>NC_090931.1:1320373937-1325173937 GCF_040938575.1 Ambystoma mexicanum
TGTGTGTGTGTGAGAATGTGTGTTTTAGCAAATTATCGGGGCTGAAATGTCCGAAAACAAAGTGTTCGAACTTTTGGTCATTCAAGCACTTCGTTTTCGGATATTTCATCCTCGATAATTTTACATTCGGTCAAATCACTTGGATTCCTTGGTATGACTCCAAACTCACCACCCTGAAACACATGTCTAGAGTATGGAGATTAAACTGGGAGATGGCCAGCTTTTCCAGGAGTTTGCCCAGGAAAGGAGTGATGGAGATAGGGCGATAGTTTGCCGGAGAGGAAGGATTGGCAGAGGGCTTCTTAAGTAGGGAGTGAACAAGGGAGTGCTTAAGTGGGGGGAAGAGAAGGTTCCAGTGGGAAAAGAGTGATTGCAGGAATCCGCCAAGTCTGGGGCAAGGGTGTCTATATGGTCCTTGATGGTTCAGGAGGAGCAGGGGAGAACCTACTTTGACGAGACTTTCATAGATCAGACTGGTCTAGAAACATCATTGAGGGCCAACAGGGGAAAGGAGGAGAAACGGCTGAAGGGGGGCCAGTGGTGGTGGAGGTGGTAGAGGAACAGAGAGTGGACAGGATGTCCAGAGGTTTAGTGGTGAAATGAGAGGCCAGAGCCATGCAGAGGGCCTGGAAGAGAACAGGAGAGCTAGAGACTGCAGCAGGATTGGCCAGCTCCTTGCAGATTTTGAAAAGTTTGTCCGAGTTTTTAGAGGCCTCAGAAGCGGGCTTGGATGTAGGCTCTCTTCTTCAAGAGGACAGAGTCTGTAATGCCTTTGAGCAGGTGGCAGGCCAGTTTGTCAGAGGGTACGGTTGATGCCCTCCAATTCCTCTCAGCCACCCTACACTTGCGTTTAAGAGGAATGAGGTCGGAATCGTACAAAGAGTTGCACTTGGATGTGGGCTTGAAACGGATCCTCATGACAGGGTCAAGGACGCCAAGCGTGTTCGAGATGGAGATGAAGGTTGGAGAGGGCTGTGTCTGAGTATTAGTCAGCCAACGGTGTGGGAGGAGAGAAAATAGCAGCGAAAGCCTCCACTGACACACTTCATGGGTCAGATGACCAAGAAGGTGGGTACCAGTGCTGGAATTGGCTGGACCTGAGGATAGAGAGAGGTGGGAGGAAAGAAGAAAGTGGTCACTCCAAGAGAAGAGTGGTGAGGGGATTGGAGAAGGGACAGTCTGAGGAGATCAGAACATGCAGGGTGTACCCTGCAGGAAAGTCTTCGAGGTCAGTGCCTTGGTTTTCCTCTACAAAATACACCTCTTTGTCAGTATATTGTTTTATTTCCACTGGTTCTTTAAAGGTACTTCGTCCTCCTGCAAGGCCTGTTTATGTTTTAGTGGATGTTTGTCTAAAAGGTGCATGAAGGAGGCCACCTTGTTTATAGTGACTTTGAATCTTTGTTTTGTCCATCCCCCTGGCATAATTGAAAGAGTGTCTGTTATAGTGGCACTACTCTCTATAAGAGTGGACGTTTGTTTTTCTACAAGCATCGAAATGTGCATATTCGGAACATGCGATTTGACTTTATTAATATTTATATCATCCTTGGCTGTGGAGAGGGTGGGCGTGAACATACTCTTTTGAACGTGCCTCGAGTGAGCGGCACTATGTGCAGAGGTTATTTGATCCGCCAACACAGTAGATGCTGAGGATACTTGCTCTGCCGAGCATTTCAGAACTTTTGATAATTGTGTCAAAAATGTCCTTTACGCAGCTAATGTGCTTGGATTTTCTCAGCGTCTCTGCGGAATGTGCCAAAACAACCCAGTGTACAGGTGAACAAGTTACTCTCTTACCTGGTAATGTTCTTTAGATGGGATGGTCCGACGACGTATTCCATATCTATGACAGTAATCACCACAGCTGTGCTGCTTCGGAAAATCTTTCGGCGTCTGCGTCGATACGCCGTCCTCGAGGGCCTCCGTCAAGCCGACGTCACCGGATGTTATAAGTAGGACGCACGACGCCCGTAGCCTCAGTTGTAGTTTTTTCCCCAGAACATGTGGCACCAAACCACTGCCAGTATGACCACAGAAAGCCTTGCGGAAACGTAAGCTGCAATTTCATAAGAAATTCTGTAGCGGGGCAGGTAGGGAGGGAGCGATATGGAAATAGTCGTCGGACCATCCCATCAAAAGAACGTTACCAGGTAAGAGAATGACTTGTTCTTAAAGGGGATTGGGTCCTCTGACGTATTCGATATCTATGACAGACTCCCAAAGCAGTACCAACGTATGGAGAAGGGAAAAAGAATTTAGAACATAGAAATTTAGAATGCCCACTCAAATTGCAGAGTAAAGGACCGCCTTGCCAAAGGCCAGATCCTGCCCATGGATAGAATCTAGGGAGTAGTGTCGTACAAAAGTATGGACCAAAGCACATGTGGCTGCTTCACAGATGTTACGAATAGGAACACCCATCCGCAGGGCAGTAGAGGCAGCCATACTCCTAGTAGAATGGGAGCTTAAGCCTCCCGGAGGGTCCATACCCGCCAGGCGGTAACATTCAGAAATTGCCAAAATAATCCATCTAGACAAAGTCTGCTTAGTCACTGCTTGTCCCAAACGCCTTTCAGCGTAACCAATAAAGAGCTGATCGTCCACTCTGACCCGGGACATGTGTGAAATGTAGAAACTTAAAGCTCTCCTAGGATCCAACCTAATGAGCCTCTCCACTTCCTTACCAGGATGTGGAGGAGGACGAAAAGCCGGAAGAACAACCTTCTGGCTTAAATGAAATTCCAACACCACCTTCGGAAGAAAGGAAAGACGAACCCTAAGGACAACCCTGTCCTTATAAAACACAGTGAAGGGTGGCTTAACTGAAAGTGCCCGCAACTCACTCTGCGAGGGGAAGTGACCGCAACTAAAAACACAGTTTTAAGGGTTAACAGCCTCAAAGGACAAGAATGTAAAGGCTCAAACGGAGCACCCATAAGGAATTTCAGAACAAGGTTCAAATCCCAACCAGGCACCTGGAAAGGTGACGGCGGAAGCACATTAGTGAGTGCTTTGAGAAACTGAGAAATTTCTCCTCAGACGAGCGCTTAAATATAGACAGTGCTGCCAGGTAACCTTTAACAGTACCCACTCGCAGGCCCCTGTGGGCCAACGAAAGCAAAAAGACAACCACAGGAATGTCACATGAAAAAGGATCCACCTTCTGAACCCTGCACCAGTCGCAGAACTTTCTCCAACGGCAACGGTACAGGGACTTAGTCGCCGGCCGTCTGGCCAAAAGCAACACCTCCATCACGTCTTCAGGGAGGTCCCAATCCTCGTACCTCAACCTTTCAGAAGCCAAGTGTGAAGGTTGAAGGACCTGACCTCTGGATGGAGAACCTGACCCCCCTCACGTGAGAGCAGATCGTCTCGGTAGGGAAGACGATGTGGAGGGCAGATGGACAAGTCGAGGATGTCCGGGTACCAAGTCCTCCGGGCCCATGCCGGAGCAATGAGGATCATCCGGGAACCAAACCTCCGTAGCCTCCGCAGCACTTGTGGGATGACAGGGACCAGAGGGAACACGTACAGCAGTGGGAAGGACCACTCCACCACGAACGCGTCTCCTAAGGCTCCTTTTGGAGGAAATTCCTGCAAGCAGAACCTTTCTGTAACGCTCACCTGATTCCCGCAGAGGCGCCGGTCTTGACTGGGTGAATGCCGTATCTTCAAAGGTGATGTGTAACACACGGTTGGCTCTTTGGGCTGGACCTCTGTGCACTGTATGTCTGACTCGAAGAGTAAGATGTCTTAGGTAAGTGAACGCCGAGCTCTCCATCTGCCTCGGGGCAGGGTGCCGTAACCAGTTTCTTCACTGGATAAGGGTGCAGGCCTCTTGACCTCAGAGGACTGCTGTCTGTCGTTAACTGCACGAACGGTAAGTTCTGGGCACTTCAAATGTCTTAAAAGTCTTTTGTAATGATATCTCTTGTTTTGCAGGGTTCCGGCGATGGCGGATGGCGGGCTGATGAGAGTTGAGGATCGAACCCGCGTGAGGAATAGAAGCGCCTGGAAGCACGCAAGTAAGCGCTTGCAGCCTGCTTCACGATGCGCACTAACTGTCCCTTTTATCTTGCAGGTACAAGTTCGGAGCTTTAGAGAAGCTGAAGGGTGCTGGAATACCCACTGGATTCGGCGTGGGAAGGAGTAATGGCACGTGAGTAATAAAGTTGCCCAATGTCTTTAAACGCACATTCTTTTGTCTTTCAGATGCGGGATGCAGCGCCGAAGGCCTCCGGAGCGTGCGAAGAGCTGGTAAGCTTTTGTCTTTCAGATGCCGGAATGCAGTGCGAAGACCTCCGGAGCATGCGAAGAGTAGGTAAGCCTTTGTCTTTCAGATGCCGGAATGCAGCGCGAGGCGTTGGTGACAGCCGATGGACCAGGTAAGAGATTCGCTGCCACTGAAGACCGTAGTGCTAACCTGTTCCTTCTTTGTCTTTACAGGTGCTGCTGAAGACTGGATTCCAGGATGGTAAGCCTTTGTTCCCTTAGGCCCAGGATCAGAAGCAGAAGACACGATGAGCGTTCTGCTGCAGAAAATGCAGAATAACGCAAAGCAAGATTCATCCATCGGGTGTGGTTTAAATAGCCTCCTGTAGTGCTTAGGTGTCTCCTTCCACAGCCACGCCTAGGTAAGAAAAGAGTTCCTGCTTTCCAGAAGAGTTCCAGTGTTCTGAACCTAGGGAGTGGCTCCTGCCCCACCCAACAGGAAAAGTAGTCCCAAACAGAAGAGGATCAGGGGTTCAACTGGCAGGTAAGTAAGCAGCATGGTCTGCTGCAGGTAAGTCCACCCAAGCATTATGAGCCCGGCGCTTCCAGCGCTGGGACTGGGCATCTTTATGAGCCTGGTGCCACTGGCGCCAGGACAGAGTCCAAAAGGTCCCAATTGGGACTGGCTGGCACTCGGAACCGGGGTTATGGGTCTGCTTCCAAGGGAGTCGGGCAAGTCCTGATCTTTTGGAAGCATAGATCATGACACTTTCGCACTTCCGGTTGAGACTGGAGGCGAAGAGATCCACTTAAGGAGTCCCCCAAAGGGCGAAGATATCCAGGAGAATCTCCTGAGCCAGCTCCCACTCTTGAGAGATTGCGCTCTGCCTGCTCAGAGCGTCCGTCGTCTTGTTTTCGTCTCCGGCCAGATGAACTGCCGAGATTGAAACCTCCTGCTGGATGGCCCAGAACCCGAGCTGCATCGCCTCCCTGCACAGAGGAAGTGACCCTGCCCCCCCTTTTTGTTGAGGTAGTGTATGGCCACCGTGTTATCTGTCAGAATCAGAACATTCTTCCCTCGCACAGTTGGCAGAAAAGCCTTCAGGGCAAGCCTGACGGGCCGCAGCTCAAACAGATTGATATGGAGTTTGGACTCCGACAGAGACCAACGACCGCTGACTCAACTCGTTGGCATGAGCTCCCCATCCCGTGAGGGATGCGTCTGTCACGATATTCACCTCCGGCCAGGGCAGCCAAAATGGAGCCCCCCTCATCAGGTTGCCTTCGACGGCCCACCACAGAAGGTCCTGGGCGACCGAGGGCGGCACCTGAACGGGGTCCGACATCCTGCCGGAGGACTGTGACCACTGGAGCTTGAGGGCCCATTGCAGAGAACTCATCCACAACCTGGTGTTAGGAGAGATTTCATATTGTAGGTAATTTTCCTTCCATGTGGCAACCCCCAATCTTTTTGCTGTTTTACACCTTGATCTAGACTTTGCCAGAGAAGCGCAGCCTTCAGCCGCACTCTGGGCTTTCGCTCCATTCTTACAGGGAAACTGACATGCCCTTAAGACAGTCAGTACCGGGAGACTTCGTTTCCCTTAGTCCTTTTCTCATGTTGCAGCTTTTGAGCAACATAAAACAAGAGTGCACCGTAACTTACATTACCGCACTCTTGGGTCTCTAGTCATTCCAATGGCCCTAGAAACTCTTGCTGGACTTATCATGAAATGTGCAAGTGTGTCACGGACGGGACTGATGGCAGCTATCGTTTGTGTTTTGAACCCCTTTTTGCCATGTTAACCACGTTTCCCGCGTTTGGCCCAAATGGGTTGCCTGGCCTCCAAAATGGCCATGCCACGAGGTTCTTTGTCCTGTCCGCTGACCGTCTTGCCCCTTCACCTTCTTCCAGATCGAGCCGACCCGGGGCAACCCTTATTTGGTCATGCACTTTCCCGCAAAACACAACGCTATCGCAGGCTTCTGCATGCCTTGTGTGTGCCTCCAGGATGTGGGCTGGGATGTCTGGTCCCAATACACATCCTGGGTGCCAGAGAGTCTAGTATGTCTTGAATGCCTGGGACCACTGTGGTCTGTGATAGGTCCACGTATGGTGTGAGTGTTTTGTGAGCAGACCTCCCATTGGGTCCTCTCCGTTTTGGCGCAAAGGGAACTCTGGATAAGAGGAGGCTGGAAACACCACTACCATGTCGATCTCCTGAGTTCTCACGAACGAAGGATACAGGAGCCAAGAATCCTGCAACTAAGAAGCTGAGTCGAGGAATCGCTGGTGACCCGCTGAAGGTTTGGCACCCTGCACTGCTGTCGTCCGGTGCGACCCCTCTGCCTCTGATCGAACGAGAAGGCCTGTACTGGCGCTTCGACCCTTTAGAATAGTGGGAACAACTATTCTCGGCATCTTCACCAGCTCCTGTGCGTAAGCCTTCGAAAGCGTCCCTGGACCATCCAGCGGACTGACCAGCCTACACAGGAGTCTTGCTCTGTAACCGCCGTCTGGCTGCTGCTCCCTTCCGTGTCCTCGGCACTCTCACACGATTCGTACACTTGCCATTCCCAGGTCTGAAGTGAGAAGTGTGCTTTGGGACCGGAATACACACGGTTGCCATGTTGCCCTGCTGTGGTAACATACCTGTGCGTGTTCGCTGCATCTGGAACACCCTCGACCTTGACTCCTGCTGTCGCGGAATCTACACGGCGTCAAGACGTCCCCCTGATCGCATCTGAACCTGCCAGTACCGAAAATGAACCGGAGAAACCTGGCTCTGCTTGCATTGGGGACCGGCGAGTAGTCAATACCCTGAACCGGTCGCCCTCGTGCAGGAGCATGTGGCTTTCTACTGCTGTTGAAAAACAGCACCCCTTTCTCCGTACTCGCGCCCTGCTTCTGCCCACAAGTGGAGGCTGCGCTTGAGTAGCGGAGGTCTGTTCGCCATCGTTTGTTCACCACTCTGAACTGCCCGAGTTCCCTGAAGAGACTCCTTTGCCCATTGGCACCCGCGTGTGCAGGCACAAGGCTCCACTCTTCGTAGGGCTTAGACTTCCTTCTAGTTAGGTGTCCTCTGATGTCGAACTGGGTCTAACGATTACTTGCACTGCCTGTTTTCCTCCCCATCTAGGTGGTCTACATACTTTGTGCTTCTAACTCTTTAGACCCCTCGGTGTTTTATATATATTGTATTGATTGTGATGTGTTGGTTTACCAGAGTTTTACCGTGATTATTTACTATGGTCGATGTTACAAAGGCCTTGTAATAAATGTGTCTTTATTTTTAATATAACACCTGTCTGGAGTAATTTGTAAGCGTCCTTGCTGTGTGCGCTCATTACGGGCTTTCAGTCACCCTCACCCCTCTTGAGACCTAGTCTTGACCGCCGCCATCGCTACCCTGATTGGTCTGGCTTGTCCAGAGGTTACCCTGTTCCAAGAAACTAGGCTGGCCTTCTGAACCTCTGCCCCTCCAGGACAGAGTTCAGAAATCCATCTTAACCAATTGGTGTACAGCGGTAAGATACGACTGAAGGTATCCAGTGTTGCGCACGAGCGAAGACGTTTCAAGTTATTCCTAACAGGACACGTTGTGAATTGTCGTATAACTTTTTAAAGGCCATAGTCCTATCTAACAGTATGGAAACAGGTACCTTGTTAACTTTAAATGCTTCTAAATCTGAAACATTGAAAAAGATGTGTGCTGAAAGAGGTGTCTCCTCGCAAGGCACAAAAATGGAAATGATCCAAAGAATCATGGCGTCGCAAGAAGCTCAGCTTGACGCTACAGCTTCTGAGGACCGTGCAGAAGGAGGCGAGGCTGCTCTCACTGGTAGAACTGGCAGTTCTGCCGCTGCACTGGTCCACCGCGACCATGAGGACAGGGAGGATGAAATGTCCAATGTTTCCTCTGCCAATGCTGATGGGGAGGCCATACTTGAATTCAAGAAGCAAGAGCTGCTGTTTAGGCAGAAGGAGGTTGATTTCTATATGGCCAAACTAAAAATCGAACAGGCAGAAAAACAGAAAGACAGGGATCACCAGTTGGAACTGGCCAAGCTTCAAGTTGCCAATGGATCCAAGGGTCCTGGACATGGGTCTGGGGCCTCCTCTCATCCACGGTTTCCAGAAGATACGCTCAGTGTGTATGAGGAAAAGAATAACATTATGGACTGGCTGAATACATTTGAGTATGCATGTGAAGTTCAACAAGTTGACAATGCTGATAAAATTGCCCGGTTACTTAGCAGATTGCCCCATTCTGGCTGTAGTGCCATTATGGAAATGTCGAAGGCGGAGCAAGCAGATTTTGCAATGTTGAAGCAAACTCATTTTAAAGTTTGGAAAGACTCCTGCCAATATTTAAAACGATTCCGAGAGTATAAGAAAAAAAGAAGGTGGTACTTGGGTATCTTATGTAACCGAATCCTTAAAAAACTTGACTGGCTGGGTCGAAGGTTATAAGGTTTCTACCTTTGAAGGTATGATAAGTCTTGTCATGCTGGAACATATTTTTGCGTCTTTTTCCCCTGAGCTCAAGCAGCATTTGGCGGATTCTAAGGAGCTAGATCCAAAGAAGCTTGCCATTGCACCAGATTTGTGGGTGTCACATCGAGTGTCCCATAAGGACAAGACTCAGCCTGGTAAGCAGGAGGAAGGGAAAAAGTCCAAAGATAAGGAGGGTGGGGGAAACTGATAAATCTTCTTCCCAAAAGGGCCACAAAAAGAAAAATAAGGGTAAGACACAAGAGAACTCACAGGGTAGTGGAGGTCAGCCTCCGAAACAGAACTCTGGTTATAATAAGCCTCCCTATGTAAACAGACCCAATGGATCGTGTTTTGCTTGTGGAGCAACTGACCACGTGAAGGGGGATCCCCGGTGTAAGGTTAAACCTTTGGGGGTCCACTCCACTAATCTGGCCTTCTCCTCCTACAAGGAAGAAGATATTACAGGAGCATCCTTCTCCTCAGACTCCTTCCCCAGTAGGATAGAAGCTGAGGTAGTTTTAGTTTCCCTGGGTTCCTGGGAGCCTAAAGTCGCAGAGGCTTATGCTAAGATTCCAGAGAACACCAAGCACTACTTTAAAGACAGTGTGCTGATCAATGGAGTCGATACTCCAGCTTTTAGGGATAGTGGATGCAGTCGAACTGTAGTGGATTCTACCTTGGTAGACTCAGAGGAAGTTGCCAGAGCTACTCTGATGCCCACTAAGTTGGCTGACGGCCCACCTCGCATGTTTCCAGTAATAACCTGTAAATCTTACTCTCAATGGTTACTCTCTTACAAGTCAGGATTCCAGTGAGCATTCAGAGGAACGTCCCAGGAAAGGTCTTGTTGGGCAACGATCTCCGAGCTTTAGGGATTGTGGAAGACACTGCCGACAGACCCTGCACAAGGTCTCAAACACGGGCAGCATTAGCCAAGACCAATGCGCTGCCCCTGCCAAAGGGGAAACCCAAGGCTAAAGGAGTCACAAGACCAAAACGAGGGAAATAAAATATTCCCCCAAACTCAACTACCACTGCGGTGGAGGAAGTTGGTCAATCGCCCGGACCTGACGAGGAGGTGGTGATGCCTGAAGTATTTGACCCCAATGACCATCCCGAACTAAAAGACTTAGTAGAAGGTGGTCCCGACAGCGAAGAATTCAGTAAAGGCCAACGTGAGTGCCCATCTCTGGAAGGCCTAAGGAGACAGGCCTGCTCCCAGCTTGAGGGTGAACGTCCTGGGAAGCATCAGATTTATTGGGAAGGTGGACTCCTGTATAGTGAGCCCACAGAGTCTACAGAAGGAGACCATAGGAGGTTGGTGGTTCCCCTTGCTGTAAGACCCTTCCTCCTGTAGCTGGCGCATGAAGTGCCCCTTGCTGGTCACCTTGGTATTAAGAGTACCAAGCAAAGGTTATCCATGCACTTCTACTGGCCCAAGATGGGGGTGCAAGTAGAAAGTCACTGCAGGAGTTGTGCCTCCTGCCAGTTATCTGGTAAGAGTGGCTCAACAATCCAAGCTCCATTGGTACCACTCCCAGTTGTGGGAATACCATTCAAAAGGGTAGGGATCGAGATCGTTGGTCCCCTTGACCCGCAAACATCCTCAGGCAATAGGTTTATCCTGGTGCTGGTCGACCATGCTACCAGGTATCCTGAGGCCATCCCATTGAAAACTATAACTGCCACGTCAGTTGCAAAAGCATTACTTGGCATCTTTACTAGGGTTGGCTTCCCTAAAGAAGTTGTTTCTGACCGAGGCAGCAACTTTATGTCAAAGTATATGCAGGCTATGTGGAAAGAATGTGGGGTCACCTACAAGTTCTCTTCCGCATACCACCCCCAGACCAATGGTCTGGTGGAACGGTTCAACAGAACGTTAAAGAGTATGATTGGGGCTCTGGAAGAACCCCAAAGAAGAAAGTGGAATATTCTTTTACCATGCTTACTGTTTGCCTACTGAGAGGTACCACAGGAGGGTGTTGGCTTCAGCCCCTTCGAACTTCTGTGTGGTCACCCTGTACGGGGACCCTTAGCCATAGTCAAGGAGGGATGGGAGATGCCCACTCCCCCTATTACTACCAACGTAGACTATGTGTTAGGGCTCACAAAACGTATGTACTGCTGATGGGTCTGGCTAGTGATAAGTTGAAGAAAGGACAAGCGCTGGTGAAACATTGGTATGACCAGAAAGCTTCCCTTATCAACTTTACACCTGGTCAGCAAGTCCTGATCATGAATCCCATAAGGCCTAGAGCTTTACAGGACAAATGGTCCGGCCCTTACACAGTGGTGGAGCCCCTGGGTGAGGTTAACTATTTAGTGGACCTTGGAAGGCCTGGACAGGCTCCAAAAGTGTTCCATGTAAATAGGCTGAAGGCTTTCGTCCCAAGAGTCTAAATCGCAGCACTGCTACTGGCTTCACATGTTGAGGAAGAGGAGTCTGAACCTCACCCCGACCTGTTCCAAAGCGGTCCTTCAGATAGCTCCTTTGAGGGTGTCCGAGTGGCCCCTCACCTGACTTCTGATCAGCAGGCTGAGGTGAAAAGTTTGCTTAGGCAATTTTCCCCCCTGTTTTCGCAGTCCCCTGGTTTGACACCTTGGTGCAAACATAACAGACACAGGAGACAGCGTCCCTACCAAAAGTAGAGGATACAGGATGTCAGACAAAGTACGGTTTTACATTAAGACAGAAGATGTTAGACCTTGGGATGATTGAACCCTATAGTAGTCCTTGGTCCAGCCCTGTGGTTTTGGTTCCAAAAGCAGGCACTTCGGAATTGAGGTTCTGCGTGGATTACAGGGCTCTGAATGCTGTCACCAAGACAGATGCACACCCCTTGCCTCGAACAGATGAGCTGGTGGATACCTTGGGTGCCTCCAAGTACCTCAGCACGTTTGACCTCACTGCGGGCTATTGGCAAATAGCCTTAGCAGAACATGCCAAGGAGAAGACAGCGTTTTCAACTGCAGACAGTCTTTACCAATTCAGGGTAATGCCGTTAGGGTTGAAGAATGCACCTGCCACTTTCCAGAGGCTTGTGAATCATGTGTTGAATGGGTTGGATGAATTCTGTCTTGCATATCTGGATGATATAGCAGATTTCAGCGCCACCTGGGAAGACCATGTTAAACACCTCGGATTGTGCTACAGGCTCTTCAGAAAGCACACTTGACCATAAAGGCTAGTAAATGCCAGATTGGACAAGGCTCAGTGGTTTACCTTGGACATGAAGTAGGTGGAGGGAGGATACAGCCTCTACCCAGTAAAGTAAAAGCAGTACAAGACTGGCCTACCCCCACTACACAGACCCAAGTGAGAGCCTTCTTAGGACTCACCGGGTATTACCGCAACTTCATGGCAGACTATGGCACCATAGCTGCCCCTCTGACTGCCCTCACTACTTCAAAGAAACCCAAGAAGGTAACTTGGACCGACGAGTGTGAGAAGGCCTTCAACGGCTTAAAAAGACTCCTTGTGCCAGGCCTCTCTCCTCAGGGCCCCTGATTATCAAAGACCTTTTATTGTGCAGACAGGCGCCTCTTACACTGGGATAGGAGCTGTACTATCGCAAGTAGATGAGAAGGGTAAGGAACACCCTATCGGTTTCATTAGTCACCAGTTAAGAGGACAGAGCTCAGATGGTGCACAGTAGAGAAAGAATGCTTCTCTGTTGTGTGGGCCCTACGGAAGCTGAGGCCCTACCTCCATGGGACCCACTTCACTGTGCAAACTGACCATAAGCCCTTAAAGTGGCTGATGAACATGGAGGGAGAGAATCCAAATTTGCTTAGGTGGTCCATAAGTCTACAAGGCTTTGACTTCACAATTGAGCATAGGCCAGGTGTCAAACATAGCAATGCTGATGGGTTGTCCAGAATGTTTATCCAACCTGAACAAAAAACTCATCCAGGGGTGGATTAGTTCCCCCTGTCCTTAGTCTGAGAGGGGCGAGTGTTAGGAAAAATTTCATATTGTAGGTAATTTTCCTTCCATGTGGCAAACCCAATCTTTTTGCTGTTGTTTTACACCCTGATCTAGACTTTGCCAGAGAAGCGCAGCCTTCCCCCGCACTCCTCTGGGCTTTCGCTCCATTCTTATGGGGAAACTGACAATAAGACAGTCAGTATCAGGGGACTTTGTTTCCCTTAGTCCTTCTCTCTTGTTGCAGCTTTTAAGCAACATGAAACAAGAGTGCACCATAACTTACATTACCGCGCTCTTGGGTCTTTAGTCATTCCAATGGCCCTAGAAACTCTTGCTGGCCTTATCATGAAATGTTCAAGTGTGTCACGGACGGGACTGGTGGCAGCTATCGGTTCTTTGTGTTTTGAACCCCTTTTTGCCATGTTAACCGCGCTTCCCGCGTTTGGCCCAAGTGGGTGGCCTGGCCTCCAGAATGGCCATGCCACGAGGTTCTTTGTCCTGTCCGCTGACCGTCTTGCTTTCGTGGGCATCTGCATGCCTTGTGTGTGCCTCCAGGATGTGGGCTGGGATGTCTGGCCCAATACACATCCTGGGTGCCACAGAGTCTAGTATGTCTTGAATGCCTGGGACCACCGTGGCCCGTGATAGGTCCACGTATGGTGTGAGTGTTTTGTGAGCAGATCTCCCATTGGGTCCTCTCCGTTCTGGCGCTAAGGGAACTCTGGATAAGAGGAGGCTGGAAACACCACTACCATGTCGATCTCCTGAGTTCTCACGAACGAAGGATACAGGAGCCAAGAATCCTGCAACTAAGAAGCTGAGTCGAGGAATCGCTGGTGACCCGCTGAAGGTTTGGCACCCTGCACTGCTGTCGTCCGGTGCGACCCCTCTGCCTCTGATCGAACGAGAAGGCCTGTACTGGCGCTTCGACCCTTTAGAATAGTGGGAACAACTATTCTCGGCATCTTCACCAGCTCCTGTGCGTAAGCCTTCGAAAGCGTCCCTGGACCATCCAGCGGACTGACCAGCCTACACAGGAGTCTTGCTCTGTAACCGCCGTCTGGCTGCTGCTCCCTTCCATGTCCTCGGCACTCTCACACGATTCGTACACTTGCCATTCCCAGGTCTGAAGTGAGAAGTGTGCTTTGGGACCGGAATACACGCGGTTGCCATGTTGCCCTGCTGTGGTAACAAACCTGTGCGTGTTCGCTGCATCTGGAACACCCTCGACCTTGACTCCTGCTGTCGCGGAATCTACACGGCGTCAAGACGTCCCCCTGATCGCATCTGAACCTGCCAGTACCGAAAATGAACCGGAGAAGCCTGGGCCTGCTTGCATTGGGGACCGGTGAGTAGTCAATACCCTGAACCGGTCGCCCTCCTGCAGGAGCATGTGGCTTTCTACCGCTGTTGAAAAACAGCACCCCTTTCTCCGTACTCGCGCCCTGCTTCTGCCCACAAGTGGAGGCTGCGCTTGAGTAGCGGAGGTCTGTTTGCCATTGTTTGTTCACCACTCTGAACTGCCCGAGTTCCCTGAAGAGACTCCTTTGCCCATTGGCACCCGCGTGTGCAGGCACAAGGCTCCACTCTTCGTAGAGCTTAGACTTCCTTCTAGTTAGGTGTCCTCTGATGTCGAACTGGGTCTAACGATTACTTGCACTGCCTGTTTTCCTCCCCATCTAGGTGGTCTACATACTTCATGCTTCTAACTCTTTAGACCCCTCGGTGTTGTATATATATTGTATTGATTGTGATGTGTTGGTTTACCGGAGTTTTACGTGATTATTTACTATGGTCGATGTTACAAAGGCCTTGTAATAAATGTGTCTTTATTTTTAATATAACACCTGTCTGGAGTAATTTGTTAGCGTCCTTGCTTTGTGTGCTCATTACGGGCTTTCAGTCACCCACACCCCTCTTGAGACCTAGTCTTGACCGCCGCCATCGCTACCCTGATTGGTCTGGCTTGTCCAGAGGTTACCCTGTTCCAAGAAACTAGGCTGGCCTTCTGAACCATTGCCCCTCCAGGACAGAGTTCAGAAATCCATCTTAACACCTGGCATCTGGCACCAGAAGAATGCAGGATGCCATGAGGCCGAGCAACCTCGAACTCGAACGCCGGGAGCGGCTGGGCAAGTTGAAACTTGTGCACCATCTGCTGAATGTGAAGAGCTCTCACCTGGTGAGGAAAACACTGCCCCAGGGATGTGTCGAGCACTGCTCCGATGTACTGGAGCCGCTGTGTTGGCGTCAAGTGGGACTTCTTTAAGTTGAGGGAGAAGCCCAGCTTGTGAAGGGAGTGGCAAGTGACGGACAGATGATCTAGGACCTGCTCAGGTAAGCGCGCCCTGATCAACCAATCGTCTAGGTAGGGTTAGACTTGAATCCCCACTTTCCTGAGATACGCTGCCACCACCACCATTATGAGCTTGGTGAAGACCCTCAGGGCGGAGGTCAATCCGAACGGCAGGACCCGAAACTGAAAGTGCGAGTCGCCAAACGCGAACCTCAGGTACTTCTTGTGCTTTGGATGGATCGGCACATGAAAATAAGCGTCCTTGAGGTCGAGAGACATCAACCAGTCCTGAAGTTGAAGGGCCTGGAGATCTTGAGAAAGAGTTACCATCTTGAACTTGTCCTTCCTGAGGAGTTTGTTCAAACCGCGCAAGTCCATGCTGGGTCTCAATCCCCAGTCTTTCTTCGAAATCAAAAAATAAGGGGAATACCATCCCTTGTTCCTCTCCGCTACAGGCACCAGTTCTATGGTGCCTTTCTCCAGCAGCGATTGAATTTCCTGCGCAAGGAGCGGATCCTGACTCTTCAAAGAGAGATTCCCTGGTGGATTGCCGTGAGGCCTCTGCCGGAAAGGAAGACAGTAGCCGTGGGCTATGATCTCCAGAACCCAAACATCTGAAGTAATGGCACGCCACTCTAAAAGATGCTGCGCCAGCCTTCCCCCAACCGGCGAACCATGGGACATGGCCTCATGACTGAGCTGAAGCGGCTGCGGCAGTGCCTGAGGGCAAAGAGGCAACTGCCCGAGCGGCCTTGGCACCTCGAGTACCCTGTTTTCCACCTCTGGGACTCCTTCGGTGGCCCCTTTGACCAGCAGCTCCTCTCGATTTACTAAAGGACAAGTAATATCGAAAGGAACCTCCCCTCCATTGCTGTCCCCTAGGACGAAAAGGCGGAGGTTGGCGAACTGCAGCACTCATTGACTTTGCTGCAGCTTTGGCGGTCTGCAACCTCTCAAGGCTCTCATCAGCCTTGCTACAAAAAGATGTTCACCGTCAAAGGGCATGTTGAGGAGCCGGGCCTGCACACCAGGAGCAAACCCCGACTTCCGCAACCACGTAAACCTGCGTATTACGGTGCTCGCCGCCATGGACCGGCTGACGCAATCAACCATGTCCAGACCCGACTGAACGGACTCGCACATGGCGTCCTTGCCATCCTGCATGATAGCAAGAAAACCATCCCCTTCCTCCCCCTCGGGAATATGATCAGCCGCTAAGGAGATACAGTTCCACAGAATGTGCGTAAAACGAGACAAGGCACAAACGGAGTTGGCAGCCTGAAGCGCCATACCCCCATAAGAAAACACCTTTGCCCTGCCGTCAAAACGTTTGTCATCCCTATCAGGATAGATGGTAGGGTACGACGCCTGCTTTGCGGGGGCCGTAGCCGCCTGCACCACCAAACTCTCCGGAGTAGGGTGCGTGGTCAAGTAGCAGGGGTCGCCACTGGCTGGGCGATATTTCTTCGGCAAGGACTTGCTCACTGCCGGGAGACTCTCCGGAGAAGTCCAAGCCGCAGCCACCCTTCTCTGCAAGGCCAAATCGAATGGCAGCACCGGGTCAGTTGGTGGACCTTGGTCGAGGATATCAGTCAGGTCATCCTGCTAAAAATCCCCAGGGGGAGCAGGCCACTCAGGTAATCCGTTACCCTCGACAATCGGCGCCGATCTGAGGATTCGACATGCGTGCCAGGCTCAGGCCTAGCAAACTCCACCTCCGGAGAGGTGTCTAGACCACTGGTGTCGTAAACCGACTGATGCAGGTCCTCAAGTTCGCTATGACCAGAAAGGAGGTCATCAGGAACCTCTGCAGGAACCTCACCTTCCTCAGACCCCTCATCCACCTCAGAAATATATTCCAGAGGCTGGAAGGAGGGTACAGAAAAAGGAACAAAGACATGTTTAGCCTTGGCCAGAGCCTTTCTGGGGGGTTCCACCATACCACGGGGAACCTCCGACAAAGCTGCCTCGAAAGGTGTCGACGGAATCGGAGTCGACATTGAGCACGGCGCCGACAGCTTTGACAGTGTCGACACAGGCCTCGAGGGCAGAGCCCCGAGCGTGTCTCTCGACAGCCTGGGCGCCGGTGGGTGTCGAGAGTTCCTCGGAGGCAGAGCCTCGAGAGTGTCCGTCGACGACCTTGGCGCTGCAGGCGTCGATGTTTTCTTCGAAGACATCACAGGTTCTCGCGGTCTCAAGGGCGTCGAAGACTGGGACGGGCATGCCTAGAGCACCATCCTTGTCCGACCGGGACCTCGAAGGCACCCGGTGGTCGTGACGACTGCTCGAGCCCGAAGGCAGACGAGCGGTGTCTCTAGAACGGCCACGGCTGGCGTCCTCAGACGGCACGGACGTACCGGAGCCCTGCGATTGAAAAACCACCAACATCTCCTATCGGAAGGAATCCCATTCCTCATGAGTGGAATGCTTCTTGGGACAAGCAACCCGCCGACAGGCGGAATCCTCGACGAGGACGGGGAAGGAGACCTGTGACGGCGCTTCCTGGAGTGCCTCGAAGAGGCAGAGGAATGGCAGGACCGACTCCCAGACTGAGAACCCCCAGACTCACGACGACGCACAGAGTCGCCCCTCGAATCATCCGTCGAAAGACAAGTGGAAAGTGACTTCCAGGGCTTGGCCACCTTACCGACCGACAGCTTCTTCTTACGCTCCCGCAAGGCCTTCGATGTGAGCGATTGGCAGTCGACACAATCATCCGTATCATGGTCCTCCCCGAGGCACCATAGGCAAGCGTTGTGCGTGTCTCTCAGCGACATCTTGGACCCGCACACCCGACACTTCTTAAACCCGGACTGTGGGATGCAAGAAGCCGAAGACGACATACAATACTCAATGAAGAAAAAGGTTTGAAGAAACGAAAGAACAGGATTCAGTAGAATCGAGGTGCACCGAGATCTCCGAAGCGAATACGTTCGCGGAAAAAACGGAACTGAGGCTATGGGCGTCGTGCATCCTACTTATAACATCCGGTGACGTCGGCTCGACGGAGGCCCTCGAGGATGGTGTATCGACGTCATTGATGCAGAAAGATTTTCCGAAGCAGCAAAGCTGTGGTGATTACGGTCATAGATATGGAATACGTCGGAGGACCCAATCCCCTCGAATTAGAGTGTTTAGCCTCGTCGCCAGGGGAAGCTTCCACAGCAGCATGTAACGCTTTTCATTCTCAGAGCAGGGCTATGGATGCCCTACACAATCCAACGCGTACAGACCTGACTGGAAAGATTGACATGTTGCTTCTTTGCCATCCGGATAATATTAAGTAAACCCTCTCTCATTGCCCTTTTGGGGATATTCTCAGTCACAAAAAGTGGGTGTATTTAGCCAATCCGCAATAAGCATTAATGGCCTTCAGCACCATACTCCAGCCGGAAAACACCCTTTTGCCCAATGAGTCATTTTTCTATCCATGTCGGGAGCGATTGTGGGGTAGTCAGCTGCTTTAGAAGTAGAGGTAGCTGCTTGCACTACCACGCTTTGAGGGGTAGGGTGTCTAGAAAGTAACTCTGGGTCAATAACAGATTTGTATTTTCTAACCAGCTCCTTACTGAGTGCAGGAGTGGTATCTGGTTTCTGCCAGTTTTCAAGAATGTTGCTTTTTAAATCAGAGTGAAAAGTTAGAACAGGTTCCTTGGGAGGTCCCTTGTCCAGGATGTGTGTTAGATCATCCTTCACTATGTCCTTGGCAGGACGAACCCAGCCCAAACACTCAGTCATTTAATTCATAACAGACCTGTATGCTCCACTTGGATGGGCAGCCGGATCTGTAGTGGCAAAGTCCACTTATGAGGAAGTGTCTAGACCACTGGCCTCATTCAAGCATGGAGACAAATCCTGGAGTCTGGAGTCCTGACTAATTAGTTTCTCCGGGACACTGCCAAATTAAAGTCCAAAAGGAGGATGAACACCTGCTTCTCCGAAAATTGAACCCAAAGACAGAAGTCTTTTTTAGACACAGGCTAAAATGCAGTCGTTGGGTCGGAGGATGACATTGAGGACTTTGACGTCAAGTCCTTCGATAAGGTAGAAGAACAAGTTACTTACCCCTGGTAACATTATTTCGATTGGATGTTTTCAACGTATTCCTCATCTTTAGATATGATAGTTTCTTATATAGCGCCTATACACAATGTGTCTCAAAGCGATTCAAGGCAAGGGAGGGAACGAGGGAAAATACAATGACATTCTTACAGGCCATGAACAGTAAGGATGCAAAATTATGCGAGATTGATATCCTCTCCAGCTTAGCGTCTTCAGATTTATTTTTTGAGTAGAGGGTGCCTCGATGCGGTCGACTCAATGTCACTCGAAGGCCTCAGTCTTGAGGTCGATGTCATTACTGACACATATAGCATGTGCAGTGCCCATTAGCTTCAGTTCTGTTTTCACATCCTCAAGCACAACTAACGGCATTAGTGTGTCCAAGCAAGTATAAAACCTTGAAAGAGCTTAAGGTGTAAATGCACTGAAATTCTACTGGGGGGTAGGTTGGGGGAGGTGATGAGGAATTGGTGGGAGGAACATCCAATAGAAAGACTGCTATCAGGGGTAAGTAACTTATTCTTCAAATGGATTGTGTCCTCCCAGGTGTACCTCATCTTTAGATAGACTCCCAAAGCAGTGTCAGTTTTGGAGGAGAGAGTAAGAATTTTAGATGTGAATTTAACAATTTGTATGGACAGCAAGTAAAACTGCCTTACCAAATCCTCTTTCCTGAGTAGAGGACGAGTCTAGACAGTAATATTTTGTGAAAGTGTGAGTGGAAAGCCATGTGGCCACCACACATGTATCAAGTATCGGCTCCCCGCTCTAAAGAAAAAGATGTTGTCATACCCCTTGTGGAATGGGCCCAGAGGCCTTCTGGAGGATCTTTCTCAGCCAATATGTAGCATTCAGTAATGCCCAATATGATCCATCTAGACAAAGTTTGTTTCCGAACAGATAGTACCAACTTGTGACCCGTGTATCCAAAAAGAAATTGGTCATCCTGACGTAACTTAGCCATCCTGGAAATGTAAAAGCTAAGTGCCCGTCTTGGATCAAGCCTATGCAGTCTCTCCTTATCTTTGCTAGGATGTGGAGGCAGATAGAAAGATGGTAATACAATTTTCGGGGATAAGTGAAAGTCTGATACAGCTTTCAGTAGAAAGGTTGGTTTGACTTTAAGAACTACTTTGCCCTTAAATATAGTATATGGAGGCTTACAAGATGAGGCCTGTAGATTGCTCACCCTGCGGGCCGATGTTAACGCAACTAATAGGATGGTTTTAAAGGTCAATAGCCTTAAATGACACGAATGAAGTGGCTCGAAACGAGCGCACATATGGAATTTTAGTACAAGATTGAGGTCCCAAATCGAAACTTGAAATGGATATGGAGAGACAACAGTGAGTCCCTTTAGGAATTGTTTGACTATTGGCACCTTGAAGTAGGATACCTCCTCCGATATGCACTTTAAGATTGAAAGCGCTGCCAAGTATTCTTTACTGGTCCCAATCTGGAGCCCCAGATTTGCCAAGTGTAACAAAAAAGATCATACCATAGGTGTACTACATAGGTGTACAACCTCCACCTTATCAGGAGCCCTCATCAATGCGAGGTCCCTCATAGCACACATTACTGAGATTGCTGTCACACTTGCTATGGACAACTTAGATCTCCTCGCAATCACCGAGACCTGGCTCCATGATGCCGCAGGTCCTGCACTCATGATTGCTGTACCTAACAATTACAACATACTAAGAGTCGATCGGCCCAACTCCAGGGGCGGAGGCCTGGCCAACATTGCCAAAACCAAGCTAGATATAAGACTTACCCCTCACCCAGAAATAACATCCTGCGAACTTCTCTCTGCCAAAATTCCTATCTCTAATAACAGCACACTAACTGTCCTCCTGGTGTATAGACCACCAGGCCCACTAGGCAACTTTGAGGAAGACTTCTCTAGCCTCCTTACCAATAACATCAAAGACTCCACCCAGCTCCTTTTATTAGGTGACTTTAATCTGGGTTTTAATGATAATGAGGACAATCAAGCCTATTCCATTCAATCAATCCTAGTTGATCATGGCGTCACCCAGAAAGTTCTTGCCCCTACGCACATAAAAGGACGGACAGACTGGATAGCCAACCGTAATTGTACCACTACCATTTCCAACATTTCACCACAAACATGGACTGATCACCACCTCATCAGCTTCTCATTAACTATAGAGCCGCCTAAACCAAATAATCAGGAAATAGCACCATCTATGCAAACTATGAAAAATTGCTCCCACTCCTACTACCAGCCCTCCCTGTCAGCGATATTGACCCTAACCCTAACACACTAGTGGAGACATTTAATAACGCTATGTCCACAGCCTTGGATATAATTGCCCCCATCAAACTTCGCAAAAGTAAACGAGAATCTCATCTTAACTCATGGTTCACCCTGCACCTCAAAGAGCTACGAATCCAAAAACTTAAACTCCAAGCTATCTGGAGGCACACACCTTCGACGGAGAACAAAACCCTTCTTAACAACTTTGCTAAAAAATATAAGAAGGAAATAATCCAAACTAAAAAAAGACACATTCAATGAGAGAATTAATAAAGCCAACTCTAATTCTAAAGAACTCTTTTCCATCCTTCGGGAAATGGAAAACCCTATTGCCCCTGTAGACAACGTCCCCAAGGACAAACAATGGTGCACCAGCATCCAAAATGCCTTAGCTAACAAAATTGATACCCGGCAAACCAAAATCGCAAAGAAGAAAGCATCCTTAAACTCTATTAGAACCCACACCACCCACTTGACCGACACATCTACAACAGCCTCCCAACGTAATTGCAAACCTTTCAGTTTTACCAACTTATCCATTCTGGAAACTGAAAAGGTGATCTTATCACTGAAGCCTTCTCATTGCGAAGGTAACAATTGCCCTGCATAGGTCATTAAGGACGCAGCAAGAGATTTACCACCCTTCATCTCAAAACTAATTAATGCTTCCTTTAGATCCAGTACTGTACCCACTAACCTCAAAGAATCCTGGGTACTGCCCCTCCTTAAAAAATAGACCCTTGACCCAGCTATCCCTACCAATTACAGGCCTATCACCACAGTCCCATTTCTCCTCAAAATCATTGATGGAGTAGCCTACCTCCACATCCAAAACTAACGGGAGACAAACCAACTACTAGGATCTTGCCAATCTGGATTCAGACCACTACATGGCACTGAAACGGCCCTCATCAATCTTAAGACACAAATCGGCGAGTTGAAGGATAAAGGTAAAACAGCTATGCTCCTCCTCCTTGACTTATCGGCGGCCTTTGACCTGGTGGACCACGCAGTGTTATGCAACCACCTAGCGTATGCCGCCCATTTCTCAAGTGAAGCTATAGCCTGGGTACAATCCTTCCTAGCTAACCGTACGATGAGTCTTCTCCCCCCCCCTAGCCTCAGCGGACCCAATACATATCACCTGTAGCATCCCACAAGGTTCATGTGTCTCACCTACCATGTACAATATCTTCACTAAGCCACTCTTCGACAAACTGGACAGACTGGGGGTAATTTACCAATTACGCGGACGACACGCAGATCCTCATACCACTATCTGGCAACTTTGTCGAAGACACAGCTCTAGTAAACAAGATCTACCTCCTCATTCAGGCATGGATGGCCTCCCACGGCCTCTGCCTGAATGATGACAAAACGGAGATACTGATCCTGGGTTCAGACTCTAACCTAAAAAAAAAAACTCAGCCCGAATTACTGTGCCTTCAACATAGATGGCAACATAATCAAAGTGGCAACTGAGGTAAAAACATTAGGTTTCTACCTCGACTCCACATTATCCCTCAAAAAACAAGTTAATTCCCTAGCGTCCTCCACAGTTTACACCTGCAAATTAATCAGGGCCTGCAGACCCTACCACTCCAAAACTAATTGCATTACACTAGCTAATACCTTAGTAATGTCTAAATTGGACTATTGTAATGCCCTCTATGCAGGCGCCAGCAAAACTGTCAAACAAAATGCAAATATTGCAGAACAATGCTCTTCGAGCAGCACTGGACATACCCCGCAGAGCCCACATATCTAACATCAGGAAAGACCATCACTAGTTAAAAATTAGTGAGTTCTCTTCAAGACGCTATCCCTCGCCCATAAAGGCCTGAACAATACTGCGCCCCCCCCTATATCTCGGCTAGACTGATTAGAAATTTACCCTCTCACCACACTAGAGCCTCTAACCACCTCCTGCTTCAAATACCCAAATTTAGACTAACCAAACCGGGTGGGGCAAGCTTCCCTGTCAGAGCTGCCGTGCCTGGAATGAACTCTCCACCGCACTGAGAGCTAACCTACCCTACACCAGATTTAGATGTAATGTGAAAAATTGGCTCTGGACTAATGATGACCCACAATTGCGGTAGGCTCGGATCGTTTATCATATTTAACTACCTGATACCTCTGATACCCGACAACAGACTATTGCATGTAAAGGACCCACATTTTTTTTGGGATCTTGCATTCATAGTCTGCACATTCTGTATACCCGCTTTACAAAATTATCAATAATATATGTACTGCATCTTCCCTATGTATCCTATGTATGTAACCTAAGCTTAAGTCTTATAACTGCTGCGCCCGGCTACCCCTGGGTTTTGGTGCGCATTATCAAATAATAAACTAAACTGAAAAGGGTTGCACGAGCTACAGAGCAAAATTTCCAAAACGTTATATGGGAGGTCCCAATCCTTATATCTCAACCTCTCAGAAACCATGCGTGAAGGCGCAGTGCCTTGACCTCTGGATGGAGAACCCAACCAGCCTCTTGTGAGAGAAGGTCCACTCTTTGAGGAAGACCTATTGGAGGGCAGATGAACATGTTCAGAAGGTCCTGGTACCACGTTCTCCTGGCCCAATCTGGAGCAATTAGGATCATGGATTTACCAAACTTTCTCAACCTCCTGATAACGTGAGGAATGAGGGGGACTGGAGGAAACGCGTACAGGAGTGGAATCTCCCAGTCCACTAAAATGCATCCCCTAGAGCTCCTCTTAGGGGAAATTCCCTGGAGCAGAACAGTTTGCACTTCCGGTTGATAGCCACGAATAGATCTACTTGAGGAGTTCCTCAAAAGGGCAAAGATCTCCTGAAGGAATTCCTGAGCTAGTTCCCACTTGTGGGAGACACTGCTCTGCCTGCTCATGGAATCCACCGATGTGTTCTCTCCGGCTAGGTGAACCACTGATGGGGAGATTCCCTCTTGAATTTCCCAGAACGAGAGCTGCATCATCTCTCTGCACAGTGGTAGTGAACCTACGCCTCCTCTTTTGTTGAGGTAGTACATGGCCACTATGCTGTCTGATTATCAGGGCATTCTTCCCCGTACAGAGGGCAGAAAGGCCTTCAGCACTAGTCCGATTGCCCTCAGCTCCAAAAGATTGATGTAGTTTGGACTCTGATGGAGATCAATGACCGGCGACTGTCGGGATCGTCGGTGTGTGCTCTCCACCCCGTGAGTGAGGCGTCTGTCACTACTGTTATCTCTGGCCATGCAAGCCAAAAATGTTCCCCTTTCAGTATGTTCTCAAAGGTCCACCACAGTAGATCCTGTGAGACTCTGCTCGGAACTTGGATCAGATCCGACATGTTGCCCGAGAACTGGAACCACTGTGTCCTGAGGGCTCATTGTAGGGATCTCAATCTCAGGCAAGACTCTGGCACCAGGAAAATACAGGTTGCCATGAGGCCGAGCAACCTCAAAAAGTCAAAGGCTGGAAAAAGCTGGGCACTCTGGAATTTGGAGATAATCAGTAGGATGTGTTGTGCCCTCACCTCAGGTGGCAAGGCTTTTCCCCAGGATGCATCCAGGACTGCTCCTATGAACTGGAGCCTTTGTGATGGTATACCATGGGACTTCTTGTAATTGAGAGAGAAACGGAGTCTGTGGACAGACTGGCAAGTTAAGCTGAGATGTTCCAGAGCCTGTTTGGGAGAACAAGCCCTGATGAGCCAATAGTCCAGGTAGGGGTAGAAGGGAATCCCCCTCCCTGGAGACTCACTGCCATTAACTTGGTGAAAAAACGCAGGGCGGAGGTCAGCCTGAATGATGAACTCTAAAATCATGGTGAGAACCGCCAATGGCGAACCTCAGGTACTTCTTGTGCTTTTGATGGATAGGCACATTAAAGTAAGCATCCTGAAGGTCCAATGACCCCATCCAATCCTGAAGCTGGAGAGCCTGAATGATCTGAGAAAGGGTAACCATATTCAACTTGTCCTTCCTAAGGAACTTGTTCAAGCATCTTAAGTCCAAGATGGGTCTCAATCCTCCATCCTTCTTGGGATTTAGGAAATAGGGAGAGTACCACCCCTTGTTCCTTTCCATCACAGGTACTGGTTCTATAGCACCTTTCTGTAGCAGGCTCATCATTTCCTGTAACAGGAACGGGTCTGGAAATTTTAACGAGTGGCTCCCTCGTGGATGATCCTGTGGCCTTTTTAGAAAGGGGAGGCAGTAACCCTGGGCTACCGTTTCCAATTCCCAAGCATCTGAAGTAATGCCTCGCCTTACTTGCAAATGCTGCGAGAGTCTGCCTTCCACTGAGGTCTTGTAGGTTAAGGCCTTTTGAGGCAGCTGAAGAAGCGGCAGATGGTAAGGGAGCCGTTGCTTTGGCAGACTTGGCACCCCTCCCTCGTCCACCAGGGAAATCTTCTTTGGGCCCTTTGACTAGCCAGTCATCTCGCTCTTCCAACTGAGCCGAAGCGAAAGGACCTACACCTCCAAGATGTTCCACTGGTGTGAGATGGCTGTGGCTGTCTGATAGCAGTACCAAGGGATTTGGCTGCTGCCTTTGAGGTCTGCAGCTTCTCTAGGCTTTGGTCAGCCTTGCGACCAAACAGCTGCCTGACATCAAAGGGCATGTTGAGGAGCCTAGACTGCACGTCCGGTGCAAATCCAGACTTCAACCACGCAAACCTGCGGATCACAGTGCCCGCCGCCATGGCTCTACTAATGCTAGCAGAGACCAGTCCTGATTGAAGAGACTTGCACATGGCTTCCTTTCTGTCTCTTACAATATTCAGGAAGCAGTCTCTTTCCTCCCCTTCGATATGCTCAGCCGCCTATACAGTCCCTGAGGGTGAACGTACATTTGGCTAAGGCGCAAGTGGCATTTGCAGACTTCAGAGCCACGGCAGAAAACACTTTCCGAGGCCAGGCATCAATACGCTTATGTTCTTCTGCTAAAACAGTCACTGAGATTGGTGACCAGGGCCCTTTTGTGTCCTCTTGGGCCTTGGCCTCCCACACCCAATTGCCTCAGCCTCCTCCTGCTCCCAGAAGTGGCCTTGGTACCCACTCACCTATGCCACTGCAGGCCTGCAATTATTTATTGGCAGATGACCGCTAACCCTGGCACTTACAGCGGTTCACTTGCTAGCACTTACCTCCTGGTATACCTAGTGCTTACCACCCCCCATTCTCTCACTTTCTCCCTCTCTGCACTTGCACGTTCTGAATGCTCACAAGGCAAGTAGGTCCACCTCCATCTTTCATTGTTAAATTGGATTTTCATTCCCATGTTCCCTCTCGTTGCACTGTGGGTGCTTTGAAATTGAATTTAATTGATGTATAAGCTCTTTACATATGCACAATAAATAAATATATAAGCCGCTTGTTTAGAAGCAGATGTTGCCGCCTGAAACACCAGTCTCTCTGGCGTAGGATGTTCTGACAAATATTCAGGATCTGCGCTGAAAGGTTTATATTTCTTGGTGAGGTTTTTATGCACTGCTGGGCTAGATTCGGGAACCTCCCAGTTTGCCTTTACCCTTTTTTGTAGGGAAACATGGAAAGGAAGAACAGGTTCCTTCTGAGGCCCTTTATCCAATATATCCGTCAAGTCATCTTACTCGAAAGGTGGGGGCGGGAGTCCTGTCCTATCCTAAGAAATATATCACCTTAGTCATAAGCTACCTAGAAGAGACATACACGTGGCCAAATTCTAATTCTGGTGACGTGTCAATGTAACTTGCAGATTGGAGATTTTCGTAAAAGTTCTTTAATCTTGACTCCTCAGAGATAAAAGCTTCTGGGACCCTTGGTGTACCAAATTGTAATCCAAAGGGAGGTGTATCTGGATCTTAAGGCTAGTGTTCTTCATAAATAGAAGACAAAGATTTGAAAAAATCCTTTCTAGGTAAAGGTTTGTATGATTTTCAACCTCCTAAGAGCGTAAGGAAGCCTTCATGGGAAAAGGCGCCGATTTTTCGACACCAATGGCGTCACCGGTTTTGATGAAAATGTCATCTATATCCTCTATGATTTTGAAAAAGCCCTCGAGGGGCTCGAAACCCGACAATGGAGTCTTCGATGACTTTTCATCGAGTCGAGATCTTGATGGTTCTCGTGGGGTTTCTGGCTTACGTCCCGGGCTCGAGAGCACGCATGATTTTGCCTTAGCCCTTTCCTTGTCTGCTTTAACAGGTGCGACAGGAGCACCACAGCTTTTAACCTTCTCTTGCGAGGCGGTTGGGGCCTCCTTCTCAGAAATCTTTAACATTTCTTGTCTGAATGACTCCCACTCAGCAGGAGTTGCCGATTTGGTTGGGCATGTAATACTCCTCTCAGCAAATCAATCAGATAAGGAGGTGGAAGGTGTCGCCTTTTCTTCGACAAAGATGAAGAGTAGTGAGATCCACTCCTGGATCAAGAGCGGTTTTTGGACTTTTTCCTTCGAGGAGAGTCACCTCTCGACTTGGCGAACAAATGCTTTTTCGACAGAGTCAAAGAGGGATTTAGTAGGGGGCCTACCTGCAGCTAATTTCCGTTTTCGCTCTTTCAAAGCCTTGCCAGTCATAGACTGACAGGACCCACAATCTGCCGTCCAATGCTGTAGGCCCAGCACCACAGACTCTTGATAAGGATCCGTGAGAGACAAGAAATGTTAGTGCTGCAATAGGGGCATTTATTTGGACCCGGTCTTCAGGGTCGATGGTGTCGAAGACGAGGCCATCGTTATTCGAATAGGTCGCCGTTTCACTGGAACCGAAGCGCGCTGTAATTTCTCGAAGAGTGAGCTATCGGGGAAAAACGGAACCAAAGCTAACGGGCGATGTGCAAGCTATATGTACCAGTGATGATGTCGACCTCCAGATGGAGGCCCTCGAGGGGCATTGAGTCGACTGCATCGATGCACAGCGCCTTCTACTGAAAAAATAAGCAGCTAAACTGGAGAAGAAATCTATCTACAGATGAGGAATACGTGGGATGATACAATCCATTCAAAGAGGAAGCCAGTGGATTCGACTTTTCTTATGTCAACGCCATGTTCAATGCCACTTGAGGAAGCTTCTCCAGCTCACGACCCGGGTTCTTGAGCGTGAAATGGGGTCGATAGCCTTTTCCGGCTGTTCTGGGGGACCGGGAAGGGCCGCCTTTGAAAACCCTTCCATCAAGATGGCTGCGATGCTGAGTGCACCGTGACCGACATTCCTTCGTCTCACAGTGGCAGCAAAAACGGTCACAAAAAGCACTTTACAAGCCCTACCCAGGCATGAGAAACCAAGCACAGAGCGCTGAGGTGCAGCGAGACTAAGAGGAGAGCAGCCTCGCTCACGGTCGACACAGCAAATAACCGCTGAGCCAGAGAGATGTTCTTTCCCCAGCATACAAGATCCTGTGGCGGCTGCCAGCAGGGGGACTCCTCGGCCGGGCACACTGGACCTCCCGTTCCTTGTTGATGCTGCAGAAGGCGCAGGGGGGTGAGAAGGAACGGGACACCGAAAACCCCTGTGCCCACCCCCGCTGCTGCAGGGTGGCACAGCAGGACCACCCACCCCCGCCGCCAGTGAAACTGGAGAAACAAGGCAGTGCCACGCGAGAGGAGCGGAAGAGCTGCCACTACGCCGCCAGCGGGGTGCACAGACCCACGTTCTTGGACATTTGTGGCAGAGAGGCCTTACAGCAGGATCCTTGGCATTCAAGCCATTGGTAAGCAAGGGGGAAGCATACACGTGCCCTAGATTCCCCCAAACCCCTAGAGATACAGCAGAGTGGACCCTCCACCATCCCCCACCGACCCGGACCTCCTGCTTGGACTAAAGAAAGTCATGGGCCCTTATAGACAAATTGTACCCTCTGGAGGGCACAGCGCCCCGGGCCCACCAGTGCATCCATACCCAGCATTATCCTTATATGGAGAGTTAGGCGCGGCCACGGGCCATCTTCAGACAAAGGGGAAGGGGATCAACTCGTCCCACCAAAAGCCCTTACCCAGCACCTAAGTGAGCTGCACAGCAATAGGGAGTTCTGGCTGCAGGCCCTGGAGGAGAGAGACCCTGACACAGCAAACTAGAAGGGTGAGCAACAAAAACCCCGGCAACGCCTCTCCAGAGGGGAGCAGCACTCGCGGGGTGCCACAGCTGCATGAGTGAGATCGGAATCTTCCCAATCACACCACCGACTCAATTCAGAGGACCGTCCCACGAATACAAGGGCAACCCCATACACGTTCGGCCCTGGACAGGGCGACCTATGACTTCCGTTTCCACCAGCACCCGGCGACTTCCGGGGTGTCTCAGGGGCCACAAACACAAAGACACTACGCCATTTGGGCACACGAAAAGACCACATAACTAAGCAAGCACTCACTGAGACATAAGTCGTGTGGACTCCAGGCAAAAGGAACAAATTCCAAAATGCTGAACCCCCCACCCCTCCCTCGAGGCACGAACAGGAAGCAACTAAAAGCGACCCAAGGATCCCGGCACACGCCTCAACTATTGAGAATGTTGAAATCCAGGGGCAAAGACCCACCAACCTCCCTTAAAGGCCCTAAAAAGGCCCAGGAAGGCTCCCTCGCCAAGATCTGGGCTAGGGACAAGATAACTCCTGCAGTACAAAAACAAATGGATGTCTTAAGAGGGGATCTAGCGGAGGGGCTGCAAGAAATAAAGCGAGACATCAACAAAATAGGTGGACACTAACGAAAGGGCGATCCAGGACTTAACGGAAGACGCGAGGAGAGCCGATGCCCTGCTGAGACCCTGGCGACAACCACCCACAATCTCGAGTTGCAGACGGAGGACCTAGAAAATAGGTCTCGGAGGTCCAATATCTGCATCAAATGTCTCCCAGAGGACACACAGGGCAAAGGCCTCGCAGAAGTCTTCAAAAATATCTTCACAGGACTTTTGGAACCCAACGCTAACCCGGAGATAAGGTTTGATAAGATCCATAGAGCGGACCACCGCAAACAAGAACCAGGAGCAAGACCGAGGGATGCTCCTCAAGGCTAGGAAAGTGAAGTAGATCAATTACAATGGAACAGAAATCTTCCTCTGTCAGGACTTGTCTCAATCAACTCTCACCAAAAGGAGGAAAAGGGGCCCAAATCATGGTGGTTTTGAGGTACCGAGAGGTCCAATACAGATGGACATTCCCATTTGGTGTGCTCTTCCAACTGGCAAAGGAAGCAACATAGAATAACATCATACGAAGAAGGAGCTACCCTCCTGGGAATCGAAGACGAACACCAGATGCAAGTCCGCCCATCGGACGGCCAGCAAAACAGCAGCAGACCCTGGGAATGGTCCACAGTAAGACCCAGAAGGGGGGATACCAGCCACTGCTCAAAGGCCCAGACGCAGGAAAAGGTCAGGATAATGACAAATCTCCCACAAAGGCCCCTGAGTGAACGCGCAATCTCATGTAAAGTCCCGTGGGGAGGGAGGAGGGATTCTTGGAATGGGTTCGGGGGAACCTGTGCAGGACAGGTCTGGGGCCAGTCAATTCTCGAGACACCAATTCAACAGGGGGTAGAGGCCAGTTGAATCTACCCAGACCAGGGAGGGGAAAAGGGGTTAGTACGAGGGGGATAGGAGGGTCCGGGAAGGCAGGAGGTTTCAAGGCGGGCGGGTGGAGAGGGGGAGGAAGGTGGGATCAAAGGGGAAAGTCAGACAACCAATAAAGTAACACCCACGCAATGGTCAGCAGTAATAACCTTACACTTCTATCCCTAAATGTGAATGGCCTAAAGGCGCCACACAAAAGGAAAAGAATAGAGAGATACCCAAGAAGGGAACACACCCTGATATAGTATCCCTACATGAAACTCATATCCATTCCCGCAACAGAGGTAGAATTAGGTTCTTGGGGTACACCAGACTCTTCCAAGCGACAACCCAATAAGAAAGGGGGTGGGGGTTCTCCTGGCCCAGAAAGATGGGCTGGACCCGACACCGAATGGGACTGATAGTGATGATCAGGGGAGATACCTGGCAGTAGCTCTAATGGGGAGGAGGGAAGCCTATACAGTAACAACGTTATACGCCCCCAACTCAGGACAGGATGAGTTTATCCAAAAGGCACTGACTACACGAGAAATTTGCAAAAACTCCCATTATTCTAACAGGGGACTTCAACATAGCATGGGACCCCACTAGGGATGGAAACAACAAAGGTCTAGGGGCACAAGGGAAACCATTGGGGGAGCTCGGGGAGAAAATACAACACCTGGCTCTGGTGGACGCGTGGAGTGAGTTGGAGGGCGACAAGGAAGGCTATACCTTCTACTCGCATGTCCACCGCACGCACTCCAGTATAGACTGCATATGGGTCTCCTGAGATGCACACAGGGGGTCACGGTGGATACAATTATAGAATCTGACCGCGCGCCCAAAACCCTAAAAAGAAACCGATGCCCTGCGGGTCTGTGGAAATGGCAGTATCCGGCGTCCCCGTTTAGAGACGTGAAAATAACTCGAGAGGTCACGGAAAGTATAGTGTCCTATTTTGAGACCAACAAGACCGAAGACACAAGCCCACAGATTAGATGGGACGCCTTCAAATCAACAATAAATGATCATCCTCCCGAGACTCTTGTATCACTTTACAAACATCTGCCACTACATCCCCACATCCTTCTTCAGAAAACTGGACTCGATAATAAGGGACTTCATATGGGGTACATCCAGACACAAACTACCCCTGCAGATTCTCACATTGCGACATAAAGCAGGGGGGATACAACTTCCCGATTTCCAAATGTACTATTTGGCCGCTGAGCTGGGCCACGTGACGAAGTGGCTACAAGACGATCCAAACGCAGAATCAGAATTACTGAGGCTAACACCCTCCAACCTGCACCCCAGGGAGGCACTGTGGGACCCGCTGAAACAAACACGAGATGCCCCAATGATCCTACAACTGGGGAGACAGGTCTGGGCCAAAACCCACTCCACCCTCCAACTGAACCACCCATACTCCCCCGACACTCCCATCCTTGTTGACACATGTAGATCGGAAGCAGACCTCAGGGTGGCGAGAATCTGGGAGCGTGCTGGGATCTATGCATGGGGCGACATGTACGAGGACGCCAAATTCAGGGAATTCAAATCGATCCTAGAGTCAGAGGAGCTTGGTAAAGGCCAATTCCTATGGTACCACCGCATCAGAAACTGCAAAGAAGAAGTGGCCTAAATGGCCTGAAGAACCCGGCTCGGACCCCCTCCTCAATGAGATGCACCAACTCTCAGATGGTTGGAAGCCAGTGACCCGAATTTACAGCCGTCTGATGGACAGACCCAATCCTAAAAGTGCAGCATTAAAAGGGAAGTGGGAGACGGACTTGGGGGTCACGTTCACGGACGCTGAATGGGAAAGAATACTGCTCTTCCCCAAAGAGGTCTCCAGGAACACCAGATTTCGCCAAATTCAACTCAATGTTTTATACAGGACATACATGATCCCAAAGAGGGTGGCCAGCTTCAATAAAAAGACGACATCACACTGCCCATGGTGCGGCAGCGAAGCAGCGGACTTACAGCACATGTTCTGGACCTGCAACAAGGTGGCGCAATTCTGGTTTAAAGTGAAGCACGCTTGCGTAACCGCTGGCATCACCAGATACAACTGGGAACCAAAAGAGTGCCTGCTGGGGGCGTATCCCAGGGTTAGCAAATTCAAACATGTGCTCAAGCTAATGGACATTTCTTGCATCCTAGCCAAAAGGGCCAAAGCAATGGCCTGGAAGTCGAAAGGAGGCCCGAGATACGAGAACTGGATCAAAGAACTAGACAGATGGACCACAGCCGAAACGAGAGCCTGGCAGGACGGAGCAAACACCGGAGTGGGTGACACGAACAACTCCCTTGAAGCATGGAGGGCTCTCCTACGCGACATTCCATTCTCTGCTGATCACAAGCCCCCCTGAAGCCCAAGCCCCACCCAACTTAATACAAGACAGGGAGACACCGAAACCCGGACTTGGACTCCCATGAAGGCACCAAACTCTCACTTCTACATTTTCCTGCCCTGGAACTTAACCCATAAAACGACACCAATACAGATGAAGACTGTGCAGTGTATTGTTACGTTGTTATGTTGTTATTCTCTGTTGCAGACTATTACATACAGCTGATGAGTACCAACATCCAGCACAATTTGTAATATGCACTGAAAAAATAAAAATACCAATAAAATGCTTTAAAAAAAAGGGGGGCAGATTATTGCAATCAAAGCAAGGAGAGAAATGGAATTGAAGCTGGAGGAGGTGCTACTAGAGGCTAAACTGAAGGACATAATGTCCTGCATGGTGACGACCCAGAGTGCGGACACTAAAAGAGTGCAGGGCTACAAAGGGCCAATTAGACGCCAAACTAGAGCAGGGGAACGTACACTATTCTCTTTGAAGCAAAAATACTACATAAAGGCAAACAAGTCGGACAGGTTATTGGCCAGGTTGCTGAGGATGGAAGAAAAGGATAAAGCTATCCTGAAAATTAAAGTTGACGGGGACAGGATTAGCTGTAACAATAAGGACATTGAGAGTTTGTCAAATTTTACTCCAAACTCTACAGTTCAGATTACTCTCCACCATTGCTACAGGCACTCTATCTGGAAAAGATTGATCTGGTGTGATTAATGGAGGAAGAAAGGGAGGCCCTGGAGCAGGATATAACCCGTGAAGAAATCCAGGAAGCAATAAAAGCACTATCCATTAATAAAACCCGAGGAACAGACGGCTTCACAGCTGAGTTCTACAAAACCCACAGGGAGACGCTAATACCCCACTTCACCTTGTTCAGTCGGTTTTGCGTAGCTAGGGCCAACACAAAATCCATGGAGGCGGCGAAGGTGGTCCTTATCCCCAAAAAAGGGAAGGACCCCACAGACTGCGGATCCTAACGCCCAATCGCCTTGATCAATGTAGACGCCAAATTCCATATGAAAATTCTAGCAACCAGACTAGACCAATTCTCCCCTGCTTTGTCCAACCAGATCAATCAGGGTTTGTCAGGGGACGCCAGACCTGCGATAATGTTAGAATAGTACACTTAATTGAAAAAGAGCGCAAAGAAGGGGTACTCGTTCTCCTCATGGCCTCAGACACTGAGAAAGCCTTCGCAGCCATGAACAAGATGGGCTTTGGAAACAAATTTATGGGCAGTAAGGGCCAGTTACCAGCAACCCTTCCTCTGACTATCCATAAACGGCCAGGTCTCGTAACCAGTAGCAGTGCAGCGTGGTAATAAACAAGGGTGCCTTTTGTCACCCATACTCTATGCAATTCATCTAGAATCCCTCTTGGCAGCGATAAGAGCCAACAAAGATATTGTGGGAATTACGTTTGGGGGAACATCACACAAAATTGCAGCCTTCGCAGATGATCTACTTCTAACAATTACCCAACCAACACTTTCCCTGGGAGCAATATAAAACAATCTCAAACAATTTGGGGTGGTGGCTGGTCTAAAAATAAATGTGCATACATCTGAGGTTCTCAATCTCACTCCCAAAGGAAGTACAGGAAATCAACATGGGCTCCCCTTACAGATGGGTGGAACAGACCACAACCTATTTGGGAATCAAGCTGGCCATATCTACAGAGGAGTTGCATCAAGCAAACTACCCGCCCCCGTTAGAAAAGTGTAAGAGTAAACTGATAGACTGGGGCCCATTGTCCATAACATGGCTGTGCCGAATAAATGTCCTAAAAATGGCTATACTCCCCCATTATATTTCTTCTCGGCCCTCCTAGTCCACGTACCACCCGCCCTATTCTGGACTATCCAAAAAATGACTAGTAGTTTTGTCTGGAATACTAGAACAGAGAGTAGCCACCAGGGTGAAGATGCCCACATCCAGAGGAGGGCTGGGAACCAGATTGTAAGGCCTATTATTTGGAAGCCCAGATTAGAATTAAACGGGATTGGCAGAGCGATGATGGGGATACGATCTAGAGGCCGATGGACAGAGCGGTAGCAGGCGAAAACCTGGAAGGGGTACTCTGGAAACCCAAAGTGGATAGACCGGCCCAAATGTACAGCAGCACAATTGTCTCCCTGGGGGGGAGACTCGTGGGATGAGGCAATGAAGCAGGCGCACATCACCTACTACCCATCCCCATTCACACCGATACTCAACAACCCACAATTCATCCCGGAATATAAAAACTCCACCTTTACCAATTCAACCAATGTAAAATTTACTTTGCTCTGGGGGAACGGGAGGGATTGCACTAGACGCAACTACTGCACTGGCTTCATCATCCCACTAAGAAAGAAGCAGGGACACGTCAACTAACCCTCGTTGAAAAATATTTGACTACGGATCCCGGAGACAGGCGGTGGTAGGATCAGTAAACGCGCAACTAAAATCAGGCGAGAACCCGTTTCAAAGGCCGTACATGAAAAGATGGGAGTTGTCCACAGGGCACATAATGGAGGAGAATGAGTGGGTAAAATGATGGTCAAACATCCCCAAAATCACGAGATCCCTCCAAATACAAGAGATCTGAGTAAAAATGCTCTTTCAGTGGCACTTAACACCAACAAGACTCCACAAAATGTACCCGGGGGAAAAAAAATACTGTTGGAGGAACTACGGTATGGAGGGAACGTAGAGCCATTCCTGTCTGGGCCCCAATCCGAATCCAGCTGCGACGTGGGAGGGCAGGAGCCCATCCCTCTCTGCTCGAGGTTACTCCCAGACGAGACACCACCAATGGAGGAGCCATTATACAAGGTAGCTTTGTTTTGATACAAACCGCCATGGTGTGTCCACCCTTCTAAATTGAGCCCCTTTTGTGCATCGACACGAGGCCTGCACTCTTAGATGGCTGCCGCCTTGTTTGTACACAACAGTTGCTAGGCAACCATCTCAGCTGCTGCTTTACCGCTGCGATTGGCTGAGAGAACACTCTTTACCAGACCTGCACCACCGGAAAGGCACAAGCCAGATCACCCGCTCAAGGACCACTACTTAAGGACAATATCTGTCCGGGCCGAAGGGCCGTGGGCCATTCCACTATGACTAATCCTGTGGCTGTCTGCACGATAATCGCCAACACTGACTGTCCTTCAGACGATGTAAGTACTGCACTCCGCGAATCCCGCCATATGCTCGTCTGCCACATGCTGGCCTATACTGACTTTTCACTGCCTATAGTGCACGTAAACCCGCTGTTCACATTGGCCTAGCGCAATACCAACAATATTGCAGACTTATCTCCCCTGTTGCACGCGTGTTGGTAGCCCTGAACCACTACATACTGTGCATGTATTTGGCTGTCCCTATGCTGATTATCACAGCACACACTTCCTGATCTCAGATAAATACAAGAATTGTATTGAATTAATGCACTGTGCAGCATTGCGATGTACCCTCATGCTGCATACTTAACCGGCTGATCCTATGCAACTTGCTGAGCTTCTTGTCTGCCTTATTTTGAACTTAGCTTTGTATACCCGATGTTTAGCATTGTCTGTATTAATCTGAAACTAGCCAGGAGAAAACAATTCTTGTTGATCTGTTGATTATTACCTTGTTGATCTGTTGATTATTACCTTTCCGCTACAAACTGCTCGGATTCTAACTAGGACCTAGCTTGTATTAATGTACTGACTGACCTGCTCTGAAACCGCTGATTATAACACCCGTATTGCTCTTAACCCTAGTGGCCCCTTATACTGCCTAAAACACCACTATTTTAGGGCTATAGCCAATATGCGCCACCAAAGTACTGCTATGAAAATCTTCTTCGGCCTCCCACTATTAGTACTAATAGCAACACTACCACTGCCACTCCCTCTGAGCCACTATCACGAGAAACAACCTCACCCCCCTCTTACAATGGATAATTCTATCAGAAAGAACATGCCATGCACAGTATATATATATATATATATATATACACATATATATATATATATATAGGAACTGGACTAGCCCGTCTACAGTGTGACCGCCATCACCCCCTCCACTGTCCTACGTCCTTCCTCAACTCAAGGGCCCCTTTTCCCTGACATCCCGACCCTTCCCAATAACAGCTTCTGCACCAAGGACTTGATAAAGCCACATCTGCATGTCAATAGTCACACCATAACTACCTATGCACACGATAGACTGACTAGAACATTGTGCCTATCCGCAAGGCCAGAATTCAATTGCCCCAACATCTCTACACACCCCCCACTACTGGTTAACATCTGTACCAAAAAACCACCCCATACCTCCCCCACCCACACCAACCCTCACCTCCTGCCCCATCATAGGTCTAAGCAGAAGACTTCACCTATCCGCACACTCCTACATCCATATCAGGAGGCCATTAACAGGTTCTCACAACTTCAAGAAAACTAAATCTCTTAGTTATGAAAGCTCACTGTTAGTCCTCCTTCCCATCAACAACCCAGTACCAGCCAAAGACTGCACTACCACTGCGCTTCACCTACACACAGCACCTACATCTAAACACTTAATAGAGAGACCCTCCCTAGTCACCAAAGTCCCCGCAAGCACCAATGAGCTACACCTAAAAGGTGCACTGATCTGTAAGTGATTTCAATCCGGCACACACATCAACGCCTAGCATGTAGTGCACAACTGAAATCCATATTTATTTTTGTCTAAAAGTTCTTTATTCTGAACGATATACCACTCATATCACGCCCTTCTCCTGGAACAGCCCGCCCCCGGTCACACTGAACCAGGAATCAGGCTGATTTGCAAAGGTAAATATTTATGTATTTAAAAATTAATCACAATATGTTTTAATAGGTACACAACAATCACTAATGGGGTGATGTAACACTGAATAATATCTTTAATACACCAGGAGTAAGTAGTGAGCAAAACAATTCAACACAGAAAATATTACTTTTGTGTTGGTTAAGATTAAATAGAACTGTGGTTAGAGGTTCCCCCTGCGCACCCCTCAACCCCCAATAGGTAATGTAAAGAGATAGGAGGAGAGAACAGGTTCAGTAATGGCAAATTCAAACAGAATATCAATCCCACTTTCCCCCAGCAAACACAAGAGAAAAACGGAGTTGACTATCCAGCTGTCAAAATGGCTTTTAAAGTTATCTTTAGAATGGACTGGGCAAAAACACCAAATGTGGTCAAAATTGCTGAAATTGTTATTAATTCTTATGGGAGCTGCTTTGAATAGCTGTATACAAACACAAGCAATGATTTAATCCTAGGAAAACTCAAGTCGGAAGCAATTAAAAGCTGTTTACACGTATAAAAATTTCCCAAAATGAAAGTTTGCAGCAAACTTTTCACTGAGTGATATTCGCGATAACGGGTGAATCGCATTGATTTGGAGTGCGGTTTTAGGTGCGATGGATAGATATGAATGTTAGCTACAAGCAGAAGTTGTTTTTGTCACAAAAACTGAGGGAGTTACAGACGTTTTAGTAGAGGTCGTTTTTCGAGATAGGCGCAAGAATGGAAAACGGGAATACACTTAAAAATGACAAATGGGTTGCTTACACTAGAGGATGACTATGAACAAAACGAATACCACACAGGAACACAGTCACTTGATCAGGGTGACTGCCTGCTAAGGAAACTCGCCTTCTTCAGATGAGAAAAGGATCAGCGCAAAGATAGTTTTAACAATACTGGTTATGGAGGAAAGATAGGATGGGTTGGAGAGAGGTTTCAGACAATGCAAACATACTCACAATACAGGTTCTGAATACAAGATAGGATGGGGCTAAAATAGGGCTAAGACTATGCAAAGTAAATATACTAGGGACACAATTCTTCCTATTAATACTCACTGGATACATTTTTTAATGGGACCGTCAGTTCTGGTCAGGGGATGGGATCCGGTTTAGGAAAGACAGCTTGGGCACATCGGACTGGTCAGGAACTGCAAGGCACTCTGGTCACAGCACGGCACAGGACTGGACAGGGTCAGCAAAGCGCTCTGGTCACAGCACAGGACCTGCCCTTCTTGGTTCTGAGGTTATTTCTTTTCAGCAGGCAAGCAGTAACAGCACAGCCCGGCTGTATTATATTGCTTCCCCTTAGGCTTGTGGGGTTCAGTTCTGGAATTTGAGGCCTAGCTGAGAATGGTTCAGCTATGCAATAGGCCCTTTTTCTTTGCCAAGTTTCTGGAGTCTGGAGCAAGGAAGATTTAGAGTTCAGCAGCAGGGTGCTCCGCCAGCATCAGGATAGTGAGGGAATCTGTCTGTCCTTATGTGTGGTGAGCGGTCTCTATTTATGCTCTGAATTGACATCATAAAGGGGGGTGTGGGCCGGTTTGGCCTAAGTGTGCCCCTTTGAAAGGTGATTGGGTCAGAGTCTACTCTCTGCCTTAATAGGAGGATAGAAACAGAGGGTCATCTTTCTGGTATGATTTTATGAGGCTGAGAATCCACCCGTAGCCCCTGGAACACAAAATCTACTTTTGTCAAAATACATATTTCCACATGTGCAACCTCCATAAAAATCACATACAGATTACATATTTTACATCGCAGCTATTCCTCAAAACAGCATAGCTGTGGGATCTTGTCTCTGCTTTTCACAGAACTTTGCCCTTTTCACTAGGAACACAATGTCCAATTTTTAAGCAAATTTCTGCAAGTGTGCGTGTTTAACATGGGAAGTTCACACTCTTAGCGGAAATACATTTTGCGTAAAATCACATTTCTTGCCATTTCTGTCTAAAACATGTCACGCAATTCTGGCTCCTCTTCACCCGTGCAGCAAGAAATCACATTAACAATTCTGTTATTTTCAATAGTAAGTTATCAGTCTTTTAAAATATGTTTTGTCCTTCTTAAGCAGCAAATGGTTGTTTGGCTCCACCCCTTGGTCTCTCCCTGGAAGCCCAGGAGCCATCCCCCCTGTTTGTTCCTTGCAGAGGCCATTTACAACTGTCTTCGCACTTTGAATTTCCTGCTCTGCAGCTTGTCATTGTTCCTTTTGCCTCTGTAAACCAGGTTCTTTCCTACCCTGTAATTAACACTTCTCTGTGATTTCCTGCTGGGGGGAAAGACCTTCCTTCTGTGAGAAAACCTGCTTTCCAGTTTGGCAGCTTCAGCCAGGTTTAATTGAATTGTCAACTGTTGACTTTTCCTTAGCGCAAAACAAACTTGTATCAAATCACAGCTAGAATTCTCATTCAACATTTTAAACCATGGGATCAAAACAATTACAATATGGGTTACTAACAGTAACAGGCCGCCTCAGATTGCAAACATTTAATTTTCAGATTATGCATGTTAAAGTTTAATCAGGCAGGCCCCTGACAGCTGTTATCACAGCAGCCCTCTGCTGCACAAAGATTTTTGACAGATCCACAGACGGGCCACTTTTGCTGTGAAAATCTCTTTATGCTTTCAGCCTTTCAGGACCTTGTAAGTTCACAATGATTTCTTAAACTAAGTGAATTGTAGCACCCAGCAAGAATTTTGAATATTTGAAGTTGTTCTGTACCGGTATTCTGGAGTCTCAGCAGCACAGAGAAAGAGGTTTAAAGCAAGATTTTAAGCAATATTTGGAGTTTCAATTAGCAAAGCGCTGCTTTTTCCTTCTGTACTCCATTTTCAATTGTTGTGGAGCCCAGTGACATTTCAGGAGTGAGAGCTCTGTTCCACTGACAACGTGCGTTTGCAAAGCTCAATTTTCAGAGGTTTTGGCACGCATAAGGGTTTTGCAGCCATTTTGCTGTTTCTGATCCCCTCATAACCGAGTGATGCAGCATAGCAGAGCAAAAGTGGGTCAATACATCCCACAGAGCAGTGCTAGATCTATCACTGCCCATGTATTGGACATTGCAGAAGTTAACCGGTCTAACAACCTTGATCTTCTAGCAGTCACCGAAACATGGCTACATACAGCTTCAGGCCTGCATCTTTCCCTAGCTATCCCGGATGGATACACTATATTCAGGAAGGATAGAACCACCTCAAAAGGAGGTAGAGTAGCATTATTAGCCAAGAAAGCCCTAAATATAAGAATCTCAACCGAACCCCCTTTTACCTCAGGAGAAATTATCTTGTTAAAAATTGCCCTCACACACACACACAGCTGCACGCTTACCATTCATATCATCTATAGGCCTCCAGGCGCTACATCAACATTCAAAAACATTACATCCCTACTGGCCTACAACATGAAAACTCACACCAAAGTCCTTATCATGGGTGACTTCAATTTGGGCCTAGATGACCCAGCGGATACCCATGCCAGCCACCTCGTTAACTCTATGAAAGCCCAAAGCTTCACACAAAGAATCTGGACGAATCCTAGATTGGTTAGCAGACACCAACTGCACCACAAACTTCCTCGCTAACACCCCTACACCTTGGTCTGGCGACAATACTATAGTTTTCACCACTACTGTGGTCACAAAAAAGGCTTACATCCTACCCTAGTTCCCTTAGCTCCATCTAGAAGCATACAAAATATCAACAGACAATATGCTCGCCCTCTTAGCACCATTATTAAACCCAACACCAACTGACGATGACCCATCAACCATAGTCAGTAAATACAATAAAGGAAGGTGCTCAGCAACCGACAAAGTAGCACCTCTGAAAAATAAAAAAGCCAAACCGACGGCTCATGTTAACCCTTGGTACACTGCGGAACTCCACACTCTGCGTACTACCAAAAGAACGGCCGAAAACAATTGGTTAAAATCTCCAACACCAATAAATAAAGAACTATTCCAGACTCTAGCAAACAATTACCAAAAAGAAATCAAAGCAAAGAGTGTAGTCTACAATCAAAGAATCTCGAATGCCCAGTCTATCACTAGAGAATTTTCAATACTCTGAACTAGAATCACTCGCACCCACCCCAGATCATACCATTAAAAACGAACAATGGTGTACTAATATCCAAAACGCCTTAGCAGACAGTCTCCTCACAACAAAAAATAGCACTAAACAAATCCATACTCGACCTAAATCCCTCTCCTCCCGCTACTATCCCATCAACGGAATCCTGCAAGGCTATTACATTTGCCTTTACATATCTGTCTCCTTCAGACACCATCAATATCAAAGGTCTAAAACCGTCTAAATGCAAGGGCGATATTTGTCCCGCCACCTTGGTTAAAGAATGTGCAACTGAACTGGCACCATTTATCACCAATCTTATTAACGGCTGTTTCGCCATCCAACACCATCCCGGAAGACTTAAAAACAGCATGGGTTCTACCCTTGCTCACAAAACCAACACTAACATTCCTACTAACTTTCGCCCTATCACCACAGTGCCGTTCCTATTAAAAATCCTGGACCACGCAGCCTACCTGCAGATCCAAACATTTCTGGAAGATAACCTCCTGGGACTAAGACAATCAGGCTTTAGACCAGGCAATGGTACAGAAACAGCTCTACTGGACTCGAAAACACAAATCGATCAATACAAAGACAAAGAGGATCTCTGCATCCTCCTATTACTCGACCTCTCAGCAGCTTTCGACTTGGTAAACCATGATGTATTGTGCCAACATCTGGAAACTGCCGTTCACTTCTCTCCTGACGCCTTTAAATGTATCAAATCCTTTCTCTCCAATCAGATCATGAGGGTCTTCTCAGACACCTCTGCTGCCTCCCCTGTCTGTCGTGTGGCGTCCCACAAGGGTCATGTTTGTCACCAACACTCCAACACATTCACCAAGCTACTATTCGATAAATTAGACAAAATGGTTTCACGTATACCAATTAATGCGGATGATATAAATACTCATTCCCATCACCGGATGTTATGACACACTCAAAAATCCGAAACAAAATCTACCTCGCAATCCAGGCGTGGATGGCGCTTAAACTATGCCTGAACGACGACAAAACCGAGCTGATCCTAATCGGTAACCGAACTAAACAAAACTTACCACAAGAGTACAAATCCTTGAACATTGATGGTAATAGCATCATGAGCGCCAAGGGAATTAAAACCCTTGGAGTCTACATTGACGCCTCCCTCACCTTAAATAGTCAGGTCAATGCCATATAGTCTCCTCTGTCGCCTACACAGCTAAATTAATAAGAGCAGGCCAACCCTTCCTCTCATCTGACAACTCAATCACCTTGGTTAGAGCCTTGATACTCTCTAGAATTGACTACTGTATTTCTCTAGTCGATGGAACTAGCAGCAGAAACTAAAACATTACAAATCGTTCAAAATAACGCCATCAGAGCAGCCTTAAATATACCCTTCAAGGAACACATTTCTGCCACTAGGAGGGATATCCACTGGCTCCCAGTCCACGATAGAATAAAATTCAAAATGTTGCCACTCACCCATAAATGTATCTCAAAACAGGCACCAGACTAACTCGACAACCCAGATTATAAAAACCCAGTCCTCTAACTCGCTCCCACTACACTAACATGCTCACCACTCCCACATTCAGAAGACAGAAAGCGGGAGGTGCAAGCTTACCAGTAATTGCACCCAAACTCTGGAACGCTCTTCCCGAAGCATCTAAGAAATGACCCATCATTCTGGTCATTTAGAAAAAACCTGAAAACCCTACTATTCAAGACCGAAGCGACATCTTAGACAACCTTCCCAATCCCCGTACACATATGGCCATGACTTGAACTGCAATTTGACCCTGCTAGAATCTCACCTAGTTTATATGGAAAATGACTGGGCTTCTACTCATATCACCTCATGATTGCTTTGCCATGTAAATTTGAAAATTCTTGTAACCGTCTGCTTATGCCTTGGCGCCGAGATGCCTGTGGGCTTTGCGTGCTCTAAAAATGTAAAAATAAAATGGTGGGACGGCCCCAAAAAAGCTGAATACTGGGGGCGGGGGTATACAAGAGGCGATAGCTCAAGTGCTGGGGGCGAAGGGTGGAGGCAATCAAGGAATGGCACTGATGAGCCTTGGAGGACCTTCCGTCAAAAGCTGATTGCAAAGTATACGTCATTTTGATGAAGGCAGGGGCACTAGCGCTGCCCCAAAAATGAAAATCTAAGTATCCACTGATGGAACATGTATGGGTGGCGAAAATGTGGAACTTTGCAGCCCTAGAGTTGCTCACATACTCCCTCCAGTGGGAACACAGAGCTCATCGCACAGACTGGTCGAGGGTCCTAGACTTCCTACAAGCAGGGGCCTGGTGCCCAAGGAAGAAAAAGGACAGGAACTACTCCGAGGACCGAGCAGAAGGGGTATGCATACCAATTGTCCCCAGACACCAAGGAACAGAGCGCTTCAGGAAGACAGTCTTCGCCTACGGACCTTCGCTGGACCAGAATGAGGAGAGGGTGGGCTTGAGGTGAGGCACATTCATGGTTGAAATGTTATGCTTAAAAATGCAAATACAAAGTTACGTAAAAAAAAAAGAAAACACTTCCATCATTTGTATACTGAATTCCTCCCCATCTGCTTTAGAGGCAGATTTATGCGGTTAGCATACCTTCTTCCTGTAGGGAAAGGAGTCCTGTTACGAGCGATCGTACCTCTTCTTGATTTTCATCAAGAAGAAAAGTGCCGCAAACCACTCCTGGACTTCATTCGCTTCGACTGCTTCCTTGATCTCTGAGGAGACCTGTCCTTCAAATGTTTGTCTTTGGACGACCTGCCCTTTGAAGGAGATGTTGGAGATTTTGACGCCGACTGACCTAAGGCCTTGCTGGTCATGGTTTGACATGATGCACAATTGTCGAACTTGTGCTCCACACCTACGCACGAGAGGCATATTCTGTGCAGATCTGTGATCGACATCTTCAAGTCACAGTCGGCACACCTCTTGAAGCCCGCCTTACGAAAAGACATACTGGAAGATCCTGACTACACAATAGAAAAATCGCTTAGTGGATTGAACCGTTCGAAGCGTGCTGTCCATGCAGAAAAAATGAACTTGGGCAACATGCTATTTATACCAGCGTCAACGTCACGTCAGAGTACGGGGATGGAAACCACTGAGGTATTTTGACTCGACAACAGTACCCTCTGGTGTCGAAAGGTTTCCCAAGCTGCAAGCAGATTGTGGTATATCAAAGATAAGGAATCTGTGGGAGGACACAATCCATTAGAAAAGTTAGATTCTTAGTTACTTGATGAGAAGGAAGTGGGATGTGTTAGGTCACCAGTACAGACGTTCCCACAGAAGAAAGAGTTGGTGTGAAGCTAGCTTCTGCAGGGGCTTCTAGGGTTGGAAGATAGTCTTGCAACTAGGGAGGGCTAGGGGATCCTCCAGGGTGTAGAGACAGCAGTGGAAGGAACTCCTTGAAGAGGTTATTGAGTAGTGGGACTAAGACTGCCTAAAGAACAGGCAACCCCGATGAGTAGACACATCTGCAGTTTCATTTACCCAGGTAGAACGTATGCTGCCCGTGGTGATGCAGTTTTAACTAGTGGGTCCAGTGTTTGAGTCACATTGAGGAGGGAGAGTAGCAGAGGAGGGTCCCTTGGGGGAAGTCATGTGCTCAAGGAGGAGAACCCAGAAAAGGTACATGGAGGAATCCACAGGATGCCTCCCCAACTACCGACCTCATGCAAAGGTTTAACATACAATATTTTACACTGATTGAACTGAACTTTAGTTGTCAGGGACTCTGATCTGTGGCTCCCAATCATGGCTTGAATTTCTTCCTGGGAGACAAAGCATGCACCGCTTAGGAGATGCCCTGCAACAATGTGCAAATCCCCAAAACAGACTTACATCAAGCAGCCCTGTTCCAATTACTTGGCTAGCACATAAATAGTACTCTGGTGTTCCCGCTGCCCCAACCAGGATTCCAATCGAGGCTATAAAAGGGGATGGGTTTTGACAGGATGTATGGGTGTTTTCAGACCAGGAGACAGTTGTGCGATGTGGAGAGGAGGACTGAAGCGGGCGACAGAGAAGCAGTGTGCTTAAGGAAGACATTAGATGAGAAGATCAGGGGGACAGTGAAGGGCCTTGGAGAAGACCTACAAGGGTCAAGTCAAGAGGGTCAAAAAGCAAGGAAGTCTGGAAGAGGAAAGGCTAAGTCAGTGGGAACAAAGCTGGTGATCTAAAATGGGATAAAGGCTAAGGAGCTCTGTAGATCTGGCTTCAAAGACTGACAAGGGCCAACCAGGAGAGGAGCAAACTCAAGATTGCTAGAATCTCTATTCCAGACAGTGGGTAAGTCAATTAGAGATTTTACAGTGCTTTTTATCCTAGGGCAGCCCGGAGGCCAACCACCAGACCTTGCTAGACCAACCAGGGGCCCTAGTCCAGAGGATGAAGGACTAGCAAGCCCACCAAGGACAGAAAACAAGACTTGGTAAGAGACCAGAGTCAGGATTTCTTGCAGACCCTGAGACACCCTGGGTAGTCGCGGGTTCAAAGCATTGAAAAACCTGGGTCAGAAGGACTCGTTGGTACACATCTGAACCAGAAAGAAGAACTCACTGAGACTGGGAATAAAAAAAAATGGAAGGGCACTAATAGTACATCAGTCTGTGATCTTGGCCTCTGCTGGGGGGCCTAAAGTGATTGCAGCCTTAAAATGAATACAAGAAGAACTGGGAAGAAGCGCCAGGTCATCAGCCAGATAAGCAATTACCACTGAGATGAGTCAACATAGGCTAGCAAACTGGAAGAGTACCTGGAACTTTCCATGGGAGAACACCATGTGACTTTTATAAAAATGTATCTGAATGCCTTATCCAGACTACCCACTGTCAAGCAGGACATATTTTGACTCAGCGCAACGTTCCCATCAGCATTTCTCTGGATCTCGCTCATGATTGTGTTGCCTTTGAACCCTACACTTTTTACAGAACTTTGCATCTTTTCTCTTACTGAAACCTGGTGTGTACATTCAAATACAACCCCTTCAGTTATTGGGCGCCCTTGGTTAAACCCATGTCTGTGACAGATCTTCCTCTAAGCCACTTAGCCTTCCCTCCCCCTGCCCATACCCCCCTCTCATCATCCATATATACCCCTCTCCGTCACCTCCTGTATTCAATATATGCAAGGTACAAAAAGGAATGGCAGTGCTAGCGATTTCAATACAAGCATAAATGAACGTGCATAAAGATGTTGAACTAGATTAGTCAAAGCAAAACGCAAAATAAGAGCAGTGCTTATGTCAAAACCAGATTGGGTGCAGACCTGAAACAATTTGAAAGTGATACAAGAACTGCTCATTTGAATCAGTTCACACATTTCATAATCTGCACAGCCCTGCCTCACTGGTGCGCATTAGCCACTTTTGCTGCCTAAAAACAGGCAAATATTCTCCAAGAAAATAGGGAGTAAACTTACAGAAGTTCCATAACTGCCGTATATGAAACCACATTTTAAAAAAAAAAGGTACAAATGCATCTCATTATTTGTACAAATTACATAAATTCATATATATTTCTACTCACCTAAAAAATACCCCCATTAGGAATGGATATTACATTTTTCCGCTAAAATATCCTTTTACTCCCAACATTAAAAAAAAAAGACGTAAAATACACCCACCTCAAAATCATACTGGAGCCTGATAAAGCAAACCACAGAGCAATGGAAAGGGAGTGTCACAGCAGTTTGGGAAAATGCTTTAATGAAAGGGGAGCCATGGTAGCTGAATACACAACCATGGTTTAATGTTCTTCAGAAGGTAAGGAAAAGGGCCACGTGTCGAGCGCTTTAGACCAATCCACCCAGAGCAAGAGGCCTGGATTTGTGGACCAGGGATGACCAGAGTTTTCCCTCACCAATATATTATTTTGGCTACCCTTGTGTACTCCAGGATCAGACTTTTTTGGAAGGACACTCCCTGGTATTTCAAAGAGTCTGGAAAAGGTCCAAAGGAGACTGAACAAGAAGGACAATCAAGGCCAGATTATGTGCTGGATATGCGCTGAAGCATTAAGGGTGTCAGCTGAAGGTTTGGTTTTGTACAGTCCACCATATGTCTGGACGTGAAAAATAAAAAGGGGCTCTGGAGAACCTCGGGGTCCATAAATTGGAGGTGCTGATCACTAAAACTATTCTTAAAGTTAGAAGTGTCACAGAAGTTTAGACGTAATGCGAGACTATGCAAATTTATAAATCTGTGTTCTTCACGCTTCACTATGTTCAATTCACAAATATATAAATGATACGTTTTCTGCAAATATGAGTGCCTTAAGAATAGGGTAGCATGGATTACGACGATACAATCAAACATTTCAATCTTCAAAAATGAGACAGATTAAAATCATAAATACTTATTTTAATATTTTAAATGTTGCATATCTCCTACGATATTTTTTCCATTTGCTTTGCAGAATTCACAAAATGTAATACTGCATTAAAGGCTCCAAAAATGGCAGTCAACATAAAAGGGATGGTGAGTAAATAACACAATGAAGTCCGTAAAATTATTGATGCAGGCTGGTCCAAAGTGAAATCAAAACAGCAAAGCACACAATTATCAGGAACGATGAGTGGTTCTTGGCTCATTAGACCACCAAAGCATATTGACGAGAATGTTCTTTGGTGTATACACTTGCTGCGACAAACAGGATGTTTAGCAATGCAGATATTACAGGACGTAAAAGAATGGAAAATGTCAAAATAAATTAATCAGTGGCAAAATGTAAGATTTGATGTAAACAGTAGATACAGCAGATTGTAGTACACAATGTCTTCACAGAAGTTATTTGGAATGGAAAACAAAACTGTGCTCTTCAGATTACATCAGATGCTCTTAAGAACAGGGCACTCCTCGCCTCGACTGAATAAGTAAACATTTTAACAAAAGAATAACAGTCACTCGTACCACATTAAACTGTTTAGTAGTCAACAGTTGTACATTGAATTTTAAGTGCAAAGGCAGTATGTGATGTAAATCTGAACTGTAAATACTAATCCTAGCCATTTAGTAATTGAGAAAGAAGCCATCCGTTGCATTTTAATACCTGCATCACTGATGTGACATATCCAACAGAAGTCAAAGATATCTTCCTTTATTAACAACCCTTTGAAAACATTCAGTATTTTGAATTTCGTTTAGTGCAATACAGATGCTACACAGCGTACAAAATAGAGTTGGCATAATATGCTTGAGTAAACACCAACACCTAGATCAGTCATCACTGTCACTTCCGGATTCACTCAGTTGCAAGTCATTTCCTAAATGGACAAGAAAAGATATTTAAATTAATTACTTAAAATTTAAGTGTTACCCAACGTAGTAACTACTGCACTCCTAGCCCATGTTGTCCCCTTTGGTCATGCAAATAGAAACAGGAGAGAAGCCTTTTTCAGCATACAAAAACCAAATGAAATTGCAGAGCTGTGGCAAAGCACTGCCAAACCCACGGACTATAACTGCCAGGCCGGCACACATCCAGGATCAGAGGGGGTGATGGGTGGGGCACATGAAGGAAAGAAGTCTGTGGACTAGGAGTAAAGTAGTGACTGCTGTGAGCAACTTTTTTTTCCTTTATTTGTTTTAGTGTTTAAAAACTTTTACAAAATTTAAAATTCATAGTTAAAATCTTGCAGATACATTATTTTACAATTTACAATGTCTTGATTATACAAAAACCAGTAATTATAATAGCACAGAAAAATTCTCATATTACATTATGACAATGAAACAGCTAGGCGGCTTGATGGAAATTAAAATGGTCTTTATTCAGGCTATTTCAAAAAGAAAAAAAAAGCTTTAATCAAAAGTTGCTGCTATGTCCTTTCTCTGTGCTTAGGCTTCTTCTCTGATCCTTGCAGGGGATCTGGTAAGGACTTCTGGCAAGGCTTCTCCTCCTAGTCCTCATACGCCCACCAGCCTTCAGCAGCTCCTGATGTCCTGTCTGGTTCCATCTGCAACAAAACCAAGAATGAACACCCTTTCGCCTTCCAGTGTTGTCTTTATAGAGGCGGAGTTTAACAGGCCAATCAGTGTTCACTTCCTCCTCCAGTCTATATAAACTCTCCCAAGCCTCACCCCCTTTTCCCTTGAGGCATTGCAAGCTGTCCTCGACCTCCATCTCCACCCGCTCCCCGTTCCAGTCATCTCTGACCAGGTGAGTTCTTAGTTTCTTCCTGGAAGGGTTTTGGTGGGTCTCTGGGAGTCTTGTGTTTTTGTCCTGCTCTATTATGTTGTTAGAGCGCTGACTTTCATAATTCACGGCTCTGCTGTTCTCATGTGGGTTACAACTGCTGAGCACCTGCAGGTTCCATTTGCTGCGGCAGCCCCGCCTCTCCCTGCTCGTGGTTCCTTGACTTCTCTGCCGGCTGTCATAGTCGAACGTGGGCGTCTCTTCTAATTCACATGAGTGCGATGTTCTGACTCGTGTGTCCGCCCGAAGGTTCCATGTCTTTCATACCGCCGCCAGATACGAACATCGGCGTCTCTGCTACTTCGCAGAAAGGCTGCGTTCCGATTTTTTTGGGCCCGTCCTGGAGTTCCATATTACACTCCTCGTCTGTTTTTCGCCTGGATTAGACATTTCCTGACCCCACCATTCCCCAACCAGGTGGGTCTCTGGGCCTCGGGCCACTCTGTGGTATAACGGACCCTCTTGACTGTTACATACACCCCCTGAAGCATCCAGCCGATCGGGCTGGTCAGGATTTCTGGATAAGTAATCCGGAACGAATTGGAAAGCCGCTGGTCGGTGCACTGTTTCAAAACAAAATTCCTGTAGGGTTAAGAACCATCTCAATACTCGTCGGTTTGTGTCCTTGTGCGTGGCCAACCCTTGGAGGGGAGCATGATCTGTAAAAACTGTAAACCTTCTTTCAGCAAGGTAATATCTGAGTGTCTCAATGGCCCATTTGATAGCTAGACACTCTTTCTCAATGGTAGAATACACCACCTCATGGAGTAATAGCTAGCGACTTATAAAGGCCACTGGCTGTAGATCCGTTTCAGTACGGCCCCTATTCCCATTCCTGATGCGTCTGATTGCACAAAAAACCTTTCTTGGAAATTGGGACACCTTAGAACAGGTTGTGTTGATATTACCTGTTTCAGCTCTGTAAAGGCTTTACAAGCTCCTTCATCTTTAAGCAGGTCGCCTTTGTAGGAAGATTTGAGAACGGGCTGGCAATGGACGAAAACAAAAGGTATGAAACGCCTATAATATCCAATGAAGCCTAAGAAGGCTCTGATCTGTTTCTTATTGCTGGGCATAGGCAGTTTCCCTATTGCTTCAATTTTGTCCAACTGGGGTCGTTGGCATGGGGTAGGCTTGGTATGTAGAGATGGAATTCAATTGTCTGTAGTCCATAAAAAAACGTATAGTCCCATCTGGCTTTGGAACTAGAACAATAGGGGATGACCAGTGGCTACATGATGGTTCAATTACCCCTAGCCTCAGCATCTCCTCCACTTCTGCTTGCACTGCATTCCTTTTTGACTCAGGCAATCGGTAAGGACGGATCCTTATGCTCTGTCCTGGTTCTGTTTCAATTTTGTGTACTGCCAAGTGTGTTCTTCCTGGGTAGAAGGAAAACACATTACTTAAAGGCTCAAGGTGTTCCTTCAATTCTCTTTTCTGTTCTGTTGTGAGCTGTTTTCCCCACTGAACGGAATCAAATGCAGGTTCCTGGGTCATTCTTGCGACTACCTGTCTGGTTTTGTCCGGGGTCTTCCATTCCTTCAGCAAGTTTACGTGGTAATTCTGTGTTTTTTCGTTCCGATCGGGTTGATCCACCAAGTAATTTACTGGACCTAATATTGTCTTTATTTTATATGGCCCCCTCCATTGGGCCAACATTTTGTTCTGGCTGGTGGGCAATAATACTAACACCTGGTCACCTATTTTAAACTGTCGAACTCTGGTGTTCCAATTGTAATATTTTTCTTGGATTAACTGGGATCTTCCCAGGTTGGTTTGTGCCAGCTCCCTCGTCCTAGTTAAATTATCCTGTAGTTCAATCAGATAGTCTGTTAGGGAGGCAGGATCCTCTAGACCTTTGCATTCTTCTTTGGCAATATCCAGTATTGTTTTCGGTTGATGACCAAATAATAATTCAAAGGGTGAAAAACCTGTTGAAGATTGTGGAGTATCCCTTAATACCATTAGTACCCAGGGTACTGCTCTGTCCCAATTCTTTCCGGTAGGTGCCGTCACCTTCTTAAGCATTAGTTTGATGGTCTTGTTATAACGCTCTACTAAACCATTGGTTTGTGGATGGTAAACAGACGTCCGGATTTGCTTTATTTGAAGCTGTTGACATACTCTTCTCATCACTCCTGATACAAAATGTCGACCTTGATCCGTTACTATTTCTGATGGTATTTCTACCCTGGCAAAGAATGGAATCAATTGGTTGCATACTTGGATGGTACTTGTTCCTCTCATCGGGAAAGCTTCTGGATATCATGTAGCGTAGTCCACCACTACTAATAGATATTGGTATCCATGACTACTGGGTTCCAGTGGACCTACTATATCCAGCCAATCCTAAAAAATGGTTCTTCGATTAATGGCATAGGTACTAATGGGGCACGTCTTGGTTTGTTTGGGTTTGATTTTTGGCATGTGGGGCATTCATCACAGTACTTTGCCACTTCCTTATAAACTCCTGGCCAGTAAAACAGTTTCAAGATTTTCTCTAGGGTTTTCTCTCTGGCCATGTGACCGCCTGTCTGGTCATCGTGAGCCATCCCCAGTATAGACTTTCTGAAACTCAGGGGTACTAGAAGTTGCTCCATCTCCTGTTCATCTGGCTTTTTGGTAACGCGGTATAGAAGTCCCCGCTGTTCTTTAAACCTCGGATAACTGCTTGTACTTTCTGGGTCTTTCATTGCTTGCTCGAGGACATGCTTTAAAAATGGGTCAGTTAGCGTTTCGCTTCTAAAAGAAACTCTTCTCTTCAGAAATCCAATCTACGAGTCCACTGAAACTCTCCACCCATCTCCGTTTCTCTTCTTTCAATTCTCTTCTGGTTTTCCTTGGTATTCTCTTACTATTCCCTTCAATATCAGTTTCTGAGAAAGGAGCTCTTCTTAACCATTCCTTTTCTCTAACAGTCATCAAAGTTGGGCAGGTCAGTCCCTATTAACACAGGAGCAGGTATATGGGTCATGATGGCTACCGCCATTGGTGTGTGAACCCCATTAACCTCGATGTTTACTTCTTTGGAAGGGTAGGACTTTACATCCCCATGCACACATTTCACCGAAATATTTCGCTTCCCCTACCCCCGAAAGACATTTACTTCTGGACTGATGGCGGTTTGTTCGCTTCCACTGTCGACCAGGCCTTGTCGGGGTACACCGTCCACTCGAACTTCCACTGTATAGGGCTCTCTTCTCCTTCTAAACGCCCAGTTCTGTATACAACCAATCTCCATAGGTTCGGGTTTGTTCTTTCTTGGGCAAAATCTGGCGGTATGTCCCCACTCCCCACAATCATAACACTGGGGTTGCCTGCTGGAGATGAGCCATGTCGAACCTCTGGGATCTACCTTGGTTGGCTTTACTTCTCCCAAATTCGTGGGTCGAGGAAGTAGGGGTTTATTTCCTCCTTCCACAGGATTTATCCTGGCTCCACCTGCCTTTTGGAATTCTGTGGCAATGTCTATGGCTTCAGTGAGAGTGGGTCGATGGTGTTGTCGGACTCATTGTTGCATATTGCTTGGAAGTGCATCCACAAATTGCTCTAACTTCACTTTGTCCATGATTTCAGGTATAGTGCAGCAGGCTGGTTTTAACCATTTTTCGGTTTAGTCGTTTACCCGATGGTACAGTTTCCTTGGAGTTTCCCCATTGCGGAGTTTGGTTTCCCGAAGTTTCTGACGATAGGCCTCTTCATCCATCCCCATCCTTTCTAGGATGGTTCTTTTTATGTCTGCGTAACTTGTGTCTCCGTTAGGGTTTGCCGCCTGGTAAGCCCCTTGCATTGAGCCTGTTAGCAAAGGAGCTATGAAGTGTCCCCATTTCTCCACCGGCCATTGGGAGTTTCTAGCGACCCGTTCGAAATTCGTGAAGAAATAACCTGGATCCTCGCCGGCCTGGAATTTCTGTAGAATGTTGGAAGGGGCAGGCGTCATGGCTCTATGAGCGACCACCACTTCTGTTACTTTCTTCAGGGCATCCTGGGAGGCAGCTTGCAACTGTAGGGCTTGTTGTATAGCTTGTCGATCCGCCTGGGCTTGATGTCCCTGCACCAGTTTCTGGAGCTGTTGCTGTCGTTCTGCTAAGGGCTTGATATTCTCCATACCGTGTTTCAGTATCCCACTGCGGCCACCAAATTTGTGACAATGAAACAGCTAGGCGGCTTGATGGAAATTAAAATGGTTTTTATTCAGACTATTTCAAAAAGAAAAAAAAATAAGCTTTAATCAAAAGTTGCTGCAATGTCCTTTCTCTGTGCTTAGGCTTCTTCTCTGATCCTTGCAGGGGATCTGGTAAGGACTTCTGGTAAGGCTTCTCCTCCTAGTCCTCATACGCCCACCAGCCTTCAGCAGCTCTTGATGTCCTGTCTGGTTCGATCTGCAACATAACCAAGAATGAACGCACTTTCGCCTTCCAGCGTTCTTTATATAGGCGGATTTTAACAGGCCAATCAGTGTTCACTTCCTCCTCCAGTCTATATAAACTCTCCCAAGCCCCCGCCCCCTTTTCCCTTGAGGCATTGCAAGCTGTCCTCGACCTCCATCTCCACCTGCTCCCCGTTCCAGTCATCTCTGACCAGGTGAGTTCTTAGTTTCTTCCTGGAAGGGTTTTGGTGGGTCTCTGGGAATCTTGTGTTTTTGTCCTGCTCTATTATGTTGTTACAACGCTGACTTTTATAATCCGCGGCTCTGCAGTTCTCATGTGGGTTACAACTGCTAAGCACCCGCAGGTCCTCCATGCTGCGGCAGCCCTGCCTCTCCCTGCTTGCGGTTCCTTGACTTCTCTGCCGGCTGTCATAGTCGAACGTCGGCATCTCTTCTAATTCACATGAGTGCGATGTTCTGACTCTCGTGTGTCCGCCCGAAGGTTCCATGTCTTTCATACCGCCGCCAGATACGAACGTCGGCGTCTCTGCTACTTCGCAGAAAGGCTGCGTTCCGATTCTTTTGGGCCCGTCCTGGAGTTCCACATTACACTCCTCTGTCTTTTTTTGCCTGGATTAGACATTTCCTGACCCCACTATTCCCCAACCAGGTGGGTCTCTGGGTTTTGGGCCCCTCTGTGGTATAACGGACCCACTTGACTGTTACATACATCGTACTATTTAAAACAGACTGTACTCTATTTCACATACGTGTTCTATGAATGCTAAAACTCTTATTCTCATAGACATGGATTCTCTGTGTAGCATTTTTTTCCATAGAAGATCTCTCAATAGCCATACATTATGTACAAATTCTTTAAAATAAATTTCTCTTTTTGCTAGTAACTCTGGACATTCCGACATAAAATGGCAAAGGGTTTCCAGCTCATCTTTGTCTTTACAAAATCTGCATGAGCCTACGACCCAGACTTGTCTTGTCCTTATACTTTTTATTTGATTAGTCGACAGCACATTCATGCGGAAGCTCATAAAACCAATTTTCAATTTTTTACTAGGAAATTTCATTAGATAATGTTCCATTTCAGTGAATCCTTTTCCAGCTGTTAGAACTTGTGTATATAGTTTTGTGTCACAAATTGTCAAACGGGTTTTCTCCCAATCATTCAACTTGAGTCTTTCTTTTACCATATTGGGGTTATTCCCCAGTAGGTCCATTGTCACGCATATTTCCGCAAGTATAGCTTCACATTCCAATCTTAGATTTGCTATGTATCCCTCAGTATCATTCACTCTAAGCTGGAAATAGTGTTTTTTCTTTAGAGAATTGGCATTTACTCATGAGGCAAAGTTTCTTCCACTGGATCAAACTAACAAATGATTGTATGCCCAGTTCATATCTTATTACCTCAAATGGAATACATTTAGGCAGAAAAACAGTATTGATCTCCAAATTCTGCTTTCAACCGCTCTATATTCAATCTCCATTGTTTTAGGCAAAAATTCACTTCCATACATAATTGTTGGCAGTACCTTACTTTTGTAAAATTCTCTACAAGGTTCAAGGGAGAATTTACCATACTTATTGCCAATTCTCTTCATTTGATTTAGCATACAGTCAACTTTTGAATTGAGATAATTTACCAGAAAGATCTTACTATACTTAGCCACTACAGGGTACCCCAAGAATTGGACGTTTTCTTTGACCGGCAGTGTTTTTATCCCAGTTTCACACAAAATTGGTCTTTTGCTGCTTTTTTACCCCTTTTGTGAGTTTGATGACCACTGATTTGTCTGAGTTGATCTTTAATTCCATTCCCAACATATATCGTTGTGTCTATAAGAAGAAAGTCATCGACATAGCTTACCCAACAGATTTTCAGATTGCTAATTTTAGGAGAGACCAATGCTGATGCATCCAAGGCTATTCTCACTCCTGCGACGTAAAGATTGTACAAAGTGGGTCCAAGGATGCATCCTTGCCCAATTCCATTGTCAATGGTACATTCTCTGGACAAGAGACCTTCTGAGTCTAATCTTATCTGTATTCTGGATTCATTATGCAGAAATATTATCATACTCAACAGACCCTTTGATATTCCATAATCATCCAGCTTCTGCCACAGTAGGTTCCTATTCACACAGTCGAAAGCCTTACTTAAGTCCATGGATGCTACAATTGCTTTGGATTGCTGTGAGCAACTTTTACATACTCCTAAAACCAGTCCTCTTTTCTGCATATGGATGTAAGATTTATTAAGCACACATTAATGGATGATTGGTCAAGAAGTTTGAAACTCATTTTGAGCATTGCCTGCCCAAACATAGGGTCAGCCCTGGAGCCGATATCCAAGGAATAGTGTCTGCAGAAAACTGAAGAGAAAGTCCAAGTAGCTGCTTTGCAGATAAGCTCAATCTGAACAGGTCTCTGAAAAGCCACAGAGGTAGCGAGGTTTTGACCATATTGGCATGCAGGCCCTTGGGAGGAGTATTATCGTGGTATTCTAGCTATCTAGAATGCATGACACTATTCGCTTGGATAGTAAAGCTTTATAAATCTGTGTTCCTGATTTTGAGCCCAAGTAAAAGAAAAGCCTATAGGAAACCTTGGTATTACTCGTGATCTGTAGATAAAATATGAGTGCAGTACACACTTCGAGACAATGAAAGGTCCACTTCCTGGCAGATTGAGGATCTGGGAAGACATCAGAGTTAATGTGAAAATCTGAGAATGTATTGGTTAGAAAAAGGAGTATTGGATCTATTCACAGACTTTCTTAGCAGAAGTGATTGCTACGAGGAAGGCTATTTTTCAGGAGACCAAGTTAATGTCTACAGGAGCCACGGGTTCAAACTGACTATGTGCCAGCACATTTAGAACATTGCAATCCCAAAACAGATGAGGGAGCCGGACAGGCGGGTATGGTTACATAAGGTCCTCAAAAGGCTTTTTGAAAGGCAGTTGATAAAAGGAGGACTTTAGGGTGAAGATGGGAAGATGGGATATTAGTGCCACTAAGTACCCCTTGGTGTAAGGCGCTATATAAATAGCACTATATAAATAACAAATAAATACAAATAAGACTGGCAGGAGTCTGACCTGACACCCAAATGGACAGATCTACACCAAAAGTAAAAATCAATACAGCCTCAAGAGGATCACAGTGGCCAGCAAGGGACCAGTAACAGAACCTAAGCTATTTGCTCCAGAACTGAGCTCTACTAGAATCCTTCCTTTTCACCTATGAGCATTCCAAATTTCTAAGAACGAACTCCTAAGGCACCAGGCTGCTAAGTTCTGCGACTTGTGGGAGCAATTAATCACTCTGCCTCCCCTGATGGGACTGAATTTGAGGAACACTGGAAAGCAACAGAGGACTAGATGTCTAGTTCATTAGATCTGAAAATTAGAACTTTGTTGACAATCAGGGAGGGGAGACAATATCAGCATCAGAAAGCAACTGGTCAACTTCCCGAGCACCCAGTGAACCACTGGAATGGGGGGGTTTGCAGGAAGCATACTCTAGAGATGGTTTCATCACACACTCATGGCGCCCCCTTCGAGCAGGCTCCTCTCCCCATCTACAAAGCTTAAATCCTTCACTTGCTTTTACGCCGAGTAGCAAACGGGTCTATATCCAGCATCACCCATCTCAGGATGAATAGACTGCCAATTCCCACACATTGGACTGACGGTGAAGTCTGCTGAGCTTGTCAATAAGTTGCTCTCTCCTCGTACATGGGAAGCCTGTAAAAACAAGCCACAAATGGCAGCATAATCCCATAGAAATAGGGCCAGGAGACATAGCTGGGCCGATCGGGTCCCTCACTGATGGTTCATGTCATGTAAAATATACCCAATCTGATTGTCCGCCATTACCAGGACCACACAAGAGGAAAGATGGCCTTCAAGGCCAGTCATATCGCTTTCAGCTCCTGTACAGTTCACACTCTACTTCATTACCATTCCATTGTGAATTGCCACTACACAAGAGGCCATAAGACCCAGTTACCTACAGAACCACTATGCCCAAGTGAGTTCTCTACAAGAAAGGATAAGCCGTCTGCTCCACAATGATTCTCTGATGCACTTGAAAAATTCTGGCTTGTGCAGTGTCCTAGACATAGCCAATATCAATCTCTTGAGTAGAGGTTCAATTGAGACCGCTTTTGATCGAGAAACCCAGACAGACCAAAGTCAGTGCAGAGTAAATTCTCGCCTCTGGGCTTCCAGCTTGGACAAGCCAGTCGACCAGGTAGGGATATACATTCAAACTGAAGTCTTATGATGGAGGCCACTGTGATCATCAATTTGGTTAAGACCCTCATTGTTAAATTAAGACCAAAGGGAAGGACCATTTACTGATTCTGATGGGCCTGAGGGAAAACTTTTTAAATGAGGAGGCCAAATAGGTGCCTGTAGGTTTGCTTTCTTTAGATCCATTGCACATAACCAAGCCCTTGGAGAAGGAGGATTTAATATTCACTGGTGTGAGGAGTATGAATTTTTGTAAGGGAAGAAACAAGTCGAGGAGGGAAAGTCCAGAATTGTTCTCAGGACTGCCCAGTTCTTTTTCTGTATGCTGAACAATCTGTAGAAAAACCCAGAGTTCCTCTTGGAAGGGGTGCTTCCTCGATAACCCTTCCCACAAGACCTCGCTCCCTACTTGTGGTAAATGAGGATGAAAAGGAGGGGTAGGAGGAATTGGGAGGTGAAAATATTGAGAAACTAATGAAAAGTATCCAAAGGTCTCAGAATAAGTGCTTCCAGAGTACGGAATGAGAAAATAAAACCTCTGCCAAGGTGTGCAGTGCTCCTTAATTTTCAGGCCCTAGTTTTGACTTTTCAGTTGTAAAGGGCAGGCCTGCAAAACCTCTTGCATCCTTTTGTGCTCGTTTCAGGATCCTTCTTGGGCTCTATGCTTTCTACCTTGAAAGCCACAAAAACCAGTGATGGATCGACATCTGTCAAGATTCTTGCAAAGTCTTAGAAGGCTACTTGGTCAAGGAGACCAATGCTGTAGTGATCTGGCTAGGAGTTGTCTTATTTACTTCATCCATAGAAAGATGAAAGTTTCAGTCCAGCAAAAGACAAGTACAGTCTCTCATTCTGCACATCCTGGTTAAACTTGTCAGTCTTGCTTCATGCATGTGGATACACCAAAGGAAAGGAAGATGAGCCATGAATGAAGAAATAAAAATAGGTGGCCAATCCAATCTTGAACGCTTAGGGACACTTACCTCTCCCAGAAGTCTGTGGGAGGGCAACATCAGAATCGCTCTTCAATGTGGCATTCCTGCTAGCAATGGCTGCCAAAGACAAAGGTGCTAATGCCACAGGAGAAGAGGCCATGTTAGAGATGGATGGGGACAAAGAAAATGCCCCCTGAGAGGAAACCCCAGCCAGGGGGAGCACACTCAGATCTGCCCACCATTGGACACAAGTATAATCTGCATCACAGGTGAAAAAAAGCACTGGTGCCTAGATGGATGTGGTATCGCAGCAGGTGAGGAAGGGAATAGTTTCTTACCTGTAACTCCATTTCTCCAGCATTGGTATCTTTCTTGGATTCACATGCTTAGAATATTCCCCGTCGTCAGACTGGGATCCTCGGTACACATATATAGCCTTTTCCAATACGAAAACTTCCGACACTTGTGTCCTATCTACTTCCTTTTAGGACCCGCCTACGCATGCTCCGTAGGCTGTCCCAGTATAAGAGGCCCGCCCCCGCGGCTCCCCTTCAGATTTCGGCCCCTCCAAAGTAGAAAGGTTTAAACTTATCAAGCAAATACATTGCATTCCCGGGAGGCTGGCGGGCGCATGTGAATCCATGAAAGATACCAATGCTGGAGAAATGGAGTTACAGGTAAGAAACTATTCCCTTCTCCAGCATTGGATCTTTCATGGATTCACATGGTTAGAATAGATTGTATAGCAGTAACATCTGAAACGGCGGTGAGAATGTAATGTAATATACCCTCACCATAACACACAATGCATATGTACAGAGGAATAAGTTAACTCATATAACCTTACCCACATAAAGTATACTGTCATCAAAAGGTAGAAAACCGACTCTCCACATCGTGGAGCTTACCTTACTGAAACAGATGGCGCAGGACAGCTCTTCCCATCTGCACCTCGTCCGCATGCTGCCTGGCAAGGCAGTAGTGGCGGGTAAACGTGTGGGGCACTGATCATGCCGCAGCCTGGCATATGTCTGTCAGCGGAATTCCTGCCCATAATGCTGCTGAGGAGGACGTTGATCTTGTAGAATGGGCTCTAGGATGCCCTTGCAGCGGCCTTCCGGCCTTGGAGTGCCAAAACACAATCGTCGATGAGACCCATCGAGCCAATCCTTGTTTAGAGATTGCTTTTCCCCTCGTCGACGGACCATATGCGATGAACAGTTGTCGAGTAGACCTGAGTTCCTGTGTACGATGTAGGTAAAATTTCAGAGCCCTCTTAACGTCCAAGGTATGAAGAGCTTTTTCTGCTGCCGATGATGGGGTCGCGAAGAAAGTAGGGAGAACAATGGACGAGTGTTTGTGATACACTGTCGGAACTTTTGGGACGAAAGTAGGATTAGTTGCCAGGACCACCTTGTCCTTAAAGAATCTCAAGTATGGCGGGTCTACGACCAGCGCTTGCAGTTCCGAGATTCTCCTAGCTGATGTGATAGCAATTAAGAATGCCAACTTCCACGATATGAATTTCATGTCCGACGTGGCCATGGGCTCAAAGGGCGGTTTCATTAAGCCTGCCAACACTGTTGAGACTCCAAGTTGGAGGGAAAAATTTCACCGGGGGAAAAGTTCGAAATAAACCCTTCATGAAGTGTTTCACCAGTCTGTCGCTGAATAGAGGGGACGACTGTCTCTTCCTCGTGAACCTCGAGATGGCCGCCAGGTGCACCTTTATCGATGTGAAGGATAAACCACTCTCCGCCAAGCAAAGCAGGTAAGGTAGCACTTGTTCCGGCGTCACCGTCAACGGTTGTAGGCCTTGCTGTCCTCGACACCATTCACAGAACCTCCGCCACTTATAGGTGTAAGATTTGTTGGTAGAAGGGGCTCGAGCCGCCTGCAGAATTTTTTGACAATCCTCCGAAACGTCTAAAGCACCAAACTCCGAAAAGTCAGGAGCCAGGCTGTAAGGTTGAGACTGTCTGGGTCGTGATGCCACACCGTGCCTTTGTCCCGGGATAGTAGGTGCGGGACTCTCGGAAACGCTATTGGATGTTCCAGCGACAGGTGAAGCAGGTCGGAGAACCACGGTTGCTGCGGCCAATACGGTGCCACTAGAATTACCCGGCAACTGTATCTGCGTATCCACTTTACTGTCCTCCGTATGAGGGGGAACGGAGGAAAAGCATAAAGGAACATGTCCGTCCATGGAAAGGAGAATGCCTCCCCCATGGAACCCTCCTGAGGCCATCTGCTTACGAATTGCTCGCATTTCTTGTTGTCCTTGGTTGCGAAAGCGTCCAGAGGGGGGTGTGACCCCATTTCTCGAACACTTTCATCAGCTGAACTGTGTCCATTTCCCATTCGTGTATCTGGGCTATGCTTCTGCTAAGGGAATCTGCTTGCGAATTCCTCACTCCCGGGAGATGGTGAGCCACGATGGAAATCCCGTGCTTCAATGCCCAATGCCATGTTTTCTGGGCCTCCATGGAAAGAGTTCTTGATCGGGTCCCTCCTTGTTTTCTCAAATAAAACCTGGCCGTCGTATTGTCGGTCAGTACTCGTATTCGCGATCCCTTGATGTGTGGTAGGAATGCGGCCCATCGTACTGCTCTGAGCTCTAACACGTTTATCTGTAGGAGTGACTCCGTTGGAGACCAGCGACCTTGCGTTTGAAGAGTACCCATGTGAGCTCCCCATCCGGTTAGGGACGCATCCGTGACTATGGTTCGCTGGAACTCCGGTTCCTGTAGGGGTACACCGTTGTTTAAATTGTGGGAACTCTGCCACCACTGAAGGGTTCGAAGCAGCTTGTCGTCGTCGATGGATATCTTGTCTGACCACGATCCTTGGGCCTGCGCCCATCGGTCCGCGAGGAATTCCTGGACTGGCCTCATGAATAGGCGACAGTTTGCCACCAGATGGATGCAAGATGCCATGGCCCCTAGGACCGAAACGTATTTCCTCACTGAGTGCCTGGTGGTTTGTCATAGTCGGCTCGCCAGCTGATTGAGTTTTGAGGTTCTGTCGAGAGAAGGCTTCACTAGCCCTAACTGGGTCTCGAACTGTGCTCCCAGGAACACCAACGTTCTCGATGGCCGCAGAGAGGATTTCTCGAAGTTTATGTCAAATCCCAGCTGTTGCAGCAGCTGCATGGTGGCTTGCAAACTTGTGTTGGTCGACGCTGGGGAGGATCCCCTTACCAGCCAGTCGTCGAGGTATGGGTATACGTGGTGGCCTTGCTTCCTTAACCATGCTGCTACTGGGGCCCGGCATTTCGTGAACGTTCTGGGGGAGGTCTTGAGCCCAAAGGGAAGAACCGTGAACTGGTAGTGAGGGCGCCCTATTACAAATCTCAGGAATTTCCTGTGTTTCCGACACATTGGAATATGGAAGTACGCGTCCTGTAAATCCAGGGACGCTAGAAAATCCCCTTCTTGAACGGCGCGGATTACTTCCTGCAGCGTGAGCATTTTGGGCTCTTTAAAGACTTGTTGAGATCGCGTAAGTCTAAAATGGGACGCCATTTGCCGTTTGGCTTTTTTACGACGAAGTATCTTGAGTAGACTCCTTGACCTCTCTGTGATGTTGGAACTAATTCTATCACGCCCTTTGCTAACATGAGTGTTACCTCTTGTTGCAGTATCCTCAGATGGGAATGAGCGGTTAACGCAGGTTGAATGTGCGGAGGGCTATGCTTGAATTGTAGAGGGTGCCCGTTCCTTACAGTGTCCAGCACCCATTGATCCGTCGTTATTCGTTCCCATTCGTCGACATATGCGGACACTCTTCCCCCCCAGAACGGTGTGTTGACTGTCACTGTTTTTTTGTTTGTCTCTCGACGGCGACGACAGATAGGATGGTCTCTTCCTGGACGTCTGGAAGTTCCGGCGTCGGTTTGCCGTTTGGGAAGCACGCCTGCATCCCTGGGAGGGGTAAGCCGACCTGCCAAAGGATCTGTCTCCAGACGCAGAGAATCTGGAATTACCTGAAGCCCTTCTAAAGTGACGAAAAGACTTGTAGCTTCGGCCACTCTGGAGGGCACCCAATGAACGTGCCGTGTCCGAGTCCTCTTTCATTCCCTTTAGGGCCTCGTCTACTTTTTCTCCGAATAGAAGGTCTCCCTCAAAAGGCATATCTAATACTTTGTATTGTACCTCTGGTCTGAAGTAGGTACACTTGAGCCATGACTGTCGTCGTGATACGACCCCATTATTGACTTGCTTGAAGCCTGACTCAGCGAGGTCCACCGCAATGTTTATTCCTCACCCTCTCGGACAAGTAACATCGCTGCCTTCCTATGCTCTTCCGGAAGATGATCCAGCAACGGCGCTAGCCTGTGCCACATTTCTCTGTCGTATCTGGCTACGATAGCCAGAGAGTTTGCGGCCTTTACTGTGGTTGCTCCCAAGGATAGCACTTTTTTGCCAAAGGCATCCTGACTTCTTGCTTCGTTTTCAGGCGGAGTCGTGCACTTGTGCTGGGCCTTCGCCTTCCTCGCCGCTGCCGCCGACACCACCGATTCTGGCGTTGGTTGGGAGGATAAACACTTGGGGGTAGACACTGGAGCCTTAAACTTTTTCTCGAGGCGTCCTTTCACTGCCGGCTCCGAAAAGGGGTGACGCATTGTCTGCAACCCCTCCTTCCACACGTGGTCTAGTATTGGTATTGAGAACACAGACCTCCTTCTCTTATCTATGTGGTCGAACAAAACAACAGTCCTTTTTCTGTTCTTCCTGGGACAAACCAAATTCCTTACACGCCTTCTCCTCATAGAATGGAATGATGCAATGTCGTCCGGAGGGGACGGGTGAGCTGGGCTTCTTGGAGTTTCTAACTCCACCTCTGACTCCCAGGTTGGATCCCTGGAGGGGGATGATGAGATATCCGACATGGCTCCCCTGTCAGACTCCGAATCTGGCAGCTCACCTTCCTCTTGGGGTGCCAGTGCTGAGATTGGCGTGCGTAAGTGTGTCAGTGGACGGGACGGGCCTGGCTCGTCGACGGGTGACTGTGGAAGGTTTACCTGAGGTAGTCTATGGTCCAATGACTGTACCAAAGACTGAAGCGTGGACAGAATGTCCAACGACAAAACAGATTGAGGATTGAGAAGAGGGGCAGATACCGGTATACCGGATCCCCTCGTCGAGTTGTCAACCACTCGTAGCCCGAGGTCTGCCGGGCCAGCTATTCTCCCGCTCTTGTCCTCCCCCGAGGACAGCGACACAGCCTGTTCTTGCAATAAAGTATCCGGGGGGATCGGATCAAAAAACCTCAGGCCTCCAGGCTTCCTGTAGAACCCCCGTTGACGAGGCCACCATCGCAGTCGTTGTCGGTGGGACGGTGGATACCACATGCGTCAGTGGCAGGGTGGAGGCTGATGACTGGACCGCCGTTGACGACGGTGATTTAGCAGGTGGTTTAGGCGGTCCCGCCTTTTCCACACTTGGCCTGCCTTTACTCGACTCTCGACTCGAGGTCGATCTATGGTGATCGCCCGAGGAGGATTTCGGCCTTTCCTTGTCATACTTTTTTGATGAAGATTTTTTTCGACGAGGATTCTTTAGCTGAATGACTCCGAGATGACTATTTTTCCGTTGTTCGAGATTTCTTCGCCGGTGGTTCCGACGAGGCAGCGCGGTGTGATGTTTTTGCCGATTGTGTGGAGCCTACCTCCGAAGGGGGGTATGCCCCCGCTCCATCATTCAGCCATGCCACCAGCTGTCGATTTCGGTCTTTGAGGGTCTTTTGAAAAAACCCTTTGCATATGTCGCAGTTATCAGCCGAATGATGAGGGTGGAGGCAGTATATAAATCCATATGTCCGTCCCCCTCGTAAACGTTTTTTAAGCCGCACGTGGCGCGTGGACGGAACAGCGCTTTTCCTGACATGGAGGAAAATTTTCCTCGAACTCCAACTCCAGTAGGATAGCCAAACACAACCTTGTACAAAATAGTAAGACGACGCGAGGAGATCCCACTACTTTGGAGACGGTTGAAATCTGAAGGGGAGCCGCGGGGGCGGGCCTCTTATACTGGGACGGCCTACGGAGCATGCGTAGGCGGGTCCTAAAAGGACGTAGATAGGACACAAAAGTGTCGGAAGTTTTCCTATAGGAAAAGGCTATATATGTGTACCGAGGATCCCAGTCTGACGACGGGGAATATTCTAAGCATGTGAATCCATGAAAGATCCAATGCTGGAGAACCCTGGTTACTGGCCGAAGGTCCTCAGGAAATCCTTTCCTTGGTGGTGGCCCCTTACTTGGCTTTAGTGCACCAAAAGCAACACCAACAGGAGCCGATTTGGCATACTCCGACGAGTCCACTGCCCAGATGCTGGCATTAGCGAACCCGGAAGCAAGGGCGCACTGAAAGGGGGAGGAGCGAATGTAACTCGAACACGGTACTTGGACGCTACCAACACAACGAAAGAACACACGAGACTACACAAAAGCAGATACCGGCAGAACCGGTCATGTGATATCTGCAGTCTATTTCGCCGAACTGGACGCCACACTGACGTTCTAGAATGTCCCATGCCTAGATGAATACCAGAAACTAACCCCTGATAACGTTCTAGCCACTCTACTCAATAGAGAGAGGAGATTGAGTTTTCCCGATAACTCCACCTCAACAAGGAACGTGAAAAAGACCAATTTCAAAAGTGATGATCCTTTTCCAACTCGATGGAAGACAAGGGGAATAACACCCCATATAAATGATGAGACCATCTAGATCTTATTTGAAAATGTTAAAATAAGATTGTTTGTAGCAACTAATACTACTGTTTTAGATTGTTCTTTCGACAGAAACATTATTTGCCAAACTGCCTGATCTTTCTTTACTAGCCCCTGAAGAATTCCGTAACAATTATTATAAACACAGCAAAATTGGGAAGAAACATGTCGGCCACTATTTGTGTGTTGAATGAGAATGTGCTAAATGATGGTATATGAGAATGTATGAAACTAGTCGAACTGAGGTGTGTGAAGCTAAGTCTGAATGAATGTGAGAAACACCACAACACATCACCCTGTTAAAGCCAAAAACAACTTTAGAATCTGTTTCTATGAGCTTTCCAAATGGAGGTTTCAGTCGTTGCATTTGTTTCTGTCAATGAATTATTTGTTTTAAATGTTTGGTGAAGGACTATTAATAGAGTGCCTACACCGATGGTGTTCTTAAAATTAGAGCGTAACTGATAAATAAAATATATATTTTTTCTACTAAGTAGTGTCCATTAGTTTGTTAAACTTGTGCTCCAAGTGACTATAGGACTTAAAGTATTGAGTTAGTGGGTTTATGACCAGCGTGAAGCAACTTTCGGCACCAGTTCTATTGTCAAAGATTTTAGAAGGGAGAACCCCTTTATGTGAAGGGTATGCTGGTGACACATACCCATTTATCTCTCTTTTTTGTTGTAAAAAAGCTGGCATTAGCCCCACAAGGTGAACAAACCTAAGGCACTGGTACTCTGGTTGTCAGACAAACTAGGTTTTTGGGGAACCCTCGCTAACCCAGTTGGAAGGAGTCACAGGGATGGGGTGCTGTGGAGAAAAAGAGGAACTTGCCTTAACCCTCTTCCTTGCATTGTCCTTGACAAATGCTTTGATTTGGACAAATGCTTTGAACCACTCTTGGATAAGGCCGTACTAAATGTTGCAAAGCCTGTTGGGGGAAAGCTATGCAAAAAACTGATGATGCGCATGTTTGTGGCCCAATCACTGGAAAAGCAACATGTGAGGATCTGAGAAAAAAAAAAGAATAAGCGTAGGATGACAATCCCGACTGCCGCAGCATAAACTGACAACCCAGACACACAGGAACAGAGGTATGAACTGTGATAAAAAATCCCCCAAAAAATGAAGTGAAAAACCAAACAAAAAAGGTAGGTGTCACAAGCAAAAATAGACATGCCTGGTGAAGAGGTGTCCAGCCCCCCACAAAGCATTGCTTGTGGGCATAGCCAGTGACTGGAGTTGCAATATGCATATACACACTGGCTGCACTTTTCAAATGTATGTTTAATGCTGAAAAAAAGGCTCCAATTCCATCATCATGCAGGGACATTCCAACAGTGAGGAAAAGTGGACAGGACATAGAAGTAAATTAAACACCACAAACATTTCTTATTTTGTTCTATGGCAAACAAGATGCACAAGGAGCAGGCATGGCACAAGCATTTCTTTATTCATTGAACTAGTTCTCAGATGTGAGTATTTTAATGTTTCATGCTGGTAAATACTCTATCCCAAACTATTCAAAACATTTTGTAAGAAGAGATTCTGGTGTTCAAGCATCAATAATCATTTAACCATTATGCAAAAACGATCGAAGAGGAGGATAAGAACCGACATATGACTGTACAAGATTCTCAAAGAAGTGAGAAGTACTGACCATGCTATCACTGATTGTCCAAGCTAATAAATTCCTTTCATTTTACTAACGTATTGATGTTTGTGAAAGCCAGCAACAAACAGCCAAGACTGGAAACTGCACAAAGAAATATGTGGCTACCGTAGCTAATAAGATTATTGCTTACAGAGGATGTAGAATTGACAAGGTGGATACTACATTGTTTCCAGGCAGTTAAACCAAACAGACTGTTTCAGCCACCAAGGGACACACTGCGAAGAAACTGTACACAGCAAGACTTGCCTATGGAGGACATTTCGATGAGGAATCTGTAGGAAAAATAATCCATCACAAAGAACAGGACAGAAGGAAAGTAATTTGTTTTTCGGGTGAATTTCAGATTTCACATATTTGAAATACTCGCAAAGCAGTACAAAATATGGAGGAGGGAGCAAAAGGTAGAGGGATGAAAGGAACAAGTTACTTACCTGTAACTGTTGTTCTCCAGCATGGGTCTGGCATGGATTCACATGCTCATGAATATTCCCCGTCGTCAGGCTGGGAATCCTCGGTAAAGAAAAAACCAGTATCAGTTTCGTTTCTGATCTGTCTTTCGTAGTAATAACCAATCACTGGTCTCTGCGTCATACTGACCACAGCCAATGACTGCCCTCTACCTAAGCACCGCCTCTGGCAGCCATCTTCAGATTTGGAAGCACGTGAAGTGGCAGTATGGCCAAGTGAAGAGCCGCAGAGGGGTAGGCGGGAGGGTTCGCATGTGAATCCATGCCAGACCCATGCTGGAGAACAACAGTTACAGGTAAGTAACTTGTTCCTTCTCCAGCATGGGGTCTGGCATGGATTCACATGCTCATGAATAAAGAATACATAGCAGTACACACATGCACAACCACGGGAGGTGGCAAAGGCTCAACATTAAGCATTACATCAAACTCAACATTAAGCATCTTACCTCCTCACCAGGCTCACCTCAGGCGAACAGGTTGCGCATCACTGCTTGGCCGACCCTGGACTTCTCCCTGGAATCCCGATCGACGCAGTAGAATTTCGTGAAGGTGTGCGTCGACCTCCATGTAGCAGCCCTGCATATGTCCAGCAGGGGCACACCAGAAAGGAACGCCGTGGTAGCTGCGATCGCTCTGGTGGAATGGGCTCTCGGACGGCCAGGCAGCGGTCGGTTTGCCAACCGATGACAGTACATGATACAGCCGGAGAGCCATCTGGAAATGGAAGCCTTCGAGAGAGCCTTCCCCTGATTGACAGGTCCAAAGTTCACAAAGAGTTGTGACGTCTTCCGAAAACACTTTGTGCGGTCCACGTAGAACTTCAGCGCTCTAGCCACATCCAGCGAGTGCAAAGTCCTCTCAGCCGGCGACGAAGGCGACGGGAAGAACACAGGCAACACCAAGGGTTCGTTGAGATGGAAGTCCCACGGTACCTTGGGCATGAAGGAGGGGTGCGTCCTGAGCACTACCCTCGTGTCGTGAAAAGTCAAGTACGGGGCCTTGCAGGAAAGGGCCTGGATCTCTCCCACCCGTCGTGCGGAGGTGATGGCCACAAGAAACGCTGTTTTCCACGACAGAAACTTCAACAGGGCCGAGTGCAGAGGCTCGAACGGAGGTCCCATGAGCTTGGTCAGCACCACGTTGAGCTCCCACGCCGGGGCCGGCGCCTTCACCGGCGGGAACGATCTGAACAGTCCCTTCATGAACTCTTTCACCAGACGATGAGACCACAGGGACGACCGGCCCGTGGTTCTGGTGTATCGGGAGATCGCAGCAAGATGAATCTTGATGGACGCGTGTGCCAGTCCAGCTTTGGCCAGTGTCAGCAGGTACGGCAGTACCTGAGGAGCCGTAATCCGTAGAGGGTTAATCTTCTGTGCGTGGCACCAGACAGAAAACCTCTTCCATTTGCGTCCGTAGCATTTAAGAGTCGAGGACGCCCTGGCCTTTGCAAGAACCTCTCTGCAGTCGGCCGGTATGTCGTATCCTCCAAACTCTAGCGCTGCAGGAGCCAGGCCTGCAAGTTCAGCGATTTCGGGTCGTGGTGGAGGATGGCGCCTCCTTCCCTGGAGAGCAGATCCGCGTCCACCGGCAGCTTGATTGGCGGGGACGCTGACAAGTCCAGAAGGTCCGGGAACCATATCTGCCTCAGCCACGCAGGTGCGACGAGGATCATCCTGCACCGTGACGTCTTGAGCTGATTGACGAGCCGGATTAGCAGTGGCAAAGGAGGAAACGCGTAGAGGAACAGGCCCTCCCAGGGGAACGAGAAAGCATCGCCCATGCTCCTCGCCTGGGGAAACCTGCTGGCGAACCTCCGGCACTTGGAGTTCATCGCCGTCGCGAACAGGTCGATCTGGGGTGTGCCCCACCGTCGGAAGAGGCGATCCACTAGATCCTGCCGTAGTTCCCACTCGTGGCACGAGCGCAGCTCCCTGCTGAGTGAGTCGGCGATGGTGTTTTTTATCCCTGCCAGATGAAACGGCACCAGAAACATCCCTTGGGCGACTGCGCAATGCCACAGGTCCTGCGCCTCCTTGGACAGTGCTGGGGACCTGGTTCCGCCCTGTTTCCTGATGTAAAACATGGTGGTGGTGTTGTCGGTGAAGATCCTCACCACCTTGCCCTTGAGGGACGGAAGGAAGGACCTGAGGGCCCAAAACACTGCACGGAGCTCCAGGACGTTGATATGTAGGGATTTCTCTGTCGGGAGCTAAAGGCCTCTTGCGTGTAGATTTTCGGCGTGCGCTCCCCACCCTTCCAGGGAGGCATCCGTGGTCAGTGTCTCCTGGTGGGCTTGGGTCTGGAAGTCCATGCCCGCCGTCAGATGCGCGCGGGTGCCCCACCACCGGATCGCTCGTCGGAAACTCTCGTCGAGTGTGATCCTTTCCTCGAAGCTGCCCGTCGTTTGGATCCAGCGCGCGTCCAGGAACTCCTGCAACGGGCGCATCCGGAGCCTGCACATGGGAATGAGGTAGATGCAGGAAGACATCATTCCGAGGAGGGACTTGATGGACCTCACCTTGGCCGCGTCGGCCACCAACATCCGCTGCACCTTGCCCAGGATGGTCCTGGTCCTCTCCTCCGACGGGGAGGCCAGAAGGGACACTGTGTTGAGCCTCGCTCCCAGAAACAGAGCGTCTTGCGCGGGTACCAGGTGGGATTTGGCGTAGTTCACGGAGAATCCCAAGTCCGTGAGAAGTTGGACGGTCCTTGCCGTGTGAACCACGGCGAGCTCCCTTGTCTTGGCTCGGATGAGCCAGTCGTCCAGGTAGGGGTAGACGTGGATCCCTTTGCGGCGCGGCTGCGCCGCCACCGGTGCGAGGCACTTGGTGAACACCCTGGGTGCCGACCGTAGTCCGAAGTGGAGGGCTTTGAACTGGTAATGACGCCCTTGGACCACAAACCTGAGGAATTTTCGGTGCCCCTTTAGGATGGGAATATGGAAGTAGGCATCCTCCAAATCAAACGATGACAGTAAGTCTCCTTCCTCCAGCTGACCCAGGACGTGCTGGAGGGTGACCATCCGGAACTTTTGCGCCTTGATGAACTTGTTCAGACGTCGCAGGTCCAGGATGGGGCGCCATCCCCCCGTCTTCTTCACGAGGAAGTATCTCGAGTAAACTCCGGAGCCCCGAAGCCTCTTTGGGACGAGTTTGATGGCGCCCTTCCTGAGCATCGCCTTTACCTCCATGAGAAGTTGAGGGACGTGAAGTTCTTTCCTGGCCATGGGGGGGACGCGCGGACACTTTCTTTGAAACTCGAGCGCGTGGCCCCGGGCCAAGGCGTCCAGCACCCAACGGTCGGTGGAGATGGACTCCCACACGCTGACGAAGCTCGCCAGCTGGCCTCCCACCGGGGTGCTTCGGTGGGGGCCCGACCCCACGGCCGGTTCAATCCTGCTTCGACGAGGCTTTGCCGCCTTGACCTCCTTGGCGACGACGGCGGGGTCCGCCAGACTTGCCTCGTCCTCTGTAGGCCTCCTGAGACGACGAGCGGGCCGCTTGACGGTAGGTGGAGAAACCGCCGCCGGAACCTTTGGAGGCGCCCTTGCCTCCGCTGCTCCGAAAGGGCGTCCGTCGTTGTTGCAGAACTCCAAGGGCCCGGGCCGTCTCAGTGTCCGCTTTAATGGCCTGAGGGGAATCGTCCAATGTTTTCCCAAACAGGTTGTTCCCATCGAAGGGCATGTCCAGGACTCTAGTCTGAACGTCTTGACGGAAGTCCGTTGAGCCATCCGTTGAGCCATCCACGCCGCCTAAGGCAAACGCCGTTGCCCAACTGGCGGAACCCAGTGTCGGCGATGTCCGTCGCAACGGTAATGGCGTGGTCCGAAGCCACCTCACCTTCCTGCAGGATCTCCAGGGCCTCTGCCCTCTTGTCGTCCGGCAAGAAGTCCAGCAGGGGAGCCAGTTTGTACCAGAGCTCCCTGTCGTAGCGGGCCACGATAGCCAAGGCGTTGGCAGCTTTAATCGTCGTCGCTGCAGACGAGATGACTCTGCGTCCCATAGCGTCCAATTTCTTTCCCTCGCCGTCCGGTGGGGAAGTCGATGTGGAGGCCGCACCCCCCCCCCCGCTTTTTTCCTGGCCGCCGCGGAGACGACGGAGTCCGGGGTAGGCTGCGCCCGGAGGCACAGGGGGGCCCTGTCCGGGACCCGGTACTTTTTCTCGTACCGGTCTCTTCAAGCTGGCGTAGTGGAAGGGTTCTTGAGGAGGGCGAGGCCCTCATCCCAAATGTCGTCCAATAGAGGCACTGCGAGGACCGTCTTCCTCTTGGCCTCGCGCCGCTGATAAAGGAAACCTTCCTTCTTCTTCTCCTCGGGGCAGAGTTGGAAAAGCTCGGATGCCCTGGTGATCATGGAGTGGAACGATCCAATCTCGTCGGGCGGAGAAGCCCTGGTGGGAGGCGACGACGGTACATCCTCGTCGTCCGTACCCGTCGCTGCCGTGTCAGTCCCCGTATCATCCCCTCGGGTGGACGGGGAGGAGGGCTGGAAGGGGCGCGACGGCTGAAAAGGAGGCGGAGGGTGGATCCTTCTTTTCTTGGTAGGGGGAACCCCAGAAGGTCCCGGTTCTGGGTCCCCCGACGGGAGAGGTTCCGTCGGCAACGGTAGTCTCGTCCTTATTTCAGAGCATAAGGACTGTATAGCCAACAAAATGGCCGCCGAGTTGTCTCGCGGCGCTGGCAGAGGGGAATCCGACTGGCGATCAGGGGCCCCGTCGGTACCCTCGACGATGTCGTCGTCACCTGCGTCGGGATCCATCCCGACAGGCCGGTTGTCTTCCACGCCGAGGCCGTGGCTTAAGACCTCGACCAGCTCTTCCTCCGAGGTTGAGGCCGAATCTACGACGACGCCCTGCCCCCCCCTTTTTCTTCCCCACGGGGGATTTCACGGGGGTCCTATCGATGGGCACAAAAGAGGACTCCCTCCGAGGTGGCAGGGAGACTCTGAGCCCCGAGGTCGCCACCACTGGTGTAGCCTCCACAGACTGAGCCAGGGCCGCCGCGACAGTTTCGATAGAGGGCTTGGCCGGGTGGATTAAGGCCTTCACCACCTTAGGTGCGCTCACCGCCTTATCCTTGAGGGGGGGAGGGACACTGCCTCGCTCCCCCTCCGCCTTCGAGCTCGACCGGGGCCTCTCCAGGAGCCTCGCCGGGTGCTCGGCCTTCCTCTTACCCGACCCAGAGCGTTGGCTCGTGGTTGATGGTGCCGGGGAGGGTGCGCCCAACCTGGCGCCCGTAGAGCCCGACCGTTCGGCGCTCCCGGTGCCAGGGACTCGCGGTGCTTGGCCTTATGTTGGACCCCCGTCGCCGGGGCGTCCTCAAAGGTCTTAGAAGACCGCTCGGATTTCTTCCTCTTCTCGCCGGACGGGCTCTTCCCTTCCAGCCAGTTGGCGAGACGTTGATGGCGGTCCTTCATGGTCCGCTCCGACATGTTGCCGCAAAACACACAGTCCTTCTCCACGTGCGTCTTGTCCTCATGTAGGCAGTACAGACAAAAAGAGTGTTCTTCCTCCTTGAAGACGTTCTGCAGCTGGCATCCAGGGCAGACCCTGAACAGCTTTCCGGGCGTCGAGCTTCCCTTCTCCTGGGCCATGACCGGGCCTGAGAAACTTCTCGAGTCCTCCAAAAGCATAGCTCGACTAAATCTTCACCCTTGAGGGGCGCAGACGAATCCGACACGGGTCCCCGTTGATCGGATGGAGAGTCGGTGGAGCTTGAGGCTCTTTTGACCGAAAAAACGTGAAAAAAATAGCACTAACTCTCGAGAGCAATAGCACGAGGATCCCAACACATGAACGTGCGGTAGAAATCTGAAGATGGCTGCCAGAGGCGGTGCTTAGGTAGAGGGCAGTCATTGGCTGTGGTCAGTATGATGCAGAGACCAGTGATTGGTTATTACTACGAAAGACAGATCAGAAACGAAACTGATACTGGTTTTTTCTTTACCGAGGATTCCCAGCCTGACGACGGGGAATATTCATGAGCATGTGAATCCATGCCAGACCCCATGCTGGAGAAGTGAGAAAATCTCCTACACAAGGAAACCTTTGAGCAATGCCTGAGCAAAGTGGCTACACGACCAGATGGGAATCCAAGAAGAAATGATTAGTGAATGTTTGCAAGGATGTCAGATGTCCACGACAAGCACAACTCTCTGCAACCCAAACAAAGGTTGCAGCAAAGCCTCTAGTAGAATGAGCTCTGTGACCCCCACCAGGAGCTTGATTGTTTGCCAGATTGTAGCATTCAGAAATGCAGGGGACAGTCCACGTAGATAGGATCTGCTTCGTAAGAGCCTTGCCAACGTGGGCACAAGCAAAGCAGACAGAGTTGATTGCCCATCCTGATGGCCCACATCGAAGAGCCATACTAACAGAGCCCATTCGGGGTACTGTCCATGAAATCCCCTTCTTCGGTGGAAGATCAGAAGATGGATCTTCTGACAGATGGAAGCTGGACACAACCTCGGAAAGGAAGCAGGGACTCACCTTAAGTGTCGCACTTTCTGTGGGTCTGACCTGGTATGGAGGCTTGACAGAAAGAGCCTAGAGGGATAGTATTACTGGAACGCCCTGTCGACGTCCATTTTCGAGTTTTGAAAACAACAACTGTAATACTCCGCAGCTTCCATCATATGGTGGCCTATGCACAGCATGTGATCTAAGCAGATTACACAAGCCTCAGAAATAAACATTTAAATGATACATTACTCACCGTCATTTATTTTTAATTTATTTTTTATTTTTGTGTTTAACTGTGTTTACCAGTTTTTGATGTGGTTTTTTACAAAAACTGCGCTCTATGATGTTCCCTTTTTCCCTTAAAATTAGTTTCTTTTTCTCTTTTGAATAGATCCGTGTGTCCAAACCTCAATTTGATGTGGTTTTTTCCAGATTGAGTGTGTACAGATCCAGGCTCTCCAAAAAGTTTAAGACAGCAATAACCGGTTTTCGATTTAGACCATCCATCAAACACACCCACCAGTAGTCTTCGTCCAAAGTGCAAAAGTGTGAGTGTAGGTGGGCTAGATGAAATTGTCTGTTAGACACCAGTGCCGCGCATTTAAGGATAAGGTGCTTCAGATTTTCGATCGAGAGTGGATCTGTACAGAAACGAAAGGAGATTGCGTCAGTCTTGTTCCAGGTCGCCAGGCTTTTGTTTGTTTTTAGGGTATTTAACCTTGCTCTCAGGAAAGTGGAACAAATGTTCTTATTTGGACATTTTAGTACATAGCCGATAGGCTCGTTCAGTGTTTGTGCAAAGGGCGGAAGGTGTGCCCTGCATTTATAGCTCATGGCCTTGGTCAAGATATTACATCAGTTTCTTTAAATTTCATAGCCGCTTTTGTTTGGTTTGTCAAAAGTTCCTCTTCCGAGATTCCCATTTCTTTCAAAATTTCCTGAATTTTATTCACCCAGTTTGTCAACATTTTGTTGGAAGTTTTCATCATTTCTTCATGGATGAGTACGAAGATTTTGTTTTTGGAAGATATTATTTTCCTGAACAACATTAGGCCGTTCATATCGACCGTTCCCTTGAGAGATGTGAGACTTGGCTCTCTTCTGATTACAGCCACTAGGGTAGATTGAGGGAGATGTAACAGTTTCCGCCATAACGATCCCTTCAACTTGTTTCAGATGTTCACAGGAATCATTGCCATTGCTTCTGCCCCACAAGTAAGTGTAGGAACCACTTTCGCCTTGTAAAATGTGATTGCCGCTTTTAGTGAAAAGCGCCCAAACTTTCTGTCCATCAATATTGTTTGGTTTGTCAGGCCTTTGTTTTTTTGGATCAAGGTTTCTTGCATCGGTAATTCGCGTGGATGGTTACTGAAGAGGACTCCCAGATATTTAAAGGTTTAACTTTTTCAAGCCGCTCTTTAGCAAGGAACCATGCTCCAGGATCCTTTCGCCTCGAGCCTTTGTCTAAAACACATTACTTTGGTCTTTTCTGTATTGCTCTGCAAGCCATTGGCCTTAAGGTATTCGTCTAGGTTGTCCAACTTTTGTTGTAAACCGATCTTAGTTTGATCGATTAAGATTATATCATCTGCGTAGATCAACCTGCTGATTTCTTCCGAGCCCAGAGAAGGCGGGAAGGCTTTAACCGTGATTTCAGTATGCTGGTATAAGCGTTATACAAAGCCAGAGCCAGGGAGCCTCCTTGCTTGACTCCACGATCAGTGCTGATGTTTGTTGAGAGTCCTGCTCCATTGAGGCGAACTCTCATCAAGGTCGGCGAGTATAGTTCTTTGATCGGTGCTAGCAGGGAATTCGGATAATTCCAATTATGAAGTTTCCTCCACAGTTTGTTTCTGTTGACTTTGTCGAATGCTTTTGACAGATCAATAAACGCAAGGAAGAGACGAGGTGAACCTTCCAATACTCTTGCCTTTAAAATGATGAATGAAAATATATTGGCAATTGTTCCTAGGTTTTTTGTAAAACCTGTTTGGAAGGGATCCGAATCTTCTGAGGATGAGACCCATACTTTGAATTGGTCTAATAGAAAGGATGCAAAAAGTTTCCCCGAGGCCATCGAGTAGAACGATAGGGCGGTAGTTATTTGGGTCACTTCTATCCCCAGAATTATAGAGCGGCACCACATTTGCGGTTTTCCAAGATGGCGGTATTGATCTTGATAATGAGCGTGATTCGAATATTTCGGCTAACAGCAAGGACCAGGGGCAAGACTTGTTCTTTAGGTCCATGTTTGACAATCCATCTGGTCCTGGGGCATGAGATGATTTAAGCTTTTTGATTTTTTCTTCGATGTTGCTTCTATCCAGTTCTATGTCCCATCTGTCGGCATCGTCAATGTATGCCGGAGGTAGGTTTTGACAATCGCCGAAGAGATTAGCAAAGTGCGTCACCCAGGTCTTCTCTGTCACACAGTTCGTTAGTGAATCCTGGTTTATTTCTGCTCTGGATTAGAATAATGACCAGAAGACTTGTTTTTTTGCCGCTGAGGGTTCTTAACATCGCCTCGGAGTCTTCTTGATACAGTTGTATTTTGTATCCTTTAAGACAGTTTTTTTAATGCTTTGTGGCCGCCCTAGCCTTCAGAAGATTGTGTAAAGTGGGGAGACGAGTTGCTTCTCTTCTTTTAGCACGTCTCATGCAAAGTCTCTTTTCCTTCAAGTTCTGTTTGTTGTGATGCTGTTTTTTTCCGATGCTCTAACCCCCATTTTTGGTGCTTGATATGGTATCAAGAAGGGGCAATAATCTGTAAGAGACGGAGCCACTTTTCATCGTAATCTTATTTCTGAGCTTGTATCTGCTTAGATTCACATGCAATGCATAGGGCGAAATCTAGTGGTAGCCGCAGAGTATTACATTTTTTGTTTTTGAAACTCGAAATGGGGCGTCGACGAGGCATGCCAGTAATATTATCCCTAGTGTAACGTATAATCTACCCATGGTCCTTCATGCCCCTGCGAGGACCCCCAAGATGATGTCTGCCCGCCCTGGTTGTAATTGGAGGACCGCTGGGAGTTTTGTTCTCGTCCCACTGTGGTCCCCTAGAGATTGGCAAGTTGATCAGGTTGTTTATCTAAAAAATAAACAAAAGCTACACATTCTCCTCATTACCCTACCGAACTGTTCTGCGGTCCATTGAGTGGAGCTTGGTAAGGCTGTGGGAACAGGGTTAGGGAAAGGCTCCAGTGCAAGGGGCTGTTTGTGGTGCATTGCTCACCCAGGGCAGAATGTTCCTTGTCCCTTGTAAACAATGATTTCGAGGATAGGGGCACCAAAGACTGAGTTTGACGTTTTAGCTTTGGAGGAAAGTGTCTGACAAATGGTTTTTAATGAGTTCACTCATCTTTGAATTTTTAGCAAGTGCTGTCGACGCGTCTTTCGAACGCATGGTCGCCGGTACCCGAAGACTTTCCTGATTTGATCATGTGTCGGAAACTGACATTGGCGTCTGTAGGGGCCGGTCATCTGGCAAACATGAGCGTGATGACCTAGTGGTCAGAGATTTTCTGGACTTTCTCTTCGACACAGCGTGCGACTTATCGGACGACAACGCGGTCGACTGTCGGCCATGGAGTGTGTGTTTAATGCGGCGTGCAGCGAGAGTGCCCGAGTTGCTGGGTGTCATTTCTGTAGCAGAACAGGTGGCCTGCCTGTTGGAAATGGGGGCTTGCACGCGGCAAACAGTCGGGTGTCGATCGCCCTCAGCGTCATTTAGAACATTGATGCTGCCATCACTGGAGGCTCCCTCAACATCCATGGCGGACCCAGCATTTAGTCTTCCGGTCCTTTAGTCTCTTGGGCCGAAACAGTTTGCAGGACTTGCACTGTTTTTTGGGATGGTCTCTAGGAAGGCAGAGATTACACACCCTGTGTGAATCCTTCCAGGGGAACATCCTGTTACAGAAACGGCAACATTTAAATGGTGTGTTTATGGAAAGATGGCAGCTCGACGATGTAAAAGGAAGGATAGGGAAATAGGCATTCTCTAAATGAGATGAATTATGACCTCCCCCCCTCTCCCTATTGTGCAGTGCCGAGGCCCGTTGGGGCCTAGGTAGGCTACAGAGTTTGTTGAGACAGGGGATTCTTAGTCGCCGACGAATGGTCTTGTCCTAGACAGCCGTTGCCGGTGATCTTGCGGTCTACGGCCACTGAAAGGATAGGAAGAAAGTCTCATTTTAAACTTCGTATAAGTAATGGTCGTTAGCCAGAAGAAAACTCTGCAAATTGCATCTGACTATGATGGTGGAAAAAAACAATATGAGGGCCCTCGACGCATGAAGGACCATGGCTATGAGAGACGTCACACTAGGGATAGTATTACTGACACGCCCGGTCGATCTCACTTTTCGAAAACAAAAAATGTAATACTCTGCAGCTACCACTAGATGTCGGCCTATGCACAGCATGTGATCTAAGCAGATCCACAAGCCTATGGAATATATATGTAATGGTTTGCAGCCCTTTTACTGTTGGGGTGTTATCCTAAATTAAAGTAGCTGGCTAATGTACATTATGTGCTCATAAGGGCAGACGGGTTGCAAGCTTGAATCACTGTCACAGATATGCCATAAGAAATTTGCCAATTCTTATGTTCCCACAATGCTCTTTGATTTTATGCAAAGTAGTTTATATTGGTCCCATTGGTCCCCTCTCCCCGTTTGCATGGGTGATTGAAGGGCCTGTGGAAGATGCACGGAGGCTTAGTGTAAGGGTCAATCAAAACCATGCTCTGGCCCTCCTTCCCACCCGTTCTGAAGGTGCCATGTAGTGCGTAGATTATAATGGATATGTTTTCGAACGCAAACTCCAATGGTTAACTTCCCTCGGTTTATCATGATGGTTCAAAATAGGAGCCCCAACTTAAACTTCATTATTCCCCAAGCATATTCCCTGCTCCACATCAAAACGGTAAAGGCCCAAAATGTTGCCCTCACAATTGCGACAGCCGAAATGCCAGACTTTTTTTTAAACACCCCCTTTACACCACATATGTGGGGGTGGGGGGTTTTGGGATCTTTAGTAATATGGGGGGGCTGTGGAGGTGTCCCCCGCATATCTATGTGGTGTAAAGGGGGTTTAATTTAAAAAAACTAAAGAAAGTCAGCATTTTCGGCCGTCGCAATTATGTGTGGTCGCAGTGATCACATAGATCCCATCCAACAGCTGAAAGCAGGTTAAACAAGTCAGCCACAACACCACCTAAAGAGGTTGGTCGTTGGCCAGACAGCACATTGAAAGTGACACAGCTTTTAGTTATCGGAGATGGATGCCTCCCCTAGGGAGTATGTGCATACAATGAGTCCTTCATTGTGGCATCATACTGTGGCAACATGCTAGACAAAGCACTGCAGACAGGGTGTTTAGTATTTGCAGATTATCATGGAACAGGCAGCCAGCAGGAGTGCTTGCACTTCAGAAAATAGCCTAGATCAGGTTATCATTTTATTGAAATTTTCTGTTCGGAGATGTGTTAGGGAGAATTCACATTTCTGCGCCAATTCCCTTCAATCTTAGAGACCCCCAGCTCTTTTGCTGGACTTTTTCATTTTAATCCTGGAGTGAGTGAGAACGTGTTTCTCACTCTCTCATGTGTTTCCACTGTTTTTGGAGTCTGACAAACTCGATAGGCATCTGCTTTTTGCTTTTGCATGGTGACACAGCACCTTCAGATTTCTCATAAGGTTTAAATACCTTTTCTTGTGAGAATTACTGCTCCCAAGAATAGTAAATGTAAATTGACTTTGGTTACCTTTTCTCTTTGTAGGTCCAGCACGCACACACCATCTTATGTGGAAAGCTTGGGGTTACCCCTTATCCTACATGCTCATGTAATATTTTTTGTTACCATCACTACTTTAAATGGCTGGTGGCAGTGGTTTTATTTTGCTACCATTGTGCTTTTCTACCGCAGGCTGAATCCTCAGCTGCAGTATAGCACCCATGGGTGACCATTTTGTCAAAATGGCCCCAGTCATTTTCTGTTTGTGAGGTTCTTGAGTTTTACTCTGCACGCCAAACAAGGTTTGAGCTCTTTGTTCTTTTTGCATTTGGCGGGCTTCAGCTCTTAAACCCGCCTCTGGCCCCAGTGTGTCTGGAAAGGCAGGATGTGAGGGAAGTTCCACAAACTCCCCTGTCCTTTGCCTCTAGGAGTGCATGAATGCAACCAGTTCTGATTGGCTGGCTGGTTGTCCTTTCAGGATAACCAACCTGCTGTTTGAGTGACAGCCTAGGCTGTGCATGAATGGGAGAAACCGGTTTAAAAAAGCTGAGGGTTTTGGGACTAGAGTCAGAGTCAACCACTGGGAGAAACACCTGATGAAGAAACCGAGAACTAAGCTTGCTGCATCCTCCTGGACCTTTGAATTGCCTGGTGAATGCCTGCTGCTGTGCTGCAACTCCTTTTTCTGATTGACAAGAGAAGCTCCCGACGGGATGACTTCTTCCCTTGGGTTAGTGGGACCAATTTACCCCGAGACGAACTCCACTAGACCATCTTGCCTGATTAGCTGTACTTCTTCACTGCTGCAAGAACTGAGTGCTAGGGGTCGAGCAATCCGTAGTCTAGTGAAACGTCTGAAATCCCACCAGAAGCTCCAGGAGTCTCCTAAGGACTCTCCAGAAGCAGGATGACCAGAGCTCCAGTCCCCTCACCATAGTGAAGGACTCAAGGAGTGAAGGAAGCCCAACCGGTATCTGAGATCCGCAGTGGTGCTGTTTAGCACGCGCTGAAACCACTAAGTGCCGCTGATCCGAAAAGAGCCCATAGCTGCAGACGACCTCAAAATTGCTGCTGCAGGAGTCCTCCAGACGTCCTCCCTCTTTTCCCCACGACTGAGGCTCAGGAACCCAGTATCTGGATCGCTGCAACAGGACAGAATGCAGCTGGACCAATCTTCTTCAAACCAGAGGTACTGTTTAGACTTGGGGTACATATCTCAGTGTCTGTAGCTGTGTTCTTCTCAGTTGAGACTTGCATTGGCTACTTTTGTTAAGAGTTGATCCCAACTCTGCTTCTCACAAGTGTAACAGCTTATAACCCTACAAGTGATTTCTATAAAACTCTCCAACTTAGTGCAAGACTTTTACCATCTAAGAAGTGCCTCAGCTCTACAGACTGTGCTCCAATCAACTTTGGCTGTCCTGGCTCCCTGCAGGCTCTTCTAGTCTATTGACTTTGATATTTCTGTCCCTCAAAGGTGGTAACAAGTTACTTACCAACTGTAACGTTCTTTTGACTGTATGTTCCTCCCACGTATTTCTCATCTTGCGATATTCGTATTCGCCAGCTTGGCTGTTTTGGAATTTTTTTTCGGCAGAGGGCGCTGTGCACGATGTTGTGGCATTGATGTCCCTCGACGGGCTCCATACCGTGTCGACGTGACCCTCAGTATAAATAGCTTGTGCCGTGCCCGTTGGCTTCAGTTCAGTTTTTGAGGAAATATTCGAAGAACACCCAGGCGTGCCCCGTGACTGATAGACTCTTCGTGAGAGGAAGGTGTAAGAAACGCAAACTGTACTGCGGGGTAGGATGGGAGGGTCAATGAGGAATATGTGGGAGTAACATCCAGTCGAAAGAACGTTACACTTGGTAAATAACTTGTTCTTCTAATGGATTGTGTCCTCCAACGTATTCCTCATCTTGTGATAGACTCCCATAGCAGTGGTAAATTTGGAGGTGGGAGTACTAGTTATTGTTCTCATGGACGGAATGAAGTACCGCCTTGACAAATAAACCCTCATTGGAGGAGGATGCATCTAAGCAATAATGCTTGATGAAGGTATGCATTGATGCCCATGTTGCAGCTGAACAAATATCTGCTGCAGGGACTCGCCTCTTCGGAGCCGCAGAAGTAGCCATCCCCCCTAGTGAAATGGGCTCGAAGCCCATCCGGTGGGTCCTTTCCCGCCAATCTGTACCACCCAATTATAGCCAGAATGATCCAGAGGGATATAGTCTGTTTTGTCACCGCTAATCCCAATTTATGGCCTGTATAACCTACAAAAAGTTGGTCATCTTGACGTAACTTTGACATTCTTTAATGTAAAAACGGAGGGCCCTTTTGGGGTCTATTCTATGCAGTCCATCCTCTTTGCCCGAATGAGGAGGAGGATAGAATGTTGGTAAAATGATTTTTTGTGGCAAAAGGAAGTCCAGTATGTGTGAACCTGGCCAGGGTATAGGTGACCGTTAGGCCGAAGTAAAAACTTTACGAGCCCATGCATCTACCTTCTTATCCTCTCTATCTGGAGGGATGGTTTGATATGCAGTCTGTTTTGAAGTAGTCGCAGCCTGAATAACCAGACTTTCTAGAGTGGGATGTCTGTTCAAATAGTCAGGATCAGAAGTAGAAGTTCAATACCTCTCAGGAAAATTACTGTTTACTGCAGCAATGTTGTCAGGAGATTCCCAGTTCCTTTCTACTGTTCTCTGAAGTGCCCTATGGAAGGGGAGAACTGGATCCTTCTGGGGGCCTCGATCAAGAATGTCCATCATGTCATCCTGATCAAAGGTGGGTGAGACTCTACACCAACCCATATATTATACCACTCTGTTCATTAAACTCCTGTACCCTGAATCTGCATGTTCTGCAGGGTCAGGTCTCGCAAACTCTAGCTCAGGTGACGTGTCAATGCCACTAGCAGAGTGTAGAGTCTCGCACAGGTCTCATTTTAGATTCTGGGTCTATCAGTTCCTCTGGAACCCGTTTACTGCCATATTGCACTCCAAAAGGAGAAACCTCATCCTCAGAGCCACTCTTCAAATATCGAAGACATATACTTAAAGTCTGATTTTGGTAATGGAGTAAATCTCCTGTCTTGTTCATGAGTTTTCGTCGAAGGAATGGAAGGATCCTTCAAAGGTATCGAAGGAATCTTGGACGACACCGAGGGAGTCTTCGACAAAGGCGTCGAAGACGCTTTAGGCTTCGATGTCGAAGCTGTCGGCGCCAATAGCGTCAACGAAGTTGCGGATGTTTTCGACAGCTTCTGTTTTTTATGCGGTGTCAGGGAAACACTCTACTCTCGGGGGTTCCTTGACAACTTGGCGTGGACTCGAGTCTTACGAGTTTCACCCATACTACTGGGTTTTACCGCAGTAGTTCCTGTCTTCCCTGTGTCGTCCGATGGAGCGACAGGGGTCTAGCTCTTCTGAGGTTTCTTTGAGGGAGTCAAGGCCACATTCTCAAAGACCTCCATCTTTTTTCTAAAATCTTCCCATTTTCTTGGGGAATCAGACTTCGTCGGGCATCGTACCAATTCGGTAGATGTATCAGATGATGACGAGGGAGATCTATGTCTCCTTTTAACTCTTTTCGAAGAGAAAGATGAATAGCACCTTGATCTACTACGAGATCGGGATCTCAGAGTGGTTTTTGTGATGCTCCGATTCTTTCGAATTGGACGATTTTTTATGTCTTTTCGAAGAGGCCTTCGAAGCATCCCACCCCATCACCAGTTTACCTTTTCTCTCACGAAGGGCCTTCTCAGTCATCGACTGACAGGAGCCACAGTCGACGGTTCGATGATCTGAACCCAAGCACCAAAGACGAATGCAGTGAGGATCTGTTATCGACATCTTCCAACCACAGTCGATACATTTTTTGAACCCTGTCCTGGGAGTAGAAGGGGTAGATGAAGACGACATTTTCTTGAAGAAACTTTCGAAGCACGCCGTTCTTGAGAGCGAAGCAATCGGAAAAACGGAACTGAAGCCAACGGGTGCAGCACAAGCTATTTATACTGACGGTGACGTCGACACAGTACGGAGCCCATCGAGGGACACAGATGCCACGACATTGTGCTCAGCACCCTCTGCCGACATTTTATTTCGAAGCAGCTAAGCTGGCGAATACGAATATTACAAGATGAGGAATACGTGGGAGGACACAATCCATTCGAATGTTATTGCTGGTTAAGGCTTGTCTAGATCTCATTGGAAGATTGATTGTCCTCACCTATCCTGAGAACCTGTTTTAACCTTGTTCCTTCCTTTAACCTTTCCTTTTTGCAACCTCAGAATCTGCAAAGTATACTTAGTGATGTATGAATGCCTTTTCTGTCCTTGTGAATAAGTCACCTCTGGGTGTAGGAAGTGTGTAAACACCATCTCTAAAGAGTATCAACTAATTTGTAGATAAGTCCGGAAAAGTATTGTAAAGTATATTTGATAGTTACATATCTTGCCCTTTTAAAAGAATGCATATTTAAAAATTGCCATTAAATAAATAACTATTTATAACAAACTGGAGTGTAAATGTTACTTGGCTACTTGTATTTGCAAATTTCATTGCTACAGCTCACATTTCCCCTCTTGAGAGGCCTGGCTGCTCGGTCACACTACCAACTTGTGTAGTACAGGCCTATACCAACAGGTGGGTTAACTTATACAAAGTAGATAAGTGTTGTGTAGTCTCGCACAGTGTTACTACATTAATTCTTATCTAACAAGATTGCCCTTCCCAGAGGGCCTCGAAGTGCCTTACAAGGGCAAAAGGTTGAAAAGGTGCGAAGTGAAACTTAAGTTACAAAATATTTTTAGGATAGGAAGATTAGAGTTTTGCAAAATGAAGGTGATTTACCCACTGATTTGCTTTTATATGGAGTAAGACACACACACTAATTTACAGACAGCAATTCATTTAGAAACCGAACCAGAGGTAACTATACTTACAAGTAAAACAATGATTTCCCAGTATTGAATATTTTATAGAAGCAGGCACAGAATATAGTTCACCAAAGAGTGAAGGAAGCAATATGAAACAAATACACACACAAACTAAGTATGTAAAATACATATTACTGGATAGATGGTCAGAAGCTACTACAACAAATAAAGGTTATTCAGCACTAACTGGACAACTTCAGCATAAGATCATGCTTTCATGTCCAGGCAACGTTTGCTGAAGGTATGTACATTTCATCACGTAGTCACTTTGCACGCCACCACTGTCCTGAGAAAGGGCCAATCATCCTTTCGAAATTAGAACTGTACATAATCCACGCTAGCAGGATATTTCTTGTTTAGCTGGGGTATGACCTTTGGTATTTCCGTCTGTAGACCTTGCTGGTATTCGGGAGGAAAAAAACAAAAATACAGAATTGAGACTGCTTTAGGTATTAAGGATTTGTCCTCAAAATAACCCATCTATTTCGAATGTGGGAAACTGCTTCTGAAAGGACAACACCTGACAGACATTCTTTCAGAGGTCGTAGAAACGATCAGAGTAACCATCCAGGACAAAAACGTGGGAATCAGTTCACCTTTCAACCCTGTATATTTTTGTTATCCCAAAGTGGGATAACAAAAATATACAGGGTTGAAAGGTGAACTGGCTAGTTTTTACACTACATTCTGCTCTCAATGCTATTAAACACCTTTGTCTTCCACATTTCTGAACACATTGCGTCTCCAAGGTTGAATCTCAGCATAGGCTGGAGGGAGGCAGCCATCTCTGATGAAAGGCCATTCACGATTTTCAGCAGATCCCTTCTTCATTTGGCGCACATCACTCAAGGAATGTAAAAGCAACATTTTTCTCAATTGTAGGTTACACAGGTCTTCGTTGCTGCAAGGTTTGCTCAAAGGTTCAATGACTGTGCCTCCACCTTTGCTTGCTGACGTGGGGCCCCTGGTGGGTAGACCAAAAGCCCTTTGAGATTGATCCAAGGGGATGGACTCCTTAGCAATAACCTAATCCAACAATTGTTCAACAGCCGGTTTAAAGTTGCACAGATAACAGTATACGCAGTAGGCTTCAATATACCTCTCTAGCAAATCAGCCTTCTTTTCAAGGTGGCACATAGTTTCAGTTGCCACTCTATGAAGCCTCGAAAAACACTCAACCACAGCCATCAACTCTTTCACAGTGTTCAAAGAGAAATCATTCCTTCCATCATTGTCAGCTAACGCTATATTTGCCTTTGCTGCTCCCATTGTACGTTCCACACCAAGGTAAAAATGGCCTCCAGGTTATCAAACTTTGCATCATGTCCATTCATAAACGCCGTAAGGATATGCTCCATTCAAATCCACCAGAATCACATGCTCTTCTCGATTTGTCCTTCGCAGGGATGAGCGCATATCAAATAGAAAGCAAATGGGGGGTGGAGGGGGCGCTGTTGCGTGGCTTGCGAAATGGTCGCGTTCTGAGTAGGCTCCGGCAGAGGCCTCGAGAAATGTCTTAATATCCTGCTTAGCTGAAGTGTTGCCATCCCTGGGACACACATTTGGGACGTCGGAATACATGCTGCATACAAGAAAACAGGCTCGGGCATCCAGAACCGTACAATAATTGTGGAATCATTGCGAACTGAGACCACGCTGCCGGGACCAGCCCATCCCCCACTAACGGCTGGGAGCCTGCTTGCGTCGCACCCGCCTTGGAGTCATTACGGTCCTGCATCCAGGCGTATAGTCTGACGGAGAAACCAACGGCTGGGGGAGACCATTTAGCACCTGTAGTCTCTTCCTTGCGTGCTGTGCGCGGCTGGTGCGGCTTCCTCCAGGGGTCATTCCGGGCCTGGGGATGGCCCTGCTGGGGTCCACGGGGTGTCTGGTGTGGTCGGCGGAGGCCTTGTGATCAGTCCCTCTTCTCCTGGATCCTCCCGCGTTGCTCTCTCTGGACGGTGAGGGGTGTTCTCGCCCGCAGCCGGTACTGCCCGAGTTGCTTGTCGGGGGTGTTGGGGAGTCGACTCAGGTCGGAGTCTGTTGGTTCCCCCACTCCCCTCGGCCATCTGACATCGGAGCCAGAGCCCGGCAGGTCCGGATGCCACTCTCACAGGGCGCCATGAAAGCGGGCCCCGATGGTAGCGCCTGAGGATCATGTGGCAGTATTGAGGTGAGGAGACCCGGGATGATATAGCCCTGTGGGCGGAGGGGGCGTTATTTGTGCTATTGTGTGCCCACTGGTTCCTCTTTACACTGAGGGCTGTCTTTGACCTCGCCCGGGCCCTACGGTCTTCCTGCAGGTTTGTTCCCCAGTGGATCCGGCTCATAGTCAAAGGGGGATTTCCCTGGAGTGAGCCCATTTCTGACAGTCCCCTAACCTCCGGGGGGGGTGGGAGGGGGGCCCAATTCTGGACTTTCAGGGGTTCTACAACAATCTGATAATTGTTACATGCACACCACTTGCTCAGTGGAATACGACTCCTGCTACACCACCCAGACGGGTCTGGTTGGTCTGCATATCCTCAACTTCGAGGGAGAAGGGACTCTTCCAGGCCCTACTGAGCCCTGATGTCTTGACCGGAGCTGGCAGAGCACCACCCTGCTCTCCCACCTAGGAATGTGGTGAGCCTCTCCTGGCTTAGCGGGGCTCCCTACTTGCCGCATCAACTGGGCTCCCCTCACCCCCACCGATCCAGCTCTTTCTGCGGCCCGCTTAGACTCTTCACTCCAGCTGTTCTTTAGCCTGAGGGGTCCTGGGAGCTGGTGGACGGTAGTTGGGGCTGTGCAGATATCAGGAGATGGGTAATCAGAAGAAGCAAGCTAAGATGGACCAGTATGCCCGATCAGATCCTCCGCAGCAGGGGGACCACCCTGGTCCCTCACAATTGGACATCTCGACCCTCACCCAAACCTTGCTGGCTCTGAAAAATAGCACTGACTGCCTGGGTGCTAAAATTGACGCACTTGCCTGCAAAGTGGACGTTTCTGCGGTCCAAATTGACAAACCGTGTGGCAGAACAACGCATCAGGGTGGGGGAGGACAAGATTGCGGAGCTTCAGCGCGAAGTGGCCTCGCTTCAGCAAACAGTTAAGAAGGTGGTCCCTAAGAATGATGACCTTGAGGGGCGATCAAGACGAAACATTAGGATCACCAGGGATGCCAAATCGACCCCTATTGATAATATGGAACTCTTTGTTGAGAAACTGTTGAGAGGTGCTTGATAATCCCCCTGTGACAGAAATGTTCATGGTTGAGCGTGCCCATCGCTCTTGCGTCAAGGCCTCCCCCGGGGGCCCTAGAGAGAGCTATAATTGCAGGCACTTTCAACTATCGGGACACTTTGCTGCGGGCTGTTCGAGACAAGGGGACTCTGCGTTGGGGGTCGTCAACAATTAGCCTGTTTCCGGATTTCAGTCAACAAGTTCAAGACCTGAGGAAACCCTTCCAAACAGTGAGAAATACTCTGAAAAAGAAAAATATTCATTACTCAATGATGTACCCCGCCAAACTCGGGGTGGTGCATTGCTCTTTACATCGCCTGAGTCAGCAGAGAGATTTGATTCTGAAATTCCGGATCCTGGGGCCTCGCCTCATCACTCCTCCTAGCTTGCCTCAGCAGGCTTGGGGTCCCCCTATATACTTCTAATTTGATCCCAAATCCCTGGGGGGGGGGGGGAACAACCAGGGATCCAGCTGACATGGGCGAGAAGAACAAGTTACTTTCTTACCTGGTAACGTTCTTTCGATAGGATGTTCCTCCGACGTATTCCTTATCTTTGATGTTACCCATTCCAGTTTGCTGGCCACGGAAATGTTTTCAGTAGAGGGCGCTGCGCGTCGAAGTCCCTCTAGTCGGTGTCCCCCGACAGCCTCCGTATCGGCGCTGTTGTGCGTATAAATAGACTCGTGCAGCGTCCGTTGCTCAGTTCCGTTTTGAAGCTTAAATTTGCTTTGCATGAATTGGTTATGAATAGGAGTGTAAGCTGCAACTAGAAGGGAAGTTTTACTGCAGGGACGATAAGGAATATGTTGGAGGAACATCCCATCGAAAGAATGTTACCAGGTAAGAAAGTAACTTGTTCTTCGAAGGGATTGTGTCCTCCGACGTATTCCTCATCTTTGATAGACTCCCATAGCAGTAGTGTAAAGAGGAGGTGGGAGTAAAAATGGAAATATTTCCCTTTAAGAATGTACAGAATGCAACACAGCTTTCCCAAATCTTATCTCCTGGCTAGAGGAGGAATCCAGGCTGTAAAGTTTGGTAAAAGTATGTGCAGACGACCATGTGGCAGCCGAACATATGTCTCTAATTGGAACCCCTCTTTGGAGAGCCGAAGAGGCTGCGATACCCCTGGTTGAATGAGCCCTAAGATGTTGAGGGGGTTCTTTTCCTGCCAATTTGTAGCATTCTAGAATGGTTAAAATGATCCACCTTGAAATGGTCTGTTTCGTGATTGGCAATCCTAATTTGTGCCCTGCATATCCTACAAATAATTGGTCTGCTTGCCTTATCCTAGCAAGTCTGCTAATATAAAAACTCAAGGCACGCCTTGGATCCAGCCTGTGTAATCTTTCTTCCTCTTTCCCTGCATGGCAGGAGGAGGATAGAAGATAGAATGAAGGTAAAGTTATTTTCTGAGTAATGTGGAATTCAGAGACCACCTTTGGGATAAAATTAGGCTTCACTTGTAAAACAACCTTGTCTTAATGAAAGATTGTATGAGGAGGTTTACAAGCTAGAGCTTGTAATTCGCTCACTCTTCTGGCAGATGTTAGAGCCACTAGAAAGACTGTTTTAAGAGCGAGAAATCAATGAACAGGAATGGAGTGGTTCAAAAGGAGTACCCATCAGGAATTTTAAGACTAGATTTAGGTCCCACAATTGAACTTGAAAAGGCTTTGATAGATAAACATTAGTTAACCCTTTCAAAAATTGGATTACCAATGGTAATTTGAAATATGAAGGCTCCTCAGCAGTACGCTTAAAGATTGACAGTGCTGCGAGATAGCCCTTGATCGTACCAATTTGAAGACCTGAATTTGCTAAGTAAAGCAGGAACGATAACACCATTGGTGTATTGCATGAAAAGGGTTCAATATTCTTTTCTCTACACCAGCTGCAAAATTTGTTCCAACGGCAGCGGCATAACGTTTTTGTTGCTGGCCATCTGGCTGAAAGCAGCACCTCCATGAGGTCATCCGGGAGATCCCAATCCTTGTATCTCAACCTTTCAGAAACCAAGAGTGAAGGTTGAGGGTTCTGATGTCTGGATGGAAAACCTGAACTCCCTTCTGCGAGAGAAGATCCTCTTTGCGGAAGACGAATTGGAGGGCAGATGGACATGTCCAGAAGGTCCGGGTACCACGTTCTCCTGTCCCAATCCGGGGCAATTAGGATAATGGTTTTCCGCAATCTTCTCAACCTCCTGATCATTTGAGGAATGACAGGGACTGGAGGAAACGCGTACAGGAGTGGAGACTCCCAGTCCACTACGAACGCGTCTCCTAGAGCTCCTCTCAGGGGAAATTCCCTTGAACAAAACGAATCACACTTCCTGCTGATGCTGGTGGCGAACAGATCCACTTGAGGGGTTCCCCAAAGGGTGAAGATCTCTTGAAGGACTTCCTGAGCTAGCTCCCACTCGTGGGAAACTGTACTCTGCCTGCTCAGAGCATCCGCCGTCAAGTTCTTCTCTTCGGCTAGGTGAACTGCCGATAGAGATTGTTAGGGAGAATTCTCTGTTAAGGCTAATTTCCCAAACGTAGTGAGTCCCCCAGCAGCTTTGCTGGATTTTAGGGGTTTATTTTCTTCTCCTGCTACGAATGACACTCTTTCTCCCACTCTTAGACATGATTTGAGATATCCTTTGACTTTGAAATGTGTTTTATGGGCTATGGGGTCTTTTACTCCACAGGGCTTCATGTGTTTTTGGGATGTGTGTTACACAGCACCCTCAGTGCAGTAACACAGGGGTGTCATAGTGACCCCCAAACATAGACTCCATACCCTGGGACTGACTACTGTCTTCCAGGGCATGTAAAGTCACCATTGGCTTTATTAGTCCAAATTTGTGAACAGAACAGAACCAGTGCAGTCCCCCCCTTGTCGAGTTTCTGGCTGGTGGCAGTGGTTACCACGCAAAATATTCCTTAAGAATATTTACTATGGGATTTTCCCATTCATTTTAAAAACGCACAACTTTTTTGGTGCAATGTTAAAGATACCGCCGGGTTATTTAATAATTATTCCCCGGTTGGGTCTTTTCGCCAGAACTCTGTTTTAAAATGGCGTTTGTGTTTGCCTCTAACTCCAAACCCAAGTCGAGCCCTTTGTTACACTTTTGGCGGGCTTCTGCACGGAAGCCTCCAAAAGTGGTGCCACTCTGTCTGGGTATACAGGATGTGTGGGACGGGGAGGGGTTTAGGCACCCTGGACTGAGTTGCCTTGGCAACTCAAGTCGCACTCTTGTATGATTGGAACAGTGGTGAGCCGCCCGGCTCACCACTTAGCATGTTTGATTGACAGCTAGGACTGGTGAATGGGGGTTTTCTGCATAAAAGCAGGGCTTTGGGGACTGGAACTTGAGACGTCGCCACAGGACCAAAGAATCCGAAGAGGGAGAAGCTGAGCTGACCTGCAACGACGACACCACTGGTGGAGCCCTGCTGAACCGTCTCACCACTTCTTTCAACGACAGAGGAGATCTTCATCCTGAAGAGTCTTCTCCCTTTGACTTGTGGGGATAACCAGTTTGCCCGCCTTTTCGCCTTCCCGGATCATCTCATGGTCGCCTTGCCTGTGCCAAGCACCCCGGCAACCGGGATACCACGTTTTACCACGACCGCGAATAAAAGGGTAGTACCTTTTAACCAGAGAACTCCGCGGCTGGTTTCTTCCCTGGCAGTGCAATGACCTTCAGCTTTCCTCCATGGCGAGATCTTCTCTTTCTCTGGACGACGCCACGACTTGCACCCACTGCCAGGAACAACTGACCCTGCTGGAGGATCCTCTCCACTTTAAAAGGTAATGTTTCCGCCAAGCCTCCCTCGCAACGGTCTGTGTGGGGTGTCTCTTAAATCCTCAATTTACCACTTGGGTTGGCCCTAGGCTGGCTAACTGAACTTTTCTGAGCTGAACTAATTCCTTTTTGAACCCTCGGCAGGACTTTTCAAGCCTTTTTAAACTGTGATCTTGGGCGCATTGGTGTCCTACTCTCTCTAAGAAGGAGCCTGGCCTCTGAACTTTTTGCTCACCGGTAGACTGACTTTCCTGTCTTGCTGGGTGTTTCTAAGGTATTGTGTTGTGTGCTTTCCTGATTTCTGCTTTTTCCCTCCCTTTTTGATAACTTATTGGAGTGCCATCTTTAGTTAAGCGCTCACCTCTGTCTGGAAATAAGTGGTGTTAACTAAGACGTGTCTAATAAGGAATAAGGGAGGTGTATATATTTCTAAGTGATTGTGTTTGGAACTTGCTTGCCATATTACTGTTAGTGTATTTTATAAGTGCGTTTTTAAATAAATAATATACTTTTATACCAAAGCTCTGGTCAGTGTTTGCTTGTGCTACTGTATTTTGGTACCTAATGTGTATACTCTATATACTGCCTTACTCTTCTTGAGAGAAGTCTGGCTGCTCAGCCACAGCTACCAGGTAAATCTGGGTGGTACAGACTGCTACCAATTGGGTTTACTGCCAACACCTGTAGTCCTAAGCCTTTTGCAGTGGTCCCTAAGGGAGCTGCACAGGTTTCTGCCTAACAGATTACTTCTTGAATTGATTTCCTGTGTTTCAGATGGATTGGCACATGGAAATAAGCATCCTGAAGGTCTAGAGATAACGAGTCCTGAAGCTGGAGGGCCTGAAGGATCTGAGAAAGGGTTACCATATTGAACTTGTCTTTCCCGAGGAATTTGTTCAATTCTCGCAAGTCCAAGATGGGTCTCAGTCCTCCGTCCTTCTTTGGTACTAGGAAGTAGGGGGCATATCAACCCTTGTTCCTCTCCGCTACGGGTACTGGTTATATGGCACCCTTCTCTAGCAGGTCTACAATCTCCTGCATAAGGAGCGGGTCTGGAAACTTCAAAGAGTTGTTCCCTCGTGGATGGCTCTGAGGAATGTGTACGAAGGGCAGGCAGTAACTTTGGGCAACTGTCTCCAATGCCCAAGCATCTGACATAATAACCTGCCATTCTGCCAGATGTTGAGTTAACTTGTCCCTACTGGTGTCTTGTGAGGGGAGACCATAGAGAGGTTTAGAGGCGGCTGACGCAGATGCCGAAGGTAAAGTGGCACCTGCTGCTGCAGCTTTTGTACCTTTGACCCGTCCACCATGGGTGAATTGTTTTTGGCCCCTTTGAGCTGGCTGTCTTCTGCCTTTTCCGAATGCGGAGTAAAAGCGAAAGGACCTACCCCTCCAGCAAGCTCCTGAGGGGCAATTCGGAGTCTGCCGGATTGCATCCCCAAGAGATTTTGCTGCTGCCTTGGATGTTTGTAATCTCTCCAGGCTGTCATCAACCTTCTTACCAAATAAAGAAGTGCCGTCAAAGGGCATGTTCAGAAGTCTGGCTTGTACATCTGGAGCAAAACCAGACTTCCGCAACCACGCAAATCTGCGGATTGTGGTACTTGCCGCCATGGCCCTGCTGATGCCGTCAGCAGAATCAATGCCTGTTTGGAGGGACTCGCACATTTCCATCCCTGATGATGTTTAAGAATGCTTCCCTTTCTTCTCCTTCTGGGAGACAGTCAGCCGCAGATGAAGCACACTCCCAAAGTGTTTGGCTGAATCTTGCTAGCGTGCAAGTGGCGTTGATAGACTTAAGTGCAAAGCTACATGCCGAAAATACTTTTTTTGATATGGCATCAAATCTTTTATCATCCCTGTCATGTGGAATAGTAGTGTATGCCACCCTACTGTTAGATGAAGTTGCTGCTTGTACAACTAAACTCTCTGGAGTTGGATGCTTGCTCAGATATTCCGGCTCTGAAGCCGATACCCTGTATTTAGCAGAAAGTTGATTTACTGCAGGGATAACTTCAGGAGTTACCCCATTTGCAGACATTTTTCTTTGCAGAGCATCCTCCTGTGGACCTTTATCTAAAATATCAGTAAGGTCATCCTGCTGAAAAGAAGCTGTAGGTGTAGACCACCCCATGAATTCAATTATTCTGGCCATCAGAATCCTAGAAGGGGTCTCAGCATGCTCTCCAGGGTCTGTTTTAGCAAACTACTTCTGGAGAAGTATCTAAACCACTTGCCTCATGTAGAGAGTCCTGAAGGTCTTTTAACCTGTTCTCCTCAGAGATTAATTCCTTTGGCATGGGTATTGTAGTGCTTTGCAAACCAAAAGGTCTCATGGTCGGAATCCTCCCCTTCCTCTTATATATAGGACAAGGCTCTAAAGTAGTCAGACCTAGGATATGGTTTAAAACCCATTTCTAGAGCAGAAGGAGCCAAATTGGTCGTCACTGGCTGAGAAAACGTCGAGGTTGTCGACGTAGAAGTCAAAGGCTTTGACAATCCTGAAAAAGGCGCCATCGAGATTGTCGATGGCATCCTCGACGTCATGGTCAAAGCTTTCGACACCTCTACTGTCTGACGTAGTGACAGTTGTAGGTTTGTCTTTTATCGGAGTCGACAGTGGCGTCGAAGACTGCGTCGATGCAACCGATTTATGCGTCGAAGGACCCTTCGACAAAGGTGTCGATGACGCAGATTTGTGAGTCGAAGAAACCTTCCACGACAGCGTCGATGACGCGGTCTTACTGCTTTTACTCGAGGGTTCATGATGCTCGAGTAGTTTCTCTCGCCGGGTTCAACGACTCGCAGAGTTTTGATTTTTCGGGTCTTTCACCCAGGGTATCATATCACCTTTAGACTTCTCTGAGGGGGTCGAGGCTGCTTTCTCGAAGACGCTAAGCATTTCTTTTACGAAATTCCTCCCACTTAGCTGGAGAGCTGTGTTTCGTGGGGCAGGTGACCCTTTCTGTTGAGGTAAAGGAAGAAGAAGAAGAGGGAGATCTACGACGCCTCTTCTTAGAGTGTTTTGATCTCGAAGACTGATGAGAACCGCTTCGAGATCTTGAACGGGAATGTTTCTTTTGTCTAGGAGGAGACGAATGTCTTGACTCAGCCGAAGAAACTTTCCAAGGAGTAGATGTTTTAAAGCTCTTACTCTAACTTCCCCTTACGCTCCTTCAAAGCTTTCGCCGTCATGGACATACAGTCTTCTCATTCCGAACAGTGATGCTCCGATCCCAGGCACCACAAACGGATCGTGCGAGGATCCGTTAACGACAGTTTATTCCTACAGTCATGAAATTTTTTGAAACCGGGCCGTGGAGTCGATGGTTCGGATGAAGAAGCCATCGTATTAAGGTAAAAATCTTCAAAGAAGAAGGATTTTCCTGAAGAAAGGAACTGAGCGTCACGTTTCCGAGGCCCACGAATCGCGGAAAAACGGAACTGAGCAAGTCTATTTATACGCACGATGACATCGGCGCCGATACGGAGGCTGTCGAGGGACACCGACTCGAGGGACGTCGACGCGCAGCGCCCTCTACTGAAAAAAGTCTGAGGCCAGCAAGCGGGAATGGGCAACATCAAAGATGAGGAATACGTCGGAGGACACAATCCCTTGGAAATAGGACTTTGGATGGTATCACGCAGCTAGATGATAAATGTGGTAAATGGCCTCTTGTCTACCGGAGGCACAGCAGCCGCCAGCACCCCCCCCATGCCCAGTGGCACCTGATTGGGCTAAAGGTTTATGGCTGTTAAGAGGGTGGCGGGTGGGATAAAAGGGCCGGTAGGTTGGGGTTTCTGGTCTGGGAGGGGGGTGGGTGGGGATTGTTGTGAAAATGTTGGGGTGTTAAGTTGGGGGGGTGGAGTGGGAAGGTACCTTCTTCCGGAGCTATGGTACACTATGCTCAAAACACACGGGTAAGGTATGTCTGCTGTCATATATCAAAGGATATATATGCGGGACCTTATTGGTCCACTACCTTTAGTCCAGACAGACGTTTTCAGCTCCAATTAAGTCTAATATTACTTTGCTAACTTGGAATATTTGCGGTCTCACTAATGGGAAAAAGACATGCCTCATCTCCAATTATGTGATGAACCACCACGTTAATGTTCTATGCAGGAGACTCACCTTGGGAAGCAACACAAACCCCCCCCCCCCTGGCTGGTTGGGGCATTCATAGGTATGGGTCGTCTCCTCACCACTCTCGAGGTGTTGCAACTTATATACACCTCTCGTTAGATTTCAAATTGCATAAGCAGGTCTCGGATGACGAGGGAAGGTTTATCTTGGTGGCTGGTGAAATCGTGGCCTGGTCTGTCCTATTTATAAATATCTACAGCCCTAATTATGATTCCCCTGATTTTTTCCAGACATGCGCTGAACAACTGCGGTTATTTCCGGGGTATGAGGTGGTGTGGGCAGGGGACTTTAATTTGGCCCTTTCGGCGACACTAGACAGGTCCACATTAGCTCAGAGACCTCTCCCCCGAGCTGCCCAAACATGGCGGCCTGTCCCAGTAGATTACACCATAGTTGATATTTGGCGACTACACCACCCTAATGACTGTGAATTTACATTTCACTCTAGTGTACACAGTAGTTCATCCAGGATAGATTACATTCACATGATCCTGGGATTGGCGCGGGTGTCTAGCGGGGTGGTGATTCTTCCCCAGACCTTGTTGGATCATTCCCCGGTCCTAGTACAATTCACGGGTCCATCTTCTCCCCCTAAGCAACTCAGATGGAGGTTCCGGGCTCGGGCATTTGAGGACATGGCGTTCCGGGAGGATTTGCACCAAGCTATCTCAGTTTTTCCGGATGAATGAGGCGTCTCTCCCAAGCTGGGGGGTGGTGTGGGAGACGTTTAAGGTGTTTTTGCGGGACTGGTGTATGTCACAGGAGGGTGGGGTACTGAAAGGTATTCGTAGGGCCATAGCTTCCAGGGAAAACATTTGTAAACTTGATAGCTCCGGCAGGTCGGCGGGGACTCCACTACGCTTCAGGCCGAATTGTTGGCAAAAAGACAAGAGGTCCGCACATTGATGGACAGGGAGGAGAGATACCTGGGGGACCCTATCGCGGCGGCAAGGTATGGGGAGGGGGACTGTCTGAGCAGAACCCTGGCCTGGGCCATTAGACAAGACCGCCACTTGGATCCTATAATAGAAGTAGAATCCTCGGACGGGTTGCCCATTAGGGATGCAGAGGGGATAAATTCAGTTTTTTATCAATATTATGAGAGGCTGTATACTACTCAATGCGCTGCGGGTCATGACGATATCCCCCAATATCTTGATAGGGTTGCACTGGGATGGTTTGACTCGGACATTGGGGTGCTTCTCAATGATCCCCCCCCACCCCCCCTCGGAGGAAGAACTCCTTAAGGTAATAAAATCGCTCCCGAACGGCAAGGGGTCGGGTGGGGATGGCATCCCGGCTGAACTATATAAGACCTTCCCGGACCTCCTTATCCCCCAGCTACATAATATGTTCGAGGAAGCGGCCTCCTCTGGAGTCCTTCCGGAGTCCATCAGAACTCTCCTGGTTACGGTACTACTAAAGCCTAATAAGGACCCTAAAAAATGCTCTTCTTATCGTCCGTTATCGTTAATGAATACTGATAAGATTTTGGCGAAGTTGCTGGTCGACTGACTCCTTCCCCATATGCCCGACCTGGTCCTCCCAGATCAAGCAGGGTTTATTTCAGGACTTTCCACCCAAAATAATCTACGGAGATTATTTACTTTATAATGTGAACCCTGAGATCCAATTGCGTTGGTGGCCTTGGACGCGGAGAAGGCGTTCGATTCTGTCGAGTGGCCCTTTCTGTTCGAGGCCCTCCGCCACTCAGGGGTTGGCACTATGTTCCTATGCTGGATCCGGCTCCTCTATACTGCCCCATGCGCACTGGTTTACACTAACGGCATTCAAACGCTCCCATTTATCCAACCCGTGGTACGAGGTAGGGATGCCCCTTCTCACCTCTTGTTTGCCCTGGCCATCGAGCCTGTGGCCTGTGCCCTGAGGGAATTCCACTCGCATCGAGGGGTGACTATTCGAACGTACACATCCACTGTATCTCTCTGCGCGAATTACATGTTGTACGTAAAGAACCCACGGGACAATCTGCACCCCATGATGGAAGATATCTCCGCCTTTGGAGCCCTTTCTGGACTTCAAATAAACTGGTCCAAATCCGAGGTGCTCCCGCTTACAGAGTGGGTATCCCCCTCGGGACGCCAGGGAGGCGTTTGCATAGTCTCTGGGGGGGTATTAGTTACATGGGTATACGGGTATCTACCTTCCCAACTAAACTATACGAGGAGAATTATGTTGCGACATTGCAGAACTTGGAGCATAGGGTTGATATCTGGCTCCGTCACCCTATCTCGCAGGCAGCTCGCATTTCCCTATCCAAAAATGGTTATTCTGCCGAAATTATTATACATTTTTAATAATTTCCCGATATGGCCTCCCGTGGCTTTCTGGAGTCGTATTAATTCCATGATGACCAAGCTGATCTGGGCCGGGAATCAACCCCGTATTTCGTTAAGTACAATGTGCCCCACATGCACCCTGGGGGGTCTGGATGTGCCCATTCTGTTCTTATACTATCTGGTAGCTCAGATTCAACATTCCATTTGGTGGTGCTCCCCACAGGTAGCTTCCCTCACTCACACCTCGAGAGAGCCATTACCAGTCCGGATGACCTTAGGGGTCTTCTTTGGGCCGTCCGCGAGCGTCACGTGATGGCTGAAGTGCAACCCCTGGAAATCACCATTAGGGTGTGGGATCAATTAGCGAAATGGGCGGGGCTGGGTCCTTGGTACTCGCCGTCGATGGCCATATATAGAGTCCGGGGTATTCCCCTTACACATGAACATATTTTCATACAGCATTTTCACAACCTGCAGATCTATACGTTAGGGGATGTGGCACCGGGAGGAAAATTTATAGCATGGGACGATCTCAAGGGCAGGCGCGATTGGTCCCCAATTACCATGTTGCTATATTACCACCTACGGGAGGTATTGAGGGCACAATGGCCAGAGTTCCCGACTGCACCCCAGATAGCCCCAGTATTGGAGTATGCTATAGCTCCAACATCCACTAGAAGGGTGATCTCAACTTTGTATGACCTGGCCCGGTCACTGGGACCTCCTCCGCCACCTCAGTATAAGGCTAAATGGGAGGGCTTCTTAGCGAGACCTTTGTCGGAGTCCCAATGGCGTTTCATCCTCGCTCAAACTAAAAATCTCTCCATTAATAATAGATTTCGCCTGATCCACTTTAAATGTTTGCATCAGCTGTACTACTCTCCTTTATTTGCATAAACGGTTTCCACTCGGGTCCTCAAATTGCAGGAGATGTCAACAGGCCTCAGCTGACTTATGTGGCATGGTCCTGTCCTAGAATTCAACTCTACTGGTCTGCTATAGCTGAGGTTACGGGCAGGATAGTTGAGGCCCCGATCCAATTTGCTCCTGAGACGTGGTTGTTAGCCTTGGTTGAGTTGCAATCCCGTAGTGACAAGCGCTTGGTTGGTATGGCCTCTGTGGTCGCTAGGTCACTGTTGGCGCGTTCCTGGGGGCCGGGGCAGTGGATGCGCCCACTGTACAACATTGGCTTAATTGTATGGCGTGCTGTGAACGAAGGGAGACAGTACAACCAGATGCTCCCTCCCACCGGCAGACCCAAGGACTATTGTTGGATGGCCTTCAGGAGTTACATCGTCAATGAGTCAGATCAGGCGAGTGATCCCTTGATGCAAGGTAACTCGGTTGTCACCCCGATGAACTAGCCGGGGATGCAATTTTTCAGAGACTGTCTTCGAATAATGGTGTCTGTACGTTTCAAGATGGGCCATGTGCCCCTATTAACAAAGAGCTGACGGAATGGGTCTTTGGCCGCTTGTTACATTCGAAGTATGTGGAAGAGCTAATGTTCAATTTGTTTTCAATACGGAAGAAGAGGTGTCGGGGTGGGTTGACTGCTCCATGTTGGGGCTTGTTGTGCATTTTGTTTGGCGTTTTGTTTGCTACACAAATATTAATAAAAACAGCTAAAAAAAAAATCAAATGGAAAGCAAAAATAAATAAAATCAGACTCTGCTGTCCTCCAATTGTTTAGGCATGACCGTGAGCAAAAGCGTTCTGGGGCTAAGAATTAATTCCCCTCCCAGCACCCGATCTAAAACTCTGATGAACCACAAAGATTGCGTTGCTGTTTCGCATCTACTACCCTTCTCCCCCCCAAACCCACACACTGCACTTCCAGCCAATACGTGGATACATATCTGTGACCGCCCTCGTGAAGCAGGCCGCTTTCATTTCTTTGTCGTGGGGCCACAAATGACAACTGGAAGAAAGCCCTCCACGATGCCCTACTCCAAAACACTATACCTCACGTAGAACCCATTTCTCCAGCCACCTCGTGAACTGCCAAGAGTGGAACAAAGAAGTCTGGTTTCGTTTTCAGAGTTGGACAGTTGTAGAGTTTTAATAGAAGAGAAGTGGGAAGCAACATGAAGTAAAATAAGGATTTACAAGAGACAGGAATGAGCCGTGTGTATGACAGAGGAAGCACAGAACGTTAACGTTTTAGACTATTCAAACACAGGAGTTGTAGGCTGAACAGTGCTATGTTATAAAGCTTTTTCTCAGTTGCTGCTAAGGAATGGTAAAGAAAGTAAAGCAAGCATGACACTTGCCTATGTGCCTTAAATAGAATTAAGTTTCTCTGCACTAATCTAGTTTGGGTTAATATTCTGTGAACATTCAAAGTCACAATCTTGGTAATTAAAATGTGAACTTACAGATGCGTACAGTGTATTTCCTACATTTCTATCAGCTTGTGCAAGATGGATCATGAGCAAGTTCCTCTCCTCTGCCTTTTACACACCCTCCACAGGCCCCTCCTGCTTCTGCCCACTGCACTTCTCCCCCTATCCCGGTTCCATCTCTTGCCATTCCTTCGCCATTCTTAGCGACCCATGGATGAATTTTTGTTTTTGCTAGACTCCCTCATGACCTGGCTCACTTCCGCCTTCACCCATGCTACTAGTGCACTAGGACAACCTCCTGAGCGTGTCCCCACCACTCATTCCATCTGCTAGGTATTGTTTGCATCACCAGCAATGCTGCCTATTAAGAATGCGTTAAGCTCTTTCAATGGGGCTGACTCCTGATGAAGTGGTCTTTCCAGTGTTTAGAGGTCTGGCAGTCGATAGTTCCTCTGTGGCTGCGGCGATAGTCCACCCCCCACTTTTCCTCTGAAGGATCGCCAAATCACCCAAAAGAGTTCTGAAACCAAAAAAAAAACATGACTTCCAGCTTCATTTCTGTCTCAAGGGCAGTTTTGTCATGCTTCCCAGGTGGACATCTGTGAACCGACTTCTCTTACGGTGCACATATTTTTCATATTTCTGGCACCTGCACTCCCAGACTTCTTAGATCGGATGATTGCCAGCAAGATCTCTTGTTAGTGTGGACATTGGGCTGCTTCACATTCATCCCCCGTCTCACTGAAAGCATCTCCTTCCTGGACTAACTTCACAGCTGTAATTTAAACAATGACACTGCATACAGTGAATTTGCTACACTTGCCTCGGTTTCTTTCATCCACTCGTGTTGCCCCTTTCACATCCGCTTCCCCTGCATTCCTCTCCAACTGTGAAGGGCTGGACCATGCATTGGATTTGATCTGCACCATCATGTTAAAGCTTTAATACCACCTACATTAATGTACTTCAAAGTTATTCACAATGCTGTAACATAGTGAAGACCACTATACTAAATAAAAATAACCCTTATCGAACCCATCAGGAAGGGGAAAGTCAGTCACTTATCTAGGAATTTCTTACGGTAAAAAAAAAAAGTCAAAGCATATTGTGGTGGGGGTTTAGTAGTAAGCTTCCAGCAAGACAGACATTATACCTCTGCCCTAGCTAAGACTGTCAATAGGAAATTATAGTGTAACCCCAGATGTATTGCAAAGGAACAAAGGCAACTCCTGAAGGGATATGGTGGAACAATACAGCGGATTCCAAACCGCCACCAGTTTCTGAACAATGGATCATACTTCTATTACAGGCCTGAGATCACTGGTGAACTTTGGCTATCTGCCCTGGGCGTGCAGAAACACCACAAAATAATAAGGCCTGATTGTGCGCCTGCAGTGATATGGGAGCAGAAAGCATGAGACAAATTAGTTTGTGGGAGTCCAATTCATACATTGGCAGTTGGAAATGGCAAGAGTCTAGCATGAGTAGTAGGGGGGTTACAGGCAGATCATGCTTTTGAGGCGGCTTATCTGCAGTGTTGTTTGGTGGTCAGTATGACCCACATGGGGTTGAGTGGCGAGGAAAGAACAGGAGAGTAAACTTTCTACCCAATAAATATGAACAGAAAGGGTCCACACACAATGGATATTGCTGGACTAGCACTCCTAAGGTTTCCTCTGCAAACAAAGGTGACATTTCAAGGAAATGGGAACAGAGAAGGGTTGTGCATTGGTAGGGATGTTTGCTCTGGTTAAGGGAACCATGACACGTATTCTTATACGTGGAAAACGAAATCAGCAACTCAGAGTTGAAAAAAACAACATATTTTGCAGACACTTAACCTAAAAATAATTTCATTGGCCAATGACAAAATTCAACAATTCATACAAATATGTTGGCAAATGAAAACGTTTGATATCTAGATCAAGCAATGACCTACGTTCATGTAGGCTAGAAGGTTGGAACGGTCTGGTTGTTCTTAAAATATTATAACTTGCAGATGTAATGAGTGGGAAACTCGTTTTTAACAAATTAAAATACAAAATAATTGCAGACCTGATTGCAAACACTATGAAACAAAAAGTTTCACTATGTCAGAAGGCTTTGCATACTTACTCAGTGTGTTGATCAATTGGCCACCGCTGTCCTGAGATCGATTAGGGGTCGATTCAATGGCCGGAGCTTGTGATCCCTGAATCGACACAGAATGTGATCCCTGAGTCGACACAGAAAGTGATCCCTGAGTAGACACAGAATGTGACGATTTGTTCGCTTCATCTTCAGAATCACTGGAACTGTCTTCACTGCTTGAAGAGGAACTTTTCGATTCCGAAGAACTGTTCGAACTGCTCATTTGGTTCATTACGCTAGCTTCAGCCATCAACTCTAGAAAGCGAAAAGAACAATCAAGTCAAATGAATCAACTTTGTTTGCAGTATACAGATAGGAACCCCTGGTAAAGAGGCAAACAACTCTGATAAAGCATCAACGATATCTATTTAAATCATTCAAATTCATACTTTGTCTTGATAATGTCAAGGACTTTGAAATGAGTTTAAAGTAAGGCCAAGTACTAGCACTACAGATAAGTATATGTTTGAAGTAAAGTAAATACTATATTAGATCGCCTAAAACAGGGAAGTCCAACTCCACGCCTCGAGAGCTGGAATCCTGAGAGGTTTTCAGGATATGTTATGATATGTTATTTTGCATTTATATAGCGCCTTATATACCATTGGTATGGTCTGAAGGCGCTGGTAGGTTGAACGCCCTTGGGAACCGAAGTTCAGATCAGTAGAGAGTCAAAAGGTGTGTGTGAGCACCGGGTATGTGTGCAGCTTGTGCGATATCTGTGTAGTAGCTGCTTCTTAGCGGTAGGTGTGGTGATTGAGAGATCAGGAGAATGGGTTTGTTCAGGCAGGTTTTATCCAGAACCGCTGCGGCAGGTCAGAGGAGAACGCCTGGCTGGGGGGTCTGAGACCAGCAGTGTCAACTTAGAATGATGTGGAGTGAGCGGCGGATATTGCTATGAGAACAGTTATACCGAATGGTGTCATAGTATCTCTGTGTTCTAGTTGAGTGGTGATGTAAAGTAGAGAGTAAGCATGGTGGTGTGATATGATGAGTTATATGCTCTTTCAAACGTTCTTTGCATTCTAAACCATACTATATATGTCACGCAATTCTATGCGTTCCAGTCCGTACTGTGGACACCTATCCATTCTATGCACCCCAGTCTGGTCTAATACACTCTGGTTCGCCCTGCGCAGTCTAGTCTGCTCCATGCATGCGCTCTTGTCTGCCACACGACTGTCCACTTGTCCGTGCCAGGCATGCACTCCTGACTTCTTCATGCTCTACGCATTCATTAGTTCAACGTACTCATCCATTCTACGCACTCATCAGTAGTGGATGCATCAGTGTTTGTTCGTTCTACGTACTCGTCGGCTCTACACGACGCGTTCACTCACTCTGGGCACTCGATCGCTCCAGGTACTCATCCGCTTTATGCCCTTGCACATGCTATGTGTTTACCTGTTTTACGCACTCGCCCCCATCTACGCACTCACCCCCATCTACATATATTCATCCGCTCCACTCCTCTCATCCGTTTTAATCACTCGTGATTTTCACGCATCCAGCAGTAATATCTTGTTCTATATATTCATATCTACACTCACCTGTCATATACCTTCATTTACTCTGAATATACATCCACTTCATATATTCATCCGTTCCATACGCCTATCCGCTCCATACTCCACACCCCCGCACCATACTCCCCCCTCCGCTCCATACACTCAACCGCTCTGCACTTCCGAGTTCATCCGCTATCCACTCAATCATGCGCTTTACTAGCCTCTCCTGCAGAAACCTGCAGAATATGACCAGGAGCTGTCACATGCTCTACAAACTCATCTGTTCCACCTACTCATCTGTTCTACACACTCATTCGGTTTACACTCATCTATTCTTCACACTCATCTATATTACGCACTCATCCATTACATGCTTGTCCGCTCTACATACCTGTCCGCTCTACACACTCATCTGTTCAACATGTTCATCCATTCTATACACTAATCCAGTTTACTTATTCTTTTGATTTCCACACTCATTCGCTATATAGCCATCTGTTCTTCCACTCATGCGTTCATCGACTCAGCGCATTCATCTATTCTACCGGCTTCATCAATTCTAACCATATCATCCAAGCCATTCACTTCGTTTACATCTCATGCAATTTGTCCATTTCAGCAGTGTAACTTTCTTTGCTGTTTCCGTATGATTTACTCTTATTAACCCTTATACTGCTTTGATCTACTTTATTTGTTTAATTCTGTTTGTCCTTCTGGTTTAAAGTAGGAGTTATTAGCTGTCAATTTCTCGCATCAGTAGTTTGGATTGGTGTCATTGAGTTGTTGTTAGTCTGTTTTGGGATAGTATGGTGCGGGTTGGTTTTATGGGAAGAGCCAGGTTTTCAGCAGTTTGCGGAAAGACGTTAAATCCTCAGTTAGGCGGATGTGGGGTGGGAGTGAATTCCATAGCGTGGGGGCCAAGGCTGAGAATGATGCTACGCCTAGCCTCAATGAGTTTGTCTTTGGTATGACTAGGAAGCCGGCTGAACTTAGTGCTCAATGGGAGATGCATAAGGTTTTGAAAGTCACCCTTCGGGCTACTGGAAGCCAGTGCAGCGTCTTAAGGGCTGGGGAGACGTGGTCTCTTGGGCCAAGCGCAAGTAGTAATTTGGCTGCCACATTCTGTGTCCTTTGGAGTTTATTCAGTTGGTACGCGTGGATTCCGAGGTACAGGGGGTTTGCGTAGTCCAGTCTTGATATAAAGATTGATTGGACGGCGGAGAGTCTGTTGGGAAAGGAGAGATATGGAAAGATGCGTCTAAGGGTTGTAAGGTGGTATTGCCATCCCTTAATATTCATGAGAAAAAATGTGCATGCATTTAGAATTGTATGCAAAGTTCTCATGAATATAAACGAGGGGTATCCTGAAAATCCAACATGTTTACGGCCCTTAAGGTCTCTGAGTCGGACAACCCTGGCCTAAAACCTCAAATCAAAGTAGGTTACTATTTTTCTACCCCATGGACAGTCCAAGAATATGTAACAGAGATAATAGGCCATTAGGCTGAAGATGCCTCCCTCTACCACCATGAATGGGTTCTCACTACTAAATAACGTAATCAATGCTGATCATGAGAATAGACCTGCGAGTTTGAGAACAAGGATTGTAGACAATAAGGCATAGGGAAGCAACTTCTCCCACATTGCCTCCCTCCATTACCAATGTTTTGAAAGTTTCTAAATCTAAAAATAAAATGGAGAATGGTAGTTAAGGGCCATCATGTGTTCAGCTACCGAGGTTACAGACTGACTGAATTAGAGCTGGCATCAATGTAGTAGCGAAAACCTGTGCAGAGTCTGGAGACATTGCCCTTTTTTAGTTTCAGGTAATCTGTATATTTACATTTTGGAAAGAATGTCCCTTAGATGAAGTATTCTTCAGGTATGCAAGGGGCAAAACAATGAATACCGGATATCTTGTAGCCATTAATGTCTGGTCCATTTCCTTAATCGTAGACAGTCTGGACACCTGCACTTCGCACAAATTACAATCAATGTATTTTTTAAAAGCTCTTATGAAATATAGGCTGTGGTTTGCCTATTGGCAGCATCAGGAACTAGCCTGAGATGTACCAATTGATTTACCTTTTGCCTGCTTACAGTGCATTTATACCCACGTATCCTAATTTAGTGGGCACATTGTGGCATCATGATATTGGTGTAACACTTTACTTGAACAGCTAGCAAGTGGGAGTGCAAACATCCCAGAATTTGTAAAGGTAATAAGGAAAACATGTTCTATTTCCTCACAAAACCGTAGATTGTCAATGAATGCTTCCCAGGGACTGGAACGGGCCTGCCAGGCGAAGTAATCGGCTCAAGGGGGTGCTGTTAAGGAGCCAGTGCATGCAGACGTGAGTCTCTGCTGCTCCGCTGGCGCTGTTGAAAATCCTCAAGAAAGATCCTTGTAGCAGCTTGGTTATCCCAGGAACTCCGACGAGCAAGGAAAGAGGAAAGTCTCTGCATGATCCCCTAAGACGTATGGAGAAAATCGGCATTGTGAAGCCTGAGAACAGCGGATTCTGTGGAACACGCAGAGGCCCCCCGCCATCTCGGATCTTGTGGGAAAGTGGGAAGGAGACGAACGCTGCTGCGTAACGGAGTGCAACAGAGACAAACAAAGAAGGATCCAGACCCACGGGTGGTCCCACACAGGAACACAGGCGAATCTCCGCCCGACTCCTGCTGCTGGGCGTGAGAAGTGGAAGAGGCCTGCTGGAGGAAGAACCCAGCTCGCAGAGATGAGAGGAGTGAACCGGAGCTCGAGTGAGGGACGAATACCAAGAGGGAGGGCAATGCTGCAACTCTCGCTCACCCCACGCTGCGGGAAGTACCTGGCCCAGCCGCGGTGTGAGAGGTGTGCCCATGGAGCTGGTGTGAGATGGTAAAACAAATATTTTGGGGAACAGGGGAATCAGGTGAGCGGGGACCCTAATCCCACGTAGGGCTAACTCGAGGCTGATCCCTGCCGCCCTTTATGAAAAAGTTTGTGACGATTGGTGGACCCAGCCTGTGAGCTGTGTCTGTTACTTTCCTCTTCATACATTTGGTCTTTTCCATGTCAGTGGGAGAGTTATGTAGGTATGTAATATTTAGCAATATTTTCACCTCTGAAGTGAATTCTGGAGCATTGGGTTGCCTTCACTAGTCTTCAGTTTGGGGACAGTGCCCTTCCCTTGATCTCTTTGTGGTGAGGCGCTATTACTTTTCCGACTCAGAGGTGGGTTCTTGAGCAGAGGTGAGTTTGCGTTTCCACCTGCAGCCAACCTGATTCCTCAGAGGTGTGATCTTGTGTTTCCACCTGCGGTCGACCTGATCTGGGTTTGGGGCTTATGCCCTTCCATGCTCACAGGGTGAAGTATTGCCGTTCTCTTGACTCATGATCCACTTGTGTTTGAAACCCACTATGCATTGTTATTGCATTGTTTCTCCTCTGCGGTGGGTTCTTTGAGCCATTGAATTTGTACATTATAATTTGACAATTGTTTGCAGGCGTTTTAGCCTTTGTGTATACATATTTGGTGTTTTAATTGGTGTTTTCTCAGCTCATGATCCACTTGTGTTTGAAACCGCTTATGCGTTGTTATTGCATTGTTTCTCCTCGGGAGCGGGGTGGGTTCTTTGAGCCTGTGTATTAATAACTGACCACTTTTGAAGGCGTATTAGCCATTTGGCGTTCACTTGGCTTAGGATCCACCTGTGTTTGAAACCCCTTATGCACTGTTATTGCATTGTTTCTCCTCTGGGGTGGGATGTTGAGCACCGCCTTTCATCAACTTACTTCAAGTTTAGCAGACTGTCCTTTGTTTTTTGGTTATTTACTTGGTTTTATGAGGCGTTTACATGTTAGGTTTTTGGATTTAGATATTTATTTAGATTTATTGAGTTCTATGATAAATTCTTTAGTTTTGCCTATTCCTGTGACCCTATGTCCTTTCATTTGGTGCCTGTTTTATTGTCCCCGATTATATGTCAATGTAACCACTATTTAGCGGGAGGGAGGTTTTTTTTTTTATCGCGGTCCTGCAGCTCCAGATTGCTGCCAGGACAGGGGAACAGATGACTGGGGGCTACCTTGCCCTCCTTAGTTATAGGCCAAAACTGGCCCAAGGGCAATGTAGCCCCCTTTGATGCATCAAAGGCCCCTTGTCTCTGCATCCGTCCGGATGGGAGGGGCCTTTGATGTGGGGTGTCAGGGGCAGGGCAGGGACTACCTGTCGTCACCTGCCCCTGCCACCCCCCTGCCCTCTCGGGCGCCCAGATGTCTGGTTCCCCATTGTGGCTGGGAAGGTGTTGCCCCGGCCGGACCCACAACAACCCCACCTCCCAGCTTATTCCTCTGGGCCTTCCATTCCGGAGGGCCCATATCTATAAGCCTGGAAGTGTTTCAGTGTGGGGGAGGCATGAGGGGTGACTAGTGGAAGAGATGACAGTAATGACAATGTCACAAAAGAAAGAGGCCAAACGAGAAGTGAGGTGGAAAAACTTTGGCCACAAGCTTTATTGTAACAATAGCTATGGTGCGAAAGAAAACCAGCCATAAAACATCATGAGAAAACTAATAAATATTTTTGGAAACAGTGGGAGGTTGGGGGGGTGGGGGGATCAGGTGAGCGGGGACCCTACTCCCACATAGGGCCAACTCGAGGCTGATCCCCTGCCGCCACCCTGAGGGGGTGCTGCCCGGCAGCTTCTCAGGTCCCCCCGAAAATAGGAAATAATTACTAAGAATAGCCCCTCTATGCTGTTGACCAGAACATGTCCTTTGTAAAGATGTCCATCCCTTCCCTTAAAGTTCCCGTACAAATAATTCTTTATGTATCTCTTTGCCCGGTCATGTGGTGATGCTGCTTGGTTGACCCTCACATTCTCATTGGCAAGCTTCTGTGGAGAAGGCGCCCTTGTGGCATAATTCTGGTTGTTGCAACATTGAACTTCTCCGCTACTGTCCATTTCCTTTAGGGTTGCTATGTTTTTACCGGTCATCCCAGGTAGCCCCAATCAATTCCCTAGCCCTTTAGCAAGTCATCAATTTTATTTTTGGGAATATGGCATTCCCCTATGGTGGAGTCAATCTCAAACCCTAGGGATGGGGGGTGTAAGGGTGGGCCCCGCTGTCTCCTCTACTGCAGGTGAGGCCCCCGGTACAAGCATGATATTCGCTTCATTTTTTTAATAGCAGAGCTACACAGCAGAGAGACCCTTCTGGTCCTGTAAAGAAAAGTCATCCAACTAGTATAACTACTCTGACCCCTGGCATAGCCTTTTGCAGGGTCCATTAAAAATAGCATTTATTTTCAAAATGAGAGCAGAGCCACTGGAAAGTGCTGTCATGGACCAGCAACAACCTACCTGCCCAGGGCTAGTTCTTTTCTAATCTGTACCCTGAATGTCTGTAAGGAGGAGGTAGATTTCAAAATATCAGATGTGCTGGGCCCCCTGTCCATTAAATGGGATTCAAAAACCCTCTTTCACGCATTGTCCTAAAGAATATTTGCTGCTATGTCGAGGCAATCTTGCAGCATTATCAACATATTATCTACATTTAGTGATGAAGCCCCCATTTTAACTTTTGTGATTTACTTCAAGTTTGGCCGTATGCCCGTGCGATATGATTATTTAACTAACTCCAGTGAGGAATTTACTGGGCTCCAGCCTTCTTCAAAATGGGACATCAATTGTGGCAACCTGCCCCTGTCGTTTGGTTATTTAATTAACTCCAGTGAGGCCTTTGCTGGGCTTCTGCTTACATCAAACTTTACCTCAAGTTTGGCCATCTGCACCCAAGGTCTGGTTATTTACTTGAATCCAGATTTACTGGGCTTCAGCTTGACTTCCAGTTTGGCCATCGGCCCATGTGAAATGGTTATTTGTTTAACTTCAAAGAGGCAATTTGCTGTGCGCCTCCCATATTTGGACATCTTAAGCCCTGGGCACTCATGGTTACATAGGCCCAACCCATGAATTTGAGGTGGCCTTGGTCATCCTCACTCCCAGCTTCTGACCCTGTGTTGGAGTAGTCGCTCACGCTGCCCATATCTTTGTGCCATTTTAACAAATTGTTCTCACATTGGCCGCAAGTCATTTTACACTACCTGATTTTGTTCTTTGGCTGCCGGGGGGACTTCTGCTAGGGCCAGCCTGCTGCAGACATCAAGTCGCCTTTTCTTCTTGGCCTGGGGGTCTTGCTCTGCTGGTTCATCTTCCATCGCTTCGACTGCTTCTGCATCCCTGTTGGCTGCTTGTAGGTCCGCCATCTTTTTCTGGACCAAATCCATGCCATGCACCACTTCAGCTTCCTTAGCCCCATCCCCAACGCAATTTTTTCACAACGGTGAGAGCCATCCCATAGCCTGTTCTGGACTTTCCATGAAGAATTGGCTGTGCTGGGGGCCTTGTTCAGGGGTGTTACTCCTTTTAAAATAGTGTTTTTAAATACATTTGTCCACAGGGGTGTTTGCGCAAGGAGGGAAGGGGTGATTTGCATTTTTGTCTGGACTTTTTCCTGTGCAGGCCTGACGAAATGTAGGCAGATGGCAGCTTTACCTGCTTCCGCCCTGCGCCCGCTATCTCCCATCACTCTCCTTTGGACGCTTTGATGAGGCCGGAGGGGCTGAGGCAGCGTCGGCCCTTAGTGGTTCTTTCTTCTGCTGTCGGGCTTTAGGCCAGGGCAGCCTTTCCCCCGCTTCTGTTCGGTAGAATGCCATAAGGTTATTGTTATCTAGATCCCTGTAGAGTGTGTGCACGGACCTTTGCCCAGACCAGTGCCCAATGCTCCTGGTCTGCTAGCTGTGTATCTGTGGTCAAGAGCTGCAACCTGGCATGTTTGCGATGAACTAGACTTCTTGTCTTCCCCTTCTGGGGGTAGTTTTTCAAATACTGAAATCCAAGCCCTTCTGACACGGACCTGTGTCGGCTTTATGCAGTCCTGTTGTGGGTGCGCCCGTGTACTAGTGCTGCTTCTCTTTGTTAGGGGCACACAGTATTCCCCTTTATTTTCTTCCACTGGGTATGTGCCTTAAAATGTGTTCATTGTATAACTGCGACCTGCCGGGTCCAGGGGTCACCCTGGTTTCCCTCTGCTGTCCCAAAAACACCTAATTGCCCCTTGCGGTATTAATTCGTTGCAACTCAGACCTTCTGCTTGGAAAATCAACTGCCGTTATTTGTTCTTGTGAGTAAAACAGCCTACTCTATCCCAGCCATGTAGAAAACGGACGCACCAAGTGTAAACACTACCTCTGGAGCAATGAACCGCCCAGGTTTTCTATGCAGCTGTTTGTGTGCGTGTTTCACGCGTGGGCATGGGTGCAAATCCGCTGCAGAGATGTCTAACACGTCCCTTACTGCAACGATCGTTATTTCCGGGAGCTGGCAGGGCCAGTGGAGTTGGTCCTGCAGGATTAGCCGAGACATCTGGAAGGAGATACTCGCATGTGTGACATTTCAATATGTGACTGCTGCATGCAGTCCTTCACAGCTGATCGCGGCTTTGTTGATCCTCGAGGGAGAGCCTGGATGACAGCTGTCTTCCTTGGTGCTCTGTTAGTTGCTCTGGGACCTGTGGGAGGGGTTGGGCAGGTGACAGTCCTTGCCTGCCTTTGCCACCGCTGATCTTGCTTGGTTCTAGCACAGCCCCTTTCTGCTTAAGCTGGTCGTGCTGTGTCCTTGTGCTGTAGATGTTGCACCCGGCCGTAGGCTTTGGTGCTTTTCTTTTCCTCGCCGCGGTGAGAGCTCGTCCCAGAAAGAACCGTCCGGCTGCTGCACTTCACTTTCCATCGATGCTCTTCAGTGTATGATGTTCCATGGATCATAATTCCATAATCCTACAAAGCGGCGTAGGCTTTGCAGGCGCTGTCCTTTTGCAGGCGCTGTCCTGCAGCTCCAGATTGCCGCCAGGACAGGGGAACAGATGACTGGGACTACCTTTCCTCCCTCAGTTATAGGCCAAAACTGGCCCCAGGGCAAGGTAGCCCCCTTTGATGCATCAAAGGCCCCTTGTCTCCATATCCGTCCAGATAGGAATGGGGGGCTCTTTGATGTGGGGTGTCAGGGGCAGGGACTACCTGTTGTCACCTGTCCCTGCCACCTCCCTGCCATCTCGGGCGCCCAGACGTCTAGGTCCCCATTGTGGCTGGGGCGTGGCGGCCCGCCCTGTCCCCGGCATGCTAATGGGGCAAGCTCCTGGAAGGTGCTGCCCCGGCCGGACCCACAACAACCCCACCTTCTATTCCGGAGGGCCCAAATCTAGCGGATTCCGTGGAACACGTAGAGGCCACCCGCCATCTCAGATCTTGTGGGAAAGTGGGAAGCAGACGAATGGCTCTTTGCAACTGAGCGCAACAGAGAGATAAAGAAGGATTCCGTCCAACGAGTGGTCCCACACCAGGAACACAGGCGAATCTCCGTCCGAATCCTGCTGCTGGGCGTGAGAAGTGGAAGAGGTCTGCCGGAGGAAGAACCCAGCCCGCAGAGATGTGAGAGGAGTGACCCGGAGCTCAAGTGAGGGACGAATACCAAAAGGGAGGGCGAGACTGCAACTTGAAGTGGACCGGGACGGGAAATTGTATAAAACATCAGGAGACGTTTATATAACGTATGTATATTTATTGGATACTATATATAATAATGTAAATAAGTTACAAGTAAGAAAGGAGGAGGGAAGCTGCTAACAGTAAAGAGAGCTGGACAGTTATGGTTCAATTGCAGTCCTCTCTTCTAGAGCTCTATTGAGACCTGGGTTCCAAGTGTTATGATTCTACATACTATGATGTAGTCAGGCATGTCCCACAGAGATCAGGCAGCTTCAATTAGAAGGTTAACATACTACACATCTCCTTCCCTTTATATTGTTCACAAACTATGTACAGAAAAACTGATGAAACAAATGTTCTAGCTGGTTCATGTAAACTCCACATAGTCCTCCATCCTTTTCGGCAAACGATAAGATCTGCCAGATCTGGACATGCATCCACCATATCTGGAGGTAGTTGGCAAAGAAAATTGAAATTGCTCAGAATTTCCATCACATTTCTTCTCAACAGCACTACCACAATTACTCTTCACACCACTGCTTACATTTCTAGAAATTTTAACATTTCTGTCTATCTTCTGACCTACATTTCTCTTTTCCTTCTCGTTAAGATCATTACTTTCACACATCCAAATTCTTTCTACATTCCATATCCTTTTGTCCTCTGTCCTGACAGCATGATGAAAAGCCTCTATAACCTTAATGGGTTTGGACCATTTGCATGGTCCACTTCTTAGAGCAGGAGGAAGTAACACCTTGACCAACTTACCAACAGCTGTAGACATATCATACTTGTTGCTACGTACCTTCTTATCATAATTTATCTTGTTTCTCTTTTGCGTTTCCCTAATTTTTTCCTTTGTATTGACTAGATTCTTCTCTATTTCCTTACTCCCCTTGATAAGCCAAATGGGAGCTAATTTGGTGTTTGCTTTTCTTCCCCTACTATGCTCGAAGGGAGAAATACCTGTACTGGTGTGTGGGGTAAAACGATGGGCAATTACTTTCTCCCTGACAGCATCTTCCCAATCCATCCCATTGGCCCAAGCCATTCTGATGGTTTCTTTCAAGATTTTATTAAAACGTTCCACTAATCCATTAGTTTGGGGATGGTAAATTGAGCTGGTCTTGTGCTCAACGGCAAATTTTTTACAGAAGTCTGCCACTTCTTTAGACTTAAATTGAGTACCGTTATCGGAAAGAATACTTCCCGGATAACCTTCCCTCTCACATATATTTGATAAAAATTCAACCACAGTTTTACCCGTGACACTAGAGGCAATTAAAATCTCTACCCACCTGGTGAGGAGATCTATGACTACCAAACAATATTTTTGTACACCTTTACAACATATGGGACCTAAAACATCCATACTTATATCCCTCCAAGCACTATTGGGAATGTCAGTAATAACCATTGGTTGTCTGGAACCCACACACTTTTTCTCATCATCACAACAAAGGATACATTCCCTAATATATCGCTCGATTTGCAGGTCGCAACCAGGCCACCAATAGTCATTCCTAATTCTTTGTTTGGTCTTTATTACTCCTTGATGACCCTCATGTCCCAGTTCTATAATCTTTGAACGCAGATCCGTCGGAGGAATGACTTTATCTCCTCTCATCACAAAATTCCCGTGTACATGAAGTTCATCTGCAACAGGCCAAAAAGCGCTTAAGTCTGCTTCTTCAAATTTAGATTTCTTCATACAATCATGACTTTGAATTAATTCTTTCAATTTCTTGATGTTATTATCATTTGATTCAGCATGATCCCAAACATCCTTAGATATGGAAGAAGTTTCCACACAAAAGACAACTTCCATGTCTTCATCGACAATCTCAGAAATGTTAGTTAAGCGAGATAAGCAATCAGCAGACACATTCTTTATTCCTGGAACATATATCACAGTGTAGTTGAACTCTTGCAGCATCATGACCCATCTTCTCATCCTGTTGGATACTTTATTAAGACCTTTTGACATAAACACTTGAGTTAAGGGCTTATGATCGGTTCGAAACTCAACTTGGTTTCCCCATATAAAGCTTCTAAACTTATCAGCTGCCCACTTGATGGCTAAAGCTTCCTTCTCTATAGTGGCATATGAAATCTCTGCTCCCTTGAGTAATCTCGATGCAAAAGCAATTATAGCTTCCTGCCCATCCTTCTCTTGAGACAACACAGCTCCTAGGCCTACGTTGCTGGCATCCGTAGTGATGATAATCTTGTCATTGGTACAAAAATTCTTTAATGCAGGAGCAGAATTTATCGCATTCTTTATAAACTTGAATTCGTTTTCACATTCCTCATTCCATTCAAACAATTTCCTCTTGAGTGCCTCTCGTAATGGAAAAGTGTGGATGGCAAAATCCTTGACAAATTTTGAATAGTACTCAGCCATACCAATAAATGTACGAATCTCATCTTTGTTACTCGGGCTCGGCATTCCCACAATGGTGTTGACTAATTGTGGTTTTGGAAAAATTCCTTCTGCTGTAATTTTATGTCCCAAATATTCAATTTCTGTGCAATTTATCTTACATTTGTCCTTGCTTAAAGTCATGCCTGCATCACATAATGTTTTACATACATGTAATAATCTCGTCATGTAGTTCTTGAGTGATAGCATGAATTAATATATCGTCTTGAAAACAAATCACTCCTTTGGTATTTTTGAACATCCCATGCATAACCTTCTGGAACACTGATGCTGCCGACACTAATCCGAACGGCATTCTTTTAAATTGATACAAACCATCAGGAGTTATGAACGCAGTCAATTTCCTTGAACTTGTGTGACGTTTAATCTGATGGTAAGCAGATGATAAGTCAAGCGTTGAAAATATTTTAGAAGGTCCAATAGTAGAAACAATTTCTTGTATATTTGGTAAAGGATGGCGATCAGGTATGACACATTTGTTCAACTCACGTAGGTCAACACAAATTCTAAGTTTTCCTGATTTTTTTCTTATCACAACAAGTGGAGAAACCCATTCGCTGGCATCAATACTTTCTATGATTCCATTATCTTCCATTTTCCTTATTTCCTTACTGACTTCTTCTCGTACAGCTAACGGAATATTTCTTAATCTTTGAGCTATAGGTTTTTGGTCTGGTTTGAGTAATATCTGAGTATAACCTTGAAGACATCCTATCTTATCTCGGAAAACCTCTAGCAAACCAGCTTTACCTATAACATTGCCATCATTAATCGATTCAGAATTTCCACCACTTATGGACAAAACTGATTCCACGCTGGTGGAATCCACTTTCACTCGTAATTTACTCTGGTGGGTCCAACTGAGTAGGGCAGTTTTCCCTTCACCAGTGATGTATATCTTGCCTTTGGCAACTCTGTTCTTAAATTTCAACTTTCCCCAATGCCAACCGATGACATTGATCTTCACACCTCCATATGCTCTTGGATTGATATCTGTCTCATGTAAAAACTCATGTTTGATCTTGTTCCAAAATTGTCTTGGCAGGAGCGTATATTTTGCACCAGTATCAATCATCATACATACTTCATTTCCATCAATAGACACCATGGCCCTGGGACTTTCCAACACTTCTTCATCAGCATCATCAGTTATGGTACATACGCAATCCTCTTGAATTTCTTTCTCACTGCGATCACTATCAGAATTGTCTCCTATCCAGTTCATGGTATTGTCACGTGATCTCTCAACAGCACTACCTCTTCATCATCATCATCTTCATTTTCCTTATTTCCTTACTGACTTCTTCTCGTACAGCTAACGGAATATTTCTTAATCTTTGAGCTATCCTCGTCGCCAAATGAAGTGGACCGGGACGGGAAATTGTATAAAACATCAGGAGACGTTTATATAACGTATGTATATTTATTGGATACTACATATAATAATGTAAATAAGTTACAAGTAAGAAAGGAGGAGGGAAGCTGCTAACAGTAAAGAGAGCTGGACAGTTATGGTTCAATTGCAGTCCTCTCTTCTAGAGCTCTATTGAGACCTGGGTTCCAAGTGTTATGATTCTAAATACTATGATGTAGTCAGGCATGTCCCACAGAGATCAGGCAGCTTCAATTAGAAGGTTAACATACTACACAACTCTCGCTGGCTCCCCCGCTGCGGGAAGTACCTGGCCCAGCGGTGGTGTGAGCGGTGTGCCCATAGTGCTGGTGTGCGATGGTGACTCCCGCTTGACCACCCCCCGCAGAATAACAGCAGCGCCACCCCCCGACCCGACAACAGAGCCCAACTCGGGCCCCTGGCCTGATCCAGTGAAGCAGCAGCTACGGAGGAAGCACTGGACGGCCTGACCACCAGAGCTAAACCCTGTGGGAGCACTGAGGGACAACCCGGCCCTGCAGCAGGGGGTGAAGCGGCAGAGACTGACCAAGGGAGTGTGCTTGTGGCCACCACCCCCTCAAAAACCACAGAGGCCAGGCAAAGCCGGCTCTCCTGACTATACTGGGTGCGAGGAGGCCTGTTGACCTACGGTGCAGCAGCCCCCGAGACAAGTGGGGCAGACACTTGAGGGTAGGAGAATTGCATAGATTCAAGGGACCGGAAAGTCACTAGAGAGTTAACAGGAGCCAGGGAGAAGACCAACACGATTCTCCTCAATATCTCTAGGGGCGCCTCTCTGAACACAGTAACGCTGAACGCTCAGCACCCCACCCGGGGAAGGCGACTGCCTTTACTGAGGGACCCTACACACCCTCAGACTCAGACGGGGAGCTCTACACCTTGCCCCTGGATCCAAAGAACCCCATTCACCCACCCCCTGCTCGCCCGACGCAGGCACTGTGGCCAATAATCCACCAGAGGAAGCCTGAAAGACTGCATACTCATGGGGCTGCAACACACACGACAATGGTGAAGGACATGCCCCGTAAAGGGACTGCACAGAACAAGATAGACCGCTATATGACAAATATCCCGGCAATGGCTTCCTCGGCATGGGACAAACTGGTGGAGGGGGTAAATGCAGAAGCAAGCCAGCCAATATCATTTGCAGACATCATGGCCAGCATCGGTGACTCCAGATCATCAGTCGGAACTAAAATTGATGGGCTGGCCTCTGAAGTCTCCTTCCTGCGACAGGACCTTCGCATCCCGACTTTGCGGGTGGGAGAAACGGAACAGCGCAGATCAGACAGTGAGGACACGATGCGGAAGTTGGAGGAACGGCTGGGGAGGATGTCTCAAAAACTAACCACCCTAGAAAACCGGGCAGAGGACAGCAAAGGCAGATTCCACCGAAAAATGCATACTTGTGCTTCGAGAGAAAGATGAATGTCACTCCATGGAACTGTTTTTGCAGCGCTGGCTATCGGACACGTGGCACTGAAAAAACTTTGAAACTTCTTAATCAAGCAGGCACACAGAGTACCAATGGGCCGCCCTGTACCTGGTGCCCCTCGCGCACAGTGCGAAACACACTCCTACATATGGCAAGGGTGACCGGCCCGATCACCTACAATGGCAATCGAATTGGCCTCTACCCGGACTACACAAGAGAAGTTAAAAAGTCACAAAAGTCCTTTGATTTGGTAAAGAAAAAGATAATGCCCCTCAACATTAAATATGCACTTTTCTTTCCACTATAACACTATAGTACACAAGTTTCATAGCCCCAAGGAAGTCTGGGACTGGTTGGAGAGGCACATTCTCTGTGGCCCACGCCCGGGAATACCGATACCGAAGGATCGTCCAGACTGGGGTGACGCCGCCAAAACCTCGCCGGCCCGACCTGAGCCGCAGAAACGACACATCAAAGAGGAAGACAGTAGGTCCCCAGGGAATGGAAAAGCCGGCTGACTGACAAAGGAGTAACTCAAATGCTCTGACACGAGTTTGGGAATGCCACCAGACTGGCCTACTGGGATCCAAGCCTGCCACCTTTTCTGAATCCTGCATCCCACAGCCCCACGGCTGGGGACAACGAAGAACAGAGATGACTCATAGGCTACCCCAAACATGTTCTTAAATGGTTCAGTTTGTACAAGTTCGGGCAACAAGTACTTCTAGTTGGAGGGAGTGGGGACTGCAGGGTGGGGGGGGGGGAGACTAATGTTTGAAGTTTGGGAAATGTTGGGATGAGGAACACTGGGCAGTACCGAAGCCCACTGATGGGGATTTAGGAACTGTATTCTGGCCGGGGTGGGGGGGGAAATCAGGGTGTTTTTTCTTACAATTCAGTTTGGTTGGTCGCATTGCTTAAGGGGGAGGCGGGACGAGGGGTATGGTCAAACACCATGCTGGCGGGGAGTGGACAGGGGGCTTGGCCTGAAGACTCAGGGATTGGGGAGATGGACACAGACCTATGGGGCACACAAAACACTCATGGGGAGGGTGAGAAAGGGAAAATGGGCCAGCCCCTGACCTCCGAGTCACACCTCCAGGGTTCCAATGGCACATGATGGGGAAAATATCTCAGTTGACATGGAATGTCAATGGACAGGGCTCCAGCATTAAACCGAGACTAATACTCCAATTCCTCAATAGACATTCACCAGTCATCGCCCTCCTAACAGACACACCTAGTCAGTACGCAGTTTAAGTTCTTCAGGAGGACCAACTATGCACTGGTTTATCACTGGGGATTCTCGAGAGGGGCAAGGGGGAACGACGATTCGAATACATAGGAGGGTACCATTCCAACTGAAGGAGGTGCAGATAGACCCGAGAGGGCGATTTGTAGTGGTAACGGGGGAAATGTGGGGAAACAGCTGGGTCATCGTGGCAGTATATGCACCCACACCGCTCATGCTCAAACTCCTGAACGATCTCCAAGCAGCAATATTTCGTGAACAAGCAGATTTGTGGGTACTGCGAGGGGACTTCAACAAGGTCATGAAGGTGGGTAGGGACAGATCACATAGGGGCAACAGGAACCCTGACCTTCCAACCAAGTTGCACTCCTTTGCAACAACGTTGGACCTGGTGGACGCATGAAGGGCAATGGAGGGCCCATCCAAAAAGACAGCAGAATAGTGAATATTTTACCCTAAATGAGGGCTCAGTCGACAGCCGACCATGCTGTGGGTCCCAGGCTTCTCAAAAGGCTCTAATCACAGCACAAGAGGTCCTAAGAAACATGGCACTGACAATGCTAGGGTAAGCCCACTGGTCAGTACGTAGCCAAATGTATGAAACAGGAGACACGTCCGGCAAAACCCTGGCTTGGTTGGAAAGGAGGGACAGGGGCAAAGGGCATCTACGGGCCATTCAAGAGGCTGGGGGAATTACTAATGGAAGACTCAAGATGTTGCCGGGGCATTTGCCACCTTTTACGAAAGCCTCTACTCTTCCACCGCCCCCGCCCCCCCAACAGGCGAGGACAACCGAGACAGAGGGCTCACACTTTCTCAACTAGATTGCGATCACCAGTCTCTCGGAGCAGCAGATGAGGGAACTCGAGGCCAAGGTCAGGAGGAGGTGGTGATGACGCTGTTCCAACTTCAATCCGGCAAAACCCTGGGACCCAACGGTTTTTCGGTGGAAACGACTGGGGGAAACGGTGATCGGACACATCCACTGAATGCTCCTACAGAGCAAACAAAAGGGACAACTCCTGCCCAACCTTAGGAATACATGTATTGCAGTGATTCCCAAACCTGGGAAGCCTCCAGAACTCGCCCCCTACGGGCCAATATCACTAATCAATGGGGAGACCAGGGCCCTGGCATGGATACTAGCACATAGATTACTAGGAGTGATAGACTCCCTCATCCATCCCGACCAATGCAGGTTCATGCCCTCCAGATCCACTTGGATGAATTTACGGAGGGTACAGCTTGCCATCGACCAGGCGATCAGCAATATCGGGCCCACTAGCGCTCTTGGCCGAGAAAGTATTTGATTCAGTGGGATGTGATGCTTTATGGGACATAATGGGCTGGATGGGATTCGGGAACAGCTATATGTCCTGGGTCAGACTATTCGATGACTCTCTGGAAGCAGTGGTATGGGTGAATGGGGGTGTCCCCCGGGGCATTCACACTGGGATGGGGGGCCAGACAGAGATGCCCCTTCTCCCCACCCCCCTACTATTTACTCTTGCAATGGAACCGCTAGCGATAAAACTCAGGACGACTGGGGAATGGAGAGGATTCACATGGCCATGGGGAGGGAAGACTATCTCCTTATCTAAGTAACACCGTAACCTCCTACCCGGTGGTGACTCGAATCCTCACAGAATACCAGAAGTTTAGGGGACTTAAGGTGAACAAACAGAAGACAGTCCTCTTTCCACTGCAGGGTGGGGGTGTGAAGGGGGTGGTGCTATCCCAAGGCAGTGCCCATACTCTGTCTCGGTTTCGGGTTTCAAGTATCTCGGCATTCGAATTGGCCCAGACCTGGGCGACTTCCTACAGCTCAACCTGCAACCGGTGATAGATTCTCGGCTGATGTGGCCCACTGGCAGTCCCTCCTATTAACGTTGATAGGTAAAGCGGCCCTCTTTAAAAATGTTGAAAATGTTAAAAATGTTGACGCTCCTGAGATTCCTGTGTCCTCCAGAATGCCCCACTTCCCATCCCCAAAACAATCTTTGGTTTCTATGGGGAGGAAAACAAACGTGCGTAGCCCACAAAACACTACAGCGCTATGTTTGGGAGGGGGAAGAATTGGTCTGCGTGTCTCCGTACCTACTACTGGGCAACACAGACGCGAGTGGTGAATGAATGGCTTCATGGGGACACTGGGCTCCCACACAGAGGGACAGACTAGAAGAATGGGACCAAACACACCCCTGCACATACTGTATAGAGAAGACAAAGGGATGGCGGAAATGCCAAGGATGACCCTAGACATATGCCAAACTTGGATGGAGGCCCATCACTACATCGGATGGAGTGGGAGACCAACACTGGAACAACCCTTGAGGGGCATGGGATTTGCACTCTTGATGATGTAGTACAGGGCGTGTGCCTCCTGGCATCTGAGGCTCTGCGGGAGAAGTTTAAGCTCCCAAACAGCGACTACTACAGACATTTCCAACTAACACATCCTATCAGTTCCCTGTTTTAGAAGAGATCCCAAAATGCTCCCCCCTGGAGGCCAACATTCTACCGGATTGAATCCCAGCCAAGGTTACTAGCACACTGTACCATGTGCTCACCACTTTCGGGGCCCAGGAGCAGTCACGACTCAAAAGAAAGGTGGGAGAGAGAGGTGGGCCCACTGGAATCGGAGGAATGGGTAGAAGCACTAATGTTCCCTTCCCACGTGACATAGGAATAGACGCCAGGCTTCATTTAATCCATACAAAATACTACATCAGGCATACTTCTACCACGCAGCGATGGCACAGTGGAGGGAGGTGGACAACGGGGACTGCTTGAGATGCATGAGAGTGGAAGGCACTTCTTCCACATGGTGTGGAGCTGTGACATAATACAGAACTTTTGGGGGAGATGCACCCGTGAGATCTGAGGTGTTGGGGTCTTCTGTCCCGCAGGACCCAAAATTGGTATTACTGGGAATCTGTGGAGATGTGGAATTCACCAAACACGAGAAGACATTCTGGGCTGTGACACTGGGATTGGGGAAGAGACTTATGGCCGCAACGTGGGGCTCTGCAGACAGGGTGAGCCTCGGCCGCTGGGTCAACGAGTTGGACAGATGTGCGTCCCTGGAAAGACAAATATATAATGCCAGGGGATGCCCTGGGAAATTCCAGAAAGTCTGGGGGAAATGGGTGGGAACAGTGTGAACATCAACAAAGAGGCAGCATAGTTGACAGACGTGGCTCCATTATGCAATGCAAGACCCATGGCCAGCCGCAGTGCCTTCCTGGCCAACCCCAGATACCTTTTCATTTTCATGTATGGTCTATTGACTATTGTAACGCTGTAACCAAGCTCTGTGACCTTTGTTCTGTATTTGGTTTTACTTGGAAATAAAGATTAAAAAAAAAATATTAAAAAAAGGGTTATAGGCCAAAGCGAAGCAAGGGCGGAAGACTAGGGCTCTGGGCCGTTATCCCCTGTTCCAACCCCTAAAATGGGGTATGAAGGCCATTAGCACCCCGGGTTGCCAAAGTGGTAAACCGGGGAGCTAAAAAAAATATAAAGACAAAAATTAAATAAAAAGGATTTTTCTTACTACACCAGGACGCCCGCGGTGTCCCACTGTAGGAAGGAAAATCCTTTTCCAAGATGGCCACCATGAAAAGGGAAGGCGGAGCTCTGTAGAGAGCCCCTCTTACCTTTCCATGTTGGCCTACAGAAGGCAAAGAGAACCCTATGACCATATTACCACAAGCACATTTTTTTCCCCTTTAAAACCTTTCCCCTTTCAAACCTATCCCAATTTCGAAAAACATTAACCACATAGCCGGTCCGTGGTGGACATGGCCACTTTATCCCAATTGGTCGTCGCTTGTGGTCATGGCCGGAAGCCAGTAGCCCGATTGTCTGGGTCATAACCTTATACCATGACCCTGACAATCTGCCCATGGCTACAGGCTATACCTCAGTCACCAAAGGTATATCACTATTCTTTGGACCTACAATATTACAATAAAACACAGACACATTTGCAAAACCATGCTTTCAGGTCCTTGCCAATGCTCCTTACACATGTTTGCTGGAAATCCACCCATGTTTTATTTTTTCAAAAGTGTCAAAATGTACGTACATAGAATAGTCATAACTTAGCCCCCACTTGGCAAAATCCATTTAGACTTTGCACAAAAATTCAAGGTTGGGTCTCTCAGAGTTTGACAAAATTTGAAAACGACAAAAATTAAGTGAAAAGAAAAACGAAAATTACACCTTAATTCAGAAAATTCGAAGAATAAAATACAACATTTCCATTAATGAACATTTCTAAATTATCCCAAAATGGAAAAACAAGGAATACTTTTTTTTGGTTTTTTTTTTACATTCAATCATCAGACTATAAACAAGAAGTCGAGGCCCGCTCCTCTAACCCTAATTCAACTGTAGTGAAATGGCAAGCGACATTATCATAATCCATAGGTAATATGGAGTGTAACTAAAACAAAGGAATCCTATGAGCTTAGCGGAATTAATTTACTTAAGGAAAATTGGGTATTTCAACTGAACTAGCCCACAAACATCTGACAAAAATCGGACCACTGCAATCTTTAAGTCCACTGAAGTTCCATGCAACATGTCCCACCATATTGAATCTAAGTAGACTCTCTCTGTATCAAAGACAATTTTTCCAAAACTAGAAATTTGATTAGTGCTAATTGTATCACACTCCAAGAGGTGTCTGAGGGTTTCTCTAACTTTGTCACTCTTACAGAAGCTACAGGGTACAATTCCTCTAGGCTTGTGCTCTCTAATCTCCATTATTTCTCCAGTTATACGTTAAATCTGAATTGCATATAAGCGTTCCGCCACACCAAGTCCAGAAATCGTACCAAGTAAGATTCTGGAGTGCCCAAACGCTTACAGTTCGATACCAGTTGGTAACAAAGTTTGGAATTAGTCACTATATCCATTGTATCTGCCCAGTCCACAAATTGCAGTAGGCATTTCAGGCACATAGGATTATGCAAGAGATTTTCCCTGCTCAAGCCACTTTTTTCTAAAGAAATATGACACGCAGCATTCAAGTGGGACAAATTGAGGACCCTGGGTCCCTTGTTGTAGTTTAGTACCCAAGTCAAAGAATAGACTATTTCCCGTCACCATCACAAGTTTCCTGTAAAGAGATAAACGCCTCCATTCCACCAATCTGGCAACAGGTTAGAGGCATAGTTCATACCTCAAGGCAGCCAATGGGATACACTTTGGTAAGCGAAACAATATTGCTCTCCAGATTATCGCCTCTATCTGCAGAGGAGACAATTCCAAACCATAACATTTTAGGAACTACTTTTAGCTTGTAAAAACTTAATAGCTTAGACAGCGAATATTTACAAAATGTTCGTTCAACTTTACTCATTTGTGCAATGAAATAGCCTGTCTTCTCCAATATGTGATGCAAATAATGGGAGATTTTCTTAGGATTGTCAAACAATGGAAACCCCAGATTAAAGCCCTTCGTGCCAATTTTTCATTTTTCAAAAACCAACTATATGCAGTCGGTTTTTGCGGTTGCTCAAACGCATAATCACAATTTTTTTTAGCGTTTATAACAAGGCGGTTGGAACTAGTGTACTTGGAGAAAGCAGTTATTAGATGCTGCAGGCCTATTGGTGTACAATCAATAAGTAATAATTTGTCGGCGTAAGCACACAAACATACATTTAACCCCTCAATTTTAGGAGAAATAAAAGCAGCATTATCCAAAGTTACTCCCACATCCAACAGAGGTTGAAAAGGGCGGAGGCAAAAATGCATCCCTGGCAGAGTCCATTCATGGTATTGATCGGGGAGGAGAAGAGACCCTTGTTGTTAAGGCAGACCTGCACTTGAGAACCTTCATGCAGGTGTATTAGGATAGCTAAAATGCCACCCGGGATCCCTAAAGATGATCATTTGGAACAGAACAGTTCGATCTACAAGGTCGAAGGTTAAGGACAGGTCCATAGCTGCGATGTAAATAGGGGTGGCATCTTGTTTCACTGCTACAAGAGAAGGCCTGGAAAATCAGACCTCCCACCTCTGTCCCTACTGCCTTTCGGAAACCAAACCGCTTATATGACAAAATGGAATTGCTTTCAGACCATTCATCTAGTTCTTTCAGCATGAGTCCTGCGAACATTTTAAAGTCGCCATCCAGTAAAGCCATGGGTCGATAATTTAATGATACACTATCCCCTTTTTGTGTAATGGCATGATAAATGACAAGGTGCCACGTAGCTGGCATACATCTACATTTTACAACATCTGAAAACGAGGCTAAAGCTTTTGCCTAAATTTCCGGATTCGCTTTCAATATGACATTAGCCAGACAATTTGGTCCTGCATCTCTTGGCAAGCTAGACTTTTGAATTTAATGTGCAATATCTAATATAGAAAAATCACAGTTCCATTTATGATTCCTAGTGGAATCACTAATGTCAGGCGTCAGATTTCTTGCTGCATAGAGACTGCCAAAATGGTCAGCCCAAGTTTCCTCTGAAATGCTGGTGGATTGTACGGAAACTTGGGGTGACTATGGCATTTATCAGTCGCCAAAATTGTCGCGCTATGCCATCTTTCAGTGCTAACAACATGGATTCGCTGTCAGCCTGAAGCATGTCTGCCCTGTGGCCCTTGAGCCAATTTTTCTGTTTCTGTTTTCAAATTCCTGCCCTTTTGTAATCCCAGGGGAGGCTGCTATTTAGCAGCCTTCTCACCTCCCTGTTACATGTGTTTTTATGTAAGTTGACCAAGTTATCATAGGCATGGAGATGGGAGGCTCTAGATGGTTTCCGACCCCAGCCTTTAATAGATTTGTTATTTACAGGTCTACGTATTAAGGGAATTTGGAGAATGTAAAGATAGAGCGCCTTGAGTCCAAAGAATGGCTATGAAAATTAGAGACGAAAACCATATTAAGCTTGTTCACGTTACCATTGCGTCAAATGATCGGGTTTTCGAACAATTTACCTCCAAGTTCAAAGGAATTGAACTATGAGGAGTGCTTTCCAGCGCAACACTTATCGCTACTTCTAGGATTCGATGGGAACAGAGGAGTCCTTAACAGTACATGAATGACAGACGTCAAAAAAGACGTTGGGACATGAAGATGATCAATTGTCGAAACATGATGGCCATCCGTCCATGTGTTGGGGTCCATGTCTCACCCTAAAGTGGAATCTACGGAAAATAGGCCCCAGTTTAAGGAAAGGGTATGCCAGATCTGAACCTGTAATCGCTTCCTAGTACTTGCCAGAGGTCCTCATCTGATTTTTCCCTCCTTCTTGTAAAGCCGTCAGGATCCCAAGATCTGGCTCTTGTAGTAGAGTCAAAGAGAGGGAGAATGCAATGTCGAAATGTACGTCTCCCATCACCACAATTTATAGCCCTCTATACTTTAGCAGCATTTCCGTAATCAACTCAATCTTCTCAATAGTCTCCTGGAGATTTAGAACAGGATTCCAATAGATGTTTAAGAGAAGGATAAGGAGGGGAGAATGGACAGGCTTTACCTCCACGACAACTGCGAAGACACCAGGTGGAATAGAGCAACTATCCAAAATCAGGAGGCCTTCTCCGCTCTTAATGGCAGTCAAGAGGCCGCCCGAAGGGCGGGCCCTATGACGCTTCTTAGTCAGCTCATAACGAGAATCAAACCCACCCAAATGAAACGTGGTGGTCATCCAAGTTTCCTGGATACAGATATTACATTTCATTAATCTTGCGCATAGATCAGGGGGGGGGGGAGGTGAGATGGGCATGTCCACGGGAGTTCCAAGATAACATCAAAAGATCTTTATTATGGTTAAAGTTTTTGCTTTAGGGATTTCAGTTGTGAGATGGAGTCACGCAATTTTAGTGCCAACCACATCCAATTTTGGTGCTCTCCTGCCTTTGATTCCCGTTGAGGTCTATGTGCCAGTACTCTCCACCCCCGTTTCTCGTTAAAGGCTTCTCTTGCTTCCACGCCCTGATCGAACAACTTCAGACCTGGGCAAAAGATCAAAATATCATACCCCAGTCGATTAAATTGGAGGGTTTCTAATAGGATAGCATCGTACACGGAAGGGGAATTAAATACCAGATGCACGTGGTCATACCATTCGGGTGAATGAAATCCACCAATTTTATATCTGCGGAGCACAGAGGTCTCAGTGAAGAGATCTCAATTATTAGAGCTAAAACTCGCTCTCTATTTAGTGAGGCTGTGCCCCAGTAAACAAACCGGTAATGTAAGATAATGGTAGGGTTGTCAGGATAGCTGGGTTGCCTCCAGTGAATAGATTTTAGATCACTATGAAATAGAACATTGGAAGTCTTCCCAGGCGGGTCGATTGGGATTTGTTGCCCCAACGTTCCCTTAGTGGGCAGCGTCTGGGCGTTTGTCATCAATGGTTGCTACCATGGGTATGAAAAGTCCGGGGACTGCTGGAGCTTTTATCATATGTAACGCAGCACTTGCATTCAAGACACTGCCCTACCTCTGTACTCTCTCTTCATGCTGGATAGACTACTTAAATGGCGTAGTAGGAGAGGGAACGTCTAATGGACTTGTTCGATGATGTATCATCTGAGCCACTGTGGCTCTTATGAAAGCTTCCAGATCAAAATATCATACCCCATCGATATTCCAGGGTAGAATTTTCTAAAGGGAAATTCTTCTTTTGCCACCTCAATTGGTTTTAGAGGCTTGCCCGACCCTAAAAGTACCATGGGTACACTAGGTACCATTACTCCCGGCAAAGCGAGGGGGCAATATGACTGACCTACAGCCGCATCAGTGATTGCGAGCGGGGGATTTAGATCGCTCTGACTCAGGTCACCAGGCAGAGGCACGAGTTCCCCATCTGATCCTGGTGGAGGTATAGGATCCTCCTCTGAGATTGATGGAACTATTTCTATGGCAGTGTTTACCAAGCTGCTTTTATCAGGAGAGGTTAGAGGTAAAGATTGTTTTGCAGATTTCGTAGAAAAAGTTGATACACACCTCTTGATTCTGATCGCTTTTCCTGCCCCTCTACAGTCAACTGATTAACCCTCTTAAGATTCTGGGATTTGTGATGGTTTTTATCCTTTTTTACCCTTTGTGGTTCATTTCTTCAGAGAGGGTATTTTTAGCTAAACTTCCATCTCCCAGATCAATCAACGAGTCCTCCTCGAGACAGATATCCAAGCCATGGCTGAGAATATCACTGTCCGCCACCTCTTCCATTATTAGGGTTCACCAGTTTTTACAGGAGGGTTCATTCGCAACTTTTTGGTTCCGGGAACGCTTTTTGTTCCTTTTTCTTTGTTTCTGGGGGAAGAGGGAGTGGGGGGGGGGTGTCCCTGGCTTCACCATCTCCATATCGACAGGGGATGGCCCTCCAGATTCAGCAGGTTTGTGAGTGGGGCTAGAAGCTAAGATCCCAGTGTTCGGGTGGGGGGGCTAGTTGGAAGTGTTGGGAGCGTTCTTACAAAATGTCAATAAAGAGTGTTAAAAAAAAAAAAAAAAAAAGAGTTCGAGCCTCCCCACCCCGGGGGAGTTCACAGATGACATTGATGGGCACTGCACCATCGACCCCCGGGCGATTTACTGCTGCAGATAACTGTCATGTAAGTTATGATTTCTCTCAGGCAAGTAGTATGGACTTTGAGTTCGACTAATATAGGGCCCAATAGAGCGGATTCCGTGCACAAACACTGACCCCCGGAGGGGGCTGCCTGGGCAGAGGGGATGTGGTCCTCCATCAACTCGGCCTGACCCAGTGGGTACTGGGACAGGGCGAGGAGCGTGACCTTCCCCGACATGAAGGCAGGCAGTGTGTCCAAAAAAGCTGATGCAACATTTCACATACAGGTTCGTTGACACCCCTACGGGGGGGGGGATGGGTCTGGCTGGAGGGAGAATGCTGGACAGCACCTTATATTGTCATTTCAACAAAATGAGAATGGGCGACCGCCCTCCCCCAGTTCCAGCATTCCAGAATCGCTTGGACCAGGGGGAGTGGGGGGCAACGGTAAGGTGAGCGCCATTCTCATCGTGTTCTTCACGGGGGTGAAGACAAAGGGCTTGGATAGTATGTCATCATACATCCGCGCCCCCTGTTGCTTCAGGCTTCGCGTACGTGGTCCGGACAGCATAATACTGAAAATATCAATGCCTTCACTTACCAAGCGGGTAGTCAATATAAAGCGTAAATTACCCTCTGCAGCGTATGACAGGCGACAGGCCAGCAAACAAAAATGATTTCTCTGTAGTAAGCACTAGAAAGACTGGCCACTGGCGCTTGTGAGCTAGTCAACAGGCACTCCCGAAGCACTCCCTATGGCGCGCGGCCCGGTGTATTTGAAATGAAAGGAGGAGCTGGTGGCCGTGGCTAGCGATCAGCAACTAAAAGGGGCAAGAAAATGAATAAATATGTAATCTAGGTCAGGGGCGTGGCCAGCTAGCCATGTGAGAGGCTGGAGGACCTGGGAGCTCCCGCAGATCCATCTGAATATTGGGAATGCCCGCCGGCAGATCACACGCAAATACAACTAAAAAGAAGTACTAGTTACATGAAAGCAAGCGGCACAACGCGCCACATCAAGCCTGGAACCGACCTCCAAGGACCAAGAAAATCGTAAACTAAAAGGTGACGATAACCATACGGCAGCCCACCCAAAATGGCCGCTTCGGAGAACAAAGGGTGCAGATAAACCGAAATACAGGCAAGCAGAGGACGAGATGGAAAAACAAGAAGAAACTGCCTGCCACGGAGAGTGGTACCAGCTGTTGCCATGAAATGAGCACAAATATGCGGAACAAGGAAAAATCGCATGATACGGACCAGCAAGCTGGCGGCGAGACGTGGGACGGAGGAAGGTCCGATAGACCGGCACCCCATTTTTCCCCACTGCTAACAGCGAAATGACACTGGAGAAGGCAGGGATCACCGCAAGCCCCAGGTAACCGCTGGCACGCAATATAGATCTGCATAACAGGACCCAAGCGGCCTCATACGGCAGCAAAGTGGAAGTGAAACAGACCGCAGGACAAGCATGAGGGCGAGTAGACGGCAGCAGGGATAAATAAGGAAGCCCCAAGAAGCACACGGAGCGCTTGGCACAGTAGTAAAACGGAACACAAAGCGACCCTCGCCGTGTGCAGTGGAAAGATTGGACAAAGGACACTAAGGCGCGGACCTGACACGCCCGCCCCGGGAAAGATCAGGTAATCAAGACCGGGAGCTACGAAATCACACCAAGCGACCCCGCAGGCTGCAAATCAAAAACTTCACTACGCTCGCTAAACTGTGCAGCCCACAGCCAATGCCAACATAGGCAGGGCTGGTCAACGGACCGAGCACTCCGGAGATCAAAGCTGGCATGAGGAAGGGTCGCCCCCTGGAGCGTACCACTTTCACCCCACATTGAGAGGGGGAGAGGCCAGTGCAACAACAGAGGCGCCCCCATATGTAGGAGCCGATACAGAAGAGGGAAACTGCTGGCGCTTGCTAAGCGCTATACCCCCCAGCAAGGAGAGGCAGGATAGGTGCCAAAACCTAGTTCTGGGAACAACAGGCAGCGCAAGAGATACAAGTGCACTGGCCACACACGCATGTGGCGCCATAGCACTCTGTAAAAGCACCAACACCTGGCACTACAGCTTAGCCCGCGCTCATGCTCTAGAAACTAAACTGAGTGCCACCGAGCTGGTGCGGGGCTGGGCAGTAGAAGAAATGCCTCTGAATATCAAAGGCAAGTACACTGGACAATACTGGGATGTCATCCATAACACCCAAAATGAAAGGGAAACAGCCCACCATGGAGCCTGCATTATAAAGGAAGCCTGCCTGAAGTAGGAACGGCCCCCAGCCACAACCCGAGGCACGAGACTAAGAGGCAGAACACGCCCCCCAGCACTGTGCTACCCACGCTGGGAAGCTGCAGGAATACGGGCACAGTGGAGGACCCATAACCTATCCTAAGGGGAGATGCTGAAGAGGACACACTGAAAAAGGAGGTACTCCAACAACAGACGTTACCTCACCCTGAGGGCGTAAGTAGCACTGGGCAGGAGGCCAGCGCAAAGGCCCCACAGAGCAGGTGCCGCTGCAGCAAGACAACAAAACTAGTTAGTGGGGCACTGGACCCCAGACAAACGAGACAACACAGCAGGCAATCCGGACAGCAGAAAACAACCCCTGGGACGCTAGGCGGAACAGCCCAGAAGCCATTGTGGAACTGAAGCAGAACAGCCAGCGCTGCGGAGACCAGGGCTCCTGGCACCTGTGGCAAACACCCCAGCGGACACAGGGATGGCATCAAAACTCCACAAATCAAAGGGGAAGCAGCCCACCATAGAGTAATACACCAGAACGCCACAACCAACAGAGGGTGCCAGAAATAAGGAGAGAAACCCACAGAGACAGAACCAGCGAGCAGCGAAAAATACATCCTGGAGGCGATAGCCGATCTAAACGTCATGTGGGAGACCAAACTAGAAGCAGCCATGGCAAACTCAACAAGTCACTTGAATTCAAGATTGACGCAGTACAAGTGGATGTCACCCTCCTGCGACAAGATGTAAGAGCGATTGCAGAACGCACAAGCATGCTGGAGAAAGTTGTTCAATCAAACACTACAACCTGCAAGGCCAACACCGCCGAGATCCATACACTGCGCCAACAAGTAAGCAACTTGGAAAATAGGCCAGAGGAGGCCGAAGGACGAGCCCGGAGAAATAGTATACGCATCATTGGACTTCCAGAAGGCAAAGAAGGAACAATCCCCACTGAATACATAGAAACTATGCTGCTGCAAGAAATTGGAGGGGCACTCACACAAGGATTTGCAGTGGAGAGAGCCCACCGGGCACTGACACGCAGACCGGCGCCGGGTGCCCCGCCAAGGCCTATCATCGCCAAAATACTAAACTACCGGGACAAGGAAAGAATCCTGGAATATTTCCGCAAAGGGTGCACAATAAGAAGAGCATCCGAGCAACAACAGAATTACACACTTCAGGTACAAAGACGCAGACTAAACATTGGAGCAGTAAAGAGGAGACTGCGGCAGGCGAATCTCAAATGCATGCTGATTTACCCAGCGAAGCTGAATTTTTTTAAATAAAAGTAAGGCATTGTTCTTCGAAACCCAAGAAGAAGCTATGGACTGGTTGGACGCACAGAATGGCCCACAGGAGACAGAGCAGCAACGAGGGGGCAGAGATGACAAGTGAAGTTTCGGTCTCCAACTTTGAGGTGCTGTATACATAATGACATTGGGACTTGAATATAGATTCGTAGAGGTCGGTTAGAAGGTAGGATATACACAAGGCGGGCAAAAAACACAGCAAACTTGATGCGGGGGACACAGAGATCCCAACTCGCACCGCATTAGATAGACTAGTTAGGTTGCCAGTAGTGCGGCAACCACCTGCGGGGTTCTTAGCAGAGTAAATCAGGGCAGGACTAGATCCGGGAAGGCCTAAGATTCAGGGATGGAGCTGGGCTACAGTTGGGGACCAGAAGGAAGGGGGGGCAGTTGTTAGGGAATGAGCTTGTAACACCGGGAGTGAAGGACAAGGAGGGAGGGAGGGACAGACGAGATACGGATGATAATGGGAGACCTTAGAATAATTTTTTCTTTTTATTGGTTTATATAAACCTTTAAAAAGAAGAAGACAAAACAACATATACATATTTTCCACAATTCCATTTCTTCATCATCTGATCAGTACATTCTCAGTTTAGTACACAGATTTCAGGTCTGACGTGCATGGATTAGTCCGCGTTGAACTTTGGCTACGCTTCGGATTTATGGGGACAGCATCTAACCCCGTCCTTTAGCACACGAATAAACGCCACTAAAGCGTATAGGGCAGGTCATTTAGAGCCGTCAAATAGTACTCTCCACCAGTCGTCCGCCGTCAGGGTTTGATATTTGCAGTTTGGACCAAAAATGTTTGTTCTTTGGCGAGCGAACCCAGAGCATGACATCGTCAAATGTTTTAGAGTCTCGATTTCAGTGTGACAAAAGCGGCATTTTAAGTCCAGGTCGGCATGTTGTGACCACAAACTTAGACGTTCCTTAGTTGCCAGTATGTGGAGCCTGAAGTGCATATACAAAGCTCTGGTATGTTGGTCTGGGAAGCAGTTTAGATAATTTTGCGTCTGCCCATATGCTCTGTTTTTTCCAGGGACATCCTTCATTGTTTTCGATTTGAATCTTGCAGTGCATATGTTGATCCAGTCCAATCTCCACATCTTTTTAGCCTGATCTGGGTTGTCCATCAGGGTCTGTATCGCAATGTCGTACATTTCTAACACCTCAAGACATAGTTTGTTCCATTGGAATAAAATTGTTTCAGAATTTTCTTTTCCCAATGGCTGTAATATGCGAACTTGAGGAAGAGGAACGTTTTCCCTTGTTTTCCTGAACAAACTTACTAAATTCCAGGCAACGCCTGCTTGGATTGAGATGTAGCCAAGTTCGAATCTTATACAGGCCGTGGAAGTCCCCTTTGGTAGGCGTAACTTTGGACCAGAAAATATTTTCCAATGAGTTCCACAACTCGTGTCCACATCCAAAGGCATTTTCTCCGCCATATATGAGTGCAGGCACTACTTTTTGTTGGAAAAAGGTGACAGTTGGTTTCAAAGAAAATTTGCCAAATTTTCTATTAATCATGGAAGCCTGACAAGCCAACTGGCGACATTTGTTTTTAGTCACCTCGACCCAAGGCGAGTCATTTCTGTTTGCATTAATTGTCATACCTAGGTATAAGGTGTTCTTCACAATCTTGATCGGTTCTTTATCAAGGTACCAATTGAATTTTTTCACTTTCCCATTGTTGCCCATTAGTTTTTCAAGGACCAAGATCTCACATTTTTGTTTATTTATTAGTAAACCATTTGCTAATAAATATTTTTCGAGAGTGGTAAGTTTACGCTGGAGACCTATTGGTGTGGAATCCATAAGGATCAGATCATCCGCGTAAGAAAGGTAGTCAATGTGCGTACCATTGATTTCCGGTGGGAAGGTGGCCAGATCATTGAAGATCTCCTTAATGTCCAATATGAACAAATTAAAGATAATGGCTGCTAAAGGGCACCCTTGTTTAACCCCTCTATGTGTGTTTATAGGGGCTGATAGTGAACCTTTTAGATCCAATCTGATTTTAATAGTGGTATTTTTGTGTAGCTCACGAATAGCTGCCAGCAAGCTAGGTGGGCAATTCCACGTGCCCAATTTTTTCCAAAGCAAGTCTCTGTTTATGCTGTCAAAAGCATGGGATAGATCTATTAAGGCCAGATATACTTTAGCGGTGGATCGCTGTACTTACATCTTCAACAGGTTTATCAACAGAAGGTTTACTCCGCAACCCACTCCCTTGACAAACCCTGTTGGTCTCGGATCCACCCGATTGGAGGCAATTGACCACTTTAGTAGTTTCTGTTGCAAGAGGGTGGCATAGATTTTTCCCAGTATGTCCAAAAGCGCAATAGGTCTATAGTTTTTGGGGTTGCGTCTGTCGCCCTTTTTGAAAATTGGGACAATCACAGCGGACTTCCCCGATCTTGGTGTACTGCGACATTTGGCGATCCTGTGGAACAAGGTAGTACAGAAGTCTGACCATTCATCCGGATGTTTGATGGAGAAATTGGTCAGGCCATCTGGGCCTGGAGCGCTGGAATCGTGCACATTCTTAATAACTTGGAAGATGTCTTCTCTGGGGAACGCAATCTCCCAGTGAGTAAGATTTGGAGCAGCCCATTCTGTAACTGTCACATCCCTACAAAAAAGATCAGTATAAAAGGACGTCCACTCTGCTTCCGAGACCATGTTTGCTTGGAAGGCATTTTGTGGAGCTAAATTGGTGTATTAGTCTCCAATATTCTCTGCAATTGTTATTCACCATTCTGGACAGCATAAGCTCAGTGTCATTTTGTAACATAATCGCTTTGTGGGATTTGAGCCAGTTCTTATATGCTTGTCTTAGGATTCTTTTTTCTTTGTTAACATTGGCGTAGCTTTGTGTGCATTTCGTAGATCACGACGTAATGCTCTTTTACGTTGAAGAATTTCAAGATCGAATCTATGTTTAGATGAAAAGTCAGCATGTTTTTGTTTATTTTTTCGTTCCTCGAATTGCGACAACAGATGGGAATATTCAAGTGTCTCAGAGTTTTTTTTTAAATTCGGCGGTGATATGAATTAGCTCTTCAGTTTCAAGATGTAGCCAAATTCTACACGCTCCAGTTCTCAATGCATGCGGCCACATCCTGTTACACTGATTAGTATTATTAAAACTTAGGGTCACCATATCATGGTCATATGGGTCATTTTGGTAATCTCCAAGCGAGTTGCCCTCATATGTAAATTTTCAGAGACAAATCTGTAATCAAGAGTCGAACTCTGGTCACATCTTCTCCAGGTCGGTTGGGCAGGAATATCGCTGGCTGTTTGCCCATTTAACATTGTTAGCCCCCGTAGATCCATTTCCGTGCACCATTGATTTGTTATCTTCTCTTGGCGAGTATTAGATGTCTTTTTGCCGGCAGGTAGATTTAGATGTGTGATGCAGTCAATGTTAAGATCTCCACTAATGATTAGATCAATCAAGTTCTCCTTTTCTGTTAGATCATCAATTGCGGACGTAACTTGATCAATAAAAGTCTCTGATCCATCGGCCAAGTGGTTCCAGTATAAATTTATGATGTGTAGTTTGGGTACAAGAGCGTTTTTTCCCACTGAGGGACTAATCACCACTACTTGAATAAAAGGAGAAGGGTTGAAGGATTTGACAATCTTGAGACCCGATGCTCTCTTTGCAGCCACTAAAAGCCCAGCCATAGGTCTGCCCTTGGGCTGATTGATGGCTGGGTTTAGCGCAATTTCGAAGCCTTCAAGGATGGGAGTTTCATTAAGTTTCCTGCAAACAGATGAGATCTAAATCAAGGGCCCAAGGAGTACTAAACAAATGCGTAAAGCCTCTTGTATTCCAAGACCCCATTGTGCATAGTTGAGGTTTCCCTTGGGCATGGCATTACTTGTCCACTTCGCCGTTTAAGGTGCCGGCAAGCCAAGACCAACTGTTGTCTTTAGCGACTGAGTTGGCAACTTCTTCACTCTCACTGCCAGTAGTTGGAGCACTTGCAACCCCTTGAATTGTTATCCTTATGAGATCATTCATAGGTATTTTACCCATCAAGTCAGATTGAGGGACGCACATTTGTAGTTGCGTTGTTTGGGGTTGTTCAGCGTTGGTATGGTGCACATCTGGTTGGCTACTCCCGCTGACGGGCACATTTACGAGTGCCATTTTCTAAGGGTCCAGGCACAGAGGGATTTACTACTGCCGATATATCAAACCCTAGAGACATTAGCACAGGTCCAGCTTCCAATAGGATGTCTACTATGAGTCTTGATTGTAGATGAAGTATAACCGTTTTTGTTTCCGTTAAAAAATTCAACGATTTTCAGGTCTCCAGATTCAATTCCTCTAAGGCTTGGCCCGAGATGACACATCCATAAGACATTGTGGCGATTTAAAATTAAGTCATCCGAAGATTCTATGCGCTCCAAGAGCACTTGGTGCAAGGGCTGTGATTTTGGTGCAATGCTTTTAACTTGTTTGACCTTTGTAGATTGAAAAGGGTTCTTACTGTTTTCTGTCGTATTTAGCTTATGCTTTCTAGATGCGTCAGAACTGTGGAGCTGTGGCAGCCAGGTAAGCACTCGGGTTGCATATTCTTCTGCACTTAGCGTTTTAGAAGAGCCGTGGATTGGGGCTCGTGACTAGCAACATTTTTTTTGAATCTCTAATATTTTCCGTAGGCCATCTGTATTAAGTGACTGGGCCGCCAATTTCATACGTTTCTCGTTCAGTGTCATGAAAAGTGGCGTGGACTTTACAGGACCATCTTGTAGAGAAGTAGAAAGTTGCAAGACTTGGCAGCTTCTTGATGTTTTCTTACATTGTATTGCGCTTTTTTCTTCACTCGAAGTTTCTTTCTCAAGTATTGCAGCGGTCATCTGAACTTTAACTGCAGATTCAGTCGTAGCATGCAAGTCGGAAGGTTGAGGAAATTTTAGATCCATGTTTGTAGCACACACCTCTTTAGGTTGTTCTACCATGACACAACGTGGCATAGTAGGAGCTGATTGGCAGTCGACCGATGCCACAGCAGCCTGCTCACTCAGTTCCTGGTCGTTGACTTCCTCATAAGTTGACAAGTTCAATAGATATGCGGATACGATGCCGAGACCTGATGACGACTCTAAGGCTTCATCCGGCGCAGTCGTTACATCTTTTAGACAAGCTCTTGTTTCACGACTTTTTTCTTTTACAATAGTTCCGTTTACCGTCACATTGACGGTTTTAATGTTTAAGAACTTGCGTGAGTCATTCCCACGTTTTGTTTTTTTGATATGTTGGTTTTTCAGTTTTTTTTTTGCGGATACCCTTTGAGTTACTTTTATTCGTAGGTAATCCTTGCATGATCGTAGGCTTCTTGAATATATCATAAAGCGGCGAAGCGTTGGCATGGGCATCAGGGAGTAACAGTGTTGCATCCTCGCCAACCGGTTGAAGCTGAATTCCCAGATTGGAGGTGGAAGCCGTTTGGGGATCTAGAAGCGCCAAGTTACATGAGGATTGGCTTACGGGAAGGATGTTTACAAACTGCGTGGGCGTCGCCTTCTCATTAGAGTGTGTGATAGGTACTTGTAAAGGTGCACTAGCACACACTTCCTTGTCGAAGATCACGTCCGGTAATTCACTCTCAGGTAGCCGCATACTTGATTCATCAGTATTCTCAGTGGCTAGGGCAACTCCTTGTCGTCTGGCATCAGTTAGTACAGTATTTATGGTTAAAGCACCCAAGGTGTCTGAAGCATTTTCAGTTGTAATTGGACACATACAACAACTCGGAGAGGTTTCACAGACAATAGGGGCTCCGGCAGTACACCTTTCAAAGTTTTGTTTCACCACAGAATGTGTTTTATTTCTTTTTTGGAAAAGCGTTAGAGCTTCTTTAGCCACCTCTGCCAAGAGTTTGTCTAAATTGGCGTTGTTAGTACATTCAGTTTAGGAGTCCAGGGCCAACTCGGTCCTCTTTTGGGCGCCACGCAGTGACTCTTTATAAGAACTGTGTGCATTTTCAATATTCGTGAGCTTGAAGTTCATTGAGGCAACCAGACTTTTATGTTGTCATTCAAATGTTCATACATTTTCAAAAAAGGGGCAATTGCCAGTGTCATCGATGATATTATGATAGCTTGAAGATCTTTCGTGTTTTGCTCATGGCCAACTGCCTTAACCTGAGGCAATTCTTGTCGTCCACGGCACTTTCGACGGTAAGGCAGCCGTCTAATTTTTGGAAAAGGACGTTCCATTAAGGACGAATTAGAAGATGACAAATCCGAAGAGGAATCAGCTACTGAGCAAGAAGCGCCTAACGCCTCTCCGTTTAGGGTCAGGTCATCATTAGAACCGTCCGAGTTGGATTTAGACCTGTTTTTTGACATTTTGACTTTCTTCGTCTGGGAGCATCTGATGGTTGATGAAATGCTCGAGTCAGCTCTCCTTCGTTTGGAAAGACTCCGCGTGCAAGTAATTTGGCTATTTTGTTTTTTAGCACAAGAAGGATTACCAGTGAAGGCGGGCTCAGTGAGTGTGCCCGATTCCTTGGGTAAGGTATTATTTATTGATTTATGTGTCCTTTCCTTATTTAACTGAGTTAAGTCTGTAAGCAGTTTATTAACAATGTCCAATGAATTCCGTCGATTTCTGTGGTAATAAAAGGCGTTTACATTCGCTGCTGGGGATGACTGCTGTAGTCGCGCTATATCGTGAGCCAGCAGACCACCCACCTCCATGTTGTCAGATGAAGGAAGGAAGGAACACATTGTTTCCATCAACAAATGCTGTCGCTGCTTCCAAATTATGCAGCGGAGAGGGACCAAGTTTCTCAAGAGAACTGTACAATCTAGGGCAGGGGGACCTCAGACTAGTCTCGCCACTCTCGCTCACACATATTGATGTGACTTTGTCGTGGGCCACCTCAACATAGTCCGAAGACGCCCCAGACCAGCATTGTTTGCTTGTTCGCTCATGCTCGTTCAGCGAGCGCCACACCAGCTCTCGCAGGGGGGCAATCATTCCGGGCAAGGAAACAGCAGTTGTAAGATTGTTACCTGGTTTCCTGACCCGGGCTTCAAGAACCGCCCTCGGAGCCGGGATCAAACACATTGCGGCAGGCATTCCCAAGAGGAACGACCCATCCATCTTTGTACAAACTTTCACGGGTGCAGCTCCAATTGTGGAATTCGCATTGTTCATTTTTAACTCAGCAGAATTACCAAGCTCGTGAACTTCGCATATGTAACACTGGGCATGTTGTCACTTACTTGGAGTGAAGGCAGCAATGGAGACACAGACGTCAAAGCCGCAGACGAAACAGGCGATGCAGCTGGGAGCACACAGTGCACGTCCGGATGGCTGAACGAAGCAGATTATAGCTTCCATTGAGCGCGAGTCTTCGCGAAGGAGGTGGGCTTCGTAGTCTCCCGCATGGCACCAGTAAGGGATCACTGAGGGGGCGAGCAGGAGGAGGAGTCGGTGATAGTCCAGGCTTCCACGGACTTCCTCAGACTCTGCCAGACTCGGCGCCCCCTCCGCGGGGGAGAGCAGATTTTGTTGTTTAGGACACTCCCAAAGGCAGTCGACACAGTAGAGCTACTAACACAGTAGCAGCAGGGAAAGCAGACTCAGTCCTTCCACTCCTCAGACTCTGCCAGACTCCGGAAACTGGAACGTCGGAGGACTCAACAGCTACCTGAAGAGAAATAAGGTAATGATGTACCCGAGAAGGCAAAAAGTGGACATAGCCTTATAGCCTTATTGCAAGAAACCCACCTAACTAAAGAGAAACAAGAGGTGGTTAAGAAAAAGTGGAGAGGGACGGCCATAGGAGCAACGTACTCGGCATACGCCAGGGGAGTACTCATCTGGGTGGCGCCTCATGTGCCCTTCCAGATGCTACAGGCTACGGTGGAGCCGGAAGGGAGAATGGTAGTGATTTAGGGGCTGCTTGAGAATAGAGAACTGTGCATCATAAATACATACGCCCCCAACCAAGATACAGTGGCTTACCTCAAGACACTTTATAGCAAGATTAGTCCCACATAGGAGGCGCGGTCATATGGGGAGTGGACTTCAACTGTACGCTGAACCCCAAAATGGACAGATCAGACACGAAACTAGATAAGCCCACCCCCCGCAACAAAAATGTTACAAGCCCTGCTGAGACACTTCGGGCTGGAAGATATCTGGAGGCAGCAACACCCGGAAGATAGGCACTACTCACACTATGCTGCCCCACACAACGTGTACACGAGACTGGATTACATGTTCAACACTCCGGAACTTGCTGGGAGAATGGCAGGTTCAGAATATAAGACGAGAATACTATCGGACCACTGCCCTCTGGCCCTGGCGTGGCGACATCAGCCCCCCCAAAGCCAAGATCCCAACATGGAGGCTTAGAGCCGAGGCATTGAAAGATACTGCATTCCGAGAGGACCTAAGGGAGGAGATAATTGGGCATTTCGAAAATAATACTGGAAGTGTGGAGTCAGGGGATACCTTATGGGAGGCCTTTAAGGTGGTAGTAAGGGGGGGCAGCCATATCCAAATCCAAAGGGCTCCAAGGGGGCATAGTGCGAGAGTTACAAGTGACTGAAAAGAAATTGGAAGCAATTATGAAAAGAGGTGGCACCTCACAGGAGGATGCCGAACGAGTGAGCCAATTACAGCAGGCGTGTGCTGGGCTCTGGGAGATTATGCAACCTGAATTTTAAAAAATACATTGAAAGACAACACGCAGGGGGAGACAAACCGGGGAGGCTGCTCGCATGGCTATACAAAAACGAGATACCAAGATCAACAATCAGAAAGATAACGGGAGAAGCAGGCCAAGTCTGGAATACCCAGGAGAGCGTGAACAAGGGATTCCTTAGATTTGACAAACACTGCTACGAAGACGCAGGAGAGACAGCAGAGCATGAGACTCAGGAAACGCTAGAAGACATAGGACTACCTAAATTGAGTGAGGAAGACAGGGAGCACCTGGATGCCCCAATCACAATAGAGGAATTAGAGGCATTGGTAATACACCTGCCCACGAGCAAAGCCCCTGGGACAGACTGGCTCCCCAGCGAATTTTATAAAACGTACAGACAAGAAGTGTTCCCCCCACTACTGGCAATGTTAAACAAGGCCTTCGAGAAAGGGAGACTGCCGGAATCTCTGAGTGAGGCGGTAATTATTCCACTCCTTAAACCCGACAAGCCAAGCACGGACTGTGGGTCATACAGACCACTATGCATGCTAAACCAGTACAGTAAAATTCTCACGTCTGTGCTGGCGAATACACTTAAGCAGGTAATAAATAAACTCATACACCTCGATCAAACCAGATAAGTCCCAGGTAGAAGCATATCGGATAACCACAGGAGACTCCACCATATTATAAAACAGGCAGAGGGCGACCCAAGCAAAATAGCAGTAATCTCGCTAGACGCAGTGAAAGCCTTCGACTCTAAGGTGGCCTTGGATGATGGTGGCCCTGAAAGAATATGGGATGGGTTCAGGGTACCTGCGGTGGGTGAAAATGGTGTATAGCTCCCCAGCAGCTAGGGTCAAAACAGGAGCGATAATCTTAGATAAATGGCAACTCAGCAGAGGCACGAGACAGGGCTGTCCATGGTCCCCGATGCAGTACATCCTTGCCCTAGAACCACTAGCGATCTGCCTGAGACAGCCGTATCGAAGAAATGGGGGTTTACACTAGGGGGGACCGCACTTGATATCATTGTATGCGGATGATATGCTGTTATACCTGCGGTACCCAGAGGAAAACTTGCAAAACATTCTGGAGATGGAGCGCAATACGACTCTCTCGGGCATAGCGGTGAACCCCAAAAAAACGTGCATGTTCCCCCTGGGGAGGTATAGAGTAGTCCCACGGGAGAACTTGCCAGAACATTTAGATACCTGGGGATTAACATGTCACACGATTGAAGAGGAGCACAAATATAACACGGAAAGGGCAGTAAAAGGTATTAAGAATAGCATGGGGTTCTGGGCGAAGCTCCCCCTAGCCATGGTGGGGAGGGCGGCCTTGCTCAAGATGGCGGTCCTGGCTAGGCTACTACATTTTTTTCGCAAATATCCCTCACATGTTGCCCAAACCCTTTTTTTTTATTAAACTCCAGAGTTTAAGCAGAGGTTTCCTGTGGCACAACTCCAGAAACAGAGTGGCCCTATGGAAATTACAGAATACGTATGACAAAGGGTATAAACCGGCCTAATTTTGAGATATAGCACTTGGCAGGGTAGTTACAATATGTCGCTAGGTGGCTGTCGGAAGACGAGACCGCAGAATCTAGATTGCCGAGGAGTGAATGTGACCCTTACTTCCTAAAAGAACTGATATGGTAACCCAAACCAGAGATGCATGGGCGATCAAGACTGCTGGAACTGTCCAGAAGACATGGCATAAAGCATGTCGAGCTATGGGAAACCCGACCCCATTCCCCCCTGCAGGTGCCACTTGTGGCGCTACGCAGGGTGGATGAGCAACTGAGGAAAGGGATCCGCAAACACTGGGAGCCAGTAGGCCTAGCAACCTTGAGAGATATATGGCAAGAGGGGAAGGCACTGGACTTCCAAACAATAGTGGACGAAACGGGGATGCATACGGGGCAATATAATACATATACCAGGATAGTAAAACGGGTGAAGGAAACGTGGTCCGAAATAGATGTACAATATCTCGGAGGGAGGGCACGAAATATCCCAGATTTACAAACTGGTGATGTCTATAGTGGGTAAGGAGCTGCTCCAATTGAGACGGGACTGGAAGGAGGAAGCGGGAGACCCTATGCAAGACGGGCAGTGGGAAAGAGCTCAGATATCACAAAAAGGTGTCTAGGAATGCGAGGCTGCAGCAGATTCAGTTATATGTCACCCACAGGGCGTACATGACCCCCACCGAAATATCGCTGGGTTTGGGAGTACAGAAGTACAAAAATGCCTCAACTCTGCGGGGAGGTGGAATCCGGGATGATACATATTTTCTGGGCGTGCCTGGAGGTGGGAAAGTTCTGGGAGGAAATCAAGCTAAGACTATCCGGAACGGGAATCAAGCTAGATGTGGAATCCGTGTGGGCATGGATGGGAGGGGTGGGGGGTCATGGGCGGGGGTAATTTACCAGACCACGCAACCTGAAACACGTATGCAAACTCAAGGACGTGGCCTACATTTTGGCCAAAGGGAGAATAGTCATGAGCCGGAAAGCAGCCCAAAGACCGGTATGGTGAAACAATCTCCTGAAATGGGCAGACACTGAGACAGTAGCATGGTATGAGGCAGCCAACAGATGGGAGGATAATGAAGTGAGACCTCTGATAGCATGGAGACAGATGGTAGCCACATTGTCGCGATTCTCCCATGCCAATTCCAGTGAAAGTGACACGCCCGAGAACAGCGATGGGGATTAACCCTAAGAGAAGGGAAGTCCTAAGAACTGAGGTGGAAGCTCGAGTTAAAGTGGGGGCGGGAGGGAAGGCAGTAATAAATAACATGCAAATGTTCGCCAAGAAGCTTGTAACCGAAAAATGTCGGGTGTGATGGTTATGTTTTGTTTGTTGTAAAAACCAATAAGATCTTTAAAAAAAAAAAAGATAGATATATATATATATATAATACATTACTCACCATAATCGTATTTGTGATGCTTGCATCTGCTTGGATTCACATGCTGTGCATAGGCCGACATCTAGTGGAAGCTGCGGAGTATTACAGTTTGTTTTTTCGAAACTCGAAAATGGCCGTCGACACAGGGCGTGCCAGTAATACTATCCCTAGTGTGACGTCCACTGTACCCATGATCCCTCACGCATCTAGGACCTCAGATTGTATTTTTTCTGACATGAGGTAGCATGAGGAGTAGCGCGAGTACAGATAATCCAAGCAGATAGATAGATAAGACTACAAGCATCCATGCGCCTTCTCTCAGAGGGGAGGAAGGGTGGGTCGCATGTGAATCTAAGCAGATACAAGCATCAGAAATACGATTACGGTGAGTAATGTATCCCTTCTGAGGCTTGTGGAATCTACTTAGATCAAATGCTGTGCATAGATTAGTGAGCAGTGTTAGGAGATGGGATGTGAGAAGGGTCATGAGCAAATAAATGTCTTAGAACCGCTTGTCCCACTTGAGTATCTGTCTTGGAATGGGCGTCAATGCAGTAGTGCTGCGTAAAAGTGTGAATAGAGCTCCAAGTAGCTGCCTTGCAAATGGTGTCAAGGGGTACATTAGCTATGAAAGCCAGAGTGGCCCCAATGCCTCTTGTATAGTGGGCTCTTGGCGTGAAAGGCAATGTTTTTTCAGAAAGGGAGTAACACAGCTGGATACAGTTAACAATCCACTTAGATATGGAACCCTTAGAGATGCGATCTCCCTCTTTGCCTGTAGCTACGGAGACAAACAGTTGGTCTGTTTTCCTTAGCGGTCTGGTTTTGTTCACATAGTATACCACCCTATGCACATCTAGGGTGTGTAGTTTCACCTCAGCTGAGCTTTGAGGGTCTTGGAAGAAAGCCGGAAGCTCGATGGACTGGTTCACGTGGAATTTAGAAATAAACTTAGGTGAGAACCTAGGGTGTGTACGTAAAACCAGTTTATCTTTATGAACCGTAAAGAAAGGATCCTGCACTTACAGAGCCTGAATTTCGCTGACCCTTCTTACAGATGTAATTGCTACTAAGAAGCCCGTCTTATAAGTCAGGTGTTTGAGACTGCTTTTATGCATGGGCTTGAAAGGGGGGCCCATGAGTTTAGCTAGCATCACATTAAGGTCCCATTCTGGTGGTGGGTTAGAAATTGGAGGGTGAAGTCTCTTTACTCCTTCCATGAAGGCTTTAACCACTGGTACTTTCCACCACGAAACCTTGTCGTCGACAGGGGAGTCGGTAACCGGGGGCTCTTGGTCTACTGGGGAGTCTACCCTGTAAGTTTCTGGGTCATCCTCGTCGTCCTCTTGGTCCTAGTTATCCCCATAGTAGCCCGTCCCAGTTTGGTCTCCCAACGTGCCCACATCTGGATCCTCAATAAAAAGTGGATCCTCATTCTATTGAGAGTAGAGCTGTATCCAGAAAGGGTTCGAAGACCGACCTTGTGTTGGTGGTTCAACACGGGAGTTCTTACTTGTGGGTATCGGGTCCCTAGAGCCTGAGGGTGTAGGCCCGTCAGGGGTATAGGAGAGGAAGTGCTCAGGATTCTTGGCATAGAAGTCTGCCAAGGCCGACATCCTAGACATCACTCTGTCTATGTCGTCACTAGACCATTTCTTAGAGCTGGGAATTACTCTTTCCTGGGAGAGTTTCCCTGTTTTATCTTGACTGGACCTATGTCCTTGTGCAGGGGTCTTGGGTAAAATGACAGAAGGCTGAGACTTGTCTGTCTGTTTTTGGGGAGTAGAAGACTGTGACCTTTCCGACTGCTTCTGAGGTGTAGAAGAAGGTTGAGAATGCTTCTTTTGTTGTTTTCCCCCCTCCCTGTGGGTGGAAGAATGTTGCCCCGGTGTTTTCGCCCGTTCGGAGCTTTTCGACATCTGGCGTCGAGGTTCGGGGGTAGTGTCCCTATCACTAGAGTGTGGAGGTCGGGACTTGGGAACAGCCGTCACGCGGTCTTTTGACGCCGACTCCTGGAGTGCGGCCTGGGGATAGAGGTCGGCTTAGTCTTCCGACGATCGAACCTCCGTTACCTTAGGGAGCGAGGCTCTTTTGGCAACAGTGGATGGCTGCTTGGAGTCATGCAGCGATCTAGAACGCCCAAAGGACACCGATTCGGTGGACCGTTCTCTGTGTGCCTCTTTCCGAGAACTCAAGACCTGCGCGTCGAGTCTCGGTGGGACTTCGTGTGTTTGGTGGAAGTGCTGTGGTTAGCGCTCGTGTCGCCGGGGGTTTTCTCCATAGCTATCCTGCCAGACAACCTTCCGAGGTCCGGGACTTGTGCTTGGCTGTCTCTCGACGCCACATTGCCCTCGCCGTCCGAAAGCATGGCGTCGCTGCCATCGTTGAAGGCGCCCTCCGCTGCCATGGCCTCTTGTTGCCTGGCGTGGTTGGCCCAACGTTTGGTCGAACGGTCCTTTAGGGTCTTCGGTTTAAACCGACTGCACGCTCTGCAGTTTGCCTCGGGGTGGTCCCTCAGCAAGCAGAGGTTACACGTGGCGTGTCTGTCAACCCAAGGGTACTTGCGGTTGCACTTGGGGCAAAATTGGAAAGGGGTACCCTCCATACGCACCCTGTGGCAGCGGGCTAGTGAGTGTAGGAATATATAAGAAGATGTACCTATATATTTAAGAGTGTAGAGTATGTGCCACCCCCCACTCTCCCTACTTGCAGGGCCGAGGCCAGAGGCCTTCCAAGGCCCGGGCCGAGGCCAGAGGCCCTCCTAGGCCCAAGTCCGTCGTGCAGCTCTCGACGGTTGAATCCTTCTCCGGGCCAGTGTCGAGTGTCGAAGTTCGGTGACTCGACGTTGGGGTGGAGAAATGGGGAAATATTAAAATATTTTTGCAAAATTATGGCTAAAGGCCAGGGAACTCCGCGGGATGCTTCCGACAAGTATGGCGGAAAAAAACAATCTGGGGGTCCTAGACGCGCGAGGGATCATGGGTACAGTGGACGTCACACTACGGATAGTATTACTGGCATGCCCTGTGTCGACGCCCATTTTCGAGTTTTCAAAAAACAAACTAATACTCTGCAGCTTCCACTAGATGTCGACCTATGCACAGCATATGATCTAAGCAGATTCCACAAGCCTCAGATATATATATATATATTTTCTAGGTCTGAGAAAACAGTAAAACTATAGTAAGTGCTTAATAGGCCCGTGAAAACAGCCAATTATCCGCAAGGTGCAAGCAGGTCACAGGCAGCATCCCAGGCCAAACGGCACTACTTGAAAATCTTTGTCCACATTCGTCAAATGGCAACAAAGTTATAAGCCATCTAAAAATGTTGTGGACCCTCCTCTAATGTAGCACCCTCTTGACAAAAGCCCACCAAACCTTGCAAAAACCTGTATATCTACATCTAAAATCTTTTTGCAAACTTTTGTGCAGATTTGTCAAATGGCACATTTATAAATCTTTATAATATTTTGAAACCCCCCTCCAATTTTGTCCCCTCGACAAAATCCTGCCAGACTTTGCAAAAACATTTATATCTAGATGTAGAATCGTTCTGCAAACCTTTGTGCACATTCGTCAAACGGCACCCCACTAATTGTGTTACCTCTTGAAAAAAACCGCACCACACTTTCCAAAACCATTCGGAATCGGGTCTAGAATGACATTCCACAATTTCATGCAGTTTCATTGAGTGGTGCAAAAGTTATAAGCCATCCAAAAACTGCTTTTCACCAACCCTGTAGTTCACAAATAAGCATAGATGCCCCCGAACCTCTGAGCTGTTCGCGGACATCCCACTGCTGTCCCAGACACCGCGGAAGAAAAACGCCTGTTTTTAGGTTTAAGGCTACATTAGGGATGTGACCTAGCAGTTCAGGCTGAACTGCCCCTTTTGAGGTGTGGCCAAGTCTGATTTGCATATGGTCTTTCCCCTTCTGTAATGGCTTGGCAGGCGAAGAACGATGGTCTGGAGGGTTGCCCAGAGGAACGCCAGTCGTTAAGATTAATTCTAAACCTTCCAGCCATCACCTCTTTGTTTTTGCTATGTCACCCCGAGTGGGACGGGTATGCCCAGACGTGGGTCCCGTGCCTGCTGGGCCTAGAGACCCAAGCTACTCCTCACTGATGAGGCCCAAAAAGGCTGAAACATGTTTGGGGATGCTTGTGGTCTCGTGCAGAAGGGATGTGACCTAGCAGTTCAGGCTGGACTGCCCCTTTTGGGGTGTGGCCAAGTCTGATTTGCATATGGTCTTTCCCCTTCTGTAATGGCTTGGCAGGCGAAGAACGATGGTCTGGAGGGTTGCCCAGAGCAACATCAGTGGTTAAGATTAATTTTTTTTTTTAAAAAAAATGTTTATTTATAGCAAGGCAGTATAGGTTACAAACAGTATCGGATGGCAGTATAACATAGCAAAAGAAAGATTCTGGCTGTGTGTCCTTTTCCCCCCCATCATTCCGGTTTTCCCGGGACAGAGATTCAGTCCATCACCCCCGCCTGGTGTGTACTCTCCCGGTCCCTCAGGGCCCAACGGGCGTTGATTGGTTTGAACGTCATTGCGGGAAATCGCTGATCATAGTCCAGCACTGGGGCCCATACATTCTGGAAGCGGTGCAGAGTCCCTGCTCTCGCTGCGGTGACCTTTTCCGCTATCAAGATGTCCCACAGTTTTCCCCACCAGTGGGCTAGGCAGGGGCCATCTTGCGACTTCCAGAAACGGGCCAGAACTGTCTTGCCCGCCAAGAGGCATTGTGTGAGGAGCTTAGCCCTGTTGCCGGAGCGGGGGTAGATTCCGGGGACCGGGATCCCCAGCAGAATTGTTTCAGGGTCCAGTGGGAGGGCAGAGCCGGTGATTTGTTCAATGGTTGAGAGACACCTGGTCCAGAATTGCTGGATCTTGGGGCACGTCCAACACATGTGAAGGTAAGAGCCTGGCTGAGTGCAGCCTCTCCAACAGGCGGGGTCCACTTGTGGATTCATGTGGTGGAGTTTGAGAGGGGGGTAATACCAACGCAGGGTGAGTTTGTATGCACATTCTTTGTTGGTGACGCAGGTGGAGGAGGAGTGGGTGCGGGACCATATGTCCACCCATGTTTGGTCCTCAATCGGGTGGCCTAGGTCCGCCTCCCACTGGGCCATGCATCGGGTTTTTGCCACCAGGAAATCCCCCAAGAAGCGTCTATATATGGCTGAAGTTCTTCCTCTAGCCGGCAGATCCGCGAGAGTTAGCTCCAGAGGAGTCGGGGGGCGAGTTGCCGCTTGGAGGGTCCGGGGGTGCGAACACCAGTGGCGGAGCTGGCAGTACGTGTATCTGTCCCTCTCTTGAAGCCGAAATGTCTCCTTGGACTGTTCGAAGGTCCGGGGTTTGTTTTCCGAGTACATCTGCCCCAGGGTTTCAAGGCCCCCGTCTATCCAATTCTGGAAGTTGCGGGGATGAGTTCCCGGGGAGAAGTTGGGATTGTGGAAGATCGGCGAGAGGGGGCTCTGGCCCCTCGGGATTCCTTTCTGCTTTAGAGCCCAGTCCCAGGAGCTTAGGGTCTGCTTCGTTGTCAGTAGGACGTCCTTCCAACGCGCCCTGAGGGAGGGTTGGATGTGAGGGAGGAACCGGAGGGTGAGCGGAAGCTGGGCTTGCTCCAGTTCCACCCATCTGGGGCGGGCTGTGCTCGACTGCCAGGCGTGTATGTGTGATAGTTGCGCCGCTGCGCTATAGGCCTGCAGGTCCGGGACCCCCAGGCCTCCTAGCCTGGCGTTACCAATCAGGGTCTTGTGGGGGATCCTGGCCTTTTTGCCTTTCCATATGAATTTCAATATCTTCCTCTGTAAGTGGTGGAGGGTCCGGGCCGGGAAAGGCACCGATAGGGAAGATTAATTTTAAACCTCCAGCCATCACCTCTGTTTTTGTTAAGGCCATGCCATCCCATTCTCATCACCCCTCACCTCCCCAAACATTGAGAAGTTTGTGGACACAGGTGGATGTCTGCGAATCCAACATGGCTGGCGTCTCCAAAAATCTGACGCACTTCACACCTTTCACCATCAGCCGGCGCGTCTGATGTCGACCCATGGGCTAATCAGAGGCCCATCCGAGGAGCGAACAGGGAAGTGAGTACATTGACCAAACCCAGATATCACCAATTATTTTTACCTACTTTTTGGTTGTTTAAATGATAAAAAATAAAATACTGGACGGATTTACACCAAATTTACAAAAGCACGCTTTTGGGACCAAGCCGCCACTCCTGCCGCAAATTTGGTGAAAATCCCTCCAGCAGTTTGGGCTGTAGGCGTGAGCAAATATTTTTTCTCCATTGTGTCTATGGGAAAAGCCATACATTTTGGGAGCCCCCCTATAACTCTCCTCCCCTCCCCCCCTTGACGAAACCTCACAGGACGCATCTGACAGGGCCATATCCCGTAATTGTATTTCTGATGCTAATATCTGCTTAGATTCAGATACTATGCATAGGCCGAGATCTAGTGATAGTCGCAGAGTATTACATAATTTGTTTTCAAAACTCGAAAAGGGACGTCAATTTCCATAGCGTCACATCAACTGTGCCCATGGTCCTTCACGCGTTGAGGTCCCTCAGATTGTTTTGTTTCTGACATGAGGTAGCATGAAGTGTAACGTGAGCACTGATATAATAAAGCAGATAAGCGATAAAGCCAGAAAAACATCTGTGCACCTACCCCAAGAGGGGAGGAAGGGTGGACGCATGTGAATCTAAGCAGATACAAGCATCAGAAATACAATTACGTTGAGTAATGTATCCCTTCTGAAGCTTGTGGATCTGCATAGATCACATGCTATGCATAGACTAGCAAGCAGTATTTGGAGAAGGAGGCAAGTTTGTAGAAGGTACAGCAGCAAATCGATGTTTTAGCACCACTTGTCCCACCTGTGAATCTGCTTTAGAACGTGCGTCTATGCAGTAATGCTGAGTAAAGGCATGTATAGAACTCCATGTAGCTGCTTTGCAAATGGTGTCTACAGGGACGTTAACAATAAATGTCAAAGTAGCTCCTGTACCTCTGGTAGAGTGCGCTCTTGGTGTAAAAGGAAGTGTTTTCTTTGATAGGGAATAGCAGAGCTGTATGCATTTCACTATCCATCTGAAGATGGAGTTCTTTTGAAATGTGATCACTGTCCAAACAAAGCGCTATGGAGACAAACAGTTCATCTGTTATTCTTAGTGGTTTTGTTGTTTAAATAATACAAAACTGCCTTCTTTTCATCCAGTGTATGGAGGTTTCTCTCAGCTCAGTTGGATGGATTTAAAAAGAAAGCGGGAAGTTCAATGGATTGGTTAACATGGAACTTGGATATGAATTTAGGTGGAAACCTAGGGTGTGTTCCAAGTACTACCTTGTGGATAACAAAGAAAGGGTCTTGCAACAAAAATGCTAATGGCTCACTAACCAGTCTTATTGAGGTGATGGCTACTATGTAAGCCGTTTTGTGTGTTAGGTGTTTGAGGCTGGATTTGTGCATAGACTCGAAGGGTGGACCCATGGAATTTGAGAGTAGAACATTAAGATCCCAACTTGGAGACGGGTTAGAAAGAGGGGGCTGGAGGGAGTCTTTACTCCTTCCATGAAAGCCTTAACAGCAGGGGCTTTCCACCAGGACACCTTGTTTTGTGAAGTGGTGTACGCTGACAGAGCTGCTAGGTGAAGCTTGATGGAGTTAAATACTAGGCCAGAGTCTAGTAAGTGGAACATGTAGTGAAGAATGTGTGATGGGGTACATTCAATAGGGTTTACACATCTTTTGATCGGCACCATATTACAAGTCCTTTCCATTTGTTGAAGTAGCAGTGCCTGCTGTTAGGTTTGCGTGCCTCCTTGAGGAGATCCATACACTTTTGAGGTATTTTTAAGTGTCCAAACTCTGACTTCAGGAGCCAAGCTGGCAACTATATAGACTGAAGATGGTGTATCCCTGTGCTGGTATAGCATGTTGTAGCGGCACAGGAGTTTTATTGATTCGCACATCGCCAGTTTGAGCAGATGTGGAAACCAAGGCTGTCTCGCCCACATGGGAGCAACCAGAATTAGAGTAGCTTGTTCCTGGTGCATCTTGTGCACTATCTTGCTCAGGAGTGGTGTTGGTGGAAAACCGTAAGAAAATGTCCCTGACCAGCTCATACACAGAGCATTCCCCTTGTATTTGGGTTGGGGAAACCTGGATGCAAAGTCTGAGCATTGTGTTTAGGTTTGTGGCAAACAAGTCTAAAGGAGATTACCCCAGAGGGAAAAGACTGTCTTGAATTCCTCTGTTGAGTTGCCACTCGTGTTCCTCGGGTAGAGGATTTATGCTTAGAGTGTCTGCCAGAGCACTGAGTTCCCCTGGAATGTGATGAGACACAAGGAACATGTTCGGCGTGAGTGCCCACTTCCAGGTTTTTTGGGATAGCCTGGACAGCCTTGGAGAGTGTGTGCCTCCCTGCTTGTTTATGTAAAACATGGCAGTGGTGATGTCTGTGAGGACTTGCACTGTTTGGCCTGTTACATGCAGCTGGAAAGCTTGTAGGGCTTTGAGTACCTCTAGTAGTTCTAAAAGGTTGATGTTGTTCTGGGCTGTGATCTGTGTCAACAGGCCACGTGCACTGTGGTGAAGTTAATGGGCTCCCCATCTGCAGAGAGGCATCTCTTGTAAGTATTGCTTGAACTGGAGGATTGCCAAAGGGTTTTCCCCTTTATCTGATTTTCCTTTGACCACCAGCGAAGTGCTTGTACAAGGGTTAGCATAACGACCACTAGATCGCCCTACTGACCGCTCGCCTGAGACCACTGTTTTGCTAAACACTCCTGCATTGGGTGCATGCGCAACTGTGCGTGTGGAACTAGATAAATGCAGGAAGCCATCATCCCAAGCAGGCGCATTGCTTAACGTACGGTTATTTGGCGACCGACAAGATAATGAGGTATTTGCAGCAGTATGTTCTGAACTCTTGTTTGATGGGAAGACTAGTTGATGCCTGCTACAAACTGCTTGGTTTGGCTTGTGATGAGGCTTGATTTGTTCTCATTGATTGAAAACCCCAATTGGAACAGAAAGTTGATTGTTCTTAGGGTATTCTGCATGCAAATTTGAGAGCATTTCCCCCCCCCCCTATTATCAGCCAGTCGTCCAGATAAGGATACACTGGGATGAATTCTCTGCTTAAGTGCGCTGCCACTACCTTGGTGAATACCCTTGGAGCTGAGGCTATGCCCAAGGGGAGTACCTTGAACTGGTAGTGTTGATTTACTATTTTTAAGTGCAGGAATTTTCTGTGCGCTGGGAACATTGAAACATGAAAGTATGCATCTTTCATATGCAATGTTGCCATGTAGTACCCTGGTTTTAGCAGTGGATTTCTTGTAGCAGTGCCATGCAGAACATTTGTGACTTGACATATGTGTTTGCAGGACGCAGGTCTAGGACAGGGCGCATTGCAAGTTCTCTCTTTGGCACAAAGTACGGTGAATAGATACCCTTGTTTACCTGGTTTGCCAGGACAATTTCTATAGCATCCTTTTCGAGCAGTGCTTTGACCTCTTCTAGCAGAATGCGTGGTTTGTCTCTGTCTTGGCGGGTGGCTGGATGGTCCCTGTATGAGTTCTCTGCAATTGCCTCCTGCCACGGTGGAAAAGACCCACTTGTCTGACGTGATCCCCCTCCCATGCGTGGGGGAATTGACAAATGCGACCTACTGGAGAAGCATGGGATGGGACCTGGTGCAGGTGGTCATTGCTTGGGGGGGAGGGGTGTGGGGATGGAGCCTCTGGTTGAGGAGGCTCTGCCTCTACTCCTAGACCGTCTGTGTCCCCTTTGAACATTTTGTTGGGAGGACTGCCCCTGCCAGCAACCCCAAGATGACGTTTGTCCACCTTGACTATAGTTAGAGGAACGTTGAGAATGTTGTCCTCAAAATCGGCGTGCATTAAACGCGCCTCTTTGCACAAAGGACTTGTTACTTAGCTGTACCAGGGACGTGGGACGTGTGTTGTACTTTTCTTTAGCTCTTCATCAGTGCATCCTAGACTGCTTTCCCAAATAAGGCATTTGGTTCGATTGGCATATTGAGTAGGGTGGCTTCAGTTTCCAGCTTAAAGCCGGATTGTCTTAACCATGCATAATAAGAGTACCCTCTGCTACTATACAGCCTGTGTTATCTGCTGCATCCAGATTATTTTTCAGGATGCAGTTGGCCACCTGCTTACTTCTCAGCCATTGTTTTCAGGAGCTGTGTTTTAAAAGGCCCTCAGGCAGAGTCTATTTGTTGTAGCATTTTGTCCTATTTATGGCAGCTGTAGTTCGCCAAGAGCGTTGTGTTATTAGATATTCTTACTTGGTATGCAGCCGAGGAAGCTACTTTCCTGCCTAGTGTATATATCTTTTTGCTCTCCTTATCAGGAGGGGCTTCAGCAGAGGGTAAGGGTGTGCCTGCCCTCTTTCTTGTGGTAGTTACGACGAGTGAGTCAGGCTTTATTTCACTCCTGATGTATAAGGGACGAGAGGGGGCTGGCCTGAACATCTTTTCAAATCAGGGGTTAACTGCACTCGTAAGGTTTGGGGTAAGTAGAGAAGGCTGAAAGCGCCTCTGGATGGACTGCAGGAGTGGTATAAACTGTGCTGCAGACTTTTGATCCCCAAGGATATCTTCTACAAAGTATTGATCTTGAAATGTTCGGCAGTCTTTAGGAGGAGTTCATTATACTGCAGCCGATTATCCACAGGTGAGTCAGACACGGGTTGGTCATTAGGGTGAGGAGATTGTATGATGTAGACATCGTCAACACAATACTGGTCTGTGTCATAGGTCCCTTTGGTCTGCTAGTGAACCAAGATCTTGAGAGCCTGAAGTGTCAATGATCCTAGGAAATGTTCTGTGAAGTGCTTGGCTGGGCAGTGACTAGTCGTGTTTTTTGGCAGCAGGTTGGTCTTTAGCTGCTTCCCTTTTTGAGGGCCCATGGAGGTTGGAGAGTTGATCAGGGTGACGATCAAAGAAGTCTGGAGCTATTGGAAAGGGCCGGAGTGTCTTTCGACGCACGTTCGCTGGTACCCAAGGGTTTGTTAGGGTTATTCGTGGTGTCGGGAACAGACTTCAACGTCTATTTTGGGGGCCGAGCATGTGGCGAACGGAATGGCCCAGAGGACAGGGATTCTTCGGACCTTCCCCTCAACACCGCGTGTGGATTAATGGTCGACTGTCAGCTGTGGTGGGTGTGCTTGGAGTAGTATGCAGTGTGGGTGCTTGAGCCGCCGGGTGTCATCGCATGTGGGAAACAGTCAGATCCCGATCACCCTTGGAGTCACTTAGGATGCCAAAAGCTGCCATTGCTGGATGCTGCCTCCATTTCCATAGCGTCTTTGGCTTGCATCGCGTTATGGGCCCAGCGCTTAGTCTTACAGTCCTTTAGTGTCTTGTGCCGAAAATGTTTGCAAAACTTGCAATGTTTTTTGGGGTGATCCCTGGGGAGACAGAGGTTACACAAATTGTGTAAGTCCTTCCAGGGAAACGTCCTGTTACAGGAAGGGCAACATTTAAAGAGTGTGTTTTCCATAGTACAGAAAGGTGGCAGCGCAGTGATGGAAAAAGGAAGAATATGGAAATAGGCATTCTCTAAAGGAAAGAAGTTATGACCTTCCCCCACTCTCCCTATTGTGAAGGGCCAAGGGCCAAGGCCCAAGGCCCATTGAGGCCTAATTAGGCCGTCAAAGTTCGTCGAGACGGTCCAAGTAGTCGTTGACGATGAATCCGTCCTTGCAAGCCGTTGCCGAAGATCTTACGGTGATACGGCCGTCAAAAGGAAATAAATCCATCTTTTAAAACTTGTATAATCAAAGGCGTTAGCCAGAAAGAAGGAACACTGCAACTTGCGTCTGAATATGATGGTGGAAAAATAAATCTGAGGAACCTCGACGTTTGAAGGACCATGGGTGCAGTGGATGTCACACTAGGGATAGTATTACTGACACACCCTGTCGACCTGCCTTTTCGAGTAATGCTCCTCCACTAGCACTAGATTTTGGCCTATGCATAGCATGTGATCTAAGGAGATCCACAAGCCAAAAAAATAAATAAACCATATACATATATATACACATACATATACACATATGACATTACTTACCGTGATCTTATTTCTAATGCTTGTATTCGGTACTGCGCGGGCCGATTCGCCCTGGCCAGTTCGGCGACGGGATGTTTTGGCGTGCCAGTACTGGTGGCTGAGTCGGGCGACATTGTGTAGCCTCCTGAAAACGTGGCTTTCCCTTCCCTTAATCTATTTGTCTAGTATCAGTGTCCTCTCTGAGTTACCCATTTAATGGCAACATACAGAAAGGTGAATGTCCGCGATCGTTAAATGTTCATTAAATAGAATAAATTAGGGATAATAATATATGGTATTTTAGCACTTTAAATTTAATTTCCAATGTGTCTAAACTGGACTTTTCAGTTAATTCGTAGTGTTAAAAGTTGCCATTTCCAACGTTTGTATACTCTATCTTTTGAAAGCCATATGCCATACATGAACTCGTTGAAATAATGATAAATATTAAGCTAGCTTAATTTAAAGCGCAGCTACCCTTGCACCCCTTGCTTTGTATACCCAGTACCTTCGTGTGAGATTTGATACGTGTGAAAGTGATTATTAGAGAACAGCGTTGGGGAAAACACAATTTGCGTGAGTTGTTAATTGCAGTAGCCTGAAAGAGCTTTTAAGCTACGTTCCCCTGTTTTACTTTCCCGCATCTTTGGTCATTTCTGTGCGCATTTCTGTGCGGCCAGTTCGGCGCCGGCTGCCACCGAACTGGCTCCCGCGCCGAACCAGCCACGCCAAATCGTCCTGCTCCGCTTGCATTTGCCTAGATTCATTATGCTTTGCATAGGGAGACATCTAGTGTTAGGTGCATAGTATTGCATGACTTGTTTTCGAAGTTCAAAAGACGTAGAATGGGGGTGTTTGTAATACTATCCCTAGTGTGGTGTGTACTGTACCCATGATCTTTCACGCGTCATTATCCCTCAGATAGTTTGGTTTCTGACATGAGGGAGCATGAAGTGTATGCGCGAGTACAGGCAACTGTCTCCAATGCCAAAGCATCTGACGTTATAGCCTGCCATTCCGTCAGATGGTGAGTTAACCTGCCCCCTACAGGTGTATTGTGTGGAAAGACCTCTGAGCGGTTTGGGGGCAGCTGATGCAGATGCCGAGGGTAAAGAGGCACCTACTGCTGCTGCGGCCTTAGTACTTTTGACCCATCCACCTCAGGTGGATCTCCTTTGGCCTCTTTGAGCCGGCTGTCTTCTGCCTTTCCCGAATGCGGAATAATAGCGAAAGGACTTTCCTCTCCCAGAGGTTCCTGAGGGGCGAAAAGGAGTTTGGCGGATAGCAGCTCCTAAAGATTTTGCTGCCGCTTTAGAAGTCTGCAACATTTCCAGACTGTCATTCGCTTTTTTCCTGAATAGTGAAGAGCCGTCAAAGGGCATATTCAAAAGTCTGGCCTGTACAACTGGAGCAAAGCCAGACTTTCGCAACCACGCATGCCTGTGGATTGTTGTACTTGCCGCCATGGCCCTGCTGATACTGTCAGCGGAATCGATGCCAGTTTGAAGTGACTCGCACATGGCATCTCCGCCATCTTTAATGTTAAGGAAGGCTTCCTTTTTCCTCTCCTTCGGGTATGCAGTCAGCCGCTGATGAAGCACACTCCCATAGTGTGCGACTGAACCTGGCGAGCGTACAGGTGGCGTTGATGGACTTCAATGCCATACTACAAGCAGAGAAGACTTTCTTTGCCATAGAATCGTACCTCTTGTCATCTCTATCCTGTGGGACAGTATGGTAAGCGGTCCTACTGCTAGATGAAGTTACCGCTTGAGCCACCAGGCTCTCTGGAGTCGGGTGTTTTGATAAGTATTCAGGGTCAGCAGCCGCTACCCTATACCTGGCTGACAATCTTTTATTGACCGCAGGGATAACTTCAGGAGTTTCCCAATTAGCTGTCATTTTCCTTTGTAAGGCTGCATGGAAGGGGACCACAGGGTCCTCCTGTGGACCTTTGTCCAATATGTCTGTTAGGTCATCCAGCTGAAAAACAGGTGAAGGCGCAGACCAACCCATAAATTCAATAATTCTTGCCATAAGGGTTCTATAGGGTGTTTCGGCATGTTACCCTGGGTCTGGTTTAACAAATTCCACTTCTGGGGAAGTGTCCAGTCCAGTAGTGACTCCTGTAGGTCCTTCAGCCTTCTTTCCTCAGAGGTGAAATCCTCTGAAATAGGCAGTGTGGTCCTCTAACCCAAATGTTTCCTGGTCAGAATCTTTCCTCTCTTCATAAATTGAAGATAGTCCAGGGTACTCTGACCTCTGAAATGGTGTAAAACCCATCTCTAAGGCAGAAGGAGCCAAACTCGTCATTATTGGGCGAGAAAACGTCGATGTCGGCGACGCTGATGTGACAGGCTTCGAAGGCGCCGAAAAAACTGGAAGGGGTCTCGAAGAACTCGAGAGGATCAGGATCCTACTCGAGGACATCGACTACGGTCTCGGCATCGTGCCGGAGGCCCTTGGAATCACCGTTGGCTGTGGAGTGGCCTTGGTCTTCTCTTTCATCGGCGTCGACGATGGCGTCCAGTCGATCGACCGATGCGTCGAGGAACCCTTAGACAACGGCGTCGATGGCGCCCATCCGTGCGTCAAAGGACTCTTAGACGACGGCGTCGAAGATGGTGCCTTCTTACCCGATGGCTCGTGGCGCTCTCGGGTGGAATGTTTCGCCGGGTGCTGCGACTCGCAGTGTTTTGATTTTTTGGGTTTTTCACCCGGGGTATCACCCTCCGCTGTCTTCGAGGGGGTCGAGGCCGCGTTCTCGGAGACGCTTAACATTTTCTTTCTGAATTCCTCCCAGTCAGCTTGAGAGCTGTGTTTTGTGGGACAGGAGACCCTTTGTGGGGCGACAGAAGACGAGGAAGGGGATCTTCGACGTCACTTTTTTGAGTGTCTTGATCTCGACGAATGGTGGGAGCTACTTCGAGATCTAGAATGGGAATGATTGACGGCGAGGAGACTAATGCCTCGACTCAGCCGAAGAAACCTTTGAGGAGGTTTTGACTGACTTACCTCTCTCGAGCTTCCCCTTGCGCTCCTTCAAGGCTTTCGCCGTCATGGACATACAGTCCTCACACTCCGAACAATGGTGCTCGGATCCCAAGCACCACAAGCAGATCCTGTGTGGATCCGTTATCGACATTTTTTTACCGCAGTCTCGACATTTCTTGAAGCCGGATCGCGGCGTCGTCGGTTCCGATGAAGATGCCATCGAGAACGAGTAAGTATTAAGTAGATATAGAGTTATCCTGACTGAACTGAGCAACGACGTTCCGAGGCCCCACGAAGCGTGGAAAAACAGAACTGAGCAACGGACGCAGCGCGTGGCTATTTATGGGCATGATGACGTCGGCGCCGATACGGTGGCCGTCGAGGGACATCGACTCGGCGGACGTCGACGCGCAGCGCCCTCTACAGAAAAAATCTCCTAGGCCAGCAAGCTGGAAACTTATTATCAAAGATAAGGAATACATCAGAGGACACAATCCCTTCAAAGGAAATGTTTGACACTCAGTTCAATTCATACTATGCAAGTGACTTAACATCGGATGATGTATTATGTAACTACTAGGACAGCCCAAGACAGGGATCGGAACCAGTATCTATTCCCGTTGATCAGAAAGGGCCCTACGTAGAGATGAAGGTAGGGAATAGACAGCACACTTTTTTAGTGGATACATGTGCACAGAAATGCTTGATTGACCATTACCTGGTTTCGGAGATACCACTGTCAGGGCAAAAGAATGTTTCAGTAGGGTTTGCAGGCACCCCAGTAATCAGTCCAGTGTCAGAATCAGTACCTATAACACTAGGTCCATTCACTGAGTCATGCCCGTTTCTTTTGACACAAAATTGCGGCAAGAATTTATTGGGTTTAAATTTGTTGAAAAAACTAAGTGTGGTTATTCATTGTTCTCCTGATGGAGTGTATTTGACAATATCACCACAAAAGATGCCAGTATCACGATTTTTGTCTAAACCATTACCAACTGAATGAAGTAACGTGCCGACTTGTATATGGGCAATGAATGACAATGATGTTGGTTGTTTGAAAATAGAACCAGTGAGAATTATTTTGAAGGAGGGAGTCACACTGCCACGTATCCCATAGTTTAAAATTTCGGTGGAAGGTGAGAAAGCATTGAAATGCATTTTTTCAAATTTGCTTAAAAGAAGCAGGATAGAAGAAATTACTGGTAGCACTTGCAACAGCCCCATACTTCGTTTATAAGAAAGGAGGTAATGAAATACCATATCGTTTTAGAATTCATTTGCGCGGATTAAATAAAGTAGTTGATCCCCAATTTCCATTGGTCCCAGACGTCACTACCATTTTGACGATGATTCCAGCTTCTGCTTCACATTTTAGTGTTATGGATCTGAAGAATGCATTTTTTTGCATTCCAGTACTTCCTGATAGTAGATATTCATTTGCTTTTATGTTAGGACGACGTTCTTTCACACGAATTCCACAAGGTTACACTGAGAGTCTGAGTATTTATAGCAGAGCACTAAAAGAACAGCTAGACATGTTAGAATTGCAAACGGGTTGTGTACTATTGCAATACATTGATGACCTATTGATTGCTGTCAACACAGAAGACATTTACAAAGAGAGTACTGCTAAATTGACGACACATTTGGCAGAACATGGACATAAAACATCATTAAAAAAATTCCAGTATTGTTGAAAGGAGGTGGCCTATTTGGGCTACCTACTTTCAAAAGAGGGAAGGAGACTAACACCAGAAAGGATAGAAAGCATCTCGGGTATGCTCTTTGTCAATGCCACCAAAACCTATGGTGGCATTGACAAAGAAGGATGTTGCTTGCCTTTACCATGGAGCGAGGAATGTCAGAATGCATTTGATCTGCTCAAAATTGCGTTGTGCTCAGCTCCAGTTTTGGGCACACCAAACTATGAAAAGGATTTTAAGTTATTCGTGCATGAAAATAATGGTTGTGCTTTGGCTGTTTTGACTCCGGAACAACGAGGAAGAAATCGAGCATGCAGTTATTTTTCTTCCACGCTGGATCCTGTTGCATGCGCTTTGTCGCGCTGTTTGCGAGCTGTTGCTGCAGCTGCCGCGTCAGTAAATCAAACTGCAGGAATGGAATTGGGTCACGCCTTAACTTTGATGGTGCCTCACACAGTAGACGCTCTTTTAAATAGAACACAGACGCAAAATCTTACATCAGCTAGACTGATGAGATACGAAATTGTGAGGTGTTGTGCTTTGAATCCTGCAGAGTTAATGCCCCCTCCTAATGAAAGAACAGGTGAGAAGGAACTACCACCCCATGATTGTATAATGGTTACTGGACAAGAAACGAAAGGAAGAATTAACTTAACAGACACCCCACAGAAAGAGCCAGACGGAGAACTGTTTTGTGACGGTTCCTGTTTTAAATTGCCCGATGGCACATCAACTGATGCATATGCCATCACCACACTGAAGAGTATTGTAGAGAGCAAAAGGATCCCATATAATTCAGCACAGGCTGCGGAGATAATAGCATTTAAGATTTCTGAAAATGTGAATGTAAACATATATACGGACAGTCAGTACACATTTGGAGTGGTACACAATTTTGGTCGACTCTGGGCTGAGAGTGGTTTTCTAACATCACATGGAACCAAGATTCAACATGGTGCTTTGATAGCAAGGTTTTTTTTTTAAAAAAATTATTTTATTTTCAAAACCAAATAAAACACCACACAATACAACTGTTTCAGTACATAAAAAGCATCATTAAACCATCACATTTTGCGGTGTAATTCCCCGACCTCCCCCCTCAAACTAGAGCCGGCTCACTACTTGTGTCATCTACAGGAGCATTATCGGGTAGAGCAGTACCTATGCGCTCATCATCCGAATCCTCCGTTTCGTTATTAGCCTGGTGAGGGTTTGCCATGGAGGTCACCAATTGCCGCCAGGCCAGCAGGGGCCCTACTTCCTCCTCACCCCCCCCCCTAGTGACCGCTTCAAACCAAACTACGGATTCCGCCCATCTTAGGAGGTCCACCCACCATAGCTCCACCCTGGGTCTGTGGGCCACCTTCCAGCCCATAGCAATCCTGCGCTTGGCCAGGACATAAGCTAAATCCTTCATTTTGCTTATGTGCTTTAAGTCCCGGGGTCTGGGAAAAATCCTGAGCATGCATGACCAAGCTGATCCCACATCCAACACCACTCCCCCGCCGGCCAGTTTCATTTTAACCTCATCTCAAAATCTGTGCACCTCCAGGCAAGCCCAGAACATGTGTAGCAGTCCTGCTTCCACCTCCCCACACCTGGGGCATTCCTGCGTAACCGAGCCTCCAAACCTTGCAATTTTCTCGGGAGTCAAATAAGCCATATGGGTAACATACAGTTGGAGTCTCGCGTTCCGGGACACCTTTTTATGGTACCTCTGGGCTCTCTCCCATTGCCCATCTTGTCATGGGTCCTCCTACCTCTACTTCCCAATCCTGTCTCAATTGGAGCAGCTCCTTCCCCGCCTTTGCTCTCAGGAGCTCATATATCCTCGATATTTCGTGCCCACCCTCCGAAACATCATACATACATAGTTTCCAGGGAGGCATCAGGGTCTTCAGCTAGCACGGTCTCCGGCCATCTCTCTCAAACCAGTTTCATAAGCCTAGCATAGGTTATATATTGGCCTCTATGCACCCCTGTCTCTTCTTGCAACCTTTGAAAGTCCAATGCCTCCCCTTCCTGCCATATGTCCCCAAGGATGGCCAAGCCTACCGGTTCCCAGTATCTACGGACCGACTCAAATAGTTGAGGGTGTTCCCGCACAGCGCCACCAGTGGGGCCTGCTGGGAGAGCGGCTCTGAATCCCCCATCATTCTCCATGTTCTGCGCCAGACTACCCAGCCCAGCCTCAGTAGCCGCCCCCTTCCCACCAGTTTGTCTTTACGTAACCACACCACTTCCCTCAAAAAGTATGGGGCCGAGTCTCCCCGCAAAAGCCTGGCTTCCGCCGAATCTTCAGCCGACAGCCACCTGGCCACATACAGCAGCTGCCCCGCCAGATAATAGATTTCAAAATTTGGCAGGCCTATACCCCCCTTATCACACGGGTTCTGGAGTTTCCACAGGGCTACCCGGTTTCTGGAGTTACCCCACCCACACGAAACCCCTACACACACTATGAAGTCTCACAAATAGGCTCCTGGGAATCAAAAATGGGACATTCACAAAAAAATGCAAGAGTCTAGGCAGGACCACCATCTTGAGCAATGCCGCTCTCCCCATCATAGTCAGGGGCAATCTAGACCAAAACACCATGCTGTTCTTGACCCCCTCTATTGCTTTCTCTGTATTATGTTGGTGCTCCGCCTCGATCCTGTGGTAAATATTTACTCCCAAATACCTAAATGTCTCAATCTGCCATGGTATTGGCAGGATAGGCAACCTCTGTAACGGGACATTCCTATATCTGCCCAAGGGAAACAGACTAGACTTTCTAGGGTTCACCGATATGCCCGAGAGGGTGGCGTAACGGTCCATCAGCTCCAGCACATACTGCAGGTTCTCTTCCGGATAACGCAGATAAAGGAGCATGTCATCCGCGTACAGTGATACCAGGTGTCTACCACTTACTGTGCTAATACCCACCTCCCCATATTGTTGCCGCAGGCATATTGCCAGCGGCTCTAGTGCTAGTATGTATAACATGGGTGACCAGGGGCATCCCTGTCTGGTCCCCCTGCTGAGTTGCCAAATATCTGAGACTATGGGCCCTGTTTTGAATCTTGCCATCGGGGTGCTGTACAACAACTGGACCCACCTGATGTATCCAGGTCCCATTCCGTATCCCCTCAGGGCCGCTTTCAGCCAAGGCCACTGCACCGAATCAAAGGCTTTGACCACGTTTAGCGACACATAGCCAGCTCGTCCGTGTCTTCCTCAGTTTGGTCAATAATGTGGTGCCACCTCCTATGGTTATCAGTGATGTTCCTGCCTGGGACATAGCCCGTCTGATCTGGGTGTATCAGCTTACCGATCACCCTCTCAGCCTATTAGCCAGCACTGCCGTGACTATTTTGCTGTCCTGGTTGAGCATGGACAAAGGCCTGTAGGACCCGCACTCCACGGCCGGCTTGCCTGGTTTCAGGAGTGGGATGATCACAGCCTCGCGAAGGGACAATGGAAGTTCCCCCTGCTCATAGGCCTTGTTGAACATGGCAAGCAGTGGCTGAAGCAGCTCCCGCGTGTATGTCTTGTAAAACTCACTAGGCAACCCATCCGACCCGGGCGCCCTGCACGTGGGCAGATTCTGAATCACCACCTCCAGCTCATCCGGGGTGACAGGAGCGTCTAACTCCGTGCGTTCTAGATCGTCCAGGGTGGGAAGCTCTATGTCCTCTAATGTGTCCAGTGTGTCCTGACACATATCCTCCCCTGTGTCCTCATAAAAATGTCTATAAAACTTGAGGAACTCCTCGTTTACCCCCTCTTGAGTGTTGCAGATGCGACTTCCCTCATCCCTAATCTCACTGATCACTGAGCGGGGGGTCTCACTCTTATACAGCCAGGCCAGCAATCTGCCCGGCTTGTCGCCCCCTGCGTGTAGCCTCGCTGTGTACTTCTTGTAATTTTGTCTACACAGCCTATCCCAGAGTGCACTGCAGGTTAACTGTAGATCCTTTATCTTGGTTCTATTATCACGAGCGGTATCCTCATGTCGTGTGAGGCCCTCCAGCTCCCTTTCCGTTTCCTGAAGTTCCTTTTCGATACCCCCTTGGATCCCTTTAGATTTGGAAATGGCTACTCCACGCACCACAACGCTTCCCACAACGTTCCCACAGAGCGTACGCTGCCCGTGTTTATATCAAACTATTCCTTGATGGCATCCCTCAGTTCCTCCCGGAACCCCTCATCTTGCAGTGCCTCTGTCCTAAGTCTCCATGTTGGGATCCGCGATCTGGGGGGTTGGTGTCGCCACTCTACCACCAAAGGTAAGTGGTCAGATAATACCCGGGCCTTGTATTCCGCTCCTACCATTTCTCCCGCTATCTCAGCTGCTACAAACACATAATCTAGCCTCGTATACAAGTCATGTGGCGCTGCGTAGTGCGAATATTGCCTATCCATAGGATGCAGCCTCCTCCACACGTCCACTAGGCCTAGGTCTTCCATCAATGTCCCCAGCGCTCTGGCCGCCGGCGCCATTTTCCCCGCCTTGTCAACTGACCTATCCATTTTGGGATTCAGGGTGCAATTAAAGTCCCCTCCCCACACCACCGCGCCCCCAGCCAGGGGGGCCAAGTTTGCCGTAAAGGGACCTAAAATAAGCCGCTGTGTCGTGGTTGGGGGCGTACAGATTTATGATACGTACTTCCCTGTTTTCCAGGAGCCCTGTTAACGCCACCATTCTGCCCTCCGGGTCTACCGTTGAGCTAAGCACCTTTAACAGCACATGCAGCGCCACCCAAGTGATAACCTCTCTAGCGTACGCTGAGTACATAGCCCCCACAACATTACCCCTCCATTTTCTCCTGACCACCTCCAGCTTCTCCCTAGTGAGATGAGTCTCCTGCAGCAGGGCTATGTCAATGCGCATCCTCTTTAAGTACAGCATCACTTTATTTCATTTCAGATCGCTATTGAGGCCCCGTACATTCCAGGTCACAATTCAGAGATTACCCGATGCCATCTACTCGGTCTGTTCCCAACCCACCCCTCCCTTTAATGCTCCCTTTAATGGTTTGTTTTCCAACTCTCCCCCTTCCCTCATTCAACAATTCCCCCAATCCCCCTGTCCTCCAACTCCACTCCACAGCACACAACCCAACCCCTCCCCCCACCCTACCCCAACAAATGCCCAGCTCCATCCTAGGATCTCAGGCACACCCGTGTCTGGTCCTGTCTTATATCCGAGGACTAGGACCCCGCGGGGCGTCACCAATCTAACAGTGATCTAACTAAATATACCTAAATGGGGGTATGCAGACGGGCTCTGCAAGGCTCCTTAATAAAGCATCAGTTACAGTGCTCATGTGTCATTTTCTTTTTCAAGCTAGTTTTACCGGCCAGCGGGCCAAATTACTGACTATAGTCAAGTCCCATAGTCTCAAACCGCACCCCCTCAAGGTGCCCCCCCTGCGCATTACTTATCTCCTCCACCTATCCATTCGTCTGAATGGACGGCTCCTGTGGGCAACCTTGCATATCGAGCCATCCCATGGCCTCCTCTGGAGTTTCAAAGAATAAGGTTCTATTCTTATGAAAGACTTTCAATTTCACCGGGTAAAGCAACATGTACTTATGGCCCGATTCTCTCAATCTCCTCTTGACCGCCCCAAAGTTCATTTGGTTCCGCTGCACCATCAGGGTATAGTCTGGGTAGGCTCTTATGTTTGCCGCCCCTCTTTGAATTGTTCCCCCTTTGCAGAAGTGCTCCAGTATCCTTTCTCGATCCCAGTAATTAAGGATCTTGGCAATCACTGGCCTGGGCAGGTTACCCGGCGGCGGCTCTCTCGTCAGAGCCCTATGCGCCCTTTCCACCGCGAACCCCTGAGACAGGACCCCTCCTGGTATCTCTTGCAGCAACATGGATTCAATAAATTCCATGGGGTTGTGGCCCTCTTCTCCCTCTGGCAAGCCCACTATGCGGATGTTATTTCTCCGGGCGCGTCCTTCCGCCTCCGCCCTGTTCTCCAGATTACACACCCGCTGCACCAGGGCGTGTAGTTCCGACTTGTGTGAGGCACAGTCCGCTGTGCTCGGGCCCACCTCTTTCTCGAGGTTTCTCAGTGCGCTCCGCCAATGACCTGACATCCTGCCGGAGGAGATTCACTTCTTCCTGCACCTCTCCTACCTTGCGGTCCAGCGCTGTTTTCAGTTCGGTTACCGGCAATTCAAGTTTGGTTTCCCATGCTGCCTTCAGGTTTGCAATTGCGGCTAGGACCTCTTGGTTCGTGCCCGTGACGGCCATGCCACCCCCAGGAGGCCTGTCCTTACTCCTGGCACCTTCCGGGCCAGGCGGTGTCTTGGCGTATTCGTCCAACGTGGGCTGCTTCCCCTTAAGTCTAGTAGGTTTGTTGGACATAGCGCTGTTGTTATGGGAAATGGGTCTGTCACACCACTTGTGGTCTGCACTCCCAGCGGGGGCAACTCACTACAGTCTATTGCGTTCAGGGAGGCCACCTCAGGAGTGTGCCATGCCCGGCTCTTATGTGCCTCAATGGGTTGTGTTCTTCCACGTAATTGTACGAGTCTTTCCTCCAATACCTCTATGTGTCCACAGCGGCGCCCTATGATTCGTGTCCGGGTCACCCGCAGGTAGCTGCTACAAGCGGCAGCTCCAGAGTCAGTTATCAAGCCACACACATGGGCCTCAAAGCCACCATTCATGTCCTGTGTACACCCTTCACCGGACTTGCTGGCCGGCTAGCACGTGTCCTCTTGGTCTTGGGCCTTTTGTCATTTCCTAGGGCCACGCACCGTTCGGAAACGTGTCCCTGATGGCCAGCCTGTGCACTCTTCTTCTGTGCTGTTGGGCCGGTGTCAGGATGGTGGCAATGGTCAGGTAACCGTCCTTATGATTTGCACCATCCAGTGTGTAGTGGCTGTGCCAGGGGGTGTCCTGCGGTGCAGGTTGTTATAGCCAGTTCACAGGCTCAATATAGGCTTCCCGAGTGTTGCTACTTTAGTTTTTAATGATTACGCATGCGTCCACTCAACGCGGTGCATATGAGATATTGTGCTCCCATTCGCCTCCGCAGCTCTCTCCAGCTGGATCTCTACACCATGTCACTCTCTATGGAGCGCTGTGACCGCTCCGGTGTTTTCCGCACGCTGACGTTCCGTCTCGTACCCAGCCCGCAGGCCCCGCACCATCCGGCTGGGCCGATGCCCGTCACGGTCCCCTGTCCAGTTCGGACCGCTGTGCGCAGGTTGGAGAGAGCCTGCGGGCGGGCGTCTCAGTCCCTGATCCGCCGTCCCGGCCCACAGCTGTTCACTCGGGGCCGGGGCCCGTCTCTCCGCCTGCTAGATGCCTCGGGGCACTAATTTCGCTCGGGCCACAGGGTCTGCTTTGTTTTGTGCGGCTCCGGCGCGGTCCTAGCGCCGGCAGCCCCTCCGACTCGCGCTGCCTGCAGAGATTCTTTGCCCGTTTCAAGGCCACACAGAGCAATTGTGCATACCGGTGGCACTCCTCAGGGTGCACGCTCCTGCTGCTTCGCTTGTCTCAGTGTCCATCCCCTAGCTAGCACCTCCATCGATCCGCTCATCCAGTCTACCTTGTTTCGGAGGGTCGCAATTTTTATTTTCGGGTCTTCATCACCACCGGACTTCACGCACCTCTAGCAGCTGTTCCAAGGATCATGCGGGCTCTAGATTAGTACCGGGTGCACACCGTATATTCATAGGAAGGTGCTCATCTTTCCATGCTCGCCAGGCCAGTGCAACTGCACTTTTTCAACGGATGTTTGCAGGATCGCCCGGAGCCTCACGGCAAGCACGTCCGCTTACATGGCCTTGTAGCCACGCCCCCGCTTTGATAGCAAGGTTGTCTGCACTGGCGTGTCCTAAGCGACTAGGAATAATGAAATGCAAGGCACATAAGAAAGTAACATGTAACGTTGGAAAAGGAAACGCATTTGCAGACAAAATTGCGAAACAAACTGCCACTGATCCACACACGAAAATGTTTATAGCTCAGTCAGAAGAAGTGCCCTGCATGATAGAAAATGGTATTGCCACTGTTAAAGAGATGCAAGTGGAAGCAACTGCAGATGAAATAAGAGCATGGGCTGAGGGCTCAGCCGAATTAGACGTGGAGGGTTGCTGGGTAGACAGAGTAGAAAGTGGATGCTGCCCAACTCCTATGTAACTGCAATGGTCATCTTGGCCCACAGTCCCACACACATGTGCTAAAAAGATGATTCAGCATTTGGCCTCAGTCTGGCAGAACCCACACATTCGAAAAACTGCTGAAAGGCTAGTCCAGAATTGTATGACTTGTTTGCAACGTAACATTGGAAAAGGAACAACTACTCCTGTAGGTAGTTTTGGGCCCCCCCCCTCTATGCCCTTTGAAGTCATCCATTTTGATTTCATAGAAATGGAAAGGTGTCAGAAGTTTAAGTACATCCTGGTGGTAGTTTGTGCATTCAGTAAATGGGTAGAAGCATACCCGCTTAAGGACTGCACAGCAATGAGCACAGCGAAAGTGATGCTGAAAGGGTACTTCTCTAGATTCAGCCTGCCACGGGTCATATGGTCAGACAATGGCCCGCATTTCGTTGCCGCCGTGATACTACAGATTTGTACAGGCCGTCAGATTGATAAACAATTCCATTCCGCCAGACACCCGATGAGTGCCGGTCTTGAGTGCCAAAACGGCATCTTAAAGAATAAAATAAGTGAAATCTGTTCAAGGAATCAATTGAGGTGGCCTAATGCGCTGCCCTTAGCTTTGTTGTGCATGCGCACGTCTGTGCGGGCAAGGACTGGACTCTCCCCATACAAAATCATCATGGGGAGACCCACGAATGTCTGGTGCGCCCCACAGCCGAGGGGCTTGAATGAAGTAGAATACCCTTTGCTAAGCACTTATTGTAACTTGTTAACGCAGAAACTCTGTTTGATTCATCAGCAGGTGTAGGAGGCTCTTCCTGTCAGATACACAGGCCCAAGGCATTGTCTGCAGCTGGGCGAGTGGGTCCTGATCAGGAACTTTGAGAGAAAGTCCTCGATCGCACCCAGGTGGAGGAGCCCATATCAAATTCTCCTGGTAACGCAGACGGCAGTCCGAGTGAATGGTCGAAAGGCATGGATCCATGCCACCCAAACGAAAAGAATTCCATTTCCGTTGAAAGAGCTGCCTGATCCAAACGACAAGAAAGAAACAGCTGCCCATAGTCGCCAGTTCTCTCCCACAAATACTGCCTGAGCCTGAGAAAAAGCCTGTAAAGATTGCAAGGAAAGAGAAAGGGCTAAGAGTGCCCCAACTTTGCCCAGCTGAACCTGCATCATCACAGGCTGACACTGAGCCTGCATCTGGAAGTGAATCTGCATTGTTCATTGATCACACAGTACCTGGAGCAATAAGGTACAACCTATGTTCTCAAAATCTGAAGTGATCTGAGCTACATGTTTTGTTTTGCCTCTATGCCCAACAAGGATGAATTGGGAATCGGAGGCCTAGGGAACTGGAGCGTGGGAGTTGTACCAATCTGCATCAAATTGGGAGCTCTGGAACGCGGCTTCCCGGTGGTATCTTTGAAAAAGTGAATGACGGTAGTCAGTCAAAATCTCGAAAACAAAATATCGAATACAAAAAGACCGAAAAAAAAAATATCGAAATAAAAAATATCGAATTTTTTATTTATTTATTTATATATGTTTTTGGGGTCAGGTAAGTAAAAAAAAGGGGTAAAATAAAAAAAAAATGAAAAAAGGGGGGTTGGTGGGGGAACCCCCCCATTTAAAAAAAAAAAACACATTGAAAAAAAAATTCGATATTTTATTTTTCGGCCTTTTGTATTCGAGATTTTGGTTTTCGAGATTTTTGAATTCGATATTATCACTATGAACCGTGAATGACATATGTTTTGTTGATCACCCCATGGGGACAAGCGGGGATCATATGGTACAAACACAATTGATGCCTGCTCTGGAGTCTTTGGAGCACTGTGCATAGGCACAATCTTGCCACATGTTTAGCAATTCAGGCTGCCGAGAACTGGCCTGGATGCTTTGCTGACCTCTTTGGACGCTTTGCTGTTTCTACGGGAGCTGCTGAAAAGAAAGTATTCACGACGAACATTGTTGGAGAAGAATTGCACACAATGCGCATACTCGCTTCTGTTCCCTCCTGCACCAACGCTGATGACCTAGTAGATGTAGAGACTATAAAAATTTCAAAAAGAATGTGCTGTAGAAAATTCAGAATGATTATAATACTACTTTGTATTCGGAGTACACTGATCCCAGTACTATGGTATTTGGAGAGCGTGCATTCATTAAGCTCACTTTTTTTTGCCTGTTACCAATGCACCTGCCACAGACAGTCTTATAGTCTCCCTCCATTAGAAGAAAGACACAGGGAAGGTTATGGCAGTAACATGTTGCTTTTGATAATGAATATGACTCACTATCCTGAACAGAATGAATTGCTGGGTCTGCTCCCATTTACCCCAGCATGGCGGGAAAGTAATGGGTTGGTATGTACAGCCATTACCCCTCAATACAGCATGCTATGCATCACTAAGTGCACTATTTTATGGGAAATGGAATAAGAGTGATACAGGTAAGTTAGATAGAACAAACATTGATGAGTTTGAAAGGGTGGTAATGGAACCTGTAGGTTGTTCCATATTTAACAGAGCAAGTGATAAAACCAGTGGTAAGGCCAGTGGACAGGATATACGTGCCTTATAAATCATCTGTAATTACATTCCACATGAACCAAGGAGGGAACAAGGACGTATTGCAACCCTCGTATACAATAAATTACAAACCTCGCACTGTCCCATTTTGCCTACGGAGGGGAGTAGTTTCTTACCTGTAACTCCATTCCTCCAGCGTTGGCATATTTCATGGATTCACATGCTTAGAATATTCCCCTTTGTCAGGCTGGGAACCCTCGGTACATTAAGACGTTTTCCATAGGAAAAATGTCAACACTTGTGTGTCGTATCTACGTCGTTTTGGGCTGCTTACGCATGACCGAATAGGACGTAGGATATAAATAGCCCCGTCCCCACGGCAACCCTTCAGATTTGAACCCCTAAAGTAGTAGGGGCATATAAAGTTTGCATTCAGTGGAGGCCGGCGGGTGCATGTGAATCCATGAAAGATGCCAACGCTGGAGAAATGGAGTTACAGGTAAGAAACTACTCCCTTCTCCAGCATTGGATCTTTCATGGATTCACATGCTTAGAATAGATTATATAGCAGTACTCCTAATTTGGGGGTGTGCAATGCAAACCAATATTATCAGAGCCGTACATGCAGTTAGCCATACAAAACCTCAATCATGTACATTGACATTAGTCACAATCATGGTATATTAACAAGAGAATACACCCTTCTGCGACATCTGTTTCAGTAAGGTAAGCCCCACAGGACTGCTCGTCCCATTTGCATATCTGCTACATGTTGTTGCTCTAGGCAATAATGCCGAGTAAAAGTATGCGGTTGTTAGGGAGAATTCTCTCTTTAGGCTGAATTTCCTAACCTAGTGAGTCCCCTATCAGCTTTGCTGGATTTCTGGAGTTTGTTTTTTTCCTCCTGCCGGGAGTGAGACTCTTTCTCTCACTCTTGGACATGATTCATGGTATTCCTTTGATTGGTAATGTCTTTTATGGGCTATGGGGTCCTTTACTCCATAGGGTCTCATGTGTTTTTCCTATGTGTGTTACCCAGCACCCTCCGTGCAGTAACACAGGGGTGTCATAGTGACACCCCACCTTAGACTCCATACCCTGGGACTGACTGTCTCCCAGGGCATGTAAAGTCACCATTGGCTTTACTAGTCCCAAATTATTAACAGAAACCAGTACAAACCATCGTATTGTGGACGGACTGGTCGGGGCAATTCGATTGCCCCGGGGTCTGTTAGTCGAGGGGGCACGTCTCCATCTCCCCTGATCGAGTTTTGGCTGGTGGCAGTGGAAACTACTTTTTATATTCGACCGCAAATATTTTCCTATGGGATTTTCCCCATTGTTCGAGGCTACCAACTTTAATTATTTAATTCTCATAACCTCGAACATACCGCCGGTTTATTTAATAAATATTAATTCTCTGGTTGGTATTTTTTGACAAGACTGATTCTAAAATGGCGTTTGTGTTCTCTTCTGTGACTCCAACCCAAGTCGAGCCCTTTGTTCCACTTTTTGGCGGGTTTCTCCACAGAAGACTCCAAAAGTGGTGCCACTCTGTCTGGATATCACAGGGGGTGTGGGAGGGGGTTTAGGCACCCTGGACCGAGTTACCTAGGTAACTCAGGTCGCACTCTTGTGTGATTGGCCCAAGTGGTGAGCCGGCCGGCTCACCACTTAGCATGTTTGAGTGACAGCTAGGCTGAGTGAATGGGGGTTTTCTGCATAAAAGCAGGGCTTTGGGGACTGGAACTTCAGAAGTCGCCACAGGACCTGAGAATCCGACGAGGGAGAAGCTGAGCCGACCTACCACGACGACACCACCGGTGGAGCCCTGCAGAACGGACTCACCACTTCCCGACGACAGAGAAGATCTCCCGGCTGGAGAGGCTTCTTCCCCTGACTGGTGGGCACAACCAGTTTTCCTTTCTTTCTTCGCACCCCAGCCCAGTTTGTGGTCGAACTGCCCGTGCCAAGCACCCCGGCAGCCGGATAGCCACTCACCACTGAACCGCGAATCACCGGACCGCCCCTTGTACCTGAGAAACTCCGCAGCTGGTTTCTTCCCTGGCAGTGCAACGGACTCCTGTCTTCCTCCACGACGAGATCCTCTCTTCCCCCAGAAGAAGCACCGACTTGCACCCGCTGCCAGGAACAACTGCCCGCGCTGGAGCGTTCTCATCACTTTAAGGTACCTTGTCCGCCAGGCCTCTCTTTCTAAAGATTGCTACAAGGTAATAATAACTTCTTAACCTTCTGGACTGGGCTGACCGCCTTTACCCTCTAACTGGTCCCTTTTTGTGGTTCAACTCCTTTTTGAATCTTTACAAGACCTTTGTGCACTGCAACCGTGTGACCTTGGACACATTTCGTTTGGATCCTCCGAAGGTGGATCCGGCCTCTTGAACTCTAACTTCACGGTTTTACTTTGCCTTTCTCCCTTGTTGTGTTCTTGAAAAAGTGTTGGGATCTGTTTCAATTTGTTCTCTGCTTTTCTCTCCCTTTTTAAAACAAACTATTAGAGTGCCATCTACGTTAAGCGCTCACCGCTGTCTAAAAATAAGTGGGGCTTTACTTAAGACTTGTCAAATATTCTTTTAAGGGAGTGTATATTTCTTTTAGTGACTGTTTCTGAATTGCTTATTAGTGCCTGTGTGTTTTTCTAGATGTGGTTTTAAATAAATAATTATATCTCTTTTACACCAAGCCCTGGTCAGTGTTTACTTGTTCTATTGTGTGCTCTTGACCTATTGTGAATACTCTGTATACTGCCTAACTCTTCTTGAGGGAAGTCTGACTGCTCAGCCACAGCTACCAAGTGAATCTGTGTGGTACAGACTGCTACCAAGTGGGTTTACTGCCAAACATCTGTAGTCCTAAATCTTTTGCAGTGGTCCCAGAGGGAACTGCACAGGTTTCTGCCTAACAGCGGTACCAACCAGGATGCCGCTTGACAGATGTCCACCAGTGGGATTCCAGACCACAATGCCGCCGAAGACAAGGTGGATCTTGTTGAATGAGCCTTTGGACGTCTTTCCAGAGGCTTCCCTGCTTTAGAGTGGCAGAAGGCAATAGTCGACGACACCCAGTGGGCTAGTCCTTGTCTGGAGATCGGTTTTCCCTTCACCGAAGGCCCATAAGCCACAAACAGTTGTATCGTACGCCTAAACTCTTGAGAACGACTGAGGTAAAACTTCAGAGCTCTTCTGACATCCAACGTGTGGAGAGCTTTTTCCGCGAAAGAGGAGGCCGTTGCGAAGAATGTTGGCAACACCATTGAAGAATGCTTGTGGAATGTAGTTGGAACTTTTGGTATGAAATGAGGATAGTTGCCAATACCACTTTGTCCTTGAAAAAACGCAAGTATGGGGGGTCAATGACCAATGCTTGCAGTTCCGAAAGTCTTCTTGCTGAAGTAATATCCACTAAAAAGGCCATTTTCCATGACAAAAACTTCAATGATGATGGCGACATAGGCTCAAAAGGAGCCTTCATTAGTGCTGACAGTACCAGATAGAGAATCCAGTTAGGATTAAACTTTTTGGCTGGAGGAAAGGTCCGAAATAAGCCTCTCAGGAAATGCTTAACCAGTCGATCGCTGATCAACGGAGTTGAATGTCTTTTACAAGTAAATCTTGAAATGCTGCCAAATTAACCTTTATGGAGGAGAATTATAACCCTCTTTCCGCTAAGTGCAGCAAATATGGAAGAATCTGTTCTGACGTGATGTTTAGGGGATCCACACCCGGTTGATCCCTGCACCACACAGAATCTTTTCCACTTACATGCATATGAAGTGTTCATGGACACGGCTTGCGCTGCCTGTAAAATTCGTCCACACTCCGAGGAAATGTTCAAGGCCCCAAACTCGGAGAAGTCAGGAGCCAGGCTGACAGGCTGAGGGCGTCTGGGTCGTGATGCCAAACTGCTCCCTTGTCGTGGGATAGAAGGTTCGGGATCTTCTGGAACCTCACTGGCTCTGTTAGACAGCTGGAGCAGGTCCGAAAACCACAACTGTCTCGCCCAGTAAGGAGCCACTATAATTATACAACATGGGTATTTGTGAATCCACTGGAGGGTCCGTCGGATGAGTGGAAATGGAAGGAATGCACATGCGAACTTGCCCATCCACGGGAAGGAGAATGCCTCCCCGAGCGAGCCGGCCTATGGCCATCTGCTCGTGTAATGTTTGCACTTCTTGTTCTCTCGGGTTGCAAAAAGATCCAGGGAAGGATGACCCCCACTTCCTGAAGATGTTTGCCAGTTGACCGTTTAACTCCCACTCGTGCAGCCGATTCATCTCCCTGCTGAGAGAGTCTGCTTGTACATCGTTTACCCCTGGAAGTTGGTAAGCCATTATGCTTATATTCTGTTCGAGGGCTCAACGCCATATTTCCTGAACTTCGCTCGAGTGTGTCCTGGAGCGAGTGCCCCCTTGCTTCCTGAGGTAGAACATTGTTGTTGTATTGTCCGTTAATATTCTTACGACTGATCCCCGTATGCGTGTTAAAAAAGATTTCAGAGCCCAACGTACCGCTCTTCGCTCCAGCGCGTTGATGTGAAGGGTCGACTCTGCTGAGGACCATTGACCTTGAACTTGCAGGGATCCCAGATGAGCTCCCCATCCCTTCAGCAATGCATCCGTTACCACCATCGATTGAAAGTCCGGTTCCTCTAGAGACATCCCTCTCATCAGATTGTCCGAGAGCTGCCACCACTGAAGTGCTCGTAGAATCTCGCTGTTGATGCTCAACTTGTCGGACCACAAGCCGCGACTTTGGGACCATCGGTCTGCCAGAAATTCCTGTATTGGTCTCATGAAGAGGCAACAGTTATTCACCAATGGGATTCACAACGCCATGGCCCTTATTAGTGACATGTATTTCCTGACTGACACTTTGGTGCCAGTTTTCCCCTCCTTTGCTTTTTGTTTGAGTTTTTGAACTCTCTCCAAGAACGGCGTCACTAGCCCTGATTGAGTTTGGAATTCTGTGCCCAGAAATATCAAGCTTCTTGAGGGAGCTAAAGAGGATTTCTCGAAGTTGATTGCAAAGCCTAACCGCCTTATAAGTTGCATGAAGCCTCTAGGCTTGCTTGTGTCATTCTCCGCGACGAGCCCCTTACCAGCCAATCGTCCAGGTAAGGGTAAACATGATGACCTTTTCTTCGTAGCCATGCTGCCACTGGAGCCAAGCATTTTGTGAACGTCCTGGGAGACGACTTTAGTCCGAACGGAAGTACTTTGAATTGGTAATGATTTTGACCGACTTCGAACCTTAGAAACTTTGTGTCGTCGACGCATTAGTATGTGGAAGTATGCGTCTGGTAGGTCTAACGAAGCCAGAAAGTCTCCCGGCTTTATGGATCGGATGACCTGAAGCATAAGCATTTTGAACTTCCGGCTTTTCAGCATCTTGTTGAGAGCCTGAAGGTCCAGAATGGGTCGCCACTTGCCGTTGGGTTTCTTGACCACCAAGTAACAGGAGTAAACTCCCTGACCTCTCTCGGACACCGGAACAAATTCTATAGCCCCTTTTTTGCAGCATAAGTACCACTTCCTGTTGTAATATGTGAAGATGGGGTTGCGCCGAATTCACAGGTGGAATTTGTGATGGCGTCGTCTTGAACTGCAAAGAGTGGCCTAGTTTTACTGTGTCCAACAACCAACGGTCTGATGTTATTCTTTCCCACTCGTCGACGGGACACTCTGCCTCCCAGGGCGTCTTGAAGCTCATCATTGTTGGGACTTTGACTACTTGCTTTTTGTGGGCGACGAATATCCTCCTCTTCTCCTCGAAGCCTGGTAGTCTCAGCCTCTTCGCGTTGCTTGGACAGCACGCCTATAGCTTGGGAGGAGTATGATGGCCTGCTGAAACTCCGTTCTCTGGATGCAGTAAATCGGGAATTCCCTGATGCTCCGCAGAAGGGACGAAAAGGCCGAAATGCTCTCCCGCTTTGTAGGGCTCCGAACGACCTTGCCGTGTCCGTATCCTCGTTCATCCCTTTTAGGGCATCGTCCACCTTCTACCCGAACAACTGCTCACCCTCACTTGGCATATCGAGCCCCTTATACTGGACCTCCGGTCTAAAGTTAGTACATTTGAGCCAGGCTTGCCTTCTCAAAACCACTCCGTTGTTTATTTGCTTGAACCCGGATTCCGCCAAGTCCACGGCGATTTTGATGGAGTGGTTTGATGCCTCTTCCCCCTCACGGACCAGCAACATGGCCGATTTTCTGTGCTCCTCAGGGATCTCTCGAAGGGGACGATAAATCTGAAAAAGAGTCTCTAGGCCCTTGTTCTGACTCTGAATCTTGCAATTCCCCTTCTTCCGGGTGTGAACGAGGAGGTTCCTCGCTAACTGGACGGGAGGCTGGCACCCCCGTCATTAACTGCGGAGAAGGACCTGGTTCGTCATCGGCTGGCTTTTCTAGCAGCTGCTGCCGACACTACTGACTCCGGGGAGGGCTGAGAGGTCAAACATTTAGGTGTAGAATCCGGGGCCTTGAATTTCTTTTCCAACCTGCCCTTTATTGCCGGTTCTGAAAATGGATGGCGCATGGTTCGCAAGCCTTCCTGCCAGACGTGGTCCAGAATGGGCACCGAGAAGACTGACTTCCTCCTCTTCCCCATATGGTCGAACAAGAAGCATTCCTTCTTTTCTTCCTCCAGGGTCAGACCAAATACATACAGGCTTTACCCATCATCGCATGAAAAGAGCCGATGTCATCCTGTAAGGATAATAGCGACTGAGGGTTGAACAAAGATGATGCAACGGGGACACTTTGCCCTCCCGAAATCGAAGAGCTAACGCCCTGCAATCCCAGATCCGCTGGACCAACAATTTGTTCACGGTCTTCCTCCACTGATGATAATCGAGAAAGCTGCCTCCTGCTGCAAAAGGGTCTCTGGCAAAACCACATCGTACACCTCCGGTTGCCAAGCCTTTGGAGGATCCACCGTCGACAACCTCAATGTGGAAGCCCTTTCAATCACCGCTGCTGGAGTCGTCAAAGCCACTGCAGGTATTGCCTTGCGCCGGTGGTAATGATCCTGTCGACGATGATGGAGACTGTGACGCAGGTTCTTTAGGCGATCCCGCCTTTTTTGACCTAGACTGATGCTTCGTCGAGTCACTACTCGAGCAAGACCTGTGATGGTCTCCTGAGGAGGAGGTCGTTAAAGGATCGTTCCCTTTTTTCGACGAAGATGAAGACAAAGACTTCCCCTGATGGCGATCTTGTCCATGTTTTGAAGAGGATTCTTTCGCCGGGTGTTTATCTGAGGAACGTTTCTCCGTAGAACGTGGCTTCTTCGCCAGAGGCTCTGCAGACACCGATCGGTGATGGACTACCGACGGTATAGGCCTCGATGCCAGACTCTGCGCAGATCCTACCTCTGATGAAGGGTAGGTCCCTTCATTTAGCCACGTCACCAGACATCTATTCCGATCTTTCAGAGTCTTCTGTGAGAAACCCTTACAAATCTCACAACTGTCCGCAGAGTGATGCGGGTGTAGACAGTACAGGCAATCCATGTGCCCATCTCCTTCATAGACGTTCATTCCGCCCGTGGCACACGGGCGGAACCACGTCTTTCCAGACATTGTAAAAGAAAGACTTGCAAGAGTAGAATCCAACCTTGTAGAGAGTAGAAAAAACATGAGGTGCTCCTGCTACTTTGGATACGGTTGGAAACTGAAGGGAGCCGCGGGCCGGGGCTATTTATACCCTACGTCCAATTGGGTCATGCGTAAGCAGCCCAAAACGACATAGATAGGACACACAAGTGTCGAAATTTTTCCTATGGAAAACATCTTAATATACCGAGGGTTCCCTGCCTGACGACGGGGAATATTCTAAGCATGTGAATCTATGAAAGATCCAATGCTGGAGAAAAAAGGTCCCTATTCATTAGGGACATTCAATAGATGCATGAATATAGCAGCACTTGAAAGAGAAGAACAACCAATATATGTAGGTGATCCCATTTATTTTATATGTGGAGAAAAAGCTTATCCCTGGTTGCCTAGAAATTGGGGAGGCACGTGTTATTTAGGGATCCTTTTCCCAGGTGTATTCCTGTATTCCTGTCCAGAACGTCAGACATATCAAAATTATCTAGATCCAGGCCCCGGCAGGATGAAACAGGATTGATTGCCCATTTTGGGGTCAAGCAACAAACTCGTGGAATATACAGAGGCTGTCCAGAATATTAGAAAAAACGATAAATGGAACAACCAACATATTGTATAATATGACCCTAGAAGAGAAGGCAGTTATATTAATGACACTTCAAAATAGAATGGCTCTTGACATAATTTTGGCAGACTGGGGAGGTGTTTGCAAAATTGTGGGGTCAGCGTGCTGCGTATTTGTAAGTGGCTCCTCCCCTAGGATTTTTGAGGCAATAAAGAAATTACACATTCTGAGCTCTGACCTTCGCATCCCGACAGGCGGTTGGGAGCTGAATATAAGTTCCTGGTTTTGGGAGTTATTGTGCTAATGAGTATGTAAACTAATTGCAATCATAGTAACATTACTTGGAATCATCATGACAAGTTGCATACATTGCCTGCCAATCATTTGCTCTGAAATAACAAATGAATGTATACACATGGTAACAGAAAAAAGAAATTCCAAATTAAATACGAATACAAACAATGAAACAAACTATGAAAGAGTTCATATCAATTAATATTGATAACGATTACTGTATTATGTATAGCTAAGAAGCTAGATACATGGTCAGAGGAAGATGCAATGTATGGATGATGCTCTTGGCTTACGGCCAAAAGGAGGGTTTGTGAGTCCAGAAATTACCCTACCAAAGCATAGATAGTATATTATGTTGGCCGAAAAACCAATTGCATCATATGCCCTACATCGCCAATAAAGAATCGTCAGCATAACCATAGAGCGTCCATTTTGTGAAAGGTCCGCCATTTGCTCTCTTTGCCTTTCTGTTCAAACGCTTTGCAAAAAATGTATTCCATTCCGCTCATGCAGAGAGCAAGCCCACAAGTTGCATTTTGAGAGACCGGCCCAGACAGAAATGCCAAACAGTACAGAAATACATTGTTTTCCTCCTTCACAAGTCCTTAAGGGCGAGCAGAGAGGCATTTAATCACCAAACCAGGTGCCAGCCGGTCTCGCTAAAACTGTAGAAACAGGCTGTTAAAGCATGAATTATACTTTCTTTGCGGCCCCTTCGGGGCCCTTTTAGATCAGACTGACCTAGTTCACGAATAGAAACCAGAAGATAACATGCATTGGAATGTGTGTCTCCTACCAACACAGCTTTCTCGCTAAACAAGTGCTTTGTGATCTTCATAACATAGAACTAGGTCTGCTTACTGCAAATTGCAACTGTTGCTGAACCAAGTAATATAGATTAAGAAAGAAACGTGTCATGAAGTGTCATATTTGTCATAATTGTCAATTAACGAACCCTAGCTCAAGATGATACATTAAGGGTGGTTTTGATGTGTCACAAAGATTGTATGATTGTCTTTTCATATATATGATACTGTTGTAGAATGTTCGCTCTCTTGCGTCTCACGACGTCTGGGTGATCACACGTTGCAAGCCGTTAGACCCCAGTCGCCCGACTGAAAATATTTGCTTTGCAATAAACCCTAGTACTTGGAAATAGATCCCCGTGTCTGTCGTATCACTGGGTGTATGGTGATTGTGCCTGGTTTCCATACGCGAGGGTCTTCAGGGCATAGCACTTCAACCTGGCTAGGTGTACTTGGTTAAGGATTTCAATGAGGCGACACGCAGACCGTGGTCTCGGCCTAACATGTAGTGCCTAACTGAGGTGCTTTTCTCCTTATTTATGTGGATTCAATTTTGGGATGGTACACCACTCAAAGCACACCCCCTTTTCAAATACCCCAGGTCACGATGGACCATGAACCAGGCCGGTTGGTAAAATGCAATATTTGTTTATTTAAAAATTCAAAAGAAATCATCCAATTTTTAATATGGGGAAGTAATCGCGAATGTGGTGTTCACAATAAGAATGTAAGCAATGCACTTATCTAGTGACACATATACAACACACCAGGGAATAGAAACACTTTGATTTTAAGAAATATATCACTCAAGTTAGGATTTCCCCCTGCAGAGTTTCCTCAACCAACAAATCAATTCTGAATGGATTGGATATAAGGAAGCAGCAGGTGATCAGAAATAAGAAGCTGAAAACAGAATTCAAATCCGACCTTCCCTCATCAAATAAGAGTGAAAACACGGATTTGAAACCCTCGCAATGTTAAAAAGGACACTCGGAAATGGATGAATAAAATGAGGAATGTGTGAAAAAACCTTGAAACGACTACAGTTCTTCACTAAAGCAACAATCTAAAAAGGTACTAGCAATCACAAGCAATGGATTAGCAAGAGAGTTTGAAAAATGAACGGAAGTTTTAAAATAGTTTATAATCCAAATGACACATTGGAAACTTTGCAAATATTTCCGTTTTTCGTGTAAATTTACTAAAGGTTTCTTTGAGAAACGGGTGAAATATTGTCAATTGCAATGCTGTTTTTTGGTTGGGGGATATCTATAGATCACAGGTACACTATGGGAGTGAACGTAAGTCTCTAGCTGGTAAATTGAATGAGTTATGCAAGTTCTAAGAAGGTGCACTTTGAGTAAAATTAAGCGGTGAAAAAGGAAAGGAAATCAGTTGTGACAAGAATAGTTTTACTCTACACTAGAGTATTCAGGGTTGGTCTGAAGCACGGATACATTGAAACAGGCATGGCTCAGCTATAGTCTCTCTCTGAACAGCTGCGTTTTGGATACATTTGCAAAGAGAATGTCTGTGGTTCCTGTGTGACTAAAAGTAAGGTTTCTGGTTGATTTTTTTTGTTGGTTTGACTGGGCTGGTAAATTCAGAATCATGCCTGGTTTTGCTGAGGCACAGTGAAACGCACAGGGCTTGGTAGGGTTCATTAATCACAGTGGCTTTAAGGAACAGAGTGAATAAGCGTCAAAGCCACAATTTACTTTTAAGGTGAAAAAGGGTTTAATTTCAATGGATATTTTGGCTTTTGCAGCAAAGCAATGCTGCTTTTTCCACTTTCTTCCTTTCGTTTATGTGGGAGCCCACTGGCAATCTCCTTTAATGTGCCCCCTGGTTCCATCCTGCCCGATGAGTGCTTGGCAGGACAGTGCAGCCATTTCTGTTGTTGCAAAACACAGTTTTGAGACATGGCGCTCGCAGGAGCCAGCGCAACCATTTTGATGTTGTTTCTGCACAAATGCAGCTTAGTGATGTGGGGCAATGCCGCCAAGCGGGTCAATATATCCCACAGGGTGGGCTCTATGGGTCTTTTGTCTTTGGCAGGGTTTCCTTGGAAACCCTGCCAAGACTGCCTGCCTGAAAGGGCAGGAACTAAGGGAGGAGTGCCCGTTTGCAACCAGTTCCAATTGGGGGGCTGGCTATCCTCCTGGACAGCCCCTCCCCCACCCCCAGATTTGCATTAGACGGTTGTGGTAGGACTGGTGTGCTTAGCCAGCTCTTCACCATAAAAGGCAAGGGTCTTGGAACCAAACCACAGTTGACCACTGGACTGAAGATCTGAAGGAGAAAGAGCCCTGCAGCAATTCCCAGTCACACCAGTGCCAGCTGAGTAACCGCTGCATCCCGACATCAACTTCTGAACCACAAGGAAGACCTGAAACGGACCAATTCCTCCCCAGGACTTGTGGGATCAACCAGTCCAAAGACCGATTTCAACTGGAGTCATCCAGGGAGAAGCTGCAACCCTCATGGCCTGCAATTGACGAATACAACAGAGCCTGAGGCACTTTTGTGTACAACGAAAAAGGGCGCAAACTCCACCGGACGATAACCAATCTGCATCCAAAGCCTGTCAAAGGCTCCAACACACCTGTGTAGCAGAAATCCACTGCTGGGTAGCCCACTGCTCGAGTGCATCCAGTGGCTCCCTCCAAAGGACCTTCAGTCTTCCAGGCCAAGAAACCCAAACCGAGGCCAACTGTCACCTCACCTAGTGGCCCAACCGGCTGCAGCGAATTCTCCACTGAAAAGGTACTGCGACAAGCCTTGGTACTTAACTTGGTCTTGCTGTGTGATTTTGTGCACTGACAGGGCTGCAGTTAAGTGGTAACTTGCACCTCTCCTCAGGGCACCCTAGGCCTCCTTGGGGTGAACAACCCATTGGGCCTAATTTTCTAAAACTATTGTGCTTACCTGCAAAGAAGACTACTTCTTCATTACAACTACACACCTGATTCCTTCCTCCCAACCCTTGGTCACTGGACCCCCAGTGCACTTGACTGCGTGTAGCACCTAGTATAGGGTTGGGTTTCTGAAGCCTGGTTAAGCAGGGGTTAATTTAAGTTACCAGAGTGTTTCTAAAAGTTTGCTTACACATGTTACAAGAGTTTTAACATTTCTTTTATCCTACTTTGATTTAAAGTGTGCCTTCTTTTATTACATTATTTAAAAGATACCTTTCATTCAGTGTTGATTTAAAGGACTTACCGCTTCATCCTATTGTTATTTGACTGATTTTACCGTAAATAGTACTCACCTTGGTTAACCTTAAAATGTGTGTATATATAATAAATGTTACTTTTATATTTACTATTACTGTGTCAGTGTTTCTTTGAGCCACCTTGTTTGCTCTCAGTCCTGTGTGCCAACCTACAGCTCTCCTCCCTCATCAACTACGCCTAGATGCCCAGCCATTGCTACCAAACCTTTTGGGTAGTTCATGCCAAATCTAAGAATTGGAAACATTTCCATCTAAGAGTGAGTCTTCTCTAGTCCAACCATAGGTCGACTTCTGTAAAACTCCCTAACAGATGTCTAGTCTATGTACTTTCAACTCCAAGAGGGGAGGAAGGGCAGCCGCTTGTGAATCTAAGCAGAAACAAATAACAGAACTATGATTACAGTAAGTAATGTATGCCTTCTAAGGCTTGCGGCTCTGCTTGGAATCACACAATTGAATAGACTAGTGATCAATAGCGATAGAAGGTAGTGAGATGATTGAAGGTACAGCTGCAAAAAGAGGTTGCCTGTCCCACGTAAGAATCCGGTTTACAATGTGTATCTAGTCAGTAATGTTGTATGAATGTGTGAATAAAACTGCCAGTAGCTGCTTTACAAATGGCATCTAAAGGAATGTGTGCAATAAAATCCAAAGTTGTGCTTGTGCCACGAGTTAAGGGAGCTCTGGGTGTAAAAGGTAGTGTCTTCTTGGAAAGAGATAAACAAATGTGTATGCATTGGACTATCCATTTTGAAATGGCGTAGAGACAATCCCATTCTCTTCCTGAAGCTATGGAAACAAAGAAATCCAGCCTTTTGAGTGGCTTTGTCTTGGTAAGGTAATACAATACAGCCCTGCTCATCTAATGTATGGAGGCTTGTTTCATGGAACTTTGAGATACATTTAGGAGAAAAACGTGGATGTGTTCTCAGAACCACTTTGTCCTTCAAAATGACAAAATGATCTTGAACTGAGAGGGCTTGTAGTTCACTAAATCTTATAGATTGAATGGCAATGAGACATGCAGTCTTGTAAACTAGGTGTACAAGACTGATTTTATGCATTAGTTCAAAGGGGTGACCGATGAGTTTAGTAAGTACAATATTTAAGTCCAATCAGGGAGTTGGGTTGGAAATAGGTGGGTGTAATCTTTTAACCCCTTCCATAAATGTTTTACTACTGGAACCTTCCACTAAAACAATTTACTTTGAGAGGTGGTGTATGCAGAAAGTGCTACTAGATGAACTTTAAGGGAGTTGAACACTAACCTAGAGTCGAACAAGTAAAGTAGGTAGAGCACTATGAGAAGGAGAGCTGTCAATAGGACTGATTTCTCGTGCTCTGCACTAGATAAAGCGTTTCCACTTGTTGAAATAGCAATGTCTGGTGTTGGGCTTGCATGATTCTTTAAGGATGTCCATAGATCTTTGGGGTAAGTTTCAATGGCCAAACTCTATAACTACAGTCTCCAAGCTACCAAGTTCAGTGTTTGAGGGCATGGATGAAGTTTTTTTAATGTTGGGGCAGCATGTTTAATGCATGGAAGTTTCACTGGTGAGCAAAGAAACATTTTGAGCAGGTGTGAAAAACATGGTTGACATGCCCACATTGGCGCTATTACAATGAGTTTGACTTGTTCTTGGTGGTGTGAAAAGCGTAAGCAAATTTCCCCGACCAGCTCATTCATAAAGCGCTCCCCATGGATCCTGTTTGGGGATACCTGGACGTGTACTTTGGGCATTGTACAGCGTCTTGAGTTGCAAACAGATCCATGTCTGGTTGACCTCAGTTTGTGAAAATATTGTCCAGGATGGCTTTGTGCAACTGTCATTCATGTTCTGATGTAAGTCAAGAGTCTCTGCTTAACACATCGGCTAGACAGTTGTGTTCCCCCTGAACATGTTGGGACAGGAGGAACATGTGCTTTAGTGCCCAATTCCATATGTTCTGCACAAGTTGGACCAACCTGGAGAGTGCTCCGCCTTGTTTGTTTATGTAGAACACAGCTGGAGTGCCGTCTGTTAGGACTAGGACCGTTTTCCCTTGCAACTGGTGTTTGAAGTGCTCTGGACACAGCAAACAGTTCTAGAAGGTTGATGTTCTTGTTTGCTAGTGACTGTCCACCTGTGGTGGGCAGTGTGCTGGTGAAAAGGCGCTCCCCAACCTGATAGTGAGGACTCTGGGGTAACAGAGGTATCTACTGCGGGGGTGGTGAATTACTTCCTATTTAGAAGGTTCTCTTTTGTCCACCACTGCAGAGAGTGAACAAGGGACTTCAAAATAACCACTAGATCGTCCCACTGACCGCTTGCTTGCAACCATTGTTTCGCCAGAGACTCTTGCATAGGATGCATGCGCAGCTGAGCGTGAGGCACTAGGTAAATGCAGGAAGCCATCATTCAGAGAAGGCGCATGGCCTTTCGTACGGTTATCTGACTGGCTACATAATGTGGAATTTGTAAAAGCAGGTTTTCTACCCTCTCATTGAAGGGCAAGACTACTGAGTGTTCGGTTTGAATTAGAGCTCACAGTAACTATTTTACTTGACTTGGAACAAGACAATTTTTTCTCATTGATTGAGAAGCCTAGTTTGAAGAGTAAGTTGATTGTTTCTTGGGTGTTTTGTTGACATGCTTGAGGTGTCTCTCCTGTAATTAGCCAATTGTCGAGATAGGGGTAAAATGGAATTGACAGCCTGCGCAGGTGTGCTGCTACAACTGTGAGTAATTTTGTGAATACCCTTGGTGCTGAGGCAACGCCGAAGGGAAGCACTTTGAAATGGTAATGAGTAGTTCTGAACTTGAATGTTGGGTATTTCCTGTGTCTTGGTAACATTGAAATATGGAAGTATGCATCTTTCAAATCCAATATTGCCAAGCAATCCCCCTGTTTAAGAGTGGGATTACTTCCTGAAGTCTCATACAAACCTTTTGTGGTTTGACATGTGTTTGCTGGCCATAGGTCTAACACAGGGCGCATAGTAAAGTCCTTTTTGGGGACAAGAAGGTATGTTGACTAAATAACCTTGTTTACCTCTTGGGGTGGAACCAGCTCTATTGCTCCTTTCTGCAGAAGTAACTCATCTTCCAGAATTCGCTGGTATCCCTGCAACATTCTTTGTTTTGGTGGATGGTAGTGAGGTTTGAAAGGAACTATATGGAGGACCCCTTGGGCAAGGTTGATAGTACTCACTTGTCTGAAGTGATTCCCTCCCATGCATGGGTGAATTGCGAGAGGAGACTCCCTACTGGGGAAACATGGGAGGGAACCTGAATCAGTATGTCACTGTTTTGGAGCAGCAGAGCTTTAAGAGGCTGTTGCCCTTCCACGACGCCTAACTTGTCTAAAGCCCCTCTGATAACTGGATTGATAGGAGGTTTATTTTGAGTTGGTCGACTACCAAGGTGATGAAGATCTTCGTGTAGCCAGTTTGTTGTGCGTGGGTAAGCTTGGCCATGAAAAAAAATAAAGTCGGGTGTTAAGCACACCTGTCTGAACTTGGGGCTTATTTGAGATTTGTGCTAAGGAATTGAATGATTTGTGCTCTTTCTTAGCAGTCTCTAATGCATTATCTTAGAGATAATGCTTGGAGCTGCCCAGCAGTGGAATAACCTTCCAGCTTTGCTGAGAGCAGAGCCAAATCTGCTCATCTTCAGAAAAAACCTGAAGACGCATCTCTTTAAATAATGTTCCACCCCTTAGCTGTTCTTCTACCATTGGCCTAATATGAATCTGTCTCTCTGCGCCCTGATGCCTGCGGGCTTTCGACGCATTACAAATAAACAAATCAAATCAATCTACTGCCTTCCCAAACAAATTCGTTCCTATGGGCATATTTCAAAGGGTGGCTCTGGTTTCAAGGTTAAAGCCTGACTGACGTATGTTAGGAAGATTTTCATATTTTATGCACAATCTCCTCTACAAGTGAGATCCCCAGCACTTTTTTGCTGTACTTGTGGATTTTTTGTCTGTTCCCCTGAGTGAGTGGGACCCTTTTTCCACACACTCATTTTTTATCTTCTTGGAGTTCTACTTTCCTCCCAGTTTCACTGCATCTGTCTTGACTTTCGCAGCACACTCTGTGCAGTGTTGCTGAGAGCCCGTTGGGCATCTCTTATTTTCTGTTGTAGGAGAATATGGTTATCATTCCAATCTTGTATACTGTGAGATCAGCACACCCCACCTTATGGGGAGTGCTGAAGGGCTACATGGTATCCCCTTTCTCACTGCTCCTGTAGCTTTTCAGTTATAGGGACAAGCTAAACTAAATGGGTGGTGGCAGTGGTTGTATCCTACCTACATTTGTGCAATGTTTACTTCCAGGCTGTACTCTCAGCCTTGCTAGTGCACAGAAGGGCCAACACTGACCCCAAAATGGTGGCTGTATTCTTTTTTCACCAGGTCCTGGGTCGACTTTTCTCTTCAGCAGGATCCCTTTGTGAAGCCCACTGAGGCATCATCAAAATTGATGCCAAATCATTTAATGTAGTAATTGTAACTAGCAACCTGATACTGTTCCCTCTTCTTAATATTCACAGGGGCAGTTGCAATGTCTCCTCAAAACCAGAAGAGGTGAGATTGTTCCTGTTATGAAGTTATCTGGTTGTGTGTAATAGTTGTTGCCATCTTCTGGAAAGAAATTTTGGGGCTCATCAAGGACATAACGGGGTCCGATCTGCCATGGTCCCCGGAAGTAATTCTTCTGGCCGGAGTGTCAGAAGGTAAATATGCCTCATCAGGAAACAAGGCAGCTCTGATTACACACCTACTGACGGCAGCTAGAATGACAATCGCCCAACGTTGGAAAACGATCGAAGGTCCCACCACCCCCTGGTGGTGGGTCATGGCGATGGAAAATATTTGTGCTACTAAAGCAGGGAAATACCTGAAGTTCTTGGCAATATGGGATCCACTCCAGGACTATGTAGGAGAGAGCGAAGCAAGTTTCTTCAAACCAAAACTGCTCAAGACGATACATGTCTGATAAGAGTCAAGGAGCACCCATATCCCAAAACCGAGCTCAATGAAGGGAGCAGGAACTTGATTGAAGACTCTTGGTTAAAACGGGGAAATGGGGGGGGTGGGAGGATTAAAGGGAGGGGTGAGTTAATGTTGAAAATGGAAGATCGGATTGATGCTTTGTTAAGGATGTAAAGATGTAAGTTGAACTTACTGTGATGATTTTATTGTTGCAGTGCATGACTGCCATATATGAAGGTCTTATTGAAAAATAAGATCGTTTAAATAAATGGTTGTTGCCAGGCCCACTGTATATAATGTATAGCATGTACATGCTTCTGTGTAGTATTGGGATTATCACGCATAGTATGAAAACAGGAAACACTCCGGGATCCGGTTGGTATAAATACAAATCAGCTTTATTTAGTCACAGGGTTTCAATAAGAAGGGAGGTAGGAGAGATAGCACATACATCCTTCAGTGTTTAATCCCCCATCCTGTCTGCCCACCAACCGTCAGTCCTGGAACGTTGGAATGACATGGGGTTCTAGGCAGCTACCATTCTATGGCTAGCCTTGATGTAACCTATGCCAGCTCAATACTATATTATGATGTAGTACAGTTCTAGGTAGAATGCCACAGCCTGAGGCAACTTGAAGAATGTTTATGTTTGATATTGGTTCTGTAGCAGTTTGTACTGCACCGCCTGGTGTAAGGATTTGCTGGGGGTCTGTGCTGTTTATTCTAGATTAAACGTATTTAATCTACCAGTTCCGTGTACCACTATCCTTCAGTTCCAAACTGATTTTTGCCGTTTGGATACGGAAAGCGCATGACTCACACGAATACTGTTATACTTCTGTGCAGATAATTCTTATAATCCTTGCACGAAGACAGTCCTGAAGAAGGTAGCAAGAGCTAGATAGTCTAACAAAAATGGTCAACAGATACAGGAAGACAGCAGGCTTGACCCTGCTGCAGTTTCTGGTAAAAATAAAATCAGGGGCACTTCTAAAATGCATAATGTTTAGCCCCTCCTCCCCCGACACATGTCTTCACTTTAGTTTTTTACCTCTTCACATAGAGCACCTAGTTTTAAATAGGGATTTGCTCTCCTTCAGTACCATCCTACCATTACACTTGTTTGCAGTATAGAAGCAACACAGGAGGTAAGTGAACTCCGTTATTAGCAACCAGCCTTAGCCCAGCAGTGCTGAGCCTACAGTACAGCTCTTCAGATAACCACCAAATGTATTCTTGGAATGTAGAACAATAACCATCAGTAAACACATGCAACATGACATCATAGAATGGGTGGAATTCTACAAAGTAGAAGACTCCTAACACCGGAATCAGAGACAGAAGAGGAATGTTCTTCCACTCCCAGGGAATCAAGAACCACACCAGGGACCACAGGCTGCAAATTGACTGGTAACTCCCGAACTGCTAAGTCCTCTAAGGGGCCATCACAAATATCCCCATCATCTCTTGAACTGTCCCCAGGTGAACTAGTCTCACTGCCTGCAGAGACTACTCTCTTTATCCACCACCACTACTCGCCTAAGACTCCATGTGGATCTGTCAGTTTTACATAGCCACAGCCTCGCTTGACTACCTTGCGTGGATTTAAGTATCTGCTGAGACCCTTGGCCACAAACCTAGGATTCTTGACCTGAACCCAATCCCCAACCTTCACAGCAAGGGGCTTCCTACGGGCCAGTTGTTCATTCAAGAAGCGTTCTTGCTTTCCGCAAACTCGATCCAAAACTCCCTGCATGTCCACCTGGGTCTGAACACCGCCGCCCAGGGCTGGCACTCTCAACTTGGAGCCAGGTTTTCTCCCCCAAATCAGCTCAAAAGGAGAATGACCCGCGACAACAGAAGGGGTAAGTCTGTAGGCTTTAAGAGACTGACACCACTTTTCCACACGGAAGACCATTGGCAAGAGCCAATTGGATGGCTCCCTTGATAAAAACGGTTCATACGTTCCACCAGACCGTTGGCCTGTGGGTTGTATAGTGAGACTATGATGACGAAGTCACTAAAAAATTTCTGCATGTACTCCGACACAAACAGAGCCATTTTCAGTCACCAAACCTGCAGGAACACCCTCCCTGTCAAACACCGCAGAGAGAAAATCAACCACTTTCTCAGAAGTAACCGTAGACATGGCTGTGGCCTCGAAGTATAATCCACCATAACAACAATACATTTTAAGCTTCCTCCCAACGAATCAATGGGGCCTATTATATTAAGTGCCACCTTGGACCACAACTCGCTGGGTAGTTCCAGGATAAATGGGCTGGGCAGCAGGAGCTTTGCTCTTGTCACTGGTGGAACAAGCTGCACAATCTTTCACTACGTCCTCCACATCATCATCCATTCCTGGGCACCAATAATCTTCCCCAAGTCTTCTTTTAGTCATGGATCTCCCCATGTGCCCCTCATGGGCCAAATCAACAAGTTTCCCTCTAAGGGAACGGGGAGGGACCAACCTTGGGCCCCTAGCCACACCCCATGGACCCACAGACAATTCCTCCCACACATGCCCATAGCACTTCGGCAACTCAGGCCCAACAACTCCACTGCTGAGCGCCCTCTTAATTTCCATCTACTCCGGATCAGTTGCACATTGTGCACTCTACTCCAATTCTGACACTGCGGGCACTATACTGGCCACCAGGGTACAATCGTCCCCCTCCGCCACTTGCAGCTCAACATCATCAATAGACCTCGGAAAGCGAGACAGACAATCCGCCACCACATTTATAGCTCCCGGAACATATTCAACTTTGAAATTATACTCAGCCATATCCGCCATCCACCTCATGATGCGCGTAGACGCGCAAGACAAACCCCTAGTCGTCAACACATGCACCAAGGGCTTGTGGTCCGTACGTAGGGTGTACTCGGGTCCCCACAGAAAGGTTCTGAAATACTTGGATGCCCACACAGCAGCAAGAGCCTCCCTCTCAATGACGGCATACCTACCCTCAGCCTCTCTGAGCACTCTGGATGCAAAGGCAATGGGTCGTAGTTCACCCTCCACTCTTTGCTCCAGAACAGCGCCTATACCATACTCACTGGCATCTACCGTGAGAATAGTTTTTCTGGCCGGGAAGAAAGACCCTAAAGACGGGGCTTGTTCAATTTTCTGCTTCAATTTGATAAACTCTGCCTGACACTGTTCCGACCACGCAAAATGCACACCCTTTTTCAGTAACGACATCATACTGACGGTCTTGACAGCATATGAGGGCACAAACCTGCTGTAATACTCCGCAAGACCCATAAAGGATCTCAATTGGTCCTTGTCTACCGGAGCTGCTGCATCACTCAATGTCCGCACCAATTCTGCCTTGGGATGAATACCCACAGCATCCAATGAATGTCCCAGATAAGTCACACAGGGGACACCTACTTTGCATTTGAGTTTTACGGTAAGACCACTATCCTGCAAAACGCCCATCACCTCCAGAACCCTGCAATCGTGCTCTGCCTGCGATCTTCCCCACACAAGGATGTCATCCTGAAAACACTCCACACCCTTAATGGCACCGAAGAGTTTTTAAATAATCCTCTGAAAAACCGCAGCAGCGGAAGCTAATCCGAACGGCATCCTGCAAAAGCGGAACGTGCCAAAAGGGGTTACAAAAGAAGTAAGTGGGCGAGAATCTCTGTGTAGGTCTATCTGATGATATGCAGATGAGAGATCAAAAGTAGAAAAACATGAAGCCCCAGACACCAATGATAGCATCTGTAACGCTCACCTGATTCTCGCAGAGGCGCCGGTCTTGACTGGGCGACTACCGTATCTTCAAAGGTGATGTGTAACACCCGGTTGGCTCTTTGGGCTGGACCTCTGTGCACTGTATGCCTGACTTCAAGAGTAAGATGTCTGCAGATAGAAAATATGGGATTAACGAACTGGGGTTATTGGGGTGTCCCTATCTCTTTCCTTTCTTGCTCTCCTGTAAACCCCCAAAGGTTAACGCTCTCACCTTAGGTAAGTGAATGCCGAGCTCTCCATCTGCCTCCGGGCAGGGTGCTGTAACCAGTTTCTTCACTGGATCGGTAGCGCAGGCCTCTTGACTTCAGAGGACTGCTGTCCGTCGTTTACTGCACGAACGGTAAGTTTCGAGTAATTCTATTGTCTTTAAAGTCTTTAGTAATGATGTCTCTTGTTTTGCAGGTTCCGGCGATGGCGGATGACGGGCTGAAGTGAGTTGAAGATGGAGTCTGTGTGATGAATAGAAGCGCCTGGAAGCACGTAAGTAAGCGCTTGTTGCCTGCTTCACAATGCGCTCTGTCTTTTATTTTGCAGGTACGAGTTCGGAGCGGCTGCAGGGTGCCGGAATACCCACTGGGGTTGATGTGGAAAGGAGTAATGGCACGTGAGTATTAAAGTTCCCCAATGTCTTTAAACGCACCTTGTTTTGTCTTTCAGATGCAGGGTGCAGCGCCGAAGGCCTCCGGAGCGTGCGAAGAGTTGGTAAGCTTTTGTCTTTCAGATGCCGGAATACAGCGTGAAGACACCCCGGAGCGCACGAAGAGTAGGTAAGCCTTTGTCTTTCAGATGCCGGAATGCTAACCTGTTCTTTTTTGTCTTTATAGGTGTTGCTGAAGACTGGATTCAGGATGGTAAGCCTTTTTCCTTAGGCCCAGGATCCGATGCAGAAGACACGATGAGCGTTCTGCTGCAGAGGATGCAGAATAACGCAAAGCAAGATTCATCCACCGGGTGTGGTTTAAATAGCCTCCTGTAGTGCTTAGGTGTCTCCTTCCACAGCCACGCCTAGGTAAGAAAAGAGTTCCTGCTTTCCAGAAGAGTTCCAGTGTTCTGAATCTAGGGAGTGGCTCCTGCCCCACCCAACAGGAAAAGTAGTTCCAAACAGAAGAGGATCAGAGGCTCAGCTGGCAGGCAAGTAAGCAGCATGGTCTGCTGCAGGTAAGTCCACCCAAGCATTATGAGCCCGGCGCTTCCAGCGCTGGGACTGGGCATATTTATGAGCCTGGTGCCACTGACGCCAGGACTGGGTCCAAAAGGTCCCAATTGGGACTCGTTGGCCCTCAGAACCTGGGTTATGGATCTGCTTCCAAGGGAGTTGGGAAAACCCTGACCTTTTGGAAGCAGAGATCATGACAGTACCCCCCCTCAAGGCCCCTCCCAAACCGGGCTTCTCCGGGGGTTTTGGCTTGTCAGGAAATGTTCGGTGAAATCTTTTGATTAGGCGAGGAGCGTGGACATATTCAGCAGGTTCCCAGGATCTCTCTTGGGGGCCGTAGCCTTTCCAGTCAATTAGGTAAAATAGTTTAGATTTGGAGATCTTGGAGTCCAGAATGCTTTTGACTTCAAACTCGAGTTCTCCATCAACTAGGATGGGTTTTGGAGATTTAGTTAGTCGGGTTTGAGGTTGCACGAGTTTTAATAGAGAGACGTGGAAGACCGGATGTATCTTCATGTGAGGGGGCAAGTCCAACTTGACCGCTACTGGGTTTACTATGGTAGCGATGGAATAGGGACCAAGGTATCTTGGGTTGAATGTGCGTGGCCCTTTTAGAGGTAGATATTTGGTGGATAACCAGACTTGGTCCCCTACTTGATATTGAGGGGCTTCCTTCCGATGTTGATCTGCTCCTTTCTTGTATTGTTCTTTAGCCCTTTGAAGGTGAGAAACAGCTTCCTTAAAGGCTTGGGTGATTGTAGAATGCAGGTAGTCTACTGCTGGTGTTTCAAGATCTTGGAGGGGATCTAACTCCGAGGTTCGAGGGTGACTGCCGTACAAAAGAAAAAACGGTGTTTTCCCAGTTCCCGAATGGACAGAGTTATTGTAGGCATATTCGGCTATCCAAAGGATGTCTTTCCAAGTTTTTTCAGTTTGTTGCAGCATGCAGCGTAAATACTGTTCCAGAGTTTGATTGGTCCTCTCGGTTTGTCCTTCGGTCTGAGGGTGGTGACTGGTCGATAGTCTCACATCAATTTGAGCCGACCGACAGCAACTTCGCCAAAAATGAGAAATAAATTGACTACCTCGATCCGAAATTAGAACCGAAGGAAAACCGTGTAGTCGGACGATGTTTTCGAGAAATTCTTGGGCCAGAGTTGCTGCTGTTGGCAAGCCTTTGAGCGGAATGAAATGCGCCATCTTGGAGAATAAGTCCACGATTACTAGAATCGTATTGTATCCGGAGCATGGAGGTAGATCGGTGATGAAGTCCATAGAAAGCGTATGCCAAGGGCGAGGTGGGATGTCAATAGGGCGTAAGAGGCCTGCTGGTCTTTCCTTTTGACTCTTGTTTTGGGCGCATACTCCACAGGACATTATAAAGTCTCTGATATCTTTTTTCCAAGACGGCCACCAGAAGTAGCGCTTGATCTTTTCTGAGGTCTTGGCCATACCGGGATGACCTTCCATTAAAGAATCGTGATAACAGGAGATTACTTTTTTCTGTAAATCTGTGCTGGGTAGGTATAATCGTTCTTGGAAATACAATAAGTTGTCCTTTACTGCAAAGTCCTTTCCCTGCAGATGCCAATTCTGTATGTCTGCTGGAGTTACAAGTTGCCTGGCTTTATCCTTAACTTCCTCTATGGATTCTGTGGCGATTACACCCAGAATTCTTTGTTCGGGAATGATTGGTACAGGTTTAGGGTTGATCAAGTGTTCTTCCACTCCCATCCGAGAAAGGGCATCAGCTTTACCGTTCTTTGTACCAGGTCGATAGGTAATTATGAAGTCAAACTCGGCAAAGAATAATGCCCAACGGAGTTGTCTAGAGGATTGGGCTTTTGCGGTTTTCAAATATTGCAGGTTTCGGTGATCCGTAATCACAGTAACGGTGTGTCGGGCCCCCAGCAGATAATGCCGCCAAGCCTTAAAGGCAGACTTGATAGCCAGAAGTTCCTTGTCAGTAATCGTGTAATTGATTTCAGGAGGCGAGAATTTGCGGGACCAAAATGCCACGGGATGCAACTGATTGGTTACCGGGTCCTTTTGTGATAGAACTGCCCCCATGGCAAGGCTTGAAGCATCAGTTTCCACGATGTAGGGGAGTTCGGGGCGAGGGTGTTTTAAGATTGGTGCAGAGATAAATTTAGTCTTCAAATCCTGGAAAGCTTGTTCCGCCTCGGTAGACCATTCAAAACGTTTGTTTTTCTTTAACAAGGCAGTGATGGGTTGGACTATTCGAGAGAATTCGGGGATAAACCTGCGGTAAAAGTTAGCGAAGCCTAACATGCTTTGCACACCTTTTACGGAGGATGGTGATGGCCATTTGAGAACTGCATCGACCTTCTTTGAATCCATACGCACTCCGCCAGGTGATAATATGAATCCCAAGAATTCAACTTCAGTCACGTTGAAAACACATTTTTCCAACTTAGCGAAAAGTTTGTGTTGACGCAATCTTTCGAGGACCATTTTCACGTGTTTCCGATGTTCAGATTCCGATGAAGAATAAACGAGGATGTCGTCAATGTAAACAACAACACACACATCTATGAGATCTCTGAGGACATCGTTCATAAAATATTGAAAGGCGGCCGGGGCATTGCAAAGTCCGAAGGGCATGACCTGATATTCAAATAGCCCATACTTGGTGCGGAAGGCAGTCTTCCATTCATCGCCCTCTTTTACTCGTACCAAGTGGTAAGCTCCTCTAAGATCCAGCTTTGTATATATGCATGCTTTTGTGACTTGGTCCAGGAGTTCAGGGATCAAAGGTAACGGATATCTATTCTTAACGGTGATCTGGTTCAGGGAGCGATAATCGATACAAGTTCTAAGGTCTCCTTCCTTTTTTGGAACGAAGAACAAAGCTGAAGAAGCAGGGGACTTGGAAGGACGAATAAACCCATTCGCCAGGTATTGATCCAGGTATTGTCGAAGGTGAAGGTTCTCAGGCTCGGTGAGAGCATAAATTCTACTACAAGGAGGAGTAGATCCAGGTATCAGGTCTATCTGGCAGTCATAAGACCTATGAGGAGGTAGAGTGTTAGCCTGATCCTTCCGGAAAACATCTTGGTATTCTAGGTATTCGGGAGGTAACTGGGGAGTCTCTGAAGAAATTGCTGCCAGTGCAACACCAGGTGGAGGGTGACAAGTAGAGACACATTCTGGAAACTGGACAGTTCTTGCTCGCCAATCGATCAGAGGATTGTGTTTCTCTAACCAAGGTATTCCTAGAATAATCTGAAACTGAGGGGCCTTGATCACATCGAACACGATCTTCTCATGGTGTCCATCTTGACTTACTAGCGTCACCTCTTGAGTGGTATGCGTTACTGGCCCGGAGGCTATCTCCGTACCATCCAATGTAGTAATGACATCCTTTACAGCCTTGGGACAAAGAGTTAGATTCATCCGCAAAACCATTTCATGATCCACATAATTGCCGATGGCACCGCTGTCGACGTAAGCTTCAATTGCATGTAATCGATCCGGATTATCAGGGCTAATGAGGACCATAGGTATCACGAAATGCGAGGTCACGGAACTGGTTTTCACGCTCGGCAAGAGGACCTCTATTCTTGTCGGGCGAGGTCGTTTCCCTGCTCAGAGTTTGTAACTTTGGTAACTGCAGCTCCTACTGCCTTCTTGGCAGGTTTCACCGGACAGTCTCGAAGAAAGTGCCCTGAGTTTCCGCAATATAGGCATAATTGCAACTGTTTTCTCCTTTCCCGCTCCTTTTGTGTTAGAGGACCTTTCAGACCCCCTATTTGCATGGGTTCCCCGGAGTCTACTCCTTTGGAAGGAGTTGGCGGTTTGGAAAATACTCGAGCATCAAACTTGGAACGGTCGGCCTTCCTGTTCTGCAGTCTATGATCTATTTGAACGACCAAGTCTATATAATCCGAACAGTCTTGTGGGAGATTCACTACTTGGGCTAAAACGTCTTTGAGCTCTCCACGTAGACCTCTGTAAAACAGCGTAATCCTTTTGTCCTCAGGCCATTGAGTTTCCACTATTAGTCTATTGAAAGATGCAATATAAGCCAAAAGGTCTTGATTACCCTGTCGCAACGAAAGAAGCTCATTGTCCAAGGCCTGCCCCTGTGAATGTCTTGCGAACAGTTTTTCCATACTAAGCTGAAAGGCTTGAAAATCATGGAGAACCGGATCATCTTGATTAACTAGAGGGATCGACCAGTCTGCCGCATTGCCACTAAGGTACGAAAGTACAAAAGCTACTTTAGCTTGATCAGTTGGGAAGGCTGCTGGCCGGCATAAGAAGTGCAACCGGCACTGATGATAAATACTGCAAACCTCTTTGGGTCACCAGAAAATCGTTCGGGTGGAGCCAGAGGTACATTCCCAGGTAGGTTGATCTACACTGGATTCATAGAGGATGTTGAAGGAAGATTTGCCCCTGATGCGGGTAACGGGGTTTGTCCGGCTTGTGACTGTAGCAATTGTCTAGCAAGACCGTCTGTTCTCTCCTTGGAAATAATTAGTTCCCTTCTTAGAGCATTCATTTCCTGACGAGCTGCATGCACTTCTGCCCTTAGTTCCCCAAGTAACCGGGCTAGGTGGTCAGTATCCGAGGTTTCCATAGCGCCTGGGCGAGAGTTTTGCGGTAGGCTTTGCGTTCTGTAACGCTCACCTGATTCTCGCAGAGGCGCCGGTCTTGACTGGGCGACTACCGTATCTTCAAAGGTGATGTGTAGCACCCGGTTGGCTCTTTGGGCTGGACCTCTGTGCACTGTATGCCTGACTTCAAGAGTAAGATGTCTGCAGATAGAAAATATGGGATTAACGAACTGGGGTTATTGGGGTGTCCCTATCTCTTTCCTTTCTTGCTCTCCTGTAGACCCCCAAAGGTTAACGCTCTCACCTTAGGTAAGTGAATGCCGAGCTCTCCATCTGCCTCCGGGCAGGGTGCTGTAACCAGTTTCTTCACTGGATCGGTAGCGCAGGCCTCTTGACTTCAGAGGACTGCTGTCCGTCGTTTACTGCACGAACGGTAAGTTTCGAGTAATTCTATTGTCTTTAAAGTCTTTAGTAATGATGTCTCTTGTTTTGCAGGTTCCGGCGATGGCGGATGACGGGCTGAAGTGAGTTGAAGATGGAGTCCGTGTAATGAATAGAAGCGCCTGGAAGCACGTAAGTAAGCGCTTGTTGCCTGCTTCACAATGCGCTCTAACTGTCTTTTATTTTGCAGGTACGAGTTCGGAGCGGCTGCAGGGTGCCGGAATACCCACTGGGGTTGATGTGGAAAGGAGTAATGGCACGTGAGTATTAAAGTTCCCCAATGTCTTTAAACGCACCTTGTTTTGTCTTTCAGATGCAGGGTGCAGCGCCGAAGGCCTCCGGAGCTGCGAAGAGTTGGTAAGCCTTTGTCTTTCAGATGCCGGAATGCTAACCTGTTCTTTCTTGTCTTTATAGGTGTTGCTGAAGACTGGATTCAGGATGGTAAGCCTTTTTCCTTAGGCCCAGGATCCGATGCAGAAGACACGATGAGCGTTCTGCTGCAGAGGATGCAGAATAACGCAAAGCAAGATTCATCCACCGGGTGTGGTTTAAATAGCCTCCTGTAGTGCTTAGGTGTCTCCTTCCACAGCCACGCCTAGGTAAGAAAAGAGTTCCTGCTTTCCAGAAGAGTTCCAGTGTTCTGAATCTAGGGAGTGGCTCCTGCCCCACCCAACAGGAAAAGTAGTTCCAAACAGAAGAGGATCAGAGGCTCAGCTGGCAGGCAAGTAAGCAGCATGGTCTGCTGCAGGTAAATCCAACCAAGCATTATGAGCCCGGCGCTTCCAGCGCTGGGACTGGGCATATTTATGAGCCTGGTGCCACTGGCGCCAGGACTGGGTCCAAAAGGTCCCAATTGGGACTCGTTGGCCCTCGGAACCTGGGTTATGGATCTGCTTCCAAGGGAGTTGGGAAAACCCTGACCTTTTGGAAGCAGAGATCATGACAGCATCTCATTGATATTGGGTAGAGGGTGTCTGTCAACCCAAATGCATGAATTGAGATCTCCGAGGTCTACACACATTCTCAATCCTCCATCACCCTTCCGTGCTAACACCACCGGGGCCAGCCATTCTGAACACTCCACTTCTTCTATGACCCCCGATTCCTTGAGTTTGTGCAGTTCTTCTTTTAAAGCATCGCGAGCCATGATGGGGACCCGTCTGACTTTGTGAACAACGGGTGTTGAAACTCTCTTGAGAACTATTTTGTGTGCAATACCTTTTAATTTGCCCAACTCAGAAGTGAAAACAGACGGAAACCTACTCTCCAGGATCTCTGCCGTTATCCCCCCAGACCACACATTGCAATTGTTACTTTCAGTCACACTCATCACCGGAATAGGTTTTCCCGGCCTTATAAGTAGCTCCAGGGCAGCTTGTTCCTCCCACCCCACAACAGGGTCACCCTTGTGGGCTACATACAACTTACCCCTAGCCGTCCTACCTTGAAACTATGTCAGCCCATTCAAATCCTAGAACTTTAATTGGTAGACGTCCATAGGCATATGGGTTTATGTCTGGAGAGGACAAATCAGAAACTCTTTTGTGGAATTTGGACTCATAGCTCAGGGGATATCATGGTATATGGAGACCCTGTGTCCACCATCATCTCCAAAGGAACACCATTGACCATAAGGGTCGCCCATGCTCTCTTCTTGCAACTTCCCACACTCAGTATTGAACCCTCCAGTACGCTCCTTTCACTCCCATCAGAACAACCCATGTAGCTTACTATGGTCACATCATCATCATCATCCTGAGTGTCCACCATGTTCACCGAGTCCTTAGTGGAGATAACACTCCTGCACATACGGGCATAATGTCCCTTAGATTTGCACTTCCTACAGACCACATTGGCAGCAGGACAGCCCTTTACACCCGCAGCATGGCCACACCACCCACAATTCCTGCACAGGTCCTTCGAGGAAGACCCCGCTCTGGTGTCTTTGTTCCTCCCTCTGGTTTCCGTGGACCTGCGGGGGATGATAGCATGTACAGATTCTCCCTGGTCAGTCATGACTCTCACACTTTTCCTTGATTCTTCAATGGCACGAGCTATCTCAATGACCTTATCTAGAGGTGGATCTTTCTCTATCCACAGTCTCTCTCTGACACGCACATTACTCGTCCGCATCATCACTTGATCACGGATGTATTCTTCAATGGTGCCTGTGAATTTGCAGGTTGCTATCAAAGTACGTAGAGCAGTGACATAGGCATCAATGCCCTCACCGGAACCTTGAGCCCTCAAAAAGAAATTCTATCTCTTAAGTACCACATTGGATTTCTTGCCAAACCTCGCTTCCAACTTGCCTAAGGCGGTTTCATAGGCTAGTACTACCCCTGGTAGGGCATCACCCCCTTCAGCTCCTTCCGCGGGGGCAGCGGGGGCAGCATACACATTGGGACAAGGAAGGTGCCTGAACAGCCTGAGTCCTTCGGTGCCCAAACAGTTAAGTAATGCGGCTTCTTACTCATCTGTGAATTTTGCGCCACCTGCCGCCCTTAAGTAAACCTTGAACGTGTCAACCCATAAGTCGCATATAATTGCAGGTTCACCGGGACTAGCCAGAAAGGCTGAGGGTGGACGGGCATTGTTATGCTGCATGTCAGGGCCGATGCAAACCAGCTGCCACATCCACTGAGCAAGGGCACTGTTCAACTTTTTCTATGACTGTCACAGTCTTCCAAACTTGTGGACGACGAGCAATGAAAACAGGTTCAAGTGGATGGACACAGTATGCGCAGGGTTAATATTGTCTTCAGGCGCTGAAGAAAAATTCACTGAGCAGGAGACAATTCAACTTTCAGTGTCACAGCCTACCAAGCTCGTGAACGACAAGCAATGAGAACAGTGCCAGATGGAAGGTCGGTATGCACAGGGTTAACTTTCTCTCCAAGCGATGAAGAAACACTCCTTGGACACGCCCTCCTCCTCTGTGTGTGCATGGGTGGGGACCCTGCTGGGTAAGAGCCGTCTCAGCTCACTTCCTGGTGCTGGGATGTTGTACGGGGTTAATTTCCTCTTGCTCGAAGAGAAAACACAGCTCCGACACGCCCTCCTGTGCGTGGTGGGCGAGGGTTCTTTTGACCCGAGAGCCTTCTCTGCTCTCCTCCTGGTTGTGGCTGCCTCTTTGAGGTTGCGGCTCCCTTGTCTGGCTGCTCGACCGTTGCCCTCAACGAAGCTTGAGTAATCTCTCCTTCTCCCCTGCGCTCTGGATATGCGACGCTGTCTGCAACAAGGGAACATGGAGGATGGGGGGGGCGCTGACTGCTCTACCTCTCCTGCCGTGCCCCGACTGCTTAGCTGTTGTTCCGGCTAACGGCTCCCTCTCTCCCCGCGAACGAACAGCGCCGAGCTACAGCAGGGAGGCGCGGAGGACACGGAACCGGTGATGTTCGCCGTGCGGGAAAGGGACGCAGTTGATGACGCCGGCGGAGTAGGGAAAGACGCTTGCGGTGTCCTCACCTGTGAGTGTCCCTGTTCCTCGAGGATCGCTATAAGAGGCAGGGCACTGCACTCGACCCGGATGGGGAGCGCAGACGGGACAGGCCAGTCCCTTCTGGCAGCGTCCGTTGGCCGTGTGCCTGCTGACTCTACTGCTTACCGAAGCAGGACACGGTGCTCTACCCCGGCTGGAGAGCGCAGGCCAGGGACGCCGCCCTGTGGCGTAGAGACGGCGCAGGAAGGATCTCTTCAGCGCCTCAGCAAGTCGTTGGACGTGGACAGCGTCGGTTGGCACCTCTGCTCGTACAGAGCTCAGGGACGGCCTGCAGATCACGTAAGCAACTACTGGGCCAGAAGTGGCTGCATGGGTTGGAAGGCTGGTTGCCCTTGTCGCCAGTGTAAAGAAGCAACACAGTAGGTAAGTGAACTCCTTTATTGGCAACCAGCCTCAGCCCAGCAGTGCTGAGCCTACAGTACAGCTCTTCAGATAACCACCAACTGTATTCTTGGAATGTAGAACAATAACCATCAGTAAACACATGCAACATGACATCATAGCATGGGTGGAATTCTACAAAGTAGAATTCCACCCAAGAACCATTATAACATAGTTCACATTAGCAAGCCCTCATACTGTGTCTCCCGTCTTTATTTAATTAACTAGTAACTAGGTTATCTAATCAGGAATTGGATTGATGTTGAGGAAATGTAAATAAGTGGGAAGAAAAACAATGGTTTGAGGTTTTCCTTTTCTTACTCTATCCACTTTTAGATAGGTGGTACGCCAGCGCAAACTAGGGATAGAGTTTTAGATGGGTAGGGTTAGATAGAAACCTCTCCATCCATTTTACCTTCTGTCCTAAATAGTCATTTAGTCCTTGACCTACCCAGACCCAATATACAACCCACAATCAGTCCTAACTTTATAAGACAAGACAGTACCAGGTCCATCTGCCTCTCTCCTCGGAGATAGCTCATACTATTTGGGAGCATTAGAAATGTGCAGCTGAATCAATCGTTCCAGTATGTGGCCCCCTTTTTCTCTTTCGTGTTCTGAAAGGATACCCACCACCCAGAGTTGGAATGGTGCATGGGTGCTGATTGGCTGGGTTCCTGGATAAGTGGCATGGATCCTGAGGCAGAAGACAAGCTGACCATTAGAACAGAAGAACCGACTAGGAAGAAGAGATGTCTGCAGCTATTTCCAGACGACAAGAGATGCCCCCTGAGTAATCACAGCTGTCCGACCCCTTCTTCCAAGCGTCAGGAGAGCCCCGAAAAGGAAGACTCTCTCCCTTAGACTGGAATGTCCAATCAGTCAAGATGACCTGCCCCTGGAGACATCACAATGGCTGCAAACCGCCCAATACCCCTTGACCTGTGGCCACTGTGCAGTGCATAATTTTTCGAAGATCGAATCCTCACAAAACTTTGGTGGACAAAGAAAGGGAGACAAATCAACCGTGAAGTAAACGTTCTTCACTGGTACTTCCCAAAAGGTGCCAAACTCACAGAACCACAAAGAATCCTTTGTCTGAAGCCTCCATCTATTGCTGCGAAGATTCATCCAGTGTCCCGTATTCAGTCTGCCTGACCGAGAATCCGGTGACCGGGTCTGCTGGTGCTGCATAATGCCACATCTTTTTCTTCATACCTAAGGTAGTGTGAGACTCTTGGTAGAACTTACCTAGAGTTGTTTAGTGGGTCCAGTGTTGCTGGAATACTGATTCGTGTAGTTAGGAGATCGGCCATACATGTTTGCCCAGGCCTAACGCACGTGAGCCTTCAAGAAGACTTCTTCAAAGTCCCTGAACCTTTTTAACCACAAAAGCTTTACTTATTTGCTACTGAACATTTTCTATGAAAATGTAGAACTTTCTGCATCTTGTGCCTTACCTGTTTTACCCTCCAATCGGACTCAGACTCTCACAACTAGATACGGATGGACTTCTAGAGCTCAAGGCCTCTGAAATTATTGCCAAGTATCCTACCTGCATTATGCTGGTTGTTGGTTTATTTACTGTACCTGAAACAGTTATTACAAAAACTATTTTACTTATCTTTTGAATTGCATACAGCCATTCTCAAAGTAGAACAAAGTGTGGTACTTACTGCGACTATTGCATTAATTCTCCTATATGTGTATTGAATGTGTAAATACTTACCTTTCTAAAGAATTACTTTCCCTTAGTGCATATAAAAAACATAGGCTTGGAAATCTCTGAGCAAACGTTCAACCCTTATTAGCGGATATACAGAAACAATTCCAGGTATGGAACCCGCTCACAGTCTCTTGATTAGGGAGGATTAATTCAATCAGAATGGTCATTTTACCCCCGGGTCCTTTATCTTTCAGGTCCTCCTGATCCCAGTCCCGTCCGCTTTCTTCCGCACCCTCCACAAGACTATCTCTAATTTTATTTTGGAAAAACTAGCTCCCTTGCATCACACTCAAAACCTTGATGCTTCCAACACACAGAGGTGGGTGGGGGGAGGTGGGCTGGGGGACTCACAACCCTTCAAGAGTACTATAGAGCTGCACAAATGCGAGTAATAAAAGAATGGTTTGGGGAAAACACTGAAAGGAGATGGGGCAGATGGAAAAAGCAATAGTAGTTCCAAGAATGGGAGCAAAGCTATGGTTGCCAAGAGCAGATAGCCACGAAACATACATCCAAGTCACATTATGAAACTAGTTGAGGACGTGTGGGATCAGGCGCTACAAAAGGTATATATGCACAATGTTTCCATCCCTCTTTACCCCACTATTCGCTAACCCACAATTCACACTGGGCCTAGACCCCAATTAATTTTTACACTGGAAAAGGGCAGGATGTAAAAAAATACAGAGATATGTACCAAGGCAAAGCTATAAAACCATTCACTACCTGTAAACAGGAGCTGGGCCTACAGGAAAACCAAAGATTCCAATATTTCCAGTTGCGTCATTGGTGCTCTCACCCAATAGATCTGCAGCACTGAGACCCCTTCCACCGTTCAAGAAATTTCTTAGCACTAAACTGGGAGAGAGACACCTGATATCAAAGCTATACAAATTTCTAACAGACAAACCGTCACGGACAAAACTACCATACCAAACTAGATGGGAGAAAACATTAGGGTTGATGCCATTGGAGGATATCTGGGTAAACCTATGGTCGGACTTCCCATGCATGTCTAGATCGATACAGATCAGGGAATTCTGGGTTAAAGTAATGTTCCAGTGGCATTATACCCCAGAACGCCTACACAGGATAGCACCTAGTGAACCAGATACATGGTGGAGCGTGTGTGGCGGGAAGGGGTACTGGCTACATATCTGGTGGTTCTGTCCCATGCTCCAATCCTTTTGGGACAAGGTCAAAAATAATATGCAAACAATGCTTGGAGGTCGGGAGAGATATTGTATTATATAATCCAGATGGTGGCACTACTTGTTGTGGCGCAGAAATGGAAAACCAGAGACCCTCTGCACATCAATGAATGGTTCTATAAACTATGGACTTGTGTCTCCTTGGAATGGGTCACATACGCAATCCAGGGGGAGAGGATGACACTCATCAGAATGGCCGGCTCCTGGATTTTCTTCATGGAGAATACTCCAAATAATTTTGCCAACAAAACCTTCGGATACTTGATATATCTTGAAACACACAAAAGCGTACAAAGATGCCCGTGTATGGGGAAGAGGGGCGCAGGGGAGTTGTGAGGACAGGGGATTCAAAAATGCTTGGTGAGGTTAACTTGTACTGTACTTGAAAATACAATAAAATATTTTTTTTTTTAACAACTTTTAGGGCGTTAGTGTTTCTTTGGCCTATGTTTCTTGTACCACCTACAGCCCTGCTCTCCATCCTAAAATAAGCCTGGCTGCTCAGCCATTGCTACTAACATACTTGTGTGGTTCAAACCTGTACTAAGAGTTGGAGCCCTGTGTCCAAAGTGAGTCTTCTATAGTCCTACCATAGTCAGACTTTTCAAAACTCCCCAACAACGACGCCAAGCATGGTGTTTCAGTAACATACCCTCTGCCACAATCCTACATGCAGTATCTGCTAAATCTAGATTGCTCTTAATGTTGTTAGAAACCGGTTTGACTTCCGCTACGGTTTTAGAAATCAGAGCGCAAGGGCTCTGGGACTGAGTCTAACTGGGACTGTACTTTGTCCCAAAGTACTATGTTGTAGCAGGACAGAGTAGGAAAAAGTTACTTACCTGTAACTGTTGTTCTCCAGCATGGGTCTGGCATGATTCACATGCTCATGAATATTCCCCGTCGTCAGGCTGGGAATCCTCGGTAAAGAAAAATCAGTATCAGTTTCGTTTCTGATCTGTCTTTCGTAGTAGTAACCAATCACTGATCTCTGCGTCATACTGACCACAGCCAATGACTGCCATCTCCCTAAGCCCCGCCTCTGGCAGCCATCTTCAGATTTGGTAGCACGTGACGTGGCAGTATGACCAAGTGAAGAGCCGCAGAGGGGTAGGCGGGAGGGTTCACATGTGAATCCATGCCAGACCCATGCTGGAGAGCAACAGTTACAGGTAAGTAACTTGTTCCTTCTCCAGCATGGGGTCTGGCATGGATTCACATGCTCATGAAAAAAAGAATACATAGCAGTACACACGTGCACAACCACGGGAGGTGGCAAAGGCTCAACATTAGGCATTACATCCAAAACTAAACATTAAGCAATTCTTACCTCCTCACGAGGCTCACCTTAGGCGAACAGGTTGTGCAGCACTGCTTGGCCGACCCTGGACTCCTCCCTGGAATCCCGATCGACGCAGAAAGAATTTCGTGAAGGTGTGCATCGACCTCCACGTAGCAGCCCTGCAGATGTCCAGCAAGGGCACACCAGATAGGAACGCCGTGGTAGCTGCGATCGCTCTGGTGGAATGGGCTCTCGGACGGCCAGGCAGCGGTCGGTTTGCCAACCTATGACAGTACATGATACAGCCGGAGAGCCATCTGGAAATGGAAGCCTTCGAGAGAGCCTTCCGCTGATTGACAGGTCCAAAGTTCACAAAAAGTAGTGACGTCTTCTGAAAACTCTTTGTGCGGTCCACGTAGAACTTCAGCGCTCTAGCCACATCCAGCGAGTGCAAAGTCCTTTCAGCCGGCGACGAAGGCGACGGGAAGAAAACTGGCAACACCAAGGGTTCTTTGAGGTGGAAGTCCGACGGCACCTTGGGCATGAAGGAGGGGTGCGTCCTGAGCACTACCCTCGGTCCTGAAAAGTCAAGTACGGGGGCTTGCAGGAAAGGGCCTGGATCTCTCCCACCCGTCGTGCGGAGGTGATGGCCACAAGAAACGCTGTTTTCCACGACAAGAATTTCAACGGAGCTGAGTGCAGAGGCTCAAACGGAGGTCCCATGAGCTTGGTCAGCACCACGTTGAGCTTGCACGCCGGGGCCAGGGCCTTCACCGGCAGGAACGATCTGAACAGTCCCTTCATGAATTCTTTCACCAGGCGATGAGACCACAAAGACGTCCGTCCCGTGGTTCTGGTGTATCAGGAGATCGCAGCAAGATGAATCTTGATGGAAGCGTGCGCCAGTCCAGCCTTAGCCAGCAGGTACGGCAGTACTTGAGGAGCCGTAATCTGTAGAGGGTTAATCTTCTGTGCGTGGCACCAGACAGAGAACCTCTTCCATTTGTGTCCGTAGCATTTAAGAGTTGAGGACGCTCTGGCCTTTGCAAGAACCTCTCTGCAGTCGGCCGGTATGTCGTAGCCTCAAACTCTAACGCTGCAGGAGCCAGGCCTGCAAGTTCAGCGACTTCGGGTCGTGATGGAGGATGGCACCTCCTTCCCTGGAGAGAAGGTCTGCGTCCACTGGCAGCTTGATTGGCGGGGACGCTGACAAGTCCAGAAGGTCCGGGAACCATATCTGCCTCGGCCACGCAGGTGCAACGAGGATCATCCTGCACCGTGACCTCTTGAGCTGGTTGATGAGCCGGATCAGCAGCGGCAAAGGAGGGAACGCATATAGGAACAGGCCCTCCCAGGAGAACGAGAAAGCATTGCCCATGCTCCTCGGCTGGGTAAACCTGCTGGCGAACCTCCGGCACTTGGAGTTCGAAGCCGTCGCGAACAGATCAATCTGGGGTGTGCCCCACCGTCGGAAGAGGCGGTCCACTAGATCCTGTCGTAGTTCCCACTCGTGGCACAAGCGCAGCTCTCTGCTGAGCGAGTCGGCGATGGTGTTTTTTATTCCTGCCAGATGAAACGGCACCAAAAACCTCCCTTGGGCGACGGCCCAATGCCACAGATCCTGCGCCTCCTTGGACAGGGCTGGGGAATTGGTACCGCCCTGCTTCCTGATGTAGAACATGGTGGTGGTGTGGTCGGTGAAGATTCTTACAACCTTGCCCTTGAGGGACGGGAGAAAGGACCTGAGGTCCCAAAACACTGCACAGAGTTCGAGGATGTTGATATGGAGGGACTTCTCCGTCGGCAGCCAAAGGCCCCTCGCGTGCAGATTTTCGGTGTGCGCTCCCCACCCTTCCAGGGAGGCATCCCTGGTCACTGACTTCTGGTGGCCCGGGGTCTGGAAGTCCATGCCCGCCGTCAGATGCACGCGGGTGCCCCACGACCGGATCGCCCGTCGGAAGCTCTCGTCGAGTGTGATCCTGTCCTCGAAGCTGCCCGTCGTCTGGATCCAGCGAGCGTCCAGGAACTCCTGTAACGGGCGCATCCGAAGCCTGCACAGGCGGATGAGAAATGCAAGAAGACATCATTCCGAGGAGGGACTTGATGGACCTCACCCTGGCCGCATCCGCAACCAGCATCCGCTGCACCTTGCCAAAGATGGCCCTCGTCCTTTCCTCCGACGGAGAGGCCAGAAGCGCCACAGTGTCGAGCTTCGATCCCAGAAACAGTGCGTCTTGCGCGGGCACCAGGTGGGACTTGGCGTAGTTTATGGAGAATCCCAGGTCCTTGAACACCCTGGGTGCCGACCTCAATCCGAAGGGGAGGGCTCTGAACTGGTAGTGACGCCCTTGGACCACGAATCTGAGGAACTTTCGGTGTCCCTTTAGGATGGGGATATGGAAGTAGGCATCCTCCAAATCCAACGACGACAGGAAATTGCCCTCCTCCAGTTGACCCAGGATGTGCTGGAGGGTGACCATCCGGAACTTCTGTGCCTTGATGAATTTGTTCAGTCGTCGTAGGTCCAGGATGGGACGGCATCCTCCTGTCTTCTTCACGAGGAAGTATCTTGAGTAAACTCCGGAGCCCCGAAGCCTCTTTGGGACGAGCTCGATGGCGCCTTTCTTGAGCATCGCCTTTACCTCCAAGAGAAGTTGAGGGACGTGATGTTCCTTCCTGGCCACGGGGGGGGGGGGGGACGCGCGGTCACTTTAGAAACTCGAGCGCGTGACCCCGGGCCAGGGCGTCCAGCACCCAACGGTCGGTGGAGATGTACTCCCACACGCTGACGAAGCTCGCCAGCCGGCCTCCCACCGGGGTGCTTCGGTGGGGGCCCGGTTCAGTCCTGCTTCGATGAGGGTTTGCCGCCTTGTCCTCCTTGGCGACGACAGCAGGGTCCGCCCGACTTGCCTCGTCCCCTGTAGGCTTCCTGTGACGACGAACGGGCCGCTTGACGATAGGTGGAAAATCCACCGCCGGAACCTTTGGAGGCACCCTGCTTGCCTCTGCCGCTCCGAAAGGGCGGCCGTCGTTGCTGGAGAAAACCAAGAGTCCGGGCCATCTCCGTGTCAGTCTTGATGGCTTGTAGGGAATCGTCCACTGTTTTCCCAAACAGGTTGCTCCCGTCGAACGGCATGTCCAAGCCTCTGGTCTGCACGTCCTGACGGAAGTCTGTTGCCTTGAGCCATCCACGCCGTCTAAGGCACACGCCGTTGCTCAACTGGCGAAATCCAGTGTCAGCGATGTCCGTTGCTATCGTAATGGCGTGGTCCGACGCCACTTCTCCTTCCTGCAAGATCTCTAGGGCCTCCACCCTCTTGTCGTCTGGTAAGAAGTCCAGCAGGGAGGCGATTTTGTACCACAACTCCCTGTCGTAGCGGGCTACAATAGCCAAGGCGTTGGCAGCCTTAATCGTCGTCGCTGCCGATGAGATGACTGCGTCCCATCGTGTCCAATTTCTTTCCCTCACCGCCGGAGGAGAGGTTGACGTAGAGGCCGAGGCCCCCCCCCCGCTTTCTTCCTGGCCGCCGCGGAGACGACTGAGTCCGGGGTGGGCTGTGCCCGAAGGCACAAGGGGGCCGCGTCCGGGACCCGGTACTTCTCGTACCGATCCCTTCTCGCAGGCGTTGTGGATGGGTTCTTGAGGAGGGCGAGAAGAATATCGTCTAGTAGAGGTACAGCGAGGACCGTCTTCCTCTTGGTCTCGCGCCGTTGATAAAGGAAACCTTCCTTCCTTCTCTTCCGGGCAGATCAGGAGCCCCGTCGGCACCCTCGACATTCTCGTGGTCTCCTACGTCGGGGTCCCTCCCGACGGGCTGGTCTTCTTCCACGCCAACGCCGTGGCTTAAGACTTTGATCAGCTCCTCAGAAGTTGAGGCCGAATCCACGACGATCTCCTGCCCCGCCCCTTTTTCTTCTCCGTCGGAGGTTTCACGGGGGTCCTGTCGATGGGCATGAAAGAGGACTCCCTCCGCGGTGGCAGGGAGACTCTGGGCCCCGAGGTCGCCACCACTGGTGTAGCCTCCACAGGCTGAGCCAGGGCAGCCGCGACTGTCTCGATAGAGGCCTTGGCCGGGTGGATTAAGGCTTTCACCACCTTCGGTGCGCTCACCGTCTTCTCCTTGGGGGGAGGGTCACCGCCTCGCTCCCCCTCCGATGGGGCCTTCGAGCTCGACCGGGGTCTCTCCAGGAGCTTTGCCGGGTGCTCGGCCTTCCTCTTACCCGAGCCAGAGCGTTGGCTCGTGGTTGATGGCACCAGGGAGGATGCGCCCTGCCTGGTGCCCGTAGAGTCCGACCGTTCGGCGCTCCCGGTGCCAGCGGACTCGCGGTGCTTGGCCTTCTGTTGGACCCCCGTCGCCGGGGCGCCCTCAAAGGTCTTAGAAAACCGCTCGGACTTCTTCTTCTTCTCGCCTGACGGGCTCTTACCTTCCAGCCAGTTGGTGAGACGCAGATGGCGGTCCTTCATGGTCCACTCCGACATATTGCCGCAAAACGCACAGTCTGTCTCCACGTGCGTCTTGTCCTCATGCAGGCAGTAGAGGACAAAGGAGTGTTCGTCCTCCTTAAAGACATTCTGAAGCTGGCATCCAGGGCAGACCCTGAACAGCTTTCCGGGCGTCGAGCTTCCCTTCTCCTGGGCCATGATTGAGATGGGCCTGAGAAACTTCTGGAGTCCTCCAAAAGCGTGGCTCGACGAAATCTTCACCCTTGAGGGGCGTAGACTAATCCGACACGGGTCCCCGTTGATCGGATAAAGAAACGGTGGAGCTTGAGGCTCTTTTGACCGAAAAAGAGAACATTTTCCTAAGAAAAAGTGCGAAAAAAGCACTAAAGCTCGAGAGCAATAGCACAAGGATCTCAACACTTGAACGTGCGGTAAAAATCTGAAGATGGCTGCCAGGGGCGGGGCTTAGGGAGATGGCAGTCATTGGCTGTGGTCAGTATGACGCAGAGATCAGTGATTTGTTACTACTACAAAAGACAGATCAGAAACGAAACTGATACTGATTTTTCGTTACCGAGGATTCCCAGCCTGACGACGGGGAATATTCATGAGCATGTGAATCCATGCCAGACCCCATGCTGGAGAAGAACAAGTTACTGCTTACCTTGTAACGTTCTTTTGACGGGATGTTCCTCCGACGTATTCCTCATCTTAGATATATCCTTCCAGCTCTGCTGGCCTCGGAAAATTTTTTCTTTAGAGGGCGCTGCGCGTCGACGTCCCTCGAGTCGATGTCCCACGACAGCCGCCGTATCGACGCTCGACGTCATCCTGCCTATAAAGGCCGCGCGCAGCGTCCGTTGCTCAGTTCTGTTTTGTAGCCCACAGTATTACTGTCTGGACTAGACTAATCACCCTGAAGGAGCGTAAGCTGCAACAACAAGGGAAGTAGAACTGCGGGGATGGATGGGAGGGTCGATGAGGAATACGTCGGAGGAACATCCCGTCAAAAGAACGTTACAAGGTAAGAAGTAACTTGTTCTTCGAAGGGATTGTGTCCTCCGACGTATTCCTCATCTTAGATAGGCTCCCATAGCAGTATTCTATATTCGGAGGAGGGAGTACTGACTTCACGCTGTCTTCTATTGATGAATAGAATGCAGTACAGCCCTTCCAAACCTAGTCTCTTGACTGGAGGAGGAATCCAGATTGTAAAAACGTGTAAAGATATGGACAGACGACCATGTAGCGGCCGCACATATGTCTTTAACAAGCACGCCTCTTTTGAGGGCCGATGAAGCTGCAATACCTCTGGTCGAATGAGCCCTAAGGTTTTGAGGGGGCTCTTTCCCTGCCAGTTTATAACATTCCAGAATGGCTAGAATGATCCATCTGGAAATGGTCTGCTTAGTTATTGGTAACCCCAGCTTGTGACCTGCGTAACCTACAAACAGCTGGTCTGCCTGTCTTATCCTGGCTAGTCTACTAATGTAAAAACTTAAAACCCTCCTAGGGTCTAGTCTGTGTAACCTCTCTTCCTCTTTCCCCGGGTGAGGAGGAGGATAGAAAGATGGTAGGTTAATCTTCTGAGTGATATGGAATTCAGAAACCACCTTTGGGAGGAAATTAGGCTTCACTTGCAGGACAACTGTCTTTGTGAAAGATTGTATGAGGGGGGTTACAAGAAAGAGCTTGTAATTCGCTCACCCTTCTAGCAGATGTAAGTGCTATTAATAAAACAGTTTTAAGGGTAAGGAATCTTAACAAACAAGAATGGAGAGGTTCGAAAGGTGTACCCATCAGGAAAGTTAGTACTAAGTTTAAATCCCATAGGGGAACTTGGAATGGTCTTGGGGGATAAACATTGGTTAACCCCTTTAGAAACTGTATTACCAAGGGTAATTTGAAATAGGATGGTTCTTCCGCAGTACGCTTAAAGATAGATAGCGCTGCGAGATAGCCCTTAATGGTGCCAACTTGAAGGCCTGAATTTGCCAAATATAGTAGGAAGGACAAAACCATTGGTGTACCACATGAAAATGGGTCGATATTCTGTTCTCTACACCAGCTGCAAAATCTGTTCCAACGGCAGCGGTATAAAGACTTTGTTGCTGGCCTCCTTGCCGAAAGCAACACCTCCATAACATCATCAGGGAGGTCCCAATCCTTGTACCTCAGCCGTTCAGAAGCCAAGCGTGAAGGTTGAGGGTTTTGATGTCTGGATGGAGAACCTGACCTCCCTTCTGTGAGAGTAGGTTCTCTCTGAGAGGAAGTCGAATTGGAGGGCAGATGGACAAGTCTAGAAGGTCCGGGTACCACGTTCTCCTGGCCTAATCCGGGGCAATTAGGATCATGGTTTGCTGGAATCTTCTCAACCTCCTGATCATTTGAGGAATGACAGGGACCGGTGGGAACGCGTACAGAAGCGGAAACTCCCAGTCCACTATGAACGCGTCTCCCAGAGCTCCTCTCGGAGGAAATTCCCTTGAGCAGAACAGGTCGCATTTCCTGTTTAGGCTGGTGGCGAACAGATCTACCTGAGGGGTTCCCCAAAGGGTGAAGATCTCTTGAAGGACTGCCTGAGCTAGCTCCCACTCGTGGGAGACTGTGTTCTGCCTGCTCAGAGCGTCCGCTGTCAAGTTCTTCTCTCCGGCTAGGTGAACTGCCGATAGAGAGATTCCTTCTTGGATTGTCCAAAACCAGAGCTGCATCGCCTCTCTGCACAGGGGTAGTGATCCTACGCCTCCTCTTTTGTTGAGGTAATGCATGGCCACCGTGTGTCCGTCATTATCAGGACGTTCTTCCCTTGTACAGCTGGCAGGAAGGCCTTCAACGCAAGTCTGATGGCTCTCAGCTCTAACAGGTTGATGTGTAGTCTGGACTCCGATGGAGACCAACGACCGCTGATGGTCAAGTCGTTGGCGTGGGCTCCCCACCCCGTGAGTGAGGCATCCGTGACTACTGTTATCTCCGGCCAGGGTTGCCAAAACTGTTCTCCTTTCAGAATGTTCTCCTGACAGGCCCACCACTGAAGGTCTCGAGCCACCCTGCCGGGAACCTGAAGAAGATCTGTCATTCTCCCTGAGAATTGTGACCACTGAGTCCTCAGTGCCCACTGGAGGGATCTCATTCTCAGGCGAGCCTCTGGCACAAGGAAAATGCAGGATGCCATGAGGCCTAGCAACCTCGAAAAGTCGAAGGCTGGGAGACGTTGGGCATGCTGGAACTTGGTAACCATCTGTAGAATATCTTGAGCCCTCACCTCTGGTGGCGAGGCTTTTCCCAGGGAAGTATCCAGGATCGCTCCTATGAACTGGAGTCTCTGCGATGGTATCATTTGTGACTTCTTTAAATTGAGGGAGAAGCCCAGTCTGTGAAGGAAATGGCACACGTGATTTAGCTGGATCTGAGCTTGCTCCGGAGAAACAGCCCTGATCAGCCAATCGTCCAGGTAGGGGTAGACGTGAATCCCTTCCCTCCTTAGACTTGCAGCCACTACCGACATTAACTTGGTGAAGACCCTCGGGGCGGAGGTCAGCCCAAATGGCAGCACTCGAAATTGATAGTGAGAGTTGCCAATTGCGAACCTCAGGTATTTCCTGTGTTTGAGATGGATAGGCACATGGAAATAAGCGTCCTGAAGGTCCAGAGATACCAACCAGTCCTGAAACTGAAGGGCCTGGAGGATCTGAGAAAGAGTGACCATCTTGAATTTGTCTTTTCCGAGGAATTTGTTCAATTCTCGCAAGTTCAAGATGGGTCTCAGTCCTCCGTCTTTCTTCGGAATGAGAAAGTAAGGGGAGTACCAGCCCTTGTCCCTCTCTGCTACAGGTACCGGTTCTATGGCACCTTTCTCTAGCAGGTCCAAAATTTCCTGCAAGAGGAGCGGATCTGGAGCTTTCTAAAAGCTGATCCCCGGTGGATGACTGAGGTATATGTAGGAAAGGCAGGCAGTAATCTTGGGCAACTGTTTCCAATGCCCAAGCATCTGACGTGATAGCCTGCCATACCGTCAGATGTTGAGTCAACCTGCCTCCTACAGGTGTCCTGTGAGGGGAGTCCTCAAAGTGGTTTTGGGGCGGCTGATGCAGATGCCGATGGTAAAGAGGCACCTGCTGTTGCTGCGGCTTTAGAATATCTACCCCGACTACCTCGGGTAGTTCTTCTTTGTCCCCTTTGAGCCGGTCGTCCTCTGCCTCTTCCGAATGCGGAGTAGAAGCGAAAGGACTTGGCCTTCGCAGAGGTTCCTGTGAGACGAAAAGGAGTCTGACGGATTGCAGCTCCTAGGGATTTTGCTGCAGCTTTTGAAGTTTGCAGTTTCTCTAAATTGTCATCCGCCTTTTTCCCGAACAAAGAAGAGCCATCGAATGGCATGTTCAAGAGCCTGGCTTGCACATCTGGGGCAAAACCCGACTTTCTCAACCAAGCGAATCTCCTGGTTGATGTACTTGCCGCCATTGCTCTGCTGATACTGTCAGCTGAATAAATGCCCGTCTGGAGGGATTCGCACATAGCGTCTTTACCGTCCTGTATAATATTCAGGAACGCATCCCTTTCTTCTCCCTCCGGGATGCAGTCAGCCGCTGTAGAAGCACACTCCCAAAGTGTATGGCTGAACCTAGCAATGGTGCAAGTAGCATTAACAGACTTTAACGCCATGCTACATGCTGAAAAGACTTTCTTTGCCATAGCATCATATTTTTTTATCGTCCCTGTCCTGTGGGACTGTAGGATAAGCCGTCTTGACATCGGTAGAGGATGCTGCTTGTACCACCAGACTTTCTGGGGATGGATGTTTAGACAAAAACTCTGGGTCTGTGGAAGATACCCTGTACTTTGCAGACAGTTTTTTATTTACTGCTGGTATTACATCTGGAGTTTCCCAGTTTGTCATGATCTTTCTCTGAAGAGCTTTATGAAAGGGCACCACAGGATCCTCTTGTGGGCCTTTGTCAAGAATATCCGTGAGGTCATCTTGCTGGAAAGATTGTGAAGGTGCAGACCACCCCATGAACTCTGTAATCCTGGCCATTAAGGCTCTGTAGGGGGTTTCAGCATGCTCCCCCGGGTCTGGCTTAGCAAAATCCACCTCAGGGGAAGTGTCTAACCCACTTGCCTCATGTAAAGAATCATGAAGATCCTTTAATCTGCGCTCTTCAGAGGAAAATTCCTCTCTAACTGGGGTTACAGGTCCCTGTAACTCAAATGTATCTTGTTCAGACAAATCATCCTCTTCTAAAATTGAGGATATAGTTCTCAATTGTTCTGAACTCATAAAGGGAGTAAATCCCATTTCCAAGGCAGATGGTGCCGAACTTGTCATTATTGGCCTCGAAAACGTCGATGTCGTCAACGCCGACGTCGAAGGCTTCGAGCGTGGCGTCGAAAACAGAGGTGGAGGCCTCGAGGACCTCGACAGAATTGGAATTCTACTCGACAATATCGACGCCATCGACGTCGAGGGCCTGGGGATAGTCACTGGATGTGAGGTCACCGTGACTTTTCTTGGCGTCGACGCCGGTGTCGAGGCCGGCGTCGAGTCGACAGACCCATGTGTCGAAGGTCCCCTCGACAACGGCGCCAAAGACATCGACCTCGACGGGACCGTCGTCGACGGAACCTTCGAGGAAGGTTTGGAGGTCATAGTCCTGCTCGAGGGTTCGAAACGCGCTCGAGAGGTTTCTTTCGCCGGGTACTGCGACTCGCTGCGTTTTTGACCTTCGGGTCTTTCGACCAGAGCATCGCTTTCGGCAGTCTTCGAGGGGGTCGAGGCCGCTTTCTCGAAGACGCTCATCATATTTTTTCGGAATTCCTCCCATTCAGCCCGGGAACTATGTTTCGTGGGGCAAGGGATTCTTTTTGGCGAAACAGAGGAAGAGGAAGACGGAGAAGGGGATCTTCGACGCCCCCTCTTCGAGTGCTTCGATCTCGAGGAGTGATGAGACCCACTCCGAGACCTGGAGCGCGAATGGTGACTAGGAGACGAATGTCTCGACTTCGTCGACGAAGAAGCAGCTTTAAAAGTCTTACCTTTCTCCAGCTTCCCCCTACGCTCCTTCAGGGCCTTAGCTGTCATGGACATACAGTCCTCGCATTCCGAACAATGGTGTTCAGCTCCCAAGCACCACAGACAATTTCTGTGAGGATCGGTCAACGACATCTTTTTCCCACAATCTCGACATTTTTTGAAGCCGGATCGAGGAGTTGTCGGTTCCGACGAGGAAGCCATCGAGTATGGATCGAATAACTCGAGGTAAATAGGATTAATCTGACTAAGAACTGAGCAACGGTATTCCGAGGCTCCGAGTAAGCGCGGAAAAACGGAACTGAGCAACGGACGCTGCGCGCGGCCTTTATAGGCAGGATGACGTCGAGCGTCGATACGGCGGCTGTCGAGGGACATCAACTCGAGGGACGTCGACGCGCAGCGCCCTCTAGAGAAAAACATTTTCCGAGGCCAGCAGAGCTGGAAGGATATATCTAAGATGAGGAATACGTCGGAGGACACAATCTCTTCGAAGTATTTTTTGCAATATGTACTTGATTAGCAGCTGAATAAGTCACTTTCTTCCCCAGTGCAAACTGGTTTCCTGTTTGGGTGGTGCCCCTTTGAAAGCTAGATGAGTACCTGCCCTCTTGCGGGAGATGGTGACCACCAGGGACTCTGGTTTAAGATGTCCTCTAATACATAATGGGTCAGAGAGCAGGTCGAAAGGTTTTTTTGACGCAGTGATTAAATGCCCTAGTAAGTTAAGGTTACTAAAGAGGGTTGTATTCTTTTGGAAACGGATTGGAGCAGTGGACTAAACTGGCCTATAGAAGATTTTTCTTCTAACATTTAATCAACAAAATCCAAATCCTGAGGGCTTTCTTGGGTTTGGATTTTGAAATGGTCGGCTGCCTTTTTGAGCAGATCGTTAAAGAATTTGATCATAAACCAATGAATTAGTGTTAGGCTGATCATCAGGTGATGGAGTAAAAACTCATCTGTATCATCATAAGCATCATTGTTATAGGGATCATCAGGATTATCACTGGAAGCACTCTGATCATCTGTATTATCTTGATCTAAATTAATAACCTCCCGTGAAAAACCTCAACCTCAGAATGTGAAGGGATATCATGTAACCTCAGATTTTAGTGGAGGCTGGCCCTCTTCTAAATCAATGTGCTTTTGCCTGATAGGGTACTTTTTCATTAATCTTACAAAAGAAGAAACCTTATCCGTGGTATGAGGAACTCCTAGTGACAAGACAGACAGACAAGTGATCACAGTTCAAGGGTGTTTATTGAACAATGAATGCTGTGTGCGGGTTGGAAAAATACCTACTCTAAACCTAAATCTAAGATGTAAGCAAGCGTCTACCATCAAATGAAAAATGAGGCAGTCCTAGTTGAGTCATGTCAAAATAAAAAGGGCCTATACGAAGAAACGTATTGCCAAAACCTCACAACTAATGCAAAAAGGGGTGTGGGATAGTTCTCAATGAAAGAAGTGTTCTCAAATAATATGTCAGGATGCACTATCTTGGGTCTCCCTTCCCCACGTTTTGGACACGGGCCAAGATGGGAGCTAGGAGCACAGTACAGTCTCGGGCTTCTCCGGCACGGGACAACAGTTCCAATGGCAGTTCTCAGGATCGATGGCCAAGTCTCATTTCCTTAGAAAGTCTCTTGCCTTCGGGCTGAATGTGCTCAAATAACGAAAACAAAAGTTCCTTTAACCAAACGAATTTTTTTTCCCAATGTTTGATGGGTGAAGGGTTCACCCCTGGGTGCTGACACTTCTCAATTGTTTATCACGGTTTCCCCTCTGGTTCCCCTTCTGAGCATTGACCCCCTCTTGACTTAATATTCTTGGGTGTGCCTTCACCCCTGGAACTCCCTCAGTCGGGTTCGGAACCCCTCTTGACTTTAGCGGGATTCAATCCCCTTGGGTTCTTATGGTTTACTCTCACTGCTTGTAGATCAAAGTCTTCCGATTGTATGGGGATTTTGCTTGACCCGCTGTATGACCACTTTGACCTGTGTCTCGGGAGGATAGCTCAGCAGCGAACACGCTCGACCTGGAAGCAAGATGACACGGAGCAACGCAGGTTCGATCCCCGGTCCGCGCTTAGAAACCTCTGGGTATAAGACGGTTCTAAATAATCAAATAAAATAAATATTTTGCGGGCCCTCCTACAGCCTTCTGGTATCTGTAGTTTCTCTCATATGGGGCTCAAACAGTCTCTTGAGTTAACACCCACTTAGTGCCGGTTTCCCTCTGCTGCTGGTCTCCCCTTCATCCTTTTTACAGTTCATTCAAAGTTCATCAGCTTTAGTTCAAAACTTGCCACTTTGCGATTCCTACTCAACATAACCTGGTTCTTATTGATTCTCCCCTCGACTCACCGGCTGCGATGAACCGCTTGGCTGTTGCCTCTCTGCAGTCAAGGCCGGTAATAAAGCACGGGAGCTTCCCTCGCTCCTGCTCATCGGCATAGGCTTCCCCTGTGTACCGTTAACATCTGCTGCAGGACACTTGTGCAATTATTCACGGTCTTGGGCTCTCTTCCACACTATGCGACAAAAAGGGCAAAGTCACTTCTCTCCTCGCCACCCTCTCGATTTCTGTCACGTTTCTCCTTTTCTTGAACTGCCGTGTGGTAGCCGTCTCATGATGCGGTATGCCATGCTCGCCTTGCTCGTACTGTACTCTCTGGCTCCACCTTTTATCCCTGAGGGGAAGGGAAGGGGCCATCAGGTGTGTGATTCTGATCAATTGCGTGACTTTGCCTGACCCTTGTATTGGGAAATATCATGTAAACTGCTCTGGTGTTAGTCTGTTGTCCTTTGTGTTGTGAGAAAGGGTTAGAGTTAGAAGGGGGTGTGGGGAGCAGTGGTTTGGAATGTCCCCCATGAGAGGATGGGGAAAAAGTGTGAAAATAAGGGGGATAGCTCATCTCACCCATCTGTGTCCCTCTCCCACAGGACCCCCCCCCCCATCCAAGTGATCCTCCCTCACTGGTCCACCCCCAGGAACTGGATCCAATAGCGATGGCCGTGTCCTGTCCACCTGGATGACAGATCTCCGGGGACTGGCGAGGGAGACACCTTCAGGTTTCACAGTGGTTGCTTCAAAAACCTCTCTCGGGTCCATGAACATGCTAGAGAGTAAAGCCTCTGATAAAGGGGATAAGGCTTCAGTATATTGAGTGTGTTTCGGGGACGTTTGAAAACGGGCCAACGTTTGTTTGTGTGTGTGTATGAGCGTTTCAATGGCTGTTTGGAAGAGTTTGACTGTGTAGTTTGTTTCTACAAATGTTCAGGAACGTGAAAATTGGTTGAAACGGTCGTCTGTTTCAACATACCTTGATAGGCGTGCCCTTTTGAAACGTGGACTGTGCTCTTTTTATGCATGGGTGAAGATCTACTTGATGCTACTTTAGAAGGGCTGTCATGCCACACAGGTGGAGTGGGCACAGAGGACTGTGTTGAGAAAGAGGCACTAGAAGTTTGTGTACCACAGAGCCATGTTTCAACAACTTAGCCGTGGAATTGCTAGGGGCTTTGCTCTTAGCGTGTTTATGTGCGCCCCCATGTTTGTGTGTGCCACTGTTGTCCGGTGTGGTCTCTATATCGGGGCCGCCAGCCTGCCTTTCGATAGAAGGGACTGGCACTCGGGAATCCGCAGATCCCATATTTTCTTCGGTGTCACTTTGTGCCCCAGAACTTCACGGTTCCTCTTGGAACTCTTCAGTTCCCGTTGGTACGTCTGAAAAAGCCTCTGCTTGCCTGGCGTGGGCTGCCCAATGCTTATAAGTTTTAGGTTAAAAAAGCAGATGGGCTGCACAGAGTTTTTCGCAATGGTCTCTTGGCAGGTAGCATTTGCACACCCGGAGATTGCCCTTCCAGGGATATTTTTTATGTCAGGAAGGACATTTTAATGGCGTATTCTCCATAACGAAAGGACAGCGCCTATAAAAAGAGAATTTATAGGGAGTGTGTCAATGTATGCATTCTCTAAGAAGTGAAAATATATATATAAGTCACCCCCATCTCTCCCAACTGTACAGGCCATAGCACAGTGTAGGCCCAAGCAGCGACAGACGTCAGAAGGTCAGACGGTAGTTGAAAAACGTCTTTCTTCTTCAAACACAGTTGAGAAAACTGCTGTTGCGTTTGTTGTCAAAGATGGTTATATATAGCGAAAGCAAATAAATCTCACAAATCTGAATAAATGCTAAAAGTCCGAAACTCTGCAGTATGCGACCGACCACGATGCAGAAAAAAACAATCTGAAGGACCTCTACGCGTGAAAGATCATGGATAGAGTTTCATTCTAGCTTCGGGGACCCAAAAATCAGAATCTCGGTCTAGCCACTGTTCAGGAAAAGCCAGTTGGCTGTCATCCAGTCTTTTACCAGCTTGTAAATATCTTGAATTTTCCTGGTATCCTTAACGTAATTGCAACTTAACTCAACAACTGCGTATCGTCGGCATAATTTGTGATTCTTGCCCCGGTCCTGTCCAGAATATTACACAGAGGACGTATGTAGACATTGAAAAGCACTGGGCACAGCCACGCCCCTTGAGGGACTCCACGGGTAGATGTTTTTTGGGTGAAGGAGGCCTGTACTCAACATACTCTAGGTATCCTGTCTGAGAGGAATGGCTCAATCCATTCAATTGCCGAGGGTGATCATTGGCCTACAGAGTGTAGCCAGGAGCTTCCTGTGATCAAGGAGGTTGAAAGCTGCAGATAAATCATGTATCATCAACAACCCGTTGTTGCTCCTGTGAACAAGATCCAGCTTCTGTGTCTGGAGATCCAATAACGCGATGCTCCATGGTTGGATGTTAACGTTAATGTTAAAGGATATTTGTACTGCGCACTATCACCACCGGAGTGGTCCTCTGGCGCTCCGGATCTAAACCCAGACTGTCCAAGATGAAAATGTCAGCCCGCTCCAGTTTGTTCTTGTAACTGTATGGTAGCAACTGTCTACAATTTTTAAAAGAAAAAGGGACATTCGTAATGGGTCTAAAATTATTAACATCTTTGGGGTCTAGTCCTGCTTTTTTTAAATAATGGAATAACCACTACTTTCTTAATACTGTCTGGGATTGTTTTGTAGGAGAACGTAGTGTTTGTAAAACATGTTAAAAACGTGCAAAAGAGCATATGTTCAATATCATTTTAGCAGCAATAGTGTCACCAAGGCAACATGTTGGGTGCATTTTTAATATTTTCTCCATATCAGGAACAGAGATGGATGAAAAGTTAAAGGGTGAGTGACTCAACTGTGGTCGTTATACCCATCGCAGGTAGCGTAACATAGGTTCGGAGCCAATCCTCGCGCATGCCCCAGTGATTTCGTCAGCAAACGCTTGTTGTATATGTGCACGGTACTCAAGGGGGAAGAGAATCAGGTGTGCCTTTTCCAAACTTCTCAGGATCTCAAAAAGCCGTTTGGTGGTGTTCCAGAATTTCCAATTTCACTGTGCTCCATATATCCTTTCTCTGTACTGTGTTCCAATGTTCTTCCAAGTTGTTTTATTACTATCAGTTTCATTTTTACTCCAATTCCGTTCTGCCTTCCTCTTCTCCCGTTTGAGTTTGATAAGCTCTGGAGAGAACCAATTGTGATGATTCAACCGATCTCTGACCATCTTGGTCTTCATAGGCTCTATTCTGTTTAACATTTCCTCGAAGTCTCCATCATAACTTGCTGCCAGGGTATACGGAGGATCAAGATCTGTGGTATTGTTCATGATACTAAGTAAACATTCATTAAGATCTTCCTGCCCTACTTTTTTTAGGTTCCTACCAATAATGCTTTTAAGCGGGTTACATTGTAGATCCTGCTTCCCTGGAAGAGTAATCTGGAAAGGAATAAGTGTCATGATCTCTGCTTCCAAAAGGTCAGGGTTTTCCCAACTCCCTTGGAAGCAGATCCATAACCCAGGTTCCGAGTGCCAACCAGTCAATTGGGACCTTTTGGACCCAGTCCTGGCGCCAGTGGCCAGTGGCACCAGGCTCATAAATATGCCCAGTCCCAGCGCTGGAAGCGCGGGGCTCATAATGCTTGGGTGGACATACCTGCAGCAGACCATGCTGCTTACTTGCCTGCCAGTTGAGTCTCTGATCCTCTTCTGTTTGGAACTACTTTTCCTGTTGGGTGGGGCAGGAGCCACTCCCTAGATTCAGAACACTGGAACTCTTCTGGAAAGCAGGAACTCTTTTCTTAGGCGTGGCTTTGGAAGGAGACACCTAAGCACTACAGGAGGCTATTTAAACCACACCCGATGGATGAATCTTGCTTTGCATTATTCTGCATCCTCAGCAGCAGAACGCTCATCGCGTCTTCTGCATCTGATCCTGGGCCTAAGGAAAAAGGCTTAGCATTCTGAATCCAGTCTTCAGCAACGCCTATAAAGACAAGAAAGAACAGGTTACCATTACGGTCTTCAGTGACAGCTCTTCACTTACCTGGTCCATCGGCTGTCACCAACGCCTCGCGCTGCATTCCAGCATCTGAAAGACAAAGGCTTACCTACTCTTCGTGCGCTCCGGAGGTCTTCACACTGCATTCCGGCATCTGAAAGACAAAAGCTTACCAACTCTTCGCACGCTCCGGAGGCCTTCGGCGCTGCATCCCGCATCTGAAATACAAAACAAGGTGCGTTTAAAGACATTGGGGAACTTTAATACTCACGTGCCATTACTCCTTTCCACATCTAACCCAGTGGGTATTCCAGCACCCTGCAGCCGCCCCGAATTTGTACCTGCAAAATAAAAAGACAGTTAGAGCGCATCGTGAAGCAGGCAACAAGCGCTTACTTACGTGCTTCCAGGCGCTTTTATTCATCACACGGGCTCCATCTTCAACTCACTTCAGCTCGCCATCCGCCATCGCCGGAACCCTGCAAAACAAGAGACATCATTACTAAAGACTTTAAAGACATTAGAATTACTCAAAACTTACCGTTCGTGCAGTAAACGACGGACAGCAGTCCTCTGAAGTCAAGAGGCCTGCTCCCCTTATCCAGTGAAGAAACTGGTTACAGCACCCTGCCTCGAGGCAGATGGAGAGCACGGCGTTCACTTACCTAAGACATCTTACCCTTCGAGCCAGACATACAGTGCACAGAGGTCCAGCCCAAAGAGCCAGCCGTGTGTTACACATCACCTTTGAAGATACGGTATACGCCCAGTCAAGACCGGCGCCTCTACGGGAATCAGGTGAGCGTTACATAAGAGTGGGCAGACCAGACGTAGGGTTTGGTGAAAAAATACCTAATCTGCAAATTCCTGGAAGCAACCCGGTCCAGAATAATGCCCTTAATGTGAGTGGGTTCGCTGTTATGAATGATAACCTCAATGGTTTTTAGGGTTTGCTCAAGGGAAAGAGCTTTGTGCGACATAATATCCTCTCCGCCTGTTAATGTTGCCCTTCAGTAGGGTAGAGGAGTTGAGTTTGTTGAACCCAGCTAAGATGCCCACAAGTTCTTCGTTAAAATTAGGCATCTTGTTAGGCGGACAGTATACCACAATATTAGTACAATGTACTGGGGAGGAGGTAATTTTGAGATATCTCTCACAACCTTCACAAGTGATTGAAGATTCTAAAAGCCGTAATTCCTCTTTGGCTGCAAGTGCGACACGCGCATCCTTCCCCACTTCCTGAGTCTCTATTTTGCCTGTAAAATTTAATGGGAGCAGCCAAATCAATGACCGGTCCACTTGAGTCTTTGAGCCATGTTTCTGTTACAGCCATAATGTCAATTGCTTTGTGATGTATGTAATCATGGACAACAAACACACAAAGTAAATAGGCCCAGTGGACTGAAGTGGTTTCTGACAAAATCATGGTACAGGGGGCGAGTTTACATACCTGTTTCTGCCCTCCCCTTCTTCCATAGAGTTCATGGGTGCAAAGCCCTACCCTACCCTACCTCTCTTTACTGTTTGTGATTGGGGGAGCTGTGACTAAGGATCCTCCCCAGCCGTGCCTTTCCTCAACTGGCTTACCCTAACTGGTTTAACTGGGAGAGTACCCTCTAAAGAACTTGCTACATTTGTTTTTAACTTTAAGTAACACCTACATGTTGGATTTGTCAACACTCATTCTGCCTTCTTAATAAAAGACTTACTCCCTACAAAGGCTACCTTTGGCATTTGTGACTCTTTGGGCACTACGACCCATTTCCTTTAACAATAGGTAATTAGGGCCTTATTTTTTATAAGGAAGTGTACTATTGTTCTAACTGTCCTTTAAATAATCACCTGATTCAAACGGATGTATTACTAATTACCTTTGTATCTTAAGGAGGAATGACTGGAATACTTAAGGAGGAATGGTTGCATTGCAGCTTTCTAGTGTTCTTACTTGAAACTGAACAACTGAAAAGTAAAGTGTTGGTGCCATTTAGCAAGATCACCACGTGGTGGATGCAAATGTTTATAGTGTATGTTTATTCATTTTAATTAACTGCGATTTTCAAAGAGTTTGTTTCAAGGACTAATTAATAGAACTGTATTTTATACATTTTTGTCTAAACTGAATTTTTGAGATGTCTAAACTGAACCCTACACCACCTCCACACTCTCCTAGTCTAAGCGTTAGCTACTCACACTACCTTGGTAGAGCTGGGTTAGACATTAGTGCCCTTTCCTGGTCTGCGGAATAGGGTGGTCTCGATCTGCGCACAGGGATGATTCTGAAAATCCATTTTAAAAGCCAACAGAATGAAGGTACAGGATGCAGAGGTCCTTTACGGCAACATTTAAGCACCACCAGTAGAGTATGACCTGTTGTTTCACAAACTATGACAATACAGAAGCACAAAGCGAACCTGCTGAATCTAAAGAACAATTTGAATACGATCCTTAATCCAGTTCTTGACAGATCCTCGGAGTAGGGGACAGTTAAAATCACTAAAGAACCAAGATGCTGAAAAGCCTAATTTGCAAACTGGGCCTTTTACTCTCCTGCTCATGGCACATGTTTAAGTCTGTGGGGGCTACTGTGAGAAACTTGAAGGTGTCTCCCTGAATAGTCCCTGGGGATCTGTCAGCCAGGTGGCCATGACACAGCCTTCGCTATTGGATCCAGTACCTGGGGGTGGACCAGTGAGGGAGGATCACCTGGATGAGGGGGTCCTCAAGGGAATAGAAGCGGGACACAGACGAGCGAAATGCACTATCCCCTTATAATAACACCTTTTTCCCAGCCTACCATGTAGGATAATCAGACACTCTAGACGCCCCCCAAAACCCCTTTCCGACACAAACACTTTCTTGCACCATGAAAGACAACAGACTAACACTAGAGCCATTTACCCAACATGTCCCAACATAAGGGTCAGGCAGAGTTAGAATATTGACCAGAACCACACACACCTGACGGCCATTTCCCTTCGCCCCCAGGGATCCGAGGTTGAGCACGAGAGCACACGACGAGCAAGGCAGACAGCACAGCTATCCAAGCACAGCAGTTAAAGAGAAGGAGAAAGGTGGCGAGAACCGAAAGGACGGCAAGGAGATAAGCAGCATTGCCCTTTCCAACCAATACCGGCGAAGCCTGCATGGAAGGAATCTTAAAACCGCAAACAATAGCCAGCATGTGTTGCAGCCGATGTGGTACACGGAGCACACAAACTGATAATACACCGATAATCAGAACAGGGAGAGACACTTGCTACCGTGGTACCGGCCATGACTCCAGAGAAAAGAAAAGCCAAGCGGTTCATCACAGTCGGTGAGTAGAGTGGAGAACCTATAAGAAACCAAACTTTGTTGAATTAAAGTCACAAATGGAAAATTAAAGAAAGTTCAAAGAACTGTTAACTTTGAGGGAAAACCAGCAGCAGAGGGGTCCGGCACCACATGAGTGCTCATTCGAGACACTCTGGTTGATCCCACTACCGATACCAGAAGAGCCGGAAGGAAAAGGTCAAGGTGGTCATACAGGGGTCTAGCAAAACCCCCTGTATAGTCGGAAATATTTGGCCTACACATAATTGAAAAGCTAAGGGAGGTGAATCCTGCATAGTGAGTTCAAGAGAAAGAACTGTGCGATTGGAAAGAGTGAACCCGACGGAGGGATGTCCAGAGTGAACTGTTTAAAAAGACATTAAGGGTTGTGAATGCCACAGGTGAAATTGTTTTGAGCAAAAGCTGTAGTGAACCAGACAGAGGGAGGCTGATATTAGAGAGGGGACTAGCCCGGAAGAGGGGGGACCCAGGGGTGAAAATTATCACCCGATGTAGGATTGGAAAGGAACCTTTTGTTAGTTATTTTGAACACATCAGGTGCTCGGTGGCAAGATACATTTTTGTAGAAAAGAGACTTAACCACCGAAGGTCCCGATAGCTGAAATCGGAACTGTCGTATAGTGCTAGGAAAGCTCGAGAGTGCGCTGTGCTCAGTAGTCCCGCCTTGTCCCGTGCTCAATACGTGAGGAAAGGAGACCCCCGGCTACCACATCCTGACTTATCGTTTGTGAACACTGCTTTCTTTCTTGTGAACCCTATCCCACAGTTTTTTTTGCCTCTAGATGTAAGGACTGGCAAAAGTTTTTTTTATTTTGTATAGGCCTTTTTATTTGACAAGACGCCACTAGGACTGCCTTATTATTATTTTGATGGTCGTAGCTTGCTCTCATCTTAGATTCAGGTTTATGTTAGGCGTTTTCCAACCTGCATATACAGTTTAATAGTTTAATAAGCATCCTTGAACTGAGATCACGTGTCTGTCTTTACTGTTGCCACCATGAGTTCCTTACTCTACACACAACAACAAATAAGCAAATGGTGAATATCAATTTCAGATCACGCCCTGGTGAGCCCAGAACGGCTGATGAGCCACTGTCAGGAATCCAGATGGTGCTTCCGTCAGGCTCATTCCCTCCGGAGTACGCATTCCAGACTACCAAAACCATGCACACAATCATGCTTACGGCCTCTTTGCAACCAGTAAAAAAATGGTTCACTGCAATTTCGTAGTCGTTACCAGACATTTACACCCATAAGAATACATACATCGTTTGCTATGCGGTGTCGGTTGCCATGGAGAGTGGGGCGTAAACATTAGGTTCTCTCGGCGTCACGTCATGTGACTTCAAGGCTCTTAAGATTCTCCTTGCCGAGAAGTCAGTGCTTCTGAATTTGACTGAAGTGCGTTACGTTCGGTGTGTTCGATATTCTGTGTTTCCTGATTCTTGGCTTGTTTTACGGACTGTCTCTTCTTGCTCCTTGCCTGTTATGAGTCACTTTGGGTTTTGTACCATTTCCGGAAAACCTTGCTTCGTTCTACCTCGACCTTGCTCCCGTCTTGTCCCTGCCTGTTACTTGCTCTCTCCTATTGAGGACCCGGAACTCTATACAGACTGTCTCTCCTACTCCCTGTGGATTATAACCGATTTCACGTTGCCGACGTGGATCTCATCAAGGATTGCTTTCGCCTCCCGTTTAACACATTGAACTACTCCTCCTGTTGCCGACCCGGATTGTTCTACGGACTGCTGCATCTTTGGATCCCTACCTGCTGCACACGCTACCTTGTAAGTCTGGAAGGCACTCTTCTCTACATCCCCCTGGTACGGACTAGAGACTTCCTGTGTACCTTGAGGGGTGAATAGGGAGCGTCCTCGTTTCATCGGGCACTAACAAGGACTACCTGGCCTCTAGGCGTTCACGTGCTGTCGGGAATAGTCCTGCCCCATCTCAGTGTTCCAGGCCTTATTTGTAGCATCTCCACGCTGCTGCTGTATTATCAAAGCTGCTCCATCACAGCTCACGGTAAGGATCATTCTGGATATTCTTCCTTACTCTTTTTGTCCAAACACTGTCTTATCTTATTTCTATATTACTCTCCCTGCTACAGATGCTTCAGATATCCCTTATTGCCCGTTGATTTGTCCGGTATTTCCAGCCAGTATAGTATTACCCATTGCTAGCCATATCACAATTGAGGTTGGTTTCATTTATACAATATCTTTTGTTTCTTGCCTAAAGAGAGGGTTGTTGATAATTTGCCTTTCCTTTCTGGTTCTAGGAGATCTGCTGCACGCTTTTGGGTCCATTCTTCCAAATCATAGATCCCTTGGTATTGGTTTTCTATCCATACACAGGGTTATATTTTTAGGTAGAATTCGTCGTCTACACACGACGTGAGCAAGATACAAGGCACTCTTGACAGCCATCGCCTAACTCAATCCTTCAGATGGCCATTCCCCAACTCAATCATTCAGATGGTGCTTAAACAGTTCATATCTTCAGGAGGAGGCTGTGGAGTAACACCTGGCAGCTGAAATAGAAGTGCTCATCAAAAACTACAGAAATGGTGAGGTCTGTGATTCAGTCAGGAAAGTGTTTAAATGCTTTATGCAGGGATTTAAGATGTTCTGAAAAGGACTGAAGAAAATGAAAAATGTAGAGAAACAGGAAGATTTGGCACGCCCCAAGGAAGTGCCTAAGAAGTGCCTGCCGAGACTGGTAACTCAGCAGCTCCTGCACTACATATATCAACGCTCTCATACTTTCAGCTACGGTGTGTTTTTCGACTTGATTGGACTTTGAATTCACATTGCCCACTTTGTTTGGACTAACTTGGACCAGCTATCATATAATATAGTTAACTTATGGCTTTGTTTTTCTAATATAGATATATGACGTGAAGCCCCGCCCCGTGGAGTGCACCTACAATACATAAGGCACATGCGCACACCCCATGGAAGTGCCTAAGAAGTTGCTGTTGGCCCGTTTGGCTTGGTTGTCGGCTGAAACGCTGGCTTTGCCAGTGTTTGCGTGGAACACACGCTGGAGGTATCGTTTACGCTTCATGTAGACACGCTGGATTACTTTTCTGGCTGCCCGCTTGTGTTTCTATCCTTTGGGTAATTGTTATGCTACTCCACGTGTGACAGCGTTGAGATTTGTGTATTTCTGTTTACGAACACATTCTGCGATATTGCTGTAACTGAGTTTTGTAAGCTGCCGCTGTGTGGCTGACGCACCCTTTTACCAAGGACAGCTGATTTAATACCATCTTGATTGTGCGTGTGGACGAATGCCTGCAGTCGCTATTTTTTCCTGAACTTGTCATTTCAACTTTATAATTTGAGTTAACCCGTAACAGGGCAGGACAAGCTTTTGGCTTTGGTTTAGTTGAGTACATAAACCGTTGTGGGGTGGTCGCGCATTAGTCCAAGAGACTATACGTCTTTATCCATTTTGACTCTCCTCTTTCACTACCCTTAATCAGTTGTATTACTCATAAGCATACAATGGTTAGGGGGCTTTGTAGCAGCAAATGCCTCAATGAGCCCTCTGGACCTAATCAAAAAGTAATCTAGAGAAATTGAAGAACGGAATGCTACACCACAATCTCCCGCACATGGCCAGTTTGTGGCTCAAACAGCACGGCCTTGTGATTATTAAGGTACTCCCTTCTTCCTTGCCTGACTGCACTCACTGTGTTCAAACCCCAGTGCATGCCCAGATTCATGTAACTCCCTCTGCTCATCAACCGCCCACAAACTATGCCTTACGTGGATGTTGAGCCCCACACTGCTAACAGGTGTTTGACTAATTGCCTTAACTAGGTCTTCACACGCGTCAGTATGTTTTGACAATCCTATTTCTGATGTATCCATACTAGCTCCAGCAGTAAAAGCTGAGCTAGGCAAACACAGCAGATTATCACTTGGTCTGTCCACTCCTGCTTCTCTTCTTCCTTCTGATGTTGAGGAAGTGTGTGTCTACAACCGTTCTCATGGTAAATTATTTGAACAGCTTCTATCTCCTAGCAACTTATTTGATATGTCCAATCACCATCTTTCGGCTAGTTCACCCTCTCGTGCATCCAACAAATTGCTGTTCAATCTTAACGAAAGGGATTTTAATAGCAAAGAAAACATTCACATTGAGCCTCAAACTGATTTTCAATTTAGGCCACAGGTGGGCCATTGTACTTCACCTGAGAGTAGTTCACAATCACATGACATTAATGCCCCTGATACATTTTCCTTTCCTGTTTTAACTCGTATTCTTAATTTACTTGATAAGGGGCACGAAATAGCCCATTACAAAATTCGGGAAATTAAGTCATCAATTTCTGACATCATGTTAATGGATATTTGTACCGCACACTATCACCACTGGAGTGGTCCCCTGGCACTCTGCCGGCTTGGGAATGGGGGTATTAGTGGGAGTAAGCGGGAAAAGTGCAAGAGAGCAGTGATGTGCTGTTGGCAGCTTCAACACGGTTAACATTGTTCCCTGGGCTTGGGGTGTTTTCTGGTCGATAGACGTGTGCTGTTGTGCTGAGGTTCGTTTTTTGTTGCGGTGTAGTGAAGTTTGTGCGGTTTGTTGTGGTTGTGTCTGGTTAGGGTTTGAGAGGTGTAGGTGGAGGGGGACATTGTAAGTGGATTGGTTATTGGCATCGTCGTCTATAAGCAATGTGCTGAATTTCCATGTTTTTCTAGGTGTGGTGCGCGAACATCACTGCATGTCAATCTAGCTCCGGCATCTGCCGATCATCATTATCCCTTCCATAAATGACGCTTGCCAATATTCACAACTGTGCCCAACTTTGTCCACTGCCCACCATTGGAACCATTCTGTATGGGGCTATAGCTGGTATTCACAATTCCATCCTAGTCTGACCTCAGTGCCATTCCCGATGCAGTCCGGACATGGCTTCACTCGACAACCGCTACTCTATCCAGACGTGACTATGGTAGGCAATCACAATCCTACCCAATTGCTCACGCAGGCTATAGCTCACAACCCTGTCATCCAAGCCAGGTACATGCCAACACTCGCAGCTAGGTGTAGGCGTGGCATCTGCCATCATTCACAGCTCCGTCTGGGCTCTGCGCATGCTAACGTCCATAGCTCTAACCAAAAGTGGCAACTGTTAACATTCATAATTGGCACTTGGTGGCGTTCATGGAATGGGTGAGGTTGTAGGATGGAATTGGGCAGGGGTGTTCATTTTGTCATCCTGGGGTTGTTGCTTGTGTCATACTCAACCTAGCATTGTCTCTCTTGTTATTGTATGACATTCCCTTAGTCGTTTCTGGGCGTGGTCTGTGTCGTCCTAACTTCTGTCAGCCTGTTCTCTGGGTTTCCAGTTTGGTCGTTTAGTTGTTTAAATTTGTTTCTGCTGTGTTGAAGAGCCAGGTTTTTAGTAGTTTTCTGAATTGTAGGTGGTCTTTGGTGTTATTTCTTTCGGGATGTTTCAGGTTTTTGCGGCCACGCGGGAGAAGCCTCCTCGTTTTTTCTCGATGTATGGTTTTGGTTCCAGGCGGATTTCATTGCTTGATCTGAGTAATCTTGTTGGCTTGTAGATTATTTTCTTTCGTAGGAATTCAGCTCCCTGTCCGCTGATTGCCCTGTGTGCTATGCACATTGTTTTGAAGGTGAGGCAATGTTTGACTGGGAGCCAAAGTAGTATTTTTAGTGCAGAGTGATTTGGTCTCTTCTGGATAGTTTGAGGAGGAGTCCGGCAGCTGCATTTTGGATGCATTGGAGTTTCTTCAGGCGGTATCTGGCATACCAAGGTAGAGGCTGTTTGCGCAATCAATTCTTGACATGAGGGCGATGATTGCGAGTGTTTTGTGGGTGAAGGAGAGGAAAGGTAGGATTCTTCTTGTGTGAAGGAGGAAGAAACATTTTTTGATTATTGCGTTTATTTGGGGTTCTAAGGTGTTGTCCATAAGGGCTCCCAGATTTTTTACTACCTTGGATGCTGTGGGCACGGTTCCCATTTCCGTCGGCCAGGGAATGTAGGTGTTGGGTCTCTTGGTTTTTGGATATAATCAGGATTTCTTCCTTTCCTGAGTTGATTTTAAAGTTGTTGGCGTTCATCCAGTTAAAGACTTCTTTTAGACGCTCAATTAGTGTTGAGTGATCAGTTTGAGGGTCTTCTATTTTGTAGATGATTTGAGTGTCATCTGCTTAGTTGTAGCATATGATTTTGTATTTTTTTTATAGATTCCGATTACTAGAGTCTGGAAGATGTTGAAGTGTAGTGACAGTAGTGAGGATCCTTAAGATCCTTGTAGGACTCCACAGTCGTTAACTCGTGGAGTACATTTGAAGGATTTTATCCATACGGTTTCTGTCTTGTCTGCTAGGAATGATTTAATCCAGAGTAGTGGCATGTCCGTTATACCTACGTCTTCCAATCTTTTGGTAAGGGTGCCAGTTTTGCTAACTGTGTCGAAGGCTGCGGAGAGGTCGAGCAGAATCAGAGCCGAGTTTGTGTTGAGTCTGCGTTTGTTTTGAGGTCGTCACAGATGTATAGTAGTGCCGATTCTGTTCCTCTTGCATGTCTGATACAGACTTGTGCTTTGTCGAGCAGTTGGTTTTTTTCTACATGTTCTTCGGTTAACTTCTATACGTACGTTTCTAGGAGTTTTGCCGGGTAGGTAATGTTGGAAATCTGTCTGTAGTTGGAGGTCTTCAACGTCGCCACTTGTGTTTTTTAAAAGTGGTTTGATATATGCTGATTTGAAGGATTTTGGTACAGTTCCTGTTGTGAGAAAGATTTAGGAGCTTTCTGTAGGATTCTGAGTGCTTCCCTTGTGCGAGGAGTGATTTTTAGATGTTGGGGGGGGGGTGGGGGCAGGGATCCATGGGTGATCCTGCTTTCTTGCTGTGTTTTAACAGCTTGGCAAATTCCTCTGCTGATATTTCAGAAAAGTTTTGTAGTTTGTGCTTTTGCTCCTTCATAGGTCTGCCATTCGGGAGTGTGCCAGAGAGAAACACATTGTTCACACATAGACCTCGTTTAAAGCTGACAAACTGCCGCTGAAATGCAGCAACTACAGGCCAATCACACTATTCAACACAGACAACAAGGTGCTGGGCACAATGCTGGCCCGGTAGCTCCAGAGGCCTATGACGTCCTTTCAACACCAGTAATTTCAACGCCTGGCATTTAAACGTGGAAAGAATTATGAAAATGGTAAACAAGAATTTTTAGGGGGGGCGTGGGAAAGTGCAGATAAGGGGTTGGGTAGCTATGGAATAGGTAAATAATATAAATATAAGGTAAAAATAGGTGGGGGAGGGGTGGTTTGGGCCAGGAAGGCAGTGCGTAATCAGTGGCACTGGTGTGTTTGGTTGCAGAAAAAAGCATCTGACCGAATTCAGTGGAAATACCTGGTCACTGTGCATAGGAGTTTCTGTGCAAACTTCACTGGTCTAGTAAAACTATTTTAGGATGACCCAGTCGCCCTTAGTTAGGCCACACAGGTTGATCTAAAGGCCATTAAAGCTACCGAGAGTGCCATTTGAGTGGGTCTAATGAAAAAGCTATGGCTATATGCAGATCTGTCGAAAGTCATTAAAAATGTGTCTTCACATAGATCAGCCAAGACTGTTATTGAGGACTTCAGGGAAAAGTCAGGCTACAGGATCAACCTGCTAAAATCCAAAATCCCCCCTGTTTGCCCCTTATCACAAGGTTTTCCTGGGGGAACCCAAGCTTCTCATGGTGTACAGATAAGACTTAAATACTTTGGTGTATGCGTGCAGGTGGATGTGGCTGGTCTTGAGAAGAACATGTAGGGCAATAAAGGAGTAATTAAAAATGATGATCTACAGATGGTTGGCGCTCTGGTTGTTGCTTTTGCGGTGGATCGATTCTATCAAAATGGTAGTAGCGCCCAAAGTCGACCACATTGCCTCTACTGATCCCTGGAAGAATCTTTAGAGACATCAACACACGTGCAAAAATTCTTGTGGAATGGTAAGACACCTAAAGCTGGTCAGAAGAGGCTGCAACTACATATTTTAGATATATTATGAGGCTTATTATTTGGCATTCAAATACCAACACCTCTGCGGATGTTGACTCGGTATAGGACTGATGTGCAGCATCTTAAGCCAACCAAGAGGATATATTGCCCAATGCAGTACTGGTGACAACTGCCTCAGCCACCAGACATGAGAAGAACCCACTGACTGTTTTCCTTTGATCAACCTGGGTCAAGATCGGCAAGCTACCTGGTATGCAAATTCATGCGATTTACATGGTATAGCCCAGGGATCATGTGGAAAGGCAAAAACTGTTCTGGCTGAGCAGATTCCTTGGCATGTTGAAACATATTAGCGATAATGACGGATTGCTGAGCTTTGGGGAACTAAGAAGGGACATTTGACCTGGAAGATTGCAGCTATGGAGAGTACTGCAAGCTTTGAGGGGCGCTGGCTTCTGCAACTTTGGAAGGAGGGTTCAATGTCTCGACACTGGATGCCTAGAGATCATTGTGAAGGAACTTTCATGGGGCCTTGTTATAATATGGAACGTGGTTGCCAACAAGTTCCATATTACATGTGTGGGTTCTATGAGAAGATAGTTTGGCTGGGAGGCAGCAGGTTGTGCAGGTACAGGGGAAGAAATGGATGGCGAGCATTCAGGAATTGGTGGGAGTGGTTGAGCCAGAGGTGGAATGGAAGAAAGCGATGGACGAAGATTAAGAACTAAATCGGGTGACAAAGTACACGCAAGAGGGATGGCCTGGGAAACCAGATTGTGATGCAGCGTATGGTATGGTTAAAGATGAGCTGGCACCGTGTGTTTGGGGTTTAGCAAGAAAGGAGAAGGAACAAGTTACTTACCTGTAACTGTTGTTCTCCAGCATGGGTCTGGCATGGATTCACATGCTCATGAATATTCCCCGTCGTCAGGCTGGGAATCCTAGGTAAAGAAAGAATCAGTATCAGTTTTGTTTCTGATCTGTCTTTCGTAGTAGTAACCAATCACTGATCTCTGCGTCATACTGACCACAGCCAATGACTGCCCTCTACCTAAGCCCCGCCTCTGGCAGCCATCTTCAGATTTGGTAGCACGTGAAGTGGCAGTATGACCAAGTGAAGAGCCGCAGAGGGGTAGGCGGGAGGGTTCGCATGTGAATCCATGCCAGACCCATGCTGGAGAACAACAGTTACAGGTAAGTAACTTGTTCCTTCTCCAGCATGGGGTCTGGCATGGATTCACATGCTCATGAATAAAGAATACATAGCAGTACACACATGCACAACCATGGGAGGTGGCAAAGGCTCAACATTAAGCATTACATGAAACTCAACATTAAGCAATTCTTACCTCCTCACCAGGCTCACCTTAGGCGAACAGGTTGCGCAGCACTGCTTGGCCGACCCTGGACTCCTCCCTGGAATCCCGATCGACGCAGTAGAATTTCGTGAAGGTGTGCGTCGACCTCCACGTAGCAGCCCTGCAGATGTCCAGCAAGGGCACACCAGATAGGAACGCCGTGGTAACTGCGATCGCTCTGGTGGAATGGGCTCGGACGGCCAGGCAGCGGTCGGTTTGCCAACCGATCACAGTACATGATACAGCCGGAGAGCCATCTGGAAATGGAGGCCTTTGAGAGAGCCTTCCCCTGATTGACAGGTCCAAAGTTCACAAAAAGTTGTGACATCTTCCGAAAACACTTTGTGCGGTCCACGTAGAACTTCAGCGCTCTAGCCACATCCAGCGAGTGCAAAGACCTATCGGCCGGCGACGAAGGCGATGGGAAGAAAACAGGCAACACCAAGGGTTCGTTGAGGTGGAAGTCCGACGGCACCTTGGGCATGAAGGAGGGGTGCGTCCTGAGCACTACCCTCGTGTCGTGAAAAGTCAAGTACGGGGGCTTGCAGGAAAGGGCCTGGATCTCTCCCACTCTTCGTGCGGAGGTGATGGCCACAAGAAACGCTGTTTTCCACGACAAGAACTTCAACGGAGCCGAGTGTAGAGGCTCGAACGGAGGTCCCATGAGCTTGGTCAGCACCACGTTGAGCTCCCACGCCGGGGCCGGAGCCTTCACCGGCGGGAACGATCTGAACAGTCCCTTCATGAATTCTTTCACCAGACCACAAAGACGTCCGCCCCGTGGTTCTGGTGTATCAGGAGATCGCAGCAAGATGAATCTTGATGGACGCGTGCGCCAGTCCAGCCTTGGCCAGCGTCAGAAGGTACGGCAGTACCTGGGGAGCCGTAATCCGTAGAGGGTTAATCTTCTGTGCGTGGCACCAGACAGAGAACCTCTTCCATTTGTGTCCATAGCATTTAAGAGTTGAGGATGCCCTGGCCTTTGCAAGAACCTCTCTGCAGTCGGCCGGTATGTCGTAACCTCCAAACTCTAACGCTGCAGGAGCCAGGCCTGCAAGTTCAGCGACTTCGGGTCGTGATGGAGGATGGCGCCTCCTTCCCTGGAGAGAAGATCCGCGTCCACTGGCAGCTTGATTGACGGGGATGCTGACAAGTCCAGAAGGTCCGGGAACCATATCTGCCTCGGCCACGCAGGTGCGACGAGGATCATCCTGCACCGTGACCTCTTGAGCTGGTTGATGAGCCGGATAAGCAATGGCAATGGAGGGAACGCGTATAGAAACAGGCCCTCCCAGGGGAACGAGAAAGCTTCGCCCATGCTCCTCGGCTGGGGAAACCTGCTGGCGAACCTCTGGCACTTGGAGTTGGTCACCGTCGCGAACAGATCGATCTGGGGTGTGCCCCACCGTCGGAAGAGGCGGTCCACTAGATCCTGTCGTAGTTCCCTTTCGTGGCACGAGCGCAGCTCTCTGCTGAGCGAGTCGGCGATGGTGTTTTTTATCCCTGCCAGATGAAACGGCACCAGAAACATCCCTTGGGCGACGGCCCAATGCCACAGATCCTGCGCCTCCTTGGACAGGGCTGGGGATCTGGTACCGCCCTGCTTCCTGATGTAGAACATGGTGGTGGTGGTGTTGTCGATGAAGATCCTCACCACCTTGCCCTTGAGGGACGGAAGGAAGGACCTGAGGGCCCAAAACACTGCACGGAGCTCCAGGACGTTGATATGGAGGGACTTCTCCGTCGGAAGCCAAAGGCCTCTCGCGTGCTGATTTTCGGTGTGCGCTCCCCACCCTTCCAGGGAGGCATCCGTGGTCACTGTCTCCTGGTGGCCGGGGGTATGGAAGTCCATGCCCGCCGTCAGATGCACGCGGGTGTCCCACCACCGGATCGCTCGTCGGAAACTCTCGTCGAGTGTGATTCTCTCCTCGAAGCTGCCCGTCGTCTGGATCCAACGCGCGTCCAGGAACTCCTGCAACGGGCGCATCCGGAGCCTGCACAGGCGGATGAGATAAATGCAAGAAGACATCATTCCGAGGAGGGACTTGATGACCTCACCCTGGCTGCGTCTGCAACCAGCATCCGCTGCACCTTGCCCAAGATGGCCCTCGTCCTTTCCTCCGATGGAGAGGCCAGAAGCGACACTGTGTCGAGCTTCGCTCCCAGGAACAGTGCGTCTTGCGCGGGCACCAGGTGGGACTTGGCGTAGTTTATGGAGAATCCCAGGTCACCGAGTAGTTGGACGGTCCTTGCCTTGTGCTCCACGGCGAGCTCCTTCGTCTTTGCTTGGATGAGCCAGTCGTCCAAGTAGGGGTAGACGTGGAACCCCTCTCGGCGCAGCTGCACCGCCACCGGTGCGAGGCACTTGGTGAACACCCTGGGTGCCGACCTCAATCCGAAGGGAAGGGCTTTGAACTGGTAGTGACGCCCTTGGACCACGAACCTGAGAAACTTCCGGTGTCCCTTTAGGATGGGAATATGGAAGTAGGCATCCTCCAAATCCAACGACGACAGGAAATCGCCCTCCTCCAGTTGACTCAGGACATGCTGGAGGGTGACCATCCGGAACTTCTGTTCCTTGATGAATTTGTTCAGTCGTCGTAGGTCCAGGATGGGACGCCATCCTCCCGTCGTCTTCTTCACGAGGAAGTATCTTGAGTAAACTCCGGAGCCCAGAAGCCTCTTTGGGACGAGCTCGATTGCGCCCTTCTTGAGCATCGCCTTTACCTCCAAGAGAAGTTGAGGGATGTGATGTTCTTTCCTGGCCACAGGGGGGACGCGCGGGCACCTCTTTAGAAACTCGAGCGCGTGACCCTGAGCTAGGGCGTCCAGCACCCAGCGGTCGGTGGAGATGGACTCCCACACGCTGACCAAGCTCGCCAGCCGGCCTCCCACCGGGGTGCTTCGGTGGGGGCCCGACCCCACGGCCGGTTCAGTCCTGCTTCGACGAGGCTTTGCCCCCTTGTCCTCCTTGGCGACGACGGCGGGGTCTGCCTGACTTGCCTTGTCCCCTGTAAGCTTCCTGTGACGACGAACGGGCACCTTGACGGTAGGTGGAAAATCCGCCGCTGGAACCTTTGGAGGCACCCTGTTTGCCTCCGCCGCTCCGAAAGGGCGGCCGCCGTTGCTGGAGAACCCCAAGAGCCCGGGCCGTCTCCGTGTCCGCCTTGATGGCTTGAAGGGAATCGTCCACTGTTTTCCCAAACAGGTTGTTTCCGTCGAACGGCATGTCGAAGACTCTGGTCTGCACGTCCTGACGGAAGTCAGTAGCCTTGAGCCATCCACGCCGCCTAAGGCACACGCCGTTGCCCAACTGGCGAAATCCAGTGTCAGCGATGTCCGTCGCAATCGTAATGGCGTGGTCCGACGCCACCTCTCCTTCCTGCAAGATCTCTAGGGCTTCCGCCCTCTTGTCTGGTAGTAAGTCCAGCAGGGGGGCCAGTTTGTACCACAACTCCCTGTCGTAGCGGGCTACGATAGCCAAGGCGTTTGCCGCCTTAATCGTCGTCGCTGCCGACGAGATGACTCTGCGTCCCATCGGGTCTAATTTCTTTCCCTCGCCGTCCGGCAGGGAGGTCGACGTAGAGGCCGCGCCCCCCCCGCTTTCTTCCTGGCCGCCGCGGAGACGACCGAGTCCGGGGTCGGCTGTGCCCGAAGGCACAAGGGGGCCGCGTCCGGGACCGGGTACTTCTTCTCGTACCGATCCCTTCTAGCCGGCGTCGTGGATGGGTTCTTTAGGAGGGCGAGGCCCTCATCCCAAATATCATCCAGTAGAGGTACAGCGAGGACTGTCTTCCTCTTGGCCTTGCGCCGTTGATAAAGGAAACCTTCCTTCTTCTTCTCTTCCAGGCAGAGCTGGAAAAGCACGGATGCCCTGGCGATCATGGAGTGAAACGATCCAATCTCTTCGGGCAGGGAAGCCCGGGTGGAAGGTGACGACGGGAGATCCTCGTCGTAAACCTCGTCGTCTGTACCCGTCGCGGCCCTGTCAGTCCCTGTATCATCCCCACATATCGTGGACGGGGAGGAGGGCTGAACAGGGCACGATGGCTGAAAAGGAGGTGGAGGATGAATCCTTCTCTTAAGGGGAGGGCTCCCAGAAGGGCCTGGCTCCGGGTCCCCCGTCGGGAGAGGTTCCTCCGTTGGTGGTTACGGCAGTCTCGTCCTTATCTCCGAGCATAAGGACTGAATATCCAACAAAATGGCCGCCGAGTTGTCTTGCGGCACTGGTTGAGAGGAGTCCGACGGGCGGTCAGGAGCCCCGTCGGCACCCTCGACGTTCTCGTCGTCTCCTACGTCGGGGTCCCTCCCGACGGGCTGGTCTTCTTCCACGCCAACGCCGTGGCTTAAGACTTCGATCAGTTTCTCCTCAGAGGTTGAGGCCAAATCCACGAAAACCTCCTGCCCCCCCTTTTTCTTCTCCGTCGGAGGTTTCACAGGGGTCCTGTCGATGGGCATGAAAGAGGACTCCCTCCGCGGTGGCAGGGAGACTCTGGGCCCCGAGGTCGCCTCCACAGGCTGAGCCAGGGCCGCCGCGACTGTCTCAATAGAGGCCTTGGCTGGGTGGATTAAGGCTTTCACCACCTTCGGTGCGCTCACCACCTTCTCCTTGGGGGGGGAGGGTCACCGCCTCGCTCCCCCTCCGATGGGGCCTTCTAGCTCGACCAGGGTCTCTCCAGGAGCTTCGCCGGGTGCTCGGCCTTCCTCTTACCCGAGCCAGAGCGTTGGCTCGTGGTTGATGGCGCCGGGGAGGATGCGCCCTGCCTGGCACCCGTAGAGCCCGACCGTTCGGCGCTCCCGGTGCCAGCGGACTCACGGTGCTTGGCCTTCTGTTGGACCCCCGTCGCCGGGGCACCCTCAAAGGTCTTAGAAGACCGCTCGGACTTCTTCTTCTCGCCTGACAGGCTCTTTCCTTCCAGCCAGTTGGTGAGACGTTGATGGCGGTCCTTCATGGTCCGCTCCGACATATTGCCGCAAAACGCACAGTCCTTCTCCACGTGCGTCTTGTCCTCATGTAGGCAGTAAAGGCAAAGGGAGTGTTCGTCCTCAAAGACATTCTGAAGCTGGCATCCAGGGCAGACCCTGAACAGCTTTCCGGGCGTCGAGCTTCCCTCCTCCTGGGCCATGTCCGAGATGGGCCTGAGAAACTTCTGGAGTCCTCCAAAAGCGTGGCTCGACGAAATCTTCAGCCTTAAGGGGCGTAGACGAATCCGACACGGGTCCCCGTTAATCCGATGAAGAGACGGTGGAGCTTGAGGCTCTTTTGACCGAAAAAAGAAATTTTTCTGAGAAAAACGTGAAAAAGGCACTAATGCTCGAGAGCAATAACACGAGGATCCCAACACTTGAACGTGCAGTAAAAATCTGAAGATGGCTGCCAGAGGCAGGGCTTAGGTAGAGGGCAGTCATGGCTGTGGTAAGTATGACGCAGAGATCAGTGATTGGTTACTACTACCAAAGACAGATCAGAAACGAAACTGATACTGATTTTTTCTTTACCGAGGATTCCCAGCCTGACGATGGGGAATATTCATGAGCATGTGAATCCATGCCAGACCCCATGCTGGAGAAACCTATGCCCCCTCTTATAGTGAGGGAGGCAATTGTGTTGAATGCACACAAGGGCAGCAGTCTAACGAAAAGGAGACAAATACTGGTGGCTGGGAATGGATGACATGGTAGAGAGGGCCGTGAAGAATTGTCATGAGAGTGAGGAGAGCGACTAAACCAAGAAGGTTGAGCATGTACCACGTAAACCAGTATAGGTGCCTTTGGCTGTGTGGGAGAAGGTGGGAATTGATGTGATGAGTCTCATGAAGAATGTGCATCAAGAATGTGGATATCCTAGGGTAACAGACTTCACGTAAAGGTCGTTGGAAATCCAATTTGCCAATTCAGTAACCACAAATGCTTTAAGACTGTTTGTTGGAAGTATGTGCTAGGGAGGGGTTTCCCAAGTAAATTGTAAGTGACAATGAAATTTGTGTCAACAGATGAAGGGATTGATGCACATAGAACAACGAATCTCAGAACCTCACTGCATCACCAGCAGGCTAATGGTCTTGAAGAAGAGTAAACAGATTGCACAAGGTGTGAGAAACTCATGGTGACAAGCAAGAAAGACAAGAGATCACAGTTCAAAAGGTGTTGAACATTGAATGCTGTGTGCAGGTTGGAAAAACGCCTACTTTAAACCTAAATAAGGCAGTCCTAGTGGCATTGTGTCAAAAAAAAGGGCCTATAATAAGAAACATATTGCCGAACCTCACAACTAATACAAAAAAGGGTGTGGGATTGTTCTCAAGAAAAGGCAGAAGTGTTCTCAAAGGATGCAGGGCCTGGGTCTCCCTTCCCCACGTTATGGACACAGGGCAAGATGAGAGCTTGGAGCATAGTACAGTCTTGGGCTTCTCCAGCACAAGATGACAGTTTCAATGGTAGTTCTTAGGACTGCCGATGGCCAAGTCTGGTTTCCTGTGAAAGTCTCTTGCCTTTGGTGCCTGATGTTTTCAAATAACCAAAAACAAAAAGTTCCTTTAACAAATGAAAGTTTGTTTCCAAAGTTCGTCGAGTGACGGGGTCAACCCTAGGTCCCCTTCTTCTGGGGACCGACCCTTCTCATATCATATTACAAAATATACCACAGTTCCTTTATCAAAAACTTTGGGTGATAGCTGCACCCCTGGATCTCCCAGAGACGTGCTCAGACCCCTCTTAACTTTTAGCGGGATTCAATTCCCTGGGTTTCTCAATGTTCACTCAATGCGGAATTCACTTCCCTTTCTCTCCCACTGCTTGCAGATCAAAGTCTTTCGATTGAACCGGTATTGAGCTTGACCCTCTGTATGACTACCTATTTCGCTGGCTTCCTATGGCTTTCTGGTACTTGTAGTTTCTCTCATGGGGCTCGACCAGCGTCTCTCGAGTTAGCACCCACGTGGTGCCGATTTCCCGCTGGTCTCCCCTTTTAACAGTACATTCAAAGTTAATCAGCTTTGGCTCAAAACTTGCCACTTTGCGATTCTCACATTACAGCCCGGTTCTCATCGGTTCTCCCCTCGACTCACCGGCTTTGTCGTACCGCTTGGATTTTGGCTTCTCTGGAGTCAAGGCCGGTACCACGGGCGCAGGAGCTTCCCTCTCTCCTACTTATCGGCATAGGCTTGCCCCGTGCACCGTTGACATTTGCTGCAGGACACTTGTGCTATTGCTCGTGGTTTTAGGCTCTCTTCCACAAAGGTTCTGCAGGCCTGGGACGAAGGGCAAGGTCACTTCTCTCCTCGCCACCCATTCGATTCCTGTTGCCTTTCTCCTTCTCTTGAACTGCCGTGTGGAAGACGTCTCGCCGGGTTGCTGCTGTACTCTCCTTGCTCGTACTGCCCTCTCCTGCTCCACCAGGAAGGGCAGTCAGGTGTGTGTGTGATTCAAGTTAATTGCCTGACTCAGCCTGACCCTCAGGTTGGAACATGTCAGGTACACTGTTTTATTTGCCCATTGTTCGACATCAGGGAAAGTGTGGGTGTCAGAGAAAGGGGAGGAGTGGAGTGTCGAAGTATCCCAGTAGGAAGGGAAAGGGGTGTCACATGGAATTAGTCGTATTTGAGTTGGGGGTGATCTCGGAAAAAGTAGGTTTTGGAGGGTTTTCGCAACAAACAGAATGACCGGAGTTCTTATGACCTGAATATGGGGATTGTGGGAATGGTAGTGAGTTGTCAAAGCAGCCTGGGGGCTCAGAAAGTGACAAGCAGAGGGACGGGCTTGGTAGTGTTTGTAGGGCAACCGGGAATAATTGGGATTGTGTACTCAATAAGGGGGATTGTGGGAATGGTAGTATTTGGTCAATGCCGTACACTAGGTGTTGGGGAGATAATGACTAGAAGGGTACAGACAATAAGGGCCGGGAGTATGCAGGTCTGAAATCTTAGGGGTTTGGTCGTGGACGTAGGGGTCATTGGATCCAAATAGGAGGGATTTAATGGGAGGAGGTGAGGCAGATGTATTGTAGCCTATAAAGGCCTCAGCTATCTCACTCACCTCTCCTTCCCCCGCATAATAGTGCATCTCACATGGGGCATTGCCCTGAGCATAACCCTACCAAGGAGATCCTCCCTCGCTCAAAGCGCCAGCCCTCCCCAGGCCACCTGAATAAGGTATTCGAGGTCTGCTTGGGAGAATACGGTGAGGTTTCTTACAAAGGATCATTTAGAGTTGGAATCGGGGTTACGGTGGAAGAGATTGTCAGAGGAAATAATAGTTGCATACAGAGATACTCCCAATCCTGCTATGGGGTACACGCCTTTGGCAATGAGGAGAAGGACCATGAAGTCAGTGGACGGACAAGAGAATTTTTGGATGAGGCCACAACAGATGATACAATGCATAGGTACCAAATAAGGTACAAAAGAAGTTATGATTAGAAGCAAAGACAAGTGAGTGAGCTGGTAGTGGATGATGTAGTAAGAATCAAGAAACCATTTAGGGTAAAGCAAGGGAGAGTTAGTGTTTTTCAAACCAATAAAGGTAGTGCGGTGAGGAACAAACTATGTAGTGTTGGATGATCGTCAGAGGTGGAACAAGAGAAGGGTGACGAGATACGAGGGTAGCACAAGGGAGGGAGGTGATAGTGAGGATGGAGAAGAGGTGCATGGACACGTGGAAATGAGTGAGTGCGAGGAATTATCGGTACAGCAGAGATGGATAAGTTAATGAGCACTTGAGATGAAGTGCTGACATTAGTGGAAATTGGCGCAGCATGCAGGCCCGAACTATCCCCAGAAGGTGGGCAGACTATGAAATGGAATAGGTGCATGCATCTCAAGCTAGTAGTGGCGAACATGTGTGGCAATTGTAAGCACACTCATGGTATTCCGCAAGTTCCCTGAATAGAGTAACAAGTTATATTAGATGTTGTTATGAGACATTTTGTACATACCTAATATCTGTGTTATTATGAGGTTTCTAGAATAGTCCAAAGAAATGTGTAAAGGGCATATGTTGTAATATGGAACTTGGTTGCCACCACGTTCCATGTTGCGTATGTGGGGTCCATGAAAAAAGACCGTTGGGCTGGGAGGCAACTGGTTGTGCCGGTACAGGGGCTCCCGTTGATGTACTTCTACTAAATAAACCCATACCCCTCGCTACCTTGTGTCCATACTAGATGCAACAGGCCTTTATGGTTATGCAATGCTGAAGGAGAGAGACGAAATTGAAGTGCATATGCTAGCCGCCTCGCTGGAGGATCTTGGTGGAGAGGTGGTGCAAGGAGTTTTGCAATCAAGGACTTGTCCATGAATATGGGTATTGGAGCTTGGCAGGCCGAGCTATTAGACCAGGCTTATTCTATCCCCTGAGAGGGTCCTGCTAGATACAGACACCTGCTGGCCCTGCAAGCATGCCTGGGGCACAATTGTACATGTATTATGGGATTATGAGCGGTTCTCACTTCTGGACAGAGGTTAAGACATACTTAAACAGGGTCCCGGGCAGAGTGAATTTGCATGTGTGAGGGGCTCGTGTCTTGTGCACAGACCAAGCCCTAGATTTGCAATCCATGGAATAAAGACTGGACCAGAAGCCTTGTTGGCCTGAAAACAAAACCTGCCCAGAATCTAACTATTCCATATATTGAGGACTGGCGACCTGAGAAATGAAGGACCTGCGTGACAGAGGACTATTTTTGGTCCAAAAGGCAAAACTAAATGGTTTAGGAAGATCATGTCCCATTTCGAGCAGTATAAGGGATAAAGGGTCATTTTTGTTTTTGATTAATCAGTTGGCAAGCTACATTGTATATTGTTTCATTCAGACCACTGGTTACCAAGTCATAGTGTTAAAGCCTGCATGGACTAGGTGAACGGGTTTGTGTTTTATGAAACAAATGCAATCTTTTAATATAAAAAGCACTCTATAAACAAGATAATACAATCTTTGTCATTCATAAAAGTGAATATTGTGTTTATGATCAATTGTTCATTAAAATAAGAAAATATGGAACTTGTAATTGAGAAAAACGGTGTGTTGAAACGAAAGTCCCCAAACAAGTTGTAAAGCGTAAAAAGCAGACAAGATGGAGCAGGGGTAATCATATATTAATCCATTAACCAGATGTGACCTATACATTTTAAAATGTACGGATTCCAAAATTCTGAAGTTCACTAAAGCTGAACCCATTTACCTACTCAAGTAATATCTGTCCAAGTGTGCAGGAGAATAATTATTTAAGAAAATGTGTATGTAAAGCAAGACAGGGAATTAATTTGCATATTTATTATTCATACCAAAACATCAATCATACACTATTCAGCAGCTCAAAATCCCCAACCCTAAATATTACCATCATTCTTTCCGATTTATGAGGCTATGTAATTACTCACCTCTCTCAATGTCGTCCATTGGAGAAGCTGGAGACATTTTCTCTTTAGGCGGTGAGTTTTTGGCACTGGTAGGAGTCTTCGTGGCAGTTCTCATCTGCTGCTGCTGCTGTTCAATGCGGGACTGAATTTTACTGCTCCCTTCAGCTCTGTGTGCATGACATGACAGTCATAACTAATACATCGGTCTTATCAAAGCTTTGCTGCTACTCTCAAAACTTCAAGCCCCCTAACATGTAATAATTTTAGAAAATATATTCTGGATTCACAGATGATTAAAACATTTTGAAAGGTTGCCTCAGGTTTGTGCAAATATTGTATGAATTAAACGACCAGTAGTGTACCTATATATAGCATTAACTTAAAAGCACTTGATTGGAATACACCACGTGATTAAATCCTATTTCAATCAGACGTTCCATGTTCAGGAGGAGGAGAAAAGTCTTCAAGAGCTATGCCCAAACTTGTACCACAACTCGGTTCAAGAGTTTTGACCATAAAAGGTTAAACAAGAGTAGATTGTATAAATTCCTTCGCCGTGATTTGGTAACGCGAGCCCAGGTCAGAAACAGCAGCAAAAGCTGCCCAACAATCGGGTAAAGAACAAAAATAAAGCCAAATCAAGTTTCTAAAAAAAAAAAAAAACAAAAAAAAAAGGGAGTATATAATGAAAATGCACAACGACTAAAATACTAAAGCCATCCTTGGAAAGAACACATGGAGCATATTCTTGGTGTATATGGGCTTCTAGGTAGGCTGAGTGAGCTAGGAACTCAGCAGCAGGAATGGTCAAATGATTGTAAAGAAAGAGAAAAAAAAACAAAAGTAGTCTTTGGATAAGGAAATGAAAAAAAGGACCTCTTCAGTACTTTGGTCCCCACATGGCATTGCTTTTGAGCCCCAACGAGCTAGTTTGCCCGGGATTGACAGTCCACAAATTATAGAAATGTGTTCTTTGTGAAAGGCTGACCAGCATTCACTCTGGTCAGCTTTGTACTTTCTACACACACACACACGAGTTTCAGTTAAAATTGAAGTTAAACTCAGGGGTTGGTCCAGGTGTCTAGACGCCGACTAGCTAATAGAAGATCCTCAAATGCAATCGGGCGCGGGGGGGGGGCTATTTGGATCAACTACGCCTGCCTCGCCTTCTCTAGAGGCAACCAGGTAGGTCAAAGCTCAGGTGCCAGTGCGGTTCTTGAAGGAGTCTTGCAGCTGGACTGAGGTTCGATTATGTTCGATATCGGACAGATTCCAGAGGTAATGCTGCTGGTCTTTGGGGGCAAAGGAGGGTTTAGCGCCTCCTCCAGTGAACGACAGCTGGAGAGCTCTTCAGCGACTTCTCCCTTGGGCTAAAGTATAGAAGTACATACAGTCATACAGATTACCTTCTTGGGATTCGTGTATCCTGGTCTCTAGGTCTACAATTGCAGGCAAGTATCAAATTCTTTCGATGGATGCTCATTATGTACCCCGGGGATGTTGGGGCAAGGGTGTTACTTCCTCCTCTGATCAAATATCTTCCCTTCTATGAAAATGGAGTTGAACTGTCAACAGCTCCAACAAATAATCAGAGTGAGGGTGGCGGGGGATCTGAATTCAAGTATATGTGAATGCCTAGTAGAGTATTGGTGATTAGCAAGCCTCCCATTACCCACCCTCTTTTGCGTCAAATCCCAGAGTGCTTTCCTCCAAGATGAGTCAATGCAGGGCAGAGTGAAGCTTGCTAGGAATTCCAATGTGATGGAAAGGATCACCCCTGCCCAAGAGCATCCCATGCATACTTATGTGACGATCCCCCAGATGGCGTCACTTCTACCCAGAGGGTAGCCCCTTTCCATGAGGCAAGGGAGGCGCGGCCGCTATCCAATAGTCCCCTAGAGGTGGCAACATGCAGGAGGAACTCCCCTCCTGGGGATAAGGACGCAAGTCTGGGTTATGGCCTCTAACTCCCGACCCCACAGGGTAATAATATGTTAGGGTTTTTTTGTAAAGTCCACAAGACTTTAGAAAGCACACCATTAGTGAACAGTGTTACACCCCTTGTATTTAGCATGTCTACCCAAACGTTTGATAGCAATGGCTGAGCAGCCAGGCTTGGTCAAGGAGGGCTGTAGTGAGGCAAACAAAACTCAGAGCATACACTTAGTTCAAGGAAACACTTACACATTAGAAGTTATATAGGTATTTATTTTATATACACTAGGGCTATATCATTTAATTAAGCAAAGTAATATTACACACTAGCATAAACACAGAATCCTTGCAATTTGCTAAAGATAAAAATACTTTAGAACTTTTGTAAGGTAACAAAAAGTAGCAGAAACCTCTGAAACAAGTATGCAAACTTGTGTAAGTTGAGTTAACCCCTGCTTAGCCAATTCTAGGAAGTTATATCTTAGGTGAGTCTCACAAAGTGAAGGGGGGACTGAGGGTCCAGGGACCAAGAGCTGAGAAAGAAAAGGCAGGTAAGGGGACAAGGCAGAGTATATGAAGATTTCTTCAAGTGTACAGGTGATTTATCAGTTAGGTTTATTTGGTAAAGAGCTCAAAGGGTTGTCCATCCCAATGTAGGCCTGGGAGGTGGTGCAATTAACAGCTTAACAGCAACCATCCAAAGCAAAGGGACAACAAAAGCAGGCACCAGATAAATATTGGGGGCTGCACAGTACCTTGTAAGCAAAGAAGCTGGTGCAGCAGGACGGTCCCCAAGGAGAGGCAACAGCAGGCTCCGGTCCATGATTCTTTGCCTTGGCGACTGAAGAAAAGAACTGGCGAGCGATCTGGTGGTTGCACTATAGCAATTGGAAGCCCAACAGAAGATCTTTGCAGTACTGGCTCGTTGGTGCCTCTTTCAAAGTTTGGTTGAAGGACGGTTGTCGTGTGGTGGAGTTTTGCCTGTTCTCGGTCCTCATGTCTCATGTGATGAATCAGAGGAGATCATCCCAAAACCCCTGGCCTGGACTCCCTCCCATGTGGCCAGGGAAAGGCAGCCGCTACCTGATCCTGACACTGGGGGCGATATGCGGGAGGATCACGTGGAAGGCAACTCTGGTCAAGAAAATTGGGAGAACCCTCTGAATAATTTCCTAGTGATCCTACAATCCTGATGGCTTCCTGTAAAATTGATGATGTAGATTTTAAAACTAAGACTTTTAGGGACTTCAAGTCCCATAATGCTCTTAATACAGAGACGAGAGGGGCACAGTGTAGTTGTTCCAATGACCCACACCTGAGCGGGACCTCTAAAAATGTAAAGGCCTGTCAGGTGCAGGTCAGAGGAACCCTGTGGTAGAAGCAACAGCAGGAGGTAGCAGAGGCTGTAGCCGCCGCATTGCTGTTTGCGGGAGGCCGCTTGAGGAAAGTGGCAGAAGCCAAAGTCCAGGTCAATGCAGAGTACATGCAACGGGAAAGGTGTGAAAACCGGCTGTCCCAGAGAGGAGAGCAGCTCTGTCCTGCATTGCACTCCGGTGAAACGTTCTCAGCAGAGCGCATGTATAGCACTGACAGCCAGCAGGGGCGGAGAAAAGTTACCCAGAGCTGTCAAACGACGGAATGACCCAGACATGGGAAAAAGCAGAAACAGCTATTCCAACAGAGACGCCAGGACATACCGGTGAGTTGGTCTATTCGGTGACCCTGAGGCAAAATAGACTGCTGTGAAAGAAGTGTGTGAAAGAAGTGGTCCAATTGTGCTCCAAGTCAAAAGACCTAGCCAAGAAGCTGTTGGTTCAACTTATCCCATTGAAGAGTTAAGTGTGGAAAGTTTGGAACAAACCTCACCAGAGTACAAATCATAGTAGTAGGAGCTTCATCGTGGCAGGAGAGAACACCAGGAAAGGGACAAATAGTAGTTAGTCCGAGCAGGCGAGCGGAGAAGATGATTTGAAGTAATTTAACTGTGGTAGAAGGTTGTCAAGCTTGTGGTGGAAAAGAGGGGGCTATTACACGGTGTTCTGATAAACTGTTGTATAGCTATCCAGACTAAAAGTATTACTTTCTGAATGAACCATCCTGATGACAGTGTTGCTTATTAAGAAGAAAGACAATGTGATAGAAAGTGATTGATCTTTGAGAAAATAACTCTTTACATTGACTGTTCAACTTGATCTATGGAGTCTTTATGATTCGCAAAGCAGAAGGTTGTGAATACTTTAACAATTGTCTTAAGAATAAGAAACCTTAGTAGTCACTTTGCCAATTGAAGGACACACTGGATGAAGGGAACTGTGTATTCTACATGGAGTGGAACTTGGCTAGTAACTTTTCTACAACTGAACTTTGGCTTGAAACATCCTGAATTGATCCATGGGAAGGGCATCCATCCCTGGTCACAAGGAATTCTGTTTTCTTTATGGTTGTATTTATATGACAATGCATTACTTACCGTAAAAGCATTTCTGATGGTTGTATCTGCTTAGATTCACATGCTGTGCATAGGTCCGACATCCAGTGGTCACTGCGGAGTATTGCATTTTGTTTTTCGTAGTCGAAAAGGGGACGTCGACAAGGCGTGTCTGTAACACTATCCCTATAGTGACGTGCGTTGTACCCACAATCCCTCACGCGTCGAGGTCCCTCTGTTTGTATTTTTCTGCCCTGAGGGAGCCTTCTAGACGTGCGTGAGTACAGAAAAGAGAGAGATATAGAAAAGGATGTCTATGTTCCTTCCATCCAAGCGGGGAGGAAGGGTGGGCGCATGTGAATCTAAGCAGATACAACCATCAGAAATGCTTTTACGGTAAGTAATGCATTGTCTTCTGATGTTTGTTAATCTGCTTAGAATCACATGCTGTGCATAGACTAGCGAGCAGTACCCGGAGTTGGCGGTGGGTTATGAAAAGGAACAGTAGAGAAAAGATGTCTTAATACTGCCTGTCCCACCTGGGAGTCAGATCTAGAGTGTGCATCTAGACAGTAGTGTTTTGTAAAGGTGTGCACCGAACTCGAGGTAGCCGCTTTGCAGATGGACTCAAGGGGAACATTTGCAATGAATGCTATGGACGCCCCTGTGCCTCGAGTAGAATGTGCTCTTGGCCTAAAGGGCAGTTCTCTCTTAGCAAGAGTATAGCAGAGAGTGATGCATTGAACAATCCATCTAGAAATAGTGGACTTTAAAACTGCATCCCCTTCTCTTCCTGCTGCCACCGAGACGAAGAACGGATTAGTCTTCCTCAGTGGTCTGGTTCTTTCCATGTAGAACATGACCGCTCTGCGGACATCTAGTGTGTGCAGAGTCCTTTCTCCCAAGTTGAAAGGATTTTGAAAGAACGCTGGTAGTTCTATAGACTGGTTTACGTGGAATTTTGAGATGAATTTTGGAGCAAACCTTGGGTGAGTGCGTAGAACCACCTTATCTCTGAACTGTAACGAAGGGGTCTAGAACAGAAAGAGCCTGTAGTTCACTTACTCTCCTGATGGAGGTGATAGCTATTAGAAAAGCACTCTTAAGAGTGAGGTTTTTAAGAGATGCTTTGTGCATGGGTTCAAATGGTGAGCCCATGAGTCTGGTAAGTACCACGTTACGGTCCCATCCGGGAGCTGGGTCAGCTATCGGGGGGTGTATTCTCTTTACTCCCTCCATGAAGGCCTTTATAACAGGGATCTTCCACCACGACACTGAGTTGGGAAGTGGTGTATGCAGAAAGTGCCGCTAGGTGGACTTTAATGGAATTGAACACTAGACCTGAATCCAATAAATGGGTCAGGTATAGAACAATATGTGTAGGAGAGCAGTCAATTGGGTTGATGCTCTTTCCTCTGCACCAGATGACAAATCTCTTTCACTTGCTAGAATAGCAGTGGCGAGTGTTAGGTTTTCTGGCTTCCCTGAGGATGTCCATGCATCTCTGCGGGAGCTGTAGATGTCCAAATTCTATGATCTCAGGAGCCAGGCTGCTAAGTTCATGTTCTGGGGGCATGGATGCAGAGTCCTGCCCTTGTCTTGTGACAGCATGTTGTACGGGCAGGGGAGTTTCACTGGGGGAGATAGAGACATCTCCATCAAGTGAGCGAACCATGGCTGTCGGGCCCACATTGGGGCCACCAGTATCATGGTTACTTGTTCCTGGTGCATTTTGTGCACCACCTTGTTGAGAAGGGGAGTCGGGGGAAAAGCGTAAACAAATTTCCCTGACCATTGAATCGACAGACCGTTCCCCTTGGATTGGTTCTGGGGGTACCTGGAGGCGTAACTTTGGCATTGTGCGTTCTCCAGGGTTGCGACCAGGTCTATTTCTAGGAATCCCCATTGCGTGAAGTCGAAGACGATGTCTTCGTGCAGTCGCCATTCGTACTCTTCGGGCAGGGGAAAATCCCTGCTGAGTTTGTCTGCCAGCAGATTGAGTTCCCCTGGTACATGTTGTGACAGTAGGAACATATTTTGTTTGAAAGCCCACTTCCATATATTTTGGGCCAGTTTGGACAGTCCTGGAGAGTGGGTTCCCCCCTGCTTGTTGATGTAATACATGGCTGTGGTGCTGTCTGTGAGGACCATCACTGTCCTGCCTTGTAGGTGTTGCTGGAAGGCTTTTAGCGCCTTGAACACCGCTAGTAGCTCCAGAAGATTGAAGTGTTTGGATGCTACGTTCGGAGTCCAAACTCCGTGAGCAGTCTGATGGGATAGGTGAGCCCCCCATCCTGTGAGGGATGCGTCTGTGGTTAGAGTGGCTTCCGCCGCGGGTGTGGCAAAGGGTTTCCCTTTTTCCAGGTTTTCCTTTGTCCACCACCGTAGAGAGAGAACTAAGCCCTGCGAGACCACCACTAGATCGTCCCATAGTCCGCTGGCCTGACACCACTGGCTGTTGAGCCACTCTTGCATTGGGCGCAGGCGCGCGTGAGGTACCAAATAAATACACAACGCCATCATGCCTAGCAAGCGCATTGCCTTGCGTACCGTCACCTCTCGACCGGTTACATATTGAGGGATCTGAAACAGCATGTTTTGGACCCTCTCTTTGGAGGGGAAGACGAGGCCGTCCTTTGTTTGAATTAGAGCCCCTAGGAATTGTTTGATTTGGCTGGGGTCTAGGCTGGACTTCTTTTCGTTGATGGAGAAGCCCAACTGGAACAAAAGGTCTACAGTCTTTTGGGTATTGGAGAAGCATGTTTCGTAAGAATCCCCTGTTATGAGCCAGTCGTCGAGGTAAGGGTAAACTGGGATGGACAACCTGCGCAGGTGGGCCGCTGCCATTGCCAGCACCTTCGTGAATACCCTTGGTGCAGATGCTATGCCGAAGGGTAGCACTCTGAACTGGTAGTGTTTGCCCTCTATCATGAACCGGAGGTATTTTCTGTGCGCTGGCAACATTAAAATATAAAAGTATGCATCTTTCATGTCCAATGTTGTCATGTAATCTCCCTGTGATAGCAGTGGGATCACTTCTTGTAAGGTAACCATACGAAACTTTTGGGGTTTGATAAACTTGTTCGCTGGGCGCAGATCTAATACAGGGCGCATGGTTAGATCCTTTTTGGGTACAAGGAAGTACACTGAATAAATACCTTCCGTTACCTGAGATAGAGGTACGACCTCTATGGCTCCTTTTTCCAGCAGTTGTTGTACTTCTTGGAGAAGGATGGCAAGATGTTGCGGTGTCATGCGACGTCCCCTCGGGGGTTTGTATGTTGGGGAACTGTTGAATTCGATGCAGTATCCGTGGGCTACTGTGGAAAGTACCCAGCGGTCTGACGTTATACCCTCCCATGCTGGAAGAAAGGATGTTATCCGGCCCCCGACCGGTGTCGCATGGGAGGGGACGCGAATCTTCGTGTCACTTGGAGTTGTTGGGGGCTTGGGAGCCTCTGGGGGTGGACCCCCGGCCTCTTCCTTTGCCCCGGCGCTGGCCTCTTTGGCTATACTGGCCACTATTGGTCTGGAAATTGGGGGCAGGGTACTGTTGCTGCTGGTTTTGTTGTTGGCGTTGGCCACGAAAAAACCGTTTGTTGCAATAACCGCGCCTGGTAGAGGGCTTAGAGATTTGGTCAAGAGTTTTGATAGTATCGAACTCTTTTTTAGCCATCTCCAGAGCCTCATCCACCGCTTTCCCGAAGAGGTTTGAGTCTTCAACAGGTTTATTTATTAAAGACGCCTGTGTCTCCGGTTTGAACCCTGAGTTGCGCAGCCATACGTGGCGTTTTAGGATTATTCCCTGAACTAGGGAACGTCCCGCAGTTTCTGCCGCATCCAGAGAGCTCTTTACAATACTCTGGTTGACCTGGGTTCCTTCGCCAATAGTTGTAAGCAGGCGTGTACATAATGGTTCCGGCGCTTCTTCGGCGTCTTTGCGCAGTTTGGCCCACTGCGCGTCCGCATAGCTAGCGAGCAAAGAATTGTTGTTTGCAATTCTTGCCGAAAAGGCAGCCGAGGATGTAACTCTTTTTGCAAGGGCATATAACCACTTGCCCTCCTTGTCAGGTGGTGCCTCACTGGTGGAAAGTGGTACCCCTGCCCTCTTTCTTGTGTTGGTTACTACCAGGGAATCCGGAATGGAATGTCCCCTGATGTACAGCGGGTCTGAGGGTGAAGGAGTGAAAAGTTTTTCAATTCTAGGATTGACCCCTCTGATTAGTGCGGGTGTGGACAGCGAAGGGATGATTCTTCTCTTCACCGAAGCGAGTAGGGGAATGGTCTGACTGACCGGGGGTTTCTCCTCAATTACTCTTTCCACAAAATCTAATTCAGGAGAGAGCTCCCCAGTGTCCAGTTCGAAATGTGCTGCTGCTCTGCGCAACAGGGCATTAAATGTGGGCTGATCGTCAATGGGAGATGTGTTTCTAATAGGTGAATTGTCAGGAGGATTTAGGTTCAGGACATCAGTGTCGGAATATATTGATGGGGATTGCCAGGGGTGAGAAGGTCCTTCTTCTGGATTTTCTCCGAAGCCTTCTCCTACCAAATCTGGGCTGTCTTCCAGACCTTCCTCCTGGTTCCGTCCCTCTTCCTCGTCCATAAAGTCATCCTCCTCCTCAAAATAATGTTCTTCCCCAGTGAGGTCATACACACTATGGAAGTCTGAGGCTGTGTCCTGGTGGGGATTAGCTAGTCTCGGAATTTTGGCCCTGGGGTCCTCCTGAGGCCCTTCTCTTATTCTCTTGGGAGTGGGAGGGTTCTGGGTATTCATAAACCTCTCCATTCTTTCCATGCAGAGATGGAGCCTTTCCATGGTTTCATGGGGTACCCCTGAGCGGTCTAGCGGGGGAAAATTGGTGTCTTGTAGCTGAAAACGGATCGACCTCTCCCACGTCGTCGAGGAAAGTGTCCCGTCGCCCTCCGAAAAGCCTTCAGGTGTATTGGGAACCCCTTCGACTGAAGGAGATCGTCCCTGCCTTTCTTCGGGCATTTTCGGCGTGTCTTTTGACCTTCGCGTAGCGCTCGACGAGTGTTTCGGCGTACGCTTGTGGGCGTCGGCTACCACGATCCTCGCCAAGCTCTCAACGACTCGTTTGTCAGCGGAGGGCTGTGGTTTCGACGTTATGGGTGTCGATCGCTCTACGGCGGCATGCGCTTTCTGCTGATGCGCGCTGGCCGATGATTTGGGGGCGGCGCCCTTATTTGCTGAAAGCCCAGTCGCTGGTCGCGGCTGCGAGAGGGGCTTCGAACCCGAACGGTCCGAGGAGGCCGCCGGTGAAACCTGCGTCTCCTTGGGCGCTGATGCTCTCTTCGCCTTCGACGAAGAAGAGCCATGGGTTGTGTGCTTATGTGTGGTCTTGTGTGCGTCAATGTCGCCGGGGTGTTCATCCCCATAAGCAGGACGTGAGCCGAGCCCGTCGGGGCCGGGGACAGACGACGAAGCGCGTGTGCGCTCTCTAGGGGGGTTTTCGACTTCCGTAGCGGAGGTCGTGGTATCACGTTCCTCGTCACTGTCGGAGGTAGCAACGGTGGGTGGAGCGTCGGCCTTCGACATAGCGTAGGCCGCCCACCTCTTGACCCTACGGTCTTTTAGAGTATTCGGCTTAAGAAGCCGACAAGCCGTGCAACCTTCCTCTTTGTGATCGAGGGGCAAGCAGCGGTTACACCGTGAATGCTTGTCCTTCCAAGTAAACTTGCCCTTGCAAAGCGGGCAAAACCTAAAGGGTGTCCTCTCCATAGCCGAGGCAATAAATCGTGATAACCACCCCAAGGGAAAGGAAGGGGAAAAGGAAAGGCATTCTCAGAAAAGAACTAGAGATGTCCCACGACCCCCACTCTCCCTACTGTATTTGGCCTGCGAGGCCAGGCCGCGTGTTCGGCAACGCCGAAGGATCTCCTCCGCTCGTCCCCTCCGTCGAAGATCTTGCTCGGCGGAGACAGCTTCACAACAGCGTCGAGGGGGGGATCGATATGTTCTATATTAATATAGGAAAACTACCAAAGGTCGAGGAGATGAAATCTGCAATGTCTCTCGAGGAGCTCCGCGTAAAGGCGACCAGTAGCTGGGTGGAAAAAAACAATCTGAGGGACCTCGACGCGTGAGGGATTGTGGGTACAACGCACATCACTATAGGGATAGTGTTAGACACGCCTTGTCGGTGTCCCCTTTTCGACTACGAAAAACAAAATGCAATACTCCGCAGTGACCACTGGATGTCGGACCTATGCACAGCATGTGATTCTAAGCAGATTAACAAACATCAGAAGTTATTTTATGAAGTTGAAACCACCATAAAATTCCTGCAGGAGTTTTGTTGTATGTATTAGTGTAAATGACAGACATCTTTCAGACACTAGGTCATTTTCCTTTAGTCTTGGTTTTAGGTAAAGTCAGGCATTTGTCTCACCCTTTATTATTTAGTAAATGGCAACTTGAGAGAAAACTCATCTACGAGAATGTTTCCCCTCAGCACTCCATTTAAGGTAGGGGGAGCTGATCTCGCAAAATAAAACACAGGTGGGACTAAAAGTGTATCCCTGTCCTGGTAACATGTGGTAATGCAGGAAAAATAAAAAGGGAAGCTCAAGGAGTTCGCCAACAACACTGCACAGAAAGTGCTGTATGCTACAATAATAAAATGTTGATGCCAGAAAAGATGGAGGAAATGAATGAGCAAGTGTGGAACAAAGTTCCAATCACTCAGGAGAATCAGCCCAAAAATCCAATAGTCCAGCAAAAATGCTGGGGGACTCTCAGTGGGGAGAATTTCATTTAAAAAGGAAAATCTACCCAATACCCAAACCTCCTCTACCTAGAATACGGCCTGAAACCTGCATTATTGTAAACGGTCAAACAATCTCACTGTAATGAGTACAGGGACAAAGATCCCGAGCACGTTACAATTAAGTAGGAAGAGTGCTTAACCAGCTGTTGTCAATCTAACTGATGTTACGCTGGGGCAGTACCCACAATTTAAACCAAAACAGCAAAGAAGCAACAAGTTCCTTACCTGTAACTGTTCTTTTCCAGTATGGGTCTGGCATGGATTCACATGCTCATGAATATTCCCAGTCAGGCTGGGAATCCTCAGTAAAGAAAAAATCAGTATCAGTTTCGTTTCTGATCTGTCTTTCATAGTAGTAACCAAACACTGGTCTCTGGGTCATAATGCCCCCAGCCAACGACTGCACTCTCCCTAAGCCCCGCCCCTGGCAGTCATCCTCAGATTTGGTAGCACGTAAAGTGGCAGTATGATCAAGTGAAGAGCCGCAGAGGGGTAGGAGGGAGGGTTCACATGTGAATCCATGCCAGACCCATGCTGGAGAACAACAGTTACAGGTAAGTAACTTGTTCCTTCTCCAGCATGGGGTCTGGCATGGATTCACATGCACAACCACGGGAGGTGGCAAGGCTCAACATTAAGCATTACATAAACTCAACATTAAGCAACTCTTACCTCCTCACCAGGCCCACCTACAGGCGAACAGGATGAGCAGCACTGCTTGGCTGACCCTAGACTGCTCCCTGGAATCCCGGTCGACACCTTAGAATTTCGTGAAGGTGTGTGTCGACCTCCACGTAGCAGCTCTGCAGATGTCCAGCACTCTGGTCAAATGGGCACTCGGACAGCCGGGCAACGGTCGGTTTGCCAACCGATGACAGTGCATGATGCAGCCGGAGAGCCATCTGGAAATGGAAGCCTTCGAGAGGGCCTTCCCTTGACTCACAGGTCCAAAGTTTACAAAAAGCTGTGATGTCTTCTGAAAATTCTGTGCGGTCCACGTAGAACTTCAGCACTCTAGCTACATCCAGCGAGTGCAAAGTCCTCTCGGCCGGCGACAAAGGCAACGGGAAGAAAACTGGCAACACCAAGGGCTCGTTGAGGTGGAAGTCCAACGGCACCTTGGGCATGAAGGAGGGGTGTGTCCTCAGCAGCACCCTTGTCTTGTGGAAAGTCAAGTATGGAGGCTTGCAGGATAGGGCCTGAATATCTCCTAATCGTGGTGCGGAGGTGATGGCCACAAGGAACGCTGTTTTCCACGACAGAAATTTCAATGGTGCCAAATGCAGAGGCTCGAATGGCGGCCCCATGAGCCTGGTCAGCACCACGTTGAGCTCCCACGCCAGGGGCGGAGCCTTCACTAGCAGGAACGACCGGAACAGTCCCTTCATAAATTCCTTCACCAGGCGATGAGACCACAGGGATGACCGTCACGCGTATTTCTGGTGTAACGTGAAAGCGCTACACGATGGATCTTTATGGAGGCTTGAGCTAGCCCCGCCTTGACCAGCGACAGCAGGTACGGCAGCACTTGAGGGGCTGTAATTCGCAGAGGGTTAATCTTCTGTGCACAGCACCAGACAGAGAACCTCTTCCACTTGTGTCCGTAGCACTTGAGAGATGAGGACCCCTTGCCCTTTGCAAGCACCTCCTTGCAGTCCGCCGGGATATCGTACCCTCCAAACTCTAGTGCTGCAGGAGCCAGGCCTGCAAGTTCAGCGACTCCGGGTCGTGATGGAGGATGGCGCCTCCTTCTCTGAAGAGAAGGTCTGTGTCCGTCGACAGTCTGACTGGGGGGTGGGAGAAGCTGACAAGTCCAGAAGGTCCCGGAACCAGATAAGTCTCGGCCACGCCAGTGTGATGAGGATCATCCTGCACCAGGCCCTCTTAAATTGATGAGTCGGAGCAGCAACGGAGGGAACGCATACCGGAACAGGCCGTCCCAGGGGAACGAGAAAACATCGCCCATGCTTCTCGGCTGGGGAAACCTGCTGGCGAACCTCTGGCACTTGGAGTTCGTCGCCCTCGCAAACAGGTCAATCTGGGGTTTGCCCCATCGTTGGAAAAGTCGATCCACCTGATCCTAACGCAGCTCCCACTCGTGGCACGAGCGCAGCTCCCTGCTGAGTGAGTCGGCGATGACATTCTTTATTCCTGCTGGATGGAAGGGCACCAGAAACATCCCCTGGGTGACGGCCCAGCACCACAGATCCTGGGCCTCCTTGGACAGGGCTGGGGATCTGGTGCCTCCCTGATTCCGGATGTAGAACATCGTGGTGGGGTTGTCGGTGAAGATCCTCACCAACTTGCCCTTGAGGGACTGGAGAATTGACCTGAGGGCCCAGAACATTGCTCGGAGCTCCAGGATGTTTATGTGGAGGGACCTCTCCTCCGGGAGCCAAAGGCCTCTCGCGTGAAGATCTCTGATGTGCGCTCCCCATCCCTCCAGGGAGGCGTCCGACGTCACCGTCTCCTGATGTACCGGGGCCTGAAAGTCCTTGCCCACCGCGAGATCCGATGGTGGGGCACCCACTCGCATCGCTAGGCGGAAAGCCTCATTGAGCGAGATCCTGTCTTCGAAGCTGCCCGTTGCTTGTGTCCAACGTAGCCTGCACAGGCGCACCAGGTAGATGCATGAGGACATCATTCCGAGCAGGGCCTTGATGGATCTCACCCTGGCCACGTCTGTGGCCAGCAGGCGCTGCACCTTGCCCAAGATGGCCTTCGTCCTTTCCTCCAACGGCGAGGCTAATCGCGTCACTGCATCGAGTTTGATTCCCAGAAACAGTGCGACCTGCGATGGGACCAGGTGGGATTTCGAGTAGTTGGAGAATCCCAGGTCCGTGAGAAGTTGGACGGTCTCCGCTGTGTGTTCGATGGCGAGTTCTCTTGTCCTTGCACGGATGAGCCAATCGTCCAGGTAAGGGTAGACGTGGATCCCCCGCAGGTGCAGCCGCGCCGCCACTGGTGCGAGGCACTTGGTAAACACCTTGGGTGCCGAATTGGTAGTGCCGCCCCTGGACTACGAATCAAAGAAACTTTCGGTGTCCTTTTAGAATGGGGATGTGGAAGTAAGCATCCTCCATGTCCAGTGACGATAGGAAGTCGCCCTCCTCCAGCTGTCCCAGCACGTGCTGGAGGGAGACCACCCTGAACTTTTGCGCCTTGATGCATTTGTTTAACCTCCGCAGGTCCAGTATGGGGCGCCAACCGCCTGTCTTCTTTCTGACGTGGAAGTACCTGGAGTATACTCCGGAGCCCCGGAGCCTCTTGAGGACGAGCTCGATGGCACTCTTGAGCATCGCCCTTACTTCTAACAGCAGTTGAGGGACGTGATTTTCCTTCCTGGCCACGGGAGGAATGCATGGGCACTTCCTTAGAAATTCGAGTGTGCGCCCGTGGGCCAGGGCATCCAGCACCCAACAGTCAGTGGAGATGGACTCCCACACGCTGACAAACTTCGCCAGCCGGCCCCCCACCGGGGTGCTCAGGTGAGGGCCCGACGCTACAGCCGGTTCAGTCCTGCTTGGAGGCGGCCTTGCCGACGACGAGATCCTCCTGACTTGCCACGTCCTCTGTAGGCCTCCTGTGACAAGGAGCGGGCCGCCTGGCGGTACGTCGAGGAGCCACCGCCGGATCCCTTGGAGGCAACCTGTCTGCCTCCGGCGTTCTGAAAGGGCGGCCGTCGTTGCTGAAACACTCCCAAGGTCCGAGCCATCTGTTGGTCTTGATGGCCTGAAGTGACTCATCCACTGTTTTTCCAAACAGGTTGTTCCCGTCAAAGGGCATGTCCAAAACTCTGGTTTGCACGTCCTGGCGGAAATCAGTTGCCTTGAGCCATCCCCGCCAAAGGCAAACGCCATTGCCCAACTGGCGGAATCCGGTGTCAGCGGTGTCTATGGACACCGTTCTGGCGTGGTCCGACACCACCTCACCTTCCTGCAGGATCTCCAGGGCCTCCGACCTCTTGTCATCTGGTAGGAAGTCTACCACAGCTCCCCGTCGTAGCGGGCCACAATCGCTAGGGCGTTGGCCGCCTTAATTGTCGTCGCCGCAGACGAGATGACTCATCGTCCCATGGCGTCCAGCTTCTTCCCCTCGCCGTCGGGTGGAGAGGTCGAAGTTGAGGACGCCCCCGCCGCCTTCATCTTGGCCGCCACTGACACGACCGAATCTGGGGTTGGCTGTGCCCTAAGGCATAAAGGGGCGGAATCGGGGACCCGGTACTACTTCTCGTACCGATCCCTCTTTGCAGGCGTCATGGAGGGGTTCTTCAGGAGAGCAAGTCCCTCCTCCCAGATATTGTCAATCAGCGGTACCGCGAGGACCGTCTTCCTCTTGGCCTCGCGCCGCTGATAGAGGAAACCTTCCTTCTTCGGTTCCACAGGGCAGAGCTGAAAAAGCTTAGATGCCCTGGCAATCATGGCGTGGAAGGAGCCAATTTCGTCGGGCGCGGAGGCCCGAGGGGGTGGTGATGGAAGGCCCATCCCGTCGTCACCACCGTCATCCGTCCCTGTCGTGGCCCTATCTGTTCCCGTGTCATCCCTAGGATCAGCGGAAGGAGCTGAAGGCTGAGCGGGCCGCAACGGTTGGAAAGGCGGGGGATATGAACTCTCCTCCGCTTGTTCAGAGGGCTTCCCGACGGGCCTGGTTCTGCTGGGTCGTCGATTGGGGTTAGGGGGAAACTCGTCCTTATCTCTGTGCATAAGGATTGGATTGCCATCAAAATGGCCACCGAGTTGTCCTGAGGCTCGGGCACTGGCTGAGACAGGCGCAATGGTTGCTCCTCCTCCACGGGAGCCTCGTCTGTGCCACGGTCACTCTCTTCGTCCGCCTCATCAGGGTTTCCCCCCGTGGGACCGGACTTCCTCGAACCTCTTGTTGAGGCCCTTCACGACTTCAACCAGTTCCTCCTCAGAGGCTGTAGCCGTGTCCGTGACGGCCACCGCCCACCCCCCTCTTTTTCCACCGGGGTCTTCTCGATGGGCTGAAAAGAGGATTCCCTCCGTGGCGGCAGGGAAACTCTGGGCCCTGAGGTAGCTTCCATTGGGTTAGCCTCCACAGGCTTTGCCAGGGCCGCCATGACTCCCTCAATAGAGGCCTTCCCCGGGTGAATCAAGGACTTCACCACCTTGGGCGCGCTTGAGGCCTTCACCTTGGGGGAGGGGTCACCGCCTCGGTTCCCCCTCAGCTGATCCCTTCGAGATTGACCGGGGCATCTCCAGAAGCTTAGCCGGGTTCTCTGATTTTCTCTTCCCCGAGCCAGAGCATTGGCTCGTGGTTGATGGCGTCTGTGAAAGTGCACCCTGCCTGGCAGCCAAGGAGCCCGACCCTTCGGCGCTCCCGGTGCCCGCAGACTCGCTGTGCTTTGCCTTCTGTTGGGCCCCCGTCGCCGGGGTGCCCTCACAAGACTTAGAAGACCGCTCGGACTTCTGCTCACCTGCTGGGCCCTTCTCCAGCCAGCTGGAGAGGCGGGACCGACGATCCCTCAAGTCCCTTCCGACAGGTTCTTGCAAAACGTACAGTCCTCTTCCACGTGCATCTTGTCTTCGTGAAGACAGTAGAGACATCTCGAACGCTCATCCTCCTTGAAAACATTCTGTAATCCGCATCCAGGGCAGTTCCTGAACAGCTTGGAACCGGGTGTCGAGCTTCCCTTTTCCTGGGCCATGTCCACGAGATAGGCCTCAGATCTTCTGGAATCCTCCAAGAAGCGTAACTGGACAAAAACTTCGCCCTTGAGGGGCATAGAAAATTCCGAAACGGGTCCCTGTTGATCGGAAGTAGAAACGGTGGAGCTTGATGCTCGATTGACTGAAAAAATGAGATTATACGCTTTGAAAAATCACAAAACGCAGTAAAAGCTCAAGAGCTATAGCACGAGGACTCCCAACACTTGAACGTGCAGTAAAAATCTGATGACTACCAGGGGCAGGGCTTAGGGAGAGGGCAGTAATTTGCTGGGGGCAGTATGACCCAGAGACCAGTGATTGGTTACTACTAAGAAAGACGGATCAGAAACAAAACTGATACTGATGTTTTCTTTACCAAGGATTCCCAGCCTAACGACGGGGAATATTCATGAGCATGTGAATCCATGCCACACCCCATGCTGGAGAAAGACTTATCCAACAATGGCTCAATGATATGCGCCTAGAAGGATTTGATCCACAACTCAGTCAGCAAAATCCTAAAGCTTCACCATTGACAGCAGCCTGTCCTTCCAGAAACACATAGCGAAGAAGCCCCAAATAGGATGGCTCAGAATCTCTACCCTTTGAAAAATCAAACCCTTCATCCCGCTTCAGGAAGTTTGGACCGTCCGTAGTGCAGGCCGTTGTGGTCTCGCACATCGATGGGGGAAATGCGCCCCTGACAGGGTTGCCAGCTGCTCACTGGTCTCCCTTAAATGCAGTCTACCATGCTGCTGCATGTCTTATCACGCGAGAACAGATTTTTGACCAAAATACCTCCAACTGATGCAAGCTACATTGGTTTCAACTGCAAGCCAGGATACTGTTCAGGACTGCATATATCATCTACAAAGCAGGTAACTAAGCTCTACATATCTAGTGGCACACGCTCCTTGCGCAGCAAATTGATCAATTGTCCACAAAGAGGACCCGCAAACAATCAATCTCACATCATGCACCCACTCTGGAACTCGATCCAGTTGTCGGCTCGGAAGGCCCCCATAATTCTCCAATTTTGCAAATCTCTCAAAACATGCCTCTTTAAACAACACCTGAACTAGGACTAATTTCACATGCCAGTGCAGACCTCACAGTACTGCGCTGTTAAGATACCAGCCCAAATGTTGGCTACCCACGCTATGTACAGCGCTACGCTGCTTTCAAGCTAGGTTCGCACTTTAAACAAAAATAAAAAAGGACATTGTTATGATCTGAGTCTGGAAGGGGAAACAAGTGAGCAAGGACGCTGTGGAGAATCCTTCAAAGTTGAAACTGGGCTTCAGAAGACTGCTGCGAGGCACCTCTCCAGTGTAGCAGAGACAAGCAATGGGTCGCCGAGACCGCATCTTGCCAGTCGGCTGGTAGCCAGCGCACTTGAAGTGGCGAAATGGAGAGGTGGTGGCGTGACCAGTCGTGGGTGGATCGTGTCGTCAGAGAACTGCGCTGAGACAACCTACTCTTGCTCATCGCAGAAACACATAGGTGAATGAATGGGCGGCTTAAGAAAATGTGGTGGTGGCGTGACCTGTAATGGGTGGACTGTCCGATCTGGAAGTTGCGTCGAGATCACCAGCAGTACCTGGCCGCGAAGACAAGCAGGACTACGAAGAGCAGTAGAAGTCGCAAGAACAAGCCAGCGACCCCTGGCGAAACTGGTGAAGCATTCCCTGAGAGAAGGTAACAGGAATAAGAGTACGCCTGGGAGGGGCCCTGGAATGTTTTAGACTCAGCCGAGAAGTAGAAGTTAAAGTAGTTAAACATGATGTGAGGCAATTCCCTGGCCAGTTCCACTACAGTGTGGTGCTGGAAAGTCAAGTAGGACTCAGGGAGCCTCTTCATCATCCCAGTGTGTGGGAAGTTAAATAAAGTAGAAAAAGCAGAGAGCGGAAGAAGCCCTTCGAGTGAACTGCAAGATTTTGTATGTATTATACAGTCAACTTTTAACACGCCTATTATCCAATACTAAAAATATATCAAAACATTTTCATTTAAATACAAAATTGAGCAATCCTTTCCACATACTACAATAATAAATCGACCTATACCAACTTCTTTAGGCATAGTCATCCTTGGATTTCCAATAAAGGGACAATTGTCCTCCATAGTATTATTGTCAGGAATACAATGCACCCTTCATGGTTATTTAGATACTCTGTCCACAACTCTGCACCCAACAAAAGACCTTCGATGCCAGCTGCTCTCAATTCAGTCAACCGCAATTCCAGTAATGCAGGACATAATGTCAATAGATGTTTTACAGACTCCAATTGAGGTTCACCACATAAGCGACAGGTCTTGCATCTCTCGGGATCTTCAGCCAGGCTCCTGCAATCTCTAGCCTATTTACCAGATTAATTTTAATTTTCATGTAACCCCAACACTTGCTGTTACCTACAAACTGCTCAATATACCTTGGAGTGTTCATTTTTCCATGAATATATTGAACACACCATACAGTTGCTTTTAGTGGCCAAATCAATCAATAGTTGGTCACAAGTGTAAGCTCCCAATATCCTCTTCATGGTTTTCCTATAGCCAGTAAGAGGGCATTCTCAAGTGCCAAGGAAAGCCATCTAAGGCTATAGATTTCATGTTGGCAATTCCACTCAAACACACAAAGCTAGTCCTGGCCAGAACAGTTAAATACAAAAGCCAACACAAAGAGGGTTCCGAATAGTTTGCCATCTTCCAATACATATTCAAACAGGTTGACCCAAAATGGCAGGATGCCAGATTCTTGATATACTATTTCAATAGGAGTATGAGGAGGCTATGTAAGCACTCTCTTTAGTATTTTAGGTTCAATTTTGCTAATTTCCTGTAAGGTTTTCATTGCCCAGGTTTCTGCTCTGTATAAAATTGAGATTTTATCTGGTATAGCTGTAGTAAGATACTCGCTGAATATCCTCCACTCTTGGAAGCAAGAGAACTAATACTAACCGCTATTGGCAGAACTTTTAGAATTACTTGTTCAAGATGTCTCTTGCCACAGAGTTTGTTATCCAAGTATATGGCCAGGTACTTGTACTCCGATACTACTTCAATTGCCTCCTCCTTCATTTGCCAACATACTCTTTTTTACTTTTACATTTTTCAGTATGAATATCATCATTTTGGTTTTAACTGTATTCACAACCAAACTATTCAGTTTTTTATACTCATTCAACCTATCCAAAAAGGACTGTAGCCCACAAGGTGTCGTGTCGATAATGCTAGAACGTCAGCATAGCCCACCCATTTAACCAAACCATCACTCAGTTTGGTGCAATTGACAAGCTATTCACAATCCGTTCACACAGATCCAACAAGTAAAAGTTGAACAAAATCAGTGCTAAAATACATACTTGTTTTAGACCTTTCTGGGTGGGTATCCAGCCAGATGTTCTGCCATGCTGCTCTTACTGAGCCTTCACCTTAGTGTCTATGTGCAACAACATGATCATCCTCAAAAGGCCTAGTGGAATGTTGCATCTCAGCAGCTTTTGCCGCAATCTACCTCTGTCGACTGTCAAATGTGGCACTAAGAACTACAAATGCCTCAAACTTCGACCCCTGATACCTTCGGGTGAGGAGTGATTTACAAATAAATAAACAAACATAACGCTGAATTATGCAGGCGTGGATGATACACAATAATCGTAATCAGAGCCAGAATGTTCATGAAGGTACCGAGTCCTCTGCGGAACCCATTTTGATTATATAGCATATGGTTATTTGCCTCAACCCATTTTTCAAGCTCATTCAGCAGCACCCGGTCAAATATTTTTGCTGGTGCATCCACCATTGCCAATAGGTGATAATTTCGAGGGTCAGAATGGTTGCCTTTTTTTTTTTACAGGGTCTAGTATACTATTGCACCAAGAAGTTGAGATGGCCAGAGTTAGCCCAATCCAAATGGAACAGCCAATATAATGTTGTTGCCCCAAGTTCTACATCCATTTTAAGCAACGTGATACACATTCCATCTGGGCCAGTAGCCATAGGAGATTTTTCTGGCCAAAATTAGTCTATGAACGTCAATGACCCTTTTTGTGTACAGCCACTTAGCAGTTATCGTTGCCGCCCTGAAAGTCACCGCTTCCCCTCAAATGTTTGTTCCACATGTATCACTCATGCTTGTTCCGACATGCTGTTAATATCTCTAAGAAGATGTTCATTTCCATAAATGACTCTCCAGAAATGAAAGGCTTTATTAGTTATTGATGCATCCACCAAGGCCTTTGATCGATTACATTCTAGTTCGTTCTTCTGCTTTCTGAGCCATTTGTGGTACTCCGATTTTATGTTTTTCACCCAGCAGGCAGGTTCACTGCAATTTAGTGCTAAACGTGATAAACAATGTGGCTCTTTGCGCATATCACTTTATTTTTGTTTAGTTTATCGAAAGCATGTGGATGTATTTTTTTTCAGCCCAAATCTGTTCCGGGAGCATGTGCAAGACCTAATTAAAGTACTAGCTCTAATGCTCTCAACAGATTTCATAATCAATGGTCGCATGCACTGCGAGGGTCATTATAGGCTCATGTTGGTATGCTCTATGACAGCTATATAGTTGCCCAGAATGGATGTAGCCTTAGGAGAGGCATGTCCCAACTTACTATCACTCCATGAGATTCTACTGAGGGAGGGATTGACGCTCAAGGTACCTGATTGTATGTTACTTTTGCATTGGTTCAAAATATTAAGACATACAACCAGAGGACAGTGGTCACTTTCCTCAAATTGGACTAAACTCATACCTAATATCAGCCCATTACAATTTGCAGTAAATATATAATCGATTATTCTGCTAGAGCGGTTTCCATTTCTAGTGAACTGTGGAGGAGTGTCAGATGGATATGCACTATTTCATACTAAATCCAGCTAGATAAAGTAAATGTACTCCTTCCATGCCACGCTTGCAGTTTTGCTCAAGTGCCAAGGCCATCATTGGTGCAGACAAGGATACTAGTTCCCGTTGCTCAAAGATCTTATCCTTCAGAATCCTATCATTAAAGTCTCTGCAAACCAAGATGGGGTTACATCTGGTTAACTTATCAATTAGTATATGCGCCTCCTTCATTATCACGCTATGGCTGTTCTTATAGGGAGGCTGATATATATTAATGATTACAATACCTTTCCCCCGAATGTTGGGCAACGGCTCTGGGAATGTTAGCTTGCCAATAAAGAGGTTTTCAGACACAGAGGGGAATTCCACCCAACAATTTTTTTTTACTCCCAGCCATAGGGCACCCTAAGGATGTCCTGGAGTCCCTTGAACTGCGAGAGAAGAACAAGTTACTTACCAACTGTAACGTTCTTTCGACTGGATGTTCCTCCCACATATTCCTTATCGTTGATAAATCCACTTCCAGCTTGCTGGCCTCGGAAAAATGTTCACAGTAGAGGGGGCAGCGCGTCGACGTCCCTCAAGTGGGTGTCCCTCGAAGGCCTCTGTATCTGCACCGACATCACTAGAGGTATAAATAGTCTTGCGCAACATCCGTTGCTCAGTTCCGTTTTGAGGTGCTGTTTTTGCCTTTTACGAGATGGTTAATAACCTTGAAGGGGCATAGGCTGCAACTACAAGTGGCACAGCGAGTAGAGCGCTCGCTTTGACATCCGTGCAGAGCCTGCTAACTCAGGTTCGAATCCCGGCAGGGCCAAACTTTGCCTTTCATCCTTCAGAGGTCAATATATGAGAACTGCACACTGTGGGTATTAATAAGCAGGGCTCAGATACCTGAGGGTTCGTAGCGCTATACAAATGCAAAATTATTATTATTACTACAAAGGAAGTTTTACTGCAGGGAAGGATGGGAGGGGCGATAAGGAATACGTCGGAGGAGCATCCAGTCGAAAGAACGTTACAGCTAGCAAGTAACTTGTTCTTCGAATGGATTGTGTCCTCCCACGTATTCCTTATCTTTGATAGACTCCCAAAGCAGTAATGTGTAGAGGAGGCGGGAGTAAAACAAAATTTTTCCTTTTAAAGATGCAGAGTGCAACACGGCTTTTCCAAATCTTGTCTCCTGGCTAGAGGAGGAATCAAGACTGTAGAATTTAGTGAAAGTATGATGTGGCAGCCGCACATGTCTTTAATTGGAACTCCTCTTTGGAGAGCTGAAGCGGTTGCAATACCCCTGGTTGAATGAGTCCTGAGGTGTTGAGGTGGCTCTTTTCCTGCCAATTTATAGCACTCTATAAAAGTTAATATAATCCATCTTGAGATGGTCTGTTTTGTAATAGGTAAACCTAACTTGTGCCCTGCATACCCCAAAAACAATTGGTCTGCTTGCCTAATCCTCGCAAGTCTGCAAATGTAAAAACTCGAGGCACGCCTTGGGTCCAGCCTGTGCAAACAGGAATTAAGGGGTTCGAATGGAGTACCCATTAGAAATTTCAAGACTAGGTTTAGGTCCCACAGGGGAACATGAAAAGGAGTTGGGGAAAAACATTAGTTAACCCTTTCAGAAATTGAATCAGTATGGGCAATTTGAAGTATGAAGGCTCCTCCGCAGTGCGCTTGAAGACTGACAGCGCTTCGAGATAACCCTTGATTGTGCCAACTTGAAGACATGAATTTGCCAAATATAGCAAAAAAGATAACACCACCAGTGTACTACATGAAAAAGGTTCAATATTCTTTTCTCTACACCAGCTGCAAAATTTGTTCCAATGGCAGTGGTATAAAGATTTTGTTGCTGGCCTTCTGGCTGAAAGCAACACCTCCATTACGTCATCCGGGAGGTCCCAATCCTTGTATCTCAACCTTTCAGAAATCAGGCGTGAAGGTTGAGGGTCCCGATAGCCGGATGGAGAACCTGACCTCCCTTCTGAGAGAGAAGATCCTCTCTTAGTGGAAGACTAATCGGAGGACAGATAGACATGTCTAGAAGATCCGGGTACCACATTCTCCTGGCCCAATCCGGGGCAATTAGGATCATGGGTTTCCGGAATCTCCTCAGCTTCCTGATCATTTGAGGAATGACAGGGACTGGAGGAAACGCGTACAGAAGTGGAAACTCCCAGTCCACCACGAACGCGTCCCCTAGAGCTCCTCTCGGAGGAAATTCCCTTGAGCAATCCTGATCGCACTTCCGGTTGATACTGGTGGTGAACAGATCCACTTGAGGGGTTGCCCAAAGGGCGAAGATCTCTTTAAGGACTTCCTGAGCTAGTTCCCACTCTTGGGCGACTGTTTTGCCTACTCAGAGCGTCCGCAGTCAAGTTCTTCTCTCCGGCTAGGTGAACTGTCCATAGAGAGATTACTTCTTGATTTGCCCATAACTAGAGCTGCATCACCTCTGCACAGTGGCAGTGACCCTATGCCTCCTCTTTTGTTGAGGTAATGCATGGCCACTGTGTTGTCCGTCATTATCAGGACATTCTTTCCCTGTATTGATGGCACGAAAGCCTTCAGCGCTAGTCTGATCGCTCTCAGCTCTAATAGGTTGATGTGTAGTCTGGACTCCGATGGAGACCAACGATTGCTGATGGTCAAGTCGTTGGCATGGGCTCCCCACCCCGTGAGTGCAGCATCCGTGACTACCGTTATCTCTGGCCATGCTTGCCAAAACTGTTCTCCTTTCAAGATGTTCTCCCGGCAGGCCCACCACTGAAGGTCTCGAGCCACTCTGTCCGGGATTAATAGGAGATCTGACATCTTTCCTGAGTATTGTGACCACTGGGTCCTTTGCGCCCACTGGAGAGATCACATTCTCAGACGAGCCTCTGGCACTAGAAAAATGCAGGATGCCATGAGGCCGAGCAACCTCAAAAAGTCGAAGGCTGGTAGATGTTGGCATTTTGGAACTTGATGACCATCTGTAGAATATCTTGAGCCCTCACCTCTGGTGGAAAGGCTTTTCCCCAGGGATGTTGCCCAGGACTGCTCCAATGAACTGGAGTCTCTAATGGTATCATCTGTGACTTCTTTAAGTTGAGGGAGAAGCCCAGCTTGTGGAGGAAGTGGCAAACATAATCTAGATGGATCTGAGCTTGTTGCAGAGACACTGCACTGATCAACCAGTCGTCCAGGTAGGGGTAGACCTGAATCCCTTCCCTCCTTAGACTTGCAGCCACAACCGCCATTAGCTTGGTGAAGACCCTCGGGGCAGAGGTCAGCCCAAATGGCAGAACTGGAAATTGATAATGAGATTTGCCAATGGCAAACATCAGGTACTTCCTGTGCTTGTGATGGATTGGCACATGAAAGTAAGCATCCTGAAGGTCTAGAGATACCAACCAGTCCTGAAGCTGGAGGGCCTGAAGGATCAGAGAAAGAGTTACCATCTTGCACTTGTCTTTCCTGAGAAATTTGTTTAATTCTCGCAAGTCCAAGATGGGTCTCAATCCTCCGTCCTTCTTCGGTATTAGAAAATAGGGGGAATACCAACAATTGTTCTTCTCCGCTACAGGTACTGGTTCTATGGCACCTTTCTCTAGCAGGTCTGAAATCTCCTGCATAAGGAGCGGGTATGGAATCTTCAAAGAATTGTACCCTGCTGGATGACTGAGGAGTGTAGGAAAGGCAGTAACGTTGGGCAACTGTTTCCAATGCCCGAGCATCTGAAGTAATAGCCTGCCATTCTGTCAGATGTTGAGTTAACCTGCCTCCTAATGGTGTTTTGTGCGGGGAGACCTCAGAGGGGTTTAGAAGCGGCTGACGCAGATACGGAGGGTAAAGCAGCACCTGCTGATGTGGGTTTAGTACCTTGGATCTGTCCATAACAGGTGAATCGCCTCTGGCCCCTTTGAGCGGGCTGTCCTCTGCTTTTTCCGAATGCGGAGTAAAAACAAAAGGGCTTCCCCCTCCAGGACGTACCTGTGGGGCGATTTGGAGTTTGACAGATTGCAGCCCCAAGTGATTTTGCTGCCGCCTTTGAGGTTTGCAATTTCTCCATGCTGTCATCAGCTTTTTTGCCAAATAGAGAGGTGCCATCAAAGGGCATATTTAGAAGCCTGGCTTGCACATTAGGAGTAAAACCAGACTTCCGCAAACACACAAATCTGCGGATTGTGGTACTCGCCGCCATGGCTCTGCTACTGCGGTCAGCAGAGTCGATACCTATTTGGAGGGACTCGCACATCGCATCCTTCCCATCCTTGATGTTCAGGAATGCGTCTCGTTCCTCCCCTTCTGGGAGAAAGTCAGCCGCTGATGAAGCACACTCCCAAAGGGTGTGACTGAATCTAGCTAGCGTGCAAGTGGCGTTAATAGACTCAAGTGCCATAATGCTGGCTGAAAAGACATGGCATCATATATTTTGTCTTATGTCTTGTGGTATAGTGGGGTATGCCGACTTATTATTCGACGATGTCGCTGCCTGCCCTACTAAACTCTCTGGAGTTGGATGCTTACTTAAATATTCAGAGTCTGAGGCGGACACACTGTACTTCGCAGAGAGCTTTTTATTTAACGCAGACATAACTTCAGGTGCCTCCCTATTTGCAGCTATTTTTCTCTACAATGCAGCATGAAAAGTGACTATAGGGTCTTCTTGAGGCCCTTTATCTAAGATGTCAGTAAGATCATCTTGCTGGAAAGAGGGTGCACGTGTTGTCCACCCCATAAATTGCATAATTCTTGCCATAAGGGCTCTGTAAGGCATTTCTGCATGTTCTCCAGGATCTGGTCTGGCAAATGCTGCCTCTGGAGAGGCATCTATGCCACTGGCATCTTGTAAAGATTCTTGTAGATCTCTCAATCTATTCTCCTCAGAAATGAGTTCCTCTGGAATGGATACTCTTGTGGTTTGTAACCCAAAGGGTCTCATTGTCAGAGTCCTCCCCTTCCTCATATATAGAGGATAAAGCTCTGAAATAGTCCGATCTTGGATAAGGGGTAAAACCCATTTTCAGAGAAAGAGCCAAATTGGTGGATACTGCTTGAGAAAAAGTTGTGGTTGTCGATGCAGACGTTATAGGTCTCCCAAACCCGCAAATGGCGTAGAAAAACTCGAAAAGGGCCTCGATGTATTCGCGAGAACCGGAATCCTACTCTGTCGTCGATATTGTCGACGCCACTTTTGACGCCACTTTTGACGCCTTGGGCAGGACCTTCAACACCTCTGGTGCTGATGGCGCAGTTGAGGTCCGAGGCTTCCAGGACCTATCCATCAGGGTTGACGGCGTCGATGACAGATTTGTGCGAAAGTAGCTTCGACGATGGCGTCAATGACGCAGCTTTATTCGATACATTTTTGTCTTTACTCCAGGGTTCATGATGCGAGGGTTTTTGTTTGCCGAGTTCGACGACTCACTGCGTTTTTGTTTTTCGGGTCTTTCACCCGGGGTATCACCTCTAGGCATCTCCGAGGGGGTCAAGGCCGTGTTCTCGAAGACCCTAGCATTTTTTCACGAAATTCCTCCCACTTAGCTGGAGAGCTGTGTTTAGTGGTACAGGTGACCCTTTCTGGGGTATTTGAGGATGAAGAGGAGGGAGATCTATGACTCCTCTTCTCAGAGTGTCTCGAACTCTAAGAGTGGTGGGAACCGCTTTGAGATCTCGATCGGGAATGTTTCTTCCTATGGTGAGGATGACAATTTTGAAGGGGTCAGAGATTTAACTGCCTTACCTCTTTCTAGCTTCCCCCTACACTCCTTCAAGGCTTTCGCCGTCATAGACATGCAGTCCTCACCTTCTGAACACTGGTGCTCTGATCCCAGGCATCACAAACCGATCCTGTGAGGATCCGTTAATGACATCTTTTTACCACAATCTCGACATTTTTTGAAGCCGGATTGTGGCGTTGATGTTTCGGACGAAGATGCCATTGTAGGATATTGAGATTTTTGAAGATTTCAAAGATTTTCGATGAGTAAAATAACTGAGCGTTTTGTATCCGAGGCTTACGAGGCACGGAAAATCGGAACTGAGCAACGGACGCTGCGCTAGACTATTTATACCTATGGTGACGTCGGCGCCGATAGGGAGGACTTCGAGGGACACTGACTCGAGCACCCTCTACTGTGAAAAATGTTTCAGAGGCCAGCAAGCTGGAAGTGGATTTATCAAAGATAAGGAATACGTGGGAGGACACAATCCATTCGTAGAAATGGTATGCCACCCGTCTACGATCAATGCTTCCGTCAACCATGTCTCCAGTAATGCTACAATTGAGAAACTGCCAAGTCAAACTCCAGGAGGCCGTCCTGCTCAAATAAATGCCTGTGCCCATGCGTGTTCCTGTTTAGGAAGTAAAAAGGTAAATCAGATTAAATTAGGAATGTGGCTTCTCACGTTGTTCAACCATTTGGGCCAACCAATCCCAGTGGAAAGCTTCTGCTTTGCTCACATTCACTGCCTCCAAGCCTACTACCTTTCGCTGGTCGCACAAGCCCTCAACATGGCCCTTTATTATCCACCTGTCTTGCATTGTACATTGACAGACCACTTTTTTCATTTATACCCTTATATTTGCAGCCACACAAGGGACTTGATAAATGTGCATTCATAGCCCAATCTGTTTAGAGATACAGTGCAATCCATAATATACTGAAGCATATTGTGAGCATAGAAATGCACAATCGAAGTTGCATTCTTACCATTTCCCCAAATATCCACGATGTGGATATCACTACATCACACATAATAGCGGAATGATGGTATGGAGCAAATCCATCATTCGTGAGTGTTTTATGAATAAACCACTGCCATTACAAAACAAACGTTCAATTGTCAAGTGCCCTGACTTTTTTCCTTAACTCATGTACCTATGGTGCAACCAAGGTGTTCACACCACCACCTTCACAATCCGTTTGAATGGAGGCATTACTCCTGACAGGCACCGTTGCTATCAGGGCTACCGCCACATTTTCGCTAAATAGCCCTTCCAAATTGATTACTTCATTATCCATACATTTTATCGATTTGATTTTTGGGTCAATCGCAACAGTTCCTTTCTCTATTATTGCACAATTTGTCAGATGAGGACCCATTTTTGATGACATTTTTTCTTCACTACCTTTCACTGACCCTGCTGTAGTCACACTGTTAAAAGTAACTGGTAGTACTGTTGATGCGATCGAGTAGCCATTCAATGATTCTTTTTTTTGTGGCCAGTTCCTCATACACAAGTGCTTGTTTGGTGACAACCTTATTTTTCCGCTTGGGGGGCGTGGCTTGGCAGCCATGAAGTAGGCTACATCTCTACTGAGCTCCGTGATCTGGCAATTGATCCTGGGAAGCGTGAGCTGCCTGGCAGCAGACTACGCCATCAAAACAGCACCATGGACGCATGAAGGTGTCTGGAATAATAAGCAAGTAGCCGCGAGAAAATCGACCCAGGCAAACGCAAGATCTGATACTTTGTTGCACGGACCAAGAGTGGCAACAATAAAGACAAGCTGGCAGCGTACTCGGGACAAAGGGACCCGTGAAGACGTAAGAGAAAGTGGAACGGACTGCCAAAGGACGCACAATATATCAGCAAACGAAAGAAGAAGTGCGCTGTGACAATATAAGCATATCTGCACTGGTCTGCAAACATAAGACGACGGAAAGTGCGGTACTCAGTGTTGAGCGGAGACCGCTGGAGACTATGCGACACGGCAGGCAAAGCGCGTGGTGACGGGCAGCCGTGCCAAACTAAAAGAACTGCGGTCCCGGCCCCGCGAACACTAAGATACAATGTGCCCCCATGGAATGGAAACAGTAGCGCAAATAAGCGCATGATGTGAATGGCTGACGGCGAGGACACCCGCTAGTACAACAGCGTGTCGAGGCTTGCGGTTTGCGAGGTGTGAGTAGCGCTGGTGAGGAGGACGACACCGCAGGACGCACAGATTACCGCACCGTGTGCAAGCTGTGGCGAGCAAGAAGCGGGGGGCAGGCAACCTGGAAACATGCCCTCAAGAACAATGGTGCACCGTGCTACGTTTTGGGGAGAGTTGGTCTGGGTGCGCAAGGCAGGAAACAAAGACCATAAGGAACCCTGCACATCACACGGGCAGTGTCAGGCTTTCACATTATGTACCTCACATTTCAAGGGCCCTAGGAGATTTGGGTGTTTCGGACATTATTTCTGGAGAACTAGAAGGGGAGGTTGGTTTAAATAAAACTCTGGTTTGAGGGTAGTAATTTTCATTTTAAAGTTTGTTCATTTTCTCTTAACTAATTTTCACTTAGAAAGATGAAATTCTCCCAAGCCAAGATGCTGGAACACCTTTCCAGCAGTGATTGGTTTAGATTACAGCAGTCAGCATTGTGTTGTCATTTGGAATGTTCATTATAGTTCTAAACTGCCTTTCATTAAAGTTTCTACCCGAGTAGGTCATGTTTTAGTTAGCTCCAGTAAATAAAGTCTTAGTATTCATTTTAAAGGTTGTAGAATACTGAATATTTTAGTTTTCACCTCTTCCAAGTAAATACCCAGTCATAGTTTTAAGACAGCAGCAGAATAAAGAAAAACTCAAGAGATTCTGTTTGCAGTGCAGCCGAGTATCCTGTTTTTTCAAGATAAAGACTAAGCTAAGTGATTTTGGACTTCCAGTAAAATATTTAGTAAAGGATTCAAGAATTTGTTTTTAAACAACTAAATTTTCTGGAACTGTAATTTTGAACTGTACATTTTGTAAATTGGGTTTTTATGTTACTTACAATTTCTTGCGTATTTTTTTATTAATTATAATTAATAGGGCGTGCGGTTCCGTTTCGCTGTGTTACTAACTTATTTAACATTTATTTAACATTACTACTTTGTAAATAAATACGGGCGCGAGAGATTCAGGCAGCGCGTATGTTGCAGTTTGTTTATGCGCACTATTAGAGAAAAGAACCCTTCAGCTTTGTGCGTGCGTCACGGTGGCCATCTTGGATGTCATAGATCTTTTAGTTTTTTCTCCGTAACGTTTCTACAAGACTGAAGTAATTGAAGATCATTCGAAGGTTATTTTTTCCCGATTTTTGGTATTTTGGAAAGCCTAATTAGACTATTATTCTTCAGATGCAGCACCAGGTATTAAAATAAAAGAAGAAACTTTATTTCTAGTTTTTCTAAGTTTCAGTACTCAATTTGAACTAGCAGTAAATCCTTATTTGGGTATTTATTTAAGGACAATTTCGTGTGCAAAGGAAGAGTTTAAAGTGAAGACACTAATTTAAGAAGAAGTTCTATTGGACTTCAACACTACTAATTTAGGTGACGAAAAGCATTTACAGTGGTCTACAGGCAATTTTCAAAGACACAAAGAAACAGCCTAAAGGCTATCAAGCTTAGGCTACAGGTAACTGAAATAGTATATTTAAGAAAGTTTAGTCATGTGAAGAGAGTTAGAATATATATTTAAAAAGATTGCCTTTTCATTTTAGGCTCTCTACTGCAATACACTAAAGACATTTCATAGAAGACAGACAGAGTGCAGCAGTAGGAGTACTTGAATTGTTGTTTTCTCCATTTCCCTTTCCCCTTGGGTTTGTCTGTCCAATAGTTTTATGGAATCAGGATTGTAGGGCTGGCAAGTCTTAGGTGGTCTGGAGGGCCAGCTTCCCTCCTGCAGGATCCTTCAGCATCAGAGTCTGACAGGCAGCAACAGGCGGCAGCCAAACCCCAAGTACACAGAGCAAGGGGTGAAACAGCATAACGATCGTCACGCGCGGCTCTCTGCACTCACACAGAGGCTTAGGGATAAGCTGACAAGTAAGGAGCGGAGTGTGATTGCTGGGAGTTGGGTGCGGACGGTCGTGGGCCCCCTCGACCCCCAGAGATCGGCAAGCAAGGAGAACTCCTGAAAGGGATGGCAGAGCGGTGCATGCCCCCCCCCCCTGAGATGTTGCGCACAGTGGAATGATTAAGTACAATGCTCCTATAATAGACGTAATGTAACGCTCACCTGATTCCCGTAGAGGCGCCGGTCTTGACTGGGCGTATACCGTATCTTCTAAGGTGATGTGTAACACACGGCTGGCTCTTTGGGCTGGACCCCTGTGCACTGTATGTCTGACTTGAAGGGTAAGGTGTCTGCAGATAGAAAATATGGGATTAATGAACTGGGTTATTGAATGTCTCTCTCTTCTTCCCTTTCTCTTCTCCTGTAGGACCCCAAAGGTTAACGCGCTCACCTTAGGTAAGTGAACACCGTGCTCTCCATCTGCTTCGGAGCAGGGTGCTGAAACCAGTTTCCTCACCGGATAAGGGAAGCAGGCCTCTTGACTTCAGAGGACTGCTGTCTGTCGTTTTCTTCACGCACGGTAAGTTTCGAGTAATTCAAATGTCTTTAAAAGTCTTTAGTAATGTTGTATCTTGTTTTGCAGGGTTCCGGCGATGGCGAAGATGGAGCCCGTGTGATGAATAAAAGCGCCTTGAAGCACGTAAGTAAGCACTTGCTGCCTGCTTCACGGCGCGCTCTAACTGTCTTTTTCCTTTGCAGGTATAAGTTCGGAGTGGCTGCAGGGTGGCCGAATACCCACTGGGTTAGATGTGAAAGGAGTAATGGCTCGTGAGTATTTAAGTTCCCCAAAGTCTTTAAACGCACCTTGTTTTATCTTTCAGATGCGGGATGCAGCGCTGAAGGCCTCCGGAGCGTGCGCAGAATTGGTAAGCTTTTGTCTTTCAGATGCCGGAATGCAGTGCGAGGCGTTGATGACAGCCGATGGATCAGGTAAAAGGAGCGCTGTCACTGAAGACCGTAATGCTAACCTGTTCTTTCTTGTCTTTATAGGTGTTGCTGAAGACTGGATTCAGGATGGAAGCCTTTTTCCTTAGGCCCAGGATCAGATGCAGAAGACACGATGAGCGTTCTGCTGCAGAGGATGCAGAATAACACAAAGCAAGATTCATCCATCGGGTGTGGTTTAAATAGCCTCCTGTAGTGCTTAGGTGTCTCCTTCCACAGCCACGCCTAGGAAAGAAAAGAGTCCCTGCTTTCCAGAAGAGTTCCAGGGTTCTGAACCTAGGGAGTGGCTCCTGCCCCACCCAACAGGAAAAGTAGTCCCGAACAGAAGAGGATCAGAGGCTCAACTGGCAGGTAAGTAAGCAGCATGGTCTGCCGCAGGCAAGTCCACCCAAGCATTATGAGCCCGGCGCTTCCAGCGCTGGGACTGGGCACATTTATGAGCCTGGCGCCACCGGCGCCAGGACAGAGTCCAAAAGGTCCCAATTGGGACCGGCTGGCGCTCGGAACCTGGGTTATGGGTCTGCTTCCAAGGGAGTTGGGCAATTCCTGACCTCTTGGAAGCAGAGATCATGACACGTAATGACCATCAGAGCGAATAAGCCTGTAATTAGCACGTAACAGAAAAACTGGAGTAACAGGCGAGTTATGGGGCAGATGAAGGCATAGCATAAGACAAACTGAGGCCATAGCAAAAGGAAATTACAGCCGCAGACAAAGCGCTGAGATACGGCCTGGGACAACAATCACTGGGGAGCATTGGAACTTAGATCATCGGATGGAAACACATAAGATGTAGCAGTCAGCCCCTGGCGAGGACAGGCCGTAGGGCACGAACAGAGCGGAGCAATGTCTGTAAGGGGCGGAAAAGTCAAAAGCAAGCAGCCCACGATAGACATATTTGCAAAGTCACAACAATCTCCCACCACCCCAGCGAAAGATACGGCAACTGTACCGACAGATGTAGCCACTCCTCGGGAGGATAGCGCAATCCTAACAGCCATAACAGAACTGAAAACCTCATGGGGGGCAGCGATGGCAGACATGAGAACTGCACTGGAGAATAAAATAGATGCAGTGGGAATTGAAGTCAACCTGTTGAGACAGGATGTGAGAGCACTGGTGGAACGAACGAGTGGCCTAGAAAGTGCGGTGAAGATTAACGCGGACACTAGCGTGAATAATGCCAAAGAAGTCCACGTATTGAAGCAACAGGTGGCTAACTTGGAGAATCGAGCAGAGGAGGCTGAAGGATGGGTGAGACGCAACAACGCACGGGTGGAGGGGGAGGAAGGGCATGATCCCACGAACTATGTGGAGAACATGATATTGCAGGAGATGGGAGCTGGTGAGCTCTCCCAAAGGTTTGCAATTGAGCGTGCACACAGGGCGCTGATGAGAAGACCGCAACCTGGGGCCCCTCCCAGAGCAATTATAGCAAACATTTTGAACTACGGAGACCGAGAGAAGATATTGGAATTCTTCTGGAAAGGAGGGCCGATAAAAAGAGGATCCGCGACCATCACTGCATATCCCGATTATATAATCCAGGTGCAAAGACAGCGGTATAGCTACGTGGTGATCAAGAGGAGACTACGCGCAGCTGGATACAAATACATGCTCCTGTATCCCGCAAACCTCAAAATTTTCCACAAAGGCAAAGCATTGTTTTTTGAAACCCCGGAGGAGGTGGCAACATGGCTGGATGCAAACGGCTGTCCGGAACGAGACGAGGGGCAAGATCAGCAAGAACATGATAAGTGATTATAATGCCATGTAGGGTGGTTGAAGGGAGGAAGGAGTCAGTAAAGTGGCAACAGAACTGGGAAACAGAATAGTGTCGGGAGATGTTAAACAAATGACGTTTGACATTGGGACATGTTGGACTACAAAATATCCCTGGAAATGCAGGACGGGCAGCGATGAAGGCGCTTAGACTGATATATTAAGTTGGAGCTGTTAGCTGGAGAAGGCTTAGCCCCAAGTAGTAGAATAGTTGGATCACCATTAGGGTGATATTTCCCTGCTGAGCCATAAGTACAGCATTTGCTGGAAAAGGGCTAGATGCGGGGGTGCCTGAGATCCAGGGATGGAGCTGGGCAACAGTTGTGGGAGGATGGGGGAGGGAGGATTGCAGTGGATGTTGGGCAGGGTGGGGAGGGTTGGAGTTGGGATGTTGAGGTGTTTGAAGTTCGGAAGAGTTGGGGAGGGGGGAAGTTGGGGAAACAGTTGGGGTGCAAGCCTACACCCCGGAAAGACGATACAAGTCATGGGAGACCTTAAAATAGTTACTTGGAACGTTAGGGGGCTCAATAGCCATTTATAAAGGAATAAGGTTATGATGTACCTGCGCAGGCAGAAAATTGACATAGCCTTGCTACAGGAGACTCATTTAACGCAGGAGAAGCTGGAAGTGATACGAAAGAAGTGGAGGGGGACTGTTGTGGGGGCAGCATATTCAGCCTATGCCAGAGGGGTAATTATTTGGGTGGCACCGCATGTTCCGTTCCAGCTATTGCAATCTACAGCGGAGCCAGACAGGAGGATGGTTGTAATGAAGGGGCTGGTGGAAAACAGAGATGTCTTGTAAACATTTATGCCCCAAATCAGGACACGGTGGCATATTTTAGAACCCTATATGGCAAACTCATTGGGAGCGTTGGGGTGGAGGGGCAGTGATCTGGGGAGGAGACTTCAATTGTGTGTTAAACCAGAAAATAGATAGATCAGACACCAAGATAGATAGACCCACTCCAGCTGCGAGGACATTGCAGTCACTTAGCGGATTTTGGGTTGGATGACGCATGGAGGTCACATCATCCGCAGGATAGACAATACTCGCACTATGCAGCCCCTCAGAATCTACATACTAGACTATGTCTTTGTTACACATGAACTAATGATAGAAATGGCGCAAGCAGAGTATAAGGCGAGGGTCCTTTCCGACCACTCGCCGCTGATGCTAGTATGGCAATATCGACCCGAGAGCAAGGATACCAACATGGCACCTGCGAGCATAGACGTTGAAAGACAATGTATTTAGGGAGGACATGCGAGAGGAAATAATAAGTTACTTTGAGATAAACACTGACAGTGTAGAGACAGCGGGCACACTCTGGGAAGCCTTTAGGGTGGTGGTGAGGGGGATAGCCATAGCTAAGTCCAAAGGATTGCAAGATCTTGACCGAACTGCAAGAAGTGGAAACGGAGCTAGAAATAGCGTTGAAAAGGGGAGGTAATACCAAAGAAGATACTGAATTAGTACTTTAACTGCAACAGAAATGCGCAGGATACTGGGAAAGATTATGCAACCTCAACTACAAAAAGTATATAGAGAGACAGCATGCAGGAGGGATAAACCAGGGAGAGTTCTGGCATGGATATATAAAAACGAGACCCCTAGACCCACAATTAGAACGATAGCGAAGGAAGATGGGAGCATAGTAGATACTCAAGAGGGGGTTAATCAGGAATTCTTAGATTATTACAGGCTCCTGTACGGAGATGAGGAAGGAAGCAACAGCAAAGAAATAGGAGAACTGTTAGAAGATATTGGATTACCGCAGATTAGTGCGGAAGAGAGAGGAGCTGGACACACCGATTACCCTAGAGGAATTGGAGGAGGTAGTGAGGCAGCTACCCACTAGTAAGAACCCGGGGACTGTTGGACTCCCAAGCGAATTCTATAAAAACATACAAAAATGAGGTTACCCCCCCCCCGCTCTTAGAGATGCTCAATGAAGCATATGAAGTAGGGAAACTACCGGAGTCCCTACGAGAGGCGGTTATTATACCACTTCGCAAACCAAATAAGCCTGGCCGTAAATGCGGCTCTTACAGGCCCTTGTCAATGTTGGATCAGGACAGTAAAATATTGACAGCGGTTTTGGCAAACAGAATGAGCAGGGTCATCAATAAGTTAATAAACCCAGATCAGACTGGCTAAGTCCCCAATAGGAACATATCCAACAACCTCAGGCGTCTTCACCGAGTCATTGAATATGCGAACAGAGACGCGGGCGAGATAGCGATAATATCGCTAGATGCAATAACGGCCTTTGACTGTCAGATGGCCCTGGTTAATTGCGGCCCTGGCCAATTATGGCATAGCACCGGGATATCTCAAATGGGCTAAGCTATTATACAGCGCACCGCAAGCCAGGGTTAAGACAGGAGCTATAATATCAGAGAGATGGCAACGCAGTAGAGGTACTAGGCAGGGATGCCCATGGTCCCCCATGCTGTATATACTGGCCCTAGAGCCCCCGGCAATATACCGGAGGCAGCAGTATGACGTAATAGGCATCACCATAAAAGGGGAACCGCATCTAATTTCTTTGTACGCCGATATGTTGTTGTACTTACACTATCCGGAAGAGAACCTCCAATACATATTAGAAATGATGGAGCGATTAGCAAAGCTCTCAGGCATAGCTGTGAACCCTGGAAAGTCCTGTGTATTTCCACTGGGCCGGTACAGAGGGATCCCATTAGAGCAGTTGCCGACCCTGCAGATACCATGGGAGGTCAACAAATTCAGATATCTCGGGGTAGATATATATCATACCGTAGAAGCAGAACAAACAATACGGAGGAAACAGTTAAGAAAGTTGAGAATAGTATGAAGTTTTGGGTGAAGCTCCCCTTGGCGATGATGGGACGGGGGGCAATGCTTAAAATGGTGGTATTGCCCAGACTGTTACAAACTTCGCGAACATCCCATACTTGATACCTAGAAGATTCTTTGCGAGGTTAGACAGTGCATGTAGAGAATTCCTATGGCACGGGACGAAGGACAGGGTGGCCCTGTGGAAGTATTAAATTCATATGAGAAAGGGGGCATAAAACTACCAAACTACGAAATTTATTATATAGCAAGCCAACTACAATATGTAGATAAATGGCTCTCCGAGGAGCCGACCTTAGAATCCAGACTGTTTCGAATGGACTGCGCCCCATTCTTCTTAAAAAAAGAGGTGCTATGGTTGCCTAGGTCGGAGATGGAAGGACGCCCGAGGAGGATGATGCTCGGATGGGAGATATGGCGGGGAGCCTGTCAGTTAATGGAGAATCCATCCCCGTGCTCCCCGCAGATCCCATTGGTCGCTGTGGCGGGAAAAGAAAAGCAACTAAGACTAATGCACTGGGAACCGGTTGGGATAGCAACAATGGGCGATGTGTGGCAGGAGGGGAATATACGGGATTTTGAGGGGCTGGTGGAGGAAACGGGGTTACATGCGGGACAGTATATCGCATATAAGCAGCAAATTAAAGACACCTGGTCCGAAGTAGTACTAGCAGATGAACCGGACGCCACCATAGACACGATATATGACATAGCAGAGGGAGGACATGAAACATCCAGATTATATGAGATAATGACCAAGTGGGGAAGGAGGTGGTGCCACTTAGACTGGACAGGGAAGAAGAAGTGGGGGCCCGATGAGTGACGGGATGTGGGAGCGAGCTCAAGGATATCATAAAAAGTGTGAAGAAACGCCAGATTACAACAGACAATTATATACAACTCACAGGGCGTATATGATACCCCATAGGATAGCAAAATTCAAAAATGCAGGACGTCAATCATGCCCCAAATGTAATGAAGAAAATGCTGGAATGGTGCACATGTTTTGGTCATGTCCAATAATAGAGCGATTCTGGGGAGAAATTGCAGAAAAGATGGAAGAAAAAGGGATAAAAATAGGGGTGATACAGCATGCGCTTACCTGATAGTAGGGTTGCCTAGACCATGTAAACTAAAGTATGTGAGTAAACTGAAAGATCTAGCGTATGTTCTAGCAAAGAGAAGAATTGCCATGGGGTGGAAGGCATGTTATAGACCAAGACTGAAGACATGGTGGAAAGATCTACAAAAATGGGCAGAGGCAGAAACTACGGTGTGGCAGGAAGCGTGCAATGGTGTGGGGGGGGGGGAGGAAGAAGCTGGAACCTTACTAGGTTGGAGGCAACTGATAGCTGAACTATTTGGGCCCACGCATGAAGAGTCAAGCGACCGGGATCCAACAAGTATCGCTGGAGAGGAATGCCTACTGCAGGATGTAGCAACGGAAAGTGAGGGGGAGTAGGCTTGGCAGGGGGGGTGGGAATGGGAGAAACAGTGGACTTGGATGCAGCAAGTTCACTGCACTGTATGTTTGGTTTGTATTGTTTGTTGAAATAAAATTAATAAAATTGTTTTATAAAAAAAAATTTAAAAACATTCTTTTTCCGCTTATACCATGATACTGAATCCAAGCCTATCAAAGCACTGTATGCTTTTGAAGTGTTTCGATCAGCATACAAACTTTCCTTATGCAAATCTGTCAGTGCTGATATGGCTGCTTGTATTACATTTACGCTGTTGGCTTGTTCCTTAGCAATATTGATTAGCCGGTTTAATGTGGCCGTTGACTTGGCAGTTTGGTTACCATGTTGTTCAAGAATGCCCGCAATACCATCGCACTTGTTTATTAACTGCATCAATAGGCACTGGAGTATGTTAAACATTGCCACAGACAAGTCACTTTCATTGGCCGCATGAAGCTTATCAATTGATTTTTCCACATGGTCCGGAAAAACCATCACATAAATGTTTGCTGATGTAGCTGATGAAACCAAGTCCGGTCAGGTTCATCAAACCCATAGGATGTACCTCCACTCCAATATTTCATGCACATGCTTATCGGTTTGTCGAGTCTAAATTTCAGACATAGCATTTATTGAAGTAGGGCACAAAAAGGAATAATGGACTGTACCATGGTGTCAATGGCTTCACTAGGCCCTCTATGCTCCCTACCCACAGGGCTCAGGCAGGGACCAAGTAGATAATCCCCCCAACACCGGGGTGCTTGCATTAGCCAATTTTGGTTCCAACATTGTTGAGAATTGGTGGTCATTATCGCATTCACCACTGATTTGTTTTTGGCTAAAATACAAGGAAGGGAGGTTGTGAGCTCCTCTACCAGATCTGAGCAGAGGTCACGCACACAAGCCCCTTTCTTGTCTGCTCTTGCACGGTTTGGGTAGAGGTCTGATCTTCATGTTAGGCTTTCCATGCTTAAGCCTCCCAGTAGGGTTTCCTAGTTTTAGAGTATGCCGAGGGCAAACCCTTGAGGTGCTTTGTGTGGTTGGCGCCCTAACCATTGTGGTGGATTAGGCTCCCAAGGGTGCCTTGACTGCTTTAGATTGCTTAAGCTGAATAGCATTGGTGGTTAATGGCCCAGTCTCCTCTCCTTCCAAACCTTCCTCCAAAATTGAACTGGTTAAAGTCAATTGAGATTATAATTGTTTTCCTTCATGACTGCTATCGGCTTGATGCGCATGGCAGTCAATGGCTCTTTGTTTAAGAGTTATTGCAACAGGTGGAATAATATAGACCTGCGCCTCAATTTAATAAATATGTTAGATATATTGCTGACCGACCGCTTTTTATTTTAGGGAGGATTGTAGGGGACAGGCTCAAGATCACATCTGAGCATCCGCATGTGTGCGCCTACATTGCAATCTCCTCGATTTTTCATCATTTCCAGCAACCACAATGATTTACATGCAGGGGACGGTTAAAGCGGCAAACTTTGCGCACAGAAGGAATACTGAAATAACCAGGTTACGCAGCGTAATGACCACCTTACTCCTAGTCCATAGTCTCCTTTCCTCCATACTTATAGGACATCTCTCCATCCTGTGGGACGGGACCGGAGCACTTTGTAAAAAGTATCCAACATTTTTCCAACAATTTGTCCTTCCTCTCTTTCTTGCGCGGGGCCCGGCACGCGGCCGTAACCCCGCCCACCTTGGCTCTGCCCCGCGCATCGGCCATCAGTCCTTTTCTATCGCCAGGTCAGAGACCTATTAGCAATAACAGAGGAACCTTATTAGAGGGGACGGCGGGTGGGCGTATGGAGGAAATGGGACTATGGACTAGGAGTAAGGTGGTCACTACGGTGAGTAACCTGGTTATACTTCTACGTCCCATCCCCTTTCCTCCATACTTATGGGAGATTTCCAAGCACTCCTTACAAGAACTATGGGTGGATGGAAAAAACCCTTACTGAAACAGGTTCTTCAGCACAGCTTGTCAAACTGAGCATCAGCTCTTGAGCTCATGTCAAGACAATAATGCTTACAAAAAGCAGTAGGGGAGGCCCAAGTAGCTGCCTTAGCGATTAACATATTTCTGAAAAGCAACCCGCGGCTGCCTTGCCCCACACCAGGTGTGCATGAATACCCTTAGGAGGTTTCAGCCCTTGGACGGTGAAAGAAATAGTCGCCTTAGACGCCTGCTTACCCTGAGGGTTACCGAAGGTCACAAAAAGTTGAGAAGAACTCCTAAGCTCGGAAGTCCCATCAAGGTAGAACTTAAGAGCCCTTCTGACATCAAGACAGTGCAGAACCCTTTCAGCCTCTGAGGCAGGGTTCGGAAAAAGACTGGTAGGGAGATCGACTGACTCAGATGGAATTCAGTTACTACCTTCGGTAGAAAAGCCGGGTTTGTCCGTGGGACTACCTTGTCCTTGTGAAAGTCCAAGAAAGGATGCTCCACTGACAAGGCCTGGAGCTCACTCACTCTCCTTGCTGACGTAACGGCGACCAGGAAGGACACTTTCCAGGATAGGTACTTGAGGTCCACCGTGGCCATGGGTTCAAAAGGTTTATGGCACAGCGCCGTCAGGACTACATTTAGGTCCCACGGTGGGTGCGGAATACGAACCGGAGGGTAAAGGCGTGTCAAGCCTGCAAAATGCCTCTTAACCACTGAGTTACTCAGAGAATAAGAGCATTGGTCTATAGAAAGATAAGCGGAAACCGCTGAAAAGTAAGTTCTGCATGACAGAACGTGAACACCCGACTCTGCTAGGGAGGCCACGAAGGACAGCACCGTGTGAAACGTAGCCACCCTTGGATCCAACCGTTTTTCCAAACACCAATGACAGAACCTGAGCCATTTACTCCTGTATTGGGATCTGGTCGAGGGTTTCCTGGCTGCCTGGATAATACGCATGTTATCCGTAGACAAGCTAAAATGCTCTAAAGACTTGAACTCAGTCACCATGCCGCCAAGCTGAGCGATTGTGGGGAGGGGTGCCACATCTGCTGTTAACCTTGATGAAGAAGATCGGGGGTCAATGATAACCGAATCGGCGGATACACCGACAGGTGTTGAAGTTCTGAGAACCAAAACCTGGCCGGCCACCACAGGGCTATGAGCAGAAGGGAACAGTTCACCGAGTTCTTCAGCTTTAAAAATTGCTCGATGGACTAGATACAGAGGAGGGAAGGCGTAAGCGCTCATGTTGTGCCATGGAATCTCGAGAGCATCCCCCAGAGAGGAGGCTCCCAGCCCCCCTCTGGAGGCATACTGAGGAAGCATCTCGTTTACCGCCGTAGCGAAGAGGTCCACCTCTGGTGTGCCCCAACGCAAGAAAATCCATGAGAGGACCTCCGCCTTCAACTCCCACTCGTAGCGGACCACAGCCCGCCGGCTGAGCGCATCCGCTGTGACATTCAGCTGGCCCGGAATGTGCACTGCAAGCAGCCAGACACTGAAGCACGGCCCACTCCCATATCTGGATGGACAGGTCCACGAGGGGGGAGGGGGGGCAGACTTCGTTCCCCCTTGCTTGTTGATGTAATACATTGACACCACATTGTCCGTGCGTACGCGGACCCCCTTCTTGGCAATGAGCAGTCTGAACGCCTTGAGTGCTAGGAAGATCGCCAGAAGCGCCAAATGATTTATGTGCAGGCGCTTGTCCTGAGTTGAGCAGAGGTCCGAGACCTGAAAAAGATCTAATGTCGCACCCCACCCCAGAAGGGAGGAGTCCGTCGTGATCGTCACCGTGGGGGCTGGGTCCTGAAACCCTGCACCCACCGACAGGTTGCTGAGAGATGACCACCAATCCAGGTCCACTCTCATGGAATCCGGAATCATCATCAGCTTGGAATCCGGGTCCACAGCCTGACACCAGGAACTCCTAAGAGCCATCTGGGTCCGTCTCATCTTGAGATGAGCAAGCGGAAGAGCCAGCACGCACGAGGCCATGAGGCCCAGAAGCCTCTGGAACCACCAGCCGATATGCTCTCCGACTGCGCAAACATCTGACACGTGGCTAACTGATTGCCATTCTGTACCCAGTCAGATACACTCTGCAGTCGATCGTGTTCCAGCGAAAACCCAGGAAAATCATGGCCTGCGAGACCGTCATGGAAGATTTCCGCCAGTTCACCGACAGCCCAAGATGGAACAGGAGCTGCAGGAGAGACTGGATATTGCCCGCTGCTTCCAGCGGACAAGGGCTGCGTAAGAGCCAGTCGTCCAAATACGGATACACATAGATACCTTGGAGACGAAGATTGGCCGCAATCACCGACATCATCTTCGTGAAGACACGCGGCGCCGAGCTGAGGCCAAAAGGAAGCACTCGAAACTGGAAGTGCTCCTCTCCCAAAGAGAAACAGAGATATCTCCTGTGTGGGTTCCAAATCAGGATAGGCATGTAGGCATCCTGAAGATCCACAATGCTGAGCCAATCGCCCATCTGCAAGGAGGAGCGTATCTGGCTGGGCGTGATCATCTTGAATTTCTCTTGGGGTAGGAAAAGATTGAACTGGGAAAGGTCTAGGATGGTGCGCAGGCCAGCCTGGTTGGGTTTTGGCACCGTAAACAGCCGGGAGTAGAAACCCTCCCCTCGCTCCCCAAAGGGAACGGGTTCCACGGCTCTGAGGTCCAGAAGTTTCTAAACTTCGGCTTTGAGGGTGGGCGAGCCAGACAGCTGAAAAGGAGGGTTGAAGGGTGGGGTAGGGGGTAGAAGTAAGCGGAAGCCCGCCCGAGCGACTGACAAGACCCAACTGTCTTCTGTGATGGTCCGCCACGCCTCCCAATGAGATGCAATGCACTCTCCCACGCGGTCTTGTGTGAGCGTGGAAAACCCTCATTTAGTATAATTATCGGTGGCGGTGCCACCTGAACCTGAGGAGGAGGCTGAGGAGCGGGAGAAAAACCACGTCTGTTGTTGCTTACAGCGGTTATTCCCCGCCGGGGTATCCACTCTGCAAGATTTGCGGTCGAGGAAGCCCCTAAAGCCAGAGAAAGGTCGACTTTGCTACAACGGTCTCTGGGTTTTAAAAGGAGCATTCACCAGTACAGACAATGACTTAGCTGTCTGAGTGCTATCCTTCGTCTTGGTGAGCTCTACATCCGTTGTAGAATGAAAGAGCTCCTTACCATCGAACGGAAGGTCCAACACCATGTCCTGCACTTCTTGTGAAAATTTAGTGGCATGCAGCCACGCCTGCCGTGAGGTATCTACCCCCAGCATAAGGCCCCGAGCCGAGGTGTCTACGCGATGAGCCGCAGCCTCCAGGAGATCCTGGGCCAAGACCCTGGCATCGGAAAGGCCTCCTTTGAAGTCTTCCAGCTTCTCGACCGGGATAAACTCCTCAAACTCCGACAGACCTTTCCACATCAGCATGTTAGCTCCCACTAATATCAATTCAGCGTTGGCCTGCCTGAGTTGCAAGGCCGAGCTGGCGAAGATTTTCCTCCCGAGGGAGTCTAGGAGCTTGTCCTCCTTTCCCAGAACCTGAATAGCCGTCGTGGAAGAGGATGCTGCAGGCCTGGACTGCAAATTGGCCGCAGCCACCACTGTGGAGGAGGTGGGCCGACAAGATGACCGGGCCAAATCCTCTGAAGAATGCAGACTGTATCTCGCGTCAATTTTCTTATTGACAAATAGTCCACAGTGTGGCTTTTCCCAGACTCTGCGGATCTCGGCCAGAACGTCCTTCTGCAAGAACAGGCCGGTACGCCCCAAAGGAGACAGGGTGAACGCCCCAGAAAGCACACCCTCCTGCGGAGCGGGTGCCTCGGGCACTGGAACATCTAAGAAGCTCATCATGTCCAGTACCCGGTCATGAAAAGCTCTGACAGAGCGGGGTAGGTCCTTGTTGTCCTGATCGCCTTGGGCGTCATCTGACAGGTCAGGATCCTGCTGAGCCGCGTCAGGCGCTGCCTTGTCCACCGGGGACAATGGAGACAAAGGCGGAAGAGTCGGGGAAGGCACCGTAGGCAAGGGAGGCGCCGGGGGAACCACCAGAGGAACAGGTTGAGCCGGAGGCGCAGGTGGACAAATCTCCCTGAAAAGCCCTTTGAAATATTCCCTCATGGGGTCGGTACGTATAAGCATTTGAAATTTACCGAAAAATGCGTCCTCAGGTGACTGTTTCGGAACCTGAGGAGGTCTCTCATGAGGTGGACAAATCCAGGGACGTAACAGAGACGGGTGCCACACTGGCCCCTCCACCGACATATCAACATAAATCAACGGTGCCGACCCTGCAGGCAACGAAATTTTGTGCGGAAGAGGCATCGGGGCGTTCCAATCGAAACTGGCCGATAAGGATGCGCACAAGGGACTATGTTCACCCAAGGGACCAAGCCCTACACCCGAGGCCAATGACGTAGTTGTAGGGGTCGTACCTAAAATGGCCGCCGCGGTCGTGGCGGGAACAGGCGCCATTTTGTCCTCATCTGAGGGGAACTGCGGCATGTGAGGAAGTGAGGCAGGGGTCCCCGTCGATGGATCAGGGGTCTTAACTTTAGCCTTAACATAAGGAACCTCGGCAGAGCCGGTACTGTGAGGCCTGGAATGTTTTTGTGACATATCAACCGCCAACTTAGCCTTCGAAGGAAGGACCTCGGCACTGCCGGTAAAAGAAGAACTTTGCTTCTTTGCCCCCTCAACAGGTCTGGTGTCACCGCAAGAGCGAGAACGGTGAGAAACAGCTTTCACCGACAAGGCCTTGTCAGGCCTCTCAGAACTGTTGGTAGCTTTAGCCTCTGAACGAGGGACCTCGGACCCAGGCCCGGTAACAGCCTTATCTGCGCAGGCCTCGAACATCCGTTCGGTAACAGCAAGCCCACCCAAGGCCTTGGGGCGCACCCCTGTCTTATTTTTGAGGGAAGCCGACAGAGGCCTCAGAGCAAGCTCCGGTACCCCACAATTCAGTAGAACTGGGTCTACAAACAGCCCCCACAGGAGGGGCCTCGGAGCGCACTCCGGTATCCACAGGCCCCTTACGGAGACCCTGGGAGAAAACTCTGGTAGAATTATTAGGCCCAACGGGTACCTCAGGGTGAACCCCAGTGGTAGAGTGATCAATGCCCCTCCCGGCCCAAGAGGAACCCGGAAAGGTATCCCTCGGCCGGGGTGCTCTGAAAAGTAAAGAACTTACCGGGCGCTGCTTCTTCTCGTCGATGAACGCCTAAAAATGTGAAGGAGGAGTTCGTCGGAACACCTCCTCCCACCGCTCCAACCGAGGTTGAAGTGCCCGGACCGAAAGGGAGTCGCCGTAAAAACAGGAGTCCCAACGGTGATCCAGACCCAAGCACTCTAAACAAAGAGGATGGGGATCCGCCCTCGCAAAACGACGGTGACACGATGAACAATCTGGAAAGTCTAGTCTGAACGACAGACAGACTTGTACATGATCGCTAGCGAGAGCCAGAGAGGAAAAAAAGGGAAGAAAATCTTCCGAGGATGCAAGTGCGTCCAGTCCCGAACGAGCGTAGAAAAGGACTGCCCTCTCCTTCCGTTCTGCCCTCTCCATCCGTTCCATTCGCGTGCATGTGTGTTTGTGTGGAGAGAATGCGTGGTAAGATGTGGAAGGGGGGGAGGGTTTGGGTGGGTTAAACCCCCAAATTAATGAGAGAATGGGGAAGGAAGGGGCGGAGGGTGGGGTTCTACGTAAAAATACCACATTTTAAAGCCTACACAAAAATGGCACAAAACGGCCAAAAGAAAGTCTGGTTGGTTTTTGTGTTCAGGCTTTAACATGCAGGATGACATAGAAACGGACAAGACAAGTTTGTTCTTTAGTGTCATTAGATCATTGTGCTCATTCATCCTGGTTTTCCTGGGCGATGCCCCCTCCCATTCCAAAATCAAATTCAGGCTGCTGATATTGATACAGTTCGGTAAGTCCCTAGTTCTACAGCAAAGTCTAATGCAGGCATTGGCGCTAAATTGGTTGTGGCCATAATTGGGTCCCCACGGGTCTTGTGATTCAGAGAGGAAGGACACATTTTTGGAAAAAGTTTGAATGCTTTTTACAAAGTGCTCCGGTCCTGTCCCACAGGACGGAGAGATGTCCCATAAGTATGGAGGAAAGGGGACAGGACATAGGAGTATTCAGCTTACCAGGTCTCCAATTCTCCAGCATTGTCACAACAGCCGCCATGGCAGTCCACCCCCAATCCGCTTTAGAAAGTCCTGCAATTACTTTTCACTGTGTGTTCACCCACCTGTACACATCTGAACAAAACTAAACACTTCCCGAGACACTTCGCGAAAACGCTTTGCGTTGTGGCAGCGATTTTCAAGTGTTTCCTTAAAGGTGCAAAGTCCACAATGTAGAAACGAGCAGGAGTGCAACCGGCAGCGTCGGGAGGAAGAACACAACTAAACACTTCCTGAGACATTCTCCTAGCCCCACCTGGAAATCGTGGAACTTCGTTTTTTTGTTGCTTACTTTTTTGGACCCTCTCCTTTGTTTGTGAACCTTGGAACATTTCCTGAGCTGGAGAACACTGCACCTTGAGAGACTCATACCCAGGAGAAGGGAGACATTCTCCCGGGTTTTAGAAATAACTTTCTTAGATTAGGATTTGTGTTTAAGTGGTAGGGATAGAATAGAAGTTTGGACTAGGACGGTGAACTTTTGGACTAAACAGACTTCCTGTCTGCCTGAGTTTTATTGTGTGAGGTAGGAAAATCGCCTCTAGTTAGGGATAGGTAGGTTTATTTTTGCTATAAATAAAAGTCTCCAACAACCACTATGTCACCGTTTTGACAGACTACTCCATTATGCCGCCGCAAATAGGCCCAGGACTGGATGCAGAACTGTCCAACTGACAAATTGGAAGACCCTTAAATTTACCAAACTTCCCACGAGAGCTTCCAACCCCACAGTAGCAACTCTCAAGTCCATCAGATTTGATTTGTGTAGTAATCAGAACGTCACAGTGTATGTGGGGGAATGCCAACTAATACCCACAGGGCTGATCTTGTCCCTACCAAAAGGTACATATGTCGGCTAGTATCAAAGTCCGGTTTAGCCTGAAGACATGGTCTGCATGTGGTGGGAGTAATCGACCCAGAATGTCAGGAAAATATACAAATTCTGCTCCATAATAATGGAAAGAAAGCTTACCACATAAAGGTTGGGGAGAAAATAGCACAGGGTATATTGGAGGCTGCCCTTTTTAACAAACACACGGAGGTACAGGAAAATGAGATCACAGAGAGGTGTGCTAGGGGTTTTGGGGAAGCTGACAAACCTCTCCCCATTGAAGGTAGCCCAACAGAAAAAAAGATGCATCTGTTGCTGCAGAAATGCTTGGACTGGGGGATGATGGCACCAAAGTCATCCCGGACCTTGCATTCGCACAACGGAACGACCCCATATTAGCCGAGTCTTACCAACCGGCCATTACCGAAGAAGGTAGGGAAAAAAGCCCCTTCTTTATATAAAAAGAAAAAAAAGAAAGAAAAAAAAAAGTCTCCGCTACCTAGGGGATACCACATTCGAGGGAGACTATAGAACGCAATGGGTGGTTCATCCGAGTCAACCCCGCATTGTCCTAGAGATAGCACATGCCCAGCTAACCTCCAAAAGGCTGCGTAGGACAAAAACCTAGAACCATATAATACCAAGGTTTTACTAGCCGGGTGTATATGTGGATAAGAACTTTGTTGCCATATGCACACTATGTCTGAAGCAGCCAGTGTCAATGTGCCCCCCTTGCCTCATTACAGCCACTTCTCATTGAGGTCCCTTTCTCGAAAATGGGAATGGATAGTTAGCCATTTGGAATCATCCTGATTAGGAAACAAATACATCTTGGCAATGGTTGATTATGCAACCCGTTACCCTGAAGCGTTTCCCCATGTACCCCTCAACAAATACAGATGTATTTGATCCCTTTCCCAGAGAAATTTCTAACAGAGAAATTCTAACAGACCCGAATAATACATTTATGTCAAAACACATGGTGGAAGTGAAACAAATACTCCACATTGCCAAACTATACCTCTGTGTACCACCCACAGACAGATGGGTTGGTGGAGCGATTCAATCAAACCCTAAAAAAGATTCTTAAGAAGTTGGTTGAGGCTGATGGCTGCAACTGTGTTACGCTCACCTGGTCTCTGCGGGGGCTTTGGGGCACGGTTGGAGCCCTCCCTCGACTTGGCTCCTCTGGATAGGCTCTCTCCCGCAGCTGCTGCTGAGCCTGCTTTTCTGGACGCTGGTATTGCCCCCGAGAGAAGATGAGAAGCAAGGAGAATGGCGTGGTGTGAATTCCCCTGACTCTCCCGTGCCAAAAAGAAGTGCAAAAGCGTTTTCCCATGCAAGCCCACCGGTGGTTTTGTAATGTTGAGCTCTCCATCCTGCTTCTTGTAGCAGGGGCGTGTAGAGTGGACCTAGTTGCTTCACTAGTCCGTGGAAACGGTGTTACGCTCACCTGGTATACACAGGGACGCCACCCAGCCGTAGGGACTCTGGTATCCTTCTCTACGGCTCCCAGGTGTGGCCAGCGGGGAAGTTCTACCTATAATACAGGAGGGCTATGTTCAAGACTGGCCAACTGGGGTAATCAGCCCACCACCAACCCGTATGCCTGCAGCCCCTCCGGGACTCTCCTCATCTTATTGTTAATTCAGGTGTGCTCTCTGTCCTGCCTTCTTGGCAGGGGCGCGTTGTCCTTTGTGGGCAGATGCGATCGAGTTACTTCACTGATGCCGGCCCGTTTTGAGTCTTTCAGGTAGGTCTTATTGCTGTTGTATTTTGTTGTTATTCTTCCATGCCTTTCTTTAATAAATGTCTCTTTCTCTTCCTTAGATGTGCGGAAGTCCAGTGTGATGCATTGGCTGAATTGGGTCTCGCCGGTAAATGATGGCGTATAATGAGCGCTACGATGCGGTAAGTAGGCACTATGCACAGAGCCGTGATGCCTTGCCTTTGCTAACCTGTTGTCTTTTCTTTCCCATAGATCGCGGTGCTCACCCGGAGTGTGGAATTCCGAGGCGATGCTGGTTGAGGGGTGACTTGCAAGGTAAGCCATTCGGCACAGTTCGTTATGGTATAAAGTCTCTAATATCTTGTTTCCTTCCTTTTTTGCAGATCCGTCGGTCCGGGAGACACGCTGATCCTAGGAAGCTGTTTGCAGGAACTGTGGGAGTTAACGATGAAATTACAGGTAAGATGCTGCTGCTAACAATGTCCTTTTGTCCCCTTACAGATGCTGCTCTTCCGAGGTTTGCGGGTACAGCTGAACACGGTGAGCGTCACTTTGCAGGATTGCAAAGTAACGCAAAGCATGTTATCCAAGTCGGGTCTGGTTTAAATAGCTTCAAGAAAGTAGTCCAGGTAAAGCAGTTCCTAGGCTACCACACCCAAAACACTATACCGCATAGCTTGGTTCCTAGGAGCCAAGCTATGTGGATGCCTCCATGTTGGCTGGCAACTGGAAATAAAGTAGTTCCCCCAAGAGGGCCTAGGCAATGGATGCCTAAGGTTATTGGAGACCCGAGCCAAGACCCCTCCTGGCCCATGGGCTTGCCAGGGGGCTTTTCTGGATGTGGGTCGTGACGAGTGGTGATCCAGACCAGCTGCGACCAATCCACTTAGAAGGCAAGTCTTTTGGTTATGATTAATGTTTATTTTGTAATGTCTCTTGCCTTGATTATTAATAGTATTTTATTTATTTTATTTGTTACACGCCCAGACCCTCGAGTGTCACAGCGTGGTTATACGACAGCTTAGCAATTAGTAAAAATCAACATTACATTAGTTACATTACATCATTAGTGGACAGTTGGTGCAAAGATACAATTTACAAATAATCACAACAATATACAGTGTAATGGGATCCTATCTTTAGGTGCTAATATTGGTTGAATAACCAGGTTTTTAACAGTTTCTTATAAACCGTGAAAGAAGATTCTTTTTTTATATTAATGGGTAGGGTGTTCCAGTGTTTGGGCGCTAGAGTGGTGAAACTGCTACCCCCTGCTCTGGTGGTTTTGAATCGAGGGGGGTCCAGGAGGAGTTTGTCATTAGATCTTAGTGATCTCCTGTCAACTTTGGGGTGTAGAGTATTGTTGAGATAGATAGGTGCTTTTTTGGTCAGGCATTTGTATGTGATGCATAATGTTTTGAAGATGATTCTGACTTTGATGGGGAGCCAGTGGGCGTCTTTCCTAGTCTTGGAGAAATTGAAAGGGGACCCTGACATCTATGGAAACAAGGCGAGTCACCACACACGATAGATATGCCAGACACAAGGTTTTATTCCCAAAGCTAGGGTTTACTGCAAAGCAAAAGTCTCAGTTGGCCAACTCGGTCTCACGCCCCGCGACGTGCATCTCTAGACCTCGAGGGACGCAAGAGTGAATTATGTACATCAGTTACATATATACAAAATGCATATCAAACAATCAGCTATGACATGTTTAACACCCCCCTTTATTGGGTTTCTTTGAACTTGGTGTGATGATGGACATCTCCGACTACTATGACACCTTCAAACATCTATTCTAGTAACAATTTGCAATTTGTGAGTGCGAAGGCATCTTTCAGTTGTTGAATAGAACACAGCGCTTCTGTTCTTGGAAGCGAGCTACATACGGGGGGGTGGGGGGGAGAGTTGCATTCCCGACCTTGCTATCTATTAGGTGCTATTCGCGTCCTGGTAGCCGACACGCTCTAGCGGGCTCAGCAAAGGGGGGCCGTGAGAAAAGCATAATTCAAGCCTTTAGCGGTATTATTCTAACATATTCTACCATATAACGAGACTGGCTGGCAGCTGCGAAATGATTAAATGCCCTGCAGCTCTGCTTCAAAGCTACATTCGGGAGGGAGCCGGTGTCATGATCTCTGCTTCCAAAAGGTCAGGGTTTTCCCAACTCCCTAGGAAGCAGATCCATAACCCAGGTTCCGAGTGCCAACCAGTCCCAATTGGGACCTTTTGGACCCAGTCCTGGCGCCAGTGGCACCAGGCTCATAAATATGCCCAGTCCCAGCGCTGGAAGCGCCGGGCTCATAATGCTTGGGTGGACTTACCTGCAGCAGACCATGCTGCTTACTTGCCTGCCAGTTGAGCCTCTGATCCTCTTCTGTTTGGAACTACTTTTCCTGTTGGGTGGGGCTGGAGCCACTCCCTAGATTTAGAACACTGGAACTCTTCTGGAAGGCAGGAACTCTTTTCTTACCAGGAACTCTTTTCTTACTTAGGCGTGGCTGTGGAAGGAGACACCTAAGCACTACAGGAGGCTATTTAAACCACACCCGGTGGATGAATCTTGCTTTGCGTTATTCTGCACCCTCTGCAGCAGGACGCTCATCGTGTCTTCTGCATCCAGTCCTGGGCCTAAGGAAAAAGGCTCACCATCCTGAATCCAGTCTTCAGCAACACCTATAAAGACAAGAAAGAACAGGTTAGCATTCCGGCATCTGAAAGGCAAAGGCTTACCATCCTGAATCCAGTCTTCAGCAACACCTATAAAGACAAGAAAGAACAGGTTAGCATTCCGGCATCGGAAAGGCAAAGGCTTACCTACTCTTCGTGCGCTCCGGAGGTCTTCATACTGCATTCCGGCATCTGAAAGACAAAAGCTTACCAACTCTTCGCACGCTCCGGAGGCCTTCGGCGCTGCATCCGCATCTGAAAGACAAAACAAGGTGCGTTTAAAGACATTGGGGAACTTTAATACTCACGTGCCATTACTCCTTTCCACATCTAATCCAGTGGGTATTCCGGCACCCTGCAGCCGCTCCGAACTCGTACCTGCAAAATAAAAAGACAGTTAGAGCGCATCGTGAAGCAGGCAACAAGCGCTTACTCTAGTGCTTCCAGGCGCTTCTATTCATCACACGGGCTCCATCTTCAACTCACTTCAGCCCGTCATCCGCCATCGCCGGAACCCTGCAAAACAAGAGACATCATTACTAAAGACTTTAAAAAGACATTTGAATGACTCGAAACTTACCGTTCGTGCAGTAAACGACGGACAGCAGTCCTCTGAAGTCAAGAGGCCTGCGCTACCTATCCAGTGAAGAAACTGGCTACAGCACCCTGCCCCGAGGCAGATGGAGAGCTCGGCATTCACTTACCTAAGACATCTTACTCTACACGTCAGGCATACAGTGCACAGAGGTCCAGCCCAAAGAGCCAACCGGGTGCTACACATCACCTTTGAAGATACGGTAGTCGCCCAGTCAAGACCGGCGCCTCTGCGAGAATCAGGTGAGCGTTACAGCCGGGCATTCTTCCTGGCGCTGCCTACGTTTGTGTTTCAACAAACTCTTGTTATCCTCTCGGCCTTGTCCTTTCACATACAGACAACAATGTTTTACAGTCGAGCAGTGTAAGCGGAAAATATACTGCGAAACAATAGGAACAGAAAGCAATGAGCAATGGTTAGAAAACAAAATGGCGATTCTTGTTACATCAAAATGGCCGTTCATTGGCAAACTCGAAAACCTATATTCTGTCATATCGTGCATGAGACGGTTGGCCCACGGCCACCAAAATACGTTTGCGGTCACAAAGTAGAGGTATCCATTTTTCTAGACGGACAATATGGTCTGATTTTTTTATGCCTAGAGCTGCCCTCAGAACTTTATTTTGCAAGAGTTGCATTTTGGCTAGATTAGTATTGGAGGTGCCTAGTAGTAATACATTACAACAGTCCAATTTCGATAGGACCAGTGCTCTGGCTAGGGTGGGGCAGTTTGCTGGGGTCAGAAATTGTTGGCTGAGAGCAATTAATTTGGAAGTGTAAGCCGTGAAGAGGCGAGTGTTTTGACTTGCTTCAACACTGGAATATTGGTACCATCGATGTTGATGGTTGAGTATTCTGGGTAAAGGGTTGCTATTGTGGCTGGAGATCCTACGATGAGGACTTCGGTCTTCTCATAATTAAGACATAGGCTGTTTAGCGCCATCCAGTTTTGTATGATGACGTACATTTTATTGATTGTTACGGTGTCCTGGTCATAGTTGCCTGTAAGAGGTACAAGGATCTGGGTGTCATCCGCAAAATTTGTGTATATTACACCTGTCACACATTGGGGTCTGAGTGGCCTGCGCACCTCTTCATCACGCTTGGTGAAACAAACCAACAAGGTACCTACCAAAGTGGTGACACTTCGCCACAATATCCGACGTTTTTTCAGCCCCTTACTTCTCTCGGTGGCGGTTACCCTGGAGGTTGGGCTCAACAACATCAAAGGTATCGACAACCTAGCCTTTGCCTACAACTCCCAGGAAACATAATTTTGCGTGTAGTTCCGACTATTCGGAACGTGAGCTCTGACAGGCTTACGGCGCTCCGCCTCCTGAGTATATTAGGCACTGCAGCGGTAAGGACGCTGCTTCTGATTAAAGTTACAACCGGCATGCAAAGTTTCGTCTTCTGTGCCTTCCAGCCTTCCCATGTACCAATTCCTGAGAATTCTCAAATACTTTGACTTCCTGTGCACCGGACCCTTGCCTGCTCTACGGTTTGCTTGTTTCCTGATTCTGTACTGTTTCTGCCTACCTGTGTACCAGACTTTTGCCTGTCCTACGTATTGCTTTCTTCCTGATTCTGTACCGTCATTAACCCGCTTGTATATCATATTTTGCTGCCTGTTTTCTGGATTGCCTTCCTTCTGTCCCGATTTATTTACCACCGCCTTCTCTTCCCAGCTGACTTCACGTACTGTGTACAATACCATTCCAGTGTTCTTTTGTGGATTTCGACTCCATTCCAAGGTTTTGGATTTGCTCCCTCAAGTGCACGCAAGGACGCTTTGCTGAATGCTGTGCACCTACCTGTATCTAGTGCGCCCCTCGTGCCGCCCGGGTATAGCTTCCCTACTAACCTTCTTGTTTATTGTTTTGTACCTCCGTTGTTATAGTTTAGGTTATTTCAACTCCTGTCCAATTCCTTATGGTAAGACTTCCTTCATTTCTATTCCTATCTGAATCTATTTATTTCTTACCCGAATCCTCAAAATAGAAGTTAATCTCTTTTCTGTACGTACAGGGGAAATTCCATTACTGTTCCTTTTCAATGATAAGGGGAGTGGGTGACCCAGGTACTTTCTGTTTCTGAGAGGCTTGTCTCTTTTGATGATCTTTGCTTTTTCCAAGTATTTACCAATCATCCTTTTCTTTTTAGCTGGGTCCGTGGCAGTGTGTTCTCCCCGCTCTTTTGGGTGATCAGTCTCTCAGTCTGTAATTCAGTACAGCTGAGGGTCATATCATCAAAAAGAGCTTATTCCCTCAATAGAGAAGAGGCTCAGGTGGAGGCTCCACCTCGAGCTCTTCAATCAACATCCATTACTTCCTTCCTGGTCGCTTGCCTGAACCACTCACCGGCCGGTGAGTAAGAACACCCATATCGCCAAGTGCTGAGAACAAGAGTTTGGTATATGTGTTGTACAGCGTATGAGAGAGGCAAGAGCCTTGGGGCACTCCTATGGGGACTGGGATGGGGTTGGCTGCTTCTTTGCCTATGGACACTCTGGAGGTGCAGTCGGTTGAGAAGGTTTTCACCCAAGCAGTGGCTTCGCTAGAGAAGTTAAACTCGCGGGCAAGTGAGTTGCAAAGTTTGTCATGGTCCACCAGGTCGAACGCGGCTCAGAGATCCAACAGCAGGAGAATGCAGAGTTTCCCAGAATCTCTGAGGCATCCATCTGGATTTTGAGGTCCAAGAGAGTTGTTTCAGTGCTGTGGTTGGGCCTGAATCCTGATTGTCTAGATTCCAGGTGGGTTTGAATTTGGTTGTAGGCTAGTTTGTCGATGTTTTTGAGTAAGAATGGAACCGTGGTTATCTGGCGATAATTAGTCGGAATCGTGCGGTCTAGATTTGTTTTTTTTTTAGAAGCGGGGTAACCCAGGCTTTTTTTAATGCAGGTCGGAACTGTGTTGGAGTTAAATGAGGCATTGACAAATTTGGTGAGGATGGGGGTCAGGGTAGAGGCACAAGCTTTGACTAGTTTGGCTGGGACAGTGTCTCCTTTGCAGTTGCACGCTTTTAGTTTGGAGATTGTGTCAAATACGAGATCTTGGGTGACGGGTGTGAATTGGAAGGGGGGGTTAGAGTTATCACTGGAAAAGGCACAGGGGTTAGGGGTGGGGGGTTTTTGATTGCTAGGAGTAGTCTTTTAGAGTTGATTTTGTTTTGCAGCACAGCAATTTTGGAGGCAAGAGTATCTTGTATGGTGGTACACCATTCTTTGCTTGCGTTAGTGGGTGTGTCGGTCGGAAGTGGATTTTCAAGTTCCCTAAGGATGGAGAAGAGCTCTTTGGAGTCTGATGCTGCATTGCTGATGCGAGCATTGTAGGCGTTTGCTTTATGGGTCATGATAGCCGTTTTGTAGAGGGTACTGGCGTCTTTGAATGCTTTGGCAGAGTCAGGGGAGGGATGTTTATTATGGGCATGCTCAAGAGAGTGTTTTTTCCTTCTAAGGGCGATTAGTTCCTCGTTGAACCAGAAGTTAGATTTTTTATTGATATGTCTTAGTTTGGTGGTGACAAACGCTGTGGAGGCATTTGTGGTAGTACTCAGCAATGGTAGTAGGATCATTGCTGAGGATTGAGTGGGTATCTAGCATTTTGTTCAGGGTGGGGTCAAGGTTCTCCACTGTGAGCTTTTTAGGATTTCTACTTTCAATGGTGTCCATGGTTTTGTTCTTGGGTGTGCAGGGGTCGTCACTAGTGATAGTGAATTCTATGCATAATGGTCTGTCCAGCTAATTGGGGTAATCGGGCATATAGTGATGTTGGTATTGAGGGTGAGGATCCAGTCAAGGGTTCTGCCCTGGGTATTAGTGGGGACATTGACGTGTTGGCAGAAGTTCATGTCATTCAGAGCCAAGAGAAGGGAGGTTGCTTTGAGGTTTTGGTTATCATTAAAACCGAGATTCAAATTGCCAATGATCATACATTTCGTTTTGGGTTTAAGGAAGGGCGCCAGTATAAGTGGGATGTCCGTTTCTGGGTGGCTGTTTGTGCTAGGGGATCTATAGATGACCACTATGTTAACTGTGGTGTTTTCGTTCAAGGTAAGTTAGCGAGCAGTAGTTCGTATCCTGCGATTATTTCGATGGAGCTTGATCTTAATTTGATGGTGTTTTTTGTTATGATGGCAACACTGCCTCCTGGAGTGGTGGTTCTATCAGATCTGAGAATGGTGTAGTCTGGTGGGATGGCCAATGCTAGCAGAGGACCTGAAGCTTGATGTAGCCAGGTTTCTGTGATTAATAACAGATCTAGGTCAGGTTTGATGATGAGGTCATGAATTTCAATGGCAAGGGCTCCTAGGGAACGGGTGTTGATGAGTGCATTTTTGAGACTAATGGGAGGGTTGGGATCCTTAGTGGGTGTATTTTTAATAGGCGGAATACTGGGCTCTGTGTGTTTTCTTGTAGTTTTAGTTATAAGCTGGGTTGGCTTGTTATTTATTCTGGGGGCCATGGGTTTGGGTGATCTAGGTGGCTGGGTCCTGGTAGTGGGGTTGTGGTGTGGTAACTTGGTGCATGTTCTTAGTCGGGATGTTCTCACATATCCTAAAATGGGGTGTGTGAGAGATTGGGGAGTGCGAGTAGATCATTAAGAGTGGTTGGGGTAGAGTGGTGTTCCTTATTGGTTGCGCAGGGGTCCTTGGGACTGAGTGAGAATGGAGGAGGATGGGAATGGAGGTGTGATATGGAGGAAGGGGTTAGGACAAGGGATAGGATGGGGTCTTGGGCAGGCCAGTTTGGTGAGCCCACTACTGAGGGTGAGGAAGTGGTTGCCAGTGCACGGGGTGTCCGCTTGAACAAGGCAGAAGGGGAACAGGATGAACAATATCCAACTTAACATAGCTAAGGATATGGGAGTGGGGTGAGGCTGGGCTGGGCTCACTTTGTCTACACAAGTTAGGCTAGATACAGTTGTCAATAGTAAAGTACCAGCGGGCTAGAGTCAATTGTCCTAGGAGGGGCGCAGTTTAGGCTAAATACGATTATCATACATGAGACAACATTAGGCTGAAAACAGTAGTCCTAGGTGGGACACAATTTAGGCTAAATACCAATATCATACATGAGACAACATTAGGCTAAAAGCAGTAGTAGTTCTAGGATAAAGGGAGCCGACACGTGTATGCACTGGCCTAATGCTAGTAGTCTAATGCATACAGGGTCTATGCAGTAGAGCCTAGACTCCAATAAATCTAGGGCAGTGCGGTAGGGCGCAGAGGGTGCTAGTTGTAGGTTAAAATACAGTGTTAACAAAAGATCAATGTGGCAATTGGGCAAAAGCAGCCCAGGAGGGCACTGGCTGTAAGTCGAGGTACAATGTTACAATAAGATGATCAAGGCAATTGGCAATATGGCCTCCGGTAGTTCACAGATAATTAAATGGGGCACAGAGAGGCACTAGCTATAATTGAACGTACGGTGCTAGCAGAAAGTCAACAATTTATGCAAACACAGATGACGCTTCTACAATAGTCATTGATCGGCTAGCACATGCGGCATGGCGGTGGAGCCATGAACAGACAGGATGTTGGTGTCGTGAGCTAAGGACATTCGTGCACTCAATGGGCAGAGTGGGCGGCAGGAGAAACCATAGTTCGGAGATGGCAGGATCAAGCGTTAGTAGTAGAGCTCACATGGGTGGCAATGGGAGAGCCGTGATGGGCATGAGGGATTTCAGTGAGGAAGGGTGAGAGCGAAGCTGGGTAGATAACGTACAGATAGGGCTCTCACCTTTCGCAATGCAGTATCTGGGTAAACGTGCACACGAGCACGGCCGAGCTCGGGCAGGAATCCGCCTTTTTCGGTAGCCTTTGTCGGGGGCCGGCTCTCGCCTGCCGGTGCACCCCGATAGGCTAAGAAGCTGCAGGCCACCAATCACAGGCAGGCAGGCTTCTGGGCTTGTGGATCAGTGAAAACAATGGGGAAAAGCAGAGGCGGCCATCTTTGAATGGCAAAAACCTCGTGTTTAAGCCAAATCGATTTTAGATGGATTCTGCTTAGTTTTCAGTTTCCAGCAGGCGCAGATGTCTGCAGTGGGTTGGAAGGCAGCACTAAGACAGTGCTTTATATGGGGGGTGAGAGAAACGATTTCTGGGATGATGTTGGGGCAGATGCCTAATAAACAAAGGTGTAGCCTCCATGCTTACCTTTGGCCAGCCACAGCTTGTGGCTGCAAGGGGCTGCTCCAGCAGCTAGAATGAGAGGGAGCTCCTGCTCCAACCTCTGCGGGCCAGGAGATGATGAATTCTTGCAATGTCTTATCTCTTCCCAATAGGTGTGAAGATGGCAGATCGGAGTCGTAGAGCGAGTCTGGGGATTCCCTAGAGGATGATGGAGTTCCCAAACTACCTGGTAAATTGGCCTTTATAATGGAACTCTAGGCTCAGGTACGGCACGGCCAAGCGTTCGTTATTTATATGGCTTCTAACCTGTTGTGTTCTTTTCCCTTGCAGGAGAAGACTAGCGGCGTAGAGCGGAGTCTGGATGCTCGGAAGCGGCTCCACGGCTGCAGGATGAAGGTACTGCGAAGATGAAGAAAAGAAGTGCAGCTCCCGCGTAGCTGGACGCCCGGATCAGGTGAGGAAAGGCTCCGACTCAGATAGCGATGGGATGCAGTTAAGGTGCGCCTTCAGCGATGGAGCAGCTGGATTCAAGTGGATGCACGAGGAGCTGAAGAACAGGTAAGGACAGCGGTAAGCGTTACGCTGCTGAAAGCAGAATAACGCGAAGCGGAGGCAAGTGGGTGGGTTGGCCCCTCCCTTTGGCCCGGCCTTGTGGCTCCAGCTTGCCCCTCCCAGGGACTGTTGCACGTGCCATCCAATGATGGTCTATGGCCACGCCCGACCTTGATGCACATGCCCTAGGCACAGAGTGTGCAAAGCACATTTTTCCATGAGCCTGGCGCCAGAGGCGCCAGGACTGGGTCCATTTGGACCCTGGGGGTGAGGAAGGCCTGGACCCTTGTCCAATGGCCATGACAAACTGGGATATAATCGTGCCCCGAGATGTCCAGGATATGATCAGGGAAGCCTGGGAAGAACGGGAGAAAGCGGTCCTCCCATTATCGTAGACAGCCCAACATTTAAAAGGAACATATGTCTGGTCTGAGGCCTCATGTTTAAAAGGCACAGGAAGCCTAGATGATCAAAAAGCGGTGAAAAGATGGTTTTCCAAGGTCAAACGATTCTCGTATTGCTACCCTAATCCTACTCTGGCCTATCGAGGAGCTGCAAATGTATAGGGAGCATAATAAACTGTAGTGGTGCATTGACATAACGGGTGTACCGTCCGGTCTGGAACTTACGCCAAGACCACCAGCAGTTCCTGGCCACGAAGACAAACAGGACAACAAAGAAAAGTAGAAGTAGAAGGCGGAAGAACAAGCCCGCGACCCCTGACAAAACCGGTGAAGTATTCCCTGAGACGAGGTAATGTCCGGGAGGGGGACAGGAAAGTTGCGACTCGAGCAGTAGAAGAGAAAGTAGTGAAACACGTGAGGCAATTCAATGGCCAGTTCCACAAGAGTGTTGTACTGAAGAGTCTAGGAGGATCGGGGAGCCTCTTCATCGTCCCAGTGGTGGCAAGTTAAAGTAGAAAAAGTAGAGAGTGGAAGAAGCCCTTGGAGGTGAACTACAAGATTTTTTTTTTTTTTTTTAAAAGAAGTCAAAAAATAAAATATCCTGGAAAAGGCTTAACAAGAACTGGCGAGCACACTATGAGAAGGAAGTCATTCTCCTAGCCACACGTGGAACTGTTTTTTTTTGTTGTGAACTTTGGAACATTTCCTGAGCTAGAGAACACTGCACCATGAGAGACTCATGCCCAGGAGAAAGAAGTTATTAACCTGGGTTTTAAAAAACAATTTTTCTTAGATTAGGATTTGTGTTTAAGTGGTTGAAATGGAGCAGTAGTTTGGAAAAGGACGGTGAACCATTGAGGTGGACTAGACAGATCTCCTGACCACCAGAGTTTTAGTTTGTTTGAGGTAGGGAAACCACCTCTAGTTAGGGATAGGTAGGTTTGTTTGTGCTATAAATAAAAGTCTTGAACAACCACTATGCCACTGTTTGGTCAAACTCCTACACTTAGTTCTGCCCATTTCATCATCATTATTCAAGTTTATTTCATAATACTCAATTTCATAAACCTTTTACAATAATACATCAAATAAACATCCCTATTAAAAAAACAAGAAAAATAAGCACAAGTTCACTTCTACGTCACATTAAAAAGGATTAAAAAACATACACATTTGGCTCATTGAAATTAGATAGCTTTACAGCCTGACGCAAATATGATAACAAGGCCCAATAAATGAACTGCAGTTCTACTCTAAATAGAAAGCATAATGCAGGTCGACTGAGTAAAACCCATATCCTTCAGGATGGGCCATAACGTCCTTACTGTGATACGGACAAAAGTAGGGCAAAAGTAAGGCATAAAAAACATGAAGTGCAGTAAGACTTCTTACAAGGCATGACAAACAACGTATCCACTGCTGAGCAGTTGGAAGCATAATTAGCAATAACAGCTCTCAATGGGAGACCATTCAGTCTGGCACAAGTATTTAAACAACGATCTAACGTATATTACTCCATGGCAAATATACTACAAATATAAGATTTTTTTAAAAAGTTGGATTCCAAAACGGCGGCCGGCAGAGGACGACGTGTATAGGAGTCTCCCCACAGTGCTGCATCAATCAGCACTTCAATGAAGCATTTTGTGTGTTTAATCGCCCCAACATTAAGTAAACTCAGTGCTTTACATCCATCACAAAACAAGAACCCAGCTGATGGGAGTCCCGCACAGCAAGGAAACAAAACGCTGGTCTCTAACACAGCCAGAGCAAGCACGACCCCCATGGAGCACCAGCAAGTCGGCTGAACAGCAGGCAGCAGAGGCGGGATAGACACAGTGCTGCACAGCCAGACATTTCAGGATCCCCCCCAACGAAGCATCGTGGGTCGGATCGAACAGGAACAGCAGTGGAGGGCAGCCAGAATACTCAACGCCTAATCTGATGTGTTGCCGGGACGAGCGGGAGAAATAAACATAGCCCGGACAGGCAGTTGGTGCAGGAAGCGTGGTGGGCATCTGAAGTGTGGTTCACACACCCCCCCACACCACCACTAAACTCTACAAGTAACGCATGGGGCACTGGGGCTAGCAACGTGCCCAACAATACACAAAATCCCTCAAGGCAGGGGAGACCAACGGAGGAGACATTGAAGCGGGCCGTATAGCAAGACCACATTGAACAAGGCCGCCGATGCCACTGAACAGCGGATCCTGCATGAGATAAATAACTGAACCTCGAATTAGAGCAAAGAGCCCACTGAGTGGTAGTCAAGGGGCAACGTCCCAATCTTGAAAAGGCGCAGCGAGCAGGACACACAGCACCAGCATAAAGACCCGACGGAATAGGCTCCAGAAAGAAACCACCCTCCCCAACCAAAAAGGACGGAAACCATCTCATATCCAATCTCAACCGACACACAGATATAACGACATCCAGAGGAGAAGATACTGCCCCAGGGAGGTCGCATTACATACAGGGCGAAACAGAGAAAGGAGACCTACCGATCACCTAATTGCACACAACCAAGTATGTAAAGGGGGACCAGAGCGCAAAAGAGCAGCTTCAGTGATAGGACCAGCATGCCAGCATTGATGTCAAAATCTAGAGCAAAAACCACAAGCCCTCAGCTCAATTCACCCACCCCAAAGAAAACAGAACAAGAGCCTGAAATATTGTTGGAGTGCGGACGACACAACCACGTCAAGAAGGCGGGAACTCTTACGAGAAACAACGCAGAACAGCAAGAAATGGGGGACAGCACAATGACTGAAGAGGACATGCAAAAATGCTTCAAGGAACTTCAGCGCCAATTTCTACTCTCCATCCAGGAACAATTCCAGACGCTAAAAGAAGACATGAAGCAGTCCCTACAGGAGGTGAAGACCAATATTGCAAAATTGGAAGAGGACGGACACACTTGAAACAAGTGGAGGAAGACACACAAATCGGATGAGGTGCTCTAACAGCTGGCTCGCATCTCTAATAACCTCTAACTCCAATGTGAGGACTTGGAAAATAGATCAAACATTAGAATCAAAAATTTACTGGAATCAATAGAGGACAAAGATCTACAGGGAACAGTCATCCAACTCTTTGCAAAAGTACTTGCGGAGGACATGGAACTGCAGAGAATGGTAGATAGACTGCACCGAATGGAACCAAAAAGGTCAACAGAACCTGGGGCTAGACCAAGGATGTGCTGGCAGCCGGATCTTACTTCACGCAAACGCAACAAATACTACAAAAAGCAAGATATGCACGCCTGATGCAGATAAACGGTCAAGAAGTCCAGCTGTATTAAAATTTAGCACAGTCTATGTTAGTGAAGAGAAAGAAAATGGGCCCATGGTCTAACACCTAACGGCCAACCAGGTGAAATACAAATGGAACTTCTTGTTTGGTCTCCTCTTCGCCTGGGAAGGAACTCAATTCCGGATAATATCAAGCGAAGAAGGGAGAACAGATCCTGGGACTACAACAGGATGAAGGGAATGGCTCGGACCAACCAGACGGGAGAATAAAAGGCCCCAACAAGCTGGAAGGATGGAAAAAAGTAATTAAAGGCAGAGGAGGGAGGAAAAGAGGAGGCCCATCGAATTTCCGACGTGCACAAGTGAAAACACAAAACAAGTGGAGCATTAGTACAGGCTAGGGGCAATAGGTCACCCGGAATTCCATAACACAGGCCCAAGGGTGAAGGGCCTGGATGGAATCCAAAGTGGGGTTTAGGAACCCCCACAGCTTGAACCTGCGGTGGATAGGAGGCCAGGCGCATGGGACATTACGTCTGGATGCTCATAAGAACCTAGCCCCCCTCTTAGGGGGGTGGCGGAAGGAAGTTGGGTAATGGAGGGGGGAGGGAAATTGGCAAAGGGAGCAAGGAAGGGGACATGGGTGGCAAGGGTGGTGGGGAAGGCACGGAACAGGGAAACGCAATAGTCATGGAAGGCACCAGAGGAGCGGGGGACAGGATAAAGAGTATCATGGATAGCGGAACGTCGAGAGTGTCGGGCTTGGAGAACAAAACCCGACATTATTATCTATCAGGAAACCCATATAAAGAAGGGCGACAAAACACAGGTCAAGATAAGGGGGGCCTCTCAAACCTATCAGGCCAACGTGGAAAGAAAGAGAGCAGGTGTTCTCATAGCCATACAAGATAGACCAGAACTCCTTGGCCGAATAACGCTACCTCTTCCTAAATGTAAAAATAGAAGGCAGACATCCCACGCTGGCATTGATATGAGCACCCAACATAGGGCAAGATGGAGAGGGACCCTCACAGCACTAGAAGAATTCGCTACAGGAGAAATCATGGGGGTGATCTCAATATAGCGTGGGACCCCAGATTAGATAAAAGCTCTAAGAAACGGACGGACGCAATTGTTCCCTCCAAGGCACTAGGGCAAGCTTTCGAGGCTCTAGGTCTCCATGATATCTGGCGTGGCAAGAAGGGGGACGCAAGGATTCACACATTTCTCTCACATCTATAATTCCCTAGTGGGAAAAGTGGTGGGCATAGAAATATGCCCGATCACATTCTCTGATCGTGCTCCGATAACAGCAACTTTTAACAGAGGCGGGACGGGGGTACATTCCCAACCGATATTCAAGACGGCGTGGAAACTATAAAGGGAAAGATTGAACTCTACTTTGCAGAGAACGACACAGGCGTGACCCCACAGGATGTGGTATGGGACGCATTCAGAGCAGTATTGAGGGGAGAATTAATAGCCTTATAGGCACAAAGACAAAACACATACCAGATGGGAGGAAAAATTAGAGGATAAACTGTCGGGAGTGCAAAAGGAACGGGTGGATAATCCTAGTAGGAAGGCAAATGCCAATTAGGGATGCTACAGAATAAGACAGCAGAGCTGCCACTCTAAAGAACAAAACAGATGTACTACATCAGAGCCAACAAGGCGGACAAACTCCGAGTGAGACAGCTTAGCGAAAAAAAGGTCGCACGACAGCCATTCCGAAACTGAGGGACATACAAGGCCAGCTGAAAACTACCAATGAAGAAATGGGGGAAATAATGAGAACCTACCGTCGGGCCCTATATAAATCAGAACCACCCAGGATAGATAAGCAAAAGGCCTACCTAGACAATATCACCCTACCCAGATATCCGAAACAGATGGCTAGTCAGAGCTTTCTACAAAACATATCGAGAGACACTGCCCCCAAAGCTACCGAACTTGTTTAACAGCTTAAAAACATGAGGAAATATAACAAATTCAATGAACGAATCAAAACTGTCCATCTTCCCCAAACCAGGAAAGGACCCGACCCTACCGGGGTCGTACCGCCCCATAGCCTTAATTAATAGGTACACCAAGCTGTACACAAAGATTCTGGCGGAAAGACTCAGCAGGTTGCTACTGACAATCGTCAGCCTAGACCAATCAGGATTCATCCCCAGGAGACAAATCACAGACAACACACAGAGAGTGAGTCACCTAATTGAAAAGGTACAACACAACCGCACCCCGGCGATTCTTGTTTCGCTCGACACAGAGAAAGCGTTCATTAGGGGGGGAATGGACGCAGTTATTCCACACAATGGAACGCATAGACTTCGGGCAAACCTTCATGCAGATGATAAAAGCCAACTATAAAACACCATTGATGAGGATTTCACAAAATGGCACCCTGTCAAACCAAGTAACCCTGACTAGAGGCTCAAAATAGGGATGCCCACTGTCACCTCTGATAAATGCAATTTTCCTGGAGCGTTTAATGACCGCAATTTGAGAGACACAGCAAATACAAGGCATAAAAATGGGAGGGGAGGAACACAAGACGATGGCCTTTGTGGACGACATGCTGTTAGCTTTGTCGGCCACGGAACATTCCCTCCCGGCGCTCCCGATGGAACTAGACCACTTTGGGTCCATCACCAGTGTAAAGATCAACAGACAAGTCAGAAATCCTGAACCTGATGGCAGACCCAGTAATGGTGGACAAATTAGCTCGAGCTACCCAACTGAACAAAGCAATGGACAATAACACATACCTAGGGATAAGGCCAACACCTTTGATAGGGCAGATATATATCGCCAATTACCCAAATCTTCTAGCGAAGCGGAAGGCTGACTTAGCGAAATGGAATCCCCTTAACATTTCATGGTGGAGCAGTCCGACGGCCATAAAAATGTCGGTCCTACCGAAACTGCTCTATTTCTTCCAGGCGCTCCCGGTTAAAACCCTGAGAAGATTCTTCAGGGCACTCAACAAAATGGTGTCTAATTTCATATGGCAACACAAAACTCCAAGAATAGCAAGGACGACCCTAACAGCTCAGAAGAACAAAGGGGGATTTGCGCTCCTCCACTTCCAGAGATATTATGAAACAGCACAACTACGAGTCATAAAAGAATGGGTGGAACACCCCGCCCCCCCAACATATCTGTGCGCAACAGGACAGAGCTGTGGCGGGCGCCCCCTTCTCAAATCTACTATGGCTGCATAAACGCTACAGACACCCGAACAACGGAAGTCAGTGAAGTGAAGCAGGAATCGAAGCCTGGGACTCAGCGATCAAAAGAGGGACCCTTACAACACACCCATCACCGCAATGTTCGTGAATCTGGACTTCCAACCAGGAATGGAACAAAAAGCATACACCAGCTGGATACAAGCAGGGTAACCAAAATACAAGATATGTACAAAGGCCAAGCTACCATGACATTCCAAGACTGCACGAGAGATGGAGATAAAACCCACAGAGGGATATCACTACACTCAGCTAAGACATTTGCTGTTATCTCCCCCCAATAAAGACGCTGCCACCAGATAACTCAGCCCGTTCAAAGTGTACATGACAACTGACACAGGCTACCACAAGCCAATCTCCAACCTATACACACATTTAAACGAGCAACAGGAAGAAATCCATTGGAAGTACATAAAGAGGTGGGAGAAGACATTGGGAGAGCTAATATTATGGAAACAATGGAAAGACCTATGTAATAAAATTCCCAAACTGACACGCTCCATACAACAGAGTAATGGGGCAGAAATTCCTTCTTCAGTGGTACTACACCCCAGAGAGACTTCATGCAATGTACCCTGCTACAAGCGATAGATGTTGGCAAGGGTGATCGGCGACAGGAGATTGGAAGCAAATTTGGTTGAGATGTCCCGCCATACAGAACTTTTGGGAAGAGAAAAAGGCAAGCAGGGAAAATGATACAGGAGAGTGGCGGCTTGGAAGACAAGGTTTGGTTGGCAGGCATGTTGGACCCAAACCAGAGGACATGTACAAAAACTCAACAGAGGGGGCTGACAACACTTTTAGCGGCATGTTTGACAATCGGCCAACAATGGAAGCAAAATAACCCATCCACAATATTTGACCGGCTCCAAAAAGTGTGGAGATTCGTCTCCATGGAATGGAGGAAACAGAATACAGGGAACCCCCGGAAACCTTTCGCACAGACTGGGGCAGCATCCTATCTGCAAAGTGACTATATGCTCCAATGGATATATGCTACAATATCAGAATCAGACATTTTGTGAATCAGAAAACATGAAACCAAGAGCCTACGACCGCCACCTGAAGTGGGAGGTGGGAGGGAAAGAGGGAGTTTGGGGGAAGTTGATGTTAAGATATGTAAAACCAATAAAAATATATCAAATTACAAAGTAAAATTTATTTTTAAAAAACAAGTTACTTGATATGTTGAAGTCTGCTTGCAACTTGCTTCGGAAACATTTTTCATAGAGTCGAGCGTTGGGCAGCGTCGATCTTGGGCCTCTACTGACTTTGTAGCGTCCCTCGCAACGTCGACGCTGGCATATAGAGCGCACACGCTGACCGTTTCCTCAATTCTTAGTTATTTCCTCCTTTAATTAGCATGCTGCGTCATAGGAGACGGTCTTGACGTCCACAGACATTCTAGGCAAGAGGGGGTGGATGGGAGGACGAGGAGGAATACGGGGGAGGAATATCTAGTCGAAAGAACGTTACTACGGGTAAGTAACATGTTCTTCAAATGGATTGTCCTTCCACGTATTCCCCATCTTTGATAAGACTGCTAAAGCGGTTTGAGTTAGGCGAGGGTGCCAAGAATTTCCTTATTTGTTAATATTATGGAGGACAGCTTTGCAAAATTTGGCTTCCTCTCGTGAAAAAGAATCTACACAGTAGAATTTACTAAATGTATGAACGTTCTTCCATGTTGCCTCTCTGCAAATGTCCTTCACTGGTACACCTCTTTCTAGAGCCAAGGAAGCAGCCATCCCTCTAGTGGAATGCACCCTCACACCTTCGGGCGGATCCTTGCCTGCCAACGAGTAACACTCAGTTACACACAACAATCCATCTAGAGATGGTTTGTTTTGTGACTGCCAAGCCTAATCTTTGACCAGCAAAACCAATGAAAAGCTCATCATCTTGGCGAATACTAGTAGTTCTTGTAATATAGAAGTTTAGTACCCTCTTCGGGTCTAGGCAATGTAGTCTTCTCCTCCTCCTATGATGAAGTGAAGGATAAAAAGATGGTAGTGCAATACTTTGTACCAAATGAAATTCTGACAACTTTTGGCAGGAAAGATGACAATGTTTAAAACTACCTTATCCTTAGAGAAGGATGTGAAAGGTTGTTTGGAAGATCGAGCCTGTAGCTCACTTACCCTATGGGCAGATGGGATGGCTACTAAGGAAGTTTTTTATGGTGAGCATCCTTAAAGGGCATGAATGTAAGGGCTCCAAGGGAGTTCCCATAAGACATCTTAGTACAAGATTTAGATCCCATGATGGCACAACGAAGGGCGTAGGTAGAAAGAAATGTGTTAAGCCTTTCAGAAAATGTACCACAATTGGCACTTTGAAGTATGATCTCTCATCCGGAGATCTTTTGAAAATTGATAAGGCCGCTAAATAGCCCTTCACCGTGGCCACTTCCAACCCAGAATGGGTCAAGTGAAGTAAGAAAGACAAAACATGGGGAAGCTTACATGAGAAAGGATCTAGTTTATTTTCCCTGCACCAGCTGCGAAATCTATTCCAACGGCAGCGGTACAGGGATTTAGTTGCTTGTCTTGTTGCCAGTAACTTCTAATTACTTTTACGTACCGTCCCTCCATACTGCATGGGCGATTACAACTGAGTGTAGCCCCAGGGTGGAGAGGAGACCCTCCTTAAGCAAACAGGTTTCTAAGAACCGCCTGTCCGAAAGCCGTGTCTGCTCTAGAGCCGGCATCCAAACAGTAGTGCTTGCAGAAAGCCTAAGAGGTGGCCCATGTGGCCACCCTGCTTATGAATTGCCAGGGGACATGCCGCTGGAATGCGATGGCCGTTGCCTTGGCTCTGACCGCGTGGGTGTGCATGCTGGCCGGCAGTGGCTTATGCTGTCCCTCTTAAGCTTCTTTGATGGCCGAGACCATCCAATGGGCTATGGGGGCCTTGGAGGCCCGATACCCTGGCCTTGATCTGCGAGGGTGACGAAAAGTGCGTCCGACTTGCGGAAGCCTTTGGTCCTGTCCAAGTAGAATTTTAGGGCATGCCTGACATCCAGGCAGTGCAATACTCTGTGCCTCGTCTTTGAACTCAGCAAAAAACGTAGGCAGCACGATTTTGTTTAGATGGAATGCGGCAGGCACCTTAGGTAGGAATGCTGGGTGTGTCCGCAGGACTACTTTATCTCTGTGTACTTTATCACGTAGTGTAGGGCTTGGAGGCGACCAGCGTCTGGATTTTGCTTATCCTGCGAGGTGAGGCCAACTAACAAGGCCGTCTTAATGGTGACCAACTGGATGTCCGCGGACGCCACTGGCTCAAATGGTTTGTGCGCCAGGGCACCCAACACTATATTGAGGTCCCACAAGGGGTGTGGCCTCTTGATGGACAGGTAGAGTCTGGAGAGACAAGATAGATGCTTCTTGACAATGGGGCTGGAAGAGAAGATCTCCTCCTCCGAATTCCTGTAGGCCCCAATGGCTGCCAAGTGCGTGCAGCAAGTGTCCACCTGCACGCCCGAGTGGACGATGTGCGCCAAGAAGGAGAGCATGTCGTCCAAAGTACATGCAAGGGGGTTGATATCCTTAGAGTCTGTCCAGTGGCAGAACCTGGTTCACTTGCTCTTGTACAGGGCCCTGGTAGCTTTGCTTCTAGAGCCCTGTATGATCTCTAGATTAGCCTGGGACAGACTGAGGTGTCCTAGAGTGACCTGCTCAGAAACCACGCCGTGAGGGCTAGTTTCTGTGGTGCGGGGTGAATGACCCTGCCCCCCCTGCTGGACCTGAAGATGTGCGGGGCCCGTCGGAAGGCGAATGGGAGGTTTCTCCAAGAGGCAGAGCAGCTCCGAGAACCATGGCCTGACTTGGCACTATGGAACTATCAGAATGACGCTGAGTTGTTGAGACTCCTTGATCTTGCATATGTCCTTGTGTATCAGCGGTGGGGCGGGAAGGCGTATGCGTCATACCGTTACACTGAATCTAAAATGCGTTGCCCAGGGAGCCAGAACCTTGCCTGGAGGCGAACTGTTGGCACTTCCTGTTGTGCCAGGAGGCAAAGAGGTCCACCTGGGGGTGTCCCCATCTGCTGAAGATCTCCTGAAGTACGAGGTTGTTTAGCTGCCACTCGTAATTGCCCGCTCCCAGTCTGCTGAGCCCGTCTGCCTCCAGGTTGGACTCCCCCAGAAGGGGGACGGCCGTGAGGTAGATATTGTTCTCCAAGGCCCATTCCCACATTCTGACTGCCAGTCTGCACAGTGGAGGGGACCTTGTACCTCCCTGCTTGTTGACATAGAACACGCTGGTCAAGTTGTCTGTCTGAATGAGGACAACCTTGCCCATGATAACCAGAAGGAAGGCTCCGAGTGCTAGCCAGATAGTCTTCAGTTCCAGCCAATATATGTGGTACTCCTGCTCCTGCCGGGCCCAGGTGCCATGGACGCAATGGTTGTCCAGAGTGGCCCCTCCCCCCATTCCTCGAGAGAGAGGAGTCTGTAGTGATGGTGACCTGCGGGGTAGGTCGCCGGAAGGGCTTGCCCATCCGCAGGTTGCAGTCCCTGGACCGCCAAATGCGGTCTGGGTGAAGAGAAGGTGGAACGATCTCCGCCTGAGAACCCAGTTCCTGGTTCCACAATGTTGCGAAGTGCACCTGTATACTCCTCATCCTGAGTCGCGTGTGGGGGACGGCCAATAGGACTGCTGCCATGAGAACCAGTAGGTGTTGGTACCACCAGGCCGAAGTCACTTCTCAGCTGAGGAGGTGCGTAGTGGACCTCTTGATGGCCGTGATCTAGTCCTCCGAAGGAAAAACTCGGAGCCTGTGTCCCAGATGTGCCCCAAGAAGGTAAGAGTCTGCGTAGGCTGCGACTTCTTGAGATTGAGCGAAAAGCCCAGATTGTGAAGTGTGTTCATGAGGGCATGAGAGGTGCGTTGCACCGCTTCCGGAGATGAGGCCCTGACGAGCAAGTCGTCGAGGTACGGATAGATGTGGTGGCCCTGAGGAGGGCTGCCACTGCATTCATCAGCCTGGTAGAGACCCTGGGGGCCGAATTGAGGCCAAAGGGAAGCACCTTGTATTGGAACTGGTAGTGCATGATCCTGAATCGTAGAAAAGAACAATGAGACTGCCAAATCTGGACATGCAAGTACACGTCCTTCAGATCCAGGGAGAGCATCCAGTCTTCCTTGCACAATGTCTCCGCTATTAAAGCTGGCGTAACCATCTTGAATTTTTGTAGAGGTAGGGAGAAGGTTGAGGGTGGAAAGGTCCAGCACAACTCAGACCCGCCTGGTTCTTTTTTTCCGAATAACGAAAATCCTGGAGTAGAAGCCCAAGCCTCGCTGGGAGGCTGGGACTTCCTCCACTGCGTGGCTCTGGACGAGCGACCGGATCGCCGCCAAAAGAGTTGCTGTCCCAACCTGTGGGAGTGAAGGGGAAGAGGGAGGAGTGGCTGGGATGGGTAAGCGGTACCCAGTGGATACTACCTAGAGGATCTAGGTGTCTGCAAAATTCCGGCACCAGAACTGTGCATGGAGAGCAAGCCTGCCCCACCCCCCTGGAAACATGTGGACCTGAATGAGCGTGTCGTGCCTTCTTTCCCTCTGAGGCTGTTGCAGAGAAAGGGGACTGGAAAAAGCCCTTACACTCCCCCCCCACCCCACCTTTTTGTTGCTTTCGCCAATGTTTGATCCGCAAACGGTCAGGCTGCCTGGACCTCTGCTCTTGGAAGCCACGGAACCCTCCGTATGTACGCCCCTTGTCCGAGCGCTGCTGTGACTTGGTGTACGTTTGGGGCGTGGTCTTTGTAAGGATGGATAAAAACTTGGCGGTTTGTGAGCCATTTTTCTTTTTGTCCAACTCCTCGTCCGTGGTGGAGTGGAAGGGGTCACCCCCCTTGGAACGGAAGGTCTAATATGCGTTCCTGGACATCTAGGTTGAATTTAGTAGCACAGAGCCAGGCTACTCTTCTCATGACCGTGGCAATGCAGATGGCCCAGCCAGAGGTTTCAATGTGGGCCACGGTGGACTCGAGGTCTTGCGCCACCATCTTGCCCTCTGCCAGTCCTGCTCTACGCCGGAAGCTCTGGGAGGAAATTGGCAATTTCCCACCAAAACCTCTGGTTAGCGGCTGTCAGCATGGCATCCGCGTTGGCTTGACAAAGACGCATGGACGCGTTGGAATAAAGCTTCTTCAGATATGCCCCCAAGATCATCATCTCCTTGCCAAGCAGTGCCGCGGAGGAAGAGGCCAAGTACGACTGAGGCTTGGAGTATAGTGATGCTGCAGCGGTCACTGAAGAGTGCGGCTGAGGGTGGGCCGATAAGGCGACTACGTCCTTCTGCACCAAGATCCCTGTTCTCGCTGCGGTACATAGCATGAGGACTTACACAAGGACCCCCTCTGATGGCTACATGACCTCGGGTTGAGGAAGAGCCAAGTACTCTGCCAGCCCTGCAAGACGTTCATGGAAGGCCTTGGCTGATGACGGTGTCTCGTGGTCCTCCTCCTCATCAGTGTCCACCTGAGGGTCCGGTTGGTCTGGCACCCGTGGAGGGGTGCTGGGAGCCGATGGTTGGGGCGTAGAGACCGGAAGCTGGTACGGAACCGCCTGCAAAATCGGTTGAGGGACCGGAGCAGGCTGCAGAGGCTTAACAGGGGCCAGGGGCGCCTGTACTGGAGCCTGCGGTGCCAGAGGCATTGGCAGGAGCACGTCGCTGATGGCATCACTGAGGATGACCCCCATCCGAGGAGATTTCATGAACCCGAGGAACCTTTCAAAGAATCAGTCTGCACAGGCCAGAGGGGTGGGAGGCGATATTGACGGGGTAGTGGGCGGCTGCTGGAGCTGTTACATACCCGGCCCATACGGACACAGCAGAAACATGCCCTGCGCAAAGGAAGTGTAGGCTGTAGGCCACGTACCTGGTTGTCATAGCACATCCAAGTCGTTTCCGTTCTTAATTCATGATGGCAGACAGGGAAAACAGGCAGGAGCAATGTGGGTGAGAACCTGGCGAGCCAGAAATAAGTTATCATCCATTTCACCAATAGGAATTCCTGCGTCCATAGAGTAACATGAGACTTCCTGTTTCCACCAAAATGGATCCGTATGTGCCAGTTCAGAATCATGTTGCACACTCTAGTCTCTGGACGTGGCTGTCTATAAAAGCCACGCCCATAGAACAAACCACGCTTCGTGTGCACTCTGTAAGCTTCAGGCACACTTACCTGTTCCCGACTCCAGTTTTCTGCCAGCATTTTCGCAGCGCCCGCGGGCCGGCAAGCCTCTCCTCTACGAACGCAAAAGAAGAAGGAAAGACGACGTTCGTTTCCGCTGATAAAACTTAGCTGTTTCGCACTTACCTCTCCAGCTGCCAGTCGCGGAACACGACTCTCGGAGGCTCCCGCTGATCTCAATTTGACGCGCAGACCGGCGAGTCTCTCCCGCTTCGCCTTCTCTTCAGCCGTATTCAGGCATCCATCTTCACAGCAACTCCCGGAGACCTGCAGAAGGGATAAACAGAGCAAAGAGGTTAGAACATGGACCGCACCGTTAGCTGCAACACACGCAGAACTTTATGTTTCGTACCTGAATTATCCATGTGCCCAAACCTAGTGAGGTAACTGGGGGACCACAGTGATACCGCACTTACCTGTATTCGAAGTCAGTGATCCAATTGTATCACCCGCCTATCCTGCAGCTCAGAGGAACCAGTGAGGTAACTGGCTCCTGGGGACATTTATCAGGAGAGCTACAGAACTCTCCAAACCAGCCGCATTCCCTCTACAGCGGCCACTTCGCCGCTACCAAACAGCAGTGCTTTACACCACAGTGCAGCCATAAAACCAAGCAAACCCTGCGCCGCATGAAGTTCCCAGACATTGGGTTCTGGACCATAGCGCCCCTGCAGATGCAGGACGGAGAGCTCACCATCCTGAACTAAAAGGTGAGCCACTCAACCACAGCATTCTAGCACACGGGACAAGGGAAAGAGGGCTTCCATGGTTGTTTTTGGCACCACTTGCTAACCCGTTCTCTTTACAGGCAGCCTTCCCATTACCACGGGTGGAGTAGAAAGAAGGGCTGAGGTTGGCGGACTCCATGACTCCTGCAGAGACTCAGGTGAGCGTGACACTGGTTGACACCAGTCCCACCTTTACACATGTTCCTCCACCTACTCCCTGCCTTGGTGCGGTATCTAGCGGATGTCAGAAATGTCTGGCCCGGTGGCCATTTTGTCGAGCTGCCTTCAACGTACCTGCATCGTGTTGCTTGGCTCACTGGGCCCAGCACCGTCCAGGACTGTGTGTGGATCATGAGGGCTACCCTGTTCCTCAGGCTGAGGGCTACCCTGTTCCTCAGGCCGAGACCTGGCAGGCGTTTCGCCCCCTCTGACATGTTGCTGTATTAGGGCACGGCCCTTCGGGTGAAGACCCGGTAAAAGAACCTTCCGGTCCATCAGCACTTTCATCGGGAGGATCGACGGACCCATCGGCCGGCCGGCCGGCCGGCAGCTGATTTAGCCTCGGTACTGGTGCTGGTATGAGAACCTGAGCAGTTCCTCCCGTGCGGGCGAGTCCCTGGAAAGGAGTCTCCCTTGCGAGGTGCAATGGAAAGGAGCGGCCCTACCTTGGGCCTGGATCGATGATTGGCAAAGTCCTTCAGGTCCTCTGGAGGCGATCTCTGGACGAGCTCCCTCCACCTGGCTAGTTTGTTCTTCAGAAATCTCAATGAAAGCGCGTTGCACGCGGTACAAGCTTGCCAACCGTGGTCTGGGCCAGGATAACCTAGGCAGAGGGCGTGGGGGTCTGAAGTTGGAAAGAGTGTCGCAGGATGGACACCTTCTGAACCCTGTAGAAGTCGACATGCGCCAGGGAGGAGCGTGATGCCCGAGGACCGAGTACCTGAATGATAAAAAGACAAAAAAGACATAAGAGAAGAAGTATCCGTGCATGGAATTACATGGCCGAAGCCAAACCCAGGAGCGCTGGTGAATTCGACCCGTTCTCATCGATGCAGCGCCGCAAGGTGGAGTCAGGGCAGCGCATGCTCCCAGGCCCGCACCCCTGCGTGCGCCTCTAAATTTAAAGGGGAAGGTTTTTTCTGGTGTAAAAGGTTCCGTCTCCCATTCCTTGGAAGGGACACCCATGCAGCATAGAAAAAAGGGGACGGGACGTAAGAGTACCAGGGAGGTAACCCCAGAGCCACAACTACTGTAGGACCCCCGCCTCCATAACAAGCATGACAGACTAGAAACTGGGCCCACTACAACCTGCTAATGCCCCCCTATTAAAATCGGCAACGCTGCCCTTGCACGCAACATTGCCTTTATGTTGAGTGACTATTTATGGCTCGTGGTTGTCTTCTCATGTAATCCCCTCGACTTTTGGCTTGATTCTGTTATTGTTTGTTTTGACAATTTATGTTGAACTACACCTGTAGAAAAAAAATCGAAATAACTGATTACCTATAAATAAAACCACAAAAAAAACAGTTAAATCAATTTTTTCAATGCCGAAAGTATAGAAAATCAATTGAATCAGGAAATAGAACCGTAGCCAAGACTGAGAACTAAGATTAAAAATAAATGAGTTTGCAAATACTATACAAGGACAGGCTGCTGTCAATGGTGTAGCCTAACGATTTTGCTGAATCAGAGTTGTGTATCAAACCCTTCCAGGTGCACATCATTGAACCACTGTTGGACAAGCTGTTTTTTAGTGGGTGGATCCATGAGGACAAATTCAGTCTTGGGTGGGTTTAGTGTGAGGTAGGCAGTCGACACCCAGGACTGGATGATAGCTAGATAATCGCGGAGACAAATAATGTGCTGTGTGCCACTTACTCATGTACAACTATCGTCTGCGTATTGGTGGAGGACTATATTAGGATCTTTGAGGAGAGTGCCTAGAGGTTCCATGTAAAAGGTTAAAAACAGACTGATGAGAGGATACAGCCCTGGGGAGACCTGGAGTCACCCCAGGGCTGTCCAGATGAGCTTGGAACGCACAAGCTCATCTGGACTGCCTGGTGTCTGCCTGAGAGGTAGGAGGGTAAACCAATTCAGACTCAGTCGCATTTAGTGGAAATTGTTATTTGATTTTCTGTTTTGAAAAGCAGTGCAAGACTAAACAGCTCAGCTGGACTCCCAGCACATAATTGGAAATTGCTATTCTTTTGTTTTAAGAAGCAATGAATAGACTATACCCAAATTGGGTTTTATAATCCCTGCCCGCCATGGTCCTTCGGAAAGCAATTAATTGATCTTCTTACTGCATTAGCCCACCCCCTTTTTAATTTTCTATCCAACCTGTGCCTTATGCACAGGTTTCATATGGTCCAAAGTCATCATTGGCATTAGAATAAATCACTTTGGGCTACGCAGTGCTTTCTTTACCTATCCTTTTGTCTACGAGCACAGTCATTGTAACGGTTTGTTTTCATGTTTTTTTACACCACTTTTGATTGAATAAATTGTTTGAACCTGAATTATTTGTTCATCCTCTTCTTTTTTAGATTTGTCATTTAATGACCGACTCAACCAATGCCTAGTCTTAAATTATTTGAGCATTAATTGCAGTTTTAACATAGAAGTGATTTCGAATTAAATTTGTTGCTGATCGCATCCTTGTGTACATTATTGTAAACCAATTCTAGATAGTGCCAGAGAATCCCATCCTGTCAGAAAGGACGGAAAGAAGGATGCGGTGGTCAACAGTGTCAAATGCAGCCGGGAGGTCAAGGAGGACGCGGAGGCATGAGTCGCCAATCCACGATTTGTAGAGCATCATCCACCACCTGGATGGTGGCTGTCTCGATGCTACACTTGGGGCGGAACCCTGACTGATTGTTCATTTAGGAGGTGCAGTTGTTAGATTCTGGCGAGTGGTTGTGTAGCAACTACTTTTTCCAATATTGCCAATAAACGGGAGGTTCATAATGGGCCTGTAGTTGGCCAGGTCGTCTGGATCCAGGATAGTTTTTTTCAAAAGGAGGTAGTATGGGGCCAGTCTTGGTGTGTCCGGGAATGATCCTTCTGCGAGGTAGGCATTGATGATGCTGGGGAGCACATTAAGGCTGAGCCCGTCAATTGTTTAATGATGGAGGACGGAATTATATTGTCTGAGTAAGAAGTAGGTTTGAGGGAGGCAATCATTTTTAGGAGATCCAGGGGAAAGAAGAGAGAATTTGGTCCAGAGGGGCAGGGTGCGTGCTGGGGGACAGGAGATGCCAGTACTGTGGGAGGTCGATTCGATTGGTCCTCAGATTTTGTCTATTTTCTCAATAAAATGTATTGATTCTGTCGAATCTTTACAGAGTTGCTGGTACCTCTGGGTCGGTGAGCGTTTGGTACAATGCTTTACTATTTCAAAGAGGGCTTTGCTCCTATTAGAGGCTGCCGCAATGGTGGAGTCGTAAGCAGCTTTTTCTTCGGTAATCAGAATCCTAGGGTTTGTGCGCAGATATCCGAGGTTGGCAAGGTCTCCCGAGTTATGTTTTTTGCACCACCGTTTCTCTAGGGCTCTGATTGAGAGTTTGTTGGAGGCTAGCTTGGCGGGGTACCATGGGGCAGATGGTTTGATTTTAGCCCTGCTGGATTTTAGGAGGGCATGAGTGTCCACACATTGCCTAGCAGAGTTGCTGAATAATTCCAGGAGGCCCAAGGAATTACCTGTGGTGGGAAAGTCTGCCAAGTTAGCTCATTGATCGGGAAGGTTTTGAATGAGCAACCTTGAGTGAGGAGGCATTTAGCCTGACCTTTGTGAGCCGTAGTAGAGTGGGTGACCGATAATGTGATGGTGGCGTGGTCTGATCAGTGTGATGAATCTGATGAGGTCATCACTTTTCCCATGGGTAGCTTCAGCCCATGTGTACAGAGGACAGCAGTCACTACCGATACTGACCCTGGGGGTGGCTATATGAGGGAGAACCACATGGGGGAGGGTTGGGGGGGGAGAACCACATGGGGGAGGGTTTGGGGGGGCAACCCGCAATGGGATGACCCGACAACCTTGGAAGAAGCCCCCCCCATTCCTGTTTAGGGGCGTTCTCTCCATTCCACATCTCCCGATGGCATAGTGCAGGACTCTGCCTTAACCACTTGCCAAGTCTACTTCAAGTATTCCCCAAGATCACCCAAGAAACAGTATGTTAACAACTGAGAATAACATAACTGTGACGAGAAAAATGGACAGAGCAATGAAGATGTCAAAGACCAGTAAACCAACACAGCAGTCTAATCTTTCGAAGTTAGTCAAGCATGCTGGGAAGTTTAAATATGCATTAACTGACACCAAGAAGAGAAAGCGGCAGAGGCTGTGTTGTACCACGGACTGTGCTGACACCGGTCAGAACGCTGAGGGAAACCACAATGTGGGAAGCGGCATGAACGCAAATGCAGAAGGCGCAAAAGAGGAACCAGAGATCAGGAAGCCCACCGCCTGAGAACACGAGGAAGAGGGAACCACGTGCAGTAAAGGAGGACACAGCGAAGACAGTGGCTAAAGGGATGCTTGTCGAGCCAGTAGATTGAAGGGAACAGAATCGACTAAAGGCGAGATACTATGGAAGCACCCGGTAAGCCCCGAGAAGACATACATGTTACCTGAAAGTGTGTGCCGGTTCACGAAAGGAATGTGAGGAATGAAAATGAAAGCCTGTGAAGAGATTAACATACTTGTGAATCATGCCACCAAGGGACTGCTCAGTCCATATTACAAAACAAACTACAAAGTAAATGCGAATGGTCTCGAGGGGCAAAGACCCAGCGTATGAAAGAAGGAGCAAATATTGAAACAGATTTTGTTAATCAAAAGTCGATAACTCAACATTGGGGAAATATCATTTTGTGGATAAAAAAAGAAAGTAACTGCTTGAAAATCATAGCGGGAGAGTATACCAGGCAAAGTCAAGCGCATGTAATAAACTATAGGAAGAAAAGAATCTCAAGAAAGATCCATGCCCTTGAGATTCTGAATGGTTGCAAAGGTGGGAAAAAGCCTGGCAGGAGAGTTTACCAGGTGATCTGCAAGTCTGGGCCCTGCACCCAAAGTGTTACTGTAAAAACAGAATCCCAAGGAAGACATGTCCCAAGGACCCTGAACTGTTTTGAATGTAAAGAGAAACCTGGGGAAGGAAACATCTCCCTGAGAACTGTGAAACCACCAAGAGGAGAGAGTTATCCTCTTGGTGTTACGAGGAACTTGGATTATTCGATGTTGTAACTTTTTGTTTTGCTAAAAAAAGAACGTAGGGGTGGGGGGGTAGGAGGGAGGGAGCAATTCACTGGAACTGTTAATAGTGTCCACTTGGAATTTTTGGAATGGATTTACTTTTTTTGTGTTGGATGAAAAAAAGGTGTGTACTTTGACAACCAGAGACAGAATCCTTCACAACGTAGAGTTCGTTTTACAGTGCGAGGGAAAGAAAACTATTTCGGCCACAGGACAAATATTTTGCTTTGGACATCGTGACAAAGGACAGGCCCATTACTTTTGGTTGAGGTAGGGAAAACACCTAGATTAAGGTTAGTGAGGCATTTTCCAACCACTTATTTAATAAACGTTTATCACCACAATTATAAGCTCTCTACATCCGTGTCGGTCTTATTCCTGGATCCTCACACGTCAAGTGGGATAGGGCCTGGACAGGTGATGCAGGGGGATGAAGTGTAGACTAAGTCTAGGGTGTTGTCTTTGTTGTGTGACGAGAAAGCAGAATTTGTTTAAGGTCCATGGAAGAGATCAGTGCAAAAAGAGTTGCGAGTGCGGTTGTCAGCCGGTGACTTGGGGACATTAAAATCACAGAGAAAGAAGTTATTATAAAGTACTAATTTGGCAGAGGAGAGTACATTGGACATGGCTGCAATGAAAATCCTGCGAGGGGGTCTTTACATGAGGTGGAAGGTGATGGATTCCTTATGCAAAAGAGGGAACCAGCAGGCAAGTGATTCAAATGAGCCTGTTCTGAGAGAGGGGATGGTGGAGCATGGCCAATCATTTCTGTGGCTGATTGGCACTCCACCTCCTGCCCTTACTGGCTTGTCTGCATGTTGGATGCAATAGCCTTGGGGTAGGACGACATCGAAAACATGTGGGGAGGATGGGCTAAAACATGCTTCAGGGCATTAAGGTTGTTGTACAAGAGGCGGTCAGCGATCTCTGCTGCATGAGAGCGTTTACATGTGGTCCGATTGTTGGATGGGGGCAAGGGCAATATTGATGAGTCACTAGGATAGCTTGCCGGGGCTGCCCAGGGCACTTGGCCATTCAAACCCTAGTGAGAGTAGGGATGGCTTTGGAGCGAGGACACCCACAGTGATGTCCTTTGGTGAATAGCAGTAGTAGCGATTAGTTTGTAGGTGAAACGCAGGATAGCAGTTCAGGCCATTGGGCCCATCAGGCACAAACAGGTGAGGTCCTTGTCTTCACCAGTTCTTTGCCGAGGACACTGGCGATGAGGATGCCTAAGGAGGACCGATTAGTTTGTACGTGTTCCAAAGTATAAGAACAAGAAGCAAGTTCTTAAGACATTCTTCCAATGCAACCACCTATGGTGAGGCCCAGTGGAGGATAACCCAATAAGAACACCAGTGTTCAAGGCTATGCAAGATAAGTAGGGGAAGGATTTTATGCCCATACAACCCTATGGAGACAATGGGGCTGAGGGGAATTACTCACCTCCATTACTCCAAAGGACTCTAAGATCACTGTAAGCATTCTTGAAATCACTGGGCTCTGAATTCGTGCCATCCAAGTAAGTCCAGGGGCATCGGGTGCAGAGGTCACTCCAGGTATCGGGTTTTGGGTCCAGCTAATTTGCAGTTCCAGACTCTGATGAACCGGTTCTGGACACTGCACAGCTACACACCCAGGACACAGACTACTGGACCACCACTCCAGCAACGTCCTCAGAGGACTCCCAGGACGCAATGTAGGTAGCGGACAGCAAGCATTGTGGCAGAAAAAGAAAACTGGTCCTGTAAGGCCCCTCTTCGTGGTAAAGAGCTGCAACTTCAGGGGAATGCTTCTTGTTACATAAGATGAGGTTTGTGGAGTCCCAAGAGTTAACTCAGAACGACGACCGGTGCAGCAAAATACTTCAGGATGACGTCTGGCTAGACCACAGGAGGATTCCAGGACTCTTCCCGAGTGTTTCCAAGAGCTGGATCTTCAAGCAGAAGTCACCACTGGTTGTTCCCACCGTTCCAGGGGTCAAAGCACTAATGAAAGTCTTCAGCAGACCTGCAGAGAAACAATGCTTCACCGGGAAAGTGAAGAAAGTGCTGCTGGCAAGCTTCCAACAACAAAGTCTGGGTCTTCAGCGGGCTGTTCTTCGTAGGTGTTTTGGCTCCAACAAACTCAAGAATGGTTGCAAGACTCCCACTCCTATCCTGAATATGGGCCGGAATTGCCTGCAGCACACCAATGGCAAGGATTGGCATCATGTAAGCTTGGCAGGGGCTGCCCAATCCATAACAGCCTCTGGCCATGGCATCTGCCAGGAACAAACACACACTGGCACAAAGGTGGACTGGGCCCAGACAGACAGACCTAGCACAAAAACAGCAGGCCACACACATACCACCATGTGGTATGTGTGTAAAATGCAAAAGTACATGAGACTTTTCAAAGAAAACAGGACAAACATCGATTGCCACCAGACCATTATGGACACATAGGGTAAAAAAAAAACACAAAGTTACCAAAAAGAACAGGTTACTTCCCTGCAACTTGTTCTCCAGCATGGGTCTGGCATGGATTCACATGCTCATGAATATTCCCCGTCGTCAGGCTCGGAATCCTCGGTAAAGACAAAAATCAGTTTCAGTTTCGTTTCTGAACTGTCGTTCTCCTAACAACCAATCACTGAGCTCTGGGTCATACTTCCCCTAGCCAATGACTGCCCTCTATCTAAGACTCTCCTCAGGCAGCCATCTTCAGATTTGGTAGCACGTAAAGTGGCAGTAGGACCAAGAGAAGAGCCGCAGAGGGGCAGGCAGGACGGTTTGCATGTGAATCCATGCCAGACCCATGCTGGAGAACAACAGTTACAGGTAAGTAACTTGTTCCTTCTCTCCAGCATGGGGTCTGGCATGATTCACATGCTCATGAATAAAGAATACATAGCAGTATACATGCACAACCACAGGAGGTGGCAAGGCTCAACATAAGCATCACTTACCGGCTCACCTTCAAGCGAACAGGTCGCACCACACTGCTTGGCCGACTCTGGACTCCTCCATGGAATCCCTGTCGATGCAGTAGAATCTCGTGCAGGTGTGTGTCGACCTCCACGTAGCAGCCCTGCAGATGTCCAGCAGGGGCACACCAGATAGGAATGCCGTAGTTGCAGCGATCGCTATGGTCGAATGGGCTCTCGGACGGCCAGGCAACGGTCGGTTTGCCAACCAGTGAAAATGGGTGATGCAGCCGGAGAGTCACCTGGAAATGGAGAGGGCCTTCCCATGGTTCACAGGGCCAAAGTTCAGAAAAAGTTGCGATGTCTTCCGGAAACTCTTTGTGCGGTCCACATAGAACTTCAGCGCTCTAGCCACATCCAGCGAGTGCAAAGTCCTCTCAGCCGGCAATGAGGGCATCGGAAAAAATACAGGTAACACCCAGGGCTCGTTTAGATGAAAGTCCGACGACACCTTGAGCATGAAGGAGGGGTGCGTCCTGAGCACCACTCGTGTCGTGAAAAGTCTAGTAAGGTGGCTTACAGGACACGGGCTGGATCTCACCCACCCTTCGTGAAGAGGTGATGGCCACGACGAACACTGTCTTCCACGACAAGAGCTTCAGTGGAACTTTCTGCATAGGTGTCGAATGGAGGGCCCATGAGCCCAGTCAGCACCACATTGAGTTCGAACGGAACAGTCCTTTGACAAACTCCTTAACCAGGAGGTGTGACCATAACGACCGTCCTGGAGATCTGGTGTAGCGGGAGATAGCCGCCAGATGAACATTGATGGTGGCATGGACCACTCCTGCTTTAGCCAACGACAACAAATATGGTAGTACCCGCAGAGCCATGACTCAGAGGGTCAATCGTCTGTGCACGGCACCAAACGGCGAACCTCTTCCAGTTATGTCTGTAGCATTTTAGAGTAGACTATGCTCTGGCAAGCACCTCCATGCAGTCCGCTGGGAGATTGTAGCCCCCAAACTAATGCTGCAGGAGCCAGGCCTTCAGGTTCAATGATCCTGGGTTGTGGTGCAGTATTGCGCCACCTTCCCTGGCGAGAAGATCTGCGACCACCGGAAGCTTGACTGGAGGGGATGCGGACATGCTGAGAAGGTCCGGATACCAGATCTGCCTCAGCCACACCAGTGCGAGGAGCATCATCCTGCAGTGACCGTCTGAGTTGATTGATGAGTCGAAGAAGCAACAGAGGGAACGCATACAGAAACAGGCTGCCCCAGGGGAATGAGAATGCGTCCCCCATGCTCCCCGGCTGGGGAAACCGGCTGTCAAACCTCCAGCTGGTCCACTTGTTCCTGTCGAAGTTCCCACTCGTGGCAAGATCGTAGCTCTCTGCTGAAGGAGTCGGCGACTGTTCTAACTCCTGCCAGATGAAATGGAATGAGGAACATCCCCTGGGCGACGGCCCAGTGCCATAGGTCCTGCGCCTCTTTGGAGAGTGCTGGGGATCATGTGTCCCCCTGTTTCCTGATGTAAAACATTGTGGTGGTACTGTTCGTGAAGACCTGCACCACCTTGCCCTTGAGGGACGGAAGGAGGGCCCAAAACACTACTCAAAGCTCCAGCACGTTGATGTGCAACGACTTCTCCTGCAGCAGCCACAGGCCTCTGGCATGGAGACTACCGGTGTAAGCCCCACCATCCTTCCAGGGAGGCATCCGTCATGTCTCCTGGTGTGGTGGTGGGGGTGTTTGTAGGGGGGGGGGGTCTAGAAATCTGCACCTCTGGACAGGTGAGAGGGTACTCCTCAACACCTTATTGCTCGACAGGAGCCTCCATCGAGTGATCTTGTCCTGGAAGCTTCCAGACACTTGTATCCAACGGTCGTCGAGGAACTCCTGCAATGGACACATCCGTAGCCTGTAGAGTCGGATGAGATAGATGCATGATGACATCATGCCGAGCAGAGACTTGATGGTCCTCACTGTGGCGATCTTCAGTGCTAACAGCCGTTGCACCTTGCCCAAGATGGCCGCTATCCTATCTTCCGACGGCGACGCCAGGCGCGACACCGTGTTGATTCAGGATCCCAGAAACAGCGCGTCCTGCGATGGAGTCAAGCAGGACTTTGCATAGTTCAACGAGAAGCCCAGATCCGTCAGTAGGCTGACGGTCCTCACCGTGTGGTCAACTGCGATGTCCTTCGAACTGGCCCTGATGAACCAGTCGTCCAAGTAAGGGTAGACGTGAATCCCTTGCAGTCTCAGATCCGCCCCCACCAGCGCCAGGCAATTGGTGAAGACCCTTGGCGCTGACTTCAGTCCGAAGGAGAGGGTCTTGAATTGGTAAGGCTTCCCCTGAATGATGAAGAGCAGAAACTTGCGGTGTGCCTTGTGGATTGGAATGTGAAAGTACGCATCCTCCAAGTCCAGCAACGACAAAGTTTCTCTCTTCGAGCTGTCGGAGCATGTGCTGAAGAGTGACCATGCAAAACTTCTGTGACTTGACCTCCGTCATCTGAACAAATGCGTCGAGGATGGGCCGCCAAACCCCGGTCTTCTTTTTCACAAAGAAGTACCTTGCGTACACTCCGGAACCCTGGAGTCTTTGGGACAAGCTCTATTGCACACCTTTTTAGCATGGCCCAAACCTCCAGCAGCAGCTGAGGGACATGATTTTCCTGCCGGGCCACAGGTGGTATTCTGGGACATTTCAGTTGAAATTAAAAGGTGTGCCCGTAGGCGATTGCATCCAGCACCCAACGGTCGGTGGTGATGGTCTTCCACACGCTGACGAAGTGCGCCAGCCGGCCTCCCACCAGTGTGCACGGGTGGGGGCCCGCCGCCACGGCCTGTTGAGTCCTGCTTGGACATCGAAGGTCTGCCCTGGAGTCCCCGTCGACGATGTCCTCCTCCGAAAGCCTTGGTACCGTCCCTGTTGGTCTCCTTGGCCAAGGAGCAGGAGGGTTGGCGGTAGGAAGAAGAGCCCCCGCCGACACCTTTGGAAGATCCTTGGGATTTGCCTCCTGAGGGCCGAAAGAACGGCCGCCGCTGCTGAAGAGTTCCCAGGGCACGTGCCGTCTCGGTGTCAGCCTTGATGGCCTGTAGATACTCATCTACCGCCTTCCAGAAGAGGTTATCTCCGTCAAAGGACATGTCCAAAACCCTCGTCTGAACATCCTGACGAAATTGGTGGCCTTGAGCAAGCCACGACGACAAAGTCAAACGCTGTTGCCCATCTGGCGGAACCCTGCGTCAGGAATGTCCGTGGCCACCGTGATGGCATAGTCTAACGGCACCTCACCTTCCTGCAGAATCTCCAACGCTTCCAACCTCTTGTCGTCGGGGAGGAAGTCCAGGACGGGGGCAATCTTGAACCACAGCTCGCTACGATGGAGCGGGCATTGGCAGCCTTGATTATTCCTCCTCCTCCTCCTGCTCCTCCTCCTCCTGAGCCGCCAGCCCAATAGGCATCCTTGTCTGTATCTCAGAGACCAGAGTATGCAGTTCCAAGAGAATGTCCACCAAGAGGTCCCTAGGAGGTAGTTGAGGTGGGGGTGGCAGCTGAGGTGGAGACAGAATAGGCCGCTGGGGCATCGGCAGGGCACCCAGGCCCTACTTGTCTTGCTGCTCTTACTCGACAGTATCCTCACCTGTTCCCTACATTTTCTTCCTCCTGGATGGTTTGCAGGCAGACAAGCTCCTCCTCAGAGGAGATATCCGTACCCTGTAGGGCCACTGTGCCTCCCCCCAACCCCTTCTTCGCATCCAGAGGAGAAGGTCTCGGGGAGAAGGGCATCAACTTCTCCGGGGCCTTATCTATGGGCCAGAACGCAGCCTCCCTCCTGGGAGGAAGGGATACCCTCACCTTCGGTTGCGGAGCAATCTTGGCGGCCTTTGCAAGAGACACCACCACCCCCTCGGTGGAAGGCTGTGTCTCTGCAGGTGTACTTGGGCCTTTACAGCCAGGACCGGAGCCTTGTCCTGTTTGGCATTGGGAATCTCAGACACCTTGTCCTGCTTGGCCTTCTCCTTAGGGGGAGGGTCAGCGCCCGATCCCCCTTAGCCTTCTACAGCAGGTCGCTCTTGGGCTTCTCCTCGAGTTTGCCCGGATGGTCCGACTTCCTCTTGGCCGACGATCTTGAATGCTGACTGGTGACTGAAGTCGCTGGTGACATCGGACGCACCCTGGCCACCCGGGAGCCCGCAGCAACAGCACTCCCGGGGGCAGTGGACTAGTGGTGCTTCTGGCCTTCTGTTGGATCCCCGTGGGAGGGGCACCCTCAAAGGTCTTTGAAGTCTGCACAGCTTTCTTGGAACCTGGAGAGGCATGCTGCTGGGACCCACCCAGAGCAGGGGATGGGAGTAGTTTCTTACCTGTAACTCCATTTCTCCAGCATTGGTATCTTTCATGGATTCACATGCTTAGAATATTCCCCGTCGTCAGACTGGGAACCCTCGGTACACATATATATAGTCATTTCCAATAGGAAAACTTCTGCCCTATCCCCGTCTGCGTCCTCTACGGGGCCGCCCACGTACGCCCCGTTGGACGTGATGGTATATAAGCCCCGCCCCCGCGGGTCCCTTCAGATTTCGACCCCTCCAAGATAACGGGGGGAAAACTTGCTTGCATACCAATCTTCCACATTGCAGTCCGGGGAGGCCGGAGGGCGCATGTGAATCCATGAAAGATACCAATGCTGGAGAAATGGAGTTACAGGTAAGAAACTACTCCCTTCTCCAGCATTGGATCTTTCATGGATTCACATGCTTAGAATAGATTGTAAAGCAGTAACATCAAGAAGGAGGTGAGAGTGCAATGTAACTTACAGTCGTAGAGACACCCCCAAACACTACCGTTTACACCATGTATGTAAGCAACAACTTTTTATACTGATACGAAACGGATTTTCGCCATACAATGCTATGTCATATGACTCAGTATGCACCCCTTGCGCACATATCTACCCAACCACTTATGTTTAGGTCAATAAACTATGCACCTCCATGTATACACTCAGAAAAACCAGCTGAGGCCAAATAATAATAATAATAATAGGCAGCATTTTACTTGAAACTTTGGCTTACCTCATTGAAAAAGGTGGCGAAGCACTGCCCTTCCCATTTGTACCTCATCCGCGTGCTGCTTTTCCAGGCAGTAGTGGCGCGTAAACGTGTGCGGAACAGACCATGCCGCCGCCTGGCAGATGTCCGTCAGCGGAATTCCTGCCCATAGAGCCACGGAGGAAGATGTCGATCTCGTGGAATGGGCTCTGGGACGATGCAGTAGAGGTCTCCCGGCCTTGGAATGACACAGGGTAATCGCCGAGGAGACCCAGCGAGCCAGACCTTGTTTGGAGATAGCCTTACCCCTAGCCGAGGGGCCGTAGGCGACGAATAGCTGTCTGGTGGTTCTGATACCTTGCGTTTTTTGTAGGTAAAATTTTAGTGCCCTTTTGACGTCCAGAGTGTGAAGAGCCTTCTCCGCCGTCGACGAAGGAGATGCAAAGAAAGTAGGGAGTACCAGGGTCGAGTGCTTATGATAGACCGACGGTACTTTTGGGATGAATGAAGGGTTAGTTGATAAAATAACTTTGTCCTTAAAGAACCTCAGATATGGAGGGTCTATGACCAATGCCTGTAGTTCCGACATTCTTCTAGCCGAAGTGATGGCAACTAGGAACGCGAGTTTCCAAGATAGAAATTGTAGAGATGAAGAGGACATTGGCTCAAAGGGAGGCTTCATTAAGGCAGCTAGAACCGTGTTCAGACTCCACGACGGTGGGAACCGTTTTTCCGGAGGGAAGGTTCTAAACAGACCCTTCATGAAATGCTTCACTAGCCTGTCACTGAATAGTGGAGGGGACTGTCTTCTTCTGGTAAATCTTGAAACAGCCGCCAGGTGTACTTTGATTGACGATGATGACAGTCCGCTTTCCGCAAGATGAAGAAGATACGGGAGGATTTGCTCCGGAGTTACTTCCAAAGGTTGTATATTTTGTTGTGTTTGACACCATATACAAAACCTTTTCCATTTGCTGGCATATGATTTGTTAGTGGACGGGGCTCTGGCCGCCTGCAGAATCCTTCGGCAATCAGTCGAGACTTTTAGGTTCCCGAACTCCGAGAAGTCAGGAGCCATGCAGTTAAGTTCAGGCTGTCCGGATTGTGGTGCCACACGGTCCCCTCGTCCCTGGACAGGAGGTTCGGTACTTTCCTGAATGGTATCGGCTGATCCAGCGACAGATGAAGGAGGTCTGAGAACCATGGTTGCCTCGGCCAGCGCGGGGCCACTAGGATGACCCGGCAATTGTACCTGTGGATCCCCTGGATCGTCCTCCGTATGAGGGGAAATGGAGGGAAGGCGTAGAGGAACTTGCCTGTCCACGGAAACGAGAACGCTTCCCCCAGGGAGTCTGTTTGGGGCCATCTGCTCGCGAACTGAGCACATTTTCGGTTTCTTTCCGTGGCGAAGAGATCGATCGACGGGGTCCCCCATCTTTCGAAGATTTCCCCGAGTTGAGTGGAGTCCAGCTCCCACTCGTGTATTTGTGACATCGTCCTGCTCAGGGAATCCGCCTGTAAGTTCTTCGCTCCCGGTAGGTGGTATGCTACTAGGGAGATGTGGTGTTTTAAAGCCCAATGCCAGATCTTTTGAGCTTCCTTCGAGAGGGTCCTGGATCTGGTGCCACCCTGTTTTATCAGGTAGAACATAGCTGTCGTATTGTCCGTGAGCACTCTTACTTTTGACCCCTTGATGTGTGGGAGGAAAGATTTCAGGGCCCATCTCACCGCTCTTAGCTCCAGGACGTTGATATGTAGGCGAGATTCGGTCGACGACCACCTGCCTTGGGTTTGGTGACGTGACATGTGTGCTCCCCAGCCCGACAGAGAGGCATCTGTAATGATGGTGTTCTGAAATTCCGGCTCCTGCAAGGGGACGCCTCTGTCCAGGTTGCGCGCCACTTTCCACCATCGGATGGCTTTGATAACTCGTTCGTCGTCGACTATTATCTTGTCCGACCAGCGGCCTGTGGCCTGCTTCCATCTGTCTGATAGGAACTCCTGTAGAGGTCTCATGAACAACCGGCAGTTCGCGACTAGGTGGATGCACGATGCCATGGAGCCGAGGAGAGCCGCATATTTTCTTGCTGACAACCTTCTCTGTAAACGAAGTTGGCTTGTCAGGTGTTTGATTTTCAACAACCTTTCCCGGGATGGTTTCACTAGTCCCGTGTGGGTGTCGAATTGAGCACCTAGGAACTTCAAGCTCTTCGAGGGCTTTAGTGAAGACTTTTCGTAGTTCACTGCAAATCCCAGACGCTGTAGCAGTCGCAAGGTGGTCAATAGGCTGTCGTTGGTCGACGCTGGGGAGGATCCCCTCACGAGCCAGTCGTCGAGGTACGGGTAAACGTGATGCCCTTCCTTCCGCAGCCAGGCTGCTACGGGTGCTAGGCACTTTGTAAAGGTTCTTGGGGAGGACTTCAGGCCGAAAGGGAGCACAGTAAATTGGTAGTGTGTTTGGCCGACTAGGAACCTCCTGTGGTGAGTGCGCACCGGAATGTGAAAATACGCATCTTGGAGGTCCAGAGACGCTAGGAAATCGTTCTTTTGGACCGATCTGATTACCTCCTGTAGAGTAAGCATCTTGAACTTTTGACTCAGCAGGGTTTTGTTGAGGTCCCGTAGGTCGAGGATGGGGCGCCACTTCCCGTTTGGTTTCTTTACTACGAAGCAGCGTGAGTAAACCCCTAAGCCTCTCTGTGAGGCAGGTACTAACTCGATGGCGCCTTTTTTTAGCATGAGCGCAACCTCTCGACGCAAGACGCTTAGGTGTGGTTGAGACAGGCATATCGGTGGACGTTTTGGAGGTCTGGATTTGAATCTTAGGGAATGTCCCAGTCTCACCGTGTCCAGAACCCACCGATCTGTCGTAATAGACTCCCATTCCTCGACGCAACTTGACACTCTCCCTCCTAGAACGTCATTGTTGATCTTTTTGTTTTCCCGTCGACGACGAGTAAGTGGGACGTCTCTTAGAGGCCTGGAAATTTCTGCGTCGGGTCGAGGACTGTGAGGCGCGTCTATAACCTTGGGACGGATATGAAGACCTCCCGAATGCTCTATCCCTGGATCCCGCAAATCGTGCGTTTCCCGTAGCTCCTCTAAAGGGGCGAAAGGAACGAAAGGGCTTACCGCTTTGGAGGGAGCCCAGCGAGCGCGCCGTCTCAGAGTCCTCCTTCATTCCTTTCAAGGCCTCATCCACCTTTTCGCCAAACAGGTGGTCACCTTCGAAAGGCATGTCGACGACCTTATATTGCACCTCGGGTCTAAAGTTGGTGCATTTGAGCCAGGCCTGGCGTCGTAGAACCACTCCATTGTTAATTTGTTTGAACCCCGAGTCTGCCAGGTCCACCGCTATATTGATAGCATGGTTCGAGGCTTCTTCTCCTTCACGAACCAGGGACATAGCTGATTTTCTGTGTTCTTCGGGGAGGTGGTCCAAAATGGGTGCCAGTCTGTGCCACATCTCCCTGTCATACCTGGCCATGATTGCCAGGGAGTTCGCTGCTTTCACTGTTGACGCTCCCACTGACAGGATCTTCTTACCGAAAGCGTTTTGGCGTCTAGCTTCGGAGTCCGGCGGGGTAGAGCATTTATGCTGGGCCTTTGCCTTTCTCGTCGCCGCCGCCGATACCACCGAGTCAGGCGTGGGTTGCGCAGAGAGGCATTTTGGCGTCGAATCTGGAACTTTAAATTTTTTCTCTACGCGGCCTTTGACCGCAGGTTCCGAGAATGGATGCCGCATGGTTTGGACGCCCTCTTTCCATACGTGGTCCAGTATCGGTATCGAAAAAACGGAACGCCTATTCTTGCCCATGTGGTCAAAGAGGAAGCAGTCCTTCTTTTCTTCTTGTTGGGTCAAACCGAACTCCTTGCAGGCTTTTTCCATCATGGAATGGAAGGCCCCTATGTCGTCCGGTGGAGATGGGTGAATGGGACTTTTCGGAGGATCCACCTCCACATCCGAAACCCATGACGGGTCTCTCGACGGCGAGAGGGAGATATTAGAAGCTGACCCCTGTTCAGAGAGGGAGTCCGAGAGCTCACCTTCTTCCTGGACTGTTGGAGCAGTTGGGCCCACGACCGATCTAGTCGGGCGGTGTGAAGGTCCGGGCTCGTCGACGAGGGGAGTCGTCGGAGCAGGCGGGAGCCTTTCGTCCAGGGACTTCAAGAGCGAGTGTAAGGAGGAAAGTACCTCCATGGAGAGAGTAGCCTGGGCGTTTGGAGGCTGGGTGAAAACTTGAGAGCAGGTTGCACCAGAAGGAAATCTGGGCCGTAGCCCCAGGTCTTCCGGGCTCACTCTTCTGAAGCCGTCGTCCTCTTTGGAGGCGATCGAAACTGGCTGTTCTTGTAGCAGTGTGTCGGGTAGCCCCATGTCGAACGTTTCTGGCCTCCAGGCCTGGAACTCCGTCGACGAGGGAATCGTCGTCGACGATGAGCCCGTTTGAAAGGCGGGGGACTGTGACGGAGTGGGCACTTGGATCGTCGCCATCGTCGTCGTCGACGGAAGGCCTGCAGGTGGCTTAGGCGGTCCCGCCTTCGCGGAGCTCTCCCTGTGTTTATCCGCCTCTCTACTCGTAGCTGATCTTTTCTGATCGCTCGAGGAGGATTTTGGCCTGTCCTTGTCTTTCTTCGACGAAGAAGAAGAGGAAGATGATTTCTTCGTCGATTCTTTCGATGAGGCCTTAGAGGAATGACTTCGAGGCACGTCCTTCCCCGTAGGCCGTGATTTTTTGGCCGGAGGTTCCGACGGATGTGAGCGTCGGGAGGCTTCTGATGTTTTCGCTGAGGCGATACTGCGCACCGATCCTACCTCCGATTGAGGGTACGCTCCAGCGCCGTCGTTCAGCCACGAGACCAGTCGCCGATTCCGGTCCTTCAGGGTTTTTTGGGAAAACCCCTTGCAGATATCACATTGGTCCGCCGAGTGGTGGGGGTGAAGGCAGTAGATGCAGTCAAGGTGGCCATCCCCTTCATAAACCTTCTTTAGACCGCACGTGGCACACGGGCGGAAAAGAGGCTTACCCGACATTATTGCCAGATTAACTAACAAAACTCGTAGGAGTTGGAAGCGGACCAAACAGACCAACTCGCAGGAGTTAGAAACAATCGATAAGTATTTGAAGAAAATACACGAGGAGATCCCACTATCTTTGGAGACGGTTGAAATCTGAAGGGACCCGCGGGGGCGGGGCTTATATACCATCACGTCCAACGGGGCGTACGTGGGCGGCCCCGTAGAGGACGCAGACGGGGATAGGGCAGAAGTTTTCCTATTGGAAATGACTATATATATGTGTACCGAGGGTTCCCAGTCTGACGACGGGGAATATTCTAAGCATGTGAATCCATGAAAGATCCAATGCTGGAGAACTTGGCCTGCAGCCACTCCTTCATCCGCCAATGCCAGTCCTTCAGCGTGTGAGGCAGCATCTCCTGGCAAAACGCACAATCTTCCTCCACTTGCGCTGGGGACAGGCAATAAAGACACTGGGAATGCTTGTCGTCCGAAAAGGCATTCCGCAAGCCCAATCAAAGTCTCAGAGGGTCTGAATTCTTCTCCTTCGACATGGTCCACGTGGCGTAGGCCTGAAAAATCTTCTGGAAGCCTCCGAGAAGAAACTCGATGAAAATCACCCTTGAAGGGTGCTGAAGAAATCTGAAAAACAGGTCCCCGTTAATCGGAAGGTTGATCAATGGAGCACAAAGTCCAATTAACTGAAAAACAGAGTAAAACTCTTCAAAAAAGTGAAAAAAACGCAGTAAAAGCTCGAGAGCTAAACACGAGGACTCCCAACACTGGAACATGCAGTAAAATTCTGAAGATGTCTACCTGAGGAGGGGCATAGGTATAGAGCAGTCATTGGCTGGGGGCAGTATGCCCAAAGCTCAGTGATTGGTTTTCAGTAGAAAGACAGTTGAGAAATGAAACTGAAACAGATATTTTCCTTTACAGACGATTTCCAGCCCAACGACGTGGAATATTCATGTGCATGTGAATTCATGCCAGACCCCATGCTGGAGAAATAAAGTTATATAGACTGACTAATCCTTGGATGTCGTCCCTTCTCCCATATGGGAGGACCATTCTCATGTGGCCATGACTGTGCTGCCGTAGTCCAATAATCCCCCTGGGGGCAGTGCACGGTGGGGGGGGGGGTGGTGGTCCTTATGGGACAGAGGAAGACATCTCAGGGAGAATGCAGCATTCTGCAAACCCTTTAGCCATCCCTCGCACTCTGAAACCTAAAAGGAGGTTACTGTAGTTCCCCATACCTCTCTCTCGGTAAGGTAGAACATCTCATCTTGTATCTTATACTGAGACGAGAAAGAATGTAGACAACCCATATGAGGCCTTTGACAAAACTGGGACAAAGAAGAACAGTAACCCAGCAGAGTGTAAGATCACTGGTACTGAGACGAAGAAGTACCCAGTGCTGAAAAGCACACTAGAGAACCAACAAATGAGGTCTAGTTAATGTGGACCTAAAAGTGCTAAGACCGAAGAGGAAGGGCGGAGACTGGGTGAATACTCCATGAGCACTCTAGTCCGCAGAGGCACTGCCAGGAAGTTAACTATAAAAGCAGCAACAGGGCTGCCGGAGGAGCAAGAATCAGAGTCAGTCCCTCCCTGGATGCACCAAGATACCGCTGCTGACCGAGATGCCTGTCAGAGGAGTACGGGGACTCAAGTTCAGGAAGTACGGAAAGGCGTTGTCCAACATGGTCCCACAAAGAAGGGCCGCCAGGCTCCCGTGAGGTTCCCCGAAGCCGGGAGAGAGCGCGGAGAGAGGTACCAATGGGAAGCCGGCAGGGCCTACGGAGAAGCCAGTTACCAATTGGGAATTCCCAGAAGCAGGAGCCCACATACAAAGTACAAGGGCTGCCTGTGTCTCTGAAAACAGTAGAGACTTGTTTGAAGGAAGTTTTGCGACCCGGAATCGGGAAATATGAAAGTTGTCGGCAAGTCACTACACTGAGCTGGAGAGTGATCCCAGTTTAGTGGGAAGCTGGGAAAAGAAGATGGAAGTACGTCTGGTATCTGGCAGGGGAGTAAGCCAGATATTCCGCAACCAAGGGAACAGGAGTCCGAGAACCCCAATTGGGGGAAGACGAAGCCAGTCAGAGGCCAAGGGAAGAAAGCATCCCATTTAGTCTTGTGAACTTTTGCCAAGAAAAGTGACGACGTTGGGCAGGTTAGTGAACCCAACCTGTCAAACATCAGGGTCAGGGAGTCATTCGCCCTGATACTGCAAAGTGTGGAAAACAGAGCAAAGCCCATGAAAGAACAAAGGAAGAAGGGCAAACAGAGCCTTGTGAATGTTTATTGTGTTGTTAGTTTACAAAAGCAACTTAAAAAGACAATTAAAAATATATACAAGACCATTTCAATTCATAACAATAATTATTCAGCTACAACACATTTTCTTTTTACAAATAAAGTTTCCCCTAGTCTAATATGAATACAATTTAGAAAAGACACTAATGCAAGTAACATTGAGGAATTTCAACCTTCCAATAGTTCATTCCAAAACGCATCCAATTCCAGACTATTCTTGTGAGCCACAAATCTCTGTAAATACTGCACCCTTTGAGATTCAATTACAGGACAGGATATGACCTAATGTTTTAGTGACTCCAAGGACTTTGTTCCATACAGCCTATATGGCCATTCTGATTCTGAGAGACCTCTAATCCTACCCCATCGATCAAGCGTTCTCAGTAAATTAAACCAGAAACGCATGAAAACAGAGCAATATTTGAAATCAGGAAATCTCACTATGTATTCTGGCAATTTCCAATAAGGCCACTACTGGGTAGCTAACTGAGTGCAACTTCTATTTATAAAGAAGATCCTGATCATTACTCTATTGATCTAAGTTTTTAGATCGACTTTAGCTGGGTTTCTTATAAGACTATTCTTGTCTCAAACTGCATTTTCCAGTAATAGTTAGCATCCACATTTGCACTAACCAAGACACTAGGCCTAATTCATGGTGAATCAGAAACTAGAGAGGACAAAGGTATTTTCAACAGTTGTTTCCCACCTAACTTCATAAACTCCAAACCATATAATAAAGTAGGTAATACCTTCCCATTTTAATAGCTAATTAAAGGCTTTAAGGTATACCTACAATATTTATGTAATATTTTCTTACATTGGGCAAGCAATTGTGCTTGCTTTTGTTGCAGCTCATCAAAAAGTGAACACAATTTCACTTTACTTGAGATCAAAAACCCTAAATATTTTATTTCATTAACTATTTCCAATCTCTGATTTCCCAGATACCATGGACCCATGTTTTTCACTTATTGGAAATAGTCACTATAGAAGTTTTCTTTCGATTCATTAGCAAGTTCTTCTCTCGCAAATAATATTCCAATGCATTTAGTAATCGGAGACCCAAGACGGTCTTGCCAAATAACACATCATGGGCAAACAATAATATTGATATTGTCAAGGTTCCCAGTCTTGGTGGAAAATTAATGCAACCCTCTAGGCCCTCAGATGTCTGATAAACATAAATTGAAAAGAAGGGTGCAAGAACTTAACCGTCTAAAACCAATATTTGTGCTAACTGGGAAACACAATTTGGCGTAATTGTCAAGACTTGACAGACGTACTTTGTGAACTTTGAGAAACCAAGAGTGTGGAAGACCAGTGGAAGATAGTCATTCCCCTTGATGTGTTGTGGACATTGTTTAAAGTCGAGAGAAGGGAGACATTCTCTTGACATGCTGCGAGAAGACCAGTGGAGGGGAGTCATTCCCCGTGGTGTATTTGAACATTGTGCTAAGCCAAGGGAATGGAGGCATTCTCTTGTCTGAGAAAGGCGTGGGGAAGGGAGGAATTTCCCCCTCACCTGTGTGGATTGTTTAACAAATCCCCTAAGGTAGGTTAGGGGGAGGGAGACAGCCCTTGACAGTGGCAGGGGAAACGAGTGAAGATGTATATGAGTGGAACTCCAAGACGAGAGGACAACTTTGTTTTCAACTATTATTCTGAACATTTGATTTGCCTCTACCCGCAGCTGAGCGAAAACCCCTGTCCAGAAGAAAGGGAGAGACTTAACCCTTTTTCCTTTGTTTGTATCTTAAGCGTTGGGGATTTTTGGGCACAGGACAGACTTTTCAGTTGGACATACTGACCGTTTCAAATTATTTTGTTGAGGCAGGGAAACCCCTCAGACTTGAGGCTAGATAGGTTTCTCTTGATTTTCAATAAAAACCCTTGACTAGGACACCTTTGTCTTGTTCTCTGACTTCTGCACCCATACAAGACACAAAGTGGCTCTACCGCACTTCACAGAAGGTGATGTGTGCAGGGGAAAAAAAAAAGAACTTTACTATGGACAGAGTTCTCCTGCACCGATAGCCATAGGGACTGATCAGTGGCCCCAAAACAGACTCTAGATACTTAAGAGGAGCTTGGATATACTCCATTTGGGGTATGGAAGTGAACAGAAGACTGCCCACAGTAATGACTGTCAGAAGCCGGTTTTACCCAAAATGGATGGGAAAATAATCAGCAATTGATGATTTTAAAACATTGCAATAATACTGGATGAAATGTGTGCCCCAGCTGTGGATGTCCACAATTGCCAAAAGGGCACCGGGAAATAACTGTTAGTAACATGGTTATTAGGGAGTTTCACATAAGTTACTGTGTGACGAACTTAGAAAAGCCCATCTTGGATGCACTTTGTTCCAACCCTTAGGTTTGGCATGAACCACACAATCAAACTGTGGTAAGACAAAGAAACTCTATACACTTTGTGAGAACCATGAGGGCATTCTCACTCCTATTCCTCATGGGTCCTCTGCACAGGTGGCCAGGGAAAGGCCAACGCTTTTGGATCCCCAACCCTTGGGGTGGACAAGCGAGGGAGGATCACCTGGGTGGAGGGTCTGGCAAGGACTGGGAGGGGGATTCCTGTAGGAGAAACATGGTATCCCCTTTTCCTATTACAGATCAAGTCGACCCTTCCGACGCCTTTATTGGGCATTTTGAGTCAACTCCCGGGAATAACTGTTAGAAGTACTGTGACGAGGCTCGAGAGCCTGAGCAAAATGGTTGGGGGCTGCTGAAGCTCCGACAAAGCTGGAGCAACTTCCACCACTTTCTCCCGGTCCAGGCTGCAGAAAGCCGTGATAATGGGTTCGACATGATGGTGAAGGGCTCCGGAATCCCCAGAGTGAAAACCAGCCACTGGGATCCTGCGGCATCTGAGATATGGCCTCCTACGCAGTGAGGGACACTCGCACCTAGGCGCTGTATGAGGGCGCGCACATCATAGCCACAATCTGCAGCAGACCCGGAACCTATTTCGGATCACGTAAGGCACACACAAAGAACACAGACTTGCGCCAGTGGCAGGGCGCACTCTCCCCTGACGGCACTACAGCAAGCCACATCTCACCACCAGACACAGCAGAGGGGCTCAATCCCGCTTGGCGAAGAGGGACGGCACAAGACGTTACGCCGACCCTGGAGACCGGAGCAGGCAGCGGTTGGCACCATGGTGCGGGCACCATTTTGCACCTTCACTTCAGCTTCCCATCCTCCGGTGGGATGCCTGAGACACCGGAACGGCTCCGTCTGAGGACACGCATTGACATGGGAGGCGGTCAGCCGGCCCAAAAGCTGAGGCATACAGCGAGCCTCCCTAAACACCCGGCAACCGCTTCCTGCACAGAGCTAAATTGCAGTACAACGTGGGTGCCTCCAGGTAGGGAGAACTTGATGATAGTGGTGCCCGGGCAGCGGCATTGATTTCCCCTGGCTGTGCATCCTAGGGGAACGACAGAACATCCCTCCCATAATAACAGGGGGGTAGAGGAGTGAGCCCCATGTCCAGAGGGCAGACTGGTGACAACCGGCCTAGAAGCGCTATATAAACAAAACAAACATCTGGCACCTCCGTGGGGAGCAGACAACCCCTACCATGCTGGATTGACCCAGAGTTTGAGTAACTGGGGGCTGCCATGCGAGGGGGGCCCGGTCTAGTCTTTGGTAGGGTGGGCACATCAATACCGCAGTCAGGGGCTGCAGCTCAGCGGCGAGCACACCATTAACCGCCTCAGATTCAGTCCTGGACGTTTGGCTGGCCCCCGTGCCGGACCTGCCTGCGAAACAGCGGCCCACCAACTAACAATCCCACCTTCCGCCCCTTAGCGCATCAGCACCTGGGCCCAGACCAGAGATGCAGTGATAGAGGGTCTACAGGGACAGGGGACCTCACTGATATGCTATCGGCACAACCGGACACGTCCTCCACTACCATACCTGTAGCTGCAGACACTCTACCATGCCGCTTTGCATGTCATAGAATGACAATGGACATCCCAGCACAACTACAGGCCATCTTGGTGGAAATGAAACTCATTGGCCAACGGACCCAGGAGACCACCACCATGGTCCAGGACATTAGGCTCAACTTGCAGAATGTCCAGACGAGATTGAATGTGCAAGCGGAAAGAATGACAGATAACGAGCAGCGCATCAGCTCCCTAGAGGACAACCATTAAACCACGTCGACTGAGCTGGACGGAGTTATCCGGGAGGTGCAATGTCTCAGTGCTAAGCTGGAGGACCAAGAAAACAGATCGAGATGCAACAATCTTAGGATGGTCGGCCTGCCAGAAAGCGCAGAGGGTCCAGACCTTGAAACCTTCATGTACAACATCTTACAGGACGTGCTCTACATTGAAAATCCATGGGACTATCATCGAGTGGATCCACCGGGCACCGATCCCCAAACCAGCTGCAGGGGAACGGACCAGAGTGATAACGCTCCGGCTGTTACATTTTCAACACAAGATGGCTATATTGAAAGCATACAGATCTGTAGCCCAAGAGAAAATTAGGGACGTCCCGATGTGCCTATTTAATGACTATTCTGCAGAGGTTCCACGCCACCGGAAAGATATTCACCCCATATTAGAAGGGCTTAAAGGGAAAGAACACAGGCACTATCTCAAGCTCCCCGTAGTGTGGTGCTTCCAACCTGACCACCAATGGCATTCATTTGAGGACCCGGAGGATGCCTGGCGCTTCCTGCAATGGCAGAACCCCGTCACTGCAGATTTCCCACAGGAAGTGGCACAGAGGACACAAGCACCATGTTCGCTCCGAAACTCGTATCAGGGATATTCCCATAATAAACGCAAGCGGGCCGGTAGAGGTCACCGGGTTCCGGATTGATCACAAAAGGAGACCTCAACCTGATCATTCTACCCTCAGATGAACAACAGCCGGAAATGACAAGCCCTGCACACGGGGGAACTCGGCCTGTGAATAGGGCCGCTGCTGGGGTACCCTGGTCGTGCAACTGAGAACTGACTGGCACGGTACGTAGCCATCTGTGCCCATCCTGTACAGCGCTGACCTGGGGAGAGAGATTGCGCAGGTACGTCTACAGCGCCAACTCCTGCAGCCACATCGGCTTCCCCCTCGATTACAACAATGCTAGACTAGCACAGATGCTCATGCTTCTGACACTGGAAAACTGTCCACTACCTGGGTCACATACCGACATAGGCTTAGTCTTTTTCTCTACCGCTTTCAGATCGCTTCCCCTAGTAGAGGGCATATAGAATGCATGGTACTGGGAGGGGGTCGATCCCCTTGCACCCAGCAAACCTGTGCATGGGCAATATTACCAGGTATTGGGAGAGATGTTCAATGCCAGTGTTAAGGGGCGAGGTTCACCCCCCATGTGTTGAAAGGATGGCCTTAGTTTTTGTTAGAAGGTTATGGGGTAAGGGGTTTCCACAAGGTGAGAGCTTTCTGCTTGATAATCGAATCTGGGGTGATAAGGTGTCAACGCTGACATATGTGGTCCTGGTGGGGGAGTCCCCACCATTGGAACTTATGGCTACGCTCACATTGGTGACTCTTAAAGTGCAGGGCCTGGGGCACCCTCATGTGTTCTGAACCATTTGCGGGATCTCTAGTGGGACACTGTGTACCTGCAAGAAACGCATCTAAAGGATGTAGAATCCAAAAAAGGTGGCACTGAGAAAATACAACTATAGAGCCATTGAGGACAGGTGGATAATCCTGGTGGAGGGGTGGGGGGGGAGAGGGAGGAATCAGCATTACCTTGGCTTGGTTAAGACGGGTAATAGCCCTCTTCAAAAGACTTGCTCGCTGCAGGACGCCCAACTGGCAAAATAAAAAAAAAAAATTCAAAACAAAATTTAATAAAAATCGGGAAAACATTGTTAAAGACGCATTAACATAGCCGATCTTACAAGGTCCAACTTGGTAGAGAATCTTGAAACCTGAACATTTTTTGTGATAGCAGAGGTCCTTATTTCAGTTTTTCGTCTTTCTCCTTTAACTTTTCTTGGGAATGGAATGCTTCTTTTTAAGCAAGATGTATGCGTTAAATGTTTTCGATTTGTAAACTAACTGACCTGTGAAATAAATAAAAAATAAAGCTTAAAAATGGGGTTGGGTAGGTGCTGTGGCCCACGCCCTATACAATTGTAAACGGGGAGTGTCCTTAATAATTCATAAACAGGTTCCCTTCCAACTCCGGGACACGATAACGGACACGGAGGGAATATACGTTGCTATAAGGGGATTTATACACCACCACTTGGTCACCTTCCTCAACATATATGCCCCCACGACGGACTCTCCAACCTTCTTCATCCAGACCTTTATTACCTGTGCACCTCTCTTGGGGAATCTCACCCTTGTTGACGGTGATCTCAATGTTACTATAAACCCCATACTAGACCGCTCAAATACTGGCGCAGATGGCCCGACAAAACTGAAGAAGCGGTCTGTCCTTAGCACACTCCTACAGGATCTCACTTGAGGGACGCCTGGAGGCACATACATGGGACACGTAGGGATTGCACATTTTACTGTCACCATAATGCCTATGACTATTTCTGACCACGCCCCTGTTAGACTCCGGCTGAAGTGGCCGGAATTCTTTGCAAAGCCATTCCATGGCATCTCAATATGAGGGCACTGACATATCCTGACATAATAGTGCACGACCAATCTAAACCAGGCATATGACATGCATACATGCTGGTGCGCATTTAAAGCCTTCATGAGAGGCCAATGCATATCCAGGTGGTCGCATGAGCTGAAACAATGGAGGGAGAGAAGGAGACAACTCATCAGAGACCTAACCGCACTCGATAGAGTGCACAAACAAACTCCAAATCAACAGACCCTTGCGAGCATGAGATCCCTTAGATTGGAAATCACACAACATCCTTGAGTCCTAAAATCCTACTTGGGGTGCTCCCAAAAATACTACCTTGAAAACGACAGACCATTGCACTTAATGGCGTTGCCCAGAGACAGGTCACCCAGGTGATCGCCACAATACAGGACGGGAGCGGTAACCCCCTTGAGGAATACAGGCCATTAATGCTCGGTCGCTGATTATTACGCCAGTTTATACACAACCCCAGAATTCATCCTGTAACAAAAAATGCAGGAATTTGAGTTCCATCACACTGCCTAAACTCACCAGGGCTCAACAGGACGCTTTGGACACCCCAATATCGGTGGCAGAGGTGAACCGTGCTATACATTCCCTCTCACAGGGGAAAGCTTCCGGGCCGGAATAACGTGCGCAGGTTGCTACACATATCCCGGAGAAAGAAGATGCAATCTTAGCAATCTACGCAAAAAAGGCTTTCAATATGGTCCACTGGAACTTTATGTTCCTGGTTCTTGCAGAAAACAGCTTCCACACAGCCCTGATCAACCAGATTCGGCTGCTATACCCGGATCCGACAGCCTCCGTGATCACTAACAGCACATCATCACCACCATTTGGTCTTCACTCAGGCACACGACAGGGCTGCCCACTTTTGCCCTTACTCTATGTACTATCCATTGAACCGATCGCAATCAAACTACGGGCAGACCCTTATTGGGAGGGCCTACTGCAGGGACAGGAAGAACATCAGGTCTCCCTGTACGTGGGCAAGCTCTTGCTATATATTGGTAAGAGCCCGTCATCTGTCCCGCGCGTCCAATATCTATTAGAAGAATATGGGCCGATGGCAGGCTATGGAGTTAACTGGGCAAAGTCAGATATCCTCCCACTGCATCAGGACATCCCTGTGGGATCCAGAGGGGGTGGCCCCCTTTCTTCTCCAAGCACAGTACATAACCTACTCAGGGGTCAAAAATCGGTGCACACATCAGAGATCTCAGAGATCTCAACTACCCACACACAGAGCAAATCCACGCCGACCTGCAAAGGTGGGAAGCGTCCCCCCTGTCCCTGACAGGTAGGATAAACCTAGTATAGATGAACTCTATGCCCAAGCTTATTTACCTTGCAATGATGATCCCTTGCAATCCTACCCCTAAACTTTACAAAGATCTGGATACTGCCATTTCCAACTTCATAAGGCGTGGGAAAAAAGCATGGATACGAACATCCATCCTGACTGCCAACAAAGTGGACGAGCTACTACCAGGCCTCGCAGATCTGTTGGGCAAAGCAGTGGTTAAACTCAGGAGATACGAGCTGGAAGAGGATATAAATGTCCCAATTGGCCCCGCAGACCCCCCCCATCGAAATTCTAGCCACACCTCCGACCCCCACCCTATGTCAAATCTCATCCAATAGTGGGTCCGACAGACACAGTGGCACAAACTGTTAGCCCAGCAGGAAACGGACGTCAACATAGCACCCACTTGGATGAGCATAAATACCCTACTGGCAATCGATTGTATACATAGACTCCACTCTCGGCAAGACACCTTGTGGTTGCAGGTTAAGATCCTAGAACTCTGTGAAGGCCCCCACAAAATATTCCAGGTTGGACGTCAACTGCTGGATCAAGGCCAGGCAGTGGCTGCAATATAGGATACACACTGCTGTAATCTTACATTACACCACCGCCATCTCCCGTCAAACTCCACCAGCCCCATGCAAATTGGAACTGGAGCTGTATCAGGATGAACACCCCTGCATTTGCACTTTTTACACCACGAGCATCCCCAATAACGTAGATAGGAACGGTGCTGTAGCGATGGCCTGGTCTGCCGACCTTGGCCTCGCCACTGATGCCAGGGATGTGTACGACTACTTCTCAGCCATACCAGGGACCTCTGAATATTAGAAATCGGGAAATCCAATTTAAGATAACCCAGAACACATATTGCACACTGCCCAGGCTACATAAAATGGGCGTGGCATCCTCTCCCCCACATGTTGGCATGGTTGTGCTGACCTGGACACCATGAGGCACATTTTATGGTCCCGTCAAACTGAAAACATACTGGCGACAGATACACAAACGGGTAATAGCAAGCTTTCCAGAAGCGGATATACCATTGTCACCCGTTACAGCGCTGTTTGGGGCTAGCCACACAGAAAGGCATTCCGACACGCTTATATGCAAGGTCATAGTATCATGATCACTGCTGACCGCAAACTCCTGGTCATTCACTGGAGACTGCCTTCTCCACCCTCCGTATCACAATAGACAGGCTTATTGGCCAAGATTTGCACATTAGAACGAGTTGAATGCAAATGATTGTGCCCTGACAATAACAAACGGAAGGACAAACTATGGGAACTGCTTGACCCCCTCATTAAGACCATTAAGTATACAAATAACTGATGCCCACTCTATTGTGCCCCCCCCTGCAGCTGAATAGACCTCAGCCTAGACAAGTGCTGCACTCGCATTGCTGCCCCAATGGCCCTACACGTGACGACCCACACTCAGTCGTTCACGTATAGCCCTTATTCAAACTGTTATGCCCTCATAACCAAGTGGAACAGGGAGAGGGTTGAGGGGTGGGTGGGAACGGCCCGGTTGGCCATGGGGTAGCAGATTGGGTGCTACCTATACTCTTAGCACATGGGGACAATTAAGATCTCTGGGGGGGAGAAAGTCAACCTGAATGTAAAATATGTACCTCCAAGGAGAAAGACGAGATCTCCCATTAGTGTGATTTTCTAAACCGTTGTTTTGCCTCTATGCTGTTGCAAAGTTTGTATGTTAAATGCCGAAAAACAAAAAGTAGAATAATAAAAATAAAAAATAAAGTACTCAGACGAAGAAGCAGCAGCTGGGAGCAATGAGGACTAGATGCTTTTACCAGTCTGGTACTGGGACGAGGAAGAGGCTTGCTGATAATACTAAAGGTCAAGCATGTCCCCTTAATGATCGTCAGGCATGGCTAATCGTACCACTGCACCTGTAGCCAATTAGAACGCTGTCGGTGTATAAGAGACGCAATCTAGGGGTAGGAAGTAGCGGAGCAGGAGAGGGTGAAGCAAGAGAAGCTTTGGCATTGAGGGAGAAACAGCAAAGAGATGAGAGAAAGCAGCGGGACGCTACGTATATGCAGCATGTCAGCGGTTCACAGGAGTGCAGCCTGGGTGCTGGTGCTCTGTGGAACCGAGTGAACATCCAAAGTTCATCAGTGCCTGCAGGCTGTCCCTTTTGTGGTGTTCGCAGTGCTTGATCTCTTGGGGTCAGAAGCTGACACAGGAGGGCCTGAGGGGCAGAAGCAGGAGTCCTGAAGCGGAGGACTGAAGGCCGACAGATCTGCGCTGTGGAAACACTGAAAGAAGCAACCAGTCTCAGAGTGCTGCGCACGATACAAAGGCAATTTTCATAGACTGCTTCCAAGGAAATTAAATGAACGAAAACTCTTCTAATTCTTACAAAGGTGTTTGCGTGCTAGTCACATTATAAAAGCAACACAGAGACTTAAATCGCCAAAACGAATGAAACCTTTAGATTGCTAAGAACATCTCTGAGTGATGGGCACGTTATTCGAAGCATTCTACAGTGTTTAGAACAACAAAGCAAATTGAATGAAGATCTTCAACACCTATAAAATTCAGAACTAAATGAAAACTGTACAAGATACCCTTTCAGTGAATGCAACTGTGGGTACAAGCACAATTTATATGTTTTGAACTTACATGCAAAGTTAAACAATACAAGAGAACTAAATACAAGTAACCCAATTATACTTTGGAGATGAACAAATGATTGAGTTGCAATTTCCCACTAAAGATATTGGATATCAAGCCCAACCACATCCAGAGGGCGCAACTGTGGCACAGAGCTTTAAGAAAGCTGGAAATCCCTATATGTTGGAAGCAAATCTTGAGGACGGGAACCCATAGATTTGAACTTTCTTTTGTGGTAGGAACTAGGTTTTGAACCTTGGGGAAGGGAACCCACAGTACTGGTTAACATATCTGAACTTAAGGCAATCCTGAGACTTATTTGAACTGCTTTATACTTGGGGAAGGGAGCCGAGAGAAAGCTGTGAGCTGGACAGAGCTCTGAACTTGGTGTTGAACACCGTTTTGTTAATTGATGACATCCCTACACATTGCATAGATTTGTTGTGAGGGCAAGTATAGGTTTTGGACAAGGACAGATTCTTAAATTGAACTTTCAGACAGACTTTGCTTAGTTTTGGTTTGTTAGGGAAATCTCACCATAGGATAGGTAGGGTTCGAAATTGTGATTCTATGAGCAGGAGCTAAAACCAGCACCTGGGTGGCAGGCAGGAGCAACCGCTGGGAAACCAGGAGCTACCAGAGATGCTCCTTAACTTTGTCCATTTTGTACAAACCTTTGGTCTTAAATGGTTATTAGACATTCTCAAATACTCAAAGTTAATGTCACATTTACATGTTTGAAGCCACCAGTTGGCATTAGGAGCCAAAGTAGCCCCTGGTAGCTGTTGACTTCCAGCTAACTAGGCTCTACAGTGCTAGAGGCAGGAGCTAAATAGCTCCCAACTCCCCTCAATTTCGAACCTTGGGATATGACCAGATGTTTTCCACCCTGACTTTAGTTTTATTGTTCATTCAGACTCTGTGGGCAGTCTTACTCCAAGATGCCTTTACAACATATAGCTATAGTACAATCATTTTTTTTTATTTCATATGCACAAAGACACACAATCAGGGCATACTCTGCCCAGGCAGCCCGTCGGCTACTTGCCCAAGGCAAAGGGCCGCTCCTGAAAAAGCAGCTCCACTCCGTCTTCGCCTGGGAAGCCTGCTGCCATCAACCAGCAGCGACTGATGAGGTAAGTATGGTCTGCGTGGGGAGTACAGAAATTACTGTTATCCAGAAAAACCCTGACACTCATTTTACCTACATAACATAGCACACCAATGTTAGCCAGCTAGTAAATAGTTTCCCATTTGCTGAGGTGTACCGGCATTTACGGTGGGTTTCCATTTACCTTTGTATCTCCAATTTAGGTGTTTTTCCCACTTCCCATGTATCTCAAATCTAGGTGTTTTCCATTTACTTCAGTATCCAATTTAGGCATTTTTCCCCATTGGTGTTTCTTCCTATTCTAGGTGTGCACACCCTAGCACTGTGTTTCAGCTCTAGTTGTCCTTTTACCAATGCTGTGTTCCAATTCTAGGTGTTCTCCCCGCCAGCACGGTGTCCCAGTTCTAGGTGTTTCCATTCTACTCCTATGTTCCAAATCTAGCTGCTATTCCCTATGCTGTTTTATTCCACTTCTAGGTGTTTCCCCTCTAGCACTGCATTTCAGTTCCGGGTGTCCTATTACTACTGCTGCATTCCGACGCAAAGCGTTTCCTCACTGCTGCTGTTCCAACGCTAGCAGTTTTCTCCTCTGGCACATGTGCTATAATTCTAGGTGTTCCCATATTACTGCTGACCCAATCCTAGGTGTTAACCCTCCAAGCCAAATTGCTCCACAACTAGGTTCCCACTAGTACAGTGCCCCAATTTAGATGCACCACCCAGCATTCTTGGCGCCCCCCAGCTTGCCCAGGCATAGAAACACGTCCATAGCCACCCTTAAAGGCCTCCCGGACAAAGTTATCCTTGGCTAGTGTCAAGATGTGCGTCCCTAGGGTGCTGCGTACCTGTGTTTCCTGTAGGCTTGCGTGCCGGGGTCGCCAGGACGTTGCTTGTAGAACGAAAGATAAGGGTAACGCCAGGAACCGGCCCAGGTCCCGTCCTGATTGCAGGATTGAAAATGGGTCCGATTCCCGACGCCACGAGTGAACACTTCCCTGGATTTACGTGGCGCCAGAACAGTGCAAGCACTGAACAGGGAAGGCCGGTAGATGAAGACTGCGAGGCTTGAGTGCGTTGCTGTGATTCTGCAGAATCCTTCTTGAAGATGTCGAGAGGAGCCGGCCGGGGCTGTAGTATGGCAGAAAAGGCAGACGGCAAGTGGGACCGAACAAAGGCACCGAGGCACTGGCACCCAGCACAAGGCAGAGGAGTATACAGGCAAGGAAGGTGGTCAGGCAGGAGAGGGAAGGGAGGTAAGGAGGAAAGATGAAGGGACCGGGAGAACTAGGCCAGGACCGGACAATACCCAACCCAAGAGAGCAGACCCCCAACCAAGGAACCTAACCACCAGGGAAAGGGAAGGCTGGTCAAACTGGAAGGAAACAAGGGAGGCAAGCGAGGGGACCAAGGAAGCACAAGAATTTCAAGAAGCGAGCGGGAGGTCAGGACCAAACCGCATTGAGACGCGGCGAGTTCAGATCCGGAAGCCCCTTTATAGTGATTCGGCACGGAAGCGAGGCTTGACCCGCAATCCGAATCGGCGCATGCGCGGAATCACGGTATTCGCGGGAACGAGGCTTGAACCACAAGCCCGTTCCCTGCCGCTTCCGCGTATGCACGCATGCACCCCAACTCGCCCGTGACCAAGGCGAAACCGCGGGTACAGCCACCAGGCATCACCCCGCCCACAAGGACAGGGCCGATCCCGGGTGAGTGTCCTAACACCATGCCCCCTCCCAGAAAGACCCGGGGCCCCCGGTCTACAAGGATGGCGTAAATAGAACTCACGCACCAAACGGGGAGCATGCACATTCCCAACAGGTTCCCAAGTGCGGTCACAAGCCGAATACCCCTCCCAATCCACCAGGAACTGCAATTGACCCCGATGGAAACGAGAATCACAGATTTCTCGGACCTCATATTCAGGAACACCCTGCACCTCAAAGGCCGCAGGACGAGAGCCCGAGCGCCCATAGGGGTCCTCCAGGTGAGGCTTAAACAAGGAGACATGAAACACAGGATGCACCCGCCAGGATGGGGGTAAATCGTTTGAATGCCACTGGAGAAATCGGTCTAGTAATCTGGAAGGGACCTAGGAAACGGGGAGCAAATTTCGTAGGTAAGTTGCGAACAGGTAAGTTCTTGGAAGAAAGCCACACCTTCCCACCAACCTTGAATATAGGTTCCGGGGTACGCCTCCTATCTGCCTGTACCTTCATGTCCTCACGTGCCTTAACCAGGGTACCAGTCGCCTGGGCATGCAGACTTTGGATCTCTTGAATCAGCTGATCAGCAGAAGGAACCGCGCTTGGTCGTACAGGAACAAACGGAAAAAGTCTGGGACTGAGTCCATAGGTACAAAGAAAGGGGCTTACACCTGTTGCAGAATGAATCGAGTTGTTGTAAGCTACCTCAGCAAAGTCCAGTTGCAATGCCCAGTTGGTCTGAGAGGCGTTGGAGAAACAGCGCAGATATTGTTCCAACGTCTGATTGGTCCTCTCCGTCTGTCCGTTGGACTGTGGATGATAGCCAGAACTAAGTGCTCGATGTATGCCCAGGTGATGACACAGTTGTTTCCAAAAGGATATGAACTGGGAACCGCGGTCCGAGATGATCTTATCAGGTAGTCCATGCAACCGGTAAATGTTGTGCAGAAACGCTCGGGCCATGGAACTCGCAGAGGGAACTTTAACAAAAGGGATAAAATGAGCCATCTTGGAAAAACAGTCAACTACTACCATAATGCATGTGAAGCCCTCGGAAGGTGGTAGTTCCACTATGAAATCAGTAGCTATGGTGTGCCAAGGATAGGGCGGTGTCTCGATGGGTTGGAGTAGACCGAGTGGTTTCCTTCTGGGTATCTTTACTTCTGCACATACTGGACAGAATTCCACGTATTGTTTAACTTGTTTGGCCAATCCTGGCCACCAAAACTGTCGGGCGACAAGTTCTTGTGTAGCACGTATGCCCCGATGACCCCCGATCTTCGAATCGTGAAAAGCATGCAAAATGGCATTCCGAAGAGAGTCGGTGGGTGCATACAATCTCCCACTGAAGTAGAGCAATCCCTCGTTCTCACAAACTTGGGGCAATTTCAAAAGTTCCGTTCTGTAAGGGTCTGCCAATGTTTCCTGTACGAACGTATCCAGGCAATGAGACACTGAAAACAAGAAATGTTCTGGGGCTAGCAATAACTGGTTCTGACTGTCTTGCTTGATGTCTTCCAAGGAGCGAGACAATGCGTCTGCTTTCAGATTTTGAGCATTTGGTATGTAAGTGATTGTGAAATCATAATGAGAAAAGAAAAACGCCCAACGGGCCTGGCGGGAATTGCGACATTGAAGAGATCGTAGATACTGTAGATTTCTATGGTCGGTACGGACCTCAACAGGAAATTGGCCTCCCAAAAGATGATGGCGCCATTCTTCAAAAGCCAATTTGATGGCTAAAAGTTCCTTTTCGATCACGGCATAATTCCGTTCGCTCAACGTTAGTTTTTGGGAAAAATAAGCCACTGGGAATTCAACATCCGACTGCGAGTCCTTCTGTAGCAGAACTGATCCAACGGCGAAATTCGACGCATCTGCTTCCACAATGAATGGTCTACTTTGGTCGGGATGATGTAGGATGGGAGAGGTGCTGAAGGCGTCTTTGAGACGTTCGAACGCATTGGTGGCTTCCTCATTCCACACAAACAACGTCTTACTGCTGGTTAAACTGGTTAAAGGTGCTGTGAGATTGGAAAAACCTGGTATAAAGCGCCTATAGAAATTGGCGAATCCAAGGAATCGCTGAAGGGCCTTCACATCGTTGGGTCGTTTCCATTCTTGAATAGCCCGTGACTTAGTTGGGTCCATCTGTATGCCAGAACGGCAAATCACGTACCCAAGGAACTCGATCTTGTCTCGATTGAAGAGACATTTCTCAATCTTGGCTTACAAGTGGTTCTGATGTAAACGGTTGAGAACTTCTTTGACATGTATGATGTGTTCCTTCTCATTCTTTGAGAAGGGAATAGTTTCTTACCTGTAACTCCATTTCTCCAGCATTGGTATCTTTCATGGATTCACATGCTTAAAATATTCCCCGTCGTCAGGCTGGGAATCCCCGGTACATTATATAGACCCTTTCCCGTAGGAAAACTTTTTCGACGCTTATGCGTCCTATCCACCTCGTTTTGTATCATGCGTGCCCGCGCCGTCAGGGCGTCATGATATAAATACAGGCCCCGCCCCCGCGCTCCCTCAGATTTCGGCCCCCAAAGTAGTGGGGGAACCGGTTTGCATGTTCAGGGGAGGCAGGTGGGCGCATGTGAATCCATGAAAGATACCAATGCTGGAGAAATGGAGTTAAAGGTAAGAAACTATTCCCTTCTCCAGCATTGGATCTTTCATGGATTCACATGCTTAGAATAGATTACACAGCAGTACCACCCCCAAAGAGGAGGCGTGCATGCAAACCCATATACTTTGTTCGCAAAGCCCGTTTCCTATGATCATGTATACATCAGTAATAGTTAACACAGGAAAACGAACCACATACAGTTACAAATTCCATAGGATGCAACCCCTCAGCCGGGGCTTACCTTACTGGAATAGGTGTCGAAGCACCGTCTGTCCCATCCGGGTATCTTCGGCATGTTGCTGCGACAGGCAGTAATGGCGGGTAAAGGTGTGTGTAGCCGCCCAGGTAGCCGCCATGCAAATGTCCCCCAGAGGGACTCCGGCCCACAGTGCCGTCGACGATGCCGCTGCTCTAGTTGAGTGAGCTCTTGGCCGTCGTAGAAGAGGTTTCCCTGCCCTAGAATGGCAGTACGAAATGGTAGATGACACCCATTTTGACAGTCCTTGCTTTGAAATGGCTTTTCCTTTAGCACCCAAACCATAGGCCACGAACAGTTGTCTCGTTTCTCTGAACGGTTGCGTACGATGGAGATAAAACTTAAGAGCCCTTTTTACATCCAATGTGTGTAGCATGCGCTCCGCTCCCGAGCATGGCTCCGGAAAAAACGTAGGCAACACAATAGAGGAGTGTTTATGGAACACCGAAGGAGCTTTTGGTATAAACTGCGGGTTAGTGGCTAGGACTACCTTGTTCTTGAAAAATCGTAAGTATGGTGGGTCTACCATTAGAGCCTGAACTTCTGAAATACGTTGTGCTGAAGTGATGGCCACTAGGAAGGCCAATTTCCACGACAGAAACTTTAGAGACGATGATGACATTGGCTCAAAAGGAGGCTTCATAAGAGATGTTAAGACCAGATTGAGGCTCCACTCCGGCGGAAATTTCTTCTCTGGAGGGAAACTCCGAAAGAGGCCTTTAAGGAAGTGTTTAATCAGGCGATAACTGAACAAAGGTGCCGAGTGCCGTCGACGAGTAAACCTGGAAATGGCTGCTAGGTGTACTTTTATTGAAGATACCGATAGGCCCTTTTGAGCTAAGAGCAGCAAGTATGGAAGGAGCTGTTCTGGCTTAATCGATTGCGGGGCCAAGCCTGGTTGATCCTCACACCATTGACAGAAACTTTTCCATTTGTACGTGTATGAGGCGTTTTTGGAAGGTGCTCTTGCCGCTTGTAGGATACGCCGACAGTCCTCCGGAATCGTTAATCGACCAAATTCGGCGAAGTCAGGAGCCAGGCCGTCAACTGGAGGCTGTCCGGGTCGTGATGCCAAACAACACCGTCCTGTCGAGACAGAAGGTCGGGGGTCTTCTTGAATCTCATCGGTTCCGCCGCCGCTAAGTGTAGCAGGTCTGAAAACCACACCTGTCTGGGCCAGTATGGGGCCACCAGAATTACACGACATGGGTACCTGAGGATCCATTGCAATGTCCTCCGGACCAGGGGAAATGGAGGGAATGCATACATGAATTTGTTCGTCCGTGGGAAGGAGAACGCATCCCCCAGAGAGCCCTTCTGAAGCAATCTGCTTGCGTACTGATGGCATTTTTTGTTGTTCTTCGTTGCAAACAGGTCTATGGACGGGTGTCCCCATTTCTTGAATACTTGTTGTAGTTGCTGGTCGTTCAGTACCCACTCGTGAACTTTGTTCATTTCTCTGCTGAGGGCATCTGCTTCCACGTTTCTCACGCCTGGTAGGTGGAACGCTAAGATTTTCATGTTTTGTTGTAGGGCCCAATGCCAGATTTTCTGTGCCTCCGTCGATAGGGATCTGGAACGTGTCCCTCCCTGTTTTCTCAAGTAGAACATCGTAGTGGTGTTGTCCGTCATGACACGCACCACCGAGTCCCTCAGTTGCGGAAGAAAAGATTTTAGAGCCCATCGCACTGCTCTCAGTTCTAGCAGGTTGATATGCAGGGAGGACTCCTGCACGGACCACCGGCCTTGTACCTGTAACGTACCCAGATGAGCTCCCCATCCGCTCAGCGATGCATCCGTCACCACCGTCTTTTGAAACTCTGGTTCCAGTAGAGGCATCCCTTTCGTTAGATGAGTAGACACTCTCCACCAGCCGAGTGCTTGCACTAGTTGTTGGTCGACGACCAGTCTGTCGGACCAGCGACCTCGGCTCTGCGCCCAACGGTCTGCTAGAAATTCCTGGCAAGGCCTCATAAACAGACGGCAGTTGTTTATTAGCGGAATGCAGGACGACATGGTCCCTAGCAGGGACATGTACTTGCGCACCGAGACCTTGGTACCGCCTCTCCATTCCGACGCCTTGTTTTGAAGTTTCTGAATTCTTTCGCTGGATGGTCTCACCAGGCTTGTGTGTGTATGAAACTCCGCTCCTAGGAAGACCAAGGTCCTCGAAGGCTCTACGGAGGACTTGTTGAAGTTTATTGCGAAGCCCAGTTCCTGTAAGAGGGACATTGTGGCTCGTAGACTGTCTCGTGTTTGTTCCTTGGATGAACCTCTGACCAGCCAGTCGTCTAGATATGGATAGACATGATGACCGTCCTTCCTTAAATGGGCCGCTATAGGGGCCAAGCACTTGCTGAACGTCCTGGGGGAGGACTTGAGCCCGAAAGGGAGGACCTTGAACTGAAAATGCTTTCTCCCGACGACGAATCTTAAATATCTCCTGTGTCGTGGGCGTATTGGAATGTGAAAATAAGCATCTTGAAGGTCTAGTGATGATAGATAATCCATGGGTTGCACCGACCTGATAACCTCTTGGAGCTTTAGCATTTTGAATTTTAGGCTCTTTAGCCACTTGTTGAGTACCCTCAGGTCGAGAATGGGCCTCCATTTTCCGTTTGGCTTTTTTACAACAAAGAACCTGGAATAAACTCCTTGTCCTTCCTGTGCTACAGGAACTCTCTCTACCGCCCCTTTTTGCAACATAAGCGCCGCCTCTTGTCGTAGGACTCGGAGGTGGGGCTGTGTCGAGAATAAAGGAGGAAGACGCGGAGGCTTGTCTTTGAATTGCAGCGCATGACCCATGCGAATCGTGTCTAGGACCCATCGACCTGTGGCGATGCATTTCCATCGGTCGAAGTGATGAGAGACTCGACCCCCCCAGGACGTTCCGAAGGCCGTCATTGGTTGCTGGTTTGCTTGGTCTTCGTTGACGACAGACCTGAGCCTCGCCGTCTGGAGGCTTGATAATCCCTGCTTCTACGTGCCGACTGGGACGCTCTTCTGAAACCTTGTGAAGAGTAAGAGGGCCTGTTGAATCCACGGTCCCTCGAGGCTCCAAAGCGGGAGTTTCCAGAAGCACCCTTGAAGGGGCGAAAAGAACGAAACTTTCTACCCGTTTGAAGGGCGCCGAGGGACCTAGCAGTATCCGTGTCTTCTTTCATCCCTTTCAGCGCTTCATCAACCTTTTCGCCAAACAGGTGTTCCCCTTCGCATGGCATGTCAAGGACTTTGTACTGTACTTCAGGACGGAAAGTAGTACATTTGAGCCACGCTTGCCGACGAAGCACTACTCCATGGTTGATTTGTTTGAACCCAGATTCTGCTAGGTCAACTGCGATATTGATAGCGTGGTTCGAGGCCTCTTCGCCATCCCGCACCAGTAACATAGCTGCTTTCCGGTGTTCGTCTGGCAGGTGTTCTAGGATAGGGGCTAATTTGTGCCACATTTCCCTATCATATCGTGACACTATCGCTAAGGAATTGGCTGCTCTTACCGTCGTCGCTCCGACCGAGAGCACCTTCTTTCCAAAGGCGTCCTGTCTCCTAGCCTCGCTTTCAGGTGGCGTTGAACATTTTTGCTGGACCCTGGCCTTCCTAGCCGCTGCCGCCGACACCACCGAGTCAGACAGAGCGTGTGATGTTAAACATTTTGGAGTGGACTCCGGAGCTTTAAACTTTTTCTCGATCCGTCCCTTTATGGCGGGCTCCGAGAACGGATGGCGCATCGTTTTGAGACCTTCTTGCCACACGTGGTCTAGGATCGGGATGGCAAAAACCGATTTTCTCCTTTGACCCATATGGTCAAAAAGGAAACAGCCTTTCTTCTGCTCCTCCGGAATCAAGCCGAATTCGGAACAAGCTTTCCCCATCATTGCATGGAAGGCTCCCACATCATCCGGGGGAGACGGCTGTGACTGGCTCCTCATAGACTCTACCTCTACATCCGAATTCCATGTTGGGTCCCTCGAAGGTGACAGGGAGATGTCTGACCCTGAGTCACCCAGTACAGAATCGGACTCCGACAACTCACCCTCCTCCTGTGCTCGAGGACGATCTTTTACTGCCTGGGGAGCCGATGGGTGTTTCGTCGTCGATCGAGCCGTACAAGTTTGCTCGTCGACGGAAGGTACAGACAAAAGTGACGATGAAGTCCCGGGCTGAGGGAACTGCGTATCCAGCCGCTGCAGGAGCTTCTGAAGAGTATTAAGCACATCCAGAGACAAAACTGTCTGGGGGGTCAATAACGTGGACGATAGCGGTACCACACCCCCGTTTGCACTCGTCGCCGTCGTAGTCGACGTGGAAGGCCGGAAGCCTAAATCCGATGGCTGCAGAACCAGATCACCTTCACCTTCCGCCGAGCCGGCCGTGTCTGGCTGCAGTAAGACTTCCGGGGGGGTCGGGTCATAGACCTCGGGCAGCCAAGCCATGGACTGAGTCTCCGTCGACGGGGGAATGCCCACCGCTGCCGCTTGAACGGTAATAGGCATCGTCAATGACACCGAGGTCGACGAGCAAGTCGTCGTCGTCGTCGAGCCCTTAGACTTCGTCGTCGATTTGGATGCCGACTTCCCGGCTGAGGCAAGACCTGGGACGGTCCCCTGAGGAGGATTTCGACAGCACTAGCCTCTCCGTCTTAGATGATGAGGAAGAGGAGGACTTTTTATGTGATGAGGAGGATCCATCCTGTTTCCTCTTATGCTTGTCCTCAGAGCGCATTTCAGCTGGCCGCACCTTCTTCGATGGAGGTTCCGAATTACTCCTGGAGGCCGTGGAGCCAACTTCCGAAGCCGGGTAGGCCCCTGCTCCGTCATTAAGCCAGTCGACCAGCCTTCTTTTTCGGTCCTTAAGGGTTTTTTGGGAGAAACCCTGACAAATTTCACATGTATCCGCCGAGTGGTGCGGGTGGAGACAGTAGATACAGTCCATGTGGCAATCACCTTCATAAATCTTTTTGAGGCCACAGGTTGCACACGGGCGAAATAACGCTTTTCCAGACATAATTCTCCAGAATTTGAACTTCGCCGAAGCGAAACAGACAAAAACAACCTAGTTTTCACTAGTAGTAAAACACGAGGATCCCACTACTTTGAAAGACGGTTGAAATCTGAGGGAGCGCGGGGGCGGGGCCTGTATTTATATCATGACGCCCTGACGGCGCGGGCACGCATGATACAAAACGAGGTGGATAGGACGCATAAGCGTCGAAAAAGTTTTCCTACGGGAAAGGGTCTATATAATGTACCGGGGATTCCCAGCCTGGCGACGGGGAATTTTCTAAGCATGTGAATCCATGAAAGATCCAATGCTGGAGAAAATCAGTATATCATCTAGGTATACCCATACTGATATTCCGAATAAATCCGAAAATATGTCATCCATTAAACGCTGAAAAACGGCTGGGGCATTGCATAGTCCGAAAGGCATTACACGATATTCATAGTGCCCTAAGGGTGTCTTAAAAGCCGTCTTCCACTCGTCACCAGTCTTGATTCGTACCAGATGATATGCCCCTCTTAAGTCCAACTTAGTTACTATACAGGCAGAGTGCAAGGATTCCAGGATATCACGTATTAGAGGCAATGGATATCTATCCTTCCGAGTAAGTTCGTTTAACTGCCGATAGTCCACACAAGGACGTAACGTACCCTCCTTTTCTTGACGAAAAACAGCGGAAATCCCGCAGGAGACTTGGAAGGGGTGATATACTGTTTCTGAAGGCAGTCGTTGAGATATTCTTGTAAGACTGTTCTTTCTTGCGGGGATAAGGAATCACTCGTCCATGTGGAATCACGGATTCTGGTAACAGATCTATGGCACAATCAAAACTTCTATGAGGAGGCAGGGGTATGTCCCTGGGTTCCGAAAACACAGAGGAATATTCCGCATATTCAGAAGGTATGGTAGACAACAGGCATACGCTAGATGTTCCATTCACCTCTGTCTGCGTGGCAATTGTAGACATCCCAACTGATAACCTTGCGGAGTATCAATCCAGCAAACAACGATCCGAATTAAAGGTCAAAGTACGGGTTACCCAATTAACCTTAGGGTTGTGGTACAACAACCAGGGTAAACCCAACACGATCGGATAAGATGGTGACTTAATCACATCCAAAGATATGTTTTCCAGGTGTTCATTGATCCGCAACTGCAGAACACCGGTGTGATGTTGAATGGGACCAAAAGACAAAGGTGTACCATCAATGACCTCAATCGGTGTAGCTTGCCTTTTCTTAAGAAGAGGGATCTGATTCTTCTTGACGAACTCAACATCGATATAGTTGCCAGATGCACCACAATCTAGAAGACCCATGATTTCAGTTGACTTATCCTGCCACAGTACTTCAATTCGGAGTACCAAAAGGGCTGCGGGAGACATGGGCAGTAAGATCCCATCGGTATCCGGAAGGGCTGGTGTGAACGGTAGGCCTGTCATTGCCTTCCTTATACCTGACAGGCCTACTAGTTTTCCGACTTCCTGAGTGGTCGTAACTGACAAGTACCCAGATAGTGCCCGGAGGCACCGCAATATAGGCACAAATTCAAGTCCCTTCGACGTTTCCTCTCTTTCGCGGACAAAGGTCCTCTGAGTGCCCCCAATTGCATGGGTTCCGGACCCGTTTCTGCTGTACTTGAAGCGCCAGTAGGTGATGGAAAAGACCTGGGGTACGGCTTCTCCAACCGACGTCTTTCCCCCTTCCGCTCAGCCAAACGGTGATCGATTCGTAGGACCTGTTCCTGAAGTACCTGTAAAGTATCCGGTTCTGGTATATGAAGAAGTTCGTCTTTGACTCCTCTCTCAAACCTCGCCGAAAAAGCGTCTTCTGTGTTACTTCTGGCCATTGAGAATCCGCCGCCAATTGACGGAACCGACCAATGTAAGAGATCAGATCACTTGAACCCTGCTTTAAATCCATCAATTGGTTTTGTGCTGTGGTGGCCATGTTAGGTGACTGGAATACCTCCAAAAACGCTTTCTCGAAGGCGGCAAAATCACCCAGTATTGGACTGTTTGCTGACACCAAAGGAGCTGCCCATGCAAGCGCATTTCCAGTTAGATTCCCTAGAATATACCCAATCTTCGCCTTCTCGTTGGTGAAATGGGAAGCCCGGAACAAAAAATGGATCTTGCAATGGTTACAAAATTCGGCCACTCTTCTCGAATCCCCGTCGAACTTCATGGGTGTCGTCTGTGCCATGGCAGAATCAGCCTGGGTTGTGGTGCTAGTCCTATGCACCACCATCTGACGTAGAGTCTCGTTTTCTAGACGAGGTGCTGTCATTTCAGCCCTTAAAGACCTGATTTCGTCCCTCAGATCAGAGGTTTCCTCCATCTCTGGGTCAGAATCGGAGGTTAGGCGTCTCAATCTGTCAAGATGTGCGTCCCTAGGGCGCTGCGTACCTGTGTTTCCTGTAGGCTTGCGTGCCGGGGTCGCAAGGACGTTGTTTGTAGAACGAAAGATGAGAGGGTAACGCCAGGAACCGGCCCAGGTCCCGTCCTGATTGCAGGATTGAAAATGGGTCCGATTCCTGACGCCACGAGTGAACACTTCCCTGGATTTACGTGGTGCCAGAACAGTGCAAGCACTGAACAGGGAAGGCCGGTAGATGAAGACTGCGAGGCTTGAGTGCGTTGCTGTGATTCTGCAGAATCCTTCTTGAAGATGTCGAGAGGAGCCGGCCGGGGCTGTAGTATGGCAGAAAAGGCAGACGGCAAGTGGGACCGAACAAAGGCACCGAGGCACTGGCACCCAGCACAAGGCAGAGGAGTATACAGGCAAGGAAGGTGGTCAGGCAGGAGAGAGAAGGGAGGTAAGGAGGAAAGATGAAGGGACCGGGAGAACTAGGCCAGGACCGGACAATACCCAACCCAAGAGAGCAGACCCCCAACCAAGGAACCTAACCACCAGGGAAAGGGAAGGCTGGTCAAACTGGAAGGAAACAAGGGAGGCAAGCGAGGGGACCAAGGAAGCACAAGAATTTCCAGAAGCGAGCGGGAGGTCAGGACCAAACCGCGTTGAGACGCGGCGAGTTCAGATCCGGAAGCCCCTTTATAGTGATTCGGCACGGAAGTGAGGCTTGACCCCGCAATCCGAATCGGCGCATGCGCGGAATCACGGTATTCGCGGGAACGAGGCTTGAACCACAAGCCCGTTCCCTGCCGCTTCCGCGTATGCACGCATGCACCCCAACTCGCCCGTGACCAAGGCGAAACCGCGGGTACAGCCGCCAGGCATCACCCCGCCCACGAGGACACGGCCGATCCGGATCCCGGGTGAGTGTCCCAACAGCTAGAGGTGCTAAACGGTGCACACTACAACCACCAAGATCCCATATCCCTTCCACCAAAGTTAACTAACACAGTGAAAGTCACCACTAGCAAGCCTCAGAACAGGACAGAGCTGCACCCCTCAACAAATACCAGAGGACCACACACACACACACACACGGAACAAAAAAAACAGACTAAGCAATAAAGGAAAACTGCTCGCGCCCTTGGTTCCCTAACCTCATGAACTACAAGTAACAACTATACACAAACTTGACAAACAGTAATGAGTCAACCCCAAGTACAGGAAACAAACCAATGCAAAGAGGACTCCTGCTCTAAGAAAGTAGACCCCACAACTCAAAAACACCATGCCACGCCACAAGAAAGACAAAGAAGCTAGAATGGAAAATAGAAATAACAAGGAAACTTCAGCCGCACAGGAAGGTTTCAATCAGCAAGATTTCACAAGTCCGAAAAACCTGGTGAAGAAAACAGACGGAGGACACCTACAAAGAATAGAGTAAAGACTGACTACATTGCTCGCTACCTCTTCACATACGACAGCTTTGCAAGCGAAGCAGACTACCAGCAACAAACCCACAGGCAAGAAGCAAAACAAATACAGACCTCATCTGGACGCCAAACACAACACGACAAAAATTGACCACTCCAAACCTGAGAACAGCACAGACAACACGCCAACAAGAATCATGGACAAACTTGAATCAATTACCTTCAACATACCTTACATCACCAAAGACTGGAGCCAAGGACGTGCACCAACACAACTCACCAACCGGAACGAACCAAAACCAAACAACCTTGCCATCAATCTAATCAGACTACTCGATGAAGAAATGGACCATCCAACAACAACTCCTCCCAACACGCACAACCAGGAGAGAACCACCAGCAACGGAAACCCAACAGACAACACACAGACACTGACTGACAAGATAACAACCAACAACCCACAAAGGAAATTAAACTACACTGCAGCCTGCTCAATGTTAGTTTCATGGCAACAGCAATTTATGACCTAAGCGAAGGAGGCATAGACGTGCTCTTTCTTACAGAAACCTGGTTATCTGACCACTACAAAGCCCCATTGAACAAAGCCAAACCGGGCAGTTTCAAATTAATACATGCCAACAGAGAAAACCTAAGCAGAGGCGGAATAATACACAAAGAGCACATCCGAGCCCCACCACTCACTTCAATCCCTCCTCAAGATCAAACTCAACGACCAAGCAAACAGTGTTCCTCCTGATCTACAGACCACCGTCCCATAACCCGAATTTAGCGACAAAGCTAGCAGACGCCATTGCCATTTTATCATCCTACACAACAACCTACTCATTCTGCAAGACAAACTTTTAGTTTGAAAAAGAAAACTAAACCTCAACAAACTCACTCTGCGCACTCTTGTAAACATTGCACTTCAAGTAAATAGTAAATTGATCCACCCATAATTCTGCACACACCCTGGATGCAATCTTCTGCAGAGAAGGACTATGGACGTCTGCACAACCCACACCAATGGTATGAGCAACCATTGCCTGATACCAAACTCCCAACGCGGTTACTGGCCGGAAAGGAAATACTCCACGCCAGCAAGAATACAAACTGGAAAAACCTAGACCTGGAGTCCTTAAACTTTACACTCATCCCTACCTAGCACCACCGAAACAACCCCTGATGCAACGGAAAACATACTCAACACCTAACACCAGCAAAACATTTCAACGCCACACCAAAAGAAATAGCCGCAAAATGGTTCACAGAAGATCTGAAAGAAACAACCACAAAATGCAAAAAAAACATGGCGAGACCAGTACAACTTACAGGGCATAATAAAATACCAAAGACAACTCGGACTATAAAAATCAACAGTACTCAAAGCAACAAAAAAATACTACGCCACAAGAATTGAATCAGCAAACAATGCACAGAAAGAACTCTTCAGAATAAGATTAACACAATCCTATCCTGCAAGAACGTCGTCATCCTGACACAAGCACTAGATGACAGCATCACCAACCAGCTAAAATAAAAAATAGAGACAAGCCAACAGACCAACACAACCCGAGTGAATACAACCACAACCACCGAACCACAGACAACTGGTTAGACACTACCTACAGCAAGACTCACCTGCCTAAAACCAATCACTAAGAAATCTTCTCCACACCGATCAAGGATACAACCTTGCAGTATCTCCAAGGGACCTGTGCCCCCTCCCTGACATCTTCAAAGAAATGCTCAGAACCCCTGTGACACTTCCGGAACCTAATGAACCTGTCACTCAAAACAGGAATTGTACCAACCGCATACAAATTGGTATACATCAAACCACTGGTAAAAAAGGAATCAGAATGCGCAGAAGACCCAAACAGCTACAGATTGATAAACCATTTACCCGACCCAGCAAAGTTCCTGGAGAACAATGTATACAAGATCTTACTAAATACGTTGAAACAAACTGAATATTCGACCATTCACAAGTTGGCGTCAGACCAATGAGAGGAACAGAATTAGCACTCCCATCGATTTGGGACGACCTAAAAATAATGGCAGACAACGGCGCCCAATCTGCCCTCGTACTATTGGACATATCTGCAGCTTTTGACACAATATGCCACGCAACACTTACAACCCAGGAACCAAATAACTGCTTTAAAAACGGTCTTGCAGACATCTACAACAAACAACCTCAAACTGAAAAGAATGCGCTCCCCCACAGAAAACAACGCAAGCAACCCTTAACTAGACTGGCCGTAGACATGCAACAGGGTAAATAACCTAAGAATACTCATGGACAACAGACTTTGCCTGGAACTGCAAATCAACGCAATCCAAATAATGTGCTTCCACCTCCCAAGACTGCTCAGAGAATTGCTCCCATACCTCTCATTAATTCACAGAACCCTTACAATCATATCCCTGATATGAACAATAATGGACTACAAAAAAAAAGCCTCTACCTAGGAATGCCGGAAAGACTCACCAAGAAATTCTAAAGGGACCAAAACACGGCAGCCAGGATTCTACTAAGATTAAACAGAAGAGACCACATCACTCCAGCTCTGAAAAGCTTTCATTGGCTACCAATAAAAAAACGCATTAAACTCAAAGCCCTCTTCATCGCCCAACAAAGCCTTACACAGATAAGTAGTCAAATTCTCCCAAGCCAAGAAGGAACCTAAAGACGACCTACAAATCGAGAACAGAATGAAAAGAGGAAATTCGGAGGAACAGCATTCTCACGCCCAATTGCTAACCGATGAAACATCATTCCCAAAGAAATTAGAACCACTAAAGACCACATCACCCTCAGGAACTACTCAAAACCTGGTTATTCAACGATCAATGACAAGCACAAAGGAATAGCTACAGCAAACATTATTGCGGACCACAAGAAACACACTAAAGAACGCAATCACAGATAAGAGCAGCAAAGTCAAGGAAGACCAGAACACCCCATCGCCAACATTCACCTCCCCCCACCCATTCCCAACAACTACAGTGATCAATGAAGAGAAAGCCACCCAATCAACAGAAACTCAGGGATAACACCCACGTGCAATTTATGCACCGAGGAAAACTCAGACGGGTAAAGCATTAAAACCTAAGTATTGCCCTATTTTGCCTACCTGCACAACTAGGGCCACCCGGTTGAGCACCACTTAACTGTATTAGAACACCAGCAGTGCACCCATTCAGCAGCCAACCACACAACAAGTCCATACCGAACTGCTACGACCAAACCCGGACAAGTAACCAAGAACACACTAGGTACATCCATTTCTATGCCCTCAAACGCATAGCAAAGTCAGTCTCCAGGCCTGGAGGAGAGGCAAGATTGGCCGGCAGACCACAACAAAGAACATTGAAAGATACCATTGAGCGGCAACCGAAGACTCACGCCAGAAGCACAGTCAACCTAACCGATTTTACTAACCCAACTCACCCCTTTTTTGCTCCTCCAACATAACCAACACCACTGAGAATGACTAGCAGCTAGGCACACTACAGAGACACCAATAACTAATCGAATGCTCTCACCCAACCAACTCAGACTCTGGAAACATTAGAGGGACACCCTTGTACATAGTCCATAAATCCACAGACACTACACAAATGCACACCAACACAATACATTCAAACACCTAACAGTCATACGCGACTCTGGACCCCTTATGGATACGACCAACCAGTGTGCTCCACCACATACCCCACCCCAACACTACACGACACTCAACACCAGCACACATCAGAGGCAATGAGTCCTACACATATGGTTACAACACACAGGGCCTCCCGAACGAACTCCCACTCACAAGACAATGCTCACAGACTCCAGTTACTCCTGGTTCTGAACCTGTCCTATTATCCAATCCACACTAATAAACCCAGCTCTCTTCTCCTGTAGAGCCATGCAAGTGCCTGGAGACTGCACTTGGGTGGTAGCGGTGCGTGGTATAAAACATAACAAGGTTAAAGTTAAATCTCAGGTAAGTACCGTTTCAAACTAAGTAACAATATAAAATCAAAGAAATACTTCAGGAGATTAAAACATAAGTTAAGAATGTATACATGAAATTGAACACAGTTCAAAGGTGAGTAAAATTGACATGAACTCAGAATAAGTTAAAACAGCGTTCATAGCTCATACAACCTGTAGCCCTAAAATGTATTAATGGCACAGGCACTTTAATACAGACTTTAAAATATTGCATACAACATGTACTGTTATTTTGCATTGCATTACCTCAGTCCTGCAACCGAAACATGTGAGGGACAGGGCCTTGGCAGCAAAGCATTCGTAAGTCCTGCAGGTCAGCCAACGACAATGAAATGGTGTGTTTCCTGCCTTAGCAGGCAGGCTAACCCCCAACAGTCAGTGGCAACTTTTAGCAGTGCACAGTTAATTCTCATCTGATGCAGGAAATTAAACACACAATGCTTGCATGGCCAATCTTTACATTGACAAATTCAAAGTCACAGAGTACAGTGAGAGGCGCGGGCTAACTGGCAAGATGTCACCTTTCAATAACAGAAGACCTTCTAGCATAGCTTACAAATGAACATGTTTCTGTAATGTTTCCGAGTTCTACCTCTCTGTGCCACCTTTCACTGTTGAAAAAAGCAGACCTGATGAATCCACACATGCAGGGCGACCATTTCACTGTTAATTAATAGTTAGCATAGCACACCAGAGGGGACACAGACTGAGGGCCAGCAGACTTGCTTGCTCATTGAAGCAAGAGGAGCTGGGGAGGAAACGAGAAAAGCCAGACTTAATGAGGCAGATCCCGTCAACCTCAGACGCAGCAGCTTGCCTTGAGAAAGATTCCTCTCTAAGCGCGAGTAACACATTGATTTTCCACGTGTGAATAGAGACTAGTGGCGTTTAGTATAGCATAGCAAGAGATATTCATTTCCCATTCTTTTGAACTGAACACCACTTGGTCAATTATCTGAACATTCAATATGCGGTTTGCTTACGTGACAATCTTGTTAGTATGACTAATTGTATGTTATATCTGCTTTCGCTTTAGCTTGTTTAATAAGGATAAGAACCCCAGAAGATAGGGAATCATTAAATGCATTAGAATGACTCGTCAAATTTATTTCAGTATAACGAGTCAGAATGTTATCTCTGAATGAGTATAAGAATCCTCGTTTCCTGACCCAGGCCGGTCTTTTATCGTAGAGACGGCCCAGGGCGTTTTAGACATAAATGACTGATGACCAGCAGTTTGTTGTCACAGCCTTGAGCAAGGTGAAGAGAAGGGGCCTGTGCTCGAGCACCACGCGCAGATGGGACTTTAGAGATGACAGCCTCTGCTGTCATCTGACAGCAGAGGCTAATATGACAGCGTTGCTAATAACCTCATGCCCAGGTACAGAAAATGGCCCATCAGGAAATGAATATTCCTATCCATTGCAGGAGTGCCATTGTCCCAGGTTATCACACTGTCAGGGAGCAAATATAAAATGTACAGTAGTGCGAGAAACCTGAGCGCGTCCTCGCATCTCATCCCCCCCCCCTTCCCTTGCATCCTCTGTGCAGGTGGCCAGGGAAAGGCCAATCGCTTTTGGATCCTGACCCTGGGTGTGGACAAGTGAGGGAGAAAGAGGGTTCTTGGGGGAAAAGGGAAGGAAATCAACTCAGGTAAAATAAAATATTTTCCCTTTCCACTACAGGAGGAAAGTCTAGTCCCAGAAACGTTTGCGGGGCTTGGTTATCAGATTACCGTTGATAAAAAAAAAAGAAATCAGTAGAAAAGAAATATCAAAAGCCTAGAAAGGGGGTGAGAAAAAGTACGGTACCCTTGGGGAGACATGGTATCACCCCTTTCCTACAAACCACCAACCCTACCCTGACCTTTATGGGCTATTGTAAGCCAGTTTCCCTAATGTGACATATGACAGTACTGTGAAGAGGAACTAAGGAATGAACACCACACATTTTCACCACTTAGGTACTGGGACGAGGGAGCTGCACTGGGAAGGTCAGGCATGTCTTCCAACTATAGTCAGGCATATCTAATTGACCAGGCACACCTGCAATGTGTTAGAAGGCTGCATTTAAGGACTGGGAACACCCAAGTAGGTATCAGGGGACCCGCTCTTCAAGGAGGCAGCCGTGGTAAGACTGGACGCTGAACCAGGACGCCGGTAGAACAGGATTACAGGAGACGCCGTCTGTGTTCACTGGAAAGCAGAATGAGAACCGGAGCAAGAAGCATCCGGCAGGTGAGCCGGGCTCGCAACAGCGGCGTTTCCCTGCTCCAAATGCTGAGCAGAAACAGGAGCCAACGAGAGAAGCAGACCGCTGGTGAGTGTCCAAAGGACCCGCAAACACTGGCAAGCAACGAAACGGACCGCAGGCAAGTACCGTTGCATGTATTTGGAATACCGAACTGAAAGCAAACCTGTATTGAACTCTAAAAGTGCATTACTGAATACCAAACGGAAAGTAAACTTATATTCAACTTGCATTTTCAAACTTGGTTTATTTAAAAACAATTTTTTCACTTCATAATAACTTACAAACTGTTAATCAATACAAAATGTCACATATGATTAACTGCCCCCCACCCCAGCAACTCCCCCACCCTTCCCAGGCCTACGTCACACCCCTCATTCCACCTCCCTCCTTTCCCCATCATCCTCTTCCCTAGCTACGGTATCAGCTTGACATACGGTATCTTCCAAGTCCTGGGTACCCTGTTCAGAGACTGCGAGATCAGCTATCCGTTGTCTCCACATTTAACTGAACTTGTTCATCTTTCCCCTCCAACGCCACCAGCAGTATCTGCGGAGAATACAGTGTTGCGTTCCCCATCCACTGACATGCTCTGCGCCACATTGTGCACCCCAGGTGCAACAGTAGGTGCTCGCTGGTCCTGCACAAATCGTGTATCCACAAAACTTCCTTTAGGAAGAACGGCATACTTTCTTCTTGCAGTAACCAACCTCAATTCAAGTGTTTTCTCATCCGACAGCCATTTGGCCACATATTGCAGCCGGCTAGCCAGGAAATATACCATACCTCAAAATTGGGCAATTTTATTCCCCCTTGCTCATATGAATTCTGAAGCTTCCACAGCACCACTCTGCGCCTTGAATTATGCCACTTGTAGCTCCTTGATATACTGTGTAATTTCCTAAATAACATTTTCGGTATCGCAAACAGGATATTTGCTAAGAAGTGTAGGAGTCTCGGCAGAACCACCATGTTCAGCAATGCTGCACACCCCATCATGGACAACAGTAGCCTTGTCCAGAATGATATGCAGTTTTCAATTTTACCTACCGCCTTCTCCGTGCTATGTATATGTTCTTTCTTATGGTGGTGGTATATGTCCACCCCCAAGTACCGAAACGTGTCTATCTCCCACTTAATTGCTAACACCGGCAGTTCATGTATGGGCTTCCCCACGTACTCTCCCAAGGGCAACAGGCTCGATTTTTGGGGGTTAATAGTTATACCCGACAGTGCAGTGTAATGTTCCATCACGTCCAGGACCTATTGTAAATTCTCTTCTGGGTGCTGGAGGTATAGGAGCAGGTAATCCGCATATAATGAGATCAGATGCCCCCCCCCCCCCCCCCCCCCGGGTGCTTATACCCACCTCCCCATACTCGTCCCATAAATAGACCACTAGCGGTTACAACGCTAGAATGAAAAGTATCGGAGACAATGGACAATCCTGCCTCGTGCCCTTACACAGCAGCCACTACTCCAAGATAGAGGAGCCCGTTTTGAGTCTGGCTATCGGTACATTGTACTACAGCCGCACCCATTTAATGTACATGGGCCCGATGCCAAATTCTTTCAGGACTGCTAGCAGCAAAGGCCATATGAGTCGAACGCTTTTACTGCATCAAGTGACACTACTGCTACCTCCTGTGCCTCTCTACGAGTATAATCTATTATGTGATGTAATCTTTGCAGGTTGTTGGTAATATTTGTGTGTGGGACATATCCTGTCTGATCCGGGTGAATGAGCTTACCTATGACCGGTCTAAGCCTCTTTGCTATCACGGCCGTAAGAATCTTCCCATCTTGGTTTAGTAACGATAGGGGCCTATACGAGCCACATTCTGTATCTGGCTTATTCGGTTTGAAGAGGCCGATAATTATCAATTCTCGCAGGGACCCCGGCAATATACCGGTTTCTAGTGCATCATTTAGCATTGCTAATAGTGGGGGGAGGATGTCGGCCTTATATTCTTTATAAAATTCACCTGGGAGCCTGTCCGCTCATGGGACTTTATTGGTTGGTAATTATTTTATCACATTCTCTAATTCTTCAATTGTAATAGGCATCTCTTGGTTATCCCTCGCTTCCCTACTCAGTTTTGGAAGATTGACCACCGTCAGTGCCTCCTGTAGGTCAACCTCCTCCCCGCTCCGTGGATTCCATATACAGGTGCGCATAATAATCATAGAAACACTTTTGCGTCTCGCACAACTTCCTGTCCATCCCCTTCACTGTTCAAATCTTCTTTCGTGTGGTCTCACTTTTATACAACCAGGTCATCAGTCTGCCCGGCTCATCTCCCTCTGCATATTGCCTCTCAATGCATTTCTTGTAGCTAAATTTACCTAACCTTTCCCAGTGTTCCCTACATTCTTGTTGTAGGCGGCACACATCCTTGGGCTCTTCGAAGGATCTATTACCTGTCTGCATTATAGTTTCTGGTTTCTTTTTAGTCTTTTGTAGATCCTGCAGTGTAACATCTTGTATCCCCTTCGACTTAACTATAGCCGCTCCTCTCATGACCACCTTAAAGGCCTCTCATAGCATACTGGCTGAGTCTACGCTGCCAGTATTGTACTCAAAATATTCTTTCACCTCAGCCCTCGGATGCTCCCGGAACCCTGTATCTCAGTTCTTCGACCCTCAGTCTCCAGGTCGGGACTATGGCCCAGGTAGGGAGATCCTGCCAAGTAACTACCAGAGGGGCATGATCCAAAAGGACCCTCGCTTTATACTCACCCTGTGTGAACTCACTCAGTGCCTCCTCCCCCACAAACAGTCCAACCTCGTATACAAGTTCTGCAAGGCTGCATAGTGAGAGTATACTCAGTCTTGTTGATACATTATTCTTCATATGTCCGCTAACTTAAGCATGCAGAACAGCGTATTCAAAGCTTTAGCCGAGGTGGTTGGATAAGTAAATTTATCATCTGATCCATCTCTCATCGGGTCCAGAGTACAATTCAAATCTCCTCCCCATATCACTGCACCATCTCTATATGGACTAATTTTAGTATACAAGGATCTGAAGAAAGCTGCTGTATCTTGATTCGGATCTATACATATTAATAACATTTCTTTACTTTCAACCGATCCCAGGATTATTATCAACCTACCTTCTTTGTCTAGAAAGGTCTAAAGGACCTTGAAAGGGACAGACGTTGCCACCCAAATTAGTACCCCTCTAGCATACGGCGAGTATGTGGCACCCAAGGTCATCCCACTCCGTTTCCTTGCAATCATGTCTTGTTTCTCTTTGGTCAGGTGGGTTTCCTGCAGAAGTGCTACGTCTATTTTCTGGTGTCTCAAATATGTCATAACCCTGTTCCTTTTAATATAGCTATTCAGGCCTCTCACATTCCAGGTTGGTATTTTGAGTTCACCCATTATCTCCAATTGTTTCCACTCCTCCCTTACCCTTGGCTCTGCCTCCCTTATTTCCTGGTGCGTATCCGTAGACCAACTCCCCTTTACATTACATTATATAGCGCACTATGGGCCCGTAGGCATGAAGGCGCTAACAGAAGAACAAAACATACAACAGCTAAGGCCACCTGTAAAAAAAAAAAAAAAAATGCTTTTCTAAAGCCCGATTTAAGGCATGGAAAATAGATCAGGCCAGGTGAGAGTATGCTTCCTGCAGTGCTACCCCCTAGAGCAAAACTCATGTGAAAAGAAAGGTTTTGAGATTGTTCTTAAATATTGCAAGGAGTTTATGTTTACACAGATAATCTGGTAGTTGGTTCCACAAAATAGGCGCTTTAAACGCAAAAGCCCCATTCTCGGCCTTAGCGGTTTTTGGTCTGAGTTGCTCTAGAAGGAGAGCCAGACCTTAACGATCTAGTATTTACTTCATCAGTAATGTAACACTGAAGATAAGGAGGCATCAGTTGCATTCTACATTTAAAAGTTATAACCAGGGTTCTGAACTTAATTATAGACTCCACTGGGAGCCAATGAAGCCATCGCCTGGCTTCCGATACATATTAGCATCTTGATAGCCCCACCACAACTCTCGCAGCCCAATTCTGAACCAAATGTAGTTTCTGTAAAACCAACTTGCCGGTAGCTACCAGTAGACTACAACAAGAGTCCTGCTTGGCCCGTATTATCACTCTGGCGATGGTTTCTGCGCTTTTCTGTGATACGAGTGGCCTCAAGTGTTACAATAGTTTAACATAATAAACTGAAGAGGACACAACAGCGGTCACATGCACTTTCATAGTAAGAGACTGATCGAGGATGACGCCCAGTATTTTAGCTTTTGGAAGTGGGCTTATAATATCATCCACTAGCTTGATAGAGCTATCGGAATGATTTAAGGCCTTCAGAGCATGTGGGGAGCCGACAATTAGCTCCGTCTTACCCCTATTTAAAGCAAGATAATTATTCAACATCCAGTTTTCAATCAAGCTAAAGACTCTTTACTTTAATCTTGTCCTGTTCATGGGAGCCAGTTAAGGGAACCACACATTGGGTATCATCTGCATAGTTTGAGAAAATTACACCCTCCTGCTCCAACATGTAGAAGAAAGGTGCCATGAAAAGATTGTAGATACTTGGTGAAGTACTAGCCCCCTGTGGGACTCCGTAGAGTACCGGGATTGAATCAGCTTCCGCTGTATCCGAACAGACACTACTGTGTCTGTGTTCTAAGGAGGAAGCGATCCATGAAGCAGCCTGATCTGAAAAATTAGCCACTTCCTTAAGCCTCATTCAATATGGAATGTTCAATTAAATCAAAGGCTGCAAATTGATCCAAAGATATGATCAGTGAGAGTCTTCTCTTGTCCATCTGTGTTAATAGCCTGGACTAAGCTCCAAAAGAGAGGTCTCAGTGCCAAATAGTTTTCTGAAACCAGATTGATGAGAATGCAGGATGGTATACTGATTCAGATGTTCAGCGATCTTATGATATGCCACCCTGTCGAGGATTTTTAACAGGAAAGGCGTATTCGGGATGGGGTGAGAATTCTGAGAATTATCCCTAGGCAACCCTAATTTCTTGATAATTGGGGTAACCTTAGTTTGTTTTAATTCCGTTGCCACTATCCCATCCATAAGGGAAGCATTAACGAAGGTGCAGAGTGCTTTTACTAAGGATGGAGAGCAGGATTTCATTATCATTGATGATAGGCATCTCCCCTGCACTGTGATGATTTCATCTGTCCTATGATTTTTTTCAAGTTCCAGTTCGCTTATAGGGTGGAAATTAAAAATAGGGCTATCTATATAGTAGATTCCCCAACTACCACCCCTCCAATTTCCCCAACCATTCCCAAAATTCGCCCAGCTCCAACTGTGGACCTCAGGCATACCTGCATCTCGCTCTTTTCACAGTCCAGTGCCGGTACTCTGACCGCAGCGGGAGGATACTGAACTACTACCCCAACTACTCTAACCCAATGTGGGTAATAGTGCGACTTCCAGCGCTGCTTACACTAAGCAGCAACAGCGCCTCATGCATTTAGCCAACAGTAAGAAACACATTTACACTACTGCTTAAATGTCACTGTCGAATCAACGTACTTTGGCCCCTGTGCTACTTCAAAGTACATTAATCACCCAAAGCCGGTTCACTTATCGCTTCCAACTCCCATCTGGTCATGTTTCTCCACCGACATTCTGCATGTCCATCCACTTGCTTACATCTTCAGGGGTCTCAAAGAAAAATAGCACAGTCTTTACATAGGACCTTCATCTTCTCTAGGTACAACATGCAAGATTGGCAGCACATAACCTCCTCTTGACGGCCCCGTAGTTAATCCTTTGTTTTTGCACCAAAAAAGTGTAATCAAAATACACTGTGATGGACGCTGAAGCTCGGCTAATCGTACCTCATTTTCGCAAGTGTTTGAGGATTCTCTCCCTGTACTTGTAATTTACCATCTTGGCAATTATCAGGCGGGGCTCCGTGTGGCGTTTCCTTGTCAGGGCCCCATGAGCCCTTTACACTGTAAACCCTTGGCTAAGTGTTTCAGCTCCAATTTCCTTCAAGAACATATCTTCTATGTAGTTGGTTGGGATCGTTCCTTCGTCGCCTTCTGGGAGCCCAATTATCCTTCCGTTATTTCTTCATGCCCGTCCTTGCGCCTCTTCTGCTCTGTTTCCAAATTCCTCACTTGCCGTTTCAATATAGAGACTTCTTGGGAGTTTTCGTTGCAACTGCTAGTGTTCGCCTTCACCTCCTTCTCTAGCACCCCTGTGCGTTCCGTCACCGCTCTGACATCCTGTCTAAAGAGGTTCACATCTATGTGATTTGCTGATCTATTCGCACCAGCGCTTCACGTGCCTCTTGCCCCGTAGCTTTTGCGCCGTCCATTGATGACTGTTTCCCTTTGTTCTTATTTGGTTTGGATGCCATTGTCGCTCCTCTTTACCCAGTGTCCCTCTTTTCTGCTACACTTCACGTGGTGCAATCACTTATCTGCTCCCATGTTGTGTCGGGGGGGGGGGGGATTTTTCTACTGTCGTTATAGACACGTTCTGTCTTATCCTTACAGGGTGTTGCCCTGGCACTCGCGCCTCCGCCTTACTGTGGCATCTCCTCTAGGTTTCCTTTGCAGTTGGGATCTTAGTATTGCTTACACTTAAAACATGACGGCATGAAACAATGTGTCCACAAACTTTGCAGTGGGTGCTTTTGGATTAGAGGGAGGGTTCACAGTCTTTTCCACAGGCAACAGGTATTTACACTACTTTCGGGCTCCTCTTGGTTGCGCTTTGTAATGGCGGTGCCTTCTGAACTGCCCAGCGGGGTACTCTTTTCCTGTATTTGTTCTTGCCTTCAGTTGACACATTGTGTTTGCCACTCACTGTCCAGTGCTTCCACCTGGACTGGCCAGCTTACTTCGAGGAGGGGCCATCATCCAGCAATCTGCACCAGTTTCATACATCCCCTCTTGTGGGCCAGCTCTGCATCACCCTAAGCACCCTAAGTGGCCCTAAGCGCCCTGAAACGTCTTCAATCACTGGTTTATCTATACGCTCACTGATGTTGCTGGAGTGCACTCCACCAGGAGGGGGCTCAATAGATATTATTTTGTCCAGTGCTCCCACCCTCTTGGCAGCTTACGCTCTCCAGGGCCCGGTCTGTGGCCGCTATAATTCCTTTGGGCCCAGTTAAAACCTTCTGAATGTCTTAGGCCCCAGCGTTATCCTAGCACCTCCCTGACTCAGTTCCACTTGCCTGCGCCAGTTTCAATCTGCCGCTCCCCTTCTCACTCTCCGTACTGTTTGTCTTTCTGCCCGTCTGCCGTATCTTTTTCAGCACTGCAGTGTTTTACTTGTCCTGCATGGCCTCGTCTTAACTTGGGCCGGGCATTTCTACCTTTACACTTCTACTACATATCCTGCTCCGGCAGAAATACATTGATGCACAGGAGTAAGTGCTAAGGAACACTGTGGGGCACAGGAACAAGCACCAAGAAACCCCTTGGCGCACAGGAGCAAGTGTCAAGGAACCAGCAGGGAGCTGAGGAGCCCAGGGATCCTGGTTGCGGAACCTGTAATGGGTGTACCGTGTGGTCTGACAACTCCGCCTAGACAGGTGAACCCTGAATACTAAAACCCCAGAGTATTGGGAAAACCAACTGGTGAAACGAATTACAAAAGGTGAAGATTAAGTCTTGGGGAAGGTGGGGCGTGGCTACATGGCCACGTAGAACGACCGGTCTTCCTGAGCTCCTGCTGATCCGACACAGATCCAGAGGATATTTGGTGTAATTAACGAGATAAGAGCAGTAACAAAGGAGCTAAAGCAATATGAATATGTGGAGCACGCAACGCAAGACAGAGTGGTGAAGACAGTTTCAAGGGGCACAATTCCGAACCGAAATAAGTTTGTTCGGAACTACGAGAGAGCGCAACAAAATGGCTCCTGGTCACGAACAAAGGCGAATGGAAAGTATGTAGCAAGCACGGATCAATGCGGAGCCTGCTGAGTGGACAGCCAGCGTTCTCTCAGACTCGGCTGGAGGGACCTAATGAAAGCATTGGAGAGACGAACCCTGAAGCTGCGAGGTGCGGAAGATACATTGTGACATTGTAACACCGTGGCATTGCCATTGTAGAGACGGTTATACTGCCTGATAGAGCAGAAAACACAAGAGCTGTGGCATTTTGAGTATGCTGTATATGCAATGCAGGGCAGAGCGGTGAAGACAGCTGTATGCGGCACGATCCCGGACTGAAGAAGTTCAGTCGGAACGGCGAGAGTGCGCAACAAAATGGCGCCTGGTTGCAGACAAAGGAAGTTGAATGAGTCGTAACAAGTGCTGACCACTGCGGATAGCGGACCACATAAGGGACCGCAGTGGAGCCCGCAGAGGGGAGAAGATAACCTGCGTCATCTTAGACTCCGCTGGAAGGGTTCAGCGAAAGTGCCGAAGAGGCGAACCTAGAGGCTGGGAAGAACAGAGGATACATTGAAACGCCATGGCACTGCTGTTGGAGGGACGGCTGCATCAAGCGAAACGGAGAGCCCGCGAGTAGGATTGGACAGGACAGCTGGGCAGGAAACATAGGGCCCCTGCAGATGGAGCATCAGGACGAGAGAAGGGCACTCGAATGACATGAGGCCGCGAACAGGTGAGGCCTGAACACACGTAGTGTGGAATACTGAGCAGGGGAGAGTTTGCTTGTGCTGTACGTATGGGGAGCCTGCATGCTGGATTGCTAACCGACGGCTGAGGAGCACGCTGTGAGGACCGACTCGTGTTGCACCCCACGGGTGGTCTACACGGGGTGCGGATTGGGGGCACTTCTGGGCGGCATAGGGTCGTTGGCAAGTACATGGCATGTACCTGTTAAGAAATGAAGTAAAAGAGCAAGTGATTTCCCTACCGGTGCGGGAGAGCGCCGCAACACGACAAAGCCTCGGAGGTAGACAATGAGCAAGCTCAGGAATACGGAACGCACTGGGTAGAACTATATTAATCCACATGCGCTGGGCCGGAAGAGACATATGAGAACACGTCGGCTGGACGTGTAGGAGCACACTGCTGAGAAACACATACAGTGAAGACGGGAACCCGCGCAGTATCACAAAAGAGGGAGCAACCAGCAGAATGGAGGGACACACAGGGTCCAAAGGTAACGTGGTGGCACGAGCGCAAGACCTTGGCCCATTGCGAAGGGTGATTAACGAATGGTGAGCACAAGCCAGGGGAGTGGGTAAGAGAAGCGCATTCCAGGTGGCACTCTGCTTTGAGAGAGACCACCAGCCAGCTAATATAAAGTGCCCCAACGCCCTGGGGGAGATTGAGCGAAGAACGCAGGAGCGAAATCGCACAAACTGGAACCCTACACCATGTGAACTGTGCCTTCGCGAGTTCACCCGACAGGAAGCACCCTATAGGGCCTGCAACCAAGCACAAGAGGCTGGTGGGTAAAGCAAGAACCCAAGCACAGTTAAGGATGTGTAATGTGGAGGAGTAATAAAGCGGAAAAATGACCGCGAGAGGTGGGAAAGCGAAAGTCAAACAACCAACAATGGACATATTTGCTAAGGCACAGCAGACCCCGACCACCCCAGCACACTCCAACGAGCACACCTGTAGACGCTACCCCGTTGAAAGATGACCATGCAATCCTTGCGGCCATTACGGAATTAAAATCCTCATGGGGGATCAGCGATGGCGGACCTGAAAGCGGCACTGGAAACTAAAATAGACGCCGTAGGAATAGAGGTCAGCCTATTGCGACAGGACATGAGAGCGCTAGCAGAGAGGACGTTCAGTCTAGAAAGCGCTGCGAAAAACAATACAAACACCAGCACCGATAATGCCAAAGAGGTTCATATACTAAAGCAACAAGTGTCCAATCTGGAAAATCGAGCGGAATAAGCTGAAGGCAGAGTGAGACGCAATAACATTTGTGTCGTCGGCCTGCCGGAAGGGGAAGAAGGCCAGGACCCAACGGACTACGTGGAAAACATGATTGTCCAGGAGATAGGGGCAGCCAAGCTCTCCCAGGGGTTTGCGGTGGAACAGGCACATAGAGCCCTAACGAGGAGGCCGCAGTCCGTGGCCCCACCCCGAGCGATCATAGCAAAGATCCTGAACTATATGGATCGGGAGAAGATCCTGGAGTTTTTTTTAGGAAAGGAGGAACGATAACAAGGGCATCAGCTACCATCACTGCCTACCCTAACTACACCATGCATGTTCGGAGGCAACGCTACGGATACGTAGCGATCAAAAGGAGACTGCGCACGGCTTGATTTAAATACATGCTTTTGTACCCTGCAAAGCTCAAGATCCTGCACAAAAGCAAAGCATATTTTTTCGACACCCCGGAAGATGCGACGAACTGTCTGTCTTCATGCTCCAGGCAGCCCCAAGCGTCCAGACAGAGAACAGATGAGCATGACAAGTGACACGTAGTCACGCTACAGGTAGTCGAATATGAGGGAATTGTAAGTGAGATATTTAAAGGGAGCAGACATGCATGACTGTATTAATAGACCATAATGCGCAAAACTTGGACACATTGGACTGGAATATAGACTGTGCACTTCATAGCCATCAATGAAGTAACAACCGTGATGCTTAATGCAGGAGACTCAGGAGGGAAAATGCCTACCCCTGGTAGATAGTGCGAGTGGAGGAGCCATTAGGGCGTTTTTCACCCTGCTGAGCCCGAAGCGCGGGCAATTGCCTTGTGAAGGGCTAGATCCGGGGGTGCCCGAGATCCAGGCATGGAGCTGGGCAACGGTTGTGAGGGGTGGGAGGTAGCAGACTGCAGTGTGAGTTGGGACAGGGGGGGAAGGGGGAGAGAGGGGTGTGGGGGTTGGTGAAGTTGAGGTGTTTATAGTTAAGGGAAGTTTATGTTAGAAAACGAGCCTACAAATAATGGGGAACTACTTAGATATGGATTGTACTTGCGGAGGGGAGAGCAGGATCCTAATATGCCATGGGGGACCTTAAGATGATTACTTGGCATGTGAGAGGGCTCAATAGCTATCTAAAGAGGAACAAGGTTATGATGTATCTGCGTAGGCAGAAAATAGACATAGCTCTGCTACAGGAGACTCACCTCACGAAAGAAAAGTTGGAGGCGATCCGGAAGAAGTGGAGGGGGACTGCGATAGGCGCAACATATTCAGACTATGCTAAAAGGGCGATTACTTGGGTGGCACCGCATGTCCCATTCCAGCTACTACAATCCACAGTCGAAGCAGATGGGAGGATGGTCATAATAAGAGGGCTGGTAGAAAATAAGGAGATAAGCATAGTAAATACATCTGCCCCGAATCAGAATACGGCGGAATATTTTAGAACCTTATACAGCAAACTCCACACATGCCTGGGTGGGTCGGTGATCTGGGAAGGAGACTTCAACTGCGCATTAAACCCAAAACTTGACAGATCAGATGGCAAGGTAGACAGACCCACTCAAGCCACAAGGGCACTGCAGTCGCTGCTAACGGACTTCGGATTTGAGGATGTGTGGAGGGGGGAGTCATTTGCAAGATAGGCTATATTCGCATTATTCGGCCCCACAGAATTTACATACCAGGCTGGACTACATGTTTGCCACACAGGAGCTGACAACAGAAATAACGCAGATATAATACAAAGCGAGGGTCCTCTCGGACCACTCACCTCTAATACTGGTATGGCAATACCGACCCTGGAGAGCAAGGATACTAACTTGGTGCCACAGAGCAGAGGCGTTGAAAGACAGAATTTTTAGGGAGGATTTGAGAGAGGAAATTGTGTAACCTCAACTATAATAAGTACATCGAGAGACAGCATGCAGGAGGGGATAAACCAGGGAGGGCCCTAGCGTGGTTGTATAAAAGCGAGACTCCTAGACCCATAATCAGAACACTAAGGAAGATGGGCATATAGTGGACACCCAAGAAGGCGTTAATCAGGAATTTGCAGACTATTATAGGCTCCTTTATGGAGACAAGGAGGGAAGTGACAATAGGGAAATCAAAGAAACACTTGAAGACATTGGGTTGCCACAAATTAGCACTGAGGAGCGAGAGGAGCTGGATGCTCCAATCACTTTAGAGGAGCTAGAGGAAGTAGTGGTGCAACTACCCACTAGCAAGACGCCGGGAGCCGATGGACTCCCTAGCGAATTTTACAAAATGTATAAGAATGAAGTGCTCCCCCCCGCTCTTGGATATGTTAAATGAGGCGTAGGAAATAGGAAGGCTACCAGAGTCCCTAAGGGAGGCGATCATCATACCGCGCCCTAAACCCAATAAGCCTGGCAAAGATTGTGGCTCATATAGACCACTATCGATGCTGAATCAGGATAGCAAGATATTAACGGCTGTCCTGGCAAACAGAATGAGGAAGATTATCACTAAATTAATACAGTCTGACCAGACTGGTTATGTCCTGAATAGGAATATATCCAACAACCTCAGACGACTCCACTGAGTCATGGAACATGCGAATGGGGAAGCAGGCGAAATGGCGATTGTATCGCTAGATGCAATAAAGGCCTTTGACTCGGTCAAATGGCCCTGGCTAATTGCTGCCCTGGCCAATTATGGAATAGGAACTGGGTACCTCAAATGGGTTAAAATACTGTATAGCGCGCCGTTGGCTAGGGTTTAAACAGGAGCAGTAATATCAGAGAGGTGGCAACTTAGTAGAGGCACTAGGCTGGGATGCCCGTGGTCCCCTATGCTGTACGTTTTGGCCCTAGAGCCCCTGGTGATATATACCTGAGGCAGCAATAGGACATAATAGGCATCACCATAAGAGGGGAATCGCACCTAATTTCCTCATATGCAGACGATATGCTATTGTATCTGCGCTACCCTGAAGAAAACCTCCAATATATTCTGGAAGTGATGGAAAGATTTGCAGGGCTGTCTGGCATAGCAGTGAATCCAAAAACATCTTGTATATTTCCATTAGGCAGATACAAAGGGATCCCGTAAGATCAGCTTCCTGTTTTACAGATACCGTGGGAGGTCAATACGTTCCGATATCTCGGGATAGATATCCATCATACGGTGGAGGAAGAGCACCAACATAATACTGACAAAGCGATCAAGAGTATTGAAAACAGTATGAAGTTTTGGGTAAAACTCTCCTTGGCAATGATGGGACGGAGGGCTATGCTGAAAATGATGGTCCAGCCTACGCTGTTGCATTATTTTGGAAACATCCCATACTTGATACCAAGACGATTCTTTGCTAGGGTACATAGCATATGCAGGGGATTCCTATGGCATGGGACGAGGAACAGAGTTGCCCTTTGGAAACTACAAAATACATACAAGACAGGGGGTATAAAATTGCCAAATTATGAGATTTACTATATGGCGAGCCAGCTGCAATATGTAGCAAAATGGCTCTCAGAAGAACCAACCTCAGAGTCTAGGCTGTTCCAACGAGAATGTGCCCCATTCTTCTTAAGAGAAATGATGTGGTTGCCAAGATCGGATATGGAAGGGCGCCCAAAGATGATGAAACTGGGGTGGGAGGTATGGCATAGAGCCTACCAGGTAATGGGGAACCCTTCCCCGTGCTCCCCGCAAATCCCACTAGTTGCACTGTCCAGGATAGAAGCGCAGCTGGGGATGGCGATCAGGAAGCATTGGGAACCGGTAGGAATAGCAACAATGGGAGACTTATGGGCAAGAAGGGATGATAAAAGACAGATTCTGGAAGAAGAAACTGGGCTAATTAAGGGACAATATAAAACATACCATAGGGTGGTACGGCGAATCAGAGAAACTTGGTCTGAAGTAGTACTGGAAGATGAGCCGGACGCCACCATGGTTACAATATATGATATAGGAGAGGGAGGGCATGAGATATCCAGGTTATATGAGCTAATGATGTCTAAAGTGGGGAAGGAAGTAGTACAATTGAGACAGGACTGGGAAGAAGAGGTGGGGGCCCCAATGAGTGACTAGATGTGGGAGCGGGCACAGAGGTACCATAAGAAAGTTTCAAGAAACGCTAGGTTACAACAGATACAATTATATATTACCCACAGGGCTTACATGACAACCCAGAAGATAGCCAAATTTAGAACCACAGGACGACAATCATGCCCCAAATGTGACGAAGAAAATGCTGGAATGGTGCACATGTTTTGGGCATGTCAAGTGATTGAGAGATTCTGGGGGAAGTAGCACATAGGCTGGAGGAAAAGGGAATCAAGATGGTGATCGAAACAGCATGGGCATGCCTGATGGGAGGGTTCCCAAGACCATGTAAACTGAAGCATTTCAGTAAATTAAAAGACTTTGCATACATACTTGCGAAGAGGAGAATCGCTACGGGATGGAAGGCAAACCGCGGACCGAGAATAGAAACATGGTGGAAAGACCTACAGAAATGGACAGAAGCTGAGACAACAGTATGGCAGGAAGCTAGTAATATTGGAGGTGAGGAGGAAGCTGAAACCTTGATAGCCTGGAAACATCTGATAGCTACGATATTTGGACCCATGCAAGACCAGCCAAGAGATGGGGACTCCATTTAGACTAGGAATCCCTACTGCAAGTTAAGGAAATAGAAAACGAAGGGGAGTAGGCTTGAATGGGGGGGCAGGGGAAAGGGAGCAGCAGTGGACAAGGCACAATGTAAAATTGAAATGTTATATGCACTGCAAGTTTGGTTTGTGTTTGGAAAAAATTAAAAAAAAAATTTAAAAAATAAAGTCTTGGGGAAGGGAGTCCTGATACTGAAAAACCTGTTCATTTTGTCTTGAGAGCGAGGTCCCAAGGCCCTCTTTTTTTTCGTTTTGAATTGTGTTACATGAGACTTGGCGAAGCAAACCATAAGAATTATCTTGAACTATGTTTCTTGAAGCTCGAGAGATGTAATCTTGAGACTTCTTGTGGGATTATCTTATATTTGGGGACAGAGATCTGAAAGCACCACCAAACTTTGCTTCTTTGGTTATTAGCATCCCTACACACTGTTATTCTATAGGGTGAGGGAAAGTATAGGTTAGGGACACAGACATACTTTCAAGTGGGACGATTTGACTCAGACTTTCCTTAGTTTTATCCTGATACGAAAATCCCACATTAACATATGGCAAGATAGGTTTTCAACCATCCTGACATTTGATTTAATAAAGTGCTTTAGTTTGAAATATAAGTGTTGTCTGCGTCTTGCTTCAGGATGCCTTCACAGTAGCGATTGGCCAATTGGAAGGTCTGCCCGTCGAATCATTATTCACTTACTTGAAAACACCAGCCAAAAAGGTGAATAATGTGTATGCCACTCTCTTGATAAGGGGAGACCTAAATACCATCCAATATCGCCCATAAAAGTTTCCTGAATTGGCTTTAACAGAACCATCATGTCAACTGGTTTGGAGGTAATTTAGTTTATCCACAAACAAATTCTAGGCACGGACCATTAGCCACCCCCAACCCGTCACTAGAATTCTCAGCCCGTTGTCATCCAAATCACTGAGGCCCCTTTTTACAAGTAGACTATAAACTCCTGGCTGCACATTTTGACATTGTACGTAACCTTGCACTACAATATGCAGTGCAACATGGCATAGCGCCTGTCCAGCAGCCACAAGGACAGACAGAGACAGACAGACAGACACAGGAGTGCAGCTACGGACTTTGAGAATTGTATTCGGATCATGAGGACATACAAAGTGGTATTCAGAAAAGCTAGGACAGCTGCAAGCCACCTATCCTCAAGTTATACCACAGCACAGCTACAGGGCCCTACCCATGTTTCTTCCCTCTGGATGCACATAGCCCTTAGCAAGCTGCGACAGTTGAATTCCAACTTGTAGCTGGCTTTATTTACAGCTGTTAGGCACTCCGTACATCACATCTTTAGTATCAATATTGGCAGACATTATGGGAACACAGGGTACTGTTGCAACCCTGAATTTAAGCTTTCCATGAAATGGTTGAAAGCATAATTTTACTTTCATTGAAAGGAGAACCTGCAAGATTAGCCGTTCATAGAAAATTGTCCCAATTTAATGAGCAGGACAAAAGGGAGCAATTTGGGGACATAGTGACCTGCAACTTATCAGTCACTAGGCAGAAGACCTGCAGAAACACAGAATAAGGCTAACAATGATAGTAAGCCAGACTAGGCAAAGGAGACCCACAAGAGGAAGGGGATCTTTTCAAGGTAAAAGGGGTGGTAGAACACACAGACAACAGCTTCCCCTGATAGAGGAGGAAAAATACCCAGAGCATGAATCAAAGCGTTACAAAGCCACAGGAGAAAGGGACACCCCATCAGTGGCAAGGCACGCACAGGGATAGACGACGTTGGGGTAAACCAAGGGTGCAGTCCCATTTTAGACCAATAGACTATGATTTCAGAGACCGAAAACACATGAGAAGGTCACAGAAATACGGTACTGATGAGGGCTTATTTCATTCCTCACAGGCAAAGTCGCCAGACCATTCTGAAGCTGAGGGGAAGGTGTGAAGGTTGAGAAAGAAAACACAGCGGCCCTCCAAGTTCGGCAACATGCAGAGTCCACGCACTCATCAAATCGTTCCCAAGACTAAGCGACACACTGACTGGATAGAGGTCCTTTTAGATTCTGGGTCTGATGTTTCAATATTTGAATGCACCCACAAGGCACTGATGGAGCATACAAAGGCACATAGAAATGCACAGTGGCTTCACATGTTAGTGCCTAGTGGCTTCACATGTTGCTGATCCCCCGAGAGGAGCAGGAGCTCCCTTTCCACTGCAGGAGCAGTGGCCATCGCAGAAGCGCCACCGGAGGGCACTGGGCTGTTGCCTAGACCTCGGGAAGAAACTGGAATCCATGATCGAGTCGGAACGAAACGGGTAAATGGTCCGCGTAATCTACCTCGTTTTACCTGCTCCATGATTCCTCTGCCCTGGATGCCCCTTCCACCTACCTGTATCCACCTGCAGGCTTTTTCTCCTGCTTAATCTGCACTAACTGCAGTAATTTGCCACGAGGCTACCCCTCTCCAAAATGGCCGCCGCCATCACTGCCTAAGCCACCTTTGCTGGAAGTCCACACCCCACAGCAGCATCGTTCCGGATTGGCTACCAGCCACTACTTTTCGTCCAATCACGAGCCGGCAATCCCACTAAGGCAACACACGAAGGCTACTGCCTGTCGGGAGCCTAGTGGCTTCACATGTTGCTGATCCCCCGAGAGGAGCAGGAGCTCCCTTTCCACTGCAGGAGCAGTGGCCATCGCAGAAGCGCCACCGGAGGGCACTGGGCTGTTGCCTAGACCTCGGGAAGAAACTGGAATCCATGATCGAGTCGGAACGAAACGGGTAAATGGTCCGCGTAATCTACCTCGTTTTACCTGCTCCATGATTCCTCTGCCCTGGATGCCCCTTCCACCTACCTGTATCCACCTGCAGGCTTTTTCTCCTGCTTAATCTGCACTAACTGCAGTAATTTGCCACGAGGCTACCCCTCTCCAAAATGGCCGCCGCCATCACTGCCTAAGCCACCTTTGCTGGAAGTCCACACCCCACAGCAGCATCGTTCCGGATTGGCTACCAGCCACTACTTTTCGTCCAATCACGAGCCGGCAGGCTCGAGCCGGCAATCCCACTAAGGCAACACACGAAGGCTACTGCCTGTCGGGAGCCTAGTGGCTTCACATGTTGCTGATCCCCCGAGAGGAGCAGGAGCTCCCTTTCCACTGCAGGAGCAGTGGCCATCGCAGAAGCGCCACCGGAGGGCACTGGGCTGTTGCCTAGACCTCGGGAAGAAACTGGAATCCATGATCGAGTCGGAACGAAACGGGTAAATGGTCCGCGTAATCTACCTCGTTTTACCTGCTCCATGATTCCTCTGCCCTGGATGCCCCTTCCACCTACCTGTATCCACCTGCAGGCTTTTTCTCCTGCTTAATCTGCACTAACTGCAGTAATTTGCCACGAGGCTACCCCTCTCCAAAATGGCCGCCGCCATCACTGCCTAAGCCACCTTTGCTGGAAGTCCACACCCCACAGCAGCATCGTTCCGGATTGGCTACCAGCCACTACTTTTCGTCCAATCACGAGCCGGCAGGCTCGAGCCGGCAATCCCACTAAGGCAACACACGAAGGCTACTGCCTGTCGGGAGCCTAGTGGCTTCACATGTTGCTGATCCCCCGAGAGGAGCAGGAGCTCCCTTTCCACTGCAGGAGCAGTGGCCATCGCAGAAGCGCCACCGGAGGGCACTGGGCTGTTGCCTAGACCTCGGGAAGAAACTGGAATCCATGATCGAGTCGGAACGAAACGGGTAAATGGTCCGCGTAATCTACCTCGTTTTACCTGCTCCATGATTCCTCTGCCCTGGATGCCCCTTCCACCTACCTGTATCCACCTGCAGGCTTTTTCTCCTGCTTAATCTGCACTAACTGCAGTAATTTGCCACGAGGCTACCCCTCTCCAAAATGGCCGCCGCCATCACTGCCTAAGCCACCTTTGCTGGAAGTCCACACCCCACAGCAGCATCGTTCCGGATTGGCTACCAGCCACTACTTTTCGTCCAATCACGAGCCGGCAGGCTCGAGCCGGCAATCCCACTAAGGCAACACACGAAGGCTACTGCCTGTCGGGAGCCTAGTGGCTTCACATGTTGCTGATCCCCCGAGAGGAGCAGGAGCTCCCTTTCCACTGCAGGAGCAGTGGCCATCGCAGAAGCGCCACCGGAGGGCACTGGGCTGTTGCCTAGACCTCGGGAAGAAACTGGAATCCATGATCGAGTCGGAACGAAACGGGTAAATGGTCCGCGTAATCTACCTCGTTTTACCTGCTCCATGATTCCTCTGCCCTGGATGCCCCTTCCACCTACCTGTATCCACCTGCAGGCTTTTTCTCCTGCTTAATCTGCACTAACTGCAGTAATTTGCCACGAGGCTACCCCTCTCCAAAATAGCCGCCGCCATCACTGCCTAAGCCACCTTTGCTGGAAGTCCACACCCCACAGCAGCATCGTTCCGGATTGGCTACCAGCCACTACTTTTCGTCCAATCAAGAGCCGGCAGGCTCGAGCCGGCAATCCCACTAAGGCAACACACGAAGGCTACTGCCTGTCGGGAGCCTAGTGGCTTCACATGTTGCTGATCCCCCGAGAGGAGCAGGAGCTCCCTTTCCACTGCAGGAGCAGTGGCCATCGCAGAAGCACCACCGGAAGGGCACTGGGCTGTTGCCTAGACCTCGGGAAGAAACTGGAATCCATGATCGAGTCGGAACGAAACGGGTAAATGGTCCGCGTAATCTACCTCGTTTTACCTGCTCCATGATTCCTCTGCCCTGGATGCCCCTTCCACCTACCTGTATCCACCTGCAGGCTTTTTCTCCTGCTTAATCTGCACTAACTGCAGTAATTTGCCACGAGGCTACCCCTCTCCAAAATGGCCGCCGCCATCACTGCCTAAGCCACCTTTGCTGGAAGTCCACACCCCACAGCAGCATCGTTCCGGATTGGCTACCAGCCACTACTTTTCGTCCAATCACGAGCCGGCAGGCTCGAGCCGGCAATCCCACTAAGGCAACACACGAAGGCTACTGCCTGTCGGGAGCCTAGTGGCTTCACATGTTGCTGATCCCCCGAGAGGAGCAGGAGCTCCCTTTCCACTGCAGGAGCAGTGGCCATCGCAGAAGCGCCACCGGAGGGCACTGGGCTGTTGCCTAGACCTCGGGAAGAAACTGGAATCCATGATCGAGTCGGAACGAAACGGGTAAATGGTCCGCGTAATCTACCTCGTTTTACCTGCTCCATGATTCCTCTGCCCTGGATGCCCCTTCCACCTACCTGTATCCACCTGCAGGCTTTTTCTCCTGCTTAATCTGCACTAACTGCAGTAATTTGCCACGAGGCTACCCCTCTCCAAAATGGCCGCCGCCATCACTGCCTAAGCCACCTTTGCTGGAAGTCCACACCCCACAGCAGCATCGTTCCGGATTGGCTACCAGCCACTACTTTTCGTCCAATCACGAGCCGGCAGGCTCGAGCCGGCAATCCCACTAAGGCAACACACGAAGGCTACTGCCTGTCGGGAGCCTAGTGGCTTCACATGTTGCTGATCCCCCGAGAGGAGCAGGAGCTCCCTTTCCACTGCAGGAGCAGTGGCCATCGCAGAAGCGCCACCGGAGGGCACTGGGCTGTTGCCTAGACCTCGGGAAGAAACTGGAATCCATGATCGAGTCGGAACGAAACGGGTAAATGGTCCGCGTAATCTACCTCGTTTTACCTGCTCCATGATTCCTCTGCCCTGGATGCCCCTTCCACCTACCTGTATCCACCTGCAGGCTTTTTCTCCTGCTTAATCTGCACTAACTGCAGTAATTTGCCACGAGGCTACCCCTCTCCAAAATGGCCGCCGCCATCACTGCCTAAGCCACCTTTGCTGGAAGTCCACACCCCACAGCAGCATCGTTCCGGATTGGCTACCAGCCACTACTTTTCCTCCAATCACGAGCCGGCAGGCTCGAGCCGGCAATCCCACTAAGGCAACACACGAAGGCTACTGCCTGTCGGGAGCCTAGTGGCTTCACATGTTGCTGATCCCCCGAGAGGAGCAGGAGCTCCCTTTCCACTGCAGGAGCAGTGGCCATCGCAGAAGCGCCACCGGAGGGCACTGGGCTGTTGCCTAGACCTCGGGAAGAAACTGGAATCCATGATCGAGTCGGAACGAAACGGGTAAATGGTCCGCGTAATCTACCTCGTTTTACCTGCTCCATGATTCCTCTGCCCTGGATGCCCCTTCCACCTACCTGTATCCACCTGCAGGCTTTTTCTCCTGCTTAATCTGCACTAACTGCAGTAATTTGCCACGAGGCTACCCCTCTCCAAAATGGCCGCCGCCATCACTGCCTAAGCCACCTTTGCTGGAAGTCCACACCCCACAGCAGCATCGTTCCGGATTGGCTACCAGCCACTACTTTTCGTCCAATCACGAGCCGGCAGGCTCGAGCCGGCAATCCCACTAAGGCAACACACGAAGGCTACTGCCTGTCGGGAGCCTAGTGGCTTCACATGTTGCTGATCCCCCGAGAGGAGCAGGAGCTCCCTTTCCACTGCAGGAGCAGTGGCCATCGCAGAAGCGCCACCGGAGGGCACTGGGCTGTTGCCTAGACCTCGGGAAGAAACTGGAATCCATGATCGAGTCGGAACGAAACGGGTAAATGGTCTGCGTAATCTACCTCGTTTTACCTGCTCCATGATTCCTCTGCCCTGGATGCCCCTTCCACCTACCTGTATCCACCTGCAGGCTTTTTCTCCTGCTTAATCTGCACTAACTGCAGTAATTTGCCACGAGGCTACCCCTCTCCAAAATGGCCGCCGCCATCACTGCCTAAGCCACCTTTGCTGGAAGTCCACACCCCACAGCAGCATCGTTCCGGATTGGCTACCAGCCACTACTTTTCGTCCAATCACGAGCCGGCAGGCTCGAGCCGGCAATCCCACTAAGGCAACACACGAAGGCTACTGCCTGTCGGGAGCCTAGTGGCTTCACATGTTGCTGATCCCCCGAGAGGAGCAGGAGCTCCCTTTCCACTGCAGGAGCAGTGGCCATCGCAGAAGCGCCACCGGAGGGCACTGGGCTGTTGCCTAGACCTCGGGAAGAAACTGGAATCCATGATCGAGTCGGAACGAAACGGGTAAATGGTCCGCGTAATCTACCTCGTTTTACCTGCTCCATGATTCCTCTGCCCTGGATGCCCCTTCCACCTACCTGTATCCACCTGCAGGCTTTTTCTCCTGCTTAATCTGCACTAACTGCAGTAATTTGCCACGAGGCTACCCCTCTCCAAAATGGCCGCCGCCATCACTGCCTAAGCCACCTTTGCTGGAAGTCCACACCCCACAGCAGCATCGTTCCGGATTGGCTACCAGCCACTACTTTTCGTCCAATCACGAGCCGGCAGGCTCGAGCCGGCAATCCCACTAAGGCAACACACGAAGGCTACTGCCTGTCGGGAGCCTAGTGGCTTCACATGTTGCTGATCCCCCGAGAGGAGCAGGAGCTCCCTTTCCACTGCAGGAGCAGTGGCCATCGCAGAAGCGCCACCGGAGGGCACTGGGCTGTTGCCTAGACCTCGGGAAGAAACTGGAATCCATGATCGAGTCGGAACGAAACGGGTAAATGGTCCGCGTAATCTACCTCGTTTTACCTGCTCCATGATTCCTCTGCCCTGGATGCCCCTTCCACCTACCTGTATCCACCTGCAGGCTTTTTCTCCTGCTTAATCTGCACTAACTGCAGTAATTTGCCACGAGGCTACCCCTCTCCAAAATGGCCGCCGCCATCACTGCCTAAGCCACCTTTGCTGGAAGTCCACACCCCACAGCAGCATCGTTCCGGATTGGCTACCAGCCACTACTTTTCGTCCAATCACGAGCCGGCAGGCTCGAGCCGGCAATCCCACTAAGGCAACACACGAAGGCTACTGCCTGTCGGGAGCCTAGTGGCTTCACATGTTGCTGATCCCCCGAGAGGAGCAGGAGCTCCCTTTCCACTGCAGGAGCAGTGGCCATCGCAGAAGCGCCACCGGAGGGCACTGGGCTGTTGCCTAGACCTCGGGAAGAAACTGGAATCCATGATCGAGTCGGAACGAAACGGGTAAATGGTCCGCGTAATCTACCTCGTTTTACCTGCTCCATGATTCCTCTGCCCTGGATGCCCCTTCCACCTACCTGTATCCACCTGCAGGCTTTTTCTCCTGCTTAATCTGCACTAACTGCAGTAATTTGCCACGAGGCTACCCCTCTCCAAAATGGCCGCCGCCATCACTGCCTAAGCCACCTTTGCTGGAAGTCCACACCCCACAGCAGCATCGTTCCGGATTGGCTACCAGCCACTACTTTTCGTCCAATCACGAGCCGGCAGGCTCGAGCCGGCAATCCCACTAAGGCAACACACGAAGGCTACTGCCTGTCGGGAGCCTAGTGGCTTCACATGTTGCTGATCCCCCGAGAGGAGCAGGAGCTCCCTTTCCACTGCAGGAGCAGTGGCCATCGCAGAAGCGCCACCGGAGGGCACTGGGCTGTTGCCTAGACCTCGGGAAGAAACTGGAATCCATGATCGAGTCGGAACGAAACGGGTAAATGGTCCGCGTAATCTACCTCGTTTTACCTGCTCCATGATTCCTCTGCCCTGGATGCCCCTTCCACCTACCTGTATCCACCTGCAGGCTTTTTCTCCTGCTTAATCTGCACTAACTGCAGTAATTTGCCACGAGGCTACCCCTCTCCAAAATGGCCGCCGCCATCACTGCCTAAGCCACCTTTGCTGGAAGTCCACACCCCACAGCAGCATCGTTCCGGATTGGCTACCAGCCACTACTTTTCGTCCAATCACGAGCCGGCAGGCTCGAGCCGGCAATCCCACTAAGGCAACACACGAAGGCTACTGCCTGTCGGGAGCCTAGTGGCTTCACATGTTGCTGATCCCCCGAGAGGAGCAGGAGCTCCCTTTCCACTGCAGGAGCAGTGGCCATCGCAGAAGCGCCACCGGAGGGCACTGGGCTGTTGCCTAGACCTCGGGAAGAAACTGGAATCCATGATCGAGTCGGAACGAAACGGGTAAATGGTCCGCGTAATCTACCTCGTTTTACCTGCTCCATGATTCCTCTGCCCTGGATGCCCCTTCCACCTACCTGTATCCACCTGCAGGCTTTTTCTCCTGCTTAATCTGCACTAACTGCAGTAATTTGCCACGAGGCTACCCCTCTCCAAAATGGCCGCCGCCATCACTGCCTAAGCCACCTTTGCTGGAAGTCCACACCCCACAGCAGCATCGTTCCGGATTGGCTACCAGCCACTACTTTTCGTCCAATCACGAGCCGGCAGGCTCGAGCCGGCAATCCCACTAAGGCAACACACGAAGGCTACTGCCTGTCGGGAGCCTAGTGGCTTCACATGTTGCTGATCCCCCGAGAGGAGCAGGAGCTCCCTTTCCACTGCAGGAGCAGTGGCCATCGCAGAAGCGCCACCGGAGGGCACTGGGCTGTTGCCTAGACCTCGGGAAGAAACTGGAATCCATGATCGAGTCGGAACGAAACGGGTAAATGGTCCGCGTAATCTACCTCGTTTTACCTGCTCCATGATTCCTCTGCCCTGGATGCCCCTTCCACCTACCTGTATCCACCTGCAGGCTTTTTCTCCTGCTTAATCTGCACTAACTGCAGTAATTTGCCACGAGGCTACCCCTCTCCAAAATGGCCGCCGCCATCACTGCCTAAGCCACCTTTGCTGGAAGTCCACACCCCACAGCAGCATCGTTCCGGATTGGCTACCAGCCACTACTTTTCGTCCAATCACGAGCCGGCAGGCTCGAGCCGGCAATCCCACTAAGGCAACACACGAAGGCTACTGCCTGTCGGGAGCCTAGTGGCTTCACATGTTGCTGATCCCCCGAGAGGAGCAGGAGCTCCCTTTCCACTGCAGGAGCAGTGGCCATCGCAGAAGCGCCACCGGAGGGCACTGGGTTGTTGCCTAGACCTCGGGAAGAAACTGGAATCCATGATCGAGTCGGAACGAAACGGGTAAATGGTCCGCGTAATCTACCTCGTTTTACCTGCTCCATGATTCCTCTGCCCTGGATGCCCCTTCCACCTACCTGTATCCACCTGCAGGCTTTTTCTCCTGCTTAATCTGCACTAACTGCAGTAATTTGCCACGAGGCTACCCCTCTCCAAAATGGCCGCCGCCATCACTGCCTAAGCCACCTTTGCTGGAAGTCCACACCCCACAGCAGCATCGTTCTGGATTGGCTACCAGCCACTACTTTTCGTCCAATCACGAGCCGGCAGGCTCGAGCCGGCAATCCCACTAAGGCAACACACGAAGGCTACTGCCTGTCGGGAGCCTAGTGGCTTCACATGTTGCTGATCCCCCGAGAGGAGCAGGAGCTCCCTTTCCACTGCAGGAGCAGTGGCCATCGCAGAAGCGCCACCGGAGGGCACTGGGCTGTTGCCTAGACCTCGGGAAGAAACTGGAATCCATGATCGAGTCGGAACGAAACGGGTAAATGGTCCGCGTAATCTACCTCGTTTTACCTGCTCCATGATTCCTCTGCCCTGGATGCCCCTTCCACCTACCTGTATCCACCTGCAGGCTTTTTCTCCTGCTTAATCAGCACTAACTGCAGTAATTTGCCACGAGGCTACCCCTCTCCAAAATGGCCGCCGCCATCACTGCCTAAGCCACCTTTGCTGGAAGTCCACACCCCACAGCAGCATCGTTCCGGATTGGCTACCAGCCACTACTTTTCGTCCAATCACGAGCCGGCAGGCTCGAGCCGGCAATCCCACTAAGGCAACACACGAAGGCTACTGCCTGTTGGGAGCCTAGTGGCTTCACATGTTGCTGATCCCCCGAGAGGAGCAGGAGCTCCCTTTCCACTGCAGGAGCAGTGGCCATCGCAGAAGCGCCACCGGAGGGCACTGGGCTGTTGCCTAGACCTCGGGAAGAAACTGGAATCCATGATCGAGTCGGAACGAAACGGGTAAATGGTCCGCGTAATCTACCTCGTTTTACCTGCTCCATGATTCCTCTGCCCTGGATGCCCCTTCCACCTACCTGTATCCACCTGCAGGCTTTTTCTCCTGCTTAATCTGCACTAACTGCAGTAATTTGCCACGAGGCTACCCCTCTCCAAAATGGCCACCGCCATCACTGCCTAAGCCACCTTTGCTGGAAGTCCACACCCCACAGCAGCATCGTTCCGGATTGGCTACCAGCCACTACTTTTCGTCCAATCACGAGCCGGCAGGCTCGAGCCAGCAATCCCACTAAGGCAACACACGAAGGCTACTGCCTGTCGGGAGCCTGTCTGGAGCTGGATGGGCTCTGGGCGTTCTGGTCAATCCTCGGTAAGGTCTGTCCTCTGACCCCCTTTACCTCCATCTATACACCCTATAAATTGGAAGCTATATTGTCTAATGTTCTTCATTTGCACCATGGATCCCTCAGTTGCTTCCACGCCTTTGTCCTAATGCCATCTTCCACTCCTGAACTGTACTTTGCAATTGAATGACTCACTGAGACTCGTGTGACCATTCAGTGTCGGTTGCACCTAGACTTATATGCCGTGCCCCGAACAGTTACCTTTAGCCTGTATCTGCTACTAAAACTGTACATGTTTGACTTTGTGATACTGTGATATCATTATATATTGTGATATTTTAAACCTAGCGCTGTGCTTTCCTAGCCACTGCGATACTTCACTCTAGGCGCTGTGCATGCTTGATACTCCTAAACCTGCACTGTAACTTCTTAGCCATTGTGATACTCCTTAGCCATTGTGATACTCCTATTCTAGGCACTAGGTAAATTTAGGTACTTTGCTTCATAGCCACGGCGCACTCAATTCTAGGCGCTATGCTCATCATTTATTATGAGAGTCTCAATCCTAAGTGTGGTGGTCCTAGCCACTGTGATACTACAATTCTAGTTGCTGTGCCCCCGACCACTGTGATATGCTTATTCTAAGCGCTGTGCTTCTAGCTAATGTGACACTCCTAAGGTGTGCCAGATCATCTCACCTACCACAGGCTACATCCTCCCTGCATAACCCTGTAAACTATTTCCCACCAAACTAAGTACTAGCTACGCACAATGTCCAGCCTACTTAGCTTCTATTGCATCATGGCTATTGCTACACTTCCAGTTACTAGCAAGCAGGGCAGCTACACAGAGACCCCACTATACTCACCTGCACCTCTATCACATATATCGCCAGATATTATTACTAATACTCATGCCTACACTGACTCTATACACCAAGCTCTGTTAGAACCACTAGCTTACACTTCCAAGCCTAGCTCCACTCATGATAGAAATAGTAAACTACGTGCCAGACTTAACAAACTCCATGAGACACCCAGACGACTCCTCCTTCATACAAAATCTGAAATGAAACATCAAATTGGCAATACAGGCTACGCCTCCAACCACACCCTAGCTTCATCGCTTACCCAAATATCTGTGTCCAAGACAAAATCCAGTGCGAAAAACACTCCTAATCCTACACATACTAAAGAGGAAACTAAGGATCACTCCTATAAAGGAGCACTCCTCAATGCCAGGTCACTAGTTGCACATGCCCTTGAGATAGCTGATCTAATCACTGAGAATAATCTGGACTTCATTGCCATAACTGAAACCTGGCTACACCAGGCAGCAGGCCCCTCACTCATGTTAGCCATACCCGACGGCTACACTATATGCAGACAAGACCGAGAGGGCTCCCGCGGAGGCGGAATTGCCATTATCTCTAAATCAAGCCTCTCACTAAGACTAGCCCCTGCACAAACGCTACAATCCTGTGAAGCCCTCACTGCTAAACTCCTTATAAATAATAATCAATCCCTAACCATTCACCTAATCTATAGACCTCCAGGTCCGCTTGGGACCTTTGAAGAGGATCTACACAAGCTTCTAACCCTCAATGCTAAAACTACTTCTCAACTGCTGGTATTAGGGGATTTCAACTTAGGATTTAATGACAAAACAGATGCGCATGCCGCGACTATTGCCCACGCTATTAACTCCCTAGGCTTCTCCCAAAAAGTCAACAACCCTACCCATACGAAAGGTAGAATATTAGACTGGGTCGCTGACTAACTGTACTACAATTATCTCATCTATCTCGGCATTATCATGGTCTGACCACTCATTAGTGTCCTTTGACCTCCTAACCTCCCAACCATCCTCTACAGTCGTCCCCATGGCACTCTCATGCCCTACAAGAAACAAAAAGAATATGACAATGGAAAATGTCATACCCGCTATTCTTCCAACTTTAAACGCCTTGCCTGACAATTCAGACCCCGGCACATTAGTTCATGAGTATAACAAATTCATGACTGATACTTTGGACAAAATTGCCCCACTCAAAATGCGCACAAGCAAACCTAAAGCCCATCTAAATAAATGGTTTACGCCCGAACTCAAGGCTTTACGTCTCACCAAGAGAAAATATGAATCCAACTGGAAAATATGTGCAACTGCTGAGAACAAGGCCAACCTAATATCTATCTCCCGACAATACAAAAATGCAGTTTGTCTGGCTAAGAGAAATTCATATAACGATCGTATCGCTAACTCTAAATCAAGTGTGAAGGAACTCTTTTCCATCCTAAAGGAACTTGAGTCACCTATTGCCATACCAGACACATGCACTAAAGATCAGACCTGGTGTTCTGACATCCAATATGCTCTAACTAATAAAATTACTACCCTCCAAAATAAAATTCAACTGAAAAAAGACTCGCTTAAACTACCTACCCTGTCACCACCTAAGGCTACCCTTATGCCTCAACCTACCAAATTTTCCTTCACCAAAACATCCACACTTGAGATTGAAAAAATCATCCTCACCCTCAAACCATCTAATTGCAAAGGTGACATCTGCCCAGCACAGCTAATAAAAGACGCTGCCAGAGACTTATCACCATTTATCTCCAAACTTGTCAATGCATCCTTCTCCACAGGCATCATCCCAGCTAACCTAAAACAATCCTGGGTGCTCCCGTTGCTTAAAAAGCAAACTTTAGATCCTCTCATCCCTACCAATTACCGCCCAATCACCACAGTTCCGTTTCTGCTGAAGATCCTGGACAAAGTGGCCTACATACAGATTCAAAACTACCTCGAACTGCACAAACTACTAGGATCTAGACAATCTGGCTTCCGCCCATTACACGGGACGGAAACAGCCCTGATTGACTTAAAGGCCCAAATAGACGAACTGAGAGATCAGGGTAAGACAGCCCTCCTCCTCCTACTAGATCTCTCAGCTGCGTTTGATCTTGTGGACCACAAAGTCCTCTGTAAACACCTGGACGTTGCCGCTCACTTCTCCTCCCAAGCTATCAGCTGGATAGAATCCTTTCTGAGTGAGAGAACTATGAGAGTCTTTTCCCCATCGGCAGCAGCTGACCCTATACCCATTACTTGTGGAGTCCCTCAGGGATCCTGCGTCTCTCCGACCCTTTACAATATATTCACCAAACCTCTGTTCGATGATTTGGACAATCTCGGTATCACCTACACTAACTATGCGGATGATACACAGATTCTCTTCCCACTTTCTGGGGATCATAGCGAGGATGGGGAGTTGGTGAATAGAGTGTATCTCATCATTCAGGCATGGATGGCTACTCACGGTCTTTGCCTGAATGATGATAAGACAGAGTTGATCATTCTGGGCACACAAGCCAATATTAACAAATTGGGCCCGGATTACTCAGCCTTCAGCATAGACGGAAATGTCATCAAAGTCTCGAGGGAAGTAAAAACACTTGGTTTTTATCTCGACTCTACCCTGTCCTTCACCAAACAGGTAAACTCCCTAGCCTCCACCACTGCTTACACCTGTAAATTGATTAGAGCAGGCAAGCCCTTCCTGTCCAATACCAGCTGCCTAATCTTGGCTAGAGCCTTAATTCTTTCCCGACTTGACTACTGTAATGCCCTATACAGTAGTGCTAATAAAGCCAATACCCAAAGACTTCAAACTCTACAAAATAATGCTCTTAGAGCTGCATTAGGAATAAAAAAGAGGGAGCATATCTCCTCGACTAGGCGGCAACATAAATGGCTTTCCACTGAGAACAAAATCCAGCTAAAAATGATCTCACTAACCCATAAGGCCTTAAATAATGCTGCTCCTAGCTACCTGATGGACAAAATAAAAAGAAAAACCTCTAATAGACCCATGAGACTCGCCAACTCCAATTGTTTGGCAGTACCCAGATTCAGACTTGCCAAAATTGGTGGCGTCAGCTTCCCTGTGAAAGCTGCTAACCTGTGGAACGCCCTGCCACCTAACCAAAGAGCTGACCAACCCTTCCCTCACTTCAGAAGGAACCTTATCAAACACATTATCGCCAACAACGACTTGACACCTGAACACTCACAAGTGTAGTCCTACCTAATGCACCCTGACGTGACATTAACCCTTATGTTTATTACTGCTAATCCTGTATATTGTTAACTGTACATTCATGTAAATACGGCAATTGTTTATTTGTACATTCTAGTAATTTGTGTAATATTGTGTAATATTGTAAATTCATTTATACAACATTGTAAGCTTCGCATATTCTTGTTGCTGCGCCCGGTAACCTAAGGGTCTGGTGCGCAATATAAATAAATAAACAAACAAACAAACAAACAAACAACTACATCTACTGGGCAGACATTAGCAAATAATTAAGCGTATTTTGTAACCATTCAACTGGAAGGTGAACATCCCAAAGAGATTGAAGCATTGTTTTGGCCACAATTGCATATCCAATATAAAGGACTTTTAGCATTTCATGATGTGCCACCATTGTATGTCAGACAAACACCAAGAGGTGAAGTAGCAATACCTGCCTTTAGTGCGTGGGGAACTAGAGCTGGCACAGTGCAACTGTTTAAAAACCATGTACAACATGATCTGGAATGTCCAGCGTACGTCATTCCAGTACTAAAAGCACCCCCAACACAGACGCAGTATCCAGTTAAGCCACAAGCAATTTCCCACATGCAAACCATAGTGGACCTATTAATGTACCAAGGGGTAATTATAAAGCAAGCAAGCCCACATAATAGCCCAAGTTTGCAGACAATAAGACCAGTTTTACCGTTACTTACCGTTTTATTGTGGATTATAGAATTTTAAATGCAAACTGCAAGACAGAGGCAGTCCAAAATCAAGCCAGCTTCGAACTTCTAGTCAATTTACACCTATGCAAATGTAAAACCAACCTTGATCTAGGCAATGGGTATTTCACACAACCTTTAAGTGTAGAAATCAAGAAATACATGCATTTACTTGTAAGGGAATGCATTTCCAATTCACTAGAATAATGCATGGATATATGAATTCATCCAGCACATTCCCAAGTAGAATACAGAGTTTGCTGCCAGACATTCCTAACTGTTGGCAATATGTAGACGGCATTTACATCACCCATGAGAATCGCAATGAACACTTGCAACAAGTAGACTGCACAAATTGGCTGCAAAAGGGTACCTGATCAAATTCAAGAAATCAAGAATAGTTCATCATGAGGTTTCCTTCTTATGTTTTACTCTTACAGATGAGGGTAGAGGCTTGTCCGCACATTTTCTTGAGCAGTGTGCCAGGATACGACCTCCTAACACACTTGGGCAATTGCAGGCCATTTTAAGGCTTTTGAATTTTGGCAGATTTTATGCATCTAGTTTTGCATAGCTAGTGAAACCATTGTATGCTTTGATAAAACGAAATTTCAAAGCTGGTCATTGGTTGCCAGAGCACACTCACATTTTGCACCAAGTGTACTCATCAATGACTCAAACGGGTCCTTTGCAAGACAGAAAACACAGAAAAGGCTTTAGAAATTCATCTGTTGGTGGGAGATACTTCTTCTTTCACATATACAGTCTAATTTAGGGGAGACTAAACCAATTGCTTATAAGTCAAATGTGTATTCCACACACAAATTAAGATTTACAGAGGAAAGGAGGAAAAAAAACTGAGTTTAGATGATCATTCAGAAAGAAAAGACCCCTGACAGCGAATAGATCTATGCACATAAATAGACCTTTAGTTCAACTTGGGACTGCCACAAGCATTGCACACTAGCGAAAGTTAGCCCAATTTACAGTGGTACTCTTAATTATATGGGTACCCCTAATCACGCTCACACCAGACTAAAGTTCACCCCTCTAGGGACTTAAGGCCAAGAGTCTTCATCTTGCAAGGATAACAAATTAAATCTGTACAGAAATGAGGATGGGGCAAAGAACTGAACGGTATAATCTGTCCCTCAACCTCTTCCAGCTCCTGCAGACTGGTGCCAGGCAGGGAGCTTAAATACTCTTGACTTGGTCACTGGATACTGGCATGACTCATCCAAAACTGTCCTCCCCTTACAAGGGATGCTAGTCTTCCTTCCTGCATGGCTGGGTTTCCGTTTGGGACATACTACTTACCATGATGTTAGCCTATGCAAGAATACATTGTAGCTTCATTTTTCATCATTGTGCTACATTATGAACATTTATATATAAACACACCTTCCCGCCATACTCTTCACACTACGCTCATTATACTCATCCTTTAATCTGGTCTTACAATCTCTTTTAAACCAGATTTCATAATTCTGTATGTCGTGCATTGCGTCTTACCCTGCATGGGCTTTTGATAGACCGCCAACAGAGAACACCACAGCAATGCCTGTAGTCTATTTTTAGCACAGGCTGCATTCCTTTTGGTACAGAGCCCACTTCTGTCGTGCGTTGCGATTTTAAAACTACATAGAATAACATTTACAAGTGTATTCATCTAATAGTCATTTACACCTTATATTTAAATACCATCTTCATTTAGTGGCTGGCCACGTCTGTGTGTGTGATTATATTTGCATGAAAAAAGCGTTCCCAGTGCTTAAAAACAGTCAACAGAAGTCTCACCTAATTATAAAGCGTGTCGGAAGGTTGGGAATGAAGGAAAGCGCTAGCTCCTCTGCAACACTAGGTGGATTCAATGGTCAGCATCTCAACATGATCCAGATGTAAAATATCATTATAAAGCAGAAATGCAAAGAATGAGTAGGTTGACTTGGACAATGGCTGCAGAGCCAGACACCTCATTGCCTGAAATCCCATTGTTTGATTATTTCCAAGTAATTTGCTGTGATGGCTCTGCCATACCAGCTGTTGGAACACATTCCAAATACACAACTGCATGTGCAGCCGTAGTAGGACATTTTACACATGAAGAACAATCGATGCATACTGATATTGCAAAAAAGCACCTGGGAGACGAGTCCGCCCACACTGCTGAATTGCATGGATTGTTGCTTGCACTGCACCAGGCAGACTCCGAGAAGCCCACGCCAAGGGTCTCAGATTACACTGCCAGGGCTTATAACACTGATTTGCATTGGTGGATTCAAAACGACGTTCGAGACATCAGGCATAAGACGATTGTTTCAAGGCAACTATGGAAACAAGTTTGGGACCTTAAACAGACTCACCTTTTGCTATGGGTGATGCAAACAAGAACACATACTAAAGGGCACATCCGTAGCATTGGCAGGCAAATATGTCAAAGAGCACACAGTGAGAAAAAAAATAGCAGCCATAACTCGCTCAGCAACTGCAATGGAAGAAGAAATAAAAGATGCAGGTTTGGATATTTTACCCAGGCCAAAAGGCTTCCCAAGTAATTACATTCATTTTTTCTTTTTTAAAAAACTTTATTTTTAACTTTTTGCTGTATCAAATAGGCAGTGCTCCAACAGGGAGCTGCCTAATGCAAGCCCCAACAACAGTCCCCCCCCTCCGCCCCCCAGCCCCGCGCCCACCACGACTTTGAATGCCGCTATCCATTGTCCAAGTCAAATAGAAAGTCTTCCACGTTGTCTCTGTATATCTCCGTCCTATGGTCTCTCGCTCTGGGGGCTTGGATTGTTCGAATCTGAAGCTTCAGCATTGTTCATCAGGTAAGTGATGTATGGGCCCCAGATGTCGGGAGGGCGCGCATGTAAGGGCAGGGTCCGGATAAATTCGGTGTCCATAACTTGGCAATATGTTATATCCTTTTCCCAGTCAGCTATCTTGGGGAGTGGGCCACGACCCCACGACATAGCAATTCTCCTTCGTGCCAGCGCCATGAGGAGCGCTGCTAACTTGCGTGACGCTGGCTGTAGATATTTAGTGAGGCCGAGAAGCGGACTCAACGGTAGGGGGGTCACCTGCTCACCTATAATGTCGGATGTCATTTGTATAACGGAAGTCCAGAAGCGTTGGATACCAGGACATCCCCATGCCAGATGAAGAAAATCAGCGCCGGCAAATGTGCATCTCTCGCACTGGGCTGACACTTCAGGGTGGTGTCTAGGTTTCCTGACTGGAGTGTAGTATGTTTGGTGCACAAAGTTAAAGTGTATTAGCTTGAGTCGGGAATTTAACGCTACCTTCTGAGTCTGACGAAGAATGTAGGCCCAGTCTTCCTCACTAATCGGTTCTTGTAACGCTGATTCCCACCTTTGTTGCACTTTAGGTTGGAGTTTCCGAGTGTCTCCCACCAGGGTTTTGTATAGAGTTGACACCAGTCTGCCCTCACCCTGCGCTAAAATGGTATTATGTAGCAGATCCCAGGTGGGGGGTTGTTTAGGGAATGTGGGGAATAGCCCCTGGAGGGTGTGGCGAAGTCTGAAATAAAGGAAGACGTCTAGGGATGTGTTCCCTCCCCGGTCTTTTGCCATTTGGGTGGTCAGAAAGGTGCCTTCTGGGAAGAGGTCTCCCAACGATTCAATCCCTATTTTATCTATCCATAACAGGAATACTCTTTTGTTCGTGAGGGAGATGCCGGGGATGAATTTTATCCGCAGTGGGGGGGAAAATCGTATAGCCACTCCGTATTCGCCAGCAATCTTCTTCCATATCGCATATGTGGATAGAACTGTATTCAGTGTTTTATGCGGCACGGGAATGTGGCTTATTATGACTGCAGCAAGCAGGTCGGGGGAAGCCAGGGCTCTTTCCACTTGCACATGTGGTCTAATGTAGTGGGTTGAGTACCAATGGCTTAGGAATTGGGCCTGTGCCGCCCAGTAGTATTTTTCTATATCGGGGAGAGCCAGGCCCCCTTTTGATATTGGTAGAGTAAGTGTGTTGTACGCCACCCGCGCTGGTTTCCCCGCCCATAATAATTCAAGGATCGCGCTCTTGATTTTTGATAAAAAGGATTTGGGGAGAAGTAGCGGGATATTTGTGAAAAGGTATAGAAGTTTGGGGAGAATGACCATTTTTGTCAGTGAGGTTCTGCCCCACAGCGTTAGTGGTAGAGATTTCCATCTTTGAATACGTTCTTGTAGTAACTGCAGTGTAACTACATAATTGTCTCTAAATATATTGTGGTGGCTTCGTGACATCTTAATCCCCAAATAGCGCACCTTCGAGTTTTCCCACTTGAACCCGTGGTCATCTGCAAACTCCAAAGTGCAAGGGGTCAGAGGGAACACTATCGATTTGGAATGATTGGTTTTGAGGCCTGACATTAACCCGAATTTTATCACCCCTCGCATTACGGGATTAAGATTGGTTTGGGGATCGCTGATGAACAACATGACGTCGTCAGCGTATAGGGAGACAATTAGCCTGTGCGGACCCAGCTTTATCCCTCGACCCAACTGCTCGGCTCGCAGCCTTGATGCCAGGGGTTCCATCACCAGGGCAAAGATAAGGGCCGAAAGTGGGCAACCCTGTCTCGTTCGTTCCGCGTTCCATCTTGTGGATTTGGTGTTCCCTAGTGTGATGTATGAGCGTGGTTTGTTGTATAACAGGGCTACTAGCTTCAGGAAGAAGTTACCCAAACCCATCTGCCTTAGTGTAGCGAACATGAAGGGCCACTCGACTGAGTCAAACGCCTTCTCGGCATCCAATAATACCGCTATTGCCTGCTGCGTCGGGTCCAAGGCCTCAATGACGCCAAACAGTCTCCTGATGCCGTATGTTGTACTCCGCCCCGGGATGAACCCGGCCTGGTCACCCAGCACCAATGCCGGCATCAAGGGGAGCAATCTGGTTGCCAGGATTTTAGCTAGGATTTTGTTGTCTAGGTTGATCAATGAGATCGGCCTGTACGAAGCGCAGTTCTCTGTAGGCTTTCCAGCTTTGTGCAGCATCATTACGTTAGCCTCGCGCATCGTGGGGGGAGTGTCCCCCGCTCCACTGCCTCCTCGTAGACTTGTAGAAGAAGGGGGGGCCACCACCTCCACGTGCGCTTTGTAAAATTTGCCATTGAGTCCATCGGGACCGGGGGCCTTGGTGTTAGGCAGGGATTTGATTGCTGTCTGAATTTCTTCGAGCGATATGGGCGCGTTCAAGGGTTCGCGCAGGTCCTGGCTCACCCAGTACAGTTCCGTGTCATTAAGGTACTCTTGTATCGCTACGGGATCTGCTGCTCCTTTTGAACTGTACAGGTTTTGATAGAAGTCTCGGAAAACACTGGAGATCTCCTCCTCTGTGTAAACCCTCTGGCCTTGCGCATCTGCGATACATTCAATGCGGGGTGGGACTTTGTCTATGGTTAGTAGCCTGGCCAGCAGTGCACCTGGCTTTTGCCCCTCTCCGTATTGCCTGATCTGTTGCCTGCGGCCAAGGAGCTTTAGTTCGCGGTCCGCTGTCTCCTTGAACCCCAAGAGTTCTTTTTTTAGCTCGGCTTGGGTGCGTGGGTCTGGAGCATTGGAGAGGTTTCGTTCTAGTTCTTTCAGACGACGCTCTTTGTTGGATAATTCGACTCGGATCAATTTCAACAAGCCATTTTCTTTAGTCAGGCAAATTCCTCGTATGTAGCACTTGAGTGTTTCCCAGGTGGTGCATGCGGAGTCGACAGAGTCTTGGTTGATCTCCAGGAAAGAGACTATCTCGTTACGTAGTTCTGCAGCAAATACGGCGTCCGTGAGCGAACCGGGCTTGAATCTCCAATTGAGGCCAGGCACTGTTACGCCCGCCAGGGTGGCCTCCAATACAACCATCGAGTGGTCGGAGTAGGACCTTGGCAGGATATGGCACGCTCCCCATCTGAAAGGGCTATGGGAGGATGCCAGGATATAATCGATTCTGGAATTGGTGTTGTGTACCGCTGATCGGAAGGTGTAGTCCCTGCTGTCCCGGTTGTGTCTTCTCCACATATCAGATAGATTGAAGGCCTGACAAATCTCTCGAACCTGAGTGCTGGCCTTGGATGGGACTCCCGATGTGTTATGGGACCTGTCGAGCCTGGGATCAAGTGTGGTATTGAGGTCTGCACCCCACACCACAGTCGTCGCGTTGGTCGCGTCCAAGTGGGACATTAACCAGTTGAAATTATCAGGTCCGTCTGTGTTCGGTGCGTATGAGTTCACCACCACCACTTCTTTTCCTGCGATTATCCCCTTCACCAATAGGGCCCTCCCCTCCGTGTCTTTCTTTAACTCGATAAAGCTGAAATTAGTTCTTCTGTCGATCAGGATCGCAACACCCCTGGCGAATGAGGAATAGGATGAGAAGTACCGATGACATCCCCATGATCTGGCCCAGTGTTGTTCTGACGCGGGCAGCAGATGAGTCTCCTGGAGTATCGCTATGTTGATTTTGTGTCTCCGAAGATATTGAAGAATTCTCCTCATTTTCGTAGGCTGATTGCCACCACGCATGTTCCAGGTGGCGATTTTCAACGTTGCCGCTGCCATCTGGAGGGGTCCAGATCATCATGTCGAGACGAGGCTCGCGGGATTGGCTGGAGTCGCTTTTCATAGAGGAGCAGGGAGGACGTGGCAATCGTTAGATGCATAGTTTCTTCGTGTGACTGTCGTGGAACTGGGGTATGTGGGTTGTGGCGGTTTTGCTAAACTAACTTCCCTTACTAGGTTACCATGGCGGACATGCCACGGAATAAGGCTTCCTGCCCCTCATAAGCTCGAACGGGCACAGACCTGTTGTCGCATGAGGTGCCATCCTCAAAGCCCATATTCTACTCTGTATCATGGCTATCTTGTCCTGACCACACTCCTCACCCATCCGAATACTCTCCATCACACACCTATTCATTCTCTCAACTACCCCGTTAGATTCGGGATGGTACAATGAAGTTCTCTTGTGGTCAACCCCACACTTCCTTAGATAACTGGTAAAGTTACCACTTATGAACTGGGGACCATTGTCTGTCAAGATACTTTCCGGTAGGCCTTCATTGGCAAAAATCTCCTGCAATGTCTTTATCATACTCTCTCCAGTGATATTTCTCACAATTTTAAAATGCACCCATCTAGAAAACAGGTCTACGACCAGAACAATAAATTTTCCTCGACCGTAACCTAACTCCACCGGACCTAGAATATCCATAGCTATCTCACTGCATATCCTTGACGGGAGGCCCACATCCACTAATGGTTGCTTCTTGGCCACAACTCCCTTTCCACTCTTGATGCAAAATTGACAATTTGCTAAGTGATTTTCAATCTCTCTATCAAAACCAGGCCACCAATATTCCTGTCTCAACACCCCTTTGGTTTTTGTAACACCTATGTGACCACAATGCGCTAACTCTATCACCTTTTTCCTCAACCCTATCGGGACTACCGCTCTTCCCCACCTGAATAAAATCCAACCATGACTGACAACTCATCCTTCACTTCCCAAAACGGCTTCACCCCCTCTGCCATGTTCGCTTTAATCGGCCATGCCGTAGACACCACATAAGAAATTACCTTGCTCATGGTCTCATCCTTCCTCACCTCATCCAGCCACTCCTGTTTGGACACAATACCGTCGGTATTGATAAATACTAAATCCATTTCTTCACCGTCCACAACACCAGAATCTGCAACTCTCACCCTCGACAAATTATCCGCGAATAGGTTATCCTTTCCTGGAATGACCTCCATTCTAAAACAATGTGTCTGCATCCTGGTGACCCAACCTGCCACTCTGCGGGAAACTTTATCTAGGCCCTTGCTTTCGAATATGGCCTTTAGGGGTTTGTGATCTGTGCGGATTACAAATTCTACTCCCCACACAAAATTCCTGAATCGTTCTACGGCCCAGAAGCACGCCAATGCCTCCTTTTCAATAACCGAACATCTTATCTCTGCTCCCTTGAGACCCCTCGACGCATGTGCTATCACCTCTTCAGACCCATCATCCTGCTTCTGAGATAATACCGCCCCGAGTCCATACTCACTGGCATCTACTGTAATGATTGACAGTCTTCTTGTGTCAAAACATCCTAAAGGACGAGCTAAGTCTATATCTTCCTTTATTATTTTAAATTCCAAGTCACATTGACTACTCCACTCAAAATCAACACCTTTCCTCAGAACTTTTCTCATCTCTTGCACTTTGTCAGCGTAATTTACTACAAATTTTTGATAAAATTCTGTCATTCCGAGAAAAGACCTCAATTCACTCTTATTACAAGGTCTCTCCACTCTCCTTATGGCGTCTACCATCTCCTCTTTGGGTCTAATCCCGTCCCCCCGATACTTCATGTCCCAAATAGTCCACATTTGTCACGGCAAACTTGCACTTCTCTTCTCTCAGCGTGATACCCCTATCCTTGAATATCTTTAACACTTGGTACAGACTCCCATCATGCTCCTCCAAAGTTGCTCCACTTACCAATACATCATTTTGAAAACAGAATACCCCCTTCACTCCTCTCAGAAGGCGATCCATTATTTTCTGAAATACAGAGGAGGCAGATGCCAACCCAAAGGGCATCCTCCTAAACTGGAACACTCCCTCATGCGTCACAAACGCTGTGACCTTTCTGCATGTCTCCTCTAACTCCACCTGATGATAGGCCGACGTCATATCTAATTTGGAGAAATACTTCCCCCCACCGACCATGGTCAGCAACTCACCCATGTTGGGTAGCGGGTGCCTGTCCACTAACACGCACTTATTCAACTCACGCATATCCAGCTTTTCTTCACTACTACGACTGGGGAAACCCACTCAACACCCCCAGCCCTCTCAATCACTCCTGTCTTTAATAATTTTTGCAATTCTTGTTTAACACTATCCCGCAAAGCAAAGGGCACCGGTCTGAGTTTGGCTACGGTGGGCACACTCCCGCTTTTTAGCAGTATTTGATGCTGAAAACCCTTTATTCTTCCCAAGGTTTCAGCAAATACTTTACCAAACTCCCTTGCGTATTTGCAGGACATCGTGGATGCCTCTGACACTTGCAAAACTTGCTCGGGGTGGTTGGGATCTAGTCTGATTCCTAAATTCTTCTGCTCTCTCCATCCCAATAAGGATTGTCCTTTTTTTGTTACATAGACTTTCCCATCACAACTGCGACCTTTAAATTCAAATCTACTCCGCACATATCCTAGTAAATCAATCTTATCTTGGTTGTAGCCTCCCGGATTTATGTCTGGTTCAGACAACGCTGACACCTTCCCCTTCAACTCGTCTTCAAAAACACTCCTGGATACTAACGTAACTTTTGATCCTGAATCTGCCATCATTGACACCTCACACCCATTCACTGCCACCACGGCATATGGCCGCTCACAATCATCCGCGTTTCCACCACTGGCTACAACATTAACTGTGTTCACAATAACATTTGTCAATGCCAACGCAGTGTCTTCTTCTGACGATTCCCCATCATCCTCATCCTCCACAAACAGGATCTTCCTTTGCCCCGTCTGGCCAAATTGATAGTTCTTGCAACACGTGGAAATATGTCCTCTCCTCTTGCATTTATTGCATACCGCCCTTCGCCCTGGGCACACTACAGAGGATGCAAAATGCGTCGCACTGGCACATCGATAAAACAATCTCTCGCCCCTTTTTTCTTCTCTCCTTTCGCTTCTCTGAGCCGACACTTGGTTTCTCTTCTCTTCTGCGTTGTCCCTCTCCTTCTGCTTGTTTCTTCCTTTCCTTTTGTTCTTTCCTTCACCCACACTCAGCACCTCCTGCCTGTTTTCCTTTGACTCACTTCCTTCAGTCTTGGAGAGCTTGGCAACACATGCCAGTGAGTGCTCCACCCGCTTGGCCAAATCCAACACCTCATCCAGATTTGGCTCGTCCTTCAGCCACAGTTCCTCACGTATTTTGTTTGAGTGGCAATGCGTCATGAACTGATCGCGGATATGCTCATCGAAACTTTCTTGAAATTTGCACGTCAGTGCAAGGTGACGGAGAGCGGTGACATAGTCCTCGACAGATTACCCGTGAGCCTGAATCCGCATGCGGAAGTTATACCGCTCCAAGATTGTACTTCTTTTGGGGTTGAAATGCTTATCTAATTTGAGCAGTGCCGATTCAAATTCATTCAAGTCATCTCCGCTTCCATCACCCACCAACTGAGGAAGTGTCTCGAAAATTCTCTGTCCCTCGTAACCTAGGAAGTGTAACAACAATGCCACCTTTCTTTCACTAGAATATGCTGTTCCGCCAGCTGCCCTCATATAGTGCATAAAACCTTTTCGCCACTGGGGCCAAGCAATCTTCGCCGCGCCTGGAGTGGCCATGAAAATGGGCGGGCCCGATATGCCAGGTAATGCTGCCATGCTTCTGTACGAAAATGTACTCCTCCTAGCTCGATCCTTACAAGAACTGTTGCACCAGTTCAACAAGGCGCGTATCCGCCGTGACAGTTCACCTTTGGAACTCAATGCAGTAAGAGATCCCTTTTTTTCTCCTTGACATCCGCTAGGGACATACGGTAGCAAGGTCTGGCGTCTTCCCTACGCTGGCGAGTGTGAGTGTGGGCCGGGACCAGCAGGAGCACTGAACGGAGTTGAAGGCACTTACTTGCACAAACGTTGCAGGGACACGGTGGTCACTCGACGCTTCGAAAGCGGAGCGACCTTCCCTGAGGCCGTGATCACTCGACAGCTGCTCGGCGCGCTGCTAGGAAGCGGTGCCGTCCTCCTTGAACTTCTCCCTCGGCAGCTTCTGTCGTTTCTTCAGGGACGCCGGAATGGGGCCTCAGCATCCGTCGTTGTGTGTGGCGGGCCGCTCAACGCAAAGAGGAGGCGGAGCAGCCCACTGCCAGTCGATTACTTCTCTGGTGGCGCCGACACTTCTCCCCGCAGCAGCTTCTATCTCACGGAGCACTTCCAAACTCCGTCCTCCCGGCTGCTCAGAGGAAATCGGGGGGGGATCAGACGTCGGGGCGATGTGATCGCCTGCTGCGGGCCGTGACTCGACGTTGGCAGATGCTGGGGGTCTCCTTTGACCTGTCTGCGGGACCTCACTTATCCCATCCTCGTCGCCATTGTTATGAAGAGGCTGGAGCAGTCAGGTAAGACATGTAACAGTATTTATTTAGGTTACATATAAGGGAAGAAGACCCCCAACGATCAGAGGCTCCTCTCCTTTAGTACTTTCCTCCAACTGACCCACTTAGAACATTATCTGTAAGATGCAACCAGAACATTCGATGACATCACACAGGGTTAAGACTTCATCATATAGGGAGAGCAGGGAGCTTTCAGTGCTTCCTTAAGACATCACAACACAAACTTCTCAACGTAGTCTTCCATTTTCACAGTAAGTTGTTGTTCCCTGGCTCCCACGATCCTGATGATGTTGCGCCGCGAGCGGCCCTCCAAATCTTCGTTTTTGGCGCTTACTGCTTTCATTTGTACTTCTAGGGAGGCCACTCGGGATGTTAGGGCCGCTGCACCGTTGTCGAGGTCGGACACTCTCTGCTCGACTGTGTCCAGTCTGTCAGCGTGTTTGTCCAGCTGGTGCTGGAGTAGGTCGACCTTGGAGGAGAGTGTGTCGAGTTTGCTTCCAAGACCTCCGATCCCAGCCTTAAGGTCAAGGAGGATTTCCCTGATGTCGAACCCGTGGGCCTCCTCTCCATCTTGGGCTGCGGCCTGGACGGGAGACTGCGCTCTGCTGTTCGAGGTGGTTGCTTTGGTCGCTGAGCTACCCTCGAAGTTCAGCTTTGAGATCTGTCCGTTTTCCTCGAGGACGCCATTGGTGCTCGCGTTGCGGGGGCCAGGAGGCACCGGGAGGCGGACCAGGGGTCCCGGGGCGCTCGGTTTGTCGCTTCCCGGCGATATGGCTCTCAGGAGATCTTGCCGCTGAGCCGGTTCGGACCGAGCTGTACCACGCCTCTCCCGGCGAGGGAGCTGGGGATCCACCCGGGGTGCGCGAGCGAGGGCGCACGGGGCGCGCGTACCTGATCCTCGGCGGCGCCCAGGGAGCCCTTCGCCGTCCGTCTATGGTGGCCCCTCCAGGGCTCTGCAGGATTTCTTTTTCCGTGTTCGCCAGCTCCGAGCGGCACCCCCGGGTCTCAGGCCTTCTCTGCCGCCGGTCCTCCGCGTCTGGCCTGCACCTGCGTCCCGTCCGCACGGGGAAGGGGGGGGTGCTCTTCACCGTCGAGGAGACCAGATCCGGCGCTTAAGGGTCGGCGGATGAATACCCCGTTCTGCTCGGGATCGTCTCGGCTACAATCTGGAGGCGGCTGCGGACAATTTGCCCACCACAGAAGCTTCGATTGATCAGGATTTCAGGGGAGCTTGGCGGATCTCACAGGGAGGCCGCCATCTTGGACGGCTCTCTAGCGCCCTCTAAGTAATTACATTCATGACATTGAGATTAATAAAGCAGTAGTCACCATGCCTATGAAAAAAGGGGATCATATTCAAAGCTTAATCCCCAATGGAGCAGACAGGAAAAAGCTAGTAGCAGCCACACATGCTGGAATTGCATCTACAAATTTTGGGGTTACTGCAACTGTACAGCTGCTTTTTGATAGGTATTGGTGGCCACGATTAACGCAACAGGTTAAAGTATACATAGCAAACTGTGACACATGTCTAAAGACAGTGGAGCACAGCAAGAAACCTAAAGAGGATCCTTTGATAAAGACAACCTCACATTTTGACATTCAATATCGGGATCACATAGGCCCACTACCAGCATTAAGTACAACTACATTCTAGTAATAGTGTATTCTTGCTTTAGGTTCAACCGGACGATTTCTCATAAGAGAGCAGACAGTAAATGTGTCATACAGCCACTCTTGGTTGTAGTAGCCATGACAGCAACTCAAACATTCCATGCTAATAATGGTCCAGCTTTCGCAGGGCGGGCCCTGAGAAAGACATTAGAGGCGTGGGTATCAGAGTTGCACTTCTTATTCCCTTCGTCCTGTGACATATGGGATTATTGAACAAGCCAACCAAGATGTGCTTAACTAAATGCATCATTTCAATGGGGGGTAGGAGGGAACTGGGTGCACCGTGTGCCTCGAGTGTTGAGAAGTTTAAATAATTTACCACGCCAGTCTTTATGCAACTTTAAGACGCCATTTGAACTCCTGTTTGGAAGAAAAATATTTATGTCTGACCTGCACACTCTCTAGGCAATAACTGCTGGCGAAACGCTGCTGGGGGAATCCCGATGGGTGGAAGCTCCTGAGGCCAGTCTTGAGGCCAGTCCTGAGGCCACCCTCAAAGCAGTCTTAGAGAAGATCCATGATAAGACCCCATTTGGCCCTTCCTATAGACCGGCAGTACAAGTAATTTTATAATTATCATTCTTTTATAATTAAATTAATACCAACGAGTGGTTTCTAAGCGTGGGATCGGGAATTCAAACCTGTGATGCGCTCCGTTGTCTTGCTTCCAAGATAAACGCCTTGTCCCCGAGCCATCCTTCCTCCCCAATTGTTCTTACATAACTTAATCTGATTCAAAAGGTTCCAGAACTGCTGTCCTGCCCGCAATACCACCCAAGAGAGCCACCAGACAAGTCTCTGTGGAACACCCGAAACATGCTCCAGATGGATACCACAATGTTTCGATACAATCATCCTCTTCCAGAGATCAGACAAATGATGATGATGATGATGACGGGCGTACACTATGAAGAATATCCCACACTTGACTACAACTCCACAATTTAGGGAAGTACTGCAGGTCTGCCAATTTGGAAACAGAAAGCCTTTTTGGTTGCTAAAGTAATGAAATAATTCTTTTGGACAGACTTTGTGACACGGTGTTACATAATACTGGCAGTATATTTCCTTCTACTGTGGCTGAACCTCACTGCATTTCTCATCACATCAACGTTAGGGAATTTATTTGAGAGAGGTTTACACACCACCTCTAGTCAAGTTCTTCACACATTAGCGAAAGAAAGCTTCAGAAGCCAGGAACTCCAGCCTCAGTACTAATGTTTCCACCTGCCATGGGTCATGCGGATGCCATTGTTTAAAACCTTCAATGGCCCAACCAAGCAGCTGCAAGTTCAAATGTTTTCTGTGATTTATGGATCCAGACTGTTTGCACCCAGTAATCCAGTGTCCAGAACAGTTAGGAACTAGCCTTCAGGCATTTGTGCAAAACGCTTTGTTTGATGCCTTTAATGAGATTGAGGACCTCCATGAGACAGGGCCCCATGTGTGGTATGTGAGATATTACAATGCCTTTGTTTGTCAAACGTTAAACTATCCTGTGGCCCAAGTACACTTTCGTCGAACACTGCAGTGCCATTCCAAAACAATAGTCCTGAATTCCAAACAATTCCCATATATTTCACTGAAGCCATACCAAGCAGGAGATACAAATTCCCTGGAGAGCCAAATGATGCACAGCACATGTATGTTGTCGATTCAGTCAATTTTGTACAGAGAATACTTTTCAAACTTGACTGAACAAACATGGCATCCCCCTTTGGTTCACTTGGAGTAAGCAAATTTGGGAAATCAAAAGGTGTTCAAACATTAGTCATGGCATGTAGATTCCCACATTTGATGTATTTCTTATACAGAGTTCCTGACGGCTTGCAATAATAGGAACTTAAGCTTGTACTCTGACTGAAAGAGGGAGAGTTCGGGAGGGTGTACTGGAAAAGAAAAGGCTTACAATGGCACCAAGCATATTACCTAGGAATCAGGGAGTCTGGTATTGTGTGCGTTTCAGGCAAACAAATGCAATAAAAGAAAAGTTGGAACCAGTGTGGGCCCATATAGGGCTTGTAACTCCCATACCACATGCCTAAAAAGAAAAAGCTATACCAATAGGTAAGCTGTGCCAAGAAATGCTTCCACACCATCACCTCAGAGATTATACAATATCTAGATTTTTTTTTAATAAAAGAACAGAATTGGACAGCTATCATGCGGAAAGCTACTGTTCTTGACCCTAGAGTACCCTGTGAGGTGGGACAAGCATCTGTAAGAGGGAGAACTTACTCTTGGTCACAAGCAATAATGCAAATCCTGCAGACTGAAAGTGAGGCAGTGCGACAAGGATTCCATCCATCAGAATCTAATGATCAAGCGTTGGAGTAGGGTTTCTATGCGTTCGTCATTACAGATGTAGGAGGACTGAATAAAAATGACTGGTCTATCATTAGAAGCGACCAAGAAGCAGTAGTAAGTCTTTCTGTTGCAACAGGCTTCCTGGACACTCTTAGCAGGAGGAGTCCCAGTCATGGCCAGAACAAATAAATGCACTTAACTTGTCCAGGTTTGCAATACGCCAGACAATGTCAGGCTCTACTTTCTTGTTGCTTAGTGTGCTTACAAGATGTTTTGTAGCATCATTTGTCTGGGTATTGTGATTGACAAATTGCATTTTACATGGTGTTTTAAATATTCACCTTCAAACACCTTCCCTGGTTTGTCAGGAACTTCCTTCCTGGGTTAAGGTGCACTTGATTAATGGAACATGGATACAGGAGGACTATTTAACGCCTTATTCACATGCAAGTCCTGAAACACTATACTCATTATGTGAATGCCAGGGTTTAACTTGCATTTTGTGTGCGCATGCACCACCAGTAAATAACACTGAAGGCACACTCCATGTTACACCAATTGCAATTTCCACAAGTACATAACTTGTCAAATGGCTTGTATCTTGATCAGTTCAATGAAACCTGTTGCAATGTTCAAATTGGGGTACCAACCGTAGTCACAAGTTAAATGTTGTCGGTTTATTTTGAATCCACCCAGGCCATCGCAATTCAAATCCCTACCCTAGCCAAACCTCAAGTTAAGACCCTTACAGCTTCCAAGATTGAGCTTGCATTTGGCACACCTGCAAAACATGCGTTTTAGAGTGCCCAGAAGTGAGAAATCTCATCTCAAAGCACACTCTGCAGTGGTAAAAAAGAATGCATCTCTCATAGCCTCTGAAGATACAATGGAAGAGGCTGTGCACTCTTTAAATCAACAGCTCACAGTTAACTGGCATGAATACTGTTTTCTCTGCAAGCACTAGGTTTGCTACAAAAAGCGTGCGGTAAAAACCTGCGTTCATCATTACAGACATATTCGCCACTTGGTTCACTGTGTGGACTGCTGCTAATACTTAGACTTTCTCTTTTATGCTGCTGACAATCATGAATGTTCGCGACATGAAGCACCTTGAAGCAATCAGTTTTCAGTTCAAAGCTGAATTATGTAGATGGCTGGGGTTCTGACAATGTGCGCAATTTCTAAAAGCATTTAATCTTTTAATTGATCAGGAACATGCCTACGATGTCAGCCATTACCAGATGCGTAGTTTGATCCAAGGCGTTGCTTCTCGCCAAGAACGTGCAGGTCCGGATTTGCATTGTAGCAAGTTCGACTCTTCAAGACACTGTTTGTGCACAGAGACGTGTGTAGGGTCCAGAGATTCTTCCTACAAGTGTTCAATTGTGGTTTTATTGAAATCCCTCCAGCCGCCACAGCTCGCCATGGGATTGGGTCATGGAAAAGGAAACTGCTCAGAGGACGATTATGTCCAGATGTCTCCTGTGAAACCAACACAGCAGCAAGAGAACAAATGGGGCTCCAGTCGCAAAGCCTGATTCAAGCCAGACACGAAATGACGACTGCTTCCTCGCCAATGCTGGGACAGGGAGCAACCAGAAGTGATGGATACTCCTGGTTCCAGGAGTGCATGGCATAACATGCAATGCCCATGTCCTTGCAGAAATCTGGAATGCAAATTATTTTTCCCTTTCCTTCACCAGTTTGTTTCCCGACACATCAAGAGAAGATTAGCAGCAAATGCTGAGTTTCAGAAAGCCTGACCTACTGCTGAATCCGCCACTATTGGCATCACAATCTCGGTCCAATTAACTGAAAATATACTGCATTATACCACAAAGGCCAACTTTAAGCACACACTATACTTACATATTGGATGACCTCTACTTGAAAATCACCGTGGGTGACGGAAGGACTCATTAGTCTACCTCAAGGATCACTAATTTAAACTTTGGACAATTTACACAAGTGGCCATAAGCTCAAGACCAAATATTCTAGAGCTTCTTGGGTCAGAAGAACAAGTTACTTACCCCTGCTAGCTTTCTTTTGACGATGTTCCTCCAACGTATTCCTAATCTTTGATATTCAATATCCAGCTTGGAAAAAAAGAAAAAAAATGAATAAATTGGCAGAGGGCGCTGTGCGTCGATACAGTCTACTCTACGTCCCTCAAGGGCCTCCGTCATAGGCATATATAGCACGTGCAGCGCCCGTGGACTTCAGTTTTGTTTTTTTTCTTTCAGTAGAACTACCCGCATCAACACGGGTTTGAACGTATAAGGCTCTGAAGGATCGAAAGATGTAATAGCAAGGGAAATTCTACTGCAGGGTAGGCTGGGAGGGGGCGATAAGTAATACGTGGGAGGAACATCCAGTCGAAAGAACGTTACGAGTAACGTTATAAGTAACTTGTTTGAATGGTTTGTGTTCTCCCACGTATTCATCTTTGATCAACTCCCAAAGCACCGTTTGTGTTCCATGAACAGAAGGGAAGACTGCTTTTTCAAAACTGCCATCCTGACTTAGGGAAGAATCAAGGCAGTAATGCTTTGTGAAAGTGTATTTTAGACACCTCTCTCTTCCCCCCCCCCAAGCCAAGCCTACCCAAACACTGCCACCTACCTTCCTGGACATCCGGCCCATGAAGCGTGCGTCAGTCAAGCTTTTGCTTCCACCTTCTCCCCACCCCCTCTTCCTCTGCCTGACTCACACTCTGACACAGCCCTGTCTTCTCTCGATTCTTCTATTTGATACTCTTGATGGTCTTGCCCCTGTCATGAGGATCCGCCTGAAGTCCAAAGCCAAGTGCAATTCCTGGTATGACTCCGACCTAGCTACACTTAAACGTAGGTGTAGGGCGGCTGAGAGAAAATGGAGGGATTCCTGCTCATCCTCTGACAAACTGGCCTGTCGCCTACTCCAAAGGCAATACCGTCTCTCTGTCCGTACCAAGACGAGAGTCCACATTCAAGCCCGTGTCTCTGCGGCATCTAACAGCTCGGACAAACTCTTTAAAATTTGTAAGGAGCTGGCCAACCCTGCTGCAGTCTCTACCCCTCCCCTTGCCTCTCAGGCTCTTTGCAATGCCCTGGCCTCACACTATCTCAAAAACCCAAGACATCCTGTCCACACTCTCCTCCACTCCCTCTCCCCGTCGGTACTCACGGACCCTCCTCCAGCCACCCCCCCACCCTCCTCTTCCTTTCCTCTCTTCTCCCCTGATGAAGTCACTAGACAAGTCCGATCTATGAATGCCTCGTCAAAACCGGTTCATCCCTGTTCCTGTAAAACTCTCAAGGACCACATTGATACCCTTGCTCCGGGCCTTGCTGACTTCTGCAACCACTCCTTTGCCTCATGATCCTTCTCCTCCCCTCCCCTCTGAAGCACTCCGTTGTGCATCCTCTCCTCAAAAAACCCACAGCGGATCCCTCTTGTCCGGCCAACTATCGCCCAATTTCCATTACCCCCTTCTTAGGCAAACTCCTTGAATAGCTGGCCATCTCTCAGGTAAACCCTCATTCTGATTCTGTTGGCTGTCTCCAGGACCATAAGTCTGGCTTCAGATCTGGCAGAAGCACAGAAACTGCTCTCCTGAACATCCGTGAAGATCTGCTTTCCAACCTTGACTCTAGCATTCCCCCGTTCTCATCCTACTTGATCTCTCCTCTGCCTTCGACACGGTCAACCATACCATCCTGCTCAACCATCTCCTGGATAACTTGGGCATCAGTGATCAGGCTCTGGCCTGGCTGACCTCTCCTCTCTGATCGACCCTCCCAGGTCCAACTTGGGTCCTTCCTATCATCCATCTTCCTCTCCACCTGTGGTGTTCCCCAGTGGTCTAACCTCTCGCCGTGGCTTTTCAACCAATAACTGGCAACTCTCGCCCGCTGTATTGCCATTTTCTGCTCAAACGTCCAGTGTTACGCAGACGACAACTCATTTTCAGGCTGCCCTCGGCCACCTCCTCCACCTCTCTCATCACTGATTGCCCAACTGCCATTCAAGAATGGTGTGCCGCCAACGATCTTTGTCTTAATGCCAGCAAGACAGATCCTCCTCATTGGCACACCATCACTTTCCTTTCCCCTCACTCTCTGGCTGGCCTTCCTTGGCCCTCCTCCTATCCCCACGTGCGAGGCCAAGAACCTTGGTGTCACCTTTGATTCCACTCTCCTTCTCCATCCACATCGCTGATGTATCAAAAATGTCAAGCATCCTACTGCACCTCCTCAGAGGTATTCCTTTCCTCTCATTCCCCCAGAAGCTCACTGTCTCCCAAGCTCTGGTTCTCTCTAAGTTGGACTATTGCAACAGCCTCTTTCTTAATCTACCTGCCTCTACTCTCCGCCCTTTACAACTTATCCAGAACAGGACTGAGAGACTTGTCCTTGGCCTCAAGCCCTGGGATCGTATCTCTTCAGCTCTGAAATCTCTCCATTGGCTCCCAGTGGATGCAAGGATTAAATTCAAAACCCTTTGCATTGTCCACAAGGCTTTCTGGGGCCTGGGTCCAACATACCTTCAGCTATCCCTCTGCAAATACCTCCCATCTCGAGCACTCTGCTCCTCTACCTCCAACTCCCTCAGGGTCAGTCGTTTCTCAAAGAAACAAGCTGGGGGTAGATCTCTGTCTTCGGCTGGGGCCTCCCTCTGGAACAGCCTCCCTGCCACTCTAAAACTTGAGGAGAACCATCTCCGGTTCCGGAAGCACCTCAAAACCTTCCTCTTTGCTTCTGCCTTCTCCTCTCCCCTGTTGATTCTACTTTCCCTCGGCACCATGCACCTGGCCACCTTCTGTCCTCCGGGCCCAGGTACCTGCTCATCTTGCCACCCTCACACACTGCCTCCGGGCCACCTCCTGCACTGGGGTCTGTATCTGTACCCATACAGCTCTCCCCTTTTCTTCCTGCACTTTCAGACCTACGTGGCCTGCTGCCATAAACCCAGCACTTGGCACTTGCTGGCTGCACTCCCATCGTTTGTTGACTTTTTATTTATTATTTTTGTTTTTTTCCTTCTCGCGCCACTCTCCTTTTGTTCCCCCTTCCATGCACTTCTCCCCCTTCCCCCTCTACCCTGCACTTGCACGTTCTCAATGTCACTGGGCCTAGTAAGATTGTTGTTTTTGTTCTCCCCTGTTCCCCTTCCCTTGTCGTGCTCTGAAACACTTGTGTATGAGCGCGATAGAAATAAAATATCAATATCAATAAATAAAGGTTAGTGACAAAGTAATCCTTTCTAGGTAAAGGAGTGAAAGATTTTTCTGGTAAGGGCGTCGAAGGTTTCAAAAATGTTGAACTTGTCGCTCAAGGAGTCAATGTCTTCAATGAAGAGGGTTTTCAACTTCGATGGCACCGAAGGTTTCAATTGCATAGATAGTGCCATTGGTGTCGATGGGCCAGCTGGCATCGAGGGCATCAACGGCCTCTACCTCGACTTATTTTTTGAATTGCCGTTCAAAGGATCCTTTGATGATTTCGCATCACGCCAAGACCTCGACGACTGTCTATGTCTGTCTGGCTTTCGTCCTGGGCTCGAGGGCGTGCAGGATTGGGCTCAAGCCCTTTCCTTGCCAGCTTTTGAAGGCATGGTAGGAGCATGGCTTATCGCGAGGGTTTCTGTTTTTCAAAAATATTCAGCATTTCTAACCAGAATACTTCCTATACGGCAGGTGTGGAGGCCTTAGTGGGACAGGATATAGCTCTCTCAGGCGAGGAGTCAGACGAGGAAGTCTAAGTAGGCGATTTATGGTGCCTGACTTCCTAGACGAGGAGTAGCGGGAGCCACTCCTCGATCTAGACCTTTTCGCCTTCTTTCTTTGAGGAGAGTCACCTCTCGCATCGTCAGAAGAAAGTTTCTGCGACAGGGTAGTCGATGGGGATTTCTTGGGGTTTCTATCTACTGACAATTTCCCCTTTTGCTCCTTCAGAGCTTTTCCGGTCATCAATTGACATTTCGAGCAGGCCGAGGTCTTGTGCTCCACACCGAGAGACAAACATACTCAATGCGGATCGGTTATCGACATCTTGGAATTGCAATCTTGACACTTTTCAAACCCAGTCTTTGGGGTAGACTGTGTCAAAGATGAAGACATTTACGTATCTTTCGTGAAGGAATGTATTGAAGCACGCCGTAGTTCTTGAAGCGCAAACTTACTCGGAAAAACAGAACTGAAGCCAACGGGCCCTGCGTGTGCTATATATGCCTTCCATGACATCATCCTCGAGACAGAGGCACTCGAGGGACACTGAGTTGACTGCATCAACGCACAATGCCCTCTGCCGAAGAAAATAATCTGAAGCAGCTGAAGCTGGATATTAAATATCACATATTAGCAATACGTGGGAGGACACAATCCATAAGTAAGGAGCCAATTTGTGCAGGATGTTCATTTCTAATGCGTTCTGAAATACACCAATGTCTCACCTCGAGGCTATGGCCAGTAACAGGAAGTGGAATTTACCTTAATACCTCACATTAAAAAAATGTATTAATTTATGTTTTTTCTTGGCTATAACCAGTAATAGCAATTAGAATTAATCTGAATACATGTGTTCATTTAGGTTTCCTTTTTATCTTAGCCAGAACCACTGGTAGAAATTACTCTGAATGCTTCCAGTTACACATATTTATTCATGTATGTTTTCTTAGCACCTACATTTTGTTTATAGCCACTCATGTATGTACTCTGCAACTCATTTATTTGGCTATGCAGTGTTTATTAATCACAATTGCTACAATGTGCATGCTTTATTTTTGCCACCAACATATGTGCCTTGTTTTGCAAATATAGCTCCTAAAAGCACCAGATAGGGTGTCAAAGTGCTACAGATATCCGATCTATTACAACTGTCTTGAAGAGGAGGACATGAACTCAGAATAACTAAAACAGATTCTGTTGTAGGAATGCAAAGGTTATGCAACATCAACTATCATGTCAGTACTTTTAAAGACGCTTATTGCTTTTCAGGGGCCTTACGGCTTTAGCAACCCATCCCTATCCAGGTAAATGTTCTTCGAAGTCAGATTGGAGGTAAAGTAGGCAAGGCACAGATGCAGAAAAGGCAAAGTTCCAGAGGATTCTTCAATAACAAGTAAAGGACTTGTCTTGTTCAGGACTTTAAAAAGTACAGTCAACATTTGGGTCAATGGTGACCCGTGTCCTCCGGCGCAGCCGCGATCACAGCGTGTGATCGAAGTTCACAAAAAGTAATGTAAAAGGTACACTGCCACCAGCCTGAAAAGAGGGACTTGCCACAGTAACCGAAAAGTTACTAGAGATGTGAGAAAAGGGATACTCCACATAAGGCCAAGTATGCTGATCTCACAAAAGAAAGTACAGGTAGGATAAAAAAAAAAATCCCATGCCTTGATAATGGGGTGTTAACCAAGGGGAAATAAAGAAACATTACATTGGAAGCTCAAGGAGCTTCCATTAAAACTGCACAGAAAGTGCTGTGTGTTACTTCATTAAAATATAGATGTCAGAAAAGATGGAGGAAATCAGGACTCCAAAACAATATGCAAAAAGAGGTAAAAAGGGTTCCCAAGATCAGATTGAGTGAGCGTGGAAAAAAGTTCCCACTCACTCAGTATAATCAGACAAAAAAGCGCTGGGGGCTCACAGTTGGTGAGAATTTCACTTGAGAAGGAAAATCGAACACTGGTCCACTTTAGGCATTTGCTAGATCGCCTGCAAGTTGAATAAATGTGCACCATTTTAGCACACAGTTTTGGTTTCAGTCGTTTAGATTTAGATGTTTCTCCCCCCCAGACATGGCGTTAGTAGGTGTGGGCTCAGCTATAAAAACATCCTGGCCAGAGCAGAAGATTAACGTTTCAGTTAGGAGAGAATGTGTGTGTTGGTGTCAATATCAAAGCAATTCATGTAAGCAAACCATTTAATCTTCCAACCTTGTCAGTCCTCACTTGCTAAGGCGGAGAGGGGGTAAAAAGCAACTGTTCTTCATGCTGGTAAGAATTCCAGTAAGCATAAGATTGCCAAATTACAGGTAAGTAACTACAGCTTCACAGAACGATATTGGTAAGCTGCCACACCAACAAGGGGGTATTTAGAAAAATCCCTCTAAAAAGTAGAGGGAGTATTACAAAATAAAAAAATAATTTAAAAACAGCCTTAGCGTGAACATCTATATTATTTGCATGTTCCACATCGCAATGCAGCATACAGAAATAGAGTTTCCATAGTAAGTAGTGTAGACTCCATTACACAAAGACTGATTTGTCATTAAGAAAATCCGTAAATTAACATCGTGTACCTGGTTTTCTTTACAGAGATGTTGCTACTAAGCTTCTCTAGTCTGCATTCTCCAGTGTCATGGTTAACAATCAATATGCATTCTTTCAGGTAAGGCCTCTTCGAGCCCTTAAACACAGTTACTGGTGCAGTTGAACCCTGTTATGAAAGAAATGTGTATAATCAATGTTTTTAGGGCCACTTAAGATGCAAACAGTTAATAGAAGTACCTAAAATCATAATGCAGTGACCTCCAAACGATCGCTTTTGTGCTTCACATTGTAAAAAGTAGCTACAAGTATCTGAATGAAATCAGGACAAAGGACTGATAACTGCTTGGTGAGGTTAAAGCAAATGAGGAGTGTGCAGCTATGTTTTGGATGTACTAGCACACAACCGAATGCTAGAATAGTATAAAGGGAAAAAAACTAGACTTACAAGCAAATCTGCTTTCTCCAGTATAGGCCCGATATTGAAATCACATAGGTAGTTTAGAATACGTCGTCTGGTGGAGTATAATAAGTGGTCACACAATCTGATTCAATTGAATTTGCTCGTTGAGAATTCTAAAAATGCGGGTTGTTTTTGGGTTTCATCTGGGACGCTGCCCAGATGAAAGGGCAGCCCAGATGATGTCCAAACGACTGCTTGTAGCAGCCGTTTCTGAGCGAACAATGGAATAAACAAACGGGAGGTTAGTTCACCATCCACCCTTTACACTGGTACACGTTATGACCCCAGTATCGTTGTATACGCGGATGCATGGTCCTCCTGTGGTACAGACCCCACGTTCGGCTTGTGACATGCATTTTCATGCATTTCCATACAATTATGCCGCATCTGCCCCTACAAGATGATACTGCATGTAGAACGCACTAATTAAAAAAAACGCTCCTGCTTTTGATGTGTGTGGTGTCGAACTCAATATGAGCCGATCCACTGTATGTGTACCTAGCTAGAGCATGTCGATCAAACATGTGCTTTTCAAGTTCAACAAGTATAATGACATAAATGTTATTTAGCCTGCGACCGAGATTTTAAGACCTTCTATGGCTGTTTGTCTAGGTTGCATTTTATGTTGAGCAGCCCCTCCCTTGCATCAATAAGGACCGCCATACAAGGGGAAATATTATGACGAGGGTAAGATACAACTTTGCCCTAGGGGCATTTAGATAAATATGTACTTGGGTTTTGAGTCCAAATCTAACAGACCTGGTCTCCCTCCTCCCCAGTCCCACTTTTTCTTTTCATCCAGGTGGGGGGGCCTCTTGAAAAAAGCCAAGTTTAATCATGCTGAATAAAAACTAATGAAGACAGCACACTACCTAGTGCTTGTTGTAGTAGCCCTGATGAAAGTGGTCCAAATGACTCAATACCGCTGAAACCGGTCGGCTTTCCTTTCTCTGTGTCTTGCCAGAAATATACCACAGAACCAAAAACTTGACGCCAGACTGCAGACTGATCCTCCCACAAAACAAGAGAGATGACCATGATATTTCACTATACTCGGATTGGAGTTTAGAAATATCCAATTACTCTGTATCCCAGTATACAGAAGAATTCACTGAGCTACCTTGGTCCATTCATTGCTTTTTTTTTTACAACTGTATGCACTAACACATCACCGATCTACGGTATAACTGCTGTGGCACTTACCAAGAACCTTTGTTTTAGATAATCTGCACTCCATAGAAATTGAATAAAAAGGATATAATGTTTCACTTGGAAAGCAGTCAATATATGGCAAAAAGGCAACAAAAAGAATTGGTTTTTAGAATTTACAACGAGCAAATTCACCTGAATCAGATTGTGTGACCATTATGACTAACGGAAGATTCGGGTGTTAGATTAGTGCCATTAAATGTATCTATATCCAAAACTACAGTAATTGCAATAAACTCCAATCAATGTTCAACAATTGTACTTGTTGTCACATTCATGATCATGTTTCCTTTGTCGTATTCTCGATAATATTCTAAATTATGTTCGCCCCAGTGGCCAAAAATATGTCATCCCTATTGGCAACACATTGACATATTACATAAGCCTATGCTAGGTGGTTTTGCTAAAGTTACAGCCTGTGGCACTTAGGAAAGTCCACCTTGAGTGAACACGGTTAAACTTCTTAGCTTTGGCCTGAACTACCCAAAGGTATGGTTGCAATGGACAAGCAGCCAGGCTTAGCCTAAGGAGGGAGGAGGGCTGTAGTAGGTACACAACTCTTAGCACACCTTGATTCAAGAAAACGTGATTATACTAAATTTATATAATAATAAGAGATATGCATTATATATGCTAAGGTACACCATTGTAATTCAATGATCAAGCAAGTACTAGAAAACATGTAAGAGAACTCTTATAACGCTCTTAGGATGGTAAACCACAGGGGTCACATTAGAACAGCTTTATGGGTAAAATCGCTTTCAACCAACTTGAAACATATATGCAACATTTTCAAACTCTTTGTAACTTTGACCACAGCCTTTCTAAACAGTTCAACCCCATCTGGTATTAGTCACTCGATCACCCTTGACCAGGGGTTAGGGGTTAGGCAGGGAAGACCAAGTACAGTGTTCATTTGGAGTAGCTCACAACTTTAGCCCCTTATGGGCTGAGAGGATTTTTAACTTCACATGGGGCAAAAATACAGCACAGTACATTAATTTTGAAATTATTGTATGCACGGACCCAGCCAAAGAAACTAGTTATCAAATGCAGTGCACACAAGGCCGTTGGAGATGATGTAGGAAAAGGTCATGCTTTAGCAGACCAAATTGCAAAGGGGACTGCACAGTGACTATCTCTTATGTATGTTACACATATGACACAGCTAGAGAATAATCACATTTGATAATGCCTTTGAGACAGTGCAAAATATTCAGGCTCAGGCCACAGAGAGAGCTGCAGGATTGGAAACTGCATGATAAACGTATAGACTGATGCTGGGTGAACTCACAGAAATGACACAGATAGAAGTTGCCACACAAATATATCTCTCTAATGTCTCATGTCCATGGCCCGTCTCATGTAGGTGCAGGGCGAATGTGCAAGTTGCTCACTACAGTGTGGAATAACTAAGCTAAGACCAGCCACGGTTGCTTTTTGTAAAAACTGTTTAGTATGTGCGCCCTACAACATTGGGAAGAGTGAGGGAGATCCCAAAAGGACATTTCCGGCCACCTGAATTTCCCTTTGAAGCGCTATAAATGGATTTCAATGAATTGCCTCCCTATCAAGGATAAAATGGGTTAGTGATAGTATGCAGGGTTCGAAATTGAGTGGAGCTGGGAGCTATTTAGCTCCTGCTTCTAGCATAGTAGAGCCTGGTTAGCTTGAAACCAACAGCTACCAGGAGCTAGTTTTGGCTCCTAGTGCCAACTCGTGCCTTCCAAACATGTAAATATGACATCAACTGAGTATTAGAGAATGTTAATAAAGAAGAATTAGAACACATCTAATATACATTTAAATACAATGGTTCATACGAAAGGGACAAAACGTTAGAGGAGCATCTCTGGGAGCTCCTGGTTCCCCTGCGGTAGCTCCCGACACTGGGTGTCAGTTGATAACCGACACCAGGAGCTGGTTTTAACTCCTGCTCATTGAATCTCAATTTTAAACCCTGGTACGTATGTTTAGCAAATGGGTAGAAGCATTCCCCTTAAAAGACAATACTGCATTAAGTACTGCTAAAATACTTAGAGTATTTAGCCTGATTTCGACTGGCATGCACTTTTTGGAGTGATAATGGCATGCGCTTTGTTAATACCCCAGGCAGTGGGTTTGGTGAAATGAATAAATTATACTTTAAAGAATAAAGTTATCAAAGATATATGCTAGTAGTGCGTTGGATGGGTCGATGCACTCCCACTAGCATTATTCTCCATGAGAATTATTGTGCATTCAGTTGTTGGATTGTCTCCTTACAAAGTAGTCATGGGCTGCCCAGCTAATGTATGGGCATGCCAATTCCAAAGAGACAGAGTACTGTACCTTACCCTTTGTTGATAGATTACTGAAAGGAATTGGCTAAAACTTTGTCAATTCGCCATAAACGGGTCGCTGACAACGTGCCAAAACCACTGGAGAGGCCAGAACAAAGCATTCAACCCGGCGAGTGGATCTACACGAAGAACTTTCAGCGAACATCTGGGTTGCAATCCTGTTGGAAGGGTCCAGTGCAGGTTTACTAACCACTCAGACTGCTTTGAAGTGCTGTGGCCCCAAAAGCTGGATCCACTCTAGTCATGTGATGTATGCACCGTGCAGTTACCTGCCCATGTAGATAGTGCATTGCCTGGTAAGGAGACCCAAAATCCCCCTCCCAGTGACAAGATTATTGACTTTTGCACTAATATCGCTAGTCCCAAAGACATTGCTGGAGCAACAGAGGGGCCACGATGCAACTTGAGACCAAGGAAACTGAACAGCTATTGAACTGGAAACTGTGAGGAGGAACCCCTTTCTGTGAGGGACAGCTACCAAGCGGTCAAGACTGCACCTTTAACTACTTAGGTGTAAGGTAGCATGAAGAGACACTCCAAGGAACAATTAACCGGTGAAACTGGTCTTTTTGGAATTTCGTTTGGCCCTTTTGTTTTGCCCCATACACAAGCTATGCCAAACCATGAGTGTATGGTATTTCACCCCAGAGAGGGTCTGTGCATCTCCATACGTCTCTTCTGTCAAAGACAAAAATGGTATTGTTCCAAAGGGGTACGCAGCATTGTCAGGATTGTGTGGGAGTGTGTGTTAGGTGGGTGGTTATTACTAGATTATATAGCGCCATCCTTTGGTACAGTAATCAGTGTCCACAATGCCAACCTGTCTTCAATCCAGCAGGATCATAGAGAAAAATATTATCATTATTATTTTTAGAGTATTGCGGACCATGCACACTTCTCTATGGGTCCATTGGGTATTGGTGGAGCTTTATGGTCCATAATGACATTTCGGTGGAAACTATTGCCCGTTATTTTTCTTTTATTGGCCATTTTCCTTTTCATAGGTCTTTGTATTAATTGTGTGCCTGCCTTGTGCCAGACTTTAGCTTAATGTCTCAGACCACAGGCAACTTCAGTATCCACCACAAACACTTATTATGCAAAAGAATGTTAGAGGTATGTAACAGATTGACTTACTAATATTACATTATGATAATAGAACTTATGTTCAAAGGGTCGATTGTGGAACATTGTAAAAAAGGGAACTGTAAGCACTCTGTAAAATGAATGAACATTTGATCTTTTCATCTGGTCAGTTTTGTGAACACGGTTACAATGTGCTTGCCTTCGAGAAAACGGTTTGCTTTACACGTACACATGTATACTTCGAGCAAGTCCAAGGGGTGGAAATAGCCCAGGTAGCAGCTGCATTGGCAGTAAACAGAGACCCTGAGTCTGTGTTCGCATTTAGCCTGGTGATTTAATGCCTGTCATGAAGCAATGTAACACCAAGTGTATAAAAGCTGTTTGTTCTCAGAATAAGAAGAGGTACAGATATAAAGCCAGTTGCTTCGTCCCATCCTCGCTTAAGTGTATTAATAATAAAATATCATGTGGAGCCTTTGAAATCTTCTGTGCTGGTGTCTCATTCTGCGGCTTATGGGCACAGGTGGGTATTATGAGAAGTATTGTGCCACAAAAGGATATTTGCTATTCTTGCTTGTTGGTGCCTTTTTCAGGCTCGGTGGAACACCACAAGTCAATTCTTCTCGGTCCTCACCTCTGATGAGGGGACTTTCGGGAGCCAGTTTGAGTAGATAAAGGTCCAGGAGGATGCCCTCCAGGTTGCAGGCAAAACTGCGCTTCTGGAGACTATGCACAAAGGAGCAGCACAGGGTATTGGGAGATTGCAGGCTTTGGCGGTCCAGCGATGGGGCAAAGTGTATATCGTCTTGAGACAGGTTAGGCCTGCCAGCCCATGGGAGGAAGTCATCCTCTTTGGATTTTCACTGTTGCTTGGCAGGAGGAGGTCAGGACAGCAGCGGTCACCCAACAGGCTCTGGCGGTCGTTGGAAGTGGCTGGTGGCATCTTTGTTGGTCCAAGTTTGGAATCTTCTGTTACAGTGGTCGGCTATCAGTTTCAGCTCCCGGACCTCAGAATTTATTCAGCAACACCGGCTGAGTCCACCAATCATGACCCATGCATCATTCACACTTGGGGATGGCTATCCAATGGGGACAGCCAGCCTCCCAGTCTGAATTGGTTTCAGTCAACACACTGCAGGACAAAGATAGGGGTGTTTTCGGTCACCTCCCCACTTCCAGTCCTCCCAGTCACTCAAAGAACCTTCATAGGTTTTCCTTGGGAAGCCGGGCAAAGACAAGCGAATCCACCCTCACCCAGAATTGCAAAAGGCGGCATCAGAAAGACCTTGTTCAGAGCTTAAAATTGTAGGTAAACCTTGTGTCCCATACCGCAGTAGCGTAGACAGTCTGTGATAAAAGTTTGCAAAAAGTCAAGCTAAAGGTACACTGCCATCAGCTTGAACAGATGGACCTGCCATAGTAACAACTGCTGGAAAGGCAAGAAAATGGATACAACGTCTCCCCCTCAGCACACCACATAAAAGGTGGGGTGTGCTAATCTCACAAAATAAAAACACTTCTAGGTGCTTCCAGGAGGAGGAGGGGGCATCGCAGCCCAGGAAGACTCTGCCTCCACTCTCAGGCTCAGCTTTGAGTGGAGAAGAGTGTGATGTCTCTCCTGCTGGTGCTGCCGGCGGCTAGAGGGATCGAGTCGTGCCACACATTAAGGCCTTCTGGTGCGTGGGATGGGAGAGACAACACGCGTCATAACAGTTGCTGTTCGTGTCCCAAACTGCCTGCTTTGTGGCAGGACAAGCCCTTTACACCGCACATGCAGTACGTGAGGCGGATACAATATTTCTCCTTTTTCCCAAACAAATAAAAGTGAAAACACAAACAGTAACTGACAACCATCTGAAACTCCCCTGTGCAAATCTAGTCCGGCACAAGTGCATGCTCTTTACGTATATCTCACCACCAGTGGTGGAAATGGGAAAAAGTTGGTGGGGGAATCCCACAAGGGTCAGGGTGGGGCTGGAGTTTGTGGGCGGGGGTGCGGTGTCCGAGGAGGCGGGGTTCAGAGTGGGCAGAGCTGGCAGTTGACCTATCAAAAGAAATGTCCAAAATAATAGCTTAAAACAGCAATATCAAACTTTCTGGCACAAAAAGGTATGAATGGCCTTGTGCAACTGTGGACCACTTTTGCAACACCAGCGAGACAAAGGAAACGGGTGCACAATGAAAATAAAGCACCCGAGAGGAGAGTACAAAATAACAAAAATGCTCTGTGCAGTGTGCACAGCCCACTTGCACCATGGGGCAGATTAGAGACTGAACCCACCAAGGTGGGGGCTCAGATCTAATCTGCCCTGTGCGAGCATGAGTACATTGCAGATTAGATCACAGGCTCTGCAAGGAGCTGCTCCGTCCCCCGCCGTCGTGGCCGCTCTTTTTTTTTTTAAATTAACCTAGTGCAGAGCCTGGGTTTAGGGGCAGACTCTGGCCGGATCCCCAGATCCGGCTACGCATCTGGTGCCGGATCTCGGATCTGGCGAGAGCCGGCCCAATGACCAGCGCTGCTCACCACTCTGTCTCTTAGCCTCTCTCGAGCCTTCGGGTCTGCCCTTAGGTTGTACCTACTGGGCCACTGCCGGGGCATTGTCTCTGGGTTCTCTCCCACCTATGGATCACCTCCATCTTCTAGCGGCTCACCTGCCTCACCGCTGTGTGTTACATCTTCGCTTCTGTGACTCTGGGTGTGCCGTGAGTGCTCATCGCTCTCATGCGGTGTCCTCTCGCACATCTGCTTTGGCACCATCTTGAACCAGGATGCGTTCCTGGCGGTGGTCTGCTGTCCTCTTGCTGCTGCCATTGTTCCTTCAGTTTGGATCACTGTCCAGGGTGCGCGGTCATAGCCTCTTGGACATAGTGGCTTTTCGCAGTACCAGTACGCGATCTCCAACCCTGTACTTTGATACTCTCGCTTGTCTCCTGTCGCTCATACAATTGTTTGCCACAACTCTTTTTCCTGAGTGCAGTCACTGTCAAGATCGTCCATCCCGCCCCTGCTAGGGTGATGTGATATGGTTGAGTTTACCATAGTGCCACATACGAGGTCTACTGGAGGTACGTTTGTGGCGCTGTGGGACATCACCCTGTTCCGTAGGAATCGGTAGATTCACTTTCCACAGGCTGTTCTGGGATTGGATATGCGCAACACTTTGATAGTCCTCATGAATCTCTCCACATCCCCATTTGCTTGCGGCCACCTGGGTGCGATGTGGTGGATATCGGAGATGTAGATTGTCCATGTACTTTTTCAGTTCTATCCCCCAATGAGCAGCAATTCCGGGTACCGCGAGTAGTTAGCAATAGCCACCAGCAGTATGTGCCTTCTTGCACTGTACAAAAGTCGATGCTCATGGCGTCCCACCTGGACGATCCGGGCTCTGCCGACTGAACTGGCTCAGAGTTAGGTGGTGCTCCCGTGATTTGGCATTCAGTATGTGACAGTATCCTCCACCTTGATGTCTATTTGAGGGAATCACACTCTGCTGCATATTCTGGCCTATGTTCTGACCATTCTTTGGTGCGCTTCATGTGCGAGTGTGACAATCCTGTCCTGTAGACTGCTGGGGATTACTACGCGGGTGCCTCATGATTAGCCCTTTGTTGGTGACAGACAGCTCCTGTCGTACCGGGAACATACCAGTTTGGAAGTCTCGGGCCTCCAGTGTGCGGTTATGTACGTGGCGGAGGAATGATTTCCATTCTCTTGATACGATTGTGTTTTTCACTATGTGACAACAATGGTCGTTTTGTGTGGCCTCCACAGTGTCGTCGTTGCTGCCTGCCCGGAGCTTCATGGTGTTTAGGATTTGACAGATGTGGTCTTCCGGCTCTTCTGCCTCCTTCACCTCAGCCAGGGTTGCGGCCCTCGGGTGCCTGGACAAAAGATCTGCTGGGTTGTCTGTACCTGCTTGATATGCCAATTCGAACTCCTACTGCTGTAGCTGTAGCAGCCACTTCCCAATTCTAGCCGGAGGGTGTGCTGATGACCCTGTGAAAATCGAATGAGTGGTTTGTGGTCCGTGTACGCTCTGAACTTCCGTCCATAGAGGTAGATGTGGAAATGTTGACAGCCCCAGAGTACTGCTATTGCCTCCTTCTCAATGTGGGAGTACCGTTGGCCGGTAGGCGCGAGTGCCCGGGAGGCGTATGCGATGGGCTTCGTCTCACCTCTTCGTGACTGTTGGACAAGGATGGCTCAACTGCACTCACATCCACATACAGTTCTGTCGTCAGCGTTGGGTCATAGCAGGACATTGTTGTCTATGATGATAGGGATGTCTTCATTCGTTCGAAGGCTTCCTGGCATTCGGGACTCCAGTCCCACTTGACATTTGACCTCTCGAGTTCTCAAAGTGGTTCAGACATGGTCGCCAGGTTGGGAATAAATCTGCCACAATATGTTGCATTCCCAAAAAGCTGCTTACTTCCGTGCAGTGGGGAGGCCTCCTTTATGTAAGCTACCATTTGGGGGTAAGCAGATACCCCCCTCGCTGTTTAAGACGTACCCGAAGAATGTGAGCTCTTCTTTAGGAAATTCACATTTGTCCAGGTGAATAGTAAGGCCTGCAGTCTCCAGTCTGCTGACCACCATTTCTAAGCGGCGCATGTGTTCTTGCCCGTCGCTGGCGTGGATGAGGATGTCGTCGCTGACATTCAGCACTCTGGGGATCCCTTGGATCATTTCCTGGATGGCTTGTTGGAAAACCTCTGCCGCTGAGGATATTCTGAAGCTTAGCCTCTTGTACCGCCCCAGACTCAGATGGGTGTAGAAAGTTATAATGTACATAGAGTCTGTATAGTATCAATTGGTGGTAGCCAGCGTTGAGATCAATTTTTGAAAAAATCTTTTACCCTGTGAGGTCCGATTATCTCATCTAGGGTGGGGGTGATGTGCCACCCCGTTTTAATTGCTGCGTTGGGGAGGTGCATGTCTATGCAAATTCGTACCTTTCCTGGTTTTTTTGTGTGACCACCAATTGTGACACCCATGGTGTTGAACCAGTCACCTGTTCGATGATGCCAGCTTTTTCAAGTTACAGTAGTTCTTTTGCCACCAGGTCTCTCATGTGGAATGGAGTTCTCCTACGGAGTACCGCTTGGGGCTGAACTGTATGGTCAATATGTAGTTTTATGAGCTTCCCTTTTTGGCATCCAATGCCTTTGAAGATGCCAGGGTGTTTAGCTAGTACATCGGTGACATCAGTGGAATCTGCATCACCACAGACGAACCCGATTAGTCCTAGATCTTCAGCTGCCTCCCAGCTAAGTAGGCATTTGATACCAGCGTTGGAAACATAAATCTTGGATTTGATTGCCGTTTTCCCCTCTGCTTAGTTCGGTTCTAAACCGTCCCACAACCGGGAGTGGAGTCTTGCTGGCATAGGCCAATAGGAGAGTTTCTGTGGTCCTGAGTTCTGGACAGAGTTTCCAGAACACAGTGGTTGGCATTACATTCACTGTCGATTGTTATTAGTGTCTCTTGTCCATCTATTTTTACAAGGGATTTCAGTCTTTTCTTTTTCGGCTCAGCGTTTCCATGATCCCATGCTGAGATGAGGTGGATTGTCCCCCCTCCTCGCTCTCCCTGTCCCCACAGCCATCGCTTCCTCTCAGAAGTCGTCCCGGATTCGTCTGTTCACAAGTTGTCTTCCACTGCTACTACACGCGTATCCGCTTGTTTCTTCTTCTTCTTGGAGATGGATTTCAGCTGTTGCGGTTGTTATTGGCGTGGAGGGTGCCCTGACGATCTGCAAATGTGTGCTTAGTGGTCCTTTCGGCCGCATGCTCCCCACGTGGTTCCTTGCGCTGGGCAGTTTATCTTTCCGTGTTGTGCTCCTCCACACCATCCACACTCAGTCGGACCGGGGATTCTTGGTTGCCACGGTGGGGAGTTGTGGGTTTCACTGTATTCATCATTCGGTGCTTGACGGTTGGAGATTTGCGCTATTACCGCTGTTGTTGGTGCCAGTTGAAGTTTCTGGAGTGTGGTGCTGCTCGCGTGTGACAGCTCTCTCTGGCATCCATATTCGAGAATTCTGGCTAGAGAGATGCCTTTTTCACCAAGTACCATTCTGCACAGTTTCTCTGAGCACACGTTGATGATTTGGCACCTTATTTATTTTTCTACGTCGTCAAACACGCAGGATAGTGCTAGCTGTCAGCCTTGTGTGTTGGGCATCAAGCGCCTCATCCTCCATTTCCACTGTGGTGCAGAAATTGAAAGTTTCATCATCCGGATTTAGCTGCGGCACAAAATGTGCTGTGATGGGGTCCTTGGCTAATTGGTATATGTCTGCACCATCGTTGATGAGCAAAGCGTTGAAAATGCGTAGCACGTCACCCACATTAAGCAGTATCGATAGGTTATTTATAACGCATATGTCCTTGCAGTCCATCGCCATTTTGAACTTTGGATCCTCAGCATCCAGCGGGGCACCACTGATGATGGATCCGTCCGTGTATGAGTTGAAAGGCCCAAGTACTGCCGTGGCACCACCATGATGTTGAGGGGACGGCATTGGTGGTATTAGTGATGCTGCTATTCTTGCTGGTGTGCTGGGCCTTGGCACGGAGAGTCCAATTGGCATGGAGAGTCCAATTGTCATGTTGCCTCTGTCGTTGTGCACGCCTGTGTGCTGGTGAGCAACGGGCTCCTCCTCACCTGTGACTTCAAGTGTCCAGGTGTTGGTCTGCGGTTTTGCAGTGCTGCTTAGTCTTCTCCAGTGCTCCTAAATTTTGTTTGTTGGGAGGAATGTTGCTGGTTCTTTTACTACGTGTGGGGGCGTGTGTTCCTTCTGGGTTTCCAAAAATGTGATCATTCGCTCACACTGTGCTGAAATCGCGTGTTATTTGCTGCACGCGTGCATCGGTTCGTGCACTCATCCCCCGTGTGATCAATCTGCTGCTGGTGCTGCCGACGGGGAGAGGGATCGAGTCGAGCCACACATGAAGGCCTTATGGTGTGCGGCACAGGAGACACAGAACACGAGTCACACCAGTTGCTGCTTGTGTCCCTAACTACCTGCCCTCAGGCAGCGGGGGCCCTTTATTTGCGCCTCACGTCACCATGCATACGGGAGGTGAGGCGGATAGAACAATGAGCACAGAATCCAGTGCCTGCCTGAGCCCACTGGCGCGGCAAGCATTGTGCACAGACTGCACAGCACACTGTGCGCACTTCACACAAGCATTAAAAGGAAGACTTCATAACCTCAATTCAGTAAACCTTTGCAAACAAAGTAACGGTAATTAAGAAATAATGCCATTGATCATGGCTTTTATACTGGTATACTGTTACATACCTAACCTTGTAAACTGAGGATAGCACAGGAGCAACGCAATGGTCTTGTAAGCAAGACCAGGGCAGAGCAACAGAGGTTCAAATCCCGGATCCGCGCTTAGAAACCAAACTCGGTATGGTATTAGGCGTGTAACTAAAAAACAAATAACCTAGAGTATTCTCACCAAAAGTGAATTCTGTGCCATGTTCGCCACAGATGGCTATCCGCGTTTGAGAGGCTGCACCCTTCCATCATAAAGGCATACATTATAATGGTGTTACCAAGTAACAATGTGTTAGTGAATGGAGCAGCCACAATGCACTTACTTCAAAAATGTAAGATAAGGCAAATAATAGTGTTTATGTTCCGACATCACGTATTAACATGTAGCATCATACATTAAACCGGTCTTGTGTATTAATGACTGAAACATACACCATGCAGTTTCATCAAATGTGCTCGATAAGAAAAAAATTGCTACTTCATAAATGGTTACATATTCAAGCGTATTACCACATAATCCTTGTTCTTTCTTATGACAAATGTGCAAGGTAATACCAAAACATAATGCACTTACTGGTGTATCCAGATACTAATTAGTAGATGTTATTACTTACCAAACTGGTAACGTTCTTTCGATAGGATGCTCCTCCGATGTATTCCTTATTTTTGATAAATCCACTTCCCGCTTGCTGGCCTCCGAAACATTTTTCACAGTTGAGGACGCTGTGAGTCGACATCCCTCGAGTCGGTGTCCCTCGAAGGCCCCCGTATCGGCGCCGACGTCACCATGAGGACAAATAGTCTCGCACAGCATCCGTTGCTCAGTTCCATTTTGAGATGTTGTTTTGCTTTGCATGAATTGGTTAATAACCTTGAAGGAGCGTAAAATGCAACTACAAGGAAAGTTTTACTGCGGGGAAGGATGGGAGGGGCGATAAGGAATACGTCGGAGGATCATCCCATCGAAAGAACGTTACCAGGTTGGTAAGTAACTTGTTCTTCGAAGGGACTGTAAAATTTGGTAAAAAATGTGTGGGGACGACCATGTGACAGCTGCACATATATCCTTAATTGGAACTCCTCTTTGGAGAGCTGAAGAGGCTGCGATACCCCTGGTTGAATGAGCCCTAAAATGTTGAGTGGGCGCTTTTCCTGCTAATTTATAGCATTCTATAATAGTTAAAATAATCCATCTCGAAATCGTTTGTTTTGTAATGGGTAAAAAATTTGTGCCCTGCATACCCCACAAACAATTGGTCTGCTTGCCTGATCCTTGCAAGTCTCCTAATGTAAAAGCTTAAGGCATGTCTTAGATCCAGCCTGTGTAATCTTTCTTTCTCTTTCCCTGGATGGGGAGGAGGATAGAACAAGGGTAAAATGATCTTTTGTGTAATGTGGAATTGTGAGACCACCTTTGGGAGAAAATTCGGCTTCACTTGTAGAACAACCTTATCTTTGTGAAAGCTTGTATGTGGAGGTTTGCCAGATAAGGCTTGTAATTCGCTCACTCTTCTTGCAGAAGTTAAAGCCACTAGAAAGATTGTTTTAAGAGTAAGAAATCTTAATGAACAGGAATGACAGGGTTTGAATGGAGTAACCATTAGAAATTAAGACTAGGTTTAGGTCCCACAATGGAACTTGAAAAGGATTTGGAGGAAAAACATTAGCTAACCCTTTCAGAAATGGAATCACTAAGGGCAATTTGAAGTATGAAGGCTCCTCTGGAGTGCGCTTTAAGATAGACAGCGCTGCAAGGTAGCCCTTGATTGTACCAACTTGAAGACCTGAATTTGCTAAATAAAGCAAAAAAGATAACACCATTGGTGTATTACATGAAAAGGGTTCAATATTCTTTTTTCTACACCAGCTGCAAAATTTGTTCCAACGGTATAAAGACTTTGTTGCTGGCCTTCTGGCTAAAAGCAACACTTCCATTACGTCATCCGGTAGATACGAATCCTTGAATCTCAAACTTTCAGAAACCAGGCGTGAAGGTTGAGGGTCTCGATATTCCGGATGGAGACTCTGACCTCTCTTTTGCGAGAGAAGAGCCTCTCTTTTTGGAAGATGAAAAGGAGGACAGATGGACATGTCTAGAAGATCCAGGTACCACATTCTCCTGCCCCAATCCGGGGCAATCGGGATCATGGGTTTCTGAAATCTTCTCAACCTCCTGATCATTTGAGGAATGACAAGGACTGGGGGAAACGCGTACAGAAGTGGAAATTCCCAGTCCACTACGAACGCGTACCCAAGAGCTACTCTCGGGGGGGAAATTCCCTCGAGCAATACTGATCGCACTTCCGGTTGATACTGGTGGCGAACAGATCCACTTGAGGGGTTCCAAAAAGGGCAAAGATCTGTTGAAGGACTTCCTGAGCTAGTTCCCACTCGTGGGGGGCTGTTCTGCCTGCTCAGAGCGTCCGTCGTCAAATACATCTCTCCGGCTAGGTGAACTGCCAATAGAGAGATTCCTTCTTGGATTGCCCAATACCAGAGCTGCTTTGCCTCTCTGCATAGTGGCAGTGACCCTACGCCTCTTTTGTGGAGGTAGTGCATGGCCACTGTGTTGTCCGTAATTATCAGGACATTTTTCCCCTGTACGGATGGCAGGAAAGATTTCAGCGCTAGTCTGATCGCTCTCAGCTCTAATAGGTTGATGTGTAGTCTGGACTCTGATGGAGACCAACGACCGCTGATGGTGAAGTCGTTGGCATGGGCTCTCCACCCCGTGAGTGAGGCATCCGTGACTACCGTTATCTCCGGACATGGTTGCCAAAACTGTTCTCTTTTCAAAATGTTCTCCCGACAGGCCCACCAATGAAGGTCTCGAGCCACTCTGTCCGGGATTAGTAGGAGATCTGACATTCTCCGAGAATTGTGACCACTGGGTCCTTAGTGCCTACTGGAGAGATCTCATTCTCAGGCGAGCCTCTGGCACTAGGAAGATGCAGGATGCCATGAGCCCGAGAAACCTCAAAAAGTCGAAGGCTGGTAGATGTTGGGCATTTTGAAACCTGGTGACCATCTGTAGAATATCTTGAGCCCTCACCTCTGGTGGCGAGGCTTTTCCCAGGGATGTGTTCAGGATGGCTCCAATGAACTGGAGTCTCTGTGATGGTATCATCTGTCACTTCTTTCATTTGAGGGAGAAGCCAAGCTTGTGGAGGAAGTGGCAAACATAATCTAGATGGATCTGAGCTTGTTCTGGGGATACTGCAGTGAGCAACCAGTCGTCCAGTTAGGGGTAGACGTGAATCCCTTCCCTCAGACTTGCAGCCACAAACGCCATTAGCTTGGTATAGACCCTCGGGGCAGAGGTCAGCCCAAATGGCAGAACTCGAAATTGATAATGAGAGTTCCCAATTGCGAACCACAGGTATTTCCTGTGTTTGGGATGGATTGGCACATGGAAATAAGCATCCTAAAGGTCTAGAGATGCCAACCAGTCCTGAAGCTGGAGGGCCTGAAGGATCTGAGAAAGGGTTACCATCTTGAACTTGTCTTTCCTGAGGAATTTCTTCAAATCACGCAAGTTCAAGATGGGTCTCAATCCTCTGTCCTTTAGTACTAGAAAGTAAGGTGAATACCAACCCTTGTTCCTCTCCACTACAGGTACCGGTTCTATGGCATCTTTCTCTAGCAGGTCTGAAATACCCTGCATAAGGAGCAGGTCTGGAAACCTCAAAGAGTTGTTCCTTGGTGGATGGCTCTGAGGAGTTTGTAAGAAAGGCAAGCAGTAACCTTGGGCAACTGTCTCCAATGCACAACCATCTGACGTAATAGCCTGCCATTCTGCCAGATGTTGAGTTAACGTGCCTCCTACTGATGTCTTCTGAGGGGTGACCTCAGAGGTGTTTAGAAGCGGCTGACGCTGATGCTGAGGGTAAAGTAGCACCCGATGGTGCGGATTTGGTACCTTCGACCCGTCCACCACGGGTAAATCGTCTCTGGCCTCGTGGAGCTGGCTGTCCTCTGCCTTTTCCGAATGCGGAGTAAAAGCGAAAGGACTTACCCCTCCAGGGTGTACCTGTGGGGCGATTTGGAGTTTGCCGGATTGCAGCCCCAAGAGATTTCGCTGCCGCTTTGGATGTCTGCAATTTCCCCAGGCTGTCAGCCTTTTTTCCAAATAGGGAAGAGCCGTAAAAGGGCATATTTAGAAGTCTGGCTTGTAAATCAGGAGCAAAACCAGACTTCCGCAACCACGCAAATCTGCAGATTGTGGTACTCGCCGCCATGGCCCTGCGGATGCTGTCAGCAGAGTCAATTCCTGTTTGAAGGGACTCACATTGCATCCTTCCCATCCTTGATGATGTTCAAGAATGCTTCCCGTTCTTCCCCTTCTGGAAGACAAGTCAGCCGCAGATGAAGCACACTCCCAAATGGTGTGGCTGAATCTTGCTAGCGTGTAAGTGGCGTTGATAGATTTAAGCGCCATACTGCATGCCGAAAAAAAATGTTTTCTTGACATGGTGTCAAATCTTTTGTCATCACTGCCTTGTGGAATAGTGGAGTATGCGACACTGCTCGAAGTCGCTGCCTGCACAACTAGACTCTCTGGAGTTGGATGCTTGCTTAGATATTCAGGATCTGAAGCGGACACACTATTTAAATCGAGAGTTTTTGATTTACTGCAGGGATAACTTCAGGAGTCTCCCAATTTGCAGATATTTTCCTTTGCAGTGCAGCATGAAAAGGGACAATGGGATCCTCTTGGGGTCCTCTATCTAATATCAGTAAGGTCAACTTGCTGAAAAGAGGGTGCAGGTGTAGTCCACCCCATAAATTGCATTATTCCAGCCATAAGGGCCCTGTACGTTGTCTGCCTTTCAATCTGTTTTCTTCAGAAATGAATTCCTCTGGAATGGGTACTACTGTTCTTTGTAGTCCAAAAGGTCTCATTGTTAGAGTCCTCCCCTTACTCATACATAGAGGAAAAAGCTCTGAAGTAATCAGATCTTGGATAGGGAGTAAAACCCATTTCTAAAGAGGAAGGAGCCAAATTTGTGGTTACAAGTTGGTAACGTTCTTTCAACTGGATGTTCCTCCAACGTATTCCACATCTTTGACATGTAATGTCCACAGCTGTGTACTTAGGAAACTTTTTCAGCAGAGGGTGTCCTGCATCGATGGCGTCGGGTCGATGTCCCTCGAAGGCCTCTGTCGAGGGCAATGTCACCAGATGTTATAAATAGGACGCACAGCGCCGTAGCCTCAGTTTATGTTTCCATAACGTGTGACATGCACATAGCCAATGTCTGCTTGACTGCACATAGCCTTGCGTAAACAAGCTGCAATAGCATAGGAAATTCTCCAGAGGGGCAGGCTGGGAGGGCAATGTGGAATACGTTGGAGGAACATCCAGTCGAAAAAAGGTTACCAGTTGGTAAGTAACTTGTTCTTCTAATGGATTATGTCCTCCAATGTATTCCACATGTTTTACAGACGCCCAAAGCAGTACCAGAAAAAGGAGGGGGGAAAAGAATTTAGAATACCCAATCAGATAGCAGAATAAAGAACCGCCTTACCAAAGGTCATATCTTAACCATGGAGCGTATCCAGGGAGTAATGTTTAACAAAGGTGTAGATAGCCCATGTGGCTGCGTCACAAATATTCCTAATAGGAACTCCCCGCTGCAGGGCTGTGGAAGTAGCCACGCCCCTAGTGGAATGAGCTTGCAACCCTTCAGGAGGGTCCTTGGCCACCAATCGGTAACATTCAGTAATTGTGAGGATAATCCACCTGGACAAGGTCTGTTTAGTAACAGCCTGGCCCAATCGGTGTCCAGCATACCCCCACAAAGAGTTTATCGTCCACTCTGACCCTGGACATCCTAGAAATAGAAAGGCTCAGAGCTCTGCTAGGTTCCAACCTATGGAGTCGCTCCTCTTCCTTACCAGGATGAGGAGGAGGGTAGAAAGCAGGAAGTACAACTTTCTGACTTAAATGAAACTCAGACACTACCTTAGGTAGAAAGGAAGGACGTACCCCTCAGTACAACCCTATCCTTGTGGAACACAGTAAAGGGCGGCTTAGATGAAAGTGCCTGCAATTCACTCACTCTGCGAGCGGAAGTAACCAAAACCAAGAACACTGGCTTGAAAGACAATAGTCTCAAAGGTCAAGGGTGCAAAAGTTCAAATGGAGCACCCATCGGGAATTTCAAGACGAAATTCAGATCCCAAACCGGCACCTGGAACGGGGACGGCGGGACCCCTTTAAGAAATTGGGAAATCAAAAGGAATCTTAAAATAAGAACATTCTTCAGACAAGTGCTTGAAGATAGACAGCACCGCTAGGTAACTTTTAATGGTACCTTTTTAAGGCCCCTGTAGGCCAAAGAAAGCAAGAAAGATAGAACCACTGGAATGGAACACTGAAAAGGATCAACATTTTGTCCTCTGCACCAGTCGCAAAACTTACGCCAAAGGCAACAGTACAGGGATTTGGTTGCCGGCCGACTGGCCGAAAGCAACACCTCCATCACGTCATCCGGGAGGTCCCAATACTTATACCTCAACTTTTCAGAAACCAAGCGTGAAGGTTGAGAGTTTTGACCTCTGGATAGAGACCCAACCCCCCCCCCCCTCACACGAGAGCAGATCCTCTCGGTAGGGAAGACGGTGTGGAGGGCAGATGGACATTTCTAGAAGGTCCGGGTACGACGCTCTCCTGGCCCAATCCGGAGCAATGAGGATCTTGTGGGATCCAAACCTCAGCAACTTCCTTAACACTTGAGGAATGACGGGGACCGGAGGAAACGCATACAGAAGTGGAAATGACCAATCTACTACGAATGCATCTCCTAATGCTCCTCTCTGAAGAAATCCCCTTGAGCAGAATCTCTCGCACTTCCAGTTGGTACTGGTCAAGAAGAGATCCACTTGTGGTGTTCCCCAAAGGGTGAAGATCTCCAGAAGAACTTCCTGAGCCAACTCCCACTCGTGAGACTGCTCTGCCTGCTCAGAGCGTCCACCACCGCATTCTCCTCTACGGCCAGATGAACTGCAGAGTATGAAATTCCCTGCTCAATTTCCCAGAACCAGAGCTGCATCGCCTCTGCACAACGGGAGTGACCCTACACCCCTTTTTTGGTGAGGTGATGCATGGCCACTATGCTGTGCGTCATGATCAGGGCACACTCTCTCCCCCCCCCCCCCCACCTGCACAGACAGCAGAAAAGCCTTCAGGGCCAGCCTGATGGCCCTGAGCTCTAACAGGTTGATGTTGAGTTTGGACTCCGACAGAGACCATCGACCGCTGGTGGTCAAATCCTCGGCATGAGCTCCCCATCCTGTGAGGGAAGCATCCGTCACTACCATCACCTCTGGCCACGGTTGCCAAAACGGCTCCCCCTTCATCAGGTTCCCCTCGTTGGCCCACCACAAAAGATTCTGTGAGACCGAGGGTGGAATCTGAACGGGATCCGACATCTTGTCTGAGAATTGAGACCACTGCATCTTGAGGACCCATTGCAGGGATCTCATCCTCAGTCAGGCCTCTGGCACCAGAAAAATGCAGGATGCCATGAAGCCGAGCAACCTTAAGAATTCGAAAGCCGGGAGATGCTGGGCATGTTGAAACTTGTCCACCATCTGCACATTGTGATGAGCCCTCACCTTGGGAGGCGAGCACTTCCCCAAGGACGTCTCCAACACAGCTCCGATGTACTGGATCCGTTGGGGTCAGATGCGACTTCTTGAAATTGAGGGAGAAGCCCAGCTTATGGAGGGAGCAGCAGGTGAGACAGATGATCCTTTGCTTGCTCGGGAGAATGCGCAAGGATCAGCCAGTCCAGGTAGGGGTAGACGTGAACCCACCACCCCCCGCCCCCTCGCTTGAGATACGCTGCTACCACCACCACCACCATTAGCTTGCTGAAGACCCTCGGGCGGAAGTCAATCCGAATGGCAGGACCCGAAACTTAAAGTGCGAGTCGTCAGCCGCAAGCCTCAGGTACTTTGTGCTTTAGATTAATCAGCACATGAAAGTAAGCATCCTGTAGGTCCAGAGACACCAACCAATCCTGAAGTCGAAGGGCCTGGAGGACCTGAGATAGAGTGACGATCTTGAACTTGTCCTTCCTGAGAAGTTTGTTCGACCAATGCAAGTCCAAGATGGGTCTCAATCCCCAATCTTTCTTTGGAATCCAAAAATATGGGAAATACCATCCCTTATTCCTCTCCGCTACAAGCACCAGTTCTATAGCGCCTTTCTCCAGCAGGGCCAAGATATCCTGCACAAGGAGCGGATCTGGAAGCTTCAAAGAGATTCCCCGATAGATTGCCATGAGGCCGCTTTAGGAAGGGGAAGGCAGTAGCTCTGGGCTATTGTTTCCAGAACCCACGCATCCGAAGTAATAGCTTGCCATTCTTCGAGATGCTGAGACAGTCTGCCACCAACCAGCGAACCATGGAACATGGCCTCATGACTGTTATGGAGCAGCTGCGGCAGCGCCTGAAGGCAAAGAGGCAGCTCCTGAGGAGCTGTGGCACCCCTATTTCCCCGACCACCACGGGTACTCTTACGCTGACCCCTTTGACTGGCGGTTCCTCTCGTCCTTCCAAAGGAGGAGTAGTAACAAAAAGAACCTCCTCTCGACTGCTGTCCCCTAAAGATTTAGTCGCAGCTTTTGAGGTCTGCAACCTCTCAAGACTCTAGTCAGCCTTGCTGCCCAACAAATGCGCACCGCACCATCAAAGGGCATGTTCAAAAGACGGGCTTGCACATCCGGAGAAAAACCCGACTTCCACAACCACGCAAACCTGCGTATAATGGTGCTCGCAGCCATGGATCAGCTAACACTGTCGGCCGTGTCCAAACAAGACTGAACGGATTCACACATGGCATCCTTGCCATCCTGCACAAGAGCAAGGAACCCAACCCTTTATTCCCCTTCGGGAATATGCTCAGCCGCTATAGAAACAATTCCACAGAGTGTGTGAAAATCTTGCAAAGGCACAAGTGGAGTTGGCTGACTTCAACGCCATACCCCCCGCAGAAAACACTTTGCGTGCCCAACCATCGAAGCGTTTGTCGTGCCTATCAGGAGAGATGGTAGGGTACGTTGCCTGCCTCGAGGTGGCCATAGCCACCTGAACCACCAAACTCTCGGGAGTGGCGTGAGAGGAAAGGTAGCTGGGGTCGCTACCGGAAGAGTGGTATTTTTTAGTTAGTTAATGATTTGACGCCAAAGTCAACCTCAGGAGAAGTGTCCAAGCCACTGGCATTATTTATTTATTTATTTAGCGCTAAGGCCCGCAGGCATCAGAGCGCATTCCAAAAAGACAGGACAGTGATTACAAAAACGGGACAAGAATAGACACACAGAAGATCGTATCATGGGGAGCTGAGAGAGGTCGCTAGTCCAGTTTATTTAAAGAGTAGGGTCTTTAACTTCTTTCTGAAGAGCATGTAGTTTGTTTCTAATTTCAAGGATACGGGCAGTTCATTCCATTTATGGATGCTTCTGTTTGCAAAGGCCTTGCCCAGGCGGTTTTGCTTTTTAGCTGGGGTTGTCTGGAGAAGAACAAGTTACTTCTTACCTTGTAACGTTCTTTCGACGGGATGTTCCTCCGAAGTATTACTTATCTTTGATAATACGCTTCCAGCTTGCTGGCCTCGGAAATTTCTCTGTAGAGGGCGCTGCGCGTCGACGTCCGCCAAGTCGATGTCCCTCGACGGCCACTGTATCGGCGCCGACATCACCATGCACATAAATAGCCATGCGCGGCGTCCGTTGCTCAATTCCGTTTTGTAGCATAGAAAAGTCATGCCTGAATTGGTTATTGACATTGAAGGAGCGTAAACTGCAACCACAAGGGAAGTATTACTGTGGGGATGGATGGGAGGGGCGATAAGGAATACATTGGAGGAACATCCCGTTGAAAGAATGTTACAAGGTAAGAAGTAACTTGTTCTTCGAAGGGATTGTGTCATCCGACGTATTCCTTATCTTTGATAGACTCCCATAGCAGTAGCATATAATTGGAGATGGGAGTAAGAATGTTATGTATCCGTTTAGGGATGGACTGAATGTAATATGGCCTTGCCAAATCTAGTCTCTTGACTAGTGTAGGAATCCAGGTTGTAAAATTTTGTGAATGTATGTGCGGACGACCATGGGGCAGCCGCACATATGTCTCTGACCGGTACCCCTCTTTGGAGAGCCGAAGAGGCTGCAATATCCCTGGTTGAATGAGCCCTAAGATTTTGGGGTGGCTCTTTCCCTTCCAGTTCGTAACATTCCAGAATGGCCAAAATAATCCACCTGGAAATGGTTCGTTTTGTTATGGGTAGTCCCAACTTGTGACCTGAGTATCCTACGAACAGTTGGTCTGCTTGCCTGATCCTAGCCATTCTGCTGATGTAAAAGCTTAGAGCTTGCCTTGGGTCCAGCCTATGTAGCCTTTCTTCCTCTTTCCCCGGATGGGGAGGAGGGTAGAACGAAGGTAAGGTAATTTTCTGAGTAATATGTAATTCAGAAACCACCTTTGGGAGGAAATTAGGCTTCACCTGTAGGACAACTTTGTCCTTGTGGAAAATTGTATGTGGGGGTTTACAGGAGAGAGATTGTAGCTCGCTCACCCTCCTAGCAGATGTTAGTGTTACCAATAGGACAGTTTTAAGCGTGAGAAATCTCAGCGAACAAGAGTGAAGTGGTTCGAATGGAGTGCCCATTAGGAAGTGTAAGACTAAATTTAAGTCCCATAAGGGAACCTGGAATGGTTTTGGAGGATAAACATTAGTTAATGCTTTGAGAAATTGTATCACTAGAGGTAGTTTGAAATACGATGGTTCCTCCGCAGTGCGCTTGAAGATTGAAAGAGCTGCGAGATAGCCTTTTACAGTGCCAACTTGAAGGCCCGAGTTTGCCAAGTAGAGTAGAAACTCTAACACCGTTGGTGTACCACATGAAAAAGGGTCGATATTCTCTTCCCTACACTAGCTGCAAAATTTGTTCCAACGGCAGCGGTATAAAGACTCTGTTGCTGGCCTTCTGGCCGAAAGCAACACCTCCATGACGTCATCAGTGAGATCCCAATCCTTGTACCTCACCCTTTCAGAAGACAAGCGTGAAGGTTGAGGGTTCTGGTGTCTGGATGGAGAACCTGACCTCCCTTCTGCGAGAGAAGATTCTCTTTGAGTGGAAGACGGATTGGAGGGCAGATGGACATATCTAGAAGGTCTGGGTACCACGTTATCCTGGGCCAGTCCGGGGCAATTAGGATCATGGTTTTCCGCAATCTTCTCAACCCCCCTGATCATTTGAGGAATAACGGACTGGTGGAAACGCGTAAAGGAGTGGAAACTCCCAGTCCACTACGAACGCGTCTCCCAGAGCTCCTCTTGGGGGAAATTCCCTTGAACAGAACAGATTGCACTTCCTGTTGGTGATTGTGGCGAACAGATCCACCTGAGGGGTTCCCCAAAGGGCAAAGATCTCTTGAAAGACTTCCTGAGCTAGCTCCCATTCGTGGGAGACTGTGCTCTGCCTGCTCAGAGTGTCCGCTGTCAAGTTCTTCTCTCCGGCTAGGTGGACTGCCGATAGAGAGATTCCTTCCCGAATTGCCCAAAACCAGAGCTGCATTGCCTCTCTGCACAGTGGCAATGACCCTACGCCTCCTCTTTTGTTGAGGTAGTGCATGGCCACCGTGTTATCCGTCATTATCAGGACATTTCTCCCCTGTACTGATGGCAGGAAAGCTTTCAGCGCTAGTCTGATCGCTCTCAGCTCCAATAGGTTGATGTGTAGTCTGGACTCCGATGGAGACCAACGACCGCTGATGGTCAAGTCGTTGGCATGGGCTCCCCACCTCGTGAATGAGGCGTCTGTGACTACTGTTCTCTCCGGCCATGGTTGCCAAAACAGTTCTCCTTTCAAGATGTTCTCTGGATAGGCCCACCATTGAAGGTCGCAGGCTACTTTTTCCGGAATCCAGAGGAGATCTGTCATTCTCCCTGAGAATTGAGGCCACTGAGTTCTCAGTTCCCACTGAAGAGATCTCACTCTCTGGCACAAGGAAGATGCAGGATGCCATGAGGCCTAGCAACCTCAAAAAGTCGAAGGCTGGGAGACGTTGGGCATTTTGAAACTTGGTGACCATCCGTAGAATATCTTGATCCCTCACCTCTGGTGGCAAGGCTTTTCCGAGGGATGTGTCCAGGACTGCTCCAATGAACTGGAGTCTCTGATGGTATCATCTGTGACTTCTTTAAATTGAGGGAGAAGCCCAGTCTGTGAAGGAAGAGGCAGACATAATCTAGCTGGGCCTGGGCCTGTTCTGAAGATACGGCCCTGATCAGCCAATCGTCCAGGTAGGGGTAGACGTGGATCCCTTCCCTCCTTAGACTCGCCGCCACTACCAACATCAGCTTGGTGAAGACCCTCGGGCGGAGGTCAGCCCAAATGGCAGAACTCGAAATTGATAATGAGAGTCGCCAATTGCGTACCTCGGGTATTTCCTGTGTTTGGGATTGATTGGCACATAGAAATAAGGTCCAGAGATAATAGCCAGTCCTGGTGCTGGAGGGCCTGAAGGATCTGAGAGAGAGTTACCATCTTGAACTTGTCCTTCCTGAGGAACTTGTTCAATTCTCGTAAGTCCAGGTTGGGTCTCAGTCCTCCATCCTTCTTTGGTATGAGAAAGTAGGGGGGGGGGGAGGGGGGGGGGAGTACCAGCCCTTGTTCCTGTCCGCTACAGGTACCGGTTCTATGGCACCTATCTCTAGCAGGTCTATCATTTCCTGCAAGAGGAGCGGATCTGGAACTTTTAGAGAGCTGTTCCCCGGTGGATGACTGAGGGATGTGTAGAAAGGGTAGGCAGTAACCCTGGGCAACTGTCTCCAATGCCCAAGCATCTGACGTTATAGCCTGCCATTCCGTCAGATGGTGAGTTAACCTGCCCCCTACAGGTGTCCTGTGTGGAAAGACCTCAGAGTCGTTTGGGGGCGGCTGATGCAGATGCCGAGGGTAAAGAGGCACCTGCTGCTGCTGTGGCCTTAGTACCTTTGACCCGTCCACCTCGGGTGGATCTCCTTTGGCCTCTTTGAGCCGGCTGTCATCTGCCTTTCTCGAATGCGGAATAATAGCGAAAGGACTTTCCTCTCCCAGAGGTTCCGGAGGGGCGAAAAGGAGTTTGGCGGATACCAGCGCCTAAAGATTTTGCTGCTGCTTTAGAGGTCTGCAACTTTTCCAGACTGTCATCAGCCTTTTTTCCGAATAATAAAGAGCCGTCAAAGGGCATATTCAAAAGTCTGGCCTGTACATCTGGAGCAAAGCCAAACTTTCACAACTACGCATGCCTGCGGATTGTTGTACTTGCCGCCATGGCCCTACTGATACTGTCAGCGGAATCAATGCCAGTTTGAAGTGACTCACACATGGCATCTTTGCCATCTTTAATAATGTTAAGGAAGGCTTCCTTTTCTTCTGCTTCGGGTATGCAGTCAGCTGCAGATGAAGCACACTCCCACAGTGTGTGACTGAACCTGGCGAGCGTACAGGTGGCGTTGATGGACTTCAACGCCATACTACAAGCAGAGAATACTTTCTTAACCATAGAATCTTACCGCTTGTCATCTCTATCCTGTGGGACAGTAGGGTAAGCGGTCCTGCTGCTTGATGAAGTTGCCGCTTGGACTACCAGGCACTCTGGAGTCGGGTGTTTCGATAAGTATTCAGGGTCACCAGCAGCTACCCTATACTTGGCTGATAATCTTTTATTGACAGCAGGGATAACTTAAAAGTTTCCCAGTTAGATGCAATTTTTCTTTGTAAGGCTGTATGGAAGGGGACCACAGGATCCTCCTGTGGACCTTTGTCTAATATGTCTGTCAGGTCATCCTGTTGAAAAACAGGCGAAGGCGCAGACCAACCCATGAATTCAATAATTCTTGCCATCAGGGTTCTATAGGGTGTTTCAGCATGTTCCCCTGGGTCTAGCTTAATAAAATCCACTTCTGGGGAAGTGTCCAGCCCACTTGTCTCATGTAATGACTCCTGTAGGTCTTTCAACCTTCTTTCCTCAGAGGTAAAATCCTCTGAAACAGGTAGTGTGGCCCTCTGCAACTCTAAGGTTTCCTGGTCAGAATCTTGCCCCTTCTTCATAAATTGAAGATAATCCAAGGTACTCTGACCTCTGAAATGGTATAAAACCCATTTCTAAGGCAGAAGGAGCCAAATTCGTCATTATCGGGCGAGAAAACGTCGATGTCGTCGACGCCGATGTGACAAGCTTCGAAGGCGCCGAAAAGGGCGTTGAGAAAACCGGAAGAGGTCTTGAAGAACTCGAGAGGATCAGGATCCTACTCGAGGACATCGACGACGGTCTCGGCGTTGTGCCGGAGGCTCTTGGAATCACCATTGACTGGAGTAGCCGTGGTCTTCTCTTTCATCGGCGTCGAAAGCCAGACCGCATAGACAGAGGGGTAGAAGAAGACAACATATTTGCAAGGAATACACGAAGCGCGCCGAGTCTCCGAAGCAAACACGTTGGCAGGGAAAAAAAGGACCTGAGTGTTACGCTCACCTGGTTCCCACAGGGGTGTCGGGCGGAACTGGACAGCCGCGGTCTCCACCAATGTGATGCGTAGAGATGCAGAGTTGACTGACTGCACTGGCCCACCTAGCTTCGTCTGCTTGACCCGTAAAAATAGTCTCCTAAAGGCGGAGAAAGGGAATTAGCCATCCGTGGAGTTGAGTAATAGCCCCTCACTGCGTCCCCATTTATCACCTCTGATATTCCCTTTCACCAAGCTCACCTTCTAGTTTTCACTGATGAGCTCTCCATCCTGCGAGGAACGCAGGGGCGCGTTGATGGCCAGTTACTTCACTGGCTTGAGGATATTGGAAGAGTTCTAGACAATCTAGGCTCCAAAACTCCTGGCGAAGGGCCGCAAGTATATAGTTCTAAAGAGTTCAAAAATGTCTGAATAATCACTCTTGTCCAATTCCTTTGTTTATCTTGCAGCTTAGACCCAAATGAAGATAGTTCTGTGGCAGCTGAAAGCGTTCTGGTAGGAGTCTGTGCTATTCTACACTGTCCGTTAAATGCCAAAGTTTAACTCGCTGCTGTCTCTTTTCTTACAGGTGCGGCGTAAGAAGATTTGGCCTGCTGATGAGTAATACCTCCGGCGGTAAAATCAGGTAAGAATATGGTGGCAAGAGATTGTCCTTATTTGTTTCCTCTCGGCTCACCTTGTTGTTTTCTTGTCCCCCTTAGGTGCTGGAATGCGGCAACTTAATGATGGAGACAGCGCCGGATCGTAGAGATGCTGCGAGGAACGGTGAGTATGGCGCGGCGCTGCTGCTGGCGATGCACCGTGTTTAAAATAAAGTATTTTCCTTGTGCAAAGATGCGATGAACTCGGAATCAGGTAAGAAACCCAATAATGTTCTTGTTCTAACCCTTCTTCTTTCTCTTCCTTCTAGGAGCTCTGGACTCGAGGCGGGCGTGGCACGAGGCTGGATGCTGACTGCAGGCACGGTGAGCGTTACGCTGCTGGATGCAGAATAACGCGAAGCACGTGCTGCCCTTCGGGCGTGGTTTAAATAGCCTTCAAAGTAGTCCCAGGTAAGTATTCCTCCACAACCACATCCGAGTAACAAAATAGTCCCTAGGTAAAGTAGTCCCTTCCAAGCCTCACATGGGCTTGGATCTCTTGCAGCATGGTCTGCATCAGGTAAGTTTTAAAATATGAGCCTGGCGCCATAGACGCCAGGACTGTACCCATATAGCCCCTAACAAGGGTTGCTGGGTTTTCTCTGGGTAACATGGTGCCTGCTTCCGGGGTTGCTGGACTTGGTCTGGATTCCCGGGGGTAGGCATCATGACACTGAGGCTACGGCCGCTGTACGTCCTATTTATAACATCCGGTGATATCGCCCTCGACGGAGGCCTTCGAAGGACATCGACCCGACGCCATCGACACAGGATGCCCTCTGCCGAAAAAGTGTCCAAAGTACACAGCTGTGGACATTACATGTCAAAGATGTGGAATATGTTGGAGGACACAATTCAATCGAATTGCTCTCCAGGCTAACAGCGTCTTCTGCAAGGGGACAAATGAGCAATCTTCTTTATAATTCTCTAAGATCAGTGTTTTCATATCTGAGCCACCCGGTGCTGCCTTTTCCAACTTGACATGAGGTAGGGCCCCGTCTGACCTGTACCAGTAGGCTGCAAACTGCCTAGGCCACCAGCCAGCATACCTCCATGTTTGAATTAGTAAACCCTCCTGCTACACGGTTGCACCATATCTTCACATTTTTGCCATACGGCACCAGAGTGCCACAGGAATCTGGACAGGTTACTGTGGAGATCCCTTACGGTTAGCCCAGTCATATAAGTACATTTACAAAGAGATACAGTAATTTGGGCACCAGTATCATTTTAACCAGCGTTAACCTGCCTGCCAATGACATTGGTATCCGCGATCAATGGCTCATTTTTGTGTCTGCATACGCTGTGTGTGCCTCTATCAGTCAGCAATCCGTTTTACCCCTATAAATCGTGTCTCCTAGATATTTAAGCCTGTCTGGAGACCACTGCAGTGGGAAAGCTAGACAGGGCGTGCCATCAGTTAAGGGAAAAACCTCAGACTTCCCGTAGTTCACCATGTACCCGGAGTATCTGCTGATTTGAATAATGGCATCCATGAAGGATATACATTGTTTTTGGGGGTCCATAACACAACATGTCATACACTTATAGCGAGATGATCTGCGGCTACCCTGTTATTTGCATTCCCTGCCTCCTGCGGCGGGATAATCGCCAAAGCAGAGTATGGGCAGCAGCGGGCAACCCTGACAAGTCCACCTATTGAGTTAGAATGGTTGAGACTATCGAATTAGTCCAAACCATGGGTGCCAAAATAACCACATATTCCATGTATAAGTCTGCAAAGAGTCCGTCTGGGCATGGGGCCTTATTCCTCGGGCGGTCCTTTTATTATGTCTGTATGTCTTCTACCGTGAAGGCTGCATTTACCTGCATGCTGGAACTTTCTGGGAGAACAGGCCTAGGGATGTTCTCTAAATAGTCGTACAGCCCCTCCTCATCACTTATCCCCTGCAGCGGATATAGTGCCTCGTACAATTTTTCAAAGACTTCATTGAAACCCTGATCAGAGTACTGCATACCATGGTGTTCATCACGCACTCCTACAATATAGTTTGGGCCCTGTTCCATCCATATCAGAGTGGACTATGCCCTACTAGGTCGCCCCGTCCCTCTATCTCCCGTATGCGTCTGGCTTCAAAGTATTTCCCCTCTCTATCCGTTTGGCGCTGAAATTCCTCCGGCTTGGTCTTAATGGAAGCTAGTGTAGCATGGTTTGGCACAGCATACCTACTTTCAAGTGCTTTGAGTGTATCTTTGCTAGTGGCTATGTCTCTACAGGTGACTTTAAGGCTCCTAACTCCCTAGGCATGGGCATCCGCCCGATAAACGTTTGCCAGAGAATACTTTGTGATACTGTGTTATCGTTCGTCTGGAAGAAGGTACGGATATCGTCTTCCACGCGTGTTATAAATACCAAATCCTGTAATGCCAATGATTTGAATCGCCATGCTGCGTGGTCCCACGCGTTACCAGCCCATCCCAAAGAGTACTATCGGCGAATGGTCCAAATAGGTACAGGGAAATCAGCCTCTACCATTTGCCCCACTAGGCATTACGAGATCAGGAATGAGTCTATCCTAGATGGCATATTGTGTGCCAATGAGTAAATCACTTTGTCGCTGGGTGTAGTGTCTACCATATTATAAAATAGTTTTAATCTATCCATTTGATTTAGAATACATCAAGCTGCCCTTGAGAGTGGTCTGGGTGTTCTACCTGTACGGCCAATGTCTAGGCTCAGAATTGAAGTCTCATCTCCCCCCGAATATGATCGGTACCGCAGGATAGCCCATGAGAATATCGTCCACATTTTCATAGAACGCCAGGTCATGCAGGTTGAGCCCATATGAGTTCACCAGTAGCACTTCCTTATTTAATAACTTACAATGCACAACATAGCGTCCGTCCAGGTCAACATGCGACTGCAGTAATTTGAAGGTGACATGCTTATGGATCTAGGTAAGAACCCCTCTTCACTGTCGAAAAATGTGTGTAAAATCTATTGGTGCCCCACCCCTTGGCAAAGCCATGATTCAAATTCCCACACAATGGGTTTCTTGCAAGAGTAATATATGCCCTGTCAAGGCATCATGAAACAAGACACAGACAACAGATGCAAAGTTCAAACAGAAATGTTTTCTTAGCACTCAAATGTCAGCATGGTTGAAGGCCTAAGGTGCTCTATAATGAGATGTAATTTACCTACCTAAAGAAACTAGGGAAAGTCCGAGTCAGAAAGGTGTCCAAAACCTATTCTTGCCCTCACAACTAAAGCTCAACAATGTGCAGGGATATCAGCAATAAAATAAATAGTGATCCAAATAAAGTTCTGAGCTTCTTCCAGCTATTAACTTACTTTTCAACTACCCTTTCCCCAAGTTCAAGAGAGTTCCACAAAGCCTCAGAGTTTCCTTCCCCAGGTGCAAGACAGTTGAATTTGTACTTCTGATCAGTCTTTCAATGATCAAAAACGGCTCAAAACCAACTTTATACTTCTTCTGGTTTCTTAACAGTTCAATCAATCAACCTCTTAGGATTTCACACTTGGGGTTCCCCTGATCTAGGCGGAGTTGTCAGACCACACAGTTCACCCATTACAGGTCGCACAACCAGGAACCCTAGGCTCTTTAGCCCACTTAGGTTCTTCTACATAGGTACCTGTGTGATAGTTCACACTCACTTGGCTTCGCCAATGGGTTCATTCCTTAGTCTTTTGGCCTTGTCACAATGTATCTAAGTTTCACTTCGTGGGGATTTTGTTCCTTCACCACCTTGTTTTCATGCTCTCGCCATCTTCCATACTTGCTTTCTTTTGTGTTTCATACAACTAGTGCCTTGCTTTCAATAGGCAGCAGTTGAATTTCTCACACAACACACACAACACACGCATCATCACGGTCTAGCTTTACCAAAAAGATTTCATTTAGCACGGTATTCAAAAGCTGTGATTTTTCAATCTGTCGCTTGCATATCATATTCCTCCAGGGATTTTTCCTTTCCTTCTTGCTCAGCTGGCACGTCTCATCTCCTCCTTCTCCCCAAACTTCCAGTGTAATGCAGACAACTCTTTTTCAGACTTCCTGCTGACTCACTCGCACCTTTCTTCATCCCTAACTGCCCGTCTGTCTGCCATTCAGGCTTTGTGCTCTTCCAATGATCTCTGCCTCAATGCCAGCAAAACTGAGATCCTTCCTATTGGGACCCCTGCTCCCTCCTTCTCTCCTCTCTGGCCACCCACCTAGGGCTCTCCCCTACTCCTTCTGAAGCCAGAAACCTTGGAGTCATCTTTGACTCCTCTTTATCCTTCCTCCCTCACATGCAGGACATTGCCAAAAAGTCCCACTTCCAACTCTTCCTTATCAAAGGAATTCTCCCATTTCTCACTTTGCCACAGAGGCTCCCTGGGTCCCTCTAGGCTTGCTTATTGCAACAGCCGCCTCCTCCTCAATCTACCTTCTTCTACTCTGCAACCGCTTGAGCTAAGCCAGAATAGAGCAGCTAGACTTATCGTGCTCTAGTGTCATCTCTCCTGCCATAAAAAGCCTCCACTGACTCCCGGTTGCTGCACAGATCAAATTCAAATCCCTCTGCATCATTCACAAGGCTGTCTGGGGCCGGGAACCATACCATCTGCAACTCCCTCTTACTAAAAATACTCTGCTTCTAGTCCTTTACGCTCCTCTGGCACCAACTGTGTGTGTAAAGCATTTAGAGCAGGAGGCCGCTTGCTTTCCTAAGCTGAATCCCTCTGGAACAGACTCCCTCTTCCACTGCATCTTGAGCAGGATCTTCTCAAGTTCCAAAAACACCTCAAGGCTCCTCTTTTCCTCCTCCTTCCGATCCTCTGCTAATCCCACAGTTGCTGCGATTGGTGTCATGGACCCTTACGCATCCTCTGGGCATCTGACCATTCACACCCAATCTCCCAGCATTCGTCTTCCTTCAGCACTTGCCTCGGCATACCCTCCGCACTGTAGATTTGCACTTTATACCCAACGCGGCTCCTGGCATCATAGCACTTACAAACCTTGCACTTCATCTGCAGCTCACCTTCAAGCACGGGCACCACAGCACCTACCCCACGGCCCTCTTCCTTCCTGCACTTTCACATTCTGAATACTCTCAAGGCATAGTAGGTTTAGCCGGCCCTTCCCCATCTATTTTTTTTATTTAATAGTACTGCTGTCCCATGTTCCCTCCCTGCTGCTTGTGGACATTTTGAAACAGAATGCATTTCAAATATAAGCACCTAACAAGCAAACTAAAAATAAATATGTCCTTGTAGGTTTCTCTCAATCCATTGCTTTGGGTCAATTCCAACTTGCGCATGCTTTTTCATGCATTCTACGTCTAATTTGTCTTCCCCACAACAGCCCCAGGAGCGCCCCGGTTTGAGTGCTTACCACTACACTCACCTGGCGTCTCCTCTGGGCAGCTGTGCTTTCGGCTCTGCCGACACGTTTGCTTTCAACCGCGACACCCACTTACACCACCTTCTCCTTGGATCCTGCCGGCAGCTCCGCTCCCTCTCTGTGGATGCCGTCGGTCACTTTTCTTCCTTATTGTGTCCGCAGCTCTGGCTGCAGACCTGCGGCCAATGAGGCTCCCACACCTGTGGCCTTCTCGTGGCCCGCCTGGGACTAGGCTCCACAGCTTCCTGGGGTTGTCTGCCAGCATCCTGGCTCTCCAGCGGGACCCACCTCAGCTGCCTTCTCGTATACAGGATTCCTTGCTGGTGTCTTTGCTGCTGGTAGTCTCCCTTCTTCCACACCTGCAACCACTTGATAGGTTGCAGGTGTGAGTCCCATATTGCAATTGCCTTGTTGCAATTAGTGGAGCAGTTGGGGCATGCCTGACCTTTACAACACGATGCAGGCCCCTTCCTCGTCTCAGTACCTTTTCCCCAACATTCCCACCCCCCCGCACCCTCCTCCCCATCGCCTACCTCCCCCTCCCTCTCCCACCAGGGCCCAAACACCACATTCCAGAGCCATTCCAGCAATCTTGCATAGGAGAACATGGCTTTCACTACCACCACCTTCCGAAACTAGCCAGCCCATCATTGCATAGGATAATTGAACAATAAGTCTTATTGACCACTACAGGTGTCATTCTTACATATCACACCAGTACATTGTTACCAGCACCAAGTAAATAATACACTATCATCACGGCGCAACAGGTGACAGCTACATAAAGCATGGTTTTGGTCTGATTGTTGGTGTTCTATGTGCCCACTCAATCACAAAAGCAAATGAAGTCTAGCTCTCTGAGCAGTTCCTCAAGCAAGGACCCGACAGCTTTTTCCATAGGACCACGTTCAAAACCGTCAGCGAGGCCCACAATGCACACCTTATTCCGATCTGGGCTCTCTTTAGATCCTTAGCCATGCCAGACACCTGTTTTTTTAGGGCAAATGTCATCCTCTGCAACGCTGATGCGCATATCTGTCACTCTGATGCACATCCGTTCCGTTTTGCGGGTGAGGGTGCCAATATTTGTAGTGGTACCGTCTAGTGTAGTAGTTCATGGAGGCTAATCCCGCCTGCATGAGTTGCTTTAAGTTTGGGGTGTTCTGCGCTCCCCACCTTGGTTGGTCACCCACCTCAGGAGACGGCTCAGTTCGGGGTGTACTAGTGTGGTGTGCGAATGCCTCTAAGTTGTTCTGCTTCTTCGAGCTACCCTTTGTCATAGTGGCAGATCCGTGCAGGACCACTATGGTGAATGGTCAAGATGTTGCCCGGGGTAGGGCCACCGGGCAAAACACAAACTGGCCGGGCGGTCAACCTATCCGGCATACAAATTATTTCCACAGGTGTTAAGGCAAAAGCTCTGTAATCCCGGCAACAGCTGTTCCCCCAGCATTACACAGGTGAACCCAGTCTAGGCACAACCCTCATGGAGGATGTGCTAGGCCCTACTACTGCATTCATTCCAAGTTAGTGGAAGGGGCAGTCGTGGCACCTCCCACCCCTATTCGCAGAGCCCAATGTGATCAGTAGGTGTCACAGGTTTGAGAGGGGTCAGCAATGCAAGGCGGACAGGATGTCTGGCCCTCACACTTAAACATACAACACAAAGAAAACATATGACAATTCAATCAACATAACCTGGGTGAACTCCCTTCCCCAGGATTTAAGGTCTTTGTTTAGGTTAGCTTTACAGTTCATCAAAAGGAAAAAACGGAAATCCACATAGGAAGAAAAATAATTCAGTTCTTGAAATTCCAATAGCAAGATAATGTTTTGTTAACCAAAGTTCCAACAGAGTTCTTCTTGAAATAATAGAGACTGTCCCCTTCCTCATAATAGCATCAATGTTATCCCCGGCCACAATGCTTTTTCACCACTTACCAGAAAACTTGATACAGTTCAAAAGAAATACAACTTCTAGAAGGCTACTGGAACATGAGTCTTGTTTAAGAGTGCTTATTCTTCTGTTCAAATTGGAATACAACCCCACCTTCAGTACTATAATGGCATAACCACAGCTTCAATATCAGACTTCAAAATAGGTACATTTGTCAGGATGACTTCACAGTACTACTACTACTTCCACGACTTTACTTTTGATATGTTTTACCATGAAGACCTTCTCCTTTGCCACATAGCATTCCACTTCATGTGGGTCACTGAAAGTGTGCATCCACGGTGTAAGGAAGGCATGGCATCAAGACAGACAAGTGATCAGAGTTCAAGGGTGTTTTATTGAACTTTATCAGGGGTGTGAAAATATCAGCGGTGTGAAAAACGCCCATCTACACATAAATCTAAGATGGGAGCAAGCTATGACCATCAAAAAATAATAGTAACAGTTGTAGTGGTGTCTAGTCAAATAAAAAGGGCCTACACTAAAACAAACTAGTCAAGGATAGTACCACAGTGGCAATCGCTTCTCCCCGCCTTGGCTATCAATGCAGGAGGGCCCTGTGAACCTTTGACACACGATACACCGATCATCAGCTATAATTCCTGGTCTTGGGCTTCTTTTCCTTGACGCTTCTGGAAAGTCGCAATCCTTTCTTGAACAGGTCATGGGTAACTCCCTCCTCGTCCTCTCCGGTCTCGCCGTCTTTCTCCTCGGTTTAAACTACCATTCCAGAATAGCTGTTTCTGCGTGCGTTTTTGCCTTGCTCAGGGTGTGCTTTCATGCTCCACCTTTTATCCCTGTGAGGAAGTGTGATGAAGTCAGGTGTCTGTACTTATCAGTAATTGCCTGACCCTTGTGTTGGGACATGTCAGGTATATGGCTCTGGTGTTAGTCTGTTGTCGCTCGCGATTAACTGCCTTTGGGAAAGTGTGTCTGTGTCAGAAAAGGGTGGTGGTTAAGTTTCTAGATGTCCTACCTGGTAGGATGGGGAAAAGGTGTCAAAAGGAGGATACCACATGCAACCCTTCGGTGTCCCTCTTCCACTCCCAGAAGAACCCCCCCCCGCATCCAGGTGATCCTCCTGCACTGGTCCACCCCGGGAACTGGATCCAATAGCGAAGGCCGTGTCCTAGCCACCTGGATGGCAAATCTCCGGGGACTAGCAGGTGAGATAGCTTTAGGTTTCTCACAACTGACAATCAGATACACCACCACTACCTCAGTAGTATTAAGACTCAAGACGGACTTTGACAAGACTCCCTTCACAGTACTTCAACACCTTCACATAGGTAAGGCACTCTTCCTCTGAAAGTCTTTTTTCAAAAGGGGCAGCCTCTTTAACTCTTGTCTGTCTGCCACAACAACCACCCAAATTTCCCTTTATGTCCCGCTTCTCTCTCTCACAGTTTTTGGCAATATAGGTTGTTTCAACTTTAACAATCTATATGAGCAAGTTCACCTTTTCAACTTTGCCTTCACTTTCTCTACCCCTCTTAAGCCAAACAATTACCCCAAAGCCTCAGTGCCACTCTCTTGGCTTAAAGAGATACTTGCACATGTATATCTTAAGCAAGATTGCACTTCTATTGGCCTCACAGTATTGTTACGATTACCTTCTGGCTCTGTAAAAGGCTGCTTTTAGTGTCAAACAGGGGAGGACTATTGGCTTAGATAATGCTTGCTCTTAGTCAGCCGCATATGCAATGATGCAATGTTTAACCACTTGACTTCACAGGAGTTGTAATTGTTCATGTGAAAAAAGGTTTAGAGTTCAGCATTTCTTTAGAAATCAAAATTAAGCACACACTACCACTTCTTGATAGGTTTTGCAAAGGTTAGGGGTTCAACAATGTCTTTTGCAACATTATTCTAAATAATGGAAAACACGCAACCACTTCTTTGTAACTTTTGCTCATCACGCGAGTAAAACGTGGATTACTCGATCACACACAAGTGTTACTTTCGTAATGTCCCTTTTGTTTAAAGACTTCAAAAACACTTCAGCTCGCTTTAACTTATACACAAGTGAATAGTGGAACTGGATCCTGTTGCCGGCAATGTTCACGTAAGGAATCAGAATGCCCGGTTTGACTCACCGGCTTCTGTGATTCTTGTTCTGAGAATTGCCCAACTTCTACGACTACGGGCAAAGCTTCTACTACTTCTGGCTTCTCAGGGACTAGAACTCTGGCTGCTCGCGTGTCTTCAGTCATCCATCCTCTTTTGGAGCCCTTCTCGCTACCGAGATCTGTGACTCAACCACAGCTCCTCCCTTCGGTCTCCAACACGGCTCCTGCACAGCAATCAGGCTCACATGGGGAAAGTCAGCCTCCTGGAACGTCTTCCTCCTGCACAGCCTCTGCACTTCAGAGTTTGGGAAACCAGGAATCTCAGGACAAGCAGGTGAAATCTGCTGCATCCACGTTCTGGCGTCCCTCTGGTTCTCCCACTTCTGCTCGATTGTCCGGCACCATGTCTTCTTCCTTCTGTCTCTGCTACGCCAGACACAGTTTCAGCTCCCTTGAATTGACTGCGCCTGAGGGGGGCCCTTTATGCCTCAGAGGTTCCTTCAGGTGTGGGTTGTTAGACTCAATTGCCTGACTACTGCTACAGCATGCCTCTACATCCCTCTTCCTCATCGGAATATGGGACATGTAGTCTTCAACAACGTAGTCTTCAATAACTAATTTCTAGTTTCGATTAGAGGAGCTCCAGCGGCCAGGAGCCCGAGACGGTGCACTCTTGCACCTGGAAAACACATTGAGAGCTGCAACATAGATATTTGTGCTGCCAAGGAGGCAGCTGGTACCCAGCAACCTTCTCTTAAGGGCTGATACTGCCCTGTCTGCCCACGGTCTGTCCCAGAGCCCCGGCGGTGAGATGGGGAAGATTATGGCTGCTGAGTGGGGGCGCCTCAGAGGAGTCCGCAAGAACTAAGTGTGCGGGAGGCGTGACATCGGTGCGATTCGGGCGAGGGTCTTGGCTCTGCACTTTTAACCCCTCTGGCGTGGGCCACAGTGGGCACCGGTGGAGTGACGCCCGCTCTGTGGGGCTCCCCACATGAGCCCCGCCCATAATGTGCGCTCTGCTGTGGCCCTTGCCGCTTAGAACCCTGTGCTCCTGCTGGGGCTCTTCTTCAGTAATGGGGGAGACAGGGACTGAATGCGGCAGCAGGTGTTAGGTGAGCCTGTGCAGGCTAATATTGTAACACGCTGCAGGACTCCTCCAATGTGGGAGATACTGGCTGGCCACTGAAGTTTGGCATATGCTGAGGTGCTGAAGGGGTCTCCTCACTTCGTTTTCCAGACTGTACGAGAATCATAACTGGCTGGTGTGCTTTGTGACAAGAACTCTGGGGAGTATTAACGGTCCCTATTCCAGTTGGGGCTGAACTCTTTCTACTTCGGCCTATCCCCTGTTGCCTGGTGGAGCGAGGGAGGGGGGGGGGGTTCTTGGTTGCTGATGGAAAAAGAGCATTAAGGGAGGCTTGCAGCTCGACTGACACCTGCTGACTGTCGTCCGCTGTTGCCCACGTGCGGCCAGTGTGATCTGGGTACTGACTCCTTGTGCCAGTGGCACGTGTCATACTAACTCCCCCTCTTGCCGTTAAACGATTCTCTGGATCCCTTTAGATAGGACTGTGCCCTGCCTGCTGAACGGCTGGTGGCTGCGTTGCTCTCTTACGGTGCTGCTGTGGAGGCTCTGAGGCTAGAAATGACCAAGGGGACAGGGAAAAAGCAAAGTTCCATTAACATGTACGCCAAGGCAGCTCAAAAGGTTCCGGTTGGTATGGCAGGTGCTGCATCTATGGAAGAGACTGTTCAGACAATTGAGCTGAGAAACTCAACAAATGATGGCATGTATTCAAGAAGGTTTTTTCCACCATTCACACCAAACTTGATGACATCAATGGCCCTATTGGTTCCATTAAGGGGTGAATGAAGAAGGCAGAGTTGCGCCTCACTGAAGCGGAGACCACAGTGGGGGTATCTCCACACTTAAAATGAATGTGGCCGCCTTGACTAAGTAGGTTCAGTCTGTGACCAGAAAGAATGATGAGCTGAGTCAAAATCATGCCAAAATAACATTCAGATTATCAGTGTCCCTGAAAACAACTTGGAGGCCTCAGTGGAACAATACGTGGAGCAAACTATTCTTCCCCCTGCTTGGCTTGCCTAAATTAACAACAGAGTTTGCAATCGAGCAGGCACACAGCTCCCTGGCACCTAAAACGAAAGCTGGGGCATCTCCTTGTCCGATAATTGCCAGAATTCTAAATTACCAAGACAGGGATGCTATTTTGAAGGCTGCTCTGGAGAAGGGAGAGTTACACCTGGGTTCCAACAGGTTGCATATTTATCCAGACTTTTCAGTGGCTGTGCAGCAGGAGATGAGAACATTCTTGGCTGTGAAGCAGAGACATCAGAAACTCTGCATGAAATATGCAATGTTGTACCCAGCTAAACTGCGCATTGAACTTAAAGACCAAACATATTTTTCTCACGATCCCCGAGGAAGCCATGACATTTCTTGACAAACTCACTGCTGTGACCAGAACCCTTGCTTCATTACTGTTGGGATCACCTGACACCAATCCCTGTTGAGTGCTGCGTTGTTGGTGCCTCCTGTATTTCTTGGTCCCTGTTGCCCTGTTACTGCTGTGTCACACACTGCACAGCGTAGCTGTACCCGATGCTGGGTCATATCCATTTCTTTTTGTCCCAGGAGACTTATTACTGTTTAGTATCATGGTATGCAATCGCCGTTATCAGGCTCGGGCCAAAGACAGCACACCAGCCTCCTAAAGCAAAGTCGCAATGTCCTGTTGGGGGGTGACAGCGGGGGGGGGGGGGAACTATCCTCCTGATTGGATTGGGGGGAAAAGGCGGGGGAGAGTTATAACAGGGTTTCATGATAATTGGAGATGGATGAACTCGTGTGCATGTGCTGGAATGGGCGTGGACTTGGTAACCCTGTCAAGCGTCGCAAGTTGATGTATGTGCAGCGCTACAAAGCCAACCTGTTCTTACAGGAGACCCATGCTTTGGCTGTTGGGTGTGAGGGGCTGGCTAGAAACTGGGGCAGGAAAAGGTTTTATAGCACATACTCTACACAATCTAAGAGGGGGGGTGGGAATTCTACTTCACAGGTCTGTGCCTTTTCAGCACAAGAGGGTTCACACTGACTAGTTTGGGCGGTATGTGCTGGCATACAGTATGCTTGCTGGGAGCGTGGTGATTCTGCAAAAAATGTCTATGGTCCCAACGTGGATGACCCTGTGTTCTATACTGATATTTTTGATTTGCTAGCCCTTTACCCGATGGTGTCCATATTGTAGGGTGGGGACCTCAACACCATTTTAGATGTGAACCTGGACAGGTCTGGCCAGTCCCACAGGTCGTTCCCTGGTGTGGTGCATAGGATACATTGGGGAATGATTGATCCAGGCTTGATGGACGCTTGGGGGGGCCCCCCTTCACCTTGGGGACAGGGCATATTCCCTTTACTCTTCCGGCTGAAATAAAGTGTTTGAAGACTTATGCAGAACTATGGACGAATACAGATACTTGTTCTGTGTCCGACATTAATGGATTTCTCTCGAAATCCTCCCGCTCACGCAGTTGTCCCCTGTTAGAACTTTCCATTTCACAAGAAGAAATCAATCAGGCTATCAACTCGCTGCCCACAGATGGCCTGGTTGCCGAATTTTATAAACATGTTAAATCTTCTCTTGTGCCCTATTTGCACATTATTTGGGTTCCCCAACACCTTGCGAGGAATGGTTATCACACTGTTCTAGAAACCTGTCAAACTGCCGGAGCAGTGCAGCTCATATCAACCGCTCTTCTTAATCAATGCGAACATTACGATTTTTGCAAAGATACTGGCCACCTGCTTGACACCTCATGCCCCACATCATTCCTGCTGACCGATATGGGTTTATCCTTAGGCGCTCCACAGCACTCAATCTGCGGCGAATGTTCAATATACTGGCTCATATTGACCCAGAGGCGCAGGTAGTTGCGGCCACGTTAGATATACAGAAGGATTTTGATACAGTTTCGTGGCATTTCATGTATGCGGTACTAGAGAAATGCCAATTCAGCCCAAATTTTGTTTCATGTGCGATTGCTTTACACATCCCGGGTTGCTAGGGTTTGCACGAACAGTATGCGATCGGTGCCAATACACATAGCAAGGGGTACGCGTCAAGGGTGCCCACTATCTCCCTTATTGTTTGTCATAGTGATAGAGCCACTGGCTGACCTTATCGGACACACAGACATATGGGTCTTCAGGTCTCTGGTTAGCCGGAGATAATTTCTCTGTATGCAGATGCGGCCATATTTTTGCATGATCCGCAGGCACACCTATGGATTATTATGCAAGATGTCACTGTTTCTGGGGCAGTGTCCTGTCTCTGGGTGAACTGCAGTAAGTCTGAGCGGTTTCACCTCACAGATCCGTGGGCACGCCCCCCCCCCGACCTACATGGTTTCTCATGGGCTCCGACAGAGATGCAGTATTTGGGTATCACAATAGCTAGGCACCATTCGACACTACTAGAAAATAATTACTCTACATATCTGGCACGTCTTACACCTAAACTCAGGGCATGGGGAAAGTTGCCACTGACTATAGATGGGGAAAATAGCGCTGCTTAAGCTTGCTAATATACCGCTATGGCCGGGGTTAAATTTCTTCATGATTTACAAGCGGCTGTAAACTCTTTTGTGGCATTCGGGTGCGGTATCCCTCAAATGGAACATCCAGACGCTGTCGTACGAACACAAGGGTCTTGGAGCCCCTGATTTGAGGATATACTGGTTGGCACCACAGATGCAATTTGCAGCCTACTGGTTTGCTTCACGGGAGTCACTTCCTCATGTCAAGCTTGAAAAACACTCAGCTGGTATGTGTCATGTTAGATCCCTGGTTGTGACCCCCATGTTTGCGGACCCGTGCCCATTTGACCCTGCGAGCATCACTACTCAAGCCTGGTGTATGGTCTGGGAGTTGGATGGTGTCACACATTACTTACATGTGAATTATATCTTGTAGAATTTTACTCCGACCTTTCCCATTGTGGATGTGGCGTCGGAGCGGCAATGGGCCAGGCAGGATCTTAGACACTTGGAAGCATGTTCCATGACAGGAATTTCATCGTAGCTGGGGAGGTTTCTGCACTCACACAATCCAAATCTTCAAACTGTCTGCAGTACCTAGGGATTGGTAGGGTGAGCTTCCCAACTATGCAGGAGGATAACCCTCTGTTGGCGTATATTACAGATGTTTATGGTTCACGGGGCATGGTTTCTTATCTGTATGGCCTAATCCAGAACCCGGCACTGTCGACCCTGACTAAACTCCTTTCAAAATGTACGCAGGATTTGGGCCTGGATCACAGACGACGTGTTGGGTGAGATGTGTGCCCAGACTCGGGAGGTCTAAAACAACTCCGGGTTTCGCCTCATTCAACTCAAGGTCTTGCATAGGTATCATTATACCCCGGCCCGATTGAAACTCTTTGCCCGCACAAACACTGGTTGCTGCCCGAGATGCAACGAGGAAGATGCAGGGTATTACCATATGGTGTGGGGCTGCCCTGAGCTGGATGAATATTGGAGGGATGTTTGTTCAACACTTACAGATGTGACTAGGTACAAGTTGGATGCTACTCCGATGCAATGCCTCATGTATAGGAGGGGGCGAGTGCATAAACTGGTGAGCTTGGGTTTAGTGTTTGCAGTGCGATGTCTATTACTACATTGGTCGCGAACCTCGTTGCCAACTACAGACCAGTGGTTGCGAGCTATGACGAGGGCCAGTAATCCGGAGAAACAGTGGGCCGCTAGCAGCCACCTGTCCAAAAGATATGACAGCCCTTTAATGACCAGCTTTCATGCACACAGGATGCTCCCATATAGACTCTCGTGTACACATCTGAGCTCCTTCCTGGTTTTCTGCTCTTGGGGGGCAGGAGTTTCATTTATAGCAGAATGTTTCCCCAGCTTTGTATGTTGTTTTAGCCACCCTTCAATTTTTAGGTTGCCTCCGCTCCTCTTCAGGCTCCGATCTTCATTTGATCATGCAATATTTGAGTATAGTCTTGAAACAAGTGCTTTAATAAAGAAAGTATAAAAAAAATGTAAATAAAAAAGAAACATTGACATTACCTGTTATGGTAACCTAGAAAGAATTTCCTTGTCAAAAGCCAAATACCATGTATCATCCCACGGGATCTCCTCACCACCCTGGGCCTCGTTTCCTCCCAGGTGATCCTCCCGCAGCACACCAGCCCCAAGTTCAGGATCAGGAAACATCTGCCTTTTCCTGGCCACCTAGGAGGAGACTTTAGGCAGGGTTTTAGTGAGAGATACGTAGGATTCTGTAGAGGTTGCAATGTGCATTCCCCAGCAGTCGCTCTGAATCAGGCTTGCAGGAGCCGTCACCCTTCATGCTGCAGCTAGCACACAGTCCTCTAGGTTCAGCACCTTGTGTTCACCCGGTAGTTCTGCTGCCTCTAAAAGCTAGTTCAGCTTGAGTTAGTCAGCATGCACGAGTCATGCCCTGGACCCTGCCCTTCAGCTGCCAGGAGCACCCATATGATGGAGCCGACCTGTATTTCAATGCTTGCCTGCGCTATCTCAGGTGTCTTCATAGGCCTACCATCCAGTCCAGTAACAATGGTCCAATACACGTGCCCCAGTGTGATTATGGAGGGGGAAATCAGCGTGCCTCGCAGTACTTCCTCCTGGTTTTTGCAAGTCTGCAATTGTTTAGGCGGCCCACACAGGTCAATAGAGCCCAGTCCCCATCCAACTTACCGGTCAGTCCATTTTTATAAACGGCAGGCCTCCTCCGCGCACCTGCAGTGTTACCAGGTGCTTGCCCGGCTCCCCCATCTGTAATGCACAGCTTCAGGTGCCGTTCCAGTGCCCAGGGCTCAGCACACGCTCCTCCGCTGCCATGCCCTGCACTCCGAATTCCACCCAGCCTCACTAGCAAAGTGTTGATTCCACAGCTCAGTGCCAAGAGAATTATGGCCGTGGAGTCTCTAGCCAAACAGTGTTTTCACATTCCGTGTTGCTGCGTCTTCCTTCACTCCAGGAGCCCTGGCAGCGCTCTTCTCCTGGGCTTCAACTTCACGGCGTACGTTACATTGTGTAGATACAGTAACAGTGATCCAATCTTCACCAAACTTGCTCTGCACGCTCTCAGGGCCCTCTTGCTTCAACTCACAAGTTTGCAAATGCCACGGGTGCCGATTAGCAGGGCATATCTTGGATGCTTCAGGCAGCCTCAATGGAGGGTTAGAAGTAGGCAGCTATCTTTGGCTGCTCAGCAATGCACCCCTTATTAATATATTTATGTGAAAATAAATAAATGCTCGGAATAAATATGAAATGACTCAATTATAAAATATCCTCAACATTTTATGCTGCCTATTGTTAGGAATTATGGCAGTAGATAAAAAGCATCTGGTATATCTGAATTGCTAGCTGGATAAGAGAAGGGCAGCATCACTCGATGTTCCTCAAAGCTCACCCACCAGAGATCTATCAAGTATCCATACAGGAAAACATCCAGATAATTATCATTGTTATCGCTTTGTGTTGTAGTTCCGAGTTTACAGATATATTTCACGTCCATTTTCCTTAGGGTGTTTTCCCTTTTGCATCCTTTTGCCGTCGGATGTAGCTGATCAATTGCAAGAAATCTAATGTCCTTATGTCCATGGTGTACCGTGTTCCAGTGTAGTGCCTGGGGCAGTGTTAAGTATTTCAATCAGGCGAGATGAGATACCCTGGTCTCAGCCTAGTATGCAACGCACAGCTGAAATGCTTATTTTATTATGTCTATAGGTTCAATATTTTGAGAGATATAGCACTCGTATCACATCCCTTCTCAAAATATCCCAGGTCACAATGGACCATGAATCGGGCTTGTTGGTAAAGGTAATATTTATTTATAATTCAAATCAAACATACTTGTGAATAGGGAGCAGCAATCACCACTGTGGTGACAATAATAGATAGCAAGGTTTGTAGTGCACCTAAATTCACTCTTAGTAACACAAAAGATAAATCGGAGAAAAGAACATTTTTGGCTTGATGGGAAAGATAGCATTTAAGTTAGGATTTCCCCCTGCAAAATTCCTCAACCCACAACTATACGATTCTAAATAGAGATAAGCAAGCAGCAGGTAATCGGGAATAGGGAATTAAACAGAATTCGAATACAACCTTTCCTCCCCAAACAAGAGAGCGAAAAACTGGTTTGAAATCTTACACTTTTAAAATGACATTCGAAAATGGCTTAGCAAAACAATGAAAAGTGTGCAAAAATCCTTAAATCAGTATACATTTCTATGGGAGCAACATTGGAAATGTGCCAACAGTCATGAGCTATAGTTTGAGCAAAAGGAACACTTTAAATCTTAATGGAAGGTTGAAAATAATTTAAAAACAAAAATCACATGTTTAAAACTTTGCAGAAATGCGGATTCCGGCCTAAAATTAACCAAACGGTTTTTAAGAAAAACGGGTGAAATATACTGATTTTTTGTGCGGTTTTTAGGTTGGGATGTAGCTACAGGTCTAAGATATAATCCATAGTTGAAATGAAGGCTCTAGCTATTAAATTAGTCAGTTATGCAATGTTGAATGAGAGGCATTTTTGGAACATAAAAGCACGAAAAAGAAAACAAATACATTTTTACAAGGATAGTTATGCTCTACACTAGGGCAGTCAGGCTAGGTTACCAGATTGAAACACAGTAAGCTCTAGAGTTGATCCGCGGAACCAGCCCCAGCACCTCTCTGCCCGCCCTGGTGGACCCAATCCATGGTGTATTGATCTAAGGTCAGCGCTTTCAAGAGTTGCAACTCAACAGGACACATGAAGTGTGATGAATGGGTGGGAATGTGTGGCCAAAAGGGCAAATGTTAGTTTAGCTATCAATCGTTGTTACAAGGCACGTCCGGCCCAGCGCTACATCCCGATTTGCCCAGCTGACCTCACGCCCTACGTGGCGCAGCTCCAACATCCGCCAATCTCGGAGAAGCAACTGTATACAATGTATACCACCTAGCCATCACCACCCAATCCCTGAGACTCTGTGGCCCCTTATAGCTTACCTCATGCATGACGTGTATTTGTAATATAACTGACTGTCTTTGCTATTGTCAGATAGAGCGCTCTTAGAGTTTGCAGAGTCCTTTGCATGCCCTATATTGAATTATATAAAGCTCTTTTGACCTTACCCCGCACTTGGTCCTGGCCTCATTCCCCTTCTGGAGTGTGTACATTATTGCCTATCACTAAGGGGGGTGCGTCTCTGGGGACACTTACATTCACAAGGCACGCTATGCTATGATTTTCTATGCTTCCCATTAACTTTACAGTCCACTTTAATTTAGGATTTTGGACCGTCAAGGGTTCTAGTAATCACATGGATTGGGTCTAACCAAGGACAGCAGGACACATCTGGCGGGATAGGGTCAGCTGGGCAGTTCTGGTCACCTAGACGGCACTGGACTGGCCCTTCTGGTTTACCAGAGACTGGAGATCAGTGGGATGGCAAGTTTGCAGCAGGCATGCATTTAGTAGTAGCAAGCCAGCTGGATCAGAATGCTTCCCTTAGGTTTTTGGGATTTTTTAGAGTTTGAGGCCTAACTGAAAAAGGAGTACAGCAATGCTGAGGCCTTAGCTTTGTAAGGAAAATCAGGAATCCGGAACAAGGATGGAGAAATCAGGAACAGGCCGCCATGCAGAAAATCAGGAAGTAGTAAGGAATCCGTGTATCTGTGTGCTGCGAGGTTCCCTTATTTATCATGCCAAATGACATCACTAAAGTATATGGCAGGGGCAGGCTTAATGTCCACACCCCTAATGCTAGGATTGGGCAGGAGCACAGTTTCCACCTTGCTCTCTGCCGATTGGATGACAGAAAAGGATGTCATGTTTATGTGATGATTTTTACAATGACTAGGAACCTCCCCTAGTCACTGGAACCAAAATCTAACTTTCCAACAAATACATATTTATGTAGCTATGACCTCTAAGAAAATCAGGTGCACAGGTTACGGTTACGCTCACCTGGTATCCACGGGGACGCCACCCAGCCAGTTGGTCGCTGGTATCCTTCTCGGTGATTCTCTGTTGTGGTTCTCGGTGGAAGTTCCGCCTGGAAATACAGGAGGACTGTGTTTAGGATTGGCCGACTAACGCAAGTTTCCCCCCACCTCTTGTATGACTTCAGCCCCTCTGGGCCCTCTTCTCACCTTGTTTTAGAGGTTGGCAAGCTCTCCGTCCTGCTCTCTGGGCAGGGGTGCGTCGTCTTTCGTGGGCGAGCGCAGTCCAGTTACTACACTGACAGCGGCCCAAGTAATGTCTTTCAGGTAGGTCTTATTGCTGTTTGTGTTATTCTTGCATGCCTTTTCTCTGTTTAATGTCTATTTTTGTCTCCCTTAGATGTGCGGAGCATCCGCGTGGTGAACTGGCTAAACTGGCCTCGCCGGTAAATGATGGCGCCCGATAAACGCTATGATGCAGTGAGTAAGCGCTTTGAGCAACACTGCAATGTCTCGTCTTCGCTGACCTGTGTTTTCTCCCTTTTTGTAGGCCGCAGTATGTTCCCAGCTTGTGTGGATTTCTAGAGCGAAGCCGGCCGAAAGGTGATCAGCCAGGTAAGTCTTTTAGCTATTTGTGGTTGAAATGTCTCTAATACCGCCTCTAATGATGTCTTTTCTTCCTTTTCAGGTCCTTGGGTCCGGGCAGCGTGCAGATCCAATGGAGCTTCCCAGGGGCTGCGAGCAGTGAAGGATGGAGATTGCAGGTAAGATGCTGCTGCCAACGATGTTTTTTTGTCTTTCTGCAGGTCCCGATTTCCCAGGCTCGTGAATAAGATGGACATGGTGAGGGTCATGTTGCTAGATGCAAAGTAACGCGAAGCGGGTTATCTTGTTCGGGTGTGGTTTAAATAGCCTCTACAAAGTAGTCCAGGTAAAGTAGTCCCTAGGCCACCACACCCAAAACACGATACCGCATAGCTTGGTTCTTAGGAATCAAGCTATGTGGATGCCTTCATGTTGGCTGAAAGCCTGAATAAAGTAGTTCCTCGAGCTGATGTCTTTCACAGTGCATGAGCCTGGCGGTAAAGGCGCCAGGACTGGCCCCAGGAAGGCCGGAGAGGTGGATGCCAGGCCTTATTTGAGACCAGAGTCCTGATTCCACCTGGCCAATGGGCTTGCCAGTGGGGGATCAGGGCTGAGGGTCGTGACAACTACACATGTTGTGGGTCACATTTCAATCCAACTCCCAAGTCTGTGGAACCTGGTTTAGTCTTTCTGCTACATTTTGGCAATTTTAACCATGAAAGATTTGGCCTAACATTTCCCGATTTTGTACATAGATGCGCCATTACCCCTGGGATATGTGTACACAATGTTATGTTTGCAACATTAATACTTTTAACGCAATCAGTTATTCTTTATAACTTCTGTTCCTTATGCAGTACTGAGTCCTACCAAGTCTAGCAATTGGCCCTTTCCTTCTTCCAGCAGTTGAGGTGTCACCCTTTCTCAGGGCTAGCACAGGTAGAGCAGGTTTGTTTTTAATATAGTTTACCAACTCAGACTGGGTTTAGCTTTGAGTTTCACCTTTTAAATCTTTACATTAAACCTATGGAATTAAACAGTTTATAGATGCATTTTTAACAGTAGAAAATCCTTTTACATCCTTATATAATCAAGCCTTTACACAATAATATACTTTAAAAATAGGCAATTTTGCTCTTCATTCAGGAAAAAGCACATTAAACTTATTTCTTTACATTTGGTTTTCATCTGCAGCAAATACACATTTTAGACCGCTCTAGTTCTTTCCTTGAGTGCTGGAATTGTTTGCAGCATGGATAAATGTATCATTCATTTGTTTCGAGTCTTTCTCTAGACAGCTGATTATTTAGATACTTTTTGCAAAGAAATAGCTGTGTTTCCCGTGGAAAATTAACAGTCCCTGGTTTGCTTTTCCAAAGATACTTTTGGTATGAGCGGTCATTCAAATGATGCCCGTTTCCTCTGAGACTCAAGACTGATCCTGGGCATTACAGGGCCCTTTAACCACAGTGGTTCATAGGCAATGAATTGATTTAGCGCCAAAACAGCACTGTTTAAGGTTGAAAAGATGACATTTTAAAGAGGCATTTAAGGTTTACAGTAAAGTAATGCTGCTTCTTTCCTTTGCTCCATGTGAATTGTTGCAGAGCACACTGAACATGTCTGCAGCGAGTACTCTGTTCCACCCCACCTGAAATGTGTTTTGGCAGGGCGGTGCAGCCATTTTCTGGTTATTGCAGAGCACAGTTTAGGAATCTTGTCGCGCACAGGAGTCAGCGCATCCATTTTGTGCTGTTTCTGGCATCAAAGCAGCAAAGTGGTGTAACATAGCACATCCGAGTGGGTCAAAATATCCCACAGCAGTCTTGGATCCTGGTTGCCAATGGTATTTTGCTGTTCATAGATTTACGTACATAGCTCACAGAATGTGCTACAAACAAATAATTTACCACATGTACAGATGACATATCCAACAAATTTGCTGCGATAAATTAGCAAGTAGCTGACAGTGATCTCCCGGGGTGCATCTAAATTGTTTCTGTATTTTCTCCAAAGCATATGTAAACATTACAAAAACCACACTTGTGGAATCCTATGACCTTAAGCGAACTATACTTAACATGGACTGACGCCTACACTGTAGCTAGTGTCGTAAGCACACAGCCTGCAGAACTAACTCCAAGTAGCCTAGGTGGAACCTTCAAATATGACACCAACAGGCATGTGCTTCAGAAAAGATTAAGAAGCTACTTTTGCTGTGATGGCAGAAGCAAGATTCTTCTTGGCATTGAGCGATGCTGAATGTTTTAACTTTCTAATATACAATTTACCAATCTAAGAGTAGATGTCTATGAAGTCTTTCTAGGCCAGCCCCCAGAGACTTATGCAAAAAAGGGACCCAACAATCTTGAGACGTGCCCTTCAGATATACAAATTTTGTATCATTAGTAGTATTTGTGATAAATGTAGTTTTTTTTCATATAAATATAGTGTCATATAAATTGTGAATAACTATGTTTTACAGAAAGTAAAATATACCTAATTTTGAAGCAAAATAGTGTATCAATGAAGTTATTTAAACTCCTGAAATCTTGGGATACACATTACTCTTGACAAATGATTTCAAAAAAGGTAGCAGGCGCTCCTCTCTCGAAAGAACATGGCATGATAACCTGTTCTGAGATGAGAGTTTGCAGCACACGCTTTTTGCTCACTGTACCTTTCACAGATGGGAAATATCCATTTGCATATCAGTCTTTGTCCCGCCCACATGGGCAGTCCAGCACCAAAATGCTATGGCAATTCTTCTCTGAACAAGAGTACCAAAAGCAACCCCATACAAGTGTTTCAGCCTTGTTGGGCCTCATCAGTGAGGTGAAGCTTTGTCTCTCGGAGCACAGTGAGCAGAGAGTCCACGTCTTGGACCATCGTGCCCCATCATTTTCTGTTTGGGGGAAAATAGCTCCCTCCATGGGGAGACAATGCCATTAGAATATCACCATTGGGGGGAGGAATGGCCTGGCCTGATGGAGATGTGAATCTCCCGAGCTCTGCAGCATGAAGATGTGATACATGACACCTTTCATGGAGCTTGAACCCAGCGGCGCTGGCCGAAGGGTCTGACCATCTTGCCATCCCGCCTGCTGTTGTGGTCAGCCAAGCCACGAGGAAGCTGCAGTGCGGCACCAGTTAGGAGCAGGGGACTCCGACAGCTGCTAGCCCCAAGCCACCTGCACATATATTCAGGAGTGAGTCTCCGGGATGAGATCCCTCCTAACTCCTCCTCTGTCCTCGCCTGGCCGCCTCCTGCTACACTACCAGGGAGCTCCGCTTAGAGTGGGGCAACTTTAAGGCCGTCAGGCCCTGCGCTGACGCACTTGATTGTGCATTCCTTTAAGACAATCTCTGCTTGGAAGGTTACTTAAGAGGCGGGCTGCGAGGGGTCAGAAGCTGCGAGGGGTCAGAAATGTGAGATGGACACACACGTACAGCTTTCTCAATGTTTGCTATTTATTAAAAAGTAAAAGCAGCAAGATAAACGCCCATCTTTCCCTATCCTAACTAAGATGTTCCGACCTAAAACTAACGAAAAAATATCTAATGTCCAAAATGTCTAACTCTCACAATAATACATACAGAAATACATTATAAAAGGAACATTTGGCTGATTTCACTTCCACAAACAGGATTACAGTTGAAATGTATATAATTAGCAGGTACTCCTAGCGACCAGGGTTGGATTCCCTTCTCCAGGATCAATTCAGGAGTATTCGTGATAAAGTTCTAATTCAACAAAGTTCTACTCAGTTCACACAATGCCTTTTTCCTCCATTGCGTCCTACAACTTGGCAAAGTAAATGTCTCCACAAACACTTGTTCAAAAATCAAAAAACAGTTGTTATCCTCTAAAGTATCCTTCTTGATAAGGCAAATGTCTCCCTTTCAAAACACAAGTTAATAAACCAAAACAATTGTTTTCTTCAGGATTCAAAACAAGTATTGGCACAGCACAGTTATTGTTCAATTGGAATAGATTCGTCAGGATAGCACAGCAACAACCTTTGATGATACCAGTTTGTCAAAATGATAATTGGAGTCAATAAATTCTTTCCACCACACCTTTCTGCCACAACACTTCTTTGAAATATATTCTTCTTTCCTGGTTCACTCTCCTGCCACAAAGATCAACTCCTACAGTTTAAAGTGATTTCAGTGGCAATATTTGTTCCAGAGTTCTCCCCACCAGTAACCCTTGTGAGGAGGGCTGAACAAGGGCTGCCTCTTTTTACAGTCTCCGGGGACACGGCCATGTGGGTTAGAAATTCCCCCAAATTGATGTCCCAAAGAAGGAAGATTGCGCCCAGGTTGCATCCATGCTACTTTTTGATAGCTCCAAATTTCCCCCGGTTGGAATTCCATAGAAGGGAAATTGTGCCTCAGTTGCCTCTATACGACTACTTCACAGCCTCTTGGCAGTTGGCAATGTGGGTTACAGGTCTCCCCGAATAGGTGAACCATAATAGGGGAGTTGCGCCCTAGCTGCCTTCTGCACTTTGTGGGTTTGTTATTCCAATGTTCTGGGTATGGCCCAATGTCGGGCTTTGAGTGCCCTGGGGTCAGTTTTAGTATCAGGCCAACTCACTGGCCTTCTGTGGCGTCTGCCACTTCTGCAGATGACTGTGTCCCGCTGCCTCTGCAGCTGACCACCTGTGTTGCGCTGCCTCTGGTGCCAGCTCCTGCGTAACTTCCATGGTCTACACTACACAGCTGTTCGTTGGAGTTCCAAAAGCTCCGTAGGGTCTCTGCTTCCACTTCTTCACCGGAGCAGCTCACGTCGTGTTAGGAGCTCATCTCATACAGCTGGGCTTCCCTACCCGTAGCCGTCCACAACGCTGCTTCCTGCTGTGCTCCCTCTGCAATGCTGCACACCTTCCGGTCCCGGTTTCTGCTGGCGTTCCTTCGCCTTTCACAGCAAACCCTGCATTCAGAACTGATGCTGCCTCTGCTACTCCTTCAGCGTCCCCTCTCAGCTGGAGCTTCTTGGATTTAAATGTCCTGCTCAGGTGCCTCACACTCCAACAACTAGACCACTCATTATGGTCAATGGTACCTTTGAGCATCATTGACTTAAGAGTCTCTCTTCCTCGTCCCACAGGCATTATGGACTTTGGAGTCCATAGAGGTTTTAGTCCTCTGACATTGGGTTAGTCTTAGTTGCTTTATAAACAGCGTTATAAGGGTTAGCGGGTATATAAAAGGGTTGTGTTTAACACTTGGGGTTAGGACCTCTATTTAGAACAGAATCATAACAATTATAGGATGTCACATTTACTTCCCAAGGTACCAACCTCATTCTGTTTAGCGGATCTTTCATAGCATGTGCTTTGGGTGGTTGTATGGAAGGGATCTGCACTCTGACTGCATGCCACCAGGTACTTTGGTATTACAGGCTTTTCATCCTCAGAAGATGAAGACTGTCTTTGCCAAAAGGAGTCAGCACTTCCGCCCGCCCCCCCTCACAGTTCTCTCCTCCCATTTGATCCTCTCTCCTGATAGTACCCCCAGGATTAGGATCAGGTAGCGGCTGCCTTTCCCCTAGCCACATGGGAGGAGACTTTAGGCTGGGGTTCCGTGAGGACTCCACAGGATTCATCACAGGGCCCCAAGAATCCACCCTTCTCCGCTGAATATGCTTTGAGAGCAGACTGGCCCTCCTCCCTTTAACTCTCCCTACAACCAGCTTGCTAAGGACCCCCTTTGTGTGCTCTGGCTTGGAAGAATGAGCTGAAGTTGTCAATTTCCTGCGTTACCTCTAGTTAAAACTGCTTGGCGGTCTCCATCTGTCACTTCCACCTTACCTGTTCCTCCAGTGTCATCACTGATTGTTCCCCACTTGGTGCATTCACCACAGGGGCTGATGAATATGGTAAGGCCAAGAGCATTGTGGCATCCTCCTCTATTAAGGCTATGTTCCAGGCCTCGAGGAGGCCCCTGGCTGGTTCACCGTCCCAGCTGGAGCCTGGACTGGGTCAGGAAGATGACAAGGTTCCTGCCACTAAGGAGGCCAGCAAGCGTGTTTTGCTTTCTCTTCACCAAGACATGCAGACCTCCATGCAAGAAATGAAGACGTCCATCTCAGATCTGGGGCATGCTTCCCAGGCCAACGAGCAGCGCATATCAGAGCTGGAGTCCTACTTTTATGAACCTTCACAAAGCCCAACAGAGTTGGAAAATCAACTTCAGGTCCTAGAAACTAAATTCCACACCATGGAAGACAAGTTGGAGGACAGCGAAACTAGATCCAGGAGGAACAATATGGGTATTCAGGGAATCCCCAGTACAAAAGCCAATCCAGAGATAGAGGAATACTTGACAGCTCTGTTTGGTGTGGTTCTGGGTGACTCGAAGGAGGTGGACTATACGCTGGACAGCACACCCCAAGCCTTTTCCAACTTCCAGCAGCATAAAGGGTCGGCTCCAGATGTGTCAACTCTGACCCATTATTTCAAATCAAAAAAGAGCTCATCTTACAGAAAGCAAGGGGACAGCAACACTTCAACTTTAGAGGATCTGCCACTCAGTTATTTCAAAATCTGTCCCCAACAACCTTTTTAAAGTGACGACAAATGAAACCTTTGACAAAATAAGGGGGTCCAATACAGGTGGGGGTTCCCCTTCAAAATAATGTTTTCAATTTGATGGCACGAGGCACACATTGTCAACATTAAGGGCAGTAGTGACCACTCTAAAGATTCTCGACTCAGAGACTGCTCTCAGAAGCAGCAGAGAACCCAGACCAGCTCCAGGATTGGTCTGTAGCACAATCCAGGTGGAACAGATTTGTGGGGGCCTTTACTAGACAACCGTGACAGGAGCATGAACGCCACAGACCCAACTTGAGACAATGAACATTTTTGTCTGCTGGATGCGAATACAGGTTTCCCTGGAACTTTTGTCTCCACTCCTGGAGTCCCCAATATGTTGTTGATTAGCTGGGTTTAACCATTATGGTTTTGGCAGGGTTACCGTTCATTGATTGTTAAGCCGCGGATGCACTAGACGCACGCATTCCTTACAGGTTGTTGTACCCGATCTCCTTTTTTGGGACTATGATTTTTTTTAATGGTTTAAGATTGTTTTTTTTGTTCATTAATGGGACTATTTTTTTTGGCCCGACAATCACAGTGTGGATCAAGTTCATTATAGTCTGGGGTTCAGAGTCTGGAGGTTTGGGGTGCATAAGCAGGTTTCCTGTGGAATTCTTCTTGGTGTTCGATGGGGCCCGGCCCTATTCACTTTTCATGGTCCCTTTCCCAGTGCTGTGGTTCGGATGTTAATCAAGTTGGAGCCCTTTGAGAGAACTATATTTAAGTTTGATGGCACTTACATTTATCTCCCTTAATGCCCAGGGATTCAAATCCCACATGAAAAGGCATTGCATATTGACCAAATTGATTCAACAGCGCGCTTTGTTACAATAGACGCACCTTCTACAATAGACAGACCTGCTTAGACAGAACTGCACAAGGTTGAGATCCAGCTGGTTCCCCGACCAATTCTTTGCCTCGTTACCCAACAAAAAAAGCGGGGTTTGCAATCCTGATAGAAAGGTCAGTTACCTTTTCCAAGTTGAGGATTCTCTGGGAACCAGGCGGTCATTAGATTGGTGTATCAAAGAAATTGCAGGGAAGACCTTAACATCGTTTTCAATTTATTCTAGATTCGATTATTTTTTTTAACTCACATTCCACCCTGTCAGAGATCCTAGAGTCAACAATTGAGTATCAGTCTCGGATCATTCTCCAGTCTGGGTGCGAATCTCTTGGGATGCCCAACAACCACTTAAACCATATGGGTGGCAGACAAATGATTCCCTTTTTCGAGATCCGATTTTCCATGCCACTATCTCGACCCGGATCTCCCCATTTATTTAAAGAGAATTGTACAGCATGGATGGGTTTTGAAACAGTCTGGGAGGCTTTTAAACCTACCATTAGGAGAGAACTTATTAGCCAGGCGTCACAGAAAAGAATGCATTATTAGCTCAACAAGTCTATTCATATTTTGGAGACTAAGCACAAACAGCGAGGCTTTAGAGTGTATAGACCGCTACAGGCAGCTAGAGCTGAATTGAAGGTGCTTTCAGCGTCCAAAATCTATCAACTGCTCTAAACTAAACATCAGTACTTCTAATAGGGCTTCAAGTCTATTAGCCTATAAATTGAAGGCACACCAGAATCACAATTCAGAGATTAAGAAGGGGTGGCACACATGTCAGAGACTGGCAAGTTATGTGCTCTCGCCAGGTTCTATGGGGACCTCTTTCACACTGAGAATCTCGATTCAGATCTCCAGCATACATGCACTCCCTAGAATCTCTGTGCAGGATCGAGAGACTGGTAACCACAATAACCCCTGAGGAAGTTGTGGAGGCTATTGAGGGTCTGGCTGTGAACAAAGCAACAGGCCCAGATGGGTTCTCAGCCACTTTTTGAAAGCACTTTGCCATTTCACTAGTCCCGCATCTAGTCACTCTTGAACAGTTTCTTGGAGGGTGGCACGGTTACACCATCCATGGGTGAATCCACTTTTATCTCCGATACTGAAACCGGGCAAGGATGCATTTAAGTGTATCTCTTACAGACCCATAGCAGCGCTCAAATATGATGGCAGAATATATTCCAAGGTGTTAGCGAATAGGCTGATCTTTAATCCATATGGACCAAACAGGCTTTATCCCAGTTTGACAGACCCATGATAATATTCGTAGGGCCATCAACATTCTAGACTGGGCACATAAGCATAACACCACTCGGGCTGTATTGTCGGTAGATGCCGAGAAAGCCTTTGACCGGGTTGAAGGGTTATACACCAGAAAGGTCTCACAACTTTGGGGTTGGGTCATATTTTCTTTTTTTAATGGGTATTGGTGAACTATGTACACCCCCCGACAAGGATCAACATTAACAGGCACTTTTCTGACCACTTTTTGGGCGGCTTATAACTTTGCTCCCCCTGGAGGAATCCTCACCAAACTTTGCAAAGTATATGGCCCACTCTGATTTTTTTTTGCAAAGTTTGGTGAGGTTTGGTCCAGGGAGGGCAAAGTTATAGGGGGAGGCCCAAAATTTCTTTTTTTCCCCATAGACTGAATGGAGAAAAAATGTCTGGCACACCTACAGCCCAAACCATGGATTTTTACTTGGTCCCGAACGCGTGCTTTTGTAAATTGTGAAAAACCGTCCAGTAGTTTTTTTTACAACGACCAAAAAGTAGGTCTAAAAAAATGAGTGATATCTATGTCGGCTCCATGGACACCTCCCTGTTCGCTCCGCGGACAGGACAACGATTGGATAATCATCTTGCGTCATGTCCGCAGACACGCGACGTGTTCTCCGATTGGCTGGGATGAGGCGTGTCAAATTATTTCGATGCGCCCGCCAGATTGGATGCGCAGACATGCGCTGGAAGTGAGCATAAATCCAATTTTGGGGAGTGTGTTTGTGTGTATGAGTGCTTGGAGAGGGTGGGGGAGTAAGAGATGAGTCAAATGCTGTATTTGTTTATGTGGGAAAAGGCTGTGATGTGTTCGCGGTCACCACGGTTGTCCGCGGACATACTAGACACTGGGCGCACTACTGGCTATATTGGTTTACTATGATGTTGGTTTGGGGTTGTTAGAAGAGCATTGGGTGAAGAGGGCATGTATTGAAGAGTTTGTACGTTGGTTGTAATTATTTTTTAGAACGTTAATTGAAGTGCATAGTTTTAAGGTGGATGTATTATGTCTTTGGGTTGTGGTAGGTGTTTGTTTCTATGGGTGTGGCCAGGGCCTAGAGTCTTGGGTGCATGGCCGAAGGTGATAGTGTAATAGTGTTTATAGGATAGTGAGATGTGTGGATTGGTGAGGGGAAGCACTTACTTTTTTGGATGGAAAGTGTAGGTTTCTTCTGAGTTCTCGTTCGTACTTCAGACGCTGTTAATGTAGATATGGATTTCTTTGTTTTTGCAGTAGTAGTGCTTTCAGATAACTGTGCATAGCATGTACTTTTCTTTGCCTATGTGCATTCTGTATATTTTATTTAGAATCTGTTAGTTAAATGTGCTTTAGAAAGGAGTACAATAGTAAGCACACAGAGCACACTTGGCTTCGTAAGGCGGTGTTAGGAGATGGAAGAAATAATTGTATGCTTTGTTTGCTATTTTTACAGGGTAAATGGCAGGAACAGTATGGAAAAGTATGCAATGTATGTATTTGTGAAGGTGTGGGAAATAAATCAGAAGGATTTGATGGGGTCAGCAGTTTATTACTCAGTAGGTCATTACTAAAGTACTGGGTGATTCTGTGGTGCTTGGCGATGGGAGAGTCTGAAATAAAGTTAAGGGTTGCATGGAAGGACCTGGTGCTTGTGTTGCAGACTGAAGGGAAGGGGGGAGATGTTGTATGTCTTGCTTTACAACACTGTACATAGTTGTAGATGTGAGATATGACTGCACCTGTGCATAGTTGAATGCGGTTGTGAAATCTAGCACGGAATGGGATGAGAGAGCGGTCTAGACTGGAAGAACAGTTGTAGAGGCAGTGGTGGTGTTTCGGCTGGGAGCCTTTCAAATGATATGGGCTATCTGTGTGCATAAATAAAGATGCATATGCTCATCCTGGCTGCGTGTAATTTTATAACACACTAGAAAGCCTTTTTCCATAATTATACTGTTATTTCTCCCATCTTTTAACATGAAATGTCACTTTGTTAGATAGCTGTGTGTGTTGTGTCCGATTACTAATATAGTCATTTGTAAAGGAAGTTGAAATGATAGAATGTATGTGAAATATGCAAAATGTATAGAAAGGAAATGGTATGTACATCTTATGCACTATAATGCATTAAATGCCATCAAGGTTGAAATGTGGTTAAATACGTGCCAGTGGTTACAGAAATTATAGAATGAATGGAGAAAATAACAGTTTACAGATTGCAGTTAATAATATGGGTAAATAAAAATTTGGAGAGCATAGAACTTTGCAAGTGACACTTGATCATAGCAGATGCGAGAAATGACCGTAAGCTTGTTTTACAGGTTACACAGGGTAAGTGGCAGTTACTCCGTTTACATGCATTTATACAAGATTTCGGCAGGAGATTGTGAAAAATATTGTTATTTTTCATGTTCTCCCGCCGAAAATAAATCTTTGCCCAATGCATTCTTATGACACAAATGTCTCCTGATTGTTCGGAGGAAATGTCCCTCCCAGGTGGGTCGGAATATTGGCATGTATGATGTACTGTGCAAAAAATATTCATACCTGTACTTTGTGTTCATGCATGTGGATGTGCATGAATGTGCAAGTAGAAATGTTGGAGAGTTTACTAGTAGTTGCTTTGCAGTCACTGTGCAATTGTACTCTGAGTGATCAACAGTACAACTAAAGTGCTGAATTGTGATGGAGCTAGATGTAGAGGTCTTGCATGTGATTGGTGGATGGTTGTGTGACTGCTTAACAGTAGCCAATGAGGGAATGGTGCCGAGAGAAGTGGAAAGAGTAGAAGGACTGCCCCAGTGTTACTTACGCGCTCTGCGGAGAGCGCAGCTGTTCGCAGACAGGACATGGCACATCTGGGGCTTCCGAGCATTAAATGGGAGTGTATTTTGAGGATTAGCCAATCAGGTGTTGAGGTTATGCTTCATATTGAGAGAGGCTGTGTGGAGAAAGTCAGGGTGGTGGTGCTTGGAGATACGTTTTTGAATGGATTGGAGCAGTATGCAAAATGTAGGAATGTGGGAAAGAATTTTGATGTAAAAGGAGTGGAGGTGGTGTGGAACACTCTGCCTGGTTTCAATTTGCAGGCAATGGTAGAAGTTGGCCAAGATATGGCTAGGGTTAACAGTCCATATGTGGTTGTCCTGCACTGTGGTGCTTTGCATTTGGGTTATGTCAGTGCCCCTACTTTGTTAAAAGATCTAGAAAACTTGGTTCAGGCAGTAATGAAACTACTTCCAAATGCCAAGGTAATATTTTCTGGTTTGGTACCTAGGGCAAAATGGGACAATAGTTCTGTTTGTCCTCAGCAAAATATTGCTAGGTGTTTCATCAACCAAGGCATGTTCGTTTTTATGCTTAGAGCTGGCATGTTCTTTTGCAACAATGACAACACTGACTCTGGTAATGTTGATTACTTTAAAGAAGATGGCATGTCTTTATCTTTTGTGGGAAATGCCATACTGTTTTGGAACATAAAGGTTGCTTTGGAGAAGCTAATGTGAAGATTTCTGGAGGAAAAAAAAATACAATAAAATACAAAATAAAAAAGGTGTTTCTGAAGCATCTGCAAAAAAATTAATAAATTAAGGGCTCTTTTCAGAGCCAACCTCAAAGGGGAAATGGAGCACACTATTTAAATTTTAATTCCCCACGCTCAGATTTTTCGATTTGTCCGCGAACAGCACGTATTACATACAGGATTTTTGAGTTTGAGTGGGATGCAAATGAGACGTAGCACAGCAAGGGATTGGTCAATATGGTTTACTGGGTGTGATGTTTGAGCAGAGAGTTTGTCAGAAAGTCTTTTTCCTGAGAGGAGATAGCAATGGCTGTGTGTTTCAGAAAGCAGATTGTCTGGATTTTGGGAGATTGGTGGATAAATTGATTGGGAGGTGCATGCAGATCACTGCGGGGTGGCTGTACATCTTGGATTCCCTCATGTGGAAGTGCACAGGTATGGAGTGCGTGGAATAAAGGGGCTGGATTTGGTACCTCTTTGTGCTACTTTGGTGACACAGTGTCATCCAGATATTCTCATTATGCATTGTGGAGAGAACCGTTTAGGACACGTTTCTGAAATCTCTTTGCAATGAAAGAAGGACTTGGGAAATTCATAGACATGTATCCAAACTCCAGAGTAATTTTATCCCATATTGCTCAGAGACAAATGTAGCTCGTTCTTCATTTGGTGCACAAATGGAGAAAGAAAGGCGCAATGTTAACAAGGCCGTCTGTGGCTTTTTGAGAGATGTTGGTACGTCATCTTTTCACAATGAAAACATGTTTCGTAGTACACACATTTTTCACAGAGATGGAGTACATCTTACTTATGCCGGCAATCAGATTTTTCTGCGAAGTATACAAAATGCATTGCAACCTTTTTTTGGAATTACAGCAATCCATTTTACAGTAGGTGTTGACCATTTGAAGTTTTCGAAACACAAAAAAAACACCACAAAAAGTCTCTTTTTAGGGCCACCACTCCCTCCCAGAGAAAAGCGCAATGGTTGTGACAGGGCAGCACTGCAAAGATTTTAGAGGTCCGCGTAAAAATGCACAGGGCCTTGCGTATTTCATAGACACTTCTCTTTTTGAACTGTGAAACGCGGCTCTGAAAAGAGACTTTTTTGTTTTTTGTTGTTTTAGATTTATTTTGGTTTTGTAAACACGACACGCAAGGAAAGGAAGGGAAAGGAGGGTAAGGAAGGGACACAGACCACGGGGATAAGAAAAGGCAGGTGGAGAGAGGAAGATGTAGGGTGGGCCTTATCCAGGTAGGTAGCAGTTCTTCTCATGCTCCTTGACCACAGTCTCGAAAGCACTTCGAAGGTTCTCACCCCTGCAGAGTACTGCGTTGCAGTACACGCACAAAACTGTGACCCCCGAAAGGTAAGGATCAACAGCATCATGTATGGCCTGCGAGGCAGCTGGAGGGATGCGCTGCCCCACAGGAGTGCATCTTGTGGTGGCAGGAGGGAAAACAGAGGATGCTGCAAGGGAACTCAACCTACTAAGTTTATGGCAAGGTAGAACCTTACGAATAGCCCCACCGTGGAACAATTTTAGGTGTCGCTTCATTGAGGTAGTACCATAGCTGTACAAACCCTGTTTCCCCATGACTCACACCATATCTTGCACTGATTGCAGGTCACCTTGTGTGCATGTGCTTTTGGTACTCCAACATTGTTAAATAACCTCCACACCCATGATTCACAGTGAGAATTAGCAGTAGGGGCTTCCACTACCTCATCCTCTGCATCACTCTCCTCTGTATCCCGACCCCTGTTCCCCTCTGCAGGCCCTCGGGGAGGTGTTGGAGGGGGTGGGGTGCTGCTGAGACAGCAGTAGCACCAGCAGCAGCCACGGATGCCATCAGGACAGCTGTTTCAAAGAGCAAGCGCAATCCAATGCAACAAGGAGCAGTCTGTCCTGGAAGCCCAAAAATAGAATAAGGAGCAGCTCTGGGGTATGGCCTTTTATAGGGGTACTGGGGCGTGCTTCGCGGACACCCGTGCTGTTCTCGAACATTTGGAACACCAAGAAAGGGCTCAAGAAATTCCAAAAAGGGTGCAGACCGCCAGGGACATAGTGTGGGACATGTGCAAGGGTGAACTTTCCCAAGAAAATATCTTGGATTGCTGAAAAAAAAAGCACACTGCTTAGGTGTCCGGGGGCCCGGACAGTGTTCGTTACGCTTAGCATGGGTGCGGTCACATGATGACGTAGAGGACACGTTGGCGAATGCGACGGCTGTCTGTAGGACAGCCAATGCGCGGGGGTCGGGTCTACGCATGCGTGCGGGTGTTCTACGGATAGTGTTCCAGTCCCCGAACTAATTAAAAATGCGACACACGTGCAGCGGTCAGTTGCGGACCGGCACAATGTTCGTAGGGGCAAGGGTGTGCTACGCATGTGCGCGGGTGTTCTACGAACTGTGTTCAGGTCCCCAAACAAAATAAATGTGCGTCACAACTTTGCGGACAGGCGGACAGCCTGTGTGTTCTACAGACATGTTCATTCTGGTTCTGGACAATGCGAACAGGGAGGACACTTTATTTTGCATAGCTATGAACAGGCGGACGTCTTTAGTGTTCTGCGGACACCCCCATTTTGACTATGGCAATTTGAACAGGTATAGTGTCCTTAGTGCATCCCTTTTTGGTTAATTGCGGACATCTTGTGTGGCCTAAGGACACCTCCATTTTGATTGCCAACAATACGAACAGGTATAGTGTCCTTAGGACACACCCATTTTGGTTAATTGAGGACATCCCGGACAGTGGCGCTGTCCGTGTACACCTTAACTGCCTTTTTTAAAAAAAAAATAAGGCAGAGGAATATATTAACAAACTTAATATTTTATTATTGTATAAAAGTATAAAAATTATGAAAAAGAGGGGAACCAGAAACAAATACAGAGGAATTAGGGGTTTATGACATGGATGGTAGGGGAGGAAGGGATTGAAGTTGCATAATGTTTTTCTTGCTGGGGAGGTTTTGGGGATAGTTGGCTTGGACATGGATGGGGGAAAAGGTGCATGTCGGACAGTGATATTTAATGTTTTCTTTTATATGGTGCAAAGTCTTTTAAAAGAATTACATTTTTCATTAACAGATCCATTTTTAGCTCCATTCGCTGCAGAGGATTTTCTAACGTCTCTCTTGGTATATTATTTTTAATGTCTGTACTGTCTGTTAAAAAAAATAAAAAGCTGTTGAGTACACATAAATTAATGGTTATTAATTGGCTTATATAGAGAAGTGTAGTGTCTACCATTAGTATCACGGTCTTCACTCATTTCATCTAGAGGAACATTTTCTTTTAGCCATTCCAAAGTACTGGACATTTCTGTGTAAAAAAAAAATATATTAGTTATTGTGTACCTAATACAGAAAGTTTATAAATGTATACAATAAATGTAGGGTAATCACTAGTTTCTTGCTAAGTTTTGATGTTACTGCTGCGTAGGTGTCCTGTTGATTTTTGCTGTGCAGTTTGTGAGGTAATTCTGCTGGAGGCATATTTATTGTGTTTTGGTATATTCCACTATGGTGCATATGCTATGTAATTGGACTGTTAGTGTCTTACATACACAATTTCACTTCTTATTTATTATTGAATGTAATGTATGTGCTGCTTTTTGAACAGGTTTAGTGTTTTTTTGGATGATTTAACAATGTAAGATACCCTCTGAGTTTTTGGATAGTGTTGATGTTGTCAGGGTCCGTCCATGAACAGAAGCATGGTCTGCGGATGTGAGACACACTAGCGCAGGTCGGGGGTACAGTATGTTCTATGTTATATGTATATAAACTAAGGGCATCCTAGTAAACATCAAATTTACATTATCTATATATCTATATTCAGTGAAAAATCTTTGTTACGGAAACTTTATGGTTAATTTGAGCTAAAAACCTATGAAATGCAGTATTGATGACATCACATGTATGGCTCCTTTTTTCCCTTTACTGACATATATAGGCCAGTAATGGTCAGGAACTAAAAATTCAAAAAGTACTATATTTGTAGACTTATACTTCAAATATGTTCTTACAGTAATTCACTTGGGGTTCACTCACAGCATATGAAACATATACATAGGGGAAAACACAGGTTTGGAAGATAGCCATGCTGTGTATGTATGAAAATGATCAGTAAGGTTATCAACACTTTTACAGTTCTGCTGTTTTTTATTACTGTGCTTTCCCTGCATATACTCATTTGTATACATTGTATTCACACTACTTTCCTTAGGGTCCAGTCACATTACGTGATACTTGTACATAGGGAAGTAGTAGCTTTGAAGCAGAGCAATCATTTCTATGTATGAAGATTGTCTGGGAATACTGCTTTTTGTTTACATCATTTTCCCTATATATGCTGCTCATATGTCTATGTGTTGTTGTCCGTTTCTCTTTTGTTTGCAATAATGCAATTATGCAGTAACTGGGTTTTATTAGCTACACAGTATGCAAAACTCTAATAAGAAAGCATTTATTATTTTACTATTCAACATGGCAAGATTATTAATATTGCACCTCCATTATGTATGCTCCTCACAATGCCTATGTTTCTACATGAGTAGCTTTGTATACCGGAAAGAACTTCATAATAGAATGCCATTTGTATCACTGCATTGCTTAAGGCACTACATACCTCATGATATTTATTCCAATGATACTTGACACTTTTTTTTTTTTTAATCAACATTACAATAAGAATCCCTTGTACAGAAATTTGATGAAAAGAAAATACACATGTGATGTCATCAATGACATTTGTGATGTCATCTTTGATGTCCTGGGTGTTAGTCTTAGCAGTGCACAGTGGAGGCGCGAGTTATGGTTGCTTAGCTTAGCATAACTGGCGAATTTCAGGGGGTTTCCGGTTTGACTTGGAACCATAACATCCCTTTAACAAAGTTTGTTTTACTGAATATATATATATTCCATGCTGGTCTAATCGATGCACCAACGCCTGGACAGAACAAAAATCCTTCACAATTGAACATCAGTGATATACCAGCATTAATAGATCTTGTAAATCTAGTAGATATGGATACCATCCAGATTCCCTCACATGCAATACAAGACGAGTGGCAAATTGAATTACCTATGGAAATAGACACTGGCATGGCGATTTCTAGTGGAATGAAAAGAAGTCCAAATTTAATCCCTCTGATGTATTCTGCCCAACGATAGATCTCTTTGAGGACCTTGATCTAAAAATACTGGCGGTCAGACCACAAGCAGCCCAGAATTTGACGAAACTACAACATCTAGCGATGGAAAACTTACAAGCAGATACGTCAATCATTATTAGATCTTCGGATAAAGGTGGAAATGTGGTAGGACTATCAAAGAGAAGCAGCTCGGCAATTGAATGATCCAAGTAATTCTGTTAAACTGCCTTGTGACCCTTACCCTGAATATAAAGTGCAATATGACATCATGTTGGACAGATGGTACAGCCTGGAACTCAATTACAATTAAAAAGAAACAGTATCCAACTAAAAAACATCCCAAAACTCCAATTATTCACTTTATACCAAAAATCCATAAGTCCATGACTAGACCACCAGGAAGACCTATAGTGGCATCAATAGACTCTCTCTTCGAAAACACCTCAAAGTTTGTTGATACATTTTTATTTTCCTTTGTAGAAACCTTACCCTCATACACAAAGGAAACCACAACATTTCTGAACCAAATTACACACATTCCATGGCAATCTGACTTTCTTTTGGTTACATTAGATGTTGTTTCTCTTTATACGTGCATTACTCATTCAAAAGGTATACAGGCAGTTAAAAGATTTTTGTCAACAAGATCTTTGAGTTTTCGTGAACATTCCATTATGCTTTTAGATATGTGGTCTCTCATCTTGACCCATAACACTTTCATGTTCGATTCCACATATTACAATCAAATTTGTGGGACAGCCATGGGCACAGCAGCAGCTCCGACTTTTGCTAATTTATACATGGGCGCATGGGAAGATCATCTCTTTTCCAATGATGACTATAAATAACACACAGACAAAGTAATTATGTGGCAAAGGTATATTGATTTATTCATCATCTGGAGTGGGACAAGTGTGGAATGACACATTTCTTTCATATTCTGAATCAAAGTCAGCAGAATTTAAAATGTACGGAACATAGCAAAACAGAAATAGTCTATTTAGACATAAAGGTGAAAATCATTGGCAATAACACTAGGCGCCCGCAAGGGTAAAATACTGCCATTTTGCTGCACCAGATCAATTCACATATAGCCTTATGATCACTGCTTAAACCATATGAGGTTTAAACATTTGCACTTTACAAGTAGCACCCTATTGATAGCACTTAGCACTTTGGTCATTAATAATCCTCTGATGTTTACAATAGCACACAAGCACTTTACTATTTATGATATATTTATGATTTTGGTATTAATGTTTATAATGTGTACTCTGTAAACTCTTGATAGCAAATTTCGGTTCAAGCTAAGATATTGTGTTGGCTCACTTGAGCTGTTAAAACATATTTGGTGAAATAGAAAATTATGAAGAACTGTTTCCCTCTAACCATGTTGGTAACATTGACAACTATCATGCCAAACACATTTTAAAATTACCATTTTAAAATAACATTTCCATGTAAAATCGTCCACCCTTAACCCACTTGGGCTAATAGGTATTCGGGACGAGAGCGAGGACCAAATCATTTAAATAGTATCAAAATAATATTATAATTAACAGAACACACAATGTTTTTTTACCAAGTGCTTTCAAGTGAGAGGTCACACAGTTCCAATATGGCCACCTCCTTGACTAACAATCATCACTGCATTTAAGTAGTAAACATCAACAATGGAGGCATACACTATTCTCTATAAGATCACAGTCCTCTCTCTGTCACATACCAGACGAAGCCCGAGTAGGGTGAAACGCGTCTTTTTTTTCTGTGCATTCAAGACTGCTTTGTCCTCCTGGTCTATGCAGTTTTAACTAATAAAGGACACTTTAATTGCACAATACACAAAGACTGTTTGTGGATCAATTGGAGAAATACTACATTTTGCTGGAAAAACAGCCGGAGTGTGTGTGTGTGTGTATATATATATATATATATATATATATATATATATATATATATATATATATATATATATATATATATATATATATATATATATATATATATATATATATATATATATATATCCCTTCGTAGCAAGTACGTGAGGCCAAGTGGGCTGCACTCCCAGAGCAGCCAGGGTATATAATATTCATCCAGCGAAGTATAGAAAACAGCACAGCAAATTCACCGGTTATGGTAAGCTAAGCAACCATAACTCGCGCCTCCACTGTGCACTGCTAAGACTAACACCCAGAATAGTGTCTGAGGCGCTCAAGGCTTATAGGCTGACCCCTTAAACTTTCACAGGTTTATCCCCATTTCAGCTAATGAGGGGGAGGAAACCCGGCTCCAAATTGAGGGTTCCTGCTCTAGGTGGAGATGGTCAGTCACATGTGGACATGCAAGAAATTTTGGATAGGGTGCGCCGTAAACAGGCAACATTTTGGCAGGCCCAACTAAAACAGAGGAAACCCTTGCGAGTGGAAGTTGGGGACCAAGTTGTCGTGAAGAATCCGAGGATTGTGGCTAAGGGTTTGAGCAAATTCATGCAGCCACGTGTGGTGACCAAGATTGGTTGTGGTTATGTAAAGTTGGAGGACGGTACCAGGTGGAGTTTAAGACACGTGGTTATTGTGAAAAAAGGAGGTGTGGTGGTGCGCGAGGAAAACGCCTCGGGCGTAGGTGGTGTTGACAGGGATCTTGATGGCGGTTTGAGTGTTGATTTGGGTAGTGACGTTAAGGTGGGTGGTGGCAATACCACTGAGGTCGTCAATGCAGAGGATGGTGCTCCAAGGGGTACGGTTTTGGCATCTGAGAATCGAAGGTGTGTTGTAGAAGCTCCTACAGGTTCAGAGGGTTCCGCGGGAGTTGATGAAGGTTGCGAGGGTGATGCTTGCTCTACGCCAACCCAAAGGGAGGCAGCAGTGACAACCTCCAGGGAGCCCAGCTCTGACGTCGATCCCTGTAGGTCCCTTCCTGCTAGGGTCAGGAAGTTTCCTGCTAAGTATAAAGACTTTGTCCTAGGTTTTATAACAGGATAATTATTTGTTGAGGCGTGCCCTCTGCCCTTCCACATTCCCTTCCCCGCCCTGCCTGGTTTTTGTTCTATTCCCCTTCTAGTGTGGTTGCTGTGAATGGGTGTCCTTTGTGTGCATGTGCGAGGGGGGAGAAATGTAGTAAATAGCTTGTGGCTCATAACATACGAGCGTGGAGTTCTACATTTAGAATTCCACCCTCGTGCTTCTAAGGTTTGAAGGTTGTTTACCTTTGTCTGCTGGTCGCTACGAGGGGAGATGGAGGGAGCTGGGGAGATGGAGGGAGCTGGGGAGATGTGACAAGGCTGTTACAGGTTGACCAATAAAGGCACTTCTCTCTACCAGTATGTTACTTGTCATTACACCTTGCCCCGATAATTCCCTTTGGCCTTTGTCGTTCCAACTTTTCTGTGTACGTCACATACTCTGGTTTCCAACATACAGGTAATATGGGTGGGACAGTTGAGGTGGGGGTACTTGGCCCCTTCTCTACAATTACATTTTGCTTTGCCTTTGCCCTCCCTACCAAAGGCGGGTGGTTAAATTTGATACATGGTCTTTGGAGTGTCCAGCTCTGCAGCAGTTTCCCTACTTATGTTGTACAACTTATCATTCTGTAATTTTGAATGGTGCAAGATGCTTTTATGTTGTAGTTTCATTTCTTTCAAAATTAATAAAAACCTACTTGGAAAGATCAGCACCCTTAGGGAGGGGTTCAGAGTCATTTAATCACTAGAACTATTGGAGAAAGGATGGGCAGAGCATCCAGGGCTTCTGGAGTATGAACTAGGCTAAGGAATGAACCTAGCCAACATCTCATCAGCCAGCCGGTCCAAACAATTTTCTGACGTCAAAATGTCAGGCAGTTGGTAAGAATCAAAATACCGACTTCTTTGGTCTCTCCTCCTCAGAGGAAAAATGTAAAGGTAAAGTGTTAAGAGGAATTCTTTCAGAACCAACATGGAGTGGAGGTTTTAGTAAGCCAACCTGGTGGACCTGAAAGGTATTTTCACACAACGGTCTAACCAAACTCACTGTCTAGCGTATGCTTCAGACTGTGGAGAACAGGGGTTTGTTGGGCGGTACAGTTAACATATCAAGTCAACAAGCATTAAACTATCAACATAAATGTATGACAAACATTACTTAGACTAATCGTCTTTTGTAGTGTGTAGGGTTTTGAGAGTGTTTATGTAGAAGATGGCTGTGGTGTTGTCAATATGGTTTAATACACTGCTATTGTAGAGTCTTTCCTGAAAAGATAGCAGGGCCATCTTTGTTGCTAGGAGTTCGAACACTTATGTGTAGAGCTGCCTGCCTGTTCTTGTGTCCATGCCCCCTGTACAGTGAGCTTTACCACACCCCACCCAAGCTGTGAGGCCTCTGTGGTAATTGTAATTCGTACTGGTAGGTTTGTGAAAGGCGCACCCTTTAAGATGTTTGTTTCTGTCCACCAATGCAAAGCACATACCACATCTTGACACCTCTTGCCATGGGCCAGACAACTGTGACAGTTGGTTTGGGAGACAATGTTGTGCATGTTGCAGATATAGCTGTGCGTACAGGACAATGGAGAAGTAAGATACTTGGAAGCTCCATGACTTTACTGATCGTTAACTGGGCTCTGACCTGGTAACAAGAAATGTGTCATTATTGCTTGTACTTTTTCTTGAGAGGGGAAAGCCTTTGCCATTTCTGTTTCAAAACTTTTCCAAGGAAATAGTTTGTTCTAGATGCTTTTGACACTGTTTCGTTGATTGAGAAATCTAGGTGGTGCAGAAGATTTACTGCATTGCTGTACAAGCAAATTGCTTCCATTTCTCCGGTTTTGAACCAGTCATCCAGATAAGGGTAGATGGGAATATCTTGGCATCACAAGTGAGCCCCCGCTACTGTGAGCGCCTTAGTGAACACACAAGGGGCCAACGCAATTAAAAACGAAGTACTTTGAACTGGTACTAGGATGCACCCATCTTAAATGGCAGAAACGTCCGGTGACCATGAAAAATGTTAATATGAAAGTATGCCTCTTTTCCGGTCTAGTTTCATATATATGCACGTGGTTTGACATACGCGTTCTCTAGCCGAAGGTCTAAGACCAGCCTTTTTGTTTGGCCTTGTTTGGGTTCTAAGAAATAAAAACATAAAAAATGGCTCGGTTTACCTGATGCCTTGGATCTGGCTCGAAAGCATCTGTAAATAGTACTGCATGTTCTTCCAGGTGGTGTAGGTGTAGCAGCAGCTTTACCTTGGTGGTAGGTTCCGCAGCTCATCCATTAGTCAGTAGCAGTGGGCTACAGTGCCCAACACAAACTGGTTGGATGCGATTCCCCTCCCACACGGGTGGGTGAATGTTATTCTCCCCCCCCCCTACTAGGGCAACAGAGGGGGACCAGGATTTTGGAGTTACTGTTTTGAGGTCCAGGATGCCCCGAGGTGTGCCCTGTTGCTCTCGATTTTTTTTTTGCATTGCAAGAGCGAGGCTTTGGATTAGGTGTAATGCTGTGGCTTTGTACCTGCATGCCAAATGGGGCTAGATGTCTGTTCGGGGTGGGCAGCTGTCTGGGTATAAGGTTCAGTCCTAAAGGACCGACGATTTGCAAGGGACCATCTTGATTGGAATTTTCTCTCTGAAATTTGGCGCAGAGTTTTGAGTATGTCATTTTTTGCACTCTCTAATGCCAAACAGTTCTGTCTCTTAATCCCACTTTCTAAGTGGCCTGGGTCCCTATATTGAACCCCATTCCTCTAAGCCAGTAGAATTGCTTAATCAACAAGGCTCCCACAACCTGACGTGCTGCTGTTTCTGCAGTGTCCAGGGCGTTCTTCATAACAGCATTAGCAGTGTGTTACGGCTCCTGTAGTATTGTTTGAAATGTAGCTTGCACATCTGGAGGAATCTGTTTGAGAACACCAAGCCATGGATCATACAGCCTTACGGCCAAAAGATGAAAATGTATTTTTGTTTCCATGTATGGAGGTTTCATTGTTACAGACAGGTGAGCATTAGCTCTTTTCCTGCCAGTTACTGTTAAGAGCTGGGGCCATCTGGACCCTAATGTGCATTGGCTCTCAGGGAGGAAGGTTTATTTTTTCCCCAGCTGGGAACTTAACGGTTTGGGGGGCCAATACATTCTGTTTATTTATGTTAAATTAAATCAGTAAGGGGATACAGGGTGAGACACGAAGTTGTCCGAGTCTATATAATAGAGATGCCTCTCTGATGCGAGTCCATATCTCCTGTGACCCCTTGATAAAGGCAAGTGTCATCCTAAGTGTTGACGAAATTACTTCTGCTCTGCAGGAGGGCAGGCATGAGAAGTGATGAAACCACACTCATCCCTCACTCACACTTCTACAAGCCAACAGTGATCCCAATCATACGTCATTGGTCTTTTGTAGTTATGTGGGCCAAGGGAAAACTATACTCTCAAAAAGGGTGGAAAGGCTACATTCTCAAGAGGAATGTGTATGCGATTCAGTAGCAACTCTTAAAGTATAAAAGTCAAAAGCAAAAGGGAATAGCCAATCCAAGTACTATAAAAATATAAGTACATTTAACACCATGTGCAAGAAACCTAAATAGAAAAAAAACCGTAAAAATTCCACCTGTGTAGAAAGCAGAGAAATTGCAAGAATAGAAGATGTAGCACTCTGGGTAATTAATAATCAAACCAATTGTAAAACTGATATGTACTTGAGTGAAAAAGGATATATGCTAACCTAAGCAGTCTTTAGGGCTCTAAAATGGAACCAAGGGTGCAGTTACTAGTCAATATTACCCCTCACTGGTCTTGACGGTTCAACGATTTCTATATCACACACACACACACACACACACACACACACACACACCCCCCCCCCCTAACTTTAAGTAATGTATATTCTGAATCTGAACACAAAACTGACCTCAAGATTTGGCAGTGTTATTGTCACCTGTTCACCTTTACCAACTTCAAGATCCCCTTCACAAGATGTGTCAATAGATGCTGGCTTGAAGTCATCTAGTAAAGGGAAACAAAAACCAAGTTCAGACCATGGATATTATTGTGAAACATGTAAACAAGATGGACGTGGAAATGGAAACACCCAACAGCGCTATTCTGTTACGCTATGGTGAAAATATATGTTATGCACATAGTACAAATAGACTGCCATCAAATGCCCCAATTGATCAACTGTTTAATGCAATTACAATGGACATTATTATAGAGAGGAAAAGGCCCGCCTCCTGCACTTAACTTACCAGTATTCAGCCTCATGCCCCTTCCTGCAGACTCCATACCCACCTCTCCCTCATCTAACCATGCTATGCAGCTCAGCTCTACTGTATGAAATACTTACCTCCATTTGGGTCACAAACCACACATTAGGTCAAAATGCAGCCATTCAAGAAAACATCATTACACAAGTGTGTGTGTGTGTGTGGGAGGGAGGCTGAGAGAAGGCGATCGACCATCACAAGCCTTACAAAAATCCTAAGGCACAACACAAAAAATCTTTAGCACTCCAGCTCTATCATAGGAACCAGCATTCAACAAAAGTTAAAGGTAATTAATAGGTTTTGGATAATTAGGAGGAGTTAATGTTCTCCAATAGGATAAAATGGGGATCAATTCACTATTCAATTGCGATTATTTAGTCCTAATTCTCAAGACGGTTTGAACAGCCTTCCTGTGGAGGAAGAAGGCAGCTACCAATCCGGGACTTCCTGGTTCCTGATAGAATCTGTGCCTGCAAGAAGACAGGACTATCCATTTGTCATAGCGTGGTATCTTAGCAACCAGAGCTAGCGGGTTTCTGATGCTCTGCAGCACCGCGGTGGTCAGTAGTTAGTCATGCTTTATCACGCATAGTTGGCTCGTAAAAACTGGTCTTTAGCTATTGCGATTCTAGTTTTCAGCTGTGGATGGGGTCCCTGGCTACCACCAAACGCACAACGATGCAGGTGCCTACATTTGTCACACAGGGATAACGCGTATGCGCGTGCCTCTCTGGGTTTTCCAACTATGACAGAAATGAGTGGGAGTTAGTATATACATCTAATTCTCGAATGTGTCCTTTACTGAACCCACGAGATAGAGGATTGAGTACTGCTCTGATTAACAAGCAGGAGAATTAGGGGCTTACTATATATATGTACATATACAATTTAAAACAGTTTTTTGATCGATCTAATGGGTTTGGATCGCATTTTCACATAACGGTTATTGATGTTCCCTAGTGACACTGGGCTACTACAAAAAGGTAGGATGCCCTCCATTGATTGATTAGTTGAATTACCTTTTGATGCACTAAGCCGTCCTTTATGAATATGCACGTCACACTCTAACTCAGACACACATTTGTTTCTCTTGTAGACACAAACACATTGTTGTGCACCCAAAAGTATAACTCGTCCGGAAGGCCGCGTAGTTGTGGAACCACATCCCTGGTTCACCAGACGGCCAAAACACACTCTCTACTACAAAATATAGCAACTATTGACACTGCAAAGAGAGGGCAGGTCTTATACAAAATATATATATATACTTTGAACCTATCCTGCACTACATCAGGGTTCATAAAATTGCATTAAGATGAGAGATTTATGTGAACAATAGATCTCAACTGTACAGAATTGTCCTTTTTGTGTCTGAAACTGAAATGACTAGTTATTGCTTGGAATATAGAGTTTTATGAAGGCCCTATTAAAGGCCATTGAATGTGTATAGGTGAATTGTCTTAAAACAAAACTAAGTTGTTTGGTACAACAAATAAAAGAGAAAAATCTTAATACCAATACTTGAACAACTGGGGTGTGACAGATCGCCTTGATCATTGACATGTTTTGTTTTGCGATTATTAACCTGGAGGATCAAGGCTCAACAGGTACCCTTAACATTTAACTCTAAAAGCTACCAATCCCCTACAGGATTTCTAAAACCAGATTATGGCATTTGTAGCAGCAGGGTAGTACTTTATGCCCTTTTGTATTTAATAGGAGGGAGGAGGAGGTGTGGGGGAGGAGTATAGCGGCCATAAAAAGTGTGCAGCCTAGCACCTCAAACCCCAGCCAAGAAGACCAGTGACTGCGGTAAGTGAGGCACAACCTTTTTATGTGTCACAGTTTATAACAAACCGTACACAGAAAAGGGCAAAAACTATCAAACGGTACATTTACACATATAAACGCAATTTAAGTCCTTAATACAGAATCAAAATTCATTGTCAAAATAGAACAAAAGTTACATTTTATGCAAAATTAGTAATAATCACAATTAGGTAACCAAAGCATTTGATGTAAAGTAATAATCAAAACAATGAGCTAAAGTAATCTGTACTACAGATAAAATTTGGAGGTGGGAGCATTTTACTACCGATTTTTAAACAGAGTAAATGCAATTTCAAGGGAATAGAAATGAGTGTTCTCCTTGGCAAGAGTAAAAGTATGGGACATCCAGTCGACATGTGAAAAAAGTGAACTGTACAGAGATCATCATCACGTGGCAGCGGACCACATTGTGACAGAAAAGCAGATGTCTCTCACACTTAACAGATAAAGCATAGGGTGCGGCACCACAGACATCTCACAAATGGAACAGATGAGCACCAACACGGTTTCCCTTGCATGTAAACAAAAAGGTAGTTATTGCTTGATCACACAGAACAGGTCAGTTTGAGTAGGAGCTGTGCAGGCTTCCCCCCACAGAAACGGAAAAAGTGAATCAGGGCCACCCTAGTGCAAGCTTTCATCATCTAGAAAAGGTGGAGTGGAACACAAGTTGTAAAGCAAGTGCAGAAGACTCCCACAAACAGAACAGATTAGCAAAGTGTTTTCGCAGTAGAAGCTCCACTCATTTAAAAACGGGTGTAGCATAGACTTCAGCAGTGAGCTCTCCACTCCTAATACATACCATGGATCTCAGTAGGTCATGCTTTCCTCACATAGAACAGGAAAGTTGTGGTTCTCAATAATGCAAGATTACCACATTTGGACAGATACATTGTGCATCAGAGCAGTGCAAGTACCACTCGCATATAAATGGAGCTGCACTAGCTGGGGCAGTGCAACCACCCCCACACTGAAGAGATAAATGAAGAGCCTCAGCATTGCACACTACATTTACATAGAACTGGAACATGAAAGGACTGAACAGCCCAAATTCCCGTCACAAAGAACATGCCCAACATGAGCCTCAGTAATCCAAGCTCACCTCACATATAATATGTACAGCATAAGCACAGCCGTAGGAGCACAACCCACATAGACCATGAACAGTTAATTACATCAGCAGTGCAAGCTCCTCATGTATAAACTAATATAACATTGACAGCAACTAGTCCAAATATGTAGGCTTACTCAAATCAGAAATGCTCTGCCTAGTAGGAATTCAGTAAACCATAACGAGAAAGAATTTAACCTTGGAACAAATGGGTGACCATTTCCCAGTTGGTTCACTTCCTAAAGTATGTTGCAAATAGGGATGTTCAAATAACACAGGGATATGTTTCACAAAGTGCCTTTCACTATTCCTCTATGACGGTCTAGACTTTTGCCCTTTATTGTACATATTTTCATCTTTAAGACACAAACTAACCTGGACAATTACACAGTAAAGTAAACATGACTTGTATTGCTGTGTTTTGAGATTCAATAGCAGAATGGTCTTGATTATTAATAAACGTCTAGAACTAATACTACTTATTGGTATACCCATGTTGTGATACAATAGTGCAGAGAGGTGAGGGATCAAAGCTAAACTCTATATCTAATCTCTTGGTCAAAGGTTGGCTGGACAGAGTTCGCTTTACATCCCCCAGAGGCCGGTAAACTAACTAAGGAGGTAATAAACACAGTGCTTAGAAGTTGAAGGACCCTGCATGAAGCGATATATTTTAGAGTTATGAAACATATCAGAAAGAGAGGACACAGAAATGGGGTAAACCATGATAGGCGCAATGGGACCCTCTGCGCCACCACTATATGGGTGTTATCCCTTGGCGCCCGCCCAAGGATACGCCAATCCAGAGTATGAGTCGCTAGCAACTACTCCAGTGGCTGTGGATAGACGAAGGCAATAATCAACGCCTTCAGTGAGCAGCTATGGAAGATTGAGATTGGGGGTAAAGGAGAATTACGCCTTAGTCAGCTCGGTTAGCAGAGAGGTTAGGACTACAAGAAAAGGAGAGGGTTACACCCCAAAGGGTGAGGCTTCCGGATAAGTCCGATAGTAGAGAATGGTTAGGATATATGCCACAGACCGAAAGGTTAGTTGAAAGACTAAGAGCAGAAGCTGAGAGAAGGTAAACGTTCTTGATGGGTAGGGCCGATGGAAGAGGACTGGCACGGCCTTAGCCAGCCAGAATAGAAAACCAGTCAAGAAGGGAACTCGAAAACCAGAGGCCAAAAGATTGGGACAAAACCGTCATGAAGAGAAGGAGGTATTTGGACTACAACAGCAAGGCAGTGAAGAAGGTAAGAGCCCGGAAGGAGAGGTTGGCTTGGAGAAATGGAGGTACAGACCAGTACTTTTAAGACTTGATAAATCATCCATCAAAGATGAAATGGTAGCACTCGATGAGAATAGTGCTCCTTTAGGTCTAGGATATGAAAAAGGAGGAAGAGAGATGAATCCCGCAAGAGAGGAAGATCTTTCCGTTAAAGAGTAAGAAAAGCTTATGTCCCCTGGTCGCACATGGACCAGAATAATTTAGGGAAGGCACTGCCCTCACTCACTGCAGGATCAGGGAAGTAGATTTATGTTCAGCTTCAAATGGGTAACAGACGATCTGTGGAGGAAACCCCAAAGTTAAACTAGAATCGAATGAATATTGTGGATCACCTTTTAATTGTAGGGCGGATGCGTGGAACAAACTACGGGTGATGTACCCAGATAAGGCAGAAATTAATTCAATATTAACTAAACAATAAACTATACATATTCAGACAATTCGGGAAATGTGAAGAGCAGGTAAGAGCAAAGAGGGGCAACGTGGGATAAGAATATATCAGTTTTCTATCATATGTTAAAAAGGGGGTTTCCTAAAGAGGTTAAGCATAACCTGGACATGGTTCTAAGGATAGAAGCCAAGGGGTGACCAGAGATGCATGTGCACATCTTTCATTTTTGTAAAAGATTGGAAAAGAGAATGCTGCACAGGCACAAAAAGCAGAAGTTAAGTGCGTCCAGAAGAAATTAGCTAAAATTAATCTGGAAGGAGCAGTGATTACCGGCTCCACAGAGGGACAGCAGGGACGATCACAACAACCGGTACAGGTTGAATCATGATGGATAGACGAGTATGCTCCATATTTAAGGCAGATGGGGGGGATTCATGAGGGGGAAGAGAAGCCTTCCCAAGAGGAGGAGGTGCATTTGGCAGGATGAGGCACTGGTTGATTGGGCCAGTGGGAGGTCACTAGGGAGGGCTGTATGGAGTGCTTTGCGGGTCTTGCGTGAAAATGGGGCATGTATCGAGAGATTGTCAGTGTATACCTCTGTATTTCTTCAATTTGCATGCTAATCCAGGGAGAATTGCTGGTAGGTTTCCATACAGTCCTTTGCCACAGATGCAGCCCCCAGCCCTGTCATATGCCCCAGGATCTGTGCAACCACAGCTGGTTCAGGTTGGTCAGAACCTGGTGACTGAAGATGCAGACTATATAGCTCAGTCAGTCATGCCAGCACAGGCCTCATTGCAGACATTTGATAAGCATCATTTCCCTCAAGGAACTCTGAAGCACTACTCTGACGCAAGTGTTTTGTGAGGGAATCCTTTGCCACTCCAGGGTGCAAACGTGTATCCAGATTAGGAAAGCACAATCTCTAGCGTGCCCAGTCCTGTCCGTTACTGCTGATCCGGAAGAGGTACCCCAGGTAGGTATAACAATAGGAGATAAAACGTTTGTGTTTATTTTAGACACAGGGGCTACACAATCGTATCAAGGAATGAGAGCTTTCCTTATCAGGTAAAAAATTATGGACAGGCAGGATTTTTCTGGTGCAGTCCGGTCAGTTCCATCACGAATGATCTGCGTATCAACGTGGGTAATCAAAATGTATCTGCTCTCTTGGTATATTGTACAAATACCACAGTGAATCTTTTGGGTAGAGACATTCTCAACAAATGAAATGGGGCCATTGCAGTCACAGAGAAAAAGGTACTGTTTCTCAACTCCAGGGTTGTACCCAGTAAGAACAACAACACTTCTTCATGCACGTTGCAGTCATAGCATGAAAAGGGGGCTGCCTGTGCATGCAGCTCTGTTCTTTTATGGGGTCATGGTTGTGCTAGGATGGGTCCTGGGATTCGAGACAGGACTTGGTGAATACCACTTTGTTTTGCCCTGCAAATTCACACTGAGTATCATTGTTATATTCCTTTAACATGCCAAGAACTGCTCACATGTCTGCCAACCTGACCAAGGCTTGGGCCACAGCCGTTTCGTGCCATGTGGGTACTCAAACTATAAATTGGGAATTCATTGGGGATCCAGATTTGGGTCAGGGAAATGTATTAATTAGCTAAAGGGGAAATGTTGGTAGAAAGGAGAGGTTCACCGCGCGCGCACCATATTAATGTTATAATGGGACAAGAGTGGATGCAATATTGTTACAACGTTGCAGTTTTGCATCTATCTAGAATAGTTAGAGGTTTGTTAAAGATTACGTTTAGTGTTACTTTGTGTCTAGTGTGATACATTTAGATTTGCATACACGTAGCAACAATCTGGGAGCATATTGAGCAAATTAGCGCAGTAGAATTACGCATAGCTTCATACAAAGATGCAGTATCGCACACCCATACATAAATATAAATATGGGAAATTCATGAGGAGCTAGCTGGTTTGGAACACTGGCTGGCCAAGGGGGAAAGGTATTGACTGGCAGAGGGACAGCTGCAACAACATGGGACCGGCTATTTGGAGCTGAAATAGAATGAAGAGCGATGGGCCCTGGGTCTTGAGTTTGGAAATTGTTGATCAAGTAGCCGTACAAGCATCTGCCACCTGGCAGGGTCAATCTGGGGTAAGTGGCGAAAACTTTAGAAGGGTGACTGGAAGCGGAGATGACCAACGGGTTATGGGATGGTCAAGTAGATTAGCAGGAAAGCGTAGAATAGGACCAGAGGCCACATAAACTGAAATGGTTGTCGCATAATGAAAGTGCGCAATAGGATTCCAAGAATAAATATCCAGGGTGTTTGGGTGGTCATGAAAGGTCCCACTGAGATAGCGGGGTTCACGTTGCAGGTACCATATTTTTCAACTGAGTGAACGATGAAGCGGGTGCGATGTAGTTTTATATGTATCCAGCATAGTTAATATGAATGGGATATGTGTTACTTTAAGTATTACTTTGTGTTTAAATTGATACATTTTAGATTTGCACACGCAAAGCAAGATAAATGTAAAAATCGCCAATGAAATATAACAGATTCTAGATATGGTATGCTACTAAGTGCCTAGAAGCTGGTCAGCAAGCAGTTTCATAATGTGCATGCGATGAAGGGGACACGAAAAACCCACTGTGAAGAAAACACAATTATTAAACATGCATGCAATGACTGCCTTGACTAACCCACACCGGACGAGACCTCTACTGTGGTCGGTAGCTGGGGGGGGTTGGAGGGTGGGGGGGTGACTGGGTGGGGCTGGCAAAGGCAGCAGGAGCGTCCAACTTCCAGGGCGGCGGCACTGCCAACCTCGGATCCCTGCCAGCGCAATAAACACTCAAAAGGCAGGGAATGATCAGTGTTCCCAGCCTTCCACCGACCTCAACCGCGCCACTCGGCGCCTAAAACACCTATGCACGCAGCAGAGACGGTAAGCGGGGACGAAGGGAGGGATGACCCGCGCCCCTGCATGTGAGCACAGATACAACAGGTCACGAGCACTGGCCATGAACGCCAATAAGGGACACCCACCTTCGGACCCAAGATAAGAGCACGATTCGGGCGCAATTAAATAGGCTATAATACCAGCGGCAATCCGCAAGCAGTGGCTGGACAAAGGGGAGGATTAACCCACAACAGAACACGCACACAGTCTGGCAGGCACCGTGGATGTCCAGTGGGCACAATCATCCACTGCACAAATTACCCCCCCCACCAGTGAGCCTTACCCGCACATGTAAAGCAGAACCCCCCCATCCTGAAAGGATACTGCAAGACAGCTCCCGAACCAGGGGCCCTCCCAACAACAAAGCAAGCTGTACATTGCCATCCACCAGAGGCAAGGGGTATCCAGGCGCAGGTGTGCGCTCGACTTCAACCTGCAACAATGCAACCACGTGCCACATCGCTTTAGTTTTGAAGACAGGCCACTGGGGTAATACAGCACTGAGGGGCAAAGTCTACACTGCAAATTGGAATTAGGAGATCGGGAACTAAGCTGAGATCTAGAATTGATGGACCCACAGGACAGGAAAACAAGGGAGGTTAAAGAATTGCAGAGTATGAAGCTACTGGGTGCAGGCGATCACCATGCTACACACTTCAAGTCCACTCTCTGCCTGCCATAGCGGAGGTGCGAACTCTGTAAAGATGCCAGCACAGACTTTTCCAGATTACCTCAGCCCACAGCAGAAGCACCGTGGCATATGTGGTGTGTCCCTCAGGGCCAGTAAAATGCTTAAAGGGGCAACTTCTAAGAAAAGTGGAGCAATGGATAAATTCGCAAAACCTGCCACAAAACTTAGCAGCACAGGAGACAGCTGCTCGGACAGCCCAGAATCATAGTCTTCGACCCTGACATCAGCCACCATGGATCTACAGGATTTGGGGCTATTAACGACAAACTCGATGGCATCAATATAAAAGTCACAATAATCCGCACCCAGCTGGAAAAAGCCATGCAGCGCATCACAGAGCTAGAGATGCTGATTAGCACCACAGAAGACAAGCTAGAGGCACTACAGAACACGGTGATGAGCATGGCAAAGGACCTGGGTACCTTTAAATTAAAGTGTGAAGACTTGGAGGCAAGATCCCGCCGAAACATGTATTGTAGGGGTCCACAAGGATGCATTGAAGGGCCCGATGGAATTGGCTGTTGAAGAGCTCCCAAGAGAACTGCTGGGTGACCCAGGCTGGTCGACAATGTTCATCGTCGAACGTGCACACAGATCCCTGGTTACACGACCTAAGCCAGGAGCCTACCCAAGGCCGATTATAATTAGGATTATGAACTACAGGGACAGGATTACGAGCCTCACAGGACAAGCAAGAACTAACGATGGGGTCCAGTGTGATCTGCATTTTCCCAGACTACACTCTGGCAGTCCAGCAGGAAAGACGAACATTTACATGAGTAAAGAAAATGCTGAGAGCGCGCAGGTTACCATACGTGATGCTTTACCCAGCCAGGCTGCACATGCAATACAAAAACAAAACATACTTCTTCACGTTCCCAGAAGAGGCAGTTTCCTTCATAGAAGCGTACATCCCCCTGCCCGACAAGCAGCCGCCCCAAGTAGACAGACTGAGCGCAGAAAGCGCCACTCCACCCGAAGGGATGCTGCTCCCGCCATGTAGGGAGGGCCTCCACCACTATAATGGAAGCAGCAATGTGACCACGAGAATGATAGAATATGGCAACATCGACCCCAGAGGTTGGCCCGCTATATACACAATAGAGACTGGGGTAGAAAATCACACCTAGGCTGATGTAAGGCCAACAATATCATCGCTCTAGTATCAGTCCCGGCCTACAGGCAGAATGCTGTAGATAAGAGGCAAATACGACCTTGCGACGCCCTGAACACCTTGACAGTTCCTATTTAAGTATGAGGCGCTGACTGCTTCAGATTGAACTACTCTATTACCTCACACCTGTGGAAGCACAGCGTAGTCAACGGGGATGGCCGTCAGCAGGCAAGGAGACATGGGATGGACTGCGAGCGCCTTGCAGACCGACATACTTCATTATGTGTATTGGTAACGTAACTGATGCAGAAAAAAGAACCAGCAAGAGATTAACCAAATTCAGGGACCTCTGCCACCACTGCAGTGGCCACCGTCCCCCCCACCCACCACCCCCAATGGGAGTGCATAGTTCAGTTAAGAGTGTGTGGGGAGGGGGGAAATGGTATAAGGTCATGCAGAGATGAAGTTCGGGGAACTAAGAGGGAGGTGGATGATGAGGAAAGTTGGGATGAAAAACTTAGAAAAAGGCACATTCATTGCAATAAGTTCCTGTACTGTTGAGAATGCACAATGGTGTGAAAGCGATATGGAAACTTGAGACTATGGCCGATAAAGGGTTAATAGGAATAAAGCTACTTAGATGGAATACGAGAGGCCTCAGGATGCTACTGAAGATGAGGAAAGTAATGGCATATGTAAACAGAAAAGGCGGACGGCTATTATTTCTGCAGGAAATGCACTTACTTCACCACCAAGCACATAAACTCACCCCGGGTGGGGAAATCACTGATTGTACACTTCGTATTCCACAAGAGCCCGGGGAAGTTATGACTCTGGTACATAGACTGCTACCATTTACACATTATGCGACGGAGACCGACCGTGGTGGTGCATGGGAAACTTGGCAGCGCTGAAGTTCTATTGATGTATATGGACCTAACCTGGACAACCCGGAGTACTATGCGGAGGTCTTTCAGATATGCGCTAAATATCCCGCTGTGCAAGTCATATGCGGGGGGATTTTAACACCATACTAGATGTAGACCTAGACCGAACATCGTCCGCACCCAGATCCCTAACCGGAGCAGCATACACGATATGGACACATTTAACAGACCTGGGGCTGAGAGATGGTGGTCGATCAGTACATGGGGCACAAAGGGCTTCTACTTTTTATGATATGCACTCCAGGATAGACCTTTGGCTGCTGTCCTAAAGGGCTCTAGGTTGAGTGGTGAAGACCAAGAATCTGCCCAGAACACTATCAGACCAGTCAACGATATCATTGCTGTTAGACATTCCAGAGGGCTCTCCAGAGGGCACCGTGGCGGTTCAAGGCAGCAGATTGACAGATCCCGTATTTAGAATGACCCTTTCACAACATATTACCACATTTTTTTTAAAACAACGTGGGGTCTGTACCCCGACATGCGGTCCTATGGCAGGCATTCAAGACCTAGATCAGAGGTATAGCTATGTCCACTGAGCTGCGAGTACTTCGAGATATACGCAGGGAACTCGGAAGGAAGGAGGCAACACTAGCCAGTCTTCAGTCGCAATGTGCGACCGTCCTGACAGCACAGATTAACACGGACATTAAAACACAGCTGGACGAATTTCAGGAGACAGCTGACAGGGAGCTGCAATATTTTGACAGGCCAGCTGCGGCACGCAGCTATGGTGAGCAGGAAAGACCAGACAAGCTCTTGGCACATATGGTACGCAACGAGAGGGGGAGCACAAATGCCCCATGCACAGCAAGAAGTGACGGAGTGGTGGTAATTGTTATAAAGCACAGTCTAGGCAGCTTTAGGTTACTTCTTAGTAAGTTTACTTCAGTTTATTCAGTTACATATTCGGGAATAGGACATCAGGAATAAAACATAAGCAAAGACACTGGCACCCATCACCCAGGAAGGGAGGGCCCAACACTCACCACAGCATTCTCCCACTCATACATCAACATTCCACAGGCACTCAGGTGACATCATAAATCACATGACAAACCACATCAGACTAACCAAGCACTTCACAACAGTAATGAAACAGGATGAGGTTAGTGGCGTGTTCTATGACTTTCATGCTAAATTAAATTAAACTCCCCCAAGATACAGCCAATGATTGCGGAATCAATGGCTACCTAGCTTAGAAACCAACAACACTCCTATCAGGTGAGGCTCGAGACACCCCAGATACACCGGAGACACTGCACGAGATAAAGGCTATAAAGAACCTCCCAAAAGGGAAAGCTAGAGTGCCGAGTAACTATGGATTCGGCCCAAAGATTATCAAATGGGTTTGCATCCTGTATACGCAACCGTTTGCGAGGGTAAGTATTAACGGAGTGCCATTGCCAATTCTAAAGCTAGCAGGAGGTAAGAGACAGGGTTGCCCGCTATCCCCACTGCTATTCGCGTTGGTGTTAGAACCACTGGCCGACACCGACCACCTAAGAGCGGGGCATATTCAGGCAGGGATAACTGTAGCCGGGAAGGCGGAGTGGATAACCCTCTACGCGGATGATATCATGCTATACGTGAGGGAATCTGAGGAGGTATTTACAAAGAATACTAGCAGTAGTGCAAGAATTTGGGGAATATTCATGCCTCAGATTCAACATTAGTAAGTCTGAAATATTTCCACTGACCGAAGTGACAAAAAGAACTTGAACACCTACATGGACTCAAGTGGGCCCCCATATGAGTGAAATATCTGGGCATAGAGATAGCATGCACACCACAACTGCCACGCTCCCTCAACTACGATGAGCTGGCGGATACACTTTGCGCCAAGATCAACCGCTGGAATCAATTCCCAATCTTGCTTATGGGTCGACTGGCGCTAGTTAAAATGATTATTCTCCCTAAACTGTATATCTGTTTAGCACAGTGCCATTATGGTCAGGGAGACTCTTCCTGTCTAAGATACAGGGGGCATGTGCAACGTTTATATGGAGGGGGCAAGTGCGGGCGAGCTGGAAACGTCTAACAATGCCATATCAACAAGGGGGGCTGGGGCCCCCGACTTCAAACTATTTCTGCTTGCGCAAGCTTATTATGCGGTATACTGGGTGGAGGGAGGACCTGGAGCACCCCATGTAGCACTGAAAGCGCGAGGGAAAACCCCTACCCATCTCCTACATGAGCTAGCCGAGGGGAAGTCAGGGAGTGATAATCAAATGGAACCAGTGCAGGTCACGCACCGGGCATGGACCAGGCAGGTCTTTCACCTTAGAAATAACAATGTACAATCCAGATATGCCTGTCTGGGGTGCGCTATATCTGCCCCCAACACTGGATGCAGACTTAGAGTCACACATTGGTGGGAGAGGGGCATGCAACTCCAATTTAACACCTAGCAAATCAATTATATCGGTCCTATGCCCATCAGTAAAGAGTGCCAATATATATGCACCATTTGGGATACTTGTTCAGGAAATATGATGGTGTTGCAATGCAAGAGGGACACGTAACTGAACACCATTACATTGGTACACCAGATTATATTGCATTAGTACACAGCGCGGGTTATGTTTAATAGCACATGTCCCTGCACTTCCCTTGTGCCGGTCTTCAGTGTTTTTTTCCTTTCTTTCAGGTCACCATGGAAGGGGAGAAGGGACTACATGTAGTCCCTTGTAGTCCCTTCTCCCCTTACATGGCGGCCATTTTCTTTGTTTACCATGGCTGCCAGTTGTGAAACGCAACGTGTCTCGCAGCCGAAATAAAACACCATTAGTAGCCCGGTTTAATGGGCCAGGGTACGAATGGCAATAAGCCCCTGGCCTGCGGCTATTACCGCATACGGTAATGCCTCAGTGCCCTTATATATTCAGTGTGACAATAGGACACATTTCAAAGGCAAACTAATTCATGGGATTATTTCAGGAGTATAGTCAAGAGACAAATATTGAGTGGCTATACCATGTCCCTTACCATTCCCAAGGGGCGGCCCTCATTGAGAGAATTGACTGCTGAAGGAGCAGTTATGCAAGGCAGGGAACGGGAGCCTGGTAGGCTTGCGTGAGCGTGTGCTTGATGCAGTAAAGATCTTCATCTCCCTGTGGCGGAGTGTGAATCTCCCTTGACACACCTTTTGATGCCTACTGTGCAAACACAACCTCATTTAACAACAGAAACTTGGATTTACTGGGAAATGACACCAGGTGCTTTTGCTCCTTATCAAGCAATTCCAGAATTGGCAGGAGTAGATTTGCATGCGCAAAAAGAAATCAGACTAGAACCCAGAGGTATAATAGTCATTGAGACTCGGATTGGAGTAAAAATTCCCTCAGAACCTATGGGATGGATTGGCCCTCAGTCTGGATTAGCCTTGAAGGGCATCCAAGTGTTGGGAGGAATGATAGATGCTGATTATCAAGGAGAATTGAAAGTAATTTTGATGAACAGTGGAGATCAGACATTGCCTATTCATGTAGGAGACAGCATAGCCCAATTGATTGTCATACCTGTTAAACTGTCCATGATCAAAAAGGGAGAGGCCCCCTAAAGTGTTAACTACTCAGGGGGGACCGTGGTTTTGGTTCATCAGACCACATGATGCCTGGTGCAAATGTGTGTGTGAAGAAGCCTAATGGCCCATCTGTACCCACAGATGGGATCACATTAGGCAGAGACCAAGTAGTTCTGGTCATGGAGCCTCGCAAAGAAAAGAGCAATTATGTTCCTGCTGAAAAATGTTACTTAACAGAATAATTATCAACAAGGATATACCAGTTTCTGGTTTGCTTTACAGATTTTGTACTGATGTGCCTGACTGGTATAATTGCAAGTATCAATGAGCTCCATGGATCAGAGCAAATAATGGAGAAACCAATTAAAAATGCCACATTTATGCATAGGAGCAATGACAAATTGATGAAAATGGAGAATGAGATTTAGTAGTCCCTTGACATCAACGCCAAAATCCCAGTCCCAGCAGGCACGATGAAACGGGTTAGCAAAGAAATCAGAATCATCAACTAAAACTTGCTCACACAGAGAATAATTTGAAATAATTTGCCAAAGAAATCCTTAATACGTCTTACTTTTGTTTATTGGATGCGGATACTGGAATGGATTTACTGACATGTCTGGTAGCGGTGCCAACACCGGCTCCAGGTCTAAGACAAATCTTCCAAGTCATATATAAATGACTTCAGTTGAGGACAACTATGTTCATCAAACCTTTTCTGTTAATAGTAATTTCCAATTTTGCTAGGAGACAAATGGAAAAAATAGGTCCAAGTTATATACCTACAACACTGCCAAAGGAGACATTTGCTTCCAGACGACTTGTCAGCCAAAGGAGGTTGGCAATTGTCAACAACTGACAAAGAAATCAACCGAACTATGTTCGAAGAGTGACTAGGTGCGCGTGCCCCAAACACATGCACCAACGTGACAAATACCATGACATGTAATCATACAATTGTAGCAGCCAGTAATCTGAGCCATGTTAAACTGCCAAGAGAGTTGGTGTTTTCTTGTGAAAATGTTTTTCCTGCTAACATTTCTGGAGGTCCATGTGCCATTACCAGTTTAGCACTAACCAGGTTTCCTTTGCAGCCAGCATTATCTAGAGTAACCTTATCAATGTTTGAATCTATAGGGCTACACTCAGACTGCAATTTCTTTGGTGGGAGTCTGGGGATTAGTTGCTGAGGGTTATAAAGTTCTAATTAAACTAGTATGTTTAGTGGTGAACGGATTGAATCATACTTCTCAAACCTTGCAAGAATTGCTTTTCGATGGCAAAGTTATGAGAAAAGAAGTTTTACAAAATAGCGCTGCAATTGATTACTTATTATTAAAACATAATTTAGGGTGCAATGCGTTTTAAGGGATGTGCCGCTTTAATATAAGTGACCATTCCCAGTAAGGAAATTGGTGTGATTGGCTATTTGCATGGATCCCAACTATAGGTGTAATCCTATGTTATTGCCCTTGCTTGCATTCTTTTTATTATATGTTATTATGGCCAAAGTATTTCTAGTTTAGCTATAATACTTTGTAGATTTAAAAAACCTAATTTAGTGCCACTTTGCTATGGAAATCAAATGTCCAAGGGAGGGAAGTAATGCATTTTAAAATGTATTAGCTTTGATTCCAATATGGAGTAAAGATGAAATGCATCTTGGGAACACAAGTGAACATTTGATTTCAAGCTTCAATAGAAGCCAATTTCTCAACACAGCGTGCGGTTTCTGAAGCCGTGGAAAAACTGAGCCGCGGGTTGTTTGCAATTCAGTGGAGTTCAGGAGCTGCACCGGCCAAGCAGCTGTGGAATTTTATTGACAGTAAACCTCTCTAGAAAAATACCAGGCTGTACTTGATTACATTTGAGGGAACTACATCAGAATGACAGAGTAAAATCAAGTCACTCTCTATCTTGGACTTCGGCTGGGCTGACAGAAGCAGACGTGCTCCTTCAGCCTGTTCCCGTTGGCAAGTGGCTCTCTTCCAACCTGGGGCTTCCAGTAAAGCGCTTGGCATAGATGGATTTCAGAGTAACGCGAACAGTGAAGTATTTCTGCTATAATTCTATCTGTATTTTTCTTTTGAAATATTTATAAGAGATAATAAAAAGGGCCATATAAGCGCATATTGTAGAGTCTAAATTGAGTGTTTTTTTATTAATTTTATTGGTTTACAAATAAAACCTTTAAAATAACACAAGACAACACAAAACAAATTTCAGCAAAGTTTCAGCTGAGCCCTCCCCTCCCTTCCGTCTCTTCCCCAACTCAGTGTTTGATGGATCCCTTATGCTATGTTGGTTCCAAATCTAATCCACTTTCTATTTCCGCTAACAGAAACATTAGAGAAATTAACAATTTCATATCCATCCCATTATACATTTTCTGCCACCATTCGTCAGCACTGAAAGATGGATGTTTTGTTGACAAGGTCCCAAGTGAATTGTTCTCACAGACCGAAGTTCACCACAAAACACCAGATGTTTAAGGGTCTCATTTTCGCTTTTACAGAATCTACAAGTTGCATCTGTGCTTGCATTCCCCGACCATACACAGAGACGCTCTTTGGTCTTAAAGGCATTCAAGCGAAAGAGCATAAGAAGTCTCCTCGCGTCCAAATCGGGAAACAGTACAATGTAACGTTGGAAGTTATTAAAGCCCCTTGCTTCAGCCAATGCATCAACCATCATCTTCGATGCAGCTGTGTGTGGAGGTCAAGTCCCAATCTGCCTGCCAAATTTTTAGCCTCGCTGCATTTCGGTTCCCATGTAGCAGCTCTAGGTTAATGTCAAACTATGTCAGCAGGTTTTCACAGTGCCTAATCCACATCGATGCGATGTCACTACCATTGAATGTTCCACTGTGTAGAAGGTCAAATTGGGGAATTTGTTCTGCAGATCTTGTTTTTCGAAATAAGGACAGCTTCCAACAGATTCTGGCATGTGTTGATAATTCATATCTGATGCAAGTCATCGACGTGCCTATTGGTAAGCCCAAGACTTTGGACCCGTAGATATTTTCAAGAGAGGACCATAAGTCGAGTGGACATCCTAGCGCGTTTTCTGCTCAATAAGTTAGAACCAGGATTACTTTTCGGTTGGTAAAAATTTAACACTGGTTTTAAGGATAACTTGCCGAATTTTCTATTCAGAACACACGCTTGGCTTGCAAGTTGTTTACATTTCCTCTTGATCTCTAGGATCCATGGGCCATCGTGTATATACTTGCGCTTATCGTCATTCACAAATATTTTACACTGCTTAATATACCCAGTGGTTCATGCGCCAAGTACCAGGTAGCTTTTTTAAGAGTTGTTGGCTCTTGCTGATTTCAAGTTTTTGAGCAAGAGGATCTCGCATTTTTTGTATTGATCTTCAAGTGATTACAGTTCACATACTCCTGCACTGCGTCAAGCTTCCTCTGCAGACCAATTGGTGTTACATCCAACAGAATCAAATCGTCTGCGTATAGGAGCCAACTAAAATGTGATTTGTGTAACTTAGGAGGGAACGATTTCACAGCATCTATAGCGGCTCCAATATCTGATATGAATAGACTGAAAATAGCCGCGGCTAAGGGGCAGCCTTGTTTCACTCCCTAATCTCAGCGGACAAAATGGCAGTCTGATCTAGCCGAATTCTGATAGACGTTTCTGTGTGCAACTCTGGAATTGCAGCCATCGGGTCAGCAGGGCAGCCCCAAGCTCGTAGCTTTTCCCATAGTATCTCACGGTTGATGGTATCAAAAGCGTAAAACAGGTCAATGAATGCCAGGTAGACTTGCGTGTGTGTTCTCAGAGCCTCCAATTTGATCAATATTTAGAGCAAAAGATTTAATGAGCATCCTACATTTTTAACAAAGCCCGCTTGTCGCACATCCATGCGGTTAGATTTTGTTGCTCATTCGACCAGTTTGTGTTGTAACAAGGTAGCGTATATTTTTCCCAAAACGTCTAATAACGCTACTGGACGATAATTTTTTGGGCATGCTCCATTTTCTTTTTTAAAAATAGGAAACATCACCGCAGTTTTCCAAGACTTCGGTGTTTGCCGTTGCAAATGTATTCTTTAATATAAAACCTCTGCCCAGATTTCTGGGTGTTGCTTAATCGTGAAGTTTGTTAGACCATCCGGGCCTGGGGCTCTGGAATTTTTTGCCTTTATAATTACCCTCTCAATGTCTTCTTTGATAAAGCCCAGCTCGTAGTGGTTCCATCCACTGATTATTTTGTCGCTTTATTTTTCTTGTATAGCTCCGTAAAATGCGAGATCCACTCAGCCTCGGTCACCAAGCTGGTTTATAAGGCTCTTTGTGGCGCTTGTGTATTCATTAATGAGGCACCAAAAATCGCTAGTATTTGTGTTTGTTAAACTCTCCAACATTTTTTAAGCGTCATTTTGCAGCAATTTAGGTTTATGCGATTTTAACCCGTTTTTATACTTCTTTCGCTACACAATTTTTCTACTTTTTTTGCTTGTATATCTAAAGTCTGGTTTTGGCGAAGCTCCGCTCATCTGTCGCTTTGGTTTTAATATTTACACATTAAAAGCGATGCTTTTGTGCTCAGAGTCAGGTATCTTAAGCCTGTGTTGTGCCGGTGGTATATCGCCACGGGTGCATCCATTCAACATCTGGATTTTTCCTTGCGTCCATTTCTGCGAGCCATTCTTTTGCTAATTTCACTTTATCAGATTGCAAGCTCTTAATCAATATTTAGATCCCCACAGATTATACTTGCACGATTTTCCACTTCTAACAGGTCGTCGTCTAGTATAGTTGATATTTGGTCTACGTATAAGTATTTGCCAACTCTACCATGGTTCCAATACACATTTACTAACGTTATCTGATCTGTAAAGTTGTTCACTGTGTTGGGCTTACCAATCGTAGTCACTTGGATAAAAGGTGAATAGTTTATGGATTTTAGAATACGGTAACCCGCGGTTCTTATGACCAAAGTTATTAGACCAGCCATCAGATGCCCTTTATCAGATTTTATAGCCAGATTAAAGGCAAGTTCAAACTCAGCCTCTACCGGAATGTGGCAGATCCAAGTTTCTTGTAAACATACGATTTGTAACCCTTCCAACCAGTTTGATGTAAACAAGTGACTGAAACCCCTTGTGTTCCACGAGGCAACAACAAACGCCTTGGCAATATCCTCCTTCTGGCATTATTTTTGCGTGTTAGAGTTCAAGGACTTTGCCAACCATTGCCACTCAAAACACTATGGTTTTGGTCAATATTGTTATGTTTTGTCGACTCTTTCGTTAGCGAGATCCACACTGTTGGCACCTTTTATGGTTATTTGGATTTTATCTTTTGGACCTTCTTTTGGGTCCGGTTCAACACCGACGAACGTGACTTTATGATTCTCGTACTTTAGCTTTCCATTAGACTTTTCAACATCTCTTGTTGAGATGTGTGTATCATGCCCAGAGCTCTTAGGCTTTCGAAGACAATTTGTAGCGGCCGATGAAAGCTGTGATTCCATACCCCTCGTCGTCGTAGTGGAGTTTGACATTCACATTAGTCGACACAATAGACAATTCATCATGATGTTTATAGACATCGAAACTCAGTGATAACGCTTCGTATGCTTCTAAGATTGTTGTTGCGATTATATTTGATGCCAAATGCAGCACTACTTTGTCATTCCAACCTTCTTCTGGGAACTCCACTATCTTTACAGTTTGAGTCAATTAAGCGTAGACCTGGGACATGATGTAGTAATTTTATCACATATGTCTGTTTAGGATCAGTTTGTCTCTAGAGTCCACACGCTCTAAAGCAAGCTTATACACAGGCTGCTGTCCATTATTCCTTCTCCATTTTATTTGGTTTAATGAGGCATGGCTAATTCTCGGCGGCTTTTCTAGCGAGATTCCTTCTTGCAATTATGCTTGCTTTTGTTTAATAGCGGCCTGTGGTGTTCCGGAATAACCCACTTCGGCAGCCAATACAAACTTTGTTGAATGGCGGTTTCTACTTAGGGCACCGCAAGAGTACGTATGCAATTTGTCACGTAGCATCTCTCTTTTCTCGTGTAGCGCGACAAACACTGGGCTCAAGGGAACCATGTTCTCTGATAACCGGACCATGATAATGCATGATCTTCCAACAGTGCGCTTGCTAACAATGGCCACCGAACCTCCGACATATTGATTCATACGCTCGTGTTCGTCTGCGTAGCTCCGACCCCTATGCTCATCATATTCGTTGGAATTGCCGTCGGGATGAACCTCAGGGATAAATTGAGTATCCATTACTTTTACTGGCCCAGCTGGTGTGTCTGAACCGTTGAGGTCATTGATTTCCGCATCGTCATAAGTTGACATTCATGAGCTCAGCTGAGATCTCATGTGAAGAATCGTCGATACGTACCACCTCACTGTTTTGGGTCACCACGGTAACTTTTTTTTGTTTTAATCGTGTCATTCAGCGAGATTGAACAGGAATTTGATTCATTCTCTTTTGGCAATATGTGGACAACTTTTATATTCCTCAAGAATGTTCTCGATCCTGTTAATTTGGAGTTTTTTCTCCCTGGCAAATTTTTGGATTTCGTGAATGAGGGTGTAGCTTGTTGTTTTGCTTTCACCGCTTTCTTTGGAATTTGGGTACCACCATTAAAAATTGCGAAAACACCAGATGTATTGCTTAATGAATCAGCAGTTGGTAAATCCTCACAACCTTTGTCCACTCCTCGATTTTGATCGCTTGAAGACCTGGCTAAGTGTTCATCTAGATGTGCCAGGTTTTCTTGGCTTCAGGCTTGTTCAAAGGTTGTGTTAAAAGGAGATCTCAGCGGCATTGTAAGAAGGTGAAGCCTCAGGTGCAGATTCAGTGTTTGGAGTTAACAAGGGTTCTTCATTTGTACTTCTCATTTCTGTAGTGCTCCCAAGGCGAGTTCCCGTTGAGGCAGTGCATTGCTTCTGTAACTTCTTGCCTGGCTTACCGATTGACTCAACACAGAGTATAGCCGAGTTTCTTTTTTCTATGGCTTCCTCAAGGACATATAATTTTACAGGGTTAACAACCCTTACATCGAGGCTGGCCATCGGGTCATTTATTAACACTGTTCTGTCCGACGCTTGATGTGATTGAGTGCACTTTCCTGCAACTGTCTTTTCATGTTTAAATAGGGCTAATGCCTCTTTAGCTACCTCTGCCAGCAATTTTTTGTCCATAATGTCATTGCATCCTTTGTTCACTCAAGAGATTTAAAGTGGCCTCAATACTTTTGATCGCGTCTTCCTGTCTATTATTAGACCAACCAAATAATTCCTCCAACTGTGAAGAGTTTTGAATTCATTAATGCCACTAATGTCGTCAAGTCCCTCGAATTTTCATTTATACGCTCATATAACTTTGTGAAGGGTGCAAGTGATATCGCCATAGAGGAAATTAGGACAGATTGCAGCTTGTTTGTAAGGACATGCACGCCGGCCACCGCGCGCGCTTCCGTGTTAAACAACTGGTCCTTCATCATACAGGCACTCCTTAGTGTGTCTGCCTTGACTCCCATAATCTTAGTGAAAGGCCTATCCATGAGAGTCAGATGTTAGGCTATCGTCAGAGTTTGAGACATCGCCGTCCTGTATTTGCAACCTTCTCCTCGTCCTATGACCTTCATCTCTATCGACTCTTTTTGTCGCTCAATCTTTTCCGAGAGTTGGGTTGTAAGCATGGGAAGTCTTGCGCAGGGTTACATTTGCGGTTAACTTCCCCCAATCTTCTTCCTTTGTATTCCACGCTCTCCCATATATCTTCACTTGTGTCTAGCAATTGTTAATTATACCTCTAAGTTTGCTTTTTCTTGAATTTCGTCTTCAGCATTAATCACTTGTTGATGTTTTAAAGTGCGTTCTTTATTAATCCGAGCCAGGTTTTGCAATACTTTATTCACTCCTTCTAGTGAATTTCACCTGTCCGTTCTAGTACCGACTTACGTTGCGAACCCCATTAAGCTGCTGTGGCCCTGTTCGTCTGCTGTGTGCATAGACAAGCATGGATCAACAGCTGTGTCGACAGGCTCAAAGGTTGATACGCAAAAAACGTCATAATTTATCTCTGTGAGAGAGCATATTTGGCGCATTAACTAAGGGACATGTGGCAATATCCAAATTAGTTTGGCTGGCTCTAATATTGTCTACACACACACTCTAGGGAACTGCTTCGGGATCCTTTCTGATAAAGGTTGAACGGTTGGTTGATTCTGGGGATTAGGATAAAGTGAGTCATTAACCAGGGCAGAATCGTCTATCCAGTTGGCTCGCTCTTGATTAGACTGTGAGGACTCTATGATCCGAACCGGAGCAGGCTTCAGCCTTTCTTTAGCAATGCCCGCCAACACATCACTTTTGCTAATTTCAGTATGCATCCATTTATTTGCGCGCCACGCCAGTACACGCAAGGACGGAGGCTGCAACTGCCCAAACTCTCCAGCAGTGCAGCTCGCACACAGGACAGACACAGGATCTGCTGTCATGCTCCAACATCCGAGCCCTGTGCGGTTCTCCCCGAAAGTCGTTCGTCACAGGGCTTGACGGTGTGCTTAAGACCTGACGTGGCTGTGCAGAGACAGAGTGGCGACTACATGTGGCCACAAAGTTGTTTATATTAATATCCAAATTGCATGTCACTTCAGGTGTATTTAAGAACTTCGGTGGGGACAAGGTAACCTCCATTGAAACTACGGGAGCGGTTCTTTCATTTGATTGATATTTTATTTCTATCGCGCTCGTACACAACTGTTTCAGAGTGCGACAAGGCAAGGGAGGGGAACAGGGGAGTACAAAACAGCGATCTTACTAGGCCCAGTGACATTGAGAACGCGCAAGTGCATAGGAGAGGGGGAAGGGGAGGGGAAAAGTGCATGGAAGGAGGGAGAAGTGGAAAGTGCGAAGCAGAGGAGAAACAGATAAATAACAATAAATAAATAATAAAGGAAACAAACAGTGGTAATGCAGCCACCAATTTGCAAGTGCTAGGTTTAAGGCAGCAGACAGGGTAGGTCTGATAAGTGCAGGAAGAAAAAGGGGGGGCTGTATGGGTACAGCTACAGACCCCAGTGCAAGGGGCAGCCCAGAGGCACTGCGGGAGGGTGGCAGGGTGAGCAGGTACCTGGGCCCGAAGGACAGAGGGTGGCCAGGTGCACAGTACCAAGAGAGAACAGATCAGCAGGGGAGAGGGGGAGCGAAGGCAGAAGAAAAGAGGAAGGCCTTGAGGTGCTTCCAGAACCAGAGACAGTTCCTCAAGTTTTAGAGTGGCAGGGAGGCTGTTCCAGAGGGAGGCCCCAGCCAAAGACAGATCTACCAACAGCTCGTTTCTTTGAAAAACAACTGACCCTGAGGGAGTTGGAGGTAGAGGAGCGAAGAGCTCGAGAGGGGAGGTATTTGCGGAGGGATAGCTGAAGGTATTTTGGACCCAGGCCCCAGAAAGCCTTGTGGTCAATGCAGAGGGTTTTGAATTTAATCCTGGCATCCACAGGGAGCCAGTGGAGAGATTTCAGAGCTGGAGAGATACGATCCCAGGGCTTGAGGCCAAGGACAAGTCTCGCAGTCCTGTTCTGGATTCGTTGCAGAGAGCGGAGAGTAGAGGCAGGTAGATTTAGAAAGAGGCTGTTACAATAGTCCAAGCTAGAGAGAACCAGAGCTTGGGATACCATGAGCTTCTGGGGGAAGGAGAGGAAAGGCAGAGTACCTCTGAGGAGGTGCAGTCGGAAATTTGACTTTTTAAAGACCTCAGAGATGTGGGCGGAGAAGGAAAGGGTGGCATCAAAGATGACCCAGAGGTTCTTAGCCTCGCAGGTGGGGGTAGGAGGAGGGCCAAGGGAGGTCGGCCAGAGAGTGAGGGGAAAGTATGGTGAAGGTGTGCCGATGAGGAGAATCTCCGTCTTGCTGGTATTCAGACAAAGATCACTGGCGGAACACCAATCTTGAATGGCAGTTAGGAGATGAGAGGGTGAGGAGGTAGCAGAGGGCAGCCTGAAAATGAGTGGAGCGTCATCAGCGTAGCACTGGAAATTTGAGCAGAAAGTGGCAATGCAGTGGGCGAGAGTTGCCAGGTATTGGTTGAAAGGCCAGGGCGAGAGGTTAGACCCCTGGGGAACACCACAGGTAGAGAGGAAGATAGATGAAAGGAAGGACCCAAGTTTGACCTGGGAGGGTCGATCTGAGAGGAAAAAGGGGTCAGCCAGGCCAGAGCCTGATCAGTGATACCCAGGTTTTCACGGAGACGGTTGAGCAGGACGTATGGTCGACCATGTCGAAGGCAGAAGAGAGATCGAGGAGGAGGACAGAGGGAATGTTAGAGTCAAGATTGGAGAGCAGATCTTCACGGATGTTCAGCAGAGCAGTTTCCGTGCTTCTGGCAGCTCTGAAGCCAGACTGGTGATCATGGAGACAGCCAAAAGAATTGGAATGAAGGTTAAGCTGGGAAATGGCCAACTTTTCCAGGGGTATGCCAAGAAAGGGAGTAATGGAAATTGGGCGATAGTTCGCTGGACAAGAAGGATCAGCTGTGGGTTTGGGAAGAGGATGCACAAAGGCAGATGCCACAGCCAGTCAGGTCCTCCGACTCAGACACACAAGAAAAGTAGCAACTTGTGTCTGACGTGACCGGTGTCCCGCTTCCGAGTCATCTGCCAGTCCGTCGCTTTTACACTTAGCTTGCGTTCTTAGGGGAGTAGTTGTAATGATCTCCCAGTCTCGACATGCACCAGGCATCAGCTCCACAATTGGCACCCTGTGGGTGCACGGAGTCGCTGACTGCGCCCACTCGCCAAACAGCAAAACAGCAACTCCTAGCCCTTTCTCCTGAGGGCTTACGCCGCAAGGGCATTAGAGGCAGCCTTATATGGTGTATGGGAGGAAAGGTCTTTTAGACCCCCACCTCCCCTAAATCCCTCTCCTACGTGGGGTTTATGACTCGTTGACATCCAGCCGTGCACCTGGGCCCAGGATGGCTGCTGGCTGACGCATGAGACTGCACGACTCACCTTGTAGCATGATATAGACTCCATTTTGTGATACACCTAGACTCCATTTTGAACACACTAACTCAGGCCTTTGCAGAATAAACAGCCTGCAGAACTGCATCTCTCCCCCATTTGATCGCGCACAGCGAGCCCACACTTTACCCCCCCCCCCAAGCCTCCTCCCCATGGCGGCTCCACTGAAGGCCTGTTCTCACGGGCAACTAGGTGCGAGCAGGTAACAGAACAAACACTGTATCATTTACCTTCCGCAGTACATCATTGCCCTGACGGTGACCGGAGCCCAAGTTGAGGTCTGGGAGAAAACAAAACTGTTCCCATCAAACATGTCTTGACCCTATGTAGACCCCCACACCCACAACATATGTTGTGTCTAAATCCCCTACCGTGCTCCCCGTTTTTGAAGTGTTAAACCTGAGTGTTGAACTCGTGTGTCACCCAGTCTTACCCCTGCTGCTAAGCCATTTGCAAGAAGGTTCAAAACTCATAATGTTGATTCTTCGTATTAATATGGGTGTTAGAATTAAAAGGGACGACCCTTGCCCACCCCAGATACCTACATGCAAAGTTGTCCAACATATGCCTATTCGAACCTAGTGTCACCGACCAAAGGTTATTGCTACTACGCAATATTTAAAAGGCAATGTACAAAATCTATATGCACGATACAACTTTAAGTATTGTAACATATACCAGTCATTTAAAGTGACAAACCCCACCTGTTGGCAAATGAGATGTTATTTGAAGTAATTGCTTTCACCCTTAAGAATGTACATCAGTCCAATTATAAGTGTAACATTGTCATTTTTACGTATACACCAGCCTCGTTCTACCTCACGTTTTATGCTGGCTTTCCCCACCGCAACAAAATGAAGAACTGCGAATTATGTGATGTTAACCAAAGCTCTTTTATTGATTCTGTAAACACAGTATTCATGAACCACGCAGAAGTGTAAAATAAATAGTGCTCATAAACTCATACGATATAGCCATAGATTAACGCATATACGTAAACATGTAAGTGTACTGACATACCTCAGTTTTCCGTCTATGTAATGATGTGCATGCTACTTGACAAATGTAGATCCGCGAGAAACTACAAGGCCATCTCCCCCTCCTCCTAGCGAGCTGCGTATTCAACTCCCACCCTCCAAGGCCCGGCTGGGGCTTGAAGTTCCCTGGTTCACTGATGTTAGAATAATACAGTCACACCTCCCCGCATTCCTGTTTAGGCCACACCAAGTATTCCCCTTCCCCATGCCCCCGGACTCCTGATACCACCATAAAATCATCCTGTACCGCCATGCCCTGGAACACAGTGCCGCAGTCCGCCACCCATTGAGGTGCCAGCCATGTGCCCCTCTGACCCAATGGCACCTCGGTTCACCCCACCCTCGACTGACCACAGAGGTAGTCATTCACCCTTGTACTAACATATTGTAAAGCTGTGTCTCAATACATCTAACAAACCAAAGTGATGAAGGTACCCTAACCCGTGCCCCCTGATAAGACACCTGGACTCATGATACTGGGTCCTTTATACCAGCAATTTTATGATGCATTGAGGATGCCCAGAGTTATATACCGTTTCTCTCTGTCCCTTTTATGGTATTAGATTAATGAGTTGTAGGATTTATAGGCTAAACTGACACACAAAGTAGTGATGAATGTGAGCGCGTGGCCACAAGGGCAAAATGTTAGTGCATCAGCAATGTATCCACATGGAAAGCTTGTGACCTGATACTCCACCCCAATGAGCCCAGCTGACCCAAGCACCCAATAATGCCACCACGTGGATCTCCACCCAACATGGATCACCATACCTACATTGTACATAGTAGCTAGTCTTCACCACCCAATCCCCATGCTTATGTACCCCCTATAGCTTACCTAATCCATGATGTATTTTTGTAATAATTATGACTGTCTTTGCTATTGTCAGACAGAGCGCTCTCAGAGTTTGCAGAGTCCTTTGCATGCCCTATATTTAGATAAAGCCTTTCTCACCTGCACTTTGTCTTGGTCTCATTCCCTGCTGGGGTGTGTCCATTATTGACTCTCTTTTTGGAGTTTTAAATGCCTTTGGGGGGGGGGGGGGGACGCTCACTTTCAATAGTCAGCTGACCAGTAGTTCTTTTAAAAAGGCACACGCACCTCGGGTTGAATTGGCAATCGTCCGTGCTTCTCTCCACTCGCCACAGCAAAACAGCAACTCCGAGCCCTTTCTCCTGAGGGCTTACATGGAGTGTTAATGAATTCTTATGTTTCAAAAAGCACATTGCCTTCCCGCCTTCTTAAGGGCATTGGGGACCCCCATAAGTGCCAAATATATCTAAATTACTGAGATTGGGGAGGGCAAAACAATTGGTAATATCTGATGGGTCAGGATGGCAGGAGTGGGCTGGTGGACTGATGGGGCAATAGAGTTACGGGGGCTTTGAGGGTGGAAACATCTACTGAAAAAGGCTCTCATGTCAGATTCTCACAACATTGCTATAGTCTAGGGCCTTACTTGTGCACAATGTTATCTTCACTGTATCACAGTAGATGCCGTAGCACCTCTGCATTACGAATTGCAGATGTTGCCATTATCAAACTAAATGATGCTCATTTTGACTGCTTCAGACGGAAAGGCAGAGACGGCCCTTCTAGAATTCAAACATGTGTGCAGTTTGCGCCAATATCTTTGGAGATTGGTATATGTGTACCTGACTTCATGGGATGAACCCAGCAGTAAATATTTTTTTTTCTGCTGCACAATCATAATCTACATGCAAAGGATCTGTTGCAGTCGACGATTGTATAGCCCACTAAAGCTGGTACCGCTCCTTGGCACCTAAACTGTTTTTGCACAACAAGCAGAGGTTGACCAGTCGGCTTCAAAAGTTTTAATTCTATCAATACTAGGTAATTTGTTTTACTTAAGAGCAAGCACAGATTGAGAAGCAAATGGGGGCTTTGAAACGTAAATTGTCCTACCCATGGTAATTGCACATTTATTAACAAGTTGGGAGGTGAGAATTCTTACAGGAAATTAGCACCTCCTATAAACTTTGTCATTGGTAACTACTGCAGATAATACAGAGTCCAATTACACACACAGACACACACACACACCCTGCTGTAAACAAAGAAAGTGGAGAAAAAGATGCAGCACATTCTGAGGCACATTTGCAGCAGGGTGCCCGTTAAAATAGCTGAAACACTTTGCCTGCAGGGCTATCATGATGGCTCTAGGATGCAGGAGCTTCGAAATACAATGGTTCTGGCTACCTAGACCCATAAGAATGGAGCCGTACACAATACATTTTTTGGCATGTCAGCACCCACTCAATAACACCAATACCATTCAAACTTCAATGGATAATTCTGTTGTCCCTATGAAACCAAGGAAATCGAATGAAAACAAATAGTCCATAGGCGCCCCTCTTTGAGAATGAACGCGGCCCATTGACCTGTTCTTTGGGAAGGTACCCACCCGAGAGTCCACAGCCACACTTTAGCTCACTGTACCTTTCACAGACAGTAAATATCCATTTGTAATTATCCATTTGCATATCAGTCTTTTGTTCAGAAGGGAATTGGCATAGCATTTCGGTGCTGGACTAGAGTACCAACAGCAACCCCATACACGTGTTTCAGCCTTGTTGGACCTCATCAGTGAGGTGGAGCTGTGCCTATCTGAGCACAGTGAGCAAGGAGTCCACATCTGGATGACCCTCAAAAAACTAAGGGTGACTAAACCCAAGTCCCTTAAACAATGAAAAAAAATAGTTGAATGTATCTTTTGAAATTTAAATTGATCTGAATTTGGTGGAACCACTGCAAACATGGAAACAAATGTATCTCGTCAATGTATTTCCAGTTTCCTGGCAAATTTCAGCTCCCGTTAGACTACGTTTCCATCTAGTGGAAGTAGCACGCAATTACTACAGAATCGGTTTTACAAGCAGGTGCCTTCTTGGCAGCCTTACTGGGAGGGTTTACCAGGCGCCAAATCACTCAATCCGGGAGCTATTTAGCGCTTAGTGCCTGGAATTTCGAACCCTGTAATTGTAATCTTTATTTATAAATAACAAAGCAAACAAAGCATTTCATGTATCGTTTGCAGTTGTCCAAATATCAGCGATGTTAAAACTCTACATTTATTGTAACACTAGGTTGTGCCTTTTAACTGTTAACCCAACTTAAATTTTTATATTGGATTATTGGTTAGCAAGTATTACAATGGTTGATTATATCCTGTATTTATCCACTACAAAGCCTAATAAATTGCTAAAAAAAAAAAAACCTGGTACAGTGATGTTTTCCCAAAGGATTTGACTTTAAGAATATGGTTGTTGAACTGTTGATTTTTTTGTGCGAGATTGAAAGAGCCAAGGATGTCTTGGAGGATATGAGGGGCAATCCATTCTTCGTCCCCAGCATGTACTCTGAAAATATGTACAAACCATCAAAGTACACTAAAACGCATCACCCAGACGCCTTCGCAAATTACTTCCCAATGCAGTTTCAACTGAATTTCAGCACACGCCAACTCTGGTGAGTAGTGGACGTTGAAAGATTTATTTATGTTCACATGTACGCAATTGGTCTGTATACATATGTCAACTAAATGATCACTCCACCAAAAAAAAGAAACTCCAGAGCACTCCCCTTTAATGAGGGGGCGTGGGAGTACAACCTTTTGCAGGGCCAGTTGCTCTTTGCATATAGAAAAAGTGACTATTGGTAATATGGTCAGAAAGAGTAAGAATATGCAAGTTCCCTACAGAATGCTTGAGGAAGGAGTCCTATCAAAGGTCATTACCACTGTGGCAACTGTAGGGTATGTAAACTTACAAACAAAAAATCAATGACAGTGGAAATGGGTTTGAAGAAACCGTTGTCCCAAAATATACTGACCAATTGTAATTCGTATCACGTGATCTATATGATCACACGCCCATGTGGTCGGACATTATATAGGAAAGACCAATAGGAAAGAAAAAAAAATGCAGATTATGGAACATAGTTTACAAAAAATCATTTAACAGGCACGTAGGGTCAAACATTTCAAGATACAAAAACATGATTGGGAAGACTTCCCATGGACGGTTCTGCAGAGGATTCATGGTTCCAATGTTAAAGAAAAAGAAAAGAGAAGAGAATACTTAGGAGGGAACATATTTACCTCACACAGAGTGACAGCAGAGGCCTTAATGAAGAGGGTGAGTGGCATAAAATGTAAAAACTACAAGTCTAAATAGTAATTGAAACTGGATACAGCAGGCTTGCCCAACATGAGGTCCGCGTCAAGTAGTGGAAATAGTAGACAAATAAATAATTGTCTCGTGGTAGCAGTATTTCCATATTTCGTAGTAACAGTATTTCCATTGGCTTCCAGCTGGTTGCTGGGTGAAATCGTAGGAAATAATTAAATGACTCGCACCAGCAGCCAATGGAAATCATGATAAGGGAGTGGGTGGGGTGATAGGCGCACACGAGCCACCTCACTACTGACCAGTTCCCACCTGGGTGCCTCAGGCTGAGGCTGCCGTCAGAGATCCAGGGTGTGATCGGCCAGGCCTAACTGCCTGAGCCAGGGGACAGCCAGCCACCACGTGTATGCGTGGTAGAGCCTTTACCTTGCTTCTTTGTGGAGGGCAACAAGACGCCAATAGGATTCAGTTAAGTACAATGTCACTGCCTACGTATGTTTATAAGGGCAATTGATGACAGGTGATGAGAAGCTACCATCTGGGTGGCAGAAAAGCATGAGCCGTAGTGAAACCATTCGAAGATGTTTATTTTGGCTTGAGGCCCAGTGAAATGAGCGGACCTGTATTTTCAGATTCTGAAATCATTTTACGCACTGAGTGTACTTGGGAAGCCATAATGGGCAAGGGGAGAGCAGAACAATGTGGTCGACGGTGTGGGATATTAAATAATAAAATATATGCTGTGCACGCACGAGCTGTGGACCCAGTGATCATTCAACACTTGTAGTTTATTATTGTAACCTTTTGAAGATGCCCCACAGCAATGATCACCTTATAGAACTGCATGGTAACCAAGGCTTTTAAGCTCAAGCTGGCGGAACGCCGATTTATAACGGCCTTGCTGTTTTTCTGACCTATTGAATATTATTGCTCAGACAGAATCCATCTGCTCTCGGCTTAAAAGGATACTTAGTTCGAAAATCAGCTATTCTACTTGCCCATGTTTTGGGCCCACTGAAGATCTACGCTACGGTTTTGCTATTTTTTTCTGTTCGCATTGCATGCCACCAGAGTACTCTCGGAGTTGACATGTCATCTATGCACACCACTTCAAACAAAGCCACAGTGAACGATAACAGCAGTAATTGTGTGTTCCCCCATGCTGCGAGACCATTTACATTTTTGCTCCTTAACATTTTTATAGTTTGAACCTTGTTTGTACACACCCTTCACAGGGGTCCAAGATTATCTACCTTAGATGTAAATGTCTTTGAGACTTTTTTTGGTGCTTCTACAACAATCCTTTTTATTTTATTATTTGTATATGGTTACAAAACAAATTACATACAAATTTAAGAACACAGTCATACTTACCACAACATTACAGAAACATGTAAGAAAAGAAAGTTTAGTGCAAGGAGTTTTTAACTTGTATCAATGTTCCCGATACATTACTTTCCCAATGGGGGCGTTTATTTATTCATGGTATTCCTCATTTGAAGTTCCCAGTCAGAATCCTAATTGGACTCCCAATTTCTCTAGAGCTACACAGTCCTCCCAGATCCACTAAATTCGGGAGGAGGTGTTTTTAACAGACAGTATTTCTTCTTACTAGCACTTCCACCACATTTATTGTCAATGCTGTTTCATGACCAGTGATCAATCTTTCCCAAAACATTTCTGAGAGGATTCCCTCCTCCCTGTCCACAAATCTCCAAAACAGGGACACTCTAGAGGGCCAGGTGCCCTCACACTTCATTAGTACATGGTTTAGTGTTTCATTTAGTGGATTGTCACAAGCTTCACATAGTTTTTGGGCTGCTTCACCTTGCCTTCGTTTGGCAAATACCTCTCCAGTATGTAAAAGATTCAGTCGAACGCCAAGGAAATTTTTCCTAACCTTCCAGTCAGGAGATTTTCCAAGGTATCTCGGGAGATAGCCCAATTTCTCGTCAACCGTCAAAAATAGGTTAGCAGTAGCTGAATTTCGCAAATTTTCAATTGTTGCGATCAAATCTCTCAATTCCATCGCCCTTTTGACTTTCAGAGGATTATTAATGTTTTGAGATTTGTATCTGCTTTTACTAGGATCTCCTTGACCTTTAACTCCAGATTGGAGAGAATCTCTGATTAGAGTGCTCAAGGTGACTCTTGATCTCACTGTATAGGTATGTTCTTGCGCAGTAACAATCAGGTGGAAAAGGGACACCAATTTCCAGTCTGCAAGGGATCCCAAGGATTTTAAGCTCAGCTCAAATCAAACTAGTCGTCATTGTGCAAGTTGGAAGCCCAAAGACTTTCTTCCATATCGTGCCCTCTAGTTTCTGCCAGTTTATGTACCAGATGAATGGTTTAGCCTCTAGTCCATATAGAATCACTGGTACAGCTTTTCAGCTTTTGCTATGTAGAACCCAATTAGAGGGAGAATCGAGAATTTACAACACTTAGCGAAGAATCTTTTTCATCCGAGGGATGAGTTACATGATTTTCCCATTCACATCCGATTCTACTTTATGTATTAATGGTGATGCATATATCACAAGTAGGTTACATCTTCCATCCTTGGAATAGCTTATCCCCCTACCTCTCCCTCCACCCCCCCCCCCCCCCAAGACCCAGTTAGAATAGTGAATCTTTTCTTGCATGACTGAATAGAACAATCTTAGATTTTAATGGATTAATCAACCGTCCATTTGTCTCTGCATACTCACCTAGCCTGGTCAACAAACGCTGTAATCCAATTGCTGTTTTGTCCAGCAGGACAAAATCATCGGTGTAGGCCAGCCAATGGATCCTCCTCCAGTTAATCACAGGACTGGCCAACGCCGATGACTCTAGAGAGATGCCCATAACTGCCAGGGGTGCAGATTGAAGGAGAGGAGCCCACGAACAACCCTGTCTGACCCCTCTCTCCGCCCTAGTAAGTTCTGATAGGTGAGCCGGATCATCAAGTCGCACTCAGTGTGGTGTCCCTATGTAATTTGGCCAACATTGATAGCAGACCCTCCGGGATCCCCCAGCTCCTTGGGTTATTCCAAAGGTGAGCTCCATCAACCTGATCAAAGGCATTAGAGAGGTCCACCCATGCTCCATACAAGGGAAGATCTCCCTTTCCCTTTGTGTTTCCACTAAATCGGGCTCAAAACCAGCCCATTCAGGGCAGTAGCGAGTCCTCGTCTAAATCCCGTTTGATGACAAGACAGAACATGAGCACTTTCTACCCATTTTGTAAGATCTTGCAACAACAATTTCATGAACACTTTGCTTTCTATACCAAGGAGGGCGATCGGGCAATAATTCACCGGTTGTAACCGAACGCCCCCCTTGAAAAATTGTAGAACAAATTGTCATCCGCAGGCGTCCAGACTGGCGGATTCTTCCGCGTTGGAGTTTGGGACATAGAGGTAGGAGGTTCTAGTCCCTCCTTTGTGTCTATGGCGTGATCCTCCCTGGTAACGCGGGGCCGCTGGGAGTATATCTTTCCTCCCTACCCAGCGGTCCCTGCGTTGCAACTACCACAGAAGCTCTCGTTCTTCCGGGTTCCTTCGCTCATGTCTCTCGTTGTCCTTGTTTACGCTCGCTCTCGCTCTTAGTGGAACTCCCTGCCAATTACCTTGCTCTCTCCTCCAGTTTTCTATGCTCGCTGCCTTTCGGCGGTTCCTGGTCTCTGCTGTTGCGGCCCCGTCCTCGCGGATAGGCGCCACCCCTTTTTTATTCGTTTCCCACTTCTCTCCCCGTTTCTTTGCGGGAATCTCTTTCTGCTGCTTATCTTACCGCTGGCCTTCCACCCTCTGGTTGCCTTTGCTGGTGGGTGTTTCCCGGAGTGTCCGGCCCTCGGGCTCTCCACTCCTACGCTGCAGTACTCTCCTGCTTCCCGGCAGTATTGGTTACAGAGCGACCAGACGGATCCTGTGCAAGATCTTCCTCCGGCTCACCTGGAATCCCATTTCTCCGTTGGGACACACCTTCCTTGCTGCGGACCATAGAAGACACAAGGGTTTTTCCCCCATTTGGGGTATTTTCCCTCATTCCGGCTTGATTCTGGAAGGGGGGGCCCTCGGACAGCTGTTTGCCTCAGCGGTCACGGTGGCCTCCCTCCGTGACAAGCAAGCTCATCGGAAAAAGGAGAGAGATTACCTGACTCGAAGGCATCTGCAGGACCCCGACAGCAATTCCGGCAGTTCAGGTGAGGAGAGCTCGACAGAGGGGGGAGAGAAGGGAAGCCAGGCACTTAACCTACCACACAATTGCAATTTTCCATGATGGGGGAAACATTTTTTCACATGAGTATCTGTCATGATGCCTACCCCCGGGCATCAGGACCAAGTCCATCAGCTCCGGGAGCAAGCATCCAGATACTTGCTAAAACCCCAACAGCCCTGGCTGGTGGCTGTTTGTGTTCAGTCCTGGCGCCTTAGGCACCAGGCTCATAGACTTTACTTACCTGATGCAGACCATGCTGCTAGTGAGTCCAAGCCAACATGAGGCTTGGGTGGGACTATTTTTGTTACAGGAACTATTTTTTACTCGGGTGTGGTTCTTGGGAACTTCTTACCTGGAACTATTTGGAGGCTATTTAAACCACACCCGATCAGCAGCACACGCTGCGCGTTATTCTGCATCCAGCTAACGCTCGCCGTGCCTGCAGTCTGCATCCAGTCTGCTGCCACACCCCCTCGCACCTGGAGCTCCTAAAACAAAGAGGAAAGAAAAGGACAAGGTTAGAAAACGAATGTTACGCTCACCTACGGAGGCGCTGGCCTGGTTCGCGCTGCTGTGACCTCTTCTAAGGTAATGCGCAGGGTTCGGAAGACGGACTGGACCGGGCCCCCAAATCTGGCTCTGGCTCGCAGAAGTATCCTTCTGTAGGCGAAAATAGGGGATTAACTGTGTGCGGGGTAAAGCAATCGGCCTCCCACTTTCCCCCTCTCACCCTCCTCGAAACCCTTCTGTGATTTCTCGTAGCGTCTCACCTTAGGGTCTGGAAGGACGAGCTCTCCATCCTGCTTCTGATGCAGGGGCGCGTTGGTATCCAGTTACTTCACTGGATTTTCGGATTGGTGAGAACCAAACTTGCTTGGCTTCCAGGTAAGTTTTTTGATAAGAGGTTCCCCTTGTGTCCATGCATTAATGTACTAATGCTAGTGTCTTTTTCCCCATAGGGGCCGGGGAACAGGCACCGACCCGAGATGAGAGGTGAAATCCTTGTAGAAATCAGGTAAGTCTTTAATGAGCGTTTTTTGGTAATGTCTTTTCATTCGCTCATTAACGCTGATGTCTCTTTTTCCCCTTACGGGCCGGGGTCCGGAAATGCCAGGATGCGGCGCGGACCCGAAATGAAGAGGGAACGAATCAACAGGTAAGTCTTAATATGGAGATTTAGCTTTCCTTATTCCCTTCTCTCTCTCACCTTTTGTTCTGGTCTTTTTCTCCCTAGGCGCTGGGGCGTGACTGCGAATCCGGATGATCGCTGCTGAACATGGAGGCGTCCTGTAAAGGCGAGTGGAATGTGGCGCTGCAGCGATCGACGCGATGACTTTTTAAATTAAAGTCTTCCTTTTCAGTATTGTCGGCGAGATGTCTCCGGGATGCGGATTTAGCAGGTAAGGACTTTTCCTTCTTCTGTGCTCTTCTTCTCTTCCTTTGCAGGTGATCCAGGATGCTGGCAGGCGTGGCAGAAGTCAGGATGCAGGAGCAGACACGGTGAGCGTCCAGCTGCTAGATGCAGAACAACGCGAAGCACGTGTGGCTGTTCGGGTGGGGTTTAAATAGCCTTGGAAGAAGTTCCAGGTATGTATCCTTCCTCCAATCTATGTATCCTTCCCCGACCACGCCCGGATGGTAAATTAGTCCCACAGGTAAAGTAGTTCCTTTCAGGCCTCAAGGAGGCCGGGATCCTGCAGCATGGTCTGCATCAGGTAAGTGCACCCAAGCACTCCCATAATGAGCCTGGCGCCTATGGCGCCAGGACGGATGTCTTTTATGAGCCTGTCGCCATAGGCGCCAGGACACTGTCCAAAGGGCCCCTATATGGGGTTGCTGGGTCCTTCCTTGGGGACTGGATGTCCGCTTTCGGGGATGCAGGGCTTGAACCGGCTCCCTGGGAGCGAGCATCATGACAACGAACTATTTTCTAATTCCTCACCCGATTTCGGTTCCATCTCGCCTCCGGACCTGGAAAGAGCATCATTTCTGTACGCGCCGCATCTCCAGCTGCAGCACCGCGCCATACTCACCAGTCTTCACAGCATTGTTCGATTCGGCGCTGCCTCCATCATTTCTTCGCCGAACTCCGGCACCTGAGGGACAAAAGAAAACCAATTATCACCATAGACTTACCTGATTTACCACCGGAGGCATTATTCTATAACTCTCCACATCTTCACGTGCCGCATCTGCAAAGGGAGAGAAAGCACGTTAAACACGTGCAACATTTACCAGACAATGTCGGGTAACAGACTCTTACCTGAACACCACCAGCTGCCACGAGGGTATCTTCTCTCAATCCCAGCTGCAAGACAAGGAAGGAAGGGGGGACAAGAGTGAAACATCGGACATATTGAACTCTTTGAACTTGATACTTACTGGATATTGCCAGGAACCTCAGAGTCAATACTCACCGAAAACTCTCCCACGCCTTCAAACCAGTGAAGTAACTGGCATTCAACGCGCCTCTGCAATCCATGCAGGATGGAGAGCTCATCATTTAAAAACATAAGGTGAGGCTCTTAAGGGGATATCGGAGGTGACCAGAAGGGAGAACAGTGGGAGGGGGCCATCACTGAAATCCACGGGTGGCTAAATCCCTTTCTCCACTTGCAGGAGAATACTTCTACGGATCAAGCAGACGAGATTAGGCGGGCCAGTCCAGACAGTCATCTCACCACTTCGCATCACATTGGTGGAGACCGCAGCTGTCCGGGTGCGATCGACGCCCCTGTGGGAACCAGGTGAGCGTAACAGTATCTCTTTGAAGTGTCGATTTAGCAGCTTAGACCAAAGAACCGTGTTGTTTTTCAGGACTTGATATGTAAGCCCATTCGGGACAGCAGCTCTTGAGGCAGACAACTTGGATATTATGTCCACTATGTCTTGCTCATCAAAGGATAGGTGCCAGGGGACATCTAATTCCACTTTGAATGAGTTTATTTTCCTGTTCTCAAAGATTGTCAGGTATTCGTGTTGTGATGTGCTTGGTTAGTCTGATGTGGTTTGTCATGTGATTTATGATGTCACCTGAGTGCCTGTGGAATGTTGATGTATGAGTGGGAGAATGCTGTGGTGAGTGTTCTATGTTGTTTCAGTTGAGCCCTCCCTCCCTGGGTGATGGGTGCCGGTGTCTTTCTCTCCTTATTGCTTATGTCTTATACCTGATGTCTAAGTGTCATGTAACTGTAACTAAGGAACTGAAGTAAACTTATCAAGTAACCTAAAGTTGCCTGGACTGAGCTTTATAACATTGGCGACGAGGATGACTCTCCAGTATGACTAATTGAGAAATCCAATTTACATGTTTGTTTTGTGAAACAACTTTGCGTATATGCTAACTATAAAACGATAGTGTTTATAATTGCTAAAAGAAAACATGTTAATTGATAATGTAGAAATGTCATGCATATACATGTACTTGGAAAGTATGGAAGTGAAGGCATGTCACTAGTATATTATCTAGTTAATAGGTATGGATGTATAAAAGAATGAGTGGGTGCAACATTCATTTTTTTTTTAAATATAAGTTTCAGATATTAGGGAGGTAGCGCCTCCGTTGGTATTAACAGTAGGTAGTTGCACTGTTTTGATGAGTTTGGTTAGGTGGTAGCGCCACTTAGTAGTGCACTCTTTAAGTGCTTTTAGTAGCACTGTTTAGGTCATGGAGTTTGCGTGATGTGATGCAACTAAGGTGAGGTAGTGCCTCTAAGTTTTTTTTGTGCGAGTAAAGTGAATCCTGAGGGTAGCGCCTTGCAGGATATTTAATGAGTGGTTAGTGAGATTTGCACTAATGTAAATGGTACTGTAAAGTCTAGTGTCTTTGCTATAGCAGTAGTCTAGTGTCTTTGTTATGGTGGTAGTGCACTCTTTGGAGAATATGATTCTTATCCTAAGGGACAGCTAGTACAAGTCAGATGAAGCGGGTTGCTGGTAGGGGACGCCCTCTAGTAAATACTATGTTAAAGTTAAAGATGCGATTCTTCACCTTGAACTGCATGGTGATTTGTTTATCTTTATGTGTTATGTGGTGATCCCGGCTATTTTTATCTGGTCAGGGTTTGATTATGGGACTGGATTGTACTGCCATTGAGAAGAGTGCTAGAGTCAACCATATGTTTGTGTAGATGGTCTTGGAGTTGACTGGCCAGCATCTCCAAGCTGTTTTAGGATCTTTTCACCATGGTATGGTTAGGTTTGTTTGAGTGGCCTGGTCCATATATATATATATATATATATATATGTGTTTCTGAGGCATGCGTGTTGCTGGTTTTGCGTTAGTGAGCTGTAGCGTTTTACTGAATATCTTATCTGTCTATGGTGATTTCGTTGTCATCCTGGATGACTAGTATTGCGTCGGGGTGACAAGTGGTGCTTCAGGGTGGCAGCCTGAAGGCTCGCCTGTGGCAGGGGTGAGCAGGAGGACCAAAGTTGTTTTGTGATGGTTATGGTATTGTGGGTTAGGTATAGCCTTGGATCTGGGCTGGTTTGTGTCTAGAGTGGGAGTCTAGAGTCTGCCCGTGGCAGGGGTGGATGGGAGGTGATTAGTGTTGTTATTGATGGTGTTTAAGAATGATAGGCGGAGTTCTGGAATTGCATAGTTGTGGGTTTTTCCTGCAAAACTTCCATTGCTCTCTGGTTTGGATGTGATGTGCGTTGTTTTGTAAAAATGTTTGGTAAGGAGGGAGATGTGTTGTGAAGCTTTTGTTGCAAGTGTGTTTGGTAAGGAGGGAGATGTGTTGTGATGTGCTTGGTTAGTCTGATGTGGTTTGTCATGTGATTTATGATGTCACCCGAGTGCCTGTGGAATGTTGATGTATGAGTGGGAGAATGCTGTGGTGAGTGTTCTATGTTGTTTCAGTCGAGCCCTCCCTCCCTGGGTGATGGGTGCCGGTGTCTTTCTCTCCTTATTGCTTATGACTTATACCTGATGTCTAAGTGTCATGTAACTGTAACTAAGGAACTGAAGTAAATATCAAGTAACCTAAAGCTGCCTGGACTGAGCTTTATAACAATTCGACCCAGCCAGACTCTGCTACCAGATTGCATTGGGTATTATATGAATGAGATTCCAGCTGGCCGATGACTCACCAAATGTTTCTGCAGTGATTGTTATTTACAAACTGCAGCATCAGCTCTCCATCTTGTTGTAATCTAACATTCTTTGACCTACTGACCAATACTTTTATTCTTTATTCAATTTCTTAGCTTCTCCTCAATTACTCTCGGGCCAAATTGTGATCTTTTCAACCTTTGCCAAACTCCTCTTTTCTTGCCCTGGTTTCTTCGTCGTAGGTATGATGTTGTTGCCCCCTCCGGCTCTGGCCATACTAGGTGGATGAGTGGGCTAGCTACATTTTTCAAATTTGGCGGGCTGGCAGTTTTCCAATTGGATAGAATTTCTCCAAGTTGTTATTTAAGATTTTACCTTCCTGTCTAGATTTAGAGAGTCATATTTTCCCCTTTTTTACTTATTATTTCTTGTGAATATATATCTGAAGTTGTGACTGATAGATTGGAGAACAGCAACTCTAAACGGAAGTGGTCACTCCTCCCTCCCCCCCTCAATCATGTTTGATGGAACAAGATGGACATTTAGAAATAGACCTGTGAACAAAAAAAATGTAGTCAGTGTGCACGATGATTGTCCACGATGCAAAGTTGAGGCCGAGGGGGTGTCCGGACACATTTGTCATCTTCAGGCCCCTAGAGTCCAAAAAGTCCAAACATTTTCGTCCCCTTCTGGGGAGTCTCTGCAGTTTCAGTGTGTCATTCTCCTTTGGTAAATGAACACACTGAGTGTTCAGATCCCCTGCCAAAACAATGTGGGCTCCCCAAAGTCCATTTTAATCGATTCCAACAATGAGGACAGTGTTGTGAAAAAAGCTTGAAGTTCAGTCCAGGGGGGGTTCCAGTAGACATTAACAATGACCAAATTGGAGTCTGGCTTGTCTGATTTTAAGCAGATTTTACATGCCTCAATTCCCAAAACTACAATTAAATATGGGAATTATTTCTTTGATTGTAGAATTCTTAAATGCCATCAGAAGGCCCCCTGATGGCCTTCCTTTGGCTTTTTGTGATGCTGGTAAAGTGTGCATTGTATAGCCCTCGATTTCAATTGGGTTAACAAGCCATGTTTCCTGCATAAGTAAATTCCCTCATTTTTTTAGATTTGAACAAACTGGAGCCCTGCGTGTTCCAACTTATCAAGCAAAACTCATTGTTTAAAGATGTTGAACTCCCACTCCTAGTTTCTGAAGTACTCAAGTTAGTATCTCTGGCAGGAGAGTAAGGGCATGTTCTTGCTTAGTTTCTTGATTTATTTCTTCTCGTCCCACTAGAGTCTTCCCCCCCCACCCCCGAGCTCACCCCTGCCCCCAAAGATTACAAATTGTAGGAACGGGAGTCTGGCTGGCTTTCCTTTTTGGCTTCTACTGGCAGTGTGGAAAAAATGTTTACTCCTCGTCTCTCCATTTCTATTGAGGCATTCAGGAAAGCATTGGGTGCCTTTCTTGATGCAAGGACAATTTCCACAATATAAAACCTAGGAAACCGTACAAACTATGACCTCTGTTCATAGAAGATAAAGGCTTGGCACTTTTTTTGAGATAGAAGTAACCAATCACAATCACACTTCTACAGAAACACTTATGCTGTTTGGTCTTAGCAAGTAGCTCTAGCCAGACTTTCGGAATCGCAAAAGTAGGAGGTTTCCTCGTCCATACTCTTCACTGATGAGAAGTGCCTGCTCTCAGCACCTTGAACTACACTTTTTTCTGTCGATATGGGGGATCTCTGTCGAATTTTCAGTGCCTTTCCACATTCCAGTAATGGCAGATTGTTTGCCCAAAACCGTCCCGCCTCCACGGCAGTGATAGATGTTCCTTGCCCTTCCTCAGCTGGGTCTGTTTTTTTTTTCTTTGTTTTAGGAAGATTGGTGCCAGTTTCAGGCAGGTCCCTTGTGATTGACTTACTCTTGTCAGTAAGAGCACTCTGATTTAAAACGGGGCATTTTTTCTGTAGAAATATTGGAGCCCATGGTAAGCCTGTTGCTAAAGTGCCTAGCTGATCCCTGGATAAAGCTTTTTCCTGGGGGATCTTCTGTTACTGTAGTCTCCTGCAAGTTGGGTTTGTCAACAGCCCGCCCCCTTATCTCTTAGTGGGTGGCACCTGAGGATCTGTTTAAATACCTATGCACAAATTTACAATCTTAATAGCTTTTTTCAAGACTTCTTTTTGGGCCTTCTTTCTCTTTTTGTGCTGATTTCCTATTTTTTTCCAGTAGGTTTTCACTAAAGTTTTCACCTCGTATATCTGCCCCATCCATCACTGCGGATTTTGGTTTCTGTTTTGACACTGGCACTTCTTCTCGTGGTGGCGTCGAGATGGTCTTGAATTTGCTTCAGAGTTCTTACTCCTTGGTTTTTTTCTGATTCTTAGGTTTCTTGGCATCTCTCTTGGGTAGTGGAGGAGTGTTCTTGATCTTTTTCTTGCTTCTCTTCTTTTTGTTGTTCTTCTTCCTCTGAAGTTCTGATAGCCTACCTCTATCCAAACTGGTTCCGTCTCATTCAACTCAAGTGTGGACACCTCTACACCAATTTGCTGTAGTTCTGTGCCCGTTTCCTCAATGCCCTCCACTACATTGGCTAGTCTCCTGAATTCCTCTAGTATAGATTCCGATAGGGGGGTGTTGTCAAATGGGTAATTTGAATCATTTTCCCCTCTCCCCTTCCCAGTCACCTTCTAGTGTATCAGTGGGGACTTCAACTGTTTCAAAATTTCTTGTAACATTTGGTTGGAATCAGCTCTTTTTTTCCTTGAAGAGATCTTCGCTGAGATAGCCAGCCCTTTTTTGATTACTTCTAGTCTTAAATCCTTCATGGTGAGGAAGATTATTGAATTGATGGCATTACCAAACCCCACCATTGCTGAATTATCCCTGCTTGTGATTGAACCTCCATTTTAAGGAGTTCAAAATTGAACCTCCATTTTAAGGAGTTCAAAATAAAACAAGTGAGTTCAGAACAAAATTCAAGGTGGAAAGGGTTCCTTCATTAGTCTGTGGTGGAGCAGGTTTTTCATTGTTCGCTTGTAAGCTCACTTTCTTCTTTGCAATGTCCTTTCTTTTTTCCTGTTCCGGAGTAGCATCTTCTCCTCTCGGGGACCCACTTCTTGTGATGCACTCCTTTCCATATTCTGTGAAGATTCTTCTGCCTCCCCTACCAGTGGGTCTTGGACTATGAGGCTGAAACCCATTCAGTTTCACTCTCTCCCTCTGCATTATTCATGCTCTTATTGCTTTTCCTTCCAAAATGGTCCTTTATTTTCTGTGTGATTGTTTTTGTGTTAGAAGTATACTCCAGACCACGTTTCCAACACAGGGCCAGTTCAGACTGGACCTCCTTGTCCGCCCCCCGCCCCCATTCTTGTGGTGTTATGGACGTCTTGTGCGTGTACTTGGGCCTGAATCGTTAGAGGTATTAAGGGCAGTTCTGGTGTTCTTATGGTGTCCATAAGTGATGTACTGCGCAGCTTCATTCCTCGCTTGCCTTCACTCAAGAATTGACTGACCAATGTGGCAGCAAAGACACAAGGGCAGTAGGGGCGCAGTTCTCAGACTCGCCCCAAAGGACTGATGAGTGTGCGTCTTTATAGAAATATACCAATGTCAAACTTTGACTTTGTGGATCTACCTCTGGAGCTTGAGCTGCCAGCCCAGAATGTCTTCCTACAATCAGAGTCCCTCCAACTAGGGTGTGAACAAAATGGCAACGGGCAAAGAATTTGCTATTTGATGTTCAAATGTTTGAATATAGAGCTGGCAGGTAGTTGGCAGACTGACAAAGGACTGACGGGCTCAAAAGCTTTTTCAATTATATATTTCCCAGTGTACTCCACCAGAAGGAATCGCAACGCTGTCAACAAGTAAAACTGAAACAGAGGACAAGCCACGCCGAAGCTAGCACAGGAGCCAGCACAGACAAGCATGCCGTTGGTAAGTAGCCCGGGGATTAACAAGCTAAGAACTTTTTAATGTAAAACTTTCACATTATTTTTCAAACTTTTTCAGGACTTCTGCAAGGTGCAATCTCGATGTTAATAGCAGGGGATAGTAAGCAGAATCGAAAGCAAAACACAACAGGAAAGAAAAATAAGAAAAGAAATTACTTTTTAACAGTCAGCTGTTATGGCTCCCTCTGCTCCCAGCCTTACTGCAATCCACAGTCCTTTTGTGGTCCTGGTCCCTGACCCGATCTTTCCTCTTTCGCCTTCACCAAGCCTCAAGTAGAATTACCTGCAGCCTCCTCAGCTCAGCATCAAACAGGCCAGGGGCTCAATTAGCCAACTGCACCATCATGGAGTTACAAGCTGCCTTCTCATGTGGCAACAGATTGCCGCACATTGGATAAATCACAAGTGGCCATGCCCGCCACACGGTCTTCAGGCAGAGTCGTGGAGAAGAAGCTGGCGAGAGGCAAGTCCTACTAAATCCCACTCACTCCTCGCTAACACTCACCAACACTCTACAATTCACTCCGCATTCGCTGAGCCATCGTATTTGAACGCTTGAGTGCAGCGGCGACTCCTCAGAAACGCTGTGCCGGTACCAAAAAAGAGCAGACTTCAAAGAGATGCAGAATGTTCCAAACAATGAAAACACTCGCCAACACTTCACAATTCCGAACAATCCTATTTATACAGGAATTGCGTGTTGTGCTTTTCGTACTTTTCATACCTTTCATTGCCTCTTAGGTGAGTTAGTTCACTCAGTCGTCCCTTCTGTGGACACAAGTTCCTCTTTGCACAGAAGGCTTTGGCAGATCGAGTGCTGAGACATACGCCTGCTTGGCGGTTTGATGTCCGCTCCTAAAAGGTGAGAATCTGCCCCCTGGGCAGTGACTGGTCTACGGCCCAAGCATACACCGCTGTCAATTCACACCAACGACCCTTACATCCCTCAAGCAACCCACAGCTAGACCCAGCACCCCACAGTTCACCACACCACTCCCCCAGACCTCACCAACTCCAGCTCATCCCACCACCCCCCCTCACAAGCATAAACTCATCCAACACCATGCAAACCACAAGAACAATATAGATCAGCCAACACCAGCTAGCAGCCACCTAGCCAGGCACCCAAAACACCCCAACACCCATCAAGAAGTTATCGCAGTGAGTTTGTGCCATTTGACGAGTTAAACTTCACAATTGTGAATGTTTGCAACTTATTCAAATGTATGCACATTAAGAAACATGCACCCCACAAAAATGGAGAACAAGAGGACAGAGTAGTATGCTGTAGGGAGCAGAGTGAGGGTACCGTGAGCTGCCCCTACTCACCCAAGTTCTAGCAATCCCCCACACACCCTTGATTACCAATTTTCTTTCCCTGGGCAGTGACTTGTCTTCATCTTGCAGTTGTCTGTGGCAAGGCCTGTTGGCGCCTAACAAGGGCGTTTGGCAGGACCGGGCTGGGGCATCAAGTTGGGGTGAAATACTGAGTTCCGAGGGGGAGGAGTTAGCATATTAACTCCTGCGCTGCATGGTTGCTTAGTTTGCTAGGTAGCTGCTAGGTTCCGGCTAATCGGCTGTCTACAGAGGAAAACGAACTACTAGGTTGGACGCCGCAAAGTGATAGTATTGCAGTGGCACATATAAATGGACAATAAATAAGTTGCATCTGTTTTGAGCATGGTTCGAGTAGAAGTGCTGCTCCTGCAGCCAATGTGAAGGGCTGCTGGATGCCCTTTTGGGCTGGTTACTCCAGGCACGGATCGTGTAGGAAGCAACAAACACACAAATTGCACGGTTCAAAACACTCGATAAGTGGGAGAAATATGTAGTTCTGGGTGCAAGCGTTAACCCACGAGCAAGAGATACTCCTGGAGAATGAGGCGGTAAATGCAAAAAGGAAGGGGCACAAAAATTACAGGGCATGTGTGGTCACCCGACCAAAAATAAAAAAAAGAAATGTTTCAAAGAAAACTAGTGAATGCAAGTTAAAGCAGAATTTTTTTGTGTTTGGAAATAGACAGACACTTTCTTTATGAAAGTGTAAAGATCAACATTTGGAAAACAGTAGTGTGCCCAGCATGACAAAAACCTGTTTTTTTTAATTTATTTTTTCATTTTATTGGTTTATACAAAAACCTTTAAAAATAGAAAAACAAGGGAGGAAAAACTTCTCACCAATCCCACCTCTTCACAAAGTTCCAATAGAACCAGATGTCCTTTGTTGGTTTTTTGACATCATATCTGATGTCTGCATATCTGCTGCCAATAACCTTTCCATATCATTTAGAAAATGAGTCAAAGCAAATATCAGTTTCAAGTCAACACCGTCAAACATGTTTTGCCACCATTCTTCTGCACTTAGAGACAACTGTTTTAAGAATTGAGGTCCCAGGTGCCCAGTTCTTAATGGCCGTAATTTTTGGCAAAACAGAGTAAGGCGTTTCAATTTGTCATCTTCTAAGTCGCAGAATCTGCAGAATGGTTTTACGTTTGAGTATTTGGCCCAGACTCCAAGTCTCACTTTCGTTTGAAATGCATTAAGACGAAAGCGCATATATGTTCGTCTTTGAATTTGGTCAGGAAGAGCTCATTTTGTAGTTTTCTGAAGCCGCTTGCCTCGCTAGGAACGTCTTTCATAAGTCTGCAGCATCTTCTTTGCTCTCCAGTTCGACTCCAATCAGTTTACCAGATTTTTCTTTTTGCCAAATTAGGATTTCCATGCAGCGTGTCCCTATCAATGTCAGATTTTTTAAGCAATCCTTTGCAGCACGTGTTCCAATTTGTTAGGGAGTCATTTATGCCGTCCGTACCTAAATCATGCAATCTATCAAATTGTGGAATTTTCTCTTTTTTACTTTCGTTTTTCGATAGAGTGACAATAAGTTTCAACTTATCCTTGCATGAATGGAGATCAAGGACAGCGTCGTATACAAGCGGTTGACGTGCCTTTTGGCAGTTGTAGCACTTTGGCCCAGAATATATTTTCAAAAGTTGCCCACAGCTCTTGTGAGCATCCAAAGGCGTTTTCCACTCCATAAATGAGGGCCGGTACTACTTTTTGTTTGAAAAAATGTATTACCGGCCTTAAAGAGAACTTTCCATATTTTTTGTTTAGGACATAAGCTTAACAAGCAAGTTGCCTACATTTACTCAGCAATTAACGTCCAAGGGCCATCATAGATGCTTGCACTTATTTCCATACCAAGGTATCTGGAGCTAGGCACTACTCTCAGGGTTTCTTGGCCCAATGTCCATGCATATTTTTTGCCATTTGCTTTGTTCCCTGTTCTTAGGTTATGGAGTATTAGAATCTCACTTTTTTTTGTTGTTTAGTTGTAGACCTTTTTTTTTCCAACATACAATTCAACTGCATCTAGTTTTCTTTGCAGGCCAATAGGCCGATTGGAGTGACATCCAGCAGGACTAAATCGTCAGCATACAGTAGCCAACTTAAATGCATCCTGTTGATTTTCGGTGGAAAAGAATGATCATCATCTATAGCCTCTCCGATGTCAGAGAGGAATAGACTAAATATTGCTGATGTCAGTGGACAACCTTGTTTCACACCCCGGAAAGTATTAATCTGTATTGAAAGTATTCCTTTTTGATCCAAGCAAATCCTGATGTTTGTGTCTGTATGTAGCTCTCGAATGGCTGCTAACAAGCTTGGGGGACAACCCCATATTTTCATTTTTTCCCCCCAAACTTTTTCTAGGTCAATGCTGTCGAAACGCGTAGAAGTCAATGACCGCAAGATACACATTTGTTTAGTTCTCAAAGCCTCCATTTTAAGCAGATTTGATATCAGGAGGTTCAAGGAGCATCAAACATTCTTCACAAAGCCAGCTTGCCAAAAGTCGACATGGTTGGTTTCCGTCACCCAATCAAGCTTTCATTGCAAGAGAGCTGCATAGACTTTTCCAAATACGTCTAATAGAACTATCGGCCGATACTCTTTAGGGTTAGCTCTATTCCGCTTTTTAAAGATTGGCACGATTACTGCACTTTTCCAGGACTTAAGTGCAGCACTGATCGTTGATCCTTTCGAATAAGGTAAGGCAGATGTCAGCTCATACTTCGGGATTTTGCTTAATTATATAGTTTGTCAGCCCATCGGGGCCTGGAGCTTTCGAGACACTTGCTTTATTGATCACACCCAGGACATCCTCCTTTGCAAAAGTGAGATCCCAGCGAGGAAGTATGGTCATAGGTGCAGTGTAATATTTTTCTTTTCTGCTATACAGTTCGGTATAATGCGATATCCAATAAGCTTCCGATAACAAGTTGACTTGTAATAATGCGGACCGAGGTGCTTGCATATTATTAATCAGTCGCCAAAACTCAACTGAGTTTTTGTTTCCCAGCTTTTCCATCATTGACTCTGTCTCATACAAATATTTGTGGGCTCTCAGCCAATTCTTGTACTGTTTTGCTGCATTTTTTTTTTTTTTTGCAGTACGAATACTTGCATGTCCTTACATGGAGCGTTTCCGATTTCCCAGTACATCAACTGTTTTTTATTTAAGATTTCTAGGTCAAATTTGTGTTTTGGTACAAAGGCACGTTGTCTTAGGCCATGATTCTATTCCACACACCGACTTAGAAGATGTTGATATTCCACCGTCTCCCCCTCGATGCAATATTGTTTTGCAATTCGTGAGACGGCTTGTTCATTCATTTTTAATCTGATTCTGTTAGAATCTACTTCAACTTTGTGATTCCAAACGGAAGGGTTTGTACCGCTGTATGCAGTTAACTCCATTTTCAGCATGTCATGATCAATATGGACCACTGGTACCACCCTCATGCTTTTAACTAGAGTATGAATAGCTTCTGACACATATATAGTAAATCATGGATTTTTGTTTGAATCTTCTCCACGTCGGGACTCATGGTATGTCACCAAACGTGTTTCCATTTAGCATAAATAACTTTCTTTGGTCCATCTCTAGACACCACTCTTTTACTAATGTATTCTCTGTATCCATGGAGTTGTTTTAAGCAGTCAATGTTTAGATCACTGCAGATTATCAAATTGAAGCAGTTTGCCTCCTCGTAAATCTCATCCAAAATTGTGGTTACCTGATCTATAAATGCTCGTTTACCTGCTCCGGCGTGGTTCCAATATAGATTAACAACCTTCAGGGAATCAAGGATTTGACCCTTTTCTCCAAACTTAACTAAGGTTGTGACTTGAAGATAAGGGGTCCAGTTATTCCAAGATGGCTGCCGGCACTGAGTCGACGTGCCGACAGCGCTCCCCGGACCCGATCGTTGCAAGCTGCCCACCACCCCAGTAACGGACCCGTCACAGTTATCTGGCGGTCCCCCGCGGGTTTCACGGAGGAAGGCGAGAGCCTTGGGAGCGGGCTGGCTCTGAGAAGCTGTTTTCGGTGCGAAGCGCCAGGATCGGCAGGGAGTGGAGAAGCCAACGAGGACAGAGTCCGGGGCCCGTTTGCAGCCGGCGGGCGGCACGTAGGGAGGAGCACGCCCTGAAAGAGGCGAACCAGATCGTCACCTCAGCAAGATCCGCAGAATGTTCGCCCGGCCAGGTGGCGTGTTGCAGAGAAGGGGCTCGGGAGGAGCGCTGCCCACCTGGCGATAAAAGGGAAGCGCAGGCGGACGTAGCGCTGAGGGCGGCCCCTCCCGTTGACATACCCCTGTGCGACCGGGAGGCCTGGGGAGTTGGGTGGGACTTCGCGGCGGGGCCTCCAGCTGGTGTGCCACGGCTGCCGGAATAAAGACTGCGCGAAGGAGGCCGGAGGCCTTGAGCGGGCGGCCCGGGAGCGAGGAGTCGGCCCCCACGGGTGCCTCCCGATCTGCGGGCTGCGACTCGTGACGCGGCCAGCGGCGAGACTACAGGTACATGGACACATTGGGGGGTGGGGGGCCCCTGAATACCGTGCGGTGCAATCAGTCATAAGCTCCGCTACACGCTCTTGAGGAACTGGGGAGCTGCACCCCCAGCGGAGCGGAGGGCGTCCTGGACCACGCTGGTGCACCCAGGGGCAACAAAACTTTTGGAGGGGTGACACCTGGGGAGGACTCCACGGCGGGTCGGGCCCAAACCTGGGAGAGACCATAAAGGCACCTCGAGCAGCCACAACCTCGACGAAAGTACCGCCCGAGTTACGAACAGTGCTGGGCAGAACCCCCATACCGAGAAGCTTGCGAGGAGGTGGATGGGTTTGCATCTGGACCACCGTGACACTCGCCGAAGACGCGGGAGATGGACCCCATCGCACAGGAAGAACTATTGATAGTTGCATCTGGCCTGAACCCCTGGACCAACCCAGGAGGTGGTTAGCGAGGCGCAGCTAGACCAGGGTCGGCCCAGTAGGAGAGGAGCGGACAACATGGCTATTAAAACCAAGGCGAGAGGGGGGGAAATGCCTCAAGTCCCTGGAGATAATCCGGGTACTCTCCATGCAATGTGGCCAGTGCAGAACCTGAAGGAAGGGCCAGAGGCTTCCAGGGGTAAGCCAGGAGAAGATCCCGCACAAGGCGGAGCAGAGGAATGGGCAAATATGCCCAGACAAGAATTCCTAGGTGAGCTGCACGCTCTGCAAGTAAATTTGGCAAAAACTTTTCAAGATCAATTTCAGTTGATGCGCTCGGACCTGAACGAAGTGATAGGGGAGTTGAAACAAGAGATGCGACAGAGGACCGACATCCTGGAGAAAGGCCTCCAAGAAGTGGACAAAGATAACTCGGCTAATAGTGAAGCTATAGAAAGGCTGGACATAGCCACCAGAAATCTGGAAATCCAGGTGGAGGTCTTGGAAAACAGGTCCCATAGAATTAACTTAAGGGTAAAAATGCTGCCGGAATCAGTGCTCGAAAAGGATTTAAAGACAGTACTCCAGGGCGTTTTTCGCAGACATCCTGGGCGAGGGCAACCCTGAGGTGGTAGAATTGGACCGGGTTCACAGAACCGGGTGACTGACCAAAGGCCAGACATCGAGGCCAATAGACGTTTTGGCAGCATTTACTTGATATGCCCAGAAGGAAGCGGTACTCAGAGCAGCAAGATTACGGGAACCTATCATGTTCGATGCCCGCAGCGTTTGAGATTATTGGATTTACAGTGAATTTACAGTGAATGTGGAGTGTCAGCCCGCTAAGAGGGCGGCTAAAAGGTTTAAGCTCGTTGCCGGTGGGGAGGGGATTGGGAAGGGGGGAAGGGAGGAGGGAATGTTCTGTTATCTTGTAAAATTCAATAAAAAGTTTAAAAAAATTTTAAAAGTCCAGTTTTTGGTTTCAGTAATCCGCAGGCCAGTTTCTTTTTTTTTTTTTTTATTTTTCAGCTTTAGTAAGCCTGCCATGGGTCGGCCTTTTTGTTTTTTTATGGCCAGATTGAATGCAACTTCATACCCCTCAACATTCACACAACCATGTTTCCTGTAGGCATACTAGCCCCAAGCCATCCAACCATTTTGTATGGAACAGATGGGAAAATCCCCTCGTGTTCCAGGGCCCAACAAAGTTGACACTCAACCTCCGGGGTCTGGCATCACTTTTGAGGTCTCGCACTTAAAGACTAAGCCAGCTACTGCCACTTGTTTAATGTCCGACTTTTTCAGTTTACAGGCCTCCACAATGTCCGTTTGCGCCTCAATTTTTGCTCCTTCTATGGTTATTTTAATTTGGTGTCTCTGATGCACCATCATTTTTTGTTGTTCTTTACCAATCATAGTTTGCCCATTTCGCTTGTCCATTATTTTATGCTCTTCAGATTGGGTTTTTGAATACTTTGTCGTTTCTTGTGTTGTCTTTTGGACCAACTTCTTTAGGATACTTTTATCGGTGGCAGTCTCAAATTGCCCCAAAGTCTTTGTTTGGGTCACTGTTTTTTGTTGTGCCCGAGGGACTTTACCCACTTCTTTAGTGGGATATGATGAGGTTTCCCTTACCCTAACCACCTCAAAACCAAGGGAAATGAGCACCAGACTCGCTTCTACGATAGTGTCCGCAATGATTTTAGATCGAATATGCAGCACGACTATCATTTCTGTCTTCTTCAATAAACTCTACGACCTTCAGGTCATCAGACACAATCTATCTTAAACTTGGAACATGATAAAGTAATTTCATGATATTATTTCTGTTCAAGCTAAGGTCGTCATTGCTGTCCGTGTGTTCCAATGTTATTTTGTACAACAATTAATGGTTATTTTCACTTTTTTGTTGGTGTTGTAGGCTCTTTACTCCTAATTCATAGCCGTTTTGGGAAGACTTGTGACAGCGTTTTTCTGTCATGACCAGTCTTGTCTCCTCATAGTCTATTTCTTCCACATTCGGGTTTTGGATTATATGCGACAGATCTTATCTGTTTTACACAGTTATCTTTGTTCTGTGCCTACTTTCTACGGGCTAGGATCTCCTATTTTTCATTTAATGTGATGAGAGCTGGGCTAGGCAGGCCTTTTAAGTCCAAAGCGGGATCAGGCTCCGGGGGGGGGGGGGCTGCAATAGTGCACCTTCGTGCTTGTTTAGCGATGGTCAAGTCACTCACAGTTTACTCTCCGAAGAAATATCTAAAAAGGTAGGTTATCCAGTGTCGTTTCAACCTCCTCCACATCCTTGTACGTCGACATGTTTAACAGGTCTGCTGGGATGTCATTAATGCAGGCTATATCGCTAGAGTGACCTACTTTTGGCTCCAATAAGGTGTTCTAGTCGGTCTGTACTTTTGTTTGCGCTAGTTGTTCACTGGAAATGTTATGTACCGCTACCTGCACAGATTTTATGTTTCGCAAAAATGTCTTTGCACCATTACCGACATGAATTCTTTGCAATTTTATTTTTGGATTTCTTTAGGAGGGTCTGGGTGGATTGTTTACATAGGATTTAGCGGATTTAACCACAATCGCAGGCTGACTACCTTTGAACATTGAAAAGACCCCAAGTTCGATTGCCGGGATTCCATCCGTGTCTTCAGATGTCTCCAGTGCACCACTGCTACAAGATTTGAGCACTCCCGAGGTTGTAGGTTCTGGGAGATTTTGCAAAGACAAGTTTTCTTTACTCCATGTGTGCTCGAAGGCAGTATTAAATGACATTTCTAGAGTGTCTCTCGGAGGCAAGTTTGTCATTGAATCGCCGTCGATTGATGCTGCTAGAAGACATCGTATTTTTCATTGCATCGTTTGCATTTTTTGCAGTTATCTCCGTTGACGCTTTGCGGCTGCGCTTTGTTGGATTCTTCAAGAAACTTATTGTAACTTGTGTTAGTCTTACGGGATTTGATCTTTTCGTCATGTCCACCAGACTTATTACATCTTTTTTGTCATTCCTATCATGGGTCAAAGACGAGTTTGCGTCTTCCGAACATAGAGTTTCTTTTTGAATCTCACTATAGCTCAAATTGTCTTTAGTGTTCTGGACAGGTGTTTCCCCTTTGTTTGTGGAGCATGTACTGTGCACAATTTCAGAACTGTACCCAACATCCAACTTCGATTTCCTGTTTTTAAAAAGGAGCCAGGGCCTCTTTGCTGACTTCAGCAAACAGTTTCTTCTCCAAAATGTTGTTTCTTTTTTGTTCTGTCAGTGTGTTCAAAGTGACAATCTTTATTAAAAATCAATTTGGACTCCTTTACACAAGTGGTGGGTCTCCTCAAGTTTTAGTAACTTAGAATTTATTAGGGCTACCAATGTAGCTAGGTCCTTGATGTTATCATTAATGTTCTCATAGAATTTGATGAATGGGGCAATGGAGATGGACATAGATGACATGATTAGTGTTTGCAGATCACTTGAAGTTATGTTTCCACCTGGCACCACACTTGCATTATAACGTCGTGCTTACGGTTTATTTAATATGTGAGCCTTAGCTCGCCTTATTTTCAGAAAAGGGTATTCCTTAAATTGAGGAGTCAGAAGTTGATCTTTCAGATAGGCAGAACTAATTTTCCAAAAGATTCTATTTTATTCTTCTTTCCCAGGGCTCCAGAGCCAGTCTCTGGCATGGTAACACGTGGACCTTTGTTGTTCTTATATTGAGAGCAATTAATTTTAGATGACAAACTGCTCTCAATTCTTCGCTGGAATTTACCACTCACCCAGTTGAGTGCCATAAGCTTTCTGGATTGGTTTTCTTTTGTCTTTGGATTTGGTAGATCACAGGTACCTATTTCAAGAGACATCTTAGATTTGTTCTCTAGGTTATGTGTTTTTTTCTGCGAGATCTTGCAATAGTTTACCACCTCCAAGCCATTACATTTTCCTTTTGTAAAGCGTCCGTGGGAACGTGGGCTGTTCCTCGAAGTGTCGCTGTAAAGTCAAGCAATGGGGAGCCAACTTGATTGAAACTGTCACATGTGTAATTCAAGGGTGAACAGTAGTCGTCAGCTTCAGTAATCAATCATTCAGCTCAAGTTTTGAGCTCAGTACATTAGGAGCACATTCAGACTCCGGGAAGTTTACTCGCCGCTTTGTTGAGTTATCCAGCTCACTCCTTATTTTTAGCATGAAGAAAGGTACTTTGTCTTATCAGCCCTTTTTTCACACTGGTTGTTCTCGTCACCATGGGTCTCTGCGTTATAAGCTGCACAGTTTGTGGCGGTTGTGACAGATTTGCAGAGATCATTATGTATGCGCCAGGCTAAGACTCGTAGTGAAGGAATTGGTTCAGTAGACACAATGTCATGGGCTACACTTTGGTGTGTTACACTTTCTCCTTCTCCTGTGGAACACCCACCTGACTGACGCTCTACCCGCACCTTTATGCAGTTATGCGTCAGTTGCTCCCAGTTAAAGGAGTTTAGGTGACCTTCCGCCCCCCCCCGTCCCCATGTTGCAACTGTGCTATGTTTGTAGTCACGGTTTCAGGGTGCCGTAAGAAGTGCTCCAAGCATGCAGGTGCAGTTTCCACCTCCACCACCACCCTCTTTTGCGTAGGAGTTGCAAATTCACTTTGAACGCTATGGTCTGCTTCATTGCCTTCTTCGGTTGCCCACAGATCACTTGTACATGAGAAGTAATGCCTTACTTGCGGTTTGCGTGGCAGTATCTCAGTTTGTTCTGCCGGCGTCTCTTGTCTCCATTGAGCCCTCGTTCTCAACGAGGAAGTAGAAGTGTCACCTGTATCACGAGTGCCCCTGTCAGGATGTCTGCCGACCAGATGCAGCTAAGGGAGACAGGAAGCTCTTCTTCACCTCCACACCTCCACGCCCTCAGACTGTGCTAGCCTCCGTGACCGCTCTGCGGTGCAAGTCAGCTTTTGCAGAGTCTCCGCCCAGGGTCCAAAAAAAAAAGTGAAGAAACACTCCAATGGCTCCACAATATGCTCCGCTCGTTCTGCTCACTCAACACACTCTGCTATCCTGCTTTTAAAAGTGATGGCCCTCACCTCAGTGATCGTGATGGTCATTAATTCCCATGGTGGCCTTTCTTATAGTTTCTCAAGTACATTTTGTTTTTTGCGGTGGCATGTAGTATCCCAGTCAAGTTCCATTTGCCCTCTTCTTGTCTCAGTATCATTTTGCTCCGCTTATCTACTGTAACAGTTTTTGCATGCAAGAAGTTAGGGTGGCTCTCTTTTTTGCCTTATGGTTCCAGTTGAATAGGAATTCCCATGATTATGAGCCTAAAGTCATTTTAACTAAATTGGCCACATCCAGCATAAACATGTTTCTACAGAGGCATATATTGGGCACAACCAGCATGAAAATGTCTTACTTCAGTGGCAGTGCTGGCTTACACTGTAGAAAACACTTTGATCATTAAAATGGGTTGTGCTGTAAAATTTTCTTGTGCGCCGTTGGTGATATGGAATTGTCTCGTTACTCGAAGAACTGATTGTGATCCATATGGCTTATTGGTCAGTTCGTTTTTCTGCTATAAAATGCACAATTTTAACCCCATATTTGAAACAATATTCTTGGGGGGTGGGAGAGGAAAACACTCCCTACATCCTTATAGCTCCCACCATTTCAGGAGAATATTAATACCTACTCACACTTAAAGAAATCGTAAGCCACTGATCTTTAATCATTTATGATGCAGGGGCCCCCACTTAGATACTCACTGCCCCCGACACCAAAAGCTATCTTTGAGACTGGATGGCACATAACTGCCTGTGCTATTATATTGCGTCAAAGGTCACACAATATTGCTTCCTTTTGAGACACTGCTTTCCGTGAGGTTGTTGAATTTTAGCTTGCCAGCGTCCTGGTTGACAAAAAGTTAATGATTCCAATTGTACATACGTATACCCCGAATTGGAATAGTAAAATGTTTGTTTCATGCATTTACAAAATGTTCTTTTACAGCTGGATGTTGAAGTCAGCAAATAAACATGGACTTATCAAGGCACACTAGAAAAACTAGGGTAAATAACAGGCTTTGAGTGTTTTTAAAAGGGGTTGTCTAAATAACTTCTAATTGATATTACATTTTGAGGTTGTAATTCATATATTCTGTAAGTGTGCTTATAAGTATTTTTATAAATTAGAGTCTTAGGAAGAAGAGGGGCAGAAATACTCAGACCACACCACAAACTAATGAAGTTGCTCGCCAAACCGAAATCACTTGGGAGCAACTACATTTTGAGACTCAGCATGCTTGTCTCAAGATTAGAGTCGGCATGCAGATGTACAGTGGCAGGAATTTGAACGGAATGTTAGTGACCCACGGAAAGTAACCACGGATCATTGTTGCAGCACACAATGCCCCCCCAGAAGAGACAGACAACACAGAAGAGGTTTCAGAATGGCTTGCAGACCCGCTCACACAATCCACACCATCTAAAAAAAAAAATATCAAAGAAAGAGACAATGTTTCTAGTTTCCCCAATACATGCTGAAAATCCAGAAATAGCACAGCATGAAATAACTGAAGCATCTTCGGTATTAACTGACGTATGTGTTCATTATCTGGACTCCACTCTTCCTAGTTTGGAGGACATGTCCACCACCATCGAATCATCAACCATTGTACTGCACAATTGGCTATTAAGGGAGCAAAAATACCTTGCATTCGACTGCTGCCTGATAAGAGATTATGAAAATGATTAAATGCGATCATAAATTACATTGGAGGATCTGTGGGGAGCAATTGGTGAAGTTTACAAGTGTAGTCAAAGGTACCAACCTGAAGATCAAGGGTAGCTCTGTCCACCAACACAACATTTTCATGGGCTTCTCAACCTATCCTAGGAAATGTGCATGCTGGAAATGTACTTTGTTCCTCTGCTTTGCCGTTTTGTGGATCAGTACAATTTCATGTTTCTGTAAATTAGTGGGACGCGAGCTCCTTGCTAAAACCATATACTACAAATATCAGGAGCAATTTCTTGTTCCCCGCTATTAGCCAGGCCTGCAATCTTGAACATATATCAATGGACAATGTGACAGTCCTGTTTTTTTCTGCTCAATACTGCACTCGCCACTTCCAAGACACAGAAAGCAAAAAATATTAAAAAAATAGAAAAATAAAAGAAGAAGCGTATGGAACACATTTGAAATTGGTCACAGTCTATCAGCAACCACCTTTGGTGGAGCTCAAAAACTTGAGGGATCTGTAGATATTCTTCTTGAAAAGCGGTGTTTCAATGCTGCACTGTTGTTCAAACATGGACTCTTGGGAAGGAAAAGGAAATGTACACGAATGTGTAAATGGACCTTTGAGTAAGCAACAGGAGCGCAAGAAAAAGTGGTTGGTGCCAGGCTGCCCTCCTCACACAGCACTCGAGAAGATTGTGTACGGCAAAAACGCTTTCAAGAGACATTGATGGAACTCACAGGGGTTTTGGAAGTGTTCCCTATTTGCCTAAAGTACAGGCCTAAAAGGTTGCATTTCGGCATAGACTTTATGGAGGCCAGAACAAGACAGGCTGCAATTGCACAGAAGGAGAACGTTGGTAGGGAACAAGCCAAAACTGCAGGAACTTTGGGATGCTTCGTTACAACACAGTGTTTACAAAAAGAAGCATACAGTGGGGGGCAAAGCCAATATTCCAGCAGATGGATTTCAAATTTGTAAAAGATCTGACATTGACTGTGCTGGCCATGCAAATGCATTGAAAGACTCGGATTTTGTTCCCAGGGCCCAGTCTATGCCACAGAACATTGCAAAAGTGGTTTGTCCTCCACAACTTGAACTTGGTTGACTTCCAAGATTCAACTGATGTGTTACAGTCTTTAGAAATGTAATCCAAAACAAGCTTGAAATTGTTTGTCTAATGTCTGGAAACTGTATTGATCACTCAAATGGAATAGTATAGCACTTGAAATGTAATTGTTGAAGAATGTATCATTATTTGTGATGCGATTCGGGAGTCCCAGGCTCCATAGGCGCACCACCGGGGTGACCCATGCCCCACTTAGGAGAGCCATAAAGCTGGTCCCCCGCCACCACCGTGGGATTTAGATTGTGCAATTGGAGGGGAGTTGGTTCCTGGCTACCAGCATGGACTACAGCTACCAGAATTCCCTGAGGCCAAAATTGGCACCAATCAGCAACACCTGAACAGACTGCCTCCCTGAAGATAGCAAGCGCTTGGAGGAGAAGAGCAACTGAACTGTAGAAGGTACACAAAGCTGGGAACTAGTGTGCGCCTCACCCCCTCTTTTGTGTAATCTTGGTAGACATGCATTAATAGTTCTGTTTTACTGGTCCTTTTTAATATTGTTTCCCCTCAATATCATCGATTTATATTACAACAATAAATGACAGTGTGATTTTAAGTATTGTTCTTTATTTTAAAATCAAGGAAAAGTCTTGCGATTAAAATGCTTTATACATCTGTTCAAATATTTTTAATGTGTTAACGGCCATGGTAAAATGTTAATTACGAGAAATTGAACATCGATAAAAGGAATGCATTCACAAAATTGATTCTTTATATTGGAACAGATGTAATATTCAATTTGTTACAATTCCATCTTGCACAGAGAACATGGATTGACAGGAAAATAACTATTAGTTGTGTGGTTGATAGTAATTATGACAGGGCTGAAGTCGAGGGGACACGAATGTGGACGGAGTAGCCTCACTGTTTTCTGGAGTTCACCCACTTTTTTTTCAGAGGGCACCTGCATATGCTAATTTCTGGTGAAACAACATTCAAATGTTATGTTAACACGTCCACACATTTTTTATTTTTTTTGCTTGAACAATGGATTATGGTCTGACCGTGCACAACACCGAGCAAATAGGCTGACAGTCTATGGATTTTAGAATGCAGCAAAGATGCATTTAACTGTAAAGTTTGAAGAACATTACTTCTCTGTTGCATCGCATTAAGAAGTCTCATTAAGATGAGTCTTAATTGAAACATATGTTCTTAATGCAAGTATGCATCACCTTGTTAGAACAAGTAAGAGGTCAAGCCAGTTCCACAAGGAGCGCATCGGCTTCCAAGTCAGGCATAGATCTCTTGCACGGGTCACTCAATCTAATTATCTACTTTTCACGATTTATACCTCCATCTCATTTAGCCTATTTCCCATACACACCACCCTATGGCATTCTTCCATTGCACCAAATCATTGATGCCCCTTCATCCTCCAGTTACTTACGATAAATGTACATACCTTGGTTACCCCTTTTGCACCATCCCTTTACTTCCCTTCCATGCAACCCCTTCCCTTTGCCCAAATTGCCCATTGAATTATTGCTTGTAACTCACCCCCTCCCATTGCTCTGGTTTACATGTACATGGTAGATCAAATGTATTTGCCATTCATGTTATGCAAGACACAGGACGTTGTGGTCACTTGATGGCAATTGTAGCTATGGGGTATGCCCATGAACAAAACAGCAAAAGAAGCAGAGTGAACTTGACAATTATTGTGCTGACATGCCGCACTCTTGTAAAGTTTGCTGCATATTTCAATTCATAGAAGTAGAGGTAAGCTAGGGGGGGTGTCACCCTAGGGTATGGTAATGGAGAGGGAGTAAGTGTGACCTATAATATGAATTTGTGTTTTCAATGAAGTGGAGGCGCTTTCATTTAAAACACGTTTTAAGAATGGGCTAAGGAAAGGGGTGAAAAGGATGGCATCTCAGATGCCCACAATCTCACAGCCTTTCACATGAAAAGCTTACAAAGGGACAATATGGACTATTATGTGCATAAAATATGACCAGTAATGGTATTATTCTAATACGCATCCTTCTTTACATGTTATTCAACTGTGCCCAAAGGGAGTACAGCAAACTACCACACTTCATGGGAATTATTCATTCACTCCACTGAGACTGCCCTTACCTATGTCCTCAACTCTCTCCTCACTGCTCTCTAAGCTAAGAAATCTTCAATTCTCATCCTCCTTGATGTCCTCTTTTGGCTTCAAAGACTGTTCTCTCCTGGCTCACCTCTTACCTCCCCAATCGATCCTTCACCGTCACCTGGTGCGGCCGCTCCTCCTCCAGCCTCCCCCTGAACTATGGCGTCCCTCAGGGTTCTGTGCTGGGACACTTTCTTTTCGCTCTCTATACCTCCATTCTCTCCCCAGTCATCTCTTCTTTCGGCATTTCCCACCACTTCTATGCTGATGCCACCCAACTCCTTTCCTTCACATCTGACCTCCACCTCACTATTTCTTCCTGCCTCACGGCCATAAAAGATTGGATGTCATCCCACTTTCTTTCCCTCAATACTGACAAGACTGAGGTGCTTTTCTTCCCCCCTAACACACTCTCCCCTTCCCCCCCCCTTCATCCACCCCATATCTTCCCATGCCCGCAATCTAAGCCTCCACCTCGTCTCCTCTCCTTCTCCAACCACATCCCTCTAACCTCTCGAGCCTGTCGCCACCACCCCTATAACATCCGCAAGATCCGCTCCTCTCTCACATTCCATGCTTCCAAACTATATTTTCTCCCGCCTCTTCTACTGCTCCTCTCTCCTCTTTGGACTCCCTGTCTCTCACCTAACTTCCCTAAAATCCATCTATGATCTCTCTCTCGATCTCTCTCTCCTTAACTGGCTTCCCTTCCTCTCACAACTGAAATTTCAATTCCTCTGCCTGGTCTACAAATCTCTCCATGACCTGGCGCCCCCCCCTACCTTTCCTCCCTCTCATTTTACTCCCCCTCCCACTCTCTGCGCTCAGCAAACCTCCACCTCCTCACTGTACCCCCCAGCCCCATGTGCCTCCTCAAGCTTCCGCTCCTACCAAGAGTTGGCCCCCCTACACTGGAACTCCCTCCCGCTCTCCATCCGCTATACCCCTACCTACTGATCCTTCCGCCACTCCCTGAAAGCCCATTTTCTTCATTCTCCCCATCCTCCCCCCCCCCCCCCCCCGACTTCCCTACCCCTCTCCTACTCTTGCCCTCTCTCCTCCCCCCCCCCATCCTCTCCTCTTCCCCTCTGACCTTAAATTGGTAACAAATACTACTTAGGGGCAACGAGGACACCAGATCACTCCCCCTTCCCTTCCCCCCTACACCGGAACTCCCTTCACCTACCCCATCCTCTACCCTCCCCCACCCTTGTAAATAGTTTGACCTGTTCATGTTTGTAAATATGCTTCTCTCACTTTTGTACCCGTTATATTGTAAAGCGCTATATAAATTAAATAAACATGGTGTTCATTGGTGATTCTCAACATTTCATGCAGCGATCACTCACATTTGCTATTTACTCTGGGTGGTGCTAGTATACCTGTCTCCAGGTCACTCGCACGAGAGTCAATCTAAGTTAGACCCAGACATCACGCCGTTATCTGGCAGCCAAAGTTGGCGTTTCGCTTTAATGCCAGGTTTCTCAAGACCCATTTGAAGGAGCCTTTTCTCAGATGGCTCCCGAGTATTTTGCCCCACATATACAGGACCTACTTAGTGGGCTAATTCCACTGAAAAGATTAAGGGGGGATGCCACAGCCCTGTATTGCTTTCACAAATTTGATAGTGCTCTCAGCCTGAAGAATAAAAAACTAAGACGCGATATCCGCAACGCTAGCAAACTTGGTAGCTGTGCTGGTGTCATGATAAAAAAAAATTAAAGCAAGTGTACCATAATTGGCTGAAAGGCTACAGGCATGTACTGCTCCAAAAAGATACGGAATCCATGTTATTCTCACTCGGGTCTAGAGATTCGTCGTAATTCTGGAAGCTAATACGAGGGGATTCTGTACAAAACTTCCTGCAACTGCAGCCAATCGCATGCTGCCGTTGGGAGACCCATTTCAGAAAAGTGTACACCGCCCAGCCTAGAGCGGAGGTGGGTACAATGATATGGTGGTGCTTCTCCTAAGGATCCCCTCTCTTGGGAAAGCATGGATATTGATAGGGAGGGGATTCTTGTAAATATCAAAAGGGCAAAGTCCTCTAATGTTCACGGGGCAGACGGCCTCTCAAATTTAACTTTAAAATTAGCTCCCCAATTGTGGTCGGCAGTCCTACTTGCACTGTTTCAGAATAGCCTAGATCCCCGCCACCTTCTGCATACTTGGAAGGAGGCCACAGTGGTCATGATCTTCAAAAAGGGAGATTGAACCCTTCGAATTATCGTCCTATCTCCCTGTTGGACGCTTCGCACAAAATATTTTCACGATTCATCCTGCAGGATTTTGGAAGGGTAGAGGTAACTCTTTGAAGGGTCTACTGATGAAGCTCCTGTCTAACTAGGAAGCCCAGAAGAAATGCAGCTCATATTTGGCCTTTTTAAGACATCTGCAAGGCCTTTGACTGCGTTGATCGATGTAGGTTATCGGAGATGCCAATGGCGTGGGGCTGTCCAGAGCCATCGGGCATTTTGGAGCATCTGCTCTAGATGTCAAACAGAAAATTAGATTGGATCAAAAAAGGCTTGTACTCTGGCTGCATCTACACAGAACGTGGTCTTCACCAGGGCTGTGTTTTAGCCCCCTTTCTATTTACTTTTTACATTCTCGGTAGCCAGGCGGCTTCAGCCGACAGTTAACCCCCCTAGATTGGGATGTTTGAAGTTTCATTATCTCCTATATGCGGATGATCTCGTGATGGACTACACCAATATAGGCCTCCAAAGATCACTGTAAGCAGCGGGTGACTACTTAGGGGGATCTTTGTTTGGACATTAACGTGCCTAAATCAAACATTCCCGTTGTAAAACGACATAAGACTATCTCTGGTAGGGCTAATTTCTGTTGGTCAGTCAACGGTAAGAGATTGGAGGTGGTTAGTGAATTCTGATATCTTGGGGTCTTGCTTAAAGCTAAAAGGTTGCTGGGCCTGTCAAATCAGGCTCTTAAGCTTGAAGCAATGTCGGCAGCTACCCAGCTTCGGGCCCTCAACAGGAAGCTTGGCTGCTTCTCCCTACTCCCGGCTGTGAAAATGTACAATCAAATTTTAGTCCCCAAGTTGATCTATGGGGTGGAAGTACAGAACGAACTTCAACTGGAGTCCTTTATCTGGAAGCGAGTTTTGTCTCTCCCTATGGGTACTCCATTTCCACCGGTGCAACATACCCTGGGACTTGTATCTCTTAAAGGTAAAGGCTTTTTGCCGTAAGGTTTTACTACGGAGAAGAATTTAGTTTCCTCATTCATTTACTTTTTTTGAGCAATTGAATGTTAAGCAAGCGACTGTCACACCCTGAACGTATGGTTGAACAGTGTCACAAGGGTTTTGGAGGATAGTGGTGTATTGCTTGGGGATCTAGAGCTTATGCCAGGTTAGGTTAAGAAGAAACTGTTAGAAATGGACTGGGCAGCGAATAGACATTGCTTAGTGTCTTATAAAATCTTTGTGCACTTTAACTTGGACATAAAGCCTTATAACTCCGCAGAAATGTACGACAACCGTCCAAATAATTGAGACTTCTGGACACGGGTAAAATTAAATATATTACCAACCAATGAAATTGTAGGTGCAAGGACTGGGTTGCCCAAGGAAGTTCGTCTGAGTTGCTTTTGTTCGATGATCGAAGAAACAATTAAACATTTAATAGTCGATCGAAGAAACTATTAAACATTTAATAGTCGAATGTCCAGCCCTCGATCTCTGTGGAGAGAAATTTGAGCTATATTTTAAAAACCGTACATTTTCAAATGGGATACGTTATGGTGGCACTTGCTCAAGGCCCCGTCTGATCAATTAGTCATAAATGTGATTAGTTTTGTAAATGGTATTTTAATTTGCAGCTAGCCTTCTTTATATGTGCAATTTTATTGAGTTTTACATGTGTGTAAAGTTGTACTTGCTGAAACTGTCACACAAAGAATTTAATTAAACTTTTGTAATGAACTCTGAAAGTTCTCAAGAATCTCATCAGAACAGAGGCGAAGCGATCATACAGAATCAAAACAAAGAAAAACTCTTATAAGATATGGAGTCTTACTTCACTGACAGGTAGGATTTGTGGTAAGTGGCTGAGCGCAGAGAGTGGGAGGGGGAGGTTTCTGTACCTCAGTGTTAGCCAACATTGACATTGCAGGAAACAGAATGTGTCATTTAGATGCATACTTTAACCATGTGCAGTATTAACACGCGCCTGTGCCCTATACTCATTTCCATCTCACTGTGGAGGCGACCCAGGGGCACCTGCAACGTAGTTGAAAACAAGATGCTTGCTGGACTAGATCTACACACAAGCCAGTAAGCCGTTCAAAACGCATTCTAGGCAGGCTGGAATTGTATGGATTTTCTCTTTTTTGTCTGCACCTCTGCCGTGGGAGCAACAGCCCTGCCAGCCTGGTGGGCAATCTGCCCTTTGCCTCCCTTTCCGTTCCACTTGTGCGGTCTGTATATATTAACCCACCGCTTCTTTATCCTTCAATATCCATGCATCTGTATTTTGCACTGTAAGCATCTCTCCATGTCCCATATGATTTGTAAAATTAGTTTGTGCATTTGTATTTATTTTATTTGTAGTGCGCACCTTGCCCCGGGGCATCTGAGCGAACTAACATAACATACTTAACAGATGTTGGGAAGTAGTAAGTGTATTGAGCCATGTTGCAATAGGTGGCAGAGTCCGATGGGTGAAATGATTTAACCTATGCACAGAATGCAAGTAGTCGTATTGAGATCGAGGTGGAAAAGCCAGTTTCGATGTGTATTTGAATTCTGTTATTTGCAAAGTTAGGAGATGGCTTGGATTTGTACACATGCGATACAAATAGGTTTCGTTTGCTTTGATGTGGTTGCTTGACTTTAGATTGAAGAAAGACTGGTACGTGTTTCTAAAAACTCTTTCGACAGTAATGCAATCACCACCTAGCCAGACCTGAACCGTATGGCCAAACAGATCTACACCCCCCTTTGCCCCCCCATGGACCACTGCAGGATGGCCTTCCTTCCGGGTATCTATAACAAACAATACATACAGCACAAATGCTCATTTGTGGCCATCAGCACACCGCAATATGTGGTGTCCGTGTTTTGCACCTCTGCTACCCGCATCTGTAGAAGTAACGAAAACAGTGTGGGGCAGGACACCTTGAGATAGCAAAATATTTACTTCCATTTTAACTATGTGGAATAGTGAAATATTTCATTTGTTTCACTGCACAGCTTCCAATTGAAAGCATAAAATACTATTTTTCATTCTCGTGGCATTTATTCCCAAAATTGAAACCAACCTTTGGCTGGTTGAGAACACACAAAAGGGTCTCTTGACCTTGAATAACCCATACTAACAATTTGAAGGACACAATGTGTCAAATATCCACAAAGAAGATTCACTATAATGAAACCAGACGTTTTCTATTACTGACATCTGTCGTTCGAGACGGTTGCTTACATAGGAACAACGGAAAAACAAATAAAGCATAGTTTTACATAATATTTATGTGACTGAGGTTGGGATATGTGCTGTATGCTTGATGATTAACGATGTGACTGATTAATGTTGATACAGACTCGACATTGTAGGTGTAAATTATACCTTAAGTTGTTAACATATGTACTGTGCATACTCTTTTAAAATGGGTACTGAAATAATTTTTGCATTCCCAAATTTACATACCAATGTATGTGTGTTTGTCATGGATACAATCTTCCGGTGGATGGGAATCTGTCAGTTTGCGATTGCAATAATAAGGACCCATATGCCTGCCTTTATGGTCGAAATACGTGCGAATGGAGAGTCAGATTTCAAAATGAAACAACTCCTTTCTTGTCACTAATGGAACACCATTGATATTTAAAGAAACCGAAGTTAAAACAGTTCTTCATAGCCCATGCAGCCTGTTGCCAGTGAAACAATGGCGAATGTTAAATGTTCATCGAATATTATGTTTGTCAAACATACAGCACACGTTTTAGACAGAAAGCTAGTGTACACAATTGCTGGAAGAATATGTCTTGGCCGAAACAAAGTCCAGGAAGTGGTGCTTTCCTGTTCTAGAAGAGGAGAAAAACCACAATAGTGGCTGCCTATTTTAAACTGCACACCAGTAGGTGCAAGCGTGGACTTCACACAACTCAGTTTTACAAGGAGTCAAGGACAGGAAATAGGCAGACACGAACAGCATGGTGCACGTCTGCAGGACTATGAAGTAACAAGTGACATACTTGTCTCTATGCTAAGCCAAGGTCCCTGGAATACAGTGGAAGCAGTCACTGAACGAGTACAAAACTCACTCAACTCCTTAAGTACCATAAGGTATCTCGCCCTTGGGATTACCTTCCTGTTGCCAAGGTCGAGATACCTCGTCCTTGGCACTTAAGGAGTTAATGAAAAAGAAAACGTTAGAAGGCATTGAATGGCGAAATACCAAAATTGCCAAAAAAGGCCTTGGCACTGGGGGGTGGGGGGAACCCATGGCAGTTAAAAGGTTAATGGAGGTGTACATATGAGACCGTATTCAACAAGCACAGTGACACTGAGCTTTAGGCCTTACTGTTGCAGATAGCAGATATGATGCACGCACAAGTGCCCGGAAATCATGTTCCTTCTTAAATATAAGGCCCTAGCAGAAAGAGTGGGGAGATCAGCAGACTTGCCCGTCCACTGAGGCCAGTGGGGCTGGGGAAGAGTACAGAGCAGAGGAGTCCTGAGCAGAGCAGTAGCAGGAAGGAGACACCCGGGCCCAGCTAAGCAGAACTCGTAAACCCCAGAAGGCGCTGTTTCATTTGAAGCACATTCTGCTCTAAACTGGACTTGCTGAGACTGACGGCGTGTAGTGTTGTATAGCATATCTCCTTGAGACACAAAGGTTACACATGCTGTTAAACTAAAACTACCACTTGTTCCATTATTTACCTATGCAAACATGCTCTTTGCCCACATGACAATCTTGATTGGATGTTATATTATATCTGCTTTAGCTTATGTGATGAGAATAAGAGCCCTCAGACGGTAGGGGGTCATTAAATGCATTACCACGATAACTCCTTTGTCAAGTGTATAATTCAGAGTAATGCGTCAGAGTGGCATCACTTTTAATCCAACAACTTTACAATTCCTGGCTGTATGTTTAATCATGTTGGTAAGCACACAAACGTAGGCAGGCCAGTCTTTTAGCACCGAGACACAGCCTAGGGTGAAATGTTGGCATGAAATGAATGGCTATCACTTGTACATTTTCACAGCCTCAAACGAGGTGGAGATAAGAGGCTCATGGTCACGACTAAATTGTGGGCAATTAAGTCAGGTGGAACCCTGCACAGATAGGAAGTCTTACAGATGACTGTAGCATTACTAATTAAATAACCTCAGGCCCCAGCCACAATAAATGGACACATTTTTTCTAAAGAGCGTTTTAATCAAAAGATGTTAGGTGGGTACAGAAGATGGCCCATAAGGAAATGCATATTCCCATCCATTGTAGGGCAGCACTTCAAGTGGATTAGAGCATCTCACTGTCGGGGAGTTAATACGAACTTCACAGTAGCGATAGGTCAGCTAGGTGGGTTACCCACCTAATCGCTCTTTACTTAAAAACCCCAGCCAACAAGGTAAATAACGTGCACGCAACTCTCCTGATAAGGAGAGATTTAAACACCGAATTGGCTTTAACACATACAAATCATGCCAACTGGTTTAGAGGTAATCTAGTTTATCCACAGACAAATGCTAGGCATGGACCTATAGCCACACCCACCCTGTCACTAGAATGTTTAGCCTGGTTTCATCCAAACCGCAGAGGCCCCTTTTTACAAAAAGATCATCAATTACTAGCTACACATTTAACATTGTGTGTAACCTTGCATTGCAATATGCTGCGCAGCAAGGCTTAGCGCCTGCCAGCAGCCACAAGGGCAGATAGAAGCAGGAGCAGAGCAGCTACAGTCATTGAGAATTATATTAGGGCCATACCCTTTCAAAAATTGGGTATGCCAAGTGGTATTCAGAGAAGCTAGGACAGCTGCAAGCCGCCTATCCCCAGGTTACACTACAGCTTAGGGATAGGGCATTAGCTATGTTCCTTCCATCTGGCTGCACACTGCCTTTAGCGAGCTGGATCTCAATTTATAGCTGGTTTTAATTACAGCTGCCTATCACATCGCTATCATTAAAATTGGCATACATTGTGGGACGGTTACCAGTCATTTGGTCGAAAACCAAATGATCGAATGCCAAATGGTCGGGAAAAAAATGGTCGCATTTTTTTTATGGGGGGGGGTTCCCCCCCAAGCCCACTTTTTCTTTATTTTTTTTACCAACCAAAACGAAAAAAATATATATAAATAAATTAAAAAATTCGACCTTTTTTTTTTTCGACCAATTGGTATTCGACAAAATGGGCATTCAAGCTTTTATTTTCGACCAAATGACTGGACACCTTATGGGACCACAGGGCACTGCTGCCGCCATGAACTTAGGCTTGTCCATAGCATCTAATAATTATCAAATGGTTGAAAGCATAATTCTACCCTTATTGAAAGGGGAGCACGCAAGGTTAGAGGTTCATAGAGAACTGTCCCAATTAAATGAGCAAGAAAAAAGGGAGCAATGTGGGGACATAGTGACATCCACTTATCAATCGCTAGGCAGGGATCACCTAGGCAGGAGACCTGCAGAGGGACAGAAAAAGGCTACCAAAGATGGTAAGCCAGACAAGGAGACACCACAGAGGGAAACCCTCAAAAGGACGGGGATCGTTTCAAGGTAAAAAGGGTGGTAAACCATACAGAAAGGCTTTCGCCAATAAAGGAAGACAAATACCCAACCTACAGCATGAGCCAAAGAATGGGAAAGCTACAGGAGATGGGTATGCCCCACAGTGGCAAGGCAGTCACAGGGGTAGATCTTGGGGTAAGCCTAGGGGGCAGTTCCATTTTAGACCAACAGATATGATTTCGGAGACAGAAAACACATGAAGTCTACAAAAATATGGCACTGAAGAGGGTTCCTCTGCTTCCTCACAGGCAAGGACGCCAGATAGTTCAAAAACTGAGGGAAATGACGTGAAAGTTGAGAAAAAAGACACGGCAGCCTAACAAGTTTCACAGTTTGCAGAGTCCACGCACTCATCAAATCATTCCCAAGACTAAACGACAGACTGATTGGATAGAGGTCCTGTTAGACTCTGGGCATATTTGAATGCAGCCACAAGGCACTGTTGGAGCATACAAAGCCACACAGAAACGCATACATAACTACACCCACTGGGCAGACATAAGCATATAATGAAGTGTATGTTTTAACCATTCAGCTAGAAGGTGAACATCCCAAAGAGATTGAAGCACTGTCTTGGCCACAGTTACATATCCAGTATAAAGGACTGTTAGCATTTAAAGATTGGCCACCATTGTATGCTAGACAAGAGGTGAAGAGGTAGTGATGCCTGCCTTTTCAAAAAAGAAGTGGGAAAATAGTGCAAAAAACATGCACGTGACTGGGCAGTGCTGGCAGCAGCGCAGCGGTTTAAAAATCATTTAGCACATGATCTGGAATGTCCAGCACATGCAATTCCAGTACTGAAACCACCCCAAATCACACAGAGGCAGTATCCAGTCAAGCCACAAGCAGTTGCCCACATGCAAACTATAGTAGACCAGCTAATGGACCAGGGGGTAATTATAAAGCAAGCCCACATAACCATCCGGTGCTCCCAGTTTTAAAACCTGATGGTACTTATCGTTTTCCAAAAGCAAAACAGTTCTTGACTTTTACACAGGTGCAAATATAAAACAAACCTTGATCTAGGCAATGGGTATTTCACACAACCTTCAAGTGTAGAAAGCCAGAAATACACAGCATTCACTTTTAAAGGAACGCATTTCCAAATCACTGAAATAATGCAGGGGTATAAGAATTCACCCAGCATATTCTCAAGTAGAATACAGAGTTTGCTCGCAGAGAAGTGTGCTAGGATACAACCGCCTAACACACTTAGGCAATTTTATGGGTTTTGAATTTTGGCAGATCTTATGTGTCTAACTTTGCTGAGCTAGTGAAACCATTGTATGCTTTGATAAAAACCGAATTTCAAAGCAGCCCATTGGTTGCCAGAGCACACTCACATTCTGCACCATGTGTACTCATTAATGACTAAAACTGGTCCTTTGCAAGACAGAAGCGCAGTCAAAGACTGATAAACCTGTTGGTGGGAGATAATGCTTTTATACATACACAGTTTGCAATCTAGGGGAGACTAAACCTATTGCAGATAAATCACATGTATATTCACCACCTGAATTAAGATTTACACCGGAGGAAAAGATTCTGTCTTCAGTTCAGATGATCATTCAGAAGGAACGTCCATTGGCGGCAAATTGTACTATAAACATAAATACACCTTAACTCAACTTGAGGCTGCCACACAAGCTAGCGTGCCCAATTCAAAGGCATTACATACCAGATGGATTCAATGGTCAGCATCTCAGCATGCTCCAGATGTAAAGTACCATTATAAGGCAGAATTGCAAAGAATGGGTGTATTGACTTTGACAATGGACACAGAGCCAGACACCTCACTGCCTGACATGCCATTTATTTTTTCCAGATAATTAACAGTGATGGCTCTGCCATACCAGTGGTGGGGACACGTTCCAAATATGCTGCTGCATGTGCACATGAAGAAACATTTATACACACTGATATTGCAACAAAGCACCTGGGAGACATGTCTGCCCAGACTGCTGAATTGCATGGATGGCTGCTTACATTGCACCAAGCAGACTCCGGGAAGCCCACACTAGTAGTCTCAGATTCAGATCATATTGTCAGGGCTCATAACACCAATTTGTAATGGTAGGTTAAAATGACTTCCAGGCAACTCTGGAAATACGTTTGGGACCTTAAACAGGCTTACCCCTACTGCATACTAAAGGGCACATTCATTGCATTGGCAGATAAATATGCCAGAGTGAGAAAAACGATATCAGCCATAACTCGCTCAGCAACTGCAAATGATGAGGAAATAATAGAATCTTAGGTATTGTACCTAGGTCGAATGGTTTCCCAAGTAATTACATTTATGACATTGACAATAATAAAGCAGTAGTCACAATTCCTATGAAAAAAGGGGATCCCATTCAAACATTTATTTCTAATCGAGCAGTCAGGGAGAAGCTGATTTCAGTCACGCATGCTGGACTTGCATCTACTCATTTTGGGGATAGTGCAACTGCACAGCTACTCCTTGACCGGTATTCGTGGCCAGGACTAAGGCAACAGGGTAAAGTATACATAGCGAAATGTCTGAAGACAACTGTGGACCACAGCAAAAAACCTAAAGAAGCTCCTTTACGAAAGGCATCCTCGCCTTTTGAGATTCAATATCCGGATAATATAGACCCACTACCAGCAATAAATATGTACAAGTATATTCTAGTAATAGTGGATTATTGCACTAGGTTCACTAGACTCAGTTTGGCCCATTTTACAGACCAACAGTGGAAGTAATCGGAGTGAAGGTTCCAGAACTGCTGTCCTGCCCGCAATACCAAAGAGAGGTACCAGGCAAGTTTCTGTGGACCTGAAACCTGCTATAAGTAGTTACCGCAATGTTTCATGCAATCCTCCTCTTCCAGTTGAGGAGCCCGCAGAAGAAGAGGGAGATTCGACAAATGATGATTGGCGTTCAAGATGTGGAAGAATATGCCCCTCTTGACTACAATTCCATAATTCAGGGAAGTATTGCAGGTCTGCCAATTTGGAAACAGAAAGCCTTTCTAGTTGCTAAGGTAATGAAAGAATTATTTTGGACAGACTTTCTGAAACGAGGTTATATAATGCTGGAAGTATATTGCCTCCTACTGTGGCTGAGCCTCACTGTGTTTTTCATCTCGCTGACTATGGGGCATTTTCTGAGAAAAGTTTCCACTCCACCTGCAAGCAAAGAAGTGCTTCTAAAGCCTTTAAGTCTCCACACATGCTAGAGAAAAGAGAGCTCCAAGAGACAGGATCTCCAACCTCAATACAAATGTTTCTTCTAACCATGGGTCATATGTGGATGCCATTGTTTAAGACATTTAATGGCCCAGTCAAGCAGCTGCAAGTTCACACTTTCTGTGGTTGAATCCAGACTGTTTGCACCCAGTAATCCTGTGACCAGAACATATAGAGGACCTTTAAGAACTAGGCTCCAGACATTTGGGCAAAATGCGTCATTTGATGTTTTTGATGATGTTGAGGATCTCCATGATATGGGGTTCCATGTGTGTTATGTGCGATATTACAATGCCTTTCTACTTGTCAAGCGTGAGCCCATCCTGTGGCCCAAATACACTTTCTGGGAACACTGTGCAGTGACTTTTCAAACCAATAGCACAGTTCCCATATATTTCACTGAGACCATACCAAGCAGGGGATTACATGTTAGAATATCGGTATAAATTCCCTCGAGAACCACATAATGCACAACACATGTATTTTGCATATTCAGTAATTTTTGACAGAATACCTTCCAAACATGAATGAACAAACTTGGCAGGAAAACTGTCACTCTGGTCTATGTGCGGTCAACAGAGGTGTTCACATGTTAGACATGGCATGTATAGATTACCACATTTGATGTATTTTTTTTTTTATTATACGCAGCTGCAGACCACTTCCAGTAATAGGAACTTGAGCTTCTACCCAGACTGGAAGAGGGAAGAAGGCGAGTTCTGGAGCGCATTTTATATAGAGACAAAAAAGAATGCAATGGCACCAAGCATATTACTTATGCATCAAGAAGGCCTGTAATATGGGCAGTTCAAGCAAACTAATGCAATAAAAGAAAAGCAGGAACCAGTGTGGGCCCATATAGGGCTTGGAATTCGCATTACACTTCCCTGACGCAAGCTATATCCATAGGTAAGCTATGCCAAGGAATGCTTTCGCACTATCACCAGAGTGAAGTGATACTATCTCTAGATAGCTGTCCAATTCTCTTCTTTTATGAAGTTATCATGCAGTCAGCTATTGGCCTCAGGGGCACACAAAGTGGGTGTGTCAGAAGAGCAGCTACATGCACCACCTCTGACCCTAGAGTAGAATGTGAGGTGGGACAAGTGTCCATAACAGGTAGAACTTACACTTGGTCATAAGCAATAATGCAAAACCTGCAGACTGAAAGTGAGGCAGTGCGGCTAGGGTTTCATGGATCAGATTCTAATGATCAAGCGCTAGAGCAGGGCTTCTATGTGCTAAGAGATGTCATTACAGATTTAGTGGGATTGGTTCAAAATTACTCGTCTAGGATTTGAAGCAACCAAGAAGCTGCAGTAAGTCTTTATGTGGCAAGAGATTTTCTGAACACTCTTAGCAGAGGAGTCCCAGATTGGAATGTAATTTCATGGCCAGAACAAATGAATGCTCTTAACTTGTCCATGGTTGCAGTACGCCAGGCAATGTCAGGCTCTACGTTCTTGTTTAGTGTACTTACAAAGAGTTTTGCAGCTTCATCTGCCTGGCACCAGGCGACTAATTGGATTTTGCATGGTGTGTTAAATATTCCCATTCAAACACCTTCCACGGTATGTCAGGAACTCCATTCCTGGGGTAGCATGCAATTTGTTAGTGACACTTGGATCAGGGAAGACTATGTTGTGCCGTATTCACCTGCATGTGTGTGACCTCCAAGCCCTGAAATAACATTGTACTTATTGCGAGAATGCAAAGGCTCTACGCGGATAGTTTGCGCACATGCTGCACCAGTAAATTCCTGTGACAGTAACAATAAATGTACACAGCTTATCTAATGGCTCATATCTAGTGCAATAAGTGCTGTGGGTTTATTTCGAATCCACCTAAGCCATCCCAATTGGGATTCCTACTCTGGCCTAGTTTCAAGTTACAACAATTGGAATATCCAAAATTGAGCTTGCACATGGCACGACTGCTAAACATGCATCTAACAGTGTGCAGCAGAGAAGAGTCTTATCTTGATGCACACTCTACAATGGTCAAACAGATTGCATCTTGAGGATACAACGGAAGAGGCCATGCACTCTCTACTTGCCAGCTCACAGTTGACTGGGTCAATACTGTTTTTTCCTGTGGTTGCAGACGCTCTTAGAAAAGGGCTCACCCCACTGGGCATGTCATTAGAACACTGACTTATTTGCCAAGTGCTTGGGGTTGTGGACTGCTGCTAATATTTACATTAAACCACACTGAACTTCACTAAAAATGCAAATACAGGGATGAATGGATCAATCAATGCAATCGCCAATACAGGTTTGACAGTTATAGAAAATGGAAAGTATTGATTTTTTTTCTATCGCACTCGTACACAAGCGTTTCAGCAATGTTTGCTAGCTTTCACTGCTATTGGCAAATGTTATAAATGTTTTTGTGGATGGAATAAGTACTTGCTACATTCCCGACTATACTACTGCCATTTTCTTCAAAATATAAGTTACTTTCTCCTTTTTGTGAAAAGAAACAAAACGTTCACGCTGTAAGAGGGTGTGTGTTTATCTTCCTGGTTTTGTGTTGGATAACATTATGACGTGGGTGATGACACGGTACATTTGGCTACGTTGTCCACGAACGTCAAGAGAATAGGTGAAGCACATCGTTTTGACTAGTGAGGCCAGCTTGAGGGGCGGGTGATTTGAATTACTGCTGCAAGGGTACTTGAATTTAGGGCGACAGTTCAATGCTAAGTTTAGCACAAGTTGGGGGTACCCAACCCATCAGTTTCGCATGCATAAAATGTGAGAAAAAGGTGAGATGCATTGGAAAGTGTTTCAAGGCGCGTTGCGACAAGGGAAGGGAATAGGGGGAGGACAAAAGACAGCGATATTACTCAAGGAGTTGGAGGAGCGAAGAGCTCAAGTAGAATATATTTCCAAAGAGAGTTGGAGGTATTGCCCCAGAAAGCCTTGTGGACAATGCAGAGGGTCTTGAACTTGATCCTTGCTGTCACTAGGAGCCAATGGATAGATTTCAGGGCAGGAGAGATACGATCCCTGGGCTTGAGGCCAAAGACAAGTCTTGCAGTCCTGTTCTGGATGAGTTGTAGAGGGCGGAGAGTAGAGGCAGGCAGATTTAAAAAGAGGCTGTTGCAGTAGTCCAGCCTAGAGAGAACCAGAGCTCTGAAGACAGTGAGCTTCTGGGGGGGGTTAGGAAATGAAGAATACCTCTGAGGAGGTGCAGTTGGAGTTCTCTCTTCACATCTGTGACGTCTCTAAGAGGTGTGGAGTCAAAGATGACCCCAATGTTCTTAGCTTCACAGGTGGGAGCAGGAAGAGGGCCAAGGGAGGCCAGCCAGAGAGTGGCAGGAAAGGAAGGTGCAGGTGTGCCGATGAGGAGGTTCTCTGTCTTACTGGCATTAAGGCAGAGATCATTGGCAGCACATCACTCCTGGATTGCAGTCAGAGATGAGAGAGGGAGAAGAGCCGGCAGAGGGGAGCCTGAAAACGAGTTGAGTCTCATCCGCATAGCACTGAAAGTTGGAGCAGAGAGCAGCAATGCAGTGGGCGAGAGGTGCCAGGTATTGGTTGAACAACCATGGAGAAAGGTTAGACCCCTTGGGAACACCACAGGTAGAGAGGGGGATAGAAGAGAGGAAGGACCCAAGTTGGACCTAGGAGGGTCGGTCCAAGAGGAAAAAGCTCAGCCAGGCCAGGGCCTGATCAGAGATACCCAGGTTATCACGGAGCCGGTTGAGCAGGATGGCATGGTTGACTGTGTCAAAAGCAGAAGAGAGATCGGGTAAGATTAGGACAGGGGGGTGATTAAAATCAAAGCTAGAGAGTGCAGTTTCCGTGCTCCTGGCTGCTCTGAAGCCAGACTGATGGAGAAAAACAACAGATTCAGTGTGAAGATTAAGGTGGGAGATGGCCAGCTTTTCCAAGAGTTAGCCCAGGAAAGGAGTAATGGAGATTGTGCGATAGTTAGCCAGACAGGAGGGGTCGGCTGAGGGTTTCTTGAGAAGAGAGTGCACAAGAGTGGTTCAGGAGGGAAGGTATCCGTTGTGAAAGAGCGATTGCAGAAGTCGGACAAGGCTTGTCAATGTGGTCCTTGATGCTTTTGGAAGAATCTTTTTTGACAAGACTTTCATAGATCGGACTTGTCTAGAGTGAACAGAGGAAAGGCAGAGAAGGGAGGCCAGAGGTAGAGGAAGAGAGTAGAAGGAGAGGACGGAAGGGTGGGCAGGATGTCATGGGTTTTAGAGATGAAATGAGAGGCCAGGGCCGTGCATAGGTCAACTGCAACAGGATTGGCCTGCTCCGTGCAGATTTTTAAGGAGTTCGGCCGAGTTGTTAGATGCCGCAAGCTTGGATGTGAGCTTTCTTCTTAATGAGGACAAAGAATCGGTATTGCCTTTGGAGCAGGCGGCAGGCCAGTGTGTCAGAGGATACACAAGATGCCAGCCATTTCCTCTCAGCCACCCTACGCTTGCGTTTAAGGGTGACGAGGTCTGAGTCGTACCAGGAGTTGCACTTGGCTTTGAGCTTCAAGCGGAACCTCATGACAGGAGCACATGCATCAAGAGTATCAGAGATAGAATGGAGCATTGAAAGGGCTGTGTCAGGATGTGAATCAGCCGGAGGTAGAGGAGGGGGGGAGAGAAAGGCAGCGGGAGGCTCAACTGACACACGCTTCATGGGTCGGATGACCGAGAAGGTGGGTGGCAGTGTGTTGGTAGGTTCGGCCTGAGGGATTTAGACAGATGAGAGCAGAGGAGAAAGTGATCACTCCGTGAGAGAGAGGAGTGGTGAGAGGGGAAGGTCTGAGGAGATCAGAACATCCAGAGTGTGCTCTGCAGAGTGAGTCAGGTAAGTGGGGAGAATAGAAAGAGTTGCATAAATCGCAAGAGAGTCAGGAGGAGGGACAGGAAGCATCCAGGTGGTTGTTGAAGTCACCAAGGAGGAGGGGTTGTTGAGTGGTTGAGGCCAGGAGGGAGGAGGAGAGGTCCGCCCACTCACAGAGGAAGGAGGTGATCTGACCAGGTGGCCACAGCCACGGTGAGAGAATGGCATGGAGAGAGAAAGCCTGCAAACAAGGCATTCCAAGGAGGAGTAGGCCTGCATAGGAATGATAAGAAGCAAGAATCCACTCTACTAGTAATAGAAATTAGCAAACAGGGGGTGGGGGTTTGGTGGAGCCAAGGCAATGCATTTCAAATGCAAGCTGAAACCACTAATCTCTGCCCGCATTCCATGGAACACGCAGGCTGCCTCCCCTGCCGCAGGCCATCTTTCCCCCACCCTCCCTTTATTTTTTTCCCCAAACCACCGTCCCCAGTCCAACTTACCCGATTGTTGGAGCAGCAACTGCCACCGCTGCTTCCCTCCTCGCTTTTACAGCCGCCATGGTAAAAGAGGGTCTCTGTACGCAGCCCGCCTTCTACAACCATGGAAGCCATTTTGGAACAGGAAATAAAGTATTTTCATTCATTGAACAGGGTTCCGTTTGTGTCCTGTTCAATGAATGAAAATAGTTTTTTTATTAGCACCCCGGGTTACCATTTTGCTATCCCGGGGTGCTAATGGCGTTAGCACCCCGCTCAAAGGGATGGAACAGTGGGCGGGAGGGTAAACACCACAGCACAAAACCAACAATACAGTTTGATGTGCTGATGCGAGTTCTTCCAATATGTGTATGTCCCCCAAGCACGCCTTACCACCGCACAACTGCAGAGCACTCCTCACACTCACTAGGAGTGCGCAACTCAGGGTTTAAATATCGACAGAGTAATGTGGGCGGGGGAAACCGCAATTGTCTCCAAAGTTCCAACAAACAACTGTAGCAGCAAGTCCTGCAAAACACTCCTCATGCACTCACTACTAGGAAAAGCTAATTCATGCAACATGATATTGGTACAACAGAATGACAGTGTGTTACACACTACGATGTGAACCTCACCCTGTAATTACCCTACATGGGCACCATAACTATCCACTCCCTGAAGTGTCACGAAGCCTATGCTAACCTTACCCATTAACATTTCTGCTTGACACATAGTCCAACTAAGCCACTCGCGCACAGAATGTTTACTCTTTGACAACCAACCCGACCACCAGCTTACATACCACAGTCCAAATCAAAAGGATCCCAGCTCTACGAAAAAGACGAGGTTTTCTTACAGGACAAAAACTATGTTTCTAAGGCAGGACACCTAGCTCCTCACCCAGGACTCATTACTTCCTGTCTGCAGCCATCAACACATGAGCAAAGTTATCTGGCATTTTTCCTTTCCCAGTTCTTACCAAAAGTACCCAATTTTCTTTAAGTACGCAGGAGACCCTGGAAGCCACGTCAGGTGACATCGCACTCTACACCCCCTGAAACCAATGTCAAGACAAACTTAACCAAAAGTTATGTTACACAGGAAATAATGTATACAATGAGAATTGCCTATGGAAGCGAAGCACTCTGCATACATATAAAATAGGAGAGGGTATAAAATATGCATATATTGATCGTGCCACGGCTGTAAAGCACTACGAAGCCAGCGCTGTCTAAAAAAGAAACCCCTTCGTCGCTGTGGTGACAAACACTAGAAAGCGGGACAGCCCCGGCGTAAGCAGAGTCTCTTACAGCGGATGGTGTGGAAGCCGCAACGTGGCTGCTTCTCGAAGCTGTCTCCTAGTTTCAGAGCCCGCTCCTTGCTGTCGAAGCTGGGGAAAGCTGCGCCATTCATCCTCCTGCCAGGCACCCGCTGTCACAGCTGACCATCTGTTGCCCAAAGTGGAGAGAAGTTGGGGGAGGGGCAGAGGCAGAGAAAACTTTCCCTAATCAGACGAGCACGCGTCGCCGGGGTTAGACTAGTGCGGCTCGAGCGTTTCAGCCTCCCAACGGCAAGACGCGCGCAGCTAGCGAGTGCTGAAAACAAATTGCACAGCGTCCATCTTAGAGTAATAACAGCATCGTTCACCTAAACCCGGGTTAATTTAAATGTTATGTATGTACGAACATTTTATATACATTTTCCTTCATTTCTTGCTCAAAGTAATTTCGTGAACTTCTGCTGAGTTTTAGCTACCGGTATTATTTTTGGATGTCAGCGTTCCAAAACCTCTAACACCTACGCCTATAGAACCAATTACCAATCCTTTAACACATGGCATTGTGTTATTTTTTTTAAGGGTGCTGATTGGTTAGGACAAACTTCTGTTGCCGAGTTGTCAAGTGATTTGAGCAAAGCTGTTATTCAAACAGGGGGAGGAGGTCCATAGGAGGCTGAAAACTAAAGAAGGACGACACATCAAAAGTGATCCTTCAAGCGAAAAAGTCCCGAGTGTTCGGTAACCGTGCACCATAAATATGCAAGAAAAAAAAACAATTTCTTTAGAGCAACCAATTTGAAATGCAAAGACTGAAAATAAAATATGCAAGATTTATACACAAATATATTTCTCATATTTTAAGATATTAAAGAATATTTTTTTTAAAAAAATGTATCTCAGCTTGGAATTCCAAACGTATTTTTTAATACTGGAAGCCTTCATTCATTCTAAGAAGAGACAGCTATTCCGTTTTCAAAGACTTAAAACGTTCAAAGTATTTTTCTGCATCAATACTATATTCAAGGGAACGTAAAATCAAATGACGTGTAGGCCTTTGGTGTAGACGTGTTTCTATTTGAAACAGAAGATAACGAGCCGCCAAGAGCCAACCTCTTTCTGAAACTAGACCGCTCAATTAAATATTGCACTTCCATGTGGGCTGCGCCATGCTAGATGTAGGAAAACACGTCAATATATCAGAGGTGTTTCCTTTAACAATGAAACCTTTTTCCTTATACTTTTTCTTAAAATTCTTTTTTTATTGGCTTTCAATGAAAAGTTTTCATATAACAACAAACACAACAAATCGACTCCCCCCGACCCCCCTGTCCCCTCGGTGGCCTTTTTCCTTATACTTACTGTGCCGCAAATGGAACTATGTTTGCGCGGTCTAGTATTTAAAGATGTCGTTTCCCTGGAGGCGTCGGTTGCTAAGGGAGAGTGAAGGCTCGGGTGATAAGCGCAGTACCTTTTATGAGAATAAGTGATGCAGTTTTCTCAATGTGATTGATTGGAAGGTAAGATTAAAAAAAACAGTCAACCCAGGTTTGTGTGCAAGAAGTGCGGAGCGACCGCTATAACTTTTTCATCCATAATTCATGACCACAATGCCCCAAGTAGATTGATCATTTTCCTGCAATGTTTTCCAAGATTGCAATTTTAAAATGATTGTTTTCATATAGCACGTATAGCTAGACCATATCCCAGAAGTCAAAGTCGAGTAAAGACCTCGTGGTACTCTGACTGAACTAAAAAGAAAGGAATGGGGTGGCACGAGGGGCACCGAGGCATAGTCGTGCAGCTCCGTGCTTCATCTTTGGTTTGTAATCATCATTACCTCCACGTCGCTCTTCCTCGTCCCAATACTTGCCTTTGGGGGCCCCCGCCACCCTCACAGGAGCCATCTTTTCTTATTTGTTTTTATTTGTAGGTATATAACCTAGTCCCACCTACCCATAATCCAGTGTCCTCTGGACAGGAACCATTGACCTCTTCCTTAAGCAGGGCTCCGAGGAGCAACAGCTGCTTCCAGTGGTGCAGATGTATGTAGGGCCCAAAAGGTAAGCAGGTCTGGGGGGGGGAACTGTCCCCAAAGGAGGCGGCCACCACAGGGCGGTGCTGCCATTTTCTGGATTCAGAGGCTCCAGAGGACAGCAATACAGATTTTTCAATCGCCCCCTTCGAACCCTGCCACAGAACTTGCCTCTATCCAACAGTACCTTTGATCTAGGTCTTATAAAGTGCCGAGTGCCAGCTCTTATGCTCCTTCTGAGACTTACTTACAACATCCTGATTATGCCGGCACCTATTCAGGGTAAGAAGCTCAATACCAGTATACATCCCTAACCATTATTGCAACCGTATTGCACTGTCAATGTATGGCTGTGTGACCTGAGTATACTCACCATTTCCAAACTGTATTGTGCCTTATGGTCGCTTTCAGACCACTTTTTAACTGTGCCGTATGGTCGCTTTCAGACCACTTTTTAACTGTGCCGTATGGTCGCTTTTAGACCACTTTTTAACTGTGCCTTATGGTCGCTTTCAGACCACTTTTTAACTGTGCCTTATGGTCGCTTTTAGACCACTCTCAAACTGTGTTGTGCCTTATGGTCGCTTTCAGACCACTCTTTAACTGTGCCTTATGGTCACTTTTAGACCACTCTCAAATTGTGTTGTGCCTTATGGTCGCTTTTAGACCACTCTCAAATTGTGTTGTGCCGTATGATCGCTTTCAGACCACTTTTAAATTGTGCCTTATGGTCGCTTTCAGACCAATCTTAAATTGTGTTGTGCCTTATGGTCGCTTTCAGACCACTTTAAACTGTGTGTGCCTTATGCCTTTGTCAATTTCTAAGTGCCATGCCCCACTATATTGGCATTTTTAGCCACGATTAGAACTTCCCAAGCCTGAACCCTTGCTGTAGCATATCCGCCTTACAGATACTAACAGGATCTACCAACCTAGACCGATAGTACACTTGCACCCCTATCCCCTCCAAACTCACCAAATACAAGCATTACCTCATCGCTACCACAATATGCACACTACCACCTGCGTCTCACACCCACGTGGGACCATAGCCTGGACTCTCCTAACCATCACCATCATAATGGCCCTCACCAACTCTACACCCTGCAACTTGCATGAGAGAAACTTGCGACTTAGAGCTAGGCTCCCACGACTTTATGACATCAAAAATAAGAGAACCAACCCACCAGTATCCACGCGCACCCCCACTACCATCAATCCTAACCTCCCTGACCTTGCGACGATAAATCGTCCTCAACCACTTGATTACCCATACTACAAACAGAGGAGACACAACCACCCCAATCCCAGAACTGCCAAAGATAACAAGATAAATCCAACACTATCAGGCGCACTCATTAATGCTAGGTCCATTATAGCACACAACACCGAAATAGCAGATATACTGTCTTCGGACAGTTTAGATATCCTTGCTGTCACTGAAACTTGGCTCCATGATGCAGCTGGCCCTGCCCTCTCGACTGCCATACCAGATAACTTCAATATCCTTAGAGTCGACCGTCCCAACACTAGAGGAGGTGGCCTAGCCATCATAACCAAAACACATCTAGCTGCCAGACTCACCCCACACCCAGCTCTCACATCATGCGAACTTCTCTCAGCTAAAATACCTATCTCAAATAACAGCACACTAACTATACTTCTTGTGTACAGACCACCAGGCCCACTAGGCAATTTTGAGGAAGACTTATCTAGCCTCCTCACCGACAGCATCAAAGACTCCACTCAGCTCCTTCTACTAGGCGACTTTAACTTAGGCTTCAATGACGCTGAAGACAAACAAGCACAAGCAATCCAATCTATTCTAGCCAATCACGACATTACCCAAAATGTCCTAGCTCCTACACATATAAAAGGCCGCACGCTAGACTGGATAGCCAACCACAACTGCAACATCACCATCTCCAGTATCCTACCTCAAATATGGACTGACCATCATCTTATTTGCTTCATAGCCAACATCGAACCTCCCAAACCCAATAAGAATAAAATAGCACCCCCCATGCCAACAAGAAGTAAAAAAGAAATCACAGCTGAAAAACTACTCCCACTCCTCCTACCAACTCTCATAGCTAGTCCAAATGATTCCAACCCCAGTGAGTTAGTCGAATCATTTAACAACGCCATGACCAAAGCGCTAGACTTGATTGCCCCTACCAAACTCCACAAAAGTAAACGGGAAACTCACCTCAACTCTTGGTTTACCCCCCATCTCAAAGAAATGCGTATCCAAAAACGCAAACTCCAAGCTATCTGGAGGCATACTCCCTCTGCCGACAATAGAACCACACTTGCTAACTTTGCCAAAAAATACAAAAAGGAAATCATTCAAACGAAAAAAGACTCATTCAATCATAGAATCAGTAAAGCCAATTCTAACTCCAAAGAGTTCTTCACTATTCTTCGTGAATTGGAAAACCCTATTGCCCCCACAGACAATGTCCCCAAGGATAAAATCTGGTGCACTAGCATCCAAAATGCTCTTGCAAATAAAATCATAACCCTTCAATCTAAAATTGCTGAGAAAAAAGCTTCCTTGCACCCTCACGGTACCCACACCACCCCATTGAAGGAGTCACCCAGCACACCCCCCCAAAACAATGATAAACCCTTCAGGTTCACCAACATCTCTATACTGGAAACGGAAAAGGTCATTCTGTCCCTTAAACCGTCAAATTGCCAAGGTGACAGTTGCCCTGCGCAAATCATTAAGGATGCAGCTAGAGATCTAGCACCCTTCATCTCGAAACTTATCAATGCCTCCTTTAACACGAGCACTGTACCCACCAACCTTAAAGGATCCTGGGTTCTCCCCCTCCTCAAAAAACAGACACTTGACCCAGCTATCCCCACTAACTACAGGCCTATTACTACGGTCCCATTCCTCCTTAAAATCATTGATAGAGTAGCCTACCTCCAAATCCAAAACCACTTGGAGACGCACCAACTATTAGGTACACGGCAATCTGGCTTCAGACCACTGCACGGCACTGAAACAGCCCTCATTGACCTTAAGACACAAATTGACGAGCTGAAGGACAATGGTAATACAGCTATGCTCCTCCTCCTTGACCTGTCAGCGGCCTTTGACCTGGTGGATCACGCAGTATTATGCAACCATCTAGCGTCTGCCGCTCACTTCTCAAGTGAAGCTATAGCATGGGTACAATCCTTCCTAGCCAACCGTTCAATGAGTGTTCTCCCCTGTAGCAGCAGCGGACCCAATCCAAATCACTTGTGGTGTCCCACAAGGCTCATTTGTCTCACCGACTATGTACAATATCTTCACTAAGCCTCTCTTCGACAAACTAGGGGTAACCTACACGAATTATGCAGACGATACGCAGATTCTCATACCTCTATCAGGCAACTTTGTCGAAGATACAGCTCTAGTAAACAAAATCTACCTCCTCATTCAGGCATGGATGGCCTCCCACGGCCTCTGCCTAAATGACGACAAAACTGAGATACTAATACTGGGTTCCGACTCCAACCTAAAAAAACTGAGCCCCAACTATCGTAACTTTAACATAGATGGCAATACAATTAAGGTGGCTACCGAGGTAAAAACCTTGGGCTTCTACCTCGACTCCACTCTATCCCTTAAAAAACAAGTCAACACCCTGGCATCCTCTACAGCGTACACCTGCAAACTAATCAGGACCTGCAGACCTTACCTCTCTAAAACCAACTGCATCATGCTTGCCAATGCGTTAGTCATGTCCAAACTAGACTATTGCAATGCCCTCTATGCAGGGGCCAACAAATCCATCATAAATAAAATGCAAATCCTTCAAAACAACGCTCTTAGAGCTGCCCTTGACATACCCCGCAAAGCACATATCTCAAACGTTAGGAAAGACCACCACTGGCTCAAAATCAGCGACAGAGTCCTGCTCAAGATACTATCGCTTACCCATAAAGGGCTCAACAACACTGCTCCCCCCTAACTAGAAAATCATCTAGGCACCATACCAGGGCTACTAACCACTACCTGCTCGAAACCCCTAGATTCAGACGCTCCAAAGCGGGCGGAGCAAGTTTCCCTGTCAAAGCTGCCCAGGCCTGGAACGCATTACCCACTGCACTAAGAGCCAACTTGCCCTACTCCAATTTTAGACGCAAGGTAAAAAACTGGCTCTGGACAAATGACAACTAACCCCTGAGGCACCCATGATACCGTTGTCCATAATGACTTCTGTTCTCAGACCTGCACACTCCCTCAAAACTACAATATGCTAGTTTTCTTCTTCTTCTGCCACACGGCAAGTATTGATCTGTCTTACGGTACTGTTATGTTGTTTCTCGCCTATACTCTGTATGTAACCCAAGTTTAAGTAACCTTGTACCTGCTGCGCCCGGCTACCCCTGGGTTTTGTGCGCATTATCAAATAAACAATACAATACAATTCTATTAAAGACACCAGCTCAGGTTATGCTCAACTTGTTGCAGGGGGCCTGCTGTGGGCATCCAGCAGGCCCCCACAGTGCTATGGAAAACAGCACTCTGGAGGCCCAGTGCCTCTAGAGGGTGGGGCCTGCTCTGGATATCCAGCAGGCCCCATGGTGCTATGGGACACCAGCACCATCTGGAGTGGGGGCAGCGTGAGCCATGCCCCTCACCAGGCAGACCTCTGCCACCGTACTGTCACGAGGGTCCCACAGCATCAGGGCATGCAGCTAGTGCTTCCACGTGTATGCCTGCAGGCCTACATAAATGGAATACAGACTTGGTCATTCCTCTTTGGGAGTCCGCAGCCGTTCTGGTGCACATGTCTGCAGAGGCTCCATTTATGCCATGGGCCATGTTAAAAGGGCAATACACAGGGGAGGGACACATTCCTCTTCAAGGGGCAATACACTTGGGAGGGTCACCCACCACACTCCTCCTTTTCCATAACAAACACACACACGTTACTAAAACCCTAAACGATCCTCTCCCCGGTTAGGGAACAACATTAGTTGGGCTACCTCAGAGTAGGCTACTGCGGAACGACATTACTTGGGCTACTTCAGAATAGACTACTTCAGAATCGTAGGATCGACAACAAATAGGATATGCCACTATTTCACACATTGGACTCACCTAGTTATAGACATACAACATATAACCCGCAGGGGACAGTCGCGGTTCTCAAACTGCTGCTGGAAATGTTGACAGTTCGTCCACATACTGCAAAACCCTTTAACCTGGAGTCAGTGAAACTTCCACCACTGAATAACGCCACTGCTAGCTGCTTCTGCCATTTAAAGGAATGCCTACAAACCTACGGGAATACAGCTCCCCATACATTTAACTGGGACCAGTTTAAACTCATACTTTCCATGCAGGCCTCCAGCATTTAAACAAATGGTTACTGCGTCCTCTCTGAGCACTTGCAGGATTGCAGGATACCAGTTCACTTTGTTCACAGGCCCCCATAGTGCTACAGGCAAGAGCACTCTAGAGGCCCAGTGCCTCTGGGGGATGGGGCTTGATCTGGACATCCAGCAGGCCCCATGGTGCTATGGGATACCAGCACCATCTGGAGTGGGGGCAGCGCGAGCCATGCCCCTGACCAAGCGGACCTCTGGCACGTGGGTCCCACAGCATCAGGGCATGCAGGCCGGTGCTAACACGTGTAGGCCTACATAAATGAGACACGCACTCGGTCGTTCTTCTTTGGGAGTCTGCAGCCGTTCTGGTGCACCTGTCTGCAGAGGCTCCTTTTATTAGCTTGGGCCATGACAAAGTCATGGCCCATGTTAAAAGAGCAATACACAGGAGAGGGACACAATCCCCTTAAAGGGGCAACACACCTGGGAGAGTCATCCACCACACAACTCAACTCTTTACTTCTCGAGCTGCCAACAAACAGTTAACAACAAATTTGAACGCACTGTCAAATACTACAATGTCCATGGAAACTTACGAATTTGAAGTTCGTCCCATTGGTTAAACACTTCACGTGGTTCCAACAGTCCAATCCCATACTTCCAATCTCGTATAAACACCTTGTCCCCCTTTCCTTATTCCTCTTTCTGAAGCTGGTCGACAACTGATAAACTCTGCGTTCCAACTAGTAAACACTTGAACTACCCAAAGTCCTTCCATCATTCCTCAGGAACCCGAAGGCTTCGAATCTGCACCTGTGTCATGCCGCCGGCGTCTAGTCGCCGGTGGAGGCTATGGAACGCCTGGCGTTGGCGGCGCCATTAGGTCATCCATTGCTTTTCCCTGTTCCTTTCCCAGGTTGTCGCTCTAGTCTTTCCCTTTCCTTTTCCCGGATTCACTATTTAAGCACCGCCCACTTCCGGGTTCGGTGCGTTGCAACTTTGTTTCTTTCCGAGTTGCTTGCTCCGTTGTGTTTTTCCTCGTTCCAAACTTGCTACCCTTTGATCTCCAGTCGGCGTCACTTCGCCGTTCGCCTTCTTTGTTTCTTTCCTTTCCGTGGCGCTCCGCCACTTTTCTGGTTTTCTCTGTGCCTCTTGTCCTCCCCTACTCTTTCATTTTTCACTACTGGATTCTTCCAAGGACCTGCTTCGCTTTCCATCTCCTGCTCAAGACCCTCCATCCAGTCATCCTGCTTCTTACATCGGGTCTACTGAATTGCTGCACTTCGCTCTCTAAAAACTACAGGATCGTGACTTTGTTCTCCGAGGGTTTTTTTAAGCATCCGCTTTTTTCCCTCTTTACCCGGTCCCTGCGGGAAGGAAGCCTCTTGCTTCCCTGCTTGACAGGGAATCAGGGTGGCTTCTCACCGCGGACGACCATACCTCTTCTCTAAAAAGAAGAAGACTGGAAAAAAGGCATTCCGCCACGACACTACGCCAGAAGACTCAGGTGAGGAGGAAGCCAAGGAGGTAGTTAACATCATTGATAAACCTACCGAGGTTCCGGAGGTTGACAACCTGTCAAAAAATTAAACTGTATCACTGAAACAACAGTTTCATAACGGGTGAGCAACACAGAAGAACATTTTACACACGTATGAATTGACATGAAATGTTTTTATATATATATATATATATGTATATATATATATATATTACATACAACATTCAATTCTCATTCATTCCAAGCTATCTTCGCTGTTGCAAGGGTGTGGTAATCCTTCGCCTCAGTGTCTTTAATAGAATCATGACTTTCTATTACAAATGTATTGAAAATCTGTATTCTATGTCAAGACTCAGAGGCTTGTACTTTGCTAGTTGGAAGCTTACTTACCACCAACGCCACTACTTCATCCACTGGTCTTTGAAAGTCTCACTAGACCAGTCTGCTGCTTTCATAATATCCTCCAAGCGAGCTCTCATTTTGAATGCTGTGGAAGCCATGGCCCCACCCTAGCGGAATGTGCCCCGAAATGAGCAGCATCAATGCCTGCTTGGCTCATGCATCATCTCACCCATCTCGCTAATGTAGTTTATGACACTGCACTGAAAAGTTTCTTTACTGCTATCAATAATTGGAATTCCCCTGCTGGCCTATGCTGAGCTAAGGCCTCTGATCGGACATAACCTGGGTCTGTCTGTAAATGCTGAATACTCTGCAGTTTTGATTCCTGTCTTAGTCCTCTAGGAGAAAAGGATTTTGTGTCCACTTTCAAAGCCTTGATATCTGAAACCCTGTTGCAGTACATTAAGCATAGCAATGTAGATAATTTCGCCCAAATAGCCTTTCTGGATAGGTCTTCATTATCAGGCCACGACTCAAACATTCTCCACACCACTCGCGCCCCAAAGATGTGAATATTTAGGGGTTGGAGGTCTCAAACTCTTAATCCCTTTCATCTGCAGATTAGAGGATGTTCTCCTATCGCACTAATCTCAAAATACTTGTGTGTTGGCTGATATCGTCGACCTATAAGTGTTAATTGTTCTGTAAGCCTTGTTCTGAGCTGCTTTATTCGCTAGAAAGTTCACTACATGCACTTGAACCAGAGGGTGTCTGGCCCCTGTCAGGCACAGCAGAATGTCTACCCTCTGCGGTAGCAGCACTGGTGACTCCTACGACCTCTCCAAGAGGTCTGGAAACCAAGCTTGACCTCTCCAATTGGGGGTCACCAGTATCACTTTCACTCTGTCTCCTGATTTGTGCCAGCGTTCGTGGTATCATGGCAAACGGTGGAAACGCATATTCTGTTGCTGTTCCTCCCCAGACTCTCTGGCACCCAGGATGCGTATTGGAACCAGACGTTCCAGCCCACATCCTGGAGGCACACACAAGGCATGCAGAAGCCTGCGAAAGCTTGGCGTTTCGTTGGAGAATGCATGCCCAAATAAGGACTGACCCGGGTCAGTTCGACCTGGGGAAAGTGAAGGGGCAAGATGGCCAAAGGACAGGACAAAGAACCTTGTGGTATGGCCATTTTGGAGCCAGGCCACCTATTTGTACCAATCGCAGTTTACCTGGCAGGAAAGGGTTAAAAATATACGAAAGGATAAGCTGCCCTGTCCAAGGCACATCTGCACTTCTAAAAAAATCCTTCGAGAGTGTGTAGTGCCTTTGGAAATTACTAATAGACCCAAGGGTACTGTACTGGAAGATGCATTGTACACTTGTCACATGTTGCAAAAAAGTTGCAACACTGCAAAGGACTAAGGGAAACAAAGTCTCCCAGTACTGACTGTCTTAAGGGCATGTCAGTTTCCCCATAAGAAGTGAGCGAAAAGCCCAGAGGAGTGCAGCAGAAGGCTGGGCTCCTCTGGTAAAGTGAGACTATGGTGTTAAACATCGGCAAAAAGTTGGGGGGGGGGGGGTTTACAACTGCAGGAAAAATTACACATGAATGGGAATCTTTCCTAACGAAGATCTTCTTTAGGGAGGCCTGCACTTTGTCTAATGTGGCGTATGTGCTGGCAAACTTCGCAATGTTTTTAATGAAAGTTTTGCCAAACAATTTACCCCTTGCGGCGGCTGCTGCTGCTTCAGACGGGGCTAACTCTCCTAATTTGGAATCGATCTTCATAATGATCGAGCGCCTTCTTTCTGTTGCAATGGCACTATTCGCTTGCTCGCATTCCCCAACAGGCATATTGCTCTCTGTGCCCAGCCTGAGACGACTACTGGGTTGATGGGCTCCTTTCTCTGTTTGGCCTCCTCTGCCAGATGCCATATTTTCGTGATTGGCCCTTCGACATCAAGCAATTTATTTTGGCATGTCCTGCAGGAGCGGTCGATGCCCTTCTTGACGTCCTTACCATACCTTCCCATGAAGGTCTGCATATAGTCATAGATCTCTGCAGTCCCAGCCAACCCATTTGGCACCCTGGGACTGGGGCATCCCATGCTCCTCTTGTTTCTCGCCTCTTTGCTCAGTGGTGCCCTCAGTTTTTTCTTCAGGTATGTTGTGATATTGTCTGTGGGATCCCATTCAGAATACCTACGATGAATTGAAGCATCCGGGTCAAATTTGTCCTTCTGAAGCTCTTCGCCCATAGGCTTGTTCTTTTTTGCACCTGTCTCTAGGGAGCCTACTCCTTGGTCTTTGATCCCTGGAGTTTATTTCAGTTTCTCAGGGGACTTTGCCTGTCACTTCACTTTATTCTTTGCAGGTTTTGTAACCTGCGGTGTGGTCCTGATGCCAGCAGATGGCATGTCCTGCAAAGAGGCTCTGCTGTTCCCTGGCGAGCGTTAACGGTCCAGGTGGTTTTTACCCTGTTCTTGCGGCCCAAACTCCTACTAGAATACTATTTCTTAGGACAATACAGATTTTCCACACATTCGTTACAGAAAGTCATGATTCTATTAAAGACTCGGAGGCGAAAGATTATGCTCTTACTTCTCTTTACTAACTCGAGCAGCAACCATATAACAAGATAAACATGGAAAACAATAATAAAAACTACAAAGTCCAACAGAACCCAGCAATTTTGTAGTTCGTTTTCCATAGGTTAAACAAAACCACGTGATCCACTCTTCCAATCAGTGTCACTTCTCCCTTATAACATCCCATAACTCTGAAGTCCTTCCTCTTTCTTTCGCTGCACTGACAAACTCGCGCCCCAACCGGTAGGCGACTTGTTCCAGCCAATCTTCAAGTTGTCGTTTTCTGTTCCGCTCCTGAAACAAACATAAGCCGTTAGAAATCCCATCATGGAAGGGTGGGCAATCGCATAGCAATACCATTATAACTCAAGACGAAATTGCATATTTCCAACAAGATTGCATTATTTACAACATGATAAAAATTACTTATATCGTAGCGATTGAAATTGGGTGGAATAATCTTTCGCCTCCGAGTCTTTAATAGAATCATGACTTTCTGTAACGAATGTGTGGAAAATCTGTATTCTATGTCAAGACTCGGAGGCTCAGATTATGCTCGTTTAAAGCTTACCTACCACCAACGATGCTACTCGCTCCACTGGTCTAAAATAGAAATTCTTAAAGGTCTCCTCATTAGACCAGTCTGCCGCCTTTAGGACATCTTCCAGACGAGCCCCTGCCAGAAAGGCGGACGATGCCATAGCACCCCGAGTAGAATGTGCCCCGAACTGTTATTCCTGCCTCGGCCATGCACCACCTGACCCATCTAGCTAAGGTGGCTGATGCTACTGCTCTAAAAGGTTTCCTAATCGCTATCAGTAGTTGGTTTACTCCCGCGGGTCTCACTTCATTTGCTTTTCGCTCGTACACTTTCAAACACCTAACTGGGCACAACTTAGGCTTGTCCGGGAAGGCCATGTATTCCACAGACTTAATATTCGTCTTAGTTCTCCTCGCTATGAAAAATATTACCCCTGAAGGTGAAAAGGACTTTCTGTTTGCTTCTAAAGCCCTCACGTCCGAGACCCTTTTACAAGAAATAAGACAGAAGGGTAGTTAACTTAGCCCACAGTGCTTTCCGAGACAAGAATTCATTGTCCGGCCAACTTTGAAATATCCTTAAAACTATACTCACATCCCACAAACAAGAGTATTTGGGAGCTGGGGGTCTCATACACCTAATGCCTTTCAGAAGCCTACACACCAAGGGATGCTCGCCTACAGGCTTATTGTCTATATATGCATGGCCTGCTGAAATCGCCGACCTATAATTATTAATGGTCCTGTAGGCCTTCGCCTGTGCTGCCTGCGCTGCCAAAGAATTCACTATGTGTATTACATCTGTATATACGGGATCAACCTGTCTCTCCAGACACCAATTACTCCATCTATGCCATGCCACTCTATATGCCTTGCCTGTCGCTGGAGCCCAAGACTCCCTGATGAATTCCTGAGCTGTGCCTGAAAGTCCTGGCTTAGACCAGTTCTCCCTGAAATCGCCCAAGCCAGAAGACTCAAGCTCCCTGACCTGACCAATGGATGAATCGCTCCTGCCGGATTTAGCAGTATATCCTCCCTGGCTGGCAGCCGAATAGGGGCTTCGAACGACAGTTCCAGAAGGTCCGGAAACCAAGCTTGGCCTCTCCAGTCTGGTGTTATCAGAATCACTGTTGCTAGCTGACGTCTGACCTGCGCAACTGTGCGTGCTATCAAGGAGAAAGGGGGAAACCCGTATTCCCTTGCTGGTCCCCAGACCTGGAGAAAAGCGTCCGTCGCTTCCGGATCCGGTCTCCAACTGTAAAATCTGGAGAGCTTCCTGTTCAGCCTGGAAGCAAAGAGATCCGTCTGACAGGGACCCCTGCGGCGCATTAATTCCTGGAATACTGAGTCGTCCAGCTGCCAGTCGCTAGAGTCCCTCAGGTATCTTGAGTTCCAATCTGCTACCAGATTGAGCTCCCCCGGTAAATGTTCTGCTCCCACGCTTATTCCCTTCTGGAGACAGATCTGCCAAAACTCCTTGGCCATCTCCGTCAGCTTCTGTGACCTTGTTCCGCCCAGTCGATTTATATATCTGACTGCCGAAACGTTGTCCATCTTCAAGAGAATAGACGATTTCGCACCTTTCTGTGTCCAGCACTGAATCGCAAAGGAGCCCGCTAGAAGCTCCAGGCAATTGATGTGGAGACCCAGTTCCTGTCTCGACCATCTCCCCCCCTGTCGACTGATCCCCACATCTGGCTCCCCAGCGGCTGGCTTCGGACTCTATCACCAGGTCCGGGGATGAGCCAAATATCGCCCGGCCATTCCAGGCTTCCATGTGGCAGAACCACCATTCTAGCTCCAGTCTCGCTTCTTGTGATAGCCTCACTTTCTGTTCGTAAGAAAACCCTCTTCTGAGATGGTTGATCTTCAACCTCTGCAACGCCCTGTAATGCAGGGGGCCTGGAAATATCGCCTATATCGATGATGACAGACGTCCTATAAGCCTCGCTATTTCCCTCAGGGAAACTTCTTGCTTCGCTATCATGACCTTGATCTCCCTCTTGACTGAATTGATTTTGGCTAGGGGTAATTTGAGAATGCCCTGCGTTGTCTCTAAGCTGAACCCCAGAAATTCCATATCCTGAGATGGTTCTAACTGTGACTTCTCCCAATTTATCAGGAACCCCAGCTGTTGTAATAACCCCGTGGTTAACAGGACCTGCCAAACTAGAACTTCTTTGTCCTGGCACATTAAACATATGTCGTCCAGGTAAATAATCAGCCTGATCCCCTGCTCTCTCAGGTGTGTCACTACTGGTTTCAAGAGTTTGGTGAAACACCATGGCGCCGACGCTAGCCCGAAGGGGAGACATTTGAATTCCCACTTCTGTCCCTTCCAAAGGAACTGGAGAAGTTTTGTCTGCTCTGGCTGGATAGGAATCGTTAAATACGCATCCCTGAGGTCTATCCTTGCTAGCCAGTCTCCTTGTTGGAGAACATCCCTTAGAAGATGGATGCCTTCCATATTGAAATGCCTGTACACTAGAAAGAAATTCAAACTCCTCAGGTTTATCACTGGTCTGACCTTGTGTCTCTTCTTGACCAAAAACAGATTGCTTATAAAACCCCCTGGTCCCTCTGAAGCTGCACCGATTGCATTCTTTGCCTTTAGCAATTCCACCTCCTTGTCTAGCAGGACCTCGTCTTCTCTGCTGAAATTTATCCTTCTTGGCCGTACCACCTGATATGGTTCTCGCCAGAATTCTAACTGAAACCCTCTTACGGTCTGCCTTATCCAAGCGTCTGAAGACAACTCTTCCCATATTTCTACATACAGTTTCACTCTCCCCCCTACTGGAGGAATACTTGCATTTGACCTTTCCATCACTTTCACATCTCTCACCTGAGGGACTCTGGTGTTGTTGTCTTCCGTTGTTCCTCTACCCCTGCCTCTTCCCCTAGAAGGGAAGAAGGGGTTGGACCTTCGGTCTTCTTGTCTCCAATTTCTGTCCTTGTAGGAGCCTCTGTACTGGCCACGGCTGGACGAGCAGCCCCTTCCTCCTCCAGCCTTGTCGAAAACTCTTCGACCGAAAATCTTCTTCAGGGAAGATTGGGCCCTGTCCATCGATACATAAGTACTGGCGAATTTCGCCATGTCCTTGATAAACAAGGCCCCGAAGAGCTTGCCCTTCGCGGCTGTGGCCTGCTCGGATGTCGCCATCTCCCCTAGTCTGGAGTCCAGTTTCATTAGGATCGACCTTCTCCTTTCGGTCGACAACGCTGTATTTGCGTTACCGAGCAGGCAGATAATCCTCTGAGCCCAGCCAGATATAATGCCTGGGTCCACGGGCTCCTTCTTGGCCTTCGCCTCCTCGGCCAGTTGCCAGATCTTGGTGACCGGTCCTAGCATGTCCAGCACCTTGTCCTGACAGGACTGCCAGGATCTGTCGATGCCCCTCTTCACGTCCCTGCCATACCGGCCCAGGAACGTCAGGTTTCTCTCATCAATTTCCGGGGCCTCTGCTACCCCGTCCGGGACTCTCGGCCTTGGGCACTCTGCCTTCAATTTAGATCTGGCTTGTCTACTTAAAGGTGCCCGCAGGCGCCGTCTAAGGTATTCCGCGATCTTCTCCGGAGGGTCCCATTCATTGGATCTGGGGTGAATAAGCTCATCGGGATCGAACTCCTCCCTGAGAAGATCTTCCTGTTCCCTCCTGCCTTTTCTTTTTAGGTTGGCTTTCCTCCTCTTCCGGGGAGGATTGGTCTTCTGAGGAGGTGTAAAATTCAGACCTAGAGCTGCTCTTCCAGTATTCCTCGTCCGACTCGCTCGAGCTAGTGCTCCGTCTGTCGCGGGATCTCGCCTTCCTTTTCCCCCATCTGTGGGGTGAACCCGGGGGGGTCTGGGCGCTACGGCCCCTGCGGGTTTTATGTCTACTTCCCCTTTTGCGCGCTTTGCCCTGGGACAAAGCCGCCAAGCTTCACAAAATGCCCCTCTCTTCCCGGGGCCTTTCGGCACTCTGCAGCATCTGAACTGCTTCGCTCATACGGCGCCTACTGACATGAGGGCCGTCAGAGTCGTTGGTGTAGTCGCTCATGTTTTCACCGCCTCTGTACACTGTGAAGGTGCCTTGTGCAGTTTGCTTGGGCTGCCCCCGTCAATATCTGTATTGTGAAGCTAGGCGAGCCCTCCTATAACAGCAGTCTTACCTGGGACTGAGCCCGTCAAGTGGATGTCTAAGCCTCTCTCACCTCCTCCCCAGTGGCAGAATAAGGGAATAATGTATTTGGGCTGACTTGCAGCTCTCTGTCTGAGCAGGATTCCCTTGCCTGCGGTACCAGCTTCAGCCACTAGGTGGCGTGCACCGCTAGTAAAGGAGCCGGTGATTCCCCACTGTGTACACGGCTGTGGCCCGGGTGTCGGAGCTCCGCAACGATCAGGGATCAGAAGTAGCTTTATAAACTGTGAGGAGCCTGGTGCTCTGTCTCCTTTCACTGACGCGTAAGTTCGCAACGGCGCCGGAACTCCCGAGGTCCCGTCGCGCCGTTGCGAACTTCCGTGCCCACAGTGCCTCCTAACGAGGGAAGCGACGCCGGAACAAAGGTCCCGTCGCGTCTTCCCCGCGGATATGCTCCGCCAACGTTCCACGCGCTCGCAATCGGTTGCGTGTATTAGGTTAAACACACACATATACATATATATATATATATATATATATATATATATATATATATATATATACCCCGAACAACATTCAAACAATAGTAAGATGAAAGGTACTTATCTCAGCTGCTCGAGCAGCAAAGAAAGAGGAAGGACTTCAGAGTTATGGGATGTTATAAGGGAGAAGTGACACTGATTGGAAGAGTGGATCACGTGGTTTTGTTTAACCTATGGAAAACGAACTACAAAATTGCTGGGTTCTGTTGGACTTTGTAGTTTTTATTATTGTTTTCCATGTTTATCTTGTTATATGGTTGCTGCTCGAGTTAGTAAAGAGAAGTAAGAGCATAATCTGAGCCCCTGAGTCTTGACATAGAATTATGCAGCGCTCCTCCAGGCGATTGTGTTCGCAAGATAAACGCTTCAGCACCGGAACCTCTATGTAACGCTTACCTCAGAAACTCTGCGGGAGCACTTCTCTGGAAATCTGTTTGGTGCTATTCTTTGTGTGCGTAGTTAATCTATGCAGTCTGGTGATCTACAAGAAACATTCAGTAATCCTTAGTATACTAGTCTAAAGCACCTGTTCAGGAATTATCTCTCATACCCTTCGGAAGGCGTTACCTGTAGTTTGTTTTTTGGGAGCTCTCCATCCTGCTTTCTACGCAGGGGCGCTTGTTCTGAAGAAGGGAAATGAAATGCGATTTTCTGAGGGATGGAAGGATGGCAGGTGTGCGTGACATGAAAAGAATGGGGAGATAGGAATAGATAAGGATTTAGATACCATTGAGAAGCTGTTCCATTATGTTGACGCGCATGAATACCTAGTCTCATCCAACCCAACTATGAGGAGCAACTCAATATGCGTGTGAACAATTGGCCAAAAAAAAGAAGGTTAACTGCAGAGATAAAGTATAATTCTTTTTCACATAAAACGTGTGGTGCATGCTAACTCGTGAAGAAGACCTTCCACAACCAATAAGATGACTCTAGTAATTTTACTGACTGGAAGCAACTGTAACATTCCCCAGAATTGACGACTCAACACCTTGTCACCGAATTGTAATACTACCTAGCATGTGTGGAAGGGTATATTGCAGAGTATATGCAGATTCATTGAAACATTTTCATTTACAAATGTTGCTAAATCTTCAGATTTAGGTTATACAGCACTTGCGTGTGATATTTATTTGTATTGTTTGCTTGTTAGGCACTTATACAATAAGAAAATACTGTTTCAAAGAGCCGGCAGGGAGGGAGCAGGGGTGGGGAAAACCTTCAAACAGAATATTTAAGAGCAGAGGGGGGAAACAGGTAGAAGGGACAAACCTACTATGCCTTGTGAGTATTCAGAACGTGCAAGTGCAGGAAGGAAGAGGGAATATGAAGTGCGAGGCATGTTGAGTCCTGCACGGAGTGGGGATGCGGGAGGTGTAAATGTGAACCTCGAGGGCGCAGGGTGTACAGATGCAAGTGCTGTGGATATACAGGAGCTGGGCAGAATTGGTATGGGAGTTCAGGGCTCTGAGGGTGCATAAGGGCCCAGGGCGCTAATCAAAGCAACTGTGAGATTAGCAGAGTAGAGAAGAAGGGTAGGAGGAGGAAAAGAGGAAAGTGTTAAGGAGCGTCCAGAAGATGAGAAGATACTGCTCAAGGCGGAGAGGGAGGGGAAGGCTATTCCATAGGAGGGAGCCCATTGAGGAACGTGAACGACCACCTACACTGATTAGAAAAACACTTTACAACCGAGATTTGGTGCTAGAGGAACGTAGTGGTCTAGAAGGAGAGTATCTAGTGAGATAAAGTTGAAGATAGTGTGGTCCCTGGACCCAGACAGCCTTGTGGATGATGCAGAGGGACGTCAATTTAATCCGTGCAGCAACCAGGAGCCAGTGAAGACTTTTAGTGTAGGAGGGATGCAGTTGCTGCCCTATTCCGGATTAGCTGGAGGTGTCGCAGAGTGGAAGATGGTAGATTAAGGATGAGACTATTGTAGTAATGAAGCCTAGAGGGAACTAGAGCTTGGGTCACATTGAGCCTCTGAGGGAAAGTGAGAAAAAGTCAAATTCCTTTGAGAAGGAAGAGCTGAAAGTGGGACTTTCTTGTCCAATGAAAGTTTTCAGAAGCTCTGCAAGGTAATGTAATATAATTCTTCATTTGTATAGCGCCTTTTCCCATTGGTATGGTCTCAAGGTGTTGTAGGTGAATGCCCTTGGGGGACTAAGTCCATGGTATGAGAAATATGGCAGTTGAGTTTAGAATATGTGTGTGCATTGTGGTGTGGTCTCCTTTAAGGTGCGAAGACTGGGTACGTCATTGCGCTGTGTCAATAAATACATCATCGCGTCAGCACGCAGGGCAGTACATGAGCAGGGATTGAAGACCATACAAGCTGTGTTTGTGTCTCTGTTAGAGAGGGCATCCGTGCACCCAGGCCCGCTGGTCCCATCTGAACACCACATTAATTATGGTCAATACAAAGGAGGGCAGGAGTGGCCAAGTTTCTACCAGCTAGCCATATTCTCTGGATAGTATGGGCATGCAGGAGGTTCATTATGTGTACAGTTAGACTACATTTTCGTCATTGGGGATAGCTGCATTTTTATGGCAGAGATGTTGTGCGATGTATCTTAAGAGTGGTTTGTGTGGTGGCAGATGGGTGGCCTTGTCATCGTTTTTTTTTCAAGAGCATGGAGTTTGATATGCACCTGTGTGCTCTGGCTTGCTGGTTTCGTAGATGTGGCGTGCATTCTGTCCTGTTGTCTGCTGGAGTTTATTTTCTTTTGTCTCTGTATGTTTTATTGGCAGGTTCATTGTTGCCCCGGCCTACCTGAGAGGTGCTTGAATAACCACCCAATGCGGTTTGGTGCCTGATCAAAGGTTTCAGTTGGGTTGGTAATGGAGTAGTTTATGTTGGAGGTATTCTAGGCCTGTCTTGTGGAGGGCACAGTGGGTGATGCACATGACCTTGAAAGTCACCTGTCCACGACAAGGAGCCAGTGGAGGACACGGTGGGTGGGTGCTATGTGCTCTCTGGAGCCAAGGTTCTGGAGGAGCCTAGCTACAGTGTTTTGGACCTGTTGGAGCTTTCTGAGTTGATATGCAGGGCACCCAGGTAACAGGAACTGGCATAGACGAGGCTGAAGAGGACAATGGCCATGATTGCGGTGACTCTGTGAGGTTATGAGAAGTAAGACAAGATCCGCATTCTCAGACGGATGTGTAGCTAGCTAGATTTGGACACAGAGTGAATGTGGTGAGAGAGTGTCATATCGGTGTCCTTGGTGCATCCCAGGTTCTTTATTGCATTGGATGCGCTCACGGGGAGGACCTAGGGAGGATGGCCAAGGGGTGGTGGGTTGGGGGAAGAGAGCCGTCTTCCAGCAGAACATGATTTCTGTTTTTCCGGGGTTGCAGCTCAGTGGAAATTAAGTTCAACACAGTGCCGCGTTTCAAGCAATGCTAGAAGCAGATGCTACCCTCAAATTAAAGCTAGCTTTAGTGCAGGTGCTATACTCAAAGACAACTAGAAATAACACTGTGGCATATTCAAAGTGCAGCTGAATTCAATGCAGCTAAGTTCAACACAGTGGCTATACAAAATAAATGTTACCTTTTTTTTTATACAGTGGCTTTTGTAAGGTTGCAGAGTTGGGCTCTGGACACAAAGGTGGCATGCTTGTTGGTATAGATTTATATTGGACTGAAAATAAGCAAGAGCCCTACCTGTCCCTATGACTAAGAGGGGTTTGCCTGCATCAGCCAAAACTAAGGATAATGTCAGTCAAAAGTATAAAGTCCTGTGTCCTAAACCTATTTCCATACCTTACACTTCAATAGAAAAAGTATAACTAAGCTACACCCTACTTGGAACAGGATGACTCCCTTCTTCGGGATGCTTTAGGCAGTTCAAAGTTCCAAGTTCTAAAACATTATTGGGAAGGCGTCTCCCTTCCCCAGGCATTCCTCAGCTTTTCTTTATCAGTAGTCTCTTTATTACAGTTCTGTCTTCTGCCAAAGGATATGACTCCCTTCCTCTGGTCTTTGCGTAATTTCTGCCAAAAGAGTCTTTCTTTTCCCCCTTGGGCTTTCTGTGACTTTTGCTAAAGAGTCTCTGCCCTTGGACTTCTCACAACTTCTGCCAAAGGTACTTTGCTCCTGGTCTTCTCTTAACTTATGACAAAGGCTTTCTTCCTCTGGACTTCTTGTGCTTTTGTGCCAAAGATTCCTTTCCTCTGGACTTCTCATGCTCTATGCCAAAGGTTCTCATCTCGTTATGTGGACCCCAAGCCCCCTTTTCAACTCAGTAATATATTCTAACTAGGCCTGGTTCACCAAACTGCCAAGCCTCTCTTTCAGTCTCTGGAGTGCTCCTTCATCCCCTCCCTTGTCAAATTGGCTCTTTTGATGTTTGGATCTTTGACCCCTCTGTCAGCTTTGCAATCTATTTCAACTAGGCCCGGTTCACTATCTTGCCAGGCCTCTCTTTCAGTCTCTTTGGTGGGCTCTTTTCACCCCCTCCATTCTCAACTTGTGTCTCTCTACGGTCCCACTCGGACGAGGAAGATGGTGTCATGATGCCTACCCCCAGGCTTCCGGACCAAGCCCATCAGCCCCGGGAGCAGACATCTAGACATTTAGTAAAACCTCAGCAGCCCCAGCTAGGGGCTATCTGGGTTCAGTCCTGGCGCCTTAGGCGCCAGGCTCATAGTAGGAATCAGTCCTGGCGCCTAGGGCGCCAGGCTCATAGTCATTACTTACCTCAGGCAGACCATGCTGCAAATGACTCCAATCCAAAATGAAGCCTGAAAGGGACTATTTTTCTACAGGGACTATTTTTTTATTCGGGTGTGGTTCTAGGGACTTCTTACCTGGGACTACTTTTGAGGCTATTTAAACCACGCCCGACCAGCAACACACGCTTCGCGTTATTCTGCATCCAGCAGCGTAACACTCACCGTGCCTGCAGCCTGCATCCAGTCTTCTGCCACGCCCACCTCGAAACCGGAGCTCCTAAAACAAAGAGGAAAGAAAGGGACAAGGTTAGAAAACAAACTTATTTCTATTCCACACCTGATTCTGGATCCAATCTCGTCTCCGGACCTGTAAAGAACATAATTTCTGCACGCGCCGCACCTCCAGCTGCAGTGCTGCGCCATACTCACCAGTCTTCACAGCATCCTTCGGGTCGGCGCTGCCTCCATCATTTCTTCGCCGAACTTCGGCACCTAGGAGACAAAAGAAAACCACAAGGTGAGCCGAGGGAACCAACAAATATAATTCTTACCACCATAGACTTACCTGATTTACCACCGGAGGCATCCTTTTGTGACTCTCCATATTTTCATGTGCCGCATCTGTAAAGAGAGACAAAACAACACGTTTTCCTCACGCAACATTTACCGGATAGCGCCAGGTAATACAGACTCTTACCTGAGCGCCACCAGCTGCCACAAGAGCATCTTTTCACGAGCCAGCTGCAAGACAAGAAAGGAAGGGGGAACAAGAGTGAACATCGGACATATTGAACTCTATGAACTTAATACTTACTGGTCCTCACCAGGAACCTCAGTGTCAATACTCTCCGGAACTCTCCTGAGCCTTCAAACCAGAGAAGTAACTGGAATCGACGCGCCCCTGCAAATCCACGCAGGATGGAGAGCTCATCTTTCAAGAATATAAGGAGAATATTTCTACGGGTTAAGCAGACAAGATTAGGAGGGCAGATCCAGTCAGTCATCGCTGCACTACGCATCACGTGGGTGGAGACCGCAGCTGTCCGGGTCCGGCCGACGCCCCTGTGAGAGCCAGGTGAGCGTAACAGATGGCTCTGCACTTCCTCACAACCACAGTGTGCCTTCCCAGTCCCCTTCTGCAAACCTTTGTACTTGGTCTGCGAGGGTTCTGTTCCTCAGCAAGACCAGACAGCTTCCCCAGGGCTCTCACAGTCTTCGTTCAGTGTTCGGCGGCTGTATCACGCTGGTGTCTCTCCATGCATCGGGTCTTGCTTGGACCACTCGGGAGATTTTTCGTCTGCCACCGGACCCTGGATCCTACAACCATGGAAGTCTTGCTAATTCCCCAACTTGAGGTTCTCTGCCTCTGTTCTAGGCTGCCGGGTCTGCCAAGGGACCTCTCCTTAGCATTCGGCTCCCCGGCGGGTAGCTACTCTGTGGTAGGACAGACCCCATGGGGAGCCCTTGTGAGTGTTTATTTTCTGACTTCCAATAGCTAGCATGCTCGTATCGGATCTGCATAGGGCTCTGCATCGCCATGCTCTTCCTCATGACAGTACTTTTGAAGTTATCCATATTCACTCTTCCCTCAGTCTTCCTCGTCATAGTGTTATTTACCTGATAAAAACAATTACTATGTATAAGGAAATTAGTGGAAGCAAGAGAGGATGGGTTATCTGAGTCTTGTTTTTTTATTTTGTTTATTTTTTATTTATAACGCGCACACAACAAACCAAATCGTATCCTGGCGCATGTGGTGATATTTCCTGGCAAGGAAGCATAATCGTACTGAGAAAAGCTAACACAGAAGATGGAACACAGCTGGATAGTCATCGGACTTACTTAAATAAATACGTCTTTAGGCCTGCTCTAAATTTCAACAGGGAGGTTGCCTGTCTCAGGCTCAACGGAAGACTGTTCCATAATCGAGGTCCAGCCACTGAGAAACATCGATCCCCTCTTGATCTATAATTTGTCCTCAGAATGACAAGACAGAATTGATCTTCAGATCTAAGAGCTCTGGTTGGTTGGTTGGTATCTCTTCAATTTATTGATCAAGTAGGCCGTTGCCAGCCCATTCAGGCATTTGTAAACCAAACGCCCTATTTTAAATTTGATCCGATCATCCACCGCTAACCAGTGCAGAGATCGGCGGAGACCAGAAGTGTAGGTGTTTTTGGTTGCACCACCTGCATTTTGAGCCTTTTGAAGGGAATAGATCTGATTGGCTGCAACTCCAGTCAGAAGTCCATTGCAGTAGTCTAGATTGTAGTTAACCAAAACCCCAGCTACCACAGCACGATCAGTAATAGGTACATAGGGTATGCTTGACGTAGGAGGCAGATGTTCTAGAATACTGATTGAACTTTGGCAGAGACCTGGGCATTACAATCCAGGTCACTCTGCCAAATACAGCCAAGATTCTTTAGAGGAATACTTGAGGCTGGTACCCAGAAACTGTGGTGTGGGGGGCATTTATTTCCTACTAGGAGATGCTTAGGCCCAAACATGATCACCTCTGTTTTTTTTTTTGGGATGAGCTGCAACCAATTCTTTTCCATCCAGGTACCATTTCTTCTAAACACTTACTTACCAAGGCAAGAGCTTCCTCCTCATCGTCAAGCCTGATATAGAGCTGAGTGTTGTCAGCATACGAGTGAGATCTGAGATGATATTTCTCTAGGATATTCATAAGGGCCCAGAGATAAATGTTAAAAAGGAGTGGTGAAAGTGCCGATCCCTGTGGTACCCCCAGAGCACTGGGGAAGAATATCAGAAAGAAATCCACCAACCTTGACACGTTGTTGCCGGCCAGTAAGAAAGGATGTGAACCATTGTAGCGCACAGGGGTCCTACTTCACCAGGTTTTGCATACGATCCAACAAAATGCCATGGTCCATCGTATCAAATGCGGCAGACAGATCAAGCATTACAAGCAGTAAGAGTTTACCTGCATCCCCAGCCTGCAACATCTCATCCCAAACTGCCATCAATGCCATCTCTGTCCCATGTAAGGGGCGAAACCCGTATTGTCGAGGGTGAAGGAAGCCCTGGTCCTCAACGTGATCCTGCAGTTGTTTAGTAACTACTTTTTTCAAAATTTTACCTGGCCAGGGGAGCCCCGCTATTGGCCGATTAGTTATTATAATCCTCAGGGTCCAAACTGACTTTTTTTTTATAGTGGTGAAACAACCGAGACTTTCAAGGCTTCAGGGACAAGCCCTTGGGTAAGTGGTAAGTTAACACACTTGGTCATAAAGGGTGTAAGATCCAATGCAAGTCGTTTAGCAACCAGGGCAGGGATTGGAAAAAAAAAAAGATCATTAGTGGGCTTCAGCTCAGACAGAAGGACAGTAATCTCTTCCTCTGAAACTTGCTTAAAACTAAACTAAACTGGACTATATCAATTGGCATCATGTGCGGATCGTTAGGTTTTTCATTGACTAGGCTCAAGGCCTGTGGTTGGGAGACTAAGTCTAAGCTTCTATTCAGCCTAATGTTGTCTTGAATTTCCACAATTTTATCTCTAAAAAAGTTATCTAGGCCATTGGCATGCAACACAGAGGAAGCTTTCATGGTGCATGTTTGTTAGGGTTAACAAATTCAGCAATTGTCTTGAATAATTCGTGAGGACTATTCAATGCTAATGTGATTTTATTTGATAAGAATATTGATTCGGCAGTGAACACTGCTTTTTTGTACATATAGAGCTGGATGGTATCAACCCAAAAGGTCGTATCCAGAAGACCGTACACATGGTTTTCCTGCATTAGCCATATATAATATAATATAATCATATAAAATCCTGAATCTGAAAATACTGAAGTAGGTGTGCGGGGGTTTTTCCAGAGCTCCTACTTAGGTATTTGCAGATTCGGGGGCTACGGGGGTGTGGCCTCCCCGTCCCCCCGCATGCATGAAAGTGAATGCAGGGGACATTTGGTTTTAAAATGGCAAGACCGAATTGCAAAATGCAGCACAGTGCGCCTCAGCATTTTTCAATCACATCTTTTCATCCTACGTTGTTTTAACGTACATCTGAGCTGGGTTCCACATGTCCTAACAGCATGATGGTGTGTGTGTATACCGCGTGCTCCCTCAACAGTCTTCATTCCTCCCAGAGAGGGGGTCCCCACCCATGGATCCTCCAACTGAGTACCACCCCCAGGGGGACTATCGGGCAGAGGCCTCACGTCCCTGGTCCCATGGGAAGGGTCCCCCTCCTGGGGAGAAGTGACAACATCGAGAGATTTGTCACACTATACTCAGAGATGCAGCTAAAAGCAGTGGCTATACTAAAAAATACAGCTGAAATGTATACAGTGGCTGTATGATATTTATACAGTGTCTGCCGGGGTATCACGTAGCCTGTAGCGACTGATCAGGTAAGTCGAATCTGGGTGTGCTGTATTGTGCTGTGCTCAAAAACGTGACTTTTTTCCCCCCCCCTTCTGGGAAAATCGAATCTGCGTGTTTTGCATTCCGGTAACTGTGGGATTGTTGCTGGTTCTCTCTAGGGTCCAACCTAGATCCCGCCTCCCCCAACAAGGCATGCTGTTCATTGTTGTGAGTTACTTGTTCTCGTCCTGTGTCTTCCTTTTGTTGTGACCCGGCCCCTCTCCTCCTCCCCCTGCACATTCTGAGTTGTGTGCCACAGGACTGTGCGTCTCTCTCTCTCTCTCTCTCTTCTCTCACCCCCTTCGCCTCCGCCTACCTCCTTCGCACCCACTATGGTGCTCTGTCTCTCCCATAGCTTCCTCTATCCCTCTCAATACTTCTGGAAGGAAGAAGTTCAAGAGGGACATCCTGGTCTCTAACCCAGGCCTCCATATTGCTGATACCTACACCGGTGCTTCCTCTAGACAGACTCTTACTGACATCCCCTTTGTTGTCCCCTCTCCAGACCTATGGACCCTTCATATGGTCTCTGTTCTCTCTCCCCCTCCTCTCCCATTAACCGTGGCACTAGGTGCCCCCCCCCGCCACTCCTCCAAGACCCTCATTAATGTCTATTTGAACGGCAGTGTCTTGGTTCAGGGTCCTCAGTCTAATGTCCTCCTTTTTGATGGGTGTTTATCAAGTTCATCCCTTCTCCTGCTACTCCTTCGGCCACAACTTTGGCACCCTCATCCTCCTCCTCAGCACACCCTCGGGCCCCACTACCACCTCTGCAGGGTGGACTTCAAGGCTGTACCCTTCCGTGGAAGTCTTTCAATAGTGGCAACGTGCTCCACGTCGCCACCCTCAACTCTCGTTCTGCTGTCAAACACTCCTCTGACATCCGTCACATCCCTGAACTCAACGTAGATGTGCTTGCTCTCACCGATACATGCTTTACGGCCAGTTCTCTCATTATTTTTTACACTCTCCTCCCTGTGGGCTACAAGATATTCTCTGAACCCAGAACCAACCGACCTGGAGGTGAAGTAGCCCTGATTTTCTGGAGTGGGTCTCTGCCTCTGTCATCCCTACGCAGGCCTACTCCTCCTTTGAATACCTGGTCTGCAGGCTCTCTAACTCTCTTGGCCTCGCTCTACTGTGGCCACCACCTATAGGCCACCTGGCCAGGTAGCCCTCTTCCTCTCTGAATGGGGCAACCTCTTTTCTTCTCCCCTTTCCTCAACTTAATCCTCCTCTGAGATCTGAACATCCACCTGGATGCTTCTAATCCCTCCTCTAGGCCTTTCCACAACCTCTGCAACACGCTCTATTTCCATTCTGCCCTCTGGCCTGGCACACTCTGCCAGACCTACTTACTAAACTTGCTGTGCGGCGTGGATCTGAAGCTTCAGCATTATGAATGTTTTTGGCATGCAGCAGTGAGAAGCCCAATGAGAATCGTACTTGTGGAATGGAATGCGGAACCAAAGCAGTTTGAGTGATCCCGCGGACTGAGGAAACAAAATGGCGCCTGGTGGAGAACAAAGAGAAAGGCTGATCAGTGTAGCGCTGGTGAAACGAAGCGAGGCTCCGCTCTTCATGTAATGCAGGCCCGATGCACAGAGAAAGGATTGGATGATTGTAGCAACCGCAGTGAGGCGGAGTGAATCTGACACAGTGGAGGCTAACGGCAATTGTGTCACTGTTTAAAGGCAAGGGCCGATGCAAAGGTCTGCGAAGAGTATATATTTTATGGTGGGCTACAGCACGGCCAGAGGGAAGTGTGTGGCCTCAGGGTCACGGTGCATGACTTCAGGACTTCAGGAGCGCGGGGAACACACAGCGTTGCTGGTGTAGACTTGCACTAACGATTATTATAAATGAAATATATTGGAGTCCCGGCAACGGATATTAATGTACGTTGGGATATGAAGGAACGAGGTTGGAACAGGATGGATCGAGTATGTGAACAAGGAAGCTGTTTCTGCGCCACATGACTACTCCAGTCAGCCTTGGGGAGGGGGCCGGCAGACAGACCATAAGCGCAGAAAACCAGAGGCGCAATGAGTACTACAGGGGTATGCATGGAACCCCAGCTGATGGAGGAGGTTTCAGAGTACCCCGGGCACCATAGGAATCCAGGGGAGAAGTAACAAAGAGGGGCTGAAAGCCTCATTAATGCAGGAAAGGCTGGCTGAAGCGACCAGCGCCATATCAAGAAGTGCATGAAGATTGGGCGGACCAGAACCAGACTTAACCCTGAAGTGGGACCCACCACAAAGCAGGGAGCAATGGCTATACAGCGGCATACACATTTACAGGCAACCAGCAGATGCCAGTAACACTGTTTTTGGCGCTACCCCCAGCGATTTACAACAGGAATTGGGAGCAGGGGGCACAGTGATCTTGCAACATCCCGGAGATCCAAGGGGCCGCATACACCTGGAAAAGGTCAGTGACGCTGGGGAAGACATATTGGCCCCCGGGGACTGCTCTAGTTGATTCCCTCAGCCCAAGCCGGTGCAGGCACTGCGAAAAGCAAAGGGATGGATACAAACTGTGCCAGAGGAATAACTAGGGTGATGAAACGCTGAACACCCCTCGCTGCAACGGCACAGTGTGTGAAGAAATAAAGTGCGTAATGAAGTACACATGCTGGACGCATACATAGAGCACCAATTCGAATAGATAAAGGATAGTGGACATGTGGAATTAAAGCATGGCTTGCGTGCTAAGGGTGAGTCACTGTAAGTGAGGCATAGTATAAGGACCAGTATACGAACAACGGTGCTTAACACTCACGTGGCACAGTGCCGGCAGTTGGCGTCACCATGGGTGCCAGGGGTATAAGAGTTCTGGGGTGGGGTGCAACGTCAGCTAAAGCAAATAAAACAAGTGGAAGCAGTCATTAGATGCGTTTGCCAGAGCTACTCAAGCGACGTAAGGCGCAAAGACACAACCGCAAGAAGCAAGCGAAGGAGGGGCACACCAACGGATGGACAAACAAGTTCTGGTCGCCATAGCGGCACTGAAAGCGTCATTGGAGTTCAAAATAGATGCAATGCAAATAGATATGAACCTCCTGAGACAAGATGTTAGAACACTGACGGAGGGGGGGCGCTGTTGCGCTCGGAGAAGATGGCCGCCTGATGTCGTGCTCCGTTCCATGAGGCACCTTCCTTTCATAATCCTGCCTTGGTGCCCGCTTAAACCTGAACCCGACCACCCGTTCTGATTGCTGGGGGTCTCGGGCGTGTGCTGCCTGAGCGCTGTCCTTCAGATCGCCCCTGCTGCGGAACTACAACCTGCTGAATTTGAGCCGGGAGCTGGCGCTGCTCCGGCCCGTCTCTCAGTTCCAGGGGAACGTACCTGAGACCCGCGGCTTCGGGGCCTGCTGTGGGGGAGGGGCGCTGTGCTGCCCTCCCCCCCGCCTGACGCGGGACCCCTGCGACCTCAGCCCTCTGATTGGCACCCGGGAGCCATCACCAGAGTCCAGAGCTGCCTGCTCTGCCGCCCCCCTCTGGGCGGCGTGCTGCCTCCGAGGACCTCGCCTAGAGACCTGCCCCTTGGATGTCTCCACTTTGGGCGCCCTTGATGAGTCGGTCAGGGGCCCCTGGGCACTTCCCCACCCGCCTGGCAGTGACATTGTTCTGGGTTTGCAGCGCCCCCCTCCCGGAGGAATCGAACGACATCTGGGCCCCCTCGCGCCGGCGTTCACAGCGGTGGCCTTCAGACTCTGCCAGTTATACTGGGCCCCTGTCCCCAACGTGAACTGCAGGCACGGATAGGGGGACCGGATCTCCTTGGGCGCTGGGCCCCCTCCTTTCTCGCACCCCCGTGGGTGCCGGTGTGCCATATCCAGTGCTTGCCCCCAGCCACGGATCTTGCTACCTTCTATACAATACTAGCGGGAGGCCTCCACTGCGGCGTTGTGCCCACTGTTCCCAATCCCTTCATCCACCGGCGGATCCTCCATTGGTCAACACAGGCAGTGTACCCTCAACCCACTCGATTGTATTAGTGCCGGTAGCCTCTACTTCTTTCATCTCGGCTGTGGAACACTGATACCTGGGCCCGGCCCCCACCCAGGTTTTTTGGCGCCGGCTGCACTGGTGGGCTCATTCACTGACCACTTGTTCCACACGCTCCTGCTGGCTGAGGTGGCCCCCCCCTGGTCCTTGATCTGTTGGTCGTTGGCATCCGGACCCCCTCTAACCTGCGACACTGCATTCTACCTCGATGTTGAGGCCTCCTGTGCGTCCACAGCACCCCGGACAGTCTGAATGACCAACTGCTGTGGCCTGGCCTCTCCCCTGCCTGGCCCCGGCACCCCGGCTGTCTCCTGGGCCTTAAGCCCACCCTACATTGGCATCATGACAAAGGGAACGGGAAAGAAACAATCCTCGATCAACATGTTTACAAAGACCCCCGGTGGGACCGGCGGTGGAGACAACAGGACAGGAACCACCCAATCCATCAACGTCAGAACTGCCCAATTCCCAAAAAATGATGGAATACATCCGGGAGGGGTTCACCACTCTCCATAACAAACTGGACGACATGAATGGCACGATATCCTCCATCAAGGCGCATATGGAAAGGACCGACGGTCAGGTTGCCGAAATCGAGACACGAGTGAGCACCACCGAGGATGACTTGGGGTCCCTCCGAGCAGAGGTCTCTACACTCTCTGCCCGAGTCACCGAAGTCGAGAAGAAAAATGAGGACCTCGAATCTCGCTCGAGGCGCAACAACCTCCGCATTATCGGTGTACCGAAGGATGGCATACAGGAACCCATGGAGGACTATGTAGAGGGCATGCTACTACAATTGTTGGATTTCCCCAAAACTCTCCCCACAATTTGCAATTGAGAGAGCCCACCGTGCACTCACGGCAAAGCCCAGACCGGGCGCACCACCACAACCTATTATAGCTAGAGTCCTAAATTTCTGCAACCGGGACACTCTCCTTAGGGCGGCGAGAGCCAAGGGAGATCTGCTGTTGGGCGCGGCCAGGATCCACTTATACCCGGACTTCTCGGTGGCGGTCCAGCTGGAGCGCAAAAACTTTCTGGCGGTGAAGAGGAGGCTGCGAGATCTGCAGGTTAAATATGCTATGCTATATCCAGCCAAATTGAGAATTGAACATGAGAACCGGATGTACTTTTTCACGATTCCTGAGGAGGCCTCCAGGCTCATTGATGAACACTCCATGGCTGAATCACATTCACAACATACGCTGCCAATGTTTTGTTCCTTGTTATTTTTGTTCGCGAATTGAAGCATTGATTTACTGCAACATAGACCAATTGTCGAGTGGATGTTGCTGGGGACCGTCCTAGCGCTCATTCATTATTATAATATCTATGATCCGATTGAGAAACCATTCATCCCGAGTTTGTGCAAATTGTTTCTCTATTATGCGACCCTGCCTTGCCTACCCCGAAAGGTGGTCTCCTGGGTGGCACCTGATACCTCCACTAGGTACCATATTTACCCTTACATTGCCTCCCGGATCAGGGCATTGCTGCCAGGCCAGTTCACAGGCCCCCCCAGGCGTTGATGCCATTGGTTTGGATTTGGTTGTTTGGTTATGGGGTTATCATCCCTCTGTTTGGGGGAGGGATGTGGGAGGGGGTGGGTGGGAACTGGGTTCTATGTTAAAAAAGGCTTGGTATCCACAGACGAGGTAGAGTATGGGGCATCCTGGAGCAGACAGTATTGCAGACCTAACTATGCTGTGCACCAACCATGGGGGGGGGGGGGTCACTGCTCCATTTACTCGCAACTTCCAGTGACTACCCCATGTCGGTGAGTGAGGACACCTTGACATTCATGAGTTGGAATGTGCGTGGGCTGGGAAACTATAAGAAAATGAGGCTACTACAGCTCCAAGCCGAGCGCCACGGGGTTAAAGTCCTGTTCCTACAAGAGACACATGCCGAACTGAGTATTGTGAAAAGTTTGCCAAAACATGGGGCTCTCAAAGGTATTATACGGACTATTCTACCCAAAGCCGTGAGGTGATGAGCCTTAAGTTCAATCCCATAGCAACACTGATCGACCCCCCCCCCCAGGGTAGATATGTACTACTCCATGGTATCCTGCAAAATAAGGAGGTGTTCTTTTTAAACATTTACGGTCCCAACATCGACGAACCCGAATTCTACTCACACCTCGCGTCTCTCCTTGATAGTTTACCGTTGTTACCAATCCTCTGGGGAGGTGATTTCAACACAGTATTCGATTTTAGACCTGGACAGATCGGGCTCCAGACCCTGTCGGCTTTCCAAAGCTGCTTACACCACACTCTCATCTCTCCCCCGCCTTGCCCTTGTTGATGAATGGAGGCTTCTCTATCCCGACTCTCGTGCTTACTCATTCTACTCCTCGGTACACGATTCCGACTCCCGAATCGACAGATGGCTGGTATCTGATATACTCCTAAGGAGTGTATCTGGCCTAGCGATCCTACCCAGAACGCTCTCTGACCATTCACCGGTGACTATCACCCTGTGTTGGGGCCCAGACCGTGATCGAACCAGGCACTGGAGAATGAAGCCACACTCTCATCTGGACTCTGTTTTCAGCTCCGAGTTGGATTGAGGAGTTCTTTGAGATCAACACCAACACGGTATCCTCGCAGGCCACCCTTTGGGAGTCCTTCAAAGCCTATATCGGAGGTATTGCCCTTTCCAAGGAAAACAGCATCCTTAAGATTATTCCAAGGGAAATTACGGTAAGCCAGGCTACGCTGGCCCCACTGGAAGCCCAATGCACGTTACACCAAACCCCTGAAATCCTGGCGTCAATTGGCACAGAACTAGATACCTTCCGCTCCCTTGGGGACCATGAACTGAGGTTCCTGGACAGCCCGGGCCTTGCGAGGAAATACGGAGAGGGCGAACGCCCAAGCCGCCTCCTGGCTAGACTTTTCCGCCGAGAGTTTGGTGCCCCACCCATCCCCGGAATAGAAAGACCTGATGGAACCCTGGCCACTTCACCCCAAGATATTAATTCTGAATTCTTCTCCTTCTATGAATCCCTATATGCCCAAGCGGACAGTGCTACGACATCGGAAATTGATGCTTATTTAGATAACTGTCATGATGCCTACCCCGGGCATCCGGATCAAGCCCATCAACCCCGGGAGCAGGCATCCAGACATTTACAAAAAACCCAGCAGCCCCAGCTAGGGGCTGTCTGGGTTTGGTCCTGGCGCCATAGGCACCAGGCTCATAGACATTACTTACCTCATGCAGACCATGCTGCAAATAAATCCAAGCCAACGTGAGGCCTGGATGGGACTATTTTACTACAGGGACTATTTCTACTCGGGTGTGGTCCTGGGGAACTTCTTTCCTGGGACTACTTTGGAGGCTATTTAAACCACGCCCGAACAGCAGGACATGCTTCGTGTTATTCTGCATCCAGCAGCGTGACTCTCACCGTGCCTGCAGCCAGCATACAGTCTTCTGCCACGCCCGCGTGCCTACAGCCAGCATAAAGTCTTCTGCCACGCCCGCCTCGAATCCGGAGCTCCTAGAATAAAGAGGAAGAAAAGGACAAGGTTAGAAAACAAACTTATTTCAAATTCCTCACCTGATTCCGGATCCATTTCATCTCCCGACCTGGAAAGTACATCAGTCCTGCACGGGTCGCTTCGCCAGCTCCAGCACGGCGCCATACTCCCCAGTTCTCACAGCATCTTTCAATGCGGCACTATCTCCATCATTTCTTCGCCGTACTCCGGCACCTAGTGGCACAAGAATAACAAGGTGAGCCAAGGGAATCAACAAATACCTCTTACCACCATAGACTTACCTGATTTACCACCGGCGGTATTCTCCATAACTTCATATGCCGCATCTGTAAAGAGGGAGAAAAACACGTTAACGCATGCAATAGTTACCGGACAGCGTTGGGTAACACAGACTCTTACCTGAACGCCAGCAGCAGCTACAAGACCTTCTTCTCACAAACTCAGTTGCAACTTAAGGAAGGAAGGGGACAAGAGTGAACATTGGGCACAGTGAACTCTTTGAACTTGATACTTACCAATCCCGCCTGGGACTTCAGAGTCTATGCTTACCGGAACTCTCCCAATGACTTCAAACCAGTGAAGTAACTGGTATCTACGCGCCCCTGCAAGACACGCAGGATGGAGAGCTCATCTTTTACAAACATAAGGTGAGGTTACTAAGGGGATATCAGAGGAGATTAGTGGGGGAGAGCGAGAACAGTTGGGAAGCCATCACTAAAACCCACAGATGGCTAATCCCTGTCTACACTTGCAGGAAAATACTTCTTCGGGTCCAGCAGACAAGACTAGGCAGGCCAGTCCAGACAGTCATCTCTGCACTACGCATCACGTTGACGGAGACCGCAGCTGTCCGGGTCTGATCGACACCCCTGTGGGGTCCAGGTGAGCGTAACAACCTCCCCCTCTCGATCCTTTCCCCCGAGACCATCGGCTCCCTCGAGAATCCATTCACCCCAGAGGAGTTTTCGGAGACTGTGGATTCGCTCTCTTCAGGTAAATCCCCAGGATCAGACGGAATTCCTGTCAATTTTACAAACATTTTAAATCCCTCCTTCTCCCTTGCCTGATGGCCCTTTGGGAAGAGTCGGTGGAAGTGGGCCAGTTCCTCCCCCTTTCTCCGTGAAGCCATAATAACCGTCTTACTAAAACCCGGTAAACCCCCCCCCACTCAATGTGGCTCCTACCGTCAACTTTCACTCATCAACTGCGATGTCAAGATCTATGCCAAATTACTTGCCTTCCTTCTCGCGCCCTACATGCCTCACATCATTCACCCTGATCAAGCGGGATTTATTCCAGGACGCTCCACCTCCTTCAATCTGAGGTGCCTCTGCAACATTATAAGCAGGGTGAGCCCAAATGTCCACGCGGTAGCAGCGACACTCGACATGCAAAAAGCTTTCGACTCTGTCTCATGGAAGTATCTTTGGCGGGTACTTGACAAATGTAAATTCGGCCCCACCTTCCTCTCCTGGGTCCGGTTGCTCTACTCCAACCGTGTAGCCAGAGTTCGCACTGAAGACCGATGCTCCCCCCTCTTTCAAATAGCTAGGGGCACGAAACAGGGCTGTCCCTTTTTCCCCCCCCCCCTAATCTTCGCTGTAGCGATGGAGCCATTTGCGGACATGCTTCGCCAATGCCATGCACACAGGGGCCTGCGCACCGCCGGTTCCTCTGATATAGTTTCCCTATATGCCGGTGACGCCCTTCTCTTCATCCGCTCCCCTGATACTAATCTGGCCCCGATTTTGGAAGATGTCCTCTTTGGTCGAATCTCTGGTCTCAAAGTGAAGTGTTCTAAATCCACTCTGTTTCCCCTCACTGCCAGCACACCCCCCCTGCTGATACCCTGGGATTCACATGGGCCCAATCCGTCTTTACCTACCTAGGCATTGTAGTGTCACGTCAAACTGAATGGGTCTTTGAGGAAAATTACCAAAAATATCTCACAAATCTTACAGTAAAGTCACAGGGCTGGAGCAAACTTCCGCTCTCGCTGGCGGGCAGGATAGGGATACTGAAGATGGTAGTACTACCCCAGCTTCTGTACAGGTTCGCCAACGTTCCACAGTGGCTGGGTAGCAGGTTCTTTCAGGCGTTGACCCGTACCCTCAACACCTTCCTCTGGCGCAGTCCGGCTTAAACTGAAGACCCTTGCTTCCCCGATGGAGGCTGGTGGCTTCGGGGCTCCTGACTTCTTTAGGTACTGGCTGGTGGCGCAACTCCAATAATACTGCATATTGGTTCAATACATCAGACCCCCCCCCCCCCACCCATGTCAGGCTCGAGAAGCTATCAGTAAACGACTGTGACATCCGTTCCCTGGTGGTTACACCTAAGCCGATGGTATTTGACTCACTCGACCCGGCGACCTGCACATCACTGGCCCTATCCAAAACGTGGCAACTATTGAGCATCACCCATCCCTTTCATGGTAATCTACCACTTTGGAATTTCCTCCGAGAGGTCCCACAAGTGCCTCCCTTTATTGTTCGCCGGTGGGCTGAGGCGGGATATGAACTGCTCCGGGACATTTTCGACCAGGGCAATTTCATAGTGGCCTGACCTCCCGCTGTCCCTTAGACAGAGACCTTCCATTTGGCTTCAATACTCATCCCTCCGGAAAATCCTTCAACACAAATACCCGAGCTTCCCGGCATTACCACCTGATGAGCCTGCAATCATGGAACTCTCCTCACCCTCCCCCGTGAGATGCAAAGTCTCCAGACTTTACACCTTGGTGCAGACCAGCTCGCCCCCCACACTTTCCAAACTAAGACCTAATTCGGAGGCTGACCTCGGACTGGAAATGACCGATGAACGGTGGGCCCATATGTGCGCACGCATTCATGGAGTCTCATTCAACTCCCGCTTCAAACTGATCCACTTCAAGTTGCTCCACAGGTACCACTACACCCCGACCAGACTGCACCGTATTTCGAATGACCTCTCCCCGAGTTGCCCCAGGTGTGGCTGCGACGACGCTGGCTATTTCCAGATGAGTTTAAGGCGGAAGCGTGAGATTTCAATTTGCCCATAGGTTTGTACTGAGGTGCCGGATATTGTAGGAGGAAGAAAGTACAAACCTTTCTGCAGTGGACACTAATTTCCCAGCTCACCTGAAATCCTTAAAAGCCTGTCTAAGCCGCGGAGCGGCCGAGGAGTGAGCTGCTGAGTGAAGTTGCAGACTGTACAGACCGTGTCATGACCGCGGCATTGGTCTCCGCGTTTTTTTTGGCCAACATGGACTCGCAGCCTCACGATCCTGAGATGGACACCATGGCCATGGTGGCGAAAGTGGCGAACTCTACAATGGAAAGCCCGCAGCGGCTACTGCCACAACCGCCTCTTTCATTGCCTCCAAGGCCTGCATTGCCTCCATCGAACAGCCTTCGACCGGGCACAGGTATGGCATCACTTCCCCTTTCTATACCCGAAAAGTGTCTCACTATTCCCGTTTCCCTACTTTCTCCTACCCGTGCCCCGACGTCTTCGACATCACTCCCTCTTCCCTGCCCACCCGTGCTTTCTCCACTCCCTTCTCTCCTACCTTCCTTATCCGTACCGCTTCCCCCTACCCCGCCTTACCTGTGCGCCGTCGATTCCAGAGGCAGAATCCACTCGCCGCGTCCTTTGACCGTTGAAAGAAACGCTAACGGGAAGATCGAACACAAAGAGGCGTGGCGAAAAGTCCGCGGCACCGAAACGGGTGCCGAAACGGACCATCTCGTCAACCCAGCAAGATCTGACTGCGGAAAACCAATCAAAAAGCGCTAGGCTTTCGCCTAAATTACACAACAGTGATATTCTCCTCTCTGATGCTGTAACATCTTTCCCCCCGGGACTGGTGTCGGGGATTCAGAATGATCATTTGCAAATAGACACTCGATCTATGTCACTTCCAGTGGTGGATCTGAATCATCAGACGATACATATCCCCACGTTAGAGGAGGGTACTCACTGTACAAATGAACGGACCAGCACTGAGAATGTAGACCTGCTGACCCTGGACACCGAGAAGCAGGCAGAACGCACCGACCTAGAGGAAAGCACCTTTGGGCTTGATCCACGGACGACAACTACCAGTGAAAGAACGGGATATCCGCCTATAATTTCAGATGACAATGAACAGAAGCTAATGTCATCCTCAAAGAAGGTTACTGTGGAATTCGTTTGTGCCGCTCAAGTCCATACGGTCCGAAGTGCGGGAGAGCACCGCAGAGGAAAGCACTGTAAAATCACGTGCCTCAAATAGTAAGAACGAAGAGCCAATAAAACGAAAGTCGGCATCGAAATCCAGCTGTATTAGATTCAGCATCCTGCAAACTTAAAGATGCAATCGAAGTTCTAACAGAATCAGTCACTTTAAGTGGTAACCCAAGAACTTCTGCAGTGGTGTGTCCACAAATGGTAATTTTACCAAAAAAAGAAAGATGACCAACCTAAATCACTCCCATTGATGCCAACGAAAACTCAGCGACACACCAATAATAAGGTCGGAAGAAGACTGATCTCAAGACCAAAGGTCCCTCTAAATAAGAAAATGGGCCCAAAGAACGCTCCAACTAAGCCCTGCACAGTGGCACTTCTGAACGACTTCTTCAGGAAAAAAATGGAAAGGCGATCAAATCCCCAGCGGGAGCTGTCGGACAATGAAATGCTAGAGAGCTTCATTCACGTAGAGACAGATGTACCAACTGTCAGAGACATCCCAGAGGAACCCACGATAAGCTTGGGCCCCCCGGGAACTACTGTATCTATGACAGCGGCATCTGTCGCTCCACCACTTAGATGGCACTATTCAAACAAATCTACATCTCTGGCTACAAATGGTGAACTCCAGGATGGGAAAGGCGAAAAGCCTAATCAAGAGAGAATGCCTGATAATACAATAATCAAAACTACAAACTCTGAAGTTAGGTGGCAGAATCAACAGCTAAGTCATAAAGTGACCGAGATCCCACTTAACCAATGCTGCCACGTCTCGGAGCAAAAAAAAAAATGAAGTGACGAATAGTGCCGTGAGCCTTGAACAGCAGCCAATTTCGACACAACTACTTATGGCAAAAAACCCTGTGCAGATCACTTAGGTAGACGTAAATAACTCTAAGAAGGAAATGGCTATTGAATCATCAAAAATGCCTTCACTGATCCACACGCCTACACCCATGCGCAGACTAAGTAGAATTCTGCCCTCCTCTCCCCAACACTCGGATTACCAAAATTTGGACCTAACAACTATAATGTCGACAGTAACGATAGCATTGGCACCGTTCTCTAAGTTGTATGAGAGCATTAACGACACGCTCCGAGATCAGATGACCATGTTAGCCTTAATGCAGTCAAAACTGCAATATCTGGAAGGCTTCATTACGGGGTCCCAAGGATCTGAAGTAGGTGATAGAGTACGTGGGATAAGGCCTGCCGAGCAAGAACCTTATAATCATCTGACAGATTCATACGTCGAGGAACGCACAAACCGACGGACGCAACACTCAATTGGCACTTCAGCAGCCCCGTCTACCACCTCACACGAGGCAACTAGAGTGATAACTCTACAAGATCGAGAAAATGTGACTCCAGACAGCAATCTAGTGATCGAACCTCTGGATGCCATTATAGCTATATTGGAGGAGGATGATGTGCGTTCAGCGCTCAGTCAATTCGCTGCCACAGAACCAGTGGTGGAACAAGTGCCTAACCCCTTTTCTTATATAAAAACTATAGAAGGCACAAAAAAACCAAAGGCCTTGAGAAAAACACCAAGAATTTCACGTATGGTATATTTAGTCAGCAAAAATCGATGTCAGTCAAAACTCTAAAAGGGATAACATATCACAAGCTCAGAAGAGGCTACCTAATGCCGCGGCGAAGAAAAAAGATGTCTCGCATAAAATAAGTGACTCAAAGTACACACCAGAATCTTACGATGGAAAAACGAATTATTTGTTTAAAAAAAAACACTCCCGTCCTTATTGTTGAGGACCAGTCAGATTGGAGTATTCTGACAATCGACGATACCGATTTTGAAAACCACCCAAAAAAACCATCGAAGAGAAAAGCAACTGTATCAACCACAGAAAACTCAAATAATGAACCCCCTAAGAAAGTACAAATCGTCGAACAATCTGTTCTGTCGTCAAAGTCCCCAGTGAATACCCAAAAATCTCAAAAACTTGAGTCCGTGAAGAGTACAAATTCAAGGACAAACGCTGCGGACAAGAAAAGACTGGACCCGGTGCGCAGAGAAAGCACAAACATCTGGAAAAGGAACAAATCCTCGAACGTACCTCCCCTTCCTCGGAAACAGGGGGAAATACCCGACCAGAGAAAAAGTCCAAAGCCTGCAAGGGAAACAGGCCAAAAGATCTCGGATTCATATTCCCGACATATTTCTGCCGAGAATGAGAAGAGAAAAGATGACAAAAGACCCGAATCAGAAAGTGATCGGAAACCGGAGACAAAGCGCATTGTGAGTGATTTTACTCTGAGGTTGAAAAACATCAACTCAAGACGGGATGATCTGACCATGAATAGAACTAATATTATTAGAATCTTAACCCAAATCCCCAGTCTGAAACATATTCAAAACAAGGACCTATGGATAGTCGAACCAAGTATGTCAGGTAGAACAGACTACTCCTATATACATCTTGACTCAAGTACCAAACTTCGTCTATTGAAGGAAACCAAAAACCTTCTGGAAGTGGGTTTCGAATTATTGGACATTAGGCATACAAACACACAAGTCCAGAAAAAAACAAGGTCCCAGAGAGAAGTAAATAACGGAAAGGATCCCTTGCAAATGACCAGGGATAACCATGTCCGTTACTTCAGCAGGATGCCTCATGCCTGCCCCGTGCAGAAAATGCAAATAACAAATAAACTAAAAACCCACAGACCTAATCAAGTGGAAAGAGAAAAACCTGAGAGAAATCAGAATGCACAAAGCAATCGGGATCAGAAGTATGCGCGAAGCAAAAGGTTCCAAGATTCATCACGAAGTGATCAAACACTAAGTAGCCATGGAACACCAAGGGCGGATAAAACTGTGCCCTGGTCCTGGCTAAAAACTGAGAGCAATCGTAGACAAAAATATTAGCAACGATCTCTGGAAAAGAAGATCTACCCTGAGACATCTAAGGAGAAGATCTCAGACAAGATAACTATCCATTGCAACCTTTAAAATTAGGTTGCTGGAACACGAGGAACACAATGTCAACCTGGGTACCTTCGATGTTCTATGCCTACAGGAGACGTGGCTGACCACCAAACCACAGCTGGATGGCCACAAAATAATTTTTAAGAGTGCCAGGAAAGGAGCAACAGGACGTCCATCTGCGGGTCTTATAATTGCGATTAAAGCCGGCTCAGGACTAGACGTTTCCGAAATTTTCCTGTCGCCCCATTGGATCGAAGCTGTAATACTTACTGGAAAGCCTTTGCCCAATGAACATAAAGAGAGCACTTTGCTCCTAATAAACGTTTACTGGAACCCAGAGACGACTACAAACGAAGATTTCGTCAAAGAACTTAATAACCTCTGGGAAGAAGTACAAACAAACAGGGCTGACCACAGCATTATCATCAATGGAGATTTTAACGCCATATCTGAAGGGATTGGCACGTCTTCAAAGCTGTCGAACCAGTAGTCCCCTGCACGGGAAAGAGTGAAACTCCTCGATAAGATAATGGCGGACAGGGACATGGACAACCTTCATTGGCATCGCTCCATATCAAATCTGCTAATTCCGTCATGGCAAAGAGGTGACCAAAAAGGGACGATAGATCACGTATTTGTCTCAAGAGAAATTTTGCCAGAGATCCACTCCTTTAGGGTCAGTCCTATAGTTTTCAGCGACCATAACCTCCTAATTCTAAAAGGTTGGTCGTCAAGAACTCAATCGATCAGGTGTACCTTGCCGCTCGAGCCATCAGAGAGAGGCAAAAGAGTGAAGATCTCAGAAAAAGGGCTACTGAAACTTGAGGCACAATACATAAGATCTGAAAACAAAACTAATACACAAGGGAAAAGGGATGTTAGTGATCTGGACTATACTCCCTTATTAACCAGATTCCAGATGGACCCAAACAAAACATCTAAACCACAGAATGGATACCGACACTCATATAATAAGGATCTGGTAATGAAAAGGTCGGAACACAGAAGGCTGAAGAAATACTATCAAAAGTTCCCTTCTCCTGAGAATATGGCACGTTGGATAAAGGCTGTGCGAGAGTACAGAAACTGGTTGCTCCACTATCGTTATAAACTCCATTTGAACGATTCAGAACAAATGCTGATGGCAGTTTGTGGAAACAAACCAAAAGAATTTTGGAACCTGATCAAGGGGACCCAAAGCAACGTCAACGATAACATCCAGAATAATGTGGGAGCACCCCGCTGGATTGAGCACTTTTCCAAACTATTTGCACCAATCCCTGACGAGAATACCACCTATCCCTCTATCAGAGAAAGTACCACAAATGATCCAACGTGGAACATTCCTGTTGACAAAGACTTAATTGTAAACAAACTTATGAAATTGAACAACTCCAGGGCGCCGGGACCCGATGGCATTAGCAATTTGGAACTCAAAAAACATCCCGAGCTGTGGGCAAACTTTATGAGTAAGCTTTTCTCAAATTGCAACCAGTCGAAAGAAATCCCATCTACCTGGAAAAAGGCAAACATCGTCCCAATCTTTAAGAGAGGTGCAACCGATAATCCAAATCAGTACAGGCCGATTGCTCTTTTGGATGTCATGGGAAAAGTCTTCTCGTCCTTTGTGTTCGACGACTTCCAAAATTGGGTTTGTTCAACTAACTCTATGGATCCCTTCCAGAATGGTTTTGTCAGAAACTCGGGGACAACCACAAACATTCTGCTTATGAGTGCCCTGAAAGCAAAAGCAATACAAGGTGGTCTTCCGATATATGTTGTCTTTATTGACCTGGTCCAAGCCTTTGACCAGGTCAACAGACAACGTCTCTGGGGGAAATTAGAAGCAAAAGGATGTCCGGCCTCAATTCTAAATCCCATAAAGGCTTTACACCAAGGAACCTCCATTCAAGTCCGCCTCAGCTCGGATGGACGTCTGTCTGAGAAGATCGTGACAGCCAGAGGAGTTAAACAAGGCTGCCCCTTGGCACCCTCTTTATACAACGCTTACATTGCAGACTATGGGGAATCAAGTCTTGCTATCAGACATTTTCCACCTGCGTTGGGAGGAGAGAAGATCGACCGTCCATTTTATGCTGATGATATCATCCTGATGGATCTGACGCCCATCGGCCTTCAGCGCCAGCTGGATAATCTGGTATTATATATGTCAGAAAATAATCTCCGGCTAAATAACGAAAAAACCAAAGTGCTCGTTCTGGGCAGGCAAGAAAAAAAGAATCAAAAATCTTCTTGGCATTGTGAGGGTAAGAGACTGGAAACAGTACAAGCTTTCAAGTATCTGGGAATCACAATTAGCAATGACAGAAACGAAAAGACCATGCTAGATACACTTTGGATAAAGCTAAAGAACCTCACAGCACAAGCAAAGGCGGTGGATAGGAGGCATGGCCGCTTCTCAATAATTCCCATCTTGAGGTTCTACAAGGCCAAGGTGGTGCCTGCTCTGATATATGGCATAGACGCAATGCCACTGGTCCCGAATTCTATCTGGGTGAAATATGAAAGTTTTTTTGGCGAAACGTCCTGGGCCTAGCGACATCAACTCCCATGGCACTAATAAGGAGGGAACTCTGCATATCATCAATGTTGGCAATCAAAATGAGAGCCACTTTGATGTTATATCGCAAAGTTATCAACAAACCGGAAGCACGAGTGCTAGACCTCATTCATAAAGAAATCATAGACGGAGATAACTGGATGCTCGCGGAATGGGAACAAAATAATCAAACAATCTTGAAAGAACTGGACCTGTCTATAGAAACTCTAATCCAAAACCCAAACAGACTAGTGAAAAAACTGTTTGAAGCGGACTGGATTCACACGCAAGAGATGGCCAACGACTACTCACTGACAGCTAGTTTGCCAAACGCTCCAATGAAGCTAAACGCAGTCCGAGGCTACCTTCATATTTCTACGATTCAAACTAAACCAACTGAAAACTAATGAGATTTTGGCAATTCGTAAACCAGCTCAAACGAATTTATGTCGCTTCTGCAAATCAAATGAGCACATAGAAACCACAAAGCATCTGATAATGGAATGTCCAGGTTTGGTAACAGAAAGGCAACGCTGTCTCACTGACCCACTGAAACATTATTCAACACTAGACCTGGAAAACCTTTGGTCACTATTGAATAATGGGAACAACAAGAGATGCGTCGTAGGAGTAACCTTGTTTCTCAAAACACTGAATCTATAGCAGAAGAAACTGAACAGGAGAGGTATGTTTCACCCCAACTGTGATCCCTCTGGAAAGGTCTATCTTAATGTATGGATAGAGACTCATTAACAAAGAAGAACTGCGACAAAAGTAAAACTTGAACTCGCTACATTAAGTACAATAGATTCAGGACTAATTATCAATTACAAGCCAAAGCAAGGACATTTTCACACAAGCTGTAGACAGGAGTTTACTAATGCTTTTCTGTTTTGTAAAAATTGTTATACAATTAAATAAAAAAAAAAAATAATAAAAAATATCCATATGCTCTGGTCCTGTCCCCGTCTTACTCAGTTCTGGGGTGCAGTATGCTCTACTATGTCAGACATCCTGGATCACCCTATCACCCCATCCCCCCGATGAAGTGTCTTTTTCATGACTTCCCAGAACTCCACCGAGACTCCAGGAAGCTGGCTGGCCTCTGTATGCTACTAGCAGTACGCTCTATCCTACTTTGTTGGCTCCGGCCTACCACACCTACTCATACACAGTGGCTCAGGTCGGTCACATGGGCTTCAGACACCGAGGAATCCTGGGCAGTACAACAGCCCACCCACTCCAGACCTAGAGATATATGGTCAAAGTTTTGTTTATTTATGTCTCCTGCTGATTCGGATTCAGACCCTGCATCTCCAGCCCTCTCCTCTCTCCTGCTGCCTCCTGAATAGCCTCCACTTCAGCCTGGCACTCAACTCGTATGTGTCCCCCCCTCCCATGCGTCTAAAATGACATTTGTACTTGCTCTATGTATCTGTAAGGCCTGTTCTGCGTTGATTATACATGTTCTGTTTGTTACTTGCCTGTACCCGTGCTGCCAAGCTAAATAAAAAGAAGTTTAAAAAAAAAAAAAGAACACCGACGGAGCGCCCTGAGGTGTTGGAAGAAGAGGTGAAGGCCAACACTAGCAGCTGCAAGGACAACTCCCCGGTGGTCTCCATCCTGAAACAATAAGTGCATAACCTGGAAAACAGGGCGGAGGAAGCAGAACGCTGAGCGCAGTGAAATAACTTGCAAATTATTGGACTCCCGGAAGGCGAGGAAGGCTAAAACCCGACCAGCTATATCAAGAACATGCTCCTGCAAGAAATAGGGGCTGGTTCACTCACCCAGGGGTTCACAGTGGAGAGGGTGCATAGAGCCCTAACGAGAAGACCGCCGCCTGGCGCCCCGCCCCAACTGATAATTGCAAAGATATTGAATAAGAAGGACAGGGAGCGAATCCTGGAACATTTTGTGGTACCATCAGTTGGGTGTCGGCTTCTATCACTGCATATCCAGATTACACTTTTTTGGTACACGAACAGAGGATGAGCTATGGGACTGTGAAAAGAAGGCTACGCGCGGCCAGCCTCAAGTATATGTTACTGTATCAGGCTAAAATAATGCTTCACAAAGACAGTGCTTGGTTCTTCGAGACCCCCGAGGACATGAACAAATGGATGGACTCACAGAATATGCCGTCGAAGCCGCGTGACCAGCTGGTGGATGAGTGATAAGTGAAACGGCGATGGCTATTCTAATATACATTCCATAGGGGAAGGAGCGGATATATGCTGTGGTGAAAGACACTCTGACAATTATGTATGTCCTATTATTGTTAGAGTAATGCAGGAGTAACACGCGCTGCATGGGAGTGGGCGGCGCTAAGAATCACTCTTAACCCTAAATAGGTTAGTTAGTTGGGATATTGGTCGCACAGTATCCACCTGCGGCACTCCGAGTACTGGCAATGGGCCGGGAAAGGAGAGAGCAGCTGGGCTGGAGCTGGGAAGGAGAGGAAAAAGATTGAGAGCGAAGGGTGAACTCAGAATAGTAACCTGGAATGTGAGGGGTCTAAACAGTTTTATATTAAACGGAATCGGGTTGTGACGTACTTGAGGCGTCAGAAAATAGACATAGCACTGATGCAAAACACCCACCTGACTAGAGAGAAACAAGACCTAATCATGCGGAAATGGAAAGGGGCGCCCTTACTCGGCGTATGCTAGGGGAGTATTGATTTGGATAGCGCCTCATGTCCCATTCAAGCTCCTGCAGTCCTCTATAGACAAGGATGGGAGGATGGTGATGATGCGAAGGTTGGTGGAAAGAAAATAAATGTGTATTATCAATGTGTACTCCCCGAACCAGGACACTGCTGCTTATTTCAGATCTCTATACACACAGGTTGGTCCTTAGATGGGGCGGTAATATGGGGTGGAGACTTTAATTGTACTCTGGACCCGACGATGGATAGGTTGGACAAAAAGCTAGCAATTCCGACCCCCTTCAGCCAAAGCTCTGAGCACAGTGTTGCATGCCTTTTAGCTAGGGGATGTATGGAGGGTGCGACGCCCACAGGACCGGGGGTAGTCACATTACTCTGCCCCACAGAACCTATATACAAGGCTAGATTACGTGTTTACCAGGTTGGATACGATAAGTGAGGTGACACATGCAGAATACAAAGCTATGGTCCTATCAGATCATGCCCTTCTGGTTGTGATTTTGCAGGTCCGACCTCACAGAGCGAGGATCCCGACGTGGAAACTCTGGGCAGAGGCACTAAAGGATACAGGGTTCCGGGAGGACCTGAGGGTGGAGGTGAAGGAATACTTTGAACACAATATTGGCAGTGTAGATTCAGCTGGGGTGGTATGGGAAGCCTTTAAACTGGTGGTGGGAAGGCTGCTATGGCCACGTTTTAAGGGGATGCAAAAGTCCTAACGCAAGAGTTACAAATAGTGGAAAAGACATTAGAAGGATTATGCAAGAGGGTGTAAGATCCTCAGAGGAAGCCATGCTAGTATCCCGATTCCAACAGGAGTGTAGAGGTCACCGGGAATGGCTAGGCAACGTAATCTATGAGAAATATGTTGAGAGGCAGCACGCTGAGGGAGACATACAGGGCAGACTGTTAGCCTGGTTATATAAAAGTGAAACATCCCGGCAAACCATTAGGGCGGTGAAGGGGATGGATGGACAGTTGCAGGAAACCCAAGAGGGAATGAACGAAGGCTTCTATGATTATTACAAGCAGCTGTACGAAGACTCTGAAGTGGGTGAAGTGTTAGATATACGGGAGGCATTAACGGAGATCCCTCTCCCCAAACTTGATGCTGCAGAGAGAGAGAGCCTGGACATCCCTCTAACGATAGAGGAATTCGAGCAGGTGATAAAACAACTGCCTACTAACAAGGCCACAAAAGCATATAGGTCGGAAATACTCCACCCCCCCACTACTAGCGATGTTGAATGAGGTGCTCAGCATAGGCAAACTACCAGAGTCTCTGCAGGAGGCGCTTAATTATCCCACTCCTCAAGCCCAATAAGCCGGATACAGACTGCGAGTCCTACAGACCCCTCTGACTACTCAACCAGGATGGGAAGATTCTTACGGCAGTCAAGGCAAATAGGTTGAGACCGTTCGTAAGTAAACGTACACATTCAGAGCTTCCACACAGGAATATAACCAACAATTTGAGGAGGTTACATTATATAATGGATCGCAGGAAGCGGCAGTAATTTCACTTGATGCAGTGAAGGCGTTTGATTCAGTCTAATGGCCTTGGCTGCTGGAGGTTCTGGAAAGTTATGGGATCGGGCCCACATACCTGAAATGGGTGCGATTGTACATTGAGCAGGTGGCGAGGGTTAAGACGGGCTCTACTATTTCAGAACAATGGCAGAGTAAGGGTACTAGACAAGGATGCCCATGGTCCCTGATGCTCTTCATTTTAGCGTTGGAGCCATTGCTGGTGTACCTGAGGAAGCAGTATGGGGAAGCGGGAATCGAAACCAACGGGGGGGGGCAACACTTGATAGCATTGTATGCGGATGACCTGCTTCTGTACCTGCAGCACCCGGTTATTCTAGTAGTAACGGCACGATACGCAGCGTTGTCGGGTATAACTATCAACCCGCAGAAGTCCCTTCTGTACCCTTTGGGGACGTACGTGGGGATACCTGGACACAAACTGCCAGTGCTACCGATAGACTGGGAAGTTGAAACGTTTAAATATCTAGGTATAGATATATACCACGACCCTGAGGCGGAACACAGACCCAACACAGAAAATGTGGCGGTCAGAATTGCGAAGAGGTGGCATTCTGGACCAGATTACCATTATCCATGATGGGTCGCGCAGCATTATTGAAGATGATGGTGCTACCCAAACTACTACATTATTTTGCAAATATTCCACTTGCAATACCTAAAGTTTTTTAATGAAAATACAGAGTATTTATAGGAGCTTTATCCGGCACAATTGAAGGACGCAAGTAGCATTATGGAAATTACAGAACCCATATAAACAGGGAGGCATTAAACTGCCTAATTTCGAAGTGTACTACCTGGCAAGTCAGCTTCGATTTGTGGCTATCAGATGAACAGACGCCGGAAACTAGGCTGCTGAGGGCTGAAAGTACCCCATACTTCTTAAATGAGATGATATGGCTACCCAAAAAACAAGGAGTCGGAGAGGGACGGTAATTGAAACTGCGAAGGGCGATTTGGTGTAGGGCTTGCCAGTTGATAAACAATCCTACCCAATGCTCCCCGCAGATACCATTGGTGGTGCTGGAAGGAGTGGATGTACAGGTCAGGCTGAATGTTAGGAGGTGGTGGGAACCGGTTGGGATAGCAACGATGGGTGATGTATTGGCAGATGGGAAGCCCAGGGACTTTGAGGATTTGGTGGAGGACACAGGATTACATCGCAGACAGCACATCACATACTCTCGTCTTCTACAGATCATTAAGAGCACGTGGTCTCTTAATATTTATATTAATGTCAAACGCTGATGGTAATCAGGCTAGGCGAGCAGCACTCTGCATTTCGTACCTAGTATGCAACAGCATTTGTTGATTCCACCATAAGGCTCCAAAAAAGGTTTCTTGGAGGTGTCCATTGCTTAATGCATACTATTACTAAAGTGCACAGTGCATATACAGTTATTATGACTTATTCCACATTCATTATAAATCTTGCAAAAAGTAAAACTTATGAAACAACATTGAAATCCTAAAGTGCAAAGTGGTAATAGCAGCATGATTCTTCTAAAATACAAAGTGCAAATCTGGCAATCATTACGGAGGCACTAGTAATGCTACATAAATCTCTGATCAAAAAGTGACCGTATCTTAAGTTGATCAACTGCATAGACTCCCCTTTAAATGTTTTAGGGTTGTTAAAGTGTAACTTTTATGAAACAACATTGAAATCTTAAAGTGCAAGGTGTTAGTACCAGCATGATTCTTGCAAAGTGCAGAGTACAAATCTAACAATCATTAATGAGGCACTTGTAACGCTACATGATTTTCTGGTCAAAGATTGACCATGTCTCAAATTGATCAACTGCATAGACTCCCCTTTAAGTGTTTAAGGGTTGTTAACTACATTCTATCAGAGTTCCTAGTGCCAATTGACATCTATTTCGAATGAAAAGAAGAAATCTTCACTAAAAAACCAATATCAGCTCTATTTTGCATTATTCTTTTGCCAGTAGTCATCACACCTATAAATTTGGCCAAAGAGCTTTACACACTTGTCAACCTTCAACTCAAGTGTAATATCTGAAGAAACAACCACCAAATTAAAATGTGAGTATAGAAAAGAGAATAAAAAAGAATATAAAAACATTGTATACAGAACACAGAACACTGCTGCTGGCAATTAGTTGTTCTAATGGAAATATGATCTTAATATTCCTTGACTTGCTATTCCATAACCACGATTGTTGAACATAAATTGGGATAAGATACTGTTCATATGAGTTCAAAATCCTCCATTATGATCCCATGCAAGATATTAATATTGCTTATTGCCCTAAAAATGTGTAGAGTTCCTCATCGATGTTATGGCCGTTGGGAAATTTGCTCTGAAAACCCAGAATGCACCTGGTTTCTTGTTGTCGCAACAATTTTTCTTTGTCGCCTCCTCTTGGTCCAGTATCAATTTTCTGAATACCAAAGAAACCAAAGCTGCCCATGATTTTGTTGTGATATTCAGCAAAATGTTTGGCCATCGGGTAATTCACATCGCTGTTGATAATTGCACGTGCATGTTGTTGGATGCGTATTTTCAATTTACACCTAGTGCTGCCTATGTACCATTTCTGGCAAGAACAAGTAAGTACATAAACCACATATTCTGTGTCACATGTAATGGTCTCTGGTATTTCAACCATGTGTCCTGTAATGGGATGTATAAATAAATTGCAGTTATTAGCATATTTGCACATATTGCAGCATGTGCATTTGTGAAAACCCTTCTTTGTCTTTCGTAACAAATTCTTTTTGCTGCTTTCTTCAACTTTCGACATAACTTTGAACAAGGGTATCCTTAATGGACCTATTTCTTCTGTATGTTATTTCGGGCCTATTCTTCAAACTGGTGCACAGATCCCTATCCGCCATGAGGATTCGCCAATGCTTCTGTAAAATTTGTTTAATGGATGACACTTCAGTATTGAAAGTGAGAATGAGGCGTGTACTCTGTCTTTGTACCTGCATTAGATTTCTTACTTGATCCTGATGGGAGGCTCTGTCTCTCTGTTGATCTTGCTTTGAGATAGGCCCTCTCTATCACTTGCTTAGGGTACATTTGATGTTTGAAACCTTGAGCTGTAATTTTACTTTCCTAGTCAAAAACTTCTAATGTGCTGTTGTTTCTTCTGAGTCTTATGAACTCCCCATATGGGACACTCCAAATATTAGATTTTTCGGGTGTCCGCTTTTTGCATGTAATGGGGTGTTACATCCAGTACTTTTTCTGTGTAGCTCGCAAGTTACTTTGTTTACAATACTCACATGAACATCTAAGAAAGTAATTAACATGCGGCTATGTATTTCCGTAAATCTCAGGTTATTGGAGTTCTGATTCAGGAGTTTCACAAAGTCCAACCATTTCTTTTCTGTGCCTTTCCAGATTATAAACAAATTGTCTATATATCTTAACCACAGTACCACATTATCTGTGTACTCGCGGTTACAGTCTGCCCATACCTCAAGTTCCTCCCATTCTCCCATTGTCAAATTCGCAGGTGAAGGCGCAAAGGTTGTGCCCATGGCAGTCCCCTGCATTTGCTTGAAGTATTCATTATTAAACAGAAAAACATTGTTCTTGAGGCAAAGATCTATCATTGTAAGGAGCATCTCAGTATGTTCCAAATAGTTCAAGGATTTGGTATTCAGAAAATGTCTTTGTACCATATTCGTGGCCAATGGAAGTGTATAATGATACCACGTCCATGGTCACCATCAAATAATCTGATTCCCATGGTATATCTTCAACGCGCAGCAAGAAGTCTGTAGTATCTTTTGAGATATGATGGTAACGCAGAAACAAAGGGAAAAAGGGCCTCATCGATATATTTAGACATATTTTCAAGAGCCGAGCTGATCAGACAGACAATGGGCCTTCCTGGTGGTTTATTCAGGTCTTTATGTACCTTAGGAAGAAAATAGATGGTAGGTACAATTGAATTGCTGATTGACAAAAACTTTCGAGTCTCTTCTGTAAGGATACCTTGTTGTTCCCATCCCGATAGGAGTACATTTATTTTCGTCTCCAAATCCTTAATTGGATTGGTACTGATTCTTGTATAACATGTTTTGTCGTTCAGCTGTTTGTATGCTTCCTTAATATAGTCTGTTCTATTCTGTAAGACTATATCACGCCCCTTGTCTGAAGGTTTGATGATACAATTTTGTAGCTCCTATAGCTCTGTTAAGGCTTGCCTGTCCAAGACTGACATATTGTCCTTGAATTTCCGCTTATGTTCCTTACTTCGCATAGTTTTGAGGTCTTCAATGACCAAACTCTGAAATGCTTCTATGTTACTTCCAGTACTCATCATCGGGTTAAACCTGGACTTTTGTTTCAAAATACTTTTGGCTGTCCAGTCTGTTCTGATGTTGAGTTCTTCAAAGTCAATGGGCTCATCTTCAACGCCCATATCTAGGCCCTTTTCTAAGCCTATCAAATCTGATAGTATATTTATTTTGACTTCTGTGTTGGGCGTTTCTTTATTTCATTTGTTGCAAAGAATTTCTTGAGACGTATTTTGCGCACATATTGGTTGAAATCAATCCTAGTTTGTACATAGTCATTTTTTGCATTGGGGCAAAAGTTCAAACCCAGACTGAGTACTTTGGTCTGGCGAGGGGTAAGAATATGATCAGATAAATTAATTATTTTAAACTTACTGTCATCTTCTTGCTCCGTATCACTTACTTTCCAGAGCGCAGAGATCTGGCCGGGATAGTGCTCTTTGTATTTCCGGCTTCTCTGCCCCCTCCTCGTGGTTTTTTGCTGCCTCTGCCTCTCCCCCGATGTTGATTTCCTCCTCCTTGTTGACTTGTTCTTCCTGCTGTCCTGGCGTAGTAGACGCATCTCGTGTAAAAAATTTAAACGAGCATTGGGTTCATCTGTCTCACTGCTGGTTAAGTCTGACTCAGATGCCGAGGAGGGCTCACTAGTATTGGTTTCGATTTCTTCAATTGGCTTCATCAGTTTGCTCAGGGACACTTGTCGCAGTTGATCAAATCTTTTGGCAAAAGTGTACACTCTTCCCCTTTCGTAGTCCTCCTTATCTCTGAGGAACTTCCTTTGTTTAATCTCCTTCTTACTCAACCAAATATTTCTCCATATTATTTTTCAATTTTTTGCCATTTTCTGTTTATTTTCTTCAATTGGTTTTCCACTTCACCTATTTCTTTCCAACGTTTTAATGCGGTCCGCACCAGCATATTTTACCAACAATTATAAAAATGTTCTTGAGCACCCATTGGTTGCATCACTCCATTCTTGTAGCATCATGGGGTCTTGTTACTCAAATGAGGGAATGGTGAGAATGCTTTGGCCACGTGGGGTTCTACCCACCTCTATGTAGTTTTGGAGCGAATGCTCTTCCCACCATGTGCTTACTTCTTTTTTCTAATTGCTTCAGCAAACCTATTTCACTGTCATCTTTGGGTGCTGTTGCAGCCGGTGTGGTAATGTTGCCAGCTTACAGTGTTTCATTAAACGGGGATATGACTTGTGCCTTCCTTAGTGCTTCTCTATTGATTTGGGAGTTAGCCATGTTGTAAATTATTGTCCTAAACGGTATCCCACCACTTTCATTTAACTGAAAGAAAATCCTCAGTAAATGCTTCCAAATGGTAACAAAAATATGTACTGTTCGAAGGAGCAAATGTGCACACTAAAAATAAATCTGTGCTAGCCGTGGGTGGATACAGTGTGGCTGTAAATTATCACAGAGGTGAATTGAGAACTGGCATCCCAGTGAAAAGCATTTGCAGTGCAATGTCAGTACTCGCCCCGCCTCGTTAAGCCACTCGTTCTCCAATGTTCAGCTGTCTAAGGTGGGTAAAGAGGTAGTCCGCACGAGACATAATTGGGAGGTGGATATAGGGGAACCAATGTCGGATGGGTTATGGGGCAGAGTGCAAGGGTACCACAAGGAAGGAATGTGCGGTTGCAACAAATTCAGCTATATGTGACTCGCAGAGCATACCTAAACCCAGAGAAAAGTTCAATCATGCGGGAACACAGATGGGCCCGAAGTGGGGGGAGGTGGATGCGGGGTTGGTACATATGTTCTGGTCCTGTGCAGAGATAGGCAGATTTTGGGAAGAAGTGGCCCCAATCATGGCTGAAGTGTAGATTAACCTGGATGTAGGTTCCCCTTGGGCATGTCTGTTTGGGAGCTTCCCAAGGCCTTGTAGAGCGAAACATGTGAGTAAGCTAAAGGACCTAACGTACATACTGGCTAAACGCAGAATAGCGACGAGTTGCAAAGCCCGGACGAGACCGTCTGCACAAGTATGGTGGTGGGACCTAACGAAATGGGCGAATGCGGAAACAGTGGTGTGGCAAGAGGCTAGAGGGAGAAATGATGATCCTGAGGATGGTGGGCTAGAAGCTTGGAGACAATTGGTAGCCACTCTGTCTGTATCAGACCAAGCCGGTCGGGACGGAAACTAGTCCAGAAGGTGGAGTGATATTGCTAATATGGCCTGAGGTGGAGGGAGGCTGATTTGGGTGGTTCGAGGTGGGCCAGGTTGGGAGTGGGGAGAAAAAGCATATAACTGTATGTGTAAGCTTGTGTGATTAACAGTTTGGAAAGATGTAAAATTAAAAACAAGTATAGTCCCTTTGAAGTTATTTCAGTGTCAATGGTTTCTCTGGGCTCGGCGCCAAAAAAAATCCTGTTTCGCCTGGTACAGTAGAGAGAACGTCCTGGCTGGAAAGACAAATGATGCCTGGGCACCCCCTCAATCCTCGCGCTGGTGGTGTCTCGCCTCCCTCCACCCCCCACTGTTGCAGTCCCAGACCGATCGGGCAGGAACAAACACCTGGAGATGTAAACGGCCACCGCCTGGAAACCGGCCGGTCGATTCAGTGTGAGGAAGTCAAAAGATTGGAGCGACAGAAACCATCTCAACATCCGCTGATTGATCTCTTTGTGACTCGCCAGCCACGAGAGGTATGATCCGTGTATAAGGTAAAGCGCCTCCCCAGGAGGTAGTACCATAGGGTGTCAACAGCCCACTTAATCGCTAGGAATTCCTTCTCTATTGTTGAGTAGGATAGTTCATGAGGCAATAGTTTTCGGCTAACAAAACATACTGAGTAGAAAATCACCATTGTATTCCTGGGACAGGACGGCCCCCAGTCCACATCTGGAGGCATCGGTCTGAAGATAGAAGTGTCTTTGGAAATCAGGGAATTTTAATACAGGTTTGGAGGCAATGCACTGTTTCCGTCTTTCAATAGCCAATAGTGCTGCTTCATTGCTAGCCAGGTCAGCCGACACACTGATTTTCCAAGCATCCATTAAGCGTGCTGCAATTGTCGAAAATTCGGAGATAAATCGGCTGCAATATCCGACAAAGCCAAGGAAGGATTGTATTTGTTTTTTTTTTTGTAGTAGGCAACATAATATTGCCTATGGCCTCGATCATCGAGACTTGTGGTTGAATAGTACCACCACTGACAGTATACCCCAGATACTTGGCCTCTCGTGCCCCAATCGCTGTTTTCCTTGGATTTATATGTAGTCCGGCGAGGTCCAATGCCCCAATCACCTTGTCCATGTGAAACAGATGTGCTTCCCATGAGTTGCTATAGAACACGATATCCTCCAGATAAACGGCCACATACTTGTCGTGAGGCTGCAATATAATGTCCATCGGTCTCTGAAAGGTCACGGGGGCTCCATGCAACCCAAAGGGTAATACTTTGTATTGATGCAAACCCTGGGGGTGGAGAAGGCAGTCTTTTCTCGATCCGAATGTCGTAAATGCATTTGCCAATAATCCTTGGTGAGGTCTATGGTGCTAAGGAACTGTGCCGATCCAAGCCTTTTTGCCAACTCCTCCACTCTATGCATCGGATATGCCTCATAATTGGAAAGGGGGTTTAGTTGTTGGTAGTCCATACCGAATCGGATAGATCCATCCGGTTTGGGTACTAGGACTATAGGAGAACACCATGGACTGATGGAGGGTTCAATAATGTCAAATTGTAGCATCTCCTCTATTTCATTTTTTATTACTTGACTTCGGGAATTCAATAGGGTCTGAGTCTAACAATCTGTTCCTGTGTCGTCTCGATACAATGTTCTACCAAGTTAGTTCTGCCGTGTAGAGTTGAGAAGATAATCGCATGTCTAGAAAGTTTCTTTATTAGTTCTACCCTCATTGTTTCTGATAACGCATTTCCCTAGTGGACATCTCCCAGGTTGTGGGATGATTTAGTTATGTGTTTTGCCTTCCTCTGGAAGGAACGTAGTCATTGATGCCATTGGAGACGGTTCGGTCCACCCCTTTAGCAAATTCACATGATACACCTTGTCTGTGGGGGTTCTGTCGTGTTGGTGTACTCGGTAATTAACTGGACCTAGCACGTCTTTAATTACATAAGGTCCCCTCCATCTGGCCAATAGTTTATTTGTACTCGTGGGTAACAATACCAGTACCTAGTCGCTCGGTTGGAATGTCCTCCTGTGACTTCCTTTTTATTATAGGCCTTTTCCTGGCTAGTTTGAGCTTCACCTAGATTTGCCTCGGCAAATGATCGAAGAATACTTAGATGTTCCTTCAAGTCCTCAACATATTCGGTCATAGATACTTCTTCGGTGTTCTCCTGTTTTTTTTCTTCACAAGCTCAAGGATGGTACGTGGTTGTCTTCCAAATAGTAATTCAAAAAGTGAGAAGCCCGTGGAGGACTGAGGCATATCTCGTAACACCATAAGAATCGGTGGCAGTGCTCGATCCCAGTTCCTTCCTTCGGTTCCCGTAACTCTTCGTAACATCTTTTTGGTTGTTTTATTGTATTTCTCAACAAGTTCATCCATTTGCGGATGGTATATGGATGTTCTCAGGTGTTATTTGCAGTTGTTCACATACTTGGTGTAACACTGTCGACATGAACCCTACTCTCGGAAAGAAGGGCATTAGTTGGTCACAGACCTGTCGTGCTGAGGTTCCCTTCAGAGGGAATGCTTCTGAATACTTGTTGCGTAATCGATAATTACCAGAAGATACTTTTGCCCTCGACCAGCGGACCCAAGCCGTCCCACTATATCCATGCCGAGTCTCTCAAAAGTGGAGGTTATTAGGGGCATCTGTTGTAAGGGTGCTTTTGCCTGTAAATCTCCACTGGTTAGTTGACAAGTTGCACATTCCTTACAAAACTTGCCCACATTTCCATATATTCCTGGCCAATAGAATCTCTTCAGTATATTCTGTTGGGTTTTTAATGAGGCCATGTGTCCTCCACACAGGTGTTTATGAGCCAATTGTAGGACAATCATACAATGGGCCTTAGGTAATATTAGTTGTTCTTTCTTGGTTCCGTCTTCGGCTTTATATACACGCGATATAACAAGCCACGGCGGTGTATGAACCCAGGTCCTTTTTTCCACGTCTGTGTCTGTTTCTTGTAATGGCCTTTCTCTAGAAACTTAAGGGTTGGATCACCAAGTGTTTCTCCACAAATGGAGTCCTTGTGGCCTTTGGGATTCCAACTAATGGGTCGGGTTACGTTGCCAGCACAACTCCAGGGTAATCGATTATCCCTTCTAGTTTTCTTGGGACTTTCTCACCTTCCTTTATGATGTCATGTACATAAGGAGCTTCTTTCCACCAATCGTCATCTGTGGTTTTTACTACCTGATTAAAGAGGGGCAGGTTGGTTCCAATCACAGCTGGGGTGGGCAATGAGGTCAGGACGGTGACTCGTAATGTCGCAGCTTGTTCATATAATTAGATCTGAAACTTTTTCACTGGGTAGTGTTTTGACATCCCCATGAGTGCAACGTATAGGTATCGCTTCATTGCGTAAATAAGGAGAATCGCTCACGGTTGGGGAAATGGCAGTTTGTCTGCTTCCACTGTCGAAGTGCTCGGATTGGTATCCCATCTACCCGGACGTCAACGGTGTAGGGTCCAGACAGATGCCGCTCAGGGTTTGCCTTCATATAGCCGATTTCCATGGATTCCACCCCTTTACTCTTTGGGCAGAACCGGGCGATAAGGCCCCAGTCACCGCAATCGAAACATTGCGGTTGTCGATAGCCTGATACCGGTGTAAATGGTTTGGTTTCCAAAATGGGTATTCTTTCATCTGACTTTATTGTGCGTTCTTCCGGTTGTCTCCATCTCCAGAATATGGTCCTTGCCCCCTTGGATGGCTGTAGTGCCATAACGGGCCTGAGTGGACACACTGACCCATTCGACAGGGGGATGGGGGCTGGAGGGGTGGCGCGGCGCTGTTGAAGCCCGCCTTCTGGTATGCAGAAGTTATGTCCACCGCTTTTCCACTGTTGGTCGGTGATGTTGTTTGACCCATCTCTACATAGGGCTGGGCAGCACTTCTATGAATTGCTCCAAGGTTGTCCAAAAATGTGTGATAAGTAGCGGATGGGGGTTGTAGCCACCTTTCCACCAAATCCTTGACCCAGTAATATAGCTTCCAGGGGCTATCGCCGCTCTTCAGTTTCGTATCTCGTTGCTGCATTCGGTAGGATTCTTCATCGAGGCCCAGTTTGTCCAATGCAGCTTTCTGGATTCCTCCATACAGTGTATTCCTGTTGGGGTTGACGGCCTGATAGGCTCCCTGCATTACCCCTGATAATAATGGTGCCACATATTGGCCCTAACAATCTGGCGGCCAACGGGCACTCCATGCAATTCTTTCAAAGCTTGTAAAGAAAAATGTTGGTCCTCTCCTTCCATATATTTCTTGCAATATGGCAGAGGGCACCAGGGGTTGATTCCTTGAACTTGCAACAGCGTCCATAAGGTGTAGGATTGTTTTGTGCTGTTTATCCTGTGCAGTCGTTTGCAACAAGACTTGGAGCTGTATAGCCTGCTGGAAAGCTTGACGGTCAGCAACGGCTTGCTGGGAATGAATTTGGAGAAGTGGTTGTAGCTGTTGCTGTCCCTCTGTTAATGTTTTCATCAGGCTCTCCATAGCTTTGTCGCCACTTGTGAGATTTCAAATCATAGAAGCGGGATATTGTATGCAAAAATAATAGGTTTATTCACTGAGGGGCTTCAGCAAAAACGAAATACCAAAGAAAGTATAGTCTCTTTTGAAGTTAGTTCACTGTCAAGGGTTTCTGTGGGCTCGGTGTCAATGTTTCAGTTTCTCCTGCGAGCCCGGGTAGGCCCACCAGTCGTTTTCCCTTTGTTTCCGTTGCTCGGCGTTCTGTAATGACCAACAAAAAAGCCTTGATTAACGACCATGTAAATATTGTTCACCTCCTCTGTGTAAACGCCATCAGCGTCTTTCATTACAGTTCCTTCTCTGATTGGCCCAGGTGGCTGAGTCCTGCCCCCTATTTGAGCTGCCGTCCAAAGCCCCTTTCTTGACCACCCTTCGTTGTGGAAGGGAGACTCCGTCCAGCCCTCATTACCATGGCAGCCATCAATACCATGTTGGGGATGACAGCATCCTAAATAAGGGTGAGAACCGGTTCCATCGTGGAGGCGAAAAGCGCCACCTCCCACTGCAGTTCAGATGTGGTTCTGACCCAAAGGACTGTCATCCGGGCCATGTGAGGCAGCAAAAACATATGCAGTAGGGCATTACAGGTGAGAGAATGTCCTGGCTGTAAAGACAAATGAGGCCAGGCCACCCCCCTCGACACTTGCGCTGGTGGTGTCTCACACCCTCTCACCACTCCTCTCTTGGACTGGCCACTTTCTGCTCTCCTCTGATCAGAAACTCTATATCCCTCAAGCCAAGCACCCTCCCCCAAACCCCCCACCACTGCCACCTATCTTCTCGGTCATTCGGCCCATGGAGCGTGTGTCGGTGGATACCTTTGTCTCTGCTCCTCCTACTCCTGCGGCTGACTCACACCCTGACACAGCCCTTTCTAATCTGCATCTTTCTATTTCCAACACCCTAGACATCCTTGCTCCTGTCATGAAAATCCAGCTGAAGCCTAGCTCCAAGTACAACTCTTGGTATGATTGTGAACTTGCCGCCCCGAAACGCAAGTGGCTGGTGGCTGAGAGGAAGTGGAGGGCTTCAGGCGCATCCTCTGACAAACTGGCCTGCCGCCTGCTCTGAAGGCAATACAGACTCTCTGTCCTGTCCAAGAAGAGAGCACGCATTCAAGCCTGCGTCTCTGCAGCCTCTAACAACACGGCCAAACTCTTTCAAATCTGCAAGGAACTGGCCAGTCCTGTTGCAGTCTCTATCTCTCCAGTTCCCTCCTAGGCCCTCTGTATGGATCTGGCCTCTCACTTCTCAGCTAAAACTCAGGACATCCTGTCCTCTATTTCCTCTTCCTCTCCCTTACTCAGCCCCCCTTTGGCCATCTCTCTCTCCCTCACCTCCTTTTTCCTCTTTCTCTCTGACAACACCTGACAAGGTTTTTTGACCAGTCCGATCTATGAATGTGTTGTTCCAAACGGGTACTACCCTGCACCTCCGGAACCATCAAGGACCATATTGACACCCTACCCCCAGCCTTGGCCTATTTCTGTAATCACTCTTTCACCCTGGAACTTTCCCCTCTCCCCTTAAGCACTCCCTTGTGCACCCCCTCCTCAAGAAGCTGTCTGCCGATCCTACCTGCCCAGCAAACTATCGCCCAATCTCCATCACCCCTTTCCTGGGCAAACTCTTAGAAAACCGGCCATCTCCCAGCTTACTCTCCACACTGAATCTGTTGGCTGTCTCCATTACCATCAGTCCGGCTTCAAAGCTGCCAAATGCATGGAAACTGCTCTCCTGAATACCCGTTAAGATCTGCTCTCTTACCTTGATTGCAGTATTCCTTCTGACCTCATCTTCCTTGATATTTCTTCTGCTATCGATGCGGTCAACCACGCCATCCTGATCAATTGACTCCATGAGAAACTGGGTATCGCGGATCAGGCCCTGGAGTGGCAGACCTCCTTCCTCTTGGACCACCCCTCTCAGGTCCAATGTTTTCTCTCTCTCTCTTTCTCTCTCTCTTTTTCCCCAGGGCTCTATCCTCTCACCCTGTTTTTTCAACCTCTACTTTAAGCCCACCTGTTCTCTACCGTCTGCAACTTTCAGTGTTATGTGGATTACACTCTGCTTTCCTTCAGGCTCCCCTCGGCCTCCTCTCCTCTCTCGCTCATTCCTGAATGTCTCTCTGGGATTCAGGATTGGTAAACCTCCAGCGAGCTCTGCCTTAATGCCAGTAAGACAGAGATGCTTCACATTGGTACCCCTACCCCTGCTTTCCCTCTCTCACTCTGGCCACCTGCCTTGGGCCCCTCTTCCTTCACCTTCCTGCGAGGCAAAAAACCTTGGTGTCATCTTTGACTCCACTCTCTCTTTCTCTTCTCACATCTCGGACATCGCCAAGAAGTCCTACTACCAGCTGCACCAGCCCAAAGGGACTCTGCCCTTTTTTCACTTTCCCTCAGAAGCTTGCTGTCTCCAGCACCCTGGTTCTCTCTAGGCTGGATTACTGCAAAAGCCTCTTTCTCAATCTGCCTTCCTCTACTCTCTGCCCTCTTCAACTAATCCAGAACAGGACTGCAAGACTTAACCTTGGCCTCAAGCTCAGGGACCGGATCTCTCTAGCACTGAAATCTCTCCACTGGCTCCCAGTGGCTGAAAGGATCAAGTTCAAGACTTTGCATTGGCCACAAGGCTTTCTGGGGCCAGGGCCCGCACTACATGCAGTGCTCTCTTCCAAAATCCCTTTCTTGTCAAGCCCTTCGCTCAGTTACCTCCAACTCTCTAAGGGTTAGACACATCTCCAGACCGAGTGGGGGGGTAGATCCCTCTCCTCTGCAGGTGCCTTTCTCTGGAATTGCATCCCTGCCCCTCTCGAACTTGGGCCGTACCACCGGAGATTCCGGAAGCAGCTCAACATGTTCCTCTTCTACCCTGCTTTCTCTCTCTCTTTCTCCCTCCCCTGCTGATCTACCTGTCTGCTGTACCGACTGGTTGCTTGGCTACCCTCAGAGTCTCACTGGGTACCAAGCTCTTTCTTAATTAGCCACCCTCGCATTGCCTCTAGGCCTACCATGCACTTAGGGGCTGTAACTGTATCCTTACAGTCCCTTGTTCTCCTTGCACTACCCAGAGCCGCGCTGCCCTGGCTGCACTTATTCTGAGCATTGCTGCCCTGTTTTCCCACACCCCTCTCCTTTGCACTTCTTGTTCTCGCATTTGCACAATCTGAATTACACAAGATCTTCCCTCCCTTGTCACGTCTAGAAACTCTTGTGTGCAGGCGCTTCATAAATAACTTCTCATATCAAATCTTATACTTAGATGCGGCTGAATTCTGTACAGTGGCTACACCCAGAAAAATCTGTTAAAATGGTAAACCGTGGCGATTTAGTCCTGAGCAGTGGCTATAATGCAGCTAAATTCAACACAGGTTATACTCCCAAATGTGGCTAAATTCAAAGCAGTGGGCATACACAAAAAAATGCAGCTATATTCAACACAGTGGCTATACACAAGATGCCGCTAAATTCAAAAACAGTAACTATACCCAAAAAATAAAGCTAAGTTTAACACAATGGCAAAATCATAAACATAGTATGGGTTAATGAAACTACTGTGGTAATGGAATAGTGTGGGTAGTGTGAGAAACCTGAGGGTATTCGCCCAGTAAAACCTCAAGACTCCCTTATTCAGGTGTCCAGGACACGGCCATCGCTGTTGGATCCAGTTCCAAGGGGTGGACCAGTGGGGGAGGATCACCTGGTTAGGGGAACCCAAGGTTATGCTAAGGGGAATACCCAAGGTGAGACATGGAATTATACCGTGGAGGAAGACGAGGGGAAGAAACTACCTGTGGTTTTCTTTGGTTATTCCATTTCTACCTTAGAATATTCCTTAGTAAAGTCCTATCAATCCTACACCTTTGATAAACAAACCGCATCTCCCAGAACCCCTATTTCACTGTTCCCTACCTGCATACTCCCTGCCATTCTTTTCCACGCCCCTCTAGTCGGTATTTCCTATGCTTATCATTTGCGCAGAAGAAACATTACCGTTTCCACAACGCCCCTTGTTTATTTTGTGAACCTTATCAATCCCATCCCTTTGATTGTCATCTTCTGAACACCCAATCTGCTCAGTGAAAATACAATTCCCACTATCTCCTTTGTTCTGTCCTGCATCCTGGTCATTCTTGCCCATTTCACAAACCCTACCCATTCTGTTCTTTTCAGTCTACCACTCGACCCCCGTTTTTACAATGGCACCCTTTCCCAATCCTATCCCGTAGGACATTCCGACATGCATACTGTTTTACGGACTGGTAATGAAGCTGTTTACCTGACATGTCCCGACACAAAGATCAGGCAAAGTCAGGCAATTCATTCTAATCACACACCTGACGGCCCTTCCTTTTTCCCACAGGAATAAAAGGTGGAGCAAGAAAGCACAAGACCAGGAAGGCAAGAAAGGCGAGCATAGCAGACCTCACGATGAGACAGCTACCAAGTGGCAGTTCAAAAGAAGGCGAAAGGCGGCCGGAAGTGAGAGGCAGGCGAGGCCGAAAGTAACCTTGCCCTTTTCGTCCCAGACCCGCAGAACCTTCACTGAGAGCCTAAGACTGCGAACAATAGCATAAGTGTCCTGCTGCAGATGTGAACGTTACACGAGGCAAGCTTATGCCGATAAGCAGGAGCGAGGGCAGCTCCAGCGCCCGTGTTACTAGCCTTGATTCCAGGAAAGCCGAAAACTAAGCTGTGCAATACAGCCTGTGCGACGAGGGGAGAATTGATGAGCACCGGGCTGTGTTGAGTGAAAAGCGTTGAGTGGCAAGTTTGTACCAAGTTTAATGAACTGAATCAGACGTTAAGGGGAGACCAGCTACAGAGGGAAAACCGGCACCAGGTGGCTGCTAATTCAAGAGATTCTGGTCGCTTTTTTTTTTTTTTTTTTTTTTTTCCCCATCTGAATAAAACTCCAGAAACGAGAAGGCCTCCAAAGGAACTCAAAGTGGTCATACGTGAGGGTCGAGCAAAAACCCTGTACAATCGAAAGACTTTGATCTGCAGGTTGGCTACAAGTAAGGGAAATGAATCCCGTATTGTGAATGAAAGAAAGGGACATTAATCCTGTGTATTTTTAAGAAAGGTCCGGCCTCGGACGAGAGAGGTCCGAGCCCGAACGAGGGAGATCCGAGCCCGAACGAGGGAGATCAAAGGAGTTAAAATATCATCCAAAGTTTAAGGAGAAAAGAATAAGAGATGCAAAGAAATACGATTGAGAAAGGATCAGACCAGAAGTGGGGGACCCAGGGGTGAACCCATCACCCAGCGAATATTGGGAACAAACTTTCATTTGTTGAAGGAACTTTTGATTTGATTTTGTTGGTTGAATACATCCGGCCCCGAAGGCAAGAGAATGTCAGAGGAAACGGGAGTTAGCCATCGACGGTCCTGAGAACGGCCAGTGGAACTGTCGTCTCGTGCTGGAGAAGCCCGAGACTGTACTGTGCTCCAAGCTCCCATCTTGCCCCGAGTCTAAAAAGTGGGTAAGGAAGACCCATGCTACCGCCTCCTGACTTATCATTTGAGAACACTTCTTTCTTTCTTTAAACTTAACCGCATACACTTTGTATTTAGCGTAAGGAATTTGCAATAGGTTTACTTAGTATAGGCCTTTTATTTGACTTGACGCCACTCAGATTGCCTTATTTTCATTTGATGGTCGACACGTGTCCCAATCTTAGATATTGGTTTAGAGTAGGTGATTTCATACCACTTTCATTGTTGAATAAACACCCTTGAACTGTGATCAGTTGTGTCTGTCTTATTTGTCACCATGAGTTTCTCACAGTAGATACAAGACGGTGTCCAGCGTTAAAAATGCTGCACTGGCTATGCAACCAAAATATTCCTTTCTTACCTAGAGTTTTCTGTGGACAACATTTGGGGCTGTTTGCCTCTTTGCCCTGGCTGTGGCTCCCAGTGCAAAGAGGCAAACAGGTGATGGAGGTACCCTTTGCCGTGGCCCTGAGCTGGCTTCCTGGGCAAGGCTGCCCTGGGGAAGCCTCCGAAGTTATTCTGTTCCGGTCATGTAGGTAGCACTGTGGGAAGGAAGGGGGCGAGGGGCACTGGGGAGATGAGGGTCATAGGAAGGAGCTGTGTGCTGGGCGCACCAAGCTAAAAATGGTGCTCAAGTATGGGGAAGCCAAAACAAGTTACCAGCAACGGAGCATACCTTCTGGAAGATGCAGCGTCCGCAGGAGCGGTGAACGAATGGGCCAAATGGAGGCTGGTGCAAGCAGAGGGGTTTTCCATTACTAGGAGCGTTTCGGTCACGTGGGTAGTGCACCAACCAATCCAGAGTACATAATGCATTATGCTTTTCTTGTCATTAGCACCCTGGAAGGGGGTGCTGGCCAATCAGGAAATTAGGAACGCGAGCTGTATTCTCTGGTTCAAGCACGTGCTCTGAGCAGCCTGTGTGCTGCTAGCCAGCAACCCTTCCCCGTCCCTCCTTTCCTTCCCCACCCCCTCACCTCTTAGTTCCTGTGTAGTTTCCTATGTGCTCTTCCTCTACCTCCTCTTGCTCCTCCTATACCACTCCTGGCCTATCTGAGACTGTCTCTCCTCCTCCTTTCCCCTGTTCACCCCTGATGATGTTTCTGGACCAGTCCGATCTATGAAAGTCTTGTCAAAGCAGGTTATCCCCTGCTCATCCAGAACCATTAAGGACCTGTGAAGACTTGCTCTCTAATCTCCCGTCTGTCCTCCTTCTCCTCAATCTATCCTCTGCTTTTGACACAGTCAGTCATGGCATTACCTCTCTGTCCCTCTCTGTCCCTCTCTGTCTCTCCTCCGACATCTCCAAGAAGTTAAACCTCTGAGGTATTCTTACTTTTCCCTCCGACGCTTGCTGTCTCCACAGCTCTGTTCCTCTCTAGGCTGAGCTATTGCAATAACCTCTTTCTAAATATTCCTACCTCTACTCTTCGACCTTTACAGCTTATCCAGAACAGGCCTACAAGACTTGTGCTTGGCCTCAAGCCCAGGGATTGTATCTCTCCAGCTCTGAAATCGCTTCATTGGCTCCCCGTGGCTGCAAGGATTAACTTCAAGACCCTCTGCATCATCCACAAGGCTTTCTGGGGACTGGGAACGCTCTGCCTCCAACTTTCTCTCCCAAACCATCTTCCTTCTCGAGCTCTCCGCTCCTCCAACTCCCTCAGGGTCCGACGCTTCTCCAAGCAGAGAGTTGGGGGGCAGAGCCATCTCCTCAGCTGGGGCCTCCCTCTGGAACAGCCTCCTCGCTTCTCTCAAACAAGAGAAGAACCACCTCCAGTTACGGAAGCAACTCAAGACCTTCCTTTTTGCTTCCTCTTTCTCTCTTCCTCTCCCCTGCTGATGCACCCGACTGCTCCGCGCACTGGGCAACCTCTGAACTCGGGCCAAGGCTCCTACATGTCCAGTTGCCCTCGAACTGCCTCTGGGCTCCCTAACACTTAAGGCTCTGTATCTGCAACCCTACAGTCCATTCTCTCTGCACTTATGAGATAACTACCCTTCTCTCTTCCCCTACTCCCTGGCACTTCTCCCCTTCCCTCTTCCCTGCACTTGCGCAATCTGAATGGCACAAGGCCTAGTAAAATCGTTATTTTGTCCTCCCTTTGTTTCCCTCTCCTTGTCTTGTCGCGCCTAGAAATACTTGTGTACAGGCGCGTTAAAAATGGCAACATCATATCTAACAGTGTGTAATAAGAAAAAAAAGAAACTTATCTTGCTGCATGGCCAGCACTGCACAATAATGTCCCAAGTTTGTTTTGATTGTTGATGACGTCATAGCTGACGAGTGAGGGCAGTGATGGCAGTCATCTAAAACGCAGCAGCAGTAAGCGCACTGGAAGGACAACTAACTAGAATAGTAAAAAAAGCAGATGCAAAATGTCCTAAAACCAAATGTAATTTTACTGTGGGGCAATAATACAGTGGCTTCATTTTTATACATACATGGATTTCTTTCATGTAGTCAGGAGCTGGTATTTCTTCATTTACAGCCATTGGCAATTCCATGTGTGGTACATGTGTGACTAGGTGGACCTCACTAAAAGAGATTTTTTGCCATGGGAGCATTAATCATCTGTAGATGAAATTGGTATAATAAATCACACAGTAAGCAAGAACGAATCCAACCAGACCATGTAAATGCATGGCTTTCGACTCCAATCGGGCTCACCTACATAGAGAGCTGTAGACCATGTTCCAAGAGACTATGAAGTCCCTGGACGTGAAATCGGGATTAGAGTTCCCTGGCTGGGTTGAAATTAAATGAACGCAACCATTGAGATGGACAAAATAGAACTGGAAGCTCAACATTATGGGATTCAATGTATGTTCAACCAGTATTCTTGCACGGAGAGGTCTAGGTTGCATTTCATTAAGGAAATTTGCATAAAGTTCAGTAATTGGTGTTTAATTTAAAATGTGACCATGCAAAATGCTGCTGATGTGCTTTAGTGAGTACACTAGGGGACACACAGGACTGGTCTGGGGACTTAATGTGGGACTGTGTGACAGATTATCATTTGGCAAGTGTGTAAAAGCCTTTCCTTTTTAAATTTGTATTACTTAGAATTACTTGCATCATTTTATCTGCTGATGAGATTCCCTTTTCATGAGTTCAACACTAAAAGCATTGTGTGTATCTGTGCCTTGCTGCATCAGTATCTTGATCTGCAGCACTTGCTCTACCAGTAGGAGTGAGCAGGTTCAGATTTTGCAGGTGCCGATTTGATCGCTGTGGAGGCAGCCTGGTATATGCAGAACAGGGGATGAATTTAAGATATGCACCCGTACCAAACTATGCTGATAAAAGTAGCCCAGGCTGGGGGCATGGTAAACTCTAAATATAAACTATGCATAGATTAAGGCATGCTACTACTCATGATCATTGCAGCCACATTCAATTTGATATCAGACCTGTGTCAGCTCCTGTGAGCCAACTCAGCTGTGGAAGTTGATGTGTATTCTGACCAGACAGGTGAAATAAAGAGGCACAAGGTATGGCAGAAGAGAAGAGCTTTATTTGAGGCCCCCAGGTAGCTGCAGTGGAAGCATCAACTGGCGAGGCACTCTCAAATGGAATCTACATGCACAAGGTTCTAAGGAGACCTGTGCATGTATTACCATAACATCTCCCCCACGTGAGGCAAAAGAAAAAGGAAAAACAGGTGGGGGAAAAGCGGGAAAGTGAAAGGGGAAAAAAAAAGGTGCCAAGTGGGAGAGGCAGAGGGAAGATGGGTAAACTGGGGTACATTAGTAATAAACATAGTCATTGTTGAAGTTTTGGATGATTTTGCGGTTCCTTCTGGACATTCTTCCCGTGGGGACTCCTTGATGCATGGAGTGAGGTCTGTCATTGTCCACATGTTCACAGAGGGATTCTCTTGGGGAATGTGAGGTGTGTTGTGATGGTTTGTCAGGACTGTTGTCCTTAGATATGCTGGTCTCTTGGATGTCTTTTGTTACTTTTATGAGATAATCTCCAGACCATCTCTTTCCATCATCGAGGATGACAGACTTCCCATGACAACTCACAACTCTCTGTGGAGGTCTGAAGATGGATTCACCCTTGAGTTTTCTCTTCGGTTCTTTGACACGTACCCAGTCTCCTTCACGAACCATCATCTCTTTTTTACTCGATGTCTGGAGTCGTATTGTCTTTTGTATTTTGCTTGTTTTTCTCTTACTGTCTTTTGAAGTAGATCCATGTTCACCCTTGCTTCTCCTGTGTATAAGAACATCCACGCCGGTCTAAATCGGTTAGTTGCAACCCTACCTCGCATGAGGGTGAAGGGCTCTATGTTCGTGGTGGTGTGTGGGGTAGTTCTATACGCATGCAAAGCTTCTTTGAGGGTTTCTCTCCACGGGAGGTTGTTGGCCGTGGCCAGTTGGACTACGCTCTTCACGAGCCTGTTCATGCGTTCCACAAGTCCGTTGGAAATTGGATGGTACAAAGATGTTGTTATGTGGCTGATGGACCTTTTCTTGAGGAAATCAGCAAACTGAGACCCGTTGTCCGAAACCAATTCCTTGGGGTCTCCCTCCCTGCTGAAGATCTCTGTCAGGAAATCTATGACTTTCTTTGAGGTCACATTGTCCACAGCTATTCCCCATTCTGTCCATTTAGAGGTGTAATCGACAAGTACTATGATATATACTTTGACTGTTTTGAGGTTCTCGAATGGACCCATGATGTCGATTGCCAATTTAGACCACACATGTTTGGGAGGTTCAATAGGCTGTAAGGGGGTCTTTCTTAAGATCTTGGACTTGTCACTCATGGCACACGTGGAGCAATTTTTGACCAGTTCTTCTGCTTCTTTCCACATTCCTGGCCACCAATAGTTGTTTCTCAACTTGTTTTTCGTCAAGCTTCTTCCTAGGTGACCTTTGTGTGCCAGTTGGAGTACTTTTTTTCTGAGTTGGGTGGGTGGGATTACTCGATCGCCTCTGAAGATATGCTCATCGTCCATGGATAATTCTTCCTTGAAGGGAATGAAGGTTGTTAAAGCCTCTCCCGTTTCCACCCAGTCATTAGCTATCGCTTCACTGATTCCCCGCTGTTCCGGATCAGTATTGGCATTAATTTTCCATTCATCTCTCGAGATGGCAGGGTTTACGACAGCTATGATGTCCTCATCTGGAGATGCAATCTCAGTGTCGATGTTGGTCGATAATCTGGAAAGACAATCTGCTACTTGGTTTTGTGGACCAGGAGTATAGTATAGTTGGAGGTTGTATTGCATGATGTCGAGGAACCAACGTCTTATTCTCGGTGATATAAGGTGAGGAGTTTTGGACTGAAGGACATTTACTAGAGGTTTATGGTCTGTTTTCAGTATGACGGGTAAGCCCCAAATTAGGTTCCTGAAATGCTGAAGAATCCACCTCAGACCTAGAGCTTCTCTCTCAATGCTGGAATAGTTTAGTTCGGCTCCCCTCAGTACTCTCGATGCGAATGCGATCGTCACGATGTCCTTATCTTGTTGCTGTTCTAGGACACCACCCAGTCCGGTTTTACTTGCATCTACGGATATGATGGTTTTAGCTTTACAATCGAACATTCCTAAGGCTGGGGCTTGGTTAATTTAAAATTTGATTTCTTCGAATTCGTTCTTGCATTCAGTGGACCATATGAATTTGGTTGCCTTCTTCAAGATGTTTCTTATGTTTTTGGTCTTATCAGCATAGTTGCTTATAAACTTGGAGTAGTATTCTGTCATCCCGAGGAAACTCCTTAATTGGTCTTTATTTTGAGGCTCGGCGATATTCATTATGGTGTCCATGAGTTTCCTCTTGGGGCTGATGCCGTTGGCGTCAATGGAATGGCCCAGGTATGAAACTCGGTCGCACTTTATGTTGCATTTCTCTAATTTGAGTGTGAGCCCACTTTTTTGTATGACCTGTAGGACACCCACAAGTTTTGCGTTGTGCTCTTCTTCTGTACTGGCTGATATGAGGATATCATCTTGGAAGCAGCGTATGCCATCAAGTCCTCCAAATAGATGTGACATGAGCCTCTGAAAGACTGCTGCGGCTGAAGCGAGTCCGAATGGCATTCTGTTAAACATGAATGCACCGAGAGGTGTGACAAAAGATGTTCGGTTCTTTGAGCTCTCTTCCAAAGCAATCTGGTGATAGGCTGAGGAGAGGTCCAGAGTTGTAAAGTATTTTGCAGGTTTCATGGTCGATGGGAGTTCAGATATATTGGGAAGTGGGTGTCTGTCAACCCATATGTTTTTGTTTAGGTCTCTCAAGTCGACGCACATTCTTATGGAATCGTCCAGTTTTTTTATTAAGACAATTGGGGCAAGCCATTCTGAACTTTCGATGGGCTGTATGATATTTTCATCGCAGAGGCGCTTAAGTTCTTTCTTCAACGCCTCTTTTGTTCCAATGGGAATACTGCGGACTCGGTGGGCCACTGGGACAGCACCTCTTTTGAGGATTATTCTGTGTTGGAAACCTTTTAAGAGTCCAATCTTGTCGCAGAACACCTTGGGGAATTGTTTTGCTAGATTAGATTTGATGTCCATATCATTATTGAGCACACTCAGCACAGGGATTTCTTCTCCAGGGTGTATTCTTACTCGAAGAGCGGCTTGTTCTTCCCATCCCACAACGGAGGAGCCATCTTTGGCTACAAAGAGTTTGCAATATGTTTCTCTGTCATGGAACTTGAGGTTCACCCACACATATCCCATTATCTCGATGGGCGTTTTTCCATAACCGGTAGCTCTTACACAAGTGCTTCGCAGGTCATGTATCTTGCCAGAGAGTACACTCAAAAAGGTCTTGAGATCCACCATGGTGTAGGGGGAGCCAGTGTCTACCATTACAGGTAATGATATGCCGTTGATTTGCATTTTGGCCCAGGGACCGTTGCTCTGTTGTTGGGATGTTACAGTGAGTATTTGTACCTTTTGTTGCATTGGACTGATAGATAACATGTCATTGTGCTCTTGGTTGCTTTCGATTACTCTCACAGAGGACGGTCTGATGAAAGGTCGCCTGGTGAGATTGCCATATCTGGTTGTCTTTCCCCGTGTGTTCTTGCAGACTTTGGCAAAGTGTCCAATCTGGCTGCACTTATAACACTCCACAGCGATGGCGGGGCATTCTTTGTCAGGATTTGCATGCTTGTACCATCCGCACCTCTGGCAGCGCGTTGGATTCTGGGAGTTGTATGGCCTCGCTCTGCTTGAGCCAAATTTCGAACCCCTTGATGGCGGAGCCTTTCTTACTGCTGCTACTAGAGGCTCGTAAGGCTCGGACTCAGGGCTGACACATTTGATTTCCACACTGGTCGTGTGGTCACGTCTTTCCCTCATGCATCGATCTCCCAATTCCATGCTCCTTGCTATCTCCGTGGCTTGGTCCAGGGTGGGATTTTTGGTTTGCCACAATTTTTGTTGGATGCGTGGATCAGCCACATTCAGCACCAATTGGTCTCTAAAATACTCATCACAGACACCTGTGAAACTGCAGGTTGACATAAGCGCCCTGAGGGACGCTATGTATGAATCAATAGACTCGCCTTTGAGCTGCTTTCTGGAAAAGAACCTGTATCTTTCCAGTACTACGTTGGTCTTGTTGCCAAAATGACTGGTGAGTTTGGCCAATGCTATGTCAAACTTGCGGTTGCCATCTCCTCCTATGTTGCCGGGTTCGGGAAAGGTCCTGAAAAGTCTCAGTGCTTCTGCCCCTATACAGTTCAAAAGGGTCGCCTCCTTGAGGTCATCATTGAATTTGCTGCCCCCAATGGCTCTGAGGTAGACGTGGAATCCATCGATCCATTGTTCCCATGGGCAGGTTGGGCTCCCAGGGCATGGAAGAAACTTGGTGGGAGGCGGAACGCCCTGCATGGTGGTGTGCCTGATTCTAGGTTGTAAGTGGTGAGGAATGGCGTTGAGTGGCACCAGTTGCTGTAGTGTAGGCAGAGGTTTTCAGTACTGTTGGCAGTTAGCAAGGAGGCGCTGAGATACAGTCTTTATAGAATTGCTTGCATGGCAGGGTGGGACCAGATTCAGAGAATGCCCAAGTGTATCTGTACTGCAGAGTCTTTAGGCTTCAGTGTATGGATGGTCCTTAGTACAGATTGTGACCTCACAATGGGCTGGGAGCACAGGTTGGCTGGTTCAGGGAAGACCTGATGGAATGTTCAGTTGTGATGTCACAATGGACCAAGATAGTGAGTGATTAGTCCCGGAAAGTCAGAGTAGCCATTGAGAGAATGAAGACTGCTAATGCTGTGTGTGTGTTGCTGGGCAACAGCTAGCAGCTTTTGAAAATGATGCAGGGTTCTGCTCAGGGCAGCAGTGAGGGTTTTACACAAAAAAATGCCAATAAAAGGAAAGCGTACGTTTCATTTTGTCCGTTTTACACATAAAATGCCAAATGAAAGGAAAGTGTAAGTTTCACTTCGTCCTCCCCCCTCCTCTGACCTGATAGATGGACAGCTCCTGCTGTCTGAAGCACTTTTGGAGTAGGGCAGGAGTGCAATGTGCGCCGCTCTAGACTCCCAGTGGAGAACTGAAAGGTGATGTCGAGGCCTCTCTTGGCTGTTCCTCTTGGCTGTCCACAGCTGACAGGCAGGCCGCTGCAGGCGCTGGCAGCAGAAGTCGGCGGCAGCGAAAAAAGGGGGGGGCTGCGCCCAATCAGGTGACCTAATACGCTCCCGAGGGCCTCGGGGTACAGTGCCTCGTCGCCATATGAAATAAAGAGGCACAAGGTATGGGAGAAGAGAAGAGCTTTATTTGAGGCCCCCAGGTAGCTGCAGTGGAAGCATCAACTGGCGAGGCACTCTCAAATGGAATCTACATGCACAAGGTTCTAAGGAGACCTGTGCATGTATTACCATAACAACAGGTTAGCCTACCAACTGACAAGACAGGAACCTGAATGACAACGACTCTTCAACGCTTCTTTGATCTCCTGTTGAGGATAGGAAACCTCCTCACCTAGAGATAGCTGCACCACAGTCCTCTATGCTGGACCCAGGTATCAAAGGAGCACACCCATTCAAAGGGAGTATCCTTACAACAGGTTGCTTCCTTTCTAAAGGTCATTTCATCCTAGTGAGAACAAAGAGGGTGGGGTTAGAGTAGACAGTAGGGCTGTGTACAGCGGAGAAATACTTCCACCATCTTGTTTTTCTCTCCCTCTCTCCTTCCTGTCACCTCCTTTTCTTCTAGAGCAAAGCACTTTGGGTTTGAGGTCAGAAGGGCAAAGTCAACTCTTTTACAAACAGTGATTGGACCACTAAGGCAGGCTAGCTTTAGTCTGATCACCTGCAGATGTTTACCTTTAAGAGAAGTGGTTTCCTGCAGCTTCTTTGATTCTGTCTTGAACATAAACCAGAGGAAGAATTCATTTGACCGCTATTTGGAGAGTAGATCTCTCCAAAGTCCTCTGCCAGTGAGGTGAAGATTGAGCATCCAATGCAAAGGTTGAGCGCTGTCATCGAACCATAACAAAGAACCATTAGGGATGACATGCTGCTTGGATAAGACCTGCCTCTCTTCCAGCCAAGACAAGTACCCATGACCTCACTGCATTGCAGGACTCCTGAAGTTTTTGATCAATCTCCCTAGTGCTTGGGATAACAAAAACAAGGTCCAAATCTTATCCTTGAGGCTATAGACTCACAGCAACCAGAGGAACAAGACTGCCAGGAAACCTGCATTCATAATGTGGCACCAATTAGAGCTGTGCCGTGAAACCCACACAACCCATCAAGCTTCTGTTGGCACTCTGTCAATGAACCACGGTCCTACATGTTTGAATCTGTTCATCACTACACTGCGTCAGTCAAGTGTGTCGTTGCCTCTGCACGAATTACTGTAGAACAACGTGACTGCTGCTCCCAAACCATCCTTGAAACAGTTCACCATAGCACTGCACCGGCTGAGCATGTCGTGGCCCGGCTAGAGCATGACGCTCTTTGTTGCACCCACTGTCTTAAATCTCCTCCTTCAACTGCGAGCATCTTCACTGCAAATCTTCTTAAGCAGATGACACCTACTGCCAGACTGGAACAAAACCACTGACTCAGTTGAACAAAGTTTTAACTGCTGGAACCACACACAACCTGGTTTGATGCTATCGAACCGACAAAAAACCTTAGAAGTACAATTGACTCTTAATTGCACTCTTGGTTCAGTTTGGGCCCTAGAGACTGGTTAGCACACTAAATCCTTTTTCCAAGAACATTGTGGTTTTCACTTGCCTTACGCCCCTGATTCATTAGTAGTAATAGTTGTCATTTATGTAGCGCCATTTCCTAGAATTACAGTCTCAATGCGCTGGTTGTGGCCACGCCCTCAGGGACCGTAGTGCAGAGTGTTGAAAGTCACGGAGTAGGATTAGAATGCATGTGGACAGTTGGCCAAATAAGGCTTAGCAGGGCTGGCCAGGCTCCGCTAGATAGCAACTCATGAGATCAGTTTTGTGGATGGTCGCTGAGACAAGTCAGGAGATGGTGTATGTGCTAGAGGCTGATTATGTGTCCAGCGTGCCCGAATTTATCATAGGTCTTCACTACATACTGATGTCAGGTGTTGATGTATAGTCTGGTATAAGTAGCGTGACAATTCTGTGATCAGCGAGACCAAATTTGTCGTAGTCATTGCTGTATTCTGATGTGTGCGGGTGGCCATGCCTGTGGCCAGCGTCCGCCGGAGTGGTGCATTCTACATACCTAGCAGTTCAGGTGGCAAATTGTTGTATGTGTGCCCAGTCAGGTACTAGCTTCCTCTGTTGATTTGTGCAGCTGCGACAATACAGTTAGTGACAGTCTACGGCTCAAAAATTGCACTGGAGGAGCACAGGCTATACTTACAGGCTCTTCAAGGTGGCGCACATGGCAAATCTTCCAGATATAGCATGCATGCTAAACCTTCATAATTCTTACCTTTGTCATGGGTGGCCAGCCTTATAGTTCATCCTGGTGCAATACCCAACCCTCCCTCAAGCCCTTCCAGTGCTATTCCAGACTAGTTCTCGATTGCCTTCCCGGAGTAGTGCACAAAAAAAACCCTCACTTGGCTTCTGATGCGAGACGTGTCCATGACACACAACATTTATTCACAACATTTATTCACAAAATGTGCTGGTTGTGTGAACCAGGTCTTGAATGGCGTTTGGTATTGTGTGAGGTTGGGGTGCCAGATTGCTATATTTGCGTATTCTCTGTTCTTTCATCAAGGGTAGGTTTTGTGTAGTGATTGTTTATTTAGTTATTTTGTTGATGGTGTGTTTCATTGAAGTAGATCTATTTTTTTTATATACAACCTTGATTGAACATTCCCTTTATTTTGGACTGTTATTGTTTGCTGTTTGAGTCGCTACTGAAACACATTCACACCCCTCTTGAGAGTACAGACTTTCCATTACCAGAAAAGAAGGAGGTATATCTCTTAACTAAGAGATGAATGCTGCTATTTGTGGAGGCCCAGGCTAGAGGTTGGCTGACCCACCATCAAGAAATTAGGTCTTCCCTCTACTGGCAGCAATCCGGACACAGAAGGGGGGAGTTCCATCCAAGTAGAAGACAAGAACTAAGAGTGTTTACTGTCTATTTTTTTAACACAATGTTTTACATATTCACTAAAAAAGTTACTAAGTACAAAATATTTTGGATTTATTCACTACTTGCTAGATTAAGTCTGTTTTATTTAAGAAATGGAAATAGATTTGTATTGTTAACTGGTCATCCATAAAACTGAGTAAAGTCATGAAGGCTTTTCTTCAAAAGTCGTTTTTGAATATGTCAATTAGTGATGACATATATGAGCAATATTAGGGATGATCCAAATCCCATATTAACGAAGGTGGGGTTTGAGAGTGCCTAATTGCAGATAATTTGATTTCGGCCTTCTGTCTTCCTGCTGTTGCCCTTTGTTGCCTCAATAGGGCCTCTGGCTCCCTTAGCGGCTGGCAGAGCGGCCCCTGCTTCTGTCAGCCCTGGCGAATACCTTGGGCGCAAACACTCTTTTTAACGATGTCTGCCTTTGTCCAGAGCAGCGAAGGTGCTAACAAATCTGGACATGTCTTTGATGAAAGCTTCTCCAAACAAAACCCCTGAGTTTCAGGTCGATCGCTACTAAAATTGATCGTCTGCACTCCACTGTTATCACACAGTTGGTGTTACGTTTAAGACAAACCGCTCTTTGTGCCCAACAAGCCAGAATATGCACATCAATAGGTGTCCCCCTTTTGTCCTCTTCCACCATTTGTAAGATCTTGGCCAATGGCCCTACGGGAGCGTCTCCTGGCAAGCTATCCATGAGCGGTCAATGTCCTTTTTCAGGTCCTTGGTGTACTTTGCCAAGAATGTAAACATACGGTGGGTCCACCTCCGTCCGCTACTTTATCCAACATTCTGCCTTCAATTTTCTCCTTGTCTCTTTATTTAGAAGCGTGTGTAGTTGCTTCCTCAAGTACCTTTCGACCTTCGCCGAGGGCTCCCGTACCAAGGATCTAGGATGGAGTAGCAGGTCTGGATCGAAGGGGTCATCCAGGGAACTATCTCTGCATTTCTTAACACTCCTATTGCGCCTTTTGCACTTCTTCCTGAATAGTGGCCGAGCTCACAGAAAGGTGAGAACCCTGAGTGCTGCTGGAATCCCATTCAGTGCCATCTTCGTCTTCCTCTTGGCTAGAGGGTATGTCACCTTGTCCCACCCGCCTAGGCGCTTTAGGGTGAGGCAAGCCCCATTGGAAGAACTATAATAGACCAGGGGAGCGTTCTAAAGGTCCCCACACGATCATAATATTGTATGCAATTTAAATGTTTAGACACAGAGCGCGTATATAAGCAGACGCCATTTTGCAAATATTAGGTAGCCATAGTCGCAGCATAGTAGTCTGCACTGCCATGCAGTATTTAGTGTGTTAGACACAGGCCGTGAGCCTGAAGGGGAAATCTGAATAGGCCCAAGCACTGACGAGAGAGGCCCACTCTGCTAACCTTTACTGAAACTCTTCTGTTGCCAATATGTGTTTTTCTTTTTTTAGAAAGAATGTGCCCTGAGGCCAGGATGCAGCACTGGGCGTCTGTACATGTTATCACACACAGGCCAAAGCAGGTGTCCGACCCCCACCTGACCAATCATGAGTTATAGCCCCTACAACTGCCTTAGTCCCAAGACCCCTGAATTCCGAGATACCAGGTGACTCCAGACCACCGACCATGAACCAATCCACCATAAAAGATTTAAGAGCATGATCCTCCCACCTCTATTTCATAGTGACATGATTTGTAATGTGAGATACAGGGAGGGATAAATTATAGAACAAAAGCGAGGGTGGAAGCCTTGGAAGCCGAGAGATGCGATCGGAATGAGTGGTGAGTGAAGGATGTGTGGGTTAGTGCGACCTCGAGACACCCCCGACCACCCCCCATGCCAGTCTTTATGCCAGGTGCATTGTATGATAGAGTAGCACTGCTTGCAAATGTAACTTCTTTGGCCTTGGTTCCCTGGAGACGATAAGCCCAGCAGATACCACGTGATGGATGGACGGACGGACGGACGGACGGACGGACGGACGGACGGACGGACGGGACAAGTGGCCTGGCATCCCCTATGGAGTAGGCCGACCATGTATTGGGTCATACCAACCAGCCACGTGGGTTTCCACTGTATACAAATGATGTACTCTATGATGCTGTGTCCCCTTTTAAGCATCTGCTTTCACCCTTTTTGGCCAGAGCGTTCCATGGCAGAGTTCTTTGCTGATGTACTTATTTTTGTAGAAATAAAACTTGTTATCCTTGCAAGAGTTTCTTGGGCCACCAGGAAACCACAGAAACACGCCGGCAACATGTCTTACCTTCCCCTGTTCCCACAGGTGTCCCAAGAAAACGGTACCTCACGTGTGTTGGTGCACTTACCTAGTCGCAAAGGGAAAAGGCTAAACCACTGGTACACCAAAGGACCAGAGAAGACCACGCTTTTACTGTATTCAGTCTTGTGGACAACCCACAGGTTTGGGCCTGGGGTGTCATAGCCACCAAGAAAAAACAGGGAACCTCATGCCTTTCTGAAAAGAAGACACCCGTGGGAATCCAAAGAGGTATGACTTTCGCCAATCGCCCTAGAATGTATAACCGGCAAAGCCGGCAAACTCCAAAAAGTGTCGCAAAAAGACAACTTTAAGACATTTACCACCAGGAAACCACCGAAACACGCCGGCAACAACACATGTCGTACCTTCCCATGTTCCCACAGGTGTCCCGACAAAAACGGTACCTCACATGTGTCGGTGCACTTACCTGGGCGCAAAGGGAAAAGGCTAGACCACTGGTATACCAAAGGGCCTAGGAAGAGGCAATTCGGTATACAATATTGTATATTGAATCCCACTTATCCCTTGAAAACCTTTATATCGAATACATTTAGGGTGGGGTAAAGGGTGACATTTTTTTTTGTTGGAGAAATGGTCGGGATGGGTCTTTAGGGTGGGACATGTCGCAAGTAATACACCCGGACCAATCAGAGTTCATCGCTGGAAGATCCACGGCATTGAATCTACCGCGCTTCTTTAAAATACTGGCCCAAATAGACCCTGAAACCCAGGCAGTGGCAGCCGCATTAAGACGTCCAAAGGGTGTTCGACTCCGTATCCTGGAGGTTCATGTATGCCGTGTTAACGAAATGTGGGTTTGGTCCGGGATTCCTTGAATCTTTACGTCTTCTATACACCTCGCCTGTCGCCTGGGTCAACACCAACGGGACACTGTCTGCGACCTTGCAATAGATAGGGGCATGACAGGGTTGGCCGCTATCGCCCCTAATATTTGCGATTATGATTGAACCTTTTGCAGAGCTAATAAGCCATTAACATAAATATCGGGGTATCAGGATGACGGGGGAACCTGAAATAATTTCTTTATATGCAGATGACACACTACTATATATAAGGGACGCCTTCATCCCTCTGGAACCCATCATGTCTGATGACTCAGATTCAGTGAGATATCGGGCCTCAGAGTCAACTTTAGTATGTCGGAACTCTTCCCTCTCACAGACGCCACAGTCCCACCCTGTGACCTACAGGGATTCACATGGGCCCTCTTAACCATACGTTATTTGGGGATCACAATTGCTAGACGCTGCCCTGAATTGTACAAGCTCAATTACGCTGCATACACTACACTACACTACTGTGGGATAAACTCCGAAGATGGGCTACTCTTCCTGTCACAATTGCGGGCAAATTGGCGCTCCTTAAGATGACTGTGCTCCCTAAACTGTTATATTTATTCCTCAACATACCGATGTGGCCTGGGTGGACATTCTTCCATGAATTAGAAGCTAACCTATGCAAATGGGTGCGGCATTCCCAGGCAGTGTGCCTGAAATGGAGCATACTGTTGCAAACCTATGACAGGGGATGGTTTGCTGCTCTGGACTTTGGCCTGTACTGGATAGCTGCACAGGCGAAATTTGCTACTTACTCATATGCTGAGAAATCACCTCCCCCTCACACGCACTTAGAGAAGCACTCAGCGGGGGACGAAGATCTGCACTCATTGATCTTCTTCATTGGATTTGCTGCTTTCCACCCTGCTTGCCCCACTGCACTTGCCTGGCTCAAAATATGGAAGATAGTTACTGCAACTGCCCCATACCATAGAAACCTCCCCTTGTGGGATTGTATGCCCGGCCTGCCACAAATGGACTCGGGCTCACGTAAAATCTGGACGCGGCACGGATTCCATACACTAGGGACCCTATACCAAGAAGTCAATTTCATCCAGCCTAGTGATACCCCAATGCTCGCTCGTCACATATCATCACAATGGTTACAATATGCATGCTTACATAAAGCATGTAAAAAATAAATTAAAAAAAATTACAAAAAAAAAGTGGGTGGACTTCCCAGTGGAGCCTGCAGATGATGAACTACTAAAATATGCCCTGACTGCGAATGGCAATAGAGGTCTGGTGTCATCTCTGTATCGGATTGTTCAAAACCGCTTGGCAGCACCACAGTATAATGCTTACTCCAAATGGGCAACTGACCTGCAGATCGACATCACTGACGACCTCTGGTCAAACATGTGCGCACAGACAGTCTCATATAATTCTTAATTTCAATTGATACAACTGGAAGTGTTACACAGGTCTCACTACACACCAGCCAGACTACGCCTGTTCTCAAATGTAGGTACCGGGCGTGCCCTCGATGCAATTTTCCTGATGCCACAAACTTTCACATGTTGTCGGACTGCCCAAAATTACAACCATTTTGGGGTGATCTATGGGCAGCATGAGTAGATGGACAAGTTTGAATGCCCCTAACAAGGACCACTGGTTCAGAGACATTGTATGGGCCAACGACATGGAGGAGCACTGTGTACAGATGCAACGGACTGTCCTTCGTCCAAGAAACATTTGGGGGCCACTCGGGGCATACCTGTTACGCATGGCATCAACTGTTGATACAATTCCAGATCCCTGATGGAGTCACTTTATGTACCCACCTATTAAATGCACATCCAAGATCACCCCTGCAAATCCCCTCTCCCAGAAGTGTCTCCTCAGAGCCCCGGTCCCTGCGTTACCCCACTTTAGACAAAGGAGTCTTGGCTCTCTGGACCTTAGGTGTATAATCCGGGTAAATTCCGATCTTAGAGCTGTCCCTCTGTATCTCACCGACTTCCCTTGAATATTTCAGGATTACTTCCTTGTTGCAGAAATTCAGGATCCTGGCTATGACCGGCCTTGGATGAGATCCGGGCGGAGGTCTTCTTTGGAATGAACAGTGAGCTCGTTCAACGGAAAAGCCCTGTGAGAGTTTGCCAGGTCCAATTTCTTGCAGCAACATGTTTTCGATATACGTGGTTGGGTCCAGTCCCTCAGCTCCCTCCAGCAGGCCCAGCACTCAAATTTTGTTCCTGCAGGGTCTGCCCTCTGTGTCCTCTGCATGTGATTCCAGTGCGGTATTCCTCATTTCAAGTTCTTTTACTCGCGCAACAAGATCTTTAGTGGTATCTGCGGTCTCTCTCAACCCCAGTTCAGCAGTTGTGACCCTCTCTGCCGATTGCCTGACCTCCTGCCGGAAGAGCTGGACATCTACCTTAACCTCGTTGATTCTAGTCTCAAGCAATGATCTTGGGCGGCAATTGCGGCAAGAACCTGGTCTTCTTGAGGGTTCTGTGCAGGAGTGAGCAGCCCAGCTTCTGCATTTTCCTCAGCCCGGGCGGCTTCTCAGTGTTTGCTTTGGCCAGCAAAGGAGTCCGTGATTGATGCCTTGCCCTTATGTTTGGTGGGTGACATTTCGGGACACTGAGACAGGGGCAGGTTAAGAAGCATAGCGCCACGCTGCACAGCTTGAGTATCTGCGGGTGGTGATAGCTTGCGCAAGTAGGCCCAGGCTACGTACGGCAGATTAGACCTCCAGTCACGATGTCCGTTCAGAATACGCCCCCAGCAGGCGAGGGAGATTATAGTGCCTGGGGTTCCCAATCCAGTTTGCCACCCCCCTGGGTTGTAAAAAAGTGCCCCAGCGCTAACAAAAGAAGCCCCAGCTGTGGCGCATTGCATGACAAGAGTGCGGCTAGGGGGTCCAAGACAATAGAGTAGCTTGACAGTGTCCGGGGGAGCTCCTAAGGCAAGTCACTTCAAGTAAATGTAGTTCCGCAAGGCTGGGGCTACGCTCCTTAGGAAAGTGCAGTTGGCGTGCATTAGGCTCAGCTGGTGGCTGGATGATCCAGCCCTGTTACACATGATGTAAGTGGCAGCCCCACTCCGCAAGCTTATGTCAAGGATGTGGGTGGGCGCCCCAGGGAGGTTGCCGCTCCGGAGGAGCAGTCAGCACTGCTCTCGCCACCCCTCACAGTTCCAGTGGGGGAAGGGGACGCTCCGCAATCCGCTCACCTAGCAGTGCCACAGGCTAGGCACTGTTGCATGGTGACCCCTCCTGGGAGCATGGTAGCTCCCAGGATGTTGTAATGGGTCACGTGGCGGCAGCCACGTGACCAACATAATAAAAAAAAGCGAGCCGCTTCCGGCTCGCCAGTCACTCCCATTCTGGCTCCAGCGTTGTTCTTGTTGCACCATACTGGTGCTGCGCTGCAGGTGCTGGGCCCACGGACGGGGCCCAGCTTGAGGACGGTGACCCTGCCGGGCAACGCCGTCCTTGTGGGTCCCCCAACCATGTGAGGCGGGTTGGGGAGGCGACCTCGGCCTGGGTGCCGCCAGAGCCAGGGCCGCGGTGAGCCGGGTGCCCCCTGGCCATGTGTGCGGAGCTCCAGTGATCTGGAGCGGGTGGGCTGAAGCCCCACCCTTGAGTCTGCGGCATGGGCGCCGCATCAGTGAGTCTTTTGTTGGGTGCCACCCGACCCGAGTATGGGGCTGCCCGGTGTCCCGGAGCAGCCCCCAACAGGCACAACGTCTTTCCCGCAGCTTCACCCGGGTATTGTCTCGGTTATATGTGATTTCCTGCCAAGGGAAAGCAGTGAGGGATGATCACCCTCAGGCAGACACACATCGATGCTGTGTTGTAGGCAGCAGAGACCCGAAAGACTTCACGGAATCGCTGCAGCCGCCATCTTGGAAATCTCGGGTCCCAGGTTTCGGATTGGAGTTCTCTGTGTTCCTAGATCTGATTTGCGTCGGACAAAGGCTGTTCCAACAAGCGCCAATCTCCCTTGCAGTTTGGTGATAGCAGATGCGAGGTAAATTGGTTTAGCCACTGCTGTAAGGATCGATGTAGGATTGCAGTGGGAGAACCAGGCAGTTCCAACATCACTGCATGAACTCAGGCTCTGCCCCTCCGGTAGGTGGAATGTTCTATACATCCAATTCCTGGAATGGAAGCAGGCTTCAAATGTAAGTACTGTGACTAAGAGTAATGAAGATTACCGGTAACTGATCTGGCATTACTTCACGGCCTTGTTCCTCATCACAGTACTTAATTTTGAAACCGAGTCTCCATTGACAGGAACACTTCTCCAATTAAATGTTCGCCCCATCGCTCCAGGATGTATAATGCCTCCCTTTACCATTCAGCCTCTGTTAATTTGTTTACTGTCTTCCAGACAGGGACTGTTATCCTCTCTCTGCTGGCCTTTGAGCGGCAATGATGATGAGCCTATTATGTACCCTCCCCTGCACATGGGTGAGGGAAAGGGGGAAACCTGGCTGTAAAGTACTCTCTGGCTCCCTGCTTGGAAAGGTTGCCTGGTTGAGGAAGTGTCAGTATACCATTGTGTGTACTTGATGAATAGAAATATGAATTTCTAATTGTTTACTGGCTGAGTCTTTCCCTTTTTGTTCGCATATTGGAGTCGGATCGATTTGCTAATTCTTCTTATATTAGTATTTGCCGGTGTGACTACGTCGCTTGGTTTTTTGATTACCAGTCAGCCATTCCCCTTGCACAGGCCAGGCACTGTGTGCTGGTGACCTGGGATGTCGAGCCCGGGACTGGGAGGGTCACCCAGGTCTGGGCAGTGGTAAGGTGTGTTTCCTGGGCCAGCTGATGAGTCTGCCCGAGGTACGGTATACTGCTGTTGCAGTGTTTTTAGAGTGTAAATACAATTTTAAAAGGCCGTTTCACATCGCAGCTTTGGCTCTTTGCAGGCACTGCATGGTGTGGAAGTCTGGCGGCAGAATGGGGTGGGTTTCATTCCCCCATCAGTGTGCAGTGGCTTATGCTGTTAACCAGGCTGGAAGACCTCATGGGGGAGGCAGCTGGCCTAGTGGAGCTCGAGTCCAGGCTGACTGTTGGTCATACTCTGTCCCTGTAAAGTTGGTCTCTGTTTCGGCTCTCGTGGGGACCTGGTCCCGCTCGGCCAGGCATAATTGAGGGTGTTTCCACACTTGCCACCCTGAATGAGTACAGGAGTTGCATGTTATATCCTTCGGCTGTCGGGTGTGGGAGGCCAGTAGCACTTCAAGGGGTCCTGTTGAGCTGATTGGTGGATGGACTGCTTGCCGATCGGTTGGTGGTTTCCTTCTGCAGCTGGTTGGTTTTTGTGGCTTGGTGGTTTTACCCTTCATCATGAGCTGGGCTGGGAACAAACATTCTTGCAAGCATCTGGAGGTGATTTCCGAGTATGAATTTGGTTGCTCTGTGTTACAAGCATGTGGAGATGGTTTCAGAGGAGGAATCTGGTTCCTCTGTGCCACCCCCTGGAAGAGGTTGAAGCATGGGGAAAATGTGTCTTGACCCAGAGAAGAGAGTGCATTGAATAGTCCTACAGACTAAGGAAGCTTGGGGGCATCAACGCAGATCCGAGTTGTTGACTGTCCTTGTCTTCATCTTAATGATCCTCTTCTTATGAGACTTTGTTTTTCATCGAGCAGGTCTGATTACTCGGAAGTGGACCCAAGGGGCAAATACTTGGATAGAAAAGCACTAGGGAAAGTGTAGAAGCAGACTGATGGCATAGGTTTCCCCTCTCAGAAGGTTCCTGGGCTTGGGGTGGAAGCTGGGGGCGGGGGGATTCTAGAATCCGGCAGTTCAAGATGATTCTCACGTTGGGGCTTCCCCTTATGTCCAATATAAAGGACGTTGTATAGTCGGAGTGGAAGGACCTTGAGTGGATCTCTATGCTATGGTTTATGTCCAAAATGTATCCTTTGAAAGGGATGGAATGTGTTTGCCAGAGGTGATGGAGCAGGTGTGGCTTGTCCATAACAGACAAGGGTGTGCTTCTGGTCTGGCTTAGACTGTCAAAGGAAAACATTGTTTCCCTTTGACAATATAGTTTCCCAGCGCGCGTTTCCAATGCACCACGCAAGGCCGGGGCATTTTCCTTCCCCAGCCTTGCATGGCTCATTGCACATGCAGACTGGGGAACTGCCATTTGAATGAGTGAGGGGGCGCTCCTGCACCTCCCACACATTTAAACAGATGGGGGTGCTGACAATGGAGCACACCAGCTCATGTGTGGGGAGCATTCTTTATTCTTGGTTCCTGTTGCGCAGGAGCCAGAGGACTAGGGTTTCAGCAGAGCAGAGTCCAGACCGGGGGTCAAGTAAAATGCTTTTAATTGTATTATGTTATGTCTGTGTGAATGAATGAATCAATGAATGAGTGTGTGTTCCTATAGGACTGATTTCTTATTGGAGGCAGGAATATGTTCTTACTTGGGGATACTGCCATATATTGCAAGATGCAGCATGGACCGGTTTTCTTGTAGTGTCATTATGCGCAAAGCAAACATGAGTACGTTCTTTCATGGGAATACAGAAATATATTGGTGCAGCCAGCATGGATATGTACGGTCACAGCCAGGATGAAAATGTTGAATTATTGTGGCCAAACGCATTGTAAAAATGAGTTTAGAAATGATCCTGTGCACTGTTGATGACTTGCATCTATTAGATGTTTGGATTGGAGTTTCCTTACAAAACCTATTGCAAACAGTATGGCCTTTAACCCAATTTTTCACACAAAGGTTGCTGTAATGCATCATTGTAACCCATTATTCAAAATAAATCTCGGGCAGAGAACCCCCCTGAAAGCACATTGCTTGGTTTGGGCTCCCTCACAACGCTTGGTCTCTCCCACATATTTGTGGGACATGTTTACGCCCCCCACCCCCTCAATTAAAAAATTCACCAGATGCCACTGTGGTGGAGATTGATCCAATTTTGGTCATCCTAGTGCGTATATTGTCTATGGCTGCAGAGATGCAATGGGTTCATGATCCACATATATTTGTCTCTGAGAACGAATACTTATGCTTCCTATGCTGCTCGGACTGTTTTGGGGGCTGAGAGTTCAGAAGCTGGACACAGCACCCTTGAAAGGATCATTGGAGTTTCTTGTCAGATCTTGCCACTGATGGGGGTTCCAGCTACGGTTATGACTGTTATGTGGGGGCGTTACACCATGGGCATCAATGGACTTCCTTCTCAACACCACCATGCATGACCTCTCAACACACTTGTGGGGAAGGATAGAGCAAAAAGGCAGAGGAGTAACTTGCAACACTCTTCCAAGCTGCCAGAGAAAAAAAAATGATGGTGGTTTGTATAGAGCCATACTCGCGCACTCCCTACTTGCAAACTACACCCCTACCCACCCAGGTTCCCAACAGCTTTCCTGTAAGGTTTGTGAAAAACAGGGCAGATATCTTTGAAGTGTAGCAGAAGGAAAATCATCCATAGGCCAGAATACACATTCCCATAACCATGGGAAAATCGAAACATAGTTAGGGGATATCCAAAACCTGTCCAAAACACTTTAGCTGCAGTAGAGAAATGTGAGAAGCAGTTTAACAAAAGTGATCCCATACATGCTACTTAGAAGCAGTTTGCTCTTTGTGAATCACTCCGGCTGAAAAATGGCAATACTTATTTCATTATTCATGAAGGCGCAGGTGTCCACCTTAGCAACAGATGGCATGCATCATGATATAGCCGCTGCTCGGATGCTGGGGATTGTGTTGTGATCCTTAAGATTCCAAGAGAGGCGCTAAGACTATGGTATCCAGGCCCCAAAATGCCCATGAGACTCAGGGAATGTGACACTATGGGAGCAGTTGTTTTAGGTAAGCTTAATTTGCATATCCAAAACTGGCACTCTGAAGGTTCTCAGACAACAATCTTTGAAACTACCTTTTAATGAGCCAAGTTGTTTAAGGATTTATTGGAAGATGAGATGCATGCAGTATTTATGACAGACAAGCACACTGATAAAACATAAAGACCAGGCATCCATTCGCGCTGAGTGGTGTGATAAATCTAGGGAATTTATCCCTTCTCCCTAAGGGGGAACCTCCCCCTTTGAGGATGGAGAGGTGGGCTTGCTCCACAAGACCCTCCCTAGAGGTCTGGGCAAGTGGGACCGCACTGGGAGAGACTCCCCCTTTGGGAACAAGGACTTTTGTTCTTCTGCTGAACTCCCTTAGCCATTCCCCGTGATGGCATACATGGGATGAATCAATGTGCAAAACCCAACTGCCTTTAGACGATTTAACCATCTTTAGAAGATTTGCTGAAGACAAACATAAAGCATGCCATTGTCCTCAAGAGAAAATTATCTATCACTTTAAGAGAAACCTCCAAATGACTGTGACGGGGATGCTGAAAATGGAAGTCATGCAGAACCAGGAGGAACGAGAGAGGCATGTATGCAAGCAGTGGAGGCCAGCTGGAAATGCAACCCCTGACGGAGGTGGAGCTGAGCAGAGTCATAGAGCCTGCGAAGTTGAGAACTGCTTTGTTCTATAGAGAGACGCTGAAGCACGTGCGTATGCAGGCAGAGAGAAGCAGAAAGGAAGAGAAACCCGATTCCATTGGTGGTGTGACCATGGATCCTTTGTGGTGGGCCGACTGTCCCAACACCACCAAGCTGAGAGTGCAGCAACCTCTCCGGGTATCAGAAGCCATACCGGGATGCCGAGTGCAGCGGGAAAAGCACGCACCAGCAAAGAAGTGGAAGGAAAGAAATGGTCCAGAGTGCCCACATGATCTGGAGACGTTCCCCTGTAAGGTCAGAGGTTACCAGGAGGCCGCCGGGGATTCCTTCTAATTCTAAAGGAATTCGTCCCAGTGAAATTGATGGAGCTCAAAACATAGAATTGAAAAACTTAATATAATGTCAGAGAAAGAGAATCCCAAGTGGTCCTGAGAAAGAGGTCATTAAAACTGGGATAAGGTTACTATTGGAAGAGGGGATGAGACCCGGTTATGCAAGAAAGTCTGAGTATAGCCTATTTGAGAGAAAATACTAGACAAGACAAGCCTATGAGATAAAAGAAATGGAAAAAGGTACATCACCTAGGAGAGTGTATCTTAACAAAATACAGAAGGCAATACAGTCGGGGCACCCAGGACAGACCAAGTCCAAGAAAGGACAGTGCATCAAGCTAGAGGGAAAGATCTAATATATTTTGAGATAATTACAAAGCTGGGTACGGAAGGTGACCAGCGACTGTTTAAAGATTGGATATTGAGAGGAACTCTGAAAGTTAAAGAACTCTGAAAGTTAAAGAAGATCATTACACCATCAGGAGATGGGAATCATTCTCCTGACCTTAGTTTATTAGATTAGTGGTAGGGTCAGTTTGACTTCATTATTTTGGACATTTCCTGGCGACTGATGAGCACCTTAGTTATTCATATAGGAAGGGAATACCCACTAGTGTTAAACAGCTAAGCATATGCATTCTGGATCCATCATAACACGTTGGCCCAGAAACAGGCTAAAAAGATTGGCACTTGATGAGGGGGTCCAGTAGGCCACCCAGATCGTGCCAGGAATTCTAGTCAATCAAAAGTCTTGTTTCAAAGGGCCCAAGGATCTTTTGATTGGTGATGGATTTGAGGGGCCGCAACAAATATTTGTAGAGTATTGGTGCACTGTGAATATTCTGCAAAGTAAAGTTGTCTGCAGTCCTGCCCTTTCTATTCCAGTCCACAGTTACAGTGCCTTGAATTCTTTGGTACCAGTCTGCAGTAAAGTCCTTGTTATCCTAGTCTAGAGTTTCGATCCTGAGATTTCTTATTTCTGATCTATAGTTCAGACCGCTAGTTTCTAGTCTGCAGTTCCAGTCTCCTGTACCCTTGCAGTTACTTGTCGTCTTAATATTCCTCTTTCCTCCTGTTCTCTGTTCTTAACCTTGCCACTTTGACTTCCTATTCTTTCCCTGGATATTTCTGTTTAAGGATTATGTCAATGTTGTGAAGGGCAACTGCACTTTTAGATTATTTTTGAATTAATGTTCATGTCTTTAAAGGTAAGTAACACTGTGTTGTTTCCAAAGGGATGATACAACCATTTGTCGGTTTTGTGAGACGGGCATGGTATCGAGAGATGACACACACAGATAAGTAGATTTTCAAAACCTTTATTTTCAATGGTCAGGATGGTATAATGCCTAACTTGCCCTAGATCTAAGGTGGGAATGCTCCCTAACAGACAGAAAAACTAAAGGAAATCTATGTCAGCCCAAAATAAAATACTGTCTGTGTCAAAATCTATGCTTGCCCTTAGAGTGTATGGGATTTGGCAAACTCAATGGTGTTCAAATTAAATCTATTGTGACAATGGCGCTCCTCTGTAGCTCCCTTCCCCAAGTTCAAAGCACTTAGGTTTATAAAGTTCTACAGGTTTCTAGGATTCACTTGGCAAATCAGAAATTCACTTGACAAACGTTCACAGTACCTTTTTTACTTGTTGGGATTCACTTCAACCTGTCTCAGGCTTGCCTCGCCCAAGTTTAGACCCTCTTTTTTTATCCCCCCAATTACCAATATTCAACTGGTTCAATGAGGTGTCCTTTTTAAACACATTCAACTGGAAAAATGTCACTCTTCACTTGTTTTACTTCGGGATTCCCTTCCCCATTTTTTTACCAAGTCAGTTTGACTTTCGGTTTCAGTATATCATTCAACTTTTTTTCTGTAGCTGGGCTCCCTAGCTGTGGCGCAGTTGCCAGACTGCATGGTCCACCCATCACAGGTCGCGCAACCAGGTGCTTTACTTTGGATAGTTTCTCTTGTTCTTATTGTGGGGTCTCTACTGCCCTCCTGGATCAGCCTCCTGCCTGGGGGCCACTCCAATGCTTTTCCAATACTTCTTGCCTTGCTCCATTCACTTTGTATCACTTTTAGGAATTTTGCTCCCACTTCGCTTTTGCACAGCTCCCCCTTTTGGATCTCTAATTCACTCCTACTTCAGGACAGCGCACATCTACCCCTTTCTACAGGAGCTTCATCCTTTCTTGCAGAGGTTTTTGAGAATGTGTAATCTTACACACAACCACTCTGTTACGTTGTATCTCTATTTTCCTTTTAGTCAATTTCAGCCGACTCGTCTTGACGTCACGCGATCGAGCTACTACAACATTGATCTCATTCTCTTCATTCAAACACAGCAGGCTTTTACTGCGCTTGACTCACCGGTGGTATTGACTGCATTTCACAGCTAACGTTCTTGCCGTCTGGAGGTCAGGGTCTCACCACCTGCCCCTCAGACACTTCTGGGTCCCTGTCCTGAACAAGGGGAACAAGCACTTTATGCTTGCGGTGTGAAAAAGGGATTAGCATGCCTCTCCGCTCCCTTCTGTGGATCTTTCCTTGCTGCTGGGGATGCAGGTCTCTTGCCGCACTGTTTGGCGCTCCCAGACGCAAACCCTCAGTGTCCTGGTTTACCCCAGCTGGTCTTGGGCAGCCACGACTCCACAACTCTCCTCCCAACTCGTTCCAAACATGTGTCCATTTTATATTCTCCTGAGTTCTTGATAGGCTGAAGGCGGGCATGGTTGATGTCAATTGCCTCACCCTGCCTGGCCTTGTTAGTGGGACAGACCCAATGAGGATGTTGATGTGTCTTGATCTGCATCTTCCTCGCCCCAGTACCATAGTGGGGTTTCTCATCGAAGGTCTGCACTCCTCTTGACTTCCTCCTCTATGTCAAAATACTTAAGTGATGTTTGGGGAAAATGAGATTTTGTATCTTAATGCATCCTATAAAGGCTGAGGAAGGGTTGGATAGGGTATCGTCAGAGTAAGGGGAATGCCGTGCCTCACGTCTATGGGTGTCCTTATCACAGGAAGGTGGTATTACTGTTAGTTTTCTCTTCCCCTTCTCAATGTTAGGGTAATGTTCAAAATGGTCAGGGTATGATGCGTCAGATCTTCTCCTTCTTGTCTTATTATTATTATGATGATAATAAGAGGTCGCTGGTTCTTTTGCTCCGATACCCCCAGTAAATGAGGTTAGTATGGAAGGAAAAGATTGGGTCTCACAGTAGTTTGTAAGATTAAAAGGACGGGAGGATAAGTCAATGTCATGGTTAGAAAAAGGGCTTAATGCCCTGGGGTTTTAGATTCCCTTGCTTTTCTCCAATTGTGACTGTTGGACGGAAGGTTTTGAGGTAGAGCAGGACCTGCGTGACAAAATCCTACGATAGCAGAGGGATGGTAGGAAAGGTTGGGACTAGAAAAGGAGAGATACCATTTCGAATGGATTGTGTTCTCCCACATATTCCTCATTTTATGATAATGCATCTCCCAGCTATGCTGCTTGAGAATTTATTTTTCACCAGAGGATGCTGTGTTCGTGGCGCGGAGTCGTAGTCCCTCGTGGGCCACCGTCTAGCGTCGACTCCATCCACTGTATAAAGGGCTTGAGCAGCGCCCGTTACCTAAGTTACGTTTTTCCGACGCAACTGCTTCGTGTTACGAACAGCGTATCAGGTTTTTCCTCAACAATGTCCTCGTCATCTACTCCCAGCACATTCAAGACAGGGCTCAAAAAATGTCAGATAACCGACCCCCATCGGAATTGCCTCTGGTGCCTCAGCCCAGACCATCGGGTTGACGAGTGTGGTTCCTGCCAGGCCATATCCAATAAGGCTCTTAGGGAACGTAGAGGTAAGCTGGCGGTGGGGGAGGAAACTTACAAGTCTTCTAAAAGACAAAAAGATTCGGATGAATCTAGTCGGAAATCTCAACATGCGTCGGAATCAAAGAGTCGCCCGGGGAAATCCTCCTCCTCTTCGACTAAGAAGTCAAAAAAGCGACGTCGCAGGTGGTCTTCCTCTTGTGAGAGGAGAGTAACTTATCCATCCAAGCACGATTACCCAGAAAAATGGGAGGCCTTTAGGGCTTCAATGCTTAAACTATTCGAGAAAGCAGCCCAGTCCCCATAGAAGTTGCCGCGTGGTGATCATGCCTCTACCCACTTTTAAAGTGACAGAGGTAAATCAAAATCTAAACACGCGAGAGCTGAAAAAGAGTCAAGAGTGTCTTCAAGGGAAAGTTACCCAACGCCTCGTACTAAGTCCAAACCTCTGGTGCATAAATCTGTGGTAGCGGAATCGACATCGGCGTCAAAGTCGAAACTCGACTCAACACAGTCGACGACTACTGCGTTGAAACCGCCGATGAAAATGGTGTCAACGCCTTTGACTGTATCAAAGCCTTCTTTGACGGTATCAAAGCTGCCTTCGAAAACCTTAGAAGGCAGCGTCTTCTTTATCGATGCCTTTGACACCTTCATCGAGGCATTCATTAATCCCGATACCCAAGTCGACGCCATTACCCATGCCTAAGTCGATACTGCCCTCTTTATCTGAAAAAGCTTCCATCCACAACCCAGACAGGAATTTTTCAGATCCATGCCCTCCATTTTTGAGAACACTCCTCTGAAGAGGATGTCACTTCAGCTGGAGTTAGGTTTGGAGCCAGAGAGGTCCCTGAAGAGCTAGTGGACCCAAATTCCAAAATAACAGATCTTTATGACGGTCTCCAAAATGCCAGTGGCCTAGACACTTCACCTGAAGTGGATTTTGAAAGACCAGACCCTACAGATGATGCTGATCCTAGTTATAGAAATCTTATGGGAAGGGTCATTGATTTTATGGGTCGAAACGCAGCTTCCCCTGATTTTGACCAGGATGACATGACGGACATCCTGAGTGAAGGTGTCACAAGTCTCTCCCCTTCTCACCTGTCTTTCCATGCTTGCGACCTTCTTTGATGATTTCTTTCGCACAGTCGGGATTTGTAGATACTCATGTGCTGGTCGTCTGGTTCCATCGTGGGGATAGCGGTCCTACTCCAGTAAGCGGTCGGATGTCCAATACCAGGAACCAGGATGGAGACTAAGCCCGAGTACGGAGGCACAGAATGCTGTGACTCGAGCGTAGGCGAGGATCCCGGAAGAATCGAAAGGTGGTTCGAGGAAAGGAAAAGGAGGAAGTAGATTCAAGGAATCGGGGAAACAGGACTAGGAAGGAAGTTCCGGGGCGAACTTTGGCAACACACGTCAGAAAGCTCCGAGCAGTAGCGTTGAGACGCGCAGAGCCGCGGGGGTGTGTCTGCTTTGTAGACTGTTGAACGTAGAGCGTAAAGATTGGCAAGCTGCGTTCCGCACCAAACGGCCATGTTGGAAGGATCACAGAATTCAGGGACCATGAAGTCCAGAATGGGCGCAGGCGTCGGTTCATGACAGTATGCCTCCTCCGAAACTCGGCTCCTCTGGGTTTGCCTGGATGGATGAGATGGTATCTTCGTATCAGCCGGGGGGCATTCCTGTTTGACACGGGTTCCCAGGTGCGCTCACTGGGAGGATACCCTTTCCACTTGACCAAATACTGTAGTTGACCACGTCGGTACCTCGAGTCACAAATTCTGGAGACCTCCTATTTGAATTGGTCATTGATAATCACTGGGGTGGATCTTGGAGCAGTTCGAGAGGGCTGAACATATAGTTTTAACAGAGAAGTGTGGAAGACTGGATGTGTCCTTTTCCAGGACTCTGGTAGTCGGTGTCGAAAGGCCACTGGATTAACAATTTCCGTTATGGAAAAGGGTCTGTAATACCTGGGAGTCAATTTATTTGGTTGTAGATGCCGAGGAAGGAGTTTTGAGGATAACCAGACCTTATCGCCAATTGAATAGGAAGGCCCAGGCCTTCTTTTGGAGTCTGCATATTGTCTCACGTCTCTTCGTGCCTTTTCTAGGTGTTCCTTTGCTTCTTTGTGCACATTGATTAGTGTTTCAATCCAGGAATCAACCGGCGGAACTGGGGTAGGATGTGAGAGAACGGATGGTAGGACTGAAGGATGAAATCCTTGACTACAGAAGCAAGGACTGGTCTTGATAGCAGAATGATCCGAATTGTTGAATGCAAACTCGGCCACAGGTATTAAGAGTGACCAATCATCCTGGAAATTGGTGGCGAAACAATGAAGATACTGTTCCAGGGTTTGGTTTACTCGTTCGGTAGCACCATTGGTCTGTGGGTGATAACCCGAAGACAATGCACACTGAATTCCCAATATATGACATGGCTGTTTCCAGAACTGGGATATGTACTGGGGTCCTCTGTGGGAAATGATTTTGGAAGGTAATCCATGAAGCCGGAATATGTGTTCTAGAAAAATCCCAGCGAGTTCAGATGAGGATGGTAGTTTGTACAGAGGCGTAAAATGAGCCATATGTGTGAACAAATCAATGGTAACCATTCTAGTCGTGTAGCCTCTGGAAGAAGGAAGTTCTACAATAAAGTCTGTGGCAATGATTTCCAAGGGTCCTGTTGGTAGTGCTGGTTGGTGTAGGAGACCTGCTGGTCTTTTATTGTCATGTTTGTGCTGATTACAAACTGCACACGTCTGGACATGGATCTTGATGTCATCCTTCATCCTTGGCCACCAAAACTGTCTTTGAATAAGATGGAGGGTGTTGGTTATGCCGCAGTGTCCTGAATGAAGAGTATCATGGCATAGGCTTGTGATCTTTTGTCTCAGTCCAGGAGTAGGGATGACCAGCCGATTGTCCTTGAAGAGATATCCGTCTTTTGATTTGAGATTCCACCGATTGTTCTTAAACTCCTTCCAGGGTTCAGAGGACTGAGTTTGGGCTCGAATATCTTCCAGGAGAGTGAATGCTTGAGCAACAAATATTGAGTTGGGAAACCTCTTAGGAAAGGTCCGGTCCTCAAGGGTTTCGTAATCAGGGCATCTGGATAAGGCATCGGCAATAATGTTATGTGTTCCAGGAAAATGATGGATTTGAAATTGGTATTGGGCAAAAAAGAAGGCCCAACGGGCTTGGTGGCTGTTTCGACATTCCAGGGATTGTAGGACTTGAAGATTCCGATGGTCCGTGCGGACTTGTACCGGGTGTTTGGCTCCCAGAAGGAGATGACGCCATTCAGTGAAGGCTTGACGAATGGCTAACCATTCTTTCTCCAGGACGGAATAATGAGTTTCACTGGGAGTCAAAGTGCGGGAGAGATAGGCGATGGGGTGTTCTAACGTGTCGCCAAGTTCCTGTTTCAGGACTGCCCCAATGGCGTAGTTGGAGGCATCAGTTTCAACAAGAAAAGGTTGGTCAGTGTCGGGTTTAGCTAGGATGGGAGCTTGTGTGAACTGTGACTTCAACCGTTGAAATGCCGAATCTTGGGCTGAGGTCCACTGAAATGGCGTATCTTTCTTTAATAGTGTGACAATGGGATGCACAATCTCGGAGAACGCGGGTATACATTGCCTGTTGAAATTAGCAAGCCCCAGGAAGGATTGGATTTGTTTTACAGTGGTTGGAACAGGCCAAGCTAGAATGGAGTCAACCTTGGAAGAATCCATCCCTATCCCTTTTGGGCTAAGAACGAATCCGAGATAGTGAACAGTTGATACATGGAAAAGACATTTCTCAGGTTTGGCCAGGAGCTTGTGTTCTCGTAAACGTTGTAAGACTGCCCTTACGTGCTCTTCGTGTTTCAGATGGTCCTTGGAGTAGATCAGTATGTCGTCTAAGTAAACAATGACGAAGAGGAACAACATATCAGAAAAGACCTGATCCATGAAACGTTGGAAAATTGAAGGGGCATTGGCAAATCCAAAGGGTATGACCAAGTATTCAAAATGGCCGAAGGTTGTTCTGAAGGCTGTTTTCCATTCGCCTTCTTTTATACGAATAATATGGTAGGCACCCCTCAGATCAGGTTTTGTGAAGATGACTGCACCTCTCACTGCTTCCAGGATATCCGAGATGAGAGGCAATGGCTAACGATCCTTGAGAGTGCATTGGTTAAGGCCACGGTAATCCAAACATGGCCTGAGCTACTTGGAATCCTTCTTAGGAACGAAGAAAAGGGAAGCGCCTGCTGGGGACTTGGATGGTCGAATAGTTCAATTTTCCAAGTTGGTGTCCAGGTATTCCAAGAGGGCCCTTTTTTCTTGTTCTGACAAAATAAACATTCTTCTGAAAGGGATCACGGCTGAAGGTTCAGTGTCAATTGCACAATCCTCTGGTGTGTGGGGTGGCAGAGCTTGAACAATTGCTGTTGAGAATACATCTGCGTATGCCGGGTAGGTCCTGGGAATCCGGATAATGTTAGAGACGGTGACTGGAATTTGCTGAGTTTGGAGAGTCTTCAGAAGAACTTGGTAAAGTGATTGGGGACAAACAGTGGGACATACAATGTTCTGAACCAAGAAATAAGGAGCCTGCTGCCCAGTTGATATAGGGGTTATGCTTCTTTAACCAGGGCATGCCTAGAACCATGGGATAGTGAGCAGATCTTATGATATCAAATTTAATCCTTTCTTGGTGGTGATTTATGGAAAGAAGAATCTCTTTGGTTTGAAGGGTTATGGGTCCTGAAGATAAGCGTCTCCCATCAATGGCTTCAACAGGTTGCATAGTCTCTCGTGTTTTGTGGGGGATGTTGTGACTAGTGACCCAATCATGATCTATGAATATGCCCATGGCTCCGCAATCCACTAGTGCCAAGATGGGGTAGGATTCTTTCTTGGAAGGCGATAGGAATGCCTGTAGAATCATAAGATTGTTTTGTCCAGGAGAGTTCAAGGAAGGAATTGACGAGGAGCAGACACCTTTCTCCCGAAACGGTGCCCCATCTAGGATCGGGAGCTGGCGTTTCCCGAACGCTGTGGTGGAGCAATAGGGCACTCTCAAAAGGTGTTTATCGGAGGCGCAGTACATGCACAGTCCAGTGTGAATCTGGCGCATCCTTTCTTGTGGAGTAATGGGTCCACGGAAGGCCCCCAGTTGCATGGGTTCAGGTTCTGGGGTAGGAGAAGCTGCAGGCTCTGGTCTGTATGAATGGTTTGTGGCAGCCTTTTGAGATGTTGACTTAGACTTTCTTTTCTCTGCCTTTCTTTCCTGGATACGAAAGTCAATTTGTAGGGACAGGTCCATGTGGGCCTGGAAGGAGCTTGGGCGAGCTACCCTGGCTAGCTCAACCTTTTATTTCTTCATTTAGGCCTCTTCGAAAGAGGGTGAAGCTAGCTTCTTGGGACCAATCAACCTCTTTTACAAGTTGTTTAAAGCGCGTCACATAGGTAAGCATATCCCGGGATCCTTGTTGAAATTCAAGTAGGCGTTCCTGAGCACTGTAAACTAGCTCTGGGCGATCAAACATGGCTTTTAGAGCTTCTACGAATCCATCATAATCATCTAGGAGGGCGTCACCCGAATTGACTAGGGGGGGGTTGCCCAGGTTAAGGCATTACCAGTGAAGTGTGAGATCATAAACCCCACCTTGGTTCTTGGGGTGGAAAAGTAGTAGGGCTTGAAGGTGAAATGCACCAAACATGAGTCAAGGAAGGCACGAAGGTTCTTTGAAGAGCCATCATATTTGTCCACCACTCCTCCCAATAAGACACTTTCTTTAGTAGCAGAGTCACGAGACAAGACTAGCTGCTGTAAAGCAGCATTCTCTGCCTTAAGGTTCTGGACTTCAGTGGTTAATTCCTGCATACCTCGCATAAGGTCTTGAACCGCGGCTTCCATCTCTGTATTCGTATCATTTTTTTAGGCGTCTCAATCTGTCACAAGTCTCTCCCCTTCTCACCTGTCTTTCCTTGCTTGCAACCTTCTTTGATGATTTCTTTGGCACGGTCCGGGATTCGTAGAGACTCGTGTGCTGGTCGTCTGGTTCCAGCATGGGGATAGCGGTCCTACTCCAGGAGGCGGTCGGATGTCCAATAGCAGGAACCAGGAAGGAGACTAAGCCCAAGCTCGGAGGCACGGAATGCCGTGTATCGAGCGCAGGCGAGTATCCCAGAAGAATCGTAAGGTAGGTTCGAGGAAAGGAAAAGGAGGTAGTAGATTCAAGGAATCGGGGGGAAACGGGACTAGGAAGGAAGTTCCGGGCGAACTTTGGCAACACATGTCGGACAGCTCCGAGCGGTAGCGTTGAGACACGCAGAGCCACTGCGGTGTCTACTTTGTAGAATGTTGAACGTAGCGTGTAAAGACTGGCAAGCTGCGTTCCGCACCAAACGGCCATGTTGGAAGGATCACAGAATCCAGTCCTCTATGGGTCAGGGACCACGAAGTCCAGAATGGGCGCAGGCAGCGGTTCATGACAACAGGTCCTCTAAAAGATCCTGTTCTTCCATGGCATAAAGCACTTCAATAGAGGGTGATGGGGAATACTTCTGATTCTATTTCAGCAGTAAACAAGAACTTTGTACCAAAATACAGGCCATCGTTGTCAGATCCGGAATATCTATGTAAACCTCCCTCCCCTGGAAGTCTAGTGGTTCAAGCTGCAACCTCCACTAGGCAATCAGCTCACCCATCAATACCACCAGACAGGGATGATGAAAAAAGTTGATGCTTGGGCCCGGAAAGATTTTTCTTCGGGCAGCATGACCCTTAAATCAACTAATGGCACTTGCACTTTAGCAAGATTTACATATACAGCATGATATCAGCGGCTGAACGCAACCCAGAAGGTGAGGAGCGTGATGGTTTCCTGGCTATAGTAAAAGATGGTAAAGAGGCTATGGAGGAATGCCTTCAGTCATGACTGGATGGACACTGCATATAGTGTAAGCCGGTCCATGGCATCTAGCGAGGTCCTGCACAGGTTTTCATGGCTAAGAAAATCTGGCTTTGCACCTGATGTGCTGTCTAGATTACTTAATATGCCCTTTGACGGCTTGAGGTTGTTTGGCAGCAAGGCAGACGAGAGCTTGGAGAAGCTGCAGACCTCAAAAGCGGCAGCAAAATCACTTCGCACTGCCATAAGGCAGCATCAACAACACTCTTACGCAGGCTCATCTTCTTGGAAGAGTCGCCCATTTCGCTTCTACTCCTCTTTTGGAAAAGGGAGGGGGCAGGCAAGTCAGAGAGGCCAACAGAGAAAACTCTTTCGCGGTGGAAAAGGGAAAGGTGCTAGAACAGCCACAGCAGCGGCTACTACCTCCCCAGCCACTGCTGTAGCCACTGCAAAGCCACTTTGAGGTCTTCACCCGCAAGACCCCAGTGGGAGGCAGAATCACTCGGTATCTGGACGAATGGCGGGGCATTACGTCAGATGCCTGAGCACTAGAGACCCATGGTTACTGCCGTCCTTTTCATCAAAGACCTCAAGATCATCCACCGGGAGCCAACTCTGTAAAAATTCCAGACCCGCTCCTTGTGTGGGAGATTTGAACCCTGCTAGAGAAAGGTGCAATAGAACATGTACCTGTAGTGGAGAGGGACAAGGGATAAGGGGACTCCCCTTATTTTCTCATCCCCAAAAAGGATAGAGGATTGAGACCCATCTTGGACTTAAGAAACTTGAACAAGTTCCTCAGGAAAGACAAGTTCAAGATGGTGACCCTTTCTCAGATCCTTCAGGCTCTTCAGCTTCAGGACTGGCTGGTTTCATTGGACCTTCAGGATGCTTATTTTCATGTGCCAATCCATCTCCAGCACAGGAAGTACCTGAGGATCGCAGTTGGTGGTTCTCATCAATTTCAGGTTCTATCTTGTGGGCTGACCTCCGCCCGAGGGTTTTCACCAAACTGATGGCAGTGGTGGCAGCGAGTATCAGAAGAAGGGGGATTCACGTCTACCCTTATCTGGACGATTGGCTAATCATGGCAAGTTCACTCGAACAAGCCCAGGAACATCTGACTTTGACCTGCCACTTCTTACACAGTCTGGCCTTCTCCCTCAATTACAAGAAGTCACAAATAATTCCAAGCCAAAGACTCCAATTCATCGGAGCAGTCCTGGATACTTTCCTCAGGGAAAGCCTCGCCTCCCGAGGAGAGAGCTCACCACATTCTGCAGATGGTAACGAAGTTTCAAAATGCCCAACATCTACCAGCATTTGACTTTCTAAGGTTGCTAGGCCTCATGGCATCCTGCATTTTTCTGGTTCCAGAGGCCAGATAGAGGATGAGATCCCTTCAATGGGCCCTCAGGACTCCATGGTCCCAATTTTCAGGGGAGATGTCAGATCTTCTGCAACTCTCGACCAAAGTGGCTCAAAATCTTTTATGGTGGGCTTGCAAGGAGACTATCCTCAAGGGGGAACCTTTTTGGCAACCATGGCCGGAGATAACGGTGGTGACGGATGCCTCACTCACAGGGTGGGGAGCCCACACCAACGATCTGACAATCAGCAGTCGCTGGTCTCCATCGGAGTCCAAACTACACATCAACATTTTGGAATTGAGAGCAATCAGACTAGCGCTGAAGGCCTTTCTGCCCTCTGTACAGGGAAATAATGTCCTTGTGACGGACAACACAGTGGTCATGTACTACCTCAACAAAAGAGGAGGTGTAGAATCACTCTCACTGTGCAGAGAGGCAATGCAGCTCTGGTTCTGGGCAATGCAAGAAGGAATCTCTCTATCGGCAGTTCACCTAGCCGGAGAGCTGAACACGGCGGCAGACGCTCTGAGCAGGCAGTGCAGTCTCGCACGAATGGGAACTAGCTCAGAAAGTCCTTCAAGAGTTCTGCGCCCTTTGGGGAACCCCTCAAGTGGATCTGTTTGCCACTGGTGCCAACCGGAAGTGCGAACTGTACTGCTCAAGGGAATTTCCCCCAGGAGAAGCTCTAGGGGACGCGTTCGTAGTGGACCAGGTATTTCCACTTCTTTACGCGTTTCCTCCTGTCCCCGACATTCCTCAAGTGATCAGGAGGTGGCGAAAGTTCAGGAAAACCATGATCCTAATTGCCCTGGATTGGGCCAGGAGGACGTGGTACCCAGACCTTCTGGACATGTCCATCTGTCCTCCAATACGTCTTCCACAAAGCGAGGATCTTTTCTCGCAAGAGGAAGGTCGGGATCTCCATCCAGAGGTCAAGACACTCAGCCTTCACGCATGGTTTCTGAGAGGCTGAGATATAAGGATTGGGACCTCCCGGATGACGTATTAGAGATTTTGCTTTCGGCTAGAAGGCCAGCAACAAAATCACTATCGGTGTCATTGGAACAAGTTCAGTAACTGGTGCAGGGATAAGAATGTGGATCTATTCCTTTTGTAATACTCCCAACAGTACTTTGTTTTCTCTTACACTTAGCCACCTTGGCGCTCCAAGTTGGCACTATAAAAGGATATCTGGCAGCGCTATTTATCTTTAAGCGTTCCTCTGAACAGGTGTCCTATTTTAAAATGCCCTTAGTAATTCAATTCTTGAAAGGGCGAACAAATGTATACCCCCCCACCCCCGACACCTTTTCAGGTGCCTATTTGGGATTTGAATTTAGTCTTAAAATTTCTCATGTGTGCCCCTTTCGAACCTTTACATTCTTGCCTATTAAGACTTCACTCTTAAAACAATTCTGTTGGTGGCTATAACATCAGCCTGTAGGGTAAGCGAGTTGCATGCACTGTCTTGTAAGCCTCATCACACCATTTTCCATAGGGACAATGTTATTCTAAAAGCCAAACCATCTTTCTTGCCTAAAATAGTTTCTGATTTTCATCTGTCACAAAAAATGACATTATCTTCTTTTTATCCTCCTCACACTAGTAAGGAAGAGGAAAGGTTGCATAGACTGGACCCAAAAAGGGCTCTCAGTTTCTACATTTCCAGATTGGCAAATCTTCGACAATGTGACCAACTATTTGTTGGGTATACTGGACACAAATTGGGCCTTGGAGTGTCTAAACAAACTCTATCCAGATGGATAATTCAAGCAATCTCTGAATGCTATAAATTGGCTGGAAAAGAGCCCCCAGATGGATTAAGGGCTCATTCAACTAGAGGCATGGCAACTTCCACGGCTCTTCAGAGGGGTGTCCCGGTGCAGGATATTTGTGCTGCGGCCAACTGGTCGTCAGTGCACCCTTTTGTGAAGCATTACTGCTTAGACTCTACTTCATATCAAGGACGACTATTTACAAAAGCTGTCCTTCATTCAGTCCATAATTAAAATTTCTAGTACTCCCACCTCCAAAATTACCACTGCTATGGGAGTCTATCATAAGATGAGGAATATGTGGGAGGTCACAATCCATTCGAAGAACAAGTTACTTACCAACTGTAACGTTCTTTCGATTGGAGGTTCCTCCCACGTATTCCTCATCGACCCTCCCAACCTACCCCTCTGTACAGGTTACACCAGTTGCACTCTAACCTCCTTAAGAGCCCGAGGACTTAAAACCTGATCGGCTGATGCGACCATGAACACCATAAAAATAGAACTGAGGTAACTGGAGCTGCTCGAGCCCTTTATACAGCGGATGACGTTGATGCTCGACTGCGTTCCTCGAGGGACTACGAACACAGCGCCCTCTGGTGTAATCTTTTTCTGAAGCAGCAAAGCTAGGAGATGCATAAAATGAGGAATATGTGGGAGGAACATCCAATCGAAAGAATGTTAAAGTTGGTAAGTAACTTGTTCATTTCACCCTAGGGCCTTCGTTTCCCAATCCCTTAGGACCCTCCACCCAGGTGATCCTCCCTCGCTTGTCCGCCCCCAGGGTTGGGATACAAATGCGATGGCCTGCCCCAGGCTACCTGCATAGAAGATCCCTGGTGAGCAGACGGGGAAAGACTCTTTTAGATTTTTTTCCCAGTTTCCACCACTTGTTGGATCCAGTTCGAATTGTTTACAGAAGTATAGTGAGAAGGATCGGTGAAGGGCCCAATTTGTAACTTAAACCACCCTCCCCCGCCCCATCCCTTGGGACACTTATGAGCTACTCCTCACTGAGCTCTGTTTTATCCCAAAATAATGACCAGAAAACATGATCAGATCCAGTGTGTCATTGGAACATTCTGTGGCTGGTGAGCAAGTATTGAATAAGGAATTGCAGAGATCCCTCCTGTGATGTGGGGACTTTCCAGGCGGAGCGGCTTCCTAAGGAGAAACTGAACCAGCAAGACCTCTTGTCATTGTTTTTTGGCCACTTACCGTGGTGGTGCCGAACCTTGTGGGGGATCCTACTGTTAGCGGCAGTGAGCAGCTGATTGATGATGCTACCTCAAGAAATTGGAAAGACCGCTTTGGTGCCTTGCACATGAATAGTTCTTTGTATTAAATACAACATGTAATCACTCAATAGTCTAAATTGGTGTTCTGCCATATGGTGCTGTTAAGTTTCTTGTTCTATCCAAAATGAACCCTTTTACTTCCGCTCTGCCAAGTACAACGCCAACGTGTTTTGGTAGAATTGTTATTGAGAGGGATATAGATGTTTCTGTCTTCCAATTGTCTTAGGCATTCCTTTTCATAATCCGCACTATTCATTACTACTAGTCTTCCACCTTTGTCAGCTGGTTTAAAGGTTATCGTCACATCTGAAAATAAAGATTGTATGATTTTGAGTTCTTTTCGACTGAACAATAAATCTGAAAAAGCTATTTTTGTCAATTGCTCCATAGATATGCGCACAGAAAAACCGGCAGGTAGAAAACAATATTTTTTTCAAAATTCAGAAAGTATAAGTATAAATATTGAAATTGCTTAAATTGGAACTACATGACAATATGTTGGATCTATTGTATATATCATGATCCCTGAAGATGGTCAAAATGACCGAAATGCATTGGATTGTATTATTTGCCTGTGGCTTTTGATTAAAGAATCTTCTGTATGAAAATGAAAGTTTGGTTTCGATTCAAATTCATCACTTGAACACTGCACTATGATTTTGAAATGTATTTCTAAAAGGATTGAAAGAATATTGACTGACTGCACGTTTTTTTGATAACAAACCTTTCGTGTGCAAGCCACACAAAAGGTCCTTCCAATTTCTTGGGGAAGCACACCCATGAACATTTCGCAAATTGTATTTCTATCCCTCAGTGCAGGATGGATTCTTTGGCAACAGGACTGCATAATAGTCTACACAACATAGGTAAATGATCACCTGGAATTTGGTAAAAAATGGTGGTGCTCGCACTATCGGAGTATTGTATTGCCAGTTAATTGATGATACCATGGGAACCTCTCGCTCTGCGTCTGAATCTTGGGGCCCCATGGCCGGGACTGTGGCCTGCCTCTGTACCAGTGGCACACTAGTTCCAGTGCAGGGACACTGGGGAGCAGCTGCCTGGTTGCAGAGGGGATCTGCACAGTGCGGTGCTTGGGAGGAACTTGGTCAGCGAGTCTGCATTTCAACCATTCTCTGCCTGGCACCATGATATTTGCAGAGGATTGGACTGCTAGCATAGGTGAACAGCTGATCATTGATACTGTGAGAGCTTGTTGCTGTGCAGCCCCTGTGATGGAGGTGTACGCCACTGTGCTGGCTCCAGTGTCCCAAGCACAGCATATTGTCGGGGTACTATCTCTCCCTCTCTCTCCCCCTCTCTCCCCCTCTCTCTCTCCCTCTCCCCCTCTCTCTCGTGCTCTCTCTCTCCCCCTCTCTCTCTCTGCCCCTCTCTCTCCGTCTTCCCCTCTCTCTCTCTCTCTCTCTCTCTCCCTCTCCCCCTCTCTCTCCTCCCCCCCTCTCTCTCTCCCCCCTGACTATGCCTTCTTCCTGCCATGTCCAGGTATTCCTCTCCCTTAATCTGATGTTCTCCTGCTCTCAACTCACCCACGTTTTCTCCTTTCTCCCATGTTGTTCTCCTCTGCCCCTGTGGTAGGATTTTACAACTCCATCCTTCGCACTAATGTGCCTACTATTCCACCCCACCTGCTATTCATTCACCCTCCTTTCATTCCCACAGGCACCTTTAACGCACTCCCTACACTTACTCTAACACTTGGACTCATCTAGCTTGCACACACACCCGTAACACAGTACCACTTGCACTCACCAATCAATACCTCACTTTTTCTCTAAGTCGCCTCCAAACTCCAATCCAACGGCTTTCCCCCTGCTGGTTTCTTGGTCTGCCACATCCTCCTCCAACCTCATCCGAACAAACCACAACTTCCTGTTGCTCCTCTTAGCATTCCTCTCCTTCTCCCCTTGTCATGCACCATAGAACTTGCCCTTTCTGGACTTCCTAGTCCTTATCGCGACAGGGCTTGTATTCCTTGTTACTCCCAACATGGCCGTGCCAAGTGACTTGCCTCGCACCAGCCTTTACGTCGGACACGGCACGTTCTATAAATTGGCCACAACCCCGCGGCCCTGCGCGTCTCAACGCTATCATTAGGTAGTGACTAGACGTGTGTGTGTGCTGTTCGGTGAATCCACTATTCCTAGTTTCCTGGTCCCTTCTTCCTTCCTTCCACCTTTTTCCCTCTAAATCTGCTCCCGGAATCCTCAACCCTAGCGACCGCTACTTTCTTCCTGGACATCCTGGAACTGCGACCTTCCTGGAACTCTGAACGCGCTCTGGAGCCGGACGAGACTCGAGCGAGCCTATACAAGACCCGATCCGTCCACAAGAGGAATCCTCCCACGGAACAGAGCAAGAAGCGATCCCAGGTGAGACGGGGGGAGATTTACGACACCCCTTGGATTACTGACCGTGGCCAATTTGGGTCTGCCTCCCCCTCCCAGAAGGTGTTACAAACAGAAGAAGTTTCAAATAGTGGGTTAAACTCCGGACATTATTTCCATGCAGGATTCCCGTGAGGTAGTGATGGCGGCTCGTGCTACACAGTATCCAAGTTCATGCTGGGTGTGGCTTCCCATGAGGTAATTCTAGTCTTGTCTGATGCTAGCTGCTCCTGGTGATCTTGGGTGACTGCAGTGGCTTCAGTGCTGCGTTGGCCGGCCCTAGTCTGGATATTCTGGCGCTGAACTGTAGATGGCATGGGGCATTGATGAGTTGTGCTCTCGCCATATTTCCTCATCTGACATGTTGTACTACTATCAGGCACACCAAGGCGGGCGTGTGAATTTACTCCTGGTGCCCCAGTACAAACAGTGCCACCCCAAGGCCCCTTCTAAATCCTTCAAGGTCTATGCGTGTGATGTATCAATAGGGGTCCACCCCAATCATCACTGTGCCACTGCTCTACTCAGAGATGCGCCACTTCTGTAAGGAAGGCATGTTATCAACAGTAAGACAAACAAGTGTCCACAGTTCAAGGGTGTTTATTGAACTTCAAGGGTATGATAAACTGTCATGATGCCTACCCCCGGAGCACCAGGCCAGGCCCAGCACCCCCGGGAGCAGGCATCATTCCCCCGGGTAAAAGCCCAGCGGCCCCTTATAGGGGCTCTTTGGACTCTGTCCTGGCGCCTTTGGCGCCAGGCTCATGTTGGACATCAGTCCTAGCGCCATAGGCGCCAGGCTCATAAAGGAAAGTGTTTGGTGCACTTACCTGATGCAGACCATGCTGCATACTCACCTGATGCAGACCATGCTGCATGAAGACCCAAGCCAAATGAGGCTTAGGAGGGACTATTTTACTGAAGGGACTATTTTGTTACTTGGGTGGGGCTGTGGAAGAATACTTACCTAGAACTTCTTCCAAGGCTATTTAAGCCACGCCCGGACAGCCACACGTGCTTCGCGTTGTTCTGCATCCCAGCAGCTGAACGCTCACCGTGTCTGCTCCTGCACCTGGACTCCAGCCACGCCCGCCTCGAACCTGGAACACCTGTAAGGAAAGAAGAGAAGAGAAAGGTGAAAACCAAGAACTTATTCAAACTTCTTACCTGCATCCGGAATCTTCACGCCAGCATTCTTGAAGAAAGACTTCCATTTAAAAGCATTGCGTTGCTTGCTGCAGCGCCGCGCTTCACTCACCTGTCCTCGAGACATCTCCAGGCTCCATCGTGGCTGTCAGCACCGGTCACCACATCTCTGCACCTAGGGGAGAGAAGAGGAGACAAAAGGTGAGCAGAGGGAACACAGGAGGAAAGCCGAATTTTCAGCCATAATACTTACCGGCTTTTCTTGGTGAACCATTCCACATTTCGGGTCGACGCCGCTTCGTTGGCAGGTACCGCACCCCGGCCCCTATGGGGAAAGGATAAAAGACATTACTAGGGAATTATAAAGACATTTAGAGGGGTTGCCCTCATCACTAACTCACCTGATTTTACCATCGGCAATTTAACCCCTCAACGCATCGCCTTCGTTCTGCACCTGAAATAAAGGACCGATCACAGGTTAGGAAGACAACATAAAAAGAGGCTCACACTTGAACTTTTGAATCTTCATACTTACGGCATATCGCTCAGAAAAGTCAAGTGGATTTTGCCAGCGCCATTCTGAAAACCAGTAAAGTAACTGGACGAACGCGCGCCCCTGCACCAGAAGCAGGATGGAGAGTTCATCCTTCCAAACCATAAGGTGAGCTTAAACCGGGGGTTTTGGAGGAAGTCGGAGAAGAACGAAGGGGGAAAGGGGGGAGCAAGCACACTATTCTGCAGACAGTTAATCCCCTTTCTCATCTGCAGAAGGATATTCCTACGGGCCAGACAAGCAAGATTTTGGGGTCCTGTTTAATCGGTGGTCCGAGTTCTGCGCATCACGCTTGAAGAGACCACAGCAACCCAGACTAGACCAGCGCCTCCGTGGGAGCCAGGTGAGCGTTACATAAACGCCTATCTAATCCTAAATATACAGATGGGAGCAAGCTACGACCATCAAATAATAACGCAGTCCTAGTAGTGTCTTGTGAAAATAAAATAAAAGGGCCTATACTAAAAAAAACGATTGCCAATCCTTGCCTCTAAATACAAATAGTGTAGGGTAGTGATTATGAAAAAGAAAGAAGTGTTCACAAAAATTATATGTCGGGATGTTCAGGCCGTTGACCTCCCTTCCCCATGTTTTCAGCATGGGAAAAGGCGGTGCACTCGAGCGTAGCACAATATCTGGCTTCTTTAGCACAAGAATGTAGTCATTCACATCGGGGCCTTCTGTGCCCAAGTATCTTTGCCTATCAAAATCTCTTCGTGCAGAGGGCCTGATACGACAAAACAAAGTTATTTTTCTCTTACAAGTACTCAATTCAGGTGATTCACTATAAACCCCGGATTCCCCACAGCTGGGCACAGATCCCTGTAATACAACCATTGTGATGGGGGGTGCTGTTGCGCAGACTGCAGAATGGCCGCAGCTTGAGAAGCTCTGGCGGCGACAAATTAATCCTGTCACATATCCTCCTTTCTGGGACGTGCTTTGGGCCCCCAATGCTAGAACGGGGTCTGTGAAGGTGGCGGATGCTGTGGTGTGTCTTCTCTGACAGCCCAAACGTCTGGTGTGAGGGGGGCAGTGAGGAGATGCTGCCTTTGTTGAAGTGTGGCAGCCGAGGAGGGGGAGCTGCGCCTGGTCCGGGTGTCAGATGGCAGTCCCTGGTGTGGGGGTCCCAGACCTGGAAGTGCGGCAAGAGGAGGAGCGGTGTGCTGCCTGAAGACTCGCTGTGCGAGCTGCAGTCCTCCTGGGTCCCCTTAGCCTCTGGAGGCACTCAATTTTGGGCTGGACGGCTCTGGCCCCCCGCGTGGCGGCAGGGGTTATCGCTGCTCCGGTGGCTGGGAGACTCTGGCGCTGTCTGTGACTGGGCGGCCCCAGCCGGCAGCTGGGTTGTGCCGCGGGGGTCTGGCGAGGGCGGCGGTCTCTCCTGGCTGGTGTGCTGCGCCTGGGGGCCGATATGATCCGGTGCCATTATCAAGCACCGGCTACATGGTGAGTGATGCGAGCTGCGCACAGATGAGGAGGGGGACATGATGGTGGATTGAAGGCGTTCCTCCTCCTCTGCGAGGACTCCTGTGAGGCTCTTTCACCCTGCATGCTCCTCAGTGAGGCGCATCTCAGTATTGGAGGCCCTGAGGTGCTGAGTGTCCGGGCATTGCTGTCATGATGCCTACCCCCGGGGACCCAGACCAAGTCCAGCAGCTCCGGAAGCGGGCATAAAGTTATCCCAAGCAAGCCCAACAACCCCTGCTAGGGGCTATTTGGGTGCAGTCCTGGCGTCTATGGCGTCAGGCTCATATGGAGAGTCAGTCCTGGCGCCATATGCGCCAGGCTCCTAGATTAAAACTTACCTGATGCAAACCATGCTGCAAGAGCTCCAAGCCAAAAGATACTAGGGACTATTATTTACTTGGGTGGGGCTGGGGAGGAATACTCACCTGGGACTACTTTGGAGGCTATTTAAACCACGCCCGAAGAGCAGCACACGCTTCACGTTATTCTGCAGAAAAATCAAGAATACAGATTAGGGTAGAAGGAACACATTACAGGGAGCGTTAATAGCAGAATGGAGGCCAGTGAGCAAGTTTGATAAAAGGAAGTCAATAGGATGTAACCGGCCAGTAAGCAGGAGCGAGGATGGGCAACCAAAATGCCAAGAAGGTGTAGATTCAGGTAGGCACAAAAGCAACACAGTAGCAAGGGTCAGGAAGTTGAATGCTGCGTGAGACAGCAAGGAACAAGTTGCGTTTGCGGCTGTGACCCGGACACAACTGTAGCAAGATGGGAATGTGGGGCCGGATAGTGGGCGGGAGAGCACTATGCAAGGGAGACCGGCAGCAACCCAGGGGACCTGTGCAACCCTCACATGAGAAGTATGGAGTGGGAGGAGGCACTTACCAGGCTTATGCTACATCCAGAGAATAGGGGAAACTGCAGAAAAACAGGCCGGCTACGAAAGGAGGGGGCCCTCCAGAGCCCAGACTGGGTCACTCCAAGGCCCTTGTAGCTGGCCCTTGTAGGGGGCCGGTGTAGCCTGCTGGCTCCCAGGCCTCAATGGTAATTCACGAGGTGTTAGCCAATCATGCTGAATTCAGGATCACCAAGACAATGCACAGCAAGCAAGTGATACTTGGTGGCCATGTTGGAAAGGCTGCACCGAGAATAAAGTCAGGGCAGCTACATGCAGCAAGGCTTCACTGGGCCGGATGTTATTAGCCAAGGAGCAGGTCGAATATGGGAAAAGGTGCTAATGGGTAGTGGGGCCAGCACCAAAACCCACAGCGTCTTTTCCCGTCTTCAAAATAAACCAATAAGATGGCAGGGGCAAGGAGCCACACACCTAGGTGTGAATTGGCTGTCGGCTTCGGCCTCCCAGTTGGTGCTGTAAGGAAGGGATGGTATCAACAGTAAGACAGACACAAGTGACCACAGTTCAAGGGTGTTTATTGAACTTCAAAAAAGGGTTGGAAAAATGCTAATCCTGAATCTATAGATGGGACCATCAAATAATAACGCAGTCCTAGTGGTGTCTTTTCAAAATAAAAGGCCCTATAATAATAAACCTATTGCCAATGCTTACCTCTAAATACAAATGGTGTAGGAAACATAGTTACGAAAAAGAAAAGTGTTCATAAAATAATATGTCCGGATGTTCAGGCCGTTAGCCTCCCTTCCCCATGTTTTCAGCACAGGGCGTGCACTCGAGCTTAGCACAGTCTCTGGATTCTCTGGCACGAGGTTACAGTTCAGTCATTAACATCAGGGCCTTCCATGCCCGAGTCTCTTTGCCTTTCAAAGTCTCTTCATTCAGAGGGCCTGATGTGACAAACAAACGATAAGTTCTTTTTCCTCTTTCAGATTTTCACAACTACTCACCCAGGTGATCCCCCTGCACTGGTCCACCCCCAGGAATGGGATCCAAAAGCGATGGCTGTGTCCTGGCCACCTGGATGACAGATTGCAGGGGACTAGTGGGTGAGACACCTTCAGGGTTCTCACAGTGGCTGGAGTCTCAATGTACTCGGATACTCAATATATCCGGGAAGATATAGCTAATTTTGCAAAGGGGGCACCCCCTTCTCTTTCAAATAATTTAAAAAGTACTGGACGGAATAACCCTGAACAACAAAAGGTTTGTGCACAAGTAGCTTCAGACTTGTTCCAAATCTGTCCAGTGGTTTTGGCTGTGTGGTCAAGCAAATTGTCTTTTTTTTGTCTGTAGGAAAATGAATGGAAACTAGGCCGAAAGTGCCTTTTCTTTTTTTTGTGTTTTTCTGAATAACTTTTTTATTTTTTAAAAAATCTTTCCCAGACTTTCGAGTCTGCGGCAGGGGCCCAAACATGCACCATTTCAGCCAAATCCATCACACAAGTCAAAAGTTATAAGCGATAAATATTTTCGATTTCCTATGCAACTCCGACTCAACTTAACTATACGACGGCCAGCGCCCTATAATTCTGTGTTAAGCTGCTTCACATCTAACCTTTATAACATTGTTTTGCTGTATAATCTTTGCATTGAGGACCCAACAAGCAATTCCCAATACTGAAACAGCACATGTAAATTATTTAGTTTGCAATGAGAATAGTACAATTAAATAAACCTGCTTGCTTGTCCTTAGCTTAGTACACCATGGAACCCACGGAGACCAAGAACGTGGATGGGAGAATATTGTCTCTGGCAGCTGAAATTACAGAAGGCGCAAACCATAATATCCCTATTCTGCTCTTGAAGATTAAAGGTAATTTCAGTCTAGCACACCTTTCCAGCTCATGTGTTTTCTTGGTTTGTACATGCATATATTTTCAAGATGTTATTGTCACCATTTGCTTCTGACTTTCCTAGAAATATTAAAAAGCACATCATTGGTGAGCAACGAATCAAAGAAACTTAAAGAGGACTTGTACCATTATAATCTCATTCAATACTGCAGCATGGTTCTGAAGCAAGACTATTCCCGCATTTCTGGTGGCTGGTCTACTGCTGCAAATCTAGCAGACCTGTTGAGGTACTATGAACCCTTATGTTTTTGTTGTTGTTTCTTCAGTGGCTTTGCCAAAGTTTTCCTGTATTTCTAAGGTCTTAAAGCATTTGAGTTCTGTGTCAAGAGACAGTGCCTATTGGTGTACGTTTTTCTAAGAAATTAAAAAGAATGTTGCCAAGTATGTGCTTTTTTTGTGCATAATGTCTTTGGATCCAGAGCATGCTCGTGTTGTTAAGCAGCAGCTTCTTCAGCTTGGAAGTGTGATGGTGCAATTCAGAGTAGCAGTAAAGCTAGAAAATAGTTTAGTATTGAGATTAAGAGGCAGTTTCAACCAATTGTTTAGCTGTGAAATCATTATTAGTGAGTTTAAGGGTGCAGAAGTAAGGCCCGGACACAACAGTGGCATGTTTTGGATTATAAACTTTTATTAATGAAAAAAGGGTTGGTAAAAAACCTATGTCCCTAAAGCTAACAGGGGGTTCTCTGCATAAAAAGAAAGTAGTGAAATTGTCAGTAATTCCAAAACTAAAGTCTGCCACTTTTGTGTCCCAAAACCTATTTCTATCCCTAATACTAATAATCTAAAGCAACTGTGCAAGGATTATCTCTTCTCGAAGTAAAAGGTGTTCTTTGAGTTTCCAACCAACAGAAAAGTTCCCAGCCTCTCTGGTAAGGAGCAAAATAATGTTACAAAATGCAAAGTTAAAATGCTCGGATTGTGCTCCTTTCCCCTAGATTTCTCTGTATCTTATGCCGATTCATTGAGGGCTTCTGAGCCTCTTTTTTATCCCTTTCCAGTAAAGTGTCACTTGGCAATTCACAAGGGATTTCGTCTTGTCTTCACGCTTCGTTATCCTACCAACTTGGCACAGCTTGCTATCAAGTGTAGGATTCTGTGATTCAAGATGGCCGCTCGTAGTGGGTAGACGTGCCCACGGAGCTCCCGAGCCCTGATGTTGGAGAAGGCCCACCATCCAGCATTTGCGGCGACCTGAGGCTCATTTAGCGGCATCAGAGAACCCCCAAGGTGTCGGAGCAGTGACGGGGGTTGGACCCTGTGGGGGTCGCGGCTCTTTGGCTACGAGCGGAGTTCCTGCCGCGAGTTGATGCTGCAGTTGGAGGCGGTGTGGGAAGAGCTGCGCCGGACCCGGGACAGGAACTCCGAGGGGCTGATAGGGGAGTGGAAGTCGGGGCCGTGCCGAGAGCCTGACCGGAGTGGACTATTCCTCGCCCCGGAGCAGGGGGGGTGCGGCGGGCAAACAATCCTTGGGGCCTGGTGAAAGGAGAGAGCCCCGGCCTGGAGCCCTGTTGGAGGGAGGAGCCCTGCGGACCGACGATGAGAGCCCGGGGGGTGCTCTGGCACCTCAGAACCTTTGGTGGCGGAGGGGGCAGGGAGTCCCTGCCGGCACAGGGAGAGCCGGGAAGTGCAGCGGCAGGACGAGGTGCGCATCTCCCACCCGGAGGAGTGGGGACGGATCCCGTCGGCTCTGCAGAGTGGGAGCACAATGGTTGGACTGGCCCGGCCCGCTCTGGGGGCCTGGAAGACGGAGCTTATAATTAGAGCGAGGAACTTTGCCGCCCAGGGGGGTGGCCCTGAGGAGTCCTCCGGTACCCCGGGATCCTTGAGGGAGTAGAGTTGGCAGGCTCCCCGCCGGCACTGAGGGAGGCGGGGAGTGCAGCGGGGAACCCGTGGAGCGCGGCTGCAGCCCGGAGGAGCGGGGCAGGGGCTTGGCGCAGCAGGAGGTGCGAAGCACGGCGCCGGAGAGGAACGCTGGTCCGGGCGAGACCCGACCCTGGGCTGGGACGGCTTTTCCATCTGAAGGCAGCTCTCCAAGAGGCTGTGGGTGGACGCCATAAACAGAGGAGCCCCGGGGAAGGTGCTCCGGCCCCAGATCCCGGTGGCCTTGCCAACACTGGAAAACTGTCGGCTGAGGGAGTGTGGCACTTCAGCCGTATTGAGGTGGACTTGTGCAATTTACCACCAGGAGGAGGCAGAGCAGGGTGGCAAGTTGGTGGATTGGAGGGACTGGAGAGAGAAGGGAGCCATGGAAAGGACTGGGGCCGACGACTGGTGGAGGAGCGCGTGGAGTGGCCCGGCACAGGCGAGGTAGGAGTAGACGGGCTTCCACCCGGAGATGGCCACAAAGCCCAAGGCGAAAAGTGGAAAGGGCCAAGCGACCCAGGGGGACGCCTCGGGTACTCTTCCCTCCCTATGGCCGGGACAAGATACGAGAGAGCTGGCCAAGTCGGCAGGGGCAAGTGAGACAAGGGGTCTATCATCGCCGGGGGAGGTGGGCACGACTGTGATGTCGCAATGTGGAATCAGAAAATACAATATTAAGGCTTTTACACCATGCAAAGAGAAATACACCGACACGGGCTTGTAAAGATTCCCAGAATCTTTATTGCAATTCTGTACAGTTTACAAAACAAAGTACACAAATAGCTATTTGGCCGTCAGTACATCAGAGACCACCAGCAGGGTTCAATGTGAGCAGTGAACAGGATTTGCTAGCTGGACATCAGCTTATTTATACCGTTTCGTTATAACGATGTCCAGCCTCTTTCAAGTTAATCATGTACTTGGCTAGGGTCGCGCCAGGTTCATTCCTAATTTACATATCTCGTGCATGCGGTTTACTCTTTTAATACATTTGCTAACAAACACTATTATTCTCTAGGTTTAACTTTACACTCTTTACACATTGCTTTAATACAGATCATACAGATGTTTCACATATCATGTTTAGATAGCGTTATTGTTCTTGTATACTTGTAGGTAAACCTCGCCGAATCAAGTAATCCCCTGATCCCGAGGTCAACAAAGGACAAGGTCTACATGACCCTAACATGTAGCCTGAAGGCAGGTTGGACATTAACTCTCCTACAGAGGTTGAAGAGGTTAAAGCAAGAACAAGAGAACACAAGACGGCCATTTTAGGCCACAGGGTGACTTTGTACGATAAACTAAAATGGCGACTTTAACCTAAAATGGAGGCTTGATTCACTTAAGGTCACGACCTTGTAATACAGATTTCCTCGCAAAGCGACTGGGCATAGGCCAACATATACAATGAGGACGAAACAATATAATATCAGTTCTAACAAACCCTCCTTTTGGCCTATGCCAAGCGCTAAACTACCTTCAATCACTTTGCGACTTACTCCACATTTCAACGTCTATACACCCCGAATCATTTTCAGACATATCTATTGCCATTAGATCAGACACTAGAGTTTCTTTCAACACATACTCCTTGGAAACCTTATCTGGGGTGTATATTTTATGCCCTAATACACTTGTTGCTTGCGCGCAACACCCCCCTAATGCTGAACATATACCAGGGAGACACTGTATACAACAACAAAGGATCAGAAAACTTCCCAAGATAATCAGCAGGGCCGAAAACAACTTCCATCCCCACGACCGTAGGAGGTCCCAAAACCATGCACTAAGTTCCCAGTTTCCCCCAGGAACATGCACTTCTGAACTAAGAACATGTAGATTTTGGGTAGCCCTAAAGATCGTTGGAGAGGAGTCTGGTACGTAAACGCAGCAAGCGGACCCCACTAATTTACATACTCCTCCACGCTCAGCCAGAATGACATCTAATGCCACCCGGTTCTGAAGAGCCACTAATCTTCTCGCTTTCTGTTCTAACGCCATATTATAGAGTATGTCAGTGGTCTGGTTGATGGTTCTCTCCAATACTCTCGCTAGTCCCCTGATATCTTCTGAATTCGTAATTTGCCCAAAAAATGGCACAAAGGATTTCATGATGTCTCCTAGAGTTTGCGCGGGCGTTTCCCCTTTCTCGCCTCGTCGTGGACGAGTCTTCGAAATTTCTGCAGTACTGGCAATAAATACCCCAGGTAATAGAATCCCTAAATAACCGGTTCCTTGCCAATCCCTGGGCAACCATGGAAATGCCACATTACCGCAAACAAAATAGACAGGTTCACCTACGTACAGAGGTCTGTTCTCACTAGTCAAATTCGCAACGTTGGCGCATTTCCTAAAATTACCCATTGACCGTGTTCCATTCCTCTGTATGCAGAAGGATACTGAATCGGGGCTATGGTTAACAGAATAAGATGGAGGCGTGGCATCCTTATTGCCTATAGGAGCCATTTTGAAAGAGATCAAAGACTGAAAAGGACGAGACAATATATCAGAGGGCCTAACAGAAGCAACGTTTGGCTTACTCCTATTTGCAAAAAGCGAGCATCCGAGGGGCATCAAAACATGTTTTTCAAAACTATTCAAATTTGTACCATCAAAGTTCCCTGAGATGCTGTCATTCCATCGGCCAAAGAATAGTGCTCTAAGAGAAGCATAACAAGCAGTTGTCAAAGGTAAAGGATGAATATACCAACCTAGCCCCTTATCCCCATGTTGCGGTAGATGTGAGCAGATCCAGCAATTGGTCCTATTTAAAATTGCATGAGTGGCATTCATTATTAACAAAAGGGTATTATTCTGATAGTTCCGTCTATGCGAAGGATCTCTAGGCGATAAGGTATGCAATTGCACGGAAGGAGTGGAAAACAGATACATTTTCGATAGGTAAAATGTCCTCTAGCGGATATGCTTCCTCCAGATACCATAACCCTAAACCAATAGTTATAAAAACCCAGTTATTACAAAAAGGCAACAATACACTTTGGGAGTCCCTTTACATGCTTGATCATTGTCTCTGCTAGTCACATATTTATCTAAAAATTCAGTACGAGCGGTAGCGGGTGCAAGCATCGTAGTCTTCAATCGAAAAAACACCAATTGTTCGTTTGCTGGCGACTCCAGTTGCGCGTCTTCTTAATGTCTTTCCCACAACCCTTAGCCAACAGAATCCTTTCGTACAGTCGGGCCAAAAGACAAGCCCTCAAATGATTTCAACAGTCAACCCGTGCTGTACGTCTATTTCCTTGGACGTAAATTATATTTCACTATTTCTGGTGCCGAAGGATCGGGTAACAAAATGTCATCACTTCCCACTGGAGGTGGCGAGTGAACGGAAATGGGATCAGAAAATGATTGATCCGGAAGTACCACTGTTGGAGAGTGCGGAGACAAGATGGCCATTTTGTCTGGCCTTGCGAACTCTGGAACGATCTCCGATACTCTTGTGTTGGTTGTTGCTGTTTCGGGCACGTTGGTTACAGCAGTGGAAAGGGATTCTGTGTCTTCTGTATCGTATGGCACGGGCTGCGGGATTCGTTTGGTGTGCGTTGCGTGGATCCAGTTCTTACGACCCGCTACCCGCACAGCAGTCTGGGTGACTAGCAGGACCTGGTAGGGACCCCTCCACCGAGGTGCAAGGCAAGACGACCTCTCAAACTTTGGTGAGGATCCAGTCCCCCGGTCGTAGACTGTGACCAGGACCCTCGTAACGTACAGGTAATGCCTCTCACACCTGGTGATAATTTGAAAACAGATTTTTAGTCAACTCGTTACAGTAATCTGAAAGAAGCACATTCTCTATATCCCGCAACGAGTTACTTTTTGGCATACCCCAACTATTAGCAGGCCTCCCCATCACCACCTCAAAGGGAGAGAGCCCAGTCTTAGTTTGAGGGGTTGTTCTCATTGACAGCAACACGATCGTTAAGGGGCCCGGCCATTTTAACTTGGTGCCAGCACACGTTTTAGCGAGTTTGTTCTTTATAATGCCGTTATGCCTTTCCACTAATCCGGCACTTTGGGCATGTCTGGCCGAATGGAACCGTTTATCAATCTGTAATCCTTTGCATATTTGTAGGATTACAGCAGCGATAAAGTGTGGCCCATTATCCGACCAGATGATTCTCGGCAGCCCGAACCTAGGAAAAAACTATTTCAAGAGAGTTTTTGCTGTGGTTATGGCCGTTGAATCTCTAACAGGGAAGGCCTCAACCCACTTACTAAAGTCACAAATGACAACTAACACATATTTAAGATTGTTGCAACGTTCCATTTCAATAAAATCAAAGTGAATAACCTCAAACGGAACAGAAGGTGGAGCGAAACTTCCTCTAGGAGTCGAGGTACCTTTTCCTACATTGTGGTGCAAGCAGACCATGCACCCTTGGACAAAGCGCTCCGCAATTTTGAAAATCTTATCATTGGCCGATACACTGTGTAGCATTTTAGTCAATTTACGCGTGCAGACATGCGTCAGACCATGAGCCATAATAACCATCATTGTAATGTAGGCGTCGGGGAGTAACCCTTTTCCTTCAACATTGTCCACCCAACACCCATCATCATCATCCAATCTTCCTGCACCCTCAAACCATTTGTTGGTTTCCTCTATAGTAGCATCTGCTTGAATGTCTTTTACAGAATCGATACTTTCACCAAAGGTGCAAATATTTACAGTTTCTTTTACAGCATACATTTCTGAACTAAAATCAGTGGCAGTTTGTTTGGCTATCTGATCAGCGAAAGCATTCCCTTTTCCTATATCATCTGTAACCGTTTGATGTGCTGCACATTTTATAATAGGTAACTGAACAGGGAGTGCGAGTGCTGAAAGTAATCGCACTATTAAAGTGCCATGCTGGATTTTCGTGCCATGTGAGGTCAAGAAACCTCGTTCTTTCCAAAGTCTACCGAAGTTGTGAACCACCCCAAAGGCATACTGACTGTCGGTATATATATTTACTGTAAGCCCTTCAGAAATTTCACAAGCTCGAGTTAACGCTATAATTTCTGCAGCCTGCGCGGAATTATGCATAATTCTTTTGGTTTCCACAATCGTGCTTAATTTAGTGACGGCATAAGCAGCCATGGATGTACCATTCGGAAGTTTAAAACAAGAGCCATCACAAAATGGGTCTTTTAGTCTCTTGTTCTGTCGCATAAAGGCAATCGTGTGACGTTTGGTCACCATCAACAGTATCTTGCGGGACAGGTAAAAGTTCAGCCGGATTTAATACACACCTCTGAATTTGAATGTGGGGTACAAACAAGATCAATTCATATCCTGTCAATCGTGCGGACGTGAGGTGTTGCGTTTGAGTTCTATCCAATAAAATATCTACAGAGTGAGGTACCATTAGGTACCATTAGGGTTAACGCATGACCCAGGACCATTCCCTCACTCTGTTTTACAGACGCAGCAGCAGCAGCAACAGCTCTCAAACATCTCGGCAAAGCACATGCAACAGGATCAAGGGCGGATGAGAAATAGCCGCACGGCCTATTCTTCCCTCCATGTTCCTGCGTTAACACAGCCAAAGCACATCCATCATGTTCATGCACATACAACACAAAGGCCTTTTCATAATTTGGAGTTCCTAAAACCGGCGCCGAACACAGCACGGTTTTGAGCAAGTCAAATGCTGTCTGGTGTTCCAAAGTCCATGGCAATGGCAAAGAAATGCCCTTTGTCAAAGCCAGCATTGGTTTAATCGTTAACGAAAAGTTAGGGATCCACAATCTACAGTAAGAAGCCATACCTATCCGGGCTCTAACTTCCTTCTGCGTATTTGGGACAGACATGCCAGAAATAGTTTTTATTCGTTCAGGTGTCAACCGTCTTCCCTCCTTTGACAGGAGATAGCCTAAATAGGCGACCTCCTGACAACAATATTGGAATTTTTTGAGTGAAGCTTTGTGGCCATGTTTTGCTAGATGACAAAGCAACAACATGGTGCCTTCTTTACAGGCACTCTCAGAATCAGCAGCCAAGAGGATATCATCTACATACTGTAGTAACGTGCAAGTAGTAGGCAACTCAAGGAGTATCGAGCTGCTCTTTTTTTTTTACCATAAATACTTGGACTCTCAGTGTACCCTTGTGGTGCACGAGTGAATGTGAACGAGCGTCCACCTAGGGTAAACGCGAACAAATACCTACTATCCTTGTGTATGGGAATATTGAAAAACGCGTTTTTGAGGTCAACAACGCTAAAGTAAGTGGAAGAAGCCGGAATCATGGTTAATATCGTTGTAACATCAGGTATAATAGGGAATTGAGGAGCCACAATTGTGTTAATAGCACATAATGTGATTCCCTTTCGGTTTATAATTTATTTATATTTATATAGCGCGCAAGAAGCCCAGGGGCATTGAGGCGCTGTTACTTGCAATAACTTAGTTACATGGTACAGGCATGAAAGCGATTGTTAACACATTATGAATACTACAAGATATCATACTGTTGTTACAGATATTGCATTGGGACGTATATTACAACATATATGATAAGTATTCGTGCTGGTGTGTCGGGTCTTATGTGAAGAGGGTAGTTTTCAGAGTTTTGTCTTTTATCACCTTTCTTGTATACTGGCAAAATCGGGCTGTTCCACAAACTACCCGTAATTTCCTCAATTACTCCACGATGTACAAAATCAGAGACTATACATTTCAAAGCCTGTTCGCCTTCAACTGAGATCTTATATTGCGGGATGCAAGGCAATTTTACTCCATGTTTCAGAATAATTTAACAGGTTCAATTTGAAGAATGCCCACATCATTATCAATTGCCCATAAGCATTCCGGAATATTACTGAATTCTGGCGGTAAAGGTCGAGTCAAAAACTGAGAGGCGAGTGATTGCTGAGGTGAAATTGTTAACCGAACTCTGTCCGGAGAACAATGTAATACTGCATGCAATTCCTTCAACAAATGTAATTCTCCCCACAGTTTGTGTTAAGTAGAAATGGACACTGCTCTGTGAAGGGACCCAGTGTTATCGGTACCGGCAAAGAGACCGGACAAACTACAGGTGTGCCTGAAAACCCTACGGAAACGTTGGACTGCCCTGACAGGGAATATTTGGAACCCGCGAATGGTCAATGGAACATTTCTGTGCTCCTGTATCTACTAAAAATAGATGCTTCCTATTTCCCACCACCATCTCAACGAAGGGGCCTTTCTGATGAACGGGAATAGGCGTTGGTTCCAAATCCTGCTTCGGGCAATCCTAGCGAAACAGAATATCGTCAAAAGGAAGCTCCTCAGAGAGGTACGCGGCAGAAGGGTGATCAAAAATGTTTCTATTATCCACATTCGAAACTTGCTTAACCTGTGAAGGAGGTTGCTGTGATTCTGGTTCAAACTGACCTCTGCCAGGGCCCCCTGTACCTGGGCGACCTCTGGATCGTCTACCCATGTTCCCAAATGACCTTTGCTGCAAGGTCAGACATTGTGCGCGCCAGTGGCCTTCCTGTCGACAATAGGCACACTGGTTAATGGTTACCGGAGCCAGGGGCGTACTTCCCTGTGGAACGTACTGACCTCTAAATTGATTACCTGCTCTAGGGTTTCTAACAATGGGCCTCATTACGACCCAGGCGGTAAGGGGTTTACGGCAGCGTTAACAGCGCCGACCCTTACCGCCTGAGTACGAGGTCCCTTAGCGCCATGGCGCTTTTAACACCTGCTTTTAGCAGGTGTTAAAATCCATGGCGCTAAGGGACCATGGAGTTAATTACGCCACCGTAATTTACGGTGGCGTAATTAACGCCTTCCCCACTCCCATTATGCCCTATGGGGCAAAAATGGGAATGGGGAAGGGTAAATGGGGATTGGGGACATACCGCCCCCGCCAACCTCGGAATGGGGCGGTAAGTCCGCCAACCACCATGGCGTAAACATAGTTTACGCCATGGTGGTAAAGTCACGGCCCAGGCGGTAACTTACCGCCTGGGTCGTAATGAGGCCCAATCTGTTGTAATAAGACTTTTGTTTTCAAGTCACCCTTTCTTTTCTCAAGTTTTTCCTTTTCATTATTCACACGATTTTCATAGTACTGAGCCATGTGCAGTACTTCTGATTGAGACTTCGCCTGCCAAGCGCTTTCGGAAGACATAATCTGTAACTGGTTGTCAGGCAGCAATCCACGTACAAATTTGTCGACAAACAGCCTTTTCTCTGACTCTGTGCCTAAGTCTTGTCCACTGAAATCTGAAAATACCTGTTCAAATCGATTGAAGAAATCGGTAGCGCCCTCAGACTTTCCTTGGACACAGGCCGTAAACTTGTCCCAAATGATTCTTTTTTCAGGAACTATAGTTTTTAATTTTACAATAATCGGGCAAAGTTAATATCACTTGAGGCGGTCGCTCGCCAGCTGGTCTTTCTCTGTCGAGCCTAACCATGTTATCCCATGTATCTTCTAACCCAGGTACATCATCTACAGTCCTAATCTGTTTCCACAAATCAACTGGCAGGAGTACAGGAAATAATAAATCGATATCACTTAATGTGAATACCGATGATTGTAAGACTGACTCTATTTATTTATAGAACCCGGTCGGATTCTTTCTTACATCGGGAATAGATTGCTTTATGGTGTTCATTTCCTGTCTTGAAAACGGGACGTGAACAAACTGTGATACGTAATGTGCAGGAATGTCCACTGCGAGTATTCCTCATGCAGCATTGTACTTCTCTCATAGGTAACTGAGAAGTAGGTAGCTCCGAACGCTTACTAAGCAACGGAGCCAAATCAAGCGCTAAGGCAGTCGAAGAAGTATCAATCGAAAAGGCTCTCTTATAAACACTCATCAATTCTGCAAGACAACAGATCTTTCTTTTTACACACTCATTCTGCAGGTATTCTACCATAACCTGTATCACTTTCTTTTGCATGTGTCATATACTTCATCTGGAGTTACCGACATATCCGAAATCCATCTTATCGCATCCTTTGTACAAACTCGCGCTTCCTCACCTTTTAATTCACGGCGAGGAGAAAACCGTTTCTGTAAGAACATAATACCTGAACTATCGCCATCTGCTTCCTCATTCTGTAACCCTTCCAACTCCTTCCTATACACAAAAATCTTCTAAACATGCTCATATACTTTCTCCGCAGTATCTCTGGACAACGCTAAGGCGTTCAAATCCCGTAACCCTTGTGGGAGATCTACATCGTTTAATCTATTCCACATTATACTCAAATGAATCCCTAATCCTTCACTAAAGACATTTTTCTCTGGAATACCTTTTCAATTTTCCAGTGTGGAAAAAACATCAGCTTGTTCACCCTTCTCCATGCAATGTTTAGCCCAAGCAATCGATTCATTCTTTTTATCTGGGGACACAGTATTACGAGTTGATCCTGCTCCCTGGTCTACTACAAGCAGTGCGGAATCACTTGGAAGAGGAAGAGTAGGCACATTCTGAATATCAACAGGTGGAAGCAAGGGGATAGGCAAAGGAGCGACGGCTGGAAGAACAACAGGAAGAACAACAGGGGGGACCGGAGGAACTATAAGAGGAGGAATAACAACGGGAAGCGCCAAAGCGCCAGGAGGAGGGACGTACGGGGGTGGCGCGGAGGCATCGGGCCTTCGTTCATGCAAATGTTTATTAATCAAGTCATCTGACTTATGAAAATCTTTTGAAGGGTACATTTTTTGAATGCCTAATTGAAACCCTCTGTCCGTGTTCCTAACTGACTCCAATTGTTTATTTTGCTCATATAACCGTGCCTTTTCGACACTTTTCATATGTCGACGCATATGTTTGTCTCTACTCTTTTGTTGCTGCAAAGCTTCTGTTTTCCAACTGTGTAATGCATCAAATGCTACAGGTCTAGCCTTTTTCTTTACCAATACAGACTCTAAATATTCTATACGAGGGATTTCAAAGCTACCATTGGTTGGCCACCGAAGATTAGAGTTATGTCTGGTCTGTCTGTGCCAAATGTCATTAAATGCTATACTACCAAATCCTTTCTTACAGTACATAGTACATGCCGGCGACCCCTCCTGTGGGGCGGGACGGCTATCTTCCAAAGATTGTCTGTCGCTGCGGAATAATGCCCTAAAGCAGGCAGACAATTTCCCAGGCATATCAAAGTTCTCGCGAGTACAATGCGCCAAATTCAAATTGTCAGGGTTAAGTTAAGAATCGGGTCACAATTCACCTGACCAAAGGACTGGGAGGCCCGATCGGGTTACTAAGGACAATGCTAAGGACCCACGTGTCTGGTGATTTCGGCAAATTTACCCACCTCGATATATGGACCCTCGTCAAGACGTCGTCTCGGGCTACAGCTCACCGTTCAGGGATCGGATCGTGCTGTTCTGTCGAGGAATTCACTTCTCGTCCAGAGGGGCCGTTTCTGTTGGCACCGTCCGATCCCGGTCCGATAGCCGAGCCAACCTTCAACGAGACAAAGTCGATCTTGAGGGTCCCTATTCGGGCGCCATCTGTGGAATCAGAAAATACAATATTAAGGCTTTTACACCATGCAAAGAGAAATACACCAACATGGGCTTGTAAAGATTCCCAGAATCTTTATTGCAATTCTGTACAGTTTACAAAACAAAGTACACAAATAGCTATTTGGCCGTCAATACATCAGAGACCACCAGCAGGGTTCAATGTGAGCAGTGAAAAGGATTTGCTAGCTGGACATCCGCGTATTTATACAGTTTCGTTATAACGATGTCCAGCCTCTTTCAAGTTAATCATGTACTTGGCTAGGGGCGCGCCAGGTTCATTCCTAATTTACATATCTCGTGCATGCGGTTTACTCTTTTAATACATTTGCTAACAAACACTATTATTCTCTAGGTTTAACTTTACACTCTTTACACATTGCTTTAATACAGATCATACAGATGTTTCACATATCGTGTTTAGATAGCGTTATTGTTCTTGTATACTTGTAGGTAAACCTCGCCGAATCAAGTAATCCCCTGATCCCGAGGTCAACAAAGGACAAGGTCTACATGACCCTAACGTGTAGCCTGAAGGCAGGTTGGACATGAACTCTCCTACAGAGGTTGAAGAGGTTAAAGCAAGAACAAGAGAACACAAGACAGCCATTTTAGGCCACAGGGTGACTTTGTACGATAAACTAAAATGGCGGCTTTAACCTAAAATGGAGGCTTGATTCACTTAAGGTCACGACCTTGTAATACGGATTTCCTCGCAAAGCGACTGGGCATAGCACAACATATACAATGAGGATGAAACAATATTATATCAGTTCTAACAGCGAGATGAACTGAAGGGAGAAATGCATGCCCTGTACTCTAGCATGTCTAAGACGTTCCAGGACCAATTTCAGCTTCTACGGGCGGACTTTAACGCGGCGATGGGGGAAATCAAACAGGAGCTGCAGCAGCAGGGCGAGAGAACAGACCTACTGGAGAGAGGGCTACAAGAGCTGGACAAGGAGGTAACTGCGAGTAGTGAGGCTATAGAGCGGCTGGATGTTGCCACACGTAACCTGGAAACCAATGGTATTGGACTTGGGCCCGAAGGAAAGAGGGGTTTGGACCTGGAGATTCCCGGGACACCTCCTCAGAGACCCGATATTGAGGCAGGACATAGAGGAGAAGTTTCAGAACTTCTTTAACATCAATCGCAGGGGAGATATGGGGGAGGAGATGAGGTGGGATGCTTTCAAGGCTGCATTACGGGGTGAGCTCATAGCGTTGGCGGCACATAGAGAGAGGCAATTGGAGGGGGAAGTGGAAACGGCGAGACGGAGGGCGGGGACGACGCCGTCCAGGCCTTCTATGAGGGAATACTGTAGGGCAATGGGACAGTTAGAGGTTCTTCAGACTAAAAGGGCAGAGGGGGCTCTCTTGAGAGTACGCCAACAATACTACGTGAAAGCCAATAAAGCAGATGCCCTCCTTGCGCGATTGTTGAGAGGGGCTATGGCCAAAAATGCGATCACGGCCCTGTGGACATAAAGGGGGGGAAAGGGTTACGGAGGCAGAGGAGATGAGGGAAGCACTGGCATCTGTCTACGAGACTCTTTATGCATCGCAGAACCCCCGGGAATGCTTGCAGGACAATTTCCTGGATAAGATCGAGCTGGAGAGGATAGGGAGTGAAGTAGGGGAGAAACTGAACGGGGAGATTAGAGAGGAGGAGCTGAGGAGGGTTACCGCTGAATAAGGCACCGGTCCCAGACAGATAGTGCGATCTTTTATAAAACCTTTGTGAATATCTTGGTCCCTCAGCTGACTCATCTTTTTAACACCTTTGGGGAGACTGGGAGAATAACCCCTTCCATGGAGGAGGCTCGGCTGACCCTTGTCCTGTAGGCGCATAAGAACCCGGAGGAGCGAACATCTTACAGGCCTATAGCGCTGTATTGCTCTCCCCAGAGTTCACGAAAAAACATAAATCACCAATGCAATTATAGAGCCAATACTTTGAACGCAGAAAGATGCAGTAACTCGCAACCACACACTCCTAGAAGATGATCAGCACTTATACGGCTATTTATTCAAAGTTTAGAAGCAACCAATAATATCATAGAAATAACTCACTGAAATAATAGACATACATCACAGAAGAAGCAAAGAATTCAAAAGGAAATACATCACCGTGAGCGTAACTGGATTCCTCATCTCGCCCAGAAGTGGCTGGAAGACCCTGGGAACAGCCAGGCCGAGAGCACTACAGCTCACAGGAATGCCGGACAGAAGCGTCCTCCTCCGGCTGAAGTCTCACCTGACCACCTCCGGGTTTCCGCATGTATACACACTCCGAAAAGGGGTGGCAGTTTTCGAACCTTCTGGAAATGGCACTTGCGCAGTTGATGAGCAGCCATCGGTTGCCAGCTGGGTCAATCGACAGCTAACCTCAAGGAGCAGAGTGCCTCCCTCCTCTAAAAACATGCTCCACGGAGAAAAGTAACAAACCATAACAAAGTTAGCTTTCCCAGCAGAAATGTCCTTGACCGCATACCAGGTTTGGAAAGCATGTTTTCCTCAGCACCGTGAATCTAACACTCAGCAAAATGTGTGCAGCTTTTCACTGCGGCATGAAGTAAATATCCATCATGGCTCCGAGCGCTCCCAGAATGCACTGCGCACCAGTGCCATTTTAGCTTAAGCATAACAATTCCACCCTTGGATATTTACCTTCCATAGCTCGGTGGCAAAGAAGCCGGTCTCTAAAACCTACGAAACATTAAAACTAAATTGGGAATACATTGAATACAGCAACAACAAGCTATTATGATAGCTAATATAATGAAAATGCAAGAAAAAACGTAACGTAGTGTACCCCCAATATCAGGTATCCATGAAAATAACAAATCCCACCAATTCCCAGTACGATCTTGAGACACTTGAGAAATGAGATCCCTCAAAGCTCGAATATGACTTTCAATGGATCGTGAATGGTCACTTAGATTAAAACAACACATACCTTCAAATGCGTTACACCCTAAATTATGCTTTAGCAATAGATAATCAACAGCAGCTCTGTTCTGCTAAGTTGCTTTTTTAAATAACTTGACTATCGAGGAGTAATCCTTCTAATTCCCGAGAAGTATGATTAAGGCTTTTGACTACTAAACAAGCTAATTTCATCAAAGATGTGTAACCCCCAGCAGCTAAAACCCAAACTCCCACTAATGAAAGAGTTAATGCTAGAACCTCAGCTTCTGATAACAAGTGTACATGTGAATCACAATCAGGAGGTAGACCCACAGATTCGAAAGTTGACCGTTTACCTCGAGTTATCGCTGGGTGTAAAGGAAACATCATTAGTCCTAATCGAGTTAAAGCACATGGACCTCCGGAAATGTTAGCTGGAATATAAGTGTATGTGATGTTACCACATGAAAAGAGCCATCCTGTTGGAAGTTTCATATGATTCAAATGACTGGCAGCTATCACTGTATGATTACAAGACATAGTATTATTTACACTGGTGCATGTCCGTGGCACTTGCGAACACAGTCGCTGCTCAAACCTTGTATGATTGTGCTGTTTAGTTAAATCGATCTGTTGGCATTTGCCAATTTCTTGTGCATTGCACATCATGAAATAACATACATCACCTTGGGTTATATTATAAGTTATCCAGCATGGGGTCTTGCATGGATTCACATGCTCATGAATATTCCCCGTCGTCAGGCTGGGAATCCTCGGTAAAGAAAAAATCAGTATCAGTTTCGTTTCTGATCTGTCTTTCGTAGTAGTAACCAATCACTGATCTCTGCGTCATACTGACCACAGCCAATGACTGCCATCTCCCTAAGCCTCGCCTCTGGCAGCCATCTTCAGATTTGGTAGCACGTGAAGTGGCAGTATGACCAAGTGAAGAGCCGCAGAGGGGTAGGCGGAAGGGTTCGCATGTGAATCCATGCCAGACCCATGCTGGAGAACAACAGTTACAGGTAAGTAACTTCTTCCTTCTCCAGCATGGGGTCTGGCATGGATTCACATGCTCATGAATAAAAGAATACATAGCAGTACACACATGCACAACCACAGGAGGTGGCAAAGGCTCAACATTAAGCATTACATAACATTAAGCAATTCTTACCTCCTCACCAGGCTCACCTTAGGCGAACAGGTTGCGCAGCACTGCTTGGTCGACCCTGGACTCCTCCCTGGAATCCTGATAGACGCAGTAGAATTTCGTGAAGGTGTGCGTCGACCTCCACGTAGCAGCCCTGCAGATGTCCGGCAAGGGCACTCCAGATAGGAACGCCATGGTAGCTGCGATCGCTCTGGTGGAATAGGCTCTCGGACGGCCAGGCAGCGGTCGGTTTGCCAACCGATGACAGTACATGATACAGCCGGAGAGCCATCTGGAAATGGAAGCCTTCGAGAGAGCCTTCCCCTGATTGATAGGTCCAAAGTTCACAAAATGTTGTGACGTCTTCCGAAAACTCTTTGTGCGGTCCACGTAGAACTTCAGCGCTCTAGCCACATCCAGCGAGTGCAAAGTCCTTTCAGCCAGCGACGAAGGCGACGGGAAGAAAACAGGTAACACCAAGGGTTCGTTGAGGTGGAAGTCCGACGGCACCTTGGCCATGAAGGAGGGGTGCGTCCTGAGCACTACCCTCGTGTCGTGAAAAGTCAAGTACAGGGGCTTGCAGGAAAGGGCCTGGATCTCTCCCACCCGTCGTGCGGAGGTGATGGCCACAAGAAACGCAGTTTTCCACGACAAAACCTCAACGGAGCTGAGTGCAGAGGCTCGAACGGAGGTCCCAAGTGCGATATATTGAGCACCTGCTGTGCCAGATATATCCACATATTCTCCATCTGGGTGATCATAGGAGAATGTTTTCGCCGTCCTGAAAATGCGTCTCGCATGACTGGCATCAAGGTTGTTTTCATTTACTCCTGACGTGTTTGCCGCATTTCACGAATCCATGTCTTCGGTCTGGCTGGCTTTTCTGCATCGGCATGAGGCTGCTTTGGGACAACATTATTCATCACTATCAGTATCCCCTTGATCACTGGCACAGATGTGACATTTTTCGTTGGTAGCAGCAGGCTGTTTAACTCTCCCAAAAGGAGTTCATTTAGTACCACAATTACACGAGCCAGACACAGGATCTACAAGGCAAACCCAGAAAAGAGAGATCAGTGTTGCACATCACTCTCTCAGGTAACATTTGTCTGCGGGCACATATTGCCATTTCTTTCTACCAGGCTCCATGACTAAAACTACTTGATCTTTGCCTGATGCAATGACATCTGCGGGCACTGGTGGGCCACTTGGCTTTTCCACCCACACCTTTGCACCCGGTACCATACTGTCTGAAGAGCCAAAACCGCGATCCCCACGGGTAGTTAACACTGTAGGAGGCTCCCCCTTCTTAATCATGGATAACTTAACAGGAATAATGATCAATTGGGCCACTCTATCACCCTTGTGGATCGTTAACAATTGGTCCCCACTATTCATTAGGATGACTTTAATCTCGCCTTGGTAATCTGCATCAATTACCCCTCCCAACACTTGAACTCCTTTCAATGCTAGGCCAGATCTAGGAGCAATCCATCCCATATGCTCTAGGGGAATTTGTACTCCAATCCCTGTTTCAATTAGAACGATCCCTCTCGGGTCTAATCTGATTTCTTCATGGGAATGCAAGTCTACCGCTGCTGACTCTGGAGTTGCTTGATAGGGAGCTAAACAACCCGGAGTAATTTCCCAGTACAATAGTGTTTCCCTGACTGAATTGGGTTGAACCTGTAAAGTATGAGTCATTAATCGCATCAAAGGAGTTTCATGCTCATTCACAGATCTATTGGTTAATACTTGCACCGCATCAAACACACGATCACGCCAGCCTGCCAAATTGCCATCTCCAGATTTGCGCAACTGTTCTTTCAATAACCCATTCATTCGTTCAATTAACCCTGAAGCAGCTGGGTAATAAGGTACGTGATACAACCACTCAATGCTCTTTTCCTGACAATACTCCTTAATTAATTGGCCTTTGAAATGTGACCCATTGTAACTTTGAATCTGCAAAGGCACTCCATAATGTAGTATGAGCTGATCTAACAACCTGATGGTGTTCAATTGGGTTGCATGTTTGCACGGCAAAACCAACAAATATCCCGATTATGTATCCACAATAGTGCATGCATACTGACGACCTCTACTGATTGGCATGGGACCAATATAATCAATCTGCCAAATTTGACCTGTTAATTTTCCTCTTTGCAATGTACCATGAACAATTTGAGGGATAGGTCTATGCAGTGGGTGTTGGCACACTGGACATTGCAAAATGATCGTTTTCACTACTAAAGGAAGACTGATTCCTGGAGCTTGTGCCCACCTGATAGTAGCCTTTTCTCCAAGGTGCCCACATTTCTGATGAGCCCATTTGGCCAAACCTTCCAAATCGTCTTCCTGAGCCTCTGCATCCACAGATGAAATCTTGGTGTGTTCGTCTGCAACAGAATTAAACCAACGTTCTAATGAGTCTGTGGCACAATGCACGTCCACATGATATACAGTGACTTCACTTTGTGATAACATTTTGCCACAGTTCTTTTCCCCCACAACTCTTTCGAATGAATCTCCCAACCATTCTTTTTCCAGGTTGGCAACCACACTACCAATCCATTCGCCACTGACCATGAATCTGTGTACACATAACATTGACCAGGGGTCTCTTGTTTCAATGCTTGGTAAACTGTGTAAAGCTCTGCAAACTCACTGCTCTTCCCTTTCCCTGACGTTGTCAACATCTTTTTTGTCTTGCGATTATACGACACTGCTTTCCAGTACCGCTCAGTTCTCACATATCGAGCTGAGCCATCCGTGAACCAAGCATGCTCTGTTTGCTCCATGGTGAAATCGATGTAAGGTACTCCCCATTTCACGGGAGACTCACGTTTTTCAAGCACTTCCGATGGTATGTAATCTGAGGGCGATATGCTGGCTACTTGCTCATGTAATTTTGCAACTCCACCCTTCCCTGATTTGGCTCTGTCTTGAATATACAATTTCCATTTAATTATGCTAGCTTCTTGAGCATGTCCTATTCTATGCATTTTAGGAGAGCTCAGTACCCATTGCATGATTGGTATTTCTGGTCTCATCAATATATCGTGGCCCACTGTCATTTGCTCAGTATCAACAAGGGCCCAATAACACGCCAGCAATTGCTTCTCAAACGGAGTGTATGAGTTACCAGTATCGGGCAACTTACGACTCCAAAACCCCAATGGCACACATTTCCTGTATTGTTTCTGCCACACACTCCAGTTGTGTTGTACAGACACATTTAATTCCACTTCGCCTTCCTTCAATGGCCATAAATCAAGCACCTGTTGCACGGTGTCTTTCGCCAGCTCAAAGGCTTTCTGCTGCTTCTCCCCCCACTGAAACTCATATTTCTTTCGTGTCACTTTGTAAAAGGGGGGCCAATATCTGCCCTAAATGGTGAATGTGCTGTCTCCAAAACCCAAACAGCCCTATAAACTGCTGAGCTTGCTTTTTGTTCATTGGAGTGGTGAATTCAAGTATTTTCTGTTGGGTTTTTGGCACCATTTCTCGATGCTCATGATGCCACTGAATCCCTAGGATTATCACTGATCAGCTGGACCTTGAATTTTACTCGGGTTAATCTCCCACCCTTCCTTCTTCAATCCTTCCATAATGACATTGAACTGACTTTGCACACTGTGCTCGTCCTTGCCCTGAATCAAAATATCATCAATGTAATGAGAGATTTGTATGTCAGGTTTACACAGTATCTTATTTAAGTGCTCTGCCACCAGCCGGTGACAGTCGGGCTATGTATGTACCCCATTGGTAGCCTCGTGAAAGTGTACTGACGTCCACTCCATGAAAATGCAAACTGCTCTTGACACTCTTCAGCAATTGGCACAGAGAAAAATGCATTGGCTAAATAGATCACTGCATACCAAGTCCCCTCAAACTTTTGGACATTCTCAATCAATGTAATGGCATCTGGGACTGCGGGCACTAAGGGAGGAGTGTGTTTATTCAACTCCCGGCAATCCACTGTCATTCTCCACGACCCATCTCCCTTTTTAATAGGCCAGAGAGGATTGTTCCATGCGGTGCTAATAGGGCGTAATACACCCACCTCCACGTACTCTTTGATGGTGTCTGAAATTTCCTTGTGCCCCCAGGAATGCAGTATTGTTTCATTGCTACCCGCTTGGTTGCCACCGGCACTTGCACTGGGGGCATCTTCACTTTGCCTACGGTAATGGGTGTACAGATCAATGCACTCACCCCAAACTGGTACGTTTTACCGCCAAGTCCCAAGGTTAACCCTTCCAAAATGTCAAACCTAATTATATATTCAGGTATCGGGACAATCAATACTTGGTATTTCTGCCTATTCAAAATGCCTATTTTCATCTACACTTTCGTTTGTACTGCGGGGGTCTCCTTTCCCCCTAGACCTGTAATAGTAAACTGTTTGCCTTTAAATCGTGTTGGATTGCCATGAATCAAAGAGGCCTCCGCCCCGGTGTCTATCAATGCTCGCACCCCTTGTGTATTTCCTGGCCCCCAAAAAATCTTAACATCAACATGAGGCCGCCTATCAACTTTTATGCGGGCAGACGCTGCCGGAGCTTGGCCGAAGCCCTAGTCAAACTTCGAATGAGTGTGACTCGACTCCGCGTCTAACATCGCACTCGCCACCTTTCTCAAATCAGCGTATGTCGGCTGATACTGGGAAGGTGTCCCCATAGACCCTTCGTCTTGTTCTTCCGCAGGGGGAGCAGAAGGTGAGGTGTCCCCCTGTGGCGTGGTGACTACCTGTTTCTTAACCTGTTTATAGCACTCTTTGGCTGCAAGTCCTCGTTTTTTGTATAATTCATACATTACGCTGGTTTCAATGCCATCAATTTCTTCGTGTGGCACACCATCTTTCAACAAAGCCAAAAACATGTCTTTTCGGGACACTCGGGAGTCTCTGCTATCTTGTCGCCTGCCTTTGGTTCTTCTCTCACTACGCCCCTCTCTCTCCGTGGCTTCTTATCGCTCTTATCCCACTCCCCTAAATCTGCAAGTTGCCGAATGGCATCTGCTACCTCATCAGTCACTTTTCCCGTCATACCTACGAGCAAAGTCATAATGACACTTTTGTATGTGGGTGGCGCGGTTCTAATCACCATGTTTTGAGTTGAAACTGAGAGCGGCACGGCTTCCATGTGATCAGGAGCATCCATGTGAATAGCCTCTTTCATAGCATGCTCTCTGACTTTTTGAGTTGCCTCTCTCAACGTATACCACTTTGTTTCTTTGCTAGGCTAATCTGTGGTAATGGGGTATTTACGGTTACATGCTTGGGCTACCAGGTGCAACAAAGACACCTGCGTATCTTGACCATTCGCTTCAGGGGGCGGTCCTGCCCTTAAGACCTCCTGTACATTGGTATCAATTGACAGGGGTAGAAAACGTGGTGAATCTGTAGAATCTACCAACAACCCTGCAGCACCCCATCTAACAATCTCACCATCCATGTCAATAAAGCTTCCCCTGATTTTTGCCTCAAACGGGTAATAATTTCCCCAACCTCCTGCTGTGTGTAATCCTCCAGCATGATTAAATCCACCATACTGCCAGCAGGATACTGCGGGTGGGGTCCGGCTCGCTGTCTTCTAACAGGCTTAGCTGCCACCGTTTTCTGTTTCACTTCCATTTTGGGGTCAGACTCATTTGTGGAACTACTTTCTAGACTGGTTGAGTCAAAAATATCACCATCCCACTTATCCGGATCTCAGTCCACGCCAGCGGTAGCGATTACAGCTGCCACCTTTCTTTTGTTGACCCCTCCCCGTCTTTTCCTATACTTATACCAGGCTACTCTGACTGCTGCCCTCTCGGCCACCGCCTGATATGTGCCAGCCTTATCTTTAAACAGTTTCATTTGAATCTGCTGCATTAACGCAGTCTGCCGTTCTGCAGATAGCTCTCTCTCTAATCACAAAACCTAATTTTTCATTTCCACCTTCATTTGATGTATTTTCCTATAAGCGTGCAACAGAACCCAACCTCGCCTACCTAATGCTGCACATTCTCTGCCACGTTCCACTGGAACTTGTTGCAAGCATGCCATTACATCAGACTGATCGGCATCTCCCAATCCTTGATCCCATGTTTCACTTAGACCTGCACCACATGCCCACCCCTGGGCCAACTTATCATATGGACTCTAGTCCAGCCTGGAATAACAACATCAGAACAGTCACTGCCAGCGGTAACGCTCTTCTTCCTGAATAAACTACTCATTATCACAAACAAACAAAACCTCTTTATATCTATATATTTTTTCTCTTCACACTGCAATCACTTCCACAGGCACGCACACACCAGCAAAGAAAAAAACTTCACGACTCAAAAACTTCACTACCCACTTACTTTCACTTGCAAGATAACCGAATCCTATCAACGTTCAAACAGATTCTTGAATACTCTGAACAACTCATCACAAGTATCCTGTTTGTGACGCCAAAAATGTATTGCTCTCCTTAGAGTGCACGGAAAAACATAAATCACCAATGCAATTATAGAGCCAATGTTTGAACGCAGAAAGACGCAATAACTCGCAACCACACACTCTTAGAAGATAATCAGCACTTATACGGCTATTTATTCAAAGTTTAGAAGCAACCAATAATATCCTAGAAATAACTCGCTGAAATAATATAGACATACATCACAGAAGAAGCAAAGAATTCAAAAGGAAATACATCACCGTGAGCGTGGCTGGATTCCTCATCTCGCCCAGAAGCAGCTGGAAGACCCCGGGAACAGCCAGGGCGAGAGCACTACAGCTCACAGGAATGCGGACCTAAGCGCCCTCCTCCGGCTGAAGTCTCACCTGACCACCTCAAGGTTTCCGCATATATACACACTCCGAAAAGGGGTGGCAGTTCTCGAACCTTCTGGAAATGGCACTTGCGCAGTTGATGAGCAGCTGTCGGTTGCCAGCTGGGTCAATCGACAGCCACCCTCAAGGAGCAGAGTGCCTCCCTCCTCTAAAAAACACTCCACGGAGAACCGTAACAAACCATAACAAAGTTAGCTTTCCCAGCAGAAATGTCCTTGACCGCATACCAGGTTTGGAAAGCATGTTTTCCTCACCACCGTGAATCTAACACTCAGCAAAATGTGTGCAGCTTTTCACTGCAGCATGAAGTAAATATCCATCATGGCTCCGAGCGCTCCCAGAATGCACTGCGCACCAGCGCCATTTTAGCTTAAGCATAACAAGTGCTGATTAATATTGACGCTAAAAATCTTCACAAAGGTCTTGGCGAGCATGCTGGAGGGTTTCCTTCCTGACTTGGTTCACCCGGACCAAGCGGGGTTTGTAAAGGGTCGGCAGACTGCGGACAATATACAAAGGATGCGCATCTGGTGGAAAAGTCTCATAGAACGAACACACCCGCGGTCCTTCTTTCACTGGATGCAGAAAAAGCTTTTGACCGCGTGGAGTGGTCCTTTCTATTTAAGGTAATGCAGAGGATGGGCATCGAGGGGAATTTTCTGCGCATGGTACAAGCCAATAATCAGACACCTAAGCTGAGAATAGCGGTGAATGGAACTATGTCTAGGCTCTTTGGGGTGACCAGGGGGACCAAGCAAGGCTGTCCTTTGTCCCCCGTGCTTTATGTGATTTATCTGGAGCCTTTTTTGCAGGCGATTAGAGAGGCGGAGGGAATAAAGGGTATTCCTTTTGGGAGGATTGAGCAGAAGGTGGCGGCATTCGCGGATGACCTTCTACTAGCTCTCACGGCCCCACTCGAATCTATCCAGCTAAGTAGAAGCCTGTTAGAATCCTTCGGGGAGGCTTAGGGTCTTAAGATCAATTATGCTAAGTCTGAATTATTGAACCTGACGTTAAAGGGCGACGAGCAGTCAGCCCTGAGGGAGTCTACCCCGTTTCTCGGAGCACAAACGGCATTAGATATCTTGGGGTGAATATCACGTCGAGGCTGCCGGGCTGGTACAGGGCGAATTATCCTCCACTACTAAAAAGCATTGAAGGGGACTTTCGCAGGTGGCGGACTCTCCCGATAATGTGGCTGGGTAGGCTGGCAAGGTCAAAATGGTAACGCTACCCCGCCTGGTGTATCTGTTCCAGGCAATTCCTCAGGGGGGTTCCTCAGGATTTCTTTAAGAAGTTGGACTCGCTCACCAGAAACTTCCTGTGGGATGGGAAAAAGCAGCGGATTAGCAAGCAAATATTGCAGGCCCCTAGGCGGGAAGGAGGTCTAGCACTTCCGAAACTTTCAACGGTACTATGAGGCGACCCAATTAAGGGTGGTTAGGGAATGGCTACGAGAGGGGGAGTCCTCACAAAACAAGCAATGGATAGGGCTGTTGCGCATCGCAGTCTTGCGGAGGTTCTATGGCTCCCGAAGGGGCTTCCCCCTGGTCACATATATGAGAGCACCATTACTAGTTTGATAGTTCGGAATTGGGACAAACTAGTCAAATGTAACGGGATCACGACATTTCCCTCTCCCTACACGCCCCTGTTCCGTAATAGAGAGTTTACCCCGGGATTGGAAGAAGGGGCTTTTCGACAATTGGAGGAAGGAGGCTGTAGATGGCTGGGAGACATGTTTCGAGGGGGGAAGATACTCTCGTTTGAGGATTCTAAAAAGGAATATGGGGTGAGGGAGGGGGAGAGGCTCCGGTACGCGCAGTTGCGCCACTGGATTATGCGCCCCGTAAATAGGCTGGCGGCCACCAGGGGGAGGACGAGGTTTGAGAAGTTTCTGCACTCGAATGATGGGTCTAGAGGCCTTATATCCAATCTTTACAAATTATTAGACGAAACTCTGGATAGGGCCCCATGGCAGTATATGTGGAGATGGGACCAGATGATGGGTAGAACAGTTGAGCGGGAGGAATGGGAACATCTGTGGCGGGTAATCCCCAAGTTAGTGAGAGCCTCCCAAATCCAGGAAATGTGGTACAAGATTTTATTCGGGTGGCACTACATTCCAGTCAGGCTTAAAGAGATGTTTCCTACAACTTCAGGCAAGTGCTGGGGGGGTTGTGGGATGGAGGGTATGGCACAGCATATCTGGTGGACGTGCCCACCTATTAAACCCTTCTGGGTGGAGGTGCAGAGGGCCCAGGAGCAGGCATATGGGCCAGGAAGAAGTAGGTCCCCAGAGAAGATTATACTGGGAGTAGGGAGGAGCACTGGGGTGATTCTTGTCCTGGCCGCTATGACAGTGATAGCTCAGAGATGGAGAGGTGGAGAGGTCCCTCTTCAGTATTGGCTATGGAAAATCTGGGACATTGTGTCTATTGAATGGGCCACATATGCAAAAGATAATAAGCTGCAGTCCTTCGCAGGAGATTGGGAGGAAACCCTGTGTTTCTTGCAAGACGATTTTCAAATTGGCTGGCGTCCTCAACGCCTGCGATTATTGGACCTGCGGTGAGCGCTGTTGGAGGGGAGGTGGTTGTAGAGGGTCAGGGAAGTGGTGCATCCCGAAGGGGGGGAAGGAGAGGAAGGGATGGGGGTGTGTGGAATGTGGGGGCTGCCTATGTGTGGCGTCATGGACTATCTGAACTATGTCTTTCTTTGACGCAATAAACTGAAGCTGCCTTGGCAGGGGTAGATGGGGGAGGGGGGGGGGAAGTTTGGAGAAATGTTTTTTTACTCTTTGTTCGAAAACTAATAAAAAGAAGTTTAAAAAAAAAGTGTAGGATTCCGTTTGTCAGTTCCAATATTATTATCTTTTAAATTCTCAACCTTGAATGTGGGTGCAAGTCCCAGACTCGCAATATCTTACACTGGTTGGTTCACTCTCCTGCCAAGCCAGTGCTCCTTCACAGACTGGCTCTCTCTCACAAGGTCCCAGACCCTCTTATTCTTTGTCAGTTTAAACGTTGGTTTCTCAATTGGGTGCAGGTCCCAGACTCGCAGTGTTGCGTTGTATCCACTTGGTTCACTCTCCTGCCAAGTATGCAACTCCTCCTTATTTGCCTTGTTTTCAGTCAGGGTCCCAGACCCTCTTATTCTTGATATCTTATTTGGTTGTGGGTCCCAGACTCGCACTGTAATGTGATGTCCGTCTGTTTCACTCTCCTGTCAAGCATACCACTCTTTCTGCTTTGCTTCACTTTCCTTCAGCGTCCCATAGTCTTAACCTTATTTGTGTGCGGGTCCCAGACTAGCACTGTTGTGTTGTATCCGCTTGGTTCACTCTCTTGCTAAGTATACAACTCTTCTTTGTTGTTCTCAGGGTCCCATACCCTCTTTTCAGCTTCTGTGGGCACCCCGTTGCTTCCCCAGATCTGCAGAACCTCCTGGGCAACCCGCTTACCTGTTTCCTTCTTCTTGCAGGTATCGGTGGTTCCTGGGCAGCATCGTCCCTTTGCAAGGCTCCGGAAGCTGCCGGGCATCCCACGGGCAGTCTTCCGATACTGCCCAGCTGCACATTCTCCTTCTCTCTCTCTTTCTCCCTTTCTCTCCCTTTCTCTCTCTTTCTCACTCTCTCACTTTGCTTGGCCCTGGGGTGCTCAGAGTATTCACTCGGTAGCAACCTGAGTAGTCCCTCCCCATATGATCCTACCTCGGCGCTCCATCCCCAGTGGGACTATTTTATTGTGGACACATGACCTGGCCCCATAAGAAAGGTCTCCCCTCGGGGAGAAAGGACGACCTCCTCAGATTCGTAAAAGGAGGTCAGTACCTTCAGGAAATAGTCAAGGATATCTTCAGACTTGAGGGAACAGTGCCAAGCAAGACTAATGTAATCTCTGGAGCAGCCAGGCATGTCTCACCAACCCAAAATGACTTAACACTAACTGGAAGGAAAAGCTGTGAGAAAACGAAAAAAGGCAGAGCACACTCGAGGATGTATTCTCAGAGGAAGGACTCCAGAACACTGTGCCATATTTGGCAGAAAATAGGTGTTTCCTATAGAGAGTAGAAAACTGCCCTAATGGTAAGAGGCAGAGAGATGCTACCAGCTGCTGGTTCCACCCCCTTTTTAGGCAGGCAGTACTGGACCATGCCCATCCCCACTTAACCACCAGATGGCAGGGAATAGCCAAGACATTAGGACCATGTAGTATATTGCTTATTTTGGCCAGGAATATGAGACAGATCAAGCTTTACTGTATAACCTGTACAATCTGTCAAAAGACCTCTCTCAGGGAAGTGGACAGGCCCCTTGGCACCTCTTCCCATTATTGACATCCCCTTCCCTTGGATATGTGTGGATATCTTGAGATTGCCCAGCCCTTCCAAGAAGAGCAACATGCACATTCTGGTCATAGTTGTCACAGGTGGCCTTAATAAATTGGGGCATCTCCAGGAAGGGTATTATTAAAATAATAAATATATATGTCCGTGAATAAAGCTCTCTTCATCAATGGATAGCTTTCAGTATAAAAACAAGCACATTTGTCAATAGAATGCACTGGGCTAGAAAAGGGGGCTTGTCATGGCTCGCTCTGGGCCATCCCTCCCTATCTCATCTTGAAAACACTTCCTCCCTAAAATAGGCATCCTTAATCCCAGGTTAGTAGATTCCAACAATTGTTTCTCCCTCTGTATGCTAAAGTCAAACTGTTCTATGATGATGGCCTAAAGGCAAATGTATTATCTGTCTAAGATCCCTCCTGGACTTCCTAGGCTGGTCCTACACTAACAATGATGTTCGTTTAGGATTGTAGGGTTGTTCCTTACAGACACTCCAGCCCTAATTGGTCTTCTTAAACGCGCACTCAGGTGTTCCTTTCCTTATCTTTTACGACTATCCTCCACGCACTGCTCTCCTCTGTCCAACTCCACCCTTCCTTTGCCCTCCCTGCATCTCTCTACTGTGTCCCTCACTCGTTCTAGCACCTGCCTCCAATGTTATTATTCTCCCCAATATGCTATTCCTCCCTCCTCCACACTACTACTTCTCTCTCTACACTACTATTACTCTCTATACATCTCTCGTCTCACCCCATACTCAGGGATATGATGTGGTGCCCTGCTCACCAATTCAAGGATATAGTGGTGCCCTGCTCACTCTACCAATGCACTCAATCTCACTATTCCCACTCTGCCATTTCTCTCCTGCAACCTTCTCGCCACACCCAGCTACTTCAACCCAGCTCTAAATTATAAACTGCTTTAAATATTTTCCTACAAAGAAAGAAAGAACAGCTTGCAAATGTATGTGTCCTATAATAGCTATGCTGGGGATCTCATTAACTCCATACACATTTTTAAAAAGGTTTTTGCTGGTGGGTTGACTCCCTCGATGATCAACCTATTAATCACCTACATCTTGAATATTCATGCTCAGCACCTGGGGCTTGTTTTTAATAACTTCACTCATTTACACTGTCTTTTAGAGACATTGGAGTTACTTTAACAATACCTATGTTGGGGAATACTGGTGGTTCAAGGGCCAAGGTATTTGGGGCTAGACCTTCCAGTGGTTGGGCAGGAGCTTGGCTCTTGTGCAGATCTTTCCCACATAGTGAACAAGGAGCCTTCTGGTCCCTCAGTGATTAGGAGACCATTTCCTTCTCCTCTGGTCTACAGACTGCAGCCAACAAGTTTGCAGTAAATGGCCACACTGGCAACCATGCTTCTCCTAATCCTTACTGGGGCTGTATGGCTTCGGTTCACACGACAGACAGCTATAGCGACAGTGTTACAGATGTTCTACTTTAATCTTCTTTTGATTCTCAAGCTTTGGAGTTGTAGCAACTCTGCAGCATTACAGGGTGGCTGTGATGCAGCACTGGACACCGCTACCTTAGCGGTGTCCCTACAACAGTAATCAACTTTTAGCACAGGCTAGAACAAGTACAATTGTTAAAACTCCAAGCAACAAGACATAGCTTAGAGCAAAACTGGATTCACAAAAATGCTCCTTGGAAGAGGGTTTCGAAAGCACAGAATGATGCATCAACAGGCTGCTATGGCAGGGGCAAGAAGGGGGGTGGGTGTCAAACGGGGCATGACGCAGCTTTTCAATTGTTAATGACAACCAAGGATACGTGCTGCAGGGGTGGGGATTCAGAAAGGATGTACCAAGTACCCAACCCGGGGTGAGGGTGCAATAGCTATACATTTTCAAAACAGTGTATGATTTTAATCCTGGTGAAAAAGCATCCAGACATGCATTACAATTATGTAAATTCAAACATGGTTAACCGAGTCACACAATGCTGTATGATTAAATAAATTGAATTAAATGATTCAAACAACCATGCATTCTAGGTAGACCTCCAGGGCAGTATTGGGTCAAAGGAGGGCCTGTCCTCCCCCTCATTCAGGTGCCACCAAGTCTGAAAAAAAATTCATTATTAAGCATAGACCAGCAGGTGGCAGGGATAATGGTGTGCAACATGCGGATTCCATTTGACAAGGTTCTTCTTGCAAACATATGACATGTAACCTGCTGTTAAGGCAGGCCTTGCCTGGCTGCAGTTTCAGCCTCTTTCTCCTGGCGATTGCGTCATGTCCTGGCCCTCAGGGACTGGGAGCCCTGAGAACATTCCCTCAATGTTACAGGCCTACTGTTAGACCATTTGTATTTCACAGGGGGCTACACTTGTGCATGCTCATTACCACTAAACTAGCTAACTTTGCCTTCACAGCAGCCTTTGCCAACCGGCAGCCATTCTTCTTCCTCTCCTATACCCCATATGTCCACCATCTGCTGGTGGGAGCACACTTTACAGTCCCACAAAAAAGGAGCTGCAAAGGGAAAGCAGAGTCCCCTACCCACTCTTACTCGTGGCTTTGTTCAAGAAAATCCACTTCGCCACCCTAACCATGAGAACCCTAACTATCCTCAATGGATACTAAGCAAAATTTCAAACTACTTCAAGACATTCAGCAAGCCCCCAATTGAATCAATGCCCCCAAAAGTGATGACCCACCACCCAGGGCAGAGTAAAGAGAAGAGAGGTGTGCCAGAACACACCCAGGGCACTTGTTTCAAGAGAATATGCTGTGCTGTTTGGAAAGAACACTGCCAGTAAGGAGCTTACCCATGGCTCAGTGCAAGTATTTAGTATGGAGAAAGTTTTTTGCGAACTTAAGGGGAGAGCGAGAGGCAGTGGTACTGCCAGCGGGGGTACCAGTCTGCATGCAGCGTATGTTTGGTGTCAAAAGGACACCCAGTGATCACAGGGCGGACTTCAGGAATCTTGGCACAAGGAGAACAAACAGCCTCAGGCCTTCACCGAAAAGTGTTCTGTAGCAACCATTGGATATCAAGAGCTCTGTCCTGGACCGTGATCAACAAGGGAATGTTGAGGTCCTCATTGCAAAGAGAATGGCAAGTGCTGAAATGCTGGTTGCGCCAATGCCGTTGAGGAAGCAAAGCTGAAGAAGATGCCCAGTGAAAAACGGGACTTGTCACCGTACACAAAGCATACTGTGAGATTGGCATCATGGAAGGAGACGCAGACAACAAATTCAAAGTATAGCAAAAGCTTTTATTAATGAAAATGCCCGAATGGATTAAGGCCTAACTTGCCGTATATTATTTTTTTTAACATATTTTTTTATTGATTTTTGCATGTTTAAACAACCAACACAACATGACCCAACCGTTTGTGCCTCCTCCCACCCCCCCCCCCCCCCCAGAAGAGGAGATTGGGACCCATTCAATGTTTTCTTGATGACCTTCAAACCCCATATATGTCTGTTATTTTGATATCGTGCGGGCACCACTGCTCCATATAGTCCGACTTGAGGTATTCCAGAACCACCCCCATTCCTTCGTAAAGGAGTCCTTTTTGTATTGGAGGTGGAGAGTGATCTTCTCCATGGTCATTTGCGACCACACCTTCTGCAGCCACGTGAAGACATATTGGAGGGTCCTGTTTCTTCCATTGTTAGGCAATCGTTGCCCATGCTGCGATGACCAGACCCATGAAGCTCCTCCAATGTGCTTTGTGAAGTCTCTTGGCCTGTTGGTCCTTTAGTCTGCATAGCCAGACCCTCTCCCCCATTAGGTCCACATCTGGAAACATCTTTTTCATTTCCGCTCCCTGACAGTCCCACCATATATGCCTCCACGTGCCTGCTTCCAGACACCCTCTCCAGCAGCGATCAGACGTTTCTAGATACATTCTGTGAAGTTTCCCTGGTGTATAGTGCCATTGGGTAAGTATTTTGAGCCACATTTCTCTTGTTTGCACTGCCCAGGTGAGTTTTGAGATGCCCATCCACAGTTCCAACCAATGCTGTTTTGGAATCTCCTCTCTCAACGTGCCCTCCCACCTCTTCATGTATGCCCATTTGATCTCTTCCTCTTGTGTGTTAATAAATTGGTAAAGTGTTGACACTAGTTTCTTATCTCCCGGGTTGGTTATTAGGAATTTTTCGAATGGCGTCAGGTCCCTTGTGGCACCCCGTGTAACGTCTGGTGACGCCAGCTAGTATCTCAATTGTTTGTATCTATACCTGTCCCCCTCCGTTATGTTCCACATCTTTTTACATTCGCTATGTTTTAATTTCATTGTCTTGAAACATTTCCCCAATCTTCCTACATCCTGCTGTTTCCCACCTTTCAAAGGCCCCAGGTTCCATTCCCGGTGGGAACTGCGGGTTCCTGCAGATAGGGGTGAATGGAGCCATTGATGTGGTCAAGATACCCCTCTTAGTTTGTTCGTCCCATGCTTCTAGAGTGGTTCTTATGACATCGCTAATGCGTAAGTTCGGATGTCTGTGTTGTTTGTACTTCCACAGTAGGTTTTCCAGAGGGGTTCTGGCGACCGCCCTTTCTTGGGTCACCCAAACTGTTCGCTGTTCGTCACCTAGCCATTCTCTGAGAACCCACAGTTGCGCCGCTTGGAAGTATATCCTAAAATGCGGGAGTGACAAGCCCCCTGACTCTACAGGTGCCGTAAGAACTGCTCTAGCAACCCTTGGTGGCTTCCCTCTTCACACATAGAACGAAACAGCCATTGGCAGTGCTTTAAAAAAGGAGTGTGGGACCGTTATTGGGAGGGCATGAAAATAGAACAACACCCAAGCGAGTATAGTCATTTTTACTGACTGTATTCTGCCCCCCCATGAGACCCGTAAAGGGCACCATCGTTCTAGGTCCTTCTTTACTCGCGTCACAAGTTGTGGGTAATTACTACTCAATAACTTGTCCACCTTGCGTGTGAGAGTTACCCCAAGATATTCCTTTATCCCCCGCCAGAAGCAAAATCTCTGATTTGTTCCTGTTTATTCTCAGGCCTGAAATCTCCCCAAACCCCTCCAGGTCTTTTGTCTGTGGAAGGGATTTCACCGGGTCTTCCAGGGCCAGGAGCATATCATCTGCGTATGCAGTGATTTTGTGTTGTCTGCCTGCCATTTCTATCCCCCTTATCCCCGCAGATTCTCTGATTTTGATTAGTAGTGGTTCAAGAAAGATAGCATAAAGGAGGGGGGGAAAAAGGGCATCCCTGCTTCGTACCCCTTGAGATCTCCACCCTATCCGTGACCTGCCCATTTATAGCTATTCGAATGGACGGGGAGTTATAGTTAGCCTTGACCATGTTTATGAATTGTTCCCCGAATCCCATATGCTTCAGTGTTTTCAATAGCATGGACCACTCTACCCGGTCGAAGGCTTTTTCTGCATCTAGTGACAGGAGCAGTGCTGGGGTGCGGGTAAGACCTATTTTTTCTATCAAATGAATTATTCTTCTTAAGTTGTCGTGCGTTTGCCTGCCGGTTATGAAATCCGATTGATCCGTGTTTATCAGGGTAGGGAGAAGAGGCAACAGTCTAGCCACCAAAACCCTGGTATAAATTTTTGCGTCTATATTTATCAAGGCGATTGGGCGGTATGAGCCAGGGAGGGTGGGATCTTTACCTGATTTATGGAACACAAGGACCTTGGCTTCATTCATGGAGGGAGTTAAGTTTCCACTGTCCTTAAAGGATTTCAATAGACTAGTCAGTATTGGAACTAATATGTCCGCATATTTCTTGTAAAAGGGGGCCACAAAGCCATCCTGGCCTGGTGCTTTAGCGTTTGGGAGGCCTGCAATTGCCTTCTGCACCTCTTCCTCCGTAATCCGTGATTCCAGCGTCAACCGGTCTTCCTCTGTTATTGTGGGTATGGGGAGAGATGGGAAGAACCTGTCTTGGTTCTCCTCATCCGGATGCTCCGTTGCGTACAGTTTTTGATAGAAAGCCTTAAAGACCTCCCCAATGTCTTTGGTACGTGTTTGGGTCTCCCCTTGTACATTTTTGACATTCTTAATCGTCATTGATTTTTGTCGTTCTCGAAGTTGTCTTGCTAAATATCTGTCCGCCTTGTTAGCCTTGAGATAGTATCTCTGTTTAAGGAAGAGAAGGGATTTCTCTGCCTTTTTGTTGCGGAGCATATCGAGTTGTCCGTGCACATGTTTTAACGCCTTCTTTATTTTTAAATGTTCATTATCATCATGCTTCTGCCTTTCTGGTATGATCGTAGGACTGTTTTGTCATGTGTGCTAGTGGAGGGAAAGGCATCTGTGAGGTAAACGCATGAAAGCTTTCCAATTTTGGACAGATGTACCTGTAACTATAACGCTCTTGAGGATTTGCAGTAACGTATGAGTGTGCTATAAAGAAATCCCATGTGTTGCTAGCATCAAACCTTTTTTTGTTAAACCTGTGTGTGCTTGTGCTTCTTAAACCAACAAACATTGTATACGATACACTCTAACTGCTCTCTAGTGTATCCCGCATGACAAAAACTGAAATATGCATTAGCAAATTGTTAGTAATACAGTCAAATACCCAGGGAAGGACACTCCCATGTATCCATGTATCTGACAAGCCCATAGTTCTTCCCAAGATAGGGCTGTCCCTTCTGTGTCTAGACTTTGAGATATAGCAATAGCTATAATGGGGACTTACTAATAGTTGCCCTTTGAACTTTTTTCTTTCTGCCCTAGGAATACAGGCACGTTTTCACTTAGACACGAGTGAGCGCGTTTGTCCCACACTGCCCTTTTGTGCACACTCGGACCGCCCCCTCTCTCCTATTCCTTTTGTTTTCCCAAAATGGAACATACCCTGAGTTTTTCAGAGGACCAAACTAACATAATCCAGGGGCCATCCCTTTTCAACCTTCTAGGAGCACAACAACATATAGCAGCATCAGCCACAGGAGATGATCTGTTAAACTTAAAAAAGAAATGCTTCCGGACGGAAGTACATGGACACTTTCTGAGGGAATATCTTAGGGTTAACCTTGTGCCAAATTGGACTGATTGTTAGAAATGAACCAGCCCTTTTCCTCGAGGATAAAGAATATATGCTTGGATTTAGGAAGATCTCTACTAAATGCACCCGGGACCTAATGGTACTCACTATCAATACAGCCCACAGAATTCTTACTAAAATATAAGAAGATTTAAAACTGGAGGAAGAAAAATTCCTTAAAGATGAAAATTTACAAAATGCCTGTGACAAACTAAAAGAAATAGACAAAGCTCCCGATGAGTTTATGGTAACAACACTGGGGAAAAAACTCAAGAAATTAGCGAAGGAAATCAGAAACTTTAAAATCGAACTAGTGTACCCTTACCTCTCGGCCGACTATAAGGATAAGAAGGAGAGAGAAAGAACAGCGAATTTAACCGGCAACAACAGGAACCGGCGCCAATGGGTTTCATGTACAGGGACATCAAGATCTGGATCATCTTTCGATGACCAGCCCCAAGCAACCAACAGAAACCCTCCATCGGGCCCATACCAAAATCCCTCCATGGTTCCTTTTTTAGGCCATTGGGATCCGATAGGAGGTTTCTGGGGCCCACCTCTGCCTGCACCACCACAAGCAATGCAAAAATTATTTCAATACCCAACCTGGAGACGCCCCGGCAACACGAGGAGACGCAACAACTGGCAATACTGAAAGCAATCCCTGTCTTCAATCTTTCAGGGATCCAACTCAGTCCAGACGAAACAGCAGTACTAGCAACGGGATTATCATTCGTCCCGACCAACCCCACGGACTGGTTCAGACTTGACACTGAACTGTACAACTTCTTCAGAAGCATCAGGAGAAAAGTGTTCTTTAAAGAACAACCTGCTGTCCCCCCACCACCTGACTCTGGCCTCAGAGTGAAATCTAACTTTAACCCAAAGGATAATGAAATAACAGCAACCATCACCTTTTGAAAAATGCATCAAACAAGGCATCAAAACTCTACAAGATAACCGCCGCAACCTATGTAACATGTCCCCAGGGGAACGCACTGCACTCAAAAACCTTTCAGAAAACAAAAAAATAGTTATAAAACCAGCGGATAAAGGAGGAGGCATAGTGGTACAAATCATCGCCCAATATAAAACCATGTTTTTTTTTTCTCAATCAATCTTTTTATTTGATTTTAACAGTAAACAATCATCTCAAGAGCATCAATTCACTTATTGTACAATTCGTTTAGAGATGAACATAACAAACCAACATAATCAGGTGGGGGTAAGGGTTCATTGGGGGAGGGATATCGGGGGTGCTGTAGGTCTTGGTGGTGTTGCATTGGACAATTGTCTTTCGCAGGGAGGTCTAGCTGGTCATTGTCTGAGGTGGGGCACTTCTGGGGATTCGCCCTGCCCTCCGCTGCTCCTGGTTCCGGGCTAACAGTACTCGGGAGAGGGGGTGGGGGAGGTTGAGTTCGGTATAGACCTTGGGACTGGTTTTTGGCTTACGTTAGTCGTATTTGTCTAGCCTTGCAGAGTGGCGGTGGTTTCCTTGCCATTCCGGGGTACTGTTCCGCATAGTCTAGGAAGGGGGCCCAGGTGTCGAAGAACTTATATTTCTATTTCCCAGGCGGATGGCGGTTATTTTTTCCGCAACTGCAATGTCCCAGCATTTGGCCCACCACAGGCTCACTGCAGTGCCCTCTGGAGTTTTCCATAGTCTTGCTATAGCTATCTTAGCTGCTGTGAGCTGTTGTGTGCATAAGTTTGCCAAGTTACCGTTTAGCGGGAATTGGCCATCTCCTGTGCTGCCCAGTAGGACTATTCGTGGGTCCCATGTAATTGTCAGGCCTGTGATCTGCTTGATGAGGTCCAGAATCTCCTTCCAGTACTTTGTGGACATTGGGCATGTCCAGAGCAAGTGATACAGCATGCCTGTGTCTGTGCATCCTCTCCAGCATAGCGGGTAGATCGGTGGGTTGCTCTTGTTCAGGGTCTCTGGGGTTAGGTACCATCTGTAGCAAGGTTTGATCGCCCCTTCCTTATTAGTGATGCATTTCGAGCTCTTTTGTTTTCTGGTCCAGATGTGCCCCCATTCTTCCGTTTCAATTGTTCTGCTGATGTCCCTTTCCCCTTTTTCCATGTAAGCCTCCTTTTTGTAGGGATCTCCTCTGTCCAGTAGTCCGTATAAGGCCGATGTTTTCCCTCTGGGGGGAGGCGATGTGAGCGTTTGTTCCATCGCAGTTAGTTCTCTGCAGCCCTGAGATTTCATGGGCTCGTGCGAGAGCCAGTGTCGGATCTGCGCATAGCGGAATCTTTATGTTTCCGCCACCCGAAATTTTCCCCTTGCATTCTTCGAATGTTAGCGGGGATCCCTCTGCATAGAAGTCTCCCACGTGTTTCAACCCTCCTATTTTCCAGCAGTCGAAATTATTGGGGGTCTTTCCGGGGGTGAAGTCCAGGTTATCCCAAATCAGGGACAGGGGGCCTATTGTGCTCCCACAGTTCCATCGCCTGGCTGCCTTCCTCCAACTTTCCACTGTGTTCTTGGTTGCGGTTAGGGGCCCCTCTTTGGGGGGGGGTCGATGGGTCTGATGATGTGTGGGAGCACTTCTGGGGGGCTTTGGCACCAGTCCTCCTCTAGTTTTGCCCAGCGAGGCCTATTGGTGGATAGTTTCCAGGTGAATACCGGTGAGAGTTGGGCGGCCAGGCAGTATCTTTCTGTTTCTGGGGCCCCCAGGCCTCCCGATCCCTTGCTCCTCGTCACCACCCTTCTGGCTATTAGCATCTTCTTTCCCTCCCAGATGAATTTCATGATGTTTGTTTGGAGCTTCTGTAGGTCTTTCCTGGAGATGACGACTGGGAGGGCCTGGCAATGGTAGAGCACTCTTGGTACCAAGTTCATTTTTACTGCTGTTAGTCTTCCCAGCCTTGACACTTCTTGCTTTTGCCATCTTACTAGGTCTGACTGTAGCTCCTTGAATAGTGGGGGGAAGTTTAGCTTGTACACTTCCTCCATTTTCCGTGGTATCTTTACCCCCAGGTAGGTGAAGTGTGAGCTGGCCCACTGGATGGGGTGGCTGGCAGCTAGTGTTTCTATCATGCCTTCTGGGGTGTTAATCCCGAGGGCCGTGGATTTTTTGGGATTGATAGAGAACCCCGAGGCCGCTCCGAAGCTGGCCAGTTCGCAGTGATGGGGAGTTTCAGGGCGTCGAGCTGCGGGAGCAAGGGGACTCGTCGGACTGTTTGCAGGTAATGGGCTTGTGCTTCCTTGCTTGTGGTAGGGCCGGACATGATCCCCGTATGGTACTTGTTGACAATTTCTATCTTCTCTGCTTTTGTGCAGCAGGGCTTGCCCTCTTGCCCCCTTCCCCCGCTTGGTCTTGGAGCGTTAGTATTTTGTTTCAGGATTGTAGCTTCTTCAGCTTCTGGACTAGCAGGCGGTGGGCCTTGTTGCTGTTTATATAGTAGTATTGTTACGCTCACTTGGTTCCCACAGGGGTGTCTAGCGGAACTGGACAGCCACGGTCTCCACCAACGTGATGCGTAGTGCAGAGATGACTGACTGGACTGGCCCACCTAGCTTCGTCTGCTTGACCCGTAGAAGTAGTCTCCTAAAGGCAGAGAAAGGGAATTAACCACCCGTGGATTTGAGTAATAGCCCCCTCACTGCATCCACATTTATCACCTCTGATGTTCCCATTCACAAAGCTCACCTTATAGTTTTGAATGATGAGCTCTCCATCCTGCGAGGAACGCAGGGGCGCGTTGATGGCCAGTTACTTCACTGGCTTGAGGATATTGGAAGAGTTCTAGACAAATCCTGGCTCCAAACCCCCTGGCGAAGGACCGTAAGTATATAGTTCTTAAGAGTTCAAGAATGTCTGAATAATCACTCTTGTCCAATTCCTTTGTTTATCTTGCAGCTTAGACCCAAAAGAAGATAGTCTTGTGGCAGCTGAAAGCGTTCAGGTAAGAGTCTGTGTTATTCCACACTGTCCGTTAAATGATGCCAACGTTTAACTCGCTGCTTTCTCTTTTCTTACAGGTGCGGCGTAAGAAGATTTGGCGTGCTGGTAAATAATACCTCCGGTGGTAAAATCGGGTAAGTATATGGTGGCAAGAGATTGTCCTTATTTGTTCCCTCGGCTCACCTTATTTTCTTGTCCCCTTAGGTGCTGGAATGCGGTAACATAATGATGGAGACTGCGCCGGATCGTAGAGATGCTGCGAGGAACGGTGAGTATGGCGCGGCGCTGCTGCTGGCGATGCAACGTGTTTAAAATAAAGTCTGTTTCTGGTTCAAAGGTGCGATGAATCCGGAATCAGGTAAGAAACCCAATAATGTTCTTGTTCTAACCTTTCTTCTTCTTTCCCTTCTTTCTAGGCGCTCTGGACTCGAGGCGGGCGTGGCAAGAGGCTGGATGCTGACTGCAGGCACAGTGAGCGTTACGCTGCAGGATGCAGAATAATGCGAAGCATGTGCTGCTCTTCGGGCCTGGTTTAAATAGCCTACCAAAGTAGTCCCAGGTAGGTATTCCTCCACAACCACACCCGAGTAACAAAATAGTTCCTAGGTAAAGTAGTCCCTTCCAAGCCTCACATGGGCTTGGATCTCTTGCAGCATGGTCTGAATCAGGTAAGTTTTAACATATGAGCCTGGCGCCTATGGCGCCAGGACTGATGCCCCATATGAGCCTGGCGCCATAGACGCCAGGACTGTACCCATATAGCCCCTAACAGGGGTTGCTGGGCTTTCTCTGGGTAACATGATGCCTACTTCCGGGGTTGATGGACTTGGTCTGGATGGCCGGGGGTAGGCATCGTGACAGTATTGCTTTGTGTAGGCTAGGGCTCGGGCCGTCCGATCTGCCGAGTGCATTTCGAGTTTTACCTTTGCTTTTTTGAGTTCTCTGCTTACCTTCACTGATTGGCGTACTTTGTATCGTTCTTCTGCTTCACCCACTTCTGTTTCTAGCTTGGAGAGTTGGAGTTGGTGCCTCCTCTTCTGTGCTGCCATGCAGTTGATTGCCACACCTCTGATGACTGGCTCCATTGCGTCCCAGACCATGGCTTCCAAGGTGCCATTAGCTGAGTTCTCTGTGAAATAATTTGCAAGGGAGTCCTGGAGCTCGGTGCTGGATGCTATGTCTGCTAGGATGTAGTCTTGGAATTTCCAGGCTCTCTGCGGAGGTGCTGGGAGGCCTTCGACTTGTAGGCTGGCTATGACTGGGGCGTGGTCAGATATGACTCTGCGATCAATATGTATGTCTACGATGCAGGGGAAGAGTGCGCTTGACATCAGCAGGAGATCTATCCTTGAGTAGCCTCTGTGTACATGGGAGTAGAATGTGTAGTCTTGTTCTCCTTGGTGAGCCAGTCTTCAGGTGTCAACTGTGCCTGTTTCTGTCAAAAATTCTGCCATTCCCAGCGCCCGGGAAAAGTCCTCCCTGGAGGGCGGAAGTGTCTTGTCCTTGTTCGGGTCTGGGGTGAGATTGAAGTCTCCTCCGATTAGGAGGCGCCCTTCTGTGAAGGAGGTGATCGTGGGGAGGATGCTGCTGAGAAAGCAGTCCTGTCCGATGTTCAGGGCGTATATTGCTGCTATGGTGATCGGGAGATGTATCAAGAGCCCCTTGAGTAGCAGGTATCTCCCCGCCGGGTCTCGTTTGACCGAGATTCGGATTAGGGAACCCTTCCAGTTGAGAAGTATAGCCACTCCCCTTTTTTTTGGCCCGAGGGGGCGAAGAATTTCATGGGGTATTGTCGGAAAATTACACTCCTCTCGTCCGGTTGCAGGTGCTTTGTTTCTTGGAGGCACACAATGTCTGCTTCTAGGTGGCTCAGTCTATGCTCCACAGACTTCCTTTTTCTGGGTGAATTTAGCCCCTGTACATTCCACGTCATCATGGTTAGTTCTTGAGTGGTCTCCGTACTTTGGGGTGGTGTTGTTTGTGTTCCTTAGGTTGCCCATGCTGAGATTCCTCTGGTGGGTCGACTCCCCTGTTGATTTCTAAGTATCTGATAGTTGTCCCCCATCCTCGCATCCCTCCCCTCCCCCCCCCAAACAAACCGAGTCTTTAAGGTTAGCCTTCGGCCAACGGGGCATCCGGCTGGGCCAACGCATCCGCGTAACTTGGAGGCAACGGCGCCTCAACTGTAATTTGGTGAAACAGAGGTCTTCCGACGTTCCAGGACCACAACCAGCAGTTCCCAGGGTTGTATGATCTGTATTATCTTTGGTTGTGGTGCTTGTCGTAGGCTTCTACTCGATGTTCATATCTTGAGCTCTTCGACGGGAGGTGCGTTCAGTTATAGCCATTTGGCTTGCTCTTGGTTGGTGGTCCGCGGAGCCTGCAGCGTCTTTCCACTCTGGTCCAGGAGAGATCAGTGTTCCTTGTTCGAGCTGTCTGGGCTGATGTATCCTGGACGTGGTTGTCGTCTTCTGGGGCCGGGTTTAAGAGCCTCTTTCCCTCCTGTAGAGTGCGGATTAGGAGGGGTTTTCCCTCCCAGGTGAATGCCAGGGCTGTGGGGAATGCCCAGTGGTAGGGGGTTTTCTTTTCCCTGAGCCAGTCCGTAATGGGTCGTAGGGCCTTTCTTTTCGCAAGCGTTATAGTGGCTAGGTCCTGGTATAGGGAAATGGAGGCGTCCCTGAAGAGGATGTGAGGGGAGTCCCTGGCTTCCCGCATGATTTCCTCCTTCACTTTATAGAAATGGACTCTGGCGAGGAGTGGGGTGGCTGTATTTGCTCTGGCTCTCGTTCGGTGCACTCTGTCCAGTTCCAGAGGGGCCTCGTCAGGGAGGGTTAGGATGAAGCGAAACAGGTTATTGACCTAGAGGGTCAGGTCTGCGTCCGAGATTGTCCTCGGGAATCCTCTCAGGCGGATGTTGTTCCGACGAAAGCGGTTTTCAGCCTCTTCCTGTCTCAGTTCCATTGCTTCACATCTGGCTTCAAGTGCTGTGATTCTTTCCGAGCCCTCCCCGATGTCATGGCCATGTTCGCACAGGGTCGCCTCCACCTCTTCGGTTCTTGCCGCCACTTCTCCCATCCGCTTGTGTAAGACTGTGATTTTTTTTTCATGACCTCTTCTGTGCCCTTCTGGTACTCTTTTGTGAGGGCCTCTAATAGCTCCTGCAGGTACGATTTGGTCACTGACTGTGTCATGAGGGCTGGGTCCATTTCCGCGTGTGTGATTGCGGCCGACGCCTCAGGTTGATCTCCTCTCTTGGGCTTGTCTGTGCTCGGAGTTGCCAGCAGGGTAGAGATGTCTGTCTGTTTTGTGGCTTCAGGTGTCTTCTCCATGTTGGGGAGGAGGCCTGTTCTTGTGGTGCCCCGGGGGCAGGTTTCTTTTGCTTTGGCGTGTCCTGGCCATTTTGGTCCGGCTCTGATGTGGGTGTTCAGTGGGTCGCGGTTGTAGGGCTAACTGGCCGGAGGATGATCAGGATGGGTGGAGGGAGCCCAGTGGGAATGAGGCTGGAGTCTCTGCTGACTTGTCCGATGTCCTCTGAGGGTTGTTTCGGCCCCGGGGGCTTAGCTGTATCTGCTCACAAGGAGTCTCATTCAGGGGTGTGGGGTGTTTGTGGGAGGGTGCCACTTCGCAGGAGCGTCCCTGGTGGGTCTTTGGTGTCCCCCTTGGAAACCGTCGCACACCGCTTTTGATGCTTTCAGTGGTTCTGGGTGGCCCCGCCCGTCGGGTGGCGCTGTGGTTCTTCTGGTGATGTTGGGCCACTGCCACCAGCACGGATATTGTCTTACTGCCTCGGAGCCTCGGGAGGGGGAGGGTTGGTTGCTTCTGGTGCTCCTTATTTATGCACAGGTTGCATAGGATGCTGGGCGCTCCCCTGTGTCCTCCCCAGGTGTGTCTTGATGCTGCAGTACTGTGTTGTGGGTGAGGCTTGGTTTGGCTGTGACTCTTGCTGTCAGTTTATAAATTGTGTTATTAGGGAGCCGCGGAGTGGTCGCTTCTGCAGCATCCCCCAACCCGAGTCTCTCCGGGCAAGTTGGGTTATTGCTGCTCACTGTGTTATTGGACTGGTCACTTGCTGGGTAGGGGGTGTGGGTTGCCGTTGTGACTCATGGTGAAATCCTCATCAGGCAGCGTGAGGGGTTAAGTTTGTACCTCGAGGGGTACCACTCAAATCGTGCGGCGAGCCAGTGAGGGGTGGGGGTGGCCCAAAGGCTGCGCAGTGTTTTTGCTGGTTGTGAGTTCACCGCTGCTGGCGCGGCAGATGCCACCTTACCTTCGCTGGAGGTGAGGGTGTTTCATTTTCAGATTGGGGGCCTGACCCTTCACTGGATTCACCTGGGGGGGGTAGGGCCCCGCTCCGAGACAAGGTCACCTTCAGCTGGCTTGAGGCCCCCCAGGGAGCAGGGGCACTGGCCACCCGCAAAGGATGGAGGAGAGAAGGGTCGGACACAGCCTGTATAGGCCCTTCCTCTGGCGTCCGTTGAGACCCCCCCGCAGGCCACCTCACCTCCAGTGCGCCGCTCCCAGGCTATTCGAATAGTTTTCTCCGGATCTGATTGGATCGGAGTCCCGGATTACCTTCTTGATGAGGGCTCAGGGTCGCCGCAGCCGCACCAGTAGGGTGGTGCTTTTACCGGCGTGGGACTAGAGGTTTCTCTCAGCCGCAGAGGCTCATTGGGCTGGGGGTTCCACTTCACCCCGAGTCAGGACTCAGTGCCATAGTTAGCTCTGTGGGGAGATGCTGTCCTGGAAGGCCACAGCGGCTGGTCCGCTCTTTATTTCTTACTTTGCTTTTCCGCTCCACCTCGCGGTGACATGCCTCTGGGCATCAGGCCGGCAACCCCCAGGCACGGACTGGATCCGGAGTGCCTCAGATCCTAGGTTGCACCGCCTGCTGTGATTTGGGCCCAGCCGCTGTTGATCCCGCGGCGGTTGATTTACCGGTGCAGCTGGGAGGAAAGGAGTCCTCGTTTACCCCGCGCTGTGCTTTCCCGTTCTGCTGCCGTTGGTTATTGTTGCTGGCTTTTCACAGGCCGCTGCGACCCTGAGCGCCATGGGACAGAGCGGCCTGCTAGCTGTGTCGGGGACCCAGCCACGGACCTCGGAAGGGGGCCTGTAATCTCCACGTTGGGTTGTCCCGCCAGGGGGATGGGGATCGGCGAGGAGCTCGGTTCTGATCCCATGTTGCTGGGAGATAGGGACTCAGGGCTGTCTCCACTCGCTATGCGCTGCCCCTTCCTTAGTTGCGGATGCCAGGTCCGTCACAGATCGCAGGGTTCTCTGGCTCGGCTCCCCGCCAGTGCACCAAGTCTAGAGCAGGTCTCCTGCTTGTCAGGTGTTGGCCGACCCGGGTGGGCGTCTGCAGGAGGGCTCCCCAGTAAGCGCTGCTACATCTGAGGCCACCTCCTGGAGGGGGTCGCTCCCACAGCTTCACCCGATCCGAGTCCTGCTGTGCTCCGGGGTGTCAGGCTGCCTCTAAGTGCGTAGTCTGGTGGTGGCGGCCATTTTGGCTGTCGATGTCCTCGGCACAGGTTCAGGTGCAGGGATCTCCGTGTTCCATATGTCAACGAGCTATAGTTTTTGGATCAAAATATGCTGCATCGCCTTAGTTTTTGGGCGCGATTATCAAACGCTCTCAGGGTTCTCTATCATCGGGGCATTGCGCGCGGATGCGTGGTGTCAGCCGGGAGCTCTTACGGAGCCAGACCGACTGTCATGGCGCCAAGCCACGCCCCCCAAAACCATGGTTTTAAAACTCCTCAATGAGGCTACCAACTATAAAAAGCTAAAAAAGGATCCCACATCGGCAATAAAGAACAAGATGCAACTACCTTTGCCATTGAACATAACTGGTTTTCAGACAAGGAGGCAGCCTTCCTGACAACATCAGAAGAAAGAACACCAGCATTCTACGCACTTCCCAAACTTCATAAAGACAAACTAACACCACCAGGCAGACCAATAGTTTCAGGGTGTGGGTCCATTTTGGAACCCATCTGTAAATGTATTGACCACTTCCTGAAACCTCTCTGTCAAGAAACCCCAACCTATCTTAAAGACACAATGGCTACAATCTCTCTGTTTGAAAACATCTCTTTCAACAATGATGAGGAACTGCTAGTGACAATGGATATTGTCAGCCTCTGTACTAGCATCCCCCAAGACGCCGCAGTGGAGTGCATGAGACAATACCTTACACATCATATGCACCAGAGGAGGGTTTCCACCAGCTTCATAATAGAACTATTGGAGCTGGCCTTGACTAACAATGACTTTGATTTCGAAGACCCATTCTATTTATAAACCAGCGGAACGGCCATGGGCGCAGCCTTCGTCCCAAGCATGGCTATAATATTCATGGCCGAATATGAAAGGATCCATGTCCTAAACATCAACAACCCCTTCCAAGACAAGATTTCACTGGTACCGATATATAGATGTCATTCTAATCTGGAAAAGTGACGAACAGACCTTGAACAATTTTTTTGGCATGGCTTAACTGGCAAACTAAAGAGATAACGTTTACGATGACCAGCAGTAATGAAGAGATTAACTTCCTGGATCTTGCTATTAAACCATCAAATGGTGCCCTCACATGCACTCTATTTTCAAAAGAAATGGATAGGAACACTATCCTACATTATAAAAGCAACCACCTGAAGAATATCCAGGACAACCTCCCATACGGACAGTTCCTCTGACTTCGAAGAAACTGCACAGAGATCTCACAATACCAAAAACTTGCCAATACACGGCAACAGAAACTACAAGTCAGAGGCTACCCCAAAAAACTACTCCGCAAGACCAGAAAAAGAGCAAAGTTCACACCAAGACAATCGTTGCTGACACCCAGAAACCATACCAACGATGAAGACGATATCCTGACCTGCGTGTCTACATTTGGCCCAGTAACCACCAAATTGAAAGGGTTGATCAAAACATTCTGGCCACAAGTACAACTAAGCCTACCACAAGAAACATTTCCCAGAATGGCTCTAAAACGCTCTAAAAATCTTAGACATGCTGACCAACGCCAGACTGAGTAAAACAACACAAGGTCCCTTATCTGGGACATGAGGGAAATAAAAGGCCACCACCCATGTGGAATGTGCTCTTGCTGTAAATTCACCAAAAAAATGACATCCTGCCTCATTCAGGACAGGGTATGGAATATTCACCACTTCTCCAACTGCAAAACGTCCAACGTAATCTATGCTATAGAATGCCTATGCGGACTAAGATATGTTGATCAAACCAAGAGAAATGTCTATAAAAGAATAGGGAACATAGGTCCAGGATTAGATGCAGGACCATTACAGCGCCATTGGTACCCCACTTCGTTGAATTTCAACATGGCCCTGACGATCTACTATGGTGGGTTCTTGACAGAGTCCCCTCATCCTCCAACACCACAAGTGCCCTCAACCACAAAGAGGCTTGGTGGATGTTCAAACTGGACACCATAAATAAAGGTCTGAATGAAGCCTCCCCCTGGGCCGTATACATACAATTAACTTGGCCCACACGCATGACCACCCCAGGGGCAAACAACAATCAAAACCCCACCTTTATTTGGGAGTGCCGTGAAACTACAGCATCTTATCATAGAGGGAAATAAATGGGGGGTCTGCTATATTCTATTGGCAACCCCCAGCTATGTACTAGCATGCATCCCAGGTGGTCTACCTTCCCCGCTTTCCCTTATGTCTAACACCTCTGAAGCACTAGGAAATTGTTTTTATGCCGATGAATATGAATAACGCTGTTGAAGTACTAGCAAGCTGTTTCTATGCCTATGAATGTGATCCACAGCACCTATCAGGTAACACTTACGCTGGGAGATTCTAATTGGCCCTTCATGCCAGTCACATCAGCCCATCTGGTCTCCCTTGGGCCACACCTGTTTTCCACATAAAGCACCTTCCACAAACTTCAAATCTTAGGGCACATATGCCTACCATCATGGACATAAAGCTTACTACAGCCACTACTCTCCTATACCATGTACCCTAGCTCACATGCGTTAGAGGATTAGCTTTCTTTTTCCCCTCGCCCACGCATGTGCAGAACACAGGACAGACCCCACTTATTCTGCTGCGCTTCCGAGTGCTTCATATGCACGATCCGGGACACTAATAGGCCCCCAGCCCCAGTAGACTTCCTTACACTTTCTACCCCTTAGTGGGGGCACTCTAACGTATACGGTGCCCAGTAACCGCACTACAGTGTGCTGTGCGCATGCGCGTGGGGAGCAGCGTACCATGACACAGCTCATTCCAATAATGCAGGCCTGGAGCTCCCCGCTAGTGAGCAGCACTCCGACCCTGCATTTCAGCACTGCAGCACGAACTGACAAGTCGTACAGCCCGTCCAGGTAAGAGGCTGCTGCCCAGACCTCCCTTATAGTCAACCCCTTCCCAAACTACATTGGGGATTTACTCTGATACAAGATTGGTCCTTTTTACTCTCCACAGGTCCTTACATCAGTCTACTGAACTTCCCATTGACTTGGAACCCAGCAACAGCTTGCTGTTACTCCCCCTGTGAAGGCTACAGCTATATCCACCAGGAATTGGGGGAACCCCATCACGCTTGGTAAATGCAGTTAGTCTTTCGACCTTTTTATCTGTTTAGACCACAATGCTATCAGGATAGCTTTTTTACTCATATACATATGTCTTCCACAGCATGACATCTTCCTAGTGGGAGTACAATCTACACATGGTCCTCTAACAAGAAACTAAGAATATTTTAATACATCTCGGAGAGAGATCCTGGTCCCAGCACACTGAAGGTCAGTGCACAATCCCCTCCTAGCATTGCCCTTCGTGTCAGCAGTAATCCTGCAATGTTTAATGTCACTTAGCTTTTAGCACCCATGTGAATGCACAGTATATGTGGCTAACGCCAGCCCTTTTATATGCTCCTTCTGTAGGGAGACCTTCCTAGTCCTTTGAAGAAGGCTCTTGAAACAGCATTTTGCTGAAACGTCCACAGGCCCCAGACTGCCTGCATCAAGGCTACCCCTCACTACATCTGAACCACTGACCAAAACCCAGAAGTTGACCTTTTGATTAGGCCACCCTTTCTGTGCACTTCTGCAACTATGCACTGAAATAGATTGCTTAAATGTGACTTATAAATGCTGTAACTACTGTACATCACAAGTCACTGAGGTGAAGGATTTGCTCACTAATAGCACTTTTGTACCATTGTATTTCTGCTGCTTATACCACCTACAACATTTTGTCTATAACCTATAAACGGCGTAAGACCACTAATGAAGACTGGTCAAACCTTTTTTTGTTAAACCTGTGTGCTTATGCTTCTTAAACCAACAAACATTGTATATGATACACTCTAACTGCTCTCTAGTGTATCCCGCATGACAAAAACTGAAATGTGTATTACCGAATTGTTAGTAATACAGTCAAATACCCAGGGAAGGACACCCCCATGTATCCATGTATCTGACAAGCCCATAGTTCTTCCCAAGATAGGGCTGTCCCTTCTGTTTCTAGCTAGCATCTTACTCGGCAGTAAAGTAAATGTGCAGCAAGTTATTGGCTCCATGATATTTATATGTTTTAGCATTTGCATATTTAGAGTCGCTGCATGCGACATGGACTTTACGGCCTATCTGAAATCTTTGGGAATATGTCCTAGCTGTTTGTATGTTTTGCTCTTTTGAATGTCTAACAGGATTTAGTGAATTGTATATCATTATTAACATTTTGAGGCTTTGCAGAATTTGTGCTGCTCTTCGCAGTGCTTTGTTGCACACGATTTGAGTAACATGGTCAAAATGTGTTGTAGTGGGGAAAGCACATTTTGTGGATGATATGACAAGTAACCACCTTGTCATTGTGCTGATGGTGTGTCGTTTCGGCACCTCCCCATAAGTTTTGGAGAAGGATCATTGATCAAATCGCAATGTGGATAGTTCAATATTTTGCTTAATGTTGAGTGATATGAGGGTGTGAGTTTTGAGGTACTTTCGTCACAACATTATCTAGAGTGTAATGTAGTGTGGAAATGGCAACACTCCAAGTTGAATGTTGAAAAATCTGCCATTATGTAAATTTGGATCTGGCAACACCACAGTTTTGGTGTTGAGATATCTACCCGTGTGAAGATTTGGGGAGTTTCAGTTTTGTGTGAGAAATCTGCATGTCTATGTGGTTGGTTGAAATGGCAATGCTCCAGGTTGAGTGTTGAGAAATCTACCAGTGTGTAGATTGGTGAGTTAAAACATTACAGTTTTAGGGTGGTGAACTCTGCCTCTGTGTAGATTGGTTGTCTGACAGTATTTGGAATTTGCAATTTTGTGTGTTATGAACACCTCTCATGGTATAAAGTTATTGGGTCAGTAGTAAGATCGGACGCAGTGGCAGCTAACATTTTCACTATAAACCTTTATTATCAAAATAAGAGGGGTTGGGGAAATCCTAGCTATCCATAACTCTGAGTGGTTTCCCTACCTCAGCAAAAATAAGGAGTGTCTGTGTCAGGATGTTAAACATACAAAAAGTCTTCAGTCCTGTGTACTGACCCTTACATTCTCGGGAGGATAGCTCAGGGGCAATGTGCTCGCCTTGGAAGCAAGACGACACAGAGCAACACAGGTTCGATTCCCCGGGTCCATGCTTCGAAACCTCTGGTTAGTAAGCGCGTTATAAATAACCTATCATATAATATATAATTCTAAACTAAATATAAGGTGAAAATGGGGATTTGTTTGAGCTACAAACCTATAGCTTATTCTGGAATTTCCAAACGTAAAGTTCTTAAGGTGCACAAAGTTCCACCAGGAAAGGGGCTTCCCTTCCCCTAGATTTCTTCTAGTGATCTTGATAATGATTTCTCACAATTCTTGCATAGTTCTCTTGAATCCTTAAAGGGGCATGAGTAATCCTGTATCTGATACACACTTTCACATATAGGGATGTTTGATCCCTTGGTATTTCTCAATCCTTCCTTTTCCTGGTATACTCTCCTGCCAGGGTACTGTTCCTTGTTCCTGAAAAAGGGGAATGAACCGCCCCTTTTTATCCTTTTATCGTTAATGCACCTGGTTTACTCGCCTACCAGGGTGTTGCCACTTTCTTGCTTAGGTGTGAGTCGCAGACTCACTGTTTGCCTGATTCACTAACCTGCCAGGGATTCTCTGCTCTTTGATTCACTTTCTCTTTTATCCAATTTACAGCAATGATTCAATACCGGGTCAGCGACCCTTTCTTACTTCCATCGCCTTCAACACTGTTCGTACTTGCAATGATTTCCCTGTCTTCACTCAGGTTCCTTCTCTCGATGTTCATTTCAGAAATACTTGCACTGCCTTTACTTAGGCTCTTTCTCTGAACAGTGCTCGCATTGGTAATACTTGCACCCGCTTTACTTGGGCTTGTTCCTTTAACAATGTTCGTATCAATAATAATCACTCCCGGGCTCTCCAGCATAGGACGTGGTACAAAGCATTCACTTAGATACTCCCCGGTAACCCGCTCGCTCTCTCTGGTCTTGCTGGTCATGGATGACGTCTTCAGCGTTCGTCGTGTTTCCCCAGCATCTTGCGTTCAGCGAGTTGTTCACTTCCCACTTCCCTCTTCATCTTCCTCTGACTTTGGCAGCTAAGGCTGCCCGTAGTCGAAAAGCAGCGATCTTCTCCTGGTCTGGCTCGTTTGCACACCATGCCTGTTGGCCTCCTCCACTGCGCTCTGCAGCCTCCTTGCCTTCACCATCCCCTGCAATGTCAACGCATGTCGGGTGCCTCTCCAGTTTCTGGCTATCTTGTTCTCCTCTATTCGGTTCACCTTTGTTGCTTTTAAATGTCCCGGTCTTTCTCTGCAGTCTCCAATGACTAGATCACAGCATTGGTTTCACATGTCCACTCATCATTACTCCATCTCTCCTCCTCGTTTCAGTACCCAAAAAGGGGGGCAGGGAATGAGGTGAATGTAGTTTTAGGCTAGAAAAAGCTGGGAAATCAGAATCTATATAACAATAGGCCATGTATGAATGTTGCAAAGGTACATGTTTGTGACTGAAAGGTATAACTGAAGGGTTATCTTGACTTGGTCTCTTTCCATTTCCCTGGAGCTTGTCCTCTCCCACGTCGTCCTCCCACAGATAGCCAGCCCCACGGTCAGAGTTGGGTGGCTTCTACCTTTCTCTGGGCACGTAAGAGAGGCTTCCTTCCAGGGAATCTGTGACAAAATTGCCTGCACTTTGTTCTTGAGCAGTTTGGAGCATTGGAAGGGCTAGTTGTAGCACTGTTCAGAGAACTTGCTAGGAGTTGGTCTGAGTCCTGTTCAGATTTGTCTTTGTTGCAAAGGTACATGTTTGTGACTGAAAGGTATAACTGAAGGGTTATCTTGACTTGGTCTCTTTCCGTTTCCCTGGAGCTTGTCCTCTCCCACGTAGTACTCCCGCAGATAGCCACCCCCCACGGTCAGAAATGTTATACTTTGATGTGGGATTAAGAGATACACCGGTAGTCATATATATTTTTCCACACTTTTTTATTTTTTGAACCAGCAACAAAAATAATTTTTTAAAAAACAGCCAAGAGAAAGGATACTGTAGCGTGGCTTGTTCCTCCGACGTCGGGTATGAGATTCTTCGTGGTGACACTCAAGTCTATTTTTGGTACCGTGGAATAGCAGATAATTATAGTACTGTATGGTATCACAGCAAACAATACCAAAATCTGTTATGAAGAGAAGCCTTTGTATGAAGTTACTATGTTATGCATGGTGTTTAGGCTTCTATACGTTTCTTTATTTTTCTCCCTCTCACAGCATTAGGATTGTGAGACTGTTGAACTGGCAGGTCTCTCTCCATGTTCTCTAATACAGTACTTCCTTTGTTACTCAAGAGCTTTCTCAGGGTTAAAGGACAGACTTCTGCACGTACTGTTCTTAATGTCCAAGCCTTCTTTAACAAATAAAACAAAGAACGGACTTCTGTTTATCTCGTAGTCCAAGATCAGGACTCTTTTCCCCCCTTTTGTTGTCAGTTTCTCTTCTTAACGCTAGCTCTGCGTAGAATTAATCTTTTCTGGAGGGGCCCCGCCTCCCTTTGTCCCTTTCAACTCACTGTGGTTTCATGAGCGGGCCGCTCTGAGCTCACAGCTGTTAGGCCCCTCCTCCTTGGATGTCTTCCGTACGGCCGTAGTTAATTGCCAGCTGACATGAAGGGCCCGGCACTCTTAGAGGCTCCTCCTGCTCGCTTCGGTCTCAGCTTCTGATCTCAACGGCTCGATCAGCTGTGAAGCTGATCCTTTCGTTCTCCATATATGCGAGGCGAACAGCGGTTGCTACGGTCGGACCTCTGGTCAGCTGCTCCTCTTTCACTTACCCTTCTCACTCGCCTCGGATTGTTCTCTAGGGACGACGGCACAGGAGTCTCACTTCTCTCCGCAACACTTATGTTAACATCTTATTAAATGAACTTGTATAACAGGCGCAACGGCGCACATAACTTCTCACAGGAGTACTTCAATACGCCCACTGGTAACGGACGTCTCTCTCCCTGTCCTCGTCTGGGGTCTCCTAGCAACCAAAAGAAAAGCAATTGCTCATTTGAGGAAACGACCAAATACATTATAAGGCTGCCCATAGCTTGATTATTAACCCTTGTAATTAGCCCCCATTACAGCCATGTATGATTGTTACAAAGGTACACGTTTGTGACTGAAAGATCTAACTGAAGGGTTATCTTGACTTGGTCTCTTTCTGTTTCCCTGGAGCTTGTCCTCTCCCACGTGGTCCTCCCGCAGATAGCCACCCCCACGGTCAGAGTTGGCTGGCTTCTACCTTTCTCTGGCCACGTAAGAGAGGCTTCCTTCCAGGGAATCTGTGACAAAATTGCCTGCACTTTGTTTTTGAGCAGTTTGGAGCGTTGGCAGGGCTAGTTGTAGCATTGTTCAGAGAACTTGCTAGGATTTGGTGTTGAGAGTTGGTCTGAGTCCTGTCCAGATTTTTCTTTTTTAAATGTTTTTCCCCAACGGTTTCTCCTCTATGGCACCGTACTGGTTAGAAAGGCCCAATATTGCGGGAAACTTTGATGGTTGGCTCATTGGCCATTCTAATTGGGGTTAAGCAGGTCCTTCTTCCTGTACCCTCATATCTAGCCCCAGGGATCTTCTGCTCAGGTGGCCAGGGAAAGACCATTGCTCTTGGATCCCAACCCTGCAGGTGGACTAGCGAGGGAGGATCATCCATTTGGAGGTTCTTTGGGAATTGGGGAGAAAGTACCAGAGGGCAAGACATGGTATCCCCACTTTTCTGACAGTGATTTAATTACCCCCCCACAGCTTTTGTGGGACATTGTCGTTCTTACCCTACTTCTCCCCCTAAAGTGAAGACCAGTAATGTGAAGAAGATACTCCCAAGGATAATGCAGTTACTGGGACAAAGGAGCCTGAAAGTAACAGATCTGAAGGTCAGACACATTCCAATAATTGGCCTAATTGTGGTCAGGCAAACGGAGAGAATTGCGCGCAACTGAAACCATTTGAAGAGGCACAGGTGTATAAAGGCAGAAGTGAAGCAGGTGTGAGGGCATCAGCATAAAGGCCATCACAGCTTGTGGAAAACCGGAGGAGAACGGGATGCCAAGACCCTAGAGGAAGACCCTTTGTGGTAGTGTTGATATGTGGTGAGGGAGCTGTGTTTCCAGGAAGCCGGAGTAAGAGAGCGAGAAGGGAGCCGTGAAGTTGGACCATCCCTTTTTACATGGCCAAGAAGTGCTTGTTCCCCTGAATTGAGGAGTCCTGAGTTCTTTTTGAACTGTGTTGATTGTGCATTCAGCTTGGGGAAGGGCCCTGAGCTCTCATGAAAATGTATTCACTGTACATCCAGACAGAGGCTAAAGCTTGGGGAAGGGAACCCCTGAGGCCCTCAGATATTTTTGCTGTGAACCAAGGCGGGAAGCCTTGGGAAGAGCACTGTGTGCCCTTGGAACTTAGCATGGAGGATAGCCCTGAGCTCCTTTGGCACTCCATTTATTGTGGATCTGAACTTAGCTTGGAGAAGAGTCCTGAGCTCCTTTGGGACTCTGTTTATTCTGCATCAGAACTTGAAGCTTGGGGAAGAGGAGCCTGAGCCTCTTTTGAACATTGTCCCTTTGAACTGTATCCTGAACGTGGAAAAGGGAGCTAGAGATTGCGCCAGACTTTTACTTTAAAACACTATTTTGAGTTAGAATATTCACCCACTGCATTAAGGTGTTGAATGCGAGGGCAAGCATAGGGTGTGCCGCAGACAGACCTTTAGTTTTGGACTTTTAGACACTGATGTTCCCACCATAGTTATAGGGCATGTTAGGCGTTACATCCATCCTGATACTTCAATAAAGGTTTTGAAAATGTTATGTTTGTTGTCTGTGTCCTCTCTTGATACCATGCCTATCTCACAGGGGACACATTCGAATGATTTGTGCTGAGGTCAAACCATTGGAGTTCGGTTGGTGTAAAGCATTTACACAGTGTGCCAGTACAAAGATTACATGCATGATGGGTTGTTGCTGTCTTGCTCATCTGAGTTTGACTCTGTTGGATCATGAGCTGCCTGGTTGGGAGTCTATGGGTGTGATTTTTCATGTGGGGTGTTCTATGCTTTTGTGTGTGTCATCTCTCTTCCACAGGTTTCCCTTTTCTTTTTGTTACATCGAATAATTGAGGTGTTTGTGCTTGGAGGTATGTGTGTGGAGTGCACGAGTCCTTCCTTGTGGGTGTGAAAAGGGACAAAGTCATGGTTTAATATTCTGTATGTGGCTCCACCTTCAGCACGTGGCAGGTTTCTTTAGTTGCGTTCTGCCTTTGGTTTCTGCAGAAGGTCCGAAGTCCGGGTTCGCTGACCCAAGCGTTCCTGGTTTGTGCATGAGAGTGGCAGGATCGAGACCTGGGGGTGGCAGACCCAGGTTAAAGGAGATTCTGTTCTTCACTGATGGTTGAGTATGTAGTGTTGTTTGCCCCCTGTTGATGCAGGTCGTGCTTGGTCATGGCAGACGAGGGAGGTATGCGTATGTGCTCATCTCCTGGATGGAATGAATGAGGTTCCTGGTAGAATGCTGTGTGGGTGACTGAAACGTTTGTGTGAAGGAGGTTCCAGCCCAGGCCTGGGTTGTGGGAGCCATTGGGTCCCTCTCGGTTCCCTCTTTGAGCTTCTGTCCTGTTCCTATGCTTCTACTTGTTTTAACTCAATCAAAGGAACTTGATCAAACGTTCTATCCTGGCTCTCACACTAAAACAAAATAACATGACCAGGGAAATGTCTATAACATGGTATTTACAAAACGGTGTTCTCAACTAAAAGTAGAATGGCTTCAATGTAAATGTTCTCCAAAATGGAAAATACTTTAATTCCAGAGGGTGCTTCCCTTCCACAGGTATCACAAATGTCTCTGGGACAATCAGTTCTTTATGCCTTCTTTGGCCCATAACACTGGGTATACGAACACAGTTCAGTCTTTTAAGTTCTCCTACAAAAGTTCCTTCTTTTAACACAAACACTGTTTGTGTTTGACACTCCTTGTAGGTTTGCAATTTGCTTGGTATACTCCCCTGCCAGGATTTTTCTTTGCGCTCTCAAATGCCTGGTGCACTCTGCTGACACGACTTCTCTTTGCACTCTCACAATGCCTCACAGTTCCTCTTTATTATTCAAGTAGCATATACCCTTCTTCTTACCTGTGTGTATCTACTTGATAAACAATCCTTACTTTTACTTTGCTTTCTGCAATCTCACAATGTTCAAATATCTTCTGTTTTGCTATTCATACAGTCTTCTTGCAGTTTCCCTTTTGTAACTTCCCGATGTTCTAATTCTCTTCATCACCGTCACCGAAAACATCCTGGGGGCCTCACTCTTCTCTGGCACTCACTGGCTTACTGCAGGGTTTCCTGGCGTCCTATTTCTTACACAGCGAACCTTCGCTGTTGTTTCCCACTCTGCGGGGCTCCGACGTCTCTCCAGCCTATCTCGCAGCTCTGCTCCTGCATGCTGGCTTCTCTCAGGCTTCCGCCCAGGACAGTACTGCTTCATCTTGGCGGCCAGACACCTAGGGACTATCTACAAAATCAACACTAGGAGAGAACAAGACCAAAACATTATCAACTGCATCAGGGAATAAACCATTGGCTGAGTACCAACAGATCTCAATTTGTTCGTCTGAACTCTCACCTGGTTCTTCAATAGGTTCTGGATTAGCTTTCTTCTTACTGGTTTCATTCTCCCTTCTTCGTTGTACTGGCTGACATTCCTTGTAGAGAAACAGTATTTTCCTCTCAGCAGCCACCTTGTCAGTCTGGTAAGACCCAGGCAGAACAGGGGGGGTGTCCAGTAGAAAGACCAATGGGGGCAAACCCAACGAAGGCAGAAAAACCCTCAGATGCAAGACTTGTCAGAGAGAGGCTATAGTAATTTCATTGTAAAAGGATTCTTGTTATTATCGAACTGAAAGCTGAACAGAATGTCCAGGGAAGTAGTAGTAAATGGTAAACAGCTGGGTAAAGTATTTTGGTAGCTGAGAGCAAGGGTTTCTTCAGAGGGTTAGAATCCAGGTAAGTGAATCGAAGCCAGAAAGAAAAAGTTGAAAAACGAATCTGAAGTAAAGGCGAGAACTGAAGGGTCCGCATTGCGGAAGGAGAAAATCGGAAAGTAGGAAGATATGGAAGGCACAGTGAACAGAAGTCATAGCGTCTTACCCACGAACCACGAGGGTTGCAACGCTTCGGAGAGCGCATTGCGAATGAAAATAAAGACCCGCTGCACCATCATGGATGAAGTCTAGACCCAAACGTGACCTTCACTTCACATTGGGGAGTGCTACGTTCTGACACACTCATATATTGTCCTCCGCCTTCGCCATAATGACCATCTGTTGGTCATGACAGCAGCCTTAAACTCAACCCGGACAAAACAGAAATCATGATCACGCCCAACCACCCGTGAAACCAACACCACAGTCTATGGCCTACCGAAATGGGAAATAGACTGGAACCTTCCAAAGTGGTTAATATCCTGAACATTTCGGCCCTCGAATGTGATCACTCACCGCACCTAACAAGAGACATTGGCATGCTCCTTGATCAAGATTGTTGTTCTTTTGTTTTGATTCATGATATAATGATGTAATGCTTACCTATGAAAACCCAATAAAATGTTGTTATGAAAAAAAAAATACTGGAATATTAATGGGCACCAAATTAACACTAGAACCGCAAGTCAACAAAGTAGTAAAGAAATGCTTCTTCCACCTACACACAATCAAGCGGTTACTACCTTTCTTCACCTTCCCACATAGAACACTCTGTCATCTCCCTCGTCATTTCAAGAATAGACTACGCCAACAGCATCTATCTTGGACTGCCAGTCTAGCTTACCAAAAAACTACAAGTACAGAATGCAGCATCAAGACTACTCCTCAGATTCACTAAGCGAGAACACATCACGAGAGGACGCTAGTGGGCCCAGTCAAGATGGCCGCGAGCCTGTGAGCTTCTAAACACCCCATACTAATCTGGAAAAAATCCTGACGTTCCCGGCCTGCTCACACTTTGATTTTAGGCGTCCTGCTGTGTGAGCAACCCGTCCACATCTGTGTGTAATTTGGGGACCCCCGATGATGGTGGAGTGGAGATATCGGTGGCGAAGACCAGGGAACCTGTTTTTCTGTGACGTCGGCCCAGGAGAAAGCGGGCCTTGGGCGGAGGGTGTAGGAAGCACGACATTGAGTGCACCCACCGAGGAGTACGTCGACAGCAGGCTTATCGAGACAATCTGGGCACTGGCGCTGTCCCGGGGATAGCTGTTGGGCACGGCATGAGATGTAGTCAATGTCTCCAGTGTTCGGTGGGTGGAGCTCCTGCTAGCCGCAGGAGACCGGCTGTCTCGCGTAAGGAGAGGAGTGCATTGACGGGGGCCCTGGGGAATACAGGCGCCGAGAGCCTCTCCCTGAAGGTAGGAGAGCGGAGATCAGCTAGTGGATGGACCCTGTGGACAGCGGCGATTGCGACCCTGAAATACCCAGCCACTGTCTACAATGACTGTATACTAGTGGTAAGCCTGCTGTAGTGTGGCCAGCATTTGCAGAGAAACTGAACAATGGTGCACAGTATGTGACTCTTGTGATAACCGCCAATGGATTGAAGCCGTGGACACTTTGAAGGTGACAAATATAGCTTGATCATTGTTAGGGAGAATTCTCTGTTTAGGCTGAATTTCCCTACCTAGTGAGTCCCCCAGCAGCTTTGCTGGATTTCTGGGTTTATTTTTTCTCTCCTGCCAAGAGTGAGACTCTTTTACCCTCACTCTTGGACATGTTTGAAGTGTGTTCTTGGTTAAACCTTGTGTTGAATGGGCTATGGGGTCTTTTACTCCATAGGGCCTCATATATTTTTGTGATGTGGGTTACACAGCACCCTCTGTGCCGTAACCCAGGGGTGTCCTAGGGACTCCCCAACATAGACTCCATACCCTGGGACTGACTACTGTCTCCCAGGGCATGTAAAGTCACCAAAGACTTTACTAGTCTTAAATCCTGAACAGAACCAGTACAAACCATCATATTGTGGACGTACTGGCTGGGGCAATTCGATTGCCCCAGGGTCTGTTAGTCGAGGGGGCACGTCTCCGTCCCCCCTGATCGAGTTTTGGCTGGTGGCAGTGGAAACTACGTTTTATATTCGACCGCGAATATTTTCCTATGGGATTTCCCATTGTTTTAGGCTAACACATTTAATTATTTATTTACGGTAGCCTTAAACATACCGCCGGTTTATATATTTATTATTATAACTCCGGTTGGGATTTTTTGCCAAAACTTGATGCTAAAATGGCGTTGGCATTCGCCTCTGTAACTCTGACCCAAAGTGGAGCCCTTTGTCCTACTTTTGGCGGGCTTCTCCACAGAAGCCCTCCAAAGTGGTGCCACTCTGTCTGGGGTACTTAGGAGGGGTGGAGGGGGATTTAGGCACCCTGGACTGAGTTACCTAGGTAACTCAAGTCGCACTCCGTCCTGATTGGCCCAAGTGGTGAGCCGGCCGGCTCACCACTTAGCATGTTTGAGTGACAGCTAGGCTGGGTGAATGGGGGTTTGCTGCATAAAAGCAGGGCTTTGGGGACTGGAACTTCAGAAGTCGCCACAGGACCTAAGAATCCAACGAGGGACGAGCTGAGCTGATCTGCTACGACGACACCGCCGGTGGAGCCCTGCTGAACCATCTCACCACTTTTCCCGACGACCGAGGCGAACTCTTAACGGAGTGGCTCCTTCCCTTGACTGGTGGGGACAACCAGTCTTCACCTTCTTTCCGCTCTTCGAGGTATCTCGTGGCCGCCTTGCCAGTGCCAAGCACCCCGGCAACCGGAATACCCACCACTTTTTACCCCAACCGCGAAAGTCGGTACAACCCTTTAACCGGAGGACTCCGCGGCTGGTTTCTTCCCGGGCAGTGCAACGACCTTCTTCTTCTGCTCTTCAGCAAGATCTTCTTCTCCCCTGACCGACGTCGAGCCTTGCTGCCACTGCCTGGAACAACTGCCCCCGCTGGAGGATCCTTTCCGTTAAGGTACCGTGTTCCGCCTGGCTTCCCTTGCCACCGACTGTACGGGGTAGTTTTAACCCCCGGCTTTCGATCCTGGGATTGCCTGGGACACTTTGGCTAAACTTTCTAAGCCTCTCTAACCCTTTTCCGAACTCTTTTGCAAGACTCTGAATCCCTACCAACTGTGTGATCTTGGGCACGTTTTCGCTCTGTCTGCTCTAAGAGTGGGCCCTGCTTAGTGACTTTTTGCTCACCTGTGACTTTGTGCTTCTTTGAGCTTACAAAAAGTGTTCTTAACCTTAGAGTGGTGTGTTTATCCTAATTCTGCTCCTTCTCCCTTCTTTTTACCTACTAGAGTGTCATCTAGCGTTAAGCGCTCACCTCTGTTTGAATTATGTGGTGTTAACCTAGAGTTGTCTAGATAGGAATAAGGATTGAGACTGCTTTCCATATAACTGTGTTTAGAGTGTTTCACTATATTTTGCTAGAGTGTTTTCAACTTATGTGTTCTTGAAAATAAATAACTATATACTTTTGAAACCAAGCTCTGGTCAGTGTTTGCTTGTGCTATTGTGTCTGGGTACATATTGTGTATACTCTGCATACTGCCTAACTCTTCTTGAGGGAGGTCTGACTGCTCAGCCACAGCTACCAGGTAAATCTGGGTGGTGCAGACTGCTACCAAGTGGGTTTACTGCTATACCTGTAGTCTTAAATCTTTTGCAGTTCTCCCCAAGGGAACTGCACAGGTTTCTGCCTAACAATCATCAATAAGTGGATGATCTACGACCACGTGTAGTGCATCTTGGCACCCTCCAACTTGGGCATTGCCTGCTGAGGGCCATTTCAAAGCACTGAATTGTGATGGACACTACCGAGTGGGGTCAAACTATGGTGGAGTTATCAACCCCACTGGTGCAACAAAGAGGTTCTATGGAATGTCAGGGGCAGAAGGGCATAAGACTTACCTGTGGGGTTAGGGGGTCAATGTACTACTTTTTCTGAACTTCCATTCTAACTTTGGTTTTGGCCTTAACTCATATGTTCAGAGTAGTTAAGTTTCGCCAAGCCAAAATGGAGGAATAGACTCTACATCCTTGTGACATGCCAGTCACGATTGACGCATGCGCGAGCCTCGTTCTGGCTACGTGCATGCGCGTTGGAATAAATCGCTCCCGTGCGGGCAGTTGCCGCCAGGACGTGGAACGGAACACATCGCATCCCGTGTCTTCTTGTGTGCATGACCGCGTGCAAGTGTGAGTGCGGTACGACCCGAGGCACGGGCGGTACACATAACAACTGGCGATGAAGCAGGATGCAAGCGGAGCGTTTGTTGACACGCCGCTGCGTGTCAATCGTCCTAACGCTACACCGCTGAGCGTTACGAACCCTGCGCGAACACAGCGGAGGTGTTTTCACACACGGTAGGAGGCAGTAGCGGCCTGAAAAGGTGCTCGTGCGCTGCTTATACCTGAAAATACATCTGAACAATTTTTGGAAACCTGGCAGTCCTCACCATCCAGGAGGACTGCACCTGAATCCTGATTGGCCTGTGTAACAATGAAGACCCTGAGTCTAACATTCTAATCTGCCTTTCATTAGTCTTGCCCTAGAGGCAGGTTAGGCCCAAGAATTCTTTCATCCGGGTTTTGGCAGTGAAGAAATTCTGAAAGAATTAGGCTGAGGAGCTGAAGCAGGGAAGGAGAAAGTCCGCGCAATGAAAATGGAAGCTTCAGCATCTGCTGGAAGTTCTTAAACGGTTGTTTCAAAAAACCTCACTTTTGGCTTGTGGAGGAAAACTGAAAAGATAAGTGTATGACATTTAGAGCAGTAACGGTGTGGTTAACAAGTTTTATAAGTTTATTGATTATTAACCACTGAACTCCGACAGTGAGTGCGCGAGTCTTCTAAGCAGCGGATAACGTTGTGCAGTGACTTTCTGTGGAGCGCGCAATAAGGCCTGAATGTTATTTTTCAGCAGCGCATGGGCTTTGTTTACTTTTACTTGCCATTTCTCCCGTTATGCGATGATTGTGCTTCCAGGGACGTTTTCGGGTTTTGGTTGCCCTCTGGTGGACATCCGCTATAATGCACGCGTGCAGCAACTAAATTCATAATTTTTGACATTTTTATTTTTCTTATGTTGTTGCTTTGAACGTTTTCTTAACAGTTTATGTCAGAAGTATGGTGTCCCTCTCACGGGACACTGGAGCGGGACACACAGGATACCGGGATCACCGGGCACATCAGTTAATCTGCACCACGCAGTGGGCCGGCCCGCAGGGGGAACCCTGCTGGATCTGCAGCACCAGACCCAGCAGACTTTACCCTCGGCTCTGTGGGCACACAGGCCGGGGCTGGAACACAGGCCGTGATCACACGGCAGACACATAGTCCATAAAGACACAGAGAACAAAGTTGCCACTTCCTGGGTCTCTGATGCAGTGCCTGCACTGCATGCAGGGGCCCCTTTTATTGGCAGGACTCGGTCTTTTATTCTTAAAGGGGCAACACGTCCCAGTTAAAGGGGCAACCCACAACACTCCTCCTTTATTATAACAAAACTAAAACGAACACAATAAACGTGGCCCTGTGTAGAGATATCGCGAGAGTCTCCTACTCTCGCGAGATCTCGCGTTGGTGGCCAGGACCGCCCCCGCGCGCTTCGCGCGCATTACGGGAGCACCAGAGGACGCGGCAAGATGCGTCCTGCCGGCTCCTCTGATATTTGGGCCCGGGGCTATTATTATTATTGGACATTTCTGTCTCACAGCCCAGAAACAGTTATTAGGCAAGCCTGCCTAGCCTTCAGACTTTGCAGTACTTACATATTGATGGCAGTATTGTTATCTGTGAAATAAAAGCCATCCAGCCTGTCATCACGCCTCCTGTCGTCTGCAAGAATTTACAACATAATTTGGCGACGAGGATCACCACTACAACCCACGTGGGAACATGCAAGGAGCGACGCTGCCACCCCCCTTCCTGCAAACTCCAGGTAAACCCGCCATCCCGTGGCCGCAATGGCAACCCCTTTTCACGACGTATGTAGAGGCACTAGGAGGGGCAGGATTTTCAGCGGCACGGCGTAGGGCTATGTTACTTAATGCCCTGGGAGTGGAAGGACAGCGGGTGTTTGAGAGTCTTACCCCGATCCCGGTGGCAGGCGACAATGATGACGTCTTTAAGGAGGCGGTTAGGAGAATAGTGAAGACATTTGCCAGTAAAGAGAACACGGTGTTGCATAGAATACGCTTTTACACTCGCAGACAAGAAATATCCGAACCGGTCGACGATTACGTCACCAAGCTGCGAGAACTGGCAGCGCTGTGCAGTTTCGGCAACAATGCTGAGAGCCTCATCTGCGACATGTTGACAGTCCACACCAACAGCAGAAAAGTTCAAGATAAATTCATTATGGAGAAAGAATTACAACTGGAGAAGGCGATCGAAATTGCCAGGGCGGTTGAAGAAACCGTGGGAAGACGAAAAGAACTCACGGGAACCCAGAGTTCTGCTGAAATCCAAGCAGTCACATTTCACTCAAAGAAAGAAAGACATACACCGGACACAAGAGACGGGAGAGGAGGTAAGAAAGAACCTCTGAAATGCCACAGGTGCACCAGCACGAAACACCTGGCATTCGATAGGGAGTGCCCAGCTAGAGATAAGGAGTGCTCAATCTGCAAACGCATTGGCCATTTTTTTCGTTGGTGTGTCGGTGGAGAAACAAGACAGTTACCAGTGTAAACACCGATCACAACAGGGAGCAAGAATCGTCCTCAGAAGAAGAGGGGAGACCCACAATCATCATGGTAAACAGCACAAGGGCGAGAAGAGAAAAGCCCCATTGCACAATCAAAATTGACGGTCGCGAAACAAGAGTTATGGCGGACTCTGGGTCGGACCTCACCATAATACCCCTACGGACATACAAGGAAATGGTGGGAAAAGAAAAGGACCAAATTCTCACCACACGTCAAAAACCCACAGTATTTGGAGGGGCGTCAGTTGAACTACTGGGATATATCAAAGGGAAGGTGGAGTTTAAAGGAAGAGAAACCACCACCAGAGTTTATTTCAGCCACGAAGGCCCAGCAGTACTGGGATGGGACGACCAAGACAAGCTCAAAATCAAACTGGACCCCAGCACAGAAGACCAGGTACTGTCTGTCTGCGCGAGGGATGGGCCCATAGTCAGGAGTGACTACCCAAAACTTTTCTCGGAGGAGCCGGGTCACATAAAGGGCTTTGTCCATAAAATAATGCTAAAAAAGAATGCCGTCCCGGTCAAACATCGTGTGCGGCCAGTGCCAGCAACCACAAGAGACACTCTCAGGGATCAATTGGACAAAATGAGAGCGGAGGGGGTCATTGAAGAAGTTGAAGCGTCGGAATGGCTGAGCCCAGTAGTGCTGATAAAGAAACCGAACTCGCAAGAGCTAAGGGTGTGTATAGACCTTCGCAGCTTAAACTTAGAGGTCATCACCGACAACTACCCACTACCGAGTATAAATGAACTCATTTTGTTGATGAAGGAAGCCAAGATTTTCTCAAAACTGGATATGAGAAACGCATACCACCAAATACAATTGCATGAAGAGTCAAAACCCCTCACAGCATTCATCACACCATTTGGCACCTATCAGTTCACCAAGATGCCATTCGGGTTATCGTCGGCAGCATCAGCGTTTCAACGCATGATGGATGTTTTGTTACGAAAGGTCAAAAATGTTGCATATTTCCAGGACGACATCCTTGTGTATGCAGGGGATGAACAAACGCATGACGCCACATTGAAAACGGTCATGACCAAGTTGCAAGAAGCAGGGGTGAGACTACGCCATGAAAAATGCGCATTTAGAGTGAAAGAGGTCGAATACTTGGGGTACAAAATCTCAGAAAAAGGGATAAGTCCGAAACAAAATCTGATGCATGCAATCATAGAAGCACCGGAACCGACCAGCAAAGACGAAGTAAGATCATTTTTGGGACTGGCAGAGTACTACGCAAAATTTATTCCCTCGTTCTCTGAAACCTCAGCACCACTCCGTGACATACTCAAAAAGGGTTCGGTATTCGCGTGGCAAGAACCCCAGAAGTATAAAAGTTGAAACCCAGAAGGTTGAAAGTATAAAACGGCACATCATGGAAGCGCCGTGTTTACAGCCATTTAACCCGGAGTGGGATACAGTCATCACCACGGATGCCAGTGCATACGGACTAGGAGCAGTTCTTACGCAGAAGAAGGGGGACACAGAGCATGTGGTAGCCTTTGCCTCAAAGGCCTTGTCCTCGGCGGAACAGAACTACTCTACCATAGAAAAGGAAATGTTGGCGTGCGCATGGGCGGTAGAACATTTTAGAACATATGTGTGGGGCACGAAATTCACGTTGGTGACGGACCACAAACCCCTCATCCACATGCTCAGCCCAGGAGGTACCAAAGTGTCCACACCCAGATTGGCACGCATTGCAGCAAAACTGCAGGAGTACACGTTTGAAGTGCAGCACATATCAGGGTGGAAGAATTTGCAGGCTGACTGCATGTCTAGATTGCCAGAAGGTAAAGACAAGGCCACCACGTTTCTACGAGGAGAATGCATAGTAGCATCGATCACCGACATAAAAGCACCTGATTATATGGAACTCAGCGAGAAACATTGGCTGGAAGAGGACAGAAAAGACCCGGCTATGGCGAAAATCCGTCAGTGGATCAAGGAAGGGTGGCCAGGTGAAAAAATGGTGCCAGAAGGTATGAGACCCTATTGGAAGGTGGCCGAAGAGATATCGGAAACGGACGGAATAATAATGAAGATGGACCAGATAATACCACCTATAGGCATGAGGAGCACCATCCTATGCAGAGCCCACGCTGGTCACCTGGGAAACACGATGACCCGGCGCAGAGTCCGGGAGGCCTACTGGTGGCCGTCCATGGACCAAGAGATTCGCACCATGATAGAGCGTTGTCATGAGTGCCTCAATAGTGACAAAAGACTGAAACTCAGACAGGCACCCCTAATTCCCACAGAAATACCAGAAGCGGTGTGGTCAAAAGTGGGCATGGATTTTATAGGACCTCTGGAAGCGATGGCACCAGAACATCGGTACGGCATAGTGCTGGTTGATTACCTATCCAAGTGGGTCGAGGCTGAGCTCGTCCCAAACATTACCACAGCGACAGTAATTGAAGTCCTCACTGAAATTTTTCAAAGAGAAGGCCTCCCCAAGGAAGTGGTAACAGACAATGGAGTACAACTGATCTCGCGGGACATGGAACAATTCCTAAGAAAGCACAATAAAGGCCAAAGGAAGGCGGCCTTGTACCATCCCCAAGCTAATGGGCTTGTTGAAAGGGCCAACAGGTTCATTAAGGGAGCAATACAACTAGCCACGGCTTCGGGGATGGACCCCCTAAAAACTACCAAGGAGGCCATAGCGGCCCACAGACTCCCTCCTAACGGAATAACGCAAATATCTCCGTTTCGGATGTTGAGAGGGAGGAGTGCAGCCTCCACGCTCATACCACCATGGTTATCCAAAGTGAGAGAAGATGAAGCAGTGGACATGTCAGAAGTGGTGTGGAGAATTGAAAACAGCAAGGCACGCATGAAAACATGGAGTGACCAAAGAAGAAGAACCAAGCAAGCGTCAGACATTGGAGGGGGAGATTGGGTCAAAATAAGACTACCAAAAAAGGACCAAATCACGGGCTCTCGGTTCAGCAGACCCACCAAAGTGGTCCACAGGGGAACTAATCATGTCCGCACAGAGGACGGGCGCACATGGAATCTGGAAAGAGTAGCCCTATATCAGAAGAGACAAGAAAGAGCAAGAACCCCGGAGAGACCACCTGCCGAAGAAGGAATAGACAACGAGCGAAGGGAACCATGGGAGCCCGAGAGAAGCGACAAAGAAAGGGAAGAAACAGAGATGGAACCCGGATCGCCCATGCCAGAATCCGAACAGGAGCAACAGGAAGATCGCACTGGAAAGGGTGACCGGCCGACAAGAGAGCACAGAAGACCGGTGAGATACACTGACTATGTTATGCAATGAACCTCCTCTTTCTTTATCAAAGGGAGGTGTGTAGAGATATCGCGAGAGTCTCCTACTCTCGCGAGATCTCGCGTTGGTGGCCAGGACCGCCCCCGCGCGCTTCGCACGCATTACGGGAGCACCAGAGGACGCGGCAAGACGTGTCCTGCCGGCTCCTCCGATATTTGGGCCCGGGGGCTATTATTATTATTGGACATTTCTGTCTCACAGCCCAAAAACAGTTATTAGGCAAGCCTGCCTAGCCTTCAGACTTTGCAGTACTTACACGTTGATGGCAGTATTGTTATCTGTGAAATAAAAGCCATCCAGCCTGTCATCACGCCTCCTGTCGTCTGTGCAAGAATTTACAACACCCTGCAACCGAGCCCACAACTTAGGTGCATTCTAGTCTGCACACCAGTACTATATGCCCTAAACCACAGCAGACTTTGGTGCTTTCCAGTCCGAGCACCCACTTGAGGCCCAGCTGCCCTATATTCCTGGATCAAACTGTCCTGCTTGGGGAGTCGTGCTCCGGTCGTCCTTCATGCTCCGGTCATCCTGCCTTCGCCGGAGCCGCAGCTGATATTGCTGCAGGAGAGGAAGAACACATCCTCGCCTTCATCATCCTCCGTCGTGTCAAATTGCCTCCTCTGGTCATCTGCCACCTGGACCGCAGCTGTTCTGGGCGGCTTCCTCCCTGTAGCTTGTCTCCTTTACTCCCTTGACGCACTCCCTGCTGCCGGCCCCACTGGGCTGGCCGGTGACGGAACTCGACATACCCGTGCAAAATGATCTTCTTTGCCACACCTTCTGCACGCATGTCCTTTGGCTGGGCACTAATGTGCATGCGGCAGGCCCCATCCACAGTGAGGGCATAACGTGGCACTTATCTCTCTTCGTGGCCACTCCCCTCGCCTTGTTAACTTACCTCCTTGCCATTTGCCCACAGCACACACACCCTCCAATTTCACCTGTTGCATGGATGGGGGCTTTCAATTTGAGCTGCTGCCTGGCGATGTCCATGGCCGAGGCACGCACCTCCGCCAGCTTCTGGGTGCGGCCCAGTTCTAGGATCTGGCCCAAACCCAGCCCCGACTCCCTGAGGACCTGCTTCCGCAGCTTGGCAGAGCTACAGCCATAAATTATCTGAGCCCTGAACTCGTCATCTTCAAAGTTGCCCAGAGCGGAGGACAACGCAATGCCACGAAGCTTGCCATGAAACGCATCTAGGCTCTCCCCTTCCTCTTGTCTTGCTCACCTCATCCTGAACCGTTCATAATCCCGGTTGACCATGGGCATGAAGTACTCGTTCAGTGTGGCAATGGCTCCGGCATACGATTGGTCCCTGAGCCGCAAAGTCTTAAATATTTTCTGCACTTGCAGGCCCGCTGAATATAGCAGAGTTGGCCGTTTTGCCCTTTCTTTAATCCCAACTGCCTCAAAGTACAACTCCAGGTTCTCCACCTACGCTGTCCACCGGGGTCCTATACTGGCAGGTGCTCCTACCACATCAAATAAATGCAGTGGCGCAAGCTGCCCGTTCTGCTGAAACGCCCCTTGGGCGTCATTTTCCTCATCCCCCATAATGGGTTCCTAATGTTGCACAGTTCGTTGTCACCAAGGATGTGCACCCTGGGGAGCCGCTACCCTTCTGGGTTCCTGTGTTTCCCCACTGGTGACCACTGCCTCCAGATGTTCCTGCGGCGCACTGGTGCCCAGATCCAGTGCCTCAGTGGTTGTGTCCTCCCCCTTTAGGGTTGCTCCTCTGTGTTTGCATGTTGAGGGACTGTCCTTGTACCCCTGCACCGTGTCCACCAATTGATGGATGCAGGCCCTCACGTGCTGCCTGCTCCCGTATAGATAATGAGGGATACAGGCCCTCACGTTGCTCCTACAACGTGTGCAGCAGATGAGGGATGCAGGCCCTCACCCTCTGATCATTGCCTTTCTGCATGTGTAACCTCCACAAACTCTGGTATGGCGCACGTGCCTCTGGGGGGCGGGGGGTGCGCACACGCGTGGCCTCACTGCACCCTGCCCACTGTCCTGATGGGATGGAGGCACAGTTAAAAGTGGCTCCTCCTTGCGCGCACCTCTGGGGGATGGGTGCGCACACACGCAGGGCCTGACCTCACTCCGCCCACTGTCCTGATGGGATGGGGGCATGGGCAAATGCGGCTCCTCCTTGCTCCTCCTCACCCAGGTAGAAAGAGGCGGATGCCGGCCAGGCCGCAGCACTCCTTGGTTTCTCCACGGTGGGCCTTGTAGTCTTCAGGCCATTTCAACGCGTTTCGCACCCAATGCCGCCTCACCTCACATGCGGCCGATGCTGCTGCTTCTTCTTCTCTCCTCGGGCACCGAACAGCCCCCCGGTGGCCCACCCCCAAATGAGGCACGGGGGCCCAGATCTCCTCGTCGCCAATATGGTTTCCCGCTCACGGGGCACCAGAGCGGGACACACAGGATACCGGGATCACCCGGCACATCAATTAAGCCATGAACACGCAGCGGGCCGGCCCGCAGAGGTCACCCTGCAGGATCTGGAGCACCAGACCGCACACCAGTGCTGGGGGCACCCAGCAAACCTCAGCCTGTGTTCCAGCCCTGGCCTGTGTGCCCACAGAGCCAAGGCTGTGATCACACGACAGACACACAGTCCATAAGGACACAGAGACAGAGTTGCCACTTCCTGGGACTCTGCTGCAGTGCCTGCACGTGCATGCAGAGGCTCCTTTTATTGGCACGAGTCATTACAAGGTCATGACTTGTATTCTTAAAGGGGCAACACGCCCCAGTTAAAGGGGCGACACACAACACTAAGGATTGAGTTAAAGGCAATTTGAACAAACCAGTTTCTGGAACCTTTTGAGCACTATACTTCACTGATACAGATATCAACTTTGGAACTATTTACAGGAAGCAGATGACAGCAAAGTAAATGTCTATTTAAGGAAAAACTCTGGTAGCTAATGCAGAAGTTTCATGAGTATAATTAAACGGAGTCTGAAGAGAGATTTCAAACCTTCATGCGACTTCAAGGACTCTTTTCCCAGTTTGAGACAAGAACTTTCTGAAGACTAGAGTAAGGAAATTCTATCTACCAAGAATACCTTAATGGCATATCCCTCTAGGCAGTTGCATAGGGAATTCAGGTAAAAAGAGTAAATATTGGGAATTACTAGAGTGGATTAGTTAACCTGGGGATGTTTGGTATTTTTTCCACTTTCGCTTGGGGGCGTTCTAGGCTCAGCTGTTTAAAATATGGTTGCGTGCAAAACACCTTGGAGGGACTGCAGGGTTCAGCAGCTCCTGAGGACATCAATTGACCTGACATGGAAGCAGCGACGCCCAATCGCTGTTCGCTGATTGCTGTGGTGCAGCCCAGTGTTGATGGAGCTGGTGCACATGCCCCTACTTGTTTAAAAGTGGTGTGCCTGACCCCCTCCCCCGGATCGGTGTCTACATTATTGGTGCTGGTGTCACCCCCTTCAAACCAACGGTGTGATAAAGACTAGGCGGAGTGCTTGCACACACAACAATGAAGGCCCACTGTTCAGGGGTCGGGGGGGGGGAGAGGGGTACTAGGGTGCTACCTGAGTGAAGAGTGGTAACTTGATATTTGGACAGCCAGGGCACCGCGAAAAACAACTCCAGTGGGTTCGCCCTTGCTGGCGTGAAGGGTGAAGTACCCCACCGAAGAGACAGGGAGCTTTGGTGAAGTGAGACAACACAGAAGGAGGCATAGGACTCTGTGATTAGTGCCTATTGTGAGAAACCTGAAAGTGTCTCACCCTCTAGTCCCCAGGGATATGTCATCCAGGTGGCCAGGACACTGCCATCGCTTTTGGATCCAGTGTCATGATGCCTACACCCGGGGAACCAGACCAGGTCCAGCAACCCCGGAAGCAGGCATCAAGTTACTTTGAGAAAGCCCAAAAACCCCTGCTAGGGGCTGTTTGGGTGTGGTCCTGGCGCCTATGGCGCCAGGCTCATATGGAGAGTCAGTCCAGGCTCATAGAGTAGAACTTACCTGATGCAGACCATGCTGCAGAGCTCCAAGCCAAATGAGGCTTGGAAGGGACTATTTTACCTAGGGACTATTTTTTTTACTCGGGTGGGCTGGGGAGGAATACTTACCTGGGACTACTTTGGAGGCTATTTAAACCACACCCGAAGAGCAGAACACGCTTCGCGTTATTCTGCATCCAGCAGCGTGACGCTCACCGTGTCTGCAAGCCTGCATCCAGTCTTCTGCCACGCCCTCCTCGAGCCTGCAGCTCCTAGAAAAAGGGAGGAACAGAAGGAGAAGAGGTTAGAATAAGAGCAAAACCTTCGATCCTTACCTGAATTCCGGATCCACCACGCCTTCGAGCTGGAAGAAAGAAGCATTTTACATGCGACGCTTCGCCTGCTGCAGCGCCGCGCTGAACTCACCGGTCTTCGCAGCATCCTCACGATCCACCGCATCCTTCTGCACGTTCCCGCCGCACTCTGGCACCTAAGGGGAACACAAGAACAGCAAAGGTGAGCCAAGGGAATAAACAGCTGCAATAGTAACTACCCCCATAGACTTACCTGATTACCGCCGGGGGTACTATTCCTCCTCACGGGTCGGCGCAATCTCCATTGCATCCTCGCCGTACCCCAGCCCCTAAGGGGAACAAAAGGACAACAAGGTGAGACGAAGGGACAAACAAGGGGAACTCTTCTCACCACAATAGACTTACCTAATTTTACCGCCGGAGGAATTATTCCCCTAACTTCATATTTTCTCTCCACACCTGAATAAGGGAACAAGCCACAGGTTACATTCTGGCCTTATTTTATTGAACTGTGTAGGATAAGCCAAATCCTTACCTGAACTTCGTCAGCTACCACGAGGAACTCTTTGCTGGGGTCAAGCCGCAAACTGCAAGGAATCGGACAAGAGTAAAAGTCAGACATGTGAACTCTTACGAACTACATACTTTTCAGAGTCAATATTGTTCTGGAACTCACCGATTCCTTCGAGCCAGTGAAGCAACTGGTTATCATTGCGCCCCTGCGCTCAATGCAGGATGAAGAGCTCATCATTTCAAACCATCAGGTGAGACTATAAGAGGGGACATCAAAGGTGATCTGTGGGGAGAACAGCAGGGGGTAGGAGGGATTTACGCTCAACTGCACGGGTGGTTAATTCCCTTTCTCCATTTACAGAAGAATATTCCTATGGGCCAAGCAAACAAAGCTAGGTGGGCCAGTCCAGTCCGTCATCTCGGCCCTACGCGTCACATTGGTGGAGACCGCAGCTGTCCAGTTCAGATCGACGCCTCTGTGGGAGCCAGGTGAGCGTAACATCCAGTTCCTGGGGGTGGACCAGTGCGGGAGGATCAACTGGCTGATTGGTCTTCGGGGAGTGGAAGTGGGACACTGGAGCGTGAGATGTGGTATCCCCTTCCTTGTAACACCTTTTCCCTATCCTTCCAGGTAGGATACCTAGGAACTCAACCACACCCCCTTCCCCTTTCCCGACACAAACACTTTCTCACGGACAGTTGACTGCGAGCGACAACGGACTAACACCAGAGCCTTATACCTGACATGTCCCAACACCAGGGTCAGGCAATTACGGATCATTACACACACCTGACTTCATCACACATCCCCACACGGATGAAAGGTGGAGCACAAAAGCTCAGTCTGAGCGAGGCAAAACACACAAGGTAACAGAAGTTCCAAGATGGCAGTTTAATACAAGGAGAAGGACTGCGAGACCAGAAAGGGTTCCGATGAGGGAAGCACCCTTGACCTACAAAGACTGTTACTTTAGTGACCCTTGGAAAGTAAGAAACCGAAGACCAGGAATTGAGGCTGATTAAACCTGCACAGTGTGTCGGAGATACCTGGGGCTACCAAGGCAGGGAGGAGGGATTACCGCTGTGGTACTGTCCTTGGCTCCTACAACAAAGCTGCGTCAGAAAATGCAGCACAGTCGGTGAGTCGGAAAGACTGATAACAAACTAGCTTGTGTTTTGAACCAAGGTTGCAAATGGCAACATTGTTTAAAGAGAACAGTGTGTGAAGCGTCTGGGATAAGCAACGCTAATATAATTGGAAGCCAAATTAAGTAGTTGAACTTTATAATTGAACTTTGGGAGGCCTAGAAAATATACCGTACACAGAGTGGTCTGGCGCCACATGGTTGCTCATTTGAAAGTTTCTGTTAGGTATCCAACTGATGCTGAGTGTGAGAGAAAGAAATATTGAGATCAAAGTGGTCATGCAACGGGTCAAGCTAAACCCTCTGCACATCCGAAAGTCTTCGATAGTTTTAATGTGGATCACAATTGGTCTGAGCCCAGCTGAGGGGGACTAATTGAACACAAGAAAGGGATCTGAGCCTGGAAGAGGGGGATCCGGGGTGAACCATGAGTCACCCGAAAAATAATTATTTGAACATAGTTGGAAAGGGATCTGAGCCTGGAAGAGGGCCATCCAGGGTGAACACCCAAATTGAATACTGGAAAATACATTTATCACACCCTTGTACAAGTTCAATAAACACCCTTGAACTGTGGTCGCTTTTGTCTGTCTTACTGTTGATGATAATAATAGTTTCTTCTCGATGCCCATGACGATGGGGATACCCATCCATTTGTTTTGTTTACTGTTGATACCATGCCTTCCTTACACTATACTTTGAGATTGCTATCCTTGTGAACCCATTGAAGTTGAGAGAGTGATGGCGATGCCGTCTTTACAACCTGACAGGATGTCTAAAGTGAGCAAAGTGGGGAAACGGTAGTCAAAACTGCAATTTGTGTTACACCATCCACTGGTCACCTTACGCACACGAATACCCGTGCAGCCACTAAGCCCTCCATCTCAGGTCCTGATCTGCCTGCCCCTTCTAACCTCATGTCCTCACTCCCTCAAGCAGCGCAGCAGCGGCTATACAACAAGAACACACAAGGGCATCCAACGCGCTATGGTCATACCCACCCATTGCAACGTTGGCAGCTGCCCTGGCGTCTTGGAGACAGTCGACGGAGACGCTGGCCTTTTTCTTTGCTTCATCACGCCCCCAGGAAGACCCGGCAGCGTTTTTGAAAACTTGGGTCATGTGACAAGGAAACGTGCTACATCATCAGTCACGTGATGGGGTCATGTGACACTCCTAGGCCCCTTCAAAACCGGAGAGGGAATGCTCATTCAGTGCTTCACAGCTGACCCAATCAGGCACTGTTCGGCATCTTCCTGTCTCCACATCTCGATTCTGGACGGACTGTTCTTCTTGGATTCCTCTGTCAAGCCCTCGGATACTGTTTTGCTCTGCTGTTTCAGGATCTTTTGAACTGTGTTTTGGATTCCTTTGGATTATCCTTGGTTTCGACGAACTTGGGTGGCTTTTGACCTTGGAACTCTTAACGGACTGTTTTCGGATTTCCTTCTGTTACCTTTTGGAGTACCCTCTCTATACAGGTTTTGCAGTGCCAAATTCTACAGCAATCTTCCAGTACGCCTACCCGCTGCCGCTTGCTACACTCTGCAGCCACACGGAACACCTCCATTTTCATCTGTGCTCTTCCCGTCCCCATACTCCACCTTGGTAAACCCCTTTATATTTGTTACCTCGCTATTCAGTGTATTGTTTGCCATTGTACTGACCCATTGCTTACTTTACAGCGGTCGAGGGGTCACCGGTGTTCCTGGCGTTCTTCGGCACTCAAAAAACCTGTGGCCTCAAGGATCGCTCAGGAAGTTATTTGTATCTTTCTGAGTGGAACTTGTGGACAGAGGCCCCATAATCTTCACGACCATCAAGTCATAACAATTTGACACTCCCTCTCTGGCCAAAAATCACATGACAGTGGGGGATTCCCCAGATGGGGGCTCCCAGCCCTCTTCCCAGGATGCCTCTGGGCGTTTTGTGATATTAAAACGATGTTCAGTCAGCTACAGACCATCATACAATCACTGGATGGGAAGATGGACACCCTAACATGTAAAGAAGAACACATGCATGTCCGCCTTGATAAAAATGGGGAGAGATTGGATGAGGTTGAAGGGCATGTTTCCACGATCAAGGATGAATCCTCGTCCACGTCCATAGAGATGACTCAAGTGAATAACTTGAGGATAGTGGGATATCCTGAAAACGGTGGAGCAGAGATCCATGGAACCCTTGGTTGAGGTGATGCTGCGTGAGGCGCTGGGAGCCGAGGACTTCTCAGCAGTGGTCATAGTGGAAAGGGCACACTGAATACCAAGTGGTAAGGAGCTGATATGGGGGCCCCTCCCCACCCAACCAAACCCTGGATGCTGAACTACCGGGATAGGGATCTCGCTCTTTGAAAAGCCAGGGAAAAGGGGGCCCTGATCTATAAGGGAGGCACCATCAAGCTTTTTCCGGATTTCTTAGATATGGTGCAGGCGTCCCGGAGGACATATATTGATGTAAAGAACGATTACGGGGGAGGGGCATAAGATATGCCATGATGCTTCCTGCCAAACTAAGAGGCACAAGTAATCTTTTTTCACACCCCGGATGAAGCTTTCCGTGATTCGCTGCCACATAACCCCAGGTGGCGGGGGAACAATGAGTGACACTGCGTTCAATGTGATGTATACTTATTTACTGTGAGCGGAAGACAAATGGTGAGATGTCTGAGTTGGTGGCAACCAGGGAATTACTATTATCAAAGTGAGGGTGTGATGGGTGGCCGAGTACTAGGCTGCCCCTCAGGCAGAAACCTAAGTTTGTTAATGGGGAGTGGGGAGTGAGGCTGGCTTGTTGGGGTTGTCAGTGGGGAAGAGGAAGGTTGTTTGGGGTACTGGCATGATGGGTTTGACGGAGGGGGAGGGGGGCTATATCAGGGGGGAAGGGATTAGGGTAGAATGGTCATTCTGAGGATCGTTGTTGCTCAATCCTGGAACTCTTCTTACTATTGGGCTGGATGATACAGAAATACTAGACGTATACTGGGACATTTGGACTTTGTTTGTGTGGAAGGAGCAGAAGTATGGCTGCAGCACTTAAATGTATGACATGGAATATTGGGGGTCTGAATTGCCAGTCTCAGTCCTGCAAGGTATTGTTATATATGCAACGCCATCAAGTTAATATAACGCTCCTTCAGGAAACGCATCGAACGCCGTCAGGGGAGGCACGGTTTAGGCTGAGGAGGGGTTGTCATCTTATTTGAGCTGAGTCTGCAAATGGTGCAAAGCTCAGTATTGTTTTGCCTCACTGAGATGATTAAAGGCCGGGAGGGACGGGCAGTGAATGTCCTGGGAACTATACACGGCCAGGCAATGACCCTAATCAATTACTCTGGCCCCAATCAGGACTCTGTGGAAACGCTGGAGTAAGGAAGGCATGGTTATCAGAAGCACGACGGACACAAGAAGTATAATCCAAGGGTGTTTATAAAACAGTTTAACAGAGGGAAAAATGCCTAATCCAAGCCTAAATCTTAGATGAGAACAAGCTACAATCATCAAAATGAAAACACTGTCCTAGTGGTGCTGTGTCAAACGAAATGGCCCATACTAAAAAAACCTATTTCCAAATCCTTACTCTATATAACAGGAGCGTAGTACAAACTAAAATGTCCAAAAGCGTTTTGATAGTTCAGGACTGCTGAACTAGGCTACTCCCTTCCCCACGTTACATCACAGGACAAGGCGGAACAGTGGCATGACTGCGAGCACCCTTTGGGCCTATAGGTATCAGGAAGCAGTTTCTTTAGAAAAGGCAGGATCCCTTGCATCATTGTCTCTTGCTTGGCATCACAAAACTTTCCCAAGTTCTCGCCATGTGCGATTCTCCTCTTCCCCGGCTTCCTCGTGATACCCCCCCTCATTGGGTTCACCTTTGTTTTTACACCACTGTTCAGTCACTTTAACAAAATGCTGGGATTAACTTTGCATTGCTTTCAATTGGCATCCCTCCGACGGGTTCATTATTGCCTTCGAATCACAGTTCGTTAACTTCATCAATTCTACTACCTTATAACATTCCGAAAGTCTTAATGTCTTTTTAAACAGATATTTGGTGTGGGATCCTTCTGTCAGGTTCACATTTGCCTTTACAACTTTATCACAATGCAGGATTCATTCCCCTTATCTTTCTTGGCATCCCTCCGTCGGGTTCACACTTGCCTTTACAACATAGTTCACTTAGCTTTAGTTTACAATTGTTCACTTTGTTTCCCACTTGTTAAAGACCTTCGATTGTATGAGGATTTTGCTTGCACCTTTCTATGACCACTTTGACTTTCTTTTACTTGGGGTGGCTTCTCATACGGCCTTCTGGCATTCGCAGTCTTTTCAATCATCTTACTTTGGATCTAACCGGTTCACTCTGGATGCAGAGCCTTTCGAGAAGGTAATATTCTGTTACCAGATCACTCCGTTATTCTTAGCATATTTCAGTCTTAAACACATTCTCAATGTTGCAGGCTTACCTCACGGTTTTCTATGACCCGCGCAGCTTCTGCATTCATCGTTCTGGTTACAATGTACTTTCGCTCGCAGTTTCACAAAATCCTGCGAGCCTCATCAAACGCCTTATCTTTTACTCGATAACGCCAGCCGGTCTCATAGTTCACTCACTGGTAGCTCTCGATACCATTTGTCATTTCCTTGAAGCCAAAGCTATTGGCCCAGCACGCCTCCTCCTAACTCTGTCGTTCACTTGAAGGAGGGCCCACCTTCACCTTGTGCATTAGAAGGGAGATTTCCTTAAGTTTGCGCAACCTTCACTCTGCAGCTGGTTGGAAAACAGCCCTTCTCTCGCCCCCTTCTGCCCTGCTTCCATAGTCGCTCCAATTTCACGGGATCTGCTCTCCTGCCGCTTTACTGGTTCTGCTCGCCTTTCTCGTCTTGCCTACTAGGTGTACTCATACTTCTCCTTTTATCCCAGTGGGGAAAGGGAACAGCATTCAGGTGCAAGGCATAAAGATTATGTGCCTGACTCTGCCTGAACCTGATATTGGGACATGTCAAACGGACTGGTTGTGGGTGAGTCTGTCTTTATCTGAAGCGCTTTGTCCATGCAGCAGAGTGTGTGTAGGCAAGGGGTTGGGGGAATGGGGTTCCTAGATAGCATAAAGAATGAGGGTGTTCTACAGAAAAATGGATGTAGGGATACCGCATCTCTACTCCAGGTGTCCCACTCCCCAGGGACCCCCCCCCCACCCAGGTGATCCTCCCGCACTGCTCCACCCGCGTGGTCTGGATCCAATGGCGATGGCCGCACCCCAGCCACCTGGATGACAGATCCCAAGGGACTAGACAGTGAGACACGCTTTGGTTTCTCACAGTGGATAGCCCAGCAATTGGATAAGCACACACTGGTAATTATGTGGGCAGGGGACTTCAGTGGGGTATTGGAGCCACCAGACTTCGAAAGGACTGGGGGGGTTCATAGGCCGCTGCTGAGATCAAGCTGTAAGCTATGCGATCTGTCCTGGATCATCTGGGAGTTAAATGATATATGGTGAACTAGGTACGAAGTTGAGGGTGGCTAAACATTTTACTCCGCGGTACATCAATCGACATCACGATTGTATTATTTTATGATTTCAGACGCCATGGCGGGCTGGGTGATGAGGACACAAAATTGGCACGTACACTATCGGATCATGCACCAGTGGTGCAGATTTTAGAGGTGCCGGAGCAGATGGGTGGGAGACCACCCTGGGTGTTTAAAACGGAGGGACTATCTGATGTGTTTCAAACTGGGATAGCGCACGCCATTGATACATTCTTTGAGGAGAACGTGGGCTTGGTCGATTTTCACATGCGGTGCTATGGGAAAGTTTCAGATGTGTAATTCGACGGAAGTGAATAGCGAAAGAGGCTGGAATACTAAGACACATCTGAAGGGAATTAGCAAATAGTGACGTACTACTGCAACAGATCCAGGCGTATTCGTGGTCTATGGGCCTCATTACAACCTTGGTGCTAAGTGCACCAACTTTACCACCATGGTGTAAACACCGTTTACACCATGGTGGATGGCGGATTTACCGCCCCATTCCAAGGTGAGTGGGGCGGTAAATCCCCATTTCCCATTTTCCCTTCCCCATTCCCATTTTTGCCCCATAGGGCATAATGGGAGTGGGGAAGGCGCTAATTACGCCGCCGTAAATTACGGCGGCGTAATTAGCACCATGGCAGGTTAGAGCCATGGGCGTTAAAATCAGAATCAGGCGTTAAGGGTTAACGGTGGCGTTAACCCTTAACGCCTGAGATGTAATGAGGCCCTATGAATATGCTAGCCAGACAGGAGATAAGCGAGGAACTGGATACATTTAGAGACTTGGTGCAAAGGGAGGTAATGTCTTTTGGGGAAGGCGGCTGTCTGACAGTATGGGGGAGGGACAGCGTCTTGGTAGTTTGCTGACGAGGGCTGTGAGGTCTGACACACCGAAGACACCTATTTAAAACCGAGCAAGGGGAGTTGAGGCACGCAGATAAAGATATTGTTGTACTCCTCGAAGACTCTGGTTTCTCAACCTGAGATACAGTTATTTAGATCAGGTGGCACTTAACTGGTGTACAGATGACGAGAGAGAGTGGTTGAACCATTCCATAACAAAACAGGATATCCATCTGGCAATTAACGCGCTGTCATCTGGTAGGGCCCCGGGATCTGACGTCTTCACAGCCAAGTTTTATTAGCATTTCACGTTGAAGCTAGCTCTACATCTTTTGGATGAATATCAACAGGCTCTGAGAGATGGTCGATTGCCGGATCTCCCTCTGCCGGGCTTGGACCAACTTCAATCACTTTCTTTATATTCTTACTATCAAAGACTTTCGAATGTGGCCAGTATTTTGCTTGACCTGTTGCAGGACCACTTTGATTTTACAATTAACATTTGCCACCCCTCAGTCGGATACCTAACAGAGACTTTCGAATGAGCCCCCCACGTGGAGCGAGCCGGACCACTCTGTCTACGGTATCGTATCTTGGCTTCAAAAATTCATTCACTCCTTTAATGTTCAATTATATTCACGTCGCTTGTCATATACGCTACACACACACAACTGCTTTTCCCACTCACTGATTGTACTGGACAGTTCGCTGGTGGTTATGGATTCCAGTGGCATATGGTATACACCAGATACTTGGGTATTGATATTACGCGATCCATGGAAGAGCTATATTAGCATAATTATGCGAAAGTGTTGGAAAGTGTTCATTCTGAGGTGGATGGTTGGGGCTGCCTCTTAGCCTGTATGGAAGTTTCTCGCTGGTCAAGATGGTTTTGCTACCGAGGTTTCTCTGTTTCACACTGTGCCACTGGTGTTTCCGCAGGCGTATTTTCGAGGGATACATTGAGAGGTCTCGCGTTTCATCTGGGCAGTGTAAGGGAGGCATGGTGTCGCAAGTATGACACTGACAGAAAACTTACAAGTTTCAAAACCTTTATTGAATTCTTGGGGTTTGGAAAAACTCCTACGTTGCCCTATAGCTATGATGGGAATAGTCTCTATCATGAAATAATAAAGAAAACACAGTCCTAGTCAGTTTATGTCAAATCAAAATGGCCTATTCTAACAAAACCTAATGCCTGCCCTATCTCTTATACAAAAAGTGTGTAATGGGGAATGTGTCTGCAAAGAAAAGTCAATTTTATAACATAAAGGATCAATGTGGCCGAGTCAGCTCTCCTCCCACATTGGACAGCACGGAGTCAGATGGCCCCTGTAAACAGGATGACACTCTGGCTCAGGTTATCAAAAAAAGGCAGTTCAAAATGTGGGTCGAGGCCCACTTGGCCTTCCACGTTAAAGTCACTTATTCTAGCTTTCCAAAAGTTCTTTCACAGTTCAACAATAGTTCACGTAGGTCTCCCTCTGTCGGGCTCGTACCTCTCAAGGCATCAATAGTTCATGTGGGCCTCCCTCATTTGGGCTCAGACCTTTCAATCAAAAGGTTCCTGATTCAACATAGATCTTCTCAGCCAGGCTCAGACCTCACAATCACAGCACTTGCAGGTGTTCCCTTCCCCAAGCTTTATTCACATTCTTTAAGGGTTCCCTTACCCTAACTTATTTTATGTTTCAGGTCTCCTTCAGCCGGGCTTGGACCTTTCACAGATGTCGAAGACTTTCGAATGTGCGAGGCTTTTACCATAGACCTCCGCAGACCACTTCGACTTTAACATCAGCTTTCCCTTAATGTTTATTTGCCGCAATGACTCTTGGTATTGTTAGTTCAATCTTTTCTTGATACAAACCGGCCTTTACTTTCGTTCGCTAACTCACCGGTTGTGTGCATCCCTTTCTTGTCTTTGCAGCTTTGATTCAGAAGTCAAGGTTAATACCACAGGCTTGGCCTCACATCCCCTACTCTGTCGTTCACTCTGGAAGGTCGCTGGTGTCATTAAAACAGAATGTAGGCGTCTTCTTGTCTGCGATTTGGCTTTCTTCGTGTTTTTCCCGGTTTCCCGGAAGCAACAACCTCCTGCAGGGAACTTAAGGGTTTTCCTATCCCTCGCTTTGGTCCCTCAATCAGTCGTCCTGCTCCAGTGGGTTCGCCCCGGAAGATCTGCTCCTTCTTGTGTCTCACCTTGCTCAGAGTATATCTATGTTCCGCCTTTTTTTCGTGTGGGGGGAGCTAATGGGTATCAGATGCATGTGATTAAGGTCAGGTGCCTTACTTTGCCTGACCTGATTAACAGAACAGTGTTTATGTAGAAAGGGGGCAGGGCGAGTTGGGACATTGGAGAATCCTAAAGATTAGGATGGGGCATGGGTACGGGAAAGGGGGAGATACTGCGTCTCGCCATTGGTTGCCTCACCCCCACTCGCCAAGATCTCCCACCCAGGTGATCCTCCTGCACTGGTCCACCCCCAGGGTCTGAATCCAAAGGCGATGGCTGTGCCCTGGCCACCTGAGAGAGGGAGAGAGAGATCGATCTTTGGGCACTAGCTAATGAAACACCCTTTGTTTTCTCACAACAGTCAAACAAGCGTGTGTGTCCTGGGAACAGCTGACTGCGCCACTAGACAAGGTGGGTGCGGATTGGCATTACCTAATTTTGAGATGTACTATCAGGCAGCCCAAGCAGGATTTTTTGCTTATTGGTTTGGGGACAGCATAGATAGGAGGCATCTGGAGGTAGAGAGGGCCCTTGCAATGCCATATTTACTGCACGCGGTTGTGTAAACGTCTCCTTGTAGGTCAGCCAGAGTGGGGAACATGGTGGGATTGACTTGTAGGTATTTCTGAAAGACACAGGAAACCCCCCACTCTGGGCTAGGGTATTCGTGTTACTTATTTTGCTCAGAAGAAAGAGTCCAGAGGAGTTTAATTTATATACAAAGTATCAAAGGATTTATTGTGCCCGATTCATTATTCACACAAACAAATTAATCATGATTTAATCAGCACTTTAGCATGTTATTTACATTGCAAGAGAGTTAAGAACACAGTAATCCATACATTTCATATAATCGACAGTAAATCATTTGCCCACATACAGCCATCATGCATCCACATTCCATACAATTTAAATACCCAACAACAATACATATATGGTAAAGCCTTTTAAAAAATCATGGCTAGCAGCTTTTAGTTTTTTGATAAAGTGCATTCAATGTGCATGACCACTCTGGTTGTCACAAGTGGTCTATCTCTGGGGTGGGTCAGTTAGATGTAGAACATGAACACATCCCCAATTTCTCGACCGGTTTCGACGTTTTGAGTTTCTTAACAAAGTCTTCATCAGGAAAAAGAAGCTTAACACCCTAAAAGAGAGGGAGACATACAAAACAGCTATGAGACCCTGACTCTCAGATAGCATAATACACACTAGGAGGGACCGTTCAGAATGAAAATACCCCCGCAATTCAAGATCAATTTAGCCACTATTTATTTATTATGAAAGTACATTACATGACATAACATTAAAATGGTGTAATCCAAGGGAATGTTCTCAGGAATACATCATTTATTTCCTACAGTGTCGGATAGAAAGTGCCACCATAAATGACTGGTGCCCTGAGGTGAAGTGGAGGGATCGGCCAAGGCATCTGCAACCACATGTCGCAGAACAAATTAAATGTTAGACCGGAAGGCATGCAGTAGTCATTGGGCCATATTTCAAAATGTGCGCCCAGTTGGGCCATAAATCAATAATGTGAATATTGGTATCATGGTGTTTTGAGAGGCACCCCAGATGGTGAAATTACATGCAGAAAGCTTTAAGGGTGATGTACTATCACTAACCTTCTAGGTAGGCGAGATAACTTCCCAAGCTACCAATAGCTACTGCAGCTGTGGCTGGTGGGATAGAAGTCATCAAAATCTGCAATGTGATAGAGAATCCTGAAATCCAACCAATCCACAGTGGTTTATCCGACTAAGAGTTGTAACTAAGGGCAATAGACTTACCACGTTGGAGAGAGAGGGATACCAAGACAATGTTAGTTCAGTCGGGGATCCCAAACAATTACAATGCACCGAGCACAAATTCAAGGGGGAAAGAAGAAGAGAAAGTCTCAGGCCTAAACGTGCACTGAGACCATCTGTGTGACAAAAAAGGGGTGGGGAGGAGAGACCTGCTATTAGCCCGAATCATTGTACAAATGTACATAATATTAATTGGCTGCCTAACCAAATAGCAAAGCAGGCCCAAGTATTACTTTGGGCAAGGGACAACCATTCCCAGCAGCTAAAAGGACTTGCTATAGATTACTATGGAAGAGCTGCTGCGAATTAACACTTGCTGCAATTACCTAATAGCAATCAACAGCTAGCCACTAGACACACAGTGGTTCCAGTTTCTGGGATCCCAGGACCAACTGCTCGACCATGGCTCAGACATGGGAAACAAAAGCTGATGTAAAATCACAAGTTTAGCATGGATTTTTATCCCATAGATTGTGAATGCTAGCCCCTCACTGGCTACCAATAGTGTCTACCCGGGATAACCGCTTACTGTATTGTGCGTGCGTCTCCTGCACAGGCTTCTCATCAGACGCGGCAGCAACGGAGCCTCTCGTTTAAACGTAACCAAGAGGTTTGGCCATCAAATGTCAGTACGACGCGCGTATCTGTGAGCGCCGTCGTATCCTTTCCTTTGTTTTATGGCGGCTAATCCAGTCGCACAACGACCCATCCCACAGGCAAAGAAGTCACCTGATGTCCTACGTCTGGGATCATGGAACGCGCTATTACACTGCCCCCTAGCTTCCAAACTAGTCACATGATGCCGTGCGAACAATCTCAGATTATTAACTCTCTGTAGATCCAACCTTTCACAGTGGCCATAGCTTTGTGGTGCTTCCACATGCAGTCACGGCCGCAGACACCATGGAACAGGCTAGAAAAGCCGCAACCCAGAGGTAGCAACAATTGGGAAACCAGTATTTTCAGTTGATTGTGAATTAATTAAACTTGTCACTCCCTGTTGGTAATGGGAGCTAAAGAGAGTTTATGGTATGTATAAGGTCAGAGGACTCCAATATTTTACAGTATTTTCAAAAATGAGAGTCCACAGGGGGCCTATTATTGGACATGAAAAATGTATTTATTTTGAAAAATTAAGTTTACATTTAAGACAGAGCAACATAAGCTGAGCCCAAACTCTTAACATATGCCTCATAGGCACCGTCAAAAGTAGAAAGTGTACTGGGCTGGATGCGATAGGATCATAGTATGACTAAACATTAGTCCCGACTCAAAATCCTAGTGCGATGTCTCTGATAAGCGAAATTAAAGGCTTCTTGCGAAAACTTAGGTTGCAATTCTATTTTATGGATCGTTCCACGTCTACTGAACTGAACATCTCTGGTTTCTCTAGACCATCTTCCTTTACCCCCAGTTCGGCTGACATTTCCCCAGAGGTTGCAATTTTTGAAAAACTGGTGCTTAAAGAAATAGAAGATTTGATTCAACACCCTAGAAATTTGGCTGGGCCCAATCTGAAATTATCAGAATTTCAAGCCATAAAAACTCTGGCTCAAGATCCATTTATAGTCATTAAGGCTGCCAATAAAGGGGAGGGATAGTGGTATGGGATGCGAATAACTACGATCAAGAAGTATTAAGACTCTTACACATCCCAGGTCGCTATACACAAATAGCCAATGATCCATCTAGTGGCATTAAGCAAAAGATATTCCAGGTTATAGAAGAAGCCAGCCAAGGAGGATTTCTTTCAAGTAAAGAATCTGAATTTATCAACTATTCAGAAGAGAGTATTCCTCTTTTTATATTATGCCCAAAGTGCATAAAGATATTAGAAGCCCTCCAGGTCGCCCAATTGTATCTGGGTGGGGGTTGATATTCGAACCCCTGTCGAAGTATATTGACTTCTTCATTAAACCACTAGCCATGGCGACACCCACTTTTTTCTTGGATTCTAGGGATGTCATTAATCTCATAGAAGGCCGAGACTTTGACCCCAACAAACAATTTCTAGCGACACTCGATATTGAGGCCCTCTATACTAATATACCGCAGGATAGAGCAGTCAATAGTCTAAGAACTATATTGGATAGACGGCCTCTTCCATACGATGTCCCCACGGATTTCCTATGTAAATGTGCTGAACTAGTCCTAGCCAATAGTTACTTCAAATTCAAAGATGAATATTTCCTACAAAGTAAGGGCACCGCGATGGGCTGTACTTTTGCCTCTAATTTGGCTATCATTTTTATGGCTGTTGGAGGAAGTGAAAATGTTGGTAGACACTAATCTGTTCATAGAGCAGATTAAACTTTACCGTCGATACATCAACAACATTCTATTAATATGGGAAGGCAATGTTGAATCTCTACTATTGTTTGCCGAATGGCTGAATCAAGGTGATTCTAATATACATTTCACATTTGACTACTCAACTTCAAGAATTTCATTTCTAGACTAGTCAATTTTCAACCATTCTGGCCTTCTTCAGACCGAGCTATATAGGAAACCGACCAAAAGAAATACCACACTTGAGTCTGACAGCCAACACCCCACTAGTCTGCTCCGCAATTTACCTTTTGGCATGTTTTTATGGCTTTGCCGTAATTTTACCAATATTACCAACTTTAATAAACATGCAGACAGTATGGAAACCAGACTCCTTGAGCGCGGTGACCAAAAAAAACTTATCAAACACTCTAGGAAAAGGGTGCGGTATGCAAACCACGAGTCATTATTATCTCCCAAAACAAAAAAGGACAAACAGGAACAGTTGGTATATGTGCCGACATTTTGCGAACATAGCAATGCTATTAAAGCCATTATCCTCAGGAACTGGAGGATCGTAAATTCATCTGAGACCAAAATGCAAATACCACTGTTTGCATTTAAGAGGAGCCGACATCTCAAGCAGAAAATGACCAGAGCTAGTAGTATGGCATTTAAGTATTCCAAAAAGACTACTTATTTTGTTGCAGAAGGAAAAATCTGGGACCTACGGACTTTTACAACATGTAAAAGTAAAAATGTAATCTATGAGATCCAATGTCCATGTAAAATGTTGTACATTGGGAAGACCACAAGAGAAGTTAATGTATGCATTAATGAACATCACTCAAAAATAAGAACACGCAATCTGAATGCCCCTATGGTGATTCATTTTGTAGAGATGAGCCACAGTGCAGACCAACTAGAATGGTTTTGCATAGAGAAAGTAAGGGCCCCCAATGCCATACAAATGGTAAGTAAACTGGCCTATAAGGAACAGTTATGGACTTTTAACCTCAAAACACTCACTAAGGGTCTCATTACATTGTAACCTTGAAACCCAAATGTTTAGGGGTCCCCTCCAGGCCTGATCATTCTGTGATCCTATTGCATCCAGCCCAGTACACTTTCTACTTTTGATGGTGCCTATGAGGCATATGTTAAGAGTTTGGGCACAGCTTATGTTGCTCTGGCTTAAATTTAAACTGAATTTTTCAAAATAAATCAATTTTTCATGTCCAATAATAGGCCCCCTGGGTATTCTCATTTTTGTTAATACTGTAAAATATTGGAGTCCTCTGACCTTATACATACCATAAACTTTCTCTAACTCCCATTACCAACAGGGAGTGACATAAGTTTAATTAATTCACAATCAACTGAAAATACTGGTTTCCCAATTGTTGCTACCTCTGGGTTGTGGCTTTTCTAGCCTGGTCCGTGGTGTCTGCAGCCGTGACTGCATGTGGATGCACCACAAAGCCGTGTCCACTGTGAAAGGTTGGATATACGAAGAGTTAATAGTCGACAAGTTTGGAAGCTAGGGGGCAGTGTAATAGTGTGTTCCACGATCCCAGACGTAGGACATCAGGTGACTTCTTTGCCTGTGGGATGGGTCGACGTGCGACTGGATTGGCCGCCATAAAGCAAAGGAAAGGATACGACGGCGCTCACGGATATGTGCGAAGTACTGACATTAGATGGACAAACCTTTTGGTTTTGCTTAAACGAGAGGTTCTGTTGCTGCTGTGCCTGATAAGAAGCCTGTGCAGGAGACGCACGCACAATACGGTAAGCTGTTATCCCGGGTAGACACTATTGGTAGCCAGTGAGGGGCTAGCATTCACAATCTATGGGATAAAAATCCATGCTAACTTGTGATTTTTCGGTTTACATCAGCTTTTGTTTCCCATGTCTGAGCCATGGTCGAGCAGTTGGTCCTGGGATCCCAGAAACTGGAACCACTGTGTGTCTAGTGGCTAGCTGTTGATTGCTATTAGGTAATTGCAGCAAGTGTTAATTCGCAGCAGCTCTTCCATAGTAATCTATAGCAAGTCCTTTTAGCTGCTGGGAATGGTTGTCCCTTGCCCAAAGTAATACTTGGGCCAGCTTTGTTATTTGGTTAGGCAGCCAATTAATATTATGCACATTTGTACAGTGATTTGGGCTAATAGCATGTCATTTCTCCTCCCTCCACCCCTTTTTTGTCACACAGATGGTCTCAGTACACGTTTAGGCCTGAGACTTTCTCTTCTTCTTTCCCCCTTAGATTTGTGCTCGGGGCGTTGTGATTGTTTGGGAACCCCGACTGAACTAACATATTGGTGGTATCCCTCTCTCCAACGTGGTAAGTCTATTGCCCTTAGTTACAGCTCTTAGTCAGATAAACCACTGTGGATTGGTTGGATTTCAGGATTCTCTATCACATTGCAGATTTTGCTGACTTCTGTCCCCCCAGCCACGGCTGCAGAAGCTATTGGTAGCTTGGGAAGTTATCTCGCCTAGAAATAAGGATAGTGATAGTACATCACCCTTAAAGCTTTCTGCATGTAATTTCACTGTCTGGGGTGCCTCTCAAAACACCATGATCCCAATATTCACATTATTGGTTTATGGCCCATCTGGGCGCACCTTTTGAAATATGGCCCAATGATTACTGCATACCTTCCGGTCTAACATTTAATTTGTTCTGCAACATGTGGTTGCAGATGCCTTGGCCTATCCCTCCACTTCACCTCAGGGCACCAGTCATTTATGGGGGCATTTTCTGTCCAACACTATAGGAAATAAATGGTGTATTCCTGAGAACATTCCCTTGGATTACACCATTTTAATGTTATGTCATGTACTTTCATAATAAATAAATAGTGGCTTAATTTATCTTGAATTGCAGGGGTATTTTCATTCTGAACGGTCCCTCCTAGTGTGCATTATGCTATCTGAGAGTCCGGGTCTCATAGCTGTTTTGTATGTCTCCCTCTCTTTTAGAGTGTTAAACTTCTTTTTCCTGATGAAGACGTTAAGCGACTCAAAAACGTCAAAACCGGTCGAGAAATTGAGAATGTGGTCATGTTCTACATCTAACTGACCTACCCCAGAGATAGACCACTTTTGTGACAACCAGAGTGGTCATGTACATTGAATGCACTTTATCAAAAAACTAAAAGCTGCTAGCCTTGATTGTGTACCATATATGTATTGTTGTTGGGTATTTAACTTGTATGGAATGTGGATGCATGATGGCTGTATGTGGACGAATAAGCGAATGATTTACTGTTGATCATATGAACTGTATGGATTACTGTGTTCTTAACTCTCCTGCAATGTAAATAACATGCTAAAGTTCTGATTAAATCATGATTAATTTGTTTGTGTAAATAATGTTTCAGGCACAATAAATCCTTTTGATAATTTGTTTATAAATTAAACTCTTCTGGACTCTTTCTTCTGAGCAAATTAGGAATTGACTTGTAGATCATGGGTTCCAATTGAGGGGAAAGCTAAGGGTGAAGTCATTTACTCTCCCAAACGTCCAATCATACACATGGCGGGTTTGCCTATGACAAGTGAACCAGGATTTATATGCTGTATGATGCGCTTGGGCATACCATGCTTTTGGGATCTCTTCCTGGAGGGACAATTTATAACTGTGGAGGAGATGCGTAGCAAGGGGACATTCAAGTCACTGGGTCTTTGTCTGTATTTTAGGATGCGACAAACCCTGAGAGACTTGTTCTTGACCTTTCCTAAAGAACCAGGAGTGGCACCTATAATGGATGGGATGTTAGAACGGGTAGATACCAGTAGAATTGTGTCCACTCTATACAGCATGGTGCAGGACGCCTGGGTGGGCTGGTCAGAGTCCTCGCGAAGGAAGTGGGGGATATCTTTGCAGGGGTACACGGTTTCAGAGGAGATGTGGAGATATTGTTGTGTGCAGACACGAAAGATAGCCCTTAATAGTCGATTTCAGCTGATTCACTTTAAGTATCTACACCAATTTTACTGCATACCTGCAATGTTGCATAGATTCTTCCCAGACACCTCAGACAAATCCACTCGCTGTTCCACCACACCAGCGGACTTTACACATGTGGCGTGGAGTTGCCCCCGCAGTATGGTGGTTTTGGGAAACCGCTACTGCTGTTAGCTAAGAGGAGAGTGGCAATGGTGTGGGGTCCTGTGGTTGAACGATGGATGGAAAGAAGGCATTCTCTATTGCAATGAGATGGAAATGGAATATGGAAAAAGAATAGTGCACCCCTGTGCCAAACCCATTGACATATGGGATCCTTGTATACATTATCTGGTTGTACAGGCTCAAATGGAGGGGAGCCATCCTGAAAATAACTGAACGACGGTTGGGATTTTGGTTATACATCTGTTAATGCAGAGAGGTAAATACAGGTGCTTGGAGGGGACATGTATTGATGATGAGCAGAGACTTAGCCAAGACACGGTGAGGAGCTTATACGTTTACAACTAGGGTGTAATGAAATGCTTTTATGGAGCCACATGAGCGAAGGGGTAGAACTGCTCAATCACTGCCCTTCTCTCACCTTGGGGTATTTATTTTAAGATGTGGATATAATAAAGATGGGGGTTGTAACAGACAATGATGGGATGAAGGGGGCATGAGTGGGTTCATCTGCTGAACCACTGTAATGCTGTGTGTTGTTAAAAATAATAAACTGAGTTTTAAAAAAAACGACAGAACACACCTGCCCTAGCACTAAGAACTGTAATGAATCCTGCATAGTGTAAGGAAGGCATGGTATCAACAGCAAGATGCACAAGTGGCCACAGTTGAAGGGTGTTTATTGAACTTCAACAAGGATGTGATAAACGCCTATCTAATCCTAAATCTACAGATGGGAGCAAGCTACGACCATCAAATAATAATAATAATGTAGTCCTAGTGGCGTCTTGTCAAAATAAAAGTGCCTATACTAAAAAAACTATTGCCAATCCTTACCTCTAAATACAAATAGTGTGGGGTAGTGTTTATGAAAAGAAATATTCACAAAATTATGTCAGGATGTTCAGGCCGTTGGCCTTCCTTCCCCACGTTTTTAGCATGGGACGGTTCACTCGAGCATAGCACACTCTCTAGCTTCTTCGGCATGAGGATACAGTTCCATAACCAGCATCAGGGACATCTCTGCCAAAGTCTTTCTTTATCAAAGTCTCTTGATTCAGCGGGCCTGATGTACCAAAATAAACACAAAGGTCCTTTCGTCCTACAAGTACTTCATTCAGGTGACTCGCGGTTCACCCCGGATCCCCCTCAGCCAGGCTCAGATCCTTCCTTTTACACAATTCGTCTCCCTCAGCCGGGCTCGGACCAATTTCAGTTTGCATTAACTATCAAAGACTTTCGAATGTGCACAGGGTTTAGCTTGACGTTGCAGGACCACTTCGATTTCACAATTCCTTTTTACGTTTGCCACCTTTCAGTCGGATACCTAACAGAAACCTTTGAACGAGCAACCACATGGCACCGGACCACTCTGTATATGGTATCTATCTTGGCTTCAAAAGTTCAGTCACTCCTTTAATGTTCAATTATATTTGCGTCGCTTGTCACATACGCTTCACACACTGTTCTCTTCAGATTTCTTCATACAATGTTGCTACTTGCAACCTTGGTTGTAACACAGACCGGTCTGCTATCAGTCTCCCCAACTCACCGGCTGTGCTGACTTTCTTGGTGCTGCTTTGTTGTAGGATCCAAGACAGTACCACGGTGGAAAGCTATCCTCCCCGCCTAGACTATCGACTTAACAGTCTTTCTCTGAGACGGTAACCCTCTTCGGTCTTGCCTCCTTTCTCCTGTTATTATACTGCCATCTTGGAACTGCTGCTTCCTCATGTGCTTTGCCTCGCTCCTAGTGTGCTTTCGTGCTCCGCCTGTTATCCGTGTGGGGAAGTGTGGAAGTTGGGTGTATGTGCAATGATCAATAATTGCCTGACTCTGCCTGACCATTGTGCTGGGAAATGTCATGTATAAGGCTCGGGTGTTAGTCTGTTTTCTCTCACAGTGAGTTGTCCATGAGAAAGTGTTCACGTTGGGAAAGGGAAAATGGGGAGGGGTTGAGTTCCTAAGTATCCTACCTGGTAGGATGGGGAAAAGGTGTTACAGGGAAGGGCATACCCTGTCTCACCATCCGGTGTCCCAACTCCCGAAGACCCCTCATCCAGGTGATCCTCCCGCACTGGTTCACTCCTAGGAACTGAATCCAAAAGCGATGGCTTTGTCCTGATCACCTGAATGACAGATCCCCGGGGACTAGCGAGTGAGATACCTTCCGTTTTCTCACAAGTCATCCCAGAATCCCAGCCTAAAGCCTCCTTTCATGTGGTCAGGGAAAGGCAGAAACGACTTGATCCTAACCCTGGGTGAGCTATCAGTGGGAAGCATCACATGGGAGGAGAAGGCTATCAAGGGAATTTGGTGACTCCAACAGGAGAGACGCGGTACTCCTCTCCTTCTGAGGAAGAAGGTTTGCGAATGGCTTAATATTTAATGGCATATCGTCACTGTAAGAAATCCCCTCCGAAACTCTTACTATGTATTAAATATAAAAGTCTTCTTTGTGCACATGGAAAAGATGTATATCTGAAGCAGGGAGTTAATGATACTACTTTTAGTAGTACTGATTCTACATGGGTTTCTGTTAATAAATATAAGAAAGAAACCCTAATTCTCTTAAAATCTTCCATTAAACATAGGTCTCAATCCTTTGATCAAAGTGAATTAAAAGATGGTGAAGACTTTCATGTTCATACAACCAAGAACATTATGGAATAACAGTCCCATAATGCTCTGAGTACGGGGACGAGTAAGAGGGTCTGGAGCTAGACTATAGTATGTGGTCTAGTAGTTGTAATATCCAACACCTGAGTGGGACCTTTAAATATTTAAACAAATTTCAGGGGCAGGGTTGGGAGGAGGCAGCAGGAACATCAGAAGCAGTGTGAAGCAGAGTACGGCATCGCCCCTGTTCCGATAGTGGGACGCTGTGAGGCGACTGTGACTGAAGTTGTGGTTCCCAAGAGATGCAGAGGACGTTTAGTGGGAAGCAGTGCTGAGACTGGCCTGTCCTGAGGGAAAGAAGCACTATCTGCGTCCTACATCTCACTCCAGTGTGCGGACTGCATCAGAGCAGAGGTAGCTCCATTGACGGAGAGCGCGGTCAACTGGAAGCCAACTGTAGCTGTCAAATACCTGGGCTGACCTGACGAGCAGTGAAGCAGAGGAAGCGGCTCAGGAGGAGACGTCAGCGGCAACCAGTGAGTTGGCCTAATCGAGGTAACCCCTGGGTGCTCCAAACCGACCAATAAACAAGAAAGTTAATTTTGAATACCGAACAGTTAAATTCAAACACACTGAATGTAATGATTTACAAGAGAGAGGGTGAACAGAAGCAGATTTTAACACGCACTGTCCAAGCCAAAAAGGGACAATTCTTAAGCAAAGTGAATACGGTGTATGTGAAAGGAGAGGCCAAATAAGAGCACACTATAACCAACATTGCCCAAGCCAAGAGATATCAAGGCAGATTGAATGTAACAAACAGCAGTTGTAAATCACGTTGTCAACAGCCAGTAGGTTGTGTGGAAAGAAGTCAGAGACAGCAGGGTAAAAGCCCTCCTTGTAGAAAGGATCAAGTGGGGGAGAATTACAACCTGCATTGCCAAAAGCAAACAAATCAATGTAAGAATCATCATACTCTTGTATATGAAAATCGTTATAAGCCAATTGAATTACAAGTCAAAAGACGGATACCAGAAGATGATGTTGGTTTAACTTTCCCCATTCAGGAGTTAACTGTGGAAAGTTGTGAACAAGCCTTACCACAAAGTATGAGTAGTAGTAGTAGGAGCTTTATCCTGACAGGCAAGTATACCAGGAAAGGGACAAGTAGTGGTTAGTCTTGGCAGGCGAGTGGACTAGGAAGAAAAGAAGTTGAAATACTGTAACTGTGGTAGGTTGTGGTTGAAGTAGAAGGTGGAAAAGTATTGCAATTCTACCATTGTGTTTGATGAACTGTTGCAAAACCATCCTGACTTGAGTAGAACATTTGAATGCTATATACCGATTAAGGTGCTGTTTATGAAGAAGGAATGTAAAGTGGTGAAAACTGATTTGATCTCTAGAGAAATGAATCGCTGTGTCATTGACTTTCCAATTTGATAAATGAAGGAAGAGACTTTTTGATTTGACAAGTGGAAACCGTAACTATTGTCATAAGAGTGAGAAACCTTGTGGAAATAAGGAAGTCACCTTACCAAGTAAAGGACTGCACATTCCACCTGGAATGGAACTTGGCGAGAGAAAATAAGGTTTTGGAAATTGAAGGTGGGTTTAATATAATCTGAATTGATCTAGGGCAAGGAGATACAACCCTGATCAAAAGAAGTCTTGTTTCTTTATATTTGAATGTATGTTAAGTTGCCAAATACTCCCTATATGATTTTATGTATTAGTGTGAGGGACAGACATTTTGGACACCAGGTCATTTTCGTTTAATATTAGTTTGACGGGTAGAGAAATCCTTGCTAGGTTAGGGGAAGATAGGCGTTTATCACACCTTTTTATTTAATAAATGGCGTCTTTTGATAAAACTTCACCTATGTGTCCACCTCCCATGTCCGATTCCTCACAGAACCCTAACCTGGTTACCAGTAAAAAAAAGAATCTTTAAAATCCTCCGCATAACCCACAGAGCAATCCACGGCCATTCATACAGGGAATAATTTCCATCTACAAAACAAACCGAACACTAAGATCCAGCAACGACATTCACTTCAAACCAAAACAATACTCAGAGGAAAATATGGCGGATCAGCATTCTCCTGCATCTTAGCAAAACTTTGGCATTCACTCACTAAGCAAAGGAAATATGATCAACAGAAGAACACCTAAAATGCAGACAATTGCTAAAGACATGGCTCTTTAAATTCACTGAGCTAAACGGGAAACACCTTCAAAGGGAAACAGTCAACACAACACAACACAAGAGAAACACCCAAAACCTAATTAACCAAAACCTGGATACCCCAACAAAAGAAAGCATTTGAACACAAATCCCCATAGAATAATATGAACCCTGCCAGACTAACATAACCATCGCATAGAATTGCACAGACTACTAACATCACTAACTAACCCTACAAAAACGTTTATATATCCTGCAAACTCGCTCTCAAACACTGAACAAAACCCACAGATACCTATAATGCAGTAGAAACATAAAACCACCTCCAAAATGAACACACTCAACAACACCCAACTAAACACAACACGCCACAGAAAACTTAACCAATTACACACAAATCTCATACACACTCGTGCAACAAACATGACCTAACCCTTACCAACTAAAAACAAGCCCAGCACACAGTGACCATTTGTTTCCGAACTGAAGCTAACAGCACATCAAAGCTCTCTAGCGCTTGCTCTATCCCACTAACTAATCCCTCCTACCCCTCCTTCCCTTTCGGATCGGTCAGATGTGAGAAACCTGAAGGTGTCTCACTGACTAGTTCCCAGGGATCGGTCATCCAGGTGGCCAGGACACGGCCATCTCTGTTGGATCCAGTTCCTGGGGGTGGACCAGTGTGGGTGGATCACCGGGATGGGGGGTCCTTGGGGTGGAAGTGGGACACTGACGGGTGAGACGCGGTACCCCCTTCCTTATGAGAGCTCTTCCCCATCCTACCCCGTAGGATATTCACCCCCACCCTCTTTTCCGACACAAACACTTTCTTACACCATGAAAAACAACAGACTAACACTAGAGCCGTTTAACTGACATATCCACATACAAGCGTCAGGCAGAGTCAGACAATTGATAATAACCACACATGCCTGACGGCCCTTTCCCTTCCCCACAAAGATAAAAGGTGGAGCACAAGAGCACACTACAAGCAAGGCAGACTGCACGACGAGTCAGCTATTCCAGGACGGCAGTTCAAGAGAAGGAGAAAGGCAGCTAGAGCAGAAAGGACGACAAGGAGAGAAGTGCCCTTGCCCTTTCCGAGCCAGACCCGCAAAGCCTCTGTGAAAGTAATCATAAGACCAGGAAGAACAGCCAGCAGATGTCAACGGTGCACAGAGCCTTCCTACATTGATAACGAAGGCAGAGAGAAACGCTCGCTACCGTAGTATAGCCCTTAACTCCAAAGACAAATGCCAAGCGGTTCATCACAGCCGGTGAGTCGGAGGGAGAACCGATAGTAAAGCGAACTATGCTGAGCGAAGGTTGCAAATGGCAACATAAGCTGAATTAAATAACAAAGACTGTGTGTGTTGCAGAACAGTTAAAACCACATGGAAGGACCAGCTGCGGAGTGGTCCGGCGCCACGTGGGCCCTCAATCGAAAGACACTGCGTGGTCCCCTTTTGCTAAAACTAGAAATACCAGAGGACCATAGGAGAGTACGTTGTAAGAGGTCAAAGTGGTCATACAAGGGTCGAGTAAAACCTTTTTACAGTCGAAACTCTGACGCACAAATGAAAGCCTGACTGGGGGCTTTAAAGGAAAGCCTGACTGGGGGCTTTTAAAGAGGGCATGACGGGGCTAAAATCCGTACTTGAGTAAAGTGAATAGAAGCTAAGGCAAATGTGAACCAGACTGAGGGATGTCTGCGAAATAGGGTGGTTGGAAACACCCCAAGAATATTGAAGTACTTGAAACCTGACTAGGGGCTGAGACCCAGACTTAAGCAGGAAAAGAACCCCAAGGGGGTCTAACACATTATGGCAAGTGTGAACCTGATGGAGGGATGCTATCCTCTCACACACTCTCCTCACCTTAACAAACACTCTCTTAACGGCTTCACTCTCTCAAACTGGTAACATTCTCCCTCACAAATACCTCACCTTGCACACTACCTGAGTAATCCGCCTCCAGACTCCTATACACTGTCCTTCCTCCCCATGGTCTCTTGGCCTGCCTCTGCCCTCACTGGAACAATGCACACTCTACCTTTCCATCTGTCTCTTTTTTATACTGTAGTTCAGTCACCCCCTTTCATTGGCTGCAGTGCTCACCTGACTCTCTGCACCATTTGGTGCCTGTATTTCCATAGGAGCATCATGACATGTGAGTGTCATGACAAGTGAGTTTTTAGTGCCGCTCACCTCCCCCTTTTCCAGCACAATTTTGGAAACCATCTCTAATGGCTGCTGTGATGTTTCTCTGGCATGCTGTGGGATGGACAGCATACTGTTTCTACTGCCACAGTGAGTTATTTGCTTTTATAGGATGTAGGATGCTGGGTGATGTCTGTTTGTGGTGTCGCTTCACAGTCCATATTAGTTGCTGCGTTTCGGGTCTCCTTATCGTTTGGTTACAGTCTCAGTTTTCCTGGCTGCTCCCAAGTGCCTTCTGGCACAGAAAAAGTGCTGGGAGGCATTTTGCGACAGAGGGTGGAACCAATAGCCACATGGAAAAACTTGGTCACACTAAAAGGAGTTTTTCATAACCAGGAAGATACAGGTCTGAATGCTGCCTGCTTAGTGCATAAAGTGAAAGCACCAATACACCTGGTATGATCCTTTGTAAGGAAACTCTGTCAAAGTATTTTTTGTTTTTTCCTAAGCTAACTACAGACCGGTCCAGCTATGGAGTTTTCAAGTAGGGGACAGGATCCAGTGACTGACTGCCTGATGGGGAGCTGTCCAGTGGCCCACAAAATCCACTTGTGTAAATCTACAAAGAAGCAGATGAAGGGGAAGATTCATCATTTCTACAGAAGAACTCCCAACTGGAATGCCCAGGATCTCTGGATGCAGATTATGAGACGGACGGCTCCCCAACACTGGTGGCGTACACTAAAGAAGACCTCATGGCCTCAATGAAATTACTGTCTCTGACATAGGAATTATCAAATTTGAAGAAGGTGATGGCCTGGGGGAGAGAGTAAATACAACAGAACACTTGCTAAACAACCAGTTAGAACTGTTGCCAAGAACTCATGAAGATATCCTCTCAGTGCAGTGCCTGGCAGACAAACTGGTCATGATATGATATGATTGTTTATTTATATAGCGCCTATACACAATGTGTTTCAAAGCAAGAGAGGGAACAAAGGAAGATGCAATGACATTCTTACAGGCCATGAACAATAAGGATGTGAAATTAACTATCGTACTCGGCCTGACGACATTTCAGATAGTGCAAGAGCTAAGACATAGATAATGAAGGGAGGGGGAGAGTGGGAAGGAGATGCAAAGACCCCAAAAACGGGTCTAAAAGAGGAAACGTTAGGCTGACATTCCTGAAAGAATATAGTGAATGACATAACCCACAGGGAGTCTTGTAAACTGTTGTCAAGAAGCTCCTGTCCAGTGCCAACGATCATCCAGCATTAGAGCGCACAGGGTGGGCCGAGAACCAAGAGTCATGATAGCTGGCCTAGTAACATTCTTTCCAACCCCCACTCTCAATTTAAGGAAAAACCTTTAAGATCAGCTGGACAACACAGACCTTTGGAAGTTGGAAACACATGTATATAGCTATTACAAAATGTGGTAGCAGCTACATTACAGATAAACTCATCAGACAAAGTCAGAGTTTGGTGGTTCTTCCCGACTGGCTTACAATTTCAGCTTCACAGGAAGCAACACAACATTCGATCTCTGGAAGAGGGAGAAAAGGTGCTTGGAATATCCTTCCCGCAGCCATAGTCCACCACCAACCCGGACTTCCCCCTTGGTGTAACACATATCTAAACATGGGGGACAAAAAAAGCCAAACTGGAGGGAAAACTGATGTTCTTGTTATACTGCAAATTCCATTCATCAGTTTGACAAAAAAATGTATTTGAACAATTGGCAGGGTATTGACCAGCCTAAAGGGGGCTCAGAACCGTTGAAGTCACATACTCTTAGTTAAAAGGGTTGAGGTGAGAGCAGAGCATGCTCTTCAAAAGTAACAAAGGTCTTCTTTTGCTTGGGGGTGGTAGGTACTTGGGGAGATGTGAGGGGTAAGAAATGAAAGCCGGATACAAAGTTGTCATGTTTTATTTAAATAGAAATGGGTTGGGGAAATTACTCTGTCCATATTCTAAAGACGGGTTTCGCAGCCTAAAAACCATAAACGAAGAATCTGTCTGTGTCAGGATGGTTCCCTTCCCCTGGATTTGAAATGGGATGGCAATGTCTCTTTTACTAACTGTTCCTTTTGTGTGTTTCCTGGATTCACAATGTTCCCGTTAGGCAACAAGTTCTGCAACAGTCTTTCTTTAACACAAGTGGCTCTTTTGTCAAGCAAACACTGTCCTTCTATTAGCATTTCTTGTAGCTTTGCAACCCACCAGGTATACTCCCCTGCCGGGACTCTTTGTGCAATTCCAACTGCCTGGTGTACTCTCCTGCCAGACCTTCTCTTGGGTTTCAATTGCATGGCATCCTACCTTGCTAGGACTTCTTATGGGTTTCATAGTTCATCTGTATCACCAAAACTGAATATACCGTTCTTGGCTCAATATATCTGTCTGTGGTAATGTACGTTCACACTTTTCCCCTTTTACATAAGTATCTTATTGGGGATTGAATCTGTACTTTGCCTTTTCTGTATTCAATCATGTTTCTTGTAGTTCCTGTGCTAGCAATCTCATGACATTCAAAATGTCTTTGGCGCGGTCGCCGCAAAGCCTTGGGGTCCGCACTGGCTTTGGGTTAACACACTGGTTCTCTTCGGCGTCTCTGTTCCGGTTCACGTCTCTCTGGTGTGTCTCTTCCACTCTGGATTGTGCAGATGTCCTTCCTGCTTCCCTTGCGGCTCCACGGCCACACGCCTGCTTCCCTTCAGGTCCCGATTCGGAGAATGTCGCCTCTTCGAGCAGCCGAGCACCCAGGAACCCTCTCGTGGATCCCGGCATCTCCACTGCACCTCCTTCTCGCACACTGCGTTTCTCATTCTGCTTCGGCGGATTCCTCTGCACCGCCTCACTGGTATGTGTGATCCGCACTCAGGTGGGGGTGTGTTTGGGGGTGTGTTTGGGGTGCAAGCAGGGCAGTAGTGCTCCAAGTAAGTGCATCCAGGTCAGGCAGCTCTGGGTAAGTGCAAGGAGGCAGTGGACTGTAGGGTTACTAGGGTTACCGATACAGCCCCTAAGTGCATGGTAGACCAGAGGCAGTGCCGGGCTACTGGTCGTGGAGGAGCTTGGTCCCAGTAAGGTTCAGAGGGTAGCTTGGCAACCAGTCAGCGCAGCCGATGGGTAGGTCAGCAGGGGAGAGAGAGTGAGAGAGAGTGAGGGCGAGATATGAGATATGCTTCCGGAACCTCAGGTGGTCCTGCCCAAGTGTGAGATGGGCATGGGCCCCATTCCAAAGAGAGGCACCTGCAGAGGAGAGAGATCTACCCCCCACTCGGCCGGAGAAGCGTCTGACCCTCTGAGAGTTGGAGGTGGTTGAGCGAAGGGCTTGTGAAGGGAGGTGTTTAGTTAGTGAGAATTGGATGTAATGCAGGCCCCGGCCCAAGAAAGCAATGTGAATGATGATGATACAGAGGGTCTTGGAACTTGATCGTTTCACCCACCGGAAGCCAGTGGAGAGATGCGCTTCCTGGACTTGAGGCCAAGTACAATTCTCAAAGTCCTGTTCTGGATTAGTTGCAGAGGGCGGAGAGTAGAGGAAGGCAGATTGAGAAAGAGGCTGTTGCAGTAATTCAGCTTAGAGGGAACCAGGGCTCTGGAGACAGTGAGCTTCTGGGGGAAGTGGGAAGGAAGTCAGCCAAGCCAGGGCCTGATATGTGAAGCCCAGGTTCTCACAGAGATGATTGATCAGGTTGGCATGATTGACTTGGCTGTGTCGAAAGCAGATGAAAGATCAAGGAGGATGAGGACTGAGGGAAGGCTAGAATGGTGTTTCAAGGCAGTTACGGGGAGGGCCAAGTAGCGGAGCCCGCAGCGGGATTAGTCACCAGAAAGATTGGGGTAAGTAACTGTTCAGAGGATGGGAAAGTGTATGGGTGGCTGGGGGCCCTCTAAAGGGAGTGTTAAAACCATGGAAGTATTTGATCACATGCAGGGAAGGGGCAGACAGACGTATACCAGTATCTATTGGGTGAAATAGGTTTAAAATTCTATCCGTTAATATTAGAGGCCTTAACTCCCAAGAGAACCCAGCTGCTACACCTCCTACAACAGACCAAGAAAGATTTTTGTTGCGTTCAGGAAACGCAACTTTAAAAAAAAAAAAAAAGATGAACTAAGGTTGGCCAGTAAATTATACTCTTATTCAACACTAGGCTTTTAGCCCAACCAAAAAAAGCAGGAGTGGCAATTTTGATCAATAAGGGTACACTCGAACGCACACCATGAAGGACCCGGAAGGCTGTTCTATGTGGGAAAAGGGTGCACTTGGAAAGCATAGAGTGATGCTTAGTTCAAGCTACACTATAACCAACAAAGTGATGGGTGGAAGGCTTTGAACAAAACCACTGGCACTGCTCTTGGCAACCTTACACTCCACTGTTTTTTAGCCTGCCTGTGCCACTGCAAAAAGGGGTCCAGCCATATTCAAATCAGTCGGGCACTGGCACCAATTGGAGCAGCCCAGCCCAAACTGCTAAGCCAGTCGTTCAGATGTATTCAAAACCTTCACCCATCACTGTTCTTTTGTTCTAATTTGTCACCCTGTTTGAGAGAGGGTTTGCCGAGACGTGGATCCTTTGCTTGCTGCGCCACGGCTAAAAATAACAGTGGTGTGGATGGTTGCCCAGAGCAGTGCCAGTGGTTCGGATGTATTTAAAACCTTCCACCCATCACTGTTTTGGTTATAATTTGACTCCTTGTGTGAGAGAGGGTATGCCCAGCGGCGAGTCTCTTGCTCGCTGCGCCATAGAGATCCAAGCTGGACCACACTGATGAGGCCCAACAAAGCAGAAACGTTTCTGTGAATGCTTATGTTTCTGTGCAGGGGGGACCTGGCCTAGCAGTTCGGGCTGGGCTTCTCCCATTGGTAACAGAACCTGACTGATTTGCATATTCATTTTATTTATTTATAAAGCGCTGGGACGAAGCCCATAGCCATGGAAGCACTAAGATGGGGACAAACAGCATACAACATTCAAGTCAAGCCGTTGAGACTGCAGTCAACATGGTCCAAGTAGAAATGTATTCAAAGAGGATTGTTTTCAGCTTCTGCGTAAAAACTGGAAGGGAGGAACAGGATGCGAGGTCAGGTGGTAAAGCATTCCACATTCGAGAGGCGGCTATAGGGAAACATCTGGCTGAGACCAGGGTCAGTTTTGCTTTGGGATCTGCAGAAGGCACCAGTTATTAGACCTCCGTGTAGGCCTAATGGGGAGCCAGGAGAGTTGGTTGGAGAGAGAAACTGGGCTTTTCCCATAAACGCAGGCGTGTGGAATACATAAGGTCCTGAATGTGATTCGCTTACCATTAGGTAACCAGTGTAGGGATCTCCTCACCACCATAACATGATCATTTCTTCGAAGCCCCTTCACCACTTGGACTGCATTGTTTTGCACCGCCTGTAGATGATTATTTCACCCATGCCTATGCCCTGGAGCATACTGGAGCAGTAGTCCTTACACGCTCCTATAATGGCATGTGCTAAAGTCTGGGGTCTTTACAGGATCAGGACCGGGAGCTCAGCTGAGAAGCATCTGCTGGTGTCTCCGGATAGCCACGCCCCCCAGTCCCATATTTTTACTGTAAGTTTCGTAGAGGAAAGCCGATTGAGCAACTACTTACAGGCTATTTGGGGGATGTATGCCATAGAACGGAGGGGGAGCGGTAATTTGAATTGTTCGATGTCGACCAATCTTGCAAGGGACGCTGGAATGAGCCAAGCCAGGAAGTGTCATTTGCACTGCTGTGTAATATTTGTGCAGATTCGGGCCCCCAGTCCACCCAGCCAGGCACTGCCCATCATTACCATCCTGAGTATCCTGGCTTCCTTTCCCCGCCATATAAACCAAAAGAGGTTTCTGCAAGATTTCCACTGGTAAAGTCGTGCATCAATAGAGAAACAGGGGAGAGGAGATTCATTTTACTGGCTGCAATCCGCCCCATAAACAAAATTTCTTGGGTCGACCATCTTTCCAAGTCCGCTTCCAGCTCGTTAAAGAGGAGTGGGAAATTAGCTGCATATAACTCCCCCGGGGAGGCTGCAATACAGACCCCCAGGTATTTTATAGACTTCCTGTTCCATTTAATGGGGCAGGGTGGTTGAAGGGCGAGTGCCTCTTCTGTAGTGAGTCCCATCCCCAGGGCTGCAGACTTGCCATAGTAAATCTCAAACCCTGCTATCTGCCCAAAATAATTTAGTTCTAGGAGAGAATGTTGTAGGGCAGACTGAATATTTGATAAGGTGGGCAGCACATTGTCTGCATAGAGGGATAATTTATGCTGCGTTTGGCCTATTCTAACCCCTTCAATAAGGGGGCTATTGCGTATCCGGTGGGTAAGGGGTTCCATTAACAATGCAAACCCTAGAAGGGGTAGGGGACATCCCTGTCTGGTTCTGCAGGTAAGTGGTATGGGAGCTGTTTGCCCTACTTTAACCCGTAACAAGGTCTTAGGAGCACTATAAGTGGCCAAAACCATTTTCCTAAAGAGGGGCGGATTTCATAAAGGCCCAGTCAACCTTCTAGAACGCCTTAGTTGCATCAAATACCAATAGTGTCAGCTTAGGTTGTTCTACAGTTGCTATTTCTACCAAGTTTAAAGCCCGGCGGATATTGTCTCCAGTCGTTCTGCCCAGGATGAAGCCCGTTTGGTCTAAATTCATAAGTTTAGGAAGGACTTCGGCTAATCAGTTGGCTAATACTTTGGAGTGATTGTTTGTGTCTATATTGAGCAACGAGTTTGGCCTATAAGAGGCACAATCTCTGGGGTTTTTCCCTGGCTTAAGTAATAGAATAGTCAAGGAGACCTGCATGGAGGGGATAATGCAGCCAGTTTGTCAGAAGGAGTTAGAGAGAGCTGTAAGGGGATAGGAGTTGGAAAGGTTTATACAACCTTGTTGAAAACCCATCCAGGCCAGGGACTCTTGTCTTCAGTGCTTTGATCACTGAGTCCACTTCCTCAATTGTAATTCGAGCTTCTAGGGCCTCACTATCCGCTTTAGTAAGGTGAGGGAGATCGGCCCCTTATATGTACCACTTCTGTTCCGCCAAACTCCGGGGCGGTGTAGACATGGTTTCAACCAGATGGGATGCTGCTAACTGTAATTTAGACTCTTCTGCATATAGAACTATACCCTGTGAGTTTCTGAGACCCACTATCCTGTTTTGTCGTTTAGATTTTTCCAGCTTTCTGACCAAGAACTTGTTAGCTTTGTTACCCTTGTCATAATACCCCTGTTTCGTAGTAAGCAAGGATTGGGCTGTTTCTTCAGCATAAAGGGCTTTTAGCTTATTTTGGGAAATCTGCACAGAACGGTGGATTTTAGGAGACCATCCCTTTTTGTGTTTTCTTTCTGCTTCTGCTGTTTTCCTTTCCAACTGGGTTCGCCTCAATAGTTTACGTTTCCGATAAGCAGGCGCATGGGCTATAAGTCCCCCGTCCCCCGAAATACTTCTTTTATCGCCTCCCATGTGATTGCCGATGACATCAGCTCTGTGGGGTTCTCTTAGAAATCGTTTCCGGATGGCCTTGGCAATCCTATCCATAAGTGCCATGTCATTTAAAATGGTATCCTATAAACTCCACCTGGGTATGGGGGGAGGGCACTGGGTTGTAGATTCAGGCTATTAAAAGCACAGGGGCATGATCTGATGGCACTCTTGGTTCTATGGTCACCTCATCAATATATGACATAAGCTGGGGGGCTGGCCAGGAGTAAGTCTATTCAGGAGGAAGTGTGGTGCACATGACAAAAAAAGGAGTAATCCTTCTCACCTGGATGCAACAACCTCCAGGTGTCAACCACTCCCAAGGTCTTGAACAAGTGGAGCAGACCCAGGGCAATGTTGAAGTCTCTTGGGGTGGGTTGGTGCTTTTTGCCAATTAGGGGGTCAGGAACCCCATTAAAGTCTCCCCCAATTATTACTGTCCCTCGAAAAGGGGAGAAATTTAGATTCTAGGTCCCCTAGAAAGTTCTCTTGCCCCTCATTAGGTGCATACACCGAAATCAAGGTATAAAGATGCCAGAATAACATACCTTTAACGGCTGTGTAGCGTCCCCCCGGACTATATAGTGTTGCTAGTTCCATGATCGGAATCCCTTTCACCAGAAGGATTGCTGTGCCCCCTTTTTTCTATCCACTGGAGGCTAGGAATTGCTTTGGGAAATCTCTATTCCGTAGTCGGACAAATTCAGATGGCGTCAGGTGAGTCTCTTGTAAAAATATTACCAAACCATTTAGGTCTTTCAGGCGTTGCAACGTACATTTACGCTTCGCTCGAGAGTTCAAGCCTTTCACATTGAGTGACCCTAACTTCAACTGCTGGTGTGGTGGGGGTGTCTTCTGCGAGTCCGCGTCCACCGAGGCAAAGGGGCGTGTAAGGAACTTGGTGGCAATAGTAAAGACAGACACAAGTAATCACAGTTCAAGGGTGTTTATTAAACTGTATAAATCGGTGAGAAAAACGCCTAATCTAAACCTATATCTAAGATGGGAGCAAGCTACGACCATCAAATAATAATAAGGCAGTCCTAGTGGCGTCTTGTCAAATAAAAATAGCCTATACTGAAAAAAACTATTGGCAATCCTTACTGCTAAGTTACCAAATAGTGTCGGATAATATTCATCAGAAAAGAATAAAGTGTTCTCAAAATGATAAGGCAGGATGGTATGGCTGGGTCTCCCTTCCCCACATTTTTAGCATGGTATAAGGCGGGACTCTTGAGCACAGCACTCGCCAGCATGAGGTTACAGTTAGTTTCCAAAATATCAGGGCCTTCTGTGACCAAGTCTCTTTCACACAAAGTCTCTTGCCTCAGAGAACCTGATGTGTTACAATCAACAAAAACAAAAGTTCCTTCAATAAATCTTCATGGGGCGATTACTCTTCACCTTAGGATACCCCTCTGCTGGGCTCCGATCCCTCGAACAATGTGTGCCTCCCTTTGTCTGGTTCTCTACAGCCTTTCATTCACATTGTAACATTCAAGATTCTCAATGTCTTTTTAAACAACCATCCACTGTGGACAACCCTCAGCCGGGTTCACTTTGTCAACACAATGTTCACGGGTGTATTACTGTTCACCCCAATTCGCAGGCATCCCTCAGCCGGGTTCACATTTGCCAAATACACAGTTCACTTTGCTTTCTCACAATGCAGGATGCACCTCCCTTTTCTCTCCTTCTTGTCAACGTGTCAGAGACTTTCGATTGTACAAGGGGTTTGACTCAACCCTTGTATGACCCCTCTGACTCCTCACCCGGCCTCCTCTAGGGCATTCTGGTACTTGTAGTTCAACAAAGGGGATCAGCCAGAGTCCTGTGAATGTGCGGTTACATGGCGCCTGACCACTGTGCAGCTGGTCCTTCATAGGACTTCCTTTCAAGCTTTCACACACAAGTTATTTGTTCAAAAGTTCATACAATGTTGCAGTTTGCAACCTTGGGCTCAACACAGTCCGGTTTTCTATCAGCTCTCTCTCTGACTCACCGGCTGTGCTGAGCCCGTTGGCGTTTCTTGGCTCTGGAGTCAAGGATGGTACCATGGTAGCAAGTGTGTCTCCCTGCCTTGGTTATCAGTGTGGGAGGGCTCCGCCTTTTATCCCTGTGGGGAAGAGAAAGGGCAGTCAGGTGTGTGCGTAATTGTCAATTGCCTGACTTTGCCTGACACTTGTATTGGGACATGTCAGGTAAACGGCTCTGGTGTTAGTCCGTTGTCTTTCATGGTGTAAGAAAGTGTTCGTGTCGGAAAGGAGGGCGGCGGGGGTAGAGCTTCTACATATCCTACAGGGTAGAATTGGGTATAGGTGTTAATCGGAAGGGGGTACTGCGTCTCAACCTTTGGTGTCCCACTCCCCGAAGACCCCCCATCCAGGTGATCCTCCCCCACTGGTCCAGCCCCAGGACCTGGATACTGGATCCAATAGCGATAGTCATGTCCTGGCCACCTGGATGACCGAGGGGACTAGCGGGTAAGACACCTTCAGGTTTCTCACAGGGGAAACAGGTGAGCTTCACTTGTCTTTCAGATTCACTGCCGTCGTGGCTCCATGCAGCAACCAGGTTTTTAACTGTGAAACATAAACGTAAAATAAAATTACAAAATTGGGCAACGTGCCCCACTGGCATCAGAGTGACGTCGCACTCATGGCCTGGCATAGGCTGCATGAAGCCAGAGCCCCAGTGAGTACTCTTAAAAGAAATTGCTGGTTTGCTTGCAGAGTAATTGTAAGTAGGGAGATCCTCACCCGGTGTCTGGGGCTCAAACTTGTTGCAGGGACATTTCGGGTTTCCGCCCTTTGGCCACCTTTGCTCAGATGCTGCGTTTTGGTTTGGGGGTGTCCCTTTTCACTTGCTTGTGCCGTCTCGTAAATGTGCCACCGTCTTTATCCAGGGGGGTATCCTTCAGGATCTCCTCATCTTCCTCCAGGGAATGGTTTGAGTCATACCTTTGTGAATTGCAGCATAGCGGGGAACAACCAGTGGTATCCAATCTTTTGATCTGCAAAGATGTCAGTGGTCTGACTGATCACCTTTTCTGTATTGTCGTAATTGCTAGGTCCAGGAAGATTTACTTGCTGACAGGATCTCTTGCTTGACTGTGAATAAGTGTACCCGCATGATTATATCCGGGGGAATATCTGAGGACATATCCCTGCGGGTCTATGGGTAAGGTCCAAGAGCAGAATTGTTTTCTCCAGGTGTGGCAGGAGCGTCTGAAAGAGATCCCCTTTGTAGTCGCTCAAGTCTTGGGCCGAGATCGAGGAGGGAACCCCTTTTAATTCGTGGTTATTCCTGCGGGCTCTATTTTTCCATGTCTTCTTGTTTATTCTCCATGGCTTCACTTTTCCCTTCTAGCGCCTGAATCCAGTGTTCCAGCTGCCCAACCAATGCTGTTTATTTTGTTGATCGGTGTTCAACTTACCCGAATTACTATTCCGCCTCCAGAACCCGTTGGTCAAGACAGTCAATTTTTGTTGAGATTTCCGTCATACAGTTGTGGAATTCCAGCTTAGTTTCAGTCAGAAAGGGTTGCATGTCCTCCTTTGTGGCTAATTGTCCTGTGGGACGGTCTGGGGAATTGTGTACCCTTGTCTTGGGGCTGTAAGGGTGGCTATGTCGGAATGTATCTGTGGTTTCTGCTGCTTAGACATGATTATATTTATCCTGGGGCCATCTTTCGAGCACTCATTCTTCTCTGCTGGGTCGAGGCAGCTGGAAGGCAGTTTGGGGCTATGTATCTCCGTCTGGTGAGGTTGCGTGGTCAAATTCAATTGTACCGCGCTTTCTTGGTGCCCCCTCTACCTTTGGCGTGTCACAGGTAGGTCCCGGAGTCCAGGAAACTGGGCCTAGCTGAATATAGCCCCTCTTGGGCCCCAGGTGGTGCCCAGTGTTCTCCCTTCTCCAGCAATCTCTTTGGGAAGGATCTGCCTAAGAGCAGACTCCACACAACTGCCGAGACTCCTTCTGAACGGCTCCTCTGGCCTCACTCTAGACCACTGGGTTCCTCCCCCTGTAGGGCGTTGGTTGTCTGTTGTCCTCCCCTTCTCCCTCCATGAACTGCGGGACAATGCCACATGTCGCCGGCGGCCAGGTGCACGAGCCGAGCAGAGCTCCACTTGTCGAAAAGACCAACACATGCCCGGAACCTCCAAGTTAATTCTGCAGGTGCAGTAATTTCCCCCGCTGCCATGTCCAGAGGGACCCCCTTGTCCTCAACCTTTGCAGCCCCAGCGAGAGACCAGCAGGCCCTGGTGTGGGGGTTGGGGTCGGGTGGCGGGAAGCAAGTATCCCCGGCGAGCATGCACCATTTTGAAAGAGATCTGCCACATTCGCAATGAATCCTTTTTCCTGGATTATCTCGTCCACAGGGCAGGTTTGCGGGCCGATGCCTGCATCAGACGTTGCCCCTTGGCTTCCGACCGCAGCTCCATCATTTATGGACCGTGGAGAAGCATTGGAACTGCCAAATATTTCTCGTCTCTCAGGATTCACACCGAGGCTAGTCACGAAGCGTCCGCATAGCTGGCGCTGCTAGCCACGCCCCCCTCCCCATAATGCTCTGAAGTACTGGGACAAAGAAGAGGTGCTCAGAGGTACAGAACTGCAGCATGCAGTCTTGTGGTTCTAATGACCCACACCTGAGCATCACTTTTACATATATAAACCACTTCTGGTGCAGGCCATTAGATGAAGAGGCCAGCAGCAGTGGGAGCATCAGAGGCAGATAAACAAAGACGCTGGAACTGCTGCTGTGTTTGAAGCGGATTACGGTATCAAGAGGGTCTTTGACAGAATCCAGAAGTGCAGAAGTTGCACAGTGGGAAACAGTGCTTTGGCAGGCTGTCCTGTGGGACAGAGAAGCTCTCCTTATTTTGTGCCCTGCTCTGGTGGCTGGCGAGCACCAGAGTGCACAAGGAGCAAGGCAGGCTCCTTTCTCGAACGGCATGAGCCGCGGGAATATGACAAGCTGTCAGAAGTTCAGGAACCGACAGATGAAGCAGAAGGTGCAGCATCGGATCGAGCGGACGCTTGGAGAGAGACCAGTGAGTTGACCTTTATTAGGTAACCCCGGCACGTTCCGTAATCGACCGCTAGCTGCTTACAAGCATTTTTAATCCCGAACTAATGAAAGAAAGCAATGTTGTCGATATACTCATTTTGAAAGAAAGCGAGAAAAGAAAGGTTACAACTGTCATTAGCAAAGCAAAGAGGGGGCAATATTGAATGAAGATAGTAACCCTCATTGTCAAAGTGAAGAGGGGGCAATATTGCAGAAGGATTGTAATCATCATTGCCAAAGTAAAGAGGAGGCAATATTTGAGCAAGACAACAGCCTGCATTGCCTAAGCCAAAGATGGGCAATTATAACAAAGACACATCAGTTAACTGGTGTGAACATAGAAACAACAAGGTGGCAGGAAATAAGCCCTCCTTGTAGAAAGTATCAAGGATGAGAGGGACATAAGCTGCATTGGCAAACAAATCAGTGGAATAAACCTCACCAATGTGTATTGTATCCACAAAGAAGTTGTGAATTTCAAAGGGCCTCATTACAGGTTGCTGTCCCCGAAACACTGATTCTGCCACCTGATATCCCAGCAGCTCCCTGGTGCCACAGGGATATTGCAAGCTGCGGCAGAACGGTTACTCCCCATTCCCGTGGAGTCCATTAGGACTCCACAGGATAGGGACATTGAAGCACCGGCACTGTTCGTAACGGTGCCAGTGCTTCAGTGACAAGTCTGCCGGTAGGCGCCTGACTTCCCGGCAGGTCAGGTCTGCCGGGAGTTCCGTGTACCCTACCGGCAGACTCTGAGTTTGCCTGTCCGTAAAGTTTGCCCTAGCGGCACCATTATTTACGGACCGGCAAACTCGTAATGAGGCCCAAAGACTTTTCTAAAGTTTGAAGTAAGCCTCACCACAGAGTACTTGTAGTAGTTTTTATCCTGGCAGGTGTGAGAAACCAGAGGTGTCTCACCCCTAGTCCCCGGGGGATCTGTCATCCAGGTGGCCAGGACACAGCCATCGCTTTTGGATCCAGTTCCTGGGGTGGACCAGTGTGGGAGGATCATCTGGGTGAGGGGTCTTTGGGAGTGGGACACCGGATGGTGACACGCAGTATCCCTTTCCCTGGAACACCTTTAACCCGTCCTACCAGGTAGGATACTTAGGAACTCTATTCCTCACCCCCCTTTTACAACACAAACACTTTCACACGGACAGCCCGCTATGGGAGAAAACAGACTAACACCCGTGCAGTATATCTGACGTCTCCCAATACAATGGTCAGGCGATTACTGACCAACAAACACACCTGACTTCCATTAAGCTTCCCCACACGGATAAAAGGCGAAGCACGAGAGCACCCTCTCAGCGAGGCAAAGCACATGAGGAAACAGCAGTTTCGAGACAGCAGCTGAATGAGAGAAGAAAGACAGTATAACAGGAGGGGATCGCAAAGAGGGAAATTCCCTTGCCCTTTCCGACAAGGAACCATTACTTTCAAGAGCCCTCGAGATTAGAAAGCGTAAGACCAGGAAGCCAGGCTGAAGAATCCTGCATTGTGTGTCTGAGATACCTGTGGCCCTCCCGCATCAAGAATCAAGGTGGGGACAAGCAGAAGCCGCTGTGGTACCGTCCTTGGCTCCAAGAACAAAGCAACGTTGATGAAATCAACACAGCCGGTGAGTTGTGGAGACTGATACAAGTCCGGTCTGTGTTGAAGCCAAGGTTGCAAGCAGCAACATTGTAAGATGAGCGCTGGAACAACCATTGTTAAAACACTTGTGATAAAAGACGCACATAAAGTTGAACTGCTGATGAGTGATTGAACTTTAAAAACAAGATACAATAACTTTTGACAGAGTGGTCCGGCACTGCATAGGTGCTCAATCGAAGATCTGTGTAAGGTATCCAGCTGAGAAGTGGTGGAAGTGAAAGTTAAAAGGGTTCTATTACAAAGACAACAAAGAATTGTGAATCAATGTGGCCCTGCAACAGGTCGAGCAAAATCCCACGCACAGTGGAAAGTTATTTATTTTGATGAAGTCAAGAAAGTTTGGAAAAGTAGATACATTTTGGTCTGAGGCCAGCAGAGGTGAGTCAATTCCAGGTTTTGTGTTAAAGTGTGTCTGAGCCCGGTGGAGGGGCACCCGGGGTGAATAATATATCACCAGAGAAATTGTACATGTGAAATCCTGAGACGAAAGGAACTTTAATGTTTCTTGTGTCGCATTAGGCCCTCTGAAATAAGAGACTTTGAATTTCAAAGAGACTTTGGCATACAAGGCCCTGATGTTGAGGTTTTTTACTGCATCCTCGTGCTAGAGAAGCAAGAGAGTATGCCAAGCTTGAGTGTGCCACCTTGTCCAGTGCTGAAAACGTGGGGAAAGGAAGCCAACGTCTCGAACATCGTTACATATAATTTCTTGAACACCTTTCTTTTGCATAACATTGTTTTCCACACTATTTGTATTTGGAAGTAACGATTGGCAATAGGTATATTAGTATAGGCCCTTTTATTTTGACAGGACTCTACTAAGATTGCGTTATTATTATTTGATGGTCGTAGTTTGCTCCCTATGAAGACCTGAACAACCCATACACTTGTGAAACTTCCAGGGATAGTGGAAAAGACAGCTTATTCCCCTATGAAAAACAGAGAAAAGGAATGTACCGCGGCCATCGCAGAGAAGGGATGGGGGAGCCCACCAAAGCCGTGGCCAGCGGAGCATGACGGAACCTCCCTTGGAGGAATGGCAGGGGCAGACCATGGAGAGACCAGTTCCCGCCATACCCATGAGGGAGGGGGAGTTTGGACGGGGAACGCCACGGGGCGAACATTGCATCCGCGAGCAGCCGATGTAGTGCCGAGTGGCGGCACTCCGGCTGTGCGATCAAGCATGCTGAGGGGTGTTCCAGGGCTCCCGGCATGAGGAAGCGGTCTGCCGGTCGCGGTTGGAGGGAGGCTGCGTGTTGAACACAGACCCCGGAGGACGGAGGGAGGGGGAGACTCGAGCTGAAGGCCGAGCCGCGGAAACACTGTATGGCGGCAGGATTTCCGACCGCAGAGAGGTCGAGGGAAGACCGCAATGCAGTGAGGAAGCACACAGTTCTGATGGCTGGCCACAAAGGAGCATAAAACATAAAGATCTTAAAAAAACAAGGAAATACAAACCATACCTTCCCTCGCTCTATACTTACCGGGGCAACCGGAGGGGGTTACCAGACCCAGCCGCAGGAACACATCAGACGCCATACTCCCAGGAAAAGGGGGGGGCTTTGGAGGGTTCTTATGGTCTGTGGCCGGAAGTAGACGCCGATTGGACAGTTAAGGGCTGCCTATATAAGGAGCCTGAAAGTATGACAAGGGGTGCTCATTCTTGTTCTCTTCACAGATCGGACCAGACGTGGAGTCAGGAGCTACAGGAAGCCACCTGGGCGTATGAGGACTAAGAAGAAGAGGTTGGAAGGAGGTCCTTATGCTGTGCCCTACAGGAGAAACAGAGAAAACTTTGGTCAACAAGTAGAACTTCAAGAAGGAAATAATTTAGAAAGGACTTTGAGTGATTGACTTGGCTGTCAAACTTATTGAGTCTGAATTAAAGACAAGCTTTAATTTTCACTTTAACACCGGCTGTTTGTCTCATTGTCACACTCCCATCTTTAGACTTAGGATTAGATGGGCTTTTATCAAACCCAATTGAAATTCAATAAACACACTCGAACTGTGACCACTTGTGTATGTTTTACTGTTTGATACCATGCCTTCCTTACACAGGCGAATATACCAGGAAGTGATTATTAGTGGTAGTCCTGGCTGGTTAGTAGACCAGGAAGAAGACATTGAAGTACTGTATTGTGGTGGAAAAAAGTGGTAAGGCCCCTACTGTGTTATGATGAACCATCCTAACAAAACGTTGTTGATGAAGAAGAATTTTGGAAGTATTTTTTTATTTTTATTTTTTTTAAATGTATATTGAAATATTGATTGGAAGTGTGAGAACAAAGTCTTTTCGGTTTTGTGGAAACTTTGGACAGACATTTTGTTTTTTCATCAAAATGTAACTTTGTCATTTCAGAAAGTACATTGGGCCTCATGCCTCATTACGACCCTGGCGGTAAGTTACCGCCAGGGCCGTGACTTTACCGCCATGGCGCAAACTACGTTTACGCCATGGCGGTAAGGGGATTTACCGCCCCATTCCGACCTTGGCGGGGCGGTAAATCCCCAATCCCCATTTACCCTTCCCCATTCCCATTTTTGCCCCATAGGGCATAATGGGAGTGGGGAAGGCGTTAATTACGCCACCGTAAATTACGGTGGCGTAATTAACACCAAGTTCCCTTACCGCCATGGTTTTTTACACCTGCTAAGAGCAGGTGTAAAAACCGCCATGGCGGAAAGGGAACTCGTAATTGGCGGAAAGGGGTTGGCGCAGCTAACGCTGCCGCAAACCCCTTTCCGCAAGGGTCGTAATGAGGCCCATTGTCAACAATGAACACAATTCCCCTCTAGCCCACCCTACCTCTACATCCCTAACATACCCTTCCCCCACCCTCCCTTGCCACCCCACCCTGCAGCAGATGGTTTACATTTCACCTATCCGCGCACCTTGAACTCCTACTTCCCTTGAGGCTCAACACGTCAGTCAATTCACAAGGATCACTTCCCAGCAGTGACACCCAGGGTTGTCTCCTTCACACGGCCTCCCTGGTCCCCAGCGGAGACTTACAGCCCTCCCACCCCACCCGGCCCTACCATCTTCACCCCGTTGGAGCAACTCGCCTTCTTAATGGCGTTCACTGGCCATACTTCTCAAAGAAGGGGACCCACTGGCTTTCGATGTTGGACCAGGGCGATACCCGGAGAGTAGCAGTCCAGCAGGTGCCAGCCCAGACATACGTCGGAGCACACACAGGTGAGCCAACAAGGCCCTGATACGGCAATAGTGCCAGAGAGTTTCAGCACAAGGCCGCGCTGACTCGCACTCACATGGTGCCGGCCCCCATAAACGGATGTGCAGTGAAGCGCCAGTACCGCCACGGGCTGATCATTCTCTTGCAGACCAAATGCTGCACCTCTCATAACGCGAACCCACAGGCACCACATGCTATCACAGCCTATCATTAACCCCAGCAGGATTACCACACACTTGCCAGATACAGATTTAAGCATTTCCAGCACGCCAGTGGAGCATACTATCAAATTAAGGCTCAAGCATCCCAAAAAAAGGGGCCCTGAGACCACACCATGGCGCTCCTTCAACGACACTGGGTATTAGATCTAACGCCCGGAAGCTAAACAAGAAGACAGACTGCAGACACGCCTACGCTTGAATATCCTTTTCCCCCCTCATTGCTCCAACCACATCTAAGATAATCCGTGTCACACAGCACATAATAAGGAAAAGTCACTCACCTAGACCCAGCTAACTGTCGTTTCCTTTGTAACAAGACAGACAAACCCTCGCTCAGCGCACAATACGCATTACACATAGCGGGCAGAATGCCTCCTAAAGCGGCCAAAACAAAGGGCAGTCAAACAACAATTGACAGCTACGCCAAAACTCAGACGCCCAGCGCACAGATGGCATCGGCACAAGATAAAACTAAAGTAGATGAAGAGCCTGACACCCAAATCCTGTTGGCTATTGCGCAACTGAAAACCTCACTGTGCTCAAAAATAGACGCGGTCATGGTCGATGTTGGTCTACTGCACCAAGATGTCAATAAATTGGCCGAATCGACCACGAACCTAGAAAAACAACTAACAGACAACAGCGCCATGATCCACGAAATCCACCTTGAGTTCCACATTTTGCAGCAGAAAGTTAGGCTACTGGAAGACAGTGCGGAGGAGGCAGAAGGAAGAGCCCGACAAAATTGCGTCCGCCTCATCGGCCTGCCAGAAGAAGGACCTGATCCTACATCTTATTAGGAAATATGTTTTTGCAAGGGGTCTGCCCAGGGAACCTTTCACAAGGCTTCACAATAGAAAGGGCGCATACGGTCCTAAAATGAAAACCACCACCAGGAGCCACTCCATGACCAATCGTAGCAAAAATCCACAATTACAAGAATGGGGTGAAGATCTTATCCCACTCAAGGCAAGGAGGCTCGATGCAGAGGGCGTCAGCAAGCCTAGCGGTACGTCCTGATTATACCCTGCAGGTCTAGAAAAGCAGGACCAATTTTTCATCAGTTAAAGCCAGGCTCCGTAAAGCAGACCTAAAATATATGGCACAATTAAAGGTCCTTCACAAAAACCAAGCTCTGTTCTTCGACCTCCCTGAAGAAGCACATGCGTGGATGGACAGAGAAAAAAATTAGTTAACAAAGTTAGGGAAGTGATTGAGTATTTTGTTTTACCTGCATTGGTGAATAAACTACTACGCTGTCCAGTACTTCTGGCCCATCTTTCAGAGTATACTAAGGGAAGGTGGTCTGCTGGACCCCAAGACGGAACCCGGTGGACAAACAAGTAACTCCACCTGTACACGCCCATAGTGATGGGTCGGCAGTAGGTAGGGGGATGGAACAATAACACAGGATCCTGCCAAAACTAATAGCCAAACATTGGCAACGACTTGAAACTGCTTACTTGAAATGTCCGAGGATTGAATAGTTCTGTGAAGAAGAACCGAGGATACGCATACCTTTACAGACATAAAATAGACCTTTCCCTACTACAGGAGACCTACCTCATGGCAGACAAACAAGCGTTCATTGCCAGAAAATGGGGCAGGCGAACTGTGGGCTCCCCATTGTCAGTTGTACGCCTGTGGTGTTTATTTGGATAACCCCTACTGTGCCTTTTTAAAGTGACCCAATATAAATCAGATGACAAAGGCAGAATGGTGCTGGTACAGGGGCTCCTGGAGAATGTGGATACCTGGTTAATATATATGGCCCCAACCATGACGCATCCGCCTTTTTTCAAACACTTTATCCACGCCTTGGGCCATACCGGGAGGGCAAGATCATGTGGGGTGGAGACTTTAATTGGATTATAAACCTGCAAATGGATAGGTCCAATACCAAGTTCCATAGACCTGCCCCGCCATCCCGGTCCCTGATAACACTTCTGTCATCCGTTGAACTGTTAGACATATGGAGAACACTCCTCCCGAATTCCAGACATGATTCGCACTTTTCGGCACCACATGCCGTCCACACCAGACGTGATTTATTTTTTTGTGGGAAGAGACCTGGCCCCTGAACTTGTAGACGCCTAATATAAGTGTTTGGTTTTGTCGGACCATGCCCCCCTCTTGTTGAAGTGGCAATATGTACCTCGTAGATCCCCAATCCTGACATGGAGACCCCGGACTAAAGCACTGCAGGACCCCCTTTTTTGAGGCCATATCCAAGACAGTATTACAGAATACTTCACACATAATTCGGGCAGTGTCACCAGTGCTGGCACCCTTTGGGAGGCTCTAAACATGGTCTTTAGAGGTGCAGCTATCGCCAAATCAGGTGGCATACAAACCTCACTAGGTAGAGAACTCGCCTCCATAGAGGAGGCACTACAAAAGCTTGCACAGTCAAAACGGGGCCAACAGGATGGGCACGCCAACAAGACAGCATTGCGACAAAAATGCACAGAATGCTGGGTAAGATTAGGCATGTGTAGATACTCTAAATATATTGAAATACAGCACGCTGAAGGCGACAAACCTGGCCGGCTGCTAGCCTGGCTATACAAAAAAGAACGATGAGTACCCATTTACTCGATACATACACAGCAAGGCACCACATGCTCCACACAAGAAGGGATTAGTGCGGTCTTTCAGGAATACTATCGCAACCTATACCACAAAGAACCTATTACCCTGTGCGCAAATACACAGGAAGTGCTAAGTGAGATACATCTTCCTCACCTGATGATACGGCTGTCAATAGCTAGGACGCTCCCATCACATTAGAAGAACTAATAGACATAATAAGGTAATTGACAAACCTGAAAAATTCCAGGCTCCGACGGCCTGCCCGGCGAGTTCTACAAAGAATTTGCATCGGATCTCGGACCCTACCTCCTGAATACACTAACGGGGGCATATGAAATTGGTATCCTTCCTCTTAGCCTAAGAGAATCAATAATCGTACCCCTCCTCAAGCCACACGTCTCCACTAGAGTGTAGCTCATATAGGCCCTTGTCCTTGCTAAACCAGGACAGCAAAATTCTGACAGCATTGCTTGCCAATAGGTTGAAAAAGGTGATCCATACCCTTGTGCACCCTGATCAAACTGAATATGTGCCAGGTAGACATATGTCTTGAAACCTAAGACGCTTGCACCACATAATTGACAGCACAGCGACATGGGACACTCCCTGCTCAATAGCTTTGTTGGATGCAATAAAGGTATTTGACTCCATTAAATGGGACTGGTAATACACCATGTTGGTTTTGGGCAGACTTTGGGTGAGGCTAATATACACCAAACCAATGGCAAGAGTTAAGATGGGCAAACACTTTTCGGGGCCTTGTGTGCTAGAGAGGGGTACTATACAAGGTTTGCCCATTATCCCTGCTGCTCTATATCTTGGCATTGGAGCCGATAGCAGCATACCTAGGGGCAGAATACATAGGGGCAGGCATATTCATTGATGAAACATGCCATCTAATATCATTGTATGCCGATGATACATTGCTATATGTGCAAAACCCGGAAGACAACCTGGAACTTATAATGGTGGCTCTAGGACTTTTTGCACAGTATTCGGGTATTACAATCCGTAAAGACAAGACATCCCTATTTCCACTAGCATTCTTAACCAAGATGTGTCATGATAGACAACCTGTCCCTGCTTTGCAATGGAGCACCGACACATTCAGATACCTAGGAATCAACATATATAATGACCCTGCGCTGGAACACGCTAACAATATACAAAAAGCCCTAGATAGTATCAAAATCTCAATGATGTTCTGGACCAAACTACCCGTCTCACTAATGGGCAGAGTTGCACTATTAAAAATGGTAGCACGCCCCAGGCTACTACATCATTTTGCAAACGTCCCATATAATATACCAAAAACATTTTTCAAAACCTTAGGTTTCCTATGCAGCGAATTCCTATGGCGTAATGGTAGGTGTAGAATAGCATTAACCTCCCTACAGAGGCCGATATGAAGAGGGCAGCATCAAGGCTCCGCACTTTGAGTCATACTACATTGCAGGTCAACTGCAGTTTGTGGTGGGTTGGCTAGCAGATGAGCCTACTACAGACATCAGGCTACTTCAGCTCCCAGCACCTAATGAATTAAAGCGCTATTATGGTACAAGAAGCCCTGGCCCACTCTGAACCCACACCTGCTATCGCTAGGCATCCTAATGTGGGATAGGGTAGTAGACTACCTTAACTGCGCCATTCTGTATGACCTGCAGCCGATGAATGTCCGATAACGGCAACCCTACAAGTAGACTACAACAATAGTCAATCTTGGAGCCGATTATGGCTCTTGACAGGGTTTCGGCATTAGATTCTAATATAAAAGGTCTGAGGCAGCGAAGCAGCTTGAGAAAATGTGAGGCAGATGAGACCAAGTTGTTCACTTGTGCATTCATACTCAAGTTTTTGTCCAGATAAATGCCTAGAGTTTTCACCTTACTCAAAACCTCAATATGACAGCCATCTATAATGAAAGATTTGTAGCTGGATCCTAGCTTAACTAATTTGGCCTCTGAGCCAATAATTAGAAGCTCAGTTTTTGAACTATTAATGGCTAGACCATTCACAACCATCCAATCCTGAATTTTCTTATATAATTCATTAATTCTTGATTCGTTTTTTGAGCCTTCCCCGGCTTCTGCAGACCCTAACTCTGGATTACCACGCAGAAGGATCCCTTCATCCTAAACCCAATCCTTCAGACTTGAGTACTGGATTACAGCATTGTGGACTCTTCTCCTCCTGAACTGACTTCTCCAGAATCACATACCGTCTACCATCACAAAATTGTGGACTCCGGCTGTTACTTGATCAAAAACATCAAACAGGTTTTTTTTTGCACTACTTGGCTTTTTCCCTTACCAGGGATGTGCCGGAGGTGCACCCTTTGTGTTGGTGCTGTTTCATAGTACAACAAAAGTGGCGAGCTCCCGGAATAGACCCTACCTCTTCAAAAAGAAGGGATCCCCAGAGGAAGCTACAACCGCCTTAACAGAATCGGCGAGAACCAGGTGAGACCCTCGAACACTGAAAATTGTTTAAGAAGACATTAAGATTTGTGAATGCGAAAGGATAATTTGTTTTGGGAAAAGCAGTAGTGAACCCGACAGAGGGAGGCAAACATTCGAGAAGGGTCTGAGCCCGTAAGAGAGGGATCCAGGGGTGAAAAGTCATCACCCACCGACATGAGAATGTAACAGATAAAATAGTTTGAAGACAAGCCATAGTGAACCTGACGGAGAGAGGCTGATATTCGCGAAGGGTCTGAGCCTGGAAGAGGGAGACCCAGGGGTAAAGAATCATCACCCCAAGTGCAATGAGGAAGGAACTTTGGTTTGTTATTTTTGAACATAACAGGCCCTCAGCAGCAAGAGACTTAACCACTGAAGATCCTGATATTGCTAGCAACCTTTTGTGGATCTGAGCCCGGAAGACGGGAATCCATGGGTGAAAAGTTATCACCCAACGTGCATACGGAAAGGAACCTTTTTGTTTAGCACCTTGGCTATCACCGGTCTCGGCGGGGCCCCAGGTGGTGGTTTCCTGATGAGGGAAGGATGTGCTCTTTCAATCTTGAATCCCTGCGTCAGCTCTTCCGCCCCTATTTCCTGGATCAACATATTCTCCATGTACGTGGTGGGGTTGGACCCCTCCGCCCCTTCAGGCAACCCCACGATATTAATGTTGTTTCTGTTTACCTGACCTTCCACTTCCTCTGCCCTGTCCTCAAATAGTTTCACTTTCTGCTGGAGAATGTCGATGTCCTTTGTCGTTTGTACCCTCTCTTCTGTATTCTCCTTGACTTGCTCCTCCAGTTTCCCTGTGCGGTCTGCTATGGCTCGGACATCTTGCTGCAACAGTGCCACATCGATGGCCACTGCGTCGATCTTGGCCTCCAGCGTATTTTGAAGTGCTGCAATGGCCTCTAAGATCTGCTGCTCCCCAGTTTCCACCATAGTTCCCGGTGGCGATGCTTGTTCCTTCTCTGTGTTCCCCTTATCTTCTACCCAGCTGGCGGGCTGGCCTTTCGCGAAGGTTTCCAGTGTGGTTTGCTTCTGTTTGGCCTTACCACTCTTGGTCGTCATCGTACACCACAACCTCTGCAGTGTCCACTGTCCCCACTCTATTGGCGGAGGGGCAGAGTGCTCCACTGGTGGCACCAGGCGCAGTGCGCGTCGCCTTCTTCTTCTCACTGGGAGTTTCTCAGTGCACCCCTTGCTCTGCCAGATGGAAGGTCTGCTCGCCCTCTCAGGGGGACTTTGTCTTCTTGGTCCCCTTCACTTATGCAGCCGCAGAGTGGCTGCGCCCTAGTGAACCGGTCTTGGTGCATCTCACTTGGTCCATCTCTGTCGGAGGCCTCTGCTGACTTCCTGTATGGCACTCTGTATTTTGTGCCAGTTTGCAATCCATGTGATTCTGTTCCCTGGGGAATTTGGAGTCTTCCTCTCAGGGGCAGCGCCTCTACTGTCTAGCTGGGTTTAGTTCACAGGCTGTTGCCAGTGACCCTTCTCGAGGCTCCAGGGTCTGTGTGGGCCAAGTAGTTCAGTCTGGCACACTCTGCCCATCCCATATCCTAGTACATATATGCTAAGACGCTTGGCTGGGGCTCGAATCCGTTTTCCAGTGCCCTATTCGGTGTTCATTATAAATCTCTATTGGGTAGGTGCATGCGTGTAGACATCAATTGAGCCGTCTCCCCTGGCACACCGTTCGTGTGTCCAACAAGTCCCCCCCCCCCACCGGAGTGTGGCGAGGGGGAGCCCCCTTCCTTACACTCTATGCTTTATACTATGAGCGCTGGACACTCCCCACCCCTGACTCCTTACCGCCTACAATGGTGCTGTCCGTCTGCTGCACCCCCCAGCTCTGCTAGCGTCTTCTTCTCTGTTCGCAGTCCGCCAGTTCCTCCACTGTCGCTCTTCTCTGCCGTCGCTCTTCTCCGCCACACCTCCGCAGCTCATAATAGTCTCACCAGTGTTGGGGTTGACTCCCGACGGTCCCCGGCAGCCTGCTGGGCGTAGAAGGACCTTTGCAACAATGTCTTATTGCTACCTGCTCCCGGCCACACCGCGCAGTCTTCTCTGGCCCGACTGTCGCTTCCCAGCCCCCCAGTCACTACGGCATATATCCTTCCTTCGGTCATACATACGTATTCCGCCAGGAATCATGCTGTCCGGAGCGGCGGCTACACCTGGGTTATACCTCTGCAGCTGGGCAGGTCCCCTTGCCGTCTCTGCTTTTACTGCGTAGCTCAGTGCCATTTACGGCTGCCTTTGTTCTCTGTCGGCATTTTTTCCCCAGCACTCTCGGTTCCCTTTCTTCATGGCAGTGTACACAGCATAGGGTCTTTTCGGGCTCCGCTGCTTGTCACCCAGCTTTCTTGATATTTCGGGTTACCGATTCTCAGCTTTCAAGTAGTTTAGGTCTTTATTGGAAACTTCACATTGTCCGGATCAGCAGGAGCAGCCCGTGAGCACGTCTGCTTCACATGGCTGTTGGCCACACCCCCTGGGGTCTTTGCACACTTGATGCAATTTGACTCAGTTATCTTTTCCTGGCATACTTTTGCTGCCAGGCCTTTTCCATGTGGTTCACTTTTACACATTTGCAAACTTGGCTTTGCTGGTATACTCACTTGCCAGGGCTTTCATCGCACAATTCACTTTATAGAGTTGCAGGGAAGCCCAGGGAAGCAGAGGCAAAACAGAAAATGTTTCCAGCAAAGGAAGCCTGATCTAGCCAGTGAGGAGGACCGGGGGAGAATGAGGACAGCCCTAGAAGGATGTTCAGCAGCTGACAATGTAAACATGAGTTCATCCCTAGACACGGTCTAGCCAGTATGGTTTTAAAATCGCAGCAATAGCTTCTTCAAAGCAAAATCCTACAGTAGGTAAGCAGAACTGCTCCAATTCTGAAAAATCACAGAACTGAGCGTATTGACTAATTGTAGGGTCTCCCCTAGGTATCTTAGACACATGGGCTGGCCTAAGCCAGTCATCCGTCACACAAAGGGTCTTAAACAAAGGTTTTGGCAGCCAGCCAATCAGTGTGGCAGCAAAACACCCAGGAGGGACCACCCCAACATGATGTGTAATGGCCATGTTTGAGGCTCAGTCCAGATCTAATCCACTCTAGAGGGTGCAGCAGTAGGCTCAGAGTTGGCCCATGTGGGCAGAGTGGCTATTTTAGGCCTGCCTCATAGTTTCTCCAAACAAAGGAATGGCCAGGAAACAAAATGGAAGAGAGTGAGATTTAGAAATATGCATTAGTACCCCAACGGCTACCAAACAAGTACCTCTACCCGGTACAATTTCCAACCATTGCTCTGTACCAGAGTTCGCTGAGCAGGGGGGAAGGGGGAAATACTTGTGCTCCATCTGTCCGAATCATTGGAATGATCAATCTTTGGATATTTGGGTAACATCTAGCTACTTACCATTCAGAAAATGACTTAAAACATTGTTGTTTGAGAAATATTAAGAAGCTGAATCTATTTTTGGACTTTGTCTTTCATTTGTCCCTTCGATTTATTGCTGGAATTTGTTATTGTTTGTATGTCTTCTTTTGTATGGCGCCCTGATACAATGCTGCTTTCGGCTAGATGTGAAAACCTAAAGGCAGAATGCCTTTTCTCAATATACTGCGTCTGGGACTTCCTAACTTTCCCTACTCTATCCAGGGGTTAGTGTTCTACTGAGATTTTGGAATTGGTGCCTTGCAAACACCATGTGCACTCAGTCTTCCTCCGGTCACACCCACCTCACCTCTCCCTCTTCTGTGTTTTCTCATGCTCCCCTTCCTTGGCTCTACCCAGTTCTCACACCTCCCACCAATCTTCTGTCCCTCTGATGTCTCGCACTCTTTTAGGCATTGCTTGCTCCCTTTTATGATGCTTCTCCCACCTTCCTCCACCTACTACTCCACCCTCCATACTACTGCTACTCCCTCCTCACTCTAATACGTCCTCATCCATACCATCTAGGACGACTCCCTCCTCCACGCTACTACTATGCCCTCCTCCATTCAACTTCTACTCGGCCACCCTCCTTTCACCGACCCCAATAAGTGTCATATTCGTTCTCTACACTGAGCCATCTAACCACATTCCCCACAGTACCTCTCATGCTCAGACTGCAGTACAATTCCTCCACTCGCTAGCTAATGCCTCGCCTTCTCCAGCAATGGCCTCCACACTTTTCTGCTCCATCCTCCCTCTTGTTGGTCTTAGTCCACTCCACCCCTGAGCTCACCTGAATAACCTACATTTTCTGCTTCCTGTTGCCTTTTTCATATTCCTCCCTCCTCCTGAAATTGGTTTTCTGTCCCAGGCGAATCTGGACACATGTTGCTCAGCCGGGGCGTATTGAAGGAATCAAAAGTCACAAGTAGCAGGCTAAGCCCTGCTCACATTTTCTGTGTGGGTCCACCGTGGGACAACAGTGGTGGCCCGGGAAGACAACGGCTCATGTTTGTGTTCTAGGACCAGTTTCTGGTGCCCCTAAGGTAAGTTCCTTTGGCGGGAGATTGAGGGTTCCCGCAGCGTAGCCCCTCATGTTCTAGGGAACTTGCTGGCCATTGCACATACTCGCCATTGTTACTCGGCAGCAGCGTGCAATCCTTTGGCCTGCCATGCATGGACAATTTGACTCCTCTCCTGGTCTCTTTTTCTCAGCTGCAGATCGCTGAACTCTGCGGCATAGGTTTGCATCGGCGCTGTAGCTTCCTTCTCTCTGCTTGTTTTCCTCTCCCTGCCGCTAATCACTGAATACTGTGGCGCAGGTTATTGGTGGTCGGGTTTCAGCTTTCGTGTCACTGATACAGGGTGCTGGATAATGAGGCTCATTCTCACTCACATGTTGCCTCTCTAAAAATTCAGAAAACAACGAGCAAGCATCTTGTATTGGAGGCATGGCTTGAGACCGATCTGTTCTTCTGAGATGCATGCTTTCTCTAGGGAGGATGGCACAGGAATTGGTCCCCTCTCAACTGCCACCGTCCACCTCAGGGGGTAAACCCCCCAGCCCACATGAGAAGGGGTTCCATCGACTCTTAACAATACATGTGTACTGGCCTTGTCACACCAGACAAGAGGCTGGAAGGCATGGTGTCACATACAGTGGTATCAATATCCTAAAGCATGCCATACGTGTTCAGGGACTGGAGTCCCCAAACTCGCTCACCCGGCCTTTGTATTAGGACCCGCTCTGGCACATGCCCTGATAGGCTACATACCTCAGGTTTGAAGGGGTCCCCACTTGTCAGTCCTCCAGCCCCTGTCACACAGGGCATTTGGAGTAGCCAAGAACAGTGTGGTGAATAGGCAGAGATGCAGGAGGGGATAAAGTGGTAGAGGAAATTGAAGAGTAGGAGATGCATAAGGGGCTGAAGACTAAGTAGTACGTGGAAGTGAAGGAGCAGGAGGTGGAGGCGATGAGATGGATGGAGGTTCAACCTCTTCAGCTCATTCATCCTCCTTGATGTACCCTCTAAGGAGTAGGAATGGGAGCCAGAGGTTGGAGGAGGTGAAGATCAAGGAGCAGAAGAGCAAACAGAATAGGCTGGAATAGGTGCTGAAGTAGAGTGAGAAAGAGAGGGGCAGCCTACCTGAATAGGTGGCGTGGCAAGTAGGAAGGAAATGGTAGTTGGAGTAGAAATGGAGCAAGAAACGAGGGAGGGGAAAATGGGAAGTCCCCATTAGCCAACAAGTGCACACCCCAGTCCCTCATGAAGTATGGTGGGAAGTACATTGGTGGTGTAGGGACAGTGATAGCCAGAGAGTAAGACAACTCAAGCCCATATATTGTCTGGGGAAAGCAGGAGAAGGAACGAGCATGTGGCTGAACGTTCAGGATATTACACGATGGACAACTTAAGGGCAAGCTACAGGCCCTTAGGTACATGTGAGTATGGAGTCGGCGAGGAGTGATTTTAAGATCGGGTTATATTTTTATTAGTATATTGTGGTGGGTAGAAGAAGAAGATAGACTTGTTACTTCCATTTGTGACTTGTGTTTATTTAACCTGTGTATTTCCCGGATATATGTGATTACTGCAAATATAAAATACAGAAGATGAAAGTGTCCGTTTTTTGCTTTTTTCCTCCCTGCATATTTCAATGCAATTATAGGGGGGAGGCCCTCTGCTCTCCTCACATTATTTATTACCCTAACCCACCCCGCCACATATAATTGCGTAGAAATGTGCAGTAAAAGAACTCTCCATTTTCGTCCCCTGTATGTTTTGCTGCACAGTAATGGGATGATACCTTTTTTCCTACCTAACACAACTAACTAGGGTACTCGTCGGTCTTCTGTGAGTCAAAAAGAAGTCCGTCTACCGTCCAAAAACTAAGCTAATCTGGCACAATCCCTGAACAAAACCAACTAAGGCAGAGGAGAATGACTCCCTTCTCCTGTGGGCTGCTTTTTCAGCAACTTTCTTCAATACTGTATTTTTAAATAGTTCTTAGTAATGTCTCTGATCAAGTGGTACAATGCATTCAATGGGACCTTCCCTTTTTCCTTCTCTTGCTTGTCATGACCTTTTTGATATGTTATAGATCTGATCTCCTCTTGTTACTTGTGGTTTCTCTGCTCTTGGTTTCTCACACAACTTATAAAGTATTTAGTCTTTCAATGGCCAAACTTTATTTTTATCAGTATCAATTACATTTTTCTCATACGAATTTCCAATCTTCTTTAGACTTTGTCGGTTTTTGTTTATAACTTCCACTCTTGTTGATTACTGTGATGAGTAAGGACTCCCCAGTAAGGGTTTGAATTCTTTTGAGCTTTTTGTGTCTCACTGGGACGAATGAGTTTGCCAGTGATAATGGCCACTCTGCGTTGTACTGGGACCTGTATGATTTACCCAGAAATGTATCAATCTTTTTCTAAGTTGTTCTCTCACTGGGCCGAATATCTGTTCCCCAGTGATATGTCCCACTCTTTTCCTCAACTCCCCTCCCACTGGGACGAGTTTGAGTTTGCCAATCGTTATATCTGCCTCTTTCCCTAAGACAAGTATGAGTGCGCCAACCTTAATACTCACCTCTCACCCCAGGTGTCATGCTCTACCCGCTACCTTCCTTATAATGGGTCTGAGCCCCTGGGTTGGCGTTCTCCTTTGTCTTTTCTTCTTCCGCTTGATTCGCCTTTCTCTCTTGGAACATTCCAGTGTGCTTCTGCACAAGCAGTCTTGACTTCGGTACGGGATTTCTCCATCTCACCAATCCGGCCACCACTTCTTCTTCCTCCTCTTGAGTCCCTTGTAGGCTCTCCTTCGCCTGCTTCTCGCACAGGGCGGCTGGTGCACCTGTCCACTGCAGCTTCCTCCCAGCTTGGGAAGCAGCGTTTCTCCGTGCTCGTCGTTACTCCAGCAGCTGGTTTGAAACTCCCAGCCCTCTTTCTTGTTCTCTCTCCTCGTATATTTGCTATGCTGCGGAAGCGCAGCATAGCATAGAACTCCTTCTTCTGTGTCTTACTTCTGTTCGTTATTACTCCAGTGGTTTTCTTTGCATTACCAGCTGAATAATTCTCTTCAGGCTTTCTGAAGGTTTCCACATTACTATCGCATACATCCACTGATTTTTCATAGTCTCTGTCAACAGATGTTGTTATTTCAGTTTGAAAGGCGGGTTGGATAGGGAGTTCCTGATGGGAACGGGAGGCCTTGTCCCCAAGGGGGGAGTCTCCCGGTGAGTTCCCATTTGCCTCTAACCCTAGGGACGGTATCGTGTAGCAGGCTCACCTCCCTAGCCTCACAGGGAAAGGCTCCCCCTGGGGAGAAGTGACTGAATCCTGTGATTCGTCACAGTATTCACAACCTTGAACCCTGAGACAGGGAGGTTAGCCAGAACTCAACCAGAGCCCCAGAGACTCAACACCTACTCTATCTGTGCAAGGTGCTGCAACTGAGCCTGGATCTTCATCACAAATACCTGCAACACCTGAATAGTGCTACTCTACCTGTGGCTTGCAGATAAAGAGACTGTTCTGAATGTGGAATATATTGGGAGTGGAACTTGGGAAGTAATGGAATGGACAGAGGTCAGTTAAGAGATGGAATAAAAGGAGTTGAGACATGAAGGTTGTCTCCTGACATTATTTAATAGAAACATGGTGACTGTAATGATATAATAAGATGCACAACATTTGGCAACGAGGTAGTGACTGACTCCTGCTATTAACCAGGAAAGAATAGGCGATTGTGACACAGATGGTCTGTGGAGGTGACCGGAAGAAAATGACTGGTGAGGAGCCAAATAGCATAAAGACAAGATAAACAGAAATATGGAAGCAGAAGAAGGCAAATAAGTCAAAGAAACAGATAAATTATCCGAGAACAGAGTTGAAAGGCAAGCAGGAAAGATTTCGGAGTGGAAATATAGCACCAATGTGAAGACTGTGGAGGAGGAGGAAATATTTGTGGTGATGGTAAGCCTTCCCAGTGCAGTTACTTATTTTATTTTACAATCGGAACTTTGAAGCTTGAGTGACAAAAGATAGGGCATATACAAAGGCTAAAAATGTGAAGTGGAACGCTGAACAAAGAAAGCATTTTTTGGAAATGGAACTTACAATGCGCAAGGCACAGCACTCCAGATAATGAAGGTAATGAAGGCCTTACGTAGTCTGGAAATGTAAAAGAAAGGACCTAATAACGTAGGAATCGTGCAGCCATACTTGTTTTGCCTGAGAGAAATCGGAATGTTGTCATAGCAACACATTGGAGACAAATAAAGTAATGCATGCAAATGAAAGTGGGCCCTGATACGTTTACAGCGTTAAAGCAAATCGAAATGAAGAAATTATAATTTACGCAGTTGAGCGGAAAAGCAGATTGAATTCATTTTCCTTACATTGGTGCACGGAGCATTCTTTTGTTTTGTGGCTCTTGTTTCTTGGAGGCTACATGGAGCACTGGCGCCACCTGCTGGACTTTGTAAGCAATGATAAGCCATCTAGTGCACACATTTAAAATGGCACTTATACCGATATACAAATAAATATTGTTTCCTGATGTGAACTAAGAAAAATTATAAAAACGAATAAATAGCACTGGTGAAACAAAACAAACAGTAAATATTGAGAGTGTGGGCCAGAAATAATAAAGAATAAAATCATCTGAACAGACATTAAAGTTAAAAGGAAGAGTTTAACAACATCAAATAAGTAGGGCCACTTTATTTTGGATTGATCGTTGATAACATGACAATATAAATATTGCCAGAGCAACACAGTGTAAAAGCAAGAGTTTCAAGCGAATATTGGAAGAAGGAATAAATGAGATAACATAAAGGCCATGCACATACGGTGGCAAGAGTGCTCACATTAGCAAATAATAAGGGAGATTTCTGCCATCCTACAGAAGTATTTGTCTCTCAAACCCAAGGGCAAACAGTCAACACTTCGGAGGTAACAAAACTACCAATGCTGAGCCATTACAAAGACAGATGAATGCAAAAGATTGGCTGGAAGCAAATAACAGGAAGTGTCACAGCAATACAGTGCAACGTGGCGGAGATGAAACGAAAGTGATTGAAAGAACACATCACGGTGGCATTTTTTTATTTACATAACAAAGCGCTTTGAATTCGCAAGCCTAACGAAACGAAATAATCAAAGGCACAAAGTCAAAGAGAATTCCCACAGATACCTCATGTAATACAAGTGATGATCGGTCAGAGGCAAAGAGAAGCCTGAATACCGTCAGTACCTAATAGAGGACCACATTTTAAAACAAATGAAATACAATACTGAACGCATGTACTGTTAACACAAGCATTTGCTACACCTGTAGCACAGCGCAGCCGATAACGGGGCAATATTTCAAATCAAGGCAACTGATAAACAATTTCCACATGGAGGCCAAAATGAGGAAAGCCTACCTACCAATTGTATTTATTCCCAGATACATACAGCAACCTGCACTGTAACACAGGGTGGAAAGAAGTCAGTGGTTATCCCAGTTCAAAAGCAACAAAATTGTTTTGGGCAAATAGAAACCGCACAGATGAGATAACTTATTGAACAACAAGGGAAATAACCTTGTACAATCGAGGAACAAGGGCAACGGCAGTGTGCATGAGTAGGTAGCTGCTGATAAAGGAAAAGAGTGAAGTGACCGTCAGTAACCATGTTCCTGAATAACATAAGTGGGGATACAAGAACAGCCCAGGATAATGTGTTTCCGGTGGATTACTTGCATTGTCCTGACCCATTCGTACTTGAGCCACATGAAGATCAAGGGCAACGGTGGCAGGAATGGATGGAGGAATTCGAGGGCTTTTTGAGAGCAGCAGGAAACCAGAATGCCTCAAACAAAACAGACATATTCTTTAATTTGGTAGGCAAGGAAGTGAAAAATGTGGTGATGGGCATTCCGGCTCAGGAAAGAACAACGTATGAACAATTAATTTCTGGACATCTGGTGGTCCCTCCCAATCGGGACTATGAACGGTATGCCTTTAGCCAGTGCACACAGAGTCCACATGAAACAATTGACCAATTTGTATTACGGTTAAAGGGAAAGGCAATGTATTGTGAATTTGCAAGCTTTAGTGATGATGAGGATATTAGGCTGAGCATAATTGAAGGGTGTACGTCATCCCAACTTCGGAGGCATCTTCTGAGAGTACCTCTCCCGTTAAACGAAGTCCTGGAGTTGGCACGGGTCTATGAAAGAACTGAAAAGCAAGTGGCTAATGTGGAAAACAAAAATGGGTTGAATACCGTCACTGGTCACGGACAGATGCAATTCCGAGGTTCAAATCTGCTCACCTGGCAAAATGCATGTAAAGGGACAAACAAACAAGACAGGAAATGTTATAGATGTCGATTGGATTGCCCACATAGAGGTAGATGTCCAGCTGTTGGTCGGATATGTGGGCAAAAAAATCACTTTTGGGTCGTGTGCAAGGTGGGAGTCTCATCACTGACAACTTGGAGGCCTAAAGCGTGGGTGCTACCGAAGAGGATGTGTGGCACAGTGAGATGTCCTAAGGCGAGATCATAGTAAATGTTGTGAAAAGGGATGGCGTGGTAACAGGCGATACTACTTCTTCACTTTTCAATGCATTGTTTCAGGATGAATTGGAAGGAGAAACATCTGAGGAAGGGGGAAATAAAGAGCCTGTTCGTCTCATGTCACAGGATGACTCAAATAGAGAGCTGTATGTGTCACTTAAAGATTCTGGACATTCACCACCTTGTTTGCATGGCAGTGGTCGCCCGCAAATGTCTATACGACAGCCCTTATGTCTTATTGAGCAAATGTAGAGGTGATCCTGTCAGCCCAATGGAGGGAGTGAATGTCTATGATAAGCAAGGGGAGGTGTTGTGTCGGAGTAGAATGTGGAATACATTGTGAGTAGAACTTGGGAAGTAATGGAATGGACAGAGGTCAGTTAAGAGATGGAATAAAAGGAGTTGATACATGAAGGTTGTCTCCTGGCATTATTTAATAGAAACATGGTGATTGTAATGATATAATAAGATACACAACAGAGACCATCCAGTGACTAGGACATCGCTTGTCGGTGCCACTTTGTACAAAAGACTGTGAGTGGCATCAAGGAGAGACTTTTCAAAGAACCTTTCAACGCACGCAGACTTTGTTTTGCCATTCTGACCCATTTTGAGTTGCCCAACATTGTATATACTCTCTAATAAATCGTTCTGCACTATATCAAAGAGTTCCATTTTATGTGGAATCCACTAAGACCTCTTGACGGTATGCAGGTGTGAGGCTCACACTGAAAAGTCCCGTTATGCACAGAATTGCTCCAGTTGAGTAATTTACTGCATGACGGAACTGCAACCTGATTCATTGCAACTTGCCTCTTCAGCCCTGAGTGTAAGAATAAATGAAGGTTCATCAAGTCCTTAACTATATTTCTATAATGCATGGAAGCATGCAATATCCGTATAAAAGTCTGGTAATAATGTTCTTATTGCAGGCTAGTTGTGACCTCACAACTGCTCTGTAATCAGTTATTATGCTTTAGTTGTGAAGTCAAAATGCCTACAGTTTGAGTCAACAGGGATCAGAATTCCAGCTATCACTGCAGCACTGAATTAAAGCCATGACACGCTTTTCAAATTCCTTGCTTGTAAAATAATTTTCTGTGGCACTCTACAACCATTAGTTGACAAGTTGTTTATGGTAGAATGTTTAATGTGTGCTCTGCTGGAGTTCAACATATGAGAGCAAGACTCTGCCCGTTATCCAATCAGTACAAACAGGAAGTGATGGATACCTTCCTATGCTGTGTCTCATCTAATCTGGCTTCTTCCAGGATGTCGGGGAAACTGTCCACTGTTGATGCCCAATATATTATGAAGATTCTCCAGTAGCCACCACTAATCTACTTCAGTGTGTGTTTTTATTTTTTATTTTAATCAAGGTATGCATTGCTTAAATGTGATCTTGTTTTTTAATTGTTTTATCAAGGTTGGTGGCATGATCAGAAGCTGTTCTGGCTCAGCTTTTGTATCGGATTCCTCTGGACTTCAAATAATAGTGGGTTGTTGTTGCGGCAGTATGATGATTGCAAGTGCTAATCATGATCAGTCATGATGTTCTATATGTTTCCGCAGTGAAAACACCTGCACCTCTTCTTAAGCCATATACTCTGATGTAATAGGAAATTAAAATACATATTTGCGGACTGGAAAAAAAAGCTCATAAAAGGTTTTAATTCATATATAATTTGTATGTACAGGTTTTATTCTTCAGTTGTCAGAATTATAGATCATCAAAAGTAATGTTGTCAGAATTATGTTTTTGTCATAAAGTGACTCTTAGAGATTTCCATAATACACTGTCAGGACTCTTTCACGGACTCTGTTTTATAGATGATTTGGTATATTTACTGCATTTCCCAGAATGCAACCATGTACCCAAAACCTGCACTTGATATTCCAAGTTCTCTTCCTCTGGGAAGTGTCCTGTGAAGGCATCATGAAGTAGACACAGACAACTGAAATTGAGTTTTGGGCTATACACCTTTTACAAAAAGGAGAGAAAAAGGCCTAGCTTGCCCAATGCTAAGGTGGGATTTCCCTACATAAATAAAACTAAAGATAGTCTATGTAAGGCAGTCCAAAGTAAATGTCTGTCTGTGTCCAAAACCTATAATTGCCCTCACATCTATTTCTATAGAATGTGTAGGGATGTCGGCTTCAAAATAATAAGTGTTCAAATAGCAGTTCAGAGCTTCTTCCAGCTCTGGGCTTCTAAAAGGTTTCCCTTCCCCGGGGTTCAAGATAGTTCACAGTGCAAAAAGTGGGGTTCCCTTTCCCAAGCTTTCAAGTATTTGAACACTTCCAAAAACACAATTCCCCTGGATACTTCCCAGCTCTTCTGGCTTGGTTATCTTTCACCATTTCCACAAAGATCAGTTCCTAAATATCAGTTCACACAAGATTTGCTTTATATTCAATCACAAGCTTATTTGCAAGTATTTTTAAGTGGCTTATCCATAGGTAGCTGTCCTTGGTCTATGTACAGTTGTTGGACCACACAGTCCATCCATTACAGGTCACGCAACCGACAGACCTTACACCTCATTTGCTTCTTCATATGCATGTTCTCACTGTTGCAGCTCGAAAGTGATGCTTGATTCATTCTCCATTCACATCCTCATGATGCTTTACCATTGCTTGTTTTACCACTGTTCACTTTCATATATTCTTATGGCTCTTGCCAATGCTTGTTCTCTAAAATTACACATTTCCTTTGTGGCTCTTGCCAATGCTTGCACTATCAAGCTGCACAATTCCTTTATATCCTTATGGCTCTTGCCAATGCTTGTTCTCTAAAATTACACATTTCCTTTGTGGCTCTTGCCAATGCTTGTACTATCAAGCTGCACAGTTCCTTTATATCGTGTGATTCAACAAAATTGCTTTCATTCAAAACAGTATTCAACCTTACTTGTTTTAATTCAGGTTGGTATTCAAAAGACTTGGGTTCATTCAAATCAGTATTCAAAGTGCTTTCTTTCATTTAGATCGGCATTCATTTCCTTTCTTATAAGTCTACGTGATCGCCTGCCATCTCAGTGTCCCCCTTCCTTGGTTGACTCACCGGTCGGTGCTTATGGCATTCCAGCAAGGCTTCCGGCTGCCACAATCTCTCCCTCTCTCCCCATCTCTCTCTCATGCATATATAAATATCTGGTTTGTCTCTTCCTCGTCCCAGTACCTGACTGGTGTCTACTGGGGAACAGTCTACCAGATAAAATGGCAAAGGGACTGGTAATAGCCTACAAAGGTCAGGGGATGTCGGACTTGTTGGAAAAGGGAAATGGGAGATACCGTATCTCACCCAAGGGTGACTTGCCTCCACTCCCCAAGTCTCCGCCACCAAGGTAGTCCTCCCTCGCATATCCATCACCAGTGTCAGGATCCGATAGCGACAGCCTTTCCATGTCCACCTGGGAGGAGGATATCAGGGGGGAAAAAAGTGAGGACGCCCTCAGATTCCTCACAGTCCCCATACTTTTTCTTGTTCTGTTTCTACCGACTCAAGGTTCTCCAGCATCTCTCATCTGAGCATCCTTTCACAGAGCCTACCATCTATCTCACTCTGCAGTCTGCTGTTTATCCAGTCGCCCTAGGACCATTCACCAATTTTCTGGCGGCATTGCCGGTATCTCTTGCCCTTTGACTGCCTGTCTCTTATAGGCTGTTATACCCAGGGGCAATGCATTAGCCTTCAAAACAAGACCACACTGAGGAGTATGGGTTTGATACCCGGTCCCGCCCATAGAGACTGGAGTCTGGCTTGAATTGTTATATTATAAAGAAAGTTTTATTTTATGTCATCTTGCTAGTGGTTCCCAGCTGACTTGACATCATTGCTGCCAGGACTCAGAACGCCTCCAATAACCAGAGTTCTTCTGTGCAGCATTCCCCCTCGGGCCAGCCGGCCCAGGTTTACTGTGCGCCCTGCTCACAAATCTCCTGCTTGTGGTGCCCAGTTGCTATTGACTGCACGAAAGGAGACCTTGGACTTTTTGGTGTGAGACTCAGCATGTGGTATGATTTTCCAATGATCTTGAGGGTACAGAACAATCTACGTTTGAAGAAAGAGTTCAAATTGTTCCTCCATGCAAGGGCGTGTCCTGTCACCTAGGACTGCACAAAAATCTCAGTTTAGCTTAGTTTAGCTTGTCTTGCAGCAGAGTCCTCCATACCCCGTTTACTTTAGTCTGTCCCCAAGACTAATCACTGGGGTCATCATCCCTTGCCTGTCTGGCTTCTTTTTTTGTCTGGGTTCTTCTGCCTATCTTTGAACAATGGCAAAAACTGCTTAGCACCACATACAAAGCATCGGGAAATATCCGGCACAAGAATCCCTCAACCATCAATTGGCTTACTCTGTCCCCCTCCATCCTTAATTATGAGGAGTTGACTCTGCTTACCGCCTACGCTGGTTCTCGTTGTCCATACCCCCTGACATTTTACTATGTTGAGTAGACTTTCATGAGAGTAGCTCCTGGGCTTACTGTGAATGTACTGTTACTTAAGGTCCCCTCCTTCTTCCTCCTTTGAGTATTTTCTGAGTCCTTTCCCTATCACCACTGCCCCTCTTTCCTGTTGCTCTGAAGTGGTTGTTCTCTTGTAGACATGTACAACTGTATAAAATACCTAATAAATAATAATTTCCCATGCCTTCTTATTCACTTTTCTCCTCTGAGCACCTCAGCATTCAATTTTCTTACAGTTGTCATTTGTTAAATTAGCTAATAGTGGAGGACGGCTTTAAAGATTTGCAAAAATAATTCTTTGCCAATCTTGTTTAAAGAAGGATGACAGACTCCCATATCTTCATGATCAGAGAAATCCTGTATTGGATCTACCAACGACTGCAAGCAATATCTTTGCAGTCATCTGAATGTAAATTAACTGTGTGAAAGTTTGTAGACAAAAGCACTCTTATATTCACCTCTGCATATTGCTTTACCTACATAATTAAAATGCTTATAAGTAGTTTAATAACATCAAGTCATCAAAAACCCATCCCCATCACTATTAAATGATATCTTAGAGAGTATGATATTTTATGTGTATTGTGCCCATACACAAGTGTTTCGGAGCACAACAAGGCAAGGGGGGAACGAGAGAGGACAAAACCACAATCTTACTAGGCCCAGTGACATTGAGAACAAGCAAGTGCAGGGGAGAGGGAAGGGAGAAATTTCAAGGGAGAGGGGAGAAGTGGTAAATGCTGAGCAAGGGATACAAACACTGCAGCTGGTATTGCAGCCGGCAAGGTGGCAAGTGCAAGTTTAAAGCATAGACAAGGGGTGTCTGATAAGTGCAGGTAAGGGGACTGTAGGGTTACAGATACAGACCCAAGTGCGAGGGTTGCCAGGAGGTAGTGTGGGCGTGTGGCTGGGTGGGCAGGGACCTGGGCCTGAAATCGGAGGGTAACCAGGTGCACAGTGCCGAAGCAGACAGATCAGCAGGACAAAGGAAGAGCGAAGGCAGAAGCAAAGAGGAAAGTCTTGAGGTGCTTCCGGAACCTGAGCTGGTTCTCCAAGTTTCAGAGTGGCAGGGAGGCTGTTCCAGAGGGATGCCCCAGCCGAGGAAAGAGATCTACCCCCAACTCGTGGCTTGGAGAAGCGACTGACCCTGAGGGAGTTGGAGTTGGAGGTGGAGGAGTGAAGAGCTCCACTGGCAAGGTATTTACGGAGGGAGAGTTGAAGGTATTTTGGACCCATGCCCCAGAAAGCCTTGTGGTTCTTGAATTTTATCCTTGCAGCCACTGGGAGCCAATGGAGAGATTTCAAGGCTGGAGAGATACGATCCCAGGGCTTAAGGCCAGGGGCAAGTCTCGCAGTCATGTTCTGGATAAGTTGCAGAGGGTGGAGAGTAGAAACCGGCAGATTTAGAAAGAGGCTGTTGATGTAGTCAAGCCTGGAGAGAACCAGAGCTCTAGAGACAGTAAGCTTCTAGGAGAAGGAGAGGAAAGGAAGAATACCTTTGAGGAGGTGCAGTTGGTAGTTTCACTTATAAGAGTTGTCGGAGATGTAAGGAGAGTGTGGAGTCGAAGATGACACCAAGGTTCTTAGCCACACAGGTGGGAGCAGGAAGAGGGCCAAGGGAGGCTGGCCAGAGAGAGACCGGAAAGGAGGGTGCTGGTGTGCTGATGAGGAGAATCTCTGTTTTACAGAGTTCATTGGCGGCACACCACCCCTGGATAGCAGACAGACAGTCAGAGATGAGAGAATAAGAGGTGGCAGAGGGAAGCCTGAAAACGAGCCGAGTGTCATCTGCATAGCACTGACTGTTGGAGCAAAGAGTGGCAAGACGGTGGCCAAGGGTTTCCAGGTATTGGTTGAACAGCCAGGGAGAGAGGTTAGACCCCTGGGGAACACCACAGGTAGAGCGTGAGATAAAGGAAAGTAAGGACCCAAGTTGGACCTGGGAGGGTCATTCAGAGAGGAAAGAGGTCAGCCAGGCCAGGGCCTGATCGGTGATACCCAGGTTATCACGGAGACGGTTGAGCAGGATGGCATGGTTGACCGTGTCAAAGGCAGAAGAGAGATCGAGAAGGATGAGGACAGAAGGGGTGTTAGAGTCAAGGTTGGAGAGCAGGTCTTCACGGATGTTTAGGAGAGCAGTTTCCTTGCTTCTGGCAGCTCTAAAGCCAGACTGATGGTCATTGAGACAACAAAAAGAATTGGTGTGAAGATTAAGCTGGGGGATGGCCAGCTTTTCCAGTAGTTTGCTCAGGAAAGGAGTGATGGAGGTCGGGCGATAGTTAGCCAGGCACGAGGGGTCGGCTGTGGGTTTCTTGAGAAGAGGGTTCACAAGAGAGCTTCAGAGGGGAGGGGAAGGCTCCAGAGGCGAAGGAGAGGTTGCAGAAGTTGGCCAGAGCAGGAGCAGGGGTGACAATATGGTCCTTGATGGTGTTAGACGAACAGGGAAGAACCTGATTTGAAGAGACTTTCATAGATCACACTTGTTAAGAAACATTGTCAGGGGAGAACAGAGGAAAAGAAGAGAAAGCGGGTGGTGGGGTGGCTGCAGGAGCGCCAGAGTTAGCAGATAGAGAGGGGGGGAAGAGGATGAGAGGGTGGACAAGATGTCCTGGGTTTTTGAGATGAAATGAGAGGTAAGCGCCGTGCAAAGGGCCTGTGAGACGACAGGAGAGGTAGCGACTGCAGCAGGGTTGGCCAGCTCCTTGCAGATTTTAAAGAGTTCGGCCGAGTTGTTAGATGCCGCAGAAACACAGGCTTGATGTGGGCTCTCTTCTTAGTTTGGACAAGTAGCCGGTATTGCCTTTGGAGCAGGCCAGTTTGTCAGAGGATGAACAAGAAGTCCCCATTTCCTCTCAGCTACGCTACACTTGCGTTTAAGGGGTTCCATGTCATTTCATCGCAGGATGTTTTTTCACGAGGTTTTTTACTGCCAATTTTTGTACGAAAAACTCATAGAATTATTTTTTTGGGGGGGGGCGGCCAAACCCTCATACCGTTAAAAAAAAAAATAAAAAATTCCGGTACACCCACACCAAATGTATGTTTTTCTAGCCCCCCACACCCCAAAAAAAATTAGATGAGGTTTTTTCGGCAAAAAATGTCCAGTAAAAATCCCCGCGAAAAAACATCCCACGATGAAAGGACGACGTACCATTTAAGGGTGGCTAGGTCAGAGAGTTGTACCAAGAGTTGCACTTGGCTTTGGGCTTGAAGCAGATCCTCATCACAGGGGCAAGAACATCCAGAGTATCAGAGATAGAAGAGTAGAGCATGGAAAGGGCTCTGTCAAGATGTGTCAGCCAGCCAGAGGAGGAGGCGGGGGAGAGAAAGTGCCGGCAAAGGCCTCAACTGACACACATTTCATGGGTCGGATGACTGAGAATATAGGTGGCAGTGTTGGAGTTGGCTTGGCCTGAGGGGCAGAGAAGGAGAGATGGGAGGAAAGGAGGGAGTGATCACTCCAGGAGAGAGGAGCGGTCAGAGGGATGGAGACGGGTAGGTCGGAGGAGATCAAAACATCCAACGTGTGCCCTGCAGAGTGAGTTGGGCCAGAGGGGAGAATAGAAAGAGAGAGAATCGCAGAGGTCACGAGAGAGGCCAGAGGAGGAACAGGGAGCATCCAGATGGATATTGAGGTCACCAAGTAGCAGGAGTTGAGTGGTGAGGCTAGGAGGGAGGAGGAGAGGTCCGCCCTCTCAGAGAGGAAGGAGGTGATCTGACCAGGTGGCCGATAGATAGTAGCCATGGTAAGAAAGTGGTGGGGAGAGGGAGAAAGCATGCAGACAAGGCATTCAAAAGAGTATGTCTGCATAGGGATGACAGGGGCCACTTAGAACCCACTTAGGGAAGATCAAGGCTACACCACCTCTGGGTGTGGAGAGGATCTTCAGGGAGCCGTCAGGGAGGAGAGTGTCAAAGCTTGTGACAGAGCCTCAGTGTCTCGGTGAGTCTGAGGACATTGAGGTCAAGTTCTTCCAGGAGGCAACAGATATCAGAAGAGTGTTTGACGGCTGTGCGAGAGTTGAGTCGCAATATGGAGAAGGTTACCATCCTTGAAGGACTTCCGGGCAGGGGTACAGATCAGAGGCATGCCCTGCGGAGGTGTAGAATGAGCCCGAGGGTGAGGGGGGGCAGAGAGGAAGGAGGAGAGGGCAAGGTAGCCAAGGAGAAGGCATAGGCGGTGGGCAAGGAAGCCGAGGAGGGGAGAGAGGGGACAGCAGGAGATGAAAGGAAATTGATCAGTGATGGGAAGCGTCTACCAAAGAGGAGGAGGTTGGCCTGAGGGCCTTGCACCAAGACGGTGCCATTCTGATAGACATTAATGATGACCTTAGAGGTGTCGAAGGGGCCCAGGAGGGCCTCCCAACGGGTGCCACCATTAATGGGAGAAGAGGAGACGGGAGAGAGCACAGAGACTATATGAAGAGTCCATAGATCAGGCGAGGGAACGACAAAGAGGATGTTGGTGAGGGTTTGTCTGGAGGAAGCTCTGGTGTAAGTGTCAGCGATAGGGAGCTCAGGGTTAGGGACCAAGATATCCTTTTTGAATATCTTCCTGCCAGACCTGGTGAAAAGGGAAGGATAGTCAATGGAGAAATGGTTAGAGAAGATAGGAGAAACAGAGAGCGCCATGGTAGAGGTAGAGAGAGCGGCGCAGGGGGAAGGTATGAATAGGAACAGTGTGGCAGAGTAGCACAATGCAGTCACTGGGCCAACCAAGTTCAAGAGAAAAAGCACGCAATAGAACCACAGGGGCACATCTAAGTTCACATTTCTAGCAATAGGTGAAACACAGCTAAGTTCAAATTTCTACCAACAGGTGAAACGCAGCTAAATTCAAATTTCTAGCAATAGCTAAAACACAGCTAAGTTCAAATTTCTAGCAATAGCTGAAACACAGCTAAATTCACATTTCTACCAATAGGTGAAACACAGCTAAGTTCAAATTTCTAGCAGTAGGTGAAACACAGTGCAATCAGAGGCTGTAAGCATGGGAGACAAGCTGAGATGGGGAGGAAGGAGGGAAAAACAATGGAGTAGGGATCTGTCCAGTTGGAAGGGACAAACCCATTGTTATGGAGGTGAGAGTCACTGTAATCCAGGGTCCAGTGAAGAGTGGAAAATAATCACCATTCTGTTCACAAGATGATGTGATCGTAACAATTTACGTAATGCAAACCACAATCTTAATGTTCAATGATGCTTATGGGGAGACCCAGAAAAGGGATACAATAAAGGAAGAGAAGAACATAGGGCAATAAAGAGAATAACAGTGAAAGAGAGGAAGAGATAGAACAGCGATGAATAGAAGTGAAGAGGGCAATAGAAAAAAAGAGAACATTGAGCGGGCAAGTAGTACAATGGTAGTAAATGGAGAGAGAGCAAGAAAGTACAGAAGAAATATTAGGTGGGCAGAAAGAATGACAAATGATTGACAGAGCAAAGGAGTGAGAGATTCACTAAACAAATGAATGCAAGTAAAGCAATGGCTATATTGGAAGAAAGATAGCAAATGAAGGACAAAGATAGATCAGATAGGAAAAGATAGGAAAATCGAATTAGTCGGAGATGAAATTATGAAAAAACAAAATGTCTAAGGTAAGAAAGAAGGAAACCTAAGACTTAGATGGAAAGAAAGAAGGAAAAATAAAGAGATGGGCAGATGAGCGAGAAGCTAATAAGTTGATAGAAACAGAAAGATAGAATTGCAAAATTGGAAGATGGAAAGAAGCTAGCAAGGTGAAAAGGCAGAATGTAGGATTGATGGAAGGAAACAAGAGATTGTTGGAAGAAAGATGAAAAGAAAGAGATGGAAATAAAGAGAGCAGGAAAGTGATGGATAGATGGAAAGAAGCGTGACTACATGGAAATAATGAAAGATGGATCGGTGAAAAGAGAAGGATACATAGATAAAATGTAAGGACATGAACGAGGGAATGAAAGTGCACTGGTTGAGACATGTTACCCAAAGCAAGGTAAACCCCCTCCGAAGACCTTACTGTTGGCCATTCTTCCCTTTGGTATACCACTTAAGACTATCAAATCTTTTTTCCTGCAAAGCATTGATGGCCACAATAGCCAATTTGTATTTCAAATGGAAAACTACTAGTAGGCAGTTCCTACTAATGTTTGTTGTCCACTTGTGTAAGGCTGAACTATTGAAATGTGTTACGGATACCTGCTCCTGATAAAGTTTGGGATGTTCTTTCTGAATGCCATGAAATGATTTTCTGTTCTGAAACAACATGATGTACTTCATATTTCTAGTAACTGCTGCGTGGGCATGGATCCTACAGAAGATGCTGAGGAATTTTATAACAACGTTCTTCCTTCAGCTGTTGATAACCTCTTGTTTCTGGGACGACGTCTACAAGCACGTTTTATCCGTGCTGTCAAGGTACATGTTTATATGAGACACCTAATGAGCCTACTTATTCCACATGCACAGTGCAACGCATATGATCATGCTTCTGTTTACTGCTGATAAATCTGGCACATCCCATTTACTTGTATCGTGGAGTACCTCCTCTTTGTAAGACAAATGTTGCCTAACTTGGAGTGTACCAATCACATTATGTTTGACCTCTGTACAGAGACGTTGGCCTTCATTACAGGTTTACCGGTCCGGAAAAAGTGCCAGTAACAAAAGTTTCTGGCACCCTTTCCAGACCGGAAAACTACAAGTCTGCCGGTAGGGGCTGTGAACTTACCGGCAGATTTTTCCCTGACTCACTGGCACCGTTAGTAACAGTGCTGGTGCTTCAGGGTTCCCATTTCCATGGATTCCTGTGGGACTTGTGAGAAACCTGATGGTGTCTCCCTAGCGAGTCCCCGGGATCTGTCATCCAGGTGGCCAGGACATGGCCATCGCTATTGGATCCAGTTCCAATGGAGGGAGGATCACCTGGATGGGGGGGTCCTCGGGGAGTGGAAGTGGGACACTGACGGGTGAAACGCGGTATCACCCTTCTTCCAACACCTTTTCCCCATCCTACCACATAGGACGTTCAGAAACACTGCCCCCCACCTTTCCACAAGAACGCTTTTGCACACCTTGAAAGGCAACGGACTAACTCTAGAGCTGTTTACCTGACATGTCCCGACACAAGTGTCAGGCAGAGTCAGGCAATTGACTAGAATCACACACACCTGACGGCAGTGCCTTAAGTGGCACTACAAATCGAGCCGGGGCCCATCGAGGGGGCGTGGCCTAACAATGGGGGTCTTGATGGGCCGTTAGGCCACGCCCCCTTGACGAGCGCCGGCTCAATGGGCTACTGGCACCCCTGCCAGGCAGCCTTTTGTAGAGATTAGCACCCTCTCCTCTTTGGGGGAGAGAGTGCTGATCTCTGCATTTCTATTCTATAGGCTTACCTGGCAGGGGACAGCGCCTCTCCTATTCAGCCTTAATGGTGGCGCTGCCCCTCGCCAGCTGGGGAGGGGCAGCGTCACCATTAAGGCTGAAAGGGTGAGGCCACTGGAAGCAGAGGCCTTTTTCCTAAAGACTGAAACTCCCGAGAATCCACGGGAGCTTCAGTATTTAGAAAGCAAGGCCTCTGCTTCCAGCGGCCTCACGTTTTCTCCATAATGGTGGCGCCGGCCCACGTGCATCCCTTGATTAAAGGGATGCCTCGCAGGTGTGGCGCCACCATTATGGCTGAAAGGCATTTTTTTCTGAAGCCCGAAGCTCTCGCATAATAGCAAGAGCTTCAGGCTGTAGAAAAAAATGCTTTTTCCTGTAGTGGCCGTGGCTGACAGGGGAGATTAGTGGGCCCCGGCAGGGCCCCGCCTCAAAACGAAATTTCGGAGACTGCCGGGGCCCAGCCCCGGCAGGCCCCGGCCCACTTAAAGCCCTGCCTGACGGTCCTTTCTCTTCCCCACAGGTATAAAAGGTAGAGCACAGTACGAGTAAGGCAGACTGCACCATGAGACCGCTTTCGAGATACGGCAGTTCAAGAGGAGGAGAAAAGCGTTGCGAACCGAGAGGGTGACCAGAAGAGAAGCGACCTTGCCCTTATCGAGCCTAGTCCGTGAGACCTCCGCAGAAGGATTCGTAAGACTGCGGACAAAGGCTCAAGGGAATTGCAACAGATGTCAATGGTAAACAGAGCGTGCCTACGCTGATAAGAAGGACCGAGGACGATGCCTGCTACTGTGGTACCGGCCTTCACTCCAGATAGAAGGAAAGCAAAGCGGTTCATCACAGCTTGTGAGTCGAGAGGAGAACCGATAAAAGACCAAACTGTGTTGAATGAAAGTCGCAAAGTGGCACATTGAGAAAAGTTCAAATAACTGTGAATTGTTACGTTTGAAGGGAAGATCATCTCCAGAGGGAAGCGGCACCACGTGGGTACTCACTCAAGAGACTCTGGTTTAATCCCGTGTTGATAAAAATGACTGTTACCAGAAGGTCGTAGGAGAGCTGCCAAGAAAGTGGTCATACAGGGGTTTAGCAAAATCCCTGTACAGTCGAAAGTCTTTGACCGACAAACCATTCAGAAGCGCAAGGGAAGTGTATCCTATAGCAAGACAAAGCAAGAGTAATTGTGAAGTGGCAAAAGTGAACCGACGAAGGGATGCCAATAAAGAGGAGGGGGGTCTAAATTCCCAAGAAACTGTGTGTTGCCAAAAATGAACCCGGCTGAGGGATGTCCAAGGAGAACTTTGTTTTGTAAAGACATTAAGATTTGTGAGTGTGTTTGAAAGAGAAATTGATTTGTGAAAGACCATAGTTGAACCCAACGGGAGAGAGGCTGATATTCGAGAAGGGTCTAAACCCGGAAGAGGGGGACCCAGGGGTGAAACCACCCAAAGTACATTTGGAACATAACTTCTTTTGTTTGTTATTTTTTAACACATCAGGTCCTCGGAGGCAAGAGACTTTTTGTACAAGAGAGACTTAACCACCGAAGGTCCTAATACGTGAACTGGAACTGTTGTCTCGTGCTGGGAAAGCTCAAGAGTGTGCTGTGCTCAGAACTCCCGCCTTGTGCCGTGCTCAAAACGTGGGGAAGAGAGACCCTGGCTAACACATTCTGACTCATTTGTGCACACTTCTATTTTTCTTGTGAACTCCATCCCACACTCTTTTTTGTATTTAGCGTAAGGATTGGCAATAGGTTTTTCTTGGTATAGGCCCTTTTATTTGACACAACACCACTAGGACTGCCTTATTATTATTTGATGGTCGTAGCTTGCTCCCATCTTAGATTTAGGTTTAGATTAGGCGTTTTCCAACCTACCTATGCGGTTTAATAAACTCCCTTGAACTGTGATCACGTGTGTCTGTCTATTCTTGATACCATGCCTTCCTTACAGACTCCATGGGAATGGGAACTTACTGGCTTTCTGCCACCTGTAATATCACAGTAATACCAGGATACAGGCAGCAGAAACGGTAAGGCGAGTCGGACAGCAACCCACTGGTACCGTCAGACTGGTAATGAGGGCCATTAACTCCAAATAAGTTGTGTTGGTAGAATATATTCAAATTGATATTATGGGACATTAATGGGACACGGGAAGGGATTTTGAGTGCATAACATGCATTTCTGTTGTAGAATGGCATGATTTCGAATACATTGTCTGATCTCCCCTGCAACTTTATTTGGTCCTGGAAATTCAAACATTTTGTCCAGGAGATCTCTGAAACACTTTCCATTATCTGTGTTCGGGTTGTAAGCAGAAGGGGTTTAGCAGTCAAACCTATTCCCTTGATCTTTGCGATAACTCGCCTTGTCTCACTTAGTGTTTTTCCTGTTATGGAGATTAAAGAACTGCCTGTGATACCCATGAAGGACTTCATTTTGTTTAACTTTGAGTAAATCTAAATGTGATTCCTGTATGATAAACAGTTCTTTATCTCTGCATTCAAGGTGTTCAAAAGGTACTGTGTGAGACCCAAGGGTATCCTCACACCTACTACCCTTGGATATTCTTCTCAGGTGGCCAGGGAAAGGCCATCGCTTTTGGATCCTGACCCTGGAGTGGAGATACAAGGGAGGATTACCTGAGCGGAGGGTCCTTGGGGATTGGGGAGAGGATGTCTGCAGGAGAGACATGGTAACCCCTTTTTCTTGCCTACCTTCCCCTCGCCCTGTCTTTGTAGGCTGTTGCCAATCCCTTCCCTTCATTTCCCCTCATTCATATCATTATAGTACTTGGACGAGGAAGACGCGACTAGGTGTGGTACACACTAGCATGTCATTTCACCACTATGGTACTGGGACAAGGAAGAGACCTGAAGACTGTTGCGAGGGTCAGACATGTCTAGAGAACACCACTAAATATGGTCCGGCAACTGGACTTGAGGACTCACACCTGCAACCTATTAAATGGTTGCAGGTGCATAAAAGGTGGAGCCGACAATCAGGAGGAAGACACCAGCAGGAGAGAAGGCGTGCCGAGGGTGTTGGGCCTGCGAGGAGAGAAATGTTGTTGAGAAAGAGGCTGCCAAAGAAGGTCCTGTCTGGAGGCCAGTACGCCGGCAAAGACCCATGGGAGACTGCAACACAGAGGCCCGGGTGGGCTGTGAGAGGGTCACAGCGGGTAGAGCCTCCCTCGACTCAGCAGGAGCTGTGGGGCACGGAAGAGACCCTATTGCTGCAAGCTACTGGCAGCATCCACGAGAGGCGAGCAGAGATGCCGGCAACCCACAGAGATAATTCCAAGGTGCGAGTGCGGCTGGCAATACTACGGAGACGTGTATGAGGTGCAGATGAAGGGGAAAGAAGCCGCTCGGAGGATCCGTGAGGGACCGGTGAGTGAACAAAAGCAAACACTCGTAACCGGGTGCTCCTGTGGACTACTACTGGGCAAATGCAATTGCTGAATGAATGAAATTGGATATGCAAGCTAAAGTGAACACAAAGTAAGGGGCTGAAGTGAACAATACGAACAAGCTGAACTGTAAGTTAAAGATCGTGAATTAAGAACTATTGAATACTGAACTAAAGGAAAGCTTTGATAAGTCTATGAATGGAAGGCAAGCTTGTGTGAAGCACACATTATATACATTGAAAGGCAAAGAATGAATCTTATGAAATACAAGGCAAAGCAGGTGATGAACATTACTGAAGAGTGTAAAAGTAATGTGGTCAAGGAAAGAGAACCACAGTGTGAACTGTATGAAAGAACACATTGTGGCAAAGTGAAAAGACTGGTGAGGAGAAAGAAACGTGAATGTGAACCAGAACACAGGTGCAGTGACAGAAAAACCTGTGTGGGCAAGAAAGCCTAGGGTTCTAGGTAGCTTGACTTCTAATGGGTGGACCGTGTGGTCTGACAACTGCGCCTAGCCCAAAGATAGCCTATCTGTGAATGACAAGAAACATACAGATAAGCCTGCATGTATGAAAAGGATTGCTGAAGTGAAGCAGAAGAAAGCAATCTGTGTAAACTGTTGAGAAATCAGAGTAAAGTTGACCTGGAACTGGTTTTGAACATTAAGAGACTGAAATTAAATGTGAGTTGACAAGCTGACGTCTTGAGGTAGGGAAACCTAAGACATTGTGAACTTAGTTGTTGCCTTGGGGAGGCGAACCTCGAGGCCCTTTTGGAACTGTGTTGCCCTCTTGGGGAAGGGAACCCTGAGACTTTGTGGAACTGCCTTGAACTTGGGGAAGGGGAGCTGGAAAGCAAGCCAAGAGCTGGAGGAAGCTCAGAACTTTATTTTGAAACACTACTTACTTGATTTGTTGTTGACATCCCTACGCATTATAGGTTTTGGGCACAGATTTTTAAATTGAACTTACTGACTCACTTTCCTTATTTTCTTTCGGTATGGAAAACCCACCTTAGCATAGGGCAAGTTAGGCCTTCAACCATCCTGACATTTAAGTTAATACAACTATATTTGTTTGAACTTTGAATCTGTTGTCTGTGTCTTGCTTCATGATGCCTTCACAGTAGATGGTGCAATTTTCGTTTTAAAAACATTAAAGGAAAAAAAGATGTGGGTCTTTCTAAATCAAACTGTCATGCCCCTGCCCCACAGGAGTGCATGCATTGGCTGACTGGCATGGGCAGGTGAGGAAAGTTGTAGGAGTGAGGTACGGGGGTCAGGGTGTTTGGTACGTGAGGAGGAGGAATAAGTATGTTTAAATGTCTGTGAGTGGTGGGGGCTGAGGGGGAATGTGTTTGGCTGAGAATGGGGTGGTGGGGAATGCGAGGGCTTGGGGGATGAAACCACCCAATTTCATGGAAATTCTGCCCAACTGGGAGTGGGTGGGGCATGGTGCGGGATCCCCTTTCCCAGGGATGAGGGGGTTCAAAATGTGATACTTCTGTGTTTTGAAGGCCACACAAAATCTTTCTTCATAACCCTTTACCCATTCACGTTATAAAACCAACATTGCATCTTCTACATCATGTTTCATTATCCATAATCACTCATGCCTTGGCTTCCCACCGTATCACTGACTAACCTCTTACTATCCTCAACCAAGCTCTTTCTTATTGTCATTCTCCAGATTCTATGCCAATATGTATTCTTTTCCCTTTGCACTCCACCTACATGCCCCTCCTGAAGGAACTTTACCCTCTTGGAGTGTGTACTGATTGTTGATCCTGAATTACTCACTTCATCCCATCCCAATGCATCCTTTGCATCTACCTTAAGGTTAGAATCTTATCAAAAATCCATTACAGAGGAAGAAGAAAAACTTAAGAGCCAGGTTTCTTCATTCCTTGTTATTTTTAGGAATTTCCATACGCAGCACGCCTGCCCGTTCTATACGTTCTATCATGTGCATTTTATTTAAGTACATTGATTTCAGCATGGCTGGGAGTCACCGGCAGTGTCGCAGCGTTAATTTTATAATTAATTTTCCAAACTCCACTGACTGTCCTCTATTGTTCTACATGGTCCTGACCTAACTGACAATGTAATCTACTTGCATTTACATTCATTAATTTCAACGCTACTTCAAAGCTCCTTTCTAACAGACACATTCCTCCCACAGATTCCTCATCTTTGCGTCAACCTGGATATTTCAAAGAGAAGGAATCTGTGGGAGAAGTTATGTTCTGCGAGAAACCTGAAGGTGTTGCACTCAAAGTCCCCGGGGATCTGTCATCCAGGTGTCATGATGCCCGCACCCGGGGAGCCGGTTCAAGCCCTGTGTCCCCGAAAGCAGACATCCAGTCCCCAAGGAAGGACCCAGCAACCCCATATAGGGGCCCTTTGGACAGTGTCCTGGCGCCATAAGCGCCAGGCTCATTATGGATGTGCTTGGGTGCACTTACCTGATGCAGACCATGCTGCAGGATCCCGGCCTCCTTGAGGCCTGAAAGGAACTACTTTACCTGTGGGACTAATTTACCATCCGAGCGTGGTCGGGGAAGTATACATACCTGGAACTTCTTCCAAGGCTATTTAAACCCCACCCGAACAGCCACACGTGCTTCACATTGTTCTGCATCTAGCAGCTGGACGCTCACTGTGTCTGCTCCTGCATCCTGACTTCTGCCACGCCTGCCAGCATCCTGGATCACCTGCAAAGGAAGAGAAGAAGAGAACAGAAGAAGGAAAAGTCCTTACCTGCTAAATCCGCATCCCGGAGACATCTCGCCGACAATCCTGAAAAGGAAGACTTTTATTTAAAAGCTCATCGCGTCGATCGCTGCAGCGCCGCATTCCACTCACCTTTACTGGGCGCCTCCATGTTCAGCAGCGATCATCCGGATTCGCAGTCACGCCCCAGCGCCTAGGGAGAAAAAGACCAGAACAAAAGGTGAGAGGGAGAAGGGAATAAGGAAAGCTAAATCTCCATGTTAAGACTTACCTGTTGATTCATTCCCTCTTCATTTCGGGTCCGCGCCGCATCCTGGCATTTCCGGACCCCGGCCCCTAAGGGGAAAAAGAGACATCAGCGTTAATGAGCGAATGAAAAGACATTACCAAAAAACGCTCATTAAAGACTTACCTGATTTCTACAAGGATTTCACCTCTCATCTCGGGTCGGTGCCTGTTCCCCGGCATTCCGTACCCTGGCCCCTATGGGGAAAAAGACACTAGCATTAGTACATTAATGCATGGACACAAGGGGAACCTCTTATCAAAACACTTACCTGGAAGCCAAGCAAGTTTGGTTCTCCAAGCAATCCGAAAATCCAGTGAAGTAACTGGATACCAACGCACCCCTGCATCAGAAGCAGGATGGAGAGCTCATCCTTCCAGACCCTAAGGTGAGACGCTACGAGGAATCACAGAAGGGTTTCGAGGAGGGTGAGAGGGGAAAGTGGGAGGCTGATTGCATTACCCCGCAGACAGTTAATCCCCTATTTTCGCCTACAGAAGGATACTTCTGCGAGCCAGACAAGCCAGATTTGGGGGCCTGGTCCAGTCCGTCTTCCGAACCCTGCGCATCACCTTAGAAGAGGTCACAGCAGCGCGAACCAGGCCAGTGCCTCCGTGGGAGTCAGGTGAGCGTTACACCAGGTGGCCAGGACGCATCCATTGCTTTTGGATCCAGTTCCTGGGGGTGTACCAGTGCGGGAGGATCACCTGGATGAGGGGTCTTTGGGGAGTGGAAGTGGGACACCAGAGGGTGAGACGCGGTATCCCCTTCCCTGTAACACATTTTCCCCATCCTACCCGTTAGGATACTTAGGAAATCAGCCCCCAACCCCCCTTCCAGACACAAAAATTTTTTCACAGACAGTTCACCGTGAGTGACACTGAACTAACACCAGAGCTGTATACCTGCCATATCCCAATACAATGGTCAGGCAAGGTCAGGCAATTACTGATCATTACACAGACCTGACTTCCATCACACTTTCCCACACGGATAAAAGGCGAAGCATGAAAGCACACTCTGAGTGAGGAAAAGCACACGAGGAAACGGCAGTTCCAAGATGGCAGTTTAATAGAAGGAGAAAGATGGCGAGACCAGAGCGGGTTGCAAGGAAGGAAGTGCCCTTGACCTTTAAAGATTGTTACTTTCGTTAACCTTGGAAAGTACGAAGCCTAAGACCGGGAACTAAAGCTCAACAAACCTATAGTGTGCATCAAAGGTACCCGGGGCTCTCCCGCATTGATAACCAAGGCAGGGAGGATCGATTACCACAGTGGTACCGTCCTTGGCTCCTACAGCAAAGCAGCACTCGTAAAGACAGCACAGCCGGTGAGTCGGAGATAATGATACCAAACCAGCTTGTGTTTGAACCGAGGTTGCAAGTGACAACATTGTATGAAGAAATCGAAAGAGGGCATTGTGTGCGTTATGCTTGATTTATGCTTGGTTCAAAATGGCGCGGGCGCGCAATGCACTCTGGGAGCGCTCGGAGCCATGTTGGATATTTACTTCACTCCGCAGTGAAAGGCTGCACACATTTTGCTGAGGTGTTAGATTCACAGTGATGAGACAAACATGCTTTTCCAACCCTGGTATGCAGTCAAGGCCATTTCTGCTGGGAAAGCTAACATTGTTATGGCTTGCTACTGTTCTCAGTGGAGCGTGTTTTTAGAGCAGGGAGGCCCTGCGTTCCTTGAGGGGAGCTCTCGATTGACCCAACTGGCAACCGACGGCTGTTCCTCAACTGCGCAAGTGCAATTTCCAGAATGTTCGGGAATTAACTCGCCTTTGTGGAATGTGTATATATGTGGAGGCACGGAGGGGGTCAGGTGAGACTTCAGCCAGAGAAGGACGCATACGTCTGACCTTCCTGTGAGCTGTGGAACTCTCGGCCTGGCTGTCCCCGGGGTCTTCCAGCCGCTTCTGGACGAGATGAGGACTTATATTACGCTCACGGTGATGTATTTCCTTTTGACTTCTTTACTTCTTTTGTGATGTATGACCTTACTATTTTTATGAGTTATTTCCATGTATTTGTAAGCTTTGAATAAATAGCTGTAAAGAGCTGATTTATCTTCTAAGAGTGCGTGGTTGTGAGTTATTGTGTCTGTCTGTTTTTTGTGGTTTAAAGTGCTTGCTCCATAATTGCAATGATGATTTATGGTTGTTTCGTGCACTTTTGGGGGGAGAGCAGTACAGTTTGAAACGCACGTGATGAACGATGCAAATATAATTGGAAACCAAAGGAGTGAATGAACTTTGGGAGGCCAAGTAGGATAATCTATTCAGATTGGTCAGGTGACACGTGGGTGGTCATTCGAAGGTCTCTGTTAGGTATCCAACTGAATGGCAACTGTATTGTAAAAAGGAAGTTCGTATCAAAATGGTCCTGCAACGGGACAAGCTAAATCCAGCACACATTCGAATGTCTTCTATAAAACAAGGTGAGGGGGATATGGGATGAACGTCGATGTCACAAAAGGTATAAGCCGTGCCCGTTGCTCAGTTTTGTTTTTCCGCGCTTCACAGCTTCGGTAACGTAACACTTAGTTCCTAGTTATAATTTGATTTTTGTTGAGTTTCCGTGAAAATTAATCGAGTTTTCGATGAAATATGGCTTCATCATCGGCACCGTCAACTCCTCGGTCCGGATTTAAAAAGTGTCGGGACTGTGATGCTAAAATGTCTGTGATGGATCCGCACATGATCTACCTGTGGTGTCTACTCTAGGGTCATACCATCCGTGTTCGGAGTGTGAGGAATGCATGTCAATGACGGCCAAGCCCATGAGAGCGCGCAGAGGGAAGTTGGAGAGAGGTAAACCTAAAAAATCTGTTACCCCCTCGAAACGTAAGTCTTCTGACGAGTCGAGACCTTCGTCTCCTCATCCTTAGTGGCTTAAATGCTCCCGTTTCCGTTCGAGAAGTGGTTCGCATCATTCTTCGTCTTCGAGGCATGGCAAAAGAGGCGTCATGGATCGCCGTCCACTTCTTCATCTAATTCACCCAAACGGGTTGTTTGCCCCTCAAAATCTAGTACCGCAGCTAAGTGGGAGGATTTTAGGCTCTGTATGATGAAGGTGTTGGAGAACGCGGCTTTGCACCCCTCGACAACACCTAGAGATGATGCCCCAGTCGAAAGACCTGGGAAGCATGAGACCGGTGCGTCTCAGGACCCGGCCATTGATCCTCCTTGAGAACGATCTCAACCCTCGAGTCGAGAGAAAGCCTCCAAACACATAAAAAATCGACATCATCGACGCCGAAGGAAACCTATACAGGTCCGAAAAGTGTGTCTATGACTCCGCCGGTTCCAAAGGAGAAGCCATCGACACCTCGAGTGGCGACCTCCTTGGCGCCGCATGTGTCGATTCCTTCTGCATTTTTGTTGAGACCATCGACGTTAACGATGAAGACATCGACTTCCTGGAGTCTATCGAAGCCATCAACGCTTGTGTTGAAACCGTGGACATCGAATATTTCGACATTTTTTCGGCGCCTGTCATGACTTCCATAACACCTACTGCATATGAAAAGATATGTACACCACTACCAAGGTCAGATTACTTTAAGATACTTTCTTCAATTTATGAGGAACCGGAGGAGTCCTCTGATGGCGAGACCCTTTGGGTTGCAGTATGGGACTCCATCTGTTCCGGATGAACTCGTATCTGAAGAATCACGTATGAAGAATTTCAAGATTGACTTCATGAGGCAAGTGGTATCGATACTTCTCCTGAAATGGATTTTGGGAAGGCACATCCTGGGGACCATGCTGATGTCACCTACAGACAACTCATGGAGTATATGGGATGGGCCAGACCCACACCTGTTTTCCAAACAGGATGATTTAACAGACATATTGGAGAAAGGACCACAAGAAGACCAATTTTCTCTTTCCATCAGGTTTTACAGCGGAGGATGACTTCCAATTGGGAAACTCCCGAGGTTGTCCCGGCAGTTAATAAAAAACTAATAGCCAAAAACAGAGCTTCTAGTTCTGACCCTCTGTATCTAACAAAGCATCCTACACCAGAAAGCCTGGTAGTGCAGGCAGCTACTTCCTCAGGTAGACAAAATGCCTATCCCACGATTCCGCAGGATAGGGATGACAAAGGATATGATGCCATGGCCAAGAAGGTTTTCTTGGCGGGCAGTATGGCTCCTGCCAATGCTACGTGCACGCTAGCGAGATTTACCCACACCCTTTGGAAGTGTATTTCTATGGCGGCTGACTATATCCCTGAAGGAGAAGAACGAGACGGTTTCCTTAACATTGTCAAGGATGGGAAAGGCGCTATGTGTGAATCCCTCCAGACTGGTCTCCACTCTGTTGACAGCTTCAGCAGAGCTATGACGGCTAGTACAGTGATCCACAGATTTGCATTGTTGCAGAAGTCAGGATTTGCCCCAGACGTTCAATCCAGACATCTCAACATGCCCTTTGATGGCACACATCGGTTTGGGAATAAAGCTGATGAGAGTTTGGAGAAGCTGCAAACTTCCAAGGCGGCTGCCAAATCTCTTGGAGCTGCAATAAGGCAAACTCCAAACCGCCCCACAGGTGCGCCCGTGAGGAGTAGGTACTTTTGCTATTATTCCACATTCGTAAGGGGCAGAGGACAGCCAGCTCAAAGAGGCCAAAGACGATTCCCCCGTGGTGGACTAGGTAGAGGTACTAAGACCTCAACAGCAGGGGCTGCCTTACCTTCAGCCACTGTGTCAGCCAATCCAAAACCTCTCTGAGGTCTTCATTCACAAAACTGCAGTAGGAGGCAGTTGTCAGAACATCTGACCGAATGACTTTATTACTTCAGATGTTTGGGCATTGGAAACAGTTGCCCAAGGTTACTGCCTACCTTTCCTGCAAAAACTTCAGAGTCATCCACCAGGGAAAAACTCTTTGAAGGTTCCAGATCCGCTCCTTATGCAGGAGATCTTAACCCTGCTAGAGAAAGGTGCTATAGAACCAGCACCTGTAGCGAAGAGGAACAAGGGTTGTTACTCCCCTTATTTTCTAATTCCAAAGAAAGACAGAGGAGTGAGACCCATCTTGGACTTAAGGGACTTGAACAAGTTCCTCAGGAAGGACAAGTTCAAGATGGTAACCCTTTCTCAGATCCTTCAGACCCTCCAGCTTCAGGACTAGATGGTATCATTGGACCTCCAGGATGCTTACTTTCATGTGCCAATCCATCACAAGCACAGACAGTCCCTGAGGTTTGCCATTGGCAACTCTCACTATCAGTTTCGGGTTCTGCCATTTGGGCTAACCTCTGCCCCAGGGGTTTTCACCAAGCTAATGGCGGGTATGGCAGGGAATCTCTGGAGAGGAGGGATTCACGTCTGCTCCTACCTGGACGATTGGCTGATCAGGGTCAGTCACAGTTCTCAGAAAGGTTGTCAGATCTCCTACAAATCCCAAACAGAGTCTCGCTGGACCTTCAGTGGTGGGCCTGTCGGGAGAACATGTTAAAAGGAGAACCGTTTTGGCAACCATGGCCAGAGATAACAGTAGTGATGGACGCCTCACTCACGGGTTGGGGCGCACATACCAACGATTTGACCATCAGCGGTCGTTGGTCTCCATCAGAGTCCAAACTACATATCAACCTTTTAGACCTGAGGGTAATCTGACTAGTGCTGAAGGCCTTCCTGCCATTTGTACGGGGAAAGAATATCCTGATAATGCCAGACAACAAGGTGACCATGTACTACCTCAACAAGAGAGGAGGTGTAGGGTCACTACCACTGTGCAGAGAGGCAATGCAGCTCTGGTTCTGGGCATTATAAGAAGGAATCTCTTTCGACATTTCACCTAGCCCGAGAGAAGAACATGACGCTGGATGTTCTGAGTAGGCAGAGCTTAATCTCCCACGAGAACCAATGCCAACCGCAGTGCAAGCTGTACTGCTCAAGGGAATTTCCCCCAAGAGGAGCTCTAGGAGACGCATTTGTGGTGGACTGGGAATTTCCACTCCTGTATGCATTTCCTCCAGTCCCCGACATTCCTCACGTAATCAGGAGGTTGAGAAGGTTCAGGAAATCCATGGTCCTAATTGCCCTGGATTGGGCCAGGAGACGTGGTACCTGGACCTTCTGGACATGTCCATCTGCCCTCTGATTTGTCTTCCACAAAGAAAGGACCTTCTCTCGCGAGAGGAGGGTTGGCTTCTCCATCCAGATACCAGGATCCTCAGCCTTCAAAAATGTTTTCTGAGAGGCTGAGATACAAGGATTGGGACCTCCGGGATGACGTAATGGAGGTCTTGCTTTCGGCCAGAAGACCAGTGTCATGGCCACAGGCCCCAGAACACAAAAACCACACCATCTAGTTATGGGGGCAATGGGTCACTTCACTCACTTATGTCCCTTTGGGATCCATAAACACAGGGGCCCTGGCTGGACTCAGTCCTGGCGCCTTTGACGCCAGGCTCATATAGAGATATGAGCAGGAACACCTTATTTCAGTGTAGGGGTGCTTTTTACTTTATTTCAGTGCAGGAGTGCTTTTATTTTACAAGAACTTTCCATGAGCTGAAAACCTTTATTCCAGAGAACATCCTCATGTGCTGACTCATTGGGTGTGGCTCGCTAGGCCTGGTCTTCATGTGCTGGCTCATCGGGTGTGGCAGTCAGGCTGAGCCTAGTGGGCGTGGCTTCAGAAGCTCTGCTATATAAGCTGCTCCATTCTTAAGGCCGATGCTTTGCGTTACTGTGCACTCGCATGCAATGTGATGCTCACTGCCGCTTGGACCAGTTTACTTACCTTTGAAACCAGGCGTTCTCCTGCATACTCACCTCCAGGAAACAGGTGCTTCATCGCTTCATCTGCAGACTTATCTCCTGACATCCAGTGATCTTGATCCCAACACCGCAGCACTGCACTCCGCATCCACGAACTCGGACCCTGTGAAGAAGAAGAAAGACAAGGTTAGAACATCCGTCCTAGGGCTGTGCTGCATTTGAACTCTGCGCGCCTCCTAGTTAACAAATTACCAGCTACTGTACCGCTGCAGCTTCGTTCGTCATTCCCTCCAGCTGCCGCCTCGAGCTCCGCAGCTTCTGCCGAGCTGGCAACATCACCTGCAAGTGAAGAAAGCAAAGGAGCAAACATCAAAAGTGGAACGGACAGCAATACAAGACAACAAACTTTACAATACAACAAAAACAGACGAGGAAAGACAAAGGCAAACAGGAACACTTACATGAAGTATAGTGGCTTAGTCGCATCAGGACTGGACTACCACGTGCAAGGGACCAGTGAAGGAACTCTGTCCAGATAATACAAGCACCCCTGCCAGAAGTAGCAGGACGGAGTGCTCGCCAAAACTAATCAACAGGTGAGATTTCCAGGGACAGCGCATCCCACGGGTACCATGGTTTGGGAGAAGGGGCCTGGAAGGGGATCGGGCGCACAAGCTGGCATACTCACGCCCCCTATTCTCCACGCAGGAGCAGTCCCGAGCAGCATCACCTATTACCACCAGTCACCACATAAGCGCAGAGGGTGAAGTCGAACTCGAGCGACCTCACTCCCGGGAGGGCTGCAACCAAGCCCCAACATCCCCGCAGAGACCAGGTGAGCGTAACAGCCAGCAACCAAATCTTTATACCGCTGCCGCTGGAATAAGTTCTGAAGCTGGTGTAGAGATAAGAATGTCGACTCTTTTCATGAAATACACCTGCGGTGTTAGCCTTTTTGTTACATCTGGCAAATCTGGGGCTCCAGATTGGTACTGTCAAGGGATATCTGGCAGCGCTTTCTATTTTCAAGCACACTTCAGAGGAAGTCTCCTATTTTTAAGATTCCTCTGGCAATACAATTCCTAAAGGGATTAACTAATGTTTTCCCTCTGACCCCCTTTCAAGTCCCACTGTGGGATCTCAACTTGGTTTTAAATCTTCTGATGGGTGCTCCTTTCGAGCCTCTACACTCTTGTCCATTAAGACTTCTTACATTGAAAATGGTTTTATTAGTGGCAATAGCATCAGCCCGAAGGGTGAGTGAGCTTCAGGCTTTATCCTGCAAGCCTCCTCACACTGTTTTTCATAGTACTCGGAAAATAAATGTGCCATCTTTTTATTCTCCACCACATCTGGGGAAAGAGGAAGAACGATTTCACAGGCTCGACTCTAGATATGCACTCAGTTTTTACATTTCCAGAATGGCAAGACTGCGGCAGAATGACAAGTTATTTGTGGGCTATTCAGGTCACAAATTAGCTCTAGCCATCACCAAACAAACCATCTACAGATGGATTATTTTAACCATATCAGAAAGTTAGACTGGTTGGTAAAGACCCTCCAGAACATCTAAGGGCTGATTCGACCAGGGGTGTTGCAACTTCATCTGCGTTGAAGAGGGGAGTTCCGATAAAGGATATATGTGCAACTGCCACATGGTTGTCTGAACACACCTTTACTAAATACTGTAGTCTAGATCCTGCATGATTCTACTTTTGGAAAAGCAGTATTGCACTCTGCGCATACATGATCACTTCAAATTTTACTCCCTCCTCCAAATTATTTAAACTGCTTTTGGAGTGTATCAAAGATAAGGAATACGTGGGAGGACACAATCCATTCGAAGAACAAGTTACTTACCCATGGTAACGTTCTTTCGACTGGATGTTCCTCCCACGTATTCCTTATCACCCCTCCCAACCTACCCCGCAGTAAAACTTCTCATGCGTTTGCAGTCTGCGCTCTCAGGGGGAGTGACCGTCAAACTCAAGACAGCGTTTCACTCTTCAAAACGGAACTGAGCAACAGGTGTTGCGCGTGCTACTTATACCTGTGGTGACGTCGACGTCAAGACTGAAGCCTCTGAGGGATATCGATGCAGAGCGCCCTCTACTGAAAAGAAATTCGGAGGCAGCAAGCTGGATATTGGGAAATATCAAAGATAAGGAGTAAGTGGGAGGAACATCCAGTCGAAAAAACGTTCCCATGGGTAAGTAACTTGTTCTTCTATTTGAAACCCTTTCAAACTTATTTTTTTACCACATTTTGCAAAACACTACAACTCCATCATTCTCACCTTTCCTATCCTACTGATATGACTGAGACGAGGAAGATTAAACCTGGAGCAATGAGGGTTACACATGGAAACCCATGGGCCATTGATTCCTATGGACAAACCCCATTTTGTCACACTAACAAGGCCAGGCAGGATCAGGCACTCCACCCCAATCATCTACACCTGCAACCAATGAATTCTCCCCACCTGGATAAAAGGCAGAGCTTAAAAGCACACATTGAATGAGGCAACGGACATGAGGAAACGGCAGTTCCAGTTTTAACGATGTAAGAAAGACGGCAAAACAGAAGGGGATCGCAAGGAGGGAAGTTCCCTTTACCTTTTCAACAAGGAACCTATACTTTCCTGGAACCTCGTGAATAGAAAGTGTTAAGACCAGGAATCCAGGCTGAAGAATCCTGCATTGTGTCTCAGAGGTATCCGGGGCCCTCCCGCGCAGTAATCAAGGCTGGGAGAAGCACCAGCCGCTGTGGTACCATCTATGGCTCCAAAAGCAAAGCAGCATCAGTGAAATCAACACAGCTGGTGAGTTGGGGAGACTGATACAAAACCAGCCTGTGTTGAAGGCAAGGTTGCAAGCGGCAACATTGTATGGCGAGCGCTGGAATGACCATTGTTAAAACGCATGTGATAAAGAACGCAAGAAAAGTTGAACTGCTGATGAGTGATAGAACTTTTAAAGCAAGATACAATACTTTTTGACAGAGTGGTCCGCACTGCGTGGGTGCGCTTTCGAAAGTCTCTGTAAGGTATCCAGCTGAGAATTGTGAAAGTGAGACAGATCATATCAAGACGAGAGCGAGTAATTGTTAGTCAAAGTGGTCCTGCGAAGGGTTGAGCAAAATCCAGCACACAATTGAAAATTTTCGATATATGAAGTAAAGAAAGCTTGGAAAAATAGATGACGTTGGTCCGAGCCCAGTGAAGGGAGATTTGTCAAAAGCTTTGTGTAGAAGTGGGTCTGAGCCCAGTAGAGGCGGACCTGGGGTGAATCTCGAATATAAGTCAAGAAGCTGTGGAATTCTAAGAAGAAAGGAACTTTAATGTTGTTGTGTTGCATCAAGCCGTCTGAAATAAGAGACTTTGAGGTTTTAAACTGCATCCTTGTGCCAGAGAAGCCAGAGAGTGTGCGAAGCTCGAGTTTGCCACCTTGTCCCGTGCTGAAAACGTGGGGAAGGGAAGCCAACGGCTTGAATATCCTGACATATCATTTGTTGAACACTTTTCTTTTGCAGAACATTGTTTCCCACACTATTTGTATTTAGAAATAAGGATTGGCAATAGATATATTAGTATAGGCTTTTTTTAATTTGACAGACTCGACTAGCACTGCGTTATTATTATTTGATGGTTGTAGCTTGCTCCCATCTTTAGATTTAGGATTAGATGGGCGTTTTTCAAACCCAATTGAAGTTCAATAAACACCCTTGAACTGTGAGCACTTGTGTTTGTCTTACTGTTTGATACCATGCCTTCCTTACAGTGGAGGCTATGCCTCTATGTCCAGCGCCAAAGGTATCACTTGACGGAGGGATAATCCCTCTTGTCTCAGTGGTTCTGGTGGAATGTATAGCTTCTTTTCTTTATTGAATAAGAGACTGTTTTCAAGATGTGTGCGCTTTAATACAGTAGAGTCCTCTGCTGTAGCCGTGCAAACTCTGTGTAAGAAAGAGTCCACCGCTAAATCAAAGGTGATATCGGAAAACCTTTTGTCCGGTGTGGCTTTGTTGTCGTCCATGTTCCCACCTAAGCGGGAAAGGGTGTCGGCCACTGCGTTCTTGGTGCGGGAATGTAAGTGAGGATAAACTCCTATTGTGAGAACAAATAGGCCCATTTAGACTGTTGAATGGTACAACACTCATAGTTCTGAAGAATGTGTACTTTCTAGTCATCTGTATGTATCTGTGTGCAATGGGGTGCTCCTAGAAGTAGGTATCTCCATTCCTGACCGACTTGCTTAGTCAGAAGTTCTTTTCGCGGACTGAATAGTTCCTTTCTGAATCCGTTAATGTCTTTGAGAAATAAGCAACCGGATGTTCTTCCTGGTCTTTCATGAGTTGTTTCAAAATAGCACCAATGGCTTTGTCAGAGGCATCTGCCTCAAGAAAAAAGGAATTCTGAGTATCTGGTTGAACCAATACCAGAGCAGTAACAAAGGCTTTTTGCAATTTTTCAAAGGCATGATTGGTCTCCTGATCCCACTGGAATTTCACCTTATTTTTTAGAAACCTGGTGGGTGGCAAAACTACAAAGGAAAAGTCTGATCTAAATTTCCTATAGAAATTGGCTAATCCCATGAATCGCTAAAGTTCTATGACTGTGTTGGGCATCTCCCAGATAAGTATAGTATTGATTTTTCTGGAATCCATAGAAATGCCTTCCGACCTATAAATGTACCCTAAATAAGATACCAGGGATGCTCTAAACATAAATGTATCAGGTTTAGCTTTTAAATGGTCCCTTTGAAGTCTCAGGAGCACCTCCGCTACGTGTTTGCTGTAGTCTTGCAGATCCAGAGAGAAGATGTGAATGTCGCCAAGATAAACAACTACTGAGTGCATCAATAAATCTGCAAACAAATGGTCCATATATCTCTGGAAGACCCAAGGGGCATTAGACAACCCAAAGTGTATCAGACAATATTCAAACTGTGTACAAAATGCCGTCTTCCACTCATCGCCTTACTTGACCCTAATTAAATGATAAGCTCCTCGCAAATCAAGTTTCATTAATATCTGTGCACCTTGGACCGCTTCCAGTACATCCTGAATTAAGGGTAAGCTGTATTTGTCCTTTTTAGTGATTTTATTCAGCCCCTCCATTGTCAATGCATGGCCTAAATTCGGATGTTTCTTTCTTAGGAATAAAAACAGAGGGCATCATTACAAGATTGCCGGTCCAGAAACAACGGTACTGGTAAGCTTGCCAGTACCATTGTTTCCGGACCGGCAAACTAGGAGTTCTGCAAGGGGGTGCCTTTCCGCCCGCCAGGACTGACCTGGCGGGCGGAACGGCACCCACTCGCAGACCTTGATGGATGCACCGCCACCATTAATGGATGGTGCCGGTGCATCCGTCCTCCCCATTCCCATTGAGTCCAGTGGGAATGGGGAGTAATATTTTCCGGTGCCCGGGAATGGGCAATTACCGGGTCCGCTGGGGCTGTAATGCCCCGGTAATTGCCCATTCCCGGGCGCCAGAAAATCTGTTACTCCTGCGGCAGCCGTGCTGGTATTTACCGTCACGGCTACCGCCAGAGTCATAATGAGGCCCAGAGATTTCTCCTGGAGATGTAGATTCCCGAATTAGTGTTTTCTAAATTTGTGTCTAAATATGCCTTTTAGTGCTTTTTTCTCAGATGGAGAAAGAAACGTCCTACTGAAGCGGACGGATGAGCCTAGTAGGAGTTCTATGGTACAATCTTCAGCACAATGAGACGGCAGAGATTTATATACTTCCTCCTGAACACATGCTGGAATGTTTTGTATTGTTGAGGAAAGGCGCTTGCTACGCTCTAAACTTATTTTGCTTTGTTATCCGCCTTGGTACTTGGTTTCAGAAACAATTGGAGGCATATTACTCTGATCCCAAAAACGGAGTGTGGGCAGTCCAATTATTGTAGGGATTATATTGATGCAGCCACAGAATACCTAAGATCACTGGAAAGTGTGCTGCCCGTATGAGATAAAATATCTTTTTGGTGCGATTATTGATCCTTAACAACATTTCAGTGGTATTTTCAATGATCGGGCTGCTAGTTAAGGGTGTTCCATCCATCTCTGCGCTTGAGTTGTGACTTCCCGTGGTGTGTTCATACGAGTAGCCGATTCTAAAAAAAGACCTGATGCACCGAAACCGCTAAAGCGGCAGACTTATTCATCATCTCCTATAGACAAGTGCACACTGAGCACCAAAAGAGCCATAGCGGGTACTTTCATGATTTGGACGGAGGCAGGCAAAAAAGGTATGGAACTCTGTTGTTTTTCCCAGACTCTCATCCCCTTTATGTCTGTAAATTTGTGTTTCCCTGCTTCCTGAGAGGTGCCACTGAACAGCCTCGTACTAAGTCGCTGACCCATAACACATACACAGCCTTCTTATGAGCCGGCAATGTCGCCCTTCTTCCATCAACGATCCTCTTGCGCCACTCCCCTTTCATTGGTTCAGAAGATTCAGCTGTAGGGGAACTGATTAAGGAACCCTCCCAGGACAATTCTTTCGGCGCTCTTGTGGGCGATAATCTATTTGAAGCTTGACCTGGATTAACTGGTCAAATGTAGCAGGTCTTGGTATATGTGTAAGTTTAATTTTTGATGTCTTCGTGTAACCCCCAGCTGTACAAAGTAAAGGATGTGTCTTTGGGCCAATCTGTTTCCATGGCTGACTGATATGATATGGCATTTATAACGTGCCTGTACACAAGTATTTCTAGGCTTGAAGACTGTTTAAATCTCATCCAATTGTCCTTGATGGAAATCAAGGATACCTTACTGGGCGGTGTCTGATAGCTCCAGGCGCCCAAAAATGCTCTTGAAGGTGGCCACAAACCTATTAAAGTCATTTAAAATGGGGTTGTCCAGGACTCCTAGCTGAGTTGCCAATACATTTCCTGTTAAATGTGTGACAATGAAGCCAATCTTAGTGCGGGTGTTGGGGAAGGCTGTTTGATGAAAAGAGAAATCACTATAGATGCATCCAAGAACTCTTTTTCCTTCATGGGATTGCCTTGAAATTTGTTAGTGGAGACGGCAGGAGTAGCAGTCATGGCTGCGATGGCTTCTCGGTTGGCCATAGCTTGAAGGGCCGCATTCTCTGTTTTTTAATGACTGTCCTTCGGTGGTTAGAGCTTGTACTGCTGCCACCAGTTCCAGAATTTGAGTCCTGCCTTTGTTAGTTCCTTGTCATTGAAATCTCTCAGCAACTTGCCTTACCTGAACTGTGGTACGGCTCTTGCGAGTGAAGAGGTAGGGTTGATCCTTCCGTGCAGCCACGACTGACAGAGTAATATAGGTCCCAATCAGTGGCTCCAAGGAGGGTTAGAACCCTAGGCAAAACTCCCAGGAAGGGAGAAAACTTTTTGCAATGCATAATCCAAGCGGATGAGGAGTGAAGAGCTTCTTTGCTGGAGATCCATTGTAACACAGGAAGATGATCCAGGGAAACTAAGTAGTAGGCAGAATGAGGACACACGGGACTGGAAGGGGATACCTTAGGCCAGGACAAAGGAAGCGCAGGAAGGAGAATGCAAAGATGGAAAAGCAAGTAGCAAGTGAACAGTGGAAACCCAAGGAATTGGGTAACACAGAGCGTAGCAGCAACACAGAGTTGCAACGCAAGGTACTCGTTCACGGATCCTCTCTATATCGTCTGGTTCCCAAAGTGCCAGCGGCCATCTTGAATGACGTAACCCATGACATAGGATACGTTCTTCAGATGCCATCTTGGAGGACGTCTAGACTGCTACTGAGGGTTCTGCGGCCTGGTCCCAGGACATATGTACACTGAAGTGGAGGCAAGATGCCAGCTTTGCCGCAGAGTACCGCAGGTTCTGACACTTGATCCTGTTCAGAGTTCCATTCCATAGGTATTTTATTGTCTTTCTTAATGTCTTAATTTCAAACTAGTTTCTTCCGTAGTGAAAGTTACCAGATGGTTTGTCCCAGTGTCTGGTTGTTACTCACGGTTGTGTTGGCCAGGCCGGGGCGTTGCTCCCACCTCGAATCAACAGACAAGAGCTAGCGAAGTTGAATAGTTCAGCCCAAACTGGGGTAATCCCACTAGGGGTTTCCCAGAACCAGGCCTCCTCAACTTGAGGAGCTCTTTTAGGCAATAACGCCCCTCTGTCTTAAGAAACCCAGACAGAGGAGTTGATTCCTCAAAAGAGCGGGGATGTCCACACCGCAGAACCGATGCTGTAAGAAAAAATTGCGAGATATTAGATAGCAGGATGATATAAACTCTTGAATAGGATTCCCTAAAAGAGTGGCTCTACCTGGTAGGGTTGAACAGAACAACAGCAGGGTAGTGCCTTTTTAGAAGAGCTGCAACTAAAAGAGAAAGGGAGATGGGTAAAGTCGTCTATCTAATAAGTCAGAAAGATAGTAACCAACACTGAATCAGCTTACCCAAGGTAGAAGAGTAAAAGGACTTAAAGAAACAACAGAGGTACAAAATAAAAAAGGGGGCTTAGTAAGGGTACTACTTCCCGGAAGGCACGAGGGACGCCAACTAGAGTCGGGGTGGTGCACAAATCAGGGTAGCGCCCAGGAGTGCACGTTGGTTCCAAGAGTGTCTTTATCAAACAGCACAATCCAAATAAAGTATAGTTCCAAAGATGAATGTATCCAAACAGAGCTGCAGCAGGGTTGGGTTGTATAGTTACCACAGAAGAGGATGTCCAGGCAGGAGTGAGGAATTGGTTAGAGCGGAAGACAGTAGTTAGATGGAAGGAGAGTTGTGTACTGATCTAGATGAAGCGAAGTGGAATGGTTTCCCAGGTAGCAAGAACTTGTCCCCAAGAGCGGAGTAGGGAGCCAACCGCCAGAGGGAACAGGAGGAAACAAGATCAGGGTGTCCCAAGAGACGCAGGTAATTGAAAAGAGAGCAAAAGCTCGAATGCGTCGAAGATGCAAGTCCGGTTCGCCAAAACACAGAAGGAGCAGGCTGTAGCAAGTCGAGTAGGCAAGCAAAGTCCAAAATACAATAAATCAGTCCAAAACGAAGCAGGATAGAAGAACGCTAATTAGAAGCGGCGTCTTCTGGGAAGCGAACGCTTATGTATGTTTGTTAAGGGGCAGAGTTTGCCTTGATGCGTCCTGATCAGCTGGCTGGGCACGTGACCCGTTCGAATCCTGGCCCGGGAAACGCTAAGTCTCCACGGCAACTGCCAACGCTGCAGAAATGAAGCAGCAAGTCGCCCATGCCTGCGGGGAGGAGACAGAGACGTAACACTGGTGGATGAACTATTGACTGTCACCCTTCTCTGGGACTTTGGGTTTCTCAACCTGGTTTAGAATCAGGTTTCTTGTTTTCCTTCTTGGGATTGAATTGCTCCCACTCAGTCTTATAGCGTGCTCTCTCATACCCCAGTCTGGGGTTTCGTTTCTCTTTCAATGCCTTGGGATATTGCTGCTCTCACCCTTCATTGGCTTATGGTTTCTGGTACCCTGCCGTAGGGTTTGGTTGCATGTAGCCCGTCCCCCTGGGCCTAGAGTCTCTCACCTCGCCTCAGTGTATGACTGTTCTCGCCCAACCTGGTGTATGTCCTCTGGTTCCATGCCTTGGGTTATTGATATTGATATTTTATTTTATTTGTATCGGGCTCATACACGTGTTTCAGAGCACAGCGAGGCAAGAGAGGGGAACAAGGGACAAAACAAATAATGATGTTACTAGGCCCAGTGACATTGACAATGCGAACGTGAAGGGGAGAGGGAAGGGGGAAGTGCAGGGTGGGGAGAGGCGGAGTGGAAAGTGCTTAGTATATGAATGATAAACAATCCGATTTGGAGGCAGAGGAGCAAAGAGCTCTAGAGGGAAGGTATTTGGGCACGAAGAGTTGAAGATATTTTGGACCCAAGCCCCAGAAAGCCTTGTGGACAATGCAAATTTAATCCTTGCAGCCACTGGGGGCCAATGAAGAGATTTCAGGGCTGGATGAGTTGCAAAGGGCGTAGGGTAGAAGCAGGTAGATTTAGAAAGAGATTGTTACATTAATCCACTAACAATAATAGGGAAGCACCAACTGTGGTGCAGCTATGGTAGGGGTCATTTAGATACTAAACGAATAATTCCAGTAAACTGCATTTGTTTGAAAAAATAAATGTGTCCTTATAAATTCTAGTATAGGGATCCAAAAGAAGGATATCCTCATATTTTCCCATTAAAAGTCTGACAGTAGACACAAATCTTTGAAAAACATCAGTTAATATGTTTGTCTAGAAGTTGAAGTTTTTAGACATAACATTTATTTTAATGGGAAACACCAATTATAAAGCATAACACATTTTGCATTAATCCAGCCTAGAGAGAACCAGGGCTCGAGATACAGTGAGAGGGAAGGAGAGGAAAGGCAGAATACCTCTGAGGAGGTAAAGTTGGAAGTTTGACTTTTTAGAGACATCCGAGATGTGGACTGAAAAGGAAAGCGTGGAGTCGAAGATGACCCTGAGGTTCTTAGCCTCGCAGGTGGGGGTAGGAGGAGGGCCAAGGGAGGCCGGCCAGAGAGTGACGGGAAAGGAGGGTGAAGATGTACCGATGAGGAAGATCTCTGACTTACTGGCATTAAGGCCGAGATCGTTGGCAGCACACCACTCCTGAATAGCAGACAGGCAATCAGGGATGAGAGAAAAAGAGGTGGCAGAGGGAAGCCTGAAACTGAGTTGAGTGTCATCTGCATAGTACTGAAAATTGGAGCAGAAGAGGCAATGCGATGGGTGAGTATTGGTTGAAAAGCCAGGGAGAGATGTTAGACCCCTGGGGAACACCACAGGTAGAGAGGAAAGGAAGGACCCAAGTTGGACGCGGGAGGGTCGATCAGAGAGGAAAGAAGTCAGCCAGTCCAGAGTCTGATCGGTGATGCCCAGTTTGTCACGTAGACGGTTGAGCAGGATGGTATGATTGACCGTGTCAAAGGCAAAAGAGAGATAGAGTAGGATGAGGACAGAAGGGATGTTAGCATCAAGGTTGGAGAGTAGGTCTTCATGGTTGTTAAGGAGAGCAGTTTCCATGCTTCTGGCAGCTCTAAAGCCAGATTGATGGTCATGGAGACAACCAACAGAATTGGAGTGGCAGTTAAGCTGTGAGATAGCCAGCTTTCCAAGAGTTTGCCCAGAAAAGGTGGGATGGAGATCGGACGATAGTTTGCTGGGTAAGAAGGGTCAGCTGTGGGTTTCTTGAGAAGAGGGTGCACAAGAGAGTGCTTCAGAGGGAAGGGGAAGACTCCCGAGGCGAAGGAGGGGTTGCAGAAATCGACCAGGGCAGGAGCAAGAGTGTCAATGTGGTCCTTGAGGTTTTGGAGGAATAGGGAAGAACCTGTTTTGACGAGACTTTCATAGATCGGACTTGTCTGGAAACCTCATAAGGGGAGAAAAGAGGAAAGTAAGAGAAAGAGGGTGGGGGGTGGGGCTGCAGGAGGGCCAGAGTTTGCAGAAGGAGAAGGGAGAAGGTGGTGGGGGGGACGAGAGGGAGGACAGGATACCCTGGGTTTTATAGATGAAGTGAGAGGCAAGGGCCGTGCAAAGGGCCTGGAAGGCGACAGGAGAGGTAGAGACTGCAGCAGGGTTGGCCAGCTCCTTGCAGATTTTAAAGTGATTTTGGATGTGTTATTAGAGGAGGGAAGAGAGGGCAAGGTAGCCAAGGAGGGGTGGAGGGGGGATCGAGGGGGCACCAGGAGATGAAAGGAAATTGATGAGGCGAGGGAAGCGCCTATCAAAGAGTAGGAGATTGGCCTGAGGGCCTTGGACCATGACAGTGCCATTTATGTAGACATTAATGATGACCTTAGAGGAGTCGAAGGGGGCCATGAGGGCTTTCCAGCGGGTGCCACCATTAATGGGAGAGGAGAAAGAACAGAGCACAGAGATCATATGAAGAGTCCATAGGTCTGGCGAAGGAACGACAAAGAGGATGTTGGTGAGGGTCTGTCTGGAGAAAGTGCTGGAATAGGTGTCAGTGATAGGGAGACCAGGGTTGGAGGCCAGGATATCCTTTTTGAACTTCTTCCTACCAGACTTGGTGAGAAAGGAAGGATAGTCGATGGAGAAACAGTTGGAGAAGATAAGAGAAACAAAGCGGCATGGGAGAGGTAGAGAAAAAAAAGGGGGGCAGCAGGTAAGATAGAACAAGTAAAACAGTACAGTCAATGGGCCAGTAGGTTACAGAAAAAGCATGTAATACAAGCAAATGGCACAACAAGTTTGCAAAACACAGCTAGATTTGAATTTAACCAAACGCAAAAACACAGCTAGATTTGGGATAGCAGCCATAATCAGATGCTAGGAGTGTGTGCAAAACGCAATGCAATAGAGAGTGTAAACATGGGAGACAAGCAGGGAAGGAAAGTGACAGTTGAGAGGGAGGGAGTATATCCAGAAGGAGGTAACTAGCCCATAGTTAAGGATGTGTGAATGTCATGGTTGTCAATTTTCTTTGAAGAGTGAAGTAGCAGCATCATGGAAGTTCAAATACAGGGGTATACTGAACTTCCATGATGCTGCTACTACAAATACAGGGGCAAGAATAACCACAGACAGCGTTCTGGTAGTGGACAGGGAGCAGACAGGGGCCTCGTCGTGGGCCTTTTGTTTGGCCGGCTCCCACCTCCCAGTTGCACTGATTGGCCTTTCAGGACCATTAGCAACTAATGGGAGAAGGGAGTGAGGCAGGCCAATGCAGGTTAGTTGACAAAAACGCATGTGGCCATCTTGGAAAGGCCAACACAATAATGCTTTTGATGGAAAAATGAACAAAGAAAGAAAAGCCCAGGTAATGGGTGTTTCACGCAAGGTGAAATTATTGTGTTTCACCCCTCCAGGGCGTAGCAGCAGAGTAGACAATATTTAGCAATTTGCCAAGATCGTCAGCGTAACATGCATAATTGCACAAATAGAATTTGTGACCTTACCCAGGCGGCGCTGGCTCGAAATAGCAAGGTTGCAGGTATGATGAAAGGCTGCAGGAGATTAGGAAGCAGGCTCCGTGCAGAGTGTGGTGCAGGCAGGAAATAAAGCTTTAGGTTATGCTTTCTCGTGGCCTGCCTTGGGCTATACTTCCTCTTGCCATGCCCTGGCATAGGCTCGTTCTCACCAAGCTCTGGGGTATTTTTCGTGGCACCCCGAATTCAGGTGTTGTGACGTTCACCCCTCACTGGGGTATGGTTTCTGTCTCCTCACCCTGCGATTTGCTTGGCCTTCCCCGCTCATGTCTCCTGGAGCCACCGCGTACCTTTCTCTCTGTTCCGGTCTTCCTGGGGCAAGTGTGAATCTTCAGAGTCGGTGATCTCTGCTTCTGTATGGCTTTCCACCTCTCTGTTGCTGTAAACTTCAGGATCGTTCTCTCTCAGGCCTTCGGTTCTTGCCCAACCATCGGTCTCTCGACTCAGGTCCTTCTGGGTGCTCCTTGCTTTCTCGCCTCTCCATGTTGGGGAAGATCACTCCAAGCATCGGTCTGCTTCTTCTGTACACACCTTTCAGTAGGAGATCCTCCCATCTCTGCTGCTCCACAGGCGGCTCATCTCCCCTGCCTCAGTCTGCATTGTATCTTTGTTCGAACACACAACGGGGCATGTTTCTTCTCTGCATTTTCCCTTCCGGACCTGACATTGCCTGAAAGTCAACCATTCGTGTATCCCACTGCAAGTCAGTTCAGCTTTCAATTTCCATGTAACCAACAAGAGTATTATCACTTTTGGATACGAGAAGATAACAAATACCTTGTCATTGCCTGATCTCTAAGGTGGGGTTACCCCCATTGCGATCCCATTTGACCTGTACCCTAACGGGTGTTAGGCTTAGTAGGTTCACCTCCCTAGTTCCAAAGGGGGTGGCTTCCCCCTTTGGGGCGGGGACACATTCCCTGGATTCATCACATCTAATGCTTGGACTCCCTAGTACAACTGCAAAACGACTTACAGGAGGCTAGTGGGCTGGATGCATCACCAGACTCACAAATAGGCATGGAGCCCATTTCAACCTTGGATCAAAATTCTGTCTCTTTCCGAGTAGTAGTGTCTAGAGTAACTGATGCACTCCAATTTGATTCCATTCTCAGAAGAAGTTGTTTCCCTTAGGATTACAGATGTCCTCAAACCTAATGAGCCAAAGGTACCAGTCCTACCTTTCAGTCGTGCTCTGGATGTGGTTGTAAAACTAGCTTGGGGTAAGTAAGCCTCTGTATCCACTGTGGACAAGGACATTGCCAAGGTGCATAGTACAGGACAAGGCGATCCTCAATTTCTGACCCTTCATCCCAAGGCAAATAGTCTGGTGATCCAAGCAGCATATGCATGTTCAAAATCCAGTAGGTTCCCAACTGTGCCACCAGATGGATAATCTTTGAAATTAGATGCTTGGGCAAGAAAAGTGTTTTCTTCAAGGCACACTGGGGTTAACAACCAGCAATATGCCGCCTGCACTCTAGCCAGATGCTCCCATTCCCCTTGGGAAATGGAAGACAGACTTGGGAAGACACATCTCCCACCAGAGGTGCAGAAAACACTTGGGCGACTAGTGCTAGACAATAAAGATTCTGTCATAAGCATACTGGAAGTGTTGCTAGATACCACAGACTGCAATGGGCGATCTATGGGCACAGCAACAGTAGTGTGCAGGCACTCATAGATGCGCACAACCTAGACTGAATTGCTAGATATGTCAATTGGTGGATCTGAACTTTTGGCACAAAGGCTGAATAAAGCCTCCAGAAATGTAATGAAGCCAAGCAAGCAGCTCAATCCTTAGGGTTCACCTTATCTACCCGACAGCTACTTCTGGGAGAGGGAGATTTAGACCGTACACCTTTCATGCTAAAGGTAGAGGGCTGACTCGTAGGCAACATTGCACTCAAAAAGGGGGTTCTACACAGCATCCAGGGGCAGATAAGCTCAGAAACCATAGCCTGCAACCTCGACCTCGTCAGGATCCCAGACTCAAAACCACTCTTAAGTTGCTCAATATCACAACACGAGTCTCCTGTGGGGGCAGTATCAGAATCTTCAAGGAGGTATGGTCAAAATGAACTTCCCACAAATGGGTGCTGCAATTGGCAAAGCAGGGCTACTTGCCTTTCTTGAAAAACCCAACCAAAACTTCCCCCATTTTACCTTCACCTCCTCCAGGACCATTGCTGTTACACAAACGTACTCTGCTTTTGCTGAAGAGAGCGGTGGAGCTTTTGCCAGAATAGGAAGTCTGGAAAGGCTAGTATTCCCTTTAGTTCCCAATTCCAAAGCAGGATGGAGATCTCGGCCCATTTTTAGAACTCATTAATCTAATCCGAAAGGAATGATTCAAGATGTTCACTCAGGGACAAATCCTGGAGGCTTTGGAGTATCGGGACTGCCTGGAATCTCTGGACTTGCAGGACGCTTACTTCCATGTCTCCACCCCAAGCATCAGAAATACCTTCGTTTGTGGTGGCAACTACTCGTTACCATTCTTCTGCAGTGTTCCCATTCCGCCTTCCTTCGGGCCCCAACAGTATTCACCAATGTAATAGCTGCTGTAGTGCCTCATCACAGGAAGAGGATACAAGCTTTCCCTTACCTCGATGGCTGGGTTTTGAGAGCCAGATAGGAAAAAGAAGGTCCCTTACAAGATCTAGAGGAAACCTGTTGCAGCCTTCTTTAGGTGGATGGAGAAACGTAATGAGTGAAATCCTTTCTGACCCCCAGCAAGAGGATTACAGTTTATAGGCACAGTTCTGGATATGGAGAGAGTGACAGACCCCAACAACGCTCTTCCAGCTGAAAGGGGGACCCCAACAAGTTTTCTTTTTTGAGGTTTCTAGTACCCTTCGTGTCCTGCATCTTTATAGTCCTGGAAGCAAGACTGCCCGAGAAGCCAGTGGTCCCAGTTCAAGTGGGACATGAAGGACATTATTCAGGTTCCCCCAGAGGTCTCCCAAGACCTGCTTTGGTGGGCATTAATGACCAACCTCATTCAGGGGACTCCATTCCAACAACCATGGCCGAATTACGCTATTGTCTCAGATGCATTCTTGAAATGATAGGAAGCTCATTGCAATCCTTCCTTCCATTCATCAAGGTTTAAACCACAGCTATGTACTACATAAACAAGATGGGCAGTGTGTGATCTCCGAAGCTGTACAGGGAGACCATGCTGTTGTGATTTTTGGGGATCCAGAACAGGGTGTCGGTGACAGCTTCACACCTCGCCGGCAGTCTGAAGACCCAACCAGATGCATTGAGTCAACTTTTGGGAGTGTCTCATAAGTGGGAGTTGAACACGGTTGTTGTGTGGGAGACACCAATTCGACCAGTTTATGACCAAATCGAACAAGAAATGCAAAATATTTTGCTGCATGGAGTTTATACAAGTTTCCTTTCACCTCCGTCAACCATGTCCCCCTTCTCCCCAAAACCAAAGCACAAGTATACAAGTATGCAATTACCATTATCAAGGAAATAGAAATAGGGCTTTTTGGACGCTCGTTTGTAGTGGTCGCCACCAAATTTTTCACGTGCCAAGATAACATTTTATTTGTGATGTGGGATATATAAAGTGTCCCTCTTCCCCCCCACCCACATCCCCCCCCCAAACCGCTGAGATAGAGCATTTTTCAAGCAAACAGCTTGTCTAAGTGTTCACTGGGTATTGCCCCAAAATATCACAGCCTATTACTGCAAAACCCAAAATACATAGTTTCGGGACCTCCATTTCACTGCATGTGTGGTGGAGGGTTTAAGGTAATAAAAAAATGTGGAGGGGTCTGCGAGGGTCTCCCCCTGCATATATATGCAGTGAAATGTCAGAAAAGAAAAACGGTATTTTGGGCTTCAGGATATTTTTCGAAATGATCACATTTATCCGTTATATGCACCTGCAATAGAGATATTTGTAATGTGGCGGTCCTTGGCTTCAATCCTGATGAGATAGTTCAGTGGATTCATGTGCTTGTTCAAGAGATGGCTAAATAACTTATAAACCCCCTAACTAAAATGGCAGAGTTTCCAGCGTTTGAAGTCCGTTAAGCGGAGAGCCAGATTTCTAATCTCTGATCAAACTTGCCAACTAATGCTTCTAGCTATTATCCACCTCTATAAACGTATTCATTCAATTATTTGTGCCCATCCAGCCCTCCATCCATCCATCCAGCCATGTTTATCCACCAATCCAATCACTAATACAACTATATTCACTCGTTTATCCATGCATCCTTTTGCCCAATCATATTCACCTACTCCCTTACAAAAATAAAATACCTATTGGGTTGACCCTGCTTGTTTGAAGACTCCAGGGACGTGGCTGTCCTTACTGCAGTGAAATGTCTATGTTTGTGTGTACCCGAGCTTCGTGTAGCCGTGTTCCCTTCCCCTCGTTCCCTAGTGCCTTAAAGGGAATTTTGCTTCCATATGGCACATTACAAATAAAAGAAAAATGAGACCTTTGGGAAAGTCCTTCGAGGTAGATATTTTAACCCTTATATTGCGTACCTAACTGTGCCACAGAGCCTCGTCCAACTCCAAATGTGTAGGATGCAAGATCTCCCCTTCCACTATATATCACCTGTGTTGACATATTGCATGTAAAGGCAATTGGCACTTCAGGTCCTGCAAAATGCAAGTTAGACCCATTATAATGTAGCAAGAACAAAAGCCCTTAATATTAGGCTCATCTTGTTCATACAAGATTTCGATTGCTGTGTTAATATTGCTTCCATGTAGTTGCGTGGAAAAAGATAACGTGTACACCCTTTAGAATGGCTTTCATGTTAATAGTGCGTGTATGTTTTCAAACATGTGTAATCTTTGCATTCTATTTTTTACACTGATAAAAGAAGCGCTTAGAGAAAACTTGAAATTAGCAGCTACTCTGAAATGATGTATTAAACGTGGTTCTAGCTTGGAGTACATACTTGGGAGAACTTTGAGAGTAGTCGTACTAGCCACCCTGCTCCTGCTCCCCTCCAACATACCTCCCAAGTCTATGGTCGCCCTGTGGGCTAGCCAAACTACACTCAAACACACACCCAACATAACTAACAATCGCATACAACAAACCATCCCAGACCCTGGACCACACAATCAAAACTACCAGGAAAAACTACACATGAAACAAACGCACACCGGACAATACAAACACTACCATACAACAAACAACCCAGACACTGGACCTTACCCTACGGATACGACAAGCCAGTGCACGCAGTCAACTCATCAGGAAATCAACACCCACAGACACCAATTTCCCCTGGCTCTGGACCTATCCTACCACTCTCCCCCTCATTTACCCACCCCGCCCTCTTTCTTGAAGAGCCACGTGAGCGCCAGGAGACCATGCCAATGGTAACTGTGCGAGGTATAAGACAACAAAACATAACATTGTATTTTGTAATATGCAAAAGAACCATTGGCAACATGTTTCATCTTAAACTATGAATGCTCTAGAATTTAGGGAAATTAAACAAAGTAGCTATTATCACACTTTTTAACCTGCAAAACAAATACTGTCATTTCTTTAAGGATGAAGAGAAAAGTGAATTTCTGCGCTCTTTCCGGACTGTGACAGATTCTATTTGCTGGCTCTTCGGTGGGCATATTCAGCTGGCAGAACACGGTAATTGAATGAGAGCTGTGCAATACAAACATCATTGTTGGAACTTGCAGATTTATTTAGTTTCAATATGTTGTTAATTAAAATTGTGAGAACCATACACAGTAAAACTGGACTATACAGGCATTCTGCAAACTGGATACAAAACTGAGAATATAATGGGATTGCGCAAACTGGGGTTGTTAAAAGTCAGAGTGTACTATTGTTATCAAACTAGAAATACACCGCTTTTGCGCAAACTGGAAAAATACTGAGATAATACGATAGTATACTCTGATTCTTACATTGGTATCATGCTTGGAATTTGAAAACTGGGCTTACACTGGGATTAGCAAACTGGAAATATACTATATTGTGTCAAACTGGATGTTTACTAGCTTTTTTTAATAAATTAAATCTCTTTGAGTTTTTAACAACCAAACATGAACATATGTCCCCCCACCCCCAGGCCCCTGCCAAATGTCAAATCACTCCTCTCTCCAGACCCACATCTGCCCAACATTTTCCCATTCATGCCACTTGAGTAGCCAGCTGCCGTGAGGCATATGCCTGTTCCCCTCCCATAACCCAACAGTTCACCATCGTATGTCAGGGAGGTAGATCGTCCAGAGAAGTTTGCAAGTCGTTCAGGAGCATGTCCCATGCCAATCCTTGGCCCTCATTTCCTTCTTTCCTTTGCATGTCTTGCCCGATCCGCTGCTCTGCGGCTACCCACAGTTGCGCGTCAGCCAGCCACAGTGCCAGCATGGGACCCTTTGGACATTTCCATGCACTTGCCAACCTGTGTCTTGCCAACAGTAACAAGAAGGTGACAATCTTTTTTTCCTCTGATGCCCCCGGCACTCCCCGGTAAACCCCCAGCAGGCATATCTTGGGGGAGCAGTCCAGCTGGCCCCCTAAAAGAGCATTGATCTTCGCTATCACCTCTTCCAGTACTCCTGTATTATCAAGCATGACCATACCATGTGCCAGTAACTGGTTGAGTCCTGCCTACATCTGGGACAGTGGTGTGGATGATCTGCGCACATCATATGTAGTTTCTGTGGGGTCATGTAAGCCCTGTGCAGGAAGTTGAACTGAATAAGCTTAAAGCGTGTATTCCTAGACACTTTACTCATTTGTGAGCATATTTTTTCCCCACTCATATTCCTCGAAGGTTGTCTCCATATCCTGTTCCCATTTTTCCTTAACTTTGAGCTGTTTGTGGACCGCTTTCCTGCAACGCCGCACATAGCCTAGCTATTGCATGCCTATCGTTCCCCAAAGTGAGTACGGCCTGTAAAAATCAGGGTACTTGGTGACTCCTCAGGCATTGTGCCCCACATGCGAACGTGCTAGTCAGCCTGTCATAGTTTAGGAACTGCCCCTTGGGCATCTGAAACCTCAGTCCATGCATCAACTGTCATTAGAGTACCCTCTTCGAAGAGGCTGCCCATCACCTGGCACCCTTCTTGTGCACCCTTCACATCTCCTATTTCCTGTATTATTCCTGCTACTCTCTCGACAGCCCTCACAGGGCATCTCGGGAATGTAGCCCTCTCCCGACCAGAGTCTGGTGCATTCCCTTTTCCATGCCTGCAGCACCACTTTGCTCAGGCAGAAACACCCTTCTGGCTCCCTCGTGTCTCGCCATAGTTGCTCCAATCCTGAGTGATGCCTCTTTGGTTCCCCTATCAGCCACCGGTCCAGTCCCGTTTCTCCTGCAACCCCGTCTAGTGGCATGCTATACCTGGGAAGCCAGAAAATATAACTCAAAATCTGGTAGAGCCAGTCTCCCTTCCTAGTAACTTGTCTGCAGAACTGCCAGCGAGGCCCTGTGCCGCTTCCCTCCCCATAACAAGTTTGCGATTTTATTGTCTAACAGCTGATAGAACGGGACTCTGGCCAGGTGAGGGATATTTTCAAAGAGGTAAAGTAATCTAGGCAGTATCGGCATCTTACAAATCACTATCTTGGCCGTTGGGGACAACGGCAGACTGTTCCAGAACCCAATCCTGTTGTCTATCCTTGTGAGTGCCCTCCCGGCATTGTATTGGAAGATACCTGCCGTGGAATGGTGTATTTGAATCCCTAGGTACCGGAAGGATTCATCCTCCCACCACAGTCCAACCTCCGGCAGATCTTGCATTGCCTTATCCCTCGAGGGCCCAATGGGAACACCAACGACTTCTCCACATTTACCCAAAATCCTGTGAAGACTTCCATGTGCTGGAATATCTCCATAATGTAAGGGATATGCACAGTGGGGCTATGTACATAAAACAAGACGTCCGCATACAGGGAGATGTGTTGCTAGCCCTCCACCCTAATCCTGGCGTCACTAAATTGTGTGCAGAAAATCCGTGCCATAGGCTCAAGTGCCAGTACAAATAAAATGGGTGACAACAGGCAGCCCTGCCGCTTTCCCCTCCCCTGTTGCTAGCTAGGTGAGAACACTTTCCCCATTTTTACCCGTGCCAGGGGATCCCGGTATAGCAGCTGGACCCACTTCAGCATATTCAGCCCCAACCCATTCCTCTCTGAGACCTGAAATAGCCACTCCCAGTTGATGGAGTCAAAGGCCTTGACCGCATCCAGAGAGACCACCGCCAATTCTTCCGCAACCCGTGGACGGTTTCTGTAACGTATTGGAGCCTCCGGAGATTAATTGTGGTGTTCCTGCCCCAAACAAATCTACATTGATCGTGATGGATCAGATGGGAAACCTCCTTAAGAAGCCTGGCCGCCAGCACCTTGCCCATTATTTTGGTGTCAATGTTAAGTAGTGAAATAAGCCTGTTTGACCCGCTGTGTGGTGGGTCTTTGCCCAGTTTAAGCAACACTACAATAATAGCCTCCCGTTGGGATGCTGGGAGTCTCTGCTCCTGAAAGGCCCTGTCATGGAGGCGCCTTAGCCGTGGAGTCAGTATATCGGCGTATGCCTTTTAAAATTCGGCAGGGAGGCCGTTGCCCCCATACGCCTTCCCATTCACCAGCGATTCTGTTGCCGCTCCAATCTCATCTGTTAGAGGCTCCTCTAGCTTGAGTGTTACCTCCTCTCTCAATCTAGGCCTGATCCAGGACCTCCTCCATATCGCGGGCTGGCGCGGTTTCCCTGCCCTTGTATAGGTGTTCATAATACATTTGCAAGGCTGCATTAATGTCGTCCTGCGTGGTAGCCAGACCCCATTCTCGGCCTCCACCTGCGTGATCAAGGCCCGGGGTTGGTCCTGCATGAGAAGCCAGGCCAGGAACCTCTTTGCCTTGTCGCCCTCCCCATGAATCCTCACTGGATGATGTGCATAATCATGCTTGCTCCTGCCCCCTTTGCCATATCTCCCTCAAGTACTCGGATTCACTCCTCCCAGGTCTTTCAGGGAAGTTGGGAGAGTCGAGCGGACCCCATGGGTAGCTGCTCTGCATTTACCTCTCAATGTCACCTTAAACACCTCGCATACAACCCCGTAGTTGCTAACCGAGCCCTCATTAATCTCACAGTAATCCCCAATGGCCTGCCAAAGCTCCTCCGCATATGCCACATCCGTCTGCGCCTCGGCACGTATCCATCAAGAGGAAAAGCCACCAATCCTCCTCCCCAGGTCATTGTGGCCCTCAGGGGGTATGGTCCCATATTGTTCTACCCCTATATTTAACGTCCCGGAAGTGGGCATACTGCTTCCTCCCTATGAAGATGTAGTCCAGCTGTGAATATGTGTCATGTGGGTGAGAGTAGGAGTAACCCCTCTCGTCGCCCCTCTTCTCACGTCAGAGATCGACCGTGTCTAAGTATGACAGAATGCGTGCCAGGGATGCCAGTGGTTTATCCAGCTCTTTGGGGTCCAACCTGTCCAACGGTGGTTAGAGCACACAATTAAAGCCCCACCCATATCTGTTCCCTGTGCCCCCCCCTCATGCTCACCACCCCAGGGAAGTAGCTATCATTGTCCGTATTCGGCGCATATGAATTCATCATGCACACCTCCCTCCCATCCAGCAGACGCAGTAAGACAAGAGTTCTGCCCTCTTCATCGAAGTGTATCTAGGTTACTTGAAGGAGAACCCCTCCAGCTAACCAGATCAGCACCCTTCTGTAGTAGGAGGAATAGGTTGTACCATGCACTTCATCCCCTCCATCCCCCAACTGCCCTTTACCTTCCCGAGCTCGTCTCTATTGAGATGTGTTTCTTGGAGGAATGATATCTGCACCACCTCACCTTTCCAGGAATCCCATTACTTCCCTATGCTTGGCTGATCGACCCAGCCCCCTCACATTACATGTGACAATGGTCAATGCTCCCATGGTCTTGGCCGTGCCACCCTCCTCCTTCGCACCCTCCGTACTCGCTGCATCTCTATGTGCCTGCCGGATTTCCTTCTGAGCTGGACCCCCACTTCAGTCCACCTCCCCAACAGTGGAGGGCCAAACCCTGTGCACATGCCATGGGTGTGTGATCCTGCACAATCTCGCACGGGTGGTGAGTCACTGCTGCCCTTTGAGGGAACCTGGGGTTATCATTCTCATATCAACTGACCCCCAAGTGTTCCCTCCCTCTGCACACATCACAGTTGCAGTGTACCCACCATCCTCTGAGCCGTAGGTCCGCACCCCCTCTAGGGATCCAGAGGATGAGTGCACTTCTCCAATGGTGGGGCAGATATTCCCCAATATTCTGTCGATTGCCAGTCCTCGCCATGTAGCTCGAGGGATCAGTCCTCTGCCACTGTGACCCTGCTCCCTGCCTCCTGATCGTATGGGCCATGCCTCTATTTTTTTTATTGATTTGCATTTTGAAAGCGCTCACACAGCCCGCGGGCATCAAGGCGATGTTACAGGAATTGTTTTTTTTCTTTTTTTTGTTGTCTTAGTTGCGTATTTATAACGCGCTTAAATAACCAGAGGTTTCTCATCTGCCTACGACAGTCGTATGCTGCCTCGCCTGCCAGGGTGCCTGCCCCACCTTCCTTGGTGCAAGCTTGTAGACTAGCTGCCCTTTGCCACCCACCATTCCCACGCCTCCTCCGGAGTATTACAGAACCATTGGCGGTTCCCTTTTGTGGTTTTCAGCTTTGCAGGATACAACAGCATATGGCGGCTGTCATGTTCTCTGAGGACCTGCTTTATCTCCTCGTAGCTCTGCCGCTGTTTGCTGCACCCGCCGTGTGTAGTTCAGGAATACCATTATTTTTGCATTGGAGAATCCGATTAGACCGCTTATCCTGGCTGCCTGTAGCAGGACGTCACCATCTCGATAGTTAAATATCCTGGACACCACTGCTCTAGGTCTGGCCCCAGGTGCTGGTTTTTGTGCTTGGACCCTGTGGGCTCACTCCAACGTGAACCACATTTCGAGAGGCCCTTCTCGCCCCAATGTTCCAGCAGCCACTTTCCCAAAAACAGCTGCATGGAGTCATCTTTGGCATTTTCGGGAAGGCCCACTATCCTTATATTATTCCTTCATGAGCAGCCCTCCACGTCCTCCCCTTGAGCCTCCAAAGTCCTAGTCGTTTGCATCAGAGTGACCACCTGTTCATTGAGGGCCTGTACCGCCACCGTTGTGACCCTCAGCTCAGTAGCCTGTTGCTTTTCCCCCGAATTGTGCATGTTGTGAGAAACCAGAAGGTAGACACCTTCAACATGCACAATTCGGTGGCTCACCCACTAGTCCTGGGGTTCTGTCATCCGGGTGGCCAGGACACAGCCATTGCTTTTGTATCCAGTTCCTGGGGGTGGACCAGTGCAGGAGGATCACCTGGGTGAGAGGTCTTCGAGGAGTGGGAGTGTGACACCAGATGGTGAGATGCTGTATCCCCTTTCTTGTAACTCCTTTACCCCATCCTACCAGGTAGGCTATTTAGGAACTCCCCCCAGGCCCCCTCCTTTACAACACAAACACTTTCTCATGGACAGCCTGCAATGAGATAAAACGAGCAGTATACCTGACGTGTCCCAATACAATGGTCAGACAAGGTCAGTACTCTAAACCGGTTTCCCCACCTAAGGGTTAAGAGCCTTCCTACCTAATGGGGTAGATAATCTGTATTTCAACAAAAAGAAAGCTCCACAATCACTTTCTATTGAAGGTACTCTACTCCACGAGAATGTGTGAAATCCTCAATTCAGTTTTTCATTATCACAAAATAATTTTTATTACGATCTATATGCACTTATTCTTAAATCAAAGTATACAAATATACAGTTAAAAAGACATACAATTAATTCCATCTATCGCGCATAAATTGAGACCCAACACAGGTAATGTTGTTCATTTTCTTGTTCATAGTTCTGTTCCATTCCTATGCCCGACTTGATCAAGTTTCTTTCCTTCGTGCTTCACAGTGCCGGACATTCATCGTGGACTGTGAATTTAAATGTGTGTTTTCAGTGCATACCTGTCTACCGTGTACCCACACAGTCTCTGGAAAAATACCAATTCCAACTCTCACTGTCGGACCCACACCCAGAAACAATGCTGGGGTGTAATTCACCTATACACCACCAATTAAATCTCTACTTGCTTTAATACTCAGCTTTGCTGATCGCCTGTGTCCCCGTTATTGCGCTTGCATTTAAGGTGTCAGGCGTCACTTGCACATGTGTATCGTCCTCTCTGTATTCCTTAGGTCCTCCTGGTTGAGGGTTCTTTGGGAAGTGGGTGTGGGTCACCGGATGGTGAGGCACGGTATCCCCTTCCCTGTAACACCTTTACCCCATCCTAGGTAGGATATTTAGGAACTCTACTCCCCCCTTTTACAACACAAACACTTTCACATGGACAGCCCGATATGAGAGAAAACAGACTAACACCCGAGCCGTATACCTGACACGTCCCAATACAATGGTCAGGCAATTGCTGACCATCACACACACACACCTGACTTCCATTACACTTGTATCCATGTGGGGAAGGCGCAGCATGAGAGCACACTCTGAGCGAAGTAAAGCACACAAGGAAACAGCAGTTTTGAGACGGTAGCTGAGCAAGAGAGGAAAGACAGCAAAACCAAAGGGGATCGCAAGGAGGGAAATTCCCTTGACCTTTTCGACAAGGAACCATTTCCAGAGACCTCAAAGATAAACATTGTAAGACCAGGAAACCAGGCTGAAGAATCCTGCATTGTGTGTCAGATACCCGGGGCCCTCCTGCGTCACTAATCGAGGCGGGGAGAATCACCAGCCACCGTGGCACCGTCCTTGGCTCAGAGAACAAAGCCGCTGCAGTGAAATCAACACAGCCGTTGAGTTGGGGAGACCAATACAAGACCGGTCTGTGTTGAAGCCAAGGTTGCAAACAGCAACATTGTATGGTGTAAGGAATTCATGGTGGCAACAGTAAAGACAGACACAAATGATCACGGTTCAAGGGTTTTAATTAAACTGTATAAAAGGGTGAGAAAAATGCCTAATCTAAACCTAAATCTAAGATGAGAGCAAGCTTCGACCATCAAATAATAATAAGGCATTACTAGTGGTGTCTTGCCAAATAAAAAAGGTCCTATACAAAAAGACCTATTGCCAGACCTTACAGCTAAGTTACAAAAGTGGTGTGGGATAGTGTTCACAAGAAAAGAAATAAGTGTTCACAAAAATGATAAGTCAGGATGGTATAGCGAGGTCTCCCTTCCCCACGTTTTAGCATGGGACAAGCCGGTCCTCTTGGGCACAGCACACAACTGGGCTTTTCCAGAACAAGCCTATTGTTGTTCTCAGCGATATCCGGATCTGTGGTGGTCAAGTCTCTTTCATGCAAAGTCTCTTGCCTCTGAGGGCCTGATGAGTTCGAAATCCCAAAACAAAAGTTCCTTTCCGTAGGTACATTGGGTGATGACTTTTCACCCTTGGATCCCCCTCTTACGGGCTCAGACCCATCTCAAATGTTAGCCTCTCTCCTTCGGGTTCACTACGGCTTTTTACTCAAAAGATTTCATCCATTGTATTCACGAGTCTCAGTGTCCCTTTAAACAATCTCTCACTGTGGGCTTCCCTCAACCGGGTTCACTCATGCCAACACAATGCTCACAGGGTTACCGTTCTCCACCCCGCCTTGCAGGCATCCTTCAGCTGAGTTCACACTTGCTAGTTATATATTTCACTTTACTCAAGTTAGCCCTGAGTCAGGCTTTCCTTTAAAGTCCCCAGTCAGGCTTTCCTTTATGTTGTGGGTGAAATATTTTCGAAGGGATTTTACTCGACCCTTGTATGACCAATTTGATCGCTTATGTCAGGCTCTCCTAGGGTCCTCTGGCACTTGTAGTTTTAACAAAAGAGGACCGAGCAGAGTCTTTCGATTGAGCGCCCATGTGGCACCAGACCAATCTGCAGCTGGTCTTTCCCTGCGGTTTTTAACAGTTCTGTAACACACACAGCCTTTGTTCTTTAATTCACCTTATGTTGCCATTTGCAACCTTCACTCATCACAGTCTGCTTTACTATCTGTCTCCCTCTGACTCACTGGCTGCGATGAGCCGCTTGGTGTTTCTTGTCTCCGGAGTCACGGACGATACCACGGTAGCAAGCGTCTCTCCCTGTCTTGGTTATCAGTGTAGGAGAGTTCCGTGCACCGTTGGCATCTGCTACATCACCCGCTGGCTGTTATTCCCGGTCTTATGATTCCTTTCACAGAGGGGTCGCGAGTCTGGGTCAAAAAGGGCAAGGGCGCTTCTCTCCTTGTCGTCCTTTCGGTTCTAGCCGCCTTTCTCCTCCTCTTGAACTGCCGTCCTGTAATAGCTGACTTGTTGTGTGGTCTACCTTGCTCGTAGCATGCTCTCGTGCTCCACCTTTTATCCCCGTGGGGCAGGGTAAGGGCCGTCAGGTGTGTGTGGTTATTTTATTTATTTATTTTTTACTAGCATTAGGTTAAAATATAACCTTTTTACCAAATCCCATTTGTCAACATTAATACATAATTTCCATTGAAAAAAAGTGAAACCAGTTCATTTTAACATAATTGACATCAGTGACCACTCAACAGAACTCCCAAATTCAGCTTCCAAATTCCACCTCACATTTGGTTGACACAATCACTGTGACGCTATGCACCACTGCCAAACTACATTTGGCCCAAAAGGGAAAATACGTCTCCTAGGTTAATATCAAAGAGCCAAAGTTAGCGATAGGCTTTCCCCCAGAAGCAGTCGATCTCACCACTGGTCCGTTGACAGTGATGGAAGGTCATGAATAAAAGTGGCCAGCCATTTCGTTCTTAGTTCTATTAGTGCAGGGCAAGTGAGGACCAGATGCTGCAGTGTTTCTCTGGCCGATTGTGATGCACACAATCGGCAGACATAGTCCATCTTTTTACCATGCTTAGACTTCCATGTGCTCGTAATTTCTCTGGTAATAAAGGTGTTTAGGCGAAAACTGGTTACGGTAGTTGCTGCTCGGAAATCTGACCAGATATTTTAGCAGTGAATTAAGAGCTTGTGGTTCCGGGGAAGATCTTCCATATAATTTATATGCTGATCTTTCTTCTTGTGTTTTAAATCCAATCCCTATCACACAGTTTTCTTTTTACTTTGCATGGATTGGTGACAAGCAGATCTTCTGTAGCATGAAGACTCTTTAGGATTTCCTTGCAGATGTTTGCCCATTCTTGTAATACGCCTTCAGTTACTTCAGAGATTAAAACATCTCGGTGGGGAAGGGTTTCTACATTTCTGGAAGAATGCCAGGAATTTCCACATTACCATAGAGTAAAGTGAGTTTAGACCCATCTCCATTCTGCTTTCTTGGATGGGCATTCCCCAAGGCAAGTTCAAAACCCTTTTCCAAAATAGATCCTCCAAGCGCGGCTAGATCGTAGCCGGGAGGAAAAAGGAAGCCTCAGCGCCAAAGGTAATAATAGGAACGACCTTCATTTTGTAGAATTGAATTAGAAGCTTCAGAGTGAATTTGCAGTACTTTGCCTTGATGATCCTGGCCTGTGAGGCTAGCATCTTCATTTTACTCCTTAGAATTGTTAACCTAGGGGAATCCACCATGCTGTTGTTAACACACATCCCTAAATAAATCATTGAGCTCACCTGAACAAGCTTTTCACCATTCAGATACCAAGACCCTTTCTTCTGGCCTCTCCTCCTTGCAGATTCCAGTATCAAAATGTGAGATTTTTTGGTGTTTATTATCAGCCCATTGTCATGGACATAGGTTTGCAAAGCGTCCAGTTGTCTTTGTAGACCGACCTGGGTCTGGTTGATGAGAACCAGGTTGTCCCCATAAAGAAGCCTATCAACATGAAAACCGGATAATTTAGGCAGAAAGCTTCTTATGTTCGTTAATGACTTTCTATCTGAGACAAACAGATTGAAAAGGACGGGAGCCAAAGAGCAACCTTGATTGAGACCTTTCCTTGTTGGAATTGGGCTGAAGAGCAGACTCTTTCCATCCAAATTTACTTGCATCGAGGTCTCTGAATACAGGTCTCGTGTTGCTTCTAACCTATCTTTTGGGCAGTTCCAGGTCTTCAGCTTAGACTACAGTTTGTTCCGGTCGATAGTATTGAAGGCCTGGGCAAGATCTATGAAGGCTAGGTAGAACTTAGAACATTTTGTCTCTTTCGTTTGGCTTTTCAAGAGGTTTAACAAGAAAACATTTAGTGCCGTCCCCACTTCTTTCACAAAACCTGATTGCCTGATGTCATACTGACCCACTTCATAGTCCATGCCATGAGACCTTGCAAGATCAAGGAGGCAAAGAGTTTTCCTGCCACATCCACTAAGGCACTCAGCCTATAATTAGATGGGATAGTCCTGGCACCCTTCTTAAAGATGGGGACTATTATCAATGTTTTCCAGGAGGCCAGTACTTTCTTCAGCTTTTTAATGTGATCAAATAGTACCCACAAAAAGGTTGCCCATTGCTCTGAGTTCTTCTTAAGCATTGCATTAGACATCCCTTCTTAAAGATGGGGGCTATTATCAATGTTTTCCAGGAGGCCAGTACTTTCTTCAGCTTTTTAATGTGATCAAATAGTACCCACAAAAAGGTTGCCCATTGCTCTGAGTTCTTCTTAAGCATTGCATTATACATCCCATCAGGGCCAGGGACCCTCGAATTACTGGCTTTGTGAATCCGGCGCCGGGTCTCTTCTCGAGTTGTTTTAAAAGATCATTCCCCATTCGTTGGGGAATGTAAGCTATCCAGCGTTGACTCTTCAGAGTAAAGCAGAACCTGGAAATGATCTTCCCAGTTTTGGCCGATACTGCATTAAGAGTCAGCGCCTCCTGTGGACAGTTTACGCTCATCGATTGCCAGATCTGTGTGGTGTTTTTGGCCTCAATATTCTTAAGAATGTTTTCAGCACGTTGTTGCAGAAGCATCTGCTTGTGCACAGAAACCCAGTTTTGGTAAGTCTGCTGTAATTTTCTACTGCTCATGAAAGCTTCTTGAGTGCCTTGTTTTTCCAGTTGTCTCAACTTGGTTAGCTGTTTTTTCTTAATGGAAACTTAACTTGTCAAAGCAGTACACAGGTGTAAATGATCAATGACACCCCTGTAACTAAGCTCCCTACATGTAACAGCGCTTCGATGCCCTTGGGCTATATGCGCGTGATAGGAATTTAAATAAATAAATAATATCGTCTAGAAGGTGCTTTTTCCCACATCAGTCGACAGTAATCCAAATCAGGTTCTCTATCTAAGGAGTTGTCACTGTGCACCTGATTTCCCAATTTCCTAATCAGAAGATCTATTCTCGCTTTGTTTACCACTAGTCTGTTACAGCCCATGTTTACCTTCAAGGGTGTTGGATAATAGGCCACAGGTATTGTGTGCTGGATAAAACAGACTACTTTCAACATCTCATGATCACTCTGGTCTGTTGGTACTACCATCAACTGTTGCAGATGTTTTCAGAGGCAAAAAAGTAATCTAGAATTTTAGCCTCCAGGCCCTTTCCCCAGGTCACACCCGCTGGGATATCACCCTTAGTGCTGCCATTGAGCATCTGAATGTTCCTTAGTAGCAGCTCATCACGCCATTGCAGGCCTCTAAGCCCTGCTGCCGTAAATGATGAAGAAGCGTCTTCTATCGGATATTTCTGTTTGTCGAAACAGTGTAGATTTAGATCCCCACATATTATATTGAAGGGATCAAGCCATGTTACTAATACCTCGTCCACAAGGTCCATCATTACTTCAAGGAAATGGGCACACTTCTGGGCCTATTTGTTCCAGTATAAATTGAACAGAATCAGTTTCTTCGAGGGGATAGAATTGCCTCTCCTTATCCATATGGTGATCATCTGAATATAGGGGTTAATGTTTGTAGCCGCTCCGACGTCTACGTTAGCGTTGTGTTTCACAGCATCAAGAAGGCCTGCCAGCGGCCTACCTTTCATTCTTTTCAAAGCTGAGTTGAAGTGCAGAGTGTAGCCTTCAAGAATAAGCACCCTTCTTATCCATGTTTCTTGGAGGCAGATGATATCGAAGTCCTCCACGTCAATATCCCCACGGCTAAAAAGGTGTTTGAAACCTCTGGCGTTCCAACATCCAAGGGCTAAGTTCTTCAATTCCAAATTCTTGGGCTGTTATTTTCTGGTGGATCTAGCGGCCAATGCCCCTGCCAACCAGCTCCAATTTTCGTCTTCAGGACAGTCTGGTTTTGCACTTTCTACTTGGGCTCCATTGTTTTCCAAAGTTATCAAAAGCAATGGTTCTCCCCTTTGTACACCACTTTCCCAATCCCTTTCCTCAATGGGATCTACCTCCAACATTGCAGATCTTTTTTCGGGATATAAGTTTTCACTCTCTTTTCCCCTTCTAGAATGGGCACTGTCCAATCGAGAGCTGACATATCCAGCCTCCTCCCTTGTTGTCAAGTCCCTTAAATCAAAACCCATCTTCAATAATCCGGGCACTTTGTCTAGCAGTTTGGTTTTAAGATTTCATGAGGGCAAGTGGAGGTTTACCCGATCGAAACGCTCTTCTTCAGGGAAGTCTATAGGTTTTAAGTCATAGGTGTTGATTGCTTTTACATTCGGTAGATGATGTAACAGCCTCAAAACATTGGCCCGATTCATGATGAAGCCATCATGTATGTGCAGCATCCTTTCCAGAAGCAAACAGAACTCCTCACAAAGTTGTGGATTAGATTTACTACTTTTTGCTCGAGATAGTTTGTCCCAGGAATTTTCTGAAGGAGAAGCTATGTTAAGGTTTGTTTCACTATGGATGAGGCATCTTCTGCGTTCCTCCAATATTTTAAATATGGGTGTAGCAGGTTTATGCGACTCGAGATCTCTTTTCTGATCCAGATCTCTGAAGGATACACAGCGAGTTGTTGCCAATCTTGCGGGTAAAATATCCCTCTTGTCAGGGCAACGGCTCTGGCCAAGGTCACTTTTCTCCTCTCCACCCTCTCGCTTCCCACCGCCTTTCTCCTTCTCTTGAACTGCTGTGCCTGTTTAGCCGTCTCATTGTGCTGTCTGCCATGCTCATCCGGTGCTCCACCATTTATACCTGTGGGGAAAGGAAAGGGCCATCAGGTGTGTGATGCTGATCAATTGCCTGACCCTTGTTTTGGGACATATCAAGTAAATGGCTCTAGGTGTTAGTCCGTCATCTTTCGTGTTGTGTGAAAGTGTTTGTGTCGGAAAGGGGGAGGGGGGCAGTGGTTTTGAATGTCCTACGTGAGAGGATGGAGGAAAGGTGTTGAAGGAGGGGGGATACCACGTCTCAACCAGTCGGTGTCCTACTCCCCGAGGACCCCCCATCCAGATGATTCTCCCTCACTGGTCCACCCGCAGGAACTGGATCCAATAGCGATGGCCGTGTCCTGGCCACCTGGATGACAGATCCCCAGGGACTAACTAGGTTTCTCACAGGTTATATCGTTGCTTAGGACATCTGTGTTCGGTTTGTGGTCAGTGTTTCTGCCCATGGTGTCTGCTGGAGTGTTCTGTGGTGGTTCACTCGCCGGGTTCTGCGCAAGGCGGTGGCATGTCTCTGTAACTGTCTAGTGATCTCTGGGCGGCAAGGTAGTGAGGTCCTCCCTCCACCTCTGGGTTGAGATCAGTTCAGTTGTTGGTAGCTCTTAGGTCGTTAGTGGGGTGTGCCTGCCATCGCCTCCATGAGCTCCTAGGGCGGGGTGCCCTCCCTCCAAATCCCAGATGCTCCCTGTCCTGTTGGCTGCTAGTTGTTGGTTAATGCTCCCTCGTCTGCAGCTAGGATGCCTGTCCCTTGGGCTTTGACTAGTGTAGGGGTTTGACTTAGGAGAGGGTAAATCCTCTTCAATTATGTGTATCCATAGGGATCAAGAAGTTTACCCCAGGGCCCCAGTCACTATTCATATCCAGGGGAGAGAGAACACCATTAAGCTGTAATACTGGTCTTACCTGAAGAAACTATAATAGGCCAGACTTTTCAGGTGTTGGGAAGTTAATACGGGATATCAAGAACATCAGTGCCTCCGCCACCATAAATACCTGGGAGGAAGAGGGTTTCCGTAGTAACAACTGTGAGAAACCTGAGGGTATTCTCACTTCTACTCCCCTGGGATCCTCTGCACAGGTGGCCAGCGAAATGCCATCGCTTTTGGATCCCACCTCCTGGGGGCACACAGTCGAGGGAGGATCACCTGGATGGAGGGTCCTTGGGAATTGGGAGTGGGGTGCCCTCAGGAGAGACACAGTATTCCCCATCCCCTTTCCAAGAAGAAACCCTTATTCCAGGGGCTATTATGGGATATTGTTAGCCACGTACCATTGGCCGAGAAAAGAGTATGAGATATCCTCCGTCCAAACGTGTTGGGAAGTGAGCAAAAAGGGTTAAAGATCACCTGGTTGGAGGGTCTGTGAGAACTGTGAGCGGGATGCCTTTGGGAGAGACATGGTATCCTCCATTTCCTACCACTGACCAACCCAACCCTTCCCCCACCTTTGTGGGGTATTTAGATTCAACTCCCCTGACTTCATGTATGACTGTTAGAAATACTGGGACAACGAAGAAGAGGCAACTAGGAGCAATGAGGACTATACCTTTACCGCTATGGTACTTGGGCGAGGAAGAGCCCTGCTGAGAGTAGTAGAGGTCAGGCATGTCCCCTTAATGATGGTCAGGCAGGGCTACAGAGAGGGAACACCTGTGGGAAACACATGTGTTTCTTGTGACTCTGAGCATTTTAATTGCTGCACCGGGAGCCCGCGTGAAGCACCTGTGACGGGGATTTGGTAATTTACTTGCTGTCCTAATGTGATTTTCTGGAACAGCCGCCTTGGTGTGTGTGTTTTTCTGACACCAAAGGAACAAGAAAGAGAAACAAACTTTTAAGGATTGCAAACCATAAACTATTTAGCGACAGCATGAAATTCAGTCTTAAGAAGAAGCCCCAGATATTTTTGTGACCGGGAAGGCTTTGTGTTGTGGATGAGGTTCACCAGTTCAGAATGGAATCTGTGTGCCATGAATAACGCATATAGAACAGCATGTGCTGCATTGAACAGTGAGAGCTACGAAGAGTCCCAAGGGTAGCTTTTTGAGAAGAGAAAGATCTGCTTGTGCATTATATACATTTCAGTTTCATCATGGGGAGTCACCTGCTATCTGTCCTGATGAAGGTCTAGCCAAATTGAGGGTGGTGAAGATAGAACATCCTCCATAATAGGCCGAAAAACACACGTCTGTGGACACTGTTTTGTTTGTATAATACACAGTGCACCAAAGAAAATGTATGCAAGTCTGAGATGGCGCACATGTCCTTTGAGTTTAGATTGTCATGGTTTTGCCACTGTCAATTGTCCATAAGAAAACATTGAATTTAAATAGGGTAGGAACATTGTAAATGGTAGATGAAAAGGCATTGAGGCGACAAATCCAAACTGATGTCTGTGGATGAAGAAAAGTGAATATATTGTTTAATGTAATACTGCTGCTTTGCGCTTTTTTCGTCACTTTTACTAACCCCATCACTTATTTTTGTGGTAGATTATGATATGGTAGGATATTTATAACGCGCTTAATACCGAGAGATTTCTAAGCGCGGACCCCGGGATCGAACCTGTGGTGCTCTGTGTCGTCTTGCTTCCAAGGCGAGCATGTTGTCCCTGAGCTATCCTCCCGAGACGGAGAGGATAGGTGGATTTGAGACTGATTTTCTGATACTATTGAGTTGTTTTAATATTTGTATATAATAAAAACAGGTATTTTTGTATAGTAAGCTATTGAAATGTTCCTGCTGGAAGAAACTGTTTTGAATGATGTTGATAGATGTTGGGTCCGAGTCACGACAAACACGTGTGTCTTCCCACCGGTGTTCTTTTTTTTTTTTTTCTAGATTTCCATCCCGGTAGAGGAAGACACTAGTCCGGGCCCCAACCTTTTTTAGGGAGTTCTAATTGTACCCCAGCACCTGCAGCATGTTAGAGGGCTGCAGGTGTATAAAAGGCACAATCTAGTTGCAGGAGGAAGCAGAGCAGGAGAGGGTGAACCAGAAGAAGCTGTGGCTTTGAGGCAGCAGCAGCGGAGAGGCCAGAGAAAGCAGCAGGAGACTGTGTGCATGCAGCACGTTAAGGATTCACGGGAGTACAGCCCGGGTTCTGGGGCCCTCTGTGATCATGTGAAAATTCAAAGGGGAGTCGTGCCTGGAGGGTGCCCTTATCATGGTGTTCACAGTGCTCATTCTTCTGGAATCAGAAGGTGATCAAGGAGTGCCTAAGGGATAGGAGTCCTGATGCTAAGGACCAAAGGCTGAGAAGTCTGCATTGTGGGAACTCCAAGAGAAGCAACCAGTGAGTTTCTATACAAAAGGAAACTCGGTGTGCAAGTGTTTGAAGTTCTGCGGAGGATGTATGGGAGTAGTCGCATGCATGAGAAGTCACATTTTCGAAGGTCTCCAAATTAAATCCTCATTGACTCAACAACAAATAATTATACTTTGTATCGGAGTGGTTGCGTGCATGAGAAGCCACGTTTTTCAAAGTCTCCACATGCTGGGCACATTGCAAAGGCAACTTTCACAAGCTTCTAACAAGGAAACTAAATGAATTATACCATTTCTAATTGTAACACAGATCTTCGAGGCTGGGAATATTATAAAAGCAATTTACAGATACTTATAACAGCAAGATGAAATAAATAAAACCTTTGCCAATTACTACAAACATCTCTGATTGCTGGGCACATTATTGAAAGCATTAAACAGTGAAATATAACATCAAGGTGAACTGAATGAAGATCTTTAACACCTATAACGTTTCTGAACTTAATGAAAACGGTACTAAAAATCTTTTTGTGAATGCAACTTCCAAGTATGTTTCAAGCACAGTTTCTGATCGAACTTACAAGTGAACTTTAAACAGAAGGTTAACAAATGCAGGGGAATTTAATACCAGTGATCTTTAATAAATGTTTGAACTACAACTTTTGCCAAGGATATTTTTATACCAAGACCTACCACATCCAGAGGGCGCAAGTGTGGTGCGGACATTTATTTGAACTGCTTTATGCTTGAGGAAGGGAGCTGAAAGAAATCTGTGAGCAGGACAGAGTTCCAAACTTTGTGTTGAATATTGTTTTGTTGGTTGCTGACATCCGTACACATTGTAGTTGTGAGGGCCAGTATAGGATTTGGACACAGAAAGATTCCTAAGTTGAACATTTGGACTTGGCTCTCCTTAGTTTTGGTTTGGTAGGGAAATCCCACCATAGGAGAGTGCCAAATAGGCGTTTTTTCATGCTGACTTTTAAGTTAATAAACTGTTATTGTTCATTCAGAATCTGTCGATCTGTCGTCTGTGTCTTACTTCATGATGCCTTCGCAACAACCCAGTTTGGCAGTGGCAGAAAAGCTCAGATGGGGAAGCCACCTCCATGAGGAAAAGGGTATTGTGATGAATCGGCAATGATTCCCCAGAAAACCTGACCTGTGACCCTTCTCCTGTGGCCAGGGAAAGCAGACACTTTCTGATCCCAACCCTGGGGGTGATGTTCCGCGAGAGGATCACAATGGGGTGGGGGTGGAACAGGTCAGGAGGACTGGGAAACCCCCTTGTTTAATGTGCCCTGAAATCCCACATTTCTAATGGCTAAGTGCTGAACAGAAGAAATAAGAAAACGCGATTCTGTTGTTGGGGACTTCCCTAAGTACTGGGACGAGGAAGAGGATTCAAGAGCAATGTCGCAGAAGTGATCCGTTTTTTTAGTGCTAACGACCTACACCTGAGGGAGGAAGAGAGGCTTAAAAGGCCCTCTCAACAGCAGGACATTAGATGCAGGTTTAGTTGGAACAGCAGCAGCAGGAGAGCACGTTTTTGGCAATCCATGCAGAAATTGGAGGAAAGAGAGGGCGCTGGGACCACTGTAAAGCAGATTACAGGTGCCGGTCCTGAGAGGGTACTTTACCCCCTAAATCTGAAGTGCAGAGTTTGCACAGCGGGAAGCTTGAAGGAAGATGGCTGTCCCCCCATGTTAACAGAGATGCAGAGACTGTGCAGCAGGAAGCGTGCATGAGACCGTGGCTGAGGCCTGGTGTGCACCCAAGGGTCTCAGGGGCAAGTCAAGCTCCGTACTCAGCTGACAGGAATGAAGGCAACTTCAACAAGGAAGTGTGTCCATTCGGATGGAGCCAAAGCAGTGGAAGTTCTGTAGCACATGAAGGGATCGAAGACAGAAGTCGTTGAGTGTTACCAAGCTTTCTAATCCCTTGCACAAACAAAGGCAGGCAATAGTAGTAAAGGAGAATTACTTCTATGTGAGCAAAAGCGCTGTTAAGCTGACTGTTGATTGTAGCACAATGACTGTGGAAAACTATTGGGCAGGTGAGTATACACGCATGGTGACTCCTTTTAGAAGTGAACATAGTCTGAGAGTGAACCAGGTGGAAGTAGAAGTGCTTTGAAGTTATGCTGACAAAGATCCAAACTGTGATTTATGGTGTTGACAGAAGAGCAGAGAAACACTGAAATTAAGAAGCTGTGTTTCTTTGACACTTATTGTGGCAAATCATCCTGACCAAGAATATCATTGATGCTATTTGATGTAGTGGAAATCATTATTCAAGGAAGAAGGGGAATCTTTCCTTTGTTGAACATAGGATTAACAGAACTTTCTTTTGACAAGTTGAAGGTGCAACAACTTGTGTTGGAACTTTGTCATACACCCGGATTTCCTTGTTTCTTTTTGTTGAACATTGGAACTGAATCCAACATAAAACCTAGGGAAGGGAAGTTCATCCAGGTTATCAAGAGAGACTGTGAATACATTACAAATGCAATTGTTGTTCTTGTGAAATGCCATATATTTTCTTGTGTAATTTATGAAGAAGAGTTAGGGCCAGATATCCTTTGTTAGAGTGTTTCCTTTAGTTTATTTTAGGCAGGGAAATCCTCATCAAGGTACGGATAGTGAGGAGTTTATTGAAACTTAAGATTTAATAAAATAGCATATTTTGAGAAATCATATAAAAGTTGTCCACCTCACATTTCGGACCTCTCACAGTATGTGAAAAATCCTTAGATGTTGTCACTTCTTCCCGAGGGGAAGCACTTTCCCATGAGGCCAGGGAGTTGAGACCGCTACCCGATAGTCCCCGTGGGGGCAGTACACAGCGGGAGGATCTCTTGGGGAGAGACTCCCCCTTTGAGGACAAGGACGACCCTCTAGGGACAACACAGTATAACAACCCTCACCCAACACACCTCCCTACTCTGTAGACCCCAATACCTTACCCAACACTTCCATGTGTCGGTTAATCTGAAGACTTCTACTGAGACAAGGAAAAGTAGGGATTACCTAAAGGGAAACTACTGTACTGTACAAGTACTGGGATGAGGAGGCGGTGCAGAACAATGAAGATCACCAGCAAGAACTTGAATAAGCATTCTTGTCATCTGTGTTCATTCATAATAAAAAGGAACGAAGGACTAGGGAGAAAGAGAACCAGGTGCATAACCTGGAGAGCCCGGTGACTTCGAACGGGACAGACCGCTAAAACGCAAGCCCAAATTGAAAATAGATTCTATTGGCCACGTATTTATGTCGATATCAAGAAATTCCTAAGCACATGTTTTTTATGTCAGAAGACCAGTACTAAAATGCCAGCTCCCACCCCCTTACAACTGTTGCCTATTATTGATGTTCCTTTTTCCAGAGTTGGAATGGATATAATAGGACCATTAGAAACATCAAAACTGGGTAATAAGTACATCTTGGTAATCGTGGATTATGTAACCGGTACCCTGAAGCCTTACAAAACAAGATTTTGAAACATTTACTACTTTATTTTCCCGAATTGCGTTTCTAAAGAAATTTTGACTGATCAAGGATCTACCTTTTATGAGTAAACTCATGGCTGAGGTGAAGGATATTCTTCAGATTAAAACTCTAAGAACTTCTATTTATCATCCACAGACTTATGGATTGGTTGAAAGATTCAACCAAACTCTGGAAACATATCTTTAAGAAATAAGTCGAGGCAGATGGAAATAAGGGGATGTTATGATACCTCCTCAGTCATCTACTGGAGTTTCTCCCTTTGAACTGTTGTATGGGAGAGAACCCAGGGATGTGCTGGATATGTTACGTGAAACCTGGGAAGAAAGGAAAATGCCCGCTATTCTATTATCCCAAACTGCCCAAAGATTGAAAGAGCATATGACAGCTGTTAGAAATATAGTCCACCTTAATATGATTAAAGCTCAGGAACATAGAAAGAATGTTATAATAAGGCGGTGATGACCTTTTTCCATAGGCCAAAGGGTATTGGTACTTCTTCCATCATCTGATAATAAAATGCTGTCTAGTTGCCATGGCCAGTATGAAGTACTTGAATAAATGGGACCCTATGATTTTAAGATCTCACAACCTGATCGGAAAAACCCATATTTATCATGTCAATCTACTTAAAGAGTGGAAGGAAAATCCGTGGGAGAGAAGTTTCCACCATGCTAACAAGCCGCTTATTGGAAGGGAATGAGGCTAATCAGTTAATCTCTCCTGAGTTCTCAAAATCGGAAGCAATAGCTTTTAGACCTTTTTATAACAATTTCCCGATGTGTTTAGAACTGAGCCAAGAAGAGTAAATGGCATTTATCATTATATGTGCACTCCCCCAGGGAAAACTCTGAAAGTAGAAAACAGATCATCCAGGAAGAAATAGAGACTATGTTAAAAGCAGATATTATTGAACCATCAAATAGTCCTTAGTCTTCTCCTATTGTTCTAGTTGCCAAACCAGACAACTCCTGGAGGTTCTGGATAGATTTCAAAAAAGTGAATAGTTTCCCAATTTGACAGCTACCTGCTATAAGGTATGAATTCCAGGAGATAGCAGGTACATTTCCTACAGTTGCATTTATTAAGATGTTGTAGATGGAAAGCACCGATGGGGGGACAGAGCCCCAGAGGGGACCCACTGGCGCCCACCACCCAGGCTGGATCTGACTGTCAGAGTTGGAACACTCTTCCAATACAAACATTCCAACAAACACATAACCTTCTCAACATGACATCATACACTCATGCAAACTAGGGATCAAGATATCACAGGATAGAACACACCTCCCTCTTTTTGCTAACAAAAACACAAAGCTGAAATGACTACACACTCCTCCTCAGCACCCATCACTGACGGATCCCAGCATGCCCGAATAACAGCCCTACCATCTCATAACCTGAAACTGAACAAAACACCTTTGGCCCAGAGCTGCCACCTCTGGGCCTTGGTCCTGACACAACCAAGCTCAGGCCCTACTCTACTACCTGGGTCTGCCACCCCTAGGTCACGGGACTGCCACTCACGAGCACGAGCCCAAAGGTGGACACTCATTGCCACACCACGACACCGGCCCCTACTAGGAGAATGCCAACAAAGAATGACCAAGTGGCCAACCTAATACAGAGATGGATGCAGACCACTACCAGGGAGAACATAACCTGGAAACCAACCCACACACTTCACCACACACACCAGGAGGACCCAACAACACTGTGCACACAACATAAAATTAAGCTACAACACACACACCCATTCCCTGCGTTGACAATAAAAAGGTGCAACATAGGGAAGAAAGATGGTGATCACCATGACATACAGGTGAGGCAATTAAGCCACCACATGCAGATACTCTCAGGAAACACTAGGCAGTCCAGAATCCAATCAAATTACAATGCTAACCAAACATCTGTCTAAAAGATGTTTTAAACACGCTGTATGCTAAAGCCAGCTCTCAAACCAAACTAATCCTGCACAATACTTCCATCGTTCCTTCACGGGAGAGGAACCTACTCACGCCACCCAGGGAGGCAATGTTGACACATTTCAATGTTGCCAGCAAAGGCCTTAAACTCAACAGACAATGTCGCAAGGTAAAGTACAATACAGGGAGAGCATGACCAAAAGGTAGTACGAAATGTTATATGCAAGGCCCAGAACCATTCAGCAATAAGGGGTTTAACCACAGAATGGTCCTAAAAGTAATGCTGACGAAACTATTTTCTAGTACTGCTAGTCCTATGCATTACTATGTACACGTAAAAAGAAAATGGACTCTGTACTCCATTGCAGGACAGCTCAACCACATTAGAGGTGTGCCTGCACGCTGGAAAAGAAAAAAACATTCCAACCAACACATAACATTCTCAACATGATATCACACACTCGTGCAAACCAGGGATCAAGACATCACAGTGGGCACCCGAGTTACCTCCAGCTGAAAGCTGGAGAAAAGGCAGGCACCCTATCGGCAAAAAATCAGTCATTACCAGCACCGGCATTGCCTGTGCCGGTAATGACGGCAAAGCCCCTCTGAGTCCTATGTGTAAGGAAGACATGGTATCAAGAATAGACAGACACAAGTGATCACAGTTCAAGGGTGTTTATTAAACTGTATAGGTAGGTTTGAAAAACACCTAATTTAAACCGAAATCTAAGATGGGAGCAAGCTACGACCATCAAATAATAATAAGGCAGTCCTAGTGGCGTTTTGTCAAATAAAAAGGGCCTATTCTAAGAAAAACCTACTACCAATCCTTACGCTAAATACAAAAAGAGTGTGGGATAGTGTTCACAAGAAAGAAAAAATTGTTCATAAATAAAATGTCAGGATGGGGTGGCCGGGGGTCTCCCTTCCCCACGTTTTGAGCACGGGAAAAGGTTATACTCCTGAGCACAGCAAACTATCGAGCCTTCCCAGCACGAAATGGCACGAGATGACAGTTCCGCTTCACGTATCAGGACTTTCGGTGGTTACGTCTCTTTTCTACAAAAAGTCTCTTGCGTCCAAGGACCTGATGGGTTTTAAAAATACCAAACAAAAGAAGTTCTGTTCCAAATGTACGTTGGGTGATTGCTTCACGCCTGGGTCCCCCTCTTCTGGGCGCAGACTCCTCAAACAGTTCTAATCAATATCCGGATCATCAGAGGTTGTCTCTCCTGCTTCCGAAGATCTGATAGGTTCAAATAACAAACAAAAAGTTATTTCGGATTGCACTTGAGGTGATGATTCCCCTAGGTCCCCTTCTTTCAGGCACAGACCCTTCTCTAATATCAACCTCCCTCCCGTCTGGTTCACTCTGGCTTATATTCCAAATGATTTCTCAGTTGCATTCTCAAGTCTGAATGTTTAAAAAAACATTTCACCGTGGACATCCCTCTGCCAGGTTCACTTTTGTCAACACACTGTTTCTTGGGTCTTTAGACTTTACCCCTCTTTATTGGCATCACTACATCAGGTTCACTCTTGCCATTTCCAATTCCTCTTGAAGCAGGATTTACTGCCTTTGTGTTCTCAATAATTGGTCTGTCAAAGACTTTCGACTGTACAGGTATTTTGCTAGATCCCTGTTTGACCACTTTGACCTTTTCCTCGCAGCTCGCCTATGGTCTTCTGGTATCAGTAGTTTCATTCAACACAGGATCAACCAGAGTCTCTCGAGTGAGCACCCACGTGGTGCCGGACCCCTCTGTAGCTGGTCTTCCCTTAACAATTTCCAGTTCTGTGAACTTTCCTCAATGTGCCACTTTGCGACTTTCATTCAACACAGTTTGGCTTCTTTATGGGTTCCCCTTCGACTCACCAGCTGTGATGAACTGCTTGGCTTTTCACTCTATCTGGAGTCAAGGCCGGTACCACGGTAGCAGGCGTCTCCCTCTGCCCTGCTTATTAGCGTAGGCACACTCCGTGCACCATTGACATCGGCTGCAACGCGCTCAGGCTTTTGTTTGCAATCTTATGTTTCCTTCTGCGGAGGCTTTGCGGGTCTGGGTTGGAAAGGGCAGGGTCACTCCTCTCCTTGTCGCCCCTTCGATACTCACCGCCTTTCTCCTCCTTTTGAACTGCCGTGCTTGGATAGATTGCTCGTCATGCGGTTTGCCTTGCTCCAACGCTGGGTCTCCCTCTGTTGGGCTTGAACCTTCTTGAAGTTCCTCAAGGTTCTCCCTCGGCCGGGCTCGGACCCTGCTTCCAAAAGTCACAATTTTAACAAAAAAGGTTTGGGACTTCTAGTCCCAGAATGCATTGGGCTGATTTTGCTCCCACTTCATAGCTCTTCGAAATGGCACTTTGTCTCGGGGAGCTGCAGGAGCCAAAAAGTGATGTCTGTAGGAGGTCAGGGTCTCTCCCTCTGCCCCTCAGAGACCTGGGTTTGCCTGCCTGGCCCAAGGGAGGAGTTTAACTGTCAGTACCGCCAGGCAACCCCAGCTGCTTCTGGTCTTGCCTTCTGGAGGGACAGTTTCCTCCTCCACACTGCAATCTCCTCTCTGGTAGCAGGGCCAGTGTTTGGGCGGTTTTCTTCTTTTTCTTCTTCTCCTCCTTCTCCTCCTTCTCCTCCTTCTCCTCCTTCTCCTCCTTCTCCTCCTTCTCCTCCTTCTCCTCCTTCTCCTCCTTCTCCTCCTTCTCCTCCAGGCCTCCCAAGCTCACGAGGGCTCTCTCCTGCTCTCCAGTACCTTCCAGCATCCCCAACTCGCTCACAATGCTGTTCCTGGCTGCTGCTTTTATACTCCCAGCTAGAGTTAATTGGTGTCAGGTGTGACTAGTTGTCACTTCCTGCCTGACTCTGCCTGACCTCATTATCGGGACAACATGGAGATGGCCCTTAGGAATCCATTGCTCATTGATTCCTATGGGTCATCCTCATGACTGCCTCTTCCTCGTCCCAGTCCTCGTGGATTTTAACAGGGGAATGGGATTATGGGAGTTAAGATGGAGATATCCCTTGAATGTTAGTTTACATACCCTTTGATAGTCTAAAAGAATAATGGGATTATAGGATCTGTGGTGTTGCGGAGAGGCAAAATTTGTAATTGGGTTTAAGAGGTAATTTTGAGTTCCCCTGTTGTTTTCTGTCTTTTCCGTAATGTAAAGTGCTAGGGTCGGCGTGGGATTTTGGTGGCAACATCCCTTAAAGACTGCTGGGATATCGGGTAGGGGTGCATCAGAAATAATTGGATACTGCGTCTCGCCCAAGACCCCTCCCACGCTAGTCTACCACCAGGGTTGGTATCCAAGAGCGATGGCCCTCCCCAGGCCACCTGAACCAAGGATCCCCAGGAATAACTGTCATGGCCACTGGGCAAGGACAACTAGTTCCATTATATAAAGGGTCCAGGTGGACCCAGTCCTGGCGCCACCTGGACCCTTTGGCGCCAGGCTCATGAGAAAGTGTGCTCTGCACACTTTATTTCTGGTGCACGTGTTCTTTCTGCCCCTGCAGGGTCCCCATGTGCATCCAGGTCGGGCGTGGCCATAGGAAAACATTGGGTTGCACGTGCAGCATCCTCTGGGTGCGGTAAGGTGGGCCACACTGCAGAGCCAAGGGGGCGTGGCAGGGACCAGGCTATTTAAGTCTGCCCCGTCCACATGCAAGCGCTTCACGTTAGTCTGCTTATAGCAGCGTAACGCTCACCGCCGCCTGAAGTGCTCTTACCTGATTTAAGCAATACCATTGCCTGAAGTGCATTTTACCTGATTCCAGCAAAACCATTGCCTGAAGCGCATCTTACCTGATTCGAGGGAAATCACGGTCCGACCACAGCATTCTCACGGCCTCTTTGTACTCTCTCAGGGGCAGTGTCAACAACCAGTGCAGTCCACACTACCGGAACAGGGGAAGAAGTCTGATCCAGGGATGCCAAGTCCAGGGAGGGCTGCAACCGTGGCCCAACGCCCCCGCAGAGACCAGGTGAGCGTAACAGAACACGAAGCCTCTCTGAATCTCTGCCTGGGCGTTATGGACACCTCGGAAACTGACCAGTTGGCCCAATTGCTGGGGGAACTGCGGGCCAAAGTACATGCCTCCAGACAAGAAACAAATGCCTTAAGAAGGGACCTTATTGTAGCCCAAGAACAAACTGATGACTTGGCAAGGCAAATGCTTCAGACACAGGCCGGGCAGGTTCCATTACCTCGAATTGCACAGACTCCTATTCTGCAGCCATCACCACCAGTTCAAGTGGTGCTCCCATGGGTAGTGCCACTGGCCCTGCCCAAACATTTTACCGGCGATCCTAACAAGTATGCCATATTCATGAACCAATCTCGCCTTCACTTTTTTGTGCCGTTCTAGGTCCTTTCCTAACGATAGCGCAAGAGTCGCCTTTTGTACTTTCATACTTGGGAGGTAACGCAGCGGATTGGTCGATACCATTAGTAAATCAGGATGATCCTCTACTCCGAAACTTTGAGAACTGGAGAAATTGTTTGCTAGACACACCCAAGGACAAGCCCTGGATAACAAACTATTGTCCCTCAGACAGTGAAATCATGATCTGCTGACTTATATTGCTACCTTTAATCGTCTTGTAGCACAGACAAATTGGCCAGAAGAAAAGAGGACCACACTATTTTACCAGGGATTGCGTGGTGAACTAAAGGATGTTCTAGCCCAAGTGGTCAACCCTCCTGAATGCTGTGCGGAGTACATCAATCTGACTTTACAGCTGGACCACAGGTGGCAGGACCGAAAAATTTATTGCACAAGAACTGAAGGGAGGTCGGTCTATATGCGACCCTGGGACAATCTAGTCAAAGCCCACAAACCAACCGAGCCTATGCGGATCGGTGGATTGCGGGCTCCTATCTCCAAGGCGGAAAGAGAAAAGAGGCGACAACAACAACTCTGTTTAAAGTGCGGAAGAGCAGGACATTTCCTCCGGGAATGCCCGGTAAAACCCCCAAGAGAATAGTAGTGGCAACGGATAACGGCAACGAAGAGAAAGAACAAAACCCAGAAAACTCCAACGCTCGACAAGCGTAGGGGTCCACTTGTCGAGCGAAAAGAAGGAATCTGTACAGACCTCACATCTGGTCATCCCGGTACTCTTGGTCAACCAACAACAACCGTCAAAGGTACATGCCTTGGAGGCATACATTGATAGTGGAGCGGTGGGAAATTATATTGATCGAGATCTGGCTGCATCAATAGGCCTCCCCTCCAGCAAAAGCTACAATCGGAAAACATCACAGCAGTGGATGGTTCTCAGTTGTCATCCGGCCCAGTGACGCAACATACCGACAAAGTCATGCTGATGTGTCAGGATGGTCATCGGGAAAACATCTCTTTTGATCTTATCGGGGCTCCTCAGTTCCAAATGATCTTAGGAATGCCTTGGCTGGAAACCCATAACCCCAGGATCGACTGGCGAACACGAGTGCTGACCTTTCCTCAAGAATGCGCCAAAAGCTGCTACAACAAAAGCGTGAAGAGCCAGGAACCTGGACGTGTTCCAAAAGGAGCAAGCAAATGCCCTGCCTCCACATAGACTTTACGACAGCCAGATCGATCTTGTGCCCGGAGCATAAAACCGTGCAGTAGAATTTACGCTCTAACAGAGCAAGAAAACCAGCATCTGAAGTCTTATCTGGATCAGTACCTATCTAACGGATTCATCCGCCCGTCTAAGTCTCCTGCCTCCTCGGCTCTCTTTTTCGTACCAAAGAAAGAGGGCGACTTAATAACTTGTTTAGATTATAGAGCCCTGAACCAAATCACAGTAAGAAACAGTTATCCCCTGCCACTCATCCCAGAGCTGCTAGATCAGGTGAAGAATGCACAAATCTACACAAAACTGGACCTATGAGGAGCCTACCACCTTGTGAGAGTTAAAAAGGGAGATGAGTGGAAGACGGCATTCCGAACCAAATATGGACTTTTCGAGTATCCGGACATGCCCTTTGGGTTATGTAATGCACAAGCCGCGTTCCATTCTTCATGAACGATGTGCTTCACAAATTATTGGACGTTTGCGTACTCATTTACATTGATGACATTCTTTTTTTTTTAAATGTGTTTATTTATAGCAAGGCAGTATAGGTTACAAACAGTATCGGGTGGCAGTATAACATTGCAAAGAAAAGATTCTGGCTTTGTGTCCCTTTCCCCCATCATTCCGGTTTTCCCGGGCCAGAGATTCAGTCTATCACCCCCGCCTGGTGTGTACTCTCCAGGTCCCCCAGGGCCCAACGGGCGTTGATTGGCTTGAACGTCATTGCAGGAAATCGCTGATCATAGTCCAGCACTGGAGCCCATACATTCTGGAAGCGGTGCAGAGTCCCCGCTCTCGCAGCGGTGACCTTTTCCGCTATTAAAATGTCCCACAATTTTCCCCACCAGTGGGCCAGGCAAGGGCCGTCTTGCGACTTCCAGAAACGGGCCAGAACTGTCTTGCCCGCCAAGAGGCATTGTGTGAGGAGCTTAGCCCTGTTGCCGGAGCGGGGGTAGATTCCGGGGACCGGGATCCCCAGTAGGACTGTCTCAGGGTCCAGTGGGAGGGCGGAGCCGGTGACTTGCTCGATGACTGAGAGACACCTGGTCCAGAATTGCTGGATCTTGGGGCATGTCCACCACATGTGGAAGTAAGAGCCTGGTTGACTGCAGCCTCTCCAGCAGGCAGGGTCCATTTGCGGATTCATGTGGTGGAGTCTGAGAGGGGGGTAATACCAGCGCAAGGTAAGTTTATATGCACATTCTTTGTTGGTGACGCAGGTGGAGGAGGAGTGGGTGCGGGACCATATGTCTACCCAGGTTTGGTCATCGAACGGATGGCCTAGGTCCGCCTCCCACTGAGCCATAGATCGAGTTTTTGCCGCCAGAAAGTCCCCCGAGAAGCATCTATATATGGCTGAAGTTCTTCCTCTAGCCGGCAGATCCGCGAGGGTTAGCTCCAGTGGAGTCGGGGGGCGGGTTGCCGCCTGGAGGGTCTGGGGGTGTGAACACCAGTGGCGGAGCTGGCAGTATGTGAACCTGTCCCTCTCTTGAAGCCGAAAAGTTTCCTTGCACTGTTCGAAGGTCCGGGGTCCGCCTTCGGAGTACATCTGCCCCAGGGTTTCAAGGCCCCCGTCTATCCAATTCTGGAAGTTGCGGGGGAGAGATCCCGGGGAGAAGTCGGGATTGTGAAAGATCGGTGAGAGGGGGCCTCGGCCCCTCGGGATTCCCTTCTGCTTTAGAGCCCAATCCCAGGAGCTTAGGGTCTGCTTTGTTGTCAGTAGGATGTCCTTCCAGCGCGCCCTGAGAGGGGGTTGGATGTGAGGGAGGAACCGGAGGGGGAGCGGGAGCTGGGCTTGCTCCAGTTCCACCCATCTGGGGCGGGCTGTGCTCGACTGCCAGGCGTGTAGGTGTGACAGTTGCGCCGCTGCCCTATAGGCCTGCAGGTCCGGGACCCCCAGGCCTCCCAGCCTGGCGTTACCAATCAGGGTCTTGTGGGGGATCCTGGCCTTTTTGCCTTTCCATATGAATTTCGATATCTTCCTCTGTAGGTCGTGAAGGATCCGGGTCGGGAAGGGCACCGATAGGGATGAGCAGGCATAGAGAAACCTAGGGAGCAAGTTCATTTTGACAGCTGTGATCCGGCCCATTAGTGAGATCTCCTGCGTGGTCCAACGCTTCAGGTCTCCCTCCAGCTCCTTGATCAGTTTGGGAAAGTTCGCTTGATAGGTCTCCTTTGGGTTTGCTGGGATGAAAACTCCTAGATAGGGGATCGAGTGGTCCCGCCATTCAATCGGGCACAGACCCGTTAACGCCTCCTTTTCCTCTGGGCGGAGGCCGATTCCTAGGGCCACTGATTTGGCGAAGTTGACAGTAAAGCCGGTGACCTCCCCCAATTCCTTTATTTCGGCCAGGGCGTGTTTCGCTGAGGTACTGGCTTCCGTGAGTGTCAATAGTACATCGTCCGCGTAAAGAGCGATTTTGTGGTGGGACGGGCCCACCTGAAGTCCCTTAATGGATTCATTCCGCCTGATCTTCTGGGCGAAGGGCTCCATTGTGAGGGCGAAGAGCAGGGGTGACAGCGGGCAGCCCTGCCTTGTCCCACAAGACAGAGGTATCGGGGCTGAGTGGGCGCCATTGATCCTGAGGATAGTTTTAGGCTGCTTGTAGTTCGCCAGGATCATGGCTCGGGCTGTGGGGCCGAACCCAAATGCTTCCAGGGTGCATTCCAAGTAGGACCAATCGACTCTGTCAAAAGCTTTGGTTGCGTCCAGGGCCATTAAGGCAAGGCCCTGGGAGTCGCGGTGGGCGATGTTCACTAGGTTCAGGGTCCGCCGAATGTTGTCCCCTGCTGCTCGGTGAAGGATGAAGCCTGTTTGGTCAGGGTGGATTATTTCCGGGAGGATAAGTGCCAGGCGGTTAGCCAAAATCTTCGAGTACAAGTTGGCGTCGATGTTCAATAAGGCGATGGGTCTGTATGACGCCGGATCTCTCGGGTCTTTCCCCGGCTTAGGAAGGAGGACCGTCACCGACTCTTGCATTGTGGGGGTTACAGATCCCGAGGCCTGGAAGGAGTTGAAAAGGGCCACCATGTGGGGGATAAGCTGGAGCTTAAATATCTTATAGAACCTCTGGGAGAATCCGTCTGGGCCCGGGGCCCGCGATTTGAGGGCCTTGATGGCTCCGTCAACTTCTTCATCTGTTATTGGGGCTTCCAACTGCTCTCGTGTGGAGTCCGGGAGACGCGTTAGGGCTGCGTTCCGCAGGTATGCCTCCTGCTTCGACCGATCTCGGGGGGGTGCTGTCATGACCTGGGTTAAGTGGTCCGAGGCTAGTTGTAGTTTCGTCTGTTCGGAGTGATGTATCACCCCCTGTGGGTCCCGGAGCCCTATGATCGTGTTGGTCCGTCTTGTTTTAGCCAGCTTGGCCACCAGCAATTTGTTGGCCTTGTTACTTTTAGCATAGTAGAATTGTTTGGTCTTCGCCAAAAGTTGCGCAGTGTGTTCTGCATAGTGGGCCTCCAGTTTCTTCCTGGCCGAGCGAAGCGCTCTCTGTATCTTAGGAGACCAGCCCCTCTTTTTCTGGGCTTCCTCAGCTGCTCGCAAGTCCTCTTCCAGGGATAGCCGGACTTGTTTCCGGTTTCGATGGTAAGCTACGCCTTGAGCTATCAAGGATCCCCTAACTACAGCCTTCATTGTATCCCAGTTATTGGCTAGGGAGGTGTCTGCGGCTGGGTTCTCCTCAAAGAAGTTCTTGATGGTGGTGGTTATATTGTCTCTGATTGACATATCATTGAGGATTGGGTCATAGAGCGCCCATCTGCGTGCCGCCTTGGCGTGGGTGTTCTGAATGCTTAGTTCCATTATTATCGGAGCATGGTCCGACAAAATTCGCTGGCCTATCGACACCTCATTAGCGAGGGCGAGAGTTTGGGGAGAAGATAGAAGGAGGTCGATTCTGGAATAAGTTCTGTGAACGCCCGAGAAGAAAGAGTAGTCTTTCTCGGTGGGGTGAAGCACCCGCCATGTGTCCACCACCTCCAGGGTTCTGAAGAGCCGCAGCAGACTGAGGGCCTGACCGAACTCGCCAAGGGCAGGGGGGTTGGATTTGTCCTTAGTGGGGTCTGGAACCCCATTGAAGTCCCCTCCGATTATTGTCTGACCTTCCGCAAAACTTAAGAGGGAGGAGCCCAGGGAATCATAGAAAGTTGCCTGTCCCGAGTTGGGTGCATATGCCGATACCAAGGTATAGAGGTCCCCCAGCAGGAGGCACTTGATGGCCACGAAGCGGCCCTCCGGGCACATCATGGAGTCCAAAATCTGGGGGCGCAGGTCCTTCCGAAACAAAATTGCTGTGCCCCCCCTTTTGGAGTTCCCTGAGGCGAAGAACTGGCGTGGATACATGCTAGAACGGAGCCGGCCAAAGTCTGCCGGGAGGAGATGAGTCTCTTGAAGGAACACCACACCGGCCTCCTCATCTTGTAGCTTCTGGAGAATCGATTTGCGCTTGGGGGGAGAGTTGAGTCCGTTAACATTCCAGGAAAGGCATCTCAGCGTCTGGTGTTCCGGGATCGGGGAGCTAGAGATCCCTTGCTTGGGGTATGGAGGGGGGACTCCAGGTTGTCCATTAGCTGCCATCGTGAAGAGGGTGTAGAAGTGGTCTGTACCGCACTTGCAATTTTAACAGGGGCCCCCAACGGGAGGCCAACTTTTTAACTAGAGGGGTGGGAAACATTGTGGGTGTAACCCCACCCCAGGCCAACAGGGCCAATTGTGACTGGCAAAGTAACATTTGCATCCAAGGACTCTAAAATGAAACGGACCTTGGAGGGGGGCATAGGCCGTGAAGGAAGCCCGCCGCGCCGGGCGAACGTAGGACTGTGTTGGGCCGGAGTTACTGTTTCTGAATTTAGCTAAAAGAGCGTTGGGCGTCCGGGACGCCGGAGGAGCGGAGGACATCTATGGCCGCTCGGGTTATCTTCTCCTGTTTCGGGAGGCCCTGGACCATGGAGGACGCCCGGGTTGGGGAGGGAGGGCCGACGTAGGGCTCCCCGAGGCTTCCAAGTCTGGGGCGATAGTTCCCTCCGGGGCGGAGGATGTCTGCATGATTTTAGCGGCATCATCCAAATGGGATATTCTCCGGAGGGAGCCATTATAAGAAAATTGCAGCGCTGTGGGGAAGAGCCATCTGTATTTGACTTTCCGCTCTTGGAGGAAGAGGGTTAAAGGTCGGAGAGCCCTTCTCTTCTGAAGGGTTGAGAGGGAGAGATCCTGATAAATTTGAAGAGGGTGACCTTGAAAGGAGAGATCATCTCCGGACCGACTGATAGCAGAGATAGCTTCTTTTGTGGAGAAATAGTGAACTCTTGTTATGACATCCGGGGGCTGGTCGGTATCTACTCCCCGACGCGGACGCAGTCTGTGAGTCCGATCCAGCAGCAGTTGGGATTTATCTAGATGTGGGAGGAGGATTTGGAAGAGGTCTCCTATGTAGCCTGCAAGATTTTGGTCGGGGACTGAGGACGGAACTCCCCGGATTCGGAGGTTATTCCGACGAGCTCTGTTTTCCAGGTCCTCTTGTTTGTATTCGAGGATCTCGCACCTGTCTTGGAGGGCTCTCACTGTTTGCTGAATATCTCCCATGGCAGCTGTTTGGTCTTGGGAGCGGTCCTCGATCTCACTCAGTCTTTGCTCCACCTCGGTCACCCTGTGGTCCGTTTGTTCCAATTTGGAGGTGAGTTCCGACATGCAGGACCGAAACTCGGCTTTAATGTCTGCCATAAACGCCAGTAGATCACCTCTGGTAGCTGGGGTGTCACCCCCTTCCTGGGAGATCATTGGGGTGGGAGTAACTGAGTCCGGTTTTTTTCCCCTGTCAGGAGCGGTGAGCATGGTAGCAATGTCCACGTTTTTAATAGCTTTCGACTGTCTCGACATGTTGGCGAATCGTGGGTGGGGAGATGGATTGGAAGGCCCCCCCTGTGGATGAGCGTCAAGGCTTCTGACTGAGGAAAGGGAATGCTGATTCCAAGCTAGGCCGGTGCACAGTGGCTTCAGATAAAGAGGTGAGCTCTCCAAATCTTGGTGGTAGGCAAATGTGTGGGGCGTAAGTCCCAGTGGGCAGGTGGACTGATGTGCGCCCACTTAAGGACTAGACCAGAGAGAGCAGAGCGGGTGATGCAATGGGCCGGGGCGCCCCAGGAGACACGCCGTCGGGTCGCTTCTGAGGCCAAAGGGGGGCCAGGGGTAGCCCGGGATGGAAATGCGGGCAGCGCTGATCAGGCTCTTCTCCGAGCTCGTAGCTGTGGGTCACTCACCGTGGCCCGGCCTGGACCGCTCCTCCTCCCTGGACCCAGGCTTGGATTCCCTGGTGGGGATGGTAGCGGGAGGGGACCTCCAGGTCTCGGGCCTGAGCGGCGGCCCCAGATGATGATATGGGCCGGGGCGCCCCAGGAGTGCGGCGTATGGTGTCCGGAGCTCCGAGTCCTGGGCAGCGAGGGGCGGAGGCAGGGGCCCGCCGGAGGGCAAAGGAGGGGGGGGTAGTGATGGCGTGGCCCCCACCCCAGGCGCCACGGCAGGTCCGGAGGGCCCCTCCCGTGTGGCCCGGGTCCTCACCCCCAGCAGCCCCTACCTGATGGGCGCCGTCCGCGCCTTCCCTCGTCAGGCGGTCGCGTGCAGGTCCAGATCGGCAGTGCGGGAAGCGGGGGCCACCGAAGGAGAAGTCCGGGGGTCTGGTGTCGCTCCGCCCGGGCGCTCAAAGAGCTGAGCCGCGTCTGGATGCGGCCTCAGGAAGCACTCCCCGCCCTCCCGGGCCGAGAGACGAGCACGGCCGCCATCTTGGGAAGTCGTCGCTAAGGAAGGCCCTGGGGGCCGGAGCGGATATCTTCGTCCCCGTCGGGCGTCACGGGCCCAGCTTCAGCCTGCATGGGCCCCAGGTCCTCCGACGTCCTTGGGATCAGCTGGGCTCCAGTACCGAGGTGTGAAGCCGCATTAGGGGCCCAGAAGCGGCGGGCTTCGCACGGCGGGCCTCAGGGGAGCAGCCACATCGCTGGCGCTCCAAGCCACGCCCCCATTGATGACATTCTTATCTACTCAACGTCCAAGGAGGATCATGGTGGCCATGTAAGGGCAGTTCTGGAGAAGCTTTGTCAGCATCGGCTGTTTGCCAAATTGGGAAAATGCATCTTGTCACGGAAGTTGAATTTTTGGGCTTCATGCTTACCCCACTAGGAGTTCACATGGACACCCGCATGGTGGATGCTATCCTCCAGTGGCCATCCCCAACATCCACAAAAGGAGTACAAAGTGTGCTCGGATTTGCCAATTTTTACCGATGGTTTATCCCAATGTTTTTGCAAATAGTTCATCAAATCACTTCCCTACTGAGAAAAAAATAAGAAATTATTCTGGTCCCCCGAAGCAGAAAACGCCTTCCAGGAATTGAAACTCGCCATCACCACAGCACAGGTTCTTCGGCATCCCCGACCCGACCTGCCATATGTGGTCGAAACGGACACCTCCAGCATAGCCATGGGAGCAGTATTATCACAAAAGGTTCCAAGGTTCCAGACACGGGGCAATTACATAGCATAGCATTCTGGTCCCATAAGTTTTCCGCGCCAGAATTAAACTATGCAATCACTGACAAGGAACTACTAGCAATCAAAGTAGCCTTCAAAACCTGGAGACACTACCTTTTAGGGGCAAGACACACGGTCACAGTTATCACAGATCACCGTAATCTGCAATACTTCAAAGCTGCCAAGGCCCAAGCATCGCCCCAGCTTTTCTGGGCTCTTCTTTGCTGAATATGATTTCGTCATTACTTACAGACCTGGAGTACGTAATGGGAAAGCAGACGCCCTGTCACGCATGGGTGAGGACAAAGGAGCTTTCACAACATCCGAGCCAGTGGCCATTATTCCCGAAGAAAGGATCCGAAACCAGACCACTGCAACCGCCTGTTGCGAGGACTTAAAGACCGATCTTCAATCTCGGATGAACCAAACAGCTCAACAGGTTGGATAAGGGAGACCAATACTCCATCAAAAATGACCTACCCTATTTTCAAGGAAGACTATATATTCAGGACAAGAAAATACAAAACCAAATAATAGCAAACTACCATGAATCATAAGTGGAAGGACCTCCAGGGATTGCCAAGACTCGGGCCAAAATTCAAAAGAGCTATTGGTGGCCAACCTGGAGAAAAGACGTTGCCCAATTTATTGCGACTTGTGGTGCCTGCGCGCAACACAAATCCCAGAAGTTAAGTCCCGCAGGGTTACTGCGTCCATTGACTGTACCACCAGCACCATGGTATACGCTGTCTATGGACTTTATCACCGATCTTCCTCATAGCGACGGGTTTAACATGATCCTGGTCATTGTAGACTTATTCTTCAAGATGGCGCATTTTATTCCATTGAAGGGCCTTCCCACTGCTTCCGCTCTTGCCACTGTATTTTTGGAACAGCTTGTCAAGTTACACAGTTTCCCGTCTGTATTGATTTCAGCTTTCTGGAGGAGGTGCTTTAAGATAGCCAAAATTGACCTTCGGCTATACACAAATCACCATCCCCAAACCGATCATCAAACTGAACGGACCAATCGGACCCTTGAGCAATACCTGAGATGTATGTTGCAACAAACCGAGGAGTCCTGGAAAAGTATCCACTGGTTAACCGAACTTGCCTACAATACCTCTATCCACACCAGCACCGGGCAAACCCCATTGTACACAATGCACGGTCAACATGCTCGAACGCCTTTGATCCACTTGACGAACTGGAAATGCCAGCAATTACCACATTGCATAAGACCATTACTCGAACCCTTAATGAAGCAACAGAAAACCTGACCAGAGCCAAAGAACAACATAAAAAGTTTGCAGACCGACATCGAAGAGAGGCCTCGCATTACCAAGTCGGTGATAAGGTATGGTTGGCATCCAAGAACATTCCATTGAAAGTACCCCGAGCCTTCCGTCCAAGGTACCTGGGACTTTATCCCATCAAAGCCATCATTAACCCTGCTGCCATGAAATTGGATTTACCAGCCAATATGCAGATCCATCTGGTATTCCATGTTTCTCTCCTGAAACCAATGAAACCAGATACTCGGATTAAGGCACCACCCGAGCCTGATATCATAGAAGGAGAACCGGAATACACAAATCAAAGCCATTCTGGATTCAGAAGTGTGATCTAAACTGTACTACCTGATCAACTGGAAAGGTTATGGACCTCAAGGCCGCACATGGGAACCTGTTGAATTCATCCATGCCCCACGACTAATCCGACAATTCCATCGTAAAAATCCTGCCAAAGCAGGGCCTGGGGGAAGAACCCCCATGAGAGGGGCCTTGAGGGGGAGTGCTGTCATGGCCACTGGGCAAGGACCACTAGTTCCATTATATAAAGGAGCCTTTGGCGCCAGGCTCATGAGAAAGTGTGCTCTGCACACTTTTTCTGATGCACGTGTTCTTTCTGCCCCTGCAGGGTCCCCACGTGCATCCAGGTTGGGCGTGGCCATAGGAAAACATTGGGCTGCACATGCAGCATCCTATTGGTGTGGCAAGGTGGGGCCACAAGGCGGAACCAAGGGGGCGTGGCTGGGACCAAGCTATTTATTCTACCCCGCCCGCAAGCGCTTCGCGTTAGTCTGCTTATAGCAGCGTAACGCTCACCGCCGCCTGAAGCGCTTACCTGATTCCAGAAAAACCATTGCCTGAAGCGCATCTTACCTGATTCCAGCAAAACCATTGCCTCAAGCGCATCTTACCTGATTCCAGCGATACCATTGCCTGAAGCGCATCTTATCTGATTCCAGCAGTCACCGCAGTCGGAGTGCATCCTCACCTGTTCCGGGCGTCTAAGCTACGCAGGAGCTCGTCCCGTTCAGCATCCTCGCAAATCCATCCATCCAGCAACCGCCGGCCGGCCTTCGGATAGCTGTCTCTCGTCAGACGTCGCCAGACCATCCCTGCAGGAGAAAAGGACAAACAAGGTTAGAAACAACATAAAGACTTTAAGCTAAGGTCGCGTGCAACACATTCCTCGCGGTTGGCCTTAGAACCAAACTTACCTCTTACTTGGGACATCGTAAAATCCTCTGGCCCCCCTTTGGACTCGCTTCCAACACTGCGACTCCGCTAGGCCCTTCACCACCTATTGGGGAGAAGGAAAGACATTACAAGGGTTACGGACAATAATCACGGAAATAAGACATTGCAAAAGGATACAGACAATAATCATTGTTGAGAAACACTTACCTAACAAGTGGATCAGCCACAGCCGGTCTGGGCTGCCACACACATGGACCAGTTAAGAAACTAGGTTCATTAAAGGCACCCCTGCAGTTGAGAAGCAGGATGGAGAGCTCATCCTCATAAATAAACAGGTGAGACTACATGGGTAAACACATGCTCATCTCGTTCTGGGAAGAAGGGTTTGAGAGAAATCACAGTCCAACCACAGCATTCTCACGGCCTTTCATACTCTGTCAGGGGCAGTGTCAGCAACCAGCGCAGTCCACACTACCGGAACAGGGGAAGAAGCCTGATCAAGGGAAGCCAAGTCCAGGGAGGGCTGCAGCTGTGCCCCAACACCCCCGCAGAGACCAGGTGAGCGTAACAATAACCTGGGAGAAATGCCTCCGGTTTCTCACATATTGGACTCCATAAATGGGGATGAACACTGTCACTCCCGCCCCCATAATCCGGCAGCAATGCCACCGGACCAGATGTCGGATTTGCCGGGATCCTGGCGGCTCTACCGCCAGGATACCAGCAAAGTTAGAATGAGGCACTTTATCTTCACACGCCAAGTCAGTATTCTATGTAATTATTCTATTCTCTGAAGATCAATCACTTGTCATTTCACATTTCTTCTTCATAATCAACACAGCTTTGTCAGGATGGTTTTACAATAGTTCATCATAACACAATAGTGGACTTGGCACTTTCTTTTGTAGAAGAGGCATGGTATCACAAGTATGACACTGACACAAAAGGTACAATTTGTAAAATCTTTATTAAAATGTCTGGGGTTTGGAAAAACTCCTATTCTGCCATATAAGTAGGATGGGAGTAGTCTCGACCATCAAATAATAAATAAAATAGTCCTAGTGAAGTCTGTCAAATCAAAATGGCATACGCTAACAACACTGAATGCCTGCCCTATCTCTTGTACAAAAAGTGTATAAAAGAGATATGTATGTAAAGGAAAATCAATGTTCAGCTATAAATAATCAATGTGGCTGAATCAGCTCTCCTCCCCACGTTAGCACGGGGTAAGGCAGTCCCCGTAGGCAGGATGACACACTCTGGCTTGGGCTTTCAACACAAAACAGTTGAAGACGTGGATGGAGGCCTGCCCGGCCTTCCACCTTCAAGTCTTTCTTTCCAGCTTTCAAACAACGTTCAACAAAAAGTTCATGCCGTTCCCTCTCTGTCGGGCTCAGACCTTTCACAAAAACCATTCAACAATACTTGCAGGGGGTTCCCTTCCCCTAACTTATTACACTTCAGGTTTCCCCTCAGTCGGGCTCAGACCGCTTTCGGATGTCGAAGACTTTAGAATGTGCTTGGCTTTCTTTACAGAACTCTGCAGAACCACTTGGGTGACAACTGGCTAAAGTTAAACGGGGACAAGACTGAGGTCCTGGTAGTGTACCCCCCACACGGCCCTCACTCAGCTGCTTCTTCCCCTGCCTCGACCTGGTCTTCCGCCTTTTGGCCTACTGAACTTGGCCATTGCCCTGCCCCGGTGCGAGAGGTAAAACATTTGGGAATGATCTTCTCCTCCTCTCTGTCTATGGACGCTCAATTTGGGTCTATTTGCAAGGATGTTTTTTTCCAACTTCGAGTTCTCCGTAAGGTCTTGCCGTTTCTCCCCACCCGGCTTAGGCCCATGGTCACGTCCTCCTTAGTTTTAAGTCGGCTGGACTACTGTAACTCGCTTTTTCTGGCTCAACCTTTGTATGTTCTCATTCGGCAATATGCTTCGAAGTACATGCGCTCTATAAATACAATTAACGTTACAAAACACTTTGGCTCAAAGGTCAATATTCAGCTTTTTACTCTCCCTTTCTCTCTGGGTCAATTTTGATCACTTCGCTTTTACAGTTCATTAATTCTATCGCTACAAACAATGCACCTTTCACAGAGACTTTCGAGTGGGCTACTTCCTTTTGCTGGACCGCTCCGTTACTCCATATCGCTGATTCCCCAGCTGTCTTTACTTCAAAGTTCATTCATAGGTCTGCCTTTCTTCGCGTCTCATCCACACGCGTGCAGCCTTCACTTGCGATATAATGTTGCCACTTCAATCTTTCTTTAACACACACCGGTCTCTCAGGTCGCTTGCCAACTCATCGGCTGTGTGCGTTTCTTTCTTCTTTTTACAGTTTCCAATTCACAAGTCCAAGTCAGTACCCCAGGCTTGGCCTGGCCAACTCTGCCGTTCAACCTGAAGGGTCGCTGGCGTCCTTGAAAGACAATCCAGCCTTCTGCTCTGGGATCTGGCCTTCTCCACAGATCTTTCACAGCCTTTTGGAGGCAGCAACCTCCTGTAGGGAACTCCTGGCTTTCTCGACCTGATCATCTTCTCTGTGGTCCGTGGCTCTGCTCCAGTAGGTTCGCCTTCGCCCCAGACAGGGCCGTCACAAGGTGGGGTCAGGGAGGGCAAACTGCCCCGGGCCTCGCGCTCAGGGGGGCCTCGCGTGGCTGCAGGTGTCATCATGTCACGAGAGAAAAGAAATATTTGTGCAAGGTGTTTGTGCCATTGATAATTTGCTGGCTGCAGAGGCAGCACCAGCCTGCAGGCAGTCACACACAACAAAACAAAAGTTAAGTGGGGGTGGGGGGCCTGCAGGCCCCGCAACGCGCACTGAAGTCAGTTTCCAAGGTGTGAATCACACCATGAACAATGGGCTCGCCTGGCCTCACTGCCGCCTGCCCTGGATGTGTGAGCGCTGTCAGCCCAGCCAGGCACAGCAGCCAATCGGTGACATTTTATGTCCCGCCAACCCGGCGCCAGCCCAGGCCGCCCATTGGTTTGGCAGCAGCTGGCTGGGTGGGTCAGGTGAGGTGCCAACTACACCACACTTAAGCATATGCGGCCAGGCCGGGAGGCTGACTGGTACTGGACCTGGCTGGCCTAGTAGTGCAAGCAGAGGAGACCGGTCCGAGAGTAGAGAGGCTGTAGGCTGATCTCGCCCCATTGTTGCTGGGTGCCTCGTGCCTGTCCTGCTGCTGACTGCTTGCTTCTTGGCCGTTTGGACTCCAGGCCAGGGCCCTAGTTGGCGAGGTGAGAGGGCAGGAGCTGCGACTCACTGGAGTAAAGAGAGAGACAGACTCATCTGATTGCCCCTGCTGCACAAGTAAGTAACTAACGTGCAGTGCTGCCGCTGTTACTTTGTGCATTGGCTTCCATTCTTGCCCTGTTTGTGACGAGGTTAGACTGAACAAGCACCAACGTGTTAACTCGATTCAAGCAAGCCCAGTCATTTCATTTTTACACCGGACCACACCAAAACACCAAAGGGGGAGAGGGTACACCCTCTTAAGAAAGAGACAGAATGTTGTCTTCATGCGTGTTTCCTCGACTTCTGCTGTGGTCATTCTGAACTGCATGCACTCCTACTGTCTAACCATTATTGCCCTGGAGCACTCATTCAATAAATCCACTATGACGTAGCTGCGAATGTGTGCCCATTTTGCAGGTGCAAATACATTTTGGCGCCATTGCACGTAGTAATCTATTGGGTCTGAGGTTCATTCATAATAATGAAGTCTTAATAACAATAAATTAATTCCAATGAACTCCGTTCAATTCCTGCATTCGGCAATATTATTTAGCCATCTATAGTTATTTGTATCTTGTTATGGAATCCTTGGCTACACCATCATTGCATGTAAGCTCTATAAGGTTGTGTATGACAGTCGGAAAATATTCCTTCTGAAATACATGTCGACTCAAGGTAAGGGACCAGCAAGTAGTAGTGGTCACTGCTTTAGATTCTACTTATCCATTATGAAATATGTTGAGTTTAGGTTAGCAGGAGTGGCGTCTTGTGTTGGATTTCGTCACCCTCAACTCTGCAGTCACACAACACCACGCCAGTGCGAGTTGACACTTAAGGAGAACTAACTAAGCCCCCCCACCCCGTTGGAGCAGTGGCCAGAAAGGGGTGCATCACATTATTCATGCATGTAGCATCTAGCATGTTGGTTTATTATTTGCATGTACTATGGTTGAATCGGTGTGCATGGCTGTTGTTGTGAAGGAGCAGGAGGCCAGGAGCAATGATGACCACGGCAGTGGAAGAAATGCAGCGCTGTTGATGCACGACTTTTCTGAGTGATCTATATCTATAGTGATCTATAGCGAGAAGAATCTTGCAGCCTGGAGCCTTTGTAAATGTGCAAGCATACCTCAGGGAATTTGGCACTGTTGGCAGGCCTACAAATAGCTCAATTGGCACAAAGGTGATGTGCCTGGCCTGCTGAGTGCCTCTCTATGCGTATTAGTTACAGGCGTGTAAAAAATATGCATGACTAAGTTACAAATAATACAAATTAAAACTTTTACAAAGTGAAGTCCGTACTACCAGGGAGAGAAACCTGCTCTGAGGGAGGGGCAACTTATCAAAACAAAGCTCTTGCCGTGCTTATTCGCAGTGAGCTGTACAGCAGTGTAGATGCATACCTGCCAACATGCCCTATTCCAGTCTCTATTCCAGTTGGGAGATGCTAGTCTAGTCCTTGTTTTAGGTTTGCATTCTAAGACTTGTAGTCCCGGATTTCCCCCGTTATAATCCAAGGATTTACGACTACAAATCCAAGAGTGCTAAAGTAAAACCAGGACTGGACTACCATCTCTCAGCTGGAATGGGTCATGTTGGCATGCATGTAGATGGGCAACGATCAGCTAGGCAGACGTTTTCTGACAGCTATGTCAAGTGACAACACAGACACGCAGACACCAAGGGTGGACCTGCTGTCCCTTGAAGCGCCTGCTTCCCTAAAACAGTGACAGCGGCCCATTTTAACGAGGGTGGCTACTGTTACAGTGGCCCAGAGGTCATTGAGGGGTGTCGGTGTCCAATCTGATGTGAAGGGACTGAGTTGCAAGAAGCGGCGGGGCCCAGTAGGTGCATGTTGAGACTCAGTGCTGATTGGACATCACACCAGTGTGAAGTGAGTGACTTCGGATGGTCCCAGGGCGCTGTCAAGGCAGTTCAAAACCGCTCTCACAATGAAGTCCTGGTTTCAGCACAGAACGAGATGAGTAACTAGATCAGTGTCACCCGAGCCAAGAGGTCAAGTGTGTACTGCAACAGGGGACACTTATTTGCCTTATTCAAAATCCCTTTTTCCTTCTCTTCTCAGGGCCGTCACAAGGGGGGGGGATCTTTGTGCCATACAGTCCCAGTCACCTCTGTCTCATCTATGATCTATCCCTCCCTCTTACCGGCAGCCTTTGGCTCATTTATGCACCAAATAGCCCCTTTGGCTCATTAAGACAGCCATTGGCCCAGCACGTTTAGAAAATCTGCTTTTGAATCCAACAGGTTCCAAAGCAAATGTATGAACCTTTAGGCCACACGTCCCCCCTCCCACAGCTGAATTTGATAAATCAATATCGACTGTTAAGGCTTGCACATTATCTAAGTGGGCCAAATAGCGCTCCCCTTTCTAGCTTTTATTCCCTGTGAAGAAATTAAACAAGCTACTGCACCGGTAGCTGAAGCCCATCAAAACAGTGGCACACCGCAGACCTGTCCAGGGAGGCCCATGGAAGATGCAAGCAGGATAGGGTGTGTGTGGATGCAAGGAAACTGAATGCAGAGCAGGAGGATAGAGGGCTAAATTGGTGTGGTGAGGAGTGAAGTAAGTGAAAGCCAGAATGGTGGAGGTGGGAAAGTGAAAGAGCAGAGGGGTGGAAAGCAGAAGGCGGGAGTGGAGGAAGTGGAAATGAGAGGCACAGCAGCAGAGGAGCAGTAGATACATCATATATCTTTTTGTTATCTTGAAGTAAGTTTTTAAGAAACATCCTTATGTTTGGCAATTATTAAGGTGCTATTAAATATTTTTAATTTGTTCAAATATCTGATAGCGTTGGCATTTCTTTTGGTTTTGTGAGACGCACCAACGCCATAGTACTTGCTTTAATGCCTGACGCATGTTTATAGATAGTAAAATAAGACTTCATTGTGCTTCCAGTCACCATATTAGGAGCGGTATACATTTTTTATTTGCTTTAACAAAACGTGAGAAAGCTAGCCTGCACACTTTGGTGCCTGCCATGTGCTGTAAACCATTAAACTAGCTCTGAAGTGAAGCACATAGCTGCAGATAAGAGACAGTGCGATTAAATGATCTGCCCAGGATCACACACTTTGGTTAAATGGTGAAACCGAGATGTGGACAATTTAAGCAACTGAGTACATCTTCACATGTTTCGTTGATATACATATTTATTTCTAATAAGCGCTTGAAGATCATGCATTCACTACTTTCAACAGTGCAAATGCTTTGCTGTGACACGTGTGTCTTGACTATGACAATGCTCTATAGGTGTATTTAGGGATCCCCTTTTCAAGTCTCTCTCAAATGCAATCTTTTTACAACTCACCTGCTGGATTTATTGCAGGCCTGAATAAACATGGCTGCATTAACCCAATTCATACTAAATTACATTGGCTTGATGAGGTTTTCTGTCTTTTGGAACAATGTTTGTAATGGAGGCAGTGAGGCACTGGGGGAAAGCATAGGGATTGGGTGCCCTGCCATACACATCACTATGGCAAACTTGGAGACTGTGCAGTGGCTGCCTATGTAGGTTTTCTAAAAGCATTGTGCAACGTTGGACGATTGGAGGAGGAACATTGAAGGAGGGGAACACAGTACACCTGTCTGCCAGGCAGGGCTGTCACGAGGGTAGGACTGGGGCAAATCATTGTCTTGGGCACCAATGGAAAAGTAGCCATAGTCGCAAACGGCAGTTCATTCATTTTGTGACAGATTGTTTGAATAGAGCCCAAGAGGGAGTTTTCCATATATAAACTCAAATACAGATTTCTCGCTTCACATATTTACGGTGCCACTGGCAAATTGCAAAAATGGAAGGGGCCTCACCAAATTTTTTGCCCCGGGCCTCGCCTCACCATGTGACAGCCCTGGCCTCAGAGGTTCTGCTCGTACTCGTTTTCCACCTTGCTCAGAGTGTGTCTGTAGGTTCCGCCTTTTATCCGTGTGAGGAGCAATGTTCCCTCTAATTATTTTTCTCTATGTGCGGAACCGGTTGGTTGTTGTGCGCACATTATTTTCCATGTGCGCAACTGACTAATGAGGTAAGCCACTTTGTGAGCTACGGTCGCAGAAGAGAGTTTGGAAAGGAATTTCCTCTTCCCAGCCACTGCAATTCTTTAAAAATCTTACAACACTTTTTCCAAACACATAGGCTAAAATAAAATATTTCTCATGTGATTATACAGAAAACCCATCAACCAGTCGAAGACTTCAATATCTGCCACAGTACCTTGCAAACATACTTCTGTGCAGAGAAGAAAAATGTCGGCCTCATTACGAGTTTGACTTTAAGTGGTAAAATTGGCAGTAACTCCATTACCGCCAACTTTACCACCACGCCAAATTAGGATTTCGGGCCTGGAGTGGAGGATTTGCCTCCAGGAAAATTCTCAATGCCAAAATCGTCTGAATTTCCCCTGCTGTAATTCCGCCAAAAAAGCCACGGAGTCCAATGGACTCAATATGGACTCAATATGAATGAGGAATTACACCGCCACCACCAGTTGTAATCCAGCAGAAATTCCTTCGAACCTTTGACCGGATGCTTTGACCCATACCCTTCCCCAGCCCCTGTGCTTGCCTCCAATACTAGTTGATAGAGCATTGTAAAAAGTTAAGGATTGGAGCAGTAAACACTCACTGGGATATTTGCAGATCAACAATACTTTGCAAGCCAGGCATATTCAAATGACTCAACATATGATGTGCATTTTAAGAATGTCATGACTCTGCATGTACACAATTGCTTTGCAGTGCATACAAGATTGTTTCCAACATACCCGACCTGTACATCATTGTGCAGGATTACACAAGTTCTCAGTGAAACTGTTTTTGTATAGATGCGAGTTACCATATAATTTGTGAAGGTCTATGCCCAAAGGAAATCTGAACACTTGGAAATGATGCAGATTGTATGAAAAGCATTCTCCTGTCTGAATATCCGCTGCCTGATACTATGGACGAGTAATCCCAGGCATAGTCCATACCCATTATCCCTTGTGGGCTAAGTAAATGATATTACAATTTTGCTCTCTACTTATAGGGTAATGTTAGTAATGCTAAAGTAGGAGACGCTGAGCATCACATTTGTCTTTTCAAAATCGTTAGAGGGCAAATTCATATTTGAGTTTTATAATGCGTTAATTTACAAGGGGGGCGCTTCAAAACACTTGCGTGACAAATGAACAAAGAAGAGGAAGTATGGGATTTGGTTACACATCCAAGTAGCCAGCTTGCAGTCAGTATCCGATATTTGAACTGGTAGTTGCAGTTAGGGAGCTAAGGTGCATAGTAGTTTAATGCCAATTAGCAGAAAATCAAGACTAGTTGCTTATTTTAACAGAAAGAAATATTCAGGTAATTGCTGTGGCTTCTGCCTTATTAAATCTTTTTGAATAGGTGAGAATTGTCTGTGTGTGCTGCTAAAAATCTTCTGAGCGGCACCCAGAAGGAAGCTGGGCAAGCGCACATTCGCAGTGCAATGTATAAGAGTTAGTCTTGTTACTCTGTGCCCTCTTTCTCGGCCCAGTGTTTGTGTAGAAAAGGGGGTGGGGGAGTTGGGACATCAGAGAATCCTAAAAATAGGATGGGTTAGGTGTAGAAAAAAAGGGGGGGGAATACTGCGTCTCGCCATCGGCTGCCTCACCCGCACTCCCTGAAGACCCCTCACCCAGGTGATCCTCACGCACTGGTCCACCCCCAAGCCGTACATCTAAAGGGATGGTTGTGCCCTGGCCACCTGAGAGAGAGATCCCTGGGGAGTAGTAGATGAGACAACCTTTGGTTTGTCACACTTTCCACCACCTTCTACCACATCACAGTACTTCAAATTGTCTTCTTCCTGGTCACTCGCCTGCGGGTACTAACCATTAATTGTCCCGTTCCTGGTGTACTCTCCTGCCAGGATAAAACTCCTACTCCTACTACTACTACTACTACTACTAGTAGTAGTTCTTTGTGGTGTGTCTTGCTTCAAACTTTAAACACTTAAATCCTCAGTGGGGAAAGTTAAATCAACAAGTTAAATCAACAACTTCTTCTTGAATAAGGCTTTTGACTTTCAAAAACAACAAGGAGTTTATAACTTCTTCCACAAGGATACAGTACACTGTGGACCTCAAGTGGCTGTTATGCTGTGTCGTGCTTTTCTGTGCTGTGCTTGAACGCCGTCGGGAAGAGTAAGAGGAAGTTTGCATCCAGTGGAAACGTGACATTCTAACTCTCAAAGGTTACGGATTTACTTCCTTCTGCTGCTGGCCCCGGCCATCACTTACCCAGCAATCCTATATCTGCTACTTCTGAGTGCGGCAACCTCTCTCTGTCCCCCTTTTTTTTGCTTGCAATCATTGTGGCATGCATTTCTACAAACCCACAGGTATAGAACAGTAAACACGGAATCTGAGGTGATTGCGTGAGCTTTTGTAATTTCTGTCCGGGATTGATATGATATGGCATTTGTAACGCGCCTATACACAAGTGTTTCAAGGCATGAATTGGGACTGGCGCTCTGTGAATATTGTGAACCTGACCGGTAACATTCTCGTCTAAACGCACTGTGGGCTCTTATTCTGCTGTTTAACATTTCAGTTTACATATTGTCCTTTAGCTTTGATTCAGATAATAAGCATTACCAACTTGGTTCACGGATGGCAGGAGGGCGTGGGACCTGCGCTGTAATCTATAGCGGGTCGGTTATCGAACTTGTTTGGCTACGCTTAGTGTATCTCTGCACGTTTTCTAAAGCTTCTACTCCCGTCGAACAAGACTGGTTAGCCTTATCTATATACTGAATATGCTTTCTTGGTAAGAAGTAAACCATCATATAACCTCTGAATGAGTACGGTGGGTTATTAAGGAGTGGCAAATTGCGAACCACTCTATCCACTAAAAAAGAAATGCTTAAAAACAATACTGCTGATGCAATGAACACAAGTCTACTGGATAATGATAACATCTTTGACCCCCAAAGTGTGCCCCCGGAATCTGGCATGCTTTTGTCTAATTCCATAAAAACAGATCTTGAATCGAATTCTAATGAAAACACTTCCTTAGTGTTGCTCACAACGTTCAACAGCCCACTGATGCACAATTAGAAAAGGGGACCATGAATACATTACCCCTTGAAACAGTTTTGGATCTGGATTTGTCAATTCAACAGTGCTTCTTAAGTATACAGGAGCACAGTCTTCCATTAAGCCCATTGCCCCCAAACAGAGATTTTCCCTCCAACCGTCCTTTGGACACATCAATGTTGGCTCCAGTAGTAAGTGCTGAACTGGACAAGCGGATACGGTTCTTCCTGGGCCCATCGACTCCAATACAGTTGAGGGCGGAGGGCATTGACAATGTCCATTTTCATAAGTATAATCAGGAGAATTCATCTATGATCCCTCAACTTGATTTCCCTTTTCCACAACAGATGGGAAACTCTATATGGAAGATCCCTGGTCACTCTGCAAAAAGTGAAAATCTTTCTAAATCTGATTCAGAAGAACCGGATTTTAGAAAGCAGTTACACTCATGTTCTAGTCCACTTCAATCACATCCTTCCATAAACTTACACACATCAGAAAGGGAGGCTCCCTTATTGGAATCATCATTTCTGCAAGAGCACCAGGAAGCAGAAGTTACATTTCCGGTCCTGACGCGTATTCTAAACCTCCTTGACCAGGGGCATGAACGTACCCATCAAGAAATCAAAGATTTAAATCTGAGGCTGGTGGATGTTCTAACAATACTGAGCAAACTAGAGGGTCTCACCTCTATTCATGAATTCGTAAGAACTAGTAAGGTGGTCCCTACCCCTTAGGAGGGTACCCTCTTAATGTTATTTAAGTGTACCCAAACTCTTAATCAAGACAGGAAGGAGAACTCTACCCAGGCAACACTATTGTTGGAACCTAATGATAGAAATTATGCCCAGGCTGCTCAATCTGCCTCCTTAAATCAACTAACAGGGAAAAACAAGCAGAAATAGATCTACTGGCAAAATTGGTCAGCCAGAAAGCCGCTCAAATGATTCAGTTAGAATCTCTACACAAGTTGATACATGTTGCAACTAGGTTAAGTCACTCACCGGAATCTCCTTTATTACCGGTGACAGCGGCAGACGAAAAGTCTGACAGTCAAACTCTACTTACAGATATTATGGATGAGGATGAGAGAGAGGCGGCTAAAGACACCGAAAAACAAACAGACAATTGGGACTTGACACAATATATCATTCCTAGACACTTCATGTCACGAAAGGAGAAAAGATTGTACTTTAGGGCACTAAAACGCAGATCTCCTCCGAAAGACCCTTTCTCTAAACAGGAAGGGAAAAAACTGGACAAGGTAAAGAAACTAGAAAAATCGAATGGCATTTTTCAGAAAAATCCTCAATCGAATATCCACCCGGAGGAAGGTGGCTGAATGAGGCCAGCAAAAAAGCTCTGGATTTAATGGATAACTCCCCTAAGCGTGTAGAGCTGCCGCCCATGGTGACGAGTGAAAGGACGGCTTTGGTAAATATTAATATCCCTTGTAAAAGGGATGGGGTGTTACTCTAAAATGTTAAGGGCAAGCAAAAAACATTACCGCTTGTGCAGATCTCAGTAAGCTCTCAAAATAATCTTCTTAACTTTTTTATAAAAAAAGCAAGTGGGTCTGCGATTGTGAAAGATCAATTTAGTGATTATACTCCGACCAACGGTAAATTGGACATAGCAAAGGCAGATAATTTGTGTTAAACTGACCCCTCTATACAAAGATCTATATCAGTAAAGACACATGATTCCCCTTTACCCATAATTGGAAAGACTAAAAGCCCCTGTATGGGTATCCCTTTACTTAAGGTTTCAGGGAAATTCCCATACCATGAAAGGGGAGGAACTTTGAATCACCCTTTACATACAATTACTGAGGGTGCTGGTACCATCCAAAAGCAAGAGGAGGGAGTAAGTCCAGCCATAGTTGTACCCCATGTTACTGGTTTGGGGAGGGAAGAATATCTCAGTGATGAATGGAATGGGAACTTTGAAGGTGAAAAAAGAGCCTCTAGAAGTAGATACTGTATCTGCTGTTAGAATGGTGTTGAAATCAATGCTTGCGGAACATGTTAAGGCAGTAAATGCCTCTGAAAAGGGGAGCCAGGGACCTAACCCAATAATACAAGGTGTGACTGTACAATGAACAGCGAATGATATATCTCCTCCAGTGACGCAATCTGTTCTAAACTCAGTAGTATATAGGACAGACTCACAGAATTATAGGGCATCGGTTAGTCTCCCAAACATTGATGTACAACTGAATCGAGATGAATTTGAGGCGGCCTCTAAGCGTAACCCCCCAAATACTCTGCTTAACTATCACTTAGATCAGAGTCCCTGGAGGAAGCCTGCCCATCCAGACTATCCAAGTGTATTGTTATACTATTTATTTGATCATGATGGCCCAGAATCATTAACAAGAGGTAGAGTGTTGGCTTTATGTAATGAAATTCAATCCCTGAAAATTGTTTCATCAGCGGACATTAAATTGGTGGATTTTATTCACCCGGAACGTTTGGATTGTGTCTGCCTGGTGTGCCATACAAGGACAACATATGAGGGTTTTTTGGCAGCCACAGAAGAATTTAACAGGTTGGGTTATGACCTGTTGTCTTTTCTGATGGGTAATACCGCCCTAGATAGGACCATCAAGGATAAAACTAAAAATGATAAAATGGGGCAGGCCTCAGGGCAGACTAAGAATGTCGACACTGCTGACGATGAGACCAGTTGGAGGTGGCTAGCCCTGACTCTAAGACTCAATTACTCAGCTAACGGAAATGAAGGCCTCTCTTTAAACTGTGTGGCTACTCGCTTCTTTCCTGGAATTCCAGGGGCTATTGCCATCTGTTGAATTCATCAGTAATCTGTGAAGAGTTAATGCAATATTTCATGATTTCTTTGCAAGAAACCTGGATGACCGGCCCCTGTATACTGGATGGCTATGAATGCTTTCAGGAATATACAGGGTCTTCAGAGTTGGCCTTCTGGGGGACTTCTCATAGCTGTTCAGATGAAAGGGTCTTTTAAAGTTTGTAACTCTAACTTGGTGACTTACATCTTGAAGTCACAACACAGATGTGAAAAATTCCAATGCTGTTAATGTATATTGGTCTCCAAAATGTAACCTTGAAGATGCTCTACAATCATTGAATGACTTTGTTTCTTCCAAAATGTCTAATCATTCTGGCTTACAAATTGTGGTAGTGGGTGATTTAAATGCTGATCTTATCCAAGATTTAGATCCTATGCAAGATTTAGATCCAGCAGAGGCTGGTAATTATCGGCCGATTACAAATGTTCCCTGTATCCTGAAGATTCTGGATAAAGTTGCTTATAATCAATATCAGATGTTTGTTGAAGAACATGACATTTTAGCAACACAACAGTCTGGATTCCGGCCCAATCATGGGACCGAGACGGCACTGCTAGATTTAAAATCCCAAATTGCTGCTATTTTTGATGAGGGCAATACAGCCTTACTGCTGCTTCTGGTTAATATCAGTTGGCAAATGCACCAAAGAAGCAATGACTTGGTTCAAATCTTTCCTAGGCCCACGTAATATGAGAGTAACCAAAGACAATGCCTTCTCCATTGCCTCCATCCTTTTATGTGGTGTCCCAGAGGGGTCATGCTTATCGCCCCTTTCGCTTTAACATACACTCACGTCTTCTCTGTGTTCTTCTGTCGGCCATGGGCATATATTTTGCCAATTATGCCGACGACACACAGATAGTCATCAAACTTACAGGCGAATATCAAAAAGATCTTGAGTGTATTAATCTCATCTTTAGGGAAATTCAGAACTGGATGGCCCTGAATTCTCTGGCCCTCAATAATGCTAAAACTGAGTTGCTCATTGTGGGCACTCATCAGCGGCTAAAGAAACTGGATGTGAAATACGAGAACTTTTTGATTGGTCATCACGTTATTCACGTATCAAAAAATGTAAAAACTCTTGGGGTATACTTTGACCCTCAGCTGTCTTTTACTAGGCAGATCAACTTCCTCAAGTCTTCTTGCCACTTGTACATCCAACTTCTATGGCAGATCCGTCCTTATCTGTCCAGAGAAAATCTTGCATTGATAGCGGCTGCAATTGTGAACTGCAAGCTGGACTACTGCAACAGTCTTTTGATTGGTACATCTCAGATAAATATTAGAACATTGCAGGTGATCCAGAACAGCGCAGTGTGAGCTGTGCTTGGACTTGGGCGCAATATGCATGTTTCTGAAGCAAGATGCAGCCTGCATTGGCTGCCTGTCCAACAACGACTGCACCACAAGGGGCTGTCGATCGTGTACAAGTGCTTGCATGGCAAGGCCCCATCATACCTCAAGACCAGGTTAAAAAAGAAACCTGATGGTTGTTTATTACGACCCAGCGGCAACATTTCTTTGTTCCAACCCATGTTTACGCTGAAGAGGTTTGGAGGAGCCAGTTTCAATTCCTGGGCACCCACCCTGTGGAACTCCATGCCAAAACATCTGGCCAATATCAGTTCAGTAATTGTCTTCAAGAAACAACTGAAAACCTTCTTGTTTGATCTAGGCCATGGGTAAGGCCCCCTTACCCTTTTGCAATTGACACTACTCTTATTGTGTCTGCTTCATAACATCCCATGACTCCTGATTTTGGTAGAGTCCGTCTTGTTCCCATCATCCTTGTTGTCCTCTGTTATACTCTGTTCTTTGTTGCTTTCTCTCCTGTGTGCGCCCTGAGGCCTCAGGGTTAGTGGCGCAATACAAGAGCACAGATAGATAGATAGATAGATAGATAGATAGATAGATAGATAGATAGATAGATTTAGATTTTCATCATTTTGTACTATGGATTATCTAAAGATACCAGGAAATTGGAACAAGGAAAGCTATCTCACTTAATACCAATAGCCACTCCGACTCTCCCACTCACTGTCACGCTTCCTGCTCTACTACTGTTCCTATTCTGCTACTACCCCTACTTCTCTACTACCACTGTCTTAATCTGACCGAACCTCCAGCGATATTGTGCCCTGCTCACCTCTCCCACTAGCCCCTTGTCAGACCCCAGAGATATGGTGCCCTGCATACCCCACTACTACCCACTACCACCTATCACCTCCACTTGCTACTCTCAACCCCTACTTTATTTACATTCAGTTACTACTACCACCACCTTTACCGCTTCAGTCCACCACTACTCCTACTCTACCTCTAATACTCACACTCTCCCTCTCTCACACACAAACTCCACAGACCCCCACCTTAACAATAGCCTTCGTACTCCAATCACTCTCGCCTCCACTGGTCTCTCAGAAGTCCTCCACCACCTCCTGTCCTCACCCAACTAACCCACACCTACACACACCTCCAATAACCCACCACCTCCCATGATTGGCTACTTACCATGTCCAATCACTTAACTGCCTCCAAAAGTTGTGTCAGGGGGAAGGCCATGGGAGGGCTTAAAAGGGCTGATAAAGCCCTGCCTCTTGTAAAACTTGGACCATGCTGGGTTCCTGGGATGCTGGAACACTCCAGGCACGCAGGACCTTTAATAATAATTGATTATATCCCTGGTGGCTTAGTGGTTTGAGGCCTTCACGGGGCCTGTATTTATTAATAAAATCTCCCTGGTGGGTTAGTTGTGGTTTTCTGCAGGGGACAGACTGCTGGAGCCTGCCGATGTTGTGGGGTGCTGCGCTGGTTTTGTGCCATTTGTGGCACCCCTTGACAGGGATGCCACCTCTGCTTTGTGGTCTCCGGCTTCTCCTGCTGCTGGGTTTCCCCGTCTCCCGCTTCATCTGCAGCCTGGAGGCTGCCTTCACCGCCGATAAGGGGAGTGGGGAGGGGGCTCCCCGCCCTCACACCCTTTTGACAGGGCCCCATTGCTGGCCCTGTCACAGGATATATGATGTTTGTGAATGATTTGATTTGGAGAATATAAAGTATGACCAGTTTTGGAGCACTTTATATTCTGGAGAATCTTTGTTGATCTCCTCAGCCCATTGCATTTGGAAAGAATTTGAGGAGCTGATCTTAAAATGTCAATAACCACAGTGTTTTTATTTTTGATTGGAGATTGTTAAGGTGTTTTCTTGTAATGACTTGATGTGATAGTTCTATGTGATAATGTCTTGTTTATAAATGGATGTGTTTAAGGTTTTGTAATGAAATGAAATACACAATAATAAACAAAAGTAAAACTCAGATCAAAGTGATGGATAGAGCTTATTTTTACATAATGTTAATGCTAGATTAGTTATATGTTATCCCATGTAATAAAAATGTGATTTTTACATCGTTTTTACTAATAGTGACAATTTGAAAATATGTGGCCTTTCAATATATGGCACTTAATCGATCATGTGGTTTGTAATAAAGATCGTCTATCTAGCTGTTTATTATGTTCTCCTTGCAACATAGCAGTAAACACGAAGAACCATACTTTAAATTACATTTTCTTGTGTTCCTTTAAAGCCTACAACATAGCATATTTTCCGATAACTATGCATTATCGTTTTAACATTAATTACATGATATTTTAGTGTAAAGCCATTCTGAACTCACATTATTTAATGGTAAGCATTACATTTAATCAAATAACACAACATGTCCAACATTGGGGCAATCTGCCATTCAATTGTGCAAATTACCGATTTGCTAAAACGTTTGATGTACGGAAAGCGATTCAAGTATTTGTTTTGCAATCTGATAGCGTAAGATTAAACCTGGAGAAAAGATAACATTTTAAATAAATCTGTTTTATTTCAGTTTTGAAAAGTGACAATTTTCTGCAGTTGCTGATGACTGATGATGTTGAAACAGGATCTATGATCATATCCGTGTTACAGAACATCATTAGAGCCAACAGGTATGTTTAAAGATGTATTTTAAATTCTAACATTCAAAAAGACACTTTGTAATTATTTTTTACATTTACAAAGTGCACATGCAGCCCGGGGGCATCGAAGTACTGTTACAGAGATAGCGACTTAGTTACATGGATCTTGTAGTGCATGCTTGCATATTGGAAGATTACAGGTTCAGACAAACAGCCATGCTTTGAGTGCTTTTCGAAACGCGAGGTGTGATGGTTCGGCCCTGAGCGTGAGTGGAAGGGAGTTCCATTGCCTAGAAGCAATGAATGGGAAGCTTGCCCCACCTGCTCTGGCTCGTTTGACTCTAGGAACTACGAGTCGGTTGGAGTAGGGTGTTCTAGTGGGTCTGGAGGCACAGGTTCTGCTTACTCTCTGCGAGAGATAGGGTGGGGCTGTGTGGTTGATGCACTTGTGGGTGATGGCAAGAGTTTTGAAGAGGACATGTTCTCTAATGGGTAGCCAATGGGCCTGTCTCCTTATGGAGGAGATGGGTTCCCTTTTGGGGATGCCTATGGCTGCTCAGAGAGCATTATTTTGAATGGTTCGGAGTTTCTTTTTTTTTTCTGAGATACCGGTGAAGAGGATATTGCAGTAATCCAATCCTGACCCAATTATGGCTCTCGCAATCGTCAGGCAGTTTTTCGGTAGTAAGGAAGGTCTGGCTGCATTTAGCAGTTTTGCATACTAAGCTGCAGAGGATGCAATGGTGCTGACTTGCCTGGATATGGAGAGGGTAGTGTCTAGGTAGACCCCAAGTGTTTTTACGGCCTGTAAAACCGGGATTTGGATGTTGTCAATAATGAAGGCTGAGTATTAGTTGTTGAGTTTCTTTAGGATTTCCTTAGGTCCTGTCAGTAGTAGTTCAGTCATATCTCCATTGAGGCAGAGCCAGTTCTCAGCCATCCAGGCCTGGATGGTGGAGTATGCAGAGTTAAGGGTCTTGGCATCTGCCTCTTAATTACCCGATAGGGAAGAGGAGGACTTGTGTATCCTCAGTATAGTTAGTGTAGGCTCTGCAGAGTGAATCCAGTATGTTGAACAGTGGTCTGGTGAAGATGTTGTAGAGCGTGGGGGAGATGCAGGATCCTTGCGGAACGCCGCATTGAATGGTGGCTGGGGTAGCGCACGCGTCATCAGAGAATACACTCATAGCTATACCTTGGAGGAATTAAGTGATCCATGCAGTTGCGTTGGGGGAGAAGTGCGCTGAGGATGTTAGATGGTGGCAGAGTATTGTGTGGTCTATAAGGTCAAAAGCCGCTGATAGGTCTAGGAGGAGGAGTAGGGCAGGTTTACCTGCATCCTTGATGTCGTCCATCTGGTTTTTTAAGTCGAGCAGGGCTGATTCCGTTCGGTGACCGGGGCGGACGCTTGATTGTCAAATGCCAAGAATGCTGTTATATTCAAGGAATTGTTGTACTTGTAGATGGGCTGCTTTGTCCAGAATTTGTAGCAGGAAGGGGACTGTGATTATTGGTTTGTTTGTTTGTTTTATTGATTTATAAAGCGCACCACACCCTGGGGTACCTGGGCGCATTACAAGACAGCTGAGAATCAAAGTAGATACATGCAGCATAATATAGGTAGAACAGAAATGAGTACATAAGATAAATACAGGCACTCGAAAGTACGAGTAAAGCAAGGCAAGTCAACAGAAGCAGTAAAACAGTAGCAGTAAAACTGATACGTTAAAGGATTTACAGGGACGAGGGACAAGTGCATAATCAAGGGAGGAGAGGTGGATACATTCTGGATACTCTAAACGTTAGGGTAAGAAGTATCATTCGTGGAAAGCCATTTTTTGGCTAATAAACCTGAAGCTTTGGATGGTCTGGTTGGAGCGCAGATGAAGGGGGCGTGCATTCCAGGCTTGGGCTTCTTGAACAGGGAAGCTATTGCCACCAGCTCTTTTCAAGTCGAACCGTGGAACTGAGATGCAAAAGGAGTTGAGCAACCTCATGGTCTAGATGAGGTTTTCCTGGTGATTGTATCCCTCAGATACTGTGGTGCAGCATTGTTGAGGCATTTATGCATGATGGATACTAATTTGTAGTAGATCTTGTCCTTAATGGAAAGCCATTTTGGATTCCTTCTAGTTTCAGAGATGCGATCTCTTTGGGATGCTCAAGGCTGTTCCGAGAGCATTATTTTATATAGTTTGTAGTTTGTTCAGTACTTGTCTATTTGCTCCTGCATATAGTGCGTTGCAGTGATCAAGTTTTGACAAGATTAATGCTCTCGCTAGTATGATACATCTATTAGTAGAAAGGTAAGGTTTACATGCATGTATAAGCTTACATGTATAAGCAGTAGCCGAGGCAGTCGCATTTACTTGTTTTCTATGGTTCAGAGTGGAGTCTAGGTAGAAGCCTAGGGTTTTAGTTTCCTTGGCGGTATTGATGGTTACCGTCTATGTTAAAGGAAGAATACTGGGTGTCTAATTTGTTCATGTTGGATGGGGCACTTAGGATTAGAATCTCGGTCTTCTCATCATCTGTAGTTGTTAGGGGAGGTAGGGTCAAGTGAAGTTTTTTCAGAAGGGGGCGTACCCAAGCTTCCTTGATGCTGGATGGGAACGAGTCCTGAGGCGAAAAAGGCGTTTATAAAAGCGGTAAGGAATGGTACAAGTGCGCTAGCAAGTCTTTAATGAGTGAGGCAGGGCATATGTCGCCTTTACAGTTGGAGGGTTTGATGTTCTTCATAAGGGCGATGACTTCGGTTCGGTGACGTCTTTGAACGTAAAGAGTAGTGTGTCATTTGTGCAATGACTGGAGGTGGTTGTGAGGGGCTGGTCAGGTAGGTTCAATGAGTGCTGGTTGGTCTGGACTCTGTTATGAAGAGAGTCTAGCTTGCTGAACATGGCTGATTGTATATCAGAGCACCAGGCTTCATCTTTAGTCAGTGTCTGTTGGGGACGAGTGGGAGTTTCAAGTTCCCTGAAAATGCCAAAGATTTCTTTAGTGTCTGACTTAGAGTTGGCAATCCTGGAGTTAAAGGATGCAGCTTTAGCTTGGATAATTGCTTTTTTATAGTCCTTTGCAAGTTTGTGAAACTCGAGTTTGGCTGAGTCTAAGTGGTTTGATTGCCAGATGGAGAGGGCTGTCTGTTTTTTGGTGCAGAGTTCTAGTAGCTCAGGGGAGAACAATGCGTTCAAGTGTTTTGTTGGCTTGGCTTTCCGGGCAACTAATGGAGCAATTGTCTCTACTGCCTGTTTTATTGTGGTGTTGTTGATTTGGGCCAGTATTTCTGGGTCGTTGGAGAAGGGAGGCCTAAGGGAAGGGATTTGTAGGTGGGGTAAAAGTCTTTCTTTGGTGAGCTTGCGGGAGCTCCTAGCAAGTGTGGGTGGAAGGGGCGCAGTGAGGGGTTTGTCTTTCTTGGGGCGGCGAAATGGAGAATAGGTTAACATGGCGGTCTGTCCGTGGGGTGGGGGAGTTAGCACTGACGGACGGTGCGCAGTCATGGTGAACTAGCCAATCTAGGGTGCAGCCTTTAATGTGTGTGGGGTCATTGATGGAGTGTTTGAAGCCTAAGGTTTCTAGCGCTTTGGCAAGGGATTTAGCTTGAGGATCTCCTGGGTCATTGACTCCTATGTTAGTCTCCTACAAGGATAGCCTTGGATGATGTCTTCACATAGTCAGAGAGGAGGTGCGTGAGGAAATCATGGAAGTCTGCCAGGGGGCCGTAAACAATGTAGAGAGTAATGGTGCAGTTGTGGGATGTTTTTAGTTTGACTAGTAAGTCGCTGTTGCCTTCAGAGGTTGTTTCAATCTTTCTGATGAGGATGGACTCTTTTTTTTATGAGGGCTCCCCCTTTGGAATGATGACGGTGTTTTCCCCTGGGGGGAAGAGCTAGAATGATGGCGGGGCCTGAGGCTTCATGGAGCCAGGTTTCTGAGATGGCAAGAAAGTCATAGTTGTGGACAGTGAGCAGGTCATGTATATCTAAGGCGTGGGCTGGGAGGTGAGCGTGCGTTAATGAGGGAGCAGCTCAGCGTGGTGTGTGTGGGAGGAGGAGGGATGGAGCATCCAAATGTATGGTATCTGATGGGGTGGCACCTTGAGAGGTGGTGGGGGTAGTGGCATGGGCTATATTAGGGCTGACACACTTGATGACCATTGGAGGAGTGCCCTGGGTAGCAGAAGGCATGGATGTGGCCTGTGTTGCGTTGGAACTGGTACATTGAGCAACATTACGCACGGTAATGGCAATAGAACCTGTACAGTTAGCAACATTAGGCATGGCAGTGGCAATAGAACTGGTACAATTAGCAATATTAGGCATTGTAGTGGCAATAGAAGGAACTAGTACAAAATATTAGGCCTGGTAGTTGCAATAGAACTGGTACAATTACCAACATTAGGCATGGTAGTGGCATTGGAATTAGTACATTTAGGTGCGTTAGATAGGGCGATGAGCACACCATGGGTACCAGCAAAGTTTGCGGCAGTTGGGGCAGCTGCAGTGGTAATTGCGCGCGGGCCTTAGTTCTGTTGGTCGCTGTTGGTGTAGGAGACCTGCTGCTGCTCTGGGCAGCGTGGTTGGCGAAGATGATCTGCTCCAGAGTGGGTTCTGTCGGGATGGGGTTTCTAGGATTGGTGATTAGGGTCTTGGTCAATCGGCAGCGAGGTGTGGACGTAAGATTCCTGCAAGTGGATGCCCCGTGGTGTTAGTGAGGGGTTGAGTGTGGCTGCCTATTAGGTGGTTGAGGGCTGCAGCGTCTCTGGGTAGGGATTTGTAGGGTTGAAGAAGAGTGCGTGCGCGGAGGTAGGCTGAGTCTGCAGGGGGAGTGTTGTCTGGGTGGATGAAGGCCTTCCGCAGACTGGGGGGAGTCGCATGGCGGCGTGCCAGTGTCTGTAAAAACACCAGGGGTCGAGCCAGGATCTTGTGCAGGTGCAAGTGGCTTACCTTAGGTTGGTGGATGCCGATGTTGCAGAGTGTCAGGCGGGCAGGGGGGCAACAGCAAGCAGTGGAGAGCTGCAGAGAGGCTATTAAGTCTTTGCAGACCACCTTCACTGACTGGCTTCGCCTGCCAGCTGGTGTCGGATCTCCTTAATGGATCTGCAGATTGCGGCCAATCCAGTGCCGCGATGGTGCTGGTGTTGGTAGCCGGGATGGAGGCGTCTTTGGCGGCAGCCATGTTGGCAAGGCCAGGGGCAGCTCCTTCAGAGATTGTGTGCTGCAGCTGGGGGGGTACACTCCTGTGTCCCTCGGGGGTTGGGGGGAGAGTCATGGGTGAGGCTTGCAGCAGAGCTGCACAGAGGCTATTAAGCCTTTGCAGACCACCTTCGCCTACTGGCTTCGCCTGCCAGCTGGTGTCAGGTCTCCTTATTGGATCTGCTGATTGCGGCCAATCCAGTGCCGCGATGGTGCTGGTTGCCGGGATGGTGGCATCTTTGGCGGTGGCCCTGTTGGCAAGGCCAGGGGCCGCTTCTTCAGAGATTGTGTGCTGCAGCTGGGGGGTACAATCCTGCACCTTCCTTATAGCTCCATACAGCTAACCCTTTGGCTCCTCCTGTTTCCCATGATCAATCTGAGAGGAGTGTGGGTGCAAGCAAGACCATCTGTTCAACATTGTTGTGACTTGGTGCAGACAGGCACTGCACTGTTTGGCAGAGACCAGGCTGCCATTTTAGCAGGCTGGTGAGCCTCGATCTGCTTTTTCTCTATGGGTATACCATGGTTACATGTTTGTAGTGGGGCCTAGAAGGAGGAATTAACCTAGGCCCCAAGGCCAGTTTGCTCCAGACCTGTGAGGAAAGTGGGCATTTAGTGTGCATGTGCAAATTCTCAATGTACTGTCTGACTTGGTAAGATACTAGGTACTTGCAGCAAGGGCCCATCTATGCAGGGAGCCTATGGCACTTCCTAAGTATTGGTTGAGGGAATTATCTTGCTATTTTGGCTGTTGTCCCCCCTAGAGCCTTATGTTGTAGGAACATGGTTTTTTCCTCACTTCTTTTGCTCCTTCGGTTTTGTGATCCAGCTGGGCCGGAGTGCTGGGGAGACCTCTACACAATCCTGCCTTTAAGTTCTTGGTTCGCCCTCCTGGCATCTAACTCCTGCCAGAGTCTGAGATATAGCCCTCAGCAGGCTCAAAATTCCCATTGTCTCTCTCTCTCACGTGCTCTCTCTCTCTCGCATGCTCTCTCTCTTTCAGGCTCTAAATTCTCTCTCTATTCTTTCTATCTCTCGTCACCTCTTTTCACCAAAGTGGTGGCTTGAATACGTTTTCTGATTGGTGTTTCCTTAGGTTTTTTTATTTTTACTTGGAGATTTGTCTAAAGAACCACAAATTGTGAAATCTCAGGTGTTCTTTACCCCTTTTGGTTTTGCCAGATGGTGGTAATTCTCTGCTTTCCCCGAAATCATTTGTTTCAATTAGTATCTGTTCTGCAGTGGTCAAGTGTTTTTAAAAATCCAGACTTGCCTCTTATTAGGCATATGTGCATTTGTCGTCACTGAGCTCCACAGTGTAGTGCAGAGGATCTCCATCGAGCAGTGTGGCCAACACTGTGCAGGAAATCTATGCTGTCCGTTTTTCTGGACAGCAGGAGCGGCCCGTCCTCAAGCCTTATACAGTGAGTAAGTCATTGATTGCCGTCTGTTAGCCTGCTGCTTGGACTCGGTAGAGCATCTTGCAAGGAAGGGAATTGGACAGAGCTTATTGCAAGAAACTGGAGGAGTGTTAGTTGGGTGGATCACGCTTGGACAGGAGCTGAAATTCAAAATGCTGAGGCCCTAAGGGATTTATAAACTGCCCTTCTTTCTGAAACAGTGACTTCATATTGGGCTCGAGAGAGAGAGAGCATCACAGATGTACTGGATTTCAGGAGGAATAAGTGTTTGAATTTGTGATTTATGGGGTCCTCCTTCTACCACCTTCAGGTAGCACTTCACATAGCCTGTGGGTATCCCCGACCCTCAGGGTTACCCTTCTTCCATCAGGCTGCTCAACCCACGTTACTGGTGGAAATGGTGGGACCTTCGACTATTCATCAGTGTTTGATGAAACACTTTTGCCCTGGTACACTGGTATTCTTTGTTAACTACACCTGTTTCGGAAAGAAAAGCCACATCTAAATGATAAGTTTAGTTTGATGTTCAATTAAGTTATGCTTGCAACAGATTTGTTTATGGGTGTAAAAGCTGTAATTTGTGAATAAGTAAGTCTACTGTGAAACTTGTGGGAACCTGGATGTCATGGCTCTGTGTTTGTTAATTTCTGAGGCCTACTCCATCAATGGCCTCATTTATGCAATAACTGTGCTTGTGGTTAGGTTTTATTTAAAAAGTTTGTAGAAGTTTACTACAAGTTGGGGGGGATGCGATATAAGAGCTGGGTAGGAATTACCTTGAGTTTAAAAATCTTCATGAATCGCTGAATGCTCAATGTTTGGAAAGGGTCTACCTTACAGAGGGCCACTCTGCTATGATCTCGAACGTGGTGGCTATTGCAGCCTTGTTGTGCTTGGCTCTGCAAGAAAAAAAGGATGTTTAATGGTCTTTGGTGGAACAGTAGGAGAGGCAGATGTGAAACCTGTTGTGTTGATGGGTGTGGGTCAGAAGTAATAATTCCTGTTTGCCGATCTGCTTCATATTGGTCTGGCAGATAAACTTGGGAATATCTTATACATAGGGAAGAACCCAGGATTTGATGGACTACAGCACTTTGAGTATAGTTAGTCGCTGATGTGGGAGTGTGTAATCGGGCTAAATAGGTGAGCTCAGTCGTGGTTCGATTATCATGATGGCCAATGACTAGCTAATGGCTAGACCTGTGGCGGCCACCTGTCGGGGGGTTTGTGTGTGAGGTGTAAGGAGATCGTAGCCATGAGTTAGTCATGGAAGGAGGAGTAAACTTTTACAAGGCAAAACAACCTGCAGCCCTTGTGAGAAACCAAAGGGTGTCTCACCCGCTAGTCACCAGGGACATGTCATCCAGGTGGCCAGGACACGGCAAACACTTTTGGATCCAGTTCCTGGGGGTGGACCAGTGCGGGAGGGTCACCTGGGTGAGGGGTCTTCGGGGAGTGGGTGTGAGGCGACCGATGATGAGACGCGGTTTTCCCCCCTTTCCCGTACATAGGACCCATCCTATTTCATATGATTCTCCACTGTCCCAACTCCCCGCACCCCCATTTTCTACACAAACACTAGGCCGAGGAAGAGGTTGACTGAGAGTAAAGAGACTGACCCTTACATATCTCATTGTACATGTGCCGCTAATCGTGTCAGGCAAAGTCAAGCACTTGACCCTAAGCGTGTCCATCAGATACCAATTAGCTCTCCTCTGTGAGAAACCTGAAGGTGTCTCACTTACTAGTCCCCAGGGATCTGTCATCAAGGTGGCCAGGACACGGCCATCGCTATTGGATCCAGTTCCTGGGGGTGGACTAGTGAGGGAGGAACACCTAGATGGGGTGTCCTCGGGGAGTGGAAGAGGGACACCAACGGGTGAGACACGGTATACCCCTTCTTATAACACTTTTTCCCCATCCTACCACGTAGGATACTCAAACACTCTTACCCCCTTCCCCTTTTCTGACACAAACACTTTTGCACACAACGAAAGACAACGGACTAACACCAGAGCCGTTTACATGTCCCAACACAAGGTTCAGGCAATTGACCAGAATCACACACACCTGATGGCCCTTTCCTTTCTCCCCTTTCCCTTCCCCACGGAGATAAAAGCTGGAGCACTAGAGCACGGCAGACAGCACAACAAGATGGCTATCCAAACACAGCAGTTCAAGAGAGGGAGAAAGGTGGCGAGAACCAAGAGGGTGACAAGGAGAGAAGCGACCTTGCCCTTTCCGACCCAGACCTGCGAAGCCTCCACACAAGGAATCATAAGACCGCGAACAATAGCCAGCGTGTGTTGCAGCAGATTTCAACTGTACACGGAGCATGCCTACGCTGATAAGCAGGACCGATGGAGTCACCTGCTACCGTGGTACCGTCCTTCACTCCAAATACAAGAAAGCCAAGCGGTTCATCACAGCCGGTGAATCGAGGGGAGAGCCTATAAGAACCCGAACTGTGTTGAACGAAAGTCGCAAAGTGGCAAATTAAGGGAAGTTCAAAGAACTGTTAACACTAAGGGGCAAACCAGTTGCAAAGGGGTCTGGCACTATGTTGGTGCTCACTCGAGACACTCTGGTTGATCCTGCATTTGTTGAAACTACCGATACTAGAAGGCCTTGGGAGAGCCACAAGGAAAAGTTCAAAGTGGTCATACAGGGGTCTAGCAAAATTCTCTGTACAGTCGAAACTCTTTGACCAACAAACCATTGGAAAGCTAAGGGAGATGAATCCCGCTTAGTGAGAAAATAAAAGGAACTGTGTGGTTGGAAAGAGTGAACCCGACAGAGGGATGCCGACAGGAAGAGCCGTAGCATGATGCCCTAAAGAACATTGTGATGACAAGTGAACCCGACGGAGGGATGTCCACAGTGCATTGTTCAAAAAGACATTAAGACTTCTGAATGTAACAGGTGAGTGTTTTGTGAAAAGCAGTAATGAACCTGACGGCGGGAGGCAAACATTTGAGAAGGGTCTAATCCCGGAAGAGGGGGGTCCAGGGGTGAAAAGCCATCACTCCGCTGACACATGAATGCAACAGAAAAATCTTTTGGATACCAGCCAGAGTGAACCCGACAGAGGGGTCTGAGCCCGGAAGAGGGGGACCCAGGGGTGAAGAATGATCAGCCAAGTATAATCAGAAGGGAACTTTTGTTTATAATTTTGAACATACCAGGCCCTCGGAAGCAAGAGATCTAAACCCCGAAGGTCCTGATATCACGAGGAACTCTTTGTGGATCCGAGCCCAGAAGACGGGGATCCAGTGGTGAAGTCATCAACCAACGTCCATTGGAAAGAACGTTTCTGTTTATTTTTTAACACATCAGGTCCTCAGAGGCAAGAGACTTTTTGTGCAAAAGAGACTTAACCACCAAAGGGCCTGATACGTGAGAATGGAACTGTCGTCTCATGCTGGGAAAGCTCGAGCGTGTGCTGTGCTCTTGAGTCCCACCTTGTCCCGTGCTCAAAACGTGGGGAAGAGGAGACCCCCAGCTAGCACATCCGACTTTTTATTTTTTTTAAAAAGTTTTTTATTTTAACAACACACCAAACATTACAACTTTAGGACGTTCATAATCAATATCAATCCGGCACTTTATACATTTCCTGTCCTCCTCCCTCCCTCCCCGCTAACTCGAGCCGTTCCATCATTGTCATCAACTTGTGCATTTTCGGGTATCTCAGTGTTAGTTGACTCATCAGAGTCTTCTGTTTCCTGGCTGCCCTGGTGAGGGGCAGCCATCGAGGACACCAGTTGCCTCCAGGCTATCAGGGGACCTACTTCCTCTTCTCCCCCCTTGGTGACCGCTTCAAACCAAACCACAGTTTCTGCTTCTGCCCATCTTAAGAGGTCTGCCCACAAAGTCTCCAACTTAGGCCTATGGGCCGCTTTCCAGCACATTGCGATCCTGCGCTTGGCCAGGATATACGCCAGGTCCTTCATTTTGTTAATGTGTTTTGAATTACGTGGCCTGGGGAAGTTCCCAAGCATGCATGCTCCAGCAGACTTTACATCTAGCACCACACCCCCACTGGCCATTTTCATCTTTATTTCTTCCCAACATATATGCACCACTGGGCAAGCCCAGAACATATGCAGTAACTCTGCCTCTTCCTCTCCGCACCTGAGGCATTTCTGAATGGCTGAGCTTCCGAACCTGGCTATCCTTCCCGGGGTCAGATAGGCTCTGTGGGTGACATACAGCTGCATCTGCTGGAGTTTCGCATTCCGGGACACCTTTTTGTGGTACCTCCGAGCTCTATCCCATTGTCCATCTGTCATGGGTTCTCTTATATCCTCCTCCCAATCATGCCTCAGTTGAAGTAGCTCCCTCACATATACATATATATCCTGGATATTTCTTGACCACCCTCAGAGACATCATACATCGTTTCCAGGGTGGCATCAGGTTCTTCCGCCAACATCGTCTCACGCCACCTCCCCCTTACCTGTTTCAAGAGCCTGATGTATGTAATGTCTTGGCCACTGTGCACCCCTGTCTCCTCCTGCAACCTCTGAAACTCCAATACCTCTCCTTCCTGCCATGTATCCCCACGAGTGACTAAACCGACCGTTTCCCAGTATCTGCGAACCGCTTCGAACAATTGGGGGTCATCTCCACATAGAGCCACCAGCGGAACCTGCTGAGAGAGCGGGTCTGGGTCGCCCACTGTTTTCCATGCTCTGCGCCAGACTTCCCAGCCCAACCTCAATAATCTACCCCTTCTCGCCATTTTGGACTTATGTATCCACACTATCTCTTTTAGGAAGTATGGGGCTGGGTCGCCCTGTAAAAGCCTAGCTTCTGCAGAATCCTCCACGGACAACCACCTGGCTACATACAACAGCTGTCCCGCCAAGTAATATAGTTCAAAGTTTGGCAGGTTTATGCCCCCCTTGTCACAAGTATTCTGTAGCTTCCACAGAGCCACCCTATTCCTGGTGTTGCCCCATAGAAAGCCCCTGCACATGCTATGGAGTTTCACAAAGAAGCGTCTGAGGATCAGGTATGGGACATTCACAAAAAAGTGCAAGAGTCTGGGCAGGACAACCATTTTGAGCAGAGCCGCTCTCCCCATCATGGCCAGGGGCAACCTAGTCCAGAACGCCATGCTATTCCTAATGCTCTCAGTCGCTCTCTCTGTATTTTGTTTGTGCTCTAACTTTATTTCATGGTAAACGTTAACCCCCAGATACTTGAATGTCACGGTTTCAACTCTCGCTATCGGGGAGTTGTATAGCAACCCATCTCGTATATCCTGGTCCCATTCCATATCCCATCAGGGTCGCTTTCAACCACGGCCACCGCACTAAATCAAAGGCCTTTACCGCGTCCAACGACACGATAGCCATCTCGCCCGTGTCTTCCTTAGTTTGGTCAATGATATGGTGCAGCCTCCTGTGGTTATCTGTAATATTTCTGCCAGGGGCATAACCCGTTTGGTCTGGGTGTATCAGCTTGCCAGTTACTCTCTTTAACCTGTTGGCTAGCACAGCCGTGAGTATTTTGCCAACTTGATTGAGCATGGACACGGGCCTAGAGGACCCGCATTGCATGTCTGGCTTGCCTGGTTTCAATAGCGGAACAATCACTGCCTCTCGGAGGGACGCCGGCAGTTCCCCGTGTTCATAGGCTTCATTACACATGGACAGCAGCGGCTGGAGTAACTCCCGCTTGTATGTTTTGTAAAATTTGCTGGGTAACCCATCCGACCCAGGCACTTTGCATGTGGGGAGATGTTGGATAACCGCCTCCAGTTCTTCTACGGTAATGGGGGCATCTAAGTCAGCGCGACATCCTCTATTGTTTCTAGTATTTCCTGGCCCATATCCTCTTCCGTATCCTCATATACTCGTCTGCAGTACTTGAAAAACTCCCCGTTTACCCCTTCCTGGGTGCTATAAATTCGACCTTCCGCATCCCTGATCTCTCTGATCACCGAACGGGGGGGGTCTCATTTTTGTATAGCCAGGCCAGTAGTCTACCTGGCTTATCCCCCCCTGCATGTAACCTCTCCGTGTATTTCTTATAATTCAATTTGCATAGTCTATGCCAGAGTTCACTGCAAGTTGACTGTAAGTCTTTTATCTTAATATTGTTCTCTCGGGAGGTCCCTTCGTTTCGAGTGAGGCCTTCCAGCTCTCTTTCTGTTTTTAGCAGTTCCCGTTCAATACCTCCTTGGAGTCCCTTAGTGTTTGATATGGCTACCCCACGTACCACCACCTTGAATGCCTCCCAAACTGTTCCCATTGAGCCTACACTCTCCGTATTGATTTCAAAGTATTCCTCGATGGCCTCGCTCAGATCTTCCCGAAATTCTCCATCTTGTAGAGCCTCAGTTCTGAGCCTCCATGTAGGGATACACGCTCTGGGGGGTTGATATTGCCACTCAACGACCAAAGGCGAATAGTCGGATAATACCCTGGCCTTTTATTCGGCCCCTACCATTTCTCCCGCTATCTCCGCCGCAGCAAACACATAATCCAACCTTGTGTGCAGGTCGTGTGGCGCTGCATAGTGCGAATACTGCCTGTCTGTTGGATATAGCCTTCTCCACACATCCTCCAGACCAAGGTCTGTCAATAGTGTCTTCAATGCCTTAGCTGCAGGCGCTATCTTTTCCGATTTATCATCAGACCTATCTATCCTGGGGTTCAGGCTACAGTTGAAGGCCACTCCCCACACCATTGCGCCACCCATCAGGGGACAAATTTTACTATATAGGGAACTGAAATAATCCGCAGTATCATGGTTAGGAGCGTACAGATTTATAATGCTCACCTCCCTATTTTCCAGGATCCCTGCCACCACCACCAGTCTGTCCTCGGGGTCTATTGTCGAGCTGAGTAACTGAAATGGCATGTGCGGCGCCACCCAGGTGATCACCCCTCTTGCGTATGCCGAGTATGTGGCACCTGTGACACTACCTTTCCACTTCATTCTGACCATCTCCAGCCTCTTTGGTGAGGTGGGTCTCCTGTAACAAAGCTACATCAATGCGCATCCTCTTTAAGTACATCATCACTCTGTTGCGTTTTAGGTAGCTATTGAGGCCCCGCACGTTCCAGGTCACCACTCTGAGTTTACCCGACGCCATCTAATCGTTGTTTTCCCCCTCCACATTCCCCTTCGGTGTCTCCCCTGATGACCCTTTGTCCGACTCTTAGCCTTCCCACCCACGACAACTCCCCACCTTCCCAAACAGATCCCTGGATCTCAGGCCCACCCGCGTCTGGTCCTGCCCCGAAGCCGAGGACAAGGACTCTGCAGGGCATCACCAATCTAACAGTGACCTAACTAAATATACTACTGAGGGGTTTGAGGATTGCCTCCCCGGAGCTCTCACTTGTCTGAATGGGATAATTGCATCCAACGGATCTTGCCCGAGCATGTTCCCACAAGCTTTATTTAACCTTATATTCAGAAGTCTTACTGGCATATATTGCTGCAACACATTCCCCGCGTGCTTTATCCAATACTATATTCTAGTCCCAGTGTCCTGCGTCAAAACATTAAGGATGACCCTGCCACATGTTACTTATCTTCTGCGGCTCCCATCTGAATGTCCGGTTCTTGAGGGTGACCCTGTGTGTCCAGCCAGTCCATAGCTTCCTCCTGCGTCTCGAAGAACAGAGTTTTATTCTTGTAAAACACTTTCAATTTGGCTGGGTAGAGCAACATATATCGGTCACCGGCTTCTCTCAACCTGCTCTTCACCGCTCCGAAGTTCATCCTGCTGCGTTGTTCGTGCAAAGTGTAGTCCGGATACGCCGTGATTTTCGCTGACCCTCTTTCTATCGTTCCCCCTTTCCGGAAGAATTCTAATATCTTTTCACGATCCCGATAGTTCAGAATCTTTGCGATCAGCGGCCGCGGGGGAGCCCCCGGGGGCGGTCTCCTTGTCAGGGCTCCGTGCGCCCTCTCGACTGCAAACCCCTGGGTCAATGTTCCGCCAGTTATTTCTTGCAGAAGCATGGATTCTACATATTCTGTTGGGTTGCGCCCCTCCATTCCTTCCGGCAGGCCAACAATGCAAATGTTGTTGCGTCTGGCACGCCCTTCCGCCTCCTCCGCCCTGTTCTCCAGTTTGCCCACTCTCTGCACGAGGGCATGTATTTCCGATCTATGGGCAGCGCATGCCGTCGTGTTCGGGGCCATCTCCTTTTCCAAGTGTCCAGTGTGCTCGGCGAGCGTGCGCACATCCTGTCTCAGCAGGTTGACTTCCTCCTGGACTGCTCCGATTTTGAGATCCAGCCCCACTTTCAATTCGTTCATTGCTAGGCCTAGTTTGGTCTCCCAGGCAATTTTCAAGTCTGCGATCGCTGCCAGCACCTCCTGGATTGTGCCCGGTGTCTCTGTCTCTGCAGGGGTAGTGTCTTTGCTTTTACCGCTTTCTGCACCTGTAGGCGTTTTAGCATATGCCTCCATCGTGGGCTGTTTGCTTTTGGGTCTGACAGTTCTGTTAGACATCATGTAGTGCTGTTCCGGCGTGGGTCAGCAGCGTCCCCCTTCGTGCGAAGGTCCGCGCGGCACCAGGCCGCTCTTTGCGAGTGCGGGGCCGTGTCGGCGTGTTCTAGTGTACCTTATTGTCCTTCCCACGCCTGGAGTGGGCCGTGTCCTCCCACGTGTCTGCGCTCACTTAGCACCGCCTCTCCGGCCCACACTGTGTTCCATTCCGTAGTAGGTGGTACCCCACTGCCGCAGACCCACCGCTCTCTTGCTCCAGCGCTCCGTGAGCCCCAGGGTCAAGTGGCCCGCACTCTTGCCTTTGTTGTATACCTCCAGTCCCTTAGCCGTAGAGGCCGCCTGATATCATGCCTTGGAGCCAGCGAATGCTCCGGGGTTAGCCATCCCTACTGTCTCGCTCCAGTAGTGTTCAGTGAGGTCTCACCCGGCTCAGACCTTGTTTGCTCTCCTCGGCTCAGACCATTGCATGGCTTGGGCCCTTTTGGTCTCCATCTTGGGAGCGACCCCGCTCTGCTACCAGCTAGGGTGCACTGGCTGAGCAACCTCGTTGTCAGGCTGCGGTTATTGGACTGCCCTGGGTATCCTGCCGCGTGGGGGTCCTGGTTCCAGCTCTCGGCCGCATGTGTTGCCCCTCATTAAAGTACTGCAAAGGGGCTCGGCCATGCCCAGTTAATGATGACCTGCATGTGTCCGCTCCAATTTCCAGAGGCTGCTCAGTGTTTTCATTTGTTTACCATGCCTTCACATGGCCAGCTGGGGCACTCCACAGGGTCTGTCAATCACCTGATAGCTCGGCCGTCTCCCGTTGGGGCCCGACACCGTCTCCCGGGCAGTCCAGGTCTTACTGCATTGAGCAATAGATCCGGCAACACCGAATTGATCACTCCCTTGCATCGGTCCCGCGCCGTCAAATCCTCCCCCAGGGGGCCTACGCCTCCTACCGCGCCTTCCGTCAGGAATGACCCAGGATGTGTCGATGAGGATGCTCCGGGGTTCCGCCGGGCGCCTCAGGTGCAACAGCGCTGCAATTGCCAGTCGCCTGTAGTCTGGGCCCCGCACTCCACTGCACTGTAGTCTCGCTGCCGCCCGCTCCTTGTCCACTCCTCTCCCCTCACTGGGACCACGGGAGCCTTTGCTTCGCCTCGGGCCACCATGTCGGGCGTCGCCGCCACCCGCTCCAGGCGGTCATGTCACAGATGTTCCTCTGCACCACTCCACTGGCCTCTGCAGCACTTGCTGTCCTTGATTGGGTGTTGCCGCCCTAAACTCAGTCCTGGCCATGAACATATACTTGAATAATGCCGGAAATCGCATTCAGTGGAATGCGGGGAGTCTAGCAAATGGCAAAGTGATGGCTGACCACGTGTCAGACTCTGCCAAGCGGAGGAGACGGGTGGCAAAAATCTGCGTGAAGCTTTTGAAGTAATACTAAAACAGATCGCAAATGTAGTAGTATCTACATGTGAATACAGGTCTGTTCATGAACATACTAATAAAGTACAAAAAAAGCATAATGCCCATGATTCAAAGATCAATCAGGCTAAGAAACAGCTACGTACAACAATTTCCAACTTATTAGAGTCCCCCACATGGAGCCAAGATGCAGCAGCAGTAAATAATAATATTAAAGAGGCAAACATATGTTATTGCTCATTTGGCAATAACAAACGACACGGTAGCTATTTGGAAAAAAATTAAACCAAGTTGGATAGATGAACCCAATATCTTAAGCAAATATCAAACAGGATTCAGAGCCAAATCCAGAACATCTCACAACATAATTTTAAGTACTAGTCTCTGCAGTTGAATACGCCTGGATACGCAAAAAGACATAGGTCTTTGGCGCTTACATAGACTTTAGCGCCGCATTTGATACGGTTCTAAGGAATAATTTGTGGCGCAAACTTAACGCATGGAACATCCCGCAGGGACTGCTAAGGATGCTGATGCTACTACATAGGAAAACAAAAGTGAAAGTTAGGTTAAACGCCACTGGTAAACTGTCAGTATCTATACCCACCGGTACGGGGTAAAACAAGGATGTATAGTGGCCGCGATTTTATTTAATCTAGATCTGGCAGATCTCCTTATATCATTTAACCCAGCCACCTTGACCCCTGTAAAAGTGGGCATAGAGCGTATAAGCTGGCTGGGCTATGCAGATGATCTTCTGTTATTAGACTACACACCTATGGGGCTACAAAGCTTACTTGATGGCCTAGGAACTTTTGCCAGACAGAATGGCTTCGAGTGAATGTTAAAAAAAGCAAAGTTATGATATTCAGTGGACAATGTAAAAAGCAGGCGAATGTGAGCTGGGTTCTCGAGATAAAAAATTAGAGCAGGTAAACTCCTACACCTACCTTGGTCTTTTAGTCGATGAGTCCCTAAATTGGAAGCTTCCCTGGGCAAAGACTAAACTGAAATGTTGAACGGTTGGCACTGTGAGTGCCTTCATAGGACAAAATGGTAGTTTATCAGTGAAGACTGTACTTCTTTTGTACACAGTGAAAATTGTTCCGGTATTAGCATACGGAATTGAAATCTGGAGACAGTTTCCATACAGAGTTAAAACGGTTTGAAGCCAAAATGCTCAGAAAATAGTTTTGCATGCCATATTCTGTATCTGTTGAGTTTTCTTACCTTGAATAGGACTTACCCTGTATCTTATTTAGTTTAACAATAAGGACTTTTATGTGTTCGGTTGACCACATGACTCTGAATAATAAGACGATAATAGTTGACTATGCCAAGGCCTTTCTGAGCTTAGATAATTATGAACGGATTCGCACATGGGGAACAATATTCACCACATATAACACATGGAAGGTGGGATGTGATATTGCTATATCCATAATCAATGTAAAAAGGATAAAATTCTGCTTGAATAAGAAAATCAGGATATTTTAAAGTGAGAATAACTCTGTAAAATTAACGTGCAATTCTCATAGTGGTCCTTTCATCCAGTACATCGACTTAAACATTAATCCACCAGTCTATATGCTGGCCTTTCCTGACTCTTGGATGATGTGACAGTACTTAAGACAGAAGGAGCTCAGAAGGGTTTGTTACGCAATGAACGTGAGTGTCGGTTATGTGGCGAATATACTATCGAATCGAAGATTTGAAAGCCTGGTTTATATTGGAGAACTGACGATGAAAGCCTATAATAATTGTTTTAGCTCTCAGGATTCTGCTATGTTATGGCAAATGTTCATGAATTGAAATGACATACATTTTATTTATCACATGATCAAATTTGATATGAAATGGCTCGCCATAATTGCACTTTATGAATAACATAAGAATACAGTTTTAACTACCTATATTTTAGAAATAAACTATGTATTGATATGTGGATATATTTGATGAAATTGTTTAATATTTTAGTATATACCTTTTTATGGATGTGTTACATAGTTATGTACTGTGTTTTCATATGTGTTTTATGTATGTAATGTACATTTTAAAAACTGTTTTTAGTTTGTATATACAAAGAAAAAATGCTGAAAGTATATTCATAAATTCAAATTAGGCATTTTCCCAACCTGCATATACAGTTTAATAAACACCATTGAACTGTGATCACTTGTGTCTGTCTTTACTGTTGCTACCATGAGGTCCTTACACCTCACACGGATAAAAGGCGGATCATAGAGACACACTCTGAGCAAGGTGGAACACTAGCAAGAGAAGAACTTCCAGGGCGGAGGCGAACCTACTGGAGCAGGGCAACAGACTGAGAGATGAGAGCAAAGGGTGGAGAACCCAGGAGTCCCCTGCAGGAGGTTGTTGCCTCCAAAAGGCAGCAAAAGATGCGTGGAGAAGGCCAAATCCCAGACAAGAAGACTGCATTGTGTTTCAATGATGTCAGCGACCCTCCTGGGTAAATGGCAAAGTTGGGGAGGCAAGGTCAAGCCGGTGGTATTAAAGGAATGGTTCAGTAAAAAATGTTATTGTCCCTACGGGTCGGCCATGTGTTTTCAAGCTTAAGTCGCTCGATTTTAGAAATATTTCCTATGGACCTTACCCGAGTTTTCGTCCATTAAACGCACGCGAAAACAGGCACCAGGGCGCTGCCATTTTGTGATAATCCTATCACTTGCCGCATCGCCCTGGCTGACCTGCTTTTGCGGCATTAAATCATATCCCCCGCCCCTGAGCCTGACATTATCAAAACATTCATATTCCCCGCCTCTCTCCGTGACGTTACTGTGTTGCATAGGCAAACGCGCCCAGTCGTCTTCCACACTTTAAAATCAAACAGCAACACAGTAAATTTGGTAAAGTACATTTATTTGTCATTAAATGTTTATAGAATATTAAGCAATTGCCATATTAACTCGGAATGCCATTTATTTTCTTTTATCTCTATCCACAAAAACTGTTCCGTTTTATCATGAGTCACGCGCTGTTCCTTTATGGTACACCAGGTGTTGGTTTTCGTTAAAAGAAGCACTTTGGTCGCACGGTGAACCGCAAGGCTGTTCCATCAACTAGGCACTAGGCCAGCGTAAAGGTTGATATGTTGCTTTTAGCCGCTAGTACCGCGTAAGGGCATATGGGCCCTTGGCGATCGTCCCATAAGATCGTCAAAGTGGTGCAGTTGTTGACAAGAAGCTGTAGGTGGTGGTTGAAGAAGCCGTCTGCCGGGGTCTGAAACTGGTGGCAGTAGCAGTAGGGTAGGATATACCTGTTTTGAAAACATAAAAATTATAATTAGTCTCGCCAGCCGATCTTTATTAATATTATTCATTTTATTTATTACGGCCGATCTGAAACTATTTGCTTGCAAGGATAGTGCAATGGAGTATGTTCGGCTCTAAAATCAATGCGAAAAGTAACAAAATAAATCGAGGTTAGCATACAATGAGAAACGACTGTTTGTCTACATGCGTGTGAAATGTGGACCTGCATGCCCATGTGCCCTCTACAAGGACGATCCCACAAACGTTTTCCTAGCTCTTCGTTCATTCATTTATTCATGCATCCATTCATTAATTCTTCATTCCGGTATAAAAGCGTCTAAAGAGTTACTTACATTATATTTGCAATTTCCATTGTGTCTCTGCGTAATGCAGTCTGTAAATCCCACTGTGCTCTTGACAACAATTTTTCGTATACTGAACTAACATGAAACTCGGTCTAGTTTCAGAATTTTCTGCCTAATTGTCTCTTACGTTATTGCACCCCCCCTTCAAATGAAGTTCTTTCAGCATGGTCCCTGTCTCTGAAGGTCAAAAAACAATAGAACCTTATACTGCCAGTGCGAGTTGTGGGCCTCTTCAGGCCGTGAGCTGAAAATCAAAGCCGCCGACCTTCACTAGAAATGAGCATACATTCTTTCTTTGCAACATCCCGTAGTAAAGCCATCTGTGAGAACTTGAAGTTTCAAATCCATCTATGTACTGCGCCTCAATGTGCAAATGCGAACTGGCTTCTCTGCCATCTGCAACGGCTCGCTTGGCGCGTTCTAAGGCCCCCAATTTTGTCCTCGTTGTCTGCAAGCTTTGCAGCCCCAAAGAACCATAACTATGGAGACATTTAATTTTTGGGGGAAGGTCAGGGAAAGTATAAAGTACCCGAGGAGTTGAGAGTTGAAAGTGAGATTTATTGTTTGTTTGTTTTATTATTTGCAAGACGCAAGCCTCCCCTCGGTTAACAGTGCGCAGCATTTACATGAGTTTGCGAAAATTAGTTACATCAACAAAAATATATACATACACATATAGACAAGGTCAGCAATATGAGGTGAATAGAGAGAGAATACAAAGATGACACCCAGGTTGTTCGCCACCCAGGATGGTGAAGGTAGGGGGTTAGGGTTAGCATACTTTGTATGTACACTGTACAATAACATTTATTTACAAAAAGACAATTGTATTACAATTATTTAAACCAGGATTTGTACTTCACAACCAGCTCTCCTTTGGGTGGACATGGCACAGTGGCAATGTTTGGTGGCAATGGATCAGTGCTCTGCACAGAAACGTTCAAAATTCCATATCTGGGCTTCTCTAATACAGCAACAATAAGGCTTTTGACAGAGTCGAACTCCATTTCCTCATAGATTGGTTTGATCACCCATTGCTTACTTCTTTTTGAAAAGGCCTTAGTGTAGCGAGGGATCCTTACATTACCCGTAGTCCTAGATTGTTCACGGCCGAGATTCTCGTTATGGGCCAAGACGGCAAGTAGAGTCGTATGTCTCATGCCCTGTATGCTGAAATGCAAGCGCTTTGGCCTGTACTTTAGGCACATATTGTGGAACACCTCCAAACCTCCTGTGTGACAGAATTCTGTCAGTCCACTCAAATCCCTTGATAGAGTTTTATCGAAAACAATATTCTCAATGGCTTTGTGTGTCGGTGAAGATGGAATCGACCACTTCTTCTTCTGTGCCTCCACTGGGGACAAAGGGCCATGTTCACATTGGTGGAAATGTAGGTTTTCTGACCAGCGGTGCACGTTGGTAGAGTGGTGCATCAGTGACTGCCATTTTTCAAGTAGTATTTACACTGACCCTTCACAAGGTTTGGAGCTCCACCAAAGATGGTTGCTGATAGACTGGGACCACTCTGAAATACTTTCCAAACCTTTTTTTTTCCCTGCAGCTGAGATTTTCTTATTGATTGATTTAGCAAGATGCCATACGTCAAATTTATGTTTAATATGTGGGAACTGCTCTCTCATTGTCTTGGCAATTGAAACGTGTCTGTCCGTGGCTATGAGGTCGATGTGCATTCCCCTCGATTGTAGATATTCCACTGATTTTATAAATCCTAGTTTCTCCATGGCCACTGAGGATGTACATTGTGTTACCTGCACGACCACCGAACTCACAATTTTCTTACTATCCATGTCCTGAAAGTGGTAGGTCCAGTATTGGCAGAAAGTCCAGGGCTGTCGCACTGTCCATCGCCAGCTATCCTGAATCGTTTGCCTTTGAATGTACTTGCTACAGACAATTGTTCAATTTTCCAAGCATCACTAATGGCCGGAAACAGATAATCATGTTGGTATTTGTAGTACTGCGTTTTTGAAATGAAATGGAGTCCCACAAACTGAAAGAAAGACTCTAACTTTCTAAAACTGGACCCACTAAAAAGTGATGCAGCTGCACACAGTAGATTGCCTGCTGGCAGTTTCCCCAGCATCGGTTGTGCAGACCATGAGAACGTATGATTTAATCTACAGGCGGCATGTATTTTGACGTTACTGCCTTTTTTTGACGAGTGACATGAATCAATGGCTTCCCACATACTTTCCCTCTAATGGAATGCCCACATTTCAGCATACTTATAATATTCATCAAACAACTGTCGAATACTATGTATTTGCCCTCTTTCATTAGACTGTCATCCGGCGTCAAAGTTGTTTCGGCCTGTGACGTTGAGGACATATCACCACATTTGAAATAAATATCGCTGCTATCAAGTTCTGATATGTCGGTGAATGCTGCTGCTGGTTCATTCTCTGTCATTTCAACATCTGCTACTTCAACATTGATGGGAGAACACAAGAATGTTGACAGCTCTTTTGGTGGCAATTTTTTGGCGGGTGTAGATGTGTGAATTGATCTGTGACTTCTTCAGAGCTATCTTCAATATCTTCAATACATCCAGTATCATGTTGTTGTGGTGTTGCGGTCGCACTGTAGCAATGGTCCAATACAACTTTGCTGGATTCTCCGGACACATTCATTTCATGTTCTGGCCATTGGACATGAGCATCTCGAGTCTCAACACGCAGCGTCTGAATTAATAGTTCCTCCATAGTGTAAATGGTCTGGCAAGCAACATCTCTCATTCGCTTCACTGTCTGTGTATGTATAGTTCGGACACCCACGGGTAACTAGAGGATAGATTGGAAAAAGGGATGTTCAGTTTAAACACAAGATAAAGTATAGTACAATTGACTGGAAAAAAACATAAAATAGTCCCCAGCACAAAAACATTTCTAAAGTTATGAACTGTTTGCAACTAACCTTATTTTTGTTTCTTTTCTTTGCAACTTTTTTGACTCGACCTTCAACATCTGCAAGCTGTAGCTCCGATTCGTTTCTGCATCTCTTCCCTTCCTGTTGCGCTGCAACGACTATATTTTCTGTATCCGCATAGACCGCACGGAATGAGGCTCCATCGACTCCCTGAAACATAGTACTTTCATTACTGTGTATCAAAATATTGTTAGCATAAAACACACGTGAGGACGAACACACAGGTACATCTCAATAGCCAAACACGATTTAAACATTGTGTGGAACAATCAAACGACAAGTATTCGAGCTCTGATGACCTAGTTCGATGGAGCTGTCAGTATCCATACCTGTGGCTCTGCATGGACTGCCACGAATGATTGTATTGAAGAGGAGGCATCAGCAACTCCCTGAAACACAGTACATGCGTTAGTATGGTTTTCAATATTGTAAACATAACACACACTTGGGGTCGACGGTGCAGGTGCATATAAAGAGATAACCACAAATGTTGCATTGTCTAAAAGAATCAAGGAATATTTAAATATGATCAGATTTAATCGACTTATTTCTCCGATTTCTTTACATCTGCATCATCTAAATGGGATCTTGTGATTGTAGTCGAAGCTCCATCGTCTCCCTGAAACACAGTACTTGCGTTAATAGGGAAGAAAGTATAGCAAATGGAATCACGTTATATGATCACGCTCGATGGGGTTGTCAGTATCCATACCTCGTGCTGCTGAAGAACATCTAGGGCTGTTGTCAATATGGTGGAAGCTTCAGCATCTCCCTGAAAGACAGTACTTGCATTAGTATGGATAACACTAATTATAACTGAAAACAAACACCAGGGGACGACAACTAAGGTGTATATCAATTGGAAAGCACTAACCAAACAATTTGTAAAATAATCACACGATACATAAAAACTATTACTTGACATGCATAAAACAAGTCTGTAGCGGAATAGCCAAGTATGATTACCTGATACGCGCTAGAAGTGGTTGAAAACTGCGGGCACGTCACAGATGTAGAATGTTCTTGCTTCAGATTCAGTGGATTGTCAAGCAGTTGGAAAGGTAAATTATTGTTTGATAATGAAATGCAAATATTAAAAAATTGCCATGTAAACCGACAGAATACTTGAGAATAATGCTATTGAAAATGTGCAATATTGTACAGTTTCCTGTGCCCATAAATAGATTTCCTTTGGGGGGTTATAAAATCGAAATATAATTTATTGATAAATGTCATTATTCAAAAAGCTATACACTCATATCAATATCGAAAGTATTACAAGGGAGTATTACAAGGGACACAACACCTAAAATATCAATTAATCCATTTGGCTACCTACACACTACCCCAAGGCCTAAAGCTATAATCCGGACACTTGACTCACCAGTGGCAGAATGTGGACGAATAGAGGTGGAATAGCATTTGCGAGCAAATTTCGTGTTGTTCGCCGTTTATTCTTCTTTGTTACCCAAGATGTGGCGTACATGTTCGAGGAAAAGTGCCGGCTGCAGATGCGGTATCGATCACCCCTCTTGTCCTCTAAGACTTGTTGGACTCTACTTTCCAGCTCATCCAGTGGATATCCGCAATGTCTGACCCATTGTCTTATTCGATCAACAGTTTTCGGGAATACATGCATTGTAGTGCCTTCAGATTTAGCATGGGTCTTCGAAGGGCAACCGCTAATCGAACAGGCAGGCATTGTTGAAAATTCTGAAAAGTAAATATCAAGATTATTATAAAACCTTGATGAATAAAAATGTCATAAAAAAGTAAATGAACCATACCATGTTCAATGCAAGGTATGTTTTGGTCGCCGGAACTATACCAGTTCATCTTGTGCGGCTTAGTATTTGCATAAATTACAGAACGTTTTTAAATGATGTGACTAAACTCTGAACATGTGACTCGTCCCTTGGATGTTCTGTCTTGCACGAAAAGGAAACATGCTTACATTATAGACTGGACCCCCGAAGGATGCAATTCAATGACAATTGACACAGATGAAAATAAATAGATCTATTGATAGCATAACAATTGAAACTCAAGTCAATAGCAATGAGACCAATGACCATAGCACTATTGGGTACTGTAATCGCAAATAGATAGAAATGTAAAAATGACCGAAATATGACTAGGATACATGGCCTTACCTTGCCCAACAAACAGTTGGATTCAGCAGGCCGAGCTGTATGTTGCAGGAGAACCGGTAGATGGCCACAGGTAGCACACTGACGAGTTTGCTCGAAGCAGTCACAGATAGCACGACGACAAGCAGATTAGCATAGATCTCAGTGCTTCTCAGGTAGAAGGTTCAGGAGTTGACTTGCAAAGCACAAAGATGTTCTCATGGGTCATATCAAGTGGTTTATAAAGTATTAGAAACAGGGGTGTGTTTGTGAATGAATGACGTGTGTATGTCGTGGTATTATGTGGTTTGCAGAGGGGCGGCCGGCCTCAGCGGAGGCCTGCCTGGAGACACGGGGTCTGAGGAGGCCATGTGAGCGATGGCCCCTGGGCGTGGGATACCTTTTTAAGTGTACATGGTGTTTGGCACCTTGGCCGTTTGCACCCGTGACAGCCCCCCATGCCAGCACTCATCCCCGGGTGCGAACCGCCTTTGATAGAGGGGGGTGGGATGGATGGGCCGGTGGGCGTGCAGCAGATAAGGCACAGGAAGACTGCAGAATGGAGACACACTTATGTGGATTGCAGGGGGGCGGCCGGCCTCAGGGGAGGCCTGCCTGGAGACACGGGGTCTGAGGAGGCCATGTGAGCGATGGCCCATGGGCGTGGGATACCTTTTGAAGTGTACATGCTGTTTGGCACCTTGGCCGTTTGCGCCCGTCACAGCACCCCATGCCAGCGCTCATCCCCGGGTGTGAACCGACTTTGATAGAGGGGGTGGGATGGATGGGCCGGTGGGCATGCAGGCAAGTGTGTGGGAGCGAAGGGCCATCAGGCCCCTCTCATCCTTTACTTCTCAGTAGAAACTCGGACCAAGTGCCTCCAGTAGTGGGTTCGCCCCTTGCCCTTATGTGATGTTAACTTTGGTTGACATTCGCGTAGATGGGACCACTGAGCAGGACACGGGGCATCCATTTTTGTACCCCCTTTCCACTCCATCTTGGTGACCAGGCCTCACTGCACAGAGTACATGGCCCCCACCCTCGTTCCCACTCTGACTGGAAAACTCCAGAGGTATTTGCAACAGCTAATAAATGTAACACATCACTCTTCCTCTGAGATCACTGTCCTGCATGTGAACCAGCCTGAACTAAGCACATAGCTCTTTGATCTCCACAAACGTGTCCTTGCCCACACACCCTCGCCCGTGGAAACTTACTGCAATTCTGACCCTGTGTCCCTGCAAGGTATTCTCTTCATGTGCCAGACCACGCCATGATGCCCACCTAGCAGATCCCCAACTAACATTAGACCCCTACTGCAGTATATCGTTGCCTATCAATAACAAATGCCACATACCGGAGATTCTTGTGAGCACAGACCCACACTTCAGTGTATTATAGTGGTCAAAACCCTTAACCTAAGGCCTGTATAATCCAATGTTGATTGATAGCATAGATATATGTGTGTCTTTTATAGAGACATAACCGACTGAAAGACTTTGAACAAGTGTTATTTAGTGCATGCATTATTAAGAATATACTATGTTAGCTTAGATAGTGACCACCCTGCTTCACAGCGACCTGACCTTCACCCATTCGGAGTACAGATGTCTGACGTCCATCCTTGAATGGAGACACACTTGATTCATTTAAAAAATCGAAACAACCGTTGTTAAAATATATGTGGTGTTTTATTTTGTATGTTATTTGGATGACACAAAAATACAAGACTTTACATGTTGTACAGGTCAGGTTGCAGCACAGCGAGAGAAAATCCCCTGTTCTGACCGCTGTCACTCGGGAACGTTTCTCTTATGGCACGAACGGCACAGGCGGGTATTACTCTTCGAACGCGGTGTCCAAGCCTCCCGTGAAGCCACCATGTAAAGGAACGATAGGCCACCTGCCGGTACCACCTGTGAAAAAGAATGATACAAACTGTTTTTAAATGAACTAGATAAGTTTAATAAACGTTTGTTGTCAATGACAATTCTTGTAACTAATGGCATTCTGCTCGGACAAATGCTATCTAGACACTGCACACTATTCAACGACTTTCATGCGTTACAATGATATGTATATGTAATTTTGGATATAGTAGAAGACCATGAAATGGGAGTGGCATGACAAGCAGAGTATACTTACTCATTACTCGGATAACGAGGACGAACAGTTACGCGAAGTTTGTGCATAATCGCCATCATTATCCTCAACACGGACCGTGTGAGGCAGGCTGCCCTGAAGTCTGGCAGCTCGGTAATGCATTGCAGTCGTGGCTCGCCTTCTGAAATGTAGGCGACGCATCCCGAGTTTTCACAGCAGCAGCAGTTCTCGTCCTCGGTTGGCATTAGCTCGCACCGATTGCATGTGCACCAGGTGGAAACACCGTCCATGCGACTAGGTCCAGGCTCTTCAGCTGTTGAATCGTCCTCCCAACTGCCGTCCGAAGCCCCATCGTTTTCGCATGTTTCCCTTTCCAGTAGTTCCTCCTCGGTATACTCGGGCTTGTACATGTAGGGCATTATTGTAGCCATTGTGTGTTAAACAAACTAAAATAATTTATAGCGGTGGCACTGGTATCTGTTCACACGGGCTACAAGCAACGAAGGTAGCTGACCAGATCACAGAAACGAGTCACAGAATACTCAAAGTAACACAGAGAGAAGAATGGAATCGAAAATCTGCTGATGTGCGTTGTGAAACGGTCTGTTTATACTTATTGAGGAAAGAGGCGTCCTGCCATTTCCATGGCAACACGTCATTAGCTGAAGCGCAGCTAATGTTGACACGAGACGTGCTTTGTCGTTGTGAAATGGGCGGTACGCGTCTGCTGATGACAGGCTCAGGGCCGGGGTATATGATTTAGTGCCGCAAAAGCAGGTCAGCCAGGGCGATGGGGGAAATGATAGGATTATCACAAAATGGCAGCTCCCTGATGCCTGTTTTTGCGTGTGTTTAATGGAGGAAAACTCTGGTAAGGTCCATAGGAAATTTTTCTAAAATCGAGCGACTTAGGCTTAAAAACACATGGCCGACCCGTAGGGACAATAACATTTTTTACCGAACCATTCCTTTAACCTTGACTCACGAATTACAAACTGCAAACGCAAGAAAGAAATGCACACAGCCGGTGAGTTGGCAAGCGACCTGAAAGACTGTTCTGTGTAAAGGAAAGATTGAAGTTGCAACCGTGTATCGCACTATTGAAGGCTGCACGCGGGTGGATGAGACATGAAGGAAGGAAGACCTGATATGAACTTTGACTTACTGACTGCTGTGAAACCATTGATACTGAGCTGCAGAGTGGTCTGGCGAAAGGAAGTAGCCCACTCGAAAGTATCCGTGAAAGGTGAATTGTTTTGTTATGAAGCGAATGAACTATAAAAAGCGAAGTGATCTAAATGAACCCTGAGAGAAAGGACGGGAATGAAAAAGTGAACGTTGAACTTTTGTGTCCTTGACATCGAACTACCAAGAACAAGAGACACTGGGGCAAATAACACAAGAGTATAAGCTGAAGGGAAAGTCGAAGTGGTCCTGCAGAGGTCTATAGTAAAAGCCATGAACATTTGAAAGCCCGATGGAGGGAGACCGGAAGTGTGATAAGTTAGGGGAAGGAACCCCTAAAGGATGTGAATTAAGCTTGAGGAAGAGAGTCCTTGCAAATGTTGTGCTTTGAAAGGTCTGAGCCCAACTGAGGGAGACTGGCGTGAACTTTTGTTCAACTGTGTTTTGAAATCTGGAAAGAGAGACTTTAACGTGGAAGGCCAGGCGGGCCTCGATCTACGTTTTGAACTGCCTTTAATTTTGAGAACCTGTGCCAGAGTGGGTCATCCTGTCAACCGGGACCGTATTACTCCGTGCTGTTAAACGTGGGGAGGAGAGCTGACTCAGCCACATTTATTCTTTATATTCTAACACGGATTCTCCTTGGCATTCATACTCTCCTTTACACAATTTTTGAACAAGAGATAGGGCAGGCATTAGGTTTTACTAGTATATGCAATTTTGATTTGACTGACTCAACTATGACTGTTTTATTTATCATTTGATGGTAGAGACTACACCCATCCTAGCTGTAGGGCAAAGTAGAAGTTTTTCCAAACCCTGAAAATTGAATAAAGGATTCACACATTGTATATTTTGTGTCAATGTCGTACTTATGATACCATGCCACCCTTACACCCTGGACACCTACCTCTGACCATTTGCAGACCGGTCCAAGTAGCCTAGCTCACAATGCCACCTGTCGATCCTCTCTTCCTCTTGCTCTCTCTCCGTCACAGATAAATGCATTGTATCCCATGAGAAACAAAAACAAGCCTCTGCTATTTGGCAGATGAGGGCAAGGGGTAGTCTAGAAACTGTAGACATTGTTCTGAGCTACTGGCTAAAGGTTATGGTAGTCATAACCATTTGGTTCAGAGTAAGGGTTGCTTGAAATTGGAGGGCAGCAGTCACACATTTCACCTTCCTTACTATGTTGGTTAGCAGGCTGAGGGATGCCTCATTCTAAAATCCTCAGGTTCCTTCTATAACTATTGCTTGTCGAGGATAGGTCCAGTTAAGGCAGGGCACAGTGATTGTCAGGCATAGGTCAGGGCCCCCGTCCGACATCGATTGGGATATGGGCCAGAATCGCTGCTCATTTCTCTGAGTTATATGCTGCTGTCTCCCACAACACCAAAGCTCTTCTAACGCATACCAAAATGAAAGTTCCCTTTGCCCCCAATGGTCCCCATGCACCAGGTTTTGACGCAGCATCAGGACTTTGGTATCAGTGATGCTGCAGCCCTGCAAGAGGTTCTTCACAGTGAAATGAGGACCAGAAAAGATAGAAGTTGGAGTGTGGATTCCTCAAAATGTGCAACACCTTGGCTTTAAAAGGCGGGGAGGCAGCCACTGCAGTGTGCCGATGAATTTTATGGTGGCAATGACAAAGGGTTTTTGGGTGGGGGTGATGGGATGGACTTTGCAATAACAATGCAATCTCAACTTTATAGTCTCACTGGTAGGTAAGGCTTCTTGGGGGAATTTTGATATAAAGCTGAGTGCCACACCTAAAATGATGGAACCAGTGCAAAATAGCCATGCTTTATTCATCCAGATTTTAAGGGATGTCCATTCAAGGTTAGAGCAGAGCCGTCAGGGAGTGTGATTCAGAGAGAGAGAAAGAGAGAAAGAGAGAGAGAGAGAGAGAGAGAGAGAGAACTCTTTGAAGTAAGTGCATGTTGACTTAGTTATGCTCTTGCATTTACACATTTACAACTTTTACAGAAGTTGGTATGTGAGCAATGGCTAACACTCTCACCTAAAATGTGCTGCTGCTGTGTGTGCCCTCTCTGACCACAAGAACAATGTAACATTGCCCCCACCTTGGTCTCATTCTAATCTAGCTGAAAAAGTTAAACCAGGGATGTGCAATGAAAAGAAGAAACTTGTATTTAGCGTTGTAAATCGCTGCCTGTTAGAATGCACCTATGCAGACAGGATGGGCCAGCAATTGTCAGGCACGAGCAAGCTGGAACCCTGGATGCCCTTCACGTAACAAGATGGCGGAAGTGGTGAGGGTAAGGCTGGAGACCATGTGAGGCTGCTGTGTCAAGAACATTAAAATGTGTGTAGGCGGTCTTGGGGCCAACATAGCGTTACTCAAAGAAACACTCCTTATGTGCTCTCAAAATGGAACCTTTGTCAACCAATGAGGATGGTCTTGACATTCTCAAATTCTAGGGTGGGGTGGGTTTGACATTTATTTATATATATTTTTTATTGTGAGATTGGTTTATCCAAATGAACCTTACACAAAAAGTAACAGTATGAGTCTAGTATATAAGCCTTTACAATGTATAAAAACTAAAAATAGCCACATTGCTTACAAACATTTAGTACATATCGCATATAAACCTTGCAGTGTTACAGTTACATACACGGTGCTTTATCCTCTTAAATTAATCAAATTGATTCTCTGTACAAAATGAATCACAGCAATTGTCAGACACTTCATTTTCATTAGATAAACGTATCCAAAATGCGTGGGTCAACAGCCAATTAATTCTGTTTACGAAAGTCCGAAACATTGTTAACCTCAAATTGTGTAATGCTGGACATTTGACGATGTCGTTTTTGTATCGTCTTCTCATGTTTCCAGTAATTACAACCCTTTTGGTCATTGACAATTTAGAGCCGATGTAGAGAATCTCTCCAGTTGGTAGCCCATTCAATTTAAATCCAAAAATTGTGATCTCCAGTTTGTGTTTGGGAATTTCTGCAGATATCGTGGTAATGTTTCAAGTGGTTTATCGAATACCGGAATAAGGTTATGATTTTTATATAACCTGTTTTTTCTTTAGTGTAATACCAATCATTTATAAAAAAGCTTTTTCTGCACCTGCCTAGGATTGTTGATTAGTGTTTTTGCCATTTCAGATATACTACGTAAAATGTTCTCGCTTTTCAGCATATAAGTCAAAATTGGGCCAGATAGACCCCTTAAAAATATACCTCTAATATTGCAGAAAAGCGAGTTTTTAGGTGGACAAAGAATCTGCCTATAAAAGATGGGTAAGGATGTCAATCCAAGTTCATACCAGACTAGGGAGATCGGAATACAGTTTGGAAGGGATAATGTTTTCTTCTATATGTGGCTTTCAATTTTAACCATGTACTAGATGGGAAATCTCTTGGCCGTAGAACTGGTCTGGAATTGTCTTCGCTTTGTAAAAATCAATAAGAGGCGTTATGGAAAACCTACAATATTTTGTGTTAATGCGCTTTGTTTGCGACACCAGGGAAGTGGCCTTATCCCGTAACCTCAAACGAATACCTTTTTTGCTTGGTACCGCGTCAAATACATCGATTTTTGTGTAAAAAAAAAAAAAGTTTAACACTTTTTTAATTCGTTTTATGAACATACACACAAACACAACTCCAGAGAGACTTCCTTTCCATTGTGCAATCATATATGTATACAATTCTTCGTATTAAAATTCCCACTGGCTGCTTCTCCCGCCTGCCCTTTCCCACTCCTCGCCCAGTTTTCTTGTTGCAAGCATGTCCATAGTCCATCGTATATCCATGCCATCTGCCACCCCTCCAACCTCCCCAGCCTCCCTGTTTACCCCCCTTGATTATATGTCTCAATCCACCACCTCTGTGTCCTGCGAAAACATAGTCTGTGTTAATGCATTCCACACTTCTACCCCTTCACTCCTTTCGTGTATTCCTCCTTGTACTGTCCTGTACTGCACCGCATTCTCTGCTAATGACCACCTTTTCAGGTCTGCCCACCATGCCTCTAGTTGGGGACCCTCAGTCGACTTCCACGCCATTGCTATTAATCTTTTTGCTAGTATGCAGATAAAATCTTTCACTTTGCCATGGTGGGCAGCATGTCTCCAGCCCCCTCGGGAATAGACCTAGCAGACGGGGCTCGGGGTCACAGTCGCCAGCTGTATGCCCCCCTGTGTCACCCTTTCCGCCACCTCTCGCCAGAATTTCCCAATCATTGGACATGCCCAAAACATGTGCATTATATCCGCCCGCCCTGTGCACTCCTTGGGCAGGCTTGTTTGTCTTCCCCATTATATAGGTCAAGCTGCGCGAGGTTAGGTACGCCCTGTGCACTACATACAATTGGATTAATATGCATCTGCATTTCTTGAGACTTGTTTGGTGTACTGCAGAACTCTCCTCCATTCCTCGTCTGTAAAAACCTTTCACATATCTAGTTCCCACTTTCCTCTTACAGTCAGCACATCTGCAGCAAAACTCTCCAGGAACAGGTTGTACAGCCTAGAGACCATATATCCCCCCTCTGATGCATCATATATGGTTTCTAGCATCGCATTGAAGTCCACCGTCCCCTGTGGGCCTACCCATCTTTTTTTCAATGTGTCTATCCATGCCTAGGTATATGCACCAATGGGACACACGTGAAGCAGGGGTACGAGGCTCCCAGGAACCAGGACCTCCTCCAGACTTCCATGTCTAGTTTTATCAAGCCTGAGGGTCTTGCCTAAGTCCATTTTTTCACCCATAAGTATTCTTTTAGGAATTGTCTGTCAACCATCGGCTGCAGCAACCAGGTGTCTTGTGTCGCTTCATCTGCCAACCAGTTTGCCACAAACTGCATCTGTCCCAATAGGTAATAGCACTCAAAGTTGGGTACCTCCATTCCACCCTCCATGTAGTCCCTCTGTAGTTTACGCAAGTCCACTCTATTCCGTCTCCTCTCCCACATGAATTCCCTGGCCATTGTGTTTAGTTGCTGGAAGAAGCCCCTGGATATATTATAAGGTATGTTAATAAAGCAGTAGAAGAGACGAGGAAGTACGACCATCCTCAGTAGGGCCACTCTACCTGGCACCCAAAGTAGTAGCCTCCTCCACAATCCCATTGAGTCGGCTACGCCCTTAGGCACCCTCCCTATGCTCCTCCGCTATGTCATGCCACACATTAATACCTAGGTAACGGAAGGTTTGTCACCCACTGCAGACCCCAGCAATGCAGTTCCCTTTCAAGTGGGAACAGTCTGGATTTCTCCTGGTTCACAGTAATACCGAAAAGGTTACCAAATTGGTCTATGACATCCAGTAGGTATTGCAAGTTCTCCTCTGGTCTGGCGACCTACAGCAACATGTCATCTGCATACAGGGACTCTAAATGTGTCACATCGTCTATCTTGATCCCTGCATCCTCGTGCTCCATCCTGAGGAACACTGCTAAGGGCTCCAACACCAGGATGTACAACATCAGCGACAGGGGGCACCCCTGCTTAGTCAGATATTTGCCTACCCGTCTTCACTCTCACCATGGGAGCTTTGTAGATCAGTGACACCCATCTTAGAAAGCCTGCGCTGATCACGAATCGCTCCAGGGTCGCCAGCAGTGAGTCCCAGCAGTCTTTTTACTGCGTCCATCGATGCCACCACGCAGCCCTCCTTCACTTGTTTAGTGCCTTCTCAGGTTCTATGTCGTACTACACCCCAGGACATACCCTGTTGGATCTCTGTGGACCAAATCTCCTATTACTTTTCTAAGCCTGTTTGCCAGTGCGGTTGTCAAGATTTTACAGTCTTGATTTGCCATCGAGAGAGGTTTATATGATCCACAGTTCTGTGAGGGCTTGCCTGGTTTAAGGAGAGGTACAATCGTAGCTTCCCATAAGCTGTTGGGGAGCACTCGGAGTTCATACGCCTCTGTAAACACTGCCAGTAGTTTAGGCACTACTATGTTTCCATATGATTTGTGGAATTCCCCTCGGAGTCCGTCTGGCCCCGGGACTTTGGCTGTCGGGAGGTCCCTGATCACCTACATTATTTCCTCTAATGGCAGTGGCGCATCTAACCTGTCTATCTGTTCCGTTGTTAGCCTTGGTAGCTCTATCAGGCTAGGGCATGCTCCAGACCTCTGGCCAAGCCAGACTCCGTGCAGAGATTTATAGTAGCTCGAGAACACGTAATTGATCTCAATTTGAGTCCGGACCACCTCCCTTTTATCATTAGTTCCCGCGCTGATCATGTCCCTTGGCTCCTCTTGCCTGCATAGCCGCCAACATTTTATTTTTTAAATATGTTTCGAATGGATGGTGTCCTTCAACGTATTCCACATCTTGGACATTTAATGTCCAAGATGTGGAATACGTTGAAGGAATATCCAGTCGACAGAACGTTACCAGTTGGTAAGTAACTTGTTCTTCTTGTTTTCAAATTATTAAAAGTACAGGAATATAAAACACAACACAAATTATTATGCAATCCACAGTTACAATCACAGCAGTTACAGTCAGTGTCTCACTTCCGGTGCTTGTATTGCCGTTTACCCACATTTCCCTACTTAACATTAAATAACAACTAAAACTACTGCACACAAGAGCTCAGACTACTGAATTCCAAATTCTCGTACCAGGGAGTTAGGAGAGTGTCTGTGTAAGAATCAATGCCTGCAGGTCATGTACTATTGGCATAGGTGAAGCACAATCATTTATAATACAGGTATACCTTTCTCTTTGAAGTGTCTATCATGTCACTGTGTACGCATTTCAGGTCGGGCTGTCATCAGAAGGTGGGAACAATGCTAGCAGTAGGCTCTCCCATGCAACAAATTGATCTGACTGTTCATCATCTTCCCCTCTCATAGCACCTGCCCATGCCCGTCTATCTGCTAGGCTCCAGTGCTCAAAGTCCCACCTCCATTGTCTATATACAGGGCCTCGCACACACTCCCAGGACATAGCCACTAGTCTTTTTGCTAGTATGCAGGTTAAGTCCATAAACTTCAACATGTGTTTGTACTTAGCGGGTCTGGGTTATATACCTAGGAGGCATTCCAATGGGTTCCACTCCAACCTAATGATACCCATACGCCTGCAGGTCTGTTCTATTTGGTCCCAGAAAGTTTGCACCTTAGTGCATTGCCAAAACATGTGCATTAGGTCTGCTCCATCCGAGTTGCATCTTGGACAGACAGCAGCTACCCCTCTTCCAAACTTGGCCATTCTGCCGGGGTCCATGTACGTCCTATGTAGTACATTAAGTTGTATTAAGCAAAACCTCTTGCTGCATGATACATATTTACCATAAGACAAGGCCTACTCCCAACGTGCCTCAGTGATCTGTACCCAAACATCAACCTCCCACTTGCCCCTCAGCTTATCATGTGCATTTTTGTTCACCCATCTGATGCATCCATTTATTCAAGTGGTCGGCTTAATTCCTTCTTCCAGCTGGTACAACAAGGACAGTAGCACATCCTCTGCCGGTTCCTCCGGCGGCCCTCCTCAATTCTGCTTAGCTATTCTGCAAACCCTCATGTAACACAGGATCTGCCCTCCAGGCAACCCATCCTCTATCACCAGCCCATTCAACTCTTTAAACTGCCTGTTCTTAAACATCCATGTATAGACCCCATGTCCTTCCCAGATTATGGCTTCCCCAAGTTCTGCACGGTTAGAACCGTCTTACGCTGCCACTGATGCGTGCCTAGCAGATAGGTGTGATGATCTTGTCGTCTTTAACGCCCTGCCCACACCAGTCTACCTATCTACAGTAATAAACACTGGGAACTCAAGCATGTCTCAGGAGCCCACAAACATTCCTTAATTCTACTCGGCCACACCACCCGTCTTAAAAAGGCATTTTCCACATTTAGCTCATCTGCTAACCACAGGCCACATATCTTAGCTGCAATAACAAATAATACCATTCGAATTGTGGTAATTGTACTCCCCCTTCCCTATATGGCGAGTATAATGTATTCAAAGCTATCCTGTGGCGGCCGCCCCCCCACAACGATTCCCTCAGTATCCCCTCCAGTTGTCGGAAGAAACTGGGTCTTATATAGTAACAAACAATAATAAATGCATAAAGCAGTCTTAAGAGTATAACCATCTTCGTTATGGACACCCTACCCATGATCGAGAGCGGCAAGCAAGCGTGCCCAAAACTTACGGGAACAATGTATCTCACCTAATGCTGGTAGATTATTGTAGTTGTGAGTGTCCGTCAGGTCATGTGCTATCTTAACCCCTAAGTATTTAAACCTACTCTTTTCCCACTTCAGTCCCAACTCCACGAGATCCAACTCCTCCTCCCTCATAAGCCCCGCCAGAGGAAATATACAGGATTTTTCCCTACTAAACTTAATCCCAGTCAATCTAGCAAAATCGTCTAGGACTTCCATAATAATAGGGAGATTATGCTCTGGTTCGCGTAGGTACAGCAAAACATTATCTGCATATAGCGAGATAAGGTGTCTTCCATCAATAATTATGCCTGCTGCAAGGTATTCTTGCCTCAGATAAACCTCAATCAGTTCCAATGCCAATATGTAAAGCATTGGGGACAGAGGGCACCCTTCCTGTGTACCCCTTTGAATATCCCACAGTCCCGAGATACACTTTCCAGATTTCAGCCTGGCCACCGGACTAGCGTAAAGCAGTTTGACCCAGCGTATGGATCGTTCTCCAAATCCAAACCTTCGTAGCACTGCAAACATCCATTCCCAAAACAGAGTCAAAATCTTTTATATCATCCAGAGAGGACACCGGCAAGTACTCCGGGCACCCGTTGGTGCGGCCTATCACATGCTGTAACCTATGCAAATTTAGCGACGTGTTACAACTGGGATAAACCCCGTCTGGTCCGGATGTATTATAGTAGATATCAGCCAGCGCATCCGGCGAGCCAGTATGGTCGCGAGGATCTAGAGGAGCCAGTGGGCGGTATGAATCACAGCTTTCCGAGGGTTTCCCTGGCTTTAGTATCGGCACAACCAACGTTTCCCTTATTCCCAGTGGGAGAATTCCCTTATATTGTAGGCCTCTTCATACACCTGTAATAACGGCATAGGCAATACCGAGCTGTACGCCTTATAAAATTCTGATGGCAACTCTTCTCCCCCAGGAGCCTTTGGCCAAAGCCAACGCTGTAATCGCATCTTTTGCCTCCTCTATAGGAATAGGCTGATCTAATTCCCCCGCCTGTTCTTCTGTGATGTGCGAGAGCCTAATCTGTTCAAGTACTGCATCTATCTCCTTCTGGGGCACTAGTTTATGACTATATCGTTGTGCATAAAACTCTTTAAAAATGTTGTTTATTACCATCTGGGTCCTCCATGGGGCCCCACTCGCATCCTGAACCAGCGTTATCATTTTTCTGGGTTGTTCTCATTTACACAGCCAGGCCAGCATTTTCCCCGACTTATCTCCCCCCAACCCCTCATGTCCCTTTTTTAATTTTGCCTCGTAGTCAAATTTCAATAGCCTGCCCCAGGCCTGCTCACATTGCATGCAAGTGCATCCTCTGAATCACCAGCCTCAGGGGGCTGGGATTCTAATCTCGTAACCTAATCCTCAAGAGCCTCAAGTTCCCTGCTCAACTGCCTATGGATCCCTCCCACCTTAGAAATGGTCTCACCCCTCACCACCACTTTCAGAGCCTCCCACACCGTTCCCCAGCTGTTTATATTGCCAACATTCACCCCCAAATACTGGTCTATGGTTTTGCTCAGTAAATCCACAAAAACCTTGTATTCTAACACTGGCACAGAGAAATGCCAAGTCGGGACCGGGGCCAAAGTCCCCTAGCGTCCCATACCACCATCAGGGGAGAATAATCTGACACCATACGGCCTGTATATTCAGCACTAATACATTCACTCAAGCTCTCCGATCCTACAAATATGTAGTCAAGCCGTGTGTATAAATCATGGGGGTGGGTGGGGGCGTTGAATAGTATGAACACCCCTTTACATCAGGGTGTAGTTCCTGCCAAACATCCACCAGTGCTAGATCTGACAGGACAGCATTTAAGGCCATCGTAGCACCAGATGGTCCTTCCCGAGGGGGCAATGATCAGCCCAAAAACGTACTATGCTCACAATTAAAATCTCCACCCCACAAGAACATCAAATCTCTTTGTAACAAGCTTGCTGCTAAAGTTCTTCACATATGCTGGGATCCCTGTATTGGCAAAATACAAATTTACTTAGCAAACTTCTGTGTTCTATATAGCCATGTAGGATAACATACCTATCCTCGCTATCTAGCGCTACCTCTAACACGCGGAACGGGGCTGATGCATCCACCCATATGAGGACCCCTCTTGCAAACCGGGCGTATGTGGAGCCATATCCCACCCCACCCCACCTGGACAATAGCTGCTCCTGACCCTTGGGTAGCAAATGTGTCTCCTGTAATAGGGCCACAGACACCAGTTTCCTCCTGAGGTAGGACCTCACTCGGTTCCTTTTCATATATGTCCCCAGACCCCTAACGTTCCATGGTATAATGTTGAATGTGAACATGGTACCATGTATCAGTCACCACCCCTCCACCAGACAGGCCTATTCCTCCTGCCCTTCATTTAGGCATTGCATACCTCAGGCTCACATCCGGTCATGCGCCCAACATTGATGAAACTCCATCTCTCCTCAGTCTAACATCATCATCATTCACACCCTGGTATATGATTCTCTTGAGCTCAAAACTGTCTACCAACAAACCAAAACAATCCTTCAACCTTCGAGGGTAAACAAAGCCCAACAGTTAAGTCCAGTTTGGGCAGACCCGTACCTCCTGGGCATCACCCAGCCATCTGGTACCAGGTTCTACGCCAGCAACCTGCTGACCTAGATAAACACCTGGTTTGGGGCTGTCCTAACACCATCTAGCAGTATCATTGCCCTCCCCTGCTTACAAAAAACATAGTTGCAACTGCAGCCTTGTGGTAATTATAAAGCATAGATCCACAATTCCAATCCTTCAGGCACCGCTGTAATTTCTCATGACCGATGCCATTCCATCGACCGCATCTTACTCTAGGACCTTACGCCACCGGGGATTCCCTTGCCAGCATCCGCTTATGTTTTCCTGGGTCCGCCACTTCACCTGGAGGGCCCTCCTCTTCCTTGTCTCCCAGATTGGTGTGGTCCAGCCACATGTTGGCCCCCATTGTAGTTTAAAGAAAATGCATCTTTACCCCATACAGGATCTTCAGCCTTGCCGAAAGCATCAACATATACTTGATTCCCAGCCTCCTAAATTGTGACTTGACAGGGATAAAAGAATTGTGTCTTTGCTACACCAAAGGAGTATAATCTGGGCATATTGCAACTGCTGCGTCTCCCCTTTTTATGGTTCCACCTTCTCTAGAAAAGCGGAGCACCACTTCACGATCCTTGAAGTTTAAAATTCTCGCTATTACCGGTCTAGGGTACGAGCCTGGTAGAGGTTTCCATCGTAGGGACCTATATGCCCTTTCCACTGCAAAGCCCCGAGACAACTATTCGGGTCCAATTTCCTGCGGCAATAGCGTTTCAACATAGTTTGTCGGGTCTCGTCCCTCAATTCCTTCCGGTAGTCCAAGTAGCCTGACATTGTTGCATCGCAACCTCCCTTTAGCCTCCTCAATCCTGGCTTCCAGCGAGGCATTTTTGATTTCCAGTTTCCGCAATTTTGCCGTGTGGTCTGCCATCGCTGGGGTTAATTCCTTCAGGTCTTTCTCCGTGGTAGTCACCCTCTCAGCTAGTGAACGGTCATCTTGGCAGAGTTGCAGGTCGATACCCAAAGCCCCAATTTTTCCCTCCAGGGACGTTTTTAGGTCAAGAGTTGCTGCTAGTATCTTAGATTCCTCTGGGTCTACCTGTGGCTCCCTAGACTCCTCGCCTAGTGTCCCCGTCTCATTCATCATCTCCTTAGCCTTCGCCTGCGCAGAGAAGGAGTCCATTATCGACCCCTTCTGCTTAGTCTTTGGAGGGGGCATCGCTGCCTTGGTCACACAGTCCATTGCTGCTTGTTCTTGTATATCTCACCCTCACCTAAGCAGCACGCCGCTCTGGTCCCCCTCAGGCTTCTCACGCCAGATTTAAACCCTCAAGTCCCAATTAAAGGGTGACCACCTAGGTGTCAGCCTCCTCACCCATCTATAAGCACACTACACAGGTACTGCCTGGCTCCCAGAGGGGCGATATATCAGGAGCACTTAATATTTTTGCCTCAATTCTAACAATTCCCCAGTCTTCCCCTGTGAACCTCCCTCAGCATCTTCCTTCTCCGACAACTCCTTTCGAACTCCTCCAGGGTCTCCAGGATTTATTTTCCTAGCCCTCCATTTTCTCTTTCGCCGCTCCTCTCATCTCATAACCACTTTGAATGCGTCCCCTAGTGTGCCTGATTTTTGGATGCTACCCGTGTTAATCTTGAAGTACTCCTCTGTTTGCTTTTCCAGGTATTCCCTAAAAACCCTGTCTTGTAAGGCTTCAGCCCGCAACCACCAAGTAGCTATTCAGGGTCTTGGGGCGTTAGTTTGCCATATAGCCAGGAGCGGGCCATGATCCGATAGCACCCTCGCGTTATATTCTTTGTGCACAAATTCTCCCAGAATTTCCCTTCCTGTAAAGATATAGTCTATCCTTGTGTGCACTGAATGGGGGGCTGGAAAGTGAGAATAATCCCGTCTCTCACCGTGTGTCTCCCTCCAGACATCCACTAGCCATAAGTATGCATCAGAGAACCCAGTACTCTGGCCGGCGCTGCAGGCTTTTTATATTTCCTGTCTGACCTATCCAGTCTCGGACTGAGTGTGCATTTAAAGTCCCCACCCCACACCTATGCCGACTCCCTGTACTTGCCTAGCTTAGAATATAATGACCTGAAAAACACTGAGGAATCGTGGTTTGGGGGCGTATGTGTTCACAAAGCAAACGTCTCTGTTGTCCCACAGGCCGTGCACCCCTACCAGCCTACCCTCATCTTTTCTGTATTCCAGCAAGTGAAACGGGGCAGTCGGGGCTATCCAAACCAGGACCCCCCCCTTGGATACGTTTACAAGGGAGAACCGTACGCCTTGCCCCCCACTTCTTAGCCATAGTGGCTTGTCGGTCTGCTGCGAGATGCGTTTCCTGTAGCATTGCCACCTGTATGCTGTTCTTTACCAGATGTATGTATTCACAACCTTTTCACATAGTTATTGAGCCCTCTGACGTTCCAGGTGAGTATGCCCACCCCTCAATCTTTTATCATGGACGTATGCAACCGGGCGTCCCGATTCCCATCGCCCCTTTCATCTACCCAACAGTTCACCGGTCTCCCCCCTCCCACTGAAGTATTCTCCTACCGCCCCATTGGATTCCCACTGCTCATGGATCAGCCTATTTAACCCCTCACCAGTCTCCTTACCTCTTGATCCTCTTTTCCCTTCCCGTCCCTTCGCCAAGTACCTTGCAACGGTAAGGGCATCCCCTGCAGTTCTCTTAGGACCTAGTAGCAAATCAGCAGTCCCACTTTTATTCTGACCCGTCTGTCTTCCCACCAATCCCCCCCTTTAACAAACCTCCCAACAATCCCCAAACAATGCTAACCAAAACTGACCAGCAAGGGGGAAGGGACATGCCTGCTCAGGCGCAGCCGCCTTTCCCGCTCCCTCCTCTCCCTTCCCAGGTAACGGATAGCTGCTTGATGCCCCAAAACTGACATCTAAGACAAAAACCTTTGGCGTCCGTGCCAGCCACCCACAGCGGCTGTCATCAGGGCACCTTTCTTCCACCTCGGTGTCTCAGACTTGTGTGCTCCTGCACTAATTCGAGTATCTTTAATTTTCAATTGCAAGCCGCAACTCCCTTCTTTCTTTTCTGAGAGTGTTATGGCACATTATGTCATCTGCGCGGAAGTTGCTGCATTCCCTGTCCGTCCATCCAGTCTTGTGCCTCCTCTGTGTTCTCGAAGTGTGATTTGCCTTTATGTAGGATTTTTAATTTGGCCGGCTATATATGCATGTACTGTATATTCGCCGTAGTCGCTCTTTGGTGGGTCCTAACGACGGAACGCCTGCGCTGAACAAGAGCCGTATAGTCCGGGTATATTGCCAGTTTTGATCCCCGCAATTTGCCGTGCGTTATCTTGTACCTGCTGCTCAGCCATCCCCAGACGTTCCGCCAGACCCCAGACATCTTGCCTTAATAAACCCACATCCACTATGATGGCATCTATTTTATGTTCCATCTTTGCCTTCATGGCCGCTATGGCCACTAGGATCGGTCCCTCTTCCTGCGGGTGCACCAGTGACAGGGTGGTCTCCATCTCTGTAGTTCCCTGTTGGCTCGAGTTGCCTTCCTCCTTACTGGTGTAGGCTTCCATGACCGTTTACCTGCCCTTGTTTTTCTGCTTGCTTATCCTCTATCTCAGTTAGTTCTGTGTGCACCTTGGCAGTCTCCTGACAACAGTATGTGCCTCAGTGTGTGTGCTGGTGGTGTCAGGTTGTCTCTGCACACAGGTAATCTCAGGTTCACGTTTACCCACCCAGATTCAGCTCACTCAGTCTCATGGGCTCCCTGCTGGTGCCTGCCTTATCCTTGTTCGATGTCTCTTGTAATGTTATGGGGGGCACGGTATGAGCTCCTCTGCCCCTGCGTTATCCACTTGCCGGGTTCTACGTGTTTCCTGGCCCCTCTGCCTAGCCCACAGTATTCTTGGGCCTCACAAGCGCCTCGTCTAGTTTGTGCTTCTTGCCCTGGTGATCATATTCCCTCAAGCACTCTCAACATAGGGGGGGCCACCCTCCATTGTCCCCAACAGCAGCGGCCCACTGCTCCTCCCTATGCTCCACCTCTCACCTCCTCTTAGCCTCTGTTGCTGTGGTCCTTGGGGTGCAGCAATACATGGTGCTCGGGTCCCTCACACCAGTAGTTCACTCAGTGCCTCTGTTTCTCTGCACCAGCCACTCCGCTGCACTCAATTCCAGTTGGGCATCGGCCCAGACCTCAGTCTCCTGGATGGTAGTGCCTCCCCAGTGCTCTGTGCCCTGCTCACTTGCTCCTCTGGGCAGGCACCACCCAGGTCCACACACTGCGGAAGTTACCAACACGATCAAGGCTGTTTCCCGCTCTCTGTTGGAGCCTTGATCTCTGCTGGCAGAGTTGCAGATGTGCGCACTCCCCGGGGCTCCTCTTTCTTCAGTACACATGTTCCCCCACCAAACTTTCCTGGGTGCGCCAAGTTCCCAGGTCTCTCCAGCTCTGATGCCTCCTCATCGCTGTGTCCCTCAGCACTGGCCTCTCAGTGCTGCATTTTCCATCTCACCGGACTGCCCTGGCTTTCCTGCCGTAGTGCTGCAGGACACTGCAGCCGTTTAGTCAACCTCTTGCTCACGCTCTTGCTGCCACAGCGTGTTGCCTCGACTCGAGTCATGCGGCTGCCATCTTGAGGGTGCCGGTTGCTCTTTTCCAGGCCGCTTTTCTCCTCTTGTGACTCTCCTTCTCCCCTCACCTCCTTGCCTCAGGCTCTGTGTATGTTTGGCTCTCCCCTTCTATGTTTCTGGGGTCACCATCATTTCCAGGTTTCCGCTATTACTATCTTTGCTAGGATCTTGCCAGAGCTCCCACGGAGTGCAGCTTCACTGCATGGCTGCTGGCCACGCCTCCCAAATTGAAAACTTAGATATTTGGATGATGGGTTCAATACAGTTTAGGCCAATTTTCCAATTAAATTTAAATGTTTTTTTTCCTTTTTACTACTAATTCTTATAATTGTTTTTGTTCTTGGGTTGGGTTGGTGACCGGGTCATTAATGTCAGCATATTTCTTTTTCCAAATTGAACTTTATTAGCATTTTCACATAACTGTTACAAACCGTCATTACACCTCCTCCTCCATTCAAAACCAACAAAGGGAATTCAAACCCCACCTCCTGTTCCTAACCCCTATCCATTTCCCCTCACCCCTCCCTCCCGCCTCCCATGCAGCCGGTCCTCATTGAGTCCAGAGTTCAAACTTGGGGTAACCCCCTTTTCCGTAAAACAATTGTTCCCAAGCCCACAGAGCTGGGTGTGGGCTAGTCGCATAGGCGTCTTGCTGGACTGCACAGGGCCACAGTTTGGGGTTTCATGTATTTCCATCCCCCTCAAACTCCCTGGGGTCCGGTAGTACATGGTATAAATCTCTGTCATGCCCTGTGCTAGTTCCTGTATTTCTCGAAGAAGGGAAGCCATAAACCCTCAACATTCAACCGGGACTCATCCAGCACATGAGTAAGGTATTCCATACCATAGATCGCTCTTATCTTTGCTACCCATTCCCTTTCTTTTGCCATGCGAGAATTCTTCCATAGTTGGGCCAGACAACATCTGGCGGAGACCAACATGATTTGCAGCATATGCTCTCCTTCGTCCTCCTCCTCCTCCACCCACACTCCAAAAAGAAGGAACCACGGGGAAAGTTCCTTGTGGGTTCCGTCCACCTCCCTAATCCATGAGAGGACCTCCTTCCAGTATGCCTGTACTCTGGGGAAACCCCACCACATGGGCATGTAGTCGCCCACTCGCCTGTTTACACTTCCAGCCGCGTGGGTCATACCCTTTACGCATCTGTGCTATCCTAGCCGGGGGTAGTGCCACTAGTGTATCAATCTTATTGCTTGGTGCCTGTATTGCAGGGAGATCATTGACCCTACAACCCCTCTACACATCTGTGTCCATAATGCATACTCAGTATCTCTCCCCAGATCTACCCCCACCTGACCCTGTCTTTGAGTAGTTCCCTTGGTTCCGTCAGCAAGATCGTCTTGTATATTCCCGCAATGAGTTCCTTGGTACCCCCCCCCCGTTTAGCAGGAGCAGTTCAAAGTTCGTCAACTCTCTTTTGAAGTTCACCCCACCACCAGGGGTCCGTTAGGACTCAACTGCAGGTATCAAAAAGGTGACAGTCTACCCACATTCAGAACCTATTCAGTGGAAGAAAGGTGCCTCTGTCACACAGTGTTACACTTCGGGCTTCCTTGCGGAATACGACTCCTTTACAAGCTCCTCTGTGGACCAGATACAGGTTGCCATGGCGCCTGTACAAACTACGACGGAGTCCGTGTCAGCTGACGCGTCCTGTACATGGAAGACGTACGGCAAGACACGCCCCCCATATGGCTTTAAAACCACCGTCTTCCAAGGGGCTCGTTGTTGCTAATTAGCGTTACAAGCTACAGCGGTTACGTCCGTTTACTCCTTCGTGTCTTCTCCGCACGAATTCCTAATCTGCTTACCTGGTTTTCTGACCCTTGCCTGGCTTCTGGATTGGCTTGCCTCCTCCTTTATTCCTGTCGTGCTCGCCTGGCTTTTGACCTGGAACGTTATTGGATCCTGCTTCCTGCTGTCTCTTGCGGTACTCCATTGAACCACCTTACCTTCCTCGCAGGTGACTTGCTATCAATCATCCAGAACTTTTCTACGCCTTACCTGGATGTGTGTGTGCTCAGGTACATACTTATAATTGGCAATTCCATCCCTGCTGTTTATTTTCTCCACGACCGTGTATGTATCTTCACCTTTTGTTGGATTCTGGGACATTGAGTGACTATATTGTGAATTTATCTTCAAGTGCATATAAACGCTTTGCTGATACTGCACCAACCCGGCACTAGTGCGACCCTCGTGCCGTTCGGGGCTATTTCCCTATACTAACATTCCTGTTTGTTATTTTCTCCTTTCGTTGTCTTCTATTTTGTATGGACTACTTTCCATCCTCAAAATATCCATATTCAGGTTAGTTGTTATTGGTTCGATACTTTAGGAAGTCTCTTTAGAAATATTTTCCACTCATTGTGCTTATTCATATTTTTGTAGATTCATCCCGGAGAAGCTCCACTCCAATACTTATCTAGGTATATTCCTGTGAATACTACTGTTCTGATTACTTGATTTATTTTCAACACTGTCTAATATCTTTGTATTCCTTTGCAGCATTGGTATTGGCAGTGTGTGTTCTCCCTGCTCTTTTATTCAATTGACACCTCTGTCTGTCCCAATCGAAACAGCAGAGCGGTACATTGTAGAAAAGAGCCCCTCTTTGAGGAAGCCTGAGTCTTGTACTCAGGGGAGCTGGGATGGAAGGCTGAATATTGATTCTTGTACAACCATCATCTCCAAGGTCACTCATCCTCATCTTGGGCCTATTTCAGAGTGGTGAGTAACACACAGTTGTCAAGCTCTAGAGAGCTCGCCCTCATACCAGATTTGGAATGCCAATGGTTCCCCTATCTCGTCCCTCAGGTGGGCCCATATGCAATTCATTGGCAAAGGCCAGGAGGTGAGCCACCTGTTTCTCCCTCCCTCTTCCCTCCACATGGCCCACAGGACGGCCAACACTGGGTGAAGCAGCACCCTGCTCCAGCATGGGGTCTGGCATGGATTCACATGCTCATGAATATATTCCCCGTCGTCAGGCCGGGAATCCTCGGTATATAAAAAAATCAGTATCAGTTTCGTTTCTGATCTGTCTTTCTCTGTAGTAACCAATCACTGGTCTCTGGGTCATCCTGCCCTCAGCCAATGACTGCCCTCTCCCCAAGCCCCGCCCCTGGCAGCCATCCTCAGATTTTTACCGCACGTTCAAGTGTTGGGAGTCCTTGTGCTGTAGCTCTCGAGCTTTTGCTGCGTTTTCGCGCTTTTTTCAGGAGATTTTCTCATTTTTTCGGTTAAATAGAGCTTCTGGAGAGGCCCCGGTCGATCTCGAAGATTCTGGCAGAGGGGGAGCGAGGCTCGGACCCTCCCCCCAAGGTGAAGGCCCCAGGCGTACAGAAGGTGACGTTGGCCTTAATTCACCCTGTTAAGACCTCGATTGAGGATGTCGCCGCAGCCCTGGCTCAGCCTGTGGAGGCTGCACCAGTGGAGGCGCCCTCAGGTACCAGAGTCTCCCTGCCACCGCGGAGGGAGTCGTCTTTCAGGGCCATCTAGAAGACCCCCACAAAGTCCTCGTTGGAAAGGGTGGGGGAGGGGCTGGTGGCCATCGTGGATACGGACACGACCTGTGAAGAGGAGCACATCCAAGTCGTGGAAGAGGCCCAGCCCATCGGGAGGGATCCCGACGAGGGCGACGACGAGAGCGACAGTGTCGCAGACGAGGCTCCTCAAGAGCCCTCGCTCCCGTCGTTTCCGGTGCCGCAGGACACCTCAGCGGCCATTTTGTCAGCCATCCAGTCCTTATGCTCGGAGATAAGGACTAGGTTGCCCCTTCCCCCGACAGAGGTACTTGAGCCAGACCCGACGGGGGAACCGGAGCCAGGACCTTCGGAGAGCCCACCACTTAAGAGGAGGAGGACGCATCCTAGGCCTCCTCTCCCGCCTCTGCGGCCTTCTCTGCCTTCCCCCGGTCCACTACCCACGGGGATGATACAGGCATGGACACGACTACGACGGGTACCGATGACGACGGGACGTGTCCCCCGTTGCCCCCTGCCCGGGCGTCCCCACCCGACGAGATTGGATCCTTCCATGCTATGATTTCCAGGGCATCCGAGCTCTTCCAGCTCTGCCCCGAAGAAAAGAAGAAGGAAGGGTTCCTTTACCAACGGCGCGAGGCTAAAAGGAAGACGGTCCTCGCCGTACCGCTTCTTGATGACATATGGGATGAGGGGCTCGCCCTCCTCAAGAACCCTGCCACGGCTCCTTCGAAGAGGGACCGGTACAAGAAGATGTACCGGGTCCCCGACGCTGCCCCCTTGTGCCTTAGGGCGCAACCTACCCCGGATTCGGTCGTTTCGGCGGCGGCCAAAAAGAAAGCGGGGGGGGGGATCGGCCTCGACTTCAACCTCCCCGCCAGACGGCGAGGGTAGGAAGCTGGATGCAATGGGACGATGGGTCATCTCATCTGCAGCGACGACCATCAAGGCGGCCAACGCCCTGGCCATCGTAGCCCGCTACGACAGGGAGTTGTGATTCAAGATCGCCCCTCTGTTGGACTTCCTTCCAGACGCCAAGAGGGCTGAGGCCCTGGAAATCTTACAGGAAGGTGAGATTGCCTCGGACCACCCCATTACGGTGGCTACGGACATCGCCGACACCGGCTTCCGTCAGTTGGGCAACAGCGTTTGCCTGAGACGACGAGGATGGCTCAAGGCGACGGATTTCCGCCAGGACGTACAGACCAAGGTTTTGGACATGCCCTTCGATGGGAACAACCTTTTTGGCAAGGCGGTTGATGAGTCCCTTCAGGCGATCAAGACGGACACAGAGACGGCCCGTGCACTGGGTGTGCTCCAACAGCGACGGCCGTCCTTTCGGAGCTCCGGAGACAGACAGGGTGCCTCCAAGGGAGCCGACAGCAGCTCCTCTACGTACTGTCAAGCTGCAAGATCTTCGTCGCAGGAGGCCTACAGGGGACGCGGCAAGTCAGGTGGATCCCGCCTTCGTCGCCAAGGTGGTCAAGGAAGCAAAGCGGCCTCCAAGCAAGATTGAACCGACCGTCGGGTCGGGCCCCCGCCGAAGCACCCCGGTGGGAGGCCGGCTGACGAAGTTCGTCGGCATGTGGGAGTCCATCTCCACCGACCGTTGGGTGCTGGATGCCCTGGCCCTGGTGCACGCCCTCGAGTTCCAGAAGAAGTGCCCCCGCATTCCTCCCGTGGCCAGGAAGGAAAATCACGTCCCTCAACTGCTGTTGGAAGTAAGGGCGATGCTCAGGAAAGGTGCCATCGAGCTCGTTCCAAAGAGGCTTTGGGGCTCCGGAGTTTACTCAAGATACTTCCTCGTAAAGAAGAAGACAGGAGGATGGCGTCCCATCCTGGACCTGCGATGACTGAACAAATACATCAAGGCACAGAAGTTCCGGATGGTCACCCTTCCAGCACGTGCTGGGACAGCTGGAGGAGGACGATTTCCTGTCGTCGTTGGACTTGGAGGATGCATACTTCCACATCCCTATTCTAAAGAGACACCGAAAGTTCCTCAGGTTTGTGGTCAAAGGGCGGCACTACCAGTTCAAGGCCCTCCCGTTCGGATTAAAATCGGCACCCAGGGTGTTCACCAAGTGCCTAGCTGCTCACGGACCTGGGTTTCTCCATCAACTTTCTAAAATCCCACCTGGTCCTGTCGCAAGTCGCCCTGTTTCTGGGAGCACAGCTCGACACAGTGGCGCAGCGGGCCTCACCGTTGGAGGAAAGGATAAGGACCATCCTGGGAAAAGTGCAACGTCTGCTGGCCACGAACGTGGCCAGAGTGAGGTCTATCAAGTCCCTCCTCGGAATGATGTCCTCCTGCATTTATCTGGTGCGCCACTGCAGACTTCGGATGCGTGCCTTGGAAGAATTCCTCGACATCCACTGGATCCAGCCGACGGGCAGCTTCGAGGACAGGATCCCGCTTGACGAAGCGTTCGTCAGGCGATACGATGGTGGGGTATCCGCTCTCATCTGACGGTGGGAACAGGTTTCCTAGCCCCGGCCCACCAGGTGACGGTGACGACGGATGCCTCCCTGGAAGGTTGGGGAGGCACACCGGGGGTCTCCACGCGAGAGGCCTTTGGCTCCCGGAGGAGAAGACACTCCACATCAACATCTTGGAGCTCTGTGCAGTGTTCTGGGCCCTCAGGTCCTTCCTTCCGTCCCTCAAGGGCAAGGTGGTGAGGATCTTCACCGACAACACCACCACAATGTTTTACATTCGGAAGCAGGGCGGAACCAGATCCCCTGCCCTATCAAAGGAAGCCCAGGATCTGTGGCATTGGGCCGTCGCCCAAGGGAGGTTTCTGGTACCCTTTCTTCTGGCAGGGATAAAAAACACCATCGCCGACTCACTCAGCAGAGAGCTGCGCTCGTGCCACGAGTGGGAACTGCGCCAGGATCAAGTGGACCGACTCTTCTGACGATGGGGCGAACCCCAGATCAATCTCTTCGCGACGGCGGCGAACTCCAAGTGCCGGAGGTTCACCAGCAGGTTTCCCCAACCGAGGAGCATGGGCGATGCTTTCTCGTTCCCCTGGGACGGCCTGTTCCTTTATGCGTTCCCGCCGTTGCCGTTGCTACTCCGGCTTGTCAACCAGCTCAAGAGCAGGATGATCCTCGTCGCACCGGCGTGGCCGAGGCAGATCTGGTTCCCGGACCTTCTGGACTTGTCAACGTACACACCAGTCAAGCTGCCAACGGACGCGGATCTTCTCTCCAGAGAAGGAGGCGCCATTCTTCATCACGAACCAGAGTCGCAGAACTTACAGGCCTGGCTCCTGCAGCACTAGAGTTTGGAGGATACGACATCCCGGCCGACTGCAGAGAGGTTCTTGCGAAGGCCAGGGCATCCTCAACTCTCAAGTACTACAGACACAAATGGAAGAGGTTCTCTGTCTGGTGCCGTGCACAGAAGATTAACCCTCTGCGGATTACGGCCCCTCAAGTATTGCCGTACCTATTGTCTTTGGCCAAGGCTGGCCTATCTCACGCTTCCATCAAGGCACATCTGGCTGCCGTCTCACGTTACACCAGAACTACAGGACGGGCGTCCTTGTGGTCTCATCGACTGGTGAAGGAATTTATGAAAGGACTGTTCCGATCATTCCCGCCTGTGAAGGCCCCTGCCCCGGCGTGGGAGCTCAACGTGGTGCTAACTAGGCTCATGGGGGCCCCATTCGAGCCTATGCATTCAGTGCCGTTGAAGTTTCTGTCGTGGAAGACAGCATTCCTTGTGGCCATCACCTCTGCACGACGAGTGGGAGAGATCCAGGCCCTGTCTTGCAAGCCTCCATACTTGACTTTTCACGACACGAGGGTGGTGCTGAGGACGCACCCCTCCTTCATGCCCAAGGTGCCGTCGGACTTCCACCTCAACGAGCCCTCGGTGTTGCCAGTTTTCTTCCCGTCTCCTTCGTCGCCAGCTGAGAGGACTCTGCACTCGCTGGATGTAGCTAGAGCGCTGAAGTTCGACGTGGACCGCACAAAGAGTTTTCGGAAGACGTCACAGCTGTTTTGTGAACTTTGGACCTGTGAATCAAGGGAAGGCTCTCTTGAAGACTTCCATTTCCAGATGGCTCTCTGGCTGCATCATGCACTGTCACCGGTTGGCAAACCGACCGTTGCCATGCCGTCCGAGGGCCCATTCGACCAGAGCGATCGCTGCTACTACGGCGTTCCTGTCTGGTGTGCCCCTGCTCTACATCTGCAGGGCTGCTACGTGGAGGTCGACGCACACCTTCACGAGATTCTACTGCGTCGACCGGGATTCCAGGGAGGAGTCCAGAGTCGGCCAGGCAGTGCTACGCAACCTGTTCGCCTAAGGTGAGCCTGGTGAGGAGGTAAGAGTTGCTTAATGTTGAGTTGTTGTATTGCTTGATGTTGAGCCTTTTGCCACCTCCCGTGGTTGTGCATGTGTATACTGCTATGTATTCTTATATTCATGAGCATGTGAATCCATGCCAGACCCCATGCTGGAGAAGGAACAAGTTACTTACCTGTAACTGTTGTTCTCCAGCATGGGTCTGGCATGGATTCACATGCGAACCCTCCCGCCTACCCCTCTCCGGCTCTTCACTTGGTCATACTGCCACTTCAAGTGCTACAAATCTGAGGATGGCTGCCAGGGGCGGGGCTTAGGGAGAGGGCAGTCATTGGCTGTGGGCAGTATGACCCAGAGACCAGTGATTGGTTACTACTGAGAAAGACCGATCAGAAATGAAACTGATACTGATTTTTTTCTATACCGAGGATTCCCGGCCTGACGACGGGGAATATATTCATGAGCATGTGAATCCATGCCAGACCCATGCTGGAGAACAACAGTTACAGGTAAGTAACTTGTTCCTTCGCCGGATACAGGCTTTGGGCACCCACAGCCATTCTCCCAGTGAAACTGGAGCCAGTATCACATTGTCCATTGGCACCCACTGTTTTTCAGATAGCGGGTTCAAATGATCTACCATAACCCGGAGTTGGGCTGCTTTGTTGTAGGTTTCTAGGTCCAGGAATCCCGCCCCCCCCTCTTCCCTTGGTAGGGCTAGTGTCCTGTGGGACACCCTCTGCTTTTCTCCCGGCCAGAGACATTTTAGCATGACCTTCTTCACCTCGGCGAAGAAGGTCCGGGGGATCATGACCAGTAGCATCTGGAATAGAAACAGGATTTTAATAGCGTTCAGGTGTGCCATCCATGAGAGCCCCAGCCTAGCCCACCTCTCCATGTCGTTCCTTACCTTCGCCCACAGCAGGAGGACATTCCTAGGTCTACGTAGTTCGTGTCACCTGGATTCCCAAATACCTAAAAGAGTCCTCCTGTGCTCGAAACGGTAGGTTCCCAATGTAGTCCACCTCCGCCTCTGACCTCCTCCCTACCTTAAAGGCTACCGACTTTTCCAGGTTGACTTTGAAGCCGGAAAGCTCCCCATATTGTGCCATACTCCCCAAAATGGGGGGCACTGATCGCTCAGGCTCTGTAATATAAAGCAGGGCATCATCTGCAAAGAGACCGATCTTGCACTCCATATCCCCCATCTGGACCCACTTTATTCTGCTGTCTTCTTGGACCCCCACTGCCTATGGTTCCATGACCAGTGCATGTAATAGCAGGGACAGGGGGCACCCCTGCCATGTGCCCCCCCTGCAGTGGGAAACCCTGCAATATACTCCCCTTAACAACTACCCTCGCCGTTGGGCTGGAGTATAGGGCCGCCATCCATCCCATCCTCCTCTGGCCCATTCCCATGGTAGCTAGAATCTCCCCCAAGAATGACTAACTCACCCGGTGAAAGGCTTTCTCAGCATCTAGGGCCAGCAACAGGGCCCCCCCATCACACCCCTGGCATTAAGAACATAGAGCGTCTTGCGCATGTTGTCGGCTCCCTGCCTATGCATCACAAAACCCGCCTGATCTGGGTGAATGTGTTGCGGGAGGTAGGATTCCAAATGTGACGTGAGGATTCTGGTGAAAATCTTTGCATCGACATTCAGCAGTGAAATCAGTCTATACGAGGCAGAGCTGCTCGGGTCTTTCCCTGGCTCCGGGATGACTGTGATCAGTGTCCAGTGGAATGTCTGCAGGATCGTAGCTTTCCCATCTATTGAATTAAACAACTTTGCCAGCGGTGTAGTGAGTGAGAACTGGTATTGCTTATAGAAGTCTGCCATAAACATATCTTCCCCTGGGGTTGCCTTAAGTCTCTTGATTGCCCGCAATACCTCTTCCTGTGTCACCTCCCCATCCAGGACCTCCCTCTTCACCCCTGTTAACTTGGGGAGCCGATGATCTGCTAGATACCCCCTCAGTTGTTCCCCTGGGGGCTCTACTGGTCTTGAATAGAGCTTTTGATAATATCCCGCACACCCGGAAGAAATACCTTTCATCCCCTGTAGTGCCCCTGCTCCCAACTACCCCCTGTATTGTGCCTACACTCCTTTCCCCTGCACCCCTTCACTCTGTATCCCTGAAGCGTTCCCACTTTGTGGCCCCCTACTGCCTCCTCCTGCGCAGTGCACTCTATCCAGGATCACATGTGTCCATTCTTCAGACCTTAGGACCATCCCAATGATTCCTGGATTTTCTTCTCAAGTCCAACAGGGGATTTCTGCTCCCTTTCCTTGAGGCCAAAAAACAAGAGATTATTTTGCCTCTCCCTATATTCGATGTCGTCCATTTTGAGGCCCAGCTCCATTTCTTGTCTGTGTCCCAAAATCAGACCTCAATCTGCCCCTCAAGAATGCCCATGGAGGCCTGATTAACCTCCACGCCTTCGAGCCTTTCTTCCAGCGTGTACACTACAAGCATGCCTCTTTGGCTCCAATGTCCGGTCTCATCCCCCGGATCTCTTCCAGGATCATCTAGATGTCACACTTGATGGTCCCCATCTCTGCAAAGTTGGTGGGTGGGGTCCTGTAGCTTCCTTTGCCCTCTCCATTTCTACTCTGACACAGCTGTGGTATTGGTATTGGGAGAACTTCTCTCTACAGGTCATTGACCCCACACCCCTTTGTGTCCTGACGCCCACTTGAGGTCCCACCGTTCGCTCTTCCGCAGGTTTCCTTTGCTGCATAACCCTATACCACTTGGCTGGGTTCCCCCCCTAGTGCACTCCATCGTTTGTCACTTGTCAGCCTTTTGACCTTTGTTGTTGGCATTGTCCTTGTTACCACCCCTTGTCTCTGCACACCCTCTGCGGGGCCCCCTTCCTGTCTCAGTGTTTCTTTCACTCCCCTTGCCCCTCCACTCCTCCACGTCCGTTCATCATGGTTGGGCTCACTGTGTGTGTTATCCCCTCCCTAGGGCCTCCAGCAGTGTTGTGGCCCACTTGGGTCTTCTGTGATCAGGATGATGGGGAAGGGTTACGCACTGTGGGGGCCCTCGTACCTGGGACCTGGCAGGCACCCGTCTCCTTGTTCCTCAGTTCCTTCTGCCGTGGCCCACCCACGGGCAGTTTGTGTGGGGTGTTACACCCTTCTCCTTGACTCTTTTCTTCTATAGTGTCCCAGGGCGCCTACCCTGCCAGGTTGGGCTGTCCGCAGTCTCTCTCCCCCTCCCTGGCCTCTAAGGCCTGTCCCAGGTGAGGCAGCATTCCACTCAGCCCAGCCACGTCTCTTCCAAGGTGTCCTGGAGGTGCTCACTCAACCTCGGGTTCTGAGCTGGGGGCAGCACCCTCCCCTTTGTGGCCCGGGAAGCACTGTGTGCACAATGTCAGTGAGGTCCTGCAACCCTTCTGCAGGGTCTCATTGTCAAATTGGCTCCTCGCCCCCTACCCGCTCCTCTTTAGGGGGTTGTTTCCGTGCTGGGCCTCTTCTCACTTCACCAACTCCTTCCCTCACTGGGAACGGTACCTGGTGCCAGCGTGGGGTGCTCTTCAGAGGAGCTTTCCTGTATCAAAGTCAACAAGCTAGTTATTGCCAGGGGGGGGCCTGCTTGCTTGCCTGAGACCCCCACCTCTACTCACCTCTGTGGCGTGCTCCTAATGCTGTTCTGGTGTCTACCGGGGGCAACGTGGGCGGTCCGCTCCTCCTTGCTATGGCCTCATGGGCCCTTTTCTCGCGCAGCCATGCCAATCCTCTGCTGATGGCCACCACCTTCTTTCCCCACTTTATCCCCCGTGTGTCACTCACGTTGCCTCCTGGAGCTGGTGTCTGCGGCCAGCTCCTCCTCCCTGGGGCTTCACAGTTGCCGCCAATTCCTGCGGTTGTTGGCGATGACTGCACCAAGTCGTCCTCCCCACATCACCTATACAGCCCAGACTCAGCACATGGTGACTGCGGGGGGTGCCGGCATCAATCTGCACCCTGTCCTTAAGGTCTCGCCACTGCCTACCTCTGGTGTGGCGGTGCGCCTTTCTGCCGCTCCGTTCCTGGTCTTCCCGCCAATGGAGCGGATGATGCCCCTCTCGTTCCTGGGCTCTGCAGACCTTTTTTCACGGGTCTCTGTCTCCACTCTTCACAATGACTCCCCTAAACTCCGGGGTAGGGGACGGGTTACGACATTCAGGCAACCATTTTGCCTGCGACCCCTGGTGGCCAATGTCCGCATATTTAACAGTAGAGTTGATCAAGCGTTGTAGTCCAAGTTGTGTATGATGAGCTAGGATCACGTCATCTGCGTAGGACAACCAGTGGAATTTAATGCCATTTATTTATTCATGCCGCAAAAGAAGAGCCGTCCAAAAAGTCTCCCATGTCAGATACACACAAATTAAAAAGGCAAGACACACCCTTGGTGCAGACCTCTGTGTTCAAAATCTTCCCAAAGTGAAGACCTGTTGACTGTATCGAATGCGAGAGAGAAGTCCATACGGGCCATAAGAACTGGAGATTTGTCATCAGTATCAAAGCCATTTAAAGTGCCCAACCCTTTTCTGAAACCAACTTGAAATGTATTTGCAGGTCATTTAGAATCAGGGCTGCAGAAATCTTGCTCTCTGCACCTACATCTGACATTTATTGTACATCACCAACTGTGATTATTGCTAAATACTTTTATTCATAAGGAAATATAGGAAAACCCCTACCTGACCCTATTACTAAGGGTGTTCTCACTGCCTCAACATAATACTAAGGATATGTCAGAATGTACGTAACCAAAGGCCAACCATCCTGTATCAAAACCTATTTTCTTCCCTTAACCTTCTAACCAAATAAAGGTTGGCTGAGTCTCTTTAATGTGGAAGAATGGCTTCCTTCTTCTGTAGAGCGGGCTACCATGCCAGTAGTCTGGAGGAACTATTTCCTGAGGGTATGACTCCTTCCCCAGGGGCAATCCCTTTCAAATGTAGCACACAAAGTTCCAGATTTAAAAATCTCAGTTCACAAATAAAGCAATGCCCCAATTCCAAAACCTTGATGCTAAGAGAATGACTCTTTTCCCTTGACCTTTCTGAGGCTTCTCAGTGTTCACAATACCTGGGGGAATGACTCCTTCCCCTGACCTTTCTTAGGCTTCTCGCAGTGCTAAGAGAATGGCTCCCTTTCCTTGGCCTTTCTCACAATGTCGCAATCACCAGGGGGAATGATTTCCTTACCCTGGCCTTTCTTCAGGCTTACTTTTCAATACACAACTCCTGGGGGAATGTCTTCCTTCCCCAGGTCTTTCTCAAACTCTGTTTACAGTATACAACTCCTGGGGGATGTCTTCCATCCCAAGGTCTTTCTCGGTTTTCACACAGCCCACCTGGTTTACTACACTGCCAGGTACTGTGACTATGAAGATGACTTGGGTTAATCTTCATAAAATGGTGCAGGTCCCAGACCTGTGAGATTCTCGCCTCTTGAGGCTGCAGACCTGGTTCACTATCCTGCCGGGTACTGTGCTGAAAAAGAGAACTTCAGAGACAGTTCGTTATCAGGTGTGAGTCCCAGACCCTTTCTTTGTGACTTTTCTTCCTTTCTGGGTTCCCAACAACCGTACCGGTTACCCGGACCTCTTCAGGGTTCTTACCGGCAACTTCAGCTCAAGCTTCTCATGGTCTATCCAGGGGCTATCACAGCCTTTCTGCGTTCCCTGGCTCCTGGCGTTTCCAACTCTCCACGCGTTCCAGCTCTCAAGTCGTCTGGCTGCGCTGGTCTCTTGGTCCAGCCTCGGAGGAGCTGTCTGGGACTTTTCTGTTGGCAGCCAAATGTCTCAGCCTCTGCACTCCTGGTGTCCCTGTTCCTCCAGTTCGTTTCAAGTTTCCTGGTTCCTCCAGGAAGGGTCTGACAGCTTAAACTGTCCTCTTTTCCTTTTTATTTCCAGTTGCTCAATACCTTGTTTGAGGTAACTAGACCACTCTCTCTGGTTCTGCGGGCCACTCTGCATTGCTCTGCGCCTCTTCCTCGTTTCAGTGTCTTTAGTTAAGACTTTCTGTAGGTAATCCCTGCTCTTCCTCGTCTCAGTACTTGTTAAAGGACTGGCTGTGTAACAACACATGACAGAGGATAACAAGGATGGGGAGTCTGGGAGGTACAGGAGAGGTGTGAGTATGTTGTGGAAACCAAGCTCTACCCGAGTAGTCGTCCCTAGCCCAATAGGGGGGAATCCCTCCCATGAGATCCACCCACTGAGTAACACCACCAGGAGGACTATCAGGTAGCGGCCTCACCTCCCTGGCCTCATGGGAAGGGGCTCAACCTAGGGGAGATGGGATGACATCCAAGGATTCGTTCCAGGGCTTAATGTGAATGACTCCAAGTTTTTGCACTATTAGCAACTAAATACCAGAAATGTATTAACACAGACATCATAACTGGAGACTTTAAATACTGTTTTGAAGGTCTTGTTGGACAGAGTAGGGACAGACCACTCTTGACATCTGCTCTCAAATCTTGATTCTAACTCTCCCTGTGACCTCATTATACTCAACCTCTCCTCTTCCTTCAATACTGTGAACAACAATACTCTGATCGCACGTCTCCCTGATACCCTGGGCATCACTGATCAGGCCCTGGCATGGCTAACCTCCTTTCTCTGACCGCCCGTCCCCAGTTGAATTGGGGTTCTTCCTCTCCCCCATCACTCTCTCTACGTGCGGTGTCCCCCAGGGATCTAACCTATCCCCCTGGTTTTTCACTGGCTACTTGGCCCGTATGATAGCCACCTTCACCTCCAACTTTCAGTGTTACGCGGACAACACGCATCTGTCCTTCAGGCTACAGTCTGCCTCTTCCTTACTCATACTGGACTGTCTGTCTGCAATTCAGTCGTGGTGTGCAGCAAATAACCTCTGCCTCAATGCCAGATTGTCCTCATCTGGACCCCTGCCCCTGCCTTCCCTCGTTCTCTCTGGCCGGCCTCCCTTGGCACTGCGCATCCACCTACCAGCTAGGCAAAAAATCTGGGGGTCATCTTCGACTCCACTCTCTCCTTCTTGTCTCACACCGCAGACATCTCTAAGAAGTCCCACTACCAACTGCACCTTCTTAGAGGCATTCTACCTTTTTCCCACCTTCCCCCAGAGGCTCACCGTCTCCAGAGCCCTGGTCCTTTCTAGGCTGGACTACTGCAACAGCTTCTTTCTGTCAGAGACATCAGGGGTCATACAGGAAGAGTCAGGCTCAGAACTAGGATACACAGAGTCTGTAGGGCGCAAAGGTTGGTGGGTTGTGGAATTATGTGCAATACAAATCTTTTTTTTCCTTAATGCCTTTTCTCACAGATCAGCAGAATTGAGCACTCAAGATGGTGGATTGGGCTTGAACCCAGGCCTAGATGGTGGACTCCCTCAGCAGTGATCTAATTTAGAATGTTGAGGGCAGATTGTCCTGGCAGACAATTATAAACCACCTTTCATCATTTCTCTTAGAGTAGACAGTCCTGTTTTAATTATTATTTTTTTATTAATTTGTTACAGTTGATAGACCAACTTTTCAAATATTTCATGTTAAATTTCCATAAAATGCATTCAAATATAATACAATTTTTAAGAACATAAACACAATACAACCAATATTTTTGTCAATTCAGCAATTATCACAAAGGGAAAGAATATAAATAATACAATGACAGCTTTCATATTATATGATGATCTCTGTTCACACTTATCAATTTCAGAATCAGGAAATATTATGTTTAATAATTGCACAATTACAGTCTGCACGGTTATTCTCAGATTGGAGAACAGCAGATTCCATATTTGATCATGATCTAGGTGGCTCTGTACAATTATTTTTTTCCCAAAGCATTTTATCCTTGTATCATTCAGTGCAGTACACTCAACTACCAGGTGTTGTGAAGTTTCTCTTTGATCCCTAATTAGACAAAATCGACAATAATTTGGTTCCTTCGGCAATAGTCTCCTTCTAAACAAGATGTCATTTGTTTTATACTGATTCAGTCTAAATCTTAGGAATTTCTGTCGACATACATGTGATGGAAATTTCAACAGATAATCTGATATAACTCCATACCTTTTAGTGCCAAATGCAACAGGGTTGAAATCTTTGAGTTTTAAACATAGTGCCATGTTGCCAACCCAATCGTATTGATAGATTTTGCTTTTCGCATGATCGGGGTTAGTTAGAAGTAGCTCAATTGAAACGGAGGCATCGGATGCGGCATCTAAGATATGATTTTGCCACTTTCTCGACATGCCATTTTTCAATGTAAATACATTTTGAGCTAAAACATTCAGTCATGTTTTAATTAGTTCCCTTTAGGCCTACCCCTTTTTGTCATTGTCATGATGCCTACCCCCGGGAAACCAGATCAGGCCCAGCAACCCCGGAAGCAGGCATCATGCCATTTGGAGCAAGCGCAAAAACCCCAGCTAGGGGCTGTTTGGGTGCAGTCCTGGCGCCTATGGCGCCAGGCTCATAAGAATAGAGTCAGTCCTGGCGCCATGGGCGCCAGGCTCATAATAGAAAACCTACTTGATGCAGACCAAGCTGCAAACTTACCTGATGCAGACCATGCTGCGAGAAGCCACAAGCCAAATGAGGTTTAGGAGGGACTATTTTACCTAAGGGACTACTTTTTACTCGGGTGGGGCTGTGGAAGAATACTTACCTGGGACTACTTCCAAGGCTATTTAAACCACGCCCAGACAGCAGCACACGCTTTGCGTTATTCTGCATCCAGCAGCGTAACGCTCACCGTGCCTGCAGCAGCTTCCAGTCTTCAGCCACGCCCGCCTCAGTCCGGAGCTCCTGGAAACATGAAGAAAGAAGGAGGAAAGGTCAGAGTAGGAGTTTTACCTATAATCCTTTCCACGAATCCTGATCCATCACGCCACAGAGCTGTCTTTAAAAACGCCTTACTACCTGCCTTGCAGCACTTCAGCATTCCATCAAGCTCTTCTCCATCTCGCGGCCGCTCTCCGACACCTAAGGAGACAAAAACAGCAAGGTGAGCTAAGGGGATACTCTAAGACTGTACAAGCTACCCCCAAGACTTACCTGGTTTACCACAGGGGGTACTTACCTCATTTCGGGTCGGCGCAGCCTCCGCTGCATCTCCGCCGTGCCCCGGCCCCTATGGGGAAACAGAACAGCAAGGCGCAATAAGGGGAAACCGATTTTTTTCCCAATAGACTTACCTGGTTTTACCGCTCGAGGCATCAATCCCCAAGACCTCATACCACATCAGCGCCTGAATGGGGGAGAAGCCACATGTAATACATTGATACCATTTTATCGAACTGAGCCGGATAATATAAACCCTTACCTGCATCTTACCGGTTGCCACGTGGAACTCTTCATAAGGGCAAATCAGCAATCTAAAAGGAATTGGACAGAGTGAAGGTCAGACGTTTTTTGAACTCTTACGAACTACAGACTTAAGGCGTCTCACTGGTATTCTTTGAGTCAATACCGTTCTGGAACTCACCAACTCCTCCACGCCAGTGAAGAAACTGGTCATCTACGCGCCCCTGCGCTCGAAGCAGGATGAAGAGCTCATCTTTCCAAACCATCAGGTGAGAGCATAGAGGGAACCCAAAAGTGACCTGTGGGAAGAACTACGGGAGAGGGGAAGGTGGGGTTAGCGCTCGAACTCCACAGGTGGTTAATTCCCTTTCTCCATTACAGAAGGATATTCCTACGAGTCAAACAAACAAAGCTGGGTGGGCCAATCCAGTCCATCATCTCGGCACTACGCGTCTCACTGGTGGAAACAACAGCTGGCCAGTTCATATCGACACCCCCGTGGGAGCCAGATGAGCGTAACAGAACGCGAAGCCTACCCACAAATACCCACCTGGGTGTTATGGAGATGTCACGCCACTTTTGGGGAGACCGGGGTCTGTTGCACCCGCTCCCTCTCCCACCTCCTGGCGGATCTACCCGCGCTTTCGCGCTTGGGCGTTCGCCGGGGGAAGAGGTGCTAGGGCCGGTGCTAGAGGGCTGCGGCGCATGCGCGGGAAACCACTGTCTCGGTTCCGCGCATGCGCCGTAGATTGGACCTCCACGCTGGGAAGGACTTGCCTTCCAAGCCTCGTTCTGGGTCCGCCGGCGCTCGGAGACGAAACGGCTTGCGTTCCAGGCCTCGCGAGTGCCGGCGGCCCATAAGAGGAACCGCGAGCAGTAGCAAATCGCGTCTCAACGCGGTTGCTACGGTCGTGTTGCTCGCTCCTGCTTCTTATGGTTCCTGTTCCCTGTGCCTGGTCTTGCTTCAGCTCCAGCCTTCTCTTTGGTCTCCCTGCCTTGCTGGTCCCCAGCCTGCCTGGTTCCCAGTCTCCTGTTACCTGCTTGGGTTCTCCTTGGCTCCTGTCTGTTCCACGAGCCTCCCTGGGGTCCAGTTCCCAGTCCCCTTCTTTTCCCTGGGGACCCCTGCTCCTTGTCCTGGGTTCTCCATGGGTCTTTCTGGGCTTAACCTCTCCTCCAGCTTTCCTGGCGCCCTCGTTCACTGTCCTTGGATTTACCTTAGGGATCCCAACTCGTGGTGGTCTCCCCTCCCAATCTGGTTCCCTCTTCCTGTCTGGACCTGCCTGGTGCCTCATCCTTTGGACCTACTATACCTCGAGCAGATCAGTCATTCCAGACCAGTTACGTGAAGCTGCTTGAACTTGTCTCCCTGTGGACTGGGGGCCTTACCTTGTATTCATCTGAGAGGTTCCTGGACTATCTTGCTTCATCACCGGATCACGTACCTTTGGAATAAACTCTTTTGGACTTCACCCATATCCAGTACCTTTCCATCAGACTGTGGCCTCTCCTGCCTGTGCTTGCACAGTCCCTTCGTCACGTTAATCAGGAGAGTGCTTTCCGTGACGCTGGGAGTTGGTCCATTCACCAACCTGTGTCATTAGGGTGGTGGAGAGGCTGGTTCCCCGAGTCACATGCTCGTCATTTCACTGGATGCAGCCTGGCGGTCCCAACTAGATCCACTTTCAAGAAAACAGGTACACAGTTCTCACGCACTTCTCTGCTTGACAGGAGACCTCGGAAACCGATCAGTTGGCCCAATTATTAGGGGAACTGAGGGCCGAAGTGCATTCCGCCCGCCAAGAAACCAATGCCCTCAGGAGAGAACTGATTGTATCAAAAGAACGAACAGATGATCTGGCCAGACAACTATTGCAAGGCCAGGCTGGGCAAACACCCCTACCAGGACTCGGGGCAAGTCCAACTCCTGTACCATCGAGTAACTCGGTGCACATAAACCTACCAGGAACCGTTCCAATGGCTCCGCCCGAACGTTTTGACGGAGAGCCCAAAAGGTTCGCCGTATTTATGAATCAATGCCGCTTGCACTTTTTATGTAGACCTGGAGCTTTCCCAAATGATCAAGCCAAGGTAGCCTTTGTACTGTCATATCTCAGCAGCAGTGCAGCGGATTGGTCCATTCCACTGGTCAATCAGGATGACCCAATTCTTCGGGATTTCCAGGGTTTTCAAACAAGCATGGAAAGACTATTCGCCCGACACTCCTAGGGACAGGCCCTGGATAACGAACTTTTGTCCTTGCGGCAGGGTAATCAGGATCTTCTATCTTACATTGCAACCTTTAACAGATTAATAGTGGAAACCGGATGGCCTGAAGTAAAGCGAATCACATTATTCCATCGAGGGCTTCGGAGAGAACTCAAAGATGTCTTGGCCCAAATCGTGAACCCGCCTCAAGACTGTGCAGAATACATAGACTTAGTGGTCAATTTAGATCACAGACTTCAAAACAGAAAGGCTGATCGAGCCAAGTTTGAGAATAGGGTCTTGGTCAAAGCCCACGTTAGTCCCAAGGAAGCAGATGCCTCAGAACCCATGCAAATCGGAGGGGTTAGAGGACCCTTAACCCAGAAAGAAAGAGAAAGAAGACGGCAAATGCAATTGTGTCTATATTGCGGAACTACTGGTCATTTTCCACGGAACTGCCCTGTAAAACCACCCAAGAAGATTGTAGGAGCAGCAGATAAAAACCATTTGGAACCTGACTAGGGAAGCGACCACGCCCGACAAACGTAGAGGTCCGCTTGCCGAGCTTGAAGAAGGACACTCGGACCTCGCATTTCATCATGCCAATGGTCCTTGTAGATCCAGAGCAGCCATCACGTATGCACGCGGTAAAAGCATACGTTGATAGCAGAGCCATAGGAAACTATTTGGACTATGAATTGGCTTCCAGGATGAATCTACCTCTCACCCGAAAGACCACCTCAGATGTCATCACCACAGTAGATGGAACGGAAATTGCCTCTGGGCCCGTAACTCATTCCACCGCAGAGATGACATTGCTGGGTCAGGATGGGCACCGAGAGGCTATTGTGTTTGATTTAATCAAGGCCCCACAGTTCCAAGTAATACTGGGGATACCTTGGTTGGAAAAACATAATCCCTGTATCGATTGGCGAGGGAAGAGAATAACCTTCCCAGAATGTGCGCACACCTGTTACCCAAAGAAAATGTCACACTGCCTGCCCCCGGGAAACCAGGTTTGGCCCAGCTACCCCAGAAGCAGGCATCATGCCATTTAATGCAAGCCCATGAACCCCAATTAGGGGCTATTTGGGTGCAGTCCTGGCGCCTATGGCGCCAGGCTCATGGTCAAGGACTTACCTGAAGCAGACCATGCTGCTAACTTACCTGAGGCTGACCATGCTGCCAGTGACCAGAAGTCAAATGAGGCTTAGGAGGGACTATTTTTCCCTAGGAACTATTTTTTACTCGGGTGGGGGCGCGGAAGGATACTTACCTGGAACTACTTCCAAGGCTATTTAAACCACGCCCTGACAGCAACCCATGCTTCGCGTTATTCTGCACCTGCAGCGTAACGCTCACCGTGCCTGCAGCAGCTTCCAGTCTTAAGCCACGCCCGCCTGGATGCCGGAGCTCCTGAAAACCTGAAAGAAAGCAGAGGGAAGGTTAGAACCGGAGTTTTTACCTGCAATCCTTACCTGAATCCTGAATCTTCTTGGCTCTGACCTAGAAGGAAGAAATCATCAGACGCGCGCCGCTTCGCATCCTGCAGCGCCGTGCGGGAACTCACCTGAAGCAATTCTCTGCATTCCAAAGCGCTTTTCAGCATCCAGCGGCCGCTCCCCAACACCTGTGGAAATAAAGACAATAAGGTGAGCAAGGGAGTATTCCCAGACAATAAAGGCAATCCCCAGGATTTACCTGATACCACAGGGGGTACTTACCTCATCTCGGGTCGGCGCGGCCTCCACAGCTTCTCCGCCGTACCCCGGCCCCAAAGGGGAAACAAAAGCAACACAAAAGCGCAAGTAGGGGAAACCGAATTCCGCTACAGACTTACCTGGTTACTGCCTGAGGCCGCAATCACCGGAACCTCCACCGATTCAGCGGCTGCAAAAGGAAAGGGTCACAGGTTAGAACAGGTCCTCATTATCGAACTGAACAGAATCCATAAACACTTACCTGCATCTTACTGGTTGCCACTTGGAACTCTTCTCAAGAACTATTAAGGCAACCTAGGGAATTTGGACAGAGTGAAGGCCAGACTTTTTGAACTCTTTTTCAAACTATTTCCTTACGGAGTCAATACCGTTCTGCAACTCTCCAACATCCCACACCAGTGAAGTAACTGCTCATCTACGCGCCCCTGCGCTCGAGGCAGGATGGAGAGCTCATCTTTCCAAACTATCAGGTGAGAACAAGGCAAGAGTTCGGAAGTAATTTGTGGGAAGAGATCGCAGGAGTGGGGGAAGGTGGGGTTGGCGCCCAGTCCCCGCAGGTGGCTAATTCCCTTTTCTCCATTACAGAAGAATATTCATGGGGGCAAAACAAGCTAAGCTGGGTGGTCCGGTCCAGTCCATCATTTCGGCGCCCCGTGTGTCGCTAGAAGAGGTAACAGCCCAGTTCAGATCGACGCCCCCGTGGACACCAGGTGAGCGTAACAGAAAACACTAAACGCAGTCCTGGCCCCAGTAACCCCAGCCGCCGTGCAATTACCTGCAGAATACCAAGACTTTCGGGACGTCTTCCAAAAAGAACAGGCAAACGCCTTACCACCTCACAGATCGTATGATTGTCAAATAGATCTCATACCCGGCGCACAACCCCCTTGCAGCAGGATATATGCCCTTACGGAGCCTGAAAACCTTCACCTGCGCCAATACTTAGACCAGTACCTTGCTAATGGCTTCATTCGCCCGTCCAAGTCCCCTGCATCTTCAGCTTTGTTCTTCGTGCCCAAAAAGGAAGGTGACCTCAGAACGTGCATAGACTACCGCGCACTGAACCAGATAACCATTAAGAATCGATACCCATTGCCTTTGATCCCTGAACTACTAGACCAGGTGAAGGACGCTTGCATATATACACTAAACTAGACCTTTGGGGGGCATATCATCTGGTACGTGTCAAAGAGGGCGATGAATGAAAAACTGCTTTTCGCAGTACGGGTTTTTTGAGTACCAAGTGATGCCTTTCGGACTATGCAATGCACCAGCAGCCTTCCAATTCTTCATGAATGATGTCCTTCGAGAACTTATCAACGTTTGTGTTGTCGTGTATATCGATGATATCCTAGTATACTCCTTATCAAAATCTGATCATGTGAAACGCGTCCGAGCAGTCCTAGAGAAGTTACGCCAGCACAAACTATATGCTAAACTGGAAAAGTGCATCTTTCACGCCACAGAAGTGGAATTCCTTGGGTTTATTCTGACCCCGAGAGGAATCAGTATGGATACGCGTAAGGTGGATGCAATTCTTAAGTGGCCTTCGCCAAGTTCAGTCAAAGGAGTACAAAGCATGCTTGGCTTTGCCAATTTTTACCGCAGGTTTATCCCGGACTTTTCACACATTGTACATCCCATTAGAGCACTCTTGCAAAAAAAATAAACGGTTTGTGTGGATAGAAGAAGCCGAAAACGCCTTCCAAGAATTAAAAGCGAAATTCACATCTGCCCCTATATTAAGGCACCCGCGTCCTGAGCTCCCATACATAGTGGAAACTGATGCATCCAGTCTAGCCATGGGAGCTGTCCTATCTCAAAAGGACCCCGAAACTAACCAGCTTCACCCAGTGGCGTTTTGGTCTAGAAAGTTTTCAGCTCCCGAATTAAACTATGCCATTACCGACAAGGAGCTGTTAGCCATCAAGTCCGCCTTCAAGGCTTGGCGGCACTATCTACTTGGTGCCAGGCATACCATTACGGTCATCACCGATCACCGAAACTTGCAATATCTAAAGACAGCCAAGGCCCAATCTTCGCGCCAACTCCGTTGGGCATTGTTCTTCGCCGAGTTTGATTTCGTGATAACCTATCGACCAGGTTGTAAGAATGGTAAAGCAGACGCCTTGTCCCGAATTGGGATGGGAGAAGCAGAAATGACCCTAGAACCCGTACCCATAATTCCCGAACAGAGGATTCTTGGCATGACAACTGTACAGACACTGGAGGACATTCAGGGGAAGATCCAACAACTCTTTGATCCTATTGCCTTACAGAACTGGGCAAGGAAAGGCCCGGAATACTCTGTCACCAATAATTTGCCTTATTACCAAGGGCGGCTATTTCTGCCACAAAAGGAACTACAAGAGCTAGTCATTTCCCGTTACCATGATACCTTAATGGAGGGACACCCTGGTATTGCAAAAACTGAAGCTAAAATCAAGAAACAATTCTGGTGGCCCACCTGGCGAAAAGACATTAAGCAATTTGTCATGTCTTGTGGCATTTGCGCCCAAAACAAAAGTCAAAAGAAAAAAACAGCTGGACTATTACAACCTTTGGACATCCCACCTACTCTTTGGCACACCTTGTCATTAGACTTTATCACGGATCTACCCCCGTACAATGGATTTAATACCATTTTAGTTATTGTGGATCTTTTTTCCAAAATGGCCCACTTTATTCCTTTAAAGGGAATACCTTCAGCTTCAGCCCTGGCCAAAGAGTTCCTTGAAAACATAGTTCGCCTACACGGCTTTCCATCCGTGTTGATTTCGGACCGGGGCAGTCAATTCATTTCTCAATTTTTGGAGAAAATGTTGCCAACTGGCGCAGATAAATTAGGCTTTCGACCAGGCACCACCCTCAGACCGACGGTCAAACAGAGAGGACCAACCAGACTCTTGAACAATACCTGCATTGTATGCTACATCAGTCTGAGGGTAATTGGAAAGACATTCTTTGGATCGACGAGTATGCGTACAATAATTCTATACACTCGGGAACTGGACAAAGTCCTTTTTATACTATATATGGACACCATCCTCGAACCTCGGACCTTGATTCGCCCCAACACTTACATAAGCCTTTAAAGAAGCAACTTCACATTTACGAAAAGCTAAGGAAAAATACAAGAAAGATGCTGATCAGCACAAAAGTGAAGCACCACAATACCAGATAGGGGACCAAGTATGGTTGGCCACTAAGCACATACCACTCAAGGGAACACGGACTTTTAACCCTAGGTATTTGGGACCTTACTCTATCAAGGCCATTATCAACCCGGTGGCCGTCAAGTTGGACCTACCTGCTCATATGCGGATTCATCCCGTCTTTCACGTGTCACTTTTGAAGACAGTGCAACCAGGAACAAGGCTAACCAAACCACCAGATCCCATCCTCATAGACGGGGAACCCGAATTTAAAGTTAAGAACATCTTGAACATCTTGGACTCAAAAAGGGTGAGGTCAAAACTCTTCTATCTAATCGACTGGAAAGGTTACGGACCACAAGAAAGGTCTTGGGAACCTAGTGATCACGTGCATGCACCTCAATTGGTGAAGAGATTCCACCGGGATTTCCCAAACAAACCAAAGCCAAGGGGAAGAACGACTTTAGGAGGGGCCTTGAGGGGGAGTGCTGTCATGATGCCTGCCCCCGGGAAACCAGATCAGGCCCAGCAACCCCGGAAGCAGGCATCATGCCATTTGGAGCAAGCCCAAAAACCCCAGCTAGGGGCTGTTTGGGTGCAGTCCTGGCGCCTATGGCGCCAGGCTCATAAGAATAGAGTCATTCCTGGCGCCATGGGCACCAGGCTCATAATAGAAAACCTACCTGATGCAGACCATGCTGCAAACTTACCTGATGCAGACCATGCTGCGAGAAGCCACAAGCCAAATGAGGCTTAGGAGGGACTATTTTACCTAAGGGACTACTTTTTACTCGGGTGGGGCTGTGGAAGAATACTTACCTGGGACTACTTCCAAGGCTATTTAAACCACGGCCGGACAGCAGCACACGCTTCGCGTTATTCTGCATCCAGCAGCGTAACGCTCACCGTGCCTGCAGCAGCTTCCAGTCTTCAGCCACGCCCGCCTCGAGTCCGGAGCTCCTGGAAACAAGAAGAAAGAAGGAGGAAAGGCCAGAACAGGAGTTTTACCTTTAATCCTTACCTGAATCCTGATCCATCACGCCACGGTGTCTTTAAAAACGCCTTACTTTGCATCCTGCAGCGCCGCGCTGTACTCACCTGCCTTGCAGCACTTCAGCATTCCATCACGTTCTTCTCCATCTCGCGGCCGCTCTCCGATCACCTAAGGAGACAAAAACAGCAAGGCGAGCCAAGGGGATACTCTAAGACTGTACAAGCTACCCCCCAAGACTTACCTGGTTTACCACAGGGGGTACTTACCTCATTTCGGGTCGGCGCAGCCTCCGCTGCATCTCCGCTGTGCCCCGGCCCCTATGGGGAAACAACTGAACAGCAAGGCGCAATAAGGGGAAACCGATTTTTTCCCAATAGACTTACCTGGTTTTACCGCTGGAGGCATCAATCCCTAAGACCTCATACCACATCAGCGCCTGAATGGGGGAGAAGCCACATGTAATACATTGACACCATTTTATCGAACTGAGCCGGATAATATAAACCCTTACCTGCATCTTACCGGTTGCCACGTGGAACTCTTCATAAGGGCAAATCAGCAACCTAAAAGGAATTGGACAGAGTGAAGGTCAGACGTTTTTTGAACTCTTACGAACTACAGACTTACGGCGTCTCGCCGGCATTCTTTGAGTCAATACTGTTCTGGAACTCACCAACTCCTCCACGCCAGTGAAGAAACTGGTCATCTACGCGCCCCTGCGCTTGAAGCAGGATGGAGAGCTCATCTTTCCAAACCATCAGATGAGAGCATAGAGGGAACCCAAAAGTGACCTGTGGGAAGAACTACGGGAGAGGGGAAGGTGGGGTTAGCGCTCAAACTCCACAGATGGTTAATTCCCTTTCTCCATTACAGAAGGATATTCCTACGAGTCAAACAAACGAAGCTGGTGGGCCAGTCCAGTCCATCATCTCGGCACTACGCGTCTCACTGGTGGAAACAACAGCTGGCCAGTTCAGATCGACGCCCCCGTGGGAGCCAGGTGAGCGTAACAGTCATTTGAAGCACGAAGAAAAAGCAAGTTTGAAGTGGTCAGCTGTCTACAATTAACTGGTGGGAGTGCAATGTATCTGACAGGGGGCCTCAGTTTGTAACAAATTTTGGAGGGCCTTTTGTAAGGAATTTGGTATGGAAGTAAGTTTGTCCTCTGCGTATCATCCCCAGAACAATGGTCTCACTGAAAGAGTTAATCAAGAGCTAGAAAAATATTTGAGGTGTTTTTACGTTCTAACCATAGCTGGGTTCACTAGGTTTGGCTAGCAGAATTTAGTTATAATAATGTTGCCAAAGATTCCACCAAGATGACATCCTTCTTTTGCAACCAGGGTTAGCACCCTCAGTTTCTGAGAATGGAATCCTCTTTGGATGTTTCAAGTCCTGAGGTAGGAGAAAGAATACAGGTTTTGAGAGAGAATTTGGAATGGTCTACACTTACTTTACAAGGAAGTAAAGAAACTATGAAACGGTTTGCTGATCAGCATAGGAGAAATAGTCCCGAGTACCAGGCGAGAGATTTAGTTTGCTAGCCACCAAAAATTTGAGATTGAATGAGAGAAACAAATTTAGCCAAAAGTTTCTGACCATTCGCTATTAAAAGATCTTAAATCCAGTAGTTGTAAAGTTTAAATTACCCCGGGAATTGAAAATTCATAATTCCTTTCATGTCAGTTTGATCAAGCCTGTGGTTGAAGGGACTTGTATCGTGCCACATCCTCCACCTGTTATTTGTGAATCTGAGGGAGAGGAGTTTGAGGTTAAGACCATCTTAGATTCCCATAGGAGCAGAGGTAAATTACAATATTTGATTGACTGGAAAGGTTTTGGTCCTGAAGAGAGATCCTGGGAATCGGCTGAAGATGTTCATGCTCCATTGCTTGTGTTTAAATGTCATCAAAGGTTCCCTTTAAAGCCTGGCCCTGGGACAGGGCCTTGCAGACTGGGTACTGTCAGGGACATGAGGGGTCATACCAGAAGAGTCAGGCTTGGAACTAGGATACACAGTGTCGTTAGGTCGCAAAAGTTGGAGGGTTGTGGAATTATGTGCAATACATATCTTTTTTCCTTAATGCCTTTTCTCAGAGATCAGCAGAATTGAACACTCAAGATGGTGGATTGGGCTTGAACCAGGCCAAGATGGATGACTCCCTTAGCAGTGATCCAATTTAGAATGCTGAGGGCAGATTGTCTTGGCAGACAATTCTAAACTGCCTTTCATCATTTCTCTTAGAGTAGACAGTCATGTTTTAATTAGTTCCCTTTAGGCCTACCCTTTTTGTCATTTGAAGCCTGAAGGAAAAGCAAGTTTGAATTGGTCAGCTGTCTACAATTAACTGGTGGGAGCTAGTCTGTAAAGAATCTGAACAGTGAAATTAGTCAGGGAAAGCAGCGCATGAAGGAAAGAGTAACTGTCTATGTCGCAAAGAGTTTCACGCTATGACTTTGAATCCTGAACAGTTCTGATTAGGCTCAGTGGAGCATTCTGCCTTAACGCAACCTTGGCGCAATGTTTAACTGTTTCTGAGCTGTGCATCTTTATGCGAGAGGCTGCGAGCAGCGCTTGAGGGAAAAAGTGCTTTCTACGTGGTTTGGATTTTCACTGTGTGCTGTCGTTTTCTGTACTGTTACGATAAGCCTTTGGAAGAGCATTCCGTTAATACACGACCTTGAGCATGATGTTTATTTCTGTTTTGAAGCCGCGCACGTGTCTTCGCGTATTCTAGAGGGTGACAGGAGTGCTGCCGGAGTACGCAACTTCAATCTAAGGTTGACCAAGTGTGACCAAGTGTAGGTGTTGAGGAGACACGCTACATCGCTGGACCTGTTTCCCCCTGAACGCCACGTCTGAATTGTTGACACTCTTAAGGACAAGAGGAAGTTCTTAACTTACAGCGCGGCAGAATGCTGCACAACAGACTGTTACCCAACATTCTAAGTGACTTAATGCCCCTCCCACAACCTCCCAGAAAGCAACATAACCCCTAGGGCACGCGCATCTGCGCACGCATCAAGTGTGACCAAGTGTAGGTGTTTGAGTGTGTGCGGTATGGGCAGAGAAATATCTTTCTAAACGGTACATCAATTATTCCATTGCTTTATCTGTATACCACTAGAGTGACTATTTATTGTTAGAATTCCTCTTCGTTCTTAACGTTATGGCTAGTTGACTAAGGAGTGGGAAGGGCTTAACCATGGACGCCATGCCTAATGTAGCCTCTACCCCTAGTCCACTGCATATAACGCACAATGACGATGATGCGGATGACAAAGAAGTAAACCCCCCTTCTGATCAAGACAACCGCATGGGTGTTTGTAATCAAACGCTACCGCTGTCTGGTATACAAGTGGATTTAGACCAAATTGAAGGGTCAGTAAATTGTGCAAAATCCAACATTGTGAATAATATAAAAAACCTAAATAGCGATGTTACTCTACTTGGTGATATGTATGGCTTACCTTCACAGATTGAGAAGGAAGCTGTGATGAGAATCCCATCTAGCCCTCCTTTTGTGTATATAGGTGGTCAGGACATTAATAAGCCCATTTCTAGTAGTACTTCAAACTCCTTACTAAATGGTGAGTTTGGACTCAAGCACATGGTAGACTTAAATAAGAAAATCAGACAATCAATAGGTCTTCTGACCCCGTTGATACCCCGGAAAAACAATAATGCTAGCCCCCTACAAATGGATGCAGCATTGATCAGTATGAACATCGCGTATGAGGATGGTATTTCTGGGTCCATCTCTCCCTTACCACCTGTTAATGAAGCATTTAAAAATCATATGGTGCGAGCAGCGAGAACATCTCGCACAATAGTGATGCAAATACCATAGCTATGTCCACTCCGGACAATCAGGACCCATACACTTTCCCTGTCATAATTAGGATATTAGACCTACTTGACAAAGGTCACGATGTCAAGCATTTAGAGTTATGTGACGTTAAACATACTATTATGGAAAACAAAACTAAACTGTGTAAATTGGAAGGATTTATTGTGGCGAGGGAATCATGTATGAATTCTACTGCTGTGCTTCATGAACCAAAGGTTGGAATCGGGCACGAGCAGGGCACACAATGTAATAATGATTTTGATGATATCCATTGTTGTGGTGATAATTTAATTAATTCTAACACAAACAGTATTGTTAGTGATTTTATGAATGAGTAAAGGCTAACAAATGTGGCAGTGCAACATCTTAGTAATGACTTTAATATTGTTAAAAACCTAATCTCGACCAATTCTAACGTTCTACTGGTTGAGTCACTCGACAGTCCTACGGTGTTGACTAATATTATTGAGATGGAACCTCAAATGATTTCCTCTGATGAATTAATGGCTGATAAACCAATATTTCTGTCTCAACGTTGTTGTAAGCAACAACAACGATCTATTAAGCTTGCTGAAAAGAAGAGGCGAACCGCCAATGAAAAAACAAAAAAATGAAAATGAACACTCCTGAATCGGTAAATGAGAATTCGGTTGAACAGCACACAAGTACAAGCGTGGATGATGATAATATCGACCTTAAGCAATTATCCAAAGAGAGCCAATGGGCCTCATTACGAGGTGGGCAGTAAGGGATTACCAGCACCGGTAAGGGCACCAGTGCCGTTAATCCCTTACCGCCCTACTACGACTTCTCTTTGCGGGTCCTTCCTTAACGACTGGTTTTACCAGGCGTTAAGGAAGGACCCGCAAAGGGATACCGGGGTCAATAACGGTACTGCAGTTTGCGGTACCGTTATTGCCGCCTTCCCCCTTCCCATTCAGCCCTATGGGGGCTCAAATGGGAATGGGGAATGGCTCTGGTGAATGGGGAATTACCAGTCCCGTCGAACTCGGAATGGACCGGTAATTGTTCCATCCACCAGACCGGAGTCGGAACGATTTTGGAGGTAGCCATGGCGCTAATAGCGCCATGGCTACCTCCAACCTCGTAATGAGGCCCAATGACATCTGAACTCTAATGTTAATAACATTAAACTCAGTGTGGTTAATTTGGAAAAACAATCCCATGGAGGTGAAGACCTCAAAGGCCAAATTGTAAACATGTGTCTTTGAACGATTGTATGGGAACAAGTAATTCCAAAATCGCTGAGAAAAAAACCCCAACTACATTGAATGAAGATGCAAAGGCTCAAACACTTGCAACTTAATTTCCCAGTGATGGTACAAAATGTACCACGATTTCCACTCCGTCTAACATGACTGAGGTTGTAATTACTTAATATCAATCTCTCTTAAAGTGTCATTCAGGTAATGGTAGTAATCAAATTGAGCAAAAAGAACTTTATTCTGAAATGTGCTAAGTGTATGAAAGAGGTAACTCAGGTCAATAGTCCATCTAATGACTCTGTTGTTGTTCGTATTGGGGCTGGTAAATTTTGTGAAATAGGTACAGCCATGCAAGCTACTACTAATGAGGATAAGGCTAAAGATACGGAACGTAGCATGCAGTATACGAGTGATGTACATACCCCTCTTATTGGTAATGATAACATTCTAGAAAGTATGATTTGGCAGATTTGGAGAAAGCTATGAAATGTGGTCATTTGTCTTTGGAAACTGTTTCCAAACTGTTAAATTCTACACCAAAAAGTGGTCTGGGTGGTGAAATTGTGCAAGTGGCCAAGAGTTCAGGCAGTAGTCATTTGGGAATAGCGTCTGACGTAGGTGCAGTAAATACTATGGTTGGGAATAAAGAAGAGTACTCCCTCAAACAATTTGAAATGAAATCTGATAGGCAAACTATGTCCAATAATGACAAACATCATGAAGCAAGTCCAGCTGAAAAGGGTATTAATATGATTGGTTTGGAAGGTAGAGCTGATATTGTGGGGGACATCCCAAATTAATCTTACCTACTTGTTAAGTCTACTATATTCAATATCTCCAATGAAAATACTCACCACGAATGACTTTGATAACATAGCTCTTGCATCTCATAATAACCACCAAATGACTTGTCATTTATATTCAGAGCAAGTATTAAAATGTATATGGTTATTCTGACAAGAACTATTTGAATTGGGTTTCACTTTACATACATAATGTGAATAACGCTGCAGAGTTCTTACATTATGAAGCGGAGAAACAGACAGCTGTATCATGCTCCGATGGGAATGTCTCCAGTGGTTCTCATGATGAAAAATGTTGTATATCACAACTACTCGCTATAACAAGAAATAATGAGATGTTGTGGATTGAACCATTGCTTAAAACTATTGTTGCTTCTAAATTAGGTTCAAGCAACCCATAGAATATATCTAAACTTGCCCTATATTCATGAATATATTGTGTTGGTTGTCCTCTTTTAGTTCCTTACCTGATATTTTATTTAGCCAAGAGACTATGAAACAGGATGATTTAGATCTCCCTGATTATTGTACTTTCTGTAAATACGCTGAAAAAGGTTCTGAAGATCGTCCATTTGGGTGCCTTGCCATTGGAATTAAGAATTCATTGGATTATGTTGCGAAGAGGGTTCACTCTTCTAATCAACTAATAGCAGTACTTCTAACTCAAAAATCCAGTGCTAATAAATCTATACTACTGATATGCTTGTATTGGAACCCACTCAAATACAATATCTCTGTCGCATTGGACGACTTGGACATGTGCTTTGAAAACACATATACAAATTATTCAGATGTGGAAATTATTATTTGTGGTGATTTTAATTCAATGTGTTATTGGTGTTATTGAAAGTTTTTACCCTTGTAATAAGGTAACAAAAGGTCCATGTAGTAGAAGTACATTGTGGAATTCTTATTTTAATGATTGGGATATGTCAATAGTCAAATAGGTACTACATTCTCCAGATGTCACTTGGAGATGTGGTTTATCATGCTCCATGATTGACTATTTTTGTGTATCAAACTCTTTGCTACCCTTCATGGAGCCGGTCATTATAAATCCAATTGAATACAGGTACCATGCGCCAATTCATACGTATTTATCGATAATGTACAATAGCCTAAAAGTAGATGAATTTTTGTCTGTGTTCGAGACTAAACAGGATGCGAGTTCCCATAGATGGAACCCCAAATTATGTAAATGTCTTATTGAAAGAATTAAGCAAGATTTATTCTCTAAAGGCTATACTATTTTTAAGACATTCACTCCTCCATACATGGACCAAACTATCTCATCTTCGGTTGCTAATGCTTTAGCTTACTTAGTAAAAATTCAGAAACCTGTTGAGTGTTCAGAGAACCATTTTTTTCAACTATGAAATTAAAAAGTTGAAATGACAAAGGAATAAATAAATACATATGTCATATAATGAACAAGTGTCAACATCACAAAGGCAGTATCTTAAAGTAATTTTACAATGATACAAATTTAAAGTTAAAGGGATCCACCTAACTGTGTATGCAAGAAATAACAGCGATATGATTAAATTCATATGCAGCCATAATACAAGAATGATATGGTCTTTTATTAAAAATGGTGGGAATAGACCCGTAACAGCTAGTACCATCCAAGCTGAAACCTGGAGAGAGTTTATTAGCTAAAAATATTGTTTGCCTATGAGATTTGCACACATTGGATATAATAGTGTTCCTAAAGCATCTGCAAATCAACTCAATTGGTCTACTTCTATAAATACACTCTCAAATTCTCGAGCTCCTGGTCCAGATCAGATTCCCTCATGTGTTTATAAAGCAGATAGACATTTCTGGGCAGGAATTCTAAAAAAATAAAATTCGATTACATATTAAATGTAGGGACTCTTCCTGAGACTTGGTTGACCTCGATTCTCATCCGGATTTTTAAGACTGGTAACCCTCCTAAACTGGAAAATTATAGGCCCATTTCCCTAACGGATGCTGCTGCTAAAATATTTTCCATTCTTATAATTGCTGATCTTGAAGTATTCCTTGGCACTCACCAAGTTTATTCAAAATATCAAGTTGGATTCAGAAAATCGATGTCAACTACTCTCAATGGCACAATAATGGGTCATTTACTAGCCGGCACTAAAAACAACAAATTTAGCACTATATATCTAACATTCATAGACATAACTTCTGCTTTTGACACGGTTGTGCGAAATATATTATGGACTGAAATGGAGTCCTTAAGAATTCCAGACTATCTAATATATTGGATTATGAAATTCCATTACAATACATCCTATAGAATCAGAATTACAAAGGGGAGCGGTCACTGAACCTATCAATTCTCATTTGGGTCTGAAACAAGGCTGCAATTTTACAGCGATTTTATTTAATATTTATCGCTCCGATATGATGAGATTTGGAAAGGTACTAATACGTTTGCTGCAAGGTTGTGTTTGCTAAAGATTCACTGGATTGCCTTCGCGGACAATATTATTTTGTTCGATCTCCCTCCTTTCTGGCCTGCAAGTTAAATTGCAGTTGTTTTCTGAGTTTGCGTACAATCACAATTTAACGCCGAACCTAGCGAAAACAAATATCATGACACTTGATGCCGGGAAAAAGCCAAGAAAATTTGTGTGTAAAATAGGTGATGAAATAATATCCCAAGTCCAGGAATCGTCTTAGTAAGGTGTCATCCATTAAATCCTGGATAGAATACATCAATTTAAAAATTAGACCTTTAGCTAGTCAGATGAAACTCATAAATGCCAAATATTGTAAATTCGATGTGATGCCCTTATAAGATTTTATGTCTTTAAAGGTGGAACCTGTTATTTTGATATGCTATTGATATTTGTACTATCAACTTGAATACTCAGTTGGATGTGATGTGATACAAGGGCGCTTGTTAAAATCTGCATTAAAATGGGCTCTTTCCATTCCGAATTGTATCCTACGGCATGAATTAGGTATTATCTCCTTATCCTGTCGAAAAGATTGGAGAGATCTATCTAATTATTATTTCCCCTGTTGAGAACTCGCTGTATTGTTATCTTAATTTAATGACCAAGGGGTGTAGTTCCAGCTCGTTGGTGACTTATAATAGAAGGATGCATACAATTTTAGATGAACTAGGAGTGGGACCTAATAGCACGTCCTGGATATGTAAAAAAAAAAAAAGCAGTTTGAACGAGACTGGATTAAAACCATTTGTGAATTATCTAAATTCAGCACCTACTAATAATGTGCTAAATTCTCAAGAAACCGTGTTGGTTGCTGTTCCTATTTGACAAGTTTCCATGTAAGATTACACGTATGTATTTTATGAGGTTTAAATTGAAACAAATGTACACATTGGAACGGACACGATTTTGGGGTTCCCCTAAAAAACATTCTCATATATCCATGACTTGCAGATTTCCCAATTGTGAAGAACCTTATGAGAAACTAAAACATCTTATTTTGAAATGTGAATATTTTAGAGATGCTAGGTCAAAGTTTTTAATGAAGTTTGTTAATATTAATTTTGAGGGTTGCACTGAATCATTATGGAGTTGTTTATTGTTAGGTCGAGGAAATGCGCTAATCTTTGCATTTGTGTCATTCCTGAAGGTGATTGAAAAAGAAATGGAGCTATTAGAAACCTGTGACTGAATATGTTATCTTTTAGTACAAGTAGCATATGATTTTATGTTTTTATATTTTTTTAGCAACATGAAATGAAGTAATAAGGATAAAGTTAGTAAGAGAAAATGTAATATCATGTGATACTGGGTCGAGCATATACAGGGTTATATATGTGTACTCAATTAGAGAAAAAGACCTGCTAAGGAATATTGTGATAATACGCCTGGCTTATTTTGCACATTGCCGATTTTGTACATTGTGGTTGCCATTGATGCTGATGCTAAAGATTGATTTTGCACATTGTTTATTTTGCACATTGCGAATTTTGCACATTGCTGACTTTGTACATTGTGGTTGCCATTGATGCTAATGCTAAATATTGATTTTGCACATTGCATATTTTTCATATTGCAGATTTTGCACATTTGAAGATTCTTGCACATTTGCTAATTTTGCACAAATATGTAAACCTTTACGCTATGTTAAGGTGGTTTATGTATTATGGTTGATACTATGTGAGACTTGTGGATGTAAAACAGTGAGAATATATTTGTAAAGGTTTTGTAAACCATAAATAATAAAAAATAATAAAAATCTAAGGTTGTTTGCGTAGGCGAAAGACGCAAACACGCTTATAACAAACGTGTCAGTAAATATATGAAAGGAAAGCCAGTACCTGAATAAAGGTTCTTATGGAGAGAATTACTAAGTGACTAGCAAGCGCACCAGGAAGCTGTTCATTTCCAAAACCCTTTATTTGAAAATAGTTTCTGATGACACAGACATGAAAGGGAAAAGCCGTCGGCCATTTTTTTGGGCATTCTGGGAAATGTAGTCAGAGATGCGCATCTTAGGTAGTTGGTAGTATCAGTCAGTAAATTAACAATATTTTTAAGTTTCTTCTTGAAGTGAAATACTAAGTTGGAAGGCTGGCAATAGGAAGCAAGCAGTGAAGCAACTAAAAGGGTACATTAATAAAGCAGCATTTGTAAATCCTTTTTTGGAACCTGATGAGATGTTCCGAGTTATTTTTAGCAATATTAAGAATACATTTTTACCTGGCAAGTTAAAGGTGAAATTTGAAGAAAGACAGTTGTTTCAAGAAATCTAGAATTTGAAAAGACTGCAAAAGCATAAAAAGAATAATTTCCTCTAAGCTTGTGGTGTAGGAGTCACAGGTGTATTTCAGTTCAAGAATAGAATAGGAAGTGTTCATTTTGGAAGTTTGTGCTATTATGTTTTAACACCTTTTAATTCCCATGTAGGGTGTGAATAAGAAGCAAGAGCTCTGTGTCGTTTATTGTTTTGTCCATTTCCCCTTCCCCATCCTATCTGATCTGATCCACACTGTAAATAAAAAGTGGGGCACAGAACAGCTGCATAGGGACTGTGGGGTTCAGCAGCTCCTACGGAAGGCAAAACAGGAACCTGAGACTTTCACAACCTGCCCTCTTCTACCTCTTCAACTCCTCTAGAACAGAACCTCAAGACTTATCCTTGGCCTCAAGCCCAGGGACCGCATCTCTCTGGCGCTGAAATCCCTTCACTGGCTCCATGTGGCTGCAAGGATTAAGTTCAAGACCCTTTGCATTGTCCAGGGGAGTTGCTAGGTCTGGAAAAGACCCGGGGCTAAGCTGATGTCGGGGCTGTTGGGACTGGGGGCTAGCTAGTCTTTTGGCTGTAGCTCCTGAGATTCTATCCGGGTCTACAACCAAAAGATCAGGGGCTATGGCCCCCTTAGCCCCCCCCTAGCAACGCCCCTGGCATTGTTCACAAGGCTTTCTGGGGCCTGGGCCCACTCTATCTGCAAAGATCTCATCCTAAATACTCGCCTTCCTGAGCCCTCTGCTTGTCTTCCTCCAACTCTCTGCGGGTTCTCCAAGCAGAGACTTGGGGGAAGATCTTTATCCACTGCAGATGCCTCCCTCTGGAACAGCCTCCCTGCCTCTCTCTGTCTTGAGGTGGATCTCCTTATGTTCTGGAAACTCCTCAAGACTTTTCTCTTCGCCTCCTTATTCTCTCTCTCTCCCCTGCTAACCACCTCTGCTGCTCTCTCCTCTACTTCTGCTCAGTTTCGCTGATTGGCTACCTGGTGTACCTCCAGAGCCTCACGGGGCCTAAGCTTGCATCGCCACTCACCTGCACTTGTCCCCAGGCCTTGCACTTGCCGCAGCACTACCGCACTTCGGTGATGACCCATGATAGTGGTATCTCTCTGCAGTTAACCTATGTTCTAACAGGACTGGGAGCACTTGGTCCCCATTACCCCCCCATGCACTTCCTTACTATTCTTCTGCATACTCTGAATGTACCATGCCTAGTAAGATTTTTGTCTGTTTTCCCTATGTCTTCCCCTCCCATGCATGGTTGCGCTTTGGAACACTTGTGCATAAGCGCATAATAAATAATCAATCAATCAATGAGCTACAGAGGTTCTTCTGTCAATATAAACATTGTGTTTGGTTGACGTCTGCCTGTCTTAGCAGCCGCATGAAAAGGAGTGTTCGTTTTATTCCTCTTCCTGGCATGCACTCAAGGATTTTCTACTCCCTTCTACCATTTTTCTTTTTTTTTTTGTTTTAAACTTTATTTATACATTTTAGAATTACATTTACAAACAAAACTTGGACTGCCCAACTGTGGGTCAGTCAACTTGTGCCGGTACACCTCCTTGTATCCCCTCCCCGCCCCCTGCCCCCCGTCAAGCCCCGGGATTGTGTGAAGTCTTTTATTTTGAAGTTCTTCCTTTTCCAATGCCGCAGGTTGGTCGCAGACTTTGAATTATGTACAGATTTATAATTTTACTCAATCGTCTTGTTGCTTTGCAGTCGAGGAGGTTGACGACTCGCCTTTGCAATTGATTTAGATATGTACATAGGGACCCCAAATGTCTGGTGGGCGTGCATGTATCGGTAATGTCTTAATAAATTCTGAGTCTACTTCTTGACAGTAGAGTACGTCTTTCCGCCATTTTGCTATTGTTGGAGCTGGGCCCTGACCCCAATACATGGCAATTCTTCTGCGTGCTAATACTAGCAGCACGTTTGCTAGTTTCCTTACTGTAGGCGTTAGCTGCTTTGTCATTCCAAGTAGCGCTATCGTGGGGATGGGTCTTAGCTCCTCTCCGATTATTGCTTCTGTCTCTTGGAGTACCTGTGACCAGAACTGGGTCACTGCTGGGCAGCTCTAGGCGAGATGGATAAAGTCGGCTGCTGGTGTTCCGCATCTCTCGCACTTTGCGGCTGACTCTGGTTTCTGAGTCTGATGAAGTATGAACTCCCACTCTTCATCTGGAATGGGGACCCGTAGCGCTTCTTCCCACCTCTCTTTTGTGCGTGTATTTTCCGGTGCTGTATCGGTTATGAGAGATCTGTATAATGACGAGACTAGCTTCCCCTCCCTCTGTGCCTGTATCACGCCGTGCAGCAATTGTCACATTGGTGGTTGTTGTGGGAATGACGGGAAGAAAGCCTGAATAGTGTATTGCAGCCTAAAGTACATGAACGTCTCGAGCGAGGTGGAGCAGCCTCTCTCTTTGGCCTGTTGTAATGTCATAAATGTTCCATCTACGAATAGGTCCCCCAGTGAGTGTATGCATATTTTGTCAGCCCATTGGTGAAAAACCTTTTCAGCTGTGAGGGGTATCCCTGGAATAAATCTAACGGGACGGAGGGGGGAGTATCTAACTTGCAGCCCGTATTTTTTTTTTTTTTTTTACAGTTTGCGTAAGTGGACAGTACCATGTTTAGTTTGGTGTGGGGCACTGGTTGTTGGCTGATCATGACTGCTCTTAATAGGTTAGGTGAGGATAGGGCACGTTCTATTTGGACATGTGGTCTGATGAAATGGATGGAATACCAGTGGCTCAAAAATTGTGCCTGAGCGGCCCAGTAGTAGCGCTCCAAGTCGGGGAGCGCCAGCCCCCCCCTGGACACCAGTAGCAAAAGTGTCGAGTAAGCTACCCTTGCTGGCTTATTGGCCTAGATCAGTTCCAATATGAGGCTATTTATTTTCCCCAAGAAACATCGTGGTATTAGGATTGGTATATTGGCGAACAAATAGAGAAGTTTAGGGAGAATTACCATCTTGACCAATGAGGCTCTCCCCCAGAGCGTCAGTGTTTTCCATCTGCTCACTTTATCCTGGAGCGATTTCAATGCCATCTCATAATTATCTTGTAAGATATTGTGGTAGCTTTGGGATAAAAGAATACCCAGGTACCGCACTTGGGAGCTCTCCCACTTAAAGTTATAGTCATCTGCACATTTTCTGGTGTTGGGGGTCAAGGGGAAGATGATTGACTTGGAATGGTTAATTTTCAAGCCTGAGACTGTGCTAAATTTAACTATTTCATGCATTGTGGGGTTCAGGTTCTCAATGGGGTTTTGAATGAATAGTACTATGTCATCAGCGTAGAGGGAGACAATTAGCTATGGGACCCTATGGAAAGACCTCTTTGGCGTTGCCGTGCGCGCAGGCCTGATGCCAGGGGTTCCATCACCAGCGCAAATATTAGCGCTGATAATGGGCATCCCTGTCTGGTTCAGCGTTGGATTTTGATCTCTGCGGATTTCGTTGTACCAAGAATAATGGCTGATTGGGGTTTGTTATATAAGAGCGACACTAGTTTCACGAAATGGTTCCCCAGTCCAAGTTGCCTGAGTACCGCGTACATGAAGGGCCAGTCGACAGAGTCGAATGCCTTCTCCGCGTCGAGAAGGACTGCGGCTGCCTGGTGTGCGGGGTCAAGAGCCTCCATGGCTGTGAACATTCTTCTAATGCCGGACGTCGTGTTGCGGCCGGGTACAAAGCCTGCCTTGTCAGCGAGTACCAGTGCCGGCATCAGGGGAAGAAGTCTGTTGGATAGAATTTTGGCCAGGATCTTGTCTAAATTTATTAAGGAAATTTGTCTGTAAGATCTGCATTCCTCGGGCGGTTTATCTTTTTTATGCAGGAGGATTAAGTTGGCTTCCCTTAGAGTTTGAGGGAGAATTCCTGTTTCTGATGCTTCCTCATAGACTTTCAAAAGGAGAGGAGCCAGAATAGGGGCAAATGCTTTATAGAATTCCCCAGTCAGGCCATCTGGCCCGGGGGCTTTGGTATTGGGCAGGCTTTTTATTGATTCTAGGATCACTTCTAATGAGATGGGGTCATTTAGGGGTTCACAAAGTTCTCTCTCTATCCAGTACAGTTCTGTGTCAGCTAAGTAGTTGTGTAGGATCTCGGTGTCTATTGGGTGTCTTGCACTGTAAAGGTTCTGGTAGAAGGCGCGGAACACTTCAACTATCTCTTCCTCTGTATGAACCAATGCACCTTGTGTAGAGCGGACTCTTTCTACTAGGGTTGGTTTCCTGCCAGCGGCATTCAGGTCTTTGCCCCTCTCCGTATTGGCGTATCTGGTGGCCACGTCTTAGGAATTTCAGCTCACGTTCTGCTGTGGTCCTGAATTTCAGTAGTTCTTCCTTGAGTTCCGCTTGTACGTGCACTTGATTTGCAGAGGTGAGCTGTAGTTCTAGGGCTTTCAAGTGTTCTTCGCTGGAGGCTAGTTCAAGACGTATTCATTTTAGCATCCCATTTTCTTTAGCAATGCATACCCCCCCTTACATAACATTTTAAAGTTTCCCAAAGCGTTCCTGCTGACGGGACTGTGCCTTGGTTAAGGGCCAGGAAGGATGCAATTTCCTCTCGTAGTTCGGAAGCAAATACTTGGTCAGACATTGCTCTGGGCTTAAAACACCAGTGAGGTGTTCTTGGTTTACCACTAGGAATGTTGCATTCGAGAGTCACTGTGGCGTGATCCGAGAAGATTCTCTGAAGGATTTGGCATGTTCCCCATTGGAGTGTGCTTCGTGCTGAAACAAGGAGGTAGTTAATGCGTGAACTCGTGTGGTGGACCTCCGAGTGGAAAGTGTATTCACGGTTCTCCCAATCTCTCCAGACGTTTATCAGATTATACGCTCTGCATATCTCTTGGACTTGGAGACTGGCTGTGGGCGGTTGGGCTGTTAGGGTCTGTGATTTATCTTTCCGTGGGTCTAGATGTGTATTTAGGTCACCACCCCAGATTATGGTTGCTGTGTTGGATTGCATAAGGTGAGCGAGCACCGAGTCGAAGTTGTTCGCCCCATCTACATTGGGGCCATAAGAATTCACAAATACAACCTCCCTCCTGGCTATGACTCCCTGCACTAGGAGAGCTCTACCTTCCGTGTCTTCTCCACTTTTATCATGCGGAAGCTGACTTTTGGATTTGAGGGTGGCTACTCCTCTGGCATACGATGAGTAGGAGGAAAAGTAACGATGACAGCCCCAGTTTCGAGCCCATAGATGCTCTTTGTGTGGTAACAGGTGAGTCTCCTGTATCATGGCTACATCCATGTTCTGCCGCTTGAGGCTTTGTAGAATCTTTCTTGTTTTGGACAGTATGTTACTTCCTCTGATATTCCACGTTGCTACCTTGAATAGTATGGATAGTTTTGTTGTTCATGGCACAGAACTTGTACGCAGTGCCTCAGTGGCCAGCAGCGGTTCGGCGATCTCCTTGGCAGCATGTTTGCGCCTGTTTGACCTGTTCTCCAGGGACGGAGGGATGCGGCGGGGGGTGGAGGGGGACAGTCCGGCATCTACCCATAGCAATTCAACTGAACAATACCTTACACGGACAACCCCCAACTTGTCCGTTCGGCAACCCTCCAAAACTAGTTAATCTTGCTGCGCATGGGGCGCTAGCGTCCTCACAAGGGTGGAGGCTCCCTTCTCAGAATGCGTTTGTTGTCCTGCTGCAGGTCTTCATCGGTTAGTTCTGGTGTGTTGCTTATTTGGGAATCATGGTGGTATTCTTTCTGCTCGCTCTCTCTGGGGCACCCCAAGACATTATTAGAGACCTTGCATCCATGTCTGTCAAGAAATAAGCTGGCGTCTTCCGGTGAGTTGAAGAAATGGACTTTTCCTTCATATTGGATGCAAAGTTTTGGGGGAACAGCATTGAGTATACTATTTGATTTTCACGTAGCCGACGTTTGGCTGTTACAAAGGATCTTCTTTGGGCCTGTATTGGGGAGAAGTCGGATATATTTGTATGGCGTCACCGTCGTATTGCAGGTTGCCTTTCTCCATAGCCAGCCTTAGAATTGTGTCTCGATCTTTGTAATTCAACAGCTTGGCTATGATCGGGCGGGGAGGTGCTCCCGAGTGGGTTTAGGTGATGGGATCCTGTGTGCCCTCTCTACAACAAATAGTTGTGATAGAGCTGAGCTGGCGAAGAGATCTTTGCACATTTTTTCAATGTTGTCTTCCATCTTGTTTTGTGTCTGCATTTCTCTGACTCCGACCACCCTTATATTGTTTCGACGGGATCGTCCCTCCAAGTCCTCGTTCTTGGTCATGACTGATTTAATTTGGCCTTCTAATGATGACACTATCAATGTTAGTGACACTGTGCCATCGTCTAGGTCTGAGACTCTCGGTTCGACGTTGTCCAGTCTGTCTCTGTGTTTATCTAGGCGATGTTGAAGCAAATCTACCTTGGACGATAGCGAGTCGATCTTACTGTCCAAGTTGCCAATCACTGTTTTTAAATCCATTAAGATCTCTCAGATATCCACCTGCTGTGGTGTTGTCCAGCACCACCCGTGGGGCTTAAAATTGTGGGCTATAGGAGCCCAGTCCATATGTGGTGGTGTTCGGGGTCGGGTCACTGCTGCCCAGTATTAACGCTTCAGTGGTGCCACTGTCTTCTACCACTGCTGCTGCCCTGCTTCCTACGCAGAGCCCGCAGCCACCCGAGGCCGCTGCAACGCGTGTCAGCAGCGCCCTGCACGGGGGGGTCCAGATCACTCCTGGCATCCAGCGTTTATGGGGTTGGTCGCTGCTGGGCATATAGCGTGCGCTACTTGTGTTGCTGCCCCCGTAGTTTGTGATGTTACTCTCTAGGGGTGGTGTCTGTAAAATGTTCAGCCAGCTTGTATGTGGTTTTCACAGCCAGGCATCTGCCCGCCGTCGTTTCAAACTGGGAGGGGGGACATATTACTCATCTTTGCAGCTCCCTCCGCCTGCACGGTGCGTGCCGCCTGCCAGTCGCGGCATGGTGCAGGGAGGGGTGGGGGAGCAGGATGCTGCGGGGAGGCCGCCCGGACCCGTTCTGTTCTTGCGGGACCGCTCCGGTCTGTTGATCACACCCTCCCCGCCACCAGCCACCCAGCACTTACTTTGCGCCCTTCCACGCGGTGTGGCCTCACTCCTCGCCTTGCTGGAGTGGGTCCGGGCAGGCTCTTCCAACTCGGGCTCCAACTCGGGCTGGACCAGAGCTCCGCCTCCGATAGCCACGCTGGTGTTCTGCCTTGATTCCCTCCGCCCGCTTCGCGGAAGGCCGGCACAAACCCGCAGACACTGCTCGCTATGATCCCCCAACAGCACCAACGGGGCGGCCCAGGCGCTGTCTTCGGGTTGCAGCGGGTGTTCGTTGGCGGGCTGAGGCTTGCCGGTCTGCTGTCCTGTGTTCCAAAGGATCTACTTGAGCCTCGGGGGTGTGGCCTGCCGGGAGCTGGCCATCCACGCCACAATGTCTCGGCGACTCTGGCCCCCCTGGGTCGATTTTCACCCGGTTTTCGGGCTCCACAGGTGCTCTGCTGATTACTTGCTTCCAGCCTGCAAACACGGGTCAGAACGGCATCAGTTTGCTGCGATTAACCAGGATTTTTAAGGGAGCCTCCTGGGAGCTCACAGAGGAGCCGCCATCTTGGGTGTCCCTCTAGCGCCCTCTTCTACCATTTTCCTTTTAAAAACATACTGCTACATTCTGCCGAGAACTTCCAAAGACTGCCCTATTAGAAATGAAAGTTTAAGTCAGTGGCTCCATGTCATGGTGTTTAAGAGCGAAACCAAGGCACACATATTGACATACTTTGCTCAAAATACTGGTTACATTGCACAATTGTCCACCCTATGAGAAGCTTTTAAAATATATACATGAGTAAGATTTGCATTGGTACATAAAGCTAGGTTTAATACCTTTTTATTTTAATTTTATTTTTTACTCCCTTCGACCTTATTCCAAGGCTCCCAGAATAACTATTTTGGAGGTTGTTCGTAGTCCATGATCTTTGCTAAAAAGTCAACCACTGCACAGGTTAACGCAACATTATTTCCTGACAATAGAGTGAACCACCATTCCTCAATATGTTCACAATCAGGTGCAAATCTTCCTAGGAAAAACGATCGATGGGTTGATATTTCACCACATTCGGTAATCAAGTGTTTTAATAATTCTATTGACAGTGAGCAAAATCTGCATAGATTGTCCTTTGTGTCTTTGTCATGTTTTAGCCACAACATTTGTTTTGTTTTATATGCATTTAGGCGAAGCCTCAAGAAATTGTTACGATGTAATCTCGATGGAAATCTTGCAAGATATTTTGGTAGTTTGTCCAAGCTATTACTTGCTACTCCTGTATAGAGAGACGTCGGCATAGTATTGCGTACTTCATTGTTCTTGATCCAGTTCCACTGTCTTAGTTTCTTTTTGGCAACTTGTGGGGCGGCCATCAGTTTCCCATGATATGTCAGCCACTTCTAGAATCTTCCTAATTTTATTGGCCCAAGTCAGCAGAATTCCGGAGTGAGGATTCTTGTCTGTTGATTGGAGTATTCTATATGCTGGAGCAATCTCGACTAAATACATTTTACGTAAAACTGCAATTGATTTCCATTGAATGATCCCATATAAGAGGCTCTAGGCCTAATTCATGTCTTATTGCTACAGTAGAAGTACTAGAAGGCAATATCAACAGGCTTCTCCAAAAGTGCCCCTCTAATGTTGCCCAGAGTCAATTATCAATGATCCAGTCTGCCACTGCCCCATATGTTATCGCTGGAATGACTTTATGAGTATAGAAGGACCTTATTGGAGAAAGTGTGAATTTGCCATATTCAAAGTGCAGCCTTTGACCTTGCATAGTGAATGTTGACATGCAATGCTTCAAATCTACCACCCAATCCCCTTCTCTGATGGATTTGTTGATCTCAACTCCCAAATAACGGATTACTGAGACAGACTCGATCGTCTCACCAGCTGCTGTCCAAATAAAAGATTTGACTCTTGTTTGACATTGAGTACCAATTGCTATGATCTTCGATTTTCCAGCATTAATTGCTAGATGATTAGCTTGTAAATAGGAGACTAGATTATTTATCAGCCGTTCTAAACCGATTTGGGTTAAATCAAAGAAAACAATGTCATCAGCATAAAAATCCCAACTAATGTGATGGCCATTTAGTTTCGGTGGAAAACGGTGTGCTTCGCTTAATACCCCTGAAATATCTGAGATGTACAATTTAAACAAAAGCGCTGCCAAAGGGCAGCCTTGTTTTACACCCTCAGTTGTTATTACTTCTTTCGTCAAATGGCCACTTTCATTAATGCGCACTCTTATGGATGTTTCATTATGTAGTAATGGAAGGGTTTGGGTGGGCACCGCAATATTCAAAAACATATAATTATGTTAAGTCAGTAAATGATCTAAAATAAAATCATGTAATGGGAGCACACACTGTAGCCTTGGCACAAGGTTATGAACACAACTAGAAAGAGATTAGGGGCGGAGGACCTTCCGCACCTGAGTGTGCTCACTCAAAATACTCCTTCCAGAGTATGTTTATGTTTGATTCTTTCCAAGCCAATCTTGTATCCAACTCACTCCAAAAGTTCAATTAAGTCAAGGTAGAACTGAATGTGTATCCTTATTTTTGACACCAAAGTGTCATAATTTATTGCTTCTTTAGTATTATGCCTGACAGGTCAGTGTCCATTTTCTCCTTGCCAATGCATTTCGGACTATGTCCATCTTCAGGGCTCCTAGGCACTGATTATAAATAATCAACTTATCACAGTGTCTACAACAATCAATTAGGTATGCGTTCACAACACAGTCCAAACATAGGTAATTTCAATATTGACCATTGCACATAGATTATTGTTAAGTGAATTATAATATGATATGAATTATAAAATTGCACGTAACCCCAACACAAATGTAGTCCATGATAGAATATGTAGAATATGAAAATAGATTCAAATTAATACTTGTTTTCAGGAATGCTGATGTATATAACACAAATTCTTAACTTCAAAATAAGTATCTCTCATATGTTCATACCTGTGATACTTGGTGTTCACAGAACTGTATCCCTGCTCAAATCCAAACAAAGGGGGGGTGGTCATGTATCAATTAACAAACATCGGTATATGAAACTAGTGAGCAGATTTAGCAAAAAACTTCCATTGTCTTACCAGAATGTAGATCAATCTGGCTGTCTGATCTGTAGGGGTTACAGAATTGTGCTTGTTAGAATTAGGGTCCCATCTCTGTATTCCTAACCTTTCCCTACTTTGTGCATGCTTACCTCCGTGGTCTGACGTTACAGAGTCCCGAGTGACAGCTCTAAGAGGCTGCCGACTCGGATGAACGCTTTTTAATAACGCTGGTCACCTTCACGCATGCGCGAGCAGATCCCACGTTTTAATTCTATCTCATTACTCAATATATCCACAACACAATAAGGTGACTCTTTTCTTAGTACCAGGTGCATCTATCTAATGAGCCTTACTCTGTATTATACTTGTAGTATTTAAATTGCGTGTTATTTGTGATTCTATTACAATGCGCTGTTGCGCATGCGCATTAGATTAGTGTCGCAGTACGGCGCAAATGCGCATGCGTGTGTTAATAAAAAGGTAGTGTCTCAGGTAATGAATCCACTAATGTTGTATACCGAGGGGCTTTTGTGTAATAGAGCATAGATACACTATGTATGTACATTGTGTACACATATATGTTCCTCAAATATTAATAGTTCTAAGTTGGACACAAAGAAACAAATTAAGATCAATGGAGTGAAGATCCACTCCTAGCTAATGCGTCACTATCTTACTCAAAAGGCGTATCAGAACCACTAATCTAAGCCAGTACTGACTGGACAATTTGAGTGCTAATGTTTATTGATGCATGTGTAATACATGTGCAGCGGGAATACATGACCAGGCAGTATTTGACACTGCCTTGCGTCCCATAGGGAAAAGTTTCCAAGGAAAAATGTCCTCATGTGGGACGTTTTCATGTTGCCCTACGGATTATATTTCAGTCCTACGGATTATATTTCAGTCCTATGTTTAATTACTGAGTTAGTATAGAGCGATCCATCTAGTAGCTTAAACAAACAAGTACAATCATAATGAAAATTCACATTAACAGGGGACATTACTGCATGTCCATGTCCACAACCCTGTCATTTACAAAAAACACAAAAAGTTGATCCCTTCATTTATCTCCACTGGTCTGAGGGCATCTAGGCGGTCTATGCAGTAGGATTCTTGTTGGTTTAATCTTTTACCATGTGCATTCTGTAGTCTGACCACTTCCAGTAGTTGTATCCTTATCTGGCTGATATTATGTTTCATCTGATTCCAATGTCTAGCCACTGCTGAATTCACATTGTTAGTACGTATACAGGATCTATGTTCGTTCCAACGAACTTTACCTGGTCTTTTAGATTGTCCCACCTAATAAATACCACATGGGCATTTAATCCCATATATGATATTTGGTGTATCACACGTTGCATAATTCTTAAGCTTGATCTTTTCTCCCGTTCGGGGATGGTTAACAGTTTCTCCTTTTATTATAAAGTTACAATTGCTACAATGGAGGCATGGGTATGTCCCTTTCCTCGAGTTGACCAGTTTGCTCATCCTTGTTCTGGTCTTCACTAATTTATCTCTCAAGTTGGCGCTCCTTTTGTAAGCAAATATTGGGATTTCTTTAAAAAGATGTTCCACTCTCGCATCATTTGTCAAAGTGCGCCAGTTCTTTTTGATTACGGACTTGATTTTGTTGCTTTGCAATGAGTAACAGGAGACATATGCTATAGATGGTGTCGTTTTTTTATGGTGGTGGTGTTCTGTTGTGTAGTTGATAATAGTTCTTTTGTTTCACTTATCTCTCTTGGTTTGTATCCTCTTGCTGCAAATTTCTCACCCATTTTTGCAGTTTCACTCTCACATGTGGTAGGGTAATTTACAATCCGCTTCACTCTCATCATTTGACTGTAAGGAAGATTCTTTATCAAACTAGGCTGATGAAAGCTGAGGCGATGCAGTAAGTTATTGCGGTCTGTTGCTTTTCTGTAAATATTAGTCAGATAGCTGCCTTCATGTACCTCGATCTGGACATCTAGATGATGTTTGTTCTAGACACTTCATGTGTGAATTGTATTCGTTGGTCAATACTATTCAGATAAATGAAGAAGGTCTGTAACGATTCTTCTGTGCCGGTCCAGATCCCAAAGATATCATCTATGAATCTAACCCACATCGAAATTTGTGCCTTCCAATCAGTAATTCCTAGAACATGGTCCTTTTCAAATTTATGCATGAACGTGTTTACATAGGTAGGGGCCATCGATGCACCCATGAATTAGTGCAAGTATGAATTCTTTAATGGCTTTTAGATCTCCTTCTCTTAGTAGAAGCCATTCAACGGCCTCCATCCCCAAGTTGTGTGGGATAGATGTATATAGACTTTTCACATCTATCATCTACATTCTGGTAAGACAATGGATGTTTTTTGCTAAATCTGCTCACTAGTTTCATATACCAATGTTTGTTAATTGATACATGGCCACCCCCCCCACCCCTTTGTTTGGATTTGAGCAGGAATACAGTTCTGTGAACACCAAGTATCGCAGGTATGAACATATGTGAGATACTTATTTTGAATTTAAGAATGTGTGTTATATACACCAGCTTTACTGAAAATAAGTATTAATTTGAATCTATTTTCATATTCTACATATCCTATTATGGACTACATTTGTGTTGGGGGTACGTGCAATTTTATAATTCATATCATATTATAATTCACTTAACAATAATCTATACATGTGCAATGGTCAATATTGAAATTACCTATGTTTGGACTGTGTTGTGAATACATACCTAATTGATTGTTGTAGACACTGTGATAAGTTGATGATTTATAATCGGTGCCTAGGAGCCCTGAAGATGGACATAGTCCGAAATGCATTGGCAAGGAGAAAATGGACACTGACCTGTCAGGCATTATACTAAAGAAGCAAAGCCATAAAAGCCACTCTGTTCGCCTGATCAACACCTCAGTCCCTGGGGACTACTCGCCACATTTCTTGATAAACCTGCAAATGTACCTGCAACTAGCTGACTGTATTAATTTGCTACCAATGTAAAATATGTAAAATGTAAAAAATGTATTTTGACCTCCCTGCAACTAAGTTCCCTACAATTACAGCGCCACGATGCCCATGGGCTGTTTGTCTGCTATACAAATGTAAAAAAAAAAAATAAGGGTGGCGGGCATGACCATGCTGTTAACTTTCTCCACAGTTTTACATGATTGATGGTATCAAAAGCCTGGCGCATATCGATGAAGGCTATAAACAATTTCTTATGAGACTTCAGGGCTTCAAGCGTCAACAGATTAACTATTAGTAAATTTACTTCAGTTCCAACTTCTTTGGTGAAGCCCGTTTGGCGACAGTCCATCAGGCCAGTTTTAGTTGCCCATGCTGTAATTCTAAGTTGTAAACAGGAGGCAAAAATCTTACATATTGTGTCTAATAGTGCAATAGGGCGATAATTCAGCAGATCGTCCCTATTGCCTTTCTTGAATATAGGGATAATTACTGCTGATTTCCAAGAAGTCAGAATTTCGTTTGAAATTGATATGAGTGAAAAGAGCTCCTCGATGAATTTAGCCCACAGCTCTTTTTTTGCCTTCAACATTATGTTGGCCAGGCCATCGGGGCCTGCTGCGTGTACATTTTTTAGCTGTTGAATCATTGTTGCAATATTGTCTCGGGATTCCATACATCCCAAGGCACCATACAATCTGGAATTGTTAGCTCCATGTGCTCCAGTCCATCATTGAAGACACCTTTTAAAGTGCTCCTCCCAAACTGATGGAGAGATTCCATTGACTAATCCTGCCTCTTGACATGTGCTCCTATTAAGAATTTTCCAAATTTCTCTGGTTCTATGTTGGGTAATAAATTTGAGCACAAGTTTTGCACATTCTTGGTCTCTTATTAATTTGAATGATTTAAGCCAATTCCGATATTTCATCTTGCATTATTCGATTGCTAATGAAGTATCACCTCCAGAACTCTTCTTTTTGTAGCTGTCTGATGTTTTTGTTCATTCTTTTTTTCTCAAGGCTCACCATAACATTAAAGACATATATTATTTTGATTGTGACAAGGATTTTGTCATAGACTTTTTTTGTACAAAATTGGAGAAGTAAAGGTGAGTAATTTACTCTTAACGATGTAGAAAGCGAACCCTCTTTTATCCTATGTCTTAGCGTATTTATTTGAGAATCATTAATTCTTAATCTGTTGACTCCTTGATTTATTTCGATCGGATAAATGTATTTCGTCCTAGTGTGCATCCCTTCCAATAACCAGGTTAGTTCCAATAAGTGATGATCGCTATTGGATGTTTTGTGGATTTTCAAACAATTCATTTTTTGGCCATGAGCATGAAGTAATCCATATATAGTCTAAAGTTTTATAATTTACATATCTTTGCCAGGTGTAACCAACAGGAATATCACCTTTAACTGATCCATTTACCATCTCGCAATTTCTGGATTTCATAGCCTGCTTCCACATTTCACCTCTTGAAGCAGCTTCCTGTGACTTTGTTGATCTTGTTTGCGAAGTTTCAAACCAAGAAAAGTTTAGATCACCACAGATTATAATTGCGAGATCCAAGTATAAAATTAAGCAAGGGTCAATTATGGAGGTCACTGCTTTGATGTAATAAGTTGTTTCTATCATGACTGGGCTCCAATAAGTGTTAATCAATAACAGATATTTCATATGATCTTTGTCTGGTATCGTCAAATTCAACAGTGTCCCTTGCACAAAACTATTTGGGTTATAAATTTCCTTTACCACCCAGCCATAGGAGTTGTTCACCATTGTTAAAAGACCAGAGAATGGGCGTCCTTGGTTATTTTTTCCTGCCTCATTTAACAAGATTGTGTAACCATCTTTTACTGGAGTCTCCCGCAGCCAGGTTGCTTGCAGACAAATCACAAACTTATTTGACAGGGATAGGGGAAAGTCTTGAAACAGGTGATGGAATCCTCTAGTATTCCATGATATTAATCCACAGAAATCCACTCCATGGGAAGGCACTAGTTATGCTTGATTGTTATTTTCATGTCCAGCCTTCCTGGAGTTACGCTCGCCTACCCTTTGTCGTGATTCAGTTGGTGATCTTGGCGATTTCAAGTTGAATTGACGCCTTAATGCCTCTCGCCGTAATTCATTAGATGATTTAAGCCCCTTTTCCTGCAATGATGTATCTTTCAGTGGTGTCACCTGACCCTTCTTGACTTGTATATCAAAGCTATGGGACAGGATCTCATCTTTTGCAGCCAGAAGTGTTTTTTCTACTGCCATCAACCTTATATGTAAGAACACTTTGTCAGCCGAGTCTTCTGATATATATTCAACAATCACTATGTCCTCTGAGGTGATTGTACGTAGTGAGGGTATGTTATGCAGTAACCGCATCCCATTTCTTCTGTTGAGGTTGACCTCCTTGTCATCCGGGAACAGATTTTCCACCCGAATCTTCCACGCTGTTGAAATACTTTCTACTAATTGCCCTGGGCGTGGTCTTGGATGTGATGCTTTTTGATTTTCCATTTGAGCAGACGTCATTTTTGGATTTAAATTTAGTCGGTTTACTGACCGCACTCTCCACTGAAACCGAAAGATTTGCCGCAGCTACCTTGAAATTAGGAATGACATCCTTTGAAGAAAGTGTTTGCTGTACATTGGTTTTTTGTTTGCTGAAAGGTGCTTTTGTAGGCAAGAGGTCATTAGTGCCTATAAGGAACTGCGATCTTGACTCCTGTCTGTTGATGGTACCATTTTCCACATTTAAGGAGCATTTTGAACTCTTGGAGTCATCTGAGTCAATAGAATAAGTCGAAAATTCACATAAATCCAATGACCCATCCCAAACATCACTTTTCTCTCCTTCCGAATCTAACCGGACCAGTTGGTTGGGATTTTGTTTTTGAGATTTTACATACTGTTCTCTGAGATACATCTTCGTTTAGTTTGGACTTTACGACTAAATGATCTGCTGATTTTTTTCTTCTCCTGTTTCCGCTCAAAAAGGCCAAGTTTTTATTGCGTTGACACATTTCTGACGAATTGCTTAACATCTGCAGAATTCTTCCTTTGTGCATGTTTAGTACTCTTACATTTATCGTCTGCTGAATTTTTAGGGTTTAGCTTTGTTTTCATAAAATTTTTGGACGATAAAGTTTTGGCCGGCCCAGAGAAGATTCCAAATGTCAGTTCCTTTACTTTACTGGAACCTATGTTTGTAGCAGTCAACTTATTTCACATACCTGTTAACTGAGAATCTACAGAGACCATGGGCATTTGTGACACAATGGATACCACGGTCGTTTCTGATGGTGCCGGCACCTGTTGAATTGTTCTTGTATTTTGAGCATCTTGAGAGCCTGTAACAATGTTTGTGGAATGACCTGGTATTGAGGCCTGAGCGATGTTTTGCCGGGGCTCATTCGGAGCTAAAACCGATGAGGGTAAACTTGCATCGTGTCAGGTGTCGTAGAACCAGAGTTGACCCCTCTAGATTGCATTAGTTGAAAGTCACATTTCTTGTTTTCATTATGCCTTAGCCATTTCATACAGTCAAGTACCGCATTCATGAGGGTGGCATTGTCCGCATGTTCCCTGTCCGCGAGATCACCCAAGCGATAGTTCGATTGTGAAGACATGTCAGCCTCTTTCTAATCTTTTTTGTAAAGCAGCATTAGTTTGTTCCATGTTTCCCAATTTTGTAATTAAGTTGTTTAGTTGTGCACCTTGATCTTTTAAAGAATAATTTAGGGAATCGTAAAGCTTTACAAAAGGGATGAGTGCTAATGAGGTGGCCGCAAGGACGTTGTTGTTAATTTGTATCCCTGCTGCCACCGACAAATTGGCTTTGTTGTTGCGATCTGGATCCATCTCCAAGGAAGATGTATGTTGAGGCACTTCCTGGATCTGTGCTGATGTAGGCGACTTGCGCACATTTATTTGTGTTGAGGAATCAATATTGTCGACCATCCTCTTACAGGAGTTTCCTGTCATTTTTACCTCGTCACATAATTCTGATTTATCATGTAAAGTCAATCCTTTCATAATTGGAGTGCTACATTGTTCTGTGGGCTGTAAATGAACGGCTGAAGCGGACAAAGATTGGACATCAGTCATTTTGTGTGCAATTGCATTGTATTGGAGTCTTGTTGACAGACGAGTTGACAAAGCTGTTTATCTTTAATCAATTGATAATAAGCTGTCAGATGCTCAGTCAAGCGTGCCTCTCGACCTATTAAATCTAATTCATGGGACGTATAGGGGGACGATACATGCTTTGACATTTTTGTCGTCTGAGCGGGCATTGAGTCTCGCATTTGTTGTAAAATTTCAGTCATTTGCACATTGCTTTTTGTCCACCAAATTCAATTGTTTACTGCTACAGCCTGCATTGTTTCCAAGGTGGTGACCCGGCACTGCAGCGTTATGAGACTTTTCATTCATCGTTTCAGTCACCCGACTATTACTCGATGATTTAACATTCATGTGTGAGCTTCTGTTTTTGGCTGTGCGTGCGCCAGGTCTTAATTGCGACGACAATGCATCTTTCCTCATCGATACTGGAGTTATAGATTCTATTTCCATGGACCTAACTATTTGAACATTATGTTGAGCAAACGCGCAATCAATTTGTTGGGATTCATGTGATTGTTGTGGTTCTGAGAGGTTCTCTGTCGATGGTATCGGAGGAACAAAAACAAACTTATTTTGATATGTTGCGTCTTTTAGGACTTGAATTTGTAGCAGCTCGGTGTCAGTAACATCAAACGACGATTGAAATGAAGCCGTGTTCACCTCGATTACATTATCAGATGGAGCCTCAGCGATAGAAGAGCCGACAATTCGTGCTTGTGATTGCAAACACTCCTCATTTGTATCACGTGCAACAGCAGATTCCCCGCCGTCGGCCGGAGAAGGAGTTGGAATTCCTTGAGAACGACTTACGGAGGACTCAATCCGTGGCGTCTTTATGAATATGGGCTCCGGTTCTCTCATAAGCACATTCAAAGACGCTGTAGCTTCTGCCAACAGGGACAATGCAGGAGCACAATTCAGAGCACTTTGAATGTGTTTCAACGAACTATGTTGAGAGACAGAAGCAGTCACTTCTTCGCTTACCTCAGCAAAAACAGAGGAGGTTTTGTCAGAGTCAGTCTCCATGTCGAACGTTGTACCTTGTTCGCTGTTTTGGTCGTGTCTGTGGGCCCATCGTGACACGTGGGTGTTTGCAGTACTTGATTGCGACTACTTGTTGCTTCCTTGCTTCGGGGCGGACTGGGGCAGACTGGGACTCTCCTCAGGACTTCGCGCAGCGCTCCGCCCACACGTATAGCTTTTTAAGGTGGAGTCTTAACTGAGCGAGCAATTCAGTTAAAGGTAAACAGACCAAAAGGCTGGGAATGCACAGGTCGTCGCAGCAGCTCCTTTCACAGCAGAAACTGGGGCAGACTTGGACTCTCCTCGGGACTCCGTGCTTAATATCCATTCATCACACAGTGGCAATTTTGGGAACTTCCCTTTGGTCATTGAAAGAGTATGTCAGTGTGCCTTATGAGATGGAGGTGCATGACATTAAAATCCCATTTGTTCGATTTCATGTAGTGGCCAAAAGCAAATATAAATGTACAAATAAGTCAGTTATGGTGAGACAATTTGGTTTTCAGGACAGATCTGGTATAGTACTAGCCTGGGTAGTTAGTAGACACCAGACCTACCCTCTAATACGCTCACCAGGCTCCCACAGAGGCGTCGATCTGAACTGGACAGCTGCGGTCTCCACCAATGTGACGCGTAGGGCCGAGATGACGGACTGGACTGGCCCACCTAGCTTCATTTTCTTGGCCCGTAGGAATATTCTTCTGTAAATGGAGAAAGGGAATTAACCACTCGTGGGGTTGAACGTAAATGCCCCTTAGGTGCCAGAGTGCAGCGGGAACGTGCAGAAGGATGCGGTGGATCGTGAGGATGCTGCGAAGGCCGGTGAGTTCAGCGTGGCGCTGCAGCAGGCGAGGCAACACGCGTAAAATGGTTCTTCCTTCCAGCTCGAAGGCCGTGGTGGATCCGGAATTCAGGTAAGGATCGAAGGTTTTGCTCTTATTCTAACCTCTTCTCCTTCTGTTCCTCCCTTTTTCTAGGAGCTGCAGACTCGAGGCGGGCGTGGCAGAAGACTGGATGTAGGCTTGCAGACACAGTGAGCGTTACGCTGCTGGATGCAGAATAACACGAAGCGTGTGCTGCTCTTCGGGCGTGGTTTAAATAGCCTCCAAAGTAGTCCCAGGTAAGTATTCCTCCCCAGCCCCACCCGAGTAAAAAATAGGCCCTAGGTAAAATAGTCCCTTCCAAGCCTCATTTGGCTTGGAGCTTTGCAGCATGGTCTGCATCAGGTAAGCTTGCAGCATGGTCTGCATCAGATGAGTTCTGCTCTATGAGCCTGGCGCCTATGGCGCCAGGACTGACTCTCCATATGAGCCTGGCGCCAAAGGCGCCAGGACCACACCCAAACAGCCCCTAGCAGGGGTTTTTCGGCTTGCTCAAAATAACTTGATGCCTGCTTCCGGGGTTGCTGGACCTGGTCTGGTTCCCCGGGGGTAGACATCATGACACTAATACACTGGGTAGCATGGTGGGATTATTCCCCCACCCCTCTTCACAAGCTTAACAAGGACTTGTCATAAGGGCTTGTCTGGGGAAACTTCAGAGCCGCAAAGATATGCACAAACCGGCCCTGCAGAGAAACTGGGCGTACAGGGTACAGATCTCCCAATGTGTTCTTTGCTAGTAAAAAGGTGCAAGCCCCATGTCAGCGCAAACTTGTTCCCGGGCCTTTGGGCTCTCAAACCTAAAATCCCTGCTCATTCATAGATTACCATTTGGGCCCAAGAAAGAAAGGAGAACAACGGTCTGCGTTTGAAAATCCAAAATGGCATGCCGCCCATACAGAGAGGAAACGGGTCAGACTAGAGATACAAACAGCCAGGAGGAAATACCACCCAATCACAAACCCAGGGTCCTGAACAGACACAGCTGATGCTCATAGCCCAGAGACTATCCATGGGGTGGAGTTGAAAGAGGATAAAAGGGAAATTGAGGAACCAGATAGTGTGGGGGTTTTGAATAGAGCAAAGGCAAAGAGAAGGCATGTTCTGCAGGTGAGGAGGAAATTACTTTGGTGGGGTCTGGAGGAGAGGATATAGGATGACTGAGTAGAGGAGGAGTAGGTAAACTGAAGGGGGGGGCTGAGAGGAGGTTGATTTTTGGAGAGGGAAGGAGAAGGGTTAGGAACATCAGAATATGGGGGAAGAGAAGAGAGACCGACCCAGGAGGCTGGTATGGGTTGAGGGCAAGAGGCTGGGAAGACAGATGCCCAAGAGGCTGGGAAAGATGGTAAGACCTCAGATGCTGAGAAGAGGGACAATCAGAATGTAGGAAAGAGAACCCCGGAAGACTGGGGAAAGGGCACAAACGAAAGAACAGGAAAGGGAGGGGGTGTAAAACAAGAGGGAGAAGTGGTGAACAACCCAGAAAAAGGTAGTACTCAAGAACAGAAGGTGGGGAGAGTATGAGAACTAGAGAGCTAGAGAGAGGGAACACATCCCAGGAAGTCTACAGAGAAACAGGAAAGGAAGAAGTAATGAAGAACCTAAAGGAGGAAGGTATACTAGAGGCTGGGAAAAGGGAAGACCAGAAGCTGGTCCTGAGCAGACCTAGATGGAGAGGAAAGGTGCTGCAGATGCTTCCTACCTCTGGTGAACAATTGGGGGGCAGAAGGAAGTACAAGCACATAGCAGAGCACACAGGAGACTATAGGAGTTGAGAGTGAGGAGGTGTAGTGGAGACAAAGGGATATTCTAGCGAGAACCCAAAAGAACTAGAGTGTGTGGTAAACCTGAAGGTATCTTGCACGCTAGTCCCCGCCCCGGGGATTTGTCATCCAGGTGGCCAGGACACGGCCATCGTGTTGAAGCCAAGGTGGCAAGCAGCAACATTGTATGGTGAGCGCTGAAGCGAACAATGTATGAAATGCATGTGATAACCAACACGAGTAAAATTGAACAACAGATGAGTGAGTGAACTTCGAAACCAAGATACGATATCTTATAACAGAGTAGTCCGCCACCGCATGCATCCTCATTTGAACGTATCTGTAAGGTATACAACTGCGAGGTGACAAAAGCGAAAGAGTGTAAAAGTATTGTGAATCGAAGTGGTCCTGTAACGGGTTAAGCAAATTCCTGTACACAATCGAAAGTCTTCAATGTTGATACAGTAAAGAAAATTGATGACAACATAGATAAAGATTTGTCCGAGCCCAGGGAGACTGATTGAACATTGTGTTAACATTGTGTTGAAACAGAACTGAGCCCGGCTGAGGGGGATCCGAGGTGAATAGTGCATCACCTGAGAAATTGAGTATGTGTGAAATTCTAAGAGGAAAGGAACTTATTATTTGTTTGTTGCGTCAGGCCATCGGAGAGAAAATACTTTGAGAGGCAAAGGGACTTGGGCACGGAAGGCCCTCATGCTAATGTTTGAACTGTACCCCTGTGCTAGAGACTCCAGAGACTGTGCTAAACTAGAGTGTACCGCCTTGACCCATGCTGAAAACATGGGGAAGGGAGGCCAATGGCCTGAATATCCTGACACATCATTTCTTGAACACTTCTTTCTTTTATATAACATTGTTTCCCACACTATTTGTATTTAGAGGTAAGGATTGGCAATAGGCTTATTAGTATAGGCCCTTTTATTTTGACAAGACACCACTAGTAATGCGTTATTATTATTTAAGGTTGGTAGCTTACTCCCATCTTTAGATTTAGGATTAGATAGGTATTTTTCAAACCCTATTTGAAGTTCAGTAAACACCCTTAAACTGTGGTCAGTTGTGTATGTCTTACTGGTGATACCATGCCTTCCTTACAATTGTTACAGAGATGTGTGACAAATTCAGGGTATTCTTCCCTTCTCTCCAGGTGTGCCATCCCCTTTGAAGCTAGGGAGATGAGCACGCTCGGCAAGACCCCCCTATGGGTCTGCGCAAGTGGGACCTCTCTGTGGGGGGGAGGGTTGGTGACTCTACTCTTCGGGACAAGGACTCCCATTCCAATAAGTAATTTCCTGTATTGAATGCATTGTCTACTTACATGAGAATCAGAAAGACTCATGCTACTTCTGCTTTCACTCCACCAAACAGTGACATATTCTCTATCTCTTTGCCTCCAGGAAATTCTGGATCTCGCCTGAACTCCACAGCCGAAAGAACAGCAACGCACCCCTTTTATTTGTGATACTATTTTGGATTCACTGAATAGTGACATTTCTTCCAACTCTTTAGCTCCAGGTAATGCTCCACGCGTCTGAGCGCCATAGTCGCAAAGGACGGACACACCCCTTTTGTGTCGGTGACATACATAAAATCAAGAGTAACCTTGAACCGAGAAGAAAGAATCCTATGAACAGGCGAGCCTCTGATGGAAAGGCTTCCTGGAGGGGCAGGGCCACACTAGACCACAGATCCAGGGATAGCGGGGGCAGCGAACTAGTCGCTTGCACGACGCCAGAGGGCTGGTGACCTGACCGACCAGGAAGCAAAGGTCGTGAAAGAGATGGAGAAACAACCGTCTCATCTAGTGGCATCACCACAAGGAAGCGTAGTGAACCTGGTAACCGATGCCGAGACCAGACTGCAGAAGGGAGCACAGATCCCCAACCTCTCCATTAGAAGTGCATTTGCTGCTGAGATGAGCAACAGCAGGGAAGCGAACACTCCTGAAAAGAGAATACCATTTAGAGGTACGAGCTTTGATAATCAAGGCTGGGGAAGCCAACAAGCCTGATAAAGCCGAGCAGAGAGAAAGCAAGCCCACCAGAGAGCCATAGGGCTCCAGAGATACTGAGAGACGTTCGAGGCTGGTGAAGCCAGCAAGGTTACAGGAACCTGATAAATCTGAATGCGCAGATGCCCTATTAAAGCGAAGTGACAACACAACGAATAGAAAGTCAGAGGACTTTGGGGAGTCCTGAGAGTCAAATAAACTGTAAAATTCGAGGCTGGGGGAGCCGCCAGGGTTGCCGGAACTGAGCAAATCCGAGCTACAAAACCGAGATAAAGTAAACCTGCCAGAGAGTCATAGGACATTCGAGGGTCAGAGAACCACAAAGGTTAACAACGAGAACTTGAGAAAAAGAGAACCTGGAGGGGGTCAAGCACATAGTCGAATCTGGAGAAATTGTATGAGAAAAACCTTGATTTTCCTGCGAAACAGGACACTGTATGAAAGATATTAGCTTTTGGCAACCACGCCTAAAGAGAAGTTGTGAACTGTGTTTTGGAACATTGTTAAACTTTATACATGAAGAAAAGAGGTCCAAGTGATTGGGCCAGGCAGAAGCCGAAGACAGAGGCAATTGCTCTGGCCTCCTTCTTTTTTGTCGTTTTCTGCTACGTGGTAGGGCCAGTTAGTGTCTAGGATTTGGACACAGGACTATTTAATTTGAGACTTTGACAAGTCCCCTTAGTTTTAGTTTCATTAGGTAAGGAACGTCCCTCATACCGGTAGGGCTAGATAGGCCTTTTCCTTTTATCTTGAATAATAATCCTTAACATGGCACATAATAGTCCTTAAGCTTCAGTGGTAAACCTTCATTATCTATAGAAAATGGTTTCATGAACTCTTAGGGTGAGAGGAAACAAAGTGACATCGTACCTATGAAACAGCGACCCTGGGACATCTGGGCACCTGTGTGTTGTGATGAATCGAGGGAACTCGACACTTCTCCCGAAGGGGGAGCCCCTCCCTGTGAGGCTAGAAAGGTGAGCCCGCACCCCAACACCTTCCATAGGGGTCAAGGTAAGTGGGACCTCACCAGGAGAGCCCCGCCCCCTTTGGGGACAAGGATTCCCATTCCTGTGAGGATCTCTCGAAGCCAAGCCATATAATGGCATATCGGACGGTCTCCCATATCCAATACTTCCAATTATCAAGACTTTAAGAAGGAGCAAGAGAAAATATGATATCAACAAGAGAAAAAAGAACTCACTTTTTACGTGAAAAGCCTAGATCCACTGGGGCGAGTGGATTTAAAGAGGAGTGTTTGTTAACTCCGGAAAGTTGGGGCGGTCCCCTGGTGACGTCATGCTAGCTGGAGATGGGGCCGTGGACGAGCACGGAGCCCGTGAAGTCCATAGTTGCTGGAAATCTGCAACCGAGAAGCTAAATATGTGGATGCTGAAAGAGACGAGACTCTGACCCGAGCTGAACTGGAGTAATGGTGGTGGCGTGACCACGAGATTCTAGTGGTGAGCAGGCTGCCCAGGTAATGCTGCTGAGGGGCTGCGTCTGGCAACAATGTCGACGAGGAGAAGAACAAAGAAGAGAGAACTCCTGAAGAGACCTGAACTATAATCAACCCTGAGACGTTCCCACCTGAACGAGAAGGTAACTGGGAACCCCAGTGTAATGGTAACCAAGGCAGAAATCATAAGAACGTTGAAACTCGTCTCAGTAAAAACAAAGAAAGTAAACCTAACAAACTTGAACTGCCTGGGTGAAGAAAAGAGAACCATAACCCACCCTAAAAGGGAAACCAATAGAGTAGATAGAGAAAAGAAGTTGTAGCTAAATGTGAACTGACTAAATGACCGATTGAATAATAACTAATCCAAAAAGGGAGAGAAAGAGAACTGTAAGAGTGTGAAGCATACCTCCGAGAACGTGAGAAAGCCTGGCAAGCCTTTATGATAAACCACTTACAAGTAAGTACAGCATTATCATGGAAAGAAGGGAAGATTAACCCTGTGTGTGAAGTGAATGAAGGATATATTTTATTGTGTTTTTAAAAAAAATATATATATATTTTTATTGGCTTGTACAAGCCTTTATAATGCAGCATAACCAAATCTGTTATCGCCACACCAATTACATAAGAAAGAAAGGAAAAAACATTCCATCCCTTTCACAAGACTCTGTTCTGCGTGACCAAAGTAACGTTCTCGAGGAATGGGGGGTTTTACAGGGTGAGGCAAAGTGCATGACTGCGCACCAAACAGTCATCCTTAAGCTTCACTCACTGTTGCCTCAAGGCATTCTTCAATCTCATCCAAAAACAGGTTAGCGCAATATTCAGTTTTGTGTTTGCCTCCATAAACATTGACTGCCACCATTCTTCCGCATTCCTCGTTACTTGACTTTCCAACAAATGTCCAAAGCGTTTTATTCTTGGACATTCAAAAAATGGGCAGAGTAGTACAAGATGCTTGGTTGTTTCGTCACAGTTCTTTGTTCGATCCTTGGTTCTAATTAGATTTAGGCGAAATCGCCTGTATGTAGTCCTCTTCCTGTTGTCAGGGAATAGTTCTACATAGTTTTATAGTTTGTTGAATGCTCTGGGTTTGCTCGGAGCGTCTTTCATTGTTTTAGCCGCCCTGCGGGCTTCGCTAGTCAAGATCCAGTCTGTTTCCCAGATCTTTTTTTTTCCCCAGATCAGGATTCTCCTGAAGCGTTTTTATGTTGGTTTCATACATGGTTAACAGCTCTTCACATTTTTTGGTCCATAGAGATAGTAAACAGTCGGGGTTATCACTACCAGGTTTGCTTAAGATTCTGAATTGCGGGGCAACTTCTGTCAGGATAGTTTTCCTGAACAGGCCGAGGATGTTCCAGGTAATTCGAGCTTTGATAGATATCAGACCTAACACATATCGCAAACAGGCTGTTGAGATATTATTGGGTAGATTAAGTATTTTCACCCAGAATGTGTGTTCTAAGGTTGACCAAAATTCTTCTGGACATCCGAAGGTATTTTCTCCTCCGTATATGAGAGCTGGGACCACCTTCTGTTGATAGGTTATCACTGGCTTTAATGAGAACGTCCCATATTTTTTGTCTAGTATCGTGGCTTGGCATGCAAATTGTCAGCATTTTATTTTTGTGGTCTCCATCCAAGGGCCATCATTGATGTTTGCGCTAATCTGCATGCCGCGGTATCTAGTAGACTCCACCGGACTTAGTTTCTCACTTCCCAAATGCCATCTGAATTTGTTGGACTTTCATTGGCAACCTGATTGCAGATTTTGTAGCGTCAGGATTTCGCTCTTTGTGTTGTTGATGAGCAAGCCATTAGATTCCACATAGCATTTTACGGCTTTCCTTTTGTGCTGCAGACCGATTGCCGTGGTGTCTAACAGAATCAAGTCATCAGCGTACAGCATCCAGCTTAGCGGCGAGCCATGTATTTTTGGAGAAAAGGATTGAGGCTTGTCGATTGCACTGCCAATGTCTGATAAAAACAGATTGAAAATGATTGCAGCCAATGGAAACCTTGTTTTACACCGCAGAAGGTGTTTATTTCGTCCGTTAGAGATCCACCCTGATCTAATCGGACCCTGATGTTAGTGGCAGAGTGGATTTCTTTAATGGCTGCTAATAGGCCCTGAGGGCAGACCCAGTTCGTCATCTTAGTCCAGAGTAGTTCACGGCAATGGAGTCGAAGGCATGAGAGAAGTCTATCAGGGCTAGGTAAACCTTTCTCCCAGATCTTATGGCCTCCATTTTTAGCAAGTTCATTAGCAGGAGATTTAAACCACATCCGACCCCCTTTACAAAGCATGTCTGTCTTACATCTGTGTGATCACTGTCTAAGATCCATTGTGATAGTTTCTGTTGCAGCATAGTGATGTATACTTTCCCCAGCACGTCCAGGAGCGCTATCGGGCAGTAATTATTTTGCTCCAGGCGGTTTCCTTTTTTAAAAATGGGGACAATAATTGCTTTCTTCCATGAGTTTGGTGTAGCACACCTGCTGCAAATTCTGGTAAAGAGCTCTTTACATAACTATGGCCATATTTCAGGGTTTTGCTTTATGGTAAAGTTAGTCAGACCATCTGGTCCAGGGGCCCTTGAGGCACTGACGTTCTTGATGATCTGGAGGATGTCATCCTTGGGGAATGTAAGATTCCATTTAGTTAGAGTCGATGTTGTATGGTGTGATCACTTCCCTTTTTTGCTGTAGAGGTTTGTGAAGTGGGAGGTCCACCCTGCTTCTGTTACCATATTTGCCATCAGCGCAGATTGAGGGGCACCTTCATCGTTCAGCAGTCTCCAAAACTCAGCTGAGTTTTTATTTCTCATTTTTTGTAGCATCAGTTCTGCATCTTTTTGGAACATTAAGGCTTTGTGGGATCTTATCCAATTTTTATATTTTTGTTTTGCAGCACGCTTTGATTGGAAGTAACCTGTTGTGTCCTTGGATCTTATGTGTCTTATTGTGGCACGTAGGTCCTGCTTTCTTCTCATGACCTCAACATCAAATTTATGTTTATTGACAAAGCCAGATTTTCTCGATCCCTGTTTTGTTTCCACAAAGTGATGTAGTAGGTGAGCATATTCCACTCCAAGGTCTTCTTTAGTGTAAGCGTCTTTAATTTTGGAGACTTCTTCGGTCTGAAGAGTCAGCCTCACTCTGTTAGGCTCTACCAAGATCCGATGATTCCAGGTTTTGACAGCGGCCTGCCTTGCAACTGTCAAGGTTAGAATCACTATTTTGTGATCGCTATGAGACATCGGCAGTACCGATAACGACAGTGTGGACTGTTGGATTTTTACTGATACGAAAAAATAGTCTAAGATGGAGTTCTGTTCTTGTCTCCTCCACGTTGGTTTTGCTGGTGTGTTGCCACTGGTGTTCCCATTTAACATTGCCAGGTTTCTGGTGTCCTTTTCCAGCATCCACTTTGAAGCCACATTGTCAGACACGTATGTAACTTCATTGTTTTTCAGCTTTATAGCCATACAGTGGATATCAGGTCTCCACATATTATGATGTTCGCTGTCTTGTTTACTAATAGTAATTCGTCAATTAGAGACAAGCCTTGGTCTATGAAGATAGTTGTCCCAGCTTGGAGATGATTCCAGTAGATGTTGAAAATATGAAAGTAGCTCACGTTGGCAGTTAGGGTCCTGGCTGTGGCAATCGTTGTCATCTGTATGAAAGCTGACGGATTCGTTGAGTTAACAATGCGGCATCCTGAACTTTTTTCGCAAGTGTTAACAGGCTAGCCATTGGTCTTCCTCTAGATTTTTTGAAAGCCGGATTAAGTGCCATTTCGTATGCATCAGAAGTTGGGCTAATGGCCATTCCGGTTTGCTGGAGACAAACCACGTCAAGCTCAACCATCCAGGGTTCTTGGAATAGATGTGAGAAGCCCCTAGTGTTCCAGGATCCAATCTTGAGCACAGGGGGCTCCACTATCACCTGGCATTACTGTCTGGTTGGTCTACAGAGAGCTTCAGCCAGCCAACACCAGTCCTTTGGGTCTCCACTGTGTTTCTTTGGAGTGAATGACATATAAGAACGATAAACATAAGGGGCAGAAGGCCCTAGAAGCCTTCACAAATAACTGGGAAGAGAATACAGAGGAGAGAAAGGGGAAATATACCGACCAGAGGAATAAGAAACCCACAGAGACTTCTATTTTGCCCAAATATGCAACCCCTCTTAAAATTAACCTAAGGAACCAACTAGACTCAAGGAAAGTTATTGCACCAAAGAAAGGGAGCAGCAAGAGCTGGTTGAGAGAGTTACATGAGCTAATACGAGGAGTCACAAAAGACTATTTGAAAATCACATATTAGACTGGAGTTTAAAAGACTAATGAGAAGTAGCTGCCAGGAGAAGGGAGACATTCTCCTGATCGTATTCTTTTTTTGGTTCACCTTAGTGGTAGGGTCAGAGAGTGTTTGTTTTTGGATAGTGGACTCATTCTTTTTGGACATTACAAATCGACTGACAAGCACTGTGAAGTACTTGAAAGTACTGTTTACTGTCACAGAGCGTATTTTTCAACGTTTCTCCACTGATGTCTGGATACTGTGATCTGAGCTCGCCTGGTGCTGTGCTGCTAATCTCACTTCGGGAGGACGGTTTATGCAGTGACTCTGGACTGCTCTGGTCCCGTTAAGAAACAAGGTGACTTGTGCGTTAGCTTGATGCGCAAGCTTTCTGAAACAATCTGAAGACGAGCTTCTAAATCCATCTTTTGTTTCTACACTTTAAGGTTCTTTCCTGACTAGTGGCCCCGCCCCCTGAATTTTGCCAAATACCCATCAAACAGCGCACCCGCTCGCGCACCGTGAAGTACTTGAAAGTACTGTTTACTGTTCATGGTGCACGGCGCGGGCGACGGCCCTAATGCCATTAAAGGGAATCTAACATAGGTCTGCCTCACCTCACATCCCAAACAAAAGGTGAGATTTAACCAAACGTGAATAACAATTATATGTCATACATGAACATATGTACTTATGAGAACTAGTGAACACAGTGGGAGGCAACCTCTTTATGCTGTTTGACTTGCAAGGATTAATATCACTGTATAATTTTATGCTGTTTTTTGTTATTTATAATATTATTACAATATTATCGTTTAATTTTATGTTGATTTTTCTTTTTCTATTTATATTCATCGATTTTTTTTAACATTTTGGCATGTCCGCCGGTCTATTGACGTTGAAAACAGGCATGCCGTGCAATGTTAATGCTGAGCTAGTCGAACAACCAGCAAATGTTGAGGCTAGGAAAAAAACACAACCGCCTTCCAAATCCAAAATAGGAGGCTTGCAAAAAAGAATACACAGTTCTGTATCCCTGGCATCTGACATACGCCAATTCTGTACTGGTGACCTGACAATGCGCGAGCTCAAGGCAGTAAATTCTAGTGCCTCAGGCACAACTTCTCAAGCAACATCTAAATCTTTTAATTTATTGATGACTGAGGTACCTAAACATTCTAATGATAGCACATCGACTCATATGCCTAATTCCAATTCTAGTGCCAACCAAGTGCATCTAGAATCAACAAACCCTGCCTCAGAACCAATAATGGAAGTAATGCCCAGCACTTCCTCCAATACACTCTACATTCTTCACTTCTAGCAACCAATCGGATTTACATATAGAAGCCCTAAAGGGGCCTGACCCAAGGCAGGTTACAGAAACTTCGGACTTAACAATGCTCACTGCATACAACAGTGGCGAATTGATGGTAACACAGCCTCTCATAACATTACTCAGTCACTCACTGACACAGGGCACAAGACACTGAGTTGCTGGACTTGCCTGTGCCGCCATGCACAGTTTTTGCACAACACAACTTGCGGGCAGCTCATGAGGCCATGGTTATCGCAGCCGAGATAGATGAGGACATAAGTTTCATGAACAATCTAATACCACCTGTATAGATGCTGCTGATGTTATGTACATATGCTCAAATACTGGTGATATGACCCAGCTAAATCAAGGGAGCAATATAGTTAAAACTCAAAAAGGAACATCCACCAGACAACTCTCAAACTCCAATCGATGGCGATAGAGACAAAAATTCCAACCAATGAATTGTCCAAATCGCCAGCCATGTTTGATAAATCTCCAGGATCCTCATCTAATAATTTGTTATCATTTATTGCGCCCACCCCCGGGGGACACATTTTGATGAGCAACCCCCTGATCATAACTTTTTTATTAATGGCCTCCGAGCTGGTCGTCCCTCCTTCCCGGAGGCCCCAGTCCTAAATAATATACTAAGTGCCTTGAACACAGCCTTGGTGGCAATAGCAAGACTGTATGAGGTCCTGGAAACCAAAATAAATATTCAGATGCAAGTCCTACACCAATTACTAAGAGAAGGGCTAAAGATTTCCGACACACCCAAATTACCTGTTGTGGTGTCTCCCTTGATGGCCTCTAAAGCTTCAGGGGATCTTACTATGGCCCCCCAAATTGATCTTTGTGAAAATCAGATAAATCCATCACAAAGCGAGCATACGATGCAACGAAGTCCCCGGGTGATGGAACCACCCCGGACTAAACAATTACATGTCGGCCCCACCAATGACATTCCGTGTGAGAGGCAGGCAACTATCGGTAAAACAACAAAAAACATAGTTTGCCCAGACAAAATCTGTGAGGGGGATGAGGTATGTGCCCACATGGATTCCCAAGCCAAAACATCGACAGTGACCTCCAGTCTGTCACGCTCACCTGATTCCCACGGAGGCGCAGGTCTGGCTTCGAGTACTGATGCTTCTTTAGTGGTGAAGCGCAGGACTCTGAAGATGGACAGGAAGGGGCCCCTCTACTCTGGATTCTCTGGCTCGCAGGAATATTCCCCTGTGCGTGAAAAGGGAGTATTACCTACTGACGGAATAATGCTCAAGCCTCCCACTCCCTTCCAACCCTCCACGATACCCTTCCACGATTCCCCGTGAAGTCTCACCTTAGGGTCTGGAAGGATGAGTTCTCCATCCTGCTTCTGATGCAGGGGCGCGTTGAAACCCAGTTACTTCACTGGATTGAGGTTTGATGGGAGTTCAAAATAAGCTTGACTATTCAGGTAAGGCGCTGTAAGAGTTCTGTTGCAAGTTCAAAAGTTCAAGCTTAATAATAATGTTCATTGTCCTATTGCAGCAAGCGCTAATGCTTATGTCTTTTTCCCCTTAGGGGCCGGGATTCGGAATGCCGGAGATATGGCGCCGACCCGAAGTGAAACGTGCTGTTCCAGTAAATGACAGGTAAATTCTGGATGAGCGTTCAGGCAATGTCTTTGCATTCGCTCATTCAATGTCTTTGTCTTTTTTCCCCATAGGGCCGGGGTCCGGAATGCCCGGAAGCGGCAGGACCCGAAATGAAATCGGAATGACCCAAAAGGTAAGTTTTAGAAGGAAACTGAGCTTTTCCTATTCCCTTCCTTCTCTCACCTTGTTTTCTTGTCTTTTTCTCTCTAGGCTCTGGGAAGTGGGTGCGGACCCGGATGATCGCTGCTGAAGATGGAGGCGCCCAGGAAAGGTGAGTGAAATGCAGCGCTGCAGCGATCGAAGCAAAATGCTTTTAAAATGATGTCTTCCCTTTCAGGATCGCCGGTGTGATGTCTCCGTGATGCAGCTTTAGCAGGTAAGGTCTTCTTTCTCGCCAATTCTCATCTCCCTTTGCAGGTGACCCAGGATGCTGACAGGCGTGGCTGAAGTCCAGATGCAGGAGCTGACACGGTGAGCGTCCAGCTGCGAGGAGCAGAACAACGCGAAGCGTGAGTTGCTGATCGGGCGTGGTTTAAATAGCTTTGGAAGAAGTTCCAGGTATGTATCCTTCCACCGATCAGGTATGTATCCTTCCCCGACCACACCCAGGCGGAAAGTAGTCCCACAGGTAAAGTAGTTCCATTCAGGCCTCAAGAGGGCCTGGATGTAGCAGCATGGTCTGCCTCAGGTAAGTGCACATTAAAACACTTGAACACATGTCTTGCTTTATGAGCCTGGCGCCTAAGGCGCCAGGACAGGGGTCCAACATGAGCGTGGCGCCTAAGGCGCCAGGACTGTGTCCAAAGGGCCCCAGCTTGGGCCCGCTGGCACTTCCCTGGGGGAATGATGCCTGCCTCTGGGGTTGCTGGGTCGGACCTGGCTCCTTGGAGGTAGGCATCATGACAGTACCCCCCCCCAAGGCCCCTCCCAAGGTTGTTCCCTCCGGGGGTTTTGGCTTGTTTGGAAATCTCCGGTGGAACCTTTGTATTAATCGAGGTGCGTGAACATGGTTACTAGGCTCCCACGATCTCTCCTGAGGTCCATATCCCTTCCAGTCAACAAGATAGAAGAGTTTCGACCTTAACACCTTGGAGTCTAAAATGTCTTTAACTTCGAATTCCAATTCCCCTTCAATTTGAACTGGGTCTGGAGGCTTGGACAGTCGGGTCCCTGGTTGTACTGGCTTCAAAAGTGATGCATGAAAAACTGGATGAATACGCATGTTGGACGGTAAATCCAGTTTAAAGGCCACAGGATTGATTATAGCCTTGATGGGATAAGGTCCTATGAATCTGGGATTGAAGGTTCGCGGGCCCTTGAGGGGTAAATGTTTCGTTGCTAGCCATACCTGGTCTCCTACTTGGTAAGGAGGAGTTTTACTTCGGTGCAAATCAGCGTTTTCTTTATACTTTTTCTTGGCTTGCTGTAAATGAGTTGCAGCTTCTTTGAAGGCTCGGGTTATTGTGGAATGCAGATGATTAACTGCGGGCATTTCTAGGGTCAGAGGCGGATCTAGGTCAGAGGTCCGAGGATGGTGACCATACAAAGTATAAAAAGGAGTTTGTCCGGTTCCAGAATGCACTGAATTGTTGTATGCATATTCTGCGATCCAAAGGATGTCTTTCCAATTTAACTCGGATTGGTGTAACATGCACCGAAGATATTGCTCGAGAGTCTGATTGGTTCTCTCGGTTTGTCCGTCGGTCTGGGGGTGGTGGCTGGTGGATAACCGCAAATCTATTTGTGCTAGTTGGCAACACTTCTTCCAAAAATGGGAGATAAATTGACTTCCACGATCCGAGACTAATATGGAAGGGAAACCATGTATGCGAACTATATTCTCCAGAAATTCCTTGGCCAAGGTGGAAGCTGAAGGCAAACCTTTTAAAGGGATAAAGTGGGCCATTTCGGAGAATAGATCCACAATTACAAGAATAGTGTTGTAACCAGCACAAGGAGACAGGTCAGTTATAAAGTCCATTGACAAGGTGTGCCATGGTGCCGGTGGAATATCCAAGGGTTGAAGTAGGCCGGTTGGCCTTTTCTTTTGACCCTTGTTTTGGGCGCAAATTCCGCAAGACAATACAAAAGACTTTCTTTTCTCCAAGAAACCAGAAGTGGCGTTTGATTTTTTCCTCCGTTTTAGCGATACCAGGGTGTCCTTCCATTAATGATTCATGATGATGGGCAATAACAAGTTCTTGCAATTCTTTACTTGGTAGAAACAACCACTCCTGGAAGTAGGGTAAATCATCCTTAACAGTGTAATGAGGACCCTTTTGACACCATTCCAGTAAGGTTGAAGAGTCTAGAAGTTGTTTTACTTGCGTTTGGATGTCCTCAATAGTTTGCAATGAAGTTAAGCCTAAGATTCTTTGCTCAGGTATGATTGGCACAGGTTCTAAACTCGAATTAGGTTCTTCCATGCCAATCCCGGATAAGGCGTCCGCTTTACCATTCTTGCAGCCAGGGCGATAGGTAATTACAAAATCAAATTCCGCAAAGAATAGAGCCCATCGGAGTTGTCGGGAAGATTGAGCTTTGGCCGTCTTTAAATACTGTAAATTTCTGTGGTCCGTAATTACGGTGATGGTGTGTCTTGCCCCGAGAAGGTAGTGACGCCAAGCCTTGAAAGCAGATTTAATAGCCAGTAACTCTTTGTCGGTAATTGCGTAGTTGATTTCAGGAGGAGAAAATTTCCTGGACCAAAAGGCCACAGGGTGTAGTTGGTTAGTTTCTGGGTCTCTTTGCGACAGGACAGCTCCCATGGCCGAACTGGATGCGTCGGTTGCCACAATGTAAGGGAGATCTGGGTGTGGGTGCTTCAATACAGGTGCAGAGGTGAATTTGGTTTTCAGGTCCTGAAAGGCTTGTTCGGCCTCAAGAGTCAATTCAAAGCGTTTGTTTTTCTTTAGGAGAGCTGTGATGGGTTGGACTGTTCGGGAAAATTCCGGGATGAATCTTCGATAGAAATTGGCAAAGCCGAGCATGCTCTGAACTCCCTTCACCGAGCTAGGAGATGGCCATTTGAGGATGGCGTCCACCTTTCGCGAGTCCATCCGGACTCCTTGAGTTGTTAGGATGAATCCGAGAAACTCAACTTCTGTGGTATGAAAAACGCATTTTTCGAGCTTCGCAAATAGTCTGTGCTGGCGCAATTTCTCAAGAACTGCCCTAACATGTTTTCTGTGATCGGCTTCTGAAGAAGAGTACACCAGGATGTCATCAATATAAACAATGACACAGACATCGATAAGTTCCCGAAGAACATCATTCATAAAGTACTGAAAGGCGGCAGGTGCATTGCACAACCCGAAGGGCATCACCTGATATTCAAAGAGTCCAAATTTGGTGCGGAATGCAGTCTTCCATTCGTCGCCTTCTTTTATACGCACCAGGCGATAAGCTCCTCGGAGATCTAACTTGGTGTACACACAAGCGTCTTTCACCTGGTCGATAAGTTCAGGGATCAGGGGCAGAGGATAACGATTCTTAATCGTTATTTGAGTTAGGGCGCGATAGTCTATACATGTTCTAAGGTCGCCCTCTTTTTTTGGCACGAAGAACAGAGCTCAGGAGACAGGAGACTTGGACAGGCGAATAAAACCATTGGCTAGGTACTGATCTAAATACTGACGCAAATGCAGGTTCTCAGGTTCCGTAAGAGCATAAATCCTACTACAAGGTAGTTGAGCATTGGGTACCAGATCGATTTGGCAATCATAGGACCAATGGGGAGGTAACGTGTTAGCCCGTTCCTTCTGAAAAACATCTTGGAATTCTTGGTATTCTGACGGTAACTGTACAGGGGTGGAAGTTGCTGAGGCTAGACCCATAGCTGGATCTCTTGGATAACAAGTTGGTTCACAATCAGGAAAACTTATCTTCTTTGCTCGCCAGTCAATTCTGGGATTATGTGTTTCTTACCAAGGAATTCCAAGAATTACTTGAAATTGTGGGGCCTTGATCACATCAAACACGATTGCTTCCCGATGTCCATCCTGACCCACCAGTGTCACTTCAACAGTGGAATGCGTTACAGGCCCTGAGGCAATTTCGGTTCCATCTACTGTAGTAATGACATCTTGGGTTACTTTCGGGCGGAGAGGGAGCTTAATCCTGGAAGCCAATTCACGGTCTATGTAATTTCCAATAGCTCCACTGTCGATGTATGCTTTTATAGCATGCAACTGCTGAGGCTGTTTTGGGTCCACGAGCACCATTGGCATGACAAAATGCGAGGTCAAAGAGTTTGTTTTCAAGCTCGGCAAGCGGACGCATACGCTTGTCGGGCTAGGTCGTTTCCCGAATCAGGTGTCAATAAATCGTTATCAGTGGCTCCAACCACCTTCTTAGGTAGTTTAACTGGACAATTTCGAAGAAAGTGACCGGAAGTCCCGCAATACAGACAAAGTTGCATTTGCCGCCTTCTCTCTCGTTCCTACTGCGTTAATGGTCCTTTAACACCGCCGATTTCCATAGGTTCGGATACGTCGGTACTCTTGGAGTTAGCGTGGGTTTTGATCGGTACTCGGGTTTCGTACTTGAACCGATCTGCTTTTCTATTTTGAAGTCCGTGATCAAGTTGAACCACCAAGTCTATGTAGTCTGCGCAGACCTGGGGTAGATTTACTATCTGAGCTAGAACATCCTTAAGCTCTCCGCGCAGGCCTCGATGAAACAATGTGATCCTTTTGTTTTCTGGCCATCCAGTTTCCACAACCAGTCTATTAAAGGTGGCAACGTAGGACAGGAGATCCTGATTACCTTGTCGTAAGGATAGCAGTTCGTTGTCAAGGGCCTGTCCTTGAGAGTGTCGAGCAAACAATCTTTCCATGCTGGCCTGGAAGCCCTGAAAATCCTGGAGAATGGGATCATCCTGATTTACCAATGGAATAGACCAATCGGCTGCACTGCCACTGAGGTAAGATAGTATAAAGGCTACCTTGGTCTGGTCGTTAGGGAAGGCCCCGGGTCTGCATAGAAAGTGTAAACGACATTGGTTCATAAAGACGGCATATTTCTTGGGATCCCCCGCAAAACGTTCAGGCGGGGCCAAAGGCATGTGTCCAGGTAGATTGATTTGTACCGGGTTATTCAAACCCATTGATGTGGAAGTACCTCCGGAATTAGGTAAAGGAGTGTGCCCTGCCTGGGCCTGCAATAACCTTTTGGCCAGGTCATCTGTTCTTTACTTGGATAGGATCAGTTCTCTTTTGAGAGCGTTAGTCTCCTGGCGGGCTGAGTGCACTTCTGCCCGTAATTCCCCCAAAAGCTCAGCCAGCTGGTCAGTCTCGGAAGTCTCCATAGCGCCCGGGTGGGAAATTGTGGGTAGGCTTCGCGTTCTGTCACGCTCACCTGATTCCCACGGAGGCGCAGGTCTGGCTTCGAGTGCTGATGCTTCTTCAGTGGTGAAGCGCAGGACTCTGAAGATGGACAGGAAGGGGCCCCTCTACTCTGGCTTCTCTGGCTCGCAGGAATATTCCCCTGTGCGTGGAAAGGGAGTATTACCTACTGACGGAATAATGCTCAAGCCTCCCACTCCCTTCCAACCCTCCACGATACACTTCCACGATTCCCCGTGAAGTCTCACCTTAGGGTCTGGAAGGATGAGTTCTCCATCCTGCTTCTGATGCAGGGGCGCGTTGAAACCCAGTTACTTCACTGGATTGAGGTTTGATGGGAGTTCAAAATAAGCTTGACTATTCAGGTAAGGCGCTGTAAGAGTTCTGTTGCAAGTTCAAAAGTTGAAGCTTAATAATAATGTTCATTGTCCTATTGCAGCAAGCGCTAATGCTTATGTCTTTTTCCCCTTAGGGGCCGGGGTTCGGAATGCCGGAGATATGGCGCCGACCCAAAGTGAAACGTGCTGTTCCAGTAAATGACAGGTAAGTTCTGGATGAGCGTTCGGGTAATGTCTTTGCATTCGCTCATTCAATGTCTTTGTCTTTTTTCCCCATAGGGGCCGGGGTCCGGAATGCCCGGAAGCGGCAGGACCCGAAATGAAATGGGAATGACCCAAAAGGTAAGTTTTAGAAGGAAACTGAGCTTTTCCTATTCCCTTCCTTCTCTCACCTTGTTTTCTTGTCTTTTTCTCTCTAGGCTCTGGAAAGTGGGTGCGGGTGCGGATCCGGATGATCGCTGCTGAAGATGGAGGCGCCCAGGAAAGGTGAGTGAAATGCAGCGCTGCAGCGATCGAAGCGAAATGCTTTTAAAATGATGTCTTCCTTTTCAGGATCGCCGGTGTGATGTCTCCGTGATGCAGTTTTAGCAGGTAAGGTCTTCCTTCTCCCCAATTCTCTCTTATCTCCCTTTGCAGGTGACCCAGGATGCTGACAGGCGTGGCTGAAGTCCAGATGCAGGAGCTGACACGGTGAGCGTCCAGCTGCGAGGAGCAGAACAACGCGAAGCGTGAGTTGCTGATCGGGCGTGGTTTAAATAGCTTTGGGAGAAGTTCCAGGGATGTATCCTTCCACCGATCAGGTATGTATCCTTCCCCGACCACACCCATGCGGAAAGTAGTCCCACAGGTAAAGTAGTTCCATTCAGGCCTCAAGAGGGCCTGGATGTAGCAGCATGGTCTGCCTCAGGTAAGTGCACATTAAAACACTTGAACACATGTCTTGCTTTATGAGCCTGGCGCCTAAGGCGCCAGGACAGGGGTCCAACATGAGCCTGGCGTCTGAGGCGCCAGGACTGTGTCCAAAGGGCCCCAGCTTGGGCCCGCTGGCACTTCCCTGGGGGGAATGATGCCTGCCACTGGGGTTGCTGGGTCGGACCTGGCTCCTTGGAGGTAGGCATCATGACACAGTCTGGATGATGTCAGAGAAATGGCTAATTCCAACATGTTAATTAATTTGGATCAACCAGGCTCCAAAAAGGTTCAGGCCTCGGTGCAACATCACAGCCCGAAACTGACTAACCCTTTTTCCAGACAGTGTTGTGTCATCAATCGAAAAGAAAGAAATCAGCGATGTTACCTAAACGAAAAGTCCAAAAATATCCGCAAATGAAAAAGGTATGCACAAAAACGAGTGACCTAGACATAGCCAAATTGCAGGGTTCAATTTTAGCACAACCGAGTCAGTCTAACAAAAATCATATTCCAAATGTGCCTTCTCCAGAGGAACATGAGCCCCTAATCACGTTAGTGGCCTTGATAACCAACCCAAGCTCAGGAAATAACAACCAAGCCCCTCAACAAGAACAACAAGGAGTCAATTCACAAATCTGTCCCTCACTAGAAAAAATACGACAAGAAATTAGGGGGGACATAGCTCATCATTTTGTGCAAGCAACTGCACCTCCTGTGCTGCAAACAAAAGAACCCCCAACCTCAAAAGCCAATCTAAAGCCAGGAGCAAACACCAAACGCCCTCAGCCTGATCAGGAAGGAGTCAATCCACAAATCTGTCCCTCTCTAGAAGAAGTACGGAATGAAATCGGGGGGGCCTTATCTCAACATCTTGCAAAAGCAATTGTACCCCCTGCTGTGAAAGCAAAATAACCTTCTGTACAACTCATGGATGACAAATTGCAAGAGGAACCCAAACGAATATTTTCTACCAGGCAGGATCTGCGTGATGAGATTAGAGATTCTATAGCGCACTACATCACACAATCCAAAGACGCCTTGGGCTCCTTGATAGTGACCCAGCAACCTCCTGCTTTGATGCCAGACATATCTCCTATTGAAAGGTCCAACTGCCAAATATGGTGATGTGATGCCCTCGACGGCAAAGTCTCAAACTACAAAAATACCTAGTAGTTCAGATTCCATGGGATTTGATCGGCATGCCCATGCTCATGGAGTTTACCTACATTGTCATCGCTTAGTGATGACTTTCCGCCCACATCCATTTCTAAAACATGACCTAAATCGAATGAGTGTCTTGAACATTTGTGCAGAGATATCCACCCTGCAAGACCTAACAAGTACAGACATTGACTTAGTGGAATTCATTGATCATAATGACTTGTCTAAAGTAAGACTATTTATGCGATCAGGGATCACATTGAATGCACTGTGGCAAGCAAGAGCAGAATTGTACAATTTAGGCTTCGTGATAACACAAGACATAATCCAAGGGATGCCTTTATTGACACCCACCTCATCTTCCAGGATTAATCCTAATATTACGAACATGCCTCAGTCTAATCTCCCAAGCAAGGCTCCATTTGTAGATTCCAATCCCCACCAATATAATTCATAACAATGCAAGGCAGGCGAAGACATTAAACTGATCTCCTGGAACACGCGTGGCCATAGACACTTCATAAATACGTGGAATAAGGAACTTAATGACTTGACATCGTCGTTCTCCAGGAGACATGGCTTGTTAATTAACCCACATGGGACTCATTTTATATCATCAGGACCCCCGCGATCAAGAACTTGTTTGGCCCACCAATGGCAGAACTTCTAGTCGCGGTCAAAAAATCCTTGAATCTGCAAATAATCCCTTGCTCTTCTCCGTCGCCTTATATTCAAATAGCAAAGTTACATAAGGCATCCATTACAATTGCAATCATAAATTTGTATTGGGGAAGACAGCAATTACCAGCAGAGCAGTTTTTTTCACATATTACTGTGCTCAACTCCCTTATAATGGATAAAACTATAAATCACACAATTCTAAAGGGTGATCTAAACTTACATCTACTTTCATGCAAATCTAAGAGTCACTCGCATCACGAGCTACAATGGACGGAAATAATGAGAGAATCTTATAATGCTTAATGGCTCCATATTTGGGGACATTCCGGCCAAGACTACCTGGCACATGGATCTATTGTCTGCATATTTGGATTACATATATGCAGATGTTGGTCTTATGGACCTGGTTACTTCCATGGCTGTATGCGAGACAGACTTAAGCGATCATAACCAACTATGCTGGACATGGAAATGGCCGTGCCAGCTTGATTCTGATAATTTAAATATACAACAGAATTTACAACATATTGAAATTAACCAGGCGGGAAACCGCATCAAATGGACCGATCACAAGCATGCAATGTACAATCATGCATTATAAATTGACTTGGGAGGTCTATATCCCAAAGCGGGAGGCTGCTATATTCACTCCATGCAAACGTTCATTGAAAGGGGGCCCAACGGATGTCAACATGGTATTAGGAACACTCATGCATTAGATCCAGAGCTCAAAACAAGAAAATATCAGCTGCGCAAGGACATACGGCATCTTTTCACAGATCTAACGAAAAAGAACATTGATCTGATAAAGAGACTAAAACAACTTTATAAGAACTGGTGCCGCACGCGGTGATCCTCTCAATATCAGACCGATGGCGAGAGAATGATCACCAAGATTCTGGCTAAATCAACTGGTGGCATATGGTCCTTGCTTAACGAGGCCTCTCTCTCGCCCCAAAGTGCTTTACAAACCAATCCAATTCCGGAATCAACATGGTCTGAATATTATGCTGGCCTCTATCGGTCCCCCTTTCCGCACGTCAAGCTGAATTGGACAGTTCTAAAAATGAATCATTACTTTGACTTTGATATGGACGACAAATTGCACTGTATTTCAAAATTGAGTAGATCTTGAGCAGCCGGTCCCGATGGACTTCACAATTTAACGATAAAACAGAATTCAACAAGATGGGCAACCATCTTACATAAAATCTTCAAACATGTATTGCAGAATGGTCAGATACCCTGTTTGTGGAAAAAGTCCATAATAGTTCCTATGTACAAAAAAGGACCAAGGACTGATCCAAGATCATATCGACCTATTGCTCTCTTGGACTGTACCAGAAAGATCTTTGCACGCCTGTTAACTGCATTTAACGTGTGGCTGACTACACAACATTTTAGGGATGAATTTCAAACTGGGTTCATAGCGGGCCTTGGAACGTCAATCAATCTGATTACCTTTAATTCACTCTAAACAACGTAAACAGCCTATTTTCGTAGCCTTTATTGACTTTCGAACTGCGTTCGATGCTGTACCTCGAGAGCTGCTTTTAAAAAAACTCCTGGGTAAGGGCTGTCACTGGTCGATTTTTCAGTGGATAGTCCAGCTCCATTCCGACACAAGCATCCAAGTCCGCCTCCGTAGAGACGGTCTACTATCGAAGGACATCAAAACAGACCACCGCTTGAAGCAGGGATGCCTTTTAGCGTCCGCAGTATTTAACTTTTTCATCTCTGACATAGGTATTAGCTTCAAGGGCTTGATCACTGATGCCCGAGACTTTGGGGAACTCCCATAAATTGGCTTTTATACGCCGATGATATGGTTCTCCTATCAAAGACACCACACGGTCTTAAAACTATGTTGAAAGCACTCGACGAGCATGCGCAGTCCAACTGCATATCTATTAACGCGACCAAAACTCAGATCATCCAATTTGGAAATCTGGTGCAGAGATGTTGCACATATTCGTGGATACTGCAAAACAGCTCTTTGAGCGTGGTTACAAACTATTCATACTTGGGAACCTTAATAAATAACCATCCCGCTGATTTACCCTATGAAGAAATTAAACAGGCCAAATTACACACTGCCATATCGCAAGCCAGAATCATTAGAACGAAATTCTGCAAATTCTCGAGACATCCCTTGTTAGTTTACTATAAACAGAAGATGACACCAGTGTTATTATATGGTACAGAAACTAAAAATGGCGCCCTTATACCTACTGGGCTAAAATTGAAGGAGCCTATTGGAAAATAATATTACAACTACCTAACTCCGAGCCATTGCCATTGATTTATTATGAGCTAGGGTTAATATCACTACATGGTAGCTATAAATGGCAATGGTGCTCTTTATATCGTAAGCTGATAATGGGTGATTTGCAAAACGGTCTAGCTCGATTGATGTCATCTTATGTCGCAGAAGAAATGCATGATGCGTTCATAAGAACATGGAGGTTGAGAGCACTCAAACTGCTTAGCGATGCAGACATAGCTTTACAATTGCTTATTAGCAATCCATGTAAGGCCAAGCAAACAATGTGGGAGCATGATTGGAATCAAACACATGCCCAATGCACACGCTACAAAAAATGTCAAGAGAATCCTTTTGAATTGAAAAAATATGGTCAAACAGCCCCATACTTGCTAGTGTCACCCAATTCTCAGCATCGCTTAGCGTTTTAGCGCTTTAGTCTCCACTTATGTCTAAGGGCAGATCTCTTACATAAACGCAACATGTTGCCTCAAGACAAAGTAAAGTGCTGGTTCTGTAATATTGGAAATAGAGACTCAGGCGCCATGACTGACTTCAGGAGAATCCCCGGTGAAAATGCAAGGCCCTTGGGGCCCCAAATGAACCCCAAGCCCTAACCCTACCTGGCATGTGACCATGCCAGTGGGGTTCTGGGTCACGGGTCGTGACAAACACCAGAAAAGATGGGGGGTGCTGATAGAAGGGAGAGAGAGAGAGAACCTGCTTTAATATTTAGTCAGTTCTGTTTGGTTTTGGAATTTTCTCTGACCTATCGGATTTAGGACCTCCCTTCCCATTAGTTCACCTACCTAGCCCCCCTACATTTCTCTCCCTTTGTCATCTCTCCCACCAACCTTCCCTGTTCATTCCTTATCTATCCTGTCTAACCAATCCAGTTATCCCTATGTTGGAGGATTACTTTGAGGAAATGATTATGGAGATTATTGTTATCCATTGTCAAATCAACCACTTGGGGCCGCAAGTGTTCTAGAGCAGTTATATTTTCTTTTCCAGTATTGTGGCTCAATAAAGACATTTTTTTAAAAAGTTTTTTGTGCTTCAGACTTTTCGCTGGCATTCACCATTTTAATTATAGGGATTACGAACCTCATCACCAAAGTAACAGTTTTAAGTTGTAATATGGCATTCATTAATCATGCAGGAGTTAAATGATCGTTTCATTGAAATTCAATGGAAATCTAATCTTTTCCAATCAGGTACCCCATACTTGTCCTTCGACAAGCATGAGGGGTACCTCCCTGAACTCTGGCAAGTAAATAACGGCCCCTTTGTATCCATGCTTTCTAATCAGTGCAATCAGTCTAATCAGTTTGCTTTCCCTTCATGACATATAAAATATGTATTTCTTCCTGCTTTTCCTAGTTCCCAATTGGTTGGGCTGCTTTGTGTTCTGATGGCGGGTCCAATAAGCATCTGCTAATCCGGCCTCCTACCTGTGGGCCACCGGCCAGCACACAATTTTTACTGTTCACCTATTGGGTATGACTGGAATAAATGTGCTCTTCAAATGCTGGCCATTTTTTAGAGACATTCTTTTTTGGTGTCTGCTGTTCTTTGAAAAGATTTTCTTTTTCTCCTTTTAATTGTTTTTTTAGTTTCCTGTTTAGTTTTGTCCTACTTTCCTCTGCTGCGTAATATCGTTGTTAGATAATCCATTTTGGGGTTTGCTGTCTCTTTTTAGTAGGGACCCCTCACCCTTTTGCTTTTTCCGGCTTTTATTTGTCTGAGACACCTCTACTGAACCACCCCTGTCAATGCAACCCTTTTCTTTGTACATAGTACTATGGTATCCCATATAGCTCAGAGTACAGTGCTGCTTCTTAAGCACCCTATTTTTGCCCAGGGGTGATTCTTTCACCTTACACTGATTTATCGGAGTATGCTGGTAGCAGATTTGATTTAGGTTTGGCTGCACTAAGGGTTCAAGCCGATTAACACATCAGTAACCTGATATAACGTTTTGGTAGCCATTGGGGTAGTCATGTATTTTTTAAGACCTGCTCCCTGCTATTTTGTTTCTTGGCATTCCTTTGTTTGGGGACGCCATAAAACAGTCGTAAAATGGCCACTGTGCACAAATGGACTCACTTTTAGCGCAGCCTTGCACTTTCTACAGTGGTTTGGGCTGGTTTAGATCTGTTTCTTCCCTTACACATGTACATACACACACTGTGTTGACTGTCCTGAATGTTATGTGGTTTGCGATGCCAACATAATTGTCTGGCCACCAAAACCTTTATTTTAAGCCTTGTTGCGTGATTTGGAGCAGTTTTAGGTCAGCTCCTTTTGTCTATGGGATCTATAGGAGGAGATCTGTTCCTAAACTCGATTCTATTGAATTTTTAGGTGTGTAGTAAGTTTACATACCTGCTGGAAGGGTTTCACCATCTTGAAAGCCGTTGCTGCATTTGTAGGACTATATCTGGCACTTCTGGCTAGACCCTATGTCTGGGCTAAGCACTGGTCTGTTATGGTCTGTTCTTTTGGCTACTGGGTATTCTTCCTGGGCTGTTCCTTCCTTCCAGTGTTCCCCCCATTCCCCCCTATTGTTGGCTGGGCCAGGTTTCCGCTGCTGCGAAATTTGTCCAGGCTGGCTTTTGTTTACCACTGTTGCCTGTTTTTACTGCTACGTTTGTGTTGCAAGCTGCCATTGCCTGCTAGTGTATTGGGAATCTAATAACCAACTTCATCTGCTCATCTGGGCTGTCCTGGGCCACTTCTACTGAAGTATTCCCTGTGGGGCCATCTTAAGCTGGTGGGCTGCCTTCCTTTGTCATTCAAGCTGCCAGTACTTGCTTGGTAGGTTCCTTCCATCCTCCTAGAGCCTTCACTGCTGTTCCTGTCACTTCTGGGTGGTTAGGCCCAATCGAAAAATCGAAAAAACTCTTTTGGTCTTCACTGTCACTGGTCCAGTGAGCAAGTCTCCCAGGGTTTTGCATCCTTTAAATCGACCCACAAAAGAAGAGCCATACCTTTTTGAGAACAGCGACCGTTTGTGCTCACCAATGTTCCCTCTAATTATTTTTCTCTATGTGGGGAACCGGTTGGTTGTTGTGCGCACATTATTTTCCATGTGCGCAACTGACTAATGAGGTAAGCCATTTTGTGAGCTACGGTCGCAGAAGAGAGTTTGGAAAGGAATTTCCTCTTCCCAGCCACTGCAATTCTTTAAAAAATCTTACAACACTTTTTCCAAACACACAGACTGAAATAAAATATGTCTCATGTGATTATACAGAAAACCCATCAACCAGTCGAAGACTTCAATATCTGCCACAGTACCTTGCAAACGTACTTCTGCGCAGAGAAGAAAAATGTCGGCCTCATTACGAGTTTGGCGGTAAGTGGTAAAGTTGGCGTTAACTCCATTACCGCCAACTTTACCACTACGCCAAATTAGGATTTCAGGCCTGGAGTGGAGGATTTGCCTCCAGGAAAATTCTGGAGGTAAATCCTCCAACTCCATGCCAAAATCGTCGGAATTTCCGCTGCTGTAATTCCGCCAAAAAAGCCACTGAGCCCAATGGATTCAATATGGACTCAATATGAATGAGGAATTACACCGCCACCACCAGTTGTAATCCAGCAGAAATTCCTCCGGACCAAGTGGCGGTAACAGTCAGTCGTTTGAGTGGTATTCTGGTGGATTTATGCCGGATTCTGCCCCAAGTCATAATGAGGCCCTGTATGTTTTATGCCACTGGAAAATCACAGATTTGTATTACAAAACACAAATATCTCTTGTCGTAACTGATGTGACTGTCAAGAAACTTGGACAGAATACATTTGCCGATGGATTAATTGCAATTAAAAGCAATGTGTCAAAAACATGCTGAAAGGAGTTCTAATACCACTTTAATGAAGTAATTCAAGGGCCCGGAGAACATGCTTCTACTAATTTGTATAAGGATGATAATTGCATCAGAATAACTGCACCTTAGAATATGATGATCTAAAATTCCTGTGCCTCTGCTTACTATCCACATTACCTTCTCCTGTTGGTACTGATAACACCAGCCTTACAGCTAAGAGACAAATGCACCATGCATTTTTAATCCTGAAAAAAGGAAAATGGGCCTAACAAAAATGAGAAACCATGAATATATCATTGCTTCAACCCACCAAGATCCAATGATATTTTTTTCAAATTAGTGACCAGTAGAGCAGTGGCATAGGAAGGAAGGAACTGTAATAATATTAATGCCCGATCTCAAAAGGAATTTTATGGGAAAGAACATCTTTTAATAAGCAGAATGTATCCCTGTTGGCAAAGCTAATTACTTTTTTACTCCCTGAAAAATCATTTGACCTCAAAGTAGGGAGCAACATCTGATTAGTGCCCTGCTTGTACCCCTGACATAGGGAGTGAAATGACATGGCACATAATAAAGTGCATAGTTTTGCCCACCCTTATGCACCACAGCCTAGATAAAATTATACAAGAGCCTTACTGAGGTTTATTTTGGAGCCATGTTGAAGAAAATCACACATTTGCCTGTTAAGTTAATTGCATCGATTCATCAGAGATACAACTGATTGAGTGCCTTCTTCTGTAACTATGGATCCCTCTTCTGTAATTATTTGTGATCTGTTAAATAGATGCGGGGAGAGGCTAGACACTGCACACACAGAACACCTAGTTATATTGAAAAGCCCTCGGCAGTTGAGCATAGAAAGAAAAAGAAGGTGCTGTCCCCTAGATGGGTACTACAATGTCCTATCATTTAGCAAACACGCAACACATTTCCTTCAGTCTACTGCCGAAACGTCTGACTTGGTCTTTGAAATGTGCTGCTTTGTTCATCACCTGCAAGGAGTGATGCTTTGACCCATACCCTTCCCCAGCCCCTGTGCTTGCCTCTAATACTAGTTGATAGAGCACTGTAAAAAGTTAAGGATTGGAGCAGTAAACACTCACTGGGATATTTGCAGACCCACAATACTTTGCAAGCCAGGCATATTTAAATGACTCAACATATGATGTGCATTTTAAGAATGTCATGACTGCATGTACACAATTCCTTTGCAGTGCATACAAGATTGTTTCCAACATACCCCACCCATACCTCATTGTGTAGGATTACACAAGTGCTCACTGAAACTGTTTTTGTATAGATGTGAGTTACCATATAATTTGTGAAGGTCTATGCCCAGGTCTATGCCCAAAGGAAATCTGAACACTTGGAAATGATGCAGATTGTGTGAAAAGCATTCTCCTGTCTGAATATCCGGTGCCTGGTGCTATGGACGAGTAATCCCAGGCATAGTCCATACCCATTATCCCTTGTGGGCTAAGTAAATGATATTAAATGATATTACAATGCTGCTCTCTACTTATAGGGTAATGTCAGTAATGCGAAAGTAGGAGACGCTGAGCATCACATTTGTCTTTTCAAAATCTTTATAGGGCAAATTCATATTTGAGTTTTATAGTGCGTTAGCTTACAAGGGGGCCGCTTCAAAACACTTGCGTGACATATGAACAAAGAAGAGGAAGTATGGGATTTGGTTACACATCCAAGTAGCCGGCTTACAGTCAGTATCCAATATTTGAGCTGATAGTTTATTTATTTATTCAGATTTGTAGAGCGCACGTCAGCCCGGGGGCATCGTGGCGCTTGTTACAGACAATGTCTTAGTTACATAGGTTACAATATTTGCAAACAAATACAATATTTACAGTAGACATGTACACAATAGCAATGCAGTATATTTACAAGGATTTAAGAGAGTTGCCTATTATTTTGCACGGAATGCGGTTTTCAGTTTCCTGCGAAAAATAGGGAGGGAGTTTTCGGCTCTGATGTCTGCCGGAAGAGCATTCCAGGTCTTGGCTGCAATGTAGGGGAAACTAAGACCTCCGGCTTTGGCTTTTTTGATGCGTGGGATGCAGAGTAGGTTGGTGTATTGCGTCCTGGTGGGACGGAGGAGGATGGTTTGAGGATGGTTTCTGATAGATAGGACGGGGCGGTGAGGGAGAGGCATTTGTGAGTGAGTGTGAGGATTTTGAGAGAGATCCACTCTTTGACCGGGAGCCAGTGAGCTGAGTGTCTGACATGGGTGATATGTTCTCTTCTTGGGATACTAAGAGTAGTTGCTGTTCGGGAGTTCAGGTGCATAGTAGTTTAATGCAAATAAGCAGAAAATCAAGACTAGTTGCTTATTTTAAGAGAAAGAAAATTTCAGGTAATTGCTGTGGCTTCTGCCTTATTAAATCTTTTTGAATAGGTGAAAATTGTCTGTGTGCGCTTCTAAAAATCCTCTGAGCGGCACCCAGAAGGAAGCTGGGCAAGCGCACTGGGATAATGGTTTATTCAAATGGACTGTGTCCTCCCGTGTATTCCTCTTATTTGACAAATGTTGTCCAGCTTGAGCTGCTTCTGAATTTTCTTTTCGGCAGAGAGGACTGTGCGTCTATGGAGTCGACTCGATGTCCCTCGAAGGCCTCTGTCTCGAGGATGATGTTATCAAAGGTATATGTAGCACGCGCAGCGCCCGTTGGCTCCAGTTCTGTTTTACTGCGACAGCTTTAGCTTCAAAGAAATACGGCGTGCCTCATTACTTTAGTGACGAACTTCGTTATTATCGAGAGAGAGAATCGAGATGTCTTCTTTGTCGACACCAACAACCCCGGAATCTGGGTTCAAAAAGTGTTGCGATTGCGGTCGAAAATATCTTTAAACGATCCCCATTGTATCTGTTTGTGGTGCCTCAAAGCGGACAATAACACCTCGGACTGCTCCAAGTGCCAGTCCATGACTGGAAAAGGCTTGAAGGAATGAAAGGCGAAGTAGAAGGTAGGCCAAATCCCTAAATCCCCTACCCTGACGAAGAAACCTTCGACCGACAAGTCGAGAGGCGACTCTCCTCGGAGGAAGAAGGCCAAACGGTTGAGATCAAGGAGTGGTTCCCTCCACTCTTATTCGTCCTCGAAGTCAAAGAGAAGGCACGTAGGTTGCCTTCGTTGACTTCGTCATCGGATGCTTCCCCTGAGAGTCTTTCTTGCCGAACCCAAAAGTCCACTCCGGCCGAGTGGGAGGCCTTCAGGGCAGAGATGCTCAAACTATTTGAGAAACAAAAACCTCCAAGCCATGTTCCTACCGAGCCTTCTAAAGAAGCCGGGAAGGAAAGGGCTCGACCTAAATCCTGCACGCCCGCGAACCCGGGACGAAGGCCCGATCTGCATCGAGAGCCCTCGAAGCCTTGATCTGATGAAGTCTCATCGAAGGATCAGTCGAGCCGGAAGCATAAGTCGAGGTTGTCAACGCCATTGACACCTTCGACACCGGTGGCACCTTCGACGCCAGCCAAACCCTTGACGCCGCAGGCATCAACGCCAGCTGCACCATCGACGCTGAACGCCCCAGTAAAATCTTTGGCACCAATGATGAAAGTTTCGATGACTCTTCCAGCGTGAAATCCATTACTGGATAAATCCCTCATTCCTGAGAAAACATATGTACCACTACCCAGGAAAGACTATTTTAAGTCTTTTTCTTCCATATATGAAGAAAATGAGCAGTCTGATGAAGAGGCTCCATTTGGCCTCCAATTTGGTACGCCTAATATACCTGAGAGTTTTATTGCAGAGGAGTCAAGATTAAGGGATCTCTATGATAACCTATAGACTGCAACTGGGGTGGATACCTCACCTGAGTTGGAGTTTGGGAGACCAGAGGCTGGGGAGCATGCAGGTGCATCCTACAGGCAACTTATTTCAAAGGTAGTCGATTACATGGGTTCGAGTAGGCCTCCATTGCTATTCGAACAAACTTAGTTTGCAGACATCTTAGACAAAGGTCTGCAGTCTGATCCCATACTGCCATTTCATATTTTCTTACAGAAAAGGGTGGCGACGAATTGGGAGACACCAGAGTCCAATCCAGCTGTTAATAAGAACTTGAACAAGAAGTACCACCCTTTCAGTAGTGACCCTGACTACCTGTCGAAACACCCCACTCCAGAGAGTCTGGTGGTGCAGGCAGCTACTGCAACATCTAAGCAAGCGGCATACCCTACCATCCTTCCAGATAGGGATGACAAACGAGTAGATGGATGGGCAAGGAAGGTATTTTCTGCAGGGAGTATGGCACTCAAATCTGCCAACTCCACATGTGCCCTCGCAAAGTTACATTTCACTCTTTGTTACTGCATTTCCATGGCGGCAGAGAACATTCCTGAAGGAGATGGGTTCTTAGCCATAGAGACGGCAAAGAAGCCATGTGCGAGTCTCTTCAGTCAGGTTTGGATTCTGCTGATAGCATCATCAGAGCCATGGCTACCAGCACTGTTATGTGCAGGCGTGCGTGGTTGTGGAAGTCGTGTTTTGCCCTGGATGTTCAAGCCAGACTTCTCAACATGCCGTTTGACAGGTCTCACCTTTTTGGCAACAAGACTGATGAGTCTTGAGAATTTGCAGACCTCGAAGGCGGCAGCAAAATCTTTAAGTTCCGCAATTAGGCAACCTCAGCCTTTTCGACCTATGGACAACCTTGGAGGGGTAGAGATTTTCGCTACTGCTCCTCAGTTGGAAGGGCGAGAGGAATGGCCAGTCAATGGGGCCAAAGAAGACTTCCTCGTGGTTGGCGAGGAAGGGGTGCAAAGCCAGCTTAAGCAGCAGCTTCTTTACCATCTGCTGCTGCATCAGCTGCCTCAAAACCTCCTTGAGTCACAGTTCACCAGTGGGAGCCAGACTGTCTCAGCATCTAAAAGAGTGGCAAGACATTACTTCAGATGCTTGGGCCTTGGAAACCTTAGCCCACGGTTACTGCCTTCCTTTTATACAGAGACCTTAGAAAAATCCACTGAGGAACCACTCTTTGAGGATTCCAAATCTGCTCCTTGTGCAGGAGATTTTAACCCTTACACTCAAGTCCTTTAATGTTGTTAACCTTTAAAACCATTCTATTGGTAGCTCTAACATCAGCCCATAGAGTGAGCGAGTTGCAGGCACTTTCGTCCAAGCCACACTTTACGATCTTTCATAAGGATAGGGTTGTTCTAAGGGTCAAACCCTCATTTTTTCCAAAAATCATTTCTGATTTCCACATAGGACAGAACATTGTTCTGCCTTGTTTCTATATCCCACTACCCCCCATCCTAGCAAGGAGGAGGAGAGACTATATAGGTTGGATCCTCGTAGAGATTTAAGATTTTATATATCTAGACTGTCTAAACTTCGTATTGAAGACCAGCTATTCATTAGATATATGGGCCACAAGCTAGCTCAGGCTGTCTCTAAGCAGAACTTATCCAGATAGATCATTCTGCCCATTTCAGAATGTTACAGGTTGGCAGGGAAGGAGCCTCCGGGAAGGTTTAAGGGCCCATTCCACCAGTGGCATGGGTACCTCTACAACCCTGCAAAGGGGTGTACCAATAGAAAAATATCTGTGAAGCAACAACCTGGTCTACTATCCACACGTTTACAAAGCATTACTGCCTGGAATTTTCCCTCGGTCAGGATGTTAGCTTTGGTAAAGCAGTCCTACACTTGGTCCATGAAAACAATTAAATTTAAATTCTACTCCCTCCTCCAAATTAAATACTTCTTTGGGAGTCTATCAATGGGGAGGACACAATCCATTCGAAGAACAAGTTACTTACCCCTGGTAACGTTCTTTCGACTGGATGTTCCTCCCACGTATTCCTCATCTCCCTCCCAGCCTACCCCACAATAGAATTTCCCATGCTATTACAGCTTCCGTTCCTTCAAGGCCGAGTAGGGTCATTCATGTGGTTTTGCATGTATTTCTGCTGTCAGGGAACCAAACTGAAGCCAACGGGCGCTGCGTGTGCTATATATGCCTTCGATGACATCATCCTCGAGACGGAGGACTTCGAGGGACATCGAGTCAACGCCATTGACGCACAGCACCCTCTACCGAAATGTTTTTTCCGAAGCAGCTGAAGCTGGACAACATAAGTCAAAGATGAGGAATACATGGGAGGAACATCCAGTCGAAAGAACGTTACCATGGGTAAGTAACTTGTTCTTCTCAATACTTCGCCTCGTGATCCATCATCGAAGACCCTTCCGGCGGTGCTCCATTCACGTTTTCCCATTTGTCTACATTGGGCCAGAATCCAGCCGGGCTGCATCTTCACATGGGGCTGCTGGGTCTCAAAACTGGCTCTGGATCAATTCGAAAGGGACTTCTCTTGGGTTCCCTGGTTCCCACTCCTAAAGGCCCATTCTGACCATACCACTCGCATGCAATGCCCCACCCACCCGTAAGAAACACATCCCCCACCCTCAAATCTGCATGGGGCCAGACCCTTCCTGAAGTGGGAATGCTTTCCCTAAGGCCTGTGGAGCAAGAAACGCTCCAATTTTGAAAAGCATGGAACAAAGAAAACCGAGCGAAACAGTTTTCCAGTCTGCCCGCAGCAGAAGAAGCAGAGAACCCGACGGCAGCGGAGCAAGTGGATGCGCAAGCCAAACCCGATGAGTTCACTTGAAAACTGTGACCCCAGAGCGCTCCGTGACCGCCTGCTAGCCGGACACAGGTATTTTAAAAGCTGCACTAATGAGAAAGAAGTAAAGTGTCAGAGAAGTAAATACTATGTGTATCAAACTGATACAAAGCTGAGAAATAATTATTTTGAATGTCACGCTGATATGAAGGAGAGAAAGTGGCAGAGACAGTGTGTATTTGAAAGGTCAGAATAATTGCCAAGAACACTCAAGGGCACTATTTCTAAAAACTGAAGCAAACAACTATTGCCAAAGCCAAAAGAGGATGATAGCAAATATAGTTGAAGAGAACCAATAGTGCCAAAATCAAAAAGGGGCAGTTAATCAGCCAGCTATATATGGACCCTATTGTAAAAGGGTGAAAAGAGGCAATACAAAGAACTGACCTGAATAAGTATTCCATAAGCCAAAGAAGAGCGCGAGTGGGAGAAACCCAGTGTCAGCACTTGGCTATTACCAGAATGGGAAAACAAGAGTGGCAGGAAAGCTGCCCTTCTGACAGAAGGAGAGAAGCATAACCTGCATTGCATGTGGCAATCAAAAGTGTGGAAAAAAACTGCACCCATGTGTCCCAGGTTCTCCCAGAAGAAGTAGTCCACACTGAGGTTTTAGAAAGCCAAAGACTTTATAAGCTGTGTGAAGCATGTGTAGTAGTGTTAGTAGTAGTAGTTTTATATTGCCCTGGCAGGGGAGTACACCTGGCTAAGGGGACTTGTAGTATAGGCCTGGTATGGGAGTGGACCAGGCGGAAATCATTGAAGTACTATGGTATTATTAAGTGTTGAAGAAGTGGTAAGACTATCAAAGCTCATGAATAATCATTGAGGAATTATCTTGACTACTCAACATTGCTGATGAGAGTGCATTGTGACCCGTTGCAGAATCCTCCTGACAGAAGTATTTTTGTTGACTTTGCTGCACTGTGGAAGTATATCTTTTTGTTACCAAGAAGTAATTGTTTGGAACTCTCTACCATTAGAGGAGAGGCAAAAGGCTTGCTCAATGGTCGAATTGTATGCAAAGAAGTGGCGGAACTATGTTCCCTACTGGCCTGCACCCTCTCCTAAGAAACCCCATCGCCACGCACAATGCAAACCCCCAAATATATGCGCCTGATGTTAAGGGAACGTTCAGTGCAGTGCACTGAAGTGCATGTTTCAACGGATTCCTACACTTTTATTTTAAAATGAAAGCATTCCGGAACGGTTTCTTTTTAAAATAAAAGTATAGGAACAGTAAAACTTAATTAAAAAAAGTAGAGGAGCAGCGCTTCCGCCCACTTCAACCACTGGGTTTGCTGAACATTTTGAACTGTTGGTAAATCCCAAGTGGAAGACTTATTGGCTTAAGAGGAACTTTATTTGAACTTTGGTATAATACCACATTTCCTTACTTTTTGTGAACTGTTGATTGAAATCCTGATTGAATCTGGGGAAGGGTAATTCACCCAGATTACAAGGAGGAACAATTACCATGTCTTGCAAACAATTGTTCATTTTGTCATGTTTAATCTGCTATACATTACCTTGTTGAGTCTATTGTATGAACAAGTGTGAGGGACAGAATCCTTTTGTTAGAGTGTTTCCTTTAACTCATTTTATAGGTAGGGAAATTCTCATTAGGTTAGGGATAGTGAGGCGTTTAACAAACCCTTTTGAGTTTAATAAAATGGCTTCTTTTGAAATACCTTCACAAATTATTTGGTCAAATGAACTACATTTGTATATTACACTTTAAGATATATGTTCACTATGGGTGCAGAAAGTACCTCTTCATATGTTATTCTTGCAGCCGGTCATTTATTTCCCCGTTTCTGTGCTGCTTAAATGTGGTTATGTTGGGGTTGTGCGATGTATCACAACAGTCACCAAGAGACCAGCCATAAAACAAGGGGCTTGGAGCACCCTGCTTAACCAAAGTGTGTGGTCCATCGCAAATAATTTAATCTCACTGCGCATTGTCTAAAAACATTGTGAGTTATCAAAGCCTCTCATTTTTTTTACATAACAATATGACTGTCAACACATATCACTGTCAACATGGGACAAAATCAGTTTGTGATTGATGAATGCCTTTGAGCGATGGGTTGCAAGTGTTTTTAAATATAAAGTGGCCATGTCCGAAGACCATGCTCGTGATCTGGAAGCGTTCTAAAAATCTAGGGAATAACAAAAGCCTTGAAATTCAGGAAAACACTGTAGTTGCAGGGACCGTAAGGTGAGCAATACATTGTAGCAAAACCTTTGAAATTCAAGGAAAAAACGTTTGTTGCAGAGACGTTAAGGTGAGAACTTGACTCAGCAAACCCCCTGAAATTCAGCTAAAACCACCTTAACTTTGCGCCCCGTGTTTCGCAGCCTATCACCACAATGATGACATCACAGATCACACCACCGATTACATGTTGTATGAGAACACTGATGACATTACAAATCACATCACTGATGCCATCACTGGGGACAACACTAATTAAATAGTATATAACTGATTACATTAATAATGGAATGAGACATAACATCATTTATAAGTTAGCTCTTGGAAACCTTGATTATCTTAATAATTTAGGCCGTGGACTTGGCCACAACAAAGGCTGGGATAACTGGCCAGCACCAAAGACCATAGCCAGTGGTCGGTTAGTGTTAACAAATACCAATGTGCATGGTTAAAACCATGCCTATTAGCCCATTATGGTTTTAAAATATACAGTGGGCAATGTTGAAAGCTGGAGGCAAAGTGGTCTGTGGTTGCTGAGCTGAGTTAGTCTTTTTTTCGTGACCACTGTGTTGGAGGCGTGGCCTGTTGACTCAAAGGGTTCAAAGCCTTCAAACACTGCGGAACGTGAAGGCGAAGTGGTCCTTGGGACCGAGAGATTGAGGGCCACATGGAGCCAACACTTCACATAAAAGGGATAATTTTGCTAGTTGGATAAAGGAGCATGGAGTGCTTGCAAGCAGTCTGAGACATATCCCGGTGGATGCGGTGAGTGTTTATTGGCTAAAAAAATATTTGCTTTCGCCTACGGCTACACCTTGGTGAGAGGTGATCGAACTAGCCGTCTGGGGCCCTTCACCATTCACCATTCACCATTTACCTTCCCCCTGAACTTACCACCGTCTAAGTCTGTCTACTAGAGGAGAGGAGGAGGAGTGCGGGTTGCACAAGGCTTTCAAGAGATACTGTCTATTACTATCAGGAGGCTTGAGTGAGTATAAGACAGCCAAGTTCCTGCATCCTGGGCTGCAGCCCCCCTACCACTCCTCCCCCCTGTTTGGAAATAAGTTGTAAGGCCTCTATCTATTTTCTCCGAAGTGGGACAATGACAGATGATCTACAGGCCCTGGAATTTGATGCTCAATGTGTGGCGGCAGGATCTCAGTGTCCGCCATCACAATTGCAGGTGCAGACCAATAATTCCCGACTTATCCGGGCACAGCTGCATGAATGTGCCACCAGTTCAATGGTAATGAGTGTGACGTCTCCTCGGCAGCAAGGTATGAAACAGCACGAACAGTTAAGGACAGAATATTCGCCGCCCCCTGACCTTCAGGGAAAGGGTGGTGACCACGCCTTAAAAACAATAGCCAAGGTCACTTCTTTTGCCTGGACTTGAATCTACAGTGACGACTACCAACATCAAAAGAAACATCCAGGACTTCTTTCCCAAGAAGAGAAGAAGAAGGACCCTGGGAGACAGGATGCCTAGGAGTATAGAGAATGAAGCAAGCTTGTTGGAGTTGGATGAGAGGGGAGGGAGACCAGTCCTAGGTGCACCTGAGAGGGATACAGGAAAGAAGAGCGCCCCGCTCTCGAGATGGCTCTTCAATCCCGCTGTTCCATCTGAGCTCGATCCCGTCCTCTGCCCCGCTTCAGTCCCTACAACAGGTGTTTGCTTCTGGCCAAACTACTGAAAAACAGTCAGGGGCAATGCCAAGGTGAGGTTGCAAGCCCTGAACTTTGTCTTCAACTTGCTAGTCAACGTCTTTGATTTACTAAAAGGAGAAGTCCAGGTTCACTTGGGGATCCTGATGGAACTTATGAAAGAAACAGTGGCCTGTGACTCAACCTTGACAGGTTTGCGAAATATAATAAACAGCTCCATAATGACAAACATTCAGGAGCTGAAATCGGAGTTCAATACTCAATCGCTGCAGGTTGAGGCTTTGACTAAATTGGATGAGATCTTGATAAAGTGCCACACTCCAGCGATGATTACAAAGGAGTCCACTGATAATCAAGAACTAAGGGCAGAGGAGCTAGCAGAAACGGCTGCGATAATAATCTTTGATGACACACCTTTATCGGACTCAGTCTTGGAGGAATTTATGGGTCTGGCGCAGATGGTGGAGAGTGAGCAGGATGAAGGTCAAAGTAAAGTTCCCTCTGAAGAGGTAGAGCTTTTGATTTGAGGCCAGATCCTAACGGCCCATCTACATCAGCTCATGCCCCCCCAAAGTGGGAATAAAATGAAGAAACAGAAACGGAAAACGGCCAACCCCATTCCAGCAGAGCCTGTTCCAAAAACTAAGAAGCAAAATGCCAAGAAAAAAACAACTGCGCTGCAACAAGATTTATACAATCATTATCCAATCCGGCCTTGACTGTGCCCAAATCGAAAAACAATCAAACTAAACCTATTAAAAATCATAGGAGGCTTTCCCCCTCTAACGGTAGCAAACTTCCAGACTGAGATACCTGTGAGGTCTGACCTTATTCAACCGCAAGAGGTGGTGGGAACAAACTTAACTGACAACGTGCAGGCTAGGGAAAGCATTGGCATACAGACAGAAGGGCCTGGGAAGGCGACCTGGAAAGTAGAACACTGGTCCTGCTGACTATTGTAAGGAAGGCATGGTATCAAAAAGAAAGACACACAAGTTATCGCTATTCAAGGGTGTTTATTGAACTTCAATTGGGTTTGAAAAACACCTGTCTAATCCCAAATCTAAAAGTGGGTGAAAGCTACGACCATCAAATAATAATAACGCAGTCCTAGTCGAGTCTGTCAAAATAAAAGAACCTTTACTAGTAAACCTATTACCAATCCTTACTTCTAAATACAAATAGCGTGGGAAACAATGTTATACAACAGAAATTGTTCAATAAATGATATGTCAGGATATTCAGGCCATTGGCTTCCCTTCTCCATGTTTTCAGCATGGGACAAGGCGGCACACTCGAGCTTGGCACACTCTCTGCCTTCTTTAGCACAAAGATGCAGTTCAAAACCTCAATACCAGGACCTTCTGTGCCAGTCTCTTTGCCATTCAAAGTCTCTTTTTTCAGAGTACCTGATGCAACACGACAAGCATTAAAGTTCCTTTCTTCTTAGGATTTCACATGCACAAATTCTCTGGTGATTTTGGGTTCACCCCAGATCCCCCTCCGCCGGACTCAGACCCACTTTAATAAAAAGATTTCAATTGATCTCCCTCCGCTGGGCTCGGACCAACTTTATCTACTTTTCCAAGCTTTCTGTACTTCAAAAATCCAAGACTTTCGACTGAGCACAGGATTTTGCTCAACCCGTTGCAGGACCACTTCAATTCACAATTACTTGCTCTCTTCATGATATAACCTCTTTGTCACTTTCACTTTTGCCACTTCTCAGTTGGATACCTTACAGAGACCTTCGATTGAGCACCCAAGCAGTGCCGGACCACTCTGTCAAAGATATTGTATCATGCTTTGAATGAAAGTTCAATCCCTCATCAGCACTTCAACTTAACTTGCGTCTTTTATCACACGCGTTTTAATAATGTTCGTTCCAGCGCTCGCCATACAATGTTGCTGCTTGCAACCTTGGATTCACACAGACCGTCTTGTATCGGTCTCCCCAACTCACTGGCTGTGTTGATTTCACTGACGCTGCTTTGTTCTTGTAGCCAAGGTTGGTACCACAGCGGCTCGTGCTTCTCCCCGCCTTGATTATTGACGCGGGAGGGCCCCGGGTATCTCTGACACACAATGCAGGATTCTTTAGCGGTTCCCTGGTCTTGCGCTTTCAATTATCAAGGTTTCTGGAAAGTAACTGTTCCTTTTCGAAAAGGTCAAGGGAACTTCCCTCCTTGCGATCCCCTTCTGTTTTGCCGTCTTTCTTCTCTCGTTCAGCTGCCGTTTTGAAACTGCCATTTCCTTGCATGCTCTGCCTTTTATCCATTTTGGGAAATTCAATGTAAGTCAGGTGTGTGTGATGGTCAGTAATTGCCTGACCTTGCATGACCATTGTATTGGGACATGTCAGGTAAACAGCTTGGATGTTAGCCTGTTTTCTCTCATAGCGGGCTGCATGTGTGAAAGTGTTCTTGTTGTAAAGGGGGTGTGGGGAGTTCTTAAATATCCTACCTGGTAGGATTAGGTAAAGGTATTACAGGGAATGGGATACCGCGTCTCACCATCCGGTGTCCCACTCCCACTTCCCGAAGACCCCTCACCCAGGTGATCTTCCCGTACTGGTCCACCCACAGGAACTGGATCCTAAAGCGATGGCCATGTCCTGGCCAACTGAATAAGACAGATCCCGGGGACTAGTGGGTGAGAGACATTATGGTTTCTCAAACTATCCAACCTGAGAAACCATTCAAGTTTGCTCCGATCTTCATGCGAGAAAAACTCCAGGTTGATAATGTACTTTCAGGAAATGAAGCTACAAGGAGGATTACCATTCCACCAGAACATACCCAAAGAGGAGAATAGGCAGAGAAGGTTTTGCATCCCTATGCCATTCTGAGGCTTTGGTTAAAATCAACAAAAAAGATGGGAGATCAGAGGGCCCTAAATCGCAGCGCCTTATTTGCAATCTTAAAGACAATCCCGGACCTATACTTATTTTCTAGCTAGGACATAGAATTCGTCCAATTCCTGCCAGAGATTTTGTGACTATAGTGGAAATAGGTCTTAAGTCCAAATTGGCGATTGATGCGATCTTGGCGGAGAGACAATATCTAAGCAACAGGAGCTATGAAGTCTCAACGAGATGTCCAGAGATAGAACCAAAGAAGCCACAGGGGAGAGCTAGTAGGGGTGGGGGTAATTGGCAAAGAAGGGTCTGGTACTCCCTTAAAGAGTCCCAGATGCAAACTATCAGAAAAAGTGGCTTAAGACCAATCGATAATAAATCAAAGGCCTGGTCAATGCTGCCCGAGATCCTAAATTAAATATTTGAGAAACTGGGCAATCGGGAGGACTCTCTCTAGCTTCACAAGAATGGAGATTTGTGACATGGAATACCAGAGGCACTAACTCATTCAGAACAAAGGACATGAGCCTTTTTGGTCAACATGATCTGATAATGTTGCAGGAGACTTGGTTGACCGAGTCCTTCCATATGGATGGCTTTACAACTATTCATCAACTCGCCTCACATAAAAACTGTGGCAGACCCTCAGGAGGTCTAGTAATAGCAATTCAAAATTCTTGCTGCTCTGACTCAGTGTTGATACCCACAAATATGAGGGGTATCCAGGCAGTGAGGCTAAATTTCACCCTGAAGGCCATACAGAAAGTGATAGTGATAGTAAATCTCTACTGGAATTAACTCTGGACCGAACTAGGGGTATTCCTGGACAGGCTAGCTGAAACACTCCTAGAAATAAGAATGAGCAAAGGGTCACCTGAGGTGCTGCTAGCTGGGAAGTTAAATTCCCAGTGTATCACTCCTAATAAGCAAAAGGGAAGCAAAGGGGCGAAAAGTGGCCTGGCAAAAGGCGATCAATGGTTCAACTTTTTTAATGGATTGGAATCTGGTTATGGCAAAGGGAGATGTTTCCCCGGCTTTGACCTGGAGTCGGGCCTCATCAAGCTCAACATTAGATTATCCCCTTGCGTATTTGCCCTCTGTGAGAAGATTCAGGTTTGGGATGCGGGACAAGTGACCATAGGAGAATTTCGGGATGAATAAATTGGGGGTTTTCCAGTGGCTCAAGTAGGCCTGTACCCTGATGGGACTCTAAATGAAAGCAAGAACAGATTCGTAAGCTTTAAGAAAGGGTGTGCGAAGCTGAATGTAAACCTAGCTAGAAGATGTGGGGTTATGAATGATGAAGGGTTGGGAGGGCACACCATCTAACTTTCAAGTTTTCCTATGGTCAGTTGAGCGGCTGGATGCTCGATCTACCACTCACTGCATAAGTCACCTACACTCATTTGACGAAGAAGTCTGTAGGAGAAGGAGATTCCTATGGAAAGCTTTAAGGGTCTCAACAACTATCCCGCTGGATCTGCAGGCCTATAGGCTAAAGAAAAAAGCCCTCCAGAACTGTTATAAGAATTGTATACAGGGACAGAAACATCAGCGCTATGAGAACAATGGGAAGGCCATGCTTAGAGCACTGGGGAAGGGTAACTTCTGTAATTTCTGGTCCCTTGTCAATCGGGCAGAGAGCTCCCAATCCTTAGTCCTGAGCAATGTGATAGAAGAGAGGGAATGATGTGAGCATTTCACCGCTGTATATGGGAAGCCCCTGAATGCTTTTCTAAGGAAAGAGTGGGCTGCTCCTTGGTACTTAGAAATATCAGAGAAGCTGGTCCTAGAACAAAGTACTAAATCCTCCTCCTCTAGAGCATCTGGCCCGAATCTGCTTATCAATCTTATTATGAAGAGCAATGCAGCAACCTGGTCTAGAATTCTGGGAATATTGTTTGCAGAGATCTTAAGCGAAAAACGTCTGCCTATCTCATGGAAGTCATCTATAGTTATTCTGATCTATAAGGGAGGCGATTGGGCGAACCCAGGGAATTTTCGCCCAATCGCTCTCCTGGAAGCAGAGAGTAAGATCTTCTCAGGGCTGGTACTAAGAGAACTGCAGTTATGGTCAACAAAACATAAAATGTTATCAATGGCCCAAATAGTATTCAGGAGGGGACAATCCACCTCCCTCAATGGTCTAGAACCTAGATAGCGAAAACTCATGTGTTAGGGGAGGTCCCGCTCTGTACAGAGCCTGGATCGATATATCGAAGGCTTTTGATACAGTGTGCAGTGAGCGGCTCTGGCCAAAACCCGATGCCTTGGGAATTCCAAGACATCTTTTAGCCATATTAGCAAGTTTCCATGATGATATCTTCCTGAGGATAAGACTGAACGCAGCATGTCAGCTGTTGGTCCCGGTGAGGGTGGAGAGAGGGGTGAGGCAGGGATGCCCTTTGACCCCCCCATCTTATTCAACTTCTATATGGCAGACCTAGACAGAAGCCTGACTCATGCGGCTTTGATCAGCCCCAAAATTGGAGGTGCTCCCATCAGCTGGCTGGCCTATGCCGACAACATGGTCCTCCTGGACTATTCCCTGGTAGGTCTGCAACGCCTCTTAAGAGCGCTATGGAAGTACTTAGAGTTAAACTAACTCGAGATCAATGTAAAGAAATCAAACATAATGATCTGTAAAAGGCCAGGGAAACCGGTAGGAATGTTGAAATGGGTCTTAGGCGAAGAGCAGATTCCCATAGTGAGACAGTTGACCTATTTGGGTTTCAAATTGTATGCCTGCCCAAAACAAATCAAATTAAATCTAGATCTAGATGAGAAGTACAAAGGGTTGTCGAGCCAGATCAGGAACATCCTTAATACATATTGCAAGTTTTCCCTGAAACCGTTATTAAAATTCTATATGGTAAAAGTATTGCCGTCACTGCTCTATGGGATTGATACGAAACCCCTGCTCTGGGAGACAAACTGATCAACAGTGGAGGGCTGCTTATGGAAAAGGTTCTGAGTTTACCGTCATCTCTCCCTATGGCAAGCTTAAGATCCGAATTGGGGCTTTCCTCAGTGAAAATGCTTGTAGACAGGCGCATCATCACACTATATAGATCGATTGTAGTCCCACAGGCAAATTCTCTTTATGAAAACATTGCACCCTTATTAGGATTCAACTCCTTGGGGCTCCTGAAAAAGTTAAAATTGATGGCTATGAGAATACTGTCCGCCTGAAAGTTATATTGATGGGCGTATCTCCAATCCACTGCATATAAAGAAATTGATGAAAAGAGTGCACTGGATACGTACCATAGACACAATGCGATCTTTAGTCTTGGCGAAATCCTTTCTCATCATTGATAAACAAATGGGAATCGTTCCAAGATATTAATGACGCTTCCCTAATTCAAAACTGAGACCAGAATTTCTGAGGGTACATCTCAATCTTGCTCCCACCGGGGAAGTTCTAATGTCTCGTGATAAGGGCAACGCAAGTGGGATTGGATGCCCCCTGTGTAAGGAAAATATAGTCCAGCCTCTTAAGGACATCTTGTTGTATTGTAGTGGTACATGGGAGGTGAGGAGACAATTGTTTCTTGCAGTAGATAGAGAAGATATGTTGTACTCTCAGAGGTTTTGGGACAGATTGATTGCAGGTGAAGAAACCGCTGTAACTATTCAAGTGATGCGGGTTCTCCAAGCTCTAGGCTTTATCGACAAGGTTTGATCACAAACAGTTATACCCATAGAAGAAGATTACGTGATTGATCTGTTTCAAGAAGGAGTCCTCATGAAGCACTGTAAGTGTAACGCAGGGTCTTCCTGGTATGTTTTTACATACAAATGGAGGAAAATTTGGAGAACTTTGCTTTGTATACATTGTGTTATGTCATGTATTTCTTCTTTTTATGTAGGTTTTGCACTTTTGTGAAAAGCCAGGATTTGTCTGAGACACAAATAAATAAATAAACATTTTATTAAAGTACAAACTGCTCAAGGTCAAAGGCCAATTTATATGTTAGAATATATAGTGAGCACAGCCAAAGATTGTGGCCTCTGGACAGAAGTGTGCTAAAGGCCATGGCTAGTGCCTAATCAGTGTATATAATATACAGTGGACACGGTTGAAAGTTATATCCACTGGTAAAGGTCAAAATCTATTGTTGGTAGCCTGTTCGTGTTTTAAAATATTCAGTGCACATGGGTGAAGTGAGGCATACAATAAGCAGTGTTGCATAGCAATTTGCTATGCAATTCTGTAGGTTTGCAAATTAAATTGACATTTGCGTAGCAAAGTTAGCTATTTGAGTTGCTCTGTTCAATAAAAGCACTGCTCACCCTGAATTCCTTTCTGGCTCTCAAGGCTCTTGCCACCATCTTCTCTGTTCACTGCAAAGGGGCTAATGGAGAGAGAGTGCAATAGTAATCATCTCCTTCACTCTTAAGTGCCAAACGCCTGTGTGGCAGTGCCAGGCAAGAATTGAAAACCAGAAGTAATCGGGATGATACTTTTATTAAGCTAACTATATCCTCTTTGGCAAAGATATATTCTCTTTGGCAAAGACCAGAATGTGTAACTTTATTGAAAACAGTCATGTAATTCCATTCCTAACAATTTAAGTTGTTGCATAATGCAGAACTACAGTATTGCTTCTGTAAAACACTGCATTGTCCCCATGGTTTACAGTAAAGTTTAGGTTAGTGTATCTAAATCTCATAGTGTTAACTACATTTTTGTTGTTGTTGGTGAAGATGCATCACATTGATGAGTGAACACTTTTGAAAATGTACATGATCACACGGCCAACTGCTTTTAGTGGCAAATGTAGTTCTGTGACCTGACCTGCTGGTTGCATTTATCGGACCAACTGGTGCTCCACGCATTAGCGGGTTTTATACCAGTTACCCTGAAAGTGAGAGGCCAGCATACTACAATATTCCACCTAGCTTGACCAGTTGTCTGCCTGCTACACCTACTACTCTGCTTAGTCTCTTACTTTCTTTATTCTTACATAATGAATACACAAGGCTAACTAGGTGTTTACGCAAAAGAATGATTAATTGTTCCATCCAGAAGGTACATTGACACATCTACTGCAATACCACACACACTGTATTTATTTATTTTATTTATATGGCGTGAAACGAAAAGCCCTGGGGCATGGGGGCGCCTTGACAATGACAGATTCACACAACGCAAAAACAACAACAAAACAGAACAAAGGACACTAACATTCAAGGAGGATTTGTTTTTTAAATGGTAATGGGAACATGACTGACAATGTTAATAACTGAACACTAATCATAAAATAAACTGTAAAAAAGGCCAACTCAGTCTATAACAATTCTTAGACATGTGGGAGAAGTCAAGTTTCCTGGTGAGTTACAATGGTTAAGAAAGAGTGGAAGATTGCAACGGCCACATTTAATAACAATACAGTCTGTACTCTTCTCTGACGACCATTCTTTAATTTGAACTCTCCAGAGAAATCTAAGATCTTGGGTTCTGATACAGCTCCCATCCACTTTTGAACTTAACCAATCCAGGACTTAATTCTGCAGGGCCTCTCTTGTCTCAGGTCCCTTTGCATTATTTACATTCACAATAATCATTTCTTTTGTCCTCTACCAGCCCTTTCGTATACGATCCCGCAATCACTGGCATAGAAGCCTTTCCAACACGTATATCTTTACTCAGTGGCTGATGAGTTAGATCAATTTTAGCACACTTAGATACTGATGGATTTGGGCAATTTGCGCTTACAGTGCGGACTGGGGTGATTGGGTCGGACAAGATAGTTATACTCTGTAAGATAGCAAAAGCTTCATTCACCAAATTCCTAATAGATTCTGAGTCCGTTTGGCAGCCTGCCTCTGCCTTACTAACAGATAAGGAAATCAACAAATAGTCTGTTTGACACACTCTTGCCATCCTCTCTAGCTGGGGAATTACGGCATCAATAGAGTCGACCCAGGCTGAAAAATCCATCACAGTCTCGCATTTTAACCAAATCACAAATTATTCTATCTTTCCAATTTGCCAACGACTGGCCACATTGAGACCCTTCTTGACTTGCTCACAATAAGAATGGGCTTCAGTGATGAAACTGTCTATGCTGTTTGGCGGAGGTTCGGATGCATTACTCAAAGCCACGTTAGCCTCCAGAGCTCACTTCTCTCTATGATTATGATTGCATTATATATTAGCACCTGTGGGAGAGAGCTGACCAACTGTTTTCAGAGACCTTTTATCAAATCTATTTATGTTTGTGTCCATTCATGTAGCTAACATTTTACATTTTACAGACACTCAGCCAGAGCTTGCAAAGTCCACTCACCATGAAGGCATCATGAAGCAGGACACAGACAACAGATTCAAAGTTCAAACAAAAGGGTTTCTTTAAATGTCAGGATGGTGTAAGGCCTAACTTGCCCTATGCTAAGCTGGAATATCCCTACCTAAAGAATCTAAGGAAAGTCTGAGTCAGTAAGTTCAACTTAAGTCTGTCTGTGTCCAAAACCTATACTTGCCCTCCCAGCTAAAGCTAAACAATGTATAGGGATGTCAGTAATAAAAGAAACTGTGTTCAAAATAAAGTTCTGAGCTTCTTACAGCTCCGGGTTTGCTGTCCAGCTCCCTTTCCCCAATTCAAGACAGATCCACAATATCTCAGGGTTTCTTTCCCCAAGAAGACCACACAGTTCCAAAATGGCCTCAGGATTCTCTTCTCCTCAGGCCTCACCAAAGTTCATAAAGTCTCAGATTTCCCTTCCCCAAGACTTCATCTTGTTCAGCTTGCGAACTTGTACTTAAGTTCAGTCTTGTAATATCCAAAACCATTTCCACCTGTGTTCTGGTTCACACTCACTTGGCTTTCCCTTAGCTTTGCCAAAACGTGCTTTCCTCTTTGCCAGTCTTTGGACTTTGCCACAATGAGTTATTTGATACAGTTCACTTCGTGATGCTCTTTTCCTTTCACCACATTGCTCTCACACTCCTCAGCAATGTTCTATACTTGGTTTTCTTTGCATTCAGTAAGCCTTTTATTTGTACGCTCATTAAAGCTTTCCTTTAGTTCTATATTCAATAATAGTTGCTTAGCAGTTCTTCAGTTCAATATTCAATATTACATGCTGTCCCAAAACACTTGGTAACTGGGTTATGCTTCACTGTCACAGTATTCCTATATAACACCAATGCGGTTTTGCTGACTTTTTTTATCATGCTCATTCTGCAGTTTCCAGAGATCATTTTTGAATGGCTAAGTACTGTTTCTTTAATCAATCATACTCACTTGCAGAGCATGTCAGAGCTTTTTCCCAATATTCAAAACTCACCAGGGCTTTCTTGCAGCACCCCTTAACACGCAACTTTTTTCCTTCTACAAGATTCTTTCATGGTCTTGCTTCCTTCCTGTTACTGCTGATTCCACAAAGGGTTTCCGCACTGTCCCTCTGATGCTCTGGCACGCTTCTAACGGCAGAAGTATATAAACACCTTCTTTCTAGAATCGGGGCGCGGCCCAGCACGGTATTGCTTTTATCTGTGTGACTTCTTTAGGAAAAGACTTCAGCTCCCCTTCCACTCATGTGATAAAATCCCACCTTCCCTGGTTTAATCTCAGCGCCTCCTACAACCTCCATCGGTCCGTTTCCGCTCCAGCCCATACCACGCTCCTCTTCCTCACATGTGCTTCTCCTGCGATTACTACTCCGCTTCCATCTGCATCTCTCAGCTGGTATCTGAAAGGGCCTTTTAAAGCCCTCAACTCCCTTCAATTGTCGGTCATTAAGTTCAATTGCCTGACCCTTGCCACAGCACAACTCCTCATCCCTCTTCCTCATCTCAGTATTTAGGGATTTCTGGAACTTGAAGCCCCAATTGAAAAACGCGGGGTTCTTTAGAATGTCTGCCTTATAACAATTCCTGTATATTTTTGTGATATTAGGATCTCTATTTTCGCTTCTCCCTTAGTTGGATCCCCCCATGTGATCTGCCCCCACATCATCATCCCCAGGGACTCGACCAGGAGACGTCGGCCATGCCCCGGCCACACGAGAGGAGTCCCCAACAAGGGATTTGGGGAGAATCAAAGCTGACTCTTCACATCACCCAATCGAATATTTCAGTAGATTTTATGAAGGGCGAGTACCATTTGCAGGGGATGTTTTAAACGTTTATGTAACATTAACTTTTTTTGCAGTAAAGGTCAAAGAATTTTCACTCTGCAAAGCTAGCTTCTGGGTGACAGCAATGTGCCAGACATAAAGAGGATTTGTGGTGACATGCACCATTTTACAGAAAGTACATTTACATTTTTTGGCACCCGTTGCTATCGGTCGAGTGCATTTTATTTTTTTTGATCGAGTAGGTAAACTATATTACTTAACCTGAAGGTCTAGTGGAATTTTAAAGAGTTTGCAAGGCCTGATTCGTCTCACGAATAACTTACTTCAGCGGTACACAAAAATGCTATATTGATGCTCATTTGATGTTTTAGATCCAAATAACTTCTGGTGGCATTAACAATATTAGTACAACATTGCTCATCAAATGAGTGTATTTGCACCATCTTTGGTAATGCCAGTGTAAGCAGGGCGGCCATGATAGAACAATACTATAATGCCCTTAATATATAAAATAATATCATGGCTCGCAAATGTGGCAGAAGAGACCCAAACCCGATCGCGGGTGTTGTAAATGATGAAAATTTAGGATAAACCTTTCAGCGATCAGTACGTAAACACACTACATTTTCATTTAATGTTGGACTTTTGACGAATATGTAAAAACATTGTGAACAGCATAGTGCTAAAAAACAAAGTACAATGATTCCTGGGTATATTTGTGAAGTGCAACAGTGCAAGGCAGCTCTAGCAACTTGTAGGAGAAGAACATTGTATGTACTAAGAATATTGCAAGACTATGTTTAGTGTTTTGTTCAGTGTGCAATTTCAAGTGTGCACCCGTAGAATAAAAACGGGTGCCAGATGGTAGTAAATGCATTTGATAACTGATAGAGCACATTATATGGATGGCCTTTGGGGCAGAGCCCTCTGATGGGCAGTAAGTGGGGTGCGAAGTCTCAGAAAATGGAGACACAACAGTTGATTGGTGGTGTGATTTGAACCCTGCTGAATATGAAACTAGCCAGGTATTGTATCTGAAATAACTACAAATCCACAATAGATGTAGTTGAACTATAGTTATAAGCATATTCCTAATAGGATCCCCTCAAATTGCCCTATTGGTGAATCTAATGTGAGTTCACCTAAGGAAGACTGATATATCAAAGAAAAATGTACCCCTATCCATTTTTTCAAAGTTGGAAAAAAATAACTAAGTTGTGCCACTCCACTTGTTTATGGATCTTATTCCTTCCTTGCCCTAACCTTTAATTTGTGACAAATGGGGGACAAAGAAACTTTGGGGGACCACTCACAATTCTTTTGAATGTAGAGTCTTGATCATATACTTAATAAAGTGGTCAAAACCAACATAAAACTATATTTTTAATATTGAGTGTACATAAAAGAAGTTAAAAATGTTCTAAGTAAAAAGAAAAAAATACATCAAAACGAACATAGAATAAACAATTATTGTAGTCAATAACCTGTGCAATTTTTGAAAAACAATTCAGTTTAAAGTGTAAACAAAAATCAAGTGTGGCTTCTAATGCCTAAATCACAATTTTCATATCAGTTATAGATCACTTTTAAGACTTGCTATTTCAAGAAAGAAAAGAAAAACACATTAAATGATTTCAAAATCAATACATAAACAAAGTCAATAGTCCTTTGTAATAACTCCGGGGGTTTCTCAGCTGTCCCCCTAGTTCTATAATATGTGGAGTCTGGTATCTGGGTCTTGAAAGTACAAGATATCTTTGTCTTGCCTACGTGAGTTGGTCAGTATCCACCACTGGTGGGGAACTGGCTTAAACTTCAGAATTTGGCATTGGAGGTTCCCTCTGTGTTCACATTTCTGCGGGTAGTGTGGCGATTATCCAACCGCCTTCCTCAGGGCATCCTATTTCTAGACCCTGTATGAAGTGTAAAGAAAGGAAAAGAGGTGCGAGTGGACCTCGGAAGAGATGCTCGTAATAACTCAGCATGTAAGTACTAAGTGTTAAACTCAAGTTACCGGCTGTGTTTCCCATCAGTCAGGAACTAAATCTCAAGTTCCATGATCAGTCCGGGGTGGGAAAACAAAACCCATGCTCTGTGGACTGGTTTGGCTAGGCAGAGAGGCATACAGCGTGATGTATTTGTGAGACCTGCAGGCTTGATGGCGGCAATTCTGTTAAAGTGGTTTTGTAAAAGATGTAAATTGCAGGGAATGTCATTAGTTGTTGAGCTCACCGTGTCAAAGGAGTGAGACTAACAATACTTTACTTGACGAGGCTTTGGTCAAATCACCTTGGCTCTTCGTGATCCAGGACTGGCAATGGTAGACCTGGATGAGCTGGCATATGTGGCCAGTGTTGGATAAATGCCTCCACCCGTAAAGATAGCAGTGGCATATGTCTGTACCTGCATATAGAAGAGAGACTCTTAATATATTTGGGATGATGGCCTGCGCATAATGCAGAGGAGGGAAATTTGAAATCACAGGGACCTAGGATATAAAACGTACCTGTTCTCTTAGTGAGCTGTCCCGAGGGGTCAGAATCGCTGGAAGGGCGGTCAAGGATGCGAGAGTGTCATGCTAAATCGAGCATTCACCTGGCCACTATACCAGAGATCACCTAAAGAAAACATAAAGTTCCTCGTCACTATTATGACCACCAGGTTTCAGTGTTTCCATTCTAATGATAAGTGTAGCCTCCTGACGTCTAAGTTGTTTTTCTCCATCATCCTTGCATCTGTGCTCCTTAACATGCGCTCGTGCTCCAAATCTTATAAGAGACAAATCACTGTCATGTGTTGATTGAAAATGTACGACCAGTGGATAAGTGGTATCCACATTTTTGATGGCTCAGTAATGTTATAAAATACAAAGTTTTATAGGCCCTATGGTTGAACTTATATATCTCATTATGCACAGACAGTCTATATAGAAGACCACAAAGTTAGTCCTGCCGGTTATACCATCCTTGGGCCAAATACTTTGTTCCCCATAATGGACAATTTTGACTTTGATGGTCAATTTACAAATTTTACATTTTTTACAGGGATGAAAACCAGTATTCTGATTTAGCCGTTGATGCCATGGTGTGCAAGAATAATTAGATTCCTCTTTTAACATGATGGGAGCCAGCTTGTCTTTGGGAGAGGGGGCCATGCAATATGTTATCTGTGAATTAGTGTCCACAACTTTGGAAAGATCTTGATCGTTTCTCAATATAGACCAGCGTTTTTTGAAAATACATGCAATGTTGGTAGATTGCACATTATATTGCGTAATGAATCTGATAGTATTGAGATTGTTCTCTGATTTAGTTTTAGGTTTCAATAGATCCGTTCTAGTAAAGACCTTGGTTTTAAACTGGGGGTTCTCCCAGCCCTTTAAGATGGGTTAGCAATACCTTCTAGATGGATGGTGGATGCAGAATTTACTCAAACATCAATAATAGAAACAACTCAGGTAGTTGGCAAAAGATACTGTTTTAATATCAGTTATCTAAAACAGGAGTACAATGGACATCAACAGACCTCCCTCATCACGATCTCTCTCCCAAGACTTCGCAAAGCATTTAGAAAAAAACTTAATTTTTATACCAAATAATCGCCATAGGTGATGTTTAACCTACGTATTACTAACGTCATCGTACGTGGCAAACTACAAAAACCTAATGGTGAGTGTGATAGGTTCTACAAGGATCATCTAGTTATACGATCCAGCGTTTAGGGCAGTAGAACAATGTGACTTGCTGCTTAGCATAAGGTGGGGCAACTAAGCCCTTCCCCAAACAATGTCGATTTGAACGTCACTAAATGTACAAGGTTTAATTGGCTATACAACTATAGGACCTTTGATCATGCGGTCCTCTATCATTGGTTACATTCTAACCTCCGTCAGTACCTTCCCACCTATGTTAACAGCACGCAGGCTGAGAGTCCAGGTGCTGATGAGCTAGTCTTAACCATAGCTTCCCACCAATTAACATATCCATCTATCACCACCTCAGTGGTCCACTGTCAATTAGGTCTTTGAACTCGGCCTTGAACATGTTCTTTGCTCTGGGGAATTCAGGGGAGTGAAGTCACGCTCTGCCTTCATGCGTAGGTGTGACCATCATGCTCATCCAACTTCTTCTCCCCACGTGACTGAAGACCACGAAATTGAGCTTTCAGTGTATTAAAATACTATTCTTTAATAGACCTCTGACGTCTTCTTGTTTTTGTCCATGCCTTCTGAACAGGAGCTTCATTCTTTCACACGATTTGTATCCAATGTCCGCTCACCCCAGTCTGATATGGCCTTGGCTTATCCAACCTCGCCTTTGGGTTTTCCCTGTAAGTCACTTGTTGTCATGCGCCGCCTCCGCACTTGGCGTCTTTGGCCCCGCTGCCGCTTAGGGACTTCCTGATTCCCGTCACGCTGACGCTACGTTCTCTCTATGCGGTCTAGTCTTCTCCGCCGTAGCGCTATTTAACCACTCCTCTCCCTGAGCACAGCGCGTTGCAACCTTCCACGGTCAGCTGCTTTTCCTCGCTGCCGCGGTCTTGCTACACGCTGTTTACCTTTTGCTCCTCGAGCATTTTTACTCTTACTCTTTCCGTCCTTATTACCGGTCCTACTCCGGTCCCAGTCTTTCGTTTCCTCTCTACCTCCATTCCTTAGTTCCAGCTCTTTGCCTTTACTTTGTTTTCTTACCTTTTGGCGTTTTTCGCTGCATTATAATTCCACCTGGTTCCGGTTGCTGCCTTCTCCCATCATTCATCTGCATACACGTCCAGCGGCCATCAGGATACTTACCGGTCCAAGGGGTTTTTTGCCTACTCTGGCTTTTTTCCCCCTTCCCGTCTCTCCCGGGAGGGGGACACGGTCAGGGCGCATTTACACGCTCTCACTGTGGCTTCCTCTTGTGGGAGACACTCTCAATCTCGAAAAAAGGAAAAGGATTATACGGCGCATCGAGCACTCAGTCCAGCTGAAGAGGATTTCGACTCCACAGGTGAGGAGGTTGAAGAGAGAAAGAAGGGTATTACACCAGTGGTAGAATCGGAAGCTGACAGTTGTTGTCTAACTGCGCTACACTTGGAAAATGAGAAAAGCGGCCTTCCTCCTTTTGCTCAGCACTGCTTATTGCACATAGTGGGAACATCCATCTTTACTGACTTACATATATATTTCTGAGGCTTGTGGAATTAGATCACATGCTGTGCATAGGCCATCATCTAGTGGAAGCTGCAGAGTATTACAGTTTGTTTTTCGAAACTCAAAAATGGGCGTCGACACATGGCGTGCCAGTAATACTATCCCTAGTGTGACGTCCACTGTACCCATGATCCCTCACGCGTCTAGCACCCTCAGATTGTTTTTTTCGGCAATACTGGTCGGAAGCATCCCGCGGATTCCTGGCCTTAGCCACAATTTTGCTAAAATATCTTAATATTTCCCCATTTCTCCACCTCAACGTCGAGCCACCAAAGTTCGACACTCGACGTCGGCCTGGAGAAGGAATCAACCGTCGACAGCTGCACAACGGACCTGGGCCTCGGAAGGCCTCTGGCCTCGGCCCGGGCCTTGGAAGGCCTCTGGCCTTGGCCCTGCAAGTAGGGAGAGTGGGGGCTGGCACATACTCTACACTCTTAATATATAGGTACATCTTCTATATATTCCTACAATCATTAGCCCGCTGCCACAAGGTGCGTATGGAGGGTACCCCTTTCCAATTTTGCCCCAAGTGCAACCGCAAGTACCCTTGGCTTGACAGACACGCCATGTGCAACCTCTGCTTGCCGAGGGACCACCCCGAGGCGAACTGCAGAGCTTGTAGTAGGTTTAAACCAAAAACACTAAAGGACCGTTCGATCAAGCGTTGGGCCCACCTCGCCAGGCGTCAAGAGGCCATGGCAGCGGAGGGCGCCTTCAGCGATGGCAGCGACGCTCTGCTTTCAGACGGCGAGGGCAACGTGGCGTCGAGAGACAGCCAAGCGCAAGTGAGACAGCCAAGCGCAAGTCCCCGACCTCGGAAGGTCGTCCGGCAGGGTGGCTATGGGGAAAACACCCAGCGACACAAGCGCTACCCACACCACTTCCACCAAACATAAGTCCCACCGAGACCCGACGCGCACGTCGAGTTCTCGGAAAGAAGCACACAGAGAACGGTCCACCGAATCGGTGTACTCTGGGAGTTCTCGATCTAGATCACCGCATGACTCCTGGCAGCCATCCACTGTTGCCAAGAGTGCCTCGCTCCCTAAGGTAACAGAGGTTCGATCGTCGGAAGATGAAGCCGACCTCTATCCCCAGGCCGCACTCCAGGAGTCGGCGTCAGCAGACCACTTAACGGCTGTTCCCGAGTCCCAACCTCCACACTCTAGAGATAGGGACACTACCCCCGAACCTCGACGCCAGACGTCGAAAGGCTCTGAAGGAGCGAATAAACAGGGAAAACACTCTTCCACCCACGGGGAGGGGGGAAAACAACAAAAGAAGCAATCTCTACCTTCTTCCACACCTCAGAAGCAGTCAGACAGGCAAAAACAGACGGACAAGTCTCAGTCGTCTGTCATTTTAAAGGCCCCTGCACAAACACATAGGTCCAGTCAGGACAAGACAGGGAAACTCTCCCAGGAAAGAGTCATTCCCAGCTCAAGGGAATGGTTCTAGGGACCCGATACCCCCAAGTAAGAAGTCCCAGGTTGAAGCACCAACACGGTCTTCGGACCCTTTCTGTATTCAGCCCTACTCTCAATATAATGAGGATCCACCCTTTATTGAGGATCCTGATTTGGGCATGTTGGGAGAGCAATCTGGGATGGGCTACTATGGGGATGATGAGGACCAAGAGGAGGAAGAGGACGACCCAGAAACATACAGGGTAGATTCCCCAGTAGACAAAGATCCCCCGGTTACAGACTCCCCGGTCGACAACCAACCTCTCCTGAATGAAGTTCTGTCCAGAGCGGCAGAACACTTCCACATTGACACCCAGGGAGCACAGGAAGAGGGGGACTTTGCCGAAGAATTAGTGGGAGAAAGGAGACCTGTTGCCCAGGCCATCCCTATTCTTAAATCGATACAAAGGAGGATAGACCCTTCCCTTGTAAATCCCAACCTCACCAGGGCGGTAAACCCCAGGATAGAGAAACTTTTCAGGGCAGCCCAATCAGACCCGCTGTACATAAGGGGGCAACTATAACCGGACTCCCTGGTAGTTCCGAACACACGAAAGAGGGCGGGAACACCCCTGTCATCGTCCGAAGCTCCTCCCGACAAGGAGAGCAAGAAGATTTATGGCTTGTGTAGGAAAGTAGCCTCCACTTCCGCCTACCAGGCAAGGATCGCCAACTCCACCACCCTACTGGCGAGTTACAACTGCCACCAGTGGGAGGAAGTCACGGCACTCATAGACACCGCCCCAGAACCCTTAAAAGGCCAATTGGCACGGGTTGCATCGGAGGGAAGAGCTGTGTCCGGTTGCATCTTAAAAGCAACCTTTGATGCCGCGGATAACGCTGGCAGATTGATAGCAGAAAGCACTGTTATCAAAAGACATGCTTGGTTACGCCAATCTGGGTTCAAACCCGAAACACAAGCATCATTAATAGACAAACCGGTGGAGACAGATCTACTGTTTGGGAAGGCGGTAGAGGACGCCCTGAAAAATGCCAAGGATGAGTACGAGACTCTCAAATCCCTAGGCCAATTAACCAACAAACCCCCAAACCAAAGAGGGAATGGCAATTTTCGTCACCCAAGCGGACAACATTCCCAGAGAGGAACAAACTATTGCCAGGGGCACGGTATACCATGGAACAACAACAACCAGAAGTCTACCCAGAGTTATGGCAGGGGTAATGAGAGAGGACGTGGTAAGGGTAGAGGCAGCCCCAGTAGAGTTGGCGGCACGCTTCCACCAAAACAGTGACGTTCCGTTCAGGGTCCCTTCTCACGCATCCCCAGTAGGGGGACGCATTACCAACTTCACCCAAGCTTGGGAAGGGATCACATCAGACAGATGGGTGCTGTCCACAGTATCCGCAGGATACTGCATAGAACTGTTAGAGCGTCCCCGAAACCACCCGCCACGTCAAAAAGTACACTCATTAGACCACCAGAAGATCCTCCTTGAAGAGATCGCCAATCTTCTAGCAAAGGACGCAATAGAACTCGTCCCGGGACACCAGGTAAACAATGGTATTTATTCAATTTACTTCCTTGTGCCAAAAAAAGATTTGACAATGCACCCAGTATTGGACTTAAGGCCTGCAGACAAGTATGTCAAGCCCCAAAAATTTTGCATGACTAGTCTCCAAGAGGTAATCCCCCTCCTAAAAAAGGGGGATTACATGGCAACATCGGACATGAAAGATGCTTATTGTCATATTTCCATGTTCCCAGCGCACAAAAGATACTTGCGCTTCAAGGTTGACAGTCAGCACTACCAGTTCAAGGTACTGCCCTTCGGGGATAGCCTCGGCTCCAAGGGTATTCACCAAGGTACTGGCTGTGGCGGCGGCACATCTACGCAGGGAGGCAATCCCAGTGTACCCTTATCTGGACGACTGGCTCATCACGGGGGAGACCCCAGTAATTTGCAGAACAAACATTCAAAGAACGATCGACCTTCTCTTCGAATTAGGTTTCTCCATAAACGAGGAAAAAGTAAAGTCTGGTGCCAAGCACCTCCAAACAGTTCCTAGGAGCTGCCCTAAACACACAAGAGGGGTTGGCCTTTCCATCAGAGGAAAGAATTCGGAATATACTGCTGCAAATTCCACAATATCAGGCCGGTCGCCAGATAACGGTACGCAAAGCAATGCGTTTGCTGGGCATGATGGCATCATGTATTTACCTGATCCCCCACGCGCGCATGCGCATGCGTCCCATGCAAGAATGGTTGGCGAAACAGTGGTCTCAGGCAAGTGGTCAGTGGGACGATCTAGTGGTCGTTTCGCCAACACTTGTACAAAGTCTTCACTGGTGTACAAGAGAAAATCTGTCCAAGGGGAAATTCTTTTACGATCCCGAAATACAGACGGTAGTCACTACGGACGCATGCCTGTCAGGGTGGGGAGCTCACCATCTCCACCACACAGCTCAGTGTCTCTGGTCTCATTCAGTGGCCAAGAATCATATCAACCTGCTAGAGCTTCTGGCAGTATTCAGAGCACTTCAAGCGTTCGAGCCCTACCTGTTGAACCTGTCAGTGCAGATCCGGACGGACAGCACTACAGCTATGTTTTACCTGAACAAGCAAGGAGGGACTCGTTCGCCAAATCTGTCCAAGCTTGCCCAGAAAATGTGGACATGAGCACTCAGACGGAATATCTTCCTGTCATCTCAACATGTTCCAGGGGATCTCAATTCTCTGGCGGACGCTTTGAGCAGATATCCACTCCCAGAAGAACATGAATGGTGTCTACACAGAGAAATCGTAGAAGATATCTTCTCTCAGTGGGGTTTCCCCACTATAGACCTATTCGCCACAAGTGAAAACAGACAGTGCCCAGGATTCGCATCCAGGTTCCCCCAACCAGAGTCCCAGGGGAACGCCCTGTGGATGAACTGGTCAGGGATGTTTGCGTACGCTTTTCCACCAACACCTCTCATCAGGAAGGTGGTCAACAAGATGAACAGAGAATCGATGACGCTCGTCCTGGTTGCTCCCATATGGGCGAGACAACTGTGGTTCCCACACTTACGCAGACTAGCGGTGTGCGAACCCATTAAACTCCCGGGCTGGTACAACCCACTGTCCCAGCACCAGGGTCAGAAAGTGCATCCTCAACCCAACTCAATGAACCTGGCAGCATGGCTCCTGAGGTCATAGAGTTTGGACATGTCGATTTGCTGCAGAGATGTATGGACATCCTAAGAGAGTCTAGGAAGCCAAACACGAGGCACTGCTACTTTGACAAATGGAGAAGATTCGTTATCTGGTGCCAGAATACTGTTGATTGCACTCCTTCCACAGTTGTCACATACATGCTCCACCTGCTGGACGCAGGGTTGGTTTTTACCTCACTAAAGGTACACCTGGCAGCTCTGTCAGCATACACCACCTCCCATAACAAGGTGTCGTGGAAAGTACCAGTGGTTAAAGCCTTCATGGAAGGAGTAAAGAGACTTCACCCTCCAATTTCAAACCTACCACCAGGATGGGACCTTAACGTGGTGCTAGCTAAATTTGAGCCCATGCATAAAAGCAGTCTCAAACACCTGACTTATAAGACAGCCTTCTTAGTAGCAATTACATCGATAAGAAGGGTCAGTGAAATTCAGGCTCTGTCAGTGCAGGATCCTTTCTTTACAGTTCATAAAGATAAACTGGTTTTATGTACACATCCTAGGTTCTCACCTAAGTTTATTTCTAAATTCCACGTGAACCAGTCCATCGAGCTTCCGGCTTTCTTCCAAGACCCACAAAGCTCGGCTTAGGTGAAACTACACACTCTAGATGTGCGTAGGGCGGTCCTATACTATGTAAACAAAACCAGACCGCTAAGGAAAACAGACCAACTGTTTGTCTCCGTAGCTACAGGCTAAGAGGGAGATCGCGTCTCTAAAGGTGCCATCTCTAAGTGGATTGTTAACTGTATCCAGCTGTGTTACTCCCTTTCTGAAAAAATGTTGCCTTTCACGCCAAGAGCCCACTCTACAAGAGGCATTGGGGCCACTCTGGCTTTTATTGCAAATGTACCCCCTGACACCATTTGCAAAGCAGCTACTTGGAGCTCTATTCACACCTTTCCTCAGCACTACTGCATTGACACCCATTCCAAGACAGATACTCAAGTGGGGTAAGCGGTTCTAAGACATTTATTTGCTCATGACCCTTCTCACATCCCACCTCCTTCTTCTAACACTGCTCGCTAATCTATGCACAGCATGTGATCTAAGCAGATTCCACAAGCCTCAGAAGGGATACATTACTCACCGTAATTTTATTTCTGATGCTTGTATCTGCTTAGATTCACATGCGACCCACCCTTCCTCCCCTCTGAGAGAAGGCGCATGGATGCTTGTAGTTTATTTCTATCTATCTGCTTGGATTATCTGTTCTCACGCTACTCCTTATGCTACCTCATGTCAGAAAAAATACAATCTGAGGGTCCTAGACGCTTGAGGGATCATGGGTACAGTGGACGTCACACTAGGGATATTATTACTGGCACACCCTGTGTCGACGCCCATTTTCGAGTTTCGAAAAACAAACTGTAATGCTCTACAGCTTCCACTAGATGTCAGCCTATGCACAGCATGTGAATCTAAGCAGATACAAGCATCAGAAATACGATTACGGTGAGTAATGTATCATATATAATATATATATATATATATATATATATATATATGTGTGTGTGTGTGTGTGTACATGTTGGCGCATGCCGCATTCTATTCACTATAAAGCTAGCCTTAAGAATACTTCATCTGCTTGTGTTTCTTTGCATGTATACACGTGTAAAATAGCTTGATAGCTTCATGATTTCTGCATCGTAAGTTTCTTCATCTTGATCCCAAGATGTCATTGATCTCGATACTTTCTTGATGCCTTATAGAATTGCCTGGATTCTTTAGTCTCTGCATCTCTTCTCTATGCGTCAGCTTTGCTCTGTATGACGTCACCATTCTTCATTATTCATTTGCTCTGTTTCTTCAGGGATTTTATCAAATGGCCATCATATTGTCTTGTATGCAAGTATGGTTTTCTCAATGGGAACCTTGCTTCCCAGATTCTCCTCTGTACCGGTATCTTTACTGGTACTGCATGTATCTCACACTCTGGCATCCAACATACAAGTGCTGTGGGCGAGATGGTTGAGGTGGGTATACTTAGCTCCTTCTCTACACTCCCCACTCTGGGCGATTCATCAACCTCTCTGCCCTCAGTCTTCATATCTAGACATCCTTTTCTGAACTGTTTCTTTGGGACTCATATCTTTATGACTCCTTCCTTTCAGGCATCCAGCTGATTTCACATGCTCATCTTTGTTCCAATGCATGAGCATGCACTGTCCACTTGACCGCTGATTGGGTGGTGAGAAAACGTGAAATGCGTTGATTTTCCTGGGATGCCCACAATCTTGGATTCGCAGTCATTTTTGGGGTCCGCGGACAGCGCGGTGGAAACATTAAAAAAAAAGCAACATTGCACTTGTCAAACTCAACAATCAATCTCTGGGGAAGTGGGGGGGTGAGGATGGGATATGGCCATCAGAAGCCAAAAAACGGGTTGCTTCACCCCCCGTCAGTGCGCGAACACTCCAGATGTCCTGGGGCTGTCCTGTGGTGTTTGCAGACACTTCAGATGTCCTAGGACATCTGCACCTATTTCTGCATTACAGGGTTGGGGATGGCTTATAACCTTTGCGCCACTCAATGAAACTGCATGTAATTTAGCTATTTTATTCTAGACCTAATCCTGAATGGTTTTGTAAAGTTTTGTGATTATCAGTCAAGAGGGGGCAAAATTAGAGGGGCGTCCCAAAATAATTGTAAAGGCATATAAATGTGGTGTCATTTCACGAATATGCACAACATTTGGCAAAACGATTTTGGATCTAGATATAAATGGTTTTCTAAAGTTTGGTGGGATTTTCTCAAGAGGGGGCGAAATTAGTGGGGGTGTCTCAACATTTTAGATGGCTTATAACTTTGTTGCTATTTGACGAATGTGGACAAAAGTTTTGAGAAAGATTATAGATCCGGCCTTCAGACGCCCTCGTGAACACGTCACCATGCCGCGCGCAAGCTTATGGTCACGTGGCACGGTCCAGAAGGTCTGCGATGAAGTCAGCGTTACGTTATGTTTTTCTATTACATATTTAATGCATTTTTCACTTGCAGCACACATCTGAAAATCAACACTTTGAGTGCATAGTGCCCCCATTTTTTATTTGATAAAGTCTTAATACAGTATATGTTAGACACACAGTACATACATCTTTGTTTTTCAGATCATAATTCAGTTTGTATCATCACAAATAGCCAAGTATGTTTACCATTTGACATACATTCTCTGCTCTGGATACGTTTTATCAATAGCTTTCTCACCTGGTCATATGGTATGGTATGGTAATGTTTATTTGTAAAGTGCCTATACACAAGGCAATCGTTTCAACGTGCTCAAGGAGGGAGGGAACAAGGGGAAAAACAACAGTCATTCAGAGCCCTTGAATTTCTGAACGATACAAGTCTGCACAGGCAGAGTACGTGCATATAGTAACAGTTAACAGTGTAGATAACAGCAAATAGGTCTGATGACGATTCTGCAGTTTTACCAAGTTCATTTAGGTGCCACCATGCAAGGAGGAGAGACAAGGAAAGTGCGACAGGACTGGCGAGGATGCCGTGGACCTGTGAGATTCTGAGGTACACCAGGCGGCCAGTCAGCAAGCCGTGTGGGAAAGGAGGGGGAGAGGGATAGAGTGGAGAGAGATGTTAGCAGGGTAGAGAGAGGAGAAAAGGAATGTCTTAAGGTGTTTTGGAACTTAAGGAATCCAGACTCAAGACAGAGGGCGGCAGGGAGGCTATTCCAGAGGGAGGTCCCTGCTGATGATAAAGATCGCCCTCCAAATCTCTGCTTGGAGAACCAGCTCAATCGCAGAAGGTTGGAGGTCGATGAGCGGAGGGCTCGGGAAGGACAGTATTTAGGTAGGCATTGTTGCAGATGGGTAGGTCCCAAGTCCCAGAAAGCCAGAGGATCTTGAACTTGATCCTTGCACCCACAGGAAGCCAGTGGAGGGATTTCAGTGCCAGAGAGATGTGGTCCCTGGGCTTGAGGCCAAGGCTAAGTCTCGCAGTTCTGTTCTGGATGAGTTGCAAAGGGTGCAAAGCAGAGGCATGGAGGTTGAGAAAGAGGCTGTTGCAGTAGTCCAGCCTTGAGAGAACCAGGGCTCTGGAGACAGTGAGCCGCTGGGGGAAGGTAATACTTAGCAATGCGTTTTTTATCAACATTGTAATTAAGTGCATAGTGCATATTTTGTTTTCAAGTGCTATGGGCTAGGAAAGGTGTTTGATATTTAGCAGCAAAGGATTTCATTTTTGTGTGTGGGTGGGTGTGTGTGTGGGTGTGTGTGTGTGTAAGTGTGTTTTTCCCTTAGATATACATAATTTCATACCGTACGTTTGGCTTCTATGTGGTGTCCATTACCATTTAAAGTGTCTGTAGGTTTTATATTGTGATTTTTCAAGTACATTACTCTAAATGAAGTGCATATTCTTTATCAAATAAAGTGCTGCATGCTTATAAGGTGCCTCATTTTCTATGTTTAAAGTGCCTGATGCTAGCAGAGATTGTCTAGATCTGATACCCTTATCCCTTATAGGTAGTACAAACTACCTTTAAATGTATTCCATGTGATAAGAACCTCTTGACCACAAAGTGCTTATATGCTTTTAAAATACTTCAGTTCTCAGAGTTCTTTCTATTGCACACATTACATATTAAAAACATCCCTGTGCGCCAAATACTTTTTATGTCTTTGATACTGATCTCTGTGCCCTAAAGTGCTGAGTGCTTTTAAGGTGCTTCATTTCTCACCATTCTTCCCCTTGAACACATTGTATATTAAAAACATCCATGTAAAACAATTGATATGAAAGGTCATTTATAACGCTCCTGTACACATTGCTTTCAAAGTTTGATGTTCACTTCATGTCCACATTCTGCGATTTATTTAAAAAGTGGTCAAAGCTTTCAAAATCCCAACTAAGTTTTTAAAATAATATAACAAAGCTTTCGGAAACACAATATTACAGGGCATGCAGTAGTGACCCTGTAGTTCTGGTTAAGTTGCTCAAACCATAGAAAGAGCACTTATGGGGCAGCTTATATCTTCACCCCTCTGGAACGTATCCTCGTGAAACCTTGCAAAAAAAGAATGTGGCTCCCTTCAGATTGATTCTGCGAAGTTTAGTAAGGTGTTGTTAAAGGGGTGAAAATGTATAGGGAGTCCCAAAATGTGTGTTTTTTTTCCCATAGATGCAATGGAAAAAAATAATTTGCTCATACCTACAGCCCAAACGGCTGGATGGATTTTCACCAAATTCATGGCAGGAGCGGCGGCTTGGTCCTGAAAGCATGCTTTTGTAAATATGGTGTCAGTAGTTTTTTTTTTTTTTTTTAAAGTCTTTATTTAGATTATTCAAAAATAAATACAAGTCAGAACAGACAATCAAAAATGGAACAAATAGAGCATAACAAAATATCAAATGCAATAACTATACTAAGACAAATAGTGAGGGGAAAAAAGAAAAAAAACTACATTCTTTAATTGCTAATTCACCACCAACCAATAAACCTGTACGGAGCCCTGCCTTCCCTTTCCATGGTGGTCATCTTGGAAAAGGATTTTCCTTCCTACAGTGGGAAGCCATGTGCGTCTTGGTGTAGAAAGAAGAATCCTTTTCTTTTTTAGCACTCTGGGTTACCGCTTTGGCAACCCAGGGTGCTAATGGTCTTCATCCCCCATTGCAAGGGCTGGAACAGGGGATAACGGTCCGGAGCCCTCGTTATCGCCCTCGTTTCGCTTGGGCTAATAACTTGGGCTGTCAGGCTGTTATCCCCTGTTCCAATGCCTGGAACGGGGAATGAACACCACATTACTCCCATTAGCAAAACACAAAATGCTAATGTAAATGTTGGAAAATCTTATTGAGTCTATGTACTTTACTGTGATTTCTTTTTTGTTCTATTTTTTAACTGTGAAAGGTGGTTCTTAAAGGAACCTTTTGTTTTGCTGTTTTTGATTTTTTTTTTTTGCAGAAGAGGTTAAAACGTAAGGTTGGGAGGGAAATGAGGGAAGAGGCGCCAGGCACTAATATGGAGGGGCAGATGGACAGGGGAAGATGTAGCGCGTGTTTTATATCGAAGGTAGGGGGCAGTATTTCTCATGCTCCTTGATTACAGCTTCAAAAGCACTTTGAAATTGCTTCCCCGTGCAGAGTGGTGTGTTGCAGTATATACAGAGGACTGTTGTCTTCGAAAGATCAACAGCCTCTTTTATAGCTTGCAAGGTAGCTGGTGGGATCTTGTGTCCCACATAAGTAGGCTGTGTGGCTACAGTATTGGTTGAGGAAGATGAGGTGGAGGATGGCAGCCTACTACTTCCTAAGAAATGTGGCGTTCATTCCCCGTTCCAGGCATAAGAAAGCAACAACCTTTCTGAGAGCATTGCAGTGGTTGGATTTGATGTGGCGGCACATGGCGGTGGTCCGGTAGGTGTACTGTCCAGGTAGTCTGCAAGTACAACGTAGCACTCAGTGCATTTCACTTTGGTAGCTTTAGCCTTTGGTACATTCCCAACAGCGGTAAAGACCTGCCACACCCATGATTCCCTCTGGGTGCTAGAGGTAGGCACTTCCTCTACCTCATCTTCTTGGTCCTCTTCATTGTCTTTGGAAGTACTGTGCTTTTTTTGTTGTGTAGGTCCCCAACTGGTGCTGGTGGTATTGGCTCTTGGGGAGAAGGGATGGCAATAGCTGATGCCATTTTTAAGATAAATAGCAGTTTTGCTAATATTCGTCAATGCATGTGCTGTGTGCTAGATGGTTAATGAGTAGGAATCGATGTAGGAGCTGTTCAAGGGTAAATTTTGAGCTTCATTGTTCCTAGATCAGCAGAAAATACAGTTCCGGACTGTTCGCGAAGCACGGACCAGATCGTGAAATGCGGACGCATTCGCAGACACGATATCGGGCCGCGCGCCCGCGATAGGTCACATGAACCTGTCTGGAAAGTCTGCGATGATGTTGGACGTTTGCGGACGTCGATGAATGCAAAAGCAGTGGAAAAAGTGTCAAACAGTATATAGAAGTGTTAAAAATGATGCTAGAAGGTGGGAAATGGCAGAGTTTTAACGTGACACTTTGTAAATTGGACAAAAACGTTATATTGTGGTAAGTACGATATTAGCAAGTTGTAAGAAATTAGCATGCACTGGTGAAAACCTAGGAAATTCACTGAAAAACTTTGTTAAAGGGATGTTATGGTTAAGTTGCACAAATAAAAACCTATGAAATTCAATGAAAAAACATTGTTCAAGGGACGTTATGGTTGCAAGTAAAACCGAAAACCTCAGAAATTGACCAGTTATGGTAGGCAAAGCAACCATAACTCTCGCCACCACCGTGCTCTGCTAAGACCAACACCCAGTACATCAAAGATGACATCACACATGTCATTGATGACATCACTGAGGACATCACATATGAAATTAATTTTGATGAAAAGTCCCTACAAGGGGTTGTGTTTATAATGTTGGCAACTATGTGTCAGGGCTGATCGGGAGACCTATCATGAACTATTTAATGTATTGAAAAATGTACTCACCTAAACAAAACATTACATTGGAGTGTTGTTGTTAATACAGGAACCTGATCATACATACAATGGCTTCAGCATGCACCATAGACATACAATATTTTTTATCTGGTAATTTTGGATAGTACAATAATGAATGCTACCGTATCAGAGTTTTGAGTAATGTTAAACATTGAATAAATAGCTAATAATTCAAGACTATACACATGAAGACCCACAATGCATACAAATCGGAGGCACATACAGGGAAACTAAAGTAAGGAGGAAAGAAATAACAACACCAGAAAATGTCAATAACATTAAAGTTGATCATCATGTATACAAATGAATTGTGTGTTTGAGGCCTGCTTATTGCCCTATATATATGCATCATGAGCCGAGACCAAACCGTAAGGAAAGTACTCTAAGAACATAAAAGAAGGTTAACTTCTAGATATATAGCAACTTTTCAATGTTCATATTTTGACTGTCAGTGAACAAAAACAAATGGCCCGGATATGTGTTGTCATCGGTGATGTCATCAATGACATTTGTGATTTCATCTTTGATGTCCTGGGTGTTAGTCTTAGCAGTGTACAGTGGTGGCACGAGTTATGGTTGCATAGCTTACCAGAACTAGCACATTTCTGGTGGTTTTTCGGTTAAACTTTTAACCATAACATTCCTCTAACTACGTTTTTTCTTTGAATATATATGCCCTATATACATTTTGTTTTCACGCACATCATACATTTTATCGTTAATGTCTGTTCTTTGCAGTTCATATGTTTTATCTTGTTATTCACGTTATCAATGATGATGGGAATTCTTTCTTTTTGCTTTTTCTCTTGGGATTCGCATTTCCGGTGATGGAATGGCATCAATGAATTGTTATGTGGCAATCATAATCAGCCTTGAAAAGGACCCAGTGGGTTGAAAGATGTGTTGGCTGGCTGTATTATTGTTTGACAACATTTTTAAGTTGGACTACACACTACTTATTTATTTTGGCAACAATCTTTTACTGGATTGGTTATAGCTCGAATGACTTGCGTGATTGTGCTATGGGCACCGAAATACTTCTTGGCTTGTTTACACATTTGGTAACGATAGGACACCGCCTCCCCCCCCCCCCCCCCCAGCACATGCTGCTAAGTCTTTATTCTTGAATTACTTTGTATATTGAATTCTAAACTACTTGGCACAGTTGGTAACCTTGTTCTAGAGCCTTATTGTAGTCATTCTTGACAATAGCTAATAGGTGTAATTTTCTATTATAAAAATAGGCATTTGCAACTTATTGGGGTTCCAAGACTAGGGAGGCTTCCACCTCCTTGCCTTGCCTTGTCTGTCTTTCTTCTGTCCCTTCTCCTGTTGATAGACTCTCTCCATTTCTCCTCATTCACTTGTCTCCTCTTATCTCACACACGTCCCCCCTCTTTCTCTCTCTCTCTCTCTCTCTCTCTGTTTCTCTCCATCCACTGTACTTACGGTTCTCTTCTGTTTCTCCTGTCTTCATCCTCCAACTGTTCTCCCCCTCTCCCTATACTCTGAGGACCTCCTGGCCTGGCTACTCTCTCCCAATCCCTCTATTCCAACACTCCATCCCCTGGTCTTCCTGTACTGCCCTGCCTCCACCTGCCAACTCCTTTCTAGTGTTCCCTCTTGCAACACTCCTTGCTCCTGCCACTGCACCTGTCTCTACTCTTCAACACCCCTTTGCTTCTCCCTTCCCTCTCTTTCCTGCAAACACACACCCACAGCATCTCCCAAACTCCTTTTTTTATTATTTGGTTTATTACAAACCTTTGAAATGTGTTACATGCACAATTGTTTAACTTTCAGATTTCAGTTTTTCATGTTCCAGTTTCCAGCATAGTTTTTTTACATTAGATGATGTCTTCTCTTTTTGCTCTGCATGCTCATTAAGCGGTTTGCTAAGTCTTCCATGAAGAATGTCAATCCATAGGTTAATTTTCTGTTTGTTTCATCGAAGCAAGCTTGCCACCATTCTTCTACAGTCAACCACCATTTTTCTGTTAAGAGCTGCCCTAGATGTTTTGATCTTTCAGAGTTTAGGGCAGAGCAGTAGAGTGTCAGGTGTTTTAGTGTCTCGTCTGGCTTGTTGCAGAGTCTGCGACTCAAGTCCATTTCTGCATTGTTGCCCCTCAACTCAAGACCTCTCTGGTCTTAAATTGATTGAGTCGGAATTTCATGTAGAACATTCTACGATAAGTGTTAGGAAACTTGTGCAAGTACTTAGGCACCTTATTCAAAGCTTTGGATTCACAGGGTACATGTTGCATTATTTTGTGTTTTGTTCTTGAATCTTCAGTTTCAATCCAATCTTGTATCCAGAGTTTTTTGTTGACTTGGTTGGATTCGTTTGCAGCATGATATTGTCAATGTTGCGGTCCTCCAGAACCTTCTCACAGCGCTCAGCCCACAGTATAGAGATGTTTTTTTTATTTCCGCTGCTTGGATCATGCAGGATTTTAAATTGAGGTGGCCTATTCTGCATGTTCATTTTGTGATACAAGGTAAGCATGTTCCACGTTATTCTTGCAATTATTGATAATGTGGCCAATTCATATTGAATGCATGAGGTCGATACTCCCTTTGGGAGCCGCAATACTTTAGTTCAGAAGACATTTTCCAGCGTTGCCCGTAAGGAGGAAGGGCATCCTAGAGCACACTCAGCACTGTGGATGAATGCCGGCACAGCTTTCTGCTTGTAAAAGTCAAGAGCCGGCTTTAATATGAATTTGACAAACTTCTTATTTAGAACAGCTGCTTGGACTACAAGTTGCAGACATTTGGCTTTTGTTTTCTCAACCCATGGCGCGTCGTTTATGCTGGAACTAATCCACATTTCAATTACAAACAGATTTCATTAAAGGCGTAGGATGTGGTCTGAATCTGCTAATCCACATACCAAAATATCTGGTGTGCATCACACTCCTCAGTGTGTCCTTCCCCAGATGCCAATGTTTTTTTTTGCTGGACCCGGCTTTGTTCTTTCTAAGGTCTTGCAGCGTCACTATTTCCGTTTTGTTGGAATTGATGTACAGTCCATTTTCATGGACGTACTCTTCCAGGGCATACAAGTTTAGTTGTAATCCGATTGGCGTCACATCAAGCAGGACTAAATCGTCCGCATAAAGCATCCAATTTAGATGACTCCTGTGAATTTTTGGTGGAAATGTAGAGATGTTTTCAAATGTGACACCAATATCGGACATAAACAAGTTGAAAAGGATTGATGCCAAAGTGCACCCCTGTTTCACCCCACAGAATGTTTTTATTGAGGCAGATAGTTTTCCGGCCTGATCAAGCCAGATTTTATCTCCGTATTCGTATGAAGGTCTTTCAGGACCATTAACAGACTAGGTGGACACTTCCATTTTACCATCTTGATCCAGAGGATTTCTCGATCAACACTGTCGAAGGCGTGGGATAGGTCTACGAAAGAAAGGTAGATTTTCACTCCTTTCCTTATTGGTTCCATTTTCAGCAAGTTTATTATCAGCAGATTCAGACCACATCCCACGCCTTTAACGAAATCTGTTTGTCTGTAATCAAAATGACCACCAGATTTTATCCACGCAGACGGTTGCAACTGTAGTTGTGTAACATATATCTTCTTCACGACATCCAGGAGGGCGATAATCCTTTGGATTTGATCTATTGCACTTCTTGAAGATCGGCACCACGATCGCACACTTCCAGGATGCCGGGGTAGAACGCTCTGCAGCTATTATTGAAAATGGGAGAGCACAGAATTCAGCCCATTCCTCTGGATTTATTTTCAAGATATGGTTGATTAGGCCATCATGGCCTCGAGCCCTGGATGAATTTATTCTTTTGATGTTATTCAAAATGTTGTCTTTATCGAAGCTTAGGTCCCATCGATCTAGTGTTGTTAATATCGGGTCCTTTGTCTCCACCTTTTTTTTTTTGTAGTGTTCATAATAATGTTCATAATAATGAGAAACCCATTCGGTTTCCGTGAACATGTTGTCTTTTATTGCTTATTGCGAGGCACTCTCATTATTGATGATTTTCCAGAACACTCGGGAGTTTTTGTTTACTAGAGTATTCATCATGGCTTCTGCGTCCTGTTTGTCTATGATGCTTCTGTGTGAGATCAGCCAGTTTTAATATTTTTGTTTAAGAATCCTTTTTTCTGCCTTTTTTCTGCCTTCTGATACTTTGTTCGTTCTTGTGCAGTGTCTCATGTTTTGCATAGTTCCACTTTTGACGACCTTGGTTGCTTTCCGCAAATTGTTTTAGTAGATGTCCATATTCTACTCTCTCGCCTTTTTCTCCAGCCAGCCCCACATGATATGCTTCACTGGTGGTCTTTACATCGTTATCTTCTATTCGTAGACGAATCCGATTTGGTTCAACTGATACATCAACGTTCCAGATAACCTCCTTGGGGCCTTCAGACGTGACAAGTTCCAATTTCACCAGATAGTGATCACTCTGTGTCATTACGACCACTTGCAGCAGAACAACACGTTGTGCCACTCTTATTGATGCAAAGAAATAATCTAGTATAGAGGCTTGCATGTTTCTCCTCCAAGTCGATTGAGGGGGCATGTCCTCAAGTTCCCATTAAGCATATGTATGTTCCTCACCTCCAGCTCTTCACACCATCATACAGCTAACGCTGTAGCTGACTTAGTGAACTTTTGTCATTTTCCCTAATGTTTATGCAGTTTATGTTCAGATCACCACACACTATTATGTTTGGCCCGGATTCTTCTGCATTGATTTCGTCGATCAGTTCTGTCATTTTGTTAATGAACATAGTGGTATCTGCTGCTTTGTGATGCCAATACCGGTTGATATGAGTTTGACAAGTATCTTCCCTAGATTTTTCTCTCAATTCAATCAATTGTTTGAATGTAGGATGAGGTGTTCTTCGTGTCAACAACTCGATATCCTGCACTTTTCCTTATAAGTGTTAAAAGTCCAGTCATCGGTCGACCTTTCTGTTTTTATCGCAGGATTAATTGTGATTTCAAAGTCATCAGCCAATGGGCATTCAACGAGCCAAGTCTCTTGTAGACATATAACGTCCAGATGATCTGGCCAATTTGATGTGTTGTTGAACAAGTGCATAAACCGACTGGTGTTCCATGCGCCAATGCGATTAAGATTCTTTCTGTCTATTTTCTGGCATTAGCTATAATTGGTTCCTCCTAGAACTGTTGCTAGCGAATTCCAATTATCAGCTTTTGTTGTAACATTTGGCGTGAGCAAGGGGCTTATCGTTGTATTCGTTGTTTTTTTTTTTGGTCCATCCACAGTGATTTTAATCCGTTCTCCAATTTGTGCCTCTCGTTGGAGATCATTGAACTCATTAGATTTTGTAGGGGCTGTGTCACTCTCTCCTGGTTGGTCGTCCAAATATGGTAATGCGGCATCAATGTGTTGTTTCTTTGACTTTTGCTTTTGTGGACAATCACGAATGTCTTCCTTACTGTAGGCCTACGAGTGAGATCATCGGCTTCGGTTTCAAAGATATCGAAGCCGAGTGGTAGTAGCATATGGACAGCGCCCAAGAGAAGATCACAAATGAGCTTGGAGTCGATATGTGATCCCACACTGTCCTTCCTTGAATCTTCCATTAATTCAACTATCTTGATGTCATAGGATTCAATGGTGTGCAAGGACGGCACGTGGTATAACAGGCGTAGCACATTATTCCTGTTTAAAATCAAACCATCTTTAATGGACAGGATTCGTTCAAATATTAACATATATTTCGATTTTACAAGATGTTTTTTGTATGATCCTTCAAACTTTCTCTTTTAAGTTTGATGGCTCCTTTTCCATGATGCATTCTCCTTTTCAAGACATCAGGTTCTGTCCATGTTCCTTTCATGTTCTGGGCCCAGTGGTTTGCCGGGTACCTTTTTGTTCTGAGGCCCAGATTTCTTGAGCTTCGACCGTTATTAAGCCTTACGCGCTTCTCCATACCTCCTCTTACTGTACCTCCCCCTCCGATATTCTCCTGTTCTTACCTGCTCTCTTTCTCTCTTATTCACCCTCCTCACCTCTCACTCTACCAAACACACAATAATTGGTACCACTCTCTCAACACCTTATCTCACATTCTCTAAACAAGCCAAAATCTCTTCTCCAACTGCTCAGCACTGTGTCCTTGTCGCTCAGTTCAATGTCTCCTGCTCTGACCTCACCCATACACTTGTCACACTCTACTGAAACTACTGGCTTTTTAAGCCCTCCCTTTCCTGTTGAGGTGCTTTTCTTGGCTACCATTGGCTCTCTGTCGACTACTTCCTTGGTCAATATCAAGCTGACCTCCTCCGCTAGACACTGGGTCTTTCCCTGAAAGTCTTTAGGAAGGCCTATAGCCCGCCCCCTTTTCAGTGTCTAAGTAGATCACCTGGGACCTCGAAATTATGTTTCATTTAATTTGCATTGCTAGCCATCTATTGCATTGAAATTTTACAGCTTTAGACAGCTGAGCACTGCTTTTAGAGAGATAGAGTGACAGAATTACTGTGAATTACTGTGGTTTTAGAGAACAACTGATGCTGGATATGGGGTAAATTGGAAAGGGGAACAGGCCCCAGTTAGAAGAGAGTACAAAGGAAGAGACCTGTAGGTTATTGGAGCCCCTTCTAAGGAAGCCAGCTTCATTGAACCAGGGAAGATGTACAGATGGGGAACCCAACATGGCAGGACCTATAGCAAACACTGATTGCAGAACAGTGAAGCAAGGATAGCTGGGTCTAACATAGAGCATAATGCCACCCATGGGAATGCCCCACTTTGACTGATTGAGGAAAAACACCTAGATAAACAAAACACAGTGGGCCCTGTGAGCATCGGCAGTAGGTTTTTGTGGTGTAGCTGTTGGATTTGTAGTTCTTTGCATTCTGCTTTGGAATGTGGGGTCAGTCAGGCTGTAGGACGAGCAACCTTTTTACCTTCCTTCCCCTCAATTTTCATAGCCGCTTTAAACACATGTGCATGACTGGAGTACTTCTTTGAACCGGATCAATCTACATCTTATAACGCAGAGACCCAGGAGGGCTCTGACACTCCAGGGGAATAGAGGAGTAGTCCCTCAGGAAAATGCGTCTGAGGGATCGGTTTGGGGCTCTTGGTTATCAAGAACATCAGCAGGGTTTTATATTCGCAGTGGAGGAACTGGGTACATGTTTCTGGGATACATGTTTCTGGGATCATTGTACAGGTATTGAGTTGCTGGGAATAAAAGAGGGGTTTGGGAAAAGAAAGGCTTTGAGGCATATTGCTTCTGGAAGAGACTTCGAAGACTGTGGAATGGGTGTCTGGTGTTCGACGCAGTGGAGTCCTGATGTGGGATCTAACACAATAATTCTGACATGAACAATCATTCAATTTGATAAAGTGCCAAGAAAAGTCAATCATTAAATAGGGACATTAGCTAGAAACTTCAAGAATAGATCGAAACATTCTGAGGATTCTATGGGCCGATTCATAGAATGCTGCGCAGAAAAGGCGCAAGCACCGTGCCCCGCGAAGGAGCATGCGCCAGCCGTGGCACAGAGAAATTATTGTGCGGCACGCGTTTTCATGGATTTCCAGAGGCATCAGTAGTCGTGGCGCAAGGAACATCAGGCTGCGCCAGTAACGCCCCCAACACGTCCCCACGCGCAGTAAAAAGCAACACCCTGCAAGCCCCTGCACCATCCCTGGGGCAGCATACAGCTCCCCCTAGCAAAATCACGTGAAAGCACTGGACGATCCCCGCCCGCACCCCTGAGTAATCGTGCGAAAACACCTCGCAATCCCTGCCCCCACCCCAGCCAAATTGCGTGAAAACTCTGCACATTCCCTGGCCGCACCCCAGCCAAATCGCGTGAAATCTCTGCACGAACCCCTTCCGCACTCCAGCCAAATCGCGTGAAAACACCTTGCAATCACCGACCGCACCCCAGCGTAATCGCAGCCAAATTGTGCGTCTGGACCTCGCAATCTGCGGCAAGCACACCCCTCCTGACGGGACGCCACCCTGCAGGCAGCCCCCTCCACATGGGACCCCGCAGCCCCATCATGCCACCTTGCAGGCAGCCCCCTGCACATTGGGTCCCCCACCCCCCATCACCTATGATGCCACCCTGCAGGCGGCCCTCTCCACATGGGACCTCCCCAGCCCCCATCACCAGTGACACCACCCTGCAGGCAGCCCCTCCACATGGGAACCCCAGCCCCCATCACCCGTGACCCCATCCTGCAGAAAGCCCCTCCGCATGGGACCCCCAGCCCCCATCACCATGACCCCATCCTGCAGGTAGCCCCCTCCACACGGGATACCCCAGCCCCATCTCCTGTGACCCCATCCTGCAGGTAGCCCTCTCCACACGGGATACCCCAGCCCCCATCTCCTGTGACACCATCACGCAGGGAGCCCCCTCCACATGGGACCCCTCAGACCCCATCACCCGTGACGCCACCCTGCAGGCAGCCCCCTCCACATGGGATACCCCAGCCACCATCACCCATGATGCCACCCTGCAGGCATCCCTCTCCACATGGGCCCCCCATCACCGATGATGCCACCCTGCAGGCGGCCCTCTCCACATGGGACCCCCCCAATCCCCATCACCCGTGACACCACCCTGCAGGCAGCCCTCTCCACATGGGATACCCCAGCCTCCATCACCCGTGACACCACCCTGAAGGCAGACCCTCCGCATGGGACCCCCAGCCCCCATCACCATGACCCCATCCTTCAGGTAGCCCTCTCCACATGGGATACCCCAGCCCCCATCTCCTGTGACACCATCCGGCAGGGAGCCCCCTCCACATGGGACCCTCCCAGCCCCCATCACCCGTGACCCCACCCTGCAGGCAGCCCCCTTCTCTTGGGAACCCCCCCAGCTGTCATGACTCTTGCCCCTGGCCCTCACTGGCAAGTCAGCCTTCCAGTTAGGGCCAGGTCAAAGGCCTTAAAATCTCATCCAAGACTCTCGGCGCCAGGCTCATAACCTTCATAACCATCATGAAGACCAACATTAGAATGGGACTATTTACTTGGGACTATTTAACTTGGGGGGGGGGGGTTCAGCCAACATGGAGGCACACACATAGCTCAGTTACAAGGAACTGAGCTATGCGGTCTAGTCTTTTGGGTGTGGCAAGCCTGGGACACTTTACCTGGACTACTTTACCTGAGACTATTTAAACAGCACCCAAACAGCAGAACATGCTTTGCGTTATTCTGCTGTGGGCAGCATAACACTCACCGTGTCCAGTTCTTTGATGCCAGTTTACCTGAAACCAAGGACCTGCAGAGAGAGAAAGAACACTACGAAACTTACCTGGAACAGTATCCTGTCTTCAATCCATCGCCGACTTCAGTTCCACTCACCTGAAGGTACAAACTCCATCATCCGGCACCGCATGCATCCTAAAATACCATAACCTGGAAAGAGGAGAAAGAAAGACCGCATTAGTAAGCGTTTACCCACGTTTCCTCCCGAATGAAGAAAGCCACACAATTCTTACCTGGGTAGTCATCTCCTGGTCAGTATCCTTGCTGGAACATTACGGCGCTCGGCGAGGAACATCGCAACTTGCAAGGAGAGAAAATACACAGTTTAGCAATATAAAAGGCGAAACAGCGCCGCGCATCGCGCATTACGCACCGGACAGCATTGCACACACCACGCTTTCGCCTTCCGGCCCATGCTCATCTTCAAACTGCATGACAACACCAAAATACCGTTTCATACCTAAAAGGAAAGAAGCAAGACATTATTATTTGAACTAAGAGGAACATAAGAACTGCATATCAACACTGTAAAGCAGCAAACCTACGGAGTTGCAGCAGGCCTGGATTCCCACAGGGGGGGCTTGCACCAGTGAAGTAACTTGGTCGCTGCTCGCCCCCCACATCTACGTGCCCCTGCCACGAGGAGCAGGACGGAGAATCCACCTTTTACAATATTAAGGTGAGGAGAGGGCCCAAGGGGGAGGAAGGAGTTGAGGCCAAGGGAGGTGGGAAAACATAAAGACAAACTGGTATTGAATCCAGCTCTCCTATATTGCAGATCCATCTTTAACCAGAGGCCTTGCCAAGGGACCGGGAGAGGGTTCGAGAGTGCATATCATCCAACCAGGGCTGGGTGGTGTCCCTGTGGATACCAGGTCAGCGTAACACCAGCCCCCATCACCTGAGGCAGTCCCCTTCACATGAGACACCCCAGCCACCATCACCCGTAACGCCACCCTGCAGACAGCCCTCTCCACATGGTACCCCCGCAGCCCCATCATCCGTGATGCCACCCTGCAGTCAGCCCTCTCCACATGGGAACCCCCAGCCCCATCAGCCGTGACGCCACCCTGCAGGCAGCCCTCTCCACATGGGACCCCCCAGCCCCCATCACCCGTGATGCTACCCTGCAGGCAGCCCTCTCCACATGGGACCCCCCAGCCCCTATCACCCGTGATGCCACCCTGCAGACAGCCCTCTCCACATGGGATACCCCAGCCCCTATCACCCGTGATGCCACCCTGCAGACAGCCCTCTCCACATGGGATACCCCAGCTACGATCACCCGTGACGCCACCCTGCAGGCAACCCTCTCCACATGGGATACCCCAGCCACCATCAGCCGAGATGCCACCCTGCAGGCAGCCTCCTCCAGACCGGACAACACCAGCATGCTGGACGTTGACATAGTGACACATCGTAACTCGGTCGACGGTGTATCGTGCACCTTGACTGCCGTGTTCTGACACCACCCCGAATATCCACTGGAAAATGTATCCTGTAATAAAAACAAATGCATAACCCTGGCCGACATCCATGATTGTGGCAGCTGCTCAAACACAATTGCTGTCCGCAATCATCGCCCAACATACACATGTAACAAGTTAATGGCAAAGTGAGGCCCTGCTGTCCATGTGACAATATCATGTCACAAATCCCCATGGAGAAATAGTCAGGCATTGACAGAATAAAAAGCAGCCTCAATGAGTGCCACGGTAACAGACACTGCCCAGGCATGTCACAGCCTGAGACTCAATGAGCTGCTATTACAGGAACAGATTTCCTAATACACACTGTTCCTCCCATGTGTTAAGGATATGATATGAAATCAAATAAAATTATATGGCATTCATAATGCGCCTATACAGAAGTGTTTGAAGGCGCAACGAGTCAGGGGAGGGGGAACAGAGTGATGACAGAGAGCGATCTTGCTAGGCCAGGTGACATTGAGATGGCGCAAGTGCGAGTGGGGACGGTGAAAAGTGCAGGGGGAGGTGGAGGGAGCAGTGCAGTACCTGGGAAGGACATCATAAGAAATACAACAACAGTGAAAACATCAAAGTGTGGGCAGCTGGTGGCAAGTGCAAGGCTAAGTGCAGACATCAGGTGTCAAGCGCAGGTAGGGTGCTGTAGGAATACAGAAAAACAGTGCAAGTGTGGGGGATGCCAGGGAGGCAGTGCAAGTGTGCAAGTGGCGGGTGAGGGGACCTTGACCCGAGGTCAGAGGGTAGCCAGGTGACCAGTGCATATTCAGACAGGAGTCCAGCAGGGGAGAGGAGGACAGAAAGCACAAGCAAAGAGGAATGACTTGAGTTCTGATTGAGTACATGGTAATCAGGCAGTGCGCCATGCACCGACACAGCTGCATTGGTCTGCCGATGTGTAAATCCAAAGTAATGCAAATATTGCATGGCAGTGCAAAAGGTAGGCAGTATAGCAAAAAATGGACCAGTAGATTGAGGATGAAAAAATTCTCTTATTTTCTTGTTAATTCTACAAACAATTTTTATTTCACAAATACAAGAAAATACTCTATACAATGATTATACAATACATTTAAATAAATTCCAATAAATTCATGGCTCACAATCATTTCTCCCATCACACATTCATACTCGTACTCTCATGTACACAACGTATCTAAACTTTTTATAAAGGTGAAACCTCATATATCACCATTTCAAGAACAATCAGTTAACAAAATATTGTCTGTCCATTAATGTCACAAACATTATTCTGGGTCGACACGTGTTTCGGTTGTCTACAATGGGCCCTAACAATCTCGCCCCTTTTGTTGCTTCAACCTTCATCAGGACGCAAAGCGAAGAACTCATTGTATCTTGCTTCAAATAGACTGGGGTGAGCCACACCATCTAAAAAAACATATAATGATAAAACCTATTGTGATTTCTCTTCTTGTCATCCTCTTTTATTTATTCACTATTATTGTGTCAAATTAACTCTCCTAGTAATTACACTCATCCCACTCACCTCCACATTTGGTTGTCGGAGGGCGTGCAGATGTTATGGAATAGATCCTTCACGGGCTCTCATGTTTGGATATACACTTGTGTCTTGGCCTGCAAAATCGGAGAAACCTGGGTATTACATGCCCTTTAGTTCCAAACCGGAGTATCTCAACCTTGACCACAAAAATATTATTATTATTATTGGTTATAGATACATAGGTCATGTACTTACTCTCACTTTGACCGTGGGTAGCCAGGTCTTGGATCCTGCTGTATTTCTTCTATGGACCAGTAAGCTTCACAATAAGGCGTCTGTTCAGTTCACATCCCCTAAAGACAAGAGATCACATTCTAACTTCGGATTAAGCCCATTGTGATGGTTTATTCTTACATCCCTCTAGATATATGTAGTAAGTATATTGATAAACTTACCAATTGTCATGATCCTTGTCCCTAGCTCCCATAGGCAAAACACTGGAGCCAGGCCACGATCCCCCACATGGACCTTGAGGGCGCTCCCATCTCATCTGAGACCCACTTGGAGTCAGACCTGGCGCTTGTGGCGCCAGGCTCATACTTGATGTAGAAGACTTGCTTGGAACTGGACTTGGCATTGCACTTGGGGCAATATGGATGCCCCCACATAACTCAGTTCCTGAACTGAGTTATGCGGTCTAGCCTTTTGGGTGTGGCCCGACCTTGGGATGCCTGGGATACCTGGAGGCTATTTAAACCAGGCCCGGGCAGAGAAACCCGCTTTGCGTTATTCTGCGCCTGCAGCGTGACACTCACTGTGTTCGGATCGGTCTCCTGGAGGCCTTAGCCTTTCCTCCGCATCCTGCGCACCTGAAAGAACAAGAACATCAATAATAGCATACTTGCATAGGAGAATCCTGCTTCCATCCAACGATCCTCCGGTCCTGCCGACAGCTCTTCAGCTGCGTCATTTTCATCCCAGAACGCTGCATCCTGAAAGGGAAAGGAACGAGAGAAAGACATTAGTAAGCATTCTCGCATCCCAATCCCCGAAAACAGCAAGAAGAGTCAAACACTTACCTGAACTCGAGTCACTCTTGGTGATTTCAGCTCCGGAGCACGCCATCGACCTACATGGGGAAAAGACAACACAGGTTAGCACATAAAGGACAATAAGGCGCCGCACATCGCGCTTACTCACCGCATCTTATTATCTCAACCTGTAGCCATACTGGGACTTTGCAGCGGTCTGCAAGGGACAAAGAGAAACATAGGTCAGCATAAGAAGAAGCGTGCCGCGCCGCGCATTGCGCTTTCACTCACCGTTCAGCGCTAGGCTACCTTAAGCAGCACGGCACCATTCCGACCCTTTCCAACATCTAAGGGAGGAAGAGGAGACATCAGAGGAGACATCAATAAGGGGGCAAGAGTCAATAAAAGGACAGTTCTCCAAGAACCAACAAACATACCTTATCTGGATGAAGCTACAGCAAGCCCAGACTCATTGGGCCCGCACCAGTGAAGCAACTAGGTTGCACAGCGCCCACATCAACCGACGCACCCCTGCACTAAAGAGCAGGACGGAGAGCCCACGACACAAGAAAACAAGGTGAGGAGAAGACGTAGGGGAAGGATTGGTCCTCAAGGGAAGAGAGGGATCAGCTGGAGGGGCAGCTGCTAACCCCAACTCCCAGGGCCAGGGATCTGCAACGATGTCTAGTGGTCACCGCCCAGGGACACAGAGGCACAGGGGCAGCTGATGGCTGTGCGTCCAAGGTGAAGGGAGGTCCATGCAAAACACCTGGCACCAGCTTCCTGTGCCTGGGAGATGCAGGGTCATCTTCTCTCACCACCACCCAGGGTCATGAAGCTGGAGGGGCAGCTGCTGACCACAACACCCAGGGCCAAGGATCTGCAGCAATGTCTGTAGTGGTCACCGCCCAGGGACACAGAGGCGCAGGGGCAGCTGATGGCCATGCGTCCAAGTTAAAGGGACGTCTATGCAAAACACCTGGCAGCAGCTCCCTGTGTATGGGAGATGCAGGGTTAAGGCACCTGCAGAGGCAGCTGCTGTCCACACCTGCCCGGGTCAGTGAGCTAGAACAGGATCTGTCACCCCCCCGCCCCACAGTTCATGTACACGCAGTGTCAGTTGATGTCCATGCGTCCAAGGGGAAGGGACTTACAGTCCAAGCACCTGGCTCCAGCTCCCAGGTTGAGGGACCTGCAGGGCCACATACTGACCCAACATCACTGGGTGATGGCATGTCCCAGGCCACTATTGGTTCAGCCCCTACTGGCCTGAGTGGTCACAGCCACTCAGGGTCTGCACCACCTTCCAAGAGGCAAAAGCGTGCAGAACAGGGAAAGGCTCAATAACAAAGCACGGCAAAGTTGACCGCCACGTCGAGGAAGAGGAGCTTCAATGAAGAAAAACTCGACATCCTCGTGGACTACGTGCGCGAACACTACTGTGACATGTGCACACAGTCATGGAGCACACATACGCCTGCTCAGCGGATGGTCCACTGGCTGCGAATCATGGATCTCATCAACGCCTTGCGAAATGAGAGGCACACTGCTCGTGACGTCATGAAGCGGTGGAATGACCTCTACCGTCGAACGGAAGGGAAGCTGGGTGCCAACCTCGCTTCTGCTCTGGTGACTGGAGTTGGATCACCACAGGAGCAGGATCTCAACCCACAAGAAGAGTCCATGAGCTAGTTTGTGTGTGGATCAGGCGCATGGCGTGGGAGGCCTGGAGAATTATGAGAAAAGTCTGGTGCATGATGAAGCGTGTGCATCCTGATTATGTGTTTGTAGTTTAAATTGATGTGTATGATTGTGTGGCATTTCTGCCTGCATTTGTATGACTGCCATGGGTGAACCGTTTCATGGTGTACTGACCCATGCTTAGTTTACTGCAGAGTGCATACAACCCATGTGCTGCACTCGGTAGTGCATGGCTTTGGGTCAGTAGTCCTCCACAACCGTCTGATATTGGAATACATTCCCGGCATGCCAACACAACATGGCATCTGGCTATGTACATCAGTGATGTCAGTGACTCTGCTATGCCAGTCATGTGCTTGTCTCTGAAACACGCGCTACACATCATGCATCATACATCAGGCACATCATGCACTGCATGCAGTCCATATTCCACCTACACATGTCCATAGGTGGTTTCATGCTACCCATACCTTCCAAGCACACTGGCAGCGGGCGAGACATTGTACCATGAGTGACATAGCCTTTTACTACACTGTGTCAATCCCTGCCGCACCTATGGCACTGACCCCCTTGTAAGAAATTTGTCTGGAGTCATCCATGTTGACCTGCCAAACTCAACACCCCCCATGGGTGCATGGCCCTGTTCCTCTTGTGTCATTGTCCCCTCTTCATATCTCCCAGCACATGTCCTCACTCTCTCCACATCACACAACTGCGACACCATACATGTCTTTTGGCAATGTCTGCAGTGCTTACGTGGTCAGGGACATGGGATGTGGTGGCAAGTCTGCAGATGCCATGATTTGAGGGTTTTTTGTACATAGTGTGTGAATGCAAATTATGGCATGTTAACATGTATGTAAATGTGGTGCAGGACAGCATTGTGATGTCTATGTATGTAGTAGATGCAATTAACATGATTCTTCATGTGTTTGTGTGCAGGTGATGAACCACCAGAATCAAGGGAGGAGGTAGAGGAGGAACGGGAGGCTGAGCCTCAACAGAGAACCAGTGGAGGACATGGCAGCCCATGAGAATCCACTGGTGCTATAGTCCATCCAGGCCATTAATCAATATGTGTCCCAAGTCTAGGCGGAGAGTACAGGGCAGAGTCTATCTCTCACTGTATGCAAGTAGATTAAGGGAGATTCCGGAGACAATGCTAGAATATAACAGATTAAAGGTACATACCAAGCTGTTAGTTGAAACAGGTATTCGCAGGAACTGTAGGAGCAGGCTGTAAACAAAGAGACAGAGAAAAGGCAAAGACAAGCAAATACGCTGGGCAACTTGGATTGATCAGAAATAAGGGTGTACTGGAATATGATAAGGGGTCTCCAGGGATTAAGGAAAGCCCTTGGGATAGGTACCAGCAGATTACTCTTAACAACAGTCATACAGCAACGTCATGACTTAGGCGTGCCGAGGAAACTGTTGTACTCGGTGCAAGGGTAAAACTTAGACCATATACTGAGGCAGATACAACTTCAATGGACTAGGTGAAGGTAACATAAGTCTTCCCTTATCTGATCTGAACAGAGACCAACCCAGGGTCACACTGTAAAACCGATTCAAGTAGAGACACCACAGTGGACCAAGATGTATACAAGTAGAAAGCAGTGTTGAAAGAAATAACCAGGTACAGGACAGGATAGGATATCGGAAGTTGGAACAGACAGGAAGCAAGGCAAGGAGCCCAGAGGAATACGGCAAAAGGCAGAGGAGTGTGGCAAGGCTGCCAGGCAGGGAAACCCAGAGGAACAGGGCGGAAGGTAGCGGAGTGCAGCAGAGCTGTCAGGCGGGAGCCCAGAGGAGCACGGTGGAAGGCAACAGAGTACAGCGGCGCCGTCAGGTGAGAGCCCACAGGAGCAGGGCAGAAGGTACAGGTGAGAGCCCAGAGGAGCAGGGCGGAAGGCAGCGGAGTGCGGCAGAGCCGTCAGGCTGGAGCCCAGAGGAGCAGGGCGGAAGGCAGCGTAGTGCGGCAGAGCCGCCAGGTGGGAGCCCAGAGGAGCAGGGCAGAAGGCTGCAGCAGACTGGAGAGGGAGCTCCAAGCATCAACAGCAACAGGAATCAAAAGGCCAAAAGAGAATTTCCAGGAAAGGTCAAAAACTGGTAACAGGAGCACCAGCTGACTGACAACTGCTTATGTTCAAAGTGAGCTTATAAAAGCCCTCCCAGCCAGCAGGGTGGAGCTGATTGTAGACTCTGGCAGCTGTGTTCAATTAAGTCCAGCCCTGGCTTCAGTAGCCTGTAGCAGCAGTAACAGCAGTGGTTTCTAATCAAGTGCTCTCCAGCTCTCTGCAGCCCCTAGCCTGCAGTAGCCAGTAGCTTGGAACAAATGCAATCAGACCCTCTGCAGCTCTTAGTAGCTTGCTGCAAACAAATGTATTTAGTATGCCTCCTCCAGACCGCTGCCTTTTGGACAGCATACATGTCCCAGAATGCATCTGCTGGTTTAACCCAAAAGCCGGAATGGAACATGCAATTAGATTAGTCCAAAACTGCAGCGGTAAAACAAGGAAATAAAGGAAGATGCACATGTAGCGGTGCTGGGTGGCAGGCGAGCAGGATCGTGACAATGAGTCCACCTCCAATGATACCAGTGGATCTGGTGTTGAACCGGGTGCCCATTCCTCTATGCTGTCGGATGTGAGTGCATCGGATGATGGTGCTGATGTAGCCTGTGCGTCTGCAGGGGGTTTTGTCCCCTCACAGGGCCAGTCAGTGTTGCCATATGTGTCTGTGGTGGTTACATGCTGCACTGTATTGGCTTCCGGTCCTGGGACGGATGACCAAGGGAGGGATGCAGTCCTGCAGCCACAGACAGCAGCTTCACATCAAGGGCCACGCTCCCTTGGGTCCGGCAGCTATGGGGCACGCATTCATGGTGGACGTGTCGTGGCTGGGGAGAATGTGTGGGAGCAGTCAATGTTGCGTGTTGCACAGCAACAGGGTGCTTCCTATGAGATGTTGGCTCAGGGCATGGATAGGGTAGCCAATTCCACTTTGTCACAAGAAACATGGGTAGCGCACCAGCCGCAGGCATTGCAGTCCACATGCTGCTCACACAGGCTGTACATGGAGGCCAGCAACAGGAGCCGACAGGTCAAACTGAGGGATCCCTGCTTGCAGACGGTCGGGCACACAGGTTCGCCCTGAGGCAAGAGTTTCTGGCCCTCAGAGCTGCAATGTAAGTGCGAGAGGCAGCCCGCAGTATACAGTGCCAACAGCAGATGGAACTGGTGACTCATACCATCTCAGAGGAACTCTGTGCATCCTGTGAGGTGTTGCATGGGGACATCCAAGGCTTCATGTTCCAGATGCATTCATCTGTGTCCCGCCTGGCCGCTGCCATGGAGGACCAGGCCAGGGCCATATGTGGTGAATCTCCCTTACCGCTACCACCTTCGCATTCGATACAGGAAGTGGCGACAACAGCGACAGCCCTCCCAATCTATGATAGCCGCGCGGTCGATGTACGCATGGAGGAAATTGTTTTTTCAGCTTCAACACATGTGGGTGTTGACGTGCACCCTGCCCCTCCCCCCTCCTGGGTGGACCGCCCCCCAGTCCAAGATGGACATTTTTTTTCTTTTTTTCCACCCCCTCCCCCCGACCAGATGCTGGCATGTCATATTTTGTTTTGCCTTGCACCTTTCCTGGTTCTGGTCTTTGTTATTTTTTGCAGTGATTTCCTTTGAGGTGTGCCATTAACTCCTCACAGACTATACATGTGCAGTGGTGTACGTGCAGGCATGCCTAGTGAACTCCTCTAGCATGTTTGCATGGGGGTGCACCAGGTGGCATGTGCAGGTAATGATACCTTTTGTTTTTGTTTTTCCATGGCACGTGTGTGCTGTGTCAATTATACTGCACAATGTGTGTTTTAATATGTTCACCCATGTTGTTCCAGTAATCCGTGATGTGGCTGTGACTGCTGTCCCGTCTAAGACATCCTGCACCATTCGAAGTTCACACTCTTCATGCCCTCCACCAGACAATGTTGTTCCTTTGACAAATTAAGAAACACTCTTACTGGTGAAGGTCATGTGGGATTTACAACATTCAGACACCGTTATTTGGTAAGCATTTGCACTGTCTTGCATGTTGTGCATGCTTCATTGTTGGTCATCTTTGATGCATGTGTCGGTTCTCTTATATGTCCTTTGCATGCTCACATGGCGTTGTGGTAATTTCATTGGAGCTCATGTCACTGTGTTGGCTACCTATGTGGATACCTCAATGGGCGCACCAACTGTGCTGTGCAGCATGTCATTGTACATTGGTAAACCAGGCCATGGACTCCTTGATCTGTCATTTCCTTGTTATTAATTCTCTGTGCCACTCTCTCTCTCCCTCTATCTCTATCTCTGGTGTGATACACTGTACTCCTGTACATGTCAATGTCAATGGCCATTCACTCTGTGTTGCTTCTGTACTCTGTGTGGTATGCATATTTTCTTAAGGGTGGCAACTGTGATCATGTATGTGCATGCCCCCACACCCCTATGGTTGCCTCTGATGTTGTGTATGCCCCCCCGGTCACCTGTGATGTTGTGTATGCCCCCCCACAGTCACCTGTGATGTTGTGTATGCCCCCCCGGTCGCCTGTGATGTTGTGTATGACCCCACACCCCTCTGGTCACGTGTGATGTTGTGTATGCCCCCCCTGGTCACCTGTGATGAGTATACCCACCAAACCCCCTGGATGCCTGTGATGTTGTGTATGCCCCCACCCCCCTGGTTGCCTGTGATGTTGTGTATGCCCCCCCTGGTTGCCTGTGATGTGTATGCCCCCCCGGTTGCCTGTGATGTGTATGCCTCACACCCCCCTGGTCGCCTGTGATGTTTATGCCCCCCAACCCCACTGGTCACGAGTGATGTTGTGTATGCCCCCCACCCCCGGTCGCCTGTGATGTTGTATATGCCCCCCACCCCCGGTCGCCTTTGATGTTGTGTATGCCCCCCCCATGGTCACCTGTGATGTAGTGTATTCCCCTCCACCCCCTGGTCGCCTGTGATTGTCATGGTCACTGGACAAGGGTCCAGTCCTTGCTCACCTCCAAGGGTCAAATGGACCCAGTCCTGGCGCCTCTGGCGCCAGGCTCATGAAAAGGTGTGCCTTGCACACTTTGTGCCTAAGGCACGTGCAGCAGGGCCGGGCGTGGCCATAGAACATCATTGGAAGGCACGTGCAAGAGTTCCTGGGAGGGGCAAGGTGGAGCCACTAGGGGGGACTAAAGGGAGGAGCCAGGGCCAGCCTATATAAGGCCAACCCATCCACATGCCTCCGCTTCGCATTATTCTGCTTCCTGCAACATAACGCTTACTGCTGTTCTTGCTTGAGCATCCACTTGATTCCTGCTGCTCCAGCTCTGAAGACATTTTACCGGATTCCAGCAAATCCATCGCTGAAGACGCCTCTTACCTGAATCCAGCTACTCCACCACTGAAGGCGTATCTTACCTGATTCCAGTTACTCCACCGCTGAAGGCGCATCTTACCTGATTCCAGCTACTCCATCGCTGAAGTCGCCTCTTACCTAAACACAGCTACTCCACCGCTGAAGGCGCACCTTACCTGCTTCCAGCCGCTCCATCGCTGTGCGCGCCTCTTACCTGCATCCCATCACTATCGGAGTCAGGGCCTCTTCTCACCTGATCCGGGCACCTAGCTACTCGGAGCTCCACTTCTTGCCTTCTCCTTCGCGGTACCTTCATCCTGCAACTGCGGAGCAGCTCCGAACATCCAGACTTCGTTCTACGCCGCCGGCCTTCTCCTGCAAAAGAAAAAGAACACAACAGGTTAGAAATCACATAGATAACGAACACTTGGCCGCGCCATACTTGAGACTAGAGTTCCATCATAAAGGCCAACTTACCAGCTACTTTGGGAGTGCCATCATCCTCAGGGGAATCCTCGGATTTGCTCCACGACTCCGATCTGCATCTTCACACCTATTAGGATGAGATAAGCCATTGCAAGAATTACCATTAATGATCAAGACAAAAGACATTATAATAAACAAACTGTAATCATAACCAAAAGACTTACCTTCTAAGTGGATTGGTCGCAGACGGTCTGGATCAACACTTCCACGGACCAGTGAATCAACTAGGTCCACTCTACGCGCCCCTGCTATAAGAAGCAGGAGACAGATAGCTCAGCATTACACCACAATAGGTGAGCTTGCATGGGAAAATGCGTGTGCACTTCATTTTGGCACGAGAAGGTCGAGGGAAGTCACGACACCACCACGCCATTCTCAATGCCTCTCATCTTCTCTCAGGGGCAATACCAGCATCCATGACAGCAGGCTCTGCAGCAACAGGGAGAGAGAGGTAATTCAGGGGAGCCAAGTCCAGGGAGGGCTCCAACCATGCCCCAATGTCCCCGCAGAGACCAGGAGAGCGTAACAGTGGTGTTGTGTATATCCCCACCCCCCCTCTCATTGTCCTCCCATTCCCCTCTTCCCTCTCCTCCTAGCCACGGCCACCTGAAATGACTTATTGCATTTGTATGCTGCTGCCACCCTGCAACATGGGGCTAGGCAACATGTATGTTTTGACAAGAACTTATGTAACTAAGTAAGCCTTCGGTAACAGCGCTGCGATGACCAAGGACTGTTGTGCGCTTTATATATGCAAATGATTTAAATAAATATTGGACGGTTTATGTGACACACAGGACATTGACGGTAGTGGTATAGTCCCTCATCTATGTGTATCTTTTTGAAAGCTAAAAAGAATTTAGTTTTACTTCTAAGGGATGCCCACAATGTAGCACTTCCAAAGACACATTCTCAGGGTGGTTTGGTGGGCACAGAGGATTGCCCCTTTGTCATCATTCAATGGCTGTGTGCACTCCACAGGGGTTGTATTTTAGGTGAAAAATTGTGCCACAAGCTGGATACAGGCAGCCTCGCCACGTGCCCTTTGCCCTACCATGCACAAACAACGTGCATGTGTTTGGGGATATGGGGGCACCACCACGTCCACCGGTACACCACGCTGTGTTGCAACATTGTGCAGGACACACGCTGCCACAATGATCCTGCACACTAGTCGTGTTGCATATAGCAACTCACCACCAGAGTGCTCAAGGGAGCGGAAACGTGACTTGAGCACTCCAAATGTGCGCTCAACTTTGCCCCGAGTTGCAATATGGGCTGTGTTGTATCTTAACTGGGGTGGTGTGGCAGGGTTCCGTATTGGCGTCATTGTGTAGCTGCTCAGAGGGTAGGCACTGTCCCTGTAGAGGCAAAAATGTTTGTCATTGGTGTGTATTTGTGTGTGTGTGACATACATGCATGTGCACAGGCATTTATACTCCCCAGTGAGCCATGTGTTGCCATGCCTCCCAGCTTCCAGCGCCCGGTGTAGGGGTGACATTCTGAATATGAAGCTATCATGGGTGGACCCTGGATAGTTTGCATATACAGAAGTAATGATACCCTTGGCATCACATACAACCTCCACGTTGATGGAATGCCAGTGCTTGCGATTGTGATGGATGTGCTCTGTGGCTCAAGCTGGACGTAGAGCCACATGTGTGCAATCAATCGCACCAAGCACTTTAGGGAAGTGCGCCACCCCATAAAAATCCTTGACCACTGCCTGCCTTTCTGCAGGTGTTCGGGGCCTGTAGATGTGCCTGCGGACCGAGGGGCGTACAGTCATGATTGCCAACACCTGGTGTAGGCAGCGTGACTGCGTGGTCTGTGAAATGCCCCCAACTATGGCAGTTGTCCGCTGAAATGACCCAGTGGCCATAGAATGCAGAACATTGAGCACCTTTTCCAAGGGGCTCAGTGCTTTGGAGCACAGGGTGTGTGATGTCAGGTGATCCTTCCCCTCCGTGACCAGGTCTAATATGATAAGAGGTGGAAACCTATACCTGCCATAGACCTGATCATCCGGCATCCCAAAAAGGCTGGTCTTGGGTAGAAAAATCCGGGCCCTGGCCATCCTCCTCCTGCGGTGTTACACGATCACTACTGCGGAATATGGTACATTCACCGTAACTGTGCATTTTTTGTCTGTGCACCCTATGCATTTGTTTTAGTGCACGGTGATGCTTACGGCAGCTTTCGCGTGGCGTAGGTGTTTCCAGATTTGCGCATCTTTTTCCGCACGACGGAGAGCCCTGTTCATTTCCATGAATACGGGTTTTTAGCGCACGTATGGGCGTTGCGAGGATTTTACTTTGGTACATCCCTCGTTACGCCCATATTTTCGCTTGTTGGTCCCCATTTCACTTGTTCCGCCCTCTTTTTAGGTGTCTGCCCAGAACCCAACTCCCCTTCACTACGAGTCTCGCGCAAGGCGGTCGTGGTGTCGCAGTGACGTGTTGGACCGGCGCGGATTCCTCGTAAGCCCCACGCATTTTGTTCCATGAATACTCAAACTGGCGCTTGCGCGCGATTTCGCGCGCTTGCCCCCTATTTTCTGCGCAAATCATTACATGAATCGGGCCCTATATGTTAACATTATTTCTCTCTTCCTGTATGTACCAATTTTTGATTCATGTCTTAAACAGCTTATCTATGTTTTGCCTTTTGTGGAACTGAATACAATGTGATAAAGGCTTACAAATAAGCTGTTTGGCTTAAGTTTCGATCTGTTGGTGGGACCAACTGAGGTTTGACTTTTCCATTATTAATAATTGTTCGTTTTTATTCACACATTTTTGTTTTGAGCATGTCAGAAATTGTTTTGCTTGGAATCATTGAGTGGTGAACCCTCTACTAAAATGTGTCTACAAAGAACAGCTGATAGAATGCATTGACATCCAAAATAAAACAGTCTATTTTGCTCTTAATGTCAAAACTAATTGATTGCCTTAATTATGTCAATTGAGACAACAATGACTTGATCTTGTGTTTTGTCACAAATACACTTTGTTATTAAGTATAAAACCCATGTTTTATTTTGTTACATTTGTATTTCAATGTTATTTTGTAGTCACCTTTTTAGTGCTTTTAAATGTAACACAATATTTGTCTTTTATCTATTTTCTGCTTAGTTCTGTGTTGCATCACATAGATGAACAGGTAATTCATTCCGTCTTGGATGAGCTTATATATAAGTTGTCGTCTTCAAGCAACCCTGTGACAGGCAGTGCTGCAACAAAAGCATTGCTGATCATGGCAGAATCTTATGAGCCAATCGTGCAGATACTGGGCATGCGCTACAAAGGTATGTATATTACTTAATACAAGTATGCCACGTTCTGCAATGACAGATGTCCGGCATGATCTGGTCATATGTTTAATTAGGGCTCATAGAAACATTCAAAGGGATGCTAGAAGCCTGCTGCAGGTGTTCCAAGATATAGTTATAATGTCACGCATCATTGAAACGTTCAAGCCTGCACCAGAGGATTTTATTGTGTGGTTTCTGCACTCCGCTCAAGTTTGTGGTCATGAACTGAAGGAGAGGCGGCATCTCACTAGGGTCGAGATCACTAGAACACAATAGAAAAGATAGAAAGATGTATGGTTGTGTTTTGTAAAGAAGAGGTAAAAATAGGTATTTACTTGAATAATACATAAAACATGTAATCGTACAAATATCTGAATGTGGGGGATCACGTTTACGAATAGAAGAACCAATACTGTTTTCATAGGTTTTACCTTTTGCAATGGTAGAGGGGAATCATTCCTGGGAAGGCCGAATATCCCAAATAAATAGGTTGCATGATGTATTATACCTCTCTTCTCAAGGAAAATGGCAGGTTAAACCCTGAAGGATATACAAACTGACATCTCATCCTGCCTGTCTGGGGAACGTCAAACGTATACCTTTGCATGTCAAATGTAGGGTTAAATGTTTGTGTAACGGCTGCAGTTCATAGTTTGTATTCTGTGTGCAGGACTGCAAACTCTGCTGAGTAAATATTGGACTGGAAAAGGATTTGGGAAAGAACTTGGACGGCTTCTGGACTTACTACGCTTTGGATCTTACCAACAAGCTGAAATGGAGGTACTAAGTACCCAGTGAGGGTGATTTGCATGTTTTTCTTTTTTCACATATTGCGTGTGTGTGGGAGTGTGTGTGTGTGAGTGTGTGTATATAAATTCACTAACAAAAAACGTTGTTAAAGGGACGTTATGGTTAAGTTGCACTAGCAAAAACCTATGAAATTCAATGGAAAAACGTTCTTACAGGGACGTTATGGTTACAGATCAAGCCGAAACACCCCACTGCTTCGCCAGTTATGGTAAGCTAAGCAACCGTAACTCGTGCCAGCACTGTGCTCTGCTAAGACTAAAACCCTGACATCAAAGATGACATCACAAATGTCATTGATGACATCACTGATGACATTGTATGTCTGGTTCCCTCTTTCTTTTGTTCACTGACATATGTAGGGCAGGTGGTTTTCTTCAGAGAGTCAAGAAGTAAACATTGAAAAGGTACTATGTTAGTCTTAGCAGAGCACAGTGCTGGCGCGAGTTATGTTGCTACAGGCTCTTTTTAAATCTGCCAGCTTCCACTCTGCGCCCTCAGCAACTCATCCATAAGAGGAGTGCACAACTTGTCCTTGGCCTGAACGGCAGGGTTCATATCTCTGCTGGACTAAAATGTCTGCAAGAGCTCACAGTGGCTGCAAACAATAAAATAAAAACCCTGTGCATTATGTAGAAGACCTTCTGATCCCTAGGGCCTCAATACCTTGCACTCTCAATTCCTAAATATCTGCTTGCTCCAGCTCTTCCCTCATGCGCCTCGTACTCCCTCAGGGTCAGTTGCTTCTACACGCAACCAGATGGTGGTAGATGTGTTTCTCCTGCTGGGGCTTCCATGTGGAACACGCTCTCTGTCTCCCTGGACCTTGAGGAGAAGCATTGTAGGGTCTGAAAGCAGCTGAAAACCTTTCCATGTGTTTCTTTTTCCCCTCCTCTCCCCTACTCACGTCCTGGCTAAAAGGTATTATGCACTGGTTTCCTACCCACCCTATAATCTGTGCCCCAGACCACCTCTCTCCCTACAGTTCAACCCCTGCACTGGGTTTCTACCAACCCCTGCACTTATCCTTGCACTTGCCAGCACCGGCCGTAGTTGCATGTATTTCCATTTTTTATTGTTCCCATGTACTGCACTTTGCCCTCCCCCTTCCCATTCAATTGCGCACTCTCAATGTCAGCTGGCCTAGAGGAATCAATGTCTCTGTGTGGCCTCCGTTCTGCCTCCCTTTCCTTGGCGCGCCTTCACACACTTTTATGTAGGCGCGATACAAATGGCACAAAATACCATAGCACATCACATCATATGATGCACAAACTGCATTCATAACAATATGATGCCTGCCACGTACCTTGTACACTTCACAATATGGTCTTCCCACTGTGATGCATGTACTACAAATGTCGGAAAAGTGATCCCACAAAAGCAGCAGGGAATGGTTATTAGCAACGTTAAGCAAGTGCATGCATACAAACAGGCTGCATGCCCCTTACCTTGCACACTTTCACCATAGCCTCCTACATTTATCGGTACAAACAGACCTTCTGTCACAGTGTTTGTGTACACACCACAAACCAGCAACCACATTGCCCAATGGCTTAGCTTCCACAGGGCCAATGCCATAGCTGCCATCCTAAAAAGAGCCGGATGTGCCACGTCTAATCCTCAAAGTCCCGCGGAATCCGCTGCATTACCGTGCTAGAAACTGGAGGGGGATGGGGTCCAGGGGGTTTTGGGGAGAGGATGGAGGAATGTTGAACAGCGTTGGGGATTGTGTATTTAGGATTTTCTCTGAAAACACTTACATATTTTCTTTTCTTTTGGTCGCGTTTTTGTTATGTACGTGCATTCATATATTTTGTTTCTTGTTTTTCTCTCTTTTGCTCACTGTCTGTTTGCTTCTCCTCCTGACATTTTTCTCGACTGAAGAGGAACGCTTATCTTACATTTCTACAGAAATTCTCTGCAACGCTTCGTGCAGAGTGGCAAACACAACAGCATTGCCAATGGAGGTCAAAAAAATGCCATTTCCTTGAAACCACTGGAAATCTTGCTGGTTATTAATGCTTTCATAGTCAGTGCAGAACATCCCAGCACTACACATAAAGTCGTACATGCTTCTGTTTATCCAACATCTCCCAACCTGTGGACAAATTACACCGGCATGCTCCCATTGTCCTCTTGGTGTCATCGATAAGAAAATCACCTTTGCAGTAGGAAATATCTGCATCACAGGTTTCATCAACTTATTTAAGTAAGCAAGCAAACGTGAGCATGACATGTGCTTCAAATGTAGTCCTTCAAAATGCATGACCACCACATCTACAGTACCAACAGAGTCCACACATTTGCAAAGGAGATCCATGCAACCGAAACCCCACTCATAAACTGTGCCCCAAAAAGCCTGCACTCCTTCCAACTGACATTCAGTATCGAAGCCTCTTTCCGCGGCATACCTGTGTAGATCGTGCACAAAGGTATTACGACTATAAGCACTTGCGTCTGTCCATCTCTGCCAACCTCACTGCATCGAACTTTGTGTAAATATGTCACTGCCCCTTCCGGTGAACGACACCCTCGAATCCTCATTGGAGAATACCCACATTTCTATTTGCGAAGGCAACATGCTCAGAAGGCCATGATGTGGCACGTGCGCTTTACCAGCTACAGCTAGGGCCACGCCCCAGTAAAGCAGACACAATACTTCTTCCCTTTGCACTCACATTTCCAACACTCCCTTAGTGGCGCCTATTCGCGACTATAAAAATTTCAAAAACGTCTGCACCAATCGCATTATAAACCTTGGCATTGCACACTATCATTTTTGTACACAACTCCATATTTGCCGTTAAACACTCTGACAGCATGTTCCCTTTGCTTCCAAAGCCCCTCCACCAGAAACTTTTCCTACAGGATGCCCTATTTCAGCATCCACAATGATCCTGCGGCGCACCCAGCACACCCAGTCCACCCTTGCCCCCACACCCAGCACAACACTATGAATCCATGCATGCGACCATGTGGGCAGCTAACATTGTGCACAAACGTAGCATACGTAGCGGTGCTTCAACCCATCTCCCTCACACCATAAAACACCCATTCACGAAAACAGGTCGCAATTAGCAGCATCCACAAACATACCACAGCCTCCATCACCCCTACCCACTACCATTCACAAAGTATTGTCACTACCAACCTAACCACAACATTTTCACAACATTGGACCGACTTCAGCAAATCTGCACACAGCATAGTAAAGAAAGACCCCATGCAAGTTACACTTCAACCATACCCTCTGCCATACTGCCAGTATGCACACACTGCACCCAGTGCCCACACTGCGTGACTTTTCATTGCACCATCTCCAATCAAACATCCGAAACTTTACAATGTTCTACCAGCGACCTCACCTGCGGAACCAAACATACACACCTGCCAGCTCACTTCTGCTGCTCCATGGCGTCTGAAATGTACTCCACAACCATTCTTTACAGGTCACCACCCTCTACCAGATACACAGTCATAATTGCATTAGTGGCGTGGGTTTCCTCAAGTCCTACGCTCTTCAATGCAAGGCCTACAGCCTTAAATCAAATGCACAAATTGCATGAAGATTAAGATGATTTCACAGTGTCGAAATCACGTGATCGAGCAAGCAGAAGGGATGAAACTTTCACACCTATGCATGGACTTGTGCCATGCCCAGACGCCTTAACTTTTCCAGACCAAGAAGCCGTCTCGAGGTCAAAAGACAAGAAATTATTGACACATGACCACTGAAGTGATGATTGATTGTTGCAATAATTGGAGGGAGGCTGGGGGTGCAGACGTACTCCCTGCACCTGGCCGGCTATTCTGCACGCTGCTAAGCTAGTGGGAAAGTATGAGTGGGGTTGGTGCCAACCCAATCGTAGTGGACCAAGTAATCAAGGGTCCTATAGTTAGCAGAACCAATGAGACGTCGTACTTTTAGTGACATTTACAGTAGCCATTTTGAAGGAAGGACTTAGATGCCCCACCTGACACTGTTTACCCAATCCCCTCACTCCCTTACCATATACAGATATAGCGCCTATATTAAAGTTACCTTCCTAGAACCAATAGAATTGCATGCCAGATTTTAAGCATTATAGGTCAGTGATGACAAGTTTTTAGTATAAATTATGTGTTTTTTATTAAATGAATTGGAGTTGTTGAGGCGAGAAGGAAGATCGAGCGATTGCTGATGTTCACGAACTCCCCGTTTTTTGTTCTTGTCATTAAACGGACTCCCTTTGCCAAACCATTGAGTTTTCAGTATTGATTTGATGTGTGAGTATTAATCTGCATCCCGATCCATCTCGAGGGTGCTGCTACTCATTTTAAAGTGCTGTTGGGGAAACCCCCAGCTCTATGGGCCGGTTGGGGTCCTACTGCACACTTGGTAGCAGAGATAGGATGGTTTATCGACTATCGATTAGATAAGACACCCATTGACGGTCGACATAAGTAACTGTAGGTCCTCTGCAATATCACAAGTCCTTTGCCATCCGGCTAAGTAGACCGAGAGGCTCCCCGTAGATAGTGGTTAGTCTAAAGTTTAAAACCTGCAGGTCGAGGTCTGAAGGAACCTGTGCTTTCTCCCACGAACCCCTTCCCACTTCTACGAGCAGCTAATCGAGCGAAAAGCAAGGAGAGGCGGTAAAGAAGGCAGTGATCCCGAGCATACAGAGAGGGAAAGAAAATGTGAACGGTGACTGAATAAAGACTAAATACTTTGGCAAAAAGTTGCATGCCCTAGAACAAGCAAGGGAAGGTAACGGAGGGAGGTGGGACAAAAAATAACATCAGAGTAAGAGTATTTTATATATATATTTCTGATGTTTGTTAATCTGCTTAGAATCACATGCTGTGCATAGGTCCGACATCCAGTGGTCACTGCGGAGTATTGCATTTTGTTTTTCGTAGTCGAAAAAGGGGACGTCGACAAGGCGTGTCTGTAACACTATCCCTATAGTGACGTGCGTTGTACCCACAATCCCTCACGCGTCGAGGTCCCTCAGATTGTTTTTTCTGCCCAGCTTCTGGTCGCCTTACGCAGAGCTCCTAGAGAGATATTGCAAATACTTACTACGGACCTCGGTCCTTAATTATACTTATTATATTATTAAAGATCCCTCCCCTCGACGTTAGCTGTGAAGCTGTTTCTCCGCCGAGCAAGTTTTCGACGGAGGGGAAGAGACGGAGGAGATCCTTCGGCGCTGCCGAACACGTGGCCTGGCCTCGCCAGCCAACATACATTAGGGAGAGTGGGGGTTCGAACTTTTATCTTCTCTTTGAGAATGTCTTTCTTTCTCCCCTATCTTTCCCTTGGGGTTGTTATCACCAGTTATTATTGCCTCAGCTATGGAGAGGACACCTTTTAAGTTTTGCCCACGCTGTAGGGGCAAATACACTTGGAAGGACAAACACAAGCTCTGTAATCGTTAATTGCCCCTCGATCATAAGGAGGACAGCTGCGCGGCCTGTAAGCTCTTGAAACGAAGAACTCTTAAAGAACGCAAAGTTAAGAGGTGGGCGGACTACGCTATGTCGAAGTCAGTTTCCTCACCCGCCGCCGCTGTTACAGAAAGTGACGAGGAGGGTGATAACTCGACGTCCGTTACGGAAGTCATTAACCCCCAGAAGGAGCGCACGCGCTCCTCGACGTCCGTCCCCGGCCCCGACGGGCTCGGCTCACGTCCTGCTTATGGGGATGAACACCCCGGCAACAAGGACGCACATAGACCCCATAAGCCTAAGCACACAACCCACGGCTCTTCTTCGTCGAAGACGAAGGATCCATCAGCGCCGAAGGGGACACAGGGCACTCCGGCGTCTACCTCAGACCCTAAGGGTCTCAAGCCCCACCCGCAAACACAGCCGCGACCAGCGATTGGGCTTTCATCAAACACGGGCGCTACCCCAAAATCATCCGACGTAACGCTCCATAGAGCGGCCGTCGAGGAACAACGCGTAACGCAGGCAACGTCGACACCAGAGTCCTCTACTGACAAACTCGTTGTCGAGAGCCTGGCGAGAATTGTTTCCGAAGACAAACGTAAGCGGACGACGAAACAAACATCGAATACCGCACAAAAAGCTATGGAAACGCCGAAAAAGCACAAGAGTAGCCAGGAACTGCCCCCTTCATCTAAGGGCACTTCTGAACTACCGGAGGGCTTTTCAGAGGGCGACGGAAATGTAACGCTCACCTGATTCCCGTAGAGGCGCCGGTCTTGACTGGGCATATACCGTATCTTCAAAGGTGATGTGTAACACACGGCTGGCTGTTTGGGCTGGACCTCTGTGCACTGTATGTCTGGCTCGAAGGGTAAGATGTCTGCAGATAGAAAATGTGGGATTAATGAACTGGGTTATTGAATGTCTCTCTCTTCTTCCCTTTCTCTTCTCCTGTAGAACCCCAAAGGTTAACGCTCTCACCTTAGGTAAGTGAACGCTGTGCTCTCCATCTGCCTCGAGGCAGGGTGCTGTAACCAGTTTCTTCACTGGATAAGGGGAGCAGGCCTCTTGACTTCAGAGGACTGCTGTCCGTCGTTTACTGCACGAACGGTAAGTTTCGAGTAATTCTAATGTCTTTAAAGTCTTTAGTAATGATGTCTCTTGTTTTGCAGGGTTCCGGCGATGGCGGATGGCGGGCTGAAGTGAGTTGAAGATGGAGCCCGTGTGATGAATAGATGCGCCTGGAAGCACGTAAGTAAGCGCTTGTTGCCTGCTTCACGATGCGCTCTAACTGTCTTTTTATTTTGCAGGTACAAGTTCAGGGCGGCTGCAGGGTGCCGGAATACCCACTGGGTTAGATGTGGAAAGGAGTAATGGCACGTGAGTATTAAAGTTCCCCAATGTCTTTAAACGCACCTTGTTTTGTCTTTCAGATGCGGGATGCAGCGCCGAAGGCCTCCGGAGCGTGCGAAGAGTTGGTAAGCTTTTGTCTTTCAGATGCCGGAATGCAGTGGGAAGACCTCCGGAGCGCACGAAGAGTAGGTAAGCCTTTGTCTTTCAGATGCCGGAATGCAGCGCGAGGCGTTGGTGACAGCCGATGGACCAGGTAAGTGAAGAGCTGTCACTGAAGACCGTAATGCTAACCTGTTCTTTCCTGTCTTTATAGGTCTTGCTGAAGACTAGGTTCAGAATGGTAAGCCTTTTTCCTTAGGCCCAGGATCAGATGCAGAAGACACGATGAGCGTTCTGCTGCTGAGGATGCAGAATAACGCAAAGCAAGATTCATCCATCGGGTGTGGTTTAAATAGCCTCCTGTAGTGCTTAGGTGTCTCCTTCCACAGCCACGCCTAGGTAAGAAAAGAGTTCCTGCTTTCCAGAAGAGTTCCAGTGTTCTGAATCTAGGGAGTGGCTCCTGCCCCACCCAACAGGAAAAGTAGTTCCAAACAGAAGAGGATCAGAGACTCAACTGGCAGGCAAGTAAGCAGCATGGTCTGCTGCAGGTAAGTCCACCCAAGCATTATGAGCCCGGCGCTTCCAGCGCTGGGACTGGGCATATTTATGAGCCTGGTGCCACTGGCGCCAGGACTGGGTCCAAAAGGTCCCAATTGGGACTGGTTGGCACTCGGAACCTGGGTTATGGATCTGCTTCCAAGGGAGTTGGGAAAACCCTGACCTTTTGGAAGCAGAGATCATGACAGTACCCCCCCTCAAGGCCCCTCCCAAACCGGGCTTCTCCGGGGGTTTTGGCTTGTCAGGAAATGTTCGGTGAAATCTTTTGATTAGGCGAGGAGCGTGGACATATTCAGCAGGTTCCCAGGATCTCTCTTGGGGGCCGTAGCCTTTCCAGTCAATTAGGTAGAATAGTTTAGATTTGGAGATCTTGGAGTCCAGAATGCTTTTGACTTCAAACTCGAGTTCTCCATCAACTAGGATAGGTTTTGGAGATTTGGTTAGTCGGGTTTGAGGTTGCACGGGTTTTAATAGAGAGACGTGGAAGACCGGATGTATCTTCATGTGCGGGGGCAAGTCCAACTTGACCGCTACTGGGTTTACTATGGTAGTGATGGAATAGGGACCAAGGTATCTTGGGTTGAATGTGCGTGGCCCTTTTAGAGGTAGATATTTGGTGGATAACCAGACTTGATCCCCTACTTGATATTGAGGGGCTTCCTTCCGATGTTGATCTGCTCCTTTCTTGTATTGTTCTTTAGCCCTTTGAAGGTGAGAAACAGCTTCCTTAAAGGCTTGGGTGATTGTAGAATGCAGGTAGTCTACTGCTGGTGTTTCAAGATCTTGGAGGGGATCCAACTCCGAGGTTCGAGGGTGACTGCCGTACAAAAGAAAAAACGGGGTTTTCCCAGTTCCCGAATGGACAGAGTTATTGTAGGCATATTCGGCTATCCAAAGGATGTCTTTCCAAGTTTTTTCGATTTGTTGCAGCATGCAGCATAAATACTGTTCCAGAGTTTGATTGGTCCTCTCGGTTTGTCCGTCGGTCTGAGGGTGGTGACTGGTCGATAGTCTCACATCAATTTGAGCCGACCGACAGCAACTTCGCCAAAAATGTGAAATAAATTGACAACCTCGATCCGAAATTAGAACCGAAGGAAAACCGTGCAGTCGGACGATGTTTTCGAGGAATTCTCGGGCCAGAGTTGCTGCTGTTGGCAAGCCTTTGAGCGGAATGAAATGCGCCATCTTGGAGAATAAGTCCACGATTACTAGAATCGTATTGTATCCGGAGCATGGAGGTAGATCGGTGATGAAGTCCATAGAAAGCGTATGCCAAGGGCGAGGTGGGATGTCAATAGGGCGTAAGAGGCCGGCTGGTCTTTCCTTTTGACTCTTGTTTTGGGCGCATACTCCACAGGACATTATAAAGTCTCTGATATCTTTTTTCCAAGACGGCCACCAGAAGTAGCGCTTGATCTTTTCTGAGGTTTTGGCCATACCGGGATGTCCTTCCATTAGAGACTCGTGATAACAAGAGATCACCTTTTTCTGTAAATCTGTGCTGGGCAGGTATAATCGTTCTTGGAAATACAATAAGTTGTCCTTTACTGCAAAGTCCTTTCCCTGCAGATGCCAATTCTGTATGTCTGCTGGAGTTACAAGTTGCCTGGCTTTATCCTTAACTTCCTCTATGGATTCTGTGGCGATTACACCCAGAATTCTTTGTTCGGGAATGATTGGTACAGGTTTAGGGTTGATCAAGTGTTCTTCCACTCCCATCCGAGAAAGGGCATCAGCTTTACCGTTTTTTGTACCAGGTCGATAGGTAATTATGAAGTCAAACTCGGCAAAGAATAATGCCCAACGGAGTTGTCTAGAGGATTGGGCTTTTGCGGTTTTCAAATATTGCAGGTTTCAGTGATCCGTAATCACAGTAACGGTGGGCCGGGCCCCCAGCAGATAATGCCGCCAAGCCTTAAAGGCAGACTTGATAGCCAGAAGTTCCTTGTCAGTAATCGTGTAATTGATTTCAGGAGGCGAGAATTTGCGGGACCAAAATGCCACGGGATGCAACTGATTGGTTACCGGGTCCTTTTGTGATAGAACTGCCCCCATGGAAAGGCTTGAAGCATCAGTTTCCACGATGTAGGGGAGTTCGGGGCGAGGGTGTTTTAAGATTGGTGCAGAGATAAATTTAGTCTTCAAATCCTGGAAAGCTTGTTCCACCTCGGTAGACCATTCAAAACGTTTGTTTTTCTTTAACAAGGCAGTGATGGGCTGGACTATTCGAGAGAATTCGGGGATAAACCTGCGGTAAAAGTTAGCGAAGCCTAACATGCTTTGCACACCTTTTACGGAGGATGGTGATGGCCATTTGAGAACTGCATCGACCTTCTTTGAATCCATACGCACTCCGCCAGGTGATAATATGAATCCCAAGAATTCAACTTCAGTCACGTTGAAAACACATTTTTCCAACTTAGCGAAAAGTTTGTGTTGACGCAATCTTTCGAGGACCATTTTCACGTGTTTCCGATGTTCAGATTCCGATGAAGAATAAACGAGGATGTCGTCAATGTAAACAACAACACACACATCTATGAGCTCTCTGAGGACATCGCTCATAAAATATTGAAAGGCGGCCGGGGCATTACAAAGTCCGAAGGGCATGACCTGATATTCAAATAGCCCATACTTGGTGCGGAAGGCCGTCTTCCATTCATCGCCCTCTTTTACTCGTACCAAGTGGTAAGCTCCTCTAAGATCCAGCTTTGTATATATGCATGCTTTTCTGACTTGGTCCAGGAGTTCAGGGATCAAAGGTAACGGATATCTATTCTTAACGGTGATCTGGTTCAGGGAGAGATAATCTATACAAGTTCTAAGGTCTCCTTCCTTTTTTGGAACGAAGAACAAAGCTGAAGAAGCAGGGGACTTGGAAGGACGAATAAACCCATTTGCCAGGTATTGATCCAGGTATTGTCGAAGGTGAAGGTTCTCAGGCTCGGTGAAGGCATAAATTCTACTACAAGGAGGAGTAGATCCAGGTATCAGGTCGATCTGGCAGTCATAAGACCTATGAGGAGGTAGAGAGTTAGCCTGATCCTTCCGGAAAACATCTTGGTATTCTAGGTATTCGGGAGGTAACTGGGGAGTCTCTGAAGAAATTGCTGCCAGTGCAACACTAGGTGGAGGGTGACAAGTAGAGACACATTCTGGAAACTGGACCGTTCTTGCTTGCCAATCGATCAGAGGATTGTGTTTCTCTAACCAAGGTATTCCTAGAATAATCTGAAACTGAGGGGCCTTGATCACATCGAACACGATCTTCTCATGGTGTCCATCTTGACTTACTAGCGTCACTTCTTGAGTGGTATGTGTTACTGGCCCGGAGGCTATCTCCGTACCATCCACCGTAGTAATGGCGTCCTTTACAGCCTTGGGACAAAGAGTTAGATTCATCCTCAAAACCATTTCATGATCCACATAATTGCCGATGGCACCGCTGTCGACGTAAGCTTCAATTGCATGTAATCGATCCGGATTATCAGGGCTGATGAGGACCATAGGTATCACGAAATGCGAGGTCACGGAACTGGTTTTCACGCTCGGCAAGAGGACCTCTATTCTTGTCGGGCGAGGTCGTTTCCCTGCTCAGAGTTTGTAACTTTGGTAACTGCAGCTCCTACTGCCTTCTTGGCAGGTTTCACCGGACAGTCTCGAAGAAAGTGCCCTGAGTTTCCGCAATAGAGGCATAATTGCAACTGTTTTCTCCTTTCCCGCTCCTTTTGTGTTAGAGGACCTTTCAGACCCCTTATTTGCATGGGTTCCCCGGAGTCTACTCCTTTGGAAGGAGTTGGCGGTTTGGAAAATACTCGAGCATCAAACTTGGAACGATCGGCCTTCCTGTTCTGCAGTCTGTGATCTATTTGAACGACTAAGTCTATATAGTCCGAACAATCTTGTGGGGGATTCACTACTTGGGCTAACACATCTTTGAGCTCTCCGCGTAGACCTCTATAAAACAGCGTAATCCTTTTGTCCTCAGGCCAGTGAGTTTCCACTATCAGTCTGATGAAAGACGCAATATAAGCCAAAAGGTCTTGATTACCTTGTCGCAGCGAAAGAAGCTCATTGTCCAAGGCCTGCCCCTGTGAATATCTTGCGAACAGTTTTTCCATACTGAGCTGAAAAGCTTGAAAATCATGGAGGACCGGATCATCTTGATTTACTAGAGGGATCGACCAGTCTGCCGCATTGCCACTAAGGTACGAAAGCACGAAAGCTACTTTAGCTTGATCAGTTGGAAAGGCTGTTGGCCGGCATAAGAAATGCAACCGGCACTGATTGATAAATACTGCAAACCTCTTTGGGTCACCAGAAAATCGTTCGGGCGGAGCCAGAGGTACATTCCCAGGTAGGTTGATCTGCACTGGATTCATAGAGGATGTAGAAGGAAGATTTCCCCCAGATGCGGGTAACGGGGTATGTCCGGCTTGTGACTGTAGCAATTGTCTAGCGAGATCATCTCTTCGCTCCTTGGAAATAATCAGTTCCCTTCTTAGAGCGTTCGTTTCCTGACGGGCTGCATGCACTTCTGCCCTTAGTTCCCCAAGTAACTGGGCTAGCTGGTCGGTATTCGAGGTTTCCATAGCGCCTGGACGGGAGTTTTGTGGTAGGCTTTGCGTTCTGTAACGCTCACCTGATTCCCGTAGAGGCGCCGGTCTTGACTGGGCGTATACCGTATCTTCAAAGGTGATGTGTAACACACTGCTGGCTCTTTGGGCTGGACCTCTGTGCACTGTATGTCTGGCTCGAAGGGTAAGATGTCTGCAGATAGAAAATGTGGGATTAATGAACTGGGTTATTGAATGTCTCTCTCTTCTTCCCTTTCTCTTCTCCTGTAGAACCCCAAAGGTTAACGCTCTCACCTTAGGTAAGTGAACGCCGTGCTCTCCATCTGCATCGAGGCAGGGTGCTGTAACCAGTTTCTTCACTGGATAAGGGGAGCAGGCCTCTTGACTTCAGAGGACTGCTGTCCGTCGTTTACTGCATGAACGGTAAGTTTCGAGTAATTCTAATGTCTTTAAAGTCTTTAGTAATGATGTCTCTTGTTTTGCAGGGTTCCGGCGATGGCGGATGGCGGGCTGAAGTGAGTTGAAGATGGAGCCCGTGTGATGAATAGAAGCGCCTGGAAGCACGTAAGTAAGCGCTTGTTGCCTGCTTCACGATGCGCTCTAACTGTCTTTTCATTTTGCAGGTACAAGTTCGGAGCGGCTGCAGGGTGCCGGAATACCCACTGGGTTAGATGTGGAAAGGAGTAATGGCACGTGAGTATTAAAGTTCCCCAATGTCTTTAAACGCACCTTGTTTTGTCTTTCAGATGCGGGATGCAGCGCCGAAGGCCTCCGGAGCGTGCGAAGAGTTGGTAAGCTTTTGTCTTTCAGATGCCGGAATGCAGCGGGAAGACCTCCGGAGCGCACGAAGAGTAGGTAAGCCTTTGTCTTTCAGATGCCGGAATGCAGCGCGAGGCATTGGTGACAGCCGATGGACCAGGTAAGTGAAGAGCTGTCACTGAAGACCGTAATGCTAACCTGTTCTTTCCTGTCTTTATAGGTGTTGCTGAAGACTGGATTCAGAATGGTAAGCCTTTTTCCTTAGGCCCAGGATCAGATGCAGAAGACACGATGAGCGTTCTGCTGCTGAGGATGCAGAATAACGCAAAGCAAGATTCATCCATCGGGTGTGGTTTAAATAGCCTCCTGTAGTGCTTAGGTGTCTCCTTCCACAGCCACGCCTAGGTAAGAAAAGAGTTCCTGCTTTCCAGAAGAGTGCCAGTGTTCTGAATCTAGGGAGTGGCTCCTGCCCCACCCAACAGGAAAAGTAGTTCCAAACAGAAGAGGATCAGAGACTCAACTGGCAGGCAAGTAAGCAGCATGGTCTGCTGCAGGTAAGTCCACCCAAGCATTATGAGCCCGGCGCTTCCAGCGCTGGGACTGGGCATATTTATGAGCCTGGTGCCACTGGCGCCAGGACTGGGTCCAAAAGGTCCCAATTGGGACTGGTTGGTACTCGGAACCTGGGTTATGGATCTGCTTCCAAGGGAGTTGGGAAAACCCTGACCTTTTGGAAGCAGAGATCATGACAGGAAACCTTTCTTCAACGTTGTGGGAGCGTTCTAAGCGTTTTGAAGGTGAAAACACTGATTTCCCCCCTCTAGACTATTCAGGGGTCCCCCATGAGACCCTTGAAAGACTCCATTCTTGTATGGAGAAAATGGAAAGGTTTTTGGGAAACCAAAACCCACCCACACCCAAAAGACCAAGAGAATGGCCCCAGGATGACCATAGGGTCAAGATTCCTAGGCTGTTTCCTCCTTCTACAGACGTATATGACCTCACTGAAGAGGAGCAATACCTCCAGGAAGATGAGGAGTGTTTGGGTGGAGAGGAAGAACATGAGGAAGAGGGGTTTGAAGAAGATCCTTACACTAGTGCAGGAGCTTTCGAAGAAGATACAGCTACCTCGCAGCCCTGGCAATCCCCATCAGTGCAGCCTTGGCAATCCCCATCAGTGCACTCAGACCCTGATGTCTTTCACCCTTCTCCTCCCAAGGATTCACCTATTGGAAACACCTCTCCCATAGATGACCAACCTTCACTTAATGCACTATTGCGCAAGGCAGCAGCGCATTTTGAAATAGACACAGGGGAGACTCTTCCTGACATAGACTTTGTAGAGAAAGTTATTATTACTCCTTCCCTTTCCAATCCTGCCTTAGTCAGAGGGGTCAACACTCGGATAGAGAAGCTCTTCAGCCCTTCGTCCTCTGACCGATTGTACATCAGAGGACATTCTATTCCGGACTCCCTCGTAGTTACTAATACAAGGAAAAGAGTGGGGGTACCACTATCCACTAGTGAGGCACCACCTGACAAAGAGGGCAAGAAGCTCTATGCACTTGGGAAGACAATCACGACGTCTGCCGCCTTCTCAACTAGGATTGCAAATAACAATTCCCTACTAGCTAGCTACGCAGATGCACAGTGGAGCAAGCTGCGCAGCGAAGCAGAGGACGCACCAGAACCCCTGCGTTCACGCCTGTTAGCTATAATCTCAGAGGGAACTCTTGTAAACCAGGGCATCGTAAAGAACTCCTTAGATGCCGCAGAGACGGCTGGCCGTTCCCTGGTTCAGGGAATACTTCTCAAACGCCATGTCTGGCTGCGCAATTCGGGATTTAAGCCGGAAACCCAGGCTTCCCTGATAAATAAGCCCATAGAACAAACACATCTGTTTGGGAAAGCAGTTGATGAGGCCCTAGAACATGCGAAGAAAGAGTTTGATACCATCAAGACTCTTGACCAAATTTCTAGGCCCCCTAACAGACGCGGCTATGGCAATAGACGCTCCTTTCGTGGCCAACGCCAGCAGCAAAACCAACAGCAATTTTACTCTGCTACCAACTGGCCCTCTAACCAGGGTAACAACACCCAGTTCAGTCAAAGAGGCCAACGCCGTGGCAGAGGAAGAGGTCGCGGCTTCAGCCCCAAAGGTTCCACGCCCAATAGCAACAAATGACCCGAAGATTCGGGTCCCCTCCCATGCATCACCGGTCGGGGGCCGGCTAACATCGTTCCTTTCAGCATGGGAGGGAATATCGTCAGACCGCTGGGTATTATCCACCATAGCCCACGGATACTGCATCGAATTCAACGGTTCCCCGAAGTACAGACCCCCACGGAACCCACGCATGACCAAACACCTCACCATTCTTCTTCAAGAAGTAGAAGAGCTACGGAAAAAAGAAGCTATAGAGGCTGTCCCCCTATCTCAGGTAACAGAAGGTATTTATTCAGTGTACTTCCTTGTACCCAAAAAGGACTTAACCATGCGCCCTGTATTAGATCTGCGCCCAGCGAACAAGTTTGTCAACCCCCAAAAGTTTCGTATGGTGACCTTGCAGGAAGTAATCCCACTGTTATCACAGGGGGATTACATGACAACACTAGACATGAAAGATGCATACTTTCATATTTTAATGTTGCCAGCGCACAGAAAATACCTCAGGTTCAAGATAGAGAACAAACACTACCAGTTCAGAGTACTACCCTTCGGGATAGCATCTGCACCAAGGGTATTCACGAAAGTACTGGCAGTGGCAGCGGCCCACCTGCGCAGGTTATCCATCCCGGTATACCCTTACCTCGACGACTGGCTCATAACAGGGGATTCTTACGAAACATGCTTCTCCAATACCCAAAAGACCGTAGACCTTTTGTCCCAACTGGGCTTCTCCATCAACGAAAAGAAGTCCAGCTTAGACCCCAGCCAAATCAAACAATTCCTAGGGGCTCTAATTCGAACAAAGGACGGCCTCGTCTTCCCCTCCAACGAGAGGGTCCAAAACATGCTGTTTCAGATCCCCCATTATGTGGCAGGTCGAGAGGTGACGGTACGCAAAGCAATGCGCTTGCTAGGGATGATGGCGTCATGTATTTATTTGGTACCTCACGCGCGCCTGCGCATGCGCCCAATGCAAAAGTGGCTCAACAGCCAGTGGTGTCAGGCCAGCGGACAATGGGACGATCTAGTGGTGGTCTCGCAGGCCTTGGTTCTCTCGCTACGGTGGTGGACAAAAGAAAACCTGTTATTAGGGAAAACTTTTGCCACACCCGCAGTGGAAGCCACTCTAACCACAGACGCATCCCTTACAGGATGGGGGGCTCACCTATCCCATCAGACTGCTTACGGAGCGTGGACTCCGAGCTTAGCATCCAAGCATATAAACCTGCTGGAACTACTAGCGGTGTTCAAAGCACTGAAAGCCTTTCAGGAACACTTACAAGGAAAGACAGTATGGGTCCTCACAGATAGCACCACAGCCATGTACTACCTCAACAAGCAAAGGGGCATTCACTCTCCAGGACTGTCCAAGCTGTCCCAGAATATATGGAAGTGGGCTCTCAAACACAACATGTTCCTACTATCACAACATGTACCAGGGGAACTCAATCTGCTAGCAGACAAACTCAGCAGAGACTTCCCCCTGCCCGAAGAGTACGAATGGCAATTGCACGAAGACATCGTCTTAGACGTCTTCACGCAATGGGGATTCCCGGAAATAGACATGTTCGCAACTCTGGAGAACTCACAATGCCAAAGTTACGCCTCCAGGTACCCCCAGAACCAGTCCAAGGGGAACGGTCTGTCGGTACCCCCAGAACCAGTCCAAGGGGAACGGTCTGTCGATTCAATGGTCAGGGAAATTTGTTTACGCCTTTCCCCCGACTCCCCTTCTCAGCAAAGTGGTGCACAAGATGCACCAGGAGCAGGTTACCATGATACTAGTGGCCCCAATGTGGGCCCGGCAGCCATGGTTCGCTCACTTGATGGAGATGTTGTAACGCTCACCTGATTCCCGTAGAGGCGCCGGTCTTGACTGGGCGTATACCGTATCTTCAAAGGTGATGTCTAACAGACGGCTGGCTCTTTGGGCTGGACCTCTGTGCACTGTATGTTTGACTCGAAGGGTAAGATGTCTGCAGATAGAAAATATGGGATTAATGAACTGGGTTATTGAATGTCTCTCTCTTCTTCCCTTTCTCTTCTCCTGTAGAACCCCGAAGGTTAACGCTCTCACCTTAGGTAAGAGAACGTCGTGCTCTCCATCTGCCTCGGGGCAGGGTGCTGTAACCAGTTTCTTCACTGGATAAGGGGAGCAGGCCTCTTGACTTCAGAGGACTGCTGTCCGTCGTTTACTGCACGAACGGTAAGTTTCGAGTAATTCTAATGTCTTTAAAGTCTTTAGTAATGATGTCTCTTGTTTTGCAGGGTTCCAGCGATGGTGGATGACTGGCTGAAGTGAGTTGAAGATGGAGCCCGTGTGATGAATAGAAGCGCCTGGAAGCACGTAAGTAAGCGCTTGTTGCCTGCTTCACGATGCGCTCTAACTGTCTTTTTATTTTGCAGGTACAAGTTCGGAGGGGCTGCAGGGTGCCGGAATACCCACTGGGTTAGATGTGGAAAGGAGTAATGGCACGTGAGTATTAAAGTTCCCCAATGTCTTTAAATGCACCTTGTTTTGTCTTTCAGATGCGGGATGCAGCGCCGAAGGCCTCCGGAGCGTGCGAAGAGTTGGTAAGCCTTGGTCTTTCAGAATGCAGCGCGAGGCGTTGGTGACAGCCGATGGCCCAGGTAAGTGAAGAGCTGTCACTGAAGACCGTAATGCTAACCTGTTCTTTCTTGTCTTTATAGGTGTTGCTGAAGACTGGATTCAGGATGGTAAGCCTTTTTCCTTAGGCCCAGGATCAGATGCAGAAGACACGATGAGCGTTCTGCTGCAGAGGATGCAGAATAACGCAAAGCAAGATTCATCCATCGGGTGTGGTTTAAATAGCCTCCTGTAGTGCTTAGGTGTCTCCTTCCACAGCCACGCCTAGGTAAGAAAAGAGTTCCTGCTTTCCAGAAGAGTTCCAGTGTTCTGAACCTAGGGAGTGGCTCCTGCCCCACCCAACAGGAAAAGTAGTTCCAAACAGAAGAGGATCAGAGGCTCAACTGGCAGGCAAGTATGCAGCATGGTCTGCTGCAGGTAAGTACACCCAAGCATTATGAGCCCGGCGCTTCCAGCGCTGGGACTGGGCATATTTATGAGCCTGGTGCCACTGGCGCCAGGACTGGGTCCAAAAGGTCCCAATTGGGACTGGTTGGCACTCGGAACCTGGGTTATGAATCTGCTTCCAAGGGAGTTGGGAAAACCCTGACCTTTTGGAAGCAGAGATCATGACAGATGTCCCTATCTCCCCCAGTGAAACTTCCCTGCCCGTACAACATGCTGTCACAGGACAAGGGCAGGACACTGCATCCATGCCCTCAGACCATGAACTTAGCAGCCTGGCTCCTGAGATCATAGAATTTGGACATTTACAACTCCTGCAGAGATGTATGGACATCCTCAGGGAAGCCAGAAAACCTAATACTCGCCACTGCTATTCTAGCAAGTGGAAAAGATTTGTCATCTGGTGTAAAGGCAAGAGCATCAACCCGGTTGACTGCTCTCCCACTAACATTGTTCTGTACTTGACCCATTTACTGGATTCAGGTTTAGTGTTCAATTCCATTAAAGTCCACCTAGCGGCACTTTCTGCATACACCACTTCCCAATTTAAAGTGTCGTGGTGGAAGATACCAGTTATCAAGGCCTTCATGGAGGGGGTAAAGAGAATACACCCTCCGATAGCTAACCCAGCTCCCGGATGGGACTTAAATGTGGTACTTTCTAGACTCATGGGCCCTCCTTTCGAACCCATGCACAAGGCAACTCTTAAAGACCTCACTCTTAAGACTGCTTTCCTAATAGCTATCACCTCCATTAGGAGAGTAAGTGAACTACAGGCTCTTTCTGTACTAGACCCCTTCGTAACAGTTCACAAGGATAAGGTGGTTCTACGCACACACCCAAGGTTTGCACCAAAATTCATCTCGAAATTTCATGTAAACCAGTCAATAGAACTACCAACGTTCTTTCCAAACCCCTTCCAGCTTGGGAGAAAAAAGTCTGCATACACTAGATGTACGCAGAGCTGTCATGTTCTACATGGAAAGAACCAGACCACTGAGAAAGACTAATCAGTTCTTTGTCTCTGGTGCAGCAGGAAGAGAAGGAGATGCAGTTTCAAAGTCCACTATATCTAAATGGATTGTTCAATGCATCACTCTCTGCTACACTCTTGCTAAGAGAGAACTACCCTTCAAGCCAAGAGCACATTCCACTCGAGGCACTGGGGCTTCCATAGCGTTCATTGCAAATGTTCCCCTTGAGTCCATCTGCAAAGCGGCTACCTGGAGTTCTGTGCACACCTTTACAAAACACTACTGTCTAGATGCACACTTTAGATCTGATTCCCAGGTGGGACAGGCAGCATTAAGACATCTTTTCTCTACTGTTCCTTCTCATAACCCACCGCCAACTCCGGGTACTGCTCGCTAGTGTATGCACAGCATGTGATTCTAAGCAGATTAACAAACATCAGAAGACAATGCATTACTTACCGTAAAAGCATTTCTGATGGTTGTATCTGCTTAGATTCACATGCGCCCACCCTTCCTCCCCGCTCGGATGGAAGGAACATAGACATCCTTTTCTATATTTCTCTTTTCTGTACTCACTCATGTCTAGAAAGCTCCCTCAGGGCAGAAAAATACAAACAGAGGGACCTTGACGCGTGAGGGATTGTGGGTACAACGCACGTCACTATAGGGATAGTGTTACAGACACGCTTTGTCGACGTCCCCTTTTTCAACTACGAAAAACAAAATGCAATACTCCGCAGTGACCACTGGATGTCGGACCTATGCACAGCATGTGAATCTAAGCAGATACAACCATCAGAAATGCTTTTACGGTAAGTAATGCATTGTCATATATATATATATATATAAAGAAATATTGACCCAAGGTTACCCGAGCATAGAGAGATACCGGGAGGATACCCGAGCTAGAGGATACGCCCAGATACCTACGCTTAAATATAGCGCTAGAAGAAGCCTGCATTCAAAGTCCTGAAAAGATAGGGTGCAATAGGAAACCAGAATCAATGAAAGAGGCGATCTGAAAGGGATGGGCTTACATTACATGTCGGAATAATGATAGGGGCATGAGATTTGTGTAGCCGGCAGGAGTCTGTCTAGTCTTTTACGTCTGTCTTAAGTTTTTTTTTCTCTGACGTCACGAGGTAAGAACATTTTTTGGGGAAACAGCATGAAAATTACGCTATTTGTGTAGCTAGGATGTTGTATGACATGAATTGAGGGTTGTTTGAAAAAGTAAAAAGACATGTTTTGTGAAAAAACAGGATTGGAGCTTGCGACGATTGGTGCTCGCTCATATTGTTTTTTGTTTGAGAAACGTAAAGCATAACAAAGTGTTGTATCAGAAGATAAATAAATTTAAGCATGGAAGACTTTACACCATTAGTACACTTGTGCAAACAGTTGCCAAAACATGCACCTAAGCTGAAAAAGTATAGTGCAGAATAGGTTAAAGGAACCACCCACAAAATGTTTATGCCATGGCCCCAGGGTGGATCGCTATCTAAAATGGTCCTGCAACACATGACAACATATTTGTACGCCACATATACTGGCAAAAAGTTACATAAGCGCCTAGCTAGTTTGGAGTTTTGGAAGATGTACCGTACCAAGAGGATAAGGAGGAGGAGCCTCTGTTAGATTAGATACTTAACATATGCACAGAGGGGGGGTGAAACGCCTTCGCCACCACCCGCCCCTTCTGATACAAACAGCAAAGCCAGTAAAAATGAAAGATTATATCCATTGAGGGAACTTAAAGCAGCCACAGGATATAGCAACCCGGCATATGAGTCACCTACACAAAGTAGTGAGAAAAACCAAGACAAAGTTAGAGATAGATATCACCTCCAAAGTTCCGAGGGACAAGGAGAGGCGTGAGAAAGGGAAAGGAGATCAAGCACAAGCAAGTACATCTCCAGAACTGATAAGATGGCATTCACACAGAATAAATGGATGGGAGGTCAGATTCTATTAAAACTGGATGGTAAAGACATTGATAATGTGAGACAAAAGGGAGAGTCAGACAATTCAAAACGAAAAGAGAAGGAAAAGTAAAAAGGATTGAGAGACGAAAGAATTAGGAAAAAAGATAGACGGAGACAAGAACAGTTGTATCGCGAAGAGCAAGAGAGGAAACGCGATCATAAGCCAAGAGCAGCTAATGATCAGGAGAGGGAAGAACAACAAAGAATAGAGGAAGAAGAACAAAAGATAAGGGAGAAGAGAATAAATAGACAAAGGGATGAGGAAATACAAAGGGCAAATGAACATAGAGATGGAAAGAAACAAGAAGACCGGGTCAGAGAGGAAGCGAGGAAGCGCAGAGAGATCGATGACGACATAGAATGCAAACGGAGCAGAGGGCACGAATATCTGGAAAGAGAGGTTAAAAAACCTGATCCAGTAGTAGACTGGGAAGACACAGAAGAATTATTTCCTGAGTACGATTTAGTACCAGGCACATCTAGGGCAAATATGGAAGATGACTTCGACACCAGAAGCATCGGAGAGACAATCGATAGAATATATGATGAAATGGGGCTAGAACAAGTACCCCAAGGGAGAGGAGAGGACGAACGCTTTGAGAGGACACTGAGGACACCTCCCGAAGTAGCAGAAATAGAGAGCTGTCCCTAAGTAGGTTGACACTAAATACGAATGAGGAAGTTGAGAAGAGTTACACGAGTTGGGCACAGACAATATCAGATGCAGAAAGCGAGGAGTATGAGGAAAAGGAAGATGAGAGAAGACGCGAAAAATGCTTCTCTGGAGGAAAAGGAATAAGATGGTCAGATTCTAGCGAGTCTGCAACTAAGACAAACCAAGTCAGCCACACAAGCAGACACACAAAGGAGTATCTTACGGTCAGAGGGGGGTGTCTCCACCGCCCTATGTGAGCAGACTAAGGACATTGTCAGGTAGACGGTGCTGCGGGACTACTACCCCTGCAGTGGATAGAAAAATTATGAGAGAGGAAAAGGAGTGTCCTATATTACAATTCCCGTTGCTCGAAAAAGGAGGAATGAGGCCACAGTATATACCCTGGCCACACATGGATCGAGAAAATCTGAAAAATAAGCTTCCAATGTTAACATTGGGAGCCGGAAAGTGGATACATGAGCTAGATAAAATGACAGGAGGGAACAGGTTAGCTATTGGGGACATCAAGGGTCTTTTAATCACCATACTTGGTGATAGAGCTGACGATGTGTGGACACGATAGGTTATCCTGGCGTGACTACAGTTAATACTACTGAAATGGGAGCTATAATGACACGCAAAATGAAGGAATCAGAAGATCCTTTACTTTACATTCAGAATTTCCAAGACGCATGGGTGCTGGAAACGCAGGAATCTTGGGGGAAATCTATACCGTGTTTTATCATATATTATGCCAAGGGCTGCCAGATCAGGTACAGAAGCAGCTCAAGAAATTGGTAGGAATCGAGGCCAAATCGTCGTCTGAAATACAGTTGACCATAGCTCACTATTGCAGGCTACTGCAAGAGAAGAATCGCAAAAGAGGCTGCACGAAAAGCTGAATAGGCAAAATTAGTGCAGAAAAAATTGTCAAAATATGCCATTGAAGGGGCAATGATAACTAGCACATACGGATCGAACATACAGCATGTCAATAATCAACAGCAGGTTAATCAGGGCAGTAATGGTTTTACCCCAGAGAGAGAGGCTTTCGAGGAAGAGGATGGCAGAGTAATCGGGGAGGTTTTCAAAGTAATCAGGGAGGTTTTCAAAACATGCAAAATGGCAACCAGGATATGTCAAATGGGCAAATAATCAGACCACCGCCAATATGTTGGACGTGTGGGATGACATTGCATCTAGCACGCACATTCAGAAGTCAAGGCATGGTGCAAAACGATCAAGGAACAAGAATTGGAATGGTGAATCCACCTGTGATTTTACAGCAGGGTTGAAATGGAGTTGCACAAAATCACACAGTGCAACAGCAAGTGCCAGGAGCACAGCAAAGCTTGCAACCTCAGAACTTGATCAATTTTCCACAAGGACAGTCTCAACAGTCGCCGATGCAACACTGGTGATGAAGTCCATTCACGCAGCATGGGACAAAGTTATATATGGATTAGGACAGCTCACTGTGTCAAGATGCCTACCACTAAGGAACCAGGCCGGGCCCAGCAACCCCAGAGGCAGGCATCATTTCCCCCAGGAAGGTCTCAGCTGGCCCAAGTCGGGGCCCTTTGGACTGAATCCTGGCGCCTTAGGCGCCACGCTCATATTGGACCCCAGTCCTGGCGCCTTAGGCGCCAGGCTCATAATCGAGGACATGTGTTTAAGTGCTTGGGTGTACACTTACCTGATGCTGACCTTGCTGCAACATCCAGGCCCCCTTGAGGCCTGGATGGGACTATTTTGTCTCTAGAACTACTTAACCACACGGGTGTGGCCTGAGGAAGAATACATACCTGAGTGGAAGGATACATACCTGGGACTTCTTGAAAGGCTATTTAAACCACGCCCGATCAGTAACTCACGCTTCGCGTTGTTCTGCATCTAGCAGCTGGACGCTCACCGTGCCTGCTCCTGCTTCTGGACTACTGCCACGCCCGCCAGCATCCTGAAACACCTGCATGTGGAGAAGGAGAAAGAATCGGATAAAAGAAGAGCCCTTACCTGTTTCAACCTCGTCCAAGAGTCGTCCCGTCGGCGATCCTGAAAAGGAAAGACTTTCATTTTAAAAGATCAACTCACCCGTTGCTGCCGCGCCGCATTTCACTCACCTTGCTGCCAGCCTCCATTGCCAGCGGCGCTCGTCCGGATTCGCTGCATCAACCCGGCACCTGGGGAAAAAGGACAGAAATCAAAGGTGAGAGTGAGAAGAGCATAAGGAAAGCCAGAGCTTCCATTTAGACTTACCTGTTTGGGTCATACTTCATTTCGGGTCTCTGCCGCATACAGGCACCTGCAGACCCCGGCCCCTAAGGGGAAAAGAAAGACAGCGGAATTAATGAGAGAATGAAAAGACATAATAAAGACTCTCATTAAAGACTTACCGGAACTTACCTCTCGTTTCGGGTCTATGCTCGTTCAGCATTCTGACCCCGGCCCCTATGGGGAAAAAGACCTCTGCATTAGCGTTTAATATTGCACTCAGAGGAAAAACATTCTTTGAACACTAACCTGAGCATTCTTCGTTTTCATCGCTCTTCTCGGGATCCGCGTTCTGCACCTGAAAGAAAGACAATAGAGACTTTTTATTCTCGGACATTAGCAGAACCAACATGGATGTATGAGAGTGAATCCAGTGAATTAACTGGGTTTCAACGCGCCCCTGCACCAGAAGCAGGAAGGAGAGCTCGCCATCACAAAACCAAAGGTGAGATTCTAGGGGAATTACAGAAAGGGGGGGTTTGTTCAGGAGGTGAAGGGAGTGGGAAGCTGCACATTGCCCCGCAGATCATTAACGCCCCTCCCTTTTCACATACAGAAGAACCGGCCCTGCCATACTCTGAGTCCAGCGCCTCACCGGAAGAAGCAACTTTATTCCAGTCCTGGTCAGCGCCTCTGTGGGAGTCAGGTGAGCGTTACACACTGGGAAACCTTATGTGTTCTATCCGATCAGTGACACCAGACCCTCACCAGGAACCAAGGGTAGGTGTCGTTATAGGGGATAAAGAATATTCCTTCCTAGTTGACACGGGTGCAACACGCTCATGCATACGTGAAGCCAAGTTTTCCTTTTCCGGCGATGCCATAAATACTCCGGGCTTCACAGGAGCAACAAGTCGTGTTCCTTTTACAGAAGAACTTCCAGTCTCTGCAGGAGAATGTGACATGAATGTGCCACTGCTATATTCAAGGCAAACCCCAGTAAATATATTGGGACAAGATCTAATGACGAAGTTAAACATGACAATATCGTTCACGGAGAAGGGCATAGTATGTTCGACTTCAAGAATGCATTATTTGAACGTATGTGAAATGATTTGAGCATACGCGGGACAAACAGCTATGAGGGCTGCTCCATTGGAACCAGAAATATTTGCGTATGGAGTGCGTATATTAATGGCAGGGCTACCAGGCCTTGCAGACAAAACCATGAGGACCCCGATGAGTTTTTATTTAGGCCAAGAATACCTATGCATGAGGAAAAGGGACAAGTATTTCCCTTGGCAATACACACAGCCATAGTACGAGGGAAAATGGCTTTGATCGATGGTTGTGATGATGAAGGCAGACAATGGTGCACAGTAATCGCCATTAAGGAAGGGTACAGATTGACTGACGTCACTGATGACGATCTGTTTGACGAACAAACAGGTGTAGATGAAACAACAGTTGAGGTAAATCTCGTTTTCTGGGTGAGAATGATCAAAAGAGAGGTGCCCCAGAGAATGATGCTGGCACAAAAACGTCCTGAATATTTTGATGACGACATGGCCCAGATGCCTGTCCCAGTGTGGACCACAGGCCCCTATGACATAGGCTTGTTAAAATGAGTAGGAGAAGTGAAGATTAAATTGAAACCAGGAGCAATTTTACCAAAAGCACGACGATATCCCATGTCTAGGGAAGCAGATGAAGGGATTTTCAAGACAATTTCTGCATGATGGAGCTGGGCATCTTAGTGACATCAGAGTCGTCACGCAATACCGCAGTGTACCCCATCAAAACATCAAACGGAGGGTCTTGGCGTTTAATCCAGGACCTTAGGCCAATAAATGATATTGTAGAGGCCGAGTACCCTCTAGTCCCTAACCCGTCCACAATCCTATGTAATATACCCTTTGAAGCAAAATATTTCACAGTGATTGACTTGAAAAATACATTTTTCTCAATCCCATTGCACAAAGACTCACAAGATTTGACGTCATTCATGTTCAGACAAATGCATCTGAAAAGCACAAGGTTACCTCAAGGGTAATGTGAGTCTCCTTCGATTTTCAACAGAGTCCTGCAGATGGACTTAAGCAATATTGCATTAGAGAGTGTTGTCTTGCAATATGTGGACGACATCTTAATTTTCAGCACAACAGAAGGAACGCGCAGACCCGATTCTATTCAGCTATTGACTGTATTGGCTGAAAAAGGATATAAAGTTGACAAAGAGAAGTTGCAATACTGTCAACAAGAAGTGCTATACATAGGCTAGCTGATATCACATGAGGGGAAAAGGGTTACCCCTGAAAGGGCTGAAGCCATATTGAACACTGCTAAGCCACACACGATAAAACAGATGCAGAGTTTTCTAGGATTATGCAATTATGTCAGGGCATGGGTCTTTGACTACAGCTTGAATACCAAGCCCTTGTTGCAAGCCCTAAAGAAGGCACAGGCCCTTTTCTTGGCCTTTTTGTTCTTGGCCCTTTTCTTTTCTCACTCTACACCTCATTCTTAGCTCCTATTATCTCCTCTTTTGCCATCTCGCACCACTTCTATGCTGATGACACCCAACTTTTCCTCTCCTTCACCGCCTTCTCTCCTGACATTCATGATAAACTCTCTTCTTGCCTTTCTGCTATTAAATCCTGGATTTCCTCACACTTCCTTACTCTAAATACTGATAAAACTGAACTCCTTTTCTTCCCTGCCATCACTGTTCCTCCTCCCTCCCCCCTTCATTCTCTTTCCCCCCGCCCAGCTCTCCTTCTCTCCCCACTCCCGCAACCTTGGTCTCCATCTTGACCCTCACCTCTCTCTATCTCACCACATTTCTCTCACTGCAAAATCCTGTCGCTTTCACCTCTATAACATTAGTAAAATTCGACCCCTCCTTACCTTTCATGCCACTAAACATTTAATTACTTCCCTCCTCTTCTCCAGACTCTTTTACTGTTCCTCCCATCTCTCTCCTCTTAAATCCATCTACCACTCTGCCATCCGCTCCCTATGCCTTCTCTCACCTCTTGACTCCATCTCCTTCTCCATCACCTCTCTAGGTTGGCTCTCTTTCCACTCCCAACTCAAGTTCAAGTTCCTCTGTCTTGTTTTCAAATCCCTCTATGATCTTGCTCCCCCTTACCTCTCCTCCCTTCTTTCCTTTCACAGCCCTTCTCGTCCTCTCCACTCTGCTAATCTTTTCCTACTCTCTCCTCCTCCTCCACCCTGTACCCCCTCCCGCTTCCTCTCCTTCCAACTCCTTGCTCCTTTCCACTGGAACCACATCCGCTCTTCTCCCTCCTACCCTTCCTTTTGCTCCTCTCTAAAATCTTACCTCTTCCACTCACCTCCCTAGCACCCCACCTTCTCTACCTCCTCCCTTCCCCCTTTATCCTTACCTTATACTCCTCCTCTTCCTTACCCTCTACATCCCTCCTATCCCCTTCCTCCCTTCCCCCGCTTGACTCTTGTCTCACTTTCTCCACCCTTCTTTCCTCACATTCCTTCTCTTTCCCCGTCCTTAACTCCTCTATCACCTACCACTCCCTTGTTCACATCCCTCCTACTACACCCTCCTCTCCGCTGTAATATTGTAAGTTGTTGTTTATGCTGTTATCAGGTTGTGGTTCAGTTGTCATCTTATGCTTGCTGTATGTTTATCTGTTCTCATGTAAAGCACTTAGGAGTAAAGGGCTATATAAATTCAATAAAATACAAAATACAAATACAGGGGACAAAAGAAAAAATCGAATGGACTGAAACCATGGAAGAACGATTTATTGAACTAAAAAGGGCCATTTGCACGGCACCAGTTTTAGGAATTCCCAATTATGCAGAGGTATTCTACCTGTTTTCACACACGAATGGCAGTGTTATGACAGCATTACTCGCACAGTGAACCATACTGGGGTACAAGCCCCTTGCATACTACAGTGGGAATTTGGACCCAGTGATGAGGGATCATTTCCCGTGCGAACAAAGTTTAGCTGCTACAGCGTTCGCCATAGAGAAAGTTACAACCATTGTGATGGGATGCTCAATGACGTTGTTCGTCGAGCACGCACTATTTGCTATTCTAGAGAAACCAAAAGGCACATTTACATCTCGAGAGAGCTTCTGCATATGAAGTGATCATATCGAATCCATCGATTAAGATAATGCGATGTAAAATAGTGAACCCAGCTATGTTTATAGCAGAACCAGTCACTGAAGGAGAGCCGATCCATGACTGTGCAAATTATGAAGAATTCTATGATGAGATTCCCAGAGTGCAGGAAAATGCATTAGCAGAAGGAGAAATTGTCTTTGTTGACGGTTCTTCGACAATCAATCAAAATGATGGGCAAAGAAATACAGGCACCGCTGTGATGAAGTACTCCTTTCGAGTACTTATTAGTGCACGATTACCATCTCATTACTCAGCACAGGGTGCAGAATTATTGGCATTGATACTCGCACTCAAGAATCACGCAGACCAGGAAGTGACGGTGTAAAGTGACTCCACCTATCAACAGTGCGCGCAGGCTTAGTGCGCTGGAAAAGGAGGGGCTACCTCCTAGCGGACGGCACGCCAGTGCAGCACGGAGCCCTATTGGACAGACTGATTAATGCACTAGAGCTCCCAGTGGGCATAGCGGTCGTGAAATGCGCCGCCCACACGAAAGGGACAGATTTTATCTCCCGAAGAAATCAAACAGCAGACACAGAAGCCAAGCTTGTGTCGACCAAAGACGAAGTTATAATGGATGTGGAAATAGCTGATGTGCATGAGAGAATGATTGTTGCATGAAGTGAACCTGACAGTTATAGCAACATGGAGAAAACCCAATTAATGGAACTGCAAGGTGAGGCTTCACAGGAGGAGGAAAATCTTTGGAAGTGGCGAGGGTGTTCTTTAAACCCCTCCGAGAGCTTGTGGTGACAAGACAGCACTGGTAAACCGGTGATGCCTATAGACCTATTGAAGATAGCACTGGAACAGTTGCATTATCCAGCACACATGACAAAAGAGAATCTAGCAGCAACGCTTGCTGAAGACTGGTTTATACCGAACTTAGCAGAGCATGTTGCATTTTTTATGATGAACTGTATAATCTGCCAACAGTTCACGTCTGGGAATACACTACGAGTAATCAGAGGAGCCATCCCAAGGCCCAATGGACCTTTTGCAAAACTTGCATGTCGATTACATCGATATGATTCAAGTATGTGATGGGTACAGGTATCTAATTGTTGTGGTGTGTCCATTCTCTAGATGGATAGAAGCAGGTCCATGTACACACCCAGACTCTACCTGTGCGGCCAAATTTCTGGTAAGGGAGGTATTTCCCAGATGGGGAGTGTGTGAGGTCCTGAGGTGAGATAATGGGTCTCACTTTGTTAATGCAGTCTTTAAACAGATTAGCTTGCTGCTTGGTATAAAGTACAAGTTGTCTTCGGCGTATCATCCTCAAGGTAATGGGATATGCGAGAAGCTCAATGGCTTGTTAAAGGAAAGGATAGCCAAGTTGAAGCTTACTCTAAAGAAGGGATGGCTACACTGCCTTCCATTGGCACTGTATACGCTCAGAAACCAGCCTGGTTCTGACCATCACCTTAAGCCACATGAGATCATAACAGGCAGTAGGATGCACATGCCACTCACACCCCGAGATAGAGCTAGATGTGATGCTCAGTCAACAGCAAAGGTTTTAGGGTCTGAAATGCAAAATCACTTGAATTGCATGACATCTTGTTTTACTGTAATTTCAGGATAGCTGCAGCGGCAACAAAAAGGGGGCTGGTCAGCACAAAACACAGGAGATACTACAACAGACCCGATTCAAGATTTACGTCTACCACCAATTTTCCCTGGGGACACGGTCCTGGTGAGAAACCACACAAGAAAAAAGTGGGACAAGCCAAGGTTCAACAGACCCTTTAAAGTGGAAGACGTCACTCCCTCTGCAGTCAAGCTACAAGGAAGAAGAGCTTGGCTATTCCTGGGTGATATCAAACCACACACCAGAGAAGGCCCCCTGCCCGCACCCCAACGTGTAGAACCTACAGACGGCGGGGAAGAACCACAGCACGTGGAGACGAAATCCATGACGACGAAGGATGCATGACCAGCAAAACAAAGACGAAGAACTTTTGTGCAAGTTGTGGCTTAAATTTGGACTTTTCCTCTGAGCAAAAAAGGGGATAAGGACAGAAAAACGGACACTCTGTGCATCCTAGTTGCAGGGTGAAGAAGAAAAATTGCACGTATAAGCCACACCATAGTCTGTTGACTTTGAACTTTGGACTGAGACATACTGAAGCATTGATGAGAAAAGGACATGCCAAATTTTGATTGAGGACACACAAACTGGAAGAAAATACAGTATCCAGACTCCTTCCAAACAGGAGCATTATTTGGACTCACTTATGGTGTCCCACAGCAATGACATCACTAAGGACATTTTAACACATTTCGAGCAAGTATTGAGATTGTACCCGTCGTTAGTGGGAAGGCTCACTAACATCACTGAATTTCTTCAAAACCCTGAAAATGATAAAACAATAAGGAGACTGCTCATTGTGATCGCCGAGCAGTTCCTTCTGCTTCCTGTATATAGGGAGGACAAGACAAATGTCCCAAGCAGAGGAAGCAGCGAATAGGCTTGTCAGCATGCTATTCTTTCGCTTGACTGTAGACTGTCCAGATCTTGTTGGGAGACACACTGACATCTTGACATTTCTTCGAGATTCAGCGAACACAGAATGTTTGAGTATAATCCTGAACGGAATCATAATTCAGGTTGCTCTTCAAGCTCATCGAAATCACAGAAGCTGCTCACAGTGAGTACTGAGCAGTTCCAGAATTCAGCAAGGGCAAGACAAATGTCCCTGTCACCAGAAGATAGCAGACTGTAAGCAATGTCTTCTTTCGCCTAATTGAGGACTTTCCAGACTTTGTGGGGAGGCCCGCCAGTGTTGACATCCTCACTTTCATCAGAGACACAGCTAACTCTACACAGATGAGCATGCTCCTGCATGGTATTGTAATGCAAGTGGTACTTTTTAATCATAATCAGAATTTCCGGAGACGATTATAGACTTTCTGCCGAGGGACAGATCGAGGAAGTGTTGACAAAAAATACACTTTTGCTGGCAGAGAAGCAACATCTCTTCTGGAGTGAAACAGATGAGAGGCATTGGTTGGGAGCTTGTTTATTTTGAAAAGACAAACTAAGAGACTTGCTGAACTTATTACCTTATTATTTGACATTTTCGTAGACAGGCAAAAGAACTGTTTCCAGAAACAAGAGACGATCTATTCGTCAGGCAAAGAAGGAAAATCGTTCCAGTACCGGCAACCTACTAGCAGAAACAGCAGAACCCAAAGATAACAATATTATCTAGAGTGTATTAACCTGTTAGTTTTCTTTCCTTAAATGATCTAGATGGGCAACCTAAGTAGTAATGTTGTCATCCCTCAGGAGGAGAGGCGCTCGTAATGTACCAGAACTAAGTGCTGTACACTGACCTATAGAGGAATCGTGTACCTATGCATTATATTCATCGTTGTTTTACTGTCACTGACGATTCGAACTGCATTTTTTATTGGTGCACAAAGCGTTCCAATTCCAGTGCACCCACCTAATGAAGTAAGCATGAAACCCACAAAGGCATCCAGACCTTACATAGTCATTCTAGTCCCTAGAAAGTCTGACAGGAATGGGTGAACTTGAAATGGATGTGATTAGCAATGTCATACACACACATTTGGTAACAGACAAATTGAAAAGCTGGAGACAGGGTCAGCAGAGTAAGACTAACTTGAGAAAAGGTTAATGAAAACCGCATACACGCAAACAATGAGTGCACATATACCAGGTCTAATGTCAATAACTGCAGAACCACACGCCAAAGAAGGGGAAAAAATTAGACTATCTACTATGAGAAGTTTACTACAAGTGAAGTGAAAAGACAAATGGAAAAAGCTGAACTTTTGAAGAGACAAAAGGAGTTGGAGAATAAGCCAACAGAGACAGTATTGATAAGCACCTCTGATCCAGCACTGAAAGGGGCAAGTGCTATCCCAGCCGAAATCTCACGAGCAGAGATGATAGCATAATCAATCTGGCTGTTCATAACCAGAGCCAGGAAAAGACAAGAGGACAAGGAGAGAATTGCCAGACTTTCTTCTACTCAACTGCTACAGATGAAGATGTCTGAACCATGGATTGAGATACCCGAGAATCCTCCAGTGAGAAGAAGCTACATGGATGCTATTAAGGATGTGATGATGGCAAACTACATGAAAACCTTGAGAACAAAGAGAAGCATACAAGATGATAATAATGAACTCAACGACTACCTGGACAGCACAGCACACTTGGCTAATAACATCTGGTACCAACATATGAAAGAAGTTGGACGACGCAATTCAGAGGAGGAATGCTTTGTTTGTGCACTCCTACCTTACAGCATGGGGAAGTCGAAGATCTTCGTAGCTGTGTAAATGGATGTCCGGACAGCACACTGTCTATCACACATAGCAATGTGTAAGACCAGAGGCCAGTTCATGGGAAGTGATGCTTCGCTCAAATGGGCAACTGAAGAAACTGACACAAATGAAGACTATATGCAGAAAACAATGGAAAAACAAAGCACATTGTGATCAGATATGAGAAACCTGGAGTTAAAGGAGCAGAGATCAGAAGAGAAGCAAATCAAAAACTGAATGTTCAAGGAAAAACTCCAGAAGAAGCTCGAAGTTGGAAGAACAGAGGCCAAATGCAAATTTGGGGAACAGTTCTTTCAACAGACGAATGGGAGAAATGTGTAGTGATTTGCAGAGCATGGATGGTCATTGGAACCTGCAAAGAAGCAATTGAAAATGTGCAGAAGAAATGCAAGCCATTGTGGCCGAGACTTGCAAGACTGCTGACATGGGTCAAAGACAGAGGAGGGCCCCTACAGATAGTGCCATTGGAGAATTCCGAATTGTGCTTCAGGAATAATGGCACAAGAAAAATGAGAGAGAATCAGAATTGTTGCAGAGTCTTCGACGCTCCAGGAATGGCACACGGTACTGCAATGATCATGGATCATTATTGGGCATGTGGATCCAAAGTATATATTAGGCTGCCGAAGAATTGGGGAAGTATATGCGCCATATTGAATGTCCATGTTCCAGCGTTGGTGATTCCAAAAAGTGATCTGAATATCACTTCCCGAAAGCAGATGCTCACCTGAGGAAGAAGAGATCTGTGGAACTGATGAGCTGAATGAAGAGAGAGAATAACTTTTTTGCCAAATCCATAGAAGCTTTTGATGCTATCCCATATGAACATAGACTGTTCAGTCAGACTTCTTAAGTGTTCACCTTCATTTTTATGCCAAGAGTTCAGGTTGGAGCAAGTACTAAATGGTTGCCGATAACCAGATGGGAGTTATTGCAGACCATCAACACGACCATAAAAGGATTCAATGCAATCAAGGAAGAGTTAAGGGTGATTCGACTAATGACTGTACAGAACAGATATGTCCTTAACATGATCACAGCTATGGATGGATGTGTTTGTGAAAAAAATCGGAGAATCATATTGCACATTTATACCATCTCACAAAGAAGAAAATGGAACTTTAACAGAGGCCATAGGTATGCTGACGAAACTACAGAATCAAATGATTGATGTAACTGATGAAGTGCACGATGACAGCTAGTTTGGATCACTATTTTCATGGGTTCCGCAATGGATGGTAGATGCATTCAAATTCCTAGGAGCCCTGCTAGTGATGATATTGCTTGGATTCTGTGTTATCAAGATAATAATTTCTCAGTGTCAGAAAACTGCGAAAAAGGCTATAAGGATGAAGATCATTATTGATGTCGAACCAGGACGGAAGCCCAAGGACCTGACTGATGAGGAAATAAGAGACTTTGTGAAAGCTAGCATCTATGCACCAGATGGAACAAAGTTTAAATATCCAAGGAAACATAGAAATTACGTGGGAAAATGGATCTATTGTAGTCCAAGGGGACAATGTCAACTTATGACATGGTACAAAGATGAGTACGTAGGAACAGCAAGAAGCTTGAAGGGAGTCACAAAGATATGGACCGACAAAGAAATATTTCTTCAAACCTTTATGCGTGGATCCAGAGGATGAACTAAAAATGGATCCAGAGGAAGCAGAAAAGGTGGATACCAAGAAAGAAGTGAAAGTGGTCGATGAATCACCCAGAGGGGGGAGTGTAGAGGAGGTACCAAGCACGATCCACACTCCAACTGCCCATTTTGAAGTACCAGGAACGTTCACGCCAAAATATGTGACGTATGATGAGCAACCAGCAGAGAGCTGCCGTGGGGCTCTGTCCAGTACCTATCAGACTGACCGTACCTATTGAAGTACTGACACCTAAGAAGACCTGGACAGTAAGGTACCCATTGAGAAAACCATACCGACAAGTGAAACAGAATGACGATTGTCAGAATGTAATACCTGAAGAAGCCAAGAAGATACTAAAAGATGGCGACTGTGACGTCATAAGAACCCGGACAGACTCGCACAAAGAAGATATGATAACCAGTGGATGATGAAAAGAGACGAAACACTATTGATAAGTGACATCCTGACTCTAAAGTGAAATAATTGATGTCAAATGTCAGAAACTTATGCCATAAGCGTGATGAAGATATTCAGCTAGTTTAAACGTGTACATATGCAAGCAACCGCACAAAGCAAGAATTCAAGAGGCTTGCTTAAGCTTAGTAGTAAGATAGTTTGCGGCACGCACCACCTATACATATCTACCTCAAAAGGAGCACTTTATAGAAGTATACTTCCACTATGCACAAGAGCAGAACTGACCAAAGGTTACTAAAGGTCTCAAGAGGAGAGCTTTGCAGCAGGAAAATCGAGAATTAAGGACAGAGAGAAACTCAGACGAAGGCAAATCGTGCCAAGATGCCATGGTCGTGTCAGCTGAAATAGACCTACAGTGGATACAATTAATGAAGAGAAGATCAGTGTAGCCTATTCAGAAAGGCCACGATAAGCCACAGATGGCAGATGGCTGGCAGAATTAAATCAAATGCACAAATTGCATGAAGAATAAGACGATTTCACTGTGTTGAAATCACGTGACCGAGCAAGTAGAAGGGATTTCACACCTACGCATGGACTTTTGCCATGCCCAGATGCCTTAACTTTTCCAGACCAAGAAGCAGTCTCAAGGCCAAAAGACAAAGAAATAATTGACACATGACCACTGAAGTTATGATTGATTGTTGCAATAATTGGAGGGAGGCTGGGGGCAGCAGACAAACTCGCTGCACCTGGCCGGCTATTCTGCACGCTGCTATGTATGAGTAGGGTTGGTGCCAACCCAATCATAGTGGACCATATAATCAAGGGTCCTATAGTTAGCAGAACCAATGAGATGTCATACTTTTAGTGACATTTATAGTAGCCATTTTGAAGGAAGGGCTTAGACGCCCCACCTGCACTGTTTATCCAATCCCCTCACTCCGTTACCATATACAGATATAGCACCTATATTAAAGTTACCTTCCTAGAACCAATAGAATTGCATGCCAGATTTTAAGCGTTACACATCAGCGATGACGAGTTTTTAGTATAAATGGTTTGTTTTTTATGAAATTAATTGGAGTTGTTGAAGCCAGAAGGAAAATCGAGCGATTGCTGATGTTCACGAACTCCCTGTATTTTGTAATTGTCACTAAACTGACTCCCTTTGCCAAACCATTGAGTTGTCATTATTTGACGCAGGAGTATTCATCTGCATCCCCATCCATCTCGAGGGTGCTGCTACTCATCTTAAAGTGCTGTTGGGAAACCCCCAGCTCTATGGGCCGGTTGGGCTCCTACTGCACTGAGGTCCTGCCCTGAGGTCCCACTTCTGTGTCATGGAAATGCTCAACCCTGTTCCTATGCAGGGGAGGTAACAGGGATGGGTGTTCAGCCCCCTTCAACAACACTCAGCCAATAGAAGAAGGTGAAGACAGCCGTCTGATGGTGTTTTCGGTTCATTTTGGGGTTTCTCCCACTAGGGTTCTCAAGACCTTAGCCATGTTAGACTGCGGAGCTGCAGGAAACTTTTTGGACATTACTTGGGCTAAGGAGAACAGTAAACCACTTCAAGAAGAGAAGAAACCCATTCCGGTTGAAGGAGTGGACGGAACACCTTTGTCCTCGGGGCCTATCTTGTTGGAGACCTTGCCCACACCAAGAGGCTACTCTTCGTCATAAGAGCAGCTCACTTCCCAGTTATACTGGGCATTCGGTGGTTAAGGCGGCACAACCCCAAGATTGACCGGAAGGCTAACACTCTTCATTTTACATCCACCTATTGCATTCAGAAATGCTTAGGGGATTCTGGCACTCCTTCCCAGCCAAGTGAACAGATCAGTCTCCCAAAGACGACCACCTCTTAAGTACCTGTTCATTACCAGGCCTACTCAGAGGTCTTTGAAGACAAGCTACCTCGTCTTCAGCCTCCGCATTGCCCAGAGGATTGCTGTATCGACCTACAGGAAGACGCACAAATTCCATTCCCGAGGAATAAGCTCTAAAGGAATAGCTTAAGGCCAATCTCCAGAATGGCCTCATCCGAGAATCCAAATCTCCCGGAGGAGCATCCTTTTTTTTATCTCGAAAAAAGGCTCCTCAGAATTGCGACCCTGTATCGACTACAGAGGACTCAATCAACTGACGAGAAGGGATGTTATCCCATGCCCCTCATAAGGGACATACTGGAAGCAGTACATGGGTCTAAATACTTCACCAAACTAGACCTCCGAGGAGCGTATCATCTGCTACGTATAAAAAAGGGGGATGAATGGAAGATTGTCTTCAGAACACCTTTAGGGCTTTACGAATATCGGGTAATGCCCTTCGCGCTGGTCAACGTCCCGGCGGTCTTCCAAAGGTTTGCTGACAAGATCTGTGGCGATCTCTTGTTTTCGTCCATGGTGGTTTACCTCGATGATATTTTGATATTGTCTTCCACCTTGGATGAACATCGCAGACAGGTCAAAGAGGTTTTGCAAAGACTACAGAAACAGCATTTGTATGCTAAACCAGAAAAAATTATTTTTGAGGCATCTACTGTAGCATATGTGGGGTTCATCCTCACCCCACAATGCGTCAAGATGGATCCAGAAAAGGGTGAAGTCCATTCTCGACTGGAAACAACCCACTACGATAAGAGGTCCAGAAGTTGTTGGGCCTAGCTAACTTTTACCAATGCTTCATCCCCAACTTCTCTGATGTAGTCCTGCCTATCACGGCTCTGCTCACGTAGGATGTGGTGTTTGTATTCACTTCTGAGGCGCAGGCTGCATTTCAGAGGTTAAAGATCTTGTTTACCACTGCACCGCTGCTGCTACAGCCTGATCAAACTCACCCTTTCATCGTTGAAGCAGACTCCTCCGGAGGCACTTTGGACGCGGTTCTCATTCAGGAGAGGGATGGGGTTGAGCATCCCATTGCCTATTACTCCGCACGCTAAACCCCAGCGGGAGGAATTACTCTGTCCTGAAGAAGGAGCTCCTTGCCATCCGACAAGCATGTAAGGAGTGGCGCCATTTGCTTCAGGGAGCGGCTAACCCTTTTCTGGTCCATACCAACCATCGCAACCTAAACGTTTTACCACAGATGGAGTTTAGAAACTCCAGACATGCTATGTGGGCGTACTATTTCTCCCACTTCAATTTTAACATCACCTACATTCCGGTTTCTAAGAATGTAGTAGCAGGTGCTCTGTCTCGGAGTCTAGGGGAATACCCAGGTATGTATATCGGTAATGAACCCTTGTTACACAACCAAAGGTTCCTGGCATTGTTGCTTCATTTCTTCAGGAGGTACAAGTCACCACCAAGCATTGTAAGACGGAATCTCTTCCATGTGACTTAAGGCCTCAGAAGGGAGGACTGCTGTTCCATAAGCAAGCTCTCTACCTACCTTCATCTGGTTTACCGACACAAGCACTGCACTGGTGCCATGACTCACTGATGTCTGGTCACAAAGGTCAGAAGGCCACTTTTGACTTGCTCTCTAGAAAGTTTTGGGGGCCTTCAATGAGTAGAGATGTTAAAGACTATGTCCAGACATATCCAGTCTGTGCCTCGAACAAGGTGTCCAGACAGAAACCTATTGGTCTCCTGCAACAAGGGGGAATGCCTTCTTGACCATGGGAACAAGTGTCCGCCAACATCATTGTAGACTTGTCCTCTTCTAAGCACTGTACTGCGATTATGGTGATGGTTGGTTCATATAGCAAACTGGCCAGTTTTTCGGTTCTCTCTGGCGTACCTTCTGCCCCTGAAACCGCCAAAGTCTTTCTCAGAGACATGGTTGAGGTTACATGGTATCTCCCGAACGATCATTTCCGATCGAGGATCCCAGTTCACTTCTAAATTCTGGGCCTCTCTTTGTGAACAGGTGGGTATTCACAGGGCGTTATCGTTGGGATACCATCCGCAAACCAACGGACAGACGGAACGCCTGAATGCCTCTCTGGAACAATATCTCCATTGTTTTTGTAATGTGGAACAGGATGATTGAGCGGATTATCTTCCTATGGCAGAATTCACTTCTAATAATTCCAGACACGCAGCCATCAACATGAGTCCTTTTTTTTCATCTATGGGTATGACCCACAACATTTGCCATGGAGTGGCTTCAAGTCCACCAATTACCAGATGGTGGATGGTCTTCTCACCAACCTCAGACTTGCACATAAGAAAACCTTGGTGTCCCTTGAGGAGAATCGAAGGACCTACAAGAGACTGGCAGATCGTGACAGAAGACCCAACCCAGATTGGAAGGTGGGCACCTTGGTTTGGCTGTCCACGAAGTATCTGCCTCGATGGGTGCACCGCGGGAAATTTTCTCCCTGTTATATTGGTCCTTTTTCCCTCTCCTCTAAACTCAATCCAGTTGCCTTCAGATTGAAACTGCCTCGTTCTTTAAAGAGAGTACACCCAGTGTTTCACGCTACTCTTCTCAAACCTTATGTGGCTGACCCATACAAATGAAAGCTCCCTTTACTCAGGGCAGCGGTTAATCAAGACCCTGAATAGTATGAGGTCGCCAGACTGGTTGATTCACGATATAGGCGCGGGGTACTGCAATACCTTGTGCACTGGAAGGCATATTCACCTTCCGAGAGAACATGGGAGCCTGCCAGACATGTCCTTGCACCCAGACTGGCCCAACTGTTCCACATATTGTATCCGGCCAAGCCGGGGGGGGGGGATTCCAATGAAAAGGAGGCATACTGTCATGCTCCGTGTGTGGAAGTGCTGGAATCAGTGGAGGCGGCGAACAGTGTTCGCTAGAACCGCTCTGCATGGTGTACTTTACCCCCAATATGGCCACCGCTGTTATTTATGCAGTCATTTCCGGACCATCGCTCTGCCAGTACTATGTTCTGTTGTACCAGCTATTTGCTGTGTCTTGTTGCATTCTTCTCTCTCTTCCATTCTGCTTGCCGTTTCTCTTCGGCGCTTCCTTGGTTGTTTTGTTTCTGTCCATTTACCCTGTTTATATCCCGTTTTGCCTTTGTTCGCTCTCGCTTACCTTTTTACTTTCGTTTTTGTTTATACTGCTCTGTTGCCTTCTCCGCGCTCCTCTTAGAGCGCTGTCTCCCTTTCCTTTTATTTTTACTCAGCTCTCTCTCATGGTCCTTCTGTTGAACCGTCGCCAGTGTCTCCCTACTCGAGGGCTGCTGCCACCACCCGCCGGTACGGTCTGTATTTGTTTCATTCACGTTCATCTGGTTTCCTCTTACCGCTACTTAGTGGAGGTACTTCCTACTGTCTACTTGCGCTGGACTGGGGCTCATGCTGGGGCTGAAGTGCCGGGCCTCCCTTGCTTGCCCCTCTTGGGTAGCCTTACCCCTGGAACTGGGGAAGCGGGTGATGGCCAAGTGCTCTCACCTTCTCATTTGTTACGGTGTCGCCCTATTGTCCGATCCTCGATTGGAAGATGGCCGTGAGTTCTGGCACCGCAGCTACTTTGTGGGGTTGCAGCAGTACTCCTCGTCGCCAGTGAAATATTACTCCACACACACAGGTGAGTGTATAACAGACCCTTTATTTGTTTGGCTTGGCTTGATCATATCTCTAACCCCACCAGTCCTCTCATCAAGCTCCTTCTACTTGACTAAAAATCCCTCTACATTCTTATTCTAAATTCCACACAACACATTCTACATATGGAGAATGCTACAGGTAACCATGAGGACAGGGGGTTATGTGCTGTGGTGGTGGTATTGAGGATTTTGCCCAGGTGGATGTCCTTATCCCCAGGAGTGGAGTCCCTCCCTATGAGGTCATCCCGTATATTACCACCCCTGGTAATGGACTATTGGGTAGCTGCTGCACCACCCTAGCATTTTGGAAAGGTCGTCCCCTTGTTGAGACGTAACATCATCGCAAGATTCGTTACACAACCCTGTCCCCTAACGAAGGTATAGCATAGCACACTTTTCTCCCTTTCCCTAAGAGGGTAGCTCCCCCTTGGGGAGAAGGGATATATTGAACACATCTATGAACTGTGTATATGGTCCCAGCATTCAGTAAAGAACACCATCCACACTGTGAACTGCTCCTTGGTTTTTGGTGTGCCACTCTAGCGGCATTTACTCAGACCAAGATTGGGCTGGGTCCTGTTACCCGCAATTCAACAGGTGGAGGCACTTAGCTAACTTAGCTTACTTAGCTTGCATCCCACACATATATCTGCCGGTTACCTTCGGAGAGAAGTGCACCAAACTCATTTAACCCCCACACCCAAACCTCTGTCCCCCCTAACCTCCAGTTATTGCCAGTTAGTGCTGATGGCTCAGAGGGGGGTTTCACCTAATGTTCGGTTTCCTGGCAATAGGAAGGGGAGATTAATAAAATGAAGGAGGTGGAGAGGTTTTACAAAGAGGTGTGGAGGGTAAAGAGTGAGAAACGACTGGAGAGGGTTATGGAGAGAGAGCGAAAGGGAGAGGGTAGGAAAAAGAGAGAAGAGGTTGGAGGATGTAAAGAGAGATGATCTGAGGAGACAAGATCTAAAGGAACAGATGGGGAGAGGGGATTAGGGGCGTGGAGTTGTAAGATAGATTGCATGGCTGAATGGTGAGGAGAAGAGAAAGAGTGAGAGGAGAGAAGGACAAGTGAAACAAAGGAGGGATCGGAATGGATTGAGTGGGAGTTCCCCAAACCTCTGTCCTAGAGAGAGGGCCACACAGTGGTGATGGGGGCCTTGCGTTCTACCTAAGGGGGCCAGAAAGGTAATTTGTTGAGGTTACCTGCCACTTCCAATGTGGGCTAAGCCTGATAAACCCCATTGCCCAAAGATCCTGTGAGAGTCTGACACCTCTTTACCCTTGATGATGTAAGCCACCGGGGCTCATGATGCTAGGTAGACTACAAGTCCAGAGGGACCAATGCAATATCCTGGAGAGTTAAGCACCAGCCAAGAAAGACAACCAAGAAAGGAGTCTGGCACATTATAAATCGCAGAGATTTTGGGGGACTGTTTTCAGCCCTCGATATGGACCAGTTAAGCAGAGCTAGGGAAAGGGCTGAGGGCAACGGTCCTAAGAAAAGCCTCACCAAGCATTATAAGAATATATTTAGATATTTAAATCCCAAAACCCACTCAGTAAAAGCCCTAATACTTTCTTCGGTTGGTAGCTAATAAAGTTAAAGTGGACTTCTATTTTGTCACTAAGTGGTCTTTTGCTGCCTCGACTGTGATACGTGGCGGTTCTCCTTGCAATCATTCTTCAACAAGTAGGTTATGTGTTTTGCCCTCTTTACCTCTCTGTTTCTAGCAAGAGAAGTGGCTCTGTCGTCTTGTCCGCCGCCCTCCTCCACGGTGGTGGCTGCGGCTACCTTACAGTCCAGGCCTGCAGCATCCTCTTCTACGACGGCTACTCAGGTTCTGGGGAAGGAGGACAAGCTCCTCGCTAACTCGGACTTGCAGCTCCGGCAGGCCAATGCCGAACTGGTGTTAGCGGGGGCTAATATGCGGATGTGGAAAGGTCTGTCGGAGTTTGAGGAGTTCATTCCGGTTGAGAAGCTGGAGGATTTTAAGGCGGGATTATCCGACGCCAGGGTCTTGGCCCAGGATCTCCTGGAGGCTGCGGCTCACCATGTAGACACCTTGGCTCGGGGCCTTATTTTGGGGGTTGATACCTCTCGACAGGAGTGCTGCATGCCACCAAATTTTCAAAGAAAGTACAGGACAAGGTGTTGGACCTTCCGTTTGACGGTAAGGAGCTGTTTCATTCAACAACGGATGTAGAGCTGACCAAGACAAAGGATAGCACTCAGACAGGTAAATCCTTGTCGGTCCTAGTTAAAACTCCCTTTAAAACTCAGAGACTGTTGTCGCAGAGTCGGCCGTCCTCTGGTTTCAGGGGCTTCCTTGACCGGAAATCTCGTAGGGCAGATACCCCTTTGGGGAATAACCGCCGGAGGCAACAATGGGCTTGGTTTTTCTCCCGCTCCTCAGCCTCCTCCTAAGGTTCAGGTGGCAACACCACTGAAAAACCTAAAAAATGAGGGTTCTCCGTGCTCGCACGAGACCCCGGTGGGAGGACGCATTGCGTCTCATTGGGAGGCGTGGCAGACTGTCACCGAAGACAGATGGGTCTTGTCAGTCGCTCGGGCGGGCTTCTGCTTACCCCTACCCCACCCTTCAACCCTCCTTTCCAGCTGTCGGGATTGCCCTCTCTGAATGCTGAGGTGCAGAAACTTCTGGACCTCAGAGCTGTGGAACGCGTTCCCCTTGGGGAACGAGGGGAGGGCTTCTACTCCCAGCTGTTTACGGTGCCCAAACTCAACCAGGCTGGCATGCGCACCATCCTAGACCTTTCCCAGTTCAACCTTTTCCTATCCCAAGAGAAATTCAACAGCGTGGTGGATCTTCAGGATGCGTACATGCATATTCTGATTTGGAATCCACACAGGAGGTATCTCTGTTTCTCTTTGGGAGAGGAGCACTTCCAGTTTCGAGTGCTTCCTTTTGGCCTCAGCTCGGTGCCGCGTGTCTTCATGAAGATGATATCGGTGATAGCGGCCTATCTTCGTCTGCAAGGTATCCATATGTATCCGTGTTTGGACGACTGGCTCTTGCGCAGCCCTTGCCCGTTGAAAGCCGCGTGCAATCTTCAGTCTACCCTACAGCTCCTGTTCCATCTTGGGCTGTCGGTGAACTGGCGTAAATCTTCCATGACGGTCTTGCAGGACTTGATTTTCCTGGATTTTTGCTGGAACACGATCGACTGCAGGGTGTACCTGACCGGGGACAGAACAGCGGATCTGTTAGCCACGTGTCAGATGTTTGCGCAGTCGGAGAGCATGTCGGCCTGGTGGTTCCAGATGCTTCTGGGCCTCATGCATGTTGGCTCTTCCTCTTGCTCGTCTCAAGATGAAGCGGACTCAGATGGCTCTTCGGAGTTCATGGCGTCAGGCTGTGGATCCGGACTCCACGTTTATAATGATTCTGGCTTCCATGAGAGCGGACCTGGAGTGGTGGTCGTCTCTCAGCAACCCGTCGGTGGGTGTGGGGTTTCAGGACCGCCTCAGGACAAGCTGCTCCACATAAATCATCTGGAGTTTCTGGCGATCTTCCTCGCGCTCAGGGCTTTCAGACCGATCATCGCCAACAAGGTGGTCTGTATATGCACGGACAATGTGGTGTCGATGGATTACATCGACAAGCAAGGGGGAACCAAGTCTCCCCCCCTCGTGGCTCTGTCCCTACAGATTTGGGAGTGGGATGTTCTTCATGGTGTCTAGCTGCTTGCAGTGAACATCCCGGGCCAGCTGAATGTCACAGCAGATGCCCTGAGCCGGCGGACAATGGTCAGCTACGAGTGGGAGTTGAAGGCGGAGGTCCTCTCATGGATTTTCCTGCGTTGGGGCACACCGGAAGTGGACCTCTTCACTACGGCGGTAAACAAAAAGCTTCCTCAGTATGCCTCCATCGGGGGGCTGGGAGCCTCCTCTCTGGGGGATGCTCTTGAGATTCCATGGCACAATATGAGGGCTTACGCTTTCCCGCCCCTGCCTCTAGTTCACCGAGCAATTTGCAAATTGAGGAACTTAGTGAACTGTTCTCTTCTACTCATAGCCCCGTGGTGGCCGGCCAGGTTTTGGTTCTCAGAACTTCAACACCTGTTGGTGTGTCCACCGATCAGGTTACCAGTGACCCCCGATCTTCTTCACCAGGGGGAACAGCAACTGTGGTACCCCTCCCCACAATCGCTCAGCTTGGTGGCATGGTGCCTGATTTCAAGTCTTTAGAACATCTTAACTTGCCTGCGGATAACGTGCATATTATCCAGGCAGCCAGAAAACCCTCCACTAGGTCCCAGCACAGAAGAAAATGGCTCAGGTTCTATCATTGGTGTTTAAACAAGCAAGTGGACCCAAGGGAGGCTACAATTAACACGGTACTGTCCTTTGTATCCTTCTTAGCAGAGTCGGCGTTCACGTTCTGTCATGCAGAACTTATCTTTCAGCGGTTTCTGCTTACCTTTCTACGGACCAATGCTCTTACTCTCTGTGTAACCCAGTGGTTAAGAGGCATTTTGCAGGCTTGACACGCCTTTATTCTCCAGTAATCCGCACCCGACGTGGGATCTAAATGTGGTCCTGACGGCGTTGTGCCATAAACCCTTCGAACCGATGGCCACAGTGGACCTCAAGTACCTGTCCTGGAAAGTGTCCTTTTTGGTAGCCTTTACGTCAGCAAGGCGTGTGAGTGAGCTCCAGGCCTTGTCGGTGGAACATCCCTTCTTGGTCTTTCACAAGGATAAGGTGGTCCTACGGACAAATCCTGCTTTCCTGCCGAAAGGTGGTGTCTGAGTTCCATCTCAACCAGACCATGCCGGTCCCTTTTCCGAACCCTGTCGCAGAGGCAGAAAGGGTTCTGCATTGTCTCGATGTCAGAAGGGCTCTTAAGTTCTATCTGGACAGAACATCGGAGCATAGAAGTTATTCTCAACTGTTTGTGATCTTTGGTAACCCACAAGGTAAGCAGGCATCTAAGGCAACTATTTCTCGGTGGATCGCCACCTGCATTACAGAGTCTTACACCGTCCAAGGGCTGAAGCCTCCTAAAGGCATTCAATCACACCTGGTGCGGGGCAAGGCAGCCGCAGATGCCTTTCAGAAATATGTCCCCTAGGAGACCATCGCGAGAGCAGCTACTTGGCCACGTCCCCATCTGCTTTTTGTAAGCATTATTGTCTAGACATGAGCTCAAGAGCTGATGCTCAGTTTGGCCAGGCTGTGCTGAAGAATCTTTTTCAGTAAGGGTTTTTTCCATCCACCCATAGTTCCTGTAAGGAGTGCTTGGGAATCTCCCATAAGTATGGAGGAAAGAGGACGGGACGTACGAGTATAACCAAGTTACTCAGCGTAGTGACCACCTTACTCCTAGTCCATAGTCCCCTTTCCTCCATACGCCCGCCCACCGTCCCCTCTAATAAGGTTCCTCTGTTTTTGCTAAAAGGTCTTTGACCTGGCAATAAAAAAGGACTGATGGGCGATGCATGGGGGGGAGCCGAGATGGGCGGGGTTACGTCCGCTTGCCGGGCCCCGTGCAAGAAAGAGAGGAAGGACAACATTTTTGAAAAAACATTTTGGATGCTTTTTACAAAGTGCTCCGGTCCCGTCCCACAGGACGGAGAGATGTCCCAGAAATATGGAGGAAAGGGGACTATGGACTAGGAGTAAGGTGGTCACTATGGTGAGTAAACTGGTTAAAATATGTTCGCTAGACGTAAAACATTGCCCACCACCTGGATTCCGTTTAGGAGCAAAACAATACTGTCTGATCCATCTAAGTGCAATACAATGCCCACCCTCAGTGTTCATGTAAGTGTGATGCATTGCAAGTGCAGTACTCTCCCACCTTAAAATGTCCATGTGCAGCGACATTTCCCCCCCTCCATTGCATCAGAGTGAGATACATTGCCCATAATCCATATGCAACTAATTGTCCTCCTCCACATCAATCCAGTTGTCACATCATTGCTCATCCTAAAGGTATGTTTGAGTGCGATACATTGCCAATCCTCAAAAACCATATAAGTGTAATACCTTGCCCACTCTCAGAGTTATAAGTGCGAGATACTGTATGCCCTCTGGACTCCTCCGTGCGCCAAACCCTGGCTGCTTTGATGGGAGGGGTGGCAGTGGCTCAGGGGGAGTGAACTGCAAGGGCAGTACTCAGAGGATACATGAGGGGCAGAGCAAAGTTACTGAAATGGGAAAAGGGTAGGGTAGGAGAGGGACTGCGGGGGGCCGGGGTGCCTACCACTGGTCATCACTTGTGTGGGAGGGGGAGGTGGGAGGGGTAACGGATGCAGGAGGAAAGAGCCCGGTTTTGAGGGCCTTCCTGAAAGCGAGGTGATCTTCTATGTGACAGAGGGTGAGCGGGAGGGAGGTCCAGTAGGTGGGTGCTAGGACAGAGAAAGAGGAGCCTCCTAGTCTGGAGAACTTGACAGGGGGGGGGGACTACCGGAAGGTGTGCTGAACCTGATCTGAGGAGTCGGTTGAAGTGGTAGCATGTAAGTTTGTTTTGGAGGAATTGAGGGCCTTTCTTTTGGATCGCAAGGTGTGTAATGCACATGGCTTTGAAGGTGGTCCGTCAGCTGATGGGCAGCCAGTGGAGTACCCTTAGTGCAGGGGAGATGTGCTCTCTAGGGGAGAGTGTGTGGAGGAGCCTTGCTGCAGAGTTTTGGATCCGTTGAAGCTTTGAGTTGAAAGGCAGGAGCACCTAGATAGAGGGAATTGGAGTAGTCTAGGCGAGAGAGAATGATGGCCATGATTGCAGAGTTTCTGTGGGGGTATGAACTGTAAGAAAAGATCCTCTTGAGAATGCGGAGGTGGAAGTTGCATGATCTGAAGATGGCATTGATGTGGCAAGAGAGGGTCTGGTCAGAGTTAATGGTGCATGGCTGAGGATGATGCAACGGGTGGGGTTCCTACTATATTTCTATATGGCAATCTACTATATTCCATGTCCCAACCGGGTGAGATCGAGCAGTGAGAATCACGGCTCTCAAGAGATACGGGTCAGCCAGAGCCCTTTCGGCATGAGCATGTGGCCCATCTGGGTTCAGGACATACCAATAAAACAGAAAATGAGCCTGTGCTGTCAAATAGTATGTTTCCAAATCGGGAAGTGCCAGCCCACCCAATCCAGTAGTGCTACTCATTTCTCCCAGCTGACCCGAGGTTGCTTACCCGCCCATATAAATCTTGATCTAAAGGTTTTCATTTCTAAGAAAAACGACTTTGGAACCACTAGAGGAACATTAAGGAAAACATACAGGAGCCGAGGCAGCAACACCATCTTGACCAGAGATATTCTTCCATATAACGAAAGTGGCAGTGACATCCACCGTACACCGTGCGCAGTCCAGAACTTTGCTATAGTTCTCCCCCCAAAGAAGTTCTGCCGTTCTTGCCAGCTCTACTCCCAGATACGGCGTGTTTGTCATGTGCCATTGAAACCATTAAAAATCTTCTTTGTAAAGCACTTTGGCAATCTTCTTGTCTTCATATATTTTATATGTTGAATTACAGTTATGTATATTCCTGTCAAATAAAGAAACCGTGCGATTGCCCGTTGCTCTGTGAATTTTCTCTGTAGTTTTGCTTTTATTTATTTGTTAAGTTAGTACAACATGTTCTCTATCAGTGAAAACAAAGAAAGAACTGCTTGGTGAAATGCTACAAATGTTAACATGAACACTGTAATAAGTGGGACATTTCGGGTGAGTGACTAGCCAAAAAGAGGTTGGTACACTTCGTTGTCCCCACCAAAAGTACATTATGTTCGTGTTTAAAAAAAAAAAAAAAGAAAAGAAAAAGCCCACTAGCTTTCAAGACCAAATGGGTTCCTTCCTCGTGCAGTTTGATGAATCGTGGTAAGAGGATGCTGGCCTCCAAGCTTTCAGTGGGTCACAGGGGATGTCATGCTTACAAGCGATTAAAAATGAAAGGCGCCGACCTATGGAAAATGTACATTATTGCAAAAGACCCTACTCCATCAGAGACATGCCAATGGGAAATGAAGTTTGCAATTGAGTCAGCTGTTTACATGTAATTGTAGATTTCATTTCCTGAGCACTTAGTGGGTTATGCATATTTTATCTGACAATTCAAGTGGGATTATGAAACGGAGCAAACTAATCAACGGTCAAACCTGTTATTTTAAATGCAGCTGATCAAACATTCTGAAATGTATTTCTTCTGGGCAAACTAAGAAACTGACGCATTACAATGTAGACATCAATGTGTGGTCTGAGTTAGCATGACTAGTTAGTCACTGTAAAGTACATAAATGGGGTTCTTTTCGCGTGTAACTGCTTGTTCTTTATTGTAGAAGTTGCACCATGCAGCATGTTTAATCCAAGCAGTTTGGAAAGGCTTCCGCATGAGGAAGCGACTCAAGAACCTTCCGAAGGCTGTGACTTCTTTACAGAAAACATTCAGGTAAAGGAGCCTTTTTTGTTTAGAACAGGATCGTCGAAGTTCCAATGTGGGCACAAATTGGCCCGATATGTTAAAACATCGTCTTGATTTTCATGCTAAAGGTGAGGTATGTGGTGGATTTTTTAGTTCATTTGTAATCCGATTTTATAAATGTACTCCACGACGAGAAGGTTTCCTCAACTGAAATGTATCTAGTAGCTGCAGCTTCTTTGACATCAAACAATTATTTAGGGCCACAACATGTGGCCACCATGCTTCTATCTTTGGACACTCCACTCGGTCATCATTGAGCCTATTTCTCGGATGCTTCTGCTTAGCCCGACAGGCTTATGTCCGTGGTGTTTTCTTCTGATTTTTGCTAACTCCATTGGCTTCTTCTTATATACACTGCATTGACAGCGAGGAAATTCGATGTACCCGATGACTTCAATTGTCAGGTATTTGTGTTTATTTGATAGAAGTGCAGGAATGTTCTATTAAGTGCAGGGATGATGTTCTCTTTCATAGAACACCAGACTGCAGTGAATCCACAGTTTCAGCTTCTATTTATACAGTGCACGTTCTTGTGTTATATGTACAGCGCGAGTTGATAAGTCTGTGTGGCAATTGTTTTTAATTTTGGTACGCTGGTGTGCACTGGATAAGATAGTCGACCTGTCAGCTAAACAAGGAAGGGCTTCCTAAAAATTCCAAGAGAAATTAGAGGATGTAAGGAACTAATACCACACAGTGTGGAATGTTTTATGTTATGTTAAATGTTCATCTTGGCGCTGAGCAGAGGCGGATGGCCCAGACCAACAGATCAAGGAGAACCTCAGATGAGATGGGCCTTCAGGGCCCACCTGAAGGCCAGATGGTTGGTGGTCGCACACAGTGCCCAGGGCAGTTGGTTCCATGCACTGGCGGCAGCCACAGAGAAGGCACGGCCGCCGGTCCTGGTCCGTCTAAAGCGGGGGACAGAAAGTAATAAGGCAGCCTGGGACCAGAGGGGGAGAGCAGGAACATAGTCGACACATTTCTCTTGAAGGTATTCAGCTCCTAGCCTGTAAAAGGCACGATGCACCAGGCACATGGATTTGAACAATGTTCGTTTTTCAATTGGAAGCCAGTGAAGTTGTTTCAAAAGCGGTGACATATGCGTACGTGCCGGGAGGGGCCGGAAAAATTGGTCTGGCCGCCGCATTCTGAATCATTTGCACTTTGATTAATCAGGTAGCGTGTTTGGCCAAGGTATAGTGAATTGCAGTAGTCAGCGGTGCTAAGAACCAATGCTGCTACCACCGGGACATGAAAGTGACCAGGAATGAAGGGAAGGACCTTCTGTAGGGTGCGCAACTTAAAGTGACTGGATTTGCAGACTGCACCCACCTGCTCGGTCATGGTCAGTGAGGATGGAAAATGGACCTGAGGAGTGGAACGTGATGTACCAGTGTAGTAGTAATTTTATAAATTGTATATTCATCTGTTACCATCCAAGGTGTCCATCCAGGCCCACATAGAGCACTTAAGAAGGACATTTGGACATATCGCTCTCGTTTCCACTGGAAATGATTGTCTCTATGAAAAAAGAGTAAGCTATATCCCTTTACAAATGGCCCCATTGATCAGGCATTGAAATACAGATATGCAGTACCACCCATCATGGTGGCAGCCACCCCAATGCTGGCAACGATCAGAAAAGTAGACCATGACTCCTCCATTTCTGAATCGCAATCCTGCATTCCTAGGTTCGTTCACAAATGTAAAGAAACATTTTTTGGAAACAGTGCATAGACATTTTAGCTAGCAAAATATGCACCATCACGCTTTTTTAAAATGTAACCATTTCAGGAAATGAACAGTAATCGAATGACACGTGTAGCAGTACTAAATAATGCAACAAAAAGAAAGAACCGATCTTGCCTACTATGGTGATTCTGAAGTCCGTGCAATGCTGTAACACAGGGGTGCTCATTATATGGCTTGCAGGCCACTGGCAGCCTTTCAAACTATTTGCTTTGCTTCTTTTCCTCACCTTTTCTCTGCCGTAAAACCAGGCAGGGCAACAATGAAACTGATAAGGGCCATTCTTGTTGTGAGTGTAGGGCATCTCTGATGAACATTTGAAATGTTTTTTTCCATCCACTTCGACTGACACAATCATGCCTTTTAACAAAGGAGCAGCTAACAAGAAAAACATATAAATGTATATCCTATGAGAGAGGAAGATAAGTAATGAACCAAAAGGGTATTGACAAAGCCATATGGTTTGGGTTTTGATCTTTTACAACGATGCCTGGAAATGCAGTGGACTATATCTCTATCCTGATGCTATACCGCACCAAAAGAAAATCCAAGTGCCATACTCTAAAAAGCATACCTCAGTATAACTTTTATAGTATATTGGTCCAAAAAAGGAAAGAGATGAGGCACGTCCTACAGGCCCTTAAAAAGCACTTGAATGATATATCTAAAACTGAAGCGAAACAAGTAAAGGCCAACTACAAATCATGGTGCATCCACCATAGAAGCGTCTTGCTCCAACAAGACACAGAAGCTATGCTCAAATCTTTGGCTAATAAATCTGCAGCGGAGACACAGTCTTTGATCAGATCACTAAATAAGACCCAACATTTATGAGTCAAATTGGATTGCCTTTTTTGGTATGCTTTTTAACAACTTGCCTTTGCAGAGAAAGATACTCCTGTTGTGACATCAGCCACCTGGAATATGACATATGATATTGATGATCTTATCGCTGTGATCAAAAGATTGAGCCCTTCTCGAGCCGCGGGACGGGATGGGGTATCCAACCACATGCTAAAACAAAACCCAGAGCAACGGGCTAACATGTTAGATCTGGTGTTCCAAAATGTCCTTACTTCTAAATCTGTGCCACCATCCTGGAAAACTGCACACATTATCCCATTATTCAAAAGTGGCACCGGTTCTGACCCTCACAACTACAAGTTGATTGGCCTATAGGATCTGCCAGGAAAAATCTACGCAACTTTACTTTTAAAAAAGATTGACAGCATGGTCACAGTCACATGGTCTAGACGACAAGTTCCAGGCGGGTTCCGTCAAGGGGCTGGGGACCTCCCCTCCAGCCTTTTTGCTTGACCTACTTAAAGCACAGACATTAAGCCAGAATCAGACACTCAATCTGGCTTTCGTCGACTTTTCCAAGGCCTTTGACAACCTGAACCGAGATCTCCTCTGGAAGAAGCTAGCAGAAAGGAACTGTCTGGATGACTTATTGGAGCAGACTCTACACTAACACAACTATAGGAGTCTGCCTCACTGCCACCGGGACGTTAAGCACAGAAATTCCAACTAAACGAGGTGTTAAACAAGGATGCTCCTTGGCACCCGCGCTCTATAATCTGTACATAGCTGATTTGGGAGAGTTTATGGAGCAAACCATACATTTTCCTCCCAAGCTTGGAAAAATGAAAGTTACACATCTATTGTACACCGATGATTTGGTACTCCTTCATTATACTGAAGTGAATTTACAAAGGCTGCTGCACAGACTGCAGGAGTATACGGAGCAAAACAACTTAGAAATTAACATACTGAAAACGAAGATCTTAACTTTGAAGTCGAGATCCACTTTTCTGAAATCCTAAAAAAGAAGCCAGATGCACTGGCTAGCCAGTCACTAACCCTAAAACGCAAATACTGCAGGTACTCGCTTAAACCAATTCTGGATTTCTTTACAGCTAAGGTCGTTCCAGCCTTAACCTATGGTGCTGACATTCTTCTGAATCTACCTCTTAAAGTCTGCTCACTTCTAGAAGGGCTTTTTTGGAAAAAAAAGTCCTTGGCCTCCCATGCTCAATTCTCATACAAGTAGTAAGAAAGGAATTAGGGCTAAATTTATTGAAAAGAACATGGAAAACCCTCAGCTTTTTTGGGAAATGCAGAAGTTCAAACCTGCCGTTCATGATCTAGGTGATCAACCAAGAACTAGTAAATGGTCATAACAAAACGGCGAGTATTGCAATACGCTCCTATTGGATACATAGAGTTCTTTGGAAGAGCTACTGACAAACCCTGGAAAAGTGAAGAAGAAACTTCGAGAACAAGCCTGGATAAGTACAATAGATGAGGTAACTAAATTGAAGCATCATAAACATCTAGCAGCGGAGTCGAGAAAGCAGGGAAAAATCTAACCGTATCTAAAGAAATGCCCAGATGCAAAGATACGAACAACATTTATAAGGATTCGATTCAACCTCTGCAGTTCCAAGGAAATCCAGGCTGTCCGGTCTAAAGCAGTAGTCTGTGATAATGGTTGCAGATTTTGCAAAATTAAGGAGTTGAAAGAAGCTCTCTCCCATCTATTTACCACTTGCCCTGCTTTCAGTTCAGAAAGGACATTGTATGTTGGACACTTTTTGGCCAAATTTCGGGCAATGACGGCAGAAGCATGGTGGACATTTTTACTGAGTGGAACACAGACCTCTATGATAATTACAATGGCAAGACTTTATAAGAATGTTTTGGAGAAGCCGATGCAGACAATGTCCATCTAACCATCAAAGGCCTGAACTTATGGAACTAAGCTCTCTGACGAATAGCTAAAAGTTTAATTTAAACTAAAATTTCTAATAAAGAAAACAAATGTAATTTTTAAAAATCTTTGTGTTGGCAGCTAGGTAGAACTTTTTATTTTAAAGGCACTGCACTGCATGTGGAGGTGCTGATATCATATGCATGCACAACCTTAAATGCCCCAGTAATGCCATCCATTGCTAGTTAATGTCTCATATGCATCATTTAGCCACCAAATGTAATGTGCGGACTCGTGTCTAGTTGCTGTCATCATAGGACAGCCTCAAACTCCAGTCATATAGCAACTAATGTCTTAGGCATGGTATAGCCACCAAATGTAAGGTGCAGCCCTAAACATTTCAAACTGCTCCAATCACATGTCAAAAGTCACAGTAATACTATCAAATTCCAGTTCATGTCCCAGATGCATGGTATAATAATTTGTGTTTTTACATAGCATGCCATACCTCCTGCTTCTAAGTGCTGTAAACATACATGTAATTAGTACCACATTTTATGGTTCACAATTTATCAATCTCGAAAGGTCAAAGTGCTAAATCAGGCCTGCCGCAGGGTTGAAACAGGCAGGTTGGACCCATGTAAGAGGCCCACATTTCTTTCTGAGCCATGCACCCAGACAGCTGAGCTAGTTAGCACGCGTAAGGTACGGTGCAGCCTCACAGGTACATGTTAGGCCAAGTGAAGCATCAAATGCCAAAGTTCATTCCTCATATGCATGGCATTTGCCAATTTGCCTTTAAAAATGGCACGGCTGCCGCGCCTTCAAAAACGGCACGGCTGCCGCCGGAGTTGCATTTCTCCGGCACCCGTAAATGGGCAAGAACCTGCTCATGCCGAGTTAGTCAGACCCGGTACTTGCCCATTTTCGGGTGCCGGAATCAAGGGCCTCCTCATCCCCATTCTGCCCCGTAGGGCTGAATGGGGATTGGGACGTCGGATGACCCGGCACAACTCTGCATGTGCCGGTGCATCCGACGTGCTCTGCTTGCGGGTGCCGTTACACCCGCCAGGAAAAACCTGGCAGGTGAAACGGTTCCCGCGAGGAGAGCCCGTAGTATGGTGGTCCGGGAAATACGGTACCGGCATGCTTACCGGTACTGTACTTCCCAAACCGCCATGCTCATAATGAGGGCCAATGTCTTGGTAAAGTTGTTCAAGTCCTGCAAATATATATATTTTCTTTATTTTAAACAACCTTACTTTTTCGGTCATTGTTGCTGGCTGAAAGTGATTTATAATTTGCCACACAACTTCTTTTTCACAGTTATTCATTGCGCAAGAACCCCAAACCTCCCTACAAATTGAAATTAGAATCCTTTCATGTATTTCTAATACTACTTGCAAGTCTGCTTTAAAAGGCACCATTTGACACAAATGTAAACTAACATTTCTTAGCTATAACTGCAAGATATGGAACATCCACTTTCATTACAATGGAGATATTGGTGTTTTTGGGAGGCTCAGAGTTTTTAACAGTGGCCAATAAATGGGAGTGTTACTGTTCGTCTAAAGCTCTGACCACCCGAATTTTGGGAGGTTTAGTCGCACATACTTTTAAAACGATCCTAGAGATTTGTCCGGGGGAGTTGTGTTCACCAAGTGTTAGTAAATGAGGGCCCTGAGTGAGAGATCTTGCACTGGAAAGTATTAACCCTTCTTGGATGAGTGAGTGCGTTAGTGGGGCAAAGGTGCTGGAGGGGGTGATGGAGACTTTCGAGGCAATGTTGGGGTGGGGGGCTTGGTTTACATCCTGACAAGACCCACAGCATGCCAGGAGTCACTTTTGGAAGAGTTCACCTACCGCTAGGGGCCACTAATCATTACAGGCCCTGGATAAAGACCAAACTGAACATTGTAGCCCCCTAGAAAATGTTTGAGAGTACTCCTTGTGGTGAATCAGAAGAAGGGCATGGCCTCTCAGATGGCATGGTGTACGATATTGTATTAACGTAAGACTATAAGGCCTAACTTTCCCTATCTCTATGGCTGGTCCCTACCTCTGTTACTAAATAAGGTGCTCGTTTGTCAGTCGTGAGTGTCCCAAAGAAATAAGTCAGCAGTCCAAAAACGATCCTAACTGACTTTACCACTTATGAAAAACTAATTTACGTCCAAAGAATGACTCTCTTCTCCTGAGGGGTACCTCTAGTACCAGTCTTTAATATCGAATCCGCAAATAGTCTCTTGTGACTTCTCTGGTCAGTCTCTTAAGTTCTTCAATTGTGTTATTGAGTTGTCCTTGGTCTCCGGAGCTCCCTTTTCGGGTTTCTTTCTTAGCTCTGCATACTGGGCCTTGGGCCTCAGTGCCTTCTTGACAAATAATCTTACATTACTATTCTTGCTGTCTTGGGTAATAACAGTTCCAATTATCTTGGTCAATTTAACTTTGTATTTGGCTCAATTGCCTACTTCCTCTGAACTCTGGTTCATCTCTTCCTTTCTCTTTATTAGTGCATTGGTCTTGTACAGGATGAGGACTTACTTTCCCTTTTTCCCACCGTATTGTCATGAATTTACTTTCTCTCGCATTGTTTCTGCTTTTCAACAATCTGTTGTCTTGATTCACAACCTTTATATTTAATTTGTTTCAAAGTTAACTTTGTTTCAGAACTTGTACTGTGTCAAATTATCTGTGTGGATTAAGGATCTTGTACAGGATGACAAGTTATTTTCACTTTTTCCCAGGATATTTTATGCATTGGCTTTCTCTTACATTGTTAAGCTTTTCAACAATCCTTTCTCTTGATTCACAACTTTTGTAGCTACTTTGTTTCAAAGTTAACTTTGTTTCTTAACTTCTACAGTGACAAGTTAACTCTGTGTTATAACAATGATTCCCTTGAATCCTCCCGGGCTTCCTGTTCTCCCCGTTACCTTAATTCTTGAAGGAGAACGCACTCTGAAGCCTTCTTTCTCGGGAGCTCTGTCTCTCTGCTCTTGTGCCACCTGCGCCTTCTCTGCTCTGGCGTCCATCTCCTCTTGTTCTTCCATCTTGTTACTGCGTTGTAGTGTTCGGCTGCTTGCCGGTGTAAACTGTGACCTTGTCCTGCCGGTGGTATCAGTGAGGTTGTGCAGCACAGCTGTCCAACACGTGCTTCTCTCCGAGGTCTAGCCACCACCTCTTCTTGGGCTTCTGCCTTGTCGGGTTCTCATGCGGCGGGGCCGCCGCTAGTCTGGCGGCCTGTTATGCAGTTTCCAGCGAGTTTGAAACTCGCACGTTTCCCTGGTTCCCTTAGTCTCCAGGTGCTACGTAGGTTGGGGCCTCCCCAGTCTAAGTCTGCCAGTGTCTCTCTCTTGGTTCTATTCTCCCCTTCGTTTCCTTGGATGCACACTCACTTCCTCGCCCCAGTGAATGGGGCCTTCTGAATTAAAGAAACATGATCCTTTTACATTAAATAACGATATCCATACCAAGGGGTGCAAAAGAAAACAGCGAAGGCACATACTCTTATACGGGGTATAGTACGTGGCAGGAGAGTATACCAGGTCTGTCTAAATGGGCAAAAAGTAAAGTGGGAACAGAAATCCTGTCAAAACACAGGAACAGTGTTTGGACCCAAATGGAAACGTGCAAGGCCCACCAGTGAAATGGATAAGGGTCAAAGATCAATTTCAGTGCAAGAGAACTAAAAGCTACTAACATCAAGTTTGGCAGGCTAGTAAACCAGACTTGATGCACTATATGGTAAGGCCTGGCAGGTTAGTGAACCAGACCTGACAAACAGCGGAAAGGGATTATTTTGTGCCACGGCTTGGGAGGAGGATCCCACCAGAAGATTGTGAGGAACCTTTGTTTATGGGAGAAAGGGAATACAAGCCCAGGAAGAGGTTCTCTACGGGAGATTGAGGAGCTGGGTTTTCTTTGTATTGGTTTGAACATTGAACTATAAACATTCTTTGTAGAGGAACTGTGTTTTTGGGAGTCAGCATCTAGAGTGGAAAAGACCTCCTTCTGAAAGCAAGGAGACATCCAGTTTTCTTTAGTTAGTTGATAAGTGTAAGTGACGAAAATAGGTTTAAAAACAGCACAGTGGCCATTTTACTTTACAGACATCCTGACCAGGTCTTTAATATTTCTGTTGAGGTAGGGCAACCCCTCATAGTAAGTAGGGCAAGATAGGCTTTTCTTTTCCTTTTTCTGGTATTAATAAAAGTCTTTATCAAAATGCCACCACTGTGTCAGCGTCCTACTTCTGCACCCTTGCACTTGTTGAAGGCTTCCGTAAGAGTGGGATCATTTCTCTGGGTGAAGTTCAAGTCAGGTAAGGGAGCAACTTCCTCTATTTCTTCATGGTTTCTCTCTGCAACTGGAAGATCTGCTTTGCAAAACCCTTTTGAACCCTGTTCTGTTTCTTCCTGTTCTGCTACTTCTTGGGGAACTGGGACCAATGCTTTCTCTAAAATACTATGAAACAGTATTTTCCCCTTCTCTCACGGTATCAGAATGTTTCCCCTGAATATGTAAAATTACTTTTAACATCTACCCAGAAATCAGGGTGTTGAGAGGCAGATGAATATGTCATCCATAGGTACTGGCTCTCCCCTGGCCTAGTATCGCACAGATAAGAAACGTTACTAAGGCGACCGTGCCGCCCTTATCCCAGGCAAGTAGAGCAGGAGATGGACACGATCTAAGCGAAAGATGGCAAGAGTAAATGAACCGACAATGAAAGCATGCATTAGACACGAAGCAAATGTTCACTCAACATGAAGAATGCGAACACTAGGTAATATATGCATTTATACATGAAGAATATTAACATGGCATCCATAAAGACATGAGGAATACTGTCATGATGCCTACCTCCAAGGAGCCAAGTCCGACCCAGCAACCCCAGAGGCAGGCATCATTTCCCCCAGGGGAGTGCCAGCGGGCCCAAGCTGGGGCCCTTTGGACGCAGTCCTGGCGCCTTAGGCGCCAGGCTCATGTTGGACCTCTGTCCTGGCGCCTTAAGCGCCAGGCTCATAAAGCTAGACATGTGTTCAAGTGTTTTGATGTGCACTTACCTGATGCAGACCATGCTGCCACATCCAGGCCCTCTTGAGGCCTGAATGGAACTACTTTACCTGTGGGACTACTTTCCACCTGGGTGTGGTCGGGGAAGGATACATACCTGATCGGAGGAAGGATACACACTTGGAACTTCTTCCAAAGCTATTTAAACCACACCCGATCAGCAACTCACGCTTCGCGTTGTTCTGCTCCTCGCAGCTGGACGCTCACCGTGTCAGCTCCTGCATCTGGACCTCAGCCACGCCTGTCAGTATCCTGGGTCACCTGCAAAGGGAGACAAAAGACCTTACCTGCTAAATCAGTACCACGGAGATATCACACCGATGATCCTGAAAAGGAAGACATCATTTTAAAAGCATTTTGCTACGATCGCTGCAGCGCTGCATTTCACTCACCTATCCTGGACGCCACCATCTTCAGCAGCGATCATCCGGATCCACAGCCACTTCCCAGAGCCCAGAGAGAAAAAGACAAGAACAAGGTGAGAGAAGGAAGGGAATAGGAAAAGCTCAGTTTCCTTCTAAGCCTTACCTGTTGGGTCATTCCCATTTCATTTCGGGTCTTGCCGCTTCCAGGCATTTTCCGGACCCCGGCCCCTATGGGGAAAAAAGACAAAGACATTAAATGAGCGAATGCAAAGACTTTACCCGAGCGCTCGTCCAGAACTTACCTGTCATTTACTGGAACTGCACGTTTCACTTCAGGTCGGCGCCATATCTCCGGCATTCCGAACCCCGGCCCCTAAGGGGAAAAAGACAATGAACATTATTATTAAGCTTGGACTTTTGAACTTGCAACAGAACTTTTACAGAGCCTTACCTGAATAGTCAAGCTTACCTGAACTCCCATCAATCCTCAATCCAGTGAAGTAACTGGGTTTCAACACGCCCCTGCATCAGAAGCAGGATGGAGAGCTCATCCTTCCTGACCCTAAGGTGAGACTTCACGGGGAATCGTGGAAGGGTATCGTGGAGGGTTGGAAGAGAGTGGGAGGCTTGCGCATAACTCAGTCAGTAGGTAATACTCCCTTTTCACGCACAGGGGAATATTCCTGCGAGCCGGAGAAGCCAGAGTAGAGGGGCCGTTCCTGTCCATCTTCAGAGTCCTGCGCTTCACCATTGAAGAAGCATCAGCACTCGAAGCCAGACCTGCGCCTCCGTGGGAATCAGGTGAGCGTTACAAATACTCACATGGCTTCCATAAAGACATGACGAATACTAACATAAGCGATGTAAAAGCTGAACGCAACATGAACGATACTTGAACATAGCTCACTAACATAGAAACAAGCTCACTAACATAGAAACGCAAGAGTAACCGGCAGTGTACGGAAGGCATGGTATCAAACAGTAAGACAGACACAATTGATCACAGTTGAAGGGTGTTTATTGAACTTCAATTGTGTTTGAAAAACTCCCATCTAATCCTAATTCTAATTATGGGGGCAAGCTATGACCATCAAATAATAATATTGCAGTCCTAGTGGTGTCTTGTCAAAATAAAAGGGCCTACACTAATAAACCTGTTGCCAATCCTTACTTCTAAATACAAATAGTTTGGAAAACAATGTTATGCAAAAGAAAAGTGTTCAAGAAATGAAATGATATGTCAGAAATTCCAAGATGGCTGCCGACGAGTGAGGACGTGTCCCAGTCCTCCGTCAGGGTCTAGTACTGCAGCGCACCCTCGGGCGCTCATAAGCATCTTCATATGCTCCAACTCTCTTGCACATCCAGGAAAGGTGTCCCCACCACCCTCCGAGGAGGAGAGGGTTCGGCGTGACCCTTAAGAAGGAAGGCGAGAGTGCCGCATTGGAGTTTCAGAGCCACGCCGCAGCCTGTGTCCCCCGAACCATGTGGAGGAGGAGCTTCAGGGATAAGAGTGCCATTCGCTGAGCACCGTGGAGACCCGAAAGACGAGCGGGACGATTAGCCAGCACTGAGAGGTACGTCCGGGGCGGCAGCAGCAACGGGGGGGAAGAGTGAAGCATTGAGCCACAAGGAAAGACTCTGTCCACGGCAAAGTAGGGGTGAGTGTCGGGCCTCATAGCAATGATACGTCAGATTTGTTGCATACACCAGTTGCGGGGCTCTGCAGCCCCCCTCGGGCAAGAGGGTAGGGAAGGAAGCCACAAGTGAGCTATGCGATGCAGGAGTGTGACGGTGGGAGAGGCACCCCCGTCCCCAACACAAATCTGTAAGAAGGGCCCATGGGGCCAATAAGTAAGCGGAGGTAGACATGGGGACCCAGAGAAGGCGGTGGTGAGCCCTAACCCAGGGCGGCTCTGTCTGGCTGAGCAAGAAAATTAGAAAGGCCACCCTCCCCTGAAAGCAACAACAGTGAGAGACCGCAATAGTGTGAGCCCAAAGGACATATATAGTGATCGCAGCGCTCATTGGGCCCCTCATCCTTGAATTGGGCCCAGCACTGCGGAACATCAATCATCAGGCCAGGCAGCCCCTCGGAGGGCACTGCAGGGATGCAAACAGTGCCTATAGAGTGGGGGGAAGGCCCCAAAAAGTATCACAACAGAAGCAAGGCAGAAGAAGACGGGAGTAATATCCCAGATGCCAGGCCCCAAAGCGAAAAGCACGCCGGCCAAACTAAAAGGATCACTTAACTCCTAGGGGGGCCAACTGGAACACTGTTGGAAATAGCCACAGGAGGACATCCAAGGAACGTGCACTAAACAGCAAGCTACAGGAGTACATAAAGCGGGAAGTACTCGATCCATGGCACTAAATAAGGAAGATCTGCAGGAATGCCTTAAGGGGATGGAGGACAGAAGGGTGAACTCTTATTGGGAACAATTGGGGAAACTATAAGACAAACTTCGGAACTCGCTCCAGGGAGTTTGGAAGGTAATCACTGACCTTGGATCTAGAGTGGACACAACGGAACGGGGTCTGACCGAAGTGTCGGGGGGAGGTCAAGGCCAACAGCATTCTATTGGAGCAGGTAGCCAGGGTGACCCACAACTTAGAACTCCAGGTGTAGGACCTGGAAAACTGTTCCTGTAGGTCCAGCATAAGGGTGAAAGGCTTTTGTGAGACTCATTTGGACGCTGACTTGAAGGGCACCATGCAGCAGTGCTTTGGAAGTCTCTTGAAAGACACCCAACGAATGAAGTGAAAATACACACTCCCTCCAGGCAAAGGTGCTGCAATCATTGGTGGACAAATTGGGGAGATATGTCTTTGTGCAAATACAATTGGGACACAAACACTTAACTCTGGGAACTGTATATGCACATAACTTTAATCAGCCCAGTTTCCTCCGTAATGAGCTTCTAAAACTAGAAGAATTTGCTACAGGAGAGATTATATTTACAGGCAATTTCAACTTAGCCTGGGACCCCACCAGGGACCGTAGTTCACACAGTACTCAAGGTAGCAACCCCCCCCACAGACCCCTCCAAAGCTTAAAAGTAGCCTTTGAGAACTTGGCCCTTAGGGATGCATGGTGAGAAGCGAGGGTCGAGGATATAGTAGGTTCACATGCTTTTCACATGTACACCAGACACACTCTAGAATCAACTAGGCCCTGTTGGGGGAGGTTGAGAATATGGACCTGGGGGCAATCTCTTGATCAGATCACGCACCATTGACCATCTCAATACGCAGATGGAAACCACGTAGAGGACTATGGGCATGGGCGTTCTCCAGGGAGAATTTGTCAGATGAAGTGACTCTGGGCACCTTGGGAGACAAAGTAGACTAATATTTTGCTGAAAACGAGAACTGCAGGGTATCATTGGAAGGGGTCTGGGAGGCCTTCAAGGTGGTTCTTCGGGGGAAAATTATAACAATACAGTTTAAAAAAAAAAGACAGAGAGAGGTGGTGGAATGAGATATAGAGGCCCAGATACATGAAACTGTGCATTCCCTTACAATTGACAAGAAGCGGTCCACATATAAGAAACTGAAAGACCTTAATTCACAGCTGCAACTACTGTGCTCTTGTAAAGCGGAGAGGTCCTTACTGTACACCAGACAGCATTACTACGTCAGCGCCAATAAAGCACACAGACTTCTCGCCAGGCAATTAGGGCAAGAAAAGGCAAAGCATACCATAACAGCCGGGAGGATGAGGGACAGAACATTGTCAATGGAAACGGAGAAAAAAACAATGCCTTTGAATCATATTATGCTGCCTTATATAAATCAGATCATCCCAACCAACAAGAAATTAAACGGTACATAAAACGAATTGCGATGCCACAAGTTGCGGATCCAGATGGGGCCGTCCTGGAAAGTGAATTAACTAGTGAGGAGGTGGAGGCTGTGATTAGAGGATTACCGAGAAATAAATCCATGTGCCCTGATGGTTACCCATCGGCCTTTTTCCAAAGGTTCTGAACAAAGTTGAGCCCCATGCTAGCAAGAATCTACAACACGTTCACAAGAAAAGGCAGAGTGACCCCCTCAATGTCAGAGGCTAAAGTTATTGTGCTGAGCAAACCCAATAAGGACCCGACGTTATGCGGATCCTATCACCACATAGTGCTGCTAAACTTGGACGCCAAGATTTATACAGGGGTGCTGGCGGCAGGTTTGGCCCCCCTTTTCCCAGGGCTACTGGGAACAGATCAGGCTGGCTTTGTAAGACGGAGGCACACATGGGACAACACCAGAAGGGTATCCCACCTGAAACAGAAGGTTGAGCGCCGGGGGGTTCCTACAGTGTCAATCGCACTCAACGCCGATAAGGAGTTCGAGTTGAATGGCCATTTTTTATGGAAACACTTACAGACATGGGGGTGGGTCCGAGATTTGTGCAAATGATAAAGGCAGTTTACAATAACCCTACCTTGAGAATCTCTATAAACTTGCGCCTATCAGACTCTATAAAATTATCCCGGGGGACAAGACAGGGGTACCCCTTGTTGCGCCTACTGTATGCTTTATATCTGGAGCCATTCCTCAGATCCATTAGATTAAACCCAGCTATACAGGGAATTCCCTTTGGGGCTGAGGAACACAAAGGGCCTTATCACGAGTTGGGTGGTAGCCCTTAAATGTGGCAGTAACGCTATTACCGGCGCATTTAAGGGTCTGCCCAAACATGGGTCTGACGTGTTTACCCCCAGCTCAGACCTGGGGGTAAACGCACCAGAAAAATTGCCATTTTCGGGTGCAATTAGCGCGTGCTAATTGCACCGAAAATTCCCCATTGGGTCCAGCGGACCCAATGGGGAATGGGGAATTACAGTTACCGCCCAACCCGTAATCTGGCGGTAATACTGCCGGAGGGTTGGGCAGTTACCCAAATACAGTTGGGCGGTATCCCAGTCGAGATACCGCCCAACTCATGATGAGGCAGAAAGTGTCAGCCTTCGCAGATGACATGCTGATGATAGTATCACAGCCAGATACATCAATTCCGGCATTAATACAGGAACTTGCCGATATGGAGAACTTTTCTGGACCAATGGTTAATATGGCCATATCCGAAATCTTAACCTAATGCATACGGTAAACCAGATGATGACAGTGGAGAAGGTCTCTCTGTTTAAAATAGCTACAAACACAATCCCTTACCTAGGAGTGAAATTAACAAAGTCAATCTCGACAATGTATGGGGCAAACTTCCCAAGCATTCTCTCTACAATTAGAACGTATCTAAATAGATGGGCACCACTCTGAATATCCTGGTTAGGTAGGATAGCCTCAATAAAAATTGTGGTTTTCCCCAAATTGTTACACCTCTTCCAATCGCTTCCCGTCAAGATCCCACAAATATTTTTTAAGACTCTGAATAAAATGATCTCAGAGTACATCTGGCAGAGGAAAGCCCAGAGAATAGCGATGGCCACATTGATGGCTCCTAGAAAGAAGGGTTTTTTTGACCTTTCTGAATTTTGCAAACTATTATGCAGCGGCCCAGTTGAGGGTCCTAAGAGAATGGTTCTCTACTAAGGGCACTAAGCCATGGGCTAGAATGGACCAAGCAGTGGCGGGGGTCGCCCTGGTTGGGTTGTAGTAGTTGGATAGGTTGATAGGCCTAAAAATGTAAGATTGAGCCACATACTGACGGTGGTGTACGATATCTCGGACAGGTTGATTAGGAAAGGACCTCTCTGCACGATTCCATCACTGTTCACCCCATTGTTCGGTAACCCTTAATTCTCTCCGGGAAATACCTACACCTCCTTTATAGCTTGGAAAAAAGTTGGATGCGAGCAGGTAGGGGACATGATGACGCAGGCGGAAGTTAGTTCCTTCGAGGAGTCTAAGCAGCAGTTGGGGGTATCAGAAAAACAAAGAATGGAGTTTTACCAATTAAGACATTGGCTAACGCAATCTACCATGAGGTAGACAACCCAGAGAGCTCATGGTATTCGATACATTCATAACAACACACACAGGGGATAAACAATTGGTATCGAACCTACACGCAATTATAAAAGGGGAGGGTCCAGATCAGACTTGGTCATATATGTTGAAATGGCAGAACACATTAGACGAAGATATACCGTTGCAGCAATGGGAATGTCTCTGGGCACAGATCCCCACACTAGGGAGGCATGGTACAAGATGGTAGTTCAGTGGCACTACACCCCGGAAAGGCTACACACCATGTACCCAGGTGTAACTCAGAAATGCTGGAGGGGGTGTTCAGGGAGGGGGGGATTGGAGACATATCTGGTAGGAGTGCCCGGTGGTGCAGAGATTTTGGGGGGAGTTCAAATCGCAGATACAAGATATGGTGCAAGGTCCCCCATCTTACTCAATGAGGGAATGGATGTGCGGCCTCTTCGATCCAGAGTTCCAAATCCCACTAAAACCCCAATGCAAAGCTTATGCTATACTACTGATAGCTGCATGGGCAAGGAAGTGGAAGCAGAAAACACCCCCACCATTGTCGAATGGCTACATAAGGTATGGGATATACTGGCCATGGAGTGGATCACTTACAAAATACAAGGCACGGGAGAAAAATCTCACCGCAAATGGGGGCTGATACTAGACTATATGAAGGGAGATTATATTATACAATGGTGTCCCCAGAAACTGAAAATACTAGACATATTATTACAATACCTGATGCTTATGTGAAGGAAGATCACCACATGACCAGGCCCGAATGTACGTCAGATCATGAAGCAAGGAGGGATTTGCGGGGGGGGGAGCGAATGAGTAAGGGGAAGGTTGGGGGCTTATGGGGTTTAAAGTTGGATGAGAATTGCTATTGCAATTCAATGGTATATCATGCTTATCTTGAAATGCCAATAAAAAGAAGAAAAAAAACGTCAGGGTATTCAAGCCATTGGTTTCCCTTCCCTACGTTCCAGTTTAGCACAGTCTCTGGCTTCTCTAGCACAAGGGTGCAGTTTAAAACTTCAACATCATGGCCTTCTGTGCCAAAGTCTCTTTTTCAGAGGGCCTGATGCAATACGACAAACAACAAAGTTCCTTTCGCCTTAGGATTTCACAGGAACACATTTTCAGGTGATTTTCTGTTCACCCGGGTATCCCGCCGCCAGGCTCAGACCCACCTTCTTAGGATTTCCCACATACAAATTCTCAGGTGATTTTCTGTTTACCCGGGTCCCCCTCTGCCGGACTCAGACCCACTTCAACACAAAGCCTTCTCAGGTGATTTTCGCTTCACCCCGGACACCCCCTGTCGGGCTCAGACCCACTTTAACACAAAGCTTTCAATTGATCTCCCTCTGCCAGACTCGGACCAACTTTATCAACTTTGCTACAAATGTTCTTTACTGTATCAACATCGAAGACTTTCGATTGTGCACAGGGTTTTGCTTGACCCGTTACAGGACCACTTTGATTCACAATTGTCTACAACTCATTCACTTCTCAGCTGGATACCTTACAGAGACCTCCGATTGAGCACCCACGCGGTGCCAGATCCCTCTGTCAAAGGTATCATATCTTTGTTTCAAAGTTCAATCACTCATCAGCAGTTCAACTTTACTTGTGTCTTTTATCAAACATATTTGAAACAATGTTCGTTCCAGCGCTCGCCATACAATGTTGCTGCTTGCAACCTTGGCCTCAACACAGACTGGTCTTGTATCGGTTTCCCCAACTCACCGGCTGTGTTGATTTCACTGATTCTACTTTGTTCTTGGAGCTAAGGACAGTACCACGGCAGCTGGTAATTCTCCACCTTGATTATTGACGCGGGTATCTACGGCACACAATGCAGGATTCTTCAGTCTGTTTTCCTGGTCTTACGCTTTCCAATCTCGAGGGCTCATGAAAGCAACTGTTCTTTGACAAAAAGGTCAAGGGAACCTCCCTCCCTGTAAACCTCTTCTGTTTTGCTGTCTTTCTTATCTCATTCAGCTCCCGTCTCGAAACCGCTGTTTCCTTTGTGTGCTTTGCCTCGCTCAGAGTGTGCTCTCGTGCTCCGCCTTTTATCCATGTGGGGAAGTTTAATGGAAGTCAGGTGTGTGTGATGGTCAGTAATTGACTGACCTCGTCTGACCATTGTTTTGGGACACGTCAGGTATACGGCTAGGGTGCTAGTCTGTTTTCCCTCATAGTGGGCTGTCCATGTGAAAGTGTTTGTGTTGTAAAAAGGAAGGTAGAGTTCCTAAATATCCTACATGTTAGGATGGGTGTTACAGGGAAGGGCATACCACATCTCACCATCCGGTGTCCCACTCCCCGAAAACCCCTCACCCAGGCGATCGTTCCACACTGGCCCACCCCAAGGAACTGGATCCACTTAGATGACAGATCCCCGGTGACTAGTGGGTGAGACACCTTCTAGTTTCTCACATTGTGGGGCAGGTTCACCTCCCTAGCCTCACAGGGGGCTCCCCCTTGGGAAGAAGGAAAGAATTCCCTCATTTCATCCCACTTCGTAGCAACAAAATCTACAGTGCTGATTATACAATTTCACATAGGGCTGTAAGCAACCAACAACTAGGTAGGATAAGAGGAGGTATTACACATCCTGCGCACAATGAACATACACAAAAATGGGGATAAACAAACCCACATCACTTATTCTTCTAAATTAGCAGTTGCCTGAACCACTTGGTACTTTTCCTCACATGAATTCCTGTCGTATATTAGATTTGAGAAAATATAGTGTCACTTATTCCTGGGTCCAGACTTAAAAATTCAGCTTCTCCCTTTTTTTCTCGCAGTCTCAAGATTTTGTCTTGGTGATCACCAAACTCCTGTACAGCCATAATGCTTTATGCTGAAGGTGTAGGCATGCCAGTGGCAAGCGAAGTCATGAAGCACAGCAACCCAAGAGTTCCTATGAATATCCATACCTAGAAGTAGGTCCATTCAGCTGAGTGCATCATCCCAAAATAGTTAATTTCTAACATAGTCCCACAATATGTGGGTAACCGTCCCCAAGCCCGAAATATACCCCCCCAGTTGGGAACATTGTCCAAAAGCCATAGTTTAAACATTTTCAGCGGTGTCCAGTAAAGCCTAAGCTTAGTTATTTGCAGCATCAACTTAAAGTTACGGTAAGTCAGAATCAGGAGACGGACAACTCATTGGCCCTCATTACGACCCTGGCGGAAATCGCGGTGCTAAATGCACCGCGGAGCACGGCGGAAAGCTGCCGATAGCGCCATGGAGGTTGGCGGATTTACCGCCCCATGCCGACCTTGGCGGGGCGGTAAATCCCCATTCCCCATTTTACCCTTCCCCATTCCCATTTTCGCCCCATAGGGTATAATGGGAGTGGGGAAGGCGTTAATTACGCCACCGTAAATTACGGTGGCGTAATTAACATCAAGGTCCCGTAGCGCCATGGATTTCTCCGCCCGGAAAAACCAGGCGGAAAACGTTCCGTGGCGCTACGGGAACTCGTAGTAGGGCGGACGGGTCCGCCGCGAATAACGCTGGCGTAAACCCACTCCGCCAGGGTCGTAATGAGGCCCATTGTGTTAATTCAATGCTACTTTATTAAAGCATCAAAGAAAACCTATGTAGAGATGCACAGAATGCATGTAGTCCCCTTTGGGGGAGTTCACTAGTAGTCCCTACAGCAATTGTTGCATATACTAAAGGAAAAGAAAGGGTGCTCATCAGGATGTTGAAAAGAAAGTCTGACCTCTGGTCCTACCACTAAAAAGAAAACCAAAACCTAACATCCTTAGGGTCCTTTCCCCAAGGATAAAGTGGCATTTGGTTTCTGCCCCCCACTGTAATGTCTTTGTGGTTAATTTGTCCTTTCCTCTAAGACACCATTCAGATCAGGTCATCAGCAAATATCTCTGGGCTTCTTCCCCTCTCACAGTTCAAAAGGGAAAATTAAATGTCTTTAGGGCTCCTTGCCCGATACACAGTTCACAAGAAATCAACAGGAAACGTGTTTAGGGCTCCATGTCTGTAGTACCATTCTCTCTTGGTACCCTCTTGGACATTTTGATCTCATCTGATCAGTCCTGGGATATCGGATGGTATGCGTACTTGGGGAGTTCTCATTCCCTCGGCCCACTCTGGGCCCTTCTGACTCTCACCCCACCCTGGGGCCTTGGGTTGCACACTCCATTGTGGAGTTGAGTCACTCCTCCCCTTTCAGCCTTTATGATGCTTGCCCCACTTTAGGGTTTCTGGTGGCACTCCCCCTTGTGGGGCTGACTTTCTCTTGACCCACTCTTCGCCCTCCCGATTCTCACCTTTCCCTGGGGTCTCAGGTGGCACCCCCCCTCGTGGGTTTGCCTTTCTCTCTGCCCTTCTGATTCTCAGTCTGCCCTGGGGTCTTGGGTGGCACTCCCACTCGTGTGGTTGCCTTTCTCTCTGCCCACCCTTGGCCCTTCTGATTCTCACCCTGCCCTGAGGTCTTGGGTGGCACTGCCCGTCATGGGACTGCTTTTCTTTCAGCTCTTCTTATTCGGACCCACCCCTTGGGTCTCGTGTGGCTGTTCTTCCCTCTTCCTGGCTCAAAGGTACAACCGCGTCCTTGTCTCCTTTTCCGATGCTCTTGCCGGTAGGCATTAGTTTATTTTTGTTTATTTGTAGAGCGCACCAAGCCCTGGGGCATCTGGGTGCTTCTCTTACATAGTTACAGAGCCAAGTATGATAGTTAATTTCAGATCCTTGCTGTTCATGGCCTGTAAGAATGTAATTGTATTTTCCCTTGTTCCCTCCCTTGCCTTGAAGCGCTTTGAAACACATTGTGTATAGGCGCTATATAAATATACTATCATATCATATCGGTAGTTCACCTAGCCGGTGACCAGAACACGGCGGCGGACGCTCTGAGTAGGCAGAGCAGTCTCCCACGAGTGGGAACTAGCTCAGGAAGTCCTTCAAGAGATCTTCACCCTTTGGGGAACCCCTCAGGTGGATCTGTTTGTGACGGGTGTCAACCGGAAGTGCGAACAGTATTACTCCAGTGAATTTCCCCCAAGAGGAGCTCTAGGAGATGCATTCGTGGTGGACTGGGATTTTCCACTCCTGTATGCGTTTCCTCCAGTCCCCGTCATTCCTCATGTGATCAGGAGGTTGAGAAAGTTCAGGAAATCCATGATCCATGGTACCCGGACTTTCTGGACTTGTCCATCTGCCCTCCAATATGTCTTCCACAAAGAAAGAATCTTCTCTCGCAAGAGGAAGGTGAGGTTTTCCATCCAGAGGTCAAGACACTCTGAGATACAAGGATTGGGACCTCCCGGATGACGTAATGGAGATTTTGCTTTCGGCCAGAAGGCCAGCAACTAAATCTTTGGACCGTTGCCGTTGGAATAAGTTCAGCAACTGGTCCAAAGATCAGAATGTGGATCCATTTCTATGTGAAACACCTTTGCCATTCCTAATTGTCCCGATTTTAAATGTGCATGTGCCATCTGTAGGACAATACAATCCTTCTGTGTCTCGTAGGAACCACTATCTGAGTTCTAGACACTCCTTCTGGTTTAGTGTCCCCTCGGGACTAGAAGCCTTGTTTAAGGAAAAAAGGGCCCTCTTGTGACCTTCCTTCATCTTCGGGGATCGCCTTTAAAAATGCCTCTGAGAGGATTATTTCATTCCGCTGGGCGAAAGCCAGATCTGGGACGACCTCTGTCTCTTCCCCAATTGCTTTATTCATTGCTGGGGTTGTCTCCTCTGGTAAAGTTTTATCAGCATCGCCAAAAACCCTAGTGCCTCTTTCTGTTAGTTCTTGTTCCGGAACTTCTAAGGGCTTGGGATAGAGTGCACACACTGATAGTCAGGGTAATTTTCTTTCACCAGTCTTCACATAATAGGTTTGTTTCTCACGATTGTGAAGCAATATTTTCATATCGCCCTGATAGTCTGGGTCTATAACCCCTGCCATTACATCAAGGTCATAACTCCATGGTAGGCCTGTAAACCAGTAGAGACTGGTTGGTTCTGTAGGGCCGCAGAAGGAGGAGACCGACACACGGGTGCATGCTGGTTGGCATAAACATTTATTGATAAAAAATAAATAGAAAGCCTAACTCTCCTAACTCTAAGAGGGGTTTCCCTACCTCAACTAAGGAACTAATGATTCGCTCAGAATGTCCAAGTAAATAAAGAGTCCACCGTCATGTGTCAAAATGGCTACTTCTGTCCCTTACTCTTGCAACTAAACTAAAGTGGGTCTTCTTGGTTCAGAAGAATTGCTCCCTTCTTCGGGACGACAGATTACAGTTCCAATTAGCAGGTGGGAACTTTACTTGAGAGAATGACTCCCTTTTTCAGGTTTCAGTATATCTCCAAAATATAAAACAAAGATCCAGGTTCTTGTGCTGTAAAGTTCTCGGTTCCAATTCAAAAGTTACAGTTCCAATTCAAACATCAACATTCGCTATTGGGTTCTTGGTGAATGTCACCCTTCCCTAGGTATCTTGCGCTCAGTAGTTTCACAGTGCCAGTGGAATGGCTCCCTTCCCCGGGCCTCCTTTGGCTTTGCTTCACGGTACAGAATACTGGGGGGTATGGCTTCCTTCCCCTGATCTCTCTTGGTTTAGAGCTTCAGCACAGAAGGGGAATGTCTCCCTTCCACAGGCCCTTCTCAGGTATCTTTATCACACAGTTCAGAGTACCAAAGGGTATATCCCACTTCTCCTGGCTTGAACCAACCTGGCTCACTAACCTGCCAAGTATGGTCTTATTGTTAGGAGCTGGTCCCATAACTATGTTGGTATACCTGGTTTACCTCCTTGTCAGGTACTGCGACGAGGAAGAGTGGTTATGATGCTCTCCCTATGAGGGTACGGGTCCCAGACCTGTTTTGTCAGACCTGGGGTAACCTCTGACCAGGTACTGCGATGAGGAAGAGTAGTGATGATGCTTTTCCTATGAGGATGGAGGTCCCAGACCCATCCTTCCTGGTTCTCAGGCTCTTGTAAAACCCCACCAAGCATCCCAGGAAACCTGGGCATCTGTTGGGGACTTGCTGACGCTTTCCCGGTGGTGTGCGGCTTGTTTGGGTCTCGGTTTGTGTCCTTCTAGGCTTCACTCGGTTTCAGCGTGTGGTTCCCATGTTCACACCCGCCAGCAACGTTCGGGTTCTGGAGGCCCTCTTTTGCAGCCTTCCGGCTCGTCGGTTCTCGGCGAACGGAATGGGGGAGCCTTAGCAGACCGGTAATCGTCCCGGACACCGTGTTCGGATCTCTCTGCTTTCCAGCTCTCACGATTGCGGTTCCTCAGGACGGGCTTATCTCTCTGCTTGGGTTTCCCTCTTCTTTTCTGTATTGGCTTAGGCCAATCAGGACTTCTGAAACACAAAAGTGCTCTATAGTGTTTTGAGGATGGCGCTTCATACCTCTGCACCTCCTCGTCCAAGTACTTCGCTGAGGGCTCTCTATAAGGTAGATCTTACTCTTCTTAGTCCCCATACCTTTATCAGAGATCTCTCTTGGGTTGCCCATTTTCTTCCTCATCCCTGTACTGTTGTTACTATCTACAGGACACCTGGGATGGCAAGGTAAAGGAGGGTTAGGTTAGGAGGAACTGAGGTGAAGTATCCTGCATTTTCACTGGCTAGTCATCACTAGTCCCGTATGCGAGGTCCCTCCCCATGAGATACTCCCACTGAATACGACCCCCAATGGGACTATTGGGTAGCAGCCTCACCTCCCTGGCCTCAGGGAAAGGGGCTCTTCCTCAGGGAGAAGTGACGACATCCAAGGATGTGTCACAGTGCTATCCTACTTCTATGGTAACATGACTACTACTATGCAAGTCAAACCCTATAATTCCCTAGTGGAGATAGTGGAGCTAGAAGCTGTATTGCTTTGTTTTGGAATATTTAAGGATCCCCCAATTTATATCAGTTGACCCAGATCCCACTACTTGCACCATATGTGAGGTGTAGAAGGAGGCGACTGACAAGGAGGGGTCATGCTTGGGGCTATAAACCTTTATTATGAAAGAAAACCCCATTTGTCTCTACTTCTAGGGGCTTGCCCTTTCTCAACCTAGGGAAACTAAAGTGGCCTCTCATAATGTCTGTGCAAAATATCATGTTCTCCGTCCTATGTCCGAAACACTTGCAATCTAACCCTAACATTTAAGCCAAAAGTATATAACAAAAGTAAAGTTCCTTCACCAGGAGATTGACTCCCTTCTCCTGGTGTCTTGTTTCTGTCTGATCATGATAATGATTTCTTCAAAGTTCCTTCAAAACAGGGACAGGGTAATGCCTCCTTCCCCCTGGTTCCTTTATCAAAGTTCTATGTGGTCATACTTCAGCACTTTTACACAAAGCTTGTATCGGTCCCTTCAACTCTTTCCAGGTAATAGAAAAACGTAGTGTTATTTGGCTTGCCTTTTTTACGTCTGGATGATCAATATTTTTTCCAGACTCCTCTGTATCTTTGTAAACCTTTTGCCAGTCTACTTGATCAGTGGTAGTGGTTGGGACACTGCAACAAGGGAGATATGCCCTCTGCTGGAGCAGTGGTATTGTCTTGTCCACTACGACGAGGAAGATGCCTCCTGATGCACTCTGCTTGAGCAGTGATATTGACTGATCCACTGCAACAATGGAGATAACTCTGGGATCCCTCTTGAATCATCACTTTTCCTTCACCCGGTCCCCACCCAGACTTTCTGTCTTTCCTGTTACCTGCTTTGTGGAATGTTAGGGAGAATTCTCTCTTTAGGCTGAATTTCCTAACCTAGTGAGTCCCCCAGCAGCTTTTCTGGATTTCTGGAGTTTGTTTTTTTCTCCTGCCAAGAGTGAGACTCTTTTTCTCCCACTCTTGGACATGATTTATGGTGTTCCTTTGACTGTTAATGTGTTTTATGGGCTATGGGGTCCTTTACTCCATAGGGTCTCATGTGTTTTTTTAATGTGTGTTACACAGCACCCTCCGTGCAGTAACACAGGGATGTCATAGTGACACCCCACCATAGACTCCATACCCTGGGACTGACTACTGTCTCCCAGGGCATGTAAAGTCAACATTGGCTTTACTAGTCCCAAATTATGAACAGAAACCAGTACAAACCATCATATTGTGGACGTACTGGTCGGGGCAATTCGATTGCCCAGGGGTCTGTTAGTCGAGGGGGCACATCTCCGTCCCCCCTGATCGAGTTTTGGCTGGTGGCAGTGGATACTACTTTTTATATTCGACCGCGAATATATCCCTATGGGATTTTCCCATTGTTCGAGGCTACCAACTTTAATTATTTAATTCTCATAGCCTCGAACATACCGCCGGGTTATTTATTTAATATTAATTCGCCGGTTGGTATTTTTTGCCAGGACTCGATTCTAAAATGGCGTTTGTGTTCTCTTCTGTGACTCCAACCCAAGTCGAGCCCTTTGTTCCACATTTTGGCGGACTTCGCCACAGAAGCCTCCAAAAGTGGTGCCACTCTGTCTGGGTACCACAGGGAGTGTGGGAGGGGGTTTAGGCACCCTGGACTGAGTTACCTTGGTAACTCAAGTCGCACTCTTGTGTGATTGGCCCAAGTGGTGAGCCGGCCGGCTCACCACTTAGCATGTTTGATTGACAGCTAGGCTGAGTGAATGGGGGCGTGCTGCATAAAAGCAGGGCTTTGGGGACTGGAACTTCAGAAGTCGCCACAGGACCTGAGAATCCGACGAGGGAGAAGCTGAGCCGACCTACCACGACAACACCACCGGTGGAGCCCTGCGGAACCGACTCGCCACTTCCCGACGACAGAGAAGATCTCCCGGCTGGAGAGGCTTCTTCCCCTGACTGGTGGGCACAACCAGTTTACCTTCTTCTCTTCGCTCCCCAGACCGTCTTGTGGTCGAATTGCCCGTGCCAAGCACCCCCGCAACCGGATAGCCACTTACCACTGGACCACGAATAAAAGGACCGCTCCTTTTACCTGAGAAACACGTGGCTGGTTTCTTCCCTGGCAGTGCAACGGACTCATGTCTTCCTCCCCGACGAGATCCTCTCATCCCCCGGACGAAGCACCGACTTGCATCCGCTGCCAGGAACAACTGCCCCCGCTGGAGTATTCTCACCACTTTAAGGTACCGTGTCCGCCAGGCCTCCCTTTTGTAAAGATTGCTACAAGGTAATAATAACCCCTTAACCTTCTGGACTGGGCTGGCCGCCTAAACCCTCTAACTGGTCGCTTTCTTTTGGTCCAACTCTTTTTGAACCTTTGCAAGACTCTTGTGCACTTCAACCGTGTGACCTTGGACACATTTCGTTCTGATCCTCTTAAAGTGGATCCGGCCTACTGAACTCTAACTTCACGGTTTTACTTGCCTTCCTCTCTTGTTTTGTTCTTATGAAAGTATTGGGATCTGTTTCATATTATACTCTGCTTTTCTCTCCCTTGTTAAACGAATTATTAGAGTGCCATCTACGTTAAGTGCTCACCGCTGTCTGAAAATAAGTGGGGCTTTACTTAAGACTTGTCTAATATTTTTCTAAGGGAGTGTATATCTTTTAGTGACCGTGTTTTTGAATTGCTTAATATTAGTGCCTGTGTGTTTTTCTAGATGTGGTTTTAAATAATAAATGATATCTCTTTTACACCAAGCTCTGGTCAGTGTTTACTTGTTCTACTATGTTCTTTTGACCTATTGTGAATACTCTGTATACTGCCTAACTCTTCTTGAGGGAAGTCTGACTGCTCAGCCACAGCTACCAAGTGAATCTGTGTGGTACAGACTGCTACCAAGTGGGTTTACTGCCAAACACCTGTAGTCTTAAATCTTTTGCAGTGGTCCCAGAGGGAGCTGCACAGGTTTCTGCCTAACATGGGAATAATACACTGGCTCTTTACAGGGCTGCATGTCTTGCTTCTTGCTGTTCGCTTATCCTCTTTGTCCCCTTGCACAGTTCTGCAGCAGGATACTGCTGGCGATAACAGCGTCATTCCAGCACCATCCAGTCCATCCACTATGGGTCACGCCACCACCACTGTCCTTCTCTGACATCAGCGTGTCCTCTCCTTCCCAATCAGTTGAATGTCTTACTTGCATCCCTCGGGTCGCCTCAAAGACTTGCTCGGCTTCTGCTCCAAAATTCCCAGTTTGAACTTCCCGGGCTGCGCTCGCGGACTCGCGTGTTCCGCAGTGGATCTCCCAGAGTCCTTTCTTGCTTATTGTTTTAATTTGTTGACCCCGTCCTAGTCGAACATCAACCCCATCTTTAAGAGTTCCTTGTTCATTCATTATGCCTCCTGAGGGCCACCTAGTCATAATAGCTGGTTGCTTTCCACATATCCATTCCATGTGTTCCCCATGCTCATCCTCATCCCAGTATACTTCACATTTGGAACAGTCAGTGTCTCACAATAGCACATGGTCTCACTATCAATAGTGGATGAAAAGGGTGACAATGAGAGTAAGGATTTCTGTGCTGTGGTGGTGGTATGGAGGCTTTTCCCCGGGTGGGCGTCCTTATCCCCAGAGGGGAGTTCCTCCCTATGAGGTCCTTCTGCATATTACCACCCCTAGGAGGACTATTGGGTAGCGGTCTTACCTCCCAAGCCTCGTTGGAAAGGGCTCTCCCCTGTGCAGAAGTGACGAGACCTGGTGAGTCATCACAGGTCCCTGTCTTGAACATCTGTCAAGCGTCTACATGGGAATCGCTGCACACGTTTGCCAAACATTGTTACCTAGATTTTCTGTCAGGGCAGGATGCTCACTTTGGTCGAGGCATCCTCCAAAGTTTTCTGATGTAGGTGGTGGTTTCTTGCCCTCCTCTCTCCTTCAGATGTATGCATCTTTATAGGTTTTGTGGAAAACCAGATGAAGGCGTTGGACTAGGACTTAGCATGTTCAAAAAGTTTAATTTAAATAGAAAATGAGGGTCTTTCCATAAATAACAAACTAAACTAAATGTACTCATCATCAAAAGTAATATAGTCCTCCCTCCAAAACCTACTTGCTATCTGGCTTTACCACTTATAAAAACGTAACACAAAATAGACCAGAGGAATAGCCTCTCCCCCCAGGCTTTGCTTGATCAAACTGCTTGGGTTTCCTCCCAAGGAAGGGTTTTTAGAATGGTCAAAGTTCACAATATAGTTCTCCAACCTCTTTGCAGGCTTTTGATAGAAAGTCGTAAGTCTTCACACACATCCAATACTTTTCTCTAAAGGGAAAAGGATTTTCTTAGTGCGATTCCACCATTATTGATCGTATACTTGATAGTGTTCCTGTTTAAGGTTTGGGCAATGAAACCCTCCAGGTTCTCTCTGGTCTCAGCCTTTTCCCATATGGTTTGTAATTCTGGGGATCCCCAAAGTCTTCTTGCCCTTTGATATGCTTACTTCAGCTGGGTTTCTCTTGGGCGCAGGCCAGTGTCCAGTAATCGGGTTTCTCAGCCTCCTGTAACCCTTTTGGCTTCTCCAGCCTTGTATGTAAATGTCACATAGTTCTCTAGGGCTTTCCAAAGCCCTTTGGCCCTCTGATATATATATATATATATAGTGCAGGAGGACCTTGGTTGGGCATCTACCCATGTTCAGCGTTCAGGTTTCTCTGGCTTCTGTAACCCTTCTGGTTTCCCCAACACTCGTGACACAGCTGCTCACCCCTCTCCCCGGTTTTACCTGCTCGGGAGCTTCTGCTTCCCTTTTTCCTGCCTAACTCGGCAGTCGGAGGTCAGTTATCAGATCTCTCTGCGGCAGTCTGGTCTCGGCATCGGTTAACAGGCCCCAGGCCCACCACAGCTCTGTTGGGTTCCTAGTGATAGCCTCGACATCCAAAGCATTGCATACAAAAGCCTCAACAAAAAAATGCATCGAACACATTCATTTTTTTCCCATTATTTTTAATGGGCGGGGAGCGGCTCCACCCAACCCCCCGTTTTTTTTTTACTCCTTAAAACCCATTTTAATAATTCCAAAAAACCTTTACCTACAAAAAATGTTCATTTTTTCGAGGCTTTTGCATTCAATGTTTTGTATTTCAGGGAATCACTGGATGCCCTCCGTTGTAGTCACGCCACCGGGTGAGGCGATCTCGCTAACTCCTCTGTCTCGTTCTCGGCTTCTTTGTTGCTGCTCGGGTTGGCAGCCTTCCGGCATCTTACTAGCCATCCCCTCACTCTCCACGCTACCGCTGGCTCTGCGGTCTAGCTTGATTCTGCCCCTCCAGGGCGTCTTCTTGTCTGAGGCTCGCTTCTACGTAGGATTCTCTCTCCTCCCATCTTTTTATGTTCAATACAAATAACGAAAGAAGTGTCTTTCCGCATTGTTGGGTTCAGGGGAAATCCAGCATTACCTGAAGCCAAAGAGATTGAAGTAAAGTCACGGCTATTTGAATCCAAAACAGAAATAACATCATTCCCTTTGATTCCCATATATGCAGATAATAGGAGTGGGAGTCTTTGTCCCCTAGAGGAGAGCACTCCCAGTGAGGTCCTGCTTTCCCAGACCCCTAGGGATGATCTTGCTTAGCAGGGTCACCTCCCTGGCCTCAAAGGGGGTGGCTTCCTTGAGGGGCAAGGGACAGATAGTCCAGATTTGTCACAGTCCATCAAAACAGAGGAATCTAAGGCAGGAAGGAATTCATTAGAATAACTAATTAATTACCTCTCAGTTATGTTGTTTGTGTTGGTTTAGTCTTTCCTCCCATAGGATTCCTCATCGTCTTCCAAATCTGTCACTCTTGGAATATACCTAGTAAACCTCATCTGTTCAGCGGTGCTAGTTGTAAAAGGCGTAACTGCAGTCATGGCATGTTGCGGCTCCATATAAACTGGCCCCAACGTCATATTGTGCATGGAGTCACACATGAACGCCAGGCAGATCCGATGCAGAACTTTACTGCACCCCCTGGAGACGAAAACATTCTAAAGTGAACTATCACTGGAAAGAGAATATCAAAGATGAGAAATCTGTGAGCCGAAGGCACACACATACAAAGTTGATGCACAATCTGTTATAAAACAAGCCTTGATCATGAGAAATATATGCCTTTTTGATATAGGTTAGGTTTCATAGTTGTTATTCCCTTTGGATTGTAGGGCTAAACGTGAGCAAGAAATCATTCATTCTCAGCAGCAGAAGGAAGAAGAAGACCTAAGACAACAATTGCAGATCCACAGGCGTAGAACGATGAGACAATTTCATGAACGCCAACTAACCATGCTAGAAATAGTCCATGCTGGTATGTTTTCATTTTATTTTATTTGAAGCGTATCCATTGCCGAGATTTGCTTATGCTAGTCCATCATTTCTTTGCATATGTGTGCTGCAACTTGAATTCTATAGAAATAAAATATTTCTTGTAAGAATGGTCTGATTGTCGGTACTAAGAATAGCGAGAAAGGGGGGGGGGGTTATAGAGACTTATAAAAAGCACTGAAATGTATAATCTTTTGCAAATTATTGAAATTGATACATTAGTTTTAATTTATGTGACAGGACTGCACTAGTTTATTTTGGGCAGGTTGGTGTCAGTGATATAGTGCGGGCTAGAGAGTGGTTGAGAGACTGGATTTTGGCAACTATTTACAAACCGTAAAGTGTTTGTCAATAGGACTTTTATGCCAAACCTCATTCTTTTCCCAACCCATGGGAACTTTTCACCAACACAGTACTTTACTAGTTTAAAAAGTTAGGCAAGGCGAACAAACGCAGCATTCATTATTTGGCAAAATTCCATTCACCCCCGCCCCTCCTATGTGTTTCTTGTGTTTGCCTCCCATTCACAAGGAATGCGGCTTGTGCTTCAATCTCTTCTTTTACTTCATCGATCCAGAGGTCATGTTTTCTTTTGGTTTTCTTAGTGTGCTTTGAGTTTCCTTGCATACAAATCTTATTTCAGGTGGCTTACAGGTAAATCCACAGCTCAAAATCATGATATTGGGTGTTACAGTGGAAAATTGTCTTCTGTCTGTAGGGGAGTATCAGTACAAGGCACCAGTGAAGGGCAATAGTAATGGGTTGACAAAGGCTAGATGGGCCATGTTGATCAGGGTCATCAGCCTTTCTGAGAGAGCTAGCATGTCATTGACAGGTCACACCACGATTGCAACATCTTACAACACATCCACTCCACACACAGTTCTGAGGACTCATCTACTGGACTTGGAACAGGAAAGAACATAATGTTTGACAAGTTGTCCATACTACTGTAGGACCTCATTTCCTAAGAAACGTCTTAATTGTTCAGACCAAGTCACTCCTTTAGAGGCGCAGTATGTTGGCCCTTTTCCACATATCTCTATGCGGAACACAGTATTTTTAAAGTTAGCAAGGCAACGTTTGCGTATTTGAACATGGTCCACAGAAGCCTTGTGTTTTCTCAGAGGGGGCAGTCTGCAAACATAAAATCATAATATCTACATTGCTGTGGTCTCAGGGTGAGATATGGCTGAGCAGTTCTTTAGATTTACATGTGTTAACTTCTGCTCCCAAACACTTATGCTGGGAGTATACGGTCAGACTATATTCAAAGACCTCTGATCATGTTAATATGAAGGAGATGAACAAGTTACCTAACTGTAACATTGTATCATGTTTTCAGGAATATGTAGGTCATGTGATAATCCTGCAGAGTCATCACTAAACCCCAGCCTAAGGTCTACTCCCGTGTGGCCAGGAGAGGGCAGCCGCTACCTGATCCTACCCTGGGGGTGGTAACATGAGGGAGGATCACATGGGAGGAGATGGCTGTCAGGGGGAAGAGGTGACTCTGCTAGGAGAGATGCAGTATTCATCTTTTGTTGAGCAGGAAATTCCCCTAATACCCAAATACCTAATGGCAAGGTGTCTTCTACTAGAATTACCCAAAGCACAGACTATGAAGAATTTCTAATGATTTTGAATTCCGAACAATTGAAATAAGACGAAGGCAGCTAGGGCGCAATGCTCCTGATAGATGATGACAATTGGGGGATATTTGTAACCCCCATTGCCAACATCCAAGAGGCTGCATCACAGTAATCCAAAGCCGCAGGAAAATAACTATCCTTATATGAGACTTCTATGGGGAGAAACCTATAACCTGCATTGCTAGCAGCCAAACGGCTAAAGAAGAGTAATCCAAAGACAATCAGGGCGCAACTTCCCTTTTATGGAATGCCAATTTGGGAAGATCTGTAACCGTGCTGTAGCGATTCTTTCATGAGAACGCCTGCCGCGGTAACCTCACTGCACCCTACAGGCCCTTGCAGAAGCCACTCAGTCACTGAGTCATCTAACCCCTTCATCCAAGTCTTCACACACGTGGAACACTCAAACATTTGCTACCTCATCCAGGGGAAGTTACAGTGAGTTTAATATGAGGTTAACTTAATGGAACTGTGAAACACTGCCTTAATCTTTGACCACAGGGTCTACCTCGTTTTATCTTGTACGCACTGTGAACAATTATAATCCCTTGTCCCGTCCACTAATAGTAAACCTTTTGTTACTGTGCCTTAGGCCTCTAACTGGTCTACCTCAGTTAAGACAGTTGCTCAGCCTGTTTGCTGTTTAATCATTGCCGCACCATGTTACCATTGTGCCATTAGAAGGTGGGCCAGTATTGTCAGTAACATGCGCCATTGCGTAAGCCCTTGTGCTAGGGATAGCTTGGTCCACAATACTGGCACCTGCATTACTGCCTGCTCATCACAGGGCCTCTGTGCCTTAGTGCAGCCTACAATTGTGTCGTCATTGCTAGCAAATCACTGCCTTCGTGTAGCATTTCATACAATGTTAATTGTGATATTATGCAATGTTAGTTGCGATATAATGTTACCTGCGCATCTATACTTCTGCGTGATTACAGCCCCGCCTGGGTACCTATAGAGCCCTAAATACACTAAAATAGTGCCTGTAACGCTAACTACGCTTTTAGCGACACCAGCCGTGGGTCTTGTATAGATACTGGCCATTATTACCTGTATCACTACTGTTGCACCACTTTCCTTAAACGCCAGATACTATCACACTAGCTACTGACCAGGTGATAATACTCCTGAACTACAGACACTATCACACTAGCCACTGATCAGGTGATAATAGTCCTGAACTACAGACGGGTAGACTGCATTAGGAGATGTAGATCCCAAGCCTCAAACCTAATGCTAGTACCTGCCGCTACCACTATACGGCCAATATTCACCATGTAACCCTAACTATGTCTACCTCACTACCACAAATACACTCCAGCATGCCCACAACATTCCCCCTTGCACTACAGTATGCCAATACCATAGCCAACATAAAACAAGGAATCATACTGAATACCTATTGCCCACTCACTCCTAACCAATGGATCTTGCAATATGCCACTCGGCCCACACCTGATCAACCTTGTTCAGTTATCATTAGGAACACTAGACTAGGATCCCGACTCACGAAAAGCGAGCAGCAGCTGTCCTATCGTATAAAAAGGTCTAGTATAAAGGACACTCCCACTAGGACCAAAATTGACTACCATAACACTTACAAAGTTTGTAGTAACGCCATACAGAATAATAGTCTCAAGGACTCTCCCTCTAATCCAAAAGATTTCTGCAGGCCCACGATCATTGGGGACAGTCTCTTAACAAACCCATCCAATGACACTATATGTACTGTACCCAATGCCCAACTCCCCTGCCCAAACAAGACTCACCAGTATCTTAACCTAACACACCACAAGCAATCGTCTACTTACAGACACACCCAACTCGGATGCCTCATTAATCAAGAGTGCACTCAAGAACGCAAGATCAATCCCTGCACATGCGTTAGATATTGCAGATCTTATTGTGACCAACAACCTGGACATTTTTAGCAATCTCTGAAACCTGGCTCCATTCAGTCGCAGGTCCAGCTCTCTTTCTGGCCATTCCCGAAAATTACACCATTTTCAGAACGGACAGAGAAGCCTCCAGGGGCAGAGTACTAGCCTTCATTGCAAAAAATCAGCTTGGCTTAAGAGAACTCCCTAACCAACGGTTCCCCTCAGGGGAACTCCTTTCCATCAAACTACCTCTCACTGACTCCCGTACCTTGACTATCCACCTCTTTGAACGGATTGTGTCCTCCCACGTATTCCTCATCTTAGATAATCTGCCAGCTTGCTGCTTCTTTCTTCGGAACAATTTTTCGCCAGAGGGTGCTGTGCTTGAGGCCATGTAGTTTTAGTCCCTCGAGGGCCGCCATCGAGTGTCAACGTCATCCGTCGTATAAAGGGCTCAAGCTGCGCCCGTTGGTCTTTGTTCTGTTTTTCCGAGCTTCTGCTTTGTGTTTCAAAAACGGCGCATCAGTTCTTTCATTGAAAATATATTCATCTTCAACTCCTACCACACCCAAGACGGGTTTTAAAAAGTGTCTGAAGTGTGGAAGGAAGATGTCCATTATGGATCCTCACCACAACTGCCTTTGTTGCCTCAGCCCTGACCATCGGGTCGACGAGTGCGGTTCGTGTCGGGCGATGTCGAATAAGGCTCTTAAGGAACGCCAAGGTAAGCTAGCAGTGGGAGAGCAGTCTTTTAAGTCTCCAAAAAGACAAAAAGACTCGGGAGAGTCGAGTAGAAAATCTCGTCACGAGTCGAGGAGGTCGAAGAGTCGCTCAAGGAAATCTTCCTTCTTTTCATCTAAAAAATCAAAAAAGCGACGTTACAAATCTTCTTCCTCTTCTTCCTCCTCGCCTGACAGAAGGTTCATTTCATGTCCTAAGCATGATTCCCCCAAAAAATGGGAGGCCCTTAGGGCTTCAATGCTAAAGATTTTTGAGAAGGCAGCCCGACCCCCTCAAAAAAAGTTGCAAAAGTGACAGAGGGAAATCGAAAACTGTACACGCAAAATCCGAAAAAAAAGTCAAGGGCGTCCTTGGAGGATGATTCTCCAGCCTCTCATGAAACAAGACAAAAACCTTCGGTGCACAAATCGAGGTTAAAAGAGGACAAAATGGCATCCTCTTCATCGAAGTCAGGCATTGACTCGACACGTCCTTCGACAACTTTGTCGAAGCCAAAGATGGCGTTGATGTCATAAAGCACCAAAGTATTGGCTGAAAAGGATACGGTACTCAAAAGGATACAGATGGTAGGGTCTTCCGGATCCCTGTTCACACGATTTAATAGTTGTGAAGTCAATTTTAGACCTTCCAAATGATACGACTCTCTGACTGATGAAACGGGCAGAGAGATGGATCACTGGAAAGGGCGTGGGTAAAGTACAGGAAGTCAGCCTAGAACAAAATAAAGTATCATAAGAAACTGTCCCAAATCGACTCTCTATGATAGAACAGTATTTGGCATTAACTCACACACTGACCTTATGACTAGTGTAGAAGAATCCAGCAGAAGTCTCTTGAGGTAAATCCGGAATTAGAACAAACGACAAGGAAGGGAAGATTAGTAAGGGAGACTTATCCCGAACGGCACGAGGCTCACGCTAGATACCGGGTTGCTGCACCACAGGATAGCGTCCAAAGTACAGTTCACTGTCACCTTCCAACAGTCCTTGAAAAGCTCCTTCCCACGTAGAGAAAAGTATAGAAATGAATAAATCCACCTGTTAATATCACAGATGCAGGAGTCGTAAATAGCGCCCTTTTGTGGAATAAACAAAGTACACGCGGTACTGAACAGCCGCGAAGAAAATAGAGTGCGCGTGTGGAATTACACGCGAACAGGATTCACGCAGTCCAGGCCAGCCGCGCTTGAAGACAGCGTGCGCTTGAGGAATTGCACGCGAACAGGATTCACGCAGTCCAGGCCAGCCGCGCTTGAAGACAGCGTGCGCTTGAGGAATTGCACGCGAACAGGATTCACGCAGTCCAGGCCAGCCGCGCTTGAAGACAACGTGTGCGTGTGGAATTACACGCGAACAGGATTCACGCAGTCCAGGCCAGCCGCGCTTGAAGACAGCGTGCGCGTGTGGATTTGCACGCAAACAGGATACACGCAGTCCAGGCCTGCCGCGCTTGAAGACAGCGTGCGCGTGTGGATTTGCACGCGAACAGGATTCACGCAGTCCAGGCCAGCCGCGCTTGAAGACAGCGTGTGCGTGTGGATTTGCACGCGAACAGGATTCACACAGCCCAGGACAGCCGCGCTTGAAGACAGCGTGCGCGTGTGGATTTGCACGCGAACAGGATTCACGCAGTCCAGGCCAGCCGCGCTTGAAGACAACGTGCGCTTGTGGATTTGCACGCTGACAGGATACACGCAGCCCAGGACAGCCGCGTTTGAAGACAACGTGCGCGTGTGGAATTACATGCGAACAACCAGCTCCAGGAATCAGCGTGTGGCGGAAAACACACTATAGAAGGCCCAAGAAGCAGCTGAGGAAAAATGCAAGGAACGCAGATCCAGAGGTTCAGCTGCACAACGCCAAATGATTCGATCAGAAGCAGCGAGTGAAGTTTCCACGCTACTTATATACGTAATGCCGTAGCTCACGTGACGAAGTAGAATTCACGTGAATTTAGCGACGTGAAAAGTGCAGACGTCGCTTTCCCGGCAATGAATCGAACAACCGCCATTTGGAATAGAACGGTCTAGCTGTTCTATGAGCGTAAGAGGTAGAACCACGTCCAGCATGCATGACAGTTGATACCTTCGACCACAGTGTCGAAGCCTCTCTCGACGACATCGAAGCCTTCCTCGATGACCTTGAGGATTCTTTCGAGCACATCAAAGCCAGCGTCTATTCCATCGACGCCTTTGATGCCTTTGTCGGAGAAATCTTTAATACCGATGCCCAAAATTACATTTATGGCTAAACCTAGGTCAATGCTGCCACCTTTACTAGAAAAAATCTTCCATCCTCAGCCCAGGCAGGAATTTTTTTAATCCATGTCCTCTGTTTTTGAAAAACAATCCTCATATGAAGAAATTACATCAGCTAGTGTTCGATTTGGGACAAGAGAAGTTCCTGAAGAATTAATAGACCCAAATACCAAAATGGCCGACCTTTATGACTGCCTACAGTCGGCCAGTGGCCTAGATACCTCACCTGAGGTAGAATTTGAAAGACCAGACCCTACTGACCACGCAGAATCTGGGTATAGGAACCTCATGGGAAGAGTCATCGACTTCATGGGGTGGAAGACGGTGTCCCCGAGTTATGACCAGGATGACATGACAGATATTATTGATGAAGGACCTCAGAAGGATCCGATCCTTCCTTTCCACGTGCTCTACAAAAGAGAGTTATGGCAAATTGGGAAATCCCAGAATCTTTACCAGCTGTAAATAAAAAATGTTTGGGAAAGTGCAGACCTTCACTTTCAGATCCAGAGTACCTGTCTAAGCATCCCTCACCTGAGAGCTTGGTTATTCAAGCTGCGACTGCAAATAAGCAATCAGCTTATCCCTCCATGCCCCCTGACAGGGATGATAAAAAGATTGATGCTTGGGTGAGGAAAGTGTTAACTTCAGGCAGTATGGCCCTTAAATCTACTAATGTGACTTGTACATTAGCTAGATTTACAAACACCCTGTGGGACTGCTTGAATGCAGCGGCTGAACTCATCCCGGAGGGTGAGGAACGGGATGGTTTCCTGGCGATAGTGAGAGATGGAAAGGAGGCTATGGAGGAGTGCCTCAAGTCAGGACTGGACACTGCTGATAGTGTGAGCAGGTCCATGGTGGCTAGCACGGTTTTACGCAGATTTGCTTGGCTGAGAAAATCTGGTTTTGCATCTGATGTACAGTACATGTTACTCAATATGCCATTTGACGGATATATTCTGTTCGGCAGCAAGGCGGACAAGAGCTTGGAAAAGCTGCAGACCTCAAAAGCGGCAGCAAAATCACTCAGCACCCCTATAAGGCAGCCTCAACAACACTCTTACGCAGGCTCATCTTCCTGGAAGAGTCGCCCCTTTCGCTTCTATTCCTCCTTTGGAAAAGGGAGGGGGCTGTCCAGTCAGAGAGGCCAACAGAGAAAACCCTTTTGTGGTGGAAAAGGGAGAGGTGCTAGATCAGCCACAGCAGCGGCTACTACCTCCTCAGCCACTGCTGCAGCCGCTGCAAAGCCACTTTGGGGTCTTAAGCCACAAAACCCTGCTGGGAGGCAGAATCACTCGGTATCTGGACCAATGGCGGGGCATTACGTCAGATGCCTGGGCACTAGAGATAGTGACCCATGGTTACTGCCTTCCTTTTCATCAAAGACTTGAAGATCATCCACCTGGAACCAATTCTGTAAAAATTCCAGAATCTTGTGCAGGAGATTTTAACCCTGCTAGAGAAATGTTCAGTAGAACATGTACCTGTAGCGGGGAGGAACAAGGGTTGGTACTCCCCTTATTTTCTCATCCCCAAGAAAGATGGAGGGTTGAGACCCATCTTGGACTTAAGAAACTTGAACAAGTTCCTCAGGAAGGACAAGTTCAAGATGGGGACCCTTTCTCAAATCCTTCATGCTCTTCAGCTTCAGGACTGGCTGGTTTCATTGGACCTTCAGGATGATTACTTTCATGTGCCAATCCATCTCAAGCACAGAAAGTACCTGAGGTTTGCAATTGGCGAATCTCACTATCAGTTTCGAGTTCTGTCATTTGGGCTGACCACTTCCTCATGGCATTCTGTATTTTTCTGGTGCCAGAGGTTCGGCTGAGGATGAGATCCCTTCAATGGGCACTTAGGACTCAATGGTCCCAGTTTTCGGGGGAGATGTCAGATCTTATGCAAGTCTGGACCAGTGTAGCTCAAGATCTTTTATGGTGGGCTTGCAAGAAGAATATCCTCAAGGGGGAACAGTTTTGGCAACCATGGCCGGAGATAACGGTAGTGACGGACGCCTCACTCACGGGGTGGGGAGCCCACACCAACGATCTGACAATCAGCGGTCGTTGGTCTCCGTCGGAGTCCCAACTATACATCCACCTTCTGGAGCTGAGGGCAATCAGACTAGCGCTGAAGGCCTTCCTGCCGTCTGTACAGGGAAAGAATGTCCCGATAATGACCGACAACACAGTGGCCATGTATTACCTCAACAAAAGAGGAGGCGTAGGATCACTCCCACTGTGCAGAGAAGCAATGCAGATCTGGTTCTGGGCAATGCAAGAAGGAATCTCTCTATCGGCAATTCATCTAGCCAGAGAGAAAAACACAGCGGAAGATGCTCTGAGCAGTCTCCCACGAATGGGAACTAGCTCAGGAAGTCCTTCAAGAGATCTTTGCCCTTTGGGGAGCCCCTCAAGTGGATCTGTTCTCGACCGGTACCAACCGAAAGAGAGAACTGTACTGTTCAAGAGAATTTCCCCCGAGAGGAGCTCTAGGGGACGCGTTCGTGGTGGACTGGATATTTCCACTCCTTTACGCGTTCCCTCCAGTCCCTGTGATTCCTCAGGTAATCAGGAGGTTGAGAAAGTTCATGAAAACCATGATCCTAATTTCCCCGGATTGGGCCAGGAGAACATGGTACCCGGACCTTCTGGACATGTCCATCTGCCCTCCAATACGTCTTCCGCAAAGAGAGGATCTCCTCTCGCAAAGGGAAGGTCAAGTTCTCCATCAAGGGGGTCAAAGCGCTCAGCCTTCACGCTTGGCTTCTGAGAGGCTGAGATATAAGGATTGGGACCTTCCCGATGGCGTTATGGAAATTTTGCTTTCGGCTAGAAGGCCAGCAACAAAATATTTGTACCGGTGTCGTTGGAAGAAATTCAGTAACTGGTGCAGGGATAAGAATGTGGATCCTTTTCAATGTAGCACTCCCATGGTGCTTTCCTTTCTTTTACATTTGGCCAACTCGGGGCTCCAAGATGGTACTATTAAAGGATATCTAGCTACGCTAGCGATCTTCAAGCGCTCCTCAGAAGAAGTTTCGTATTTTAAAATGCCTTTAGTTGTCCAATTTCTTAAAGGGTTAACAAATGTGTTCCCTCCTACACCTTTTCATGTTCCCATTTGGGACTTAAATTTAGTTTTAAATTTTCTTGTGTGCCCCTTTTGAGCCTTTACATTCTTGCCCTTTAAGGCTCCTAACCTTTAAAACTGTTTTACTAGTGGCTTTAACTTCAGCTCACAGGGTGAGTGAGTTGCAGGCACTCTCTTGTAAGCCTCCTAACACTATTTTCCACAAAGATAAGGTTATTTTGAAGGTCAAACCCTTTTTCTTACCTAAAATAGTTTTAGATTTCTATCTGTCACAAAAGAATACTTTACCTTCCTTTTACCCTCCTCTGCACGCTAGTAAAGAGGAGGAAAGGTTCCACAGGCTGGACCCAAAAAGGACTCTCAGCTTCTATATCTCTAGACTTGAAAGATTTAGACAAACTGATCAGTTATTTGTTAGTTACACTGGACACAAATTAGGCCTTGGTGTGTCCAAACAAACCGTATCTAGTGGATAATCCTAGAAATATCTGAATGTTACAGGTTGGCTGGGAAAGAGCCTTCAGATGGATTAAGGGCTCATTCAACCAGGGGCATAGCAACTTCCACGTCTCTTCAGATGAGTGTTCCTGTGCAGGGCATTTGTGCAGCGGCCACCTGGTCATCCATGCACACCTTTGTAAAACATTATTGTTTAGAATCCACTTCTTACCAAGGAGGCCTTTTTGCAAAAGCCATCCTTCATTCAGTACATAATTAAAAACTCTGGTACTCCCTCCTCCAAATTACTACTGCTGTGGGAGTCTATCTAAGATGAGGAATACGTGGGAGGACACAATCCATTCGAAGAACAAGTTACTTACCAACTGTAACGTTCTTTCGACTGGATGTTCCTCCCACGTATTCCTCATCGAACCTACCCCTCCGTACGGTTTTTACGCTTTTTACACTTTTACTTCCTTAAGAGCCTGACATCCTTCGATGCCTGATACAAGGAATGATGTCGGCACTTGACAGCAGCCCACGAGGGTCTAAGACTATGCGGCCTCGAGCACATCGCCCTTTGGCGAAAAAAATTTCCGAAGAAAGAAGCAGCAAACTGGCAGATTATCTAAGATGAGGAAGACGTGGGAGGAACATCCAGTCGAAAGAACGTTACAGTTGGTAAGCAACTTGTTCATCTATAGACCTACAGGTCCAACATCCTCATTTAAGGAAGATATCACACAACTCCTCACTTGGAACACTAAACCAGGCTTTCAAATTATGTTGCTTGGAGATTTAAATCTAGGCCTCTCCGACGCCAACAATGACAACACCTCAACCATCAATGAACAGGGTTTTTTGCACTGCATTACCAACCCTACTCACAGTAAAAGCAGGACCTTGGACTGGCTAGCAGACCTAAACTGTGACACGAAGATTCTTTCTAATACACCTTGCGCCTGGTCTGACCATCACTTTATCTCCTTCACCATCCAGGACTACCCTCTCCCAGACTCTTGTTCTATCCAAGCACCATCTGCACTCACTAGAAATAAACGTAATATTACAGTTGAGAGATTACTGCCCTTGTTGCACCCTATCACTAATCACCCCAACCACGCTAGCGTTGACCCATTGTCATTGGAAGAGTTGTACAATCAAACCCTTCTTCAGGCTGTAGATAAAGTAGCACCTTTAAAAATGCGCAAAGCCAAGCCGCTTGCACACCTAAACACGTGGGACACTACCAACCTTAAAACTACCAAAAGAACAGCAGAAGTGAACTGGAAAAAAAGAAAACGGTCTTGAACAGAGAGAAGTTCGCCTCTGCCTCTAACAACTCCAAAGCTGCCATCCTCCAAACTAAAAGTGCCACTTACAGCGAAAGAATTACGGACGCTAATTCTGGCACCAAATAATTGTTTACCATCCTTCGCGAACTAGAATCTCCTTTGCCACCACAAGAATCTTGCAGCAAAGACTTCACCTGGTGCACAAACATTCAAAAAGCTTTGCTGGACAAATTTCACTTCTACAAACAAAAATTGAAGCAAAAAAACTTAGCTTGCCACTTGATACTCAATTCTTAGTGAAAATAGATTCCCCTATGAAACCTTTCACTCCATTTGAGTTTGCCCCTGTCTCTGTAACTAACGTAAAAAAAAATTTCTATTCTCAAACCGTCCAGATGTCCAGGTGACATCTGCCCAGCTATAGTCATCAACGATGCAGTGGAGGTGCTTGCTCCATTCATCACGTCTATAAAAAATGCCTCCTTCGAAACAAGCACTGTCCCAACCAACCTTAAAGATGCCTGGGTCCTCCCGCTACCCAAAAAACCCATGCTAGACTCTAACATCCCTAATAATTATCGGCCTATAACAACTGTACCATTCTTACTCATAATTTTGGACAGGGCTGCCTATCTGCAAATTCAAAACCATTTAGAATCCAATAATCTCCTCGGCCTTCACCAGTCAGGCTTTAGACCAGGTCACGGCACTGACTCAGCACTTATAGACTTAAAAATCCAAATGGATGGGCTGAAAGACGAAGGTAATTTAATGCTCCTTCTCCTACTAGACCTATCAGCGGCCTTCAATCTGGTCAACCATAAAGTCCTCTGCAAACATCTGACCTCGGCGGCCCACTTCTCCACTAAAACCTCTCTATGGATACAGTCCTTCCTCTCCAACAGAACAATGACGATATTCACCGCAACGGCATCTGCTGAGTCTACCCCAGTCTCCTATAGGGTACAGCAGGGCACTTGTTTCCCACACATTGTATAACATTTTTACCAAGCCACTTTTTGACCCCCACTTGGATGACTTGGGTGTCACCCACAGGAACTATGTTGATGACACCCAAATCCTCATTCCTATCACATGCTCCTACAACATTGACTCTGAGCTACTCAATGAAATATACCAAACTATATAGGCTTGGATGGCTATCCATGGCCATCGTCTTAACGATGATAAAACCTATCGGATTGCAGAACTGACTAAACAACCTAGACGACCAATTCAAAATCCTTTAACATTGACAGCATCAGTATTTAAGTTTCCAAAGAGAAAACTTTAGGCATCTACCTTGACTCGGCCCCTCCGCGGCAGCCTACACATCAAAATATATTATTGGCTGTAGAGTTTTCCTTTCAACAGACAGCGGCATTACCCTGGCCACAGCCCTAATATTATCTAGACTAGACTATTGTAATGCCTTGTATGTCGGCACGAACAGCCGTAATGAGGAAAAAACAACAGGTGCTACAAAATAATGCGTTAAGAGCGGCACTCAATATCCCGAGAGCCAACCACATTAACTCAGCAAGACAAAATGTCCACTGGCTCCCAGTCCAGGATAGAATTGCCTTCAAAACCCTTTCACTAACACTTAAGTGCCTCTCGGATTCAGCCCAAAAATATCTAGTGAACAAATTCACAAGAAATCAATCTAACATACCTACCCGGTCCACACATGCATACCTTCTAAAGATTCATAGATTTAAACTACAAAAAGCACGGGGTAGCAACTTCCCAGTTCTAGCTGCTAAACTTTGGAACTCCATGCCCCCAGCTCTAAGAGCTGAACCGTCCTTTGGGACTTTTAAAAAAAATGTGAAAACCTGGCTCTTCGAACATGAGCAGTAATGTCGCTTCTTTGCTTACAATTGTATTGGTACTGTCATGAAATGTCTCTTTCACAATGTTTCCTTCTGTATCACTACTGTAATGAAATGTCTTTCCCTATTGTAACAATACAGTAATCTTCAAGGAATGCGCCCAGATACCTTAGGGTTAGGTACGCTTTACAAATTAACAAATACCTAAAAAAAATTTTAAAAAAAAAACATTGTGTCAAGAGACTATAAAGAAAAGCAGTTATTGATCAATCTTCCTCACATAAGATGTTGATGTGGAGAATCTTCGTACAAGTATTACCACTGAACACAGTTGTAGCATTAGGAGTTTTTATCATGGAAGGCAAGTGTACCAGGAAAGAAGATCATTTAAAGTACTGTGGCTGTGGTAACAAGAGTTGTTGGCAAGCACTTGTTGATTTCATTTTCTTTAGTTAACTGTTGAATAACTGTCCCATCCTGACAAAAGGGTTTCCTTTGAAGGAGAAGTATGGTGTGGTAATGAATACACGGCCTTTTGAAAAGAATAAGTACTTTAATTTATTAACTGGTTTTATGACTAAGAAAACTTCACGTTATCAAGCATAAGACTGTGGAAAAGTAACAGTTGTTTTCATTTGCAACTAACCATTTGTGAAGGAGACATTTTCTTTGCCAAGTGGAAGAAAACAGTGAATGGAAAAGACTTTTTGTGCTACGTTGAACAGAACTTTGTTATTGCATAGAACTTAATTTAATGCAAACCCTAGTCAAGGTATTCCTGAATTGATCCAGGGGAATGGAGTCCAACCCTAGTCACATGGAGTACTTTCTAAGACCTTTGAGTTTGAATTATGTTATTTTGTGAACTTGGCAATTGCCAAACATCCCTTGTATAATTTTATTGTGTGCATAAATGTGAGGGTGAGATACTTTTTGGACACTACGTCATTGTTAGGGAACATTCTCTTACAACTAATTTACTTCTATATTTGTGGACCCTCCCAAACATTTTGCTGTTGTTTCAGTATCCTGACCTGGCTTTTGCCAGTGCAGCACAGCCTTCAGCTGCACTCCACTGGGCTTTCGCTCATCGTTAAGGGGAAACTGACACATCCTTCAGGCTGTCAGTACTTCAAAACTGTGTTTCTCTTAGTCTTTCAACTTTGTTTCCTCTTTTGGTAACCGTTTTTCATTGCGCAAAGTACATTACTGTAGCGCGCAATGGGTGTTATCCACTAAGGATTTTTTTGGTGACTGGACAATGTGTCTAGGTTTGGACTGGTGGCAGCAAAATCTTTTTCATTTATTGGTATAACTTTTTACCAAGCCATACCACGCTTACTGCGTTTGGCTCATGATTGTGGCTAGTGCTCGTCATGGCTGTGCCACAAGGTCTTTTGTCTACTCCTTTGGCTATTTGTCCGTTGGCCTTCCTCCTGGTCTTTGTGAATTGGGAATTCATTATTTTGGAATGTAGTTGCCTGCGAAAGCTGCGTCTTTCGCGGGCTACTGCAGGTCACATGTGTGGTTACGCAGAAAGTGGGCTGGGACAGTCTGGTCCCAATCCACACTACTGGTGCCAGGATGTCTGGTGTGCCCAAGAAAATGAGAACCGCAGTGGTCCCTGATTGGACCACTGCTGGCGTGAATGAGTGGGGCAGATCTCCTCATTGGCCAGCTGGGTGCAAACACCCACCAGACTTGTGGAAATGAGGAGAGGTCCTGAATGCAGACCGGCAGATCAGCAACAGGTTGAAACAACCTGTAGATGGAGCCAGGTATCCAGAAGAGCTGAGCAGACCCAAGGTCTATCTGGAACAATGCAGAATAAGGTTCCCACCCTGAGCCCGCTGTTGTCCCGGTAGAGCCCTGCTTTGTGCTCAATCTCCAAAGACCTGTGAAGGTGCTTCAACCTGCTGGAGTGGTGGGACCAATCACTCTTGACGCCGCCTGGTTGCCCTCTAAGAGAGCCTGTTTGGAAGCATCCCAGGGCCATCCAGTGGACTATCCAGCTCCAACCTTGGCACCCGTGCAGGAGCGTTGTCACATCGAGTTTTGCCGAAACTTTGGGGAATCGCAGTTTACACTACAAAGTACCTTTTCACCGAATTTCGTCATCCCAGATGCTTTGGGCTGCGAGAGAGAACCATGCATCAGATCGTAAGAGTTGGGTTCCCCTGCGTCACTGTGTGCCAGTGACGGTCACTAAAGGCAGTTTTCCCGTGTTCCTTGAGATCAGCTGCACCAGTGCTTCCTTTGTTCTTCAACCGAGACGAGAGATGCAGCTCCTGGGGGAAACCGGACCCGCATCTGCACCTGCAGCACCCGTGGACTTTGAAGACAAATCAAGGGCAGGAATCGTGCCGCTGGCGACCCCTTGCAGATCTGCCAAGTTTGAACCTGAACCAAGCTAATGGCGGTGAGTACTGAAACCATTTACTGATGGCCCCTTGTTCATCCCTTGTGGTCCTGTCTTTGACCTGGGTAGCCTCTGCTTCCTAAAGTCCTCCGGAGGTTGGGAATAGCTTTGTTCATTGCAGCAGATCCTCCCCTGGCACTTGGAACCTCTTTTCACCCTTCAGAATCATGCCTCTTACTTTGCCAGCTCCTTAGAAATTGAACTTTGTGACTTTACGCATGACCGAGCGATTTTAGGCTTGCATCGAACATTGAGCACAAGGCTCCATTCATCGTAGGACTGGACTTACAAAGTTATTGTTATCTATCTCTGAAAACTGTCTATGCTATGAAGTTTGCCTGTCCCTTCCCCTTACAGGTTTTGGCGGTGTTCCGCACTGACATAAGCAACTGTATACAAAGGGTGTTGTTTGGTGTTTTTACTGTGCATTTCATTATTCACTTGTGTTTATTCTTGTGCCTAACAAATTGTATATTTTTGTATACTACTGTTTAAGGGTAATTCTTTGTGTCTTACTGTGTGTGCTCATCAAAAACCTCAGATCACCCCCACTCCTCCTGTGACTTAGCCTCAACTGCTCTCCGAGCTACCGTAAATTGGTCTATCTTCCCGGAAGTGTTCCCTGTTTCACTAAAAAGGGTGGCCTCCTGAACCTCTGTTCACCAGAGCAGAATTTAGAAATCCATTCCAACAAATTGGTGTACAGGGGTGGGATGAGAACTGAGGTACTTTGGTGTTGCACACTGGTGTAGTGCCTGGATTACAGTTACACAGTAACACATTGGGTTCATTACGAGCTTGCCGGTCCAGAAACAACGGTACCGGTAAGCTTGCCGGTACGGTTGATTCCGGACCGGCAAACTACGAGTTCTGTGAGCGGGTGCCTTTCAACCCGCCAGGTCTGACCTGGCGGGCGGAAAGGCACCCGCTCGCAGACCTTGATGGATGCACCGGCATTCATGAATGGTGCCGGTGCACCCGTCCTCCCCATTTCCATTGAGTCCAATGGGACTCGAATGGGAATGGGGAGTAATATTTTCCGGCGCCCGGCAATGGGCAATTAACGGGACCGCTGGGGCCGTAATGCCCCGGTAAGTCCCCATTGCCGGTGCCGGAAAATTCATGACTGCCAGAGTCATAATGAGGCCCAGTGACATTTGTTAGCTAGTAATTGTAAACCACCTGCTAAACTTATCAAATGGTATCAGTCACTTCTATTAATTTAGGTACTTCTAAGTCTGAAACTTTAAGAAGGCTAAGTGCAGAAAGAGGTATCACTACCTCTGGCACAAAAACTGAATTGATCCAAAAGATTGTAGATTGGCAGGAAAGTAGAATTATGCCTCTCCCCTCCTATGATGGTGAAGAAGGTGCTGAGGCTGCTCCCAGTAAGTCATGATATGGTTGTGGCTGCCATCATAGAGAGAAAGGGTGAGGAGGATTATCTTCAATTCAATGTGTCATCGGTTTCCTCTGAAGCCGAGGTTGCATTAGAACTCAAGAGACAACAGCTTAGGCTAAGAGAAAAAGAACTTGACTGTAACATGGCTAAGCTAGAGATGGAAAGGTGGAGAAACAGAAAGATTGGGAACATCAGTTGGAGCTTGCCAAGCTTTCCAAGCTTCAAGCTGCCAACAGCTCCTCAAGAGGGTCGGGCAATGGTTCTGGTCCCTCCTAACATCCTATATTTCCTAAAGCTCTGTTCAGTGTGTAAGATTAGAAAATTACATTATGGACTGGCTGACTGTGTTTGAGTGAACCTGTGAAGTACAGAAAGTAGTAGATGCTGATACGATTGCATGGTTACTCAGTAGACTGCCCCACTTTGGCTGCAGTGCCATTGTAGAAATGTCAAAGACTGAGAGAAAGGATTTTGCAAAATTGAAGCAAACCCTGATATTGGGGAAGACTCCTGCCCAATACTTGAAAAGATTCAGGGAGTACAAGAAAAGAGAAGGTAGTACTTGGTTGACATATGTTACTGAATCTTTACAAAATACTTGACAGGTTAGGTGGAAGGTTATAAGGTCACCGCTTTTGAAGCCATGATCCATTTGGTTAGACTGGAACATATTTTTGCCTCATGTTCCCCTGAGCTTAAGCAGCATCTGGCTGACTTTAAGGAGATTGATCCTAAGAATTGGGCCACTGCAGCAGACCTATGGCTATACCACAGGGTATCCCATAAAGACAAGCGTGCTACTGGAAAGCAGGAAGAGGGAAAGGAGCAAAAAGAGAAAGAGGGTGGGACATCTGAATAATCTTCTTCCCAATAGGGCCATACAAAGTTTAAAAAGGTAAAGTCACATAACCATGTACAGGATATTGGAACTAATCATCCCAAGCACAACTCTGGTTATTCTAAGCCTCCCTATGTCCTAAGACGCAGTGGATCTTGTGTGACTTGTGGAGCAGATTACCATGTGAAGGGGGGACGCCAGATGCAAGGTCTAAACCTTGGGGGTCCACTCTGTCAATCTGGCTTTCTCTCATGAGGAAGAAATACACACATGGGCATCCTTCTCTTCGTACTCCTTACACTGTGTGATAGGACCAGAAGCAGTCTGTTTCCCTGGGAACATAGAGCAGCTGAGGCATATGCCAACATCCCTGATGACACAAAGCAATACTTCAAGGATAGTGTCATGGTAAATGGTGTAGACACCTCCTACCATTAGGGACACTGTGACCAGCAGAAGTGTTGTGGATGGGAACATAGAATAGCTGAGGCATATGCCACCATCCCTGATGACACAAAGCAATACTTCAAGGATAGTGTCATGATAAATGGTGTAGACACCTCCTGCCATTAGGGACACTGTGACCAGCAGAAGTGTTGTGGATTCCGCTTTGGTAAACCCAGGGGAGATAGCCAGAGCCCCTCTTAAGCCCACTGAGTTAGCTGATGGACCCCTTTCAAGTTCCCACATATGCCTGTAACTCTAGCTGTGAATCGTGGAGTAGTTAAGATACCTGTGAGTGTTCAGAGTCAGGTCCCTGGGAGGGTTCTTCTAGGAAATGATCTCAGAGACGTAGGTTTTGTGGGCGATACAGCAGAACGACCCTGCACTAGGTCTCAGACCAAGGCTGCCATGGCCAAGACCAAGGCTGAGCCAAAGCCAAAGGGGAAACCCAAGGCTAAAGGAGTAAAGAAACCAAAAAGATGGAGAGAACATTCCCCCCAACTCACCTACCACTGAGGTGGGGGCAGTTGGCCCAGCCCCTGAATTTGATGAGGAAGAGGGGCTGCCTGAAATTCTCAAACCCTGTGACCAACCTGAACTGCAGAGTTTGCTTGCAGAAGGTGGTCCTGATGGGGAAGAGTTCAGTAAGGGCCAACATGAGGGAGACAGGCCTGTTCCCAGCTTGATGGTGAACCTCCTGGGAAACACAGAATTTATTGGGAAGGTGGGCTCCTATATAGTGAGCCCACAGAGTCCACTGAAGGAGACCATAGGTGGTCCCCTTCACGTGAGGCCCTTCCTCCTGCAGTTGACGCATGAGGTGCAGGTCATCTTGGCATCAAGAAGACACAGGAGAGGTTAGCTATGCACTTCTACTGGCCCAAGTTGGGGGTCCAGATAGAAAGCCACTGCAGGAGTTGTGCCACTTGCCAAATCTCTGGTAAAAGTGGTGCAACAATTCAGGCTCCATTCATACCACTCCCTGTAGTGGGTATACCATTTCAGAGGGTAGGCATTAGCATTGCTGGTCCCCTTGACTCGTCAAAGTCCTCTGGTAGCAGGTTTATTCTGGTGTTAGTTGACCATGCCACCAGATATCCTGAAGCCATCCCACTTAAGACAGTGGCCCTCATTACGACCCTGGCGGAAATCGCGGTGCAAAATGCACCTTGGAGCACGGCGGAAAGCTGCCGATACCGCCATGGGGGTTGGCGGATTTTCCGCCCCATTCCGACCTTGGCGGGGCGGTAAATCCCCAATCCCCATTTTACCCTTCCCCATTCCCATTCTTGCCCCATAGGGTATAATGGGAGTGGGGAAGGCGTTAATTACGCCACCGTAAAGTACGGTGGCGTAATTAACAACAAGGTCCCGTAGCGCCATGGATTTCTCCGCCCGGAAAAACCAGGCGGAGAAAGGCTCCATGGCGCTACGGGAACTCGTAGTAGGGCGGACGGGTCCGCCACGAATACCGCTGGCGTAAACCCACTCCGGCAGGGTCGTAATGAGGGCCAGTAACTGCCAGGTCAGTTTCTAAAGCATTGCTCGTTATTTTCAGTAGGGTTGGCCTCCCTAAAGAAGTTGTGTCTGACAGGGGCGTTAACTTCATGTCCAAGTACATGTAAGCCATGTAGAAGGAGTGTGGGGTTTCCTATATGTTGTCTTCAGCTTATCATCCACAGACAAAAGGCTTAGTTGAGAGGTTTATCAGAACTCTCAAAAGCATGATTAGAACTCTTAAGGCACCCCATAGGAGAAAGTAGGATCACCTTGCACCATGCTTACTCTTAGCCTACAAAGAGGTCTTTGAGCAAGGGGTTGGATATAGTCTCTTTGAACCTCTCTTTTGTCACCCTGTCAAGAGACCACTAGCTATAGTCCAGGAATGGTGGGACCTCCCCACTCCTGTCACTACAGATGTGGTGGACTATTTGCTAGGATTGAGAAGGAGGATGGCCTTACTGATGGCTCGGGCCAGTGACAAGTTGAGGGCTGGTCAGGCATTGGTCAAACATTGGTATGACCAGGAAGCTTCACTTGTGCATTTTTCTGCAGGCCAGGAAGTCACAATCATGAATCCCATACGGCCTAGGGCCCTGCAGGATAAATGGGCAGGCCTGTAAAAAGTTGTGGAGCAACTGGGTGAGGTGAACTATTTAGTGGACCTTGGGAGGCCTGGGAAAGCCCCTAAAGTGTTCCATGTAAATAAGCTGATGGCATTCACCCCTAGGGTTGACTCGGCTCTTGGCATCAGACAGAGAGGAGGAGGAATCTGAACCCCTCCCTGATCTGTTTCAAGGTTTTCCTTCAGATGGCTCCATTGAGAGTGTCAAATTGGCTCCTCACCTGTCTGCTCAGCAGCAAGGTGAGAAGAGGACTGCTGAGGCAATTCTCCCCCTTGTTCTCACTTACTCCAGGTTTGACACCTTGGTGCAAACATGGAATAAATACTGGAGATAGTGTGCCTACCAAACGTAGGAAGTATCGGATGTCAGATCAAGTAAGGTCCCACATCAAGTCTGAGGTCAACAAGATGTTAGATCTAGGGATGATTGAACCCTCCAGTAGTCCATGGTCCAGGCTTGTGGTTCTGGACCAAAGGCAGGTACCTCTAGCTTGATGTTCTGTGTGGCTCTGAATGCTGTCACCAAGACAGATGCTCACCCCCTACCAAGAACAGACAAATTGGTAGACAATTTAGGTGCTTCCAAGTATCTCAGCAATTTTGATCTCACTGTAGGCTATTGGCAAATATCCCTGACAGAAGATGCCAAGGAGAAGACTACATTCTCAACTCCATAAAGGCTTTACCAGTTCAGCGTACTGCCATTTGGACTAAAGAATTCACCTGCCACTGTTCAAAGGTTGGTCACCCATGTTCTGAATGGGTTGGAGGAATTCTGCATTGCATTTCTGGATAATATAGCAGTCTTCATCCCCACATGGGAAGAACATGTAAAACATCTAGGAGCATTTCCAATCTCAGGGCACATCCCCCGTCTATGCACGCACCTACTCCTAGCAGCAAAAATTGCAATGGCCCGGTTGTGGAAAAACAAAGACGGACCTTCAATAGCACTATGGTGGTCCAAGTGCTGGGACATAGCGGTTGCCGAAAAGATCATGGCAATCCGCTCAGGGACCCTGAATAGAGCCCTAAACATCTGGGACCCATTTATGGACTACGCAGCTAAATTCCCAGCTCTCACCAGAAGGCCTCCACTAACCAGATGGCTCCAAGGCAGCCCGCTTTACTAGACTATACACTCAAACCAGATCAACCTAGAGCGCGAGACCCTGCTCGAACACCGTGAACAGATAGGGCCATGGACAACAACTATCAGGTCACCAACACTCACCTCCCCCACCAAACCGCTCGAACTGCATTATCACGCTGATGCGACTACTGATTACTGCAATGTTGTTGATGTTGTGCTTATCTGTAAAACCCCAATAAAATGTTGTTATGAAAAAAAAACACGTAGGAATAGTATTGCATGCTCTTCCGAAGGTCCACCTGACAATAAGGCCAGCAAGTGTCAAATTGGTCAGGGCTCAGTGGTCTACCTTGGGTATGAGATTGTTGGAGGTAGGATTCAGCCTATTCTCAGCAAGGTACAGGCAGTATAGACTGGTCTATCCCTACAACCCAAACAAACCCAAGTGAGGGCTGTCCTGGGCCTCACTGGATATTTCAGGAACCTCATGGATATTTATGGTACCATAGATGCCCCCCTTACTGCCTTTATTCCTCCAAAGAAATCCAAGAGGATCAGTGGTCTGAGGAATATAAGAAGGCTTTCCAAGGCTTTAGAAACCCCCTGTGCCAGGCCCCTGTTCTTAGGGCTCCTGACTATCAGAAACATTTTATTATGCAGACAGGTGCATCTGACATGGGGATAGGTGCAGACGTGAAAGGCAGGGAACACCCTATTGGATTGATCAGCTGCCAGCTTAAGGACAGAGAGCTCAGCTGGTCCAATGTGGAAAAAGATTTTATTTCCATAGTGTGGGTCCTTAGGAAGCTGAGGCCCTACCTCGATGGGACCCATTTCACTATACAGACTGACCATAGGCCTTTAAAGTGGCTGATGAACATGAAGGATGAGAATCCCAAGTTCTCAGGTGGTCCATTAGCCTTTAAGGCTTTGACTTCACTGTTGAGCATAGGCCAGGTGTCCAACATAGCAATGCTGATGGGTTATCCAGAATATTTAACCGACCTGAACATGACTCATCCAGGGGTGGATTAGTTCCCCCTATCCTTAGTCTGGGAGGGGCATGGGTTAGGGAAAGTTTCTCTTACGACTAATTTACCTCTATATTTGTGGACCCCCCCAAACTTTTTGCTTTAGTTTCAGCATCCTGATCCGGCTTTTGCCAGTGGCGCGCAGCCTTCAGCTGCACTCCACTGGGCTTTCGCTCATCATTACGGGGAAACTGATACGTCCTTCAGGATGTCAGTACTGAGAAACTCTGTTTCTCCTAGTCTTTCGATTTTGTACATTAGTGTGCCGCGCAAGGGGGTCCTTGTGTTTTCTGGATCCAGTCGTCTACTAAGGATTTTTTGGTGACTGGACAATGTGCCTAGGAGTGGGCAGGTGGCTGCAGATGTCATGTAATTGTATTACTTTTTACCAAGCCAAACTGCGCTTACCGCATTTGGTTCATGACTGTGGCTACTGTCCATCATGGCCATACCATGAGGTCTTTAGCCATTTTGTCTGTTGGCCTTCCCCCTGGTCTTTGTGACCCTGTAAAAGCAAAAAGAGAAATATCGAGGCTGAGTACCACAAAAAGAAATACACCAAACACAGGCTTATGAAGATTCTCAGATCTTTATTCAAATAACTGTACAGTTTACAAAGAAACAAAATAACAGATAGCTATCTGGCCCTCAGTACATCACAACGAATACCAGCCCTTTCGGTGTGAGAAGTGAGAGGTACTGGACGTCTACATATTCACATCTTTCATACAATTCTCAATCTCAATGTCCAGCCCCTCTGCAAGTCAATCATTCTCGGACTAGGGTTCGTGCCGAGTTCGCCCCTAGTTAGTCCAACTATATGCATGTGGATTACGTCTAGTTTATAAAACAACTAATCACAATGGCAACAGTGTATCTTAGAATTTGACATTAAGCCTTAGTACATGTTTTATACAATGTAGTTCAACAAGTGCTCACATTCAGTATTTAAACATTGTATTCAATGTATGCCCGCGGATCAGATTTGTTGGCGCGAGTAATCCTTTGATCTTCATGTCAAACATAGGACATGGTGTTATTACACGACCCAAACATTTAGCATACAGGCAGTTTAGGCATTAACCTATGTAAAGGTCAGGATAGCTAAGGTTACAAGCAGGAGAATGCTGTCCACCATTTTAGAATACAGAGTGACTTTGAGGTGGAAATCAAAATGGCGGATGTTCCCAAAATGGCGGCTAGGTCGATCTAAGGTCGGGACCTTGCAACGCAGATTTCTTCGCAGAGCGACTGGGCTTAGGCCAATATATACATAAAGGAGGCATAATATGATATCCCATTTAACAAACCCTCCTTTTGGCATAAGGCAAGCGCTAAACTAATTCTAGTCACTTTACGAGTAACTCCACGTCTCAATGTCCATACATCCTGAATCACTATCGGAAATATCAATTGCCATGAGGTCGGATACTAAGATTTCTTTCAGCACAAATTCATTGGAGATTTTCTCTGGGGTGCATATTTTGTGACCTAATGCACCCATCGCTTGTGCACAACATCTTCCTACTATCGTACATATACCAGGAAGACATTGTATACAGCAGCAAAGAAACAACAGAATACCTAAAATAATCATCAAGACCGACTTCCATCCCCAAGATCGTAGCAGGTCCCAGAACCAAGCGCTAAGTTCCCAGTTTCCCACAGGAACATGCATTTCTGAACTAAGGACATGCAGATTTTGGATCGCTCTAAAGATTGTTGGGAAGGAATCTGGCACGAAAACGCAGCAAGCGGACCCCACTAATTTACATACCCCACCACATTCAGCCAGGATGACATCTAATGCCATCCGGTTCTGAAGTGCCACTAACCTTATTGCTTTCTGTTCTAACGTCATATTGTAGAGTATGTCAGTGGTCCGGTTGATGGTCCTCTCCAGTACTCTCGCTAGTCTCCTGATGTCTTCTGAGTTCAGTATCTGCCCCCAAAATGGCACAAAGGATTTAGCTACATCGCCCAGAACTTGTGCTGAAGTATCGCCATTCTCGTTCTGCCGTGGACAAGCCTTTGAAATTTCTATAGTGCTAGCAATGAATACCCCGGGTAACAGAATCCCTAAATAACAAGTTCCCTGCCAATCCCTGGGTAACCATGGAAATGCTACATCACTGCAAAGAAAGTAGACAGGTTCGCCTACATACAAAGGTCTGTCCTCACTAATCAAATCCGCAACGCTGGCGCAACCTCTAAAATCGCCCATTGACTGTGTACCATTCCTCTGTATGCAGAAAGAAACTGAATTGGGGCTGTGGTTAACAGTATAAGAAGGTGGCATGGCATCTCTATTGCCTATAGGAGCCATCTTAAAAGAAATTAAAGATTGGAAAGGACGGGACAATCAGAAGGCCTAATAGAAGCAACATTTGGCTTGCTCCTATTCGCAAAAAGTGAGCATCCCAGGGGCATCAGAACACGTTTTTCAAAATCGTTCAAGCTCGTCCCATCAAAGTTCCCTGAGATGCTATCGTTCCATCGGCCAAAGAATAGTGCTCTAAGAAAAGCATAGCAAGCAGTTGTCAAAGGTAAAGGATGAATAAACCAACCCAGCCCCTTAACCCCGTGTTGCTGTAAATGCAAAAAAAAACAACAATTAGACCTATTAAGAATGGTATGTGTAGCGTTCATGATGAGTAATGGAGTGTTGTTGTGGTAACTCTGTGCTGAGAATCTCTCGGAGAGAAAGTATGCAGATGTACAAAAGGAGTAGGAACAGTGGGTACATTTTCAGTGGGTAAAACATTTTGGAGCGGATGTATTTCTTCCAGATACCAAAATCCTAAGGCAGTGACTATTGTAAAACCGATCAACATTATCACTAAGCAACAATACATTTTCGGGGCCCACACATTTGAATGTTCATTTCCGTAGCTGGTCACACAGTCTCTTATCTTTTCCATATGAGCGGGAGCGATTGCAGGCATTGTTCTTCAAACGATTTACACCAATGTTTTTTTGCTGGCGACCTCCAGGCCGAGCGTCTTCTTAGTCCTTTCACAAACCCTAGCCAACAGAATCCCCTTCTACACAGATGATCGGGCCAAAAAAGGCAAGCCATTGATGACTTCTTCGATGGCACAGCCGAACCGTGCAGTAAGTCTATTTCCTCTGACGCAGATCGTACCTTGTGATCCCTGGTACTGAGTGATCTGTGAACGTGTCATCACTCCCTGTTGGAAGCGACGAATCCAAAGCAGGATCTGATGCAAGATCCAGAGCAAATTCAAAAGACGAAACTGTTGGAGAGTGTGGAGACGAAATGGCTGTTTCCCCAGGCCTCACGGGCTCAGGGAGAGTCTCCGATGTACTCTCGATGCTGTTTACTGCTTCGTGATCGTTGGTTGCAGTACTGATGAGGGGTTCTGTATCTTCTGTAGCGTGTGGCACAGGGTGTGGAATCCTCTTGATGTGTGACGCGTGGATCCAATTCTTCTTTCCTGCTGCCCGCACCGCCATCTGTGTGACCAGGAGGACCTGATGTGGGCCCCGCCAACAAGGTGCGAGGCAAGAGGATCGCTCGAATGCTTTCATAAGGACCCAGTCACCTGGCCGTATGCTGTGGCCAGGGCCCTCATATTTCACAGGTAAAGCCTCTCGTACCTGGTGATAAATCAAATACAGAGTTTTAGTTAACTGGCCACAATAGTCAGAAAGAAGTACATTATCAACCTCGTGCAAAGAACGGGGCCTGGAAATATTCCAAATGTTAGCTGGCCTACCCATGACCACCTCAAAGGGAGAGAGCCCAGTCTTAGTTTGAGGGGTCGTCCTCATGGACAATAATACGATCGGTAAGGCGTCCAGCCATTTTTGTTTGGTGCCAGCACACGTCTTAGCGAGCTTGTTTTTGATGATGGTGTTGTGTCTTTCTACTAGTACAGCACTCTGTGCGTGTCTGGCCGAATGGAATCGTTTATCGATCTGTAATCCCGCGCATATCTGCAGAATTACAGCAGTTAAAAATGTGGACCATTGTCCGACCAGATGACTCTTGGCAAACCAAATCTTGGAAAATATTCCTTTAGCATGGTCTTTGCCGTGGTCATGGCTGTGCCATCTTTGATGGGAAAAGCTTCAACCCATTTGCTAAAGGCACAGATGACAACTAATACATACTTAAAATTATGGCAACGCTCCATTTCAATAAAGTCAAAATGAATCAACTCAAAGGGGACAGAAGGTGGACCAAAACTACCCCTAGGAGTTGATGTGCCCTTTCCCACATTGTGCTGCAAACAAATCATACATTCCTGAATGAATTGTTCAGTTACTTTAGGGATTTTATCATTTACCCACACATTTTGCAACATTTTGGCAACCTTACGAGCACAAATATGGGTGGGACCATGAGCCATAACAACCATCATCATAACATATGCGTCAGGCAATAACCATTTCCCTTCAACTTTGTCCACCCAGCACCTATCATCATCCAGGTTTCCCAAGCCCTCAGCCCATTTCTTAGATTCTTCTAACGTGGCATTGGCTTGAATATTCTTTACGGAATCAATACCCTCATCCAAAGTAGAGGCATTTGTGGCTTCCCTTGAAGTATACATTTCTGACGAGGGATCAGTGGCAGTCTGGCTATCTGGTCAGTGAAAGCATTACCTTTTCCTACATTGTCTATGAACTTCTGCTGCACATTTTATGACAGCTAGCTGAGTAGGGAGTGCAAGCGCTGAGAGTAACCATACTATCAAGGAGCCATGTTGGATTTTAGTACCATGTGAAGTCAAAAACCCTCTTTCTGCCCAAAGTCTGCCAAAGTTGTGAACCACCCCAAAGGCATACTGACTGTCAGTATATATATTTACTGTAAGCCCTTCGGAAAGTTACAAGCTCGGGTCAATGCTATAATCGCTGCGGCCTGCGCAGAGTTATGCGTGATTCTTTTGGTCTCCACGACCGTGCTCAACGTGGTGATTGCATTAGCAGCTGTGGATGATCCATCCGGGAGTTTGAAATAGGAGCCATCACAAATCAGCTCCCCTAGCGGATTATTCAAAGGAGTGTCCTTTAAGTCAATTCTGGCTTTAGTCTCTTGTTCTGTGGTGTAAAGGCAGTCATGCGACTCTTCGTCACTGCAAGCAGTACCTTGCGGGAAAGGTAGAAGTTCAGCCGGATTAAGGACACAACACCTTAATTTGGATGTGCGGTGCAAACAAGATCAATTTATATCTCGTTAATCGTGCAGAGGTGAGGTGTTGCGTTTGTGTTCTGTTTAATAGAATATCTACAGAGTGAGGTACCATCAGGGTTACAGCATGGCCTAGGACCATTCCCTCGCTCTGTTTAACCGACGCAGCAGCAGCAGCGACAGCTCGCAAACATCTTGGCAAAGCGCATGCTACAGGATCAAGGGCGGAAGAAAAGTAGCCGCACGGCCTATTCTTCCCTACATGTTCCTGCGTTATTACAGCCAAAGCACATCCATCATATTCATGCACATACAACTCAAAGGCCTTTTCATAGTTTGGTGTGCCCAAAACGGGTGCCGGGCACAATGCAGTCTTGAGCAGATCAAATGCTCGCTGGTGTTCCAAGTTCCACGGTAATGGCGAAGAAATGCCCTTCTTCGTCAAAGCCAACATTGGTTTAATCACTAAGGAGACATTTGGGATCCACTGCCTACAGTAAGAAGCCATACCTATCAAGGCTCTAACTTCCTTCTGCTTATTAGGGACAGACATGCTAGAAATGATTTTTATCCGTTCAGGCGTCAACCTTCTTTCCTCCTTTGACAGGAGATAGCCTAAATAGGCGACCTCCTGTCGACAATATTGAAATTTTTTAAGCAAGGCTTTGTGTCCATGTTGAGCTAGATGAATAAGCAACAACACAGTGCCCTCCTTACAAGTGCTCTCTGAGTCAGCAGCTAAAAGCAGGTCGTCAACATATTGAAGCAGTGTACAAGTGGAGGGCAACTGAAGGGTATTGAGCTGCTCTTTGAAAGCCCTACTATAGATGCTAGGACTTTCCGTGTAACCTTGCGGTGCACGGATAAAAGTAAACTAGCTTCCCCCTAAGATGAACGCAAACCAGTATCTACTGTCCTTATGTATAGGGATACTAAAGAAGGCGTTCTTTAGATCCACAACACTAAAGTAAGTAGCTGAAGTCGGGATCATAGTCAATATTGTTGTCACATCAGGCACAATAGGAAATTGTGGAGCAACGATCTTATTAATGGCACGTAGATCAATAATAAAACGGAAGGGAATTGCATTATCACCTTTTTTGTACATGGGCAAAATCGGACTATTGCACAAACTACCTGCAATTTCCTCAATCACCCCTCGATGCACAAAATCGGAGACGTTGCATTTCAAAGCTTGCTCACCATCGACCGAGATCCTATACTGGGGAATATGTGGCAACTTCACTCCTTGTTTCAAAACAATCTTAACAGCTCAATTTGCAAAACACCGACATCATTGTCGTCAATCGCCCACAAACACTCCGGAACATCTATAAATTCTGGCGACAATGGTCTGGTAAAGAATTGAGAGACAGAAAGTTGCGGTGGTGAAATCCCAAACACACTCCATCAGAAGAACAATGAATTACCGCATTTCATTCCTTCAACAGATTCAAACCCCAACAAATTCTCTCCACAATTTGTGGTCAAAAGGAATGGACAGTGGTCCGTAAATGGGCACCGGCGAAGAAACCGGACAGATGACTGGTGTGCCAGAAAACCCTACAGAAACATTAGTTTGCCCTGACATTGGAATGTTTGGAACCCGCGAGTGGTCTATGGAACACTTCTGTGCCCCTGTATCTATCAAAAATAGATGTTTCCTATTACCCACTAACATTTCAACGTAGGGAACTTTCTGATTAACGGGAATAGGCGTTGGTTCCAAACCCTGTTTCGGGCAATCCTAGAGAAACAGAATGTCGTTGAAAGGAAGTTCTTCAGAGAGGTAAGCAGCAGAAGAATGGGCAAAAATGTTTCCATTATCCACACTCAATGCCCGATTGTCCTGCGAAAAAGTTTGCTGTGAATCTTGGGAAAACTGACCTCTGACCTACCCCTGGGGGGCCTCTGGATCGTCTACACATATTTCCAAATGTGTTATTTGACCTCTGCTGGAGGATCGGGCATTGTGCACGCCAATGGCCCTCTCGTCTGCAATAAGCACACTGGTTAATGTTTACAGGGCCCAAGGGCGCATTTCCTTGTGGAACGTACTGACCTCTTAATTACGAATTACCCCCTCTAGGGCCTCTCACAATTTGCTGCAATAGTACTTTTGTCTTTAAGTCCCATTTTCTCTTTTCAACTCTTTCCTTTTCGTTATTGACACGATTCTCGTAGTATTGTGCCATGTGGAATACTTCTGACAGAGACTTCGCTTGCCAAGCACTCTCGGAGGACATGATCTGTGACTGGATGTCAGGCAGCAATCCACGCACAAATTTGTCGATGAATAACCTTTTCCCTGACTCTGTGCTTAAGTCTTGCCCACTGTAATCTGAAAATACTTGTTCAAACCGATTAAAAAACTCGGTAGCACCCTCAGATTTCCCTTGGACACAGGCCATAAGCTTGTCCCAAATAATCCTTCTTTCAGTAATTATAGTCTTCAATTTTGTAACTATTCTATCGGGTAAAGTTAGTATTGCCTGTGGTGGTCTCTCACCAGCTGGTCTTTCTCTATCGAGCCTAGTCATAGTATCCCACGAATCTCCTAACCCTGGTACATCATCTATAGTCCTAATCTGTTTCCACAAATCAATGGGCAGGAGTACGGGAAACAACATATCAATATCACTTAAGGTGAACACTGAAGATTGTAAAACACTCTATTTCTTTGTAGAACCCTGTCAGATTCTTTCTAATATCGGGAATAGACTGTTTAATGGTGTTCACTTCCTGTCTTGCGAACAGGACGTGAACGAACTGCGACACATAATGTGCAGGAATTTCTTGAGCAGCAGTACCTGCTGCAACATTAGCCGGAATCTCTTCTTTTGGGACAAATGTTGGAGGGACCTCTCTCATTGGCAACTGAGAAGTAGGCAACTCTGAACACTTACTAAGCAACAGAGCCAAATCGAGCGCTAAAGCATCTGAAGAAGTGTCAAACGAAAAAGCCCTCTTATAAATACTCAATAACTCTGCGGGACAACACATCTTTCTTTTTATGCACTCATCCTGTAGGTACTCTACCATTACCTGTATCACTTTCCTCTGCATTTCTGGCATATACTGACTATATGTGTCATACACTTCAACGGGTGCTATCGATGTATCTGAGATCCACCTAATCGCATCTTTCATACAAATTCGTGCTTCCTCAGTTATCGATTTTCGACAAGGAGAAAACCGTTTCTGTACGAACATAACGTCCAACCTCTCACCATCTACATCCTAATTCTTTAGCCCTGCCAATTCCTTTCTATACCCAAAAACCCTCTCAACATGCTCTTGTACCTTCTCCGCAGTATGTCTAGAAAACAGTAAAGTATTCGGATCCCTTAACCCTTGTGGGAGATCTGTATCACTTAGTCTGTTCCACATTACACATAAATGAATTCCTAATCCCTCAATAAAAACGTTTTTCTCAGGAAAATTGTCTAAATTATAAAGTGTGGCAAGAATATCAGCTTGGTCACCCTTCTCCATGCAATGCTTATCCCAAGCAGTTAACTCACGCTTTTTCTCTGAAGATACAGTATTAAGAGTTACAACCCTCGATCCTGCTCCCTCATCTACTACAAGCGATGTTCAACCACTTGGAAGAGGGAGAGTAGGCAGATTTTGAACATCTGGATACAGAGGTACTGTCGCTGGCGTGGCAGGCAACCCCACCGGACCCGTAACAGTAGGCAAAGGTGGAGGAGAAGGTGGAGGAGCGGCGACAAGAGGAGGAACAACGGGAGGAAGAGGAACATTATGTCAGGGTAGCCAATCCAAGTTTCCCTCGTGGTGTAGACGACATATTCTACCCTGCAATGTAAGCCTGTGTCTGGATAAAGCAAACCGGCACCAGGGATCAATTACTTGGAAGAATGGACCCAGACGCGATGCCGAAGACCCTCTTCTTGGAAGGAGACGATTTCCGAGGCAAGCCCCTTGTTTTGCAATAGTATCAACACCAAGAAAACACTGCAATGATTCTTTCACAATAAACAAAACAAGTGGTCTTAGTACTTACAGAAATATCAGAATGAATGAAAAGACATGAAATCAGGAGTACGGACAGACACTCTTACCATGGAATAAGTGATCTTCCAAATGATGCAAATGCTGCCTGTAAAACCACCAGGTGCAGGCGTGACTGGGACTATTCCCGCCGGTACGCAGATGCCTGGGGGTAGGAAGTCCAACAGGGAAAACCCGACGGTTCAGAGGACGCTCCCCCCTCACCCTGTATGAATGCTCCTGCAGTCTCTAGTTCGTATTAGGGCGAGCAGAGGAGAAAGGCACCAGCGGTCTTTTTGGGACACTTGCAACAGCGTGGGTCCAAAGAAAAGCAATCCAAAGGGAGTCCGGGTCGACAACACGGGATCTTTACCAATGACAAAACGTGAGGCAGAAGCAGTCCAAATGGAGTCCGGGTCGGCAACAGGGAATCTTTACCAATGACAAAACGTGAGGCAGAAGCAGTCCAAATGGAGTCCGGGTCGGCAACAGGGAATCTTTACCAATGACAAAACGTGAGGCAGAAGAAGTTCCTGTAGAATTCCGAGTCGTCGGCAAGGCAAAAATCTATAGCAGAGCAAGAGAGGTACAGGTAGTTAAGGGACAGGAGGGAAGCGCTCAGAGGGTGAACGGGGAATCAGGAAACCAAAACATAGACAAGGACTTGGGAAGAAGGGCGAAGATCACAAGGAAACAAAGGCAGCAACAGGTTACGATATCCAGGATATGTAGCGTACTTCAGCAAAATCAGAAGCAACAAACAACTTACACAGTAAACTTTATCAAGCCCAAGTCACATGACCCAAGCGTGCGTCTGACATATGGGTTCGGCGTGCTTTCCCCAATCTCCATGGCAACCGCCAACGCGACCAAGCAGAAGGGTAAGCATTCAGATACTCGGTGCAGCAAGATGTTAACCTTTGTTTTGCTGTGTGAGGAGGAGAACGAAGCAGTAAAAATGGAGTATGGTGTAAAGGGCGTATTCCGTAATGTCTCTGTTGTTTACCTGATGGGAACGGCATTTGTCTTTCATGATTCCGGCCAGACCCACCTCGATTTCTGACACATTAAGAGAAGCAATAGGAGGAGCAGGAGAAGCAACGGGAGGAGGAATAACAGCAGGAAGAGGAACATACAGATGTGGCGCAGTTGACCAAATATGAGGTCAGACTAGCTGGGCTTAGGAGACTTACAACCAACGTCTCCCATAAACTGCATTTTTTCACCCTGTGTTTCCTGCACCTAATTATATTGGCACATCTCACCTACTAACAAACTGCCTGTTAAATATTCAAGTGTATTGTTTGCACTGCAGGCCATCTTTAAACATGGAACATTGAATTTTCATTATAGCTAGGTGTTTGTACACCATGAAATGTTATCATGTATTGATGTGTATATATAAATACTCAACATCTTTAAAAAGATAAAGTATCAGCCTATGAATAATAAAAAGCTGACACTTTTCGTATGAGTACGAGTTTGGTGTTTAACAACAGTGAGTGTGTTGTTGCCCACAATGGCTGCCCCAATTGTATGGGCATTCATAAGGGTCCATAACCAGTTTGCATTTCATTTATGTTTGCACTCTCCTTAACTCATAGAGGGTAGGACAACCCCCTTGTTATAGCCACCTCGGTTCCTGACAGTACCCCACCTCAAAGAACGCCTCCCTCTATGGGAGGACCAAAAATCCTTCAAACACTCCGGAGCATGAATATGTTCCAAAGGTTCCCAAGTACGGTCCTCAGGCCCATACCCCTTCCAGTCAGCTAGAAACAGACGGGTTCCGCGACAAACCTTTGTATCCAAGATCTGGTTGACCTCATACTCGTCCTACCCAACCACAGGTAAGGGACGCTCAGGGACGAGCAACCGAGAACCCCCATGAACAGGTTTCAAAAGCCAGACATGGAAAACAGAGTGAATCTTCCAAGAATGCGGGAGCTGTAAATGAACCGCCACCGGATTAATCAGTTCCAGGATCGTGAAAGGGCCGGAGAACCGTGGCAACAGAGAGCCATGACCTCGCAAGCGTAGATTCTTCGTGGACAACCAGACCTGCATCCCCTTAGTGTAAGACAGAGACAGAGAACGGTGGGCATCCGCATGTCATTTGGAACGACCTTGGGCTTCCAATAAATGACGTCTAACCCGGGAATGTAAGGCTGTGAGCGACTGTACACAGGAATTCGCAGCTGGGTTACTCGAACCACCTAACAGAGGCAATGGTAACGTGCGAGGATGGTGCCCATAAGTAGCAAAAAACAGAGTGGATCCCGTGGACGTATGCAGTGAATTATTAGGTAAATTTGGCCATGGGTAATAAGGACAACCATGAGCCCTGATGATGGAGCAGAAGACAATGGAGATATTGCTCGAGGGTGGCATTGAGCCTCTCTGTCTGCCCATCAGTCTGGGGATGATAAGCGCTGGAATACCGGCCTTCTATGCCCAAAGACAGTGTAATGGCCCTCCAAAAACAGGAGGTAAACTGCCCCCCGATCCGTGATGATAACACTGGGGAGACCAAACCGTCAAAAAACATGGGAGATGAATAGCTCTGCCAAGACCGGAGCAGAGGGCAACCCTAAACAAGGAATGAACAATGGGTATTTGGTCAGGTAATCCACTACCACCCAGATGGTGTTGAAACTTGTAATAGGCGGCAATTCCACAATAAAATCCATAGAGATCATATACCACGGTAACCGCGGTACAGGCAATGGATGTAGCAGACCCATAGGTTTGGCATGAGAGGTCTTACCCTGGGCACAGACGGCACAGGTATCAATATACTGACTGACGTCTGCTTTCATGGCAGGCCACCAACACCACCTATTTAGTAACTCCATGGTTTTCCTTATTCCAGGATGTGCAGAAAATTTGGAATCGTGGCACCATTTCAAGGCCAAGGTTCGGGTCTCTTGGTTGGGAAGGAACACTTTCTCGTGAAGATAGGGTAATGACTGTAAGACTTTGATACCCTCCTCCTTAATGGGCTTAGAATTTTGTACGACCCATGTAACTAGAAGGGATTTCAATGATGGATCAACCGTGCACCCACATATCACCTGGCTAGGAAGCAATAGAGGAGTAGGTACCAGTTTAGACGTATGAATCCCAGGGATACGGGACAAAGCATCAGCCTTAGAGTTGCAAGAGCCGGGACGATATGTAATCATGAAATTAAAGGCTGAAAAGAACTCATGCCAACGAGCCAACCTGGCAGTGGTACATTTTATAGACTGGAGGGCTACCAAGTTCCGGTGGTCGGTATACACTTGAACCGGAATTGTTGCACCCAACAAATGATGTCTCCAGACCATGAATGCGTCTCTCACGGCCAAGAGTTCCCTCTCCATAATGGTATAATTCTGCTCATGAATGGAGAGTTTCCTGGAGTGAAAGGCAACCGGATGCAAGGCTGTAGATTCCCGACAGGACTGAAATAAGACGGCTCCCACCGCTATATCTGAAGCATCAGCTTCCACCACAAACTGCAGAAGCGGATCAGGGTGTTGAAGCACCGGGGCAGTAGTGAAGGCTAGTTTGAGGGTTTCAAAAGCGCTATTAGCCTCCTGGTCCCAGGAGAAAGACCTCTTACTACTAGTCAAGGCCGTCAAAGGAGATACGATCTCTGAAAAGGAGCGCACAAAACGGCTATAAAAATTGGCAAAGCCCAAGAGGGACTGCAGCGTTTTGAGGTCTTTAGGAACCGGCCAATCAAGAACTGCTCTGACCTTATTTGAACTCATTTGTATACCCTGATCCGTCATGTCATACCCCAAGAATTCAACGGGCTTCACGTGAAATATACATTTCTCCAGTTTAGCGTACAAGGAATGATCCTTTAGCCTTTGCAGAACCTGGCAAACATGTTGTACATGATGATCATAGGAATCAGAATAAATCAGAATGTCATCAAGATAAATGACGAGAAAACGATCCGTCATATCCCTGAATATGTCATTAACAAAATGTTGGAATGTGGCTGGGTGTTATAGACTTGATGGTCGTGCAGAGTAAGGATACCTCCGTCCCCAAGTACCACACAGGCAACAACAGTAATACTGCCTGTGCGGTCTTTGAGGCCACAGGTGGAGTAGTTCGTAGGCCTGGACTCGGGAACAGCCGGAAAAGGACCCCCCGATCGCTGCAAGGCAATGGGTTATAGGTAAGCACAGAACAAAAGGCAAGAATATAACAGCCGGGTAAGGATCCTAATTGGTTTACCTATGTGTCAAAGATGTATAACCACAGCGGGTGTTGGGAATCCCCAAATGGCGGAGGGCAGATGGTTGGTAAGCAGACAGGCAAACGCCCAGCGTGAGGCCAGAGGCCAAGAGTCCAGGAACAGTGACGAAATCCGTAGGGCACAACCAGGGACAGTCAAAAAGGTCAGGCAGCATTAATATCAACAGTTCCAAGGCGTGGTAACAAGGGGCAAAGGGCACGAGGAATCCAAAATGCAGAAAGGTAGTCCGGCAACTGGTTATCCAAATTCAAACACTAGGGCAAGGCAGAGGCAGTCCGTGGTACAGGAAACGTGGTCGAGTGCATTCGTGGAGTAAAGCAGAATGAGCGTCGCAGAATCCCGTTGGAAACAGCTGTGAAGCGACGCTCATTGATTTCCGGACGCTTTTATCCAGTAAAGACGCATCACGTGATACGGAAGCATTTCTGTAGTGGAGAGTCACGTGACACGTGACGAGCGAATCCTCCTAGGTCCCTTCAGGGCATCTCGGTAACCTGGGAGCCTCCAACGCAACTGCCAGGAGCGGGAAGGAAGGTAAGTGCCAGGTGTATGAGCGAACCCCTGGGTATGACGCCCGAATGGGCGCCTGATCGTGCGTGCATTTGTGTGTATGTGTGAGTGAGTGGGACGGCAGGAGGCCGAGGGTGGGGGCGTGGCCACCTCAGAGATGTTGGTGGGTGCAGGGGTCGTAACACTGGGGCATTACACAACCCGAAGGGCATAACACGATACTCAAAAAGACCGTATTTGGTTTTAAAGGCTGTTTTCCACTCGTCCACCTCTCGGATTCGTACAAGATTGTAAGCCCCACGTAAATCTAGTTTAGTAAAGATCTTGGAAGAATCGAGCTGATCAAGGAGAACGGATATCAAGGGTATTGGGTACTGGTTTCTGATGGAAATGGCATTGAAGGCACGGTAATCTATACAAGGCCTGAGCTCTCCTTCTTTTTTAGGTACAAAAAACATTGGGGAGGCCGCAGGTGATCGTGAAGGACGGATAAACCCAATTCTGAGTGACTTATCTATATACTCCTTTAGAATCGCATCCTCCTTCTGCGTCAGGGAGTAAATACAGCCAGAAGGAATTTTGGCACCAGGGACCAAGTCAATGGGACAATCATAGGGGGTCTGTGAGGCGGAAGGCTCTCAGCCCCCTTTGCAACAAAGCCATCACTAAACAAAGAGTACTCCTTAGGTAAAGGGCTATTGATAATGGCTCCAATAGAGCAGACTCCCTGTAACAGGGGTCTACAAGGGTTTGTGGGCTCATGGTTCGAAGAAAAACATGAAGTCTCACAATAAGACGATACGAATTCTATCTCCCCGGTGCCCCAATCTACCACTGGATTGTGGCGTCTCAACCAAGGCAAGCCCAAGATCAAGCGATATTGTGGGGCTGCAATAAGGTCAAAACTAATGATTTCTTCATGGCCATGATTTGTGGTCATGGTTAAATCAACTGTTTGTTCTATAACCAAACCTGAAAGCAGTAGCGAACCATCCACAGTGTTGACCGATTCTGGTTGTGGTTTCATGATCACTGGAATACATAATTTTCTGGAAAAAGCTACATCAATGTAGTTACCGGTAGCTCCAGAGTCCAACACCGCATCAATGAACCATTTGTGATCCGGAGACTGGTAACACCGGATAGGAATGATGAACGGTCTTATAGTCAGGGAGTCAAGAAGGATTGAGCTCGGCAGAACGACCCCTTCTACTGCCGAGCTTTGGCATTTCCCTGACGCTTTGGCTTCTTGTTACAAGCCTTCAGCAGATGTTCAGATGACCCACAGTAAAAACATAGGTTGTTCTTCTTACGAAGTTCCCTTTCCTCAGCGGTCAATGGACCCCGAACGGATCCTATTTGCATGGATTCCGGTCCCCCCGCAACAGAAGCAGGTGGTAACATGGCCAGAGGTGTAGAAAGCCTCTTTTCGCTCTTCCGCTCTGCTTTTCGTGAATCTATCTGGAGTACCATATCCAGGAACTCGGGAAAGGTTGTAGGTACAATCGGAACCGTGGATAGGGTGTCTTTCAGGGAGTCGGATAACCCATGATAGAACATAGAAGCCTTTTTATCTTCGGTCCAGCCAGTCTCAGCCACGAGTTGATTAAATCGGGCTAAGTATGCCAATAATGGCGATTCCCCCTGATGTAAACTCAAAAGTTCAAGATCCGTAGCCTGAGTCTTGTACTGGGTATCAAAAACACGACTCATTGCTGCAATTAGTGCATCGCAGTCAAATAACAGTGCACTACCCTGCTCAAGCAATGGGTTGGCCCATGAAGCGGCTGTGCCGCCAAGGTGAGAACAAAAATGCTGCTTTAGTCTTAGAATCAGGAAATGAAGAGGGTCTACATAAAAAATGTAGACAACACTGATTTAAGAAGGTGCGGTAGGTACGTGGATCCCCACAAAACCGTTCCGGCTGGGCTAACGGAAAATTGGCTGTCATAAACACAGGACCTGTTTCCTGTCCTTGCCGAGCCAAACCTGAACCTGAAGCGGCCCTGGAATCCGCTACCGGGGGGTTAGCTGGAATCATGCCTGCTTGTATCTCATTGATCCGTTGTTGCGTGGCGGTATGAGCTGCTGTCATATCCGCATGTAACTCAGTGACCATGTTCATGATCTGGGTCAAGGCTTCGTTTGGGTCCATGGAGTCTTCTGATTATGTCAGGGTAGCCAATCCAAGATGCCCTCGTGGTATAGACGACAAATTCTACCCTGCAATGTAACCCTGTGTCTGGATAAAGCAAACCAGCACCAGGGATCAATTACTTGGAAGAATGGACCCAGACGCGATGCCGAAGACTCTTCTTGGAAGGAGACGATTCCCCAGGCAAGCATCTTGTTTTGCAATAGCATCAACACCAAGAAAACACTGCAATGATTCTGTCACAATAAACAAAACAAGTGGTCCTAGTACTTACAGAAATATCAGCATGAATGAAAAGACATGAAATCAGGAGTAAGGACAGATACTCTTACTATGGGATAAGTGATCTTCCAAATGATGCAAATGCTCCCTGTAAGACCACCAGGTGCAGGCGTGACTGGGACTATTCCCGCCGGCACGCGGACGCCTGGGGGTAGGAAGTCCAACAGGGAAAACCCAACGGTTCAGAGGACGCTCCCCCCTCACCCTGTATGAATGCTCCTGCAGTCTCTAGTTCGTATTAGGGCGAGGAAAGGAGAAAGGCACCAGCGGTCTTTTCGGGACACTTGCAACAGCGTGGGTCCAAAGAAAAGCAATCCAAAGGGAGTCCGGGTCGGCAACACGGGATCTTTACCAATGACAAAACGTGAGGCAGAAGCAGTCCAAATGGAGTCCGGGTGGGCAACAGGGAATCTTTACCAATGACAAAACGTGAGGCAGAAGGAGTTCCTGTAGAATTCCGAGTCGTCGGCAAGGCAAAAGTCTATAGCAGAGCAAGAGAGGTACAGGTAGTTAAGGGACAGGAGGGAAGCGCTCAGAGGGTGAACGGGGAATCAGGAAACCAAAACATAGGCAAGGACTTGGGAAGAAGGGCGAAGATCACAAGGAAACAAAGGCAGCAACACGTTACGATATCCAGGATACGTAGCGTACTTCAGCAAAATCAGAAGCAACGAACAACTTACACGGTAAACTTTATCAAGCCCAAGTCACATGACCCAAGCGTGCGTCTGACGTATGGGTTCGACGTGCTTGCCCCAATCTCATAACCACCAACGCCACCAAGAAGAAGGGTAAGCATTCAGATACTCGGCGCGGCAAGATGTTAACCTTTGTTTTGCTGTGTGAGGAGGAGAACGAAGCCGTAACAATGGAGTATGGTGTAAAGGGCGTATTCCGTAATGTCTCTGTTGTTTACCTGATGGGAACGGCATTTGTCTTTCATGATTCCGGCCAGACCTACCTCGATTCCTGACACATTAAGAGAATCAATAGGAGGAGCAGGAGGAGTAACGGGAGGAGGAATAACAGCAGGAAGAGGAACATACAGATGTGGCGCAGTGGCACCAGGCCTTCGTTCGTTTATAGTTTATCGATAAGTTCATCAGATACATGAAAGTCTTTAGAAGGATACGTTTTCTGGATACCAAGTGAGAAAGCCCTATCCATATTCCTAACTGACTCAGACTGTTTACTCTGGTCATGTAACAACGCTTTTTCGGCGTTCGTCATATGACGGCGCGCGTGCTTTTCTCTACTCTTAAGCTGCTGCATAGCTTCTTTCTTAATACATCGAATGCTGCAGGTCTAGCCTTTTTCTTCAGTAATATAGATTCTAAGTATTCAATATGAGGGATTTCAAAACTACCATTGATTGGCCACTGAAGTTCGGAAGCATGTCTAGTTTGTCTGTGCCAAATATCGCTAAATACTATACTACCAATGCCGTGCTTGCAGTACATACTACACGCCGGCGACCCCTGCTTTGATGCCTTTCCGCCAAATTCCAAAGATTGTCTGTCACTGCGGAATAACACCCTGAAGCAGGCAAACAATTTCCCAGGCATATCAGAATACTGGTGTTACCTGGTCAATAATTGCACTTGCAAGTGTAATGCGCCAAAACAAATTATCAGGATACTTAAGAATCAGGTCACGACTCGCCTGATTAAATCCTAAGGAGGTCCAATCGGAATACACATTTTTCTAACTAAGGTGCCTCGTGGTTGGTGATTTCGGCAAATCTGCCCGCCTCGATATATTGACCCTTGTCAAGATGCCGACTCGGACCGCAGGCTCACCGTCCATGGAGCGGGTCGTGCAGCGCTGCTGAGGTGTCGCGTCTCATCCAATAAAGGGGCCCCCTTTACACCGTCCGATCCCGGTCCGGAAACCGCGTCAACCTTCAACGTGCTGGCATCAATCTTGAGGGTCCCTATTCGGGCGCCATCTGTAAAAGCAAAAAGAGAAATATCGAGGCTGAGTACCACAAAAGGAAATACACCAAACACAGGCTTATAAAGATTCTCAGATCTTTATTCAAATAATTGTACAGTTTACAAAGAAACAAAGTAACAGATGGCTATCTGGCCCTCAGTACATCACAACAAATACCAGCCCTTTTGGTGTGAGAAGTGGGAGGTACTGGACGTCTACATATTCACATCTTTTATACAATTCTCAATCGCAATGTCCAGCCCCTCTGCAAGTCAATCATTCTTGGACTAGGGTTCGTGCGACTTCGCCCCTAGTTAGTACAACTATATGCATATGGATTACGTCTAGTTTATAAAACAACAAATCACAATGGCAACAGTGTATCTTAGAATTTGACATTAAGCCTTAGTACATGTTTTATACAATGTAGTTCAACAAGTGCTCACATTCAGTATTTAAACGTATTCAATGTATGCCCGCGGATCAGACTTGTTGGCGCGACTAATCCTTTGATCTTCAGGTCAAACATAGGACATGGTTTTATTACACGACCCAAACATTTAGCCTACAGGCAGTTTAGGCATTAACCTTTGTAAAGGTCTGGACAGCTAAGGTTACGAGCAGGAGAACGCTGTCCACCATTTTAGAATACAGAGTGACTTTGAGATGGAAATCAAAATGGCAGATGTTCCCAAAATGGCGGCTAGGTCGATCTAAGGTCGGGACCTTGCAACACGGTTTCTTCGCAGAGCGACTGGGCTTAGGCCAATATATACATAAAGGAGGCATAATATGATATCCCGTTTAACAACCAGGGAATTCATTATTTGGGCATGCAGTTGCTGCAAAAGCCACGTCTTTGTCACGACCCTCGGCCAAAACCCCCTCTGGCAAACCCATTGGCCAGGTGGAGTCAGGACTCGGGCCTCTAGAGCCTGGCATCCTCTTCAAAAGCCCTCATGGGGCCAGTCCTGGCGTCTATGGCGCCAGGCTCATACACCATGAACAACAATGTGATTGGGAACTACTTTATTGTATTGTCAGCCAACATGGAGGCATCCACATAGCTTGGTTCCTAAGAACCAAGCTATGCGGTCTAGTGTTTTGGGTGTGGCAGGCCTGGAACTACTTTCCCTGGTACTACTTTACCTGGGCTATATAAACCACACCCTGACTGCAAAACATGCTTAGTGTTACTTTGTAGCTTGCAACGTGACGCTCACCGTGTCCAGCTATTCCCTTGAACCTCGGAGAAGCAGAACCTGCAAGGTGACAAAAGGAACATCATTAGCAGCAGCATCTTACCTGCAGTCTTCATCTTTAAACGCTCGCAGCTACTGAGAACAGCTTCCTCAAATCTGCACGCCTCCCGGACAGAACGACCTGAAAGAGGAAGATAGAGGCAACATTAAAGAAAGCTGTAGAGACATTTACAAATTACGAACTGCTCAAAAAGGCTTACCTGGCTGGTTGCCTCTCGGCTGGCACCACTCCGGACATTCCACTTGCGCTGAAGAACACCGCGACCTACAAGGAAGGAAAACACAGGTCACTTTGCAGTGCTGCGCATAGCGCTTACTTACCGCATCATAGCGCTCTTAATGCGCCATCATTTACCAGTGGGGCTCAACCAAGCCAGTTTGCCACGCTGAAGCTCTGCATACCTAAGGGAGACATTTTAAACAAAGAAAGGCATGCAGGATAGCAACAAAACTAAAGAACAGCAATAAGACCTACCTGAACAATATCAAATGGGCCGGCGTCAGTCAAGTAACTGGACCGCACTCGCCCATGAAAGACAACACGCCCCTGCAAAGAAGGCAGGACGGAGAGCACGCCTAATTCTACCACAAGGTGAGGAGAGGGTGCCAGAGGGACTGAAAGCATACGGGGTGGAGGGAGGATACTTACCCCAGTCGGTCAGTCTTGAACACAGTCCTCCTGTATTTTCAGGCAGAACCTTCCCCGCAGACCACATCAGGGCAAAGCTGAGAAGCATACCAGTGAGTAACCCAGCTGGGTGGCGTCCCTGTGGATACCAGGTGAGCGTAACAGTCTTTCGCAGGCTACTGCAGGTTGTGTGTGGGTACCCAGGAAGTTGGCTTGGATAGTCTGGTCCAATCCACACTACTTGTGCCAGGATGTCTGGTGTGCACAAGAGCAGGAGTAGCAGTGGTCCTTGATTGGACCACTGCTGTCGTGCATGAGTGGGGCAGATCTCATTGGCCGGTCCTGGTGCGAGCACTCACCGGGCTTGTGGATATGAGTAGGATCAGCAGATCAGCAAACAGTCCGAATCGACCTATAGGCAGAGCGAACTATCCAGAAGAGCCGAGCAGACCTAAGGACTATCCGGAATCACGCAGAAGGTTGGTACCCTGATCCCGCTGTTGTCCCGGTAGATCCCTGCTTTTTGCTTTCTGCTCTATCTCCAAAGACCTGGGAATGTACTTCAACCCGTTGCAGGGGTGGGACTATTCACTCGACGCCTCTTGGTTTAGTTTCCCTGCAAGAGAACCTGTTTGGAAGCGTCCCAGGGCCTTTCAGGGGATTGTCCAGCTCGAACCTTGGCATCTTTGCAGGAGCGTCATGGTATCAACTTTTGCCTTGAATCTTTGCGGAATCCTAGCTTGCACTGCAAAGCAACTTTTTACCGATTTGGTGTTGTCCCAGAGTATTTGGGCTGCGGATTTGGGCTGCGAGAGAGAAATGTGCTTCAGATCGTGACACTGACAATCGCAAAAGGCAGTTTTTCTGCGTTCCTTCTTGTGCACTGAGACCTGCTGCACCAGTGCTTTCTTTGTTCTTCAGACGTGAAATACAGCTCCAGGTGAAAACCAGACCTGCATCTACACGCACAGCCTGTGCACTTTGAAGCCAAATCAAGGGCGGGAAATCATACCTCTGGCGACCCCCTTGAGACCTGCCAAGTTTGGACCCAAACCGAGCTAAGGGTGGTGAATACTGAAACCACTTATTCATTGCCCCTTTGTGGTCCTCTTCTTGGCTTGGGTAGCCTCTGCTTCCTAAAGTTGGGAATAGCTTTGTTTATCGCCGCAGATCCTCCCCTGACTCTTGGAACCTGTTTTCGCCCTTCAGAATCCTGTCTCTAACTTTGCCAGCTCCTTAGAAATTGTACTTTTTGAGTTTATGAATGACCAAGCACTTTTTCTAGTGTGTTAAGGTGGATTTCTAAACTCTGACCTGGTGGGCAGAGGTTTAGGCGGCCACCCTAGTTTAGTGGAACAGGGTAACCTTCTGGACAAGCCAGACCAATCTAGGTAGCTTGTCAAGAGGTCAAGACTAATTCTCAGGAGAGGTGAGAGTGAGCAGAAGCCCACAATGAGCACACCCAGTAACGAACCACAGATTACTCTTAGACAAGTGTATAACATAAATATCTATACATTTATTGTCGGCTGGACCAATTGACACAAGTAAACTTCAGTTATGTAACAACAATTACCACACAATTCCCATACTAAATAATACATATACAGTACGTGTTCTAATGCGACAAAGGAGTAAAACACAGCCACAACCTGTAAGGAGAGCGGTGAGTTAATACACTAGGAGCATTAGACAATTCTTCTGAGTTGTTCCCTAACTTTCACAGTAAGTGGGAAGCCTTGTGCTCAACAGTACAGTTGTGCGTAAAAATGCACAATTTCCCAGATAGAACAAAAAGCGGGTCTTCTTGAGGGAGCTGTAGCAAGACAGGAATGGGCTTGAGGTGATGAAGAATTGGTTCCCACTATTCAAGTAGGGTCTGCTCTTGGCTGCAGAGCAATTTTCAAAAGGTGGGAATAGCTAGGGAGCGCAGGCTAACCCATCCAAAGCAAGTATCTTTTCAATAATATTCGTGCGTAAAAGATATTGGTTGTGCCAGGGGGCCACTGGTAAGTGATAAACGTACTCACTGACCCTCAGCACAGTCTGAGCCAAACTTTGCCAGTTTAGTCGTGGTCGCTAGTAGGTTCGAGTCCTGCAGTTTTGTGACACTCTAGCTTTCAGCGGCTGCGGGGTAGGATGTTTGTCCGTGACAGGACTGTTGCCTTTTCTCTGCTTCCAAATTAGATACAACGAAAGTTCTGGTGCAGCAGGCTTCAGGGCACGGGGGGGGGGGCAGATAGACACCTACAGCGACCATCACCAACAGGTAGTGATGCAGCAATCACAGATGTGTGCAGCGTTACGCACTCTCCTAATTCGTGACTCAGTGGAGCTAGCCTTACGAACTTTGGCGTGAGAGGGCACAGCACCACAAGCAAGCAATGTCCCAAGTTTCAATTCGAGACGGCAGCAATTCTGCGGGATACCCCAAGGTAGAGCTGGACCAGGAACACGCCCGAAAGTGCTCCTTCCGTGGATAAGCAGGGGTTGCCGAGAGTAGTTGTTCCCACTACTCCAAAAGGGTGAAGCGCCCTTGCAGGCCTTCTTGATGGATGAAGAAAACAGGGGTTCAATGGACAGCGGAGGACTCGGGGTACCAAACCTTCCAATTTGTCTCCAGCGGTTCCATGAGTCCGTTTCTTCGTTGCAGGATACTTGGCTCCAGGAATGGCTGCAGAGCCCTTTCTCTTATACAAGATTAGCTTTGCGCCAAAATCAAGGACTTCCAATCGAAGATCTGCTTTCATGCAGGCCTCCCAATCGTGGACCAATCACGGCCCACGGTGGTCCCAGTCATTCAGGCACTCCAGCCATCCTCGCACCAGTAGTATGGATTGGGAACAGACAGTCCCAACCCGCTTCCTGGGCACACACACATGACATGCAGAAGCCTGTGAAAGAGATCAGTTTCCGCGGGAGACTGCATGCCCAAATAAGGATAAACCACTCGACCTGAGGGAAGGCAGTGGACAAAAATGGGCATAGGACAGAACAAAAGACTTTGTGGCTCGGCCATTTTCAGACCCTGCCACAGTCTTGAACCAAACGCAATGTGATCCTGTAAGAAGAAGTAAAACACTTAAGCAAGCAATAAGCCCCGAGCGGAGGGTGTGGGGGCATTACCATTCCATAAGTACAGGCCCAAGCGAAGCGAGGGCCTTAACGAAGCCACCGGGGCATTGTGGAATTGTGGAAGGCAGAGGTTTACCTGGAAGAGTAGTTGCATGATTGAGATCTGCATTCATGGAATACTTAAACCGACATCAGTAACCCAGACCAGAAAGTAACTTTTTCCTTCGGGACTTCGGCACAGCGTGATAGACTATCATTCCAAGTTGTGATTACCACAGGGACAAGTGGCACCTTGTGATTCATTTGGGATGCCCCGTTGAAAAAACAACCGGAAGGTGATTTGTAACACCGGCCACATTACACGAGAAATTGACCCTGCTGAAGTAGAAGGTTCCTTGCAATTTACTATCCCTGGAGCATTGGGGATTTGATCCATAGTTGACACTACCGCCATAAAATACTAGTGGAGACTTTTTGCTGAATTACATCTTCCACCTGCTGATACCATCGGGTTAGGCATTACTCAAGACCTACCCCCTATCCTGAAGAAGGTCGATGAATATCAGGCCAATTGAAAATAAGCCATTGGACATTTTAATTCCGTAGCTTGGGCCCTTGTGATGATAGCAGCCTGACGCCGGTTCCTGATAATTTTAACATTCGAATTGGAAGATAGAAATTATTGGGAAGACGGGATATCTCATGTACAGATGTACGATTGCTTACTGATAAAAGAATATGATGCCAAACAGGCCTTAGGACTCAAACTAATTGTCTGGATCTCAGTGGACTTACCATTCAACTTGTTAGAAACCAGTAGTGAGACGGCACTATTCTTTTGGAACTACTGCTGGGCATTCAACTTTCCTGAACTATTACCGCGCTCCGGGGCTGTTTCTGAAGTGGATTGACCTTATTATTGGCGCGCTCCAGTGCTGTTTCTAAAGTGGATTGCCCTTGTTGCCTTGCCAAGAATTGCTGGCCACTGACACGTTGACCTTCTTCCTCACTTCCTATAACTAACACGAACACGGCCAATGCACGCGCGCACTCGTGAAGTCGTGAGGAAGTCTGGAGGTAGGCTGCTTTGCTGCGGGACACTCTGCCACATTGGGCATATTTTGGTGTATTATGCTGACTCTGAATTGACTTGAATGAAAGCCTTCAGTATTTGCTGACTTTGCTTATTTGCGCTTGCTTCAGACGTCACTATTCTTTTGGAACTACTCGCTGGGCATTCAACTTTCCTGAACTACTACCGCGCCCCAGCGCCCGTTCTAAAGTGGATTGCCAAGAATTGCCACCCACCGACACATTGACCTCCCTCCTTACTTCCTATAACTAACACGAACACACGCATTGCGCGCGCACCTTCGTGAAGTCTTGAGGAAGTCTTGAGGAAGTCTGGAGGTAGGCTGCTTTGCTGCTTCGCTGCGGCGCAAGCAGCATGGAGCGTACTTATACTAATTTGATGTGTGTAGCGCACTTATATTAACGTGGTGTTATAAAGCTTGATCCAGTGCTAAGATTATATTGAAGTGTACAAACTGCTTAATACATCTGCTATTATTGTACTTGTATTTTAAACCATATTGAATATGTCTGCACAAACTGTTGTCACACGAGCCTCTTCAATACCGGAGGGGTCTTCACCTAAAGTCACAGCAGCAAAAGTGTTGGCTAAAAGAAAATTAGCAGGCTCTTGACATATTAAAATTGAAACAATCAAATATAGATATCGGTGAACTCTGCACGATACAGAATGCTATAAACTCCACACTATCGGAAGTTGATTGCTTTAGTACTCCTACTGCTGCAGAGCCTCCTGGGTTTTGCTCTACACAGACCAATGAAAATACTCCAACCACAATAATGTTGGAAACTATTACTGATTCTGCACTTGTAAAGCAGTAGATAATGCAATCATATCGGTAACGAATGAAATCACAATGGTGCAGTCTGTAAATGTCTCTAGCATTGACGTGATTGCGGAAACCGCCATGCAAGACGTGTTTTTGACAAATGAGCCTGAGAATATCTATAATATCAATCACTCTGTGACACATCTTTGCATACAGAGTGATCCTTCACCATTGGAACACAATAAAACACTTATTGTTAACAAATCCACAGCTGTGACGTCCTTGTGCTGTAGTCATCACAGTAAACGCGCAAATTCTCTATCACAAACACTGGATATGTTTGAAACGTCTAAGTGTGACTCTCTGGTGTCGTCCTTTGTGTTACTGACACCTCATGGAAATAAGGAACGTACCAGAGTGACCAAATTAGACAATGATCCAAGTAAAGAATTTTTAACACAACCCTCTTTAATGGAGATCACACTTATTGCCATGCATTCTACAATTCTATCGTTGGTTAAATTATTTGATGTGATGGATGATAAAATTACTAAACAAGCAGATCAAATAGAACAACTTGTAAAATGGATGAAGAATATGCAAAAGACTGGCATGGATGAAAAGATAAAAGGGACTTGGCCATCTAGAATCACAGCAGAGGCTGACATAGAGCTGAAGCCTGCTGCCATCCCTGTATGAATGGTTTGGACTGTGCCAGTGGATCCTCTTCCCTCCATTCCATACATTATATCTGAGGAAGCAGAAATCAGTGATGCTCTAGTGAATTTACCGGTAGATGTTAGACAACCTATTAGTGTAACGCTCACCTGGTATCCACGGGACGTTGCTCAGCCTGTTCTGACCTCTTACAACCTCAAACCCTTCCCTGGAGTCTACTCGACTGGAGACTGGGCCTGAAACACAGGATTGGTAGAGTTTAGAGTCTCTGTGTGCTTGAATCCCTTCTTCCCCGGGGTCCAACCCTTCCCTTTGATCCACAGCTCACCTTGTTTTCTTGGAAAGTGTGCTCTCCATCCTGCTTTCAGCGCAGGGGCGCGTTGATTGATGCAGGCTCCTTGCTGCCTAGTTACTTCACTGGCAAGAGTCCGACAGGTTAGTATAATTAGTCTTTTGAACAGTTCTCTAACTTCGTTCCTTTCCTTCCTTGGATGATGGCCGGCGTCCGGGGATGGCGACGTGCTACTGAGATGAGTAGCGCTGAAGGTGAGTGAGAGCGCGATGCGACCCTTTCGTATTTGTATTGAACTGAGTTCTGTTTCTTTTAGGTGCTGCGACATTTTCAGCGTGTATGCCGGTTGTGAAGAAGAAATGCGGTGAGTAAGCGCGGTATGCAGCACCTCTAGATGTTTCCACGCTAACCTGGAGTGTCTTTTCCCTCTTGCAGATGGATGAGAAGTTCCGGAGACAGAGTTCCCCCAGAGCGGCTGGGATTCAGGTAAGTGTTTGAAGCTCGTAGAGTCTTTAAAAATAAGCGAAGATTTGCTGAATGCTTACTTATGCCTTTTTTCTGTTCTTTTCCCTTTTCCTTAGGAAGCGGCGTGCTGGATGGGAATGACCCCACCGAAGATGCCCGCAGAACAGAAGAAGCGATGAATGATGGGCAGAGGTGCCGCAAGGTAAGGCTGTTCCTAACGGTGTTCTTGTTCTTGCAGGAGCTGAGGGCAGAAGAAAGATGCAGGCCTACTGGAGACTGATCCGAACACGGTGAGTGTCACGCTGCAGGTGCAGAAAACACAAAGCATGTTTCTAAGCCTGGGCGTGGCTTAAATAGTCTCTGGATATCCCAGGTGTCTCTGGGCTGAACCACACCCAAAAGACTAGACTGCACATGCATTTCTGGGAATCGAAATATGTGGGGGCATCCATCTTGTCCCCATCAAAGCACTACAGGTCCAATCCCCAATGTTATCCTATGGGAGTGACTGAGTCTGGTGCCACAAGCACCAAGTCTGACTCCAAGTGGGTCTTTGGAGGGATGGAGAGTCCCTTGAGGGCCACGTAGGTGATCGTGGCCTGGCTCCAGCCTGACATCTTGGAGGGCTGGGGACATGAGGGGCAGGAATCATGACAGCACTACCCCCCCCCCCTCCGCCCCCAAGCCCCTCTCAAGGTGGCTCTTCTGTCTGGTCCTGGTTTGTTTGGATGGTTTTGATGAATTTGTCTAAGCAAGCGAGGTACATGGATGTACTCACAAGGCTCCATGTCCTGTCTTGTGGACCATACCCCTTCCAGTCTACTAAGTAGTATAATTTGGATCTGACGTACTTTGAATCCAGGATGTCCTTGACTTCGAATTCTGGCTCCCCGGCGACTACTACTGGCTGTGGTGGTGTTGCTACCCGGGTCCCAGGTTGAACAGGCTTAAGGAGAGACACGTGGAACACAGGATGAATCTGCATGTTTGACGGCAAGGCTAGTCTGACCGCCACAGGATTTATCACGGATGTGAAGGTGAATGGACCCAGGTATCTTGGACAGAAAGTTCGGGTTCCTTTAATGGACATGTGTTTAGATGCCAGCCAGAATTTGTCTCCCACTTGGTAGTTGGGGGCCTTTGCTCGGTTTTGATCAGCAGACTTCTTTTGGCGATTCTTAGCTTGAAGTAGGTGTTCAGCTGCCCTTTTAAAGGTTTGAGAAATGGTTGTGTGCAAGGTTTTGACTGCTGGCATTTCCAGGGTTGTAGGAACGTCCAACTCAGAAGTACGTGGGTGCCTGCCATACATGGTATAAAAGGGTGTCTGCCCAGTGCTGGTGTGTAGGGAATTATTATAAGCATATTCAGCTATCCATAATAGGTCGAACCAGCTTCCTTCAGCTTGGTGTAACATGCAACGCAGATACTGCTCGAGCGTCTGATTTGTCCTCTCAGTTTGATCATCCGTTTGGGGATGGTGACTGGTGGATAGCCAGATGTCGATCTGGGCGTAGAGCAGCATTTTCTCCAGAAGTTAGATACAAATTGAGGACCTCGGTCTGAGACTAAAACTGAAGGAAACCTTTGCCAGAGTGGAAGCATTTGGGAGCCCCTTAAGAGGAATGAAATGTGCCATTTTTGAAAATAGGTCCACGACCACAAGAATAGTATTAAACCCTTGACTGGGTGGTAAGTCAGTAATAAAATCGAGGGACAACCTGTGCCAGGGTGCTGGTGGGATTTCCAATGGTTGTAATAGCCCAGCCGGTTTCTGCTTGGATGACTTGTTTTGAGCACACACTCCACAAGATAGGATGAATTGAATAATGTCTTTATGCCACGTGGGCCACCAATAATTTCATTTTTCCTTGATTAGGGTTTTAGCGATTCCGGGGTGGCCCTCGATCAAGGAATCATGATAACCGGACATGACTTGTTCTTGTAGTTCTTGGTTTGGTAAGAATAAACGATTCCTGAAGTAGGGCAACTGATCTTTTATCATGTAATGTTCTCCTTGTGCACGCCACGCTTGTAATTGCTCTGGACTCATCAGGTTTTGGATTTCTTCATGTAATTCTTTCTGAGTTATGGTTGCTGTGATTCCTAGGAGCTTGTCACTCGGGATGATTGCTATTGGGTCACGGGGTCTGATACCCTTGCTCTTCCACCCCCATACGTGAAAGGGCATCGGCCTTTCCGTTTTTCACCCCTGGTTGAAATGTAATCACGTAGTCATATTCAGCAAAAAAAAGAGCCCAACGTAGTTGTTTTGAGGATTGGGCCTTTTCCGTTTTTAGGTACTGGAGGTTCCGGTGATCAGTTATTACGGTGATTGTGTGTCTGGCACCCAAGAGGTAGTGCCGGCCATGCCTTATAAGGCTGACTTAATGACAAGGAATTCTTTGTCTCTGATAGCGTAATTGAGTTCAGGGGGTGTGAATTTACGTGACCAGAAGGCAACGGAGTGTAACAGGCCCGTTTCAGGGTCCTTTTGTGAGAGGACGGCTCCCATAGCCATGCTTGAGGCATCTGTTTCCACCAGGTATGGGAGATCAGGGCGAGGGTGGCGTAAGATTGGGGCAGATGTGAATCTTTGAGTTCCCGGAAAGCTTTGTCAGCTTCTGTTGTCCACTGGAACCTTTTGTTACTTTTCCTTAGCAATGACGTGATGGGATGCACGATTTACGAAAATCCTGGGATGAACCGGCGGTAGAAGTTTGCAAAACCCAGCATACTTTGAACCCCCTTGAATGAATTTGGGGATGGCCAATTCAGGATAGCATCTACCTTGTGTACAACCATTCGGATTCCATTCGGGCTGAGAATAAAGCCCAGGAATTCCACCTCGGAGACGTGGAATGAGCACTTTTTGAGCTTGGCGTAGAGCTGGTGTTGACGGAGTTTCTCCAATACGGATCAGACGTGTTTAACGTGGTCCTGCTTTGATGTGGAATATACTAGAATATCGTCGATGTACACTAGAGCACAGACATCAATCAATTCCCGTAGGACATCGTTCATGAAGTATTGAAATGCTGCAGGCGCGTTGCAAAGGCCAAAGGGCATTACTTGATATTCATACAAGCCGTATTTGGATGCAAAAAGCGGTTTTCCATTTGTCCCCCTGTTTTACGCGAACAAGGTGATATGCCCGCCTCAGGTCTAGTTTTGTGTAGATTTGTGCATCTTTAACTTGATCAAGCAATTCAGGCATCAGTCGCAGGGGGGTAGTGGTTTTTTACAGTAATCTGGTTCAGTGCGCGATAGTCGATGCACGTACTCCTACGTCCCGTCCCCTTTCCTCCATACTTGTGGGGGACATCTCTCCGTCCTGTGGGACGGGACCGGAGCACTTTGTAAAAAGCATCCAAATTTTTTTCCAAAAATGTGTCCCTCCTCTCTTTCCTGCGCGGGGCCCTGCACGCAGCCGTAACCCCGCCCACCTTGGCTCCGCCCCGCGCATCGCCCATCAGTCCTTTTCTCCGCTCGATCAGGGCCGGATGCACTTGCATCCTCGGAAGATTTTCTTCCCTTTTTTCCTCTCTGGCTCTCGCTAGCGTTCTTTTACTAGTCTATGTCTTTCAAATTAGACTTTCCAGATTCTTCATCGTGTCACTGTCGCTTCGCGAATGCGGATCCCCATCCTCTTTGTTTAGAGTGTTTGGGTTCGGAACACCGTTGGGACTCCTGTTTTTACTGTGACTCCCTTTCGGTCCGGGCACTTCAACGTCGGTTGGAGCGGTGGGAGGAGGTGTTCCGACGAACTCCTCCTTCGCATTTTCAGGTGTTCATCGACGAGAAGAAAAAATGCCCGGTAAGTTCTTTACTTTTCAGAGCACCCCGGCCGGGGGATACTTTCCCGGGTTCCTCTCGGACCGGGAGGGGCGTTGATCGCTCTCTTACCGGGGTTCGCCCTGATGTGCCCGTTGGGCCTAATAATTCTACCAGAGTTTTCTCCGAGGGTCTCCGTAAGGGGCCTGTGAACATCAGAGTACGCACCGAGGCCTCTCCTATGGGGGCTGTTTGTAGACCCAGTTCTACTGAGTCGTGGGGTACCGGAGTTCGCTCTGAGGCCTCTCTGTCGGCTTCCCTCAAAAACAAAACCGGGGTGCGCCCCAAGGCATTGGCTGGGCTTGTAGTTACCGAACGGATGTTCGAAGCCTGCGCAGATAAGGCTGTTACCGGGCCTGGGTCCGAGGTCCCTCGTACAGAGGCTAAAGCTACCAACAGTTCTGAGGGGCCGGACAAGGCTTATTCGGTGAAAGCGGTTGCTCACCGTTCCCGCTCTTGTGGTGACACCAGATCTGTTGAGGGGGCAAAGAATCAAAGTTCTTCTTTTACCGGCAGTGCCGAGGTCCTTCCTTCGAAGGCTCAATTGGCGGTTGGTATGTCACAAAAACATTCCAGGCCTCATAGTACCGGCTCGGCCAAGGTTCCTTATGTTAAGGCTAAAATTAAGACCCCTGATCCATCGACGGGGACCCCTGCCTCACTTCCTCACATGCCGCAGTTCCCCTCAGATGAGGACAAAATGGCGCCTGTTCCCGCCACGACCACGGCGGCCATTTTAGGTGCTCCCCCTACAACTACGCTTCTGGTGTAGGGCTCAGTCTCTTGGGTGAACCTAAGGTCCCTTGTGCGCATCCTTACCAGCCGGTTTATGATTGGAACGCCTGGATGCCTCTTCCGCACAATGTTTCGTTGCCCGCCGGGGCAGCTCCTTTGATTTATGTGGATACGGTGGAGGGGCCGGTGTGGCACACTTCCCCGTTACGTCCCTGGATTTGTCCACCTCATGAGAGGCCTCCTCAGGTCCCAAAACAATCTCCTGAGGATGCCTTTTTCGGTAAATTTCAAGCGCTTATGCGCACTGACCCCATGAGGGAATATTTCAAAGGGCTTTTCAAGGAGATATGTCCACCTGCGCCTCCGGCTCCACCCGTTCTTCCTGTGATTCCGCCGGCGCCTCCCTTGCCCGTGGTGCCCCCCTCCCCCCTGTTCTTCCGCCTGACACGGCTCAGCAGGATCCTGACCTGTCAGATGACCCTCAAGGCGATCAGGACAACGAGGACCTTCCCCGCTCTATCAGAGCCTTTCATGACCGGGTACTGGACATGAGGTTCTTAGATGTTCTGGTGCCCGAGGCACCCGCTCCACAGGAAGGCGTGCTTTCTGGGGCATTCACCCTGTCTCCCTTGGAGCGTACCAGCCTGTTCCCGCAGAAGGACATTCTGGGCGAGGTCCGAAGAGTCTGGGAAAGGCCACACTTGGGACTTTTTGTCAATAAAAAGATTGATGCAAGGTACAGGCTGCATTCTTCGGAAGAGGTGGCTCTGTCATCTTGTCCGCCTGCCTCCTCCACAGTGGTGGCTGCGGCCACTTTGCAGTCCAGGCCTGCAGCATCCTCTTCCACAACGGCTACTCAGGTTCTGGGAAAGGAGGACAAGCTCCTCGACTCCCTCGGGAGGAAAACCTTCGCCAACTCGGCCTTGCAGCTCTGGCAGGCCAACGCCGTATTGATATTGGCGGGAGCTAACATGCGGATGTGGAAAGGTCTGTCGGAGCTTGAGGAGCACATCCCGGTCGAGAAGTTGGAAGACTTCAAAGGAGGCCTTTCCGATGCCAGGGTCTTGGCCCATGATCTCCTGGAGGCTGCGGCTCTGGGCCTGATGCTTGGGGTTGATACCTCACCGCAGGCGTGGCTGCATGCCACTAAATTTTCTAAGGAAGTGCAAGACAAGGTGTTGGACCTTCCATTCGATGGTAAGGAGCTTTTTCATTCTTCTACTGATGTAGGGCTCACCAAAACCAAGGATAGCACTCAGACAGCTAAATCATTGTCTGTTCTGGTTAAAGCTCCTTTCAAATCCCAGAGACCGGTGTCGCAAAGTCGACCTTCCTCTGGTTTTAGGGGCTTCCTCGACAGCAAATCTCGCAGAGTGGGTACTCCTGCGGGGAATAACCGCCGTAGACAACAGCACACACGGTTTTTCTCCCGCTCCTCAGCCTCCTCATCAGGTTCAGGTGGCACAGCCACCGATAAGCCTGCCAAATGAGGGTTTTCCGTGCTCGCACGAGACCCCGGTGGGAGGACGCATTGCGTCTCATTGGGAGGCGTGGCAAACCATCACAGAAGAAAGATGGGTCTTGTCAGTCGCTCGAGCGGGCTTCCGCTTACCTTTACCCCCTACCCCACCCTTCAACCCTCCTTTTCAGTTATCGGGCTCACCCTCCCTCAAGGCCGAGGTTCAGAAACTTCTGGACCTCAGAGCTGTGGAACCCGTTGCCCTTGGGGAGCGAGGGGAGGGCTTCTACTCCCGGCTGTTTACGGTGCCCATACCCAACCAGGCTGGCCTGCACACCATCCTAGACCTTTCCCAGTTCAATCTTTTCCTACCCCAAGAGAAATTCAAGATGATCACGCCCAGCCAGATGCGCTCCTCTTTGCAGATGGGCGATTGGCTCAGCGTTGTGGATCTTCAGGATGTGTACATGCATATCCTGATTTGGAATCCACACAGGAGATACCTCCGCTTCTTTTTGGGAGAGGAGCACTTCCAGTTTCGGGTCCTTCCTTTTGGCTTCAGCTCGGCGTCGCGTGTCTTCACGAAGATGATGTCAGTGATTGCGGCCTATCTTCATCTCCAGGGTATCCATGTGTATCCTTATTTGGATGACTGGCTCTTACGCAGCCCTTGGCCGTTGGCAGCACCGGGCAACCTCCAGTCTCTCCTTCAGCTCCTGTTCCATCTTGGGCTGTCGGTGAACTGGCGGAAATCCTCCATGACGGTCTCACAGGACCTGATCTTCCTGGGTTTTTGTTGGAACACGATCGACTGCAGAGTGTATCTGACCGGGGACAGAATGGCGGATCTGTTGGCCACGTGTCAGATGTTTGCGCAGTCGGAGAGCATATCGGCCTGGTGGTTCCAGAGGCTTCTGGGCCTCATGGCCTTGTGTGTACTGGCTCTTCCTCTTGCTTGTCTCAAAATGAGACGGACCCAGATGGCTCTTCAGAATTCATGGCGTCAGGCAGTGGATCCGGATTCCAGGCAGATAATGATTCCGGATTCCATGAGAGTAGACCTAGATTGGTGGTCATCTCTCAGCAATCTGTCTGGGGGCGCAGGGTTTCAGGACCCGGTCCCCGCGGTGACGATCTCGACGGACTCCTCCCTCCTCGGGTGGGGTGCGACGTTAGATCTTCTTCAGGTCTCGGACCTCTGTTCGCCTCAGGACAAGCTCCTGCACATAAATCATTTGAAGCTTCTGGCGATCTTGCTAGCGCTCAGGGCGTTCAGACCGCTCATTGTCAACAAGGTGGTCCGCATAAGAACGGACAATGTGGTATCAATGTATTACATAAACAAGCAAGGGGGAATGAAGTCTCCCCCCCTCGTGGACCTGTCCATCCAGATTTGGGAGTGGGCCGTGCTTCATGGTGTCTGGCTGCTTGCAGTGCACATCCCGGGCCAGCTGAATGTCACAGCGGATGCCCTCAGCCGGCGGACAGTGGTCGGCTACGAGTGGGAGTTGAATGCAGAGGTCCTCTCATGGATTTTCTCGCGTTGGGGCACACCGGAGGTGGACCTCTTCGCTACGGCGGTAAACAAGAAGCTTCCTCAATATGCCTTCAGAGGGGAGCTGGGAGCATCCTCTCTGGGGGCTGCTCTCGAGATTCCATGGCACAACATGAGAGCTTACGCCTTCCCGCCTCTGCCTCTAGTTCATCGAGCAATTTGGAAGTTGAACAACTCTGTGAACTGTTCCCTTCTACTGATAGCCCCGTGGTGGCCGGCCAGGTTTTGGTTCTCAGAACTTCAACACCTGTCGCTGTATCCGCTGATCAGGTTGCCAGTAACTCCCAATCTTCTTCACCAAGGGGAACAACAGATGTGGCACCCCTCCCCACAATCGCTCAGCTTGGCGGCATGGTGCCCGAGTTCAAGTCTTTAGAGCATCTGAGTTTGTCTGCGGATAACATGCGCATTATCCAGGCAGCCAGGAAGCCCTCGACCAGATCTCAATACAGGAGTAAATGGCTCAGGTTCTGTCATCGGTGTTTGGAGAAGAAGTTGGATCCGAGGGTGGCCACGATTGACACGGTACTGCCCTTCGTGTCCTCCCTAGCAGAGTCAGGGGTTCATGTTCTGTCATGCAGGACTTATCTCTCAGCGGTTTCCGCTTACCTTTCTACAGACCAGTGTTCTTATTCTCTAACTGACCCAGTGGTGAAGAGGCATTTTGCTGGCTTGACACGCCTCTACCCTCAGGTTCGTAATCCGCACCCACCATGGGACCTAAATGTAGTCCTGACGGCGCTGTGCCATAAACCTTTTGGACCAATGGCTACGGTAGACCTCAAGTACTTGTCTTGGAAAGTGTCCTTTCTGGTCGCCGTTACGTCAGCACGGAGAGTGAGTGAGTTCCAGGCATTGTTTTTTTTTTGATAAAACATTTTATTTGTTTGAGACAAACAAACAACATAAGCACACTGTCAATACAAGTCATTGATTGTTTCCCACCGTTATTACAGACAACATTTCAAAATTTAGTTCACTGCCCCTTCATAGGAGCTACATTCGATTTCCCCCTTTTTATTGGTACCCTGGATGTCAAGGGGCGCCAAATTCTCTTTTCTTATTTGCTCATACAGAGTCACCTTTCAGTGGGCGTCTTCCCATTTTTGCCATACCTTTTGCGCCTTGGCCGGACATCCTCTGGCCGTGTATACCCTGTGCTCCATTGCAACACATATGTCTACGTCTGTCGTCCATTGTCCATAACTCGGGGTCACCTCCGATCCCCATTTCTGAGCAATTATTCTTTTAATAAGTGCGGTAGTGGTGAACACAAACAGTTTTTCATATTTTGACAGGTCGACTTCATAGTCTATTCCCAACAGTAGCAGTTTAGGATCTCTGGGGAACTCCTTACCTCGGACTCTAGATAGTTCGTTGCAACAAGCGTCCCAGAACTGTTGAATGTGTGTGCATGTCCAGAGTATATGAAAGAAGGTACCTTCCTCTGTCATGCATCGCAGGCAGGTTGGGTCATTTATCCTTCCCCATTTGTAGAGAACCACTCTAGGATAGTATACTCTATGTAGTATCTTTAACTGTATCAGGCTGAGCCTTAACTGGCTACCTCCCTAGGAAACATCAGAGCTATGACCCATTCTTCCGGCAGTATTGTACCCACATCAGACTCCCATTTGGTCTGTAGAGCTCGCAATTCTGTCGTGCCAAAGGAGGTTATGGCACTATACAGGACTGACGTCACTTCCTGAGTGATTCGCTCCAGGAAGAGGTTCCTTTCTATTGGGGTGAATTCCGGCAATGCGGTCATATCAGGGAGATTGCCTTGTAGTGCGTGTTGCAACTGAGTATAATGATATTGTTCAGTTTGGGGAAGTGTGAGGTTGAGCGCCAGCTCCGAGAATGGAATTTCGATGCCCTCTCTCACAACGTCACCCATTATTAGTGTTCCATGTTGGGACCAGAGCGGCCATTTGGGGAGATTGTATACACCCGGGAGATTTCTGTTGTTCCACAGTGGTTGGGCTAGCGACAGCTTGTTGCCCCATCCCACAAATTTGTGTGCGTCCGTCCAGATTTGGATTAGGTATGTCCGCATATTGGAGATGTTTGGACGGGCCCTTTTCCTATAAAGATATTGCATGACATGAGTGTCAATTTCTAATGCGCGGTTATGCGGCGCGGATTTGTCCCCGTGCAATTGGTAATTTACGATTGTCAGTTGGCTGGCCCAATAGTATGTCTGTATCCGGGGAAGCCCTATTCCGCCCTCCCAAATGGATCTTTGGGGCGTGGCAAGTGCTATGCGGGGGGGGGGATCATTCCACAGCAACTTTCGGATTGATTGATCTATTTTACCGAATACGTTCGGGGGGACGTGAAGTGGGGCATTTTGTAATATGTATAGGGGTCGGGGCATGGACATCATTTTAAAGAGCGCTGCTCTGCCTAGTAGCGTCAGGGGGAGGGATGCCCAGTGTTGGGAATCTTCCGTGAGTCTCGTCATCACTGGGTGTACGTTTCTGGGGACATAGTCATTGAGATTATTTGTGACGAGTATACCCAGGTACTTGAATTGCTCCATTTCAACCTGATAGGGGCATTGTGGGGGTATCGCCTGTTCTACCTGCCCTAGCGGGAACAGGATGGATTTAGCCCAGTTGACCTGTAGGCCGCTGAAGGCGCCGTATTTTTGTAGCACTCCGGTCACTATGGGACAGGATCTTACTGGATAGTACAGATATACAAGCAAGTCATCAGCATACAGGGACACCCTGTCTTCCCAGCTTTCCGACCAGCAGAAGCCCTTCCATGTCTCATTGCCTTTCAATAGTATCGCGAGTGGCTTGATTGCCATCGCGAATATCATGGCTGACAGAGGGCATCCTTGCCTGGTTCCCTTTCCTATTTCAAAGGGGTTTGATGTATAACCGTTTACCTTTGTGACTGCTGTTGGTGCTTTATATAGTAGTTTGACCCAGCTCATGAATTGTGGCCCAAATCCCATTCTTTGCATTATCTCCCAGATCGCTTCCCAGCGTACCGAATCAAACGCCTTTTCAAAATCTACCACCAACAGGGCTAGTGGGCCCTGAATGGTGGGCGCGTTATCTATCGCAGTATGTAATTGGTGTATGTTCATGCGCGTGGATCTTTGTGGCATGAATCCACATTGATCCGGGTGAATCAAGGAGGATATAATTGGCTGGAGTCGATTAGCTGGTGTTTTCGCTAGGATTTTGGTTTCGGTGTTGATGAGAGAAATCGGTCTGTAAGAACTGCATCTATCCGGGGGTTTGTCTGCTTTGGGTATTACCACTATAGTGGCTTGTCTCAGGTCTCGTGGGAGGAATCCCTTGCTGTGGGAAGTTTCATACATTTTTAATAGATGTGGTGTAATTATGTTTGTACCCATTTTTTCCACACCTCTACCGGGAAGCCATTGGGCCCCGGGGTTTTCCCGGGTTGGAGGTCCGCTATGGCTGCCGACAATTCGTCCTCCATGATATTCGTGTCTAGGAGGGCAGTTTGTTCGGGTGTTAGAGAGGGAAGGGTAACTTCCGCTAGGATTGTGGTATCAATGGGGGGAGGTCAGTGCTTTGTAGAGCTCCCTATAATAGGAGGCGAACCCCTCCGCGATGTCCCAGTCCGCTGTTAAGAATGTGTCCACCTGTGTCCTAATCCCCCTATCATGTCTGAGCCCTTCATCTCGCTCCTCCAGCCATGCCAGCATTTTGCCAGCTTTATCCCCAGTTTCGTACACTCTGGCCCGCATTGCTGTGTGCGCCTGTTTGGCCTTGTCGAGGGCGATGTTCTGTAGTTGTTTTTGTGCTAGTTGCAATGCCCGGAGAGATTCCGGTTGGCCTTGGGATATATGGGTTGCCTCTGCCCTCTGCACTCGCATTCCGCTTCCTGAATTGATTTAGCTTGTTTTTTCTTATGGGCCGCAATCCAGTAGATAAGTTCCCCCCTTAATACCGGTTTATATGCTTCCCATACAGTTGTTGGCCTGCCTACAAAGTGTTTGTTCACTTCAAAGTACAATTCTGTAGTTTTTTGTACATGCTCCAACAGTTCTGGGAAACCCAGGTAGTAACTGTTCAGCCACCAGGTAGGTGGGGGGGGGGGGTCGGTCTATCGGTTTTGATTTCTATCATGAGTGGGGAGTGGTCTGATATGCCCCTGGGTAGGAATTGCGCTGCACTTACTAGGTGTATTTCAGATGTTGGCAGAAAAAAGTAGTCACAGAAGGGTTAAAGCTGCAGTGCATTGGGATACTGGACCAGAAGCTATTTCTGTGCCGTCGACAGTGGTAACAGTGTCGGTGGTTGATTTAGGGTGTAACGGAAGCCCCATCTTTGCCGCAAGATCCTGGTCGATGTAATTCCCAACGGCTCCACTGTCAATGTACGCACCTACTGCGTGCATCCGAGATGGTTGTTGGTGATTGATCAAGATCACAGATAGTGCGAAATGGGAGGTCTGTAGTTCACTTTCTTCGCTCGACAAGTGGACCCCTACACTTGCCGGGCTGGGGAGTTTTCCGATTCCTTGATGGTATCTTCCTTGTCCGTGGCCCCTACCGTCCTCCTCGGTGGCTTCACAGGGCACAGTTTAAGAAAATGACCTGACCTTCCACAGTACAGACATAACTGCTGCTGTCTCCTTTTATCCCTTTCCACTTTAGTCAAGGGGGATCTAACCCCCCATTTGCAATGGTTCTCCTGAACCTTCCGTTGTGCGGGCAATATTGTCCTTTGAACGCACATACATAGGGCAATGGTCCGGTCTGGTTCGATCTGCTCTTCGGTCCTGCAACCTATGATCCAGTTGAACAACAAGGTAAATTAATTCTGAGCAGTCTTTCGGGGGGTTCTCAACTTGTGTGAGAACGTCTGTGAGCTCCCCCCCCGCAACTCCCGATTAAATAACGTGGTTCTCTTCTCCACTGGCCATTCTGCTTCAACTACGAGTCTATTGAACGTGGCTATGTATGTTAATAGGTCTTGATTCCCTTGGCGTAGGGACAGAAGTTTGTTGTCTAATGCCTGCCCATGAGTACGACAGGCGAACAGCTTTTCCCTCTCCTGCTGAAAGCCCTTGAAGTCATGCAGCAAAGGATCGTCTTGGGCTACAAAGGGTACAGACCAGTCTGCGGCGCTACCACTCAGGTAGGATAGCACAAAAGCGACCCGTGATTGGTCATTCGGAAAGGCCCCTGGTCTACAAAGGAAGTGCAGGCAGCACTGGTTCATGAACGATGCACACCTCTTGGTATCCCCCGTAAATCGTTCGGGCGGGGCCAAGGGAACTGCCCCAGGAAGGGTTATCTGAACAGGATTGGCTGATGGTGCTGGAATCGAGGGCACGCTTCCCGGCAATGGTGCATGCCCTGCTTGTGACTGGAGAAGTTTCCGGCTTAAATCATCAGTGCGTTCTTTGGCTACTATCAGCTCTCTCCTCAGGGTGTTGGTCTCCTTCCTGGCTGCATGTACTTTGGAACGTAGCTGCCCCAACATGTGGGCTAACTGGTCGGTTTCTGACGTTTCCATGACGCCCAGGTGGATTTTGATGTGAGGCTTTGTGTTCTGTAACGCTCACCTGGTATCCACGGGGACGTCACTCAGCCTGTTCTGACCTCTTACGACCTCAAACCCTTCCCTGGAGTCTACTCGACTGGGCCTGAAACACAGGATTGGTAGAGTTTAACTCCCTAGTGTCTCTGTGTGCTTCAACCCCTTCTTCCCCGGGGTCCAACCCTTCTCTTTGATCCACAGCTCACCTTGTTTTCTTGGAAAGTGTGATCTCCATCCTGCTTTTAGCGCAGGGGCGCGTTGATTGATGCAGGCTCGTTGCTGCCTAGTTACTTCACTGGCAAGAATCTGACAGGTAAGTATAATGAGTCTTTTGAACAGTTCTCTAACTTCGTTCCTTTCCTTCCTTAGATGATGGCAGACGTGCTGCTGAGATGTGTAGCGCTGAAGGTGAGTGAGAGCGTGATGCGTGATGCGACCTTTCTTATTTGTATTGAACTGAGTTCTTTTTTTGTGTCTTTTAGGTGCCACGTCGTTTTCAGCGTGGATGCCGGTTATGAAGAAGAAATGCGGTGAGTAAGCGCGGTATGCAGCGCCTCTAGATGTTTCCACGCTAACCTGGAGTGTCTGTTCCCTCTTGCAGATGAATGAGAGGTTCCAGAGACACAGTTCCCCCAGAGCGGCTGTGATTCAGGTAAGCGTTTGAAGCTCGTAGAGTCTTTAAAATAACCGAAGATTTGCTGAATGCTTACTTATGCCTTTTTTCTGTTCTTTTCCTTTTTCCTTAGGAAGCGGCGTGCCGGGATGGGAATGACACCGCCTAAGATGCCCACAGAACAGAAGAAGCGATGAATGATGGGCAGAAGCGCCGCAAGGTAAGGCTGTTCCTAACAGTGTTCTTGTTCTTGCAGGAGCTGAGCGCAGAAGAAAGATGCAGGCCTACTGGAGACCGATCCGAACACGGTGAGTGTCACGCTGCAGGTGCAGAAAACACAAAGCATGTTTCTCAGCCTGTGCATGGCTTAAATAGTCTCTGGATATCCCAGGTGTCTCTGGGCTGAACCACACCCAAAAGACTAGACTGCACATACAGTTCTGGGAACCGAAATATGTGGGGGCATCCATCTTGTCCCCATCAAAGCACTAGTCCAATCCTCAATGTTATCCTATGGGAGTGAGTGAGTCTGGTGCCACAAGCGCCAAATCTGACTCCAAGTGGGTCTTTGGAGGGATGGAGAGGCCCTTGAGGGCCATGTAGGTGATTGTGGCCTGGCTCCAGCCTGACATCTTGGAGGGCTGGGGACATGAGGGGCAGGAATCATGACAATTAGCAATCATATTAACGGAGCGGAACATCTGATTGCTCCTAAAATACCTCTTGTCCCCGATTCGATCTTTACCAAACCGACTAAACATGTTAAAATTGAAGGACGGCAAGATCAGATACAGACAGTACCAAGGGGCTAAAAAACTAAGAATGAGAAAACACCAAAAGTTATGACCACTTCTCAAGTGAAACAATTTGTTCGAAGAATACAAATTACTAAAACACAGAGCAGAAATGTTAGCACAGCAATAATAGCTAAATACAAGTGCAGGATTAGTTTTAACAAGGCTGGAACTGATGACTCTGCTAAAGCACTAACTCCTCCTTTTCCATTGGATGAATTAGTCACTTTGCTTGAGAATTAACAATTAAGTTCTAATGCAGAGTGCTTGGGTGGTGAAAATCAGATCTCAACAGCAACAGATAGTTGGCTCCCTCAATTGAAGGTATAAATGTGTAAATCGATTTGAAGAATATTTGCAAGCTAAAACTCATAACTTAGCCTTGGGGCCCAATTTAGGGTATGTTCCAACTGATCTGAGCAAGACAGTGAATGTAGATGATCGACAACAAGCTAATACTCAGATTATGAACTCCAATAAATGTATGAGATCTGTTAGCCAGGATCTGTCTACTAGAACTAGATTTTACAGAGGTACAAAAGGATAAATCTAACAATTCGAATCTCCGTAATCAATGCCATCGATTGATAATGAGATGTCATCCTGCCCCTTTCACCTACTATGAGTTATGTCGAGCAAGTAAAATAAACATATTTTCTGATATATAGAAAAACTAGAAAATATCTCGACATGTGACATTGAGCAGGTGGAATTTCTAGACGACCGTGATCTATCTGTGGTGAGGCTTTGGATACCTTCATGTGCGTTAAGGAATACCATTTGATTAGCGAAATTGGACCTATTCTCAATGGTATTCCTTATAGCACTAGATCTGATGACATTTGATCCGGCAGGGGACAGTAAAAGCATACCCAATATGAACAATGGTGCCAGAACTGATAGAACTAATAATGTCTTAAGACCAGATAATCACAAACAATTGAGTGGCCCCCACAGGGATAAGCGATCGATGGAGTAAATATCCAAATTGAGAATCATTCTCAATTGATGAAAACACAGTGATAAATTTGGCGTGTTCCAACACTCGAGGGCATGCCCACTTGATCAGTAAAAGTGCCGAATAAATTGAATCTTATGACATAGGCCCTCATTACGACCCTGGCGGAAAGCAACCGACCGGACCGCCATAGCGTAAATAGCGGTTCCGCCATTGCACGACGGAGCAAAGTGCGGCTCATTCCGACCCATCGGGCACGAGCACCACGCCATGGCGGAAGTGCAAAGTCCGCGATGGCGGAAATGACCCCAAAACGGCCCACACCGCCGCCGTACGGCGCCCTAGGTGCAATTCCGCCACCCATCTTAGCGGTCACCGCAATGAGCGGCAATCGGAAAGTACGGTGACCGGAAATATACGGAAACGGAAGTAAAAACATGGTCCCGGAACGGGAAACATCACGCCGTACACCTATAAAAACACTATTTCCACACAACCATTAAAAATACTACCCTGAGACACATCCCAACCCGTCATCCACCCTAGTGAAACCAAGAAAAATGGGAAAAGTAGCGAAGAAAGCGTGCGACCGCAAGCGGCAGGTCCACTTCTCCCGTGAGGAAATCACCGTGCTCACAGAGACCCTCCAGGAGAATGCTGCCGTCGTCTTCTCCACGCAAATGACCAGGACGGCACTTGCGAACAGAAGGCCATATGGGCCCTGGTGGCACAGCGGGTAAGTGCGGTGGGGACCGCACCCCGCAACCCACAGCAATGCAGAAAGCGATGGGACGACCTGCGGATCCGCGTCCGTAGCATACTTTCTGCCAACCGCAACATTGCCACAGCTACCGGGGGAGGATCGGAATCACTCATCAAGTTGACCCCCTGGGAAGAAATCTGTGCCTCCACCATTGGAATGGAGAGTATAGAGGGAGTCGGAGGGATGGAGAAAGGAGTGCAGACATCCGAAGAATCAGGTAGGTGTCCCAAATAAAACAATGCTAAAACCACAATGTCCAATCATGTGAAGTACCACGTGTCCACATAGTGCAACAGTAACACATGTCCAGGAGAACGTCCAGATACATAGGCCTGATAGCACACTTTAAAACTCACATCAAATACATAAATAATTAAAAATCCTAAAAACACCCTCTACACGTGCAGCAGGCACACCCTAACTGCAGGCTGCAAAACAACTGCACCCTCACTCCACACAAAAATGAAACCACCTTCAAGGCCCCAACCCAAATCACCCTCAGGTACCACCCCAATGCATGTGATACATTGCCATTCCAATTTCCACAGACCCATTTATAACGCTCGCCCTCCTTTACTCCACCACAGGGTCCGATTCAAACGACGAGCTCCAGGACACCCCTACCAGCACACCTGCAAAGAGGGCCAAGACCAACGGCCAAAGACCCTCCACCTCAGCTGCACGCATCAAGACACGGCAGCAGCACAAATCAAGTGGCAGCACACAGGAGGGAACTCCAACAGGCACCCCAGCAGCCAGCATGCCCACAACAGCACCACCACAGGTCCCCCCAATGGATGCCACAGTAGGCACTGCTTCTGGTGGCAGCAGCACCATAGGTGACACTGCATTAATGGCAGCATGCTCCGACACAGAAAACGGGGATGTCGAAGTTAGATCCATCCATGACCTGTCTCAATCCCCCTGTCTGTTCCATCCCGTACACCATGAGGATACCACGCAGGGGCACCCACAAGACGACGACTGGCCATCCCCCACAAGCCCTGTGGCAAGGCAACATGAGGTGACCAGCCCCTCTGTGACACCACCGCAAATGGCCATGGCCCAGCAGAGGCAACAGTCCCTCGACCAGGTAATCGTGCAACAGCAGCAACTGGCCACGCTCCTCAAGGACCATGCCGATGAATGTGGGGGCACTAAGGCAGACATAGAAACATCAACTGAGACACTTAGGGCAGAAATGGAGAGAAGTACAGAGACACTAAGGGCACAAATGGAGAGTAGCACCGAGAGCCTGAGAGTAGAAATGGAGAGAAGCACCGAGAGCCTGAGAGTACAAATGGAGAGAAGCACCGAGAGCCTGAGGGGGGAACTGCATGCGACGTCCAAAGACGTATGTGCCGAACTTGCCGCTGTGCGCCGCGTGCTCACTGAGCTCTCACAAACCCTTAGGGACATGCATGGACGTGAGCAGGCAGAGACATCATCCGTTGCAAGTTCCGTCCAGGGCAGCCCCCAACGTAGATCTGGGAGGAACCTGTGCTCCACAGGCAGGGGTGCCCCTGATACCCGGAGAGGGGGCTTGCAATAGCGACTGCCCACTGACAATGAGCATCTTTGGACACTGGTGTTCGGGGGGGAGGTAGGAGGGTGGAGGGGGTGTGTTGGGCTCACTTGGGTGGCGGGTCGATAGGGTGTTTAACATGATATCACATATGCCATAAACAATGCACGATCATCCAATGAGATGTGTGGACATTGATCTTTGTGTACGAGGCCATTATAGGCGTACAGTCCATATTGTGCATGTTCCAGACACACACAGTGCCACAAGTCCCGTGTCCATGTATCAGCCACCAGGCGTGAGTGCTAGAAGCATGCATCTATGATATGCTGACGAATGTCACGGCCCTCCTGTGCCTCGCAGACTCCTTGAGGTGCTGCCACATCCCCACCCTCATCATGACCATCTTCAGGTGCTTGCAGTTCTGCGTCAGGGGGCATGGGCACATTTCTACGTACGCACATGTTGTGTAGCATGACACATGCCATGACCATCTTTGCAACCTTCTCATGGCGGTACAGGAGTGCCCCGCCAGACCTGCTGAGGCAGCGGAAACGAGTCTTCAGTAGGCCGAATGCCTGTTCTATGACTACACGGGTACGTGAGTGGGCATGGTTGTAGTCCTCCTCATGCTGGTCCCGTGGGTTCCGGAGTGGTGTAAGGAGCCATCTCTTCAGTGGATACCCGGCATCACCTGTATGTGGACAATAAAGGAATTTTGAGGAATGCCATTGCTACGTACGCACCCCCCCCCCTTCCTGCCAGGTCATTGCCGCATCACATACCCCACATTATCATGCTTGAAATGAGACTCACCGAGTAGCCAGGATCTGTTCCCTGCGTGTCGCTCCATATAGCGTGGTATTGTAGAGTTCCTCAAGACCATAGAATCATGGGTTGATCCAGGGAATCGGGCACAACAATGTGTAATGATCCTGTTGGAGTCACACACCATTTGTACATTCAGAGAATGAAATTGTTTTCGGTTGCGGTACTGGGCCTCCATGGCATGTGGGACGACCAATTCCACATGGGTGCAGTCGATGGCACCAATGCAACCCGGTATGCCGGCAAGTGCATGGAATCCCACTTTTGCGTTCGTAATCTCCTGCTCCGAGAGTGGTAGAGAGACGTAGTCGTCTGCGTGCCTCAGGAGGGCATCGAGCACTTGCAATAGTGTCCGTGAGAACAGTGGCTGTGAAATGCCATGCAGCTGTCCGACTGTGTGCTGGTAGGTGCCTGTGGCCAGGAAGTGGAGTACAGACACCACCTTCAGTAGGGGTGGGATGGCGGTTGGGCTATCTATCATGCTGACAAGGTCAGCCTGTGTCATGTCCACAATGGCGGTTATGGTATCCCGGTCCAAACGGTAGAGGGTGTGGATCTGCTCATCAGTGAGGTCGAACGGATGTGCTCGGAGGCATGGGATTGCGGGCTGCCTGCGTGGTGGTAGTGGCTGTGCTGGTGGCCCTTGCTGGCCCTGCCTTGCCCTCCTCCTCCTCCTGCGTCTCCTCCGTGCGGCCGGTTGTTGTAGTAGTTGGTGTTCGTCTTCTTCTTGAAGTTGGAGTACTTGCAGTGCTATCAGGTCCCCCAGGGCCAACATCGCTAGTCCTGCCGGTAGCATTTCGGAGTGGGTGTGGTTGTGGGAGGGGGTTGGGTGTGCAATTTATGTGTTTTCAGGCTGTATAGCCTCCACCTGTGGTGATTCATTCCACCTGTGCAAGCTGCTATCCCCTTTGGGCGAGCACGTCCCGCACACAACGCTGCAATTCGACGAATGGCATCTTGCTATTACAATCATGTATTTGTACCCGATGGCAGTGTAATATTGGTTGATATGTTCATTCTGCTATGGTCCCATTGTTTCACATACTATCTTTGCAGTCGCGAACAGACTTGTGAAGGGTCAGTGGAACGTAGTACTCGAGTAACGGTGGACCCTCATGCAACACTGTACCGAGGTTCACCGACGGGCGGGGCGTCCCATTTGTGAGTGAAGGCAGTTGCCATTTTCACACACAGCCGCACTAGATGGATTAATTTGTGATTTCAAGCGGCCAGAGATGCCTTTTCGACGTGATGTTGCAAATGAGGAATTCGAAGGACGGCGCTTTCGGTTTTCAGCTAGCGGCGAGGAGATGCCCACAGGTCGGACTGCAAATATAACGTTCTATTGTTCAATGTCCTTGGGACAGGGGCCATGGCGAGGATGCAATGATTGATATGAATAGTATGGGATGCGCAATAGCGAAGTGGGCGATAAGGCCGGACGTTCCCAATTACATGTTACTTCACAACACTGGAATTACGGGCTGGAGCACAGTGGATTTTGCAGGCTGCATAACGCACAGACTCAATGGAAATTTCACATGTTATGTGAGTATGAAAAGAGGCGTTTTCATTACGGGATGAGGGAATGATGTATGGATGCATGGACAGATGATTTAATACAGAGTTTGCCATGTTCAGGGCTTCTTGGAATCTATCCACCTCCCCTGCGCTATGTGATGCAGGGCTGACATAGTGGGACCATCGTCTATCTGGCCTTGTTGAACCCTCCCTGTCTCGACGCGCCTTCAGACACTTGTGTCTATGCACGTTACTAATCCCATCTGATGGATTCTGTTTTAACAGACGCATGCACAGAAACACTCGTTTGTGATAGTGTTTTCACCTCGATATGGATAGTTATGATTCGCATATTGGCTGTGGATTTGGTGTGATCATTGAAGTGAGTAATTCAAATTCAAATGAAGTTCTGATGCCCATACTATTCTTTTTCATTTCATTTGGGTGACAGGTATCTCCTCCCCTTTTGCCACTGCCATCTGTATGCCACTCCTGCAGATGGATTTTACTCCCGACACCTGCTGCTTCGTGTTAATCAGTGGAGCAGCATTACGATCTTATGGGACGATCGCCAATGGGCCACATGCCCTTACGCAGTACTAGTGGCTAGGAGCAACATTTCGGCCTTTCAGCTGGACTAGTGCCTCCCTAATGGGACGGCCCTGCGGTTCGAGGCGCTTCCATGTTGCCTTTTCGTACGAGAAAGTAGCCCCTGTGTACCATGAGGGAACAGGGCGTCACACAAGAAGTAGCTGGTCATTTATTGCGGATGCAGCCCACAATGGTGAAATATATTTTGGAGTTCATGGCCTAATGGCTGTATGGGCTTGGTGAATTTGTTGTGCATTAAATTTCTATTCTGATATGAACCGTGTAGCGTTCTTCTTTGCAAGTGATGTGGCATATTCCTATTTGGGGAGCGATGTATTGTGAGGAGATCTGCATTGGGTTCCAGCTTCGGAGTATAGTTGCGTGGTACTGTGCTGGGCGCGTTTGCCTACGAAGCCCAGTGAGGTCAGGGATAAGGGCTGCCAATATGACTGTTTTAATGATGTCATGCTCAGGGGCGGGGGATTAGCTTTTGTGTAACAGATGCCGGTCAGCCAGGTGGATTGGTGGAATGATGTGATTATCAGAATATGGCTGGTCACAGGTGCCTGTGTTTGCGTGCGTTTCTTGGAGGGAGACTGAGGTCATGTCCATTTGTATAGCTTCTGTATTCGTGCCATCTGTGCCCTGCAGCTCCCATTGGCCCCTCTTGAGATTCATTTGTTCGTTGGCAGGCATGGATGACTTGTACATTTCACTGGTTGCATTGTGTGACTTCATTGCACCTACGGGGAGTTGTACAATGTGGCCAGGGAGCGGTGTACAGGCACTCAGTAGGGCCGTTTACGGTTGGTTCGCGATGCCGTACTTCTCACCATGGCGGAATGGTACTTTCCGCCGTGCTTGATGGCGTTAGGTGCATGTCCGCTAGGGTCAGAATTCGCGTACCGTTGCGCCATGGTGGTAATTACGGTTTGGCATGGCGCGCGTGCGCGTACTTGGTGCAGTTAGCGTTGGCGTTCACTATGGTGTCGCTAATGGCATCGTACTTTGCGGTGACGGGTCATGATCGCACCGAGCGCTATTCGATGGCGGTATTGCATTTCCGCCATCGTTTTTCGATTTCCGCCAGGGTCGTAATGAGGGCCATAGTGATGTTTCAGGAGACCTAGATGGTGGATGTACCAATTTGGAATAATCATGAAATTGTTCTTATACCGGCCCAGAAAAAACAAAAAGGTCAACCGACCTCAGGCCTCATAACTGTAAAAAATAGCATAGGCTTGAAATTACAAGCCTGGGCCTCTCCTAACAATCACATACAATTAGTAAAGATTGTTGGTTATGAGAGAGTTATGGCTGTAATGAATATTTATAGAAATCCCATAGCTTTAATTCTATAGTGATTTGGAAAATATACTGATAACTGTGCAGACATCTTCAGATATCGCAGATATCATCATAGCTGGTGACATTAATTTGCAATGCCTTAACAACATCAGGGGGATAAAGTCGGCTGCACTGATCAGGTGGACATTGCTCATGGAAGCACACTAAATGTAAATGCTGAATGGATCAATTGAAGGTGATGTGCCGCCTGCCCATACATGGGCTCGGGGTTCCAGTACATACATGATAGATTATGTGTATGTTAACTCAAAAATGTTTACTCAAATGGATGAATTCAAGGTACTTGCACAACATAGTAGTGATCATAAGTTACTGTTATTTCGATGGACATTACAGGGCATAAATGACCAGAGCAAATGCAGACAGTATCAGGGCACTTTGCAGATCAACAATTCCAAACACGGTTCAAATGGAATATACATACATTATATCAGCTGAATGAGAACTTAACTGAGATGAGGAACTTGAATACTAATCAATCAGTAAGATTGACTAGTAATTATGCGAATGCGCGGCAAATGTTTAAGGTCCAAGCCAAAACACAAAATCTGAAATCACTATAAGAAAACACACATCTTTGATGTGGTCATTCGAGACCATAAAAGAGAATTGAGAAGGCAGAGATTGCTGGCGTTACCACAACCCGACAATTGAGAGCTGGTCTATTAAAGACACTGAAAGGCCAATATAACATTGGCGGTGGTCGAGAAAGTCACACCTATATCAGTTAGATGGTGAGGCCATGTTGAGAGCAACGTGTGGAAACAATTCAGTACAGATCTGCGGGTATCTTAATTTGGCGACTTGTAACACTCAGCTACCCATCCAAATAAATGGAGTAACAAATATAAAATGGGTTCACCATTACATTGAACTTTTATGCGAGACCTAAAAATTCCACCACTTTTAATTCCTTAATACATAATCAATGGTTTAGCCTGAAAGTTAACTTCATAAATAGATCAAGTAACTCTCGGGCTTCTGGTCCAGACAGACTTAACAATTGAATGCTCAAGGACAATCCTAAACCTTGGGCAAGAATACTGTATAATATATTCACTACGGTACTCGCGTCTGGAATCATACCTCAGTCATGGCGGCACACAATTATAGTGCCCATTTTCAAGAAGGGCGATCGGTCTAGTTCTACAAACTATATGCCGATCACTCTTCTTGATGCACCAGGCAAGATCTTTTCAAGAATAATTTTGAGTGAGTTTAAAGAACTCACAATATATTATCAGCAACACAATTGCTTCCAAACGGGATTCGTCCGATGGTTGGGAACCTCGATCAACTTATTTACTATTAGTGCAATTCAACAGACCCATTTTTCATTGGGGCAACCGCTCTACATGGTCTTTGTGGACTTTTAGTCCACATTCGACTCTGTGTCGCCGGAGATATTGTTTGACAAATTGAGGGAGGCAAACTGCCCTATACATTTATGTGAACTAATTGAAGCTTTGCATACTAAGACTCAGATTCGAGTACGCATATCCTTGCAAGGAGACTTAACAGAAGAGATTCCTACGTTACGTGGGTTGAGGCAGAGATGTATTCTCGCCTCAGCCCTTTTTAACTTTTTTATATTTGACATGCCTAAAGACTTTGAGAATGCAGTGATGCACCTAAGATAAGTGGCTTACAGATGCCTGCTATCTTTTATGCAGATGATCTGATTTTAATGTCTAAAACCCCTCAGGGGCTACAACGACTATGAAATGCATTATCAGCTTATGTCGATAGGAATTTGTTGACAATCAACTTGGCAAAAACAAAGGTGATGATATTTAATGAGGAAAAAAAGGAATAAATGTACACAAACATGGACATTGAAGAATATCAACTTAGAAAGAGTACATCAATACACATATCTGGGAGTTGTGATCAGCGACAACGAACACAGCAAAGCATATGACACGAATTTGGATAGGAAACTTCAGACTGCAATGCCGCAGTTAGCCGTTATCATGAAGAGATATGGGAAGTTTACCCTAGACTCTAAAATTTGAAGGGCGTTGTTGGTGATGCGTTCTGAAGTTGCCTAATTGTGTGCCTGCAGTGTGGGTAAGGCATGAATGTGGTCTGATATTATATGCTAGAAATAGGTGGCAACTTATATCGTTATTTAGAAAATGCTTACTAGCTCCTGATTCAAAAATGCTGCTGGGCATCGTAGCCAAATATATGTTTAGCTCTCGTCAGGACTTTGTCTGCAAATGGAGAGATTTGGTCATTCGTACCTTGTGTGAGATAGAAGTTACCATACAACTCCTGATAGAACATCCATGTCGAGTAAAGACCAGATTATTTGAAAGTGATTGGATCTCTACTAGGGAGAAATGCATGAAGTACAAACCTATAATTCCAACCCATTTCAAATAAAAAAATATGGTACCATGGAAAACTATCTGCAAAAGTCACCTTCAGTTAAACATCGGAACGATATCATAAGATTTAGGTTTGACTTATGGCTCACTAAAGAGATCCAAAATCGACGTAAGATCATTAAGGAATATGAGAATGTTTGTCTCTTCTGTAAGATCGCACAATTTAAAGAAACATTGAAACACTTGTTGGTTGATTGCCCAATGCTGATGGAGCTACGTATTCTACATTTTAAGAAATTGTTTGAGAATCGGTATACATTAACGAGAGAAGAATTATGGGAAAAATTGTTCTTGGGTCAGAAACCAACAATACGAATTGCTGTTTTAAACTATTTGTATGCTCTGAAACTGACACAAATACACGAAGACTAGGTGCTTTTTAAGTGAAATTGATTGTATAATAAGTGATACAAGAATTGTAGATTGTAAAAATGTGGTATTTATTGTATGTAATAATGTGATTTTTTAATGATATAGGCTTTTTTTAATTGTTTTTCATAATTTTGATAAAAAGAAATTTGTAAAGTTGATTTATCAGCTGAACCAAATATATACATATATATTTTTTAATCATTAAAGTGAAATTGTATGGTCCATTAAGGCAATCAAACCATGTTTTATTTAGTGTTGGACTCCTGGCCATGTGTTTCAAACAGTAGTGACCTGTATTACTCCTCAAGACTTAAAGGATCATAGTTACAATCATTCAGTTGGCATTTGGACAAGGGCACCGTGTAAAGTAGCTTATGTATTCAGAGTGCCAAGTTACTACTGATTGTTTTTTTTTTTTTTAAATCAGTTCAGTTTCTGAAAATGTTGTGGTGCTATGTATGACTTACCAGCACTCTTGTGTCCCCAGGTCAAATGGACAGACACATGGATGAAATGCAACAGAAATCGGCCTTACTGGTGCAGAAGCTTTGGAGAGGATACAGGGAAAGAAGGAATTTTCATCACCAAAGACAAGCTCTTAAACAGTACAAAGCAGCTGTCACCATCCAGAGAGCTGTAAGCCCAAAGTCCTGTGCCACATTTTGTGTGAAAAATTATGAATGATTGCAACTTCTTGTTTACATGTTTTCCAAACTTATTATTTTTGTTTCCGAACTGATTTGTTTGCTCAAATTAGCATCAGTGTCACAGAACACTTGAAACAGAAAAGGACAGTTCACCACCTTTATTAATCCCAAGGTGAAGTGTAGGAGGAATTAGGGGAATACACAAAAGGGAACATTCTCTGTTGTAACAGTGTCGGGATGGAGGAGTAAAGTATTCTTAGAGGACAAAGCATCCTTAGCCCAATGCCCCAATCATTATTCTACTAATCAACCCCTGAAAATGACCTTCTGTTAACTTAGTCCAAGGCTATTTCAAATTCTTACCCTTTTGTATAGTCGATGCTCTCCTGGAATGAGCAAGATCTTTTCGCCTTTTTCTGGGGTTGCATCACACTATTCTATCAGGGCAAAATCGCGTGCTTTGATCCTCTTGCCCTAAGGATACCTCCACTGGATTTGGGTAGGGTGCTTTTCAGGCTGAGGTAGATATTACCCTTCTGCCAAGCGGTGTTGTCTGCTCTTGAGCCAGTTGAAGGCTTTTGTAAATGCTTCCAGGAATGTCTGGGACCTGCAGCTCTCAGCAGTTTTTCAAATGTTTTACTTGCTCTTTCTCCCGAACTACTCTATTGCCCTTGAGCGCCCACCAGTATCTGAGTGGTAGCCCCCAGCTGGCTAATGGTTCTGTTCCTTCACCTTGGATTCTCGCTTTTGACAGTCTGTGTTACAGCCCTCATCAGGCTCTGTGCATTTCCCTCTCTAAAGTCCTTTCAGGTCTAGGCTGTTTTCATAGCCCCTTTGGGGAATTTCCTCTCTATGTTTACATCGACTCTCTACAATGCTGTCCTAACTTCCACACTTCTGGAATTCTCTTGCCTTCTTTTATACAGTGGCATAGAGTTATAAAGGATGCCATGTGACACTCCAGTTAAGTTTCTCTTAAGTGCCTTTATTGTGGTTACATCAGGTTTCCTTCAAGTAGCTGCATAGGAACCAACTGGCTCCCACCAACCAGGCTTACATTCTCCAACTGCCTGGGCTGAAATCTCACTCATACCCAACCATTCCAATCTCTCTCACATCATTCTCATTGACCTCACACATGCCATACATTCTTGCAAGCACTATATAACCCACCTCCACTCTTTCACACACACACACACACCAGAGGACACACTCGGATGCCATACCTACTTCCAGGCTCTACACGACACACCTCTCGTCTTTCAACACACCCACTAGAGCACATCTCGGACGGGAACTCACTCATACAAACGTACAGGTGAGAGAAAGCATACCACGAGAAGATCACCACCTCAAAGAAGAACAAACACATCACAACCAATCCTAACCTGCTTGCCAGACAAGCTAGAATACATTGGGGTCAAACTCGCATGAGCAAGACCAAACAATGCCTCAGCTTGCCATTTTAAAACCGCTTTGTTTCTTATTGTAATGCTGCTAATGCTTTAAATTGCATATGAATTGCAGATTTGCATATGAATTGCAGATTTTAGTGCCATAGTGTGATTTACTAGGATGCCGCATTTGCGGTCAGTCCTCTTTCTTTTTCTCTACAAGGGGGCGGGTCTCAGCATTTAATGCCATAGTGCTTGCCGCGCAAACCGAGAGGTGAGGCTGCTCTGCTGGAGCTTGCCATTTTAAAGCCACTCTGTTTCGTATTGTAATACTGCTAATGTTTTAAATAGCATATGAATTGCAGATTTTAGTGACATAGTGGGCCTCATTATGACCCTGGCAGAATGGGTTTAACGGCGCTGGTAAAGGTGCCGGAGCCGTTAAACCCATTCCGCCCTATCACGAGGTCCCCTTGCGGGACCCGCTCTGGACGTCCTTTGTTGTATTGAAAAAAATATATAACCATTTAGCCTTTAGGAAGGCTCTTAAAACACATCTTTGTTAACCTGGTGGTTGATGGCTGCTCTCCGGGCTTCTCCTCTTCCTCTCCAGCGCCATGATACGTTTGGGCAACCGTGCGCTATATAAGAAGTGTTAACATAACATAAAATTCTTTGTAATCATCCGTAGGGACACCGTATGTTAGAGTTGGGTAAAGCAACCCACTGTCAGGAATCAGAGGTGGAAGCTGTGGCATAGCTGGAAGCATTAGCCTTAGGAACTATTCACCGCTCTAGTCCTCATCCAAGATGGTGGACTTCCGTATTTAAGCAGACTCCGCCCCCCACTCTGTACCTTGTATCTGTTTTTCTCCCTACCGTGCTCTGCTACTTACTCGGTATTCTTACCAGTGCCTTTCTGCCTTCTTCGTGCCTTTTCCTGTGCGTTTTTTCTTTGGGGAAAGTCCGCTTCTGTGCCTTGCGGTTCTATTTTAGTTCCGCTTCTGTTTTGTTTCTTTTTCATGGTTGGAGTATAGGGGAATACTCTAGTCTGTTTCCGCTCGATTGAGCCTCAGCTTTCTTCTGTTCGTTTGCGTCGCTTCCACAATTATGCTGGGGTAAGTGTCAGCATCTTTTAGAAAGGTGCTGCTGGTTTTTTCTATCTCTTGGCGTTCTACTGCCCTTCGATCTTACCTGAGACCGTCCTTCGGTTTCGGGTTCCTTCCACGGCTACCTCTGTGGAAGGGGCGGGGTGCCTTGCAGTCTTCCAGGTGCCTGCCTAGCCTTTTCGGTTCTTTATGGTCAACTCTGTATGCCTTTGCCTTCCTTACTATTTTCCCTTCTAACCTTTGCCTAGTATATTTTCTCCCTTGGAGTCTAGGCTCCTCTTACCTGAAGGAGTGTCTTTCTGTAGCACCACTTGTTTTCTGCCTTCTTACTTTATTCTAATTACTTCTTTTTGTCTACACTCGAGACATCTTATCCTTTGAAGTAATTTCATGTTGGGATTCCGGGTTTTGTGCTGATACAACAGGATCCGGATTTCTTTATACAACAGACATTCTTCAGTGCCTTTTGGATCAGGGCTTTTTCCTCCCATTGGCTTTTTCCCTGAATTGAGGCTTGTTTCCTCGGGGTCCCCCAAGGGCAGATGCCAATTCCTGCCAAGGTAGCCTCCGAGGGAGCCAGACCCTACTTACACGACCGAAGGTCCAAGGAGAAACAGCCTACAGACAAGAGGAAGTCCCACAGGAAGACTACTTCTACAACCAAGGACAAGTCCTCTGAAGGCTCAGGTGAGGATGAGGTTTGGGAAGGTGGACAGAGGCCTGACAGCATACAACGCGCGATATTAGCAGTACCAGGAGTTGGTGGCAGCTATGTAGAACCTCACTGTGGAAGTCCAGGCTTTGAGAACAGAGAATGTTGCACTTCGGCAACAGGTTGTACTACATCAGGACGACCGTGGGGATTTACCACACATGACACTATCTTGGCAAGTACGATGGTCATCCAGGAGGACTCAAGGACTTTCTTGATGCTTGCCAGGTATATTCTACCTTCAGACCACATGCTTACGAGACAGCAAGCTCCTGAGTCGGATTTATCATTGCAAATCTGATGGGAAATGCCTTAACTTGGGCTACACCTTTGGTGACTGGCAACGATCCCCCCTTAAACGACTATGACCGTTTTGTGGGATCACTAAAGGAGCGATTTGACTGACCTGAGGTCCTATACACCTCCTTGGAAGCTATTTTGGATGTGCGTCAAGGAACTACAGATCTACAGACATACATTTCCCACTTTTTGAGATTGGCAACTAAGACGAACTGGCCAGATTCAGCCAAACAAACCATCTTCAGACGTGGTCTACATGATGATATTCAGGATGAACTGGCAAGGGTGGCAAGACCAGCATCCTTTCAAGAACTGATGACGACATTGTCTTTTCAGATCGAGTTCAGATTGCAAGAACAACATCAAGAAAGACGAGGACCTCGAGTCACTCCCCAGGCAACAAACCTACCTTTCCAATCTCCTAGAAGCAGCTAAGCAGCAGAGGAACCCATGCAGATTGGTGCTACAGGAGGACCTTTGACTTCTGATCAAAGAAGGAGACGTAGAGAAGCAGGCCTGTGTATGTACTGCGGTTCCTCCAAGCAGCTACTAAGAAATTATCCTTAAGTACCACCTAGGAGGAAGGAAAACTCCAGCCCCTGATGTGCTGCAAGGGAAGTATCGGGGGAGCTACCTTCAACCCTTGCAACACTTCAAGACCAATAGAGAACACCGAGGACAGCCGATTTATGGTTTTTAGAGTCTAACTTTGGTTGCCTGGTTCAGAACCCAAGGAGGTATTGGCTATGTTGGACTGTGGTGCTGCCGGCAACTTTATAGACTTAAACTGGCCCAGAGAGAATCTAGTACCATCTCAAACCAAGCAGAGACCCATACCAGTAGAAGGAGTCGACGGAAACCCTCTGTCGTCTGGTCCCATAACTAGAGAGACGTTACCATTGAAGATGAAGTTGGGAGAACACCATGAGTACATGATCTTCGATTTGATCAGAGCGGCGCACTTCCCTCTGGTAATCGGAATTCCATGGTTGAGAAAGCAGAACCCTCAGATTGACTGGTCTTCCAATCGAGTACGTTTTAATTCACAATATTGTGGATCCCACTGTATGAATCCTTCATCACAGAAGAGGAAGAGACTAGTGTTTGCGGAACCATGACGATGTCTGCAGTTCCACTTCAGTATCAATAATACTCCGAAGTATTCCAGGATACCTTACCCAGATTGTTACCGCCTCACAGGGCCAAGGATTGCGCCATAGACCTGATTCCTGAAAAGACAGTACCTTTTGGGCGTATGTACCCTTTATCCTTACCAGAAAGGCGTGCCTTAAAGGAATACTTAGACGCCAACCTGCAGAACGGCCTCATCCGGGAATCTAAGTCATCTTGTGGTTCATCATTGTTCTTTATTCCCAAGAAGGACTCCTCTGAACTTCGGCCATGTATCGACTATAGAGGTCTAAATCAGATTACCATTCGAGACCGGTATCCTATGCCCTTGATACGAGACATTTTGGAAGCAGTTCAGGGTGGTGTTTATTTCACCAAACATGACCTAAGAGTAGCATACCATCTGCTAAGAATAAGGAAGGGTGACGAGTGGAAAACGGCCTTCCGTACCCCTTTGGGTCTGTTTGAATACAGAGTGATGCCGTTCGGGTTGGTAAATGCCCCGGCGATTTTCCAAAGGTTTATGGACGAGGTATTTGCTGACATGTTGTTCCTGTCTATAGTAGTCTATCTAGATGATATCTTAATATTTTCCCGGACCTTGCAGGATCACCGCCATCAGGTGAAGAAGGTATTACACCGCCTGCAATCGCATAGACTACTAGTCAAACCTGAAAAGTGCCAGTTCGAGGTAACAGCAGTTTCTTACCTGGGATTCGTTCTATCTAAAGAGGGCATCGAGATGGATCCCAGCAAGATCAAGGCTATCCTGGAGTGGAAGGAAGCCCAGAATGTTAAGGACATACAAAGATTTCTTGGGCTAGTGAACCTTTATCGTAGGTTCATCCTTAACTTCTCCAGAATTGTATTACACATTACCTCTCTTCTCAAGAAGGGAGTTAGATTCGCATTCAATCAGGAACCCAGAGAAGCCTTCCAAGTTCTCAAGAAGTTGTTCACTTCAGCTCCCATTTTGGTACAACCGGATCAAGGCAGACAATTCATCCTAGAGACAGATGCCTCAATAGGAGCATTCGGAGCCATTCTACTTCAAGAATCAACCGATGGCCTGGAACACCCGGTGGCTTACTATTCCAAGACCTTGACCAGCAGTGAGTGCAACTACTTAGTTCTCGAAAGAGAACTCTTAGCCATCAAGTTAGCCTACCAAGAATGGCACCATCTTCTAAAAGGAGCGGTTCACAAGTTTCTTATTCGGACGGACCATCGCAACCTTCGTGTACTGCAACAGATGGAATGTTCTAATGCACGCCATGCCAGATGGGCTTATTCTTTTTTACAATTTGATTTTCTTATCACCTACATTCCTGGGTCTGAGAATAAGAAGGCTGATGCTTTATCCCGTTGTCAAGCTGAGGATTCTGGGGTCTATCAGGGCCATGAACAGGTATTCCCAGATTTGAAAATAATCGCTGCAGCCACCCCATTTCTCCAAGAGCTGGTTCCAATTTATCAAGGTCTGATAAACCTTCCCTCTATAGTCACACAGGGAATCGATGGGCTCTACTACCATAACTCTGCACTGTATGTCCCCACAAAGAAGCTTCAGGAACAAGTCCTTTCCTGGTGTCAAGATTCAACCTTATCAGGACACCCAGGAATAAGGAAGACTTACAAGTTACTCAGCAGAGGGTTCTGGTGGCCCACACTCAGGAAGGATGTAGAGGAGTATGTGTCTTCTTGCCCTATTTGTGCATCCTGTAAATATCAAACGGGTAAACCTATCGGGTTGTTACAACAACCTCAGTTACCAGGACGTCCGTGGGAACACATATCCACAGACTTCATTGTTGACCTCCCTAAATCTTGCGGCATGACAGTTATTATGGTTACTGTAGATTGTTACAGTAAGTTGGCTCACTTTGCAGCCTTTACTCCGATTCCTTCAGCCCCTGAAACTGCGACCACCTTTTTAAGGGAGATTGTTCGACTTCATGGTCTACCCAGCACCACTGTGTGTGACGGGGGTACCCAAATCACCTCTAAATTCTGGTCTGCCCTATGTCAGTCACTAGGTATACACAGAGCCCGCTCATCAGGATATCATCCCGAGAGTAATGGACAAACCGAACGACTTAATGCCAGTCTTGAACAATATTTAAGATGCTTCTGCAGCTCCCAACAAGAGGAATGGTTTAGCTTTTTACCTCAGGCAGAATTCGCCTATAATAATTCACTCCACACATCCATACAGATGAGTCCATTCTATTGCACCTATGGTTACCATCCTCAACACTTACATTGGTCCAGCATGCAATCTACAAGTGTTCCAGCTCTGGACAGGGTGCTTTCAGACCTACACGATGCTTATAATCTAGCTGAGAGAGCTCATGAGGCTAGTCAACAGTCGCAGAAGAGATGGGCAGACAAGAGAAGACGTGCTAATCCTGACTGGAAGACAGGCCAGTTTGTTTGGTGATCGTCCAAATTCCTACCTAAATGGGTTCATTCTGGCAAATGTTCTCCAAGATTTTTGGGTCCATTTCCCATAGTATCTCGAGTCAATCCAGTGGCTTATAAACTAAGTTTGCCTCAGCATCTCCAGAGGGTGCACCCAGTATTTCACACTTCCTTTAAGGCATACAAGGAAGACCCCTATCAGAGACACTACGGCAGAGTAAAAACACCCACCGTTCAGGTTCCAGACGAATATGAAGTCGCCTATCTAGTTGATTCAAGATATTGCAAGGGCCGAGTCAAATACCTGGTCCATTGGAAGGGCTACCCGGTGGCGGAAAGGTCTTGGGAACCAGTGAGTCACATACGCCCCACTATTGGTAAAGAAGTTCCACCGGTTGCACCCTGGAAGACCGGGTGGTCCCCCGAGGGGAAGGGGTTATACTGTCAGGAATCGGAGGTGGAAGCTGTGGCATAGCTGGAAGCATTAGCCTTAGGAACTATTCACCGCTCTAGTCCTCATCCAAAATGGTGGACTTCCGTATTTAAGCAGACTCCGCCCCCCACTCTGTGCTTTGTATCTGTTTTTCTCCCTACCGTGCTCTGCTACTTACTCAGTATTCTTACCAGTGCCTTTCTGCCTTCTTCGTGCCTTTTCCCGCGTGTTTTTTCTTTGGGGAAAGTCCACTTCTGTGCCTTGCGGTTCTATTTTAGTTCTGCTTCTGTTTTGTTTCTTTTTCATGGTTGGAGTATACGGGAATACTGTAGTCTTTTTCCGCTCGACCGAGCCTCAGCTTTCTTCTGTTCATTTGCGGCGCTTCCGCAATTCTGCTGGGGTAAGTGTCAGCGTCTTTTAGAAAGGCGCTGCTGGTTTTTTCTATCTATTGGCGTTCTACCGCCCTTCGATCTTACCCGAGACCGTCCTTCGGTTTCGGGTTTCTTCCGCGGCTCTCTGCGGCTACCTCTGTGGAAGGGGCGGGGCACCTTAAAGTCTTCCAGGTGCCTGCCTAGCCTTTTCGGTTCTTTAGGGTCAACTCCGTATGCCTTTGCCTTCCTTACTATTTTCCCTTCTTACCTTTGCCTAGTATATTTTCTCCCTTGGAGTCTAGGCTCCTCTTACCTGAAGGAGTGTCTTTCTGTAGCACGACTTGTTTTCTGCCTTCCTACTTTATTCTAATTACTTCTTTTTGTCTACACTCAAGACATCTTATCCTTTGAAGTAATTTCATGTTGGGATTCCGGGTTTTGTGCTGATATAACAGGATCTGGATTGCCTTATACAACAGACATTCTTCAGTGCCTTTTGGATGAGGGTTTTTTCCGCCCATTGGATTTTTCCCTGAATTGGGGCTTGGCTCCTCGGGGTCCCCCAAGGGCAGGTGCCAATCCCTGCCAAGGTGGCCTCCGAGGGAGCCAGACCCTACTTACAAAACCGAAGGTCCAAGGAGAAACAGCCTACAGACAAGAGGAAGTCCCGCAGGAAGACTACTTCTACAACCAAGGACAAGTCCTCTGAAGGCTCAGGTGAGGAGGAAGTTTGGGAAGGTGGACAGAGGCCTGACACCCACCTCCAAGTATGGTGCCTCAGCAGGATCTATTCAAATATCCCACCTTACCTACATGGAAGACGGACCTAATGCCACCCCAACCGTTAGGATGAAAATCACCTTATCAATTTTCCCCCCAATAACCAAGCCTAGCTTTCTGCTGCAAACTTGCTGACTGGAGTATTCATTTTAACTGATTTTCCTGGACAGTTTTCTCACCAAGCTCTCAATAGCCATTTCAAACAAACATTTTGTCAATTGCCACCCTTACAAGACTGGACTTAAATTAACTTCTGCAGCGCATCCCTATAACCAACAAACCAAACAAGCACTCCAAGAAGAGCCCTGTCACCAAGCCAAACAAACATCCACCGCGTATGCTGTTCCAGGTAATATTCTTTCCCTCTTCTCCAAATAGTGTAATGAATCTGAGGATGCTGTACCTTCTTCCTTAGGGGAGACCTTTCCCATGGGGCCAGGGTGTTGCCTCCACAGTGCAATAGTCTCCCCTCGGTGTGGTACACAGGGGTAGGATCACATGGTAGAGGAAGCCCCTTATGGTATTAGGGACGACCCTTCCCAGAGAATGCGTTATAATGACGCTATATCTGAAACGCCCTCTTTAACAAAGACCAACCCATCTTTCATATCTTCAGATTGTGCAACACATGATGTTGGCCCTGTCACTCAACTTAATACCTCAGACCTGACTAAAATACCAGGGAACACAATTGGTTTTCCATATAAAGATTACACAAGTACTGCGAAGAAGATGATGCCCAGGAGGATGCAGATCACTCCAGAGACCGGAGTGAACAGTCTAGTCTTCCACAATATTTCATTGGTCCAGAACAACCCAACAGGGAAGTGCAGGAGTTAAAATCACTGTCAGCTGGAACACCGAGAGAGAGCTACCAAGAGCAGCTGGCAGCCGATGAGCAGCCGCAAGAACCGCACCGGCAAACCCAGTAGAGAAGATGGGGTAGATGCGCACGGAAGACAGAGGTATGCCGCTGGTAGTCCAGGAAGAAGGGACTGTATGAGCAGGTACCCGAATCAACCTGTGGCCGTGCCCCGAAATGAAGAGCTGCAGCGCAGAGCGAAGCCGCTCCGAGAAGGACACTAAAGGCTGTGAAGCGACAAACAGCGAAGCCAAGTCTCCAAGTGATAGTGGAGCCTCACACAAGAGCACTGTTCCTCGGGAGACGCAAACCAAGACAAAAAGTATGTGGGAATACCGAGAAGAGCTGGAGGTCTGGGGAACTCCCGGGAAAGTGTGGAAAGTATTTGAGAAGGGTAGGGGACCCTGTGATCAGCGTGCCACTCTGGGACACGCACCCCCATGAGAAACAGAGAATGAAAGGGTCTGGGACCTTAAAAGTTACTGAAGGAAGTGAGAGAGAACCATGGGCTTGGCAGGAGAGTGAACCAAGCCAGGGTTAACATGTATTGCAAGTCTGGGACCTGCACCCATATAAAAGACCAATACTGAATACTGGGCCCCCCAAAGAGTGTTAAGACATTTGAAAGGGACGCTCATACTTGGCAAGAGAGTAAATCAAGTCATGGTGTTGCTGTATTGCAAGTCTGGGATCCGCACCCATATGAAAGTGACACACATACTTGGCAGGAGAGTAAACCAAGACCTGATGTTACAGCCTTGCAAGTCTGGGACTCAAACCCACACGAAGACCAAATAACAGGGTCTGGGACCCTATGAGAAACAGACTGTCCAGAAGGAAGTATTTGTTTGTCAAGACTATAAATCAATGTTTTGTGATACAGCTTTGCGAGTTTGAGACCCACACCCATATAAAGGCCTGAAAATAAGAGGATCTGAAAACATCAGTGTAGTAAAGACTGTCCACTACTGAAAAGGGAGAAGATAAGCCCCTAATCAGAACCGGTTAGAGGCCAGGGGAAAGGAGCCAAATCCTGGTCACTGGAATATCATTTGCTAAGAAACAGAGAATTTTTTTTTCCCTTGAACACTTGAGACTTTGAGAACATTTAAGTGGCAAGGACTGACACTACTAATGTCAGTAAGATCTAGATCCTTCTCACTGGGATACCTGCTCCATGTTTACCTCGCACTCTCTGGCCGCCCTCCTTGGGCCCCCTCCCCTCAACCTTTTGTGAGGCAAAAAACCTTGGGGTCCTCTTCGACTCCCTGCTCTCCTTCTCTCCTCGCATCACAGACCTTGCCAAGAAGTCCAACTTTCAGCTTCATGACCTCAGAGGCATTCTCCCTTTCCTCATCTTTCCCCAGAAGCTCAATGTCTCCGGAGCTCTGGTTCTCTCTTCAGCTAATCCAGAATAGGGCTGCAAGACTTATCCTCTGCCTCAAGCCCAGGGATTGCATTGCAGCCAGCCCTAAAATCTCTCCACTGGCTCCTGATGTCTGCGTGGATCAAATTCAAGACACTCTGTATCATCCACAAGGCTTTCTAGGGCCTGGGACCCAGTTACATCTAACCTTCTCTCCTTAAATACCTCCCTGTGGTCCTCTAGCTCCAACTCTCTGCAGAGCAGATGTTTCTCCAAGCAGAGAGTGGGGAGTAGATCTTTCTTCAGCCGGATCCTGCCTCTGGAACAGCCTTCCTGCCCCCTCAGACTTGATCCGTATCTCCTTAATTTATGGAAACTTCTCAAGACCATTCCTTTCTCCTCCTCTTCCTTCTCCACCTCCTTGCTAATGTCCTCCTGCCGCTGTGACTGGCGCCTGGTCCTTTATGTGCCTTACAGGTGCCAGGCCCTCCTCGTCCAGTCTTCACGAGCACCCCTTCACCAGCACTTGCCCTCTGGCACCCTTCCCTGTCTAGCCTGAATCTAGTCCCCCGTCCTCACACTAGCTCCCCTTTACTGCTGGTTTCCCTGGCACTTGCCCTCCTGTGCTCCCCTCAGCACTTGCCCTGCCCCTGGGCTGCTCTACTTGTCCTGTCTTCACTAGAACCCCTTAACCAGCACTTGCGCTCGGGCACCTTTCCATAACTAGCCTCGATCTGGTCCCCCGTCCTGGCACTAGCTTACCCTTACCACTGGTTTCCCTGGCAATTTGCCGTCCTGGCCTCTCCCCCTGTCTCGGGGGCCCCATCCCTCTTGCACTTCTCCCCTCCCCCTTTCCCCTTACTCCATCCCTTCTGCCCTGTCCTACCCCCTCCACCTGCACATATTGTCACTGCACTTGCATGGTCCGAATGTCACAAGGCCTAGTTGGACCATTTTTTGTTGTTTCTCCCCTGCCCCCCCCCCTTTTTTTGTCTTGTGTATAGGTGCCATACAAATGTCCAATAAATGAATAATAAATGAATAAATGAATAAATTGTTTGCTTTGGAGTTTTGGAGTCCTTGCACGTTCGTCATTAGTTAATAGTGTTAGGGTCAGAAATAGGGTTTTTGGACACAACAGTGATGGAATATTTTCATTTGGACATTCTGACAGTTTTCCTTAGTTTCTCTGATGCAGGGAAAACCCTTTTAGTTTTAGGGATAGAAAAGGCCTTTATCCAACCTCTTTATTTTTATGAATACAAGTTTATAACCAAAACAATGATGCACTTGTGTCTGGGCCTTACTCCTGCACGCTCCCTCAGCATATGGTATCAGAGTGGGATGTGACCTGGTAGACACAAACTGGGGGACCCTGAGCTTTACTAAACTTAGTGAGTGCACCAGTACTGTATCGGTAGTCACTAAGGAATCCATATGTTTTGACATCTCAAGTAACAGGGAAATGACTCTGGAACCTAGTGAAAGACAATTAATACCAACAGACTTAGTATTAATCCCTCCCTGTGGGACGTACATCAGGTTAGCCTCAAAGTCGGGTTTGGCCTGCAACTATGGTCCGGACGTAATGGCTGGTGTCATAGACCCAGATTTCAGAGGCGATGTTAAGGTATTAATACAAGATAATGGCAAACAAAAATAGTGTATCTAGGCAGGTGACAAAATAGCTCAAGGCATCTTAGAGAAAGCTGTGTTCCCTAAGATAGTGGAAATAACTTAAAAATAAAGCACTGACAGAGGGACCAAAGGCTTTGGCGAAGCAGACCTAGAGTCAAAGTTAACTCTTGAAAAAGTAATAAACCCTATCAGTGAAGATGAAACCGAAGTTATCCTCGATTTGGCTTTTGCACAAAGGAATGATCCAGTGTTAGTGGAAGCCTTCGTCAATGTTATTTCAGAGGAGGAGGGAAGAGGGAGGGGTGGTCCGTTCCTTTTCACCAAACATGGTTTACTTTATAGAGGTGACATCGGTCCCAGAGAACTCCCCGCTCTCAGATTGTAGAACCCCACAGTCAGAAGAATGGTTCTAGAAATCGCAAATGCACATTTTACCACTGGGCATTTGGGAACAGCCAAAACTCAGGGGCAAGTAGTGAACTGGCTTTCATTGGTCAGGGGTACACGCAGAAGTTAAACATTTTGACAAAAGACAAGTACTCCCACGCCACCTCCAGTTCCATTACAACCTCTCCCAGTTATTGATGTCCTTTTTTCAAGGATAGGAATAGACATTGTTGGTCCTCTGGAACCATCAACTCTAAACTGATGGGTTAGTAGAACGATTTAATAAAACCGTAAAAGTCTGTCCTTAAGAAATTGATGGAGGCTGATGGGAAGAATTGGGACACAATGTTACTGTGCCAGTACTCCCGGTAGTGAGAGTATCAATCAAGGGTTTCCTATCCCTTGGCCTCTCTGCTGGATCTGTTCACTTTAGCCAGTTAAAAGTCTCAACCACCCCTGGGGCACTAACCTGTTTTTCTTGTTCCATTGGGGATTTACTCCCACCAAAGGCCAAAGAAAAGGCTGTTTTATGGGCCTCCCGGTTATTGTTAGGGAAATATGGACTAGAGTTTTTTTCTCCTAAAACTGAAGACAAAATTGGGACCTTTTCGATGGTGGTAAAGGACAAAGGGGGAGTTTCCGACCGGATCTGCCCGAACTTCTCCTGTCCTTTTGCTGGATGAAAATGTGTAAGGGGGATTTACGTCAGGGTGGAAACTTTTTCCAATCTTATCCACTCCTTTACCTTAGTAGCCCATGGGTAGCATAGTGGGTGATTATTTTGGAGTTGGTGTACTCTGATCGCTCTTGTTTTCGGGAAGAATGGACAAGGATACACCTACTGGTGGAGGTAGCAGGTCTCTTACTTCTTCCTGCATTTTGGGTTTTTCAGAGCTGTTTGCACAACGTATGATGTTCTCACCTCTATCCTCCTCCTATTGTTTTATAAGAACCCCACTCTGTTGGGACGACAGGTAAGCTGAAAACATTGAGTCTTAAGACTGTCTTCCACTTTCGGGTAAGCAGTCTCTGAGAGCTCTTGGAATTTAACAGACCTCTTTTCCTCCAAGGGAGGGACCTCTCCTGTTTTGACTTATGTAATGGTTAGGGACCAACTATCCCTCCAATTCAGCTCAATGTTGGGGGTGGCTTTCTCTCTATCCTGTCATCGTGGGCTTTCCCTGAAAATCTCATAGACCAAATATCCAACTAAGTTTCCCCTCAGAATCTTAATAGGGTTTATGGAAAAATTCAAAAGAATTACTTTGAGGTTTTTGTCACAGGATAAGAGGGGTAGTACTCTAAGCCTGTTTTTCCGTCAAGGTTCTCCAGGCGGGTTCAAACTTTTCCAGGCGGGTTTAGATATATGACTAAACCGGTAGGTACATTGATCTGAAGGTCTAAGGAGAGTATCACCTTCTCTCTCCCAGGGATCCAACAATCACAGGGACTCAGAAGTTCATAACTATTTCCCTCAATATCCTTCCTATCCGGCTTGATGGACTTGGAGGTTAGCGAAGTGAAGGTGAGTCCCAATCTAGTACCACTTCTGTAGGGGCAGATATCTGTTTCAAACCCAAGGTATTCAGATTTTTCGATAGTGGGGCTGGAAGTTCTACTGTTGAGCTCAGTGATTTTGTAGATTCCCCAATTTGTATCAGTTGAGTCATATCCCACCCTGACACCATGTGTAAGGGTGTCGAAGAAGGAAGCTGACACAAAGGTGGTATATTGGTGGTTGGCTTTTATTTGTGCATTAAAAAAGGTCCTCAATATCTCTATCTTCTAAAAGGAGGTTTCCTTGCCTCAAAACGAATGCTAAAGGGTCCGTCAGAATGTCCGTCAAATTAATCTTCACTATCCTGTTTCACAACCTACTTCTATCCCTCAATCTACAACTAAAGGATAAACTAGCGAAGTCCCTTCTTCAGGAGAATGGCTCCCTTCTCCTGCTTCTCAGATAGTCTCCAAAAGAATGTTCTCTTACAACAAAAATGCCAGGGGGAATGAGTCCCTTCCTTTGGCTTGCGGATTTCACCCAGTCTTAATTCAATTTCACCTCCAGGAGAATGGCTACCTTCTCCTAGTGTAGATCTATACAGTTTGCAATAAAATCAGGGGGAATGAATCCCTTCCACTGACGTCTTTAACACAACTCCTGGTTCGGTAACAGGAGAATCACTCTCTTCTCCTGGTATTGCTTGGCACAGTTCTTCCTCACTGATTTTAGCTTAATGTACACTATGCCACTCTGGTTTGTTGATAGCAAAGCCCCAAATCTTATTGTGTTCCCAGACCTTTCTCTAGTGGTCAGTGGTTCTCTTTCCCACTGTGACGAGGAAGATTTTCACCAATACTCTCAGTATCGGGTCCCAGAACATTCTCTGGTGGACAGTGTTTCTCTCTTTCCCACTGTGACAAGGAAGATCTCCTCTAATGCTATCAGAATCTGCTTCTTTCAGGGCCCATACCTTTCTCTGCTGGTCAGTGGTTTTCTCTTTCCCACTGTGACAAGGAAGATTTCCTCTAATGCTCTTGGTATTTGTTTTCGGTCCCAGACCTTTCTCTGGTTATACCAAGTGGCGGGCTTCCTACTACTGAGGAGAGAGAGAGCTTTGTAAACCAGCCTCCCTTCTGCTCTTGTGTCTCCTCAGGGTCTCCTGTACCTCCCGTTACCCAGTGTGGGATTGTGGTACGTCACAGACTTCTGGGACCGCAGGTCTTCTCTCCGGCTCTGCTGATTCACTGCTGTTGCTCCATTGACTGTGTGGTACTTCCCTTGTCTGTTCCGCGGCTCTGCTCTCTTGGTCTTCTGCCCAGGCTCGCTTCTGCAGAACCCATGAAGGATTCCCACAGCACTTCACTGACGTCCTCTTCCCTCTGGTAATTTGGCAGCACCTGGATCTCTCAAGCTGGTTTGCCTCCACACCTGCTGCCAGACCCTGCGAGGTTTGTCACGGCTGCGCTTGACACGGCTGGGCTTGACACATTTGATAGTCCTTTGTTCCTTTTTATACTTTGTATCCAGTTTCTGCCAAGGTTCATTGTAAACGTCCTTTGTCTCTGTTAACAACTTAATCCTCATGCCTCCTTGGGGCCAGCTCGGACATGAACTAGCACAGTCAATGACCTTCATGTCTCCTGTGCTCTTCTTCGTCCTAGTACTTTTGGCTTTATCTCCTATTTTACAAAAATACATAGGTTTGCTTTCAATGCAGTGGTTCTGAACATTGGGGAGGTCTAGGGAATGTCTGGGAGTGACAACATTGAATGGGCTGTACCCCAGGTGATTGTCCTTGTCCAAAGAGGAGAGTCCCTCCCCATGAGGTCCTCCTGCATTAAACCACCCCTAGGGGGAGTACTGGATAGCCATCGCACCTCCCTAGCCTCATGGAAAAGGGCTCCCCTTTGGGGAGAAGTAACAACACCTTGTGAATCGTCACAAACCCTTCCCCTAAAATTGCTGGCTTCCACATGTAGGATAGAAGATTGGGTTTTTCTAGTTGTTATAGGGGATTCTCTTTCGGTCTGACATGGATTACCACCCTCTATCGCTTTTCTCTTTAGTTCTGTTCGGGCCACATGGGAGACCCACTGATTGAACTGTGAGACAGTAGTACATATGACTGATTGGGACGGTAGGTTAGGAATTACTGCCACTGTGAGCCACATTTCCTTTCCCAATATGTTTATAGGTATTTCTGTCTGTGGGTAGGTTTCTATGTAGGCAGCTGACCTCTTTTTCTGGGACTTTTATCCGCCAAATAGGTAGAAATCTTGTGTGTATAGTGTTTATTGTTTGTTTATGTTTATTGTATAGTGCAACCTTTACTCCCGCTATCTAGGTTGGCCCAAATTGCCTTTCCTTGAATGGCGGCTGGTATTCTATAGGTGTTTCGGTTTTCCATATAGAAATATTTACACTTGTTCTTTTTCTTTGTTTTCCTTACCTTTGGGAAATCATTCTCAGAATTCTCTCCTAACTGAGTTGATATTAAGGGGGAGGCCTGGAATATTGGAGTAAGCCAGCCCAGAACTTTCCTACTTGTCCTCCTTGTCTTTGTTAGGGCCTTGTAAAGATGGTATGCATGAAGAAATATTCAAATTAAAGGAGCCATGCCTGGTGGGAAGACTGAACATTCTACAAAAATAACATGCAGAACCCTGTGTGGAAGATGAGGCTACAGGGGATTTTATGGGCCCCATTTGCTGTTCGAAAAACTCCACAGTCCTCCCTGGGATTCTCACTATTTTACCTCCTCTATCGACGAGATCCCAGAGATGTTCTTGATATGTTAAGAGAATTATGGGAGGAAAGGGAAGAAGCCATATTACCATTTTCCCAGATTGCCCAATGTCTAAAGGAACATATGGCAGTATTAAGAACTATAGTACATTCCCATCTTGATAAAGCACAAGAACTCCAAAAGGACAACTATGACAGTAAGACAGTTGCACATTCCTTTGCTATTGGTCAAAAGGTATTAGTGCTGCCCCGCCCCCGACCGTAGAACATAAGATGTTGTCACGTTGGCATGGTGCCTATGAGGTTGTTGAGCAAACTGGCCCTTGTAATTATTGTGTCTCATAACCAGATAGAAGGATAACTCTCAAATGTATCATGTCAACCCTCTAAAGGAGCAGAGGAAAGATCCAGTTAAAGCTACTTCGTTAGTAATGGCCAGTCTTCTAGCTGAATCAATAGATGACGATAATCTGTTTCCTGCAGATCTCTCACCCGATAGAAAACAAGACATCCACACTCTCTTGAACCACTTTCCAGATGTTTTTGACAATGAGCAAGGAAGGGTAAAAGGATTCTTGCCACTCTATCTGTACATCTCCCGATAAGGTGGTTAATCTTCAACCATATAGAATTCCTGAGGCGCGCAGGGAAATAGTCCAACGGGAGGTGGAGAAGATGCTGGACTCTGATATAATTGAACCCTCACAGTGTCCATGGTCCTCGCCAATAGTCCTCATATTTGAACCGGATCAATCGTAGAAGTTTTGTATTGACTTTCGGAAGTTGCATGCACTGTTCCAGTTCAATAATTATCCCATGCTAAGGATAGATTAACTAATTGATCCACTGCGATCTGCTTTCTTTCTCTCCATGATTGATCTCACAGAGGGTTCTTGGCAGGTACCAGTAAAAGCCAGGGATAAAGCGAATACAGCATTTCCAATCCTGTAGCACTGTTTCAATTTAAAGTCTTGCCATTTGGACTTCACAGCGTGCGCAACTTTTCAGAGACAAATGGATCAAGTCCTCCGCCCATTTTCCAGTTTTTGTGGAGCTTACTTGGAAGACATCATCACTCACAGTAAGACTTTGGAAGAACACCTACTTCATCTTTATGAAGTTAACCAGTGCCCTTAAATGCCTTCTTGCCCAGTCTGCCGTCAAATACTTGTACAACCACAAACTGAAAAGATTAGAACGGTACAAGAAACCCTGGTACAAAAAACTAAACAGGACTTGAGAGCTTTTCTTTACCTGGTAGGCTAATATAGGCGGTTTATACCAAACTAGTCTTCCATCACCTACTGTCTTACTGACAAGCTAAGAAATGCCCAACACCAAATACTTAAATGGGATAAAGAGGACCAGGCCTGCTTTGATACTCGAAAGCATATTGTTTGTAGTGAGCCGGTTCTGAAAATACCCAACTTTCTGAAGGATTTTATCCTTCAGACAGGTAACTCGAAAGTTGACCTAGGAGCCCTTCTGTCCCAAGAATATAGTGGAATAGAGCATCCTGTAATTTACATCAGTAGGAAGCTCCTCGCTAGACAAAAGAACTATGCTACGATTGAATCTAGCTATAAAGTGGGATTGGTGTATATTTGAAATATTAGCTTTCTGTCCGGATATTCCAATTGGTCACCAAACACTCAAGTGAATGAGCCTTCGAAAAGATACCAACCCCAGAATTATACGCTGTTTCTTGATCTCAAACCTTATTGCTTTCTTGTGGAACATTGTAAAATTAAAGAGCAGGGTAACGTGGACTTTGTCATGTTTTGCACTGGGAGATGGAGAAAGCAGCGGCATAAGGGAAAAGGTATGTGACACATCTGAGGATGGCATCCCTTTTCCCCTAGGGAGAGACCTTTCCCATGGGGCCATGGTGTTGCGTCCACAGTACAATAAATAGTCCCCTGGGGGTTGTACACAGGGGGAGGATCTCATGGGAGGGGAAGCCACTTATTGGATTAGGGATGACGATTCCCAGAGAACGTGATATAATTCCACTATATCTCAAACCCCATCTTTACCGAAGGCCAGCCCTCCTTTCCCATCTTCAGAAAGATCCAGCATCCTTTGTTGGACAGTCAGTCAAATGAATACCTCAGACTCGACTAGAATACGAAGGGACACTATAGGATTTCCATATAATGATTACACAAGTACTGCGAAGAAGAAATGCCCAGGAGGATGCAGATAACTCCAGAGAACCGGAGTGAACGGTCTAATCTTCCACAATTTTTGATTGGTCCAGAACAACCCAACAGGGAAGTGCGGGAGTTCAAATCCCTGTCGGCTGTGACACCAAGAGAGAGCTACCCTCCGCAGAAGAAAGTCTAAAGCAGCCCGGTAGGGAAGGGGGAAGAAGACACGCATGGAAGACGGAGGTACGCCGCTGGTAGTCCAGGATGAAGGGACAATATGAGCAGGTACCAGAATCAATCTCTGGGCGTCCCCCGAACCAAAGAGCTGCAACGCGAAGCAGAGCCGCTCTGAGAAAGATTCCAAAGGCTGCAAAGTGACAAACAGCAAAGCCAGGTCTCCAGGTGCTGCTGGAGCCTCACAGAAGAGCACCCTTCTTCGGGAGATGCGGACCAAGACAAAAGGTACGCAGGCATACCGAGTGGGGCTTGAGTTCTGGGGAAGCCACAGGGAAAAGTGTGGAAAGCATTTGAGAAGGGTCGGGGACCCTGAGAGCAGCGTGCAAATCTGGGACATGCACCCCAATGAGAAACTGAAAACAAAAGGGTCTGGTGCTTAAAAGTGACTGAAGGAAGTGAAATCGAACCACAGGCTTGGCAGGAGAGTGAACCAAGCCGTGGTGAACACGCATTGCGAGTATGGGACCACACCCATATAAAAGACCAATTCCGAATACCAAAATGCGGTCTGGGACCCTAAACAGTATGAAGACATTTGAAAGGTACACACTTACTTGGCAGCAAAGCAAACCAAGTCATGGTATCGCAGCATTGCGAGTCTGGGACACACAACCATATGAAAGTGACACAAGTACTTGGCAGGAGAGCAAACCAAGACCTTGTGTTACAGTCTTGCGAGTCTGGGATTTGCACCCACGTGAGGACCAAATAAGAGGGTTTGGGACCTTACGAGAAATAGACTGTCCAGTAGGAAGTGTATTTTTTTCAAGAGAATAAAGCAATGTATGCTGCAGATTCTGACAAGGAGAGAAGCCTGAAGCGCTGACGGAGCTGATTACGGTCCCAGGAAGCCCTGGTGAGGTACCGAAGCCCCCAAGAAGGTAAGGGGTGGTACGAGAAACCCTGAGGGGATGCAGCAATAGCCGGAAGAGATTCTCAAACAACTTTCCTTCGGCCCTTTGGGAGCAGACCAACTATTGGACCTCGCCAGTATCAGTTATGCCTTCAGCATCATCTTCCTCATGTCAGTGGCAGGCAGAAACCCACTGACTACCAGAGAAGGCTCGGGAACACAAAAGAAGAAACTGAAAGCATGAGAGGAAATCTCCCTCGTTCCAGTGGGAAAGGGAACCACTGACCACCAGATTGGGGTCTGGGACCCCAACGAGATTTGTGACGGTGCTGGCAGCGAACCAGAGTGGCAGAGGGTACCGCAAGCTGAAATCTGTGAGAAAGAACTGTGCCACGCAATACCAGGAGAAAGGGAGTGATTCTCCTGGTAAGAAACTAGGAGTTGTGATAAAGACGCTAGGGGAAGGGAGTCATTCCCGCTGACCTTGTTGTGAACTGTACAAAACAATACCAGGAGAAGGGAGTCATTCTCCGGGTGCAGACCGATGAGCTGTGTTAAAGACCCAAGGGGAAGGGAGTACTTCCCCATGTCCTTGTTGTGAACTGTGCCAAGTAGTAGCAGGAGAAGGGAGGCATTCTCCTTGTCCTGGGCTGAGTTGTGTTGGAGACACCAGGGAAAGGGAGTCATTTGGCGTGGTTTTATTGGAAACTGTTTAGCCATTCTCCTGGAAGTGAAATTGTGTAAAGACTGGGCGAAACCCTTAAATCGGGGGTTACAGAGTCATTCCTCCTGGCATTTTTGTTTTGAGAGAACATTCTTTTAGACACTGGGCCTCATTACGACCCTGGCATTAAGGGTTTAACGGCGCCGTTAAACTCTTAACGCCTAATTACGAAGCCACACGTAATAATAATGGTACCACAATTTGTGGTACCGTTATTAGCGCCTTCCCCATTCCCATTGAGCCCTATGGGGCAAAAATGGGAATGGGGAAGGGCCATGGCGGCATGGGGAATTACCGCCCCACCAACCTCGGAATGGGGTGGTAATTCCCCATTCCGCCATGGCAGACACCGGCATCGACCATGGTGCTAATAGCACCATGGTCCTCTGCCTGGGTCGTAATGAGGCCCCCTGTCTGAGAAGCAGAAGAAGGGTGACATTCTCCCGAAGAAGGAACTTTCTGTTAGTTTATCCTTTGTAGTGTGAGGGATAGAAGTAGGTTATGACACAGGACGGTGGAGATTAATTTGACAGACATTCTGACAAACCCCTTTTGTATTTGGTCAAAAGGTATTAGTGCTCCACCACCCTCCCCCCCGCCCCCCCAACCTTAGAACATAAGATGTGGTCATGTTGGCATGGTGCCTATGAGGTTGTTCAGCAAACTGGCCCTTGTAATTATTGTGTCTCAGGGATAACTGAAGGGATAACTCTCAAATCTATCATGACAACCTCCTAAAGGAGCAGAGGAAAGATCCAGTTAAAGCTACTTCGGTAGTAATGGCCAGTCTTCTAGCTGAATAAATAGATGGTGATAATCCGTCTTGAGGCAGTCAGGGAAACCCCTCTTAGAAGTTAAGGATAGTGAGGACCTTTGCTATGCACTAATAAATGTCTATAACCAATACCATGCCATCTTTATGTCAGCTTCCTCTTACAGTGGTTATGTAATGCATCTACTAGACAGTGGTTGTTCTCATAATTCAAATTAAGTAGCATAGAGTACATTACAACACAGATACCAGGCAGAAGGCACTAGCAAATGTTTTTTATGTAATGAGCACAAATACTTCATCCAACAGGGTGAATGGTTGTCCCAAAAGGAGGTTTTAATATGCTATTGCACAAGCTAATGTTCCCTCCTTTTGAGCCCATGCACATATTTGATCTGTAGAAGAACCCATTTTTATCTCTAAACAAGATAAGGCCATGTTTCGAATTCACCCTTATTTCTCACCAAAGGTCATATCAAAATGTCATATTAACCAATGAATTGACCTACTTGTGCGTTTTACTAATTCTGAGTTGCATACAGGAATAATTATGCAGACTCAGGAAGAGGTCAGAAGGTAATTAATGTATTACATTCTGAGGACAAAGGAAATGAGGAAAACAAGTCCATTATTGCACCAGTTAGCCAATCAAATAATGGCCTTATATTTAGTAAATCAGGATTTGTGTGAATAAACCACAGCCATCATAATATGGAACCCCGTCTAGTAAGTATCTCTTCCCCATGGGTAACTGGCTGGGACGTCTGCATTCAGCCCGTCAACTGGCTGGAGCTCTATGGTTCAGTCTAGCCTTAACATTTGAATAACATGAATCCTCAATAGGCCTCAAGCCACCTCTCCCTTCCTCAACTAGCACCCTTACACTAAATATACAAACAACAACACACACATACAACACGCACATGGAAGCTCTATGCCTTCTAGCACTACTTCCATCACAGTAACTTTGTGGAGCTGCTTAGAGTTTATTGCAAAGGTCACTTTAGTATTATCTAATGCACCCTCCCCCTAACACCGGTGACTCTAGAACCTAGATTTCCCCTTAAAATAAATCAAATATCCAAGTGTCACCTTGTTAAACACCATTTCTTTTTTTGCAGAACTACTCACCACAAGGTGGTTCAAAAATGATAGATGGGCAATATACAGAAAACTTTGTTACATTACATAGTACATTGTACAAAAGAATGCTACAAGTTAGCAAAAATATAGTAAAGGATATACCTTTAGCACATTCTACAAGGTGTGCAAGGGACAACGATTCCATTACTGAACAACAAAACATTGCCTAATATGTGCAAGTCAGTCACATGGACATCAGTACATACATTTACTAAGCAAACACTGCAGTACACACAGATATGATGGCAGAATTCACAAGTGGGACAAGCAGTAAGTAATAAATCAAATATCTAATGTTCCAGCATATTAGCAACCCTCCACCAATGCATAGCATGTGAATCAAAAAACAGATTCACATTGCAAAAGAGAAACATTAATTAATAAAACAATATGTTGAGGGCTTCATCTGCTTCACATGCACCCACCCCCAATCAAGCTACTGGTTGGTTCAGTAAAGAAAAGGTCACATGTTATTATGTAAGAGTTGTGTTTTTAGTGCTATACATCCTTTTTGTACAGGTGTTTCTTTTGGCGGCATACACAACTTCTATATTTATATATTACACAAGGAGCGGTGTATAAATAAAAGCAATCTGAAGGTGGCTTATGCATAGGGGAGCATCTTCAGTTGTACCTATATATCATACATAGATCCTGTTATGATCCATCCAGCGTGAATCCTATTACAAAAATGTCAAGTGAACAAGTTGTCATACTCCAAACCAACCACTTGATGGCACACAGTTTATAGTTTGTGAAATTTAAACTGATACTGCAAAGTTGCTGTTACATTTTATTCCCCTTATTGTCCAAGAAGAGAGTCCACATCCAAGCCTGCATCTCTGCTGCCTCTAACAACACGGCCAAACTCTTTAAAATCTGCAATGAGCTGGCCAATCCTTCTGTAGTCTCCAACTCTCCTGTTCCCTCACAGGCCCTCTGTACAGCACTGGCTTCTCACTTCACCACTAAAACTCGGGACATCCTGTCCTCTCCTCTTCCTCTCCCGGCCCCCCTCAGGCCGCCTTTCCCTCTCCTCCTCCTTTCTCTCCGACTACCCCTGATGATGTTTCTAGACAAGTCTGATCTATTTAAGTGTCGTCCAAACAGGTGCTCGCCTGCTCCTCCTGAACCATCAAGGACCACATTGACACCCTAGCTACAGCCTTCGTTCTGCATCCCCTCCTTTTAAAGCCTTCTGCCGATCCTACCTGTCTGGCAAACTATCGCCCGATCTTTATCAATCCTTTCCTGGTCAAACTCCTGGAAAAGCGGGCTATCTCCCAGTTTACTCTCCAAACTGAATCTGTTGGTTGTTTTCATGACCATCAGACTGGCACGGCATGATTGACACGATCAATCATGCAATCCTGATCAATCGCATCTGTGAGAACCTGGGCATCATGGATCAGGCTCTGGAGTGGTTGACCTCCTTCCTCCTGGACCGACCCTCCGAGGTCCAACTTGGGTCCTTTCTCTCCACCGCCTCTCTCTCCTCATGTGGTGTTCCGCAAGGCTCTAAACTCTCACCCTGGCTCTTCAATGTCTACTTGGCCCCTTTGGGTCACCTGATCTCTACCTGCTCCTCTAACTTTCAGTCTTATGCGGATGACACTGAGCTCTCTTTCAGGCTCCCCTCAGCCTCCTCCCCTCTCTCGCTCATTCGTGAGTCTGTCCGCTATTAAGGATTGATACACCTTCAACAATCTCTGCCTTAATGCCAGTAAGACTGAGATCCTTCTCATTGGGATCCCTGTTCTGGCTTTCCCTCTTTCTCTCTGGCCGCCCTCCATTGGGCCCTCTTCCATCGTCTTCCTGTGAGCAAAAAACCTTGGTGTCATCTTTGACTCCACTCTCTCCTTCTTGCCTCAGATCACTGACCTTGCCAAGAACACCTACTACCAGCTGCACCTCCTCAGAGGTATTCTTCCTTTTCTCACTTTGCCCCAGAAGCTTGCTCTCTCCAGAGCCCTGGTTCGCTCTAGGCTGGACTACTGCAACAGCCTCTTTCTCAATCTGCCTTCCTCTACTCTCGCCCTCTGAAACAAATCCAGAAGAGGACTGTAAGACTTGTCCTTGACCCCAAGCCCAGGGACCATATCTCTCCAGCCCTGAAATTCTTCCACTAGCTTGCGGTGGCTGCAAGGATCAAGTTCAAGACCCTCTGCATCGTCCACAAGGCTTTCTGTGGCAGGGCCCACACTACATCCAACTCTCTTCCAAAACACAATTCTTCTCAAGCCCCTTGCTCAGCCACCTCCAACTCTCTGAGGGCCAGACACTTCTCCAAGCATAGAGTGGCGGGTAGATCTCTCTCCTCTGCAGGTGCCTCCCTCTGGAATGGCCTCCCTGCCCCTCTCAAACTTGAGCCGGACCACCTGAAGTTCCAGGAGCAGCTCAAGGCCTTCCTTATCGCCTCTGCTTTCTCTCTGTCCCCCCTGCTGACCTTCCTGTCTGCTCTGCTGACTGGTTGCCTGGCTACCCTCAGAGTCTCGCTGAATACCAGGTTCCTCCATGACCAGTCTCCCCTGAACTGCCTACCGCGCACTTATGGCTGTAACTGTAACCCTACAGTCCCCTGCCTCCTTGCACTTACCCAGAGCCTTGCTTCCCTGGCTGCTCGTCCTGAGAGCAAGGCTTCCCTGATGCTCTCCCCCTTGCCTCTAGCTAGCACTTCCCACTTCTCCCTCCCCCGCACTTTGCGTTGTTGCACTTGCACAATCTGAATGACACCAGGCCTAGTAAGATTTTGTTTTGTCCTCCCTCTGTCTTCCCTCCCTTGTCTTGTCACGCCTAGAAACACTTGTGTGCAGGCTCATTATAAATGACTTATATCATATCTCAGGTAATTGTGTATTATGGTCCTAAATTGGTTCTATGTGAAAATGTCCCCAGGAAAATGTAGTCCTATAAAAAAGTAGTTGTCAAAATTAGTTTAAAGAAATGTAGTCATTCAACACAAACCATTTTAAGGGTGCAGAAGGACTCTGACACAAAGGTGGCATGTTTGGGGCTAATGACGTTTATTGAATAATAAAGCAAGAGAAAATCTATATTTCCCTATTCTGGAGAGGGGTTTCCCTACCTCAACTAAAGATCTATGGTGACTGTCAGGATGTCTGTTAAAGTATGTGTCCACTGTCATGTTTCAAGAAAACCTTACGTCTGTCCCTTACACTATAAACAAAGGAATAACACAGTACTGTTCTGGTCCCAGGAGAATGTCTCCTTTCTCCTGGATTGTGGTTGAAATTCCACATAATATTTCTTTGGTGGGCCAGAAGAATGCCTCCCTTCTCCTGGCATTCGTTCTCGAGTCTCAAAAACCTAGGGGAATGACTTCCTTCCCCAGGTTGGCTTCTTATTTAGTTTGGCCCACTTGGTTCACTTCCCTGACAAGTACTGCCACGATGAAGATTACTCGTATGGCTCTCTTGGTTTGGGTCCTGACCCTTGTTTCTTCTCTCCTCTTCTCTTTATGTCATCTGGCTGCCTCGCTTGCCAAGTACTGACACAAGGGGGATAGACCTGCTAGTTATATCCGTACAGGGTTTCTGCCTCCTGTACCTTCCATCCCCTACTGGTCCCCGCGACCCTCCCATTACCGGCATGTTCCCGGGTTGCATGAGCGGTTCTTCATGGGGTCTCTGTCCTACTCCATATGCTGTGTGGGCGTCTCCGTGTCTCAGTGCTTTCACCTTGCGGATCTCCTACCCGGCCCTTGGACCAACGATATTGACGCTGCCTCTTGCGTTTGCGTCACTGTCTGCCAGCCTCCTGCCACTGTCTGTACGCCTTCGGGCAAAGGAGTCCAGTTGTTCTTTTGACTCCGGGAGCAGTCTGCTCTAGGCTCTGTCCTGGCCTTTTCTGCATCTCCTTTGGGCTTCAGTCTTTCGTCCTGGTTGGCTGTGTCCCACCGATAGGCTGTCCTTTAGTTTTTATGACGCAAAAGGAACCACGCCTCAGCAGAAGTCTATACTGCTGCAATTCCTTCTTGGTATTGCTCTTCATTGTTCCTGTGTCCCACCTTGTCCTGGTACTTAGATTACCCATGTTCCTGGTGTTCTTCATCTCAGTACTTTCCAGATCCTTGAGGTAGTCTTCTTTACAACAGTACATAGGTCTACTGTCTACAAAGAGGTTAGCAGAAGGAGAGGCTAGAGTGTGGGGGTCTGAGGTTCCCATAAGGGCTATACCCTACATGGTCGTTGTCGTTTCCAGGTGAGGGAGTCCCTCCCCATGAGATCCTCCCGCATTATACCGCCCCCAGGGGACTATCTGGTAGCGGACTCACCCTCCTGGCCTCATAGGAAAGAGTTCCCCCCTGGGGAGAAGTGATGACATCCAATGATTCGTCACACAATGCAAAGTGTGAAAATGTTGCCAATAATAAGCTGGTCAAAAAGCTATTTTTAAATGCACAAGAATGATCAAACCCCTAATGATACCTCCACATTCACCCTAACTGAATTCCTAACTCTTAGCTTAGCTCCAATTACAAGCCTTATTCTCTACCCTAAACCCTTACCTAACACTAACCCTTGAGCATGCTAAAACATTTTATTGCATGTGAGTCCACACAAAATACCAAATTAAATAGAACATGAACAGTGACCCATACTTCAACCCCATCGCCAGCTCACCACAAATTCCATAGCCCTTACCCTAATGCAAACCCTTGCTTTAGTCCTGGATCTATGTTATTTGGCAAATTTATTTGGTCAAATACAAATTGGTTGAATTTGTTTTACCAAATGTTTTAAGTCAACGGTTTTGGCGCTGGTAGGATTTGTTAAATCACTGAAACTAAAAAATGATTAACACATAAGCACTTTAGAATTGTTGAATTTTAAAATCTGTTTTTCTATTTTCTTTTCTCTTCCTTTGGGAGGTTTTAAGGAGTGTGCATTTTTTTACATATTAACTAATTGTTAGAAAATAAATTGTATGGGTTTTTAGCATTGTGTGAATGAAATGTTATATGAATGGTTTTGTATAGTAGAATTGTCATGCCTCAATAATTTTATAGTTTGTATGGTCGAGGGCATGCTTTCCTTTGAATTAGAATGTTTGAAAAGGAATTTGTATAATTCTTATTTGCTTGTTTGTTATTATATGTATATACTTGTCAATTTGTTAAATGCAAATTACCAAATAACAATAAAAAAATAAAAACACTAATGTTTTACAGCAAAATCTGGAGGCAGACCCCTCACACCTTCCCTCGCCTTACCCCCACCCTCTCTCTATATACCTAACTCCAACCCGCCTAGTTCCCTTACAAAATGCAGCACAATGTTCGGCTAAAAAAAGGGACCAATTTATATTCGACAAAAGTTGTGAATACCCTTACCTTACCCTAACTGCTACTCTAACACTTACCCTAATGCTTACTCTACCCTAACCCATAGGTTTATCCTACCTTTATCTTACACCATCATCACCAATCCTCCCCAACGTCTCTCTCCCTCTCTTTAGCACTTGCAGAAGCCCTTACTCTATTACCCCTAGCCTTACCATAACCTCTACCCTATGTGCGTGAAGCCTGAGGGTAGCTATAACAAGAAAACAGAGGGTATCCTCACTCCTAAACCCCCCCTGGATCCTCTTCTCAGGTGTCCAGGAAAATGCCATTGCTTTTGGATCCTGACAATGGGGGTGGAGAAGTGAGGGAGGATCACCTGGGCTCTGGGTCCTCAGAGAGTGGGAGTGGGGTACCCACAGGCGAGACATGGTATCCCCTTTCCCTATTGATGACCAACCTAACCCTCCCCCAACCTTTATATATTGCAAGACCTCTCCCCTCATTTCCCCACATTTAACCTTTTAAAGTACTTGGACGAGGAAGAGGAGACTGAGAGTAATCAACACTATACCTTCATTTTACCACTCTGGTACTGGGACGAGGAAGATTCCTGCAGAGTATGGTGAGAGTCGGGCATGTCCCCTTAATCATAGTTAGGAAAACCTAATGATCCACACTTGCAACCTGTTAAGTGGTTGTAGGTGTATAAAGTGAGAGCTAGAGAACACCACAGAGAGAAACAGGGAGGCCTGTGGGGGAGAGACCAGCAGTGGATGCTTTCCAAGAGGAGACAGCCGTGGTGGGACCTGTGGAGGAGCCAGGACGCCGGCCAGCAGCCCAGGGAGGGAGCCTCTGTCTCGAGGAACAACAGCTGGAGCTGCTAAAGTGCAGAAGAAAGGAGGACGCCACCCGCATCCACACAGATGCAGCAGAGCCACCAGCGTGTGCCAGGCAGGCCCTGTTGTAAATGTCGGGCTTGCAGAAGCTGGCCCACTGACCTACTGTGATCCTGGAAATGCTTCAGAGGGACAAGGCCTCCGTATCCTTGTCCTTTACTGCTTTTTATTGTGTGTTCTGTCGTGTTTTCTGCGCAGGAGTTCATGTGGGACTCCTGGCGGTGCAGCTCTCTTTTGATTTGGTGTACAGACCCATGGGATACCCTTATGGCACCCATGGGTGGGGGCCATAAGACATAGGTGGACCCTACCCTCTTGGTGCAGTCTAATTAAAAGTGGGTTCTAGGGGAGCAAACAAACGACAATTTCTTTTCGAGAGTGCTATAGAGTGTCTCAATTCACTAATACTGGCGCATTTGTCCTTGTTTTAGTGAAGTTGAGCTGGTTGGAGGGAAAAGAACAACAGTCATATGTTGACCTATAGCCATGGAGCAATTCAAAATCATAAATGAAATACTCATTCGGAAAAATTATTTCCTCCACAACATTTGTGCATTTTTTAAAAGACTTTATATTGATTTCTTCAAAGTATAGTACATGAATACACATGACATGGATCATTCAGTTTCATGGTGCATTGTGCGAAGATATAAGAGAAAACATACGTAAATTGTTTTGAAGCATAAAGACAACTTGACAAACAAGAGTTAAAATTACAACAGGTGTGCTACTAAGTGCAATCCAACGAAAATTACAGAGGAAAGAAAAGCATACAACAAACAAGCTTGGGGGAAACTCAAATGCAGTAGTTGCCCCCGGGTATGTAGGGAGTTCTTTGTTAGTTAGATTCCTTTAATTCCCTATATGGATAGGTATAACTAAACTAATCCTTTGTCCATAGGGTTTGGTTAAATTTACTTTCTTTGGGCTTCAATTTTGCCCAACCTGTGGGTCTTGGTACAGTAAAAGAATTCTTTGCCATGGTTGGGGGTACAACCCTGTGCCCCTATAGTATGTTTCTGGGCACCTGTGTGTGGCCCACAGAGCAGGGTACGGGCCGGTGGCAGCTTCGTGCTGAAATGACTGGTGCCCTGAGCATCCTCCATTTTGGGATGCCCAGGCCCTGTCATTGGAGTCGGTAGACTCCTGATGGAAACAAGATGGCACCCGTGGACTCTTGCCTTCCATCGCCTGTTACCTTAATCTTCCCAAAGTCCCGGGAAGCCCTGACTCTGTCCCTTCCCACTGACCGGCTGTTGGGTGGAAGTTCCATATATGGTAGTGTGGCGAAGTGACGACCAGACTGGCTGAAGCCTTTCCAGCGATCGTATGTTGTGGGTACACCTATGGGTGGGACCTGGGTGAATGGAGTGTGTGACGAATAGACACTTCTTGTTGTGGATGTCTGGTATCTGGTGTTTGACACAATGACTGAGACAACTCTGCCTGAAACTGGTATGAATGCAGTGTGTAGTGTTGAATGGCATGGTACTTGTTCGAATCCACATTCTGTGTTGTGAGTGTCTGGATGGGGAAGGACGGCCTGAATGCACTGTGCGCCTGATTGGCTGACTGACTGCTGAATGCCCTTCTGAGTAATTGCTTGCCTGAATGTGACCCAGCAGAATGAATGGGAGATCAACAGTATATCTGGGGGCCTCTCACTGCTAGAAATCGTTCAGAAGCTGAAGAGAAACTGGAGTTGAAACTGAAGCTTGACCTAGAAGCACTGTTGGATGAGAAGAATTGCTGTTGCTCTACTTTGCCGATCTGAAAGCGGTTGTGTCTCCAAGAACTGATCCAAGAGAGGACCTGGTAAGGAGACCTCTCCTCGAGCTACGAGGGACCATCGTGCATCACCTGATCTATGCCAAAGCTCCCTGGTAGACAGACCTATGAAAGGCTGCCGACCGGAGCCGGGGACTGCCGTGGAATCCCAAGGAGAAGCGCCCGGACTGTTGTCCATCACTGTTGACGACCGCCGTCGCCGACCGGAGCCGCTGTGCTCCCATTGCCTAAGAACATTTGATCCAAGGACACTCTCGTCTGCATCGTTGACCACTTTGTCCCGCCGGAGAAAGCAGAGGCCGCCGACACGCCGAGGAGCATCCACCGGTGGGTTTCCCTGCACCTAAAGACCACAGAGACGCCGGACGACTGGACTTTATTCTACAGGTTACCCAAGTTGGGGGATCTCCACACGGAACTGTGTCTAGTGGTAGGGACCAGTATTCTGCCAATTGTTCTAACCAACTGCTTTCCTCTTATATCTATTGTTGGTTTCCTTTACGAACTGATTTGTGTGACATTTAACCGTACAGTTAATGCACTTTAAAGAGATTGAATAGTAATTGTGGTACCACGTAGAACTGTATAGATTTGTTATTGCAGATAACCGAGTACAAAGTGAGTTATCGTGATATTGTACATAACTGTGAACATTAATTATATAAAGACTGTGTTTTAACTAATAGAGTGTGCGGACATTCCTTTGTGGGTGCTTGGGGCCAGCCCGCATCAACTCCTGATAAGCTAGGCCTTGATTGCTTGACTACGTTACCAATAATAGAAAATCTTGGCTGGGGTCCTCTGTGCCTTTCCTCTGCCATATAGAGAGCAGGAGTACAGACACCCCCTCCAGTCTTTACACCTACGAAGAGGAAAGAAGTAGTGGGACCCTCAGAGGAAGAACGCCGACAACCGTTGAGTGTCAGGGAGAGGCACTCGGGCTGCGAGTAGGTAATGAATGCATATTTACCAAACTGAATGGAAACTTGAAATTAAGAATGCATATTGAACACCAAACGCAATAGAAATTTGAAAATAAACATATCGAATGCTTATTGAACACCGAACTGAAGGAAAAATTGAAATTAAGCATATTGAATATGGAATTGAGTAGCATTTATGGGCAAAGCAAAGGACAGCCAAAGAGACAGTGCCCATGTGAAAACAACATGTAGGAAAAAGCGCAAGTGTGAAAGAGTGCCATAGAAAGGTGGGAAACGAGAAAGACCACCACAAAGTGAACTTTATGAGTAACTGTAGTGTGGCAAGGCCAAAGACTGGCAAGAGGTGTGTGTCACGTTATGGCAGAGCCAAGAGGCTAACCAGGAAGCCAGTAAAGTGTAAACCTGCATATAAAGCCAAGAGGCCAACAAAGAGGAGCTAAGTGAATGTGACTCTGAACACAGCGGTTCCTGTGAAGAACCTGGGTTGGCTGGAGAGCCTTGGGATCCTGGTTGCGTGACCTATGATGGGTGGATCGTGTGGTCTAACAACTGCGCCCTGACCAGTGAACCCTGAACTGTGAGAACCAAAGACCTTTTTGAAAGACTGAAATAAGTACAAATGGCTGAGCTGAAATCTTGGGAAAGGCAATCCTGAGAGTTGAGGAACTGAAAGTATTGTCTTGAGAACTAGGCCTCAAGACCCTTTTCTATTGAACTGTGTTGCTTGGAACTTGGGGAAGGGAACCCTGAGGATTGTGTGGAACTGTGTTACCTTGAATGTCAGGAGGTAATTCTAAGACTTTTGTGGAACTTTCTTGAACTTGGGGAAGGGGAGCTGAGAAGGAAGCAAAGAGCTGGAAGAAGCTTAGAACTTTGTGTTAATCACCATTTCTTTAATTATTGACATCCCTGCTCACTGTTTAGCTTTAGTTGTGAGGGCAACCATAGGGCTTGGACACAGACAGACTTTTAAGTTGAACTCTTTGACTCAGACATTCCTTAGTTTCGTTCAGGTAGGGAAATCCCACCTTAGCATAGGGCAAGTTAGGCCTTCTACCATCCTGACATTTAAGTTAATAAATATCTTTTGTTTGAACTTTAAGTCTGTTGTCTGTGTCTTGCTTCATGATGCCTTCACACCTAACATTTACCTTGATGCTTAATCTACCCTAACCACTAACTAAACCACAGCATCACCAGCCCTCCCACAACCACTCTGTACCTAACCCTTACCCTAATTCTAACCATAGCCTTACCCTAACCATAAACCAGGGAATTCGATTGGAAGCCCCCTAAACCCTCCTTAAACCCAACACTTAACCTTGCAGCATTGCATTTTTGGCAACTTTTTGCTTGGGGACCTTTTCACTGCAGAGGTATGTTCCACACGATTTCTGCACAGACTACATTTTTGTTGGCTACATTTTCACTGGATACCCCCAAAATGCCATCCAGATCATGATAGACCATGAAGCTCAAGAGAATAATATATTGCATTCAAATACTTCCATTGCGTTACTCAACAATAGAACACAAACTGTTTTTTCTTAAATTAATATTGTTAAAACATATCTAAACTTCTCAATTACTGAAATAGCCCCACTGGTAGACTCAATCTGGGAATGTTACAATTGCTATGCTACTAGAGGGCACCCTGTGTAACTCCACACTGACTTCTTCACATCATCATTGGCACCATCAGCACCAGAAGTGATACTCGCAGTACACACTCTGTCCCAACAGGCCATCCCCACCCTCTCTGGTCCCCCCTGTGTTGTTCCCTTGTGCACCCCCCTTCCTGCACACAGGAGTCTGTCCTGATACATTCTGGTTTCACCATCACCGTCTTGTGGCCATTGCTGGATTTTACTTTTATGGACTTCTTGATTCACGGTGCGTCACCCTTTCTCAACTCTCATGCTGGACTTCCTTTGCATCTTGTACTCATGGTGGCCCTGAATCATGCTGTTCCATCTTCATCTTGTATCCTGGCTTGCAACATTATGTGTTACTACTGACTTCTGCAATTGTATTCGCTCTCCTCTCTTGCTTCTCCACTCTTTTCGACTGCTTACTCTGTTCTCTTCTCCCCTCCGCTCCCCTCTCTCTTTTCCTATCTCCTCCCCTTCTCCCCTTACTTTCTTCTATGCACTTACTGTATCAGAATTGTCCCTGGACCTACTATGATAGCAACCTCGTCTGTCGCTCCCCTATCCCCTTACTGTTGCCCCTCCTCCCTCCAGCACTATCTGAAACGTTGTCAGGCCTAGTACGCGATAGTCACTTGTTTTGTTCCTCCCCTCCCTTTCTGCACCCCTCTCCCTCACCCTTTGTTTTCCTCCGACTCTACCAGAAATGTTGTCAGGCCTAGTACGGTAGTCGCCTGTCTGTTTCCCCCCTTCCTTATCTATGTCTTAGCACTTGCACTATCTGAAATGTCGTCAGGCCGAGTACGATAGTTAATTTCACATCCTTACTGTTCATGGCCTGTAAGAATGTCGTTGAATTTTCCCTTGTTCCCTTCTTTGCCTTGAAGTGTTTTGAAACGCATTGTGTATAGGCGCTATATAAATAAACTATCATATCACTATCATATCATATAAGAGGTTGGGTATTTGTTCTATGAGCTCAGTTTCTTCCCAGTTTTCCCCAGTTACAAAGGATAAGGTTTGGTCTAACTGTTATTCGATTTTATGAGCGATCTACTTGAAGGGTTGGCCGGTGGGTTGATGAGGAATCAGGCAGAGGAACACAGTTTCCATCGGAAAGAGCTTTATTGAAGGTAATGTAGGGAACCAGTTTCCAAAGCAGACATAAATCATTTCAAAGCTTTTATCTAAGGTATCAGAAGGATGTGTTTCTCAGTGGTCTCAGGATGGTACTTCTGTTCATGAATGTTTCTTGTAAACACTTTGGGACTTCATCTCTCAGAATATACTGTCTGACATTTCCTTCTTTCATAGTCTTTAAGGAACGCTTTGATACTATGATTGCATCCAAAAAATGCTTTGCAGAGTCTTTCCTAGACACTTTGGCACCTGAATTACAATTCCCAGACTGCAGTGTCTGAGAGCTCATTCTCTGTCTTTATTAGACACGTTGGTACTTTAACTACATTTCCCAACATGCAGTGGTGGGCCTAATTCCTGTACTCTTACCTCTAAGGAAGGCATGGTATCAACAGTAAGACAGACACAAGTGACCACAGTTCAAGGATGTTTGTTGAGGTTCAATTGGGTTTGAAAAGTGCCTATTTAATCCTAAATCTAAAGATGGGAGCAAGCTACAACCATCAAATGATAACGCAGTCCTAGTGGTGTCTTGTCAAAATAAAAGGCCCTATACTAATAAACCTATTGCCAATCCTTACCTCTAAATACAAAGAGCGTGGGAAACAATGTTATGCAAACGAAAAGTGTTCAAGAAAACACATGTAAGGATATTCAAGCCATTGGCTTACCTTCCCCACGTTTTCAGCAGATGACAAGGTGGCACACTCAAGCTTAGCACAGTCTCGGGCTTCTCTAGCACGAGGGTGCAGTTCAAAACTTTAACATCATGGCCTTCTGTGCCAAAGTCTCTTTGCCATTCAGAGTCTCTTATTTCAGAGGGCCTGATGCAACAAACAAACTATAAAGTTCCTTTCTCATTTGCCTTTCACATGTATGCAATTTTCTTAGGTGATTTGCTGTTCACCTCTGGATCCCGCTCCGCTGGGCTCAGATTCAGTTTAGCACAATGTTCTTAGGATTTTCACGTACCCAACTTTTTGGGTGATTCAGTGTTCACCCCAGAACCCCTCCGCCGGGCTCAGATCCACTTTGACACAAAATCCTCAATCGGTTTCCCTCCGCCAGGCTCGGACCGATTTATTTACTTTAACACAAACTTGCTTTAACCCAAAGCTTTCAATTGATCTCCCTCTGCCGGGCTCGGATCAACTTTCTTTATTTTTATTTTTCTCTATTTTGTCATACACTTTCTTTACTGTACCAACATCGAAGACTTTCGATTGGGTGCTGGATTTTGCTTGACCCGTCACAGAACCACTTCTATTCACAATCCTTTAGTACTCTTTCACAGAGACCTTCGATTGAGCATACATGCGGTGCCGGACCACCCTGTCAAAGGTATTGTATCTTGGTTTCACAGTTCAATCACTCATCTGCAGTTCAACTTTACTCACGTTGGTTATCACACGCGTTCCATACAATGTTGGTTCAAGCGTTCGCCATACAATGTTGCTGCTTGCTACCTTGGCTTCAACACAGACCGGTCTTTTATCGGTCTCCACAACTCACCGGCTGTGTTGATTTCACTGACGCTGCTATGTTGTTGAAGCCAAGGACAGTACTACGGCAGCTAGCAATTCTCTCCGCCTTGATTAACGATACGGGAGGGCTCGGGTACCTCCGACACACAATGCAGGATTCTTCAGCCTGTTTTCCTAGTGTTAAGTTTTCCAATCTCGAGGGCTCATGAAAGCAATGGTTCCTTGTCGAAAAGGTGAAGGGAACTTCCCTCCTTGCAATCCCCTTCTGTTTCACCGTCTTTCTCCTCTTTTTTAACTGCCATCTTGAAAGTGCTGTTTCCTCGTGTGCTTTGCTGTGCTCAGAGTGTGCTTTCATGCTCCGCCTTTTATCTGTGTGGTGCAATAATGTAATGTAATGGAAGGGGGGGTGAGGGGGGTGTGTGTGTGTCTGTGTCTGTGTGTGTCAGTTATTGCCTGACCTCGCCTGACGATTGTATTCCGTCAGCTATACTGCTCGGGTGTTAGTCTGTTTTCTCTCATAGCAGCTGTCTGTGAGAACGTGTTTGTGTTGTAAAAGAGGGATGGGGGTTTAAGTTCCTAAATATCGTACCTGGTAGGTTGGGGTAAAGGTGTTACAGGGAAGGGCATACTGCGTCTCTCCATCCGGTGTCCCGCTTCCACTCCCCAAAGACCCCTCATCCAGGTGATCCTCCCGCACTGGTCCACCCCAGGAACTGTCATCCCGGCCACCGGGATCACAGATCCCTGGCGACTAGTGGGTGAGACACTTTCTGGTTTCTCACATACCTCCCAGATCTGTCTTCCTTTTAGCATTGTCCTTTTACTTCTTCTCATTCCGTTTCATGTTTCAGGCTTCTCTGGCTCGTCCTGATGCATTGATCTCCTCTCCAGTTATCAGTCATATGGCTCCAGCTTTTGGAAGATATCTCATAGATCTGGTGACAGCATCTCCAGCATCCATTATTCATTGTGTGCTGCTGTCCTGGCTTCTCTGCTAGTTCCCTGCCACTGTTCCAGGCTTAGAAACCTCTCAAACAGCCATGGCTCTCTGGTAGAGCCTCGTACTTGGGTCGAGCAAGCCCAACTACAGAGCTCCTCTGCTCAAGGCACTCTCTGGGCATTACCAGAGAAAACATGAAGCTCTGGGTCACCTCTTCCAAGCCTCCACAGCTTCACCCGCCCTCTCACTCCTGCGTCGCATCCCCTTTTCAAGGCTTCACCCATTTGGTGGGTAGTTCTATGTCCCGTTTACTCGTCATTGGCTCCTCCTTATTCCCTAGCATTCTCATTCTCTGACAGCTAGTCACATGGTCTAAGGAGGGCAATTTATGAAACCTCAGGCCACCATTTTGGATGTTGTCATTTCTCTTTGAAGCTATTTCTTCAGAGGTTGGTGTTCTATTTTCCTGGTTTTCCAAACGTACCTGACACATTTACTCGTCCACCAGGGTCAGCATGCAACAGTCAAGTCCTTTTTTATCTGTATTTGTAATGCTAAAGAGAGGCACATAGGCACAGTATGTAACTTTTTCTTATAATGGATACCTTCCTCCCACAGATTTCTCCCAGTTTTGACTAACACCAACAGTAGGACAGATATCAATGCAGGAAAGAGTATGGGGAATAGAACTTACAACAGGAAATTCTGTAAATGCAAGCCCTCAAAATGTAAATCCTCTCCAGCCAGTTAATTCAGGCTCTACTAGAGTGGGTTTTAAACCAGAAGGAACCACTTCCTGAACAAGCTCATATCATGATTTAATGCAAAACATAATGTGCCTAAAGATAGTCTCTGATTGGGCACAGATGTACACTATACCTTTCTGCAACAATGAGCTCATTTCAAGGTTGCGTTTTCTATATGTCGTTTAGATCTCTGATGTCACCCTACCATAGGAACATTGAACTAAATAGATGTTGACATGAATATTTTGTTTTGCAGCATAATCAATACTGTGTGGATTAACAGAAATATCATTGGTGAAGAACCTACATTATTGCTTCACTAAGTATAATTACACTTAATATCTGGCTGAATGGTCACATTTCGTGATCCAAAGGCTAATGCTACTCTGAGGAAATTAAATAATTGCGTTTTCGGAGAAGGGAAAAGTGAACTTCTGTTATTGGCCAGCAAACTGTTAGTCAGTGCGTGGGAACCAGTGGTAGATTGAAGGCTGCTAACTGGCACGTAGATGTAAAATAAAAGGTACAAAAGCATTGACCGTCAATAGGCATTGAAATTAATACTGAAAATGTAAGTCTCATATCAAAATGGTATGCAGTCGTTTCAGATTGATTGATTTTTAAGTGACAATTTCATTCTTTTCATTATGAAGGTTCTGAGGTTTTTGCAAAAAAGAAAGAGTATCAGGGAAGCCTACGCGCCATGGACAGGACCACAAGACCTCACAGACGCCCAACGAATTGAACTGCAGCAGAAAGTTGACAATTACCTCACACTACATCCGGTATGCATATCGGTTTTACTACTCTTTAGTACAGTTTATATGTATCATTGTTAATCAGTTTACAAAAATAGAATAATTATGAAACATTTCTCTAAATTCAATCAATTGGGCCTTGAATGATTTGTGCCCATCTGTTTAAGGAAAGCACACGTTGTGTAAGGAAGAATTTGGGAAAAGACATTAACTTAACTATAAAGTACTCCACTTTTAGAAAGATTTCATGCACTGAGAAAGCGATTACGATAATAATGCTTGTTTGTAGCTGTGTTTTTTTTTAATAAATGGTATTATTTCAATTATTATTCACTGTAGGTGTCCCAAATGTCTGATGAAAGAAGTAAAGAGCTTCACCTTGAAGCCCAGCAGACACTAGGACAATACCTACTGCAGAGAAACCTCAAGCAAAAAGCTGAGCTGCGGAGAGAAGCCTTGCTGGCCCAGATCAATACAGATATTAAAATGTTATCAAGTAGGTAGAATTAATCTTTATTTTTGTGGTGAGATGGCTTAATGTGATCTATGTGATTCTTCCTCCTGCGCTTTATGTCAGCATCATTCTACCGGCAGATTCATGGGTTACTGCGCTGCCCAATGTATTCCAGTTGTCACCCTAAGGGGAATATTTGGTGCTTAGTCTCCTTATAGATGCGATGTCATTGGTTTATCTAGTGGCCCAAGATCACACATGCTACACCAGGGCTGGAAGAAGGTGTTGGAATGCTGGGGGGAATTAACTAGTTCATTAAAATGGAGTGTATGGCACAAGTCTAACAAAAGAATGAAGCATGTGAGGAAGGCAAGTAGTGTTGACACAGGACCAATAGACAACAGTATCGTTCATAACTATTTCTTGAACCGATAATTAACTCCAGTCTTGCTGATTGACAAACACCTCTCCCAATCCTCTTGTTCCTCTTCTTTCGAGCTTTCACATCTCTTGAGGGCAAGTCCCCTGATTCTCACTGAGGATAAGGGAACTGCCAATTCCTATCACTTGCCATCTCCCCCTTTAGAGTTCCTCCCTCATGAAAGCCACAGATAATAGGACTCAAGGGCTGTCCAAATACCTTAAACCTTTTCCTGCCTTAGGATTGTCAAGTAACCAAGCTCTCCTGAGCCTGTGCAAGTTATAATCACTCTGTCTTTTGAAAGCCCTGCAACGTTCTCTGGGTGGCTCTATGGTACAGGCTGTTCTCCTTGGATATTTTCCTTTTCCTCTGTTGAAGGTTGAAGAAGCTATGAAGAAGCTATGTTGTCTTCAGTTTTGCTTCTCTCGTCTTCGGTCATCACTCAGGTTAAGCTGCCATGGGTCTGGTGGTGTATCACCAGAATGGGCTCCACAAGAACCATTAAGGAGCCAGCCACTAAAGGTCTTGGGGTGGCTGACAGTGAGCTAGGTTCATACACTGGCTACGAAATGTCTGGCTTGACCCTTCCCCAACCCAAATCCCTGGACCTCGTTGTCACACTGTCATGAGCTTGCACCTTTGGGAGAAGGAACTCTTCTATCCTCTCTTTTAGTCTTGTTTCTTTCATATCCTGCTTCTCCACACTTAACCATTTGCTTGTGCCTCCAACCCACTTTCCATCACACTCCTTTGGACAGCATGTGATATCATTTGTCTATCTCTGTCATTTCCCCTTCCCTCCTCCTTTAGCTCTCTTCCAACCATCCCTAGCTTTTCATGGATGATCACCTACCCTCATGCTTCCTGTTTAAACCTTTCTCTTTCCGAACGCACTTTTCTCACTTGGGAAAGATGTATTTATGGGATCTGACGTATTACAGCGTGTATCTGCTTTGACCTGCTTCCATAAACTGCTTTCCCTTTCCTCCACCCTCAATCTCACATGTTCCTTTTCCATCTCTGTACGAACCTCATTTTGCTCTTTCCCAGCAAAACCCTCTGCTCTTTGATATTGACTTCCTCCAATCTTTAATTTTCCAATCCTCCACCTCTTACAGTCTCCTTTTCCTCCTTTGTTTTGCTCCTCCCCCTTTATTCTGGTCGCCTCTTCCTCCTATTTGGTGTTCTTCACCTCCCCTTTTCCTATTGTTGTCTCTTCCTCCTCCTCCTCCTCCTCTTAGTTGTTCTCCTTCACCACCTTGTGACTGTAAGGCACTGATTGACCCAATGAAATACATGCAATATGGGGCTTGTAGTCTAGGTTGGATACCTACTCATTCACTTCACTCGTTTCCAGGCAGATCAGCAACTCCCATGGTCCTCCACCTTCGGTTTGTGCTATAATTTAGACGCCACCCTGCACCTCACTGCACAAATCACGTGACCCACTTGTGAAGGCGGGATAGCCTTGCCTTCTGATCTTAGTCATCAATCGGGGGTTGTAAGGCTTATGGTAGGTGGTTTGTGCTTGCATGGTCTTGTGGCATGCAGGGGTCTCAGGATGAAAGTGCTGCTAAGCTATATTTCTCGTGCAGGGATCGCTGGGGGCTGGAGGGCCTTGCTATCTTTTGCGTGGGATGGTACTGCCAAGAAGCGCGCTGATCCCTTCTCATTACCTTGCTGTGTGCAGTCATCCCAGGGAGTGAGGGCCTGTAACTTCTGCAGAACAATGGAGAATTTCATGGACTCTGTCAGACCTGGTTAGGGTGGGGATGGTGTTCGCTCTCATGCAAGGGGTCTGCTGTCAGAGCCTGAAATACATCTGCCTAATACACGCTCTGGCTCGGCCCTGAATCTTTCTCTACAAGCACCCCCCACCCTTCTTCTCCCAGGATGGGCCCACTAGCATTTATTTCTCATTTGGTATCACCTTGGGGGGTAGGAAGACCTCTCTCCTTCCCAACATTCCCTACAGTAGTGAACGCCCCAATAAGTTCCCCAAGGGGCCCATGAGTCCTTCTATATTCTTCAGCATTCCTCCTGGATTTCTCTTCGTCTAATCTTTTAGCCTCCAAGCAGTGAGCCCTTAATTGGGACCTGTGCCCTACAAACATCTCGCAAGCTTTCCACAGACTGGACATATTCTTCTGGGGTACATGTCATGTAAATGCAATCCCCATCCCCAGCTAGATCAACCCAGTGTTCTCGAGGTCAGGTGGGGTTTTGGTGACCGTGCCTGGGGGATGTAATGGGTGATACATTTCTATCATGCAGGGTTGGTTTGGGTCATCAGTTTGGGTACCAATTTCTGTGGCCCTGAGAAGTGCTTTAGGTGTTAACCCATTTGAGACCATCATCATTGCGCTATTGGGCACTGCTTTGGCACAACATCGGAGACCCATCTGTCACATGCAGAAAATGACCAAGACGAAAACGATGACAGGCACCAGCATCTTCGCTATCGCCCCCCCCCATCCAGGATGGTGCCCAGGAAAACATTGTATCGAACCAATCATCATTTTGTATTCCAGCTTCTTTCTTCATGTGCCCTCCTAGGTTGTGTACGGCCCCTATTATCTGTGAGAGGGAGCTATTCTCTGCATCTTCGGGAGGCACGAATGTGCGACAGGAATCTCCTATCTTTTTGCACACGCCTCCTTCCATTGCCGTCAACAGGTCTAGGACGTACCTATTTTGCATTGTCATTAGTCTCTAGGCATGTAACTCCACCTTTGAGGTCGAACCCATGTCATTCGCCAGCTGGATCAGTTCCCACCTCAAGATTTGTAACCACTTGGCATTAGTTGTGGCTTGCACCCCTGGTAGTAGCAACAAGGCGAAAGAATGTCTCAGCTTTGCTGAAGATCCTGTATTCGTCCATTGTCTCATCCAGCAAGTTTGATGTCTTTGGACAGATAGTCTCTTCCTTTGCAAGTTCTCGCATTTTTCTTTCCCAGGGAGCATGCAAAATTCTTGTGGGCAGCAATGTGTTTCTTGTTTTCTCTTCAGTCATTGGGAGGTAGGTGTCACGATGCCCGCTCCCGGGGAGCCGGCTCAGGCCCTGCGTCCCCGAAAGCGGACATCCAGTCCCAGGGGAAGGTCCCAGCAACCCCTTATAGGGGCCCTTTGGACAGCGTCCTGGCGCCTATGGCGCCAGGCTCATAGAAAACGTCAGTCCTGGCGCCATAGGCGCCAGGCTCATTATGAAAGTGTTTGGGTACACTTACCTGATGCAGACCATGCTGTAGAACCCTGGCCTCCTTGAGGCCTGAAAGGAACTACTTTACCTGTGGGACTCATTTACCACCCGGGCGTGGTCGGGAAGGATACATACCTGATTGGAGGAAGGACACATTCTAGAAACTTCTTCCAAGGCTATTTAAACCACACCCGATCAGCCACACGTGCTTCGCGTTGTTCTGCATCTAGCAGCTGGACGCTCACCGTGTCTGCTCCTGCATCTTGACTTCTGCCACACCTGCCAGCATCCTGAATCACCTGTAAAAGAAGGGAACAAGAGAACAGAAGAAGGAAAAGGCCTCACCTGCTAAATCTGCATCCCAGAGACATTTCGCCGACAATCCTGAAAAGGAAGACATTTATTTTTAAAAGCACATCGCATCGATCGCTGCAGCGCCGCATTCTACTTACCTTTACAGGGCGCCTCCATGTTCAGCAGCGACCATCCGGATTCGCAGTCGCGCCCCCGCGCCTAGGGAGAAAAAGACAAGAACAAAGGTGAGAGAAAGAAGGGAAAAGGGAAGCTAAACTCCATGTCAAGACTTACCTTTTGGGTCATTCCCTTTTCATTTCGGGTCCGCGCCGCATCCAGGCATTTTCGGACCCCGGCCCCAAAGGGGAAAAAGACATCAGCGTTAATGAGTGAATGAAAAGACATTACCAAAACACTCATTAAAGACTTACCTGATTTCCACAAGGATTTCACCGCTCACCTCGGGTCGGTGCCTGTTCCCCGGCATTCCGTACCCTGGCCCCTATGGGGAAAAAGACACTAGCATTAGAACATTAATGCATGGCATTAATGCATTGGCACAAGGGGAACCACTTATAGAAAAACTTACCTGGAAGCCAAGCAAGTTTGGTTCTCACCCATCCGAAAATCCAGTGACGTAACTGGATACCAACGCGCCCCTGCATCAGAAGCAGGATGGAGAGCTCGTCCTTCCAGACCCTAAGGTGAGACGCTACGGGGAAGCACAGAAGGGTTTTGAGGAGGGTGAGAGGGGTAAGTGGGAGGCCGATTGCATTACCCTGCAGACAGTTAACCCCCTATTCTCACCTACAGAAGGATACTTCTGCGAGTCAGACAAGCCAGATCTGGGGCCCGGTCCAGTCCGTCTTCCGAACCCTGCGCATCACCTTAGACGAGGTCACAGCAGCGCGAACCAGGCCAGCGCCCCCGTGGGAGTCAGGTGAGCGTTACAGAACGCGAAGCCTTCCTACAAATTCCCACCCAGGCGCTATGGAAACTTCTGAGACTGATCAGTTGGCCCAATTACTGGGGGCATTACGGGCCGAAGTACATGCCGCTCGTCAAGAGACTAATGCCCTCAAGAGGGAATTAATAATATCAAAGGAAAGAACTGATGACCTGGCCAGACAGCTTTTGCAAGGTCAAGCTGGACAAACTCCTCTACCCTGTTCCGGAGGGAACCCCGCTCCTGTGGTTCCCAGTAACCCTGTGCAGATTAATCTACCTGGAAACATGCCGCTGGCCCCACCTGAACGCTTTGCTGGGGACCCCATACGATTCGCCGTATTCATGAATCAGTGTCGTTTGTACTTCCTATGCAGACTTGGGGCCTTCCCTAATGATCAGACTAAAGTAGCCTTTGTATTGTCATATCTCAGCGGCTGCGCTGCCGATTGGTCAGTTCCACTGGTTACTCAAGATGACCCGATTCTCCGTGATTTTCAAGGATTTCAAGCAAGCATGGAAAGGTTATTTGCTCGACACTCTCAGGGGCAGGCTCTGGATGACGAACTTCTGTCCCTGCGACAGGGCAATCAGGACCTCCTATCCTATATTGCAACCTTTAATAGACTAATTGTGGAAACGGGATGGCCAGAGGATAAAAGTCACGTTATTTTATCGAGGTCTACGCGGAGAACTTAAAGATGTCTTGGCCCAAGTTGTAAATCCGCCCCAAGAATGCACAGAATATATAGACTTAGTGGTCCAATTGGATCACAGACTTCAAAACAGAAAAACAGATCGGTCCAGGTTTGAGACCCGGGTGTTGGTCAAGACCCACGCTAACCCCAAGGGAGTTGATGTCTCTGAGCCTATGCAAATTGGAGGGGTTAAAGATCCCTTAACTCAAAAGGAACGTGAAAGGAGACGGCAGTTAAAATTATGTCTTTATTGTGGGAACTCTGGACACTTTCTACGAGATTGCCCGGCAAAACCGCCCCGAAAAGCGGAAGGAGCCGCTGATAAAAACCATGAAGACTGTTTCGGGAAACGACTCAGCCCGACAAGCGTAGGGGTCCGCTTGCCGAGCTTGAAAACTAACTCTCAGACCTCGCATTTCATTGTGCCAATGGTTCTCGTAGATCCAGAAAAGCCTAAGCGGTTGCATGCAATAAAGGCATACATCGATAGCGGGGCTATTGGAAACTATGTGGATCGTGAATTGGCCTCTAGGATTAACCTCCCTCTCCGTCCTAAAACCAGCAAAGAGGTCATCACCACAGTCGATGGAACTGAAATTGCCTCTGGACCGGTAACACATTCCACTACTGGGGTGACTCTTATTGGTCCTGACGGCCATCGGGAGGCAGTTGTGTTTGATGTAATCAAGGCTCCACAGTTTCAGGTTATTCTTAGAATTCCTTGGTTAGAGACACATAATCCTCGAATTGATTGGCGAGCTAAGAGAATAACCTTCCCGGATTGTGCACAAACATGCTACCCAGAAAACCTGAAGATTAATCTAGCATCTGTAAACTCTGCCTCCATGCAATTGCCTCCGGAATACCAGGACTTTCAGGACGTCTTCCAAAAGGAACAGGCCAACACGTTACCTCCTCACCGATCGTACGATTTCCAAATCGATCTGGTGCCCGGTGCACAACCCCCTTGTAGCAGGATTTATGCCCTTACCGAACCTGAGAACCTGCATTTGAGACAATATTTGTATCAATACCTCGCCAATGGTTTTATTCGCCCGTCAAAGTCCCCGGCATCCTCGGCTTTGTTCTTCGTGCCTAAAAAAGAAGGCGACCTTAGAACTTGTATCGATTACCGCGCATTGAACCAGATAACGGTTAAAAACCGTTATCCTCTGCCTCTGATTCCTGAACTCCTTGACCAGGTGAAGGACGCTTGCATATACACCAAGTTAGATCTTCGGGGGGCATATCATCTAGTGCGAGTAAAAGAAGTCGACGAATGGAAAACAGCCTTCCGTACAAAATATGGATTATTCGAATACCAGGTAATGCCTTTCGGGTTGTGCAATGCGCCTGCTGCCTTCCAATTCTTCGGGAACTCATCAATGTTTGTGTTGTCGTCTATATCGATGACATTCTAGTGTACTCCTCTTCGGAATCTGATCACAGAAAACACTTTAGGGCAGTTCTGGAAAAACTGCGCCAACACAAACTATTTGCTAAACTGGAGAAATGTGTTTTCCATACCACAGAAGTTGAGTTTCTCGGTTTCATCCTGACACCCAAAGGAGTCCGAATGGACTCAAGAAAAGTGGATGCCATCCTCAAATGGCCATCACCTAGCTCTGTAAAAGGGGTTCAAAGCATGCTCGGCTTTGCCAATTTCTATCGCAGGTTTATCCCGGAATTTTCACGCATAGTACAACCCATTACTGCACTCTTGAGGAAAAATAAACGTTTTGAATGGTCTGAAGAAGCCGAGCAGGCCTTCCAGGATTTAAAAGCTAAGTTTACCTCTGCACCTATATTGAAACACCCACGTCCAGATCTCCCGTATGTCGTCGAAACTGACGCATCCAGCCTAGCCATGGGAGCAGTTCTGTCTCAAAGAGATCCTGAAACCAACCAACTGCATCCCGTAGCATTTTGGTCCAGAAAATTCTCAGCACCAGAGATTAATTACGCAATCACTGACAAAGAACTGTTAGCCATAAAGTCCGCTTTTAAAGCCTGGCGGCATTACCTGCTTGGCGCTCGACATACCATCAGGGTGATCACTTATCACCGGAATTTACAGTATTTGAAAACCGCCAAGGCTCAGTCATCACGGCAGCTCCGATGGGCTTTGTTTTTCGCTGAATTTGATTTCGTGATTACCTATCGACCTGGCTGCAAGAACGGCAAAGCAGACGCCTTATCCCGAATTGGAATTGGAGAATCTGATACAAACTCAGAACCAGTACCAATAATTCCCGAACAGAGAATTCTAGGCATGACTTTGTTACAGACGCTTGAAGACATTCAAGTCAGAGTGAAACAACTCCTGGACCCTACAGCCCTACAGGATTGGATACAAAAGGGATCAGACTTTACCATAGATAACGGTTTACCTTATTACCAAGGACGCTTATTCCTGCCGCACAAGGATTTACACGAACTAGTTATTTCAGGTTATCATGATACATTAATAGAGGGACACCCCGGTATTGCCAAGACAATGGAAAAGGTGAAACGACAATTCTGGTGGCCCTCTTGGCGAAAAGATGTTAAATCTTTTGTGATGTCCTGTGGTGTTTGCGCCCAAAATAAAGGTGAAAAGACCAGCCGGTCTCCTTCAACCTCTAGACATACCGCCAGCACCCTGGCACACCCTATCAATGGATTTTATTACGGACTTGCCTCCTTGTTCGAGATACAATACCATTCTGGTAATTGTGGATTTGTTTTCCAAAATGGCCCACTTCATTCCTTTGAAAGGTTTACCTTCAGCTTCTGTCCTAGCCAAAGAATTCCTCGAAAATATTGTTCGGCTACATGGATTCCCATCTATACTAATCTCTGACCGGGGAAGCCAATTCATTTCCCACTTCTGGCGCAAATGTTGTCAAATGGCACAAATCGACGTAAGATTATCGACCAGTCACCACCCTGAGACCGATGGTCAGACCGAGAGGACAAATCAGACCCTTGAGCAGTACTTACGGTGTATGTTACAGCAATCTGAGAGCAACTGGAAAGACATTCTTTGGATAGCCGAATACGCATATAATAATTCGGTACACTCTGGAACTGGCCATAGTCCTTTTTATACCTTGTTTGGACATCACCCTCAAACCTCGACTCACCTCAGAACCTCGGAGTGCCCGCAGTAGAACATCTGCATTCTACCATTACCCGAGCCTTTAAAGAGGCAACCACGCATTTACAACAAGCCAAGAGAAAATACAAGGAGAACGCTGACCTACATCGGAGTGAAGCACCTCCGTATCAGATTGGGGATCAAGTGTGGTTAGCTACCAGACATTTACCACTCAAAGGGCCTCAAACTTTTAACCCAAAATATCTGGGACCTTTTTCTATTACGGCAATAATTAACCCAGTAGCGGTTAAACTTGATTTACCAGCTAATATGCGAATTCACCCTGTTTTTCATGTGTCACTTCTGAAACCAGTGGTCCCCGGAACCCGACTACTCAAACCTCCAGAACCTATTCAAATAGATGGGGAACCCGAATTCGAAGTGAAGAACATTTTAGATTCAAAAATGTTTAGGTCAAAGCTTTTCTACCTAATTGATTGGAAGGGGTACAGACCTCAGGAGAGGTCGTGGGAACCCAGTGACCATGTGCATGCACCTCGATTAGTCAGGAAATTCCACCGACTCTTCCCAAACAAACCAAAACCCCCGGAGGGAACAACCTTGGGAGGGGCCTTGGGGGGGAGTGCTGTCACGATGCCCGCTCCCGGGGAGCCGGCTCAGGCCCTGCGTCCCCGAAAGCGGACATCTAGTCCCAGGGGAAGGTCCCAGCAACCCCTTATAGGGGCCCTTTGGACAGCGTCCTGGCGCCTATGGCGCCAGGCTCATAGAAAACGTCAGTCCTGGCGCCATAGGCGCCAGGCTCATTATGAAAGTGTTTGGGTGCACTTACCTGATGCAGACCATGCTGCAGAACGACGGCCTCCTTGAGGCCTGAAAGGAACTACTTTACCTGTGGGACTCATTTATCACCCGGGCGTGGTCGGGGAAGGATACATACCTGATTGGAGGAAGGACACATTCTAGGAACTTCTTCCAAGGCTATTTAAACCACACCCGATCAGCCACACGTGCTTCGCGTTGTTCTGCATCTAGCAGCTGGACGCTCACCGTGTCTGCTCCTGCATCTTGACTTCTGCCACACCTGCCAGCATCCTGAATCACCTGTAAAGGAAGGGAACAAGAGAACAGAAGAAGGAAAAGGCCTCACCTGCTAAATCTGCATCCCAGAGACATTTCGCCGACAATCCTGAAAAGGAAGACATTTATTTTTAAAAGCACATCGCATCGATCGCTGCAGCGCCGCATTCTACTCACCTTTACAGGGCGCCTCCATGTTCAGCAGCGACCATCCGGATTCTCAGTCGCGCCCCCGCGCCTAGGGAGAAAAAGACAAGAACAAAGGTGAGAGAAAGAAGGGAAAAGGGAAGCTAAACTCCATGTCAAGACTTACCTGTTGGGTCATTCCCTTTTCATTTCGGGTCCGCGCCGCATCCAGGCATTTTCAGACCCCGGCCCCTAAGGGGAAAAAGACATCAGCGTTAATGAGTGAATGAAAAGACATTACCAAAACACTCATTAAAGACTTACCTGATTTCCACAAGGATTTCACCGCTCACCTCAGGTCGGTGCCTGTTCCCCGGCATTCCGTACCCCGGCCCCTATGGGGAAAAAGACACTAGCATTAGAACATTAATGCATGGACACAAGGGGAACCACTTATAGAAAAACTTACCTGGAAGCCAAGCAAGTTTGGTTCTCACCCATCCGAAAATCCAGTGACGTAACTGGATACCAACGCGCCCCTGCATCAGAAGCAGGATGGAGAGCTCGTCCTTCCAGACCCTAAGGTGAGACGCTACGGGGAAGCACAGAAGGGTTTTGAGGAGGGTGAGAGGGGTAAGTGGGAGGCCGATTGCATTACCCCGCAGACAGTTAACCCCCTATTCTCACCTACAGAAGGATACTTCTGCGAGTCAGACAAGCCAGATCTGGGGCCCGGTCCAGTCCGTCTTCCGAACCCTGCGCATCACCTTAGACGAGGTCACAGCAGCGCGAACCAGGCCAGCGCCCCCGTGGGAGTCAGGTGAGCGTTACAGTAGGTTGGTGCAAGGGCAGTTGGAGCCCCCCCCCCTTGCAAATGTTCTTCAGGAGTTACTAGTAGGGCTGAGTGCAGCGTAGCCAGCAAACTATAGCCCCTCCATGATGGCGGGAGGTGCAAGTACGCCTCTTGGCCACACACCCAGTAGCAATACATTACTGCTGTGGTGCCTTTCTTGTGGTTAAGAATGAGTAAATTCTTGCCACAGTGTTCATTGGCCACTACAAAAAAATTGTCCCAGCACTATAAAAACAAAGTTTGTATTTCTCTTCTCTGTGCACCTGCACTGGTTACTCCACTGTTTCAATCCATGTTAGCTTTGTGATCTGCTCAGTCAAGAGCGGTGCACATGTTGCTTCCACTCGGGCCAGAACTACTACTTCATATCCTCTGAGGTCCTCCTCCATGCAGCTGATTGTAGTCTCTTGCCACTTGTTTATATACTTTAGTCCTTGTATAGCCAGGTATGGTCTTCGCAGACATTGGATGCTTTTCAGGTTTTTTCTGCATTGTAGTTGGTCTGCGACAATTACTTCAAGACTTACATGGTGTGCCTGGAAAGTGCCTTTGAGCCTGCAAGATGTACTAAGCACTGGGCTTCTAAAATGGGTACTTCGGTTCGCACTAGGCCCTTGTGTGCCCTTGAGACATGAGGAATCAACAAACACACATAACAACTGCCATTCACTTTGCCTCTCCCCACCAAGCTCATGTCAGTATACCAACTATTGGACAATTCAGGGTGACGCACATCTTCTATGCCGTCGAGACAAAGCCTGTGGAAGGCATCATATTTTGCCTTTCACGCTTGTCTTTTTGTACATTTTTTTCTAGGTATGTACCTTCTAATAACACTGCTGACATTACCTGTGCTTGTGTTGTGAAAGGCATTGGGAAATAATCTCGAATACATCAAGGACCTTATAATATTTTCTAGCAATCCAGTGTGGGTGGTGTTACTATGTACAGTTTTGTTGCTGAAGAGGTGTGTGTTTATACTTAGTTCTATTGGGGTGTGAGTTTGTTCTATTATATACAGTTATGTTAATGTTATTCCTCCCACCCCCCCTTCTTTTATATATCCTCCTAATATAAAAGACGCTCCTAAATATATTCGTAAACCAAACCTAGACATGGCAAAAATGCCTGCTATAAAATCCATTGCACACATTTAGGAATACGAACACTTATACACACTACTACAACTATACTTTTTCTTAATATCTAGTGAGTCATTTGAGAGCGCTGGTTCCATGTTCTTCAGTGACGTGAAATGGAACAAATAATGCACACAAAAAGAACGAGTGGAAGGAAGAAGAGGGGAGGAAAAATTAATGCAAGAAAAAGGGAGAGAGAGGACGAGAGTGAGGCGAGAGAGAGAAAGAAGTATGACACAAGAGATGATGACAGAAAGAGTCTGGGGAGGCTCAAGAGAGTGCCTTCTGTGCAAATGTACTTTAAAAGCAGCAATATGGTAGTAGGACTGAAAATAAGGGTTGGCAGCACGGGCTGATGAACGAGGTAGATGAACGCTACCAGTAGTTTAGGGCGTTTTGATGATGCTTTACGAACGTCTGACGAGGTCTCCTGGAAGCAGCGGTTGGGTTGGTGAGGAGTCAGTCGTGGAGACAGCTCTGGCGCCTGGCACGTCTTCTGCTCGGGGTGGTGTTATCAATTGGGAAAGACCTTTTGTGGCATGAGTTAGGTCAGTGAACTCGTCGCCTAAAACGGCTGCTGTGCGTCTGATGCCCTTCTGATTGGGGACAAGAGTATATGCATTTGCCGGTCAGTGACCACCTAGTGGCGGGATAAATGGTGGTCTATGCTGGGCTATGTGCGCAGACTGAACAGTGCTAGGGGGTGGTAAATTGTACACATCCGGTGTCTGATGGCAAGTAATTTAGTGATCTCTTTGAACAATTAATTTAAAAAGTGTGTGCCATTATTGGATCTTAAGACGTCACACACTCCCCATCTGGAGGAAACGTTGTGGACTAGAAATTTGGTCACACATTTGGCATCCGGGTGTGCACAAGGTCTCACCTCCACCCATCGGGCAGACGACAACGATCAAGTATTGTGACCTGTTGCATCTCTCACCCATGTTCGTGTAGACAACTTGTAACTCACGGAATGGCCTAGAGGGGCCGGGTAACGTACCTCGTAGTGTGTGCAGTTTCATTCCTGTACTGAAACCTTGACATATGGTACATCGAACGGTCATGCTAGCTAAATGTTCCTGAAGGTTTGAAACAAAGCAATCCTCCTGGATGTCAGCAGCGATGTGGTGTTTGGAACTGTAGGAGGGGTGGTGTAATTGGTCAAATACAAATGTTAGCAACTCAGTAGGCATCACTGCCTTCCCAGAACATTCTTGTCTCCATAATAGATCAGTTGGTGATTGCTTGCACACTTGCTGTACCCATAGTTCCTTTTTATCTTCTGGGGCCTTTCCTTGTAAATCAGTGATCTGAGATGTGGACAAGGCATTGAATGGGGGCAGGCTGTTGTTCGGAGGCGGGTGTAGTGATCGCATATTCTGTGGTTGTGGGCACAGGGAGATATTTGCAGGTTTGGCCGCTGCCTCTGTGGCAGTGTTCCCGAGTGACACCTTGTCCCTGTTTTCAGTGTGGGTGGCGCACTTCACGACCGCCACCACAGGAGGTTGCGACAATGCAAAGATCATTCGGTCCAAAAGCGTGGCATGCTGCACTGGGGATCTGTCTGGCCTCCTGAAGCCCCTTCCCTTCCATCGTGAGAGACCGGCATGCACTGTTGTAGTGACGTACGCCGAATCTGAATAGATAGTCACGTGGCACCCCTGTGAAGCCTGCAGCACTTTAATGAGCGCAATGAGCTCTGCCGCTTGAGCTGAGTAGTGCATGGGCAATCTTTTTTGTATCAGTATTACTCCTACGTCCCGTCCCCTTTCCTCCATACTTATGGGACATCTCTCCGTCCTGTGGGATGGGACCGGAGCACTTTGTAAAAAGCATCCAAAATTTAGCAAAAATGTGTCCTTCCTCTCTTTCTTGTGCGGGGCCCAGCACGGGGCCATAACCCCGCCCACCTTGGCTCCGCCCCACGCATCGCCCATCAGTCCTTTTCTCTGCTCGTTCGGGTCTGGATGCACTTGCATCCATGGAAGATTTTCTTCCCTTTTTCCTCTCTGGCTCTCGCTAGCGATCGTGTACTAGTCTGTCTATGTCGTTCAAACTAGACTTTCCTGATTGCTCATCGTGTCACTGACGCTTCGCGAGGGTGGATCCCCATCCTCTTTGTTTAGAGTGTTTGGGTCCGGATCACCGTTGGGACTCCTGTTTTTACTGCGATGCCCTTTTGGTCCGGGCTCTTCAACGTCGGTTGGAGCGGTGGGAGGAGGTGTTCCGACGAACTCCCCCTTTGCATTTTCAAGCGTTTATCGACGAAAAGAAGAAGCGCCCGGTAAGTTCTTTACTTTTCAGAGCACCCCGGCCGGGAGACACCTTCCCGGGTTCTTCTCGTGCCGGGAGGGGCGTTGATCGCTCTGTCACCGGGGATTGCCCTGAGTGAGGTGCCCGTTGGGCCTAATTATTGTACTGGAGTTTTCTCCGAGGGGCTCCGTAAGGGGCCTGTGGATACCGGAGCATGCTCCAAAGCCCCTCCTGTGGGGGCTGCTTGTAGACCCAGTTCTACTGAGTCGTCGGGTACCGGAGCTTGTTCTGAGGCCTCTCTATCGGTGTCCCTCAAAAATAAGACTGGGGTGCGCCCCGAGGCCTTGGTTGGGCTTGGTGTTACCGAACGGATGTTCGAGGCCTGTGCTAGTAAGGCTGTTACCGGACCTGGGTCCGAGGTCCCTCGTACAGGGGCTAAAGTTACCAACATTTCTGAGAGACCTGGCAAGGCCTTATCAGTGAAGGTTGTTTCTCACTGCTCCCGCTCTTGCAGCAACACCAGATCTGTTGAGGGGGCAAAGAAGGAAAATTCTTCTTTTACCGGCAGTGCCGAGGTCCTTCCTGGGAAGGCTGATTTGGCGGTTGGTATGTCGCAGAAACATTCCAGGCCTCATAGTACCGGCTCTGCCGAGGTTCCTTTTGTTAAGGCTAAACTTAAGACCCCTGATCCATCGACGGGGACCCCTGCCTCACTTCCTCACGTGCTGCAGTTCCCCTCAGGTAATGACAAAATGGCAGCCACGACCGCAGCGGCCATTTTGGGTGCTACTCCTACAACTACGCCATCGGCCTCAGGTGTAGGACTCGGCTCTGGGGGTGAACCGAGAGTTCCTTGTGCGCCTCCTTTTCGGCCAGTCTATGACTGGAATGCTCGGATGCCCCTTCCACACAATGTTTCGTTGCCTGTGGGGTCGGCACCTTTGAATTTTGTGGATACTTCGGGAGATGGACCGGTGTGGCAACCTTCCCCGTTACGTCCCTGGAATTATCCTCCTCATAAGAGGCCTCCTCCGGTTTCAAAACAGTCCTCAGAGGAAGCCTTTTTCGGCAGATTTCAGACACTTATGCGTATCGACCCCATGAGGGAATATTTCAAAGGGCTTTTCAGAGAAATATGTCCACCTGTGCCTCTGGCTCCACCCGTTCCGCCAGTGGTTCCACCGGCACCCCCTTTACTTACGGTGCCTTCTCCTACTCTTCCGCCTTTACCTCCATTGTCCCCCATGGACAAGGCAGCGCCTGACACGGCTCAGCAGTATCCTGGCCTGTTGGATGACGCGCAGGGCGATGAGGACAACGAGGACCTGCTCTGCTCTATTAGAGCTTTTCATGACCGGGTACTGGACATGATGTGCTTCTTGGATGTGGCGTGCTTTCTGGGGCGTTCACCCTGTCTCCTTTGGAGCGTACCGGCCTGTTCTTGCAGAAGGACGTTCTGGCCGAGGTCCGCAGGGTCTGGGAAAGCCACACTCTGGACTTTTCGTCAATAAGAAAATTGACGCGCGATACAGGCTGCATTCTTCGGAAGAGGTGGCCCGGTTGTCTTGTCTGCGCCCCTCCTCCACAGTGGTGGCTGCGGCCACTTTACAGTCCAGGCCTGCAGCATCCTCTTCTATGATGGCTAATCAGGTTCTGGGAAAGGAGGATGAACTCCTCGACTCCCTTGGGAGGAAGATTTTCGCCAACTCGGCCTTGCAGCTACAGCAGACCAATGCCGAACTGGTGTTAGCGGGGGCTAATATGCGGATGTGGAAAGGTCTGTCGGAGTTTGAGGAGTTCATCCTGGTCGAGAAGCTGGAAGACTTTAAAGCGTGATTATCCGACGCCAGGGTCTTGGCCCAGGATCTCCTGGAGGCTGCGGCTCATCACATAGACACCTCGGCTCAGGGCCTTATGCTGGTGGTTGATACCTCACGACAGGCGTGACTGCATGCCACCAAATTCTCAAAGGAAGTACAGGACAAGGTGTTGGACCTTCCGTTTGATGGTAAGGAGCTCTTTCATTCTACAACAGATGTAGAGCTGACCAAGACGAAGGATAGCACTCAGACAGCTAAGTCCTTGTCGGTCCTTGTTAAAACCACTTTTAAAACCCAGCGGCCGTTGTCACAAAGTCGACCCTCCTCTGGCTTTAGGGGCTTCCTAGACCGAAAATCTCAGAGTGGATACCCCTTCAGGGAATAACCGCCGGAGGCAACAACGGACTCGGTTTTTCTCCCGCCCCTCAGCCTCCTCCTCAGGTTCAGGTGGCAACACCACCGAAAAACCTACAAAATGAGGGTTCTCCGCGCTCGCACGAGACCCCGGTGGGAGGACGCATTGCGTCTCATTGGGAGGCGTGGCAGACCATCACCGAAGACAGATGGGTCTTGTCAGTCGCTCGGGGCGGGCTTCCGCTTACCCCTAATCCCTACCTCACCCTTCAACCCTCCCTTTCAAATGTCGGGGTCGCCCTCCCCTCAAAGCCGAGGTTCCGAAGTTTCTGGACCTCAGAGCTGTAGAACCCGTTCCCCTTGGGGAGCGAGGGGAGGGCTTCTACTCCCGGCTGTTTACAGTGTCCAAACCCAACCAGGCTGGCCTGCGCACCATCCTAGACCTTTCCCAGTTCAATCTTTTCCTACCCCAAGAGAAATTCAAGATGATCATGCCCAGCCAGATACGGTCCTCCTTGCAGATGGGCGATTGGCTCAGCGTGGTGGACCTTCAGGATGCGTACATGCATATTCTGATTTGGAATCCACACAGGAGATATCTCTGTTTCTCTTTGGGAGAGGAGCACTTCCAGTTTCAAGTGCTTCCTTTTGGCCTCAGCTCTGCGCCGCGTGTCTTCACGAATATGATTTCGGTGATTGCGGCCTATCTTCGTCTGCATGGTATCCATGTGTATCCGTATTTGGACGACTGGCTCTTACGCAGTCCGTGCCCGTTGAAAGCAGCGTGCAATCTTCAGTCTCTCCTTCAGCTCCTGTTCCATCTTGGGCTGTTGGTGAACTGGCGGAAATCTTCCATGACGGTCTCGCAGGACTTGATTTTCCTGGGTTTTCGCTGGAACACCATCGACTGCAGAGTGTACCTGACCGGGGACAGAATGGCGGATCTGTTAGCCACGTGTCAGATGTTTGTGCAGTCGGAGAGCATGTCGGCCTGGTGGTTCCAGAAGCTTCTGGGCCTCATGCGTGTTGGCTCTTCCTCCTCTTGCTCATCTCAAGATGAGGCGGACTCAGATGGCTCTTCGGAGTTCTTGGCGTCAGGCTGTGGACCCGGATTCCAAGTTGATAATGATTCCGGCTTCCATGAGAGTGGACCTGGAGTGGTGGTCATCTCTCAGCAACCTGTTGGTGGGCGCGGGGTTCCAGGACCCAGCCCCTACGGTGACGATCACGACAGACTCCTCCCTTCTGTGGTGGGGTGTGACGTTGGATCTTCTTCAGGTCTCAGATCTCTGGTCGCCTCAGGACAAGCTCCTCCACATAAATCATTTAGAGCTTCTGGTGATCTTCCTAGTGCTCAGGGCATTCAGACCGATCATAGCCAACAAGGTGGTCCGCATACGCATGGACAATGTGGTGTCGAAGTATTACATCAACAAGCAAGGGGGAACCAAGTCTCCCCCTCTCGTGGACCTGTCCATCCAGATTTGGGAGTGGGCTGTACTTCATGGTGTTTGGCTGCTGGCAGTGCACATCCCAGGCCAGCTGAATGTCGCAGCGGATGCCCTCAGCCGGCGGACAGTGGTCAGGTACGAGTGGGAGTTGAAGGCGGAGGTCCTCTTATGGATTTTCTTGCGTTGGGGCACACTGGAAGTGGACCGCTTCGCTACGGCGGTAAACAAGAAGCTTCCTCAGTATGCCTCCAGAGGGGGGCTTGGAGCCTCCTCTCTGGGGGATGCTCTCGAGATTCCATGGCACAACATGAGAGCTTACGCCTTTCTGCCTCTAGTTCATCGAGCAATTTGGAAGCTGAAGAACTCAGTGAACTGTTCCCTTCTACTCATAGCCCCGTGGTGGCTGGCCAGGTTTTGGTTTTCAGAACTTCAACACCTGTCGGTGTAACCGCCGATCAGGTTACCAGTGACCCCGATCTTCTTCATCAAGGGGAACAGCAGCTGTGGCAGCCCTCCCCACAATCGCTCAGCTTGGCGGCATGGTGTCTGAGTTCAAGTCTTTAGAACATCTTAACTTGTCTGCGGATAACATGCGTATTATCCAAGCAGCCAGGAAACCCTCGACTAGGTCCCAGTACAGAAGCAAATGGCTCAGGTTCTGTCATTGGTGTTTGAGCAAGAAGTTGGACCCTAGGGCGGCCACAATTGACACAGTGCTGTCCTTTGTATCCTTCTTAGCAGAGTCGGGTGTCCATGTTCTGTCATGAAGAACTTCCCTTTCAGCGGTTTCCGCTTACCTTTCTACGGACCAATGCTCTTACTCTCTGTGTAATCCAGTGGTTAAGAGGCATTTTGCAGGCTTGACATGCCTCTATCCTCCAATTCGTAGTCAGCACCCGTCGTGGGATCTAAATGTAGTCCTGACAACGTTGTGTCATAAGCCTTTCGAGCCAATGGCCACGGTGGACCTCAAGTACCTGTCCTGGAAAGTGTCCTTTTTGGTCGCCGTTACATCAGCAAGGTGGGTGAGTGAGCTCCAGGCCTTGTCGGTGGAGCATCCCTTTTTGGTCTTTCACAAGGATAAGGTAGTCCTATGGGCGAATCCTGCCTTCCTGCCAAAGGTGGTATCTGAATTCCATCTGAATCAGTCGATCTCCCTGCTGGTCTTTTTTCCGAACCCTACCTCAGAGGCAGAAAGGGTTCTGCATTGTCTCGATGTCAGAAGGGCTCTTAAGTTCTATCTGGACAGAACATCCGAGCTTAGGAATTCTTCTCAACTGTTTGTGACTTTTGGTAACCCTCAGGGTAAGCAGACATCTAAGGCGACTATTTCTCGGTCGATCGCCGCCTGCATTACGGAGTCCTTCACCGTCCAAGGGCTGAAGCCTCCTAAGGGTATTCATGCGCACCTGGTGCGGGGCAAGGCAGCCGCGGTTGCTTTTCAGAAATTCTTCCCCTGGGAGTCCATCGCTAGGGCAGCTACTTGGGTCTACCCATCTGCTTTTTGTAAGCATTATTGTCTTGACATGAGCTCAAGAGCTGATGCTCAGTTTGGTCAGGCTGTGCTGAAGAACCTGTTTCAGTAAGGGGTATTTCCATCCACCCGTAGTTCCTGTAAGGAGTGCTTGGGGATCTACCATAAGTATGGAGGAAAGAGGACGGGACGTAGGAGTATAACCAGGTTACTCACCGTAGTGACCACCTTACTCCTAGTCCATAGTCCCCTTTCCTCCATACGCCCGCCTGCCGTCCCCTCTAATAAGGTTCCTCCGTTATTGCTAATAGGTCTTAGACCTAGCGATAGAAAAGAACTGATTGGCGATGCACGTGGCGGAGCCAAGGTGGGCGGGGTTACGACTGCGTGCCGGGCCCCATGCAAGAAAGAGAGGAAGGACACATTTTTGCAACATTTTTGCAACATTTTTGGATGCTTTTTACAAAGTGCCCCGGTACCGTCCCACAGGACGGACAGATGTCCCGTAAGTATGGAGGAAAGGGGACTATGGACTAGGAGTAAGGTGGTCACTATGGTGAGTAACCTGGTTATTCATATTCGCTGTCCACTAGTCGTACCACCGCTATGCCCTAAGTACAACACTTCCTGTAAACAATACTGTAGCTTTGCCTTGTCAACCTTGTACCCCTTGCAGGCCAGGAGCTGTAACAGAATGATTGAGTCTTGCCTGCACTGCTGTTCATTGTTACTGCATAGCAACAAGTCGTCCACGTACTGGATGATGGTACTGGACACCTGAATGTTCCCTAAGTCTGCGTGGAGTATTTTGTTGAATACACTAGGGCTCTCACAGTACCCTTGAGGTAATCTCATGTGTTCGTAGCACCTCTGCCCATGTGAAAAGGCAGTGTGGTACTGGGAGTCTGGGTGTAATGGTATTGAAAAGAAGGCATTCTTCAAACCAACAACAGTGAAATGTGTCGCCTGTTTGGGGATGCTACATAAAATCGTGGCAGGGTTAGGAACTACAGGAAACTCTTGGTCTACTATGTCATTGAGGGGGCGTAAATCCAGGATCATTCTCCAACTTCCCCTGTTGCTTTTTGGATGGGGTTAATAGCGGTGTTACACAGAGAAGTGGATGGTACTAATACTCCTTGGTAAAGCTAAGCATTTATTGTGTCTCTAATACACTCCTCTCCCTCTATGGAAAGTGGGTATTGTTTTACTTGTGGCAGCACCGCTCTTGGTTTTAACGTTATTCCTACTGGGGTCACACTGTGTAGAAGCCCTACATCATTGGGGATTAGTGGTCCACAATCTCTCAGGCACCTGTTCCAAATCTTCGTGGACAAACTGGTGGGGCTGAAAGGACCATCAGGGGGGCACTGAACTTTGCTGTACTGCACCATAATCTCACAGGGAATGCAAATTGCCAGTACTATCTCTCCATCATCAGGCTTGTCCTCAAATCATTCTGCGTCAGTCACCGCTCTTAGGTGTATCGTAGGGTGAATACAAAGTACTGTGCACCACTTGCACCCATGTTGGTCATTTCCAATCACCGCAATTTGTTTAGAAGAAACCATCGGACCCTGCAAATCCAAGGAGAGTATAGTGCCTGGCGCCAACGCCGGGGATACAACGGGTCGAAAAATAAAGTCTGTGGTGTATCTCACCCACTAGTACCCGGGGATCTCTCTCTCGGGTGGCCATGGCGCGGCCATCGCCTTTGGATCAGACCCTGGGGGTGGACCAGTGCGGGATGATCACCTAGGTGAGGGGTCCTCGAGGAGTGGGGCTGAGATAGCCGATGGTGAGACACTGTATTTTCCAAAGCCCCAACTCCCCCCCACCCTCCCTTTTTACACAAACACTAGGCCGAGGAAGAGGGTGACTCAGAGTGACCAGAATAACTCTCACATTGTACTGGACTTGTCACATTAATCGGGTCAGGCAAAGTCAGGCACTTTACCCTAAATGCATACACATGATACCAATTAGCTCTCCTCACACGAATAAAAGGCAACACCTAAAGGCACACTCTGAGCAAGGTGGAACACGAGAACAAGCAGAACATCCTGGCGAATGCACACTAGCTAGAGCAGAGCAACAGACCAAGAGACGAGAGTAGCGGGCCAAAAACCCCAAGTCTTCCCTATTGGAGTTTGTTGCCGAAAGACGCGTGGAGAAGGCCAGAACCCACAAGTGAAGATTGCATTGTGTTTCAAGGACGCCAGCGACCCTCCCGGGTGAACGGCAGAGTTGGGAGGCGAGGTCAAGCCTGTGGTAGTGTTAGGCAGAATCCTGTGCAGTGCCCTTAGGGACCACTACACACAATTAAGACTACAGGTGGTGATACAAGTTTTACCTTTGGTACAAGCCTGTACTACTATGTCATAGTGGTAGCAGTGGCGGAGCAGCCAGTCTTATCTCAAGAGTGTATGAGCAGTATCAGTGATTACACAAAGGGACCACAATTACTGTGACTCAAGCAAACACTGACTCAAGGTTTCAGGCAGAAAAATATAAGTACATTTATTTTTAAACCATTCGTTATAAACTCAACACTTCTATTAAACTTCAATAAAAACCACACGTTAAATATACTACAACGAACCAATTCACTTTGTACAGTAAGTCTCAGGGTAAGTACCCTGTGTTTGAATGAACCGGTGTTAGGCACAAAACATGCTACCACGAATACGAATGCGATCACTTTTTGACAGTTCGGTCTACTAAACAAACGCGTATCCGTGACATGAAATGCTACTGGGGCAAAAACACACTTAGCACCTGAGATACCCAGAGGGAGTTGGAGGCAAAAATCACAGGCAATATTTTGGTTAGGCAGGCAGTATCAAGAAACGCTCAGAGACAGGAGTTCAAAAGTCAAAGGGCTGGAGCCATGGTCGAAGACACCGGGGCCAGTTGCCGAAGATCACACAGTCTAACAGATCACGATTCAACGGAGCCAAAAGTACTTCGATATTGTCAATGTTCGGAAGCAAAAGTTATAAGAAGAAGGGAAGACGAGGTCAAGCCTTGGAAATGAAGAAAAAGGGATTCACCCAGTTTCCTCAACAGAACACAGTACCCTGTTCCAATGGTGCAGCTGGTGCCCTGGCAGTTGTTCCTGTTGGTTTCCCGCAGACCCACAATTCCTGGAGCTTTGTCGAGAAGGAAGACGTCTGAAGGGGGTCTGCACCACACAGGGATGAGGCCAGCAGCAGCGACACGGAATAAAAGGTGCGCTCCTTAAAAACAGGAGAGGCTCTTCAGGTGGCTATCCGGACCACTACAGCAGTGTGCAGCGATTCCGACCACAGAAGAGGATCCTCTGGCTGTAGAAGATGAGCTGGTTATCCCCACCAAGCTCAAGGGAAGAAGACTCCGGACTGGATCTTCTGTGAGTCGTTAAAGGGCAGATGGCTCAGGTCTGCAGCAGGGCTTCACCGGGACGGGGTAGTTGCAGCAGCCGTCGTTCTCTCCACTTCTCTTCGGTTCCAGTGGCGACTCTCTGACTTCTAGCCCAAGAGACCTGCGTTTTATACGAAAACTCCCCATTCACACAGCCTGGCTGTCAATCACCCAGCAGGGGGGTTGTCCAGCCCGGACAACTACCCTGGCCAATCATGACAAAGTGCGACTTGGGTTTCCTAGGACACCCTGTGCAGGGGGTGACTACACTCCTCCCTCACATTCAGCCCACCTAGACACCCAGGCACCTTGAGGAGGGCTTCTGGGCAGAAGCCTGCCAAAAGACAGTGAACAAAGAAGGCAAACCTGTCACGACCCTCGCCCAAAACCCCCTCTGGCAAACCCATTGGCCGCGTGGAGTCAGGACTCGGGCCTCTAGAGCCTGGCATCCTCTTCAAAAGCCCTCATGGGGCCAGTCCTGGCGCCTATGGCCTATGGCACCAGGCTCATACACCATGAAAAACAATGTGCTTGGGAACTACTTTATTGTATTGTCAGCCAACATGGAGGCATCCACATAGCTTGGTTCCTAAGAACCAAGCTATGCGGTCTAGTGTTTTGGGTGTGGTAGCCTAGGGACTACTTTACCTGGACTATTTTGTTGGGGCTATTTAAACCACACCCGAGCAAGACAACACGCTTCGCGTTACTTTGCAGCTTGCAACGTGATGCTCACCGTGTCCAGCTATTCCCTCGAACCTCGGAGAAGCAGAACCTGCAAGGAGACAAAAGGAACATCATTAGCAACAGCATCTTACCTGCAGTCTTCATCTTTAAACAATCGCAGCTACTGAGAACAGCTTCCTTGAATCTGCATGCCTCCCGGACAGAATGACCTGAAAGAGGAAGATGGAGGCAGCATTAAAGAAAGCAGTAGAGACATTTACAAATTACGAACTGCTCAAAAGGCTTACCTGGCTGGTCGCCTCTCGGCTGGCACCACTCCGGACATTCCACTCGCGCTGAAGAACACCGCGACCTACAAGGAAGGAAAACACAGGTTAGCAAAGGCAAGACTTCACAGCGCTGCACATAGCGCTTACTTACCGCATCATAACGCTCTTAATGCGCCATCATTTACCAGCGGGGCTCAACCAAGCCAGTTTGCCGCGCTGAAGCTCCACATACCTAAGGGAGATAAAAGACATTTTAAACAAAGAAAGGCATGCAGGATAGCAACAAAACTAAAGAACAGCAATAAGACCTACCTGAACAATATCAAACGGGCTGGTGTCAGTGAAGTAACTGGACCGCACTCGCCCATGAAAGACAATGCGCCCCTGCAAAGAAGGCAGGACGGAGAGCACGCTTAATTATATCACAAGGTGAGGAGAGGGCGCCAGATGGACTGAAATCATAAGGGGGTGGAGGGAGGATACTTACCCCAGTCGGTCAGTCTTGAACACAGTCCTTCTGTATTTTCAGGCAGAACCTTCCACGCAGACCACATCACGGCAATGCTGAGAAGCATACCAGCGAGTAACCCGGCTGGGTGGCGTCCCTGTGGATACCAGGTGAGCGTAACAGAACCTAGTTTGCCACGCAAAGTAAAACACAAGAAGGACTTTAACAAAAAGAAATGGCGAATAAACCCAACCAGAGCCAAAAGAAAGACGATTTGGTCAATCGGGTTTATGTTCGAGGCTAATATGATAGCCAAGAACAGTACCACGTTTATCTAATATAATCGCGGTAGAAAAGTGAGGGTAGATACCACTGCCACCAGCCAAGTCTAAATGTTAAAAGAGCGAAACAATGCTCTGGAAGGTACAGATAAAAAGGGATACGAGTTAACCCTTTCCAGTACTCCATGGAAGATGGGGTGTACTGGATCTGTGGTAGGTTGACTAAGTAATGTTAATGGTAACTTTACCCTTTTCTTGTGGACAGTAGTCGCCTCAGAAATGGAGTCAAGGGAAGTCTGAAAAACAACCCGGTGCCACGGCACTGAAGGTGCTGTGTGACACACACAAAGAAGGGGGCTACTGAAGTGGTGTACTTCAGAGTCCACAATCACAAAAAACAGATGGAAACACATAGCAAAACACAGGTAAGAGTGGGGGAAAAGCTCTCACTTTTACCAGGTGGAAGAAAAATAAACTCCAGAAGTCCAGCAAAGCTGCTGGGGGACTCACTAGGTGAGGGAAATTAGCCATAAATGATAATTCTCCCTAGCAGGTACTAACTTTGACTCGAAAATCAGAAAGCGCCCAAACATTGAGTTGGCAAGCGACCTGAGAGACCGGTGTGTGTTAAAGAAAGATTGAAGCAGCAATATTATATCACAAGTGGAAGCTGCATGCGTGTGGATGAAACATGAAGAAAGGCAGACCCGTGAATGAACTTTAAAGTGAAATACAGCTGCAAAATAGGCGATACTAAGTAACTGAATGGTCCGGTGAAAGGAAGAGTCAATTCGAAAGTCTTGGTGAAAGATGCATTGTTTGAAGCTAAAGGGCGAACAAACAGCAAGAGTGAAAGTTATTAGTGAACGTCGAATCGAAATGGTCCTGCAGTGGTTTATAAAGAAAGCCATGCACATTTGAAAGACTTCGACATCCGAAAGTCGTCCGAGCCCTATTGAGAGAAACCCGATATATCTTATGCTTGGGGAAGGGAGCCCCCTTTCAACTTTGTGTGAACTGTATCATGAGAGTTCTGAGCCCGGCAGAGGGGGACCTACGAGAACTGTGTGGTGAAAGCTCTGAGCCCGGCAGTGGGGGACCTTTGTGAAAGCTTTGGTTGAAATATTATTTTGAAAGGAACTTTAAATGTGGAAGGCTAGGCGGGCCTGGATCCACGGTTTTGAACTGTGTACCGTGCCGGAAACTGAGTCAGAGTGCGTCATCCTGCCTACAAGGATCACCTTATTTTGTGAGGCCTAACGTGGGGAGGAGAGCTGGTTCAGCCACATTATCATTTGAACACTGACTTTTCATTTTGCATACATTTTCTCCTTTTTACATTTTTTGCACAAGAGATAGGGCAGGCATTAGGGTTTTGTTAGCATAGGCCATTTTGATTTGACAGACTCCACTAGGACTGTTTAGTTTATCGTTTGATGGTCGAGACTACTCCCATCCTAGTCACCGGGCAGAATAGGAGTTACTCCAACCCCAACATTATCAAAAAAGGTTTTACAAATTGTATCCATTGTGTCAGTGTCAATACTTGTGACACCATGCCTTCCGTACAGTGAACAAACACTAACAACCCTTGCCAATCTGAGGCACCGCCACCACAAGTACCATTATCCCATACACGAACATGTCTGGGTCTACAGGAATTCAATGAACCACCAATTTTCTGCCCAATGCATGAATAATAAACATGGCCTAATGGCGCACATTCCTGGCACTGCACACACTATGCCGCTATCTGTGAAGGAGATAGTCATGTTCATTTTGCTGAGCAGATCCCTGCCCAACAAGTTGACTAGGGAGCTTTCAGAATACAACAGGGGGGCCCGCACCACTTTCCCCCCCCTATCTGAATGTCAACCTCCTTAGTGTATGGAACCGTGGAGATGGCCCCAGAGGAGCCCTGCATGTCGAGAGTCTGGCCTGATAGTGGGAATCTTGCCTCACTGATGCATGATTTTGTGGCACCCATGTCGACCATAAAAATTGTTTGTTCCCTATCTCTGCGCCCACAAAGGGTTCCTTATCAGGGCAGACGGTCATAGATAGAACCAGGCAGAGCGCTCTCTGTGGGCTGTCCTAGTCAGGGTATGTATGTGACCCTGGGAACATGAAAGGGTTGTTCCCCACCACATTCACTCCCCGGTAGGGCACCACAGGGCCGTTCAGCACTTCATTGGGTGTGTGCATGTTATGGGGCATTGTTTGTTATGGGTAATGCTGTTGTTGGTTATTCTGGGGAGGTGCTTGTGCTCCTGGGGGTCTGGGTTGGAGCAGTATGTATGCTTGGTGTATCTCATAAGGGATGGAGGTCATCCTAGGTATGGATATCTGTTGCATATTTTGGGGTAGCGGGTGATAATTATGGCCTGCTTCTACACTCTCTTGAAAAATCTCCCCACTTCACGCAGCTCCAACATTGAGATGGCCCCATACCTGTTCCTTGTGGACCCATACCACCTCCAAAACCTCCTCTACCTCCCCTAAATCTGCCCCTCCCGTGATGCAGACGTTCTGTCCTCCTCCCCACTGTCCTTGTCCTTTGTCTGGTCAAAACGCTGCTATCCTGACATCCGCATTCCCTTGTGCACTCCCAATCGCCTCTGCTTGTGCAGGTGTAGTCACTGCCTCTTTCACAACTACTTTTGCTAACTTCCTCTCCACTAGTTTCACCTTGTTTGACTGTAGATGTTGTGCTATCTATTTTTCAGGCTCCTTTATTCGCTTGCAATAGTGCACTATTATACTCTATATTTCCGGGCACCCTCTCGCGTCAATGCCCATAATCTCGTCTAACGCCTTCTGTACTTCCTTCGGTAAGCCCCTTTTGATCACAAAATAGAAAAGAGGAACTGGTTGGTCGCAATGGTCCCCCGTCTCCACTCTCCACAGCTCCTGATGCTTAATAATTTACTGCACAGAGTCTTCATCCTCACCCATGAAATGTTGCAGAATTGGCGTGTCAGGGTAGGTGCGCCGAAGCGCACCCCACACCTGTGCTCTGATATTGAATGGTGCACCGTTATGTGCGTCATCGTCTAACCTCACTCCGCGTATCCTGCTTTGCCCCACAAATCTCCCGCCTGATCTCCTACTATCGCCACTAGTAAACTTTACAGATCACCTACATCGAGGGGCACACCTGCAGTCTGTTTTTCAAATGTGTATATCCACTTCCCGACCCCCGCTGTCAACAGTGGGAGTGCCTTTATAAAATATTTTTATTCATATGTGACCAAGGCACATACAGTGCTCAGCCCATGCCCTTGTGTATTAGTGTCATCTGTAACCCTGCTCCTTTCTCTACTTTTCTCTTGCCAATGTCCTTTTTCTTTGCCATCATCATCCGGCCAAACCTCCTTACCCTCTCATCCCACAAACTCTCCACCCGTGGGGTTGTCTCCGACGCCTGTTGTGCTCCCTCCTCCCCATCATCTTCGAACTCGTCCACAGTACTCCACTCATCATCTCCAGGGCCCCCTGGTCCTCTATCGGACCTTATGTTTACATACCCTGTGCTAGCTGCTCGGCCATTCTCTCCACTGTGTGCTACTTGCAATCACGCTAGTTCTGCTTGTGCCGATTCTAGTGCTTCTTCTAGCTTCCTCGGCCCTACGCACTCTGAAGGGGGAGCGTTTACTGGAGTGGGTCAATATGGGGGTGGTGGGGCACAGGTCCGCATAGATATATATGTTTGGTTATAATACCCTGTCGTTTGGCGCGTTGTCAATGGATACACCCCTTAATGTGCTGGCCGTGTATCCCCCATGGGTATTTTGTGCTTTTTCATTGGTATCTTCCACATCCTTAATCATTTTCCACAAGTCTAGAATCTCTTTTCCTTTCTGCAGCTGCTTGCCTTTATATTTAGCAGCTAAAAATGTACTTGCGTGTTCCAGAATTCCCTTGTTATGGCTGTCCTGCACTGTCCACGAGCGGGGCATCCCCCCCTCGTGTTTCTGTTACCCACTGTTTGTGATACCTTTCGATTTTGTCCCTATAAAGGGTCAAAACATTGTACATGTACTCTAGCAGAGTCTCCGATCCCATTGCAGCGATTGTACACGCTTTAAAGCATCCCTACACTCCTAATTGCACGTTGCACATGCTGCAAAAATATCACAAACAATCGTTCCCATCTCTTTCACCCAGTCCACCCACGTTAATTCTTCTTCCCACCCTTTCACATACACTCAATACTTCACTGCGCTCTGTAAGGGAGGCATGGTATTACAGGTATGACAGTGACACAAAAGGTACAATTTGTAAAACCTTTATTTAAGTTTCTGGGTTTGGAAAAACTCCTATTCTCCCTATAACTAGGGTGGGAGTAGTCTCGACCATCAAATAATAAATAAAACCGTCCTAGTGAAGTCTGTCAAATCAAAATGGCCTAAGCTAACAAAACCTAATGGCTGCCCTATGTCTTGTACAAAAGTGTGTGAAGGAGATATGTATGTACAGGAAAATGAGTGTTCGAATATAAAGAATAAATGTGGTTAAATCAGCTCACCTCCCCACTTTAGATAGCACGGAGTAAGGCCGTCCTTGTAGACAGGACACACTCTGGCTTGGGTTTTCAACACAAAACAGTTCAAGGCGTGGATCGAGGCTTGCCTGGCCTTACATGTTAAAGTCTCCCTTCCCAGACTTCCAAATAACATTTCAATAAAAAGTTCATGCCGGTCTCCCATTGTCGGGCTCAGACCTTTCACAACAAAAAGTGGCGGGCTACCCTTGTGGCATAAGCCTGCCGTGGTGAAGAGTGCTGCTGTCTGGTGTCCCCAGCTCCAGGAATCACGTTTTAACTTTGTCTCCACCCCCTCTGCATGAGCAAAAAGGAAGAGAAGGGTATAAAACCCTGAGCAAGCCACCCTTGCGGCGTAAGCCGGCTATGGCGAAGGGCAACGCGGTCTGGTGCTGTCCGGTGGTGGAAGATGAGGAGACGTGCTGTTGGAGAGCTCACCAGATGGTTCCTTGGATTCTGGATTCTTTATCTGCAAACCAGCATTGCCTGCGTGAGTACTTCAGATCCATCCCTCTACGAAATCTGCTTTTCTTGCAGGCTAGTACAGTGTTGTGTACTATCCTTGGCGGTTGACTTCCTATGATCTTCCTTTTTATTGAGCAGAACTTTTTCGGATCCTGCGCCTATAAGGCATTTTGGATTTCTGCTGCACTGCTTAGGGGCCTGAGGGTGCTTTTGCTTTTGCTAGCAGCTGGCTAGCTAGGTTGTTGTGCAAGTGACTTAGTCTAAAAACGTACTCGTACTCCATAACCCATGAATTGCAACTTTCTGCTAGCTAACTGTGCAACACTAAAATCCAGGCTGAGACTGAGCTGTGAGGGAGGCGTGATTCACTGGGTGTTCCATCGAAAAGGCACTGAAAGTCTCTGAAAGGTCCTGCATGTACTTACGGAGGGCTAAATCCTAAGGGTTTCACATTCGAGAGCTTAAAGGTGGGGCGGGGGTTTGGGGGGAATTGCTTTGGCAGCATTGGTAGTATTAGTTACCAACATTACCAACAGTTTTTGGGCTTTGCTTACACTACCGACTGTGATTTTAAAGTTTACACTATATCATACAAATTTTATATATTTATTTTTAATAGGAATAGCTATCTTTTATTTTACTTTTGAATCCCTCGTTTTTAAGAGTTTTTGGGAGTCCTTACATTTCTCTTAGTAAGCTTTACATTTTTAGTAACTTTGTTAACAATTTTTTTAATCTATAAATCTGCTCTTGTATCCAGCAATATTTACACATCCCAGCAACACTAGGTACTTCTGTATATGTATACTCGTTCACCTCTGAAACCGTAATTTGTATTTTGCACATTGTATTTTGCACTTTGTAACTTGCACATATTCACAACATTTGCACATTGTAGTGCCAGTCTCTTAATTAGTAAAATAGGAACTTGAACATACCTATACTTGTTTATACATAGTGTTGTGAGCATCTTTAACCAACACAGGGTTTTTTCCCTGCTGAATAATGTTATATTGGTTCATTGCTCCTGTTACTAGTTGGCAATTATCGGGGAGAAGGATGGTTAAACTCGAGGCAAATTCTGCCGTTTTTCCTTGGGTGGGTTCGAAAAGAATGTATAAGTTCTTTGAACCCATACAGGAAGTTAATGTCTTCATTTCAGAAATCAATGGGTTTCTGTCTGATTTGTGGGGTGCGGAGGGGGGGGGGTAGAAAGAAGTTCTGGTACAACTAAAGGTTAATTCCAATTGTGCAGTCCAAGACGAGGAATGCAATCTCACAGGCATAATAGAACTGAGAGACGAGTCTGGGGTAGCCCTGGGGTGAAAGACAAATCCAACCCACAAGTACCAGGTGGCCTGAGGAATCCGCATAGGGAGGATTCACTAGCCAAATTTATAGTTGCTAGTACAGAGAATAAGGAAGGAGGGAAAAGCCCAATTGCCGGTCAGTCAGCTATAGAACACCTCAACCCAAGAATCACAGCTGACGCTGTCAAATCATCAAATATCTCACCTGTAACCGCACTTGCTCCCTCTCAGGAACTTGTTAACTCGAGTAGTACATTGCGGACAAAGAGCAAAACTACACTGAGGAAGCCAGCCCCACGGCTCATTACCAGGAGTGTAGAGTGCAAATGCGACTGCAAAAGCATCCTTAGTGGTGTAGTGGAGGAACTTAACGACCTTAGAAATGTGTTGGCTAGTTTAACAAAATCTGTTTTGGAACAGGGAAACCAGCTCCAGCTAGTCCAGGAAGCACTCCTTATTGATTCATGTAAGCCGCAGACTGACCAGAGCATATGTGCCCCCGAGAAGGGTGACTGAGGATCGCTGGCTAGCCAGAGGCATAATGGAGAAGGTAGCTGAAGGGAGAGAGGGGTTCCTGTGACAACCTTGAATTCAAGAGTTACAAGGGACCCCAAGTGGGTTAAACTCATAACTGATATCATTAATAAACATGTGGTGTCTCACCTACCTCGAACAAAGAATTATGATCCAAAGGTCTGAAATCAAACCTCAAGGGGTGAAAATCACTGGACATCCAGCTGGAGGCCTGCCAGAGTACAGCATAGTCACCCAATTTGTATGTGCAATGTGCCTAAACTAAGTCCAGGGCCTATGAAAACGAGTACACCCTCATCAATAAGAGTATTCACTGGATCCGCCATGTGATGGGTTGCACCTCTGTTATCAGAGAGGACATTATACGTGTTGGTCGAATGACTATGGCACCTGGGCAGGGTGATTATATTGAATTAGATTTGAGGGATCCCAGGTTGGTGGAGGGACTATTGGCAGTAGAAGCAATAACTTATCCTCCCCAGGGTTCATCAATCGCCCTGAGACCTTTTGCCCCTAACAGATGGCACAGTTGCCCTCAGGGGCCAACAACAGCCAATCCGGACCAGACCACTCTTGATGAGGAAGACGGCTTGGATGAGGTGGATTGACACCTGCCACCCCCCTCACTTGAAGTCCTGGCTGGTTCAGGAGGCACAAAAGTGCTTTTCTGGAACATGACAGGGATCACCCCACATCTGGTGAATGAACCCTGACTGATTGGCCTTGGTATACCCACGAGTTCATATGCTTTAAGGAAACGTGGGCAGTGGCACCCATTGAGATGCAAGGCTTCAAGGTGTTCAACATCCCAGCTGTCAACGGTCCCAGAGGAAGATTGGGCGGTGGGTGGCTATTGACTCTGGTGGCGGCAGGTCAGGCTGGGAAGTGTCAATGAGTGAGGAAAGCTCTGTGGACCTGCAATCGATTATTGGCACTAATACAGAAGGATTGACCATTCACATCTTTCATCTATATAACAGGCCATATGGTACTAACCCACTGGAGACACTGGGGGTCATTCCGAGTATGGCGGTAGGGGCTTTACGGCACTGTTAAGGATGCCTGTGCCGATAAGCCCCTACTGCCATATTCCGAGGTCCCTTAGCGGGTCCCAGCAGGAACAGCTGGTGTGACCAGCCGTTCTTAGCAGGACCCGTTAAGGGACCATGGAGCAAATAACAGGCCTGCTATTTGTTCCTTCCCCATTCCCATTGAGCCCTATGGGGGCTCAAATGGGAATGGGGAATGGTTTCTGAATGGGGACTTACCGGGTCCTCCAAGTTTGGAATGACCCGGTAAGTCCCCATTCAGATAGACTGGACCCGGACCCGGGTTTGGGGGCAGCCATGGCGCCAATACCACCATGGCTGCCTCCAAACTGGTAATGACCTTCTTTGGCTTTGAATGCTGGTCGAGGATAGATTATGTCCTGGTGACGATGAGCGATTGGGATGAGGTAGATGAGTTTTCAATCCTTGATCGTGTGGAGAGTGACCACAAACCTCTAGTTATAAAACTAATGTGTCAGGGTAAATTGGCAACTGGAGTGGTGACTTCAGTGCCAATAGACATAGCTGGAAACAATAGAAGTTACCAGGGGAATCCAGACACGGACCCCTTGCTCACTGTTTTTAGAGAGGCACAGTTCCACCTCACTGATGAGGCCCGACTAGGCCGAAACACTTGTCTGGGATTGCTGTTGATACTCTTGTTCAGAGAGAAATTGCTTAGCATTTCGGTGCTGGACTGCCCCTGGGCAGGACAAAGACTGATATTCAGGGATATTTCTCCTCTGTGAAAGGGACAGTGAGCTAAAAACTTGGTTGAGACTCTACCAGGGGCCATCCACCCAAGAACAGGTCAATGGGCTGTGTTTGTGCTGGTAGAGTGATTCTTAGACCCCTCTTTGTTTTGGAAACAATAGGGTTGTCAAATGGGATAACATTCTGAACCAAGGGCTTAAACATTCTATCTACCACTCAATTCTCCCTTTTATTCAACACCTATGAGACCCCCGCAGGAGGATAAACAAGGAATTGGTTGATTTTGATTGTTTGATGCACGAACTTGGCCCATGGTTTTCCAGCCCAGCAGCCTTTTCCAAACAGGGAAAGGGCAGAAACCTGTATGGTTTAATAATTCCTGCAGGCAGACGAAAAGAACCTGATGACTTACCTTGCTGGTAGTGGAAAGCTGAACAAGGAGATCCTGTAAGTCAAAAGGGGTGCATACAAAAATGCAGTGAAGTCTTGGAAAGTGGAATTACTGAAATCCCAATGGGAAGCCCTCAGAGAAGCTGCCCTTAATAAGAACAGCTAGACCTTCTGGGCTCTTGTAGCGGATCACAAGCAAAGCAACGATAATAGGCTTCATTGTATGATCACTGAAGCAGAATGGTTTTCTCATTTCTGTGGTTTACATCACAAGGAGTTTCCCGAAGAAGACATTGACCTAGAAGGTTCGATAGAGCCATGTCAGCTGTTTACAGACTGTATTAGACTGTCTATTGTTTTTTTTTTTAAACTCTTTATTGATTTTTAATAACATGACACAAAACAAACAAAACATATAACATTTAACCAAAAAACATAACTGGCCGTATGGCACTCGGCATAGATGTCATTTCACGTTTTCGCCTCAGAGTGGGTGGGGGATCAAGTCTTTTGGACCACATCATTTCTCATGGCCTTTTTAATGTTCACCTTTCACGCCTTCCTGTTCTGGGGTCTTATCGAATGACTGTCCTTCACTGTTCCTCCCCCCTCCCGGAATTTTCTTCTTCACTGTCTTCTCTTTGTTCAAATAAATTCTGCATCAGAGAGTTCCATGCCATCATTCTCTGTCCCGTTTCTCCCACTCCTTTCTGTACCGCTTTTATCCACACTGCTGTCTCTGTCATTGCCCATTTCTTAAAGTCTGCCCACCATAGATCTATTTTTGGGCCCTCCCTTGAGTTCCACGCCATTGCTATCTGCCGTTTAGCTAATATGCATAGCAGGTCTGTCATTTTAGCCAGGTTCGCCCTTTGTCTGCCTCCTCTTGGGAAGAGACCCAGCAAGTACAGTTCAGGATTCTCTTCTTGTATTCGGAGTCCACTACTGGCCACTCTCTGTCTAATTTTAGCCCAAAAGACCCATATCACTGGGCAGGTCCAGAACATGTGTATCATGTCTGCTTGCTCTTCCGGGCAACGGGGGCATGTGCGGGGGCCTCCCGGGATCATTGCTTCCATTCTCTTTAGTGTGAGGTATGCCCTATGCATGACGTATAGTTGTGCTTGTCTGAACCGTGCGTTCCTTGATACCTTCTTTGGGTATTTCAGCACCCTGGACCATTCCTCATCACCAAGGGGTCTCCCGAGTTCCTCTTCCCAGTTCTCTCTGGTACGTAGCACTTGCGAATTGTTAGCTTTTAGCATTTGTTCATACAATCTGGAGGTCGTGTGTCCCCCTTCTGATATGTCGTACCATGCATCCAACTCCCCCTCCATGTCCTCTTGGTCTGGCCACTCTGGCCACCTCTTCTTGATTGTTAGTATTAACCTGTTATATAGGATGAATTGACCTTCGTGTATGTCGCAGTCCTCTACCATGTCCTGGAATTCTGCCCACTACTCGTCTTTCCTCAAATCTCCAATTTGTGCTGCACCCTTCGCTTCCCATTGGGATCTGTATATTGCAAGTGTGTTGGGATCTGTGCCTACTAATCCCGCTAGTGGGATATGAGCTGAACAAGGGTCCTTGATCTTCTGTAGTCTCCACGCCCTCGCTCACAATGCCATTGCGAGCTTCAGCATGTTTGGTAGGGTCTTGAGCAGGGATTCGTCGAGCCATGGGACTTCACGTAGATAGTAGGATTTCATTGCTGGTTGGAGAAGTGTTTTATCTATTGATTCATCTTCTCCCAGCCATTTAACCACAAATTGCAGTTGCCCTGCTAAATAGTACTTTTCAAAATCGGGCAGCCTGATGCCCCCCTCCTCGTACACTCTCTGTAAGGTTGTCATGGCGATTTTGCACCTCCCCCTTCCCCACAGGAACCCCCGTGTTATTGTGTTCAGTTTCTTAAAGAAGGCTCTGGGTATGGCGTGCGGAATGTTTGTGAAGTAATATAGCAATCTTGGAAGCACCACCATTTTCAGAATGGCCGCTCTACCCATCCTCCCCAGTGGAAGTGTCCCCCAGAAGCCCATGGCCTTTTGTATTTTATCTAGGGCTGCTAGTGTGTTGCGTTCATGTGACTCTACAGTGTTGTGGTGTATTTCGATTCCTAGATACCGGAAGGAGTGTGGCGCCCACGCTAGACCCATGTCTGGAAGTTCATCCCGGGGCACTCGCTTTAATTCGGCCAGGGGGAAGAGGACAGATTTATCTTTATTGATGGCAATTCCTGAGAGTCTAGTGTAGGCTTCCGCCGCCTCTAAGAGGGAGGGTAGGTTGACGCGCGGATTGTCCACAAAGAGGAGGATATCGTCTGCATACAGTGAGACCTGGTGTACCACTCCATCTATATCTATTCCTGTGTCCTCGTATTCTGCCCTGAGGAACACCGCCCATGGCTCCAGGGCCAGTATGTATAACATCGGTGATAGAGGGCAGCCCTGCTTGGTTCCCCTGTATATTCTCCATGCTTTCGAGATCTGTCTTCCCTGTTTTCACTCTTGCCCTGGGGTCTTTGTATAGCAATCTAATCCATCTAAGAAACCCTTCTACCATGCCAAAGTGCACCAAGACACTCAGCAGCCACTTCCAGCTAACTGAATCGAAATGCTTTGACGGTGTCTAATGACACTACCGCACATTCGCCCGGTCTCTGGTTTGTCTGTTCTATGACATAATGTAGTCTGCAGAGGTTCCATGACGTGTTGCGCCCTGGGACATAGCCGGTTTGGTCTGAGTGGATCAGTGTAGGTACCACTAATTTCAGGCGGTTCGCTAAGACCACTGTGAGTATCTTGACGTCTTGGTTGATAAGGGAAATTGGTCTATATGACGCACACTCCCCTGGGGGTTTTCCGGGCTTGAGGATAGGCACAATTGTCGTTTCCGACATGCTGTCTGGCAGTTGCGATTCCTCATATGCTTCCTGGTATGTTTCTAACAACTTCGGGGCGATAGTGCTCTTGTATGTCTTATAAAACTCCCCCGGAAGTCCATCGGGGCCCGGGGATTTGCCTGAAGGGAGCTCGGAGATCACCGTCTCTATTTCTTCTACTGTAATAGGAGCATCTAATAGTTGGGCTTGTTCTGCCGTTAGTTTCGGTAATCTTATCTCCGCTAGGGCATCCGGCATGTCTTCCGGTTCCACTTCCGGGTTAGGGGCGTAAAGTTTCTCGTAGAAATCAGTGAATAGGGTGTTTATGTGTTCTTGGTTCCTGACCTCTGCCCCTGTTTCGTCTATTAGTACTGCTATGGGCTCTTTTTTGTTTTCTTGCTTAGTGAGCCATGCTAAGAGCCTGCTCGGTTTGTCTCCCTCTGCGTACAGCCTCTGTAAGTATTTCCCGTAATTTAGCTTCCCCAGTTTCTCCCAGAGTTCCATACATCTTGTCCTTAGCGCTAGGAGTTCCCTGGGTTCTTCACCTGCCCTTCTTTCCTCCCCCTTAATTTCTCTTTCTAGTTCGTCCAATTCTCTCATAATGGCTACTTTTAGCCCTCCTGTCTTCCCAATCGTCGCCCCCCCTTATCACCACCTTAAACGCGTCCCAGAGCATGGCACTACTTCCCACACTCCCCTCGTTGTGTTCGAAGTAGTCATCTATCGCCACTTGCAAATGTTCCTCCAGTTCGCTGTCCCCCAGTGCCTCCGCTCGGAGACGCCATGTCGGTATTGGGGTTCTCCTATGGGTATACACCCATGTTGCTAGTATCGGGGCGTGGTCTGAGAGTGTGCGTGCCTTAATGTCAATGCCTGTAAATTCTATTAGAGATGCGGCACCCGTAAATAGGTAATCTATTCATGTGAATATTCCATGGGGTGCGCTATAGTGGGTGTACCCCCTCCCGCCTCCGTGTACCTGTCTCCAGACGTCCACCAGCTGCAGTTGTGCAAGGGTTTTCTGGAGCTCCCTGGCAGGGGGAGCTGGTTTTCTGTGCTTGTCATCTGATCTGTCGAGGAGTGGGTTCAAAGTACAATTAAAGTCTCCTGCCCAGGTGAGCGTAGCGTCCCTATATTGGGCCAATTTGGGCGCTATGTTTCTGAAGAATTCCGTTGCGTCGTGGTTCGGAGCGTAGGTATTGATCAAGCATACCTCTTTATTTTCTAGCATACCATGCACTAGCACAAGTCTTCCCTCGGTGTCACTTTCTTGTTTTATTAGCTGGAACGGGACTCCTGGCGCAATCCATATTAGCGCTCCCCTTGCATAGTTCGAATACGTGGTACTATAAACTTGTCCTCCCCATTTCTTGCTCATTTTGGCTTGTTTTACTGATGTCAAGTGCGTCTCCTGGAGCATTGCTATTTTGACTTTCAGTCTGTTTAACCAGGCATACACTCTGAGCCTTTTAACATACGCATTGAGGCCTCGCACATTCCAGGTTGCTATTGTTATCTCGTCAGGGTCCATGTGTGCTGCACTTGTGTCGGCTCTGTCGTCCCATAGCCTTCGTTTTGTGCACTGCTCTGCTTATCTTTCTTCCTTCTAGATCTCGGGGTCTTCCTCTCCTCTCCAGGGCCACCCCGCCTTTGCATCCGAGGTAACTTCCCATGATTTGTTGCTGTGTGTCTTCTTGTTCCCCACCCTCTCAGGCCATTCTGTGGTCTCTGAAATTGTCTCTCCGATCTGTAGTGCCATGTGCCAGTCGGTCATACTTACTGCTAACCAATACATAAACCGTAACCTTTAAACTAACGCCCAGCCACCCTACCCCTGCTCGGGCTTCGCCGCTTCTCTCGCTCTGTCCACCGAGGTGGGGCTGGCTTGCCGCAGTATGATGCTTCCAAACTAGCATCCTAACTTGTTGAACTTTCTTTTTCAGGGGGGTGGTTTCTTGTGCGATTCTGCTGGAATGGGGCAAGTCGCTCCTCCATCTTGTGCATCTGGCACGGTCATGTTTCTATATGTTGACGTCTTATTCTTTGGGCTAACGCTTCTTTTGTTTTCAGTGAGGCTGATTCTCATTGTTATTTCGGTTCCTTTGACTTTGCTGGGGGAAGCCCTGCTGATCCATCCATGTGTGGACCTCTTCGGTCGAGTCGAAGAAACGTGATTTCCCTTGGTGTATTACTTTAAGTTTGGCTGGGTATAGGAGCATGTATCTTACTCCAGCTGTCCTGAGGCGCTCTTTAGTTGGGCCGAATTTCGCCCTTTGCTTTTGAACCATCGTTGTATAGTCTGGGTAGATTGTGATCTTGGAGGAGCCCTTCTCAATCACTCCCCCCTCTCTTGAGAACGATAATATTTTCTCTCTGTCCTTGAAATTCATAATCCTGGCAATAATCGCTCTTGGAGGGGCTCCGGGTTGCGGTCTTCTTGTCAATGCCCTGTGTGCCCTCTCCACCGTGAAGCCCTGGGACAGTTTTCCGGCACCAATCTCTTGGAGTAGCATAGTCTCAACATATTCTGTGAGGTCTCTACCCTCTTCGCCCTCCGGAAGTCCGAGTATACGGATGTTATTCCTGCGTGCCCTTCCTTCCGCATCTTCTGCCCTTTGTTCGAGGATCTTGAACTTCTGTAGTACCTCCGACATTTGCGTTTGTGCGACTGCAACGTCCGTGGTGTTTTGTTGCACTTGCTTTTCTGTTGTCGTTACCGTATCCGTCAGGTTTCTGGCGTCCTGGCGGAGAAGGCCTACATCTACCATGACGGTGTCGAGTTTGTTTTCTAAGAACGCCTTGAGGGCGCCTATTGCTGTGTCCATTTTGGCCTCGAGAGATGTTTGCAGGGTTGCTATGGCTTCTAGGATCGGTCTATCATTTGCGTCTCCCAGCCGTTGTATTTTGCTTGAGGAGGCCATTGCTGTGTCGGGTGAACAGATTGCGTCTTCCCGGGTGTTTTGGTGAAGGTTTCTATGCTGGTTTGCTTTGATTTACTTTCCGTTTTCCGGTTCGACATTCTCTTTGGGGTCCAATTGAATGCTTCACAGTGGTCAATGGATCTAGGTCCGGTCCGCTGTTAGTTGATAGGTGTCCCGGGCTTATTTCCCAGGTCTCCGGCCGTGGGCTTTGTCGTTAGTGTGTCCCAATGTACTTTCCTCCTTCTCCAAGTTAACGCCTCACCTTGTGATCCACGCAGTTTGTAGCGGGTCTCCAGGCTATGGGGTCCTCATTAATCCTGCTGTCGTGTTCGTCCCGACTCGTGTGGCCCTTGTTGTGGTTTTAGAGAGGCGGTCGCGACCGGTGCGCTGCGCTCCCGTATCGGGTCGGGGGTTAGGTGGCCTTTCTCCCCACTGGGCTTCCTCGGCCTCGTCTTCCCACGATGTCTTTGTCCTTGTCCTCGATCCTTGTTCCGCCTCCTGGGTCGCCCTGGTTCGGCTCCACCACCTCTCCGGAGGGCCCCTCCTGTTATGGGCGTTGTTTCCCTCCCCGGTCGGTCGTGCAGCACCTGTGGACTTTTCCTTTCGGGTTGCGGAGCTCTGACGTTCTTCCTCGGCTGCTCAGGTTCTCGCATCCCACCATTTTGTTTTTCGCGGGTGGCGCCTACTTTTGCTTTTTTCTCCGCAATCCTTACTCTGTTTTTCCTCGGGAGAATCAGCGAGTGTTCTGCTACTGTTCCGACGTCCGTATCTGTTTGTCTGGGCTCTTTACCAGTCGTTTTGTGCCCGTGTGGTTAGAATCTCTGCAGGATCTCGCCAGAGCTCTGCGATCGTGCCTCCTACAGCATGGCCGCCTAGCCACGCCCCCCTCGACTGTCTATTGTTATCACCACAGTAGCAGTTAAATAAGCCTTTTCAAATTGAAAAGGGAGGATAGCACCTGGGCCCGACAAAAAACCTGATCGATATTCTAAAGGATGGGTCCGTAATTTGGGCACCAGTCCTAGCATGGTCTTTCCAAGCAGTGGCTAGCTGTAATGGTATCCCGGAATCTTGGTGAAAGGCAGAGATACTACCCATATATAAAAAAAGGGGGAAGACAGAATCTAGGCAACTACAGCCTAGTTCAACGCTTGATGTCATGGGAAAATTATCCGCCAGGGTGGTGCTACACAACTTGCAGGGGTGGGTAACGAGTAATGGACTGATTTTCCACCTCCATGTTGGATTTCAACAAGGGCTAAGCACGGTAGATCAGTGCTTTCACCTGTCAACTATAATTCAGAATTTTACCATGCTGAAACGTATGCAGGTTTATGCTGTGTTTATTGACCTCCAAACAGCCTTGATAGTGTACCAAGGGCTCAGCTATGGCGCGTTCTCTTGAGGTGGGGGGGGGGGGTCTTGACTGAGCTGGTATCCCTGATCACCAAGCTTTATTCCAATAACTCAGCGGTAGTGAGGTGGAACTACCAAGCAGTTCCAGGTCAACAGAGGTGTGCGGCAGGGATGTGTCCTTGCCCCACTCCTGTTCTGTCTTTACATCAACAAAATGATCCTGGAACTGGTGGCAGAATGTGCCAGCGGTGAGTTGGACCCTGCCAAACTTGGAACTGATGTCTATCCAGCACTATTCTTCCGCTGATGACTCAGTCCTGCTGGCCACCTCGCCTGTGGGTATAAAAAAGGTCTGGAGTTTTTTATAGCCAAGTGTTCACAGCTGGGTCTGACGCTCAATAATTCCAAGACTAAGGTCCTGGTGTTCAGACCGAGAAGAGCTAAGCTTGTGGCCCTTTACCTGGAGGTTGATGGCACTGTACTAGAACAAGTTACACACTATGACTACCTAGGAGTGAGGTTCACAGATACAGGCTAGCGGGCAATTCTCCAATCCCTAGTGGACGGTACATATACATGTAGGGACTGTTCCATATGGCATTCCAGGCCATTGGCCCATCTTCATCTGTCCGTCATCGCCAGTGTGGGCACCGCTGGGCTCGTCATCCAATGCGGGGTGGGCCTAACAATCAATTATACACTAGTGATAACAATGTTATTCTATTATAGCTACACTACACCTGACAGATACATGAATGGGCTCGGGGGAGAGCTGATGTCACTCCAACTCATTCACTTCACTTGTTCCCAGGCATATAAGCAACTCCCATGGTCCTCCACCTTCGGTTTGTGCTATAATTTAGACACCACCCTGCACCTTGTTGCACAAATCATGTGATCCACTTGTGAAGGGGCGATAGCCTTGCCTTCTGATCTTCGTGATCTGTTAGGGGGTATAAAGGTTAATGGTTGGTGGTCTGGGCTTGGATGGTCTTGTGGCATGCAGGGGTCTCAGGATGAAAGTGCTGCTAAACTATGTTTCTCGTGCAGGGATCGTTGGGGGCAGGAGGGCCTTGCTATCTGTTCTGTGGGATGGTACTGCCAAGAAGCGCGCTGCTCCTTACTCATGATCTTGCTGGGCACATTCCTCCCAGGGAGCGAGGGCCTGTAACTTCTGCAGAACAATGGAGGATTTCCTGACACCTGGTCAGGGTGGGGGTGGTGTTCGCGCTCATGTACGGGGTCTGCTGTTAGAGCCTGGAATACCATTCGCCATGCTTCGGCCTAAGTTCCAACGTGGCTGCTAATTTCTAAGATGGCATCTACATTTGTATCTGCCTAATACACGCTCTGGCTCAACACTGCGTCTTTCTCTACATGCACCCCGTCCCCCCCTACTCTCCGCATGGCCCACTAGTATTTTCTTTCTCATTCGGTATTGCCTAGGGGATTGGGAAGACACTCTCTCCTTCCCAACATTTGGGTAAGGGAAAGTACCAGCAGTTACAGGCTTTCTGATATCACTAGTTTGCTGGCGTTCACAATGACAGAGCTTCAGAATCTGTCGGAGGAGCATTTCAAGGCAATCTGTCCCAAACTTCTGGATGTCTCTGTTTTGGCATTTCCAGCTTGCACCTCCCTTACTGGACTGCAGTGCTCCCTATATAAAATCTGCAGTAACCGCACAAAGTAGACCTCTAAATGCTTTAGTCACCCCAGTCATTCAGATGTAACCACCAGCCCCTCCTTCTTAATGTCATCTATGGCTGGGCTTCTTTCCTCATTTTCTTGTTTTCTGAGAACTGGATGAGGTACACACTGTTTTCCTCTTGCATACTGGTGTAATGACAAAATTCAATTTCTGACTTCTTATGCAGATAATTAATGGAAGTAATTGAAAGATGTCATTTAGGAGTTGCTAGGGGCCGCAGTTGCAACGCCTGGCAGCCCCGTGCGACCCCTGACCCTGCCTTTGTGACCGCTGGATGTGGGGGAGGGCTTGGATTTCAAAAATAAATAATTTCTATTTTAAGTCACTCTGTGTGTGTGTGTGTATTGACTTGTTCTTGGGTGGATGGCCCCTGGGAGAGTCTCAACCAAGTCTTTAGCTCACTGTTCCTTTCACAGAGAAGAAATTTCCCCACATATCAGTCTTTGTCCTGCCCAGGGGCAGTACAGCACTGAAATGCTAGGCAATTCTCCTCTGAACAAGAGTACCACAGCAACCCCATACACTTGTTTTAGCCTAGTTGGGCATCATCAGTGAGGTGAAGCTGTGTCTCTCTAAGAGCAGTGAGCAAGGGGTCCACGTCCGGAGTCCCCGCGTAATTTAGGGTGAGACCCAAAGTTACTTGGTATGCAAAATGGGGGGGGGGGTCTGGGAAACTCTCTACCAGCATGAACACACCCCATTGACTTGTTCTTGGGTGGATGATCCATGGGAGAGTCTCAACCAAGTCTTTAGCTCACTGTTCTTTTCACAGAGAAGACATTTGCTTGGTTTACTGGATGTATGTGATTTCACCGGATCCACTTCACCTAAAGGTGAAATCTTCAGATGTGTATTATGCGGAGGAGATCCTAGTCTTCCCCCCACCTTATCCTATCCCCTTACCCCACCCCATCTGTTTTAAAATGTACCCACTTACCCAACCAAATTCGAAGAACATTTGTTTTGAAGATTCACATTAGGTGAAAACGGATTCAGTGAAATGCAGTGATACGTGGTTTACTTACCAGTAATCTTCATTACTCCTAGTCACACACTTCCTCATCACAGTGCTTGCCTGTATGTAAGGGTGCAGAAGGAGGAGACTGACACACAAGTGGCATAGTGATTGTTATAGACTTTTATTTGAGATGTATGAGGGGTTTCCCTGCCTCAACTAAAGTGCTAATGGGCCTGTTAAGATGTCTGAGCAGCTTAAAAGGTCCACCGTCCTTTGTCATGTCCCTATCTCTCTACCATACACGTATAACTAAACTAAACAGTTGTACCAAAGTTCTTGGCCCAGGATAATGACTTCCTTCTCCTGGACTGGGTGGCACAGTAATGGTTGTAAATTCTCCACCAGGAGGAATGACTCCCTTTCCCTGGTTTTAGTACTACATAAATAAACAAAAGGGTTGCAGATCCTATGATACTCTACATCAGAAAGTTAATTATTGTGCATCCCCAGGGAATTACTCCCTTTCTCTGGACTAATGACTTGATCCTTCTTATGGGTTCAGTTGCCAGGAGAATTCCCTTCTACTGGTCTTCTCAGGCTTTGATCTCACAGTTCCTAACATGTGGAATGACTCCCTTTCCTGGGCTGTGTTCACAGCTCACAACACCAGGGGAAATTCTCCCTTCCAGTGGCCTTTCTCACAAAGCAAAGATCCAATTGTTATTTTTTTATTATTATTATTTTTTATGCAGCTGTTTGGCTTAATTATAAACTTTTCACCATACAAAAAGATCCAACGTACAACAATATACATTAATATCTAATTTCACCATAACGCATCTAAAAAATCACAAGATAAAATTACATACACAATTTCATCTTGGCATACAGTGATTTATTTTCCCCCCTTTTGATAATGATATATTTTCAATGCTGTTTCTCCCTGTATTGTCAATATCCCTTTACAATTCACAATCCCATGTATAGTGCACCTGGGTAATAATCCTAATCCATTCCTTCAAACACATCAGCCAAAACTTGGATCATAGCTAAAACATTTTCAGTCTGTCCCCCTTAAAAAAAAATGAACCACCAATCGTCTAGGGTATTAGATGACATTTTTCCCAAAATCTTGCCCAGGTGTAATGTTCTTTCTTGTCAACCCTGAGCAAGTAAGCAATAGATGACGCAATGTTTCCCTAGAACCTTCTATTTTACAATGTCTACAATTCAAGCCCCCTCCCTTGCACTGCTTCCTAGTAATTTAAATATCCTTTATTGGATACAAATTCATACTAAAACGCAAAAACTGAAGTCTATAAAAACCACAGGGGAACAAGCTGAGATATTTTGGAAAAGTAGTATAAGCTCTATTCCCCACTACAAGGTCTTGGTAGCACTTAAGTTGTGATCTCTGGGTCTTTGTTTCAACCCAATCATTTCTCCACAGTTTAGTTTTAACTGCAGTAGGGTTTGTGCACAACAAGTCCTCTGAGGTCACCAATTCTGCTAATATTCTTTGGCAGGCTGTTTTCCATCTCCTTAATATCAGCTCACTGCAGTTAACAAGGGTCTCCTCGAGGATCGCGAAAGCCCTTACTGGCGATTTAACTACAAACTTCCTATACAGTGAAAGCGATTTCAGACAACTATGGCATATAGCGATATAATGCCTAGTTCCTATCTTATAGCGTGCATGGAAGTCCCTCGCAGAAGATGCAAGATCCTCCTCCAAAATAAACCTTCAAGCTTAGTCCACACATAATGGGCTGTTGATAAGAAGACCTCTGCCCCACAAGACAAAATCACCACTACTTTCCTCTTATAGAAAGTCACTACTGGCTCTACTGAGAGTTGACAAAACTTTTTCATTATAATTGAGCCTTGAGCAGTCACATTTTTAGTTTTAGCCCGAATTGCGCCACCCTAGATGCATCATTCACATTTTTGTTTATGAACATGCCCCCACTAATACACTAGGTCATCGGTTTAGCCCTCATTCCAACAGCCCGATATGCAACCAAAATCTTTGTTTTCCATGAAGCCGACATGCAACCAAAATCTTTGATTTCCATGAAGCCGGGATCAACCTTACTCTAACAATCTCTGAAAATAAGACCATGAGGAATTCTACACTTTCTTTTATCTCAGTTTTCAACATTATGTCAGTTAGCCCATATGGGCCAGGAGCCCTCAAATTACTAGCGCTCTATCAATTCAAATAAGGCTTTTCTATCAAATCAGAGATTCCAATCAACAGACCCACTATCTTTATAGAGGTTGTTACTGTCAGTTGGAATGGCAAACAAACTTGAATAGTGGCTCACCCACGTTTCTTCAGAGACCGCGTTTAGGAGCAGAGCTTATTTTGGCGTACCCGTGCAGTTCAATAATTCCCAGATTTCACCAAGATTTTTTACTGCAAATGTTCACCAACATAGTTTGAGCATTTTTTAACAAGAGTGTCTTCTTGTATGCTTTATCCCTGTTTCTATTTTTTAATCTTCTCCTTTTCGAGGGTATTAACTCTCCAGGACCCCTTATTCATTTGATTTTTGTAAATCGGTTTGAAGCCTCCTTTTTTCATTAACATTAGCAAAGTTCTAAGAGTGTTTATGCAGAAACTCTTTACGGTTCCCACACTGGCCGGCTTACAAAATCTGTTAGGAATATTGGGTAGTCTATGGAACGAGAATTACTAATGCTCAACTGGTTTAAATTGGTTCCCATAATTGTTTTGTTGTAGCTTCACTATGTTTTGTGCAGTCATTCTCACACGGTTTCGCACTTGAGAAAGGTTAAGCTTGTCTCTGTAAGCTGCTTTCGGAAGCACGTTGTTAATAGACCAAGTCATTTGCAAAATATTGTGGTCCTGAATCTGGTTACTAAAGACAGAAAGTTGCCACTAACAAAAATGTAATCTGGAACTGCAGAGCTATCTTCTGATTTCCATGTTGGACTTCCTGCGATGTCCCCCCTCTATTTGCCCGTTCAAACATATGCAAGTTCCTGTTGGTGACTTCCTCCATCCATACCTTTTTCCTCGCATACAAAACCTTAAATCTAACATGCCCCAGGTCTGTTAATTTACCTGTATCCTGTAATCCAGGCAAATTGTAGTCACCACAGATTATAATGTTGAAAAGAGGCAATTATTCAGAGCAATCATTTAACTTGTGGGTAAAGGAGTCCATCAAATCTTGATCATTTATAACTTTAGTGTTCCGGTATAAATTGCATAAAACGTACCATTAAGGAACGCCTGATACTTCAGATAATCTACGAATTACCAATATTTGAACAAAAGGGATTAGGATGTTTTACCTCCACTACTTCCATATCTAAACTGTTCTTCAAACCTCTCAAAAGACCTGAGGAGAGTCGACCCCTATTGTTCATGAAAATAGACTAGCCATAAAAATGCAAAATAAATAAGTATTGGCATTGTCAAAAGCCATGTCTCTTTCAAGCACAAGATAGCAAAAGACTCAAACCGAAGTTCACCCCTAGCAAAGAGACGCTGTGAGCCTCGACAATTCCATGATGCAACATTGCGCTATTTTGCACGGATCCCATTCAGTTTATGATATGATATGATGTGACATTTATAACGCGCCTATACACAAGTGTTTCAAGGCGCGACAAGGCAAGGGAGCGGGAACAGAGGGAAGACAGACAACAATCTTACTAGGCCAGGTGTCAATCAGATCGTGCAAGTGCAAGGGAAGGGGGAAAAGAAAAGTGCGGGGGGTGGGAGTGCAGTACATGGGATAATACAATAATAACGTAAAATAAATAAAGAACGGCCATCTGGTGGCAAGTGCAGGGTGAGTGCAGACATAAGTGCTGGTTTGGGGACTGTAGGGATACAGAAAACGGTCCCCAGGAGCTGGGGTTGCCAGGAAGGCAGCACAAGCGTGCAACTGGCAGGGCTTGGGCCCGAGATCAGATGGGTGGCCAGGTAACCCGTGCAGTCTCAGTATCAGCCAGGACTTCAGCAGGGGAGAGGGGGAGAGAAAGCAGAAGCAATGAGGAAGGTTTTTAGGTGCTTCCGGAACCGAAGATGGTCTCCTCAAGTTTCGGGGAGGCGGGGAAGCTGTTCCAGAGGAAGGCCCCAGCCGAAGAGCGAGATCTACCGCCAACTCGTTGCTTGGAGAAGCGACTGACCCTGAGGGAGTTGGAGGCGGATGAGCGAAGAGCTCGAGAGGGATGATATTTAGGAAGAGAGTTGAAGGTATTGAGGCCCAAGGCCCCAGAAGGCCTTGTGGACGATGCAGAGGGTTTTGCACTTAATCCTCCCAGCCGCTGGGAGCCAGTGCAGAGATTTCAGTCCTGGAGAGATACGATCCCTGGGCTTGAGGCCAAGGACAAGCCTCACAGTCCTGTTCTGGATGAGTTGCAGAGGGCGTACAGTAGTCTTGCAATAGTCCAGCCTGGAGAAAACCAGAGCTCTGGAGACAGTGAGCTTCTGGGGGAAGGAGAGGAAAGTAAGAATACCTCTGAGGAGGTGCAGCTGGTAGTGTGACTTCTTAGAGACGTCAGAGATGTGAGGGGAGAAAGAGAGTGTGGAGTCAAAGATGACCTCCAGGTTCTTAGCCTTGCAGGTGGGAGCAGGAAGAGGGCCAACAGAGGCCGGCCAGAGAGCTACAGGAAAGGAGGGAGTGGTGTGCCGATGAGGAGAATCTGTCTTACTGGCATTAAGGCAGAGGTCATTGGCGGCACACCACTCCTGGATAGCAGACACACATTCAGAGATGAGGGACGGGGAAGAGGTGGCCGAAGGTAGCCTGAAAATGAGCTGTCATCATCCGCAAGTGTCATCCGCATAGCACTGAAAGTTGGGGCAGAGAGCGGCAATGCGGTGGGCAAGGAGTGCCTGGCATTGGTTGAACAGCCAGGGAGAGAGGTTAGACCCCTGGGGGACACCACAGGTACAGAAAAAGATAGCAGAGAGGGAAGACCCAAGTTGGACCAGGGAGGATCGGTCAGAGAGGAAGGAAGTCGGCCACCCCAGAGCCTGACCGGTGATACCTAGGTTATCACGGAGACACTTTAGCAGGATAGGATCGGGGTTGGCTCTAGGTGTGGAAGCAGCCTATGCTAGGCTCCGCTCTTGTCCGAGTCTAATAAGTTGTTCTGGCATTGCAAGATCACAGGAGCTGTTGGGGTTTAGCCAGTACCCCAAATTGTTAAGTAGATAAAGGAAGTTTTCTCCTGGCTATCTTGCTTCAGTGGTTGAAATAATCTTTCTAACACTGTAGTTAGTGCAATATAAGTTTCACTTTTATTAGTGATAGTGTTGGATTGTTTCTCACATTACATTGATAAGCGTCATATACACTTGAAGGCAATTGTGTGCCTTGTTTGTCAGCCGACACGTGTTTCGACCCGAAAGGGTCTTTATCAAGGCTGGAGAATATTCAAAAATGATGTGGTTCGTGACATTTGTGACAAAGGTTATATAGGTGCATGAATAGTGGTGTTTGAGTGAAGTGAATTGGTGGTGGCATGTTATTCAAGGTTACATGGTACATACATTTGATGTAATGAGGTAATCATTCAAGGTAGGAGGAAAGAGGAGAGAGAACAGAACAAAGTTAGCAAGGAAGTGGTTGGGGGTAGTAGGGAAAGTTGGGAGTGTGCGAGGATTAGAGCCTCTTACCTATTGTCAAAGTTCTTGAGCCCTTTGTGGAGTCCTGGTTCTGGTATGGGTGCTGTCCTGTGGGCAGGCGTGGCTCCTATTGGGCCCTGAAATGCAAGTGAAATATTGTTAGGGAGCATGATTAGCCTGGGGGAGAACCCATGTTCTGGTGGTGCTGGTCCCCTTGGAGTAGTGAGGCGGTGGCAGGTCCTCAATGATTGAGGTCTGGATGGGTCGTGCACGGCAAGCATTGCCCTGTGGAGGCTGGTGTGGGGTGCGGTTGCTTCTTATTCATGAGGGCGTTTGGAAAACTATGCCCTGGCCCAATGTGTAAGGGTGGGAGATCCCAGGTTGCTGGGGATGTTAGTCCCCCTTGGAGGAGTGACGCTGTGGCGCTGTCAAGGGGTGACGGGGTCCGGCTGGGTTGTGCGCGGCATGGAATTCCAGGTGATTGCGTGGCCGGCTGTGTTGGGTGGTCACGGGGTGAGCAGGTGGGAGTATGCCCGATGAGGAATATAGTGGTTGGGGCTCTGCAGCCTTGAATAATGTGCCACCACCAATTCACTTCACTCAAACACCATGCACCTATATAACCTATGTCACAAATGTCACGAACCACATGATTTTTTAATATTCTCCAGCCTTGATAAAGACCCTTCGGATCGAAACACGTGTCGGCTGACAAACAAGGCGCACAATTGCCTTCAAGTGTACATGACGCTTATCAATGTAATGTGGGAAACAATCCAACACTATCACTAATAAAAGCGAAACTTGTATCGCACTAACTACAGTGTTAGAAATATTATTTCAACCACTGAAGCAAGATAGCCAGGAGAAAACTTCCTTTATCTACTTTAGCAGGATGGCATGGTTGACAGTGTCAAAGGCAGAAGAGAGATCAAGCAAGATGAGGACACAGGGGGTGTTAGAGTCAAAGTTTGAGAGCAGGTCTTCATGGATGTTCAGGAGAGCAGTTTCCGTGCTTCTGGCAGCTCTGAAGCCAGACTGATGGTCATGAAGACAACCAACACATCCAGTGTGGAGATTAAGCTAGGACATGGCCAGTTGCTCCAGGAGCTTGCCCAGGAAGGGAGTGATGGAGATTGGGCGATAGTTGGCCGGGCAGGAGGGATCAGCAGAGGGTTTCTTAAGAAGAGGGGGCACAAGGGAGTGCTTCAGTGGGGATGGGAAGACTCCAGTGGCGAAGGAGTGGTTGCAGAAGGCATCCAGGGCAGGAGCCAGGGTGTCAATGTGGTCCTTGATGATTTTGGAGGAATAGGGGTAAACCTGTTTTGAACAGACTTTCATAAATCGGACTTGTCTAGAAACCTCATCTGTGGAGAAAAGGGGAAAGGCAGAGAAGGAGGGGGGAGGGGTGACTGCAGAAGGGCCAGAGGAAGAGCAGGGAGCATAGGGAAGGAGGTTAGAGGAGGAGAGTGAGGACAGGATGTCCTGAGTTTTAGAGATGAAGTGAGAAGCCTGTGCCGTGCAGGGGGCCTGGGCAGGGACAGGAGAGGTAGAGACTGCGGCAGGATCGGCCAGTTCCTTGCAGCTTTTAAAGAGTTCAGCCGAATTATTAGATGCCGCCGAGACACGGGCTTGGATATGAGCTCTCTTCTTGGTGAGGACAGAGAGCCGGTATTGCCTTTGGAGCAGGCGGCAGGCCAGTTTGTCAGAGGATGTACAAGAAGCACGCCATTTCCTCTCAGCCACCCTGCACTTGCATTTAAGGGTAACAAGGTCTGAGTCATACCAGGAATTGCCCTTGGCTTTGGGCTTCAGGCGGATCCTCGTGACAGGGGCAAGGATATCAAGAGTATTAAATATAGCAGAGGTGTGGGTGGAAAGGGCTATGTCAGGGTGAGAATCAGCCAAAGGTGATTTGGGGGCGGGAGGGGTGAGAAAGTGGCTGCGAAAGCCTCAACTGATACACGCTTCATGGGTTGGATGACCGAGAAGGTGGGTGGCAGTGATGGAAGTGGCTTGGCCTGTGGGGTAGAGGGTGAGATGGGAGGAAAGGAGAAAGTGATCACCCTTCCTTCCTATCGAGAACCAAAGCCTCAGACAACCATGCCCAGGATCCCTTCTCTTCCTGCAGGTGACTTTCACCCTCCTTACACTCTGTTCTCCGTGCACCCTCCAGACCTCCTACAGTTATTTTGTAAGATGGTCTTATGTTCCCTCGCCTAAGAGCGACCACCCCAGCTCCACTCTTCCTAGATGTTTCCACTTCTCTAGCCGGTGACAGATTGTGTTCCTTTTTCCTTTTTCTGTATAGATATTCAAATAGGCACACTCCCCCTTCGCTTTCAAGTCTAGCTCACTCAGATCAAACCCCAATGGAAGTAACCCCTGATGCCTCTTCCAAGAGCATTGATTTCACTAAATTAGAAGCCATGCGCAATTTCACTCTGTCCAAACAGGCTTCATTTTGGAACCCTACAAGTTTAATGCCGCCTTGTATTGTTTGGTCGTAGCTTCGGCACATTGTGCAGGTGTCGCAGAGCATTGCTCCTGTTCAGAAACAGACCTTTGGTGCTTTCTTTTCTTTTAAAAAACTTTATTTATACAGCTCGAGATCACAAGAGATACAGGCAGCTGGCCGCCAGGGCCCAGTAACAACGAATAGACATGAAACAGAAAAAAAAACGCCCCAAACCCCACTTGGGCTACATCATTACGCTACATTACAATATATACAAGCATTCGCTGTCATTTAAACCTAGAACAAAGATGAACCCCCATCAACTGGACGCATAAGGTCAATCCTCAGCAAGTGCGGGAGGGGAAGAGCCACGGGAGGCAGTAACAGATTCTATCTCAGAAGCGGACATGAAGGAGCGGAACCTTAACCAAATATTTCTGGGTCTGGAATGAGTCGGTTGTTGGATCGACCAGGCCTCCTCTGTGTCAGAGGCTCAGGTCACTGCCCTCAACCACTTGCCATGGGAGGGTGTCCCGGGTCACAATCAGCATTGTAGAATGCAACGAACCGCAAGCAACATACAGAGACCAGCTAATTTTTTGGAGTCCCGGCTCAGCTCTGGGAAATCATGGAAAAGACACCCCAGCGCGGAGGGGGAGATCGTGTAGTCCCAAATAGAGGTTACCGTAGCACATACCTCCCTCCAATATTGCACCAGTTCAGGACAGGACTAGATCATGTGTAGGTATGAGGCATTGTCAGTTCTGCATCTGGGACAACTGGGGGGATAGTCTCTGGACATGCGGTGTAACCTGAGTGGAGTGAGATGTTATCTATGGAGGACTTTAAACTGGATTAGTTTGAAACGAGAGTTGAGGGACACATTATGAATATGTGCACACATGCGTTTCCAGCGATCATCAGTCATGTCCACACCCAAGTCCTCTGCCCACTTGCGTTTCAACTTGGCAAACTGGTGAGTAGTGTTAGTCTGCACCAAGGAATAAAGTCTGGATACCTTTCCCTTAAAAGTATCGAAGCTGCACAACTCGGCGACAATAGGGTCGTCAGGAGGTATAGCGGGGAATTCGGAGTATCTACCTTTAAGGAACTTGCGAAGAGACAGGTACTGCAGCCATGCGAGGGTCTATGTTTAAGGATGCGAGGAAGATCGGACCACTCAGTGAAGTTCCCATTCTCAAAAACGTTTTGGATAGCCCTGTAACCCATTTCAGCCCAACGCTGGGCTGTGGTCATAGATACGTATGGGACCCCTGGAAGAAAGTTCCAAAGAGGTAATTTGCTATGAAAGAGATGGGGTGTACCCTGCAGCTTCCAAATTTTCTTGAGGGCGAGGGAAGTGCTAGCGACAGGGTTCAGTGACGCCACCGCTGGGGCAAGGATCAAGGTGCAGATATCACGGTCGCTGACCGCCAATCTCTCGAGACGCACATGAGGAGGAGGATCAGAAATGTTAAACCAATAGGAGGCGAATGGAGCCTGCTCCGCCAGCCAGTACTTGTAGAAATCCGGAGCACCAAAGCCTCCGCCCTCCATGGGGGTGGTCAGAGTAGTGAGTTTTAGGCGAACTGCTCCTGAATGCCACAGGAAGGTATTGGTCATACGAGTTAATGCCCGAAAGAATCCGACACTCGGCCACATAGGTAGATTTATAAATTTACATAGTAATTGGGGGAAGCAAAACCATTTTAAGGATCGCAATCCGGCCAGCCAGGGAGTTGGGAGTCTGGACCAGCCGGGAATCTTGGCGGAGAGTTTCGTGAGATACCTTTGATAGTTCGGTTCGAACAGTGTCTCAGGATGCCGAGTTACCTCTATGCCTAAGTAGGTAATGCTAGTTTGGGACCAAGTGAACCCCATCAGGTCAGGGGAAGGGGCTGTGCATTCGGACAGCGGAAAAAGGATAGATTTTGACCGATTCAACTTTAGGCCGGACACTTGCCTGAAAAGGACCACATCCTCCAGTATCGGGGCCAGATTGGTGGAGGGGGCCCGAACATACAGAAGGGCATCATCCGCGTTCAGGGAAATATCAGCCTTGCCCGCGGTCCTCAGCCCTCTGTGCGCATGGCATTGGCAAATCCTATCGGCAAATGGCTCTATGGCTATAGCAAATATCAGGGGAGAGAAAGGGCATCCCTGACGAGTACCCCTAGCAATACGGAACGGGGAGGGGGGGACATCTGTCCTCTGTGCGGACTCTGGCCACCGGGTTGGAGTAGAGCAACTGAACCCACAAGCGGAATGAATGACCGAATTTGCACTTATCGAGGACCCGCCACAGATATCTCCAAGAGACGGAATCAAAAGCTTTTTGCATGTCCAAGGAGGCAGCTACCGCCTGGACATTCCGATCAATCCTATTGATGACATTAAACAATCGCCTCAGATTCAGGGAGGTGGAGCGTCCTGGGATGAACCCAGATTGATCTGGGTGAACGATATGCTGCATGAGGGGGGCCAGACGCATGGCCAGCAGCTTAGCAAAGATCTTTACATCGCAATTAATCAATGATAATGGACGGCATGAGCCGCATTGGGTGGGGGACTTGCGTGACTTTAAAAGGACCGTTATTATAGCCTCCCAGAGGGAGGGAGGGAGGCTACCCACCTCACATGCCTCATTCCATAGGGCCAATAAGTGTGGAATGAGGAGTGACTTGAAGTGCTTATAAAATTCCACTGGTAGGCCATCTGACCCCGGCGCTTTGCCGGATGACAAGGAGTCGATGGCACCCGAAAGGTCCCTATCAGACAACTGCCACTCCAGTGAGGCACACCCTCGAGTGAAAGAATCGAGAGAGGTAGATCTAAGAAAGCATCGATGACCGAAATAGGGACATCCTCCTCTTCCGAGTAAAGGGTTTCGTAAAAAATTCGGAACTCAGAGTTAATATCTCGAGGAAGTGTGGCCAAGGTACTGTCTGCTCTTTCAATAGCGGGAATGCTGGGAGCGCAGAGTTCACGATGAAGCAGCCTAGTCAGCACGCGACCCGGCCGTTCACCCTCCCCGTACCTCCTTGCAGCCTGCGGCCCATCAAGAAACTTCACCTCTCGAACATATCCAGCTCCGTACCCAAGGATGCCAAAACCTCGGGGGCCTGGTGAAGTGAGTATTGAGATTCCAGGATGGGTTGATTCACTACTCCGAATCTCCCGATGAATAGTTTTCAGCATACCACACTCCTTAGAGATAGAGACACCCCTGATATAGGCCTTGAATGATTCCCACAGTGTACAATAGGCCAGTACTGAGTCAGTATTAATTTCAAAGAACTCCTCGATGGTAGTCTCTAGTTCAGAGGCAAAGGATGGGCCCAATAGGGAGTGCGGTTTCAATTTCCATCTATGAGGTTTTTCATAATCCGGACCCCAGTAGAAGGAAATTGTCACAGGTGAATGGTCGGAGAGGGTCCTAGGGAGGATTGACTGCCGGGAGATGCTTCTTATTATTATTTCCGATACCAGCCACCTATCGATCCTAGAATCTGAGTCATGAACCGAAGAGTAGTAAGTGTATGTTCGGGAGTCAGGGTGTAAAAGACGCCAAGCGTCCACAATGGCCAGTCGGGGAAGAGAGGACAGTATGGTATAAGCTGCTTTGGTGAGTTGACGAGGCCGCAAACTCGACCGATACAGGTCCACATCAAAAATTGTATTAAAATCTCCCCCCCCATATAATGGGCACCATAGGGAAGCTAGCTAGGACAGTGGCCAGGTGAAGATAAGTCATGGTCGTCAACATTAGGACTGTAGATATTCAAAAGTACCAGGTCTTTATTTTGCAGTACCCCATGAAGGAGCACAAACCCGCCCAATGGGTCTATCTGCGAGGATTTACAAATGAATTTGAGGCTTCTGTGCACAAGAGTCATAAACCCCGACATTGAGTGGAATAACTGGTATAATATCTTTGAGGCCCCCAACCCCTAGCAAACCTTTCACAGTGATCCGCACATGCATGTGTCTCTTGAAGAAACAGGATTTTCACTCCGTGACTGTCGGCATATAGTTGTAACTGTCGCATTTTCTTGTGATTACCCAGACCACGTACATTCCAGCTCATAAACACCACGTTATCATCGCCATTCAGAGTGAAAACCGTGTATAAAAAGTGTTATTGAGTGGGTTAACAACTCCAAGTCTGAGGTCTGGGTTAGATTAAGAGGACCTCTCCCACAATATAACCAGTCTGGCGATGTCCCGCACCCTGCACCCTCCATGCATCTCGAGCCATTTTTAACATAACACCAACCATAACACACAGCCCGCCCCACACCCACCCACATCCCTCCCCCAATCAGAGGAATGACCACCCCATAAACATGACCCCAAATCCAAACTGGTGGCATCCACGCCTGAGGGCCTGTGAAGTGGCCTGAAGGTGATGCTCGGTCCGGGAGCAAAAAGACTGCAAAAAAGCATTGCTGGAATTAACTTTAGCTTTACACAAAAAGCTGTGGTGGAAAGAACAAACTTCGGAATACCAAAAATACCAAATTTATTGTATGCAAATGTTAACGGGGTAGAGCTCCCACTCAAATATTAAGGAGAGGTAGGGTCCCTTCCGTACCCCATCCGATCCTCACCCGAGGGGACCCGCAGAGTATGGTCAAGCTGAATTAGCCTGGGAAATGTTCATCTATAAACTTGGAGGCCTCCTCCGGGATCGTGAAGAAGACGACCTGATTAGAATGTTCAACACGCAGCTTGGCTGGGTACTGCATAGAGTATTTGACATGAAGGTCTTGCAGCCTCTTCTTAACTGTGAGAAAGGTCTTACGTTCCTGCTGCACTGCGGTTGAAAAATCGGGCTAGAGATGGATCCTGGCTGACCCCAGAAAAAGATCTCCATTGGCCCTCGCCACCCTGAGGAGGGCATGCCGATCCCTGAAATTCAAAACTCTGGCTATAATAGGGCGTGGTGGCGCTCCCGGTCTGGGCTTTGGTATTAAAGCTGGATGAGCTCTCTCTATGGCAAACTGAGGAAACAGCTTAGGTGAATCCAGAAGAGTAAGCAGGGTGCTCTCCAGGTATTCCTCCATTGGCTCTTTAATATTATCTTCAGAGACCCCGATAATGCGTAGGTGGTTCCGCCTGGAACGGGATTCGAGGTCCTCATTCTTTTTTGCTATGTCCTGCACCCGTCTGGTCAGGGAGGAAACCTCTGCTCGAAGAGTGCCCAGAGTGTCCTCCGCATCTCCAACCCTCGTTTCAATTTCTGCCAATCGGCCATCCGTTTTTTCCAATATGCGCCTTGATCGATGAGATGGAGCCATTCATATCATCGAACTTAGAATGCAGGGTTGTGAACCCCTCCCGCATGCACTCCATCATTTTCTGTAAGTCTATGGGGTCCGATGAAGACGAGGGGGTCGGTTCCAGACCCCCCTCAGATCGACCAGCCGGTGCCTTGGCGAACATAGAGCTCTGTTTTTTGGCTCCTGCGCCCTTAGTCATGGCGAGGATTCAGAACTGAGCTGCGGACGCAGGAGGGATAAAATATAAGGAATGCGTATGGGCAGGTAGGGGAGATCCACAGATACTGACCAAGAGTTAGACAAAGCTGCTCTTTGGAGGGGAGAGCGAATGAGATGTGCCTGTAATGGCCCATACCCAGAGCGTTGCCAGCAGAACCGAAGCGCTGAATATTCGGTCCCACGGATGACCAGGGACCTAAGGTGATATTGTAAATATGGAAGTGCCTGGAGGACCTTGGGTTAGAGCAGAGGAACGTAGCCAGGGCAGCCAATAGGGCCCAGGACCGAGAACCGCAGGGCACTGGTGATCTATAGGGACGACAACCAGCAAAGACGCCAACAGAGTATATGTATAGGCAGTTACCTTTATTGAGGATTCAGAGCACAGTCACCCAGCACACCGGGCCCAAGGAAGGGGTAAAAGGGACCAACCAAAGCGTCATCACTGCCCTGGAGCTCAGCAGGCAAGACCCTTGGCGTATTACTTGGTGTTGGTGTATGCGGACCGCCTTCAAGGGGAGGGGTATAACTCAAGGTGCAAACTCCTAAGCACCGGTGCGACCCTTCACCGCTGACAGACTGTAGTTCATATATTGACTGAGCCGGGCCAGAAGCATACGGGCAGCGCCGCCCGCATCCACACTGCAGGAAGTCCAGGGGAGGGAGCCCGAATCCCTGCACGCACCCCACTGAAGACTAATCAGGAGAGTCACAAACCTGAAGGGAGGCGGAGCAGAGCTGGGCCTCCCATGCGCCCCACCATGAAGCACCTCCGCTGCCACCCGATCCAAACGTCGCGAGCCCTCAGCAATGACCCGTCCGCGGGTCAGGGAACCAGCAGATCCAGGAGCATGTTGATCGGGGAGCAGGGCACCACCACCACAGCATCCAAGGTGGCCACAGCCTGCCAACAGCAGGAGACAAGGGGCTTGAAAGAAGCGGGTCGCCGGAGTGCCCGGGCCACTCCGGCGGTATCAGGATCGCGCTCGAGGCCGCAGGCAGCAAAGAGCCTCGTAGGGGGGAGCCCAGACCAAGCCCGCCCAGTCAGCCGCAGCACTCATCGGGCGTGGCGCCACGAGGGGTGGGTCCAGACCCCCACAGCCACCGGTCCCCGCGGGCCCCACTCGCCGACAGGGAGAGGGGCACCTCTGGCGCGCAGCTGCCCGCTCGCCAGACCAGCCCCGCAGCAAGTCATCAGTCTGTCACCACGGCTCTGGTGTCCTATTCAGGTCGGGATTAAAGCTAGATGAGCCCGATGACTTCAGCAGCCGATGTACAGTGCCCAGATGTGCAGTACTAGCGTTTTGCAGCAGATTCCAGATTTCAGGATGTTTCCAGCCCCGGAGCTCACCCGTTAAGCGGCCATCTTGCTCGGCACACAACAGCGCTCCTCGACCTTTGGTGCTTTCAAACAGTCTTTCCAGACGTACACAACAAATGTCATGTTCCTCAGATTTAGGGTTCAGCCTTTCTTGGACGATGAGAGGCTTTTCTATAATGCAGGCTTTTACAGGAAGTTTGTTTGAACGTATACATCAGCTTTTACACTCCTCAGTTTTAGAGTTCAGCTTGTGTTAAACGACAGGGAAAGTCTTTTTTATAACACTAGTTTTCACATTCTTTTTGTTTGAACTAGAAGCTTTAATAGTAGCCCGTTTTCTCTGTTCCATTGTTAGAAATGGCGTATTCGATTTGCACATTTCAATCGCCATTGTGATGCCAGCAGTAAGGAAGGCATGGTATCAAACAGTCAAGATATACACAAGTGATAACAGTTCAAGGGTGTTTAGTGAACTTCAGTCGGTTAGTAAAACACCCATCTAAACCTAAATCTAAGGATGGGAGCAAGCTCTGACCATCAAATAATAGTAACGCAATCCTAGTGGAGTCTGTCAAAATAAAAGGGCCTACACTAATAAACCTATTGCCAATCTTTACTTCTAAATACAAAATGATGTGGGATAACAATGTATGCAAAAGAAAAGTGTTTAAGAAAGGATATGTTAGGGTAGTTGAGCAGTTGGCGTCCCTTCCCACGTTTTCAACACTAACACTGGGCAAGGCGGCAAATGCGGGGTTCGCAGAGACTATGGCTTCTTGGCCATGAGGTAACGGTTCAACACATAGACATCAGGGCCTTCCGCCAAAGTCTCTCTCGCAATGACAGTCTCTTATTGAAGAGGGTGTGATGCAGCAAACAAAACACAAAAGTTCCTTTCCTTTGTCAGGGTTTCACTTTCACAAGTTCAAGACTGGTCTCCTTCCTTTGAGTTCGGACCACGGGTCCCCCTCGACTGAGCTCAAACTCCTTTTCCACAATTTTCACAACTCGCTCTCCCTCGTTCAGGCTCAGATCCCCTTTTGATACCACAAACTAAGACTTTCGAATGTGCCATGGGTTTTGCTTGAACCGTCGCAGGACCACTTTGATTTGCTTCACACAAGTTACACTTCACATCGATCTTCTGCTTTCGTTTCCTTTTGTAAGGATACTGTACAGAGACCTTCGACTGAGCACATTCATAGTGCCGAACCACTCTGTCAACGGTATTACATCTTTTCTTCTAATGTTCAAATATTCACCAGCAAATTAACTTCACTAGTGTCTTTCATCACATGCGTTTAAAAATGTTCGTTCCAGTGCTCATTTTACAATGTTGCTGCTTGCAACCTTGACTTCAACACAAACCGGTCTGGCATTGGTCTCCCCAACTCACCGGGTGTGTTGTTCTCTTTGGCTTCTTTGTTCTTGGAGCCAAGGACGATACCACAGTGCCTGCTGCTCCTCACCGCCTTGGTCAGTTAGGCGGGAGGACCCTCGGTTTCGCTGACACACAATGCAGGATTCTTCAGCCTTGTTTCCCTGTTTTACATTTTCTGTCTTGAAGGTTTATTGAAAGTAACGGCTTCCTGTCAAAAAGATCAAGGGTGTTGCCCCTCTCACGAACCTCTTGTGCCTGGCTGTCATTCTCCACTTGTTCAGCTGCCAACTCAAAACTGCTGGACCTTTGTATGTTTTGCCTCTCTCGGAGTGTGCTCTCGTGCTCCGCCTTTTATCCGTGTGTGACGTGTAATGGAAGTCAGGTGTGAGTGATTGTTGATAATTGCCTGACCATAGTATTGGGACATGCCACGGCTCGGGTGTGAGCCTGTTTTCTCCCAGAGCGGGCTGTCAGTGTAAAAGTGTTTGTGCAGGAAAAGGGGGTGGGAGTTGAGTTTCTAAATATCCCATCGGGTAGGATGGGGATAAAAGTGTTATAGGGAAGAGAGGGATACTGCGTCTCACTATCTGGTGTCCCAAGCCCACCAAAGGACCCCTCACCCATGTGATCCTCCCGCACTGGTCCACCCCGAGCGTCTGGATACAAAGTTGATGGCCGTGCCCTGGCCTCCTGCAAGAGATCCGCGAGGACTAGCGGGTGAGACAGATTCTGGTTTCTCACACAGCGTATAAAGGTCTTGTAACTTCCAGCCAACTTTGACTTGGTCTTTGAGCCAATGGAGTAGGCTTAGTTACATCATCAACACTGTAGCTAGATGCATCCTGAGTGGCCACTTTTCTATACGTTTCCCCTCTCCTCAGATACACAGCTTGGTCCTCCTCAACGGAGTAGGTCGATATGTTCATCAGAAGTTTTATGGATGCCACTGGGGAGTCTTTGCCCTGTGGCTCATCCTCAGAGATGGAATTAGAAGCGCCTCTCACTCATCTCCACTTCTCGGACCTCAGATTCCAGCACTTCAGAATCCTTCTTTTTAGTAATTGCCACTTCCTTCAGGCTCAACAGGATTTTTAAATTTCTTAAACGTTTTCTAGAAAGATTTCATTTTCTTCCCATTGCTCATATTTTTAGGTTTTTTAGGTTGTTGCTGGGTTTGCTTCGGGCCTTGGTTCTTCATGATTTCTTCCTTATAAAAATAGGGTAATGAGTAACAATCGATACGTTGCTCAGGAGAGGGGGGTTGCTTATAAGCCTGCTTCCGCGACCCTTGTAGGTACTACCAAAGTGGCTCCTTGTTATCCATTGTTATGTTATCCATTTTGTACCAAAAGTACAGCGCAACTGACACCTAAAGGCAACCTGGTGCTAAAAGACTTAACAAGGCACTGTGATCGAGCAGAGAAATCAGAAGAGTAAAGTTTTCAAAGCCCTTCTGAATTGCAGGTGGGCAGCCATAGAGCGAAGCGCAATGGGCAAGGCGTTCCACAACTTGGCAGCCCTCACAGAGAATGAGCAAGCGCTATTTCGGACAAGGCGAAATCTAGGCACAGCAATGAGAAAGTGATCCGTAGATCGCAACAATCGGCCAGGGGCATAAGGCCTTAAGCTGCAAATACTCAGGTCCCGTCGCATGGAAGGCCCTGTGTACAAGACACAGATTTAAAGTGCACACGTTTGACCACTGGCAGCCAATGTAGAGCACTCAGAACCGGGGAGATGTGATCCCTAAAAGAGGAACCGGTAGCAAGCCGGCCAGCCAAATTCTGCAAAATTTGAAGACGTTGTTCCAAATAATCAGGTTGCGCAAGATATAAAGAGTTGCAATAATCGATCTGACTAAGGACTAAGGCTGCAACCACTGGTGTGCGAAGATAAGGGATATACTGCAATACCTTTCTAAGAATCTTCAGCTGAAAATGACCAGCCTGACAGACTGAGCTGATCTGAGAGGACATAGAAAGAGAGGCAGAAAGTTTAACACACGATTCTTAACAACAGGGACAGCAACAGGGAAAGAGCCAAAGGAAGAAGGCCACAGAGATGGAGTCCAAGGGGAAGTGACAGAAGCAGAACCAACAACCAAGACCTCAGTCTTCTCCCCATTCAATTTAAGCTAACTGTCGCCCATCCAGCTCCCCACGACATGCAGGCACTCTCTCAGCTGAGTGGCATGGACAAGATGCAGAAGGTCCAGCCGAACTAAAATCTGAGTATCATCAGCGTAAAACGGGCATCTGAAGCCATGGGAGCGGATAAGAGCAACCAGAGGTTTGATGTAACTATTGAACAGGGTGGGTGAAAGAACGGAATCCAGAGCAACCCCACACACTAGCGCATAAACAGCAGAGAGAAAAGGCTGCAGAGATAACAACTTCGAGCGATCAGAAAGAAAAGAATGAAATCATGAAAGAAGAGGACCCAGAGACTCCAGCAGCAGAAAGATGGCTGATCAGGATGGAGTGGGCAACAGTATCAAATGCGGCAGAAAGATCCAGCAGGATCAGTGCCGCCACTCCACACTGATCCGAAATCAGCTACAAATTATCCAGCACCGAAACCAGAACAGGCTCGGTACCTCAACCAGGTCTAAACCCAGACTGTAAGACATCAAACAAATGTATTTTCACAAAATCTTCCAAGCAAAGGAGCAACCAGTGATTCCAGCAGCTTCATAAAAAACAGAAGAAGCGATATCGGTGGCACGTTTAAGCTCGGGAAGGATGGCTCCTGTAAAACAAGAGTGATTAATAGCAATCATAACATTAGAGATAATGAGAGGCAAAATCACTTTCACTATTCTCAGATGCATGGCACCAGTAGGTGAGGCAGATTTAATTCTCTCTGCACCGCCGAAATAATTTGATCGGCAGAAAAGGAAGGAACAGAGTTCCAGCGAATGCCGGACGCAAGCAGAGGCCCAGACACCTGGGCATCAGCAGATGACTGGGAGGGAACCACAGTACTGGGGTTCTGAAAACATGAAATATGATCACAAATATAAGCTACTTTACAAACAAAGTTAGCAAGTGAGTCACAAAGCTTTTGGGAAGGAGGAGTGGATCAGCAGGGGATGCCTTAGCAGGCAATGAACTGACAAACGTAAACAATTCTTTGGGCTGATTAATGGAGTTCTCAATTTGAGAGGTAAAAACTTTTTTTGGCCTGTTTTATGGCAAGATGATAACTAGAAGTAATTGCACAGAATACAGCCCTATCACCAGCGGAATAAGAAGAGCAACATTTCTGTTTGGCTTGCCTGCTTTTAAGACAAAGAAGTTTAAGATTGTCATTAAACCAGGACTCAGAAGGCCGACCATGTACTCGAATACTTATAGGAGGAGCCAGTAAGTCAGCCACAGTAGTAAATATCTTGGAAAGAGAACAAAGATCCAGGCAAGGAGCAGCAAGACAACGCTCATTGATTTGGGCCGCAAGGAGAGAATGATCAACCAAGCGCCAGTTTCGCTTCCATACTTTCTGATTGCAGGATGTAGGTGCACAATCAATGAAATTATAAGCAAAAGGAATAACTAAGTAATCAGACCAGGTGATCATATGGGCAGTAGAGACTGCAACCGTATCATGCTTAGCAAATAGCAGATGCAGGCGATTGCCCACGATATGAGTGGACTCAGTAACAAGTTGCACCAATGATAAATCGTCCATAGCAACAATAAACTTGGCAGCAGCACTGTCAGAAGGGTTGTTACACCTATAGTTAAAATTACCAGCAACAATCAAATTAGTATATTGAAGCTGCACTGAAGCCACAAGGTCAGCAAAGGTTTCAGTGAAAGTGGGATCAGATACCGGGGGGCAATAAACAATAAGAACATGAAGAGGCCTAGAGGCGGAAAGAGCCATGCGCACCAGAAGTGCCTCTATTTTGCATTTTACTGACAAAGGGATCTCAGTAGATACAAATCTAGTGTTGAAAATAAAAGCAACGCCGCCACCGGGGCAACTGGATACCCGATCAGTCCTCAATATATTATAGCTGTCAGGAAGCATAGCCAACACCACCGGCCCCGATGAGGCGAATAGCCAGGTTTCAGTGACCAGCAAACAATCTGGCTTAAAGTCCGACAGGAGATCAAAGCAGCCCGCAGCATGAGCCACTAAAGACCTAGCATTGCAAAGCAGGCAATTCAGCTGATGAGGGTTGGGCACTAGCCCCACTGCAATGTCAGCCAAATTCGATGCGAAACCAGGAGGCCAGAAACTATCAGAGGGGACCAAAGCATTAAGCTCCTTGTGTTTCATATGACAGAAGGTCAGTGTTCAAGCTACTATTTGGCATTACAGGTTTCTTTGACAACCCCTCCACAACGTGTCCTGACATCTTTAGAGATTTCAGGTTAGCTTCTCTCCGCTGTTCGACATTGCTTCTGTCTCCTTATAGATTTCCTCTGGCTCGTTTCATAGTTTTTCCTTACTATTATGTTCCTGGATTAAAGGTTCAAACCGTTTTTTTGGTGTTAACAAAGAGTGCTCTAAAGTCTTGTCCTGGTCGCCTTTCTGTGAGATTCTGTGATGAAGCCTTCTAAGAAGATCAGCTTCAAGTAGAGCATTGCCAGCATAGTTGAGTGATCTTTTGAAGAATCTTTCAATGACTCCTATAACTTAATAAAAGGAGCCAGCGAGATGCTTAAAGCTGACATGGTAGCCACATCAGTACCACCGCTGCCATCGCTCTTCCTCGCAAGGCTATTCTGATTGCATCAACCACATCTTTTGTTCTTATTTCTTACTTGAGGAGTGGTCCTTTCATCCGAAGAATCTGAAGTGGTGGAGCTCATCTGGGGCGGTCCAACCCTGCTGCACACTGCTACCCACTAAAACTTTGGCAGGGTTCATCGATCCCAGATAGAACGGTATTGGTGGGGTGGTTGTTATCAGTACCCAAATGTGTTTTCCAGAATTTTTTCCACTTCAGCCGTTCTCTGCAGAACCAATATGGTGACCGTTTCTCAGAAATATGACTCACCTCACATTTTTTAACACTCAATCAGCGTGCATCTTTCATGTCCACAGACACCAAGCCACCCTCTGATTGGTCCAGTGGTGTCCACGGACTGTGAATCAGGAAATAAGTCTGTACACCGGACCCAGATATCACTTTTATTTTGTCCTACATTTTGCTTATGAAAATCCGCCCAGCAGTTTGGCCTGTAGGTGCAAGCACATTTTTTTTCTATTGCGTCCATTAGGATTTCCACACATTTTGGGACCCCCCCTATAACTTTGCCCCTTTGCTCCTCCCCCCAACCCCTGGAACTTCACTAAATCATATACCTTTTTGCAAAGTTTGGTGATGATTCGTCTGAGGGGGGGGTCAAAGTTATAAGACGTCCAAAAAGTGCTCTTCCTATGAGTTAAGCAGCTTAACCATAACTACATGGCTGCTACCGCAGGCCGTGTAATATATAGCCATAGGCTATGCCCCCAAGAGTCTGGCCACTGGTCACAACCACCACAATACAATTAAACCATACAACAAATATGTACAGTACACCTTCAAATAGCAAGGCTCACCTAGAACCTCCCCAATCCCACTGCCGTCCGCAGGCATGTGTCCATGTATGCGGACAAGGACAGTGACTGCGGACATGGCGGCAGAAGCACTGTTTTATTCACCTATTACAACAGCGCCATGACAACTTTACACTCCCCCACCCTTTCAAGGCACTTTCAGCCACCAAGTAACCTAAAATATGTTTTCCAGACTTTTTCCTTACCACTCTGTGCACTGACTCGGCGGCACCTGAAAACCTTTTTTGCCTATAAAACACCTCCCTATTAACTTTTTTCCACTCTTCTACCCTTTGCAGTCCCTCTTTCGGCCACAAAGTAACCCTAAATGCGATTTCCAGACCCTTTCCACACTGCGCTATCCGCGGTCAGCTGCGACTGTCCCCGGATCCAATATGGCGACCGCTTCAAATTTTCGGACGCCCCTCATGTTTTTGAACATCCAATCAGCGTGCGTCAGAGACACAAAGCCACTATCTAATTGCTCCACGGGTGTCTGCGGACACCGAATCAGGAAATGAGTCTGCGGACCGGACCCAGATATCACACTTTTTTGGAAGGCTGTCTAATATCTCCACTAGTTGTATTGCATTTGATTTATGGGGAAGTTACTTTTCGTGAGTAATAGTGAAGTGATCCTTCCTGAACTTGGTGGCTGTCTATTTTCTTGGTTGCTATTTCTCCTACCATTTTACATATTTGAAACTGTCCACCTGTATCAATACACTTGTAAAATAAATTGTTTTGTATGATGTATGTTTTTGAAAGCTTGACAGATACACATTTTAGAAACAAAAAGCAGTGATGTTCTGTGTATGTTTTACAGACAAAAATATTTCTGAAATCTCTCTGGACATACCTTTTTACCTCATTACCTGATTACGCTCATTACCTCATAGCAGAATTCAACAGTGATTTTGGTACCTTTTCTAAACAACTAGGTGTTTGAGGTTTGAATGAAAACGTACGAGAACCTTTAAAAAGAGCTCCATGGATATGTGTCCCGTGGCAATCCCCCCTTACCCAGATTGCTGTTAAATGGACAGTTAAATACACTTGGCATGATTGTGCTATCCACTGAAATGGTGCCCTGAGAAAGATCAATGAGTATTTTAGTTTGCCCAATTCCTTTGTAAATTGGTTACCTGATGGGTGTTTGTTCCTCCTCTGTAGTTGCAATGAGAAGTATAAAATCTCTTCCTTTTGTTTGTCCAGATGCCCCAGGCCTCAAAGAGTCAACAGCGAAAGATGTTGAAATATTTACAAGTAGATCAGTTCCTGTGGCAGCTAGAGCAAAACAGTCTCACAACATCATGCTAAAATCCACCCGCTGGCCATGGTGGAAGAAGCTTGGCGATGAATTCATGGATGAAGACATTTCTTCTTTCGACATTGTTAATGTGGAAAACAACCGTTTGTATATTCCTGGATATAAACCATCTCATCATTCCACCAACGTGGCTGTTCCATATCCAGCAACAGATGTAACTGGTGAAGATGGATCATTTCCTTAAAAATGTCAGAAATATTATAGCAGACTTCTAGACTGTCCTTAGAATTCACCAAAGCTCTTACCATTCTGCTCATCTCAAAAGATTAACATCTAGATTTTGATTTAGAAAGAAAATTCTCTGGTGCACTGAATAGACATTTTTTGGGGGGCACCTCCAAGAAAAATACAACTTCTACAGACAAGACTTTATAAAAGATACCTCAGATGACCATTTTGTATTACTCAATTATTAATGTGTTTCAAATCAATGTAAATGCTGTTTGAATTTGTATGTACTTACATTTTATAAGCATCAGTTATTAAAGAAAGCACAATCTAGCCTATTCATTATCAATTAATTAGCCCTTTTAATTACAGAAGTTTGTTCTGTGGCTGCTCGCCATTTTTGGAATATGTGTGTTGTATTGTGGCGTGGATTTGGCATGCAGTGTTACTTTAAACCAGTAGCACTTTTAAAACTATTTTTCCTTAAGATGTTACCATGTAGGCATTAATGTGTTTGTTTTCTACTATAGGTTCTGTTTCCTTTTGGTTGGGCTGTTTTCACTACTGTAGTCAATAGACTGCTGGAACAGTTCCTTCTTGTATCACTTTTTTTTTACTTCCTTCTTCAGAACCCCCTTTATCCAGGACATCTCAGTAGAAGCCTCTTTGTTATGCTCAGGCTGCTTAAGTTGGCCAACTCATTTTCAAGGTTAACAATAAGATACATGGAAGTTGATGGGTAATCCCGCAGTCCTGCAGATATTCCACCAGATAGATATCGCTGTCTGTATTTAAACTGAACTACAGATGGCATCAAATACTCCCAGGACAATTCCTGCAAACCCAGGAGCAAAGTGTTAGTAACAGGGTTTGGCCTATGCTTTGGCAGTATAGAAATCCCACCCAAGGACTCATACCAGTACCTGTGGTGCCATCTGGAAATTACCATAAACATTTAATACATGTGTTGATGATGACCCATTTGATCGGTACCCATATGTCAAATAAGCTGCTCAGTTGATGCTAACTTTAATGTTTTCAAAAAAACCTTTACAAAGCTTTGAGTACATATGCTTCAATAGTGAAACAAAATAAGTTGAATAAAGTCACAAACAAAACAAGTCGATATGTCCATATACAGAAAATACAATACTACACAAATTTGATCCACATAGACAAATGAGTATATCCTCATACAGACAATACAATACTTCACAATAAAACAAAAACAATTACCAGCATCTAAAAATGCAAAGTGTGCAAATTATGCAAAAAGTGCAAGTTGATGACAAGTGTTGGGAGATGTCAGTCATACAGCCATTCTAATGGCCAGGCAGTGCAATTAATATGGTACATATCAGTCGCATAAGCGTCTAGGTACAACATTTTGCAAAAGTGAAGTTCCCCATTATAATCGCAAGATAAAACCACTAAAACCACTACCAACATTTAAATATGAATGGGCATAATACTTTAAGACCAACAAGTTCTTTCATTGGGCGGCTTCATTGTAACCCTCAAGTAAGCCTCCTTAAGCTCTGATATAGCGCCTCAATCCCTGCAGGCTGTAGCGCGCTCTACAAATCCAAATAAATAAATACATATTTTTTAAAACTTCATTATTTGGTATAAAAAGTTTGCAGGAATTACAAAAGATGTGCTCAGTAGTACTTCAATTGTGTATCAACAATTCAGCTCCAATTGTCCTCAATAAATGTGCTAATGCGATAATAATTGACTTATACTCCCCGTCGTCATTCTTACCCAGAGGAGATCGTAAGAGTCAACAAATTCAATGTTAAAAAATCTCTTTAGTACATTTGTCCTTACTGTTCGGAAGTGTGGACATTCCAACACTAGATGCTTAAGTGTTTCCTTGTGTGCATCACAGTTCAGAAATCTGCAAGAGACCACCTGATACAAGTCTATTTCACTTCCCCAATGGCTAATCCTTTCACGAGTGTGTTATTGGTTAAATTTATAATGCATAAAATACATGCAAGTGATATTACAGGGGAACATCTTTATATATGTACATCTCAAATCCCTTTTTCTACTAAATTTAGCATATTCCTTGAATGTGTTGTATTTATTAAGTCCCTCAATGGTAGAAATCCAATCTCTTTCAAAAATTTTCTTTTTCACATAAGCTGGTCGAGTACACAAGTCACTGCCTGTGACCCCAAGCTCATCGAGTAAGAACTGCATTCTCCTTTTTTACTGCATTAAGGATTTAGGACAATTACCCAAGAACACCTCATGAACATTTTGACAAATAGAGTTCATAGGCGGATCCAACATTTTGGCAAAATTAGATAGTGCCCTCCATTTGAATCTACATTGCAATGGTATTAGGCCAAACTCATGTCTGATGATGCAGTTAGGGATGGATAATGCAAGATATAATGCCGTTTTCAATAAACGTCCCTGTATAGAATTTACGTGCGTGTTGATGTTAAACAGGCACATTTTGAATGGATTGTGTCCTCCCACGTATTCCTCATCTTATGATAATTCGTTATCTCCCGCTTCGCTGCTTCGGAAAACAAAATTCTCAGCAGAGGGCACTGTGCTCGAGGTCGTGGCGGCGATTGTCCCTCAACGGGCTCCGTACTCTGTCGACGTCACTGATGGTATAAATAGCTCGAGCCGCGCCCGTTGCTTCAGTTCCGTTTTTCCGATCGCTTCGCTATCGAGAACGGCGCGCTTCGAGATTTTCTGTGGAAAATGTCGTTTTCTTCTACACCTTCGACACCCAAGACTGGGTTTAAGAAGTGCATCGACTGTGGATCGAAAATGTCGATTACGGATCCTCACTGAGTGTCTTTGGTGCCTCGGTTCAAGTCATCGAATCGGCGACTGTGGCTCCTGTCAGTCGAGAAGGCCCTTCGTGAGAGGAGAGGTAAACTGTCGGTGGGGAGGGAAGCTTCTAAAGCTAAGGCTGTGTGCAAAAAACATTAAAAAATTCGACCGATTCGAAGGAATCGGATCACCATAGACATTCCAAGAGATCTCGATCTCGTAGTAGATTGAGACGCTCTCCGTCTTCCTCGTCTAAAAAAGTGAAGAGGAGACATAGATCTCCCTCATCATCTTCCGAGTCATCGACTGAAGAAATTCGATGTCCGACAAAATCGGATTCCCCCAGAAAATGGGAGGAATTTCGAAAAAAGATGGAGGTATTCAAGAATGCTGCCCCGACCCCCTCGAATAAACGTCAGAAGAGCCATACCCCTAAAGTTGCTCCATTGGACGACAAAGGGAAGTCGAAAACTACTATGGTTAAGGCCAGTAGTGTCGAGGATACTCGAAAAACTCAAGGCAACGCCAAGTCGTCGATGACTCTTCGAGAGTCGAGTACCTCTCCGGTGCCACACAAAAAACATAAGTCTTCGAAACTTCCACGACTTTGTCAACGCCATCAGCGTCGATTGCTTCGGCATCGAAGCCAAAAGCGTCTTCGACGCCTGTGTCGAAGTCCTCATAGAAGTCATCGAAGATTCCTTCAACAACTTCGAAGGATTTTTCCATTCCTTCGACAAATATTGTGGAGGAAGAGAGGAGATTTATTTCATTGCCTCAGATGCTTGGGCACTGGAAACAGTAGCTCAAGGTTACTGTGTCCCCTTCCAAAAAAGGCCTCAGAATCATCCACCAGGAGCCATCTCCGTCAAAATTCCAGACCCGCTCCTGTTGCAGGAAATTTTAACCCTGCTAGAGAAAGGTGCAATAGAACAAGTACCTGCAGCGGAGAGGAACAGGGGTTGGTACTCCTCATACTTTCTCATCCCAAAAAAGGACGGAGGAATGAGACCAATCTTGGACTTAAGAAACTTGAACAAGTTCCTCATGAAGAACAAGTTCAAGATGGTGACCCTTTCTCAGATCCTTCAGGCTCTACAACTCCAAGACTGGTTGGTATCATTGGACCTTCAGGATGCTTACTTTCATGTGCCAATCCATCCCAAGCACAGAAAATACCTGAGGTTCGCGATTGGCAACTCTCATTATCAGTTTCGAGTTCTGCCATTCGGGTTGACCTCCGCCCCAAGGGTTTTCACCAAATTAATGGCGGTGGTGGCAGCGAGTCTCAGGAGAGGGGGGATTCACGTCTACCCCTACCTGGACGATTGGTTGATCAGAGCACGTTCTCCCGAACAAGCTCAGGAACATCTTTTGATCACCTGCCACTTCCTTCACAAATTGGGCTTCTCCCTCAATTTCAAGAAGTCCCACATGATACCATCCCAAAAGCTCCAATTTATCGGAGCAGTCTTGGATACTTCCTCAGGAAAAGCCTCGCCTCCCGAGTTGAGAGCTCTCCACATTCTGCAGATGATGACAAAGTTCCAGAATGCCCAGTATCTACCGGCCTTTGATTTTCTGAGGTTGCTCGGCCTCATGGCATCCTGCATTTTCCTAGTACCAGAGGCCAGGTTGAGAATGAGATCCCTTCAATGGGCACTCAGAACTCAGTGGTCCCAGTTCTCAGGGAATATGTCGGATCTTCTGCAAGTCCCGAGCGCAGTTGCTCAGGATCTTCTATGGTGGGCTTGCAACGACAACATTCTCAAGGGAGAGTCTTTTTGGCAACCATGGCCGGAGATAACGGTAGTGACGGACGCCTCACTCACGGGGTGGGGAGCACACACCAACGATCTGACAATCAGCGGTCGTTGGTCTCCATCGGAGTCCAAACTACACATCAACCTATTGGAGCTGAGGGCAATCAGACTAGCGCTGAAGGCCTTTCTGCCCTCTATACAGGGATAAAATGTCCTGATAATGACGGACAACACAGTGGCCATGTATAACCTCAACAAGAGAGGAGGTGTAGGGTCACTACCACTGTGCAAAGAGGCAATGCAGCTGTGGTTCTGGGCAATACGAGAGTGAATCTCTTTATCGGCAATTCACCTAGCCGGAGAGCAGAACACGGTGGCAGATGCTCTGAGCAGTGGGAGCTAGCTCAGGAAGTACTTCTGGAGATCTTCGCCCTTTGGGGAACCCCTCAAGTGGATCTGTTCGCCACCGCGATCAACCGGAAAGAGGAGCTTTGGGAGACGCATTTGTGGTGGAGTCGAGGTTTCCACTGCTGTACGCGTTTCCCCCAGTCCCCGTGATTCCTCAAGTAATCAGGAGGTTGAGAAAGTTCAGGAAAACCATGATCCTAATTGCCCCGGATTGGGCCAGGAGGACGTGGTACCCGGACCTTCTAGACATGTTCATCTGCCCTCCAATACGTCTTCCGCAAAGAGTGGATCTTCTCTCGCAAGAGGAAGGTCGGGTTCTCCATCCAGAGGTCAAGACACTCAACCTTCACGCATGGTTTCTGAGAGCTTGAGATACAAGGATTGGGATCTTCCGGATGAGATCTTGCTTTCGGCCAGAAGGCCAGCAACAAAGTCTTTGTACCGATGTCGCTGGAGCAAGTTCAGTAACTGGTGCAAAGATAAGGATGTGCACCCTTTTCAATGTGGCACTCCAATAGTGCTTTCTTTTCTATTACATCTATCCAATTGGGATTTCAGATAGGAACAATAAAAGGATACCTTGCTGCGCTGTCCATTTTCAAGCGCACCTCGGAAGAGGTTTCATACTTCAAAATACCATTAATAATTCAATTCTTAAAAGGGCTTACTAACGTATACCCTCCAGTACCTTTTCATGTCCCAACTTGGGATCTAAATCTAGTACTCAAGTTTCTAACTTGTATACCTTTTGAGCCTCTGCACTTCTGTCCATTGAGGCTTCTAACATTAAAGACTGTTCTTCTTGTGGCCTTATCAGCCCGCAGGGTTAGTGAACTACAGGCTCTCTCATGCAAACCACCATATACTACTAAGGTAGTTCTTAAAGTTAAACCTTCCTTTTTACCAAAAGTAGTTTCCGACTTCCATTTGTCACAAAAAATAGTTTTAACAACATTCTATCCTCCTCCTCATTTGGGCAAAGAAGAGGAGAGATTACATAGACTAGACCCCAAGAGGGCTCTTAGTTTCTACATTGCAAGGATGGCAAGATTATGCCAAGATGACCAACTTTTTGTGGTTTATACTGGTCATAAACTGGGTTTATCAGTGACAAAACAGACCATATCCGGCTGGATTATTCTGGCTATAATTGAATGCTATAGATTGGCGGGAAAAGACCCACCAGGTGGGCTTCGAGCCCATTCTACAAGGGGAATGGCTACTTCTGCGGCTCTAAAGAGGGGAGATCCGGCAGCAGTCATTTGTTCAGCTGCAACTTGGAAATCAATGCATACTTTCATCACGCATTACTGCTTAGATACTGCCTCCTCCAATGAGCGGTTATTTGCCAGGGCGGTACTTCACTCCGTCCATGAAAACAGTATTTAGTACTCCCACCTCCAAAATTGCCACTGCTATGGGAGTCTATCATAAGATGAGGAATACGTGGGAGGACACAATCCATTCGAAGAACAAGTTACTTACCAACTGTAACGTTCTTTCGACTGGATGTTCCTCGCACGTATTCCTCATCGACCCTCCCATCCTACCCGCAGTACAGTTTACGTTTTCTTACACTTTCCTCTCACGAAGAGTGCATCAGTCATGAGGCACGCCTGGGTGTTCCTCCTATATTTAATCTAAAAAACAGAACTGAAGCAACGGGCGCGGCTCGAGCTATTCATACCATCAGTGGCGTCGACAGAGTATGGAGCCCGTCAAGGGACAATCAACGCCACAACCTCGAGCACAGCGCCCTCTGCCGAGAATTTTGTTTTCTGAAGCAGCGAAGCTGGAGATAAGAATTATCATAAGATGAGGAATATGTGGGAGGAACATCCAGTCGAAAGAATGTTACAGTTGGTAAGTAACTTGTTCATCTAGAGTGTACAAAAGAACGGATTTAACCTTCAATGTGAAGTAATCTAACAGCGGGACCAGGGAAAATTTACAAAATTTAGAATAAATAACCTTCATTTGGCACACCAAGGATCTGGATTTCTGATTGAGCATATCGTTCCATATTTTAACAGATGACTCTACTCATGCAGTATCCCAGAGAGATGATTTCCATCGGTTGTGCAATTGCAACTCCCTCAAACATCCATTTATAATTCTTCAATATTTTGCCTGCTGTGAAAACCATAATTTTAGTTTTACTGGAATTAGGTCTGAGATTGTGTACATTGCCAACATTTTCAAATAATTGTCAATTTACGTTGAAGACCGGAGGGAGTGCGGTCCAATAAAATAATGTCATCCGCAAATGCTAACCAATGTATACGCAGAGAGCCCAATTTAACTGGAAAAATATTAGTGTCTTTCCATTGCTCATCCAGGTCGCATAAGTACAAGTTAAAAAGTGTGGCTGCTAGATTGCATCCTTGTTTCAATACCAAATAAGTCATAATGGATCCAGTCATCGCTCCTTCACGTGTAATTCTAATTTTATACGCAGTATTAGTATGAAGCTTAGAGATCCAATATATTAGGTTTGCTGGAATGCCTAGAAAGGCCACGTCCAAGCTTGATTATTTATTTGTGTACCACTGTGAAGAATCCTGAGGTGTCGTCATTTCTCCTCATGGGGGAGCCCCTTTCCATGAGGCCAGGGAATTAAGGTCGCTACCCGATAATCCACCTGGGGTGGTACACAGCAGGAGGATCTCATTGGGAGAGACTCCCCCTCTGAGGACAAGAACGACCATCTAAGGGAAACGCGGTCTGACACCCCCTCACCCAACATCCTGGTGTCCCTTACACCCCACCTCTATGTATATCTGAAAGACTAAGGGGGTCATTATAAATTTTCTGGTATCCCGCCGATAATTTCAGCAGGATACCAGCAAACTGACCTACTATTTCCGCCGCCTGGTATCCCGTAATTTCTGGGATATTACAAGTGGCGGAAAGGCTGGTAAATCCCCATTCCATGGAGTCTCATGGGATATTGGGTGAAAATTACCCAAAATCAAAGGATGCAGGGATGGCTTCTTAAGCAGGGGAATGACCAAGGCATGTTTGACCTCAGTAGTAATCTCACCCATAGAGCAAAATTAATAGCGGAAACACCATTAGTAGCAATACAAGGCAAATGTCTTTAACAATATTTAAAGACATAGCATCAATAGGTGATGCTGATTTCATATTTGTCAGTAGCAGAGGGAATGTCAATCGCGGAGAAAGATGCAAAAAACTCCCAAGAAAGAGCAGGAGCAATCAAGGGCAGAGAAAGACAGTACAAGATCAGTAGTAAGTAGACGAGCCACAGGAGCATTAGACTTTAACCCAGACTGAGCAATATCTTTGCGGATATCCACAATCTTTTGCACAAAGAAATTCTCCAAGGAGTCACAGACGTATTGAGAAGGAGGAATAGAGTCCTGCGCAGATACATTAGGAGACAGAGAGTGCACCCTATTAAAGAGTTCTTTAGGTTGGTTAATCGCGTTCTCAATCCCACTTGCAAAGAAATGGTGCTTATGCTCGCTAATGGCCCTATGATAGTTGATGGTAATAGCACGGAAAGACACCCTATCATTCAGAGCATAGAAAGTGCAGCATTTTCATTCAGCTTGGCTGCGCTTAAGGTGTAACAGTTTTCAATCCTCACTAAACCATGGCTCAGACAGCTAGCCACTACTCATTACAACCACTAGACCGCTTACCACAGTTTGATAACTCTGGGCCCCTCTTCCTCGTCTCAGTATTAAGAGCATTATGGGACTTGAAGTCCATAATGTTCTTATTCTTTTTAAGATTGTTTAATTCACTCTTTTTATAGGATGTACTTTTAGGGGAAGATTTCAAAGGAAGTAATATTTTTTTCTCTTGGGTCTATAATTCAAACACAATGTAGAATTATAAGTATTATAAGTAGTCGTATTAACTCCTCGACCCTTATATATATCATTTCCAGATTTACAAAAATGTGTTGCATACATGGCACTTTGGGTAAGTCTGGGAGGGGAGACCCTACTATGGCAACATGCCATTAAATATTCAGGCATTAGAGGAACTTCATCATCATCAGAAGAGGATGAATACTGTCTCTCCTGACGGAGTCACCACGTTCCCTTGACAGCCTGTTCCTCCCATGCGATCCTCCCTCCTAATACCATACTGAGGGTTAGATTCAGGTAGTGTCTTCCTATCCCTGGCCACATGGGAGGAGACTTTCGGCTGGGATTCTGTGATTCATCACAGTGAGCAGTTGTGACACACTAACTTACTGGAAACTGTGAGAATCCCAAAGGTGTCTCCCTAGCTAGTCCCCGGGGATCTGTCATCCAGCAGGCCAGGGCACGACCAACGCTATTCAATCCAGTTCCTGGGGGTGGACCAGTGATGGAGGATCACCTGGATGGGGGATGCTCAGGGATTGGAAGTGGAACACCAACGGGTGAGACGGGGTATCCCCTTACAACACTTTTTCCCCATCCTACCACGTAGGACATTCAGAAACACTGCCCCCCCCCTTTTCCAAATGAACACTTTCGCACACCACGAAAGACAACGGACTAACACCAGAGCCGTTTACCTGACATGTCCCAATACGAGGGTCATGCAAAGTCGGGCAATTTACTAGAATCCCACACACCTGACGGCCCTTTCCCTTCCCCACAGGGATAAAAGGTGGAGCAAGGCATACCGCATGACGAGAGAGGTATCCAAGCACGGCAGTTTAAGAGGGGGCGAAAAGCGGCGAGTACCGAAGGGGTGACAAGGAGAGAAGCAACCTTGCCCTTTCTGACCCAGACTCGCAAAGCTTCAGCAGAAGGAAACATAAGACCGCGAACAATAGCCTGAGTGTGTTGCAGCTGATGTCAAAGGTACACAGAGCATGTCTATGCTGATAAGCAGGACAGAGGGAGATGCCTGCTACCGTGGTACCATCATTGCCTCCAGATACAAGTAAAGCCAACTGTTCATCACACCCGGTGAGTCGAGAGGAGAACCGATAAGAAACCGAACTGCGTTGAATGAAAGTCGCAAAGTGGCAAAATATGAAAAGTACAAAGAACTGTGAACATTGAGGGAAAGTCAGCTGCAGAGGGGTCCGGCACCACGTGGATGCTCACTTGAGAGCCTCTGGTTAATCCTGTGTTTGTTGAACTACCGATACCATAAGGTCCTAGGAGAACTGCAGGGAGGCCCTACGAGAGCCGCAAGGAAATGGTCAAAGTGATCATACAGGGGTCTAGCAGAACCCCCTGTACAGTCCAAAGTCTTTGAACTGCACGTAATTGGAAAGCTAAGGGAGGTGAATCCCACATTGTCAATTCAAGGTAAGAATTGTGTAAAAGCAAAGAATTGGCAAGCGTGAACCCGACAGAGGGATGCAGATAGAACGGGTCGAAGCCTGAAGTCCCAATGAAAAGTGTGTTGAAGAAAGTGAACCCGGCAGCGGGAAGTCCACAATGAACTGTTTAAAAAGACATTAAGACTGATGAATGTCACAGGTGAAATTGTACTGAAAAGCCGTAGTGGACCCGACTGAGGGAGGCTGAGATTTGAGAAGGGTCTGAGCCCAGAAGAGGGGGATCCAGGTGTTAGGCTCACCTGGTCTCTGCGGGGACGTTGGCGCACGGTTGCAGTCCTCCCTGGAAGCGGATTCCCCTTGTCAGACTTCTTCTCCTGCTCATATGCTGTGGGTGCGCTGATTGTTGACTCTGCTCCTGCGTGGATATGAGCGATCGTGAGAATGCGGCTATAAGACTGCTGTCTCTCTCAAACCCTTCTTCCCAAAAAGTGTTGAGCATGCGCCGACCCATATAGTCTCACCTTTTGATTGATGATGACGAGCTCTCCGTCCTGCTTCTCAATGCGTAGGCGCTTTTGATGGACCAAGTTCCTTCACTGGCTCATGTGCGTGGCAGCCCAGACCAGCTGTGGCTGAACCACTCCTGAAGGTAAGTGTCTTATGGCTTTTAAATTATTGTAATGTTGATTCATGATTATAGTCTGTATCTTTTTCCTTCGCTTTCTCCCAACAGTTGAAATGCGGCCGAGCGGTACTTGCGGTGCATGAAGCGAGGCCAAATAGGAAGAAAATGGAGTCCAAGATGCTCCAACAGAAGGTGGGTGTTGGTTTAAGTTTAAGCGCGAGGATTTCTCAAAGTGCAACCTTAAACGGAATGTCTCAGCGAATTCTAACCTTGTCTCTCTTTTTCTCTTGCAGACATCGTTTTCAGATAGATTGCTCTTGGTGTCAGGACGTCGGGCTGGAGCGCTGCTTTCCATCACCCCACCGACACATAAATGCAACAAAGAAATCTTTGGAATACAAGCCAGAGTGAACCCAATGGAGGGAGGCTAATATTCTAGAGTGTCTAAGCCCAGAAGAGGGGGACCCAGGGGTGAAGAATCATCACCCCAAGTGCACTTCGGAAGGAACTTTTTGTTTGTTATTTGAACCTATCAGGTCCTCGGAAGCAGGAGAAACAACCTCCAAAGGTCCTGATATTGATAAGAACTGTTTGAGGGGTCGGCGCCTGGAAGAGAGGGATCCAGAGGTGAAGTCATCACCAAACGTACATTTGGAACAGAACTTCTTGTTATTTATTTTTGGAACACATCAGGTCCTTAGAGGCAAGAGACATTTTGTAGAGAAGAGACTTAACCACTGAAGATCCTGATAGCTTGAAACAGAACTGTCCTCTCGTGCTGGGAAAGCTCAACAGTGTGCTGTGCTCAGGAGTCTCACCTTGTCCCATGCTCAAAACATGGGGGAGGCAGACCCCCGGCTACCACATCCTGATCTTTTATTTATGAACACTTCTTTCATTCTTGTGAACACTATCCCACAATCTTTTTGTATTAGTTGTAAGGATTGGCAATAGGTTTTTTTTAGTATGGGCCCTTTTATTTGAGGCAACGCCACTAGAACTGCCTTATTATTTGATGGTCATAGCTTGCTGCCCTCTTAGATTTAGATTAGGTGTTTATCTCACCCATTAGTTATAAGGTTCAATAAACACCCTTGAGCTGTGTAACGCTCACCTGACTCCCACGGAGACGCTGACCAGGTCTTGGCTGCTGCGGCCTCTTCAAAGGTGATGAGCAGGACTCGGAACACCGACTGGGCCGGACCCCCAAACCTCGCCTGTCTGATGCGTAGGAAGATCTTTCTGTAGATGGGGAAAAGGATTTTAATCACATGCGGAGTGACGAGTCGAACCCCTCCTTTCCCCTTTTACTCTCTCTTCAAACCACCTCTGAACCTTCCCGTTAATTCTCACCTTAAGATTTGAAATGATGAGCTCTCCATCCTGCTTCTGGTGCAGGGGTGCGGTAGAATCCAGTTACTTCACTGGCTATCGGACGGGCATTCAGGTCCAGTTGCTTCACTGGTTTTTTGGATGAATAAGGCGCTTTCGTAAGTATATGACTTATCAAGTTCAAGGGTTGTTCTCCCTTTCTGTTTGGCCTTTATTTTCAATGGACTGCTTTTAGTCTTTTAGCGCAGGTGCTGAGCGAAGATTCTACATAGAGAAGACAATTCGCTGTGGATAATTCAGGTGAGCTTATGTTGGGGTGGTTTTTCTAATGTCTGTATGTTCACCCACTAATGCGCGTGTTCTTTTTTCCCCATAGGGGCCGGGGTGCGGTACTGCCAAAAGGCGTGCCGACCCGAGATGAGGAAGGATTCTCCCCCACCAATCGCCAGGTAAGTCTTCAGGCAAATCAGTCTTTTCCCAATGTCTCCTCTGTCTCACCTTTTGTTCTTCTCTTTTCCTTCCTAGGTGCTGGAATGCAGCGGAACGTGCAGATGGTCGTAGGAGTACGGAATTCCTTATGGACAGGTGAGTTGAGCGCAGCGCTGCAACGAGCAACGCGAGGAATCCTAAAATAATGTCTTTCCCTTTAGGATCGTCGGCGTGTTGGCTCCGGATCCCATGCAATATCAGGTAATGTCCTTTATTCACCTTCTCTTCCTCTCTTCTTCCTTTTAGGTGTTCCAGAACTGAAGCGGGCGTGGCTGGAGTCAGGATGCAGAAGCAGACACGGTGAGCGTCCAGCTGCTAGGAGCAGAGCAACGCGAAGCGTGAGCTGCTGTCTGGGCGTGGCTTAAATAGCCTCCAAAGAAGTCCCAGGTATGTATCCTTCCCCAACCAGGTATGTATCCTTCCCTGACCACGCCCGAGTGGCAAAAATAGTCCCACAGGTAAAGTAGTTCCTTTCAGGCCTCAAAGAGGTCTGGATCTGGCAGCATGGTCTGCATCAGGTAAGTCCACCAAAAGCACTCCCTTTATGAGCCTGGCGCCTATGGCGCCAGGACTAATGTCCAAAATGAGCCTGGCGCCAAAGGCGCCAGGACTGTGTTCAAAGGGCCCCTATTTGGGGTTGCTGGACCTTCCCTTGGGTACCTGATGTGTGCTTCCGGGGCTGCCGGTCTTGGACTGGCTCTCCGGGAGTATGCATCATGACAAGCTGTGAGCACTTGTCTGTCTATTCTTGTTACATACCATGCTTTGCTTACATATGGTGTCAGAAGTGGGATGTGATTCAATTGAAACTAATTGGGAAACCCTACAATTTCAAAAACTTAGTCAGAGAGCCTCTAGCCCTTCCATCACCACCAAGGAATCACTATGGTTTGATATCTGTAGCAGTAGGGAAGCTATTATTCCCCATAGGAAAAGAGGAATGATTCCTACGGATTTAGTTTTGATAGCCCCTCCCGGGTTCAACATTTGATTGGCCCCAAAATCTGGCTTAGCATTGAAGTGCGAGATAAATGTCTTAGCAGGCGTTATTGATCCCGACTTTCAGGGAGATGTGAAGGTTCTCTTACAAAATCATGGCGAGATCCCTTTCGAAGGTGCGTCGGGAACAAATAACCCAGGGAATTTTGGAAAGCGCTCTGTTTCCTCAGTTTAAAGAAAGTGAGCCAGATAAAACAGACAGAGCCCACCATCTATCCCAACCCAGGCTTTGCCCAGCAAAATGATCCAGCCTTCACTGAAGCTTTTTTACAAGCAATTCCAGAAGAAGGCTTAGAAAAGGGGAGTCCCTTTTTCTTCTTAAAGCAAGGTTGCTTTATAGAAAAGAAACCTCTACAGAAGGTTTAGTAAAAACGCATTCCTATTTTACCGGGGGGCATTGTCACAACCTGGGTCCACGTGGATATGTATACCTGCGTCCCCAAGTACCAGTCAGAGAGGAGTAAAAAGAACTCGCTGACCGATTATTGGAGCCACAGGTGGATGGAACAGAGAACACCGGGTCCCGGATGGCTGCAATGGAAAATACAGGGTTAAGTATGCAAATACACCACTTATCTACAATGGAATATGTATACCCAAGGACATCTTACCCAGGGAATGGCCGATGTCAGCTCTTGACCTAACTGTTCCCTCTGGTTGTTCAAGGATTGGAGTGAAGGTAAGGAATTACTGTACAACAGGGTCCACCTGGGTTGAGGAATCAGAAGTGCTGGGTGATTACAGTACTTGAAGTTTGAGTCTTAGTTCAAATGACTAAAGCCAAGGGTTAAGAAGTAGGCAGGTCAGAAAACAAAACCGAGGTCGAAGCAATCCAAAAGACAGTTAAAAAATCTGTGCACCAAATCCAACAAGGGCAAATCCAAAGCTCAGAGGTTGTACAAATACGAAGTCCAAGGTCCAAAATCCAAAAAACTAGGTTCGCAAAAAAGGAGGTCGCCAAACGCTGAAAGAACAATGGAGAAGCCCCGGATGACTGAATAAGGTTGCTTTTATGCTGGCACTTCCTGGTCATGTGACCCCCGTGTGGGAATCACCTGAGCGTGAGTCTTAGAGCGGCCATATGATCGCCTTTCCGTCGGCGTATGTTGCAGAGCAAGAAGTCGGGAAGCGGGCGGAGATTACGCGACAGCAAGCGCCATGGCAACCCCCCACGCACCTGAGGCCAACAGCGCCAGGGGTGCAGCTGCACGCGACCTACGGCACTCGGGCGGACACAAGCGCTGTTGAAGGAAGAACGCGGTCTGTGCCACCGCAGGGACCAGCCCCCAGGTTTCAGGTCTCCGGAACTCCTCGTGCAGCGTAAGTTTATGTCTGGATGTGGATGCGTGACAGGCATTTAGGACAATCTAAAACCCAGGCGCATATTAGTGGGACGTTTTACTACCCAGGTATCCACGCTGATATAAAAACTTTCATTCAGACGTGCAAAATATGCCAAAAGATCAGCACGCACATCCCATTACCTGCCCCTCTGAACCTGTTGCTGATCATAGAAGTCCCCTTTTCAAGAATTGGCATGGACATAATTGGACCTCTAGAGACATCCAAATTAGGTAATAAATATGTCTGTGTGATCGTGGATTATGCGACCCGATATTCTGAGGCATTCCCATTGCGAAATAATCCCACACAGCAGATCCTTAAATATCTTCTACTGTATTTTTCTAGGGTTGTTTCTCCCAAGGAAATACTAACAGACCAGGGTTGTAATTTTATGAGTAAGCTTATGGCCAAAGTCAAAGAGTTACTCCATATTACCACCTTACGAACTTCTGTGCACAATCGCAGATTAACAATGCTGCGTGCCTGTACACTACCTATTCACTGTTCCACGCATCACTCACCCTCTTGACTGTCAAGCCCTACGACACAACCCCTGGCTTTGCCAGATGCCTAGCATTAAATGAAAAGCCTGTCAAACTACACACCAACACATTATGCCTCTACCTCCTATCTCGGCATCAGCACAGAGAGAACCAACCCTAGTTGCTGCCCTACCCCAACCACCTCCGTACTCACCTAAAAGGAATTGTCTCCATGACTAAGGAAAGATTACAGGCTCACCACACTTATGAACCCAGGTACCCCCACATTCTCTTTCGCTGGCATCTCCAGCCAACTACCTTGTGGTGCATCTGCCAAAGCTACCTCTCTCAGACCACCTAAAAAAGTCCTGAGCCTCAGCAAACCCACCCGTCAAACTACCACCTACCCCAACCACATCACCGGAGCACCAATGCAGGATGTAGCACTATTGTATCTGATTGCCTCTCCCGCTTGCCATCCATGCACTAATGTAACTCTACACCTGGGTGCGTGGATTGGCAGCGTTGGAGTAGGCTACATCTCTACTGCATGAAGGCGTCTGGAAGAATCAGCAAGTATCCGCGAGTAAATCGACCCAGACGAGCGCCAGATTTGAAACTTTGTTGCACGAACCGAGAGCGGCAACAATAAATACAAGATGGCAGCGTACTCGAAACAAAGGGACCCGTGAGGATGTAAAGAGAAAAAGCGGAACGGACTGCCAAATGAAGTACGATATACCAGCAAATGAAAGAAGACGTGCGCAGTGATAAACGCATATCCGCACTGGCCAGCAAACAAAAGAAGACGGAAGGTGCGGTGCTCAGTGGTGAGAGGAGACCGCTGGAGACTACGTGACACGGCCGTGCGCGATGAGGTAAGCAAAGCTGGAACCAAAGACTATAAGGAACCCCACATACGGACAGCAACAGGCAACAGCCAAACCTGAGTACAAAGAGCAAGGTGTGACACAGCACAACGATCGAGGCGCGGGGCTGCTTGCACTCACACAGAGGCTCAGGGATAAGCCGACAAGTAAGGAGTGGAGTGAGAATTGCTGGGAGTCGGGTGCGGACAGTCGTGTGCCCCCTACCCCCCAGAGATTGGCAAGGACGGAGAACTCCTAGGCAGTAGACAAAGTGCTGAGATACGGCCTGGGACAACAATCACTGGGGAGCATTGGAACTCATATCATCGGATGGAAACATACGATAAGTTGTAGCAGTCAGCCCCGGCGAGGACTGGCCCTAGGGCACGAACAGAGCGGAGCAATGTCTGTGAGGGGCGGAAAAGGCAAAAGCAAGCAGCCCACAATGGACATCTTTGCAAAGTCACAACAATCTCCCAACACCCCAACAACAGATGTGGCCACTCCTTGGGAGGATAGCGCAATCCTAAAGGCCATAAAAGAACTGAGAACCTCATGGGGGGCAGCGATGGCAGGCATGAGAACTGCACTGGAGAACAAAATAGATGCAGTGGGAATTGAGGTCAACCTGTTGAGACAGGACGTGAGGGCCCTGGTGGAGCGAACGAGTGACCTAGAAAGTGAGGTGAAGATTAACACGGACACTAGCGCGAATAATGCCAACGAAGTCCACATATTGAAGCAGCAAGTGGCCAACTAGGAGAATCGAGCAGAGGAGGCGGAAGGATGGGCGGGGCGCAACAGCGTACAGGTGGCCGGGCTCCCTGAGGGGGAGGAAGGGCAAGATCCCATGAACTATGTGGAAAACAGTGGAAAACATGATATTGCAGGAGATAGGAGCTGGTGAGCTCTCCCAAGGGTTTGCAATCGAGCGCACACAAGGTGCTGATGAGGACGCCGCAACCTGGGGCCCCTCCCAGAGCAATTATAGCAAACGTTTTGAACTACAGAGACCGAGAGAAGGTATTGGAATTCTTCCGGAAAGGAGGGACGATAAAAAGAGGATCCGCGATCATCACTGCATATCCCGATTACACCATGCAAGTGCAGAGACAGCAGTATAGCTACGTGACGATCAAGAAGAGACTATGCGCAGCTGGATACAGATACATGCTCCTTTACCCCGCAAAGCTCAACATTTTCCACAAAGGTAAAGCGTTGTTTTTTGATACCCCGGAGGAGGTGGCAACATGGCTGGACGCAAACGGCTGTCCGGAACGAGACGTGGAGCAAGATCACCAAAAACACGATAAGTGACTATAATGCCATGTAGGGTGGCTGGAGGGAGAAGGGAGCCAGTAAAGGGGTAACAGAATCGGGAAACAGAATAGTGCCGGGAGAGGTTAAACAAATGACAATTGTACATGTTGGGCTAGAATATAACTCGTGAAATGCATGACGGGCAGCGAAGAAGGCGCTTAGGCTGATATATTGGAATGGAGCTCTGAGCTGGAGAAGGCTTACCCCCAAGTAGTAGAATAGTTGGATCACCATTAGGGTGATATTTCCCTGCTGAGCCGTAAGTATGGCATTTGCTGGAAAAGGGCTAGATGCGGGGGTGCCTGAGATCCAGGGATGGAGCTGGGCAACAGCTGTGGGAGGGTGGGGGTACGAGGGGACTGCAGTGGAAATTTGGAGTTGGGGATGTTGAGGTGTTTGAAGTTGGGGAGAGTTGGGGAGGGGGGGGGAGTTCGGGAAACAGTTGGGTTGCGAGCCTACACCCCGGAAAAATGATATAAGTCATGGGAGACCTTAAAATAGTTACTTGGAACGTTAGGGGGCTCAATAGCTGTTTGAAAAGAAATAAGGTGATGATGTACCTGCGCAGGCAGAAAATTGACATAGCATTGCTACAAGAGACTCATTTAATGCAAGAGAAGCTGGAAGTGATACGGAAGAAGTGGAGGGTGACTGTTGTGGGGGCATCATATTGAGCCTATGACAGAGGGGTAATTATTTGGGTGGCACCGCATGTCCCGTTCCAGCTATTGCAATCTACGGTAGAGCCTTACGGGAGGATCGTGGTAATGAAGGGGCTGGTGGGGAACAGAGAGATGTATTGTAAACACTTATGTCCCAAATCAGGACACAGCGCCATACTTCAGAACCCTGTATGGCGAACTCAGTGGGAGCGTGGGGGGAGGCAGTGATCTGGGGGGGGGGAGACCTCAATTGTGTACTGGACACGAAAATAGATAGATCGGACACCAAGATAGACAGACCCACTCCAGCTGTGAGGACGTTGCAATCACTATTAGCGGATTTTGGGTTGGATGACGCATGGAGATTACGCCATCCGGCAGGACAGACAGTATTCACACTATGCAGCCCCTCAGAACCTACATACTAGGCTAGGCTATGTGTCTGTTACACATGTACTAATGATAGAAATAGCGCAAGCAGAGTACAAGACAAGGGTCCTTTCCGACCACTCGCCGCTGATGCTAGTATGGCAGTACCGGCCCCTAAGAGCAAGGATACCGACATGGCGCCTGCTAGCAGAGGCGTTGAAAGACCATGTATTTAGGGAGGACATGCGAGAGGAAATAATAAGTTATTTTGATATAAACACTGGCAGCGTAGAGACAGCGGTCACACTCTGGGAAGCCTTTAAGGTGGAGGTGAGGGGGATAGCCATAGCTAAATCCAAAGGATTACAAGGTGGGATCTTGACTGAACTGCAAGAAGCAGAAACAAAGTTAGAAATAGTGTTGAAAAGGGGACGAAATACCAAAGAAGACACTGAAGTAGTACTTGAATTGCAACAGAAATGCGCGAGATACTGGGAAAGATTATGCAACCTCAACTACAAAAAGTATATAGAGAGACAGCATGCAGGAGGGGATAAACCAGGGAGAGTTCTAGCATGGCTATATAAAAACGAGACCCCTAGACTCACGATCAGAACGATAGCGAAGGATGATGGGAGCATAGTAGATACTCAAGAGGGGGTTAATCAGGAGTTTGTAAATTATTATAGGCTCCTGTACGGAGACGAGGAAGGAAGCAACAACAAAGAAATAGGAGAAACGTTAGGCGATATTGGATTACCACAGATAAGTGCGGAAGAGAGAGAGGTGAGGCAGCTACCCACCAGTAAGACCCCGGGGTCTGATGGACTCCCAAGCGAATTCTATAAAACGTACAAAAATGAGGTACTCTCCCCGCTCTTAGAGATGCTCAACGACGCATATGAGGTAGGGAAACTACCAGAGTCCATGCGAGAAGCGGTTATTATACCACTTCCCAAACCTGGCCGAGACTGCGGCTTTTACAGGCCCTTGTCAATGTTAAATCGGGACAGTAAAATATTAACGGCAGTCTTGCCAAACAGACTGAGGAGGGTCATCAACAAACTAATACACCCCGATCAGACTGGCTATGTCCCCAATAGGAATATATCAAACAACCTCAGGCGTCTTCACCGAGTCATTGAATATGCGAACGGAGACGTGGGTGAGATGGCGATAGTATCGCTAGATGCGATAAAGGCATTTGACTCGGTATGATGGCCCTGGCTACTTGCGGCCCTGGCCAATTATGGCATAGGACTGGGATATCTCAAATGGGCTAAGCTGTTATACAGCACACCACTAGCCAGGGTTAAGACAGGAGCTATAATATCAAAGAGATGGCAACTCAGTAGAGGTACTAGACAGGGATGCCCATGGTCCCCCATGCTGTATATTCTGGCCCTAGAGCCCCTGGCAATATACCTGAGGCAGCAGTATGACGTAATAGGCATCACCATAGAAGGGGAACCGTAACTAATTTCATTGTATGCTGATGATATGTTGTTGTACTTACGCTATACGGAAGAGAACCTCCAATACATATTAGAAGTGATGGAGCGATTTGTGAAGTTCTCTGGCATAGCGGTGAACCCTGGAAAGTCCTTTGTATTTCCACTGGGCAGGTACAGAGGGATCCCGTTAGAGCAGTTGCCGACCCTGCAGATACCATGGGAGGTCAACACATTCAGATATCTTGGGGTAGATATATATATCATACGGTAGAATCAGAACATAAACACAATACGCAGGAAACAGTTAAGAAAATAGAGAGTAGTATGAAGTTTTGGGCAAAGCTACCCTTCGCAATGATGGGACACGAGCAATGCTTAAAATGGTGGTATTGCCCAGACTGTTGCACTGCTTCGCGAACATCCCATACTTGATATCTAGAAAATTCTTTGCCAGGTTAGACAGCGTATGTAGAGAATTCCTATGGCACAGGACGAGGAACAGGGTGGCCCTATGGAAGCTACAAAATTAATATGAGAAAGGGGGCATTAAACTACCAAACTACAAAACGTACTATATAGCAAGCCAACTACAATGTGTAGCTAAATGGCTCTCCAAGGAGCCGACTTTAGAAACTTGATTGCTCCGAAAGGACTGCGCCTCATTCTTCTTAAGAGAGGTGATATGGTTGCCCAAGTCGGAGATGGAAGGACGCCCGAGGATGATGATGCTCGGGTGGGAGATATGGCGGAGAGCCTATCAGTTAATGGAAAATCCATCCCCGTGCTCCTTGCAGATCCCACTGGTCGCTGTGGCGGGAAGAGAAAAGCAACTAAGACTAATGATTAGAAAGCTCTGGGAACCGGTTGGGATAGCAACAATGGGGGATGTGTGGCAGGAGGGGAATATCCGGGATTTTGAGGGGCTGGTGGCGGAAACGGGGTTACATGCGGGGCAGTATATTGCGTATCATGGGGTGGTGCAGTGGATCAAAGAGACCTGGTCTGAAGTGGCACTAACAGAGGAACCGGACGCCACCATAGGCACGATATATGACATAGCAGATGGAGGACATGTAGTATCCAGATTATACGAGATGATAATGACCAAAGTGTGGAAGGAGGTGGTGCAATTTAGATTGGACTGGGAGGAAGAAGTAGGGGCCCTGATGAGTGATGGGATGTGGGAGCGAGCTCAAGGATATCACAAAAAAGTGTCGTGAAACGCCAGGTTACAACAAATACAATTATATATAACTCACAGGGCATATATGACACCCCAAAGAATAGCCAAATTCAAAAACGCAGGACGTCAATCATGCCCCAAATGTAATGAAGAAAATGCGCGAATGGTGCACATGTTCTGGTCATGTCCAATAATAGAAAGATTCTGGGGAGAAAAAGCACAGAAGATGGATGAAAAAGGGATCAAAATGGGGGTGGATACGGCATGGGCTTGCCTGATAGGAGGGTTTCCCAGACCACGTAAACTTAAGCATGTGAGCAAACTGAAAGATCTAGTGTATGTTCTAGCAAAGAGAAGAATTGCTATGGGATGGAAGGCATGTTATAGACCAAGACTGGAGACGTGGTGGAAAGATCTACCAAAATGGGCACAGGCAGAAACTACGTTGTGGCAGGAAGCGTGTAAAGGTGGGGAGGAGGAAGAGGCTGGAACCTTACTAGGTTGGAGGCAACTGATAGCTGAACTATTTGGGCCCACGCATGAAGAGTCAAGCGACCGAGATTCAACAAATAACATTGGAGAGGAATCCCTACTGCAGGATGTAGTAACGGAAAATGTGGGGGAGTAGGCTCGGTGGGGGGGAATGGGTGAAACAGTGGACTTTGACGCAGAAATGTATATTTGATTATTATTTGCACTGTTGGTTTGGTTTGTATTGTTTGTTGAAATGAAATTAATAAAATTGTTTTAAAACAAAAATGTAACTCTACACCAATCCTGATAGACCTACTCCGTATTCCATTGGTCACTATCCCACTACCTTTGACCTGACTCCCTACCTTACGAATCCAAATGCTGCTCCAACTCTCATGATGGTCACACTTGTAAATCCCCTGCACTCCAATGCTATTATGAACCCAACACCTGCTAGGCTAAACTCAGGCACCACCACATCCATCCACGCTGGATCCAAGTTAGGTATAGCTCGCACATCCAGCCTCCCTGCCACTACCACCCTTGATACTACTAGCAGCCACCTCTCCAATAACTCACTCAAACCTCTGGCCTCTTTTCAATGTGCCCTCATTAATGCCCGCTCCCTCCCAGCACACGCCCTTGAAATCTGCGACCAGCTCACTGCTAACAATCTGGAACTACTAGCCATCTTGGAAACCTGGCTACACGAAGCCTCTGATCCCGCCATCTCCTTAGCCCTACCACAAGGCTACAACATATACCGTCAGTGGGAATTGAGGATTCCTTGGCAACTAAAGGTTGTTGCCAAGGAATCCCTTCCGCTAAGACAGGTTTTCAACTCTTTCGAATGTAACAGTGACGTTTTGTCCCTCAAGCTTACCACTTCCCCTCACTGCACCACCACGAAACACATCATCTACCGCCCTCCCCCCTCCCGGCCCGATGGCTATCTTCCACGAGAATCTCCTCCACCTCCTATCAGACAATCTAAAAATCTCATCCAAATCTATACTACTAGGAGACCTAAACTTTGGGTTCAACGATCCGGAGGATTCTCAAGCCAAGTCTCTCGCCAAGGCCCTAGACACTCTGGGGTTCAAACAATCGATCACAAACCCCACCCACTCTAAATGCCACATCCTGGATTGGATAGCTGACCACAATTGCTCCCTATCCATCAGCTCCATCCCCCCCTGCCCCTGGACTGACCACCATGTCATCTGCTTCTCCATCCCCATGCCATCAAAACAAAAACCTCTCACCACTCCCTTATCACCCGCTATAGCTTGTAGCTCACGTAAGATAACCAAAGAGAGGCTACTGCCTTATCTAGAATCTCCTGCTTTCAAGCCTCCCTTCTCCAATGACCCAACAGCTCTGGCTGAAATATACAATTTTGCACTAAAGTATGCAGTAGACGCCATATCCCCAGTGTCAGCCAGGAAAGCAAAAACTGTTAGGCATGCAGACTTTTGGTTCACCTCTGAGCTACTGGAACTCCGTTCTTTGAAAGGCACCGCCCTCTCCACTTGGCAAACCAACACACTTGAATACACAAAACTGGAATTCAACAAGATAGCTGCCCAATACAAAAAGGCAATCATCCTAGCCAAAACCGCTTTCTTTAACACTTGGATTGCCAATGCAAAATCTGGATCTAGAGAGATGTTTGCCATTTTCAGGGAACTAGAATCACCAGCTCCCTCCACACGGATCATCTCCAAAGACGTATTTTGCTGCTTTACTATCCAAAACCGCCATGCTTAACAAACTTTACCTACTACATTGCAGAATCCTAATCAACAAGAACGCACTGATCACACCTACAGCTACACTCACCACTAACCCATACGCCCAGGACCTCCCCTTCTTCTCCTTCAGGGACGTCACTAAACCTGAAGTCCTCACCCTTCTGAAATACCTCCAACCATCCAATTGCAAAGGTGATGACTGTCCAGCCATGTCTATCAAAGACCGTGCTATCACACTCGCCCTGTTTCTCACTGCATTCATAAATGCCTCCTTTGCCTAAGGGCTGGCTCCCCCTAGCCTCAAGGAAGCTTTGGAACGACCACTTCTAAAAATACCTTTACTTGAGCCTGCCTCCCCCAACAACTATAGGCCCATAACCACAGTCCCCTTCCTTCTAAAAATCCTTGACAAAGCAGCTTACACTTAAGTCCAACACTTCCTCTAAACCAACCACATCCTAGACCTACGTCAATCCAGTTTTCGCTCTGGTCACGGCACAGAATCTGCTCTGCTTGACCTAAAAAAACAACTAGATGAGATCAAGGATGCAGGCAACCTGCTCTACTCCTCCTGGACCTTTCATCTGCATTCAACCTAGTGGACCACAACATTCTGTGTCATCACTACACCTCTGCAGCCGACTTCTCACCCGAAGCCACAGCTTGGATCACCTCATTCCTGGAAAGAAGAGCCATGAGAATGTTCTCAGATCAAGCCTGTGCAGCCCCCGCCACCATCCACTGCGGTGTCCCACAGGGATCCTGCATCCCTCCCACTCTCTACAACATTTTCACTAAGCCTCTATTTGACATCGTAGACTCCATTCACCAACCATGCCGATGGCACTCCTCCCACTCTCCGGTAACTATGAAATTAATGCCAATGCACTCAACACAGACTATTCCACTATTCAGCCCTGGATGGCAGCCAACAGTCTCTACCTCAATGGCGAAAAGACGGAAATCCGCCTAGTACGACCCCAAGAAAACCTAAAGAAACTTACCAGCCAATACACCACTTTCACAATTGACAACATCCAGATCCATGTCTCCTCTTCGGTCAAGACCTTAGGAGTCTACCTTGATGCCACCCTCTCCATGTCATGTTAAGTCAGCGCCATAGCCTCCTCAGCGGTTTACTACACCAAACTGATCAACGCAGCCAAACCATTTATATCCACTGAGAACTGCCTCTCTATGCTGGCACTTCCTCAAAAAACATAATGAAACTCCAAATAATCCAAAACAACGCACTCCGTGCTGCTCTCAAAATTCCCAAAAGAGAACACATTGCTGCAGCCCGACGTGAAGCCCACTGGCTCCCCATCAAAGAACGCATCTTATTTAAAACTCTCACCATCACTCACAAGTCCATCACTCACACAGCTTCCCATACCACTCCTCGAAAGTAGTTGAAGCAGGCTCCTCCGACCCATTAGAACACCATATTCCCATCGACTCATTATCCCCGGAGGGGATAATGAGTCGATGGGAATATGGTGGAGGGGCTATTTTCCCATTCATTGCTGCCAGACAATGGACTTCCCTGCCACTTACCCTCAGAAAGGAACCCTCCCACATTGTGTTCTGCAAAACCCTCAAAACCAACCTCTGCGCTCCCGCTTTTGACCTACTCTTGCATACTCAGGTTCCCTGTAACCAAACAAACTGTCACAGTGGTAAAGAACATAACTTATCAAGTGTACCCAAAGTAACCCTCCGCTGTAATAGCTATTATATTCGATGTATGTTCCACTATAACAAAGGAGTTTACCTACCTCTGTAACAGCGCCACGATGCCCACGGGCTGTTGTGCGCAATACAAATAAAAAATTAAAATTAAAATCCTCAAACAGATGGCTTGGTAGAAAGATTCAATAAGACCCTAAAACTAATTTTACGGAAACTGGTAGACAAGGACGGGAAAGACTGGGACTGAATGATCCCATGGGCACTATTTGCAGTGAGGAAAACTCCCACAAGCTTCCACAGGTTTCTCTCCTTTCAAATTGTTATATGGAAGAGAGCCCAGGGATGTCCTGGACATGCTCACCAAACCTGGGAAGAGCGAGAGGAGTGCCCCATTCCCATATTGCAAACCGCGACCAGAATGCGAGAACATGTGAAATTTGTTTGAGATTTAGTTTGTACTCATATGGAAAAGGCCCAGAGCCAACAAAAGGCGACTTATGGCACAAAAGTAAATTTAAAAACATTCTCCATAGGACAGAAAGTACTGGTCCTCTTAGCAACCTCAGAAAACAAACTTGTCTCCAAGTGGCACAGACCTTATGAGATAGTAGAACAAACGGGCCCCTGTACTTATAAAGTAGCCCAACCGGATAGAAAACAGAAAATCCACCTATATCACGTAAATCTCTTGAAAGAGTGGAAGGGGAACCCATCAGCCACCCATGCCAAAGTACTAGCCTGTCTGGTTCCCGAAGACATAGATAACTTTGACTTAATTCCTGCTGAGCTATCTAGCCAACAACAAGATGATTTAAAAGATGCAGTGATCTCATTCCCCGATGTGTTCTCGGAAAAACCATGAAGTGTGAAAGGTACATACCACTATATCAGAACTCCTGAAGTTAAAGTGGTTCATTTAAAATCGTACAGACTACCAGAAACTCGTAAACAGATAGTGATCGAGGAAGTCAACGAAGGGTTGAAAGACAATGTTATTGAACCATCCTCAAGTCCATGGTCCTCTCCTATCGTGTTAGTCATTAAACCTGACTGTTCCTGGAGATTCTGCATAGACTTCCGTCAAGTTAATGCCATCTCGGGCTTCGATGCTTATCCCATGCCACGCATCGATGACCTAATGGATAAACTCGGAGCAGCCACCTTTCTATCTACCCTAGATTTAACAAAAGGGTACTGGCAAGTTCCCGTATATGGGCCAGATAAAGAAAAGACTGTGTTCTCACCGCCTCTAGGACTATTCCAATTTAAAGTCCTTCCTTTTGGCCTACACGGTGCGCCAGCCACTTACCAACGCCTCATGGATCAAATCCTACAACCATATTCCGATTTCTGTGGAGTTTATATTGACGATATTGTCATTTATAGTAAGACTTGGGAGGACCATCTTTATACCATCATGAAAGTCCTCAGAAATGCTGGCCTAACTGCTAATCCAGCTAAATGCAGATTGACCTAATCAGCCGTAAAATACCTTGGCTTCTTTGTGGGAAATGGCAGCGTACAGCCCCAACATGAGAAGGGTAAAGCTTTCTTGGATACACTAACTCCCAAGACTAAAAAAGATCTTAGCGCTTTTCTCAAGTTAATAGGTTATTACCGTAGGTTAATCTCCAACCTTTCGGACAAAACAGCCCAGCTGACTGATAAACTTAAGAATGCTGAACCACAGAAACTTCATTGGAATGACGAGGAGGAGATATGTTATAACACCCTGAAACAGACTTTATACCAGAACCCAATCCTGAAGGTAGTTGACTTCTCTCAAGAGTTTATCTTACAGACGGATGCCTCCCTTGCAGGGTTAGGAGCCGTCCTGTCCCAGGTTTGTGATGGATTGGAAAACCCCATTCTAATGGATTGTGTCCTCATTTTTGACATGTAATGTCCACAGCTGTGCTGCTTCGAAATTTTTTTCAGCAGAGGATGCCCTGCGTCGTTGGCATTGGGTCGGTGTCCCTCGAAGGCCTCAGTCGAGGGTGACGTCATTGGATGATAGAAGAAACATGCACGGCACCCATAGCCTCAGTTCTGGTTTTTTTTCCGCAAATATGTTTGCTTTGTAAAACTCGGTGCTCCTTGTTGTTACTGTGTATTATGTCTTCGTCTTCTACCCCGAAGACCCCGCGGTCTGGCTTCAAGAAGTGTTGGGACTGTGGCTCCAAGATGTCGATCACGGACCCGCATCGTATTTGCCTGTGGTGCCTCGGCGAGGGTCGCGATACGTATGACTGCCCGAAGTGCCAGTCATTGACTGCCAAGGCCTTGCGGGAGGGAAAGGGGAAACTGAAGGTAGGACGGGTGTCCAAGCCCCATAAATCCAAGTCTGCTGGTCTTTCGACCGACGAGTCGAGGGGGACTCTCCTTGTCTGAAGAAGTCTAAGTAGTCCAGGTCCCGTAGTGGTTTGTGCCACTCGTCATTGTTGAGGCGTTCTAGGAAGCGGCACCATCGGTCACCTCCCCAACCAAAATCCTTGACCCTGGTGGAGTGGGATGCTTTCCAGGAATAGATGTTGCAAATCTTTCAGTCCCAGGGCACAGTTCCGCCCGCGCCTTCTCACGAAGCCGGGCAGGGAATGGTCTCGGCCGGATACTCGCGCGCCTTCAGGTCTGGGTGACCGGCGTGATAAACATAAGGAGCCTTCGAGGCCCCGTTCGGACAAGGCATTGACAGATCACCAGAGACGTGCCAAATCGAGGTTGCAGTCTTCGTCTCCACCTCCACCGGCGAAGCCTTCAAACCTGCGAAGCCCTAGAAGGCATTGGCGTCATGCCAGTCGGGTGCGCTTTTCGAGTGCCCGACCCTGCTCAGGCTTTCAAAGCCGTCGACGCCATTGTCGATTCCAACACAGTTAGAGCCATCAATGCCATTGGTGCCGTTTGGCCTGAATTTGCCCGTTGTGGTCCCTGCACATGTGGACCCTACAAGGAAGGCTACTTCTAAGTCTTTGAGGCCTGTAGCTGACAAAAGGTTTACTACACTCCCAAGGAATGACTTTTTTAAGTCCCTCAATGACATTTATGAGGAGGATGAACAGTCCGAGGAGGATGAGTTCCCTTTTGGGCTCCATTTTGGGACACCTAATGTTCCTGACTGCCTCATTTCGGAGGAGACTTGGATGGAGGACCTGTGTCAGATGCCAGTGGCCTTGACACTTCCCTGAGCTGGAGTTCAGCAAGCTGGATCCAGGGAAACATGCTGACTCCTCTTATCGGGGCCTCATGTTGACGGTGGTGGAGTTTTTGGGCTGGTCCAGGCCTCCAGTGCATTAGGATCAAGTTGATCTTACGGATATTCTGGATCAGGGTCCACCCACAGACCTGGTGTTGCCATTTCATGTGACATTGCAAAAAAAGGTGGCTGCAACCTGCAACGCCCCAGAGTCCGTTCCGGCGGTGAACAAGTCTTTGACGAAGAAATACCACCCATGCAGTAGCGACCCCCAGCTAACTATCCACTCACCCCACTCCGGAGAGTTTGGTGGTCCAGGCAGCTACGGCTACCTCGAACAAGGCAGCATACCCTACAATCCCTCCTGATAGGGACGATAAGCACATGGATGGATGGGCACGCAAGGTGTTTTCTGCTGGGAGTATGGCATTAAAATCAGCCAACTCCACCTGTGCCTTAGCAAAGTTTTTGCACACTCTGTTGAATTGCATCCCTAGCGGCTGAGCATATTCCCGAAGGGGAAGAAAGGGATGACTTTCTAGCTATTGTGAAGGATGTCAAGGATGCCATGTGTGAATCCCTTCAGTCTGGGTTGGATACTGTGGATAGTGTCAGCAGGTCCACGGCTGCGAGCACTGTGATGCGCAGATTTGCGTGTTTGCGGAAGTCGGGGTTTGCACCAGATGTGCAGGCTCGTCTTATCAACATGCCCTTTGACTGGACTTGTCTATTTGGCAACAAGGCTGACGAGAGCCTTGAGAAGTTGCAGACCTCCAAAGCAGCTGCAAAATCTTTGGGTGCAGCTGTTCGACAACCTCAGCCTTTTCGTCCTAGGGGACTGCAATGGAGGGGTGGATCCTTTCGATTCTACTCCTCATTTGGAGGGGCGAAGGGAATGGCAAGTCAAAGGGGCCAACATAAGTTTCCTCGTGGTGGACGAGGTAGAGGTGCCAAAGCTGCTCAAGCAGCAGCCTCTTTGCCTTGAGTCAATGTTCCCCGGTAGTGTGCAGGCTGCCGCAGCATCTGGAAGAGTGGCAAGCCATTACCTCGGATGCATGGGCTATGGAAACAATAGCCGATGGCTACTGCCTACCTTTTCTACGACGGCCTCGCGACAATCCACCGGAGAAGCACTCTTTGAAGGTTCCAGATCCGCTCCTTGCGCAGGAGATTTTGACCCTGCTAGAGAATGGTGCTATATAACTGGTGCCTGTGGTGGAGAGGAACAAGGGTTGGTATTCCCCTTATTTTTTGATTCCCATGAAGGATGGAGGACTGAGACCCATCTTGGACTTGATAATTGAACAAGTTCCTCAGGAAGGACAAGTTCAAGATGGTCACTCTTTCTCAGATCCTTTGGGCCGTCCAGCTTCAGGATTGGTTGGTTTCATTGGACCTACAGGATCCATATTTTCATGTGCCGATCTATATCAAGCACAGGAAATACCTGAGGTTCACAGTTGGCGGCTCGCATTATCAGTTTCGGTTTCGGGTCCTCCCATTCGGGTTGACCTCCGCCCAAGGGTCTTCACCAAGCTCATGGTGGTGATAGCAGCGCATCTCAGGAGAGGGGAGATTCATGTCTACCCCTACCTGGACTATTGGTTGATCAAGGCACATTCTCCCGAACAAGCCCTGGATCATCTTAACGTCACCTGCCACTCCCTTCACAAACTGGGCTTCTCCCTCAATTTCAACAAGTCACATATAACATCTTCCCAACAGCTGCAGTACATCAGGGCTGTGTTGGACACATCCTTGGGGATGTCCTCGCCACCCAAGGTGAGGGCTCAGCACATTCTCCAGATGGCCATCAAATTTCAACAAGCCCAGCATCTTCCGGCTTTCAAAATTCTTAAGGTTGCTCGGCCTCATGGCACTCTGCATTTTTCTGGTGCCGGAGGCCCGACTGAGGATGAGATCCCTTCAATGGGCTCTTGGGACGCAGTGGTCTCAATTCTCAGGCAAGATGTCGGATCTCCTTCAGGTTCCGGTCGGGTCTCACAGGATCTTCTGTGGTGAGCCTGTGATGGAAATCTGTTGAAAGGAGAACCTTTTTGGCAACTATGGCCGGAGGTGACTGTAGTGACGGACGCTTCCCTCCCAGGGTGCGGGACTCGCGCCAATGATCTGACCATCAGCGGTCGTTGGTCTCCATCGGGGAGCTGAGAGCCATCAGGTTGGCACTGAAAGCTTTTCTGCCGTCTGTATGGGGAAAGAATGTCCTGATAATGACGGACAACACAGTGGCCATGCATTACCTCAACAAAAGAGGAGGTGTAGGGTCGCTTCCACTGTACAGAGAGGCAATGCAGCTCTGGTTCTGAGCAACCCAGGAAGGAATCTCCCTAGCGGCGCTACATCTAGCCAAAGAGGAGAACACAGCGGCGGATGCTCTGAGCAGGCAGAGCATGGTCTCCCACGAGTGGGAGATAGATCAGGAAGTCCTTCAAGAGGTATTTGCCCTTTGGGGAACCCCACAGGTGGATCTGTTTGTGACCGCTGCCAACCGGACGTGCGGGAGGTAGTGCTCAAAGGAATTTCCTCCGAGAGGAGCTCTAGGAGACGCGTTTGTTGTGGATTGGTCATTCCCGCTTCTGTACGTGTTTTCTCCGATCCCTGTCATTCCTCAAGTTCTAAGGAGGTTACGGAGATTCGGGTCCCACATGACCCTCATTGCTTCAGATTGGGACAGGAGAGCGTGGTGCCCGGACCTTTGAGAAATGTCCACCTGTTCTCCAATGCGTCTTCCCCACAGAGAGGATCTTCTCTCGCGAGAGGTAGGTCGAGTTCTCCATCATGACTCTCAACCTTCATGCATGGTTTCTGAAAGGTTGAGATATAAGGATTGGGACCTCCCAGATGATGTGATGGAGGTATTGCTTTCGGCCAGGTGCCCAGCAACAAAGTTCCTGTACCGTTGCCGTTGGCGTAAATTTTGTGATTGGTGCAGGGGAAACAATGTTGATCCTTTTCAGTGTTCCTTTACGGTGGTTCTTTCTTTCTTTGGCCCACAAGGGTCTTCAGGTGGGAGCCATTAAAGGTTACCTAGCAGCGCTATCTATCTTTAAGCGCTCATCTGAGGAATGTTCTTATTTTAAGATTTCACTGATCATTCAGTTTCTAAAAGGGCTCACAAATGTGTTCCCGTCAACAGCTTTTCAGGTGCCAGTCTGGGATCTTAATTTGGTCTTAAAATTTCTGATGGGTGCTCCGTATTAACCTTTGCACTCTTGTCCGTTGAGACTGTTAACGTTTAAGACTGTTTTTCTGGTTGCAGTTACATCTGCTTGCAGAGTGAGCGAGTTGCAGGCATTTTCTTCTAACCCACCCTTTATTTTGTTCCACAAGGACAGGGTTGTCTTGAGAGTACTCCCGTCCTTCCTACCTAAAGTAGTTTCAGAATTTCATTTGAGCCAGAAGGTGGTGCTTCCTGCCTTCTATCCTCCTCCTCATCCTGGTAAGGAAGAGGAGAGACTCCATAGGTTGGACCCTAGGAGAGCTTATCTTTCCAGAATGTCCAAGGTCAGAGTGGACGACCAGCTCTTTGTGGGGTATACTGGACACAGATTGTGCCAGACTGTTTCTAAACAGATATTGGGCCTCATTACGAGTCCGGCGGTAACCGAGGCGGTAAAACCGCCTGGTTACCGCCGGACTCGTATTGCCATTCCGCCTCCGTGACTCCCGGAATTACCAGGACATTACAACTTTGGTATCCCGGGAATTCCGGAGGCGGAATTCGGTAAGTCCCCATTCCCATTGAGTCCAATAGGACTCAATGGGAATGGGGAAGTGGAAACACCGGCACCATCTCGTGATGGTGCTGGTGTTTCCACGTCCGCCTGCAGGCAGGTGGTGTTCAACCCGACAGGTCAGGAACATCACCTCCCGCCTGCAGGACTCAGGATCGGGCGGTCCGGAATTAACAGTGGTGGCGGGTTTACCGCCACTGTTAATTCTGGACCGCCCGACCTGTAATGAGGCCCATTGTCTAAGTGGGTCATCCTCACTGAGGGCTTACGGGCTCTTTCCAACAGGGCCATTGCTACATCGACGGCCCTGCAGTGGGGGGGGGTCCCTGTTAAGAACATATGTGATGCTGCAACGTGGTCTTCCATCCACACGTTTGTTAAGCATTATTCCCTGGATACTTCCCATGTTCAGGATGTTGCCTTTGGTAAGGCAGTGCTTTATTCTGACTTTTAATTGGGTATATCTAAATTCTTCTCCCTCCTCTACTCATTTATACTGCTTGGGGAGTCTATCAAAGATGAGGAATACGTTGGAGGACACAATCCATTTGAAGAACAATTTTCTTACCCACTGGTAATGTTCTTTCGACTGGATGTTCCTCCAACGTATTCCTCATCGCCCTCCCAGCCTACCCCCTGTCAAGAATTTCTCATGCTATTGCAGCCTTCGCTCCAACAAGACTAAGTGCAGTCAAGACGGTATTGGGGGCATGCATGCCACACATTGTGAGGGGGGGGGGAAACTTGAACTTAGGCTATGGGCGCTGTGCGTGCTACTTATAACATCTGCTGACGCCACCCTTGACAGAGGCCTTCGAGGGACATCGACCCGATGAAATCGACGCAGAGCACACTATGCCGAAAAAATTTCCGAAGCAGCACAGCTGTGGACATTACATGTCAAAGATGACGAATACGTTGGAGGAACATCGAGTCGAAAGAACATTACCAGTTGGTAAGTAACTTGTTCTACTATTCACCAGTCGCAAGCTGTTCCCATGTGAAAAGAATTACTCCGTGTTGGAACTAGAGGCCCCAGCCATCAAGTGGGCCATTATCCATCTTAGGTAGTACCTATTGGGATGACAAATTCAAGCTCGTTACAGATCACTCACCCCTATTTTGGATTAGCCAACACAATGACTCCAACCCTCAGGTCATGCAATGGTTTCTAGACCTACAACCCTATTGTTTCACTGTGGAACACAGAAAAGGAAAGGACCAGGGAAATGTAGATTTTCCTTCCAGGTTCACCTGTGAAACAAATGTAGCTACATTGCATGGAGGAAGGGTATGTGAGAAACCTGAAGGTGTCTCCCTAGCTAGTCCCTGTGGATCTGTGATCCAGGTAGCCAGGACTCATCCATCGCTATTGGATCCAGTTCCTGGGGGTGGACCAGTGAGGGAGGATCACCTGGATGGGGGGTCCTCAGGGAGTGGAAGTGGGACACCAACGGGTGAGACACAGTATCCCCCTTCGTCCAACACCTTTTCCTCATCCTACCACTTAGGACATTCAGAAACTCAACCCCCCCTTTTTCCACATGAACAATTTTGCACACTACAAAAAACAGACTAACACCAGATCCGTTTACCTGACATGACCCAATACAAGGGTCAGAGGCAAAGTCAGGCATTTGACCAGAATCGCACACACCTTCCAGCCCTTTCCCGTCCCCACAGGGATAAAAGGTGGAGCACAAGAGCACAGTACGAACAAGGCAGACCACACAACAAGAGATCTATCCAAGCACAGCAGTTGAAGAGGAGGAGAAAAGCGTTGAGTACCGAAGGGGTGACAATGAGAGAAGTGACCTTGCCCTTTCTGACCCAGACCTGCGAAGCCTCTGCAGAAGGAAACATAAGATTGCGAACAATAGCCCAAGTGTGTTCCAGCAGATGTCAACGGTACACAGAGCACGCCTACGCTGATAAGCAGGACAGAGGGAGACGCCTGCTACCGTGGTACCTTCCTTGACTCCAGATACAAGTAAAGCCAAGTGGTTCATCACAGACGGTGAGTCGAGCAGAGAACCGATAAGAAACCAAACTGTGTCAAATGAAAGTCGCAAACTGGCAAAATATGAAAAGTACAAAGAACTGTGAACATTGGGGGAAAGCCAGCTGCAGAGTGGTCTGGCACCACGTGGATGCTCACTCGAGAGACTCTGGTTAATCCTGTGTTTGTTGAACTATCGATACCAGAAGGCCGTAGGAGAGGCGCAAGGAAGCCCTAGGAGAGCACAAGGAAAAGGTCAAAGTGGTCTAGCAAAACCCCCTCTACAGTCGAAAGTCTTTGACCTGCACATAATTGGAAACCTAAGGGAGGTGAATCGTGCATAGTGTATTCAAGGGAAGAATTGTGCAAAAGGAAAGAATTGGCAAGAGTGAACCCGACGGAGAGGTGCCGATAGAACGGGGTAAAGCCTGAAGTTCCAATGATCAGTGTGTTGATGAAAGTGAACCCGGCAGAGGGATGTCCACAATGAACTGTTTAAAAAGACATTAAGACTAGTGAATGTCACAGGTGAAATTGTACTGAAAAGACAAAGTGAACCTGATGGAAGGAGGCTGAGATTTCAGAAGGGTCTGAGTCCTGAAGAGAGCGACCCAAGGGTGAAGAGCTGTCGCCCAAAGAACTGTGAAAGCAAAAGGGCAAAGAGTGCCAATGAGAGCCAGAGTGAACCCGGCTGACGGAGGTAAACATTTCAGAAGGGTCTGAGCTTGAAAGAGGGGGATTGAGGGGGTGGGAAACCATCACCACACTGACACATGTATGCAACAAAGAAATCTTTGGAATACAAGCCAGAGTGAACACCAGGGGAGGGAGGCTAAAATTTGAGAGGGGTCTAAGCCCAGAAGAGGACGACATGGGTGAAGAATCATCACCTCAAGTGCAATCCGGAAGGAACATTTTGTTTGTCATTTGAACCTACCAGGTCTTTGAAAGCAGTAGAAACAACCTCTAAAGGTCCTGATATTGATAAGAACTGATTGAGGGGTCTGCGCCCGGAAGATGGGGAACAAGGGGTGAAGTCATCACTTGGAACCCATCAGGTCCTCAGAGGCAAGACACTTTTTGTAGAAAAGAGACTTAAACACTGAAAATCCTGAAATCTGAAAACGTAACTGTTGTATCGTGCTGGGAAAGCTCGAGAGTGTGCTGTGCTCAAGAGTCCCACCTTGTCCCGTGCTCAAAACGTGGGGAAAGGAGACCCCCAGCTACCACAGCCTGACTTTATATTTATGAACACTTCTTGTGAACACTATCCCACACTCTTTTTGTATTAGTTGTATGGATTGGCAATAGATTTCTCTTAGTATAGGCCCTTTTATTTGACACAATGCAACTAGGACTGCCTTACTATTATTTGATGGTTGTAGCTTGCTCCCATCTTAGATTTAGGTTCAGATTAGATTAGGCATTTAACTCACCCATTATAAGGTTTAATAAATACTCTTGAACTGTGATCACTTGTGTCTGTCTATTCTTGATACCATTCCTTCCTTACAAAACTGAGCATTTTGTAGAACCAGTCTGGTTGTCCGAACGCCTCCAGTGTTCTGTGCTGTGCTTCCACTCCCGTTGCCTGGTGGTGGCCATTTTGGAGTGGGTGTCGCAGTGTCTTGCGGCCACCATTTTGGAGTGGGTGTTGCTGGCCTCCATCAGGCCCAGAGCGAGAAACGGGGCTGCAACCTGACAATAATAGGTAGGAATATGGAATAAAGATGAACATGAGTCTTCAGTAGATGATACGACTGATATAAATAAATAAAAACAATGTTTTGGACGTTGTGCTGTGAGCACGAAAGGGTGAACTGTCGTAGCCAAAAGTATGGACATACATGAGCCACGACCAGAACAATACCACACCCATAACTGAGGAGATGACACAGTAGAAAGTCTAAGCATTCATGACTGACTTGCACAAGCAGAAGACCCAATAAGGCTATGTGGCTGTGATGTTCGTCCCTGGGCGGGGCTCTGGCATGCCCAGTGAAGCATGAGACGTCACCTAGAAGGGTGAGGTTTACTTGCCTGAGAACTGAAATTATCATTTGAGTGATGGTATCCAACTCCAGTCCCTTTGCGTGTAATGGAAAGGTCTGGTTGCAGAAGGAGGTTGAATCCCGTGGGCAGTGTGATGAATCCTATGGAGTCATTACTGATCCCCATCCTAAAATCTCCTACCATGTGGCCAGGGGAAGGCAGCAGCTAATGGATCCTGACCATGGGGGTGATATTATGAGGTAGGATCACATGGGAGGAGATGGCTGTCTGCGAGAAATGGTGAAACACATCAGGAGAGACGCGTATGCTCTTCTTTCATCTTATGAAGACTCTATAATTACAGAGTTCCTGATGGCATATTGTCATTCTTCAAATACCTCCAGTTGTGAAATCCTAAAACCCATCCTTGTCAAACATCCTAAACATAATACATTCACACTTCATATGTGCATAACGCCAACGTAACAGCTTCTGTCTCTAATGAAACACCAACTCCCATAAAGCCTCAAGTACTGAGACAAGGAAGAGGAGGAAGGAGTCAATGTGGAATGAAAGGAACATCAAACGCAACATGCTGACTAGTTGTCGGAGTGGTACATTTAAACTTGATGAAGAACTTCAATGGAGGAAAGGAATGGAGAGCTACAGAGCAGGCGAAGCGGAAAGCGGGAAGCGTGACCAACAGAAAAAGGAGAGACATAGAGACGAGCTGGAGGTCTGCTTCACTGGAGGAACGGGAAACAGATGAGAGAGCAGCGGGAGAACTGCTGCAAGGCAGATCGCTGCTGCAAGGCTCCAAGAGACGTGGTCTTGCAGGGCTGCCCTGGTTCCATCGGCAAGAATTGGAAAGCCGATGCGGTAACCGAAAGAGGGTCTGCACGACAGGGATGCCTTCCCATGGAAAGCACATCTGATGAATCACTGTTTGGGAAAATACACTGTTTGCCATCCTTAAGTAACATTGAAAAGACTTCTTTTGCTCAATGTTGTGGGAAAAGACATTTCTACTATTTCTGAGGAATCATTGTTTGGAAAAGGACACTGTTTGCCATCCTTAAGAAAGTTCTTTATGAAAGAGACGTTCAGCTATTCTTAAAGACTCAGACTTTAGAGAACCCTTTGGTTATCCGACCTGAAATAATCCAGGGGAAGTGAGCCCCACTGTTCATTAAGTACAATTCAGAGCATTTATCTGCTACCTTTTGATTGTTTAAGTGTGAGGGTCAGATATAGTTTGGACACAAGGACTGTTTATATAATTTTGATGACAAGACTCAGACTGATATTTAGCTTTAGTTTCCTAGGTAGGAAAACTCTGTTTAGGATAGGGATAGAGAAGCCTTTATCCAACCCCATTGAGTTAATACAATGTCTGATGTTGAAAACAGTACAGCTTTTTTGGCTGCCTCTCATTTCTGACCCCTCACATTAGGCTGAGCAAAATCATCTGCTTTCCGCTAACACTTAGACACCCGTTTGGTCTTGAGAATTACTTTATGCTGCGCTGAGATGCACTTGGCTGCTGCTTGTGTAGGTCCCTAAATGACCAGCTCCCTGCCCATACTTTTTTTTTTTTTTAAACGTTTTTTATTATATTTCAACCAACAAAACAATACAGACCAAATATATAATACAAGATGCGTAATACAGTTTCGAATGTGTTCATTATACAATTTGACCTCTGCTCCCCAGAACCCACCCCCCCTACGAGCCCGTCAAGTCTGTTCACTCTGTGTTTACGCTGCGCGGTGGGGTCCGTTCTCCATTGGAACCCGCCAGGTCTGGCATTGTTCCAAACAATTCCGCTATCAGTGATTTCCAAGCCTGCAGGGTTCCCATCTCTTCTTCCCCTCCCCTTATACTGAACTCCTGCCATACCATTGTCTCTGCCTCCGCCCACTTTTGCAATTCCTTCCACCATATCTCCACCTGCGGTTTATGACAGGCTTTCCACCCCATGGCAATCCTTCTCTTAGCTAGCACATATGCCAAGTCTTTCAATTTGTTCACATGCTTCAGTTTCTGCGATCTAGGGAACCCCCCCAATAAGCAGGCCCAAGCTGACTCTACAACCAGTGCAACTCCTTTATCTGCCAGTCTCGCTGCTATCTCGCTCCAGAAGCGCCCAACCACAGGGCAGGACCAAAACATGTGTGTCATGTCAGCCTGTTCTTCATCACACTTGGGACATGCTTGTCTACCTGCATTTTTAAACCTTGATATCCTCAGGGGTGTCATGTACGCTCTATGCGTAATATATAATTGTATCTGTTTCAACCTAGCGTTTCTCGACACTTTCTGATGATACCACAAAGCCCGCTCCCACATCCCATCCTCCATTGGGGCTCCCACCTCAGTTTCCCAATCTAATCGAAGTTGCATTGGTTCTTTACCTATCCTAAGCATCAGCATATCATACAACCTTGAGATCTCATGCCCTCCCTCTGTTATGTCATATATAGCGTCTACAATACCATCCGGCTCTGCTTCGAGGACAGTTTCGGGCCAAATCATTTTAATTTCGCGTGCCAGTCTATGATATGTAATATATTGGCCTGCGTGTAAACCTGTTTCCTCGCCCAACTCCTCGAAACTTATGATGGATCCCTCCCGCCATACATCTCCAATCGTTACCAAACCCACTGGCTCCCAGTGGCTTCTGATCCTCTTCCGCAGTTGCTCATCTCCAGTGGCCAGTGCCACCAGCGGCATCTGCAGGGAGCGCAGAGCTGAGGTTTCCATCATCCTGCCAGCGCGGCGCCAGATCCTCCACCCTAGCATCAACATATTGGGGCGCCCTTGCATATCCGTTTCGGACAACCAGATCACTTCCTTTAAATAAAATGGGACACAGTCTGCTCTAAACAATCCGGTTTCGGGGGTACTTTCATCCAAGAGCCATTTAGCAACATATTGCAGTTGGCCCGCCACGTAGTAGGCCTCATAGTTGGGGAGCCGTATCCCCCCTTTTTCATAAGAGTTTTGCAGTTTCCACAATGCCATCCTGCATCTAGTCCCCTGCCACAAAAAGTCCCTGCATATGCTATTCAGTTTGGCAAAAAACTTCCCAGGTATGAGGTATGGAATGTTCCCAAAATAATGCAAGAGTCTGGGCAGGACCACCATCTTAAGCATTGCACTACGCCCCATCATAGCTAGCAGCAGCTTTCCCCAAAATTGCATACTGTGCTCTATCTTTCCCACAGCTACCTCCGTATTGTGCTTATGTTCTTGTTCAACCGTATGATACACGTCTATCCCAAGGTATCGAAAGGTGTCAACCGCCCAAGGGGCTTGCAATACCGACAACTGCTCTGCAAGGAGTCCCCTATAGTTACCCAACGGGAAAATTACGGACTTCTGAGGGTTCAGAGCTATTCCAGACAGCTCTGCGTACCGATCCATAACCTCTAAAATATGCTGGAGGTTCTCCTCGGGATGCTTCAGATACAATAACATATCATCTGCATATAAAGAGATTAAGTGTCGCTCCCCACCCACTTCAATGCCTATGGTGTCATACTGCTGTCTGAGGTATATAGCCAACGGTTCCAGTGCCAATATGTATAACATAGGGGACCATGGGCATCCTTGTCTAGTACCTCTGCTTAACCGCCATCTCTCTGAAATAACTGCACCCGTCTTAACTCTAGCGAGCGGCGCACTGTATAACATCTTTGCCCATCTGACATATCCTGGCCCCATCCCATATTCCTCTAACGTCGACAGCAACCATGGCCACCTAACAGAATCGAAAGCCTTTACCGCATCCAAGGACACTACTGCCATATCACCTTCATTCCGCCCCGCCCATTCAAGGACTCGGTGGAGTCGTCTGTGATTATGAGTTATGTTTCTGTTTGGAACATAGCCTGTCTGGTCCGGGTGTATGAGTTTATCTATGACTCTTCGCAGTCTGCTCGCCAACACGGCTGTTAATATCTTGCTGTCTTGATTCAGCATTGACAGTGGTCTGTAGGAGCCGCAACTGTGCCCAGGCTTATTTGGTTTAGGGAGCGGAATTATAATTGCTTCCCTTAGCGACTCCGGCAGCTGTCCCGCCTCAAATGCCTCATTTAGCATATTCAGCATGGGAGGGAGCACCTCTACCATGTATGCTTTATAAAACTCACTCGGAAACCCGTCCGCCCCTGGGGTTTTACTAGTAGGCAATTGTCTCACCACCGCCTCTAATTCTTCTAAAGTGATTGGTGCATCCAGCTCTCTCTTCAGCACTTATCCTGGGTAGGCCTATATCTTCGAGTGTTTCTTTTATCCTCTCTTGATTATCCTCTTCAACATCCCCATATAGTTCTCTGTAATATTTGGCAAATTCCTGATTAACTCCCTCCTGGGTGTCCACTACACTACTGTCCTCCCTTGTTATCGCCCTGATGGTGGGTCTAGGGGTTTCGCTCTTATATAACCACGCTAAAAGCCGTCCTGTTTTGTCACCACCCGCGTGCTGCCTCTCTATGTATTTCCTATAATTCAGTTTACACAACCTGTCCCAGTGCTCTCCACACGTTTGTTGAAGTTGAAGTATCCGCTCCGCATTCGGACCAGTATCGCCCTCCTCTCTTTGTGTTTTTTCCAAGTCCCTCTCAGCCTCCCGTAAATCAGCCAGGATACCGCCTTGCAGCCTGTGGGACTTCGCTATGGCCACGCCCCTCAACACTACTTTAAAGGCCTCCCACAATGTGCACGCTGAATCTACACTACCCGTGTTCTCATCAAAGTAGGTTATGATCTCTTCCCTTAAATCTTCCTTGAACACAGGATCCGTAAGCGCTTCCGCTCGGAGCCTCCACGTTGGGATCCTTGCTCTTGGAGGGCAGTACTGCCAGGTAACAATCAAGGGCGAGTGGTCCTACAGGACTCTCGCTTTATATTCCACCCGCACCACTTCCGTTGTTAGGCCTGACGTAGCAAAGACATAGTCTAATCTGGTGGACAACTGTTGTGGGGCCGAGTAATGCGAGTACTGTCTTTCTTGGGGGTGCTTCGCTCTCCATACGTCAGTCAGGTCAAAATCATTGAGCAGCGCTTGTAACACCCGTGCCGCCGGGGCGGGTCTTTCCATCTTCTGGTCTGATCTGTCCACCCTTGGGTCTAGTACGCAGTTAAAATCCCCACCCCATAGTACCGCACTTCCCATGCACATTCCCAGGGTAGCGCTCAGGGTTCTGAAGTACCTCGCTGTATTCTGATTGGGAGCATATGTATTGATTACACTTATCTCTCTGTTCTCTACCAGGCCCCTGAGTATTACCATTCTCCCGTCCGCTCCAGCAGTTTCCTGTAACACATGAAAGGGGACATGTGGGGCCACCCAGATAAGGACCCCTCTAGCATAAGCCGAGTATGTTGAGCCCACCACCACTCCTTTCCATTTCTTTTTGATCATTCCCAGTCTCTCACTTGTCAGATGGGTCTCTTGTAATAACGCAATGTCTATTTTTTGTCTTCGCAAGTATAGCATAACATTGTTTCTCTTCAAATAACTGTTTAGACCCCTAACATTCCACGTAATCATTTTAAGGTCCCCCATGGCTTGTTATGTTTTCCGCCCCCACCTCTGCCACGCAATCGACTGTTTGTACCCGTTTTTGTCTGTTTAGGCTCGTATCCCAGTTCAAACTCCCCTCAACTACACACACCCCTGACACTCCTCCCTTCCCCTTCTCCCTCCCAACCACACCCAACTCCCCACACCTCCCACCCCCCATTTTCCCTCCCAACCCCCCCAGCCCCCTCCCCAACTGTTGCCCAGCTCCATCCCTGGATCTCAGGCTTGCCCGCATCTAGCACTTTTCTGGCTTCCGCCTGTACTCAATGCTCCGCGGGGTAAGGCCGCCCTACTGGCTAGCCTACTAAGACTAATATGGGGGGTAGGGTGCTCGCGTTCCGCCGCTCCTATTTGCTAAGAATTCAACACACTTAACTGTACAATTACCACATATGTCTATCCTCTTTGCTATATTCAAGTCCTTGTGTTCACCCAAGTCCATGGGATCTGCTTCAGGTGCCACCCGTACCCATTACTACCCCTCAGCCATAGTCTTCGCTCATAATTCTAATGGATACCCAATGTACATCATGCCCCGCCATGCGTAATATCCCAGCCACTTATCGTATTACTTCTGCGCCTGATCCACCTCCTGTTCCGGGCACCCCTGAAGGTCTAGCCAGGTCGTCGCTTCTTCGGGCGTGTGGAAAAGAAACATCTTGCTCTTATGTATCACTTTTAGCTTCGCGGGATACAGCAGCATATATTTGATCCCCATCGCACGTAGCCTTCTTTTGATCGCCACGTAGCTGTACCGCTGCCTTTGGACCAGCATTGTGTAATCTGGATACGCCGTGACGGTGCACGACGCTCTCTCGATGGTTCCACCCTTGCGGAAGTATTCCAAAATCTTCTCGCGATCCTTATAGTTCAGTATTTTCGCTATGATAGGCCGGGGGGGAGCCCCCGGTTGTGGCCTCCTCATGAGGCCCCTATGCGCCCGCTCCACAGTAAAGCCTTGCGAGAGTTTTTCGGCCCCGATTTCTTGCAGGAGTAAATTTTCGATGTAGTCTGTGGGGTCTTGGCCTTCCTCTCCCTCTGGGAGTCCGACGACGCGAATGTTGTTTCTCCTTGCTCTGCCTTCCGCTTCCTACGCCCGATTCTCCAGGTTAGCTACCTGTTGCTTTAGCACGTGGACCTCCTTTGCATTGCTGCTACTGGTGTCCGTGTTGGTCTTCACCGCACTTTCCAAGCAGCTCGTTCTCTCTGCCAACGCCCTGACATCTTGCCTCAGCAAGGTGACATCAATGCCCACTGCATCTATCTTGGCCTCCAGGGAAATGCGCAGGTCAGCCATCGCTAACCCCCATGAATCTTTTAGTTCCGTGATAGCCGCCAAAATCTGGTGGTTTTCGATCGTTATGGCGCTCTCCATCGGTCCTGACGCTCCCTTGAGTGCCGTGGTCGCTGGAGACAACTGCGTCTTGGCAAATGTTTCCATAGTGGACTGTTTATTCTTACTCTTGGTTATGGTCCCTCTTCCTGCCATCTTGCCTGTGGGCGCTTAGTCCCTGACGTGTCTGCTCCGCACTTCTGTTCCGACGCACACCCAGGGCCAAGAAAGTTGACCAGGAGATCCTCCGCACCGGCTTACGTTCGCCGGGCTATTCCTGGAGTGGGTTGTGTTCTCCCACGTATTGGCTCCTTTTGTTGATCGCAGGGGCAACTCCTTAAATCGCTGGCCCCCGACTTTTGGACTCTCGGCGCAATGTGCCCCGCTGGAACGTGCACCGCTGGGTATATCTTCAGCCGTCTTCCCCGCGCACCACCATATACCGTGGTGCCGGCTGCGTTTAGGCACTGTCACATCCCACAGTGTACCTCCGGGCAGCACCTACCAGCATAACAGTTCTGTGCACCATGCCCCCCCGGCCCCTCGCATATATTCTCGCTGGCTCACCTTCTCGGTCTTATCGTAGGTGGGGTCCTCGCATCAGACACCCTGTGAGCCACTATCCCAAAGTCCATGTGGCATATCACTGCGCTTTCACCCTTCCGCGCAGACCTGTTACTTATGCTCAATTTAGCGCTCCGTCAGGGGCCAAGAGCTCTAGGTCCATGAGTCCCACTCGCTGTAGTGCGGCGCACGTTCGTTCTGTGCAAAGTACCAGTTATGGCCTGCGGGGAGCCCCACGCTTCCAGAACAAAGGTTTTCCCTTCCAGTTGTGTGCTAGTCCTTCACGGGCCTCCTGTTTAAGCTGCCGTTCGCTGGTCTCCCCGTGTTATGCCAGCATCCACAATGCTGGTTGCAGGGCCTTCAGTCCTCCTCTGAGCCCGCCGCATCCGCTTCCAGCTCAGTGTCACAGCAGCTGTTCTATTTGTTCGGCGGAGCCGCGGAGCCTCACCGTGCATTCGGCTTCCTCGCATAACACGCCAGCTACTGGTCTGAGTGTCTGAGTGTGCTCCTCACGTCCTCTGCTGTTACATTGTGTCCATCCATCTTGTCCATCATTTCTCGCGCATTTCCATTGGAGGCTCCCAATGCTTTTGTTTCGTTTCCTGCAGGCAGCAAGAGCCGCGCATCGAGTCAGCTGGTGGCCGAGGAAAGCTACCTCGTCTCTGCTCTCATTTATAGTCCGCTTCGCGTGTAATTCTCTCTCCAGGTCGCTAGCAGGGGATCGGCCCGTCTTCTCAGTGGCAGGGCAGCAATACGCGGTGCGCTTTTATCCGTACTGCAGTTACGGCCGCTCATCCTTTGTTCGCCGCCATTTTGGATACAATGTATCCATTCAGCTAGGCTCCTCGGGTTCCTCAATCTCGCCGATAATTGCCCAGCAAGCTGAAATCTTCTTGGGTCTAGTAGCGTATACGTTCCCACGCACGCACATCCATTCTGGTGACAGTTTTGGCCGGTATTACGTGCATTTTCTCAAGGATCAGTGTCGGATCATGGGAGCAGCTCGAGCCCGCACGTCCTACTCCATGGCTGGTAAGCCACGCCCCCTCCCTGCCCATACTTGAAAACCACTTGAGGAGCTGTGCTTGTGTGTCACGCTATCCACACATCATAGGCGAGTAAGTTCACAAACCTCACAGGGTACACATAGGCCAGCCAGGGTGCAACCCCTGCAGGGTACACATAAACCAACCTCCCTTTGTAGAGGAGGTCCCAAATAAAGCCTGCACCAGTACCAAGAACATTCACGCCAAGATATGTGACGTATGATGAGCAAATAAACCAGCAGAGAGCCGCATTAGGGCTCTGCCCAGTGCCTATCAGAAGAACAATACCTAGTGAAGTACCAATAACCAGACAACCATGGACAGTAAGGTATCCATTGAGAAAACGCTACCAGCAAATGACACAAAATGAAGATTGCTTAAACACTGTCCCAGAAGAAACTCAGCAGGCCTTAATTCAAGACAAATGGTGACGTCACGAGGGCCCGGACAGACTCACAAATGAAAGAAACGACAAAGGATGACACACAGAGACGAAACGTCATGAATAAGGACATCATGAACTTAGAAGGAGAGACGATGTTGAAATATAAAGAAACTTAAACTGTTAAGCAGGATGAAGCTATTCAACCAGCTAACGCCTGTACATATGCTTGTAACCGCAAGAAGCTAAGAAAACAGTGCGGCTTGCTATGCTTAGTAGAAGAATAGAGAGGCAAGCGCCACCTATATATCTGCCTCAACAAAGCACACTATATAAGTGCGAGTCCACTTTGCACAAAAGCAGAATTAGCTCAGGTTACTAGAGGTCAAACAGGACAGGATTCGTACTCCAGCTAAAGTGAAAAGAGACAGCGGAGCCGAAACTCAGCAAGAGCAGCTCGTGCCGGGGAAGTCGAGGTCAGATCAAGAGAGGGAGGTGGACAGTAGCTTCAGAGAATCGAAACTTAAGAACAGAGCAGCCTGCCCCGTGAAGGTTGAGATAAGGAGGCCCAAGCAGGTGTCAAGCCGAATAAAAATTACATGCACAAATAGAAGGAAAACCAAGCAGATTCACGGTCTGCTAGCACATGACCAGCCAAGCGAGAAGAGGCACCTATGCCTGGCTATCTCCCAAACAGAAGAAACCATAACTTTTCCTGACAAGGAGCTACAGTTTCGAGGCCGACCACAGCCAACTAATTGACACATAGCACTAAAGTACTGATTGATGGAAGGGAGGCCAGGTAAATCTGGGGGCACCTGCACCTGGTTGACCATTCTGCGTGCTGCTAATTAAAGTGGAGATTTATGCATGCGGTTGAAGCCAACCAAATCATAGTGGACCAAATAATCTAGGGTCCTATAGATAGTAGAACCAATGGGACGTCGTACTTTTAGTGACGTCCACCCTAGTCATTTTTTAAAGAAGGACTTAGATGCCCACCTAATGATGTTTATCCAATCCTCACACTCCATTACCATATACAGATATAGCACCTATATTTAAGTTACCTTTTCCAACCAATAGAATTGCATGACAAACACTTGAGTGTTACACATCAACGATGACAAATTTTGGGTATAACTGTTACTGTTTTCATGAAGTCATTGGGAGTTGAAGTGAAACGGGCTATCGCATCACTGTTGATTTCCATGTTTCCCTGGTTTTTGTACTTGTCATTAAACGGACTCCCCTTTGCCAAACCATTGAGTTGTCCTTATTGATTGGTGTTGGAGTAAGAAATCCTACACCCCATCCACCTCAAGGTGCAGCTATCTCGTCATAAAGTACTACAGAGAAAGCTCTGACTCTATGGGCCGGTCAGGGGTCTCTCACTCTCATAGTACACTTGGTAGCAGAGGATGGTTGGTGACCATTGATTATTGATTAAAATAAGACACCTATTGACTGTCGACATAAAGTAACTCTAGGACTTCAGCAATATCACAAGTCCTTTGCCATTCGGCTGAGCAGTCCGTGAAGCTTCCCGTAGACAATAGTAGCTTAAGCAAGAGACTGCAGTCAGGGCACTGAAGGGACCCGTTTTCCCAACACATCCCTTCCCATTCCTACGGGCAGCTGATCGGGTGAAAATCTGAAGGAGGCGGTAACGAAGGCGGTGTTCCCGAGGGTCCAGAGACGAACAATGAGAACGGAGAGTGAAGCAAGAATTGAGTGCTTTGGCAAACAGTGTCTGCCTTAAGAACAAGTAAAGGGAAAAGGTAACGGAGGGAGGAGGAAAAACAAAATAATCAGAAGTAGAGAACACTGTATATATATATAAGGGGATAATGACTCGAGAATAATTGAATAAATAAAGGTTACCGGGGTGGACAACCGAGAAGAGAGAGGTTACCAGGGCGGACACCTGAGAAGTGAGAGGATTCGCCTTATTCCTGCGCTTTAATATAGCGGCCAGAAGAAACGTGTACCCAGAGTCCCACATAATGGGGAACAATTAGGCTACCATCACGTTTAAAGATGTCGTGAAAGGGGTTCGTTTAGACTCCATGAAGGGGTAATGATTAGCTGGTGTCCGTCTAGTCTGTTAAGTGTCTGTCTTACATGTTTTGTTGTGATGTCATATGTGAAATTTTTGTTAAGAGAACTGGTTAAAAAAATGTGCGCAATTCGATAGCTGAGACAGAATCGCACATGAATTGATGTTTTTGAGCAAATTGTAATATAAAAATGTTTCTGGAAAATTTGGATTGTAGCTTGCAGTGTTTGGTGCTCGCTCATATTGTCACAAGGTGTCTAAACCACACGAAAACATTAACAAGTGTTATATAAGAGGAAAGGGAACAGATTTAAGCATGGAAGACATAACCCCATTAGCACACTTATGCAAGCAGTTGCCAAAACAATCATCCAAGCTAAAGAAGTATAGCACCGAGTGGGTTAAAGGTACTGCCCACAAGATGTTTATGCCATAGCCATCAAATGGGTCTTTATCTAAAGCCGTCTTACAACACATGACGACATATTTGCATGCCACATACACAGGCAAGAGGCCAGAAAAACGCCTTGCTGTTCTAGAACTTTGAAAGATGTATGAACAGACAAAGGAGGAAGAGCTGCCAGCAGATTGGATACTAAACGTATGCACAGAGGGGGGTGAGACCCCTACCGCGCCACCTGCCCCGCCCAAAACAAAAACCAAAGAAAGTAAGGACGAGGGATTACCCGTTAAGGGGGCTTAAAGCAGCCACGGGGTACAGCAACCCCGCATATGAGTCACCTACATAGAGTAGTGACAAAAATCAAGGGAAGGATAAAGACAAGAATCTTACCTCTGCAGTGCCAGGGGACAAAGGGAGGCGCAATGATGAAAGAAAGAATCAGGCACAGACAAGTGCACCTCTCGACAAGGAGAGAGAGGGAAAGAAATGGAAAGGAAGTGAAGACAGAACTGATGAGATAGCATTCGCAAAAGACGAGTGGATGGGAGGACAAATCTTATTAAAACTCGATGGGAAAGGAAGTGATGACGTGAGACCAAAGCAGAGGTTAAATGAGGCACAGAGAAAGGAGAAAGAGAAGGAGTTAAGAGATGAAAGGATAAGAAGCAAAGATAGGCTGAGGCGAGAACAGCTATATCGCAAAGAGCAAGAAAAACAGCTTGATCACAAACAGAGAGCAGCCAATGACCACGACAGACAGAAACAGCAAAGGTTAGAAGAAGAGCAAAGGGTACGTGAGAAAAGGATAAGGAGACGAAGGAATGAGGAAGTTCGAAGGGCAGATGAACGTAGACATGAAAAGAGAAGGGAAGAAGATAAGGTCAGAGAAGAGGCGAGGAAACTCAAAGAATTTGATGATGATATTGAATGTAAGCGTAGACAGGACATGCGATCTCGAATATTTGGAGAGGGAAGTTAAAAAATCTGATCCAGTTGTAGACTGGGAAGACATTGAAGAATTCTTTCCTGCGTACGACCCAGTACCAGACATGACCAGGGCAAATATTGAAAATGACTTCGACACCAGAAGCATCGGGGAAACGATCAATAAGATATATGATGAAATAGGGCTAGAGCAAATATCCCAAGGAGAAGGGGAAGATGAGCACTTGGAAAGCACTCAGCTGTATGACACTGAGGATGTCACCCGAAGTAGTGGGAGCAGTGAACTGTCCTTAAACATATTAGAAATCAGTAAAAACAATGATGACACAAGAAGTTGCGTGAATTGGGAATGATCAATGTCCGACTCCAGTGAGGAGACTGAGTGCGAGACAAATGAAGAAGGGAGATGGTGCGAAAAGCAGCTCCCAAGGGAAAAAGGGGTACGATGGTCAGACGCTAGCGAGTCCGCACCCGGGACATCAGAGTCTGCCGCACAGTCTGACCGGCATGAAGGAGCACCTCATGGTCAGAGGGGGGTGTCGTCACCGCCCTATGTAGACAGACTAAGAACATTGCCAGGTAGACGGTGATGCAGGAATATTACACCAGCATCAAACCCTATAACAATTCAGCCTTCAACCAGCACTGCTAATGGTGAAAGCATATCAACTGCTGTAGAAGTGGACACAACATCCAGTCATTCATCTTTATAATGTCCGGTAGAAAGCTTCATATCAGCTGATGGCACTAATATAGTCACAGCAGGTAATCGGTCATCAACTGTTACAATAGATAATACATCAACATTAGATGTCACATCTTCTGAAAACAGTATATCGCTACCTAATGATAATACAACAGCTCTATGTGAAATTTGAACTTATTCTGACTCTACTTCTGCCGACACAGATGCTGCAAAACCAAGGCAGTCCTCGTCACGTGCTTCAGGGGAACCTATAAGACAACAGCCTAGTGGTACCAGTGCAGAGCCATTGCTGCCTGGATGGGAGCAACAAAAGGATCCTCATGGAAGAACCTATTATGTTGATCACAACACACGAACGACAACATGAGTGTCCACAAACTTTACCACCAGGGTGGGAACGTAGAGTCGATGATCGTGGTCGAGTTTATTATGTCGATCATAACACCAGAACAACAACATGGCAACGGCCTACAATGGAGTCGGTCAGGAACTTTGAACAGTGGCAGTCACAACGCAATCAGCTTCTTCATGGTGCTATGCAGCAGTTTAACCAACGATACCTCTATTCGGCTTCAATGTTATCTGCAGAAAATGATCCCCTAGGACCATTACCTCCAGGCTGGGAAAGGAGAGTTGATTCTAATGACAGAGTGTACTTTGTGAATCACAACACGAAACCAACTCAATGGGAGGACCCCCGAACGCAGGAATTACCAAACGAGGATCCTCTACCAGAAGGCTGGGAAATACGTTACACAAGAGGGGTTAAGTACTTTGTAGATCACAACACAAGGACAACAACCTTCAATGATCCACCTACTGGCAAGTCTTCTGTAACCAAAGGGTCACAAATTGCATATGAACGCAGCTTCAGGTGGAAACTTGCCCATTTCCGCTACTTGTGCCAGTCAAATGCCCTGCCCAGCCATGTAAAGATCACAGTTTCCAGGGAGATACTGTTTGAAGATTCCTTCCAACAAATTGTGGCTTTAAAACCCTATGACCTAAGGAGGCGATTGAATGTAATATTCCGTGGAGAGGGAGGGCTTGACTACGGCGGTTTAGCAAGAGAATGGTTTTTCTTGCTCTCCCATGAGGTTTTGAACCCTATGTACTGCCTATTTGAATACGCCGGCAAAAGCAACTACTGCCTCCAAATTAATCCAGCATCCACCATCAATCCAGATCACCTTTCATATTTTTGTTTCATTGGTCACTTTATCGTAATGGCTTTGTTTCATGGAAAATGTATTGATACTGGGTTTTCACTGCCATTCTACAAGCGCATGCTAAGCAAGAAACTCACCATAAAAGACTTGGAATCCATTTATCCTGAATTTTATAACTCCCTTGTCTGGATCAGAGACAACAACATTGAAGAGTGTGGTTTGGAAATGTACTTTGCGGTTGATATGGAGATCTTGGGGAAAGTAACCTCGCACGACCGAAAGTCGCAAATGTTCTAGTTACAGAAGAGAACAAGGAAGAGTACATTGGGTTAATGGCAGAGTGGAGGTTTTCACGAGGAGTGGAAGAGCAGACAAAAGCTTTTCTCGATGGATTTAATGAGGTTGTCCCTATTCAGTGGCTGCAATACTTTGACGAAAAGGAATTGAAGGCGATGCTCGGTGGGATGCAAGAAGTGGATTTAGCAGACTGGCAGAGGAACACTGTCTATCGCCACTATACAAGAAATAGCAAACAGATGATCTGGTTCTGGCAGTTTGTTAAAGAGATGAACAAAGAAGTTTGATTACGGTTAATGCAGTTTGTCACTGGTACCTACCGACTACCATTGGGAGGTTTTGCTGAACTGATGAGAAGTAATGGCCCTCAGAAGTTTTGTATTGAGAAAGTTGGTAAAGAAACCTGGCTGCCTCGAAGTCATACATGTTTCAACCGTTTGGATCTACCGCCCTACAAAAGTTACGAACAGCTTAAAGAGAAGCTACTTTTTGCAATTGAAGACTCTGAAGGATTTGGTCAAGAATAGATACAGCGAGTGTCTAGAGTGAAAGATTTTTTTGCATTAAAATGGGCATTCATGAAATGCCCAGCCAAGTAAAATTGCACAGTCTTTAAATGTATATACGCCATTTGTCCTGTACAGTGATCATAATGGAACTCTAAGCCTAGATGTCTCTGCTCTTCCACATAGATATGCAAAACTGTCTAGCCTTTTCTACTTTATTTATTTTACCTTTAAATGACTGACTAGTGAAATGACTTTAGTTTTGAAAGCTAACTAAATACTTTATTTTAAATATATATATATAAATATATATATAATATGGCTCTAGTTTTATAGGGCTTTAAACATATGACATGTCACATCATTTCAAGAGGGCCTGGATTCATTTTATCTTGAATGAAAGAGAAAGAGAAACAAACCTTACAAATTGTTCTGTGTTTTCATATATGCAACATTTTACCGAGGTTGTTAATTGCATGGCTGTAATGAAAGATTTTTAAGGCTAAGGTTTAGAAAATTGCTGCTGGCTTTTTAAAATGACAAAGGAAACAAACATTGTCAATATAATTTATAAATACTCAGCTGAAATCCCTCTCCATACTACGTTCATATCGCCAAGGTCTCAATTAAAACCTTTACTACTTGCACAAAAGTATTTGTTAAGTGAAATGAATGTTTCTATTAAGAATGAGCAATTGGTGCCACTGGTCTTATTGTAGATATAAGATGGAATACAATAATTCTCTGGACAACGTCAAGAGATTAATGATTGTCTTGGGTTAATATCAAGAGGATGTTTAGGTATCTTTTCAAATGAAAAATGAATAAAAGAGACTCATCTTTTAAAAAAAAAAAAAAGAAGGAAAGATAGACTAAGGCGAGAACAGCTATATCGCAAAGAGCAAGAAGAAAAACAGCTTGATCGCAACCCGAGAGCAGCCTATGATCAAGACAGACAGAAGCAGCAAAGGTTAGAAGAAGAGCAAAGGGTACGTGAAAAAAGGATAAGGTGAGGAAATTCGAAGGGCAGATGAACGTACAAATGAAAAGAGAAAGGAAGAAGATAGGGTCAGAGAAGAGGCGAGGAAGCGCAAAGAATTTGATGACGATATCGAATGTAAGCAGAGACACAGGGCATGCGTTCTCGAATATTTGGAGAGGGAAGTTTAAAAACCTGATCCAGTTGTAAACTGGGAAGACATTGAAGAATTCTTTCCTGCATACGATTCAGTACCAGGCACGTCTAGGGCAAATATTGAAGATGACTTCGACACCAGAAGCATCAGGGAAATGGTCGATAGAGTATATGATGAAATGGGGCTAGAACAAATACCCCAAGGAGAGAGGGAGGATGAGCGCTTGGAAAGCTTTCAGCTGTATGACACTGAGGATGTCACCCGAAGTAGTGGGAGCAGGAAACTGTCCCTGGACAGATTAGAAATCAGTAAAAACGATGAAGACACAAGAAGTTGCGTGAATTGGGGACAAGCAATGTCTGACTCCGAAGGGGAGGAGCTCAAGGCAAACGAGGGAGGGAGACGGCGTGAAAGATGACTCCCTAGGGAAAGAGGGATACAATGGTCAGACACTAGCGAGTCTGCACCGAGGGCATCAGAGTCAGCCGCACAGTCTGACCAACATGAAGGAGTACCTCATGGTCAGAGGGGGGTGTCATCACCGCCCTATGTAGACAAACTAAGGACATTGCCAGGTAGACGGCGATGCAATAATATTACCCTTGCGATAGACAGGAGAACTATGAGAGAAGAGAAAGAGGGCTGCGCATTCCAATTTCCGCTACTAGAAAAGGGGGGAGCAAGACCACAATATATTCCATGGCCACACATGGATCGAGAAAACCTGAAAAACAAGCTTCCAATGCTGACATTGGGAGCCGGCAAATGGATACATGAGTTGGAAAAAATGACAGGAGGAAACACGCTAGCTATAGGGGACATTAAATGTCTCCTGATTGCCATACTTGGTGAGAGAGCAGACGATGTGTGGACATGGGCAGGGTACCCTGGTGTAACCACAATCAACACCGTGCATGACAGAACGCCATTTAACAATTGCAGAGCAGCAATATGGAAAGCGCTACGAGTGCTTTACCTAGACACTTCCGATATGGGAGCTATAATGACTCAAAAAATGAAGGAGTCGGAAGATCCATTAATTTATATACAGAATTTCCAAGACGCATGGGTGCTCGAAACGCATGAATCTTGGACGAAATCAATACCTGTATTTTACCATATATTGTGCCAATGGTTGCCAGAACCAGTGCAGAAACAACTCAAAAAATTGGTAGGAGTTGAGGCTAAGCCTTGGGCTGAAATACAGTTGACTATCGCAAATTACTGTAGACTGTTGGAAGAAAAGAATCGCAAAAAGGAGGCAACTCGAAAGGGTGAAGAAGCGAAGCTGGTGCAAAAGAAATGATCAAAGTATGCTCTTGAAGGAGCTATGCTAACTAACGCAGCTGAGCAAAACATGCAGCAGGTGGCTAATCCACAACAGAATAACCAGGGTAACGTAGGGTTTTACCCACAGGGAAGGGGATTTAGAGGAAGAGGATGGCAGAGCAATCTGGGAGGTTTCCAAAATAATCAAGGAGGCTTTCAAAATGTGCAAAATGGTAACCCAGATATGTCAAATGGACAAATCATCCGACCACAGCCAGTGTGTTGGCTCTGTGGAATGACAGGGCATATGGCGTGCACGTGCAGAAGTCAAGGCATGATGCAGAACGGCAAAGGAATAGGAGCAGGCACAGCGAAACAATCTTCAGTTTTACAACAGGGCGTTGCACAGAATCACACGGTGCAGCAACAAGCGCCAGGAGCGCAATAAGGGGCGCAACCACGAAACATGGGGAATTTCCCACAAGGACAATCCCAACAGGCACCACCACAACTACCACAGACCCAGAACCCTGGAAGGGGAAGCAACACTAGGAATGGGGAAAATCTGCAAGTTCACAGTGGGCCAAACTTATATATAAACTAGGACAGCTCACTGAGGACCCTGATGTGCTCTATCCTATCAGTGACACCAGACCCTCATAGGGAACCTAAGGTGGATGTCATTATAGGGGGTAAAGAATATTCCTTCCTAGTGGACACAGGTGTAACACGCTCGTGCATACGTGAAGGAAAGTTTTCCTTGTCCGGCGAGGCCATAGATACTCAGAGTTTTACAGGAGCTCACAGTCGAGTTCCCTTTACAGACGCACTCCCAGTCTCCATAGGAGAGTGCGAAATGAATGTACCTTTATTATATTCACGTCAGACCCCAGTAAACATTTTGGGTCGAGACTTAATGACAAAGTTGAACATGACAATTTTGTTCACGGAGGAGGGCATAGTATGCTCCACTCCAGGAATGCACTATTCAAATGTATGCAAAATGATTAGAGAATACTCAGGACACATAGCCATGAGGGCCATACCATTGGAGCCAGAAATGTTCGCATATGGCATGCGTGTGCTTATGGCAGGATTGCCAGGCCTTGCAGACAGAACTATGAGAACCCTGATGAGTTTTTATTTAGACCACGGATACCTATGCATGAGGAGGAGGGACAAGTATTTCCCTTGATGATACACACAGCAGCAGTGCGAGGGAAAGTAGCATTGGTTGATGGGTACGATGATGAAGGCAGACAACGGTGCGCGATTATCGCCATCGAAGAGGGATATCGAGTGACTGACGTCACCGATGACGATCTGTTTGAAGAAAAATCAGACACGGGAGAAACAATGGTGGAAGTGAGTCTCATCTTTTGGGTAAGGATGATAAAAAGAGAAGTGCCTCAGAGAATGATGTTGGCGCTAAAGCGTCCGGAGTATTTTGATGATGAAAAACCAAAATGCCTGTCTCAGTATGGACTACAGGACCCTATGATGTAGGCCTCTTGAAGGGGGTGGGAGAAGTGAAAATTAAACTAAAACCAGGAGTAATTTTACCAAGAGTCTGACAATATCCTATGTCCAGAGAGGTAGATGAAGGGATTTATTTTTAAGACAATTCCTGCTATGATGGACCAGGGCATCTTAGTGACATCAGAGTCACCATGTAATACAGCGGTTTATCCTGTCAAGAAATCAAAAGGGGGATATTGGTGTTTAATCCAGGACTTAAGGCCAATAAATGACATTGTTGAGGCAGAGTTCCCTCTAGTCCCTAACCCATCTACAATTCTATGTAATATTCCCGTCGAGGTAAAATATTTCACGGTGATAGTCTTGAAAAATGCCTTTTTCTCAATTCCGTTGCACCGTGACTCACAAGATCTGACGTCCTTCACGTTCAGACAAATGCGTCTGAAAAGCACGAGGCTGCCATAGGGGTACTGTGAGTCTCCATCTATTTTCAACAGAGTCCTTCAGGTGTACTTAAGCAATATGGCATTAGAAAGTATTGTCTTGCAGTATGTGGATGACATCCTAATCTGCAGCACCACAGAAGAACAATGCAGGCACGATTCTGTCAGCTACTGACTATACTGGCTGAGAACGGTTATCAGGTGACAATGAAAAGTTACAATATTGTCAACAGGAAATGCTGTACATTCGCCAGCTAATCTCATATGAAGGCAAGAAGGTGACCCCAGAAAGGGCTGAAGCCATACTGAACACGGCTAAGCCACACACGATAAAGCAAATTCAGAGCTTTCTAGGCCTGTGCAACTATGTTAGGGCATGGGTTTTTGATTACAGCTCTTATAATAAGCCTTTACTTCAGGCCCTAAAGAAGGCCCAAGTGACAAAGGAAAATATTGAATGGTCTGAGATAATAGAGAAAGGGTTTACTGAACTCAAGAGAGCGATTTGTACAGCTCTCGAAATTCCCAATTATGCAGAGGAATTTTACCTGTTTTCCCACACAGATGGCAGCGTTATGTCGGCAGTGCTCGCTCAAAGAGCCTCGCTGGGGTACAAGCCCTTAGCATATTACAGTGGGAACCTGGACCCAGTAATGAAAGGCCACTTCCTGTGCGAACAAAGTTTAGCTGCCGCAGTGTTCGCCATAGCGAAAGGGACAACCATTGTAATGGGATGTTCCATGATGTTATACGTTGAGCACTTATTATTTGCCATTTTAGAGAAACCAAAGGGCACATTGACATCTCAGAGAGCTTCTGCCTATGAAGTGAGCATATCAAACCCATCGATTAAAATAGTCCTATGTAAGATAGTGAACCCAGTTATGTTTATAGCAGAGCCAGTCACTGAAGGAGAACCGATACATGACTGCACGAATTATGAAGAATTCTATGATGAAATCCCCAGGGTAAAAGAAAATGCCTTGGCAGGAGGAGAGATCGTCTTTATTGACGGGTCTTCGAGGATTGACCAAAGTGATGGGCAAAGATACACAGGCGTCGCTGTGATGAAACACATAGCAAATGGAGAATTTCGAGTACTTTTTAGTGCGCAAATCCCATCTCATTACTCAGCACAGGCTGCAGAATTATTGGCGTTGATACTTGCCATTGAGAATCACGCAGACCAGGAAGTAACGGTGTATAGTGACTCCGCCTATGTGACGTCAAAAGTGTACGCAGGCTTAGCGCGCTGGAAAAGGATAGGCTACCTCCGAGCGGACGGCACGCCAGTACAGCACACAGCCTTATTGGACAGGCTGATAAAGGCACTACAGTTCCCAGTGGGCATAGCGGTCGTAAAATGCGCCGTCCACACGAAAGGGACAGATTTTGTCTCACGCAGAAATCACGCAGCAGACACGGAATCCAAGCGTATGGCATCCAAAAGTGAGACGGTTATGGAAGTGGAAGTGACATGCACCCATGAAAGAATGATGGTTGCACGAACCACACTGGAAGCCTTTAACGATCTTGGGCAAACGCAATTAATGGAGCTCCAAGGGGAGGCACCACAGGAAGAGAAAAACTTGTGGAAACGTCAAGGGTGTTCTTTAAACCCCTCTGACAGCTTGTGGTGACAAGACAGCACTGGTAATCCAGTAATGCCTGTAGCCCTACTAAAAATAGCGCTGGAACAGTTGCATTACCCGACACACATGACCAAGGAGAATCTAGCAGCAACGCTCGCGGAAGACTGGTTCATACCGAATTTAGCTGAGCATGTTGCATTCTTCATGGTGAACTGCATAATCTGCCAGCAATTCACCGACGGGCACACATTCAAAGTAATGAGAGGAGTCGCCACCAGGCCAAATGGGCCTTTTCAGCACTTGCATGTCGATTACATTGAAATGATTCAAGTATGCAACGGGACACATTTAATTGTCGTGGTGTGTCCATTCTCTAGATGGATAGAAGCAGGTCCATGTACACACCCAAACTCTACCTTTGCGGCCAAATTCTTAGTGAGGGAAGTGTTCCCAGGTGGGGGGTGTGCGAAGTCATGAGATCAGATAATGGGGCTCATTTTGTAAATGCAGTCTTTGAGCAGATTAGCTTGCTGCTTGGTATAAAGCACACGTTTTTGTCGGCGTATCATCCAGAAGGTAATCGGATCTGTGAGAGGCTCAACGGCTTGTTAAAGGAAAGGATAGCCAAGTTGAAGCTTACTCTAAAGATGGGATGGTTGCACTGCCTTCCTCTGGCACTGTATGCTCTTCGGAACCAACCTGGCTCCGACCAATATCTTAAGCTACACGAAATAGCCACAGGAAGAAGAATGAGAACTCCCCTCACACCCCAAGATAGAGGTAGATGTGACGCCCAGTCGACAGGAGAGGTTCTAGGATCTGAAATGCAAAATTATCTGAACTGCATGACATCTTGCCTTATTGTAATTTCTGACCAGCTGCAGCGACGACGAACAGGGTGCCGCGCAGAACACAGAAAGAGACACTACACCAGACTCGGCTCAAGGTCTATGTGTTCCATTCGTCTTCCCTATAGACACCGTCTTGGTGAGGAATCACAAAAGGAAAAAGTGGGACAAGCCAAGGTTTAACGGACCATTCACAGTTGAAGACGTGACTCCATCCGCAGTCAAGCTGCAAGGAAGAAGAGCTTGGATCTTCCTGGGTGATATCAAGCCATACATCGGAGGAATCCCCCTGCCTGCACCCCACCACGAAGAGACTACAGACGACAGGGAAGAACCACAGCACGTGCAGACAAGATCCATGACGAGGAAGAAGGACGCATGACCGGCAAAGTAAAAGACAAAGAACATTTGCAAGTTGTGGCTTAACCTGGATACTTCCTCTAAGCAAAAAAGGGGATAAGGACATAGAAACGGACACTCTGTGCATCCTAGTTGCAGGGTGAAGAAGAAAATTGTGTGTATAAGCCACAACATGTTGTGTTGACTTGAACTTTTGAACAAAGATACTCTCAAGCCGTGAGGAGAAAAAGACCATGACAAACTTTGATCAAGGATATTTACATTGGAAATAGATACAGCATCCCAATTTATCCAAAACCGAGACTTTGTTTGGAAGCAATCATGGTGTCCCACAGTAGAGACATCACAAAGGACGTGGTCATATATTTCAACCTAGTGCTAAAATCATACCCGTCAGTGGTAGGGAGGCTCACCAGTATCACAGACCTTCTCCAAAATCCTGAAAATGAAAAAATAATAAGACAACTGCTTACTGTCATTACTGAACAATTTATTGTACTCCCTGAGTACACTGAGAAAGAATCCAATGCTTCCACCACAGGCGGAAATAGATTAACTCGTCAATACACTTTTCGCATAATCGAAGACTGTCCATCTATTGTCGGGAGAACAACTGATACATTAACATTCCTTCGAGATCCAGCAAACACTGAACATTTGAGCCATCTTTTAAATAAAGTAATTATTTTGGTCGCACTCAACCCGACCGGACAGTGCAGACAATGTTTACGTCAAGGAAAGAACATATAATCCTGAATTTCAACAAAGACGGGACAAATGTCCCTTTCACCAGAAGACAGTGAATTTGCATACCACGTCTTCTTTCACCTCGTTGAGAACTTTCCAGAGCTAGCGGTAAAACCAACCGATGTTGAGGTACTTTTATTTCTCGGAGATCCAATAAAGAATGCTCAGCTAAACATGCTCTTGCATGCCATTGTAGCCCAAATTAAAAATTGTAATCTCCATCGAATCCTTAGGAGATCCTGAAGAAACCTTCCACAAAGGGACAGATTGAGGAAGCAGAGTCAAGAACCTTATTTGTTGTAGTTGTTGTCATCTTTTTCCCTATTTTTTCATACTGACCAATGTCCAACATGTCCTCAGGACTGAAGCAGATTCGAGGAGTGGACTGGGATCTCATACACCTTGAACATGCACAGTAAAGATGACTCATCGAAGTATTATTTTAATCTATTTTTCCCATAGTTTAGCAAAGAAACTGTATCCTGTATTAAGAGACAATCGTCACACGCAAGAGGGGGGACACTTGTGACGCACCTGACACTTTTGACGCAGAACTCGAAGAACAATATTGGGTGGGGAAACAATAACATTGACGTTTGGCGAATGATTGAGATGGGGGCCCACAGCAGTAACCTGGTCCTCCCACAAGCAGAGAGGCACCCCCACTTCTCTGGAAGAAAATGCTGTCACCTTGCATATTGAACTATAATGTATTTATGCATTGTGTTCATCATTATTTTACTGTCATTAACGTTCAGAACTGCATGTTTCATTAGTGCTCAAAGTGTTCCGATTTCAGTGCACCCACCTGATGATATACACATGAAACCCACAAAAGCACCCAGACCTTATATAGTCATTCCAGTCCCTAGAAAATCTGATGGTCGAGGAAATGAACTTGAAATGAACGTGATTAATAGTGATATGCACACACTTATGGTAACGAATGAGCAGGAAAGCCGGAGACAGGGTCGGCATGAAATGAATGAAGGCAAAACACTGACAACTACACGCACACACACACTGAATGCACACGAACCAGGCCTAGTGTGAATGACCACAGAACCTCAAACGAGAACAGCAGAGAAGATGAGACTACCTACCGAAAAAGACGTGCACAGGAGATAGTGAGAAATAACGAGAAGAATTAAGAAAAAGGCCAACAGAAGCAGTCATATCAGAAGCCCTCAAGAAAACAGAAGCGGCCTCAGAAAAACTCTCCGCAAGGACACAAATGTTAGTAGAGCTTCTATTTCCACACATAGCCAGAGCGAGAAAACGACAAGAGGAACTCAAGAACAAAACGACGACAGAGGCTGTATTACCCAGCACGCATATTCCAACACAAGGGACAAGTACCAGACCTACCATACAGCCATATACCGGACAAGTGTTAGGTTGGTTAGCATGGGCACTTGCACGCAGTAGAGGAAAGATGCATGAGGACCAGGAAAGAGCAGCCAGACTCTTGTCTACTCAAATGGCGCAGATGAAGAAGCCTGCACCATGGACCCGGATACCTGAGAACCCTCCAGCAAGAAAAAGCCATACAGAGACACTCAGAGATGTAGTTATAGCAAACTACAGGAAAACATTAAGAATCAAGAGAAGCCTACATGAAGATAATAATGAACTAAACAATTACCTGGACAGCACAGCACATCTAGGGAACAACATTTGGTACCAGCACATGAAAGGAGTTGGAAGACGAAACTCAGAAGGAGAATGCTTTGTTTGTGCACTTCTACCGTACAGCATGGGGAAATCCATGATCTTCGTGGCTGTAGAAATTGATGTCCCAACTGCACACTGTCTGTCACACGTAGCAATGTGCAACACCAGAGGCCAGTTCTTGGGAAGTGATGCCTCATTGATATGGGCAACTGAAACAGATTATCCCGATGAAGATGATTATGTTCTGGACACTAAGACGAAAAATAGAGCCCATACTAGGAATCATGTGATCAGGTACGAGAAACCTGAAGTTAAAGGAGCAGGAATAAGATGGGAAGTAAACCCGAGACTAAATGTCCAAGGAAAAACTCCAGAAGAAGCTCAAATTTGGAAAAACAGAGGCCAAATGCAGATTTGGGGAACAGTGCTTTCACCAAACGGATGGGAAGAAGGAGTAGTGATCTGCCGAGCATGGTTGGTCCTTGGAGCCTGCAAGGAAGCAATAGAAAACTCACAGAGGCTGTGTAAACCACTATGGCCAAAGCTTACAAGATTACTTACATGGGTCGAAAACAGAGGAGGACCCTTGCATATAGTGCCAGTAGAAAAGCTGAAATTGTGCTTCAGGAACAATGGAAAGGAATATGGGAGAGAATCAGAACTGCGGATGAATTTTTGAAGCTCCAGGAATGACTCATGGGACTGCAGTAATCATGGATCATTATTGGGCATGTGGATCCAAATCATACATCAGACTGCCGAAAAACTGGGGAGGCGTATGCACAATAGTGAATGTACACGTTCTAGCACTAGTGATCCCGAAAAATGACCTGAATATTGATAGTTTCCCGAAAGCAGATGCTCACCTGAGGAAGAAGAGATCTGTGGAACTAACAACTCGAGTGAAGAGAGAAAATTATTTCTCTGCCAAATCAGAAGAAGCATTTCATGCAATCCCATGTGAACACAGGCTGTTCAGCCTCACCTCATCAGTGTTCGCGACAACCCTCATGCCAAGATTCCAAGTTGGAGCAAATACTAAATGGTTGCAGATAACCAGATGGGAGCTACAGCAAACCATCAACTCGACAATAAAACGATTCAACGCGATCAAGGAAGAGTTAAGAGCCATCCGACTGATGACTCTCCAGAACAGATATGTACTTAACATGATCACAGCTATGGATGGAGGAGTTTGTGCAAAAATTGGAGAATCATGTTGCACATTTATATTTTCTCACGACAAGGAAAATGGAACTTTAACAGAAGCTATATGTATGCTGTCAAACCTGCAGAACCAGATGATCAATGAAACCGACGAAGTTGATGATGACAGCTGGTTTGGATCACTGTTTTCATGGGTTCCGCAATGAATGGCGGATGCATTCAAGTTCCTAGGAGCCCTACAAGTAATGATATTACTAGGGTTTTGCGTTATCAAGATAATAATCTCGCAATGCCAGAAACCTGTGAAAGAAAGCCATAGTGATGAAGATCATGAATGATGTCAAACCAGGATGGAAGCCCAGAGATCTAACTGACGATGAAATAAGAGACTATGTGAAGGCCAGCGAGCATGCGCCAGAAGGTACGAAGTTTCTTTACCCCAGGAAATGGAGAAATTATGAAGGAAAATGGATCTATTGCAGCCCAAATGGACAATGTCAGCTAATGACATGGAACAAAGACGAACATGTAAAGACAGCAGGAAGCCTGAAAGGAGTGAAAGGAGTGATACAAATATGGACTCCAAAGAGACACTCCTTCAAACCATCATGTACAAACCCAGAAGATGAACAAGAAATGGATACAGAAGAACCAAGTAAGATGAATCCAAAAGAGGGAGAGGAAGCGAAAGTGGTCGATAAACCGATCAGAGGGGGGGATTGTATAGGAGGTCCCAAATAAAGCCTGCACCCCAGTCGCCCATTTTGAAGTACCAAGAATGTTCACGCCGAGATATGTGGCGTATGATGAGCAAATAAACCAGTAGAGAGCTGCATTAGGGCTCTGCCCAGTGCCTATCGGAAGAGAACTACCTATTGAAGTACCAATAACCAGACAACCATGGACAGTAAGGTATCCGTTGATAAAACCCTACCAGCAAATAACACGAAATGAAGATTGCTTAAACACTGTCCCAGAAGAAACTCAACAGGCCTTAATTGAAGACAAATGGTGAAGTCACGAGGGCCCGGACAGACTCACAAATGAAAGAAACAACAATCAAAAGATGACACACAGAGACAAAACGTCATGAATAAGGGCATTGTGAACTTAGAAGGAGAGACGATGTTGAAATATAAAGAAACTTAAACTGTTAAGCAGGATGAAGCTATTCAACCAGCTAACGCCTGTACATATGCTCGTAGCCGCAAGAAGCTAAGAAAACAGTGCGGCGTGCTATGCTTAGTAGAAGAATAGAGCGGCAAGAGCCACCTATATATCTACCTCAACAAAGCACACTATATAAGTGCGAGTCCTCTTTACACAAAAGCAGAATTAACTCAGGTTACTAGAGGTCAAACAGGACAGGATTCGTACTCCAGCTAAAGCGAAAAGCGACGGCGGAATCGAAACTCGGCAAGAGCAGCTCGTGCCTGGGAAGTCCAGGTCAGATCAAGAGAGGTAGGTGGACAGTAGCTTCAGAGAATCGAAACTTAAGAACAGAGCAGCCTGCTCCGTGAAGGTCGAGATAAGGAGGCCCAGGCAGGTGGCAATCCGAATAAAGAATTAAATGCACAAATAGAAGGAAAACCAAGCAGATTCACAGTGTGCTAGCACATGACCAGCCACGCGAGAATAGGCACCTACGCCTGGCTATCTCCCAAGCAGAAGATACCATAACTTTTCCGGAAAAGAAGCTACAGTTTCGAGGCCAACCACAGCCAACTAATTGACACATAGCACTAAAGTACTGATTGATGGAAGGCAGGCCGGGTGAATCTTGGGGCATCCTGCACCTGGTTGATCATTCTGCGTGCTGCCAAGTAAAGTGGAGATTTATGCATGGGGTTGAAGCCAACCCAATCATAGTGGACCAAATAATCTAGGGTCCTATAGATAGTAGAACCAATGGGACGTCATACTTTTAGTGACGTCCACCGTAGTGATTTTTTGAAGGAAGGGCTTAGACGCCCACCTAATGATGTTTATCCAATCCTCACACTCTGTTACCATATACAGATATAGCACCTATATTTAAGTTACCTTTTCCAACCAATAGAATTGCATGACAAACTTTTGAGTGTTACACATCAATGATGACGAATTTTGGGTATAACTGTTACTGTTTGCATGAAGTCGTTGGGAGTTGAAGCGAGACGGGCTATCGCATCACTGTTGATTTCCATGTTTCCCCGTTTTTTGTACTTGTCATTAAACAGACTCCCTTTTACCAAACCATTGAGTAGTCCTTATTGATTGGAGTTGGAGTAGGAAATCCCACACCCCATCCACCTCAAGGTGCAGCTTCTCGTCTTAAAGTACTACAGAGCAAGCTCTGACTCTATGGGCCGGTCAGGGTTCTCTCGCTCTCGTAGTACACCTTTGCCACCCATTGAGGCAACATGTTACACAGTCTCTGTGTCATGTACCGTTAAGAACTATTCTCCGACGTCCGCAGCACTCATGGCGGCTCCAGTCATGTGTCAACTGGCAATTACCATGGAACCTGTATTGCTTCTGACATGCCCTGATACGCGGTCGCTTGCATTGAATACGGTCACGTGGTCGCGTCAACACAGTCACGTGAACGCGTCAACACCAGCAAATCACGCACTGCATACACGGTTGCACAAACATGTGACATAATCATGTGAGCGTGTTACCCTAGCAGCCATGTATAAGAATACGCCTGAAACGCAGTTCAATGCTTCTCAGCTGTTTCCAGACCCAGTCTCACAGTGTCTTTGAACTACTACGAACCATGCGTTTGTTTGGATTCTGACTTCGGCTTGTGTAACGGATACTCTTTCTCTCAATCCCTCTGCTTTATGACCTGTTTCCTCACGTTTTGATCACTGAAACTGCTGCAGACCTCAGCTCATGCACTACGGACTTCCTCCTGTACTAACTTTCAGTTTTTTTGTGTTTTCGGATATGAACTGAATCAATTAGCACATGTTGTGCTCTTAGACTACTTTTGAACCATACACTTTATTCCACGTGAAGCCTTGCTCAGAAAAGTTTCTGGGTTTCCTGCCTGCTTCGAACCTAAGCACGCTTTTGGCAAACAGGTGTCTTTCAACGCTGGATCTGTATAATCACTTGCACCACCTCAGCTGGGGGACTCATTTAGACACCCTGTCCCTCTTCCTCCACTTTAGAGCCATTCCCCAGCTTATCAACCAGTAGGTGTCAGTTTCCTGGTTTCTTGTTCTATTTTGGTCATTTGCACACAGATTGTTGTCATTAATCCCTGTTTCCTTTTCAGCTACCTGGGGACCCGGTGCATCGTTACAGCCACATGTGGCCTCAGTAACTGGTCAGCGAGTTTTTATTACCTCTCTGACTGGTGCTTGGGGACGGAGGTATTCATAGTCTTCGCAAGAATCTGTGACATTGCTCTCGGTGTCCTGGCGCAAGTGCTGAGATAGGCCAGACAGCTTGGAGCACGTTTTAGACTCTAGCAGCTGGACTGGGCTTTGATATAAGAGTGACCTGGAGTTAGTACACGACTCACTCATCGCTGAAAGAGTCTGCGTCACGCATTCTCACTATTACTACCTGAATACACGAACTGGAATACAACCACTGGCCTGCACCACTGGCTATGTCTGATATCAAGAACAAGCACAAGGGCTCCACTATGGATTCCTTTGTTAGCCTGGGGAAGCCTCAAATGCTGGATCCGAATATAGGAACGGACCCGATTGGAGCCCATACACCTCAACCAGACCCACAAGAAGATAAAGTGCTAGCGGCTATAGCTGCCTTACGGTCCTTCCTGGAACACAGAATAGAGGAGGTGAAGGTGGATGTCCAACTTCTCCGCCAAGATGTGAGATCACTTGCGGAATGAGTGACAGAGACGGAATCATTGCTGAAAGACACTGTCACCACCACTGAGGATCTGGTCACTCAGATGAAGTCACTAGAATCCAGAAACACCATCCTGGAACGGAGAGCTGAGGATGCAGAGGGCCTCTCTCGCCAGAATAATGTCAGGGTACTGGGAATCCCAGAGGGTATTGAAGGCAGAGACCCAACAACCTATATATTTTTTTCAAACTCTTTTTATTAAATTCAGTTTTACAACATAAGAACTCATTCCCCCCAGCACTCCCTCCCCCCTGTTCCTCCCCCGAGGCAGATTCTGCATTGTCCTCAACCCATTCCTTTCATGGGTCAACTATCGAGGTTCACTGCAGGTCCAATAATCTTAGGCGCTGGGGGCACCACCCAATTCGAATGTCATCTCTGAGGAAGGCCAAAGTTTCTCCTCCTCACTTGCAAAGGTTTGGAGCATCATGTGTAGCATACGTTGCCCACTCCAGTGCCACAATTTCCCAAATTTTCCTTAGCCCATCTTGTAACATAGGTACGTCTGTGCTTTTCCACCTTTGCGCTATTACTGTCATAGCTGCGAGCGTGAGGACGACTCTAACTTTTTCCCGGGTTCTGAGTTCCCCCTCCCCGACATCTCCCCTAAGTCCAAGTATGATTTGCTCCGGAGGTCTATTTCCCCCCGGTCCGGGGGCCTGTTCCTGCGCTTTTCCCCCTGGTCCATAGGCCTGTTCCTGTGCTTTTTGCACCTCTTGCCATAAGGGTTATATTTTGTGCCATCTTCACAAGATGTGCTCTGCCGTGCCTTTCAACCCACACCCCCTCCAACAGGCTCCCGAGGTCTACGGGTATATCTTGTGGAGACGGGCCGCTGTGTAGTGCCAGCCACACAGTATCTTATACCACCCCTCTTGTAGTTGAGAAGCTCTTGCCAGCTTGGGGATCTTTCTCCATAGTCTCTCCCATTCCTGTCTCTCTCTATCTCCCTTCCCAAGACCCGTTCCCATCCCCGCATATATGGCCAGTGTTGTCTGGGTCGTTCACACTCCAAACTTTTGTAGAGATTTGATATTAATCCCTTTGACCCGTCGTTGGACGAAAGGAACTTTTCAAATTGTGTCCTGCTCCTGGACGCTGCCTGTTTGGTTCTGGGGTTCAGAACCCAGTGCCATATCTGTGCATACCTAAGCCTTTCCCCCCGCCATCATCCCGAATTCTCTCTTGCAATCCTTGAATGAGAGAACCTCTCCATCCCGAAACATGTCCCCCATCGTTCCAACAACCTATATTGAGAATTTGTTCTTACAGGAGTGGGCCCTGGGAAACTATCACAAGGATTTGCTGAGACCGGGAAGTGCTTCTTCAATTTTCAAGAGAGGGAGGGAAGATACAGAGAGACAGTTCTGACATTGCTATTTACCCATATTACACCACTCTAGTCCAGCAATAGAGAAATATATGTGTTCCAGTTAAAGCGAGGCTCTGGCAGAAAGGGCTCACATATATGCTCATATACCCAGCCAGGCTGAAAGTGCTGCATGGCGGAAAGTCGCACTTCTTTGAAAGTCCAGAGGCAGTGTCCATGTGGATGGAAAATAACAATTTGGAGGATCAAGACAATGCTGCAGACAAAGATGGGTGCCCCGCCCTCCTAGAGATGGACACCAACAAACACTAGATCTCGTTAAGTTTGATGATTAGTGGAAGGAACTGTGAACTGATCTACTGGATTATACGCAACTCTGGATGATGTCTGCATAGATCAACAACTTATAAAGCAATCACAAGACATGCAATATATGGAAGGACAGACACCTTGAGAGTGGATCTGTGATGGTTCTTGCTATGCAGTGCTGAATTGTTGCTATTCAGTGGGGGTGAGCGGCATCGTCTACTGGGTGAAGACCAGACTAACCCGATCCATATGGCTCGTCAACGCAACCCTGTTCTCGACCTATTAACTGGTGCCTGATAATATTACTACCCTTGTTAGGCACTCGTCTAGCTGAACGGGAAAGTTCAGTTGTACACTGTTTGTGCCCTGCGTTTAGGGGCTTGTTGTTTGTGTTTTGTTCAATATACCCTGCTGGAGAAACGATGCTTGCATTGTACTTTACAATTTGGATGGAGACTTGGACCAGGTGGAGTCTCTTATTACAATATAAATTGAATAGTGTCATATATCCTAAATATTGAAGCAGAATAGCCATGTGTGTCTTGCAGAATGTGAAGATGTGCTTATATCGTCCTACATTATGGCTACATAATGATACGTCCTACATTATGGTTACAAAATGATAATTCTAACAGGCCATGGCACAAATTAAACTATTGACATGGAATGTGCAGGGTCTTGGCACTTATATCCGCAGGAATGGGGTGAAATCATATCTGAACTGCAAAATGATATCTATAGCCCTCCTCCAAGAAACTCACCTTACGGCTGAGGAACAGGACGTGGTGGTAAACTGTTGGGGTGGGACTGTTTGCAGGGCCCCATACTCTAAGTTTGCTAGAGGGGTGCTCATATGTATCGCTGATTCTCTCCCATTCCGACTACTAGACTTGGACAAAGATGTGGGGGGCTGATACATAATTCTGCTGAGCTACCTTTGCAGTAAAGAACCATCTATCGTGAACTCTTATTTCCCCAACCACATTATACCATCACAAATTCCGATGTTGTGCACACATATTGCCTTAAAACGGGACACTTTTTTTTATATAGGGGGCGATTTTAATTGTGTATGCGATATGACATTGGAAAGATCTGCACCTCCCGGAAGTGGCCAGTCCTTGGCAACTACTGCCTTGAACACAGTGATAGCTAACTTAGATCTAGTAGATGTTTGGAGGGAACTTCATCCTGAGGCCAGAGAGTATTCCTTTTACTCATCACCACATAAATTATACACCAGGATAGATTATGTTTTTGTTGGGTCGGGCCAGCTAACAGAATTTGTTAGTGCTGAATACATGGGTTGCACAGTATATGACCACTCCCCAATTGTTGGTTATATGGGATGATGGGACACCCTGAACCCCCATCCCTACATGGCACATGCCCACAAAAGCTCTATTGGGCCTCCCTTCAGAGAACAGCTTTGTGTCATGCTGGGCTCTTTTCTGGAAGATAACAGTGATAGTGTAAGTAGTTGGGGAACTATTTGGGAAACTTTAAAAGTTGTAACTAGGGGTGAGATAGTTGCCGGAGCTGGGGGCATTTGTAAGAAGTTGAGAGAGGAACTGGAAAACCTGGAGACTAAAGTAAATTAACTCGAGAGGTTTCACTCTGGTGTACTATCTTTCAAGGGAGAACTCAGGGAGGTTAGATCCAAATGCCGAACGGCATGGGAGAGACTGTCCAGGTTTGACTACACCACTCGAACAGCCCGAGCACATATTGAAAGAGACAAGTCCGGGAAATTATTAGCTTGGCTTTGCAGATGGGAACAGCCCAAATTATTGACCACGCTGCTATACCACAAATGTTTGGCCCCGTGGAGAGCACAGACAGCAAGCAATGAGATATTTGCTAATTATTATGCTAAATTGTATAGACTCACAAGTATCCTCTGAAGAAATGGCTGAGGTTTTTGCAACGATCCGGCTCCCGAAGCTCACGGTCAGTCAGAGGGACCATTTGGATCAGGCCTTTACACTACAGGAGCTGGGCGAAGCAATAACCTCTCTCTCCGCAGGCTAAAAGCCGGGAAGTGATGGCCTCCCGGCTGAATTTTATATAATTTGCCAATCTACCCTGGGCCTAAAGCTCTTAAAAGTCTTAGAGGAAACTTTCAATACTGGCATACTCCCAAGCACCATGTGCAAAACATTGGCGGTGCCCATTCTCAACCCGGGAAGCCCGCTGAAGTTTGTGATTCATACCGGCCTCTGGCTATGTTAAATTATGATGTAAAGCTGCTCATTACCTTGTTGGTTGTACGCCCCCGTCAGGGCATTACAACTCTGATACACTCTGACCAAAGTGGATTTGTGCCCGGCCGTAACACCCCTCTGAACTTGCGCAGGCTACAACATATCGACCAGACCAATGCCTGCACTGAACAATACGTGGTGGCATTGCTAGACGCTGCCAGAGCTTTTGACTCAGTATACTGGGAGTGGATAGTCGCAGCACTGCAGGGATTTGGTGCGAATTTCACTGGCTGGGTTAAAATATTGTATACCTGTCCTACAGCCAGATATCGGGACAGTGAACCATCCAGAGGGGAACACAACCGGGATGCCCTCTTTCGCCTATGCTTTATATATTAGCCCTGGAACCAGTGACTGTATACGTGAGACAGGAGTACCTGGTGGCGGGAATTGACGGCAGGGGCTTCACACATCTGGTCCCCTTATATGCGGACGACGTGCTACTATACTTGTGCCAAACGCAGCATAACCTGGCCATAATACTGGAGGTTTTAGACTACTTTGCTAGGCTATCAGGAATCTCCTTTAATAAACAAAAGTTGTGCCTTTTTCCCCCAGGCAGGTTTGCGTGGGATAGATGTGGTTGCATTACAAGAATTGGACTTGAAGTGGAAACCATACTCTTTTAGGTATCTGGGTAAACAAATTGCACATTCCCCCGGGGAAATACATGCGCTCAACTCACAGAGGGTAATGGAGGGCATCAAGAAATCAATGACATTCTGGTCCCAACTACCTCTCTCCCTCATGGGCAGGGTTGCTATAACCAAAATAATTATCCTTCCCATATCCTTATATTGCTTCACTAATGTCCTTTTTTTACATAGAAGCTTCCTTTTTCATGATTAGGAATGCATACTCTGGGATTTTCTGTGGGGGCCGAAAAGGCATAGGTTGGCGATTAACGCTTTGTCTCTGCCCTATGAGGAGGGAGGAGTTCCTATGGTGATGTGTGAACTTGCAGGGCACAGAGTTAGCCGTTTCAGTCAACAGCGAACATCCTGACCGTCGCACTGGAGGCAAAGCGTTTGTTCTCACTCTGCATTGGGCATCCCACAAATGTATGCGTTTCATTTTGCTTTCAATCTGCAATCCTGGTAGCGTAAAATGTTGAGGTTTAACTTCATAACACCAGCGGCTCCAATTTGGGGTTTTAATGTTATTATATTGTTATGATCTCAGAGGTTACAAGGGCCATGTGTCTCACATTCTGAGGCACTTGATCCAGAACCTGTAATTCCAGATCATCTTCCTAGCTAAAGATTAATCCTTTTCAAGAACTGAAATAATGCTTCTCTGAGGGGATTGTGAGCTTGGAGAATCCCACTCCTTCTTCACCTTGGGAGGCACATCAGTTAGCAGCCGAACCAACCCATTGGCTCTCATATATATCAACTGAAACAGTCTATATTGCCTTGTTCTCTCCTCGATGTTCTTCCTTAAAGGTTTATGGTTGTAAAGCAAGGAACCATCGTATTATTCTAGCCCTGTTGTCTTTGAGATTCGCCACCCACGTGGGTGGGGCATGATCCCTCATGAGTGCGAACATTCTCCCTTCCAAACAGTATTATAATTATACAATGGTCCATTTGATGACTAGGGCCTGTAAATCAATGGTAGCGTACCATTCTCTCTGGGAAAGAGCTTACAACTAGTATAAAACAAGGCTAGGATACTCTTAATCATCATACATTTGGGGCAATAAAGCCCCACCTGACCTTAGATACATCTGTCTGCAATACAAAGGGTTCAGATCAATTGGCATTCAGAACAGCAGTGGCTTGCAAAGGCATGCTTTCATGTTTTTCAAAGGCCTCTTCTGTTACCCAGCTCAATCTGGTTGGTTGATGAGTTTTCATCTTTCTTCAATAGGGCTCTTAAAGTTGAGAAAGAAGAGACATTACTTAACTGAATATTGGAGTTGCTCTAAACTGTACTTGAGTTTTTATTTTTGATGAACTCTGTGGTTTGAGTACGAGACACCTCCCACACTCAATTTTTCTGTTTATACTGACATTAAACTTTGAGGGAAGAGAGTACTCGCTGCCACCTTTGTGAAATCAAGAATAATACGAGAGTGGAACTAGCGCACAATATCCATAACGATCCCACAATCTCAATTCAGACTAAATCTTGTACAGAACCCAATATAACCTAGAAACGATTTCAGATCTTTCTTGGTAGTTGGTAGTTTGTAGAGGGAGGACTTTTACTTCTACTGTGTTCTCTTGGGGTTGGATTGATCAATTTCCCACAAAGAAACCCAATTATTTCATGGCATTTTGGGCCACATGCCATTTAGCCAGATTTTCTGAGAAACCTGCTGATCTAAGAGTTATGGAGTTGACCTCCAAATGGTGCATATGTCCAGACCAGGTTTTACTACAGCGTTCCGAGAAAGGTCTAGTGATAGATACACTCAAGGATGATCTAGCAGTTTATGACACCCACTACCTGTTTGTTTATAAATATGATATGAAACCCCACTTCTTGTGTCAAGTTGAGGATAGTCATCCTCACATGGAATTTTGTTTCCTATCATGCATTTGTTTTACCCTTTTATTTTATGTTTAGGGAATACTATTTCACTGCCCAGCTTTCAATAATTGCCCACATCTCTCAGTATGCTTCTTGTTAGCTGGTGTTCACTTGTAGGCTACTCGTCCCAACATGCATACATGTATCTTTCTTATTCATGGTACTACTACCAGCCCACTTCGTCAGGGGCTAATGAACTTAATTCCTGTACCGATTGCTTCCACTGGTCTCTTCTTAAGCTTTGTGCCATCTCTGAGAATTTCCCCTTTTTTCTCTCTAGTGTTGGGCTCCGCTACGGCTCTCATCAGCCTTCCTCCTCACAATTCCTACCTTTGTTCCTCTTCAACACTCCACTGCTCTGTTATTGTTTGCTCTTGCCTGGTTTAACATCAGATAATCTCTCAGTATTCGAGCTGCTCTAATTCTCCGAGCCAAGGTTTGACTTTCTTTCTTGTTTTCTTTTCCACATTGTTCGCAGGCTCCATTTTAATGTACAGGTTCAGCGATCTTATCAGGAAAGTTGGATCACCATTCAAAGGATACAAGATCTTTGAGGGTGAGGGACCAATTTCCAACAGCTCTTCAGCAGGAAGGACACTTCCCCCAGGGGAAGAAACATGCCTCTGCCTGTCTGCAAGGCCCCTGGTCTGAAGGGTCACTGCTTTGTGGCCTCCATAAAGAATAAGTCTTTCCCACCTGGTAGGAATTAATGGAGGGTGCAGGAGGACATCTTCATAATGCTTTTGAAGGAAAGTGCTGCCTGCCTTTTTGGACCAATCCTGAGGAATGTGACTCTCATGGAAAGGAGACATTTAATCCTATGACCTGGGGAGGCTCACCCAGGCCTGCCCCAATGGGTATTTCAATTCTGTGGTCTTTGACATAGGTACATATGTGGGACTGCTGCCTTTGCTACCAGTGGTTAGCTTGGGAGGTTGTCTGCACCTGTCATGATCTCTGCTTCCAAAAGGTCAGGGTTTTCCCAACTCCCTTGGAAGCAGATCCATAACCCAGGTTCCGAGTGCCAACCAGTCCCAATTGGGACCTTTTGGACCCAGTCCTGGCGCCAGTGGCACCAGGCTCATAAATATGCCCAGTCCCAGCGCTGGAAGCGCCAGGCTCATAATGCTTGGGTGGACTTACCTGCAGCAGACCATGCTGCTTACTTGCCTGCCAGTTGAGCCTCTGATCCTCTTCTGTTTGGAACTACTTTTCCTGTTGGGTGGGGCAGGAGCCACTCCCTAGATTCATAACACTGGAACTCTTCTGGAAAGCAGGAACTCTTTTCTTACCTAGGCGTGGCTGTGGAAGGAGACACCTAAGCACTACAGGAGGCTATTTAAACCACACCCGATGGATGAATCTTGCTTTGCGTTATTCTGCATCCTCTGCAGCAGAACGCTCATCGTGTCTTCTGCATCTGATGCTGGGCCTAAGGAAAAAGGCTTACCATCCTGAATCCAGTCTTCAGCAACACCTATAAAGACAAGAAAGAACAGGTTAGCATTACGGTCTTCAGTGACAGCTCTTCACTTACCTGGTCCATCGGCTGTCACCAACGCCTCGCGCTGCATTCCGGCATCTGAAAGACAAAGGCTTACCTACTCTTCGTGCGCTCCGGAGGTCTTCACACTGCATTCCGGCATCTGAAAGACAAAAGCTTACCAACTCTTCGCACGCTCCGGAGGCCTTTGGCGCTGCATCCCGCATCTGAAAGACAAAACAAGGTGCGTTTAAAGACATTGGGGAACTTTAATACTCACGTGCCATTACTCCTTTCCACATCTAACCCAGTGGGTATTCCGGCACCCTGCAGCCGCTCCGAACTTGTACCTGCAAAATAAAAAGACAGTTAGAGCGCATCGTGAAGCAGGCAACAAGCGCTTACTTACGTGCTTCCAGGCGCTTCTATTCATCACACAGACTCCATCTTCAACTCACTTCAGCCCGTCATCCGCCATCGCCGGAACCCTGCAAAACAAGAGACATCATTACTAAAGACTTTAAAGACATTAGAATTACTCGAAACTTACCGTTCGTGCAGTAAACAACGGACAGCAGTCCTCTGAAGTCAAGAGGCCTGCTCCCCTTATCCAGTGAAGAAACTGGTTACAGCACCCTGACCCGAGGCAGATGGAGAGCACAGCGTTCACTTACCTAAGGTGAGAGCGTTAACCTTTGGGGTTCTACAGGAGAAGAGAAAGGGAAGAAGAGTGAGACATTCAATAACCCAGTTCCTTAATCCCATATTTTCTATCTGCAGACATCTTACCCTTCGAGTCAGACATACAGTGCACAGAGGTCCAGCCCAAAGAGCCAGCCGTGTGTTACACATCACCTTTGAAGATACGGTATACGCCCAGTCAAGACCGGCGCCTCTACGGGAATCAGGTGAGCGTTACAGAACGCAAAGCCCACCACAAAACTCCCGTCCAGGCGCTATGGAAACCTCGGATACCGACCAGCTAGCCCAGTTACTTGGGGAACTAAGGGCAGAAGTGCATGCAGCCCGTCAGGAAACGAACGCTCTAAGAAGGGAACTGATTATTTCCAAGGAGCGAACAGATGATCTCGCTAGACAATTGCTACAGTCACAAGCCGGACAGACCCCGTTACCCGCATCTGGGGGAAATCTTCCTTTTACATCCTCTATGAATCCAGTGCAGATCAACCTACCTGGGAATGTTCCTCTGGCTCCGCCCGAACGATTTTCTGGTGACCCAAAGAGGTTTGCAGTATTTATCAATCAGTGCCGGTTGCATTTCTTATGCCGGCCAGCAGCCTTTCCAACTGATCAAGCTAAAGTAGCTTTCGTGCTTTCGTACCTTAGTGGCAATGCGGCAGACTGGTCGATCCCTCTAGTAAATCAAGATGATCCGGTCCTCCATGATTTTCAAGCTTTTCAGCTCAGTATGGAAAAACTGTTCGCAAGACATTCACAGGGGCAGGCCTTGGACAATGAGCTTCTTTCGTTGCGACAAGGTAATCAAGACCTTTTGGCTTATATTGCGTCTTTCAACAGACTGATAGTGGAAACTCAATGGCCTGAGGACAAAAGGATTACGCTGTTTTATAGAGGTCTACGTGGAGAGCTCAAAGATGTGTTAGCCCAAGTAGTGAATCCCCCACAAGATTGTTCGGACTATATAGACTTAGTCGTTCAAATAGATCACAGACTGCAGAACAGGAAGGCCGATCGTTCCAAGTTTGATGCTCGAGTATTTTCCAAACCGCCAACTCCTTCCAAAGGAGTAGACTCCGGGGAACCCATGCAAATAGGGGGTCTGAAAGGTCCTCTAACACAAAAGGAGCGGGAAAGGAGAAAACAGTTGCAATTATGCCTCTATTGCGGAAACTCAGGGCACTTTCTTCGAGACTGTCCGGTGAAACCTGCCAAGAAGGCAGTAGGAGCTGCAGTTACCAAAGTTACAAACTCTGAGCAGGGAAACGACCTCGCCCGACAAGAATAGAGGTCCTCTTGCCGAGCGTGAAAACCAGTTCCGTGACCTCGCATTTCGTGATACCTATGGTCCTCATTAGCCCTGATAATCCGGATCGATTACATGCAATTGAAGCTTACGTCGACAGCGGTGCCATCGGCAATTATGTGGATCATGAAATGGTTTTGAGGATGAATCTAACTCTTTGTCCCAAGGCTGTAAAGGATGTCATTACTACGGTGGATGGTACGGAGATAGCCTCCGGGCCAGTAACGCATACCACTCAAGAGGTGACGCTAGTAAGTCAAGATGGAGACCATGAGAAGATTGTGTTCGATGTGATCAAGGCCCCTCAGTTTCAGATTATTCTAGGAATACCTTGGTTAGAGAAACACAATCCTCTGATCGATTGGCGAGCAAGAACGGTCCAGTTTCCAGAATGTGTCTCTACTTGTCACCCTCCACCTGGTGTTGCACTGGCAGCAATTTCTTCAGAGACTCCCCAGTTACCTCCCGAATACCTAGAATACCAAGATGTTTTCCGGAAGGATCAGGCTAACTCTCTACCTCCTCATAGGTCTTATGACTGCCAGATAGACCTGATACCTGGATCTACTCCTCCTTGTAGTAGAAGTTATGCCCTCACCGAGCCTGAGAACCTTCACCTTCGACAATACCTGGATCAATACCTGGCAAATGGGTTTATTCGTCCTTCCAAGTCCCCTGCTTCTTCAGCTTTGTTCTTCGTTCCAAAAAAGGAAGGAGACCTTAGAACTTGTATAGATTATCGCTCCCTGAACCTGATCACCGTTAAGAATAGATATCCGTTACCTTTGATCCCTGAACTCCTGGACCAAGTCATAAAAGCATGCATATATACAAAGCTGGATCTTAGAGGAGCTTACCACTTGGTACGAGTAAAAGAGGGCGATGAATGGAAGACGGCCTTCCGCACCAAGTATTGGCTATTTGAATATCAGGTCATGCCCTTCGGACTTTGCAATGCCCCGGCCGCCTTTCAATATTTTATGAACGATGTCCTCAGAGAGCTCATAGATGTGTGTGTTGTTGTTTACATTGACGACATCCTCGTTTATTCTTCATCGGAATCTGAACATCGGAAACACGTGAAAATGGTCCTCGAAAGATTGCGTCAACACAAACTTTTCGCTAAATTGGAAAAATGTGTTTTCAACGTGACTGAAGTTGAATTCTTGGGATTCATATTATCACCTGGCGGAGTGCGTATGGATTCAAAGAAGGTCGATGCAGTTCTCAAATGGCCATCACCATCCACCGTAAAAGGTGTGCAAAGCATGTTAGGCTTCGCTAACTTTTACCGCAGGTTTATCCCCGAATTCTCTCGAATAGTTCAGCCCATCACTGCCTTGTTAAAGAAAAACAAACGTTTTGAATGGTCTACCGAGGCGGAACAAGCTTTCCAGGATTTGAAGACTAAATTTATCTCTGCACCAATCTTAAAACACCCTCGCCCCGAACTCCCCTACATCGTGGAAACTGATGCTTCAAGCCTTGCCATGGGGGCAGTTTTATCACAAAAGGACCCGGTAACCAATCAGTTGCATCCCGTGGCATTTTGGTTCCGCAAATTCTCGCCTCCTGAAATCAATTACACGATTACTGACAAGGAACTTCTGGCTATCAAGTCTGCCTTTAAGGCTTGGCGGCATTATCTGCTGGGGGCCCGACACACCGTTACTGTGATTACGGATCACCGAAACCTGCAATATTTGAAAACCGCAAAAGCCCAATCCTCTAGACAACTCCGTTGGGCATTATTCTTTGCCGAGTTTGACTTCATAATTACCTATCGACCTGGTACAAAGAACGGTAAAGCTGATGCCCTTTCTCGGATGGGAGTGGAAGAACACTTGATCAACCCTAAACCTGTACCAATCATTCCCGAACAAAGAATTCTGGGTGTAATCGCCACAGAATCCATAGAGGAAGTTAAGGATAAAGCCAGGCAACTTGTAACTCCAGCAGACATACAGAATTGGCATCTGCAGGGAAAGGACTTTGCAGTAAAGGACAACTTATTGTATTTCCAAGAACGATTATACCTACCCAGCACAGATTTACAGAAAAAAGTCATCTCTTGTTATCACGATTCTTTAATGGAAGGACATCCCGGTATGGCCAAGACCTCAGAAAAGATCAAGCGCTACTTCTGGTGGCCGTCTTGGAAAAAAGATATCAGAGACTTTATAATGTCCTGTGGAGTATGCGCCCAAAACAAGAGTCAAAAGGAAAGACCAGCAGGCCTCTTATGCCCTATTGACATCCCACCTCGCCCTTGGCATACGCTTTCTATGGACTTCATCACCGATCTACCTCCATGCTCCGGATACAATACGATTCTAGTAATCGTGGACTTATTCTCCAAGATGGCGCATTTCATTCCGCTCAAAGGCTTGCCAACAGCAGCAACTCTGGCCCGAGAATTTCTCGAAAACATCGTCCGACTGCACGGTTTTCCTTCGGTTCTAATTTCGGATCGAGGTAGTCAATTTATTTCTCATTTTTGGCGAAGTTGCTGTCGGTCGGCTCAAATTGATGTGAGACTATCGACCAGTCACCACCCTCAGACCGACGGACAAACCGAGAGGACCAATCAAACTCTGGAACAGTATTTACGCTGCATGCTGCAACAAACTGAAAAAACTTGGAAAGACATCCTTTGGATAGCCGAATATGCCTACAATAACTCTGTCCATTCGGGAACTGGGAAAACCCTGTTTTTTCTTTTGTACGGCAGTCACCCTCGAACCTCGGAGTTGGATCCCCTCCAAGATCTTGAAACACCAGCAGTAGACTACCTGCATTCTACAATCACCCAAGCCTTTAAGGAAGCTGTTTCTCACCTTCAAAGGGCTAAAGAACAATACAAGAAAGGAGCAGATCAACATCGGAAGGAAGCCCCTCAATATCAAGTAGGGGATCAAGTCTGGTTATCCACCAAATATCTACCTCTAAAAGGGCCACGCACATTCAACCCAAGATACCTTGGTCCCTATTCCATCACTACCATAGTAAACCCAGTAGCGGTCAAGTTGGACTTGCCCCCGCACATGAAGATACATCCGGTCTTCCACGTCTCTCTATTAAAACCCGTGCAACCTCAAACCCGACTAACTAAATCTCCAAAACCTATCCTAGTTGATGGAGAACTCGAGTTTGAAGTCAAAAGCATTCTGGACTCCAAGATCTCCAAATCTAAACTATTTTACCTAATTGACTGGAAAGGCTACGGCCCCCAAGAGAGATCCTGGGAACCTGCTGAATATGTCCACGCTCCTCGCCTAATCAAAAGATTTCACCGAACATTTCCTGACAAGCCAAAACCCCCGGAGAAGCCCGGTTTGGGAGGGGCCTTGAGGGGGGGTACTGTCATGATCTCTGCTTCCAAAAGGTCAGGGTTTTCCCAACTCCCTTGGAAGCAGATCCATAACCCAGGTTCCGAGTGCCAACCAGTCCCAATTGGGACCTTTTGGACCCAGTCCTGGCGCCAGTGGCACCAGGCTCATAAATATGCCCAGTCCCAGCGCTGGAAGCGCGGGGCTCATAATGCTTGGGTGGACTTACCTGCAGCAGACCATGCTGCTTACTTGCCTGCCAGTTGAGCCTCTGATCCTCTTCTGTTTGGAACTACTTTTCCTGTTGGGTGGGGCAGGAGCCACTCCCTAGATTCATAACACTGGAACTCTTCTGGAAAGCAGGAACTCTTTTCTTACCTAGGCGTGGCTGTGGAAGGAGACACCTAAGCACTACAGGAGGCTATTTAAACCACACCCGATGGATGAATCTTGCTTTGCGTTATTCTGCATCCTCTGCAGCAGAACGCTCATCATGTCTTCTGCATCTGATGCTGGGCCTAAGGAAAAAGGCTTACCATCCTGAATCCAGTCTTCAGCAACACCTATAAAGACAAGAAAGAACAGGTTAGCATTACGGTCTTCAGTGACAGCTCTTCACTTACCTGGTCCATCGGCTGTCACCAACGCCTCGCGCTGCATTCCGGCATCTGAAAGACAAAGGCTTACCTACTCTTCGTGCGCTCCGGAGGTCTTCACACTGCATTCCGGCATCTGAAAGACAAAAGCTTAGCAACTCTTCGCACGCTCCGGAGGCCTTCGGCGCTGCATCCCGCATCTGAAAGACAAAACAAGGTGCGTTTAAAGACATTGGGGAACTTTAATACTCACGTGCCATTACTCCTTTCCACATCTAACCCAGTGGGTATTCCGGCACCATGCAGCCGCTCCGAACTTGTACCTGCAAAATAAAAAGACAGTTAGAGCGCATCGTGAAGCAGGCAACAAGCGCTTACTTACGTGCTTCCAGGCGCTTCTATTCATCACACGGACTCCATCTTCAACTCACTCCAGCCCGTCATCCGCCATCGCCGGAACCCTGCAAAACAAGAGACATCATTACTAAAGACTTTAAAGACATTAGAATTACTCGAAACTTACCGTTCGTGCAGTAAACGACGGACAGCAGTCCTCTGAAGTCAAGAGGCCTGCTCCCCTTATCCAGTGAAGAAACTGGTTACAGCACCCTGCCCCGAGGCAGATGGAGAGCACAGCGTTCACTTACCTAAGGTGAGAGCGTTAACCTTTGGGGTTCTACAGGAGAAGAGAAAGGGAAGAAGAGTGAGACATTCAATAACCCAGTTCCTTAATCCCATATTTTCTATCTGCAGACATCTTACCCTTCGAGTCAGACATACAGTGCACAGAGGTCCAGCCCAAAGAGCCAGCCGTGTGTTACACATCACCTTTGAAGATACGGTATACGCCCAGTCAAGACCGGCGCCTCTACGGGAATCAGGTGAGCGTTACAGCACCCTTATGAAGGATGGGCCACATATGGGCATTGGTCACTCCTCTGCGGTCTTTCATCCCCCTGCTTCTGGAGCAAACCAGTTACAGATGCCAGATATGGACGCTCACACCTTTTGTCCTCAGAGCGTGTATTCTGGGGCCTGCCAGTTGTCTCATGTGACGAATGCTGGGAATTGGTCCCTTCTCCACAAGGGTGAGCCACCCCCTTTGGGACTAGGGAGGCAAGCCGTATCCCCCCGGCGTAGAACCTCCCTTAGGGGACAGGGTCACCAGTTAAAGCTGTTCCCATAGCTCCCTTTAAGTCAGAGTTACAAATCGTGGCTGGATATATGAGGGTTGAGTCATACCATAATGTGCATGGCTCTTTTAAGGTGTCTTGCTTGGTTTCTGACCCAATTCCGTTAACACCCACCTTTGAAAAAAGGGACCAATGGAGTCTCTTGTCTCGTGAAACACAGAAGCCTGGCTGAGGTGCAGAGGAAAGGACGCTTCACTCCCAGAAGGAGCCTGGAGGCAGAACCACGCAGAGAACATGGTGGGTGGAAGCAATCCAGAGTATGCAGAATGCTGCCGAGTTCAGGAAGGTGGAGAGGCCACAGTGTGCAGAGCCGCCTAACCAAGGGATAAGCGAGTTGCCGCTGGAGTGGCATACCAGCGTCCCAACATCCCGGCACGGAAGTCCTGTTGATGACAGGCAGGAGGAAACGAACGACGAGACAGCGCGGATGTGTAATGGTTCCGCAACGAATATGCAAGCTGCCTTCCCCGACGAGCACTGCCGCCAAAGAACAGGTATGTTTCAGACAGAAAGAAGTGGGAGGAGGGCAGTGAGGCACTGAGGTAGCCCACAAGGGGCTAAACCTGCGACTACTTCACAAGGGGGTGAAATCAAGCAGAGGAATGGACGGCTAGGGAGGCCAAAGACACCACAAGGGTTTGAACCTGAGAATACCACACAAGCCGGCTGCCATGTGTCCTTCCCTCCAGCCCCCATGATGGGTAATGGTGGCGCTCTTCCTTTGTCATGCCCGCTGTTGCTGGTTCTGTATGCCTCTGCAAACCAGCACGGGAAGCCCAGAGGTGGTTGCAGCTTCCAATAAGGATACAGACTCCAGGTGAGGGTGCAGGTGTTACATCCGCCCTGCATCCCGCTACGCGGTGACGCAGGGCGCTCTAATAAAAGCCCCGCCCCTGAGCATGGGAGGTAGTTCCGGGCCGACCTGATACCTGAGTGCCGCGTATTCTTTTCGCTCCCGCCGGAGCTGCGACACACGGGCCGCGCGGCCTTGCTTCCTAATGTCTGGTCTCCCCGCGCGCAGAGCCGCGGAGGATGGATGCAACAATGGCGACGAGGAGAACTAAACGAGACACACGCGCCCAGCGCTCGACAGGCTGTTGATGGCCCACGGCCATATAAAACAAATTTTTGGACACCCGGTGGGGGGGGGGGACACACATTTAACCCCCCACCCACAAAAAAAAAAAAGAAACAACATCAGAGGGAAACAAATCCTCAGCAGCATCAACCTGGTCCAACTACCAAAAGGGCATACCACCAAAACGTGGAAGCACCAAGACTCTCTCTCTCTGCCTCCCATGTGTCAGAGTCACCAGGAAACATCGGAGAAGGCCAACTGCTGACCCACATCTACGAATTCAGCACGGCTGCACGTGGTGAGTGCCTGATTTTGACACTACTGCCCATCTGGAAAAACAAAGGGATCGCCCAGGGACCAGTACCAAGGTGAGGCAAGTGAAGCCCAGCAATGGCAACCGGCACATCCACCCCCAGACCCGGCACACCTTCAAGATTGGTGGCAAACCTATCGATGTCATCACCACAGGCACGCCCGCAAGGGAATTCCTCGGGAATGATCCAGCCTTTTGACCCATTTACAGACCCGTCATCAGTTGGCCCCAGATGGCAGCTATGGATCCAAAATTCGAAATGGCGATGGACTGCAAGGTCATAACCACTGCCAGGAAGATGAGGTTGCACCTGCTGCTAAACGTGGGGGACGAGGTACTACGCATTTTTAACTCGCTAACCATTGATGATGGCCAGGACATATACCAACAAGCAAAAGATGCCCTGACCGCGCATTTTCTCCCACAACTAAATCCGGACTATGAAACCTTCATATTCTGCACCACTATTCAGGCAGAAGAAGAAACCTTGGACGCCTACCACACACGGTTTAGGAAGTTAGCAATTTCGTGTGAATTTACAAACGTCGAAAAGGAAATCCGGAGACAACTCATCAACGGCATCCAATCGGAAAAACTGAGACGGATGGTACTTGGGGAGAAAGGCATCTCTCTCACACGAATTCTCGAATTGGGTCGACAAAGAGAACTGACACATACCAGGGCTGCCAACATGGGAGCAACGCTACAAAAACTACAGCCTGCCCTCACGACAGCCATGGTGTCCCATGTCACCAATAGACAATTCATGAGGGACGAGGCTGGTGGCAACTACGCACAAAACAGGTGGCAGCCACGTGTCCCGGGCCCCACGGAGTGTGGATGGTGTGGTGGACCGCGACATGGACGGCAAAACTGCCCCGCGCAAGGAACAACATGCACGGCATGTGGCAGAAAGGACCACTATACGAAAGTATGCCGATCAACGGCCACCCCAACAAAGCCCCTGCAGAACCCTCAAGAAAAGTGCGGGACCAAGAAGAAGAAGCAGGCTAGCGCAAGGTGAGTCGAAACCGCCAACTCATCGACTGAGGAAGAAGGAGATGATGTCTCAGGGACGCCACATGAAGCCGGAAAGGAACAATGGAGAAAAGGGAGGAAGGTTTACCTCATGTCGGCGTTGGATCAAGGGCAGACAACACAGAGGAAGAATCTCCCGAGGCGCAAATGTTTGGTCACCCTCCAAAACCAACAAGTATGGATGACCATCGACACAGGAGCCTCCGTAAACATCATGCCCACAAGCACGTTCCAGACGTTGCAACCACAACCAGATCTGAAGGACACAGACACACTGCTGTTTGCGTACAGCAGCCGGAAGCCCCTACCGGTCGTCGGCAGGTTCCGCACCACCCTCGGCCATGGTGAAAACAGACTACGGTCAAAAATCTACGTCGTGAAGGCGGGGATCGAATGCCTTCTGAGTGGGGACGCGGCTGAAGATCTGGGGTTGGTCAAGTTCATCTGCCAACTGGATGAAGTGCAAGAAGTCGAGAACATTTTGAAGCATTACCCCAACCTGCAAAAGGGGATAGGGTGTTTGAAAGGAAAGACAATCAGGCTACACATTGACGAATCGGTACAGCTGAAGGCAGTGAGACACAGGAGGACACCGTTCCACATGCGAGAACTAGTGGAGAAAGAACTCAAAGCGTTGGAAGAAGCTGGAATAATAGAGGGAGTGACTGGGCCTACACCATGGGTCTCCCCGATGGTAGTAACAAGAAAGCCCAAACAGCCCGGCAAAGTCCGGATTTGCATAGACATGCGTCTTCCAAACACCGCCATCAAACGGGAGCGGCACATCACACCCACGCTCGACGAAATCGTGGCCGACCTTACAGGGTCGCGGGTGTTCTCCAAAGTTGATCTGAAAGCAGGATACCACCAGCTAAAGCTTCACAGAGACTCTCGCTACATAACGACCTTCTCAACACATCTGGGGCTGCGGAGATACAAACGCCTGAGTTTCGGAATATCATCGGCAGCCGAAGTCTTCCAACAAACAATTCAGGAGGTCATCCGAGACATACCTGGTGTCCTCAATGTGAGCGACGATATCCTGATCCACGCTCATGACAGAGAAGAACATCTCAAGAGGCTCCAAACGCTGTTGGGCAGGCTAGAAGACGCAGGATTAACAATACACAAAGAGAAATGCAGATTTTTCAAGTCGGAAATCACGTTCTTTGGGTACAAATTCAGCAGCACGGGCATTTCCCCTGACCCGCAGAAGGTCGCCGACATTCAAGCCGCAAGCCCGCCAATGACACCCACTGAACTGCGTAGCTTCCTGGGCATGGCCACTTACTGCGGGAGGTTCATCCGCAATCTGGCCACCCTCTCGGAACCCCTACGTGAGCTGACCAAACTAAACACCAAATGGAATTGGGGGCAATAGTGTCAGGAGGCCTTCGAGAACATTAAGGAGTCCCTGTCCGTCGACACAAAAATGGCGTACTACGACACCGAGCTCCCGACAGAGTTATTCGTGGATGCGAGCCCCGTAGGGCTAGGGGCCATCCTCATGCAGGTCACCAAAGAAGAGGAGAAGAGGCCCATCGCATACGCATCAAGAGCTCTCACTATGACAGAACAACGGTACTCCCACGTTGAGAAGGAGGCTATTGCCGTACTATGGGGGTGTCGTCATTTTCACCTATACCTCTATGGACGGAGATTTACGTCAGTTACAGATCACAAACCTCTATTACCCATCTTCATGGGCACGTCTTCACACCAGTCAGCAAGGATAACCAAATGGCTGTTGCACCTCCAGCAGTACAATTTTGAACTGGCCTACCAGCCCGGCGGACTTCCTCTCAAGACACCCTCGAGCAGCAACCCCACAAGAAGTCCAAGTAGCCGAGGAGACCGAGGAGCACATATGCCAGGTGGTGCGAGCCATGAGGCCAAAGGCCGTCAGCATCGAGGACATTGAGTCAGAGACCCACAAGGACCCATGTTGCAACCTGGTGAAGGACGCCATCATCTCAGGCGACTGGAAGTTTTTCATGAAGAACACCCACAACAGGACAGTGGAAGCAAAGGTGTTTCTCTCCGGGATATTCACCATAAGACAAGACCTGTCGATCACAGAGAGCGGATAGCTGCTCAGGGGCAATCGGATTGTCATCCCACCGAGCATCCAGGACAGAATAGTGGCACAAGCCCACGGAGGACACCAAGGGATGGCTCGGACCAAAGCTCGAATCAGGCACCGGGTGTGGTTCCCACAGATCGACGAGAAGGTGGAAAGTCTGATAAACACCTGCCTACACTGTCAGATAACCGGGGCTCTGCCAGAACCAGAACCCATTCAGTCAGCGGAACGTGGTCGTGGTCGATGGGATGCAATCAGCATCGATTTCTGCACTCTACAAGAAGGCCTCTACCTCCTGGTGGCCATTGACGACCACTCCCGATACCCTGAAGTCGAGATAGTGGAATCCACAGCAGCAGAGGTGGTTATCCCTGCCATGGAGAAGATGTTTGCAACACATGGTCTACCCATCACCATCAAAAGCGACAATGGTTCCCCCTTTCAAGGGGCGGAGTTCAAACAGTACCTGCACGAACTAAACATTAAGTGCCATCACATCATGCCGAGATGGCCCCAGGCGAACGGCGATGTGGAAAGTTTCATGAGGACCCTGAACAAAGTGCTAAGAGTGTCAAAGGCAAACGCTAGCCCGTGGAAAATTGACCTGTACCGTTTTCTGCGAAACTATCGGTTCACCCCCCACAGCTCGACGGGTGTCCCGCCAGCCGACCTCATGTATGGCACCGTAATAAAGTCCTCTATCCCACATCACCCCAGCAGGACCCCGGACGAAGTCGACAAGGAGCGCACTGAGAGAAGGAGAACGAGTGCCAACGCACACATGAGTGCCAAGAGGAGGGCGAGACCGTCCGACCACCAGGTGGGCGACCAGGTGGTCATGTTGTGAAATCCGACAAGATCTAAACTGGACACCAGATATGAAGAGCTCCCATGGGCTGTCAGTGGGAAGCAAGGGACCATGGTGACAGTAAAAAGAAGACGCCGACAGGTGACACGAAATGAGTTTTGGTTCAAGGCGGTACCACGCAACCTGTGGACCGATGACGAAGGCCACCATGAAGATGAAGAATCTCAGTCCAACGAAGGAGAACCCGCTCACCTCCAGGACGAGGTAGCAGTGGGTGACAGGACGTGGGAGCAGTGGAGCGAGCCGGACACGGGTGAGCCGGACAGAGAAGGTGAGACACCCAGTGGGACAGTGGAGATCAGCCCCAGAGGCGGGCGATATAGTTTGAGAACTGCCACGAGACCGCCCGCCAGGCTCAAAGACTATGTGTGGTAGCCAGCCTCCTGTGAACTGTGAGTAGGGAGGATCCATGGAGGTTTAGTAGTTTCAACTGTTTGAATCAGAGTTCACAATATGTTTTGTTTGATGTTAACCTCATTTGAAATAAAGGAGGAATGTTACATCCGCCCTGCATCCTGCTACGCGGTGACGCAGGGCGCTCTAATAAAAGCCCCGCCCCCGAGCACGGGAGGCAGTTCTGGGCCGACCTGATACCTGAGTGCTGCGTATTCTTTTCGCTCCCGCCGGAGCTGCGAGACACGGGCTGCGCGGCCTTGCTTCCTAATGTCTGATCTCCCCGCGCGCAGAGCCGCGGAGGCTGGATGCAACAGCAGGTTCCATATGATAATGTCCCAGCAAAAATGTCGTCTGACAAAAATGTCACCAAAAAATGGCTGTGGTTTGCCAGGGACATTATCACATTGAACATGCAGGGGACAACCCTGCAACCCCGAAAAACTTTTTTTTCCTTCAAGGGGAGTAGGTGACACCTCTGCAACACCTGCTGCCTTAGACCCCATACATATGGTTACCATATATAAAGTTGCCACAGCCTTTTCCGGCAACCACATGTAAGGCGACCATATATATGGGAATAATATTACCAGATACCGAGGCTGGACGCCCAGGAGCGGATTACGCTAGCCACAGTGTGACACCCCTAGTCAATGTGTCTTTTTTCCTTTTCCTTCTTTTTCCCTTTTCTACACATCGCTTGACCAAAGGTGCCGATTCATTCTGAAACATGTGTTGGCTGAATTATAGCCGATTGCCACAAGCTTTTGACTATGACAATAACAGGTGACATGCTTATGGTTTAATTGTAATGTATTTTGGATAAATCTTTTTGCGCACAAGGAAGGTGTTGTGTAGCAGGAAACCATATGGCGTGTTTTCGCTAAAGGTTGGGTTACTGTTAGGGAGCAAGAAGTGTTGAATTCTGCCCTCTGTGCCATCTTGCTTACATAGGTCACTATTTCTAAGTAACCCCAGTCCTAGGCAGAGGTTGGCGAAGAAAGGGGTGGACAAAGATATATTTGATCATATTCAGAAGGCACAGATTTAAGTTACGAGTGGCACTGGCCCCACAATGCTTAGGGAAATGTCAGGTGTGCACAATAAAAAGGTACGGTGACACACACACACACAGCACATGCGCGATTACCTCGTGGGGACCCCCCCCCCCCCTTGCGCAGGTCTGTGCGTCAGTGGGACAAGAGCGTATAAGTGGCTCTGTGATGTATTTATTTTTAAATCATTGGATTCTTTTCTGGTTATTGCCAGCTAGGAAGCCCTTTAAGAGCTGCATGTCCTGTCGGGGACCTTCTCCTGAGGTGGACTGTGGACATGCACCATCTTTGCCTCCTGTGCCTGGACCCTGATCGCTTTTTTCGAAGCATTGCAAAGGCTGGCTTTTCAATCAAGACTTTACAGGTGGGAAGGCATATTTCAGTGACAACCTCTGGCGATGGTAACAGTCTTTGTAGCAAACAGAAAGGTAAGGATGACTTTTTATTTACTTTGCGTTAGTCAGTGGACAGCCCGGTGCTAGGACTCTGTTCGAACCTGGTCAGGTGGGAGGGGCAACTTAGTAACCTTTCCTCTTTCACGCATGCTCTATTTCGCGGCATGCCCAAAGGGTCCTCAGATGTATACACAGGGCAGGTAAGGCTCCCAGTGTCATGAGTTTACCATTGGCTTCACAGCGCCCCTTCTCAATCTCATAGTCCATATGAATGGCCACTGACAAGAATGTGACTGAGGCCCTGCGATCCCCATAACTCTGGGTCTACTCAAAGTGCTCACATGGGTCTTGAATGCGCATTTTGTTTTCACTTAAGTTTGGACTCCTTAGAACGACTTGACATGAATGTTCAGGAAATAAAACATATATTTGAGGAGTTCGTAACTCAGATAACCGTTTATTGGTTCCATAATTAGGAGAGGGAGCTAATTAAGAAGCTGTTTAATTAACGCATGTGTATAAGTACACAAGAAAAAGCATGTGCTGTTATTGCCATTAAAAGTACAGAATAGAAATATACTGCTATAATATTCAGCAACAAAAACAAATGCAAAAGTTAATGCCATCTTAAAAGCAAGTCATCACATTTGTATTGCTGAAACACAGGCGGTTATAGTAGTATAGTATACGCAGCTGTAAAAATGACAATTACTCACTGGGGTTTAAACTAAAAAGAATATTTGCAGCCTTCCTGCCTGGCTTGAAACGTTCTCTTCTCTTGCTCTCCCTAGTTCCCCAAATGATGCTGTGGCTAGTCAGCCAGAGCCAGCTCAAGGGGGAGATCAAGGGGTGCGGCCAAACAGGGGCGCAGAAAATAAAGGACGCTGCCATCTCACACAATGTCAAGTGTCATGTAAGGTGTCAGTCAATGACTTTCTATTAGTAAGTGATAGTAGTAGATGGGGCCCCCTTTCCTCTTCAAGTACATTTTGACAGGTGGGAATGCCACCTTTGTGACGGCGGTCTCGCCCCCTTTTGATAGGCTTTTGATATGAATTTTAATATCAAAAATGTTTAATATCAAAATGATATCAAAATGCTATCAAATGTATATTTTAATAGGAAGTTTTAAATGTTTTGATATGGAAAGGGTATCATTTATATCAGTTCGACATAAAGTTTATATTAAAAGGATTTTAATATAAATATTAAAATGTTTTTAATATGGGAGCGTGCATGTGCGCTGTTACTTGGTCGAGGGCATAGTGAGGAGAAAGCCGGCGAGTGTGAGGTGTTGGTGACGCCGTGATGATGCGGGAGTGGGCTGTGGCCGTGATGGTATGACGTCATGATGTTATATAAAGCTGGCCTTTGATAAGCCTTTGAATAATTTTATGTAAACTTTATATTATTTATTTATAAAACCAAAGAAAAAATGTGCTATCAAAAAATTTGGTTTGATATAAAAAATATAGATAACATTTTTTTTAAATGTGATAACATTTTTGGGGATATCAAACATTTTTGATATCAGATTTTTTATATCAAAATTATATCTGATTTTTTTTATATCAAAGTAATTAAAAACGTCAATTTTTAATATCAAAATAAAAAAATATAAAATGTATATCAAAATTGAAAATAATTTTAATATAAATATGTTACAAAAGTTTTTATATCAACATTTAACAAAATTGATATCTAAATTATGTCGAATTTTTAATATCAAAATTATATTGATTTTCATATATCACTTTTTTTATATCAAAATGATATCAGAATGTTTTAAATCAAAAAAGTTTTTTGTATATCAAAATTAAAAAATGTGATATCAAAATGTTTTGATATCAAAATTATATCGGAGGGCATGCCCGGGCACGCAAGCGTTTTGAACATGTTATGGTAAAAGCTGCACTATTTTTTTTTTTAAAACAGCTGAGTTACAGGGCTTGTGAATATATAGTTTATATATGTTCTATTCACACAATTCTGCTGCTATATTCATCCAAGGTTGTTTCAGGTATGCTCTGTGTGCACAAATCTGGGCAAAACAGTACACAAATGAAATGACCAAATTTGAAGCAAAGATTTTAAACATTTTGTTTAGAATGCCTAAATCTGTTTCTATTGAATATATTGTTAAGACTGTTGGGGGTTGGTGGTCTCTCTGGTGCCGCTGGCGCAATTGGACTCATGTCAGGGCTTTCTTCTGCACTCCCTCCAAGATCGCGCCAGTGAATGCAGGTAGTGTGCTAGTGTCGAATGACTTCCCAAGATGGACTTTGCCCATGGTCTCTCACAGAAACACTTATCAAGGCTGGGATCCACACACTCCTCGCGTCACTTCTCCCCATTGAAGACGCATCGTAAGTTCCCCGAATACTAGGTACTGTTTCTATTCTCTAATTGCATGTACTTCGTTCACGATCTCTATCGGATCTCTCTCTTTTAGAACGCTAGCAGTAATAGTGTCAGCGTCCTCGCTGAATCCTCGTTTCAGCTCTCCCTTCCGGGAACACGATCACGTTGCTTAACAACGGTATGAAATCACTTCTCTTCGTTATATTTTCTACTCCCTATTGTATTTCAGAAATACTTACGGATCTTTCATCTTACAGAATATCGATACCTTTACATCATCCAACCCACTTCTTCAGAAGGAAGAGACCGCGCGTGTCAGTTCGGTCATTCTCTATGAAGACAGGACACACACGCTCTGCTTGTCTAGCGACAAGGATTATTTGAAGACCTTCGAATCCAAGCTACGGTAGCAACTCTCTCCTTATTCACTCTTTACTAACTCACACGTATTCCCAAACTTAACATTCTATTTCTGCCATACTGTAGGAAATCCAGATCTCAACCCTGTATGCTCAACCTAAATTACTGACTCCCTGCTAAAGAACGAACAGCTCCGCTATTCTGGTACTTACCTTCTTTTCTGAATAAATCATCCATGTCCGTTTCCACACAATCCTTAATCATGCATGTTCATTAAATCCTTTAGATCATCGCCATTTTAGGAAAACCTCCATGATACACGGAACCATGTTCTTGAAGAGCAGTGGTTAACCAGTCTCCTGAATTCCTGCAATTCTCCAGCCATTTGCAGACTTCATCGACCAGGGTTTTCTTCCCCCAAGGGTTTCCCTTGGGGTTCTGGGTCTTATCATGCTGTTTTACAGCAGAGGAGTCGTAGGGCCTTGAGGGGACTTCTCACTTGCTTCTGTTTGCGGTCTGATCCAGGTTAGTGCATTTAGCATTATTTGAATCCAGTTTCTTCTGTGAACTATACAGATTAACAGAAAGTGACGCCTAAAAAAGAATACGCGCTGCATCTAACATGGAACAGACAGTACAACAATGAGTAAATGCAGTCCAAAACCTTACTAGTGAAGTGAAAAATTTCAAACAGGAAAATACAGTCCTACGCCAACAGATGGGTAGGACTCCTCATAGCTCAGATTTTCTGCCGGGTCCTTTGCCCGGGGGTAAATTTGACGGCAATCCACACAAGTTGAAAGAAAATAATTTTTGGACTCCTGCACTGTCCAATTTGCCTTTAAAGGTTCATTTTTTTCTCACAGATCGAGACAAAGTGGGACATATGATTTCTCACCTATCAGGCGCTGCCTTAGCCTGTGCAACCCCATTGGTTACGACAAACAATACTATTCTCGATTCTTACCCGGCCTTTACTCACTGCTTTAAAACTATGTTTGAAAGGCAGGAGATCACCGTCCCCTCTCAAGAACAATTGTTAGATTTTCGTCAAGGTACGCAAGACCTCCTCACTTATATTACACGCTTTAAACAAATGGCCGCCAACACTGCATGGCCAGAGGGTGCTCTTATTACCTTGTTTAGGAGAGGCCTGTCTGAGGATTTAACAGATGAAGTGTCAAGGGTGCCACGGTCAGCCAATCTTGTGAAAATGATTGCCCCCACTATGCAGTTTGATTATCGTCTTCAAGAACGTCTTCACAAATGACGAAAGCATAGAGGGCATTGCTACCTTCCAGACACTTTCATACCTATTCCCAAATCCATTCCTACTGATAAACCAATGCAACTAGCGGTAGCTCGTGGTCCGTTGACCCAGGAGACCCTGATTCGCCATCGTACCAATGGGCTGTGTATGTACTGTGGTTCAAAGGATCATTTGGTCCATGCATGTCCAGTGGCTCCCCCTCGCAAGTCGGGAAATGCTGGAAATGCCGGAGAAGCAAGGAAAATAGTGTTGCAAAATCAATCTACCTATCTTCCCTACCCATATGCTCTTCCCTTGCTATTATGCCCTATCCTCCTCCACCCCCAGTCACCTTCCTTCAACTCCCATAGTCACCATTCCCATTTACCTCCACTGCCACCTGCCCCGACCAGCCCACAGCATGTCTTTCTTAGCCTGCCTGGGAAACATCGAGGGTGATGCATCCTCCACCTCATCTCAGAGGGCTGAGGAGTGGGGGGCCCCCCAGTCTTTGTTCCATCTGAGATGGTGTTCGCCCAACAATGCCTTCCTGATCACTGTTGTTACTCCCAAGAGGCCCCAGAGGTGGTGCTTGTGGTCCCTCCATCTTATGTGAAGGATAAACCCCCCCTCAGAATACTGAAGTAAGGAATAGGAGATTTTGTTTGTTAGAAAATGACATTGCATTTTTGCAGCACATTTGAATTGAGTTGAGGGTGTAAGGGAATGCTAGCATGTAGGAGAGAGTGCTATGGCTGGGAGAGCTGCCTGAGGAGGCAGACTGTGCAGGTTGATGGGATTCCGGCCACCAGGTATCACTCCTGGTGGGGTGTGGCAGGGAGGAAAAGGCCTTGCTCCCCTGCCATGCCCCTATGCATTATTGCTTGGTACATACTGGTTATAATATGCAATTGTCCATGATGACGTTTTGTTTGATGTGTTTACTTTGATTTGCTATTGAATAACACAATTTTGTTCAATAAATGCAGCCTGATATTTTCAAAGAAAGATGTGTGTGTGCTTACTCCTGGCGGGTTCCAATGCTTGTGCTGTTCTCTATTAAACCATGAGTGGGGCATTTGGAATAGCTTATAATGCAAAATGAATCACTTCTAGGGTCACCTCATTTTAGCAGGTACGTCATAGTGAAATTAAATGATTTGTACAAGATCACACACTTCTGTTAAGTGGTGTAGCCAGAATTTGAGCCGAGCCTGAAATTAAGATACTTGACCATGCATCTTCCAAGCTCAACTTGGTACACATATGTGTTGAAGTTTGGTTTTGAACACCTACAATAATACTTAATGTTATACAGATTACGCACAAGTCAAATGATAAATCAACCTGACAATGCATTCATCTTAGTAGAAATGTATTGATGAAGAAATGTATTGATAAAAGAGCATGAGGGGCATTTTGTTTTGAATCCTAAATTGCACAGGAAGGGACCACACATGTTTGCACTTTTTGCAAAAGGGCAAATTCTTTAATTGTTGCTCTACATTTCCACTACGTGTCTGGGAAAGTGTAAATCACTTTAACGATTGTGGGAACCAACCACAATGGATTCCTTTGAAATCTGCCTGCTTTTGACAGGTGTAAATGTCAGACGGATCCCAGAGGTATCCATTGGTGTTCTGCCAACGTAAAATACATGCTGGTAGAAAACCAATCTGATTTGGTCTCCAACCTCACATGCCAAATCATACAAAATGCATTTATCACCACTTATTGCACTCTGCTACGCTTGGAAAATGATCCCCTATGATTGTAGCTTTGTTTTCCCCATCCTGAATGGAAGCATAAAGGCTCCAGCATAGACATTAATGAGAATTTACAAGAAAACTCATACAGGCACAAAGTAAAATGAAATGCATGACAAGATCATTGTTTCACACCACTTGTTCTGTATACTAATCACCCAACAATCACACTTAGATAGCTTGTTAAAACCCTATATAATTTAAAGAAAAAAGTACTACTACCTGTTACCTTTTCTCATCCCTAACTACTTTCTGTTAATCACTTCCTGTTGTAAATAAGTTGCCTCTGTGACACGTTAAAAAGATACGACCTCAGTGGGAGGACCTGTGCATCCCTGGCTGTTTGTATTTGGGGGAGAGAGGCAGGGGTCATGGACATTTTTCCAAGGTCCAAATGTTAAATCCACCTCTGATTGCACTCTTTAGGAAATATTTAAATACTGCTTTTTAGTTTTAAAAGATGTACCCCTTTTTATACTTTGCACGCAACATTATAGGAAACACTCTTCTCTCGTGTTATTTTAAAGGTGCTCTTTATGGGATTCCGGCACTGCCTAAACATGCAGCACCCAGGATTTACATTATACTTTCGAAATAAGACCCACAATGCGCTGATGTATTCTGTTGCAATGCAAAATCTGTTAAGTTACTCAAACAGTATGAGCTTATCAAGTTGGTACTTAGTTTGAATCATGAAACATTCTGGCAGAATAGCCTAGGCTTCCACACATACAAAGATACATTCTATTTAGGTTGGAGCCCCAGTGTTAAGTATGCATGAGAAGATCTAAAACTGGTCCATACTTGCCATCCTAGCCTTATCATTTTCAGGTAGGGGCTTGTTGGACCAACTCAGTGAGGTGCATCTTGATTACCTAGGCGTAGCAAGCAAGGCACTCACATCTTGGCATATACATGTTCACTTCGGTAGACAAACTGAAACCAACATGCATTGACAAAGCCAACAGCTTGGACTTCTGATTAGGCATGGATAGACATTTGCCAGGCACTGGCATATGGGTACCATCTAGCCATAACATGGGATCAGCTGGAAAATGGTGCGAGTACCTGGGCATATGATGGCATTGCCTGGAAAATGTCTAATACCTATAGACAAGCAAAAACTGTTGGCTTTGCGATTGCTTGTTTAAGACAGTTCTTCAGGCAGAGGCATTGACAAAGATATTGCTTATAAAATCAACTAGCTGAAGAGACACATTTTTTTGTATCATACCAGGAGCACATTTACAGTGGCAGTGAAGTATTTAAACACTAAAAGAATGCTTAGATATAACACTGGCTTTCCCTATATAGCAACACGTTTGGTGTTACTTTGTGATAGAGCTTGCTCAAGGAGTTCCAGAAAGGTTACGTTTTGGTGGCGAGAGGCAGGTAGTTGGTGGTAATACCGTGGCTCTAACATAGCCATGGCTAATCATTGAGTGGGTCAATGACCAAATGCACACATACGATGTGTGTTTCTCCTCACATTATATCTCCATCCTATCTGTGTTCCACTGCATGAGTTCTGGCTTGAACCTAATAGGAAAAAGTCTGAATCAATTAGAATCACTGGCATTGCACTGGCCAGCCTTCTTTACCATTGTTTGCAAATCAGCCTTTGCCCATGCACCAATGCGAGAAGCCCTTCCCAAACTGCTAGACCACAAGGTCTAAAAATGCATGGGGTTGCCGTGTTCCACTGCAGAGGGGTCATGGCCTAGCAATTGAGATTGGACTGCACCTTTTGGTGGCAGCACCAAGAGTCATTTGCGAATGGCTTGTCCCCTTCTGTAATTGCACAGACATACTACAGAATTATGGCATGGAATGCTGCACAGAGCAACGGTAGTGGTAATGTTTAATTCAAAGCCTTGCATCCATCACTTTTTATTTTACTACACTGCAGAATTACATTAGCATTACTATCAACCTTATCTTTTTACTTATACACAAGTAGTTAATGCAGCAGAATAAATACTTTGAATGTAATTTGTAACTTCCCCCAGTCAGATGATGCACCTTCTTCAGAAATCTGTGTTCAAGCAACATCATCTGTCATTTATTGTTTGATATAGTTAATCATTTTATTAAGCATGATGTGAAAAACCGCTATATTCCCACAAAAGATAAACATGCTTTAAATTACAGAAAGCAAAACTGTGATTTTAGGTTTGAGAAAATAGTTGTAGGCAGCCTGCTTGAACAAGTGTGCTACCTCACTTATAGATGTGAATGGCCCTCCATCTCCCTGTCATTTCATGGCTGGTGGGGCATACATTTCTAATTCTATATATTTCTAGAGCGCGAACGCCCATAGGCATCAAGGTGCTATATCATTATCTAGGGCATGAAAACAAATTCTGGCCGACCTCTTGCAGTACAGCCTCTCAGAATGATATCTCTGTAGTTGCTGCTGCATGTGTATAGGAAAATCCACCCACACCCATATTTCATCAGGTCCCACTGGCACGGCCTAATCTCTAGGGGGGGCCAGCGGGAGGGTTTGGGGGGCTTGGCCCCCCTGCAAGCGTACCTGGGCAATAGAATTTCCCACTGATGTGAGCTTGGGTTTTAGATTGTCCCAAGTGTCCCCCTGTCAAATGAGAGTGTGCGATCTCTAGCACGATCTTGTGATGGGTTTAGGGTAATACTAACTGAGTTTTACTCAGGCCTTCCCTGGAGGTGTCCTTCTATATAGTAATCCCTGTTTCAGGAAGAAAAAGGGGCTCCCCTTCTCATGTCCTCCTCCCTCAGGAATAACTTGCAAGAAAGCCTCAGCGAGTGCTGGATCATTTCGCTGGGCAAAGGCTAGATCGGGAAGGATGTTAGGTTCCTCTTCTCTTTTTGTCTCAGTGATACGTGTCTCATCGGCCTCTCCAAAGCATAAGCTACCTCTCTGTTTCCTCCGGTTCACTTTCTTCCTCAAAACGGGGAAATAGAGCCTTCTCAAAAATTCCTTGTGCAATTTTGTCCCCAGGGCATATTTCAAACTGAGTTTTGGCATGGTTCTGTAGGAGAACCTTTATGTCTCCCCGAAAGTCTGGATCTATAACGCCTGCTAGGACATCTAAACCAAACTTCCAGGCCATGCCAGATTTTGGGGCCAATCTTATATAACAACCCCCGGGGGGGATTAGAACTAAGTCAGTGGGAATCATCCTTCTTTTCCCAGGAGGGATAGTGGCTTCTCTGCTGCTGCAAATATCAAAGCCTATGGATTTGTTTGTGGCGGAAGAGGGGTCTGAGGCTCTGTGATTACGTTTCTAGAATTTTAGGGTCCCCCAATTTGTCTCAATTGAATCGTATCCCACGCTGACACCATATCTAAGGGAGGCATGGTATCACAAGTATGACACTGACAAAAAAGGTACAATTTGTAAAACCTTTATTGACGTTTCAATGGGGTTTTCCCTATAGCTACGATGGGAGTAGTCTCAGCCATCAAATAATAAATAAAACAGGCCTATTTGAGTCTGTCAAATCAAAATGGCCTATACTAACAGAAATCTAATGCTGCCTTATATTGTGTACACAAAGTGTGAAAAGGAGAATATGAATGCAAAGGAAAGTCGTTGTTCAAATATAAAGAATAAATGTGGCTGAGTCAGTTCTCCTCCCCACGCTGGACAGCACAGAGTAAGGCGGTCCCTGTAGGCAAGATGACACACTTGGCTCCTGCTCTTAACACAAAGGCAGTTCAAGATGTGGATCGAGGCCCGCCTAGCCTTCCACGCCAAAGTCTTACTTTCCAATGTCCAAAACACAGTTCACCAAAATGTTCATGTCAGTCCCCCTCGGTTGGGCTCAGACCTCTTAAAGCAAAAATTCACACCAGTCTCCCGCAGACGGGCTCAGATCTTTCCCAGCAAATGTTCACATCGGTTTCCCCCAGTCGGGCTCAGACCTCTCAAAGCAAACGTTTACAATAGGTCTCCCTCAGTCGAGCTCTGACCTCCTACAGAAAAACCAAACACTTGTAGGGGTTTCCTTCCCCAAGCTTAATTCACCTCCTTTAGGGGTTCCCTTCCCCTAACTTACCTTGTACACCATTGGTCTCCCTCTGTCGGGCTCAGACTATTTACTGATGCCGAAGACTTTAGAATGTGTGTAACTTTTTTCTACAGACCTCTGCAGACCACTTTGACTTTCCAGCGATCAACTTGTACTCTTTTATTATTTGCCCCAGTGCTTTCTGGTCTGGGTAGTTCAATGTATTCTGCAATGTTCACAGTTTACTTTCCCCTTTCTTTCTCTGGGTCAATTGCAATCACTTTGCTTTTACAGTTCATTCACTTTTTTCCCACAAACTTTTCACCTTTTACTGAGACTTTTGAGTGGGCTACTTCCTTTCACCGGACCACTCCATTACTCAGTATCGCTGACTTTACAGCTATCGTTATTTCAAAATTCATTTGCAGGTCTGCCTTTCTTTTGCGTCTCATCCACATGCATGCAAGCTTCAATTGTGTGATATAATGTTGCCACTTCAATCTTTCTTTAACACACCGGTCTCTCGCGTTGCTTGCCAACTCATTGGCTGTGTGCGTTACTTTCATTGTCTTTACTGTCAAATCAGTTTACGAGTCAAGGTTAGTTCCACAGGCTTGGCCTTGCCTCCCCAACTCTGTTGATCACCCGAGAAGGTCGCTGGTGTCCTTGAAACACAATGCAGCTTTCTTGTTTGGTACACGTCCTTCTCCATGTATTTTACGCAGCCTTTTGGAGGCAACGACCTCCTGCAGGGAACTCCTCTGGTTCTCCACCCGTGGCTCTAGTCCCTCAGCCTGTTTCTCTGCTCCATTAAGTTCGCCTTCACCCTCAAAGTTCTGCTCTTACTTGTATTCCACCTTGCTCTGAGTGTGTCTCTATGTGCAGCCTTTTATCCGTTTGAGGCGAGCTAATTAGTATCAGATGTATGCACTTAGAGCCAGGTGCCTGACTTTGCCTGACCCAATTAGCAGGACACGTCCAATGGAATGTATAAGAGTTAGCATTATTACTCTGTCACCCTCTTCCTCGACCCAGTGTTTGTGTGGAAAGGGGGGAGTTGGGACACTGAGAGAATCCTATCAAATAGGAGGGATCATGGGTACGGGAAAGGGAGGAATACCGTGTTTCACCACTGGCTGTCTCACCCCCACTCCCTGAAGTCAACTCACCCAGGTGATCTGCACTAGTCCACCCCCAGGGTCTGGATCCAAAGGCGATGGCCGTGCCCTGGCCACCTGTGAGAGAGATCCCCGGGGACTAGCAGGTGGGACACCCTTTGGTTTCTCACAAGGGCAAGAAGTGATTGCCCATAGAAACCTGGTGAAAGGATAAGCCAGGTAGTAGAAGGTGCAAGTGCTAAAGAGTGGTACTAATAGAAAACAACATGTTGAGTTGTGACATTTGAGGAAGAATTGTGAAAGCTGGTTGAGGAAGAGTTACAATTCTTCCTGTAGTTGATATTGTGATGAACCATCCTGACCAAACTATTTGTTGTTGCCACAAAATATGGTGCTGTTCTCATTCCAGGAGTAGTGAGAGTTTGTGACCTTTCTAAGGTACTTTAATGAAGCAACAGAACTTTGTGAATTTGAGTACAAGAACTTAAGAAATGTTCTGAAATTGTTGTTCAATCGGAAGGGAAAGTCACCAAGGACACGGCAAGCGACATTTATCATATTGTGAAACAAGTCATATGTTCTTTCTTGTTGATTTGAATTGCCATATATTTCCTTTTTTTGTATTTATTGTGCATTAGTTACATTTAAACTTTAAGCACATAAAACCAATTTTCACACAGAATCAAAAATCATCACAAATTCATAAAATATAGATCACAGTTTCCTAATCATCATAAACCCATACGATACAATAAAACCACTATCACTATATAATCCTAACATTTAAAATCCAAAAACCCTTTTACCCTAAGAGGAAAAAACAGATGACAATATAAAATGTATTTTCTTTTTGCTTTGATTGTTGTATAAGTGTGAGGGTTAGATATCCTTTGGTTAGTGTTCCCTCTAGTTTATATTAGACAGGGAAATCCTCGTCAGAGTAGGGATAGTGAGGCGTTTATCCAACCTGTTAATTTAATAAAATGGCAAAAGTTGAAAACTCTCTACAAAGTTGTCCGACACACATTTCTGACCCTTCACATCACATATGGTGTTAGGGTGGGATTGGAATCGGTTGATACAAACTGGGGATCTAATGTATATATGGTAGATTCTGCTCAGACAGAAAATGGGTCGGAAGAAGATTGGCATAGTCATACTCCCTCCTTTCTTAAAGCACAGACTTCCCCTAAGGTCCCCGGTTCAAATACCTCTCTTGTTAGGGAGGAGTTGAATTCTAATTATTTTTTCATCAAGGGGACCGAGCGACTGCGAGAGATTCCCTATAATCAATGGCCCCTTAAGGTGAATATGCGACTACATTTTGTTAAACCCTCAGGGCAAGCCATTACCCCAAAAAGACAGTCATCCAAGGAAAAGATAAACTTCTGATATCCCTTATGTTAGAGATAGAGTTTCCTGTAAATATATTTGCTTACATCATGCCTGATCAAGGACCCCAATTCAAAATACATCCCTCGGTTTCTAGTGGTAAGGAGTTAAAGTTCATGATATTGAATCTTTCATCTCAACCCCAGGAGATACTTAGAGGAGATCGGGTTGGGAGATTAATTTATGTTGTTGCCTGAGATCCTGGAATCAGGAAATGATTAGGCCCTTAAAAACTTCTTATGGGTGGAAATCTAGTATTACTGGCTCTGAAACTGATTAAACAAAATGAATGTCAGTTAAACAGGAAAATATGTTGTACTGTTTTAAAAAGGGAGAAGATCCTTGTCCACCTCTTGAACACCTTAACGGAGAAAGCTCAGATAACTCATGGAGTTCATAATCTGATAAATAAATTGATATTAAGTGTCTGCAGTCCAGTGCTTTGCAGCTTGAGTGTAACAAAGGTGTGCACTCAAGTAGCCCGAACATTTTTTGTCTACTGATTGTTGTAATGTATTGCCCCCACCTTTAAAAACATCTCAAGGAACCCGAACTGATACTTTTGAAGTCCTTACAAAGTATTAACAGATTTGGAGTTTTCTGACGATCATGACCCCCAACGCTTAAATTGTTAACGGTGTGGGAGTTTTGAACACCCTGTATATAGACATTCTTCCCAATTCTTTTCTGTTCTGAAAGACAAATGGAGTAAAGAAAAATGTGAGGTTTCTAGTCAAGATGTCATACACACGCTTTATTAATGTGACAACAAGCCTGGAACAATGCGTTGTACTGGTGAAACAGAAAGGTTATCCAATCTCTGTAGTCATGCAGGATAAAATTATCTGGCCCCAGCTAAATACCGCATATAAAGCTTTTTTTTAAAAAAAACACTTTTTTGCTTTATTATCACAACAACCGTCCTAAATGCTTTTTTTTAAAAAAGAAATCTTCAAGAACCTAGTCAGACAGGAACAAAACTGGGCTCAGGTTTATTGTTGGGTGCTTCCGTAACAGCTTCCATTACAGCTATATTTTTTTTTGTAAACTGTTTTTATTTGATATTCACCCACAACAAATACAAGTGTTGACTTCAGAATAAGGATGTTCGCACAGTTATAGTTATCCGTATAGTACTCAAAAACACAAAACACAGAGGGAGATCAGCAGCCTGAATCAAGAATTGAAGCACAACCAAAACAAAGCCAAAAAACAACAAGAAAACTAACACACAAAAACAAAATAAACCCTGCACAGTCAGTCCCAATCTACTACTCGAACTGATCAATACCGGGGCCTGCCTGCCTCTGCATTGCTGGTGGGCACATGGATGTGAGTGAAGGCTCTGTAAGTATATGCAATACCTGTTTGGTCTTGCATATACTTGGTCAGACGTCTCAGCAATCGCCCACCTATGAAAGTCACACCGCCATGGGTCAACACTGGGTCTTTCCTTCGAATTCCAGGCCATGGCAATCCAGTGTTTGGCAAGCATGCAAATCAGATATTTCGTTCTGGTAATATGTATCATATGTTTACTCCCCGCAGAAACATCCACAAGAGGCAAGCCTCAGGAGGCCACAAGTGCATCTAAATTCCACCATGTGCCACTTTCCCTGCAATTGTCTCCCAGAATCTCTGAATCTCCAGACAACTCCAGTACATACGCAGCATATCGGCCTTATCCGCGCATCAAGGGCAAACGTGCTGTACAGCCCCAGGAAACTGAGTTATTTTGTGTGGGGTCAGCTACGCCCTGTGTGTGACATGCTGATGTGAGAATTTAAAGTGGGCCTTTTAATATGAATCAAATCTGCACCCATTCTGCATCTGTGAAAGGCCTTCCCAGGTCAACTTCCCATTGCAAGTGCACTTTCATAACCGGCCCGCTTAATTTATTTAAAACTAATTCATACTCTCTTGTGACAATATGACCTCCCTCTGAAATATCATACAAAGCTTCTAAGACCGGGCCAGGCTCCAGACTTTTGCAAAAGTTAGGCAAACTTTTCCCAATCTCCTTCAAACGGCCCGAGTGTAATAAGAATTGTCCCTCTTGTATTCCCGATGTCTGGACTCGAGAATTCAAATCCAAAACCTTCCCCCTCCTCCAACAGATCGCTCACCGTAGGCACCACATTGACCTCCCAGCATCTCCCAACCTCCCGTACTGAATGGAATCTTGCGCCTGACAACACCACAGAGGGATATTAGAGGAGTATGGGTCCACAGTGCCCATAAGCCTCCGCACTCTGCACCACAAAGCCCTCCCCACCATTAGATGATGAGGCAAGTTTGAGAGTGCTCTTTCATGTACCCACAGTGCCTCCTTCAAAAAATATTGATTAAAAGAAGGCAGTAAGAGACTGGTGTCTAAAAAAAGCCCATCTGCTAGCCAGCCAAGCTAAGTAGTACAGCTTGAAGTTAGGCAGCCTGCCGCTTCCCCCCCCCACTCCTTCAGCATAGTCATTTTGCAACAGGATTAACATGATCCTGCTTCTCAGTCCTCCCAGGCAAAATCCCTAATGATATTGTCCAATTTAAGAAACATTTTTTTGGGGGTGTTAAAAGGTATATTGACAAAATGGTACAGCAACCGATGGAGCACCACCATTTTCAAGACGGCACTCTGCCCACCGACAACAGAAGGAGCCTTTTCCCTACGGCCCTCTGTGTACTGTGTTCATGCAATGTGAGAAAGGAGTGCCACACATTCACCCCAGGTATCTAAAGGTGTATGTCTCCCAAGGCAACTCCAAATTGGGCAGATGGTGCCGCTGAAGGCCCTGCACACTAGCCAGCGGGAACAAACAGGATTTTGTCCGGCTAACATGTATGCCCGAGAGCTCAGCAAAGCGTTCAATCACGTCCAAGAGATACTGTAGGTTAACCTTGGGATATGTGACACAGAGGACCATGTTGTCGGCATACAATGAAAGGAGATGTGGAACCTCATCCACCAGGACGCCCACCTCCGAATACTATGATCTAAGGTACACTCTGAGGATCTCCTAAGTGAGAATAAACCGCATCGGGGAGAGCGGTCAGCCCTGTCTAATTACTTTCCCCAGCCCCCACCCATTAGAAATCTTCCCCCCGCCCGAGCTCTAGCCACAGGTTCAGTGTACATGAGATGCCCCCATCGCAAGAATCCCTCCCCAATACCAAAATAATGCAGGGTCTCATACAACCAGGCTCATCTGACTGAATCAAATGCTTTAACAGCATCTAAAGAGGCAACTGCACAGTCCAAGTCCAAATACTGGGTACTGTCTATGATATGGTGAAGCGTCCTCAGGTGCCACGAGGTGCTTCTGCCAGGGACATACCCGGTCTGGGACGTGTGTACCAGGGCATCAAACACACTTATGTCTGCCCGCTAGCAGAGCCGTAAGGATCTTACAGTCCTTGTTAACCATGGAGAGGGGTCTATATGAACTGCATTACAATGGTGGTTTGTCCGGTTTAAGCACCGGGACTATGATTGATTCTCGCAGGCTGCAAGGCAATATCCCAGTGTCATATGCCTCATCCAATATTTCCAGGAGCCTAGGGGCAAGCGTTTCAGCATACTCCTTGTAGAATTCCCCTGGTAGGCCATCAGCTCCAGGGTCTACCCAGATGATAGCACTCTTATAGTGGCCAGCAGGTCCTCAGTTGAGAGCGGGGCATCAAGCATTTCCCTAAGGTCTACATCAAGGCTCTGGAACCCTATATGGGACAAGGCTTTGCCAATATCAGGACTGCACATCACCGCACCAGAAGCATACATGGCTTCATAATATTTAGAAAAGACCCTATTAATCTCCTCTTGAATGTGTCTAATGATACCCTTCCCGTCCCGTATGGCGCTAATCATCCCTGCTTATCCTCTCTCCTGCACAGCCACCCCAACAGCCTTGCAGGTTTGTCGCCTTCCGCATGTAACTTCTGCATATATTCTGCAAAATCGAATCTACCCAGCCGATCCCATGCCACAAGAGACTGCTGTCGCAGTGCAGTCAGGCTGCCAGCCTCCACTCCCAGCACCCCCACCCTGCACTCCTCTGATTCATTTTCCTCCTCCATTCTCGTGGGGGAGTCAAATAACTCTGCCTGAAGCCGTCCTATCTTACCTATCGCTTCTCCCCACACCACCGTCTTGTAGGCTTCCCAGAGAGTACCAGTCCTGTTCACACTGCCAGTATTAGCTTCAAAGAAATTGTCCATCACCTTGCCGAGATATCCTCTAAAAGTATCATCTAGCAAGGCCTATGCTCCTAACCTCCATATGGAGGTCTGCCCAGTCTCCTCCGCCATGTAACCATCAGAGGGGCATGGTCAGCAGCATCCGTAAATTCCCCCAATATTTCCTGGCCTCTGAAGATATAATCAGTGCGAGTGTGCACCCCATGGGGGGCGGAGAGGTGCAAGTAAGAGCACTCTCCCTTGTGTGTCACCCTCCATAAGTCTACCAGATACATGAGTCTAGGTAAGATGGTCATCTTTACTGCCATTATCCGGCTCCACCATGATATTGATAATAGATTCCACCTCATTAGATCCCCTTTGATTTTATCTAGTAGTTGGGGATAATTTTGGGCATCTAGTTAGTCTATCCTTCCTGTCAGGGTAATCCCCAGGTACTTAACCCCGCTTTTAGCTACCTTCAATTGTAAGGCCGATGATTGGATGTGCCTTTTATTCCCCGCTAGTATAAGGAATTCGGATTTTTTTCTATTGATTTTCAACCCTGAAAGGGATCCACAAGTCTCAATCTCCTGCGTAAGGATCGGGAGAGACCTTTCTGGGTCTCCCAGGGCCACTAACATGTCATCCACGTATGCGTCAATTTTATGAGTGTGCCCTGCCATATCTATGCCTTTTATTTCTGGCATGTCTCTTATTCTTGCCAGTAGAGGCTACAAAAATATTGGGTATAGGAGGGGGTGAAAGCGGCACCCTTGTTTGGTCCCTCTCTCAATCTGGACTTTCTTTGATAACCCTCCATTCACTGCTACGCGTATTGTTGGGGAGTTATAGTTGGCCCGGTTCATATCTATGAAGGTTTCCCCAATGCCCATTTTTGGCAGTATGTGGAAGAGAAGTGTCCATTCTACGCAATCAAACACTTTCCCTGCGTCTAGAGCCAGCACAATGGCTGGGGATTGTTATCCCTATTTTTTACACCAGATGGATTACTCTCCTGATGTTATCGTGAGTCTGTCTGTTCGGGACAAACCCGGATTGGTCCTGGTGGATCAGCTTCAGAAGGATTTTAGCAAGTCTATTTGCTAGGATTTTGGTGTATAGCTTTGCGCCTAGATTGATTAGCACTATCGGGCGGTATGAGCTTGGAAATAGCGGATCATGTACCCTGGTCGCACCAGCCAAATCGCGTGGAAAGCACTTCTGCACCCCAGCGTAATTGCGTACCCTGGTCGCACCAGCCAAATCATGTGTGAAGGGCCACGCGTACTCCATCCGCACCCCAGCCAAATCGCGTACCCCGGTCGCACCAGCCAAATTGCGTGCAAAGGCCTGCGCATACCTCGGTCACACCAGCCAAATCGCGTGGAAAGGCCCGCGCATAGCCCTTCCATGCCCCAACATAATGGCGTACCCCGGTGGCACCAGCCAAATCGCGTGGAAAGGCCAGTGCGTGCAGCCATCAACCGCAAACACACCACGCAGGCAGCCCACATCGCATGGCCCCCCATCACCCGTGACCATACCCCGCAGGCAGCCCACACCATATGGGACCCACCCATCAACCATCACCATACCCCGCAGGCTCCCACACCACATGGGACCCCCATCCCTGTCCCAATACCCCGCAGGCAGCCCACACCACATGGGACCCCGCCATCACCCGTGACCATATCCCGCAGGCAGCCCACACCACATAGGACCCCCATCACCCGTCACCATACCCTGCAAGCAGCCCACACCACATGGGACCCGCCATCACCCGTGACCATACCCCACAGGCAGCCCACACCACATGGCCCCCCATCACACGTGACCTTACCCCCCAGACAGCCCACACCACATGGCCCCCCATCACACGTGACCATGCCACGGAGGCAGCCCATACCACATGGCCCCCCATCACCCATGACCATACCCCGCAGGCAGCCCACACCACATGGGACCCCCATCACTCGTGACCATACCCCGCAAGCAGCCCACACCACATGGGATCCCCCCATGACCCCTGACCATACCCCGCAAGCAGCCCACACCACATGGGATCCCCCCATGACCCCTGACCATACCCCGCAAGCAGCCCACACCACATGGGACCCCCCCATCACCCATGACCATACCTCACAGGCAGCCCATACCACATACCCCCCATCACCCATGACCATACCCCGCAGGCAGCCCACACCATGTGGGACCCCCCAACACCCGTCACCATACCCCGCAATCAGCCCACACCACATGGGACCCCCCCATCACCCGTGACCATACCCTGCAGGCAGCCCACACCACATGGCCCCCATCACCTGTGACCATACCCTGCAGAAAGCCCGCACCACATGGGACCATCCCATCACCTGTGACCATACCCCGCAGGCAGCCCACACCCCATGGGACCCCCAATCACCCGTCACCATACCCCGCAGGCAGCCCACACCAGATGGGACCCCATCACCCGTGACCATACCCTGCAGGCAGCCCACACCACATGGAACCCCCCATCACCTGTCACCATAACCCGCAGGCAGCCCACACCACATGGTCCCCCCCATCACCCGTGACCATACCCCGCAGGCAGCCCACACCACATGGGATGCCCCCATCACCTGTCACCATACCCTGCAGGCAGCCCACACCACATGGCCCCCTATCACCCGTGACGGCAACCTGCAGGCAGGCCCCGACTCATGTCCCCCCACCAACACCTGTGACAGCAACCTGCAGGCAGGTCCCGTCTCATGGGACACCCCCAATCCCACCTGTGGCGACAATCTGCAGACAGGCCCTGTCTCATGGGAAACCTCCCAACACCTGTGACGGCAACCCGCAGGCAGGCAACGCCTCATGGGACACCCCCCACCCCAAAAACACTTTGGACCAATATACATTAAAGCAGCACCTGTGAAACCGAAAGCCACCACACGCTGCACACTCCCGATGCACCTCAACACCCATCCATTGGTCATTCTCCCCAGTACATGCCCCATGTCATCGGAATCCTAAAATCACACATGCATGCACATTGGTCAACAGCAGGGACACAGAACTGAGTCAAGGAAGAGTGAAACTTGCACTAAACCATCGAGACCAGACACCACTTTGATTCCAACGGGTAAAAATATATTAAAAAATCAGTATTAAAATCATACTCAGTCAAAACAACACATAAAACCAGCATGAATTCAATTAAAAAGCAAAAGAACGAGAAAACCGAAATAAAATGGATGTTGAAAATGAAAAACTATTTACAAACCACCAGGGTCCATTGTCCCAAAACATGTCTTAAAATCCTAACAAATTAAATTTAAAAAGAACTATGTACAGAATGTGGAGAAAAGTCCAGGAACTCCAAAGTAAATAAAACCTACACCTAAAGAACTATATACAATGGCAGCGGGCTAGTCTTCCTCCTCGCCATGCTCCCTCTCAGTCTCTGCCAGGGCATCATTGAACACTGCGTCCACTTCGACTATGCGGGCCTCTGCTTCCCCCTCGAGGGCTTGCAGGGACACCACCATGCTCCTCTCAAACTCCCTGCAAGTCTCCTCGAGGACCTCCGCCCGCCTCTCTGCCCGACGCAGTGAATTCACCGCCCTGGCCACGACGAGTCGTGCCACCTGTGTCCGCTTTCGCTCTGCCCCGATTTGCTGGCCCAACTGCTCCAACGCGGAAGAGATCCTTGTTGTAAGGTCCACGTTTGCCTCCTGCCTGATGGCCGGTACCAGCCCCTCTGCTGTTGAAAGCCCCAAGTACTGTCGCCTCCTACTCTGAGCCTGCTGCTGCCAATATGCCCGGTGCCTACACATCAAGGACAGCCTCCGGGATGATGACAACCCCCGGGGCTGTTGTGCACGTGCCCTTCTCCTTGGTGCCTGCTCTTCCTCCATTGCCATAGCTCCTGTTGCTGTGGTGACCACATCTGCTGTATCCACCTTGACTCCCGACTCTGGCAGGGATGTGATCTCCACCACATGCCCCAGTACAGACACATGCATGCAAACATGTGCATGTCGCTACATGCTTGCACGCATCACGCATTGGAACCCAAGCACCATTGCTGTCACCCATGTTTGAACAGACTCACATGCAGCACTGTCTGGAACATGTACACAGACATCTGTACAAGAGGCATGCCAGACATGAGGCCAAGGTGCACACTCCAACCACACATCAACATGCACATGTACCATGGTGTACGAGAACACATGGACCCTTACCAGTCGACTCCAGACGGAGCTCCAAATCCTGGACCTGGGTGTACAGCGCTGGATAGAATCTCTTCCGGCCCTGATAGTTGTCATTGGTCAACCGGCCCTGGTGCCTCACTTGGTCGTCACCAGCCTTGAGGAAGTGCCTGGCCTTGTTGTGGGTCCTGGCCTTGAAGTCCTCCTAGTGCTTGTGGACATTTGTGTAGTCGCTGGGTGCCACCCCCTCCGCGTTGATGGCACCCACAATGTCCACCCAGATCCTCCTCCGCCCCTCCTTGCCGACTTGCGATGGTCCATGGAAGAGGGCATTATAATGCCCCAGGACTTGTTCCACCAGGATGTCAACTTCCCTAGCTGAGAGGCAGACACCCATCTGCCTCGCTGCCGGGGGGTTGCCAATTGCCTCATGTGAAGTTGAGTCAGACAAGGCAACCCCCGAGGCAGGTGTGGGTGGGCAAGGTGGTCCTGGGGCTGGGCTGTAGAGTGGTGGTAGGGCATGTCGTCGGGATTCTTCAGGATCAGCAGATGTGGTCACAGTGACGGGAGCACTGACAATGGCTGTTCAGCAGGCACCAAATTGCAGGGCACGTAGGCAGCAGGCACACAGAGTGGGCAGGCAGCAGCAGATGGCTTGTAGGAGGCAGCTTGGGGCCCTTGGAGGCAGGTAAATTGGCTGGCAGGCAGGAGTGTGGGTCTTCCGTGTTACTCGTGTGGCCAGCCGGAAACAGAGTGACTCCACACATGCGGAACCAGTGCGTTAGCATGGATTCAGAGGAAAGGCCCTAAGCGCCTAACTTACATGACATGCGCTGAATGTTGAGAGTGGCATTCAGGATCGGGATAAAGTAGTGCGTAGGAGAGCATCACATGCTTGCCGAGTTATAGAGGACGGACGTGTGGACTTCGTTTCCATGCAATCTCTTCACTGCATGCGAGCCTCTTCTTTTGGTGGGGGATTGCCTCTACGCACACACGCGTGTACTTTTGAGGCTGACGGTGAGTTGCGCACACATTTTGCAATCTGTGGGTGCCCCTGTGTGTCACGTAACCCCTTATTTAACATCATTGTAGCTTACGTGTCCCTCGCGTACGTATTTTCTGTGTTGCTGGGTGCCACAGCGTACTGCGTTAGGTTTTTTCTTTACACGTGGGCTGCTGAGGAGTCGTGTACACATTATTTTTAATATTTGGGGTGCCTGTGCGTTATGCGGCCCATTTATTGTTTCCCTAGGGGTGACATTGAGCCTTTCTGGGACACACTGGTACGTTTGACATCACGTACACTGCCCCGTCACTCAAATTGCCCAGGACAATCGATAGCTGCACCTCCCATTGCACCAATCCATCTGTGCCATGACTGGGAGGGCAACTACTGGGAAGGGAGGCAAAGGTGACCGGGGTGGCGGAGGCACCTGAGGTGGCGGAGGCCCCGAGGTGGCGGAGGCGCCTGAAGTGGCGGAGGAGCCCGATGTGGCAGAGGTGTGCGAGGTGGCGAAGGTGCCCGAGGTGGTGGAGATGTCCGGCTCCGTAGAGGGAGAGCCATGCCCCCAACAGGGTTAGGAAGCTGCAGGGGCAGCTGTAGCAACCACCACCCAGCCTCCAGGTCACTCTGGCATGTCCGTGGTGCTCCCCACCCGGTCCACGGAGACTCAGGGGCAGATGCTATCCATGCATCAAAGGGAAAGGGACATGCTGTGCAGCGTCATGGTACCGGCACCCATGGTCCAGATGCAGCAGTGTCACCTGCTGTACGCACCCGCCAGGGTCAGGTAGCTGCAGGGGCAGCTGCAGCAACCACCACCCAGCCTCCGGGTCACTAAGCCATGCCTGTGGTGCTCCCTGCCCCGGTCCACGGAGACGCAGCGGTAGATGCTATCCATGCATCAAAGGGGAAGGGAAATGCTGTGCAGCGTCATGGCACCAGCACCCAGGTACAGCCACCTGCAAGGGGCCCTACAGTCACACCATCAGTGTGTGATGCCACAGCCCAGGCCACCAGTGCTCCAGCCTCTACTGACCCAAGTGGTCTCAACCACTCGGGGTCTGCACAGCCTCATAAGAAGGCATAGCGTGCAGTAGGCAAACAGGCTCAGTCCCAAGGCATGGCACAGGAGACCTGCACGTCGAGGAAGAGGAGGTTTAGTGATGAGGAGCTCCAGGTACTCGTAGACTACATGCAGGTACACTAACATGACATGCTTGTGCAGGCCGGGAGCACATACGCCTGCCCAGTGTATGGCCCACTGGCAGTGTGTCGCTGACCTTATTAAAGCCTTGGGCCATGAGAGGCGCTCAGCTACTGACGGAGTGAAGCGTTGGTATGACATCCGGCACCGAGCCAAAGGTAAGATGGGTGCCAACTACGCCTCTACTCTGGTTACTGGAGGTGGGTTACCACAAGAGGATGAAGAACTCACTGCACAGGAGGAGATCATAGGTGTTATGATTGATGTGGAGCAGATCCAAGGCATGGCAGACCTGCCAATTTATGAGGGAATGTTTGGTAAGTGGTGACGCGTGTGTATCCAGGTCATGTGTATGTTGCTTTGATGACGTGTGTTGGTTGTCTGGCAGTTCTGGCTGCATTTTCATGACTGCAATGGGTGAACTATGTCATGGTTGACTGACACGTGCTTGTTGACCTACACACTGCATATGCACAATGTTCTGCACACCGTGACGAACCCCATCACCACACCTGCTCACTCCTTCCATGTCACTCCGTCCAGGCTCTCTTGGCTCTCTTCCTGCTCCAACCTGTGATGGCGGATAGCCTGTGACAATCTTGCACTCCACACTGGCTTTCTCTCCACACATCTCTGACGTCTCTGAGAGGTCACCCTGCCAGCTGCACCTCCTCAGGGGGATTCCTCCTTTCCTCTCATTCCCCCAGTAGCTCAGTGTCTCTAGAGGACTGGTCATACTTATGGTGGGGTACTGCAACGGCCTATACCCAGATATATTTGCCTCTACCTTCTTCACTCTGCAACTCATCCTGACCTGGACAGTGGGGAGTGTCCTTTTGTCTTGGTGCCAGGTATTGTGTCTCCCTAGGATTGTGATGATGGCACTGGCTCCCAGTGGCTACGACTGTTCATTTTCAATCGCTCTGCATTGTCCACAGGGCCTTATGTGTCCTGGTGCCGCTGTTCCTTCAACTCCATCTTCCCAATTTGCTTCCTTCTCATGGCATTTGATCATCCCTTTCCTACTCCCTCAGGATCAGTTACTTCTCAGAGCAATTAGTTGGTTGTTGATGTATATCTTCGGCTGGGGACTCCCCCGCTACAGCCTCCCTGCCTCAATGGCACTGGAGGTGAACCTTCTCTGGGTCTGGGGGCTCTTATGATCCTTCCTCATGTGTTCTGTTTTCTCTGCCTCCTCTCCCCTGCTGGAGTCCTGGATGACTGAGAGAATGCACTAGTCACCTGCCCACACTATGATCTCCGACACGGCCTCTGAGCCACCAGTTGTACCCATGCACTGCCTCCTTGCCATACTCCACACTCGGTGGCTGTTTCCTGTATCCCTACAACCCTCTAGCAGCTATTGACAGCTGATGTCTGCACATACACTTCCACCAGCCCACTGCATTTACATTGATGATAATGTAGTTGTATTTAATTGGTATGCCATTCCCATGTACTACACTGTCCACTCCCACTTCCAACCCCAGTCTCGCATTCACCAAGCCTATTCACTCGCGTTATGTCAATGTGAGCTGGCCTCATGGGATGGGTGTGTCTGTCTTCACTCTATTACACCACCCTTGCATTGTTGCACCGTGTGAAACCTGTGTGTGTTGAGTTTGCGATTTACATGTCATGTCATGTCACATCCATTGTACGTGGCTCTGGGACAGTAGTCAGCAAGTCACATATCATGCGGTATTACAGATCAGGTACGTGGCATATGTGTTTTTGCATCTGTGATGTTGGTGGCTGAACTATGCCAGTCAGGTGCTCATGTGTGTACCAGGTGCTATGAACCATGCACTACGGGTTGTATTTAGCCCTCCGACACAGGTCCATGGCTGCTTTCATGCTATCCTTCACTTGCATTGGCACTGTGTAGGTGCAGGAGTTTGTGACATGGCAGGTTGATGTGTTACGTGACGGCATTGTGATACCTATGTGTGTGGTCTATGGTATTTACATGGCTCTTCATTTATTTTTCTGTCCATGTGCAGGTGTTGAGGCACTGGATGCAGAGGAGGAGATGGAGGAGGAACAGGTTAGTGGGGCACGACCATCCACCAGTGAAGGACGTGGTGTGGTAGCCCATGAAGTTCCACTGGTGCTACAGACCATCCTGGCCCAAACTCAGTCTGAGTCCGCATCCGAGAAAGCCTTCGGTTCTGGTGGTGAATCAGATATGGATCCCTCTGTAGTGTCGCAGGTGAGTGCATCAACTGTGGGTGCTGTTGCATCCCAAATGTCTGGAGTGGGGGGAATTAGGGGGAAGTCAGTGTCACAGATCAGTCAGGGCCAGTCAGTGCCGGGACGTCCGTCTGTGGTGGTTACGGTTGCAGGGTCACGGTCCACAGTATTGACTCCTGGGGCAGCAGATCAAGGGAGCGATGCATCCTGACATTTGCTTTTAATAAATTATCTTATTTTGATCTTCAAGTCTGTTGTCTGTGTCTTGCTTTGTGATGCCTTTACACTAAATAGATGTTGAACAGGATTTAGGAGTGGAGTTGGCCCTAATCTTAATGGTTACTTAAATGACGAAAGTCAGAGGCTTTCTTGGAATAAGCAGTTGGGCCTGGTCTTTATGGCCAGTATTGACGTATCCTTGGCATTTAATACAGTAAATCAGAATAGACTTTGGGGAACACTCAAAAAATTGGGGTTGCCAAACCATCTGCTAAATATATTGATATATATTCATTCGAACACCAATTTACAAGTGAGGCTTTATATGCAAGGCAATATCTCTGAACCTATTCTGATGAGCAGGGGTTTGCAACAAGGATGCATACTTGCACCAATCCTCTTTAACCTCTATATTTGCAGACATAGGCAAGGTACTAGCAGAATCTGTCTTTATTGCTCCTAAATGTAATGGGTTGAAGCTCTTTTTGTGATGACATTATCCTGTTGGATGCTACTCGAATTGGGCTGCAAAGACATGAACAATGAACTTAATGTAATTAATAGTGGGAATTCTAAAATTATCCAATTCTCAAGTACAAAAAAAGTGAGTCTTTTAACTGGTGGTTAAATAACCAAAAATGTGACTTTAACGATTTAACTTACTTGGGCTTTACTGTTACTGCAATTCCAAATCGGACACCTTTGTTGAACATCGTAGAAAAGAAGGCTATTCAGTTAAGAGCACCAATGAAGTATCTACAGAATCGTTATGGGACATTTTCCATTAGTCCCCTGATTACATTTTATGAATGGAAAATGATCCAGTTGTTGATGTATGTTTTGGAGTCCTATCATCCTTAGACGATTATGATCTCTCTAGATCTGAAGGTCTGATGTGGAGAAAAGTGCTAATGTGTACCAGCAGTATTGATATGCTTTTCAGTTGGGTCTGCGTTCGCTCAATTTTGACCATTTATGGAGAAGATTGACTCTTTGTTGGAGCATGAACACACCACCGCAGAATATCCTTTAGGAGCTGCTTGGTAATAGTCAACAGACACTCAGGGTCGGATTGGCCCCTCTGCCTTTCAGTCCCTGGGTAGTGGGGGCCAGTTTCTGGCCATGCCTGGAAGAAACAAAAAATAGAAAAAAATATATATATATTTTTTTTTTTCAAAAAGCCTTTCATCCTTCTTAGGTCGATAAATGAGTACCAACACAGGGTGGGTGATATTGTAAGCATATTTGTTCTATAAAAAAGGGCTTAAGCGTAAGTGCTATACAGTAACACATTATCATTTGGCCTTGGACGTCTGCTTGGATATGACAATAATTTAGTTGACTTAGGAACAATGCTATTTGATGCCACTTCCTGTTTTGTCAAGGGGTGAAAGGTCGTTTTTCATGATATGTTATGATCGTTTATTTATATAGCGCCTATACACAATGTGTTTCAAAGCGCTTCAAGGCAAGGGAGGGAACAAGGGAAAATACAACCACATTCTTACAGGCCAGGAACAGTAAGGATGTGAAAACATCTCTTACGGGATGTCACTTTCGGTGGCGTCAAATTACATCACTTCCGGTGATGTCATCAGAGGTCAAGGGTCGTGAGGCAAGGGGTGGGCCATTTTTTTGAGGCAAGGGGTGGGCCACTTTTTTTGGGTGACCAGGCCTATTTCTTGTCCCAGTCCAACCATGAACAGAGTACCACTCTTTGCTGCGTAACCAAATGGGAAAATGTTTTGCTGGCGAAAGGCAAAATCTAGGCCGTGCAAAAATCTTTTGCTGAAGCAAAATTGGTGGGAGAACTGTGATGCAGTGAATAGATTAAACACTACTATAACATCCAAAATGAATATAAAAATACTTGGGGACAGAAGTATGTCACCGTATTTGAGGAAGATGGTGATGCGATTTCAGTTTAATATGTTGAAGAAGAGAGAACTGTTATGCATTAGAAAGAAATTAGATCTAGGTGCAGAGCTATGTAGGTTTTGTGCATTACAACAGGAAAATCGTAAACATTTAGCTATGCAATGTAGTGTATTCATGAAGTTGCGTATGTTGTGTTTCAGCCATTTTATTCATGATCCGTTTATTTTAAAGGAGTGTTTGTGGGCTCGGATTGTCCAGGGAAATTCCTTGACTCTTATCTATGGGGAGTGATAATGGGAACATTGCTCTAGTAAACAAATTATGGTGACTCATATGTGATGAACAACTTTTTGGGAGAAATGAACTATAAGAAGACTCTATGGAGTCTTACTATCGATACGATGAGCCATCTTTTCAAAATTAATTGATTATTAACTAAACTTCTAACATTTATATCCGTCATTTTATGACAGTTTGACAGATATTTGTTTGCATTTGAAGACGATTTTGTGGTTGTATGTGTAAGGTTTTTTTAAACCATGAACACACACACACACACAAATAATTCACTCTGTGCTTTTAAAGTGTAGACAAAAATGTATCTTTTATAGCTGTGTGTATGATGCATAATTCCTTCAAGCAAACAACTCACAGATTATGCTGATTGCAGTGCTTTGTATTCTTGGACTTGTAGCCCTGAATTTATAATGGGAAAGGAAAACCACACATTCAAAAATGCAAAGAATCAAATAAGGATGTGACAGGCTCCAGTGGCCTGACATGGGGCAATGCAAGTATTTTTTTTTAATGTGAGCAAAAAAAATATGCACTATCCAAAATATGGCTTTCACCCCCGCGCCAGTGGGCGGACATGGCCGGTAACGGCCCATCAGCCCGAGCAAAGATAGGCCAGAGCAAAGCGAGGGTCTTGGTGAGGGCTGGGGGCCATTACTGGCCATGTCCACCTGCCAATGCGGGGGTGAAAGCCATTCGCACCCCAGGGTTTATCCGGGGTGCAAATGGTTTATTTGTATTTCTCTGGAGATAGGCTGCATTTATTGTGTGATGCCAATCTTCGTGAGGAAAACAAAAAAAGATGGCCACCGCCATAGGGAAAGGTTTTCCATTTCTATGGCGGCGTAGTCTAGGATTGGGAGGAGTGTGGGGCCCGGAGCACAAAACTCTGGTCAAGGAGGTGAGTGAGGGGGGAGGGATGGAGGGAGAGGGTGGAGAAGGGGTATGGATTGTTTTTGGGTGGTGGAAGGTGGGGAGGCAATAGGGAGAGCCTCCCATTACTAAAATGCCACCACCCGGGGAAGGGCCTGGGGTGGCTGGAAACAGCCGGCAGAGAATTAATATTCTCATATGCTGTTCGAGCCACCTGATTGGCTGAGCACCCTTCTCCAGGAGTGAAGTTAAAATAAATCATGGTGTTTAAGAGTGGAAAGGGGAGGCTCATGAGGGCCAGAGAAATGTTTATCTGTATATTCAGTTTCAAAGGAGCATAAAGACAAAGACTTCAGCAACCTTTTTAAAAGAACACTTGTGTGGAAGCAATCTTCTGAGCACACAGCTTACAGTGGAGCTCTTGCTAAACATATAAAGTTTGCATATTTACTTAGTGATGGTTAAATAGTTTCTGGAACCATAAACAACAGCTGGCTATTTAATTTGACATGAAGTAGGGATTCCCAATCCTAGTTGTAACCCTGTTATTCTTTAATTGAAATGTACAATAACATTTTGCTGAAAACATTTGCAATATGAGAATAGAAGGGACCATTCCTTGTCCCATTTCTCCAAAAGCACTTGAATGCACTAGCGTTTCATGGAGGATATTTGGAATAAAAGCCACCAATTGAGCAAGTGGTCCATTTGGATCTTCTCTGATAAATCACTAACTGAACTTATTCGGCCTTATAGCTTCGGGAATCCAATAATTAACTCCAAATTGCTATATTTTTTAAACAAACACATGGCCTATACAATAACTAATTTTTAAGGGAAACATATTATATGGCTTATTTCAGTTTAGATCATTTTTAGTACGAAATTGTCTGAAAATGTCTACTAGATGGCAGTGCTGACTTTGCTTTTGATTTTAATCACTTGAATTCAGGAATCCATGTGTAGCAAGGTGAGCTGTGATCTAATGAACATTTTTGGATAAAACCCATAAAGGCAAAATTACTTTTGGGGGGCAAAAATCAGATGAACTATTATTTAGCTAAACTATGTAGGTCCTCATTCCCCTGTGTCACGATTTAGGATATATATACCAGGCAAGCGACATCAGATCAATTTATGTTGCAGTTACATGATATGATCTTACAGAACTCTCTTCTCAAATAGAAAGGACCTCGTAAAGTGATCATCTCCCCCATGCGACTCACTTTAACTCACCTCAGTATTAGTGAACTGGCCCTGAGAGAGAGCTTGTGCATGTATGGCTCTTGGAGGGATGATTTCACCTCTTTGTCCATATTCCCTTTCTCCAGCTTTTGTCTTCCATTCACCTTTTACACAGGCAATTCGTGGCTCTGTCCATTTGCAGTCTACAGGAGGCATAGCCAGAAGCCCAACGCAAAAAAGGTTGCAAACAGACGCGAGATGTGAAATACATTGGGCTTCCCGGTAAGCAGCCTGCAGAGCAGGTAAGTGGATGGGGCAGGGGTTTGTGGCTAGTGGGGCCATGCAGTAGAGGAGGGGTGCGGTGGGGGTCACCCTGAAAAGGACTGGGGGGGGGGGGGCAGGGACAAAAGACCAACCTTGCGGAGACGGCTTTCACGGGCTGGATTCCACAAAGTTGGTATTTTGTTCACCGATCCCGCGGTCACCTTTGACAGTTGGCATGGCAGTCGCAGTTTATATCCCTGTGGTTGCAGGGTTACCTAAATATGTTGCCCGACCTTCTACCTCAGTGGTCGAAGTGTAAAAAAGAAGTAGTGGACCTATATTCCCTGCTGGCCTGCACGGCTGCCCACACACCCCATCACCACACAACTCCCACATGCAATCCAAACCCCTGAATAAATACACCTGCTGTTTAAGGGAATGTTCAGTGCAGTGCACTGAAGTGCAAGTTTGAACTACTTCCTACACTTTTACTTTAAAACAAAACCATTCTGGAACATAAAAGAAGATGTATGGGAACAGTAAAACCTAAAACAAAAAAAGTAGAGGAGTATCGCTCCCAACCACTCCCGTCCACTTCGACCATTGATCTACCTCCACAATTCAAAGGCATGTCTGAGCACATTTTAGGTCCATCAGGCAACCATGTTTTCATTAATTCTAGTAGCCCACTCCAATGTATTAGAAACAGGGACAAGGTTCTCAATGTGTCACAAGACCCGTCCAATACGTTTTCAATTTTTATTATAAAAATATATTTTTAAAAGACAATTGGGGGGTCCAGATCTGGGATGGTCCTTCTATTCTTTTCATCTTTCTTGAAGGGGAATCCCAATTTTCTAGCCGGCGCTCCCTACTCAAAAAGTTCTGGTGACGGTACGAATTATCTTTGTAGCCAAATGTTCCCTAGCCCTGTCTAGCCTAGCCCTATTATAGGGAGGCCTAAAGGCCATAGCCTTATCTATCTAACTCCCACTCTGACTTTTGCCTTAGTTCCTTCCATTGGATGACCGTCTCTCAACCTTTTTGTCAGTCTCGCCGGTCACCTCTCTCTCCTCACACCATCTTTCTTCTCTCTTTTTCTCCCTCCTGTCTCTAATCTCCAGCTCCATCCTGATCTCATCCACTTCCCTCTTGATCTCACTCCTTCCCACGCTACTTCTGCCTCTTCTCTCCTCTACTGCCTCCCACCTCACTCCTAATACTCCCTCTACTGTCCTCCATCCTCATGCCTCTCGCTCCCTCCTGATCTTTCCTCTCTCTCCCTCCCTCTCAATCTCCCTCTCACTCTCTATCACTCTCTCTCACACATACACTCCTACTCTCAACGCTCTCCTGCTCGCAGTCCAAAATTATATTCAATTGCTCTATCACTCACACACAGACATCCAAATTGGTACCACCCTCTAACATGTGAATAGTTCTCTCCAAATGCACATTTCCCTCTGGTTTCGTGGCCCGCCTTTCCCTTCCCTGACTTCATCTGTACTCCTCTCATTGCAGGCTTACTCTGCTGACCTTTCATACCCCTCCTCCCTGACTGCATGGAAGCTTCTTTCCACTCCCATTGCCTACCTAAATCAGCTTCTGTCCAATCCCTGTCTAAGCTACTCCCTGCCTAGCAAAATGGGTGACTGCAGCCCCAAATTTCAAGTAGCGCTTTCTCTGAACGAAGGTTCTTGCCTTCCATTACCCTTAGCTGCATTTTATGGTAATTGACTGGAGTTTACAGACTGCTCCTTCCCCCTCATCTGCCAACTCGCACATGCTTGTTTTCATGCACATGGGATACAATGGGCCTCATTATAACCCATGCGGGATAGGTTAATGGGTTCTGCTAATGGATGCGGACCCGTTAACACCATTCCGCACGATTACGAGGTCCCCTCCCGGAACCCGGTAAGGAAACCTGGCAAAACCAGGCTTCGCTACCGGGTCCCGCGAGGGGACCAGGGAGCTAACAACGGGCCGGTCGTAATTGGCCCATTGTTTGCGCCCTCTCCCATTCCCATTGAGCCCTATGGGGACTCAAATGGGAATAGGGAAGGTACGGTCCGGGTTCCCTGAGGGAGGAATTACCGGGCCCTCCGAACTCGGAATGGCCCGGTAATTCCCCATTCAGGGAACCCAGTAAAGGAGCCCGGTTTGGCGGAAGTGTGGGATGTCTTAACCCACTAATCCAAGCCCTGCAACATCACTGTGCATTGCTGGCAGCAGAAACATCATAATGGCCGCCGGAAAGCATGCTGCTCTCCAGAAATCACCAGAAAGTGCATAGTGAAAACCTGAAAAATAGGCCACCATCTACTTTTGCCTATGTCAGTGGTAACACAGGAGACGACTGCCAAAACCCATCATTTGGCTGCTCACAGAGCAAAATTTGTAGAAATAATGGCTTACAAACCACCCAAAAAGATCCAACCTCCTTGTTGGGTGGTCAAGATCATTCTCCTTCTAGAATCTACATAAATATAAGGTCCACAGAAGTATATCTATATTTGAACAAAGTATACTTTTGAGGATTGCTTGTTGGAAGAAATCTGTCAAAAATGGGTGTAATACCGTTACTCACCTCTACCAGAAGCTGGCGTTTTAAAACCATTTTGGGTAAAGTTGACATGGAAACTCAAACTATGCCAAAGAAAGACTTGCTAAGAGGTGGATACAATTTAAAACTATATCCTGAAAAGGCTTGAAGGAAGAAATTGTTTAATCTATGTGTTAAAAATGTGAGTTATATTATAAGCAAAGACAATTTATAGACATTGGGTTAAGAGTTAAAGTTTCCCACACTGTGTTCAAACGAATTCCACACCGTCTCCCTGGACAAAGGAACTTCCCCCTGCCCTTGGCTAAGAGATTGACAGGCTGGTGTCAAAAGGAACTGGGAGTGGCACCCTGGCCTGTTGCTCTCAGTGCAGACAAAGGAATCCTTGAGCTCAATAGAAAATGCTAATTCGGGTGTGACTGACAACAAACTGCTAGCAGGAAGAAGGACATGTGACCTCTGAGCCAGCCCAGACTTTGGAGGCAGAGACAAACCATTGTGTGGATTCAGAAAGCACAGCAAATTTATGTTTTAGGAAAATGCTCATCAAATATCGTACCAAACTGACAAAAATGTGAAACTTTGAGATTGTTAAAATGAAAAATTTGCTCACAGTTTAAGACTAAGCTGGACTCCGTGCAATGTTCTGAGACCAAACCCCAGAATTATTCATATTGTAGCTACTGTGTTTATGCCAGGAACCTGACAAATTACAGAAATGTGCCCAGATGGGGGGGTGCATGCATCTATAAAAATTGGTGCAGAAATAATTTTGAGAAACCCACCAAAAGCGCAAAAAGTGGTCATTTCTGAACCAAAGCTCTTAGATTAATTAAGGTACATTTCTGTTCAACTCTCATCTTCCTGTCATGTGATTTATGTGGTATTAACAAGTTGTGTATATTGTAAATATGTGTTTTATGAAAAATAAGATATACTGTACAGAGACCAAGGGGAGTGTTTTTCTCCAAGCCATAAAGATGACACAGGATGACACGCTGATCCTTTCTCCAATCAGGGGACAGGGAATCCTCTAACCTATCAGATCCTTAGAGGGTTGGGCATTGTAGAATGAGCCTCCCCACCCACTTTGGAAATACATTAATAGGGACTGCTGAGGACAGATAGGACACAATTTTCCACTTCTCAACTGATTTCTTGGTGAAGCACCCTGCAGGAAGATCCAGGCTCCAGACATAGATCAGAACTTAGAATCCCTTCCAGAACTTGAAGCAGAAAGGCCCAATCTCAAAAGCTGAACCCTTTTCAGCAGGCCTTCAGAATCTTTTGCAACCTGATTCTAACCCCTAAACTTCCAAGGGGCTCTCACATTCAAGAGCCGGGCTATGCTGTTTTGCTATTCTAGCCAAGAACCCTGTGCTAGAACCAAGATCCAGACCCAAAAAACAGAGCTGTATCCAGAACCCATCAGATCCAGTCCAAGAAGCCGCGCAGACCGCAGTGCAGTGCTGAGAGCAGAACTGAGACCTGTCCGGTGGCGAGAGAATCCCAGCCAAACCCTTGACCAGATCTTGGACGGGGCCCACTCCATTCCAAAGCCATAGGCGTGAGTATCCAGTCTAGAACTGTATATAACCTATCTCTTAGTTTAAAGTAATACTATTCCATCCATTTCAATCTGTACAGAACTGCATTACAGAACCTCTGTTGTCTGTCCTTAATTCTTCTCTCCTCCACATAATTCTTGATAATTGTAGCAATAATCATCTTGGCGCTAATATATATTTTCTGGAGAAAGGCAATCATCTCGTTCAGACAGAAACCATCCGGAGGCGCCTCTGGATAGGAAGCTGGGCTGTTGTCTGGTTTGCGGCTCCATAGACTCTTTAGTGTTAAGAAATCTTTGTTTCAAATCTTCAATAGCGCATCTTTCATTTTGAAATCTTAACTTTGTTTCTGAAAAATCTACCTTCACAAAAACCTCTAACTTTTGAACCGCATGTCCATTTTCAAGCTAAGATCCTAAGCTTTCCAACGAACCCAAAACGATATTCCAGTTCCTGATAGTTTTTCTGTAATCGCGTTTCACGCACGTGGAAAAGTTGCGTTTGCAATCTGATAATCATTCATGAATCATTGCTAGTGTTGACCTGAACCAATCCAAAGTAACTCTCACTTATCCTGAATCTCCTTTAAGTGAAGTAAAATCATTCTAGCCTATTTATTACATTCATTGCAATCACATTCATGAGCCTATTGACCTGCTTTAAAATCATACCTGTTCTCTCTAAGCTTGCTGGGGGAACTGGGATTGAACTGCATTATTGATTGTATTCTTGAAACCTGTGTGCCCTCATTTCCATCTCTTCATATTACATAATAGTGGGGGGGTGAGTAATAACAGGGGGGAAAGTGAATATATTGTCTTTTGATTGAAACTATATCAAGTTTATTTCTGTGTTGCATTGCATTTCCTTGAACCATACAAAGTATTCTCTGCTACATTATTCTCCTATTCCTAACTGATTAAAGAGATTGTTGATATTGTAATATTACTCATTGCTGATTACCGTTCATATGCATAAGTGTGCTATTCAGATATTATTCTATTCATAAAAGTGTGATATATATTGTTCAATTCTTCAAATAAACCTTTTAATTTGCAAAACAAACCTATTTCTTGGCTCAGTGAGGTCGGGGAGATTCAAAGAGAGGGGTGTTATATAAGGGTTCATCATCCAGATTTAAAGAACTTTGACATGAAAATATATAAATAAGGGCTTCCATTGGGCATCCCATACTAAGCATTGACTTGGTTGGAGTGCTGGATTGAAGTCACCTACAGATTGGGGGCTCGGGCGCGGGACATCTGAATTAGGTCTACCACGTGTGCAGCTTAATACAGTGTGCTAACTAATAGGATACATCCTGTTGGGTTACCACGCTGTGTTACGCTTTAAAAGCACCCCTCAAAAAGGAATGCTCTCAGGAAACGGTCTGTTTTGCAAAATAAAATAATAAACATCTGTAAGTCAGGAAGGAAATCAATTTCCAGAATGGCAACATTGGTAGACATCAAGATAGCTAAAGAGCACCTTTTACATAAGCCATTTTTGAGAGGTGAGTGGACTGAGCAGGACCAGAATGCGTGGTTGCAGGCGATCACGCAACAGGTCACTGCAACTGGGTTAGATACCTGGAGTGATCAGGGTCCCTTACATGTGGCCCTGAGTGAACTATGTATGGCCCCTAAGGCCAAGGATGAGCACAACAAGATTGCCAGGGAAGCGGCATATTTATATTTATCTATGAGAGCCATACAGGACAAATATGCTGAAGGCCAAGATCTGGCAAGTAGGCAACTGATGGCATTAGAGAAGGCCCAATCTGATCTGTACTATTCTGAGAAGAGGCTGCAGAGGAGCCAGGAGTCAGAAAACGAAAGTAGGCAGTATCTAATTAAAATAAAAGAGGACATGGGTATCCTGCAACAGGAAAAGGCAGACCAGGATACCATAATTCTGGCCTTGCAGAAGGAGTATCAAGAAGGTTTGGACTCCCTACTGCAGAGCCAGAAAAAGCTGGAGCACCAACTAGATTTCAATAGGGCATGCACAGAGCAGGTAGTCACCCTGCAAAGCCACCTAGATAGAGAGAGGGCAGAGAGCAATACATTATTTCTGAAAGACCTGGACACCCAGGCAGAATTTGAGGAAGAGCGCCAGAAAGTGGGTGCCCTTCAAAGACAGAGGGACGACCTGGCGGCGCAGAGGCAGGCTCTTGCTCAGGAAAGGGATACCTTAGGCCAGGAAGTCTGTAACTTAAAAGGGAAGCTGGAAGAAAATCACCTGGCCATCCAGGGACTGGGTGACCTCCAAAAAGAGCATCAAAACTTGTTAGAGCACACCAGGAGGGTGGAAGATGCTTTGGCAAGGAATGAACAGGCCAGTAGGGACGGGACTCAGGAGCTAAACCTCCTGCAGCAAAGACTGGCCCAGCACTCCAAGACAAACCAGGAAGCACAGAGAGAAAATTAGGCTCTCTGCCAGAACAATGATAGGCTCCAGCGACAGGTAGCCATGCAAGAGAGACTGATAGAGTCTAGTAAGGCCATGATTGAGGAACAGAAAGCTCAGGCTCTTGCATGGCAACAGGGAACAGGGACTGATAGAGATGAGGTTCGCTAGGAAAGGGAAACACCTGAGCATAACCTCAGCAGCCCTAGTACCAGAGGCCTTCATCTCTCCCAGTCCCGGGACTCTGCCACCCCCATGTCCCCTAGCGCACATGAGCCCAAGGCCACGGGGATGGCAGATTACTATCCAGTCAGAAGTATGGGGCTCATAGGCCAGTACCTCCCAGGAATGGATAGGCGGGCATCTGGGTATGAGCACCCAAGTACTGTGAAGTTTAGTGGGGAACCCTAGGAGAGTAGGCCCACCTAGGGCATCCTGAAAACCTCTGCCCAGTTAGGTCAGTGGGGGGGATACCCATCAAATCCTGGGAGCAAGGAGGAATCAGAAGACTCCTCTGAGCGTCCAAGGACACAGGAGACTAGGTCCCCACATTCTGCCAGCCATTCCCAGGCTCGCAGAATCCAGGAGATCCTAGAAGATCAGACGGGCACCTCTGGGAGCAGTGCCTCTGAGTCAGAAGATGAATGGACCAGGGTTACCCGAACCAAAAAGGCCAATAAGGCAAAAAGGGCCTTGCTTAAGAACCCCTTAAAACAGATTAAGGCAATAAGGAGTGTCATAACGCCTTATCACAAGAACGCCAAGTATTCTGTGTGGGAACACTTAGAGCTCTTTGAGCAAATGATGGAGACTTTCCATTTGAAAGACAGCAGTAGCTGCATTCAGTACGTAAAATGGGCATTCTCCCCAGAATACTCCAGTTTCTTTGTGGGGCTGGTGGACCAAAATCATTCAAGATGGTCCGCATATAGGGCGGCTATCTTAAAGCACTTTTCTGTTCACAGAAATCCCCAAGAGACTTGCAAGGCAGCCTACAATTTACAATGTGGGGAGGATCAGGCCCCACATGAATTTGTGCAGGAGTTGAAGCGTGCCTTTGCACAGACTACCAAAAGGCTGCGCACAGACAGTAAAGAATTTGTTAATACGTTTTTCCATGCACTGCCAAAATACATCATGACCGAGCAAGTGAGAGATTTTCATGAGAAAAGGTCACTAGACTGGGTCATTGAACAGGCCACCCGAATCTATGAGGTGCAGAAGCCCATATAAAATACAAATAATGCTCACAAAAGCCCCAAACCGACCAGCACCCCTGCCGCTGTTAAGGTGGCAGAGGTAAAGTTTGCCCCCATTTTAGATTTGGAGATGGGGGGGCCTAAAAACCTGCCTGCACAGAATAATTCCAAGCCCAGAAGGCCCACGGGCCAGTCACAGACAGGGAGCCAAGGAGGTAGTCCCACAAATGGGGTCCCTCACTCCCATGACTATGTAAGTCCCCGCTACAAGGGAAACAGACCCATCCTGGGTTATGTGTGGACTCCTCCAGCCCAAGGGGGGGGATCCAACCAAGCACCTTACCCAGGGAACTTCCCTCCTAACTTCCCCCAGGAGGGCAGAAATTCCCCAAATCCTGGGCAGAACTTTTTCCCCAGGTACCCACAGAACTTCCAACCCCAAAATTATCCATCCTTCTTTCCCCACTTTCCTTAGCCCAGACAACCTAATCCGGGAGAGGGGAGGCCAAGGGTGGAGGGGTACCCACATCTTCCCAACCCGGGGTATTACCAGAGAAGGGATAGCTACCCTTCCCGGGATCAGCCCAGGGGAGAAAACAGAACCCCGTATCAGCCTGAGCGGGTTTCACAGCTTGAGCGCCAGGTCCAAAACATGGCACAGGATCTGGGTCACATGCTGAGGGCTCAGCAGAACCCTCAGATGAGCATGCCGGCGAAGAATGCCTCCAACTCTGGACCTGGTGCTCCGGAACAATGACGGGGGCAGCACCCCGACAACCCACCAATTCCCAGGGAGGAGGCACAAGGGGAAGGGGGGTGTAAAGCCTTGGAGGAAACTTCCTTCCCCACTTATAAACAGCCCCTGGAAACCTAGGAACCGGAAACAAAATCTCCTACCCCTGAAAGTCTGCCACCCAAGGAGCAGAGGGGGGGGAGGGTAGGAGAAACAAAGGACCCAAACAGACCCATTTTGAGGAGGAGGTACAGATCTTCCAATTTGAAGGAGAGGGATCCTCGGAGGATCCTGGGAAAAGGATCTTCTCCTTCAGAGATGGGGGAACTCCTCCCAAAGAAAAATGGGTCCCAAGGGATTCAAGTCCCGACTGGGTAGATTTGGGGACTGAGCTAGCGCCGCCCATCATCCCATCCCAGAACCAACAGCATCAAAACCCATCCTGGTGACTGCCTCCAAAAAGGGGGGGCGGCCCAGAACCAGAACCAGGGGAACTCAAACCTTCTCCCATCTCTAGCTGTCAGATTCCCAAGACTCCCCACAGAATTCTGCCCAAATCTCTTCTCTCTCCATGTCCAAAACTAAAAAACTAGCCCACCAGTTGCAAAAAAATGTGCATTATCTGTGCCCCCTTGCGGAGAAGGAGGGAAGATTCCATGCCCCGGTTCAAGTACAGGGGCAGGGTACAATTTTGGCACTGGTGGAAACTGGATCCCAAGCTACCCGTCTGTCCAAAAAGGCCTTTGATGAGCTAAATTCAGGAAGGGGGGAGAATTACCAAATTCCTCTCACCCCTCTTCCTGGACAACTTCAGAACTTTGACGGGAAGGAAATTCCCGTCGAGGGGACTGCGGATTTGGACATTAAAATTGGGTGACACAAGGAGAAACACCCGGTCATAGTTGTAACTCCAGAGGGCACCCCTTGTTTACTAGGGAATGACCTCCTGCGAAGGTTGTCACCCCTAATAGATTGCGTAAACAAGGTCCTGTGGACCCAGACTAGCCGACCAATAAAATTGAAACAGAGTGTCAACCATGTTAGTTTAAACGGCACATGTCACATGGTTGAACAAAAATCCGACCAAGTAGAATTTCACTTCCAGAACAACCAAATTCCAGACGTGACAGTAATAGCAGTAGGACAACAGACTGGTGATGGGGGGTCCTCTCTATTTCTGAAAATCAACCTTCCTTCCAGTCTAAGGTGGTATTCCACACTGGAAGGAAACACTCTGAAATTCTTTAGCAATCCAAAATCAGACATTCCCACTCCTATAGTCCAGAAAGATGAGCAATCAGCTCAGAGCCTGGCTGATGTTCAGCAAATTGGAGAGCAGATGTTCATCCCAATTCAGTTAAATGAAGGGAAGGACTCGGTTCTCACCCGAGTGTGTGTGAACAACGGTAAGAGCTTCATCAGCAAAGCCATGTTCCACCAACTCCTAAAAGATCCAGCCATTCCCACATTTAGACTCATAGACAAAGGGGAAATGGATCTGGAAGCACCCAATTCCAAACATCTCCTGCCAAGCAGGTGTATGCTCAAAATCTCCATTGGCAACAAGAGCATAGTCCATAATTGTTGGGTCGTGCGAGACGTCACTGCCGCCTTTTACTTAGGCAGTGATATTCTCAATCGCTTTGCCATTAGTTTGGACCTAATAAACTTCAAAGCTTGGTCCCGATTAGCGGATAATCCCATGGGCTTTGATGATCCAGAGAAAGCATTTAGGTCTGCTCAATTGCTACATTATGCAGTTGAAATTCAGATTGGAGAGGAAGTCACCATCCCAGAAAGGGCCCGACAATTCTCCCTGGAAGTGAAAGTAAAGAGGACAGAAACTGAAAAACCCTGATGCTTATATTCATCTCAATGCTTCTCTCCAACAGCAAAGGTTGGGGGTAAACTCAACACCACTAGTCAATATAGAACATGACACCATTCCAATAGTGGTGGATAACAGCGACTTAAAGAGTATCAATCTAGCCGCAGGCACCATTATTGGAATGGCGGTTAATGACCGACATTTCTCCATAGATTTAGGAAATTAACTGTTAGGACCAATCCCCAAGTACTGTTTTGACAGTGACAGTGATGACAACACAACACCAGACAGGATCTTTGCCCGGCATGGGGGGAACTTCCTGGTGTACACTTCCTGCCCTTATGGTAAGGAAGATGTGACTTGTGACTTCAGAAGCGATGTGGTGATTTTCCAGGTCCATGAGGACTGCCCTTCCAACCTGAAGCCACCAGTCCAAATCAGCACTTTGACTAGGGACTTCTCCACCCATCTGGAGGAGGCTGCTGAGATAGCAAAACCAGAAGTCTTTCCAGGCTTCAGGCAGATGGTTGAAGAGAGAGTCAACCTAGCTGATGCCTGTAAGACTCTGGAGCAGAAGCAAAAGTTGAAACAAGTTTGCTTGGATTTTCAAGATCTCTTTACGGTGGACTCATATGACAGTGGTTGCACTGACATCCACACAACAACAATTCCCACGGACCCTGGTATGACTCCAGTGTTTGTGAAGCAATATCGCTTGCCTCTCGCATCAATGGAGTTCCTTACTGAAATAATTAAGAACCTTGAATCCCGTGGGATAATCCGTCCAGTCCACAGCACATTCAATAATCCGGTGCTGGGGATATTGAAGCCAAACGGCCAGTGGAGACTCTGCGCTGACCTTAGGGAGCTCAACAAACGGGTCCATACTTTCTGATGGCCTCTTCCCTACATTGACCAAGGGCTGGCCCAGATCCAGGGGTCACAGGTATTCACTGCAATAGACCTGACCAATGGATACTGGACTGTACCTGTCAGTAGGGAGGACCAATACAAGCTGGCTTTTACCTTTGGGGGCCAGCAGTACACATGGACCCAGACTCCGTTCGGATACCTCAACTCCGGCAATGAATTCAACATTTTCCTACATAAGGCCATGCCGACCTGGGTGAAAGGGGTAACCTGGCTTATGTAGATGATGTCCTCATCAAAAGCTCAACTGTGGAGGAACACATAGCGGAGATCCGTTACGTTCTGACACAGTTGAGGGCAGCCGGAGCAAAACTTTCCTTTCAGGAAGCACAGTGGTGTAGAACCCGTGTTAATTTCTTGGGGCATGCGATTACTCCTCAGGTTCTCTGTCCCCAGGAAAAGAAAGTGGAAGCACTCCAGAAACTGAAGGACCCCACAACTCTGCAGGAACTAAGGAGCCTCCTTGGACTGACTAATTATAGTAGAAAGTTCATTGAGGGCTATGCAGAGATAACCAGACCCCTGATTCATCTTTTGAAGGGGGGGGTCAAGTGGGAATGGGGTCCAGAACAAGCCGAGGCAGTAAGACAACTCAAAAGAAGCATCTCACAAGCGCCGTGCCTAGCTTACCCTGTCAGAAACAAGGAGTTCTTCTTGGAGACAGGGTTCTCTAATACATGCTTGACTGCAGTATTATACCAAAAGCATGACAAGGTCAATAAAGTAATCTCCTATGCGAGCAAAACTTTATCCTCTGTGGAGGAAAAATTCAACGATTGTGAGAAGGCACTCCTGGCAACGGTGTGGGCATTGAAGAATTACCGCCCGTTTATCCAGGGGGAACACATCATAGTGGAGACTCCACACTAGCCTCTGCAATATCTCCACGGTCACAGAATCCGGGCCGGAAATGTGAGTAATTTCAGAATTACTTCCTGGATTCTGTCAATGCAAGGCTTTCCTGTGGAGGTCAGATATGGCCAAAACAAGAAGAGTCCCATCACGCAAGGTCTGGCTGACTGGCACGATTGGCCAGAGAAAACTGTCTCGAGGACGAAAGTCTAAAAATCAAGGACAACATCGAGGCATACCTCAATACCCCACACAAAGTCTTTGAAGAAGACAAGTGTGAGGGAATTCCCACTGTCTATGTGGATGGATGCTCTTACCATGCTGACAACAACGGGGAAAAAGAACTTGTGGCCGGCGTAGGGAATGCATGGGTGAATGAGTCCCCAGAACCTTTCGCTGGGTACAAGATTGGTCCCCGAAGTAGTCAAGTGGCAGAGTTGATGGCTGTGCATCAAGCCATCCTCACTGCTGTCTAACATCAACTCCACAAACTGGTCATAATCACTGATTCAGATTATGTACGGAACAGGTTTGTGGAGCACCTGGTTAATTGGAAAACCAGAGGCATGCTATGTGCTAATAACAAACCCTTGAAACATGGGAAGTTAATTCAAAATATTGATGATCTGGTCACCTCGAATGGGATGACCATCTACTGGAAAAAGATAAAGGGTCATTCCAAAGTAGTGGGACCAGACAAAACTGGAAATGACTTAGCTGATCAGCTGGCCAAAACCGGGGCCATCCAAGGGGATCTAATAGAGATCGAGTCCCTGTTGGGGGAAATCCAGGTCACTCCTATCACTAGGTCCCAGACAAATGCTCACAATGATCTTTCAACTGCACAATGGAGTAAGGAGCCCCCAGATGCTGATTTGATTATGGCTCAAAAAGGGGATCCGATAACTGATAAGTTTTATCAACACATTGAGGACCCTCAGAACTTTTCCCTGACGAATACCAATTTCATTGGGAAAGAGGACCTCAGAGTGTTGATGAAATGTCCAAATTTTGTTCCGAATCCAAGACGGTTTGTTGAAGAGGAAATCCCTAGCTGGCCATGATCAGTGGGTGGTTCCTACCTCATTCCGAAGCCTGATGTTAAGTCACGCCCATGATGCGGCCACAGCTGGTCATAGGGGGTTTCATACAACACTTGAAATCTTAAGAGAGGTTGCATACTGGCCACACATGGGGCAGGACCTCGACCAATACTTGAAGGGGTGTCTTGTGTGTGCACAATTTCAGCCAACATCCCTCACACACCATGCGCCTCTCCAAAAGAGGGGGTTGACACTGCCATGGTCAGATTTACAAGTCGACTTTATTGGGCCAGTGATTCGCTCCTCTAGGGGGAACAAGTACATGTTGACCGTGACATGCTTGTTTACTAAATGGGTGGAATGTCTCCCGGCCCCAAACTGCAAGGCAGAAACAGCAGCTGCCCTGATGATCAATCACATCTTTTCGCATTTTGGACTACCCCAAAGGTTCGAGTCAGACAGAGGAAGCCATTTCACCAGCAAAGTAATGACAAAGAAGTGGGAGATACTTGGGGTTAAAAGGAATCTACATATTGCATACCGGCTAGCCTCTACTGGTGCAGTAGGGCGATACAACAAAACCATTATGAGCATTTTAAAAAAGTTTGTGGCAGATTCTGGGCCAAGTTGGGATATCCAATTACCTCTTGTCCTAATGGCGATCAGATCTACCCCTTCATCTGCAACTAAAATGTCACAGTTTGAGCTGATGACTGGATGCAGGATTGTGCTTCCCCAGGATCTGCTCTACAGGACCCAAGAGCAGACACTGATCAATGCCTCCACAACTCATGCGTATGTTGAAAATTTAAGAAAACACCTTCAGCATGCTTTTGCCTATGCTCAGCGAAATCTAGAAAGATCAGCCGACAGCATGAAGACCCACTATGACTTAAAGACTACCAGGAAAGTATACAATGTAGGAGACCGGGTTTATCTATACAATTTCCAAAGGAACCGGGCTAAACAGCAGACATTTCTGCCTACCTGGAAGGGACCTTTTTGAAATTGTAGACAAGATCTCACCAGTCGCCTACAAGATCCGCATCCCCAAAGGCAGTTTGGCAGAAGGGGAAGATAAGTGGGTCCATATTAATCAGCTAAAGTGTTGCCATCCTAGGCACACTCTGCAGCAACTGGAGGAGTCTTCTGGAACCCCAGAGGGGGCCACTCCAGATCCATAAAATTCCAACCCTAAAATATTCCACATATAGTCTATAAAATACAATAATGCAAATGTCTCCTGATTTATAAAATGTATATGTCCACCCCACTACATTAATAGTGGTGGGGAAATGTCTACAAATATGTTTTCTTTGCTTTGTCATCCTAGGAGAAAGAGAGAGAGAGAGAGAGAGAGAAAGAGAGAGAGAGAGAGAGAGAGAGAGAGAGAGAGAGAGAGAGAGAGAGAGAGAGAGAGAGAGAGACACAAACCATGGAGACTAACCAAGGAGGATAACCCGGGGAGCAAAGATCTGAGGGGCCCGGAGTATCGCTCAATACTCCCATCAGGACTGGTGAGGAGAACCAAGCGATCCACCCCTGATGGAGGAAAAGATGCTGAACGTTGCCATTTGTGGAATCCGGAGAGATGAGGCTGACATCCCAGTCTTGCGAATTTCCATTGATGGAAGATCAATGGCCATCGCAAGAGGGGGGCTCGTGGGATGTCTTAACCCACTAATCCAAGCCCTGCAACATCACTGTGCATTGCTGGCAGCAGAAACATCATAATGGCTGCCGGAAAGCATGCAGCTCGCCAGAAATCACCAGAAAGTGCGCAGTGAAAACCTGAAAAATTGGCCACCATCTCCTTTTGCCTATGTCAGTGGTAACACAGGAGACCACTGCCAAAACCCATCATTTGGCTGCTCACAGAGCAAAATCATTGCAAAAGAAACCCAGCTGGTTTCAAAAATCTGTTTTTATTTGGCGTCAAATTTGTGTAAGTCATGGCTTACAAACCACCCAAAAAAACTCCAACCTCCTTGTTGGGTGGTCAACATCATTCTCCTTCTAGAATCTACATAAATATAAGGTCCACAGAAGTGTATCTATATCTGAACAAAGTATACTTTTGAGGATTGCTTGCTGGAAGAAATCTGTCAAAAATGGGTGTAATACTGTTACTCACCTCTACCAGAAGCCGGCGTTTTAAAACCATTTTGTGTAAAGTTGAACATGGAAACTCAAACTATGCCAAAGAAAGACTTGCTAAGAGGTGGATACAATTTAAAACTATATTCTGAAAAGGCTTGAAGGAAGAAATTGTTTAATGTATGTGTTAAAAATGTGAGTTATATTATTAGAAAAGACAATGGGCCTCATTCCGAGTACGGCGCTAACCAATGGCGCTATTAACGCCTTGGTTGACGCCGTACCCGGACCGGCAGCGCCTTGGTGGATGGCGGAATCACCGCCCCATTCCAAGGTTGGCGGGGCGGTAATTCCCCATTCACCAAGGCTCTTCCCCATTCCCAAATGAGCCCCCATAGGGCTCAATGGGAATGGGGAAGATGCAAATAACGGTGACCGTTCATTACATCAAAGCAGGCGTTAAGGGCGAGGGCGCAGAGGGAACTCGGAGTATGGCGGTAAGGGATTACTGCCACCGGTCTCGTTACCGGTGGCCGCTATCCCTTACCGCCATACTCGGAATGAGGCCCAATGTGTAGACATTGGGTTAAGAGTTAAAGTTTCCCACACTGTGTTCAAATGAATTCCACACCTTCTCCCTGGACAAAGGAACTTCCCCCTGCCCTTGGCTAAGAGATTGACAGGCTGGTATCAAAAGGAACTGGGAGTGGCACCCTGGTCTGTTGCTCTCGGTGCAGACAAACGAATCCTTGGGCTGAATAGAAAATGCTAATTCGAGTGTGACTGACAACAAACTGCTAGCAGGAAGAAGGACATGTGACCTCTGAGCCAGCCCAGACCTTGGAGGCGGAGACAAACCATTGTGTGGATTCAGAAAGCACAGCACATTTATATTTTAGGAAAATGCTTATCAAATATTGTACCAAACTGACAAAATTGTGAAACTTTGAGATTGTTAAAATGGAAAATGTGCTCACAGTTTAAGACTAAGCTGGACTCTGTGCGATGTTCTGAGACCAAACCCCGGAATTATTCATATTGTAGCTACTGTGTTTATGCCAGGAACCTGACAAATTACAGAAATGTGCACAGATGGGAGGTGCATGCATGTATAAAAATTGGTGCAGAAATAATATTGAGAAACCCACCAAAAGCGCAAAAAGTGGTCATTTCTGAACCAAAGTTCTTAGGAAGATGAGAGTTGAACAGAAATGTACCTTAATTAATCTGTCATGTGATTTATGTGGTATTAACAAGTTGTGTATATTGTAAATATGTGTTTTATGAAAAATAAGATATGCTGTACAGAGACCAAGGGGAGTGTTTTTCCCCAAGCCATAAAGATGACACAGGATGACAAGCTGATCCTTTCTCCAATCAGGGGACAGGGAATCCTCTAACCTATCAGATCCTTAGAGGGTTGGGCATTGTAGAATCAGCCTTCCCACCCTTTTTGGAAATACATAAATAGGGACTGCTGAGGACAGATAGGACACCATTTTCCACTTCTCAACTGATTTCTTGGCGAAGCACCCTGCAGGAAGATCCAGGTTCCAGACATAGACCAGAACTTAGAATCCAGATTACAGAACTTGAAGCAGAAAGGCCCAATCTCACAAGCTGAACCCTTTTCAGCAGGCCTTCAGAATCTTTTGCAACCTGATTCTAACCCCTAAACTTCCAAGGGGCTCTCACATTCAACAGCCGGGCTATGCTGTTTTGCTATTCTAGCCAAGAACCCTGTGCTAGAACCAAGATCCAGACCCACAAGCGGAGCTGTATCCAGAACCCGTCAGATCCAGTCCAAGAGGCCGCGCAGACCGCAGTGCAGTGCTGAGTGCAGAACTGAGACCTGTCCGGTGGCGAGAGAATCCCAGCCAAACCCATGACCAGATCTTTGACGGGGCTTGCTCCATTCCAAGGCCATAGGTGTGAGTATCCAGTCTAGAAATGTACATAACCAATCTCTTAGTTTAAACTAATACTATTCCATCCATTTCAATCTGTCCAGAACTGCATTACAGAACCTCTGTTGTCTATCCTTAATTCTTCTCTCCTGCACATAATTCTTGATAATTGTAGCAATAATCATCTTGGCGCTAATATATATTTTCTGTAGAAAGGCAATCGTCTCGTTCAGACAGAAACCATCCGGAGGCGCCTCTGGATAGGTGACTGGGCTGTTGTGTAGTTTGCGGCTCCATAGACTCTTTAGTGTTAGGAAATCTTTGTTTCAAATCTTCAATAGCGCATCTTTCTTTTTGAAATCTTGACTTTGTTTCTGAAAAATCTACCTTCACAAAAACCTCTGTAACTTTTGAACCGCACGTCCATTTTGAAGCTAAGATACTAAGCTATCCAACAAACCCAAAACGATATTCCAATTCCTGATAGTTTTTCTGTAATCGCGTTTCACGCACGCGGAAAAGTTGCAGTGAATTGCAATTTAGCTCAATTTCACCACACATCAAAATAGCTGTTTCTTGTTTTCAACTGCTGAAATTCGTTTTCAATCTGATAATCATTCATGAATCATTGCTAGTGTTGACCTGAACCAATCCAAAGTAACTCTCACTTATCCTGAATCTCCTTTAAGTGAAGTAAAATCATTTTAGCCTATTTTTCACATTCATTGCAATCATATTCATAAGCCTAATGACCTGCTTTAAAATCATACTTGTTCTCTCTAAGCTTGCTGGGGGAACTGGGATTGAACTGCATTATTGATTGTATTCTTGAAACCTGTGTACCCTCATTTACATCTCTTCATATTGCATAATAGCGGGGGGAGTGAGTAATAACAGGGGGAAAAAGTGATTATATTGTCTTTTGATTGAAACTATATCAAGTTTATTTCTGTGTTGCATTCTTTCCCATCATTACATTTCCTTGAACCATACAAAGTATTCTCTGCTACATTATTCTCCTATTCCTACTCCTAACTGATTAAAGAGATTGTTGGTATTGTAATAGTACCCATTGCTGATTACCGTTCATATGCATAAGTGTGCTATTCAGATATTATTCTATTCATAAAAGTGTGATATATATTGTTCAATTCTTCAAATAAACCTTTTAATTTGCAAAACAAACCTACTTCTTGGCTCAGTGAGGTCGGGGAGATTCAAAGAGAGGGGCGTTATATAAGGGTTTATCATACAGATTTAAAGAACTTGGACATAAAAATATATAAATAAGGGCTTCCATTGGGCATCCCATACTAAGCATTGACTTGATTGGAGTGCTGGATTGAAGTCACTTAGAGCAGCCAAGGAGCTAATAACTCCATGGCTACCACCAAACTCGTAATGAGGCCCAATGTATCGGAGAGAGAGAGAGAGAGAGACAGTGTGAGCTAGTGAAATGGGACCTGTATCAAGAGGCCAGTGGTGGGAGTGAAGGGTTGCAGGTTGTTTTACATTATAAGTCCTATTCCCCGTTACCCTGTCTAACTGTCTCCTCTCGAAGGTATCCTACCACCTTACACTGCACACACAACCCCCCCACAGCAACACAAACCGAATGATTTAGCTCTCCTCTTTAGCCCTGTCACACTTACCCACATCAGTGGCTAGCCAGACCCACAGTGCTGTAGTCTATCAGACCGTGTGCTCTTCCCTATTGATAACATACACTCAAGTTTCCCCGCCAAACCCATAGAAAGCAAATAGGCACTCAGGAATCGGGTACTTCCGACCTGCACCCATCAACACCACAGGTTTCGCATCTGCCTTTACCACTGCCCCACTAATGAACCCCACGCCCTTTTTTTCTTAGTCGAGTGCAGCAAGGCCACCAATAGTGGCAGACAGGTGCTATACAAAACCACTTATATCATAATATATCTCGTGGCTGGCATTTACTTTTTAGGATGGGTCCTTAACCCTGCCCACTTTCCACTTTCCATTTACCTCCAGAAAGTCATGAGATCACTATGGTATACCAGGCTGTTCATCTTGGAATGATAACCTATCAGAAAATAATGTATATGGTTATTCTAGGTTTTGATCATTTATTTTAATTTATAAATGTACTTTGCTTAGTGATAAAAGTCTAACCTTCTTTTATCAGTAGAATGTATAATAGAAGTGAACAGTAGAAATAAACATTACATTATTTTTTTTAATGTAAATTTGTAATGTTGGTTCAATTTAATTATTTCTTTTCTAAATAGCTGCGCTTGCAAAAGAAATAAACCCGTCAGCCCCCCGAAAATTCTGGTTTTATTCTCTAGTCGCACAGTTCCCAGCAGCGGCTAGGGTGGATTTTTTTCGCAAGCGAGCACCTGACTAATCTATTCTCACCCACAAAGAAAGAAACAGAGCGATAGGGAAAAAACACAGAGATAGAGAGAGAGAGAAAGAGAACGGAGAGCAGTAGATTACTGTATAAACTAGCATTTATTTGTTTATTTATTGTGCATTTGTAAGGCGCTTATACATCAAGTAAATTGTGTTTCAGAGCGCCCAATAATAGGCTTCAAGGAGAGCTTTTGAACTTTAACAGACTGGAGATTATAACTTTGCAACTTGGGCTGTTAATGTTAACTGGCATCTTTTTAGCTAGGCACATGGCTTTAAGTGAGCTGGTGCCTTCCAGACCAGACCCAGGTAAAGTTGTACATTCTTCCTGGAGACTGGATCCTGCATGGTCCTCCGACTATGTACCACGCCTGAGACGCGGCTGCCTCTAGTCTAGAGCAACATGGACTAACCTTCAATGCCTTAGAGACACCGAAACACACACTTCCACAACTCACTTCTGGCTACAGACTGCTGCTAAAAGGAACCCCTTCTTGTGGTAGAACGCACCTTTCACCTAAGGAAAGACCGTATTGTGGAATTCATGTTTCACTTTTGAGGGTAGTTAGTGGACTGGTTAAATGATACTGGGAGCACAGCTCTCTCATTGTTTTGGTGGCGGGGTCTGCATGTTATACAGTGCTCTATGCAGCAGCCCGAAATTTCTCATTTGCTATCATTCTGGCGTGAATAATTGTCGCGTGCAGAGTTCACGCATATCTCTGCCGCAGGCCCTTTTAACCCCTTGAGCTATCTCTCAGTGATTAGATATTGCACTGTCATGGTTTGTTTTCGTTTCGTGTTTTTTTTTTATTTTGTCCGTTTTTGGACAGTTTGTTACTTATATTTAACACGACTTTGTTAACGAGATGTTGCTCGCTTGCGCGCGAGGAATGAAAATGCGTCTGTTTATTGGGCCACTCCTTTATTTACACAGGACACACCTCTTGCCTTGCGATTCTTATTCCGCGCCAGGCACCTTTTAGGTCCTGTCTTCGTATATTATTATTATTATATTAGTTTAGGCCCCCTTCAGTTCTTCGTCCCCATGCAGCACTCTCTGGCTGGGCGGGACTGTATAATGCCGGCAGCAATGCTTGTGACACGCACTTGTTTAATAGATTCCTCTAGAAAGCCGCCCGCATGAACTAGCAGGGCTGCAAGGAAGAGATCTTCCAGCAGCCTCTGTGACAGCTTGATCCGGGTTGGCAGTATGTCCTGGGACACGCCCACGCAGGCTTCAACCTGGAGCCTGACTTTAATTTACCATTATGCAATATAAAAGCCTTGGCACGTGTTACCCAGAGCACGAGGCGGGCAACTGGGGGATGAGCAGGGAAGGCCAGGCCTCATACCTGCTTTCATGACTCTCCCATCATTATTAGAATGATCTCAGCTTAAGCAATGCACACTTTGTCTAGGCGTCTGTAGCTCCCTGCCACCACGAACATTAAGCCAGAAGAATGCTTGAAACCTTGGAGATGCAAATTCATTCTGGGGGTGGGGGGAGGGAGGGGTGGAAGGGGGAGGGTGACACAAGTCTAAGCTCCAATGATTGGAACCGAAAGTTCTTCATAACATTATTATTGTCACCTTAACTGTGGCAATTGTTCAGCCCATACTCAACGATGTTCAACAATCACAGCCTGTTGTCCACTTCTTAGGGTCTACGCCTCAGCAGTGCAATGTAGGTTACAGACTTTGGAGCTCATATTGGGCTACGCTTACCTGAAACGAAATGTGTAAAAGTTTCGCATTTCTTTTCCGGTGCGCCACATTTTCACTGATTTGTATGGCAGGGAGGAGGGGCGGAACGTAACTTACCTTTCAAATGGATTGTGTCCTCCAACCTATTCCACATCTTGGACATGTAATGTCCAGCTTCAGCTGTTTCGGAAAACGTTTTTCAGCAGAGGGTGCTGTGCGTCGATGGCATCGAGTCGATGTCCCTAGAGGGCCTATGTGGAGGGTGATGTCATCGAAGGGCAGGTATAGCATGCGCAGCGCCCGTTGGCCTCAGTTCTGTTTTTCCGTGACAGTATTTGATTCAATACGAAATTCGGCGCACCTCATTTTGTGACGGCTTGTTACAAGATTCTTCGACTATAATGAGCCTCATTACGAGGTTGGAGGTAGCCATGGTGCTATTAGCGCCATGGCTGCCTCCAAACTCGTTCCGACTTCGCCCTGGTGAATGGAGCAATTACCGGTCCATTCCAAGGTTGGCAGGACCGGTAATTCCCCATTCACCAGGGCCATTTCCCATTCCCATTTGAGCCCCCATAGGGCTCAATGGGAATGGGGAAGGCACTAATAACGGTACCGCAAATTGCGGTACCGTTATTAGCTCCAGAGTCCCTTTACGGGTCCCGTCCGTAACGCCTGGAAAAACCAAGCGTTAAGGGAGGACCAGCAAAGGGAACTCGTAGTAGGGCTGTAACGGATTACCGATACCGGCGCCCTTACCGGTGCCGGTAATCCCTTACCGCCCTCCTCGTAATGATGCCCAATGTCTTCTTCATCGACTCTGTCGACACCCAAGTCCGGCTTCAAAAAATGCCCAAACCACAGGTCCAAGTTGTCTCTTACTGACCTGCACTGTATCTGCTTGGGTGCCTCGGAGAGGACCACGATACGTCCAGTTGTTCCAAGTGTCAGTCCATGACAGGAAAGGCCTTGAGGAAACAGAAGGGGAAATTCAAACTAGGGAAAATCCCCAAATTCCCTAAGCCCCGACCCGCTAGGCCTTCGACAGACCAGTCGTGGGGCGAATCTCCTTAGAGGAAGAAGGCCAAGCGTTCTAGGTAGAGGAGTGGCTCCCACCACTCTTCTTTGTCTTCGGAGAAGTCAAAGAGAAGGCACCGGAGGTCACCTTCATCGACTTCTTCGTCCGACGTCTCCCCCAAAAGGGTAGCTTGCCCTACAAAAAAATCCACCCCAGCTGAATGGGAAGCTTTTCAGTCGGAAATGTTAAACATTTTCATAAAGCAAGGTCATGCTCCTACCGAGCCTTCGAAGGAAGCCGCTAAGTATATGTATCGCCCAAAATCCTGCACGCCCTTGAGCCTGGGAAAACAGCCTGACAAGCATCGGGAGCCCTCAAGGCCTTCATCCGATGATAAGCACAAGAAAGAAAAGTCGAGGTCGAGGTCCTCGACGCCATCGAGACCTTTGACACCGGCGGCGCCTTCGACGCACACCAGACCGTCGACGCCATCGAAGTCGAGCGCCCTGCCTCTGCCAGCACCAATATAGAAACCGTCGACGTCTTCGAAGCCTACGACTTACAAACCTGCAAAAGTGTATGCTCATCTTCCCAAGAAGGAGTTTTTCAAATCGCTCACTTCAATTTTTGAAGAAGAGGAACACTCTGATGAGGAAGATGTTCCTTTTGGGTTACAATATGATACACCCAATGTACCAGAGTGTTTCATATCAGAGGAGTCCAGAATTAAGGACTTGTATGATAATTTACAGTCTGCAAGTGGAGTAGATACTTCACTCAAACTGGAGTTTGGAAGACTTGAGTCTGGCGAACATGTTGACGCTTCATACAGGCACTGAATGTCAAATGTAGTGGAGAACATGGGGTGGAGTAGGCCAACACTCCCTTATGAACAAGATGATCTCACCAATATTTTGGATAAGAGTGCTCAGACTGACCCTGTTTTGCCTTTTCATGTGGCATTCCAAAAAAGGGTGGCTAGAAACTGGGAAACTCCGGAGGCCAATCCGGCAGTTAAAAAGAATCTGACAAAGAAATACCACCCCTGCACTAGTGACCCTGACTACCTGTCGAAACACCCCACTCCAGAGAGTCTGGTGGTGCAGGCGGCTACAGCTACTTTAGAACAAGCAGCGTACTCTACCATCCCTCTTGATGGGGACGATAAGCGTGTAGATGGATGGGCGAGAAAAGTATTTTCCGCAGGGAGCATGGCAAAGAAATCAGCCAACTCCTCCTGTGACCTGGAAAATGTTTGTGTACTCTGTGGGATTGCAATTCTGTGGCGGCAGAGCACTTTCCCGAAGGGGACGAAATGTATGGCTTCTTAGCTATTATTAAGGACGGCAAGGAAGCTAATTGTGAATCCCTTCAATCAGGATTGGATACTGCGGATAGCATCAGCAGATCCATGGCTACCAGCACTGTTATGCACAGATTTGCGTGGTCTAGGCTTCTCAACATGCGTTTTGACGGGTCTCATCTTTTTGGCAGCAAGGCTGACAAGAGCTTTGAGAAGTTGCAGACCTCGAAGGCAGCAGCCAAATCTTTAGACGCCGCTCTTAGGCAACCTCAGCCTTTTCGTCCTAGTAGACAACCTTGGAGAGATAGATCTTTTTGCTACTACTCCTCAGTTGGAAGAGCAAGAGGAAGGGCCAGTTAAAGAGACCAGAGAAGATTTCCCCATGGTGGACGAGGTAGAGGTGCTAAACCAGCTCATGCAGCAGCCTCCTTACCATCGGCCTCTGCAGCAGCTGCCACAAAACCACTCTGAGGTCTTGAGTCACAGTTCACCAGTGGGGGGCAGGCGGTCTCTGCATCTAGAAGAATGGCGGGACATTAATTCGGATGCTTGGTCTTTGGAAACCATAGCCCATGGTTACTGCCTTCCTTTTGCTCCTTGTGCAGGAAATGTTAACCCTGCTAGAGAAAGGTGCTATAGAACCAGTACCCATAGCAGAGAGGAACAATGGATGGTACTCCCCATATTGTTTGATCCCCAAAAACGATGGAGGACTAAGACCCATCTTGGACTTGAGATACTTGAACAAGTTCCTCAGGAAGGACAAGTTCAAGATGGTCACACTTTCTCAGATCCTTCAGGCCCTCCAACTCCAGGATTAGTTGGTGTCATTGGACCTTCAGGATGCTTATTTCCATGTGCCAATCCATCTCAAGAGCAGAAAATACCTGAGGTTCGCAGTTGGCGGTTCTCATTATCAGTTTTGAGTTCTGCCTTTCGGGCTGACCTCCGCCCCTAGGGTTTTCACCAAACTAATGTCAATAGTGGCAGCAAATCTCAGGAGAGGGGGGATTCATGTCTATCCCTACCTGGACGATTGGCTGATCAGGGCGTGTTCTCCCGAACAAGTCTTGGATCATCTCAAAGTCACCTGCCACTCTCTTCACAGACTGGGCTTCTCTCTCAATTACAAGAAGTCCCACATGACACCTTCCCAACAGCTCTAGTACATCGGAGCTGTGCTAAACACATTCTTGGGAAAGAGCTCGCCACCCAAGGTGAGTGCTCAAGACATTCTTCAGATGGTTACCAAATTTCAGAGTGCCCAAAGGCCGTTGGAACAAGTTCTGCAACTGGTGCAAGGAAAATAATGTAGATCCTTTTCTGTGTAAAACACCGGATGTTTTATCCTCCCTTCTATCCTTAGCTAATCTGAGGATCCAGATTGGTACCATTAAAGACTATTTGGCGGTGCTGTCCATTTTTAAGTGCTCATCAGAGGAATGTTCCTATTTCAAAATCCCACTGATGACTCAATTTCTGAAAGGGCTCACTAATTGTTACACTCACCTGGTCTCTGCGCAGGTGTTGGTGTCTGGTGGTAATAGGTGATGCTGCTCGGGACTGCTCGGGACTGCTCCTGCATGGAGAATAGGGGGCGTGAGTATGCCAGCTTGTGCGCCTGATCTCCTTCTCCCAAATAATAATAATAATACATTTATTGTGAATTAGTTCAAATTGAACTTTACACAAACAATATAAAATACAGCATGCATCTAATAAATTAAATTAATACCTACATTCAATCTACACATTACACTTATAGGTAAACATAACATTTAAACATATAACATATAAATTGGAATGCAATGCAATACATGACTGCCTGAATCAGTGATAAAGGTCTCACTTATTATACATCCCATGCAAACCATGCGTACATTGAGGTACCTGAGGCTAAAAGAACTAGCAGCAAGCGACAGGCATGTAAGCCAGGCCCTAGGTGACCACTCTAGTGTCCACTATGGCCAGTTGGTTTGGAAATAGACTTTTGACTCTGCCCCAGAACCTATATAATGCCAGTTGGGTCCCAATAGAGTCCGAATTTAAACAGTAATCCCAGAAGGACTTTCCCTTGATGGTGTCGTAGTTGCTTACCAACTTTCCCAACAGGCACATATATAATGGCCCTAATTGAGGGCACAATGTTAAAACGTGCCTGGTGCTTTCAAGATGTTCCTCCTTCATACAAATACGACAATACCTGTCCTTTACTGGAATACCCAGCCGAGGCCCCGTAACCACTAGTAACCACTAGTACTTGGAGTTGGTTTGTTGTCCTTAACCTTAGTATGAATTGCCGTACCTCCGGGTCAGGGCATAATAACAGGTATTGTTGGTGATTTCTGTATCAATGTATTACATGTGTTACCGCTTCATACCCCTTCAGGGTGGACAAATGGATGTAATTCTGGGTCCAATCCCATCTGTTGATTTTATGTAAAAAGGATTTTTTTAAATGTATGAATGTCATTGGGCACTTCTTGTTATAAGACCAGTCTATTTCGGTTAAAAAAAGACTCATTTAGCTGCTTATAACTGTTACCCTGGGGCGACTTTTCATTATCAAGATTAGTACTGGCCAAGCTAAGTAATCTACATGTAGAAGTAGAAACAGTTTTCAAGTAGAACACACCTCGGGCTCACAAGGCCATATTTTTCAATGAGGTTAAGCCTAGCTCCAACCTCAAATACTGGACAGAACAGGCAGGACCCATACCCAGTACTGCGCGCCAATACTGGCCCTCTAACACATTGAGCCAGTTCAAATCCTTCTCCCAAATTGTGGTACCCGTGGGATGCGCTGTCCCTGGAAAGCTCACCTGTTGATTAGTTTTGGCGAGCACTCTGTCCTGCTGCTTCTGGCAGGGGCGCTTGTATGATCTGGACCGAGTTCCTTCACTGGTCCCTTGCGCGTGGTAGTCCAGTCCTGCTGCGACTAAGCCACTATACTTCAGGTAAGTGTTCCTGTTTGCCTTTGTCTTTCCTCGTCTGTTTTTGTTGTATTGTAAAGTTTGTTGTCTTGTATTACTGTCCGTTCCACTTTTGATGTTTGCTCTTTTGCTTTCTTCCCTTGCAGGTTATGTTGCCGGCCCGGCAGAAGCTGCGGAGCTCGAGGTGACAGCCGGAGGGAATGAAGAACGAAGCTTCAGCGGTATAGTAGACGGTAAATTGTTAACTAGGGGGCACGCAGGGTTCAAATGCGGCACGGCCCTAGGACGGATGTTCTAACCTTGTCTTTCTTCTTCTTCACAGTGTCCGAGTTCGTGGATGCGGAGGGCGGTGCTGCGGCATCGGGATCAAGATCACTGGATGTCAGGAGATGAGTCTGCAGATGAAGCGATGAAGCACCGGTTTCCTGTAGGTGAGTATGCAGGAGAACGCCTGGTTTCAAAGGTAAGTAGGAGGGGCCCCACTGGAGAAAAAGAAATATTATTTTTTTTTCTTTTGAATTCAGTCTTCATTCATAAAGAAATTATTTCTATAACAGAAACAATTTCTTTATGACGGCAGAGTGACTATAAAAAGAAAATTTATTTTTGAAGTCCGAGGGCTCCGCCCTCCCCATGGCATGGAAGACGCTGTGGTGTTGCACCAATACTTGTGTTTAATGTCTTGATTACTCATTACTCCTAGCTCTATTCTTCCTCGTCCCAGTGTGCATGAGAAAGTACTTGTGTATAAGGAACTCTGCCTCATACACAAGTACTGGGATGTGGTAGAGGTACATAGAGGTAATGCCTGACTTATCTACCTGTACTCTTCATTACTCCTAGTCCCACTCTTCCTCATCTCAGTACTTACCTATGAGGCAAGGAACATCATACGTTAGTTGTGGGACAAGGAAGAGTGACATGGAGGTAATTCTGGGCAAAGTAGATGATTTTGGAGGTTGGGATAGGGGTGGTAGGAAGAGCGGATGTGTGGGGGTGGGCAGGATTGTGCAACAAATCATAATGCTGTCCATGTCCAGGTTAAGCAGGCATGATATGTGGTATTAGTGGCTAGAGAGGCATTTTGGTGCAGCCAGTCTAGTCATTCCTCAGTTTGGTATGACTTTTTTTTAACTGGGCATTTCTGATAAAGCAGTCCTGCTAAGTGAATTACCTGGCTAGGCTGCCATTTGGGTGCTGCCAGTCTAGCCGTTTCTTACTGCGGCATTGTATATTTTTCTGGGCATCTGTGATCAAATGATATGATATAAGTCATTTATAATGCGCCGGTACACAAGTGTTTCTAGGTGCGACAAGAAAAGGGAGGGAAGATAGAGGGAGGACAAGACAAACGATCTTACTAAGCCTTGTGTCATTCAGATCGTGCAAGTGCGAGAACGAGAAGTGCAAGGGGAAAGGAAGGGGGGAAGTGCAAGGGAGAGGGGAGGGAAAAACAGGGCAGCAATGCTCGGAGTAAGTGCAGCCAGGGCAGCGTGGCTCTGGGTATTGCAAGGCGAACAAAGGACTGTAGGGTTACAGTTTCAGCCCCTAAGTGCTTGGTAGGCCCAGAGGCTGTGCAAGGGTGACTGATCAAGAAAGAGTCTGGACTCAGTGAGACTCTGAGGGTAGCCAAGCAACCAGTCGGTACAGCGGACAGGTAGGTCAGGTAGGCCAGCAGGGGAGGGAGAGGGAGAAAGCAGAGGAGAAGGGGAAAGTTGTGAGCTGCTTCCGGAACTTCAGGTGGTCCAGCTCAAGTTTGAGAGGGGCAGGGAGGCTATTCCAGAGGGGGCATCTGCAGAGGAGAGAGATCTACCCCACTCTCTGCCTGGAGAAGTGTTTAACCCTTAGAGAGTTGTAGGAAGGGCTTAAGAAGGAAGATATTTTGGAAGAGAGCGTTGGATGTAGTGTGGGCCCCAGGCCCAGAAAGCCTTGTGGACAATGCAAAGGGTGTTGAACTTGATACTTGCAGCAACTAGGAGCCAGTGGAGAGATTTCAAGGCTGGAGAGATAGGATCCCTGGGCTTGAGGCCAAGGATAAGTCTTGCAGTCCTGTTCTAGATTAGTTGCAGAGGGTGGAGAGTAAAGGAAGGCAGATTGAGAAAGAGGCTGTTGCAGTAGTCCAGCCTAGAGAGAGCCAGGGCTCTGGAGACAGTGAGCTTCTGGGGGAAAGTGAGAAAGGGAAGAGTTTCTTTGAGGAGGAGCAGCTGGTAGTGAGACTTCTTGGCGACGTCCGAGATGTGAGGATAGAAAGAGAAAGAGAGAGTGGATTCAAAGATGACACCAAGGTTGTTTGCCTCACAGGAAGGGCCCAAGGCGGACAGCCAGAGTGAGAGAGGGAAAGCGGGGCAGGAGTCCAAATTAGAAGGATCGCCATCTTACTGACATTAAGGCAGAGATCATTGGAGGCACACCAATCCTGAATGGCGGATAGACAGTCAGGAATGAGCGAGAGCGTGGAGGAGTCTGAGGGGAGCCTGAAGGAAAGCGGAGTGTCAGCCGCATAACACTGAAAGTTAGAGGAGAAGTTAGAGTTCAGGTGGGCCAAAGGGGCCTAGTAGAGGTTGAAAAACCATGGTGAGAGGATGGAGCGGAGAGAAAGGACCAAGTTGGTCCTGGGAGGGGCTGTCCAAGAGGAAGGAGGTCAGCCACTGCAGGGCCTGATCCATGATGCCCAGGTTCTCATGGAGTCGATTGATCAGGAAGGCGTGGTTGACTGTGTCTAAAGCAGAGGAAAGATGACTGAGGATGCAGAGTGAAGGAATGCTGGAATCAAGGTTAGAGAGCAGATCTTCACAGGTGTTCAGGAGAGCAGTTTCCATGCCTCTGGCAGTTCTGAAGTCAGACTGATGGTCATGGAGACAACCAACAGATTCAGTGTGGAGAGTAAGCTGGGAGATGGCCCGCTTTTCCAACAGTTTGCCCAGGAAAGGGGTGATGGAGATTGGGCGATAGTTTGCTGGGCAGGCAGAATCGGCAGATGGCTTCTTGAGGAGTGGGTGCATAAGGGAGTGGTTAAGGGGAGAGGGGAACGTTCCAGTGGCAAAAGAGTGATTACAGAAATCGGCCAAGGCTGGAGCGAGGTTGTCAAGATGGTCCTTGATGGTTTTGGAGGAGCAGGGGAGCACCTGTTTGGATGACACTTTCATAGATAGGGCTTGTCTAGAAACCTTATCAGGTGTTGTCAGAGAGAAAGAGGAGAAAGGAGGAAGAGAGGTAGATGGGCCGAGAGAGGAAGAGGGAGAGGAAGAGGAGATGAAAAACAGGAGTTTTAGCAGAGAAGTGAGATGACAGAGCCATACAGAGGGCCTGGGACAGAACAGGAGAGGTAAAGACCGCAACAGGATTGCCCAGTTCCTTGCAGATTTTAAAGAGTTTGCCCGTGTTGTTAGAGGCCACAGGCTGGAATGTGTGTTCTCTTCTTGATGAGTGTTAATGCTTCGACTGGCATTTTGGCGCAACCACTCTAGGTATGTCTAAATGTGGCCTGGCATGCTTTACTGTAACGATATTACGTGTCTACACTGGTCTACATTGTGTATTCAGTTGGACATGTTTTCATTGTGGCATGGCATTTTTAATAGCAAAGTATTAATGTTCCTGTGCACTGTTTGTGACTTGCATCTATTGGATTGGTGTTACCCTACAAAACAATTGCAAACACTCTGGCTTTTTAGGCAAATTTTCTCAGAAAGTGTGCTGTGTATTGCATTAAAACACATATTTACATCTTTCTCCTAGTGCAGTGTGTGGCATATCCCTTCAGCAGCACGTTTGTGCGTATTTCGCAAGCGTGATAAATAATCTATGCCGGCCCAGAGTTTGGTGCGACCAGTGATTTGTTGCTGAGTTGGTGGGGGCCCCCCAGCATGGCTCGCAGGGGGGCCCCCACATTTTGTGTTACGCCACTGTAGGGAGCCAAACCCGATGAGTCCGTTCAGCTCCTGGAAAGTTCTTGTAAAATAAAAGCACTCCTGCACTGAAATAAAGTAAAAGCACTCCTGCACTGAAATACAGTGTTCCTGCTCACATCTCTATATGAGCCTGGCGCCATTTGAGCCAGAAAATTGTTCTGCCTTCCTTCTATTCTCTGCCTCATCCTGGTAAGGAGGAGGAAAGACTTCATAGGTTAGATCCTAGAAGAGCGCTAAACTTTTACATTTTGAGAACATCCAAATATACGGTTTGATGATCCGCTTTTCATAGGGTATACAGGACACAAAGTAGGTCAGGCTGTTACCAAACAGACCTTATCTAGGTGGATAATTTTGGCAATTTCTGAGTGCTACAGGCTGGCAGGGAAAGACCCTCCTAAAGGTTTGCAAGTTCATTCCACCAGGGGCATGGCTACATCTGCAGCCCTTCAAAGGGGTGTTCCTATTAGAAACATCTGTGAAGCAGCAACGTACTCTTCAATCCACACATTTACAAAACATAACTGCCCGGATTCTTCCCATGGTCAGGATGGGGTTTTTGGCAAGGCAGTTCTCTGCTCTGCCCATGAAAATGTATAGACTGTAATTCTACATCCTCCTCCTACATAATACTGCTTTGGGGGTCTATCAAAGATGAGGAATACATTGGAGGACACAATCCATTCAGAGAACGAGTTACTTACCCCTTGCAAAGTTCTTTCGATTGGATGTTCTGGCAAGGCAGTTCTCTGCTCTGCCCATGAAAATGTGTAGACTGTAATTCTACATCCTTCTCCTACATAATACTGCTTTGAGGGTCTATCAAAGATGAGGAATACATTGGAGGACACAATCCATTCAAAGAACAAGTTACTTACCCCTTGCAACGTTCTTTCGATTGAATGTTCCTCCAACGTTTTCCTCATCACCCTCCCAAACTACCCCTCTGTAGAATTTCCCATGCTATTACAGCTTCCGTTCCACCAAGGCTGAGTACTGTCATGCCTGTATTTATGGGAATCTCTGCTGCAAGAGGAGGGGAAAAACAGAACTGAGGCCAACGGGCGCTGCGCATGCTATACATGCACTTCGATGACATCAACCTTGATGGAGGTCCTCGAGGGACATCAACTCAACGCCACTGACGCACAGCGTCCTCTGCCGTAAATATATTATCGAAGCAGTTGAAGCTGGACATTACATGTCAAAGATGAGGAATACATTTGAGGAACATCCAGTCGAAAGAACGTTACCAGGGGTAAGTAACTTGTTCTTCTGCCACTCCCTTGGCCTCGCCCTTTGCATATGCCATAAAAATACTCCAGCATTTGCGCTGGCATGGATTTTCATGCCGGTGCAAATTCCTGAGATTCCTGTATAGCTCACTGGCTTTTTGCAACAGCAAAAAGCCGGCAGACTCCATATGAGGACCAAAGGCGGTGTACATGCTTGAACGCTGCATTTTGCCCTCCCATTTTGAACTCCGCCGTGCATTGCATATACATGAAGGTGCACACGTAACGGGTTCCTGCCGTCAAATTACGGGGCTCTCAAAAATGTGCAGTAAACTTGAGGAATGGCTAATGCCACAAAGCTTCCATGGAATCGCACATATTGCCCTGGCAAAAAAGAATGAGCCCACAATAAAAGAACTAATGGGGTAATTACAGGTTGGGTGGATTTTTGGGTAAAAAAAACATTGGTTGCATTTACCTCCTCCGATGGCAGTATTTCTAAAAAAGACACCAAATTTGCATTAGTCCCAATGCTAACAGTGGTATCGTTGGAATCCTGCTTGTGTTGTTACAGGGATATCATTTGCTTTGATTCTTTATTTTTTTCTTAAATGTGATCGATTTCCACCATCAATGGAAACCGATAATGTACAGCAGTGGTTCATACCACTACTCTATATTTCCACAAAAAGGTCAGTTCTGATCTTTTCATGCAATGCATGCTTATTGTGGCGAGAGGGCGGCATTAGTGACGCCTGTCTTTTCACCCCAAGCCCTTCCCTTCTGTACAGTAAAACATATTTAAAAAATGAACTATTTTTGGGGCTAATTTAACATTTTACTCCCACCTCCGAGGTTCTACAGAACACTACAACAGGATGTTCAAATACGTCCAACAAGTCACTACATGATGTACATTGATACATTTGTTTAAAAAGTTATATAAAAGGTTTCAACAGAGAAATGAACTATCATCAGAAAGCACTATCAACTCTGCAGCAGAGGCATATTTTTCTAATGATGTGTTAATATCATAACCAATGATGACCTTATTTAAATGTCATTTTTCATGTTAGATATATTACAGGGCCTGTTAAAGGGCCTATTGTGTAGTTATGGTCAAGTTGCTCAACTCATAGAAAGAACACTTTTTGGGCGGCTTATAACTTTGGCGTTGTTTGATGAATCCTCACCAAATTTAGGAAAAACCCTATATGGGCACCTCAGAATGATTTTTCGAAGTTTGGTTTGGTTTCATCCATGGGGGGCAAAGTTATAAGGGGTCCAAACATCATTTAAATCCTCTTAGAAACAATGGAAAGAAATGTTGCTTGCGCCTACAGCCCAAACCGCTGGACGGATGTGCACCAAACCTGCGCGAGGAGCAGTGGCTTGGTCCCAAAAGCACGCTTTTGCATTTGGTGTAGTTTTTTTTAATGGCCAAAAAGTAGGTAAAAAACATGTGTGATATATGGGTCCGGTCTAATTTCCTGATTCAGAGTCCGCGGATGCCTCTGGACCAATCAGAGAGCAGCGTGACGTTTGCGTACATCATACACGCCCGATAATTGGTCAATTAAAAACATGAGGTGTGTCAAAACATTTGAAACAGACGCCATGTTGGATTCGCAAACTGTGCCCGCAGTCCAAGGACATCATGGGAAAAACATTAAAAAACACAACATTGCACTTGTCAAACTAATGAAACAATCTCTGGTGAGGTGAATGGGTGATAAGGATGGGATATGGCCATACAAAGCAAAAAAACCAGGCGTTTTTTCATCTCTGAAGTCCCGAACATAGCTGATGTTCGGGGGCATCCATGCATATTTCTGCATTACAGGGTCAGTGAAAAGCAGTTTTTCGATGGCTTATAACTTTGACGCCATTCAATGAAACTGCATGAAATTTTATTTTGCAATAGCATTTTAGACCTGCCCCTGAATAGTTCTGCATAGTTTGATACTGTTTCGCCAGGAGGGGGCAAAATTAGATGAGGGAGTCCCAAAATATTTGAATGGCTTATACATTTGGTGCCGTTTGACAAATCTGATAAGATGATATGATATGGCATTGATAACGCGCCTATACGCAAGTATTTTAAGGCGCGACAAGGCAAGGGAGGGGCAACAGAGGGAAGACAAAGACAACGATCTTACTAGGCCAGGTGACATTGAGATCACGCAAGTGCAGGGGAGGGGGGAAAGGGAAAGTGCAGGGGTATGGGGGATGGGGCAGTGCAATACATAAGATCAACAGTAAAGAATAAATAAAAACAATGGGTAACAGTGCGGCCAGCTAGTGGCAAGTGCAGGAGTAAGTGCAGACATCAAGTGTCAAGAGCTGGTGGGGACTGTAGGATACAGAAACAGCCCATGAGGCAGTGCAGGTGTGCAGCTGGCAGGGGGGGGACCTGGGCCTGAGATCAGAGGGTAGCCAGGTGACCAGTGCAGTTTCAGTCAGGAGTGCAGCAGGGGAGAGGAGGAGAGAAAGCAGAAGCGAAGAGGAACGTCTTGACTTGCTTCTGGAACCAGAGATGGTTCTCCTTAAGTTTCAGAGAGGCAGGGAGGCTGTTCCAGAGAGAGGCCCCAGCCGATGAAAGAGATCTACCACCAACTCGTTGCTTGGAGAAGCGACTGACCCTGAGGGAGTTGGAGGCGTGAGCGAAGAGCTCGAGAAGGAAGATATTTAGGAAGAGAGAGTTGGAGGTATTGGGGCCCCAGGTCCCAGAAGGCCTTGTGGACCATGCAGAGGGTTTTGACCTTAACCCTCACAGCTACTTGGAGCCTGTGCAGAAAGCTCAGTCCTCGAGAGATACGATCCTTGGGATTGAGGCCAAGTACAAGTCTTGCAGTCTTGTTCTGGATGAGTTGCAGAGGGCAGAGAGTAGAAGCAGGCAGATTTAGAAATAGGCTGTTGCAGTAGTCCAGCCTAGAGAGAACCAGAGCTCTGGAGACAGTGAGCTTCTGGGGGAAGGAGAGGAAAGGAAGAATACCTCTGAGGAGGTGCAGCTGGTAGTCTGACTTCTAAGAGACGTCAGAGATGTGAGGAGAGAAGGAGAGAGTGGAGTCGAAGATGACCCCGAGGTTTTTAGCCTCACGGGTGGGAGGAGAGGTTGCACAAAAGTTTGCACACAGATTTAAGACCCATTTCTGAATGTTTTTGCAAAATGTGGGATTTTGTCAAGAGGGGGCAAAATTAGACGGGGGGTTTCAACATTTTTAGATGGCTTATAACTTTTTTGCTGTTTGACGAATCTGCACAATATTTTTCAGAAAGATTATAGGTCCAACCTTGAATGTTTGTGCACATTTTGTGTAGTGGGTGCTAAGTTATATGACTATTTTATGTACGTACAGTTTGACAATTTAAAAATAAATAAAACATGGACGGATTTGCAGCAAACTCATGCAAGGAGCACTGGCAAGTACCCGAAAGCATGGTTTTGCAAATGTGTCAGTGTTTTATTTTTTGAAAAGTGTCATAATGTAGGTACAACAAATTGTGATATACCTTTGGTGACTAAGGTATAGCCTGTGACCATGGGCAGTGGCCAAATTTTCCAGTTCATGGCATTGACCCAGACAATCTGGCTACTGGCCATGACCACAAGGGACCAACAATGGGGTTAAAGTGGACATGGCCACCAGGGAGCAGCTATGTGGTCAAGTTTTTCGAAATTGGGATAGGTTTGAATGAGAAAGAAATGCCAAAGCCCATGCTGTAAGAAAGGCATGGCATCAAAGTAAGACAGATAGTACTGTGATCACAGTTCAAGGGTGTTCATTAAACTGTAAAATGGGTGGGATAAACACCTACTCTAAACCTAAATCTAAGATGGGAGCAAGTTACAACCATCAAATAATAATAATACAGTCCTAGTGGAGTCTAGTCAAATAAAAAGGGCCTATACTAAGAAAACCTATTGTCAATCCTTACCGCTAAGCTACAAAATAGTATGGGATATGTTTACAAGAAAAGAAAGAAGTGTTCACAAAATGATAAGTCAGGATGTTATGGCTGGGTCTCCCTACCCCACGATCTTAGCACGGTACAAGGTGGGACTCTTGAGCACAGCACACTCCTGGGCTTCTCTGGCACAAGCTCACAGCTCCTTTCCTCTATATCAGGGCCTTCTGTGCCCAAGTCTCTTCTTATGCAAAGTCTCTTGCTTCAGAGGGCCTGATGTGTTCAAAAATAACAAAACAAAAGTTCTTTCTGATAACCTTCACGGCAAGTGATTATGCTTCAGCCAAAACAACAACATAAAAGTTCCTTCTGTTAACCTTCATGTAGGGTAATACCTCTTCACCCTTAGACCCCCTAAACCGGGCTCTGATCCTCCTCTTAGGGGTTAGCCTCCTTCAATCGGGCTCATACTAACCATTCATTGTGGACATCCCTGAGTCGGGTTCATACTTGTCACAATGTTGTTCAGTTAGCTTCTTTACCCTTTTCTCTTGACGTCCCTCAGTCGGGTTCACTATTGTCTTTCAATAAAGTTCCGTATTTGTAATATTCAAAAGTCTCAATGTTTTTTTAAACAACCATCTTTTTGTTAGATCCCCCTCATCTGGGCTCTGACCTTCCACTGCACATGGCAACTTTACACAAAGACTTCCGAAGGGCGATCACATCTCGCTGGGTCACTTTGTTAGCCTACAGCAAGGGCGTATTTATATACAATAACCAGTTCGCACAATGTTCCCCTCTGCCGGGCGCAAACTCCTTTATTACAATTCCCTCAGTCGGGTTCACACTTTCTACAGTTCACAATTTCTAGAACGTGCCAAGGACTTTCGAGTGTACAAGTGGTTTGGCTTGACGCTTGTATGACCACCTTGACACCTCACGCCGGCCTTCTCTATGGCTTCTTGGTACTTGTAGTTCCACTATCTTTCAGTTCAATACCTTCCTTGTTCATTAGAGGGGTACCAGCCTGAGACCTTCGTATGAGCGCCCACGTGCTGCCGGATCACTCTATCTCTGGTACCAAGTTCATTCACAAAAGACCTCTGTCTCTTAATCTTCTTGATGTTGCCACGGCAACCTTGAGTCTAACAAAGTCCGGCCCACTATCAGGTTCTTTCGACTCACCGGCTGTGCTGAACTTGTTGGTGGTTCTTTTGCCGCTGGAGTCAAGGATGGTACCACAATGGCAACCGTGTCTCCCCGCCGTGGCCATCAGTGCAGGGGGGTTCCATGCACCGCTGACATCCATAACACCATTCGCCAGCTGCGATTCCCGGTCTTATGCTTCTTTTGTCAGAGGCTTCGTGGGTCTGGGTTAAAAAGGGCAAGGGCAACTCCCTCCTTGACGTCCTTCCAGGTCTTGCTGCCTTTCTCCTCCATTTGAACTGCCGACCTGGAATATCTGCTTCGTTGTGCATTCAGCCTTGCTCAGAGTGTGTTCTTGTGCTATGCCTTTTATCCCAGAGGGAAGGGAAAGGGCAGTCAGGTGTGTGTAGTTGTCGGCAATTGCCTGACTCTGCCTGACCCTTGTGTTGGGACATGTCTGGTAAACGGCTCTGGTATTAGTCCGATGTCATTCACGGTGTGAGAAAGTGTTTGTGTTAGAAAAGGGGGGCACAGTTTCTAATTATCCTACTGGACAGGATGGGGAAAAGGTGTCAAAAGGAAGGGGATACCATGTTTCACCCTTTGGTGTCCCAATTCCACTCTCTGAAGACCCCCCATCCAGGTGACCCTCCCGCACTGGTCCACCCCCAGGAACTGGATCCAATAGCGATGGTCATGTCCTGGCCACCTGGAAGATCCCCAGGGACAAGTAAGTGAGACTCCTTCAGGTTTCTCACATACCCTTCCCCTATGTGAGGTGGATATGCCTCTTTTCTGTCCAGGTTGTACTCTGTTAGGACCGGGAAGAGAACAGGGACGAGAGATGTCCAAGAACTTGTCATGGCCACAGGGCAAGAACCACAACTGACATCACTTAAAGGGTCCAGTTGGACCCAGTCCTGCCTCGTCATGATGCCTACCCCTGGGGACCCAGACCAAGTCCAGCAACCCCGGAAGCAGGCATCAAGTTACTCCAAGCAAGCCCAACAACCCCTGCTAGGGGCTATTTGGGTGCAGTCCTGGCGTCTATGGCGCCAGGCTCATATGGAGAGTCAGTCCTGGTGCCATAGGCAGCAGGCTCATAGATTAAAACTTACCTGATGCAGACCATGCTGCAAACTTACCTGATGCAGACCATGCTGCAAGAGCTCCAAGCCAAAAGAGGCTTGGAAGGGACTACTTTACCTAGGGACTATTTTTTACTTGGGTGGGGCTGGGGAGGAATACATACCTGGGACTACTTTGGAGGCTATTTAAACCACGCCCGAAGAGCAGCACACGCTTCGCGTTATTCTGCATCCAGCAGCGTAACGCTCATCGTGCCTGCAAGTCTGCATCCAGTCTTCTGCCAAGCCCGCCTCGAGTCTGGAGCTCCTAGAAAAAGGGAGAAAGAAGGAGAAAAGGTTAGAACAAGAGCAATACCTTTGATCCTTACCTGTATTCCCGATCCATCGCGCCTTCAAGCTGGAAGAAAGAAGTTATTTTATGAGCGTCGCCTCGCCTGGTGCAGCGCCGCGCTGATCTCACCGGCCTTCGCAGCATCTTTACATTCCACCGCATCCTTCTGCATGTTCCTGCCGCACTCCGGCACCTAAGGGGAAGACAAGAACAGCAAGGTGAGCCAAGGGAATACACAGAGGCAATATTAGTTACCCCCCATAAACTTACCTGATTTTACCACCGGGGGTACTATTCCTCTTCACGGGTCGGCGCAGCTTCCACTGCATCCTCGCCGAACCCCGGCCCCTAAGGGGAAACAAAAGGACAGCAAGGTGAAACAAAGGGACAGACAAGGGGAAACCTCCTCACCACAATAGACTTACCGGATATTACCTTCAGAGGCATTATTCCCCGAGACTTCATACTTTTTCTCAGCGCCTGAATAAGGGAGAAAGCAACAGGTTACATATGGACATTATTTTATCGAACTGTGTTGGTTAATACAAATCCTTACCTGAATATTACCGGTTGCCACGAGGAACTCTTCGCTAGGGTCAAGCTGCAACCTGCAAGGAATCGGACAGAGTGAAAGTCAGACATTTGAACTCTTATGAACTACATACTTACGGTGTCTTGCCGGGAATCTCAGAGTCAATATTGTTCTGGAACTCACCAATTCCTTCGAGCCAGTGAAGCAACTGGTTATCTACGCGCCCCTGCACTCAATGCAGGATGGAGAGCTCGTCTTTCCAAACCATCAGGTGAGACTATAAGAGGTGATATCAAAGGTGATCAGTGGGGAGAACAGCGGGAGTGGGGGGGGGTTAACGCTCAACTCCACGGGTGGTTAATTCCCTTTCTCCATTTGCAGAAGAATATTCCTACGGGCCAAGCAAACGAAGCTAGGTGGGCCAGTCCAGTCCGTCATCTCGGCACTACGTGTCACATTGGTGGAGACCGCAGCTGTCCAGTTCAGATCGACGCCCCTGTGGGAGCCAGGTGAGCGTAACAGAATGCGAAGCCTACCCACAAATTCCCACCCGGGCGTTATGGATACCTCAGAAACTGACCAATTGGCCCAATTACTAGGGGAACTGAGGCCTGAAGTGCATTCCGCCCATCAAGAAACCAATGCTCTTAGGAGAGAACTGATTTTGTCAAAGGAGCGAACTGATGACCTTGCTAGGCAACTACTGCAAAGCCAGACTGGACAAGCACCCCTACCAGGTCCCGGGGGGAAATCCAGCTCCTGTGTCATCGAGTAACCCTGTGCAAATAAACCTACCAGGAAATATTCCATTAGCTCCGCCCGAACGCTTTACCGGAGATCCCAAAAGGTTTGCCGTGTTTATGAACCAATGCCGCTTGCACTTTTTATGCAGACCTATAGCCTTCCCAAACGATCAAGCTAAGGTAGCCTTCGTATTGTCATATCTCAGCGGCAGTGCAGCTGATTGGTCAATTCCACTAGTTACTCAGGATGACCCAATTCTTCGGGATTTTCACAGCTTTCAAATGAGCATGGAAAGACGATTTGCCCGGCACTCCCAAGGACAGGCCCTGGATAATGAACTTTTGTCCCTACGACAGGGTAACCAGGACCTTCTATCCTACATCGCGACCTTTAGTAGGTTGATAGTGGAAACTGGATGGCCTGAGGTAAAACGAATCACGTTATTTCATCGAGGGCTTCGAGGAGAACTCAAGGATGTCTTGGCTCAAGTTGTGAACCCACCTCAAGACTGCGCTGAATATATAGTCTTAGTGGTCCAGTTAGATCACAGACTTCAGAACAGAAAGGCTGATCGAGCCAAGTTTGAGAATCGGGTGTTGGTCAAAACCCACGCTAACCCCAAAGGAGCAGATGCTTCAGAACCCATGCAAATCGGAGGGGTTAAAGGACCCTTAACCCAGAAGGAAAGGGAAAGGAGACGGCAAATGCAATTGTGTCTACATTGTGGAACTTCTGGGCATTTTCTACGGGATTGCCCTGTAAAACCACCCAAGAAGGTGGTAGGAGCTGCTGATAAAAGCCATATGGAGTCATACTCGGGAAACGACCACGCCCGACAAGCGTAGAGGTCCGCTTGCCGAGCTTGAAGAAGGATACTCAGACCTCGCATTTCATCATACCAATGGTCCTCGTAGATCCAAGGCAGCCATCGCGTATGCACGCAGTAAGGGCATACATTGATAGCGGGGCCATAGGAAACTATGTGGACTACGAATTGGCTTCTAGGATGGATCTACCTCTCTGCCGAAAAACCACCTCAGATGTCATCACCACAGTCGATCGAACTGAAATTGCCTCTGGGCCTGTAACTCATTCCACTGCAGAGATGACACTATTGGGTCAAGATGGGCATCGAGAGACTATTGTATTTGATCTAATCAAAGCCCCACAGTTCCAAATAATACTGGGGATACCTTGGTTGGAAACACATAATCCTTGTATTGATTGGCGAGAGAAGAGAATAACCTTCCCGGATTGTTCACAAACCTGTTACCCAAAGAACAATCTGAACGTAGGCCTGGCCACAGTTACCACAGCAGTCGTGCAACTACCTCCAGAATACCAAGAATTCCAGGATGTCTTCCAAAAAGAACAGGCAAACACCTTACCACCTCACAGATTGTACGATTGTCAAATCGCTCTCATACCCGGTGCACAACCCCCTTGTAGCAGGAACTACGCCCTTACGGAACCTGAGAACCTTCACCTACGACAATACTTTAACCGATACCCATTGCCTCTGATCCCTGAACTACTAGACCAAGTGAAGGACGCTTGCATATACACTAAGTTGGATCTCCGGGGGGCATACCATCTGGTACGTGTAAAAGAGGGCGACGAATGGAAGACGGCGTTTCGCACTAAGTATGGGTTATTCGAATACCAGGTGATGCCTTTCGGGTTGTGCAATGCACCAGCAGCCTTCCAATACTTCATGAACGATGTCCTTCGTGAACTCATTGACGTTTGTGTTGTCGTATATATCGATGATATTCTAGTATACTCCTCTTCAGAATCCGACCATGTGAAGCACGTCCGAGCAGTCCTTGAGAAATTGCGCCAGCACAAACTATATGCAAAACTGGAAAAATGCGTTTTTCATGCCACAGAAGTTTAATTCCTTGGGTTTATCCTGACCCCAAGAGGAGTCCGAATGGACTCACGAAAGGTGGACGCAATCCTTAAGTGGCCATCACCAGGTTCAGTTAAAGGAGTACAAAGCATGCTCGGCTTTGCCAACTTCTACCGCAGATTCATCACGGATTTTTCACATGTTGTACATCCCATCACAGCACTCTTGCGAAAAAATAAACGCTTTATGTGGACGGAAGAAGCTGAAAATGCCTTCCAAGAGCTGAAAGCGAAATTCACGTCTGCACCTGTATTAAAGCACCCGCGCCCTGAACTTCAATACATAGTGGAAACTGATGCATCCAGTCTAGCCATGGGAGCTGTCCTGTCTCAAAAGGACCCTGAAACTGGCCAGCTTCACCCAGTAGCATTTTGGTCCAGAAAGTTCTCAGCACCCGAGTTAAACTATGCGGTTACCGACAAGGAGTTATTAGCCATTAAATCTGCCTTCAAGGCTTGGCGACACTATCTTCTCGGTGCCAGGCATGCCATTACTGTGATCACCGATCACCGGAACTTACAGTATTTAAAGACAGCCATGGCCCAATCGTCACACCAACTCCGATGGGCATTGTTCTTTGCCGAGTTCGATTTCGTGATAACCTATCGACCAGGTTGTAAGAATGGTAAAGCAGACGCCTTATCCTGAATAGGGATGGGAGAGGCAGACGTGAACCCAGAACCAGTACCTATAATTTCCGAACAAAGGATTCTTGGCATGACTACTCTACAGACACTAGAGGACATTCAGGTAAAGATCCAGCAACTCTTTGATCCTACAGCCCTGCAGGACTGGGTAAAGAAAGGCCCGGACTACTCTGTCACCAATGACCTGCCTTATTACCAAGGGTGGCTATTTCTGCCACACAAGGAACTACAAAAGCTTGTCATTTCCCGTTATCATGATACCCTAATGGAGGGGCATCCACGTATTGCAAAAACTGAAGCTAAAATTAAGAGACAATTCTGGTGGCCCACCTGGCGAAAGGATATTAAAACATTTGTGATGTCTTGTGGCATTTGCGCCCAAAACAAAAGTTAAAAGAAAAAACCAGCTGGATTCTTACAACCTTTAGACATTCCGCCTACACCATGGCACACATTATCGTTAGACTTTATTACTGATCTACCTCCATGCAATGGTTTTAACACCATTCTAGTTATTGTGGATCTTTTTTCCAAGATGGCCCACTTTATTCCTTTAAAGGGATTACCTTCAGCTTCAATCCTGGCCAAGAAGTTCCTCAAAAACATTGTTCGCATACACGGATTTCGGAAAAAAAATGTTGTCAATTGGCACAAATCGATGTGAGGTTATCGACCAGTCACCACCCCCAAACCGACGGTTAAATGGAGAGGACCAACCAGACTCTCGACCTGCGTTGTATGTTACATCAGACTGAGAGTAATTGGAAAGACATTCTTTGGATTGCCGAATATGCATACAATAATTCAGTACATTCTGGAACTGGACAAAGCCCCTTTTATACCGTATATGGGCACCATCGTCAAACCTCAGACCTTGACTCACCCAAACACTTAGAAATGCCCGCAGTGGACCATCTGCACGCAATGATTACACAGCCTTTAAGGAAGCACCTGCACATTTAAAACAGGCGAAAGAAAAATACAAGGAAGATGCTGATCGGCATAGAAGTGATACTCCACAATACCAGATAGGGGACCAAGTATGGTTAGCCACAAAACATATACCTCTAAAGGGAACACGGACCTTTAACCCCAGATATTTGGGACCTTACTCTATTAAGGCCATTATCAACCCAGTGGCTGTCAAGTTGGACTTACTTGCTAATATGCGAATTCGCCCCGTCTTTCATGTGTCACTTTTGAAGCCAGTGCAACCAGGGAGAAGACTAACCAAGCCACCAGACCCCATCCTTGTAGACGGGGAACCCGAATTTGAAGTGAAGAACATCCTGGACTCCAAGCTGATAAAGTCAAAACTTTTTTATTTAATCGACTGGAAAGGTTACGGACTACAGGAAAGGTCATGGGAACCTTGTGACCACGTTCATGCACCCCGATTGGTGAAAACATTCCACCGAAATGTCCCAGACAAACCGAAACTACAGGGAAGAACGACTTTAGGAGGGGCCTTGGGGGGAGTGCTGTCATGATGCCTACCCCCGGGGACCCAGACCAAGTCCAGCATCCCCGGAAGCAGGCATCAAGTTATTCCAAGCAAGCCCAACAACCCCTGCTAGGGGCTATTTGGGTGCAGTCCTGGCGTCTGTGGCGCCAGGCTCATATGGAGAGTCAGTCCTGGCGCCACAGGCGCCAGGCTCATAGATTAAAACTTACCTGATGCAGACCATGCTGCAAACTTACCTGATGCAGACCATGCTGCAAGAGCTCCAAGCCAAAAGAGGCTTGGAAGGGACTACTTTACCTAGGAACTATTTTTTACTTGGGTGGGGCTACGGAGGAATACTTACCTGGGACTACTTTGGAGGCTATTTAAACCACGCCCGAAGAGCAGCACACGCTTCGCGTTATTCTGAATCCAGCAGCGTAACGCTCACCGTGCCTGCAAGTCTGCATCCAGTCTTCTGCCACGCCCGCCTCGAGTCTGGAGCTCCTAGAAAAAGGGAGAAAGAAGGAGAAAAGGTTAGAACAAGAGCAATACCTTTGATCCTTACCTGAATTCCCGATCCATCGCGCCTTCGAGCTGGAAGAAAGACGTTATTTTATGCGCGTCGCCTCACCTGCTGCAGCACCGCGCTGAACTCACCGGCCTTCGCAGCATCTTCACATTCCACTGCATCCTTCTGCATGTTCCCGCCGCACTCCGGCACCTAAGGGGAAGACAAGAACAGCAAGGTGAGCCAAGGGAATACACAGAGGCAATATTAGTTACCCCCCATAGACTTACCTGATTTTACCGCCGGGGGTACTATTCCTCTTCACGGGTCGGCGCAGCTTCCACTGCATCCTCGCCGAACCCCGGCCCCTAAGGGGAAACAAAAGGACAGCGAGGTGAAACAAAGGGACAAACAAGGGGAAACCTCCTCACCACAATAGACTTACCTGATTTTAACCGCCGGAGGTATTATTCCCCGAGACTTCATACTTTCTCTCAGCGCCTGAATAAGGGAGAAAGCAACAGGTTACATATGGACATTATTTTATCGAACTGTTTTGGATAATACAAATCCTTACCTGAATATTACCAGTTGCCACGAGGAACTCTTCGCTAGGGTCAAGCTGCAACCTGCAAGGAATCGGACAGAGTGAATGTCAGACATTTGAACTCTTACGAACTACATACTTACGGCGTCTTGCCAGGAGTCAATATTGTTCTGGAACTCACCAATTCCTTCGAGCCAGTGAAGCAACTGGTTATCTACGCGCCCCTGCTGCTCAATGCAGGATGGAGAGCTCATCTTTCCAAACCATCAGGTGAGACTATAAGAGGGGACATCAAAGGTGATCAGTGGGGAGAACAGCGGGAGCGGGGGTGGGGGTTAACGCTCAACTCCACGGGTGGTTAATTCCCTTTCTCCATTTGCATAAGAATATTCCTACGGGCCTTCATCTTCTACTGGGGAGAAAGAGAGACATTACTAGGGATATGAACACTAATCATGTGGAAAAGACATTGCTAACTAATACAAACAATAATCATTGTTGAAGAGCACTTACCTTAGAAGTGGATCAGTCACAGCCGGTCTGGGCTACCACGCACATGGGCCAGGGAAGGAACTAGGCTCATATTAAGCGCCCCTGCACTTGAGAAGCAGGATGGCAAGCTCATCCTCATCTTCGCAGGTGAGACTATATGGGCAAACGCATGCTCACCACGTTCTGGGAAGAAGGTTTGAAAACTACAGCCATATCACAGTATCCTCATGACCTCTCGTATCCTTTACAGGAGCAGTGCCAACCATCTGAGCAGTTCGTAACACAGGAGCAGGGGAAGAAGCCTGATCCAGGGGAGTCGGATCCTGGGTTGGCTGCAACCGTGCTGCAACGTCCCTGCAGAGACCAGGTGAACGTAACAGAATGCAAAGCCTCTCTGAATCTCTGCCTGGGCATTATGGAGACCTCGGAAACTGACCAGTTGGCCCAATTACTGGGGGAATTGTGGGCCGAAGTTCATGCTTCTAGACAAGAAACCAATGCCTTGCGAAGGGACCTAGTTGGCCCGTTTACTGGGGGAATTGCGGGCCAAAGTTCATGCTTCTAGACAAGAAACCAATGCCTTGCGAAGGGACCGAATTGTAGCCCGAGAACGAACTGATGACTTGGCAAGGCAGATGCTTCAGACACATGCAGGTCAGGTTCCATTACCGGGGATTGTACAACCTCCCATGCCGCAGCCATCACCGCCAGTCCAGGTGGTGCTTCCAGGGGCAGTGCCACTGGCCCCGCCTGAACGTTTCACCGGCAACCCAAACAAATATGCTATATTTATGAACTAATGTCGTCTTCACTTTCTGTGCCGGCCTGCAACCTTTCCTAACGATAGCGCACAAGTTGCTTTTGTTCTTTCTTATTTAGGAGGTAGAGCAGCAGACTGGTCGATAACATTAGTGAACCAGGATGATCCTCTGCTCCGAAACTTTGGGGACTTCCAACTAGAAATGGAAAGGTTGTTTGCTAGGCACACCCAAGGCCAGGCCTTGGATATCGAACTATTGTCCCTCAGATCTGTTGACTTATACTGCCACCTTTAATCACCTCGTGGCACAGAAAAATTGTCCGGAAAAGAAGAGGACAACGCTCTTTTATCAGGGATTGCGTGGGGAACTAAGACGTGCTAGCCCAAGTGGTCAATCCTCCTGAAGGTTGTGCTGAGTACATTAATCTGACAGTACAATTAGATCAAAGGTTGCAGAATCGAAGAATGGATCGCACAAGGACTGAAGGGAGGTCAGTCTATATGCGACCCCGGAACAATTCAAGCAAAACCCACGAACCAACCGAACCAATGCAGATCGGAGGATTACGAGCCCCTATCTCCAAGGCAGAGCGAGTAATTAGGAGACAACAACAACTTTGTTTATATTGCGGAAAAGCAGGACATTTCCTCCAGGATTGCCCAGTCAAACCCCCCAAAAGAATTTTAGGTGCAACAGACAATGGTAACGAGGAAAAAGAACAAAACCCGGAAATCTCCAGCCCCCGGCATGCGTAGGAGTCCACTTGTCGAGCAAAAAGAAGGACCTCACACCTGGTCATCCCGGTACTTTTGGTCAACCATCAGCAACCAACAAAGGTACGTGCCTTGGAGGCATATATTGATAGCGGTGCGATGGGAAATTATATTGATCAAAATCTGGCCACACAAATAGGCCTTCCTCTTCAGCAAATGTTCAAGTCAGAAATCGTCACAGCAGTGGATGGTTCTCAGCTGTCATCCGGCCCAGTGACGCAGCATACCGACAAAGTCATGTTGAAATGTCAGGATGGTCATCAAGAAGACATCTCCATCGACCTTATTGGGGCTCCCCAGTTTCAGATGATTTTAGGAATGCCGTGGCTGGAAACACACAACCCAAGGATCGATTGGCGAACACGAGTGCTGACCTTTCCTCCAGAATGCACTAACATCTGCTACCACAAAGCAAGGAACTCAAAACGAAATGTATCTTGGGACTCTTTGGCTCCCTACCCCCAGAATATCTGGATTACCAGGATGTGTTCCAGAAGGAGCAAGCAAACACCCTACCTCCTCACAGACCTTACGATTGCCAAATTGATTTGGTGTCCAGAGCACAAATTCCCTGCAGTCGAATTTACGCTCTAACAGAGCAAGAAAACCAGCATCTGAATTCTTACTTGGATCAGTACCTTATTAATGGTTTTATCCGCCCGTCTAAGTCCCCTACCTCCTCAGCTCTTTTCTTCGTACCAAAGAAGGAAGGTGAGTTAGGAACTTGTATAGACTATAGAGCACTGAACCAAATCACCGTGAAATACAGGTACCCCCTACCACTCATCCCGAGCTGCTAGATCAAGTAAAGAATGGCCAAATCTACACTAAACTGGACCTACAAGGGGCCTACCATCTTTTGACGGTTAAAAAGGGCGATGAATGGAAAACGGCATTACAAACCAAATATGGGCTTTTCGAATATCAGGTCATGCCCTTCGGATTATGCAATGCACCAGCTGCGTTCCAATTCTTCATGAACGATGTCCTTCACAAATTATTGGACGTTTGTGTACTTGTGTACATTGATGACATTCTTATTTACTCTACGTCCATGGAGGATCACGTCGGCCATGTAAGAGCAGTTCTTAAAAAGGTTCGTCAACGCCGGCTGTTTGCCAAATTAGAAAAATTATCCTTCCACGTCATAGAAGTCGAATTTTTGGGCATCATGCTTACCCCACGAGGTGTTCACATGGATACCTGCAAGGTGGACACAATCCTTCAGTGGCTGCAACCAACATCCACAAAAGCGTGCTTGGATTTGCCAACTTTTACCAATGGTTTATTTCCAGATTCTCGCAGATAGTCCATCCAATCACTTCCTTATTGAGAAAGAATAAGACATTTCTTTGGTTCCGCCAAGGCAGAAAAGCCTTTCCAGGAACTGAAACAGGCCTTCACCTCAGCACCAGTTCTTCGGCACCCCCGTCCCGACCTGCCATATGTGGTCGAAACAGATGCCTCCAGTATAGCCATGGAAGCCGTTTTATCACATAGAGATCCGGATACAGGACAACTACATCCAATAGCATTTTGGTCCCGTAAGTTTTCAGCGCCGGAGTCAAACTATGCAATTACCGACAAGGAGCCTTCAAGACATGGAGACACTATCTTCTGGGAGCCAGGCACACAGACAAGGTTATTACAGATCATCGTAATCTACAGTATTTAAAGACAGCCAGGGCCCAATCCTCACGCCAGCTCCGCTGGGCTCTTTTCTTTGCAGAATACGATTTCGTTACTACGTACAGACCAGGAGTGTGCAATGGGAAAGCCGATGCCCTATCCTGTATGGGAGAAGACAAGGAAGCCTTTGCAACATCTGAGCCTGTGGTCATTATTCCCCATGAACGAATTCAGAACCAAATCGCTGCAACCACCTCTTTGGAAGACTTAAAAACTGATCTTCGATCTCGGATGAACCAAACTGCACAAAAGGAATGGCTAGCGCAGGGAGACCAATACTCCATCAAGGATGATTTACCCTATTTTCAAGGAAGGCTATATATGCAGGACAAAACATTGCAAAATCAGATAATAGCAAATTACCACGAATCGTTAGTGGAAGGACATCCTGGAATCGCCAAGACTTGGGCCAAGATCCGAAAAGGGCTATTGGTGGCCAACCTGGAGACGGGACGTTGCCCAATTCATCGCCACCTCTGGTTTGTGCGCACAAAATAAATCTCAGAAGCAAAGTCCTGCAGGGCTATTACATCCTTTGGCTGTACCACCTGGACCATGGCATACACTGTCAATGGACTTTATTACTGATCTTCCCCCCTGCAACGGATTTAATACAATCTTGGTTATTGTTGACTTATACTCTAAAATGGCCCACTTTATCCCATTAAAGGGGCTTCCTACTGCTTCTGCCCTTGCCACTGTGTTTTTGGAGCAAGTTGTCAAATTACATGGTTTTCCGTTGGTACTAATTTCAGATCGTGGAACACAATTCGTCTCGGCTCTCTGGAGGAGATGCTGCAAAATAGCCAAGATTGACCTCTGGCTGTCCACGAGTCATCGTCCCCAAACCGATGGTCAAACCGAGAGGACCAACCAGACCTTGGAGCAATACCTAAGGTGCATGCTGCAACAAACTGAAGAGCCCTGGAACCTCCTCTGGTTGACCGAATTTGCCTACAATAACTCAGTCCACACTAGCACCGGACAGACCCTGTTCTATACAGTGCAAGGTCATCATCCTTGAACATCCATCTTTGATTCACTTGACGAATTGGAAATGCCAGCCGTCTCATTGTTGCACAAGACTATAGGGCCTCATTCCGAGGTAAAGGAATACCGGCATCGTTTCCCGTTACGGCCCATTCTGACCCACCAGACTGTTATTTACGGCCTCGTAAAGTACAATGCCGTAAATAGCGGTTTAGTGGCACGCGCCCGACACGCCATGCCGTAATTAGCGGCATGGCGTAAACCGGCGCTGATCCCAAGTAAAGCGGACAAGGAAAAAACGGCCTCCACAAGACCGCAAAGTACCTTAACGCCATGGAGTAAATACTGGCATCGCTGAGACGGTGTTAAGGACCCTGAGCAGTGTTTCCAAGAGGAACAGGTGCACTCAATCAGCACAGGTGGAGGCAATGGAGTCTGGCACAGCACAAAAGGAGCACACACCACACCCCCTCCCATACCAAGATGATACCAATTGTAGCAGCATTCCTGGAGCTGGAGGCCCTGCTTGCAAGGCAGCAACTACAACAACAGCAACTACAACAACCTCAACCCCCACCACAGAGGATACACAGGAGGAGAAGGAGGGTGAGACAGGCCCAGCATGCCCTACCGGTGCAGCCACCATTACCATGCCGGCAGCCCCCAATCCCCCGCATCAGAGCCACCCCCTTCAACCTCACACCAGAGCAGATCCGCACCCTGTACCGGCTTGACTGGGACACCATTACCAGCATAGTGGACATGATACATGATGATACAGTGAGCCGCATAGAAATCCGCACTGCCATCCCCCCTCTACTGAAGGTAGTGTCTGTGCTCCACTTCCTCGCCACAGGCAGCTACCAGCATACAGTGGGGCACATGCACGGCATTTCACAGCCCATATTTTCACGGATACTCAAACAAGTGCTGGATGCCCTCCTCACCCACACAAGGGAATACATATCCCTACCCCGTACTCCCCAAGAGATATATGACACCAAAGCTGCCTTCCATGCACTGGCAGGCATGCCAAATTGCATAGGTGCCATCGACTGCACCCACGTGGAATTAGTGGTCCCGCATGCCATGGAGGTGCCGTATCGCAACCTCAAGCAATACCACTCCACCAACGTCCAGATGGTGTGTAATGCCAGTAAAGCCATCACACATTGCAATGCCCGATACCCCGGATCAACTCATGACTCCTTGGTCCTGCGGAACTCAACACTACCACGCTACATGGAGCGACATGCCGGACGACGTGCCTGGCTGCTTGGTGAGTAACCTGAATGGGCCATGGCAGTGCTTTGGGGCTGTGAGTAGGTCGCCTGCATGCCCCACCTGGGTGGGAAAGGGGGGGGATGCATACCCCACCTGGGTGGGAAGGGGGGGGTTGCATACCCCACCTGTGTGGGGAAGGGAGGGGGATGCATACCCCACCTGGGTGGGAAAGGGGGTGGGGGATGCATACCCCACCTGGGTGGGAAAGGGGGGGATGCATACCCCACCTGGGTGGGAACTGGGGGGGATGCATACCCCACCTGGGTGGGAAAGGGGGGATGCATACCCCACTTGGGTGGGAAAGGGGGGGATGCACACTCATCCCAGTAATCATCTGCGGCCATGTAAGACTAGTACAATTCTCCACCATGAATGCACACACAATGACCTCCTTTCCACTTCCATGCAGGTGATGCTGGCTACCCTCTAAAGCCGTGGCTCATGACCCCGGTCCGCAACCCACAGAACAGGCACGAGGAGGACTACAATAGATCCCATACCCGTACACGGGTGGTGATAGAGCAGACCTTCGGCCTGTTGAAGGCACGATTTCGTTGCCTCAGCCGGTCTGGTGGGGCACTCATCTACAGCCACGAGAAGGTGTCCAAGATCACCATGGCATGTGTAATGCTACACAACATGTGCATCCGTCGGAGCGTGCCACTGCCCCCTGACGTGGAACTGCTACCACCAGATGATGATGAGGGGGAGGAGGAAGGAATGGCAGGACAGCAGCACGGTGCCGATGCACAGGAGGGACGTTCAGTGCGTCAATCATTGATTGGACAATATTTCTGACTCACAAGTCAGCTGAGGGTGTGAGGGTGAGAGGACATTGGGCACTGGGTGTGGGGATACATTTACACCATGCAATGTGCGACATCAAAAGACACAAGCAAAATGAGCAATGTCCACTCTGTTTTTTGGGAATGAACAACCAGTGTATTCAACATTTATGTATGAACGTGTACAACAAAACCACCACCCTCACCCCCCTCCCCCTTCCCCCCAACTCCCACACACACCCTCCCCCCCTCCCCCCAACTCCCACACACACCCTCACCCCCCTCCCCCTCCCCCCAAGTCCCACACACATCCTCCCCCCCCCTCCACCTACCCCTCCCCCCACAACACCCCCACAATAGTCCCATCAGTGCAACATAGGCCACTTGTGTGTGGCAGTATGGTCATTGTGTGCTTCCAGAGCCAGGGGTATCCATGTTCTGCCGGCGGAGTGTGCGCATTGACCGACGGACAGGGCTGGTCTGCGTGGAGGAGCACTGTGAGGGTGGGCACTCCCACTGGGGCTGTGGTCTGGGGGGTGCTGCCTCCAGGGCATCAGCGATCCGGCCCAGCACCTCACAGAGCCGGTTTGTGTTGGCAGTGATGACTTCGCCCAGGGCCTGCAGGTCATTGTGCCACTCCGACCTGGATTCACGGTTGTCCCGGATGAAGTCCTCAATCAGGCCCGTGAGGCGCTGGGAGTGCAATCCATCCATGGCCGGTGTGGCAGATGTGCTAGGCAGCCGTGGTGTTGAGCCTGCAGCCCTTTCGGGGCTTTCTGCCGGGGAGGTGCATCCAGGATTGGCAGGTGGTGCTCCTTGGCCTGTGAGGCCTGGGGTGTCACCCTCCCCGGAGTCGCTGTGTGCAACTTGACTGTAGGATGGGGTGTCTGGGCTGTGCACGATGTCATGGGGCTCCTCCACGTCGGATACGGGAACTGATGTCGAGCTATCTGGCTCCTCAGGGAGGCACATGGCAGCATTCTCCCCTGCCACACTGGACTCCTCTGAGTGCACTGTGGGGCATGTCTCCGTCGGCAGTGCAGGCATGGGTAGGGGTGTGGGTGTGGGTTGTTCACCCTCCATGGGGTTTGCTGGTGCAGTTGGTGTTACCTGTGCCTTCTTCCTTCCTGCAGGTTTACGCTGTCCCCTGGCTGCGCCCCTGGAGGTACAGGGCTGTGTGGCTTCCTGGCCCTCACTTTCATGGCCGCTGCCTGTGGGGGGGAAGAGAGAGATGGCATGAGCTATGATTTGGGGGTCAGCATTTCTTCAAGCCTATGGTATGACAATGGGATTGCAGCGTTTTGTTGACATTTCGGTTGGGAGTCGGACAGTGATCTGGGCTTGGACGGTAAATGCATGCAGGTGTCTGGGTCACTCATGTTGGTGGAGTACTGTGCTGACTCACATTGACTGCCTCTTTGTGTGCTCTGGCCAATATGGGTTGGAGCCTTGCACCTGGCATCAGCCTGGGTCTTACTTGTGACGGCATGATTTGATGGGGGAGGTGGGGGGTTCCCATACGTGATGTGACTGCTTGCCCAGCCCTTGGCGGTGCCTTACATTGGGAATGCATTTACTATCTTCACTCATGACACTCACCTCCATCTGCGGATGACGGGGCACCGCACTCCATCTCGCCGACCCCCTCTATGGCTTCAGTGCCCATCATGTCCGCGCACGTTTGCTCCCAGGGCATCATCTTGATTGGAGAAGCTGGGCCTCCTCCTGTCTCCAGGGCCTGTGTTCGGTTGGCCGATAGGATGGCCCGCACCCTGAGACGGAGGTCATCCCACCGTTGCCTGCAGTCCCTCGTCGTACGGGGTGTTCCCTACGGCGCTCACCCTCTGTGCCATCAAGTCCCAGATCTCCTTCTTCCTGGCAATGGTCGGCCTACGCATGTCGCTGCTGAATACTGTCTCAGCATTTGCGTGCAGGGTGTCCACCAGGCCCTGGAGCTCGTCCTGCGTGAAACGCTCCTTCCTGATGCGGGCGGCACCTTTCTTCAGTGCTTTTGGCATGATACTGGTCACTGATGGCTTTTTTGAGGGTCGGAATATACCTCCGGGTACTGTATTAAGAGGATGGCAGTGGATTGTGTTTTTAAAGATGGCCGCCGCGCTCCTTCCCGTTCCTGTGCGATGACGTAATTTCCGTATCCGTTAATTAGCGGTGACCGTAATTTACGGATACCGTAAATTACGGTCACCGCTAATAACGGACAGCGGAGCTTCGGTGGCGGTGTTGTAATGACCGTCTCGCTTCATGCCGCTAAGGGGTTTTACGGGCCCTTTAGCGGTATGCCGCTAGGGGATTTACCGACATGGCGGAAAGCTTGTGCCCGCGAAGTCGGAATGGTCTGTAAATTGTGGCGTTGTACCAGACCGGACTCGGTCTTTCCGCCATGCCGGTAAAAACCCATACTTACCGTAAACCTCGGAATGAGGCCCAATCTCTCGAACTCTTAAAGAGGCAGCAGAGACTCTGACCTGGGCCAAAGTACAACAGAAAAAGTTTGCGGACGGACACCGAAGGAAGGCCCGCATTATCAAGTCGGGGATAAGGTTTGGTTGGCGTCCAAGAACATTCCATTGAAAGGGCCCCGAGCCTTCCGTCCTAGGTACCTGGGAACTTATCCCATCAAGGCTGTTATTATCCCTGCTGCCATGAAATTGGATTTGCCAGCTAAGATGCAGATCCATCCGGTATTCCATGTCTCTCTCTTGAAACCAATGAGGCCAGATACTCGAGTCGAAACACCACCTGAGCCAGACATCACAGAAGGGGATCCGGAATATGAAGTCAAAGACATTTTGCATTCCAAGGTAGTATATGTATTTGTATTTAGTTTATTTGTAAAGGGCAGCCAGGCCTGTGGGCAACCGGGTGCATAGTCTTACATACACAGATAAAGTACATTACATTAAAGGTTAATGGCATGGGATTAAAGCTCCCAGGTTTACAGGAAGGTGCGAGTGAGTAGACGTCTCTTTGACACTTCAAAGTCATGAATCCCGTGATATACAGACATAGGCAGAGTAAGCAAATAAATATATAGAAAATACAGACATATTCACTAAAATAAGCAGGAACGTAGCATGGAAACAAAGTGAACCTAGAGTTATTGTGCCTGATCGTAAAGAAGTGCATTGTGTGTATTGTGTAAGGAGCCAGGAATTTGGTTTAATCTTGAGAATTTGAAAGGAAGGCTCAGTTCTGATGTGGACAGGAAGGGAGTTCCAGAGTTTTGAGGCAAGGACAGGGAAGCTCGCACCACCTGCTTTTTGCAGTTTGAATCTGGGCAGGATGAGGGTGTGAATTTGTGTAGTACTAGTGGGACGTGTGGAGGTATGAAGAGTGAGAGGGGAGGAGAGGTAAGGTGGGGCCTTGTTGTCCAGGCATTTGTGTGTCAAGGCTAAGGTTTTCAGGGCAATTCTTTGTTTTACTGAGAGCCAGCGAAGTTCTGATCTGACGTTAGAGATATGAGAGTGCCTATGGATATTGAGAGCCGACCTGATGGCATTATTTTGGGTTGTTTGCAGTTTCTTGAGGTTAGATTGACTAGTCCCCAAATACAGTGCATTGCAATAGTCGATTTTGGACATAATAAGTGTTCTAGCGAGGGTAATGCAATTGTGGGAGTTCAGGAAACGTCTGCAGGCAGTGATGAGTTTGCAAGTGTGGGCCGCGGCTGACCTTACTGCATTGTTTTGTCTGTTTAGAGAGAGAGCAGAGTCCAGATAGATGCCGAGAGTTTTGGTATCCTTGGAGACCTTAATGTCATTGCCATCGATGATGAAGGACTTGAAGGTTTGGTGAAGTTTGTTAAGACGTTGAGTTGAGCCTAGTAGTAGGAGCTCCGTCTTGTCATCATTGAGGCAAAGTTCGTGTTGTGCCATCCAAGCTTGAATAACCAGGTAGACGTCATGCACAGCTTTAGTGTCGGCTGTGTGATCACCAGTAATGGGGATGAGTATCTGGGTGTCATCCTCATAGTTAGTGTAGGAGACACCCAGATAGTCGAGCACATCAAAGAGTGGTTTGGTGAACACATTGTAAAGGGTCGGCGACACACAAGAGCCTTGTGGGACACCAAAGTGAATTGGGGAAGGGTCAGCAGAGGCTAAGGGAGAGAAAACCCTCATGGATCTATTGCTTAAGAAAGAGTGGATCCACGCATCGGCTGAGTCTGAGAAATGAGCCACAGTTTTGAGATGTTGGCAGAGTATTTGGTGATCGACCAAATCAAATGCCGCCGAGAGGTCGAGAAGTAGGAGTAGCGCTAATTTCCCATTATCTTTTAGTATCTCCATTTGAGTTTTCAAATCGATCAGGGCTGTTTCGGTTCCGTGTTTGGGGCGGAAGCCTGATTGTCTTAGCCCAAGGAGATTGTTGGATTCAAGATATTCTTGGATCTGCAAGTAGGCTGCACGATCTAGAATCTTGAGCAGGAAAGGGACTGTGGTGATAGGTCTGAAATTGGTCGGAATATTAGGGTCAAGGGAAGGTTTTTTAAGTAGAGGGATCACCCAGGCGTCCTTGAGGTTGTCAGGGACTATGCCTGTTTTAAAAGAGGCGTTAATGAAGGCCGTGATGAAGGGGGCTAAATCGTGCGAGGCTTCATTGATGGTAGGGGCAAGGCATGGGTCGCCTTGGCAGTTGGACGGTATAAGATTTTTTATAATACCTTCTACTTCTGCAATAGTAAGAGGAGAGAAAGCAAATGGTTTGTGGTTCGAGTTGGTCTGGCAAGCACCGACTGTTGGAATGCAAAGGGGATTGTCTGATTGTAGTGAGTTTTGTTTACCTCTAATTTTAGTTTGGAGGGATGCAATTTTGTCCAAAAGAGCTGTCTGTATGTTGGTACACCAATTACTGTCTTTGACGCATGAGTCAGGGGGTGTTGCAAGAGACTCAAGTTCCTTCAGAATTTTGAATAATTCTTTGGTATTGGATTGTGCTGACAGGATGCGATTATTGTAGGATTCCTTTTTTGCGTGGACTATGGCTTCTTTGTAGTTAAGAGTGGCTAAGAAGAGTCCATCCATGTGGGCATCAGATGGGTGACTTTTCCAGCGTGTTTCCGCGCTACGTTTCTCTTTACGAAGCACTCTTAGCTGTGGTGTGAACCACGAATTAAGGTGCGCATGCTGTGTAGGTTTCCTGAGTTTAAGAGGGGCGATGGCGTTGATAGCTGAGAGCACGGCCTGATTATAGGTGTCAGCTAAGGTGGTGGGGTCCAGGCAAGAATCAATGACATTGTTCAAGGTAGGAAGGATGAGGGGGAGTAACTTCTCAGCAGTAATATCCTTTTTGTTACTGGTGGGGATGGCAGGTGCGACAGAGGGCGCGGGTATGTGAGCTGCTTCAATGTTAAAGGTGATGACATGGTGATCTGACCATGCGCATGGTGAATTAGAGCGAAGGCTAATGTTACAGTTGGTGTCGCATAGCCAGTCTAAGGACCTCCTTTTGATGTGGGTAGGTTTTTGTATATGGTGAGAAAATTCTAAGTCATATAGGGAGTTGGCAAGGTCAATGGCAATGGGGTCATTGGGATCTTGGTAACCAAGGTTAAAGTCTCCAAGGAGGATGGTTTGTGAGTTAATTTTAGCTTTGTCGAGGACTAAGGTGGTAATGTTGTCCACAAATGATGTGGAAAGACCGGGTGGTCTGTAAATAAGGTTTATCGTGGCAGTTTGGTTAGCAGATATAGGGAGTTTGATGGAGAGTAGCTTGGCTGATTCCATGTGTGTACTAGGTAGTTCTCTGAGTCCTAGTGAGTTTCTATGGATGAAAGCGACTCCACCTCCTCTAGTAGTGCGGTCGCATCGAGAAATAGAGTAATCTGGAGGAATTGCGAAGGAGAGTGCTGGGCCCGAGGCGTCATGCAGCCATGTCTCAGAGATGGCAATGAGGTCAAGATCCTGTGTCTTGATAAGGTCAGAGATGTCAAGTGTGTGAGCTGCTAGGGACCTTGCGTTGACCAAGGCAGCCTTGATCTGTGAAGCTTTGCCTGGTGAGACTGGGGTAGGCTGAGGCTTAGGTGTGTGTGTAGTAGGAGTCTGGAGGGGCAGGGTAGGCGTCCGGCGTTTCAGGCATGAACTGGGACACTTAGTGTGCCCAGTCAAGCCCAAGAATCTGGTTCCTAGTCTTTTGTTTCTTATGTGGGCGGGGCATGGTTGGTTGGGTGTAGGTTTTTCGGTGAAGTGATCTAACCATAAGGCAGGGCGTTGATAGATGTTAGTAGGCTCAGCGCACAAATGTGGCCGGCGATTGTGAGGAGCAGGTGCAGTACTAAGTCTCAGGTCATTATGCGAGGCTATAGTCGGTTTAGGCTGGTGATAGGCTAGAGGCCTACCAGTGGGGGCCATAGTTCCAAGGCGCAAATTGAGGGCTGCAACTAAGCTAACTGATATGAGGAGGATTGCAAAGGTAGAGGCCCACAGCAGGAGAGATAGTCTTCGTAGAGGGGGCATGAGCCTCAAGTAGGCGCAAAGGTGTAGGGGCATGATACCGATACATAGAGGTAGGTGAGGACCTGGCAAGTATTGATAGTCAGATGTGGTACACCTAGGCTAGATTCAGCAGATAGGTGAGATGCACAGATGGGCTGGGTTGTGCTAATGAGTATCATGCACAAATGGGCTGGGTTGCGCTATTAAATATCATGCAAAAATGGGCTAGGTTGCACAGTCAAATACAGTGCACAAGTGGGCTAAGTTCCACAGTCAAATACAATGCACAAGTGGGATAAATTCCACAGTCAAATACAATGCACAAGTGGGCTAAGTTCCACAATCAAATACAATGCACAAACTAAGATGCACAATCAAGTCCATCGGTCACAATTAATCGCAGCACATATAAGTTAGGATTGACAGCATAATTTTTAGTGAGTACATTCAGAAGCATACAGTAGGTGAGGCATTGAGTATGTAGATCAGAAATCAAATGTGAGTGTGCATATGTAGCGATATTGTGCCTTAGATACTGACAACGAGTGTGGACACAAGTTTAAGTACACCGCAATTAAAGTGTAAGTTTGCTGGAAGCGTGTGTTTAGAAGGCAGTGGTAAACAAGGCTTGAGGCAGTATTATTGATAAACGCGATGAGAGCAAGGCGCGAACATGTGAAGATGAATGAACGCAGACTACGGGTGACCCAGGTGCCAATTGTTAACACGCGGAGAGTCTCCAATAGTGAGAAGGACACAAGGTATGGTGCAGAAATTGTCGTAGCGTCCTAAATGTGTGGATAACAGTGTTTACGGGTGCAGATTGATGGGCAAACTGCAAAGTGATAGGCCTAGGATCTAGAGTTACAGGCGAGTGAGACAGGTGCACGGGTAAGCTCGGGAATCGAATTATGTGGACATGCAGGAAGTATGGGTCTGCATGGAATCTCTACAGTTAAACAAATGCAAGCAGGTTTGGAAGTAGAGAAGTACAATTATGTCTGCACGTTACTTTACATGCCTTTATTGCCGCAATGACATGGGAGATTTGACGTGTGTGCATAGGAATAAGTTGGAGAGATAATGCTACCGTTTGGGGTGTTGTCCAATGGGTAGGGCAGTCTGTTGTACATGGAGCAGGGTAGCTGGCCCCTTGGTCCCGGCAAGCCACTGACATGCAAAAGACAGGCCCTACCCTTAAGAAGCTGGCCTTTAGACGAAGTGGCCGGCTAAAGCCTTCCGGTCGCTTCCTGCATTGAATATCGAACGAGCAGCCAATCAGGTTGTTCCAGGGCACACGCCCACAGTTGCTTAGCAACAGATCAACAGCAGACGGGCGGCAGCCATCTTAGGTGCTCTGCACGTGTTTTCACGGCAGAGCGTGAGGAAATTCAGCGGCATCAACGAGTGGGGCAAGCAGGCAGCAAAGGCTAGTAGAGATGGGGGGCTCAGCTGCAGGCAGCATAAAATGTGGTATGTACTTACCAGTGAGCCAGATGACGTCGGCAGAATAGCGATGTGGCCCGCTTCTCCTGAAGCGGCCTGGATTGCTGGGGGAAGGCTCCTGCCCTCCAGGGAAGGATCGAGAACTGTGACTGTATGATCCAAACTGTACTAACTAATAGATTGGAAGGGTTATGGACCGCAAGACCGAACATGGGAGTCCAGTGAATTTGTCCATGCCCCACGGCTAGTCAGACAATTTCATCGTAATAATCCCACCAAACCAAGACTGGGAGGGAAGATGCCCGTGAGAGGGACCTTGAGGGGAGTGATGTCATGGCCACAGGGCAAGAACCACAACTGACATCACTTAAAGGGTCCAGTTGGACCCAGTCCTGGTGCCTTTGGTGCCATGCTCACGAGAAAGTGTGCTTTGCACACTTATTTCCTAGTGCACATGCTTTTCCATCTCTTAATGAGCCCTCACGTGCACCCAGGCCGGGCGTGGCCATAGGAATGCATGGGGCTACACGTGCAGCATCTTCTGGGAGTGGCAAGGTGGAGCCATCTAGCACATCAAAGAGACGTGGCCGGGACCAGGCTATTTAAGTCTGCCCCACCCGCATGCCAGCGCTTTGTGTTAATCTGCTCATGCAGCATAACCCTCACTGCCGCCTGAAGAAGCATCTTACCTGTTTCCCAGCAACTCCATCGCTGGAGCGCATCTTACCTGATTTCCAGCAAAACCATTGCTGAAGCGCATTTTACCTGATTTCCAGCAAAACCATCGCTGAAGCGCAACTTGCCTGGTTTCCAGCACAACCATTGCTGAAGCGCAACTTACCTGATTTCCAGCAAAACCATTGCTGAAGCTCATTTTACCTGTTTCCAGCAAAATCATTTCCCGGAGCGCATCCTACATACGCATGAAGCGCCTCTTACCTGCTTTCAACAACACCATCTACCATCGCCTAGAGAGCACCTACCTGACTCCAGCAATACTACCACCGGCAGGGCTCCTTACCTGTTCCGCAGTTTGAACACTTACGCTGGAGTTCTTCTTGGCCATCATCCTCGCGGTTACAGGCATCCATCACCCGCCGACAGATCTTCGGACCGCTGCACCTCGTCAGGCGTTGCCAGGCCGTACCTGCAGGAGGAAAAGGATAATTAAGGTCAGAAACCACATAAAGACCATTCACTAAGGTTGCACGCTACATAACCTTCACCCTAACCTTATGGCTCCAAGTTACCATCTATTTGGGGAAATTTCGGGCTCAACACCAGCATCGCAGCTGTGCTGGGCCTTCATCATCTATTGTGTAGAAAGAGAGACATTACTAGGGATATGAACACTAATCATGTGGAAAAGACATTGTTAACTAATACGGACAATAATCATTGTTGAAGAACACTTACCTTAGAAGTGGATCAGTCACAGCCGGTCTGGGCTACCACCACATGGGCCAGTGAAGGAACTAGGCTCATATTAAGCGCCCCTGCACTTGAGAAGCAGGACGGAGAGCTCATCCTCATATATTCGCAGGTGAGACTATATGGGCAAACGCATGCTCACCACGTTCTGGGAAGAAGGGTTCAAAAACTACAGCCATATCACAGCATCCTCACGACCTCTCGTATCCTTACAGGAGCATTGCCAACCATCTGAGCAGTTTGCAACACCGGAGCAGGGGAAGAAGCCTGATCCAGGGGAGTCGGATACTGGGAGGTCTGCAACCTTGCCCCAATGTCCCTGCAGAGACCAGGTGAGCGTAACAGAACTCTTGCATATTCCATTGGTTTGTTGTGACTGATATTGGTAGAGGTGAAGTGATTTTACTGGGTGCTCTACAGTTGCCTATGAATTGGTTTTTAAGGGCTGTTTCGGGTCTCCTGGGCCCAGGGTTTTCACAGTCCCATAGTGGAGAGTTTTTGCAGTAGTATTCTGCTTGCCAAGAACTCAGGGGTAGAAAATCTCCAAATGGAGGTGGAGTTTCCTGTAAGAGAGTAGAGGAGGTAGGGGAATCCCACCCCAGGATGACTTCTTCGGGGAGTCCAGGAATTATGGCTGACGATATTTCACAGGATTCACCCCAGATATTAATGTGTACAGGTATTTTGGGGTTTACTTCATTGTCGCTGTGTACACATGTAACTCAAACTAGGGCCGCATTTGCTCCATATAGCAGTTTGCTTACTACCTGAGTCAATCAAGGCCCTTACTTGCCTCACATTTACCCAGGCCTTTTCGTATCTTGAGTCGGTAGAAGATTGACATACAAAGATACAAAAGGTCTCCAGCTCTTCTTCGGGTTCTTCCCATTCTTAGCCCTTTAGACAACCTATTTCCATAGGTTTGTCCCTTAGATTCTTTGGACAGTGTCTAGCTACATGTCCCATTTCCCTACAAGAAAAACAGACAGGAGGAGGTGGTCTGCTTTCTTTTATTTCCTCCCCTTTGCTTTCATCTTTGGTTCTAGTGTCAGTTCTTCTGATTTATACTTTGTCTCATGGCATTAGCTGTGTAATACCCTGGATTCAGGGTTTGTTTGTCCATTTTCGCCCTGGGGTCTGTGTGGCTGGCCCTTTGCCAACTCATTGAGGAGCTATCCCATCAGAATCCTGCCAGGGGCACAATGTATATTTGTGGATTGGAATAGATGATTCCATTTTCTTTTACACGCCTTTATAATGAGCATCCTTAACAGGGTGCAGTTTGGGTGCTCATCATTCTTATGCTTGAAACACCCATTATCAAGGGCATCTGTGCCCATGTACTCACATGTGTTTTTTGTGGCTGGCAGCCACGGCAGATAGATAGATCTATCACCCAATTTATCCTTCGCCTTCCTTTTTAGGAGTTACCCCCATAAGAACTATGTTGGTGTTACATGCTGCATATTTATAATGGATCGGAATAGGTGATTTCCTTGTAAGCTCACCCTGAGCCTTTCTAAATGAGCGCCCGTTATTGGGCGCACACCGGATATTTAATATATTGATCTGCCTGATCAGAACCACTGAACTCCTGGAGGAGTAAGAACTGTCTCACATTTGTCTCCTCCAAGTAAACAACAACAATTGTCTTTGCCTGGATGATTTGCCACAACTTTGGTTTCAAAAAGACATAGGGGTCTATGATGAGCTCGGCGGTATCCCGGCGATGACTCCGCCGGGATACTGCGAACGCTAATATCCTTACCGGAACTTGGTCTGGGACAATAAGCAATGGATCCCGAGTATGTGGGGGGTGAGGCGAGGCAGGAAGTCCCCATTCCCAGTGGGTCCATTGGAGCCAATGGGACAATTTGGGCATTGTTAGCGCAGCACAATTTGCACTGCAGTAATGGCGCCGCAAATGGTCGGAAAGTGGAGATTTTAAGGTAAACCTCAAACCTCAAACTTCCCGCCCAAACCCGGGATTGGGCAGAGCGGTAATGCTGCAGTTATAGCATTACCTCCACATTTTTACTGCTCCACCCAACCCCTGATTACCCTGTATATTCCAACTCCTCCTGGAGCAAGAACAGGTTTCACCTGTGTATTCTTTAGATGATGACAACTGTCCTTGTCAGGATGTTTTGCCACAACATTGTTTTCACAAGAATTGCCGGAACCAAGGGGCCTTTTCCCCAATCAGCTTTCACAATTCTTTTTCAAATGTCACAATTTAACATGAGTTGTCTCTTTTAGAACCAACCACAGTTCAGCACTTGTATCAACTACTACCTGGTTTATTAATTTGCCAGGCCTTTTTAGGCAACAACTTCTTGCATACAGGTTCACGCGCCTGCCCGTCTACTTCTTCACCAAAAAGAACAGAAAGTCCTTCAGCGGTAACTTCCAACTTAGAATAACAACAACTTCACAAGACTTTTTTAACATCAAACGTAACACTAGTTTCGGGTAAACCAGAAATCACTTTAGTATTCTTTAAGACTACTTGGCAACTATGCTCCTCTCCCTCTGGATAACCTTCTCCAGAAGAGCAGCCTGTTTGCCGCCTTTCTCTCCCCTCTGCACCAACAACCAAATAAGGTCCAAAAGACAGTCTCACTTTTCTTCTATTTTGGCTTTGGCAATGTAGGTTTCTGTCACCTGATGATCTGTGTTTCATAGCACTTAAGCAGCAAGTCTGCAACCATTAAGTCTCCCAGTATTCCCCTCTTGCCTTGAGCAATGTTTGTTATATTGGTATTTCTGGTTGTTAATACACTCTTGGCTTGGGTATTGCTTGTAAGCTTTTAGATCTCCTAAAGTTCCCCCACGGGGTTGATGGGCTTTCCACTGTCTCATACGCTTATTTACACAGTCACCTTGATTCAACAGGTATAACCTTTGTTGGTTTTGTATAGTTTGGTATTCATAAATACTGTTACTGTTGCTTTCACTCATACATGTGAGCACACGGACAGTGTTGGAGTGCTCCAGTATCACTTGCAAGATGTTAACTCACCTAATAAGTCGCCTGATCATGCACTGCTTGGTATTCACAGGTCTTCTGTACTTGTGGCTCCTTATGGGCGGTCAGACAGTTTCCTCTGGACGTCCTCCGCTCAAGCCACTGGGAAATGGAGCTTCTTCTGCTCCGGAGAGGGCAGGTGTAACCCAGCCACCTGGAACCTCTGAAGAGGGCATACTCGATTCACTACTTCTGCATTCTGCTGCACAAACGCTGCATAACGGTTCTTCATCGGGTATGCGTCTCTTGCTTACACTTCCCGCTGCACAACCTCTGCAAAAAAGAGAGTTCAAGGCAAAGACTCTCTCACGACCCACCACCGCTTCAGGCGTTTCAGTGGTCCGGGCGTCTTCTCTCGCCTCAGGCTTCACTCTCAGCTGACACCACAGCCTGCCAGGGTCGGATTGGCCCCTCGGCCTTTCGGCCCGTGGCAGGGCCGAAATCATCCATGGGGAGTGGGGGCTGGTTTCTGGCCATGCCTGGGCCGGTTTGAAAGAAAATAAAATAATAAAAAAATATAGGGTTTTTTCGAATTATTTATTTATTTATTTTTTTTCAAAAAGCCTTTCATTTCAATGAGTGCCAACACAGGTTGGGTGATATTGTATGCATATTTGTTCTACAAAAAAGAACTTAAGCATAAGTGTTATGCAATAACATATCATTTGGCCTTGGACATCTGCTTGGATTCACAGTAATTTAGTGTACTTAGGAACAATGCTATTTGATGCCACTTTCTGTTTTGTCAAGGGGTGAAAGGTCGTGTTTCATCACTTCCCGGGATGTCACTTTGGGGTGGGGTCAAATGACATCACTTCTGGTGATGTCATCACAGGTCAAGGGTCGTGAGGCGAGGGGTGGGCCACTTTTATTTGGGTAACCGGGCCTATTTCTTGTCTCAGCCCGACCCTGCCACAGTCTGGCTGAGCCTGCGCTGCTTCTTCCTCTTCCGCTGCTTTACTCCTTCTGCTGCCTGCACCTGAGGGGGCTTTTTAAGCCTCTCAATCATCCATGATATATAGAAATCTATTCATGGTTGTTAAAAAATCACTTGTGTTACTAACATCATACACCTTTGAATGAATAAAGCCATATGTTCACTTGCCATATTAGTGGTGGCTTACAGCACAACTTATATGTGTTTCTTTCTGTTTCTTCAAAAGCGTTGACTGAATACATGGCCTGTAGGAGGCCTTTTACTGATTTGACCATATGTCTTGTATGATGTATGTTTTATATATAATGTATACTCATTAAAATATGTTTTGATACCAAAATTCATGGTCACACACAGAGTTGAGTGAAAGCTGTCTTCACTTAAGGAGTAGTCACCATACGGCCTAGGTGTTGGGAAGGTGGGTAGCTAGTGGTGAATGTGCTACTATATACCCTTTAGGTGTAGGTCAACTACACTAATTAGTTGACCGCTCCCCCACTATTGATCCTCTGCACCTCTCTTCCTCGTCCCAGTACTGAGGGAATCATGGGACTGGAAGTCCCTGTCAACAAAGTTAGTTATTCTAACTCGTTCTGCTTTGCAATAAGCCATTAAAAGACTAGGTTTCAGGGAAAGATAAATATGGGAGTTCCCCTACCTCCTGAACTGTTTCATCCTCCATGTGAACCTCCTGCAGAACACCACCCACCGGGTCAGGAGTAGGAAGTGTCTGCCTTCCCCTGGCCACATGAGGAAGGTCCCATGTTGAGGTTTTGGGGAGAATCACTACTGTTTCATCACAGAAGATCCTGCTGAGGCAGACATGACTTAACTTCACTACACTCCCCATAGTTATTCCCCAGTTTCTGAGTTAGTGCTGAGCCCATGAGGGAACTGTCATGAATTATGGAGATCGCCACCTCTCCCCAAGGGGGAGGCACCCCCTTTGGGAATAGGGAGGTCAGCCTGCTATGCTTAACCCTCCATAGGGGACAGTGTAAGTGGGATCCCTCTGAAGGTGACACCCCCTTTGTGGACTGGAAAACCTCAGAGAGGGATTTAAGTCACCATCCCTCGCCCCAGACACTAACATCTTCATGGGGTGTGTACGAGCCAAGGGTTATGAAAACCCTATAAACCCTTTAATATAGACTGGCTTGGCTTCTGACCCAACCTTTCCTGAGTCCTCCTCATGGAAAATAGCAGAACAGTGAAAAGACCAGCCCCCTAAAGGCGCGTCATGGGATGAGCCAATCGGGAAGCAGTATCCACGAGGCCCGCAGAGTTCAATTGTGCGGCATAGCACATAGGACGTGTGGCCAGTAGAAGAGAGATAACGCCAGGCATGGAGTCCCGCTCAGTGACCTGCACTGGGAGAGTGTGAAGAGGCCCTGCGGACGAGTAACCACACCTGTGCTGTGCGGCAGCCATAGTGAGAACGGAACACCTCAAAGGACTGAAGCAGAGCTCTGAGAAGGAGCCACCCACAGGATCTCCCACTGGGAACAAATAGGAAACGCTGGCTGATGCAGAGTCCAGTTGACAAGTCGTGTAAGCAGCTCCATGGCAAAGGAGGGCCGGGCACACTACATACCCCTCCCAGGAAGCACAGCTCATGAGAAACAAGTGTGCAGTGGCTCCAGAGGAATGGGAGGCTGGCGGCAACATGCATGTCTATTTTCTCTGTCTCCCTCCTAAAATAATTCTAACCCCAATGCAATGGGGAAATTCAGTTCTCCCGATTTCTGTGAGAGAATATCCCTCTCAGCCCCAGCCACGGTTGAGCACTATATGAAATATTAAACTGGAACTGTGCAAATAGGCAAGGGCCTATAATAAAGAGACATGGGGCGTGGCTCAGAAGCCAGCAGCCATCTCTTTCCTTGGGCAATTACCCAAAAGCCTGTCTTGATTGTTTTGTGTTTCCTTTTATTGAGAGACAGGGAAAGAACATAGGCCAGAATAGGATTTCGGACTGAAGAGCTTTCATAGCCCACACTTGCCCTTCCATGCAACTGTGCCTCCACTGAGCCTCCTGGCCTGTGCAAATCACTGTCCCGAGCGGGAGGAGACACTGACATTGCAAAATGGGGCTGCCCACCATGGTGGGCCCAACACTGCTTCTCTAGGCCTGTGTCACATCAACGCCCCGATCACAGCGCCTCTGCCACTAGTGTAGGGTGTTGCAGCGCAGGAGCTTCTGGGACAAGCTCTGGTGATAAGATCCCGTTACACAGAGACCACACTGATGACAAAGTGCCAGGCTCCAGACCTCTCCAATAATCGCCATTCTGGGCTGTGGGGGTGATGCAGCCTGGAGCTCCACCTTCTCCCGCGTCGCACCACTGATGCAGCCCAGGTCACGGCCAATCCCCAGCCCTCCCAGATCCTGATTTACCCGGAATGGGGTTACCATTAATGCCAGCAGTGTCTCTCTTCTCATTGGGCTGCGCTTCTCAAGTGGCCCAGGTCACCATCTTCTCCCTGTGCTGCGCTGTTCATGTGACTTGGGTTGCCATCTTCTTCACAGATTGCAGTGTTCACCGAGCCGGGATGTTTGGTTAGCTGACCCCATTAATCCTGTCTGACATATGCCATACGAGTACGAGAGCTCTCTCAGACCTCTGGGCACCCTCCTACACACCACATGCATACATGCCACCATTCTCGACCACCTGGGAGGGATATTGTGCCCCAGAAAGCGGGAGAAAGGAATTTCCCCATCGGATTGCATTGGAGATTGAATTATTTTAGGCAGGATTGAGAAAAAATCGGGACTATACTGCCTAAAAAGGGTCGGTTGGCAAGCATGTACTCCCGTGTGCTGCCCAAGGCTACAGCCCCTCTGCAGTCCCTCTCTTGAGTTCTTGCTGTAACTGTCTTCATGCTTTTTCTCTCTCTTGCCCTTCATCCCAAGAGCCATTCCAGTCCACTGATCTGGGTTACCAAAGGGATATCTGCCTATTGTTCCCAGGTGTGTTACATACCTTAAATAAACTGGCCCTCATTACGACCCTGGCGGAAAGTAACTGACCTGACCGCCATAGCGTAAATAGCGTTTCCGCCATTGCACGATGGAGTAAAGTGCGGCTAATTCCGACCCATCGGGCACGAGCATTACGCCATGGCGGAAGTGCAAAGTCCGCGATGGCGGAAATGTCCCCAAAACGCCCCTCACCACCGTCGTACGGCGCCCTAGGTGCAATTCCGCCACCGATCATAGCGGTCACCGTAATGAGCGGTAATCGCAAAATACGGTGACCGTAAATATACGGAAACGGAAGTAAAAACATGGGGCCGGAACGGGAATCAGCACGCCGTACACCTACAAAATCAGAATCCCAACACAACCATTACAAATCCGACCCTGAGACACATCCCAACCCGTAAGCCACCCTAGTTAAAACAATCAAAATGGGAAAAGTTGCTAAAAAAGCGTGCGACCGCAAGCGGCAGGTCCACTTCTCCCATGAGGAACTCACCGTGCTCACAGAGACCCTCCAGGAGAATGCTGCCGTCGTCTTCTCGACGCAAATGACCAGGACGGCACTTGCGAACAAGAAGGCCATATGGGCCCTGGTGGCACAGCGGGTAAGTGCGGTGGGGACCGCACCCCGCAACCCACAGCAATGCAGAAAGCGATGGGACGCCTTGCGGATACGCGTACGGAGCATACTATCAGCCAACCGTAACATTGCCACAGCTACCGGGGGAGGATCGGAATCACCCATCAAGTTGACCCCCTGGGAAGAAATCTGTGCCTCCACCATTGGAATGGAGAGTATAGAGGGAGTCGGAGGGATGGAGAAAGGAGTGCAGACATCCGAAGAATCAGGTAGGTGGGCCAAATAAAACAATGCTAAATCCACAATGTCCAATCATGTGAAGTACCATGTGTCCACATAGTGCAACAGAAACACATGTCCAGGAGAACGTCCACATACATTGGCCTGATAGCGCACTTTAAAAGTCACATTAAATACATAAATAATTAAAAATCCTAAAAACACCCTCTACACGTGCAGCATGCACACCCTAACTGCAGGCTGCAAAACAACTGCATCCTCAATCCACACAAAAATGAAACCACCTCCAAGGCCCTGACCCAAATCACCCTCAGGTACCACCCCAATGCATGTGATACATTGCCATTCCAATTTCCACAGACCCATAAATAACGCTCGCCCTCCTTTACTCCACCACAGGGTCCGATTCAAACGACGAGCTCCAGGACACCCCTACCAGCACACCTGCAAAGAGGGCCAAGACCAACGGCCAAAGACCCTCCACCTCAGCTGCACGGATCAAGACACGGCAGCAGCACAAATCAAGTGGCAGCACACAGGAGGGGACTTCAACAGGCACCCCAGCAGCCAGCATGCCCACAACAGCAGCACCACAGGTCCCCCCAATGGATGCCACAGAAGGCACTGCTTCTGGTGGCAGCAGCACCATAGGTGACACTGCATTAATGGCAGCATGCTCCGACACAGAAAACGGTGCTGTCGATGTAGGACCCATCCATGACCTGTCTCAATCCCCCTGTTCGTTTCATCCCGTACACCATGAGGATACCACGCAGGGGCACCCACAAGACGACGACTGGCCATCCCCCACAAGCCCTGTGGCAAGGCAACATGAGTTGATCAGCCCCTCTGTGACACCACCGCAAATGGCCATGGCCCAGCAGAGGCAACAGTCCCTCGACCAGGTGATCGTGCAACAGCAGCAACTGGCCACGCTCCTCAAGGAGCATGCTGATGAATGTGGGGGTTCTAAGGCAGTCATAGAAACATCTACTGAGACACTTAGGGCACAAATGGAGAGAAGTACAGAGACACTAAGGGTACAAATGGAGAGAAGCACCGAGAGCCTGAGGGGGGAACTGCATGCGACGTCCAAAGACGTATGTGGTGAACTTGCCGCTGTGCGCCGTGTGCTCACTGAGCTCTCACAAACCCTTAGGGACATGCATGGACGTGAGCAGGCAGAGACATCATCCGTTGCAAGTTCCGTCCAGGGCAGCCCCCAACGTAGATCTGGGAGGAACCTGCGCTCCACAGGCAGGGGTGCCCCTGATACCCGGAGAGGGGGCTTGCAATAGCGTCTGCCCACTGACAATGAGCATCTTTGGACACTGGTGTTCGGGGGGGAGGTAGGAGGGTGGAGGGGAGTTTGTTGGGCTTTCTTGGGTGGCGGGTCGATGGGGTGTGTAATATAATTTCACATATGCTATAAACATTACATAATCATCCAATGAGATGTGTGGACATTGATCTTTGTGTACGAGGCCTTTATTGGCGTACAGTCCACATTGTGCATGTTCCAGACACACACAGTGCCACAAGTCCCGTGTCCATGTATCAGCCACCAGGCGTGAGTGCTAGAAGCATGAATCTATGATATTCTGACGAATTTCATGGGCCTCCTGTGCCTCGCGGACTCCTTGAGGTGCTGCCACATCCCCACCCTCATCATGACCATCTTCAGGTGCTTGCAGTTCTGCGTCAGGGGGCATGGGCACATTTCTACGTACGCACATGTTGTGTAGCATGACACATGCCATGACCATCTTTGCAACCTTCTCATGGCGGTACAGGAGTGCCCCGCCAGACCTGCTGAGGCAGCGGAAACGAGCCTTCAGTAGGCCGAATGCCTGTTCAATGACTACACGGGTAAGTGAGTGGGCATGGTTGTAGTCCTCCTCATGCTGGTTCTGTGGGTTCCGGAGTGGTGTAAGGAGCCATCTCTTCAGTGGATACCCGGCATCACCTGTATGTGGACAATAAAGGATGTTTGTGGAATGACATTGCTACGTACGCATCCCCCCCCCTTCCTGCCAGGTCATTGCCGCATCACATACCCCACATTATCATGCATGAAATGAGACTCACCGAGTAGCCAGGATCTGTTCCCTGCGTGTCGCTCCATGTAGCGTGGTATTGTCGAGTTCCTCAAGACATTGAATCATGGGTTGATCCAGGAAATCGGGCACAACAATGTGTAAAGATCCTGTTGGAGTCACACACCATCTGTACATTAAGAGAATGATATTGTTTCCGGTTGCGGTACTGGGCCTCCATGGCATGTGGGACAACCAATTCCACATGGGTGCAGTCGATGGCACCAATGCAACCCGGTATGCCGGCCAGTGCATGGAATCCCACTTTTGTGTTTGTAATCTCCTGCTCCGAGCGTGGTAAAGAGATGTAGTCGTCTGCGTGCTTCAGGAGGGCATCGAGCACTTGCGATAGTGTCCGTGACAACAGTGGCTGTGAAATGCCATGCAACTGTCCGACTGTGTGCTGGTAGGTGCCTGTGGCCAGGAAGTGGAGTACAGACACCACCTTCAGTAGGGGTGGGATGGCGGTTGGGCTATCTATCATGCTGACAAGGTCAGCGTGTGTCATGTTCACAATGGCGGTTATGGTGTCCCCGTCCAAACGGTAGAGGGTGTGGATCTGCTCAGCAGTGAGGTTGAACGGATGAGCTCGGAGGCGTGGGATTGCGGGCTGCCTGCGTGGTGGTAGTGGCTGTGCTGGTGGCCCTTGCTGGCCCTGCCTTGCCCTCCTCCTCCTCCTGCGTCTCCTCTGTGCGGCCGGTTGTTGTAGTAGTTGGTGTTCGTCTTCTTCTTGAAGTTGGAGTACTTGCAGTGCTATCAGGTCCCCCAGGGCCAACATCGCTAGTCCTGCCGGTAGCATTTTGGTGTGGGTGTGGTTGTGGGAGGGGGTTGGGTGTGCAATTTATGTGTTTTCAGGCTGTATAGCCTCCACCTGTGGTGATTCATTCCACCTGTGCCAGCTGCAATCCCCTTTGGGCGGGCACGTCCCGCACACAACGCTGCAATGTGACGCATGGCATCTTGCTATCACAATCATGTATTTAATCCCGATGGCAGTGAAATATTGGTTTATATGTTCATTCTGCTATGGTCCCATTGTTTCACATACTATCTTTGCAGTCGCGAACAAATTTGTGAAGGGTCAGTGGAATGTAGTACTCGATTAACGGTGGACCCTCATGCAGCACTGTACCGAGGTTCACCGACGGGCGGGGCGTCCCATTTGTGAGTGAAGCCAGTTGCCATTTTCACACACTGCCGCACTACATGGATGAATTTGTGATTTCAAGCGGTCACAGATGCCTTATCGACGTGATGTTGCAAATGAGGAATTCGAAGGACAGCGCTTTCGGTTTTCAGCTAGCGGCGAGGAGACGCCCACAGGTCTGACTGCAAATATAACGTTCTATTGTTTAATGTCCTTGGGACAGGGGCCATGGCGAGAATGCAATGATTGATATGAATAGTATGGGATGCGCAATAGCGTAGTGGACGATAAAGCAGGACGTTCCCAAATACATGTTACTTCACAACACTAGAATTCCGGGCTGGAGCACAGTGGATTTTGCAGACTGCATTACGCACAGACTCAATGGAAATTTCAAATGTGATGTGAGTAAATAATCAGGCGTTTTCATACCGGGATGAGGGAATGATGTATGGATGCATGGACAGATGATTTAATTGAGAGTTTGCCATGTACATGGCTTTTCGGAATCTATCCCCTTCCCCTGCGCTATGTGATGCAGAGCTGCCATAGTGGGACCATCGTCTATCTGCCCTTGTTGAACCCTCCCTGTCTCGACGCGCCTTCAAACACTTGTGTCTATGCACGTTACTAATCCCATCTAATGGATTCTGTCTTAACAGACGCATGCACACAAACACTCGTTTGTAATAGTGTTTTCACCTCGATTTATATAGTTATGATTCGCAAGTGATTTTTGGGTGGAAATAATCCTTTTGAGTGGGCTAGCATGCATATGGCTGTAGATTTAGTGTGATCATTGAAGTGAGTAATACAAATGAAGTTCTGATGCCCATACTATTCTTTTTCATTTCATTTGGGTGACAGGTATCTCCTCCCCTTTTGCCGCTGCCATCTGTATGCCACTCCTGCAGATGGCTTTTACTCCCGACACCTGCTGCTTCGAGTTAATCAGTGGAGCACCATTACGATCTTATGGGACGATCGCCAATGGGCCACATGCCCTTACGCAGTACTAGTGGCTAGGAGCTACATATCAACCTTTCAGCTGGACTAGTGCCTACCTAATGGGACGGCCCTGCGGTTCTCGGCGCTTCCATGTTGCCTTTTTGAACGTGAATGTAGCCCCTGTGTACCATGAAGGAACAGGGCGTCACACAAGAAGAAGCTGGTCATTTATTGCGGATGCAGCCCACAGTAATGAAAAATATTTTTGAGTTTATGACCTAATAGCTGTATGGGCTTGGTGAATTTGATGTGCATTAAAATTTGATTCTGATTTCAACCGTGTAGCGTTATTCTTTGCAAGTAATGTAGCATATTCCTATTTGTGGAGCGGTGTATTGTGAGGAGATCTGCATTGGGTTCCGGCTTCTGAGTATAGTTGCGTGGTACTGTACTGGCCGCGTTTGCCTACGAAGCCCAGTAAGGTCAGGGATGGGGCCTGCCATTATGACTGTTTTAATGATGTCATGCTCAGGGGCGGGGGATTAGCTTTTGTGTAACAGATGCCGGTCAGCCAGGTGGATTGGTGGAATGATGTGATTATCAGAAAATGGCTGGTCACAGGTGCCTGTGTTTGCGTGCGTTTCTTGGAGGGAGACTGAGGTCATGTCCATTGGAATAGCTTCTGTATTCGTGCCATCTGTGCCCTGCAGCTCCCATTGGCCCCTCTTGAGATGAGCCTGGCTGCTCAGTCACTCTGCCAACTTGTGTGGTACATGCTTATGCTGATGGTTGGTTTGTTTACTGGAAAGGGTACAGGGCTGGTGCAGTCTCCCTCAGGATACTGCTTTGAATGTTGCCTTACACTGGTGTCAAGCGATGGGGGCCTGTTGTTGTTTTGTCTCATGTTTCAGTTCATATTGCTGTACTTGAACCTTCACATGCCTGTGCTGCATCAGTACGGCAATGGTGCCATGCCAAATATGGATGGCCACTCACAAGGCACTTGGAGCCCCTACATTCATTTGTTCGTTGGCATGCATGGGTGACTTGTACATTTCACTGGTTGCATTGTGTAACTTCATTGCACCTACGAGGTGTTGTGCAATGTGGGCAGGGAGTGGTGTACAGGCACTCAGTAGGGCCATTTACGGTTGGTTCACGATGCCGTAATTCTCACCATTGCGGAATGGTACTTTCCGCCATGCTTGATGGCGTTAAGTAAATGTCCGCTAGGGTCAGCATTCGCGTACCGTTGCGCCATGCTGGTAATTACGGTTTTGCATGGCGCGCGTGCGCGCACTTGGTGCAGTTAGCGTTGGCGTTCACTACGGTGTCGCTGATGGCATCGTACTTTACGGTGACGGGTCATAATCGCACCGAGCGGTATTCGATGGCGGTATTACATTTCCGCCATCGTTTTTCGATTTCCGCCAGGGTCGTAATGAGGGCCACTGTGTTTTAACAACTAATTCCTTTTTTTTTTGCTTATAGATGTTGTATATATGTATAATTCAAGTGTGTTTGAGCCTCGTTGGTGCCAGAGGTTACATTATTTCCTCTCTTTGCGAATATCTGTGTCACTACAGCGTCACTCCCTAGGACACTTAGGGGTGTGGCCAGCTTGGCAGCTGCTCCAATGTAGCCCAGTGTATTTGTTCCCTAGCCTTTGCCAACTGTTCTCCCACCCGCATTACCTCCATTTAGACAGTGAACCGGGCCCAGATGATAATAATAATAATTTAGCATTTATATAGTGCTACGAAACCTCAGGCATCTGAGCGCTGCTTATTATTACCCACGGCGTGTGGGGCTCATTTATCCAGCTCTATTATTATCCACAGTGTTTGGTGCTCATTTATCGAGCTCGGAAGGATGATAGGCTGAGTTATATAAAGAAAGGGACGCAAAGGGGAGAGCCCTTTGAAACAGTGGAACATTATTTGACCCTTTTTCTAGAAGGGCCAGACAGGCAATGAAAGACCTGAAGAAACATAGGGGAAGGGAGGAGCCCTTCCTCTCGTGTGTCTTTAAGTCCTTTGTTTTCGACACATTAGAACTTTATGTTTTGATCTCTGAAAGACATCTACAAGTTTATAGATTACAGAAATCCTCTTGTACATATTGTTTTGAGGGTCACATTAGGGTTTTTGGACACAGGATGGAGGATATTCTTTGGTTTAACATCCTGACCCAGAGGTTCATTCGTTTTGTTGAGGAAGGGAACCCCATCATAGACATAGAGACAGGTAGAATGTTCCCAACCCCTCTTATTATTTTGACAATAAAGGTCCTATTTCATACAGAAACTTGTTAGTGTGTCCGAGTCTTACTCTTGATTCCTTACAGGGCGTAGAAGTAGGAGACTGACACACTGGTGCCATATTTCTGGTCATAACCTTTTGTTGTGCTAAAGTAAAAGGGGAAACCCCTACTTGTCCCTATTACTAAGAAGGGTTTCCCTGCCTCAACTAAATACTAAAGACTCTGTCAGGATGTCCGTCAAACACACGCAGTTCACCGTTGTGTGTCAAAACCTACTTCCTTCCCTTATATTCTAAAACAAAACTAAATAAGGTGGTGTTCTTGCTAATCCAGAACAATGGCTTTGTTGTTCTGGATGAGAAACAAAAGTTCACTTTGAGGCGATGAAAACGAGAAGTTCTTTGAAAAAAAAGGTCAAAACGAAAAAGTCTCAAAAGCTTTCTTGACTTGGCGTTCCACTAATGCATATTGGTCTCGGCAGGATAGCTCAGGGGCAACGCGCTTGCCTTGGAAGCAAGATGACATGGAGCAACACAAGTTCAATCACCGGGTCCGCGCTTAGAAACTGCAGGGTATTAAGCGCGTTATAAATAACCAATTATAATTATGGTAAAAGAAAGACTTGTATCTTCAAAATGTAAGTGGGGTGGCTTCCTCGTCCCCTGACCTTTCTCGGGTTTCGTAATACCTTTCACAGCACCAGGATGAACAAATTCTTTCTTCTGGATTTTACCATGCAGTTCACAATATTAGGGGTGAGGGTGACTCCCTTCCCCTGCTCTCTCGTGTGTCTCTTACAATGCTGAGAGGATGGCTCCCTTACCTGGATTTCTCACACAATGTTCACAACCACCAGAATGGGACAATTACCTTTCCTTGGCCCTCCTCAGGCTCTGCACAATGCCAAGAGAATGGCTCCCTTCTCTTGGCCTTTAACAATGTTCATCAATACCATGGGGGAATGTCTCCCTTCCCCTGACCTTTCTCAGGCTCTTCACAATGCCAGGAGATTGACTCCATTCTCTTGGCTCCTCCCACAATGTTCATCAAGCACCAGGGGGAATGACTCCCTTCCCCTGACCTTTCTCAGGCTCTTCACAATGCCAAGAGATTAACGCCATTCTCTCGGCTCCTCCCACAATGTTCATCAAGCACCAGGGGGAATGACTCCCTTCCCCTGACCTTTCTCAGGCTCTTCACAATGCCAAGAAATTGACTCCATTCTCTTGGCTCTTCTCACAATGTTCATCAAGCACCAGGGGGAATGACTCCCTTCCCCTGACCTTTCTCAGGCTCTTCACAATGCCAAGAGATTGACGCCCTTCTCTCGGCTCTTCTCACAATGTTCAATAAGCACCAGGGGGAAAGACTCCCTTCCCTTGGCTTTTCTCACAATGTTCCCAATACTAGGCAGTATTACTATTTCGCTTTGGGTCCCAGGCCCTGTTTTCCCTTCTGAACACACCTGGTATACTCTCCTGCCAAGTACTGTGTTGTTGGGGATGAGAAGCTTCTTGCTTTCATTATTTGTATTCAGGTCCCAGACCCTAGTTTCTCATCTGCACAGACTTGGTACATTATCCTGGCAAGTACTGTGTTTAGTCTGTTGAGCTGTACTATTTCTGGTCAGGTCCCAAACCCAGGTTTCTCATCTGTACAGATATGGTATACTCCACTGCCAAGTACTATGTTTAGCTTCTTGATTGGTACTATTTCTATTTGTGTCCCATATCCTGGTTTCTCTTCTACACAGACTTGGTATACTCTCCTGCCACGTACTGTGTCTAGCTTCTTGATATGTACTATTTCTATTCAGGTCCAGGACCCTGGTTTCTGTTCTCTATGGACTTGGGATATTCTTCTGCCAAGTACTGTGACGAAGGAGTGGGTATTTTGATTTTAATTTTACCCATACTGCATCATCGCCTTCTGTGCTAGCTTGCCCCTGCCGGTCTCTGAGCATCGCCCGTTACCTTCATTATGTCAGGTGCTTGGCCGGTTGTTGCTGGGGTCCTCTTCCGCTCTTCCTTTGTCGTGTGGCGTCTCCACCTCCCGTTGCCTGTCCTTGTGGGTTCTCAGGATCCGTTTAGTTCTGGATGGTGTAGGAGTTACTCTCGCATGGAGCACCGTTGTTCCGCAGCTTCCCTTCCTCTGCGTTCAACAGTGCCTTCGGGGAAAGGAGTCCCGGTATTCCTGCAATTCCCGGGAGCAGACTTCTCTCGGCTCTCTGTTGGCCTTGCCAGCTTCTCCTTTGCACTTCCTGAGTTTCCCTGCATCTCAAACCGATTGGTTGCTGCTTCTTCTCCCTCTTCTGTTGTCCTTCCTTAGTTTTAATACTCTTACACTGTCCATATAGACTGGAATGCTCACTTTGGTTCCACTGAGCGCTCCTCATGGCTCTGTACATCTTCTCCCTCACAGTATAATAATGATCACTCTCTATTGAGTTTGCTGGACTCTTCCGCATCCCAGTTTTCCTGCATACTTCAGGTAAGTAGTCCCTGCTCTTCCCTGTCTCAGTGGTCCTCACAAGGTTTGGACTAACTACTTTACACAAGTAGATGGAAGTGTGGGGGACTAATACATGCCTAGAAACACTTGTGTACAGGCGCGTTATAAATACCATATCATATCATATTATATTGTGTCCAAGGAATGAGGGTGAGGGAGGTTGGGATGTGTTACAATCATACCACGTTCTCCTTGAGAAGTCATCCCTAGTCCCATAGGGGGGATCCCTCCCCATGAGATCCTCCCACTGAGTACCACCCCCAGGGGGACTACTGGGCAGTGGCCCCAACTACCTGGCCTCAAGGGAAGTGGCTCTCCCAGGGGAGAAGGGAAGACAGATGATTTGTCACAACATATTCTGAAACCCAGCTCTGGAAAGAATACTATTGGCTCAGTTGAGCTACAGTTTAGGAGACCCCTCCTGGTTGGGAAGAATATGGAGTTCGCAGGCAAGACCTTGTCTGAGAGTGAGTCTCCCAGGGCAGGGAAGGGCCCTCGGCACACGTGGTGTTGGCTGGGCTGGGGCCACTGACAAAGAAGCAAGAAACAGGCAATATCTTGCCGATAAATGTGGAGGAGGAGAAGACTCAGACGGAACGTAGTTATTAATGCGACGTGTACCCAATGTGTAAAGATGTTCAATAAATGTAACGATAACACTGCACTTTTCAAGATATGATGATGTAACCTGTGCAAGTTTAAATAAAAATGTTAAAAAGTAAAAATAAAAACAAATAAAAACAAATAAAAGACTTCATAGAAGACTGACTGGATCTCCTTCTCTCAGGACCCAAGAGCTTTCAGGCCCTCAAATGGGAAGGAGCGAAGTTGATCGCAGGGGCAGGAACACATCAGCAGATGGAGCACTTGTAGGGACAGATGAGCCCTGAAACTCTTGGTTCCCATCCCAGAACACTCACACTCAAACAAGCAGCTGATGTGGTCCAAAAGGGAACATACCCTCCAGTCTGGAAGACGACCAACAGGGCAAAGAGTCCAATGGGACTCCTTGCTACAATGACGATTAGGACTCAGTACTGTCCGTAAGATCCACGGCTACCCCCGTCCCTGGAGTCGAGAGGGGCCAGCAGGAAGCAAAAGAGGAGCACAAAGAGCCCCAATGAAACTTCAGAGGATAGGTTCGACCCAGACGTATTGGTTCACCCTAAGTCTTCAGGGTGGCGGCCTCCCGCCAAAGTGACGAGTTACTTGAGCAAACGCCTTTGGATGCTCCTGATCAAGGAGGCCAGAAATTTGCTCAGGGTGGGCTGCCCCATCTACCGATAAGGTGGCAGAGATGCCGGCAATAGACCTGAGGATGTTCACCTTCATGGCCAAGTACTCCAGAGACATAAGGAAGTGTATAGACATGTCGTAGCGCGCCTGTCATGACAAACTCCTAGATGCCATGGGGCCTTTGGGGAAAATCCTATAGATGGCAGAGGAAGCTAGAGAAGGAAATTGACCCGCATGTGCTGTCAGGGTGGGCCCAACGAGTTGTCTGCTTGATTGGAAATGTGAACTGTGCTATCGCAGTGGAACGCCGGAGGTCCATCCTCATAAAGATTGACCGGAAGCTGGAGGAACTGGATTCATCTGAAGCAGCCGCTTCTGCAAAGGGATCACTCTTCGGGGACACCTTTCGTCAAAGACATGGCTACATTTGTGCACACCTTTGTGGCACTGGACAAGTCACAGGCGTCGCTAAAGAGAGCCTTCACTTCTAGACTTTTTGGGCAGGCTGGCAGAGGAAGCAGACGGAGGCCTTACGGCAGAGGCTCTTGGTGGAACTAGGAGGACAGAAAGCTCAATCCTTTCTTCCACACGCGAGGGAGAGGTAGAGACAGAGGATGGAGAGGTGCCAGTAGACATCAGGTCACCACTACAGGGGAGAGCAAAAGCACATACTACCATCGCAAGCGCTCCCAGTGATAGGCGGCAGATTAGCTACATGCCGAGAAAGGTGGCAAGGGATTACTGGGGATGCCTGGGTCCTAGAGACTTTACAGGGCTTCCGGCTGGAATTTTACCAAGACGCCAGACAGGACAGCCCAAGACAAATCTACCTCTCGTAACAAGACCAGCTACTTATGGAAAAAGAGGTTTTAGAGCTTTTAAAGAAAGGTCTTATAAGACCGGCCGACCACAGAGCAGCAGGCTTCGTGAGCAAGCTTTTCCTGGTAAAAAGGAAAAAAAAAGTCAGGCTGGTCATCAACCTCAGGGCACTCAATGCCTCCCTTATTTATTGGCATTTCAAGTTGGAGGGCATCCACCTCTTGCAAGACATTCGGCAAGAGGGAGACAGGCTAGCTCGCATAGACCTGCAGGACTCCTGCCTAGCGTTGCCCATCCATGAGCCCCATCAGCAGTTACTCCAATTTTTCCGGGGAGGTCGGCGATGGGAATTCACCTGCTTTCCATTCTGTCTGTCCTCAGCTCCCTGGTGTTTCACCAAGTTCTTGAAGCTAGTGGTGATAAAGCTGAGCGAGAAAAGTGTCAGGCTAATCATGTACCTGGACGATATGTGCCTGTTGGCGCAGGACGCGCAGCTCCTGCAGGCACAGGTGTCGTAAGTGACAAGTCTGCTAGAAGATATAGGATTTCTGGTGAATTGGGAAGAATCCAAGATCAAGCCTGCATAGATGATGGAATTTCTGGGTTTTGTAATAGACTCAGTGCAGGGGACCCTGGGTCTGCCATTGCAGAAAGTCATTGACTTCAGGAAAGTGATCAGGGCTGTCCTAGCCAAGGACCAGATATCCCTGAGAGAGCTAACGAGGATAGTAGGGCGTCTAACTTCCTCCATCCAGGTGCTCTACCCAAGACTGCTACACTATCGGGCCCTGCAACGCCTAAAGATACAGTATCTCAGAGAGGGATTGTACTACGAACAGAAGATTCCATTGACGCAGGAAGCGAGAACAGAGTTGTCCTGGTGGGCACAGCACATGGAGGCTTGGAATGGAAAGGACATCTTTGGTTCTAGCCTGGATCTGGTGATTGAACTGGACACCAGTTGTAGGGACTGGGGAGCCCGCTGCGGTATGATGTCGACCAGAGGACACTAATCTCCCGTGGAGAGCAGTTTACATATCAACTGCCTGGAGTGTCTTGCAGGCTCCTTTGCAATCAGGAGCCTGACCCAGGACAGAATGCAGTTTCGCATTCTCCTAAAGATGGGCAATGTGTCTGTTGTCCGTTATATCAACCGGCTGGGGGTAACAAGGTCCAGAGTGTTAGCAGAAGTAGCCAAGAATTTCTGACACCTTTGCATGCACAAGGCCTCAGCGTCACCGCGGAATACCGTCCCAAACAGGTGGCAGACTGGAATTCCTGGTAGGTCAGGGACTCCTGTGAATAGCAATTGGACAGGGTGATTTCTCCTCAAACTGATGAACCTCAAGGGGCCGTGTGCAACGGACCTCTTCACTTCCAGGCTGAACTGGCAGTTGCCTCGGTTCTTCATTTGGAGACCGGATCTGGAGGCTGCTTCCACAGATGTCTCTGCAACGCTGGGGGTCCAACACAGATTATGCCTTTCCGCTCTTAGCGATGATCACCAGGACACTGGCAAGGCGTGATGCGGTAGCAGGCGAGGCTGGTTATAGTGACCCCAGCTTGGAGGAGTCAGGCATGGTTTGCCGATCTCCTGGATCTGTACTGCGACAGTTCAGTCCTGCTTCTGGACCGGAAATAGATTGTGCAAGATCCAATGGGGCTGCCGCACTTGCTGGCCCGTCAGGGGTGCTCAAGCTGATAGCATGAGTGATTTCGGGATCACCCATACGCTCCAAGGGGGGAAGCAAATTAAATTAGAATCTTATATAAATTGATCAGACTTTATAACATGGAAACAAAGAAATATATTTTGATAAAATCCTTAGTTTTCTTGGAAAGCAACTATATTCCTTATGAAGTGAGTAAGTGCATAGAGCATCAATAGTCGCACAACAATCTTGGTCAAAAAGCTTCCTCTTAACCAATTCCGGATTCTTCAAAAGATTGTCTTCATCCAAACGCATGGTTTTTAGTATAGATAGCAAATCTGACACAAATGTATTTAGCAAAGAGATACCCTTCTTTTTCCATAATAGCTGGAGAGACTCAAAAAGAGAATTGGGAGGGGGGACTAGCAATTTATAGAACAGATGCATTTTGGCCCATATAGTTTGAGCGGCCAATGATACAGACCAAACTCATGGCGAATAATGCCATTAGGGATAGAAAGAGGGAGACTGAGACTCCACTTCCAAATGTAACCCTCAAGAGAATTAAAAAAAGAACTAAAATAATATAAAGAGCATTTTAAGCCATATATTAAACACGGCACTATTTTAGCCAGATAAAACTTCTAAAGAGTAAGTAACGTAAAACTACATATGGATAAATGTAGGCTCTTCAGCTGAGTTATGTTATGAACAGTTGGGGCTTAACTCTCAATAGACCTTCAGTAGCTCCACAGGGCTCCCTATAAGTAAGGTTAAAACCAAGATATCTGATAGAATGACTAAGTTCCAAACGTGCTTTGTCCACTCTCCAACCCATGACCTTCAACTTCCATTTCTGTCACAATGTTACTATTCCAGACTTGTTCCCATTGACTATAAGATTGTTGTCATCTGCATATAAAGCAAAGGCTGTCAACTTGCGTTGCAATCCCAATGCAGTCAGGTCAAAGAATAGTAAATCGTCAGCAAAAGCCAACCAATTTAATTTCACTGAGTCGAGTCTACCAGGAAAGGAAATGATAGAGTCCCACAAATCCTCCAAATCCGAGAGATAGATATTAAAAAGAAGAGAGGATAAAAGGCAGCCCTGTCTTAGACCCACAGAGGTTTTGATTGGCCTCCATAAAGCGTGTCCTTCGGAATCCTGATCTTAACGTAAGTATTGTGATGAAATAAAAAGATATGATATGATATGAAATGATAGGTTATTTATAACGTGCTTAATACCCAGAGGTTTCTAAGCGCAAACCCGGGGATCAAACTTGTATTGCTCTGTGCCGTCTTGCTTCCAAGACGAGCACGTTGCCGCTGACCTATCCTCCCAAGACCTTTAACCTTTAATAACTTTACCAAGGGAGGGGGAACACCCCTGTCTGACATTTTGTGCCACATTTGTTTCTGTTGACTCTGTTGAAAGCACTAGTTAGATCCAAGTCGGCCATATAAACTTTACAAAGGGTTCACTTAGCAACCGAGGCCCGAATTTGGGTAAAGATGGTTGCATTTAGTGTATTACCAACTCGTATCTGGAAGCCAGTTTGGCTACATGCTAAGATATTAAGTTTTGTTACCCATAACTCGAGCTCCTTCAGGACACTAGCTGCGAAGATTTTACTGATAGCATTGGAAAGGGCGATAGTCTATAGTTTACTGGATCAGACCTATCGCCATTTATTTTTCTAAAGATTGGAATAATTTAAACCAGACTCCACAAAGAAGGAAAGTGTCAGTGGCAGGCTGGAGAGCTGGTTCGTAAGCAGAAAAAAAACCTCCAGGGGAAAAAACCTTAGTGGTTGATGCAGTACAATGCCGAGGAGCTGAATTCACAGCGATGATGGAACACCAATGAAGCAGCTAAACTAATGTCCAGATCAGAGGTACTTAAGCCCACAAGAAGTAAACAAAAACTAAAAGCAGAGCAAAAGGAGGTATGTAACGACTAAAATGAGGAGTTCCAGGAGGCAGGGTGACAAGGCACAGAAGGAGACTGAGTTGACAGAGCACAGAGTGCCGGACTGCAGGCAGATCAGTAGGGGGGAACTGGAATCGCGAGCAAGGCAGAGGAGAGCAAACAAGGCAGAAATGCACGACGGAGAACAACAAACTGCGTGTAGTGCAACCCTGAAGACAGTTGCAATACACAGCTTACCTTTCTCCGAGTGTTCTTATTTCCGGATCGAGGTTTCCTGAACCTCGACACTCGCGTAGTGACGTCACTGCGCTCCGTGCGCAAATGGGCGCCATCTTGATGTGGGAATTTCCATAGGGATACACGGCTGAAGAGGTTCCAAGGACGGTGGTGACAGGTAGTCAGCATTACATCAAGTCCCCCATTTCCAATATCTCTCTGAAAGGATGGCATAAAATAGAGGCCCACAAGTCAGGGTCATGTTTCAGTGTTATTGACACAACTAGACGGTATTACACTTGGAATCTGATCCACACAGAAATCAGGATCAGTGTGGAAAACTTCTTCCCCCTCCTCCTCCTCCTCACCTGTTTCAGTAATAGAGTCCAGGACCTTCTTCCCACCTTTCTTCTTGCTCTTGTGTTTTCATTCGAAGAGGTAGGGTCTCCTTCGGGTTGAAGCCACTCTGCTGCCTGTCAGATAATGGCACGCAAGAGGGACTCCTTCCCACTGGAGTCCAAACAGAGGAAAAAGCCCAAAGGCAGAAAAAAGCTCTGGATGTTTGGCAGGCCGGTGGAATAATGCGACGGAAGGTATTTCCGGCAGGCAACGGATGCAGTGGTTGTCTTTAAAGGCAGGGCGAGTCTCGGGCGGTATGGCAGCAAACAACGTTGGGAAGAATTCCCAAAATAAACCACAGAAGCACCAGAGGGGCGCCGAGAGACAAGAATAGCCCCTTTACTCCTTGGGGTGACACAAGTGCCAGTGATCCGGAATGCTCTGGTAAGAGGAAAGGAAGAAGGGAAACCCAGAGCGCAAAAGCAAGAAGGGTAGCGAATAGCTGGCAAGTATGCAAGGGAATGAAAGAGGAGACGGAACCCAGAGCGGGTAGAAAAACCGGAATGAAGAGGACCAGTGCAGCGAGAGGGGAAAAACAGAGCAGAGGATACGGAGAATGAAGGAGAAGGCAACGGTAAGCGAACCGGGGGGGAAAGAGAGAGCAAAGGAAAAAATAAAGGGCCGAAGGTAGGCAAGCAAAAGTAGCGTCTTACACGCTGGAAAGCAGAACAAGCGTTAACCTCACGAAAACAGAGAAAAACAGTGAGTTGCAACGCAACGCTAGTGAGGAAGGGGAGGAGTTAAAAAGGCGTAAGAAAGAACGTAGTTAGAAAGACTAGACCGGTAAACCGGGAAGGGAAGAACAAGTGAAAGAGAAACCCTAACGGCGAGACAATCGCCTGGCCGGCCAAATGCGCCAGGAGAATCGGCGCGTGACAGTTATTGGTGCTAAATTGTCGGGGCCAGGTGCCCCCTACTATTCCGTATTAACTGGCTAATGTCTTAAAGTTCACAAAGTGTCCAAGACACAGCCTCAGATATCTATAGGAAGAAAGGGTGACCAACTATTTGTAGTTTCCATAAAAGTTTTGACGTAATGCGCAATTCATATATCTTTACTAATTATACTCAATTCATCCACTCTCTCTTTCTCCACACACTTATTTGTCAGTTTCCAAAACTGGGATACGTCTTGTCTTATCAAGTATTCCTTCTATTTCGTAATGCACAGGGCAGAATTGTAACTTACACCGAAAATGTAATATTATCTTTGCCAAGGCTGTACCGGATTGATCTATTAAGTAGATTAAACAATAGTACTGCACCAAGAAAATTAGTACTTTACCATCATGTAAGGTCACAGAGTTTGCACCCCATCTTGCATTTCTAGGCCTGCAAGCCCATTATTTGGTCGGGGTTTATGTAAATCACTGTATTGTCCCATCTCAGTGTATACAAATATAATTAACAGGAATGTAATATTGAAAAGCAATGTGCATAACTTCAGTACATACACCCTTGGATTTTTAGCGCTGTATGGCCTACCACAGTAGTGGATAACGATCAAAAGTTAATTCACTTATACTTGTAATTGTTCCATTGGTCACTAATTATATTGCTAACTACTCTGGTTGGGTTGTGATAGATAAACTAACTAGCTTATAAACTATAGAATAATTAATGTACATGCTTTTACAATGTGATTAGTGATTGACAGAGAAATGCAACACAGATAATTAATCCGTATTGTTCAATTGCAGTGTGGGGTCATATAATGATTAAAGCTCGCACTTTTCTACTGGTATACCTTGAGACTAAATACCTAAAATCTGCATATGATGGTTGGAACTAGTGATGACACCCTGTACCTTGTTTCCGAACAACAAACATGCCAAACAATACTATGAAGGTTCATTAATGAAACTTACTAGTAAATGTCATATTGTAATATGGGGAATATGCTAAAGGAAACAAGCTGGGGTTCAATGGGGGGACTGAGGAGCACTGGATGATGGAAATGAATTTGTGAGATAAATGTGGGTCTCTGTTTAGTTATGGATTGAACAACGTAACCGCCTAAGTATGGACTTGGTCTGATAGAGATCTTGTATAGGTTTGAATCCAGTTCTGAAGGTTTCAAATTTTATAGGTATTGTTTACGGGGTGATGTACTAAAGTGTCACTTTAATGATCTGTGCGATTCTATAGTACTTTTGGTTATGAGGAAGTTTTTTAAAGAGGTGTTAGAGATTGGTCTAGCATCTATAATTTGGCTATCAGGCAAATGGAATAAATGTGAGCATATATTGCTACTGCATGGAAGGGTGTGTGAATATGGGTAACGAACACTATTTTTAAAATAGGCATACCAGGATTACATTGGTATAAATACTGTGAAAGATAAGACCTGAAAACATATGCTTGAAATGCATAGCATTCTAATAAGCTCTAACTGGGTGTGGAGCATGCCTTTTTGAGATCGTTTTATTTTTTGTTTGTTTGTTTAGACTTACTATTACCTATAATCTATCTTTGAATCAATAAAAACATCTTTTTGGCATCTGTGATGGGGATAGGTGGTCAGGAAATAATTGACTTTAATAAAGCTTAAGCACCAGGGGAAGGGGAATGGGAATTCACCTTTAGAATGTTTCAAATTATTTACAGTATTCAAGTTTGAGGAGAGGAGCTTGGAGTATAGGAACATTTGAAATGTTTCCATTGTATAAGGAGTGGAAGTTGAAGCCTGATGCTAGCATTTACTTAGGAGGGTGTGGTGTGTGGGGTTCTTTATTTATTTTAGTACTGGGACTGATAGATTTCCATGAATGTGAGATTCTGAGCTGGAAGATGATGACAAAGACTGACAAAGACTGGAGACGAAATGTGTATAGTGTAATGGAATGTGAATGGAATTAATAATCAATTAAAAAAGAAGATTTTTAATTATCTAAATGATTTGAAGGTGGTAATTTGTTTCTTGAAACTCATTTAATACAGGACGAATTAACAAGCATTAAAAAGGAATGGGTTGGGAATGTATATGGTTCCTCGAGATCAAGAGGTGTTGCTGTTTTGATATGTAAGAATGTTCCAATCCTAATAATGAAAGAATATTCAGATAAAGAGGGTAGAATAATTGCTATGCTCGTGAGTATTCAAGGGGAACTATTGACACTATGACACTATGTAATATTTATGTGCCAACAGTGGACGATGGTTCATTTGATAGGCGTGTGGCACAAACTTTACAAGTCATGAATACACCGAATGTTCTGTTGGGTGGGGACTTTAATGAAGTTCTGGATCCACTACTGGATAAAAGTAAATATAGGGTACAGAAAAGTAGGAATAACCAATTCTTATCACTTCATGCTTTGCTGGAGGAACATAACCTGAAAGATACATGGAGATTAGAACAGCCATCCTTACGGGAATATAGTTTCTACTCTAATGCTCATGATACATATTCAAGATTAGACATGATGCTTACAGTGGGTAAAGTTGCTGAGAATTATAGGACAGGAAGGATAGGAAACATACTTTTTTTAAATGCCCCAGTAGAAATGTACAGGATCTTGCATTTTGAGCTTAAGAGGTCATTCATATGGAGGATGAATACTTCATTATTGAGTGAGGAGGTGTTGCTGGAGAAGATAATTTCTGAAGCAGAACACTTTGTAGAGGAAAATCTGGGGAGTTGGATGCAAAATCAGTGGGGGAAGCCTTCAGATGTACAATGCGAGGCCCGTAGCTACGTTTATCAAGCAGTAGGAAGAAAAGACTAGAAAGAGAGAGGCATGATACGGATACACAGATCAAAAACTATTGCATGAGGTGATGGGGGATCCGAAGGAACCAGAGAAAATGAAGGAGCTATGGAAGCTAAAAACTGAACTGAATAAAATATTGACAGAAAGAGCAGAATGTAGTTTATACCCATTAAAGGGTACCTACTTTGAGAAAGGGGAAACATTTGACCGCTGGCTGGCACACCGTTTGAGGAAATTAGAGTTGGACAAGGCAATAAGATCAATATGGGGTCCTGATAGTTCAGTCACGTTTAGACCCACAGAGATAAACAGAGTTTTCATGAAATACTATGACCATCTGTACTGCAATGAATATTCAGTGTCAGGGGAACTGGAACATTGTGTGGCAAATTTGGAGATCCCGAAATTATTGGAGAAGGAACAAAAAATACTAGAAGAAGAGCTGACGATTGAAGAAATAAGGAAATCAATTGCAGAATTGAATACAGGGAAATCACATGGACCCGATTGTCTACCGCCTGAGTTTTATAAGATTTTGCCAAATTTTGTCCTGAACCTACTGAAAGATATGTTTATGGCGTCACTAAAGGATGGTATCCTACCGCAAACGACTAGGCACGCCATGATAACATTATTTAAAAAGAAGGGAAAGGACGAGATTTTACCATCGAGTTATCGTCCAATCAGCTTAATAAATACGGACAACAAGGTCTTATCTACGATTTTGACCATGGGATTAGGGAGCACCATTACCAAAGTTAATGCACGAAAATCAATCAGGATTCATCCAGAAAAGACATGCTTCTTGTAACATGCAAAGGCTTCTACAAACAATGTCACAAGCCTCAGATGCTTGTGATGATATCGCGGTACTATCTTTGGACACTGAGAAAGTGTTCAATCAAGTTAATTGACATTATTTATGTGCTGTGTTACATAAAAGGGGTAAAGGTGTGAGATTTATATCCTGGATAAAGTTATTGTACTCCAAGCTTGCTTGAGATCTGGCAAATCAAATTTTTACTAGAAAGAGGAACTAGACAGGGGTGCCCTTTATCCCCACTTTTGTTTGTCATCGTGATAGAACCACTGGCTATTGCAATCAGACATGAGAGAATGATAAATGGGGTGAGCTTCTGGGGTGTGGAACAAAAACTGTGGCTTTATACCAACGACTTATTGTTGGTCTTTAAAGATTTAGAGAATTCGTTGCCCACCTTGATGAGAATTCTTTCAAATGTTAATACATGTTCAGGATATAAGGTTAATTGGGTAAAGTCAGAGGTGCTACCATTGACATTAACCTGTAATAAGTAGTGGGTTACTTCGCTTGGTTTTAGATGGTGCTTGGATAGGATGAGATATTTAGGAGTCTGGTTAACCCCAAAGATAGAGGAAATGGTAAAACATGAAAGAATTGCGTGGTGGTTTAAGACAGGATTTGGAGAGATGGAAAGTACTAAACCTCTCCTTATGGGGGAAAGTGAACGCTTTACAAATGAATTCCACGCCAAAGATAAACTTTGTACTCAGTATGTTACCATTGAAAATAGGCACACGATGTTGGTAAGAGTTTGATGGGCTTCTACAGAATTTTCTTTGGGATAACAAACCTCAGAGACTAAAGCTGTGGAAGTTACAGTTATCACTTGAAAAAGGTGGAGTTGGTGTCCCAAACTTTTATGCTTATCATCTAGCGTTCATGGCGCAATTCTTTATTTCGTTCATAGAGAAAGTACCAAATGATTGGACGACAGCAGAAGCTAGTTTTGTAGGGCCTTTAATACCAAGGGCAATTTTGTTAACAACATCAAGACCTGGAAGTAAGGTGAATCCCACCACTGAGTTTCTGAGGAGCTCTTCAGGATTCCCTTCTTGGTATGCATTGACTTTGCCAATACTTGTATTCCATCCAATAGATTTTGCAGTATCTGCCCCATGCACTACCTTTCTTTCACTCCATTCATGAGGGCTCAACACTTGCCTTTAATCTTTTCGGCATTGAAAATTGCTTATTGTAATTTTCTGTTTATTCAGTGTTCAAAAGTACTTGTTTCTGCATTTGAAAGTACTTTAAATAAGTTTTAGTTTGTTCGGTATTCAAAAGCACTTATTTCAGCATTCAAAATACTTGTAATGACTTTCAGTTTGTTCAGTATTCAAAAGTAATTGTTTTGGCATTACAAAAGTACTAGGAATAACTGAGTTTGGTCGGTATCTAAAACAACAATGTTCAATGCGCATTCGCCTGCCAGCCTGGTGCTTCCCATTCACTCACCAGCTGGAGTTTATGGCGTTGCAAGGTCTCTACCATTCTGGTTTCTCGCCTGCTTGAGTAGGATCTTGCTCCTCTCCCAGTAGTTCTCCATGGCATTTCTGCCCAGCAATGCTCTGCATGCAGCCCAGGACTTCTGTGACCACTTTACTTGGTCATGCCGGTCTTCCACACACAATCTGCTACCGGCCTCCTGCTTTCCTTAGCTTTGCTTCCTGCTGCATAAACTGCATTGGTCACCGAGTCTCGAGCGCTCCACTTGCCACGCCACTTCTGGGGAGTTGCTTCCCCGGCTGCAGCCTCGGCCTCCTCTACTCACACCTCCACAGCTAACTCTATTCCAGAGTGGAGGTCGGGTTTTAAAGTGCCCGCCACCATAATGATTCCAGGAAAGACTAGACCGCTCACCATCAGAATGGTAGTTCAGCCTTATTTGTGTTGCCCTTCTCGTCCCAGTACAAAGCTGAGGCTGATACATGTTTGTATTAACAACAGGAGGCTGACATGTGCCTCGATTAACAAAAGGGGGCTGATATGTGGTTGTCTCCTTTGAATGAGGATATGTCTTCCTAGTTGGTCTCTTCCTCTTCCCAGTGTTGAAGTGATGTTTCTGAGGGCTAGTTTGAAGGGAGGAAGGGGTAAAGGGCTGACAGTAGCCTACTGGCTTGAGCGGTACAGGGTTCAGAGTGAAAATGGCCAAAGAAGACAAAGATCCCAAATCTTGAACACAATCACACCAAGCATGCCTCCCCCAATCCCTGAGTCTGGACACAGAGTTTGTTTTTGTCATAGGCCTGCCTCTTTGTTGGACAATAGTAGTCAGCCACACACTCAGCGTTAAAATCTCCCCCAATTATACTATTAGTGGCGTGTCCGGCCCCCAACCAAGCTTCCATTACCTTAGCCAGCTCCTCTTGCGATTTGCCACGGTGACTTTTGTCCAGATTCCAATAAAGGTTTAACAGTAGTATTTCCAGGTTACTCTCTAACAATTTAAGGACCATCGCCAAAATTCCTGGGGATCTATTCTCAAACACGTGGGCCCGATAGTCACTCAATATCGAAGACTATGGCCAATCCCCCAATGGGTCTCCCAAAGGATGCCCTCATGGCAACTTGTGAAAAAGCCTGGAAACCATTCATGGACAAAGTTGAGGAGACAGAGGGCCTCATTACGAATCCGGCGGTAGCCGTGCCGGTAAAACCGGCAGGCTGGCCGCCGGACTCGTGATTTTTCCAACGCCTGGCTTCCCAGAATTACTGGGGTATTACGACTTTGGCGTTCCGGGAAGTCAGGCGCTGGAAAAATTGTATTCCCCATTCCGATTTGAGTTCCATTGGACTCAATGGGAATGGTGATGATGGTAGCACCAGCACCGTTTATAATGGTGCTACCGTGAAAGTCTGCGAGCGGGTGCCGGGCGGGAGGGAATCCGGCCCGCAAACTTGTACTCTGCCGGTAACAACAGTGCCGGTAAACCAGCTTACTGGCACCGTTGTTACCGGACCGGCAGGGTCGTAATGACCCCCATAGTCTCCTGGAACAAATACACATCATACTCCCATATTGACAAATTATTGAAGCCACAACAATTCCAAGACACAACCCTAAAAGGATTAGTGTTAAAGACTATCGTTCATTCATGATTCTATTAAAGAGACAGAGATGAAGTATTATCCCACCCGCGCAATCGCTAGATGTATAGAGAGAGCATGTCTGTCGAGGCAAGGGTGGCATGACAATATGGCAGGCGCAAGCAACGTGGCTAAAGGGATTGCTAGGAGGAATAGCTTTATGACTGCCCACCCAGCAAGTTAACTAGTTCTTGGTATCTGTCATCTATCTCCCCAGGTATGGAGGCTCCTGAAACCACTGAATGGCACCAGCAGGTCGGTGTGAGCCATGTTGACAGTAGGTTGTTATGATTATGTTCCGGTTCTACCATCGTTTGGACATTCAGTTATTACAGAAGACTGCAAGGGAGCAGCGTGAGAAAGAGGAAGGTCTGGGGAGGACACTAAGGGCTATAGGGGTGTCACCCTCCCGATTGGTGGATGGCATCACATGGAGTCAAGAGCAGTCAAGCTTCAACTTAAAACAGACTGACAGTTTCAAGTGTAGTTCTGTTTTTTCTTTCGTTGAAACTTTATTTGTTACATTTGCTGCTCGAGTTGTGCACTAAAAGAGAAAGCATAATATGAGCCTCCTGGTCTTGACATAGAACAAGGCCTAAAATAGGCGGTATTGCATCGCAATTCACTCGACAACCATGATTAATAGCTTTTCATATTATCAATCATGAGCCACTAACTGCAATGTGATTTCAGAGAAGATGAGCATGCTTATGATTCTGTGCACCAGGCTCCAGAACAGCACGGGGCTTATACAAAGGAAAGCAGAGATCCAGGCTACAGGCCCACCCCAATGCTTCCTTTTAATGAGCACTTTGGCAGCAGATGGAATCTGCAGATAGCTGTGACAGCTGTGTGGGAGCGTGTCTCAGTCTTCCACTCTAAATATTGGGAGGGAGCTGTTGTCAGGATGGTACTAAATCGGTTAACCCTATGAGTTCTTCCTTCCTCATCAGCATTTTCCTATTTCATTACTTTTTTGCTAAATTTTGCACACTTTGATTTTGGACGTCCTTTTTTGTTCACTTTTCTCTCTCATTTATTCCCTAGACACTATAACTTTCAATTTTGTCCATTGCCCCTCATCTCTTCTCAGTTGCTCATCTATTCCTTTCTCACACCTCTTGCTTCCTAAATCGATTGTCTTCCAATGTGCTTCTCTTCTCTGCCCACCTTTGCTGTGCTCTGCATTCCGCTCAGACTGTAATGTCCTTAGATTTGATAGGCGTTCATGTGCGCATGCAAAAGTCTATTGTGTGCACACATATGAAAGCATGTGAAGTGCATGTATGTGAAAATCAGAATGTGCAAATGTGAATCTTTGGTGTGCATGCATGTGAAAGGTTATAGTGTGTGTGTGTGTGTGTGAAAATCTATGCTACATGTGAAAGGCTGGGTGTGCACATGTAAGGCTGAGGTCTGTGTGTGTGTGAAAGACTACATTGTGTGTGCAACGCTGCATTGCCCTGGTTTGTGTTGCTGTGGTTATTGTGCATGTTACCATTTTGGCACCATCTTAATTCAATGACACACCCAAAAACTAAGGTCATGGTTAACCCTGCTATTGCCAGGTTATATAGGTCAGACCAAGAGTGCAAGGAATGGGCTAGTCTTTTTTTAAATTAATGTACATGCCAAATGGTGTGCATGCTGACATCAGACTTTCATGCCATATGTGAACTTTGCTTACCATTGAAAGTTATACCATAGAAAAGGACTTCCTATGTGGTCTTTGACACTCAATGGGATGATGGTAAATTGCATTACAAAAATGTTCTATAAACAAGTCGAAAGACAAATAACTTTTGATGTGCATAATAACAAGGGTCATTTTTTCATTATTATATATGAAGCAGTACCTTGAGTGAGCTTTTTTGTGTAGTGTACACAAGTGAACTGAATATCTTGTGGGCACTTCTCATTTTGACAGATTACACACAGTGAAATAAAATTAATTGCCATGGGTCACACGCTTTAGTTAATTGTGAAGCTAGGATTTGAGACCGGTCTGCAACATAAGGCACTTAACTAAATATCTTCCCAGCTTTATTTGGTTTTAAAGAATACTCTGTTGTGTAGTAAAGGCCTGACACTTACAAAAAATCCTCACCCAAGCTGAAAAATATATAAATATGTTAAGAACAAATACTATGGTCATAGCTTTATTTTTCTATTCTTGAATGGAAAACTACAAGAACTAGAATGCAAAGCAATGTGAAGCTAAAAAACACATCCTCTGAGTTTGAGAAATGCACATTTAAGACTTAGACACACATCAAAAGGTATTGTATGATAAGGTCACCTTCTTGTAGTCATTGTTTGACAGACTCATGCTTGCTACTGCATATCATGTGGAGGGAATGTGAAGTGAACACTTGTCAGAAACAATGGTTCATCAGTGAACCATCACTGATAAGGAGATTCCCATTTAAATGTTCTGCAGATAAGATAGTGTGTTAACTATTTGTGAGGCCCTAGTGACAGCCCTGTGAATTTGTAAGGGCAGTGGTGTCCAATCACATGTCCAACAAAAGGCATCCTCTCTTCATGGCACCAGTGGCAAAGCAAGCCTGCAAAGCCCCTAAGCCTCTACTGCTGGACAGTGGGAACATGTCTTGAACTAGCCCTGATTGAAAGGATGGCTATGCAAATTTGCTAATCATACACATTGGATTGCTAATCAAAATATGTGTATTTAGCAGTCTTGACTAATCAATTTGTGTATGCATTGTAGAATCTCTTAACATGTTTCACAATATTTTAAATACATGGTTGTTTGGCTATGAGATATGTCGTTTTATATATCTCTAGTGTGTTTCATTTCAATGCTTAAGGACACCAAATAGAAACAAGTGTTTGGACCGGTCCCCTGGTGCACGTCGGCGTCTTGGGAAAGTCACACCATTCCCACCAGTAAGAATCCATGGACAATACTATAGAAATTCTGAAAAATTATATAAGCTACACTACAGCATGTGGCCATTTGCTCTTCCTGGCAAACAATACGACTGAGAAATGACTCAGAACGTGTGTAATCATTATTTTCAAATGTATCTTTTATTATGGTTATACGAATTATCTTTTAAGTCAATTGACTGTTAAAGAGTTTAGAGAAAAATATCTTCATTTCCGTCGAACAAAGTTAAATATATTGACGTCAATATCCCATATCAATTGCTCATAGTTAAGTGTACTGCTAATATTATGAGTGTCTGTCATTCTAAGATGGCTACATTGTTTACATATGCCGATAGTGGCCCCGGTCTTGCAAGTCCTATTCACGTGACCACACAGGAACCAATGAACACGCCAACTGCGCGTCCACACACCCTAGTTTCTATAGCAATGGACTAAACCAATTGTGCCTGTCTGTGTTGTGCGAAGCCCGGTGGGATGGAGACGCTCGCATCTCCTCCCCCTGCCCTGGCAGGCGAGGTGCTGTCAGCCGGCACACACACAAAGAGCTGCAGCAGGCAGTGTCAGGGGGGCGGCATGTCCTGCGCTGGCAGTGGAGCCGGGGGGCTGACACCGGGAGTCTGGTAGTAGGAGGATGTCTTGTCCTGGATGGGGTTTTTGCATTCGGGAGAATGGCAGCGACTGGAAAACTCGGGACAAGACGCAGAGGAGCAGGAGCTGATACTGGTAAACACTGCAATGGAGCTTGCATTTCTCGTCGCAGCCCTTTCGCCGCAGGTGCTGTCCTGAACGCCCATACATGTTAAGGGGCATTTTCTTTATTTTTGTGCCGAATGCCTTGCTCAGGGGCTACTCAAAACGCCCCTCGTTTGAGTGCCCTCTATTGGCTACCCACAAAAATGTTAGGTAGATGTCCTTAATTTGGGACAACCAATCCACAACATTTCCGAACGAGACCTCACAAAAATGCTTTTCATTAGTAAACCCCCTCCTAAAATTCCACTCGCTGTGACTGCGCACAATCTGCTATATTTTCGCTAATTTGACCACTCAAATGGACTTCTCGTGTGGGACACACAATTCCAAAATACTCCTCTTTGGAATTGGCACACATGGTAATTTTAGACTCCTCTATATATCATGTTATGGGGTTCTCCCCATAAATTCACCTCTCGTCGATCTCATGCTCCCCATTACAAATTATCTTTATTTAAGCCTCCCAACCCCGCTCATTTAGAACCGCCTAGAAATGTTCCTAATCTGCGCCCTGCCGCCCCCCACCCCACAATGTATATGTGCCTGCTGAAATCCAGGCATGCCTCTTTTGTCCACCGAAAGTGCCCTTCACGCGACCAGCATAATAACCCACCTGCCATTTGGACTCGCGTTGCAAGTGTTTTATGTGAAAGATGGCTGGCCTGTGTCTGTGGGTCTGTGCATGTGTGGTTATCAGAGGGAAGGTCTGCTCTGGCCGTTCCCGCTGACTCGTGCTAAAACTTCAGCGCAAACCTGTGCCGTATAATGAGAAGCCTTGACCCAACCCAATAGCTTTGGCTTTTTCACCGCTAGTATATGGGCATTTCCCAGCAGTTTGTGTCAGATGCCAAAGTGTCTGCCATGGAGCCCACCTTGCTCTCACATTCCAGAAATGGCCAGCCACAACCCTGATAATCGCACCGTTCTGTCCTGACCCAGGAGTAGGCACTCGCCAGAATTCCACGCAGGGCAGGCGCGTGGCGTATTCTGTGCACACTTGCAGCACGCTGCTTTGCATGCAGAACTATATGGCAAGTAAGGTGAATGCCGGGAACTTACGTCAGTTGATCTCCTTAGTCCGTGTAACATGTGTATATAACAATAGTTCTGGATATGCCACAACTAATAAACGAGCGTTGGCAATGCCGACATTTTGGGCTTTTGTGCAGACGTGGGAAAGGCACTTTGCATGCGCTGCCGTAATGGTATTAACTGGCCATGAATGGTAACGGATGCAAAATGGTGCGAGTCAGGGGCGTTGCTAGGGTCGGGGGCTAAAGGGGTTATAGCCCCTGATCTTTTGTTGTTGCCCCGGATAGAATCTCGGGAGCTACAGCCAAAAGACTAGCTAGCCCCCCAGTCCCAACAGTTCCGACATCAGCGTAGCCCCGGGTCTTTTCCATACCTAGCAACTCCCCTGGTGCGAGTTCCTGCATATCTAATAGCAGTGCCTGGCAAAGGCCGAATACTTATACACAAGTCAAAACTGTTGACTTTGCCAATGCTTGTTTTCACCAGGAAGGACATGCATAGTGCTTATAAATCGAGTGGCTGAACGCAGACCTGGTTAAGACCTTTTAATTACAGCAGTAGCCTGTTTACAACCCCAATCAAGTAACTCTCAGACTGCTTTGAAAAAACACTGGTAGGCTCTTTGAGTGCAAAGTTTGATGGTAAGGCTTGATTAAAGAGAGCGGAAAGAGTTTCCATGTGTATCTGTTTTGGGAGGGCAGGAACTGGCTGGGAATAACCATTGGGATTACCATGGGTGGGCAAAAAAACAAACACCTTCAAATGCCATTTCTCCCTAGATGTACTCTAAAACACTAGTTTTGCTTATAGGTGGCTAATAGCCCAAACTAACGAGTATGGAGCAGCAAGCCTTCACAGAAATAATACCTCGGCAAACTCGTATGCGAACTGCGGCATCAGTGTCCATCATAGCATGCCTTGGTGAAAGTGGTGGAGGGGTATGCTAATAGGGCTTGGGCTGGTCTATAGGGCAATGCCTGGACCCAAAATGCTAGTGTGGGCCCCCTTTTTTATTTATTTTTTTTGCCAATGTGGCACAGTTTGATGAGTTTCTTCACCATGCGGCTAGTTGTTTTGACCATTGTTACTGAATACATATTCTTCAAAATGCACAACTTGCTTCACATTTTATCAACAAACTCCCCCTTGTGTACTGGCAACAGTCTGTCACAAAATGAATGAATTGCCATTTGCAACAGTGGGCCACTTTTTAATTGGTGCCCGAGTCCGACCCTAATAATATCTCTTATTCTGGGAAACATTGAATATATTTCCCTGTGCTGTCAGAACTTGTCAAGCTCTGCCTAATACAATTCCCACATGTTCCAATGAATTACTATTCAAATGTGACAGCTTGAAAGCGAAGATTGAAATGCATCTTTTTTCTCCGTAAATTACGCCTTTTTGTGCCTATGTAGTGACAGTGTTCTGTCTTGTGAAGTTGTGATGCATAAATGTAGTGGTTTTTTTCCATACATGTTTTGACGGCAGTTGACAGGCACACATGGCACAGTAGACATCCCTGGAAGTTGGCCTCTAGTTCGGAACCACCAGCAATTGCATTGTGGTTATGCAAACTCTCTGAAAATCATACGTTTGCTTCACGTGAGGGAAGGCGTTTGTGTTTTATAAGGAAGCTGCTCTTTTATGCATAGCTTCATCAACACAAGAAGGACAGCTCTTAAGGTTGCACATCATTTTTTTTCCCCCACTGGCTTTCGGGATCAACCGTGTGGTGTAGTTTGGCTACTTAATGACAGCAGCATGTTTCCCATGGGGCATGGTTTGTTTAACAATAAGAAATTTAAAACCAGTTTGCAAAATCTTGTAACAGAAATGTGAGAGACTAAGTCATTTTCAGTAAACGAGCCCACGTGCCTCAGGACTACCCAGTAGTCATTCTGGGTGTGCAAATTAGCTTAAGGTATATGTTGCTACTTCTGAGAAACAGATCAGGGAAAAGTCTGGCACCATTTTGATTGGGGTATGTTTACCAAACGGCATTGTTAAGGGCACAGTGTCTGGTTGTCTTTCATTTCAGTCACCTCATGGCCAACATTGTCTGAAGTATAGACCTCCTGGATGTTATGTCTGAACCTCCCATGTGTATTACCCCTATAAGGGGATGTGCCCCTCCCACGTGTATTGCCCTTTTAAGATGGTCCAGGCTAATAAAAGGAGCCCCTGCAGGTACTCCAACTATGTAACTCCTGTTGTGTGTCTCTCATTGTGGGCCCACAGGCCTGCACCGTGTGATAACCGTCCTGCGGCCCTGGCCCACAGGCACCACGCTGTGTGACCACGGCCCTGCAGGTTCTTGCTGGTCCAGACCAGCCTGGTGCCCATCCCAGGCACCCACCATCCAGGATGTTCCAAGCATCCCCCCCACTCCCGCACCCATGCTGTGCCCCACAACCTCTCGGGGTCCTACCCTGCATCAGTGTCTAGTCAAAGGATCGAATTTTTTTTTTAATTAGATTTTTTTTAGGTTTTCATATTAGTAAAAAAAACGGGTTGGGTGCCCCCCCCCCCCCAAAAAAAAATCAATAAAAATGTTTGATCCTTTGGTTTTCGGTCCTTTGGTGTCGATCCTTTGGCCATTTGACCCTTTGGTTGTCGATCCTTTGCCCTGCAACACCTGTTGACCCCGGCCTATCAGCATGCTGCTGGGCCACCCAGCACAATGAGGCCGGCCGCGTGACAGTTATCGTGTTGTTGTTTGCATGCCCGTGTGCTTGCACCAGCCTTGGGAGGGATGTCGCTTCTTTTATAGTTGGGACTTATATTGTTCATTCGTTATCCCGGGTGTAGGAACAGAAGTGCAGATAAACGGCTGGAACCGCGACATTGCCTTGCTTTTGTTAAATCTACCCTCGCTTTGTGGTATGTCTCACGTAGCAGCAGGGGAGTCGACTTATGAATTTCCCAGGGGGGGCCCAAATACAGGAAGTGACATCACTGGCAGTTATATGACTGCAAATTTGCATGTAGTCGCAAACTTAGTGCAACGGCACGCGGGTTGTCGGGTGTTGGCGCGCGCAGCGCAGAACAGTGGAAAGATTGGCTAGCATGCGCTGCATATACTAAAGTCAAGAAAGGAGATGTAAGCCTTCGAGTTGCATTCCAGTAAGACATCACTGCCCCTACTCCACTGCTCTATAATCGTCCAGCAACACAACTAGGATGGGAGAATGAAATGCTTGCTAAACAGAAGGTACAGCTGCAAGGTGGAGTACCACCACCACCACCAAAAAGAAAAGTTCACAATTCAAGGGAAACGAGAAGTAAAGACGTTTCCCGATTAAAAACTACCAAGCAAGACGTTTGTGTGGTGCCATAGTTCAGTAAAACATCAACAATTCCAACTTGCAATAGTGCTGCTGTAGATTGGCCAGCCACAAGTGAAATTTGCTAAGACGTCACCTCTGGGTAACCAGATAGAGTTAGGGATGTAGCTTAATCTTAAACCTTTCAGTGGACACATCAGATGTGCTGCTGAAGTATAATGCAATCCTGGCTGAAGTATAATGCAAACAGGTGTGGTTTCAGACCTGGGGGGGGGGGTAAAGTAGCGTACAATGTTAAAAAGCAGTTACCCAGGCTCACCCTGCACCCAGGTGATGTTTGAGACTGATGGAAGCACTCGCGTCTAAATGTTGTAGCCATGGTTGTCTCCATGTTTTAAAAACTCCCACTTTCCGGGTTTTCAACATTCATTTGAAACACCGCTTATTCAAAAAATGAAGGAGTCAGTAAAAAAGCCAATGCTGAAAAGCCTATTTCGCACAAGTAGTAAGACCCAAAGGGTAAGAGTGACTGTATAGCAGACCATGCCAATGTAGGATACTCCAGGATTACCTTCAGTCAAAATTCACCCACTGCAATGTTCCTAAATTCAGATTGCAGAGTAGTGTCCGACTGAACCTCAATCAGCTCTTCCTGGGCATCAAATGGATGATGCACCACTTCCTCTGCCAGAAAAGTCTGCATCACCCAGTTATTAATGCCAGCATTTACTTCAGGGAAGTATTCATCAAAGCTGGACCTTAATGTTGCTAGGCGGCTTGCCCAGCTCCAACTGTTCTTTTGCAAAGGTCTAGCTTCCACTTGAAGGCAAATACTTTTTTATTCATTCTTTCCTTTGTGTTCTCATGTCCACAGGAATGCCCCCAAAGGTGGGATTGGGAGTTTCTGGGGTGGTGAGTTCTAGTGGTCTTAGTTTCCTTTATAAAATACACAAATCACATAGTATGTCAACCAGACAATGTATCATTGTGTACAGCTTAAAAAGGGCCACCTGACCCAAAGCAGCACACTAGGAGATGTATTTTGGAACAATCAACATTGTAAACACATCTCTAGTTTAGATTGTAAAGAGTGCTTGTGCTGCAATTACAACCACCCAGTTAATAAAGTCCAGACTTAAAACACTTGATCAGCATTCAGTGAGTAAAATAACCTTATAAAAATAAAATGCAGCTTTGCATAAAATTAGAGAATTTTGGGATTATCAGGCACTGGCAAGCGGGCTCTGCTGTTGCTGTGGGAGAATTGAGACTTGCAATGGCGACAAATTTAAGGTTAATAACTGCCGTTTATCACAAGATGGCAGGCCAGCATAGATCTTAACCACTGAATGCCCACTGAACAGCTATAAACCCTTCTATGTCAGCAAGAGGCTGATGTAGAGGAACTAGTGATAGAAAGCAATGAGGTAATTGTACTGTACCATATCCCGTGGGAGGTGATGCCCCCCCAAGACTCAGTGAAGGCCCGTCGTGTCAAAAGGTTGAAAAGTCCTGCCGTCTCAGTCCCCACAGTCCTAACTTCTCCCCCGCTTAGAGTGGAAACAGTCTGCGGCACACAGCTTGTAATGCAAATCGCACATTTTAAGTGTCAGGACAAAAAACGGAGAACTGAATACATTGCTGAGGTAAATGAGTTCTGACTGGCAACACTGGTAATACCATATAGAGCCACATTATCGCACTGCCCAACTATGAGTTTGAGGGCAAAGGAGGAGGAAAATCCTCCAGCAAGAAGCTGGAGGTATTTCCTCCACCATACCGCCCAAAATAGAACAATTTGGGATATTACCACCAGCAAAATTACTACCAGCAGTAATACCGCTGAAATCCACCATTGAGTCCTATGGACTCCAATTAATGGGGACTTACACTGCCTACCACCACTTGTAATCCGACAGTAATACCGCCAGACCAAGTGGCAGTAATGGTAGTACAGTTTGGTGCATCTCGGCAGATTTACAGGTCACACAGAGACATCACCTCTCTCCATGTTGTCTTTTATTGTAAAGTGGATTACCAGGTTTCAGACCTGTAAGATACCCCTGTCTCCTCAGGTGACTCAGACCCCTACCATTCCATCCTACATAAACTTGATGCCCCCAGACTGTTCTTCTAGTCTACTTTTATTCTACCCATGTAGATCTAGGACCGTCATACTCCTGTTACTTTCATGGATAATTTTACTTCCTGTTCCTTAAAGCCAGGGGTCTTAAACATGTGGCTCTCCAGATGTTTTGGACTATGACTCTTATGATCCATCACCATTGACTATGCTGGCTGGGGCTGATGAGCATTGTAGTCCAACACATCTGCAGAGCTAAAGGTTGCAGAACCCGGCGTCCAAGCAGAGGCCTGGAACTCCATACTGCCACAAGCACCTTATCATTTGACTCTGAAAAAGATACTTTATGCCGGCCCTTTACCCACAAACACTGGTTGTACCTTGGAGCTGCACGCGTTAATAGCACTAGTGCAAGAAACGTTCAGGACGGGCGGTAAAAAGACTTATGTGGGTTTTATGCGGCCTATGAGTTCACAGGGTTTGTTTGACCAGGGAATAGCACACGAGGCATGGAGTTGGGACAGGATGGCAGGTTAGCTGCTGGCAACCTTTCAGGTGGCAACCGTAAACCCATGAAGAGGGAGCGGAGATGTGCAGTGCTTCTTTGCCCCCCTGATTCTCTGATTTGTCAGAGGTACATTTTCAAAGCCTCTCTCTGAATGGAGCATGAGTGCATTCATCTCTCAGTTGACTCACACAGTTATTGTTCTGTCTGCGTCTTTCATTTGTTATAAAACAGCACCCAAGGTTGGTGGCTCTTGGGGGGGGGGGGGGGGCGGGGGGTAGGGAGCCTGGGACGCTCCAAGGACAATGAACTGGCAGCCAGGGGGGTTTAGCAATGCGCTTCTTTTGTAAACAAAATGATCCCCCAAAAAATCTTTTTTTTGTGACTGCACCAGTAAATATCAAGAATCGACTGGGAGAGAGGCTGCAGGAGAGCGATTTCCCCCTAATTTGTATGGTAAAGTAGCACAGATAGGAGAAAGAGGTTGTTTGGCTCTCGACTTACATCTACCTGTTCAGTAGCACACCTGGGAGTGGGTAGTTGAACTGGCTTTGGGGTCCCCGTTTCTCTGTGATAGCATACTCTTGAGGGCATACTTTTTTAATGAACATTTAATTGCAACTGCATGTGTATACCAAGTGCTTAATTTGTAAAACAGTACGTGCCTGTGCCCAAATATGTTCTAGCACTTCTGTGACACTTGGGCAGTTCCACACCAGTGCTGCCACCCAGGGTCAGACTGGGACAAGAAATAGGCCTGGTCACCCAAAAAAAAAGTGGCCCACCCCTCGCCTCAAAAAAGTAGCCCACCCCTCGCCTCACGACACTTGACCTGATATCATCACCGGAAGTGATGTAATTTGACCCCACACCAAGTGACATCCCGGGAAGCGATGAAACATAACCTTTCACCCCTGACAAAATAGAAAGTGGCATCAAATAGCATTGTTCCTAAGTAAACTACACTACGAAAAATATGGTTATGATTTCACTAAGGTGATATACATTTCATACAAGAATGGATCACCATACGTATCATTAATATCTGTGTATAGATCCATATTGTCAAAATACTGTGACTCCAAGCAGACGTCCAAGGCCACATGATAATATGGTATTATATAGCACTTACCGTTGAGCTCTTTTTTTTTATAGAACAAATATGCATACAATGTCACCCAACCTGTGTTGGTACTTATATCGACCCAAGAAGGATGAAAGGTTTTTGAAGAATAAAAAAATGAAAAAATAAATTTGAAAAAAATGAAATTTTCCGATTTTCAAACCGGCCCTTACGCCCCAGGTACGACTTCGGCCCGGCCAGGGGCCAATCCGACCCTGCTGCCACCACCCATCGTGTGACAGAGGCCGGGCCTTTGTGGGGCCTCAGGTTCCATTAGGAGCCTATTCATGAAGACAAAAAAAAACACACACATTCTTTTGCCAGGATGACCATCATCAAGGCAAAAGAAGGTGTGTGCTTTTTCTTTTGTCTTCATTAAAAGGCTCCTAATGGAGCCCGAGGCCTCACAAAGGCCCGGCCTCTGTCACACTAAGCATGTGTGGCAGGGGTTGTGGATCGGGCTGCTGCTTGTTAATGAAGCAAACAGCCCGACCCTTTGGTCATTTATCCTCGTTTATTTTTATTTTTTTTATTTTTTTCAAACTGGATGCGCGCCCCCCCTGGGCATGAGGCTGCGGCCCACCAGAGGGGCGCGCCCCACAGTTTGAATACCGCTGCGCCTAAGCCCTCCCCTCCAGGACCATACACCAATATCCGCGAGAGAAGTGATGCAGTATCGATGGAAAGGGCCATCGATGCTGCATCGCTTCTCTCCGGCGTGGGGGGGGGGGGGGGGCTCAGCCCCGACTTGATTTTGCCCGGAGGGGGGCTCGGGCTCCGGAGCCCCCTGTACTTGGCGCCCCTGCGTGGGAGTGAAGGGAACGCGGTCAGGTGCAATCCCGCATACTCGACAGTGCGCGTGCGCAGGTCGCATGACTTCATCACTTTACTGACAGCTTCTTGGCCAGGCTCCGCACGTGCCCTCGCTCTAGGGCTGCAGGCGGTACTGTCCGGAAAAGAACATGACTTCTGCTGCACTAGAAACCTCACCTCAATATCGCATTATCCACCAATAAGGACCTTGGAGTGTGGCATAGCCCAGAAGGGGAGTCAGTTGGGTGTTCCACCGTCTAGTGTGCCATGCTTCCCACGCTCTTCTTTCAGTTATTGAGCATGACTTCGCCATGCACCTTCAGTGGGCAGGAAATGGGTGGCTGCCGAGTGAGTGTTCCTGGAGGCAAGCTGAGGAATCCAGCACAGAGCTGCGACTCCCCAAATGTCACACAGAAAAGCGAGAGTCCGCGCTTACTCGTCAGCTTTCTGCGCCTGCTCTTTTGGGAGTTATGGCCGCGTGTTGCTTTATGCTGGTGTTGGGCCGAAGGCACGCACTGTCTGTGTGGTGGAGTAACACATGAGAGGGGGGAGGGGGGCGCTGTTATTGTGCGGCACGCTCTGTGTGTCCTACTCCTGCTCGTGACACGTGGAAAGCTCCAGTCACCTGCAACCTATTTCATGATGTGTTTTGTCGTCAAGAATGCAGCAAAGATGGCGCCACTCCTTCAAGCAGAAGCCATGGCAGTGTGGTATTTTTGCCTGTTTCTGAAAAGGGACCGTTTCCATCTTGGTAGACTTGGGCCCCGGGTATGATTTTAGCTTTCCTTGCGGACAGCTGTATTTATTTCTTCAGTCATTGAGACTGCGCGTGTACAGCAATATCTTGTCTCCTTTTCTCTTCTTTTTACCCACACGCGGGGGTGCGCACGACCCCTCCCCCGCCCCCCATCCACATCAGAGGTGCTCTCTGCTCTGCTTGACGGGGTGCAGTAGTCGCTGCTGTGCCCAAATGAAGGATTGCTCTGCAGTGAAAAACAAGGGCCCTGTCGTGCCTTGAAACAGCCGACACCTCCCGCTCCTGTTTCCTGGTGCTTGGAGCCTTGTCGCCCCCCCAGTGGGGAAACCGTGTGCGTCTGACTACACTCTTTAATTAGATTCGTAATGGTGGTTATTATGACGGCAAAGAAGAGACTATAGAATACTGCGGCTCGTGTGAGTTTTTTTTCTCCCTCCCATATTTTGACACCAGCTTCATTGTACTTCTTTTTAAAGCATATATTTAAATGCCGCACTGTTGTGCATTTCGACTGTCTGTGTTTTTGTGTTTAGATAAGATTTGACAAATGGGTGTTGCTCATGTAAACAACTATAGTGTTACTCTTTCTCTGGTACCTGGTGGTTTATGTATGGTCTCGCTATTATGCTGAGCAGAAAAAAGAAATCTCTGGTTTTAATCGCTCAGGGATGAAGACTCGTGAAGCGAGGGGCATTTGCTCAACTTGTTAAATTATTCGGAAATATCTGCAGTATTGACGATGCATTTCTGTTTGATGTTGGCACTGAAATACTTTGCCCGTATATATGTGTGTATGTATATATATATATATATATATATATATATATACACACACATACACTGCCTTAGTTTTGTAGACCTTTTCAGAACAAGGTTCACGAAAACAGAGGCTGAAAGCATGCAAGCTGTAGTTATTTGCCGTCTCTCTCCCTATTTCTGAGTTCACGGCTTTCCCCCTCTGTGGGCCATCTGCTCGGGCGTGGATCTGGCAGGATCCAGGCTGCAAAGCACTTAGCGCCCATTATTAGTTTCCTTTTGGCAGAGCCCTGCTCTGCTCCCGCAGGCTGTGTTGGTAATTTAAATACACCAGTGAGTTATTTGTAAACACAATGCTGCCAGGAGAGGCCTGGACGCACTGATGACACCCGAGTGCTCATAGAATGGTGGTTACTGCCCTCCAGGGCAGCTGGAACCGAAACCCTCCAATCATTAATTTAATAGTAGTTAATGCTGCTCTTGTTTGTTGAATGGTCAGGATGGCGCTGTGGCACTAGACACCGAAGCTGGTCGAGATAAAAACATAAAGTGCAGCCATTGGTACAAGAATCCACTCTCGCTGCCACACCCTTGGGTTTTAAGTGGTTCGGGGCAGCTCTTGCAGGGCAGGGAGACTTTGACTGTGGCTTGAAAGAAGACTTTAATTCCCATGCTCCCCGGAGGTAGAAGGCCCATGGGAGGTGAGTATGTAGTGAGGAAGGTTTCCCCCCACAAGGAAATGAGCGACACCAAAAAGGAGCATTTCCTTTGGCACCCCAGCATGGCGCTTTGGAGGGGTAAAACAAAGGCGACCCAGGCTACTGGATGCCAGAGCCTGGTGAAGGTGGCTGGAGCAGCTAACACACACCTGATAAACAGGTGGTGCCAGCCCCTGACACCAAAGATCTAGGACCCCTCCCATCCCTCCTGGGTACGACATCCTTTCATCCTTTATTTTATTTTTTTTACCGCACATTTTTTTTAGAAAATAATAAAGATTTGATGGGTTTTTTCGTTAAAAAAAAAGCATTGCAGTAAAAAATCCCACAATGAAATGACATGGAACCCCCTGACGGTTGGAAGGGCAGCGGTCCTTTGAAGTAGCAAGAAGTGCTACCTGCGCAGCCGATTTTGGCCTATATCTGGGGGAGGCAGGATAGCCCCTCTTGACATCTTCCTCGTGGCACGGTGAACGGCTTTAGCGAGGACAAGTGCACAGGTACACAAGAAAAACCTCCCACCCACCCCGAAGAGGGGCAGGGGCAATTAGACCCTATCTAAAAGGGCTAAGTGGACACGTAAAAAAAATGGAAATGCGACACAGCCCTAAACGCCTCAAAAAGGGACAAAGGAAAGAAGGTCTAAAATGCATAAGGAATGGGTAAAAATGCGACAGAGTTAACACCTCGGCAAGTGGCAATGCAAAAGAAAATTGAGGGACGAAAGTACGGAAGCAAGTGACACAGATAGTATAACATGGCTCAATGCTGGATCTCACGGTATACCGTTATAGATCCGTGTATAGCTTAATTGAACTAGAATAACCGTCACGTTATTTATACCGTTTTAGGGCCTGCAGCTATTAAGTGAGCTTTTCGATCTGATTGGAAAGGCTGCAGTAAGCAAGTGCTGCACAGTCTGGATCTTGTATTGTGGGATGTGGCGTCTTCCAAGGGGGCCTTGTTTGGCAGACAAGAGCACAGGGAAAGTGAGGCCTCATTAGTAAATGCAGCTTTGATGCTGTGACCGCTCTTTCTCTGTGATCAGTAGTCGGGTAAAAGATCAGTCGATTTGTAGCTTTGGCACCAATTTGAAAGATGGGGAACTACACATCCCAGAATTCAAAGGGGGGAATGAACTGGATGCCCTTCTGATGCATGTCCACAAAAAAGTTGGTTCTGTATACTGTATGAACACTGGCCTATCAGTGCTTTGTGTTAGTATAATAAATTGTCCCCTCCACTGTCCTCCCTGTAGATTTGCACATTGGCACTAGAGTTGTTGCTTCGCTTGATCCTTCACCTGCCTTCGGCATATTGCACTGGTCTCAAGGAGGCTGGACAGATTCTACATTACATTTGAAGTATCCAGAGCAATGGGGTGAGATATTTCTCAGGTCTATCTTCGATTTGTGACACCAACCATGAAAGCATTCCTCTGTCTCAACTCGCATGACAAGGGTCCTAATGCACTCAGACCTGGGGAAAATACTAATGATGGGGCTGTGGTGAGGTGCTGGTCTAGGCCATACTTGTGCCGATATGTATCTTAACTTTGTCAAATGTATTTGTGCCACTATCTTTAAGAAGGTAAAGGAACATGTATCGAAATAAATCAACAGTGGCCATTTAATGCTGTCCTCTTAGATTCGCCACTGACCATGTAATCCTAACATCAGACCTTTATAACACACCAGGAAGATGGTAAACAAGCTATAGTGATTTGATCAATATGCAACCTTTCGGTGAGTGTGTGTTGGCTATAACATTTTGACAAAAGGAACACAATGACTTGGGCTTTCAGACCTCACATGAGTGACTTTTATCCCTTTTAATGGGATAAAGCGTTATCAAAACAAACTTTTATGACTGATCGCAGCGAGGGGTCAGGTGGCCCATGTCATGTGGTTCCAAAATAATGTAGGTCGAGGCCGATTTTCTAAGCAAGGACCTGTGACTGAGCAGCAAGCTCATTGCTCAAAATGTGCATTAACACTTCCACTAGTCACTCTTTCATTCAAAGTGATCAACGAGTGAGCGCCATGAAATACCAAATCTGCAGCAGCCTTAGATTCCTGGAGGATCAGCTAAAAATGTGCAGAGACAAGTTTTAAAATGCTGACAATTTATGATTTTTTAAGAAAATATTTGTTAAGATTAGTAAACTCCACCTGTTATACCGCGATAACCATGATATACAGTAATTTGGCAAGAAGGTTATCTTACCCCCATAAAATCAATACCGTGACACCTAGCCTGGGTCTAATGAAAGTCGTGAACTTGGTTTTGAAGGGCGGCAGGGATCGGCCTCGAGTTGGCCCTACGATGGAGTAGTGTCCCCTTCCACCTGATCCCATGTTCCCCAAATTGTTTATACCACTACTGTTTTTTATGCATAGCTTATTGTCTAATAAAGCTTGTGACCAAATTTTCTACCTTATTTGGCTTGGGACTCATTATTGTTCACGATGATCAGGTAGGAGGGAGGGGCGTCCGAAAAAAAGATGGTTTGTTCTTTTTATCTGACACACCTGCACAGCTTCCTTGCACTATAACACTTTGAGGCTTATTCAGAGCAAGCGCCAAGTGACCATGCGACTCCCTATTACCAGGGCACCACTTTCATAGAGCTCAGTACTCAAGAAGCGCGTTAGTTTCACTCGAGCATACCAGGCTGAAGCAATTATAACAAATTATTTCTAACATTAACTCCAATACCAAAAAAGAGACGATTGGATGGTGCAAGTGGGCCAGGTCCTTTGATACCTCTGGTCAGTGCCAACTTTTTACCATCAGTAATTTGCACCCCCTCGTATAAAGGGAAACCAAAACTAAAGGTCACAGAAAGGCATCCATTATCTTGGACCATGTGGGGCGGCTATAGTTGCCTATTTTTAGCATTTTGGTAATTGTAGTTTTTTCTTTTGCGTTCTAAATGCTGCAATGCAAGTCAGACTGCAAAGAACAAGCTTTGACAAGTAAATCGGTTTGCCTGATGTACAGACCATCGACTAGATACTACTAAAATAAATGGATGGTATTTGGCATTTACTTGTGTAGCATGAGGGCGTGACATGACTGAGAAGGTAAAACCTCTACAGAGGCCATTTTCCAATGATGAGAGGGATGGTACGCTGTGTATGTAGGAGGATGGGGACAGAAATAGGATTTAAAGAGAGGGGTACCCACACCCCACACTCCATAGGGAGGGGGAAAAGCAATTGGGGGAACAAATAAACGCATGCTGGCAGGCTTCTAACCCTACAGCATTTAGACCAAGAACTGACGAAAACAAAAAGCCAAGCCAAGCCGGTGCTCTAGAAGCGGCATTCATGCACCAGCATTAATTGCACAACTGTTTGAAGCAACCAGCGGATTCCTAGCCATTTGCAAAATACTGCTATCAAGCACCCATAGAGTACCAACATTCTCCTCTATTTTATATTGCTTATCTTGCCATTTAAGGGCGAGGTACTCTTATAATTGGTTGCTTTCTCTATGCCCAGTTAGTATTGCAGTTGCAGTTTCAATAATGCACGCATCCTTCTCTTATACCCAAAGGAACACATGCATTTCAATGGAAGGGTGGTCCAGAGAGGGCAAGGAGTCGTACTAAAACTATGTTGCAAGCAGGGAACAAATCCCCACTATACAAGCCTTTTTATACCAGCTGCGTTCTAACATGTTAGACAGTGTTATGAGGGAGGACAACATAATGTGATACATTTAGTGAAGTTGAATATACTCCTTAAATATTCACACCCACTCTGAGGCATGCGAGAATGCTTGGAGTATGATGACTGCTGCCTATTACAGCTGCTTTTCTTTAGAAAGCGGAAGCCTAAAACTCCCTTACATATGCTAAAAGGAAAAGGGGAAACCCGTCAGAAGTGAGAGTTGTGAAGGCGAGCACATCTGCACACTAGGAGAAGAGCCACCATTGCAAAGTCATGCACAGTAAAGCCTCCCCTCGCACAAGCAAGATACAACAGTTGTTTAAACATGGCAGTTTTCAGTATGTGCTCCATATTCTAATGCAGCAGAATGCTAGGGGGGAGTACATACATTTTCAATTCCTAACTTTCCCCCACAATCCCCACCTATGAGACCTTCACTGCAGTCTCGTTCCATACATCTCTAGGGGAAAAACATTGCATGCTGGAATGTCATAGCATAACTATTCCGTAGCTTGACAGTAAAGCACTTGAGCAGTTTGAGAGATCTCCAAACATGTTTTGCATACCTGATGATGATGATGATGATGATGATGATGATGATAGAGCCACTTAAAACCATTGCGAGACAGGTCAGACTTAGAATTATGACTAGCGCTATGAGTAAAATCTGACCAATACGCGCACTCAGGGGTCCCAATGGACCTACAGTACAAGATCCAAAGGTCCTGGCAGTTTTTGGACTGGTGTAAAGGATGCTTACAGTGTGACGAATGTGGGTGATGTTAGTAATGTTTCTTGAGTAACTAGGTATGACAGTACAGCACGCGCTCTTTACGATTGTGCAAATGCCTCCTTATGATATCTACAACATTACGATTCTGAAGCACCATGATTTGGATGGCTACTTGTTCTCGGGATAATAGTCAAGGAGGACACAGTGGCATTTGTAATATCCTCCACTAACAGTGACAATTGGGTCAAGATGGTCTCTATTTATCTGAATACCAAGGACTGGTAAACAAGATTTCTCCCCCACAACAATGTTTTCCCGGGCAATAATTATTCTGAAATGGGACTGGGCAGGGAAGGTGGGAGTGTGTCTCACTGTGGGCAGGATATACTCTATATAGCCACCCCCACCCTCAATGGGTAGCAAGGGATAAGCTTTGTCCCCACAGATGAAATGGGTTCCGGAGTACATAGTGTACATGTTCTGGGAGAATTAAACATTTTGAACAAAGCCAAATGTAACCTTCTTGATCTCTACACTGGAATTGGTGGTCACAAAATTACATTTGCTAGTTACCATGAACAGAGGCCCTGGGTTGGTTTAGCATACAAGACCAATTGCTGGGGAAGAAAGGTGGAGTGTTTCTGGCATAGTGCATACCTGGTCTGGGGAGAGAACATTCAGAGAGGGCAAAAAGGGCATCCCTACATGGTCCTGGGCCTCAGGGCTGGGTAACTACGTTGATATCCAAACAGATATCCCCCCCCCTCCCCAGTAAAAGGGGATGAGTGCGATAGGGATCCTGGAGGATAAGTCGTGTGGTAAATGGGCACAGACCCAGCTAAAGGAAAGCTTAAAAATGCAGGCATACTTCCAGGAGACATGCAAATAAGTGTTTTTCACTGTGATCCCAGGGATGCATAGAGGGACTGTCATTTTAAGGTGCGAGACACAAGTAACTAAGTTCACCAGACCAATACATCAAGTTCAAAGTTTATAGGCTCTGTGAAGTTGCTGCATGTACATATCAAAGTTCACCAGGAATCAGTTACTGACCAAAGAATTCCTTTGTCCACAGTTTACAATCAAACGTTCTAGCTAAAAGTCTAAACTACAAGTATCCAATGTACCAGAGCCACGTGCATTTAAGGGTCATTGTAACAAAAAGAATGACCAACACATGATACCATCAGGGGCCTTAATTTGCAGTTATTGGTGAATCCACCGCAGTGGCCTCTCCTTTATGCCAGTGCACGGCCACCTAAGCGTGATTAATTGTCATTGAGTGGGCAAACCAAGGAGCGAATGAGTTGGCCAGTTGCCACTTTATTTAGAACTATTTGAGTTTTGGGAGCTCTTCGACGGAGTCGGAAAGCGTACTTTTTGAAGGTTGCGTTGTGAGGTCCAGAGGGATTAGATATTGAAGATGGTTGGCCAACAGCGAGATCTGAATTGGAGTTGTTTACTCTGGGATTTCGACCGCCTGATGAATGAGCCTTAGCAATAGCTCCCGCGTGGACTTTACTGTTTGGAAGAGGTTCAGAAGCTGAAGATCCTTCCTCACTACTGAGCATATTGGCTGATCGAGTGCTGCGCTGTCCGCAACAAAGGAAGAGTCTGAAATTGGCAAACTACTGGTGATGTCACTGGTGGTGGTGTTTGTGGTCGTGGCTGGAGCCAAGCCGAGTAAGATGGATCGTCACGAAGGTGATGTCCTCTGAGGAGGCCCTTGCGGTAGTGCGCCGCATGGAGCCGGCATTCCAGAACACTTCACTGTGGAGTTTGTAGTTAAGACAACCTGATATGGGCCACTCCACATAGGCTGGAGTGCAGATTTCTGCTGGTGGACCTTCACCATGACAGTGTCCCGGCTGTAGAGTTTGTAGGGTTCTGTAGCCAGTTCAGGCAAGGCTTTTTGGACCGGAGCATGGAGAGATCGGACAGTTTTAATTAACATGCAACAAGATTGTATCATCCTTCAACAGAAGACTTTGAATGTGGGGGAACTGCTTGAGGTGCAGTTCCCATTTTCATGGGCAGACAGTATGTGTTTACGCTGTGGATTATTGCACATGGTGAACATGGGGCAAGGCTTGGGGCCATTTCAACCCAGTCTCTTTACACACTTTAGACTTAAGGTCCCTATTCCAGCATTCTACATGTGCTCTAGATCGTGGGTGATGAGCGCAATGGAACTGTTGAGTTATTTCTAAAGTTTTGCATACTTCTCTGATAACTTGACCAGCAAGATTGGTACTTCAGTCTCTGTCTATACAGAGGGGCAGTCCAAACCGAGGTATGAGGTATGACGTTTAACAACTGTTTAGCCACAGTGACCGTGTCTGCTTTTCTGCATGGGTTTGCCTCCACACACCCAGAAAATACATCAGTCGAAACCAGACAATAGACCTAATTCATGCAAGTGGGGAGGGGTCTGTGTGCACATGGAACAAGCATTGGCAATGGCAACAGTTTTGGCTTTTGTGTAGGCATGTGAAAAGTATTTGCCAGGCACTGCCTTAGTGGTATTAACTGGTCAGAGATGGTTGCAGGTGCAAAAAGGTGCGAGTACCTGTGCATATAATAGCAGTGCTAGCTAGTTGCCTAATATTTATACACAAGCCAAACTGTTGGCTTTCCCAGTGCTTGTTTTTAACCGGACTTCAGTGAAGGACCGCATAGTGCTTATAAATAGTGGTTGAAGGCAGAACTGGTTAAGATATTTTTATTATACCAGTATCCAGTTAACCGCTCTAATTAAATCTGTATCCAGTGATTGCCTTGACAACCATACCCGTGAAAAAAAGGCATTTAAAAAAACCCCATCAAATGCATTTTTTTCAATGGTTAAGGGTTTAGTTTAGCAAAAATGGGTTCTAAATGTTAAAAAAGGGGGGGTTGGGAGGGGACCCCCATTAAAAAGAAGAGAGAAAATGCATTCAATATTTTGTTTTTTTGTCAATGCTTTTTTTTCAAGGGTATGGTTGTCGATGGTTTGACTGTCGAGGCAATCCCTATAAACCATTAAATCATTAACTCTCAAACACTGGCATGCATTTCCAGCACAAAGTTTGATGGGAATGTTAGATTAAAGTTAGCGCAAAGAGATGCAAGGTGGATGTCTTTTTGGCGGGGAGGGGCATAAAGTGGGTGGGAATTACCATAGGGATTAGCGCATCCATGGGCAGTCAATGGGTGGGTAAAAAAAAAACGAACATCTACAAGCTTTGAGTACCTCGTATGCAATTTTTCCTTAGCTGTATTCCAGTGCATCAGCTTATATGTGGCATATTAGAGCAACCTAATAGCCAAAACTAAAAAGGGGGCACGTTTATTGACTAGCCACACAATTAGTTTGGCCGCAAAGCAAGATTGGGTCATCACACCCTGCTTTAAAGCCCATGGGGGATTAACCCAAACAGATCTGAAAAGCTGGTACAAGTAGACTTGCTATGCATGTTGTTTATATTTGCACTGGGCCATTCACCCAAGCCATGGGCAAAAGAAGATTCTGACTAGGAGGGCAGATCAGCCGGATGGTTATAGGTTTTAAAGGCAGGCTTTTTGGGGTTTTCAGGCTGAGAATGGTAGCTAGCTGAATGCTCCTCATCTTCCACACGAACGGTGGCAAGATCTTCCGTGAAACGAGAAGGGTGGAAAATAAAATCGGACCGGGCAGGTGTTCAGTTATCTTGTAGGAGTTATTCGGTAGTAATGCCAGCACTGGAAGCATAATATAAAGTGATGTATTATGGATAAACTCTTGTATACTAACTTTCAGAAACATTTGGAAAAATTGGTGGGGGGGGGGGTGGGGGTGAGGTGGGTGTCCTCCAACCAAGTTTTAGCTCACTGTACCATTCACAGAAGAGAACTATCAATTTGCAGATCAGCCCGGATCGCCCGAAATGATAGTGGCATCTGAAATGCTAAGCAGTTCCCCTGTAAATAATGGTACCACCAGCAACCTCTAGACATGACCACTCCTAAAATATGGCAACAGAGGGTAAACTGTGTGTCACCTGAATTCAAGTGATATGTTATTAAAGAGCCTGTAGCTGTGACAGCGGCACATGATGTTAAGATGCAGGATTTTAAAGGGTCTAAAAAAAAAAACGAGATGAGCCCTTTGAGTATCAGTGCTAATATGCACAGAAGTACATCACATATTAGAATGGGGAGAGCAAAGCCGGAGTGAAACGCAATCTCTTTGGTAACCCATAAATGCCTATTGTGTAACATGAATGACCCAATACACACATTGTATTGCCAGATCATGAATGTATGTACTTTTGTTGCAGGATGTGCACTTGAAGTTTTGACACTTCATGACCCAGCGCAGGAGCAGTGAATGGCCGCCCTAGGAGGAGCAGTGAATGGCCGCCCTAGGAGGAGCAGTGAATGGCCGCCCTAGGAGGAGCAATGAATGGCCGCCCTAGGAGGAGCAATGAATAGTTTATCGGAATGTGACAAGTAGAATCCTGACCACTGCAACAAATAGCATATGACCCCAATGCTCACGCATGTCCCGGGTCTGGTGCATCAATTCGTGTAAAACCGCCCCTCCCCCTGTATTGTTCTAAGATGGCGACTTAACAATTTCAGTATAATGTGCAGCAAGCACATACCAATAACATGTCCATTATTTCCTGAGAACACAGGTTAAAATAAAGTTTCTTACATTCTACAGAACACGTTAAAGAAAACCATACAAAAGTTCTCAACTTAGGGAGAGAGGTGTAAACTCAAAGACGGATAGCTGCTACAAGGGGCAGCGGGAGACATTCCATTACAGTCAATGCCAATGACATGGATGTGCACAGGTTCATTGTCCGTTTTCAATAGTTAAATACAGGTACATTGTCCGTTTTCAATAGTTAAATATGCCCTAGAATTATTCTGTCCGAGTTATACTATTTTATGGGCTCCGTTCTCACAACACTTGAAAAGAAAGCCTGGATATAATTGCCCTAGGCCTGCAGTATCTGCTTTAGGAAAGCCGAAATTGAACATAGGCATTGCCCTCCAGTAAAAACCCAACCTCTAGACAGCAGGTGGTGTTACCAGTGGCGTAGGCGCATTCCTTGCAATGCTGAAGCTTCCTCATCTGCTCCTCGGGTAGTCTGTTGCAGCAACTTGAATAGCCAAGCCTCCTCGTTTGCTCGTCGGGTAGTCGTACTCTGTTGCAGCAACTTCAATGGTCAAGCCTCCTCGTTTGCTCGTCGGGTAGTAGTACTCTGTTGCAGCGATGTGATTAGAACTAAGCACGACTTCCATTTATCTTCATCAGGGTAGGTGAACGCATACAAAGCGCTGTGCTGCACACTCGCACATCCCCTCCAGCGCCTTTGGCCCAACAATACGATATACGTCAGTGAGTCAGTCATTTCTGAATGGACTATTGCGTTGTAATATATACACCCTATAATATTTGTGATGCTGGTGTATGCAACAGACAAATCCTCATTAGTGTTGTAATTATTACTCTTGCAAATAAGTATATATTTAATCAAATCTTAACATTTTGTATACTTAATATCACTCACAAATTTGCATATTATGTTAATGTGTAAAAAGTTAACGGTCGTGCCTAAACATACATAACTCTTGCATTCTTTTGTCCATACAAACCGTCAATCCCTTTTGCACCCACGCTGAAAAATGCTCCTCCCTTTTCGCGCATGCTCTGTGAAACTGTTGCTGCAATAACGTTTCCTTGCCGGCATTAAATTCATTTCACTAACGTGCAAATCTGTGCAAGCCATGAAACATCTCAATGACCAAACGTGTTACCAAAAGCTACACACAGATCCACTACCAAGGATAAAGGCAGATTGGATGCTAATGAGCCAACACTGGAGAAATCAAGGTCTGCTCACAGATGAAGAATACGACTATCTCAACCCAGTTTCCAATTATCTCAACCATTTACTTAGTACCGAAAATCCATAAGACATACCTCCGCTTGCCCAATAGCAGACCTATAATCAACAGTATAGGATCTTTCACAGAACACATCTCTGAATATATAGATCACCAACTTCAACCTCTAATAACATCACTTGCCTCCTATGTCCGTGATACCAAACATATCATTCAGCAACTCGCAAACCTATATTGGGAACCAGAATTTGTTAGTCACCATGGATGTATCCTCACTATACACCAGCATTCTGCATGACAAAGGACTCCATACCACCAACTATTTCCTCAAGACAAGATCTATTTTCTACCATGACCAAAATATGATCCTAGACATGTTCACTTTGGAAAACAATATTTTCATTTTCAATAAGCAACTCTACAGGCAAACTTGAGGGACCGCCATGGGTGCTAAGTTCGCCCCATCGTATGCCAACCTATACATGGGGCACTTAGAACTTGAGCATGCATGGCAGCACCCATCATTTACGGAAGACATCACCTTCTGGGCAAGGTACATGGGCGACATCATACTCATATGGAATGGCAATAAACACAAATTGGATCAATACTTGCACCATCTCAATACCAATACCTCCAATCTTACCCTAACGATGCAAAGCAGCAAAACAAGTATCAACTTTCTGGACCTCAATCTATATATTCAAAACAATAGGATCTTGACCACACTTTTCGTCAAACCCACAGCAGTCAACAGTACCTTACATGCCACAAGTAATCATACAGCACATGTCATCAACAATATTCTGTTTGGAGAAATGTTATGCATCAAAAGGAATTGTTCCACACAAAAAGAATTTGAAAACCACATACTATATCCTCTTTCCTTAAAGTTGCTTTTTTGTAAGAGACTAGTAAATAGAAGCTACATCAAAACCTCAACAAGAACACAATTGCTACAGGACAAACCAACAGCTCAGGCACGTCTTCACTTTCCCAAGACCAGGTTCATCACCACATACAGTTTGAATAACCATTCAATTAAAAAAATCTTGTCACAAAATGGGAGTATCTTACAAACAGATCAGGACCTACATGACACAGTGGATGAGTATCCAACAATAACCTTCAGGAAAGCCCCAAGCCTAAAAGACAAACCAAGTCCGTCTCACTATCAAGCACCATCTAATACATCAAGCATAAAGACGTCAACTTGGCTACAGGCACCCCTCAAAGGCAACTATAAATGTGGAAACTGCCAGATATGCAACTATTCAGATAATGGAAATAAAATGGTCCAATTGCCTACAGGCAAAACTAAAATCAAGCAACTCATAAACTGTAACTGCACATATGTAATCTATGGAATCAAATGCCAATGCACAAAAATCTACATTGGAAGCACAACCAGGAAACTTAAAATTCGGATTGGTGAACATCTCGGAGCGATTAAAAACAAAGACATTCGATCCCCGATAGCAACCCATTTCCATCACCATGAAGAAGCAGACCTCAACAATATATAATTCTTTGGCCTTGAGAAAGTGAAACCATCACCAAGAGGAGGAAATCATGAACGTTTGCTACGCCAATGAGAAGCTAAATGGATATGCAATATGGATACATGCCACACAGGTCTAAACTCAGACCAAGAACTACATCACTTCCTATAACCAATAATTCTCTCACTTTATCATGATCAGTTAAGATCAGCTGCCCCAGCAATGGATTATACAGGCAATCATCTGCCTCCTATCCCGCAGACAATATATCACACAAACTGTAGCTTTTGTCTCAGTTTACAATACACATAACCTTCACAACTAAACAAATCACTTGGGGAGATAACACAAATCATAACAGGACATAAATCCAAAAAAGCTTGTTTTCACAAAATAACAGCAATTTCCTCAGACATTACAACATAATTAAAATGTTAGGCCTAAAGAAGCCAAATCGGAGAAATAAACAAAATTTGTTAAATTCGAAATGTGTATATATAATTGTAGTACATTTTAGCCCAAACAAATATGGTGGCCGCTATAAACACACGCGCATATTAATGAAATCTAATTAAGCCCAAACCGAAATGGTGGTCGTAATCCAGACGCGCCAATAGGGCATCACGTGAACAACGCGATGACGTCACAACAAGACGCAATCGCATTCAAGAAAGTAAATATTGCAAATCCAACGCTCGTAACATAAGGTGAGTCCCACCAGAGACAGCGAACGAGCATAAACAAAGATCACAAGGTAAGCAAGTAGCGGACTAGGAAAGAATCAGGTACCCTCCTTATCCCTTAAAACAAACACTCAAGTAGAACTTTATATTTAGACTGGGTACCATCCCTAATTTTTCAATTTAAGCATTCAAATCAAGCTCTTTTTGATTGAAATGTTGGATATAAAGTAAAGTACACCACACTAAGCTAAAAACTGATGGCAGCTTACTTTTCTTGCAGGGCAACAACCATCCATAGAATTCTATCAGATAAGCAGAGACCAATAGAATACTTTTCAAAGCTTTACCTCAGACCATGAGTAAGTACCATTATAGCTATACAAACAGCAAATTGCAATTTACCATACAAATGTCTGTATCGTTAAACCCAGTGTCAAACCTAACACATCACACCCATCTCTTCTCCACAAGGTACCCCATCCAGTGATCTTTACATCAACCTTAAGGATACTACAAAATTAAGTACCTAGAGCAAAACGAATAGGGAAACGAAATTCCCTCCCCTGAGGAACCGCCCCCAAAAGGACGGGGAAACGCGTGTTGGGAAATAAGGGAAACAAAATGTCCCAGTGAGAAATCTGGGACCAACAGATGGGGAAACAGAATGTCCCAGCCAAAAAAATAAACTGGGACCAACACAATTGAAATTACTGAGCACCATGCCATCTTCAAGATAAAAGGAAACAGAACCAGTCTCCAATGCATTTATTTTTGAACAACTAATATCCAATTTGGTTCATTATTAACTTAACTCATAACAAAGCTCCAGTAAGGAAACTGGGACCAACAAAACTGCAATTCTTGAGCATCTAGCTCCCTCTACAAAACACTACAAGCCTAATTTGGAACAAGAGTCCCAGTGATGTAACTGCGACTATCCAGTATACAAACTCAGCTTGGAACAATTGGAACAAAAGTCCCAGTGATGTAACTGCGACTACCCAACAAAGTTCACAAAAGAACAATGAGAAATTAACTTATGTACAAACTAAAGGACACAAGTAACATTCAGGTGGAACTATCAGGCTGAAACATGTTTGACATTACTTTGACTTGCATTTTCTTGAAATCTAAATGTATTAAAATATATACTGAACTAAGTCATAATTTGGTAATAGAGTTCTTCATTTCCCAGTGGCAAAAGCGCCAACCAGGGCTGAAACCCTAGCATTAACTTAAAATCTGTGCAGGCGGCGGCACATATTTTCAACGTTAGTAAAGCAAATTTGATGGTGGCGGCGGCTTAAAGCCACCAACACAGATTTCAATGCACATGAAGAAAACCAGTTGAGTGCCAGTGGTGGCTTAATAACATTGTGCAAACCAAGCTGCTGGTGGCATTAAATTAGTTTCACAAATGTTGTACACCATTAATCAATGGATTTACACTTGCATGATTTACTTTTAGAACTGTGTACCTAATACAGGTAAACACAAACCCCATAAATTGACACCGTGCATGGTCAATCTCTTCTGTCTGGGATAAACCTAGTCTGTAAATAAGAAGAGAGATCGATGTTCCTAATTCAAGACAACTCTCTCATAATTGGTGATAGGTCCCCTTAGTCTTTGGCTGCCTGCCCTGAAAAAAGGGACACAGTAACCCTACAAAATTATATAGAACATAATTTATTTTATCAACATCAAATAATTAAATTGTTAAAACCTCAATTACACCTCCATAATAACACAAAGCACCACATAAATCAATACGAAGTCTCCAAAACAATGAAACAGATATCAACAATCGGAATACAACAGACAGAGTTTAACAAAAATGTTGACTACAACACAAATAAAGTGTCCCTAAATCAAACTCCCAACATGTTTTTGTTCATCGCACCACGCTGGTTGAACATTCACCAGGGAATGTCCTTTCGTGTAACATTTCTGTTATTTCCAACACTTTTTTTGATGTGGGTGACTTGCAAGAAACAACTGTACAATTTAAAAACTCTGTATGTTATACTTTTTCCGCCATGTGGAAAGATTACCACAAACTTCTATTTAATGGGATTTTTTTCATATATGCTTGCTCTCATGTAAGCTCCTCTGCCACTTTTGATCAGTAGCCGACCACATGCACTCGGTTCCGTCTAATTCTATTATAGGTAGTATTTCTTCCAATGAAAGACCCGTATTCTATCTAAGGCCGACTGAAAGACAGATACATTTTAGACCTCTGATGTATAAAAGGTCTTGTTCAAACACAATACTACTTCCAATGTATGTACATGAACCAACCTGATTCACAAAGCTGCACGGCATACTGACCATACATTCTGCAATAGCTTCTTACTGTAGAACTGGCCATTTTAAGTAAAGCACATTGCTGTATCAACGATAACAAATAAACAAAACACACAGCTTTTGCCTAACAAAAGGGCTTACTTGTACAAACACACACTGCCCATCATTCACACCATTAACTGCACAGCCAATCGGGTGCTCCTTGCATCAAAAACACTAGACCAATTCTCCCCACAAATCACTAAATTAACATTTTTCAGAGACATTTTAAACCAAAACATAACTATTACAGTACCTTGTTTATTTTAAATACAAAATACAGTAAAATGTGTAACATAACTTGAAAGCTGCAGTAAATATATTTTAAAGCATCAATCAAGTCAAATCATTTTAAAATAACATTAACACATGGTGTGGTGACCGCTATTTTGGAAGTAAAAATGGCTGACAAATTCGCCACACCATACAAATGCAGCCAAAGTGTGCAAAAAGGGGCGTGGTTGGAGTGAAGATGGGTGGGAATGGGAGGGACATCATATAGATTTCACTTTGAGATGGGCGTTAAATGGGTGGGACACGGAGCCAAACTACACAAATCTATCCTCCTATGTCATCTGCATTGAAAAGTGTTAGAAACCTTCATTCAAAGCCCCTTATTTCAAGCTCTTGTGTTAAAGCTCTTATTTTAATGATGATAGTCTCGGCTTAAAGTTAGCGCTTTCAGGGCCACCTATTAGCCACAACTAAAATCGTTGAGTCGAGGTCACCTTTTCGGCTTATGGGGCTTGATCTTGGGGGGGGGGGGGTGGGGGGGGGGGGAGTGGGGGTGGATTGCCAGATGTGAAAGGGAAGTGATTGGTGACTGTGGATCTGCAACACAAACAAGAAATTCATTAGGAACCAGGGGCCCATTTAAGGCTGCTGAGTGAGCTGCACCATCTGTGTATTTCCTTGCGCTGTGAATGACTGAGGGATCATGTCCTTTGCATTTAACTATAGTTGCAGGAAGTAACAATGTAACCATGCATTCAATAAAGCTGATGCATATTTTCCATTTAATAATGGTGTGTCCGTGGTAGTTGAATATCTATGCTGCTTCCAGAGAACTCCCTGAAGTTGTGGACCACCCTGTGGGCGTGGCTGGAGTTGGTGTAGATCGTAGCTGATATAGCTCGGGCCAGAGCACAAGCACAGGTGAGGGCCACAAGTTCAGCGGGCATTGCTGGTTTCGCCATAGGTAATCAATATGCTTTTTAAACCGCATGGGGGCACGGGGGGTTCATCCTGAATAACCAGAGGCCAATTACCTTTCTGAGACACGGTACAAGACCCCTCAACAAAGGATCAGGCCAGGATTCGACAGAGGTACATCAGATAAATCAACCCAAGGTGACAAGAGTGTCTCCACGACAACCTGACAGTCATGCGGCCCCCCCATCTTCTGGGTTTCCTAGCAAAGAGGCAGGATTCAGAACTGAACATTGATTCAAAGTTACATTGGTGGCAGAAAAAAGCAATTTTTCATATCTGGTGAGACGACAATTTGACATATGCTGTTGCAGGAGGCCCCTGCACCAGGGTGTCAGTCTTCTCTATCAGCAGGCCAGTGGCGACAACTCACAGACAAGTGGGGGATCCCGCAGCTACCGGATATGAAGCTATGCTGTCGGAGGGTGCAGGCCTGTTCTCATCACGTACAACCGAGTAAACTCACCTTGAGCGAACCTGTCGTGCTCATCGCAGAACAGTGCAAAGGTCCTTATTGTAATCCGGCAAACCTAAAGCCGGAGCAATTGTGAGTGCTTGCTTAATGCAGCCAAAGGCATCTTCTGACTCTAAGACCATGCCAGTGGGTCAAATAATGTGTGAGGTTCTGAAGGGGCTTAGCTATGGTTCTATAATCCCGGGACCCATTGTCTACAGTAATTTACTATCCCGAGGAACCCTCTCATCTGCTTCCTAGTCTGGGTCTTAGGGACTTTCTGGATCAATGCATTCAGTTCCTGGGACAAATGTCTTTCTGTATTTGGAGAGGAACGCAGGCCAACGGGTATTACCTGAGCCTCTGATTAGATGTGGCAGAGCGATCAGCTGTGAGCTGTACCCATGCCACCAGCCAAGGGACACGATAGCGCTCCGATGCAGACGAAGTTAAGAATGGACCTGGATATACCCCCGTGAGAATGGGTTAAGGGCAGTCTAGGCAAGTGCTACTTCCTCCCAATGGAAGTCAGCACACTTCAGGTTTAGTCGCCATTCGCCCAAAGCATGCGAGTACATGGATAAATGGGACGAATATACACTGAGTGAGTCACCTAGACACTTCCACCAGGAAGGCACATTTGACTTAGACAGAAATATGAATTTCCACCAGGCTTTAGAAATGAAAGGAGCACATGTACACCAATGGCAATGGGACAGTTATCTAGATTGGTATACCAAAGCTACTAAGACAGACTGATCCAGGCATCGAAAGACACTCATGAAAAGCTCCAGGAGCATGTTAAATCCCTGAAAACCGAGCACTCAAACCTGCAGTTACCGGCCCATAAAGCTGGGTACAAAAGATTACCACCTGTAATTAAAGGGGAGCCCACGTTAGAGGAAAGTCCTGAATATATTTTGGACATGCACAGCCCTGTCATGTTAAATGTTCTATCCGGCTAGCCAGACTCTACTCAACCGCCAACCTATCATCAGTCCATCCCAAAAAATCCTAAGGTCGGCCCATTCACCCCGCAATACAAGCTCAGATCTCTAAACTGTTTTCGCCTCCCTCAACCAAGTTTGTATAGTTCCAGAATCAGAGAGTTAATACTAGTACTGGTGCATTTTCGCTTAGACTGCTCGTGGGAGGAGGTAATACTTTATTTATTGTAAATGCCCCTTGGAGCGCTAGGATTTATTTCATATTCAGAGAATTCAAGAAGATCCCATAAGTTCCAGGAGGAGCTTCAGGTCATAACTGATTGCTATCGCCCTACTTTTGTAGATTTTAATCAATTGTTGCAAGCAGTGCTGCCCACAGATACATTTACTTTGCTCAAAGTGGGCGCTAATTGGCCAGCTGAAGAACCTGCCACCACTAGGGATTTGGAAACTTTCACTGATAGACTGGTCAGACTAAGAAGAGTTGCATATGAGCCAAGCAGCCAGAATGTACGTTATGGGTTCTCTGGGACGATGTGAGACTTGGACTGGAGCCAGCGAGAAATGAGGGACGATATGCAGTCTCGTATACAGGGAAACTGAATTGATTAGGTTCTGTGATGAAGGATCAGAAATGTGCTCTGGGGGAGGGGGGGCGAGATGTGTATTGAAGACGGATCTCTGCACAGAACTGTCACATTTGAATAAGCCTCAGAGCAATGCAAAGTGGTTGCACAGAATAGTGTGGTCCCAGTTTCTTCTAAGCAAGAAGCGAGATGAATCGTACATGAGAAGGTTTCTTCTAGAAGACATGGATTCTCATTTGTAAAGGCAATTAATTGAATCTTTAAAATTATCATTTTCTAGAGAAGTGTGACAACTTCATCCGCATAGTGAAGGACTCAATTGATCTTATCAAAACCTTCGGCACAGCTACTAATTGACTTCTGATGAATATACTTCCTGAAAGAGCTCTCCCTCAACCAGCTGGTGAGTGAGCATACCCACTCTTTAGGCAATACGTTAGACCTGATCTTCTCATCAGGTACCGGGGTTGCTGTTTTCCCGGCTATTCGCGTCCTGTGGTCAGACCACTTTGTGTTCCCCTTTACTTGCAACATAGTGTGCCCGGTATCTGCCCCGCAGGCCAAAATAATCTGGTGACGTGGGAGGCATTCAGTTTCCAACTGATATGGTTTCTATTATAAATGCCCATCACTCAGTGCTGTCTCCCGTGGATATGAGTTCACTTGCGGCTACTCTGGGCAAAGTGGCTGACACTCTTCCCTCCCCCTTAAAAAATCGAGGGTGTCCTCACGTCCCTCCCAGCAGTGGTTTACAGACGAGCTGCGGGCCCTTTGCCTGCAACGCAGGCAGATGGAGCGTAAGTGGAGGCAGTTCTATGCGCCCAGGGACAAGCTTGCTTATTCACAGGTTGCCTCCAGTATCACCTTGCTATCCTCTACGCCAACCGCATCTATTTTGCATCCCTAATTTCAACTTCTGTGAACGATTCCAGGGATGGTTTAAGGTGGTTCGAAATCTTTCTATCACCTCTCTGGTTCCTACCTCTCAGGGTCTCTGTAATTCCCTGTCCTTATTCTTTATGGACAAAATTGCTCTATTCGGTCTCGCATTGCGGCTTCTCACTCACCTCCCGTTGTTGATCTAAGGTCATCTGAACCTTCTTCTATTGCATCTTGGTCTGTGTTCCCTACTTTTTCTGCTTCAGAGGTCACTACAGCAATTATTAGTCTTGGGCCATCCTCCCCTCTTGATCCCATCTTATTAAGGACCTCCTTCCCCATCGTGTACATCTGCTGTTGGAAGCAGTTAGCGCGTCTTTCGACCAAGTGATCCCGGCTCCTCAGAAGCTGGCTACAGTTAGCCCGCTTCTAAAGAAGCCTTTGCTGGATCCGCTGGTCCCTTCCAGTGTTCAGCCTATCTCTCTTTCCTTTCCTGATGTAACATATGGAATCTTTGGTCCGGCCTTTACTCAGCATCTTTCTTGAGGAATCTTCTTTCTTTCACCCATCAGTCTGGATCCACCTCGCAAAGCTCTTAAAACGCTCCTCTTCTACGCTCTTTCTTTCGCTGTCTTACAGGGAGCGACAAGGAGCCTCTGGGCGATCGTTGCGCTTTATAAATAAAATCCAATTCAGTATGCTAATGAACAGAAACATGCAGAGAAGATGATGATGATGATGATGATGATGATGATGATATATATGAAGTGCGTATATGTCATGATATGATATATTTTATTTATATCGCGCTCGTACACGGGTGTTTCAGAGCGCGACCAGGCAAAAGGAGGGGAACAGGGGAGAGAACAGAAACAACGATCTTACTAGGCCCAGTGACATTGAGAACATGCAAGTGCATGGGGAAGGGAAAAGGGGTAAAGTGCATGGGAGGGGTGAGAAATTGGAAAGTGCAGAGCATAAGAGAGGATAAAATAAATAAGTAAATTAATAAATATATAAATAAGGTGATCCAAAAACAGTGGTGGTGCAGCCTGTGCGTGGCCAAGTGCGTGGCCAAGTGCAAGGTTAGTCAGATAGGGGAAACTGCTAAGTGCGGAAAAAGAGTGGGGGGGCCTGTATCGGTACAAATACAGGCCCCAGTGCAAGGGGAGGCCAGGAGGCAGTACAGGAGGGTGGCAGGGTGAGCAGGTACCTGGGCCCATAGGGCAGAGGGTGGCCAGGTGCAGCTTTGCTGAGAGAGAAAGCAGATCAGCAGGGGAGAAGAGGGGCAGAGGTGAAGAGGATGAGCTTCTGGGACCGTAGGTGGTGCTCCTCAAGTTTCAAGGTGGCAGGTAGGCAGTTCCAGAGGGAGACCCCCACAGAAGACAGAGATCTACCAAATGCTTGTTTCTTTGAAAAACGACTCACCCTGAGGGAGTTGGAGGAGTGAAGGGCTCTAGAGGGGAGATATTTGCGGAGGGATAGTTGAAGGTAATTTTTTTTTTTTTTTAACTTTGTTTATTTTCAATCAAGGCAGAATGATAATTACAAACAGTATCGGCAGTGATTCTTTAGGTATATAGATCCCCAGTCTCTTATCCCCCCCCCTGGGTTTCCTCCCTCTCCTCGTTCTTCGGCCTTTTTGCTCCTCAGTCTCTGGAGGTGGTATCTTCCCTCCTAGGTTGTCCACTTCTTGCCTCAGCGTCTATGGTTCTGCCTCGGGGGTCCCTTGGTTTTCCAGGATCCAGCGGGCTCGGGTCGGTTTGTAAGTTAGGGCGGGGAAGCGCTGGTCGTATTCTAGCACTGGGGCCCAAATATTCCGGAACCTGTGGAGTATACCCGCTTGTGCCGCCGTCACTTTCTCCGCGATCAGGATGTCCCATAGTTTGGTCCACCATTGGGCTACGTGAGGGCCAGTTGAAGGTAATTTTTAAAGGTAATGATTAAGCTATAAATGAAAGTATGAGATAATGGAAATTAAAACACAAGGCTTAACGGTATTGTTCAATTGGATATCGTTGTACTGTTGACCTAGTGCTCAACGATCCTAAGGATACCCCTGCTAAATCCCTCAAGAATGCGCTTTCCAACCTGGCCTTCACGCAATCTATATCTGACCCTACTCGTATTAAAGGGCGCACCCTCAACTGGATCAGTCATCACAACTGCTCCATACTCATCACCGCCAACACCCATATCCCTTGGTCCGACCACCACTACATCCAATTCAACATGGGAACCAAGAAAGGGCCCCTCTCACCTCCCCCACCGTGCCCAGCCACTTAGGCAAGGAGCTCACGTCTACTCAGTCGAGAAATTAGCACCTTATCTTCTCAAACCCGCCTTGCAGGCCCTGTCCTCCAATAACCCTGAAACCTTAGCTAACACCTTCAAGGATGTCATCACTTCAGCAGTGGACGCCATCGCACCACTGACCCTTCAAAAAGCCAAACAAGCTAACTCGTGGTTCTCCAAAGAACTTCTCGACCAACGTGCTCAAATGAGGTTTGCCAGCTCCACATGGAAAGCCAACCCTTCTGAAGCCACCAAACAGATGTTCAAAGCCATTTCAAAATCCTACAAATCAAACATTACCTCAGCCAAAGCTGCCTTGTTCAATGCCAGGATTTATGACGCCAAGTCGGGTTCTAAGGAGCTATTCACCATCTTTCGGGAACTAGAAAAACCATCTGCTCCCCCCATCAGTCATCAAAGACGACAAGTGGTGCAATAGTATTCAATCTGCCATGCTAGAGAAGCTTAACACTCTCCAAACCAAAATTTGCGGCCACCCAAAAGCCCTCTCTAACCTCATAGCGAACTTGCGCACCATGACCACCTCCTCCCCACTATTTGACTTCAAAGATATCACCGAGCTAGAGGTCATCGCTCTGCTCAACTCCATCAAACCATCTAACTGCAAGGGTGATACCTGCCCAGCTAGCCTCATCAAAGACTCTGCAACTACCCTAGCCCCCTTCCTAACGGCATTTATCAACTCCTTCCAGGCAGGCCATGTTCCGTCTGGACTCAAGGAAGCATGGGTACGCCCACTCCTCAAACCCTCGCTCGACCCATCAGTCCCTGGGGAACTACAGACCCATCACCACTGTACCATTTCTGCTCAAAATCTTGGACAACGCAGCATACCTGCAAGTCCAAAAGTTCTTGCAAGAAAACCGTCTCCTCCGTCTCCTCGGCCTGCGGCATTCTGGCTGCCGACCACGACACGGCACCGAAACGGCCCTCCTAGACTTAAAAGAACCAAATGGACGATCTTAGAGACGCAGGCAAACCTGCTCTCCTATTGCTTCTGGATCTATCCGCTGCCTTTGACTTGGTTGACCACAACACTCTATGCCACCATCTAGCCACCCGAGCTAACTTCTCCACCAAAGCCTGTCAATGGATCACTGCCTTTCTCCAAGAAAGGGCCATGAAAGTCTTCTCTGACTCCGCCTCCACCACTCCCAGCCTCATCACCTGTGGTGTCCCACAGGGTTATTGTATCGCGCCCAAGCTTGACAACCTCTTTACGAGGCCCCTGTTCAGTATCCTTGACTCCCTTGGCATCTCATATACTAACTATGCGGATAACACACAGGTACTTATCCCACTCACGGGCGATTACCTAGCAGATGCCAAAACACTTGCCTCTGTTTACTCTACCATCCAATCCTGGGTGGCAGAGAACTGGCTCTGCCTCAACACTGAAAAAACTGAACTCCTCCTCATAGGGTCACCTTTCACACTGGGTAACCTTGGAGATCGGTACGCCTCGTTCACCATCGACAACCTTCCCATCAAGGTTTCGAACCATGTGAAGACACTCGCAGTCTACCTGGATTTGTCCATGGACCAACAGTTCAATGCTATCGCCGCCTCCTCAGCCTATTACTCTAAAGTCCTCAACGCCGCCCGGCCCTTCCTGTCGCACAATAACTGCCTCACCATTGCCAGGGCAATTATCGGGTCAAGGCTTGACTACTGCAATGCCCTTCTTGTTGGGACCTCCAACAAAAACATTGCCAAATTGCAGCTAGTCCAAAACAACGCACTGAGGGCAGCCACAGAAGACAGGCACACTGGCTCCCTGTCAAAGAGAGAATTGTCTTCAAAACACTTGCCCTCACTCACAAATGCCTTCATAAACTTGCCCCTCCCTACCTGACACACAGAATTACCAAGCACACTGCCACAAGACCCTTAGGATTGTGTTATGCCAACACGATTGTCACACCCAAAACGTGAAAAGTGCATGCTGGTGGCTCCTGCTTCCCCACCCAGGCAGCCATGCACTGGAACGCACTGCCACCCCACTTAAGATTGATCGAGTCACACCAAGCTTTTCGCAAAGCTATCAAAACCAGACTCTTTGTTTAAACTGCCTCTTGCCTTACTATGAATCTGCATAAGTAATACCTGTATCTTTGCTTGTTTCTGTGCAACCATGAGACCTCGGGTCACCTGTCTGTAAATCATAAGTTCTTCTTTTTCTGTAAGAGCGCCTCAATGCCTTATGGGCTGCAAGCGTGCTTTACAAATGCAAATAAATAAATAAAATAATATACATTAGATGAATTTGTTAGAAATAACGAGTTGAATTCATGAAATATTGTGTAGTTGAATTACTGTTTCTCTATAAGGAGGCGGTTAAACATATGCACGGATTTTAATGGGTTTTTATGAGTGATATATTTTTTTAATACAATTGGTAATATGTAAAAACAAAAGGAAATGTTTGTAATTTGTAGACGGATGCTTACCATGTTTTGTTAAGTTACCTGCAGAGACCCAATGTTCCCCATGGTAGGCGCTTGTTTAAAGAAGGCGAGCAAAGCTACACTCTAGGCGACGAGCCTTCTTTGCAAAGTCATGCACAGTAAAGCCTACAAGCTTCACCTCGCACAAGCAAACTTTTGTTTTAACATGGCAGTTTGAGTAGATCCTGCAATCTTCCAATGCAGCAGTATGCTATGAGAGTAAATCCAATTGTCAATTCCAAACTTTTCCCCCACAGCGCAAACCGATATGAAGTCTCATGATTTTCCACACCTAACGTTAACGCAGCAGAGCCAAATTACTTTGAGCAGTTGGTATAGCTGTGCCAGGTCCAGTAGTCTCGGTTAACACAGTAACATTGTATTCAGTTATGTACAGGAAGGCGAGAACGATCCTCTCGGATAGTCTAATTACAAAAAAAAGGGGCCACGCATAGGCGCCAACCAGAGCGCGAGGTTTTGCCACGACTGTCCCAGAATCAGGCCCTCTGACCCATGTAAAACCCCCGTCATGGTTCAAGGGTGGGAGATTCCCAACTGTGAGTGTATAAATCTTCACATTTCGCCTTTACCAATTCATTAAACATTATAAACCAAGCAAACTTTGTTACAGTTGGGCTACTTTATATTTACACGCAAGCCATCAGTTAACGCCCAAATGTGTAGGACTCTGCGATGCTCTCCTGAACTAGCAGACAAGGGTACTGAAATACCAGGGGAATTTATTATTATTATTATAATTATTATTATTATTAACCGGTAGCTCTTGAAAGATGTCTGAAATTGAATGAATCTGAGGATTTGTGCAAGATTACCCACAGTTAAGATGAACGTTCTTTTGCAAATCGTATCCCTCTATGCACACCACTGGGCACACAGCTAAAGTCAAGTGCTTGCAGACATTTGTGTGGGTTGGGTGCTGTACTGTAAAACGATTTCAATTTTCTAGCAAAGTTGAGATGCTTATTGAAAGGCACTTGTGAAATCTGTCTTGAAATACAGTTGGTATGTCCCTTACCGATTGTAGTACCGTTGACTTGTACTTATTCTCTTTATATTCAACAATCATAGTTTGTTATGTAATTAACTTAACATTTTGTTTTTAAATCGTGTTTTGTATTCAAAGTAGTTGAGGTAGGTAGGACTCTGAATAAATGTCAGTCTCCAGTTTCAAGGCACGTCTAAGGGAAAAGGCAGGTAAAGGCCCGCCTGCTCATTTGGGTTAAGGGGAGAAATGTGTTTTGTGTGTGTAAATCGTGCTTAGCCAGTGGTTGGCAGTATACCAGCCTGGTACCTGGTCCTAGACCCCCCCCCCCCCCCGATTACACAGCATTGCTCCTGGGTGATTCGCAATCATTGCAGCCTCCTAGAGAGATTTCAAGAAGGATGTTACCTTGCAAGTACCTTCTCGCACACGTCCTTGTGCCATTTGTGCAGTTAAATGCGAAGCTCTTTAGGTGCACAGAAGCATACAGTGAGCAAGGAATGGATCATTCTCGATGACAGGCCAAGTATGCTCATTCGCTAATGAGAACTGGACGGGAGTATGTGTACCTGAACCCGCCACCCCTGACGGCTCAAGTAAACTACCCAATGTGTGCATTCTTGCAAGACAAACTGAGTCCCAACACAAAGCCTGCTCCACCCCCCTTTTAAACTCTAGTTTATTTTCAAAATGTCAGCTGATTCTACACACAAAAAAGGGTTGCATTTTTTGGGACTTGACGTTTTCTTCATATGATGAATGCCTGCAAAACAATGACTGGAAGTGTGTGTACTTGTCACAGAATGTCAGTGTTTGTTGTGTCTTTAAGTCTTGAAAGAACAGTTGTAAAACCAAGAGGATATGATTTAGGCTGACATTACTTCGCATTCTGTTGTTTGTAGATATCCATCCTGAAAGTTGAAAACAAAACCATACTCCTTTTTTTAGTTTTGGCTATAATGCAGCACGTGGCCCCAACAATAAGCCAATGCTTTTGCATTAGAGTACTGTTACGGAGAAATGGTAAATGAGGAGGGAGGGACACAAAGTTGGTAGCTGTTTGGTTATTTACCCACCCATTGACTGTCCATGGCCATGCTAATCCCTATGGCCATTCACACCCACTTCCTGCCCCTCCACGCCCAAAAACACATATTCCTGGGATTTCTTTGAGCTACCTTTCTCAAGCCTTAGCATCAAACTTTGCTCTCGAAGTGCTTGCCAGTGTTTTTATTGCCTCTTCAAAGCAGTCTTCTGAGAGGTAATGTCTTAACCTAGTCCGCCTTCAGCCACTCGATTTATAGGGACAATGCCTTTATAAATAGGACACGTCCTATTAAGAACAAGCATTGGCAAAGCCGGCGGTTTTGTTGTCCAGTTAATACCACTATGGCAGTGCCTGGCAAATGCCTTTACTCTGCCTACACAAAAGCCAAAACTGTTGGCATTGCCAATGCGTGTTTGTTGTTTTGGCTAAGGTAGGGATTTATATATTTGCGAGCTTGCTTAATGTGAATTGTGTAAGCCTTTTCCGTAGATCAGTATTATTTTGCTCTTTAAAGCGATACACGAATACATTTGTCAGCTAGAGCCCAGAAGGTATGTGGTCAATTGCATAATGTACAGACTGGACTCCAATCTCCGCTTCACCACATTTTGTTTTTAACTAGAAAAAGTACTTGTTCTACGAATGGGTTCTGTAGACAGACATGATAACAGTGATCCTGTAGTTCGCCGTTCTGATTTGCTTATCGCTTGATGTGCTATGCACCTTGACGTGTGTGTGTGTGTGTGTGTGTGTGTGTGTGATACCCCAGAACAGATGTTGGGGGGAGGTGGGGTGAGAGCTGGTTAGACGCTGCATACTGTGACCTTCTGTGCTCTCTCCCAACCTTTCACCGCACCCTGGCGTGGTGCAGTTTGTTGCGGTGCAGATATAACTATGTAACCTAGGGTCTGGACCTCAAGTTTTGTTCCTTGTCTGGTCCGGCCCTTCTACGACAACATTGATGATTCGCTGATTTCAGGCAACCGTCTCATGTGTGAAGATGCTGAAATCCGGTGAAAGGGTTGGGGTGTCCAAATGTAATGTAGCCAGTAATGTCTGGAGTGTCCTAATGGGCAAATATGCAAAATGTGGTGCAGATTAGTGAAACAGTATGGAATTGTATAGGGAACAAAGCTTTGCCACAAACAAATTGTGATTTATATATACCCAACACAACATAACATCAAAACCAAACGCGCAATGGTCACAGCACAGTTGATTACCACATAAGCTGAAAGGCTAATGACCTCGAATGTTCGCCCCCGGACCATAGTAAAGATAATCCCACACCCGCTATAAGGTGAGACCCCATTACAAACTAAAAACTTGGAAATGGCAAACCCCCCCCCACTCACCCCCCCCACTGGGACCTGTTTTCTCGGTCTTTCCTTGCTCTGCAATTGGCCATATCCAGCACCCATTTGGAGAATTTGTGAACCTCCCTCGTCCCCTAATACATAGCAATGATCCGCTTGACCAATGTTGGCACATTTGTGATAGTTTCTCGTAACGAGAATAGGCCGCGTGCTCCCTAGCCCCCCCATGTGTCCAACAACCGATTCGGAACCCATCAATAGAGATTTTATCAAAAATGCCATGTTCCAGAACCTTTTGAATCTTACAACACGCCCAGATGGTGTGGTAAATGTTCCCTGAGCAACACGGCACTGCACAGAACTATCAGCTTCGCCTCTTAACTAAAGTGTTTGTTTCTGGACAAATCATTTAATCTCACTGTGTAATGTTTGCCAAAAGTGGGACCCCGAGTTGTGTGAAGGGAGGGTTCTTGTATTGTGGGAAGAAGGGACAGAATATATAGGTCTTGTGTTATGGGAGTGGGCAGGAAGGATGCGTGGTATGGGTCTTTTGCCTACTTTGCTTGTATCTGGCTCTTATGTGTAGACCGACTCGCTGGCTTGACTCTACCCATGAACCGTCTGGCCGTCCTCACTGCTAATTGTATGTGGTACAGCACTGTTTCCTTTTATTGATTTCGAAAGATTAAATGGCAGAGATCCTGCACACATATTTGAGCTGGTCACGCAGAGATCTCTGCAACAGGCACTCGACTCACTGGCCCGTTGAATAGAAACACATGAAATGGCACTTTTTTCACTGCAGAATAGTTGTAGCACAATTGGACTCGGTACACTGCATATTAATGCTCTATTAATGTTCCTCTCTACCATATTACGTTCAAGCTTTACTGCAGGACATCATAAAAACACCACAATTCTACCGTCACCACCTTCCTTAGATGAGGTAGAAATATGAAGTTGCAGGGCAGTAGATGCTATCAAAGCAGCACTCCAATACCTGATACTTTTACACAAGCCAAAACGGTTGGCATTGCCAATGCTGGTTTTTAACAGGACTTCAGTGAAGGACGCTCTGAGTGCTTATAAATCGAGTGGCTGGAGGCAGACCTGGTTAAGACCTGTTGTAATTACACCAGTAGTGGGTTTACAACTCCAATTCATTAATTCACTCTCCAAAGACTGCTTTAAAAAAAAAAAACCTTGTCGGGCACTACCATTGCAAAGCTTGATTGTGAGACTTGATTAAAGCAAGCTGAAAGAGTTCCCATGGGGAGGCGTTTTGGGGAAGGGGGGGGAAGCAGGAACTGGGTGGGAATGGCCATAGGGATTAGCATGGCCATGGGCAGTCAAAGGGTGGGCACATAACCAAACACCACCTACAAGCTGCATGTCCCTCCTCATAGGCCATTCCTCCCCATCTGTACTCTAATGCAATAGTTGTGGCTTACCGATCCTTTGTCTTGTTCTGAACCACAGCCCATCCTAGTGAATGTCTATGCAAGACTCCCCGGTCACCCGAACACATTAAAAACAGCTTTCTTAAATGCATATTTAAATGATCTGTACCTCAAAACTACTTCCAAGTTCTCAGAAGTGTCTAAAATAAGCAGAGACTTTGATGGCACAGAGCTTCACGAAGCCCACGCGGAATGAAAAGAGAAAGAACACTGCTACTACTCCAAAACCTAACATCAAGAAATAATCACCAACTCCCTCCAACCCGTAGATGTGCATTCTAATATTACACAAGCCACGCAAACTAGAAAGATAGTCGCTGTCTTAGACGGATGTACGTTAAAAGAACATATACCCAAAAACAGAATAGCAAAATTACAGAGCTCACTTGCCCGCATTCTGGATTTCGTTCTTTTGGGATTTTAAGTTTTTCCCCTGCGCTGCCTTTAAGGTGTGTGGGGGACACCCCCACAACCCATAACACTGACCTGGGGGAACGGAGGACACCCCTGCAACCCTCGCTCCCATGTTCGATATTATGGGCTTCGATTTAATCTATGCCGAATGCACACTAATTGTGCATTCGGCATTTTAGATACGATACTTTCGTCCATTTCCGCAATATCAGATTGACAGTGGGTTGTGATTTACAAATATAGGTGGAAGGGGTTAAGATTTATTTTCGTTTACTACTGATAAACTTCCTCTGTTGGAGCAGTCTTAAACCCCTACTCGACAACTGAAACGCACTTGAAAATGTTTGCCTACACCACTTCCTCCAAAGCTTCGCTAGCCCCCAATGCATGTGGTAATTCATATCTGCTGTACTGGGTGACTTCCATTGGGTAGTGAATCACTCGCTCATCAGGTCTGTCTCCCTCCCACACACCGGTATCCAGACAATCGCCCAAAATACTAAAAGGAACAGAAGTTCCCAGGCACAGTCCTTTTTGCAACTTGGTCCCATCTTGACATTCCAAAAAACGTACTTTGCATCCCACAGAAGCATAGACAGGATAGGGATTGAGCGGGCAATGCCCTCCCGGCAGCGCTGTGGGCATTTACTGTTGCCTATGCCGCTGTGGTGGGCCCAACTACATTAGTTTCAGGCCCCACTCATTAGACAATCCTGGCTACGCCCCTGCATCCAGGTACAAGATTCTTCATTGCGAGGCATCGGTAGTCAAACTTGCCGTGGCACGATTTCTTGTAGTTCGAAACGCACCAATACTGCTTTCTTCTTTTTTTTTTTTTAATATATATATTTCCTACTTGTCTTTTGTAACAGCTAATGTGGGGTCTTGCAATGGTTCCAGGGTTGAACATACAGTTTCATGGTTCAAAAAGGGTAAAGCAGCTCTGTGCATAAGGCAGGGCAATCCTACAGGTTGGTACAATATATTTTATCTGGAGACATGTTCTACCTTTTTTGAAGGCATTTCAAGCACCAACAAGGGAAAGCATGATGCTGTTGGTCAACTACGTTGCGTTATGGTCATTGTAGTACTTTGCATCGATTGTCATGAGCCCCATTTGAAGACAGTTTGTACTCACAAGACCAATTTCGAACTGCTCTACAAGCGAATTATTTGCAAGGAATAATTCCTACTGATGCGAGAATAGTTTAATGGCTCTTGGGGAAAGTTTTTATACTGATAGGGTGTTTATTTGATGAGTTATGTTGGATTTTCAAATACTTTTTAGCCATTGTAAAGTTGGAATGAAACCTTTTTTAAAATAATTTTGTTTGATCTAAAATTATCTCTGCTTCCTAATGCCTTAGGGATGCTGGCCCCCTCCTCTACAACCATACACTCCACTTTGTAGGATGTTAAGCCTTATGTTGTAAACTACACTTTTTTTCTTTTCTTTTTCTGGCGGATGTGGAAAACCTCCCAGCCCTTTGATTTAATGATAGTCGCAGCTACCATTGAATCTTGTGGGGTGAGGGTGGATTCCGTTTTTGAGGAGACAGTGTATCAGCTGGGGTGACCATGTAGGGGCTGCTGTGGGCCCTTGAAATTCATGTCGAACAAAGAGTACTCTGCCATATTATACCACATTCCTAGGCAGTGATGCCACCATCTCTGAATGCGCTGTGTATAAAAAAAAAAAAAAAAAAAAAAGTATAAGCCCGTGTACCTAGAAAATACCTTTTGCGTTGAAAAATGTGTGCAAGTTTGAGTTTGCACACTGTTATGCTAAGGTTAGATATAGTGAAAAGAATGTCTTTCTTTCAGGTGAATGTTAGTCTTTCTAATATGTCTATTCTCAGGGGAGGTCGGGGTGGGATTTCAAGTTGCAAGCTATTAGCTGGCCATAGTCTCTCACCTCCTCCATTCTACGCATAAACACGACACCATTTCTTTCTCCCAAAGAGTCAAATCTCACAAGACAATGGCTAGTACAAATGTTGCATGCACCCTGCGTATGTTTATTGTAAGACTCAATATATTTATGTGGCCATGTTGGGGTAAAGCCATCAGGTGTATTTATTACACGGGCTAATGCTGGTAATATTTTTTTCTCTGTATGGTGTAAGACGTCATGAGTGTGTTATTACAATGGCAATACTGACTTTTTTTCTGTCCATACTGTATATTTGCAAAACGTTCAAGCAGCCGGGTATCTATTCTGTTTTTGTGCGTTCGTAGTGAATGTTTTTATTCCTATGCGCAGTTGCCTGTTTCTATTTGCCCTTGTTTTGTCGCACTGACTTGCACACTAATGGAAGTCCCTGCACTTTATCAACGACCAGTAACAATAAAAAGCTATTAAGAGACACATTTCTGAATGAAATGACTTGCCACGTATTAATTGAGTTGCCACAGACCGCAGACGTATGGTGTTGCTGTCACAGCAACCATTCAGAGTGGTTGTGTGTGTGATAATGCCAGGCTTTCGATATGCCTGAGGTGGCATTTTCTTTCGTTTTTTTTCTTTCTTTTTTTTTTCTAACAGCGGATTACCTCCATTAATCATCCCTTCCCACCACGTAAGCGACTGCACTTGCCCTGCCTCCATAAATGGGGGAGGGTGAAAGTAATTATCACTAGTGTTCATAGACCGTGGAGTGCTCTAATATGTCTGAGGCTTCCTCCTCAGAACCACTTTCTCCGTTTCCTCCAATTTTCCCTACTTGTTCCTTTTGGACTTGATAGTACTCTTGCAAGGATGCAAGGCAGACTGGGGGCATTGGGACTCGCTGATAATGTTACCCCTTCAGTTATACACGCCCGAAAATCCAACATGTTGCGGCGTCCATTGCTCTACATCATCCTGACCTCGCAGCACCAGACAAGCAGCTTGCTGTGGAGAGGGAGCTGCGTTCTCCCAGAAAATTGGTGGCTTCACAAAACAAGAACGTATCATTGATGGCCTACTGGTAAACTTTCCAGAAAGATTTACAATGTTGCAGTCACAGTTCTGGCTCTGGAGGCTTGCCTTATGGAGTATTATAACAGATGGAATGCTGTAGAAAGGAAAATTGCAGGCCTGGAGCAAATTTACTCTTTGGACAATTAAAGTGTAATTAAACCTGTAGAAACATCAGTTTTTGGATTGTTTGACAAATATGTTTCGAAACTGTGCCATATTCTTACAGATTTTCAAATGCCACCAATCTGGTCAAATATAACCTACATGGCCAAGTTTCGGATATTCCGGCTGCCACTGAAGATCAAAGGGGAAAACATTCAAATTGTATACCATATTTTCGTAGCAACTCTGCTAATCCTGAACCACTCGGGCCTCAGGGTTCCATCAAGAAATCCTTTGATGTCCATCTGTGGAAGCCTCAAAGCTGCAGATGAGCGTGCTTCGCACTTGTGACACTTAATCATGCAGCTTGTGGAGTTGAGATTCTAACAGCGGCCTCTTGCAGAAGAGGTAATCTTCTCTTAAACCAGAAGTGTATTCCTTTTTTTTTTAGTTCTGGAAAATGAACCTCAAACGAAGTAGGGTGTAGCGCAACTTATCAAGAAAACCTTACTTGAGGTGGTAATGTCTGTACCTGTCTGACAGCCGGTTAGGTTCGATGTGCAGCTCAGTCACTCTAAAATGTTACCATAACTCCCTCCTAAAGAAACCTAACATTGACCATTTGAAATACCTCCCCATGGCAAATTTCCTTTTGTGGGAAATAAACTAGAGGTGGTAACAAGCAACTCCAGATGTATAGTGAATAACGCCTATTCCTCTAGTCTATATTCAGACCAACCAGAGGGACGTATCTGTCCCCCCTAAAGAGAAGGGGGGGTGGAACAATCCTGAAATTACCGGACGATAATCCTGTTGTACCTCTCAGCCGCCTAGAAGTTTCCAGAAGTGGGAAATCTATAACTATTGTCATGAGAAGCGATGATGGAAGTTGGATGGGGTGTGAGGTGGGAGACCTAGCTTCTTCGTATTGTTTGGATTTCCACCCGTTGACTGCCCAGGGCCATGCTAGTCAGACATTCATCCAGTACGATTCCGGCTTATTTTGTTCTTGAATAGTAGAACAGGCCAACTCGAGGTGGATGAATTCCGCTCAAAACCCCATACACTTGCATTCACATTGGCTATTCAATGCTTCATGAAATTGCTCTCTCCTATTTTGATAATGAGCCTCATTACAAATCGGCACAACACCCAAATTATCTTCACTCTCAGCCCTGATGAAGAGGCTCACAAATGCATAATTTATCGATCGCCTTGCGATAATGCAAGACTAGATGAAGGGTGACGACCTCTGCCTAAACTCATCTAAGCCAGAAATAATTTTATTTCGGATTGACAAATGGAAATGTTTCCCTTTTTACTTTGACAACCACACTTATCCCCAGTGTGTCAGAAATAAGAAGCCTGGGGATGATCTTTGATGACAACCTGTTCGCTCTGATTGAGATCATTGCAAGAGCCACTATGAATGAACTCCTCTGTGCAGGGTCATACTGCTTTTACTGGGCATAGCCAACAAGGAATATCTGATGAGGGCTTATTCTGGCCAGGCTGGGCTACTGCAATACCCTTTACCTGGAACTCATGTAGAAACCGATGTACAAAATACAAGAGCCACAAGAATGACCCCGGGCCTCTGTGCCTGAGACCATCTCGCCCAACCTCCTCCCTCTCCATTGGGAGCGAGAAGGAATCCTATTCAAAGTTTTCTGCACAGTCTTTGAGATATCTATCAGAATGACCATGACTACCTACGCCTGGATATCTACAAACCTAGCACCACGAGAAACCAAAGGACTGGGACTAGCCTGATGCTTCAAAACGCCCCACCCCCCACTGCACACTATGCCACAGGGGTAAGAGCCAGCTTTGGAACAACCTTCCCCCCCCCACCATCCGAATAGCAGAGGACCCCAAGAAATTCAGGGAGCTGCTAAAGACTGTTCAAACACTTCAAAAGAGCTTTAAGACTTCAGGCAGTTCTTCACTGGCACTTACACTTACACTCTACTCGACATGCTTGCACGTTTGCTCTGTACTGGGGATACCACTCCTTATATGAACTTATGCGCTTGGATCACTTGGAATGTGCCTTGGTGCAGTGAACAGCCATCTCCCCTCCCCCACCTAATCTTACGCCCCCTGCTCTCCTCTCCCTTCCATGTTTCACCCCCTTCCATCCTCATTCAGCGCTTTGAACTGCCTTGCCCACAATAAGCGTCTGATAAATTCCCCCAATGAAAATATATCCATTTTTTTTTCAAGTGAAGGTTCACCAAACATTTATAGACAACCTCAGAGAAAAACCTTGTTGTCACTGCCCACCCTAAAAAGAGACATTTAAACAGATTTCTAATCCTTGTGGATTATAAACCCTCCACTGTTTTGAGTTCCTGCCTCCCGCAGAATTCCCAGAAATGGACAATATAAAGTTTTACAGGCTAGAGGCATTCTTTTCCACCTCTTTTAGTTTACCAGTTAGGTGGTGCTGCAAGCACTGGCTATAGTCCTAAACTAGCGGCATGGGAAGTGAAATGGGAGGGAGCTGGGATGTGAGCAGCGGGACACAGACTGTAGATATTGTTTGGGTTCCTGCTGATGGCCATGCTAGGCCCAATGGTCCTTCCCACCCAATACTTGCTCCTCTGTGTACAATAACCCCCGCCAGATAACTTTGAGTTAGCTATCTGCTTTTTAGTGATGGTAGTGTTATTTCTAGGTAGCCTTTTAAACGGGAATAGCTTAATTGCAGCTGTTAACCAGCTTCTGGTGCAATCTAAATGGCTCAACGAAGTGTTCCTTCCGCCACTTGATTTATAACCAATATGGGTATTCTTGGGCTGTTCGTTGTACTAAAATGCTGTTAAAAAAAAAAAAAAAAAAAAAAAACGATTTGGTCTATAGTACAGGGATTATTGCATGCACTGCCGCAATATGCTGCGGTACTAACACCATTTTGATAGCTTTTGCCATCTTATGGGCCGGTAGTAAGTACCATTAGGGCAGTGTTCCTCTCACCCAAAAGGTCCGCCCAACTGAGCATGTTCGCCTTTCTATATAGGAAGGCGTTTTCGTGGCCACCAGTGGTTTACAGAAACGGAATCGTTCTCTTTCTCAAAAATTGTTTTCGTGTATTAGAGCAGTGGATGGTAATATGTTCACTTTTCATATAGAATGCTGGAAAAACTCCTAAAAATCATAAGATCTAAACAAACCTGCTTCTTTTATAACGTGGCTACAAATGTCTAATCGGGGCGGTACCCTTGAAAATGCGATGCACACAATCGGCAAATGTTTTAGTATTCTAGCCACAGCCTGCATTATGGCAGAACAGTTTCAGACTACAAACGTTTGCCAACTTTTCTAAAAAGATGGACGTCAAGACAAAGAAACTATGATCGTAATGGTGTGGGTTTAAACATGCTTGCATTACAAAATAATATGTAGTGTACACGTCCAATAACCCAATTGTAAAAATCTTCTCACTTTTCTGTTGGTGCCAGAGGCTGAATACTTGGACATTGTCAAAATAAAATACAAACACGAGGTCTGGAGCCAGAGTGAGCGTTGATATGGGCATCAGAATGTAGGTTACATTGCATGAATTTGAGTCGCTCACAATCGTCCCAGAAAGGGGAAGAAACCGGTCTTGTTGGGTTCACAGACATGTAGTGTAACTGCTTGCCGGTAATTCTCCTCACGCTGGGTCTAGTCGTCTTCCTCGCTGTTCTAAATGAATGGGGCCTCTCTCTGCCCTAAGACGGGGACCAACTCATCGTGCTCCGTTGTCTACCAAGCAATATACTTTATTTATTGTTTGCTTGTTAGGCTCTTATACAGCAAGTAAAATACTGTTTCAAAGCGCCCACAGGGCGAAGGGAGAGAACAAGGGAGTGAAACACCTTACAAAAAACAATATTTAAGAGCGGTGGGAGGAAAAAGGATGAACCTACTATGCCCTGTGAGTATTCAGTGTGTGTGCGTAAGTGCTGGGGAGTCCGAGCTCATGGGTGAGCCACAGATTAAGTGCTATGATCGTGCTACATGGCCAGAGCCTCCGGGGCTGAGGGTGTGCCAATGCAAGTGCTGAGGGTAGACAGGAGCTGGGCCGATTGGGTGTGGGAGGTCAGGGGTCCCGGGGGTGCATAAAGGCCATGGACACCAATCACAGAAACTGTGGGATTTGCCGAGGAGAGTGGAAGGGAAGGAGGAGGTAGAGGAGTCTTGAGGAGCTTTCAGAAGTTAAAGTCCTGCTCATGCCACAGTAGTTGATCACCTTAATGGAATAGGTGAGGCAGGTAGGCGGGGCTGATATGACAGGTGCCAGGAAGATTACACCTGTTAAGTTAAGTTATCCCGACTGTGCCACTTGTGACAGTCGGATCGCTGGCTCTGAGCCAAGTCCTGGCAGCGGCTCTGCAGTACAATAAAGCCAGGCTATCTGGGTAATCTCGCCAGAGCCATGAGCTACCTGGAGGCAGGAGCTGCCAAGTTTCACCTCAAAGTCCCTGGCTTTACCCTGATGTGGGCGATATAGACTAAAATGCTTAGCTGGTGAGGTTACGCTGCTGTCGGATTGTCAAAGCCCAGTTCCTATATGTCTGTCGGGGAAATTCATTACAAACTCAGACAGACAAGGAAGCTAGGCAAGACTTCTAATTGAAGCTATAAGTTTGACCCAAGACCCGGAAGTCTCTTTAGTGCAGGGCCATATGGATTCTAGGAGACAAACCACCAGATTGGCTATTGTGGCGAAACTGATTCATATTCAAAGTGCTGTTGCCAGGAAACAAATACAGTGGGATCCCATATGCCTTGTGAACAGGGATTCCTGCAGACAAATTTGTGCCAGTTGAAGAACTTCCAATGCACACAGCAATGTGTAGTGGTGTTGGGGGATCACTCCCAGGTATACAAGGCCGATACTTGGGGTCCGGACTTGCAGGGCACAACGCCCTCCCCAGGACAAACCAAGGACTCAGTCAGATGGTGAGTACAAACTGTGGTTTATTGCCAATAAAAGCAATGGGGATCAATACAAGAACACAGAAAGATTCCAGTACCTCACATCGTTTCATGGCACGTATGCCAGTTTTGTTTGATTTCCACGTCCTAGTCTGGGCCCGTCTTCAGAAACCTATCGGGCCGAAGGATTGGGTATCGAGAGTGCTATAACCTATACAATCACTGATACCTGTTATTCTACTGGCTCTTACATGTCAGGTGGCTGGCCTGTACCATCCCCAAAAACGATTCTATTACATTGCTGCAGAGTAGTGGCTTCACCATTGGTTCATGCCCCTTGTCATTCACCCCTGGAATACTGAACTGTGACTGGTCAAAGCTGCTAACCCCCCCCCCCCCCTTGCCACCCCAGGCCTGGGACACGATCGAGTGCTCAGCGCACTGTGCACCTCTTCAAGGTGATGTGAACGATTGTGTCTGTATTGACTTGTGTACACCACCTTGCCATACAAGAATATTCTCCTTACGGTAGCAACACTTTGTTGCGATCTGCATCTGGGTTGCTGAGACCGGCTCCCCTTTCTCACCATAGATGACTATCCATTGTATTGCTTGGCTGCATCATGTGTTTAGAGACCACGAATTTGAGCTCTGCAGCTTCCATTTATGAGGATTTATTCAGTTTCCCTGGAGCTGTTCCCTTTGTCTGGGGATTAGAATGTGTCTTCATATCTCTGACCTTGGCTTTGGGCCTGTCTCGCGCGTCTTGCTCTCTGCACAGCCTGTAGAGGAGAAGTTACATGCCTCTGCAGGAAATCCTGGCACCCTACCTCCTCTATGTTGGAAGCCTGAGATTGTGCCATGCTTGATAGCAGCAGTTGTGACCATACCACAGCGAATATTCGAAAGAAGATGCCCACTAAGAAAACCCTGCCAGATCTATTCCCGAAGAGACGACAATCTGAGGGAGGAACTCCCCGAAGGAATATGAAAAAGAGCGAAAGAGAGGCTAGTGGCGTCACAAGAGATGAACGTGACAAACTGATGATACTGGCTGAAGAGAATGTATGGACCATATAGCAACTGTTGGCGAAGTAAACAATCTAAACTTTTATATGCGAAAAGAAGATTGCATGTGTGTGACGCACTGCAGAAAATGCAAGCTGTTCAATAACTGTACAGATGCAGCAACGCAAGTAGAGTAATCTTAGAAGCTGGCTACACGTAGTGAATAGACTGCAGGCAAAGCCGCCATTGTATAGAAGCTGGACATCGGTGTCATGAATTTAGTAAGCATGGAACCATGGAGAGGAAAGGCCGAGAACTGTGTCGTAGCAAGAATTAGGTGAGATTGTGGATCTGAATGGAGAGGCTGTCCGGCCTAGTACCAAAGCTGAAGCAAGCAAAGGCCAGTTGATCTATTCTCAAAGGCAGTGAACGTGAGAAGCTGAATCAGCCCTTATTGAGGTGCAAAGAAAGCACACCAAGCGTGCCAAGTTTTATTCATTTAAGACATTTAAATGCTGCAAAATGGACCAAATCGTAGTCTCCGGTCACGTGAGTGAAGGGTGGAGATAGAGTTGAGCATGGAGTCCTAGAACGATGATAGTGCGTGCTTGCACGCCTTTATATTCCCAGAGACAAGAATACTCTGCAAGGCCAAGTTCAAAGATAATCTTATGGCAGAAGGCATGGGTGATGAGACGTTGGGCTAATTGGGCGGGGAGGTAAAGTGGAGGCCACCTCCTGGCACCAGGGTTTGAGCTTACGTACTGCTAAGTGAGCCAAATGTTCCAGACCTGGCGCGAGCGTGCCAACCAATTGTAGAGGGCCCTATATCGAAGGGCTTTCTAGTTTTGAGAGCCAATGATATACCGTGTACTTAATAGTGTTGAAGATGACGTGTTTTAGAGGTAGACCATGAGTTGTCCACCTGACAGTAGATTGCCAATCAAATTCAAGCCCTTATAGAAAGCATAATTGGATGTTCCCCTTGAGCCTATCGCAACCCCTTGTAGGTTTTTCTCATTTGCCACGTAGTACGACATCCCGTATGACAAATAATTAGTATATAAATGTGTTTGTATGTGATATTTACTAGGAGAAAACTCTAGCAAACGTCCATTGTGAATGTCCATTGTAACTCCCTGTTTTAGACAATTGATATTAAAATAGTAAAACTTTGCCATCTTCCTGAGTCGGTTTGATTATTTGTGTCAGTTATTCTGCGTTCCCATCCATTGCATGCGTGTTATCCAAAGGTCCTTATGCTCAAGCCTTAGACAACTCAGTTTGCCTTTTGTTCATGGCTTCGTGCGGTTTCAACATTGTCCATATAATACTGCGTTCCCTATGGATTACCTATAAGTGGTTCGATCAGGTGTCATATATACTCCTGTATGTCCATGCAAATATTGGGGTTAAGCATCAGAAAGCTTGCTCAGTATCTTTCGTGCCTTGCGGTTCTGCGTTACTGCATTTGGCTAATGACAAAATAATAAAAGCATTGACAGCATGTATTTGTATCTGTCCTCTAGCTATAGAACTGTGCGCTCATGTTCTTTATGCATACGAGTGTGCGTTTATGTGGTCAGTGCGGACTGCATATGTTGTTCATGTCTAAGGCTGCTATGCTGTGGTGTCACGGATGACGTCAGTACCATGCCTTCTTGGGGTTTAGTCGAGGCTGTCCATATAGGTCTCTGTCCACAATCACTGGCTCTTCTCCCACACGTGGGAAGACTTGCATTGTATTTGGTCTTTATGGCTGGCTGAGAGGATATCTTTCAGTGTCCTTATTGATCATTGGTGCACTCGGGATTCGTCCAACATAAAATGAATGTCGGCGAGCGTTCCTAACTCTTTGTTCTGAAAAGAACTTGGGGGGCACGGAGGGGTGGTCTTGGGACTCCCTCATTTTGTCGTTTCCATAATGGAAGTGTGAAGACCATGGGCAGTTCAAGCTTAGAACTGCAAAATGTGGATTTCTGCCTGACGCCAAGAGAGCTGCCTGTGGAAGCTGATAACCCACAGTAAGTTGGGGAACCTAACCCGATCGAACGACTGAACCCTTCTGAGAGCCCCATACAGCTAGAGAAGTATCAAATCCAATTAGGCAAATGGAGCAAGTTCATGCCGTTTTTTAATTTTTTTTTATAAAAGACAAGGTAATGGGAGACCGTCTTCCATGACCCAGCAGTGCAGAAAGGGAGAGTGCTTGATCCCAGGTTAGGGAGACATGGAACCACAGACTCCTGAGGCGAGCAGTCATCCAGAGATTGGTCCACTTGAGTGGGGATGTGTCAAACCCTGATTTTGAGGTTGAAAACTTACTTCTTTAGCCATGTGCTCTATCAGCCTTCAACTCTCCTCATCTAGCTCCATCATCCGATTCCTAACCTTATGCTGATATTGCGAGCAGTAATTGTAAAGTAATTGGTTTTATATATAACACGCTTAATACCCAGAGGTTTCTAAGCGCAGACCCGGGGATCAAACATGTGTTGCCCATGTCGTCTAGCCTCCAAGATGAGCGTGTTGCCCCTGAGCTATCCTCCCAGCAGTAATAAGACAACTGGCTTCTTATAACTTTGATGTATAAAAACATCCAAAGATTTTGTAAGGCCGTGCTGACCAAGACTTGTTAGTGGAAAATTAATTAGAGTATGATTCTCTAAGCAGGAGGTTGTATGCATAGCTGCATTGCAAATTTCTGTCTGAGAAGCCTCCTCTCACTTCTGAATAGGTAATCACCAGGTCAATGGTAGACATGGCCTGAATCATAGGCAGGACAGCCACACCCATTGCATCTAAAATTGTTAGGTTTGACAGATGGATCTAATGGATTATACTTCCAAAAATCTCTTCATGCAGCCTGGGTGAACTCTAAAAGTAATACTAAAACAATAACCAACTCAGACGCTTCCTTTCTTTTTAAGCATATGCCTAATGTCTGATCAACATTCCAACTTTGCAGACATTGCTTTTCAACCAAGGTTGGTAGGAGGAAAAATGTTGTAGGCTGAATGTTGTTCGGGATCAAGTCAAATGATTGAGCTGGAGAGAGACCAACAGGGCGCACGGTAAAGATGGACTCCTAAGGACGATGCTCTCTAAGCTACTCTTGGTTTATATTGTATTTTCCTTGTCCCAGAGTCAGATCCCCATACTCCGGTTTCAATTTTGAGTGAAATGTCTGCCTAGCCTCATTGTTGATCTCCAGAGAACACTCCGATACAGGGGACACAAGAGAAGGGGGAACCTCAGTGGTTTCATATGGGTGTGGAGAAGTCACAGCGCCTCAATGCCCCTGGGCTGCTTGCACGCTATATACATAAATGTAAATAAATAAATAAATGTGCTCCAGTGACAACGCCCAATGAAAAGACTTTTGGTATTTTCAAATGTGCCTTCACAAGTGGCAATGAAAAACCAAATGAAATCTGGGAAATCCGTGGGTCAGGAGGCGACTGGAGTACTGAGCAAGAACAAGGTGCTGTCTTGGCAGTTTCTCTTTTTGATCCTTTTTGTGCCTAAACTGTACATTTGGTGCAGATGGATAATTTCTGAGTTAGACAATGGTCAATTATTTTGGATTTGAGAGAGATCTCTTCAGGAATGTATGGATTAAAGGGTCCACATATTCTATCTTGCCAATATCGGAGAGTTAGTTTGGTTATTGTGGAGTACTTTAGAATTGTGAGTCTCTATATTCCAGAACAGGACACCTTGTCCTCAACACAGATTGGTGAATTTATGTTGGTGCTGAACCTGGCAAGCTTTCTAGGGAAGCTTTGGTATGTTTGGAAGTGTCTGTAACAGAGGGAAGTAGTACAGGCTAAACAGGGGATGCATAAGGGCAAACTGTTAGGGCCCTGACTTTACAGTTTTATTTTTATAAGAGATTTCTGGATGTCTTGGGATCTGAGTTACAGAAAGTTTTTAACGTAATAGTAAACGGTAATGAAATTCAGATCTTTTTGGAGGCCACCTCCAATTAAAGTAATCCCAAAAGAAGGCAGAAATTCAGTAAGAGTTTGTTTATATTAGACCCTTATCTCTATCAAACGTAGATGCCGAAATCTTTACTACACTGTTTGCCATGAGATTAAAACAATATCCCCAAGTCTTACGACTCAGATCAGGTGGGTCACCTTAAGGGTAGGTAAGGAGCGGACAATGTATGGAGGACCATAGACCTTATTAATGTGGTTAAGGCCATCACCTGATGACCTAGTCTTGCTTTCCCTAGACACTGAGAAGGTACTCTGGTCAGCAGTAGGTGCTGAAGGGATATGGATTTGGCCTGCATGGCCCATGCGACAAGCTCTCTTCCGCTCCTACTGCCTTGGGCGGGCAGAATGGGTAATGCAAGTGGTTTTATAGGTTCGCCCTTCTGCCAACCATGTTGGCCTCACTGTGCATGACTCTGTAAGAAAGGAGTGCAGGGTGTCTTAGTTGGATAGTGAGAAGGCAGAAGCAGAAACCTTCAGTGTTGATTGATGCAGGTCGGAAATGCCCGATACCTATGCGTCGATATGAAAATCTGTTTGTACTGACCAGGCAGGTTAGGCATATGGGCAGCCCCCGGATTGTGGCATACAGAAATTAACGGCACGAAAAGATGAACAAAGCAGGGGTGCCCCCCTCTTCTCTTAGCTCTTAATATTGGCATCAAAGATGAGGCAGAATGGGCTTATGAAAGGCGAGCATGAATACAAATTGGGTTTATTTGACAAAGGTAACCTTTGTCTATTTACCCTAGCTAAAGGCCTCCATACCTGAGCTAATGATTGACTTACATAATTTTGGGAACCTATTGGTATATGTGAGGAGCCAGAAATGAGACTCGGATACAAGGGGTTCATAGTTTTGGTCAAAGACTTTTATTAAAATAAAAGGGGGTTGGAAAATGCCTCTGTCCCTGCTCTAGAGGTGTTTCCCTGCCTAAAACAAAACTAAGGGTTTGCCAATTGGCAGAATGGTCAAAGGAAAAAAAATCCTGTATTCAGGTACTATTCTGACCCTCACAATCTAACAAATTTAAACTCCAAGGTGAAAAGGGTAATGGCTTTGGCCTTGAGTGGATTATAAATGTTCAAGTTCAAAAGGAAAATGCGTAACTCCAACGCAAGTTCCAAATGGATAGTTCCTTGTTCCAGAGGGTGGTTTCTCTTCCCCTGGATTTCTCTTCCCTTTTTTTTTGTTTATTCAAAAATGTCAGTTGATTGAGTTTCTCTCAATCAACACAACTGGTTCACAACACAACTTGATTCTTTGCCTTTCTCTTGCTAGGATACCTGTTTTACTCTCCTCCCAGGTTTTCACTCCTCTTCCCTTTTGGTTTCACACAGCCTTCTCAGGACCCCTGTAGGTGTTGTATTTCTTATACATTGTTCAGTTTGTCATTGCCTGGTGTGTTTCCCTACCAGGACTTTCTCACATGAACACTCTTGCAATTGTTGGTATATTCTCCTGCTAGGGCCTTCTTAATCTGCCTATTTTCTCAGTCTTTTCATTCATTATTCCAACTTGTTTTCTCATTTCATTAAGTACTGAGACTATGAAGGTTGTTGATATACAATGGGGTTTTATCATTCCCCTTTTCCAAATATCAAATTTACCATTCCCTGGTGTTCCAATCCTCCACTGCAGGCTTACTGGTATTATGCTTTATATTCCACTTCACCTGGCCTTGCACTGTCTTTTCTCATCTCCTGTGGTATTTTCCCCCCCACACCCAGAAGCGATAGTGCCTCACCAGCAGAGCGGCTTCCCGCGGTTTCTGTATCTTTCTTTCTCTGTTTCTCTCTCTCTCTCTCCCTCTCCTTCTCCCGCTCCTCCTTGCTCCCTCTCCCCCTCTTGCTCCCTCCCCCTTGCCCCCTCTCCCTCCCCCTTGCTCCCTCTCCCTCCCCCTTGCCCCCTCTCCCTCCCCCTTGCCCCCTCTCCCTCCCCCTTGCTCCCTCTCTCTCCCCCTTGCTCCCTCCCCCTTGCTCCCTCTCTCTCCCCCTTGCTCCCTCTCCCTCCCCCTTGCTCCCTCTCCCTCCCCCTTGCTCCCTCTCCCTCCCCCTTGCTCCCTCTCCCTCCCCCTTGCTCCCTCTCCCTCCCCCTTGCTCCCTCTCCCTCCCCCTTGCTCCCTCTCCCTCCCCCTTGCTCCTTCCCCCCCTCCCCCTTGCTCTCTCCCCCCCTCCCCCTTGCTCTCTCCCCCCCTCCCCCTTGCTCTCTCCCCCCCTCCCCCTTGCTCTCTTCCCCCCCCTCCCCCTTGCTCTCTTCCCCCCCCCTCCCCCTTGCTCTCTCCCCCCCCCTCCCCCTTGCTCTTGCCCTCGCTCCCTCGTTCCCTCACTAGCACCCACATCCGGGCTCACACCTCTAACTCCCTCCCTCACTCCACCCCCCAACTTCACCTTGTCCCACACTTCATGAACACTCTTCCCACATACCTTAAGAACTCTCAGAGCCTCCACTCGCCATCTTCACCCCCCACCATCTCACCTACACACCCCACAGGCCCCCACGCGGCCTCTACTGGGGGATGCCCTCACAACCCAACCGGCCCCCTTCTTGCGACCCTAGGGGCCAACCCTCCCCACCCTTATGTCCCACTCTCATTCATACTAGTCAACGCCATATCTGTCGCCAAAAACAGACACGCATTCGTGACTTCATCTACATTGAAAACTCAGATATCATGTTCATCACAGAAACCTGGTTGTCCGACTTCTGACCCATCGCACACGAGGCATTCTCCCCTCTGACTACACGTTATCACAACCGAGATAGGAGAGCAGGCAGGATTACCATCCTCTATAGACACCCCCTAACCATCTCGCACTCGAGGCACAGACGTGCAAGGCAGACTAAATCACTCCTAGTGACATTTCTCCTCAGCCCTTTAGACCCCCATAGCTCTTGCTCATCTACAGACCCACCCCCCCGGCTACAACAGACACTTTGGTAACTCCCCTAGCAACTCCTTAGTGGCCATCCTGATCCTCCCCCCCCCCCCCCCCCCCCCCCCCCCCACCACTCTTAGACAACCTGCAAGCCCTCAACATGACTCAGCAGGTAGGTGTCACTCACACAGCAGGACATGGTCTTGATGCAGTCTTCAGTTCCACCAATCTTATTTCCATGCTCGCCCCTCGACCGCACACGTGGACATACCATTCAGCCATCCCTTTCTCACTCCTGCCATCCTCACCGCATGGTTAACAGTCTACCACCCACACGCATCTTGATCTGGAACAAGATGGTGGTAAACCCAGACATGGCTGACTCCCGGCTCTTCTCTCTTCACAACCAACTACCGGTCAAAGACCTACTGACACTGACACTGACACTGACACTGACACTGACACTGACACTGACACTGACACTGACACTGACACTGACACTGACACTGACACTGACACTGACACTGACACTGACACTGACACTGACACAGAGACACACACCACCCCCCCCCCCCCCCCCTGCCTTTCACCTCTTCAATCTCTACATGAGCCCTCTACCCGCACTTATCTGATCACACAACCTCACATGCTACAACTACACAAACGACACGCAAATAATTTTTGAAGATTCCCAAGTCCGTCTTCACCCCCCGGCCCCCCATCCTGACCTTGCATCCTGTCTCACTGACATTGACCAGTGGATGACCACCCCCCTCCCCCGCTGCATCCATCGCAGTTACCCAGGGGTTGCACCCTGAACACGGACCTGACACTCACTACCCACATTAACACTGTGTTGTGTCTAAGACTTGCTACCTAAACCGCTGCACTCTCCGAGTCATCTTCCCGTACCTCTCCAACCCTTAGAGTCACCGTAGTCTTGTCCATTGTCCTCTCCCTCCTAGACTACACCAACTCATTCTACTTTGTGCCCCTGCCTACCAACTCCAGAAGCTCCAAAGGGACCAGAACTCTGTAGCTAGGCTTCTCCTTGCCCTCTGCCCCAGAGAGCACCCGCCCTCTGTTTCCTCCTTTGGTTCCCGGTCCGACAACGTGCCGCTTTCAGAGCCATGTGCATTGCTCACTGTGCCCAACACAAGACGGCCCCAGAAAATCACCCGCTACAACCCAAAAGACACTGGTGATTCCCCCCATCTTCAAATAAACTAGACTAGGAGGCTCTACCTTCTCCGTCCAAGCCCCCACTATTTGGAATTCAAAGCCGCTTGACATCTGACGTATTGAGAACCACTTGGCATTCGGCAGGGCCCTCAAGACATATCTATTCCCCTTAGCACCATGACAAAGCCTGCCCTTTTGAGCTACCCACTGACAATAGGCAGGCAAGGGCAGCAAGGAACTTCAGTCCATTTACCGAATGATGGTAAGAACAAGCTAATAACCTCCAGGAAAAGAAAGGAGAAAGTCTGTGTCACATCTACGAAAACAAGAAGCCAGCCTCAGCAGATGGTTGCGTATCACACGCCATGCTTATGGAAGAGAGCTTGGATCAGCAACACCGAAGGTGCCATCAGAGCCTGAGAAGGGCCGAAAGAGAGCATACCTCATGGAGAGTGATTGTAAATGAACAAGCAAAGGGGGTCAGAGAAGCCCATAGCCCACAAGGGGCTGACCAAGAGCATATCCCTAGACTGGGTGAATGAGAGCGAACAAACGAAGGGGCCGAGCCCGGAGGATAGCTCAGGGGCAATGTGCTTGCCTTAGAAGCAAGGTGACACAGAGCAACACAGTTTCGATCCCCAGGTCCTCTGATGGCATACCCTTGGACTGGGCAACCAAAACGGCACAATGCCAGGGGCTAGAGAAGCCTGTATTCCGCCAGAGACCAACCCTAAGCCTACCGGAAGACCGGGTGAACGAAACCGCAGCAGGAGAAGTCTGTGAGGGCCAAACAGAGAACATGTCCCTGGATGGGGTGACCTAAACTGAACAGCCAACCGAGCCAGAACCACCCAGGGCTAAGAACAGTATAAATCACGAAAAGGTGAAGAAACCAAGAACCGGATCAGGGAAGCTTGGTATCTATCTGGTAACATCAGGTGTGAGAGGCTGGAAGGGCCCAGGAAATCAACATTCTTGGATTTGGGGTTACTGAGACACCCACTGTTAAATGCACCTATCCCTGGAGAAGAGAAACTCCGAGAGCTGGATGAGGTCATTGTGTTATTTATTTATTAACACCACAGGAACTTTGAGAGACACTTTTTTTGCTTCATCCTTCCTTTGATTTTTGCAATTCAATAAACTTTCCGAACACTGGGCTTGAATGTCGAAAATCAGCGACCACTACTTTCTTCTCCCTCTGCCTTTTTTCCTTCCCTTATTTGTGAGACATCCTGACGAGCACCTTTTTGTTGTTTTATAGGATAGTGGACTCATCTTGGAGGTAGGGATTAGAAGAGGTTTTCTTTATTTTTCGTCAATAAACTAGAGTTGAACTATGCCTTTTGTGTCCTCCTCTGTCTGACCTACCACAGGTAGTAAAGGGGCTGAGCTATAATACTTCTGCAGTCTGGCCTGACGAGCTAGCCTATGCCACATTCTTATTATGCAGTGGAGCAGATTGTCTTCAATCTGCATATGCACAGCAGCCCTTATGAGTTTCTTCACAAGCACCATCTTTGTGGCTGATAGCATTTTGACTTTGACATAAGGCCTGTTTTCCGGTTGGCTTAAACGGGAGATGTATATTGCTCCTTGTGGGGTGAGACAATGTCGTTCTGGATTATTAATAATAATAATATCTGGCACACCCATCCTTTTTTAGCATATGGATGGATCAGTGTCTCCCATTTAGCATGTACATACTACCTTGCTTGCATGTTAAGGAAAAGGTAAACATATCTAGGTAATACCACTATTTGTATCGGAGGTACCCACCCTACCTCTGATCAATAAGGTAAGGTTGCACATCGGTCAACCTGCTCCTATAGGCGTTTGATGGATGTTCTGAAGTGTGTTTGATCTAGCTTTGTCCCTACTGTCAAATGCACCATGATATCGAACTCCCTTTTCCTTCCATTCCCTATCAAAATCAACTCAGTCACTGGGCAAAATCTAATGGAAACCACCTCAATGAGGAAGCATATTCTAATGAAAATGAACAGCCAAAATGTTGCCCATATAAGGGGGACGCATACACCATCTTTAGTAGAGTCTAGTAGTACACTGGTATTATTGCTGCCACATCGCTTTTTGTTTTTTCTTATTCTGTCTTCGTTGCTCAGCACTAAAACTTTTGTAACATTCTATGGTAGGCCATCTGGCCCATGGTCATTGAAAACAATGAGGAAGTATCCTGTCAATGGCCACCTTGTGCACATCTAACCAGAATGTTTAATGAACCAATAGGTGGACCCCCTTTATTGCACAGAAAAAGAGAATATCTTTGTTTATCTTATTGCTTCCCAAGTTTCCATGTTGGGCATTCACCAAGTGCCCCTTGCAGCACTGACAGATTGCAACCTTCTAGGTAAGCAAATTCATTATACAACTTGATGCCTCCAGAAGAACAAGTTGGGAAAATGATTTACCAATTTAGGTCCACGTCACCTCTGGATCCTATTACCCTGAAAGTCTTAAAGATCGGAAGAGATTTATTATACACTCTTACTGTTGCTTTGAATCACTCTGAGTGCGCGCTCTATTCCATCAGCCTGGAAAAGTGCTCTAGTGACCCCACTTCTGAAAAAGTCTTCTTTGGAATCCTACACATCCAGCTAATTCTCGCCCTATTTCGCTCCTTAGATTTCTTATGAAAGTCTTAGAAGCCATAGTCCTGCCTCAATTAAGACATTTCCCGGAGGAGGCTATGATTTTGGATCCTTTGCAGTCTGGTATTCGGCCTGCAATGGGCACCAAGTTTGTATTGGTGTCGGTTGTTGACCTCACAGGGGCGCTGGAAGAGGGTGCGGTAGGATTTCTTATTCAGTTGGATTTATCTTTTCTTTCAGAATGGTTACAATCCCTCCCCCCCCCCCCTCCCTATAGGTCCACCTCTACTATCCTCACTTGTGGAGTTCCCCAGGGTTTATCCCACAGGCATTACGCGGACCCCGTGGTTGCTTTGTCTAGAATAGTGATAATGGACTATTGCAACTCCACCCTTTTTCACTGCGGACCCGTGAACGTCATCGTGGAGGCTCTCCGGCTCCCTGTCCTGATCGTGCAGCTCGCCATGACTACTGGGGTAAGCCTGGTTGTCACCTCATGTGTGCACTACAATTCGGAACGTTTTTGGGGGCTAATGCACAATGAAAACATCTGCGCTTGTAAATTCACCAGCACCAAAAATCGCGCAATGCTTGTGTGTCCCACGCCCGCTGGCCCCCAGGATTTGTGTTGCTGCCCCCCCCCCCCTCTGTTCCCCTGTGTTGTTGCTGTGTGCCCCTCCTCCCTTCTGCCTCCCCACCCCCTTTTTTACATTGCTGGAGTTGTCTTGATTCACAAAGGATTCACCACCAATGACTTTTTGCCCATGTGTGGATTGACTTTGGACACCTTGACTTGCAGGGCTTCAGCCACTCAACTCTCATGCTGGTCCTTCCCTGGATCTCCCATTCAGGTTGGTCCTGAATCATGCTGTGCCTTTTTGGCTTTGTGAATTCCTTGCCTACATTTTGTTCCCTTGCAACATTATGTGCCTTACTGACCCCTGCAATCTGTTTTTGCTCTCCCCTCTGCTTCTCTGCTCTTTTCACTGTTTATTCTGTTCTCTTCTTTTCTCCCTATCTGCCTCTCCCTCTCTCCCTTCTTACTTCAATGCACTTACTCTATCTCAATGGTCCCTGCACCTAGCATGATAGTATCTGTTGGTCTCCTCCCCCTCTCCTCCTCCAGCACTATCTGAAATGTCGTCAAGCCTAGTATGATAGCTGCTCGTTTTGACCACTCCCTCTTTATCCCCTTCCCCCCCACTCCCCTCCCTCACATTGTGTAATTCTCGGGCTCTACCAGAAATGTTGTCTGGCCTAGTACGGTAGTCGCCTGTCTGTTTCCCATTACCTTTCTATTTGTAGCTTAGCACTTTCACTATATGAATTGTCGCTAGGCCGAGTATGAGTTTATTTTTTCTTCACATTCTTGTTGTTCATGGCCTTTAAGAATGTTTGTATTTTCCCTTGTTCCCTCCCTTGTCGTGAAGCGCTTTGAAAGACATTGTGTATAGGTGCTATATAAATATACCATCATATCATACTGGCTCACCAAAATATCACCTGAACATTTTTGCAGACGTCGCAAGCCCGGCTACCAAAGTAGGCTCCTGTTTCTGCTACGCTTCGCAATTTTCACTGGCTCCCGGTTGAGAGCAGATTGAAGTTTAGGGCTCTGTTTGATTCCTATAGCCCTACATAAACTGAGTGTGCTATATCTACAGGAGATGATTATAGCCTATGTGCCTACCAGAGATCTTTGATCTGCTAATCTCCATCCGCTGCGGGTTCCAAGGTTTTGTAAGGTTACTTGGTGGCAGAACCTTTTCAGTGGCTGCCCCTATTCTACGGAACACTCATCCACTTGATGTAATACAGATGGAAGACTACACCAATTTCCAGAAGGCTCTTTAAACCTCCCTCTTCCCTGTTTAAATGAGAATGTGAGGTTACCACATTGACATTCTCATTTACCCTTTACCAGCCGATCCTTCTGTGGCTCTATATTAATTCTTGGACTGGCTCCCTCAGGTACTAGAATCTCAGTGCCAGGATACCTTTGGGCGGTAGAGCGATTGACAAGTACCCAATAACATAACATGCCTCTCATTACAAGTAATTACATTTAGCCTGACTCGCAGCCCCAGCTCCTAGCTTGTTCATTTCGCCTGTAGATATACCATTGTATGCCAATCACTGGAACTACTCTCCCTCACTAGAACTGGGCCAAAGTAACTGAAAAACCCCTGACCCTGCCAACTGTTGGGCAGAATTATATGCAGTACCCTTTGGGAACACTACACACAGTTAAGACTACAAGTGACAGTACAATTTCACCTTTGGTACAAGCCTGTACTACAGTTGTAGTGGTAGCAGTAGCAGAGCAGCAAGACTCATCTCAAGAGAAGTGAGCAGTGCAAATAGTTACACAAAGGACAGCAATTACTATGATTCAGGCAAACACTGACACAAGGTTTCTAAGTAAAAGAATATATATTTATTTACTCAACAGTTGTATAACATTTCACTTTTCTAAGCAAGTTAAAAATCACAATCATAAATAGACCACACCACTTCCCTTAAATTCCAGACAAGTTAAGCTCACAAAATGAAGTGGGAGCAAAATGGCACTCCAGCAATTTAAAAGGGAGGGAAAAACAAAGTTATTAGAAATTTGGCAACACCAACAGGTAAGTAATCGGAGTAATAGAACAAGAGAGGCTACAAGGTTAAAATCTGATAGAAAAGGCTTAGGGCCAACGTCAATGGTTCAAAAGTCTTTTGCTCAAGATAATAGGTTCAATGTAGTTTGCAGTAAAGTTTGTGGCACAGATTCCGGACGAGGTTGGTTGGTTCAAAGAGAAGAGGACAAGCCCTCGGATTGGAGAAAGATTTCAAACACTTTCACCGCTGCTGATCGAAACGGACAACCGGATTTGCACAGTACCTTAAAACGGGCGGGGAGCTGAGGTGGATGTTCCCGGTGGTTCCTGCAGGCTCACGGTTCCTGAAGTGACTGTCGGACTGACAAGAAGTAGGAAGACTGGAGGGTCCTGCGTCACCCAGGGAAGAAACCAGCAGCAGAGCAAAACAACAAATAAAAGGTGTGCTCCTTAAAACCCAAGCACGGTCTGACCTTCCTGGCTATCCGGCCCACTGTAGCTCTGTACAGCGAACTCGACCAGAGGAGGGGTCCTGGCTTGTAGTTTGGGCAAACTGGTTGGTCCCACCAGCTCAAGGGAAAAGTTTCCTGGAGGATCTTCTGTCGTCGGATTCGGACCTGCAGCAGGGCTTCACCGGGCGGTTCAGTCGTGGTAGGGGTCCTCTTCTTCCAGTTCCTCATTGGTTCTTTCATTCCAGTGGCGACTCTGCTCTTCCAGTCCCAGAGACCTGCTTTTTATGCAGTTTTCCCCCATTCATACAGCCTGGCTGTCAATCACACAGCAGGGTGGCTGGCCTGGCAAGGCCAGTCCCCTTAGCCAATCAGACAAGAGTGTGACTTGGGTTACTAAGGCAACCCATGGCAGGGGTCCGAAGATCCCTCCCTCACATCCTGCCCACCTAGATGATCAGGCGCCTTAAGGAGGGCTTCTGTGCAGAAGCCCGCAAAAAGACAGCGAACAAAGGAGTCATCCCCAGTTTGGCGCGCAGAGTAAAACACGAGAAAGACTTTAACAAAAAGAAATGGTGAATAAACCCAGCCGGTACCAAAATAAAATGTATTTGGTCAAGCGGGTTTATACAATACCACGTTTATATAATATAATCGCGGTAGGAAAGTTAGGGTAGATACCACTGCCAGCAGCCAAGTCTTGGTGTTAAGGGAGCGAAACAAGGCTCCAAGAGGCACAGACAAAAAGGGATAATAATTAACCCTTTCCAGTACTCCATGTAAGATGGGGTGTACTGGGTCTGCAGTTTAAAGTGACTATATAAAGTTAATGGCAAGTTTACCTGTTTCTGGGGGACAGTAGTCAGCCCCAGAAAAATGGAGTCAGTGGGAAGTCTCAGACACCCCTGTGTCGCTGCACTGAAGGTGCTGTGTAACGCACACAAAAAGTGGTGCACATGGTGTAGGTGAGGTTCCAGTGCCCAAGATCACACACACAGTGAAAATACATACAGCAAAACACATGTAAGAGTGGAAAAAAGGCTCACCCTCTTACCAGCTGAAAAAGATAAATCCTAGAAATCCAGCAAAGCGGCTGGGGGACTCTTTAGGTAAGGGAAATCAGCCATTTATGAGAATTCTCCCTAACACCAACCATCGACCATTGCCCATAACAACCAAAGCATCTTCAATAGAGTGATAACAACCATCCACTGAGAGTATCCCAAAGCACTTCAGCAAACCTCTGTGAAAAACCTGAAGGTGTCTCACCCGCTAGTCCCGGGGATCTGTCCTCCAGGTGGCCATGACACGGTCATCGCTTTTGGGTCCAGTTCCTGGGCGTGGACTACTCCAGGAGGAACACCTGGATGAGGGGGGGCTACAGGGAGTGAAAGTGGGACACCAGATGGCAAGACGCAGTATCCCCTTCCCTCTGTGGGATGTATTGACCCACTCCGCTATGCGGCATCACCCTGCCAGTTATGGTGAAAGAAACGGCAACAATGGCGGCAAAACCCTTGTGCACGCCAAAAACCTATAAAAAAACCATGTGCTTGGCACACAAAAATGAGGGATGCACAACCTGCGACCCATGGTGCATGTGCAGTGGAATAGAGCACCCCCCGCAGAAAATGTGCCATTGGGCTCCATGACCAGCAAACGGAGTGCAGAGAGAGAAGCAGCACTTTGTAAGTGAAACCCCAAAATGTGCCCACAAATGACACCTGCTTTGTTGCTAAAAACTCCAAAATGCTAATCACAACACTTCTCAACATTCAAAATCTTGCCTGGTGCTAAAAGTCATGTATCTAATGAAGTATTGTGAACATACAAAGTCGTAATGTGAAGAGCAAAACATTCTTCAGACAAACTGGATTGTCTGAAAACTGACAGCCTATGCCAAAATCTGGGTGCAGTACCCTGGGCTACCTGAATGACAGCTGTCAGATGAGTTACCGATGAAACTTTAAAGTGAGCTAAAACTAAAAGTCTGCTGGATTAGGAAACATAAAAAGGATTGTTGCCAAAAAGGAATACAGATTTTAGTTGTGTTTTTGATCCCACAGATTTTAAGGCTAAGAAAGTAATGGATTTGTTTGATGCAACAAATGTGGTTTTGGCTGGATTTAAGAAGTTAATTAGCCTGGTTGAGCTGCAAGAACTGGAAAAGCAGGTTTTTTTTCTCCTAGGAGGAGGGCCTTCCTCTCAGCAGAAACTCACTGGGAGATGATAATTGCGGGTTAGAACAGACTCTTGTCTACAGAAAGAGAAGGAACAATGACGAGCCTTGCAGCCCAGGAACTGGAGGTGTGAAGGTGGTCGTAAACTCTCCTGGAAGGAGCTTCCCCCAAGGAGGGTGATGCACTGGACTCCCAGCAGAGACAAAGTGGTGGAGCCAAGCAACCATCTGCTGTTAAGAATGAACAATTTTTAAAAGACTCATAACTTGTTATTCAAAGGGGTGAAATATATAAAGGACAGAGTTGAATTTTTGGCTGCACGTGTGAAGAGGCGGTAGAACTGTGTGACATGTTCTGGACACGAATGGCAATATATGTGGTTTTGAGCGAAATGTATTCATGTTAGAATTGTGAAAATTCACACGCACACACATTTGTGGAAAGTTGCATAACATTTGGAAATTGTGTTCATAGCGAAAAGGACAACATTCTGTAGAAAGTTGAAACAAGATTCCACCGCTGCAGGGTTTTGAGGAATAGCTGCTACATAAAATGTGACCTCTTTGTGTGTGTGATTTGTATAAAGGTGACCAATGTAGAAATGTACATTTAGTATCAAATATGATTTTGAGACCAGTGGCTAAAGGGAGGTCTCTGAGGACTGTAAAGCAAACCGTAAAATGTGACATCCTCCGGCCTTTATTCAATCACTCAAATTGCAAGGCAGAGATGAATTTTGATCCTATCCCAGCTCACAGGGTCAAGTTTAGCTTTTTCATGTCATTGTAAAGCATAAATAGAGACAGCTGACAGCACATAGGGACTCACAGATCCACTCACTTTCCACTCACTTTCCTGATTCCCGCAAAGCACTCTGGTCCAACATTCTACATCCAGCTTTAACATTATTCCAGATCCAGAGGCCAAGACTCTTGTCAGCAATAGAGAACTATCGATTTCCAGCAAGGCCCAAATCCTCAAATTTATTCTCTCCACCCAGTGAAGCGCTGTGTTGTGTGAGAAGGCCTTCTGAACCAGTATCCAGAAATTCTCTGGCTTCCCACCACTAGGCTTGCCTGAGGAACTCTCTATCCTGCTGATGAAAATACCCACAGACTAGGAGGTCCGATCCTGTGCAAACCGGGTGACCGGCCTAGCTGATCCAGTACCGTGCTTGATGTGCTGTCTTTCCTAGACCAGACCCAATCCAATGACCAGAGCTGACGGTCCAATTTAAAACATTTCCTGTGAGTATCAATAGGAAGAACTGTGGCCTATAGTATATTTGCATTGTTTTATCCTTATCTCAAACCCATCCTATCTTTCATTCAGAACCAGTATTTTTAGAACTATCTTTGCGCTGACCCTTTTCTCATCTGAAAAAGTAGCATTTCCACAGTAGGCAGGTTACATTGATCACGTGACTGTAAGATCCCTCTGTGGTATTCGCTTTTTCATAGTCATCCTCTAGTGTGAACAAATCCATCTTTCATTTTCTAAGTGCATTTCTGTTTTCCATTCTTGCGCCTATTTTACAAAACGACCTTTACTAAAACCTCTAACTCCCTCAGTTTTTATGATAGAAACCTCAACTCCTACTTGTACCTGACATCTGTAGCTATTCATAGAACCCACAACCGCGTTGCAAAACAGTGTGATTCTCCCGTTCTCATGAATATCGCGCATGGGAAAGTTTGCTGCGAATTACAATTCTGAGAAATTTTTACACGTGTGTGTTAAGACGGATTTCTGAACTCCGTCCTGGTGGCGCAGAAGTTCAGAAGGCCAACCTAATTACTTGGAACAGGGTAACCTCTGGACGAGCCAGACCAATCAAGGTAGCGATCGCGGCGGTCAAGACTAGGTCTCAAGAGGGGTGAGGGTGACTGAAAGCCCGCAATGAGCACACAAAGCAAGATCACTTACAAACTACTCCAAACAGGTGTTATATAAAAATATATACACATTTAACTTAAGGCCTTTAAAACAATGACCGTAGCGAGAAAATCACACTATCACGATATTAAACCAACACATACCATATCAACACAATATATATACAAATATGACAGTCGCAAGCGTTATATGCACGAAATGTGTAGTCCACCTGAAAGGGAAGGAAAACAGGCAGTGCGATACAATGCTTAGACTCAGTTCGCCTTCAGAGGCACCTAACTAGATGGAAGTCCGAGCCCTGCGAAGAGTGGAGCCTTGTGCTCAAAGTACCTGCACGCGCTGGCGCCAACAGGCAAAAGGAGAAGCTCTTCAAAGGAAGTCAGGCAGTTCAGTTTAGTGTATAAAGAAGAACAAGTTCCGCGACTCAAGTGCAGCCTCCACAGTGGGCAGAAGCAGAGCGCGAGTACGGACAAGGGTGCTGTTTTACACAGCGGGGAAAAGCAATGGGCTCCTGCAGGAGGGCGACCAGATCCTAGCTATGCTACTCACCGGTCCCCGATGCAAGCAGACCCATGCCCGATGCAAGCAGACCCAGGCTTCTGCGCGTCAGTTTCAGCAGATGGCAGGTTCAGAAGAGCAGGGAACGCCTCGTCGTCGTGTTGAGTAAAAAGACGTCCCAATCGAAGAAACCCGCACAGTTTTGTCACCACAGCAGGGCAACGGAGCGGCCGTGTGTATCTGAGACAAATGTACACTACTCACTTCAGACCTGGGAACGCCAAGTGTACGAAGCGTGTGAGAGTGACAAGGACTCGAAATACTACACAACCTGGCGGCGGTTACAGAGCAAGACTCCCGTGTAAGCTGGTCAGTCAACTGGATGGCCCAGAGACGCTTCCGAAGGCTTACTGGCAGGAGATGGTGTAGATGCCGAGAATAGCTGTCCCCGCTATTCCAAGGGTCGAAGTACCAGTACAGGCCTTCTGGTTCGATCAAAGGTGAAAAGGGTTTCACAAGGCGACAGCAGTGCAGAGGAGGAGTTCTTCAGCGGGTCACCAGCGATTCCTCGGTCCAGCCTCTTGGTTGCAGGATACTTGGCTCCTGTATTCCTTCGTTCGTGAGAACTCAGGAGATCGACATGGTAGTGGTGTTTCCAGCCCCCTCTTATCCACGGTTCCCTTCGCGCCAAAACGGAGGGGACCCAATGGGAGATCCGCTCATCAACACTCACACCATTCGTGGACCAATCACAGACCACGGTGGTCCCAGGCATTCACACCACCCTAGACTCTCTGGCACCCAGGATGTGTATTGGGACCAGACAGCCCAGCCCACACTCTGGAGGCACACACAAGACATGTAGAAGCCCGCGAAAGCATCCGTGTTTCGCGGGAAAGTACATGCCCAAATAAGGAAGGCCCCGGGTCGGCTCGACCTGGGGAAGGTGAAGGGAGCAAGACGTTCAGCGGACAGGACAAAGGAGTCTCGTGGTCTGGCCATTTTGGGAGCCAGGCCACCATTTTGGGTTAAGCGCAGAAAACGCGCTTAGAATGCCAAAAGGAGCTCAAAATACAAAGAAACGATCGCTGCCACCATTCCCGTCCCTGAATTACTTGCACCGATCAGATACAATCCTAAACGAGTATCTATGGCCTGTAGAAGGCTAGAGACCCAAGAGAGCTATAACTTAGCTTACAGTGCCCTCTTGTGTCATGTTGCACGAAAGCCGCAACATGATAAAAGAAACTACGGGAAACAGCGTTCCCCGGTACTGACTGTCTTAAGGGCATGTCAGTTTCCCCGTAAGAAAGGAGCGAAAGCCCAGAGGAGTGCGGCAGAAGGCTGCACTTCTCTGGCAAAGTCAAGAACAAGGTGAAAAACAACAGCAAAAAGTTTAGGGGTTGCCACATGGAAGGAAAATTACCTACAATTACGTAATCTTTCCTAACAGTGTGGAATAGCTTTAATTTGTTAACGACTTGGACTTTAAGATTTCAAATGCTTTCTTTAGACTAAATCATTGCTTGTGATTGTGTGCAACTGTTCAAAGCGGCTCCCATAGGAGTTTATAACAATTTAAGTATTTTTGGCCATATTTGGTGTTTTTGCCCAATCAATTCTAAAGATAATTTTAAAGCCATGCCGATAGCTGAAAAGTCACTTCGTTTTCTCTTGTGTTTTACGGGGGAAGGTGGGATTAATATTCTGTTTTGATTTGTGCTATTACTGAATACCTGCTCTCTCCTCCCATCTCTTCTCTTTACATTGCCTATTGGAGGGGGGCGGGGGGTGGTTGAGGGGTGTTGCAGGGGGAACCTCTAACCATAGTGCTACCTGATCTGAACCAACGCAAGTATTTTCTGTGCTGCATTTGTTTGCTCATTACTCATTCCTAGTGTATTAAAGACATTATTCAGTGTTCAGTCACTCCATTGGTGATTGTTGTTTATCTATTAAAACATATTGTGATTACATTTTAAACACATAAATATTTTACTTTGCAAACTAGCCTGATTCCTGGCTCAGTGTGACCGGGGGGCGGGTGGGTCTCAGGAGAGGGGTGTGATATGAGTGGTATATCGTTCAGGATATTGAACTTATAGACAAAAAGAAATGAGGGTTTCAGTTGTGCACTACATGCTGGGCTTTGACTTGGGTGTATCCCGGTTTGAAATCACTTAAACCTGTAACGCCTTTACCCCATCCTACCTGGTAGGATACTTAGGAATTCAGCCCCACACACCCCTTTCCAACATAAACACTTTCCCATGGATAGCTCACTGTGAAAGAAAACCGACTTAACACTTGAGCCGTATACCTGACGTGCCCCACTGCAATGATCAGGAAATGACTGGTCATTGCACACACCTGACTTCCATCATACTTCCCCACACAGATAAAAGGTGAAGCAGGAAAGCCCACTCTGAGCAAGCCGAAGCACATGAGGAAGCGGCAGTTCCAAGATGGCAGTTTAATACAAGGTGGAAGATGACAAGACCGAAGAGGATTGCAAGGAGGGAAGTTCCTTGACCTTTTCACCGAAAGCCTGCATCTTTCCGGAGCCTTCGTGAGTAAGAAATGTAAGACCCGGAATCAAAGATGAAGAATCCTGTATAGTGTCGCAAGTACCTGGGGCTCTCCTGCGTCGACAGTCAAGGCGGTGAGAATTGATTGCCGCCGTGGTACTGTCTTTGGCTCCTACAACAAAGCGGTTCCACTGAAGCCAGCACAGCCTGTGAGTTGGGGAGACTGATACCAAACCGGTCTGTGTGGAAACCAAGGTTGCAAGCAGCAACATTGTTTAAAGAATATTGAAGAGAACAGTGCATGAAGCGTATGTAGCGAGCGCCACGAATGTAATTAAAACAGATGTGTGATGGAACTTTGAAGCTAGGATACAATACCATACACAGCGGTCCAGCACCACATGGGTGCTCATTCGAATGTCTGTTAGGTATCCAACGAAAAGGTAAGGTGACAAAGGTTAAAACAAGTGGAATCGTGAAATCGTAATGGTCCTACAACGGGTCAAGCCCAAACCCTGTGCACATTCGAAAGTCTTCGATATTTGATGTAAAAATGACATTGGCCCGAGCCCGACTAAGGGAGACTAACTGTATGAAAAAGGATCTGAGGGGGATGCGGGATGAATAGTGAGTCACCCAAAGTGAATACTTGTGCAAACCTGAAGGCAGGGAAGAACTGTGCTACGCCAAAGTGTACCACCTTGTCCCGTGCTCTAAGAACGTGGGCAAGGGACGCCAACTGCCCGAACATCCTGACATATCATTTGGTGAACACTTCTTTTTTTTTTTTTCTTCTTTCATGAGCACTGCCCCACATTATTTGTATTTAGTGGCAAGGATTGGCAATAGTATTTTTTTTGGTATAGGCCCTTTTATTTTTTTGACGTGACTGCATTATTTGTTTGTCGTAGCTTGCTCCCATCAGTAGATTTAGGCTTAGATGGGTGTTTATCAAACTCTTTATTGAAGTTCAACAAACACCCTTGAACTGTGGTCCCTTTATGTCTGTTTTATTGTTGATGCCATGCCTTCCTTACACCTCCCACCCATCTCGTCACTCAGTGACTTCCTTAGCCTGCCAGTGAAATCGCTATCCATACCAATTCAGTCAGAGGCCAGCTCTGCTCCAGTGGCCCCCTTCCGAGACTGATTCCTAGACCCTTTTCAAAAATAATCAAAGTAAACCAAATGCTTCTGACACATTAGGGTAGCCTGACAACCAATGCATCACACTTTTCCATAGTATCTGATGTCCAAACACTAGAATCACTAACTTGCAGAAATCAATCAAGTGATAATGACAACAGCTAAGGGTGTATGGTGACCAAGACCCTAGTGGGGTGCAGACTACAAATAGCCTGTGGCTAGGAGTTACTTGTGATTTGGTCAGCAAGGAGCATGATCCCTGGAAGTGGGTGTCTTTTGAGGATCAACACAAGGGTGTTGGGTCCCCCATAAGCTAGCCACGTACATGGTTTTCTGTTACCACTCCATCCGGATAAGGTTGGAAAAGAATTCTTGCACGTTTTTGTTAAAGCCAAAACTCCATAGATCTTTTAGGAGTTCATCCGACCCATGCCTTTCCGGATTCAGGTGTGACAATAATGCCAAGAAACCTTCCTTTGGTGGGAGCAGGCAGACCAGAAGTGACCCCTACAGTCTTTAATTCTTGCACCAATATTTTGATTCTTACCCATCATGTGCACCATTGTGATAGGGTGTCCCTAGTGTCTAAGTTTTGTTGATTCATTTTTCCATTGGCTTTCTAAAACTTCTTCTGTAGACAGATGAAACACACTGAACCTTATTTTCTCATGTGGAGTGTGGTCTGTTTTCTTTCCTGTGGTGCCAGTATCCAATACATTTGATAAGATGATGGCACTAGATTGGTGAATGCAGCTCATATCCCTCAAGTCTAGGTAGTCCCCTGTGCGAGACGACTGTCTCTTCAGAATAACTATTAATGTTTATTATTATTATTCAAGATTTCAGCCATCCCTTTTTAACATAAAATCAATACAAACCGTAATTGGCAGACACATTATGCCAGAAAATCTGGCAAGGTCCTATATAGTGACTAGAACATCATTCAAAGTGGCCTAGGAGAACAGCTCGCTCCTCAGAGATCTCCTTACTTGGGGCTGCTGTTCAAAATGTCAATAGCTTTGTCAAAAGACGCTTGGAAATGAAACTTGTGGTAGATAATCTTGAGTTTAACTGGGAAGCACATAGTGCAGCTAACCCCCTTGTTAATCTTTTTACCATAAACAAAATCTACCCTAGTTGACCGGACAGACTTAATGTAGTTGGGGAACATCAGAATCTTAGATGAGAAATGGAATGAGTTTTTCCAGGTCTCTTGCTGACTTCAGGATCAAGCCACGGTTCCTCTAGTTGTTGCTAGGGTTTATGGATCTGGGTTGACATCCGGGAGTAGCTCGTTAGCCAGCAAAGTGTAAGGTTTCTCTAACTGAAATTGTAAAGAAAACACAGGCTTTCCCAGCTTTTTTGGGTAGGATTATCTTAAGAAAATGTCCATCTGCCCAAATGTGTAGGATTCTGGAATGCCAAGGATTTGGATATTCTTGCCTTTGTCATTTTTGGCCTTGACCGCAGCAGGGTCTGACTTGAGTTTTTTTTTTGCTTTCCCAATTCTCTGCTTCACATCTATTCTGTCAAATAGTTGTTGGATCTTGCTGTTTAAGACCTAAACTTTGCCGCCAATACGTGGATCTTCTTCTCAATTCTTGATTTACTTTTCTGACTCTCCAACCTCATTGCCTTTAGGTCACCAGGGCCCTCTCCTTTTTGACCCTTGGTTATAGCTGTTCAACTTTCTTTTACACTCTGAGATTGTTACAGGCTAGTTGGATGGAAGGTCTCCAGCCAGGCCTGCCCTTTCTGTGAACCCTGCATGTTGCCCTGTGTTGAGCAGGTACAGCCTCCATGTGCGCGAGATCCGGCATCCAACCCCCGCATCTCTCGGACCTCTCAGATTGCACTTCGAGAGTCTTGTGCTATCATATCCACTAAGGATAACTGGGTGGTGAAGGGGTGGCAGCAGAGTGCAAAGGTGTGCCCTTTAGTGGAGTCATTCTTAATAATGATCCAAGGGCATTTTGTCATGATGGGAGCAGAGACGGAGATTTCAAGGTCCCTAGCCATAGTGCCACCCCCACTGGGTGAGACGCCACCAAGTATGGATCCAAGTGGCAGTGAGGGGGAGGAGAGTAAATCGTAGTGGAGAGCTGCCACTGGCATTGCCTCAAGGCCGACCACTGGGGTGCACCAAGATCCACAGGGCACCCTTAGACAGTAAGAAACCTCTGGGGCTACTACTAATTATGCCTGCACCCTTTACTGTCCACCAAGTAGTATGTAACGTTCACTCCTCAAAATGCTCCCCCTCTGCAGTGACTCAGCTCTGGGGAAGCCTGAGGTTTGCTGGCTCCTGAGTGTTTTCTTGAAGACAGCTCTTCAGCTTCACATGGTTTGCTCAGTTGCAGAGAAGAAAGCGATTTTATTTCCTCACTACTATACCCACATCTGAGTGCTGCAGCACCTCTAAACTCCTTTGTGCCCATACCAACTAGCCTTCACAAGGTATGTGGGGTACATTTAACCGTCCAGCAGAACTCCCCAACATCACCAAATCACATCTCAGCAGTCCCCAGCAGAATGGCTGTGCTGTCTCAGTTGAGCACGATCGCTTTGCATTAAATCTGCGCTTTGCAGTCTCCAAAATGATGGCTGTGCCGTTTTACCAGCCACACATGGGGCAAGATGAAACCCAGAACACCCCGAGAATTTCTGCCAGTATTTTCTTCAATTGCACCAAAGAAAAGAATTCAAAGGCAGCACTGCTATGCTGCCAGCTCAAAAACCTTTCACTGAGAGAAAATATACTGCCTTTTAAAATGACTCCGCCCTGATACTTTCATCTGTTCAACAGTAGACAGTTCTGATCCAGTGAGACCCAGCTAGGTCCCTCCATATTCAGGTTGAGCTCCAGCAAAAAGGGGGCATTTCTCATTGAATGACAAGCTGTGTCAGGCAAGATCAGTGAAATAACAAAGAACTTCACTCCAAGCCTATGGAAAAACGCTTGACTTTTTGAAACAAAATATCACAGCTAAACTCTTCACAAGAAGCCCCATCTCTCTGTGCTTATGTCAGTTTTAGTGGACCCTTGCCTTTAACAGATTCCTGTGTATGAGAAATTGACTAGGGCTACAAATAATGTTTAGAATCTAGATGTAAGAGAAAACTGCATCGTGAAGTGACAGCAAAGGAAAATTAACCACGTGTAAAATGGTGCTTTTTACAAACAAGGAAATGCCAGTTTAAAAGTACATTTTTGAATTAAGGTCCTGTCCTTGCATAGAAAGGTGAGGGGGGGGGAGTTTGTTTTGAAACATATGTAGGATATTTAATTCCAACAGTTTTGCTTTCTGGTTCAGGAAATCAATACATTGGCTGAAGTCACAGAACAGGTTTTTTCCTGGCCTGGCTTCAAAGGACTTTCCTTCCTGGGAACAGGATCTGCCTCCCTTCCAGGGGACAGCCCCCGGGGCATATGAATAGGCAAGGGTGGTGGATCTGGCACCCTTGTCAGTCTCTGTGGCAGTGCTCCAGCCTGGTACAATGGATTTCTGGGACACATAGGTGTGACTTTTTAGCAGAACCTCCCCTCAACTCAAACTTGCGAGCTTCTAAGGCAAATCCATTGCAGCATTGGACTGAGGCTGGCTAAAGCCTGACCTTTGACAGGGGGTTGGTAAGTATGCCCTTATTTGGAAGACATTGCTGGTCCATTTGGGGCAAAAGACTGTTCTGAATTAATAAACTTTAAGACTTTTATTTCTGCAACCGGAAAAGGCAGGAATACGACAGTTTAACAGTTTAAATGTAATTTTGGTGGCATTACAACAAGACATTGTGGCTTTCCCCAGCATGTGGGGGACGCAAACGGCAGAAAAATGTAAATCATGGGAAAAATATACATGGTACAACTTTAATGCAAACCTGCTTTGTGATAATTGGTACACATCTAAAATTGTAAAATTTTAGATGAAGCTGTTCCCACTAGAAATGGCGAAAGATTAGAACGGCGAAAGCAATATCGTACAAATGTGGGAATTGGAATGACATGTTCAGTGTAAAAGCCTGGAATCTGCCTATGTGATTTTCAAAAGTGCTATAACTGTACAAATGTGCAATTTATGTCATAACTGATTTAGGCTGAACAAACTGTGGGAGGGCCATTGGCCTTGTAAGCACACCCCATAAAACGGATGTCATGTCCCTAAAGTCCAACCGGCTGAAAGGAAGGCGGTAACCGTAACCCCTGACCAATCCAGTTGTTAAAGGCATGTCGAGCCAAAGGGCTGCCCCATTAGTAAATCCTGGTATGTCATCCGCTTTATAAAAGGTGGAAGCTCGGAGACAAAGGACACACTCTTCTGAATTTTCCAGCTCCTGCGCATCCAGATATTCCATATTCGCGCTACAAGATTCCAGATTCCACTGCAAGGCCAGAGCATAGCTGACCATATCCAGGCAGGACCATTGATCCAGAAAAACCCCACACAAAATCCCAATAACTCTGGGAGAAAGGGGAAAGGTGGCCGAATCCTCATTGAAATTATCCAGTACTACCTGCTTCCCTGCTACCCGCTTTATCCAGCTGAAGTGTCGCTGTGCTGTGGCCAGACCTTTGCCAAGCTGTTTTCTTCTAGGAGAGCACGCCGCTGTGACCAGTGGCCAGATATTGCCTCGCTGACCAGACACTCAGCTCGCTGTCCAAAATACCCCATTCAAGTGCTTGTTGGGAGTATTTCCCTTCCCCAACAACCACAAACTGCATCCTTTGCTCTGTTACCTTGTAATAGGTCTAATCCCGTAGAAATCCCCTAACTTTCTTAGCAGAAAACCTTAAAATTGTCAGAATCCTTTGTGCAACTGTCCTTGATTTCCAAGTGTTCATGCCATTCTTCCACTCATTTCTGTCCTTGTGTAAGTCCTTAGTACGATTTTGATTAAATAAATTAATTCTCCCTAAAAGAGGCACACAGCGTGAAGGGGTTAAAACTCCAGCTTAACCTTCTTTGTCCACGGCTTTTATTTTTAAAACCAAATTTTCTTTCCTTTTGAGAATCTCATCCTGTCAGTAATTTAGTCACTCTTTCACTTTCATATTATCCCTGTGATGTGCATCTGTCACTCAGCATAAAAAAAACGCATTCCAATTTTGTCTATTCAACCCGTTTTTCAAACCGTTTTGATATTTAAACCTGTGTAAATTAGCAAATGCAATTTCTACGCATTTGATTTTGCTGCACTGTTTTTCACTTCAAAGTTGATTTTTTGAACTGTATGCCCGTTGTTGGTACCTTGCCTTGTAGTTTTCTAGTGTTCTTACATCCCTGATACTGTTATAACTCATATTTACCACATTCAGTCAACCACACATGTAAATGTAATATTTAGTAATTCCGAGTGCTATTTTGTGCAATTGCAAGGGTCTTTAAATCCCTTCTCAATGCCATCTCAATCTGAATTCTTAGGAAATAAAGTGTAGGTGCTTTTAATTGTGCGCTGCAACCTAGGCCAGTGGCAAGAGTCCTGGGCTGGTGTGTGACGTCCGATTGGAATCCTTAACAGTACTTTCAAGCCACGGTGTAAGCACAGGCAGGTGTAAGGTAGGCATGTTATCAACAGTAAGACAGACCCAAGTGACCCCACAGTTCAAGGGTGTTTATTGAACTTAAAAAAGGGTTTGAAAAAAAAAATGCCTATCTAATCTAAATCTACAGATGGGAGCAAGGTGGTGTTCTCCCTTCACCACGTTTTTCAGCACAGGATAAGGCGCTACACTCTAGCTTAGCCCAGTCTCTGGCTTCTCTAGCACTAGGATACAGTTCAATCATTCACAACAGGGCCTTCTGTGCCAAAGTCTCTGTCTTTCAAAGTCTCTTCATTCAGAGGGCCTGATATGACCAACAATAAGTTATTTTCAGATTTTCACACGTACTCTTCACTATTCAGCCCGGATTCCCTCAGCCAGGCTCAGATCAACTTCATATACTTTTTCCTCCATTATCAAATACTTTAGAATGTGCACAGGGCTTTGTTTGAACCATTGCAGCACCACTTCCTTTTCACAATTCTTTATCACTTTTCACATTTGCCACCTTCCAGCTGGATACCTAACAGACTCTCGAATGAGCACCCATGTGGTACCGGACCGTATCTTGGCTTCAAAATTCAATCACTCATCTGCTGTTTAATTATGTTTGCATCGCTTGCCACATATGCCTCATACACTGGTCTCTTCAGTTTTCACTGTACAATGTTGCCGCTTACAACCTTGGCTTCAACACAGACTGATCTGGTATGAGACTCCCCAACTTCAGTTGTTGACTTCACTGGCACTGCTTTGTTGTAGGAGCCAAGGACTGTCCCACGGCGGAAAACGATTCTCCCCGCCTTGACCATCGACGCAGGATAGCCCCGGATACCTCTGACACACAATGCAGGATTCTTCACCCTTGATTCCTGGTCTTACGTTTCCGATTCTCGAAGGTTCATGAAAGTAACAGTCTTTCGTTGAAAGGGTCAAGGGCACTTCTCTCCTTGCACTCCTCTTCGATCTTGCCATCTTTCACCTTATATTAATGTGTCATCTTGGAACTTCTGCTTCATCATGTGGTTTGCCTCGCTCAGTGTGCTTTCGTGCTCCGCCTTTTATTGGTGTGGGGAAGTGTGATGCAAGTCAGTTGTGTAATGATCAGTAATTGCCTGACCCTGCCTGATCATTGTATTGGAACATGTCAGGTATACGGCTTGGGTGTTAGTCCGTTTTCTCTTACAGTGAGCTGTCCGTGAGAATGTGTTTGTGTTGGAAAAGGGGGAGGTGTGAGGTTGAGTTCCTAAGTATCCTACCTGGTAGGATGGGGTAAAGGTGTTACAGGGAAGGGGATACCGTGTCTCGCTATCTTGTGTCCCACTTCCACTCCCCGAAGACTTCGCCCAGGGGATCCTCCTCCACTGGTCCATCCCCAGGAACTGGATCCAAAAACCATGGCCGTGTCTCGACCACCTGGATGACAGATCCCCGGGGACCAGCGGTTGTGACACCTTCAGGTTTCTCACATAGGGCAGGATGATGGTTTGGTGTTGATGATCACCCTTAGCATGGCAGTAACTTCGAGGGCTTTTAGTCAAGGGATCTCAAGTTATGGGGGAATCGCCAGCATTGGCACCCTCTCCTCTTGCACCAATCACCCCAGGGGTCTCACTCCCCACCCCCAGTCCACTTTGGTTGGCATGGCAGTTTGCCCTGTAAGGAGATTGCCAAGGATTACCGGCAACCATGCCGGGAGTCCCGTAAGGCTGTGGCTCTCTTTGTTGCTACCCTCTAGCGTTCCCCCTTTAGGCGCATCTAAACCAAACTATAACCTCTACACTGGCTCGGACATGCCCTTCTTCTCAGATGTATTAATCTCCCACGTTTCACAACTGTAGACCCTTCCTCAGAGAACCCAAAAACACCCACTTCCTCCTTTGCCTTCCCCATCACATGTTCCTTATTTCTAACCGTGCCTCTGGGTAAAGTGCTTTTGTAATTTAAGGCGTAAAGAAAAAGGCAGATAATAAAAAAAAAAAAAAAGCCACAATGAATGGCAATTCGGCATGAGTTATAGAAAACGATTAAACTTCCAATCAAAGTACAGCGGGAAAAGAAATGAGGCTGCGGCTCAGTCCATGGCAGGAAATTAAAATCTGACCGATAACAAAACATGGTTTTCTAAATGTATGGGTGAAATCTACATTCTGGATTTTATTCCTACTTGATATTAAAATGACTTGAGATGGGGCCTCCTCTGAAGAGTGTAGATCAATTATTGCCTTCCATAATTGGTGCTACGCTATTGAGGGATGCCGTGCCGAGGAATCAATTTTGCCAATGGAGGGAGGGATGACTTTTCACCATTACTCTGCAGAACATGACCAGAGTGCTCTTTGACATTGAACTGGCAGCACCAGATTACCCACAGTTCTGCATTACAAAAAGTTCACCCTGCCTCCAGGAAGGGTGTTTCGAATGTATCCTTAAATTAAAATAGAAATGGAAATGTGTATTGTAATTTCAAGTCGGAGCGGACAGGGTTGTGCAAGGAAAATGGTATACCTGCCCTTTTAATCTTTATATCTAAACATTGAAGCGGCTTTACTGTCAATGGCTGTTTATAGGCCTCCAACGCATTTGACATCTCTGTAGCTCTGAAGCAAGATGGGTAGGTTCAGGCTTTACTCATGTTATCCCCCTGAGTTGAAGGCCATATGGATGAAGCGGCTTTCACCATCAGCACATGCAAGGGTATCTCCATGTATGTGCAGTGATATTATTGACCTCCAGTCCACATGCTCCTTCGTATTGGGGGGGGGGGGGGCTGGGGGTTGAATGCTTCTCTGCCTGTGGCCAGTGCACATCATGAAGTATCCATCCACCTTGCTTGGGTTGAGTTACGGCTCTGCCCTGGCATAGTTTTCCACAACCAAGAAGGGCATGAGCATAGTAAGGCAAAACCAGGGAGAGAGCTGGTGATAACCAGCCTCCCCAGTAATTGTGTGCCTCTTGTATGGCCGGTGTGGTTTCTGCATCCCTCATGAGTGGGAGGCTCAATATGGACACTTAACACTGTGGGGACTGGCGGATGCACTTGAGCCGAGTTCTTAATAGACCAGTGAGGTAAGCAAAGCCACTCCATGTCACTAACTTTGTATCCGTTGACTGCAGTTGGTCTCCCTATGGGGGGTCTTTTGCTAAAACAAATTGACCCTCTCTTTTAATATACTGATTGCAGCCATGTTTTTAGCCAAGGTAAGTCGTACTGTCTTATTTGCCTCAGTATTAAGTTTTGTTTGTGGGAAATTAATTATAAGCATATTAATGGGGTATGAACTGGGCTAGAGGAACAGCCTGGTGGGCTGCCTCTCTCCACGATGTCTACCAATGACTGCTGACAGTTTTGCAGGGTTTATTCCCCCTATTTTGACCATTTTTGAAGCCTGCAGAGTCATCCTCCCATTGGTAAATTGCTCTAAGTGCAGTGTAGGGGGAGCAAGCCAATTTAAGGTAAAGATCAGAAAAGTAACAAGGGCAGAGCAATAGGACAAAAGTGCACAGCTCGAGAGTGGGTCATGAATGCCTGTCAGGCTAGCAAGAGCCTTGGAGTTCCCTATTCCACAGCTAGGTCCTAGACATATAGGGGAGCATTTATTAACATGGTCCTCTTCCGGCTGCAATGCAGTGCCGTCAAGGAAGACCCGGACTACATAATGTAATGTGTATAAAATGGGTTCTATGTGAAAATGTCCCTAGGAAAATGTGTGAAAGTCAGTAAGAAAATCATTCAGTTAAAGCAATGCAAAGTCCGAAAATGCTGTCGGTCATATGTTTGCCAAAAAAGCTATATTTAAATGCTCAAAACCTCAAGGCTGCAATCCTAGCAATGACTCAACCCTCTATTAAACCTCCATAATCGCCCTAAATCCATTCCTAACCCTTACCTTAACTCTAATTACAACCTCTATTCTATGCTGAACTCTTGCCTAACACCTTAAACGCAACTCTTAATGCTTACCCTATGCTAACCCCTATGTTTATTCGAACCCCTGTCCTATGCCAATTTCACTCGACATCTCCAAAGGCCCTATCCCTGTAATACTTACAGAAACCATTACTCTATTAGCCCTAGCCTTACCATAACGCATACCCTAACATTTACACTGAGACTTAATCTACCCTAACCAAACCCCTACATCAACAGCCCTCAAACAACCACCCTGACCCTAACCCTTATGCTATTTTCAACTCAAAATGTTTAACGCTAAACCAGGCAAGCCCTTCTTAAACCCAACTTTTACCCTAGAAGCACTGCATTTCTTTGACAATTATTTTGCTTTTTGTGTTTTTCACTGCAGTGGTATCATTGCCACAATGTTTTCACAGTCTACATTTTTGTTGGAAACCTTTTCACTGTATACCATTAAATGATTCGACCATGGAAATGTACTTCTAATTATTTAGATTCTTAAAAATTCAGACATATAGCTCTCGGTTGAGTTGGATGGATGATTATACGTGCTACATGAACATCTACATCTATTCTCTCAATCTATAGCAACCGGAGACTGACCGCCAGTTACACTTAACGTGTGAACATGTTTTCCTGTTAATCGCACAGCCCGCCCCCTCACGCACCGAAAATTTATCATGTAATGTTCACACTATGGCCTACTGAATTCCTTGACCAGCCACAAAGCTTCTAGGCCAGGACAAGGGTAGTCTGGGGCTTTACGAATGTCACATAACATGACTGGCCCTACAACATTCCTCATTAATACCCAACCAAATGTGTGATAAATAGACTAGCTTTTGCTAACTGTGCCCCTTCAGACTTTTCCACTCATTCCTTCCATAAATTCTTGAAATAATGTCCTTTTACAACATTGGCCATGGTTGGCCCATCTGGACGTAACCTCATGTTCCCATCAGTGCAAATCAAAGTAAATTTAGAGATGCCAATACTTTAAGCTCCAGCATGTTCATGACACGAGTTAATGGGGACGATTATGCTGTATGCTTATTGGTGCAATAGTTACAGCGATTCAACTCTGAAAGGGACATACACAGCATGCAGTGGGGAAATGCGGAATGGCTGCCTAGGTAGCAGTGCAGTGAGAGGTGTATGGAGCTGTTGCAGGAGGTTGGGCGGCTTAAGGCTGCATGTTTCAGATGCGATCTATGTCCTATTTTCATAAGTGTTACGGATTTTTGTCATACCCTTTATAGGTTTGCAAGGACAAATGATGACGGTGGGCACCTCCGCTGTATCATGTTGTATTCTGACATGTTATTGTCCTTTAGCATTTATATTACCCTAATCACTACTGGAGAGCTGTTATTGTCCAGGCTTTTCTGGACAGTAGTGCATTGTTCACCCAACAGGGAGGATAGTTCGGGGGCAACGTGCTCGCCTTGGAAGCAAGATGGCATGGAGCAATACAGGTTTGATCCCCGTGTCCGTGCTTGGAACCCTCAGGTTATTTATTACGCGCTCAAAACCCAATCATATCACCTGGTGGGGGAAATGGTTGGTATGAGAAGCAGGAGTTTGATAGAAATGGACAGAAAGCTGGGTAGGTACATGAGGACTCTCGTAGGATAATGTAGGGCTACGGCTGTAATCCTGGTCACTACCAAAAACGTGTTTATCTGTTACAACAGCATTAAAACCTGCCTGCGGTGGCAAGTCACTCTCTGTGATGGCAGTTTCTAGTACATTTGTTGTGTGGTACTAGAGCTGGTCAATGCATGTTGTATGATGAATTCGAGGGCTGCTTAAGCGGCCCTTGAAGTGTGTTAAAGGTTCACGTTCCTGTTGATGGCGCCTGGCTGGGGCATGTACATTGTGAACATCCAGTTTCATTTCGTATAGGCATGTTGTTGATGGTGGGTCTTTTCTGCCTATAAACCTTCCCAACTTGCTTCATAAGGAAATTAATTCTGAAGGGTAGCATTGACTAAAACCTGTATGAATTGAAACTTATAGACAAGGCACTAATTATAACCCCCTCGTGTTGTAACCATGGTTTGTGATCATGCAACATTGTCATGTTGGGAATCCCTCTGTTTAATAAAATTTAAAATTTTCCTTTCAATACTCACACTGACATATAGATATATCTTCTTTTTCAGTGTTTGGCGTATTAAGTCACGTGACGACGTGCATGTTCTTGCATTCTCTGTAGAGATCAAGGTTAGGTTTTACAGCTGCATGGAGCACTCTACATGCTCCCATCCACCACCCCCATCTATGGGACCTCACTGTATTAAGGGGAATTGAGTTACACGTTCCATGGCGGTACTGAACTAGTGTTACTCACCACTCCGTGGTAGGTCAATGACGTGGATGACTGCCCTTGGAGATGATGGGTGTACAGGAATCGATATTAAGCCTTCCGTCCCAGCTCTCCTGAGTACAAACTCAGGCTTCCTCAAAGAGGAGCTCTTTTCTACAATGTACCTCTCTGCTATTTCGATTGGAACAGACGGAGGTGTCAATTGAATAAAAGAGCGGGGAGAACACGCACCGCCAATACCAATGCTGTAAAGAAATACAAGAGATGTTATAGGATGCAGAGAAAACAACCAACCAATCAATACAACAATATTATACAGGTATTGGAGTGGATCTTCCCTGGGATGATCAACAAAATGAAAGAAATAACCTTAGTGAGTAAACGCAATCTAAAGGAGGTTACCTAAAGTATTGAACCCAAAACAACAGACCTGAACTGTGGGTAATTTCTAGGATTGATATGGTCCAGGAATGGAAACGACAGGTGAAAACAACAAACGGGAAGGTTGGTATAGGGAAGTAAACCCGGGCGGCACGAGGGTCGCACTAGTTATGGGTTGGTGCAGAGTCAGCAAAGCGTTAATATGCACTGGATGGAGAGTCACCAATTATGGAATTGTAATCAGAGTCCCAAAGTTCAGCCAAGGAAATGCCCAATCTGTTCAGACAGAAGATGAAGTGACAGGGGAGCATAGACCGGGCTCACCCTAAATAGAACAACTATGTGTTACCTGAGAACACCTTTATCCAAATGGAGCGCGGAGCAGCTGAGGAGTCCCGGGAGGAGGGTTGCGGGAATCGAAGTGGAGCGCGGAGCAGCTGAGGAGTCCTGGTGGTTCGCGGGTAACCTATGAGGAGGAGCTCGCACCGTGGAATGAGTCCCGCGTCAGTTGTCAGCAGACTGGAGTTGAGGTACTGCGAGGGCCCCAGGAAGCGGCGGAAACAATTCCAGAGAGAAAACTGAAGCAGTCCGGGTCAGAGCCGTTACGAGCAATGGAAGTGCCAGAAAGGGAGGAGACTAAGCAATCCGGGAGCCAAGCGAGGGTCAGAACCAGGAAGTCAAATTAGAGGTTTGTGAGGGGTTCTTACGAAGGGAAAAAAGACAGACAAAGCCGCAGTAGTTAGCAGCGGCGAACCTCTTGAAAGATGGTGAATTTAAAGCCGTTGCGGCGGCGTGTCTTGCCATACGTCTCCCACGTACAGAACGTGTCAGCTGACACAAACTCTGCTGTAGTTTGTACAGGCGCCATGGCAACCTGTATCTGCTCCAGAATGGAGCCTGCAGACATGCCGTATTAATCCAGGAAGCCCGAAGTGTAACAACTAGAACGGTTGTCACATATCTGGCACAAAGTGATGGCAGTGGTGCAGGTGCTTTCTCTAGTATGGGGTCGACTGCACTTGGTGTACCTCCTCTTAGGAAGGAGGTTGGACTTGCCTGTGTACACCAATAATGACATTTTGCTCTTGTTTAGTAAACCCCAGATGGTATAATCATTTTTATAAAACCTCACACACTTTTTAGTGATGTATATGATCGTGAATTGAACTAAGACGGATTTATTTCCCACATCTTCCAGCTTGAAAAAACAATATAAATGTTATGTTTATATTGCAGAACAACGAGAAGTTCGCCAACCTATATTGACATTTGTTGTCATGAATAAACAAATAAATCCTATCATCCACCCCTGAAGAATGTTCCAGAACAAACAGAGCAGAAACATGTTGGGTTTTTGGATGGCAACAATCTTGTAGTCGCTCAGTCCATCTTTTTAGATTTTGTGATTGATTGCACTTATATATATTTTTATCAAGTTTGTGTGGGCACTGTTTAGTGTTTTTTTTTTTTATTTGTGATATATGAAAATGTTTTGTACTTGGTAGGTCTAGCATCTTTGTCACATGGTAAAGGTTTAGCTTTGATTTTTGTAGCATTAATTTGGTAGTGTATGTCTTGTATGTTATGTTGGTTTTTGGTGACTTTCTCTTTGTATATGGGAGACAGTAAATGTACACATTTTTGTTTTCAGTGATGATGCTCTCTAAATACATTTTTACATTTATTTAAATTAAGTCCTTTATATATTTTGTGAATTAAGTTTCTACATTTATTTACAGAACATCTTTGTGCTCTTGTCTGGAAGTAGCTTTTTTTTTTAACCACTTTTTGTTTTGAGCAACACACAAAAGACAGAAAAGCAAAGACATCTTACAATCTTAACAATGCAACCAGATTGCAAAAATCATAACATTGTCAAGAGATATACAGTACTATACTCAACTTCATGAACACAAAGAAATTAATAGCAATCACAAAGTACCAATTTACAACCGGTTTATCAACTTTTGACGCTTCACAAACAAGACAAGACAACATCGACGTGCACAACAGACAACTCCAAATAACCATTAAACCAACCCGCCAAATGATGTAACCAGACTAATATAATATAAGTGGTATTGGACCTTCAACTGTACAATTCATCAAAAGACCCCCAAAGTCGGGAATAAGAACCCTCCCTACCCTGTTTCAAAAACATGACTTTTTCATAGTGTGACAGGGTTTGTACATCCAATAACCATTCTTCCATTTTTGTTTTCTTTCTTGACTTCCAGACACGTAATATTTGTTTTGCCGCTATTACCAAAACTCTATTGATCCAGTCTGTTCATTCCCTAGCCCTACCCCACCCTTCCTCTATTTGATAACAAAATTGTCGAAGAGAAAGTACGTGGAAGTTGCTCCCCCACCACAATGTCCAATCTATCTAATATATCCGACCAAAAGTCAGACACTCTTGAGCATACCCACATCAAATGCAACAAAGTACCACCGCCACATCCACATCCCCAACAAGAATCGGTTTCCAAAAGACCCAATCTCGCCATCCTAGACGGCATCCAATACAACCTGTAAAGAATCCTCTGCCTAATGTATCGTAGTCCCAGATCCATTTTTGCCTGTACCCCCACGTGAATCAGATATTCCCACTCCTTCATAGGGATAACTATGTCAAGATCCTCCATCCAAGCCTGGCGAAGCTTGTCCCAGGCCTCCACTTCCGACCTATCCATCAGCATCAAATTAGTATACGTGGAAGTAGCTTTTTGATATGACTATATAAGGATAATATATTGCAGGAAAAGGATTTTTGTGTTATGTATAATGTTTCGTCACCAGATTTATTTTTAATTTACCTTTCCATTAATCTGAGGGTGCCAAGCCAAGTTACAGAAATGCCAGAACCCAGAGTTGGCTGTGTGCATGAGAATTTTGGTATCACAAAGGGCAAGTGGGGATGTGGAAGAAGGGGATTGTCCACATCCGCCTTTTGCCATACCCTCTTGGCCGCATAAGGCATGACTCCCTCTGTAGCTCTGTCCAACATGTTGATTCCTAAATTTGAACAGGTGGTTGAAACCATCAAATCAGTTAGAATAATTAAACGGAACTATAAGTCTAATAGTGAACGATGGAACTCATTGCATGGGCAAAACTGTATCTTTGATATTGAAATGCATGCAGCGAAAAAACTGCTTAGATCTAGTATAAGAGAGCTCCAAGCACAGATGCTGCTGCTAAGATACGTATATCCAAACCGCAATATAAATGATTGCTTAGACGCAATCGTAAAAGCAAAGAGGAAGAGATTTGGCATAACCTTGCATTTCAGGCAAAAATAGTCAAGTAATGTGGCCTACTGTAAACAATACTAAAAAGAAAACGCTGTCTATTGACAGTATGTCCGAGTGTGATTGGGTAGCATACGTAGAAAAGTCACAAGGTACAATAGTGAATGATGAAGTAAGTGGTCCTAGTGATGTAACTGTATGAAGTCGCACATACACGCTTGAAACTCTAACAAAACTAATTCGCAATCTACCCAATTTGAGAGCAGTAGGCCCAGATGGCACGTTCGACTATCACCTGACAAATGGGCTGAGCACTAAATATTCTATTCCAATGGATCGGAATTAATACGCAGATCCCGGAACCATGGCAAAGAAGTATAATTTTACCGGTTATAAAAAAAAGTGGAACGAACCAACCAACTATAGGATGTTGGCGATGCTTGAAATCCCTGCTAAAATATTTGCCAACATTCTACTTAGAATTAAATCAGTGGATTACCATTCACCATATCCTGCTACCATATCGGGTTTTAGATCAGGTTCATCTACTTTCTATAATATTGCGATCATAGTGGCTGCAATTGAATACTAGTGGATGTTTCGTAAATTGGCATTATATGTAGCTTTCATAGACTTTACTGCAGCTTTTGACACAATTGTGCATAGTCGACTCTGGGTTAAATTAAAAGCCTGGGAAATTCCATCAGTGTTACTATACATGATATAACTATTATATAGCGATACCTCTGTAACAGTGCGTCTCGATGCAGTAGGCACATTGTCTGAATCAATCGCAACATTGTGTGGAGTCAAGCAAGGCTGCATATTAGCAGCCACGCTTTTTAACCTCTACCTTGCTGATTTCATGAGATGACTTGGAGACTCATATAAACAACATCAAGATCGGAACATCAACATTAGGCTGGCTAGGGTATGCTGACAACCTCCTGCTGCTAGATTATACACCTAAGGGACTTCAAGTAAAGCTTGATGCACTTGAAAGATTTGCTGCTATGAATCATGTTATCATCAACATAGGAAAAACTAAGATAATGAAGTTTCATGGCAAAGTAAAATCCATTAATAAGACCGGCAAGTGGTCTATTAACAGACAACCGTGGTCTATTAACAGACAACCGTGGTCTATTAACAGACAACCGATTGAGATTGTTGACCATTATAAATTCTTGGGTGTTATTATTGATGAGCTTTGTTGGAACTCGCACTGGCAAGAAATAAAGAGGAGAAACATGAAAGCGACGATGGCGTTGTCATTTTATAGGCTGTCAAGGACATTTTTCTATAAGCACTAATTTTAATGTTCTATTCTGCAAAGATTGTTTCAGGTTTATTATATGGTGCTGAAATTTGGGGATGCTACTTTTTTAGGAGAATTGAATTTGAAGCCAAAATGTTAAGGATACTGCTACGAATGCCTAAATACATACTTCGAGAGTACATATTATTGGAATGCAATATAAGTAGTGTAAGCAGCATAGTAGAATATAAGATAGCTACACTATTTGTGCAATTGATTAGACTAGACAACGATATGTTTATTGTTGATCTGATAAAACAGTATGAAAAATTAAACCACCAACAGGACTTAATAACAATCCATATATGGTGTTTTACATACAGTAAATGGGCCAATGAAGATATCCATAGCTGGCCATTATATTCTATTGCTAAGATCAAAGGCGGATTGAAACAGTCAATTTATGGCCACAATAGAGAACAAAACAAGGTCAATCGTGCAACCAAAACTAATAGCGGCATGTATCTAGAATTTTGGTCTGAGATAATGTGTAAACCAACCTATAAAATTGCTTTTCCCGACTGCAAAACGATCAGATGCTATCGGTTTAAATTCAATATGTGTAATACCTTGGAAATCTTAGGAGCAAAAGTGGGAATTCAAAAATAATTTAGATATTGCAGGCTATGTAGAGTGAAACTCATTCAATCAGCCAAACACATTTTATGTGGCTGTGAATGTTTGCTTTCTCTGTGGGTAAAATATGTATTAGCATGTTATAATTCGAAGACTAATGGAAGCATAACTGATATATGGGAAACACTGCTGAAGGGTAATGACATGAACTAGATTTTTTTATATGATGAAATTTTATGATGTAGTTTTATCCATTTTAAAAGAATTGTCATCTGGCATTTTGTTAATATGAATAAGTTTTATTATGAGACATTTTAGATTACTGTTAAAGATTTGAATTGATGGAATGTATGTATATGTTTGTATATGTAAAGCCTTGTAAGCTGTGTGCTTATTATCAATAAATAAACAATATCATTGCCCGACCACCAAACCTTTATCAAAGTCACCACTGGTGAGAGGAGCGAATCAAGCTCCCAATCTCTGGCACCAATTGCTTCAAACAACTGCAGCTGCCTACACTCAACTTCTATCATACAGATTACTGCATCCTCTTGTGCAAGCATGAACCAATCCACCATATGTTGGAGCAGAGTAGTAGAATTGGAAAATTAGGGGCACCCACCCCCCACTCCTTGCCGGGACCTGCAATGTCCTCAGAGCAACCTTAGGGTGACTTCCACAACAATTTCCGCAAGATCATATGCCTCCTGCAGAAGTGCCCACCGGGTATTGGCATAATTTGAAAAACCTACTACAACTGTGGCAGATCTATCATTTTAACAGCGATCCGCCCTACAATAGCAATCTGCTAAGTTCATCCAGAACTTAGCTGATCTATCGAAAGTCACCATACCCTGTTCCACATTATATTCATACACACATTCCCAGTCACTTCTCACTTGTAACCCCAGATACTTTAACCCATTACTAGGGGTATCCATGCCCAAGAGCATCAACTGCGCCCCACATTTTCGTTACTGTATAGAGGACCGATTTAGAACGATTAATCACTAGTCCAGACAGTTGGCCAAACTCCCTGATCATGTCCAAAACCACCTCCCAGGTTAAGTACCGGATCCCGAACGTATAGTAACATGTTTTTATACAATGAAATACAGTGCCTTTCAGTCCCCATAAGCAGTTGCACGGACATTGGACTTCTACGTTTAACCCTTGCCATTGGTTCAATAACTAGTGCAAAGAGCAGTAGTGATGGCATGCACCCCTGACACATGCCCCTTTGCAACGGCCATGTGGCTGACCCCACGCTTTCCAAGACCATTCATTGACACGTCCAACAAATGGACTGGAATGCTTTATATGAATCTAAGCTGACTGCAATTTCCTCCTTTGAGTCTCTATATCTACAATTAATAACGAACTCCTTGGATTATGCACTGTGCTCCATTCGGGGGTAGAACCAGTCTGGTCAAGCTGCACTAGCTCTTGTATCAACAGCTTCATATGGTCCACCAATATCATACACAAGATCTTTATATTGATGTTAATCATGTACAACGAGCTGCACTCTACATCTCTACCAGCCTTGGGTAAAACAACCACCAGGGCCTCTAGTAAGGGACCTGGGAACCTGTCCAGTGCCACAACCTCCAAAAAGACTTCCAAAAGCATGGGGGCAAGAAGATCCTTGTAAGCTTTGTAGACTTCCACTGCAGTACCATCAATCCCAGGTGTCTTGCAGAAACCCAATGTAACAATCGTGCGTTCCACGTTCTGCTAATTAATCGAAGCGCCCAGTGCCTCTCCCTGCTCCTCAGCCAATCTGTGAAGCCCCGCCTCTGCCAACCATTCAGCGGTCTGTCAGCCCCAAACCCAAACCGTTCAACACAATAAAGACTCCTGCAAAGCCCTGAACACTTTTTATATGTCTTCCTGATCTGGTAACCTTGGAACCAGTTGCGAACCGTACACCGCAACATGAGCGTCAACCACCCTCCCTATTCACCAGCCAGGCAAGATGCCTCCCCATTCTATCACCTTCAGTGTTTTCTCTTGCCAAATATCCAGCGTAATCAAAAGCACCAAACTTCTCACACACTTCATTATGTTCACCCACCGCCTTCACCTTCAGAGCTTGTACAACCCCCCCACCTTAACATTTATTGCAACTGTATTATGTCCTGCTCCAATGGAGCCATTGTGCCACTTAACGCCCTATGGACTGTCACCTTAGCCGAAATATAGAGGCATCTGATCAACACCTTCAACGACTCCCATTCTGTAGATCTAGCGGTTCACCCCCAGTTGCATTCCAGAATAATATAAGCTCATCCGAGAGTCCGTACAAAAGCCCCATCCAACAACGCATCATTCCTCACACAGTATTATCTCGATCTGCTGGAGGAGACCTGTAGAGGACTCCTCCAGAAGACCTGTCAAATTGTCCAATTCCATATTGTCCCGGCTATATTGGGTCTAACATTGAACACCTCCAACAAGGGTTCAGGATCCCTGCATACCAGCAGCCTGAAGACAAAAGTCTGGTTTATCACTTGGACACTCAAGCTAGGTTGGATGGCCCCTATTACTGGAACTGTTGTAATAAAGTATGATTTATGACAAACGCATGAATGTAGTATTCCTTCATATTGCGGATGTCAAATAAAACCCTGTTACTCATACCTACCCGTGTGTAAGCCTTTTGTGTTTTGCAACCGGCTACCCAGGCACACAAGTTACTTTAAAGGATGAACATGGATTTCGAAGATGCAGGAGGAAACCAACTTTGAGGGAGTTGGGTCAGTGGTCATGGAAGGAAAGAACAGCTCAATGGAGAGGGAAAGTGGGAAAAACCACAACGTACTGAGTACTATAGCTCAGTTCCTGATCAAAGTCTTACTCCAAGATGACGCCCGCCAAGAGTCAACTGGGGAATTTAGTTAAAGTTGTTCTTGAAGGATAAGTTCCAAAAATAGCACCGTAGCTCTAGAACTCTTGAAATGTATGTAGTTTTAAGAATTTTGAAAGAGCCCAGAATATGTCAATTTTTGATGCCACTTCAATAATCCTATCACAACAATGTTTTTAAAGGCACCGCTGGTCAATGGCTTCTCGGCCTTTCATGTCTTTGCTAGGAAATCAGACGGGGGTTGGCCTAGTGGTGGTCTGGCCGTTTTGATAATGGCAAAATCGACTTTAGAGCCACTGCGAAATATGAAGCTGACTTTGTTAGTGGTAGAAATTGATGTGACGGATTCCCCTGTAGATGTATTATTGGGGATCTGTATTTGTTAATTATCAAATCAATAACATAGATGAGGTAATGGATTTGTTGGATCTGGTGTTGGAAAATGCTTTTTTGTCCAATCCAAATTATAATTGTTGGGGGTGACTTTAATAGTCCTTGCCATAGTCAACCTAGCAATGATCGTCCATCTCGCAAAGGGGCAATGGGAAGGCAACGGTGTCAATATTTTGCCAGTTGGAATTTAGGTCTGAGTAATTTTGCAGAGGATGCAATCCAATACACTTGGCATCGGATGCATGGTGAGTCTATGATTGATTTTATTTTTTTATTTTTTTGTGTCCCTAAATGAGGGTAATCATGATTCAAAATGTGTCATCAAAGATGCAGGCCTTAGTGACCATTGTATTATTTCTACCTTAATATCTACATCTAATCATATTGGAGTGTGAAACCGTCCCAGAATTGAGCTTGCTTGATACAAAACATAAAATTCTCTGTTTGCTAGAACAAGTCTTTGGGCCTTCTTTTGATCTACTCTTTGTCAGATATACAAATCTTTGAGGAGAATAGATACTATTCAAGGGCTGATCTTATTTGGCTTGGAGCTCATAATTATATTATTAGAGAAGAACTGGCCAAGCTTACCGCCCGCTTTGCAAATAATAAGTCTGGGCTATTGTATGCATATTCTGCAGAAGTTGCTTATCTAAAACGTAAAAAGAATAAGGATATCTGCTCACTTATAAAGACTATGAACTCAACTGAGAATCTTTTGAGAGGTAAAAAATATTTACTGTTCTCTTATAAAAATGTGATTATAATTCTTAGACATAAGGCATATTTAGCTACCAATCATGCTATGATCCGACATCTATGCAAGAGAGACACAAAAAGTATACGGCGATTGTTTAATGAACGGCTAGTGCAAGCGAATGATGGTACGGATTATGCTATTCCCGCTCAGTCATGGTTGAATCATATATCGCATGCATTTCATCTCCCTCAAATATTTTCTCATGTGTACTTTGAGTTCACTAAGCTGGAATCGTTCACACAAATTTCTTGGTCAAATGATGACTTTGTATGGGCTGTTAGACAATTAAACCATTTGTATGCCTCTGGCCCTGATGGGATCCCTGTATGTAAAATGCTAGAAATCAGGATGGGAGATCCATAGACAGCTGTCTTGTTTTGAAGCTATTTTATTTTGCCTTCAAAACGATTTTGCACAGATAAATCGAATTAACCATTTACAGGACTTTCGATAAGCACAAAAGTATGGACAGATGTTTTTTCTTAAGGGAAATACAGGTGAGTATAGTCCTCCAATTATCGAGAGACAATTTCCACAGTGGTACATGAGTATACAATACAGGTAGGTAGTGACATAGAACTTGTGCAGGGTGTGACCCAGGACTGTAGTAGCTCCAACACTATCCATCAACACATATATACAAAGGTTGTGCCACAAAACCTCGACAGGCGTTTCAGCCAAACAGGGCTGGGTAAGGGCCCGTGGTGGTAGTGGTGGTGGCCTTCATCAGGATGATCACTGGTAGTGGTGCTGTCCGTATAGGTAATCGTCTGCAGTGGTGCAGCGGGGACGCTGTGCTTGGAGTCCTGTTATGGGTACTGGACTCTGGGAACCATGTGTTCAGTGAGCATGGGAAGACTTGTATGATTCGGGTCTCCTTGGCCAATAAATACAGCCTTAGGCCTCTAGGAGCGAATACAAAAAATGGCGTCTGCACTCCTTGTGGCTCTGGATTCACAAAGAGTGAGTGACAAATTATTTGATTCACAAATACATGATCATAACGTGCTATCCATCTACCAAACAGGTTTTAGAAAACACATGGGCACCTCCATTAAATGCAATGATTTTGGCACAACTATTGGCCAAGGTTCAGATATCTCGGCAGGATCCTGTGTACTATTGATCTTAGCTCTGCTTTTGATTGTGTTATCCGAAATATATTGTGGGTAAAGATGCTCAAAGTGGGCTTTTCGGCCCATTTGGTTCAATTGATTGCATTACTCCATCAAAATACTTGTTATCGAGTAAGGCTAAATCGAGAAGGCTCTCCTACTTCTGAGATCCCTACTTGTTCTGGGTTAAAGCAGGGGTGTAATCTCGTGGTTACTCTTTTAAATTTATATCTTGTGGACATTGAGGAGATCTGGCAGCATATAATTTCCTTCCCAGTAAAAATGGGGCTTTTTTGTATTAATTGGCTTGGTTACGCTGATATTCTTTTTTCTGATAGAACACCATTTGGCCTACATAATAAGCCAAATGCATTTGCAGAATACGCGGGTAAGAATAATTTACGAGCTAATACTGTAAAATCTAATACATTTTTTTTCCACCAGCAAAAATTAATATATCGCTTCACCTGGTCCCTCAATGGGAATCCCATTGTACAAGTTTTTTTCCACTAAATATTTAGGGTACGACATTTCAACAGAGCTTACGTTTGATAATTGGAAAAAGATGATTAAGAGGAAGGTTCGCCCCCTGACTTCTCAACTGTCAATAATCTATAAAAAAATTCTGTAAATTCTCTTTTGAACCTCCTTTACAATTTTATATACTTAAAGTTGAAGCTATCCTTTTGTATGGCTCGATCTTGCTTATATGATATTAACATCTATTTGAATACAATACAAGGTGGTATCTGGAAGCAGGTGCTGAGATTGGCAAAATCTATTCCTAATTCTTGTATCCAAATAGAACTGGGTTTGCTAAGCTTGGCATCAAGATTACAATGGAGGCAACTTAATTTCTATACTAAAATGATTGATTCTCCTCAGAATTCTTTATATCAAGAGTTTGCAAGAATGGCTGTAAATTCTAACCTAGTCTCGGTGGTCCTTTTTCAAAAAAGAATGGAGTAGCGATTATTGAATGTCGGGATTACCAAGGAAGATCTTTGCATGCGTCCAGCTTTCTGCAAAAAAGAAATGTATGAACATGACTGGTGTATGGCTGTAGGTAAGACTTGCACATATTCTTTATAAGAAATGTTCTAGCTTCATCCACAAAAGAACCCCGGGAGCTAGCTATATTCTCTTTTTTCCATGTAATAAAACAAGCGAATTATACATGCAGTTTAGACTAAACCAACTCTATACTCTTGAGCGTATACAAAATTGGGCTAACACTGGGGCAATAAGTTGCAGATTTTGTTTAATTGTATTGCAACCAGAGACCATAAAACACTTGGTAATTTACTGCCCCTTCTTTGAACAATTTAGGGTGGCATCTTTGGGGGCCACCTTGGTCAGAGATACTGTTAGCGAGAGAATTTCTATGGGCAAAATGTATGTCCCATCCGAATAACTCCTTCATGATTAAACTGTGTGGCTTCATTGCTACTATTGAGACACAGCTATGGAATTGGTATCGGAAGAGAATTTAGTGACTGATTGAAGATGAGGGCGGGGGCTAGGCCAACAAAAAAAAACCTCATCCTGCACTGTATTAAAATCAGATAAAGTGTTGTTAAACTGAGATAATGTTAACAATTTCACTTGAAACTCACACATTTATTCCATGATATGATTTTTTTTCTTTTGATTTGATGTAAAAAATAGATACTGGCTGTGTAAGTTAGACTTGAAAAAGCTATATGATCTGTGGATTTTATTCTATAAACTGCTAAAGACTGTCTAGAGGACGGTGATCTTGTTTGTCTGTTTTATAATTGTTTTTGTTTTTAATGAACGTTTGATGCATGTACAAAATGGACATTTTAAAGGTAAAAGTTGCTTAAAAATGTGTTAGATAATATGGAAGCAACTAGTTTCCATAATACCCCGCATACAATTGTGTTTAAATGTGAAAAAAGACATTTTCGAAATTTGCTTTTTTTTTCACGCAGTGAACACAGTTTTGGGGCCAGAACATTAGCAGATGATCCAATAAGGTCTTGATCAGTTTCTGGCATGAGCAAAAGATCCCCAAAGGAGAAGTCCAGCCTGTTCAAGGTAGCCCTTGGATGGTGGGTGAAAGTTCAGTCCATCAAGGACTAAGGCAAGAGGTGGGGTGCCTGCTCGCCCAAACTCCAGGGGGGGGAAATGCCTACATGCTGGTAGGCATGTGCTGAAGCTACCTTCAAGCACTTGGGAAGGTGGCCTGCAGTGAGAGGGTGACAATATCTTAACGAAGAAGCAACCTGAGAAGAACCAAAGAGGTGAACTGTCCGCTCGCTCCATGTCATGAACTGTGCAAGAGTAGGCAGCTATGAGATTGTCCTGTTTGTCAATAACCGCTGCATGCAGTTGAATGTAATTGGGTATTTATAACGCGCTTAATACCCGGAGGATTCTAAGCGCAGACCGGGGATCGAACCTGGGTTGCTCCACTTTGTCCTGCTTCCAAGGCGAGCACGTTGCCACTGAGCTATCCTCCCAAGTCAATTTAACAGGACATCTTTTTATAATGGGTACACTTAGACTTCGAAATCTAATTATCATAAAAGTGAATTACTATTAATCAGTTTAATGAGTACATGAAGAGGAAGGCAATATAAACACTATACAAGAAACATTCATACATGTATAAACATTTCTGAAATCAAATTACTATAAAAGATACCCAGTAATTTTACCGAAAGCAAAACTGATGCATTTCACCAAAGTACATATCGAAAAACAATGAAAATATTAATTAAATATATATGGGGTTAAAATGGGTCAGGATGGGGTTGCGGTGGCGTTATAAGGGTAAAAATAAAATGGGTGACTGGTTGGTGGGGGAACGCCCCCGAATTTAAAAAAAATTGTGGTGTTTTTCGGTTTTATGTTTGCGGTTAAATGTACCACTCTGAAATCTGGGCCTGTAAAATCACATTTAACCCTATAAAATTGGAATCAGAAACTTAAGTGCGACAACGCTGTAGTAAAAGGACGAATACTACGATTCATGCTTCTACAAACCAGCCCAGTGATGATAAATCATCGATCCCTTTGACTCACAGGAACTGCGCCACTTCGGCGCTGCCGGGTCTCTGACCTTCTTGTTATGAATGTTTTCCTAATCTGCTGACTCATATGTTGCAGCAGCAAATCAAAGGGGCAGCTCTTCTCTAGTCAAGCGCACGCTGCACAAACGAATGATTTCCAACACATGGCGCACATGGCCAGACACGCATGGATTTGTGCGAACATGGCGGCGAGCTGAGGGGTTTGGGGACGTGCGCGCGCAGCGCAGTCAAGGTTTGGAGATGGCCCTCCATTTTATTTACATTCTAGATTGACGCATCCATCTACAAACGTTGAAGTCGCTCACTGTGGTTGTCAGCTTTGCTTAAATCCCCTGGATAAAGGGGTTTCTTCCATTGTGTACTTCCACTCTACCCAACCAACCTATGCGTTTTCCCTTTTTGGGGGTAAACCTTTTTATTGACGGCACCTTATCTCTATACAGCTCAAGAATCTTTATTTATTTAGGGGGCCTCGAGGGGCAATGCTTTTTTAAAAATGTTTTGTATTGCACCATTCTATCATTAGCCAAGATGATATAGCCACCATATCGTATCATAATGCAAAACATTTTTTAAAAACCTTTCTGTGGAGGCCTGATTCAGAGAGTGGTGTTGTGGTCCGGCCAAGGACATTAGGCCACCACTTCCATCAACCTAAGGCAATCACAAATTGAAGAATTACTGGTAATGGTGTGTGGCATGTGACCCACATCTTTCACCTGGAGAGATGCTGCAGAGTTAATCTGGGCTGTGGGGACAGGCAGGGGCGTTGCTAGGGGGGGGGCTAAGGGGGCTATAACCCCTGATCTTTTGGTTGTAGCCCCGGATAGAATCTCAGGAGATGCATCCAAAAGACTAGCCAGCCCCCAGTCCCAACAGTTCCGACAGCAGCGTAGCCCCGGGTCTTTTCCAGACCTAGCAACTCCCCTGGGGACAGGGGAGCGGCAAAGAATGACAAAAAGAAAACTTTACTCTTACTGTACCCACAAATGGGGTACAGCTTTGAACGGGGCTCAATTGCTTTCATTTATGAATCTTTGATTCTGTTTGGCAGTCACGGGTCACTGCCCACACTCCACCGTCAAGCTGACATGGTGTCCGCTTTTATTTTGGGTCACACCTACAACAACAAACGCCTTCCCATCCCCCTCGGCTCCCACAGACAGCCAACAGTCTTTGCTGCCCATTCTCCGCCTTTCCTGATTACCTGTAATGTGTTCATGCATGCAGAAACATGGGCATCCTCTCTTTAGGACAAGGGGTGCAGTCATTGGACAGTCTTCTTTTGTGAGATTACAAGGTGACGTGATTTACTTCGGGACCATTGTGAAAGTGGGGCCTTTCTCTCTAAACAAGTTCAGAATCGACTAACTGTGCAGTCATAACTATACAAATAGTGATCGAAATTAATTGAGATTGTAGACTGTTTTATATTTTCATGTTTCGATTCATGAATATTATTATTGGATTAAATACTTACTTTGTATTGGATTATGTATGTCAATATGGCATTCGATAACTATCCCCCCCTCCCCCCATCCCCGTAGTATGAAGTCAGCACTCATTTATGTCTGGGATGACTTTCTAAAATCCGCTGGCCAAGGAGCGCGCTCTATGCTCATTTTACTCAGTTTCTTTGTCTCCTCAGACGCAGTGAACCTCGACGTTCTGCACCAGTGTCTTAAATCAGCAGCCTTGGGTCTCAGATCATGCCCTGAAGTGGTTCTCCTTATTTCGACCCGAACATGAATACAGCTTCTGATTAGGTGATCTTATGCCCTCCATTGGAGCTGTCACTAATGGTATTCCGCAGGGTTCTCTTGTTTTTTTAATGTTTAATGTCTCTATGAATCTGATGGGATAATCTGTGTCCTTCCTATGCCGATGACCACTGCATTTAAGGCTCAGATGATCAATTCACAACCAGCTCTCTCATCAGTTGGAAGCTGTTGTAGAGTGGCTGTTAAGTTGAAGATCTCTGACTAAACACCACCAGAAAATAATGAATACTTTCTTCTCCTGCCGCCACTTATGTTGGAGAAACTGATTCCATGTCTGTAAGGGACATTTGCAACCATGATAGGGACTTTGTTCAGATAAGCTCTGTTGTCAGCAACTGTCCCCTCTCCATCCCCATCTCAAACACCCCTCCCTTTCATCCCGAAAACTCATCCATGGTCATCTGTTTTAACCTACTCTGATTTGATGTTTGGGAGTGCCGTTTATGCCAGTCTCCCAAATAGCAAATCTGCTGTCTGCACTCTCCAAAGAGTACAGAATATGCCAGTTCATTTTACATCTAGTTTAGAAATGTAGCAGTCTGTTGCCTCACAGTTTAAGAGGCGACGCTGTTTCCAGTTTGGTTCAGTGTGCCTTTACATTATCTGCCTCGTTTTAAAATGCCTCAGCAACGCACCAAAATGTGCAAGCGGAGTGCAGCAGTGAGTGTGGTTTGCTGTGGTGCTCATCAAGTTGGAGGTGTTCCCTAACCAACATTGCTTAAAAACTGCCTCCAGTGCTTAAAAACTGCCTCCAGCGCGACAGCGTGGAGTGCAGCAGTGAGTGTGGTTCGCCGCGTGGAGTCAAGGTCACTGTTATTCTTTGCTTCTTATTTCCTATTTTACCCCTGGACACTTGATCTCCACCTAGTGTGCCAGCCTAAGTGATAGTTATTGGCATATACTGCGCAGCAACTGTGGGCTAGACTGCTTTTTGAGCTGCTCGGCTGAGTAATATCCTCTGTCATTTCTTTATGCTAAGTAGCAACTGCGGGCTAGACTGGCCTTTGAGCTGCCGTACGTATTTTCATTTGCAAACTTTCGCCAGTGTGTCTCATTCATAATATGATTCACATTTACAACTTAAGTGGGGCGTTGGGGGACGACTTGAGAGCGCCGGAAGTGGAAGAGATTACGTGTCCTGGCAATAGACCAGTCAACCATTCAAAGTCCATTTTCAAGCCATTGCTCACTGCATAGTCTCGAGTGCTAATCTTAGATGAAAATTTCATCAAAGATGATCAAGTCCCTTCGTTCTCAGGGTTAAATGGAAAGGTGGAAAGTGAAAATGAAGTAATGACGGTCTCCACACTAAACTATTTAGCTGTGGCAGACGTCTTGGCTACAAACATTGAACGCACTCACGGCCACCACCCTAAAAAAGACTATCTGATTTCTTCCTAGTGTGGAAGAGCCGTAGCCTGAATGATGATGCTCAGATCAAAATCACGCAGTTCCCTCAACCAGGGAGGCAAGGTGATAGACTCAATAAAGGTCATCTATCTACGCCGACAGCGTGGCGTGGGGTGGGTGGGAGGTGATGCTGATTTGCAAATCGTATACAACATGTAATTGGTTATTTATAACATGCTTCATACCCAGAGGTTTCTAAGTGCGGACCCAGGGATCCAACCTGTATTGCTCTGTGCTGTCTTGCTTCTGAGGCGAGCACATTGCCCCTGGGCTATCTTCTCTCCAGACACGTCTTTTGAGCTAAATGCCATTTCAGTTTCCAGGATGGACTCTGTAGAGATGAATCAGAAATCCAGGAAAGGTGGAGACGACTGAGCAGCGCCCCAAAGGACTCCTGTAGGATCAGTGTTGATGTGGATACGACCCTCGCACTTTCTGCTTTACATTTCGTACTAACTTCTCTGGTGAAGGTTTTTGAATCATTGAGAAGTGAAGTACACCAGCATACAGGAATCCTCATGGAATTGACAAAAGACATGGAGGAAAGTGAAAGCACCTTAGTGGGCTAAATAAACTGCTATAAATTTGACCGTTGAGGATGCCCTGTTATAGATCAAATTGGACTCCAAACAACAATCAAAAATCTTGACGACTTTGCTGGGTAATTGGGAAGAATGGTGATCTAAGATCTCTGAATGAGATGAGGAAAGATATGAAACTGGAGTCTCCCTTCCAACACGAGTCATTCTAGACATGGAATCGACAAAGTAACCCAAGAGGAAATTGTTTACTTTTTGGACCATAAGCCCCTGTCCGTGTCAACCATGGAGGAATTTGTGCGATTGGCACAGATATGGGAGGAGAATTACCAAAAGAATTTAAAAACTGCATCACAGCGTATAGGGGGAAGTAATCCAGGGAATAAATCAACAGTCAAGTTCCAAGCTGAATGGTAAAACCAGGAAGAAATGGAGAAGACAGCAGGGTCAGTTATAAAACGGAAATAAAATGATCTTTGTGAGTTTGGTTCTCAAGAGTTGTAGAAGTGGGCAGAACAGAAGGGAATTCTATCAAAACATCAAGTGGGTTTTCAAAGGGGTCTCTCTACCTCATTAAATGGTTTGGTAATGAGCACAGTCATTTTTAAAGGGTGGCCTGACACTCAACAGTGCTTGGATTGATCCATCCCAAGCCTTCCATACCGTTAAACATCTGTGGGGTAAATTGAGGAGCTGGGGTTTACCTGAACCCCTTTAGCTACATAAGGATTCCCAACTCCAGGTAAGGCTTGACAAAAAGGGTAGACTGTCCAGTGCTATCAAGATGGAGGGGGGGGGGGTAAGACAGGGATGTATTGTGGCTCCTTTTCTCTTTAACTTCTACCTATCAGACCTGGCAAAGAAGCTAGAGGCTTCATATCGGCAAGTCTTAAGATTGGGAATGAGAGAATTAACTTGATTGCCTATGCAGACAACATTGTGTTATTGGAATATACCCAGATTGGGTTGCAAAGCATGCTAAATGCTATAGAGGTTTATGCGAGGTTGAAGTACTTGATTATCAACCCTCCTAAAGTCTAAAATTGTGGTATTCAGTGTCCACTTAAAGTTCTATTCTAGAGGACATGTCGTGCACCATAGAGTAATATGTGAAGTCGGGTGCACAGGGTGTAGTGTTCTCCACACATCACCCAGTGCCAACCTGCCCATGTGGTCTAGGGTGATTCGTGCCACTCTTGTCAGTGGTCTAGATACCTTGCCCAGCCTTGTATGTGAAGTATGGTGTTGAAATCACCTCCCCATAAACGGGGATGAGTGGATACCGCTCCAATATAGCTGCAATTGCCGCATAAAAGCCTGGGTAGTCCAGGGTTGGGGGCCATATGTGCTCACAAGGCGAGTTTCTGTAGCAAGTAATCTGCAATGAGTGATCACATATTGTCCATCTTGGTCCACATGGAGCCCCAACAAGTGAAATTTGAGTCACTTGTGTAGGTGTGAGAACCTTTTACCACAAACGCAGCAGTCTTGAGCACCGGCCCTATTATGTAGATCTTTGACCAACACCTTCATGGTTCCCTGTCCAAACTGCTCCAGAAGACCTGAAGTTATTACCTCTGTAACACGGTTGAAGGCCGTCGCATTTTGGGAGGACACGTTTGAGAGCCTTAGTTGTTGCTGCCATCTGAGCCTTGAGCATGTTAATGTCATCTTCCGCCATACTTATTCGGTATTCCACCTCCTTCATCCTAGCACTCAGACGTTCCATCTTGGCATTCAGAGTCCCAATAGTGGTCGTAATGTAGTACAATTTATTCATGGAGATTAATCCAGATTGCATACTCTCCCATATCAGGTGAAGGTCAGGGGCATCTTGGCCACACATGTTCAAGGGTCCGCTGGCCTTTGCCTCTGGGACCGTGCGAGTTTTGGGCGTCTGGCGAGTCAACGCCTCCATGTTGCTGTTTTTTCGCATCCAGCTTCTCCTGATGAGGAACCAGTGTGTGGCCCAGGGGTTTTGAGGGGTCCTGCGTCAGTGGATCTCATAGGCGTGCGGGACCCAATCCGTCCAGGGGTGATCAGGAACAGACAATACTCCTACAGCAGCAAGGGGAAACTGGAGCGAAGAAGGCACAGCTTAATGTAGGTCAGTACAGGCAGGGTATTTCAACCGCAGCTCTCCAGCGGTAGCAATAATCGCTGGCCAGCCGCTGCTGCTGTGCAGCTTTAACAGCAAGCCACAACACTTTCATGGCCCTGCAGCTCAGGCTTCAGAAAGGGGTTACTGCGCAGTGGTTGGGGTGCAGTTTGACAGTCCTGTATAATGCAGAATATTGGACTAATCCAAGGTCCTCTCCCTCTCCCCAGCTTCGTATGTGGCTGCCACAAGCTTTGGGGGCTGTAGTTGGAAGTCTCCTTTGGAGCCAGTGTGTAGATTGAAGGCTTACCTTCATGCAAGAGGGTTTGGGGGGAGGGTAGACTTGCAGCGAAAGGCCCTCTGTTGTCTGCAAGTGGCCGGATTCTACCAATTCTAGGGTTTGGATACTGCTGGGGCCGCGGGGCCTGCCGTGGTGGATAGAGGCAAGGAAATGTGAGGCAACTCTACCTTAGCGGCTCACGCAGCAAGGCAGGAATTAGTCCAGCCATGCCGTGCATATGATTCCATGCAGTCACAGCGATAGACCACGATCAGCTGCATAGAGAAGCTGTGCCACGGATGGGAGAGTCCGGGAGGTCAATGCAGACGGTGCCCCCCGGTCGACAGCAGACCACACGGCAGGTGCCAAACAGAGGGATATCTCCATAAGTAATTCCTCCATGCACTTCAAATTTCACCAGCACGCTGCTGGAGGGTTCCGACCGCTAAATTAATGAATTGCAGCAGTCACTTTTGCTGGTGAGCGGATGCACAAAAGCACCCCCCTCTTAACACCTCTGTTTTTGATTGATTAATTAAAACAAAGGTAGCTTTCTTATAGCCAGTGGTGGATGCGTTTCAGGCATTTCGATGTTGCTGTTTTTAAACTGGGCAAGTGATTGAGTATACACATGGATTAGCAATGGATATGGAGAAGATTCTTTAGTGAAAGCAAGTGAGACCGAATATGTTGGGTTATGTGGAGTCTAATCTAATTTACCAGCCTGTTTGAAAGAAAGTATAATTCCTGGCCATTCTCTGAGGAGTATGAAGAGGATCTGCTGGTCCACCATGTGCTAGTCCGTAGACCGCTAAAGGAGTAGTTTGACTGTATGGGCTTCTTCATTCCAAGTGCGTCACAGTCCAGACCCCCTAGACTCGAGCATTTCATTAACGGGCAGTGCCCACACCTCACTCACCGAACTGCTCAATTCTTTTCTGGTGTCACTGCCCACACTCTCCTATGAGTATGTCTTCACAGATGTGATCAGTACTTACTTGGCCCTCCAAGATTGTTTGAGCCTGACCGTCATGAAGGTATTTACGCCTATTTCCTGTAGTTGCTTGGTTACCCTTTCTGTAGGATTTTGCTTCTGAATGGCAGGTTAGGTATAGGGCACTAGTCTGGGTCCAAAGGGACATTTTTCAATCATGAATTGAGTTTCCTATTGGAGTATTTGGCACAGTGCCTTTTTGAAACTGAGGCATTGTCTAAAGAAGAGACATCTGGAGTGAGTGAACTTATACGTTCCTTGATCCAGGCAGCGTTGCATGACTTTAAAAGTCTGTTAAATGCTTTGCTTTTCATTTATTTAATTTCTTTTCATTTGTAAAGTTCCTCAGCCTACGGGCATCGGGCGCTGTTGCGGAACCAGTTACATATACGCATCAAAAGCAACCAAGATTATGTACACACAGAACTCATAGTACAACAGACACGGGTCGCCGATCTCCCTTCGGCTAAGGTACTTAGCCGGCTGAAGTTCGATCTTGGCCAGAGTTCTGCTCGATGGGAATCATTTTACGCCAGCATTTTAGGGCTTTGTGGAATGGCCAATATGATGTTTTGCTCTTAGTGCAGTTGGGAGGGCGTTCCAGTTGATCGTTGCCACAGTAGGGAAGCTAGAGCCTCCTCCTCTGACTCTTTTCACTTTTGGTAGGGACATTTGGTGAGCATTGTTGCTTCTGACTGGTCTGTTGGATTTGGATCTCACAATCTTTTGTGACGGGAATTGGGGTGCCGTTTTAGAGGGGCATTTGTGTGTGATTGATAGGATTTTAAAGATGATCCTTTCCCAAATTGGGAGACAGTGCACTTCTTTCCTCATGGCCGAGATGTGGTCTCTTTTCGGGATGTTGAGCGTAGCCCGTAGGGCATTGTCCTGGATTGTCTGTAGTTTTAGTTCTGTTTGGATGTTCCTGCAAATGGTGCCAGTGATTGGTATAGCAATTATTAGGCAGCTAGATGGAGACAGTGTCTGGCATTGTTGATGAGCTTGGATATGTATGCTGCTGACAAGGCGATCACGTTCATTTGTTTGGTGAGGGAGAGAAGGGCATCTAGGTGGAGGCCTAGAGTTTTTATTGATGTTAAGATCGGCATCTGAATCCCGTCAATGATGAAGGTGGAGAATTGGGGGGGTGGGGGGGTCGAGATTCTTGAGAAGGGATGAAGAACGCACTAGTAGGATCTCTGTCTTGTCATTTAGGCACAAAAATGTTCTGCCATCCAACCTTGGTTTGAGTATGCGCTGTTAACAATACGGGAGTCTTCCTCCTATCTACCGGACAGGGGATGAAGATTTGGTTGTCATCGGCATAGCTCATGTAGGATATGTCGATGTTATCTAAGAGGTCGAAGAGGGACTTGGTGAATATGTTGTATGGGGACGGCGGAGATGCAGGAAATTTGTGGGACTCTACACAGGGTGGGTATGGAAGGTGCGCTGGCCAGGTCAGAGCGCACGCTCTAGTGGATCTACCCTCCAGGAAGGATGCTACCCAAGATGACGCTTCAGGCGAGAAGTTGGCTGCGTATGTGAAGTGGTGGCATAAGGTTTTGTGATTTACTAAGTAAGTCGAAGGCAGCTGATAGCTCAAGTAGGAGGAGCAGCATGGGATTTCCCTCGCATTTGAAGACGTCTAGCTGGTTTAAGTCAAGGAACACTGTTTCTGTGCCGTGGCCCGGTCTGAAAACTGTTTAGTGCATTCCAAGGATGTGGTTGTCTTCTAGATAGAATTTCATTTGGGCATATGCTGTCCTGTCTAGAATTTTTAGTAGGAATGCTACTGTGGTGATGGGACGGTAGTTGTTAGGGATAGACGGGTCGAGTTGTTTTTTATTATTTTTAGCAGTGGGAGGACCCAGGATTCTTTAAGGCTGGCTGGGACTCAGCTACTTGTGAAAGAGGCGTTGAGGAATTTGGTGAGGAAGAGTATTAAGTTTCTGCGCAATCCTTAATAATGTTAGCTGGGCACATGTCCCCTTAACACTTGGACAGTTTTAAGTTTGACTGTATCACCTGGGTGCGGCTCACTCATTTGAAGGTCAGGAAGGAGGAATCTAGAAGTGGTGGCAAGATGGAGTGAAACCGTGAGGAAATAAAATTTTCGTTTACCTTGGTGAGGAGCAGCTCTGGTTTTGGTGTCTCCTCTTCCACATTGTGTAGGCTTTACTCCTAGAGGGGGCTACGACAGCCTTGTTCTTAATGCCATCCTTTGCTCCTTTGCTACAGGAGGGTCAAAACTGCAATTAAGCCTGTCCTAAAGGTAAACCGTGAGGTTAATAATGCACTCATTCGACTGCGTATGCGCAACACGCTTATGAGGATGTGAGCTATCTTGTTCCTGAGTGGCTGCTAGCATCCTGCTGTAATATCCTGGTTCCCTGAGGTTTTCCAGGGTGGAAAGTCCCACGCACCAACGGTGGAACAGTGTGGTAGCAATTTGATACCTTCCTGACACAAATCTGTGCCAGGAGGCCTGCGGGGTGTCGATCGTCTCTGCCGGAGGGACGGCGGGCGCCATTTTAGCCACGCAGCCTGGCCCGGGTGCACAGAGGACTGCCCTTTTCTGTCACTGCAGGCACTGCCGCACCGGCCGCCCACCCCGTGGCCAATTTTGGCGGTGAGGGCTGTGGGGAGTGCGAGATCCACGGGCCCTGGCGCACTCACTGGAGATGATGGCTACATCCTGCACCCCCACACACCTCCCCGGTGGACCAGTGACGATCGACGGCCCCTTACTGGCTGGCAACTACTCGGACTGTGGTCTGCTCTGGATCCACCAGAGACTTGACCTTCATGAAGGATCGTTGGGCCGGGACCACCGGCATGATGCACAACTGCCTGGGTTCCGCTCCCTCTGCTTGCTAGAAGACCAAGCCACATCTCTTTGTGCATCGCTTCGCCCACTGGATTGGGGTCAATCACAACTGGGGACTTGCCGGTTTGCGGTCTGGAGCTGGGGCAGGCCATAGAAACCCACGCCCCTGGAAGGGCAGCAGACAGAAGGTGAGGGAGAGAGGGGACATTGAATGGTCATCATCTGAAGGAGTTGGAGGATAGTTTTTGAAGCCTTATACATCCTGGGAGAACCACGGGAGACCCGACAGAGCGTCGGGCTGTGGTGGGTAAGCTCGCTGACCCAGCAATGCAATAACTACATTTGGGAAATTAACTGGAAATAGGCGCCGATTGTAGGAAGCATTGGACCCAAAAAGGGAGACCACCGCTGTGGAGGGTGTGCTGTCTAGGCTGTGTGATATCCTGTCTTCCACACCAGACCAGGTCAGGTCCCAAGAGTTAGCGCCACAACCCCATTTCCTTCCAGGAGTGAGCATTTGGTCAACTTTGCTAGAAAGCGCTCTGGGGCCCGGAGAAAGAAACACAATAACGCCCAAGATTCGCTGCCGGTGGGCATGTTGGGGAACAGCTGAACTAACTGCACCACTGCTATCACCAAGAGAATGACTGAGTGGGGTTATCGCATGAAACCGTGGGAGCCAGCAAGGGACATCGCTGTAGTGAGCCCTCACTCTGTTTCGACTCGTCCGCAGCCGGAATCAGGGGCTGGAATCAGGCTCACACAATGGTCAAGGACAAAGTCAAATGGCAGGCCCTACAGAGCAAAATGGACCACTTCACAGTGGGCGCCCTCCAAAGGCCCATAGCCTAAGCCTCGGAGACCGCAGATATGAGAGACTAGATGCAGGCCCCGCCGATCTCTTGCACTGATGTCATGATAGCCATTGGTGGATGGAGGTCATCGGGGAGGTATAAAAGGCTCACCAATCCTTCGACTCAGTGAAAAAGAAGCTACAGTCTTTGTCTATAAAATACACACTGTTCTTTCCAGAACAGCTTAAGGTCCACCATGAGGGGGTCACCCACCTGTTCTACTCGCTGAAAGAGGCATGGGAATGGCTGGAAACTCAAAATTCTTAATGGATCCGTGCTACCACGGTCACCGAGGGGGCTACAGGGGCAGAAACCAAGAGGCGACCGATCCCTTCCCCTGTTGGACTCCCAAGTCGCCAAACCATCAATGGCTGTACAGACTGGGGAAGACTGGGATGAAAACGGAGGACCAACACCGCCATCCAGGATTCCGAAGTAGACTGGCGCCATATGGGGATCCTAATATTAGCGGCCGCTGACCAATGTGTGATTTGTATTTGCAGTCAGGTGGATAGCCCACAAATGTATTATTTCGTTGTTTGGTGCCGAGATGGCGCACCTTCCAGTTACAGGTTCTTTAGGGAAGTACAGAGAGGGCTGCAGGGACTGTTGGTTTACTCAATTGTTCATGATTGGGATAAGGCTACAAAGGGGGAAGGTTCTGGGTGTTTGCACTTAGTTTGTTTTGGTTGGTCGCATAGCTTGGTGGAGGGGTTGAAAGCAGGGTGCAGACAGGCATTTTGCCAGCTCCAAGTGAACTAATGTCCAGGTCCAACAATCCTGGGATCTGTGGGTCAGGCACTGTTTTAGATGCCACCGGGGGGCCCTTGGGAAGAAAGCAACTGAGCTGGGTGTGGGGGGAGGGACCTATCCCATGACCCAACATTTCCCCGGACTCCACTGGCACATGAGGTACCACTAACCCTGCTCACATGGAATGTCAATGGACTGCGCTTCAGTATTAAACACAGACTGGTACTCAAATTCCTAAATTGAAATTCACACCTGACATTGCCCTCCTCACAGAGATGCAATTAATTTGCACAGATTTCATTTTTTTTTTTTTTTTTTTAGAAGATCCAACTATGCAACGGCCTTTCATGCGGGATTCTCTAGAGGGGAAAGAGGGACAATGATCCTCCTACATAAGTGTCCCATTTCAGTTGCGTGGGTCTAGTTGGATCCGAGAGGGCGTTTTGCGGCGGTAACTGGAGACATGGGGGGCAACATCTGGGTTATTGTAGCAGTATATGCGCCCCCACCACTCACACTCTTGAATGATCTCCAAGTGGCAATGCTTGATAAACAAGCAGATTTCTGGTGCTGGGGGGAGACTTCAATGAGGTGATGAAGTGGATAGAGACAGAACTTCTAAGGGTACTAGGAACACCGATCTCTCGACTAAATTAAACTCCTTCGCGAAGGCGCTTGGGCTGGCTGACGCACTGGCAAATATTGCACCATACGGACTCTGGGTTCTCCTTTTCTAATGCACATAAGTCCCTGTCTCCTCTAGACTACTTCTTTGTCCTGCAAGACGTGACGCAGACTGGTGACTGTTAAGTATCTTGTTAGGGGCATCTCGGTCCACTCCACCTCCATTATAGCACTAAAACACAACCAAACCCACCTGGCGTCTCAATGCATATTACCTTGGCATTCCTGGGGTGGTAGATGGACTCTCCTAAAAAAAACAGCTGAATATTTCTCCCTAAACGAAGGCTCTAACGACGGTCTGATTACGCTGTGGGAAGGCCATAAAGCGGTACTCTGTGGGGAAGCTCTCTCCCTGATGTCGGCCCACCACCGGCAACAAACCTGCAAAACCACAGAGGGAGAGGAGAGCGCGCAGCTAGGGTAGAAGAGTGGTTCCTCGCATCAGGGCCGTGTACCTCATGTGAAGCCCTCATTACAGCTCAGGAGGTCCTAAGAAATTTGGGGTTGGACAACGCGAGGACTGCTCAATGGACAGTACGCAGTCAGATGCATGAAACGGGAGACAAAGCTGGGAAATCGCTGGTGTGGCTAGAAAGGAGAGACAGGAACAGGGGGCATGTGCGGGCCATACAGGAGACCAGGTCAGGACTATTGATTGATGACGGTGAGATTGCAGAGGCATTTGCCACCTTCTGTGAACATCTCTATTCCCCCCCAGACCACCCCCCCCCGATGTCGTCACTGGGAACAGAGGGCTCACACTTCCTAGACTCAATTACGATTGCCAGGCTCTCAGAGCACCAGATACACTAACTGGAAGCAGAGATCACAGAGGAGGAGGAGGAGGAGGAGGAGGAGGAGGAGGAGGAGGAGATGATGAGCCACATGCACTGCATGTTCGTATGCTGCCGGGAGGAAGGGCGACTCCTCCAAGATCTCATGAAGGCAACCATTGTGGTGATTACCAAACTGGGGAAACCACCAGAATTCTGTGCCTCCTACAGGCCAATATCGCTAATCAACGGAGAAGTCCAGGTTCTCGCCCCCGGATCTTAGCCAACAGACTGTTTAGGGGTTAGACACTCCCTTGTGCATCCAGACCAATGTGGATTCATGCCATCTAGGTCCACTCGCATGGATTTACAAAGGGTACAGTTCGCTATTGATCAAGCAACCGTGATGGAAGACCCACTTGTACTCTTGTCTGTAGATTTTGAAAAAGTCTTTGACTTGGTGGGATGGGCTGCCTTTATGGGATATTATGGGTCAGAAGGGGTTTTGGGACCAGCTACATGTTCTGGTTCCAATTACTATGACTCCCCCGAAGTGATGGTACAGGTTAATGGGACTTCTTCCAGGGCTTTTGTGCTGGGGTGGGGAACTAGGCAGAGTTGCCTCTTCGCCCCCCCCCTGCGATTCAGTGGCCATAGAACTGCTTGCAATCAAACTCGGGACGGCAGGAGAATGGACAGGATTTGTGTGGCCACAGGGAGGTGAAGACCGGGTCTCACTTCATGCTGATGACCTGCTCATTTATATGAGTAATCTAAGGACCTCCTTCCAGGCAGCATCTAATATCCTCATGGAATACCAGGAATTCTGTGGCATCAGGGTGAGTAACCAGAAAACTGTACTCTTTCCCCTTCCGGCTGGGGGCGAGGCGATCCCACGGCACTGCCCATATTCTGGCTCCATCCAGAGCTTCGAATATCTGGGCATCCACGTAAGCCCTAACTCTGAAGAGTTCCTCCATCTTAACCTGAAACTGGTAATAGACAGACTTGGCATTGACGTGACCCATTGGCAATCCCTCCCACTAACGCTAATGGGAAAAGCGTCCCTCTTCAAAATGCTGTCACTCCCGAGATTCTTATGTTCTCCAGAATGCCCTACTCCATATCCCCCACACGATCTTTACATTTGTGGATATCCTCCTTCAGAGACTCCTATGGGGAAGGAAGCAACCCTGCATAGCCCTCAAAACCATACAGCGCTCTGTCTGGGAAGGGGCAATTGGTCTTCCCTGCCTCCGTACTTACTACTGGGCTACACAGCTGGGAGTGGTGAATGACTGGCTTCACATGGACCCGGGGCTCCCACACTTAGGGTTAGGGACTAGGAACATGGGCACAAATCCACCCCTCCAAGTGTTATATGGGATGGAAAGAGATGCCAGATATGCCGAGGATGACAAAGCACGTCCGCCAAATCTGGATAGACTCATCACATTGGTTGGGGCAGGAGACCAACAATGGACCAACCCCTATGGAACATGCACATCCCAGAAGTCCTAAAAATGGGGCACTTTACAAGGTGGGAAGAGTTGGGGATACAAACCCTCGCTGATGCGGTACAAGATGGGCACCTCTTGCCATTTGGGGTCATGCGGGAAATGTTTGTGCTGCACACTGGAGAATTCTATACACACCTACAATTAACACATGCCATCTGTGCCCAGTTCTCCGTGTTGAGTGAGATCCCAAAGTGCTCCCCCTTGGAAGCCAACATTCTTCATGCTAGAATCCCGACAAAGGTTACATCTACACACTACCAAGTACTTACCGCCTTCAGGGCACAGGAACTATCCTGGCTCTGTGAGAAATGGGAGAGGGTGGTGGGCCCGCTGGAATAGGAAGAATGTGTAGAGGCACTAATGTTCCCAGGCGATATAGGTTTAGATGCCAGACTCCGTTTATACCGTATAACATATTGCATCAGGCCTACCACTCCAGTGCAGCGATGGCAAGATGGCGGGGGCTAGTAGATAATGGAGACTGCCTGAGATGCTGAAGGTTAGAAGGAACTTTCTACCATATGGTATGGGAGTGCGATATAATACATGACTTCTGTCGGAGATGCATCCTCGGGCTGGGAGGATAGCCCTGGGGCAATGCGCGTGCCTTGCGACGATACAGAGCAGCACAGGTTCAATCCCCAGGTCCGCGCTTAGAAACCTCTGGGTATAAAGCGCGTTATGAATAACCAATTACAAATGACAAGATCTCTAGTGTTTTGGTGTCCCCAGTTCCGCAGGACCCGAAGCTAGTAATACTGGGGCTCTGGGGGGAAGCGGAGTACACCAAACATAAAGACATTCCTCTCGGTGGCGTTGGGACTGGGGAAGAGACTTACGGCTGCTACGTGGGGATCTTCAGACAGACTGAGCTTTGGCCGCAGGGTCAATGAAATGGACCGATGTGCATCCTTGGAGAAACGCATTTACAAAGCCAGGGGTTGCCCTGGGAAGTTTCAGAAGGTCTTGGGGAAATGGACAGGGACTGTGTGAATACTCGGTACGACAATGCCCTATGGGGCTGAATCTATTGGGCCCTGGGTGCGCGGTGACGTAGGGCATTCCTCGCCCCTCCCGCCCCCCCAACCCCTTTACCCTGAGCCATGATCATACTACTGTCTTACAAATGTGGATATACTGTATTTTAGCAATGCAAACTTGTTTTGGTTCATGCTGTAAACCAATGAACAGGTTTATAAAAAATAAAAATAATGCACTCATCCTTTTTGTATCCGATTTGTGTACAGTGAGCGTGCTTAACAGCATCAAAATGGGAGCTGAACTATTAATAATGTAGCGTGGCCATTCGGTTGTCTTGTTGCTTATATCATTGGACGCAGTGCTCTTTTCCCAAGGCTGCCTGCTGAGCCTTTCAATAGTCGCCTCACACCCACATAATGTGATGTCACGTCACCTGCTATGCATATTGACTGTGATCAATTTCACCTCTACTTAACTCTTTGTAAACTTCGCCTCTGAATGACACACTTGATAGCGAAATGTATCGACTGCTCACGATCTCCTTTGTTTGGCTTATTAGTGTGAAGAGGTGTTGGTTATGAGAGCGCATGAATCACCAGGAAGGCAATGAATGCTGCGCATAATCACTTTGACATTTCCAAAGTATTGCAGCATGTACTCTAAATTCATGAATGCAGCCTGTACCTGTTTTTTTGTTATTTCGTTCACTGGGAAAAATAGAAAAGCAGGTGACAATCCTATGGTTTTTTTGTCTCCTTGCCTAATGACTGGCATTTTTTAGACCCCACTAGCCCTCAATCTTTGTGTGTGCGCTTGAGCATCTCCTGTTATTGGTGGACTAGTTGTTGCCTACAAGGATTCACTGATGTCTGCTCTCGTTGATGTTACTCGCTGTACACCTGTCTGCCTGCACTGGATAGAATGGTCTAAAATATCGGACATCTATTTTTTAAATTCTTTTAAACGTGTATGTATGTTGAATTTTCCCATAATTATCATTTGTGTTCACATTGAGATGAATCTGGTGATCTTCCCTGGCATGGTCTCTCCCGATGTGGCTAGGGAATGTGCGGCCGCTCCCTGACCCAGGGGGTTGCTGCCTGTGTCATGACCCACAGAACGTGCCCCTTTTGGACTTCATGGTCCTTATCACAACGGGGTTTGCACTCCTTGGTACTCCAACATGGCCGTCTAACGTGAAACGCCTTCCTTGGTCTTCATGTCGGATGTAGCGTAATCCACAAATAGACCGCGGCCCCGCGTGTCTCAATGCAATTGCAAGTAGCGACTAGACATGTGCTCCGTAGTTCGCTGAACTGTTATCCTGGTTCCTGGACCTTCTAATACTATTCCCTTACCCCTCTTCCTTCTTCCTTGCTTCCTGGACCCATGTGCCGTACTTGCGCACCTTCTTCGTTTCCTGGATCCCCGGAGTATCTGAATCCCGGAACTCTGAACGCACGCTGGAACCAGAAGATTCTCGCGCTGGCTTATACAAGACCAGGTCCGTGCGTAAGAAGACACCGCCCAAGAAATCCTGCAAGGATCGCTCTCAGGTGAGAAAGGGCGAATTCTGTGACAGCCTGAGGGTGGACCATGTGGGGGTGAGACAATCCTAAGGGGAGTAAGGTGGACTCGCCAGATGGAACGCAGTATTTCCGCCAATCAAGGGACCCAGCACTTCCTTCTTATGACCCTCAGAGCAATCCTTCTGCTAAAAGTCTCTTAAGTTGTCCTCTTACCAGTGCCCTAAAAAGTACTGGCATGAGGAAGAGTGAGTCACCTAAATGAAGATCACTTCCCAGTACTGAGATGAGGGAGAGGAGTAAAGTAACAATGGTGATCATTCCCCTTGAGAACCGCTGTCAGTGGTCTAGTCTTTCCCCCAACAACTGAGACTAAGAAGAGGAAGGACCTAGCAATGTGGAGCACGAGAGACTGAATCCAGTGAGCGTTCTAGTGTTTCCCGGAAACGCACCTGTACCTGGGAAATTTAAACAACTTGGGCAGAAAATTAGCGACAGGTACTGTGGCAACTGGTGAGAGAGAGTTGCACTGTTCAGCAGGGAGTCGGCAAGCCAGTACTGGTGTGGTGGAGTAATTTGGCTCGCTGCCGAGTGAAGGAGGAACTGTGGAAATGAGGTGCTGCTGGAATGCCAGGAGCAGATAGAGAACTCGTGTGCGTTCGCAGAAGCAAGGGAGAAGCAGTTTGCTAACCAAAGCCAGCAGGACAACAGGCGTGTCTGGAGAAAGCCACAGAGGACCGGTGAGCGAGGGAAACAAGATTGTGAAAGAGGGAGAGAAGCAGGAAACCTTCCTTGACCGACCACCAGAGAAGAAACCAACACCTGCAGAAGCCGGTGAGTCCTCCTGAGAGCAATGGGGTCAACGGAACAGATCAACAAACGTGCCAAGGGAATGTACTTGAATGTTACCTTCATGTAACTGATGGACGCAGAAAAAGGGAATTTGAATTGAAAATTAACACTTTGCTTGTACACAGTGTCAATACGAAGCAAGCAGAAGAGAGGTAATCTATCGAGGATACATGATCAAACCAAATATGCAAACAAGTTTGGGAGCTGGTGAAAATCCCATGAGTGAAACGGAAGTCCTGACAAGAGAGTACACCAAGCAAACCTCAAGTGTGTAATACGGCAGAGGTCTTGGCAGGGCAATATACCAGGCAATTGAAGAATATTGCAAGAAGATAGTGTGGTGTGCTTGGCCAAGAGGGGCCCAAAGAATGTAAAATCAAAGGACTATTGTGCAATTGTTCTGTTTGGCCAGAATAGGCCCCAAAGCACTACGGTGTATGGACATTTCAAGGAGTGAAGACAAATGCAGGGGATTGGACTAACCGCTGGACTCGAGAACTTTTATCCTTGAGGAAACCTTGGTTTAAATTTATTTTTCCTTTTTGATCACTTTTTCCAAACCGCTCAAGGTTAAAGACGAATCCCCTTTCCACTTTGTAGTGTGAGGGTCAGAGTAGAACGTTGGAGACAGGACCATTTTTTGTTTTTGACATCCTGACGCGGACAGAGCCTTAGTTTTTGTTTAGGTAGGGAAATCCTCTTAGAGTATGGTCAGAGCGACCTTCCCCTAACCCCTTATTATGTTATAAAGTCTCCAACCAAAAACATGCCATGCCTAACTTGTGTCCACCTCTCATTTCTGACTCCTCACAACATATAGCACTTCATGCCATATCGCGCCCTTTTCTAAACACTGCAATAACCAGAGTGATTCCTTACTTTAGTGGTACTCTGTTTTATTGGCCTTGAAAGAATTAAAGGCTGAGTCGACACTGTCTGCAGGATTCGAACTTGCAAAGTGCAGTTTAGGCCCAGGCCGCTTAACTGGTGAGCTGTCCGCCTGGATCTACGTGGAAATAGGTTACAGAGTTGCATATGAGGTAATGGACATTGGGGTTTCACTGTAGTGCCAAACCATTGTTGATCTTTTGGGTGCTTCCGTCCAAGCATCTGTAAAATGTATTCCATAGATGTGTGCCGTGGCAAACCATTTTTTACAAGATTCTTCTCCTGTAAAATGGTGAAAAAATATTGTCTGGTTTGGGATTTTTCGTGCCCCTTCTTTTTGTTTTTTGTGGCCATTCAGATTCTTGAAAATGGCTTTTAATTGTATCTTTGTTTGCGCTTCCTTGGGTAGATGACTGCACTGGATTAGTGATTCTGGGCAAGAAATGTTGGACCCTATAAAAAGCTAAATAAAAAATCTGAAGCATCCACTTTCCAATTTACCATGAAAGTTCTCTTCGCCAAGCTTAACCGAGAATTCAAAAGAACATTTCATAAGTGAACAATATGAAGTGGCTGCGCCTGTATTTCTATGCCATCAGTCGGTAAACTGATATAATAGGTCAGCCGGTTGGGCACTCGCTCCGGAAATCTGTATAAACTGCAGGTCGTAGGTTCGTATCCCGGCAAGACAAACAACCTTTCATTCTTCCGAGGTTCATAAGAGTACCAACTTGAGTTGGGTGATAATAATTGTATGTAAATGTACAGCGCATTGGCGAAAACTCTATATGATTATCAAATCATTAAGTTCTTGTATATTTCCCAACTCTTGGGTTTATAAAGAATCCATGTTCAGTGTTTGTGTGGGCCCAAAAACCTACTACAAAAAGGCAGGCCTTCGATTGACTTTTCTTGGCATACTAACCACGTTATTTTAATTATTGTTTAAAGTGCGGGCCTAGCTCGAGAGCAGAGAAGGGCTGTACGGGGTGTGGGCAGCCAGTGCTTGGGCTGGCATCTATTAACAGTAGCGCAGTAATGTGCGTTACAGTCTGTGCGTCGATTGGGATTAGTATTTGGTCAATTGTTGAAAAAGCCACGTTTTGATAGATTTTTGAAACTGGAATATTGTCGGGCATTCCGAGCTGATACCAGGATTGAGTTCCAAAGGGTGGGTGCATGACCAGACAAGGATTGTTTGTGGGTCAACTTTGCAGACGAGTTGATTCAAGACAGTTGGTAGTTTGCTGTGTGAGGAGCATGTGCCACCAGATATGTGGAGCTTAGTCACTACATATTTGTGTAACTTTCAATTTGCTTACAAAGAAATGGGGAAATAACTCCAGAGATAGCTTGCAAAGTGAGCTATTAACCTTGTTTTATGGGAGCGAAGAGCAGTTAAGGGGGAAATACTTTTTTCATATTTCCGTGTGAAAATATTCATAAAATCTTAGAGAAATCAAGGGCAAAGAAAGTCGTGGCTGTTGCATTCCGACACTCCTCAATGTGATTATACCACACTTTTAATGTAATAAAACCCAATCTATCCTGTAGCATCTCTTAATCCCTTTCTGTTTCCAATAACTGTCTGGATTTTAAGCGTAATAGAGGCCTTGGTGCTGCATTACAGCCTGTGAATTATCCACATAAATCAGGCGGTTGACCAACGCTTTTTACAACACAAATTTGATTGAGCATTTGGAAGATCAGGGAGTAAATAATGCACGTCGGAGGCCTGCGTGCGTCCTCTGGGCTAACTTCCGTGATTCACGCCTTCTTTCGCATTATATGTCCTGTGTTGCCCACACAGAGTGGGAGCTGCCAGGGCGTTGCGTCATGATGGCCCTGCATGCTGCCTCAGCCCTGCAACACACACGTGGAGGCTGCGTAAATTTGCCTATAGTTCGATCAGTAGGAAAATGAAGAAGTGAGGGTACGCTTTAGTTAGATTAGATGCTGAGCTATTCACATCACCCAATAGCACTTAATCCTTTACATTAATCTCTTCAGACTCTAGTCCGTGAGCAAACCTCATGTTATTGGTTTGAAAGTGAATTGTGTGGGCACGGGTTTCCACGTGATCAATCCTGCGGTTTAATTCCCAGGGATTTATCAAAGATTTAGTTTTTTAAGTGACATTTACATGGTAGCGTTTTTGGACAACCAAGACGTAACAATGCATGTTATAAAATGCCCATAAATTGGAAATAAAACGTAAATAGATTGCACTAAAATGACTAATAGGTGAACGTTATATTTATTACTCCTTCTCCAGTTTGAAAGGAAATTAGTGGTACCTTTTTAATGACCAATCTGCCCTGAAAATATTTAAGTATTTTTGGAACTATCGAGGGGACTCGGTCATGCAGAAATGAAACATTACCTGAAGGATGAGTGATGTTTATTTGTTGTTTGGTGTCTTTGATTTATCGTTGGCAGTGGGAAGTTGGCACAACGCTTTCCTCTAAACTGTGCTATCACTTAACGCGCGCACACACATTACATGTGGCTGCAATACAACCTTAATCACTTATTTTTCACAATAGTCACGATTTATTACCACGCCGGTATGCACATGCACTCCATTGAAGTGTTCTTGTTTAAAGTCACCAAAGCAAAGAATGCTCTTTATCCTGAATGTGTAGGTTTTCACCCTCACTTGGCACTGGACACGATCTGGTAAAGCTTTGGCAGTTTAGGTACAGAAAACAAATTCAACTTGACTGCTATCTCTCTCGGATAAGGCGGTCACGAGCTAGCAAGCCTAGGAGAACTAAATATGCCAAAAATAGTCCGTAGGCGCCCTATGGACTATTTGTATATTGTTTAAGGTACTTACAAGGTACTTACATAGGATGGAGTAAGGCCTAACTTGCCCTATGCTAAGGTGGGATTTCCCTACCTAAAGAAGACTAAGGATTCTGTGTCAGGTAGTCCAAAGCAAAATGCCTGTGTCCAAAACCTATACTCTCGTCTAACTGTATACAATGTGTAGGTGTCCGCATCAACATGAATAGTGTTCAGAGTAAAGTTCAGAGCTTCCAGCCCTTGGCTTGCAAACAGATTGCTCTTCCCCAAGTTCAAAACATTTCACTAAGCATAGGGGTTCCGTTCCCCAGGAGTTAAAATCTTCCAGCTTTTCAAAACAATTCAAATCTTCCGGGCACTACCCAGCTCTTGTACTATTGGTACTTTTCACAAGTTCACAAAGGCAGTTCAGTTTCTTAACATCAAAAGTTACATCCGAGTTTATTGTAGTATAACCACAATCTTCTGCCTGGGTATTTTCAGTGGCCTTTCTACACAGGAGTGCATTCGATCTGGGCGCAGTTGTTGGACTACACGGCCCACCCGTTACAGGTCACTCAACCGGTTCCCCCTTCCTTGCTGGATTTACATCAACCGAGGCCACTGTGCCAGCTTGACCGTGCTCTGTGATTTCTCCACCTTTTGTCACACTCTCCAGACACTGCACAGTGGTTTTGTTCATCACAATGCACCTAATAGACTTTCTTACACTCCCCTGGCTCTTGCCTATATGGCTTCATAACATGCAGTTCCTTTAGTTCTCCTTTTGGCTTTTGTCCATGCCTGGTTTCTCATTTATTGCAGTTCACTGTATTTAGGCAGATTGCCACACTTTCTTTCGCTCAGTTTAATGTTCAACATTTCTCAAAACTTGGTTTCTCTGTTCGTTTTTCAAATGTTTCTCATTTCTTTCACTTTTTTCAGCATACAAACAGTACTTGTCTTTCACTTTGTTTGGCGCTCACAAATGCTTATATTTACTTTCACTTCACTCGGCATTCATAGAAATGCTTGGTTCTACTTAAATCAATGTTCGTTGCTTGCATTACAGATTAGCCTGCCGACCTATGTATTCCCAGTCTGGAATCAATCAACCTGTCGGAGTTTACGGCTTTGTTGCAAGGTCCTTGACCACCACATGTTTTCTTCCTCCTGCACCAGCCCTAGTCTCTTTTCCCAGCGACTCTGTGGCTTTGCACACCTGGCGATGCTCCTGCTGCAGCTCGTGGCTTGCTTGACCGCTTTGCTCAGTCACGCCGGTCTTCTTCCTTCGGTCTGCCACTGACCTCCATTGTCCTACAGCTCTGCTTCCTGCTGCATAAATTCTGCATTCTTTTTTGGGTATCGAGCGCTGTGCTGGCCACACCGCTGCCGCCTGCATCCAGCTTCTTCCACAGCGGCCTCTGCCTTCCAAGCTCCCTCTCCTTCCTCAGCTGACTCCATTTACCAAAGGGTGTCAGGTTTTGAGGCCAGGAAAGACTAGACTGCTCACCATTAGAACAGTAGTTCTGCTTTACTCGTGCTGCGATCCTCCTCGTCCCAGTATATAACTGAGGCTGATATGTGTCTGTATTAACAAAATGAGGATGTCTTTTGTAGTTGGTCTCTTCTTAGTCCCAGTATTGAGCTGGTGTATCCTGGGACCAGTTTGGAGGGAAGTACAGGGAAAATGCTGGCAAAAATCGACAAAGGCTTGAGGGATGGAGGGTTCATTATGAAAAAGAAATGGGGGGGGGGGGAATACAATGTTTCACTTAAGGACATCCTCTCACCAAGTCTCCTCCACCCAGGTGATCCTCCCTCGCATATCCACCCCAGGACTGGGATCCAAGAGCGATGGCCTTTCCCTGGCCACCCGAGAGGAGGATACGGCGGGGGAAAAGTGAGGATGCCCTCAAGTTCCTCACAGCCCCAAATTATGTGCCTGTGTTTAGGAATGCCTCATTGCCGAAGCTTATCCAGATCTTCATCGGGTATGTGTGGCCTGGCGAAGATCCAGACCAAGTAGCCAAGGGGAACTGTATTTAGAAAGCTGTGGACTGTGAGATGGAGATTCTAGCACACGTAGCTGGGGGCAACTGCATGTTCAGGTATGAGTGACAACAACCATGGCATTTTTGGAATCTGGCAGTGCCAAATTGCTGACAGCTGATTTGGTATTCCCACTCAAATTCTTTACCCAGAGACAAGTACAGATTACACATGTAAACTAAGAGCGGGAAGTGTATCCAAAGAACAATCTGGTCCTAGAAATGGAGTGGACCAACTTTCCTGTGAAAGTGACTGTAATGCCAGAGCTTTCTAAGGGTTCGTACTGGGAACAGATCAAAAAAATTAATTCCTGTTTGTTAAAATCGACTGGAGGCCAAAAGGATAAGTCTCTGCTGAAGGAATGCCTCAGCCCCGAATTAGGTGTTTTATTCCTCCTCAGTGATGGAATGCCCTGAAGATCCGGGGAAGAGCTCAGAATGGCCCTACAATTTCCTTTCCAAAACCACGGAAAAGAGAGAAGCTCTTGCCCACCAGGGGGCAGCATCCCATCCCATGGGTATGCAGTGTTAATAACGAAAAATAAGTAACGACAAACCTTTTTAGTGACGCCTGAATAATGACAAGTCCAATGTTTTAGTAAAAGTATATTTTGGGGGAGTCGGGTAAGGGATTAGAAGGGGTGGGGGTTGTTGGGGGAGGGTAAGAAAGCTGTAGAAACAGAGGGCGTGGGGGCACCCCCCAAATTAAAACGAATAAATGAATAATAAAATGACTTTTCGTTATTCAAGTGTCACTGAAAATGTATGTCGTTAATTTGGTTGTCGTTATTACCACATGGAACCCATCCCATGTACTTCTGCTCCGGAAGAAGAATCACTTCTCTGAGGAGAACCCCAGGAGGGAGGAGCCATAAATCTAGGGGGAACCAACAGAAGGGCAGGAGATGTCTGACGGTCTCTGCGGGCCACCTAGAAACAAGGACTTGGGCACTCTGAGGGCCAGTGGAGCAGTGCTTGGAGCTGGTAAATTGGGATTCCTCATAGCTCCCTCCCAGCACTGGCAAGAAAGATCAAGAACAGATATACCCCCTATACATCTGGTGAGGATCTGGCCGGCTCCAGAGAGAGTCTGATTGAAAAGGTGGTGACTTCTCTTCTGTCTATGACTTTATGCTAGAGCATTGCTGCTTTTTTGGCAGTTTCCCAAGTTGACGTGCTCCAGTTCAGCCTCTAAGGGTTTCAACAGTGGAACAAACAGTTCCTTTTGTCCCCCAACTTATGTTCTGACCCCAACCGATTTGACTTCAGATTTCTCCTAAAAGCCCATGTCGTGTTTATCTATTTCAGCCATACTGGGTCCAGGTCTGAAAACAAAAGCACCAAGAGGCATTTGAGTCGACTCTACAGTCTGCTATATATGGTCACACTCCCTCGTGTTGTCAGATGCCTGCAATACCCATGTTGCATTAAATGCAATTGCATTGGGGTTGCATTAATGTCCTTGGCAACATTTTGTAGGATCTGCCACCTTAAAAAATATAAAAATATTGTGTAACTTAAGACCTTGATAAGAACAAATATTACACCTAAAAGCCTAATTCGTACCGAAAGGGCCTGGCCCTATTTCCTTTTCACATTTTAATCACAGAATGACGAACGGTATAAGGAGACTTTCCGAATCCTGTTATTGAAGTTTGGAAATGCAGAATGTAAATTGGCTTGTCCCATTGAGAAGGAAAAACAAATTGGATGTTTTAGTTCTCTTTAAAGATGATCTGGGATATGTCTTTAGGGTATTGTAGTTATATCATGCACTACCATTGCAGACTGCATCGTTTGAGGGATCTATTAGCAGTCTAAATGAATGTCTTGTCAGACTTAATAATGGTGCATAATTGCTCATGGAATAAATTGTAATGAGACTATTAACTACTAAACAGCGCTGTCTAGTTGCCAAGGAAAATGATCTGCGATGAAATGTGTTTTTCCTTAGCGAAACTAAAGTCTGTTTTCAATTAAAAGCAGTCCTCAAATAATCCCTAAATGAGTATTTGATAAGGATGTAGTAATAAGTGGATCAAAGACATTTTGTATTGAACAAGCTCAAAATGTGTCAGATTGTTTCAGACTGGTTTTTCAAGGGCCCTCCTGTCCAAAATGGTGCATGTTTTCTCCTTTGGGAAAGCTTGACTTTGCTACCTTAGAACTACTTGGAGTTAAATCAAGACTTGAATGTGAGTGGGAAGATGTTCCAGTGCCTGTATCCCACCAGGAGAAAACACCTCTGAAACTAATAAGCATGTCTGTTTGTTGAACAAGGGCCTTGCATACAGCTTTGCAGAGACCCATCCATAACTTATAATATAAAATTATATTTTAGGCAAATGGGTTGTGTAGTACATACTTTGCTTTTAAAGGAAGACAATGGGGAATCTGGCAAAGTAAATGTTATGTAACTGGTGTATGCAAGGTATAAAATAAGCAGTCACATAGCAATTTGCTATGCAATTCTGTAGGTGGGCTAATCAAATTGACACTCGAGTAGCAAAGTTAGCTATTTAAGTTACCCTGTTCAATGACCGCACAGCTCACCCTGCAATCCTCTCTTGCCCCTCAGGGCTCCCTTCACCATCTTATCTCTGTTCTCTGCAAGTTCAAAGGGGCTAATGGAGAGAGTGCAGCAGTAATCTTCTTATCCACTCTTAAGTACCAAAGACATGTTTGGGAGTGCTAGGCAAGAATTTATTTTTCAAATAATTGCAAACCAGAAGTAATTTGGATGATAATTCTAATCTGATTATCATGCCTGGCAAAGACCAGTATGTGTCATCTTTATTTTTTTAAATGACAGTCATGCAATTCCATTCCTAAAAATGTAAGTTGTTACATAAGGCATACTTACAGTATTGATGCTGTAAAACACTGCTTTGTCTCCATGCTTTAAAGTAAAGTTTAGGTTAGTGTACCTAAATCTCAGTGTCAAACTATTCATTTTGTTGGGTAAAATGCATCACCTGGACGAGTGAACACTTGAAAATGTACATGATCACATGCTTTTTAAAGACAAACCTAGTTCTGAAAATTGCTGGTTGTAAACATCTGTGCAACTGGTGCTCAACTCATGAGCTGCCCCCTTACGCCTTGACATTCTATCTTATCACCCGGCTGCTTTATACCAGCTAACATGAAAGTGAGATGGCTGCAAACTACAATATTCCCTGTAGTTTGCCCAGTTCTCTGCCTGCTACGCCACCCATTCTGCTTAGTGTCTTTCTTTTCTCTTACATAATGAATGCACAAAGCTAGCTAGATGTTTATGCCAAGTAGGGATCAAGTTCCATCAAGTCTGTACTTCGACAGATCCACGACATTACCATACACTGATTTGCCTCCCGAGCTTGCTTTGCTCTAATTATGATTGCATTATATATTAGCACCTGCAGGAGCACGCTGGCCAAACAGTTATCCGAGCCTTTTTATCTATTTGTGACCATTCATGAAGCTAATCTTTTACATTATACAGACACTCAAGCAGGGCTCACAAAATATTTTTGACCACTTGAATGATCAAGTATATTTTATGATGGGTGAGTACGTTTTGCAAGGGATGTTTGAAATCTTTATTTAACATTCAGTTTGTTTGCACTAAATGCCAAATAAAACTTTCACTGTGAATGGCTAGCCTCTGGGTGGCAGCAGTGTGCCAAACATGAAGTGGCTTTGCGGTGACATGCACCATTTTACAGAAAGTGCATTTATATTTGTTGTCATCCGTTGCTGTGGGTCGAGTGCATGTCTCTTGGGTCGAGTAGGTTAACTAAGTTGCTTGACCTGCAGGTCTAGATGAATTTTACAGCATTTGCAAGGCCTGACTCCTCTCATTAATATCTTACTTCAGTGGTACACAAGACTGCTGTATTGTTGCTCATTTTATGTCTTGGGTACAAATAACTTCTGGTGATACTAAACATATTAGTACAACATTGCTAATCAAATTGGTTTGTTTGCTAACTAAGAAAACTTTATTTACTTTAATTGGCACACTCTGCTAATCAATTTTTGAAAACAAATTTAAGCCTTCGGTATGTGTGTGTTAGAGTTGTATTATCTTTTAAAGAATATATGGTATCCCTCATAGCTTCTCTGCCCTCATTATGAGGGTAACATTCCCAAGAATACACTCAAATGATTGTCTATGGCCTGAAGGGATTAGTTTTGTTTGTCAAATCTTATTGTTATAATCTTCCATTTACAAAGCATGACTCTCCTGTCTCATTTTGTTTCCTCTTTAACTGAAACTCAATATGAGTACTCCGTCCTAATATCCTAATTTTCTGTCTGTCGAGGTCTGTCTTCCTTGCATACTTTCTCATTCAAGCATGATGGAGGTTTATTAAAAGTGTTAAAGTCCTTTCATAACCCCTGGCTTTCCTAATGGTGGCTGCAAGGAGACCACTCATTCTTATAGGCTGGTCAAAGTGGCTCCCCATTCATGTAGGGTTGCAAAGATCACAAGAACAGCGCTGTGGTCAAGCCAAGCCCGTTTTTGCTAAAACCAAATGCCTCACATTTAAGAATTGATGCACTTCCAGGCATTTCCTGGGCAACTGAGCACGTTTGAGACAAATCTATGTATGCCCCTACCCGTAATGCCACGCGGAGAGCAATCACACTCCCAATACACCATATTTTGACTAACCAACCTCGATGAATGCTGACAAAAAGAATGTCGTGGCTGCCTTGGTTTGCTGTCATCTGACAGATGGGCCTCCACAGGAGCAGACCCTAACCAACACACTTACCCCAGAACCCCCAGAGCTTTCAGCATATGACCAAAGGTCAGCATGGTGGAAGAGAGTTGTGCCAGATCAGCGGTGGGCTTGCATGAGGCTGGTAAAGACCGGAGGACATGTTCAAAGATGAGAGCAAGGGACAAAACCCCTAATCGTTCCCACTTGGTTGATGGATGCGTTCGGGTTCATTTTGGTTCGAACTACAGGCGATGGTCCAGTATTAAACCATATTGCAATTATGACTTCAGTCTGGTGTCCTAGATCTGACCAAAAGGGTCTATTGTAGTTGCAAGCAAAATTGACCTAAAGAGTCAAGATTCACAATCCAGGAAAGGAGCAACTATTCGGGAACGTTATGGCGAACCTTAGATTCAACTAGAGACAAGATATGGAGAATGGGATTACCAATTGGCCCAGAGCATGCCAGGAAACTCTATCCTGTCCCAACTGTCCCAAGAGAAGGCCAGGGTCAGGGTCAGGGAACAAAGTACTGTATAGTGGAAAGTGGAACACAACAACTTCTGAGAGGACTGTTGTGAAACATAATTTCCTAGACCATCAGGATTTTCATACCCCAGTTCCGCCATTGGTCCTTACGAGAGCTCCGTGAGTGGGTGACCCAAGTGAATCAAGAAGTACTACCAAGAATGGTGAAGCAGCATCCCTGGCCTCCCATCGGCATGCATTCTTCAGCCCTCTGCACCCGGGCCATGGTTCCTGACATGGTCACGTGCCGTCGTTCCACATGTGATCCCATTGCTTTAGAAGAGTGCAGGGGCTGTCTCTTCTACCATTGCCCCATGGTGAAAGGCTGGTGGTTTAGATGTACCCTCCAATCCCGGCCCTCACCCTCAATGTCTGGCATATCTGTGACAGTCGGCCCACCAGCACTGGGAGAACCACAAGAACCATGCCCCCTCCGATCTAAGATGAGTGCCCACATTGTGCCAGGAAACCCCTGTGGACAAGGCTGTGATATAGTATGGACTTTTTGTTTTTGTTTTCTTTAAGGTGCCACGTTTAAGCAGTCAAAGATAAAAACAAGTCTCCGAAGTGCTATGCTGTGTGTTCCTTCTGTTCAAAAAGGTTTCATATTCCGTATTGCTGGAGTAATTAGCCAAATAATGTCCTGTACTGTGCACAGTAGGTTCCATTGTGGATCGATTCAGATACGGTATCTTATTAGCAGGCCGAGCTATGATATAATAAACACAAAACCCTCAACGTGACCTTTCCATGAGTGACAGTGAAAAGGGGGTCTAGCATGGGTGGGTACAGTGGTAGGGATAGTGAGTACAAAAATGTTAAATAAAAATAGTGTTGGCTAAAGAAGATCCACTACTAAAAAAGGGAGCGCTGTTGGCTGACAGTCTAGTCCTGCCTCTTCCACGCTTTTGTCTGCCTCACAGGCCTCCTCTAACATCTCCACTTGTCCATATATGCGTTATTGCCTAAAATGAAAATCAAGGCCTTCTGTTCTGTGCTCATGAGGGATCAGGATTGTTTTTTCATGGGAAGCGATGGTCAGGGTTTGCTGGGAACTTTCCTCCTCGGGAGTTTTGAGGCACAGGACCGCAAGACTTGACTGTTTTGGGGATGCAAACAAAAAGCTGGTAGATGTCTGACCATTTCCAGGTCCAGTGCTCGGATACCCTGCACAATGCACTTGGCACGTCTCTGCTTATCACGTGAGAATCGACACAATTATTGCCTGTAACAAGAGCTCTGGTGGTGGTGTCACAGAATGTGCCCACACATTTGCTGATTTGAAGCCAGCCTCTGACCTGCCAAAGTTGTTAGCAGATTCTGATCGATGGTTCCTGTGGTGGCCCGCCTCCAGTCACCGGGGCGGGCCACATCCAGTGTCGGGGGATCACCCGAGGACACACGTGCGCTGCAATCACGCAGCGGATTGAAGGCAGGGGACACCCTGCGACGTCCGGGTCACCGGACCAATTGGTACCCCAGCGTTAGCAGCCTCGGCACAGGGGGCACCCAGTCCGGTGCTGCAAGCACAGGCCGGACCTGCTTACATAGACAGCTAGTTTGCAGGACATGGGTTTTCGAGACTGAAGGCGCAGGAGTAGGAAATGCAACATTTCGAGACCTGGTCTGCGTACCCAATACGATCCCTGTGCCACCCCCTGCCCCTCACCCCCCTCACCTCCCTCACTGCACACGCAACCTACCTTTCCTTATTTGCGCATGCACTTTTCTGGTGTCTGAGAATGTATTGGGTGGCAGACCTTCACTTTTGCTCTTTCACTTGACTTGTGCCCAAACATTGAGGTACTTGGGCAAATGGGAGGAAAGTGGGCAGGAGTGGTTTGGTTGCACTGTGCTGGTGAGGCTCAGTACAGAGCTTTTACCCATTGCCATGATTGAGAGTGCAAAATTTGCACTCGCCACTAGCCATCGGCTAGTAATAGTGGACTCTTGGCGAGTATAAAAATGCTGTGTTGTGCGTATGTATGGAATTGAGATGGCCAGGGACTTTTTATGGCTGGCTCTATAGCTTGCTGCATGATTAAAAGGCAGTAACCTATGTTGGAAGGGAGGGCATTGATGTCAGAAGCCAGGACTGACTAGTGTAGCTAGTAAGGAGGGCTGGGCTGTTCACAATGTACATTGCTTGTGTCTATAATCTGGACATCAAGGACTACGGTTGCCAAAAGAGACCAGTCTTGAATTGCGATTATTTGCCCACCGATTGAGTGCATTTTTACTATCTCCTTTTCCCAAACTCCCTTTCATCTGTCAGTAGTGGGTGGGTGGCACCGCTCGCTCCCGTCACCCCCACACCACACTCTTCCCTTCCGTCTGTACTGCACTTCATGCCACACTTGGGTCAGGCTCGGTAGCCAGCTACGCAGTCAGTGAGCCTGAGTTACAACGCGTTTTTCAATGGGTTTTCCCATTGAAAGACACTTTTGTAAATCAGGCCCATCATCTCTCTATAGCACTAAGGCTGAGAGAACCTCAGGAGAAATCTGCTGTAGAGAACATCTTAAGTCATGGTAGGACTTGCGTCCCCTATTAACTTGCTGTGTTTAGTCACCTTTATGCATTAAACAAGATGCTTGATCGCCTCTGTGGCCAGAGTCCTTGGGTTGCAATGCTATACTTCACCCCTCATCCTCCCCCATTACACGGGGATCCAGTAACTAGGAAATAAATTAGGGTGCAGGGCCTACACCCACGTCTTCAGTTTACCCTAGGAATATAGGGGAAATCCCGGCTATTGGATGGTATAGATCCCTTTTTCACTAAGCAGAGTAAAACATTGCAGTCAATCAAATCTTACTACTAAGTGATGGGCAGTTACATTGTAATTTCTTTGCTTTCCCTCCTTTTTCTGACCGACTCAGTAATGGTCAAAATTTCTTAATGTACAGGACGCATGGGCGTTTAACGAGATCTTCAGGGTCCATAGCTTCCGTTGCGTCCCGAGGGCATGGTCTATAAAGATATTACGTCCCTAAAAAATTAAACAAAGGTTGAACAAAAAATCAAAAGGACACCTGTCTGAAGTGGTTTCTGGGAACTGTAAAGTTCCCAGCAACTGCGTCCAAACGTGATGAGGTGGAAGGAGCATGAATGAATGAGTAGCTGGGCCACGTATGTCGGGTATAGCCTGGCAAAGGCTGCAGGGAAAAGGGGGAAGGGGGAATCCACCCACCCTACACCCTAGCAAGGTAAGTAGTGGTGGGGGGGGGAGGGCAGTTGATTTCACATTCCCGGGCTGTGTCTGTGAGGTGCACCCTGTACACAATGAGAGCAGTGCTGGTAGGTGGTGTCATTTTTCCAGTCCGGACCGTATCTGTAAGTTAAGGTCCAGGTAATGTGGATAGCCGTGCTGACAGCAAAGTTGTCGGCACAGTGCTTCCTCATAGCTGTAGCACTGTGCTGACAACCATGGCTGCATGGCTCTCAGCGCAGCACTCCCGCAATGCGAGGGAATGGCTGCTGAGAGCCATGCTGTCTGGCAGCGAGCCTCCCCCCCCCCCCATCGGCCAATCTCCAGGCTATACGGCATTTCAGAGCCGTAACAGCTCGTATATCCTGGAAATTGGCCAATGGGGGCGTGCCATGTCACGTTCTCGGGACTTAATACCAATTAATGATTTTTCTCTTCTTCTGGATGATGTAGAAACATTGATCTATCCTTTCCCCTACATATGCTTGTTTTAGTTCTTCACTGCACCATTTGCAAGTTTTTACATTCAAGTAACTTTCTCCTAGGTTACACTTAAGTCTCCTTGATGCTTAAACCCATCCGGAGTCTTCTACTCTAAGCAACAGAAGGCCCGGTATTGTCCTAACTGATGCACGCTGTGCAGTGCCATTTGGACTTTGCATAAGAACTCCTCTAAGTCCATGCCCCGCTCTATCCCACTTGTGTGGTGACCCTATGAGCCAATGTCTGCTTCAAGTTCCTTGCAGTCAGTGTCCGTCTACTTTTCAAGTTCCTTCCCACCCATCTTCACCACCAGAGGCTCAATGCTGAACAGCCATCACCATCTTTGTCTTTGTAGAACTATAGCAGGAATGTCAAATCTATGCAGGTCTATGAAAATGAATGTGATCAGTTTGCAGTCTAAGCCCCGGATTACATGGTTTCAGTCCTGTGGAGTGGCCCATAACGTAAGCCCTTTGGCAAAGGTCAGTTGGCCAGGCATCTCTGATCTCATGCCCACTTCCATGTGATCCTTGATGCTGTGTGCCTGTTGTAGCCTTGAAGCTCAGATGGTTTTGGTTACCTCAGCAGTGTGTAGTGAAGGCATGGTATCAACAGTAAGCGGGACACAAGTGACCACATTTCAAGGGTGTTTATTGAACTTCACTTGGGTTTGAATAACGTCTATCTAATCCTGAATCTAAAGATGGGAGCAAGCTACGACCATCGAATAATAACGCGGTCCTGGTGGTGTCTTGTCAAAATAAAAGGGCCTATACTAATAAACCTATTGCCAATCCTTACCTCTAAATACAAAGTGTGGGAAACAATGTTATGCTAAAGAAAAGTGTTCAAGAAATGATATGTCTGGATATTCAATCCGTTGGCTTCACTTCTCCATGTTTTCAGCACGGGACATTGCGGCACATTCGAGCTTAGCACAGTCTCTGGCTTCTCCAGCGCAAGGGTGCAGTCCAAAACTTCAACTTCATGGCCTTCTGTGCCAAAGTCTCTATGCCATTCATAGTCTCTTCTTTCAGAGGGCCTGATGCAACAAATTTCCTTTCCTTTTTGTGTTTCACACATACACAATTTTGTTAGGGTGATTTACTATTCACCTCAGATCCCCCTTTGCCGAGCTCAGATCCGATTTGACACAAAATCTTTAATCGGTCTCCCTCTGCTGGGCTCAGACCAATTTATCTGTGGTAACACAAAACTTGCGTTAACCCAAAGCTTGCAATTGATCTCCCTCTGCCGTGGTCGGTCCAACTTTATCTACTTTCTTCTAAACTTTCTTTACAGTATCAATATCGAACACTTTTGATTGTGTGCAGGATTTTGCTTGACTCGTCACAGGACACCTTCGATTCACAATCCTTTGCCACTCTCACTATGGTCAACTCTCAGTTGGATACCTTACAGAGACCTTCAATTGAGCACCTATGCGGTGCCGGATTACTCTGTCAAAGGTATAGTATCTTGGTTTCAAAGTTCAATCGCTCCTCTCCAGTTCAACTTTACTTGCAATGGTTATCACAAACATTTCATAAAATGTTCTTTCTGACGTTTGCAATACAATGTTGCCGCTTGCAACCTTGGCTTCAACACAGAGCAGTCTTGTATCGCTCTTAGCACCTCACCGGCTGTGTTGATTTCACTGATGCTGCTTTGTTGTTGGAGCCAAGCATAGTATCATGGCAGCTGGGGATTCTCCCTGCCTTGATGATCGACGTGGGAGGGCCCCAGGTACCTCCGACAAATAATGCAGGATTCCTCAGCCTAGTTTCCTGGTCTTATGCTTTCTATTCTCGAGGCTTCGGGAAAGTAATGATTCCTTGTCAAAAAGGTCAAGGGAACTTTCCTCCTTGCGATCCCCTTCTGTTTCGCCATCTTTCTCTTCTTGTTAACCTGCCATCTTTAAACGTCTGTTTTCCTGGTGTGCTTTGCCTCGCTCAATGTGCTCTTGTGCTCTGCCTTTTATCCGTGTCGGGAAGTGTAATGGACGTCGGGTGTGTGTGATGGTCAGTAATTGCCTGACCATTGTATTTGGACACGTCCGGTATACGGCTTCGGTTTTAGTCTGTTTTCTCTCATAGCGGCTGTCTGTGAGAAAGTGCTCATATTGTAAAAGGGGGAGGGGTTGAGTTCCTAAATATCCTACCTGGTAGGATGGGAGTAAAGGTGTTGTAGTAAAGGGGATACTGCATCTCACCATCCAGCATCCCACTCCCCGAAAACCCCTCAACCAGGTGATCCTCCCGGACCAGTCCATCCCCAGGAACAGGATCCAAAAGCGATGGCTGTGTCCTGGCCAGCTGGATGACAGATCTTTGGGGACTAGTGGGTGAGACACTGTCTGGTTTCTCACAACTGTGATTTGACAAATATTCTGCTGCACTGCTTTCTGCATGTTTCTCACTGTCGTATTGGTATTAGAGTATTTGTCCCCCCATATGTGTTGTACACCACCCTTTTTAGATTGTGATGTAAACGTCTCTAACCTAGTTGTTTGGAAATTGTATTCCAACAGCTCCTTAAAGATGTAACATGCTAGGAAAGTAATTTGGAATGCTTTTAGGTCACTAGCAGACACTCTGAGATTCCACAACCCAATCAATGCTTTATCCGCCTATCAAAATTAAACCTCGCACCTCAATAGCGACACATTTTTTGGCGCAACAAAAGCAGAATCCTATAATTCTTCCTTTTGGACTCGCCTCTTGTTTTAAATTAAACAACTTTCTGCCGGTAATCCCTTACCGCCCTACTACGAGTTCCCTTTGCGGGTCCTCCCGTAACGCCTGGTTTTTCCAGGCGTTAAGGACGGGACCCGCAAAGGGACTCTGGAGCTAACGGTACCGCAATTTGCGGTGCCGTTATTAGCGCCTTCCCCATTCCCATTGAGCCCTATAGGGGAAGGGCCCTGGTGAATAGGGAATTACCGGTCCCGCCAACCTTGGAATGGACCGGTAATTGCTCCATTCACCAGGGCGGAGTCGGAACGAGTTTAGAGGCAGCCATGGCGCTAATAGCACCATGGCTACCTCCAACCTCGTAATGAGGTCCCATGTCATTGTTTTTCAATTTTGTATAGCTTTCACTATGAATCAAACCGTCCTAAACACTGTAGTGCCCTCCTAGAGTCTGACACAATATGTAAAATCTCTAATTCTATCCATGTAAGGACCGCTTAGGTTGTTGATGCTCGGTGGTCTGAAATGCAACTACACTCCTGTGGGTCCCTGTCAGAACCCAATAGCTATGATAACTATATTTACCCATTGTCTTTCTTCAAACCGTATGTCTAACCCCATTAAAGGCCGCTTTGGTGGGATCTGTGATGGGGCACACTTTACTTATTTGTATCCCTCAGCCTCTACAAATATGCTGTGTGCCTTAGCATAACTAGCCTAGGCCATGAGGCCATATTGGGCACATCTCTTGAAAGCAATGGCCTATACATGTTCTCTTTCACAGTTTTCTCTATTAAGCAATTTTGTTCTTGAACTCTGCAGAGAAGTGAAGTATTCAGGGTGTCCATCTCGTAGGCTCTGACCCAAAAGGGCCTTTTTAGAGGAACTTTTGTAGAGAGGCAGATGTACTTGTCAGCTATAGTGCCTGCCCCTTCACCTACGTCATATTGGAAGAACAACAAAAAGACACTGTGCATGACACCTGATATCGTCACAATACTGCATCAAACGTATGAGAGACTGTATGCGCTCAGACAACCGCATCGAATGTACCCTCGAACTGATGTGGTCGAAGGATGTCTACATGCACCATTGAACATAGAAGAACTATGAGTGAAGTCTGACGAGAGTAAACTGACGTCCTAAAGAGGAGACATGAGGACACACTGAAATTAAATGCAAATCATATACACTGAGAAGATAGGTGGGAAGAGATGCAGTAGATGTAAATGCCCAGAAACTCAATGTAGATGAGACCTATATAGAGGCTTGCTGCAGTAGAAAATATAACCTAGGTAAAGCGGCCATGTTGAAAAGCTGGATGTCAAGACTGTATAAATAGTAAGCAAGAAGCCTGAAGGAGAGAGGCAGAGGCTGTAGAAGCTGATAGGCTCAGGGAAACAGCTTTTCGGAGGGAACGACGAATATCTGTTTGGCTTGGGATTAAGGATGCCACATCGGGAAGTAATTGCAAGGCGTAAGAGCAGTTGACGGGGATAAACTACATATTCACAACATATTTTTTTCTTAGATTAAGTAAAAGAATGATCTATGCAAGATGGATCAACCAAGTGTCCAGAGGCTAAGAGTAATGGCACCCAGTATAATTGAATCAGATGGCACTAAATCAAAGGTCAGAATGGACATAATCGTGGTCGCCTCACATGTGGTGCAAGAATTGAAAACGAGGCCTATTCATTAAGCTCCAGACAAAGTTAGAAATGTACCGTTCTTCCCTTAAAAGTCCAGAGGAAGAGAACAGTCAGCAAGGTCAACTACAAAGAATCAGCTTTGGCTTAGGGCCTAACTCAAGAGAGCTGGTAGGCTAATTGGCCAAGTGGGCAGTGGTTGGACGTTGTTCCCCTCACCTGGGTTTCGTTTTGCTTATGTGCTGCTAACGAGTCGACTGTCCAAGGTTGAGAGAGAATGCCAACCAATCCGGAGGGCCTATGTAGCAATGGACCATACGTTATTGCAGACTCCAATCCGCTGCTGTTATTTTGCTGTTAATCTGTAATATACGTAGTGTAGGGAAGGCATGGTATCAAACATTGAATATAGACACAAGTGATCAGTTCAAGGGTGTTTATTGAACTTCAGTGGGTTGGTTGACTGCCTATCTAAACCTAAATGTAAGAATGGAAGCAAGTTACGACCATTAAATAATAACGCAGTGCTAGTCGAGTGTCAAAATAAAAGGGCCTATACTTATAAACCTATTGCCAATCCTTATTTCTAAATACAAAATGGTTTGGGACAATCGTGTATGCAAAAGAAAGTTGTTCAAATATGTCGGGATGGTTGAGCAGTTGACTTCCCTCGCCCATGTTTTCAGCTCAGCTCCAAAGAATCTCCTACATCGGGGATCAGTCATTGGACTAATCACCAACCGTAGGAGATTCTTTGGAGACTAGGCCACCAGCGTCTGCAAAAGCACTACTCAGTGCAGTATGTACAGAACAGCAATGGGCATCACACCTTCAACTCCCAGACCTTTTAGAACTACTAAATTCCCTTTAAAAAGGCCCTTATGTGGTTGAAACACTTGTCAGCACCCCAAGTAACAATAAAAGACCCAATGACATAAAACTTGGAGCGAGAGTGCTCTTCATTTACATATTGAAACCAAGCTTTGTGCCGAAACGACAGATTGTGACAAACTGTACGCAGCGCCGCTATCTCTTACTGTAGAGGCCCTGTCGCACCAAACAAACACCAAAGTTCCTTTCTTATCAGGATTTTCACATTCACAAGTTCTCGCTCCCAGTGTTAATCTTTGAAGCACTTCACGCTTTGAAACACTTGTGTATAGGCACATTATGAATTCCATATCATATATCATGATGGGTCTCCCTCCCCCGGGCTCTGACCCCTTTTTACCACAATGTTCACAATTGGTCTCACACGTTCGGGCTCGGACCATGGAATCTCACTTCCTAAATTTTGCTCTTGATATCAAAAATTGAAGACTTTCGATTGTGCAATGGGTTTTGCTTAAACCGTTGCAGGACCACTTTGGCAAGAATATTGTATGAAATGAATCAATCTTCTACTTTCGCTTCTGCCACTTCTTGGATGAATACTTTACAGAGACATTCGATCTAGCACCCTTGTGGTGCCGGACCACTGTGTCATTGGTATTGTATCTTTCTCCTTTAATATTTAAACATTCATCTGCAATTAAGCAATTTTCAGGTCTTTCGTCACACTCTTTTCAATCTTCGTTCTTGCACTCATTATTCAAAGTTGCCGCTTGCAACCTTGACTTCAACACAGAACCGTCTACCCAACTCACTGGCTGTGTGGATCTCTGTGGTGCTGCTTTGATCTTCGAGCCAAGGACGATACCACACTGAATGCTGTTCCTACTCGACTCGGTCAGCCTTGTGGGAGGGCCCCATGTTTCTCCTACACACAATACAGGATTCTTCAGTCTGGTTTCCTGACCATATGCTTTCTAATCGGAAGGGTTCTGCAAAGTAACGGCTTCTCGCCAAAAAGGTCAAAAGTATCTCCCTCCTTGCGTACCCCTCTTGGTTTGCCGTCTTCTTTCCTTCTTTCAGCTGCTGTCAGGAAAGTACTGTTCCTTCGTGTGCTTTGCCTTGCGCAGCGTGTGCTCTCATGCTCTGCCTTTTTTATCTATGTGGGGAAGTTTAATGGAAGTCGAGTGCGAGTGATTACCAGCAATTGCCGGACCTTGCCTGACCATTGTAGTGGGACTTGTCAGATACAATGCTCGGGTGTGAGTCTGTCTTCTCCCAGAACGAGCTGTCTGTGTGAAAGTGTTCGTGAAGGGAAAGTGCGGGCGGTTGGGGGAGAGTTTCTAAATATCCTATCAGGTAGGATGGGGTAAAGGTGTTACAGGCAGGGGGATACTGCGTTTCGCCATCAGGTGTCCCACTCCCCGAAGACCGCTCACCCAGGTGATCCTCCCTCACTTGTCCACCCCCAAGAACTGGATCCAAAAGCGATGGCCGTGTCCTGGCCACCTGGATGACAGATGCCTTGAGGACTAGCGGGTGAGACACATTCTGGTTTCTCACATTAGTCTGAGGTGGTTGAAGGCCTCCCTGCCAGATAAGGGTCAGCCAACTAACACCTAAACGAAGTATAGGTATATGTTCCCCTAACCAATCCCTCCTTTCAAAAGGTTTTTACTATTTGCCATGTAGGATGACGTCCTAGCTGACTTACATTGAGGTATAAAGTTTTTGTGTAATTTAAATGTACCCGAGAATGAGTGAGCTGCAATCTGTTTGGTCACCAGGTTTCCCTACTTTATTGAGCTGATGATAAAGTAGAATTGTGCCATATTCTTTGAGTCTGTCTGGTTATTTGGGTCTGAGATCGTTTATTGGCATCAGTGTCCTTGAAGGGAGCCACAATGCCCCACCTCTGGTAAATGACACTTTCCAAAAGCCTCCTTCTCTCGGCCGTCATTTGCGCGTTTGCCGTTTGTTTGCTCAGCCAGATTTTTTATCTTCGGGCCTGAAAGGGACACCACAGGAATTCATGGGCCATGACTATCACTGGGGCGGGGGCCATCCCTGCTAAGAACAGGCTACCTTCAAGCTGGAAACACGATTGTTTTCCAAATGTGCATCTTAAACTTGTCTAGAAAGACATTTCCAAACTAAAGCATGCTCTTAAATGTACATAATTTTAAAGAAAAGTAGTGAATGTGTTTATTTTTTCCGTCCGACTGCCACACAAATACCTTGTACATTTGTGTGCCCCCTTCCTTTTGTGTTTTGTCACAGGATATATTTCTAAAGCTGTTATACGCTTGCCAATCTGCTAAATCACAAATAAATGCTTCTATTGTGCTGACAGCAGTTATAAGGAAATTGAACTGTGAGTTCAATTGGATGCCAGCTTTTGATTTTCACCATGGTGGCAGAAATTACCCCACCGTCACCCTGAATATAAGCAAACTACCACCTCAACCCATCCTCTAGCTGATACCATTTTATAGCACTTGTTAATTTGTTTTTAAGGAATTGCAAAAAGTCTTAAGATTTACAGCCAGTTTTAAATATATAACATCTTAGCAACAGTCACTCAACCTGCTGAGCTATCCTTGTAGCTTTCTATTGTAGGACATGTCTATGGGTCTCTTAATGTGTTCAAAAGCGCTGCATTAACAGTGCAGTTTATGTACATGACTTCAAAGTCAGCAATATTTAGTCTCCATCTACACTGACCCTGTGCATAGATTCATGTATGGTGTACCAGTGGCAGCTTCTCCATTATGGGAGAGAGGTGCGGACCCATGGGCACCCTCGCTTATTATGGAGGAGCCAAGGAGCCAGCCCAGTGTAAACACTGAGCACTCCCTCAGCTGCTTTTTCAGTTGAGGGAGTGCTCCTCGGCTGGCATGAACTGTTAAAGGAAAACGCAGTTTCCGTTTGACACTTCTGTTCCCCAGCCTTGCATATCTAATGAGCCATGCAAAGCCAGGGGTGTTTCGCTTCCCCCCAGCATTGCTAGGCCCCCTGAGGATGCTAGCTGAGCAACTGCATGTTTGTATGTGCGATGGGAAGCGCTATTGGGTCTACCCGCACATACAAACAGATTGGGGTCACTTCGTCATCAGTGCTCCGGCTCTTGCGTGCATGTGCATGAGCCGGGAAGTGCTCTTTGCTTCCTGTTGATACTACGCAGAAGGTGGAGCGCTGGGAGGCAACATCAGGACCGGGGCATAAGGTATGTTAATTTAAATGTTTATGCTTGTGTTGTGTGTAATGAATGAGTGTATGATGATGGGTGTCGTGTGAATGAGCGACGCATGCTGCGTGTGAAGGTTGTGTGAAGGTGCGTGCATGTGTTTGTACTATGATGTGAAGCTTATTTTGGCCAGTCTAGCCATTTCTTACTGTGGCATGCCTTTTTGTATTGGGCATCTTTGAAAAAGTACACATACTAAGTTTTTTTTTTTATTGCTATAATGGCATTTTAATGCAATCAGTTTGGACATGTTTTCAAACTGTGGCACAGCATTTTTAATGGTAACGCTAACTGCAGTATGTTCTTACGCGGGGGTACTGCTATATTTTGGCAGAACAAGCGTGGACATGATTTCTTATAGTATCATTAGTGGCATTATGCATGAATCGAACATGAATGCGCTTAAATGGAAATACTGGCTTATATTGGTGCAGCCAGCCTGGAAATGTATGGGCGAAGCCAGTGTGAATATTTTTCATACTTGCATATATTGTGGGCAAAAGAAACCTGAAAATGTGTTGATGAAATGCTGCCCTGACTGTTGGTGACTTGCATCTATTGGATTTTGCATGCTTTACAGTACAAAACTAATTGCAAAACAAGTGTTGCACCATTTTAATGCATTATAAAAATATTATATATATATGTGTGTATATATATATATATATATAAAATCTGGGTGGGGAGCTCCCAACTCCTCTTAATTGGTTCGGGCTCCCTCCATCGGTCCGTCACACTGGCATATTTGGGGGACTTTTTGATGCCCCTCCCATTCAAAAAGTCACCAGCCACCACTGGGATGTACAGCCAGAAACTGAAAACTATGAACAATTCTTCTGGGGCAAAGTGAGATTCCTGCAACCATTGCATTTTAGGCCGGGAGGATAGCTCAGGGGCCACACGTTTGTCTTGGAAGCCAGACAATGCATAGCAACACAGGTTCCAATCCCAGTCGCGCTTAAACTGTTCTCTGGTATTAAGCGCCTTGTAAAATAACTATTATAGAGAACCAAGGGAGCAGTTGCCTCCTTTCTCTGTACTTTGTGATATTTCATATGTTAAACAGACAGTCCTGGACTATCATTTGAAACTGAGGTATAAGGGATATCTCTTCTGTTAAACTGACTAGTTTTGACTTGCTATTATTTAAAGCTGAGACGGAAGTGATGTCTCTTCTGCTAAATGCCCCTTCGAACTACACATTATGTGAAGCTGTGCTGGGAGTGATGTCTGCTTGAAGTAAATAATGCAGTAGCTTGCTGACTGCAAGGGCATTTTTGCAACTGTTGAACATGAGTTGACTTTTTAGGATGTATATCAACTTGATGCAAACATTTTATTGCATTAAGCCTACTCTGAACATGCTTAATGACACGTTTTGTTTTCAACCAGATTGGTAAACTATAGGTATACTTAAACCAGTTTGGCCTATTGACCCTTATTTGGTGTGCCACCACCCCGCCGCGCCATGTTGCATTTTTGCCCCCCACCAATACTGATTTCTAGTCCCACCACTGTTTAGTGGTAATTCCATCTGGCACTTGGAACGTTCCAGGTGCTACTGCACACTTTCTTAGCCATATGCTGTGTCTGCAACCGTTTACTCTCCAGGTGTTTTTGGACTACAGCTTCCATCAGCCCCAGTCAGTATAGTGAATTGGGAGGGATCATGGGCGGTATAGTCCAGATATCTAGAGAGCTGCATGACTCAGTCCTACACAATCTTTTATGTACTGAGCTGTTTTATGTACTGTGCAGCCTGTTAGGTTTTGGTTCAAGCTGTTTGAAGCCACAGCATAAACGTTTAAACTAACAAGCAGCATGTTGGTGAGGTAACCGATTAGTTGCTGTTAGCAGCATTGTACTTGCAACCCTTTGGGGGCATTTAGGGAATGGCCGCTTTTCAGAGGATCCGTGGAGCCCCCCCGTATTAGCACGCCTTTCATGGAAGCTGGACGCGCACATGCGTGTATAATCCCCTGGCCCCAGTAAGATTGCGTACAGAAGGCACCTCGTCTGCAGATGTGGCGTAGTGCATTACCGTGATTGATGGCTACGAGATGGCCACGGCTAACGGGAATTAGCAGTTGGGAGAGATTTAGTGCATCGGCCGAGGGGAGGCAGGAGGCGATTGACATGAAATATGTTTTTCTACCGTGTGCTTATTGTATTGTGTTGCAAATGTGCCGCGTAAATGGCATGCGTGTAGAGCCGGGCTGCTCGAGAGAGCCGGGCACAGAATTCATTGGAATCCGTCATATTATGCTTTTTCTACAATGTGTATCATCTTTTGTATTTCTTTTATAATCTATGGCGGGTAATGTCCACATTCTGATCTTAATACACGAGCACTTCATTTCTAAACACCTTTTTAGATGGAGAATCCACTCATGTAAAGACTGAAATGGAAAAAGGACATTTCGTAACATTCAGCAAAAAGAATCATTTTAACTTGCCCGCTGTTAATTATTCTAAACGAATACAGCTGGACATGAGCAAGTCAGCTGCTGTGTGAGAACGAGCAAGGGTGCGGAATCGATCACCCCCCGTTGGAATATACAGCACTCTGCTTTCTTTGCATATGGCTTCCTGCTCCGAGGCGTATCCCCCAAATGTGTTTTTTTGGGGGGGGGGGCTTTTTCATAGTCTCATCTCCAGGTCAGCGGCAAAGGTGTTCGGCTAATCTTGAGCAATGGGAAGTGGTGAGGGGGGCTTTTGTGGTGGGGATCCATTGCACCCCGGCTTCTGCTTCCCTGCATGACAGATTTCCAAATATGAGCAAGTGGATTACAGGAAGCTTCAATTAAAAGAAAGTATATTTCATACTCTTGATTGGCAATAGCATGTTCTGGTATGCATCCCACTTGTCCACGTGCACATGATTGGTCCGCTGCGGCTGGGGTGCCATGTTTTGCATTTACAGCGTGCCCGCAGCAGCACATTGGGCATTTTGCCATGGCTGCCAGCCAATGGACTAATTTGTCCGCCTGGGCCCGGGTGCCGTCTGATTTGCATAGAGGAATAGCTCTCCCTGAACGTCATTCCCCAGCACAAAGGAAGCCGGGGGATGGATGATGCTGGCAGGCCTGGAGCCATCTGCGGCGCCAATGTTTGGCTTCTGGACTCTGGCGGCGCCACTTGCCTGGAGTCGCCCTGGCCGGCAGCAGAGTGGCCGCTGTGGGTCAGAGCTCCTGTCCGTGAATATCTTAAACCGTCAGTGGCCGCCCTCAGTGGCTCCTTAAATCAAAACGCGGATGGCGGATGCTTATGAAATATTCAAGGAGTTGTTATACTTGCGCTTACTGCCAACATTGATCGAGGTCGGGTGGCTGAAACTCGGCCTGGATAGGATCTGGGCTAATCATTTCTCCAGCTGGCACGGCTTCTGCCAGTGTTATTCTAGTCTTCTAATTTGTTTTCTGTAAATGGAATATCCAGCACCCAGTGAATCACTGAGTGGCGAATTCTGACAGCTGTTCACTGCCGCCTTCCCATCTTTCTACAATCTTGCAACCTGCTTCAAGTCATTATTTCTGGGATAGTAAACCTTTTAATTACACACGTGCTCTGCGTATTACTTGATGTCTTGTTCATGGTTTGTATGCTATTGTCACTCTAAGCATGGCTCAAAAAACGGTAGGTCAAAAGAAAAGGAAGGGGATAGGAAAGGTGTGGCAGGGTGTATGGGGAGTGCTGTGTGTTAGACCTTGCGGTCTAAAAACTGCAAGTTTTAAAACTTGCGGTCATTCAAAATGAAAGGACGCACACCAGCTAAGTTACATGCAACCTCTTTATTTAACATACAAACGGATACTGAAATGTCCTCCCTCGATCCCACTTTTCTCTGTCACATCCGCTGGTGACGTGCTGGGGGAAAGCATTGTCTTAAAGGGCCAGCTTCCCATAACAACACTCCCGGACGAATGTCTTTGCGAGGGTTAACTGCAAACTCATCAACTGTGGCTTAACATCCTTCCGCTAGTCTTGGTGGTCTGTTAATGACCCTTTGGGGGTGTCCTCGTGGCTCTTGAACCAAGCCACCGTCGGTGTCGTCAATTGGGTTCATCTGAGTATAACCTGAGGTTCGAGGGGGACCCACTCTTCATCGTGTCTGTCAGTGTTCAGGGTCCGGGTCAGGAGGCGGAGGTCTCTCCTTCTCCTCTTCTCTTTTGGCATCCTTGAACAAAGAACTGTTACTGGTTACCTCCTTTGTGTCATTGGCTGCTGTTATCATTGTCCCTTTTACGGCAATCACGTGCAAGGGCTCGGGGCAAACTGTGAGTCTGTTTTCTTGTTCCTGCTTTGTTGGACCCACACTTCGTCTCCTACCTGGAACTCCTTTGTCTGGACTCTTCTTCTTTCGTCTGTCTCAGCTCTGGTCTTTTCCTTGCGTTCAGCATCCCTTTGGATGACCTCTCGATCTGGTTCAGGCTGGATTGCTGACGATTCTGGTGCGAACTTGGTACTTCATCATGAGTTCCGCTGGGGTTTTGTTGGTGACTTTATGGGGTGTGTTGCAGTAATCTCTCGGCATTCGACATAACGCCTGATGCGGGGTCTAAGCCATCAATGCATGCTCTTTGCAATTGTACTGGGGAGACCCGCGGCCGGCCCATAGAGTCAGGGTTTGCTCCGAAGTACTTTAAGACGAGCTAGCTGCACCTTGAGATGGATGGGGGTGTAGATTTATTACTCCAACACCAATCAATAAGGACAACTCGGTGGTTTGGCAAAGGGAGTCAGTTTAATGACCAGTACAAAAAAATGGAGTCGTGGCCATCAGCAGTGATGCGATAGTACGTCTCGCTTCAACTCCAACGAACTTCATACAAAACCTAATTTAGATACTCAAAACGCATCGTAATCTGATGTGTAACACTCAAAAGTTAACATGCAATTCTATTGGTTAGGAAAAGGTAACTTTAATATAGGCGCCATATCTGTATATGGTAACGGAGTGAGGGGATTGGGTGAACACTATCAGGTGGGCAACTAAGCCCTTCCTTCAAAAATGACTACTGTAGACGTCACTAAAGGTACGACGTCCCATTGGTTCTAACTATAGGACCCTAGATTATTTGGTCCATTGTGATTGGGTTGGCATCAACTCCATGCATACATTTCCTTCCACTTTGCTTAGCAGCATGCAGAACGGTCGGCCAGGTGCAGGGTGTCCCCCAATTCACACTGCCTTCCTTCAATCCATCATCACTTTATGGGCTGTCAATTAGTTCACTGTGGTTGGTCTCGAAACTGCATCTTCTTGTCTCAAAAGTTCCAATATCTGTCTGGGCGGATGCCAAGCATAGGTGTGAACCCGTGCTCCTTCTTGTTTGGATGGTCACTTGCCACCACTCCTTGAATTTGCCTCGTTTCTCTCAATTTTGTGTATTTGATTTTTCGTTTCACCCGGTACCTGCCTACGCCACCTTATCTCGATCCTTCAGAGGCAGGATATTCTGTTATTAGCTTAATTTAAAAGTAGCTACTGTTCATAGCTTCCATTGGTATGACCTTGACTTCCCGGGGACAAGCTGCCTCTGCCGAGTTTCGATTCAACCTTCTTTTCCTCGTGCTGCTAGAATATGAAACTTTTTGCGTTGGGCCTATAGTAACCTGGGTTGGTTCTGCTTTTCATGCAAAGTGGACTCGCACTTATATAATGTGCTTTGTTTTTGAGGTAGATTGTGTACTATGGCGCTTGCCCCTCTATTCTTCTACTTGGCATAGCAAGCCGCACTGTTTTCTTAGCTTTCTTGCGGTTACAAGCATATGTACAGGCGTTAGCTGATTGATAATTTTCATCCTGCTTACAGTTAGTTTCCTTGTATTTTAACATTGCTTTCTTCTTCTAGGTTCACGATATCCTTATTCATGGCGTTTGTCCTTTTAAATTTTTTTAAAATTTTTAAAAAAAGATTTTTATTAAATTTTACAAACAAACAATAAACCAAACAAATAGTGCATGTTCCAACAGTTTCAATACACTTTAACTTCCTAACCACTACTCCCTCTACCCCACACCCCCTTGCGAGTCTATTGCATTGAACCTTCAGTTTCCACACCCTGTGGTTCAGTCACCTCCTCCACAGGCTCAGTCGAGTCGTCCAATGACCCAAACAGTCCGGCTATCATTGATTTCCAGGCCATCAGGGACTCATTCTCTCCCCCCCCCCATTGCTACACGCTTCTTGCCATGCCGTGGTTTCGGCTTCTGCCCATTTTTGCAAGTCTTTCCACCACACCTCTATCCTTGGCACTTGGCATGACTTCCACCCCATGGCAATCCTCCTTTTTGCTAGCACATAAGCCAGGTCCCTTAGTTTGCTTACGTGCCTGAGTTTCTGTGGTCATGGGAACCACCGTAGCAGACAGGCCCACACCGTATCCACTACTATCTTGACCCCTCTTCCTTCTAGTTTCTCCTTTACACCCCTCCAGAACCTCTCTCTGATCGGGCATGACCAGAACATATGCACCATGCCTGCGTTCTCTTCGTCACATTTGGGGCATGCTTGCCGACCTGCATTCTCGAACCTAGATATCCTCCAAGGCATCATGTAAGCCCTGTGTGTTATGTACAACTGTATCTGTTTGAGCCTCACGTTTCTAGACACCTTCTTATGATACCCCTGCGCCCTTTCCCACATCCCATCTCCCATTTGGGCCCCAACCTCCGTTTCCCAGTCCATTCTCAACTGCGTGACCTCCTTCCCCACTTTAGAAATCAACACCTCATACAGTCTGGAAATCTCATGACCCCCCCTCAGCTATATCATATATCACGTCTATGGTGGCATCCAATTCTCCCTCCAGCACAGTTTCAGGCCATGTTCTCTTAATCCTCTGTACTATTCTGTGGTACGTAATGTACTGGCCTTCATGCAACCTAGCTACTTCCCGCAGCCCCTCAAAAGTAACACTAGAGCCCTCCTGCCAGATATCCCCCATCGTTGCCACTCCAGCCGGTTCCCAGTGGGTCCGGAGTATCAGTCGCAGCTGAGCGTCCGCCCCTGTCAATACTACCAATGGCATCTGCGTTGAGCATGGGGACGGGTCCCCCATCATTTGGCATGCCCTGCGCCACACCTTCCACCCTAGTAGCATCATTTTAGGGCGCCCCCCCATTTCCGCTCTTGGTGCCCACATGACTTCTTTCAAATACAAAGGTGCACAATCACGCCCAAACAACCTGTGTTCGGAGGTCTCTTCATCAGATAGCCATTTGGCAACATACTGCAACTGGCTTGCCACATAGTACGCCTCGTAGTTGGGCAGCTTAATTCCCCCTTTGTCATGGAAGTTCTGAAGCTTCCACAACGCCACTCTGTTTCGCGTGCCGTGCCACAGAAAGTCCCTACACATGCTATTTAGTTTGGTAAAAAAAAAACTAGGAATCAGGTACAGTATATTCCCAAAGTAATGTAGGAGCCTCGGCAGGACCACCATCTTTAGCATTGCTTCCCGTCCCATCATCACCAGAGGCAGCTTTGCCCAAAACCGCATGCACTTCTCGATGTTTCTAATGGCTACTTCTGTGTTACTTATGCTCCTCTTCCAGTGTGGTATATATTAATCCCCAAGTACTGAAACGTGCGAACCGCCCATGGTGCTTGCAATACAGGTAATCGCTCCGATGGAATCCCCTTGTACCCCCCCAATGGGAACATGCTGGACTTCTGGGGATTCACTGCTATACCAGACAACACAGCATATCTCTCCATCACTTCTAGGATGTACTGGAGATTTTCTTCTGGGAATGGTAGGTACAGTAGCATGTCATCTGCGTATAGGGAAATCGGGTGCCGCTCCCCTTTCACTTCAATGCCTCTAGTGTCATATTGTTGCCTCAGATAGATCGCAAGAGGTTCCAGGGCCAGTATGTAGAGCATAGGAGACCACGGGCATCCCTATCTAGTACCCCTGCTAAGATGCCACCTCTCTGATATCACAGATCCTGTCTTAACTCTAGCCAGCGGTTCACTGTACAAAATCTTCGCCCACCTCACATAGCCAGGCCCTAACCATAGTGTTTTAGGGCCGCCAGCAGCCACGGACACTAGACGGAGTCAAAGCCCTTGATCGCATCCAAGGACCCGATTGCCATTTCCTCATCCATTCCACTGCCAAACTGAATGATCCTCTGGAGTCGCCTATGATTATTGGTGATGTTTCTATGGGGGACATAGCCCGTTTGATCCGGATGTATTAACTTGCTAATGACCCTCTTCAGTCTATTCGCCGAGACTGCAGTTAATATCTTGCCGTCTTGGTTCAGCATTGACTCAGGTCTAAAGGAACCACAGCTACGCCCAGGTTTATTTGGTTGAGGGAGAGGTACTATGACAGCCTCTCTCAGTGACTCCGGTAAGCGGCCCATCTTGAATGCTTCGTTTATCATTTCTAGCAGCGGGGGGAGGACCTCTTCTATACATACCTTATAAAATTCGCTTGGGAGACCATCTGTCCCCGGGGTCTTACTAGTAGGCAACTGCCTCACCACCTCCCCCAGTTCTTTCAGGGTAATCGGGGAGTCCAATTCCTCTCTTTCCTCTTCGCTTATCTTGGGCATCCCCATATCCTCCTCGTTTCCTCTATCATTACATGGCTGCTTTCCCCATCTTCCCCGTATAACCCTTTATAGTAATCCACAAACGCTTGATTAACTCCCTCCTGGGTATCCTCTACGTTACCATCTTCCCTCTCTATAGTTCGAATTGTGGCTCTGGGGGTCTCGCTCTTATATAACCAGGCAAAAAGTCTCCCCGGTTTATCGCCTCCCGCATGCTCTCTCTATGTACCTTTTATAATTAAGGTTACACAACCTCTCCCAGTATTCCGCACATTTTTGCTGTAGCTTAAGTATCAAATCTAGTTTCTCCGCTGTATCGTCACCGGCTTTTAAGGCCTCTTCCAATTTTGCTTCTGTCTCCCTCATTTCAGCCGAAACCCCCCCTGTAGGCCCTTGGATTTCGCCATTGCCACCCCCCCTCATGGCAACCTTAAAGCACTCCGATAATGTCCCCGCCGAGTCCACACTCCCAGTGTTGGTTTCAAAATAGTTTACTATCTCCTCCCACAAGTCCACTCTAAAGAAGGGGTCCCTCAACGCCTCCGCTCGTAGGTGCCATGTCGGGATCCTCGCCCTCGGGGAGGGGGGGGGGCAATATTGCCATGCAAGAATCGGGGGCGAGTGGTCCGAGAGGACCCTGGCCCTGTACTCTGTGTGCCATCTCCGCTATCATTTCAGGTGATGCAAAGACATAGTCCAGCCTCGTTGATAACTGCTGTGGAGCCGAGTAATGCAAATATTGTCTTTCCCCAGGGTGCCACTCTCAATGCATCTTCCAGCCCAAAGTCATCAAGCAGTGTCTGTAGCGCCCTGGCTGCAGGGGCCGGTCTATCTAATTTCCCATCCGATCTATCCACCCTCGGGTTCAGTATGCAGTTGAAGTCCCCTCCCCAGATCACCGCGCTACCCACACACACACTCTCAGATTCGCACTCTGTGTCCTAATGTACGCCACTGTGTTTTGGTTTGGGGCGTACATGTGAACAATACTTCTCTCCCTGTTCTCTACCAATCCCCTCAGCATAACCATCCTCCCGTCTGTCTCAGCCACCACTTGCAACCGCTGAAACGGGACATGTGGAGCTACCCATATAAGTACTCCTCTTGCATAGGCCGAGTAAGATGAGCCCACCAACACCCCTTTCCACTTTCCCGCAATCATGTCCATCCTCTCACATGTGAGGTGGGTTTCCAGCAGCAATGCAATATCTATTTTCTGCCTGCGCAGATACAGCATAACCTTGTTCCTTTTTAAATAGCTATTACGCCCCTGCACATTCCATGTGAGTATTTTAAGGTCCCCCATGGCCTGGTATGGTCCCGTTCCCTCCCCCCCAGGTATCGTTTAGCATCAAGTTCCAATCCATATAGGCTTGCATCCCATTCTAGAACCCATTTAACCAAAAACACACCAAACTTCCTGTTTCCTCTACCCCCGACCTCCCATCCCTTCCCCAACACTCTTCCCCCCCCCCCCCCAACTGTTGCCCAGCTCCATCCCTGGATCTCAGGCTCCCCCGCATCTAGCTCTTTCCGGCTTTCACCTGTACTCTAAGCTCCGCAGGGTGAGGCCACCCTAGTGGCCAACCTACTACAACTATAATTCGGGGGGGGGGGGGGTAGGGTACTTCCGCCCTGCGCTCCAATAGCACATCAATTAACTACACATTGCCAAACAATTTAAATATATGCAACTGCCACTATATTCCAGTCTATCAAGTCTCACACAATCAGCAATATGTAATCGAACATCAGCCTCATACGGCCAGGCCCAGCGTTCTCAGCCTTCGCCTAGGTGCGCTCGGGATGTTCGCTCGCCGCCCTAGCAGTATGCATACCATATCTGAGTCACTTTTCGCGTCCATTGTGTCTCTTCCGTGTCTTGATCCAGGCAGCCCTGCAGATCCAGCCATGTTGTTGCTTCTTCTGGAGTGTTAAAAAAATGCAATTTGCTCTTATGTACGACCTTCAGTTTCGCAGGGTACAGCAGCATATATTTTAACCCAGCTGCCCATAGCCTCCTTTTGATAGTTACATAGCTGTACCGCTGCCTTTGGACCAGCATAGTATAATCCGGGTATGCCGTGATAGTGCTCGAGGACCTCTCAATTGTTCCGCCTTTCCTGAAAATATTCCAATATTTTCTTGCGGTCTTTATAGTTCAGTATTTTAGCAATTATTGCTCGTGGAGGGGCCCCTGGTCTCGGCTTCCTCATAAGGGCCCTATGTGCGCGCTCCACCGCAAAACCCTGCGACAGGGCCCCGATTGCTTGTAGGAGTAAGTTCTCAATGTAATCAGTCGGGTCCTGGCCTTCTTCACCTTCCGGCAAGCCCACCACGCGAATATTGTTTCTCCTCGCTCTCCCCTCTGCTTATTCGGCTCGAGACTCTAAGTTGGCCACTTGTTGTTCAAGGACATGGATCTCCTTTGCATTGTTGGTGCTGGTGTCCGTGTTAGATTTCACCGCACCCTCGAGGCAGCTTGTGCGTTCCGCCAGTCCCCTGACATCTTGTCTCAGCAGGGAGACTTCGATGCCCACTGCTTCAATTTTAGCTTCCAGGGAAGTGCGTAGGTCCATCATCGCAACCCCCCAAGATTCCTTCAGCTCCGTGATGGCTTCTAAAATCTGATGATTATCAGCCGCCGTGGCGCCCTCAGCCTGTGCCACCGGGCCTTTGGTTGCGCTGGCCGCAGGAGACTGCTGTGTTTTCGCAAAAATATCCATCGTGGGTTGTTTGTTCTTATTCTTACCCACGGCCCCTCGCACCGCCATATTCCAGTCTCCGTTGGGTCTCCCTAGCGTCTGAGTGTCTTCCCAACCGTAATTTCTGCTCTTTACCGACCATCGTGGTGATCTCCAGGCAGTCGCGACATCCTCTCCACGCTGCTAGTTGCTGATCAATGCCGAGCGAGCGCCGCTCGTGCTTGTCGTGGTGCGGCCTGCATTTTCACACCTCTGTTGCCCTCGGGCCCCTGCTGTCTGGGCCAGACCACAAGCCTCCACGACCCAAGGCCCACAGCCCCCAGGGGTTTTGTTCCGTCTTCACCTCGCCATTGCCGTTCTTTCCCCGTGGCCGCCGCCGCCTCTATTCGTCCTCTTCAGGTACCCCAGTGTCGTTTCCTTTGTTGTCGGCCATCTTGTGTAACAATGGACCGAACTGCCACCGTCGTTCGTCGAGCAATTCCTCTAGACTCCCGCTTACGATTCTCTCGATCTTTACACAATGAGCAGAGCATACATTCCCGTGCGTGTGTGATCAATTCTGGAACCAATGGCGCATTTTCAAAGGTAGTTTTTTCGGATCATCTGTCGGATCCTCCAGAGCTACACGGAAAGCACATCCTACTCCATGGCTACTCAAGCCACCCATGGCGTTTCTTTTCACATCATCCTTTGGTCGTCATTTCTTCTATGGGTGCGTTAGTCCAGGCCCTCGTGACGTCAACATTCATCTTCCCTTAAGGATTTTTTGGTTTCTTCCTGGACAGTATTTAAGCAATCTTCATTTCGTCTCATCTGCTGGTAGGGGTTTCTCAATGGATACCTTACTGTCCATGGTTGTCTGGTTATTGGTACAACAGGTATTGTTCTTCTGATGGGTACTGGGCAGAGCCCTACTGCGGCTCTCTGCTGGTTTATCTGCTCATCATACGTCACATATTTTGGTGTGAATGTTCCTAGTACTCCAAAATGGTCAACTGGAGTGCAGGCTTTATTTGGGACCTCCTCTACAGTCTTCTTGATCAAGGCCATGAACCTTTCTGCCATCCCGTTAGCTTGGGGCCAGCGTGGCATGATCTTTTGATGAGTAAACCCCACCTGTCTTGCAAATACTCCGAATTCATGTCCACTGAAAGGCGGACCATTGTCAAACTTTATGGTGTTTGGGATCCCCCATTTGCTGATGACTTCATCGAAGATGGCAGCTACGTGGGTGAATGCTGTGGATTGCACATTCTTTACTATGGGGAATCTGGAGTGTTCATCAATGAAGAGCAATAGGAATTCGCCTGTTTGAAGCGGCCCATAGAAATCCACTGCTACTCGCTCCCAAGGGGGTTCCGGGATTTTGTTCGCCCTGAGTGGCACTGGAGGTTCTGCCTTGGCCGTGCACTGACAGGCTACAGTTTTTTTACCCTCCGATTGACCATGTCATCCAAGAATGGGAACCAGATGTGACATCTGAGCTGTCGTTTGATATTGTCAGCGCCCCGATGGTCTTCATGGGCGGTCTTGATTCCTGACAAGAGTATCGCCGGAATGACTATTCTGCAACCCCTTAGCAGGATTGACTTGTCCTGGACAGCCATTTGTGTGTGTACCTTGGTTAACCTTTCAAGTTAATCCCTGCAGGCACCAGGGTGTCTGAGCACTGCACGACGAAAGTGTTTCCACCTGTTATTTTCCGTCAGGCTTATTGCTAAGGCCATGGAGGGGCCTGCTGATGAAGCCGAGGCTATGGTCTTAATCGAGATGGCTGGGGCAGTGCGTTGGCAGTTACATAGCTGATGTACTCGGCGTCACCAGGCCTGGGGACTGGTTTGCCGGTCGGGTGCTGCGACAGGTAGTCGGCCGGGTTGTTCTCACCGCCCGTTCAATGGACGATCTCGAAGTCTTATTCCTGCAGGCGAATGCCCAAGCACTCTATCTTTGGGGGCATTTTTGTTCGTGGGTTCCCAAAGAGGGACAGCAGAGCATGATGGTCCGTGATGATGGTGAACCTTTTCCCGATTTTATAAAATTGTGGAAATGTTTGCAAGCCCAGACGGCTGCCAAACTTTCTTTCTCTGCCTGAGAGTTAGCGGACTCTGGGGGAGCCAGTGCTCTGCTGGCGTAGGCTACTATGTGTCTCGGGTTGGTATCAGGGCCACTGGTTTGTGCTAGAATGGCACCTAGGCCCACCGGGCTGGCATCTATGACAATTTCAGTGTGCCAGTCTGGATCGAAATAGGCAAGCTTCCGGGCCTCAGCTGAAGCCTGTTTGATCGTATCATAAGCCGCCTGGCACTCGTAGGGCCAGACAAATGGGACCTCTTTTTGTAACGGGTGCCTCAGAGGTTCCGTGATGGTGGCAAAGTGGGGAACATATCGGGTGCAGTACCCCGCCATCTTCAGGAATTATCTTACGTTGGCAACTTGGTTGGGTTTCCGCAAGTTGACAATGGTGGAAACTTTGTCTGGATCAGGGGTCATGCCATCAGCTGAGAAAATATGCCTGAAGAATTTGAGCTTGGACTTACTGAATTGACACTTTTCGAGATTGAAGGTCAGTCCTGCATCCTGCACAGTGGCACAGGCAGCACGGAGGGCTTCGTCATGTTCTTCGCGAGTCTTCCCAAAAACGAGGATGTCATTGCTATAATTTAGTGTCCCTTTTACAGGTCTGATGACCTGCCTAACGGCTTCATGGAAAATTTCAGCCGCCGATGAAATTCCAAAGTTCAGACATTAATAGCGGAACGGTCCATCATGAGACGCAAATGTGGTTATCACTCTTGATTTGGGATGGAGTACCATCTGATGGTAGCCTTGGTTCAGATTAAGTTTTGAAAAGAGATCCTGGGTCCTGGATGCCGTTCCCTTTGAATGGCCGTGTTGGCCACCCTCATGTCCACACAGTTGTAAGCAACCTCCTTCCTTCACAAGTGGAGAGACCCATGGTGTCGGGCCAGTGGCCGGTTCATGGATGTCATCCCATAGGAGCTGATTAAGTTTGTTGGCCACTGCAGACTAGAGGTGGAATCCAACCCTGCCCGATTGTTGCGGACCGGGTGGATTGCCTTGTCAATGTGTAACTTGACTGGAGGACCCTTCATCTTGCCCAGGCCTTGGCACAGAAGTGGGAATTCCCTCAGAATGTCGTCTTTCGTAATGGTTGGACTCATGGGTGGTTTGTGATCCATGTTGTAGATGTGTCCTTGTGTTTCGCATCCGGGTGCTGTTGAGCGGATGGTGTCTCCTTCTTGGATATGGATGTTGAAGAGGCCTAGGCATGAGGCTGTCTTATAAATCGGTAGGCATCACTCCTTGGTCAGGCTTCTTATTACGTGGATGATGGTTGTTGTTGACTTGTCGCTGTGCATGAGCCGTCACTTGAATGACCCAACTTTGTGCAGAGGGGTGTCGGCAACACATTGAAATATTCTGGAGGACGTCTGTACAGTGTGGGTTTTCTATGGATTTGTTGAAACTCCTTCCCTCCGTGGCCCCTGAGTCAATGAGGAAGCAAAATTCTCTGTTGCAAATGTCTACCGGTATTCGTGGTGCTTCTCTTGCCTCACTGTCGTCCATGAGATTCCCGAACTTGTCCTGGGACTATAGATAGTATTGTTCACTTTAGTAGTCCTGGCTAAATTGTGGCACGGCATGGTGGCTTGGTCGTGATGGAGGTGCACTGTCATATTCGTCGTGAATACGTGGGTTCAGATCTTGTGGCTCATATTCCTGGGGGTCATCTTCTGGATAGAGTTCTTCAACAACTCGCATACCTTCTTGGTCCTTGTTGGAATGGGCGCACCTGGTATGACTGACTTTGTGGTGCTCTTAGAAGTGATCTGTATTGCGGAGATGAGGGTGTCCATGGTGTGGGAAAAGGTCTGCCTTCTCTGCAGACAGTTTGGAAATGTCCTTCCTGCCTGCAGTTTCCACACTTTTGGGTGAGTGCGGGGCATGAACCAGCATGGGGGGGAAGGCCATGCCGCACCTGTAGCACTGCGTTGCATCCTCGGGACTGATGAATAGGTGGGTTCACTGGTCCTTTTCACCCCCTCTTGCATTACTTGTGTGAACTGCTGCTATCACATCACCTATGTCCTACTCAAGCGTCGCCGTGCTAGTCATTTGCGTTGCTTCTTTGTCCACCCTTTCGAGGAGTCTGGCCATTTCGCTAACTTGTTCAATGGTGATGAGTTTCTTGAGAAGCTGTTTCTTCAGTGTGGGCAAGAGACACCCTTCTATTACTCTTACGCGAATGGCCTCCTCTAGGGAAAATGCGTGAAATTGGCAGTGTGCCCCTTTAATTTGTAGTCTGGTGATGAATGAATCCACGGTTTCATCTATGCGTTGGTACATTGGTTGAACATGTACCTTTCATAGTCTGTTAGGTTCTATTAGCAGTCTCTTGTTGAGGGCTGTGATTAATGACACAAAATCAGGGTGTTCAGCCGCCGGGATGGGTTTGATCAATGTTTTATTTCAGTTCCAGCAGTATTGATGAACATGCTGCGTAGGTGTGGGGACGTCTCTTCGCCTGCAGCTGCTATAAAGTTGTTGAAATCCTCAAGCCATTCCACCCACAGGGGGCGTTAATCTGCCTGTGGGGTCAGTGAAAACGGTGGGGGCATGTGCCATGCAGTGGCCGTCGACCTCGTTGGTGGCGGGGCCTGCCCAGCATGATCAGGGGACGAGCTCATGATGGTTGGGTCCTGGGGTGGCCCTGGGATGTTACTTGGCCAGGCGTCCCTTTCATGTGACAGGTGTCACCTCTCACTGTGAATGTTTCCTCTTGTCCTCTGGTTTCCTCTTGTCTGAGAGACCGAAAAAGGGTGGCGTGCGTGCGTTTGGCCTTCCACACGCTTTAGGCTGAGTAGCGCATGTTTTGAGGCAGGACTAGTGGGGGATGGGCAGCACCCACCTCGGACCACTTTGAAGACAGTCTGATGGCTCCTGCCACTGTCAATGGGATGGGGAAGCGTCACCTGCAGGGCCCTGTGTCCTGCTAATTCCGTGCGTCATCCAAGTAGACGGGGGGGGGGGGGGGATAGCGCACGCCCCTTCCTGGTTAGTCCTGGCCTTGTGCTGTGCGTATGAAGCAGCTGGTAGAAAGGGGGGGGTGTGGTCTGGGGTCACACCTCTGCAAACGGGCGTCGGAGGAGAAGGAAGCAGGCCGTGTGCCGGACTGGCTCGTCAGGACAGCAGGATCCCTGGTGGGAGTTCAAAGGAAGGCCAGAATGGTCCGACGCCTGATGCGCAGTGGGATTACTGGCGTTGAGGGGGAGACGCGTGGCAGGATTGCCGGCGCGTGAAGGAGGATGATGCCGGTGTGCTGGACTCACCTCATCGCCAGCTGTTAGACCCTGCGGTCATCCAAAATGAAAGGACGCACACCAGCTAAGTTACATGCAACCTCTTTATTTAACATACAAATGGATACTGAAACTCCTTCTCTCCGTCACATCCGCTGGTGATATGCTGGGGGAAAGCATTATTTTAAAGGGCCAGCTTCCTGTAACACTGTTCTTTTGATTGCTTGTATAGCACTTGTACTGCCCTTTAGGCTTATTCAAAGCACTGCTCCCAAGAAGAGGGAAAGGGATGACTGGGGAGGAAAGGAAGTAGCAGGAAGAGGGATGGAAAACAAGGCAGGGTTTGGGGGTTGGGGGGGAAGAGGGGATCATGGAGGAAATATGAAATGTACTGGGGTTTTAGAGACGCTGATAGGAACTTTAGTTAGTTGATACAGTGCTGCCAATCAAGAAGTAGAGGGAAGAGCCGGATATGAAGGGTATATCTGAGAGATAATGACATGTGCCACTTGGTACTTTTTAAAAACAATCCAGCTGCAATAGGTTTATAAGGATGTATAGGGTACATAACTTTTATTCTACAGTGTGCATTTCTGAACTCTTTGCTTTTGCATTTTTACTTTTTCCATGACATAGCTTTGAACATGTAAACAATCATTTTGTTTACTACCTCAGGGGTCCTCTTTTCCTTTTGGAAAAAGCTTCATGTAACATAACTGCTGTATAATGACGAAGGAAGCGATGTCCACCACTAGCCTAAGAGCAAAGGCAATGGAAAATGAATGGCAAGAACCCATTTTAGCAAAAAGGCTTTTTCTTTTTAAATACAAAAACATAATTTTCTGTTAAGGAGAATTTTCATTTCAGTGTTAAATTCCTCCGACCTTAGAGACCCCCAGCTCTTTTGCTGGACTTGGGCCTTTTTAATTTTAACACTGGAGGGAATGAGACCTTTTTCTCACTCATGTGTTTTTACCTGATTTGGATTTTGTGTTTTCACTGTTGTGGAGTTTGACAAACTCCACAGGCATTTGCTTTTTGTATGTTGACACACAGCCCCTTCAGTGCAGTGTCACTAATTCATCCTTTGAGTTTCTCTTAGGGTTTAAATACCTTTTTCTTGGGAGAACTACAGTTCCCAAGAACAGTAAAGTGAAATCGACTTCACTTAGCTTTTCTCTTTGTAGGTCCAGCACACACCATTTTATGTGGAGTGCTTGGGGGTTACTTAGTAGCCCCTTATCCTACACTATCATGTAACATTTTTTGTTAACCTCACTACTTTGAATGGCTGGTGGTAGTGGTTTAATTTTTCCTACCATTGATCTTTTCAGCCGCAGGCTGAACCCTCGGCTTCAGTACAGCACCCATGGGTGACAATTTTGTCAAAATGCCCCTGTCTTCTTTTTTCGCCATTTTCTGTTTGTGAGGTCTTTCTTGGCTTTTCTCTGTGCGTTGAGACAGGTTTGATCCCTTTGTTTGTTCTGCCTTTGGTGCGCTTCATCCCTGATGCCGGTGTCTGGAAGGACAGGATGTGAGGGAGGAGCCTGAAACTCTGCGGTCCTTTGTCTCTAGGAATGCCTGAATGAAACTAGTCCTGTTTGGCTGGCTGGCTGTCCTAAAAGTACAGCCACCGTGCTGTGTGATCGACGGCCTAGGCTGTGCATTAATGGGAGAAACCTGCTTAAAAGGCGAGGGTTTTGGGACTACAGGCAGAGTCGACCACTGGAAGAAACATCCGACGAAGAAACTGAGAATCCGCTGCAACCTCCTGGACATATAATTGCCTGGTGAAGCCCTGCTGCTGTGCTGACCTCCTTTTCACCTTTGACGGAGAAGCTCCAGACAGAACGATTTCTCCTGTTGGGTTAGTGGGACCAACTAATCCCAAGACTAACTCCCGTTGGGCACCATCCCCGACTTGCTGTGCCTCTGTTTCTGCAGAAGCCCAATTCACGGTGTCGAGTGTCCCTAGTCAAGTGCAACGTCTGCCGCAGAACAAATCTGGCTAAAAGCTCCAGGAGCCTCATAAGGACCCTCCAGAAGCAAGACCTCCAGATCCAGTGTCCCCTCACCAGAGTGCAGGACTGAGGGAGGGCGGAAAGTCCAACTGGTGTCCATTGTTCTGCATCAGTCCTGTTTAGGAAGTGCTGAAACCGCAAAGTGCTGCTGACCCGAAGAAAACCCGTAGCTGCAGACAACGATCCTGAGTACCGCCGTAGGAGCCCTCCAGCCATCCTCCCTCTTGTCCCCATGACCGAGGCTCCATAACCAGGGCCTGCTTGGCTGTAGTGAGATGAAATCGAGCTGGACTCCTTTCTTCTAACCAAAGGTACTTTTTCATGCTTGGGGTACTTACTTTCTCACCTTAAGTCGTGTGGTCACCTGCTTAACTTTTTTGAGTTGATTTCAACTCCCTTTGCAAAGGCTTAACAACCTGTGTTCCTACAAGTGATTTATCTGAACTCTCTAACTTTGGCAGGACTATTAACCAAGAAGTGCATCAGAATCATAGACTTTGTCCGAATGACTTTGGCTGTCCTGGCTCCCTGAAGGCACTCTTCTAAATCCATTGACTTTGATATTGCTTGTCCCTCATAGGTTGTATACTGTTACTTCTGGGATATGCTTATCTAGGCTTCAATGGAGGATTCAGTGGTCCTCATATGCTCTGAGAAACTGTTCTAACCTTTTTTTTTTAACTTCCTTAACCCTTCCTTTCTGCAACTCAGAAGTTACAAAAGTATTGGTGTGATATATAAATGCAAATACTATCCTTGTGATTGAAGTCACCTCAGGGTGTAGAAATGTATGAAGCATATTCAAAGATTATCCACTAGCTTGAATAATTCTGGAAAGTAATTTCAAAGTTTACTTGCATTATTACTAGCAATTGCCTTTTTAAAGAATGCTTATTTAAAACTGATGATTAACTATTTATAACTGAAACCTTGAGTAGAAGTGCTACTTGGCTACTTAAATTGACTGATTCCATCTGTACAGCTCTACAACTCACATGTACCCCTCTTGAGATAGGCCTGGCTTCTCAGTCACTCTACCAACTTGTGTAGTACAGACCTCTACCAAAAGGTGGGTTACCTAATACTAAACAGATAAGTCTTGTGTAGTCTTACAGTGTGACTGCACCAATTCTTACCTAACGCATTCCAAAGGGTACAATTCATGTAACCACACTTTGATAACTGGTTACTTATGCTTTGCACACACTGACGTCAGTAAAGCTATGAAATGAACAAAACACAAGATGGCTGCTGCACATTATTCTGTCTGTGATTTCTGTGCTTTCGAAGTTGCATGCTAAAATGGCCTGGGTTGGCATGCCATGCCAGTGCCACTATGGGCAAATTATTGCATTATTTCGGACATGCCTGAGAGCACATCAGAGTACAAGCAAGACGGTGTAAGTATGGCGTATTGGTCCTGCATTAGGTGACATGACCCTGTACCTGCCACTTAAACGCTGCACAACGTCTTCAGTGGACCTTCCATGGTCCTCTGTCTAAAGTGCAGCGACATGGTGTATATACCTTGACGGAAGCATTGAGGTCTAGTATGGGGCTGTTCCTGCAGAACTCTTTGGCCACAACATTGGGGAACTACTTTTCCCATCTCAATCCTCTGAGTGCATACGCTCAATTGTCTGAGACGCGTAAAGGCTTGTAAGACTAGAACCTTCAATATGCAGAAGTATCACCAAACCCATGCTCAACCAAGAAGTGTTTGCTTTTGTTGCTCTGCGTCTTAGTTTAGTTTTCCTGGAATTCGTGCATGGTAATTGGCCTGGCCATCGGCTACTATTGGATTACCCCCTTGTCTGTCTGCCAGTTTTAATATCGGACCTCAGTGTAGACCCCAGATTCCCACTGGATCAACTCCTCCTTGGTTTGATTTTGCACATTTCCTTGACCCACTCTCAGCCCCGGTTGCTCCCAAACTAGTCTCCTTGCTCAATTTTTCCCAAGGCATCCTGCTTCTTGCTGCCCCCTCATTGGTTCCTTCTGGATCTGGTTGTTTTCTCTGGGAATTTAATCCCCACTGATTCTCTCCTGGTGCTTCTTTCTCTCCAAAATCTGGTGTTTCCAACTTGTCTGTGGTGTCTTCCTGCTTCCGCGTGCCATCTTTTTGGCCTCTTATCTTGCGCCAGTCTGTCTGGTTGGGACTCTGCCCCCTGCGTCCTTGTGCCTTCGGCTACAGACCAGTTGCCAGTGCTCCTCCTCTTCAGGAGGACACCTACGTAAGTATCACTCCAGCCGGAGCGTTGTGCGATTCCTTGGGGTTTTTCCTACTCTTTTCAGTTTGGCACGACTCGCCCTTCTGTCTATTCACCTTGCAGAAAGGGAATTGGTGATCCGATGTTTTTTATTCTGCCAGCTTTACTTCCGCCACTGTGCATGCTCTCTCTCATGAAGTTCTGGGAAAGGGCTTTGAGGTTAGGGCGGTCCCAGAGGACTATCAGGTGGATCCGGGAGCGGGGGGGGGGGGGCTGCAGTCAACTTCGATCCTTTGGAATGTTCCCTGCCTGTCGAACCCTAAATGTGGTGCACATTGTGGCACTGTAACATCCGCAGAGCAACACAGAGGTGTGGGTGCCCAGCATGGGTGCGGGGGGCTCGGGCACCTGCGCTTGGAGGGCAGTTGGAGCTGTACCCTTCCAATCATGAAGCTGTGCTGCTCCGACATGCTGGAGGATCCGTCATCTTGCCTGTGTAATCCCGGGATGGTGCTCTGCTGCTGTCATGGGGAGACCTGGCAGCACATTGCTGCACATGTTCAGGTTCTCCTGTATTTCCCACCTCCCAATCTCCTACATACCGCAGAGCCATTGCCCATCACTGTGATGTCTTTGTCTGATAAATTATGCCATTTTTGATATTTTGTGCGCTAGCGTCATTGCTTTTTGTATGCTGAGTTAGTTTAGTTACGTTTCCAAACCATTTTTTTGTATTGATATTTCTGAAACCTGTGAATCCGCTTTGACGTGTATGTTGTGCACGTTTTGCCATCTATTGATTGGTCCTGAGAATTGTAAGTTACTTCCAAAATACAAGTGGGCGCCAAAAATGGGGAAATTAGTAGATCCTCTTCAAAGTCACGGGATCAGGTTGTATCCCTCAGAGAATGACTGATCTACTGATTGTTTGGGCCTCATTCCCCAACACCAATTTATTTCATGGAGAGAACCCCTTTAAGTTTTGCCTGCAGCAATCGATGTCTGCCTCGATCATGCTGAAAAATCTTGCCCAGCATGCAAAGGGTTTATGGAAAAAACTTTGAAGAATATGCATATGCTATGCCGGGCAGCACTTGCTATGGATGCCAACCAACCCAAGGCAATAGGGTAACTCGAGGATGTAATCGGGGCAGATTCTGTGGGGGAGGGATTTAAGTTGCACTCCAGAGAAACAGAGCCAACTCAGACTTTGAAAAGAAGACCCCATAATGGTGCAAATGCAGACGACCCCATTTGCAGACCACTCGCTTCGCAGCGTGCTCAGGAGGCTTCCCTTGCTGTTCTGTTGGCTGGAGGGCTACTAAACCCAAGGTACCTGAAGATGTCCAAGGCCCTAGAATACAGCCTGTGACCAAATGACGTGCCAAGGAGAAAAAGCCCGTACACAAATATGCTGAAGGTTCAAAACACCATAATCGTACAACCACTAAAAACACAGATGAAGAGCATGGGGCAGTTATACCTGAACATGGTTCCCAATGAAATTACCCTGAAAAACGACTGTTCATACAATGCGCCGACCAGCACGCATCGAAAATCCGCTTTCCAAACATGGTGCCCAAGTAGGCCTTCTAAATCATGACCACCCAAAAAGGGGATCAGAAAATCAAAAGCATGTACAAGCAGCACGCTTCGAAAAACCCGTCCACCAAAAGCACAGCTCTAGATAATTAATTCAAGTAGAGCGACCTCAAAAATAAGTCTCCCTATGGCCGCACATTCTATACGCGCAGCGTGGTTCCATAGACCAACCAGGTGACCGTTTCAAAACACTTTTTGTCAACGCCATTAGGGCAACCCACTGCACTACACACTTTGAAGACTGTAATCCAGCTGAGGACTCGCTGCCATGCACAGCCCTGGAAGGGAGAGGTAGACGCCAAGAGGGGTGGGAGGACGTTGGCGAGGAGGGATTTAAGGAAGAGTCGGCAAAGGGGATATAGAACCTAGATGAGGAGAGCTCGCCCGCACCCCTGAGCAAGCTCAGCAAAGGATCGGCCCCATTTCAGCGAGGACACCCAACCTTCTTCTTTAATAAACATGCAATGCTCTGATGACTACTATACAGGTATGTACGCTCCAAAGGCACTCCCACCCGATGACCAAGAACCAGAGAATTACCCAATGGTGTTTCCAGAGGACACAAACTGCACCGTCCGATTCACAAACTGAGGATCAAGCAACCTATGGCATTATCCAAATGTGTGGCTGCATGCTTGGTGCAGAGAAAACATGAGAAAGGGACTTTATTTAATATATACTTGAGGGTCCTATGTCAGTTGCAAAGCATATCCCAATGATGCAATCTTTGGAAAAGCAACTGAAATCTGCTATGGAATCGCCGACCACTACAAGGACCTAAATGGCAGACTAACAAATGAATACAAACCATGGTCCTCTCGCCCAAGCACCATTCAGGGCCAGGCAATTACACATTCAAGGGTCATAGCTCCTACAAGAAATAACTATACAATGTGTTAATGGCAAAGATGGCAGCCCTTGCATTCCCATTGGGATGCTAAGGGGAACTCCTTAAAGACCTATCTGACAATCTACAGCGATCGGCAGAAGCTATAACTGCAAGAGGACAGTCGGCTGTAGGCACGTTTACTAAAAGCAGCCTTGATGCGGCAACGACTGTTGGCTGCCAGGCAGACAGTGCAGTGGTTTTAAAGTGCTGCTCTTGGTTACAGATAACTGGCTGCAAACCTGGAACCCCAAGAAATCCATAACCATTTAGAAGGCCATAAAATATCAAGACCCTCTCAAAGCACTAGGTCAACTCTCAGGGCATGGATCTTTCTTCAAGGTTTGACCAATTACAGGAAAGGGCGACCATTCATAAGACTGCCTGTGCTAATGACAGTTGCACCAGATACCACCCTCCAAGGTTAGGTGAGCACACCATCACCAAATTACAACTCGGCGGAAGTGAACAACGCAGTAAGCACAATTGCACATGAATGTATCCGAGCAGCGCAAACGCAAGTTCACAAAAAGAGGGTCCTCCATAAGAATTGATAACATAACCGCAATGTTTTATCTGAACAAATGAGACCCATTCTCTGACACTATCCCAAACAGCGCAGAAGATTTGGCTTTTGTGCACCCAGAGGAACATGGCTCAAAGAATAGCATGTCTGAGGGGTGGCCAATTTACTGGTCGACAGTCTCTGTAGAAATGTCCAGGGACACAAGGGAGAGCTGAACACAAGAGTACTCCAACACATTTTTGACAGGTGTGGTACTCCTGGCCTTGATCTATTTACAGTACAAACGCGAAACACCACCACTTTTCCTCCAGGTTCCCAGCAAAGGGGTCCTTGGGGGCAATGCTCTTTGGATGGTATAGTCATCCGGAACATTTGCAGATCTTTCCCTTGCACCCTTGTCAAATATTGCATAAAATACCACCGGACAGCATGACTATCATCCAAATTGTACTAACATGGGCTTGACGGGTGTGATATCCCTACCTATTGCACATGGTGGTAGAACCAATGCATGCTGTTAATAGAACATCTGACCCCTCCGAGCGCACACAGCCACCGCTTGGCTGTCTGGCTTCTCAGGTCATAGAGATTGGACACTTAAATCTATGGGAATGTGCATGGACAACCTCGGGGAACACACAAACCTAATCCTTACACATGTTGTTTTAACAAGTGGAAAAGGTTTGTCGTTTAGACATTAAATCAATCTTGTTGATTGCATACCAAAAGACTTTATGGCGTTGCTGCTATACCTCCCAGACCCCTGGTTCGTGTTCTTCTCTCTTAATGTCCACCTTGCAGCATTTGCTGCATGCAGTACTTTTCAGCACAGCGTTTATGGTGGATGGTAACTGTAGTTAGTCTTCATGGAAGGAGTTAAAAGAATACTCCTGCCAGCCATCCGGCCAATGGAAGCTGGGACTTAAGCGTGTTCTTCTACAGAATAATGCTGCTGCCTTATGAACTAATCCAGGAATGCTTGATGAAGCATCTTGCAAACAAAGTCGTTTTCTTAATTGCTGTTCATATCCAAATTTCACTACAGCCAACCCTTAGCGCTCCTTCCTTTCTCCCAGAAACGCCTGCAGAAAAATCTTTCCACACACTGGGCATACAAAGAGCAGTCCTACTTACGTGGGCAGAACAAAACAAATCTGTAACGTGACCTCGTTTTCTGTTTCCTTTGCCATAGTGCAGGAAGGCAGCCTGGTAACCACATCCAGTAATGCCAAATGAATGGTACAATGTAATTTAGAGTGCTTAACTCTTGCACAAAAGACACTTAACAGCAACCCCAAGGGCACACCATCAGAGGAGCTGTAGCAACACTTGTGTTCCTATCCAAGAATCTGCTAGGTATTACTTGCAAAGTGGCAACAGAGTTCAGTGCACACATTTACCAAACTCTACTGCATAGATACACACAGGAAAAAATGTGCAGGTGGGTCAAACAATGCTATGTAACTTGTTTCTTGCTATATCTTTACCTTGTCCACCTTGACACACAAACACTGTTTCCTAGTCTATGCAAAGCGGGAGGCTCTAAACAGATTCACAAGCCCCAAAAGACCAACATTACTTAGAGTAATTGTCTTTCTGGTGCTTATAGCTGTTAAGTCACATGTGCCCACCTAGCCTCCCAATGGTAGTAACACAGGCATGCTACAAACCGGATTACTCTCATGCAAACACAACCTGCTCTCAGTCCAACACAATAACCTAAAACATCTGCGGGCATAGGCACTGTGGGGGATTCTGGAAACCTACACATGTACAAGATGGATAACCTGAGGAGAAGAACCCTGTCAATGTCTGCTTTTAATGTGGAAGTAAACAATTTTAGACTCCAGACTATCCCCTAAATGATGTCATATAATATGAAAAGCATGCGCCTCGAAACAGATGCAAGCACCAGACGGTCTATTATTGGGTAAGTAATAGTTATATTTTTCACAAACACACAAATGCATATAAAACGCACACAATTGCCGTTATTAACTAGATTTCCATTTCTCTTAACTCTCCGGTCAAGCAGGATGCTGTTGTCCGATCAAGCAGGATGCTGTTGGTTGAAGGTTTTTAGGCACTGTTGGTTGAAGGGATGCTTCTAAATATTTTACCACTGTAAGCTCGGACACCGCCACTTAGCTTTGTAAGCCCGAGCAAAGCAATGAGAATCAGATAAACATACTTGAACAAACATCCTAAAGCCATCAAATATTTAAATGCTGATGGCATCTAGACACACAGGTTTTTCCCTTTTTGGAACGATCAGCATTGCAACACTATATTAAAATTATCTGAATTTACCCCACGCTCTGCAGTGGTTATAGCATCAAATTACAACTTTAAACAAAGTAACTGTGTGTTTGCAGTCTATTTGATTGAATCCTCCTGCAGATTATACTATAAGCAAAGTTACTCGATCTGCAACATAAACACTGAATGAACATGAATCATAATTTAGGACACATTTTCCTAAATCTTTTGTTTCTAGACGTTTTACATCATGAAGACGCAATGACTCTTGACTACAATTTATATTCGGTGTACCTATTACGGGAAAGCCAAGGGGTGGTGACTGCTCATATTAAAAACAAGCAGTCTTTTTGGTTTGGTTTTTACAATTGCTTTGCCCTTTTAACCTCAGTGAAAAATGTCCTTTGTATGTATTTAATGGCTGGTTTCCAATCCTAGAATTCTTCACGTATAATACGTTAGCACTGTCCATCAGTCCACTTAGTGAAGGTAAGCAGTGTCAGCTTTGACTGGTGGCCGGATGAACATTGCATGCAACGTTTAGTTTACACATTTGCAACTGCCTGGTATACTCTCCCGTCAGGCTTTCTGAACTCACACATTTCCAATTGCCTGGTATACTCTCCTGCCAGGGCTTCTTGAAAACACACACTTGTAGCTCCCTGGGATTCTTTCAAATGTGAGCTCCTGCTCAATCTCCCACATTTGATTCTGCTTTTTAGCCTCATTGGCAAATATACTGGATTTCTTATATATGGCCTCTTTAGTGCCTCCATATGCTTGCAACATGCATTGCCAAATTTGAGTCTCTCCTTTTAGAAAACTGCTCTTTTAGTCTTTCTCTTTCCGGGTTTAGAAACCGTTCCATTTCTCTCTCTCTCTCTGGTATCAGTCTCAGGCGTTATTTCAGTTTGGCGCGGCCGCCAATTCCCCCTGGTGTTCCCTCTGTCCATTGGTGGACTTGCCGGTTCTCGAGGGTGTCTGTCGCTGCTTCTGCGTTCTACCGGTGATGGTCTCCTGCTGCTTTCTGCTTTGCAATTGTTTCTTCACTGTTTTCCTGCTTCCTGAGGCTGTGCTTTTCTGCTTCGTATGGGTTTCCGGTGAGCAAAGCGCTGTTCTCAGACACTGGCAAACGCCCAAGAGCCCTCCCTGGCTTTTGGCGTTATCGCTGTGTCATCCGCTGTCAACCGCCTTCTCCTTTCAGGTTCTCAAGCCGGTTTGCTCCACCGACTGACTTCCAGATATCACTTCACACGAAGGGGAGCAACTCCCTCCTGCCAGCAGCCTGCCTGCGTTTCTTACTTCGGCAGTTTAAATGTCCCGTACACAGGTGTTCGCTCTTTGCCACTAGAGCACTGCCTGTGCTCGTGGATACCTGTGCTCTGCATTACTCCACTCTTCTTCCTCGTCCAGTGTTTTGGGGATTGTGGGAATAGTAGTCCCTTCCTGAAAACACTGTATGAATGTTTGCAATGGGGTTTAAAGGCAAACTAGGTTTGGAAGAAGAGTAGGTGGAATTGGAAAACCTGTGTTTCATAATTTTACAAGTCCAGTTACATTTTGAGAGTTGGACTTTGCGGTGTAACAAAATATTGTTACTACTCTCTCTGGGGGGGGGGGGGCGCGAGTGTAACCATAAGTTTACGAGTTACTACTCCAACATTGGCCTCATAGATACGATTCCCTAACCTCAGCCTGCCCTTTTACAGCACAGGGTCATGGTTTGCTTAAAAAGAGAATAACCAAACCAGTGATTGAAGTGAGCGGTAATGGTCGGGAGCGGTGTTCCACAACATTTATTTTTTTCTTTTTACCATTCCTCTACTTTTTACAACCATATTCACCATTCTATACAGAGGATTTGTCCATTCATGTCCCTTTTGGAATAGGAGCCTTAGTTACTAGTCACTTAGACTAATGCCCCAGCTGCAACACCTGGTCACATGTTCCACTGTGATTCCGCCTACGCTCTCCTCTGCCGAGACCACAGTTCCACTACTTTTTTTGGTACACTTCTACCACTGCACCAAATATGTCACCCATTCCCCCCCCCCCCCCCCCTCTCTCCTTTTCCCGTTTCCCTCCCTGCCCCTTCTCAACAGTGGCAGCCTTTTATTGGAATTCTACAACATCACAAAAGGGACAACATGCATCTGGCTAGACTGTCTCTTTCCGGGTAACTCCCCAGCATTTTAGCCTTGTACCTTTGCTTCGCTTTGTGGATGGCTCTCTTGGTTTCGTGGTAACTGCAGTTGAATAAGGTCTTTATGCTGTTGCAAAGACTCTCCTTGCAGTTCCAGACTGTCTTATAAAGAATTGCAGGCTTTCCAAGAGGAGAGGTGGCTCAGCAGGGTTTCTAAGTGATGGTTTCATTTCCTGTATCGGGGACTGGTGCTTCCTCCCATGCAAGTCCTACTCTCCTCCCTTTAACCATTGCTCACTCATAACTGGGGGCCTAGTTAAAAGGCTTTGGTTTGTCGCTGGGGGTAGCTGCTAGCTGATTTCACCACTTTTCCAGCGCAAACCCCTTCCTCCTCCCACTGTCTCAGACAGGAGTGGACTGGGAACCATAAGAAGCCCTGGAAATAAAGTCCAAAGTGGCCCCATATTACACATTTTCAGCAAGCTCAACCATTTTCCTAAGGGAACATTAGGAAATGGTACAAAAGAGGCCCATGGTGCAGAGGCCTACCGGTAAATCGCCAGAGTTCCCTATAGGCCAGCCCACCCCTGATCTCACAGATAGGTGATCAATGTCCTGCTTGCTCTTTTTCACTGGGTCTTTATCGCCAAGACAATACTCACTGGTGTTCTACTTTGTCTTGTACTTAACCTAGACTTTCCCCAACTATGTGGTTCTCCGCCTCCACTAGTCTTTCTTCCTTTCTGCAGATGTTAGTTTTCCCTTTCGTCGTCACCTTTCCTCTGGAAAGTTTGTCCTCCACCCTGATCTTTGCTCCTCCACTCGCCTCTCAACCTTCCCTTTTTATGATTACCTTCTTAACTCTTCAGCACTCTCCCCTCCTACTTCCTATTTGGCCCGCACTGCCATCTTCCCACCTCCTTCGTCTTCAGCACCCCTGTCTCTTTATCTTTGATCGCCTGTTTCTCTTTTGACTTTCCTCACTTGTCCTCACAGCCTACCTCTACCTCCTTTTACCTATTCACTTCATTTTACTCCTCCAATTCCTTCTGCGCTCTCTCCTCCTTTTCCCCTAGATCCCTATGCACCTTCACCTCCTACCCTTGGTTTTTCCTGCACCATTCCCTCTTAGCAGCTCTGCCTCATCCTTCTTTTCTAACTCCTTCAGCATCGTCACTTCCTCCTGCACCTTCCGCTTCATCTCTTCACCTCCTCTCCACTACTGCAACTCCTTACATCTCTTCTTTCTGCACTTGGAATTTTCTAGCCGTGATTTCCTCTCCCTGGGCTAAGTCATTCCCAAAGGCCTGCAACTGGGACTCCTGATTAGCTTCCATGGGCTTGGCAGGTGCCCAATACATTCCCCTGTTTAGATTTGATGAATTGGTTTGTATGTGTGGCTATGCTTTCGGACCAAACCTTCAAGAACCGGGTCTGCCATCTTCACGTCTTTCAAGAGGCTCATGCGCAGTCAGAGACGGGCACAGGGGCAGGGTGCCAGCCTGCTTCTTGCACGTCTTTCTATTTACTACAGTAGGCTTAAGCAGGTTGTTGAGGCAGAGGGGGCCCCAACACTCCCCAGACACACATGTAGTGGATGCTGGGGCCTGGTCCCCCTAGGTTTTCCACTCCAGACCCTCAAGGTCGGGCAGGAGATTTTGTCACAGGTGGCCCTTTAAGTGACACTGATTCAAATGGGAATATGGTGACACTGGCATTGTAACGAGATTGGTCTGGCACGCTAAATGGCACCGAAGTGTGGGCTGATGGACTGGGCATGCGCTTTGACACTGATGTGATAGCTGATGGTTAGTTAGTATTTGGTTCTCACACAACAGTGGGGGGGGGGGGTTGCATACCAGCCAAAACTATCCAATCCCACCTTAGTATACAAGGTGTGTTCCCATATAAAGTGATCAACAAGAAAGTCCATTATATATTGTATAGTTGGGTAGAAAGCTAGCTAAGCCTTTGGGAGAAAGTTATTTTCCTTGGATCATCTGGCTGTACACCGATTCTATAAAGGAATGAAAGGACTGAATGACACTACATTGACCATGAGAAAAGTGAGTGAAACGCCCCCCTGAAAGCTTATGTTGTCTCTGGCAAACCATTGCATGCAACTCTCTGATATTTATAAAGTGTTTACCTAGGTAGACAGCAATAGGAGCCTGGTACGTAGAGATCTGTTCTACACAAGGCAAATGATTTGCCCGTCTGGATGCATGGTGGACATGAGCGGATCTGCCTCCTGGTGCATTGTGGGTCACAGTGCTGTGAGATATTCCTTGAACATTAAGGTCTTGAGGACATTCTTGAACTGCAAGTGGATTGTGTTTTCCAAAGTGCAGATGCATAACGGGAAAAGACTGATTTTTCAGTTATTTTTTGCCTTCCAAACATTATTTTCGGTTCTAATTCTGTGACGTTGCAGCTTCTGCAATTGCGCTGGCCTCCTGAGATAATTATTTTATCGGTGAGGTGATGCCTGATTTGTATGTGATACAAGCTGTCTTAAGAATATCTGGGCTATGGGTAGCCAATCTACCTCCCTCGGACGTTTTTTGATGGAGAAACTTTGTCTGACTGTGGCATGATGTATTTTGATTGGTGCGGGGCTGGTGTCGGGGATGCCAGAGAGGAGATTTTCTGAACCCAGGGTGTCGCTGCAAGGGGTTTTTGCACCATGATCATGGTTGGTATTAGGCCAGGAGTTCCTTTTTGGCGATGTGGTGATTGATGGACAAGTTGCATTTAATGCTGACTTCTCCTGATTTCGCTAGCCATGTTTTAGTTCATTTTGACTTTCTGAATTGCTGGAGAGCACTAACACAGTTTTGATGAGGTTCAGCTTCAGATATGGGCTAGATATGCAGGATTCAAAAAGCGTGAAAAAGCATTTTAGCCTAAAAATTTCTACAATGCGGCTGACCTTCATGTGTAATTGTCATTTGCGTATTGATTCGTAGCGATGCTCGGTTCACTTAGTTCTAAAAGCTCCATATAATAGTCTGCTTGGTAAGTCTAAAATGCCATGGACTTGAGCTTTAATCAAGACCATGTTTACTGTGTGAATTTACTCCATATTTGTGACCAAAGATGTGTGTGCTGTTCTGTTGGGCACACCAAGTGGAATTCTCTGTGATCATAAATATGTGGGGCAGCCTTCTAGTGATGTCGGGGGATTTATGGAGGGTGGGGGGATTCCCCAGTAGCCCTCTGATGTATCGGCATGGTGGGCAGCTCTGATGTGGGAGCTCCGAAAATGCGTGAATTGCATTCTAATATAGTGCCCCTGGAAAAGGAATTGATTTGAGCTTCTTGTGATGGCAACACAGTGTTGCTACCTGACGATTTGGAAATCTGCCATGGTCAGATTGAATTGCACTTAAAATGAAATGGAACAGGCCGGAAAGCCTGTTTGCTATTTGCTGGCATTCCTTCTGCTCCATAAACTCTAGCCAGATGACAATTCTCGTATATCCTTTTGCAATCTAATAAAGGCAGGGGTACTTCCCAGTAGTGCATTTATTCAGACTGGACTGTTTGAACAAGTGACCCAGGCCCAACATGGAGACTTGGACATGATCGATAGTTACCCTTTCCGTGTTTCCTGATCCAGTCTGCATCACCTGCAGGCAGCTAAGCAAAATTATTTTTATTCACGATGATTTCACATGTGCGAGCAGGTTTATAAAATTGGTTGGTCGGGGACCATATAAATTGAGTCCAAGAGCATCCTACTTAGTCATTTCTTTTCCCTAGATCTTCCAGGTGATGCATCACTGCTAGTCTCTTGTTGACGATGCATTGAATATAAAGTGAGATTTCAAATAGGATGTAAATAGGAATATCCAGAGCTTTGCAAATACTCCTGTTCATAGAATGTAAATGAGAATTCAGAATATTAAATGCTGGTTTTTGTGTGCAAGGTTTGTAGATGGAGTGTGATCCCTATCGTTTAACAATATTTCAATACAGGCTGGGCTCCAGCATCCAATAGTGTGCAGTTGGTTGTGAGTAAATGTTGATGATATCATCTTGCTATTCTCAATTTAGAAACCACTTGCTGCATTCACGAAATGAGAGCGTATTTAGATAAAACCATTTGGTATGATGTCTTATCATGCGTCCGTCAGTCATGAGTATCACATTTATTTTCTTGGGTTGGAAAGAAGCAAATCACTTGACTTCTGCCTTCCAAACATTGTGCCATTGCTGTCTCCACACCTCTCCCGTTCACACATTCGTATGTGAAAAGCGCAACGCGGTCCCCCTTGTGATGAGTTTGTTGCCAGTGACCTTTCAGACTACATCCATCAACAAGATTCTGTAGTAAATCTTGTCCTCGATAGATGTGTGTCCTTCTTTTTTTATTTTCTTCTGAAAGACCTCCGCTGAGGATCAATGTCAAACACAAGAGGGGCGTTCCACAAAATGATATCAAATTGGACTCTAAGGAAGAAACCGAGGAGAGTCGATTTGGCGTTCCTCGTGAGTTTGTTCTGCTTTTTAGCAAAAGCCATGTCCTGTTTCTCGAGCCGAATCTTCTAACTTGAAGATGTTAAAGCACTGACCTTTTCGGAATCGTTCGGGGTGTTCCTTGCTTTCATGCCTGATGTCTCTTGAATGTCCCCATTATCCTTCTCCCAAATGGCGCCAAGTGCAGGGGCCAATTTTAAAGGTCATTTGGAATGGTTTATCTGCATGTCAGTGCTGAGCTGGGAATCTTGCAGATCTTTGATCTTCCCGTCACTGTCGAGTGCCTTTAGAAATGGGTTTACTGTTCTAAAAAAAAAGGCTTAATGACATGGTGGCTGAATGGCTTCAATGGGAAATTGCAGTAATTGCATGTACTGCGTGATAAGGTTGCGACACACTTAACCAGCAGGGATGGGGACAGATGGCATGACTGTCCAGGTCTGCAGACTGCATATACCGTGAGAGCCAAAAGCAGTGTATTGTAACAAGGGTGTCATTTGGGGCCAGCAATTGCTAACCCTGAGGTGCTTGTTGCACATAGTGTGCACCACTTTTCAGCCCCTGCATATACCAAATACAGCCAAGTTACATCCAGATGCATGCTGGTTACAGATGCAGGCGCTGATGTTTTCATGGGTCCAGGAGTGACGTCTCGTAAGGTCTTGGAAAGGTTCTACAGGTCCGGAGAGGAGTTACGGTGTTAACAATGCATTTCACTAATGTGGAGAATTTGCAACTGCCTAAAATGGCACCCCCTGAATTTAGGTTTTTGATTATGCCCTATATGGTGTTGGCCAAACATAGAGAACCCCTTTCACCTAAACTTGCTGTATTCAACTACTTCATTTTTTGGTTTTTTGCTATATTCTGCCCACCACAAAAACCCACTAAACTCTGTCCTCTGGGTGACACTTCTCCCATGACTCCCACTTTCATGGCAGTGAAGTCATGAACACACTATCACATGGCAACGTCCCATGCCTGTAGCTAGTTTAGCTAAAGTTATTTCTTCCTTCTCTACTATAGTAGCCTCCACCTGAGTCTGAATAGCAGTCACGTCTCAGATATGATCCTTGGCTACATCAAATACTAAACCCTCCGGTCTGGGGTTTCATAATGATGACAAATATTTGTATTCAAGCTCCATTGAAAGTTATTAAATGCATTTTAACTTTGTCATGCAAAATCACTGTGGATATCCTCAAACCTCGCCCTCCCCCCCTGCTACTTCCCAGTGGGCCCATGAGCTCAAACCTTAGCTAAGTGTGCCATGTTATTGGGTTCATTGTGGGAATTGTAGCCACTGCGTACATCTGTACTTTTGGGCATGAAGTAACATTGCATTTCAATAACTAAACTCCAGGGTGTTTTTGTACAACCTGTGGACGTTTCTAAGCGTTTCTTTTCCCTATTGTGGTTGCTGAAGAGTCGCGCACTGTGAGATCCTAGCAAAGCAAACACTATTCCTTAAACCGAACCCAAAATGTTTCCCAGTTTTAAAAAAAATCTTTCATAATGCCAGGGTATCACCAGAACCCTCGAGTCATCACAATACATTATGTAAAAATGAAGTTAAGCCAGAAAACCCAGGTAGAAGGAACACCATAAAGCCAACCAGAAGCATTTCCAAACTCGGGGCCCAAACGGAAAATTTACAAGAGAATAACGCCAAGATATTTTCTTAATGGGCGTTTCTTCACTTTACCATTGATGAACAAGAGAGGACGCAAATCTCGTTCCTCAGGTGAAGCATCCAAAGGAGCCAAAGACATGGTCTGTGTTTCGCCTTTTTGTTAGGGTGATTGCGTAGACCACATTTCTTACTATTGCTTAAGTAGGAGGGATGGCCCACTCCGACTGCCTTATGTGCAGTTCAGCAAGGTTCTAACTTGATGTTATGTTACTGCTCTTTGCACCATGATCTGCTGCCATTTGCATGGTTTTGAGTTGCTCTGTGAGATCTGAAAGCGAGCGGGGGAGGGGGTGTTGGGTACCTTGGGGGTGAGGTAAAATGCAAGGTAGCTTTCCTGTTCTGTTGTTGCGTGTGCATACCAGAGTACCCTGGGCTGTGTGTGTATTGGTCTGTTTCTGTTTCTCGGTGTTCCTTGTCGAAAGCATAGAAGCATGTGTCCAGAGGAGATCCGCGTGAGTCTGTGGTGCCTGTATGTTTTTGTAATTTTTTTTTTATTGTATATGGTTAAAAACACAAAACATTTCGACCTTTTACAATAGGAAAACACCAATTCAATATCACAAAGATACAGTACATAACATTTCTCAATATTAAAATGGACCAAATTCCTTCGAATTCACATATAAAACCACATAATATGTTACAGAAACAAAAGCAAGAAGAAAACAAAACGGCAAAAAACAAGAAAGCCTATCCCCAAGTATAATGAAACTAGATGTTCTTATATGGATTATCTCGGAAAAGTAAAATCTCACACGGCTACAGCTACGGAAATGTGCTTTAATCCGAACAATCGTTCCCATAGTGTCATTATTAATAAAATTCACAGAGAAAATGTCATCTAAAATATAAAATGCGATTATATAGAAGTGGGGGGACACAAACATCATTTGTTTCCAGTTTACTTAAGTCCCCACAATTACAATTCTGAATGTAAGATCAGATGTCGGAAACCCTACAGCTTAGAGAATAGATTGACAATATTCTGCATACTGCCTCATCGCTGTTTCTTTATTTTGCTCATACAGGGCGGCAAGATCACCATACAAAGATTGTTCCAGGGGATCCACTATTTTTTGCATGAGATTTCCATTTACCTTTAGGGATCAACGAATTCATGACAAATTGAAAACTAATTGCCACCACAAGGGTGCAATTCGGAAGCTTAAACTTCCTCCTCCAAATTGGTGCCTAAAGATCATTTGATTTCTCGAACACCCAGGGCTGCATAATGTTGATGCTGTAAAGCAACTTCGGGATCACTTTTCCTTCATAAAATGTAAGTAGGGGCCATGGTGAGCATTTCCCATATTTGCAATTTATTTTACAGGGGGTGTGCGACAAAGTCCTACTATAGCAAACATTATTTTGGGACACTAAGAGACAGAACTGCTGTGAGACACTAGGCATCAAAATGAGTGCAACACAAGATAGGGTGGGACACACTGGAAGGCTTTGTCTCTTAACCTAGTAATGGGCCGGTTTCCATCTGGCCAAGGGAATGTGGGAAGGGTGACATAGCAAGCAGGCATCACCCATGCATTTGTCATCTGGGCAGTGTGCATAATGCTAAAGTTTTCCCATTAACTCGTACTAGGATGCCCGCAGAGCATGGCCATAGCATCTCGGACAGATCTATGCCCTGAGAAGAGACCTTGGCTCAAGCCAGGATTCTGAGGAAGTGACAGGTCTGCCCCTGGGCTTCCCTGGGTCCTGCAGATGTGAGACACAAATGATGAATCCAAAGCATAGCCCTATGAGGAGGGAAGTGTGCAATTGAGAGTATGCCCAAACATTCTTCTTCACTGGGATTTCTCACTTGTAGGGAATGTAGGCAATCCCATGCTGACGTAGCACAATCACTTGCAGTGTAATCCAAGATTGTACAGACAAGGATAGGATGGGACTTTATCTGATGTTTGGAGACTTTTAAAAGCCAGGAATTTTGCTAGCAGTTTTCTCTTGATTCCATCCATTGGATTCCTTTTGAAGATGTCCAACTATCTTGGAGAGACTAATCACCCCTGTAGGCTGGCTTCAGTAGTGAGAACCAACGGTTGTGCAGTATCTAGATCCACACCTACGAGTAGGTGATCCACCATTGTAATCCTTAGTATCAGGGTGTCATACTGAATAGACTCTGAGGGCCAGTGGCAGAGAACATGGCTGAACAAAAGATTCAGATAAAGTCTCGCCTATGCCACTCTGAAAATATGGATGTCGCCATATCGCCCAACACCTGAAGACAGAAACTTAAGATTCTGACCATCAAGGAGTGTTGATTGACGACTCTGGAGCTTGTGGTCTGGACAAAGATGACCGCATCCTAACCATGCGAATATCGCATCCAGGCCTATAAACTCTAGCAACGTGAGTGGGTACCTGCTGTGACTCCTTCGAATTGATGATCCTCTCATTGCGACGTAGTTAATTATGAACTCTTGAGTGTTTTCCAGTGCCTACCAGTAGGATGAGCCTGTCACCCAAGTAGGGACCCTTTAGTGTATATAAGGGGGGACATCGGAGGTGCCAACAGCTTTTGTGAATACTGTCCAATTCTTCTTTAGGCCTAAAAAGAAGACCAGAAAATGAATATGCTAGCCATTCATTGCAAAGTGTACGAACTTTTGATCTAAAGGATGGATTGGAAAGTGGAAATCTGCATTATCAAGATCTATAGGTGCCAACGCAAAATTTGGAAAACAGCATTGCAATGGCATCTTTGGACAAATCAGGAAAAATGTGTTTATATTCTTGAGATCCAGAACCAGATGAAACAGTTTCCAACAGTATTTATTTATTTGTATAGTCCTGGGAGCCCTTGGGCATCAGGGCGCACAAATACACGGAAGGACTTTTGATAGACGGGATAGAACATACAAGCATAAGATTTCAGAGTTTTCCTAGTTGGTGCATACTAACCCATTTTAAACAGTAACGTTTTCAATTGAGGCTGTTAGTCGAGGTTTGCGTGGCAGCGCATTCCACATCTGTGCAGCCCTCGTGGGGAAGGCTCTGCCGAGTTCCCAGGCCTTTCTGAATCTGAACGTTTTTATTGTTCCCAAGTTAGCTTATCTTAGAGCCTGGTTGAGAACGTAGGCAAACATCCGGGTCTTTAGATAATTAGCGGCATCCCCATAAAGATATTTATGGACATTGTTGGTTGTTTTGAAGTGGAAACGAGACACAATGGGCAACCAATGAAGGAATTCTCTCCCAGCAGACACATGTTCCCGTCTGGGAATGCCCTTCTTGATCCTGACTGCATCGCTTTGGAGCCTTTGCAGCCATTGGATGCATTTTATTTTTTGGCCCAACCAGCAGGGAGTTACAGTAATCAATTTGTGATAGAATAATGGCTCTACCAATCGAGGCACTGTTTTCTTCTGAGATGAATGGTCGCATATTCCTCATCAGTTTCAGGTAGTAGTTGCACTTTTTTACTGTGTCGGTAGTCTGTGCCTCCGTGTTAATGTCTGCATTGAAGAATACCCCTAGGGTCTAACTTTGTGCGCCACTGTGATAACGGCATCTTTGATACACCAATGTCTGTATTTGTGACCCAGTTTTGCTCTGGCCGCTGGGCTCCCAAATTATAGCAGTTCGGTCTTTGATTCATTGAGGCAGAGCCAATGCTTTGTGTCATCCAACTCTCTATTGCATCAAAGAGCCTGGCCAGGTTCTCAATGTCCTTTCCATGATCTCCACTGATCTCTAGAATCAGTTGGGTGTCATCAGCATCGTTTTTAAACATAACTCCATATGACTCAAGCAAGTCACAGAAAGGCCTGATGTTGAGATTAAACAGGTTTGATGAGATGCAAGCACCGTGTGGAACTCTGCGCCAAATGGGGGCTGACTGCGAAGAGACCCCATCCCATGAGATTGTGGATTGCCTATTGCATAGAAAAGATTTAAACCAGTTCGTAGCCTGGGACTCGCACTGCCCTACCTTCACGAGTTTGTCTATGAGGTGGTTGTGGTCTAACAGATCAAACGCTGCTGATAGGTCGAGAAGGATCAGAAGTCCATTCTTTTCCCTGATCAGCTAGTTCTATCATGTGTGTCTGCAGGTCTAGCAGGGTGGTCTCCGTACTAAAATGGGCCCTAAAACCTGATTGTTCATTATGAAGTATTTGTGCTGTCGCCAGGTATCCCTGAAATTTGTTTTTGTGGCCATTTCATCAAGAATCTTCAACAGGATGGGCCTTCGATTCTACACATCCTTTGGATCCAAGCCTGCCTTCTTTACTAGTGGCGAGACAGTAACTATTTTTATTTTGTCTGGTACTGAGGCATAGTCAAAGGATGAGTTGATCAGTCTTGTGAGAAAGGGTGCAAATTCCTTGCTATGCTCTAGGATGAACGTGGAATGCATACTTGACAAGGTGGAGTCCATTTCCAGGATAGTCACGTGTTTGAATACAAAACTTGGTTAATCGCATGGCCCATTCAGGGTGTCTACTGCCTGGGGCTGTTTAAGTGCTCTATTGTCTAAGTCCTTTTCAATTTTATCCCGAGCAAATTTGATTTTGTTTGCAAAAGCCATTTGCACATCATTAGTCCTTTTCTGTGGGATGAAAGGGGTGGGATAGGGAACAGTAAGAGTAATGAAGAGAAAGCTTGCCCGTCAATGTGCACTTTGGAGATGGTGCATTTCTGCATGAGAAATATCTCAGCCTGGCAACATCCTGAAGCAAGGGCAGTGGCTGGGAAGAAATACTTGCTGGTAGAAAAGTGTTGCAAGGTATTTTACTGACCCCGGAGGGCATGCTGAGATTAGAAGCTGAGAATATCTACACCTGACACGAAATTCAAGCAAAGGAGGAGAAATAATTTCTGGTAGGAGATTTCGTCAATGAGTGATCAAGGTGTTGTGTTCCTAGGGCAGAAGCTGCCAAGAATTGGCTGGACACTATCTCTAAAGCTTTCTATTGGAAGCAAGAGGCGTACTGGCCACTGTAATCCTGAGACTATACCTTCGCTTTGATTGGGGAATTCTGGGAAGATTAGTATTCCCATAGTTGCAGTGCTTTGAATTAACCCATCTTGGCACTGTTTTGCTTAGATTGTTATCATGGAATAATATCCTGTTTTTTTGTTTGTTTAAAGACCACACTTCGTAAGTTGATCAGAACCTTATCCAGACCAAAAACAGAAAGCTTGTTTCAAGTTTAGTTATGACTCTGTTAATCCTACACCAGATATCGTGGAGATTTTTTTTTTCATGATCCCATGATTGTGCTAATTTTTTTACACGTACCGTTGGGTCCAGCACAGAAAGGAGCAAGATGTTTATTTTTTTTCTATTTTTGTATCTTTGCTACCTGTTTGTATTGACAATTCATTTAATTTCAAGAAATGCTTACTGCAGCAATTCATCATGAGGCTACTGCAGGAAAGGAATGTTTCTATTTCTGCAATGTTTAAACAACATGCTTTTGAAAGTGTATATTCAGGGCCTGATTTGTGGAACGTTTTCCTATGCGATTGCGCCATTATAAAATACTTCCATGAATCAGGCCATCAGTGTAAATATCACTTCTATAGTTAGTAGAAAAATGTGTTGTGCAGGATTATTTTGAATGGGCATCTGTGCCGAGTGGCTGCAGTGCCCATTTCCGTAGTTCCTGGCTGCTCAAGGACGTTTGAGTCATTACCACATAGAGATCGCGAACATGCACTCAGACAATGCGAGTGTTTGGAGTGCAGTTAATAACAACTGGTATTGACTGCATTCGGACTAAAAAAGGAGACAGGGAAACCATGCAATTTCCACACAAGAATTATTTTTGCACGACGCTCACTTTCTGGGGCCATCTTTTTCCAATTACAACATTCAATTTAACACACCAGAGAAACATTGTGACAAGTCCTTGAATGGTGTCACTTCTCCCCTAGGCGGAGCCGCTTCACATGAGGCCGGGGAGGTGAGGCCACTACCCAATAGTCCCCTTGGGGGTGTTACTCAGCATGGGACTAGGGACGACTATCCGTGGAGAACGCAGTATATCCAGACTATACCACAACCTACCTAATCCTCCTACCCTATACAGTTATACAGGGTATCCTAGTTCCCCACACGTCCATGTACTTGTGTAAGGTAGGTAATCCAACCTCCTTAAACGGTATTGAGGCGAGTAAGAGTAGGGACTACATATGTGAGTCATGAAAGACTGGGACGAAGAAGAACTCAAGTAACCCAGTTTAGAATAACAACAGTACCAAGATGAAGATGAGGCACAGAGTAATGAATGCTCTGCAGAACCAAAAACAGCATTCAAGTCAATATGGACAATCTGTGAGTAACTGGAACATAAAAAGGGAAGGACTAAAAATAGCATTCAGGCCCTCCCTCAAGGAGCCGCAGGTAGTTGGCGGTGCAGCGAAGGGAGACTGAGATGCGAGGTGAGAAGATAAAGCCTCTGAAAAGGGTCCGAAGAAAAAGGAGCCTTCTCCCGACTGGAAGCAGGCTGTTGATCCTGAAAGAAGAAAACGGACTACACGGTCCACATCGGAAAGGCAGGCCAGCAGGAGCTATGGCGATGCTGCAGCGGACCACGTGGAGAGCATGGGATGGAAGAGATAGTCCTGGGACCGGCCAGAGCCCTACGGAAGCTCCCTGGAGGTAGGGGCTTGCCAGGGCTAGCTGGTGGGGACAGAAGGGTCTGTGGACCTATAATGGATGGTCGTACCCTAGAGAACATGGCTGAGAATAGAGCGTAGTTAAGAGACTTTGAACAAGCAATTGCACCTGAAGTTAAGGGTCTGGGACCCCCAAGTACAAAAAAGAAGGTATAGCAGTTCTATGGACAATAGCAGTACCTGGCAGGATAGTGAAACAGGTCTGCTATACAATCAGCAGAGAAGCCTAAGAAAGACCAGGGGACGGGAATCACTCCCTTCTGGTGTTGCGAGAAGCTGCAGAAAAGCCAGTGGAAAGGGAGTCATTTCACCTGGAATTTTGAGAAGCCTGAAAGGAACCAGGGAAGGGAGTCATTCCCCATGGTGCTTAAAAGACATGACATCTGGTATTACGCAAAAGACACCTCACAGACGGAAGTCTGAATAAGATCCATGGGAAGAGAGTCATACCCCCTAGGATAGAAGCGGAACACCTGGAGAGGGGGGGGAGATACTCTCCAGGGATACAACAGTAAAATCAGAAATCATGGTCAATAAGGAATACTGATGTTTTGGGAGTTGAACCAAGAACCTGTAGTCCTCTTTAAGACATTTTACTTGGAACTTTTTCACCTTGGAAAAGGATCGTGACCTGGGGAAGGGAGGCATTCCCTCGGAACAGTCCCTTGTTTCACTGGAACCAGAGCTCGCTCTCCAGAAGAAGGGAGCTATTCTTCTGCACAAAGAAGACTCACCAATCCTTTAGTTAAAAAGTGTAAGGGAAGGAAATAGGTTTCTGTCAAAGGACGGTGAACTTTTTATTTCCTGGACATCCTGACCGTATCCTTAGTCTATCTTATAGAGAAAATGTTTACTTTTACATCGCACCTAATCATGTTACCGTTCCTGTTCAACCAAATTTGCAATTAAAATGCTCATTTTATGAGGCAAACCTGTTATTTAAATACTACAAAATATAACCAGGTTTAATTTACTAGCTCACTTTGTGTATTTCCTTTACTCAATATTAAACATTTATTTACCTCAACTCCAAAACATGTTTTGCTTTTACCACTGTGTGCTAATAGCCTTGTAGACTTCGAGAGGGCTCCCTATCCTTAAGGATAATGACCCTTAACCATCTTTTGGCCCTCGGCTTCCTTTTCGGGGCATAACATAGGGCCTGGGTCACCACCCTGCAAAAAATTACCTCACCCTCTGTATATAAGGCATGTTGTAACCTCCTTTATCAAGAGGGTGTCAACTACAGAAGGGTGCAGTTTTCATATAAATATTTAAAAGGTCTGTTTTGTTTTGTGATGGGCACTATTGGTTTACACCGTTCTTTTTTTAAATTTTTATAGCAAGGCAAACCGGAGCTCACAAGTGCATTTAGGAAAAGATTAACGGGTGCTCCAAATTGTTTGATCCCTCAAATGGTGGGGTCTATTGTAAGATTCTGTAGAGGCTGGCAAATCATTGCTGAAATCCGTTTCGAGGAATCCTGACTGAGGAAACCAAGCCGTTAGGCATTTTAAAAGCTCACTTGAGACTCACATTCACATTTCCATCTGCAGGTCTGACCGTGACGATTAGAACTTACCTTCACGCCCATGTGGGAGCTCATGGGTAGGAACCTAAATATTTTGTGCTCGGCTTCTTTGAATCCAAGTTTCAGCCTACCCTCTTATATTGTGTTAATATCTGCCTAAACAGCTTTAAGAAAACACCTATAAATCACTAAAACGTTATGACCTGCCAACCACAGAAGCCTGTTACCAGAGACTAGAGAAGACACACCAGTATATTAATGGAGAAATAACAATACAGCGAAGATCCTTGAAAGAGAACAAAAACTTCTAATATCAATTAAGGAAATAAATTGAGACACAAGGGAAATTAATGGACAGTACCACCCTTCTTCAGACTGAAAAACAAAGAATGGGGCAGATTGTTCAAATTAAGGGAGAGGTATGGGCTGATTTCTTTCTTATGCCTGCGCTTGTCACACGAGTTAACACTTTGTTATGGTAGTCATAATGGGTAAAAGATGTGGATATCATGATAATATAATCTAACTTTATTTTATGTGCAATTATCTGCAAAATCTTTTCTTCTGTCCCTTTTCTCCTGGCCCCACTTTCCTCTCCTCCTCTGTTTGCTCTTAACATTCTCTCTAGCGCTCCATCCCCTCAATTCCCCTTTTTCCTATCTTCTCGTTGGTGTCTTGGACAGATATACCAGCACTTTCCCAAGGGACCTTGGATTATGTACACCACCCCTGCCATACCCTCAGTTGTTGCCACTGCTGCAGAAGTCAGGGTCTTCTATGAGTGCTCTGTGTAATGCAGACTGAGGAACACGACCGAAGCACCTGCTATCCTGCATTATCTAATTCATTCCTGGATCTCTACTGGTGCAAATTGAGGGTTGGTCTGCCTGTAGAGAGGGTCACTGTCAAGCCCATCGTGTTGTCCTGACCTCATAACTTTTATGAAACAATCAGTCTTTGCTGCCAACATATCTACCACCTGTCATCTCTGGCGGAAAAACCGAAGATATGATTTAGCTAGTTGTCTTCTGGGATCCGAGGGACCCTAAGGACCAGATACTCCACAGGAAGCTCCTGTGCTCGCAGTTGTTTTGGTATCAGGGCATCTGAATAGCATACTGATCCCACCAGACAACTCGCTCCTCCATTCTGCAGGGAGACCGATTCGTTGTTCCTGTTGCCACAGTGCATGAGGCCTTGAATGATTTCTCATGCAAAGCCCCGCAGAGAGAATCCTGTTTGGGACTAGCACCTGCTCATTCAGACTCTGCCGGCTATACTCGTTATAGCAGCCTCCATCCTCTGGCTGAATTGAAGTTAGAGGGTGCATGCGCTTAACGTTCCTGCAAAGGACTGCAGATTGCCCCACGTTCGGCACAGGCAGATTGCCCCATATTCGGCACGGGAAGATCACACTGTGAAGTGGTTTGCCACACATTTGCAGGATGGTGAGGGACCACACTGTGAGGTGGAGCTGCCATTACCCTTCTGCTTGACTTCCAAAAGACATTAAGGCTCTATAAACCGTCTGTCTCTGCTAATCCAGGTCCAATTGCTTTCAGTTACTAGCAGGAGATTAAGGATTGGCACCTCGTAGAGGGCCAGGGAAATTCCAGACCACCCAAACATTATTATAGGTATCACATTAATGAAGTGTCCTATAAAAGAACCTGGGCTCTGCAGAGAGTGTGGCAGACAGGTACAGAGACTAGGGAGTGGATGAGCACCCACCGAAAAGAGATCAAATCATATATTTGGGGGGAATAAAGGCTGGCTAGGAAAACTGCTAAAGGGAAGGCCTATGTGTTACTTGGGTCAGTGTCTGAAAAGCATTGTGAGCCGGGTATGGAAACATAGTGAGAAATAGCTGTAAGACTGGCCCAGGAGGACAAGTCATAGCTGGTGGATAACTCATGGCATGACAAAATCCTAAGGAAGGAAAGTGTGACAAGGTATCCTACTGGCTCAGTAGGGCATCTGAGCTTAGAGGGTGGAACAGTTTACCCCTCACATGAACCCCAAGCAAAGGGGGAGAAATGCTTGCTGGTATGAGATTTGGACAATACGTCTGCAGGATTCTGCCGCCCTAGGACAGTCGCTGTCAAACACGTGGCTGAACACTAGATCCCAGGTCTGTGTGTCTGACGAAATAAGTGTACTGGATGTATCATAGAAGTTTATCCCAACACTATACACACAAAATGAATGAAATTAATACCATGTTTCCTTTTGATCCTACGCCAGATATCTTTTAATCTATGTGCTCTCTCACCTTCTTTTGTAACTGTTTTACATGGAAAACACATGTGCTAAACTCACTGGAGCTGCAGTTGAAGCCTCATGAAGAATGTGCACTCTTCTGCCTTTTTCCAGCATTCCCCTGCAGGATTTCTCATTTGGAGCGCTTCCGAACCCCTTGCCCTATTCCTGTTGGCTGACCCTTTAACACTGAGATCCTCCGCAAGCCTTGCAATATTCTTCCCTGTTTCACCCATGCATTCTACCACCTCTTGAGTATTTTTGTATGGTACGAGGGCTTCTGGGATGGAGGGCTGAGAGCAGCACAGATGGTTTTGTGATGTTAAAGCAGCTGTAGAAGACAAAGGGTAACTCTGTCCCTCCCCTTTTTCTAGCAATCATCAGAACAGCAGAAAATACAACTCCTCCCTGCACTTGAAGCCTCTGAGCGCTTAAGAGGGCCACGGCATACAACTTCATTAAAGGATTAAACGTTACTGGGCACAAGGACACCTAGCAAGAGCGAAAGATGAAGATGCAGTGAAAAGGTAAGAAAAGACTCTGTAATGAGAACGTATGCAGAGGTTGGAGATGGGGCCAAGTGGTTAAGGTACTACAGTACAATCCTTGTTTTGGAAAATTATCCCAAATTGTGTGATGCTGGACAAAAGTTATGACCCACTAAATTGAAGGAAACTGGTGTGTTGTGTGGAAAGAAGGAATTATTCTCATTATAAATTACATTTTTCACACTATAGTCACACCTGTAGCTTTATGGGGTGCAATTAAAGGCCCCAAACCAACAGAACTGCAGGGCCATGTCATTACCAAAGGAAAAGCAGCATTTTAATTGACAAAGGCAGAAGAAATTGAAAGGTTCCTTTCTAATTAAAAACTGGATTTTTAAACACTGACACCAAAACGGCTTTTCATGTGTGTTTGCAAGTTAAAGCAAGACATGAGAAAAATGTTCCCCTGCCAACATAAAGATGTCAGTGAAAAGACATGGTGTTGACAGAAAGTAATGTATGTTATGCTTCATGTGCAAAATACAGATAAACATTTGAAAAGAAAGGTCCACTTGGTTGACATGAAATGTTCCTGTAGGCCTGAGGCAGACTATACATGTCTTTCTGCAGTGGATATCTAGAGAAAGCTAAAACAAAAATCTAATCTGAGTGCAAAGTGGAAAAACACATCACTTTGCTGGCTGAGAAATAAATGCAGCATTTTCACTGAAACTGCCACCCATTGAAAGGGGGTTTACTGTGACAATTCAGACCCACTTTGCAGCAGAAAAACAGCTGATTATTAAAAGTGTACTTTATTAAGGACTGAAACAGCCCTGTACTTTCAGCTGTCACCTTTAAATAGAAAAACAATGCAGTGTGAAAAAGAAGAAAGTCATCGATGCAAAAGCAAAGTGAACCCTGATCAGTAAAACACACAGTATGTCAAAGAATAAAGGCTGATATTAGAAAATACAATATGTGAGTTCCTCTCAGGAAAAGACACATGCTGGGACTCTAGGCAAACTTCACAAACGACTCCCACCCCCCGGCAACTCCCAACTGAAAGCCTGGTTTGTGCATCCCAACTGTTTACAGCTGCAATAAAGTGTGGCTGTTAAGACTGTTGAAAACCAAGTGTCTCCCAGGCTTGCTGTCTCTAAGCCCAGCTCTTGGTAGGACAAATGGCCTTAGCCAGTGCAGGACAGGAATGTAGAAAGGAGTTGCAAAAACGGGGGCTGCAAGCAAGGTGGAACTCTGAAAGAAATAGAAGCTTTTCAGATCAAAATAGGTGTTCCCTTCAGATAAGGGGACAGGAGGCCATATGTCTGCAGTGGGGGATCTCTACGTTGGCCAGCGCATTCCAGGTATTTACGATCTGTAACGAACTTCAAACAACAAAGAGACTAATTAAAAAAAACACTGGTCAAGAGTGAAAAATGGCCTGGAGGATGGGAATATCATATTTGCACATATGAAGATTCCCCCTTGAGTATAAAAGGCCTATTATAACTTGGGCCTTTTTCCCAGCAACCACAAGTCGTGCTGCATTGATTTGTGTCATTTTTTTAGATGATTTCCAGGCGATTTTGTTGACATAAAATTCAACCACCTGTGACTCGGGGAACTGTAATGTCCATCTAAAATGGGGATCTGGCTGATATGAAACCATCCCGAAATTAAGAGTTGACAAACTGGTGGGGGTAGAATTAGGTATGTGGGAAATAAATTGCATGTTCCTAACGATTAAGCTTTTTGTAAAAACATCAGAAAATTGCCAAACTGCCATGCAACATCGCGAGTACCCGGTTGCTTTTCTTTTTTTTTTTTTTATTCCCCAGGATTAGCTGAAACAGAATATATACATATATACAGTTACTAGTAAAATGATGACGTTTTGCCAAATATTTCACATGAGATCAAAACCAATCCTTAGAGAGGGGATGGATTTGGGAGCAGAGAGAAGGGTAACTGTCCAGTCCTACTGGCGAAAACTCTTGCAGAGAACTGCCCAAGATTGTAAACTTGATGGTGTCATCACTGGTATATAAAGTGGATGCGCTATGAGGAAGGAACGGGGCTGCTGAAATGTACCATCTGACAGCTGCAAGGAAACAGGAGAATGCTGAGCATTGCATCTTGGTAAAGCTATCTATTGCTGGTGATGCCTAAATAATCTGACTGGGCCCTATTGTGAAGATTGGGAGACCATCCTTGAGAATTGAGTGACCAGAACCATGCCCTGTCCTCTATGAGGGTACTGAAATGCAGTTGGCTTGCCTTGATTTTAAACGGAGGCTTTCAATTTGAGTACAATTGAGCCAATTGAAACCAAAGGTGGGGGAATCTGCTTGCCTTAAATCCTTTCCTTCCATATTGAGCAAGGGGCAAAACTGGGTAGATCCTTAACCTATTAAACTAATATGAATATAATTAATTCCCCTTGCCAGAACACCACAGGTGTTTTTGTCAAAATTAACAAAGCTCATTTCCAGTGTAAGCTGAAAACTATAGACTGTAATTTAATTTGGCAATCTTTCTGTTCAGCTTCCAATTTAAGTGGACGGGGGGTCTGAAATCCAAAATTCTTCAATCATCCCAATTTTTCTGTAAGACTTCCCCAGCACTGACTAATGTGGGGGATCTGAAAATCCCACTGCTAAATCACCCTGCCTTTATTTTTAGCAAAGGTGTGGGTGAAATAATAATTATGCATTTGTCCAAATGTGTACACCAGCCTTTTAAGCGCAGGAAAATCGAAATTGCACAGCACGATATCTGTAAATTGATTGTGTTCACTGAACAGCACTAATTATTTCTTGAAGTGAAATCTGTAGAAAGAAAAGTATTGTAATGTTTGTCTTTCCCAACCTATTGGCGTGATTTTTATTTGTATGACAAGAGGTTAATTGTGAGCCACAAAGAAGGTGGCATATGTATTTTAGTGTGATTTCTATTACCTATGATTCAAAAAAATGGAAATATATTTTCCATGCACCGGCCTGGTTCTTGACTCATTGGTAGCTCAGGGGGAGGGACCCAAGGGGAGTGATATGAGGCTGAAATAGTGCTGAATAAAAGAACTGACATTAACCGTTTTGTGTGTCACACCTAGTTTAGGGAGGGAAGGAGCTCCATGTGTTGCGGGTGGCCTCTGAATAAACCGTTGCAGCTTTTATTCTACAGAATTCTAATCCAGGAGGTGTAATCTGATCAATATATTGAACACATTAATATATGCTGCAACAATAAATGGATGTTCCGCAAGTTCACTGTGAAGAGCCATCACTGCGTTGTACAATGTTCAAATGTACTCGGTTTCATTTACTTGTAAAGGTGTTACAGTACGTAATCTAAATATGTACACAACGTTAATTCGGAAACCGCTGTCAAGATAGCTCACTTAGGTGAGTGCTCACCTTGGATTTGTCCTTTCCCTACATGAGACAATTTTTCTGGCTGCAAGACTATACCTACCATTTTCTTAACCAGAATGGTACTATTACCGGCAATGACAGGTGAGGGTTAGTACATTGTTCCAGTGAATTGAGTTCCAGATAACAGAACGTGCACTGTATTATTATTATTGTAATGAGAACAATACTAGACAGCACGATGTACTGTTAATAATTAGCGCATGTCCGACATTATTGACCTCCTCTGAGCCAATCTGACTGTTCCGAATGTAGTCAATATTTACTATTATGGACTGCATTCTGATCATTCTGATTTGAGTAGTGTACTGTTAAACATTAAAGTATTTTTCTGTATTTAAGAAACAGGCATGCAAAAACATAGCAAGATTTACTCCAGCAAAACACTCCCTCTCTGCAAGTATCTTTGTTTCACTGTGCCTTGAATGCGACAGACAGGCAATTTTGATGCACCAAAGTGAAAGGTAAAACGTGGAAAAATGCTTTCACTTTCATATACCTTAACCAACGCACTGCACTTAGAAGATCTAGCCGAGGGACCTAGATGAATTTTGCGGGTAGCCAATGTACTAACAAACCCTGCTCCCCTCCCGCAAACTGGCCAAGTTCTACATACGCCCAGGGGCCAGCCAAACCACACACTTAACACACATCCAACATAACAACACACTCCCAGACACTAGGCCTTACCCCACTGGATACGATCAGCCAGTGCACACAATCAACTCACTTATAAAGTGGATACGCACAGATGCCAGTTTCTCCTGGTTCAGCAAAGATCAGCAGAAGAGCACAACCTCTAGCCTATCGCTCTCCCTTACCCTCTATCCCCCCTCTTTCTTACATTATCCCATGAGCACCTGGAGCCAATGACGGTGGTAACGGTGCACAGTCTAAGACAACATATAGAAAAACAGTTGATCTGGAAAAAGTACATTAAGTGTAATAAAGAGGCGAGGCGTGCAAATGGATTACAGAGCTTTATTTCCGCGGCCCCCAGAGGTCGGACCACAGCAACCGAAATAGAACGGGGAGGTGGGAAGGTTCGGTCAGGATGGGGCTGGAACACTGGGCTCGTGGGAGCGGAGTCCCACGAGCTAGATTAAGCATAACATAACATCTCCGCTGTTAGGAAAACAGAAAAAGGGGGGGGGGAAGGAGAAGGGGTTTATGCATATGGAAACTGTTAATAATATAAGAAGTCTTGATTGAAGTTTTGTATGATCTTCCGATTCCTCTTCGATAGTCTGCTGTTGAGGTTTTTCTCAGTGTCCATGTGAGAGCTGTTGTCTTCGCGTTGGCTAATTTGAGATGCTCCGGTGGAAGGAGGATTTGACTGATGGATTTCCCAATGGTGTGTGCTTGGAGGTACTAGGTCTGTGAACATCTGTTATCTTTACTATGTTGTCTCCTGACCACTTCTTTCCATCATCAAGTGTGACGGATTTGCCGTGACATTGGATGACCTTCTGAGGAGGTCTGAACTTACTTTCGGACTTGGATGTTTTTTTTGGTTCTTTGACGCAGACCCAGTCTCCTGCTTGCACTCGCACTTCTTTTACTGCATTTTTGGAGTCGTAATGTGTTTTGTATTTTGTCTGTTTCTCGATTGTCCTCTTCTGGATTTTATCCATGTTAATCTTCACTTCTCCACCATTCATGAATATCCAAACTGGTCTTAGACGATTGGTTGCAGCTCTACCACGCATCAGGGTAAGTGGCTCGATGTTAGTGGTGGTGTGGGGTGTTGTTCTGTACGCACACAAGGCTTCCTTGAGGGTTTCTCTCCATGGAAGAGTGTTGGCGATGGCCAGCTGTATTATGCTCTTTATAAGTCTGTTCATCCTCTCCACCAATCCATTTGATATAGGATGGTATAGGGATGTTGTTAGGTGTTTGATGCATCTGTGCTTGAGGAATTCTTGAAATTCAGACGATATAAACTGGGATCCGTTGTCTGAAACCAGTTCCTTGGGATCCCCTTCTCTGTTGAATATTTCTGTCAGGAATTGTGTTACTTTCTTGGATGACACGTTTGTTTCAGCTATTCCCCATTCAGTCCACTTTGAGGTATAATCTATGAGCACTATTATATATATTTTCTCACTTTCAATGTTTTCGAAGGGGCCCATAATGTCTATAGCAACTTTTGACCAGACTTCTTGGGGTGGTTCTATTATTTGGAGAGGGGTCTTCCTTACAGTTTTTGATTTGTCGCTTGAGGCACATGCGACGCAACTTTTTACAGTTTCTTCTGCTTCTTTCCACATGTGCGGCCACCAGTAATTGCTCCTGAGACTATTTTTCGTCAAACTTCTTCCCAAATGACCTTCATGGGCTAGTTCAAGTAGTTTCTCTCTAGGCATTACAGGTGGAATTTCTTTGTCTCCTCTGAATGTGTTTTTCATTCATACTTATTTCGTCCTTGAACGGTATGAAGTTTGTTAGGATGTCGTTTGGTTTGATCCAGTCATTAATTATGGCTTTTCTCATTTCTTGTTGTTCTGTGTCATTGTTGGTGATGTTCAGCCAATCTTCTTTGGAAATGGCAGGATTGATAGTAGCTATGATGTCTTCTTGAGGTTGATTGGTCTCTTCTTCCTGGTTGGTAGAGAGTCTAGAGAGGCAATCTGCTACTGCATTTGATGAGCCGGGAGTGTAGCAGACTTGGAGGTTGTATTGCATGATATCGAGAAACCAACGCCTGATTCTTGGCGAAATGAGATGTGGTGTCTTGCATTGAAGGATGTTTACTAACGGTTTGTGATCAGTTTTGAGTAGTATAGGTAAGCCCCATATTAAGTTCCTGAAATGTTGTAAAATCCATTTCACCCCCAGGGCTTCTCTCTCTATCGTTGAATAATTCAGTTCGGCGCCTCGCAAGACTCTTGAGGCAAAGGCAACGGTCACAATGTTTCCCTTTTGCTGTTGTTCTAGGACATCACCAAGTTCATATTTGCTGGCATCGACGGAGATGATGGTCTTAGCCTTACAGTCGAACATTGCTAGAGCAGAAGCCTTGTTAATGTCGCACTTGACTTCCTCAAACTCCTTCTTACATTCCGTGGACCATACAAACTTGGTGGCTTTCTTTAAGAGGTTCCTCATGTGTTTCGTCTTGTTGGCATAGTCGTTTACAAACTTTGAGTAATATTCGGTCATGCCGAGAAAACTCCTGAGTTGATCCTTATTTTCGGGTTCGGCGATGTTTATTATGACATCCATGAGTTTTTTCTTGGGGCTGATTCCCTCGGCGTTTATGGAGTGGCCAAGATAGGATACTTGGTTGCATTTTATGTTGCACTTTTCCAATTTGAGGGTGAGTCCACTTTTTTGGATTACTTGGAGGACACATGAGCTTGGCATCATGTTCTCTTTCGTTTTCGGCAGATATGAGTATGTCATCCTGAAAACAGTGGACACCGTCGAGACCTCCAAACAGGTGCAACATTAACCGTTGAAAGACAGCTGCGGCTGATGCGAGGCCAAAAGGCATCCTATTAAACATGAATGCCCCCAGAGGTGTCACGAAGGAAGTGAGATTTTTTGAGTTCTCCTCCAATGCAATCTGATGGTATGCCGACGAGAGGTCGAGGGTGCTGAAGTATGTGGCTGGTTTCATGGTTGCGAGGAGTTCTGATATGTTAGGGAGAGGGTGTCTGTCCACCCATATGTTCTTGTTCAAGTCACGTAGGTCAACACACATCCTTATCGAATTGTCTGGTTTGCCGACAAGGACAATTGGTGCGAGCCACTCGGAACTCTCAATGGGTTGGATGATGTTTTCCTCACAAAGTCGGTTGAGCTCTTTCCTCAAGGCGTCTTTGGTGCCAAAGGGGATTCCACGAACACGATGGGCTACAGGAACGGCGTCCTTCTTCAAAACTATCTTATGTTGAAAGCCTCGGAGGAGTCCCACCTTGTTGTTGAATACCTTTGGAAACATCTTGGCTAAAGTGGACTTTATGTTGGTGGGCTCCAAGCTGGTTGTAGCATTGGTGTCGCTCAGCACACTCAGGACTGGAACTTCTTCTCCAGGGTGGATCTTTATTCGTAAGGCAGCTTGCTCCTCCCAACCAACAACTGAAGAGCCATTTTTTGCCACGAAGAGTTTACAATATGTCTCTCTCTCAAAAAATTTGAGTTTGACCCAGGTATACCCAATTATTTCGATGGGAGTCTTGCCATAACCTGTGGCCTTTATTGGCGTGCAGCGTAGGTCCTGTATCTTCCTAGAGAGAGTTCCCAAAAATGTTTGGACATCTACCATTGTATAGGGGGAACCTGTATCTACCATTACTTGAAGAAGTGTCCCATCTACATGCATGTCGACCCACGGGCCCTTGGCGTCACGTGAGGAAGTGATGGTGAGTATTTGTATTGGAGGGGAGTCTCGGTCGATGAGCAGCATGTTATCGTAACTGGGATCATCTTCTATGTATCTCACCGAGGCAGATCTGATGGATGGGCCTCTATTGTATCTGGGAGGTCTGGTTGTTCTACCCCTGTTACTGTTGCAAACCTTGGCGAAATGTCCGCGGCGGCCACACTTGTAACACTCAGCATTGTTTGCGGGACACGTCTTCTCAGGGTCTTCGTGTTTGAACCATCCACATCGTTGGCAATGGGCAGGGTCCCTGAAGTCGTTGGATGGACCCTTTCCTCTCCTGGAATTGGTTCTTGAGCCTCGGAAGGCTGGGGCCTTCCTGACCAAGGCGAACATATTCTCAGTGTTGTCAGCATCTGGATGGGTTCCAACGGATTTCACCTCAACACAATCTTTTTGGGCGAGTCTCTCCTTCAGGCAGTGGTCACCAAACTCCTTGCTGCCTCTATGGCTTGGTCCAGGGAGGGATTCTTTATCTGCCATAGTTTCTGCTGAATACGAGGGTCCACTACATTGAGGACAAGCTGGTCCCTCAGATACTCATCGCTGACGCCAGTGAATTCACACGTTGACATCAGTACTCTCAAGGATGCAATGTAAGAGTCGATCGACTCACTCTTTTGTTGCTTCCTGGTAAAGAACTTGTACCTCTCTAGTACAATGTTGGTTTTGTTACCAAAATGTTTGGTGAGCTTGGCTAAGGCCGTGTCGAATTTGTGGTTGTGGTTGCCATCACCTCCAACGTCGTCCGGTTCTGGTAGTGCCCTAAACAGTCTTAGTGCCTCAGCTCCTATGCAGTTCAATAGTGTTGCTTCCTTGAGGTCATCGTTGAATTTGTTGCCCCCAATGGCTCTCAGGTAGATGTGGAACCCGTCGATCCATTGTTCCCAGGGAGAGGCTGGTGTCCCAGGGCACGGGAGAAATTTGGCCGGATGGGGGATGTTTTGCATGATGGAAGATGTGAAGCTGTGTTAAAACTGTGCTGAAAACTATGTTAAGAAGCAGGCTGGGAAGGAAACATTTTTTTTTAATTTTTTTTTATTGCAAAAGTCACTGGGTAAGAGAAGGCGTTATTTGTTTTCTTTTTGTGGAAAGTGTTTTTTTTTTTTTTTTTTTTTTTTTTTTTTAGAATCTGGTTTGAGTCTTGCTCTTGGCTTTTATTAAAAGCAGATGGGACTTTTGTGTAGACAAGGATTTGTTGGTGGCTGTGGAGGAACGAGAAATGCTCGATAATGTTGTCAATATGACAACAGGGACAACAACATGGCTGCCGTAATGTCACTATGGTAACGGGGACAACAAAATGGCTGCACGTGATGTGCTTTGCGGTCCTTTCTTTTTTTTTTTTTTGTTGGAGCTGCGCGTGGGCGTGATGGCACGTGACGAGGTGTCTGGTGCCCAAAACCCCAGTTAAATCGTACCTTGTTTGCTGAGAGGGTACCTGTTCTGCGGCTGCGCCGCCCTCTACCCGGAATCGGGGAGGAGCGCGGCCGACTGTGTCTGCGCCGACCTCGACCCGGATCGGGGAGGGGCGCGGCCGTATGTGTACAGCGGCGGCAACGGAGACGGGACGAGGCTGGTAGCTGAGGCAGTCCGCTGCGCTCCGGGGGCCGGTTCACCTTCTCGTCGCCAATGTAATAAAGAGGCGAGGTGTGCAAATGGATTACGGAGCTTTATTTCCGCAGCCCCCAGAGGTCGGACCACAGCAACCGAAATAGAACGGGGAGGTGGGAAGGTTCGGTCAGGATGGGGCTGGAACACTGGGCTCGTGGGAGCGGAGTCCCACGAGCTAGATTAAGCATAACATAACACTAAGCTTACAGATAAAATGCTTACCTTCCAAAAACAACCTTTTTAATTAAATACTACAAAATATAACCACAATTTACAAACACTGTCCATTCACTTCACTCATGATTTAAACCTAGGTGTTTTTACATCACCATCACAACTCCAATAGCCTTCTAGACCTCAAAGGGGCCATTAGTAATTGGGATACTGACACAACCATAAGTTGGGGCCGTTGCCTTTGTCTAGGGCCATAATTAGTTGGGGGCGATAATTCCAGAATAATGAACCCTCCCTGGTTCTAGAAGGCTATATAGTATGTTCTCAAGCCACCTTCCAAGCACTCGCAGATTTCTGTAATCTTGCTTCAACATGGTCCCATAAACCAGAGCGTCCCTTGTGCAGCGTCCAGTGTTCCCGCCGCTCTGTCTGGAGTTATTCTGCTCTTTTAAGTGCTCTGTGGAGGTATACCTTCGCTATATCCAAGTGCCCAGAGGGTGCCCTCGACACCCACTTTCCGAGAGTGCCCGCTTTGCTCTTAAAATGCAAGTAAGATGGCGAACGAATACCCACTGCAGGGATCTTTGTACAGCTTGAATGTCAAAGACTCGATTCCTGGCGGGTCCACTAGACCCCATTATCCTTTCAAGATGGTGCCATACAACACACGTGTTCGTGTCTGTTTGTCTGGTCTATTATGCTGACAGTTCCCTCCGTTTTGTGATGTTCCACACTTGCTCACCTTCACTGTGAATAGCCTATGCTTCCTCAAAACTACTACACGGGGAAATGGTGCCGTTATATTCCAAGGCCAGCGCCCAACGCATCATCGAGCCCCTTGATTCCCCTCCGCCCCCCCCCCCTCTCCAGTCCCTGCTATTCTTTGTGGCTACGTCTGCCTCTTTCTGGGTACGCATTGGTGAGAGACTGCCTGCTTGTGTTTATCCCTGGTAGGGTGAGTGGCTGCCCGCGCGTTCAATGCCGCGGGTGTGCGCGACACCTGTCAATGTCTCTCGTTTACACATCAGTTGGCACCTTTTCAGGAAAAAAAACAAATATAGGGACTGCTGAACAGCTGCACTGCTGGGTGGATTCTCATTAGTGGATGCTAAATGTACCCAACTAGGGATGGAGCCTGAAACATGCACTCAAACCTGTTACATGTTTAACTCCTCAAAAACCGTGTGCTGATGGGTACGAGTGGGGTGTTGGAGGTGGTGCGCCCGATGGTGTGCTTTATGGAATAAACCTAGCACTCCTAGTGCTGTGGCATGATCGAGAAGCCGCCCACCTCCGGTGCTGGATCAGGGACTTAAAAGGGTCCTGCGCCAGTCAAGAGTGTGGTGCGGATTATTTAGATGGGGGGGGTTGGTGGAGAAGGCCTAGGTGGTAGATTTTGTGCAAGTTGCCTTGGAGTCGAAAGTAGCTCTCCATCGTTAAGCAAACCAGCCTCCTTCAAGCTGCAAGCGGGAGACAAGTGGATCTCAAATGGCAGCTATGCCTTCCTTTCTGGGTACAATAACTGCAGGGGGAGAACTCCTTCATCTTTTATAACCCGCTTAATGGCGGAGAGCAGTCTCTAGGCGCAGGCCCGGGATTCGAATTCGTGTTGCTCTGCATTGTCTTGCTTTCTAGACAAACGTGTTGCCCCTGAGCTATCCTCCAGGCACATTAACCACAGAGGTGCGCCAGGTCCAGATAGTGCTATTACAGAAAAGACCTGCTGCTGGAGGACTACGTCATGTACAAACCTCTACTACTGTTAGACATAGAGACGCCCCATGGCAGTGGTTATTGGGGGTTATGGTGTGGGCGGTGCAGTCGCACTAATTGGGATTCATGCACACAGGAGATCACAGGCAGGCTGTGTAGTGCCTTGGACTCTGTGGATTGGGAGGAGGCTAAGTAGACTTCCTAGGCTTGGTACACCGAACAGCTCAGTTACTCCTGTCCCTGAGTGGGCATCATCTTGGCCTTCGGGCATTAGTTGCCAGCTGCTACCCTTCAGGACTTCTTGTTCATCGCAGCACAAGGCGCAGGCACTCCTGCCAGCATTTCAGGCAGAACAGAAAGGCAGAGTTGTGCAGACAGATCGATAAAATGGGGGGGGGTGTGGGGGGTGTGTGTGTGTGTGTGTGTGTGTCAGTGACAATCTTTTAAAAATATACATATAACTGGATTAATTTGTAATTCTAGTCCTACATTTAAAAGCAGATTAGGAGCAAGACGTTTAAACTTTATAGACTATGCCCGAGGGCTGTACAAGGGCCCTGAAGACCGAGTTAAAGGCCCGACCGCAGTGGGGGGCAGCTGAGGGGTTGGGGGAGAGGTGCGGCCTGATGCAGAACTTGTTGGCGGGGGGCAGAGCCATCCCCCTGAAGGTAAAAGCGCAGGGGTTGGTGGTGGGGGGGGGTTTAGTGACCAGCAATGTCTGCCATGTGCAGCCTAGGTGAGGAATGTGGGCGAGGAGGCGGGTGCGGGGCTCTCATTAGGGTGCTGCCGTAATGAGAGAGTGCCACACTGAGAGCTCTCCCAGCTGCGTTGTTTGAGAAAGTCACTGCTCTCCTCCTCCTCATTTGCTAATTTGCAGGGCATTTAATAGATTTCTGAGCGATACTGGCTCTTATTGCCTGGAAAATGGCCAATGGAGGAGTGCCATGCCACTCCCCAGGATTATAATCTAGATTATTAATCCATACGAGTGAGACTTTCTCTAAAATTCAAACTGAAATAAATTACTGCTGGGTGATTGTAGTTTTGGTTGTTAATGGAAATGAGGCACATGTAAGTGGGGAGGCTTGGATTAGACCCTAGGTTTCCATCCATATTTTGCAATTTAGACCACATAGTATACCTCATCTCCTGATCCAACAAGTCCATCTTGTATACTGTCAATAAATCTGAATTGCAAAGCACCAACTCACAAAATCAAGCAACCTGACAATATATTGAAAATCTTTAAAAAGGAACAGGTTTGTGAAAGCTCACTTGTTCATATAAAAGAAAGGGGCAGAACCGCCTCGGCACTGTCCAATTTAGGTATAGATTTCAGCATCAGTCACTCAGGCTGGTAAACTACCTTTCCAGTCTTGCACTCCACTTATCAAATAACTTCAGAATGATATGCGGACTGAGCCTCAGATACTGCCCAGTAGCGTATCAGTATATTTGGCGTTTCAAGGTCTTCAACTACTTAAATTTAAGTACAGAATATTCGAGAGCTCGCTGATCTGAATGCAGAGGAATGATAGGAAAAGTGTGAGAGCAGGAGAGACGAAAGGAAGAGTTGATGAAGTGAGAAGGGTGAGAGCCATTTAGAGATCAGGAGAGGGGGCAGCAAGCACTAAGAAGGACTCTGGCTACAGTAGCGTTGCTTGCATGCAATACGTGTATTTCATGACCCGCAGCCAAGTGGGAGTTTACAGTGACGGCTGAGAGGCCCACACAAACTGGGGAAATGTGTGCCAGTGTGCTGAGCCCTACTGCCTCCGAGGTGGGTCAAGAAGGATCCTAAGCAAACGCAAAAGTGATTGTTGGATGGCGTTCGAATCAGAGGTCAAATGAAGGGCCCCTGCTTAGCACCTCAAGACTTTTTGAGCCTTCCTTCACACCCCAAACCTCTAACACACCAAGATTTAACATGCACGTTTGCATGGGTTCATGGTGCTTTATTAATAGCTTGCACAGGGGAGTTGTGTGTGTGTGTGTGTGGTGTTCCAGTGGCGTGCACAAATAGTAAATGTGTTCTCTGCCATCCTTACTGGTGGCACAGAATTACCGGAGGGTGGGCAGACTATCTGCTGTAGACCCAGGGTAGTCATGGCGAGGCACAGAACCGTTGGGAGTCGCTGCTGAACCAGGAAACTGGTGGAGATCATCGGTGGGGCTTAGGCTCGGATGGAGGGACGTACCCCGAGTGGATGGAGCGGGAAGGGTTCTGGCCCCTTTGTGTCGATTTATCAGAGTTGTACGCAGAACTGCACGGAGATCAGGAACTATGAAAGACACTACCGGGCAGTGCAGAGAAGGTGGTGTTGGAACCCAAAGCCATCCTCGACAGTGCAGACATTCTGCATCCATGTATATGCGGAGAGGAAAAGCCACATTGCCAAACTTATGTAAAAGGGTCTTCTTTGACCCATATAGTAAGAACTCTAAATGGGAAGAGCAGAGCGATATTGTCAGGGCTGATGGTAGCAAAGATGCCTGACCTCACGGAAGGCAAACCTATCCCTCTAGTATGAGAGTTGCATAAGGAGTTTCACTACCTCCAAACCAAGGTGTCTACACTGGAGAAAGAGCTTGACACCATCAGCTCCAGGGTTACTCCAATGCTGGCTGACATTGAGGTACTAGAGGTGAACAGCAAAGAGATTGATGTTGGAGTGAGTCGGATTGAGAGAGTTCAGGAGAGCTTCAAGGAATTTCAAAATTGTGCAGCCAGCTCCATTCTGCATCTGGAGAAGAAACTTGAACCGCTGTTGAATCTGAACTGAGCAGCTAATCCGAGACCTCTTGGGGCTCTTGCACAAAGGGAACGATTTGTTTAAGGGTTATATGGTGAACCGATTTGCACACATTATTCAGTCCAAAGTTGCTTTTGGGGATCGTGCCTTCATTAAGAAGCCACAATGTCTGGTATTGAGGAGGAAAAGGGAGCGTGACTGGCAGGAAGGGAATGGTTCTGGTGAGGCTTCAGGCCCCCAAAGAGTGGGAGCAAGTAATGCATTCCACAAATAGAAAGACCCCGTCCACTCACTGATCAAGTAGCTCCAAAATCTCTGGTAGGAATTGGTGGGTCTGAAGGTCCAAGGCTCAGTAGGGCAGCTGGCCATACTGAGGGTCACCTAGAAGGACCAGCTCTTCTCCCAGGTTAACACTTGTGACAGGTTTTATTGGTAAACCCAAGTCTGGAATTCGTGTCCGGAAATGTTAGCGTTGTGTCATACCTCTCTGTGCACTTGGGTATTTGGTTGATGTTTTCATGAGGTACCTCTCTGGCTCCATGGCGGTTTTTAAATACTGGCGACTTGCCACTTTCTCTTACAGGTGTCAGGTGGTTCCTGCTGCTATTAATGTTGGTGACAACAGCAAACTTTGAGTATAATACCAGAGTTCCGATGCAGGGTTTATTTTGTAGGTGGTATGTATTTGATAATAAATATCTGGTGATTGTAGATTTTGCTTTTAAAGCCTAGTAAAATATATATATTTTTTTAAATAGGATTTGAAACATTTGGTATAGCGAAGGCCCAAAATCAAGTATGTTATATCCATTGAGGCCGTGTCCCAAACAGAACAGATCTGTGAATTCTTCAAGCCTCTCCCCGGCTCGAAGAAAAGGTTTTGTGATTTTCTTTAATGCACCCGAGTGCCAGGGCCTCTCCTGCCTTTGGGTTCTGGTAACCATTGCAGCCGGTGTTTCATGTGCCATTTAATGCTTTCCGACTTTTCCTGGAATGTTCGACTTCTGCACGTGTCTGTCTAGCCTGCCCTCCTTCCGGTGTGCTTGTGATTGATTACTACTGTCTTTCTGGTTTCTGGGAAAGAGAAGGAATCTGCAATGGTGCAGTTTTGTTGAATAGTTTGTTGGGGCAATGTGATCAATGGGCCATCTAGGTCTTGAAGAACACAAGCCTATTGCAAAAGCTAAATCTGGGAATGAATTATTTATAATGCATTTGACTTGTTAGTAAATCGTTGTAAAGTTGAACATTTGTCAGAAATGGCAGAGATGGTCGCCGCCACTTTGGAAGGGGAGTATTGGTTGCAGTAATGCTGTAACATTTTCTCCATGCCCATATTCAGTCCACTTTTTGAGATGCACAGCCTTTATTTTTATATGTATTTTATTCGTGTAAGTGTGCCATTTACATGTAAAAGAAATGGGCCAATACCACAAATGTTGTTTTAAATATATTCACGCATTTCACATTTTTTTTTCCCTTAAGCCCCTTTTGAAGTCTAAAGGGTGTTGGGCACGTTTTTAAGGATAAATAGTGTCCTGGCGAATGTATAGCAGATTATGTAAATGCCAGAGTTGGGGTCTGCTGAAAAACTCCTCCTACATTTCTTTACTAGACTGTGGCCATTGGATTTTCTTGAATTTCCCGCCAAGTTTTAGACTGGTTTGTTAGTACTGCTAAAGCTGTGATCAGGCTCGGACTGGCCAATAGGGAAATAGGCCCATGGCCAAACAAAAACGCAAAATTCTGGTGTAGGTAATATTTTTTTTGGGGTCAAACTGGGCCACTTTTTTGGCCAATGTGGGCCAGTTTGAGTTACTTCACTATGCAGCTAGTACTTATGACCAGTTTTGCTGATTAAATAGTCTTTAAAATGCACAATGTGCATCACCTTTTAACAAGAAATTCCCCGTTGGGTACTATATAAACAGTGCCACAAAAGGAATGAATTGCCATTTGCAACTGTGGGCCACTTTTTCATTAGTGCCCGAGACCATTTTATGGCCCAGTGCGACCCTGGCTGTGATGTGGTCATACCTGTTGAAGCAGTAAGTAGTCCCAGTACGTAACCGGCGGAGACAATTGCTCATGCAAATATATTTGCAACACTTGCTGGAAAAAAGGTCGCCACAATAATTCCTGGAATCCTTTCATAGGTCCAATTAAAGTGTGACATTTAATAGGTGATTTACGCAAACCGTAGAGTAGCGTGCTGCCTTCTAATTGGCTCACACCATTAAATTGATAGCGTGGAGCTGGTGGCTTTTACTCCTCGCCTCATTCTGTGTCTTAAGTCAGATGTGCTAGTCCGGACCATGCTCGTTGATCGATGAGAAAAAAAAAAAACATTGCAGCCGCTACATACTTTCTTGCAAAACACTATCGTTTTAACACACTACAAATATCTACCAAGTTACAGAAAAGAGATTCAGAATGAAATCTTGACACACAATTTGTAGAAACAGAAAAAAACTAGTGATTAGATGTAAAGGGGGAAAAAGATGCAAAAAAGATTGGTGGACAGAAGGTCTTACCTGAATTTCTTGCTTGATTGGTGTATTTGTATTTTGTTTATATAGCTCGCCTGGCCCAAAGGCCTCTGGCCCTCTGGGTGTAATTTAGATGATACAGGTGGGAGCGAGCCAAAGAACAAAGCAATGAACGTGAAATTTGGAAGCTGCAAGAAATGGACCAGCTGCGTTGCCAAACCAAATTTGGAGAACTGTAAAGCTAGCCCTATATTAGAAATGGACTTCTGGAAATAGCATATCTGTGCGGGGAAGACCTAAATGGGGATTACTACAAAGAAAGAACAACAAACGCTAGTGCAAGCGACCAATCGGGTGCTAGAATCTACAGTAACATTTTGAGTTTTTGAAAGGGTAGTAGTAAAGGGCAACATTTTTAAAGTCAATTTAACATAATCACACAACTGATTGGATTTATTGCTGAATGATGGTCAGTGGTTGTATTAAAAACCAAGATTATGGATCACAGATGGAGGAGGAATGTAAGAAGGTGGAAAATCCATCTTGAAAAATAAGTAAGTCGCACACTAAGATGCCCATTATTTCATGTAAAGGTTGTAAGGCCACAATTCGAGTAGAACTGGTTAATTTTGTCTCTTCAGGTCTTGGCTTTATGTATGTCATTGAGTCTCAGACTCGTATCAATTAGAATTACTAACTCTTCATGTTCCAGCATGCTTTGCAGGGTTCAAAATTAAGATTCGATGAGCAGGAGCTAAAGCCAGATCCTGGGTGTCGGGCATCACCCCAAAGCTACTACCGGGGAACCAGAAGCTACCAGGTAGCTGCTACTTTAACTTGTATGAGCCATTGTGCTGAAATGGGTATTCCATGTTCTGTAATTCTTCTTTATAAATCTTCTCAGAACTCCAAGTTGATGTCACATACACATGTTTGTATATCACGAGTTTGCCTGAGGAGGCAAAAGTAGTTCCTGGTAGCTGTTGGTTTCAAGTTAGCCAGGCTCCTGTAGGGTAGAAGCTAAATAGCTCCCCGCAAATTCGACACTCTGCTTTGTCTCTTCTTTTAGCCACGCCCTCAATTGGTGCTTGAAACTTTGTCTTCAGGTTCCAGGATTCAGCTTTTCACTTAAGTGTCTCAATTTGCTACAAGAACATTGGCTCAGAGTTTCACCATACAGCGTCACTCCTTCAGTTGAACTCCTGGTGAACTTCAGGAACTTTTATCTTTTCACTCATATGCTCAGCTGGCTCTAGGATTGTTGCTACAGCGTTTTAATTGGCAGCATTTCCTATTGCAATCACTTTGATCAATGCTGCACCATTTACAGTCCCTCCTGCCTTTAGGAACTTTCCCACCAGATTCTCAATTGTTTTGAACAGGTTTCAGCCTGGCTTTCTTCTGTTTTTTGCTCTCTGCAATAGTGTGCTTTTGCAGCCATCCCCGACCTGTGCTCCGCTTGCCGTGCCTCGGTTTTGTTGTATGCTAACTCAGAGACGTCTTCTGCTCATAATTCATCAGCATCTAGTTATCCAACTCTGCCCCTCTCTCCATCTACCTTGGCAGAGCTCCAGACTTCTTCTAATTGCGAGTGAGAATTCTCATCCTTACTGCTATTTTTGGGCCTTGTGTCCAATATCTGTTAAGGCTTCAGGAGTAATAGACTAGTATGAAGATGTTTCAATGGATTGGGAGGGCATTGGAGCACTTAACGTGGGTCCTGAATATGAATCTCCCTCTGGCTTGCATTCCCTCAATCTGGCTTGCGTTCCCTCCCTCCCTCTGGTTCGCGTTCCCTCCCTCCCTCTGGTTCGCATTCCCTCCCTCCCTCCCTCTGGTTCGCATTCCCTCCCTCCCTCTGGTTCGTGTTCCCTCCCTTCTAGCTATGCCCCCACCTTCCCTCCTTCTATGTGCCCCCCCTCCTTCTGGCTCGCCCCTCCTACTCCTTCTGGCTCGCCCCCTTTCTCCTTTTCTCCTTCTGGCTCGCCCCCCCCCCCTCCTTCTCCTTCCCGCCCTCTGGCTCGCCCTCCCTCCCCCTCGCTTGCCATCCCTCTGGCTCGCTCACCCCCCCTCCTTCCCTCCCTCTGGCTTGCCCTGCCTCACCCTGCCTCCCCTCGGGATAACCCTCCCTCCCTTGGGCTAGCCCTCACTCCATCCCGCTCACACTCCCTCCCTCTGGCTCGCCCTCCTTCCCTCCCTCTGGCTCGACTTCCTGCTCCCTCCCTCCCTCGCCATTCCTCCGGCTTGCTCGCCCTCTTGCCCGCCTGCTTGTCCTTCCTCCCTCCCTTTCTCTCTCATTGCAGAGAGTGGACTTTGGTAAGCGTCTGAGTCCTGGCAAAACTTTAAATTCGATGTCCCTCCTGCTCACTCTCAAACTCCTCGTTGGGACTGTTTTGTGAACATGTTACTTACTGGAAACGGCTGTTTCTCTGTAGGTCCCTTTTGCTCACAATACACATTTAAGGGTGTTTGTGGATGAATAGATTTGTATCTATTTACCGGATCCTCGCTGCAGTTGTGCTACCAGTTTTACTTTGTCTTCACGCTCCGGCATGACGCGTCTTTCCTTTTAATCTATCTGACTCTAGAATCGTGTTCTTCGGGTTCCAGAATTCAGTGTTTCTCTTTTCTATCAGTTTCTCTGTTGGATTTAGGAACTCTGCTGCCTCCAAGTGCTCCTCCATCCACCTAAAGTGCTAAATATGTGAGGTTCCCTCAACTCAAAGGAAGACCATGCCCATGAGGAGGCCATTTGAGGATCCTCTGATTCCCTCGGGTTCCTCCAACAATTTGCTTCTGAGACCCCATGCCCCAGCCTTCACCCGAGTGCCTCTTTGGGTAACACCCATTCATACCAGAGTGTCTTCTGTACACATTCTCGCCTATGCCACCTACTTTAAATTTGTGAATCCGTGGCGTGGTTGATCATCATGACAACCTGTGCCAGTAGACTCATGGTTTTGACTGGTGCCTCCCCCGGTTCAAAGATAACCTGCACTCTAGAGCCATAAAGACCTGTTTCCAAGACCTTGGGATGAGGCCATGAGAATACAAGGAGCTCCGTCGCCATCTATTGTAGCTAGGAACCCTGATCAAGCTCCAACATGAAGCATTTTCAGTCAGTCACTCTTTAAATTGACTCTGGACTTTAACTTCAGGGTCCAGCATGTAGTGTTTGTCCTTTAAGTTTACCATTTGATGAGTTGGCTCTAGGAACATTACCTTCAAGTTGGTTCATGCTGCCTTTCTCCTCTTGGTCAGTTTCTCAGTTGTCTTTATTATGTTTTGCCTTAGTCAACCTCTTCCGATCCTGTAGCCCACCCCTCGATTCCCTCTTTACAATGGTGGACATCCACAGACCTTTCTCCAACTGGGATTTTGCTGACTTCTGCATTACTGTCTTCAATGCAGTTCGCTTGCTGAGACCTCCTCAGCAAGGAATCCTCAAAGCTCTGTGGGGTTCGAGTAGCTGGTGTTCCGCCTCCCCCTTTAACTTGCTTGCCATAGCAGTGGTTTACAGGACTTTGTTTATTTATTTGCATTTGTATAGCGCACTTGCAGCCCGGGGGCATCGAGGCGCTGTTACAAGAATTTGTAGGAATTTTGATTCATAGGTTAGATAGGTGACCAGAGGTCTCTTGGTTACACAAACAGAACTATAGTTACATACAGATGCATGATAGGAAGCTTACTTTTACAGATTGATGGCATTTACATTTCAAACAAAAAGCTTAGTTTTAATAGCTTTGCAGAATGCTTGGGGGGACTCGATCATTCTTAAGTGAGTGGGTAGTGCGTTCCAGTGGGTGGCGGTCAGAGTGGGGAAAACTGGAGCCCCCACCGCGGACTTTACGTGTTTTTGGTGTGAAAATCATGTTGGAGTAGCACTTCCTTAGGGGTCTTGTGGCAGTGTGCTTGGTGATTCTTTGGGTCGAGTACGGGGGAGCAAGTTAAGGGAGGCATTTGTGAGTGAGGCCAAGGGTTTTGAAGACAATTCTCTCTTTGACCGGGAGCCAGTGGCCCTGTCTTCTCACTTCGGAAATGTGGTCTTTTCTTGAAGTCCCTGTGGCCACCCTTAGTGCGTTATTTTTGACTAACTGGAGTTTGGCCAAGTTTTTGTTGGAGGTCTCAACGAGTAGGGCATTGCAGTAGTCCAGCCTCGATCCAATTAATGCCCTGGCAATAGTGATGCAGTTCGGGCGTGATAGGAAGGGTCTGGCAGTGTTGATAACTTTAGAGTAGTAGGCTGACAAGGAGGCAATGGCATTAACCTGTCTATCCATGGTCAGATGGGAGTCCAGGTAGACTCTGTGTCTTAACGTTGTTGGAGACCTTGATGGGAATATTGGCAATAGTGAAAGATGTGTACTGTTCACCGAGGTTACCCAGGGTAGAGGGTGACCCTATGAGCAGAAGTTCTGTTTTTTCACTGTTGTGGCAGAGCCAATTATCTGCCATCCAAGATTGGATGGTGGAGTAGATGGTGGTGAGTGTATTTGTATCCACTATGTAATCCCCCGTGAGCGGGATGAGCACCTGTGCATCATCCGCATAGTTGGTATACAATATGCACAGGGAGTCAAGGATGCTGAACTGGGGCCCTGTAAAGAGGTTGTAGAGCGTGGGTGCGATACATGAACCTTGTGGAACTCCGCATTTGAAGTGGCTAGGTGTAGCAAAGGTGGAGTCAGAGAAGACTTTCTTGGCCCTCTCTTGGAGAAAGGAGGTAATCCATTCACATGCTTTGGGGGAGAAGTTAGCCTGGGTTGCTAGATGGTGGCACAGAGTGTTGTGATCCACCAAGTCAAAGGCTGCGGATAGGTCCAGGAGCAGAAGGAGAGCAGGTTTACCTGTGTCTCTCAGATCGTCCATTTGGTTCTTTAAATCCGGGAGAGCCGTTTCGGTGCCATGTCATGGGCGGAAGCCAGATAGCCGCAGGCCGAGGAGACGGTTGTCTTCCAGGAACTTTTGGACTTGCAGGTAGGCTGCTTTGTCCAAAATTTTATGTACCAATGGTACAGTGGTAATGGGCCTATAGTTCCCAGGCACCATTGGGTCCATGGATGGTTTTTTGAGGAGTGGGCATACCCACGCCTCCTTAAGTCCAGTAGGAAAGTGGCCAGCCTGGAAGGATGAGTTGATAAATGCGGTTAGGAAGGGAGCTAGGATATGTGCAGAGTCTTTGAGTTTGGCTGGACAGGCATCTCCCTTGCAGTTAGAAGGTTTGATGGATTTGAGCAGGGCGATGACCTCCAACTCAGTCATATCTTTGAAGTCAAACAGTGGGGAGGACTTGGTCTTTGTGGGCATGGGGGATTTACTGTGCAAGTTGGCTATGAGGCTGGAGAGGGCTCTTTGATGGCCGCAAATTTTGGTTTGAAGAGAGTTTAGCTTGTCTAGCATGGCAGATTGAATACTGTTGCACCAGTTTTCATCTTTGATGAGAGAGGGAGGAGGAGAGGATGGTTTTTCCAATTCCCTAAAGATGGTGAAGATTTCTTTGGACCCTGATTTGGCATCATAGATCTTTGAATTGAAGGAAGCAGCTTTGGCTAGGGTGATGTTGGCTTTGTATGATTTGGAAATGGCTTTCATGACATTTCTGGTGGCTTCCGATGGGTTGGCTTTCCATGCGGAAATGGCAATCCTATTCTGAGAGCGTTGGTCAATGAGTTCTTTTGAGAACCATGTGTTAGAATTTTTGGCTTTTTTTAAGGGTGAGTGGCGCAATGGCATCAACTGCTTGGGTGAAGATATCTTCAAAGGTATTAGCTAGGATTTTTGGGTTGTTAGAGAATGGGGCCTGCAGGGCAGGAATGAGAAAATAAGGTGCTATGTTCTCAGCTGTCAATTGGCGCAAGCTCCTCGCGAGGGCTGCTGGGCAGGGGGAGATAGGCTTATGGGGCCCTTTTTTAGTATTGAGGTTGAATTGAATGTAGTGATGGTCAGACCATGGGATGGGAGTGTTGGCGGTGATTTGGATGGAGCAATTATGGTGGCTGATCAAGTCGAGTGTGCGCCCTTTGAGGTGGGTATGGTCAGATTGCGAGAAGCCCACAGTGGATAGGGCTTTCTTGAGGGGGTTGGCGTGGGAGTCCTTGGGGTCATTGAGCCCTAGGCTTAGATCGCCCATGAGCATGACTTGAGACGTCTTTTTGATGTTGTCAGACAATGAGACACTTTGTGTGCTTGTGCCATGTCATCCCCGCTGTTCCTTATGGGTTCAGTGTCGTACATTCACTGATCACTCCCATGGTTAGCTGACCTTCTTGTTTTGTCCTCCGCTTCCTCATCTGCATCAGGGTTCCCTCTTTACTCGCAACATATCTCACTGATTCCTGCCCGTTCTCTGGCCCCACAGTACCACAGACCTCATAGGACAATGACCAGTGAAGGAATCTCACAATTGCATGCCAATCTCTTTTATGAATGGTACTGCACCACATCAGACAAAATGAGATGTATAGAATTACATGACACTTGAACACTGAAGAGTGCTAGATGTAAAAGCTTTGAACTAATCATAATGGCTGGGAATTTGCCTGGAAAACTTTGTTTATTCCATCATTTTTCAGTGTGTCTTGTACCATTAACTCTGAGTGACTTTAGGACCTGTACACATGCGCCCTCAAATGTGGTCTGTTTTGTGCTAATTAATTGGGCAGGGCTCATTAAGCCCTGAAAGCCAAATTCCTGGGAACCCTGTCGCAGAACATTTTTAGGCCAACAATCTAAACGAGGGAGAAACTACATGAAAATCCGGCTTGGTCCCACCCTAACAGCTAGTTGCATCTCCTCCACCCGAAACCACAAGCAAACCCAGATATGAATCTTAGGGATGTGGGTTTGCGGAGGTGGAGAGATGCCATCCATGCTTCCATGTTAGATAGAAGAGAGCTTGGACTATACAGCACTTAGTGTCATTCACCTTTAGGTGTGATTTAAATTTAAATAAACAAATTATAGAACGGAGGGGTATAGTTCAGAGCGATAAGAGCAAATTACCAAGAGCAGAACATTGCCAAACCTCAAAAGAGATTGACGCAGGGAAAGATAAAGAACCCTTTACGAGCGAGGGGAAAAAGTAATATGAACATTCTGAACAAACCGTATGTAAAATCTTAAGAGCATGTAAATAACCGAGAAGAGTAGGATGAAATCCAATCTGTAAAAAATAAGAGATCAAAGGGCGCGAGTATGGCAGGGCATGTGCCTTCCCCACTGCAGCAGGAATTGGGGAAATGTAGCGAACAAGCAACTTTTATCTGCCATGACGCTGACATGGTGGCTTTGGCACCTTCTAGGCCTCCTGCATGTCCCGTCAAGGTATGGCCGGACGTACCGGAAGATCTTTGTGGTGGGGGTGATATGAAGTGGGAACCATAGGTGTCTGCCACTGTACGTTACCCACTGGAAAAATCGAGAAGGCTCATGGGTCCCTAGGTGGCTGCCAGACGAGGGAGAAAAAAAAACTTAGAAGCGGGGTCAAAAACATGAAGTCTAGCAGTCCAAAGACATGGCAGTTGACCCGAGGGAAAAGGGACTGGATAATGGTGAAGGCAACAAGGTCCAAGCAAAATAACAGGAATACTGGCGGAGGCAGCAGGGTACAGGGAAGGAGAAACCGAAAAGGACTGGAGGTTAGGCATGGGGTAACGGAGGAAGAGGAAGAGAAGCACGGTTAACAGAAGTGTTGGTAACATGCGAGGAAACCTTGATGTTGCAATTTTTTTTTTTTTTTTTTTTAACCAAAGTTCGGATCTGTTTTAAGGCAAGGAGATGTCCTCCTCTTTTGATGAGGTCATGCCGTTCCGTGTGTTGTTGCAAGGGGCCAGACTGCATCTTGGGAAGGTTGTTGATCCCTTATGGTGGCCATCTTGGAATGGGACTGTCTGGGATGTCGGCAGCGCTGGGGGTAAGTATACAAAGCAACTGTGGTGTGGGTACCAGAGAGACGAGTCTCCCCCACCCCGAGTCATGACACGCCCTGGCAGCATGCCTAGCGAGTTAAAAAATGCACAAATCTCAGCTTTACTTTAGCAGACCATAGGAATCGCACTATATGTTGTTTTAATCGGGATACATCGAGTTAGGGTGAATTTTCCACCAACCCCATATCTGGTGCGCAGTTTTTTTTTTTTGTGGAAAATGTTACTTACAAAAAAATATACATCCGAAAACTTAAACAAGAACAAACAATATTATCCATTTTAACAACCATTGAAATATATACATTACATCGTCCCACCCCCCAAGGAGTCGCTACAGTCATTGTTCAAACCTAATATAACAAAAGAAATGTACCCCAGATCTTTTCGAATAAAGCGTTTTTCTTCTCCCTCCGATAAAACACCTTTTCAATCCCTGCCAACATATGCATCGCTTCTATCCACGTCTCAATAGTAACAGGATCAGATGATTTCCAAAGTTTTAATCGGTTTCTTCCCCACCATTGCACCCGAAAAGATCCTTTTTTTTCTGTGATGTAGCCAAATTTTCCAACATGTCATGGTGCGCACAGTTCTTATTTATCAAACAAATGTATATTTATGAACCTGGGACACCACTTTATCAGTATTTATTGCTTATAGCCTTCCTCCCCTTTCAAGACAAATGCACAGGTTTGCGCAGAAGATCTATTTATGAATGAAATAAAAATAAAATAACCAATTTAAAATATAAACAAATTGTACCGCTTTTCCATTCTCTATGAATTCACAATGTCAATGATGAGTGATAATGCCCTAATTGAATTGTCAAGCCTGCATTTAACTTGAATGTAGACTTTTTAAAGCACACACCTCACCATATGTACATTTGGTTTACTGTAAGCGCACATTCACCATATGTTGAAAAGGGACTGAGGATTCAGGACAAAGACTTCATTTTCCAGAAAACTAAATTAAATCTGATCTTTCTTGCCTATGTAAATTGCTCTAATTCTCATTTATTGAACATAAACACCTCCCCATGTGTCAGTATTTCAAAAAGCATTCATGAAAACTCAGTTTAAGGGTAGACTACTTGACTTCCTGCATGTAAATCGCTTGCAAAAAGCAAAATGTGTATTTAACATGTTTGCTTGGTTTCCTTCAGTGGTGTTTCTATTGCATTAATATGTAAAAATGCACATTTGTCATTTTTAATGGACAACTTAAAGTGGGGAAAAATGGGTGGCAGTTAAAAACTGTTGCTCTTTTTCCATGAATGGTTCAGAGCTAGAAAGGGGGCCCTGTTCAGTGATCTAACCTGGGAATTACTACTATTACATTATTCTTCTAGACCTGCACAAAGTCAGATATTATGTTGTTCCCATTCTGTACTTTGACAATGGGGCCCATAGTTACAGGCCTGAGCATAGTGGGGGCATTAACGAAGGCCCTGGGGGCATTACCTTATGCAGTAATGGCCCACAGGGGAGGGGCTTATTGCCATTAGTACCCTGGCCCGTTAGACCGGGGTACCAAAATCATTTTTTTTCTGTTCTGAAACTGGAAAGGGACTACACATAATCCGTTCGCCCTTTCCATGGCGGCCATTCAAAAAATAGGAAAAAATGTAAACAAATAAAATGGCCGCCATGGAAAGGAAAGAAGGCACTACTTCCCTCGTCCCTTTCCATGACGGCCTGTCTCAGATCAGGAGTGGACGTGCTGGGGACAGAAGTGTTCCCAGGCCATCTGCTCTCGAAATGGCCAGAAAAGGTAAATGGGGTGGCGAGGGAGGGCAGGGAGGGAATTCTGTGGAAGGGGGTGGGAAAGATTTACCGGATTCCCTGGTGAGGAGATATGGGGGCCGCCAGCCCTAAGGAGGCTCGGGGCAGCGGGATTACTGTGTGGTGATGCCCGCATTCTGAGTATCCCCATGAGCTTGGAGGCCGCCACCCCCCACCCCCACCCCTCTCTCGCCAGGTACTAATTGGCCATTACACAGGAAAGGAGTTGGGGATCTCCCAATATAAACACCTATTGGGTCTATTTGATCAAATCCAACGTTTCCAGAAGCACTTCTGAAATATTTACTTATGTCCCATGATGTGCAGTCAATTGGCTATGCAGAGAGTGAACTGTGCGTACCACTTCCCGGTATAGGTAAAGGTTAAGTTTAAGGTGATGGGTTATATGTGGGTCACATTAGAACTTTAAAGCACCAAAAGAGTCTAATTAGCACCAATCTTTCCTGCCAGGTGCCTGTCAGAAAACGAGTGAACCCAGGCGGTTACTACAGCAAGATGGCTTTATCAAGTATTATACTACATATTTGTATGAAGTAACACACTTTGGAAATGCTGTTGGGTGTGTTTTTAATAGCAGGCACAAACATTTAATTTATCGTCCAATGCATTTCTGATAATGTATTCTGAAACATTAGAATAGATAAGACAAGTAGGAGATGAGGAGGGGGAAAAAAAAACAATCCTCTCATTCCACTGTTTTTTCAAGTATTGATAACGTATTCTGATTCTCTAATCCAGTCTTACTTGCCTTGCTTGTGTTCAAGTTTAAAATAACAAGCTGACAAAATATAATGCAGAGGTACATAGATGATATTTTCGGAATGTTTTATGTTTTTCATTTGGGGGCATTGTAGCATTTTTACTATCCAGCTCCTATTGATAAAATCTACACGTAGTCTCACTGTTTCATGAAGAAAGCAGAAATAAGTTAGGCCTCAATGTGTTTTTTACTGTTCTATCAAATGCTGTGCTGTTCATCACAGATGGACTGTTCTCCATTTATCGCATATTGCTGTATTCTTCCTTGTAAATGAACAGATTTATTTTTTGGACCTTGTCATTTACTGTGAACGTTCACACTTAAGTTCTAGCTTGTCTGCTGACATCACAACGTTTCCGATGATGCGGTTTCTTTCAAATGCTGTATGTAGGATGCAGTTCATATATTTATTTTACAATGGATTCTCATTTTTATCCAAAATTTCCCTACACCTCCAGTCTGCTAACTTTTTGGATCTCTGTTCCTCTTACTATCAAAGTTAATATCCACTGACGCCCTCCCAACCCCAGACCATTATAACCAAGTCGTGCCTACTTCGTCGCAGGCCACTTAAGAGGCTGCAGGTTCATAATGTGTCGTTCTTTCAAGACCGCAACACACCCATTTTCTGGAGTTGAAAGAAATGTTCTTCCACTGTGATACAGACCAAGCTACTGATTCCGACAGCCACTGCTAGTGTAAGGCTCTACATAAACAATAAGGGCAGCAAACTATAATCTAGTGACAGTGAGCATTAAGCCACAGCATAACCATGCAAGCAACCCATCTGGTGTGTAGAGTATTCAGAAGCAGGCTTTCTCAGAGTAACGTAACAGAACCACATCTGAAAGTTGGATGAGGGTTATGGCTATGGTGCTTGGCTGGGGTCTGCAGTTTGACTGGGTTACCACGCGAGCCAATGCAAAATGCGCACACAACACCATTGAGCAGATTGGGCTCTTGTCCACCCTCTGAAATTCTGGGCTATGTTGACTAGACCTGGCTGACCTACAGAGCAGTGGCCGGACAGAATAGGACACAGACATTAAATGGCGCCTGGGCTTTGCTGTTACTAACGTAAAGCATTTAATTATTTGCACCTGCATTCATATGCATACATCTTTAGACAAGTGAAATCGTGATGTGGTGGTAGAACTTGCATGCCAGGGGAGTGATTGGGGGCGGAGGAGGCAGGAGACAGCTAATTCTCACAGCAGTTCTTAAGTGTGGTGTTTCAGACTAAAAGGAGAGAGTTAACTGCTTGTAACATTGAAGCTGCACTAGAATAGTCTCAAGTTTGCCCCTCCTCCACAGTCTCTGAAGTTTGCATCTCTCCCAACATTTTAAGGGTTAGCTCCCCCCTCCCCCCTGACGTTTGCATCTAACTTCACCCCTGCCTAGGGTATGCTTCTCTCGGGGCCTGTGCCGGGTCTTTGGGGGGCGTTTTTGATGCCTCAGCTTAAGCTTTATGCCACACCTCCCCACCCGCCCCCCCCTCCTCAAATGATGAGTGGATGCCTTTACAGTTCAGGCTGTCTCCAGATTGCTCGCTCATTCTGGTTGCCGCTTACGGGCTGGCGAGGTGCTGCTCCCTCTACTTATGTAGTATTCTAAAGCTTGCAACATTTTGTATTGCCTGTTGGCACTTCGTCGGCCCACTCGCACGTTTGTCGACATGGTTAACGTTCCCGAAATCGGCAGTTTTTCGCTAGCGCTCCCAGAGCGGTGCAGTGGTCCTCTATTGGTTCATTGTGTCCCTGCCCCCACCCCCCGCACCCCCACAGCCCAACCCTCCTAATAATGCAACCTCGGTCTTAATGTGTTGCTTTTGCTGTCGAAACTTTTACTCGGTCTTTTCAGCATTTCTTATCGGCACTCGTGGTACACAGATGTGGCTGTCTGCTCTCCTATCCCCAGTGCATTCTGCAATGCTGCTGCTTTCCTTTTTCCACTGGGCCCTTGTAGTCATGGCGCCTCCATGTATACTCTGTATACTCTGAAGCTTTGCAGCTATTGCTTTCATGGTATGCTGAGCAGTGCTGGAAATGAACAGCATTTACCGGGGGAACTCCCCCCCCCGTCCCCCCCCCCGTCCCCCACCCTTCCTGTGCAGGGGATGGGGGTAATGGGTGGGAGGAGGGGGGCAATTTGTCGGTATTGTGGGCGGGACTGATGCGCAGGTGTTGAATATTGTGGGTGCATTGAATATAGGAGCCTGGCTGCTTTGCATAAAGGCAAAGTCCATTTTGGGAAGGTAACAATGGCCTCCAATTTATCAAACATTTCTGTAATAGACTATAGTAATTCAAACATTCATTCCTTCTGAGAATGCAATGCACACTTGGTATGGTGCTAATTTCATCTGTCAGAATAGTCACCCTGACAGTAAAATGTGTGCAACGCATGAGACAAATATACAGCTTTGGGTTGCATATCGCCTTTGCATTGGGAGTCGAAATTCGTGCAGATTTCAAACGCACAGCAGACTTCAGAACGCCAGCATTAAGGAGATTTGCGCTGTGGTAGAAGTGTACCAAAAAAAGTTGTGGAACTGCAGGGAAGAGGGTAGGCGGAATCATAGTGCAACATTTCACAAGGTGTTGCGCCTGGGCATTGCAATAGTTTAACTAATAACGAAGGCTGAAAGCTCGTAATACAACTTTACACTTGCACACACAGGGCCATGAATGCACAAATCATCTAAGTAGAATGGTGAATATGGTTCTAAAAAGTAGAGGAATGGCAAACCGATCGAAATAAAAGTAGTGGAACACCGCTCCCGCTCACTTCGATCACTGCATTTGCGGAACTGCGGTGTAGAATGCTTCATCAACTTGGAAGGGTGGGTTTGAGCCTAGGGTCTACACAGAACGTCGCTGCAGCACTGACCTGTGTCCGGTGACTAAACCTTTGCTCGCTGTTACGAAGTGGGTTGGGACGGGTGCTAATTTTATGCCAGACATGTAAAAAGTATTTCAATGGCCTCGTACCCATGTTTTCTATGAAACGAGATGGAGGGAGATGCTCATGCAAATAAGGGAGCCAATTTCACTGCATTGAGCAGATACTGAGCAGTGACTTATCCTGCGGCGAAACTGCCTGAAGTGTGGGAAGATGTGTGCATAGAAACGAACATCCATAGATTTGATTTTATGCAGCGCATCATACACCGAACGCCACGGTCTTTTTTTAATTCGATTTTTACTTGCTTTGAATAGTTTTCAAAAATGGGCTTCATTTGAATCTGCAGGCTTTTTACTGAAAAGCTCAGCAGATTTGTGGCAAACTAATCGCGGAGGAATACATTCCCACCAAATGTAATTTGTCAGCCAGGCGCGAGTCGGCGTGGCCGCCAGCGAGGAGTTGCTAGCCTGGAGAGGAGTCAGATAACCGCAGAAATACACAGACGTTCACGCTCCAGCGAACACTTCCATTTCAGGGCTGCCTGCAGCCGTCATCGCACGCTTGCTGTCTGGCGGCCGCCGCTGGGATTTGCAAGTATTACAAGACGTGAAAAGAGTGCGTTTAAGTGAAAGGTGGAATAAACGACGACAGTGCACTGGGAGGCAGTGCGGGGGCGCGAAGCTGAAGATGGATTTTTTCTTTTTTATGGGAGAGTCCTCCTTTTGTTTGCATCTCGCGTGTATTATTTGAATTACCAATGATGCGTTTGTCCTGTGGAAAGATTTCGCACGGGTAAAGATGCAAGAGGAAAGAAAACAGTACTGCGCCACTCTGAAGAACATGTAGCAAGTGTTGAGACAGTAGAAAGGCGCCATTGCTGTACAACTAATCTGCCACTACTCGCTTGTCCATCCTCCTGCCCTAGTCCTCGTTTTATGGCGCCATCCCGCATCTGATATGATATGATATGGTATTTGTAACGCGCCTATACACAAGTGTTTCAAGGCGCGACGAGGCGGGGGGGGGGGGGAAACAAGGGAAAGACAGACAAACGATCCTACTAGGCCAGGTGTCATTCAGATCGCGCAAGTGCCGAGGTAAGGGGAAAAAGGAGAAAGTGCAAGGGGAGGAGGTGGGGGGGAAAGTGCAGTACAAGGTAAGTAGCGTAAAATAAATAATGAATAAAAAGGGCCAGCTGGTGGCAAGTGCGAGGTAAGTGCATAGCAAGTGCTGGGAAGGGGGCTGTAGGGATACAGTGACAGTCCCACGGTGCAGGGGGGGGCCAAGGGAGGCAGTGCAGGTGGAGAGTGGCTGGGCCCTGGACCGAGGTCGCTGAGAGTGGCCCAGATGCAGGTTAAGTGCAGAATTCAGTGGGGAGTTAAGCAGGTTTAGCAGGGGAGAGGGAGAGAGAAGGCAGAAGCGAAGAGGAAGGTTTTGAGGTGCTTCCGGAACCGGAGATGGTTCTCCTCAAGTTTCAGGGAGGCAGGAAGGCTGTTCCAGAGGGAGGCCCCTGCTGCGGAGAGAGATCTACCCCCATCTGGGGACCTCCCTCCTGCAAGACGTAGCTTTAAAACAATTAGAAATTCCTCCTGACAGGAGGCAGACATCCTGACAACCTCTCTCCCCTAGGTAGTTATTAATTCGGCCTCTGGATAATTCAGTCTGTAGCTATTGGTGGTTATGTAGCCCCCTTAGCTGCTGAATCGGCAAGGGTGGAGTCTGGGTAAGACCCCATAATAAAATGTGCATTCTAGATGTGATCACAGGAAGAGCCAGCAAAGGTGGTCTGGAGATCCTGTGGTTCCTTGTTGAATACACCCGCCAGGAGGCCTAGGGATGGTTAGACTGCTGAAGCACCTCAGAATCTAGCGCACCGGGCAGTGGTAGCGATACGCTGCAGCGGCTCACTCATACCGACAAGAGAACACCAGGGAGTGCAGCAGGTGTAAAAGCAAGCACTGCTTGCTTGCTGGAGGAATCTGGGGCAAAGGAGTCTGTTGTTGTCGAAGATGGTACTTCAGGGATGAGGCCATGAGTATATTTCATGCAAGCCTTTATTGACAGTTAATCAGTTCAAGTGTCTCGCACACCTCCAAGCACATGCATGATACAAGACACCCACGGGCACCTCACTCCTCCCACGATCAACATCCATTCAAGTGCACACACTCCACGTTCTCGGAGCCTGTATCCACAAAGCGTTCATCAACATTCTGCCTTCAGTCAGCGTGGCAACCAGAGGCGTCGCTGGGGGGGGCGGTATTTAAGCGCTATAGCCCCGGCTCTTTTGGTTGTAGCCCCGGATAGAAGCTCTGGGGCTACAACCAAAAGGCCAGCTAGCCCCGAGTCCCGACAGTCCCCACATTAGCATAGCCCCATATCTTTTCCAGACCTAGCAGCACCCCTGGTGGCAACCAGAGCACAACAAGCATAAAAAGCATAGCATGCGATCTTTTCTTTTCATGTGCCTACATAGCCGGTGCACCCAATTGATCTCTCGTGCACTCCCCACCTCCCATTTTGTTTTCCTAGATCCAAGGTTTGATTAAGAAGTCAATTTAAAGACCATTTTGGGTAACCATTAGCAGAGCCACCATACAAATGCTCGAGATGGTATTTTATTTGTATCGCGCTCATACACAAGTGTTTCAGAGCACGGAATAATAATGACGATGTCGGCTGCCTTTCTATTCACAAACAGGGCGCGGAAGAAGTTTATTTATTTTTACCATATTAAAATATGAGTTTGTTTTCCTTAAAGTGCACAGCCATTCAATGCAGAAAAATGTCGCCTACAGCAGTTTCAGGTGACATCTGTGTACAGTGTCACTATCCTTGAGCAGGTAGAAACATTCTCCCTTGAGAATGGAGGGCACCCAGCAAAATAAACCTGCCTGGAATCCTAATAGTAATGTCACCGCCCCCCCACCCCCCCTGGCTCCCCCACCAAGGCATTTGACGATCACTACCCATCTATATTGAAAGTGTGTGGTCCGGTTTCTGCAGCACCTGCCTCAAAAGTTGTTAGCAGATGGTGCAATGGATAGACATTGGTGTCAGACTTTCATTTTTACAAAGAGTACATGTCGCCTGCATTCATACCTGGGTCTTTTGTTGATCAAGACATTTCCACATATACGTATAGCTCGAGTGGTCATTTATATCCAGTGAAGACTGCCTTTTTTTCTGAGGCTCTGGGTTTTGTTTGTACCACTAGTTTAAGTAGATGGGTGAAAAGTGTAACATTTTCACATATGAACAGATGGGCACCTGGGACGTAGTAAAGAATTGAGTAATATGCAGACATAAGCAGAGGCATTTACACAAGGAATCTGGATGCCTGTTGGTTTTAATGGATCGAACCTTTAGAGAGATTTTTCTTGGTGGTGGGGGGAACGTTGGGGGTATGGCAATGAATATTAATACTGAAAATCCTAACTACCCATGTTCTGCCTGGAGTTTCACTACTCCCATTATTTGAGACCAATGGGGTCTGGCGTAATGAGTGTTCTGCTGTTCTACAGCTCAACTTCTTATCCAGGCAGTGCAGATTTACTCTCCTAGTGCTGGCTGCAGATTAGAGAGGGGGCACCCGTTTGAACGTTACCCCAGTAACCTACAAAACACGGACTATTTTGCTTATTAGCGGCTTGAAAAGATATTTCAAAAGTGAGGTCCCTGGTCTTGTACTAATCTGGACCATGTAGATACCATTTTTCTGTGCTGCATCCTCACACATAGTACTTACAGGGGCAACAGGTCCTGCACTGCCTTGTGGGGCATTGGATGGATGTAAGAAGCAGGCCCTGAATTCTTGCCGATTCCAATATCTGACTCTGTAATAAATAGCCTAAATTAGCCGTCACAGCACAAGAACCTTGGGATCTGTATTTCATTCACGATTGTGGACTCTTCGGTGTAAGATTAAAAAAGCCAGTGGATCCCTTGGGAGTTCCCCAATGTTGGCACCAAGAAGATAAGAACTAAGATAATGGGGGGGGGGTTGATTTGCTTAGCAGTAGTTAATGGGGTTTGTTCCCAAGCACTAGTGTATAACACGAAAGGGGGGCAGTCAATCCCAATAAATGCGCTCAAACGAGCAAAGGTGGTGCTCATGAGCCATTATGTGGCCTGTGAAGTCTCAGGAGGTAAAACAAAGGCTGGTGTTGTCCTGTTATCTCGCAAAGCAAAAAGATTCTTCCTAAACCATATGTAGATTTAGACTAATACCTGGGCTTGTCGTAACAAGGATAAAAAAGGACAGAGAAGGCTCTATTTATCTGTCCTACACGAAGGGGGCGATTCATGGAATTAATGTGCGCCGAAAATTCCCGCGCAGAGGTGCCAAAAGGTGCGATTCGCAGTAAAAGTGCGAAAATTGCAGGGAAACCAGCGCACATCGATTCATGGAAGTCCGTGCGCGAGAAAAACATTGGATGTGCGCTGAAAGTGCGCCGCGCACGCCGGCGCACAGGCCATCCAACAGCGTGCGCCACGGCCACTGCGAAATCGCACATAGCGCGGCGCACATCACAAAAGTAGGCGGAACACGGGGCGTAACACTCGGAATGGGGATTACGCGTGAAAATATGGGCGTCACGGGGGAAGTACAGGAGGCAAGTGTGCGGAACGCCCACACGTTCGCCTACAACCCGTATTCATGGAATCGCATAGGGCAAACCAGCGCACGGTGAAAGACGCGCACAGGGCCAAAGAAGTACGCCACAAGAAAGCAGGCGGTAGCGTCCCTGCGCCTGAAATAAATGTGCGCCAAAATGTGCGCTAACAAAGCACCCATATACAGCCATGATGAATGGTCCAGACAGTGGCCCTCTAGGACAAATGAGGTGCAAAGGGGTACCGACAAACACGGACACCCGCTGTGTGAAAAATGGCGTGTGTGTGTGTGTGTGTGTTTTTCTGGGTGCGCGGGAAGTTCCACACGCAATTAGCCTGGGTACGTGTTTCGGGGTGCGTGGGAAGTTCCACACGCGATTGGCCTGGGTACGTGTACTTCGGGGTGCGCGGGAAGTTCCACACGCGATTGGCCTGGGTACGTGTACTTCGGGTGCGCGGGAAGTTCCACACGCGATTGGCCTGGGTACGTGTATTCCGAGGTGCGCGGGAAGGTTCACACGCGATTTCAGCAGGGTACGTGTATTTCGGTGGTGCCGGGGAATGCTACACGTGATTTGGCTGTGTGGGTCCTCCCAGGTGTTCCCTCTAAACCCTCCACGGCCCCTGCAGGCAGCCCACACCACAGGGGACTACCCTGCACCCATGCTCATGTCCCACAAGCAACCCATCCACCATGGCCATGCCCCCCCGCCAACCCACATGTCACCTTGCACTACTGATCACCAACACATGTCTCCCATCACCCCCATGCCCCCAGCATCCAGGGGCACCCTCCACCAGGCCCCCACACATGTCTCCCTGCACCCCAACCCCCAGCAGTGCAGGGCACCCTCCACCAGGCCCCCACACATGTCCCCCTGCACCCCCACCCCCAGCAGTGCAGGGCACCCTCCACCAGGCCCCCACACATGTCCCCCTGCACCCCCACCCCCCAGCAGTGCAGGGGCAGCCTCCACCAGGCCCCCACTCATGTCTCCCTGCACCCCCAGCAGTGCAGGGCACCCTCCACCAGGCCCCCACTCATGTCCAACTCATGTCTCCCTGCACCTCCACCCCCCAGCAGTGCAGGGGCAGCCTCCACCAGGCCCCCACTCATGTCCCCCTGCACCCCCACTCCCCAGCCGTGCGATTTGCCTGGGTACGTGTATTCCTGGGGTGCGCGAGTAGTCTCCCATGCGATACCATCAGGGTACGTGTATTATGGGTCCGCATGAACGTCCACACGCGATACCAGCAGGCTACGTGTATTACGGGGTTCGCGGGAAGTTTCACACGTGATTTTGCAGGGTACGTGTATTTCGGGGTGCGCGTGAACTTGCACACGCGACTGGGCATGTGAGAGTGGGGTACGTGTATTCCAGGGGTGGGCGGGAATATGTACTCGCGACTGGGCCTGGGAGAGCGTGTTGCGTGTATTCCTGGGGTGGGCGGGAAGATTCACACGGTCGCCTACAACGCGCCGAAAAATAAATGGTCCAATCCTGAAACACGTACGCCAGCATGAAGCAGGCGTACGTCGACCCGCGCAGCATAAAAGTGCATGCAAGCAACAAACTAGCTCAGACACCAGGATGAATATACCGTTCCTAGCAGCAGTGGCCGTGGGTTACCAAAGGAGGAGGAGGAGGAGGAGGATAGTGAGGGCCCGAATTTTCACTCCCAGAACCAGCCTTTTTGGGATGCCTGATGACCAGGTGTATGGGAGGTACAGGTTTCCACCACACATAATACTGGACCTGGTCAGTGAGTGGGAGGATGACTTCACATCACCCACCCTGTACTCCCAAGCACTCAGCCCCCTGGAGAAGGTCCTTAATGTACTGCACTTCTTGGCCACAGGATCATTTCAGCGGACAAGTGCCATAGTGGGTGGGGTGTCACAGGCCACGCAGTCATGCTGCCTACACTAGGTCTTGAACATCATCACTGCACACCCATCAGTCCGCAGGCACATATACCTGCCCAGGACACCTGCAGAAAGGCAGGCTGCCGCCCTGGATTTCTACGGTGTGGCACAATTCCCCAAAGTGCTAGGTGCCATTGACTGCACCCATGTGGCACTACGTCCCCCCAGGACATCTGAGCACATCTATAGGAACCGCAAGCACTGGCATTCCATCAACGTGCAGGTAGTATGTAATGCCAAGGGAACCATCACCTCAGTATATGCCAACTATCCAGGGTCCACCCACGACAGCTTCATTTACCGAATGTCTACCCTAAGCCGGGACCTAGAAGCTGGGCGGCATGGCGATACATGGCTGATTGGTGAGTATGAATGCCACTGCACATGCATGCATGTCAGATGCAGAGTTATGTCACTACCCCACTAATTATACCCATCACCTCCTCACCAGGGGACAGTGCCTACCCTCTGAGCACCCACATGATGACGCCAATTCGGAACCCCATCACGCCTCCTGAGGTAAGATACAACACAGCCCATATTGTAACCCGGGGTATAGTGGAGCGCACATTCGGAGTGCTCAAGTCACGCTTTCGCGCCCTTGACCGTTCTGGCGGGCAGCTGTTATATGCGCCCCCAGTAGTGTGCAGGATCATAGTGGCAGCATGTGTCCTGCACAATGTTGCAACACGCCGGGGCCTGGCTGTGGACATGGTGGTGCCCCCACATCCCCAACCACATGCACGCCCGCTGCGCATGGGAGGGGAAAGGGCACGGGGTGAGGCAGCCCGTACGCAGCTGGTGGCAAATTACTTCACATAGAAATCGCACCCCTGTGGAGTGCACACAGCCCTGGCACATACCATCTGATAAGCAATGATGACTCGACCTGACAATTATGACGAACAAAGGGACAATCAACTGTCAGAAGCATAGCAGCCTGAGATTGTTCATGTGGAAGTGTCACAATGTGTGCATCCCTACCTACACAAACACCACCAATGCAGTGTCATCAAAAGACACACTTCCATGCTGCAGAAATGAATACCCACTTGCAAAATACTACATGAGAACAGTGCCATGTCACCCAACCCCTCCCGGCACGGCCACACAACACACCATGGCATGTCATGCAATGTGAGAGCAAACAAATTAATCCCCACAACATGCCCCAAGTGTCACCAACTACAGTGTCCCTAATGGAAACATGGCCACACATGAAATGCTCTCAGTAATGAAGGACCTACAACACACATTACCAAATACTTACCAAGAATACCAATCACCTACACAACCTCCAACCTACCTTAAACATGACATTACAGTCTTAAAAAATTGGTAGCCTCACTACCTGATAATGCCAGCACTTCGAACACTTCCAAGTATACAGTGTTAGCGCCACGCAAGAGTGTAGGTGCACTGCTTACAACATAGACTCCAGTTCCAAGGTGGACCGCCTTGTGAAGACATGAGAAATGGACCTGCAAATTAGGAGGATGAAAGGGTGCAGAGGCACATATCAATACACCATGCAGTGTACAATACAACAACAATATGCACTATGAATGTATACACAGTATTGACTACAGACTGCCCACACATCAAATCGGAGTCCAACGTCACCATGTACGTCAATGTCACTTGGGCACACCCTTTGCAAGCCCATGGAAACAGGAAGCAGGAGGGGTGTGTCACACAAACCCAAGCATCTGAACCAAATTCACGACAAGCCTGCATGTGCCCAGCCACAATACAGCGTATGCCCACGGGAGCCACACAAGGCAACACGCTGTCCAAAAAAAAAAATGTTTAAATCAAAAATGCCCATTAATGGGCCCGGTGGGTGGGGGAGGCCACCCAGGAGGTCCGAGGACAGGATGCACACCAAAACCCACCTGTGTGGATCTTGCGAAAAGAAAAAAAAAACACCTCCATGGGCTCATGGCCTGCACGGCTACCCTATTGTGAGAGAATCACTGCTGTCGCTCTCCTCACCCTCTGCAGCTGGAGGTGGTGGCACTATGGGAGGCAGCCCACGCAAAGCCCTGGTCTGTTCCTCCATGGCAGCAAGCATGCAGGTGTGGAAGGTCTCGTTCTGGAGGATAATTGTGCGTAGGTCCCCATGCAACAACTCACGGGATGTCCGGACCTCCGCCCTAGTTGCCTGCATCTCAGCTGAGAGCGTACTTGTGAGACGCTCCAGCTGCTGTTCTGTCCTTCTGTTTGTTGAAGCCTCAAGCTCAACAAGAGTCGTCCTGAGGTGAAGGAGTTCCACCCTCAGGGCTTCCCTGTGGCCCTGGGACTTTATGGAAATGGCTTCCCGCAGAGTCGCCAGTGCCGCCCGCCTGTCCCTGTCGGACGCCAACATGTCCTCCCTGTGTGACTGGCAGATGGAGTCTGTTGCCTGCTGTAGTCGCTCCATCAGCCTTTTCGGGGGGGACAATGGAAGTGGCCACCCTATCCATGGCCTGAGCCATCTTTGATGATGCTGCCTGTTGGGTTGCCATACCGTATATGGATTGCTCCCATGCGGTATTGCCAGGTGGCGGACGGCCACCACGTTGGCGGGCACCACACCTGTCTGGGGCAAGGCGAACTGCGCCTTGCTGTGCCGGCACTGCCTGAGGCTCCAGGACTGCATTCCCCCTCTGATCTGCTGGCCCAGGAACAGGATCAGATGTTGCAGTGTGTGACCCTGCATCCATAACCACCAAAGGCGTACCTGCCAACACTGACATCCCCATTGAGGGTTCTAACCCTGGTGCAGGTGGGTCAGACAGAACAGAATCCCTCCCAGGAACACTCACCTGCGACGGCACATAGGTCTCATCATCCGAATCGACACCTGAATACAGCTCGGGGGAGGTGCAGCCAGAGACACCCCTTGAGAGCACGACCTGCAGCAGCTGTGGGGTCTCACCCACCACCACACCACGTCCCTCACTGGTGGTCGGTCGGGCCTGAGACCCCTCCTGGGTCTGCACCATCTCCACAACCCCAGCAGTATCAAGTGCGTCATCCCCTGCAAAGACATAAAAGAAAACAAATGGAAACAGGCATTAGCACTATGGCACACAATTAGGGCTGAGAAGCTACAGAAACAGTACTTGATTGACACATGTCCCACATAACTAAAACCCTCCCATGCATGCACCGTCACTGCGTGTGAAGGGGAGGCAGATGGCACACATTGATGACACCAAGATGGAAGATGAACACATTTGCTGCATGCTGCCTAGCAGTGGCATCACACATTGGCCTGTGATTGGCAGGTCAAATACATATGCCATCACACAGATGGCATGTACCCTAGCCATAAAGTGAAGAGGGAGAGGAGGGCACCAATTGTTCATTCAGTCTAGTTTGCTCAAGAAATGGATTTTTTCATTGAAATGGTTCAAATGTTTAACCTGGAGCTGCCAGTCCAAAATGGTCCTATAGCACAGGGACATGTCTAAACAAATCATTTCCAGGGAACAAAGTCAGTCCACTGTACCATAGCCATGTCAGACATGGAACAATAGGACTGAGAAATGCCTAGTAAAAGTGGTGGTATGCAAACAATCTGCCTGAACGAACAGAGGAAAATAAGCAACAATGTTGTGGCAAGATGACACTTCAAGGGCAACTGGCGTGGTGTTGGGCTGGATGTCTAATGTTGGCAGAAGGGATACTGCTATACCCAAATGCTGGTGCGCAGAATGTATTGGATGAGGCACATGGGTGACCCAAACCACTCGGGCACACACACCCTCACCTGGCACCCAAACAGAAGCCCTCACACACACACACACACACACCATGTACATGGATGACACACACATGCATGTGCACTCACCGGACAATGCCTTGTAATCTGCCAGTTCTCCCACGCCTTGGATCTGTTCCTCCGTGACGTAGGTCCCAGCAACCTGCTCATGTGGAGTGAGTTCTATGTCCTCTGCTGGAGACCCACCTCCAGTCACTAGAGTAGCGGCATGACTTGAGGCCAGCTTATTCTTTGTCCTGCGCTTCAGGTCATTCCAGCGCTTGTAGCAGTCAGTAGCTGTGCGCCTCACGATTCCAAGGGCACTTATGATTTCCGCAATGGTCTGCCAGTGTGCCTGACGTTGTGCAGGTGTGGTCTTGGATCCTGCAACAATCACCATTTCGCGGTCATGTGCGGACACATACTCTACAAGTGCATTCAGTTCGGCCTCATTGAAGCTGGGCTTCCTTGACAGGCCGGACTGTGTAGCCGTGTCTGGGGCATCAGCCTGTACTGGACGAGCACTCTTCCTCTTCCGCTTGGAAGGTGGTGGGGATCCTGAGTGTCCTACGCCGCTCTGGACACTAGGGGCAGGAGCCCCGGTGGACTCTGTACTAGGAGTGTGGGATTGCACACTCAGCATGGGAGTTGGTGCAGGCATTAGCTCAAGTGTGATGGTGTCAGGGGGAATGTCAGCATGATGGACTTGGACCGACACTGTCCTGGCTGGGTGTGTGAGAGGTGGGGTGGATGGAGCCGCAGCTGCCCCTGCAGCCTCCCCAGCCTGCCTACACGGGGCAGCAGATGACCTAGCTGCCCCTGATCCACGTGGCCTGATGACACCAACGTGCACCGGCGCACGTGGCTTAGACCGGCTGACCTTGAAGTCAGCCATAGGGTCACCCTGTGCCAGGTCTGGTTCCAGTGGGCTGTTCCAACAAGGGCTGAGCATGGATGGTGTCAGCCACATTACCCTCAACCGGGGGGGGGGGGGCATGGGTGTCCCTGACTGCTCCTCCACACATGGGGGGGCTAGGGGCACCCTGCAAGTCACGGCCACGTCCCCTACCGGATCCACCACGGCCACCATTTGGGGCTCAGCCACCTTTGCCACCCTTACGGCTTGTTCGCCTCCCAGCCTTGGCACTGATGTTATTGTGCGTATGGGAGTCGATGTGAACTATTGTCCTGGGCAATTGGGGGTCAAAGGGGTTGGGTACCAGATGGTAATCGTATCCTAGTGCTCTAGAAAGGCTGTATGTCACCCCTGGGGAAAGATGACGGGTCACGCAACGCACAGGCACCCCAAAAAAGGGAAGTAAGGTGCACGCAACCCCTCCTAGACCACGTGTGTGGAAAAATAAACCTGCACTACGCTGTGGCACCCAGAAACACAAGAATGAACGTATGCGTGTCACACGCAGCATAGAATGACCTCTGAAGGGGTATACGACACACGGGGCAAGCACAGATGTTAAATACGTGCGCGACTCACCGTCTGCCAGGAACAAAAGCGTGAAAAATATGCGCGTGTGCGCGTTGGTAACACCCCCGCCAAAAGAATTGTATGCTGTCTGAGGAGACAGGACAACAGTAGAAGGGAACGCTGTTTGAGGAAACAGGCCCAGGAAAAAGAGAAAAAGCTGTCAGAGGTAACGAACTTGAAACGCCGTGAAGTAAATCGCGTGTGAACCGACAAGAAGTACAGATTTCACCCACTCGCTCTCCACGAAAAGCACGTACAAGGAAATGGCGTTCTACACGTACCTTTTATACACACGTCAGACGCGCATACGCGATGAGGCCATTTCCACCAATTACACGCTTTGACACTCGGACGTGTATATTTTTTTTACACGCGCCATTCTCTACGGCCATGCGCGTAACGCCATAGCTGCGCATGGGGGCCTTTGGGCCAATGAAATCGGGTATGCGTGCAGACGCGCTTACGCGCTAAGGGCCTTTCCTCGAATTACACGCAGACGTGCCTGATTTTCACGTGCCAAATCACTCCGTATCAAGCTGGTCACGCGTAAGCACACGGAAGACCACGCTCCTGCCCAGAAAGCCGATTTACTGCCCCCCAGAGCCCTGAGCACGCTCCCACCTGCCATCTGCTGCTGCCTGACTGCCTGCTGCCCACGTGCCCTGCCATTTGCTGCCTGCACATCAGCCAGGGGTGCTGTTGCTGTGACCACCCCTGCTGGAACCGGAGACTCCCGACTGGGCTTCCATTGCTCCACAGCCCAGCCCCAGGACCCAGTTGCCCACCCACTCCTGCCTCTGGGGTTGTCATGTCGGGCACTGCAACATCTGGCACCACTGACAACCCCCGGCCAGAGAGGCAGCGGGGCACCAGCTTCAGTGCCAGGGAAGTTGGTGTCCTGCTGGAGCAAGTCCTGGGGCATTATGATGCCCTCTTCGGAAGTGTGCGTGCCGACAAGGAAGGACGGACTCGGATCTGGACGGACATCGTGACTGCCATCAACGCGGAGGGGGTGGCAGTCCGACTATTCCATCATGTCAAGAAGCGCTGGGAGGACTTCAGGTCCAGGACCCTCAACAAGGCCTGGCGCCTCTTGAAGGCAGCGGATGCTAAGGGCCGCCGGGGCCACTTGACGGAAGATCAGATGAGGGTCCTGGAACGCATATCCCCAGCGCTCCACATCCAGGTCCTTGAGAGGCAGACCCGTCTGGAGTCGAGCGGTAAGTGTACATGCATCATGATTGTAAGTTGTGCGTATGGTGATGTGCCAGTAGTGTGCCGGTTGCACATCTGTTTGTATGGGGCCGAGTATGGGTGGGGGTGTACAGGGCCGTGAGGCTAACACATGCGAGGGCTGTCATGTGTGAGACATGGATGGTGCTTGTGTGTGTAGGCTTGCATGCCAAATTCAGTTGTGTGGGCACACATGTTTGGATGAATGTGTATGTAAGTAGGCATGTTCGTGATGTCACGCATGTATGTTGTTTTCTGCTGCATGTATCAGCACTGTGTACATGTGCATGTGTGTGTATTTGAAAAGGGTGCAACAGTGATGCAACATGGATGCATGTGACAGCGGGATGTGGAAGCCTGATTGGCAGATGTGACATGGATGCCCATCTGAACACTGTGACAGTTGGCTGAGGTGTACACATGCATGCAAGTGTGGTGTGCGTGCATGTGTAGTGCACTCCCTGTGTTGCATGTGATGTCTGGCTCACCTTTGCCTGCTCATGCTGTTGTATGTGTATGGATGGTGCTGGCAGTTGCGATGTGGCTGTGGTATGGCTCATGTGTGCAAGTTGAAATGACGTGTGTTGCCAATTGTGATGCCATGTCTGAGGTTTACCAATGCCACTCATGTGCAACTGTCATGTGTGTATGTGTCCATTGTACAGTGCCCTGATGCCTGTTTTATTTCTCCCTGTCTGCAGCGTCAACTGATGAAGAGGGCGGAGAAGGTGCTGTGGAGCACAGCGGCGGGGATCGCACCGCCAGCCGAAGATGCAAGGCCCGGCTCCCCTCCCAGGTTGTGATCTCGTCGGGGAGTGAGGAGTCCGGGGCCGCGTCCCAGGCCGCAGCTGCCAGGGGGAGGTCCAAGAGGCGGAGGTCGGAGTTGGACTCCTCGGCAGCAGAAGGGGCAGCTGGGACCCCACAGGGCCCAACGGGGGAAGATGGCACGGAGTCATCCAGGTTGGTGGGGGGATTTGGTGGAGGAGGAGGCCATGCAAGCAACGGAGACGGGGTCTGGAGGTGGGGATTCCACTGGTGCTAATGGTGCAGTGCAGGTCCAGGGACAGGAGGCAGCACAGGTCGCCGCGGAGGCGCCTGTGTGCAATCCTGTCCCTGATCCTGTCACTGCATCATCTTGCACCAGCAGGGATGCCTATGTCCAGACCCGTTTTCAGGCAGGGGATGCACTCACGACAACTGGCCTTCCTCTGCCTGCGGACGTGGCTATCCGTGTCCGGATTGATCCTGTCCTGACTGGTGTGGCGTTGCGTCATTGGGCCATGCGAGGTGACCTGCAGTCTTTTCATGAGGAGACTGCACGTCATCTCGAATGGCTCGTTGACCGCGTCGGCCTACTGGGACAGGTCACCCAGGCCGGATTCCTCCGTTTGATGGGGCTTGCTCAGACCCCCTCCTCAACTGAACCCCCTATGCGCCAGTCGTCCTCCGTGCCATCTTCCCACCCATTAGTCACCTGGGTGCCCTGTGGAGCTGCCTCTGACGGTGCGGCCAGGCTGGTTGGAGGAGGCATCCCTGCCACAGTCGGGAGTCGAACGTCCAGCAGGGGTGGCCACATCAACGACTGCACCCCAGCCAGCGGAGGATGTGCAGGCAGCAGGAGGCAGTGCACGGGCAGAGGCACAGCAGCAGAAGCAACGTGGTGGGAGCCATGATGGCTCAGGGCCTTCGACATCGGAGGGGCAGGCATCGGCCGGAGGGCAGGAGGACCCAGGACGGGTAGTGTCTTCCGTGTGGCAGCGGTTGGGCCACGCCATAGATGCAGAGCGGCAACGGGCGGAAGAGGCACGGCTCACGATGGTCAGGGCGGAGAACTCCATACAGAGGCCCCTGAGGCGGGCCGAGTGCCTCGAGGCAATCCGCAGGGAGTTTGGGGTGAACATGTGGACGGCCCTGCGGGCCCTCGGGGCCATGGAGGAGGACCGCCTCTGGGACATTGAGCAGGAGTTCGATGATGCCCTGTCCCGGAACATCCCGAAGTGAGCCGTCGGACTAGCCCGCTGCCCTTGTAAATAGTTATATAGTTAGTGTTAGGTTTCCTTTGGTTTTGCATTTTTTTTGGACCTTTGGGAGAATGGGCCACATTTTTGTATATATTTTTTGTTTTTAGGTAGTGTTATTAGATGGGTTTCATTTCTTCTGTTGGGATCATGGACCCTGGTTTGTTTATCTGTATATAGTTGACTTTTGGATTTTCATTTTTTTTTTATGATTTACCAATGGAGCAATGGTTTTCGATTTTAATTTTCCATTGGATTTACTTTTGTGGACTGTCACTTTGGACACCTTTCCTTTGGATTTTGATTTGTGGTTTTGCATTATTTCACAGACCTGCTTTTTTATTTTTAAATTTCCATTGTTTATTTTTGATTCAATTTATGTTGCTTTTAATACATGTTTTTTCTTCAAACTTCAATGTGTAGTATCATCTCATTGGTTTCATGCATATCATGATATGGGTTTTGACATTCACTGACACCCATTGGGTGTATGTGAGGGACATGTGTTCATTTCCAAACTTGCAATTGGGGTTCTATCATGTTATTGCCATTTCTAAGTGGGTGGATGCAATACTCGGGTGGGTGTTTGGCATTTGGAGGCTGACCATAAGGGCCGGGGATCTAGATTGTGATGACATGTTGGCTGGGGGACATGAGTGGGGGCCTGGTGGAGGGTCCCCTGCACTGCTGGGGGTTGAGGGTGCAGGGAGACATGAGTGGGGGCCTGTTGGAGGCTGCCCCTGCACTGCTGGGGGGTGGGGGTGATGGGAGACATGAGTGGGGGCCTGGTGGAGGCTGCCACTGCACTGCTGGTGGGTGGGGGTGATGGGAGACATGAGTGGGGGCCTGGTGGAGGCTGCCCCTGCACTGCTGGGGGATGGGGCTGATGGGAGACATGAGTGGGGGCCTGGTGGAGGCTGCCCCTGCACTGCTGGGGGATGAGGGTGATGGGAGACATGAGTGGGGCCTGGTGGAGGGTGCCCTGCACTGCTGGGGGGTGGGGGTGATGGGAGACATGAGTTGGACATGAGTGGGGGCCTGGTGGAGGGTGCCCTACACTGCTGGGGGGTGGGGTGATGGGAGACATGAGTGGGGGCCTGGTGGAGGGTGCCCCTGCACTGCTGGGGCGTGGGGGTGCAGGGGGACATGAGTGGGGGGCTGGTGGAGGGTGCCCCTGGTTGCTGGGGGGTGGGGGTGATGGGAGACATGAGTGGGGGCCTGGTGGAGGGTGCCCCTGCACTGCTGGGGGGTGGGGGTGGTGGGAGACATGAGTGGGGACCTGGTGGAGGGTGCCCCTGCACTGCTGGGGGGTGGGGGTGATGGGAGACATGTGTGGGGGCCTGGTGGAGGGTGCCCCTGGGGGCTGGGGGTGCAGGGGGGGACATGCGTTGGTGGGCAGTAGTGCAAGGTGACATGTGGGTTGGCTGGGGGGCATGGGCATGGTGGATGGGCTGCCAGCCGGACATGTGCAGGGTAGGCCCCTGTGGTGTGGGCTGCCTGCAGGGGCCGTGGAGGGTGTAGAGGGAACACCTGGGAGGACCCACACGTGCAATTCACGTGTGGTGCTCCCCGTGCACCCCTGGAATACACGTACCCTGATGGAATTGCGTGTGATACTTCCTGCGCACCCCTGAAATACACGTACCCTGCTGCTTTTGCGTGTGATACTTCCCGCGCACCCCTGGAATACACGTGCCCTGATGGAATCGCGTGTGTTACTTCCCATGCACCCCTGATGTACATGTACCCAGGACAATCGCGTGTGAAACTTCCTGCGGACCACTGAAATACACGTTCCCCACTTGCCGTTTGCTGTTTGGCAGCCCTGTGAACTGGTCCAGGGTTAGCGCAGCCCTTTGCGATGGTTTGGAAATTTTGAAGGCTTTTCCTTGCGCAAGGGCGTTCTTGGGGGCGTAACTGGCGCTGCTGCAGGGTCGCTGCGCCACTCTGCGCCACGGCTGGTTTCGGAGGCTAAAATCCATGAATACGCTGTGCGATGAAAAGGATTTTTTCGCACGCGGCTGGCGCAGTGTATCGTACGGGGACACTGTGCGCCAGCCGCGTGCGCCACTTTTGTGCGTATTTCTATGAATTACCCTGGAAATCCCTAGTCAACCCTGGTGTGCTGCCTGTCTAACAGTGGGCAGAATAAGAAGTGATAAGTAACTGTATTTTTAGGTATATTTTTCTCCTAATTCGTCGACCGTCCGCTTTATTAGAACATACTGAGGGTGAATGTTTCCCCAATTGAAAGCTTAACTCCTAGTTAAGAATTAAAACCAGCTATAAAGACTAAGCCACCGGGTTAGACGTTATGGTTTTTAAGTCTCCCTGTTGCTATAGCGTTGTTTGTGGCAGAAAGCCTCCCACCATCTCCAGTGTGTGTATAAACCAGTTTCGGTGGTCTATGTGGTTAATGCCACCTTCTTCAGGACTGTTCTCTCTAGTAACTGCAAGGCTTATCTGCTTTCAGTGGTTTCAACTCAATTAGCAACTACTGATATGTATCCAAACTCAAGGTATCGTACAAAAATGTCGCCCTCATTTGTCCGTCCCCCGCAGTCGCTGCGACTTTGGAGGCGCACAAAATGAGGGTGATATTTACTGTGCCCAAGCAGAGCAGGGGTTGCGGGGTTGTCCCCCGCTCTTCCTGGGCACAGTAACGGGGGTCTGGGGTGTGCCCCGCTTACCAATTCGAAAAGCTGGGGACACGTTAAAAAATAAAAAAACAAACAAATGAAAAGCACTCTGCTGCGTCAGCTTCAACCCACGTTAGTGTGAGGAGCTGACACTGCAGGGATCGCAGAGAGCGGGCAGCACACACAGAAGTGTGCCGCCCTAAAGGTAAGTGTGTTTGTGTTGGGAGGGGGCACAGTGATCCATATGATCACTGCGCCGCGCCGTAACTGCCGTCGGCATTTTCGGCGTCACAGTTGGGCGGCGCAATGATAACATAGATCCCAAACTCAATTGTATAATTGGAACGATCTCGCATTCAATTGTTTAGGGAGACCTTCGATCGAAACCTAGAAAAAAATAAAAAGAGAACAGAATCCCTACTTGTGTTTACAAACTAGCACACAATTGGTTTTGCAGACTATTGGGTAAATACACATGAAAGAGATACTCACAGGTCACGGTTGTGATTATGGTTCAAATTGGTTAAAAGTAAATAACCAAGTAGTTTGGAAGTGGTTAGTCGCACAATTTGCTGTGCTGCGGACCACCTAGGAGGGAAGTGACATAATGCACCACATTAAGCCATAGGCCTGTACAAATATATGTAGAGTTATGCTATGGTGCACTCTTTAAAAATAAAATACAAATAGTTTTATGCGTAATGGATGTTACAGCTATCTATAGATAGTGAGCAGTAGCTATCTCGCATAGCCCATATGGTGGCATAAAGAGAGAGTGGCTGTCAGGTTCTGGCCTGGTTACTTGTTTCTTTGCGTTCTTTTCCTCGTAAGAATAAACAGAACGTGGATCAGCACTCTCTCCATACCCGATTCCATAGGTTTCATGGATATGGGTTGCCATGGCGACTTTGGCATCCTTTGCGTCCCCCGCGTTACGGGCGACGTTAGGAACGCGTTTACTTGGCAACCTACTTAAAGACTTCCGGGTTGCCTGCTCTTTGCTTCTGATTTTGAAATCAGCCGCGACTACATCTTGTGCTTCGTGTTTCTCCTTGCCCTTTGCCCTTCCTTGCTCCTTTACCTTTTCCTTGGTATTTAATGTGCACCGAACCCAGAATGCTCACTTACCAGTCTCTGCCTGCCGCTTGGAATCTGCTTGTCTACATGTGTACCGAACCCGGAACGCTCACTTACCAGTCTCTGCCCGCCAGTGGAATCCGCTTGTCTACACGTGTACCGAACCCGGAACGCTCACTCACCAGTCTCTACCTGCCGCTTGGAACCTGCTGGTCTACACATGTACCGGACCCGGAACGCTCCCTTACAAATCTCTGCCTGCCGCTTGGAATCTGCTTGCCTCCACTTGCATCTAACTTGGAACTCGAATTTACAATCTGTCCATTGGATTGCTGGCATATTTACCTCTTCAAGGAACACCTCATCTTGGTTCTGAAAACCTACCAATTACACCCAAGTGTACGAAAAGCGTGGAACTTGAGACTGCCATCCTGCTCTAGTCGTTAGGCGTCCTCGTGCCGGCGGGATAGAGTTTGGACTAGAGACTGCCTCCTTCCGCTTAGGCATCCTTGTGTCGTCGGTTCAGGTACTACTAAACTGGGTGTTGCTTTGGTACGCCATCTACGTCAGGACCAGTGGTAAGCATTCAATTTCATTCTGTCAACTACTGCCCTTTTCCCACTGCTTTTTTTATTGTTTCTAACGAGTAACATCACTCTCTCTCTCTTGTGCTTTCTCCTAGTCCACATCTTGGCTCAGCCTTGTTATTTACTTCGACCAGAACATCCTGGTAGAACCCTTAGTCTGGTCAGTTCTAATCAACTGCTTTCCCTTCTACTGTATCTTGGTTATAATCCGTGATCTAATTTATTCCTCTTGTTTTCCTGCAGCGCCTGGTCGTTCGTGTGGTGTCCCTTATCTTTCGGCTAATAGATCCCTCTGTAATTACCTTTGGTGTTCAGAGGGTTATATTTGCAGAACGAATTCTACTGCTACACTACGGGTCCAAGTCTGGTTCCATCTCTACGGATTCTGAGAAACCTTACAGTGGCCCGTAGTATGAATGCTCAACATTTCTGTAAATGGCTCCCATCAAAGGCTTGTCTCTGTACACATGAACCGCCAGGTTTTATAAATAATTTGGAAATTGTCAGTGTGGGATTAGGACAGCATCAAAGCTTCCTATACTAATAAAGCCCTTGGAATTAGATCAGCAACTAGCTATTCTCCGTAGGGTGAAAGAGTATATTTCTGTGCCAGGATTTCCTTACATTACATTACTGCCACAGTAATACAGAGTGCAACACGGAACAGGGTTCTTCGTTACCAATGTAGTCTGCTACAATTGTAGCAAGTGTCCGAAATGTACTGGTAGTTGAACATAACAAACGACCCCAATATTGAATAAGTCAATAAATGTGTATAGACTTACCCGCAAACAGCGGATTACTTATTTGCCTAGCAGTGCATGTCAGAAACTTTCCACAAGGGTGCACAGCGTTACTTTGTTACTTCCGTTTCCATGGTCACTGTGCCTGCAAGATGTCTCGTAGAAGCACAAAATGGCAGAACGTGGTTATACACCATGGGTGCCATCTTGGAAAAGGATCAGTCCAGAGTTTACAAATGGAAAGGGCATAACATGTGGGTTTGTGTCACGTTCTCAATGAACCAGGTATGGTCTGATGGGGGGGGGGTGGATCTCGTTCTTGATCACGTCAGGCTGATCAATCGTGTGAATGTGGAGCCATAAAAACATAGTATTACATGGCAAATATCAGTTAAGCGTTCCATAGCAAGCAGTTGTACTTCCTTTGTGTTCCGTTTCACAGTAGTGGATGTAGCGCATGGTCTCGTGTGAGCAACGAGATGGAAAGGCAGGATATGCCAGAGTCGGTGGGCCGACCCTTTCGGTAGTGGCACCTCCACCCTCGTTAAGGGACCCTCACTGCGCTCCAGCCCTTAAATTGGGCAGCAGGCCGTTACCTACAGGGTCAGCCCACCGCGTCAGTGCATATCGTCTCCATACAAAGTCCTATGTGCTTGAGAGTCGGGGCCTCTGTGATAAAGCGAGGAGCTGCAGCAACGAGCTACCGCGACTTTAAGTGGAGTCCCCTCCCTACAAATAGTGACTCCAGGCGCGAAGCGCCGCGCGGAGTCCCGAGTAGAGTCCAGTCTGCTCCAGTCTACTCTGTTTCTTTCATTTAGCGAGGAGCTGCAGCAACGAGCTACTGCGACTTTAAGTGGAGTCCCCTCCCTACAAATAGTGACTCCAGGCGTGAAGCGCCGCGCGGAGTCCCGAGTAGAGTCCAGTCTGCTCCAGTCCGCTACAGGACGCGAAAGAGAGGGGCTCATGGAGAAATTCATGGCAGTGGTTCCTGGCCCGCTGACCCGCCAAAAGACCTCACAACAGCGGCGGCAGCTAGATACTGCAAAGCCCCATGAAGAAAGCAAGGTAAGCGGTCATAACGAACATTCTCAAAGTAATAAGGCAAGCACACAAGTAGTGCTCCCGCTAACTATATCGGCCGCTAGATGCCGGGCGGGAGTATCTGAGACTAGCTTCAGGCCGCTGCCACTGTCCTTGTCATTTACTAAACGCAGTGAAAGTAACAAGACATTCTTTGAAGATCGACAAATAGAAGAAAACAATGCTTCATTTGCATCCCCGTTTGATATCACTGGTACGGAATTACTCGAGGTTAGAAATCCAGAGCATGACATTGACACTCGATCAAAATCGCCACAAATTGCATCAAGCGATAGAAATCGAATAAATAACCTGCTTAATAGCTTCAAAGAAGCTGTACATCCATTTGCGCAAATATCACTGCAGACAGATGGGCTAGAAACAATCACAAGTATCTGATACGCCAGTGGTGCAATTCAATAAGCCAATAAATGTAACGGATTCAAGTAGCGAGTTACAAAATGGCGCAAACGACAGTCTAATTGACCTCACTTCAAATAACTGCGTCTCGTCTGCTTGCATTGACTTGCCTGTAGCTGAGATTGAACTGTGCAATAAAGCAGCCATAACAAATAGCACAAGCTGCATTTCCAAGCAGTGGGAGAAAACGCAGGTTGAGGCTTTAGAACTCCCATCTAAGAAATCCAACTTGAACACGAAAATACCAGCTGGTCCTAACCTGCTCTCAAATGAATTAGCAGCACGTGAACTCCGTGAACTCCGGTCAACAGAGCGATTAAAAACGGACTTTGAAGCAATGAAGGAAAGGCTAGATGAGAGTTTTGCAAAAAACTTTCCATCTCCCTCCACTGCACAGTCTCAGAGACATGGAAAGCTAAAGGAATTGCAATCAACGAGAAACACAAATGACGTTCACTTTAACAACACGAAAGAACGCACAAGTACACCATATAGGAAACCAGATACGCCATTGTTCGCAAAGAGCATACTAACAATATCAAAAAATCTGGAAGAGAACTTAACAGAAAATGACAGTGCAGCAATGCCGAATCTAAGGAGTGCAGTGGGTCATGTTTCCTCAGGTACTGGTACAAAAACACAGCTAGAGATGGAAAATGGAAATAGCCTCGAATGTAATCTTTCCACTGCGGCAACTTTACAAATACATAATAATGTATTGGCGGCCACAACAATAGCCCTTACACCATTCACAAAATTATATGAAGCCTTGTATGAAGCAATAAAGGACCAAGGCGCGATGATCGGAAATCTGGAAACAAAACTAACGACAATGGAATCTGTTAATCAGCATCTTCAACATCGATTAGACATAGAAGCAGAAGCATCCCTAAAATGGCAAAATCGCTTGAGTGACATTGCAATCAAAGAACTGACGGATAAATCTGAACTGATAGAGGCAGTATTAGAATGCACAAAGTGGATCCGTCATAATGCAAGAAAATCTACTGCAACAGAGCTGCTAACGTGCAACCACAATACTAAGTGTGAGATGAACCATGTCCCAGTATCACTCACTTCAGAGAAAGAGTCCTCACAGATCACGGAAAAAAAGACCAGTCAGCTGATTGCAACGAGTAACTCGCTACAGGGCTCTTTAGAGTCTATTCAGCAGGCCTCTGAAATAGCAATGTCAAACAAACTCCAAGATTTACAAGGGATGGCAAAAGTACCACCTGCGACTGCTTCTCCTCTCCAGCAAGAAAAGTCTCTATCGCTAAGTCCTTCACAGTCTGGTAACGAACCAGCTCAAAGACTATTAGAAACTGATAATTCTCAAATAGCTGGTGTTAACAATGAGCAAGTTCCAAGTTCAACTTTGGACGCAAAAAAAAAAAGCAAATTTCCTATGACATATTTACCGGTCCTGCCAAAACCTTGGTGTCTGATGAGAAGGTAGTCCCACAAGTGCAACAAAAGAACATAGTAAAAACTAAGCCAACTAAATCGAATGGCATCCAAATGAGAAAGTCCAACAGCTCTAAGAAATTTATAAGGAACTTATCAACACCTCCGAAGGTGGGACTCTTTGAACGCAATGGAAAGGCTCCATCACAAGCTTTATCAAATTTTAATAGCGAAACGAAGACTATTAATCATGAGTACCACACAGATGCACAAAAGAAAAATCCCAATAAACGTCCAAGAGTTGAATTGGAAGATGGAATAGACTCTCTATCAAATGTGTCTGTTGAGCTATGCGATCTATCAACTTATTCAGTAGAAGGAGAAGAGTCAAAGTTAGCTGACTGTATTGAAGACCAGTCAATTACATCTAGAAGACAATCATTGGGGATTGTGAGTAATCCAAATTCACGATCAAATGAAGGAAGAAATGATTATAAGCTATGTACGTTAAATCCAAAATTGACGCAAGCTCAGCAAAAGAAACTAGCTAAAAACTCTTCAAGCGAGGTGCATCAGAATAAGAACGAGTGTCAGACATCTGTTTGGAAATTAGAACTTGAAAACATATTGAGTAATAAAAATGAAGTAAATCTCAATCGAAGAAATGTAATGAAACTCCTACACTGTATTCCCTCACTTAGGACAATAACCTCGGAAGACATCTTGATTGTCGAATATGTGACTGAAAAACGCTCTGATTGGGTGAGACTGCACATAGTCGCAAATAATTAAAAAAACGTTATTGGCAGCAAAGGATGAATTACTCTTCTTTGGATTTGAGCTGTCATCTGAGATTGAAATTGAATTAACTGACAATGAAAAGGTAACTCATGAGCATGATAATGTCCATTGGAAAGGAGAGAGACGAACAATTGAACAGAATTCAAGAAAATCAAAGTCACCAATAAAAAAATCTACAAGAATGGACGTCATGCACAAGAGAAGATCAGAGAACTCTAAATCGAGGCAACTCAATCATCATTAACAGCAAATAAAACACAAGGAGGTTCGTTCATCTCTGATTTCATGGAATACAAGGGGTTTCATACATTTATTTAATGAATTGCCCTTTACACTTCGAGAAAATCTAGCAATTTGTTTGCAGGAAACATGGTTACGAGAAGTGCCTGTCAGAGATGGATATGAAATCTTGTTAAATCCTGCCGGAAAAAACTCTAAAGGCCGTCCGTACTCGGGGCTAGTGACGATGATAAAAATCAATAACGCATGGAAGGTGATCAGAAGTGAAAATCCAAATCTATTCGTGCAGAGCACACTATTGCAAAGCACGCAAAAGAAAGATATGAAGATCTCTCGACTATTGATCATAAACACATACTGGAATCCGGCCATGATCTCGACCAAAGCATTTATAACATCAGTAACAGCAATAATTGATATCTGTATGGCTGACCCAATAGATCTGACAGTCATTATTTGTGGAGACCTGAATTTTTCATGGCTTGAAAACCCAGAATGGCCATCGCCCCACACGTCTAATTCAAAGTCACAAAAGATAGCCCGTGGGCAACGCTGGAAAACCGAACTGGAACTAAGAAATTGTCAAATGCTAAATGGAAATGTTAGAGGAGACATCCCCCCGAGTTATACTTGGCACCGGAATAATTCATTTAAAACATTAGACTACATTTGGTCTACAAAACATTTGTTATGCAAAATTGATCAGCTGAGAATTATAAGAACGGAAAATAGCGATCATGATGCTCTTAAGCTAACCTGGAGGATGCCCTCCGAAACCTTGGCAGCATCACAAACAGGGAACCTGGAGATTAACAATGGGGCGAACAGATTGAGAATCAGCAATCAACAAATAAATACTCTAAAGAAAACCTTAATGTCTGATGTGAGAACGACAAGAAGTAAAATAAATTATGCGCCTTTGCTTCAGCAATTTAAAATCAAGACACAAGGGAATAAAATCATCTCGCGATCGAATAAACATGTCTACAGTGCAACAATTAGTGCAGCAAAAAAAGCACTGCACAGAGACATCAGAAGCCTGAAAAAAAAGCTAGGCACGCAATCATTCAATGCTATTAAAAAAAGAAAACAAAAATATCGAAATTGGCTGAAGTCCTTTGCTCTAATTCGAGATCAAGAAAGAGTGGAAACGATACTAAACCTCATTAAGAAACACAACACCAGAGAGATATGGACAATTCTAAATCAAGGATTGCTAAATCAAAACGCTATGATGGCAAATGGAATTAACTCAAAGATGTGGGAGATCCACTTTAGACTCGTCTTCAAAAAATCATCTAAAAATGTGATGCCAATAACATCAATGAAGAAGACTAAATGGAATGTGTGTGAATCAGCGGAAGATATCCTGGTGGCAATTGAAAGTTTAAACAACTCGAGAGCAGCTGGCCCAGACGGCCTAACTAATATCATGCTTAAAGAGAACAAGGTAGCATGGTCTCAATATATTGAAGAAATCTTCGCAAGAATTGCCAATATAGGAGAATTGCCAAATTCATGGAGATCTGCGATTGTGGTTCCGATTTTTAAGAAGGGTAATCTGGACGATCCTGCTAACTATCGCCCGATTGCCCTTCTAGATACTATCGGAAAGATTTTCGCAACCTTTCTACAAAAAAAACTGTCTAAATGGGCTTCTAATGTTGGGATAGTGGACCCCCGTCAGACGGGATTTACACAAGGTGTTGGTACAGAATTAAATCTAACCCTACTAAATATACTAAAATTGGAAGCCTTACAAAAATCAAAAAATGTATTCCTTGCTTTTGTGGACTTACGACAAGCATTCGATAGTATTAATCGGAACCTACTGTGGGACAAACTTCAGAAATGGTCGTGCCCAGCCGAATTACTCGATCCTATAATGGCTTTACACGAGAACACAAGAATCAGCGTTCGTATCAACACACAAGGAGGTCTCACAAATGAAATTGAAACTTAGAAAGGTGTAAAGCAGGGATGTCCTTTAGCAGCCACGCTCTTCAAACTATTTATGGCAGACCTACCTATATCATTACAGGGAACAAAATGCTTTCCCCCGAAAATAAACGGGCAACAGATCAGCTGGGCCATCTATGCTGACGATTTGGTGCTGATAGATTCAACTCCGATCGGAATGCAAAGACTTCTAAATTCGCTTCAATCGTATCTCCAAAAAAATGATCTTGAAGTGAATGTAGCGAAAACAAAAATCATCGTATTTGGCCCTCAGCAAGGACACCGAAATAAAAATTTCAAATGGTTAATCGACGGTGAACAAATTGAAATTACTTCCACCATTCGATATCTAGGAGTCCTATTCAATAAATCCATTCGTGAATGGGACTGGGCTCAACAACTAATTGATCGTATGCGAAAACTGTCTCTCCAAGGAGCAAAGATACACGCCGAATATGGAAAATTCTCACTGATTCCAGTTTTGACCTTCTATCAACAAAAAGTGGTGCCGACGATAACTTTTGGGAGTGAATCCGCCTGGAATTTGAATCAAGACATTTGGCCACGATTGGAAGGAATTTTTTGGCGAAAAATACTAAAATTACCGTCAAACATTTCTGTGTTGGCTATCCGTTATGAGCTGTCAATAGAATCCTTATACGGAATAGTTCTGTGGAGATAGGCAGCACTATTGAGAAAAATGTATCTACCTACATCCGCTATTCCATATCATATCTTGGCTCCAACCAAAGAATTCCCTCACGATGGTCTGGTTAAGAGCTGGGCAGATAAAATAAGAGCGATTTTGCATCACGCCGGCATTAAGCTAGAAATACTTTTAAAGCTACCGCAGATTGCTAAGAAAAAGCTAAGATTGTGGATCTGGATTCAAGATGAAGAAAAACGAAATTGCCTCGCTTCTTCTTTATATAATGGTCCAGTAACTCATGGTATTGATTTAACAGCAAAATATCTAAAACTATTCCCATCACGATACCATCGTGATCAGTTTTTAAGATTAAAACTAAATCTCTATAAAACAAAGGAGATGCTATGGCTGAAACGTGATAAAGAAACTGTTTCCAATTCATGCAGATTCTGTAAGACACACATTGAATCCTCCAAACATTTGATAATTGAATGCACGGAATTAAAAGACATAAGATCTCTCTTTCTAAATAACTTCATCCCGATAACCGGAAATATGGAAGAGTGGTGGTGGACACTGTTATCTGGAAATAATACCCATTTAATTTGTGCGGCAATTAACTTTATGGATAAGATTCTAATAATGCCCTAATATGTAGCAGCTAAGGATTTGAACTGCACAAAGACCGAGGCTCTATGATTGTATTGTCTTCTTTTGTTGGAATCAATATCGTTTTTTATAGATTTAAGAATGAATGTGGTAAAAAAAAAAAAAAGAATGTTTCTACTAAGGGAAAACGTGTTTGATGTGAATTGTGATAAAAGTTTAGTTAAACTATATGTTACAATAAAAAAAAAAAAAAAAAAAAAAACACACAAGCAACGTATGGAAGAATGAGGACATAGTGAGTGTAGAAAGCTTGAGGAAACGTTGTCAGATAGGGTACGCTGATCAGTTTAGATTACGTTGCTTATCACAGAAGCATTCTTTAGCTTTGAAATCTTGGCAAGGGGAATTGGAGACACAGCCTTGATCTAGTATTTTCCAAAGACATCAGGTCTTTGGGAAGGTTAATAGTCTTATAAATGCCTCTGTGAATGGCTGATTTTGAGATCACCTGTATGCCTAGAAGCACCATTCGGACATTTTCTTTGGCGGCGGGGGGGGTGTGGTGGTGGTGGTGGTGGTGGTGGTGTGTGTGGTCATCGAGACCCAAAATACCATGCATGTATAGTCCTCTTACCTCTAGTACTTAGTTCTACAAATGTAAACCCATATACTTTACATATAGCACGTTAAGGGATGAAAGGGGGTTAATACTTTAACAGCCAAATCGAGAGGGCCACCAAAAATGAGGATTAGATTATTTTTATAATACCGTTTACATATGTTTCCATTAAACTCCTAAAAATACACTAATCCAAAATAACCTACTGTTCGAAATGATAACCCACATTTCCACAGATGGCAGGCTCATTCAGAGACTTAAAAATAAAATACAGATACAATGGGGAGTACAAGCTGAAATTCCAACCTCTTGTAGGAAACTTCACGGACCCTTATGGGACCCGGAAAAAGGCCAAATGTGTAGGTAAGTAATACATTATTTAAGTGACGTTTTTCAATGCAGTAAAAGTTCCTCACAGGAAATGATGGGACAAAATCTGTAGACACAGCAGTGGTTATGGAGAGAAGACTGGTAAGTGAGAGTTACCTCACACATGTGGAGAAGGCAGCAATCTACCCAAGGGAATGCCAGAGGGGGGCCCCCCTCTTCAAGAGTTTCAGGTTCGAAAACCAGAAGCACCAGGAAGAATAGAAGCAAAGCGGGATTCAGGCCATTGTTCACCGATGGCAAACCATGTAGAAGATGGCCTGAGGAAACCCACAACTACTGATCAAGAATAGCCCACCAGCCCAAAGGTAAGTACCCCACAGTGCCAGTTTTGGAGAACACTGCTCAGGATCGGCGGAACAACCCATTGAGTAGAGATCTTCCGTTTACAGGTCCAGTTATGCCACCTAGGCTTGTGAACCCCAAACCAACGACGACTGAGATAACCCGAAAGAACAATCGGCCTTCCCAGAAGGGTGGCTCATCATCCAGGAGGGAAGGCAACCGCATTTATGGAACCCACACTGCAGAGGAACCCAGCAATGAGTTACAGATGGCAAAGAGTAGGATTTAAAAAAATAAATCGGTAACATATAATGGCTTCAAAAAAGCATATTGGACACCCAGTGTGGAAAAATAGGCTGCATTCCAGCTGCCACCTGTCTTCTCACTAAAGCCAATGTGGCTTGACAAAATCACACTAGGGCCCAAATCGGGTGCTTACAAAGCACCCCATTTCTAGGAGCTATATGGGATACCATAGGACCATATACTAAAAAGAGGTGGCAGCGGGACTTAAATAGAAGTTCCCCTGACAAAAATGTTAGAGATCCTAGAAAACCTAAGTGGAAAAAGCAAATAGTTTAGGGGGTCTCATAAAATGGAACCGCATAACACCTAAAAATGGAATTCTGCCCTAACGGTACCCCAGCTCTGGAATTCAGTTTTTTCTGGTTGTGTAAAGATGTGCTGGTACTTTGTCAGGCTGAGTGCTTTCTGTGATGTTTAATCCACTGTGGGGGGCGTCTTTACTGAGTGGGTGCAGGCAGTCCTATGGAGCAATTTGCACGGGATGAAGCATGCATTATGAGACGAAATCATGGTGGTAGGTGGCTGGGGGGGGCATTGTGTCAGATGACAGTGCATTGTGGGTTATGTAGTCCTATATTGTTTCCTATAATATGTAATGGGGGTAGTGCATTCTACGACATGTACTCCTGTACCTTTGCAAAGGGTTAGAGAGAGTGTACTGTTGGGGTGGCGCACAAAGTGTGGTAGTGGCTTTTGGGATGTGTGCTCTTGTTGCGTCTTCTGCTTTTAAAAAGGCTGCATGAATGATGGGAATGTTTAGTTATTTCTAGCATGTGTTGGGGAGTACCTTGACACATGATGCATTTGAATGGAGGGCAAGAGCATGTGATGTGCTTTACCTTTCATATTTAGGTTGTCCATGGGCACCTGATGGTTCTACCGACATAAAAAGTATCTGTGCCTATGAGGATGGGCTGGAAAGTGCGCTTGCAGTAGTTGGGCAAATCTTTCTCTCCCAGGCCTTTTATGTCATTTGAGACTGCATTGGAAATTTACTGATCGTTCCTGGCGTACCATGCCAGTATATGGACTTATGGGGCTATAAGTGGCGTCAAAGAAAGCTAACCTTTTTTGACTTTGTCAATGCTTGTTTACGATCGTGCAAAACCCTATTCTAACGCTGACATTCTTTCGATGCTCCCAGCTCCTGTGTCTACTTCCGGGTCAGTCCGTTCCTTGCCACTTATTCAAGTGAAGTAGACCAGCAAGAAATCCCATACGCTGCTGCCATGGTAAGTGTTCATGATATTATGAATCGACAATTACTTGTTTCAATCTTTAAACGTTTGAATTACAGCCCCCTGCCCACTAATAGAATGTACATTCCCCATAAAACAAAACCAATCCATATTTGCGCTTGCTCATTGTGTCATGGAAGTTTTCATCTCAACCTTGTTTGGGATACTCCTCACGTAATTTGCTCCTTTAATAACGCGCACAGGATCATTCTGAAAGGATGGTTTTATCTTTAGTACAAGCACCATAAAATTGGGACAAGGTGAGCAGAATGGCTACTTGTAAAGCATTGTGTACTCCTTGATCTGTCCGGAAACCGCACCTTGGTCTGTGGATCCCAACTCGATCCTCATTTTGCACGGTCTCCAGGGCCTGCCCCTTTTTGGACATCCCGCCTGTTGCACAGATTTGAAGTGCATTCTAATATACTCCTCTAAAATATCTACATCTGTTCGTAGAAGTGTACGGAAGCGTGAAGTGCTAACCTTGAAGATGCTGTGGCACTCATGGAATGGAAATGGAGCGCAAAGGGTGCAGAGGTCCCCGTCATCCAGCTAAGCGGACCCTGCTGGACCACTCCTTGGAATGCTAAATGGAAGTGGTAAAGCTTTATGGGAGAGCACTTTTTTTTTTTGGGAACAAAAAGATGGCACACCATTTTGACCCCCTCATTTGGCAGGGTACCCCTTTCTTTTGTGTCCTGTCCCCACAGCAGTTTCAGCGAAGTTACTCCGCAGATCTAATAGAATAAGCATATATTCCGTGACGGTTACAAAACCAAAGGGGCAAAATAATAGATGGGAGGGGGGGGGGAGGTGAACGTAAAGCATAGTTATGACCGCTCCTTCGCTCTCAGTTCCATTCCCAGGGTATCTTCCCTAACCCATAACGAGCATCAATGCCTAGGGTGGGCCCGCCACAAGCTCCAGTACGAACAAGCTAAAGCAAAGTTCTTCTCTTAAAGTGGGTTTACCAGTCTTGAAGGTCTGGGCCCCTCTCATGGCGGTGTTGGTAGTGCGGCTGGGGAAGTGACACCATCACTCACACTCTTGGATGTCCAAGTGTCCTCTGTATTTATATCCAAAATGGCTGTTCGTCTTCTTCCTCCTCCATCTTCCCGGTAGGATTCTGTATAAAAGGGTTGCACACGCTGACATCCAGATCTGGGCGACCACTGGAATGAGGATAAGGGATCTCGCTTGCCCCGCGTCGTATTTTTAAAAAAAATAATATGGTGCACTTATTTAGCAATTTAACAGAACATTTTCTGTTTGGCTTTATGGTGCAAAATGGCATGTCAAACCTCGTACCACAGTACATGGCCTCTAAATAGGATATCGCCTTGCATCTCTTCGGGAGACCACTGGCCCAGCTACACCTTCACTGTTTTGTCAGCTGCACTCTGTACAGCACTCTGTTGCACCCCAGCTACGGTTGCATTGTAAACTTGCATACAGAGGATGATGTGCGTGCTGTATGTGGTAGACCTCATGCCTCTCAGCGGGGGTCATTTTTTATTCTCCCTCCCCCCATGAGCATTGAAGAAGGTTCTAAAGACGGGCATAATGTGCTATATCTATTAACACCTTTTTAGCGATCTGGGTGGGGGGATATGAATAGTTTTTGCAGGTGGGACCAGGGCATGCAACAGGATGTGTGCCTGCTGTTCATTCGTGCACCGCCTGCAAAAACGTTTGGTTATATGTTGGCATGACGTTTTCATGCTGGAGTAAAACCAATGGATTCTTAGGAACACCATCTGTTATCAATTGCTAAAAGCGGGCAGATTATATAGGAATTCTCTGTGCGGGCATTTACACTTTTTTCGAAAGAAAGTGGGGGGGAAAAGGCGTAACTGAGATTTCTCCTGTTTTACCACTGTTTTCCACTATGTCTTTGAAGCTATTATAATTGCACAGAGGGAATCCATTTGCAAGTAAGTGCAAATGAAGACAGCCCACTCTGTTCAATTAGAACTTTATGCAAAATGAGGCCCTGTCACCTGCCCACGCAGTGCCATCCATTTGCAGAGAACTTTGGTGCAGCATAGCCATCACTGTAGCACAGTGATCCTTCTGAACTAATGCCCAGTACTTGGTGCCTTTGTGATTCCACTTCTCATACCAGCTTCGTTCTCTTACAGGTTCTCTTACAGGCTGCTACTGGGACTCAAATCCCCCTGGTTCTATAGAGATGAAGTCCCACAAATTGGGTTATATAGCGTTATAGCGTTCTCCTCACGCTACCACTCTTTCCTCCTCTATCTCTGCCTGGCATATCTCTTTTCAATGTTTGGGAATCGTGGGAGTTCCAGCACAGCAAGTTTGATGTAATTCCCTGAAGGCCCTACCACGGCCTTCCTCCTCCTTGCCCTTGAGTAGTCTTTTTCAGGCTGAAGAAAGACACTGTTAAGAGGGTTTTTCAGAAGGTACTCTGATGCAGGGTTCTGAGAGGCCAACTCCATTTTTTTAAAGGTGGACAAAAAACGTGGTTCTCTTCCTCGCTACCTTCAAAAGTTTCCAGACAAGGGAATAATAACTTTTTAAGCCTCGGGCTAAATCTAGCCCACACTGGGGAAATTTCGGCCAGAAGAAACTTGGGGGGGACCAATCAAAAAAACTCTGTAGACAATGCGACTCTCCAAGCCTACAATCCCTAAAACACCTTCTATTGGACTGCAAAGGAACTTGGGAAACAAGACTGTTGTTGCTTAGGAGATTTGTGGCTAAGGAAGAGTCTAATATCAGAGTTTTTCTGGGACAGGCTGATTGTCGGTCTGGAGACCATGTTGACGGCAACAATAGTAGAAGTAATGGAAAAATGCTCTTTTCTATCATAAAGGAAATCATCCGCCCCCGGAAAGAGCATTGCCAGGTTGTGATCGGTCCCCTTCGTTGCCCCTGGGCTCTTCTTGTATTTTTATTTTTTTTTCCTTTTTATTTTTTGCGTTCTTCCCTCGGTCTGCCCGCTGTAGTTTTAATTCTTTAATTCTTCTATTTCATTGAGCTCAACTGTGAAAAATGTCTTTCTATTTTTTCAAAACCAAAACAAATAATTTAAAAAAGAGAGGCCAACTTGGGGGTCCAATCAAGGTTTTACAAATAAAATATCATATTGTTAAAGTCTAAATAAACTCTCAATGGTTGAGAGGCAGATCTTTAAGGGTAAAACACTGGAGGAGGTATACTTGGTGAAGAGTACAGCTGACATCGACAAGACTGGGAAGTAACTGAGATCCCAACAGGAAGGATAAAAAAAATGCTCGAGTTATCAACGGGTTGCATCAAGTTAGAGACGTCTAAAAGTAAGTAAATATTAACATCCGTGTGGGGTGGCGATGAAGATCCACCCACCTCACAATAGATGAACACTGTTAAATTGCAAGCCAATGCAAAGTAATGTTTCAGTCTTGGAACTCTTGATTGATTCTGGGAGCTATCTGGAATAGTTAACCAGAAAAAGAACCCTTGTGTCCGTGATGTGCACAGGTTTCCTGGCAAGGATCCTGCCGTACAGCCCAGAACTGCCACTACAGTATATGTTACAAGTGAAAGAAACTGAATTGATGGGATAATAATCCTAGACCAGGATTGTGCTCTGGACATTGCATTAAAAAAGTGACGAAAGCAAGTGTAAAATGGCCCAGTCAACATGAACGCTTGAAGCCTGCCCAGAATGGAGCACTCTAAGAACATTAGGGTGAGGGGCAGCACCTATGGGGCTTTGCTTTCTACAAAGGTCACCTTTTCTGAGAATAACCCTTGGCAGGAATGCATTGGAGGAAAGTGGTTGCAGGCCTGGGGCGTTGTTTTGCTTTGAAGTCTGTCATACCTCAGAGGTTTGAAATAAGTAACCCGAAGAGCTCTACTCGTGAAGTGCCTGTTTCCTTCATGCACACCTCACTCATTACCCACATTTTATTGTAGCACCATTGTACATTTTAAATATTAAAGAATTTCAGAGGGATACTTGGACGGATGCTGTCTTACTGAAGACAATAGCCTTTATGTCCCCATGATTCCCATCCAGTGACACGGACTGGTCCTTAATGAGAAGCAACATTTGACAATTCGTCATGAAGATATTACTGCCTTTTTTTGATTTTTTTTGTTGTTGACAGATTGAGTCCCCACCCCTTGTTTAACTCTCTGAACATCGGCCAACTGCCATTGCTCTTACCCTCTGCATTTATTTGGTGCCCTGAAGCGGATCTTTTTATGCTTGACTCTCTCTGTGCACATTTAATGAATAAATGATGTTCTGTAGCCATTAGGCTTGTAAGTCTAAAGTGGGGATATGCTCAATGTTGGCTACTTTTACAGGCAGTGGATCATTGTGGCGAACCAGAAGAAGGATTTAGACGCATAGAGTACAGTCACAAAAACGACCTGTTGGCGAATCGGACTCCTTGTATTTGTTTCAGTTGTCTGCACAGGTGTATGCCTCTAGTTTGACTGTACAATACAATAGTAAAGGATGATTTGTTGATGGTATTATCTTTGTTGTGCCAACTGGTTAAAATCCTCTGTTCAATTCTTTCCATTTTTATCCTGTTTTATGCCAAGTTTTCAATAGGGTGCCTCCGAGGTGAGAGCCAAATGATTATTTTACACACTTAATAGTTTGCAATAGTTATTTATTTAATGATTTCCATTTTTTGACTCTCAACACGTGTTTCACCTCTATAGTTATAGAAGGCTCATCCGGAGTGTATCTAAGGGTATTCCACAATAATATTTCAAGATGTTTCAAAGTGAGTAGTTCTATTTGCCTGTTTTTCTTTTTAAACAGTTCTGTTTGAGATCCCTATCCTCCAAATTTTTGTTTTTAGTAAGGAATTGCTTAAATTAAGCCACACAAGTGGGGATTAAATTGCCCCCAGACAGGTACAGCCCATCCGATGCACATCATAGATATTCATGTCGTTTTTATTAAAAAATAAGGCAAACTGCATATCTTGCCCTACTGCTATCTGGAATACTCCCTACCTAACAAAACTAAATAAGGGTGCTCATCTGTCAGTGAGTCCAAAATGAAATGTTCCCATTCCAAAATCTTCCTTTGTACTTGCCCTATCACTAAAAGTAATAACTAAAGACTGCCATTTTATATACTCTCTGGCACGCCACCTTTTGGCCTGCGGGGTGTGAGGCCTTTCCACAAGGGCTTTCTCCAGAACCAACATTTGTTATCTTTGTATTTTTGAAATCCGTCAATAATTAATATTGGTCTGAACTGAAAGGTTACTCGTGAGCACCTGTAGTTAGTAGTACACATTTCCTATTAATGTTTCCTGCTATTTGCCAGACTTTCTAAGGACCTTACTGTCTGTCTCATTTTCTTTCTGAAAATAGTCTTTTATGATGATTCTTCTTTATTTTCATGTCTAGTTTGTCCTTCTACCGAGGTCTGCCTCTGTTAGGACTTGGTTTCTTTTGTTCCTTCTTTTCTATATAGTGTTTCCACTTATCCTGGTGCCTTTCCACTGGTTTACTCCTCTTGTTCTCTTCTAATGCTGGGCTTTGTACTGAAACATTATCAGTTGACTTCCGCAGCCTTTTCTTAAAATGTTCCAGTGTTCAACAAATGTAAAACTTGGTAACTTCCTGGGTTCCTCCCAGTACACACTCTTGTAGTTTCTCAGCATTCCACATTAATTAATTTCATAGTTATTCTGTAGTCTCTGTTGCCTCCCCCTCTCTCGTTCCACCCAGGTACTTTCATTCCTGGGGTCTAGGTTCCAGGGTCGGGCGTCAAACCCTAGCAGCTTTGCTCAGGTTCTGCTACCATCTTCCGGACTCTGCCGCAGAGTTGCTCTTTGCATCTGAGAAACGCAGGCTGTTCAGCGTCGCTCCTACGGCGGGACATTTCATTTCTCCTGCTCCTTTTGGTTTTGGCGTCATTTGCTCGGCTGTAGGCCCACCATGGATCTCCCATGGTTATACCACCACGATGGACTCGCCCCTGCCTGCAACATCTGTCTTCTGGCGTTCTAGGCTGGCATTCTTTCCTTTGCTGACCACTGCAGAATTGACAGTTCCTCATTGCTCCACCACTCCAAGGCGTATCTCTTTCTCTTTCTTTCTCTTTCTTTCTCTTTCTTTCTCTTTTTCTCTTTCTCTTTCTCTTCTCTCTTTCTTTCTCTTTCTCTCCTCTCACTCTCTTCTCTTTCTCTCTTTCTCTTTCTCTTTCTCTTTTTCTCTCTCTCTTTCCTTTCTCTCTTTCCTTTCTCTCTTTCTCTCTCTTTCTCTCTCTCTCTCTCTTTCTCTCTCTCTTTCTCTCTCTTTCTCTCTCTCTTTCTCTCTCTCTTTCTCTCTCTCTTTCTCTCTCTCTTTCTCTCTCTCTCTCTCTCTCTTTCGCTCTTTCTTTCTCTTTCTTTCTCTCTCTTTCGCTCTTTCTTTCTCTCTCTCTCCCTTTCTTTCTCTCTTTCGCTCTTTCTCTCTCTCTCCTCATCACAGTTACATATACGTCAGAATGAAAATGGGCATTCCATTTGGCTTCAGATATCATAGTTGATCCAGCATTACCTGAAGTCAATGGAAAAGAAGACTTTTGACTTGGTATTGAAGATAATCCCACATAAGCAGATATTGTTGCAGGTATAGGGAGCTCGTCATGGGAATGAGTTCTTGTACCCTAGAGGGGAGTCACTCCCAGTGAGGTCCCATTTGCCCAGACTACCTGGGAGGGTCTTGCGGAGCAGGCTCACCTCCCTAGACTCACAGCGGGTGGCTTTTTTTTTATAGCATCCTTGCCAGTGTAACCCTTTTTCACTCACTTAAGTTATTGGTCTGGTCGCCCGTAAAGGCTTCCAAACCCAGAGGGAGTTCTTAAGCACCCTATTTGTGTCCTAGAGTAGTTGTCACCGGGCATTGGTTTTAGCGGGTAGGCTGGTGGCAACTGTTGTTTGTTTCATCAGGAGTGCAAGCAGATTTACATCATTGATACCCCAATGTACCTTTTTGGTAGCCATTGGGATACTAATGCATAAGTCCTACTAGTGGGCCATTTTGTTTATAGGTCTTCCTTTGTTCAGGCAAATCTCAAATCAGGCTAAAAATGGCCGCTGTGCACACGTGAGCTCTGTGGCGGGTCAGAAGAAGCAGGCTGACACAAGGACATGTTTAGTGTTCTTTATTGGTATTATACGAATAAGGCCTATTTTTCCCTATCGCTATAGCGGGTTTTGCTGCCTACTAGGAATTCTGAAATGAAGATGACCTCCTTCCAAATGTATTCTAACTGACCCTACCGCTATTTGACTAATTTAAATAATGCTAGGAAAATGTCTCTTCCTTCTGGTTGTTCTCTTATGGCAATGTCTTTGTGTTTGATATGATATTTTATTTGTATTGCGCTCGTACACAAGTGTTTCAGAGCGTGACTAGGCAAGGGAGGGGAACAAGGGAGAACCCAGCACAACATAAAAACGATCTTACTAGGCCCAGTGACATTGAGAACGCGCAAGTGCAATGGAAAGGGAAAAGGGGGAAAAAGTGCATGGAAGTACTCATAGTACTCATTAATAAAATCCCTTCAGATAGCCTCTTGTCACCTTCTGGACAAGGTCCTGTAGTTCCTTTATAATGTACTTAGGTTTGCTGTCCCCTCTTGCGATAGTTATTTCACAGGGCTTTATAATTCTTTCTTATATTCTCTTCCAGGTGTATATGCCTTTCTGATCTCTGTAGCTCTGGTCTTTAAGTTGGCTATATGTTGCAGCCATGTGAGCCTTCCCGTTTCTTGGTGTGGCTCAGTTTGATCACTTCTTCACTCTCCTATTTCACTTGACTTCAGTTCCCATTTAGATTCCCACCCCTCTTCCCCTTCCCAGGGTGTTTGTCTCCAGTTCTTAACACGTTCTCTTTCAGGCTTACTCACTATTCTTGGGATCACCTTAATACAGTTCAACTTTGCAGGCTTTATATTTAGGGACTTGTCACTTTCACTGGGATGGGTTTCTCTTGGTATCCATTGCTTGATACCTTCCCTCTTAGGCTTATTTGTTGTTCTCATAGTCACATTTATACAGTGCCACTTTATTGGCATTCATTTCAGTATCTCATCGATGCACCATCCACATCAGCAGAACCCACCAAAACCAGATAACCGAGATACCACAAAGACGCACTGGAGCCTGTGCTCCAGTTAAAGATGGCCGCCGCCATCCCGCTTTCTGAGTACTCGGCAAGCTCAGCTTAGCTACCGGAATCTTGCAGCAGCGCTTCAGCATTCCAGGGAGGCCAACCACCCAAGATACCTTGTCAGAAATTTGGGGAATATTCAGGCCTCGGACTGAACACTAACAAAACTGAGATATTCCCCTTGACAGAAAAGACTATTGAAACTGTCGAACTCTATGGTCTAAAATGGGCGCCCCAACAGGTGAAGTATTTGGGCGTAGAAATAGCACGCAAGCCCAGAGTGGGTCCGCTCCCTTAATTACGTAGATCTTGCCGATGCACTCTGTGCCAAGATTGACCGCTGGAATCAACTCCCTATATTGCTTATGGGTAGGGTAGCCTTAGTGAAAATGCTCATACAACAGAAACTCTTATCTCTTCAGCACAGTACTGCTGTTGTCCGGTAGGCCCTTCCTCTTGAGAATACAAAGTGCATGCTCGACATTTGTGTGGAAGGGGCAGGTGCGCGTCATTTGGAAGCCCCTCAAAATGCCGTATGAGCAGGGAGGGCTGACGACTCCTGAGTTCGAGCTATACTTCTTGGCTGCGCAGGCTTATTATGCGATATATTGGACGAAGTGAGGGCCCGGTTCGTCACATGTGGCATTGGAAACACAAGGGGGTGACCCGCCCTCTTACTTCATGGGTTGGTTGAGGGGAAGGCAAGGAGTGACGGTCTTGGTCGTGCAGCAGGCATGGGCTAGGTTGGTAGGCCTCTCTAAAGGTTCCATATTGTATAACACGGACATTCCTATTTGGAGCCCACCATATTTACAGCCAGCACGTGATGGGGACCTAGCCAAACACTGGCGAGACGGGGGGCATATCACACTTTAGAGATTTGTTCCACAAGGGTCAATTTATTACCTGGGATGAAATCAGGGCAATCATTGGCGACACTCCACTGCAGAAATTACAATAGCTTAGACTCTGCTCTGTACTAGCAATAGTGTGGAATGAATTTCCTAATGAACCGCCCTCACATCCGAGCCTGAGATACGCACTAGCTCCCGGCACAGCAAAAAAGACGGCCTCAGCACTATATAAAGTGACAGTCCTGGTCATAAAAGCGTAAACACCAGACATAAAAGGGAAATGGGAAAGAGACCTAGGGATCACTCTCACAGAAGTGCACTGGATGCAATTATGTAGGTTGACAAAACAAATTTCCTATAACTCCAGGTACAGTCTAAACCAGTTCAAGATATTGAATAGTCCATCTCACCCCTGCACGTCTTATGAAAATGTACACTGCGGCTGAGGGGAAATACCCAAGATGTGGGAATGAGGATAGGGATACAGTTCACATGCTATGGTCTTGTGGTGCATTGAATGAGTATTGGACGAAGGTGTGCGCAGCGCTAGAAAACATGATTGACCAACATGTCATGTAGGACCCAGGGTCCTGTCTACTGAGCTATGTGGGTAGGATGAACCCCATCCAGCGTAGGCTCCTCAAATTGGGTCTGTTGTTGGCTAAGCACGCCATTCTGATGAGATGGAAGAGTAAGGTAGCCCCCCCACCCCCCACCCCCCTCGGTGGAAGACTGGGTGAATGTCATGGGCAAATGACAATGAAGTTTATTCTGGCTTGCTCTCCTTGACGAACCAGCCTAAGGACATTTGGGGAAGATTTAGGCAATATCTACTAGATAAAAGTGAAGAACAAACTGGTCACAACGCAATGCTATGTACCTAAATTGAGACTGTTCGAATATGAGCGTCATACATTAATCTACCATGTAAGTCATGTATGGCATGTTTTGTTGTAACTCTGTGCTATGTTAAATAAAGGTTTAAAAAAATAAGACTGCAATCTCTCCTTCCAGCAACATATCAAAAAAAAAGCACAAGCCCCTGGAAAAAACTAGGATTCTTCTGGGCGATCAACCTTTCCTCCCACCTGAGGATATCAACCACGGTCATGGCCCTGGTAAACCTCCACCTTGAAGGGGGGAACACTCTGCTCAGTGGTGTCTTGGCCCAGTGGTTCTCTTCTATATTCTTCTCACTAAACCATACAGGTTGAGTCCTTGATAAACATTCATTCCTCTTATCAGTCTTTGTAGGATTCTCATTCTTCTCACAAGTTTGCCAGGCACTGAGGCAAGTAGGATTACTGGGTTGCACTTCGGGCATTGCCCTATAGGCTAGTGCGAGCCAGCTGATGAGCATTAGGACTACCACCAGTTTTTCGACCTTCAGCAACCTGTAAAATGTGTGTTTATCAAAGTTCACTAAATGTTTTTATCTTTCTCTGCCACTTGTCAAGCATCCTGAAACTGTCTCGAATACAAAAACCTCTATTGACTGCCATTTTCCAACTAAACCAGCATAGATGCAAAGAATAGTGTTGCAAATAAGGATTCTGAAACAAGGTTTACTTCTGGTGAATGCTTCAAAACTCTGTTAGTAGCAGAAGTGATGACATGCACACGGGTGCCTCACATTCCATCTACGAAAGTCACACAAAGGGTATCCAGGAGATTACAAAAAATTAGAGACACAGAAATCCTTTTTGGTAAATTTTATGTTCGCTGTCCACGAACATAGGCCCACAGCCATGCACCGATTCTTACACCCCTTGCAAACAAGCAGCCTGACCTAGGTCTTTCCCAGAGAACAATAGCCTTAAATACCTCCTTGTTAAGGATACTTGACTGAAGAATGCTGCAAGTCATCCCTCCAGAGTGAAAGAATGTGGAATGAGAGACACTTCTGGTTGGGCAAGTCTGTCAAGTGTGCTCCTTGAAGCCAGAACATTTTTTTACAAGTTTAAATGTATTGAAAATATCAGACTGGAAATAAACAAACTTCTCCAGCATGGGGTCTGGCATGGATTCACATGCTCATGAATATTCCCCGTCAGGCTGGGAATCCTCGGTAAAGAAAAAACCAGTATCAGTTTCGTTTCTGATCTGTCTTTCGTAGTAATAACCAATCACTGATCTCTGCGTCATACTGACCACAGCCAATGACTGCCCTCTACCTAAGCCCCGCCTCTGGCAGCCATCTTCAGATTTTTACCGCACGTTCATGTGTTGGGATCCTCGTGCTATTGCTCTCGAGCGTTAGTGCTATTTTTTCACGTTTTTTTCTCAAAAACTTCATTTTTTCGGTCAAAAGAGCCTCAAGCTCCACCGACTCTCTATCCGATCAACGGGGACCCGTGTCGGATTCGTCTGCGCCCCTCAAGGGTGAAGATTCATCGAGCTACGCTTTTGGACGACTCCAGAAGTTTCTCAGGCCCAGTCATGGCCCAGGAGAAGGGAAGCTCGACGCCCGGAAAGCTGTTCAGGGTCTGCCCTGGATGCCAGCTTCAGAACGTCTTCAAGGAGGACGAACACTCCTTTTGTCTCTACTGCCTACATGAGGACAAGACGCACGTGGAGAAGGACTGTGCGTTTTGCGGCAACATGTCGGAGCGGACCATGAAGGACCGCCATCAACGTCTCGCCAACTGGCTAGAAGGGAAGAGCCCGTCCGGCGAGAAGAAGAAGAAGAAAACCGAGCGGTCTTCTAAGACCTTTGAGGACGCCCCGGCGACGGGGGTCCAACATAAGGCCAAGCACCGCGAGTCCGCTGGCACCGGGAGCGCCGAACGGTCGGGCTCTACGGGCGCCAGGCAGGGCACACCCTCCCCGGCACCATCAACCACGAGCCAACGCTCTGGGTCGGGTAAGAGGAAGGCCGAGCACCCGGCGAAGCTCCTGGAGAGGCCCTGGTCGAGCTCGAAGGCGGAGGGGGAGCGAGGCGGTGTCCCCCCCTCAAGGATAAGGCGGTGAGCGCACCTAAGGTGGTGAAGGCCTTAATCCATCCGGCCAAGCCCTCTATCGAAACTGTCGCGGCGGCCCTGGCTCAGCCTGTGCAGGCTACACCAGTGGTGGCGACCTCGGGGCTCAGAGTCTCCCTGCCACCTCGGAGGGAGTCCTCTTTTGTGCCCATCGATAGGACCCCCGTGAAATCCCCCGAGGGGAAGAGAAAGGGGGGGCAGGGCGTCGTCGTAGATTCGGCTTCAACCTCGGAGGAGGAATTGGTCGAGGTCTTAAGCCACGGGCTCGGCGTGGAAGAAGACCGGCCCGTCGGGATGGATCCCGACGCAGGTGACGACGACATGTCGAGGGTACCGACGGGGCCCCTGATCGCCCGTCGGATTCCCCTCTGCCAGCACCGCAAGACAACTCGGCGGCCATTTTGTTGGCTATACAGTCCTTATGTTCAGAGATAAGGACGAGACTACCGTTGCCGACGGAGGAACCTCTCCCGTCTGGGGACCCAGAACCGGGACCTTCTGGTGTCCCCCCTACTAAGAAAAGAAGGATCCACCCTCCACCTCCTTTTCAGCCGTCGCGCCCCGTCCAGCCCTCCTCCCCGTCCACCCGAGGGGATGATACGGGGACTGACACGGCAGCGACGGGTACGGACGACGAGGTATACGACGAGGATTTACCGTCGTCGCCTCCCACCAGGGCTTCTCCGCCCGACGAGATTGGATCGTTCCACTCCATGATCACCAGGGCATCCGAGCTTTTCCAACTCTGCCCTGAGGAGAAGAAGGAAGGTTTCCTTTATCAGCGGCGCGAGGCCAAGAGGAAGACGGTCCTCTCAGTGCCTCTATTGGACGACATTTGGGATGAGGGCCTCACCCTCCTCAAGAACCCTTCCACGACGCCAGCTAGAAGAGACCGGTACGAGAAGAAGTACCGGGTCCCGGACACGGCCCCCCTGTGCCTCCGGGCGCAGCCTACCCCGGACTCCGTCGTCTCCGCGGCGGCCAGGAAGAAAGCGGGGGGAGGTGCGGCCTCCACATCGACTTCCCCACCGGACGGTGAGGGAAAGAAATTGGACGCTATGGGACGCAGAGTCATCTCGTCGGCAGCGACGACGATTAAAGCGGCCAACGCCTTGGCTATCGTGGCCCGCTACGATAGGGAGCTCTGGTACAAACTGGCTCCCCTGCTGGACTTCCTGCCGGACGACAAGAGGACAGAGGCCCTGGAGATCCTGCAGGAAGGTGAGGTGGCTTCGGACCACGCCATTACCGTTGCGACGGACATCGCCGACACTGGGTTCCGCCAGTTGGGCAACGGCGTTTGCCTTAGGCGGCGTGGATGGCTCAAGGCTACGGACTTCCGTCAAGACGTTCAGACCAGAGTCCTGGACATGCCCTTCGATGGGAACAACCTGTTTGGGAAAACAGTGGACGATTCCCTTCAGGCCATTAAAGCGGACACTGAGACGGCCCGGGCCCTGGGAGTTCTGCAACAACGACGGACGCCCTTTCGGAGCAGCGGAGGCAAGGGCGCCTCCAAAGGTTCCGGCGGCGGTTTCTCCACCTACCGTCAAGCGGCCCGCTCATCGTCTCAGGAGGCCTACAGAGGACGAGGCAAGTCTGGCGGACCCCGCCGTCGTCGCCAAGGAGGTCAAGGCGGCAAAGCCTCGTCGAAGCAGGATTGAACCGGCCGTGGGGTCCGGCCCCCACCGAAGCACCCCGGTGGGAGGCCGGCTGGCGAGCTTCGTCAGCGTGTGGGAGTCCATCTCCACCGACCGTTGGGTGCTGGACGCCTTGGCCCGGGGCCACGCGCTCGAGTTCCAGAGAAGGTGCCCGCGCGTCCCCCCCGTGGCCAGGAAAGAACTTCACGTCCCTCAACTTCTCCTGGAGGTAAAAGCGATGCTCAGGAAGGGCGCCATCGAACTCGTCCCAAAGAGGCTTCGGGGCTCCGGAGTTTACTCGAGATACTTCCTCGTGAAGAAGAAGACAGGGGGATGGCGCCCCATCCTGGACCTGCGACGTCTGAACAAGTTCATCAAGGCGCAGACGTTCCGGATGGTCACCCTCCAGCACGTCCTGGGTCAGCTGGAGGAAGGAGACTTCCTGTCATCGTTGGATTTGGAGGATGCCTACTTCCATATTCCCATCCTAAAGGGGCACCGAAAATTCCTCAGGTTTGTGGTCCAAGGGCGTCATTACCAGTTCAAAGCCCTCCCCTTCGGACTACGGTCGGCACCCAGGGTATTCACCAAGTGCCTCGCACCGGTGGCGGCGCAGCTGCGCCGCGAGGGGGTCCACGTCTACCCCTACCTGGACGACTGGCTCATCCGAGCCAAGACTAGGGAGCTCGCCGTGGTTCACACGGCAAGGACCGTCCAACTTCTCACGGACCTGGGATTCTCCGTGAACTACGCCAAATCCCACCTGGTACCCGCGCAAGACGCTCTGGTTCTGGGAGCGAGGCTCAACACAGTGTCTCTTCTGGCCTCCCCGTCGGAGGAGAGGACCAGGACCATCCTGGGCAAGGTGCAGCGGATGTTGGTGGCCGACGCGGCCAAGGTGAGGTCCATCAAGTCCCTCCTCGGAATGTCTTCCTGCATCTACCTCATTCCCATGTGCAGGCTCCGGATGCGCCCGTTGCAGGAGTTCCTGGACGCGCGCTGGATCCAAACGACGGGCAGCTTCGAGGAAAGGATCACACTCGACGAGAGTTTCCGACGAGCGATCCGGTGGTGGGGCACCCGCGCGCATCTGACGGCGGGCTTGGACTTCCAGACCCCAGCCCACCAGGAGACAGTGACCACGGATGCCTCCCTGGAAGGGTGGGGAGCGCACACCGAAAATCTGCACGCAAGAGGCCTTTGGCTCCCGACGGAGAAATTCCTACATATCAACGTCCTGGAGCTCCGTGCAGTGTTTTGGGCCCTCAGGTCCTTCCTTCCGTCCCTCAAGGGCAAGGTGGTGAGGATCTTCACCGACAACACCACCACCATGTTTTACATCAGGAAATAGGGCGGAACCAGGTCCCCAGCACTGTCCAAGGAGGCGCAGGACCTGTGGCATTGGGCCATCGCCCAAAGGATATTTCTGGTGCCGTTTCATCTGGCAGGGATAAAAACACCATCGCCAACTCACTCAGCAGGGAGCTGCGCTCGTGCCACGAGTGGGAGCTACGGCAGGATCTAGTGGATCGCCTCTTCCGACGGTGGGGCACACCCCAGATCGACCTGTTCGCGACGGCGACGAACTCCAAGTGCCGGAGGTTCGCCAGCAGGTTTCCCCAGGCGAGGAGCATGGGCGATGCTTTCTCGTTCCCCTGGGAGGGCCTGTTCCTCTACACGTTCCCTCCCTTGCCACTGCTAATCCGGCTCGTCAACCAGCTCAAGAGGTCACGGTGCAGGATGATCCTCGTCGCACCTGCGTGGCCGAGGCAGATATGGTTCCCGGACCTTCTGGACTTGTCAGCGTCCCCGCCAATCAAGCTGCCAGTGGACGCGGATCTACTCTCCAGAGAAGGAGGCGCCATCCTCCACCACGACCCGAAATCGCTGAACTTGCAGGCCTGGCTCCTGCAGCGCTAGAGTTTGGAGGATACGACATACCGGCCGACTGCAGAGAGGTTCTTGCAAAGGCCAGGGCGTCCTCGACTCTTAAATGCTACGGACACAAATGGAAGAGGTTCTCTGTCTGGTGCCACGCACAGAAGATTAACCCTCTACGGATTACGGCCCCCCAAGTACTGCCGTACCTGCTGACGCTGGCCAAAGCTGGACTGGCACACGCGTCCATCAAGATTCATCTTGCTGCGATCTCCCGATACACCAGAACCACGGGGCGGACGTCCTTGTGGTCTCATCGTCTGGTGAAAGAGTTCATGAAGGGACTGTTCAGATCGTTCCCGCCGGTGAAGGCTCCGGCCCCGGCGTGGGAGCTCAACGTGGTGCTGACCAAGCTCATGGGACCTCCGTTCGAGCCTCTGCACTCAGCTCCGTTGAAATTTCTGTCGTGGAAAACAGCGTTTCTTGTGGCCATCACCTCCGCACGACGAGTGGGAGAGATCCAGGCCCTTTCCTGCAAGGCCCCGTACTTGACTTTTCACGCAACGAGGGTAGTGCTCAGGACGCACCCCTCCTTCATGCCCAAGGTACCGTCGGACTTCCATCTCAACGAACCCTTGGTGTTGCCTGTGTTCTTCCCGCCGCCTTCGTCGCCGGCTGAGAGGACTTTGCACTCGCTGGATGTGGCTAGAGCGCTAAAGTTCTACGTGGACCGCACGAAGTGTTTTCGGAAGACGTCACAACTCTTTGTGAACTTTGGACCTGTCAATCAGGGGAAGGCTCTCTCGAAGGCTTCCATTTCCAGATGGCTCTCCGGCTGTATCATGTACTGTCACCGGTTGGCAAACCGACCGCTGCCTGGCCGTCCGAGAGCCCATTCCACCAGAGCAATCGCAGCTACCACGGCGTTCCTATCTGGTGTGCCCCTGCTGGACATATGCAGGGCTGCTACGTGGAGGTCGACGCACACCTTCACGAAATTCTACTGCGTCGACCGGGATTCCAGGGAGGAGTCCAGGGTCGGCCAAGCAGTGCTGCGCAACCTGTTCGCCTGAGGTGAGCCTGGTGAGGAGGTAAGATGCTTAATGTTGAGTTTGATGTGATGCTTAATGTTGAGCCTTTGCCACCTCCTGTGGTTGTACATGCGTGTACTGCTATGTATTCTTTATTCATGAGCATGTGAATCCATGCCAGACCCCATGCTGGAGAAGGAACAAGTTACTTACCTGTAACTGTTGTTCTCCAGCATGGGTCTGGCATGGATACACATGCGAACCCTCCCGCCTACCCCTCTGCGGCTCTTCACTTGGTCATACTGCCACTTCACGTGCTTCCAAATCTGAAGATGGCTGCCAGAGGCGGGGCTTAGGTAGAGGGCAGTCATTGGCTGTGGTCAGTATGACGCAGAGATCAGTGATTGGTTATTACTACGAAAGACAGATCAGAAACGAAACTGATACTGGTTTTTTCTTTACCGAGGATTCCCAGCCTGACGACGGGGAATATTCATGAGCATGTGAATCCATGCCAGACCCATGCTGGAGAACAACAGTTACAGGTAAGTAACTTGTTCCAACTCCATATATGAGCAATAAGAATTCACAACAACACATCTTTGAACTTTGAACAGTCACTTTCAAGGCTCCATCAAACACCCTGTCCCTCCCTCCCCTTCACCCCCTGACACATGAGCAGTTGGTTGCACAAGTAAATCACACAGAGGAAACCTCCCAAAATCCACTGCCATGGGCCATATAGATCCTTTAGTCCCTTACCTTTGTACTGTGCCCTCTCTCGACATCGTCCCCACCCCGGTTGTCCCGAGGTAACTGCAGGCATGTATTTCATGGTAAACGGCAGCCATTTTTGTTGTTCCACAGTGCCACTTCCATTGGTCAACTCTGTAAGCACTTCCATCTCATATCTATGCCTGGCTGCCGACACCCCCTCCCTCCTACCCGAAATCGTCTTGTTCTTGCATGCCCTAGTCACCACCACTCTAGCTACTATTAAGAGGTTACGCACCATGTGACTCGTCCTTGCTTACTTCCCATCCTCTTCGTGTAGACTAAAACAAACCACAAGGGGCGCTAAGAGCTTGTCTATGCCATCCAGATCACAAACCCAGGACAAGACCTTGCACCAAAACAGCTGCATTTTCGGACCGGACCACCATGCGTGCCAATAAGTGCTCTGCGATCCACACCCCTTCCAAAAACGTGGGTCCACCACACCTCTCTCCCCCTCACCGAGTACATTCGCGGCAGTTTAGCTGGCAGCAGCTGCCATCTATGGATTGTCTTAATAGCATAACATTTATGCTGAGAGGATATGGAGATGGTCTTTGTGGATCTACACATTGTCCTCCACACTTCATCCTTCAGTTCCACCCTGTGGTGAATCTAGTGATACTGCTACTGACTCTCTGCAGGGAAGCTTCTCCTACCTGGCCAGGGAAAGGCAGTAGCTACCCGACTCTGAACCTGGGGGGTGGCTATCTGCAGGAAGACTGCAAGGGGGACGGCCTACTTTAGAGAGGCAAGGGATTATTAAAACAGAATGACCCTTCAAGTGTACTTTTGAGCAACACTCGTGCACCTTTGCAACATGTCTGCATGGTTTACTGTAACATAGATGAAGAATTCCCAAGTCTGCTTAATCAACCTCCCTCTTTACCTTCCCCTCTCCTTTTTAGTACTAAGACAAGGAAGAGGGATAGAAGAATGATGACTAGAAGTGGGAAGAAAACATTGTGCTCTCGTCTTTGGAAAGTATTCACGAAGGCCGAAAAGTTTAAAACACACACGAGCAGAGGCTGCAGGAGAACGCAGCTTCTGCTGACACTTTCTGGAACGCTGAGCTCAAGTGTTTTATACATAGCTCCACAGAGGCTGATGAGAGGGACGAGGGACGAGCGAAGAGAGTGGAGAAGTGTGCCTCTTTGTTGCGAGAGGCAGCCCGAGCTGTCATTAGCGATGGAGAGGAAACGGTTCATACCCCCAGTCAGTGCGAAGAAGTAAGAACTAAGAACGTGAGGTACACTGCAGGTGCCCGGTAAGCCCAAAGAGAGTGGGTTACCATAGCGCTTCGAAGTGAGGCTCTCGTGTCCCTGAAAACACGAGAAAGAGTGATTGAAACTAGTGGAGAAACTAATGTGACCTGTGATATGAAAAGGACAGTGACCCAGTGTTTGGGGATACAACATAATACAAATATGGACAATCTTATGAAAGGATCAATGATCCGGTGCTTGGGAAAATGAGACTGATAACCTGAACAGTTTGCAAAAAGTGTCCGAGAAACCCAGTACTTGAAAAAGGTGATTGATATAATTAGGAACTTGGAGGAGAAAGGGTCGGTGACCCAGTATTAAAAATACATTATTTTGTGGAGGCAAGAGTGATTGAAGAGTGGAAAAGCACTGGCAGGTTAGTGAACCAGGCCAACAGTACGTCTGGGACTCACCCCGAGGTTAAGAGTGGAACATTCTGGTAGGAGGGTAAACCAGGAATAAGGAAAGAAGTGAACTTTATGAAACATTGTGGCAGTAGAGTAAACAAGAACAAGAAGCGAAATATTGTGAAACGGTGAAAAATAATTGTAAAAGGGAAGAACACAACCCGTTTGGAAACTGAGAAAGTTGCAAGCACCCTGGCAGGAGAGTACACCAGGGTAAAAAGGAGGAACTATCAAAGGACAGGAGAATAGTCCTACCCCTTTTAAGCTTTAGACCTACAGACAGACCCTCCAGGATATTGCGGCATGAAATGGTAAATTTTGCGGTACAAACCTTTATTTATTGCAGCATTTTCGTGGCACATTTTTTATTCACATTGACTGGAGGGTGTAAGATTAGCACATTGCAGGAAAGAGGCAGTGTGCAAGTCTACACGAGAGCCAGGGTTTCATTCTTTGTACATTTTGTATCAATTTAATAGGAAGAGTCATAGATATCTCTTGCTTGGCAGAAAATTGTTTGGATTTGTGTCGGGTTTAATGTGCATGCTTATTTAACATTGACAGTATTGATCATTATCCATTGTAATGCTGAAAATATTCCTCTAATCCCCAAACCACCACACACCTCTCTCACCAACACACTTTGCAGGCCTCACCAATTCCCCATCACAACTTGCATTCCCGAACCTCTCACTCTGTCATACACCTACTCAGTTGCTCCGTCACACTGCCAAGTCACAATTTGCATCCCCAGTCCCTGTCTCACTCCAAGTTATACTCCCAACTCACACCTTACGCTCCCCAATTCATCCAGCAGTACATAGTCCTTCATTCTTTAATGCTACTTCTGCATCGTGCATCCTTTGTCCCATTGTATCGCACTCTTCCCTCATCCTTTCTCCCAATCTGCAGTTCAATGCCACTTTCCGGCTAACCACTCCCTCTGTGCTTTTTTGGCAAACTGCTCCCCCTGAGGCCACTCTATCTCTATTTTCTGTACTTCCGCTCCCTCTCTGATTTCTGGTGTGCTGCCCGACTGCTTCCTCTCTGCCCTCTTGCTCACTGTTTCCCCCTCTGACCCACTGCTCTGCCTCTGCTTTCTTGCCTACTGCTTCACATCTCACCCATCACCCGCCTCTCTCTCTCCTGTCCATCTCATATTGTGTAAAAGAAAAAAAGAAAATGTAAAAAGAAATTGCATTACAAAGTAAGGAAAGTCCCGATCATGCAGTGACACCCACCGCGTGCCTATTCGAACAGGCGTATAGGGTTGACTACAATTTCTGCACATTTAAAAGCACATCTTGTTTGTAAATTTGGGATGCGCTTTTAAATGTGCAGAAAAAAACCCCGATTTGCGCTGGGGAGACAATGTATAGCCCTGCCCCATGCACCTCCCGAGCGGTAACTCTCCCAGGTGAGCTCCATTCACCTGAACACTGGCTTTTGGCCCGGAATACAACTTTCCCACCCACTCCAGCACAAAGCCTAACTTGTCCAGGACCTGCATTACAAATGCCCACTTGACTCAGTCGAAGGCTTTTCCTGCATGCATTGCCAGCAGAAAGTGTCCCCCCTTTTGTCCCATGGTAGCAACATCAAGTCCAGGGTCTTTCTCAAGTGTTTAGTGCTTATAACGCACCGCAGCCCGTAAGTATTGGGGCGCAAACCGAACATGAGGCAGAAAAAACTGATAACAACATAACGCACAATGGAAAAGCAAGCAGCAATGGATTGTGAGTCAAATGAGCCAAGTCTAGATCATTATTCGGCAGGGAGTTAACTGTGCCTCACATAGCCCACTTGGTCGGGGTGGATATGTCGCGGCAATACCATCTCCAAGCTTGATGCGAGAATCTTAGTGAAGATCTTTGCATCTATGTTTAACAAGGACATTGGTCAATATGAAGAACACTGCACAGGGTCCTTACCTTCTTTTTAAGATTACCACAATAAATGCCCTTAAAAAGGAGGATGGCAGGTTGTGAGCCCCCTTAAAATCATTAAAAAGCTTGGTTAGAAATAGGGCAGAATATCCAAGTATGTTTTTTAGGAAAAGGATGAAAAGCCCGTCTCCCCTGGCACCTTCCCAGGCTTCAGGCCCTTGAAAGACTGAGCCACCTCCTGCCTGGATATTGGGCGATCTAGATCTGTCACCTCCTCCTCCGTCAAACTGAGTATCCACCCCAGCTAGGTACCCAGCCATCTCAACCCCCCCCCCCCCGACCACCCGAAGATATTTCTGGTGTATATAGGGCCCTATAGTATGCAGCAAAACTAGCAGCTATATCTTCCGTTTGATAGAACACCCAACCTCCAGCTTCTCTAATCTGCTTGAGCGTTCTATCCAACTTTTGTCTCGTGATCTTGTTCGTCAACATGGCCCCAGCCTGATGACTATGTCCGTAATACTTTTGCTGTACCCCCTTTAACATTTTATGAACCGTGTTGTACCCCACCCAGTTCTTGCTGTTTATCCCTTGTTTCGGCCACTATTACCTCCTGATCCCCCTCCCCACGCTACATTTCCTCCCTAGGGGCCACAGTCTTTTCCCCCGTCTTTGCCTCTGCAAGTCTTCTAATCCCCCTCTGCAATCAACAGACCCCTGGTAGTAGCCTTGGCCGCCTACCAGATCACACCCAAATCAACTTCCCCATATCATTAATGCAAAAAAAGTGTTGCAATTCATCCTGAAGGAAATCACGAAAGAGACTGTCCTTCAAAAGTCTGTCATTACATAACCATCTCTTCCTCCCGCCCCTTCGGTCGACACCTACCTCAGGTAATTTCCATCTGCATGATCTGACCACCTCACCACCATGACTTGCACTCCCCGTATCAGATAGCTGTGCCCCTACTCATTAATAACTAGTCATTCTTTGTAAAGAATCCATGCAGGTGAGAATAAAGTGTAGCCCCCTGGCTCCTAATGAAACCCTCCAAGTGTCGCACCACCCGAGGTATCTAACCCTTCGTGCAGAAGACACTCACCCTTAGTCTGCATCTGTCGCCCTTGCCCTGTCCCTGCGCTCCACTCCAAGTCTGGGCCTCGTATAGAATTGAAATCCCGCTCCACCGCCCCTCCCCCAAGATGTGGATACCCTCCGCCCACCCCTAGATTGTGTCCAACGCCGCTTCTATTAAGTCCCAGGATCCCTGATTTCATGCATATATGTAGCCACGGTCATTACCCTCCTCTGGAGCTTGCCTTTCCCCATCAGGCGCCTCCACTCCAAGTCTGGTTTCACCTGGACCTCCTCCAAGTAGACTCCTGGGTGAAATATGACTAGTAGCCCTGGCCTAAGGATCTCCCCCAGATGCTAGCTTCCTCACCTCGACAGAAGTGCATCTCCTGGGCCATCAGTGTGAAAAGCCCTTGTGACCTAATTTCCCTTCCCACTAGTGACCGCTTAGTGGGGGAGTTCCATCTCTGGGATCACAGCCCACTACCACCACATACTTCGTACCTCCCCCTAGTGTGTCTGCCCCATCCTGCAACCTCGGTCATTCCCCCCCCATTCTTTTCCCCCAGGTACGGGCCCACCCCTCCTCCTGAGCTTCCCCCTTCCCATCACCTATCGGGGAAACCCGTCATAGCAGGCGTTCTCAGGAGGGCCACCCATGTAGACGCCTGGAAGCCTCCAGGCCGTCAAAGTGTAGCGGACCCTCTGCCCTGGTGCAAACTCTATTTCCCTTCCTGAGTTAAACCCTTACAAACATGCAAACAAACCAATCCCTGAATACCCTCTCCACTCATGCCCCCATTTTTTGTTAGGCAACCAACAATGCATCCAGACCTTAATCTCCATCCCTGAGTGACGTGCTGCAGCTCTTGGGCCTGTCAACTTCCTGAATTTCCTGGATCCCGACAGCCTGTCCCTTGTCCACTTGTTATTAAAAGCCTTCTCTGTCCTGTTTCTCTTTTTTCCCCCCTGTGATTGTGGGTGAGACAGTCCCGCCTTCAGTCCCTCCAAGACGTCCGGGATCTCTGCTGCATCCGTTAGCCTGTGTGCAACCCCCTGATGCTCAAAGGACAGGGAAAAGGGGAACTCCCACCTGTAGCTAATGTCCCGCAATGTTGTGAGGCGCCTATAATCCCTGCTGCGGAAGAACCTGCCCCTCGATCGGTCTTTGAATATATGGACCGTGGAACCCTCAAAGCTGATTTTCTTCTGTTGCTTAGCCCTCTTCAAGATCTCCATCCTTTCTTGGGGTATTAATGACACTTGGCCAGGGCCGATCTGGGGCACTCCCCTGGCTCTGTGAATGCAGTCAAACTGAATCTTCCTCTGTGGTTCCCCTCTAAGGATGTGAAACATCAGTCGTTCCACTTTCCACTCCAACTCCCTTACTGACTCGCCTTCTCTGCCTGACAGGCCCCAGATCTGTATGCTATTGCAGCTCTACCGGTTTTCCATATCATCTATTCGGAGTGCTGTCCCCTTGTCCCTCTCCTCCAAGGTCCGTAGGCGAGTCTCCATCTATACCTCGAATGTCCACAGAGAACTGGTTGTGCTCCACTTTTTTCCACCCTGGTCTCTATAGAGTCCACCCACCCCCTGAGTTCAGCAAGGGATATTTGTAGGGTTTTTATTTATTGTAAAACACTCAATATGTCTGCTTTTGTGAGGGCTTTGCCTCCTCCCATGCTCGCTGACTGTGAGAGCACCTCCATGGATTCAACCATTGATATAGAACAAGCAGGTCTCCAGGCCTCACCTTCCCAGTGTCACTGAAGAGTCTCACCAATGCTCTCCGTCCGGGGGAGCCTGAATCCCCGGTATCCTCTGCTATTCTTAATTTCCCACCCTGGGAGTAGAACAGCTGCCGGTTTCTGCAGCCTCTCACCCCCTAATGGCACCCCGACATGCGTATACATTGCTCCTCAGCCACTCGCTGATGGCTCCTCTTGGGCAGCCCCACCAGGGAGGCCACCTTTCCGGCTCGGCTCACCATACTATCGCTCTCTCCTTGCAGCATCCCACACAACCAGCTTGCCTACACCTGGGCCCCTGATGCCTGCTGCTGTCCTCTGGAGCCTTACCTTCTCCACCTCAAAGGGGATTGGCTGCAGTCTCTCCTGGCCGCTGTTTCTCGCGGCTCTGCTTTGGTACTTCTTCCTTTGACATAGCCGTACCCCCTTCAGAGGGTCCAGCCTCCTCATGTCTCCTGACAGCGACCACTCCAGCCTGCTCCGTTCCACCTTCCTGAATGCTCGGTCCTCCCTGGGCCCGACACTGCGTCCCGGTGGCATCTGCACTCCCAGCTATTTCCTTGGTCGTCTTCGCACTGTGCAGCACCCTCCCTTATTACTGCAGGCCTATCAGCCTTTGGCCCGCTCAGCTCATACTCCACAGGTATAGCTGCCAGGGCTCCCATCAATAGGCCGATCCAGCCATTTCTTGCTTTCCCTGGGGCTCTCACCCCTGGGGGAGGGTCTTGCACGCTACCCCATGGTTAGGACTGCACTCTCCTACGCTTCAGGTCCCTGTTCTTCTCTTTGGGGACGGTCTACAAAGGTACGCCTTGTGGGGGAGACCGGGGCATGGCGTTCAGGCTGCCATCTTCTCCGCGCCCCCTGCAGGTCTTCCATCCAGAACATTTAACGCAAAACCTTTCACTGTCCCTACAGGGCAGTTTGTGTCATGCTAAATATGTAATTGCTTTAAAATGATACTGTGGAAGTATCAAGGCTTCTTAACAGAGGACTGCTGTTCACCGACTTCAGGCTAGGATTCCTGATAATCTGTGAAACACATTTGGGGGAAACCCCCACAATGATTGGATAAAGAAGATTGCAGAATGGAGATAGAAATGCCTTTTACAACGAATGGCAATTTCTGAGCAAATTATACAATGATGGAGGACGGGCCAGATAAGTTCGGAGTCTAGTCGGATCAAGCCGATCTGTTCTCGGGCCTTACTAGGGAAATATTGCAAAAATCCCAGTTCGGTAATGACCGTGCATCTAAACAGAGCTGTTGTCAGTGCCCATAAGAGTAACTTGAATTTGTCGTGAGAGATATTGTCTTAGTTGGTTAGTAGGTGGTTATCTTTGCACCATAAGTGCTGGGGGCAAAGGTGCCAACTTCCCACTCTGGTTTTTAGAAACAAGTGCAATTGCCTTGCTTTGCCCACACGCATCACTGAGGCTGCAGTTTAGCATCGTTGCATGTCCGAGTCCCACACGGTCAACCTTTGCGCCACCACTGTCCCACTGGAGGATACCAAGTGAAATTTGACATACAAGCCAATGAGCTGTAGGGCCTATCGCTTTGGTTTTGAGTGTGGATGACGGCGGAGTGCTAGCGGTAAATCGAAAATCTTTGATGTTCCAGAGTGCCCCAGTCATCGCCTATACTTTGTTGGGACTAAACAGGAAGAGTAGCTCAGTAGGTTGTGACATTTGCTGAGATGTGTATGCAACTTTACTGCATTGGACCTGTTTGAGCCCTTGTGTACCCAATGCCATCCTTTATTTTTTTGGGGGAAGTGAATTATACTTGTTTTTATAAAATCACTCTATGATGTCTTCAGGTTGATATATCATATAAGTTGGCGCTTTGATAGCAGTTTGTAAGTTCTAAAACTAAAGTGTAGACTAATCTGCTGTCTAAATTGTAAACTTTGGATCCAGGAATTCAGAACTCTAATCCTTGCTCCCCTACTTGACATTATATGATCCTGTGCTAGCAGCTTTACCTAATTGTCCCTTATCTTACTTAAATGCCAAAATTGGGTATCCCCAAGCAGTGCTTCTGTTCAGTGCGAGTTTTGTGTCTCACTCCTACGTTAGTTCATTGTGGAAAGTGTTGATCCATACATAACATTTATATAGTGCACACTCTAAGCAGAAATTACTCTTTGCTCATATGTGGTAACATCACTTGTACATCGTGGCTCTGAAAGAAATTGAAAATAAAGTCAATTTTACAACTGAATGGCACGTGTTCTAAATGTTACGTACACTTCAAAATAGGCAAATATTGTATTATTTTGCATTAGGCCACCTGCTATGTTATCTAGCAACATCCCTGCTAGGAACTTCACCGCTACACTTGGCATTTGAAGGTGTGGCATAGTTCACGTATTCCATGGAACTGCCCTTAAATAATATGTTATGCCTCCAATTTCTCCTGAGAAATGTGCACTAAAATAACCTTGATTCAGGTGTTTGTTGTTGAACCGAACTGCACACAAACCTCCTAGGAGTGGTCTGGTTCATTCCATCCGTCGCTTGCTTCTATTTGAAAGGGGATTTCTGGCATTTTACCCTTTTCTACCGAAATGACCCCTCACGGATTCCCCCCCCCCCCCAGCCCTGACAAAGAAAGCATACTAGCTTTACTTAAGTGGTCATTTAGGGTTTCAGCTCCACCGCTGGCCGTCTTTCTTTGTTCTCTAGTGCAGTGGACAATAAACATGCCCCCGTCTCCTTGCATTGCTTCAGCTATGTTTTTGTTTCCACATAAGCAAGAGACAAACTGAAACGCAGCTGAGGGCATGCACACATTCCCCAAGGCAGGGGTCTGCAACATGTGGCTCTCCAGATGTTTTGGACTACAACTCCCATGATACTTCACCATCAGCTAGCCTGGCTAACATTTCTGGGAGTTGTAGTGAAGAACATTTAGAGATCCAAAGGTCCCCTGCCCTACGGGAAGCATTGGTCTCCACCAACTCCACAAACACTCTGAATGGTGCTCGGGGATCCGACGTGCTTGACCTTGCTTTCAGATCTTGGGTGTTCAGCAGGGCATGTGTTTGGGGAGTAATGGAGTTAAAGGTGTGGCTCCTGTTATGCAGCCCCAATAATAAAACTAGGGAAATCGTCCATGTGCCAGAAAGACACCCTACAGGGATGGACTGGCTTATAGGGAACTCCTGGGTATTTCCCGTTAGGTCTCTGCACTCTGGGCCTCTTTTGTGTGGTAACCGACTTTATTTCCAAATGTTCACATAGGAAAGAGGTCGGGTTTGTTGTTTTATAATTATTTCCAGGGTCTATTTTGGTTCCCAGTCAACCTATCACTTCAATCTAATCCATAAACCACATGGCCAACAAAAGTCCTTTACCTATGTTATACCTTTCATGTGATCAGGTGCGCGTGTCGGGGTTACATCCGTACCAACAAACTGCGTGTACCTCAAATAACTAACTTTGTATTTCCATTTCCCTTTTGCATCAGAAAACCTCAAACTGCACCGCATCCTACTTGTGTTTTTGTTCTTAACATGTGCAGGCAGAGCTGCAGGCAACGGGGCTAGCAAACCTCATTTTGAAATGCCTCGCACCCATCTTCAGCTGGCTAGGTCTGTCCCTGACTGTACTGAAAATGAAATGTTACGAGCGGAATCTCTTGTTCCGTGGTTCCCTCGCCGACGTCCTGAGACTGGGTTCCCGTTAAAGTTCCCCTCTTTAGGAAGGGTCAACCCAATCTCCCGAACGGCAGGGTCATGAGCCCTTTATCATGGGCCCTGTAGTCGTGTGAAGAAGAAGCACAAGAGGATGCTGCGCAGGCACCGAGCAGGCCTTGAATTGCCTCATCCTCTGCTTCTAACATGCCCCTGGCACCGGTCCTGCGGAAGGATGCCATGCTGTCAATCTCCAACTGCCAGCATATTGGGATGGCTGTGGCTGTCCATACAAAGGAGGCATTCTGTTTCCCAGGACCTCACCCTTAGATGCAGTATGCCATCCCTCACACAGTAGTGTGAGTGGTTCCCTAAGCAGGGCCATCTTAAGCACTTTGGGGGCCTGGGGCACGGACACCTCTGGGGCCCCCCTCCAAAAGCCCAAAAGAATTAAGGGATATAGAATATCTAGTGTGCCCCGCCCCGTCTCACTGTAACAACCCATAGCTTGATATGCTGCCTCGCAGAGATCAAAATAAGCATGGTAAACCTCCTTTCAGATACCTTGCACTCTTCATTCATGTTGTGATCAGAGTGATTAACAAGTAGCATTTCAAGGGCAACATTAGCAGTCTATGCGAGGGTACTTGTGTTCAAGCATAGGTACAGCAAACATTTAATCAATAGCAGCCACGTGGAAGGTATACTGGATATAGTATACCTGCAGGGCACAGATTTTATGACAAAGGTACACATAATTCAGAATAGTCCGAGATTAGCTGCCTCAGAGACAGCAAAAGTGCTCAAGCATGGATACAGATGAACAATGGGAAGCAAGGATCAAACTACACATAGCATACCATAGCATAGAGAGTGGATGACGATTTGAAGATACCAGGAAGGTCTGTGTATCCAGACAAACTGAGATTAGTAGTGGGACATGGTTTTCAAGCAGTGTCGCCGTTCGAGAGCAAAGAAACAGGTGGGTCTGGTGTGCAATATATTAATGCTCACTATCATTATAGAGCAAGCAACTCTATATATAGTCAGTGAAACCATGAATGAGTCTTTTTTAAAGATCGTACCGTGAGAACGAAATCACTCTGAAGGGCTGACAATTTTGAAAGGTTTAGGGACTTGCAATTTTAACAAGTGAGGAAATACAAGATTAAATGAGATAACCAGGATCACACATTGATTAAGAGGTGAATCTGGGATTCGTACCCACAATTTCTGGTCTTACCAATTTATTTTTCTAGTATTCACAGAACTGAATTGGAAAATATGAAAATCACATAACCAATATAAACATTTAAAAAACAAAACGTTCTAGAAACATATTATTCAAAATGGGATTGATTCTAGCTTCATTGTCATCAAGGAAAGTATATAAAAATACCAGCATACTAATGGATGCGATCTTAAAAGATTTCAAATAGGTTTCTCTTTTGTGTTGTAAAGCTTTAAATACACCCTAAACACGGGATTGTGCAATGGTATTTAAAAATATGCAGAAAAACCGTTTTGTTGTCACATAGGCAGACCTTAAAATATGCTGGTAAGAAGTCTTCAATATCTGGTCTGCTCTCTTCTCTTCTGTCTAGAACTCCTTCCACTCAAATGGCCTACATGATAGGAAAGATCACGTTATTGGCCAAACAATGCCACCAGTATGTGAGAAGAAAACCTTTTCATAGAAGGCAGTACAGTACTGTCAGTGATATAAGATTTGTCAAGGATCACTGTATCGTCTGCTGGCAAAGCCAGGATCCAAGCATGAACGCTTTGGTTCCACAGTCTGGAATTCGGATACTTAAACACCTCAAACTTTATTGTCATCATTGGAGGTGCCTGCCTAAGTTTTACAACTCCCCATCTAAAAAAAACACTTTCTAGACCATCACCATATTGATGGTATGTTAGTTTCTATAGCAACCACTATCTTGTGCAGGTACATTGGTGATGGTAACACCTGGGATGCTATAGAACAATGTACATTTACATGCAGGCTTAACAACTTCTTACATTGGGAAGGCTGAGTCGGCCCTTGCTGGAATTTGGTATTGTAATCTTGCATGTGAAAGCATATCTCTGCAATGAGTGCTTAACACACTGAGCTATCCTCAGAAACATCGGGACACTCAACTGTATCAATATGTATTTCAACTTTGGCTATTTCACATGATCAATATAATACCCAAAGGAAGGTGAGAGTGCTACAGTTGTTGTGCCACACAAACTATGTATACCACAGTGAACATAGCATTACAGGATGAAAAGATCTGAACAAAATGTACTTGTCAACAACAGACAAATAGGTTTAGCCTTAGCAACACACCATAGAAAATCCTGATGTGGGATACTTAATGTTGTCGACTTAGGGAAACTGACTTTATTTTTTTTAATAACTCTTTCTTGGGGCCCCCTCCCAGGTGGGGGTCCGGGGCAAGTGCCCCTGTTGCCCTCCCATAAAGACGTCTCTGTTCCTAACACTAAAAGCCAGTTGTATTATCACACAGCTGGAATCAACGGGACGGGCCCAGGCATGCACGGGCCAGCCCAGCTAAGCACAACAACTGAATCTGTGAAATTATGTCAGGCGTCTGGTGATTTATTTCTGCGTCGTGGTGTAATGGCAGTGCTTGGAAGGCCTATCTCCCTCTTACAACAACAACTGGTGAAAGGGCCGCAACAAAACCGAAATTTCGGGGGGGGGGCTAACCCTTTGAATATTGGGAGAGGCAAACTTATTTGTGTGTGGGGGGGCAATATCTTATTTATGCCTTCTAATGAGACTATTCTAGTGCTGCTTCAATGTTAGAACCAGTTAATGGTCTCCTTTATTTAACATTTGTATGACGCCTATACAGCAGAAAGTGTTTCCAGGTGCAACAAGACTAAGGGGGGAATGAGGCAGAGGAGGATAAAACAAGAAACAGTCCCACTAGGCCTTTAAGTCTGAAAGCACCCACTTATGGACTGCTGTGAGAACGAGCGGTCTCCTGTCCGCTCTCTACCCTTCTAATCACTCACCTGGCATGCGAGTACTAACCCCACATCACAATTTCAATTGCCTAAAAACATATGACTATGAATGCAGGTGCTAACAGTGAAATGCTTTACGTTAATAATTACAGGGCCTTTGTTAACAGCAAAGCCCAGGTGCAGTTTAACATGTGTCCTGTTATTTTCGGCCAAATGTTCTGTAGGCCAGCCATGTCAAATCAACATAGCCCAACATTGTTTTTGGGGAGGGGGCTGATGCCTGGTCAGCTCAATGGTGTTGCGCCACTGACTGGTGATGAGGGGCTGGCTGAGGTCCGCTGTGGTGTACCGCCCACATTCCTTCGGAAGGCCTTCCTCTGTTTCAACAATCTGGTTTGAGCATCTGTACAGAGTCCCCATGCACCCACTGCTCTGCATGCAATTTGGACCTGTAAAATGTGGCATAACACAAAATGTGTGGGGCCCCTGTGAGCCATCCTGATGGGCCCTCGCCAAGCTCTGCAGCAAAGCACCAGCCGCCCCACACTCTGGGCTGGCCTGGACCACCACACACATGCGCAATACACACAGTGATCATGTTGCTGTATGGGCACACTGCACTAGGTGAAAGAAGTATGTGTTTTAATCAAACCTTAAATCTTTCACTTAACATAGAAACAAAAGGGTTGTGCCTGGCTCCGGGTACACAAATGTGTCAGCCAACTCTGTGCATGTTCAGTAATGTTACACAGTAATGGTTTCATAAGAAAGCATGTTCATGCTGTCTCTGACAGTGTATTCCAGTATCCCATGTACACATATTTTCTTGTTGGCTTTGCTCTTAACGTAAAAATCTCCTGTAACAGGAAGAAAACATGGTGACTGGACCGTTTGCAGCAGGCTTGCTTTGGACCAATTTCCTGTGGCATTTTGACTTTAAAAGGAGAGGTGTGCCCTCTCATTCTTTGATTCGTCTTTCGACCACCACAAGGATACATTTTTGGGTCTTTGCTGGGAGTGTATTTCATTCCAAAGCCCTCTGCCATAGAGCTGAAGACGGAAGGCATCCAACGCAGAGGGGAGCTCTGCTCCGTAACCACCCGCATAGAACAGTGGGCGGGACTGCTGTTGTAACAAGGACTCGCTGCTGGCTGCCCTGGAACCAGCCTCCTGTTCACTGGTGGTGAAGGATTCCTTGTAGGTGCCAGCCAAGATCCCTGGAGTGGATGTGCATGTCGGGTGGACTCCCCTTGGCCCTGGAGACCCTGGATTGGGCCTCGCAGTTGAGCCCAGAGCCCGGATTCCCGCTTTAACCCCCCCACCCCCGTGAGCTACACTGACCCACATTTCGCTGGTCTGTCGAAAGCATTTGTGCAATTTCTCATTGCAGCTTTTATCGCACTATTTTGGATCAAGTCGAAACGCTCACCCACCCGATGCTAAATCACTGCTGCATGAAGCTCCTAGAAGCCTGTCTCACCGTGACCCCCTCCCCCGACCACAATAAGGTCCTAGGAAGAGGTCCCATCCCCAGCTCCACATTTGGGACCATAGTGACTTTTAACCGCCCCAGCCCCGCTGTATGCCTTTTTATTTATTATTATTTTTTTTTCTTTGAAGATATTTTTGGACTTTGACATTGTGCCAATTAAGAGCCCGAACAGTCCTGATCATGTACCCAGATTGCCATTTTGCAACATTCTACATTGTCCCTGTTTTCTTTTAAGGGGTGGGTTTTAGGTAGTGTTTTAGTTGGTTGATGGCATTTTGTTTGATTATAGGTCTCTTTTGTTTGTAGGGCTTGAGACGACATTTTTATTTTGTAGTCTTTGTACTTAATTTGTTTTGGGTTGCCAATGATCAGTTCACAACCCACCTGAAGATCTAGAAAGTCCTCGGCCTGCACTGCCACATGAGGTTGTAGAGGAAGTCCCAAATAAGGCCTGCACTCCCATTGCCTATTTCGAAGTACCAGGAACGTTCACACCAAAATGTGACGTATGATGAGCAAATAAACCAGCAGAGAGCTGCAGTAGGGCTCTGCCCAGTACCTATCAGGAGAACAACACCTGTTGAAAAACCGATACCCAGAAAACCATGGACGGTAAGGTATCCATTGAGAAAACCCTACCAGCAAATAAGAGGAAATGAAGCTAGCCTAAACACTGTCCCGGAAGAAACCCAAAAGGCCTTAATGGAAGACGAATGGTGACGCCACAAGGGCCCAGACTAACGTGCAGAACCAAAAAATGACAGACGAAACGCCATGAATAAGGATATCGTGAACCTAGAAGTGGAGACGATGTTGAAATATAAAGTAACTTAAGGTGTAAAGCAGGATGAAGTTATTCAACCAGCTAACGCCTCTACATATGCTTGAAACCACAAGAAAGCTAGGAAAACAGTGCAGCTTATTATGCTTAGTAGAAGATAGACTGTGGCAAGCGCCACCTATACATATCTACCTCAAAGCACATTATATAAGTGCGGGTCCACTTTACCCAAAAGCAGAATCAACTCTGGTTACTAGAGGCCAAATAGGACAGGATTCGTAGTCCAGCTAAAACGAGAAGAGATGGCTGAATCGAAACTCGGCAGAGGCAACGTGCACCAGGAAAGAGCCAAGGTCAGACCAATAGAAGGAGCAAACAGTAGCTTCGCGGAATCGAAACTTAATAACAGAATAGCATATCTCAGGAAGGCCGAGATAAGGAGGCATAGGCAGGTGGCAAGCCGTATAAGAACTAAATGCACAAATTGAGGGAAACTAGGCAGATTCACGGTGTGAGTAGCACGTGACCATCCGAGCAAGAAGAGGCACAGGTCCACACCTACGCCTGGCAGTCGCCCAGACAGAGAGATCATAACTTTTCCTGACAAGAAGATACAGTTTCGAGGCCAACCACAGCCAACTAATTGACACATAAGGCCAGATGAATCGTGGGGCATCCTGCACCTGGCTGACCATTCTACGTGCTGCTAAGTAAAGTGGAGATTTATGCATGGGGTTGAAGCTAACCCAATCACAATGGACCAAATAATCTAGGGTCCTATAGATAGTAGAACCAATGGGATGTCATAATCTTAGTGACGTCTACAAGAGTAATGTTATAAGGAAGGACCTAGACGGCCACCTGATGGGGTTTATCCAATCCTCTCACTGCGTTACTATATACAGATATAGTACCTATATTAAAGTTACCTTTTCCTAACCAATAGAATTGCATGTTAACTTTTAAGTGTTAAACGTCAATTATGACGAGTTTTGAGTATAAATGTTGTTTGAATGAAGTTCGTCGGAGTTGAAGCGAGATGGACTATCGCATCACTGTTGATTTCCATGACTCCCTGTTTTTTGTACTTGTCATTAAACGGACTCCCTTTGCCAAACCATTGAGGTGTCCTTATTGATTGGTGTTGGAGTAGAAAACCTGCACCCCATCCATCTCAAAGGTGCAGCTATCTTGTCTTAAAGTACTCTGGAGCAATCCCTGACTCTATGGGCTGGCTGGGGGTCTCCCCAGTACAAGGTGAAGGAGGTACACCTTTCGGTATGTGGCAGTTTCATATTTGATTGGGATCACTTCTCGTTTAGCAGTCTTATGGCGCTGAGTAGGATGTTTAGCCACTATTTATCCTTGTACTCCTGCAAATCAATAGTCATTTTATCAGTGCTGGCCAGGAGAATAGGAGGAAACTGAAAAGACAGAGGAGAAATAAGTTGTGTGAACTCAAATGCAGCAGAGACGAGTCAGTGACCTAGCAAAGCGTGCTAGAATGCCTGCAAAGAAATGTATAGAAAACCGTGTGCAGAGTGAATACCGAAAAGAAAGAAGCAGAGGAAGTCCTAAACAATTGTAGACTAGTCAGAACCATAAGAAGGGGAGGGGTAACAGGTCGACAAAGAAAATAAGAAAAGGCGGAAACTCCTGAGACTAAAGTCAAGTGGGGGGAAAAAAAGGAGGAACAGTCGCTAAAATGGCAGAGGTTAAACTGAACCTCGAGGAGTCCAAGACTAGGGAGGACCAGGATCGAGAGATCGAGCTGCAGGATCTGGTATAAGAGCCTGGGAAAGCTGACCTGGAGCACAGCTGAAAAGTGTCAATAGGAGAGCTGACCTGACTCAATGTCTCTTGTGGAACACCGCTCAAGGATGTCAGGTATGCAAAGGCTCCAGTGGAAAGGGATTGTCCCAGAGTGAGGAGCCTGAGAACAACTCGGAGCGGGGAGTGAGATTAAAAAGAGCCCCAAAGTGGGGAGAGCGTGCAACCACCCCAGAGTGGGAAGGATGCAAGATTGAAAGAATCTGAGTGGGAAGAGACAGGCTTGTACTAGAGCACCTGGATAACGTTCCAGCACACTATGACCTGTAGTTTTTGGAACTGAAACTACAGGTTAACGCCTTTACTAAAAGGGACAGGGTTGGGGCAAGCGGCCATCCCTGCCTAAGTCTTTCTTTGTTGTTTTTGAGCTTTTCTTTTCAAATAAGGGAAGTAAGCTGGTTAGGGGAGGATTTAGGACTTTCTTTCATAGAATAGGGACCAAACTTGCACACTTGGGGAAATATTATTTTGAAATTGAACAAATAAAACCTTTAAAACTGTCTCATTGTCTGCATCCTGATGCTGACCTTCTGTAAAACCCACTAGGGGGAAGCATGGCAAAGTAAGAAATACACTGAGAAAGAAAATATCCCGAAGAAAAAGAAAAAAAAGAGAAAGCATGAGGGGGAGAGCCCAGAATTAAGAAGCGGGGAAAATGAACAAGAGAACTAAGCACAGAGACCCTGTGGATAAGGAATAAGGGAAAGGCCTTGCGACTAGAGGAATCAAGAAGGCTGTTAAGGAGCTGATGCTATTCCTCAGCCGGGAAAGACAAAAGACCCTACAGAGGGAAGGGAGCAAGACCCCCGTGGAGTGTCGGAAAGAGAAAACTTCCAACAAAGGAAGAGAGAGTGGGTGGGGGCGGCATGAAGCTGCTCAAGATTGCCAGGAAAAGGACAGGAGAAAGAATGTGGCACACCGTAACAAGGACATTGACCCAACACCTGGACGAAAGGGTAAGCCAAAGAATTTCTTTAAGATTCATCAACCGATTGGAATCCAGGTGACGACTCAAGAACTTATAACCCTTTTTCTGGAAAGGGCAGTTCTGTATAGGAACCGTGCCAACAAAACCAGGAGGAGGAAGCCTGAAAATGGATCAGAAAATTAGAATCCTTAATTAAGAAAATATTAACTCCTTTGTTTGAAATACTGGTGATCCTGAAACATACAATGAAGACTGTATGAACCAATATCATGTATGTCTTGTGTGACCTCATCTCGGTGCCTTCACAGTGTACTTTAAGCACAGACAGACGCCAGAGAGGTCCTGCTTTTAAGTGACTAAGATATATAGACATGTCTCAGGGTTGAGGGTGCAACAAGGAACATTCAGCCTCTATGTGCAAGACATCTCGAGGCTCTACCTCGCGCCTAATCATTATTCCAAGGCATAGGATGTCTAAAAGGGCCAACATGTCAGATCAGATTGACAATACCAATCACCTTATGGTGCTGAAACTCCAAAGAGTCGCTTTTTACCTCCAGTGAACATGAGCAAACAAAGATATCTGGCCCATCCCCACGGTTCCATGAAACCTAAACCTCCATCCTCTGTCAGGATTTGCTTGGACATGCATCTCCAGAATAAAGCAATTGTGACAACACCATCCAGCACCCGCAAAAGATGACATCATGGAAGGCCTTCACAGTGCAAAACTGTTCTTCCAATTGGATTTAAACACTGGATATCGTAAAATTCTCCAGCATGGTCTCCCTTAACTCCACCCCTGGAGGCCATCTTCAGATTCTTTACTGCACGTTGAGAGTCCTCTCCACAGTTCTTACTCTATGTGCCGACTTCTTTCTACAGCTACAACTGTGATATAATTTTGAAGAATCAGATGAGTACTTTCTTATTGCAGGATCTGGGAGCTCATGGGTTCACTAGGTACTCCACTAGAGGGGAGCACAATGTAACTGTTTCCTCGGTTATAGTCCTTTGAGGTGTTCAACCCCTCTCCCCACCATGAAGCAGAAAAGCCTTTCAAAAACCTGCTCTGAATGCAAATTGAATAACATCTATGTGGCGGGCAGTCATGAAGAATGTCTTTACTGGCTGTATCATTCCACAAATTGGACTCCTGTCACATTTGTAAACTTTCAAATAAAACCCTGAAAAACACAGTGGATGCTAGTGGCCTGGCTTGATGAAGGCATTTTAGCCTCAGACTCTTCTTCATTGAGGAGCGCTGTTTCACTGTGTCGTAGCAGATAACCGGACAGAACCACCTATTCTAAGAGATCAAGATTCCATGAAGGCACCAGAGGGAAAGGGGTGAAGAGGGATGATTCCACCCGAACTCAGAGGGGTCTTGATGAGTCCTCGGTTTCTCCCAAGCCTGCACCTTCCTCGTCTGCAAAACAGTCAGTCCACTTAATCGATGAAAAATCCATCTACAATGACAACTACTATGGGCCTGTCCTTCAATTTTATAGCCCCGTCAACTGTAGAGGAGCAGATGTGTAAGTCACTGATAGAGCCCACCCCCTCACCTCCGTCATATTGGATGAAAGACAAGAAGACACTGTATGACACCAGTTATTATCCCAATACCGTATTGAGTGGATGAGAGATGGTATGCACTTTGACAACCGTACCGAATATACCCTGAACTGAAGTAGTAGCAGGAGATTTGCTGATACCACTGAATATTGAAGAACTGTAAAGAAAACCTGACGGGTGCAAAATGACGTTATAAGGAGAAGATAAAACACAGTGAAACTATATAAAAATACAATGAAGATAGAACTGAAGAAGCAAAGTAACATGCATACAAGTGAGGAGAATTCATATATACAAAGAAGATAAGTAACCAGATGAGTAATACACGTATATACGCAGGTTTGTTGAGTCATATAGACGCTTGCAGTAGAAAATAAAACACAGGTAAAGTGGCCATATTGAAAAGATGGACACTGGCTCTGAATAATAGTAAGCAAAGATCTCGAAGGAGAGACCAGGGCTGCAGAGCTGGCAGACGCTGGAAATACAAATCTGTGCATGAACAAGGAATGGCTGTTGGCTGGAGATCATGGATGCCACAGCAAGAAGTAACTGAAGTGTACAAAGGGAGTCAACGAGGATAAGCAATGTACGCCAGACATATTTCTCTTGGATTAAGTAAATGAGCGAACATTTGTCAATGCCAAGTATGTCCTAATTTACTAGGACTATGAAAAGCATATGTGGCACGGAGCAACCAAGTCTCCAGAGGCCGAAGAAGTAATGACACCTGACCTAATTGAATCAAATAGCACTAAATAAAAGGTGAAATGGACAAAATCATGGTCTTTTCACACGTGGTGCAAGACCAGAAAGCAAGGCCTATTCATGAGCCCCAGATGAAGATGGAGATGTACCTTAACTCCCCTTTAAAGTTCCAGAGAAGAGAACATCCAGCAAGGTCAAGCACAAAGGAGAAGCCTTGGCTGAAGGCTTGGATGATGAGATGGTAGACTAATTGGGCAGTACTCTGACTTTGTTCTCTGCACCTGGGTTTTCGTTTTGATTACGTGGTGCTAGTGAGCAGAGTGTCCATGGTTTAGAGAAGATACCAACCTATCATGAGGGCCTATGCAATAATGAGCATACAAGGTTGCAGGGGCCAATCTGCTGCTGTCGTGCTGCTATAATCTGTATTATATGTAGTCGGAGGGAAGTTCGAGGCTAGCCTGCCTGATGAGGGGCAGCCAATAATGTTACTAAGACTTAACAAACATATAGGTAAATATGTTCCCCCTAACCATCCCTCTGTCTGATGGGTTTTATTATTTGCCACATTGGATGATATCGCTGATGCACATCGATTTAAAGCCTGTGTACCTGAAATGTAAGTGATGGTGTGGACTACGATTTGTTGTTTGCCAGGTTTCCCTACTTTATTGAGCTGATAATAAAGTAGTAGTGTGCCATATTCTTTGTCTGTTTGGTTATTTGGGTCCAAGATTGTTTATTATGGTAATCCTGTTCTGCGCATGAGAACGCTCCGAAGTGTTAATGCACACAACGATGGTCTTTGCTGACTGCTTTGTTCATGACGTATAGTCCTAAGCTGTCCAGCCACCGTTGACTACCACACTGTTGGTGGCTAAAAATATGGTGACTCCACAGTGCACTTGTAGACGACCTTGTCCACGACCACTTCATTCACAGGTTCTGGGATGGTCCTATTGACAACCTCATTGACTACCATTACTTCATCATCATCCGCCATAGACTAGTCTACCTATAGAGACGACAGAACAACTTATTTTTTTTTGTTAAATTTTATTTATTAAGCTTGACAACACCGAGAGGAAGCGAGCAACATAGTATGACATGTGATGACATATACAACAATTGCAGTCAAAATTCAGCATTTTATACATGCAAGGTGGCAATAACCAGGTAGCCCCAGGGCCCGGCGTGGACTGTAAGCAATACACCAAATCAAGAGATGGCAACGGTGGGAGAGGAGGGTGCGGATGATGCATCCTCAGAGTCCGCAGAAAGAGTTCATATAGGAGCAGAACTGTGATCATATGTTCCTGGGCCTGGAAAGCAGTGGCTGCTGACTGGACAATGTTTCCTCCATGTCTGATGCCCACGTTACAGATCTGAGCCATTGAATGTGTGAGGGTGCTCCAGGACGGAGCCAGCATAGCAGGCTACGTCGTGTATCGAGGAGCATGCAGAGACCTGCACGCTTTTTAGAGTCACGGCCCAGATCAGGAAAATCGTAAACGGGCAACGTAGCAGAGATGGGCTAATCGTGTGGTTTAGGACTGCAGATATAGTAGAGCAAACCTCTTCCCAAAACTGAGCTAGGTGAGGGCAGGACCAGCAAGACCCCTTTCCAAAATCTATGACCATCATGGTCTACATCCAGCAGGACGTTCATTGCAAAAAACGTGGTCCCCAAAAATATGCGCGATGGAGGTGTCGTAGTTCCAGCCCCACCATAGGGAGGATGGGACTGATCATTACCACTCTCTGAAAGCAAATGGAAAGAGCACTTGTAAAATAGGGTAGGGTCAGGAGGGATAATTCTCACCTCTTTGCCATTAATGGAATCATGACTGTCCTAATTTACTAGGACTAATCTGTATTCTATCAGAGAAAGGTACCTATTATGCACTGTAAGCTATCAGAAGTAAGGCTGAGACACAACGGTGGCATTCATTTGGGTATAGACTTTTATTGATCAAGAAATGGTTGGGGAAATGCCCCTCTGTCCCTAAAACTAAGAGGGGGTTCCCTGCCTCAAAACTAGTGTAATTGCCAGGATGTCCAAAATAAAACATTTGTTACTGTCGTGTCTGAGAACCTACCTCTATCTCCAACACTAATAACCTAAAACATCTGTGCAAGGATGGTATCTTCTCAAAGGGACAGTGTCCGTTGTGACTTAAACCAACAGAAAAGGTCCCAGCCTTTCTGTTAGTAAAAAGGGATGAGAAAACAAACAACATTTAGATATGCAAGATTCCAACACTAGGGTAGTGCTCTTTTCCCCTAGATTTCTTAACTTAGTTCCCTTTCTTTAGGGCTCCTGAGCTTGTTTGCCCCTTTTGGTAAAATGTCACTGGGCTACTCAGAAGGATATACTTCTTGGATTCACAGTCCTTTATCCCACCAACTTGGCACACTCTGCTATCGAGCATAGGATTCATTTAATCAGTTACAGGGTTTTTGACCCTCTTATTCGCAACCTTGCATGTTGGTGCGGGTCCTGGGCTCTCAATACTTTATATGACTTGGTTCACTCTCCTGCCAAGCAAGTGTCCTCTCTGGAACGGTCTCCCCTTCTCTCACAGGGTCCAGTACCCTCTTAATCTTCGTCACTTTAAACTTTGGTTTGCCATTTGGTTACAGTTTCTACACTCGCACTGAAAGCGTAATGTCGGCTTGTTTCACTTCCCTGCCAAGTGTATAACTCTTCCTGCTTATCTACTTTCACATTCAGGCCCCCAGACCCTGTTGTATTAAACTTCTTATCCTTTTCATGGTCCACAACACACTCCTTCCATTTTCTATGTACAGCCTGTTGCTCCCCCGAACCTCTGGGACCTCCTAGATAACCTGGGTACCTGTCTGTTTCTTTGGCACAGGTACCAGTGTTTCCCATATGGCTGCGTCCCTTCTCGAGCCTCCGGTAGTGATCGGGTGACCGGTGGGATCTACACCGGCTCTGCATACATCTGACACTTCCAGGTGGGGCACACTCTCTGTCGTGCATCACCGGGTCTTGGGATGTCCAGAGGGTTCGCTCAGATTCAGCCAGAGTAGTTGTCCCGTCCCGGACCAAACTCTGCTATTCCCGTTCCTGCGGTCACGTCTGCCTTCGGTTCGCATCTGCCGCGCCGGCACACAGCTCCTGCGGTTCCTCCTCCAGAGGTTCCTTCTTTCTAGTGTCCCAGCTGAGCTCCATTCAAACTCGCCTTGAGAAGCTAAACCGCTCACACTGGTTCACGAGCGTGATCCTTGCACTCCTGGTCATTTTCTTCACAATAAAAGTTCCAAAACTAAATTCATGATACTTTGTACTTTTCAGTTTTGTCTGGTTTATTGGATTGACTGACTTGGCAAAATTGGCTTTATCTAAAGAGGGGGAGGAGGATTTCTAGTTTCAGACTGGTTGAGCTTATTAACGCAGGGTCCTACCACGTTCTCCGATAATGGTTGTCCCTAATCCCATTCCTTACCCATGTGATCTTCCCTCATGCACCACACCAGGGGGATTATTGCAGTGTGGATGCACCACCCTGGTTGCATAGGAAAGATCTCCCCCCTAGGGGAGAAGGGACGATATCCTCTGATTCACCAGAGCACACTTAAAAGCCATGGCAAAACCACAGCTGAAGCATACATAACAGGTTTGCAATAGAACATAGAAAGTAGATTCAACCAATCAGCAGGCTTGAGAGCATCTTCCAATGTAGTCCCAAACCAAAAGACTTTGAATGCCATTCATTTTATTAATTTATTGTGCATTTGTAAGGCGCTTATACTTCAAGTAAATTGTGTTTCAAAGCACCCACAGGGCAACAGGGAGGGAACATGGGAAAGAAAATCAATATAAGATAGAGGCGGACCTACTAGCCCTTGTGAGAAATTCAGCATAGCCTCCCGTATTGCCCATTTAAGCCACCTAGACAATTTAGGGGAAGACACTGGATCATAACGCCTACGAAATTAAACAAATCTGGTCTAGATGTTCTCACATTTGCTGTTTCATATTGTTTCAAATAAGATAAAATACAGAGCTCCGTATTGTCCGGGAAGGTTGGAAATGCAATGACATTTGAACCTGATTTGGTGTGTTTAGTAATATGAAAAGAAACCCCTCATGGATTGATCTTACAGATGTTGGTGTTTAAAGGCTTGAACATGTGAGACCCATCAAAAGGCTACCAGACAATGCAGTATAAGAAATGTGGCCGCCAAATATGCAAGTATTGACATGTAAATATGAGGCCAATTCTGAAATGCTGGCAATACTAAATCCATATCACAGAAAATAGAAGATCTATGTAGTGGGAAAAACGTAACCTTAATGCCCTGTGACAATCTTGTAACCAATGGATGTTCACCTGCCAGAGAAACCTCAAATCAAGTCATAAGTAGAAATGCCTGATCTAAATAGGTCCTCTGTCCAATAGGAGTCTTGTGTGACAGCACTGTTGAAAAATGTGCAATCTGAGTTTACACCAGCCAACCCAGTTTGTACAGGCCTAACTATGATCTGGTTGCCCATGGTTTTTGGAGGAATGCCAAAGTTGTGTTCAAAATGCCTGCAGGTTGTAAGCTATCCCTGAAAAGAGCCATGCCATGAGATTCATTTTGTCGTGTCATATTGTATTTTATTTAATATAGTGCCTTATGCCAAAGCGCTGTACATAAGAACAGTACAAACCATGAAGTCAATATTAAGAGTATTTCAGCAATTGCAAAAAACCTTCACTAACCAGAGAAGAGAAGGTAGGATCATAGAGAGACCCGAAAGGATGAATAAACAGTAATGGAACAAAGAGAGAGGGAGTGTATTCCGGTGTAAGGGTGCTAGAAGAGAGAAAGACCGAAAGCGAGATTGAGCAAAGGGTGTGCGGGGGCCTACAAGAAGATAGTGAGAAGTAGACTGAAGCGAGCGAGTGGGTAGATGGAATGAAACAATCAAAGAAAGATGGGGAGGAGCAAGACCATGGAGAGCTTTAAAAACTAAACATAAAAAATACATTTTAAACGGTGATGAGGAGGCATCCAAGTTGAGCCAAAGAAGAAGAAATAGAATCACGAGGAGCCATCAAACAAAGAACACAAATAGAAACATTAAATACAGATATCGGCAGAGCGAAGCGAGATAGGAAGTCCAAAGAGGGCAAAGGAGCAGTAGAAAAGCTGTGAAAAGATTAAATCAGTAACTTTGTGACTTTAAACGTCATAAACAGACAGGCTTTCCGAATGTTGTACAGATGAAATCGACAGGAATGAGAAGATGGAGAAATATGATGACTGAAAGAAAGATCTGAGTCAAAGAAAAGACCTAGGTTACAGGCCACTGATGAAATGGGTAACTGAGCTGGATGAAATGAAATAGAAGAGGGTGAAAGGGGAGAAGAAATAGTTCTAAATGCTGCACAAACTGAGGTTATTTTCTTTCCTTCTACTACTAAGAAGTTATCTGACATCCATGATTAGATGAGATGTAAACAAGCACTAAGTTTGGTGAATGTCATTGGTGAAATGTAGAAATGAAAGAAAAAGCTGTGTCGTCAGCGTAGAAGTGATGTGAGAACCCAAGAGAAGAAATGACCACAGCTAACGGAAGTATAGAGAGAGAAAATAAAAGGACAAAGGACAGAGCCTTGAGGAGCACACTGAGCCTTGAGCCTTATTTTGTGTGCTCTTTCAGAAGCATCCCAAATGGCGGTAAAAGAATGAGCAGGTTTAGGGATGGGTCTAATGTTATGTGGTACCAAGTGGTGGTTGGTCAAAAGGGTGTAATCAAGATAATTGTCACTTGGAACTGGACTTGTTGGAGGACCGGAGGAATCATCACCGGATTTAAAACTTTTGGAAGTGATTTAGCTCCTGCTGTTGCCTAGGCGAGCTTGGCTAGCTTGACACCAACAGAAAAAAGGAGCTAGTCTTGATATCCCAGGTCAACATGTGCCATACACAAATGTCTACGTAATAGTGATTCTGTATGTTTGGGAAACTATACATAGGAGACTAAATCAGACAGCTAAGGGACATTTGAAGCATGGTAGATCATACATAATGCACAAAACATTTAGAGTTTGTATTTAAGGCACAAGTTAGATTTGTGCAGAGCTATGAATTAGCTCTTGGACATCAAATGATCAATGTATTGCACATGGTGCACATTCATAATGTATCCTTTGTCCTCATATATCAAAGAACAGACCTGTGACTAGGGCTAGCCAACTGAAGATGCATGGACATTTAACCTTGGCCTTGAGGTCTAGTATGAATGGACCTCGTAACTTCTGAAAGTTCTGAATTGGTTCTTTCCAGGAGTAGGAACAGCAATCTGCAATTGTGTTCATATTGGCAAATATGATGTGTGGACCCTCGGTTTCCTGAGAAGACCAATTCTCAGACAGCTGTTGCTAGCTTTCTAAATTTTTTGTATCTGTTACCCCTACTTTAGTTTTATCTGTCTGAGCGTGGAAAGGTTGTCCATTCTCAGTCTGATTTTGTACTGCAACATGTTCTTTGTGATCATTTATCACAAGGATCTCCAGTTTTTATGCAATTGGAATTCCCTCTGAGAGCGTTTCCCTCCAGTGAAGTCCTCACCATGTCAAGACCCCCATCTGATGTAACTGGTATCGAACTCTAATGAAAAAGGAAAATGTTACCCAATCTGAATAGTCTGAATTAACTTTTAAGTGCTGGCTTTTTAACCTCTAAGTTCTCTGTAATGAAGGGGTCCAGGGAATGTCTTGAATGGATGTTGACAGCAAGCCTGCTACCCTTGCTAACTGTTTCAATGTTACCATTTGTGCCGCTATGTAAAATCTCCCTCCTGGAGGACACCCATCGGGGCATGTGGAAGCTGAAGGGTGAAATTGTCCGTCTTTTTTGGTGCTCGTAGAATAGTTGGATGTGAGTCACTGAGATCCAGACGTATTGACTTGTTGCCTGGCCTCAACACTGCAACTGTCCTCATCTTGAAGTGCCAGGACACAATATATTCATTCAGAAACGTCAAGTCTATGCCTGGTAACGATCTCTTGTCTGTCTTCTTTACCAAGAACTTATTGCTGAACTTTTTTTTTTAGTCTCACCGTGTTCGATTGCTTCCTCCTGCCACAACCTCTAAAGCAGTAAGTGCACCTGTGTTTGAACTAATAGAGATGGACATGATGAACGCTTTTGGGTTGGATTCCTGACACATTTTACACAATGGCCTTGAACTGTGTCCAGATATTCAATACTTCTTTTGGTAAAAATCTACCCCCTCCACTCCCCACACACAGCCAATTATGTAAGAAACTTGTACATACTTATTCCTTAACTGTTGTGTCTCCACTTATGCAACCACTGCCCATTTGCTTCCCTCCCTTCTGATAACAGAATGTTGGTCCACTCCACGTGTAACTATAGGGGAATCTTTCTTGGGACCACAGATTTTCTGGAGTATAGTGCTCAGCTGGTCGCGTGGCCAAATAGTTTAAAACCGCTTTCTTAAGGATGTCTGGGCCTTATCAAGTGTGGAGAAGTTTGAAACAAATTTGATGATTTGCTTCACTGTCAAGTCACCAAAAAAAAACCTAATCGGAGCCCCCCAGCCTCTCACTAACTCCCAAAAGTTTAAGATTTCTTAATTAAAATCCCTTTTAGTTCCTGAGTTAGTTTTGTTGGTATCCTCAATTGGAGGTATACGCTACTCTGCTCCTAGCGTTGCACTGACTTACCGTACAACGGCAGGATCGAATAGTCACAAATATGCATCTATATTGACTATCATTGTCTTGGTATTTATATTCATTTCCTTCGCCATGAGATCCCCATTTCCATTATTGTATAGCGCTGCTATAGTATGCCATCACCTCACTAGGACGAATTAGCCACACATACTCATTACACCATAGATTATACTAATTACCACCGAGGTGGGGTTATACTGTTCGCCATTACCTAGCACGAAGGAAGTTTTGTACTATAGTGCGAAAAACTATAGTAGCCACGGTATTCCCAGTTGGATCTATAGATAATCACCTAGCTAACTAGACGCCTAGCTCACTCAGTCCAGAATTGCCCTACTACCCATGTATCCTACTACACTACACTGCACGTAGTACTCAATCGAATGGCCCTTTTTTGCACAACCGTTCCTATAATGGCCACTCTTCTACCCACGCCCCAGCTCAATCCTCAACCTGTGAGCTTGAAACTATCATCCACCCGTACAGACCTAGCACCTCTGTCCCCAGAGGAATGGATCAGCCGCTTTGCCACCCCACCTACGCCACTGATTCCGTGTCCACTTACTACCAGGAATGCTAGACTAGGATCTCGGTTCCTCCCAAAGGAACCAAAAAACAGGCTATTCAGGCCTAAGGTCACCATCAAGCACCCCACTGCCCACTCACCCATCAACATAGTGCCAGACATTACTGCTCCCTCAGCACTCCAACAAAATGCACTTGTCTTCCCAGGCATGAAAGGAGCCCTTATCAACGCTCGATCCTTAGCAGCCCATGCCCTGGATATCGCTGACTTCATCACATCCAACCAACTGGATTTTGTAGCCATATCCGAAACATGGCTTAACCCAACTTCTGGACCCGCTGTAACATTAGCGCTCCCTGACAACTACACTATCATCAGAGCCGATAGAGCCACAGGTAAAGGGGGCGGCATTGCATTTATTGCCAAAACCCACCTCGGCTTGAGAGATTTCTCCAGCACACCACTACTGTCTGCCAAGCTACTCTGTTAAACTACCTCTCACCCCCAACCAGACCCTACTTTTACATCTCATCTACCGGCCGCCCGGCCCCATATCCTCCTTCAAAGATGACATCGCCAATCTCCTAACACAACACACTAAACCAAACTCGCAGATCATCCTACTAGGTGACCTACACCTTGCACTCCACGACCCAAAATATGCAAACGCATCCACCCTTGGGAATACCATCTCCCAACTCGGATTCAAACTTAACATTACCGAACCAACCCACAATAAAGGTAGGACCCTAGATTGGTTGGCAGGCCTCAACTGCCCTACCACTATCCTAAGAAATCAACCACTTGCCTCGTCAGACGACCACGGCATCACATTCTCTATACAGGAGAAACCATCCATCAACACAGAGGTAAACAGTGCCCCTTCCACCATGTCCTGGAAAAAGCGCAACTTAACTATAGAACACCTGCTGCCACTGCTACAGCCCATCAACTCGCCCAACGTTGACAAGGACCCCACCCTTCTAGTGGAAAGGTACAATAAGACTCTGGAACAAGCAATAAATAAGATCGCTCCCCTCAAGCCCTGAAAAGCCAAACCTACAGCCCACCCAAACAATTGGTTTACAGCAGAACTAAAATCACTCCGTAACAAAAAAGAGCAGCCAAAACCATCTGGAGAAAATCTCCATCCACCACCAACAAAGAACTTTGTCGCTGCAGCCACTACCTATAAAACTGCTATTCATAACACCAAAAGGGAAATCTACAATGAAAGAATCCAGAATGCTAAATCTAATACTAAGGAACTTTTTACTATACTTGGGGGAACTAGAGTCACCGGCTTATCCTGCTGACACGTGCCTGAAAGATACCGACTGGTGTGCAAATATACAGAAGACTCGATCAGATAAGATAGCACTATTACAAAATAAAATTGAAACAAACAACAAAAAGTACCTACTAACACAAACATTGTCACAGATTCCCACGTCCACCAAAGCCCACTGTGTACCCCCTTCCAATTTACACCAGTTTCCATCAAGGAAGTAGAAAACATAATTCTTGGGATAAAACCCTCCAACTGCCAAGGTGATCTCTGCCCAGCTTCGATCATCACGGATGGCGCTAGAGAACTAGCACCATTCATTACAGCGCTGATAAACTCATCCTTCAAAAACTGTTCAGTACCCGATAATTTCAAAGAAGCATGGGTCAGACCGCTTCTAAACAATCCTAACCTAGATCCTAGCATCCCCACCATTTATAGGCCTATAACTACCGTCCCCTTCCTTCTAAAAACGCTAGACCGTGCAGCCTACCTCCAAATTCAGAAACATTTGGAAGACAATGATTTACTAGGTCTACGTCAGTCTGGTTTCAGACCCAGACATGGCACTGAGACAGCTCTCCTAGATCTAAAGATACAGATGGATGAATCAAAGGACAAGGGCAAACTAGCTATCCTCCTACTCTTGTACCTCTCAGCAGACTTCGACCTTGTCGACCATAAAATCTTGACTAAACACCTAACCTCAGCAGCATCCTTCTCACTGAATGCTGCTAGCTGGATACAATCATACCTTTCAAACAGAACCACTAGGGTCTTTTCCCCCTCAGCATCTGCTCCGCCAGAGCCCATCAACTGTGGAGTTCCGCAAGGATCTTGCATCTCCCCCACACTCTATAATATATTTACTAAGCCTCTTTGATCGTCTTGACAATCTGGGTGTCACCTACACTAATTAAGCGGACGACACCCAGATCCTCATCACGCACACTGGTTGCTATATAAATGACACAAAAATTATCAACATCTACCTAGAGATCCAAGCATGGATGGCCACCCACAGTCTTTTATTTAAACAATGGCAAGACTGAACTCCTTATCGGCTCCCAAGCCAGGCCTAACAAACTAGACGAAAGCTATTCTGCCTTCATCATTATCGGAAACACTATAAAAGTCTCTAGTGACGTCAAAACACTTGGTGTGTGCTTGGACTCCACTTTATCCCTCAAAAAACAAGTGAACACCACAGCATCCACCACGGCCTACACCAACAAACTTATAAATGCATGTAAACCTTACCGATCAACCAATAGCCTCTTAACACTAGCCAGAGCATTAATCCTCTCCAAGTTGGACTATTGTAACACTCTATTCCTCGATTCCTCCTTACAGAACTTAAACTCAAAGTCCTGCAGAACAACGCCTTAAGATCAGCTCTAAATATTCCACGCTCCAGCCACATCTCTTCCTCCAGGAGGGATGCACTTTGGTTACCCGTACATGACAGAATCCCATTACAATTCCTAGTCATCACGCACAAATGTCTCTCGAACACAGCACCGAAATACCTCACAAGCACCATACCTACCTACAACCTAAAAACGGCTGGAGGATCCAGCTTCCCAGTGCTTGCTGCCAAGTGCTGGAATTCAGTAACGCCAGCCATTAGATCTGAAACCCCATTCTGGGCCTTCTTAGCCAAGACCAAATCTTGGCTCTTTTCCCAATCCACCAACTAGCACACCAGACTAGTTCCCACATTGTACACTGTATACATTGTATATAATATGGGTCTGATTCATGGAACGTTTTCCTATGGGATTGCGCCATTATAAAACACTTCATGAATCAGGCCCTAAATATGCTGCACACACAAACGGAACATCCTTTCATGATTGTATACCCCAGCTACTGATGACTGTAATTTCCTTTGCTAAAAGGTCAGAACCTGCCTGACTTAAGCTACCTGTAAATACATTATCTACTGTGTTGTGACGCTGTAACTATGTAGTTGTAAATATTTATCAATTGTATTCTATTTTGTAACCTACTATGTATTCAAGTACAAGCGCCCAGTTACCCTCAGGTTAGGTGCGCTATATAAGTAATAAACTAAACTCTATTTTTAGTGCTTGTTAAAAACCTGCACAGTTTCTGACCGCCAGTGCATGGAGGTGTGAGAAACCTGAAGGTGTCTCACCCGCTACTCCCCGGAAATCTGTCGTCCAGGTGATCAGGACACAGCCATCGCTATTGCATCCAGTTCCTGGGGGTGGACCAGTGAGAGAGGATCACCTGCCGAGGTGGGGGCGAGGGGTCTTGGGGGAGTGGAAGTGGGACACCAAGGGTTGAGAAGCGGTATCCCTTTCTGTGTAACACCTTTTCCCCATCCTACTCTGTAGGATATTTGGAGGCTCTACCCACCCCACCCCCCCTTTATCCATACGAACATTTTCTTGCACTGTGACAGACAACAGACTAACACCAGAGCCGTTTACCTGACGTGTCCCAACACACGGGTCCGGCAGAGTCCGGCAATTGACAATAACCATGCACACCTGACAGCCCTTTACCTTGCCCACAGGGATAAAAGGTAGAGCACGAACATACGCTTGAAGCAAGGCCGAACGCACGAGGAGACTGCTACACCAAATCGGTAGTTCAAACAGAGAAGAAAGGCAATGAGACCTGTAAGGACGCCGAAGGGGGGATTGCTCTTGCCCTTTTCAACTCCTGTCTGCGAAATCTCTGAAAGAGAAATCCTAAGACCGGGAGATACAGCAGACGTGTGGAGCAGCAGATGACAATGGTACATTTGGGGGGGGGGGGCCCTCTCGCATTGATAATGCAGGCGGAGAGACAAGCTGGCTACCGTGGTACTATCCTTTACTCCAGATATCAAAGAAGCCAATGGGTTCGGAGGAACCTGAAAGCAGGCCGAACTGTGTTGAGCCCAAGGTTGCAAGTAGCAGCATTTATGAACGCGAGGCATACACAAGACAAAGAGCTTGTGTGTATGTTTTGAACGGTGGTCGGTCATTTTTTCGAAAAAATGTCAGAAAAAAAAATGTCGAATTCCGGTTTTTAAAATTATATATTTATTTTGGGGTTCGGGATAAAAAAAATGGGTAAAACAAAAAAAATTTAAAAAGGGGGGTTGGGGGAACCCCCCCCATTTCGAAAAAAAAATGCATTAAAAAAAAATTCAACATTTTTTTTTCGACATTTCTTTTCGGAAAAATGACTTTCGACATTATTGGTTTCGAAATTATGACCATAAACCGTTTTGAACTTTAAAGAAAACAGTTGAAGTTCAGGTGCAGAGGGGTCCGTCGCCACGTGAGCACTCATTCGAAAGGCTCTGACGGGGACCTGTTTTGAAACCACAAGAACCAGAAGGCCCTAGGAAAGGGTGGCACGAGGCGTCAGAGTGGTCCTATGAGGGTTGCACCAAATACCTTATACAATCGAAAAAGTCACTGACCCGTTGCCAAAGTAAAGCTAGGAGAACGGAACCCCGCTTTCCAATAAGGTTGTGAATTGTGGCAAGTGTGAACCTGACAGATATGCTAAGAGCAGGTTTTTCTTCTCATAGCTTTCTATCTGATGAACATTAGCAATGCATGAACTGTGTTAAAATACATGAACTGTGTTAATGAAAAGCCGTAGTGAACCCGACGGAGGGAGGTCCCACACTGCGAGAAGGACACCAGCCCGACGCAGGGAGATCCTGGGGCAGAGAGCAATCGCCCGTGGTGTAAGATCACCAAGAGAACTTTGTTATTGTGAAACACCACAGGCCTTCTAAGGCAAGAGACTTTTGCAAGAAGGAGACTTAGCTTCTGAAGGTTTTTGATATCGCCGAACGGAACTGTGAACCTCATGCTGACGAGGCCAAGGAGTGTGCTGTGCTCGAGAGTCCAGCCTTGTCCCATGTTTCAAACGTGGGGAAGGGCGACCCAGTCATACTATCCTGACTTATCATTTGGTGAACACTTCTTTCTTTTCGGGTGAACATTATCCCAGACTCTTTTGGTAGTTTAGTGGTAAGGATTGGCAATAGTTTTCTTTTGTATATGCACTTTTTATTTGACTAGACGCCACTAGGACTGCCTTATTATTTGATGGTCGTAGCTTGCTCCCATCTTCGATTTAGGTTTAGATTAGGTGTTTATCTCACCCATTATAAACACCCTTGAACTGTGATCAATTGTCTGTCTTTACTGTTGCCACCATGAGTTCCTTAGAGGGGTCTGAATGTTGATGCTGTGCGAGCAACTGCTGGTAAAAAGGAACGCGTGTTGCTGCAATATTGGTGTGTGCATGCAAACAATATTCAGATTAGATGACATACGTCTCCGACCACAAGGAATGATGCTGTGCATATCTCGCATTCCATCACTTTCAGTGAAGGCAATAATCCATTAAAGCCCTGTGTTATGTAGAATGAAGACCTAGAGACTCCATACTATAAGAAAACACACATGGTAAAACTGTTTTTATGCAGAGATCCTTATCTTAAAGGTGTTGGAACAGCGAGAAAAGAGGACTTGCTGCTGCAGTGAAAAGTGACATATACCTCCCTCATGGGCAGGATTGGATTGCCTACAAAGGGGAATTGACTCTGAGGAGGGGATTTGTGGTTTTCTTTGTGCAAAATATTTTCTTGCTGCTGTGTAAAATAAAGGAGAGTGCATAATAGCTGCCTCTGGCCCATGCCATATAATCGGAAGTTCATGCCCCCTTTCAGCTGGATCGTGTCTCTGAAAAATATTAGTTAAGTAGAAGATTCCATTCAAATTCCAGTCCTGTTCCTTGAATAATCCTGATAATGTAATCAAGAGCGAAATCTAAGATGGATCCCACTGGCCTGGGATCCATCTGGCCTGACCACTTAGCAAAACATAGAAGAAAGTAGGTGGAGGGCCGTGCACTCTTGGTTCACCCCAAAGGTGTGTCTGGTTGTACCAGGAATCACTTGGTTCAGATATTGAATACCTTCGTGCTCTCCTCGCATCCTTCTTCGCTTGTTGGGTCATCTGGCTCCCTTGGTTTTTCTCTGTACCAATAACTCACTTAGTTCTCAGTAACGCCACTCTTCTTGTGGCTTTCTTAGTTCATGTGGGTTTCTGTGACCCCTCTGGCTATTTATTCTATTCAGGTTTCACTGGCTCCTGTAACCCTTCTTCTCTCATTCAGTCTCCCTCTCTGGGATCCTGGTTCAGGGTTAGGACACCTTCTTCCCAACTTGCTCTTTCTACTCTGTCTCCCTCCCATCTTGGCAACCCTCGTACCTTTGGCGTTGCAGGGTCTGCTCCAGTGAGGGTGTCTCTCTTTGGCAGCAGTGGCATTCGCCATGGCTTGTTACTCTGAGTTCTTTTCCGATTCCTCTCGTCCTGCTCTCTCGGTGGGAGTGGAAGACTCACGCCTCCCTTGGTTCCTGGTTTCGGCACCAGGCCCCAGAGGCGTAGACAGGGTAGGGCCTGAGCGGGAAAGGCCCACCCACAATCTGTAAATGCCCACTCAGCAGAGCTGAGTGGGCATTTACAGATGTTAATTACACTGTGATGGGTCCAACTAAATTAGCTTCAGGCCCCACTTGTTAGACCATCCTGGGTACGCCTCTGCTGGGCCCACCATATCCTCTGCATGGTTGCGCCTCCAGGTAGGCTTCTCAGGCCCTACAGGTCTTTCTCTGCACCACAGCTGGCTCCGCTGTTCAATGCGTCTCCGCCTGTCGCCGACGTACTCTCGTCTGAGGCCCGCATCCGAGTATGGTTTATCCTCCTCCACTCGAGGTTCGTTGGCTCTTTATTTTTGCTCCTGTAATGGAGAGGGGGCGTATTGTTTAACACAGGCTGTCAAACATGTGGATAGTTCAGAATTCCTTTGAGACGAACGCATAGATGTATTGTCAGCATTACCTTGAGCCAAAAACATACATATATTGTCCGTATTTCTTATTCCCACCTGTGTATAGGGAGTTCCCCATAGGAATGGGCGTCCCTGTGCCCTAAAGATGCCTCACTCCCAGTGAGGTCCTGGTTTCCCAAAAACCTAGGGAAGGTTTGGTTGAGCGGGCTCACCACCCTAGTCTCAAAGGGGGTGGCTCCCCCTTGGGAAGAAGGGATGAATACCCTGGATGTGTCCCTCTTAGCAGTGTCTGAATGCTTTGTCCATTCCTAATGAGATAATCCAGTTTCGAAGTGGCCTGGCCCACCTTCACCTGACATAATGCAAAAAATATCACAATCCTCTTAATCCCAACATGATCAGAAAGGATGTCTGACAGGCGGAAACTATTGGCCAATCTATATTTAACGTACAAAGGCTTTCTGTATAAACTCCTAACAAATGTTAGCGATGGTGGTACGTGCAACCTGTGTGGTAACCATCTTGAATTATAAAAAGATTTCTGCTTCGTTTTAACACATCACCAGCCTGGAAGAAATACAAATGACCTCCAATATTTTTAGATACTTTTACTACCTTTCCATCCAAATGTTTGTCCTGGCTAACTCTCCTCTAACTTCTATGGCCAAATGTGTTTACAACCCTGGGGAATATCTCACATTTTAAATATCAGTAGACGGCCTGACCACAGTGCAATAAGTGTTTCCTAGAATGTGCTGTAGTTCCTGCAAGCCAGTCTGATTCCTTATATACAGCATACTTGAGATTGGTTTAGTCTTGATTTCTGCCCAGTTTAGGTTTGTTTCCGTGAACTTTGCCCTAAGACCCTCACATATTGGGTCATTCTTCATCAGGACCATACACCCAGAGATCTTTCATATGAGGCAGAAATGTCCACAAGTGACAAGTGAAGAATTGTTTCTTTAAAGGTATTTTCGACATGTGTGTACTGTGAGAAACCTGACGGTATTCTCCCACCTACTCCCTGGGATCTTCCATTCAGGTGGCATGGGAAGGGCCATTGCTTTTAGAGCCTGACACTAGAGTGGAGGTCACAGGGATTGGGAGTAAGAGTACCCGAGGACGAGATATGGTATCCCCCTCTGTCCCCATTACACATCAATCCCCTCTCCCTCAGCCCTAATGGGGCATTTTCAATCGCACCCCATCTCCCCCTCCCCATTTCCAACAAGTACTGTGGCGAGGAAGAGGCGACAGAGAATGATGATTACCCGTACTCACAACATAGGGCTACAAAGTGAGGCCTACCATATAACACCTTTGAATGGTCCCACTAATGGAGTCAGACAAGGGCAGGCACCTTTCTCCAACTGTGCTCAACTGACTCCCATTTACTCTCACCTACAATATATAAAGGGTGATTCTGCCAGGATCATTGAGCAAGCTAGGATTGCTGACTAGAACCAGAAGGCCAAGGAGCAGAAGGCAGCAAGGAGAGGAGCCCGGACTAACCGGTGGAGTGTGTGAAGACACGCCTCCAGTGTGTGTGAAGATGGAGCGGGATTATAGGCAGCCTATTGCAGGTGGTGAGACCCTGGCCTTGACCCAAACCTCGACCCAAACCCATGTGAACTTAATTGAACTGCTCGCTGCGCTACTGTGGATGAGTTTTGCGACGCAGAGAGAGAAACTCGGTAGAGTGCAGGTGGCCACAGCAGGAGCATTGTGAGAGGAAGAGCTTGGTGAAGTGAAAGCGGGAATACAGAAACGCGGAAAAAAGGTAATGGCAAAGCGAAGCAAGCGAAAGCTGAAAAGCAGCAAGAGAAAGAAAATGTAAGAAAAGGTGCGCTAGAGGCACGGATGGAAAGACAGACTGCTGGTGGAGTGAAAGCAGCTAAGAGGGGGTGCGAGTGACCCAAGGAGAGGAGCACAGGTGACGCGAAACGGAGAGAGACAGTGAAAGGAAAATGGACAGTCATTAGAGGGCGAGATCAACATGAAACTGAGAAAGGAGTGCAAGCGACCTAAAGGAAATGGAGGGTGCCAGAGAGCATAGTGAAAAGTAAAGAAAGTGTGCAAGAGGCACTGAAGGGTGAAAAGCAGGTGCAAGGGTGCACGACAGGAAACAAAGGTGTGCACGGTACAGAACAAAGTAGAAAAAGGACAGAGGGAAAGTAGTGGGGAAAGAGGTCAAAGAGGTTGCACCTGGGAGGAGCAAAGAACCTGGCGTTCTCAAAAGGCTGCAATACTACCCCCATGTAAGAACGTACAGTGAAAGGTACATCCTGACAAGAGAAACCTTTTGTTTGCGACCAGGGGGACCTAGGCTTGGGGAAGGGGACCCTAAGAGGCCCACAAGGGGCTTTGTTGAACTTTGGGAGGAGGGGCCTACGCTTGGGGAAGGGAACCCTGGGAGGCCTAAATGGAACTGTGAATCCTCAGTTGACTTGCAAAGTAAAACTGTGAATCCTTTGACCCAGAGGAGCCTAGGCTTGGGGAAGGGGGGATCCCGAGAAGCCTAACAGGAACTGTCTTTTTGTTTGGAACTGAAAAGATCGAAGATTGGGGAAGGAAACTCCAAGAGACCCAGCGACCCTGTGAACTGTATTGGTTTGCTGCAAGAGCCCTACGTGGAAGGTTCCAAGGGCGACCCTTTTGAGTCGAGCTATTCTGAACTGGCAGAATCACACCGATTGGTAAGACTACTTAAAACCAGCTGTGGTGTATGTTTTCTTTTTAATCGCCATTTTCTACCTTTTAAGAAGACCCCCTATCACATTTGGTTTAAGATTGAGAGCAAGCATAGGTTTGGACACAGACTAACTTTGGTTTTGACTTACGGACATCGATGGCCCTTAGAAACATCAGTTGAGGGAACAACCCCCTTCGAGTTGGGGCCAGATGGGCATTACACCAACCCCACAAAGTTTGATGATATAGGTTTTCAAACTGTTACTTTTGTGTTTGTGTCTCTCTTGATACCATGCCTGTCTCACAGTACCCAGAGATGCACCGCTTTGCTTACAAGGATAATGCACAACTTTACTCTGTGCTGTATTACGATGGTTTAGGGTTGTTTAGACCTGCAAGTGTAAGCACAGCTGCCTTCAAATGTGATTTTCCTTTATGCCTTCCCCATGTCCTTTTAATTGGCGTGGTAGTCTGCAAGATCTTGTCTGCGAAGGTCTATACAATTCTGATAGCCTCATCCTTTGTCCATCTGGTATGGCCCTCAGAACCTCACCAGGTGTTTATCTCCTGATGGAATGACTATGTACAGTAGTTGTATATCTTGTACTGATCAATATGCAGAGTTCTGCATCCTCATCAGAATTTCCAGCAGTTTCAAAGGTATCCAATTGAGGAAGTAGACCTTTCAAATGATTAGATATGATGGGTTACAACAGCCCTCCACTAAGAAAAAAAATCTGATAATGGAGTTTATTATTATTATTATTGTATTGAGTGCGGATCTAGCTCCGGGAAGCAACAGACTGCTTTACAGATGTATACAACAATACAGATACACAACAGAGCGCTTTACAGATGTATACAACAGTACAGAGCCAAAACGGAGTGCTTTTCAGAGGACAGTTGATTCTCCATCGCTGGATAAAGTGCAATGATGTTTTACTTCACAAGGGGGTGCCTTAAAATGTAATGCAGTGTGCCATACCATGCCACAGGATGACATTCGTTCAAGTGTGTTTTGTTTGCTATATTTGCTACTCTTGATTATTGCCAGTTACTCACCAGACCACATTAGACCAGGCATAATGTTTTTTTAAAGGTTTTATTTAGTACAGTGTTGATGGTGATCTGTGTGTCCCAATTCTTTCAGTCTCTTGTTTGCACTGGTCTGGGAACTTTGTCAATACTCCCCATATAATAATTTGCTTCATATTTTCATCCTTGAAAGTCTGAGTATGGACTTTAATTCCCACCAGGCAATGCTTCTCCTCAGTCTCCTTCATAGACGTCTCTGTGAATGTAGACTTTGAAGGCACGTCCCTGCACGCTCACACCAGACAAAATAAAGCCTGCTTGGGGGGGGGGGGGGGGGGGGGAAGCCCTATACACTTTTGCAAGGTTACCAAGTATTAATTTCTTCCAAAATAGGAATGCATCAGCAAAGAACTCTGCTGCTGCAGAACTTTCTGAGGTCCGTTAGCATGTGCAGTACATTATAAGCACAAAAAGCATCACTAATGATATCGTATACAATACAATTCTACAATACAGATTGGTAGAGGCCTATAGATGTAGGGCTTGCTCCATATAGGATGCAAGGCCATTGGTCCATCTTTAACTGTCCATCTCTGTTCACGTGGGTACTACTGGGCTCGTCGTCCATGGTGAGCTGACCTAACAATGAATGGGCTACTCTAACACACAATGTTCTTCTTACGATTGTAACAATGCACTTGGAAGATACAGGGATGGGCTGGAGGGAGAACAGAGGTCACACTAACTCGCATACACTTCACTTGTTCCAAGACAGATCAGCAACTCCCAAGGTCCTCCACCTTAGTTTTGAGCTTTAATTCTGATGCCACCCTGCCCTTTGCTGCACAAATCACGTGACCCTTTCCTGAAGGCGCGATAGCCTTGTTTTCAGATCTTAATGATCAATCGAGGGGGTCTAAGGGTTTTATGGTCGGTGGTCTGGGCTTGGATGGTACTGTGGCATGTGGGAGTCATGGGATGAAAGCATGGCAAAGCCATATTTGTCATATGGGGATCAATTATTTGTTTGCTTGCTAGGCGCTTATACAGCAAGTACATGTTTCTAAGCGCCCACAGGGCAAGGGGGGGGGCACAAGGGATAGATACATATTGAATACTCAACAGAGGAGGGGAAAGTAGGACGAACCTGCTATGCCTTGTGAGTAATTCAGAACATGGAAGTGCAGCAAGGAAAGGGCAGAGGGGGAAGGTGCTGGAGTGTTCGTGCTCGTGAGTGAGCAACAGATGAAGTGCATGGAGAGGTAAGTGCTCCACGGCCAGGAGCTGTGTTGGGTGTAAGTGCGAGCCTCCCGGCAGAGGGAGTGCCAGGGCAAGTGCTGAGAGAAGACAGAAACTTTGGCGATTGGGTGTGGGAGGTCCGGGCCCAAGGATGCATAAGAGCCCAGGATACCAATCATAGAAACTGTGAGCCTAGCAGAGGAGTGGAGATGGGAAGGAGGAGGTAAAGAGGAAGGTCTTTAGGAGCTTCTGGACTTTAAGTCCTGCTCAAGGCATAGAGGTACAGGGAGGATTTTCCATAGAAGGGAGCCAGCTGAGCAAAGTGATCAACCTCCTGCCCTCTGTTTAGCAAAGCACTTTACACACAGAGTTGGTGCCAGAGGAACGTAGAGGTCTGGAGGGGGAGGATTTAGTGAGATAAAGTTGACGATAGTAAGGATCCCGAGCCCAGACAGCCTTGTGGATGATGCATAAGGATTTGAATTTAATACGTGCAGCAACCGGGAGCCAGTGATGACTTTTTAGGGCAGGAGAGATGAAGTCCCTGGACTTAAGGCCAAAGAAAAGCCTTGCTGCCCTATTCTGGATTAGATGGAGAGGTGGAAAAAGGTAGATTCGGGAGGGGGCTTTTGCAATAATCAAGCCTAGAGAGAACCTGGGCTCGGGTAACTTTGAGCTTCTGGAGGAAAGTGAGAAAAGGGAAAATTCCTCTGAGAAGGAATAGCTGAAAGTGAGACTTCTTGGCAATGTCCTGAGTGTGAGGGAGGAAGGAGGGAGAGGAGTCGAAGATGACTCCAAGGTTTCTGACTTCAAAAGAAGGAGCAGAGGGGAGAGCCAATGGAGGGAAGGCCAAAGTGAAGGGAAGAAACAGGGTGTAGGGGTCCCGATGGGAAGGATCTCAGTTTTACAGGCGTTGTGGGCAGGATGGCCTTGCTTTCTGTTCTGTGGGATGGTACTGCCAAGAGGCGCTTCGCTCCCTTATGAACTTGCAGGGCACATTCTTCCCAGGCGCGAGGGCCTGTAACTTTCTGAACAATGGAGGGGGTTGTGGATCTCTCGGATGTGGGCATGGCGTTCACGCTCATGCAAGGGGCCCAATACTGATGCACAAATTATTGTTGCCGCGCCTCTGCCTAACTTCTAAGATGGCTGCCATTTGCCAAGATGGCGCTCCCACCCGCATCTACCATATAGCTTGTAATGCATGCAATAAGGTGATCTTGCAACCCCCTTTATGCGTATCCCCCGCCCCCTCTGGATGCGCTCTATTAGCATCTAGTTCTTGTTCGGTATCGCCTAGGAGGGTGGGAAGACACTCTCTCCTTAACGACTTCAATTCCCAGCACATGATGGTTTTCCTCAGCCTCTTTGTTTTTTTCTCAGAGCTGTGGACTACATTTCCCAATAGGCAATTTTGTTTCAATTCATCTTTCTTATAGGGCCCGGGGTGCATATGTTTCAATCCCGACCCCCACATCGCAACACTTCTCTCATTTGATTCTTTGCTGACAGCCTCATCCTCAAACAGATGGACAAGTTCAGATTCCAAGTCCCATAATGCTACCATTCTTCACTTTAACATGATCATCTCCTGGACTGGCTTGTGGCGTTATTACTCTACACCTGCTCTCGATCTCGCCACTCTGTTTATCTCACCTCCCCTTCTCCTTCAGTTATCTGCTTCTTGCACCTCAATTCTCACCATATCTTTCATTGTGAGTCAACTGTGTGTGCGCTCCTCACTGTAGCAGACCTCCATCCAAATCCTTGTTCGCACCACGTCACTGTCTGTGCCAGCAGCACTTTCCCCACTATCAGCCTTGAGTCCACGACTCATTATACAAGTCTCACTCCTGGGTATTGTGATGAATTAAGCGGGTTCGTCCAAAGGGAAACCCACCCAACCCCCTCTCCGTGCGGCTAGGAAGGTGAGCCCTCTCCGCAACACCCCCCCCCTCCTAAGGGTAGAGGCAAATGGGATCTCACTAAGGACTACATGGGAATGGCACATGAACAAAACAGCATACATTCCAGAGACCTGAGTGAAGAGAAATCTAAAACCTACTATTTCCAGTCAAAAAGAGGATCTGCCCCTTTTAAACAGAAACCCCCATTTAACTGGGATGAGGAGACTGGAAGAGGAGGCGAAGCCGGCGCGAGTCGAGGCAGAGAGACTCCTACGCATATTATATATGCTAAGGAACTGGGAGGTGTTAAAAATGTGAAGCGGTCAACTTTGTAAAGGTTTTACGTAAGATCCATTTTATTAACTTAAAAGGGTTTAATAAATGCACCCTATCCCTACCCTGAATAGGATTTCCCTGCCTATCAAAATAAACTAAAGAAAACACTCTAACAAAAGGAATTTGTCCCTCACATGTATACATGCAACAAACATATGAACGAAATATATGGCAAGTCAAATATAATAATAAAAATCAGTTCTATCCAACATAAACTTAATAACTGTATCCTTGAAACTTGGGCAATGTTCCTTTCCCCAGATTCAAAGCAGGAATTTGTATCAACAGTTCAGAATTAGGAAAGTTCTGGTGATGAGGTTCTTCTTGCTCCAGATCTCTCACTTAGACTTTCCAACAGTTCAATAGGAATAACTCTTTGTCTCTCCACTTTAGCAAAGAGTTCAACGCTACTCCTTCTTAAGAAACAAAAAATACTTCCATATATTTAGCAACAGCGGTGTGTTGTCGAGATGATTTCACAATGATTCACAAGATTTTGTAGTGGCCTTGCCACTACTTCAGTCTTAAGCCACAACACAGTACTTCAACAACTTCTTCCTGGTCCACCACTAACCTGCCAGGTCTACTACTACAAAGTCCCTTGCCCTTGTATACTCGCCTGTCAGGACTAAAAGCTCCTAACAATACTAAAAGTACTTCTGTTGAACTGTTCACTTCACACAACCTAGTAAAGTCTTTTGACTTTCAACAACTTCAGCAATGAATAGTTCTTCTGAAAGACATAAAATGCATTGGTGCTGTTTATGCCATATGCCACGCAGGTTATGCTCCTCTCCTCCTGAATACATTGTCAGGGGGAGGGGGCAGGGGGGATAAAGACAGTCTTTTGGCTTTTATCCACATCCCAGAACTACGGGCTGAACTATTAGCTATTCTATTCTCTAAAGTCTGTGCGGATGGCATAATGCCGATCTCGTGGAAAACCTCTGGCACTATACATTGCCTATGACTATTGAATACATTGATTATGCAGTCGAAAGTAAAAGGGAATCCCTATCTGTACGTAGCAATGGTTGACACTGTGGAGCATGATCGACTATTGTCAAAATTGAAGGCCTATTGCTGCCTGGACAGCCTTTTACCTGCAGTCCGAGGATTGCATGAAGATACCTTAGTACAGGTCAGATTGGAGAGCAGAGGCACCTTCACACCACCGATAACGACTAGTAGAGGGGTAAAACAGGGCTGCGTGTTGGCACCTCTGCTGTTCAATATCTATCTTGCTGACCTACCTACTACATTGGGGAATGTGAATAATTGCCCTCCCAGACGTGGTGGGGAGAGGGTGGTGTGCATATCATATGCGGATGCTGTGGTGGTTTGTGACCAGACTCTCCGGCTTTCATAGATCTTTAGGGGAATTGCAACGCTATGCGAATCAAAATGGCTCGGTAATCAACTATGAGAAAACCAAGGTGATGCATTTGGCACATAAAGAAATGAGTATACCTATACCTAAGGAGTATATGCTGGGAAATCATGTTGAAGAGGCGAATTATTTTAAATATGTTGGTGTAGAATTAAATACCAAAGGTGACTATGCCTGAATAATAACTAAAGAGGCAAAGATTAGCATTAACAGTGATGATTGGTATGCATGTTGGTGAGAGTTCAGGTTACAGCTTCCATGGAACACTTTTACTCAATAAGCAATGATTTTGCGCCACTATTTTATATGGACGTGAGGCCTTATGCTTGTGTCATATGGCTTGGTTGAAGGTTAAAGAGGGAACGTTCTGGAAAACGATTTTAGGACTGGGTCGCAGTGTACCTATTGAACTGATCAGACTGGAACTAGGACTAATCTCTTTACCAGCGCAGGCATTAAAGAGAGGATGCTTATATATAAAAGCTAGAACCAGGCCAATATGTCCGCTATTAAGTCTACGATGAACTATTGCCAGTGCGGAAAAGAGGGATAGATTCAGAGTTGGTGAAAGCCACATTTGGCAACATTGATTGGAGCCCTGATTGGGATAAAGAATTCCATATTCTGCAAACGAAATGTGTGGTTAAATTGAAAGAATGGGATTGGGCTGCAAACTATACTCATCTTGCCAAATTGAAATGTATGGTGAGACGGTTAAACTTTTGCAGACATTGAAGGTCCCTCAGAATTACCTTAAGCTCTGCTCATCACCAGCTTTACGTAGATTTCTTCTGTTATTAAGAATGAACAAACTACATGTGCTGGTGAACTTAGGCCCAGAACTGGTATTAGTATACGAAGATAGGATTTGCCGTATGTGTGGCCTTGGGGTCAATATTGAAACTGTTTTGGCATGCATTAACTGAATGTCGCACGAATGGTCCATTGTATATGAATATGCTGGGAAAGATTGCCAGTAGTTATGAGAGCACCAAGAGCAAGGCATTTTGGGCCTATTGCTTGAATACCGAAAAATAAATCTGTGCACATCGCGTTATACCATGTGTGGCCTAAGGTAAAGGAACTTATGAAATAGATCAATAATAGCAATATTGTATGGATGTGAATGCTGATTAGGGAATAGTGCATTAATGTTAAGGTATGTAATATTTAAATTATTACATTATAGTCATTTTCGTATGTGATGTTTTGAAATTAGTTCCTAATATCGTTTTTAGGAATATTTTTAGAATAACTATGTGATATGTTGGAACTTAATTGAAATTTTCATTAGGGAAACTCTTAAGGTGTTAAATGAGTGTCATCTTGAAAATGACTATATGTAACACTTGTAATAGTGTTCATATGTATGTTTCAATATGTATGTACATATGACATGGACTTTATGTGGAAAGTTCTTTGGAACTCGTCACATTAATAAAATAATAGTTCATCTTAAGCAACAGCAGTGTTTTGTCAGGATGATTTCACAATGATTCACAAGACTTTGTAGTGGCCTTGCCACTACCTCTTCTCCAGTCTTAAGCCACAACACAGTACTTCAATAACTTCTTCCTGGTCCACCACTAACCTGGCAGGTCTACTAATACAAAGTCCCATGCCCTGGTATACTCGCTTGCCAGGGCTAAAAGCTCCTAACACTGCTACAAGTAATTCTGTGGTAAATTTCAGTTCACACAACTTAGTAAGGTCTTTTGACTCAACAACCTCAGCAATGAATATTTCTTCTGAAAGACATGAAACACATTGCTGCTGTTTATGCCACATGCAACACAGGTTATGCTCCTCTCCTCCTGAATACTTTATCTGGGGGGCTGCTCTCCTGCCACAACAAAGTCTTATGGCTTTCAACCACATCAGTATCAACATTTTCAGTATGGGCTGCTGCTTCTGGGAAAACATAAAACACATTGGCACCATTTGTTACACCGTTGTGATTGCCACATGCAATGCAGATTATGCTACTCTCCTCCTGAATGGTTTCCATCAGAAAGGCAGCTCTTCTGCCACTCTTGTTTTCCCACTCTTGCATCGTCCACAAGGCCTTCTGGGGCCTCAATACCTTCAACTCTCTCTTCCTAAATATCTTCCTTCTCGACTTCTTCACTCATCCGCCTCCAACTCCCTCAGGGTCAGTTGCTTCTCCAAGCAACGAGTTGGTGGTAGATCGCACTCTTCGGCTGGGGCCTCCTTCTGGAACAGCCTCCCTGCCTCCCTGAAACTTGAGGAGGACCACCTTCGGTTCCGGAAGCACCTTAAAACCCTTCTCTTTGCTTCTGCTTTCTCTCCCCCCTCTCCCCTGCTGAATTCCTGGCTGATGCTGAGACTGCACTGGTTACCTGGCCACCCTTCTGTTCTTGGGCCCAATCCCTGCCAGTTGCACGCCTGCGCTGCCTCCCTGGCAACCCCTGCACCCGGGGACTGTTTTCTGTATCCCTACAGTTCCCCCACCAGCACTTATGTCTGCACTTGCCACCAACTGGCCTCTTTTTATTTATCTTGTTTATTTTATCATCCCATGTACTGCACTTTCCCCTCCGCCACCCCCCAGACTTTTTCCCTTTTCGCCCTTTCCCTTGCACCTGCGCAATCTGAATGACACCTGGCCTAGTAGGATCGTTGTCTGTCTTCCCTCTGTTCCCCCTCCCTTGCCTCGTCGCGCCTTGAAACACTTGTGTATAGGCGCGTTATAAAGGCCATACCCTATCCAAATGCTGATAATGGCTTTTTTATCACACTTGCTCTTCTTTGGCTTACACAATTCTTGTTTGATTTTTTTTTATCAACTATTGCCTCTTCTCATAGGCAATAGGGGATATCATTGGTTTGCTTCTTAATTGCCCTCTTTTGGCCTTGGCAATATTGGTTCTTATTAACTTGCTTTTGCTTTGCCCTCGTTGGTTTTGCTTACATTGGTTGTTGTCTATTTCTTTCACTATTGCATATTTTAGTTTTGGCAATTACTTTGATCTTTGTAATTATAAAAATAACCTTCTAATCTGTTCCCAAGGTGGGTATACTGCTTCACTAGCCGCTTTGTATCAGATTGGTATGCAATGTTATTCTCAATCTGCCACTATAGCTTCTGTTCTTTAGTTCAGTATTCTATATTATTAATATTGGCCAGTGGGCGATTACAGTGCGTTCCCGGGTCACGCAATTCTAGTGAACTCACTGGGTGCTGCATACACGTATGCTTGCTCCGCTGCCACTTCTGCTTCCTCTGCTTTCTGGTGCAAGGTAATCTGCTTCTTTTTGCTTCCTGTGGTCCCTGCCTGTCGGGAGAGGAGCATTCCTCCCTCCGCGAGCACTCTGGTGCTCGCCGGCAACCAAAATACAAGTTACTTTGGGGAAAGCTTTTTGACCACGCTTCCCGCCGCACAACCTCTGCATTCAGGGCCCCCAGGGTAAAGGCTTGCTGAAACAATGCTTCCCACTGCGCAGCCTCTGCATAGAGGGTCATTAAGGGTAGAGACCCTCATGAAGCCGGCATCCACTTCACAAGCAGCAGTGACTCTCGGCTTCCCTTCAACTTCTGCTGCCACTGCAACGTGGAGTCTCCACAATTACTCCACCTTTTGCTTCTCCCAATGGCCTGCACCAGTCCCTCTCAGATGTGGGTCATTAGAATCACTAGACTGCCCCTTGCAGTCTAGTGCCTCCAAATCCCTCTTCCTGTCCCAGTATTGTGGGACCTGAAGTCCCCAATGTTCAAATTATATTTTTCTTTCTGCAGTGTTTTTAAATACACTTTCTTCACTTCCATTATTGATTATATTTTCAGGAGGAATGCTAAAACGAGTCTGTGATTGGTTTGGAATCAACAGAATTATCTTTCTCAGAACTTAAGATGGTAATGTTCTGATGTCCACATTTAACTTTTTCTTGGGGACTACAAGAGTTCTTACCCTTATAGATGTGGGCATTAGGAGCGGGAGCTTTACGACTGATAAATGATTGTTAAGAAACGAACTATCAATGTTGGCCAGTTCCCACATTCACAATCTCCTAAGGACAACGAAGTTGTCCGTGCTGATACGTTCAGGGTTCGCTGCTCCCGACAATGCCCTGTATCACTGGCGCATTGGGTCTTTGTTACAGCCCGGACCCGTTTCTCTGAACGTGTGCGGTTGACTTGGAAACTAGGATGCTTTTCGTCCTCCCGTGGTCACGTGCAGCGTGGTACGCGATCATGTGACGCACGGCTCATAAGCTGTTTCAGGAAGAAGCCCGGCGCTTCTAGTTTAGTCAATTTTCGTTGCGAGAAGCTGCTCTTGGTTACGTTTCCTGGTTTCTTGATTATGGTTCTGTCTTACGGATTCTGCCCCTGTCTTGCGCTTTGATTTGTTGTTCCAAAATTTTCGCTTACGAATCACATTCTTGCCTGGGATTATTGAACCCTGCCTGCCGTACGGACCTTCCTTCGGATTGCCCTCGTCTGTTTGGATTCGACAGCCAGTTGCCGACCTAATTTTCTGCTGTACGGACATTCTTTGGCTGCTATTTGCCTGCTCACGTTGCTCATTCATCTGGCTGCTGAATTGCCGGGAGGCTTGCATTTCCATTATACTCGGCGACCCAAAACGTACCGTGTATACACCTCAATCAGCGGAAGACATCATATAATTTCGAGTGTATCTAACTCCATATTTGAACATTGATTCCTCCGTAACACCTGCTGATTGGCTTCCCACTATTCCGTCTGGGCTTCAAGGATAAGTCTCTCTTTCTCTCTGGTCGGAGGTGCATGTGATTAAGGCGTCTTCGTGCCGTCAGGTCCGGTGACATATTGGGACTAGAGACTAGTCACCTTAGCAGTAGGCGTCCTCGTGTCGTCGGTCCAGTGGCTATTTGGGACTAGAGATTGGCCATCCTAGGGCTGAGGCATCCGCGTGTCGTCGGGTTTAGCTTTTCCTCCTCTGGCCAGAGAAGAACGTTTGCATCTCTACACGGCGGTAAGCCTTCATTTCCTCCATTTATTCCTTTTCTGAATGTCTGCTAGTTCCTCATTCTTTCTACCTGCATTCTTGCCTCTTATCATCCTGTATATCCACAGGACAGATTTTGTGTTGTTTATAAGTTATCCTTTGTTTGTGTGCTAACTTTGTAGTGACCTCCTTAAATATCTCTATAGGTCAAAGCTACGCTTGGAATAATTTTGGCTCATCGCTTAAGTCCGAACACCCTGCACTTGGAATATTGCTGGTACGTCGCGCAGGCCCAGATGTCCCGCTGATCTCCTTCTGGTCAATCTCCCAATTGGTGTGTGTGTGGTTTTGTTTACACCCAACTGGTACATTGTCTTGAGGAATTCCACGGCTGCACAACGAGGTCAAGGCTGTTGGAATCCTAACAATGATTGATTACTACAGTTTTCGCAACCCCCATAATTAATAGCTTTGGAACAGAAAACCTCACTCCGACAACAAGCAATTACATATTCTGTCATCAGTGACATCTCTTCCTCTTAGGAAGACAGATACTGCAGCTCACCCAACAGTCTTCCTATTCCCTTGCGACCCTTCTTCTCCCAGGTGACTGTCCCAGCTAATGCCACCCGCAGGGTTAGGATCAGGTAGTGGCTGCCTTCCCCATGCCATGTGGGAGGAGACTTTTGGTAGGGTTTCTGTGAGCACTCTGCAGGATTCATCAAAGAACAGACTGTAAACAAGGAGAATCCTTTAATGGGAAGGAAAGGGAGATCCCCGAGAGGCAAGATAAGACTAGCAAAAGATCCCATCTATTACCTCCAACTTTCTCTTCCAAAACATCTTCCTTCTTGAGCTCTCCGCTCATCCACCTCCAACTCTCTGAGGGGCAAATGCTGCTCTAAGCAGAGAGTTGCAGGCAGATCCATCTCCTCAGCTGAGGCCTCCCTTTAGAACAGCCTCCCTGCTTCTCTCAAACTTGAGCAGAACCACCTACGGTTCTGGAAGCAACTCAAGACCTTACTTTTCGCTTTCTCTATTCCTCTTCCCTGCTGATGCACTGGACTGCTCCGCGAACTGGTCACCCTCTGATCTCTGTCCCAGGCTCCTGCATGTCCTGTTGCCCTCGCACTGCCTCCGGGCTCCCTTGCACTTAAGGGTCTGTATCTGCAACCCTACGTCCCTTCTCTTTGCACTTATGAGCCACCCGCTGGCTGCACTTGCAAATTAACTGAACGTCCCCTGTCCCCACCCCCGGCACTTCTCCCCGATCTGTATGACACAAGGCCTAGTAAGATCGCTATTTTGTCCTCCCTTTGTTTCCCCCCTCCTTGTCTTGTCGCGCCTAGAAACACTTGTGTACAGGTGCGTTATAAATGCCACATCATATATCATATCATATGAGAGGGGGAACCTTAACTATCAGTAAAGAATATCACAGCTAAGGAGACCTGTGCTACCAAGTACAGAAGGTACTTACTTGCAAAGGAAAAGATGAGAGACACAAGTGACTCATGGAAAGCAATCCATAAAGAGGAGATAAACCTCAGAGCTTGTGAAGGAATTACAAGAAAAGATAACAAGAGTGACAAGAGATTATTTTAAAATAACCCACTAGTAAGAAGCTGGAAGCCAAAGAACATCTTGAGAGACAAGACAATCAGGAGAATGGAGACCTTCTCCTGACCTTATTTTTGTTAGAATAGTGGTAGGGTCAGTTAGGATTCTTTATTTGGACAGCGGACCTATTCTGTATTTTATCTTCCCGACGATGGAAGAGCACCGTAGTTGTTTACATAGACAAGGTAAACCCACATAGTGATAAGGAAAGTTAGGCCTCTTTCTTAACATTTAAGAAACTGCCAATCATAATTTCAATACCGTGTCTCTGGCCTGCTTCTGATCCTCCACAGTAACCAGCTGTACTCGCTCTTGTGGCTCTGCATCTCCGCATTTCACAGGGTGAGGTTGCTTTTCTGCATTCTTGCCCCTGTTCACTGCTTCTTTCTCAGACATGTCCATCATTCCATGACTTTTGTTCCCTGGAGTGAACCTCATAGGATTCTGTCATGTTCAGGACTCCACCTTATCCAGCCGACTTCCTCTCACTCGTTTGTCTGCCTTTTGACATTACTTGTGTTCGGGTGTCATCACACGAAAAAAGCCATGAAGAAAAGACTCATAGCTGTTGATGATTCACTGTGTAACTGGTTCAGAGGGCTCATCCTGTCAAGGGGAGGGGTGGGTACCCCTCTCTACCTGGGGAAGGAGAACTACCCTGGTGCTTGACGGAGCCAGTATGAGGGAGGTGGGAGGGCCTCAGTATCACCTTTATTTGCCTGGTTACAAGTAATTGCCCCGTGACTGTCATACAAAAGGCTTGCCAAGGTCTTTTCTCTTCTAGGACCCCAACATCCAGAAGTCCTTGTGACAGAGGAGGGAATAGGTAACTGAGAGTGAAAGGGGCATCTGAGAACGCCAAGGCAGCACAACGCGCTACCGACCAGCAACCAGGGAACTCCATTCCAAACCAAGCACTGAGGAACTTGGAGACCGTGTGTGTTTGAGGGCCACAGTTGCAGAACTACAGTAGACTTGCATTCAAAGACCATGCGCATACGAACGTTAAAACTGCTTGTAATATTTACTGGCCACCATTGCACAGGTCCGCCGGACCAGTGTTGGTGGAGGGGCTGGGGCTTCAGGGGGATTTTAAGCCCTTGCACATTTATGAGATGACTGCGGGCACAGAACAAGGAGCAATGGGTCTAGGAAACCAGGTTGGCCCCAGGACAAATGGGAGGGGAAGAAAGAGTATAAAGTGGTCCCAAATGAGACAGCAGTGTGGATTGTTCGGGTGAGAATAAGGGAGAACAAGTCAGACGGAGTAACCAGGTGTCGAAAGGGCGGTGCAAGCAGAGCATGGAGAAGATTTTAGTGTGTGTGCAAGGTGCGTTATTGGTTGGTGAGACGAAATGGTACGTGTGTGTGTGTATGGTGAGTTGGTGGGACCGAGTGTCCCACAGCTTCTTATGCACTTCAGCTCCTGTCTGATGTCTCTTATGGGCAGAACTGACTAATCAGATTCTGAAGCCCGCATACAAATGGTAAATGGTGACAAGTGCATGTTGCAGTATGTCGCATATTTCTGATGCCAGCAGTCATGGGCATCCTTCTATAAATGGTAACGTTTATTTGTGGGTGTAATTTCAGCGAGTTTTTATTTACAAAGAGTATAGCACACTTTTTGCCATTTGAAAATGTTAGAAACGTTTCGATTGTAATGGCTCTCTACCATGAAACTGCAGCCAAAAAAGCGTTTACGAAATGGAACATCTAGAGCACAGGAATGGTATGTATTATTTAGTTCAACTGTAGTTTTTGTCAGTCACTGCAACCTGTTGCAAAATACCGTTTTGCATATGTAATGTAATGGGCATTTGTATAGCGCCTTTCACCATTGGTATGGTGTATGTCCAAGTATAGGAAAATCGTCAGTGGGTCATAGAATTCATGTGTGCATTTTAGGCAATAGGAGAGTAGGTAGGGGTGGCCATGCCCTTGCTAGTCACCCATGTTGAGGAGGCATGTGGATGGGTGTAGAGAGGTATTCTGGAGAGTATGCGCAAGAGAGATTATCTTTTTTAATTTTTTGTATTTGGATTGGCTGATAGAATCAACATTTTAAATTTACATGGTTAATATACAGTTATTACAAATGAAGAGAATAAAACTTTCATAAAATTGATATGACATTGTTTTTTTTTTAAAGTAAGTTTTTATTAGCAGTTTCATCAAAATACAGAAAATACCAAAAACCAACAAACAAACCCCCCCCCGCCGCCTCAGCCACCCCCCCTTCCCACCCGACCCTTCCAAGAGCAACAGCAATTACAAGTTAGCATATAAACCAGTTGCGACTAATGTAGGGTATATCAGCTTCACAGGGCCCGATAGTTGGCTCCTTGCTCCAGTCCCTCACAAGTCCGATTCATCTTGCGGAGCAATTATGCCAAGAAGCTCCATAGCCTTGGGACACCAAGCACGGCGAGCCCCTGCCTTTAGGTAGGACAGCAAATTTGACCAGTCAGAAATGAATCGCAGGTGGTCTCCCTGGATAGAATAGGTAAGCCATTCTAGAGCTACAAGCGACCAGAGTTTGACCATCCATTCATGTTCCTTTGGCGGCTCTTTGGATTTCCGTTTCCGCACCAAAACCAGGGCTGCCGACATCAGCATCACGTAGAGCTTCCAATCTGCCTTCGCTGTGAGGGTTGCTAAGATCCCATTTAAGCCTATCGAGTCCAACCCTCTATTTTGACCAACCCTAACTCCCAAGACCTGCCTGGACCCAGAAATTATCGATTTTCGGAGACATTCCCACCAGATCTGGGCGCAGGAGCCCTCTGACCCGCACTCCCTCCAGCACATCCTAGACGCATTGGGAGATATTTTATTTAACCTGACCGGAGTCAGGTGCCATTGGAACATCAATTTCAGCCACATTTCCCAAATTTGGATCGACCTTGTGATATTACATTGTTTTGTTCTTACATTAATGTTTAAAACTCAAAATTCACATTTTAGCTTTACCTAATTTCATGAATCTTAAAACTTTTCATATTTAAAACACTTCAAAATAGAAGGCTAAATCTTAAAATATATGCTCTCTACTATACTATAACAATCAATGCATTTGTTAGTCTGAACCTTGCCATTAAAATATCAAATTTCTAAAATATCATTCTGTATTTTACTAATTTCATGAATGTTTCATCCCTTATTTGACTACATCTGGAATTACTGCATCAAGGTAGTGTACAATAGCTTTCATAACAGCAAGCCTTGTGCTGGAGAAAATGAGTGGCCATCTTTCATCACTTTCTACCATATTATGTAGGCAAAACAATTTATCAAAATGTAAATTAGGTTGTGCACAGAGTTGCGGGCAGAGTTTACCACACAATGTTCTAGAGCAAGGTTGTCCAACGTATGGCCCGCGGGCCACAATGCGGCCCGCCAGGCCGTATGTTGGACAATGCTTGAGTTAAAAAAAAAAAATTGTGTTTTTTTTTTTTATTAAATGTGCCTGTGCGCAAAACTACTCTGTGCTCTGTTCGGGACACATAAAAGAACAAGACGAATGAGAATTCCTTTTTTATGGCGAATGCCAATTTCGCCACATTCATTTGGGTCAATTTTATTGCTTTTTTTACCACAAAAACCGGTGGCAGAACCCCTGCACCCTCACTTTCTATATACCTTACCCAAAATTACCATCTATATTTTTTTGGTAAAAAAGCGTAAAACAATGCGGCAAAAAAATGTTTTGTCGAAATTGCCATTCAGCAAAAGTGGGCAATAGCAAATAATCTACACACTCAAGAACAACCTTTTAAAAAAATGCTCTCCAGAAATGTATAGAAAGGAATCCAAATCAATGGGAACCAAAGTTTTCGTTTGTTAGTGGATTGAGTTTGTTCACAAAATGGATCGGAGTACACTTCGAATAGTTGCTGCAGCTCTGTAGAAAAAACGAGTGGTATGATAGGTTATTTATAACGCGCTTAATACCCATGCAGCAGTGATCCCAATCATAAAAGTGAAACAGGCAAGCCCAACAGGTATAACTTATTTTCACTCTTTTGGTAGCGCAGTCTGAGGGCAGCCTATAACCTTCAGGAGAGGTGTGAGCTGATACAGTTGCAACACAAAAAACAATAGTACTATCTTCCCAAAATACCTTAGTTCTTGTCTTTCGGATCTCAGCAGAGCCAGGCTTTTCAGCATCAGACCAGAAGCATGGGTGCCTTTGCGCTGGGCTGGGGTCAAGTCGGAGAGCAGCAGCGATGGGCCCCAATGATGCAGTTCTGTTTGGCAGTGGTGCTGATTTGTGGGTAGAAAACGCTGGGAACAGTAGGCCGTGCCAAGTGGATGGCACTGGAAGACTCGGTGACCTCTGGGCCCTGACAAGGGAATACTTGCCTTTGGCGCTGTGCAGGCTCGGCTGACACAACACGGCATATGGTTATGGCAAAGATGTCAAAGCTTCAGCATTGTCATTGAGCAGAACTCTGAGATTCAGGGGTGGTGGAGCGTCGAGGTCCAGGATGATTATGATGGTGTGAATGGGGCCAGCGCTGAGCGGCTACGCTCAGGAGGGCCATGGGCCCGTGTGGGGCTGACAGGCCAGTGGGCAGACTGCAACAGGCCTGCTCAAGCCATCCTGCTATTTATACAAATCTCGGGCCGAGCAGGGCCTGATGGGAGAAAGAAACTGTGCTACAATCTGCTCTTCTGCTGGGCTCTGCCTGCTGGAGCTTCCCCCTACACGCGGGACAGGCAGCTCTGCAGACGCTCAGAGCTTCCAGGGATTGGAGGCTTGGGGCTGGGTCAGGGCCTGCCTTCTCACCCTTGCTTAGCGGGGCTTCCCAGAACTGACCCAACCCCTGCCCTCTTGCATGCAACTCATACTTAGCTGGCAGGGGAGAATGTGATCTCGATGGCATATCTCCCAGGGTGAGGCTTACCCATTGCACATCGGATTTGCTGACCCCTGCTATGTTCCCAAATGCGGGATACACGACTGCATTATTTCTGGTAGTGGGGGACTGCGTTCGCGCTCTCCCCCCCCCCCCCTTGATTTATTGGTGAAAGAAAAGGTAAAGTGTGCACTAGGCCTGCTAGGTTGCATACTTTTAGATTGTGCTCACATTGCGTTTCTTCAATTAGGTTCACCTTTGGGTGATCGCTTTTCCACATTTTATCTGTTGAATTGAATTATGCTTCTTTCATCACCACAGAAGTAATGTGTATTACAGAGATAAGCTGCCATATGTATTGGGCACACTGCACATGCTCAGGCAGCATCAATCATGCTTTGTACAGGACAATGCTGGCCTAAATTGGGAACAGCCAGCATAGACATGTTGCTACAGAGGCATATTTTGGGTACAACCAGCATGACGATGTGTTACATCAGTGACAGTGCTGTCTTACACTGTGGACACATAGATCATTAAAATGTGTTGTGTTGTAAAATGTTCTTTTCTGCTGTTGGTGACATGGAATTTTCATGTTCCCCTTTAGAACTGACTGTACACTTATGGCTTTTTGGTCACCTTTTCTGCTGTAAAATGCACCATTTCAACCCCTTATTTGAAAAAAAATTCTTGGGGGGGGGGGGGGGGAACCCCCCAAACCCTCCCTAGAACCTTGTAGCTCCCTCGCTACGCTCGGTCGCCCCCACTATTTCAGAAAAATATGAACACAGACACTGAAAGAAATCACAAGCAACTAACCTTTGATCACTGCCCATGACACCAAAAGCTATCCTTGGGGCTGCATGGCTATCACTGCCTGTGATGCTATTGTGTCAAAGGTCACACAATATCGCTTTTTAATATACTGCTTTGGGTGAGGTTGTTGACTTTTGGCTCGCCAGCCCACTGGGTGACAAAAAGTTAATGCTTCGGCCCCACATTCAAAAAGGTTGGACAAGCCTGTTCTAGAGTCTCTTTTTCTAAAGTAATATTACAATAGCGGCAAACATTGGTTTCTTTAGGCATTACATTTCTTCAAGCCAAAATGTCCCTTGTAGGCCACAAATTTAATCTAAACCGTAAATATTTATTTTTGAATTTGTGGCGACGGGCATTTCAATAAATAGCCCGACATTTGTCTGAGTTTTTTAAAACCAAATGTGGGTGTATTAAAATCTTTATACCTTTAAACATTTTCCTCGATTTGTTTATCCAATCACACTGGTACAATTTCACCTTAGCACAAGTTGGATTTTCTATTAAAAGAGTTAGAGTAATATCTGCTTCAGACAAGGCATTAAACACACAATTACGCCATGTCAAAGTAAGAGTGAGATACTATCAAATAATGCGCTATAACACTCAAGAAATTATTTGTTTCCAGGCCTAACAAGCATTTTCGAAATAAACTGCACATTCTGCACAAAACATGTACTGCCAATGACACCAAACCTAATTCAAAGCGCAAAATCGGCATTTCCAAAAAAGTGCTTCTAGTGTATTCCACGTATGTTGATGGTTAAGCAGCATGGTTCCAACTCCATAAATCAGTACAGGGACAACTTTTTGTTCATAAAATAGCATTATGTGCTTAAATGTAAATTTCTCATATTTAAAAACTAGGATTTCTGCCTGCGAAATCAAGGCTGTTAGCTTGTTATCCAAGTTTCTCAAATGAGATGAATTAGATATGCTATTTTATTTTGTACAGTCGTACCCACATATTTGTACTCTAAACAATCTTCAGTTCAACATTTTGCAGAGTCCACTTATAATTAAAAGATTTGCTCTTTCTGGAGTTTTTGCATACCAAAATGTGCGATTTGTCTAAGTTTATAGTTGGCTTGTTTATTTCAACATATTTGGCCAGACAAGTCAAAAGATTTTGTAATCCTATTGGAGACTGAGATAAAAGAACTAGGTCATCAGCGTATAGCAGCCAGGCTATACGCTGATTCCCAAGCATTGGAGCATCAGACCCGATGGGGGGGAAAAAGGATTCTCCGATGTCCAGAATGAAAAAGTTGAACAAAATCGTAGCCATTATGCAACCCTGCTTTAGGCCGCGATAAGTATTAAAAGGAGCTGATAAAAGACCCTCAGTTGTCAATCGCACCTGCATAGTTGTATCAGTGTGAAGCTCTTTGATCAAAGCTATTAGGGAAGAAGGGCATCCAGAGATTTGTAATTTTTTAAATAACAAATCTCTGTCTATAGAATCAAATGCCATCCGGAAATCAATAAGCGTTAAATACAGTGGTTGTTTCCGGATGGCGCTTTGTGATTTCATCATATTCAGAGTAATCATTTTCGGGGCTGTACCAAGCCCAATAACAAAACCCGACTGGAAGGGATCTCTTAAGATTTCTAGCAGACCAAACATTTAGTTCTTTGAAGATGATGCGGCTAAATATCTTCCCAGGAGCATCTAATGAGATTGGTCTGTAGCTTGCTGGTTTCGCCCAGTAACTTTTTTTATATAGCGGAATGGTGATCGAGTGCTTCCATGATTTTGGGATTGTTTGAGTATGTATTATGTTATTGAACATGATTAGTAAAATATCTGCCCACAGTTCAGGAAATTGTTTCAAAGCCAGTTTAGATAAACCCTCCGGCCCAGGAGCTTTCGATCGACTGGCCTTATTAATGTAATACAAAATATCATCTCTATCAAAATCCAATTGGAATGCTGCAGGTTTAGAAGTGACTGCTAAGCACACAGATAAACCAGATTGTGAATAAATATTTTTGTAGTAATCAATCCAGTCCTGTTCACTAACACAATTTGATTGTATTGCTATCTGGTGACCAGCTGTAGACTGATTTATAATACTCCAAGTTTGTGAGGTATTTTTATTACACAAATTTCTTAACATGCAGCTTCCATCATTTTGGTATAATGATTTCATTCCCTGTAACCAGTTCTTGTATTTGGTTTGAATGCGTGTTAGAGTCCTGGCTCTGTGCTCATAAGGGCCTTTTAATGCTTCCCGTTTTTCTTTGCGCACTTGAATTTTCTTGCTCTTAACTTCATAGCTAAAAGTGTGTAGAGTTGACATTTGTTTTTTCCTGTGTCGAATGGACTTTGGCTGAAACATTTGCATGAGATCAGGGTAAACTACATTGGCCTTTTGTCTTGAGTTGCCTGATTGATTTATCTGTATATCATAATGATTTCTAAAATCCTATGTTTCCGTCCAGATGAATCTATTACGTGCAGTGTTTATAATTATCTTACCTTGCATATAATCACGAGAAGGTTTTGTGGGCAAACATTTAGATTCCCATATCATATTCAGTATATTATGGTCGCTCAGATCTGTGTGTAGGGCTTGAAAATATAGCGTTTGTGACATGAGCACCAAATCTACATAAATATAATCGATGATGCCAGCACTAGACTCTCTATGCCATGTTGGTTTTGGATCTGATGAGGGCTCCATTTACTACAAAAAGATTTCTTGATTTAACCAAATGAGACAATTTTTCCAGCCGTGACCGTTCATGGTGGAGATCTGAATCCAAGCAATATAAATTTAAATCACCAGCTATTAATATGTGCCTAATGCTGAGGTCATATGATATTAGATCTAATGTATCATTCATTGTTTCTAGGAACTTGTCGTCAGATATTCCATTAGGGTTCCAGTAAACATTAATAAGCGCGTTAGAGATATTGTTTATGGACAGTTTTATCATTTGGATATACGGGTTTGGTGAAAACCAATTTTCAGATTGAAGTGAAGAGCTCTGCTTGATAGCAATTAAAAGGCCAGATGTAGGTCTACCAAAGCAAGCTTTGTTCGCTGGAACCAGATGTATTTGAACATTATTCCATGAAGGAGTAGTCATAAGACAGTTCTCCTGAAGCATGACCATGTCATGTGATTCTAAAGAAGAAGATTCATTATGTATCATGTGCTTCAAACCTCTTGAGTTCCAGCTAACTAGTGAAATCAAATCATTTTTCTCTTTAGCTAGCTAATATTGATTGGCTTTCTGATTGCAACTGCAGGCTCCATTGGATTTTAACACTTGGTTTCTTGTGGTTTGATTTATCAGATTGCTAGAAGAATTTGATGTACCGGACCTACTTTTCTCCAATTGATTAGATCCTGCGAGAATTACAAAGCCCAAATCAAAAAGTTGCGATTTTACCACCCAGATGGTGTTTAAAACCACCCTGGAGTTTATCCACAGAGTTACTGACGTTCTATTGATTGCATTAGTAAATTCAACTTGCTCAATGTCTATTGTACAAATGTCATCTAAAGCAGAGATCTCTGCCAAGATTGACAAAACCGATGATTGATTTCGGTTATATTGGATTGCAGGGGACGGCCGGCACAACATAGTAAGCGAGTGTATGGCCGGGCGTTTTTTTTACTTGACCCAATGCTTTTTGAGTTTGCACATCAGCAGGTTGGAGTTGTTTCGGCTGACCATTTGGTGCAACTCTCCCATCCAGAACATGAGAAATTGTGGACTCTATCAGTTGTCTTATTTCGGAGCCTGTTAGTGATTGAGCGACTGGACTTTTGCTCAGATAAGTCTTTATTAGAGCTTATTTCTATTTTTCTCATGTCACATAATTGACTGGACGTGTTTTATTTTGTGACTGATGATTTGTTATATTATTGCAACACCCATCCTCAACGGCAATAACATCTGCGTCTTGCGATTTTTCTGTTTTTTTAATCATTCATGCTAAATTTCAAACATTTCTGAGCCGGGTGTGCAGCCATATAATCATCGACTGCTCGTCTGATCTCACTTCGCTGGTTTTCAGCTGTATCTTTTTCAGTGACGGGTTTGCCAGTCTGCATGGGATTTTGTATATTTTTATTTACAGTTGAACCATGCGCTTGGGAAACTCCACTTTGAGTGGATGCAGTCAAAGCCGCTTCCACTAAGTCATCAAGGGTGGCGTAAGCTTTTACATTATCATTCTTGTTTATTGTTGCATTTTGCCTTTTATTCTGTGTCTGTAGCATATATTTCTTATTGCTTTTAAAGAAATCGCAGCATCAGTTCTGGGTTGCTGCAAAATTTTAATAAATTGTTTTGTTTGTGATCAGGAAATAGTTTTAACATTTTTGATATTTGGAGGTTTCTTCTTTGCTGCAACCATTTTTTTTGTTTTCACTACCACTTTCCCCCTTCAAATTTTTCACTCCCTCCAGAGAATAGGGCATAGTTTGGTTTATTCAGAAGTGTATTCTCCAACTAATTTTTCTTCTTGGAGTTTCTGCCTTTTTACTTCTAAATTTCCAGGGACAGTCAGTGATGAGCTCTGGAATGTAAGGTACGGAGAGATTATATAATTTACTTTTATTACATACTCCGTTTTGCAGTTCTGTTTGACAAGCAGCCGATACCCTAAGTATCTTACTACATAAAGGTTTTGTATGAATCTCTAGACTTTTAGAAACCATTTGTTGCAAAACTGTTTTTGTCAATTTGAGTAGATTGCTGCGTTAATTTTTTTTATTTAATTATTCAAAAAGCTTCATCAGTAATTGTATGGCAGAGTTCATTGAGTTCAATGCTATCTCAGTTAATCCATCTGCATCTTTCAAGTACCCTCCAGATCAGACAGAATGTTTATTTCCTGTGGTTTGCGTAGAGTGGGAGCCGCAAAAGAAAGTTCCCTAACAGAGTCCAAAAATAAGTCGGTGACTTCGACAGGTTTTCAGAAAGCCCGTGTGACGAAAAACAAGAGGTATCTAGGTCAATATCTATTACAGCTAAATCTGCAGGCACATTTACCAGTGATCCTTTTCCCAATTAAGGCTGCAGGTGCAGTTTACACATTACAATACATCACGCTGTCTGTGAGTGAAACATTTTCATTCGCAAATATGACATGAGGAGATTTTACAACACTTCTTACCAGTGTCGTTTGTACAGCCAGTTCAACAGGTTCTTGTTGTTTATTCAGGACAATACATGAGGGTTTATTTATCTCATTTCCTGTCGAGTCTGCTATAGCCATTTCACTGTATTTGCTGATTCGGGCAGCATATGTTGCAGGGAGTCTGGAGTTAATTGAGTCAGAAAAGAAGGAGCGCATGTCCGTGTGTTTTGTTGTTTTCAAAGTCGGACAAACGTTAGATGAATTTTTCGTTGCTATGGGAGTTGAACAACTCCGGCTCCTTTTTCGAGCACTCTCTGGAGTGTTCATAAGAGTAGCATTGTAGGAGTTTGTGTGAGCTGCTGTCACGGGGGCATACCAGATTTCAATGATAATATAAACACTTGAAATTGTCACCTCTAAATGATTGCGCAGCCCTGAGCAAATGGTAAATGTCCTATTCAAATTGAGTGTGTAACTGGACAACAGATACGGTGAAACAAAGAGTCCAAAGCAAGTAGATTCTTCAGTAAAAATACGCTGTTGAAACAGATTTTATGAAATGATGCAAAAACAAGACTGCCGACACGTGTTTCGACCCAGAACAACGGGTCCTTTTCAAGGCAAGACGTATGTTATTCAAACTGCGTTGGAAAACCCAAAGCCCTCCTGGGGGGGCAGATATATGGGCCAATTCTAAAGTAGTTGATTCTCCTCAAGAAAATAAGCGGCAAATAACTGAAGCAGTCTCTGTTACTGATACAGTGTGGTACATTCCCAGAACATGGGAGTTTGTTCAAACATTGCAACTGTGAGTTCAGGGGCTGGTTCCCCACTGTGGCCAAAGTCCAAACGCTTCTGACTTTGGCCACAGTGGGGAACCAGCCCCTGAACTCACAGTTGCAATGTTTGAACAAACTCCCATGTTCTGGGAATGTACCACACTGTATCAGTAACAGAGACTGCTTCAGTTATTTGCCGCTTATTTTCTTGAGGAGAATCAACTACTTTAGAATTGGCCCATATATCTGCCCCCCCAGGAGGGCTTTGGGTTTTCCAACGCAGTTTGAATAACATACGTCTTGCCTTGAAAAGGACCCGTTGTTCTGGGTCGAAACACGTGTCGGCAGTCTTGTTTTTGCATCATTTCATAAAATCTGTTTCAACAGCGTATTTTTACTGAAGAATCTACTTGCTTTGGACTCTTTGTTTCACCGTATCTGTTGTCCAGTTACACACTCAATTTGAATAGGACATTTACCATTTGCTCAGGGCTGCGCAATCATTTAGAGGTGACAATTTCAAGTGTTTGTATCTATTAGCAGTTTATGAGGTGACTGCTGGTGCCTCTTTCGTGCAGCAACCCAATCTTATTTGGTTTGTAAGGGTCTCATTGACTTTAGTTTGTCTTCTCAAATTCAGTTCTAACCCTGCGCCTCACCACACCGGCACACCTCAATTTTGTTTTTCAATGATAATATGCCACGTTTCATTATTCACCCCCTAGCACGGTTACTTAGCGGAACTCAACTCCTCCCAAATAGAAGCAAGTACCGGGAAGCACCGACTCAAGAACGCAAACGCACGACAAGCGCGGCAAAGCAGCCAATCGGTACTTCCAGGTACTTGCTTCGGGGCGCGTTCGCCCTTTTGTAATCCCGCCTCCACACGGACGTGAACAGCCTTCAACAACAAAATTTGAGTTTTTGAGGATTCATTGGTTTTCTCTTTATCTTCATGGGGTACTATGAAGAGGTGGCTATTTAAAAGTTCACCTTGTGGGCAATGCAGTCCCTGATACAGTCCACGAGTAAAAGGAAGAAGCAATCCTTAGTCTTTGCACAAGAGTATTGCAGCAATTATCACAATTATCGCGATATTATCTGTGCAGCTAGACTGAATTTTTATTGCGGGGGTAGCCGCATCCTAAGACTTGGGGTGTTGTGCAAAGTATTAGAAATGGAAGACCCATTATGTGTGCATCTAGACAATTTGAACTTGTGTGTAACAAAAGCTGATATCTGGATAAATTAGTATTGGGGCTATTCTCCAAACTAAGGTGTCACTGTAGCTCTTCTTGTATACAGGCCATGAAGCCTAACACGGATGCAATTTATATTGACCGCTTTTTATTATTTTGACATGCTTTCATATGGAGAGAGGGATTCAGCCGGGTGTTGGGGGGGGGGGGGGGAAGGGGAAGAATGTTTAGTGATGGCATTGATGGATCATAGTTCAGCAAAACGGAGGAGGCAGTTATGTCCTAAAGTGTTGTGATAATTGGGTTGTGTTTACAAGGCAGATTTGGAGAACTTCGGGCGCTGGAGAGTGTGGTTGGGTGAATGCTATTGGTAACAGAAAGCAAGGGAATGGAGTAGTCGAACTGCTACTATCAAATGTAAAAATGTGTGGCACCCTTATGTCAAAATGTTAAGAGTTTGTTCTGTCATGTCATGCGAGACTTGAAATAAAGTCACTGAGAGACAGGGTGGTGCCTTACTTGGGAGTACGCTGTTAAAGTATAGTAATAAATACTTCCTCTGTAGTGTAGGAATATACCCGGAGCTCCCTATGCAGACTGTGAAAGGCAGATGTAGATGTACAACAAACAGGGTGGGTATGGAAAGAGATGGCATGTCTTTCTGTATGCAGTGACAGTCTGGCACCCTTTTGTTATTTTATGTTACTATGATTTGACTGTTCTCATGAGGCTATGCAAGTTTTGTTGCTTGTGTAGTGCTTTGATATGATATGACATTTGTAACGCGCCTATACACAAGTGTTTCAAGGCGCGACGAGGCAGGGTGGGGGGGGAACAAGGGGAAGACAGACAACGATCCTACTAGGCCAGGTGTCATTCAGACCGCGCAAGTGCAGGGGGAAGGGAAAAGTGCAAGGGGAAGGGGGGGAAAGTGCAGTACAAGTAAGTAGAATAAGTAAATAAATAGGGCCAGCTGGTGGCAAGTGCAAGGTAAGTGCAGACAAGTGCTGGGAAAGGGGGGGGCTGTAGGGATACAGAGACAGTCCCTCAGTGCAGGGGTTGCCAGGGAGGCAGTGCAAGAGGAGAGTGGCTGGGACCAGGACCGAGGTCGGTGAGAGTGGCCCAGTTGCAGATTCGGTGCAGATTCAGTCGAGACTTTAGCAGGGGAGAGGGAGAGAGAAAGCAGAAGCAAAGAGGAAGGTTTTGAGGTGCTTCCGGAACCGGAGATGGTTCTCCTGAAGTTTCAGGGAGGCAGGAAGGCTGTTCCAGAGGGAGGCCCCTGCCACGGCGAGAGATCGACCCCCGACTTGTTGCTTCGAGAAGCGGCTGACCCTGAGGGAGTTGAAGATGGATGAGCGAAGGGCTCGGGAAGGAAGATATTTAGGAAGAGCGAGTTGAAGGTATTTAGGCCCCAGGCCCCAGAAGGCCTTGTGGACAATGCAGAGGGTTTTGAACTTAATCCTCGCAGCCACTGGGAGCCAGTGTAGAGATTTCAGTCCTGGAGAGATACGGTCCCTGGACTTGAGGCCAAGGACAAGTCTCGCAGTTCTGTTCTGGATGAGTTGCAGGGGGCGGAGAGTGGAGGCAGGCAGATTAAGATAGAGGCTGTTACAGTAGTCCAGCTTCGAGAGAACCAGGGCTCGGGAGACAGTGAGCTTCTGGGGGAAGGAGAGGAAGGGAAGAATACCTCTGAGGAGGTGCAGCTGGTAGTGTGACTTCTTAGAGACGTCAGATATATGAGGAGAGAAGGAGAGTGTGGAGTCGAAGATGACCCCGAGGTTTTTTGCCTTGCAGGTAGGAGCAGGAGGAGGGCCAAGCGAGGATGGCCAGAGAGCTACAGGGAAGGAGGGAGTGGGTGTGCCGATGAGTAGAATCTCAGTCTTACTAGCATTAAGGCAGAGGTCATTGGCGGCACACCATTCATGGATGGCAGACAGTCAGAGATGAGGGAAGGAAAGGAGGAGGCCGAGGGCAGCCTGAAAATGAGCTGGGTGTCGTCCGCATAGCACTGAAAGTAGGGGCACAGAGCGGCGATGCGGTGGGCAAGGAGTGCCAGATACTGGTTGAACAGCCAGGGAGAGAGATTAGATCCCTGGGGAACACCACAGGTGGAGAAAAAGATGTCAGAGAGGAAGGACCCAAGTTGGACCTGGGAGGGTCGATTGGAAAGGAAAGAGGTCAGCCACGCCAGAGCCTGACCAGTGATACCCAGGTCATCACGGAGACGGTTGAGCAGGATGGCATGGTTGACAGTGTCAAAGGCAGAAGAGAGATCGAGCAGAATGAGAACACACGGAGTGTTGGAGTCGAGGTTCAAGAGCAGGTCCTCACGGATATTCAGGAGAGCAGTTTCCGTGCTTCTGGCCGCTCTGAAGCCAGATTGATGGTCATGGAGACTACCAACAGTTTCAGCATGGAGGTTAAGCTGGGAGATGGCCAGTTTCTCCAGGAGCTTGCCTAGGAAGGGAGTGATGGAGAATGGGCGATAGTTAGCCGGGCAGGAGGGGTCGGAGGAGGGTTTCTTAAGAAGAGGGTGCACAAGGGAGTGCTTGAGGGGGGATGGGAAGACTCCAGAGGCGAAGGAGTGGTTGCAAAAGTCAGCCAGGGCAGGAGCCAGGGAGTCGATGTGGTCCTTGATGGTTTTGGAGGAACAGGGGCGAACCTGTTTAGACAAGACTTTCATAGATCGGACTTGTCTGGAAACCTCGTCAGCAGAAAAAAGTGGAAAGGCAGAGAAGGAGGGAGGAGGGGTGGCTGCAGAAGGGCCAGAGGAAGAGTCGGGAAGAGACAGAGGGAGGTGATAGGAGGAGAGTGAGGACAGGATGTCCTGAGTTTTATGCCATAGTAAGGTAACTGCACCAGACTGAGCAGCAGGGAGAATGCAAACCAACAATGTGAACACCAGCAGGCCCAAAGCTCCGCCATCCTTTTGTGCAAACTCTTTAAGGAAATTAACACTTAGTTGTCTTAACAGGGATTGTGCTTGTAAGCCTTCCACTGTGCACGGGTGTCATTGTGAGCCTGAGCATGTTGGAATCATACACAAGAAAACAGGAGAACAAAGCCCTGGGGCTTTCTCCTGCTAAGCCCCGAACGTCAGGGTTCTATAAACAGGAAATGTAGCCCCTTTTTAAATGTGCAAGGTTTTTGAACCATGGTTCCTCTGGGAGCAAAGCACTGGGCCGGGTTTCCCGGAAGTTCTTGATGCCTGCTAGCAACTTTATGGGGATTGTTAAAATGGCGCGTGAGGCAGGATTCCTCTTGGGTTGGCCTCTTCTGGGAGTTAATTTGCATAAGCCAGCCTTGTCCATCTTCCTCAACATGGACTGCAATTACTTTGTCCTGTTAATGGAGGGCAGTATGTGTGCGGTTCTTATGGCCAAACAGGGTCTACTTACCAGATTACATATGAGTCTGCTTTGGGCGTTATGACACTCATAGACGCAGTCCTGTGCATTATTTATCTATTTGTGTTTTGGGGAGTGCCACCTGCCATCTGGTGCTTGCATTAAAGCTCTTGTGATTAGACATTATGTGAAATGACAAAATGACATAATTTTTTGGGGTTTTTTTTTTGTTTTATTTGTGTGTTCAAAAAGAACTTTACAAAAGAAGAAAAAGCTGAAAAGGCTGAATTCCGAAGTAGCTAACCAGGGTGGGACCCTGAATCTGTTACCATTTTCAATGTGTGTTCCAAAATCTTTATAGTTGCCAAGAGGCAGGTTATTCGGTCGCCGCCGATCAATCTCTTCCACCATTTTTCTTCGTCTCACCCTCGATCGTCCACTGTTTTTTTTTTAAAACTTTGTTTTATTGGCATTTTTAATAATACAACAAACAGGCTAAAAAAAAACTGAATCAAAAGGAAGTACAGATTGCTGGCCCAACGACCCGACCCCCCCCCCCCCCCACACCCCCCCCCAACCCCCCCCCTGTAGCTTCGCCCGGATAGATCCCCTTCGTTGGGGGGACACTGCCGTCATTTTATTTGTCTATAGCACGCAAGAAAAGTGGTACGTTGGCTGTCTTTGTGGCTGCAACTCATCCGCCTGTTCCCGGGCCGTTGGCTCCCGGTCCCATCCTTTCTCTCCTCTTAGCTCAATGCACATCCCATCCCCAGGACTGCTGTACACCAAACCAGTTCGCCTGGAAAATACCCAGTTTATTGTTAATCATTGCAGTCAGTTTGTCCATTAGAAACATGTGTTTGACCTTTTTCAACCAGACCTCCTTCGTTGGGGTCTCTGGGCTCTTCCACTTTTGTGCCAGGGCCACCCTCCCCGCCCTCAGCATGGTTTCCCACATCCTTGGGTATCTAAGTATCTCTGTGTTCTCCGGGGGGAGGCCCAGCAGCATTGTCAAAGGGTTCTGGGGGAGCATGTCTTCAGTGATTTCAGCGATCCAGCCCCGTACCTCCGCCCAATATGCCTGGACTTTCGGGCAGTGCCACCACATGTGAGCTCTCGTGCCAACCTGATCACACCCTCTCGGGCACGCGGGAGACACTCCCGTGAACATTTTCGCTAGTTTCGCAGGATCTCTATGCCATCCCTGCAGGATCTTAAAGTTATGCTCCATGTCCGCCGTGAACAAATTCCCATGGAAAGCAATCTTAAATATCCTTGCCCAAGCGTCCTCCGAAATCTCCTCGCCCGCCAGATCGTCCCAGAAAATACGAAACCTCCTCCTCTCCCCTAGGTTGACAGTGTTTAGTATTTTGTACATCCCTGATACCGCCCCCTTCCTAGAGGTTGCTGTGTCCACAAATTTTCCGAAGGGAGTCAGCTGCCTATTCAGGTTCTGTCCCCAGGCTTGGTCGCACAAGATCCCCTTCAAGCGGAGATAATCAAAGATGGAGAGGGCTCCCCGACCCAGGGCTTCTTTCACTTCCTCGTATGGGCGAATTTCCCCCTCCTTGAACATTTGCCCCGCCCATTCCATCCCCGAGTCCGACCAGGCCTGAGCGTTACGGAACCCCCTGCTTCCCAGTCTGAAGGGGTGTCCCCATAGTGATGATAGCGGGGACGGCCAAGTCGTTAGGTGTGCTGTCTGAGGGCCTTCCCGCCAGATCGCCCAGAGGACACCCAGCGTTGGGTGTGATCTTAGTCTATTGGGAATGAATTTACTAGGGGCCCACAGGAGGTCCCTAACTTTGAGTGGGTGAGCGTCCATATCCTCCAGGTACGTCCAGTACGTGCCTAGCCCCTCCTTCGTGTGTTCAAGAAACACTCGCAGCTGGGCCGCACGAAAATAAAGTCGGAAGTCCGGTAGCCCGAACCCTCCCTCCTCCTTCGGAAGGGTCAGGACCGCTCTCGCTGTCCTCGGGGTCCTACCTTGCCATATGAACTCCCTCACTGCATTCTGGAGGACCCTGAACGTGTGTTCGGGTACGTTAGTGGGGAGGGCGGTGAAGAGGTACAATAAGCGTGGGAGTACGTTCATCTTCACGGCCGTCATTCGGCCGTACCAGGACAGGATCATCGTCCCCCATCTCCTCAAGTCCGCGGTGACCCTTGCCATGACAGGATCGTAGTTCGCTGGGGCGAGGTTGGACAGGTTCCGAGTGATGAGGACGCCCAGGTACCGGATGGAGGATTTGCCCACCCTAATCCCCTCCAAGCTGGACATAGGATCCAAGACCGAGTCCACCGTTCTCATGGGGAGCAGGACTGATTTTGAGGCGTTTATCTTGAGCTTCGAGAGGCGCCCATATACCGCCATCAAGGACATAAGGGGGGGGGGGAGCGAGGTTCTCGGGTCCACCAGATAGGCCAGAATATCATCGGCGAACAGGGAGAGTTTAAATTCTACCTCCCCTCTCTGGATCCCCCTGATATCTGGGTGTGTTCTGACCGCTATGGCCAGGGGTTCCATTGCAAGGACATAGATGAGGGGGGAGAGCGGGCAACCCTGCCGTGTTCCCCGCGTAAGGGGGAAGGACTCCGTCAGCCTGCCGTTCACCTGGACCCTAGCCCTCGGGGCCCTATACAGGGCCGATATCCAGCTCATTATATGTGCCCCAAAGCCCATTTTCCTGAGGGTGAGGTCCATAAACCTCCACTCCACTCTGTCAAACGCCTTTTCCGAGTCAAGCGATAAGACGCACGCGTCGAGATCTGACTCCTGGGCGTAATGGAGCAAGTCTATAGTTTTTCGGATGTTATCCGAGCCCTGTCTCCCCCTAATGAACCCCACCTGATCTCCGTGAACCAGCTTCGGGAGGACCCCTTCCACTCGTCCCCCGATCACCTTCGCTAAGATCTTTACATCAGTGTTCAATAAAGAAATTGGGCGGTAGGAGGAGCACTCCAAGGGGTCTCTACCGTCCTTGGGAAGCACCACTATTATCGCCTCCATCATGGAGTCCGGGAGGGTACCTCCTTCCAGCACTGCGTTGAATACCCTGGCCAAATAGGGGGACAGAGCGGAGCAGAACCTCTTATAGAAATAGGTTGTGTAACCATCCTCCCCGGGTGATGTGCCCCCTTTCATACCCCTAATCGCCCGCTCCACCTCCTCCTCCGTGACTGGGCCCTCCAACCCTTCCGCCATTTCTTCTGACAAGGCCGGAACCCGCATTGAGTCCAAGAACCCCTCCATCTCCGCCTCCCTCCCCTTAAATTCGGACGAGTATAATTTCTCGTAGTATTGGCGGAAGGCCTCTCCAATGTGGGTTGAGTCATACCCTATCACCCCCTCTTCACTCCTAACCGCTTTCACCAGTCTGCTCCTCTGTTCCTCCCTCAGCTTCCAGGCTAAAATCCTGTCTGCCTTATCCCCTTTTTCATAATACTTTTGCTTTACTAATTGGAGGTTCCTCTCTGTCTGGTGGAGGAGGAGGTCCCTCAGCTGGAGCCTACAGTCCTCCAAGGCGGTTATCTGGCCACGCTCCAAGGGGGCTGAGGGGAGCCCCCCCGGTTGAAGCCGGGCTATTTTGTCCCTCAGTCGTCTCTCTTGAACCTCCCTTTCCCTCTTTTTCTGGGCACCCATTTTAATCAGGACTCCTCGTAAGGTGGCTTTAAAGGCATCCCACAGGGTGTGCACCCCCACCTCCCCATTGTCGTTCATGTCAAAGAAATCTTTAATGGCCTCGAGTATTTCCTGGGCTCGTACCTCGTCTTTCAGCAAAGAGTCGTTACATTTCCACCTCCCCCTTCGATCGTTTAGACCTCCCCTCGCTATCGTGATACGGACCAGGTCATGGTCGGACCAGAGAACAGGGTCAACCCTATGGCCTGAGGTGAAAGGGTGCAGGATCTCGTCCACCAAAATGTAATCGATCCTAGAGAACGATGCATGAGTGCCCGAATAGAAGGTGAAGTGGGGGGTGTCCGTTCTGGGGGTCGGGATCGTGTCCAGCAGTCCCAGGTCGTGATTGACCCCCTGGAAGTTGCGTGCCATGATCTCGTCCGCCGCCCTAGCGTGCTGCGGGCCTATTCGTTTTCTATCCCGGTTAGGGTCTAAGACCATATTAAAGTCCCCACCCACCACCACAGAGCCATGGGAGAATTGTTTGAGTTTGTCCCCTACCTTTGCCCAGAATAGGGACTGGCCTTCATTTGGAGCATAAATCACCACTAGGGTAATTGGGGCCCCCTGAAGGGACCCCCGTAACATCAAGTAGCGACCCTCCGGGTCCTTCAACATGGCCTCGTTCTCAAACCCTATATTCCTCGATACCAGGATGGCAACTCCCCTCTTTTTGCCTCTGTGAGAGGCACTGAAGACCTCCCCTATTCCCCCCCCCCCGCATTTTGGGCTCCTTACCCCGCGGCCAGTGCGTCTCCTGCACAAGAAGGAAGTCAAGTTTGGACCTCCTGAACTCCCTGCAGACCAGGGACCTCTTCGTGGGGGTATTTAAGCCCTGTACATTTAGGGAACCCACGCCCAGAGAGGGCAGACTGTCAGCCATGATCTAGAACCTCCTCACTGTCGGCCAACGCACATATCACGTTCTTCCTAGCGTGCTCTGTTAAATCAGTATTTTGTCCCCCGTCTCCCCCCTCCCCTTCCCCCCGGGCGGGCCAAAAACAAAACCCTAACTGCCCCCCTTCCCCAAACTGAACAACCCCAACTACGTGACCCCCCCCCCCTTCCCCGGCGTCCGGCCAAGTAGATCCGCCATCTCTGGCTACTGGCCGAACCACCAGCTTACCCGCCGCAGCCGGGCATTCATTCTGAAGCTTGTCCCTATGAGCCCCCCCTCCCCCCCGCTTTGCTGTCCCCCTCCCTGGTTCCATCATACTTGCTGTTCGTATGGGGGCTGGTAGCGGTGAATCCGCTGGTTATTCCCAACGTCCCCCGTGACTCTGCAGGCCTCCCCTGGGTCTCAGCCTTCAGGATCGTTCCGCTCTCCCTCCTTGGACGGCGAGGGGGTATTAATTTTTCTGAATTTTCTCGCTCCGGTTTTGCGTCTCCTGTCCCTGGATGGGCCCGGGCTCCCGAGGCTTCTCTCCCGGGCCCCGACGGGGCCCTCCTGGGGTACGGGTCCCCCACATAGTCCTGGATGGCCATCCGTATGTCGTCCTCCGTGGTCAGGGTCGACCGCTGGCCCATGTATTCAAAGGACAATGAGAAGGGGTATCCCCAGCGGTAGCGGACCCCCTTATCTTTCAACAGGATCGTTAGTGGGCGACACATCCTGCGTTTGGCCAGGGTATAGGCCGAGAGATCCTGGTAAATCGTGATCTGGGCATTGTTATAAGTGATCTCCCGGGCCTTCCTGGCTTCTTCCAGTACCTTGGTTTTTTCAGTGTAGTAGTGGAACCGGACCAATACAGAGCGGGGGCCCCCCGCTCTGTGCACTCTATCGAACGTGGGTTCCGTGGTCATCTCACCGGCGAAGAGGAGGGTGATGATGTCCCTCACCGTGTGCGTGATGTCTCTCTCCGTTTCCCCTTCCTGTTATGGAATCCCGAAGAATCTAAGATTGTTCCTCCTCTCCCTATTTTCAAAGTCATCCATTTGGCTGGACCTTTCCTCTTCTCTCTTTTCCAGGGCCGTTATTCTCATTCCCAGGTCCATCTCCAGGGTCGTCGCTGATGTTTGGTTGGCCTCCACTTGCAATAATCTGTCCTCGACCTTGTCCACCCTCTGGTCTATTTTTTCAAATTTTTGGGCGATGTCCGAGCGCATATCCCTGATCTCCTGTAATACAGAGGCGAAGCCTCTCTCCATGGCAGATACGGGGGGACCCGAGGCCTGTTCTGCCTGTTCAGGTCTCTGGAGGGGACTCTGGCTTCTACTGCTGGACGCCATTTCCTTAAAGCGAAATCCCTGTAGGGTCAGCCGCCAGTCCGTTGGGCCTTCCCCCCCGTCCGTCCGTCGATCTTTGTGGGCCAGAATGCCTGGGCCGCCCCCCTCGGGCCTCCGCGGCCCCCAACGAGGGGGGATAATTCTGTCTTCCCGGGCGGGCACTCGCCCCACCGAGGTCCGGCGGGGGCCTCGCACCCGGGGACTGCCCGTCGTCGCCGAAGTAACTCACGGGAGGGTGGCGTAGTTTCGAATTCCGCACGTGTGGAAAGCCGCGCTTGTCCGCTTGTCCTCCTGCTCCGGGCCAAGCCTTGTCCGAGCTCCGCCCGTCTTGGTGCGGGGCAGGCTATCCCGCTGGTTCCCGGACCTCGGGGGTGCGGAAGCCGAGGGGGGGAGGGACGCGGCTCCGCCCTGGAGGTTCCTCCGGTCCCCGCGCTTATCCGGCGTGCGGCCGCCGAGGCCTAGCACCGCCCCGTATCTGCCCGAAACCACGGGTCTCGTTCTCCTCGATCCCGGGGGCTCCGAGCGTCGCTCTTTCGCTCGCTAGACGCCCGGGGGTTCACCACACCTTTCCGTCCTGTCTCATCCGCCTGGGGGGCTCCGGGGGGGGCTCAATTCTCTGATACGGCCCAGCTACGGCGGGAGCGACACACTCAGGCAGCCATTGCCTGCGCGCCCCCTGGTGGCCTCCGATCGTCCACTGTTAAGTGTTTGAGGTAGACCAGTCTCGGATTCAAGTTTTTCGGGCATGACAAGAGGAGATGACGGATGGATTTAGTTTCATTCTCACACAAAATTACATAATATAACCTGACCTAGCTAGCTACTATAACAAAACCGGAATCCTGTTCCAAAAAATAAAAAGGAGTGAAGAAATACATAAAAAATTTAAAAAACAAGTAAAACTCCATTTAAAACTGAGAAATACGAATCGGGTTACAAGATCTCAATGGGGAGTGGAGAATTAAAAAAAGAAATGCCGGGGTGGAGCAGGGTTAGGTTTAGATGCAAAAATGGGGGAAGTGGAAACAGTGGTGGGGGTGTAAGGGGCACCTACGCAAGAGCAATAGAAAGTGTACACCAGAAACATACATTCAAGTTAACGCACGTTTAAATTTGGGCGCAAAACACACAGATCGTAACAGAACATAATTGCGCAGTATGCCCGTGCAGCTTAAGCATGGCATTGCCTGGCATAACGTGGCACTGTAGCATACCAAGCCTTCGTGAGCATAGCATTTGAAAACACGGCAGAGCATATTGAAGATGGCATAACTCAGTGACGTGCCAGAGCGTAGCAGATCAAACCAATAATAATGGAACCCAGCTTAACAGCAATGCCAAGGTAGCATGCCCCAAATAAGACTTGAGTGGGTGACGCACACCTTTGCACCCCTGCTTCCGACTTGCTGCTTCTAGATTTGGAGTCTACTGCTCTCTAGGTTGAATGGCAGGTCGGAACCCAATGATTACCATGAGGTGGATGGAATATGCAAACCCGCTATTGCACAGCACAGCGACATTGTTATTGCCCCAACCTCTGAATCGGGGCCTCTAAACCCTTGCCTTGGCAGTTGAAGGGGCACTGACGTGAAATTCCAGGTAATTGTGCTATTTTTTGACTGACTAGATCCTGACATTAGGTAAATTAGTCCATTGTGGATCAGCTGTGAAATTAATGATGTTTTGATTGTATACATAATCGCAGGTTCCTCTTTTCCATCCGTTTCTACTTTAGTTGTATTCTGCCTCCGTTGAAACTCATTACGATCTTTCAATTATGCATGCAGCAGTTTAAACCACTTCCTAGCAGCTTTCATGTGTTGTGCCTGCTGCAGTTCTTTACAGTGCTTACATTCACACAGTTAAATATTTATTGCCGCCTGCGATGACCGCATGCTCCTCCACTTTTCACTGAGGGGTCGTTTCTCATCTAGGCGCAGGGAGTGTGCTAAAAAACATGCTTCACGGCGCCTTTTCCAGACGCCCAGGCGCCATGCTTATTCTGGAGTGGGCCTGTCGGCGCAGTGCACTGCACTGCGCAAAACGCCGATTTTTATAGATAACAGGCAGATCGCAAGTCTCGGCAGCATTTTCGTTAAATAGCGGGGTTAATCACAATTTAATGAAAGTGCTGCAGCGAACACCTCGTGGCACCCGTAGTTTACCCTGTATTTGCTTTGCAACTTAAGCATTGGCTTGACATTTCAAATCTGCATTTAGGCATTACTTAACAGCCCTACATTTTTCCGTAAATAACACATGATTAACAGTAAAATGTCATGCGTGATGTAAGCATCAGTAAAAGATATATCACACGTGATATGCATGCATATATTTCTTGCTGCATATATACATACATGTGTGTGCGCTACACACACCACGCACAATGATGTGTGGGTATTCTTACCAGTGCTATCCGTGGCACTCCTCCACACCACCACAAAAGAGGGACTGTGTATGTCTGCCACTTTTTGGCTGACGCTTTAGTGGAGGACTGCCACGAGAATAGGCATGGTAAATAGCCCATAATTGCTAGGTTGGTTTACGGGCCGTTCTAGCAACCGGCACACATATTCCGAAAGTGGCACATTTATTCCGACTTCGGCACAATGCACCAACTTCAGAATAGGTGTTAAATACCGAAAATGTTGCAAATGCTTTCTATGTTTTCAGCACTTAACAGCGTGATGAGAATCGGGGCCTGAATCTCATTTATGTGCGTTGTCGGATTGCTTGGAAATGCTGTTCCTTTCAAAAGACTCCTGGCTGCTCTTAGAATTTGGCACTCAGCACCTTTCAAACATAGCTCATTGAAGACTCTTTCCACTCCACCGTATGCCTTTTTTTCATTGAATCTAGCTTCGGCATGCAGTGGGGAGGCTGTTTCTAAGATACTTTAAGTTTAACATCTACAACACACCAACAAAATGCAAAGCTGAAAAAGATTGCCAAGTGGACGAACGAGGCGCAAATGTATACGTATTAGTACATATCCAATTTTTGCAAACCCAATTTATTATCCATTCATACACACATTTTCAAGAGACTTTCAACGTGTTGTAATCCCTTTTCCCCCTTATGATTTCTTTTGACCGACACTGACACCACGCACCACTGTGGAGCTAATGCAGTCACATGTGTGGCTGCAACACGAGTGCTTATCACACACCCTATCTGCTGAGCTTGCCAGTCCAGTGGGCGCAGAGACAAAAGTTACATCTAACTTTTTGTGTTCCCTTACAATTCATTGAAACGTCTTTTATTTCATGATGCACATAAATCATTCTCTTAACTGTAAGTTTTCTAGAATGTTATGAACATCCATGCATGATGTTGGTGTAAGAAAACAAGTCAGTGCAGCACAGTGTTCATCAATCGCTTGTCATGGCCAAGCTGAGAACGTCACTTTCTCATTTTATGAGAATAGTCCAAACCTAATTGACCTTACTCCTGGCGCATCCAAGGCAGTGAGAAGGTCCACACAAACAAAAAAGCAATAAAAACAAAGTTGCAAGTTATGGTACAGCAAGGCAGAACCCGCTCAGATTTGGTGTACCCTCAATTACAGTCTACGTTGTTGACCAGAATCCTGGGGCTGCTCAATAATGCCATGGCACCATGCCCATTCAGAGGACACCCTGGTGATGGTGACCCTGGCTAATCGAGCAGGAAAGGGGATTGCTGCCATGCGTTTGTGGAATAGATTTAAAACTGGAATTTATGATGGCTTGTTAGGTTTTTAGTTGGTAGGAATATTGATGTTACCCTCGTACATTACATTTGTAATGTTTTTTTCTTTCGGTAAAGGGGTAATGTGCAGTAACTTTTTCAGTCTTTCATGTTACACGCATGTTGGGCAAGTAAAGACCAATCTCGAGGTAAACCATTTTGTCCCTTTTGCTGCAAAAAACCTCCTGGGTTTTATTCTATATTTCAAATTTAAAATTGCGAATTCCTCTGCAAATTAGGGATTTTGGGTAGCAAGGCAGTCTTTTTCGTGTATTTTACCTTCTGGAATGAAAATAATCTAGAACAATAAAAGGAAATGCTATATGAAAGGAACAGGATCGAGGTTTGAATGAGAACACCTCCTCTTTGGCAATAGTGTGCCATAATCATAGTTTGCTCTATATAGCGTTCTCACATAGGTTATCCATCTGATCTCATTTCTGAACAGTGTCAGTTCCCGTTACCTATAACTGATGAGGCTTTCAAGGACAGTGGTCCGATAATGGCTACTTGAGACGTTTATGCCATATACATGTCTGCGTAAGGTTTCCGAAGAGCAATCCCCTCCCGCCTCTCCCGGCAGAGACCTCATTGCACATGCAGGAGCTGTTTTCTCTGCAGTGGGACTGCACAACTAAAATCTAATTTGTGCAGCTTGACAAACTGCCTTGTATACATAAAGGCTGCATCAGCACAAAACGGGCCAGTGTATGTTAATCGCTGGCCACGCCGCGCGAGATCCCGGCCCTTGATCTCGTGCCATTGTAGCTATCCTGCATTTCTCTTTCATTGAGGTGATGATTTCATTGTTCTTCGCTGCCTCGAGAGCTCGTTACAACCTCAAATCAAGGGGACTCTTATTTTGTTTGTGGTTCTTTAACTCTTGGGGATGTATGAACATACTGTTTTAAGTGTGTCCAAGTTGATGAATACTTGATCACTGTCCAATTTTCTTTCCGTTTACAGATTCCTATAACCATTATTCTGGTAATCCTAATCATGTTCTGCTCTCCTTCTAGAGCACTCCCATCACCACCTCTTCCTCTCCCAGGTTCCCTTCTTGCCTGTGCCTCTCCCACTCTGTTTTCTTTGGGGGTTGTCACTTGGACGCCTGCACGCATCGTGGTGTACGTTTCATTAACAGGCTGGTGCCGTGTGATTGATGGAGGAGACACCAATGGAGAGGGATTTGTCTCTGCAGTTCTTGCTTTGCCACATCAAAGGCAAATAAATCCAGCCCGCTACCTGTACACAATTTCTGACAAGCAGTGGTGGTAATACACGCCGCTGCTACCCATCAGGGTGCGAGAGGGGCCAATTGTGTGGATTATCCTGGACAATGAGGTGACTACCATTGTCTTTGAAGAGGTGGCAGCCCAGCCATACATATAATTTGTGCAGCGCATCTAGGGCGTCATGGGGTGGTTGAGAGACTCCCTCTTGTATCGCACTACAATCTTGCACAGATGTATCCAGGGAATACACTGGATGACAGACCCCCTTCCACAAAAGTCTTGCAGTTCTGGTGGGTGCTTCCCGCACGCTGTGGAATAATCTCATCACAGGGTATTTCAAGTGACAGTGTCGTAAGTGCTACCCGCACCCCCAACCTGGTCACGGAAGCTGCATGTACACGAGACTCCCACCTTGGTTGGCAAGAGAGGCCTGCTTGAGATACATGGGCCACCTCAAGGCAACCAATGGGGGAGGGGGAGGGTTAGGGAGAGGTTGTGAATAGGTCAGGGGATTTAGGGAGACTGGAAAGAGGTTGAGGAAGGATGTAATGGATAGGAAGGGGGGCGGGGGGGGGTAAATATGCACAGTATTCCTGAAACTTTCCGCTCTTTTCCAGAATTAACTTTGTTAAAGTTCTCTCTTGTACCCTGTAGTTCACACTCTGTTCCTATAACCTGTGTACATCAATTGCCTCATACTCTCGTTGTACCCAAAATAAACAGTTGCTTGTCGTTGGCCCTTGTGTCCATTTATTGTCCAACCTGACACTGAACATCCATAATCTCAATGGATAACTTGGCTCCTGGTTCCTGACACAAACATTTATGTACTTCATCTGCTCAGTCCAAAACAACACTTCATAGTCCCACACTTCTCATACGTTTGAGGATAAGAGCTGTCTTCATCAGTTCAAGTTGTACTTATTGCCACACTGAAAACAAAAATAAGCTATAAACTCCTTTCTCTTGGAAGACAAAACAAACACTGAGGCGGCACTTATCTGATGTCCCTGAACCTGCATGCGAGTTTATAGGCAGCCACCTAGGAGCAGGAGCTACTGCAGGGGAAGCTGGAGCTACCAGAGATGCTCCTTTAAAGTTTTTGTTCATTTTTGATGAACCATTCGGTTTAAATGTGCATTAGATGTGTTCTAATTCTTCTTTATTCACATTCTCAAATACTCAAAGGTAATGTCAAATGTACATGTTTGGAAAGCACCAGTTGGCCCTAGGAGACAAGCGTATCTCCTGGTAGCTTTTGTTTTCAAGCTAACTAGGCTCTACTATGCTAGAAGCAGGAGCTAAATGGCTCCCCTCAATTTCGAACCCTGTGTTCCATACCATAGTCTTTGCTGAGTTCCTGGTCTTGCTCTGAGCGATTGGAGTGAATATGAATGGCCAGAGTCCTACGACTTACCTTGCTGGCAGACAAACCAAACTCTGGCGTTCGTGTTACACCCATGCAAGCGTTAGATGCCACTGGTGTTCCTTCTAATCAGAAGACCAGATGGACCCTCTGCCTAGGACGTATTGAGATATATTTTGTGTCTTTGAGGGAGACTGATGAAACGGTTAAGAAATCGCTGTTTCGGCACTCCACTAAACTGATGGTTCTTACACTATCGACTACGGCTCTTTTGGCATATTTCAATCTGTTAGTAAATGCTGATATGAACGTTTTCAGATGCGACAGGATCAAAACAAATCACTGGGTGGCCACAATGTCCGACTGTGTCAACTGGTGCCCACTTGCACTCTGCTCGATGAGCTGGGCTGCAATTGATAAAGGGTGCCTCCTAGATGTGTCTTTAACATAAGTTGGAGAAACCAAGAATCCAATAGCAATGGATTCTGTAGTTTGGTTGCTCCTTTGTGCTGATAGAGCCAAGTGGCTACCCATATGGAAGAGGCTTTACACACTTTTTTAAAGTGGAAGAAGTCAATGTGCTTGTAGATGCGCCTTAATCCAAAGCGTAGAGTACTTCGTTACCTGCCAGATATACTACCATCACCTGCATCTGGCCTCGTCGAATACTGTAATGGACCTGTCCCGCAAAGGATAATGCCCCTCCTGATGTCCAATGTGCAGCCACTGTGGAAAGATGAATTGCTATATGGTGTGAAATGCTCAGAATTCTACATTTCATGCATCTTTGGTGTGTATGTCGAAGACATTGAAGTCTTGCTACAGTGTTATAATGCAAACTTCCAAGTGGTGGGTTGCCTAAAGGATCATCATGTTTATTTATGTATTCTTTGCTTGTTAGATGCATATACAGGAAGTAAATACTGCTTCAAAGCGCCCACAGGGCAACAGGGAGGTGACAAGGGAATGTAAAAACGATTGAAATACGTAACAATATTAAATACAGGGGGAGGAGAGACGAACCCACTATGCCTTGTGATTGTTCAGAATGTGCAAGTGCAGAAGGGAGGGGGGGATGGGATAGGTGCTGTGGTGCTCATGGGTGAGCAACAGGGGAAGTGCAATGTAAGGTAAGTGCGAGCCTCCAGGGTGGCGGGTGAGCCGAGGCAAGAGCTGAGGATAGACAGAAGCGTGGGGGGATTCAGTGTTCACCTTTATAATGATGTCCTAGTGCAGCCCATTACCCTATGTCACCTCAAAGTTCCTTTTCATTTGACCAAACAGGTGAAGCAGAAACTCGGCATGCCGAAAGAGGTTAAATCATAGAGACTGTCGGGCACTGCACCCTTGGCCTCCCCAGTAGACAAAACCGAAGGTACCGGATGACGTGCCTATATGCATCGAATGCCCCTTCCTAACAAAGCACTAAAGAGGGAACTCAATATCCTAACAATTTGTGATGTTATTGTTGTCCTGCAAGGGGCCTCAATGCGGGGTATCATGTGATTTACCCCTGCACCTGGAATCGAGGTACATTGTCACTTTATCTTTGCACAGAGGGCTCGAGCATTTCTAGCAGCAGAGTCAAAGCAGCATAAATAAGGTATTTGCTGAACTACAACAGGTTTTGGATGTCAGCCAGGATATTTTGATATAGGTCATCTCTGAGTTGGAGCATCCTAAGACTGTTAGTGGGGTGGCGGGGAGAGGTGTACAAGGGTTATCGCTAAGCAGGAGAAATTTTGACTTGAAGTCAAAGATCACATTCATTTGGTATGTGTTTCAAGTGCCTGGCCTCTCAGCTGACCCCAAGAAGGTGGCATACATTCAGTCTGTACAGGCTACCATCAACCCGTGAATTCTGAAGTTATGGCTGGGTTAACTCCAATTTGCCCAAAATCTTAGAATCTCGCAAAAAGGACTGACCAGGGACATCACTTGAGGACCCTGCCTTCCGGGCTACCAAGCAGGCTTTTGCAGAGGAGACCACAATGGCACATTTCACACCTTCACTTCACATGTGGTATATGCCAGTCCGTACAGTTTGGGTATTGTGATGGTGCAGAAGTACAGGCGGGACAAAATGTGACTAACGCCTGCCAATATACAGCGCTCACAGATACGTAGGAAAAAGATTTGCAAATTGAGTGGCGAGCCTTAGCGCTCCTGACGGATGTTGCCCTTTCCACCTGATCATACCTAGGCACCACATACATGTCATTACGGAACACAAGACCATGACCACAATTATGCATGTAATGGCACCTAGTCGTTCTGCTCTCATTTAAAGATGGCTCTTGCAATGATGGGAAAGGGGAATCACTTTTTTGTACTAAGCACTGAGAATCCAGCGTACCATCTGTCCTGACCCCCAGGAGCTGAGCACATAATTAAAGGTGTGAAGGACATCCTGGTGGAGGACCATGTCAGAATTATCAAAGGATCTGCATAGCTGATCTTCGTTAAAGTGGTTGAACTTGTGGAGGCAACCAAAGTGGATGAATGCTTCCAATTGGTGGTGAGGTGATCTAGTCAGGGTGCTGAAAAGACTTGCCAAGGCAACAAGGACACAGAACAGCTATGGCTCCAATCCAAGAGCTGTGGATAGTGAAGGCTGAACTAATGGTCTTGCAGGAAAGACTGATATTTCATGACACGCACACAGGAGGCTGAACTTCTCTACTGGCAGAATAATTGGTTTTGCACATGTTGGCCCCAAGGAATGACCGAGACAAACTGTGGTAAGGTTTGTTTACCGAGTCTGGAGGCAAGAGAGGAAGTGACAGACGGTTGCGGTTTTTATTAATGGACTAAACAATCCCCCATGATTGAAAAGCCCCCAACAAATTATCCTCCATCAAAGGGAAAGCACCATCTTCCACACTATCTTTTCGGACAGATGAGGATTCCAGTTGGTGGTGGATGGATGCTACCTGGAAATGGAATGTGTACCGTCCATGGCGGTAAGGGTAGTAATCCCTGCACTCAAGAAGATCTTGGCCACTCTTCGATTCCCTGAGTGGATACATTTGGACAGTGGTCCCCTGTTTCAAGGCTTTCTAGGGAGCTAGAAAATATGACTGACTACCCCTGGATGGTGCAGGGACAATGGGGATGTTGAATGGATTCTCTTCTCGGATGGCCAGGCAAAGGCCATCGGTCTTGGATCCTGACCATGGAGATGGAGAAGCGAGGGAGGATCACCTAGGTGGAGAGTCCTTAGGGATTGGGGAGAGGATGGCCCTGAGGGAGACTCAGTACTTCCCCCTTCTCGTTCCATAATGAACCCATAGTCCCAGAAGCCTTTGTGGGATATTGTTACCCCATTTCCTGTGGTCAGAGAATAAGCCTCAAACGCATGAGTGAGAAAGAGGAAGGGGTCCACAGACGAGACATGGTATCCCCCTTTCCTTATTGATGACCAACCTAACCTTTCTCCAACCTTTTTGGGTTATTATAAGTCAGCGCCCCCCCTTTCCCTTCATGTGACACTTGACAGTACTGAGACGAGGTAGAGGCAGCTGAGAGTAATGGACACTATGCCATTTCACCACTTAAGTACTGGGGAAAAAAGATTCCTGCAAAGTGTTGTGAAGGTCAGGCAACCCTTCATGGTCAGGCAAACTTAATTGGTAAAGCACACCTGCAACCTGTTAAAGGGTTGCAGGTGTATAAAATGAGGGAGAAAGCAACAGAGAGAAGCAGCAGGGACGCCTGTGTGACCCGCTTGGAGCCTTGCTTTGGGAGAGGCGAGCCACCGGAGGGAACTGCTGCGAGTCGGTCCGCCATGTGAAGCATGCTGAGACTCTGGTGACTGCAAAGAGAGGTGGTCACGTGAAGCGTGGCGTGGGAGCTGGGGCTCCATGGAGCGGACTGCGGGCAGAGAAGGGAGCCGTGTGGAGAGGCTCTCCCTTTGAACAGAACTGCTCATTACCCTGTGTCAATGAACTGACACAGAAGTGTCTGAGGGACAGGAGTTGAACTCTTGGCAGCAGAAGTATGTGTGCTCCGCGTGGCGGTGAAAGTTATCACTGAGGCCAGTGAGTTTCTGGCAGACGAGAAACCCGGGATAACGGGTTGCGCAAGTGCCCAAACATTTCAATTGTTGAAGTATACTTTGTATCGGAGTGGTTGCATGTCTAATGAAGAAACTTTTTGAAAGTCTTGAGTGCAGAGTATTTTAACTGAAGTAAAACAAATGAAAATTAAACATCGGGCTGAATAGAAATGTAACTTTAAGCAAAACAAATGCACATTGAATACCGAACTGAATAAAAACTTTACAGTTAAGCAAAATCACTAAATGCGGATTTCCGAACAGAATGGAACTGTAAAATTAAGTAAAATAAAGGTACATTGAAGATCGAATTGAATGAAACTTTAAAATTAAGCAAAAGAAAAGCTTATTGAATACCAAATTGAATGAAAGCTTCAAATGGCATGAATACATAATGAGAGCAGAATTAAGAGAAACCCTGAAGTTACACATGTTGTATAAAGACAGAAAATAAAGCTTTATGGGCCAAGGAAATCAAGAGAACAGCCAAGATACCCGCATGAAAACAGTTGATGGAAAAGGGCGTAAGTGTGACAGTCATAAGAAGGCAAGGACATTGTGATGGCGAAGTTAAAACCTTGGGGAAGGGAACCCTGACTGGCTTGAGGAACTAAATTGGTGTCTTGAGGGTAGAGCCTCTGTGTTGCTTGGAGGGCTTCAAGACCCTTTTTGTGTTGGAACTGTGGGAAGGGAACCCCGAGGAATGTTTAAAACTGTCTCACCTTGAACCTAAGAAAGGTAACTTTGAGACTTTGTGGAACTGTTTTACACTAGGGAAGGGAGCTGAAAAGCTGAAAGAAAGCTGCGAGCTGGAAGAAGCTCAGAACTTTATTTTGAACATTTGTTCTTTGTTTACTGACATCCTTATATATTGTGTAGATATAGTTGTGTGGGCAAGTATAGGTGTTGGACACAGACTTTTAAGTTGAACACTTTGACTCAGACCTTCCTTAGTTTCATTTAGGTAGGGAAATCCCACCTTAGCAAAGAGCAAGTTAGGCCTTTTTCCATCCTGACATTAAGTTAATAAAGTGTTTTATTTAGAACTTTTAAACTGTTGTCTGTGTCTTGCTTCATGATGCCTTCACAATAGATTATCGTTTGACATATCCTGAAGGCCGAATTTACTACTTTTCCAATGATTTAAGTTTGCAAGTTACTAGAAATGGCTTTAGGAACAGTGAGATTCAAATCAAATAACTGCACTATAATTTCTTTAAATATCCAACTCAGGACTGTTAAACATCTGATGGATAAAATGTGACATAAATTAGAAGTACGAGTGTGTAGATGTCTAATAAGCACTTGAATCCCTCGAATTGTGAAGGTTTTTTTGTTTAAACATTGCATCTCTCTCCCTGTCACTTGTAATTTGCGCTGTCAGTTATGCGATCAATAATAAGTGATGGCATAAGTGAGATCAATGGTGTAATTGCTGATGTCATTAACATGCTCTAGTTTCAAGTGATGATGCAAGGGATGCCAAAATTGGTGTAATTTGTGATATCAATGTGCTCTAATTTCCAGTGATGTTAAAAGTGATGTTGTCCGTGTGCCCATGGGCTGTGCAATCGGGTGGCTCGGAGTTAAGTTGGCATAACTTCCAACACCTGCTGGATTTCAGGGGGTTTGTTGCATTAAACTGGCACCATGACATCACTTCAACTAAAGTTTTTTTTTTCACTGTCCATGTTTTTCTCTCTCTCTCACACATCCCCCAGTGGGTTAGTCAACTGGGCTGGGTTGGTGGATGCTAGACCTGGAGGACGTATATGAGGGATCACTCGGATCACCCCAACTGCAAAGGGCAATTACAGGAATATTTACACCCCCACTACCCCTGTAGACATGCAACTTCATCCAGGGGATAATGACGGGGACAACTATAAACCCCCTACTCTAAAACTATCCGTAGTCGCCCCCATGAAATGTACCCTTAGAGCAGTTCCTTCCACAAAGTAAGTCCACCCAGAGAGCTATTCCAGATCCTTGTCTAGACCCAAACATCTAGTTTTAGGAAAGAAACCTCTCCATTTAAGTGTACAACATTGCAACATTTGCGCCACTGACGAGCAATCATATCAATGTGTTCCTCTGGCATTGATGCTGTAGGAACCAATTCTCTTTGACGCGCACTCGTGTGGCCCAGCTTTTACAAAGTTGCGCTCCAACACATACAAGCTAACCCATGTGGAGCACGTGAGCAAGGAAAGAAACGCATCTTATTTTACCATTGTTATAGGGGATACAAGCTTGCAAGTTTCCCATGATGAAAGAAGGTTGAAAGTAACAGGTTTCCATGCTTAACAAGGAAAAACTGAATACCAGAGCCTCTAGAGGGAGAATGCGCATCTAGTCCTAGATCTTGTGAAATCCAAAATGGAAGCAGGCCGTCATATAGACTTGGGCTAGCCCCTTCTAAAGTCCCATGCCCCCCAGATACATGCCCCCATGTATGGCTCAGACCTTTTAGACATATGCGTCATCAATAGCCTTAGGCACTGCCCCAGGGGATGGGGGGGGCGTACTATATAAGGCAGATTAGTCTGGCAGTTTGAATTGTAGGAGTTAGAGGAAGGAGTTTTGCCACGAGTGGTGAGGGTAAGGAGTAGCTAGAGGAGAGCATGGCAGAAAGCTTGAGGTTGGAGTTGGTGGTTTGGAGTAGGTTGGACTACGATTTAGGTATCTGGGGAGAAGCGGTGGAGGAGATTAGAGAAGGCGAACGTTGTCAGGGGGAGGAGTGGACGATTTGGTGGAGAGTGGAGGATGCAGACTATTTACAGGAGACTGGGAAGATGTTTCTTCAAGAAGCCAAGGCCCCAGGAGAAAAAAAGGTCTAGGCCCTTAACACCTTTGGCAGAGCAGAACATCCTAAATGGGGAGATCTCATCACTTGGCCTGAGGAGGTGAGAGGAGGCCAGGTAACACTTCTAGCACGAGAGTATCTGGCAGACAAGGTCAGTCAAGGGCAGAACTGTGAGGAAGCTGGATGAAGTACGAGATGGTGCAATATCATCAGGGGACAGGGAGCTTACGCTACAAGGTGTCAGAAGGGGGGCTTTGGGGACTTATGACCCATGTTACAGGTAGGTGGTCAACTGACCAAGAACATCCCAGGCGGCAGCCGCTAGGACTGACCTCCTAGATGTGTGACCCAGAGACTGACGCAAGACCAGAGTGTACTGGCCACGAGAGGCCCTTCTGCTTACTCATTCGACAAGGGTTTGGGAGCCACAGACCTACAGCCGAAGACAAAGATCAGGACTGATTGTTGGATATTCAAGCCAGGGTGATGGACCCATGAACTGTTGAGACACTTTTCGTAACATTTTGCCAAAAGTCGTTCTTATTAGTTCTGTTACCTGTTTGGAAATACACCCAAGTCTAGTTTCAGGTGGCGGATTGGGAAGGAGCCATTGTGACCTATATACATCTGGGGGTTCGTATCACCCCGTGTCCCTGCCTCACCTTCTATGAAACTTAAATAACACAAAAATCCCTTACGAAATGGTCTGCAGTCTGTTAGTTCATTCTGAGGAAGGGTGGCAATAGTATTGAGGGCTTCATAGAAATTTACAAAATTAGTGTTGTCCCTGCAGTCATATATGGCATTGAAACTTTACCCTCAACCTATCTTAAGTGGTTAGTTACATTTGGGGGGAAATTCTTGCGCTACATCTTGCCGGTGGAGGTGCTCAGATGTGAGCTGGGTGTAACCTCACTTAAGACACTTTGGTAGCATAGGTGAAGCAATCTTGGGACAATTACCAGATTGGGCCCATTTAAGCTTGATTCCATGTTAAGCTTGATTGCCTCGGCCATTGACGCTAGCCTGCAAAATAAACTACTCCGATCTGGAGGTAACCATGCAGTCGCATTTAAAAGTCATCTGATTATTTCCTCTTCCAAACGAGTATTGTCCCACTTATCTCCGCCAGCGAAAAGTAAAAACTGCGGATTGGGATTGCTCTATAAATCTGGATAGCCTGCATAACAAAAAGCGATATGCGGAATATGCCAAATCTTGCTTTCCTATTGGGAGCCCTCTGCAGTATCTTTTAAAGCTGTGCTCCTCTTTTGAGACTTTTGAATACTATGGTGCATGGGCTGGCATGCCAAAAAAACTGGTTCCATGGGTTAAAATCGCGGCAAAAAAGGCCTTGAACACAAAATATTGTGGGAAAATTGATGTGGTTTTGACGGCTCAATCCATGTAAAGGATGCAGTGGAAACGCCTGCAACCCCAAGGACCCATTATACCATTTAAGGGGAGAGGGGGACGCCCCCTCCCCTTAAATGAAATAATGAGGTACAGCTTTAACGGGTCAAACCACAGCATTTTGGCGCGATTGTTTTAACACGCAATATTTTTGCTGCAATTTTATCACTGCATACCAAAAAACTTGGAATATGCCGACATATGCAGTGAAGCGGTTGAGACAAGCAGGCATTTCCTATTCGAATGTCCTACTCTGGGCGACCATTACTGCAGAGCATATCAAAAGCTAGTTTCATCCTTAGATGAACTCCACACAGATCAATTTTGGAGAACTATATCGGCTGCATCTTCAGTGGTGATGAGTGGGGCTGCAGCATATGTTTGGAAAGAGGTCCTTTTAAAGCTAGAAAAAAAACATAACATTCTCTTGAAACATTTTGCACTGTCATTATTTACTTATAACTGTCTGGCAAGTGATCGTGATATGCCAAATATGTTGATGAAATAAGTTCTTATTTTAATTGATGCTTTTAATCCATTGCATGTTATTGATTTTAATTAATTGGTTATTGTCATTTAAATTATTTTGTATCTGTGTTTTTCTATAGTGCAAATGTTGAATTAAACTATAAGCACTTAATAAAAAAAATGAAGAAATAAATCTATCACCAAAAGCTACTGGGGTGTCGGATGTTTTTGCGTCCCTATCCTGCTACCCTGTCATTATGATATATATCTCAACAATCACATTCATATCACATCAAATATTCATAATTGCATACAAAGAAATGTGTGTGCATTACAGCGTTGTGTGCATTACAGCGTTAATCTGAATGCATGCACCCTGTATTAATGCATCAAACTCCCTGAACCTTTCCTTGGTCATAGTTGCAGGGCTCAGAATTTGCACTAGCTATTGGCAAGTGGTAATGGACCGTTGGGGAGCAAGAAATGGTTTGCTTTGTTGTGCATGCTGAGTGACGTTTAAAGGATAGTTAGTAGCTTGCAACTTGAAATGTTTACCCCTGATTTTAGTGCTTTCTGTTTTAATATATCCAAAGTAAGTATGGTAAGGGCCTAACTGTTTTGGCATGTCACCCCTGATAGATTTCAACCAGGGAAAACCTTCATCAGGCCTTGAATACTGTTCAATGAGTGGTGGCACTGTTCCTTACTCATAGATCAAACTGGTACAATGCAACTCTCTTGCCAATAAACTAGATTTATAAAGCTAGCAAGGGTGTCGTTTGTGTATGGCTTTTAAATGTCGGGCAAGCAATCTAGAGTCAAATTCTTTCTGGAACCAATGCAGAGCCCCACAGACATCAACACAATTGTGATTTGTAAAACAAATTATTCCCACACCAGCTAACCCAAGAGTCCTACATCAAGGCTATTAAAATAATCCAGTCTGAAACCCTTTACGCTTCACCTTCCTACCACATATGTAAATAGTGAGTATTGATTTGTAAGATATGGTACACCATCTTGCAACTTTCATTACTACCCCTGTGAGCTATTAATCTGCTTCAGGATGCAATCGGATGTATTGACTGAATTTATGAGTTGGATCTCTTCCAAGCAGCCTTTTAAAATACGGTTTGGTGGAAGGACATGAAGCAGTCATTTCCAGTTTTGAATGCTCTTGCACATTACACTATATATTTATAGAGCTTCTATAACGCTAGTCATAAAAACAATCTGTGTCAGCCTAAAGATAATCCCTGGTATATTATATCTACGACAATCCTAGAAAAGTGTTACTGTTTATTTGATCCGCCTTCACCCAGTGGCTTGATCTACAAATTGCCTTTCTGCATATTCCCAAACAAACATGATGACTGAGTGTGCTTGGCATTATGTTTGGGCTTTTGGGGTAGGTGTTTCAAATGTGTCAAAGCTCATTCTGCCCTGCTCAACGAGAACTGCTAGCACAAGAATGCCTGCTAATATATTTTTCGCTGTCTCACTTCGCTTGACTAGGGCGTTGTACTTGCATCCCAATAGCTGACACACGTGTGATATCAGATGGAATGTGGCTGCATTGATGAGTAGTGGCATGCACCACGCCTTAACTCGGGCATGGCTTATATTTAGAGTTTACCCTGCCACTAGCTTGGGCTACTTATGATCATCGTAGTTTTGGTACAGCGGTGCATACCTTAAATGCAGCCCCTCTGCTGCAATTACTTTGCTGCCAAATGGGCAGCTCTGACCTCTGAACCTGCTTGGTGCCACTGGTAGAGCACACGCAGCAAATCAGGATACTGATGCAGCAGGACACAGATTCACACTTTGCTTTTGTCATGGAGCTTATGAAAGGGGAATCTGATCAGGAGATTACCATTTCTGAGACTGAATTACCTGCACACTTTTATTTATTACAAATCAAAAAGGCCAGGGCTTTCACACCCTTGCCAGGTCGCAATTCATTAGTCACAATGAAAAACCTTGAGTGACATTAACAGCAACCTGAGAGGATGGTTAAACCCGAGAAGTATCAGAAAACGCAAGGACCAGGCGGGAGTGGGATGTCGTGGGGCAAGGGACGGAAGGGAGGAGACTACTGGCGAGTACCTGTTACAAGAGCTTAATTAGCATTTTGTACTTATCCAGACTCCTGTGTCATAGGTTTAGGTAATTGTTGAGCTAATCTGCTGAACGTTGTTATTCAGACTAGGGTAGTATGCAGGGCTTAAGACTAGGTTTGAAGTTGGCCTTTTGATAGACTTATGATGAAGAATAGGAATCAAGACTTATAAGTTATAAGAATAGGGTATTTATTTCCATTCCCGGTGAGGGGAAATACTGCATGTACTGACATACAGCCGAAACCCCACTTTGTGTTGTCCCTACCTGGGATATTGGTTGTTCTTTTAATCCTAAACCCAGTAGGAGTTCATCCATTTCCCACTTGTGGGAAGCTCTTAATAAATTGTGAGTGTCAAAACAGAACTACCACAACTTCAATGTAGTGATGAACTGCAGTGCACTCAATAACATTGGATTGTTTGATATTATGGAATGTCCTTTGAGCGAAATTATGCTTTCATATTTGTTTGTCTACTGTCGTATGCACAACTGACAGGTGAAAGATCTTCTGTGGAGCAGAAACAAAGGTATGATATGTCCCTCAAATGAGAAAAACACAGCCTTGAGAGGGGAGATGCACCTTATTAGTCAAGGCATAAACTCAACCGAGCAATAAAGCACATGATGGTGTGTTGGTTTGCTTTCTGAGATAGAGATGATAGCACGCTAGCTCATAGCATAGTTAAGGTTAATACGAATCGTTTATGGAGTTTCCAAAATTAACATTTCCAAATGACTTTTGAATTGCCAAAGTACTTTTTGAAGGCATCTGCACCAACACAGTAAGTTTCAGAATTTGTAACGGATGGTTTCATAGTTTGAATAAAAGTTGTTTTAATTAAGTTTTGAACAGCTTTTAACATGGGTTTTCCCTAGGGAAAAATTCCTAGGGAAAAGAAAATGTTCTTGCCTGCTTCAATTTTCAAGTATTTGGCATGTACCTTCATCTGGCTTCTGTAGTAAACACTCCAGTGACCCTGCCCTGTGCATGTCTCCAACTTTTTTCTCTGATTCTCGCCACTCTAAACTCTTCTATAGTCATCCTTTTGGAGACCTCTGCTGCTTTCGACATTGTCAACCACTCCTCTCTCCGGGACCTTGGTTTTAGCAAATCTGCTTCACCTGGATCATCTACCTAGACGGTAAAGCATTTAAATCTCCTGGAACTCGCAAACCTCTAACCCCAACCCTCTGTCAGCATTGGTGAACCTCTGCTCTTCACCCTCTATACTGATGCCCTAGGAAGACTTATGTCATCCTTTTGGCTTTCATTATCATTTTTTTCCTGATGACACTCAAATGTTGTTCTCCTTTCCTTCACCCTAGCTATCGCACTGAATGGCTCTCGGCTGCCACATGCTGAACTCTTCAAAAACAGAAGTCCTCTTTCTCATGGATTCCAGTGCCACCCACTCCTATCTTCTTCTCACCTGAACTTCTTGCTCCCTAGCCCAAGGATCTGTCTTGGTTTCCTCTTTGATAGCAACCTGCGACACCAAATATTCATCACTACCACTGCTGCTCGTAATAACCTCCAACATTCAGAAAATTCATCTACTCCTTCCTCCCCCTGTACAAAGTCCTCCACTTTGCTAACCGCACAATCTAAAACCTATCCAGATCCTCCATTGCGTCTACTTGCTGACAACATGCTGGCTAGTGTGACAAATTGCTAGGCGACGTCATTCCCTAGGATAAGGCTCTCCAAATGAGATAGGGATGTGGCTGTCTTAACCTCACCACTCCTCAAGCCCCCTATATACAATACTTCACAGGAGACTGCTCTGTCAGGTTAAAGGAGTTGCCCCTTTAAGCCAGACTGAGACAAGAAAGAAGGAGACCTATTTAAGAAAAACCATGTGTTCAAAGACCAAATACTGGGGCGAGGAAGAGATGATGAATACCTCTTCAGACCATGGGGCACAATCTAGTTGTCAAAGCCCCCTGTTGGTTATGGGGAATATACAATGGAGACAGACTTTTTTTGAAACGCAAAGTCCTCCTCAGGAGGTACATAGCAGCAGGAGCAGACCGGAGATTGAAAGCGGCAGGAGCTGTGGTACAGAGAATGCTGGAGAACAAAGAAGGCGAAACAAGGCATTACGGAATGACCCACAAACTATGAGCACCACCAGAGGCCGACATAAGAGCGTGAGAGGTGGTCCCAAATGGACTTCGCTGGGTGGTGTTGGTGCCACCGTCCCGAAGCAAGGTAAAGACCACTACGGGGTACTATCCCGTAGCCAGAGCGATGCAGTACCTGAGGCTGGGGGAAAGATGTACAATGCTTTCTCCGGTACGGCTTGGCCATGAGGATTCTTACCATCCGAGGGGAGTGCAGTGGAGCTCCATTGGTCTCGGGCGCACAGAGCATCAGCGAGAGACCAAGCAGGACCAGGAAAATAGGTATTTACTTGGGCGCAAGGGTCTCAACCGCCAGAAGGAGCGAGTGGGGTGGGAGGGTGTAGCAGACGCGAGAGAGAGACGGCAAGAGCTCTTCTTATTTCCTCCCCAATAAGCCCCACACAGTCATGTACGACAGATCATCAAAGACTGCATTAATAATAACTGTTGATTGTGGGAAGAGAGTGAAACAGTTCCACCCAACTGAAATACTTGATGGGTAAGTGAACCAAGTATGCCTGGCCAATGAATGGCATGCATAGACTTTGGCAGTAGAGTAAAGCAAGGCTATGAATTGGCGTGAAGTTAAATAAAGAGGTATATGTGAGAGAAAGGTATTGGATCTTTCATTTGATTTGAGACTGAGCCAGGTGTGTACTACAATTCCTGGAAACCAGGATTGCTCATCAGGATCGGAGACCCGTTTTCTTCAACCAAACGAAGAGAGACACTTGTATGGACTATAATGAAACTCAAAAGGAAGGCAACACGCCATTTTGAGCTGTCTGCAACTAGGTTTTGAACACCATGATTTGGGAACTTTTGTTAGAGAATTGCAAAGCAAGGCTGCAGGTGGCGAGCCAAGAGACATTTTCGCCTTTCCATGTATGAAGTATAGCTTGTAAGGGACAGATTAGGATTTGAACACAGGACTGTGTATGTAATTTGGACATTCCGACAAGACAGTTTTCACTAGTTTGTTGTGTTGAGGTAGGCACATCCCTCTTACAGACAGGACAAGTTAGGACCTCCTCCAATCCCTGTTTTTGTTAAATAGGCCTTTGCCAATTACCCCTGTGTCCTAGTCTTACTTCGTGACATTAGCCATTTGTAAAAGTGGTGCAAGTCATTTCTGATGAAAATTGACATCCCTGTTCTTCAAATAAATGCAAATATCATGAAAGAAAACAGTTGGTGCACACATATTTTTAAATACAATCTGGCAAATTTTGAGATATTTATGTTGACGGCTGGACCACATTTTTAATGGGACTGCTGTATTATATGGGGCACAGCAATAAGGGTGGAGTGGGAGCAGAGTATAAGGAGTCCATCAAACCAAAGTGCAACTGTCTACAATTGAGGGTTCTGAAATGTTACATGCAAATCACATGCATAGTTGGTAGATGTGTTGGAACATACACTTAGCGCCCATTTCTAATGTAGCCTTCTAATTATTGGTGGGCAATTTAGAAATGACTGCATCTGCATCAAGAAACCATTTGAATTGGGTCATCTGCTCTTACTGCAAAGTTAACAGTAATGTCTTCCTTTCTGTGTCTACACAATGTGCATTTTGCTTTGATGCGTCTTGCTATTGATCGATGCTACAGTTGGCATAATATTTAACTGCTATAGATTTCTGATTAAGAAAATATATTTCTGAAATCTTATATTTGTTTCTTTCCTTAATTTATCAGGTTTTCATGCCATCATTTGGATTGACGTCATTTGAAGCTCTTGCAATAAGGAACCGAGAAACCAAAAATGGAATACCTCAGTAACCACCCTGCTAGTAAGAGCTTTGGGCTCCATCATTAGACCTACCAACCTCCTCTTCAGCTCTAAGATATCAAGTTGTCACACCCATGATCATCTGCTATGACATACATTAGTGTTGACGACCGGCAGGAACACAGCAGACTCATTTTAAGTGTCCAGAATAACCAACTGCATGCAAAGCATGGCATAAGTAACTGTCCTCAGAGTACAATGCACCCATTAAAAAGTATGGATCCCCACGGAATGACTGGGGACATGGCGTCATCTAGCAACGCAGAAACCAGGCTGTATCGCAGCCTGGAGAATATACATTGGGCTACTCTGGCAGATTCCAATTTGTACACTCACTGTCGAAGTGTGGACAGTGAATTCATCTTGCACTGTAAAAGCACCAGCCATTGGTCCGAAGGATCCCCAGGCAGGCCCCCAGTCCAACGCATAGTGGAAGCATGCAGACACATGCCTTTTGAATCCGGCAGAATCCCAATGCAGAGAGATATGCCTGCTCGTCCTTTTGCCAAAGTTTCACAGTGGCTTTTTCCATCGACGGATGAAAGGGTCCTGCACCGAAATGCCAAAAGAGAACTGAAGGAAAAACTCCGGCTCCATAGCGCAAAGGCAGCTGAGCCCAGCAAACCTCTCCGACCACAGGCTTTCTTGAACGATTTTGTCAGCAGCGAAGTTTCCCAACGCAGGACATGCCAACAGTGTAAAAACGGAGGTGCTGTGAACTGTGGCAATGTGCTTGTAGAACCTGCTACCCTTTCTCCAAGTCACGTGCCACTCCTACGGCAGCGGCCTAGTTTTTGCCACCGGATAACCTGCCCGGAGGACATCAAACAAGAGGCAATGAGGCGCTTGAAGCTCAGGCGGCAGAATAGCTCCCCCAACCTCAGCCTCCATATGGCAGAGGTCAGCAAGCAGGTGACTAAATCCAGAACTGAGGAGTCTTTAAGAGAATGCGGGCACCTGAATGCCACACCCGAACCATCCAGTCCAGACCAGAGTAAGAGAGGATGCTGTAAAGGTAGATTATACATCCCCACTTTTGAGGAATTTAAGCGAATGAGAAACAAAGACCCCTCTTCGAACAGAGAAGAGGCGCAACCTACCAACCAGACGAGCACCAACGGTCTAGTGCTCAACATAGAAATCAATCAAAACACCTGTTCAGCTGCGGCACAAGACATTGAAAAGCACAACCTGGATGACCGAGCCAAGCTAAGGATTGCGGCACCTGACGTTGACAATGCTGGCCGGCGCTCCCCCGGTCTGTTCCAATTGCAAGACAATCAGGGTTCTAGTGACAGTATTAACTGCAACTTGACATCCCTTGATCTAAACCAAGGGTTGTTTGAGGACTGCAGAAATCAAAATTTGGAAACTGACAAAGCAGTGGCTCCTATTTGTTCCAGCCCAATTCCAAGGTCACCTCTACAGGCGTTAGCTGTCCACCGGGAGAGCGAGGAAGGCATTTTGCACGAGCTGACAGCGGCGGATGCAAAGATCGCTAGCGGAATCCTTAATGCCGCAGATCGCCGCCTGGTTTCAGAAGCACAGTCCTCCTGCTGCCCATCACTGCTGCTGGAGGCGACTGATCTTTCCGGCTATGGCGCCAAGCTGCAGAAAATGAAGAACGAGTTTCTGGGCTCTGCAATGGATCTCCTCAAGAAAAGGTAATGTTTTATGGCAAAGACAGTTTTATATGCATTGTTCTGGAGGTCCATGGGGGCATTTTCTTGGTTGCAACTTTCTACACAATTGCTGATAGTCTCGAAGATGATTGCCGCTATTTTGCTCAGGGAATTCGTGCCGGTCTGGCTTTAAGCTCACCTGTTTAAATCCAGCTTTGACCAATAGGAATTCGGTAGCTAAATGTGTGGTTTCTTTGATGGCCTCCATGAAAGAGTTGGACTTGTTTCTCTGATCAGCTGCCATTCCAGCTGCTTTTCACAGTCAGTTGTCAATAATTGATATTCCTCTTGGTGACCCCTGAAAAGCCAGAAATGGAGTGGGCCTGAAGACTGAACTGGCCTCTCTTCCTCCATTACTAGCTCAGGTCTCATTGGTGGGGCATTGATGGGAAGCATGTTCTGCCACTGTAATATGTTCTATAGAAACATCAGCGTACCTTTTGGTGTTCTGAACACTCAAAAAGGCCTACATTTACTTACGTGCCCCCAATAAGTGCCCAAAACAGCCTACAGACAGATGCACCCTCATAAAAGTGAGTGGTAGACCATTGCTTTACAACAATATTTATTTATTGCATTTATACAGCTCACACAAGCCCTCAGGCATCGGGGCACTATGGTCCAGTTGCATGTAGCCCATAAGCAGGGAAAGGTCCTTAGTCCATCGGTACATATGTATAGGTAGGGTACAGAAAGAATAGGTAGATACAGGAACAAACATGACAATGCTATGTTCGTTCATTGTTTACGGTGGTGATGGCAGGGCAATATTGTCCTGGAAAGAAATTCGTGAAACCTCCTTTATGATAGGTTTCTCCTCCAACCTTAGTAAATGGAATGCAAGTGTACAGCTGGAAGCCAGATTCGTTGCTTGGCTGTCTTGATTTTATTCATTGTAAAAATTGTGGGTTTTTTCAGCAGTGGCCAGTAGCTGGTTGTCAACATTTCACAGCTGAATTGATCAGGTCGGTCAGTGATGGACGCGTTACCAAATTACCAAATTCCTAGCACATTTGTCAACGGAGGAAATCCATGTCCGCCCCACAACTGCAGAATCCTATTTCATGGGTAAAGTCATGACATAGGATGTCTCTCGCCACAGTGCATGATGGCTCATAATTATAGGATGTCTCTCGCCACAGTGCATGATGGGCCATAACTATAGGATGTCTCTCGCCACAGTGCATGATGGTCCATAACTATAGCATGTCTCTCGCCACAGTGCATGATGGGCCATAACTATAGCATGTCTCTCGCCACAGGTCATGATGGGCCATAACTATAGCATGTCTCTCGCCACAGTGCATGATGGGCCATAACTATAGGATTTCTCTCGCCACAGTCCATGCTGGGCCATAACTATAGCATGTCTCTCGCCATAGTGCAGGATCGGCCATAACTATAGCATGTCTCTCGCCACAGTGCATGATGGGCCATAACTATAGCATGTCTCTCGCCACAGTGCAAGATGGTCCATAACTATAGCATGTCTCTCGCCACAGTGCATGATGGTCCATAACTATAGGATGTCTCTCGCCACAGTGCATGATGGTCCATAACTATAGCATGTCTCTCGCCACAGGTCATGATGGGCCATAACTATAGCATGTCTCTCGCCACAGTGCATGATGGGCCATAACTATAGGATTTCTCTCGCCACAGTCCATGCTGGGCCATAACTATAGCATGTCTCTCGCCATAGTGCAGGATCGGCCATAACTATAGCATGTCTCTCGCCACAGTGCATGATGGGCCATAACTATAGCATGTCTCTCGCCACAGTGCAAGATGGTCCATAACTATAGCATGTCTCTCGCCACAGTGCATGATGGTCCATAACTATAGGATGTCTCTCGCCACAGTGCATGATGGTCCATAACTATAGCATGTCTCTCGCCACAGTGCATGATGGGCCATAACTATAGGATGTCTCTCGCCACAGTGCATGATGGTCCATAACTATAGCATGTCTCTCGCCACAGTGCATGATGGGCCATAACTATAGCATGTCTCTCGCCACAGGTCATGATGGGCCATAACTATAGCATGTCTCTCGCCACAGTGCATGATGGGCCATAACTATAGGATTTCTCTCGCCACAGTCCATGCTGGGCCATAACTATAGCATGTCTCTCGCCATAGTGCAGGATCGGCCATAACTATAGCATGTCTCTCGCCACAGTGCATGATGGGCCATAACTATAGCATGTCTCTCGCCACAGTGCAAGATGGTCCATAACTATAGCATGTCTCTCGCCACAGTGCATGATGGTCCATAACTATAGCATGTCTCTCGCCACAGTGCATGATGGTCCATAACTATAGCATGTCTCTCGCCACGGTGCATGATGGTCCATAACTGCCGCACTGTTGATTATTTCCATTATCCTGGTGAGGTGTTTCTACTTAATTGTATGTAAGGTTCCTAAAATAGACTGTTTTGATAGTCAATAAATACTCCTGACACCATTCAACCTAGGAAAATTGATATTTTTGTTTCATTTATTTGATATTTTTATTTGTATCCTCATTATTTTAATCCCCATGTTGTGCAGTTTTTCTCTTTTGAGATGTTTCCTAGCTCCAAAATTGCATTTGTTCGAGGCTCCCATTAGGCATGAACACATTGCAACACGTGTTAGGTTCGCGTTGGGTATTTAAAATTCCTCCCTGGAAAACCTATCAAGAAATGGGCTGCCCTGCCTCCGCTAAACCTTTGCAGAAAACTTACTTGGTGGGTCAGTGCACCTGCTGCAGAGCACCTGAAGTTTACAGGTTTGAATGCTGGCAGAGCGGATAGTGTCTTCATTTCAAGGCATAACATTAGTTTTATTAAGTTGGGTAATAGTAATATTAGTTGGCCATAAAAAATAATCATTAAGTGTGATATTTAAATGTCCTTTATATTTTGTACTCTCAATTTTAGCGGGTTATCTCCTCCATTCAAGATAAGATGGAAAGTAGTATCAGTCCAGAATCATGGTATTTTGCAATGCTATGCATACGTCCAGGAAGGACTTCCTTAAACTGTGCTCCATCCTAACTTGGCCGAGTCTGTGACTCGGGATTGAGTGAGGATTATTGACATGGAGATGGTCGATGTGCTTGCAGAACCGATGACGGAAGGGTTATGGTAACTAGCTACAGTGGCTGTCAGCGGAACATTAGCGTTGTGCAATAGCAACATGTCACTATGTGATGGATTGATGCAATGTCTTTCCTGCACTTATGAATGCCAAAACACTTGGACCTCATTTGTCAATGTGATCAGGTAAAAGAACGCAAGCTCCATTGGGGCCATGCAACCTTCACCTGTATTTTACTGATAAGTCTTTCAGTTCCCTCCTTTTTGTAGCTGTGATAAAGTTAGTAGCTGGAATGAGAGATTTAAGCCATAAAACACTTTACCAATTCTCTGACCTCACCTGGCCTTGGATATTCAGACAGAGGTTTGAACCAGAACTCCTTGTATGGCCCATACACCGTTTGGTAGTTTGGCTGAGTTCAAGACTTAAGTCCTGCAAGAGTTGATGGGGATACAAAATGCAACATTGCACAATAGTCTTTTAGGTCAAACTGTACCATCCAGAGAAAATAATTTTAAGAGGCCATGGGGCTTCACCATTGCACCATCACTGCCATCTGTTCTCCCTAAAGCAGGGCATCAAGGTAATCACTATTCTGCCTTTTCCTGGCTAGTACGTTAGTTGAGCTACAAGTTGAGCTTGGGTAGAACTAATGCAACCATGTGTATACATGACGCCAGGCCAAGGGCCTTTTAAAAAAGAGTAATTTTGAACCCCTTTTGGTGTTGAGGTTTGACTCTGGTCAGGTTTTGTGTGGGCTCTAGGCCTGACGGTGGGGAGTCCATAAGTAATTTTGAGACTTGAGAAGTGTAGAGGCCATCATAAGTGAACTGTTAAGTATGGGTGGAAATGGAAAACATCCTTATGAGGACATAAATAGGTTACTACAAGAACCTTGGCAAACGATCAGGGGTTGAGTGAATGACTACATATTGTTAAGCAGACTATAACCAACCAGGGTTTTTATGGGGTGTGATGAAGACATGTTAGGACCATCTACGGAGGTGGGAGGTACTCTGGCGGGACCATGGCGTGTCCATGTTATTTCGAAAACCTCAAAGAAGCCCTATTTAGATATGCATAGATATGTGTTGTAACCCTGTATTACCCATACCACAGTGAGGTGTAAGGACGGTTCAAGGGTGTTTGTTCTAATTTTGTGGGCCCGATGTCTGTCCCTCTCTAGTCTTCCTTGGCATTCCTCCTGAACTTGGGAATCCATGACCCCAGGTTAGTTCTACTGACCGGTAACCCTACTGTCTACTGCGGCCTTAGGCTGCTGATGACTCTCTTAGACAATGGTTCTCTAGACTCCCTTAGGGATTTCCTAGCTGTCCCTATCCTAGCCAGTTGTTGATGTTCTGATGGAGTGCCTTGCAATTTATCAGTTGGACACAGGCTTGTTCAGTCACACCCACCCTTACCTCTTCCCTTCTCCATTCTTAGTATCACAGTCCCTGTTCTTGCTCCACCCACCACTCTTCTGTCCATCTGATGTTTTACTCCTCCTATGCCTTACCTCCACCTTTAGTGTTCCGTCCATTTCTTCCTGTTGCTACCACTCCTCCTCCTCTTTGTACTGCAGCTCCCCCTCCTGCAACTACCACTCCTCCTGCAACGTCCACTTCTCCTCCCGCCACTCCCCCCCCTCCTCCTACTACTTCTCATGCTACTACCACCACTTCTCATTCTGCAACTACTACAATTCTACTACCACCACTTCTCGTTCTGCAACTACTACAATTCCCATGGTACCAATCCCCCACTCCACTATCCAGTCACCCGCCTTTCACTCTTTATCTGCCTTTTTCCTGTCACTCCTTAAATTATCTCTTCTACCCACATGTCTCACACATGTCTCGCACGCACGCACTGCAGAATCCTTGTGCTCACTGAAGCAACATCTCACCTTTTCCATTAAACATCTGTGCTCTACTGCTTCCTGCTCTGTCCTGCTAGTATCTTGGTTCTCCACCAGCAACTCCACTGATCTCACCTGGGTAACACGCACAGTGACGCACTTCTTATTTCCTGTCCCATGTTGAAACATCCATCCCCTGTTCTGATTGGCCAGCTCTCCCTTGCCAGTCTTGTTCTATCTTTTTGTTTTTGGAGGTGTATACGTGGTGGAAAGTCATTGACAGGGCGCTAAGACCTACCCACTTCCTCTGCGTGAGCTTGCAACCTCAGATACATGCTGACTAAGCAACTTTCCTGTGCCTGTTAGTATCGGCTCTGGGGCCCAACCACCTTCATGGTGAGTATCTCTACCCTGGGGTTAGGGCCCCGCTTTTAAGTCTCTAGTGGTCTAGGGTGAACCCCATCACTTGCGGTTGGTTGTGGATGGGGAAGATGAACATTGGGTTGCTTCCAGCACTGTATGTATTTGTTTTTGGGATTGTACCAAGTGATGCACGTGCACAAAAAAACATCATGACAGACGGGCTTGAGTTGGGGATCGGGTCCCTCTCTATTGGTACCTGCCCAGTGTCACACTGTGAATCCTCTCCCTCCCCCTTTTAACAAGGTCCGAGTACTATGTTACACATGGCACTTCAGCATGGATATAGTCTACGCGTGTTTCATGCCTGTGATGGCATTTCATCAGGACCGTCAAACCTATGATTACTTACCTGTAATCTTCATTACTCCTAGTCCTACTCTTCCTTGTGACAGTACTTACCTATGAGGAGGCTCTGCCTCCCATACAGGACCGCTTTTCTTTTCTTTTCCTTTGGAGGTATATACTCCCTACTTACCCATAATCCCCAGTTCATTCCAATTCCAGTCAGATCATGGGACCATCCACACCATGGGAGCGCACAGAGGGTTGGCAGTACTGGGACAAGGATGGGTAGGGCTAGGAGTAATGAAGATTACTGGTAAGTAAACGCAACATTATATCCACGTTCCTCTTCCTCGTCGCAGTACTTGACTGAGATATACTAAAGCCAGTATGAAGTGGAAGGGCCCGATGATAGACACCAATCCAATTGATAAATGCAGCAATACCACCAATGTATTGTGCAAAGGAAACAACAGTGATTTCGGCCCCACCCCCACTCCAAAGGAACCATCCATGGGGTTACCAATATTGAGCCGGTAGTAAGTGATAAAGGTATTGGGATCCGCTTAAGTAGCAGACCTGCATATCACGTGCAGCGGGACACCCGGAGCATCCGCACAGGAGGCTGCAATGCCCCAAGTGGAACGACCTTGACCCTCCGAGGAACTAGTAGCCCAGAAACCTGGTATGCCATGGAGATAACGGTCTTTATCCAGTGACTGATAGAAACTACAGACTCACTCGTACCCGCCCCAGCAGCACCAAAGGTCCCCAGGAGGCAGTTGGACCTTCAGAATGCCTCCTTCCTGGCAAGATACGCCAGGACAGCCAGCCGGACATAAACGGCATCACAAGCCATCTCCTCTGGGTTAGGGGGGGGGGTCCAGAAAGAAGGCAGGAAGGACCACATCTTGAATTAAACAACATTTCAAGGACTATTTAGGCAAAAACCGGGGATCAAAACGTAAAACAAGAGAATCTGGGAGAACCCGAAGAAACAAGGGACGACAGAGTAGAGCCCTGATTTCCCCCAAACAACGAGCCAAATTAATAGCAGCCAGTAAAGTGGTCTTGAGTGTGAGGTGTTTGATATCAATGGGATCAAGAGGCTCAAAGGGAGCCGACTTCAACAACCGCAAAACCAGGGGCAAACACTGGGAATGGCTGGAGGAAGTTAAGCTCTTAAGGAACCGGCCCAACAACTCCTCATCCTGCAGGGGAAACCCAGAGCCCCTCTTAAGAGCATTCAGTGCCGCTCACTGGGTGTGAAGAGTAGCAACAACCAGTCTCTTGTTGAACCCACCCTGCAGGAACTGTAGAACCCCTGTGGGCAGCCCTGCCGAGGGGAGCGGGAGGGGCAGGGTACCCGTCTCCTTGCACAAGCGCAGGAAATAAGCCCATTGTTTATCAAAGGCTTTCAGACTAATAGGCCGCTTAGAGTGCCAAACAGTTTCAGCCACCTGGGCGGAAAGGCCCAAGGCTAACATCCTTTCCCTTTCAATAGCCAGACTGGCCAGCGGATCACATGGAGTCCTGACCCCTACCATGTCTGCAGAGAGCAAGGCCACTCCGGAATCCTCCAGACCTCATGAACCCCGAGTTCCAGAAGGGAGGTGAACCACCCTCTGCAGGTCCAGAAGCGAACCTCCAGGATCACAGACAAGGAGCTTTGCCTTTTCTTCTGCACCATCCTGGGGATGAGGGGAATGGGAGGAAAGGCATACAGGAGACCCTGAGGTCACTCCAGGTTCAAGGCATCTACCCCAAGCCTGCACCGCTGGGTACCGGGGAACCTTGGCAGAGGAGGGTGAAGCAAAGAGGTCAAACACAGGAGTCCTGAACCGCTGGCAGATCTGAGTATGTCCTGTTAGACAACACTAACTCCAGTTAGCCCAGGCCCGATGCACCCCACCAGAGAATTCAAGGACTGCAACCCCACCCCCCCAATCAATTCCAGCACCGACGGTGCCCCTCCTGATCCCACTGTTCCTGAACTGTCAGAGAAGCCCCCAGCCATGGCGGTGCCCCGCTCTCCATCAAAGGAGAGATCCGAAAGCATTTACACTTGCTTTTACATGTCATCGAGGACAGGTGCACAATCCAGTACTTTCAGAGACTCACAGGTCCCAAGCTTTCCTCGCCAGTCTCCTGCACTGCCCATGGTCCTTGCGCTTGTTGCAGCATTACTGCACTTTGTTTACGACCCTAGAGAGTGGTATCTCTCTGCACTTAACTCATGTTCCAACAGGACTGGGTGCACTTGATCCCTATTGCCCCCTACCCCCTCTTCCTATTCTGTGCACTGCATGATCTGAATATAACATGCCTAGCAAGATTGATTGTTTTGTCGGTACCTGCCCACCCTGCCACCCTCACACACTGCCCCCGGGCCACCCTTTGCACTGGGGTCTGTATCTGTACCCATTCAGTTCTCTCCCCCTTTTTCTTCCTGCACTTATCAGACTTACCCTATCTGCTGCCTTAAACCCAGCACTTACACTTGCTGGCTGCCCTACCACTGTTTGTTGCCTTTATTATTTATCTGTTTCTCCTTTGCCCTGCACTTTCCACTTCTCCCCCCTTCCGTGCACTTTCCCCCTCTCCCATGCGCTTGCGCGTTCTCAATGTCACTGGGCCTAGTAAGATCGTTTTGTTCTCCCCTATTCCCCTCCCTTGCCTTGTCTCGCTCTAGAACACTAGTGTACGAGCGCAATAGAAATAGAATATCAGTTCAATTCAATACTCCTTCTATTTTCCCCTCCCATGCATGGTTGCGCTTTGAAACACTTTTGTGTATAAGCGCATAATAAATCTGTCAATCTCTGGCCAGGTCCTTCCCCCTCGGCTTCATCATCAGAGTGGTTGGGATCCACTGAGGAAGGAACAGACTCGGAGGAGGAAAAGGAGGAGGAGCAGGAAGAAGATGCAGAAGGACTGAACCGGATTCTTCTTCCTGGTCCCTTCATGCTCTTCAATAGCTTTCCGCATGAGGCACTCCAGCTCCTTTTGAGAAAGAGAACTTCAATTCCATCCTCTTCCCATGGCATCGTTCTGCACTAAAGTCTTCTTAAGTGGCAACATGATTTCGATTTTCAGTGCGTTTCCCCATCTGGAGAAGACGGCAGGTTGTACAGACCGCGAGAACACAACACTCAGTGCTCTGGAATACAAAAGAAATGCTGGAACTGCTGCCCAGCAACTGAGGCTGCCCTAAGAAAGGCCCCCAACCATTCCACCGGCAGCAGGAGGAGCACAAGGGGGCGGGAACCAATCCGCATAGCTAACCTCCAGTCGGGTACAGCCACCACTGCCAGGCACTTAGTATACTGTAAAGCGGGGGGGGGCGCTCACCAGCCCCCTCCCTGCACAGTCGGAAAGTCTGGTGTGCCTGCAGCAGGACTTTGAGAAGCGAGGAGGGCCAAGCAACCCCCCACTTCCCGCACTGTCGAAGGGCTGTGAAAGGAGTGGCCAGTGGTAGACTCTGAGACTGTGGTAGCATCTGGCCGCCCAAAGGACCAGCAAGCCCTGCAGCAGGCCCGAGGGTGCCGCAGGCCCCCAAGTTCAACCGGATCCCAAGCCGCCCCACAGGGAGACCAGGAGTTGCCAAATCTCAAGAGGACCGCCACCGCCTGTTGGAGAAATTGTCCAGGATGGCACTGCTTGTCGCTCCCAAGAGCTCTGCTCCAAGGAAATTAAGTCCCTTTCGGAGACGGGTGGAGGGGGGGGATTGGGGATTATGGGTGTGTAGGGGGCTATATGACTCCAAAGGAAAAAAGTTCCTGTATGAGAGGCAGAGCCTTCTCATAGGTAAGTACTGGGATGAGGAAGAGGAACGTGGAGCTAATGCGAAGTGCTGGTGTAGTGAGATGGGATGGTTGCTGGAAACTGGCCTTACACACCATCCCACCTCGCTGCAACAACATTGAGCTGACCGGGCTTCAGTTCCCGCCCCCACCCCACCTTCCCCCAAAAATGTCAGGCTATGTTGACTGGTCCTGGCTGACCTACAGAGCTGTGGCCGGACCAAACAAGACAGATGTTAAACAGCGCCTGGGCTTCTCTGTTAACAAAGACCGGACAATGTAAACCATTTCATTGTTAGCACCTGTATTCTTATGCATACATTTGTAGGCAATTTTTGTGGGGTTGTACTTGCATGCCCGGGGAGTGATTGGAAGGGTAGAGAGGGGACAGGTGACCGCTCATTCTCACAGCAGTCCTTCAGTGGGTGCTTTCAGACTTAACAGAGTTAACTGCTTGCAACATTGAAGCGGGACTAGAATAGTCTCATTAGAATGCGTAAAGAAGTTAGATGCCCCCCACACAAATACATTTGCCCCTCGGATGGTTGCACCTCTCCCAACATTTGAAGGGTCAGCCCCCTGAAATGTAGGTATCGCGTTGCGCCCCTGCCTACACATCATATTGCTGCAGTGCCGATGACTTGCCTGAGAGGCTTGGAACATGTGTAGATCAGACCTGCCCACCCTCTGAGACGGTACTGGAAATAGGAAAAATGTATTGGGGGGAACCCCTTCCCTCCGTGGGACGGGGGGGCATGGCCCCAGGCCAGATCACCCAATACAATATCTCTTCATAGAACCCAATTCTGACGATGTGCATAAAAGCAAAGAGCATTATGGGAAGGTATGAAGTCACAAGAATCAAAATGGATGTATTTATTCATTTCAAACTACATAGTGTCGGCTCCCATCTCCTGGTACTCCCCTTTTCAGTCGGGAACACCACATAACTTTGTCCCTATTGCCCATCATTTCTGATAAAGCTGTGCCTGGTAAGGCTGGCAGAGCCTGATGAGGCTGTAGGCAAAACGCAGGCTCTAGCATGACCCTCATTTCCGGTCCGTGCCTACCCAAGCAAGGGGTCGCACTCCTTATCCGATGCCTGGCAACATGTTTACACTGGCACAACCAGAGGTGGAAGCAGAATGTGGTAAATCGTCAAGGTGCATACCTTTCCAGGCACCCGAAGAGTGTCCTGGATTCCTTTTCTTTCTCCCTTTTAGCGTTAGCATGGCTTGATAACAGTCCAGTGTACGGTGGTTGGCTGTGTGCATATGTGTCCTAGTGTGTGCTTGGAATTGAGCTTATTCACTTTCAAGCAATGCCCATCACCTGTGTCGCGGCCAGGCTAACGCACAAACGGCCTGGGCTCCAGGGCCAGCACCTTAATCTCGCAATTACTTGGGGAGAATGCATTTCTTTTCTTCTCCTCAGCGCCCTTCCTATGTGTGGACGTTTAGGCAATTAGCGCTGTGATGAGACATTTCCAACTGAACGCCTCCACACAGCTCTAGTTACCCAGCAAATCTGTGCACACTCCCAAGACCGCCTAAGTGAGAAACCCTAGAAAGCTCCCTTATTAAAGTGTAGTTTAGATCCATGATGTCTACTTGCATGCCATGCAAAAAGAAAGGGTTACTAGTTTTGCCTTCTGTCAAAGCATCATTCATGTGAACAAAGCTGGTGGTTTGTGACAAGGTCACCTGCCTGATACTAGTCAGGAAAGGGAAGAGAAGGGAAGCTTATACCACCCAGTAGACTACTGACAGTAAATAGATAGAAAGAAGCTGTGTCATGATGATAAAACACCACTATCGATTTAAGGACTATGCTCACTGAACCTGAAGTAATATGCCAATGAATCTATTGAACCAGCCACAGTATCGCCTCAGAAACTACATACTCAGTAAACCCAGAGAGAGAGAGATACCAACCCATTTTGAATACCGATACATGAACTAAACTACAGGGAGACATACAACCCACTAACCAAAACCTCCCATTTCTGCTTACTTAATTTACAAAAAACCCAAACAGCCACCTCTCTCGCAGCTTACCGCACGGACTTCACCACACTGCAACAAACAACCAACACATAGATCGCAAAAACAGCACGCTAGGACCCGCTTCGATCCTATATGCACACCCAAGCTCAGCGCACAGTGAAAACCAAACTGAAGCTGCCAACAGTACACCACCTCTCCCTTTCCCACGCACTCTTCACCCACTAACCCACCCTGTCCACCTTTTGTTTACAGATCCGCCTCAGTGCCTGGAGACCAACTCCGTTGGTGACGGTGCACTTTATAAATACCTTTAACATTAACTTCTATATAGTGATTCTTTATTCAACTTATTTTAGTGTGTCTTAGAATGTGAAAGTACAGTGGTGTATGTAAAACAGGACATTTTTCAGGTTCAGATTATTTTGCATTCTGGGACTTATAGTTTTCAATTGAAGATGGGAATGGGTCTCGCCATTTGCATCTTGCTGTTTTACACTGCCATGCTTGCATTTTCTTGACTTTGGGTCCAGGGTATGAGTCTCACAATTGAATTTTGCTGCTGCTTATCTGCAGCATAAACATACACTCTAAAGGTCTATCAAAAAACTCTTCTCGTCATTCCAATGGCAAAATCAACCAGAAGAGGGGGCTCGTCTTTCTCAATCCAAGCCCCCAATCTCATTTACCATCCGCTGCATAGATCACCTCGCCTTCAGGAAGGCTCTCCAAACCTTGCTCTTCCCTTCAGCATCCTCACAAACTTAGTCCATCTCCCGGATGAACCATTACCCACCCTGCCAGGAATGCGGGGGCACTCGAGGATTCGACATAGCCCCCCATGGAAGGCATCTCAGTGTTTTTATGATAAGCTCAGCAAGAACACGTCCAACTAAATGTCAGCCTTTCTTCATTGGATCGTCAAGCACTGCATCACAATGGAATATAGCTCTATCCTGCCTGGGGCATGGCCCACTCACCTACATACATCCGCAATAAGCACTGCTCGACTTCACCCACGCAAACCCGCATCACCACCTCACAACACAACTGAGTCCCATGAAAAAATGTGGTCCAGCTGTTCACATAATCTGTTTCCTTTGACTCTCCTACTCTCCGGATAATTTGTCACGGCACCCATCCTCTCATCTGAGATCTTTGGGCTGCTTTTCAGGACCTAGCTACTTCCTACCTACCTTTTGTGCTGGGTAAAATGCACACACACATTTTAGAGATCCTTCCTCACTTCTCTGACTACGGTCTTCCAAAGGGCGTTCATCCCCACAATGCTTCGATGCAGTAGGCGCTATACACATGCCATATAACATAACATGTGGACAATCAAGCTAGATCAAGACGAACAGTTTGTGAGCAATTCACTCTGAAAATAATGCTAGTCAGTCTTAAGGCCATAATGGCTGGTGTTGCTTTTAACACACGGCACAAGATAAGGCAACATGATCTAGCCCTACCGATTGACGTGCAGGGACCACATGGATGTCGGCCAGCAGCAAACCCTCCACAGGACAGTGTTTCTACTATCCTATTAACTCAACATTGTTTAATTGCATTTCAGATATCTTTTCAATGTATTAGCAAATTGAATCACTTCTAGGGACTCCCAATGTTGTCAGATAAGAGATTCAATAATTTCCCAGGGTCACATGTGTTGGTTAAGCAATGACGCCAGGATTTGAGCCTAGTCTCACAGGACTAGCTCTGGTTTGTGCAAATGTGTGTGCTTTGCAAAATAATCCAGCCGTTTTATGCGGCCACTCTCTTGGCTCAGCTTGTGTTTGCCCCTTAGGCTCTAGCCAGACCCCTAGCTCGACCCTGGTTCCCACACCTCTACCCCCTTATGACTTGTGGGCAGTGCTCCAGATAAGATTTTGCAGTCGAAGTATTTCACTTGCTATTTTTTTAACGTTAGAAATAAAGTGATTTTTTTAGGGAGGAAAAAGGTGCCATTCCCAATGGGAGTATTTAATAAGCAAGTAAAATGTTTTTGTAATAAACATTTATTTTCACCTAGTTATTTATGCACATTAAATGATCGTGTTACCACTTCTCAGCAAGCAGTAATAATCGTTTCTTCCTCTGGCACTATGCATATTACTAAAGTTCCAAACATATCCATGGAGCAGCTGGCTCCTATGTGTACATTCCCTATTTTTCTGGGAGTATTTGTCTATTTTTAGGGAGTAAAAATGGCTGATGCAACCCTTATCTGTAGGTCTGCTTGTGGGTAAAGCCCAGAACACTGCATGAGTTCTCTTGTTTGGCACTTTGAAGATTCCACAAACCTTCCATGAAAATGTCATTGTGAAATCTTTGTAGGTTGCTGCACGCACCCATCCGGTGCTGCCTTTCTCTGGGCATCAGTGGGAGTAGGCCAATGCAAGGCCACCGCGGGATTGGCTAGTCTGACTGGAAGCAGGATAGACGTACAGGAGTAGAGCATGAAGTTCCAGGATTGAATGTTACAGCTTTTGCTCTACTTGAGGTGAAGTATGTGGATTTCACTCCGAGTAACATTCCATGAGTCTGTGAGATCTCTTCCGAAAATCCATCTTTCCAGAAGATGTCTGTTGCTAAACAATGCGAGCAAGCATAATCCTGCCTGTTTAAGCCTTCCCTCTGTGGTTTTAAGAAGGACCATCCATTATGTTAATGGCTGCTACTCTTACTTTCAAAGTTGGTTACTCCTGGGTATTGTGTGCTTATGCTTTATTTATTTATTTACTGACTCTGTGACGCTTGTGATTGGTCTGCTTACTTAGTGCTTTTCCCGTTTCCCTTACATCATTTCTTCCATATTTACATTTCACATACATGGTTAAATGTATCTAGGTAATTCCCAGAACTATATTTAACTGAATTGGACTTTTGTATATTCTTTATGTAGATAACCCCTCAATCCATTCCACCGTTTTTATGTGAACTAATGTTTTTTTAGATTTCCTAAAATAATCCATTTCCCTAATCCTCCGTTTGCCCCCTACTTCTCTCCTTTCATTCCTTAACGTTACCCACTGCAACATTTGCGTCTTTGCGTTTCCCCTTTCTCCATGATGTTATTCCCTTGCTATTTATTTATTTATTCACTTATCCTTTTAATTTCAATATGCATCTTTTCTTTACCTTCTTTCTTTGGCAGAAATGTCACCGAGTTTTGCGTTTATCCCTGCAAGTACATGTTCAGGTTTGTTTTTCATTGCAATGTGTTTCATGGAAATATTTTATATTGAAACAATGAGTTGAGACTGTAGGATACCGCATGTTCATGTGGCATTGATGGACGTTCGTTTCTCTTTTTATTTTTTGTATAAACATGTCCTGCTGTAAACTAATTCTAGCTGCAATTTTTTTCGTTTTGCATACAAGCCAAAACTCTTGCATTATAATACAGATATATGGGACATGGGGTGTAAAGAGTGACACGTGGCTTGTGGGTGTTTGGTTATTTACCCACCCATTCACTGCACATGTCTATGCTACTCCCAAGGGCATTATTATCAATGAACAAATTAAAGAATGAAGGCAGCAATGCAAATTCCCAGAAATTGTTCAACTGTGGGGACAAGAATATGTGGAGGAGCGACCACAGACCACATTGACTTCGCCACATCGGCCTGGGTATAGTATTCCCAGGTCCACAACAGAAGCTGTGGGTAAAGAAAACAATATCCCAAGGCGTAGACCAATCCATTTGGAAAACAAACCAGCCAAAAAACTGCATGTCCCATAATTCCCCTTTTGAACAAAACCAAAACCCAGATTGGATACAGGGAGTACAATTTTGGCCCGGGAGGGGTTAAACCATATAGCGGAGCCTGTCAGATCACCTAGGCCAGGAGGAATGCTGGAAAAGACATCCCTGGGCCAGACAGCCCGAACAATGCCAACAAACCAGACAACAAACCAGAAAGGAGCTACATCTACCATAATCCCTTGTTCTCAACAGAGAAACTTCGGGACTGGATTCACAAAACGTGCTTACAGATTTTGACTCAAAATGCTAATGAGGAAGACCGGGCCAACCACAGAAAAGCTTAACACCCTCTCCTTCCCCAAAGGGGGCAGTTTTGGGGAACATGCACCTCTCCCCCATCTGAGATCCAGAGAGGCAGCAAGAAGCCCAGTCCTCCCCCTACAGTTAATGGACACACACACACACAGCCACACTTCCTTCCCACACTACCGGTCACACTGGGGAGGAGGCAACTCATGTCTCCCTCACAACTGTCAACACAACTGAGATGGCATCCCCTGCAGCGATACTGAGAATACAATCACTGCACCACACAAAGGAAACCTGTTTTTTTCCAGATGTCAAACCCACAGGAGTAATGTTTAATACATACCCAGAGATGTTAGACACAAGAGGACACCAAAACAAAGTTCAGAGACAGAAACTCCCCAGCCTGAGATGGGGGACCAAACCATCTGGTCCTTCCTAGCCACAACAAACCCAGACTAATGTTGCATCCAAGATGGCGCCTCCCTTATTTAAAGAGTTTACCTTGAACTCGGGGTTAAAAAGCATCTCTTCCTTGGAGCATGCATAGAGTGGACATGTGGACCCTCTGGCCAATCGGCAAGAGGCTAGTCGGTTTAAGCACTATATAGGGGCCACTCCTATGACCAGAGTGGAAGGGAGTAGGGTGGTAAAACCCCAGGAAAGAAGACCTATAGTATCGTTGTGACGTGTCAGTAACACTTATGTGTAAAAGAAAGCAAACAAAAAGCCATCTGGACACCTAAAATAAAAAAGCTTAAACTTTAATAACCTTGCGGCATCATTTGTTATAACGTGTGACAATTACGACTGTACCTTCTGAGCAAAGTGTCCTGTCAGCAGAAAGAGAGGTGCAGTATTCAGTCTTGTTCTTTCTGACCATGCTGAACCCCCCCACCAAAGTCTTCATTACTGTGAGGCAGTACAGGAATAGCGTTTTCAGATTTGCTTAGAAGTGGAAACTGAATGTGGCCTGTTGCAGAACTTTTGAATTTGGACATCCAGTCCCAAAACAGATCCTCTCTATCGCTTTGCAATTGCTCCTCGCAGAGGTACGTAAGCTGATGCTCTCTTAATTCTGTAGTTGGACTACCTCACTAGTCTCCAAGAGGTTTGGGAAGTGGCTCACCCTTTCTTCTGGATAGTCATCTTCACAACTTTGCCTTTGAGTGGGCTCAATGAGACTGCATGATTTGGTCTTCCCATGCAAGCTTTTTTCTGATATAAGTGATGCATTGCATATAGCGCGTTCTTGCATCTGAATAGAACCTTTGCACTCTAGATAGTAACCACTGCTGTAACGGGGGGCCCTGTGCATGACCTGGGAGGTGGCACCACTACAAAAAAATAATAAAAAAAAAATTCAAAAACAGAAAAAGAAAGTTTCTTTTTGAAGTCACTCTTCCTTCATAAAGAAATAATTTCTATCCATATATATATATATATATATATATATATATATATATATATATATATATATATATATATATATATATATATATATATATAAAAATCAAAAGGCGAAAGAACCACCATTCCTTCAAGTAGCACTTCCCTAGCGTGGATCAATAGTAGCTTTTAAAAAATATATATATTTTAAATAATATATATACATATATATGTGAACAAGCAGTGTGTTTGCCGCAAAACGTGTCGTTTTCGTGTTTTCTTTCGTGTCCTGGACATTTAATAAATTAAAGAATTATTTTTTGCCTGGCAATTCCTGGTTTCCTGCCTCTGTTTGGTGAAGATTACCTGCTCTAAACTGACTGCTTCCTGGAGTGCACTCCATCCTACTTGCACTGTGGTACAAGGGTTTCAAAAGATATATATATATATTTTGCATTAATGAGTGCATGCATGATGCGGCCTGGATATGCATGTGAGTGTATGGTGAAAGGGTGCACACTTAAATGCATGGATGGCTGCCTGGGTGTGCCTGTCTGGTGAAGGGGTGCATACTCAAATGTATGGGTGGCTGTGTGTGTGTATGTGTGCATGTGTGTGTATGTGTGTCCGGGCTCAACAAAACCTACATTTTGGGGGAGGTGGGGCTAACCCTTCAAATTTTGGGAGAGGTGCTAACTCTTCTACAAAATGAGTCTGGAGGGTATTTCATCAAACGGATCCTCATGGCCAGCCCCTCTTACATACCTTCACAACTAACAATAATGCTCTGGGATCTGGATCCTTTCAGAGGAGTAAGGGTCACTTAATTCAATGGAATACGTTTCATAGGGTCTCAAACAAAACATTTGAACGTATCTCTTCATGATTTAAATAACATTTTATTGGTTTTTGATCTTGTTAAAACACTAAAACACATAGGAAACAGCCACAATTATGAAGCACGCCTGTAGTTGATTCAGTGCTGTACAGTTTACTACAAGAAATTGCACATACTAATCATTTGCTCTCAAGACTCCATGTCACCCCTTCATAGTACCCAAACGAACCCAACATGTTTCATTCCTCTGTTTGATAATGCAATCAGATTCTTGGAATTTCATCAGGGGCTAACTGTCTCCTTTTTCAATTAGCAGCAATTACTCGGACCTTCTATTCCATTCTTGTACTGGTGGAATGGCCCGATTTTCTTCATTGTGATGTAACAAGCTTTCATTGCTTCTGTATGACCCAAGTTAACCTGAAACTACAAGAACATTGGTTTCAATTTACCATATGTTCATGTGGTGAACAATATCTTGATGATTGTTACACGATTTTATGTGGTTGCATATTTGCAACTTAATAAAAATCAAAGAACTAAACAAAAAATGCTCTGTGCGCTTTAATCTGTCTTCATCTCTCTTCTTTGCTACCTCCATAGGGAAGACTATCTGTATTAGAGTGAAAGGTAGAGGCGATAACTTCATGGGCTGGGGACAAACCTGTTTGTGTAGGGGCATCTAACTTCTTTACGCATTCTAATGAGACTATTCTAGTGCAGCTACGATGTTACAAGCAGTAAACTCTCTCCTTTTAAGTCTGAAAGCACTAACTTATTTACTGCTGTGAGAATGAGCGGTCTCCTGTCCCCTCTCTACCCATCTAATCACTCCCCTGGCATGCAAGTACTAAACCCACATCACGATTTCAACTGCCTAAAATCTAACGGTGAAATTCTTTTCGTTAGTAATTGCTTGGCTTTTGTTAACAGTGAAACACAGGCGCTGTTTAACACAGGTGTCCTGTTCTGCAACCTAGAAAGTAGCACTATTGCGGTGAATAATCTGTGTGATCAGATTGTGAGAGTATACGTTTTCAGAAAGGAGACGGTGTGAGACCACAAAAGTTAAAAGTTCCATTTTCGGATCACAAAAGTTTTCCCACAAATGTTGTGCCCTCATATTTTTCTCGCAGTCTTCAGAGTAAAACAATTGTTTGATCAGTGGGATCTCTTGATCAAGAGCTTTGCCCAAGGACAATGATTTTGTAGGGACATGTTTTAAAAGCGTTCCTTACTCTACCTCTGCCAGGTCAAAGTGTGTCAACATTCCTTTCCATTTAGAGCCACATGTAAGGTATGTATGCGTTGAAGCCATAACACTATTAACATGTACACTGTGTGCTGCACAGCCCTTGTTTGCTGTCAAGTGGAGGAGATGGCATGGGCTTCCAAGTACAAATATATGAGAACGTTTTGCACTAATGGAGTCCTCAAGGAGTGATTTCTTTTTTCCTCCCATATTCATTGAGGTGTTGCCCACAAACAAACCAGGAAGCCTGTCCGGAATCATTTTTTGACGACCTATGGATTTGAAAACCTCCTCCGTTTGGTGTATGCAGTAAGGAGACAACAACTCACAACGCAAAGTGTCAAAGTACCTCAGCAGCAGGTGGAAGAGTTGGTCATGTGTCATTGCTGCCATCTAAGGATAGCGTGAGTGGCTGGCCTACTGAGACTTCAGCAACGACGTCACGATATCTGGGGCAAACAGGGTATTGATAATGGCAGTGGTCTTGCTCCTAGCAACTGCACACTGTGGGAGCATCTCCCGCAAGGGAGGCCTGCATGATCAGAGGTGGCGATTGGGCGATTAGGCTCCGAAATAAAAGCGGTAAAAAAGGCCCTCACCATTGGCAACTTCGTCTTCACCACCCTGACTGGATGTGCCCTCAAACAGGCTGTTGGCAGGGACCATTTGCTGCCTTTTCAGCAGTCACATGTTTTATATGTAGCACATGTGCTGCACAGTCCCCAAGGCCTTTCTGTGTGTCTCACTGACGCGTCACAGATGCAAGCCTTGCTATATGCAAAATGTGCTCCCTTTCAAGAGGATGCAGACACCGGATACGTATATGCATATCTTTCTGACCACTTGCATGAATACTTATTTTTTTTCTTAATGTGGCTAATTGTTTTGGCACCTTCTCTTTCCTCCATAGTTCAGGAACAAACTCTGGCTGATACTAAGGTCCTGGTTCCTGGGTTCTGTCAAGGTTCAATCCCCTTGCGGCCTTATGCACTTAAAGCCTATTACTGGAAGCCATGGAAATGAATCGGCACAAATATCAATTACATTGTCCCATTTTGGCAAAACCACATTATTATTATTGCTTCCAATACCAAATAAAATGTCTTACTGGTACGGGTAGGGCATGCTGTGTTTTTGTTTGGGTTGTTGGCATCCCATGTGCTTGTCAGCCTGGTTAATGCGTGCACAATCCACTCCCATTCTCCCCATTGCACTCTTAAAATTCAAAACATTCCCTAAGCAAGGATCTGCAACCTCTGGCCCCCCAGAAGTTTTGACGACAACTCCCATCATTATGGGAGTTGTAGTCCAAAACAAGTGCAGAGCCAAAGGTTGTAAACCCTACTGCCATATAAACAGCCGCTAACAAATACACAATTAACTCCGGTAGAATTAATAAATATGCTATTACTGAACAGTGTTGTGCAAGCCCCTTCCTTAACTGGAAACTGGCCGGATGCAAACCCCTGCTACCCCTTTCCATATAAACGCCAGCTAAGAAAAACACAAGTAATCTGGGCTTGAATTGGAGGAATTAAAGGTTTCTGGTCTGCTTTGCTTGCTCTCGTGCGGGCCACGGCCGGCGTTTACGCGGTTGCTGGCTGATCCGGTAAGCGAGGGGCGGCACACAGCACAAGAGGTGAACTCTCAGGCTGCTACAGGCAGGTTAGGTGAACTTTAGCCGGGCGTAACTTTAATTAATGGCCTCGAACAACCTTTTTTTCCTTTCCTTTTTTTTTCAAAAACACCAGTGTAAGACCCTGCGTGCACTTGCTGAAAAAAGTGGGCAGACTGCATCCACCTGCATGTTCACTCTACTTGTGCCCTGATGAGTATCAAGAGTCCACATGGACAAATGATCATACCTTACAACCCCATAGAGGATAAGAATGCCCATTCAGTGTTTCCCAGGTGTTTGTTGCACCTCAACAAATGAAGCCTCCGGAGGTTAGCAGGAAAGGGAGTATGAGGTGTTTAGCAGCTAACAATGACCGCATAGTGAAGCATGGCCCATTGGGGTGCCATTCATTGGCCATCCAATGCCCGGACCAGATCTGTCGGGGACAACAAGTTCTCAAATATTTTCCCAACAACTTATTTATTATTCAACCAACAAAAACCCCTCGAGGGTGATGTGTGTTACAGACTTGAGCATGATCTCCTTAATGGTCAGTAGTGTGTATCAGCTTAGATAATGATGGGGGACTGCAAGCAGTGGTGATATGAGCATTGATCAGCTGTATGGCGCGTTATGCTACTATTTCGTGAGTGAACGGTTTGTAAGAAAAGGGGAGGTTGTGGCTGGCTTCAAAGCCCGTCTTGTCCTACTGTGCCATCTATAAATGCGGATACATTGCTGTGTATCTGGGAGCATGTGGATGACTGCTTGGTGTACGCAGGGTGTCAAGTCCCAAAAATTAAAGTGGGGGGGACTCATCAACAAATGCAATGGGATGTGATGTCGCCAGAAATTAGCATATCCAGGTGAAATAGGCACATTTCATTAAATTTGGCTTTGCATAACCACCCAAATTGCACAGGACGATTGGCATTTGCCTTTCATAAAAACAACACGCACACATAACCAAGAGAGGATATTTTCTTATAATAGTGTTTTTGGAAACGCTAAAAGATGCGCATGTTTTGAACTCCAAGAACCATACAAATGTTTTCCCTGGGACTTGCAGTACAGAAATGCGACATTTTACCTTTAGTTTATTTTTCATCAGGTTATATAGTGCAGTGGTGAGGTGTCCATTTTACAAACCTGCCGACTGTGGTTCAATCCCTGTGGTCGGCTTTAATGCATAAATTCAAAGAGGACATTCATTGTTTCCCATTTCAGCTGGGGGAGGAGGGTGGACTCCGTCTCCGCCCCCCTGTGTACCCTTGACTTGAGCCCTGGGTGCATTAATGTTCAAGTGTCAGCCGGGGCCTGAGCTGGACTACATGAGAATTACTGGTGGGTGGTCTTTTAGTCTAGCATAAGAGTAACTGGAACCATTAGAGCCTGTACAGGACTTCTAAGAGGCTCATCGCTGGCCTGTGTCTGAAGTGAATGCATCGGCTTCTGGAATCAGCCTGCCCTGAGGCACTTGGTCCACTACCTTGCTGGGAAAGTGATTGTATCAGTGTTCCACTTTATGTGCCTGTCCTTGCAAGTTGGTCCTTGTTGTGATGCCCTTCCGTTTGACCTCGAGCTCATTGACTTTGATATGATGTGGCATTTATAACGCACCTATACACATGTTTTGAGGGCGCGATGAGGCAAGGGAGGGGGAACAGAGGGAAGACCGACAACGATCTTACTAGGCCAGGTGTCATTCAGATTGCGCAAGTGCCTGGGAAGGTGGAAAGGGAAAAGTGCAGGGAGAGGGGGGAAGTGCAGTACATGGGATAATAGAATAAATAAGATAAATAAAAAAGAATTTCAAAATAAAAAAAAGGATGTCACAGAAGCTCTAGTATGCAGGAATGGGGAAATCTGTGGCCTTTACCTGTGTCCCCTGGTTTTTCAATAGTGACTCCTGATGCGTGACTTCACCTGCCCAAGGGGTCCTTTTTTCCGGAACCCTCTCAGCAGCTCTTGTTGATGGCAGACAGTGGGCTCTGCAACCTTGTTGTAATGATACAGTTCCACACGGCGGGTGTCTGCTGGATATTCTAGGTGCTAGCTGACGTTCGTATAATGCAACTTTTGGAATTGGGCCACAGCTTAGCAGTGCCTTTTAGCAACTGGTGGGGGGTCTCATGCTAAGGCGGTATGGTTTACTTTTCAACATAACGTACAATGGAAGGTTTTTGCCAAAGAAGCAACTTGGGCCACACCATCAGCCTTTTGCAAGCACTACTTGTCTGGACGGAATCTTCTGATCAGATGCACAGTTGTGCCAGTCAGTTATGTGTTTGGCAAAGTTGGGTTCGCTCCATCCAAGTGCTTTGGATTCTCCCAGAAGTATGGAGGGAAGGGGATGGGATTGTAAGAGTAAAAGTGATTCCAAGTCGAGAGTCCCCTTTCCTCCATATTCCAGCAACCCCTTCCAATCTAAAGCATGGCCATGGGTCAGTAAATCACCTAGGTGGCTAGAAAAGGGGGCTGATGGTTGAGGACTGGGGCGGGGCCTTGTGAGGCAGGCTTTGGCCGTGAATGTGCTACGCTCGCATTATAATAAAAGGACACATTTATTTTTGTGCTGCAAAAAGTTGCTGGCCCCATCCCAGAAGACATAATGGCCCAAAAGTATGGTTGGAAGGGAACTGGGAGTGTAGTAGTCCTTATGGTGATTTTTCTAACTCAAATAATGGTGTGTTTGAGAGCATATGTCTAATTTGTACTATTCTATTTTCATGAAGGTTGTAAGACCTCATGTTAGTGAGAGGAACAGAGTACCTCAGAGTTGATACATTTTTATATACATGTAAGCAGACGGTGCTCTTAAGCAAGCGGTGTTCTCAACAGCTGACGATTTTGCCACCCATCCTGCTGCTGTGCTGAATAGGCCACTGCCCAGACGAAATAAAAACCCTGTCAACAGAAAATGTACTGCCCGCCACTCGGATTGCGAGAGAGATGCCCTCATATCTTGTTTCATTCTATGTGGGTGCCGCCAGTGGGTGGAGTAGGAAGGTAAAATCTTCTGCCCTCTGCCCCTCTTCTCCCCACCCCACACACCGTCCAGGACACTGTATTACTGTGCATTACACAAATAAATACATGAACTGATTCTACAAAACCTGTATTTAGCAGTCATTTAAAATGTGTCTGGGCGTTCATTACATTTTGGGGTTTGTTTTAATAACTACAGTACTTGCATGGAAGTAAATACCTCGCATATATCAAGAACTGCTTCAGCACAATGAAATATGATGTGGATTAAAGGTGAAGGAGGGTAACTGCTTCAACGCAGCATGTGTGCTTTCTGGAGTAAATGGCTTGGCAGCTGCAGGTGACCACACCACTGTGGAATGGGGGGGGGTGGAGCTGTGTTGCTATGTGGCAAATCAAAGATCATCGCTGCATTAAACAGCAGCTGATACTGAAGCCCCTCTAAGATACTCATGCAAGAGCCCAAGCAAAGAGCGAAGTCTCTCTAGCCAGACCCAAAAATGTGCATGCATTGGCACCACATGGGCAACAAAGAAACGGACCACTCGGTTGGTGAAGGTTGTGCTACTACATCGTAATTTGAAAATTGTGTGTAAGAAATGCTGAAATGTGGCCTAGTGAAACATGGTTTTAACACGTACAAGAGATTGATAGCCACGTCCCCTAATGCACATTCTTTTACCATCCATGGGAACAAGACAATATGGCAAAACCTGGAGGCAGACAAATCTGTGTTGAGCCCACCTGCAAGGTTCAATACACTGTTCCCCATGTCTTTGATGGTCACATGTATTTTCCCATGAAGCCCCAGCCCTGGCATGTTTTACATATGCATCAGACTTTTACTGAAATTCTCATATCCTCTGGATGTTGTGATTGTAAAATGTGAGAGATTTCATTATTTAAACCTTTCTGTTGTCACGAAGAACCCAGAAATGGCTGCTCAGAGATTAGACACATAGCAAATGGGATGGTGTTTATTTTCCAAATTTGAAACTTAATTGCATAACGAGAAAAGGGTCCCATTCAAGGTTCATGCATATCTGTTAGGATTGCATAGAGGGAGAAATGTGGATTGATCTTCCTAAAATGAGAGTTCAACTCAAAAGTGGAAACCTTTAATGTAGCCAATACTGGACCTTTGTCATTACTGGGGATTATGATATGCCAGGTTACTAATAAATCACTCCCACAGAAGCCCTTGAGGATTAAGACATTCCTGACGTTAAATGCTTGGGTGCAAACATTTAGCACTCCAATATAAGATAATTGTCAGTTTTGGGAGGTGTAAGATATTCAAGATCTGATGCAACTCTTCGCTTCATCGTGCTTTTCAGACTACTAAATGATCAAACTTAAAAGTTAAAGGAAGTAGATTGACATAGGAATCTCTTTTGCATTGCCCCAGAGGTAACTGCTCAGATCTTATCTTCACATCGCTCAAATAAGGGCATCAAGACATCTCCTTTTTCGCTGCCTTTCTAAAAGTGTGAAATACCTGGATAACTGACATGTGATCTTCATTGCTGCAATCCATCTTCCTCATCCTAGTGATCTCAATGAAATGAGTGCCCCCCCTGAGGCCAGAACCCTTCTGACTCCCACAAAAAATAAATTTTCATTTATGTAATCCTTCCCTTTCTGTGGAAGTATGCTTAAAGGATTATCTCTGACTCCTTTATAGTTACTAAAGCAACCATCCTTAAAAGCATAGGGCATCTTCAGGTGTCACGAGCAGGTGCAAGTACTGGACAAGCACAATGGAAGCAGGGTGTTCTAAATTATCGCTAAGTAGTAGAAGCATTACCTCTTCATTCTCATTAATGGCTTTAGAAATCATCAGACTATACATCATTGTGCTTCTTTCATTTTCTTTCTTTGAACTATCATTTGAATTTTAAATTTTTGAAAAATTATGAAAGTTCTCATGTTACAACAAGTAAATTGGTGCATTACCACATGAGTTTGTATGTAACATAAATCAGTATGCAGACTCAGCAAGCAGATCACACCGGAGCTTTATTCAGGAAGATCAGGGTACAGTTAGGGTTTAAATGGCCCCAGAGCAGTAGAGGCCCTGCGGGCTAGATTCCCTAACACCAGTCACTTCCCACAGAATATCCAGCCCCAGCCTCCAAAGCACACCCCTTAGTTCATGACAGCTAGTACTGCTGGCGTGATTGGAATAAGTACAACATGTGAATGACGTACAGCGACATAAGATATGTTGCTTTTATGTAACAAAAACCTTGGTATGACCTCTGACCTTCCTTGTTGTTGCTGAACAACCTTTGTCACCAGCATCAAACAAGAAACATTCACAATCAGGTCCTCACCTTTCAGGGGTCCTCCATGGTCTTGGCTGTCAGAGGATTTTTTTCCCTAACGCCCAGACAGAATGCACGTTGAATCTTGGCAGCTACCCACAGTACTAGAGCAAGAGCTCAACCAGGCCTGTGTTGCCCGAAGAACTGGAGCCCTAGTGGGGGGCTGCCTTTTAGAGCCAAATAGGAGAGCAGTTGAAATAAGCATCTGTTATGTTATTTTGCACTTATATAGCGCCTTATATAGCATTGGTATGGTCTGAAGGCGCTGGTAGGTTGAACGCCCTTGGGAACCGAAGTTCAGATCAGTAGAGGGAGTAGGGAGAGTCAAAAGGTGCGTGTGAGCACGGGGTATGTGTGCAGCTCGTGCGGTACTCGTGTAATAGCTGCTTCTTAACGGTAGGTGTGGTGGTTGAGAGATCAGGAGAATGTGTTCGTTCTGGCGGGATTTATCCGGAACAGATGTGGCTGCGTTAGGCCTGAGGAAAACGCCTGGCTGGGGGTGTGAAACCAGCAGTGTTTACATAGAGTGATGTGGATTAAGCGGCGGAATGTTGGTATGAGAACAGTTATACCGAATGGTGTCATAGTATCTCTGTGTTCTAGTTGAGTGGTGATGTAAAGGAGAGAGTAAGCGTGGTGGTGTGATATGATGGTTGTGCTCTTTCAACGAGCACACTTCTAAATGTAATTTTCCCAGAAAGGGTACTGGGCGAACTTCTAAATACAATTTTCCACAGAGAGGCTATTGGGCACACTTCTAAATTCAATTTACCAGAGAGGCTCTTGGGCAGAGGGCTATTGGGTACACTTCTAAATGCCGCTTTCCAGAGTGTCTATTGGATACGCTTCTATAATCATTTTTCAGAGATGCTATTGGGAACACTTCTAGATGCAACTTTCACAGCGTGGCTATTGGGGACATTTCTAAATGCAGCTTTCACAAAGGATATTGGGCACTCTAAGTATCCAGGATTCGTGGCACTTCCGTTGATTAGGAGACACTTGCAAAAGTCAATTGATGAGGGAGACGGGCCTGGCAGGGCCGTACACCACCAATGAAGATGCATCCTTGAATTACGGTTCGGCCCACAGCCAGAAGACACTTTGGGGTACGATTGGGCCCCATGATTGCAAAAGAACCAGAATTTCTGTATTCTCTTCGGATTGTCAAGTATCATAGGTGAAAAATATGGTGCAAGAGACGGGACCGCACTTGAACAAAGGATGATAATCGTAGTGTTTGTAAATAAGGGAGCCTGCTTAGGACAGCACAGATGCAGCCATATAGAATGGTATTCAAGCCTACCTAGAGACTCTTGATTGACGTAGAGCCTGCATTAAAAACTGCACATCTAACCAGATAAACCAGAAAATTGCTGACTGAAGCACTGGAAAATTATTGAGGTACACGAGGCATCACAAGTGACTAAATCACCTTGCAATTGGAATCTGGAAATCGGCCATGACTTCGTACTGTTTTATTAAAAGCGCAATGCTCTAAGAAATGCAAGAAATCTCCACCAAAAGCCATGAGGTGACCTGAGAAGGTTCCTAGCAATAGTAGGTTGTAAACCAGAAATGCCCCAAGTACTAATCGCACAAGGACAAAATCAAACCGAGATGGAGATGCCACTAATGGGCTAGACAAAAAAAAGAAAAACAATCCTGACGGAAAGTAGCAAATAGAATTGTGGCATACATTTAAAAAAAATCCTTGTTGTTGTACGTCACCCCTCCTGGGGAGCATGGTAGCTCCCAGGATCTGTCATGGTCACATGGGGCTAACCATGTGACCAAGCTAATAAAAAGGACTAGCCACTTCCGGCTTGTCAGTCGATCAAAGCTGACTCCGGTGTCGTTATTGCAGGCACCATGCTGCTGCCACACCGTGTGCAGGAGGCCCAATGGCGGGGCCCTGCACGTGGACAGTGGCCCTGCTGGGCAACAACGCCCCCCCCCCCCTGAAGGTCCTGGCTGCGCGACCATGGCTGGCTGTGCAACCCCCGCCTGGGTGCCCCCAGAGCCGGGGCTGCAGTGAGCTGGGTGCACCCAACCCACGTGTCCGTCTCTGGTGATCCGGAGAATACAGGGTGCCCCCTGTGGAAAGTCTGCTGCGTGACCGCAGCCCAAAGGTCCATGTTGGGTGACCCCGACATACGCTGTGGCCCGCCCCGGTGATCCAGTAGCAGGCCCCACCACACTTGTGACATTTACTGCGCAGGGTAAGTATCCAATCCGCCAGACATAAAGACAATATTTTAAAGGGCTTCTTATTTTGCAGTTCCCTTAAAACAACTCTCACATCGAGGATTTTGACAATTGTTACATTAAAAAACGTTTTACCTACACAAATGTGATGGGTAATGTTGCAGCTTATTTTTTAGAAACAATTATCAGACTTCATGCTGAGATCTCTTTAAAAATGGACTCACAGGGGTGTGTGGCTAGGCGCGTCATCGACCAGCTGTCTCCCTGAGAGCCTCCAACGGGGAAAAGGAGTATAATGCGTAAAACCCCTCTCCTGGCTACCCAATCTTGATTAAAAAGGCAGCTGTGTGAAGCACGGGGCCCAGAGCTGCTGCCCCGTGTCTCTCCGACCTCTGACAACCCCCTGGAGCCCAAAGATCCAGCAGATTGACTGTGGGGCGCTTGCCTAAGAAATGGCGCCTCCTGGTCTGCCGCCGGAATGAAGGTGTGAGCCATGACCGTGAATTACTCCAGTGAAAGAACAGGGCTGGATGTGGCCGCTTTTCGCTCCTGGCCCGCTCTTCAGCAGTGGCGCTTCGCAGGGTGGCATGGGTGTGCGCCTGTAATGTCATGTCATGTGAGGTGAGGCGGCCGGGGCCCAACCGTCAGAATGTATCAGCAGGCGGCAGTCTGGTGACTGCGAGGTGGAGGGGATCAACCGGTGCCTGACACGACTCTCCAGCCCATCCAGCGGTGCAGGCATGCCCGCTTGAAGTTTCCCCCGGCAGGGACAGCGCAGCGTTTCACTCTGGAGCGGCTGCTGCTGCCCGCCTGTATTTCTGGATCTGGGCCACTCTGAGGCAAACAAGGTGCGTGGAGGGCCACAGTGGTGAAGCTCATGCAGGGGTCACCTCTGAAGCGCTTATGGCATTTGGGGAGATTGTGCCCTCAAAGGAGGTGTATTTTTTTTTTTTGTTTTTGTTTTTTTTGGGTGTGCTCCCAGCACTACATACTGGCAGGGGACGGTGAGCACATGTGTAGCCCTCTACACATGTGCAGCCTCTTACTAAATCTACTTGCCTCTACTCTCTGCCCTCTGCAACTAATCCAGAACAGGACTGCGTGACTTGTCCTTGGCCTCAAGCCCTGGGATCATATCTCTCCAGCTCTGAAATCTCTCCACTGGCTCCCAGTGCATGCAAGGATTAAATTCAAAACCCTCTGCATTGTCCACAAGGCTTTCTGGGGCCTGGGTCCAAAATACCTTCAGCTATCCCTCCGCAAATACCTCCCCTCTCGAGCTCTTCGCTCCTCTACCTCCAACTCACTCAGGGTCAGTCGTTTTTCTAAAAAACAAGCTGGGGGTAGATCTCTGTCTTTGGCTGGGGCCTTCCTCTGGAACAGCCTCCCTGCCACTCTAAAACTTGTGGAGAACCATCTCCGGTTCCGGAAGCACCTCGAGACCTTCCTCTTTTCTTCCACCTTCACTCCCCCTCTCCCCTGCTGATCTATTCTCTCTTGGCACCGTGCACCTGGCCACCCTCTGTCTTTTGGGCCCAGGTACCTGCTCATCCTGCCACCCTCCCGCACTGCCTCCGGGCCACCCCTTGCAGTGGGGTCTGTATCTGTACCCATACAGCACCCCCTTTTTATTCCTGCACTTATCAGACCTACCCTGTCTGCTGCCTTAAACCCTATCACTTGCAAATTGCTGGCTGCATTACCACTGTTTGTTGCTTTTATTATTTATTTATTATTTATCTATTTCTTCTCTGCTTCGCACTTTCCACCTCTCCCCCTTCCATGCACTTTTCCCCTCTCCCATGCACTTGCGCGTTCTCAATGTCACTGGGCCTAGTAAGATTGCTATTTTGTTCCCCCCTGTTCCCCTCCCTTGCCTCGTCGCGCTCAAACACTTTTGTACGAGCGCGATAGAAATAAAATATCAATCAATATAGTTAGACTGCTCCTGTCAGCCACGCAGGACGCTTCTCTCAGCTGTGCCATCTCCTTGTCCGACCTGACTGGGGGTGGTTTTACTACTGGCACGCACTATACGTGAAAAGCCAAGTCTCCGGACACACGTTCTTTCTGGGCCACATCTCATGAGCCCGACAGCCTAAAGTGAAGGTACAGCAGCACAACAGTTTTGACCACCCCATTATGCAACAGCGCCTGGGTGATGTGGCGACCACTCCTCCTATCGTATATCGGTGCATGTTAAAGGCCTGTGACTGCCTCGCATCTGGCAGTGGCATAGCTCCACCAGCACCCTCTCTGTGTCCCATGCTGTATGTAGCCATAGCCTTATCGAGTGTGGCCCGCTGAAAGCTATATTTGGGTTGTGGGGGGGGGGGGAGGTGCGAGGACTTGAGCTAGCAATAAATGGGGCAAACCCTGCCATGGTGAGCCTCCAGTGGAACCACGTCTAAACTCTTCCTCCACCTGTAGCCACGATGGCCAAAACACCCAAATCGGGCAAACATGTAGCTAAACCAACAATGCTGCAGCTTGCTGACAAGACCAAATACAGTCAATTGGTGACGGCAAAAGTTCATGGGGCTGATCCACTCCCAGTAATGCTCCCGCAGATGTCCATCAAATCAGATTAGCAAGAATTACTAGCGGAAATTGCCAAGGAAATCCACAAAAACACAAATGAACTCTCCCACAAGATGTTGGCATTAGATAAGAGGGTCTCGGAAGCAGAGCATCGGGTTTCAGAAGTGGAGGACATGTTATGCGAACGGTCCTACGAGGTGGGCGAGTGCTCTAAAAGATTGGAGGCCCGCTGCGATGCCCTGGAAGATAAGCCGGAGGATGGGGAGAATCGCTCCCGCAGGAATAAGTCAGATTTGCAGCATCTCCTCAGGGGTGAGACGACAAACTCCCTGATTTCCTGACGGACCTCTTTTGATTTATCTTGGAGCTACCGGATGGCTGGGCTATCGAATTTGATAAGACCTTTAGCACCAGGACCCAGACTTCTTCAGCGCAGGGTAGACCCGCGGACGTGCTCTCGCATGTCTACTTCAAATTGAATGAACGCATAATGACTGTGGCTCGACCCTAGTCGACCATCTCCTTCTGTAACAGGTCAGTTTCATTATGCCAAGATCTGGCCTCCACGACTCTGGTGAAACGGAGGGCGCTCCGACTGCTGACTGGTTACGAAGTAGAGGTGACCTACAGGTGGGATTTTTCTACCACCCTTCATTTTGCTTACCAAGGTAAGTGGTGGAATATTCAGACGCTCAAGGAAGCAGGAGGCCTGCTGAATACTGGGGGGTGGGTGGCGGTGGCTGTGAGTCGGTGGTGGAGGGGCTGGGTTCAGTGGGTTACACATGTTTACTGTCAGACTGACATTGGATTTACATTTCGTACGAAGGCGTGTCTTGAGCTGTGATGAAGGGGTGGGGTAATAGTTGGTTATACGAGGTGTTATGAATAAGGTTGCGGTTATCTCGGGTGGGGAAGTTCTATTTGTGATATACAAGGGTTAAACTCCCGGAAGGAAAAGGAAATCTATCCTAAGCAAACTGGGTGATCTGTCTCTCTCAATAGCCTTCTTGCAAGAGACTAATTTGCTAAGCAGCTTGAAAAGCGATTACGCACTTGAGCGTTCCCGAGACTTTTTTCACCTCTGGGGGTGAGAAGAAGCAGGGGGGTAGTGCTACTAATTGGTGAGCAGATCCTGATATCCAAGGTTAAATTCCTACAAGCTTCCCATGGACTTTCTGTGTGTGAGCGGCCTGCTCTGGGAACGCTTCTTCAGTTCAGTTTATTTGCATTCCCCGAACGATGGGCAAGATGGGTTCCTAGAAAAGGTTTTCCTTCATCTATTTCCATTTGCAGAGGGGCAGATTTTTATAGCGGGTGATTTCCACCTGGTGCCCAATCCTCTGGTGGACAGAGCCCTGCCCACTACCAAATTAGATTTCAAGCATGCATTGTCCTTTGGGTCTCTTCTCCGGGAATTGGGGGTGGCAGATGACTGGAGACAATTTCATAGTGAGGAGAAAGATTACTCTTTTCATTCACACGTGCATGGGGGTTTCTCCAGACTCCATCTCTTCCTGATTCATAGCGCATGTATCCATGTGTCTGTGGGGTGGAAATTAGCACCCGGACGCTGTCGGATCATGCCCCGGTGTCGATTACTCTGTTCAGTGGAGTAACTTTGCTGAAAATGTTGGGGGGGGACATGACATCTGAAGAAAAGTTGGCTCACCCAAATGAATAGGGATAAAATGGTGTGCCATGAAAGTTGGGGACACGCACACACCCCAGTTCCCTCTAAAATTACGCCCTTGACTCTGTTCATTATGGGTAGGCCTGACAGACTCCGGCGACCATGAAAACTGTACAACCCAGTACTGAAAGACCCAGTAGTCTGCCGTGCGATGGGTGGGGTAATAGCCAATTATTTTTAGGAAAACAGTAACTCGGGTCCTTGCCCGGGGATTGTCTGGAACACCATGAAGGCAGTGGTTCGGGGTGAACTAATAAGTAAATCTGCAGCGTATACTAGAGAGCAGCAACTTAAGTGGCTGGCCCTTGAGAGAGGAGGTTAAACAGGCCAAGCATGAGCATAAAAGTACGGGATCGTGGATTGCTCTACGTGCGCTGAGGGTAGTGCGTAAGAAGCTTGAGGAGCAACTTGCTGACAGGATGGGCCAGGCAGTGTTAAAGACTAGGCAATTTTATTACGCAAATGGAAATCGGACCAATCGTCTGCTGGTAGCTAAATTAAAGAAATGTCAGAATCGAAACACATTGTTAGCACTGCATGATGATCAGGGTGTGTTGCAGTGTGGCAACGCTGATAAACTGAAGATATTTGAGGCTCGTTTTGGGGGTGGGGGGTGTTTTGAGGTGAGGCTGGGCGGGCTGAAGTTCAGGCCCAATATTTGAGAGATGCAGACCTGCCGAGGTTAACGGCTGAGGAGCGCAAGGCTTTGGAAGCCCCGAATGCAGGTGGGGAAGTGGAATGGGCTATTAAAATGCTGAAAAACAAAGCCCCCGGTCCTGATGTATTTATGGCCTCCTACAAAAGTTTTCGCTCTCTTTTGGTCCCCCCCCCTTGGTGGATCTCTTCAACACATTTTTAGTGTCTGGGAGGGTGACCCCTTCTATGGGTACATCCACGGCTGTACTGATCCCCAAGCTGGGGATGGATCCAACTCTGTGCAATTCCCATCACCCATACCAATATAGACTCGAAGCTCTTCTCCAAGATTCTGGCATGCCGCATGATGGATGTCCTCCTGAGGATTGTAGATGGCGACCAGACAGGGTCCATTTTGGGTTGCAGCATCCATGAAAATGTAGGCAGGTTCTTGATCTACTGGTGGTGGGGCAACTCTTGCGGGCGGACATGTGAATCATTGCGCTAGACGCCCACAAAGCCTTTGACTGGGTGGCTTTGTGTTACCTATGGTGGGGTTCTTGAACATTATGGGTTTGGTCCGGGGTTTATCACATGGGTTATAGCCATCTATCAGAACCAATCACCCTCTCTCTGTGTTAATGGGTGGCTGTTGTCCAGCTTGCCAATAACTAGGGACACAAGGCAGGGCTGCCCGCTATCCCCACTGATGTTTGCGCTGAGCTGCTTGCCTGCCATATAGTAGCCAATGCGGGTGTAGAGGGGATTGGTCTTGGGGGGGAGTAAGCTATAAGGTCTCACTCTACGCAGATGACATCCTGCTCACTCTGCAAAACCCCCATGCCTCATTGACTGAGTTACTATGGGAACTCGCAGATTTTGGTCGGGTCTATGGCTTCAAAATTAACTTTGACAATTCGCATGGGTTGGTTGTTTCCTTGAGACCCCAAGACTGGTCTCTGATTGGCACTCTGGCTCTGATACAATGGTCCCGGGATTCCATCCCCTACTTAGGTTTACTTCTTCCCAGTAGGATTTCAGAGATTTTTCGGTGTAATTTCCTGCTTTGGTTCCAGGAGTTGTCTGATTTAAGTGGATGTGGTCGGCAGGAAATGCCCTGGTTTGGCAGGATGACTGCTGTTTAAATTAATCTTATCCTTTGGTTACTTTATCTCTGTTTAGTGCTGCCTGTTCGTATCCCTGATTCGGAGCTTTGCACACTGCAGGGGAGGATTCTCAAATTCATATGGGGGAATAAGCGGGCAAGAATTTCCAGGAAGGTGTTGATGAAACCCACAGGCATGGGTGGCCTAGGAGAACCCGACTTATTCCGCTATAAGTTGGCGGTGCAGGTCTCGCGCATGTGGTCACCTTGGGTGATGCCGGTCTGCAGCCAAAATGGAAAAGAATCGAGCAAGCTCATTCGGCAGTGGAGTTGATTCATCTCCTGTACGTAGAGAAAAGATGCCTGACATTGGACTGCAGATTTTCACTCCTAACCACATCTAGGAACACACTTTCCTCTGAGGAGGGCACTCCATAGACGAGGAGTGGCTCTGAGGATGGGCCTGCTGGCACCTGTTGGGAACAACATTGGCTTTCAACCAGGGTGTGACAGTAGGAGATTTGAGGCATGGGTACCTGGTTGGTTGATGACCCTTCAGCAATTATACAGGGATGGGCGCCCACTAACCTTTCAAGAGTGTAAGGAAGCCTTTGCCCTGCCCGAAACGGAGAGATTTCGATATGCGTAGTTGAGACACTGGCCTCTCGCTCACCTACTAAACGTGGGAGCCACTAGGCCGCTGTATACTCTTAAGTTAGTTGTTCAGGGGGGGGGGTTCTCTTGGGCCGGGTCTCACAACTATATAAACTGTTGGACACAGGTGATCCGGTGGTGGGCATGCCATCTATGACTAAGTGGGAGGATGATCTTGGAGGGCTAATAGAAGATGAAGCGTGGTTACGGCTCTGGGCGAGAATGCATAAATCCTCCAGATGTGTCACAGATAGGGAATGTTCCTACAAATTCTGTAACAGATGGTACCTCACACCGTAGAGACTTCACCGCATGTCAGCTGATTACTCAGAGAATTGCTGGCGTGACTGTGCAGCATTTTGTTCTCTTTCACATGATATGGACTTGTGGGAAGGTGAGTCTCTTCTGGAAGGAGGTGCTGTCCAAAATCAAGGAGGTCACATGGGTTGCCTTTTCCCATGGAACCCCGGGTGGCTCTACCAAGCAGCGAGTTGGTGGTAGATCTTTCTTCGGCTGGGGCTTTCTCTCTGGAACAGCCTCCTTGCCTCCCTGAAATGTGAGGAGAATCATCTCCGGTTCCGGAGGCACCTCAAAACCTTTCTCTTTGCTTCTGCTTTTTCTCCTCCTCTCCCCTGCCGACTTCCTGGCGGAAACTGATACTGCACTGGTTACATGGCCACCTACTGATCTCGGGTCCAGGTCCCCTCTCCCTGCCAGTTGTACACCTGCACTGCCTTCCTGGCAACTCCCACACTTGGGGACTGTTTCTGTATTCCTACAGTCCCACTACCAGCACATGACACCTGGTGCCTGCACTTACCCTTGCACTTGACACCTGCAGGCTGTACTTTTACTTATTGTTTATTATTCTATTATCCCATGTACCGCACTGTCCACTAGACCCACCCCCCCACCCCAGTACTTTCCCACTTCTCCATTCCCATGCACTTGCGCGATCTGAATGACACCTGGCCATATCATATACGGGCGATGGGATATTCCCCCTGACGGAACCGATGGCCACCCTGATCGAACACTTCCTATTGGCAGCTAAACTATCGCCCCGGACTGGATATCTGTTGAAGGCCTGGTGGTCCAGATGTGCTGGGTAAAAATCTGGGACATCCTGGTGGCGGACAAAATTACTACATTGTGTGAGGGGATGTACAGCAAGTGTGTGTCCATCTGGAAGCTCTTCATTGATTTCGCAGAACATTGCCCAGCAATTGTTGCCAAACCACCACTTATGCAACACTTTTTATTGTTGTAATGAGCCTGGTATGCAAGACCGTGCTAGGATCGAAGGACTATATGGTTTTATGGTGCTGTGGTGCTCCGGGTTGTGGGTTTTATCCTGATGCACAGAAAGTATGGCATTTTGTACCCTCTGTCATTGTGTCTTTTTCAAATGTGATTTTTGTGTTCCCGCATATGTCATTTCCCACAGTATTTTAAATGTTTTTAGAAGTATTGACGGTAGAGTTGAAGGCAAGATGAACCCTAAAGATCAGTACTTTGATCATTGAATTGAGCAAATGTTCAGGATATCCAGTAGCCATCTGTGCTCCCTCCATCTTCAAAGAATTGGCAACTCTCCATCCATTTTACAGTTTCACATCAAACTCCGATATGAAGTGTGTTTCCTATAGATCTATGTTCTCACGTTTTAGAATCTAAAATTCTATTGGAGCAAGCGGCCATACACCTCTCATGCATAAGTAAACCATTAAAACACTTTTTGATTGATGTCCGCTTGAATGCGGTGAGGCGTTAAACTGACCCCCAATTTGTGTTTACTTGTTTGAATCTGCTGCCTTAATTTGATTAGTGTTTTTCTCGAATTCACTATTGCCAAGCAGTAAGGGCTGCTCTATACCTGACAAGATACTTAATTTAACATTGTGACATCTCACGGTAAGGACATTCCTGTTACTATTGTGACCTTGCGCGTTCTTCTGTGCTAGATTTTGATTACTTCTGCAGCTTACCGCTTCTCTGCGCATACAGTAGTTCTATTGAACTACAGATCCCAGCATAACCTGGTCTTCAAAAGCATGTCGGCGGCACGTCGGTGAGGCCGGTTATTGCTGGGCTTCAAAAGGAACTGCATTGTGCCTCGCGTCCATGTATGCTTCCCAGCATAACCTGGTCCTCAAACAAGTGTGCCCACTGTCTCCCATGTTACCCATCTTAGCCTTGGAGCCCCTTACGGTTTTCCTGAGGAGGGAATTTGAAGACACAGGGATTAAAGTAAACTGGGTGCACCATGTTTTATTGTTATATGCAGACGACCTACTATTGGATATGCAAAACCCAGAGGACACGTTGCAGTCATACCTGGAGGTGTTAACAAACTTTGCCAACTCAACCGGTATATCAGTTAGTAGGGAGAAGTATATTTCCCTTGAGAGGTTGGGTTGGAGTGGATGAGTCGCGACTTCTGTGTCTGGGCCTGCAGTGGAAAAACAAAGAATTCAGGTACCTGGGTATAGATATCCACCACGGCGTAGCAGAGACCCACAAGCGGAACACACTACAAGCGCGAGCTGGACTTGAAGCTTCGATTAGATTCTGGGAAAAGCTGCCTCTCTGTGACAGGCAGGGTTGCAGTTCTAAAAAATGGTGGCCCTCCCTTTTTTGCTATACTACTTTGTGAATGTCCCTTAACTCATACCACGGTCCTTCTTTAGGGATTAAACTCTTTGATAGGAGGGTTAATCAGGGAAGGGGGTTGATGGAAAATTGCCCTAGACACTGTACAAAGAGAATATGTGGATGGAGGAATGAGACAGCTAAATTTACTATACAGCGGGACAACTACAACATGTGGTGGGATGGTTGGCAGACCACGAAAATATAGCACACCCTATCCGCAGCAGCCCTGTATCTATTGAAGGTACTATGGCTGTGAAAAAGTAGGATCCATGACCCTCCCATTATTTTGCGACTAGGCAGGAAAATCTGGGCCAAAACCGGGGCAGTACTCAAACTGGGAGAACCCTTTTACATCAGATACAGCTGACAGCCATCTGCGGGAATAACACTGAAGACCTAGTGCAGATTAGGACGTATTGGCAAAGGAAGGGGATAGCAATAGTGGGAGAACTACTGTCCCAGGGCAGGCTGTTGGGACTCCCGGAGATAGTGGATGAATTTGGGGTGCAGTAACGGGCAGTTCCTGACATATTCCAGGATGACGCACACAATACATAGGAGATGGCCAAGCCCCCCAGACGCGGACAGAGCATTGGGGCTCCTATATGGTGTGTCAGAAGGGGGACATGGGGTGTCAAGGTTGTATCCGGGTTTACTGGAGGCCATGCCGACAGAAGTGATCAAGAGAAAGAGTGCATGGGAATCGGATACGGGTAAAATGATAACAGACAGCGAGTGGTCCAGAGCCCTACCATACCAGAAAATAATTTCAAGAAATGCTAGATTGAAGCTTACCCAATTCTACTTCTTAAACAGGGCATACATGACGCTGCAGCTACTGTCACACTTTCTGGCCTCTGAGGTGAGGAGATGTCGGAGATGTGGAACAAGAAGTGGGAATGGGACACATGTTTTGGGGCTGTCCAGTGGTGCAGGTGTTTTGGCAAGAAATTGAACTACAAATAGGAAGGGGGACATAACTAGATCAACATAGTCTGGAAGCTTGGCTATTGGGCATATTCACATGTCCGAAAGCATGCAAGTTATAGAACAGGCTGATAGACCTAGCCTTTGTGCTGGCGAAGAGAAGGATCGCCACGAAATGGAAGTCAAAAGAGGGCCCATTTATAATTGGGTGGTGGGAGGATCTGAAAATGTGTGTGACAGGGGCGGCAGTGTGGTAAAAAGCCATCCAACTAGGGAGGGTAGAATCTTCAGAGAATATAACGACCTGGAATACTTTGCTGCAAAAACTGTTTGGCTCACCAGATGATAGAAGCCCCTGAACCCCCACAGACACCAGCAGTTGGAAATTGACAAATATGGACAATAAGGAAATGCAACCATTGGTAGCTACTAATAACACCCTCTGCAGATCTGAGAAAGTCACAAGCTGTGTTTTATGTTGTTCAGTTGGGGTTAGGGTTGGTAGTAGAGGAAGGAGAGGGTTGGGGCGGGTGAGATTTGGGTTATTAGATGAGTCGAGTGAATAACGAAGGTGTCTAATGACATAATTGTAATGTTAAAGGACATTTGTACCGCGCAATATCACCACCGGAGTGGTCCCCTGGCGCTCTGGCGGCTCTGAAAGAGGGTGGTGGGTGGAGGCTGGAAAAGTGCAAGATTGCAGTGATGTGCTGTTGGCAGCCTCAGCCCGGTGGTTCCGTCGGCTGGGCCTGGGTTGTATGCGGCCGGTAGTCGTCGTGTGCTGATGTGCGAGTCTGTGTTTTTGTTTTGTTGTTGCAGTGTAGTTTGTTGTGCTGGAGGTTTGTGGTTGTTTGGTTTGGAGTTTGAGAGGTATATGCAGAGAAGGAAATTGTTAGTGGTATTGGCTAGTTGGTATCTCTACCCTGGATTGACCAGTTGGATTCGTGTAATCATACACGACTGGGTGCTTGCGCACCTTGTGCCTCAGAAGGTACGTGGCCGTTTGCATTCGAGGCCCCTTGAGCATTTAGCTGTCCTCTCCGTCAGCTCCCTCAGTAACTTTGCATGCTCCTCACCCCCACCCACATGACCAGCGCACCTGCTAGTGTTCATACTTCAGATTGTGTGGTGATTGGGGGTATCTCGTCCGTTCCACAGCCCCGTGGTACCTAGTTGTAGCTGTACGGGCGGTGGGGGATGGTAGGGATTGCCTGGGGTTGTTGCCTCCGTCTCCCTGGGTCTCGCAGGTGGACCCCTGTGTTCAGCGTCAGCCCTACTAGTGCTCAGAGTACTTCAGTCGGTTCTAGGGGCTTGTAAATGTCCTTTCCAGTTGAGTCATTTGTCTTACTGTTTCGGTTTTTAGTCTCTGGTGTTGAAGAGCCAGGTTTTTAGTAATTTTCTGAATTTAAGGTGATCTTTGGTGTTCCTTATTACTTTTGGGATGTTGTTCCAGGTTTTCGCGGCTAAGTGGTAGAAGGCGGTGCCTCCGAGTTTTTTCTTGATGTAAGGTTTTAGTTCCAGTCTGGTTTCGTTGTTTGACCTGAGCGGTCTCGTTGGCTCGTAGATTATTTTCTTTTGTAGGAATTCTGCTCCTTGTCCGCAGATTGCCCTGTGCGTTATGCACATTGTTTTGAAGGTGATAGTGTTTTACTGGGAGCCAGTGTAGTGTTTTTAGGGCCGGGGTGATGTGGTCTCTTCTGGATAGTTTGAGGAGTAGTCTGGCTGCTGGGTTTTGGATCCGTTGGAATAAAACTAATAAAAAATAAAAAACCTGTTCATCAAAAGCATGTCGGCGGCGCTTCAGTGAGGCCGGTTATTGCTGGCTTTAAAAGGAACTCCATTGTGCCTCGCATCTATGTATGCTTGAATGTGGTGAGGTGTTAAACTGACCCCAATTTGGGTTTGCTTGTTTGAATCTGCTACCTTAATTTGATTTGTGTTCGCTCGACTTCACTATTGCCAAGCAGTAAGTTAATATTGTGACCTCACGCATTCTTCTGTGCTAGATATTGATTGATTCTGCAGCTTCCTGCTGCTCTGCGCATTCAGTAGTTATATTGAACTACAGATCCCAGCATAACCTGGTCTTCAAAAGCACGTTGGTGGTGCGTTGGCGAGGCCGTTCATTGCCGGTTTGCGTCCAGGCTTCGAGGACTAAAGCTCTGAAGGTAAGCTTTGTGGATTATGACATCCGCATTGACACCATTGTCCACAGTAACCACAACCATCCCGAGAAGAAATCAAACAATGAATAAATGTATTCAACACGGCCTGATGCCGAGTGTGAATACAACAAAACCAGAACCACCAAGGGACGGTCCCCTCATACAGATTAGTGATTTGTCTGATATGCCTGACTACTTATCGGCCGGTCCGGCTCCCGCTCCCTCATATTCTACATCCCCTAGGTTCATACCGATAATGCCACCTTATGGGTCTTATGAGACACTTAATTCCAACACGTGCCTATTCAATGTTACTGAAGAATCATATCCTAATACTAAGGAAAATGTAGTGATCACAACACATACAGACCCACATATTGTAACCGTCTCTCAGAGGGCCTCTACTTTAATGAAATCTCCTGAAGTATTTGGCCATGGCGGTTCTATGGTCCCTTCTGGAAATTCAATCAGGCCTGACGAGGTTGTACATGACCCCCCCCCTCCCCCCCCCCCCACCCCCAATCTCTTCTCTAGAGATCCATACACAGGAAAGGTTTCTATGCTTGCCCTCTGAGGCAGCCTCAGACCAGCTCACTGCTAGTAGTGTCAACAGTGATAGCTGTCAACTCAGTACTGTGGAAAACACTGGAATCTCATCAGTCATTTCACCTGGGCTGGGTCAGTTGGACTCCCCCCACATTTAATCATATAGGGTATCAGGAATAAGATACACAGGTACAAGTGCTAAAATATGTACTACTTCACACCAGATCTCTGCTGAAACACTGAACTGAAGTTGCTGTTTTCCTGATTGAGCATAGAATTGATATCTGTGCAATAACGGAATCATGGCTTCACGATGCAGCAGGATCTGCTTCAACACTAGCCATTCTTCAGAACTATACGATCCTGAGAGCAGACAGGCCCTCGGGAAAGGGAGGAGGGTTGGCGCTTGTTCGCAAGTCCCTGAACATTCACCCTGCGAGCACCATGGGCATTGATGATTGTGTGACCTTGCATGCCAAGTTGTTGCTTTACCCTAATACCACAGTGAATATCAATCCAAGGTGCTTGTACTAGGAAACCTGAATATAGAGTTCAATGACCTTGAGGATTCTTTAGCAAGATCCACGCAAGCAATATTGGAGGGACTGGATTTTCAGCAACATATTCAGAAGCCAACTCACAATGGTGGCAGAATTCTTGATTGGGTGGCTTCCCATGGTCTATTGATATTTTATTCTATCGTGCCCGTACACAAGTGTTTCCGAGCGCGACAAGGCAAGGGAGGGGAACAGGGAAGAACAAAACAACGATCTTACTAGGCCCAGTAACATTGAGACCGCGCAAGTGCATGGGAGAGGGGGAGGGGAAAAGTGCATGGAAGGGGGGAGAAGTGGAAAGTGTGGAGCAAAGGAGAAACGGATAAATAATAATAAATTTAAAAAATAATCGAGGCAACAAACAGTGGTAGTGCAGCCAGCAAGTGGCAAGTGCTGGGTTTAAGGCAGCAGACAGGGTAGGTCTGATAAGTACAGGAAGAAAAACGGGGGTCTGTATGGGTACAGATATAGATCCCAGTGCAAGGGGTGGCCCGAAGGCAATGTGGCAGGGTGAACAGGTACCTGAGAACAGAGGCTGGCCAGGTGCACGGTGCCAAGAGAGAACAGATCAGCAGGGGAGAGGCGGAGCGAAAGAAGAAGCAAAGTGGAAGGTCTTGAGGTGCTTCCGGAACCAGAGATGGTTCTCCTCAAGATTTAGAGTGGCAGGAAGGCTGTTCCAGATGGAGGCCCCAGACGAAGACAGAGATGTACCCCAGCTTATTTCTTTGAAAATGACTGACCCTGAGGGAGTTAGAGGTAGAGGAGCAAAGAGCTCGAAAGGGGAGGTATTTGCGCAGTGATAGCTGAAAGTATTTTGGACCCAAGCCCCAGAAAGCCTTGTGGACAATGCAGAGGGTTTTGAATGTAATCCTTGCATCCAGTGGGAGCCCATGGAAAGATTTCAGAGCTGGAGAGATACGATCCCAGGGCTTGAGGCCGAGGACAAATCTCGCAGTCCTGTTTTGGATTAGTTGCAGAGGGCGGAGAGTAGAGGCAGATTTAGAAAGAGGCTGTTAGAATAGTCCAACCTAGAGAGAACCAGAACTTGGGAGACCATGAGCTTCTGGGGGAAGGAGAGGAAAGGCAGAATACCTCTGAGGAGGTGCAGTGGAAGTTTACAATGAACAATTCCACTGTAACCCCTTGTCCCTGGTCGGACCATTGTTTCATCCTTTTTCACATTGCCCAAGACACTGCCTCCTTTAAAGAAAAGTACACAAGTAAAGACTCTGTGCCATAAGTTGCGCAAACTGACACCAGCCTCACTGTGTCCATTCTTCTCAACTGTTGACAACCTTTCCTGTCTAGACTAACCAAACTAGCAGTTGCTTATGAAAATAATGACACTGACAGTGAACGACCTGCCACCATTAAAAGAAAGGCTGGTAAAGACTCAGCCTTCCAAACCGTGGTACCCGGGGGACATCCACAAATTAAAATCTGTGAAAGATGAAGAATTTAAAAGCTGGCAAAAGTCTCTCTCTATAGGATAAGGTTAGATACTCAGCAGCTGCCAAAATGTATAAACTGGCCATCTGTGAAGCAAAAACGTTTTACGAGAAACGGATTAAAGGTGCATCTTCAAACTCTAGGGAGCGGTTTAAGATCCTGAATAAACTAAAGGGTCCTTGCCCTCTTTCCGCCGACGCAATCAAGAAAGCCGCTCAATGGTGTCGGAGTATACAAAACTCTATGCGTCTTAAAGTTGAAAACATTAAACTGCCCTTGCCACTAATTTGACCTCCCTATTGAGTAGCATTCTGGTAAGCAGTACAGAGAAATCCACCACATACACACCTAGTTTTGTCTTTTCTGAAGTAACCTAGGCTGTAGTCATAGATGCACTGGAAAAATGGAAACCAACCAACTGCAAGGGTGACATCTGTCCAGCAACAATTGTCAAATCATGTGCCAGTCTTCTTGCTCCCATGATTGCCAAATTTTTCAACCTATAACTTAGAGAATGAAATCTATTAAACAGGCCTGGATTGCCCCTCTGTTAAAGAAAACCCTTGCAGGACTTCAGCAGTGGCAGGCAACTACCTCCCGATAACTAACACACCCTTCCTGCTAAAGATCCTGGATGAAATTGCCCATCAACAAATCCAGGACTCTTTGAATAGTAGGAACATCTAAGCCCAAAACAGTCTGGGTTCAGAAGTCATCACAGTACGGGATCAACCTTGCTGGACCTGAAAACAAACATCCTTAAACATCTTGATAAGGGACAGACTTCTCGTCTGATGCTCTGGACCTGATTGCGAACTTTGATCTGGTTGATCACGCCACAATAGTAACCAGGCTTCAAGATTCTGCTGCCTTTTCCATGGAAGCTGAAAAATGGGTCATGTCCTTCCTGTCGAAATGTACAGCCAAAGTGTACAGTTATGAGGGCGTGGCAGAAGGCTTTGTATTGCCCTGTGGTGTTCCACAGGGATCATGTATATCACCTACGCTCTTCAACATCTTCGCCCTGTCTCTATTCGAAATGCTAGACTTAAAAGGCGTAATATACGCAAATTACGCTGATGACACCCAGTGTCTTATTCCCCTTACAGGCGACTATGCTAAAGACACCGAGACAATCAATACGATCTACAATTATACATATATTTGGTTGTTGTCGAACGGACTTGCACTGAACAACGCAAAAACTGAAATGATGATCATGGGCACATCACAACGGCTTCACAAACTTGGCCCTCTATACCAATTCTTCAAAGTGGCAGATTGTTCATTTAAAACCCTACTTAAGTTAAAACCTTGGGTGTCATACTTGATCAAGAGCCAAGTATGAAAGCTCTTGAGAACCATCTAGTCTCAAGCTCGTCTTACCAACTGAAGCTCCTAGCTCTTATTCGCCCTTTTCTCAACCAAAATAGCTGTGCTACTGTAGCTCGGGCTATTATTGGGTCACATCTGGACTACTGTTCGGACAAAGATAACTTAATCGCCTTCAGGTGGTCCAGGACAACGCAGTCCGTGATGTCTGTGGATTACAGAAACACGATCCTGTATCATCAGCCAGGCAATCTTTACATTGGCTCCCGATTGGGAAACCTATTGTGTTCCATACCCTTTGTATTGCGCACAAAGTTCTCTTTTGGGGAAGAGTCTGGCCTATCTTTCATCACTGCTTGGATGGCTTCCAGCCAGACGTAGACTGAGATCCAACAATACTGGCTTGCTGGCCACCCCCAAGGCCAAACTTTCACTTGTCCTAGAAGGCTGATTTCCTATGACAGCTTCTCGCCTCTGGAATCCTTCACCTCCTAATGTAAGGTCCTGCCCTTCACTAGTGTCCTAAGTGCCAGGCTATTATGCAAGTCTGTGTAAAAAGGATGAGCATACTCGTCCTTGGCACTTAAGGGGTTAAACACTGCTGTAAGACATTATTCGAATAATCTGCTATTCTCTCTTCCTTCTCTAAAATCTGACCCAATTATATTTTCTATATTGTTCGTTGTATGTCCTGTTTGCTCTGTCATGCCCAAGGGCTCTGTTTCACCGCATTTACAAACTAAATAAATAAAATCTGTTATTTCAATAATGAAAGTCCAAAATGCTGCACATATGGCTCATTTTTTTAAATGCGCTTTTTTTTAGGTGATGACTAAAAGGATTTTGAAAGTGCTTCAGCTGTAGGGATCTTCCTGTATGCAATGGGGACAATTATCACTGTGGTAGTATGGGCAAGAACATTCTAGGAAGTCATATAGCCTAGGATGAAAGCACTTTCTATATGTTTTTTTTAAAATCCAGATTGAATTTAAAGAAAAACGTGCCATTGATACTTTGCAAGTATATTTGAATAAGGAAATTGCTAAATTAAGAGGTGATTTAAAAAAAAAAGACATGAAGCCATCATTCCTTACATGTTGGATCATTTTTATTAAGTGTTGGTGTATTCCTTGCTGTTGGAAAGCTGGATTACTACACTGGTTTTTCAGCCTGCTTGCTTGCTTGCTTGCTTGCTTGCTTGCTTTGCTTGCTTGTCTTTCTTCAGAGGTTGTACAGAAGGTAGGGCACTTTGAAAACACATTCTCTAACCTACTGCATTCGCAAAGCCTACCTCAGAGTGTTAGGATAGATTTGCACCTTTTCATAAAATGTGGCATTGGTAGCATCCCTGAAGACCATCGATTGTGTAATAACTTTCCAGACACATCCTACAAGGATTCATTGAAGTGAGCCTAACGCTAGTAAATCTAGTTATGCCATAGATATTCGTGCACAGTACATGTATCCGTTTTGCTTTGAGCGGCTGCTGCCCCCAATGCAGTTTTGCCATCGCCCTTCATCCTTTTAGTAAGCCACTTTCTGCACTCGATGCTCTGATCATTTTTGCTTTTGAGGGGCCGCTATCTAGGATATACTTTGTCTGTTATAGCTTTAATGTAGGATTTTAAGTCGCACCAATTCTTCGCTCCCTCCTGGCTCACGAGGTCTCGACTGTCTTGCTCAGAGATCCTTTCATCAAACTGGCCCAACCTTCCTGATATCCTTTTTAAACAAAAATACCCCTAACCCAGTCTGTCCGCTCCCCACAACTTCAGATTTTTCCAATGCATGGCTTCGAATGGATTGTGTCCTCCCACGTATTCCTCATCTTAGATATCTTGCAAAGCTGGGAGACAAGATCTCTAAGATGAGGAATACGTGGGAGGAATATCCAATCGAAAGAACACTACAGCTGCTAAGTATCTTGTCCTTCTGCAGCTTTCTAACTTTTTCTGTGCTTGCTGCCCAAGAATGGCGCAAGCTTCCATTCCACCTTCATTCTCTTTCACATCTGTCTTTCCGCTGCCATCTCAAAACCCATCTCGTCTCCTGTGCTTTCTAGTCTTTCCTCTCTCCCACACTGTAAGACCTCCTGTTAAGTGTGCGCTTTATCAGTTTATATAGCCTATTGTTAGTTTTGCAGACATTTTTCCATCCTTATCCATAGTGAGGTCTGAGGGCGGGGCCAAGGAGGAGGATCCCCATACGATACCCAGTCCTTTTACCTCAGTCACTGATTTTCTTTACCACACGTTTTAAACCTAATTTTCGCCACAGGTTTGTTTAAGTAATATGGATTGGGGAAGAGGTGGTGTATTGGAGGGTGCGAGGAGTTTCCGGCCACATTTTGCTGCAAAAATCAGTAAAATGCCTGCCGTAAAAAAAAAAGAAACTGCATAGGAACCCCCTATATATTGCAGCAGGTGTGTGTGGCCTGTACAAGGCATGTAGTTTTCTGGGTTGTATGAAATTAGTGATAGCTTGCAGTGCAGGGTCTGAACAAACCTATTGTTACTGGGAATAACGGGTCAACCGATAATGTAAAATATTGTCCAGACAATCGGTAGAGCAATGCAGTCCTCTTCTCCCAGAGCAGGTCAATAGCCAGGTGTTAGGGTTTTCTTTGTAGGTGAGGTACTCCTTGGGTTTGTGGCTAGTCTGTGGTAGAGTGAGTGAGCTTGGTAGTTTGGACTGAAATTTAAGAAACACTCTGGCAAGACCTGTTTTTATGAAAGTGCGATTTAGATTCATAGTTGAGGGTTTGGAACGGAGGACCAATCTTGGTCAGTAGCTTTCATGTTTGCCGCTGAAATCGACAGTCTCTGGATTATTTTAAACTGGGGCTCCTACAACGGTGGTTATTGGCTTATTAAAGACCATCAACAGTAATTGTCCAGGAAGGTGCCCATCGGAACCCTGAGAAGGTGAAATGTGGATGTGTCCATTGAGTTGATTTAGGGAGCCTGCGATGGAGATTATAGGAGAACACTAATATTTTTCACCATCTTGGAAGGTTTGCTTGGGGTTTCCGACCCTGTGGGATATAAAACGCAAATGCCCCCCAAACCCTCATCCCCTGTGGAGTTCCACAAGGGTCATGCATCTCCCCCACCCTCTACAACATTTTTACTAGGGCCCTTTTTGACATTCTGGACACACGTGGCATAGCCTACACTAACTATGCTGACAATACCCAAATCACAATCCCTCTCGCAGGCAATTATGCCGAAGATTCAAACACCCGCAACAATATTTACTTGCGGTTTCAGTCTTGCATGGTGGAGAACCACCTCTGTCTAAACGGTGACAAAACGGAAATCCTACAAGTCGGACCCCAGAAAGCCCTAAATCTGTCCACACTCTACTCTGCATTCCTGATTGATAACAGAGGATGAGACCAGAATGGAAATGTTAAAACCCTAGGAGTGCACCTCGATCCCTCCCTAACCATGTCCCGCCATGTGAATAATAATAATAATTTCTCATTTATATAGCACTAAGAACCCTCTGGTATCTGAGCGCTGCTTATTTCCCACGGTGTGTGGTGCTCATTTATCGACCTCGGAAGGATGAAAGGCTGAGTTTGGCCCTGTCGGGATTCGAGCCTGTATTAGCAGGCTCTGCACGGATGTTAAAGCGAGCGCTCTACTCGCTGTGCCACTTGACCGGCATAAATGCCATCGCCTCATCAGCAACCTACTCAACCAAAGTTCTAAAGGCTGCCAGACCCTTCCTATCAAGAAACAGCTTCTTGACGGGGGCCTGAGCCATCATAGGCTCAAAGCTAGACTACTGCACTGTACTCTTTGCTGGCACCTCCTCTAATAACATTACGAAACTCCAAACAACGCTCTAAGAGCAGCCCTGAACATCCTGAGAAGAGAACACATGTCCGAAACAAGAAAGGAGGCCCACTGGCTTCCCATCCAGGCCTGTATCACCTTCAAAACCCTCTCAGTCACACACAAATGCCTCTCCGCCACAGCCCCCCTGTATCTCTCCCAGAAACTAGTCAAAGCACACTCAACAAAACCTACTAGAACACCTTACACTGACCGCCTAGTCCTACCCATGGTTAAATGCACCAAAGCAGGCAGAGCTTGCTTCCCCTTTCTAACAGCCACACAATGGAAGACACTTCCCCCCTGCTCGCAGAGCAGAAAGATCTTACTTGGTATTCAGAAAAGCACTCAAAACACAGTAGTTCTTCTAATCACAAACTACCGCCACTATCCAGAAAGGCCTGTGCACCCTCATAGACTGTACGGGTAACCTAATCATTCCAATTTTCTTGTATGTATTGTAATGACTTGTACCTCCAACAGCGCCACAGCGCCTCCAAGCTGTTTTGTGCGCTATACAAATAAAATAAATAATAATGGGACAGGTTGGGTATAGGTCATAATCTCAGAGTTTGAATTGGTTGAGCGTTATCCATCGTGCAGTTTAAGTAGGCACTTTGTGAGATTGCTGATGTCTGAATATGGTAAATTGTGGATTTTGAGGATGATTTGCACGTCGCATAGTGTAGAAGATGAAGCCAATAGATCATTTTGAGTCAATGAGAGAGGGCTTAAGTAGAGGTTCAATCGAAGAGGAGAAAGGGTGCAATCCTTTGGAAACCCGGATGGAGTAGGGTGCTAGAGAGGAATAGCGATTAAGTTAACTCGATCAGAGGAAAGAGGAGGTCCTTTAAAGGACTCATTATTGAATATCCATCTGTGCTAGTTGGTTGGTCAGTGCTGCATGGTTCCCTGGGTCAAAGGTGCTGGCAACATCCCACAGTAAAATGGATGCTGCTCGTGGGTGTCTGCCTTGTTCCATCTGTCCAGCCAGGTACTGATGAAGTGTAATTCTGTTCCCCCAGACTGGCCGGAAGCATGTCTGACTTTTCCCAGGCTGTGGTTTATTTCTGAGCTGTCCAGAAGCTATCACCATAAGCTTGGTCAGAAAGTGGCTGTTGGCTATCTGTCTGTAGATGTTTGTCAGGGTCAAGACCTAGTTGCTTCAGGAAAGTTTTAATGAAGGAGATTTTAAATACAGCCGGGTGAGAATATAAATCAAAGGAGGCAATGAATACTGCAAGAGCCACTCCTGATTGCAAAGCATTAAAATGTGTTATACGGCCCTGGGAAGGCGATGCCTGTTGTGACGAATCGTGTGTTTCAGTCCCTTGGGTAGGGAGCCTTTCCTTGTGAGACTAGTGAGGTGAGCCCGCTACATGACATCCTCCCTAGGGGTAGAGGTAAACAGGACCTCGCCGGGAGAGTCTCCCTCCTTGGGGACAAGGACTCTGATTCATAGAGGAAATCCCTAAAACATTCCCTCACAATCCACCAGCTATAGTACAACAACCAAGGGACCTTAAAGACCACACCACTTTTTGGTATTGTGAAATAACACCATTAATCCAAGTAAAAGACTGGTATCACAAATACTGAGAAGAAGAGTGATCGAGCAATACTGAAAATGCAACGGAGAGTGAAGAAAGACTATACCACTACGCCCAGCTGTCTGTCATAAAAAGAGAAGGCAGTGTCAAGACAGGCAGAGAAGCGTGGGAGATTCAAAACTGGGTGGCTGCAGAAGCGAAGTAAAGCAGAGAAGTGCAGCATGCGGAGAGCGACCTGGCGTGGAAACGGGATGCGAGAACGGCTGATAACTAGGGAAACTGGGGAAAGAGAAACCCAGAGAATAAGCCCAAGAGTGTGTGGTGGCATGACCATGACGCAGTGGACTGTTCAGTCCAGCAACAGCTCTGAGACCACGGACTCTCCCTATCAGAGAGTGGATGCCGAGGGAGAGAGCAAGAGGGACAGAAGAGTGAAGCCAACCTGGCAGAGCGAGGAGAGATTCCTGTCCTGCGCACATGCCCTGTGACGCTAACCCCAAGGAAAGGAGCTAACTGCATAGCAGAGATAGAGTACATAAATCATACTTGTCCCAGTGAAAGGAAGAGTGGAATTTAAGTGTGAATCATTACTGGAACAATTGTACTCAACCCAGTAACACTGAAGAGTGGAATTCAGGTGTAAATCCAAGTGTGACTTGTTGCTGGCACAATCATACTCGTCCCAGTAACTGTGCAGAGAAGAATACATTTTAGAATAATTATTGGAACTGCCAAGCTCATTCCAGTAATAGAGAAGAGTGGGAAATAAACTGTCCAAGCCAGGAAAGAGAGTGGACATTAAGAGGAACGAGCATTACTTCTAAAGACACAAGACCGAGACAGAAGGCGCACGAAAGATAAAAGCAATGTGTCAAAGACACATCAGGAAAGCTGAAGAAACCTATTTTTGAACTACCTTAAGATTAAATATTGTAGTGACTTTGCCGAGAAGCAGAACAGAGGAGAAGGGATTCATTCTCCTGTGCCAAAGTTTGCTTTTTGAATAGTGGTGGGGGCAGAGTAGACTAGATTTGGACAGAGGACAGTTCTTCCTTTGAGGACTCACGACGACTGATAAGCAACCGAGTTAAGTTTTGGTTAGGTTGGGGAAAACCCATAGCTTAGGGACAGATATGAGTTTATTTTAAAGGATAACTAGCAAAAGTACCCATTCTCCGAACGGGTTCTGGAGACAGACATGTTAACACTCATTAATTGTTAAAAATTAATCATCCTGCAGGTCTCTGTTCTGCCTATCCCCGGCGTGGTGCAGTTTGTTGCGGTGCAAATATCTCGAAAATCGTGCATCCTAGTACCTTGAAACATGGTTGGACCTTGAGTTTTGTTCCTTGTGTCGGGACCGGTTGAGAAACATGTTTTCTTTCCCTTCCCGGTGAACATGGTTTATGCTTCGTCGGCAGGCCACAAGCCCACAGATTTTATCTTTTGCTGAAATGCAGGGAAAGGGGTTGGTGGTCCAGATGTCATGTAGACAGTAGTGTTCGCAGGGTCCTAACGGGTAACTATGCAAAATGTGGTGCAGATTGGTGAAACGGTGTGGAAATTTATAAGGAACAATGCTTCGCTAAGCCACAAATCCACAAACACATTTTGACTTTTGCTGAAATCCGTGGGAAAGGGGTGGAGTGTCCAAATATCATGTAGCCAGTAATGTCTGGAGGGTCCGAACGGGTAACTATGCAAAATGTGGTGCAGATTGGTGAAACCGTATGGAATTGTATAAGGAACAACGCTTTGCGCTACAAACCCACACACACCTTTTGTCTTTTATATTGCACTGCCTGCGGTAGCGGCCGTGTAGTTATGGTTAAGTTGCTCAACCCATAGGAAGAACACTTTTGGGGCAGTTTGTAACTTTAATGAATATATAGATAAAAACATTTTGAAATGGAAGATACTTGTCTCTGTCCTTCTTCTGAACCGCCACACTGTACACAAAGTGGAATTGCAGGTTGCATCTCGTTTACCTCCAGGGGCTGAGGCTTTGATCCCCGGCATGCCACTTCATGCATCTCTGCTCTTCACTTCATACTGCAGTATGGTTTTGTATTGCAATCGATGTCCCTCTGACACCTGTCTCTTTAGGTAACAGTGGCTTGCATTATATATGCAGAACCTGAGGCCTATTGTCCATGCATTCCTTCATGCCTGTGTCAGCTACTTTGCAAAATGAGGTTGCCAACAAAAGCACCCTCGCTGTACTTCATGAGACAGCTGTACTGCATCTTGATTCTATCCCATTGCCATGCACAGCAGAAGTGGCAATGGCTACCTTTATAAGAAACCAAGTGTGTGTCGGAAGCATCTTGCGGAGTCCCCTGGCCTTAGCCATACTTTTGCTAATTATTGAAGTTTAAAATTATTTATTGACATCCTTCCCCACCCCAACGTCGACCCTCGACACTCGACGACGGCTGGAGAAGACATCGACCGTCGGCTGCTGCACGACGGATCTGGGCCTCGGAAGGCCGCTGGCCTCGGCCCGGGCCTAGTAGGCCGCTGGCCTCGGCCCTGCAAGTAGGGAGAGTGGGGGGTGGTACATACTCTTCACTCTTGGTATATCGGTACACCTTATCTATTTCCTACACTTACCAGCCCGCTGCCTCAAGGTGCATATGGAGGGTACCCCTTTCCAATTCTGCCCCAAGTGCAACCGCAAATACCCTTGGGTCGACAGGCACGCCACGTGCAACCTCTGCTTGCCGAGGGACCACCCCGAAGCGAACTGCAGAGCGTGTAGTAGGTTTAAGCCTAAGACACTTAAGGACCGTTCGACAAAGCGTTGGGCCCACCACGCCAGGCAGGCGGCCATGGCAGCGGAGGGCGCCTTCAACGATGGCAGCGACGCCGTACTTTCGGACGGCGAGGGCATTACGGCGTCGAAAGACTGCCGAGCGCAGGTCCCCGACCTTGGAAGGTTGTCCGGCAGGGCGGCTATGGGGAAGACCCCCGGCGACGCAAGCGCTACACACCCTACACACACTAAGCACACTAAGTCCAACCGAACCTCGACGACGTCGACTTCTCGGAAAGAGGCACAGATAGAACGGTCCGACTCGGTGTCCTCTGGGCGCTCTCGATCGAGATCGCCTCATGACGCAAGGCAATCATCCACTCTTGCCAAGAGTGCCTCGCTCCCTAGATTAACGGAAGTTCGATCGTCGGAAGACGAAGACGACTTCCACCCCCAGGCCGCGCTCCAGGAGACCGAGGCCACAGTTAACACCAGCGAGGCCCCACGCTCGAAACACACAGATACCTCTCCCGACCCTCGACGCCAGGCGTCGAAAGTCTCTGGGGCCTCCAAGGGGCAGGGAAAACATTTTTCCACGCACGGGGAGGGGGGGGAAACAGCGGAAAGCACAGCCTTCCACTCCTGTAAGACCATCCTTCCACCCTAAGCAGACAGACACAAACAAATCTACTGGGACATCAACATCCAGCAAGGGTACCCTTGATAAGTCCCCTAAGTTGCCTACTAAAGTCATACCCTGTTCCAAAGAATGGTCCAGTGAAGACATAGACAGGGTCATGTCAAGGATGTCTTCCTTGGCTGATTTTTATGACAAAAACCCAGAACATTTCGTTTCGTATGACCCTCAAGGGGCCACACCCTCAGGCTCCTCTGATCCTATCCCCCTAAGTAAAAAGGCCCGGTTCGAAAGACCTGAACCCTTCGAGGTGCAGCCTTACTCTACTCCATACTCTACACCCCAGATACCAAGGACAGCCTTTCCCTGAAGGGGACCAGGAGTTTGAAATTATGGAGGAACAAACCGGGACTGAATACTATGCGGATGATGAGGACCTGGAGGAGGTAGAAGATGAGCAGGAAATTTACAGAGTAGATTCCCCGGTAGAGAGCGAAGCCCCAGTTACCGACTCGCCAGTTGATAACCAGCCCCTACTGAATGAAGTTCTCGCTCGCGCAGCAGAACAATTTCACATCGACACCCACGGTGTACAGGAGGAAAGGGACTTCGCAGAAGAGTTGGTGGGAGAGAGGAGGCCGGTCGCTCAGACCATCCCTATCCTTAAATCCATCCAACGTAGAATAGATCCATCCCTGGTGAATCCTAACCTCACCAGAGCCGTCAACCCCAGAGTTGAAAAACTTTTTCGGGCAGCCCAGTCTGACCCTCTTTATATAAGAGGACATCTTAAACCAGACTCCCTAGTGGTTACCAACACTCGGAAGAGGGCTGGGACACCCTTATCGTCGTCGGAAGCTCCTCCCGACAAGGAGAGCAAAAAACTGTACGGGTTTGGCAGGAAGGTAGCCTCAACGTCCGCCTACCAAGCAAGGATTGCAAACTCCACCACCCTGTTGGCAAGTTACAACTGCCATCAATGGAAAGAGGTCGCGGCGCTCATAGCCTCTGCTCCTGAACCGTTAAAGGGCCAGTTGGCTCGGATCTCGGCAGAAGGGAGAGCCGTGTCTGGTTGCATATTAAAAGCAACTTTCGACGCCGCGGACAACGCAGGAAGATTGATAGCAGAAGGTACGGTTATCAAGAGACATGCGTGGTTACGGCAGTCGGGGTTCAAAACAGAAACCCAGGCTTCATTAATAGACAAGCCGGTGGAACCCGATCTATTGTTTGGGAAAGCGGTCGAAGACGCACTTAAGAATGCCAAGGACGAATACGAGACTCTCAAATCCCTTGGCCAGCTTACCAACAAACCCCCTAACCAGAGGGGGAATAGTAATTTTCGTCGCCCACGCGGCCAAAATTCACAAAGAGGCAACTATGCCCAAGGACAGGGTACACAATGGGACAACAACCAGCAGTCTACCCAAAGTTACGGCAGGGGTAACAAGAGAGGTCGTGGAAGAGGCAGAGGCAGCCCCAACAAGGGAGGTGGCACGCCTCCACCAAAGCAGTGACGCTCAGTTCAGGGTCCCTTCTCACGCAACCCCAGTAGGGGGACGCATTTCCAACTTCACCCAGGCTTGGGAAGGGATCACCTCAGACAGATGGGTGCTGTCAACAGTGTCCACAGGATATTGTATAGAATTACTGCAGCGTCCCCGGAACCACCCTCCACGACAAAGAATACACACCTTAGAACATCAGAAGATCCTTCTCGAGGAGATCGCCATTCTGCTAGAAAAGGACGCGATAGAACTCGTCCCAGGACACCAGGTAAACAAGGGTATCTATTCAACTTACTTCCTTGTGCCAAAGAAAGATTTGACAATGCGCCCAGTATTGGACTTACGGCCTGCCAACAAGTATGTCAAGCCCCAAAAATTCCGTATGACCACGCTACAAGAGGTAATCCCCCTCATAAAAAAGGGGGATTACATGGCAACCTTGGATATGAAAGATGCTTATTTTCATATTTCCATGCTCCCAGCGCACAGAAAATACTTGCGCTTCAAGGTGGACAGTCGCCACTACCAATTCAAGGTACTGCCCTTTGGGATAGCTTCAGCACCAAGGGTATTCACCAAGGTACTGGTGGTGGCAGCTGCACACCTATGCAGGGAGGCAATCCCAGTGTACCCTTATCTGGACGACTGGCTCATAACTGGGGAAACCCCAGGAATTTGCAGGTCAAACATTCAGAGGACCATCAACCTCCTCCACGAATTAGGCTTCTCTATCAACGAGAAGAAGTCAAGTCTGGTGCCAAGCACCTCAAAACAGTTCCTAGGAGCAATCCTAGATACTCAGAAAGGGTTGACCTTCCCTTCGGAAGAGAGAATTCGGAATATACTACTGCAAATTCCACATTATCAGTCAGGTCAACAAATAACGGTACGCAAAGCAATGCGGTTACTGGGCATGATGGCGTCATGCATTTACCTGGTCCCCCACGCGCGTCTGCGCATGCGTCCCATGCAGGAATGGTTGGCGAAACAGTGGTCTCAGGCAAGTGGTCAGTGGGACGATCTAGTGGTCGTTTCGCCAACACTCGTACAGAGCTTACACTGGTGGACCAGAGAGAATCTCGCAAGGGGAAAACCCTTTTACGATCCCGAAGTACAGGCAGTGGTGACTACAGATGCATGCCTAACTGGGTGGGGAGCTCACCATCTCCACCACACAGCTCAGGGTCTCTGGTCTCACTCAGTAGCCAAGAACCACATCAACCTGCTAGAGCTTCTGGCAGTATTCCCAGCGCTTCAGGCGTTCAAGTCCCATCTGCTAAACTTGTCGGTGCAGATCCGGACGGACAGCACGACAGCCATGTTCTATCTGAACAAACAAGGAGGGACTCGTTCGCCAAATCTGTCCAAGCTTGCCCAGAAAATCTGGATATGGGCACTCAGACGGAACATCTTCCTGTCATCACATGTTCCAGGGGAGCTCAATTCCCTAGCGGATGCCCTAAGCAGAGACTCCCTTCCAGAAGAACACGAATGGGTCCTTCACAGAGATATCGTAGAAGATCTCTTCTCTCAGTGGGGTTTCCCCACCATAGACCTATTCGCCACAAGCGAAAACAAACAATGCCCAGGATTTGCATCCAGGTTCCCCCAGCCAGACTCCCAAGGGAACGCCCTGTGGATGAACTGGTCAGGGATGTTTGCGTACGCTTTTCCACCAACTCCTCATCAGGAAGGTGGTGTACAAGATGAACAAGGAATCGATGACGCTCATCCTAGTTGCTCCCATGTGGGCGAGACAACCATGGTTTCCACACCTACGCAGGATGGCGGTGTGCGAGCCCATCAAACTCCCAGCCTGGTACAACCTACTGTCCCAGCAACAAGGTCAAACAGTGCACCAGAAACCCAACTCAATGAACCTGGCAGCATGGCTCCTGAGGTCATAGAGTTTGGCCATCTCAATTTACCACAGAGGTGTATTGACATCCTAAAAGAATCCAGGAAACCAAACACAAGGCACTGTTACTTTGACAAGTGGAAGAGGTTCGTTATTTGGTGCCAGAATAGACAAATCAACCCGGTTGATTGCACTCCTTCTAACGTTGTAACATACATGCTCCACCTGCTGGACGCAGGTTTGGTTTTTAACTCTCTGAAGGTACACCTGGCAGCCCTCTCGGCTTACACCACATCCCATAACAGAGTATCGTGGTGGAAAGTACCAGTAGTTAAAGCCTTCATGGAAGGAGTAAAGAGACTTCACCCTCCTATTTCGAACCCACCGCCAGGATGGGACCTCAATGTGGTGCTAGCTAAGCTCATGGGCCCCCCTTTTGAACCCATGCATAAAAGTAGTCTCAAACACCTGACTTATAAAACGGCCTTCTTAGTAGCCATTACCTCTATAAGAAGGGTCAGTGAAATTCAGGCTCTGTCAGTGCAGGATCCTTTCTTTACTATCCACAAAGACAAACTGGTTTTACGCACACACCCTAGGTTCTCACCTAAATTTATATCTAAGTTCCATGTAAACCAGTCCATCGAGCTTCCGGCTTTCTTCCAGAACCCGCAAAGCTCAGCTGAGGTGAAACTACACACCCTTGATGTGCGTAGGGCGGTCCTCTACTATGTAAATAAAACCAGACCGCTAAGGAAAACAGATCAACTGTTTGTCTCCGTAGCTACAGGCAGAGAGGGGGATCGCGTCTCTAAAGGCGCGATCTCGAAGTGGATTATCAACTGTATACAGCTGTGTTACTCTCTTTCTGAAAAAACTCTGCCTTTTACACCAAGGGCCCATTCTACTAGAGGCATTGGGGCCACTCTGGCTTTCATTGCAAATGTTCCCCTCGACACCATTTGCAAAGCAGCTACTTGGAGCTCTATTCACACTTTTACTCAGCATTACTGCATTGACACTCATTCCACGACAGATACACAAGTGGGACAAGCGGTTTTAAGACACCTGTTTGCTCATGACCCTTCTCACATCCCACCTCCATCTTATGGTACTGCTCGCTAATCTATGCACAGCATGTGATCTAAGCAGATTCCACAAGCCTCAGAAGGGATACATTACTCACCGTAATCGTATTTCTGATGCTTGTATCTGCTTAGATTCACATGCGACCCACCCTTCCTCCCCTCCGAGAGAAGGCGCATGATTGCTTGTAGTCTTACCTTTCTGTCTATCTGCTTGGATTATCTGTACTCACGCTACTCCTCATGCTTCCTCATGTCAGAAAAAATACAATCTGAGGATCCTAGACGCGTGAGGGATCTTGGGTACAGTGGACGTCACACTAGGGATAGTATTACTGGCACGCCTGTGTCGACGCCCATTTTCGAGTTTCGAAAAACAAACTGTAATACTCCGCAGCTTCCACTAGATGTCGGCCTATGCACAGCATGTGAATCTAAGCAGATACAAGCATCAGAAATACGATTACGGTGAGTAATGTATCCCATATATATATATATGTGTGTGTGTATATATATATATATATATATATATATATATATATATATATATATATATATAGGCTTGCCATTGTTTTTTCTGGCTTAATTAAATGTTCACATTTGTGATTTTAAATTTGTGATTTAAAACCTAATGTTCTAGCCATGAAAGCATTTGCCTGAAAGGCAATAATGGGTTAATTGCATCTATGAGGCAGTTTCTGGTGTAATAAACTTCTTCACCAAGCGTGCTTTCAGCCAATTGATTTCTAAGCAAATTTGTAGCCTATGCCTGAACGCAGCCCACAATTAAAGTGCGTTGCTTTTTTCATTTTTGTTCTTTGTATATACCTGTAGAGATTAGTATTAATAAGTAGTTATTGTTTTGCATTGAAACAAGAAGCAAAGTCCAGCAATAACATTAATTGTATTGTGGTGATTTCTAGACAGTGGCATAGCCAGGAACTAGCGTGGGAGGGCGTAAGCCCCCTCGCTCCCAAATTGCGCAAGTTTGATGGCTAAAATGCAGCACTCTGACATAACTCTCAGCCTGGGATGTTGATGGGAAAGACAGGCTGCAACAAGAGCCTGCCAACCTCTTCTGAGAGCAAAGTGTTTACATTAAAAATCCTGTGCCAGCCACAAACGCTCAGTGGCACAGGACAGAAGCTTATCGTGCCCATATCCAGTGATTAAGTGGGATGCTAAATCGAGCCGTGGGGGGGTTCTCATTAGGGTGTGTGGCCGGAGTGTGTATTTCGGCCACGCCCCCTTACGAGAGCCCCACCTCGCCAGTGGGGTGCAGAGGCGCACTGGCATTATTACCTTTTGTTGCGCCCAGGCATTTCAGGCTGGGCACACCGAAGGTGTGACACTAGTGTGCCCCAGCTCTCTCACGCAGCAGGCAGCCCTTTCATTCAAGTAGTCGCGTGATTAAAAACCACAGGCTCCTTGAATGAAAGGGCTGCCTGCTGCGTGATGACTCTGTACTCTGAAAAAAAGGAGTAGGGCTGGAGGGCTCAGTCTCTCCCTTTTTCGGAGTACAGAGTCGCGTGGAAGCCGTGTAGCCAAAGCCACCGCTGCACTGGCTGTCTGCAGATGTCAGTACTTCCGAAGTGCTGACACCTGCAGGCAGTCTGCTACACGGCTGCCCGAGGTGTGGTGTGGCTGGGGCTGGTCGGTGTGGGCCCCGGGCCAAGTCCTGCCCATATCCTTATATGCCCCGTGATGAAGCGAAAGACTTAACTGCTCTGCTGATTTTATTAGATGACTCTCACCGCCCAAAGATTATAATTTCTTAGTGAAACTTTGCCTCAAATGGCTGGGTGGGGGGGGGGGGGGGGGTACGGGTCGGGGGAGTGAGAAGGTGGATCTAATGTGCCAATTTACTCTCCTGGTCTCAGGATGGGACAGGGGGTCGACGGCACAATGGGTTAATGCACCTACTGCAGCTAGTTGTGTGGCCTGGGGGCTGGTTCCACCCTCTTTGTAGAACAATGAAATGTATACATCAATGTTAACACTATCTGAATGGGGATCATGGTTTCCCGCAGAAAAGCCAAAACAGTTTGCTTTGATAATGCTTCTTACATTAGGACTGACCTAAAGGCAGCCTGGCAGCACTTTAGTCAGGCTAGTAACCAGTAAGACGGGCCCTTGGTGTGTGGGCAGCTGTTGCAAATAGCCGTAGGTTTGCTGCTGGTCTGTCACTACTGCCCACAGCTGGCCTGGTCTGAACCTCGAGACAATGAATTCTGACAGCACCGAGACTATTGCGAATTGACCAAAGCGGGCCCACTTTCGAGGTCACGTGGCTCTGCGCGGCTCTGCTGTTAATTGGGTTGCTTTCCTTTCTCCCGCAGCTGCAGCGCTGAACCCGATGCCGAGCCGGCGGCCGACGGATCATGCGACACCTGGAAAGCCGATACCCCCTCTGGAGAGGACAACAATCGATCTCCTGCAATGCCCATGGCAACCCCGAGCTACAGCAACCAGCCCGATAATGAGCCGCCCGCCGACCTGCAGCCTGCCAGCCCCAGCGTAAGTAAAACAGCAGCCGCTCTCTGTCGCATGTCTGTCTCTATATGCAATGTTACCCAGGCAGGCGGCCATTGCTGGCAAAGCTATGAGGATACCCATTGGGGTTTAGCTTCCTTTGTAATGACCAGAGAAGTGATTGCAGGATCGCACTTAACAGTTCTGGAAATTTACAAAGAATGGCCCGTTTATTCTATCTGCCCGGTTTCCTGACACGTTTTCCTTCACTGCATGTTTTTACTTCCCGGTTATTGCTTTCCCACTCGCTTTGCCATTTGGGACCTATTCCCGTGAAGTATAGTACTGGGCTATTTAACGCACATATCTGGAAGTCCAGGGCCTTGTCATAGGATGGCCATGAAGGGCTAAAACTTCTGGAATGCACCAGGGTAAGAGTTGGCAAAACTCCAGGAATGGAACCACTTCTCCCTGGAGAGGCCAGTGTTCGAGCCCCAGGTTCCAGTGGGTCTTTCAGAAGTGGATAACATTTTAATAATTCTACTCCACTGGGTTGGGAGTATTAAAGTAAAGAAAAAGTCCAGTGGGAAGTAAGTAATACTGGTGTAATGTAACATCTTTAAAGGTTATTGGATTTGGAGAGGGTGTCCATATAATTAATGCCCACGGTGGCTCCAGCTTGGTTTCAGGAAGCAGACCAGACCGCAAAGAGCCATGGGAGGAGTTACTCCCTCAGGTCAAGATGTTCCCTTGAGTGAGAATGTAAAACCTGAGAGCAGGAGATATATACACAGGTGTTACCAACAGGCAATCGAATGGCTTTCAATCCATTTATCTTCGAAGAATGCTGCCTTTCTGGGACCTGAGCCCCCGAATTGACAGACTTTAGCAGCAAGCTCTTAACTCTGAGAAATCCTGAAAACAACACCTATTGCATATGTTTTTTGTGATTCATGAAATATGAAATAATAAAAAGTCGTTTAGAATCCATTACTAAAAAAGGATAGACTAAGCATATGTTGCTGAGAGCCAAATCTGTGTCCTGTAGGCCAGATCCAAACTCCCAGAGTGAAAACTCAACTCCACAGTCCAACCGAGTGCTTAATTTAACAGACTAATGAGCGGAATAGCTATTTGGGCTAGCCACCTTAGGTTCCAGAAATATTTGGATTAGTGCAACTCTGGTTTGTTTGTTTCTAGGAGCCATCTTTGAGGCTAAACAGGAAACTGGTAACTGGGGTAAGGCCCTCTTGAGTTGCTGTAATGCTCAATGCTCTCTCAGCCCACAAATCCCTTTCCAGTACAGATTTCTCCTTTTCAGGGCCTTGCATGATCTTTACTCTATGCCATAAAGCTTCCACCTATGGCATTTGGGCGGACAAGGACCCATGTATTTGTGGGGCATTTTTCACAACCTTTTCATATGCATGTTATTAGTCGCACAATTTACATTTACTCTTTCACAGGCAAACTAATACCAATATGAATATAGGAACTCCAATATAGAACTGTATGTCATGATTTTTTGGTTTTTGGATGTCTTTGGTCACAGTTGTCATCTCTGTTCAACATTGCATTCAGCAGCCCTTTTTATTGAACACCTGGAGATCTATCATTAGATTTTTGTTAAACTCTAATAACATATCTTGGGTAATATCTGGTCATCTATACGGGAGATTCATTCCACTGTGGTCACACACGAGGAACAGGACTTCCAGCTTTCAGCACCACCACATCCTACCTGGGTCTGTGGGCTGCCCGAATCCTTGACGAGCAGAAACTACTAGCCACTGTAAAAGCTCAGACACAGAAATGGTGCTAAAACTGCGCGTGCTAATCTGCATGCACAGCTCAGAGGGCTGCCACTTTGAGCGCTACAGGTGGACTGGCCTTCAGTATGGGTTTAATACATGGGATCACCATTGTATGCTGTTATTTCTGACATATAACAAACGTGCCTTGCTAAGGAAGACATGTAACACAAGCCAGTCAAAATTTAATCAAGAACCGTAGCAGACTGGCCCAGAAAGGAACACTGGGAATTCTCTTACCACTTTCTACTTTCAGTCATCGTCCTGTTGTCTGTCCCTGGACCCCAATGGAGCCCCAATCCCTCCAGAGTCTATTTCCTTTTTTTTCCTCCATTTTTATTGGCAGTTGTCACATAGCACAAATCACAAATATACATAGTACAATCCCATATTTTCGCTTTCGACAACCAGACTTTTTTCACTTTAAATTTACCCCAATGAAAACCCTCACCGGCAATTCACCCCTCTTCCCCGAGCAGCGTATAATGCGGGTGATACGGAAAATGTCCCAGGTACGAGACACCACGACCCATTCTTTGCAATGGAGTCTACACCACCCTCAAGTTGGACGTCTGGCCCACGCGCTCCAGTCACCTATACCCTCCACCTCCTCAAGGGCGCCATGAGAATACTTTCCCCTCCTCCTCCTCCTCCCCCATGTCACTCACATTCACCTAAGGTGTCCTCAGTCATGACCATACTTATCAAGAAAGGGTGTCCACTCCAGCGCACACGTCGGCCACTTACCACGTAGCTGACCAGTCAGCAGTTCCATCTCATAAATATCCCGGGCTTTCGGGGCCCATTGTCGCTCAGTGGGGAGCAAAGCCCTCTTCCATCCCACTGCAGGCAGGCAGGCACGCACGCGTGGCTAGCAAAAGAAAATAAACCATATGGGGGAGCCTCCTCCACTCCCTTTCGCGCTCCTCAACGCTGAATAGCACCAACTTGGGGACGAGAGTTCTCTCAACGCCATCCAGGGATTTTATCCACCCCAGGACTTCCTTCCAATAATCCTGTACCTTCGCACACCCCCACCCAATATGCCAATAATCTGCCCTTTGATCACAACCCCTTCAACATTTAGGGTCTATTCCTGCAAACATCTTTGATAACCTCACCGGGTAACACTGAGAACTATACAATAGCTTAATTCTGTACAATTTGTATTAACAGGCAATCAATATCCTGTGTGCTTTCTTACATAACACTTCCCACTGCTCAACATCCAACTCAACCCCCATGTGCTTTTCCTATCTTCTCTTGTACATTGTGCCAGCAACGCCCGATATAATTTGTAAATCAAACCCTTCATGGAGACCTCTGTTCCCAATATCTCGTCCGTGGCCGTCGGGCTCCTCTGTGGGGTCCCCTCAGATCCTGGCTTCATTAACGCCCCTTTTAATTGCAAGTATTTAAACACTAACAGTGACCCTATGCCCAAACCCTCCTCCAGTACAGGCAAGCCTTTAAACTCCTCTCTCTTCACAACCTGACCCACCCTTTCCAGCCCTGCTTCGTATCAGTCTTGAAACCGGGCATGGTCCGGAATGCCATCCCGTATCTGGGGTGCCCATATGTGGCTCAACATCCAGGGCCATGTCGGAACTCCCGCCATTTCTCTTTAATCTCCACAATGCCCACAATGGACCCAAGATGCGATGCTCATGTACCTTCTGCAGAATCGCTGTTGGGGGCGCCCATAACCACTCCTACGTTACTGGCCTCGGTCAATAATTTTTGATATGCACCCACTTCCTTTGAGTATCTGCTCTCAGGAGGGTGTGGGGGGGATCAGTGCTCTAAATTGTGCTGATCTATAATAAAGATGCATGTCTGGCAACCCCACCCCCCTCCCTTTGGTTGTATCAGCAGCCTGTAGGGCACCCTTTGTGTCTGCCTCTGCCATATACATTTCTTCAGCTTATGCTTTGTTTACATAAAGTGGACCTCCGGCATTGCAATGGGCAGTGCCTGATAAAGGAAGACTACTTTGGGAAGGAACGTCATTTTGATGGCATTCAACCTACCCAACCACGACAGGGTGAGCCTAAACCATCTTTCCATATCCTCAAAGAGCGTGCTCAATGTCTGGGGGGGGTAATTAATTTGATTATTGTTATTATAAAGATCAATGAAGGGGAAGTGCACTCAAAAATGTTATTGTCCCAAAAGATGGGCAATAATCGAAATCTATATAACACATTTTTAAAGAAAGTTCCTATGTAAAATTAGGAGCAAATGAGGCTCAAAGTGTTTACATGGGAGCATCCCTTTTGTCATTTCAAGCAGCCTCCACTGTGCATTTTAAGCTCTGCTCTGGCGGCAATAATCAAGCAGCAAAAGCCCCCTACTGGGAGCTTTTGCTTCCTGCAGCCAGAGCAGAGTTTAACATGGAGAGGAGGCTGCCTTCACTTTCATTTTACGTTGTCTGTGCTCCCCAAGCCCAGGGAAGCACAGAAAACATAAAATGAAGGGCAGAGCAATTATAAATACTTCGCTGGCTGCTGGCAGAATTTTCAAAATTGCTGTGACTTTCTTTTCTAGTTTCCTGTGCTCAGTATGACACTCAGTATGCCCCATAGCGGAGGGGCTTACCTGGAAGAAAGTGCTGTGTTTTCCAAGATCAACAACAATACAGTTGATCAGGTGGCAATTTTGTTTGATCGCGTTGAAGGCAATAGTGGAATGGAAGTCCTTGTCCCTGTGTAGGAAGTGTCTTTTGGACTCGCCTTCTCCAATTCTTCAGCTCCTAAACGGAACAATACTACGGGGCACGGTGGAAACTTTATTGTGGGGAGCTATTGGAGATCTACGGAAGAAGATCTGAGACTAAATCCACTGAGAGTTTAAAAGAACCTGTGGAGAGATGATTGGATTGTGACATTTTAGGAGGCAAATCTGTTCACATTGTTTTATAACCTAAGAAATAAAGCATGGGCCAATGGTAGTCTCAAGTTATCAGACCAAATCTCCAAACGGCTTCGTTGCAGCTCAGTTTGAGGCTAAGGTTCAACGTATTCCCTACAAGAGGTTCTGTCTGTGCGGCCTTGAAAGAAATAGTCACGTCCAGTGTAGTTTTTGTAAACGACCTGGGTCTATGGAAAACATCAGCCATGTACTGCTATTCTGCACCTCCCTCAGAGTTGAGAACTAGGTTCTTTACAATGGTGCAATCTTTTACTGAGTGGGGAAAGTTTTTCATTGGCCTTATTGAGGATCTATGTGATTATTGCAACCCTCACAATTCCGACAGATGAAAAATGGCAACTTTTTTTTAACCCCTTTACACCACATATACATGCGGGGGGGAGACCCCGCCCCATCCCCCGCATATTATTATATTCTATACCCCCAACAAATATTTGTGATGTAAGGGGAGTGGGGTCTAAAAAAAAAAGTCGTCATTTCTGGCCGTCGTAATTGTGAGGGCTACATTTTGGTACGATTCCCCTTATTGGCAGTATCCTTTTTGGAAAGTGTTTTTAAGTAATGTTATCACTGCGCCGCCCGTAACTGCGCTGGCGAAAATATTGATGCCAATTACGACGTGGCGCAGTGATCAGATAGATCACTGTGCCCGCATTTCCCTTTCTGACCCCCTACCCCACTTACCTTTACGACGGCACAATTCTGTGTGCCTCCTACACCCTCCTATCTCTGCGGTGTCAGTTGCTCCCACTAACGTGTGTTCCAGCTGACGCCGCAAGGTGCTTTTCATTTTTTTTTTCCCTGTACCCCGCTTAACACAATGGTAAGCGGGGGGGCATCCCTGCAACCCCCGTCTCCCGTTACTGCACCCAAGTAGAGCGGGGTACACCTCTGCAACCCCAGTTCTGCTTGGGTGCAGTAAATGTCGCCCCCATTTTGTGCACCCCCAAAGTCACAGTGACTGCGGGGGCGCACTAATGAGGGTGACATTTCGTTACTTTCCTGTTTTTAAGAAATGCTGAGGGTCTTTTGGCTTAGATGCCAAGGGCTTTAATGAGGCTTCTGCACTTTAGGTACGAAGAAGTTGGGGGAGAAGTGTAATGGTTTATTTTTACTCGTGGTGGTGTGCGTTGGGTCCTCACATAGCCTCTGGGCCTTGAAATTGTGGGGAAAAATCGATAAATAGTATGTTGATGAATTTTAATATTTCTTTTTAGATGCTGGACTTTTCAAAGCTATTGAGAATGGTGGAATTGGTTATGTCTGTTTTCTTTGTAAAAAGGTTTTGTAATAAGCCAATAATGCAAAATAAAATAAAAATCCGGCAAGACACGGCCAATGTCATCCTTTGTGGCAAAATTTGAAACGTGGACCCCTGCCAGCATCCTCCCCTCCTGTGATCCACTCGCTACTCTGACTGGTTCTCCAGTCGACATTGTCCCCAGGTTCGATGCCCTTTCCCTCATGGGGGTCCGGGTCCTTTCTGCACAGCTTTTCCGAGCCCCTTTGCGGGCCCCTCCTTCAGCCTTCACATCTGCGTCCACAATCCCCACCCCGATGTGTCCTTGAGGGAAGATGGCGACCTCTGCAACTGCTCCTCACGCACTACAGCAAGGCCGCAGCGCACAGTGGCCAGCTCAAGCCTCACACACAGAATGCAAGGGATGGATCGGTACCCCTCCCTCCTTCAATTCTTACTGGCTACCTGTGGCCGTCTGCACCAGAGTCCGCAGCTGAAGCCGCAGTCTCTGATAAGTTCCCCTCTGCCGGGCAAGGTCCTCTCCTGTAGGTGGTCCACCTTTCGCACCTAGGCTCTGACACTCCTCTCTGTGCTGAGGCAGCCCAACCACGGTTGGTGAGGAACGGCCCCACCACTCCCTCCTCACTCAGGCCTCCTCACTGCCGGGTCTGGCAACTGTCCCCACTCTGCTGTAGGCCCCCACCAGCAGGACAGTGTGCCTGTGAGACCTCCTATTGTTGCCACCACCTCATCCAGTTCTAGTGTGGTGGAGATTCCAGTTACATATCTCTGGCACTTGTATTCAGACTGTGTGTGATACTTGAACAGTCCCTTCTGAGAGCACCTTCCAATACCCATATGGGAGTCTGACTGGCCCCCCCCAACACTAACCTCTTTGGGGAGGCACTCAGCATAAACTGAGCCTGCTCCACTTCTCCCAGTCTCCTTTGTCACCGCAACTGCGCTCTGGGAAGGCTTCTGTGTGAGGAAGGGCCTCCCAGAGCCCGTTTCTGGCTCTGTCACAGCTGCGGGCCCCAAGCTGCAGGTGCTCCTTTCCTTCTTTGATGTCACAGCCGCACTCTGGGCTTGCTACTGTGTGCAGGACCTACCCCCCACCCTCCTGCCACCTCTCGCTGCTCCTCTGCGGTGCAGGCTGGGTTCCCCACCTGCTCACTGCGCTGCCATGGACCCTCTCCCTTCTGGGTCCATCAATTCTCACTTTTGGCCTTACAGCCTCCGAGGCGCTGCATCAACGGACGGCTCCTGCCTGGCAGGGGGTCCTCTGGGACTCCACCTCTTCCTTCTCTGAGTGCTGCAGACAGGCCAGGCCCCACCAGGAGCACTCCGACCCTCTCCAGGGGAGTCGCATGTTCGCTCACCGAACAGGGAAGGGCCTTCTCTCCGGCACTCTGCTGACAGTCGGGTCCGGGCGGGCCCACTCACCAAACACTGCTCCCGCTTGGGCTCTGCCTACAATATTTGCTTGGGGGGGTATAGCACCCCTTTCGCCGTTCTTCAGCACCCATTAATCACTTCAAAACGGTGTAATAAGGCTCCTTATCGCATTGATGCCGGAGGGAGCGGGAGCTGGGTGTTATGCGGCCATGTTTCCCCGTGCCCCCTGGTGGTCTCTCCCCTTCAAAGGTTTAGCTAAAGCCAACCTCTACCCATTTCTTACTCTATCTCAAGTGGCTCACCATAGTTGCTCACGTCTGCTTCATGTTTTACAGAAGCATGAATGGGGACCCATCTCTGTGGTTCCCTGGAGGCTCGCAGTCGCATACTTTGCATTGGTCTCTCGTAAACTCTGCCATCCACCACTCTCTCCAGCTCAGGTCAAGTTTCCAGACCTGATCTTTGCTTTAGTTTGTATCTCTCCAGGTAATCCACCTCCAGGGTTTAAGCAGTCCCAACTTCTTAAACGCTCCAGGCCCGGTACCTTCTTATCTTTCTGATTGTTTTTGGGGCAAATGTAACCATTTACAATCTGAAAAACAAGAAGCCCCATGGGGCACAATCGGCATGTCTTAACCTGCATATTTAAACTTAATTTCTACTCCAAAATCATGCAAACCTGCTGAAAGTTAACTGTTGCACACCATACTCCTTAACACAAGTAGCTAAAGGTTAGGCTCAGATATGTCATGTAGCCTTACACACAGGGTCTTGCAATATTCCTCTGGATTCTAGTCTGCTTGGGAACGAAGCAAGGTCTGAAAACATTAGGTACACTAGGAGAGAGCAGCCAATATCGTGCACACCCAGAATTCCCTGAATGCTAGCAGTGGGAAACAAATCAATTTCAACAGAGACTGCAACAACCTCTGGAAAACCATTAACCGCATTATCCGGGGCAACAATTGGTCATGTTCTGTAGCACCAACAGCGAGTTGGTCAATCCCTGCAGAACCACCCAAAAATGACCAAAAGGTGGAGGGGGCTCAGTTAAGCCCCCACAGGACTGTCGGATAATCAGAGGCTTTGGGATGACCACCCAGACCCATTGGGATTGCCTTGGGCGACCAATTCTCAACATATGCAGTCAGCACAACCCCAAAAGACCACCCTGCGAAATCCAGAAATGTTCAAATCATTCTGCCCAGGAAGCGGCCCCAGCGCTGTCCCTAACAAAATGCAGCTCCACTATGTAGGATTCTTCCCTTAGAGTGAAGATGCCCATGGCTGCCTGCCAGGTGTACTGTGATCAGGTAAGTGAAACAAAAGCCTGAAGAATGTGTGTTAATTTCCAAGGCAAGGCCGATTACATAGCATAGCATAGCATAGCATAGCATAGCATGGCATGTGCATGTATTATTCCTGTTGTGTTTGTATCAAATGTAGCATCCATAAGTGCAGTATGTTTTATTCAGAAGGCTGTGTCCCTTTGTCTTTGTTCTGTAGCACGCAAGTCAAAGTTGCCGCAGGTCAAGCTCTGACATTACCCATGAAACGGCAGACGCCCCCAAAGCTCCAAAGTGCCGCCTGAGACCCCATTTCAGTGACCCAATGCCCACCGATGCCGTGAAGCGGAAGCAGCTGGAGTTGAAGATCGCTGCCGCAGCGCGACTCCATGCGCACCGGCGGCGACAGGATCGGGATGGCGGTAAGGCGCTCTGCAAAGCCAGGGTTATTTTGCATGTCCGATTTCTCTGTGCAGACTAGGGCAGCCATTTTGAGTATGACGATGGTTTTTACCGCCCACCAGATTATGGGACTCGGGTATTTACTGCGTGTGTTACTGAATAGTAAATCGGTTTGCAGTAAATGTCACCAAGTAATGAGTTGTATGTAATTCCTCATAAAAATCCATCAATTTGTGCCACCGCCAAAAAGTGGAGGGAAGAATATGAAAAGACCCCAACCACACATTTGATTTTTTTTTTCCACTTATGTTCATGGAGTGCACACTTGCTCATAAGTGAAACGTGTGCAGAGGAACACTTGGGGGTGCCCACCTACTCGCCCCATATCCAATGTAAAGCGCCGAAGGGTTATTACTGACCCTTCTGAGCACCCGCAGTACATGGTATAGTAGTCGGATGTGCCCCTTGTGTGTACCTGACCCATTCTCATCCCCAAATAGGGCATGGGAACATGTAGATGCAGCTTTTCAGAAGTACAGCATGCGATTTCTGAAAATCTCCATTCTTCACCTCAGTTTACCACCCCCTTTGCCCCCAGCCGCCCCACCCCTTGGGGCAGTAAACTCATATCGGCACACCTGAGCTTTTTCCAAGTGGTAATGCTAGTTCACACATGTGGACATTGGGGTAACCCATGTTTAAACTCATAACGACCTGCTGGGACAATGGGTGTACTTTCTTGAAACCAGAGACGGAAGCCTCCTGCAGTGCGCTCCTGTAGGTGATTCTTGAAAGAATTAATACTCTGAGCAAACATGCCTTTTATTGAATAGAGGGTAGAACTAAGATGGTCACAAAATGTGGCATTTAAAAACAAAGACTTCATGGATCGCGTCTTAGGTCTGGTTGAAGTCAGCCGGAGCTATTGCAATAGAAGGAAAACATCTGAAAAGGGCTCCGGCGTGCTAAAAAGCTGTTGCATGATGCCAGCAGAAGATCGACCCGTTCTTATTGGTGGTTACGTCTCATTCCTTCCATCAGAGTTCCTGTGGCAAGATTGGAAGGCAGAAGGACAAAGCCAAACCATCCCCTCACCCCCACCGTAGCTAGCCGCCACCTTCTGCCTTCTCTGAAAATCCTATTCATGCCCCTCTTCAAACATTGGGAGTCTGTGTGGGTGGACGCATTGGTAGGAGTGGTCAGGCATGAGGATGGTCACGAGAGCGTGCTGGTGCAAGCAATTCATTATGTGTCCAGCTAGACCGAATATTGTCCTAGGTTTTCGCTGCATTCTAATGGCAGAGGTGTTGAGGCAAGTCTGGTTTAAGGAGACAAAGATATTTCGTGTCTTGCTAGACTGAATTTGTCATAGTCGTTGCTGCATTCTAATGTGTGTGGATGGACAGCCGTGCCTGCTGCAGATGCCCACCGAAGTGATGTGTTTATACGTACCCATAAACTCAGATGGAGCTTATCTTTGATCTCGTTGTGTGATCAGATTGTCTGTTTATGGTATGGTAAGGTAATGTTTGTTTGTAAAGCGCCTATACAAAAGGCAAGTGTTTCAAGGCACTCAAGGAGGGAGGGAACGGGGGGGGGGAAACAAGTCATTCAGAGCCCCTGAGTTTCTGAACGATAACCAGTCTGCCAGGCAGAGTAAGTGCATATAATACAATTCAGAGATCATAGATAAGCCAGATAACTCCACTCTATTATCGTTAGTTTGGCTTATGATGTTTTGACCTTTCTGGGTTCTCCGCGCCCTGATGCCCGGGGGCTATCAGTGTGTTACAAGCATACATAAACATAAACAATTAACAGTGTAGATAACAACAAATAGGTCTGATGACGATTCTGCAGTTTTTCCAAGAGCATATAGGCGACACCATGCAGGAGGGGAGACAGGGAGGGAAAGAGAGGATCTTCAAGGCATGATACGTTCAGATCATGCAAGTGCACAGATGATACAGGAGAGGAGAAGGGGAGGACAAGTGCAGGGGGGAATCCAGATACGCCCAGTTGGTCAGAAACTGGGTACTTGCTGAGAGATGTCATTCTCAATGGGTAATTGCCCCAGTGTAGTAGCAGTGAAGCAAGTGCAGGCCCTGAGGCAAGTGCTGGAGGACTGGCGAGGGTGCCGTGCACATGTGAGACTCTGAGGAACTCCCGGCGGACAGTCGACATGCTGTGTGTAAAAGGAGGGAGAGAGGGATAGAGCAGAGCGAGAGGTTAGCAGGTTAGATGGGGAGAGAGAAGGCAGAGGAGAAGAGGAATTTCTTAAGTAGTTTCCGAAATTTAAGGAGATCCACTGAAGATGGAGGGTGGCAGGGAGGCTATTCCAGAGGGAGGCTAAAGATCTCCCTCCAAATCTCTGCTTGGAGAACCAACTCCCTCACAGAAGGTTGGAGGTAGATGAGCGGAGGGCTCGGGAGGGACAGTATTTAGGACGGCATCAGTGAACATAGGTGGTCCCAGGCCCCAGAAAGCCTTGTGGACAATGCAGTGTGAAAAGACAAGCTACCCTCCTGGGCTCTGCTCGGCTCTATAGACAAGCTATGCTCAAAGTTTTCTAAGCACAGATAGACGGGCTATCTTAGTATATTTTCTAGACGTGACAGTCAGGCTACCTTAAGATATCAGGGTCATATGCTTCTCTAAACGCGATAGGCCGGCTGCCTTTATAGCCTTACTATATATCTTCTAAATTCCATAATAGACTACCATCAGGCATCTGCAATATCAAGGATACCTGCATATATCTTTGTGGGACAATGGCTAACTTATAGATCTTCTTAAGTTTAATGGACAGGTTACCATCATATATCTTCAAGCGCAATCGCAAGCTAACATTATGGTGCAACACAAAGTGCCCACTAACAGATCCATTCAAGTGCAGCACACTGCCCACCTCAAATCGATCTAACCTTCACAGATCTTCTAAGTGAAATGTGCTAACCATCACAATTTCATCTAGAGCAGTACATGTGCTAACCTTCCCAGTTCTTAATGTGCTATGCATGTGCTAGCTTTCAGTTATTCATGTGCAATACATCTGCTAACTGTGATGAATGTGATGTCATCCTTCCTTTCCCGGAGGTAGCCTCTCCTCACGTGGCCAGGGGGGGGATGGCAGCTGCTACCTGAGGGTGGCTATGAGGAAGGATCACCTGAGGCGAGGCGACCCTCAGGGAAGTGAACCAACATCATTGGGTGAGACATGGTATCCCCCTTCCCTTTTAGGGATACCCCTTCAGTACCTCATGGCATACTGGGATTAACATCCCTCAATATCCCATGACATCTGGGAATAGAACTTTTAAACATCCTGTACAATAGACCAGAAAAGACTGACACGAGCAAGAAGGCAACCAGAATGAAGGTTGCTTGACTGAAGTGAAGCGAGCAGTGTGGCAGTTGCAGAAATCCAATTGGCTCTGTACGACTCCCTTCTTCAAAGAGGGAGTTCAAAGATGGAACAGCTGAGCAATGCAGGGAGATCCCACCGGCTAGTCCCTGCCGAAGAAGCCTAAGCTGTCAGGTGGACAGGCAAGCAAGGAGCCATGGGAGAAGTGTGGAGGAAAATTCCCAGCTCGGGCTGGGAATTCAGGAGGCAGTGAGCAAGGCAGAGAAGCGGCACGAAGGGGGAGGCGGCGTCTGGAGCATAGCTGAATTCCAGCAGGCAGGAGAGACGATGAAACGGGACGCGAGGCAAAGGAGGAGCTTCATGCTGGCAAGTGAAGCCGGAACGACACACAGACCAGCTCCAGAGATGCTCCACCCGAAGCGCAGAGAGAGGGCGGATGCGGAAAAGGACCTGAGCGGGGTTGGAGAAGTCAAGGGGGGAGTCCTAAAGTCTGCAAGCCCCCAGTAGAAGTTCTGGCCTCGGGAGGGAGCTGGAGAAGGCAGTCCCTAATTGGAATAGGAGGCCAATTTCCTACGATTTACCTCACAAACTGATTTTCATGATCCCAGTATTTGGGGAGATACAAATACACTAGTGGTAAGAGGAACTTGCGGTTCGGAGGCGGGGGCTGAGCATATGCCCTTCCATCCTGAAAGTCCATGAACAAAGTAAAGGAACCTGGCAGGAGAGTATACCAGGTGTTTTTGCAAGTCTGTGACCTGCACCCAAGTTGTGGTATTTGGAAAGAGAATCCCAAGGAAGACTCATGCCCTTAGGATTTTATTTATTTTATTTATTATTAATGTGATACAGTTTTATACAAAATGTAAAAACTTTACACATAAATTACATTAAACACTTAAACTGTAAAATAAGTTGAGATATACAAAAAGAAATCATTATAGACACTATAAAATTCATCACAGATCGATCGTTCAATCGAGGCAGAAAAGAAACAATTATACAGATCAGATCCATAATAAAGTTTTAAATAAATATTATAAGACTATTTGCTAAAGGTAAAACCCCTTATGCATATGGATGGCCACCCTTGTGCTTGCTTTCAAATATGTAGTAGCCTCACGCCACACCTGGAAAAGTGCTAGGTGCAGTTTAGGGTTTAGGGAATTGGTACATTGATTCCAAAAATCTGGGTGTGTGATTTGATCATTGTCATGGACAAATTCCTTCAGATATTTCATATGCCTCGTTTTTAGCCTACTACATTTTGTTAGTACGTGGCATGCCGTCTCCGGCGTAGATATAGACTCACATATTCTGCAGTATCTAGCTGTGGTAGGCAGGCCCATTGATGCGCCACGGGCTGTCAAAACTGGTAAATAATTGAAGCGTAAGAGTAGTATAAAGCGCCTCAATTGGTCCGACGGGCATAGATTTAAATATATCTGAGGCTTCATATAGGTATAGAGTATGAATGTGATGAAGCCATAGCTTTTCAGACGTCCCAGATGAATAAAATTACTCTGCCAATCCCATAGTTTTAAGCGATTTCGCATACTAATAATCAGGTGTTCATTTTCCCTACCCCACTCCGGGGACCAACTGATTTCTTCAATCAGAGTATTAATCTGGGTTTCAAATTTTATCTGTTTGCCCGCAGAAGTATCCTCTTTAAAGGTCCTGAGGAGGTTGTTTGTAGGTCTGTTGTTAAACCTGATGTAGAATTCCAACCTTTTCCTCAGAACCATAGCCTTAAGAGAAAGAATGCCCAGCTCAAGCCTAATCGTAGCCATGGGAATGCATCGAGGGAGACTAAGAACTTTTCTCCAGAACTTCCCCTCCACAAGTTGTAACCAACCAAGGTCCATATTGGTCAGGGACTCTAAACCATATATGACCATGGGGGCCAGACATTGCAGATAAAGTTGGCGAGCTGCCCATATAGAGAAGCCGCATTGCTCACATGTAAATCTATAAATTAATGCTGAAAGTTGGGCAGCCTTTGTTCTACGTTCCTGAATACACCTATGGTAGTTTCCTTTATAATCAAACTCTACCCCTAAATATTTATATGAAAATGTGTATTCAATTTCGATTGGGCCCACCATCATACGAGGCCTGGCGACCCTTCCTGCTGCATATAGCATTAATTTGGTTTTACTGTGGTTAATGGTGAGTTCGTTGGATTCTGCATATCTCCATAACTGATTGGTTGACCTGAGCATTCCACTGAAAGTGTGGTCTAATATCACCAGGTCATCCGCATAGGCCAGTATGGGGCAATGGTGAGAACCTATCTTAGGGGGACAATTGTTTATCCCCAAAAAGCAATTAGGCACATCAGATACAAATATATTATATAAAATGGGGGCCGTCACACATCCCTGTTTTACCCCTCGCTTCAAGGGGATAGGTTTAGTCACTGCTCCCTGGTTATCCAGCCTAACTTGTACGGTGTTATTAGTATGTAGCAGCTCAAGGTAATATAGCAGAGATGCGGGGCAGCCGAAATTCTTTAATTTGTCCCATAAGAGAGATCGATTAACTGAGTCGAAGGCGACCCTAAAATCTACAAAAAGTGCATATAGTGGAGGATTAGTACGTATCAAAGCCTTGTTGCTTAGGGTATTCATGATAAAAAGATTGTGATGTGGAATGGCCAGCCCTAAAACCACATTGGAATTGATCCAAAATGCCCGTCTCCTCAGTCCATTTTTGAAGTTCATTAAGAATGAGAGCAGCAAACATCTTCCCGGTACAATCTAGCATAGATAGTAATCGATAATTCTCAGGATCGTTCCTGCTGCCCTTTTTGAAGACAGGTATAATGATGGCCTCTTGCCAAGATGTTGGTATAGGTCCATCGGACATGATTTTGTCAAACAGAATTTTTAGCAGATTGGCCCAGAACATTGAGTTGTTTCTCATCACTACATTCGAGAGACCATTAGGACCTGGAGCTCGTGAGGAATTTAATTCCTTAATTCTGCATTGTAGGTCCTTAATGGTGACATGAAAAGGAGGAGTAGGAGGATTAGGAGAGGTGGGAGAGTAAGGCTTATTGCTAATCCCGGCATTTCGTTTTTCCAGATGAGATATCCATTTGTCACTGCAAATGGGGTTCACCATATTGGTGATCTTCTTGCCTTTTACCTCTCCTAGAATGGACCATATTTTACGGGAGTTCTTACTACATAAAGATTTAACTGTAGATTGCCATCTCTCCAATTTCCTATGCCTTTTATGAATTTTTAACCATTTTTGATAAGCAGCCTTCAGCTTTCTTATTATAGATGCTTTATCATTGAAGGAATGCAGGTCCTTTCTAGTGGCACGGATTTCACCTCTAAGCTTGCGCTTCTGATCTCTGATGGCACGGTCATAAATTAACTCTTGCGGCAACTTTCCTGCCATCATCCGTATTTTATAGGAACCATGCAAGCCAGAGAAATAGCTGATCCATCCTTCGATTTGTTCAGGCGACATCTGTGAGAATAGTTTAGACTGTTCAAGTCCCCAATCACCGGATGCCATAGATGCCTTCATCACATTTTGTGCTGACCAGGATATGCGATTTAAAGAATGGTTGGCTATCAGCTCTCCTAGATTTGCCATTCTCTCAGTTGGTATATGGGATCCCAAATTAAGTGTCAAGGGATCATGGTCGCTCCAGATACATTCCCTTACTGCCATATCTTCGATGATGTTTGCAATTTCCGCACTCGTGTAGATATAGTCGAGGGTACTTCCACTCCTTCCATTTTTCCAAGTGAATTTTGCGGGTCTGTCATTCTTTGTCCTGCCGTTAATTACTTCAAGATCCCAGCATTCAAAGAAACTACTCCAACATTCTCCCTCGTTATCGGTGTATCTCTGTTTCCAGTAGCTTTTGCTGGCTAGGTTCCGATTATTGGTGGTGCCGCCTCCATAGTTTATCCGGCAGTTTAAGTCCCCTGCGACAATGACAAGATATTTATCATTTGATAACCTCCAATTGCTGAGAAGGTCATTTAAAACGTCTTGTATATGCTCTCTATATGTTGCCCCCGGGGGATTATAGATATTTATTAATAATGTTTCTTCCCAGACCTCTCTTATCCTAAGGGATAAAGCCACGGCACAAATATAATTACTCTCTACTGAAATCATTTTACTTTTGATTTTATTTGACACACCAATGGCTAAACCCCCATAGGGGCGCCCCCTTTGTCCTTTCTTAGCCAGGGTGTGATGGGTTGTGTATCCATCCATGGCCGTGGGCCGTAATAGCCAAGTTTCTTGCAGCAATATAATGGGGTAACTGTTGATGAGTGATAAAGACCCCTTGTCAGTAAGAAAATGTTGGTGGCCATGGGTGTTCCAGCTCAGTAGGGAATAATCTCATGATTGTTGTAGTACCATTGGTAATGAATCGGCCAGCCATTTCAGCGTGTTTTGAATATCCGCCATCTGGACTTTCTTCCCCAAAGGTTGGGCGGGTTTGCAACCATTAGCCTTAGATGGAGCAGGCTCGTCACTTGGGAGACAGGGGTCCTCCTTCTCTTTACAGGCATCCACCTCTATCCCAACTCGCATAAGGCTTTTTTTGTGGGAGCGGATTAATTTAGCTGATGCCATAACACAGCAATGAAGGGCTGTGACATTAGGGTTTCGTACTGTAAGTGGTTCCACAAAAGAAAAATCTTCCGAGCGTATAACACGCAATTGGGGGATCTGATGAAGTTTTATCAGAAGTTCGGATCTTGTGAGCCACTTATCCCTTTTCTTCTGGTTTAGATTTTTAATAACACAAATTTTACTGGCATTAAAGTCCTCATTGTCTGTTGTCTCTATGGGATCATGATGTTCATCTTCCTCATTTCTCGCGTTCCCAGATGAGGAAGAGCAATTTGAGGAATCATCCATTGAGTTATTACTCATATCGTAGTCTTGCTCTTCCAGAATCGTACTGGTAGCTTCCTGAGGTATGTCTGGGATGATCCAGCTTGTTAGAGTTCCTGCTCCTTTATTCGTACGCTTCTTTGTTTTTCGATTCCTTTTTTTTGCTTTTTTGGATCGTACAGCAGGAGCAATAGTGGCTGGCAAGGGGGAGGCTATCTCGACTGCTACATTTTTTGCTGCCTCTCGTCTTAGTTGTCGATGTTGTTTTTTGGTTAGGGGTACTTCAGCTGCAATCTCCTTAGGTTCCCCCAAGTTTGCCTCTTCTGGCTGGATCGTTAACTCCCGACCCCCCTTCGGTATAGGTGCTTTTAGCGGTATTTGGTCCGTACTTTCAATAAAGTTAATGTTTCCTGGTTGAGCTAAAAAATTACTGTGAATTTTCCCACATAGCTTTAACAGAATTTTCAGAGCAAATTGGACGGAGGCCATAGAGGCTTGAAGTTCTGCAATTGCTACATTATTTAAGCTTTCGATAACATTGCTCAAATCTCTACCGGAATGTTCCCGATCTTCCGTGTCAATATAGAGGTCTGGAGAAGCCGATAAACGTCCTGCTACAGGTGCAGTGGGAGTAAGATGAATAGGGTGTATTCCAGACAAATTTGAAGTAGAATTGCCTGTGTGTTTAGGGCTACTTGAGGGTGAAAGTTTCCGGTGATCATTATGAGCCTCAGTCAAAATTTGTGCTTCTACCACTATTGGAGTGAGCTTCTGGGGAATATAAGGTTGATTAAAAGAGGCCATTGATTTTTGGATAGATAGACAAAGGTCAAGAAGTGAGTTATTATCAATATCGTTATAGTTTGTTAAATCAAGAGCCTCATTATTGTTTTGAGGGGGCAAGAGAGGTGGATAGTGTTCATCAACTGTCGGTTTGTCAATGGAAGATGGTACTTTAGGATTATCTTTAGCAAAAAAAGCCGGAATCGTGCCTTTTGCCGCTGCGCCATCTGTTCCAGTTTGTTTATCAATCTTAGGGCTTTCAAGTGGTAAATTATCCAGTTTCCCAGCATTCCCTTTGCGCAAATCGTACCGCGATTTGGCAGGCTTTGATTTACCCATGGTGCTATGAATGCCCTTGATCTGCACTATGGTTTTATGGCGACAATCAGGTTCTATAGAGTGATATGTACACTGTTATGTTTTTTCTCACCTGAGTGACCAATATGCGTACACGAATCTTCTGAGTGGTCCGCACCTTCAGCACGCAACAGTCACGTAACAGTAGTCGGCCTTTACCCCTACCGGGCTTAACGCCGCAAGGGTGATCCGCTCTGTCCTTTGAGGACGTTCGAGATCACGTGATGAGTCACGTGTGGCGAGCAAGCCCCGCCTCCTCCAGGAAGCGCTCAGCCACCAGCAAGAGCCCCTTGTCGGCTCGCAATGCTGGTCTTTAGGTTCGAAGCAGCAGTGTCCGGCCAGAAAGCAGCTTCACACAAATATCACGCCGCTCGGCCGCTCCGCTCTGTCCTTTGAGGACGTTCGAGATCACGTGATGAGTCACGTGTGGCGAGCAAGCCCCGCCTCCTCCAGGAAGCGCTCAGCCACCAGCAAGAGCCCCTTGTCGGCTCGCAATGCTGGTCTTTAGGTTCGAAGCAGCAGTGTCCGGCCAGAAAGCAGCTTCACACAAATATCACGCCGCTCGGCCGCTCCGCTCTGTCCTTTGAGGACGTTCGAGATCACGTGATGAGTCACGTGTGGCGAGCAAGCCCCGCCTCCTCCAGGAAGCGCTCAGCCACCAGCAAGAGCCCCTTGTCGGCTCGCAATGCTGGTCTTTAGGTTCGAAGCAGCAGTGTCCGGGCAGAAAGCAGCTTCACACAAATATCACAAATATTAGGATTTTGAATTGTATTGAATGTTGAAAAGACCTGGGGAAGGGAGTGATTTCCCCTGGAGTCTATGGCAACTCCAAGAGGGGGTTTATACTCCTGCACCATAAACAACTAGGTTATTCCTTTGAACTTTTGTTTTGCTGGAGAGAAACCTGGGGGTGGGAGCCATTCCCTGGAACTGTAAACATTATCCATTTTGTTGTTGTTGGATTTATACCTTTTTTGTTGAATTTGAACATTTGTGCACTTTCCAAGCCAAAGACAATACCCTTAACACCTTACAGTTACTTTTAGAATGAGAGGGCTAGGATAGAATTTCGGGCACATGACATTTTTTGCTATGGACATCTTGACACAGGACAGGCGCTTAGTTTTTGGTTGAGGTAGGGAAACTACCTCCTAGATTAGGGGCAGTGAGCCATTTTCCAACCCCCTTTATTATTTAATAAAGGTTTATACCAATCACCATGAGTCCTCTGCGTCTTCGTCTCTTTCCTGGTTCCTCAGATAACCTACACAATTTCTTCTAAGTGCAATATATGTGCTAACCTACCCAATTCCTTCTTAATGCATGTGCTAGCCTGCACAGTTCACGTGCAATACACCTGCTAACCTACGCAATTTCTTCTGAGTGCAACACATGTGCTAACCTACATGTACTAATCTTCTAGGTGCCATATTGGGCTCCCCGCGTATCGTTGTGCAAGCCGTAGGCTATCCTCACAAGTTTTAGCGCAAAAGACGGGCTAACATCAAGAAACATCCTGGTCCAATACCAAGGCTTAGTGCAATAAGTGGGGTATCCTGACATTTATTTATTAATCGCACTAAACCCAGAGGCATCAAGGCGCTGGATACAGTCTTACTGGATGATCAGCATGGGTTACAGGTTACTGGGTAAGTCAAACAAAGACATAATGAGTCACTTAGTTGGGAAAAAGCGAGGTCTTTCCTGAAGGTCCAGTAAGATTGTTCTGATCAGAGATAAATCTGTTCAGTGCAAAAGAGAGCTGTCCTAATACAGCTTCTAAGTGCAAATCTATCCTCATATCGTCTAAGTGAAATATCAGGGCTACCGGCATACATCTTTGTTCAAATAATCATCTATCCTCAGTTATTCTAATAGCAAAGACAGTCCAACATCATGAATCTTCCAGGTGCTATGCCATGGCCAATTGCAATAGACTGGCTGTTCTAGTACACCTATTGAGCAGAAGAAACTCTGCCCTAATACATCTTCTAGGTGCATTAACAGACGATTATAGGGAGAACCACTCCAATGCACCTTCAAGATATACAGACTGAGTGCTCTGATCAGGATACCATCATAAATCTTCTTCGCATAATGGGCAGGCTAATGTTGAGTCCACACATTGTCCGCCTTCCAAATGCTTCCAGGAGCAACACATTTCCCGCCCCCACAACACTTCCAAGTGCGACACGTTTTCTGTCCCCAAAATACAACTAGGTTCAACCCATTACCTGCCCCCAATATACATCTAAATGTGACAGATTTCCTGCCCCCAAATACATCTAGGAGCGTCACATTTCCTGCCCACAAAATACAACTAGGTGCGTCATATTTACTGCCCCAAAATACAACTAAATGTGACACATTTCCTACCCTCAAATACATCTAGGTGCAACCCATTTCCAGCCCCCAAAATACATCCAAGTGTGACAGTTAGCTCCCAATACATCTAACTGGCTATCTAGGGGGTGCAGTAGGTAATCTGCACAGTGTTCTAGTTTGATGGTGGTAGTAATGGAGAAGTGGCAGCGTGTTTTAATTGAGCACTGTAATGGCTTTGTGTTACCCCCTGTACCAATTTACCTTTGTTGTAGCTGTAGGAGGCTTTGCCAGGTGTCCAATGGCGAACAGGGACCAACAGGGATTGGAGGCTGCCCTAGGAGGGAGGTTGAAATGATGCTCTTCTAGTCACGTGCGTCAGGCTGCAGGCCAATCACGGCCTCCGATCCGGCAAAGATGTGGGGGGAGGCTGGAATGGGGAAGCTGGCCACAGGAAGCTTGGAAAAGGAGAGTAAGGAAACGGGACTGTGCGGCAGGATTAAACAAAGTGAAAATAAAGAATAACCAACCAAAAGGGGGGCACTTGCTAGGGGAAGGAAGCACACATGTGTATGCTGTCCTCAGAATGGAACGAGCTTAACATTGATCAAAATCCATAAGGCGGGTCTCGACCTCCAACCCAAATATGCAGTTTTGAACTTTTCAGATGTTCGATATTATGTAGCCAAAAAAAATGTCTTCGACATTGATTGTTGCTGATCATTTGGGAGGCCTGAGATTGCAGGAGTATTTTCTAACCTTCCTGATACTGTTTTGGTGAATACCATGCAGTCAAACGCTGTTCCAAGACGATACTTGCTCTTGGATCATTCTGTGCCTGCTGAACCTGAGCTCACCACCAGCAACCTCCTTCCTTTACTGCAGTATACTGTACCCTTGATTCCTCACAAAAGAAACTTTGGGATTGAGTGTTTTATTTGTTTTTGTGAAACTGCTCACAGCACTGGCCTCTTCTTAAGCTTTTGTTTGCTGGCTGCTTTCTTCTAAAATGGTTTTGGAAACTGCTGTTGGATTTTCTAGGCTGGGTAGCTGAATTCTGCCTTCTCAAGTCTAGAAGCTGCATTTTATTGCCATTTTGATACAACCAGCTGCTGGTTTGCTGTCCACAATTCTTGCTGGTGCCTTGTGATCTGCTGGCCAATTAGTCACTGTGTCCCTGGATTCTAGTAAGGGCCAAACTACAAGTACCAGAATGCCGCTTCAAAACCAGAACTGGCTGAGAAGGATAGGTGACAAGCTACACATCCTTGGGGCAGACTTAGTGTATTCTCAAGAGGTTCATTATGTAGTTGAGCATTGATTGGGAAGACGATGGATGCAAATATACTAGTTGGTATTCGGTATCTATGGGTTTCAGATGCACTCTGCTACTACATAAAGCTTAGAAAATCAAAATCCATCAACATATTTTGATTCACATCTTTCAGTTTCCAGATTCCATCCATTTCTCTGTTGATAATTGAATCTGTGTATCGTGGTCTGACCACTTTACTATCCCCTGCACGCTCACATTACCACACAAAATCCCACCACCTGCCACACTCCCTCCCCACCCCCCTCACTCTCCACCCAGGCAAACTAAATACATTGCAGACATAGCCTTAGCACCACTCATACCCCCATACCCACCCACACACGCATCCCTCCATCCTTCTCACCAATACAACACCATCATCACACAGACACTTGACAAAATTGCACCCCTCAAATTACAATAACTCTACAACAACCAGCACACACAATGGTCCAACAGTTCCATCTTCTCTATCAAGCAGGAAGCCAGATGCCTAGACACAGCCTGGCATATGAACCCATACTCCTCAACCAGAACACCCCTCTCGGACACTGCTGCAACAAATATATAAAAGCCATATGCAATGCCCAAACCACCCATTACTTCCAAGAACTCCAATCCGCCATCAGTCATACCCAGAAACTATTCAACATGGTCAAGTCACTCTCTAAACCACCACTCACAACCCATCCCCTGCAGTATGCAACGCCCTCGTAAACTACTTCAGCTCCAAAATGCACATCATCAGGTCAGCCCTCCCCTCAGCTTCTCCACTCACCCCCGACTCCCAAAGGTTCCAACCCATGGGACACCTTCAACCCCTCGTCGGCCTCACCCTGGATGATGCATGCCTACCTCAAAATGCATCCAATTGCATCACTACCAACTACCCAACTGCAACTTCACATCACCACAAACAACCTACTCAACCCCCTCAAATGGGGCTTGCGACCTGGACACAGCAAACAGACTATTACGCTGCACTCCCTCAATGACCTCCACAGCATCACAAAGGACACACAACACTACTCGTACTCCTCGACCTCTCTGCAGCCATCGACACCTTTTGCCACACCATTCTACTAGACATCTTATCCGACAGGATAAAACTCTCTGGCACCGTACTCGACTGCTTTACCTCCTTTCTCACTGACCGGAGACGCATTGTCTCCATGACCCTTTATCGACCAGATCCCACCCCTGTCAAGTATGGGGTCCTGCAAGGCTGCTGCCCATTTCCACTCCTCATCAACTTATATGTTGAATCCCTTGGACAGACCCTTGACAAACGCAACATACATTTCCACCAATATTCAGATGACGCACAAATATACCTCCACATTTCATCCCCTTCACAACTCCACACCCTCAAAACCTGTCATCACCGTCACCAGCTGGATGGCCACCCACTTCCTCAAACGCAACCCTTCCAAAACAGGATACCTCCTAATGTGCCACCTGAGGCACAAACCCAACATCACCCCCTGAACCCAAGAACTTGCCACGGGCAACCCACACATTCCTTTCTACATTTGTTAAATCCCTTGATATGATGATATGTTAGGTTATTTATAACTTGCTTAATACGTAGAGGTTTCGAAGCGCGGAGCCGGGGATCGAACCGGTGGTGCTCCGTGTTGTCTTGCTTCCAAGGCCAGCACATTGCCGCTGAGCTATCCTCCCGAGACCTTAGCTTCACCATCAACCCCCACCTTTCTTTCACCCACCACATAGCCAATGTCACCAAAAAATGCAATCTACAACTACACCTCCTATGCAAAATCAGACGCATCCCTCCTCCTGACAGCTTCCGCACTGCAGCCCAAGCACTGGCCATCTCTAAGCTGCACTATGGAAATGCTCTCCTCACTGGATTTACCAACACCACCCTTGCCCCACCCTGCAAGCCGTACAAACCACAGCTGCTAGACTCATCCTCCACCTACCCAAACATTCACACATCACCCCAGGTCTTGGCCAGCTCCACTGGCTCACCGTACCCCAGAGAATTGCCTTGAAAGGACTCTGCATTGTAGTCTGAGCCATCCACCTCAAACTTCCTTCATGACAAACTCAAGCCCATCACCCACACAAACACCATACAAGTCAGCCAACACCTTCTGCACATTCCACTTTGCAAACTCACGTGCACACAAAAACAATAATTTATCCACTTGGCACACAGGACTTGGAACAGCCAACCTCTTCACATACGCACTGTATCCCCCATCATCACCTTCAGAAAGAGCCTCAAAACATACCTGTTTGCCCACACATAACCAGGTGCTCCTCCACGGCTTTCACTTGTCTATGCTAATCTTCCTATCCTTTCCTGAAAACCTTTTGTAACTTATTTATTCAACCCCCACCTTTTCAATATTTGAAACCATGTAAGGCACTCCTAGACCCTCTGGGTAGGGCCAGCGCTAAACAATTCCAATACAATAGCTTTAGGTTCTTTTTTTTTTTTTTTTTTTTTTTGAACGATTCCCCACAGTTCCCAGAAACAGTTGCTGTTGATTGCGCCATCTAGCTGAGCCAGTTTGCTTGTTAGGAATTTAATTTATCTTCCCTGACTATGCAGAGGTAACTTTAGGGTTTTGCTTCAGTTTTTTACTGTCCCTTTCAAACTGGTATCACGTTGGTCATTAGAGTTCACATTTCTTGGGGGGGGCTTATAACTTGAGTAATTCTGATGCTTCCTTGATGAGTAATTTTAAACTGTGACAGTTTGGTTTGTGTGGGCTGGGTTCAGGTTGTAGGTTATATTGAGGAAGGTACTGGTCAAATGTCTTTATTTATTGGAATGGAAAGTAGACATGATTGTGTTACATACTCTTCTGTCCGAAGAAATGTTGTGGGTCGTTTGCAAAGGTTCTTTGGTGGAGCTTTTTTATTTGGTTAGTTAGGGCTGTTTTAATGTATCGAACCTGTTTGGAGGGGGCTTGATCAGTAATGGTATAATTCATGAACCTATTTCAAAACATCAACCATAAGAAACATTAGCCCCCTGTGACAATCGGGGTTCAGGGTGCTCGGAATGTGGGCTGTATTCTATTGTACAAGCCTGAGTTCTGAGCAGCATGGGTAGCCGGCGCCCTTTCCCTTCCACACCCATCCCCGCCCCATCAATTCTTAGCACCCGTGCAGTTCCCTACAGGGGTGCAAATGGTCTTTCTTTTTAAATTAAAAAAAAAATCTACCTTTACGTCGTCACACAGTGCTGGCGGGCCAAAGTCTGTTTTCAAAGTTGAGGAGTCATCAACATTGAAAACAGACTTCATGGGACAGCGTTTTGCGGCTGCGTGCCATGCAGCAAAGGTACGTTTCTGTGGTTTTTTTAATCACCTGTGTTGGGAAATACATGGGTGCTAATGGTGATATGCCCCTCGGTGGCAGTGCAACCCTGTTTGTAACGCCACCGCTGCCATCGTAAATGGACCCTCACTTCGCTCGGGCCCTTAACTTGGGCAGCAGGCTGACCGGGTTGGCCCACCGACTCGGGGCATACCGCCTAGATATTAATCCAATGTAGGTTGAGCTAAGGTTACATCATTAGTTGGTTTTAAAGTTACATTTTATTTTCTTGTTGGTATCCCGCTAGACTTTTTTTCTATTGATGAGCTTCTTTAAAAGTTGATCTCAGTATTCCCTATGCCTGTAGGTATTACAGTTTTGAAGTATTGTCTTTGGCTTGATTGTACACAAATTGTGACATGACCTGGTCACTGTCCGTTCTATTTGGCAGTGAAAACCTTTGGAGCTCCACCTTGCCATGTTATCGATCTGATATGCTTATGCCTCATAGTATTGCAGGTTCCGATTGCTGTTCCCATTTGTTTCCTTATTTTTTTGCTGCAATGCTACACATTAAACGCGTTGTGCTTATTCGTGTGCTTGCTCGTATCGCCCGTTATGAGCGGTATGCGCATGTACACAATATATATTCCTCATTTTTGGACTTCTTAACATCTCGCGTTTGGCTGATGCAATATTGCAGTCATTTTAAGCATCAATAACTCCATAGTAAAAGTGTTCATGGGGCCAAAGATCTCGAAAATCTATCTTTCAGTCAGCATAATGATGCACACGCTAATAAGGAGTCTGGGGTGAGGATACGGGCAGTGATGAGCGAGAGGCACAAGGATTTACATGTGAATAGCAATGATGGACTCGGACATGGATGAGTGATGCAGGGCTAATGACACTGTGACAAGTATGAGGGAAGCCGGGGTAAGGACAATGAGGGTCTGTGATAAGCATGAGGGATGACTGGGTAAGGTTGATATGGAACTGTGACGAGGATGAGATGCCTGAGTAAAGGTAACGAGGGATGCCGAGTGTTAGGATTGTGATGAGGATGAAGGATGCAGGGGGAGGAGAGGGGTTATGAGGGACTGTTAGAAGGGCTGACAGCTGTAATGAAGTACAGTGGCGAGGAGACGAAGGCCGAGGTTAGTGTAAAGGGACTGCAACAAGGATGAGGGATTCTTGGTTAAAGATAATGAGGTCATGACTGACTTTGAGGAGGAGGAATGGCGGTGGATAATGAGACAATGTGACGGGGATGAGGGATGCCGGGGGGGGGGGGGGTGTAATCCATGTCTGAGAAAGACGAGGGATGCTAGAGAAAGGGTAATGAGGATCAGCGACAGAGATGATGGATGCCGGGTTAAGAGTAATAAGTAACTGTGATGAGGAGGGATTCCAGGGGTAATAAGGTACTCTGACTGGGATGAGGGGGTAGGGTAGCAGGATTATGAGGGACTCTAATGAGGATTAGGGATTTCAGTGTAGGGCTAATGAGGTACTGTGGTGAGGATGGGGGATGCTGTGGTTAGTGTAATTAGAAACTGTGAAATGGATGGGGAATGCCGGGGGTAAGCAGTGACTGTGGCAAAGATGAGGGATGCTCGAGTAAGGGTATTGATGATTCGTGACGAGGTTGAGGGATGCCAGAGTAAGGATGAGGAGGGACCGTGACAATGATGAGAAATGCAATTGTAATAAGGGACTGTAATGAGGGTGCAGGAGTAATGAAGGACTGATTATTAGGATTGAGGGATACCAAGGGTATTGAGGGATTGTGACAAGAATAGAGGATGCTGGGTTAAGGGATGACTGTGACGAGGATGACGTTTGCCGGGATTGTGCCAAGATCGAGGGAGGTGGTGACAATAAGGGACCGACTAGGGGTTGGCAAAATTACTGCAGGTGAAATGTAATTGATTAAGTCCTCTTTCAATTTTCATCTTTGCCATCGGTGCAGATTTCTAACGGTAGCCACTTTTAGGTGATAATATTGTGCCCTAAATTTGGGACATTTAAGGCTCCAAAAAGGTTTTGTGGTCCCCTAACAGGCGGAACCTTTGAGTAAAAAAAAAATTCAGGCAAATAACATTTCAGGCAGGAATACGCCAGAATTGGCCACTTTAATTTTATGTTCGAAATTGATGAAGTGGCTCCATTTTCCTGAGAATTTGCCGATTTCTCTGCCGAGCCAATTACAGCTATTTTGCCCAAACCGCATGACCAGGATGGGGGATGCAGTTGTAGTGAGGGACTGTGACAAGGATGGACGATGCCAGAGTAATGAAGGCCTTTTCATTTTTCCACTGTAATGATGTCAAGTTAAACTGGACACTCCCTGGACCCATGTCTAGCCTTGTCCCATGAAGGGTATTTTTGGGGGGGCGAACTAGTTGGAACTTCAGCTCTCAGACCACAGTGATCACCAATCTTGCATGGGGTATGTTGTCACTCAGATGCTTTGTGAAGCAGAAACTACTTTAGATTCGATTTTTTACTTTCATTGTTCTCCAGTTCTCCTTTCTCCATGGCATGTTGGAGCAGCCAGGCCTGCTGAGAAAAGTGGGAGGGGAAAGGGTGCAGTATGTGTCCTCTCCAGTGCTCCCCCACCGCTCCTGTCTCTTTGAGGCTGCTTTGCCTACCTCTGATTGCTTCCTTCGTCCTGTGTGCTGAGGCCCAGCTGCCATGTATGCCCATCAACCTGCTGGCAGCAGTGCTCTGCATAATGCTGGACTTGGCATTTGGGGGTCATTTGACCTGGGGCTTCAGGTCTCTAATGCTCCCTTTGCTCCTGCGCTCCTTACACCTGCTTCTGTGCCTTACATCCACGCCATGCTTTTTTTGCCAACCAAGTGGTCTTTACCATCATACATGCTTTTTGCACCCCTAGTGCTCCTTTTTCAACCATGTGGTCAATTCAAAACATTGTCTGCATACAGTGATATTATTTTAGGTCTTTCAGCACTATGAATACATCTATTGGAGTTTCTTGGCCTAATTTATTTGGCTGATAACTGAACAGCTATTGCAAATAATAGGGGGGCGGGGGGTATAGTGAGCATCCCTATTGCATGCCTCTTTCTAAATATACTGTCTCGTAGAGTAACCCATTAGCTCGTACTTTGGCTGGTAGGGGTGTAAACAATAATTTAATATACTCAATAAATGTGGGGCCAAAAGTGCATTTATATAGCACTCTGAATAGACCTTTCCAGGAGACTGTCAAAGGTCTTGTGCGCATCTATAGAAAACCGTAACAACCTTGCCTGTAGTGTTAATTTGTGACATGCTATTTAATGTTCTGCACATATTTATTGCTGTGCGTCGCCCTGGTGCATATCCAGTTTAGGCTGGATGTATAATCTATTGCATTAAAGGTAGTGGCCTATTAGGTTTGAGTTTGCTGCCAAGAAGCTTGTTAGCATACTACCTAGTATTTGCATTTGTCTGAGGTTCCTGGCGTATTCTCTGGATTATCTTCACCTCCAGCATTGCCATTTGCCAAACTGCTCTTTGGGAGCTGTTGGGTGAAGGTATCCAAATTGCCCTGCAATAAGTTATCGACTCTATGCTCATTGTGGAGTACAGCCTGCGGCTATGATAGAACTTCAATCTTATTGTTGAGCACATTTTTCAGCTGTGTCCTTTATGGTTCTATGTCCCTACAGTTTTTTTTCGAAATCATTTTTTCGAATGGATTGTGTCCGCCAACGTATTCCTCATCTTAGATGTATTCCATCCAGCTTTAGCTGCTTCAGAAATTTTTTCTCGGCAGAGGGCGCCGTGCGTTGATATCGTTGAGTCGATGGTCCCTTGAAGGCCTCCATCGAGGGTGACGTTATCGGGTATACAAGTAGCACACCCAGCGCTCGTTGGCCTCAGTTCCGTTTTTCTGCAGGACGTGTTACTTCGGAGAGTCGGCGCGCCTCGAGTAGTTCTGTGACGCAGTAAATACTGAAGAAGATATTCAATATGTCCTCGTCATGGATCCAGACTACGCCCCCGCGATCGGGATTCAAAGTGTAAATCCTGCGGTTCGAAAATGTCCATCACGGACCCGCACCGGGAATGTCTGTGGTGTCTCAGGGAAGGCCACGACATGGAGGCCTGTACGAAGTGTCAGGCGATGACAGGGAAGGCCTTGCGAGAGAGGAAAGGAAAACTGCAGATAGGTCGTAAACCCGACTGAAAAGCCTCTAGCGTCAAGTCGAGGTCCCTTCAGGAGAAATCTCCTCGACGCGAAAGGCATCGGTCTAGTACCAAAGCGATTCTCATCGCTCTTCATCTTCGATGAAAAAGTCCAAGAAAAGACGCCACTGGTCCCCTTCCACCTCATCCTCGGATGAATCCCCAAAAAGGCTTAAATGGCCCACAAAACATTCTCCCTCAGAGTGGGAAGCATTCAGGGTTAAAATGATGGAGGTGTTTGAAAAAGCTAAGCCTCGGTTCGCGCCTTCTTTGGAAGCCGGCCGGGAGCGTCATCGTTCTGACACTCGTGCGCCCTCGAGCATGGGTGATCGAAGGAGGAAGGATCGGGAAACTTCCAGACGCTGAGCGAAAAAGACAGCTCGAGTCGACCGTTCAAGGTCACCGACGCTCTGAAACCCGATGCACCTCAAAGGGGAAGTCTTCGAAGAGCACCTCGAAGCCGGCTCTGTCGACGACCACTATTTCGTCAGCACCATCAACTCCATCGACGCCTTTGTCGATGTCGACCCGAAGCCCTTGGCGCCAAATGTTCCAAAGGCTCCAGTTCAGCCAACTCAGCCAGAAGCTGTTAAAAATAACAGCAAAAGAGAAGGCTGCAAAGGCTGTAATGCCTTCAGGTTCCACTGATATACCTCTCCCACATCTCCCAGAAAAGGTTTTTAAACCTCTTCCAAGGAAATAATTTTTCAAATCCTTGACTTCAATATTTGTCCCAGAATGCCTGATTTCTGAGGAAAGCAGGATGAGGGACCTGGTGGAAACCTTACATAATGCAAGTGGCATTGATGCTTCGCCTAAAACAGATTTTGGCAGGCCAGAACCAGGGGAACATACCAGTCCCTCATACCATCAACTAATGACAAAGGTGATCGATTATTTAGGATGGGCTAGACCACCAACTCAATTCATCCAGGATGATCTGACCGATATATTGGATCATGGTCCCACCGAAGATCCAATCCTACCCTTCCAAGTAGCCTTGCAAAATAGAGTGGCCAAAAATTGGGAGACTCCGGATTCTATTCCTCCGGTGAATAAATCCCTTACTTCAAAATATCGTCCTTCCAGTAGAGACCCCGGCTATCTGTCTAAACACCCTATTCCCGAGAATCTGGTGGTCCAGGTAGCCACAGCTTCAAATAAGGTGGCGTACCCTTCTGTCCCTCCGGATAGGGACGACAAGCGTGTGGATGGTTTGGCACGCAAGGTATTTTCAGCTGGGAGTATGGCGTTAAAATCAGCCAACTCTGTGGGAGCGCATTGCAATGGCGGCGGAGCACATACCAGAAGGGGATAAAAGGGAAGGATTCCTAGCCATTGTTAAAGATGGAAAGGAGGCCATGCAGGAATCCCTTCAATCTGGATTGGACACTGCAGATAGTTGAGCAGGTCCATGGGCACTAGCACAGTAATGCGCAGATTTGCGTGGTTACGGAAATCGGGTTTCGCACCAGATGTGCAAAACAGTCTTCTGAACATGCCTTTTGACGGGTCTCACCTTTTTGGCAACTAGGCTGACGAGAGCCTTGAGAGGTTGCAGACCTCAAAAGCAGCTGCCAAGTCTTTAGGAGCTGCTATTAGACAACCTCAGCCTTTTCGTGTGTCAGGACAATCTTGGAGGAGACAATCCTATCATTACTACTCCTCATATGGAAAGTGAGATGAATGGCCAGTCAAAGGGGCCAGAGAAGGGCCACTCGCGGTGGACGAGGAAAACGTGCAAAGCCAGCTCCAGCTGCAGCCTCTTTGCCATCAGCGGCCGCAGCAACCGCCACAAAACCACTTTGAGGACTTGCATCACAAGACACCTGTGTGAGGCAGGCTGTCACAACATCTGCGAGCATGGCGAGCCATTACTTCAGATGTTTGGGCTCTAGAAATAATAGACCAAGGTTACTGCCTTCCTTTTCTAACGCAACCTCAAAGCAATCCACCAGGGAGACACCCTTTTGAAGTTTTCAGACACGCTCCTACAGCAGGAAGTTCTAACCCTGCTGGAGAAAGGTGCTATAGAGCCAGTACCTGTAGCGGAGAGGAACAAAGGATGGTACTCCCCTTACTTTTTGATCCCCAAAAAGGACGGAGGACTGAGACCCATCTTGGACTAAGAGGTTTGAACAAGCTCCTCACTCAGGAAGGACAAGTTCAAGATGGTTACTCTTTCTGAGATCCTTCAGTCCCTGCAACTTCAGGATTGGTTGGTGTCATTGGACCTCCAGGATGCTCATTTTCATGTGCCAATTCATCTCAAGCACAGAAAATACCTGAGGTTCATAGTTGGCGACTCACACCATCAGTTTCGAGTCCTGCCATTCGGATTGACCTCCGCCCCGAGGGTCTTCACCAAGTTAATGGTAGTGGTGGCAGCGCACCTCAGGAGAGGGGGATTCACGTCTACCCCAACCTGGACAATTGGTTGATCAGGGCACTTTCTGCCGAACAAGCACTGGATCATCTGAAAGTCACCTGCCACTTCCTCCACAGACTGGGCTTCTCCCTCAATTTCAAGAAGTCACAAATGACACCTTCCCAACAGCTCCAGTACATAGGGGCTGTATTAGACACATCCTTGGGAAAGAGCTCGCCTCCCAAGTCGAGGGCTCAAGACATTCTTCAGATGGTTTCCAAATTCCAAAATACCCAAAATCTCCAGGCCTACGACTTCTTAAGGTTGCTCGGCCTCATGGCATCCTGCATCTTCCTAGTGCCAGAGGCACGCCGGAGGATGAGATCCCTTCAATGGGCTCTAAAGACTCCATGGTCCCAGTTCTCAGGTCAAATGACGAATTTTCTTCAGATTCCGAACAAGGTTCGGCAGGATCTTCTGTGGTGGACTTGCACAGAGACTATCCTAAAAGGTGAACAGTTTTGGCAACCATGGCCGGAGATTACAGTAGTAAAGGACGCCTCACTCATGGGGTGGGGAGCTCATGCCAACGATCTGACAATCGGCGGTCGTTGGTCTCCATCGGAGTCCAAACTACACATAAACCTTTTAGAGCTGAGAGCACTCAGACTAGCGCTGAAGGCCTTCCTGCCCTCAGTCAGGGGAAAGAATGCCCTGATAATGACTGACAACACAGTGGCCATGCATTATCTAAACAAAAGAGGAGGTGTAGGGTCACTACCTCTGTGCAGAGAGGCAATGCGGCTCTGGTATTGGGCAATTCAAGAAGCAATCTCCTTAACGGCAGTTCATCTAGCCAGGGAGGAGAATATGACAGCGGACGCTCTGAGCAGGCAGAGCACGGTGTCCCACGAGTGGGAACTGGCTCAGAAAGTCATTCAAGAGATCTTCGCCCTTTGGGGAACCCCTCAAGTAGACCTATTTGCGACCGGAATCAACCAGAAGTGCGAAAGGTATTGCTCAAGGTAATTTCCCCCGAGAGGAGCCCTAGGGTACGCGTTCGTGGTGGAGTGGAACTTCCCACTATTATACACGTTCACTCTGATTCCCGTCATTCCTCCGGCTGAGATACAAGGATTGGGACCTTCCAGATGATGTCATGGAAGTGTTGCTTTCAGCAAGAAGGCCAGCAACAAAATCTCTATACCGTTGCCGTTGGAAAAAGTTTTGCAACTGGTGCAGAGAAAAGAATGTTGATCCTTTTCTATGTTCCATTCCGGAAGTGTTGTCCTTCCTCTTATCCCTAGCACATAGAGGTCTAAATGTTGGGACCATTAAAGGTTATCTTGCAGCGCTTCCCATTTTCAAGCGCTCGTCGGAAGAATACTCCTATTTCAAAATTCCTTTAATAGTACAATTCTTAAAAGGACTCACCAATGTGTTTCCTCCTTACCCTTTCCAAGTACCAATTTGGGTCCTTAATCTGGTTCTGAAATTCTTAATGTGTGCCCCTTTTGAACCCTTGCACACTTGTCCATTAAGATTACTGACATGGAAAACTGCTTTCCTAGTTGCTTTAACATTTGCAAGAAGAGTGAGCGAATTGCAGGCACTGTCTTCTGGGCCACCCTATACTGTGTTCCATAGGGCTAGAGTGGTATTAAGGGTTAAACCCTCATTTTTACCTAAAGTTGTATCCGATTTACATTTAAATCAGAAAATTGTTCTACCCGCATTCTACCCTCCACCTCATCTTAGTAAGGAGGAGGAAAGATTGCACAGGTTGGCCCCAAAAAGAGCTCTAAGCTTTTACATTTCTCGGCTTTCGAAGCTTAGAGTGGATAATCAACTTTTCATAGGCTACACCGGAGGGAAATTGGGTCAGTTGGTGTCAAAACAAAACCTATCACATTGGATTGTGCTTTGCATTTCAGAATGCTACAGATTGGCGGAAAAAGACCCACCAGAAGGCTTAAGGGGCCATTCCGCCAGAGGCATTGCCTCTTCGACAGCCCTTCAAAGAGGTATTCCCAAAAAATCCATTTTTGAAGCAGCAACTTGGTCATCGCTGCACACTTTTTTCAAAATTCTATAGTCTGGATGCTTCCCAGTGTAAGGAGCTGAATTTTGGTAAAGCAGTTCTATATTCTGCCATATAATGGTATCAAAAATCTACTCCCTCCTCCAGAGAATTTTCTATACTGCTTTGGGAGTCTATCTAAGATGAGGAATACGTTGGAGGACACAATGCATTCGAAGAACTAGTTACTTACCAACTGGTAACACTATTTCGATTGAATGTTCCTCCAACGTATTCCTCATCGCCCTCCCATCCTACCCCTCCGTAGATTTTCCAGGTTATTGCCACTTCAACTCTTGCAAGGCTAATACCCGACTACCGGCCAAGCTATACAGTAGAGCAAGAGGGGGAAAAACAGAACTGAGACCAACGGGCGCCGCGCGTGCTACTGGCTACTTGTATACGACGGAGGCCTTTGAGGGAGCATCGACTTGACGACATCGACGTATGGCGCCCTCTGCCGAGAAAAACTTTCCAAAGCAGCTAAAGCTGGATGGAATACATCTAAGATGAGGGATACGTTGGAGGAACATCCAATCGAAAGAACGTTACCAGTTGGTAAGTAACTTGTTCTTCTGACTAAATTATTTTTGAAAACATTGTTTTTCTTTTTTTATATTTGGGGTATCCCCCTAAAACCTCCTTCCCTATATTATAAACCTTCCCTTGACCCTCCTCCCCAACCTCCCATATTTCAGTGAGTTTTTTTGAAATAATTTAATCCCCAAAAATGATTTTGAAAAAACTGTTGCATCAACACAATACCGTCCTTTATGCTGTTTGGGTCCACCAGGTATGGCGCGTGCACACGCTAATATTAATTTATAGCAATGTTTATAAAGCATAGCTCTGATGCAGGACCAAAGCCTTGCCTATGCAAAACAGCCCGTTTCTCGCCTTTTCCTACGACAGTCCTGTATGGATAAACACTTCTCACTCCACCGGGTCAGTGGCCATAACTACAGGCCTCAGAGAGGTGCAACCCACCCCCTCGATGTCTGTGGCACGCCACGATGCCCGTAGCACCTGGGGCTTCAACGGCACGCCACAGGCCCGGCACCAGCGGCCCTTGTAACGGAGGACCCAGAGCCTCACCTCTGTTGCTCCCCAGAAGCGGACCCCAAAGGAGGCAGTCTGTTTTGCCAACACCGGCGGCCAACGATGGCAACCCTCAAGTTCTGCCAACACCTGCTTGGAAGTTGGCACACCACAACAAGGAACCTCGATAGAGGTCTCCAGGCCAATGGTGCATGTCTCCGGGAGTCAGTGGTACGTCCACCTCTCTCCACCGGCCTGCAACTAGACCTGCAGGGAACTAAATGCTGTTTCCACTTCCTCCATTCTTAGAAGGGCATGTTCATTGTCAGATGCACCAAGGAGGTGGGGCGCTTCAGCAGGAAGCTGCCATCTGACTGGCTGCTCAACAGCGCCTCCTGCAACTGAGTAGTCTCTTCAAAGCTGTGATATCTCGGATTCCCAAAATCTGGAGAAAAAGTAGATTAGTACTATTGCTCAAAAAGGATGTGTGGTTGACCCTAGAAATTATCGACTGATGGCACTGCTCGACTCAGCCTGAAAAATGTATGTAAAAAGTTTGTTAATTCAACTAAATAGATGGGTAGAAGCATCCCAGATGGTCTCCATAGGAGAGGCTGGGTTTAGGACAGGAGCGTGCACGGTTTTCAAAATGTGCTCATTATATTTAATGCAAAAGAAATGCATCTTTTATAGAGCTCTCTGCAGCTTTCGACAGACTATGGTTGAGTTTAGGAACTGCAGCGTTACGTCTACTGTTCTGCAGAACATCGGAATGATGCATGAGAAGGTATTGGTGCAGATCTGCTGTTTACAATGCCCGGATTACAGCCTGTGCACTCGCTGCATCACACAGGGGCATCATGCAGACATCGTGTGCTCTGTGGCACAGTGATCATGTTTCAGCAACAGCTGCGGCGTCTAGCAAGTGTTGCCTGGAAGTATAGTGGAATATAGAATGGGGTAGGGGATCTAAAATGGTGACGGGATTGGAGGGAGTTCAGTTGGAGTATGTTAATAAATGCATGAACATAATAAACGTCGGTGTTTGCAATATTATTATTAATTTTAAACATAACAGCAAGTAAAGCAGGCGTGTCCTTGTTAATCAAGGCATGCTGGCACGATTTTGCGAGGTTCCAACCGAATGTTGAGTGATTTACCAGCTGACTGTCCAGTTCATTTTTCACAATCCCGGGCAGCAGTAGCAAAATTACGACTGAACTATTGCAGTATTGGTTCTGTGTATAGGCTAACCGGGAACGCTACTACCCATACATGCTTGCATTAAAATAAAAAGGACACTACTTCAAACTGAATAAAAACGGTTGCAGTGCATCCCCTAAGCCTATGACTGTGCTAGTCAAGTTGATTGCAGTGGTCGAAGTGCACGAAAAGAAGTAATGGAACTATGTTCCCTGCTGGCCAGCACCCTCTCTCCACAAACCCCATCACCACGCCTCCTCCCACACACAATACAAACCCCCAGACACATGCGCCTGCTGTTTAAGAGAATAAGTACAATACATTGAAAGTGCAAGTTTCAACTTCTTCCTAAACTTTTATTTTAAAAGGAAAACATTCCGGAAAGGTTTCTTTTTAAAATAAAAGTTTAGGAACAGTAAAAACGTAATTTAAAAAAATTAGAGGAGCACCGCTCCGACTGCTCCCCCTCACGTCGACCACTGGTTGACTGACTAAAGGACAAGCTAACTGGAAGGCTGTTAGTTAATCATGAAAAAGGGAAAAACAGATTGTCTCAAGCGAACAGTACAAGAAATGGGTGCCAAGATACTGACGACCTAGTAGGCGGTGTAGAGGACCTGCATGCTTCCCTCGGATAACACCACTGTCCTCCACCCTGGCTGGCCTCATCACATGCCGTTCAATTGAGGCTGAGGACGCTGGTATTTCTGTATCACATATACTTTCTGAGCTCGGTTTGGTATAAACATTTAAGTTTTGGTTTTTAATCCCTTCAATGCCGTTTCATATAGACTACAAGCAAAGTAAACGGATCGCATAGTAAAGTACCCTGCCAGTACATAAATCCTTTTAGAAATGTTAAGACAAAAGAGTATGGTTGTAGCTTTATTTAACAAGCCCTGAATGGGAAGACTGTGGTCCCAGGATGCAAAGTAATGCGAGCCTGAAAATGCAGTCTATTTTACACCACTCTACTTTCAGAAATTAGACTGGCAATAAATGAGACCCCCCCTGAAAAAAGGCAGACTTGGAAGGTAACTGGGGCTCTTGCAGACCCAAATGTTCACACAAGACCGATCCCTGTGGAAGTTACTGCTTGTAGCTGTCAGCGTTATATGCACTGTTGTTCCCAGGTGAATGTAACTGTTTTATTACAATTTTAACCAATTTAATAGCGTGGTCATGTTATGAAGGAAAAATAATTTCTATTTAAATTTACAACTTGATCTATAAGTCGTGGCGTGTTCGACTTAGTAGGGAAATTTACTTTTTAGGCACATTTAGCCAGTGTTATCGAAGTTCTCAGTTGGCATCCTGGACTCTCTGCACTTCATCTCCCATCAGGACTGGTGCTCCCGCACCGGTGCTGATGCGTCTCCTGGGCCATACAGGGCATATCATGCCGTTCAGCGAGAAACCCTGCATGATATTCGGCGTGTACAGTATGGTAATGCATTGAGTGAAATTGTATTTGAATATTATTTGGGTGATTTTAAACTTGACAACACAGTACCTATTGGATCTGGAGAATGTTAACTTTCTCGGATGCCGTGCTGAGGGAGTTTGATTACAATAAAGGCCATCTCTCTCTTCGGACTCTAGATAAAATTGGGTGTTTAAGCCTAGAGAAAAAATCTAATATTAAAGTTCCATCTAAAACTCAAGAAATAATGGAAGGCCGCCTTACTGAACGTTAGGTCAGCAGTAAAACATGCACTTCCGATTCATGATTTGGATTGCCTGTTTATTACAGAAACATGGATTCATGATTTGTTGCAGGCCATGTTTCATTTATTGGTCCCTCAAGATTATTCCATTCAGTTTATAAATAGAATGGCTAGGAAAAGGGGAAGGGTGGCTGTAATTCTTAAAATCTCACTTAAGTTGTCCCATCTAGAAGTGTTAGAATAGGAAACCTCCATACAGATATGAGATGGCTGTATTTGGTGTTCACAAACAAAAGCCATACAAATAATTTTGGATATCAACCACCGGGGGTCAGCAAAAATGTTTTTGAGAAAACTAGACCAGTTTCTCCTAGATATTGGAAGCATATTTAAGGAGTTGCTGTGCGTGGGTGACTTTAATATTTGGTTGGAGGATGTTACATCTCCTGATGCTAGAAAGCTACTGGATGTTTTATCTATTCATGAGTTAATACCATTAGTAACATCTTCCTCACATAGTCTGGGACATTGCCTTGATGTTTTTCTATATAGAGGAGAGTTTATAGAATTCTCAGGTAAACTTAGTTCCTTGCTCCAACCACGCTGCTAGATTGTTTAGTCTTAAGCAGGCTCGAGGAGGGTCTTTGAGGAAGCCTAACCCCACTTCTGTCCAATTTCGGAGGCCCAATGATTTGTTAGAGATATCTGGTAGTGAATTAAAAAATGTATTTAAGCTAGTTAATGCCTCTTGGGCTTGTAATACGTTTTTCAATGCAGGGATGGCGATTATGGATAACATCCGCAATCGAGTCACCCCTCTGCGACAGGGTAAATTTAAGAAAATGTCCAAGTCTTGCTTCACACAAGAACTGCTCACTCTACGTCAACATCTTAGATCGGTGGAAAAGAAATGGAGGAGGGGGTGGGGGGCATGTAACCTTATTGAGATGTTTAAGGTAGCTCACACTGCATACAAAAAAGCTATCTTTAAAGCTAAATCAAATTTTTTGGCAAATAAAATTGATCAGGCAACTAATAGACCAAGAGAATTATACTAAATTCAAAGGTTTAAACGCTCCACCGCGGGAGGAACTAGCTTTCCTATCAAAGCTGCTCACTGCTGGAACAAATTACCCCTTGACCTCAGAACAGAACAACCGTACTTGAAATTCAGGCATAAGATAATCAATTGGCTGCGCGCCAATGACACATAACTTACACCTGCCTCCGACCTAGCCACGACCTACCCTTTGACCGGACACCCCAAGACATGCCCTGTGCGGGGTATATATCTGCACATACTCCTGTATATATTTGCTTTTTGCCACTGTTTCATATGTATATGCTTGTATATAGTCTCACATATATTTGCTCTTCTTGCCGCTGCGTTGTATATATTCATGCAAAATACTGTAACAAGCTTAAGTCTTCATGTAACTCTTGCGCCCGGCTACCCATGGGTTTGGCGCGCATTAACAAATAAATAAACAAACTATGTCATCACAAATTTTGTTGTACCGAGATGTGCATCATCAGCGCTACAAGGTTCCCAGATTCAGATGGATGCGTTCAACTTCTTTTTAAAAAAAAAAAATTGAGGTGATTCAGGAAAAGATTACACAATCATCTTTTAATAAATCTGAGTCTAGAAAGGATTGCAGTAGATCTGTGGAATCTGGTGGCTTACCGGTTGGAGAACCTTTCGGTTTTCCAAGGCAAAGGAAGAGACAGTACGATCTCTTCTTCTGAATTTGAAGCCCACTAAAGATACTCAATTTCCTATGCCATCCTGTGTGGCCAAAAGGCTTGCATCAGATATATCAACTTTTCTGACTGATTTTGTGAACAAATCCTTATCTTTAGGCTTCGTACCGACAATGCTGAAAAAATCAGTGGTTACTCCTCTTCTAAAAATAAATCTAAGTTAGATCCTCAGATCTGCAGAACTATTGGCCAGTGGCAGGACTACCCTGGCCAGATATGATTAACATCTCAATTGCAGGAGTACGTGGAGAGGGAGGCTTTGTTGGACCTTCAGTCAGGCTTCCAGCTTGGCTTTGGTACAGAGACGGCTCTGCTGACTGTGTGGGATGACCTCCGTCAGGTGGTAGATCAGGGAGTGGAGGGGTTATCTCTTCTGATTATGTTAGATCTGTCAGCGGCGTTTGATACGGTGGACCATGGTAGTATGTTGCAACGCCTCAGTGAGATCGGCAATGTCTCTGGACAAGTATTGGGGTGGTTTAGGTCCTTTTTGACAGATCAGGAACAGTTTAGACTTAGGGGCTATCTTTCAGATTCCCTTCCACAGACCTGTGGTGTCCCACAGGGCGCTTCTCTTTTTCCCCTTATTTTTAACTTATACGTGAGACCTCTTATAGAAATCCTGAGGAAACACAAAGTGAAATTTCACTCGTATGCGGATGATACCCAGGCATTAATAAAAATTGGGAGGACAGGGGAGACTTTTGAAATAGTTGAATGTTGCGTGCTTGAAGGAAGTTCAAACATGGAAGTGTTCTAACTGGCTTTTGCTGAATGCTGGGAAACCTGAGGTGGCACTGTTTGGTCCAAAACATCGACTTGAAAATTGTAGGCACCCTCCGTCCCCCTGCTTTTTGGGCTCACATCTGGCTTTAGCAACCTAGATCAAAAAATCTAGGTTGCATTTGGGAGGAGGACCAGGGGAGCAAAGCGCAGCTGAGTGTGAAGGTTCAATCTGTTTTTTGCACCTTACGTTTGTTAAGACAGGTCCTTCCTTTTATATCTTCTAAGGACTATGCAGCAGTTATAGGTACCCTTAAAAACTCACGTTTGGACTTTTGCAATGCTCTGTTGACAGGTATTTCCGATTACTCGAGTCCAGAGACTGCAAATAGCCCAAAATGCAGCCATAAGACATATCTTTGGGGTATCTAAATCTTCTCCAATTTCAGACTTGGGGCGTCACTGGCTTGCAGTGAAGGAGCGGATCAATTTAAAAATCCTTTGCATGGTATTAAAATCATCTGTTAATCAGTTGGCTCCCAGCTATCTTGTTGATAAAAATTAATTCGTTTACGCCGTCTCGCCAGCCGCACTCTGGTCATAAGCTGCTGCTGCAGGTCCCGCCTTCCAAATATGTGTTTAGTGGTGACCGAAGTTTTGGAATATACGGTCCAAAGCTGTGGAATAAGCTCTGAATATTAAAAACATGAACTGCTTTTCTTAAAGCTCAACATCTTTTTTGTTAAACCTGGGAAACTTGGTAAACTGGTTGGTTTGCTTGGGTATCGCTTGTGGAACCTCGTAAGATGCTTCTAGATGATTGACCTCTGGTTCACCCCTTCATGTTCCAGCTGCGCCCAGATACGATTGGGTTCATTCGGTGCACGTTATAAATGGTTCAACTGAATAAGAAAATGCTGTGCGGATACAGATGTAAAAAAGGCAATTACCAGGCCCTTAAGATTCTGACCAGCCAGTCGGTGGACAGGGGGGTCTCTGATGCTTTGTATTTTTTTGCAGCCTCTCCTCAAGAATGCGGTGGAATTAAGGGAGGTTGATCGTGGCGTAAAGGCAACTGGAACATTATGCCTACCATAACAGAGATGCGCTGTGCGTCTCTGCCCTGCAGCTGCTGCCCCCTGAGGCACGCTCATGTCCGGGTTATAAGCGGCTGCTCCTCTGCTTTTGCTGCATTTGGAGAGGATACACAGAGCAACGCTGTTGTGCTGTTCCTCTCTTGCACACAGCAATACTGAAGTCCTCGGGTGTGCTGGGACATTGGTATTTCCCTCTGCTGGAACTCCCTTCACATTTCTGTTCCCTTTGCCACACTTGCACCTACCTCTGTAGGAACATGCGTTGGCTGCATGATTATTGCTGAACACATGTATTTCTAATCCTGTGACTTAGAACAGTGCTGAGCATCTCATTTGTTTAATTTCTTTCTTTCCGTCTTTCTATCTTTGTCACCTTGTTACTTCCTAGCCTCAGTATAAGTGTTTAGCGTAGATGTACTTCATTTTTGAGCTATGTAAAACTCTGTTGTCCAAAATGTCCTTTAAAAATAATGCTGATTACAAAAATGGCGGGGCGCAGTGATCATAGTTCACTTTTGACTGCATCCACATTTCCCTCCCTACTTATCTTTTGGTGCCCCCCGCCCCCCGCAATCCCCCTGCAACCCCTGAGCCCATCACACCGAACAAGGGAAGCAGGGGACACCCCGCAACCCCTGCTCCCCTTGTTCGGTGTAATGGGAGTCGCCATGTTTAGTACCTCTTTTGGTGGGGTTCCCTTCATTTCAACGGTGCATAGTATATTCTATATTTGCACTACTCCCTTTTAGATTGTCATCCCATCACCTTTGGCAGCGCTCTCAGGCTTCTCCTTGCTATGTGGGAGAAGGCCATTCGGTTCTGGTTTCCCCTTTTCCAATCCACCCGTTTTTGGGATGTTTGACCCTTCTGTCTTGCAGCTTCTTAAGCTCAAGTGTGTCAGATTTGGTGGTCATTACTTTGCTTTACCGCTCAAGAAGGGACAGACCTGCCCTGCCTCTTTGTACTGTTTTTTTTCCAGCCCATAAATGAACAGCATTTCATGGATTACTTATTATGCACCATACCATTATTAGCTGCAGCTGCATTGGTTGTGTTGGACAAGAGACCGAATTGGAAGATGGCAAGAAAATCGGACTAATTTACTGGCAGCCTCGGAATGGACTCTGCTCTCATTGCTCTGCTACCTCGGGGACTCTACGAGGGGCTGGCAGGCCTGTTGCAACCAGCCAGAGTGCTTCCCCTGCTCTGTGCAGTCTCTTGTGCCCCAAATGGAGGCAGATTATATATTAGTTTGCCTATTAAACTAAGGTCATCCCTGCAGGCCCAACAGCTGTTCCAGCCTGGAGAGCTTTTGCCCCCATCCCCGCAGTCCAATCCGCTGCTGGTCAGGAAATTCTTTTTAATGTGCATCAGTCTTACCTTGGTTGAACATCCATGAATCAAACACATTAGACTAAGGGGTACAGGATGTCTTCTTCTCAAATCAAGCAATCGTATCAAATATAAAGAGGCCTTTTCCTTGGGGTTAGCGCATTGATGCTAGACTTCTATGTTTGGTGCTAATGTAGGTTGAGCTAAAGCCGGTAATCCTGGAGTCTGCTTCTACACCCCACATAAGATCTTGGAATTCGCACAATCTCTTTCGAGTGCCCTCCTAGGTCCGGTTCGACATTGTGACTGGATCTAGGTTTCATACAATGGTATAACCAAGATGGGTGGCCTAGACAACCCATATGGCCTCATAGGAGCTGTATTTTGAAATGCCTGCCATGTTCTCTTTTTGCCTGGAACAGCCTATGATCCATACCATCTTTATTTACCCGATCTACCGTACAGGACATAGGCCCTCCTTACGAGTTCAGAGTGGTAAAAAGTGGAGGTAGCAGAATTACTGCCACTTTTACCGCTCCACCATATTCCGAATTTGGCCTTGGAGTGGAGGATTTACCTCCAACATAATGCTGGAGGTATATCGCCCAGCTTTCTGCAGAAAAAGCAGCCAAATTACCGCTGGCAGTAATTCCGCCGAAATCCCCGTGGAGTCCTTCAGACTCCAAAAAATGGGAACTAACTTAGCCTACCACCATTTATAATCCAGCAATAAATCTGCCAGACCAACTAACGTAATTCTGTTTGGTGTTATTCCGGTGGATTTGCCACCGGAATATCGCCAAACTCGTAATGAGGGCCCTAATGATGATGGATGCTGACAGATATCCCTGGAGTTACCATTATGCAGGGTGCTCTAGATGGTGTTGCTAGTTATTGGCTGCTACAGTACAGTGTGTGCTGGGTGTCCTCGAGGTTGTTGGGGTCCTACTTTGCAGGGCCTCTGCCGTTCGCCAGATATTTAGCCGGAAACATGGCACTCGCTGCCACATGTCATCGTATTTTTCCTCAAACCTTTCTCTTGCTACTAAAAGAAGTTTGATTGGAAAGGTCTCATGTTAGTTTATATAGCTCTCTCCTTCTCATTTCAAAATGCAAAACCCATTATTGTCAATTCATTTTAAAAGTGACAGTGCCTCTGTTGAATAGTGTACACAGCCATGATCATAAACATTGAATAAAATGCACTCCGTTATATTCAAATGTGGAGTGCTAATCCCTCAAACAGTGTGTACTGTGCCGGAGGGAGCACCGCCCCTCGAGATGAAACCCCATGAAGAGGGCACAATTTAAAATTATACTTTCCTAAAAGTATTTGGGTATGATGTATGGTCAAAGGACCGTCATCTTCCTCTCTGGTATTCCCTCATGAATGTGTCTATTGATCTCCTCTGCCCCCTAATTTCTGTGCACAGGTCACAACCTTTGTTTGGAATGGTGGTAGGGGCTCTGGCATCTTTAAATTAATAATTAAATATAATAATTAAATTAGTTTCACAATACTTTCAGGAATCACAACGCACTTCCAATTAATTGATACTTAAATAAGCTCGCCCTGATAAATCATGTGATCCATTTCCGTCCCAGAGAGGTCATGGTACCCTTCCCTCATATAATTGAAATGGGATTTAACTATTAAGTTCATAGAGGATATTTTCCTTTTCTGGTTGCTTAGAAAATCAGCTGTTGATGTATCGGCAGGAATTTCGAGGCATCACCATGCCCTTACATGTCTGTCAGGACTCTAATGTAAATTGCTTGATTGATGTTTCCTTAACTTTAGTAAGTACACAAAGGTGGGTGGAACAGGATATTCTCTCATGTAAGCCTTGATTTTACCCCTCCCCACATCCAGCCCATTTATCAATCTCTCCATCTGCATTTATTAAGTCCAGAACATGTCTAAGTAACACCTTCTTATCCACCAGCATTACCCCATTTGCACCAGAACCATCATCTCCTGCTTTCATTGTCAATCATGCTTTATCCATGATTTTAACCAACCATGCTTTATCCATGATTTTAACCAACCATGCTTTATCCATAATCCATGATAAGGTTAACCATTGAAAAAGTGGTAAATGGCTTAGGGATATGACCCTTAATTGGTTGAGTTTTCTCTCTGATCGAACACAAATGGTCAATATTAGTCCTTATACGTCAGAACCCATTGTTTGGTTGAGGTGTGCCACAGGGTTAGCACGGTCACTTTTACTGTTCAATCTGTATTTGCAGCCTTTGATGAGGATCTTACAAATGTTTCAGTTAAAATCACACTTGTATGCATGTACACATATATACAGATTTCTGTCAATGTTTCTGGCCCCTCCCTGTCTTGCTAAAAGGTTTAACAAAGGTTCATAAGGGGCTGACTAATAATGTCCTCCAACTCAACCCAAGGAAAACCAAGGTCTTATTGCTTGCGCTAAGATTGTTTCTAGATAACCCACACTTTGTGCTAGCCCTCTTTTACTCTTTGGGCTTCCAACTTCATATGCATCAAAGGTGAGACATCTGTGGATTATATGGGATTCAGAATTCTAATTCTCATCACAGATTAATTAAGTCGCTTGAACTGCCTTCTTTTGCTTTTGCCTACTGAAAAGCGCTCTGCCATCCCCAAACAATATTGGCAAGCGGTTAACGGTACCCTAATCAACTCGTACATTGATTATGGTAACGCTTTATATGCTGGTCTTCCAAACTATCAAGTGTCAAGGCTTCAAAAGAATACAAATGCAGCAGTGCCTCTCATTTTTCAGCTTCCTAAAGTTAACTTCATTGGTTTCCGTTGGAGCAGAGGATGCAGCTTAAAAACCTCTACTGGGCCTGTAAGGGCAATCGCATTGCGCTGCTAAAGTGGCATCAGCAAGTAAGGTGTTTAAGGTCACCGCACAGCAACCTCCTAGCAATTCCTTGCACTCACTGTTTCAGGGGCGATAGACACTTTGCGGTAATTGGTCCCACATTGTGGAATAAGCTCCCTGTGAAGCTACGCAAGGCTGACACGCTATTGACTTTTTTGAGGAAAAAAAAATCTAATTCTCTTTTCTGCTGATCTCTTCATGGTTGCGTTGTCTGCTTCTTGTGTTTTGAAATCTACACCGATCTACAGGGTGTCCTGTCCAGTTCCCTACGTATTAGCGTGTGATAAATATACAAATATAAAATAATTTAAGTGCCCATGCCTATCCCTGATGGTTCATGGTTAGCCAAGCTCTAAAGGATCTGGGAGAACAAATCAAGTCCATGATACTATGGACAACATTTGACCATGGCTGGTTATCCATGGCCTGTCCCTCACTTCAAAACAGACCGCAACGTACATTTTTTCAAAAAGAATAGAAATACAGTTAAAACACCATCAGTTTCAAATAGGTCTTGAGCTATGAAAAAATGTAAGAAAATATCTATACATTGCTACAACCAAATCAAATGTTTGTGACACAGAGGTTAAAATGTGTGTAGAGATATTAGATGATCAGTCGTCATGTTTGTTTATTCCATGTTCATTTTACCTAGTGTGATTTTCTTGGATGATGACCATGGTTAATGATAGTCATCCCGAAAGTGCACAGTTCCAAATACTATTGTGTGGCTGAAAAAGCCCCCTTCCCGCCCCTCCCCACCCCGAAAAGGGATGTCAGCAATATCGTAGTATTCATTGCACACAGCCAACCACTAGGAAATAGGACACCATACAAAAACATGGAAAACATACCTTTCATTGTGCATCAGGGTTTCCTGTTAGGAAAGAAGTGGCTCTAGGGGCAGGTCCATCCTTCAGAGGTACTTAACAATAGCAAGATGATTTAATAGTATAGTAAAACGATCTCAATGGTGCTATATGTTAGACATTTATGTGTGTGCTGAAAACTGTTAGAAATATATTTATTCATGATGGAATTTAATCCTAACTCTTTGTAAATGTGTGTAGGATGGTGGATATGTAAAGATGATCTGCACTGGGCAACAAAATGTGCAGTTCTCTATTCTGGTGGTAGAGGTCTATGATATGCCCTGCATGGCATACGAGTTATGCAACCTGCTCCTTTCACATTGATTGTGTTAATAAAATGATTTAGATTAACTCAATTTTAGGGGATGCATGGAAAGGGGATCATTGGAGTTGGACTAAAATTAATTCTGATGTTAGTCTAGAATCTAGCAATAAGAAGTGCTTAACAATATTAACTAATTGTAAAAGAAATACACAATTTCCTTCCAAACATGAACATCCCTCTTCTTAATTAACCACACCACCATGGACAACCGAAGAACTAAGCAAGGGCCAAATCCCAATTCATCCCAAATATTTATTATTTTCAAACGTTTGTTGCATCTCGTATGCCTTTTGCTACGTCTTACTATTCCCGCACAGTTTATCAGAGGATGATGAAGTGTACCTCTGTGTCTCCCATGAGCATGCCCATCTTTCAAAAGAGCTACAACTAAAATTAATGGTTGGTGTGTATCCTTGGTGGTCAAATTTGAAACATAAGAATGGGTAGTAGAGGGTTGAGCTGCAGTAATACTTAAGCGTACTAGAGAACTGTAAACCTAAGCCTGTGATTTACTGTATTTACAGCAAAAGCATGGGCAAAATTAAGTTGAATTAAATATGCTATACAGAGTAGATCTAAAGAAGTAACGAGTCCTCTTTGTGCTGTGTTGATGAGCTAAAATGTGTAAATACAATGTTCAGTTTGGGCGGACACAGAATGAATATAAAATTATAAAAGGCTACTGTTTTAGATTTCAAATGTTTGACGTAGAAATCATAACTCTTCATAAATGGTGGGAGATATCTACAAGAAAAACAATAACTTCTCTGTTTATCAATAAAAGAGCCAACGGTGTGCAACGAGAAATGATCTAAAGTTGGGTATTTTAGGAAGACATGGTAATTACCCCAGTGAATTCTGAGGTTATATGATTGTAATGGAATAGCCGTTCACCTGAGTAGGTGGGACGCTCACCAGGCTTCCAAAATTAGTGGCTGAAATGATGAATATGAAGGATGTCTCTTGCCCAACAGCATTTTAGCCCTTAGGCACTCGTTCATTGGGTTCCATCAGACCTGGAAGTTATAGGCTTCGGTATGTGCCATGGTCTCTACCACTCCTATAGAAAGTGCCATAACTGAGATGGAACTTGCATGTATTGTCCAATTATGGGCTCAGTGTTTGTCAAATGTTTTTGGATTTCATGCCTTCCGGCGCGATAAAACTGTGCTACATGTTTGCTCTGATGATGGCGGTGTGTACGGTTATACTGGTGTACTGCAAGGATATGTAAACAAGGAGACTGATGGTACTCTTACGTCCCGTCCCCTTGCCTCCATACTGTATGGGCATCCCTTGCGAGGGACGGGTGACGGAACCGTTTTCACCAGAAAAAATCTTCTTCCCCTTTAAATTTAGAGGCACGGACCCGGGAGCATGTGCTCGGCTGACTCGCTCACTGCCGCCACTCCTCAGTCCCCTTTTCTGCGTTGACAGGAACGGGCCGAATTCACCAGCGCTCCTGGGTTTGGCTCCGGCCATGTAATACCACACGCTCTTCCCCGGATATTCTTCTATCTTTGTCTTTTTCTTCTTAATAGGTACTTGGTCCTCCGACGCCACGCTCCTCCCTGGCGCATGTCGACTTCAGCGGGCTTCAGCAGGTGTCCAACCTGCGAGGGGCTCCCCCTACATCCGACCCTCACACCCTTTGCCTCTGCTGCCTTGGCCCAGACCACGGCTGGGAAGGTAGTTCCACATGCAACGCACTGACTGCACGGGCACTGAAGAACATGCTAGCTAGGTGGAGGGAGCTCCTCGAAAGAGCCGGGGAGGGCCCAAAGGACTTTGTCAAACATTGCTCGAGGCCGAAGGAAAGGCTTCTATTCACCATTGCACCCCATAAGGGTGACTCCTGCCCAAGGAAGAGCCGGACCGGGAGGGACCCTTTGGGTTCTAACACTGGCACATGCACCGAGGCTAGTCCAACTACCAGCCTCAGGGCCGAGGGGGTCTCCGGATCCTTCCTGTGCCGAGGGACTGCAAGGTTCTTCTACCTCCCGAGGGGCAACACCCTAATACTGGCATCACATCCAAGGGGGCGCCATCACGCAGCACTACCGGCAGTTCAGCCGGGGGCGATACGCCTTCCAGGCCTAGGCCTGATGTGCGGGATAGGCCTTATGTTGCAATACTAAGCGTCTTGGGCTGTGCTGGGTCCGATGAGCTAGGCACCTCTACTTTGGCACGTGGCACGCAGCTCCACAATATGGCCTCCGCGCCAAATAAAATGGCAGCTTGCCCGATACCCCCCCTCTGGCAGAGCAGGTGGAGGAACAAGTCATAATGTGGGACTAACGTCAACCAGGTATGTGGCCTACGGCTCCCATCAGCAGCGCAGGGCAGATTCCCCCTGTACCCCTGGCAGTGTGTGCCCTGGCTTCAGCAGCCTGTGACCAGCCCATCAATATCTCCTGCCACCTCTGTGGCCTCAGAGTACCGGCTCTTCGAAAGGTTCCTAGGGCTGATGTGAACCTCCCGGATGGGGGCCATCCTCTGGAATGGCATCAGGGACAGAATCCCTCAGGCCACCCCACCAGTACCCATAGTCCTTCCTCCGAGGGCTCCGGGACCACAGTCCCCGGCGCAGATGCCCTGCCCCAGCCGGCTCCTCAGATACCGGCTTCCCCACCTCCCACAGCTCAAGCAGTTACACACCGGCCTCCGCAGCAGCACTGGCTCTGGTCTCCACTCCGCAGGCCACAGTGCCCCGCAGTCCGCCACCAGCTCCAGACCCCCCCCGGCCGAGCCTGGCGGACACAGACCCCGACATGCCATATTCAGCCAGGGCCTTCCACTAACGCCTTGCAGGTTTGGCAGAGTATTTGGGCCTTCCTTAGCTTTAGCTAGAGCAACCCAAGGAGGGGCTCTTAGCAGAGGTCCTCACCCTATGACCCCCCCCCTCCAAGACGGGGATCCCGATGCAGAGAGATATAGTTGCCTTGGCCAAGAAGGGGTGGCTCAAGCCACACTCTGCCCAGCATGTCTACCGGTGCCTCGACGCCAAGTACAGGCAGATAGGGGTGGGGGGGGCGACAGTCTTGCCTTCGGCGCATCATCAACTGCACCCTACAAAGCCAAGCGTGCTTTAGGACGGGACTAGGAGAAGCTAGGCTGGCAGCGCCTGTCATTGTGGAATCCTCCTTGGCCCACATCAATACCTTTGCCCGGGCCAGCCGAGTTGTCATACATGTAAAGGACGGCCTGGCTCTGGGCTACTAAGCTTAATTCTAGTGTCCAGGAAATGCTTACTGGACCTTCCCTTCGAGGGCAGAGACCTATTTCACTCCACCAGAGTGGAGGACTTTGATAAAAGGAGGAACAGCTTGCAAACTGCGAGGTCTTTATCGAGCCTTACGAAGGCCACACTCAAAACCTCACCCAGTCGCAGCCACGCTCTGACAGGGGTGGGCGTTTGACAGGTTCCGAAGCTTCCTAGGGCATAGGTCCAGACGGCCTGAAACGTGCTCCGAGGCAGCATCAGAGGAGACAACAAAAAGGGGGGAGGAAGCAAGGGATTCTTCCAATCTCCCTCCTCTGCAACAGCCTCAGATGAAAAAAGGGCTTGACCTGCCCCTTTGGGTCCACGTGTCTCCGGTTGGGTCAGCCTTGCCCCTCACATGCATTTTTGGCACCAGAAGTGTTCGGACCCGTGGACCCTCTCTGTAGTTTCCACAGGGTACCACCTACCTGTCCCTTCCTCTCGTCCCACAGAGTGGGACAGCAACTCTGTTGGCAGAGATCTGTGCCCTCGTCGAGAGCCAGGTGGTGGAAGAAGTCCCAGCCTCCCAGCGAGTTTGGGGTTTCTATTCCAGGACTTTGCCATACAGAAGAAAAACCAGGCTGGCTTGAGAGTTGTGTTGGACCTTTCCAACCTCAACCTCTCCCTTCCTCTGCAAGAATTCAAGATGGTTATGCCAGGTCTCATCGCGCAGACCCTGGACAGGGGTGACTGGATGTGCTCCCTGGGTCTGAAGGACGCTTATCCACAGGTCCCGATCTGGCAACCTCATTGGCCCTTACTGTGGTTCAGGATCATGAGTTGCCATTTCCAATACAAGGTGCTTCCCTTCGGCCTCAACTCAGCCCGAGGGTTTTCACCAGATTAATGAACACAGTGGCAGCCTCCTCCGGGCCCAGGGCCACCACGTCTACCCATACCTGAACGACTGGCTCGTCCAAGCCACATCCCGGGAGGCGGTCCTGCATACCTCCTCCGCATTGATGAACACACTCCACCACCTTGTGTTCAATATCAAGAAGCTGCAGCCTACGCAGAGCCAGACCTTCCTGGGCCTCATCTGGGACACAAGCTCCGAGAGAGCCTTTCCCACGTAGGACAACGTCAGGGGCCATTAAGAGGGCCGCTACTCACTTCCTCTCCAGGACAGTGACCTCGGCCGGGTGGTACCAACACTTGCTGCGGATCATGGTCGGCGGTCCTGCTGGCCGTACCCCACACAAGACTCAGGGTGTGGAGATTGCAGCTGCACTTCGCAGCCTCATGGAATCAGGAGAAGGGCTCCCAGGTAGAGGCAGTTAGAATTCCTCCGTTCTCCGCTCGGACTGAAACCTGCGGATGGGCAAGCCCTTCCGGCAGCCTACTCCTCACGTCACCGTCACTACGAATTTTCCCTGGAGGGCCGGGGCGCTACCCTTGGCAGCCACGGAGTCCATGGAGTCTGAACTGGGCAGGAGCAGAAGTCTTGCATCAATTGGCTGGAGCTGTGGGCCATTTGGGTGGCCCTCAAGGCCTTTCATCCTCTCTTTGGGGTAAGGCAGTACTTATCCATATGGACAACTCCACCAGCATGTACTATGGCAACAAGCAGGGGGGTACCAAGTCCCCTCCACTATGCAACCTAGTGATCAGACTGTGGGAATGGCCACTGGAGAACATCTACCTCATGGCTGTTCACCTCCAGGGGGAGTCCAACCGGGAGGCGAACAGGCTCAGAATACTGGGAGTGGACAATTACGAGTGGCAATTGAATGACCAGGTGCTGAAGGAGATCTTCCTCAGATGGGGGCTCCCTGAGTGGCTGTTTGCCTCCCTGAACAGGAGATGCCAGCTATTCACCTTGTGGCAGAGTTGGGGCCCCGGCTCTCTGGGCGACGCATTTCAGATACAGTGGAATGGCATTAGGGCGTACGACTTCCCGTCCGCACCCCTGGTCCACCCGGTGGCCTGCAAGATAGAGGAGCCTCGTCACCTCAGCATAGCTCCCTGGTGGCCGGCGAGACCGTGGTTCTCTGAACGGCTCAGCCTATCGGACAGACCTCCCATTCACCTACCGCTGGGCCCAGCTCCTCTCCTGGCACAGCAGGGGGGCAGAGTAGTCCACCTTGCACCTCACAAACTGGCCCTCACAGCGTGGTTCCTGAACAGGTCACCCTGAAACACTGGAGTCTTTCTCAGGCTAACCTAGATATCATTTGGGTTCCAGAAGAAAGGCTAACCGGACCCAGTGCAAGAACAAATGATCTAGATTCTGCCATTAGTCCGACTCTGAAGAGATCGACCCCCTTAAGTGCACTTTGGATGACGTACTTTCATTCTCGGCACACCTTGCCTACGGTGGCATAAGGTGGACACATGCCACACTTTTTTGGCAGCCATCGTGGCTTTCAGGAACTGAGGAGGGAATATTCCCCTCCTCCAACCCGGACATCAAGCGACATCTGGCGGGCCTCCACAGGCTGTACCCACTTATAAAGAAACAACACCCTGTGTGGGACCTCAATGCAGTGTGGAGCGCCTTGGCGCACAATCCATTCGAGCCACTGGCGTTCGCGGACATCAGGCTGGTCACCATTAAGACAGCTCTACTGGTGGGCCTCACCACTGCTCGCAGGGTCGGCGAGATACAGGCTCTGGTGGCATCAGAGCTATACATGACTTTTCACAAGGACAAGGTAGTCTACGGACACACCCGGCTTTCCTACCCAAGGTAACCTCCTCTTTATATCTTAACGAGGAGATCGCCTTACCCACATTCTTCGCTGATCCCTCAGAAGGTCTTGCACTGTCTGGATATCAGGCGCGCTCTTAGGTACTATCCAGACAAGACCAAGGACTTCTGCAATTCAGATGCCCTATTTGTCTCATTCGGTGGGTCAAGGCCTGGCCATCAGGCTTCCAAGGCTTCCATAGCAAAGTGGATGGTTTAATGGCTTGTGCTGCCTACGAGAGGCAGCACAAGCCTTTGCCCTGCGAACATGCATGCCCACGCTGTCAGGGCCAAGGCCACGGCCATTGAATTCCAACGGCATGTCCCGTTGCAGGTCATCAGCAGGGGGGGCCACCTCGGCCTCCCCCTCAGCTTTCTGTAAACACTACTGTTTGGACGCCGCCTTAGATCAGATGCGGCCTTCGGACAGGTGGTTCTAAGGAACTTGCTTGATTAAGGAGGCTCTCCTCTCCACCCTCAGGCTGCATTCAATTGTAATCGTCCATACAGTATGGAGGAAAGGGGATGGGACGTAGGAGTAATTAATAGTAAGTCACTGTAGTGACTAACATGCTCTTAGTCCATAGTCCCCTTTCCTCTATACGTCCCATCATCCTCCCCCTAATAATACTGGAGTTATTAGACAGTGTTGACTGTTGTCGACACGTCACTGGGGACTGAGCAGTGGTGGGAGTGGGCGGAGTCAGGCAAGCGCATGCAAGGGCCGCGCCCCTGTGCGCTTCTAAATTTAAAAGGGAAGATTTTTTCTAGTGAAAAAGGTTCAGTCTCCCGTCCCTCGCGATGGGCGCCTCTAGGGTATGGAGTAAAGGGGAATATGGACTAAGAGTACGTTAGTCACTATGGTGAGTAACTAACTATTAATTTTTATTTATTGAATGTATGTTCAGCGCATGTATTTTTGTTAGCCCATATTCATAGTGCACGCTGTCACTGCAGAGAGGCCTCACGACGCTAAAGGCAGATAAAGGAAAAAGAAAGATTGTATTTGTGCTACGATAATGGTATAAGTATTCTATCTTTCAAGGTGTTTTTTCTTTTTGAAAATGAAATGGTCATTCATTTTTCTTAATGTTTGTAGGCAATTCCATAAATTAGTTGCCTAGTATAAAAGGGTCCTCCTCCGAGCTTTCCTGTATTGATTTTTAGCAAGACTTACAAGTTACCATTTTACAAGCGCATTTGTTTCACATAGTGCGACAGTGGCATTGCCATTAGTGTTTGTAGACTTTGTCATTGATGAAATAGTAACCTATAACATTAAAAGACAGACTGTTTAATAAAAATGGTATGAAAGCATATGAAGTAAAAACCTTGTTTTTCATTGGGTGCATTTAGGTCCAGTTTTGGTTAAAGCCAGCAGTACCCATGGACGGAGCTTCGATAAAGACAACAGCCACATGGCTAGCTATTCCCAGAGGTCCCGGAATCGTTGGAGTAACCTCAGTAGTCTCAGCACAGACAGTGGTATAGTGGGTACAAGTGATGAAAAAGATGACATTGAAATTAGTAGTCCGAGGAGCCCAAAATCTGCAGAGGTGGAGAGGACAGACAGTGGCATTGGCCATGCGCTTGCCAAGAAGTGGAGGAATCGGGCCGCTGAAACGTTGGCATCCTTGCAGGCCTGGGAGGCTCATAGGCCATGCACAGACTGTGGCGAGAGAGAATTTACCTCTGAAATCGAAGCGCAAAGCAGAATCAAGAGAAGGGAAAACTTGTGTGACAAATGCCTGAAGCGCAGGACCGAGCGCAAGGAAGCGGTCCTGGAGTTCATTAACACCGAGTCTAGCTATGGGGAGGATCTGCGGATCATCAAGGAAGAGTTCTACCTTCCAATGCAGACTGCCGGGTTACTAACGCAAGAGCAGCTGTCGGTGGTGTTCAGCAATATACAAGAGCTGATTGACCTCAATGAGAAGTTTTTGGAGTGCCTCCAGGAGGAAATCGACCAAGCGTTTGATCAGGTACGGATCTCTTACATAGCTTTACACTGAACCGTTAATACTAATGGCTAATGCACACTCTACTTTAAAACTGATTACAACATTAATGCTTCATGCTGGGAAATGTAACAAGTAGCGGAAGCCACTTCAAGCACTCTTAAGACCTTAATTACCTAATTAATTTGACTCATTTAGCTCGCAAACAATCGTGAATCTGTGAGAGGCTGGCTGATCTTCCTAGAGTGTAGCCGTAGTACGGGCATGCCTTGTATTATTGCAAATTAAGTCATTTAATATCGTCCTATAAAAAATAAATCTATGGCAGTATTATTAAGAAGGTGCTCCATGCTACAGAGGAGAGAATTTGTGGAGGAACTGTTGAACGTAATTTGAGTGATTTTTATCCCCCCCCCTCTCCACAGGTCTCTGAGCGGATCTGTGGCAGCTCCCCCAGGAGAATCCATGCTTGGAGGACCTTTCTGATTCACACATTAAGGGCAATTGAACCCCACCCACCAAAAGTTATCCTTGTATAAATTGCAATGGTATTTTCCCCCTTCACTCCCCCCCCCCCCCCTCCTTTCTCCTATACTTTCATATGTAGAGGGTGAGCGCAAGCTGATAGGTACTATAGATACTATAGAGAACAGACTGCTGATTGGATACAGGAAGACCATGTAAGTGTCTATCCTCCGCCATCATTTTTGGCAGGAAGATGTTTTTAAATCTTGGGACAGTAAACTAAACAAATGGTCTCAGGATTTAAAAAAGGTGTGTAAAATGATCTTTAGTCTTTGCTACCAAGCTGAGGTTTCTTGCAGCGCTCACTGTTACAGAAGTAATTTAAGCACATTTTACCAAAGCAGCATCCATGGTGTTGCATCGCTAGCATTGTAGTCTGTAGTCTGTAGCCTGTAGCAGTGGTCCCTGCCTTTTTAGGATGGTTGTGTACTGCACCACCTCTCTTTATCCAGATTTTAAAGAGACCATCTCCATGAGTGACAGGAGGCCTTATTCAGCTTCCCTATAACATAAACCTTCTCACTACTATCGATGTGCACTGGCGATGATTGAGCTATCCCTAGCCCACATCCACAGTACAGATTTGTACCCGGCCTCTGGAGCAAAAGCCCCGAAGATGGGCACAAACTGAAGTGCTCTTCTTGGCCTTGTCCCCTCCTCCACCCTATCTTTCACGCAGGCTGGGGGTCCGAAAACAGTACAAATCACTTGACAATTCCCTTTCAAGGTAGAGCTGGTATTCTACTACTTCAAATGAGGGCACAAGCCTAGAACCAGGTACCACGTGGTGTTTTCCTTCCGCAATATCACCGTGCTGAGGAGGAGAGCTAGAACCAGGAGGGCCTCTTTGCTGGTGTATGCAGGAAAGTGGATTGAAAATTGTGTCTGTCTGTCTGTCCCTGTCCCTGTCCCTGTCCCTGTCGCTGTCCGCGCCAGGCAGGACGACTGAGCCCACGAACATCTGTTTTGCAAGTCTGTGCTGGCATGAAATTTGTGCACCATTATAAGCAACAGGAAAAAGTTGGACTGTGCCACTGGCATATATTGTCACTACAAGCAGAATAAAACACATTTTATTCTGCCAATCATGGCAAGTCTGTGTACACAGTATCATATAGGTTTTATAGTGGCATGCTGGCATATATCTGGGCACAGACAGCATGTAAATAGTTGGCCAATACTGGCATCTATTGGCCAGATTGAGCTTGACAATGTTTTTACAGTGGCATGCATTTATAAGCATAGCCAAAAATAAAATGCATTATTGTAGTGGCATGCAGGCATATATTGGTCAGTAGGCATGAAAATATGTTTCTGAAGTGGTAATATAGTACTGGCATATATTGGGTGCAGGCAGCATGGCCACTTACTTTACAGGGCATGACTATTATCCATTGTTGGGCACTGGCAGCATAAACATGTGTTTAGAGGGCAATATTGGCATATATTGTTGACACCGGCCTCATAATACTTTGAACACAGCCAGAATGAAGATATGCTGCAAAATGCAGATGCTTCTATGCCTCATCGATGTCGTGATCTGTCATCTATTGGAGGTTTGCATGGGTTCTCCAGCAAAGGAGATTTGTAGATTGTATTGCTTTATTTAACCAATCTATCTGAAATTTGTACTGTAAAATGCACCATTTGACACTAATATTTTCAGTAATGTTTTGCAGAGGGGCATTCTCTTAAATGGTTCCGACTCGCTCTGTTTGATTTGGGGCAAATGCTTGACCCTCCATTAGTTGTATTCAACTGCTGTCTCTGGCCTATGGTACAGAAACATGGGTTATTTTAATGCATTTTTCAAACACTTCGCTTGCTAGTAATTCAACAGTAGATTAGCAATTTTCATTGATTAATTTATTGTTTGATAGACGTTTACTAACTGTTTTTACTTTATTACTTGGAGATGCAATTATATACAGTATAACAACATGAGCATAACAAGTCCTAACCACCCTTTATATCATATTAATCAATGCTGGCAGTGTATTTCAAGTATCTTGGCTATGCTCTGTCCAGTTTTACAATCATTGATCAATGAATCTGAAAGCGATTCAAGGTCATAAAGGTGTTTACGCTTGAAATGACTAAGTTGCGGGTCATCTGTGGATTCAACATTGTTATTTATCTTCTGCTCTAAATCAATGAAGTGCCCTTTGTGAGTTAGCTAGTGATAATTTGATAATTAGATTGCAGCAGCATACCACTGAGTTTGGTGCACAAAGTACAGGCATACACACATTTTGTAGGCCAATGTTTTTGCTGTCTGCTTGATATTTCTGGGATGTATGTGAACTTACTAATTTCTCCACTAAGGCTGATCTTTACTGCCAGCAAGATCTGCCCTTCAACAGTTCATAGTTTCAAGGAGTAACTCCAGGGCTACATCTCCGTGCAAGGATCTTAGTTCATCTATTTATTCTCTGTATCTCCTTCATTGAGATGGTTATTAAAAATTATAAAATGACACTAAATGTAAAAAAGATTTAAAAAATGCAACAACTTGAGTTATCACTTCTTCAGAAGTTGATCCCGCAGGTTAGGCTCTGATGAACCCATCCGTATCTCTGTGCAGATAGTCAAAGTTCTGTTTTTCCTCAAGAACCCCTTTATTTTGGGTTTGCTGGTCTTTCTTCGAGCTTCAAGTAAGATAATGCTGGCTCCAGGCTTCCTTTGGGGCCTTTTCCGTTAGGAGCCTATGAGGAACTTGGTGATATCTAGTGTCCAGAGAAGGTTGTCTGCCCATAAAGTCCTTATTTCATGGCCCTTGATGAGCTGATTTTTCTGCATACTGTCAGAACTTTGGTTACGTTTTATATCCACTTGCTAGAATAGATGTGTATTGGTTTTTGTTTGAGATTATCCTTCTTTAGTCCTGAGCCTTCATTAATGAGATGACTGTGTTCGCTACTTCTAACATGGACCGACCATGGCCCTTTGAAGTCTTCTTTATTTCACCTGTCAATTTTGACCTTTGAGACAACTGAGATTTGTTTTGTTTGGCTTGGCAAATCCAATCCTTGCCATTGCATAAACATGGTACACACGATGGAGTGAATCCCTTGAGAGGGGTGCTGAGGGGGTGAACATTACAGTGAATGATAAGAGAACTATTCTTTGAATGCTTTGGAGAAAGCAGAGTCTCTTATAAATTGGAGACAAGACTGGGTGTTTAAGATGAGAACATTGAACATGTTGTAGTATGAAGAGGTCACTCTGTTTGAATCCTGTTTGTTCTGGCTAATACTTGCATCATTTATTTGCTCCCAGATGGGCTGGGAAAATTCCTCAACCGTAAAGGCATACCATATCCTGCATCTTTCTCTGATCTCTTATTCGGTTGCAATCTCAGTAGTAGTTGAAAGCATATAGTCCTCAAATCTTAACATTCAGCATGTGAACTATAGTAGTGAAAGGATGCTTGAGTATGCCTGGGTTTCCCAGCTGTGGAGTCAAATGTGTCCAACATCTCCAACAAAAGCCGCAGAGTCCCACATTTTAAGGTAGCATCGCTGAACTTGCGGGTCTATACCATGTAAAGTTCCTCGTTAGGCGACATGTGGGTCACATATGGTCCACCAAACCATTTGCTGCTCCCCTAACTAACCTTTGCCCTGCTGACACAGGGGCTTGCCTTTAGAGTTTAGCTCTTATCTTAACCTTTGTAGTGGTCTTAATTGTACCCAACACTTGACTTTAGAAGGCAAGAAACAGCATCTAAAATCCTACTAAATATCCTTTTGTGGGGGAATTGTTGGCTGCAGCAGAGCATGTGAAAGTACTTGGAAGGAGTCGTAGCTGAAGATACGAGGAGCAACACACATATTGGGTGAGAATAAGGCCGAACTGCAGCAGCTTTGTGGCTGCGACAACCATCTTGAGTTGGTGCCGGCGCCGCAAGATGTCTGATGGATGGCAGCACTGCTGAAGAAGCCCCGACGGCCGTTGCAGTGAAAACTTTGCTTCAGTGTAAGAGGGCCACCCAAGCAAAGCGGAAAGCAAAAGTCTAGAAGATGACAACCTGGGGAGAATTTCCAAGACCCCTTTGGGAATGGGAAGGCTGATAAGCTGAGCGGAAAAATTAAGTAGCCAATAGTGCCCACTTTTTAAAATTGCGCTGAATGGAAAAAAAAGGGCAGTTATTAAAGACTGGCAAAGTGGGTCTGAAAAGTATCTGACGTGAATTGGTGAGATCTTTGTCTCGACGGTGGAGCAGAGAGCTGCTCCGGGTGCTTTACGCTGGTCTGTATTGTTTGGTCAGAGAGGATAAGGGAGAAGTGGCACCATGCCTAAGATGGATGGATGGAGAGCAGCCCTTTTGTATTGCCTACAAAGCAGTCTGGAACAGGACACCAAAATACTTGACAGTTAAACACTACACCTCCGGAGCCTCCTTCACCTCACATAGCAAAACTATCAAAAGGTTGGGGTCTAAGCTAGCCCGTAATGTTAAGACTTGCAAGCAGTCATTCTCCTGCCACGCCAGTGCAAAACACTAAAAACATGGCTACTTTAACAATACCTGCCATACGAATTAAAATCCCCCTCTCCACCAGCAGAGCGATTTGTATTCGGCTTAACAGCCTGGATGGGCTCGACCCTGCTGCCCGTTAAGTTACGCAGGATACCGTGGTTAGTTTGTGTATGGGAGACGTGCACTGGTGTTGTGACAAGGGGCGTAAGCTTCTAATGATGTCAATATTAGGGGCGGCCTTATGATTTACCGCCGCAAGGGCACTTGAGCTTAGGGCAATGGATCAATGGATCAGATTAGCACAAGATGGTGGCTTCCAACGCGTAAGTTTTGCATGTGTAAATGTGAGAAAATCGAAGGTAAGACGCATAGGAAACATTTTTCAGATGGATCAAGATATGCTAAAAAAAAATAATACATGTCCTATCGTATCCATTGCGCCAATACAATTTCGGAGTGAACGTCCCCTTTAAACATTTGTCAAGTTAAAACTCGGGGACTCCTGCATGGGAACCCCTGACAATGCCTGGTTGGGAGACTGAGTCATGTGGTGTCAACATTTGAATGTACATAATAATACTGCAGCATGAACCCTTATTGATAGGTCCTTTGACAGAGGTCTGACATTTAGTGTGTGTGTGTGTGTGTGTGTGTGTGTGCTGCAGTCGCAAAGGTCAGTGGTAGGAGTGTTGGAAGTGACCAGGTTGTTGTGCCTTTATTAGGCTGTTTTCAGACTCTACTACAAGTTTACATGCTTTGCTTTGGCTTTCATGCCTTGTCATACTCTCGCTAGGCCATATTTTGCCATTCTACATGTGGCTTGATTTTATTTTCTTTTTTTTTCTTTTTTTTTATATTGCCGCTCACCCATTCTACTTGCTCACCAAGTGCCCCACTGTAATTTGCTCCCATTTGTCCCACTGTGATTCTGCTCCTTTGTGTCTCACTGTAGTTTTGCTGCTAAGTGTTGCTGCTTTGATGTTTTACTCCCTGTATCTAACTGATTTTTTCTCACTTGTGCCGATTGCTATTAATGCCACGATTTTGTTCCTTGATAGCCAATGTAAGTTGCTTGACTGACTCTTAGATATTGACCATGTGCCATGGTGAATTGTGCCTAGAGACCCCACCAGGACACTGCCCTCTATGTAATCCATACTCTAGGGGTGGGCATACGTCCCAAGGTGATTTGTCTGCTGAGTACCCACTGATGTACACACCCTATGCCTTCCATTCCTCCCTGGGTGCCTCTGGACATCTCTTCACAAGAGCTTTCCCCCGAAGGGAACCACTACTGAAATGTTGCCCAAGGGACCCTTCCAAATCATCGCCATGGGGACACCGGATAGATGCTCCAAGTTGCTCATAAAGTTCTCCACTAACCTCCCCACTATTCTTCTCGCTCTCTATGCTCACACTGTACTCCTAGCAACTAAGTCTTACACATGGCAGTTGAGTAACTTTCCCAACAGACCTCAAACAACACAACGCTACACCCCTACAATCAATTTCCAAGTCACAGTCCCGGCCATTACATCCTAGCACCATGGCCACATAAGGCTACTCTCTGGGCATAATGCCTCTTTGCTCTCAACATAGAACCACCTGCACAAAGAGTTCGAGGTACCTATGGTCTGCAGGCACAGTGAAGCTATCTTGCATTTTCCTTCACCCCACTAACCTATCCCATTCTCTGCCAGAGCATGTGGAGACCATGAACATGGCAGCAGTGAGCATCCTATACCCCAGTAACACAACCTAACATGATAGGGTGGTTTGGGTTGGGTTCATTACGTTTTTTGAAAAGACCACTTCCAAAGTGTTTGTGTTTTGTCTCCGTCAAATTGAATCGAAGGTGGAAAAGACCCGTTGACCTGTAGTGCTTGCCCTACTTCTGCAGGTCTTATTCTTCCAATATTTGTACTTGATTGCAAAGTTGTTTTCAAGACTTCTCCCTTATTTCTTGTCAAAGTCGGTGACATGCTTGCACTCCATGCATCAGCTACTCTGCCTGAATTTTTTATTCTCATGCTTTTGTAGCCCTTGTTTTTCTGGGTCTGGGGCAAGGGTGGACCTTCCTTACCCCAGACCATGGATGAACCACCCTGTAACCACCCCCACCGACCAGCTAGCACATTACACAGAAGAAGAATATTACTTGGTAATTTAAGCATAATAGGAACAAGAGGTTATCACTTTACGTTACGCAAGTCTTAAAAACCTTTCTTTGATCAATAACCTAAGCGCTAATATAGGGGGCATTCATAAGAAACTCCTTCTCACACTTTGTGCACGATAGCATGTGGCTGAAAGCCTTGACTTTGATTATCTCGGTGCTGAAGCTGGAAGGCAGCTTTGGGATTAGACCAAGACAGGATTAATTCCTGCTGAAGTAGTAATGTGTGTATGCATTTCGTAATGAAACTCTTGAATGTGAACTGCTCATGTAAGTTTAGAGAAGCATGTGGACACATTTTCGAGAACTAGTCGAACTAGAGCTGTAAGGGGAACTGTGAATATATCTTGTAGCTTTATGGTAGGCAAGTGCATGCATTTAACTTGGGTGTGCAGTTGCTGGAGCCGTTCTGAGGGTTTTAATGGTCAGTGTCTATTGGTCATCTGTTAGGGGTTGCTCAGAAATAAGGCAGCTTTTTTTAATGTGGCTCTTCTTTCGAAGTGGCCTCTAACATGGAACCAACCCCTCATCAATGGGTCGGGTTCACTCCCTGCAAATCCCCTAACTTCCCTGCCCCAGTCGTTGCTTGCCCATGCCTGCGCGAACCGCTCTATTCCTAACCGGTGCCCATGTCTCCCACCTGCCCGTATCCTCCTTTTGCTCCAAGTCCTCTGCTTACTTGTCCCATGCTGCATCCTACTGGGTGTTGGTCTTCTGCGGGCAGCATTACCTGTGCAGCGCTTCTTTTGTGGGCGCACAGGAAACTCACTCATGAGATCCCACTTGGATGTGTTTAAGCAACATACATGCAGTATTTGTTCCTACAATTTACGAAGCGATAAATTGTTTAGCCCATTATCTGTTCATAGCTTCAGAGAAACACATTCTCGTGGAGAAAGACTGACCCCATATAGAAAAGTGCCTACAATGTAGGTTGTCTGCCATAGGTGGAATTGCTTGTTTATGCAGTAAAATAATGCTACCATTTGAGAGATTACACAGACCACCTTAAATGTTTCCTTCAGGATGAATCTTACATGCAACTGCTCTCAAAATTTCTTTTGGCTAAAGTCATCCTGTGCATTTTGAAGTGAAGAAATAAAAGATGTCCACTAGCGTGGTCCGTAAGCTCCTGCTACTCCTACTGCAAGTTGACAACCTATGATTGCAGTCGAATATCTCGCATGTTCTGATAACTGCTATGAAATAAGACACATTCTGAACTAAACTGCTCCTATGAGGCAACTCTTTGGTTCCCACAGCTATGTTTTGTTAAATACTCTCACGTGACCCTACTTTGGTATGCCTCCAACTGCAACACTGAAATCCTATCTTTCCTGCTCTATTGCTAATTGGCTGTTCACGTGGAAACCTTTTGACTCATGGGTGCTATTTCTGATTGTCCCCATTTCCTGATCATTTACCATCCATTCACGTTCCAGGTCTCAACCAGGTAGTTTAAATGGAGATTCTTCTCTAATTCCTACTAGTATTTTCTCCCTGACTAGTTTGCACAGTTGTTAATTTCTCAAGAAAAAGCAGGCTACGATGTACCGCAGAAAAGGTTGGATGGTAGATAGCCAAATCTTGTTTTTAGTTTAACATAATGGTACTCAACAAACGTTTTGCCACTTGAGCAGGCAGATAAAAAAAAAGATTCCACACGTGACATTTAGATAGATTTCTAAAGATTAGCCATGCGTCACATTTAGATAGAATTGTGGAGATTAGACTGTTGCCATGGGCTGCCCCTTTAAGGCAGACCCACACTGAAGGGACGTCACGGAGGAAGTGACGTTCCGGGACAAAGGAAGAAGGGGGATACGGCAGTTAATGTGTGGAGTTTAAATAAAGCACATGTACCATACCCGCTGGCTCCTGTGTTTCATTTGAAACCGCATCCGTGGTTAACATAGACATACATCACATTTAGATAGAATTGTAAAGATTAGGCATGCGTCACATTTAGAAAGAATCGTGGAGATTAGCCACTGAGAAGACCTTCGAGGAGTGTACCCAATGTACTAACCACCCTGCTCCCCTCATATACACATCCCTTGTACTATACAAACCCCCTGGCTTGCCAAACTACACACAAATGCACACCCAACATAACGAACACTCGCATAAAACAACAAACCCAGGCCCTGGACCTTACCCCTACAGACACAGCAAGCCAGTGCGTACAACCATAACCTTAAATACCATTGAATTTACACACAACACACACCTAACATAACAGACAGACATAAACAAGCAAGCCAGGCACTGCGCGTAACCCTTACGGATACACAAGACAGGCTCAACCACAATCTTAAATACCGGCCAATTTACACATAAAACAGACACACCCGCATCTTAACAGACATTTGCATACTACAGACAACCCGGGCACTGGGCCTCACCCTTACGTATACAAGTCAGTGCACACAATCAACGCATCTGCAACCCAACACACACAGAAGCTAGTTTCTCCTGGTTCTGGATCTATCCTATCCCCTCACTAACCCACGAGTCCTCTTTCTTGCAGAGCTACGTTAGTGCCTCGAGACTGCCCCTGGGTGGTGGCGGTGCACAGTAGAAGTCAACTTGGCATAATATAACATAACGTAACCTCTGGTCACTGACTATTGCAAAACTAAAGACACAAGATTTGCCATAATCTGTAATATGGTTGCACTGTTGACTGCTGCTTGGTGTAGGAAGTGAGGAATCCCTATACAAAAAGTCTGCCTCCCACTTTGTGGACAATATTCGGTATCTGGTCATACCATCGACAACCAAAGCATCGACAGCCATACCATCTAAAAAAAAAAAAAAAAAAAAACATCTAATGCATTTTTTTTTTTAGATGATAAAGGGTTTAATTTAATAAAAATGGGGGTTGAAGGCTAAAAAAAGGGGGATTGGGGAGGGACCACCGATTTTTAGATGCTTTTTTTTAGATGGTATGGCATTGGATGCTTTGGCTGTCGATGGAATGACTATAAACCCAAAATTCCAATATTGATGCAAACCTTGAATGTCTGTCTTGTAATTTGAAACTTAAAATGACCTCATTTTGAGTTTGGATGGACAGCACCCCTGTAGGTAAATATCTGCCCTCATATGCAAAACATATTCTTAATGAACAATCTTATCCATACAGCAAGCAAAAATAAAATGTAAGAAGAAATCCACTATTGTGCATGTATTGTTCACTTAGTGGTTGGAATAGCTAAGTCATCTTCAAGTAGCACTTGAATAGCTAGGAAGCCTGTTAATATCACATTGTTCCTGGTATGATTTCCATTTGCAGAATGCTTTGCAAGTGCTCTTTCGTTGCTACACTACTGATGTTCATGTTTCTGTTCTTAATGCAGGGCGACGACGACCTAATTACTGTCTGCATTGGGGAGATTTTCTTGGAGTTTGTCAACATGCTGCCTTCCTTTCAGACCTACTGCTTGCAACAGTCTGCATCAGTCAACATGCTCAATACCATTGAAAAAGAGAAGGAACTTCTGAGGTAGCTATGCCTAATGTTCATTCAGTCTCAGGAAAGTGTATGTGTGATCTATGCTGATGAAAGCCCATACTCCGAATGCACATGCTTTGTCCCCTTCACTTCTATCAAAGACCGAGGTTAGCCAGATTGAATTCAGCAAATCTTGTCCTCTCACTTATCTCTTTTATGGACTTTGTCTGATACCATGGCCCCAATGTCTGTGATAGGCAACTCTTCTTGCTCCTTTGCTCTATATAGACTAAGTAATAATGTGATTTCCCCCCCTCACCTTTCCCCACCCATGCCGCATCTGAGTATTAGTAGATGTTGGTATTGAAGACTGATTGGACATGGACTAACGGGTTTCAGAATATTTGGGCTACTACATTTTAAAAAACCCCTCATGTAGCCTATGGGTGCTTTCTTTCCAATAGGGGCACTCAAAGTTCTATCTTGATTTGATGGCCCTTATTTCATCTTGCAGCAACTACTGATGTGATCCTTGTTTTACAGTCTGTCTTTCCTGCATTAGAGACCTTGAAAACTGGCCTGCGGCTGACTGGGCTCATTCACTGCATTGTTCTCTAGCACTCTGCCTCCTGTTTAGCTTGCCTACACCCCAGAAATCCTATAGGACAGGAGAATTGAGCAGCAATCTTTTGCACAGAAACAGGAAGAGTTGCCATAGAGCCACATGCACCCCCTAGTGCTTTCTTTTTCGATCTTTTTTATGGCATACCTTCATATGCCACACCGATTTGTAGCCCGAAACATAACAGTAGTAGTTCTGTATCTTTTAAAGCTTTCAATAATGATAGGGTGGTATAAATGGACATGAGGAAGTGCGGCATCTAGTTCTCATTGCTGGTTGTCAGACAATGCTTGGTTAGGTTTCATGCTGATAAACTCTGTGATCTTCAGCCCACAAACACCGTAATGAGGCAGCAAGGTGGCACATAGAGTGGCTGCAGCCCTATAGATAATTTTCTCTAACCCCCTGCTGTGCCACAATAGCCCTCACTCTTTTGTCAAGCCTTTATCTGAATCCCTTTAATGATGACATGCATAGCCTCTGCCCTGTGAGTGGGCTGTGTTGCACTAGGGATAGCTAGAATCCTTTACTCTAATCTAAATTTACTGTTTTCTGGTTTACCTTCGTATTGGTTTTTGTCATCGTCAGTAAATCATCCCTTTTTATTGATCATTTAACCGTATATCATTTTTTAAAAAGTATATATGCATTTTTTAATTTATTAATAATGTGATAGTTTATAAATGAACTTTACACATCATTTCACAAAGAAAGAAAGAAAAAAGATCATGGTAAAACATGCAATTAAGAACATATCATTTCTACATACTTCGTAATCAGAATATAAAAGAACAGTAAAGAAAGTTAAAACTAAGATAATGCTATAATTTTTCCACTTCTCTAGATGTTATTAGCATTTAGCAGAGCACAATTTACCTACCAGGGTTACATTGTTCGCAACTGGTGTTGCTCATTCACAAGTGCAATTATTAAAGCCAACTTCGAGGCGGAGCGCAAAGCAATATTTCCATCCTGAAATGGCCTATGACCCAGCAATTAACGCACTTTTCTACCTCGGATCTTACAGATGGTCAATGTTGTCAATTGGTCTTAGATGGCGATTCCCCCAAAAGATTTTCAATTTTAAGCCAAACGTTAAACATAGCGATTAGACCTTAATGCTTGCGAGCGCGGAACCAAAACATGGGTTCTCTTATGAACTCCAAATCATGTACGTAACTTTCATAACATAAATGGTACATTTTTGTCATGGCAGCACATTCTGTGAGAATATGTTTTGCCAGTTCTCTAATCACTCCATGTTTACATATTCGACAGTATCTTTCCAGGGAGGATTATGCATTATGTAAAATGTGCGAGGCTCCCCATCTGACCATATTGAGCGCCCACTTCAACCCAGACTTATGACCGCCAGAAAAAAATATATCCTATGCCCCATACACCTGGCAGCCTGAATAGAAGCCAAAGACTTAATAAACTGAGTACATTTATGTTCGGCTCAGCCCCAAACCCATAAGTGGAAAATAGCCAACCCCCGAAAGGAAGCCTGTTAGGAAGAAGACTGGAAAGGGGCCCCACATTGAGAACCTAAATATAGTAATAATTCACACAAGTTAGGGGGGATCGAAATGGAGCGAACATCTGCATTAATGTTCCTTTTGAAATTGCTTTAGTTGCTTTTTGTAAAAAAACAAGCCGTGAAATGAACAGCATTTTACCAATCGAAATAATATGAGATCGTATCCTTTAAATAACTTTTCTTTCTTCTGACACGTCTTCTCCCTCAAAAATGAAATCTTTTTTCAATGTAGCGCTTTTTGTTGATCAGAGCACATAGATGGATTACATGTGCAAAAATAATCATTCAAGGTAATATTAAGGCTTATATGTCGGGAACAGTAATGTCACTTCCAATTGGAGTATATCTGGTAGGCCATGAGTAGCAGAGGCTGCAGTCAGTCAGATTTATGGAGGCGCACCGGTCGACAGTAGCATAACGTGACATTTTAATGATTGATGCCCCATAGGTGAATCGGTCCCACACCAATAGAGTGGGACTGAGGACCTCTGGGGGGCGGGGGGTCAGGAAAAGGCACTAGCTACATGTGACCCCTGGAGCAGTAGGATCCCCACTCTTCCTGCAGCATCCCCATACCCTGCAGTCACTCAACCAATGTGCTGTCCCTCAACACCCAATAGGAGAACCCCAGGAAAAGGGTGTAAGGACTCACATGTACAGACTTGCTTGACTCTGCCTTTTTCCTCGGGTCCGCTTGCACGCTAATAGTCTGCACACAGAGCACCTGGGCCATGCAAACTCTGCAGCAGATCAAATTGCGGCCAAGGAAAGCAAACTTCGGTAAAGAGAGGAAGGCAAAAAAGGGGAGGATTCCTCCCTTGAATCTCCTTTAAGGACACAGTTCTTTTGGATATTCAATCTCTCACTCTCTGGACCTCCATTATCCTTCAAACGTGTATGGTTCTTCCCTTTTGCATTGTTTGTCATTGTTTCATAATTTCAAGGAGGGGTTTTTACCCCTGAACTTTCTCAATCCTTTTCCTACCCTTGGGTGTGAGTCCCAGATTTGCTGTTTGCCTTATCGAGGAAAAAATGTATTGGGTCACCGACCCTTTCTTAACAATGTTTATATTGCATCAATTATTCCAGTTCCTTTAATTGTGCTCTCTCGCGCTGTCAGTGGTACGTGGTATTTTCGCTCTCCCTGGGTTTACCTGTCTTTGCTGGCGGCTTCAGCATCCCTCGCATCTTGCCATCATCTTTGCTCTCGGCCCGCTGACTCAGAGTGCGTTTCGCCAAGCCGCTTGAATCTTGCTTTCCCTACCTCTTCATTTGGCGGCTCCAGCTGCCACTGGCAGTGATGCAGTGAACTCCTCTCGACTTGACCCATCTGCATTCGATTCTCATCAGCCTCTGTGCTGTGTCCTGCAGTCTGCTTGCCTCCAGTGTTCCAACCAGCGTCAGAGCAAGACAGACTCAGCCGCAATTTGTCTGTCTCTCGCTCGTTCTGATCAGCTGTCAGTTTTGAATGTCCCAGCATTGGTTAGCATTTTCCAACGACTAGAACGCAGCTTTGGCTTACCACTTTTGGTCATCCTCATTACTGCATCCCTCTTCCTCATCTCAGTACTATGAAAGGGGAGGGGTGTTAATAAGGTTGCTGGTTAGGAAAACCTGGGAATTCTCTGTCTACATTACAATACGCCATACAAGAATGTTTCATAGGCACATGGGTGTCGCTAAGAAATACAGCTGAAGGATTATTCTGATCCAGTGTTTTTGTTCTGTGTCCCTGGAGTTTGCTTTCCCTTACGTGGTCCTCCTGCAGTTAGAATCCCCAGGATCAGTCAAGTAACCCCTTTGTTCATGAGCGCTGCTCGGCTCACACACCGCATTCTCACAGCTGGAGGATGATGACCACAATTTCTTCTCCAGGCTGTCTTTTCAGAAGGCTACAGTGCTAGTCACGTGCCTGTTAATAGGGATGACAAAATGTGGAAGGCTGTTCTTTCTGGTCAAGGATAATGTCATCATAGGTCTTAAAGTGGATTCACAAACTCCTTACACAGTGTCGGGCACAGTTGGGCAGCGCACCTTGCTACAGTTATTCTGGTCAGAACAAGTTCTCATTTCCTGTAAATACATGCTCTTCCTCCTGACCATTCATTAAGGTGGAATGTGATCTCTGGCATACTGAAGGTACATGAGCCTTGTATCATGAATGTATGGCAGTATATGAAAAAATGTACTTTACATCTGCCTTCCTCAGTTAACGTGGTATTGCAGGCCAAAAATGTCTAATCGAACATATTTATTTTCAACATTTGATTTGCCATTTACTGCAAACAAACTTTGTTTGCAGTAAATGGCAACTACATATTACTGTACATGGCTGGCCTTTGGGTGGCAGCATTGCACCAAATATGAACTGTGCTTATGGTGGCATGCACTATTTTACAGAAAGCACTGGTAAATATTGTCACCAGTCACCATGCAGTGAGTGCATTTCTCTTAAATCGAGTATGTGAACTAAGGAACTGACCCTGCAGGTCTAGTGGGATTAAAAAAGAATTGGTGAGACTGGTCATAGTCTGTATACATTGAGCTAAGCCCCAAATATTATGTACGGGGTGGATCCATTTCTTTCCAGGTTAAAGATTTAGCTCCATGTTTCATCATAAATACATGAAAATGATGAATCCCCATTCCACATGGCTCAGGGTTTTCTAGGTGTTATCAGTCTGGGTTTTTTATGTATGCTAAATCTGAAAAGGCTAAATTAATTGGTATTTGCATAAGCACAGAACGGCTTTGTTTAATATTTTCTGCTATGGGATGTCTAATCTAAAATTTGAAACAAACGCTAGAACACTAGACAGCTCTTTGAACTATCATCTACCTTCTAGCATTGTTCATAAACTTGATGAATTCACTCTTCTTTCAGAGACAAATGACTGGCCCATAGGTTCCTTATCTCTGTCCCTTTTTAATTCTTCATTAGAACAGGGAATATTGACACGTTTTTTAATAGGTTTTTCTGGTGTATCCCCTTATGAAAAAGGGCTGCTAGGATTCTTCAGATTTTGCTAATTTTAGGCCTTCTACCACCTTGACATTTTTGGGAAAGTCTCTCGGACTGCATGTGCCCAATTGACTGGGGAACCATCTTTCTACTAATTCTGTACTGAAGCCTTACCAACACTGGGTCCATCCAGGCCCTGGCACAGAAACAGTGATACTCATATTGTCAATGGATCTTCATGTGCTGCCTGAGGGAGGTGCCTGTTTGTTTGTGCACCTGGGTTTATCTGTCTTGTGACATGGACAGATATGAGGCCCTTCTGAACACCTTGGCCACATATATGGGGGTGGGGAAATAATTGTCTGTGACTGGTTTCATACTTCCTCTATAGGTACTTTCAATTTGTTCAGGGCCCCCTACTCTCCTGCTCTGGTTGTGTGTGGTGTGGCCCAGGGTGTTGGTCCTGTCACTGTTGCTATTTAATACCTACTAGCGGCCTTTGCAGTATCTGATTGACTGTTTGACCATCTCCATCCACTAGTACACCAATGATACTCCATTGTATCTTAAGATCCAACTTACTTTGCTGCTTGTGGTAATTTTTTGAACAATTTGAAACTGTTGGGCCATTGCTTTGGTCTGGCCTTCGTTCTCTCCATCATGGCCACTGCCTCCACTGAGCACCGGAGTGCTCTGATTCCGGCCCTGCCGTCGTCATGATTGGTCTGCCCTTGTATCATCTGGGCCAATCACAGGCCGGCAGGTGGTAGCTGGCCCACATCACGAAGACCCTCACTAAGGCTCCCTGTCTGGCCCTGTCCGGGCCTGGTTGGACTCCTTGTCCTCTTACACTTCCCCCAGCAGATCCCTCTGAAAGTCATCTGGGGTTGTGAATGTCAGTGACCTGTTGCCTGGTCTGGCGTCAAGGCACACTTGCATTCGCTTCCGTGAGCAGCCAACTCAACTTCTTCCTGTTTCCCCCTGACTTTTATATTTTGCCACTGCTGATCCATGTGTTTGTAGTCTGCCTTCCCCGAATTTTAATCTAGGTGTTTTTTCATCTGCAGCAACTTTTATTCTGTGTCCAGTTGTGTAGAGTGCCTCCCCCCGCCTCTCGCTCCCCCGCCTTTCACTCCCGCTCCCCTCCATCTTTTTATTATTTCTTGCACTTATTTCTGTTTTTGCGCGTCTTACTCCACACCCTCCCCCTCCCCTTGCTCCTTTCTTCATGTTTAGCTTTTGCATTTTGTAACGATCGTCGGGCACGTGCAATACTCCTGTCATATGTTGTAACAGTTTTGTATTCCTCCTGTATTATGCTAATCCTTGTCTAGCTTCTTGTCCTCCCTGCTTTGGAGCGCTTTGAAACGTTAGTGTATAGGCTCTTTAAATGACCAATAAATAAATAAGAATTCCTAGTCTGATACTCTTCATTTACAAAAGTGTCTGCTCTAGTACACGGGGTCTCTTTATTTTCTTTAATGCTTAATACTTTGAAAACAGATTTTGTGTTTTTATTTTATAGTCTTGTTTATTCTTCTCTGGTTCAGAATTGGCTTGGCGTTCTTTCTTCATTGGGAATGTTGTTGTGGCCAATAAAGATCATACACGCTCTGGTGCATGGAACACAGGGGCTTTATTGCCAACAGGTACACAACCTAAGTCGCAGTGCCTCACTGTGATCTGTGCTGGTAAGTCATAGGCTTACTTGGTGCTGCAGGGGATGTAGTGAGGGATGACATGCCGTGGAATGGCTGGGCCGGTGTCGGGAGCACCGAGGCTGCAGTGGCATCTCTCAGCCACCAGCGCTCAGTCGTGTTGTGCCCCGCCTTCCCTTAGTCTGTCATCTCGCGAGCGGTCAGGTGAAACTTCTCGCGAGCATGTCATCTCTACAAATGTCTCCTAATTTGGGGTTTGTTCACGTTGTGCTGCACTCTTAAATTTCTGCAGTCATATTCCCAAAATAGTTCAAACCTGTCTACATGCGAAGCCCTTGCCAAGTCTCAGACGTTAGGGCTGCTGTTCATGCCCAGGTTATCCCAAGAGTGGACGGCGGGAATGGATTACTTTTGGGTTTCCATGCTGCCACTCTGGCTCCTGCTAAATCCCTCAATTTGTTGCCAGATCAGTGACTGGTAATTGGACATTTGATCATATTTCCCCAGTGTTCCGTGAGCTGCACTGCCTTACATTAACAGATTGAATTTAAGATCTGTTCTTTAGTTTATAAAGCGCTTCATCAGGATGCTCCCTCATTTCCATACCTCTCTGTATAACTAGAATCCGTGACCTTAAAAGGCTTCAGACCCCAAATGTAAGAACTCAAACTTGGAAATCAGGATTTTTCTGTTACTGCTCCCAGGATTTGGGACGCAATGTCAGTTGGAGTGCATACCTGTTCTACCCTTCAGAAAAATGGTTCCATGCAATAATGTCGCCACAAAAATCTCGCCATGCAAAAATATTGCCGAAAAATGGCCATTTTTTGTGGCGACATTATTGCATGGAACATGCGAGGGGCACCCCCGCAACCCCCAAACTTTATTTTTTTTCTTTTTTCTTTTTTTTGCCCTTGTCCCCATATATATGGTCACCCATATAATATCGCCACAACCTTTTCCCGGCGATATTATTTACGGCGACCATATATATGGGGATAATATTAGCAGATATCAGAAATGCTCTGAAAACCTTCTTGTTTAACCAAGTGTTGATGCTTTAATGATATGGTTTGTTGCTGCTGTATAGTTCTGTTATTTTACAGTTGTTTATGAATATATAATATTGTAAGGTCCTTTTGGGTTGGAGTGTGCTCTATCAGTGCAATGAATAGTCATTATTTTAGATTTTTGATTTTTGGATAGCATCACACGAATAGAAAACTGTGGTGGGAAAGAAAAAAAGCAAGTTAGTCCGTAGATGGTTTTGTATTGACACTTCTACCGTACCTCTCTCGTTCTTCTGGTGCAACTTGGCACCCTTTCAATCCCATTTCGATCCGCCTGATTCAGTATTTAGTAAGGCACCAGAACCAACATTGCATTCCCTTCAGCTGCTTGTCGCTGTCTGTATATCCGTCTTCAAGTCTGGTATTATGTTTTTGGTGCTCCTCTGTGTGCTCTTTTATGACCTTACTCATCTATTGGGCTGTAAGATAACTGTTATCCCCCAACTCTACAATTTGAGTGCTTTTTTGACTACTTTAACTTTGGCACCAAAATAGTTTCTCAGGGATTGTCTTTGGGCCAGGGAAGTAGGGTGGTGCTCGTAAAATTCAGTTATTACTTTGAACATTTCTGATACTTTTTTTTTTAAACATCTTTTTATTAGTATGTCAATAAATAAACTTCATCACATTGCAATACAGAGGTGTTTACCAAAACCATAAATTATCATGTCAGTTACAATTTGTCAATACAAGTTACAATTTGTCAATAACAAATAACAGCTAAGAAAAAAAAACACCCACTCCTCATTTTAACTCACAACTTATACACTTAGTCATATAAGGCATTCAATGGTCTCCAAATTAAAGCATAATCTTCCTCTTTATCTTTCGCCTTGATTTCTGATGCATTGGAACTATGAGGTACTCAAAGTTTCAGTTTATCCCTTTTGACTGATTCAATTTCAGAAAAAGCCAATGTTCTGACAAACAAGCCAGGAAGTCAAATATTACCACGGGTTGCACTGTTAATATGGGGCTTCTTGTTGCAGAGCCTCAGACGTGTTCTTAGACTTGCTGGCGATTTTCTTTTGTGCTCATGTCCCTTCCTGGCTGTTGCCAGATTAAGACTTCTACAAATGCTCTTTAGTCCTTCCTCTGCTAAGACCTGGAAAAACTGTATTCAAGAGAAGTCTACAGCCAGTTATTTCCATTTTTTTCATGATTCATTTACTCCCAAAATTTGAGCATGTGAGTATTTTTAGTCTTTGAATTGTGGGGCTTCCTCTCCCGAAAACGTAACTGAAACTGCATGGTTTGGTTTTCTGCATAAGGGTTTGTTTCATCTTTGGTATGATCCCATTTTAATGCGTTCTCTGCGGTCAGCCCCTTATCTACCTGGTAGGTGGAGGCACTATTTTATTAGGTTAATGAAGCACTTAGTTCCACTCTGAGGGTCAACCGGGTACCCCCGGTTATGCTCCCTCATACTTTGCTGGAGCTATGCCAGTGTTGAATATGCACATAAAAGGTGTCGCACTTTAGGCTATAGAGTACAATGAGGCAAACCAAGAGCCTGAGAATCTGAGAGGAATACCAATCGACCCATCTTCAATTTATGATACAGTTGGGACCTCAAGGTGGTAATCCACAGACTTCAGAAAACAATGTGGCTGCATAGATGGATATAACCCTCTCTGACAGACACTCCACCAAACTGGGTTACGTCCTATTGTCTCCCAACCTTCTCAGCTGTGGAGTTCCCCAGGGCTCAGCTCTGTCATTTTGGCTTTTTAATACATATATGTGCTCTTTTGCATCTTTCATTCTGACTGTTTTCAGCTATATACTCGTGAGACAAAACAAATTTATTTTCCAAGATGATTTTGAGGGACTGTACTTCAAAGTTTGCAAAGCTGAAGTTTTACTTTTTAGCACAGCCCGCTTAAGTCTCATACCTTGCATCCAAATATGTCATTCACCCTCCTATAAATTCTCTGGCTAGGAACAGAACGTCAACCACTACATTGATCAGGGTTACTGAAAAGATTTTAAAGTTGGGAATGAATCGTTTTATATTTTAGGGATTAAAGAAAGTCATTACGATTCCAATGTTGCTCATTTTTAGTAGAGTAAAATATATTACAACTTCTAAATAGGTATCGTTTTGTACTGCATACATCTTTGCACCTAGTAATTCATTCAAATGAAAACATGCACATTTCAAATTTTACCTTAGTTACAATGAAACTCCTTCTTTCCTCTGACACTTCTGTGTGTGGATAACTGCAGGGTAACATAAATAGGTGTCCAACACTTGTGGACACTCCAGTCCTATGCACACCTATTATACTGTCAAAACTTATAAGAAAACTGTTTTGGAATTCTAGAATAAACGGTTAGTTTGCAACTTTCTAGAAAGATACTGAATCAAGTCAGTATTTTATTAACAATTCATATAAATAAGGTAATCACATTTCCATTCATGAGTACATTTCCATTTATAAAACATCATGAGAGCAACCTACAAATGAAGAAAAAATGCAAATGATACAAAATAATTTCAATTGAGCTCTACGCATTTCGAGATAACAATCTCTTCTTCAGGAGCTACAAATCAACTCTTCTCTAATTTTTGACAATTTCAATCTATAAACAAATATGAAAGTAGAATGTCAGGTACCTCAGCTTTCTAATGCTTAAATCTTTTGTGACAAGGGATAGTAAACTATGTAATACTTCTCCTCATAATTTCATGTGGTGTGAAGCATAAGTCATCTGAGTGCCTAGTGCAGCTGCGCAGTGGGAATGAGTTAATATATATATATGTCACCTGTAAATGACATGGTAGAGAATTCTGAATCTAAATTGTACTAAAGTTGACTGATGTCAGGAAAAATAAAAAGGATTTACCTTTTTACGCCTCATTATTCGAGCATGTAATAACAATTTTGTGATTGTGGTCATCTCTAGTATGTAATCCTCACTGAATTGTAGTTCATCGTGATTCCATCTACATCGTTCGGCCTGTGGGGAGCATTAATCTCTGAGTGGACATATTAGCATGCTGTAAGTGTCTTCAAATTTAGAGTACAATACTACTTACACATTTCTGTGGCTTTGTTCTAGTCACTGTGCGATTGCAATTAATGGCTGTCAAAGACGGTTATTGGACCGTAGTTTCGGCGTTGCCACATGAGGTGTCGATGAAATACAGAAATCTCGCGAAGTATGTTTAACCTGGTGTATCAGGTTAATTATTGTAAACCTTATTGGAAGAAGCTTACATAATATGATCTGGCCGGCAGTGTACAGCCGAACCCTCTTGATTGTCTGTCTGGCTGTTCATGCTGCTCGATGCTTGGCAGTAGTAACAAAACCGTTCCTAAGCAATGTTGGACGTTATAAAGGACGTGATGTAGTCATGACCATTACGTTCTGTGAAACATGGAAAATGTAGTTATTAGAGTGTGAACCGTTCACACATGTTTGCAATAGGCAATTTCAATCGAGATGTTGAGGCATGGATGATAAATGATTGTATGGATTCAAATAAATAATCACTTTATCAGTTACGTGATATTGTGAAACACCCCCATAAAAATAAGGGGATTTGTTTGAAGATACAGCCTCCTAATCTATCACTGATATTAGGCCATAGATCGAGATTTGTTCATTCATAGGAACTATGTCAAGGAAAATTCCTCATTCATCCAGGATGGTTCTAGGGAGTCAAGTTTATGGATCTAAAACATCTCTCTGCGTGTGATCAAATTGCTGATATTTCCCCCACGTGGTAATTGTCTCTAGAATTACAAATTTGAGCTGTGCTATGGTGTGTTTTCTGAGTTCACAGTGTCGATACACTGGTGACTTGACGTTCTTCGTTCTGATGTTTGATTTGTTTTCGGACAGTCTTTAATTTTTTTGTGTCGTCTGGCCCACGTAGTAATAGCCACATGGGCAGATGAGACCATATTTGCTATCGCAGGTGGCATACTGTTGAAGATTTACTTTTTGTTCTGTATGAGGATGTCTTATGAAATCTCCTTTTTGTACGTTTTTGCAATGGCAACAGTGGAGTCAAGGGAACGTGTCGTATTTCGGTTTATGCATAAACAGTTGTATTCTGTTGTCAAACCTTTCTGCTTTAACAAGGCTGTCCTTAAAATTTTGTGCTCTCGTATATTCCGTTAAAGGTGGTTTCGGAAATAACTTGCATAGTTGAGGGTCTAGTTGGGTGATTTTCCAATTCCTTTAAGTATGCTTGTGATCTGAGTACTTTGTTTTGAAAATTTCATCCGTTAGATCAGTGGAGCATCTTCACTCTTTTTGTTTTCATCAATAGGCTTGCTCGATCTTGCTCATTGCTCTTGAGCATTGCATTATTCAGCACATGTTCAGGAAAACCTCTGTCTAAATCTTTGTATTTGTTCCCCCGCTGCTTCACTGTATTGGGTCTCATCAGAGATGATTCTTTTTAATCTAAGTAATTGATTGAAAGACATAAAGCCCATCCGAGCTGGATCAATCCGGCCATGGAAACATTGAAATAGCATCATATTACATTTAGGGACAGCACTGTCCTCCATTGATTGCCACCAAAGTACTTGTCAAGCTCAAAATGTTAAATGGCAAAATCACTACCTTATGGTTTACTAGGGTTTGGGAAAGTATCTTGGTTTAAAAACACAGCTGATACATTTACAGAGATCCCAGCTCACTGGGGGCAAGCTCACCATACCTTCCTTCTGTGCCCCCTTCAAAACAACACAAGTCATTTGAGTGAGGGTTTGTTGCTTGCAGAGCTTTAAGGGTGCCTTATAACCAGGCTGTGGCCTGATCCTATGGGATGCCATGCTGCATGCTCAATCCTCCAACCATGGGATCATCTCATATGGGTCTCTCCCCTGGCTCCTGCCCTTGCTCACTACCTACTCCCTAGCCCGTTACATTGTCTGCTGACTTCCAAACTCCTCTGTCTTCCTCCTACTGCCACCTCCTGAAGTCTCTTCTCATCCTTTTGTGTCTTGCCACCTTTACTCTTCCCCGTCTCTTGCCAAACTCTTTCCTGGACGGCCTACTTGCTCCAAACACCTATTACATCATCCTCCAAACACCCAAAATCTCCCCTTGCTGGGAAATTCCATTTATACTATAGCTATTCGTCTTTTGGGGCTGGTCTGGGGTTAAAGAACTGCACATGCGTTTCATTATTGCAGCGCTGTAAATTGTTATTGGGAAATCAGTAGCTTCTGCCAATTATGCATTGGCTGCATTCCTCATATAGGAGCTTGTGAATACCTGGCGAAGGTAAGTGTGTTTTGCCCACACACCTCAACTCCCACTGGTGTAGCCTATATCCCTGTGCAAGATCTGTGTTGAGGCTAGATTGTGACTTTAAAACATGAGTTTGTACATGCACTTCAGAATCCGTGGAGCTGCTTTTGAATTGAGACTCATGGTAAGCAATGTTAGTACTTCAGAAATGTCACCATATAACCTTTGAGGCAGCCGGCCCGTCCATTTCGCTGAGCAGACCTTGGAAGGGTGTAGACTTCCCTCTGCAATGTTATGGGTTGTTAAGCAAGGCCCTTAAACGGCTCGTATCTCAGTCTGGTATTGGATAGTCCCCTGCCCAGTGATGGGCGTTGGATGCATGTGCAGGGGAGGATTCCCATACAACCAGTGCCATCATCCATTAACCTGTGGAGGCCCCAGCTCTTTGGTCACCCCACTAAATTTCCCCAGAATAAGACGGGGCACTTTGTCACAGTACCTTGCATCAGTTATCCGTTTGTCATTGAGGCGTAGTGTGAGTCCTGTGATGACCTTCAAACCAGTGGAGGATGGTGTCTTTGAAGGTGATGGCTGGTCAGTTGGTCTGTATTAATTGTCCGGAATTCTGTCCATCATGGTATGTTACAGGCTGGTATGGGCTGGACATCTGTGGTATGTTGGGTGCGGTCAATGTGTTACCTTTATATTGTCCATCGTTCCTGTGGAGAAGTGGATTGATCAAGTTCTGGGAGGGCAGATGATGCAGTGGTTTCTCGGGGCGAGGAGGTGCTCTTCCTTTTGGATGGATTTTGTTCAGAATATTTGTGCCAATGGCACATTTGCAGTTAGCAAGATCCTGTGTATACCAAGGTGTGGAAAGCTTATATTTTTTTAGTACAAATGTCAGGTGTGCAGGGTTGTTGATCGACTGATTTATGGTATGGTTGAGTGTGCTGAGCTGAATGTTGATGATCTCTGAGTGGACGTTCAAGGGGGCCATGGCGATTGTTTCCGATCAGTCCGTCCATGGGGAAGTTATTGAAGGAGTGGAGGGGTGTCGTGGTTGATTTGGGTTGACCTGGATAGTGGGGGCGACGGGGTGTGGCTGCTGCAGTATTGGTGTGGCTGTGTGGTCTGTACATTTCAAGGTGGAAGGAAGGCAGTCAATGGCTGGTGATATGAGTACTAGGTCAGGTATATTGACTTTGTTGTGGGATGGTTCTGACATGAGCTACTTAATGCCTAATGGTGTTGGCCAATTCAAGTAGTCTCATCTATGGTTTTCGTGGTGTCTCGTCTTCGGGCAGATTCTGGTCCCAGAGGAAGATGTTGATTGTATTCACAGATGCTGTTGTGAGGAGGCCTGTGGCTTAGTTGGAATGGTGAGATTGTTGAAGTGGTCCATAGATCAGGTGGAACATGACTGACTGTGATGGAAATGGCAGGTTAAGAGTCTTATGGACGTGGTTGTGTTGTGCTCCTGGCATGCCTAAGTTCTTGTGGATGACTGCAAGCCACCCTCTAGTCTTCTCTGCAGTCCCTGTGTTGAATGCAGTAACCTCTGGGAATCGGGCCAGCCAGGATGTTTGTTTGTTTGTTTTTGTTTGTTTATTAATTTGTATAGCGCACCTGACCCAAAGGTATATGGGCGCTTAATCTTCGAGTTACAGGCAAGGTAGGGTACAATTATACAGTGATGAAGCAAAGGTATACAAGACAGGATAGCAATTCGTGCATAGACAGTAATATAGCAATTCGTGCATAGACAGTAATATGCTGGCATGGTGCAAAATACAATCAAGCAGGAGGTATGCATTCAGTCGTGGTAGGTTAATTGTTGAGTAACCAGGTGATGACCTTAGTTCTGAAAGGTTGGAAGGTGGGTGTAGATTTGATATCCAGTGGAATGGTATTCCAAAGTTGTGAAGCCAGAACTGGGAAGCTGGAACCACCACTTTTGAGGGAGAATTTGGGCACAGTCAATTGTAGTGTATTAGAGGATCTAGTGGTTCTAGTGTTCTGTCTTAGTGTGAATTTGTTGGTGAGATAGGGCGGGGCAAGGCCGTTGAGTGCTTTATAGGTGAGGCAGATAGTTTTTAGATCTATTTTTTGTTGGATGGATAGCCATTTGCATGCGATTCTGGTAGCCGAAATATGTTCTCTTCTGGGAATATTCAGGGCGGCACGGAGTGCATTATTTTGTATAACTTGCAGTTTATTGATTACCGTTTTGTTGGCACCTACGTAGAGACTATTGCAGTAATCTAGTTTAGATTGTATAAGTGCTCTGGCTAAGCTGAGGCAGTTGTTAGGGGAGATCAGCGGTCTACAGGCCCTGATTAGTTTGCCTGTGTAGGCCGTGGCTGAGGCAGTCATATTAATTTGTTTGGCTAGGTTAGTGTTCGTGTCGAGGTAAAAGCCAAGGGTTTTTACACTCTTGGCGATAGTGATGGTGTTGCCGTCAATGGTAAGGCTAGTGTAGCTAGGACTAAGTTTCCGAATGGTGTTGGGTGAGCCGACAAGGAGCAGTTCAGTCTTGTCATCATTCAGGCAGAGGCCATGTGTGGCCATCCATGCCTGAATGATGGAGAAGACTTCATTGATCCAAATGGCGTCCGAATTATAGTTGCCGGTTAAGGTGAGGAGTATCTGGGTGTCGTCTGCTTAGTTGGTATAGGTGACACCCAGATGGTCCAGCTTGTCGAATAGGGGCTTTGTAAAAATGTTATACAAAGTGGGTGATACACACGATCCTTGTGGGACACCACAAGTAATAGGAATAGGGTCGGCCGCTGCTAGGGGTGAGAAGACCCGCATGGTCCTATTGTCCAGGAAGGATTGGATCCATGAAATTGCGGAGTGGGAGAAGTGTACTGCCGATGACAGATGGTTGCACAGGATTTTGTGATCAACCTGATCAAAGGCAGCGGATAGGTCAAGAAGAAGGATGCCAGCTTTACCTTTGTCTTTGAGGTCGTCTATCTGGCACTTGAGATCGACCAGGGCCGTTTCTGTCCCGTGTTGTGGACGAAAGCCGGACTGGCGAATTCCTAGTAGATGGTTTGTCTCAAGGTAATCCTGGATTTGTAGATAGGCCACTCTATCAAGAATTTTTAGTAGGAATGGGACAGTGGTGATGGGTCTGTAATTTGTGGGTAAATCTGGGTCGAGGGTAGTTTTTTTTTAGTAGTGGTAGGACCCAGGATTGTTTTAGATTACTAGGGACCGAGTTATCAGAGAAAGACAGGTTTATTAATTTTGTGATGAATGGGGAGAGATCCCTTGCAGCATCTTTTATAATCTGAGCGGGGACAGCTGTCCCCCTTGCAGTGTGAAGACTGGGGTGAGCTGTCCCCCTTGTGTGTGAAGACTGGGGTGAGACCGTTCTCTGTGACCACGTTTGTATATAGGAGGGAGTTCTGGTGGTGCTGTTGCCAGTGTTTTATGAATGTACTATTGTGGCGTTGGTGTGCATTGAGGTTGAGTGTGGTTGTAAGGTTTGTTAACGGTAGACCCATTGCTGTTAAATAATAAATAATAAAATATAAAAAACTAAAAGAAAGCTGATGCTAGAATTAGAATGCCAGGATAATCCCATGTCACATTCTGGCATTTTGATGAATTAACATCCCTACCTACATTAGTAAAAAAAAAAAGGGACTAGGAGGAACCATCCGACATATAAAGATAATGCTCACGGCAGTCACGGTTTGGTAAATGCAATTGGACGAAAAGTAAATTATGTGTAATTAAGTACTCGTGTGTTGTCAACCCCTCTCGTCTGCCACAGGTTGAATGTAGGAATTGTATAATATCTATGGTTATTAGTTTGGTTTCTTAAATAGCGTTTTTAATGTTTTATAATATAACCACGAAAGACATTTTTATATTAAACATATGCATCTTCCTTAAATTGACATTGTTAGTCTATTGCAAACATGGATTAATAGCTTTCTGCAGATTTTCAGAGTGAACATTGTTCGTCTTGATGATTTCTAGTGCAGTTAATGTCCTGGAGCAACACAAAACAAACCTTGCGTAAATGTTCCGTACTGAGGCCCAGTAGATCTGAATGTGAAACTACCTGGATTGACTGTTCCTGATTGCCCGATATAGCCTGGCAAAGTGGTAAATCAAACCTAATACCACTGCGCCCTTCTGGACACGTGAAAGGGCCAAGAAGGTCACTTTGACGGGACTGCCTCCAATGAGTTCTGGGGCCATGTGATAACCTGAGGGTGGAGCAGTGTGTGCCCACACCCTCCTCTGTCTTAATCCGGGTCCCTTGGTATCCCCCACACTCCATGAGTATTAGAGACCGACATCGATCAGCTGAGAAAGCTGCACCACCAGCATGTCAGTGTTTTTTGCCCTGGCTTCAAAGTACCAATCAATTTGCCATACGCCATATATACATGGGGCACACCCCATGTGTATGCTGCCCCACCCACTTGCTGCGTGCCTGCGCTTTGTGCGCAGGCTCCTGCCCGTGATATTTCTACACCGATGGGAACCTCCACTTACGCTATTGTGTTTCTACATATGACAGTCCTGTCGATTGGCATCCTCCTAGGGAAAATAACAACGAGGAACTATTTTTCAACGTGTTGCCTGCAGCATCCAAAGACATTTGGACACAAGTTTTTGGTAAATTTGGATCCGGCTCGATGAGCCATGCTATATGGTATTCCTCGATATATTTGATAACTGATGCGTACGCATATATGAATTGGCAATGTGTACATACTAGAGTGTATTGCTAATGAATTATTTTTAAATGTAAAATGATCAGCTACAACCTAAAAATGATAATTGAATTTTGGAATAAACACGTCTATTTTGTTTCTCCTTTAGGATATTTCTCAACGTCTCGCAGAATGACAACACTGCTCTCCGTCGCATGAACCTGAGGTCCTTCTTAATGGCCCCGCTGCAGAGGGTGACCAAGTATCCCCTTCTGCTAAGCCGTATCCTCAAAAGTACCATCGAGTACCACCCAGATCATAGCAGTCTATGGGAAGCGAAGAGCCGGATCGAGTCCCATCTAGAGCACATAAACATGAAAACAAAGCAGGAGGGAAACACGTGGACGCTACGTTCCTTCCGTAGAGAAAGCAGGAAGAACCGAGAGGTCCTAAACATTGAGATTCGAGAGACCGCTATCAAGACAGTTGGCTGGTTGAGAGAAGAGACCAGATTCATTATGGAAGGGGCACTGCAACTCGCGCAACCCACCGACGGCCAGTGGGTCCGGAAGGGAAGCAAGGTCTTAAAATTCCAAAATCTGCAGGTCTTGCTCATGGCAAACATGAGGCGACACTCCGAATCCAGCCTAGAGGGCCCATCTCCAGATAGTAGCCCCCACCAGGGACCGGTGAAGGATGCCGTGCTTGTGCTGATCCGGGACAAGAGTAATGGCAAGTTCAGCCTTCTCAGGGAACCTTTGCGGCTCAGTAACTGTGTGGTTTCGGCAGACCCGGACTGCGATGACACTTTCGAACTCCTTGAAATCAGACGGGAGGCATTTGTCTTCCGGGATGGCGACAAAGCACGGACACATCATTGGTTCCGGCAAATAAAGAGGTATTCCAGAGAGCTGGGCTCTTGGAAGAAGCGACGCAATGCCCTACCCAACATAATGATAAGCACAACCCAGGGCAGATTTTGAACATCAGACAAGGGCCTGGTTGTGGGAGACATTATTGTCCAAACACTGAAATCCTGTTTTAGCACAAAAAGGACATGTTAAAAAAGCACTGGATATTGTAACTGTACATGGCTTTAATCATTAATTTATTCAGCTTCTCAGTGATGAAACTGCGAAGGTTCTATAGGGACACAAAACATTAACAATGTGAGTATTACAGTGAATGAAATGGCACGTTGGTAGTTCTTATAAGCACTAACCATGTTGAAAAAAGGTTACTCGAGAACACTATGGAAATGTGATCGATGGGCGCAGCTCATCAGTGTTAATTAGCTGCTGCCATCTAATGTGTTCATGAATTCAAGGTCAAATCTGTCTCTATCTGATGAAGGGCAGTGTAATTAACTTAATTACGGTCTTCTGCTTGACTGATTTAAACCCCCCCTCCCTCTTCCCTTGCAAGTGTCTGTTATTGAAGAGGATCTATGTGTGCAAAGTAAATAAAGCCTGCCCTGCTATACAATCGGACCCGTTTAGGAACATTTTAGGACGAGGGGAAGCAGCAGCCACGGCCAGCGACAGCAGGAGAGACTGTTCTGAACTGGCAACGCCGCTCCACTATGTGTGTAGCTCTGCAAGACCTTATTTTTGCCCACCAAACTTTGTACACTTCCCATCATTTTCATTTTGCAACCCGTTTATGGAAAGAAATGCACAATAGCTTAGTATGTCTTTGGTATCGGGACCCCTAGACTCATCAACAATGCTTAATACACCTTTGTACATGACCCACTCAAATGTGGACGCCGCTGTTCATAGGATGCTAGCCGGTGTCCGTCAAACATTTTTCTTTCTTTTTTTAAAAGGAGCAAATTTAAATTGTATTGTAATTTATTATCATAAACCTTTTTTTTCAATGATGTGAGATGCAGTGTTGGTTCTTGGAAAATACTGTCTTATCTAAAAACAATCGTTAGCAACGTTGGAGTGGTGGATTTTCAATTCATTGTGTGAAGCAAAGAGTCTGACACTTAGTATAAAAAAATATGTTTTACTTTCGTTTTCCATACTAGCCTTGTGCCAAAATAAATTCAATGTCCCCCTGGTTCGGAAGCCGGGATTATAGTAGCTCCAAATGCCTTGCTGAGTAAGGACACAGATTGGGAATTATTTTCATATTTCATTACAATGTGAACTGGAAGACCTTGATGAAATGTGTTTTGCACCTTGGATATGGCTTTGAAGGATTTGGAGACCAGGTAGCCAATTGGTGTATATTTTCAGTGTGCCTGTCCTACTAGGACTTTGCTTCTGAAGGACATAGACATGTTGCTGTCTCCAAACTCAGAATTTATCAAATGTAAAACAACCTTTTCAATCTTTAGTTTTTCGAAGCAATACGGATGGCTATCTCAATTTATGGAATTAGAGTTCCAGGCCAGTGTGTTCTGAAGATTCCTAGTGACATTGTGACAATTCCTAGTGACAGCCTTCTATTTAGAATAGTTGTAACTGTTCCAATGCATAGTAACGTTAGAACTTCGGAGTAAGGCGTAGCCTTCATAAATCTGGAGCGTGGACATAGGGAGATTACAACATGCAAACCGAATTAATATTTCAGGCTTGCAGAGAATAAACACAACATGCACTAAGCGCAAAGCTAATACGTTAACAAGGTCAATGGTAATTGGTGGCCACTAAATAAAATCCCTGATATCAGTTACTTTGCTCCAGAATGTAAGAGAACTGGTTAAAGCAATGCTCCGCTGGCAGCTTGAGACCTAGGAGACTGCTTGTCCTGCACCATATTCACTGCACATTCTTCTCATCACCTTGAGGTGCATGCATTGGAGGGAAGGCGCGATTCGGTTTAGTGGTGGGAATCTAGGGACATCTCTTTATTTTTTTTTATTTTTATTTTTTTTAATTTAATTTAAGTAGTTGAATTATTCTTAGTTTACAAATGAATATTTCACTACAGTAATTTAACTTATTTACAATAAAAATATCATCGTATTCATACACCAATTACAAATGTATACAATGCAAATATAACAAAAGTATTAAAATTCTGATTTCATTCCCAGACATTTTCAGGATTATATAATCCTCAACAAAAATAGAGGACGAATAACAAAACATGTTTTCCATTTATTTCCCCTAATGAATCCGGTCCTCAATCAAAATCATTGCAGAGTTTGTTGCACATTGAAGATGGTAAAACAATATTCAATAATTGAACAATTGCAATTTGTATTGTAATTCTAGCATTAGAAAATAGCATTTGCCATTTTTCAAATGATTCTGAAATACTACTTGGCCCTTGAAGCATCTGCTTTCACGCTATTTAATGCCTCAGTCAACTAATAGATGTTTCAAAGTTTCAGTTTGGGTGATGTTTAAACAATAACGGCAATAATTTTGCTCACAGAAGATAACTTTTCTCCGAAATAGCACGTCACGAGTTTCCCACAGGTTCAGTCCAAATCTAATATATTCCCTGCAGAATACTATACAAGGATATTTGACTAAATAATCAGCCGTTATCCCATGTCTTTTATTTCCAAACAAATGGATATCAAAATCTTTGTGTGATGAGCATTTCATAAAATGTTCTGCCCAGTCGTGTTGGAATATTTTGGTTTTTGCTCAGTCGGGATTTTCCATCAGTAATTGGATTATGATGCTTACATTGCTTAAGACATCCACAGTGTAATCACGCCATTTTTGCGGGTATTTGCTTTTTGATGTTAGTAGATTATGGGCTGTGATTTGCATTATAGATGGTTTACCTAGATTTTCCAGGGACTTGCGAAAATAGGCACACCTCTTCCAATATACGTGTGAGTTGAGTCCTAATTCATAACGAATTATCGCAAGTGGCGTGCTATTTGGTAGTTGTAAAACTTGTTTCCAATATGACGCCTCGATACAGTCCCAAAACTTGCGTTCTTTTGACAAGATGGCTTCAATGCGATATAACAATATTGGAGTGACTTTCATTTTATCATACATAATTTGTTTCATTGAAAACGTACCAAATGTTTTGATTAGTATCTTAGATTGAGCCACCAATGATTGTAACTTAGTTTTCAATTCACACATATATTGCATCAATGTTTTATTGTTTTGGATTGATACTCCAAGATATTTGTATAGGAATGTATTTGTTAATTTGTGCTGCTGCAGATGCCATTCACTTCTGCATGCTTTAGAACCTCGACTGGGATTACAGCTAATGGGTCTTAAAATTGATACTGAGATTATTTGCTTGGGCATACGCATCTAATCGATCCAGCATATTTTGTAGCCCCATTGGCGTCTGTGACGGGAGGACCAGATCGTCCGCGTAAAGCAGGTATGGTACTTGCTGTGTCCCAATTTTTGGTGAATCTCCCACACAATCTGTGAGATGATCACCAATATCCAAAATGTAAAAGTTAAACAGAAATGAAGCTAAGGCACAGCCTTGCTTCAGGCCTCTGTGCGTGGCGATCGGTGGTGTAAACGTGCCATCTAATGAAACTCGCACGCGCATTAATGTATTGGTGTGAAAAAGGGCAATTAATGCTAGTAGGGAGGAGGGATAATTTTGTTTTCTTAATTTTGTCAAAAGTGCAGCTCGGTCAATCGAGTCGAACGCGGCTCTAAAATCAACGAATCCTAAATAAAGTGGTTGTGATGACTGATGAGCTTGGATCATTGAAAGTGCAAGTATGTTAGGAATTGTGCCCAGGCCCTTCACGAAACCCGCTTGAAATGGATCTAATGGTGAGTATTCTTCAGCCCATATTTTCAATTCCTTGAGTATTATTCTGCAGAATATTTTTCCCGGAGCATCTAACAATGAGATTGTCTTCCACCACCATGTCTAGCAGGCCGTTTAGATCTTTAAAGAAACACTCATCACTTATGGCCACAGGATTCCAATACACGTTCAATACAGCATATTTGTCCATACCCACATCTACTCTCACCAACATCATAAAATCATTCGGCATTGCCCATAACTTAGATGTGAGACCATGTTTGATTTTAACAGCAGTTACAAGTCCTGACATGGGCCTCCCGAATGTTGACTTGATGGCAGGATTCAAGAATACTTCATACCCAACCCAGATTGGGGCAGTAAGTAACCAGGTTTCCTGCAAAAGTACTTGTTCAGTTGATGCTGATTGGTATTCATCAGGTGCTTGAACCCTCGTGAGTTCCAACTAACGAGGGAAAAAGGTTGAATGCTTCCAGCATGGCTTAGTTACATCTGTTGCATATTACATTGGCAAACACACTGGCCATTTGAAATGGCATAACCTCCTGTTTTATCTGTTTTGGAATTTGTTTGGGCTGACTCTTAATAGAGGCGGACACTTGTGAAGAGATTTGATCACTACTCAGATGGAAACCTAATTAGACAGAGGTTCCTTAGCACTCCAAATTAGACTCTGTACTACTCTAGAATCCATCCAGAGTTTGATTACATTCAGATTTTTTTTATCAGGAAATTCAACCAAAGCCAGGTCATTCGATCTGATATCTTTTAATATTTGAATTTCCGAGAATATGGCCATTGCCGCCGTACGATTTAAGTCATATTGGGTGGATGGAGGAGGGTTGCAAAACACTAAAGAAAACTGGGCTGGATTGCTTTTGACTTTTTCTTTTTTCAGAGTATTGCTCTTTGGTATTTCAGTTTTTGGCACGCTTTGCTCTGCCAAATTGGAGGTCTTCTAATTTCCCAGCGCATTCTCAATTAGGCGAGTGAATAATCCTGAGAGCTCATTCATCGTTCTTGTGTCGTTTGCTAATGACCCAATTGACTTACTTTCTTGGTGCACACTTTGCTTGAATATTTCTGGTTCTGATGTATTTTGACTCTCAGGGGTGGAGTTGTGTGACTGGCAGAGCTCAACCGCAGAGAGTGGTGTATACTCAGGTACTTTGTTGTATATTTCAATACAGGGTTGCGCATACCCCGACATATAGGCATCAATTGCCTTTCTCATTTCGCCTTTTTCTTGATTATTAGTAGGCGCAGCCTTTCTGTTATTTTGTTGGGACATCCCTTGAGTAAAACTACAAGATTTCCCATTGTCATCCACAGTTGATGCGTCAACTTGGTTTGGTTTCCTCAGCATTATCAGAAGTTTCTCTGATGGGGGGGTAGTCTAGCGCATGGTAGGTTGGAAAAATCCCAAGCAAGTTTTCTTTTTATTGAGCGTTTGTAAGGAATATTTCTTCTTGATAGCTTGAGATACTGCTATATTATTTTTTTGGGGTAATGATATCATTAATGAAGCGTTTCGTTGACCCATTCCCCTGTTGTTTTGGGGTGCTCCTATTTTTTTTTGTTAATTTTGATTAAAAATTTTGACTATTTTTTGGCAACTTTTGCTTTTTGCTTTCTCTTTAAGATCTATTTTCGGTGACTGATTTTCGTCACCTGTTTTAGTTTGATTTCTTTTTTTTAGAAGTCTTGGAAGTTGCCAAATTGAAGATAGAATAACGTTTTCCCTAGGTGGTTGCTGCATGTTCCTTAGGTACCTTCGCATTTGGATCTTGTGACAATGATTCAGCGTTCCATAAGGGATCATATGTAATGGTACTGATACATGGTAGGATACTTGTAAACTCAGTACTTGCTCCACTTTTTGGGGGTAAGGGAGTTTGCAACCTTTCCTCATTCTGATTATGCGTTTGGCATACAATAGATCTCATGGGTGCGTTATGTGACAGCGCTAAATGATTGGACGCCACATGTGGATGTGTTCCTGATTTCGTCAAACCTTGTATGGCAAATATTTTGTACATGAAGGCTTCTTGTACTATCAATCGAATTATATATTTTACCAAGTGTTTGGATGGCTAGATTCATTGCTTGTAAAGTAACCTCTATTGTCCACTCAGGTTTGTGTGTCCCTATAGATGTATTAGTTGCATGTGTATTTGTTTGAGTCCTACTGATCTCAATGCTTGCGGTCGTAGTGACTGTTTCTGATGTTTAGTGCGAGACTTCGGTGAACATTAGAGGAGATTTTGAGAGAGTTTCAGATAGCATTTTGTCAGAGAATACAGAATCATTAAGATCTAAATCAATAATTGCAACGTCCTTTGCGGACAGCGTTAAATAGATGGACTCTGTTGTTTGTGCTGTGACTGGTATATTCTCTAGCATTTCTGTGTCAGATATTGATTGATGGGCACCTGATTTCTTCATGGAGCAATCGTGTTCAATTATTTTTGGCATTTTTTGTTTAATCAAAGGCCTGTCAGGCAGTTCAATTTGTTGGGCAGATGGCAGAATCATTTCCAATCTACTTTTGGCTCTGTGGGCCGATAAGGAACCACTGCAAAACATTCTAATATCCATGTTGGGCGAACCCCCTCTAACTGCTTTGTTTCTAGCTGGCGTAGAATTCAGAAGCATAGACGCATGAGGGGGATGCAAAGGGTTCATTGAGTTAAATGGATTTTGAAGGTTAGATGGCATACCTGTTTTCAGGGAGAGAACCTTTGTGCTGTTATAACACAAATCAGTCGCCTTGTTCATAACCGTCAATGGTTGTTTCACTCACCCTCAATACTATGCAAAAGTATCCAGGAAGCCCCTCCCACCGCCTCCGCCACGAAGAGGCAAAGAGGTACTTGCAGGTACTTCGCTTGGTGCGTGCGCACAGCTGTTTTTGTAGTCAGCAAAGATGAGGGCGTGGCTTCAAACATTGCGAGAATATAAATAAGCAGTTATTACTATGTTTCTCTAATTATTTAAACGTTTTAACGTTTAGAGTCTCTAGTCAATTGCGAATGTTTTTTTACCGTCATTCCATTAAGGACAGCACACACAGGACGATACAGCAGACAAAAATGACGGCTGATCCTGAGTCCCGAAAGCAGCGTCCCGAAGCACATAGGTACTTGCAGGTACTTCGCTTGGTACGCGCACATCTCTTCAGGGCCTGCACAGCACCTTAAGTAGCTTGAGTGATTTGTTGTCCTGTGGGATGATCTAGCTTGCTCCGTTGCCCCTTTCCTTGTACCCATTGAGTGATTTGTTGTCCTCTGGGATTATCTAGCTTGCTTTGTTGCTCCTTTCCTTGTACCCATAGTGCAGTCTCCATGAACTAGTAGGACCCATATTTAATCTAAGTCACTATAATTAAGGTAAGCATTGTGTCCAGACGGGGCTAGTAGCCGTAACCAATATACAGACATCAGAACACCTCAGGAAAGTGCTTTTCAGCTTCTTTTTTAATAAATAATGAGGCAGGTACACCCTCAGAAATTAAATTGTGTGTCCAGGATAGCAAGGTTTAGTGGCTGCACTAGTTGAATGATTATCTTGTACAAAGCTAAGTTTAAACTTTGTGAATTCTTGAAAGCTACAAACTGTTTAATTTCTGAATAAGATGCATTTCTAACAAACTATTTAATAATCGCCACGAATTGCTAACTTCTTGCAAAATACACACACACATATATATAAACTTTACGATTTCTTTCGGGTTAATGGGGGTTTGCATGTACAGAACGTTGCTCTTGGATAGTGGTGTGGCCAGAGTATCCACACTCGGACCCCTCACACCATTATCTGTTTTACAACTGTAGCAACACCGCAACAGTCACTTTAGCTCCCATATTCACTGGCAAGGCAACCATGTAAACCTAGTCTCCAACTGTGTTTTATTTCGTACAGTTCTACCATACATGTCAACTTCTGCCTCCTCGCACTCTAACATAAAAAACAGTTTGGATGGAGGTCATATGTGTATGCATACCCCGTTTGCCAAGTATTCATGTTATATGCTTATGTTATCATGCAGTTAGCCATCTATGACCATCATATGTGTAGGAACACCGTTTGACAGACATTGCCATCGTATGCTTAGGTACTGAAGACAGGTATCCCCTTTGTTCGCAGAGGTATTCATTTGCCAGTGTTGCCAGACATTACCATAATTTGTCATGTATTGCCATGACGTACTTAGCAAACCATGGTTAATAATGGCAATATCTGAGCTAGTATGCATGTAGGTATCACTTAGCAAAGTATTTACACAATTTCCCAGCTGCTGCCATCACATTCCTAATTTGTCAGTTACTAGACATTAACATTAAAGGACAATGGGGCTCATTATGAGTACAGAGGTGTGGAAAAAATTGGCGGTGACAGAGTGGTAACTCTGTTCCATCACCTCACGCTCACTACAAGTTAGGCGGTGAATCGGTAGATTAACCTCCAGTGAAAATCGGCAGAATTACCGCTGGTGGCAATTCAGCTGCAATCCCCATGGAGTCCTATGGACTCCAATAAATGAACAGTAACACTGCTTAAATCCGCTGGACCAGGGTAACAGTAATTCTGTCTGGTGGATTCACCACCAGAATATCGCCAAAATTGTAATGAGGCCCTATGTTATCGTATCATTTGTCAAAATTGAACAGGTGTTTGACGACACAAACCTGGCTCCCCATTTGAAAACCACTATACCATCTATAACTTAACTCCCTCAACCCTCTGACCCGAGCAGAAGTGCAAATCCTGCACCCCACCACTCCTTACTGTGTTTAAGGAGGCTCTCCTAATACCTACTAAGAATATGCACACCGCCAAGCCCAACTACTATGTCAACGTCATTTGCTTTTCTACTCCCGCCATCACAAACTCTCCTTTACATGCCACGCCAGGCTGACCTCAACCCGCCCTTGATCTACTTGCTCCACCCGATTAGCTAATGCCTTTGCCCTCTGTCTAATCCAAGATCTTTATCGTCTGCAATACACTGTCCGCCTTCCTGTCTCTCCCTCCTGCTTCATTCTTTTTCATTCCCCAGGCACCTCTACATTCTATGCATGGGATTTATCCTGGCTATGCTCTTTCTCATGTACCTTGCCCACTGAGTTGGCCCTAATCATGTACACAACCAACGCGGTGCACTCTGTTGCCTCGCAAACAATCAAAGAATTCTCACCATTAACTTGTTCCTAGTTCCCCTCCTGCTTCAAGATAGCCACTGTTTATGGTATCCTCAAAAAGCCCTCTCCTGACACGACAGCCATGCAAACCTTTGGCATCTCTTTTTTGTCTGCCACTAATCCTGGAGCATGTGGTTTTTCAACAGTTATTTGGACATTAACAAAGACTATGAACATCTCTAACCTGCGTTCCACAGTAGTCCATCCATAGAATGGCCGCAACCCATGTCTCCAACTCTTACCTCTGCTCATCGTTTCCAGCTCTCGCCTGTTCCCGTCCTTCATGACATCTCTGCAGGCTTCAACATGGTTAACAATCGCTCACCCCTTCTGACCATGTCTAACCTTGAAATCCAAGACACTGCTCTTGCTTGGTTGGAGTGCCCGCAGCTCCATTTTTGATGCATCACCATTTACCTTGTACACCTCCTTTTATGGAAACCTCCCCTCCTTCTACATTCAAATCTTCTCTTTTTTTCCTGCATCCATGGACATTTGCTTAGGGTCTCTGACTCTTCAAAGAATGAAGTCCTCTGTCACCTGACCCATAATGCCCCACCCCACCTTTTGCCAATATATCCAACCCAGCTTCTGCTCCCCTGTCACCCATAGCTTGCTGTCCTGGGGTTCTCTTTGAAAGCGATCTGATGTTCTCCTCCAATATGTCATCACTGCTACTGCCACTGCTGCAAGTATGAACCTGTGAAACATCAGGAGAATGTTTCCACTCACCTAACATGTCATTAAAACTCTTAACACCACTTTGGTACTCAGTCTTTTGGGCCACCCTTGCTACTCCTTTGCACCACTCAACACAATTCTCAGCTTTGCCACTTGCACTAATTATAACACCCCCCCCACCAACCCACCCATCACCCATGTCTCCATGCCTCCTACATGCTGGCCATCTCTCTATGCACAACCAGTTTTGTTACAAAATTGTGATGCTAGTCTTCAAATTTTATCATGTCAGTGTCCCAGCCCTCAACCTGACTGTCTCTCTTGCTGCTCTCCTCCTTGCTCAATCTTCGTGGCTCACTCACCTTGTGCATTCTGTCAATTGCCCCACTCAGCCTCCACCACTGCAACTCCCTACCCCCTAATATCAAAAACATCTCCAACTTGTACGGATTGAAGTCTGCCCTGAATCTCCATCTCTTACACTGGGAAAGGAGCCTCTCACAATGTGCGAATACATTCGTGCACCCTACATGAGCTCCCCTTTCCAACATTCACTGTATATAAGCTGACATCTCCCAGTAGGTGGTCCTCTTTTACACTTTTTTTTTTTCTGTCCCCAGTTCTTGTTCTGTCCTTCACCTGTCATCTCCCAAATTGTCTTGGGTCAAGTAAGTTTGATTGCAAAGCATCCACTTGAGAAACTGCCCTAGGTACTGCATGCATCACTGTGCAGATTTCTTGTCGAAATACCATGTAATTAATATATAAATACTCACACCATTGGCGATGCTAAGTATTGTCCTAGCGTGCTGAGGTACTTGCAAAATTTGTCAGGTACTGCTATATGCCCATGTACACTTTTTCCAAGTATCTCCATCATAGACCTAGATCCTCACACCATTTGACGGATATTGCCATGCTAGGCTCATGTGCAATAGTTGATTGGTATTTCCATCTTATGTCTCGGTATTTGCTCTATATGCCAGATATTGCCATCACAACATAACATGGACTACCTTTGAATGGAAGACACAACAAACAAACTAGCATCCCTGAAAGCAACATCTTACTCAAATGAACTCTTGCTATCTTACATCCTCAAGGAAACCCAAATTCCCCACACTTGCACTCATCAATGCATGCCTGATTCTTACCCTTTCCGCACTACACTACACAAATAGTTGACTCCTCCCCCTAATCAAGAAACGAACTGTGTAGCCTGATTGCCTCACCATGTACCATCCCATCACATTCTGGCCTGTTTTAGGCAAGATCCTGTTTCCATCCTACTTCAAGCCTGCATCAAAGGCAATCACTTCCATCAGTCAAGCATCAGATGCAGCACAGATACAGCCACCATCCAAATGGTAGACTATGCATTCTACTTACTCGATGACCAACGCTGCTGCCTCCTGGTACTCCTTGATCTCGTTGCAGCCTTCAATGCAGTAGCCCATTGAGCTGCTGCCAACAAGATGCACACAACCATCAGGGCATCTCAGAGAATATCCTCAGTTGGTTCAACTTCTTCCTAGAAAATCATAATCAGTTTGTCCAAATGGATACCTTCAGATCACTACCTAACCAATCCCCTCTGGTGGGCCACAAGTATCCATCCTCTACTTTCAACCTGTACATTGATGCCCTGGAAACCCTCCTCCCCAGCCACAATATCCACATCCATCAATATGTAGACGATGCACAACTGCAACTATAAATATCATCTGTCAGACATCCGCCAACTCAAGGCCTCCCTCTTCCTGATCCAGGCTTGGATGGTCATTGCCTATCTCAAACTGAACCTCACAAGTAAGCAATCCTTCTCTTCTCCTCGCCAAATAAAAAGAAAAGAAATGTGAACACCCCCACATTGAGACTCGGCTATTCATCAAGAATCTTGAAGGCTTCATCTTGCTCCACACCTGATATTGCCCATGGACAGCCACCGCTTCATCAAAACAAACGGGGAAAAACCTAGCATCGGGTCAACTATCCCTGCTGTGAAAAAAGCAGGCCCTTCTTACCAGACATCAACTCTGCAGGCCGTGCTGCTTTCTCACCCAGATGGAGTAAATGACCTGCTGTCCAACCTATTCACGATCACGCTTGTCCAGCTTCATTGCTACCATTACAAGCACACATCGCTTTCATAGCCATCTGCATCAAATACAAAGTCGTGATCATGCATGCTCCCTCACACCTGGAAGACCTCACCATTTCTAGTTCTCAGTGCAACACCAGACCACCGAACCTGAACAGACTACAGTAGTACAAATGCAAAAAAGAAACAAACGGGAAACAGGCATTCTTTATCTATGCCTAGTCTCTTGAACTGCATACACATCACCCTTAATAGCTCCTACTCTCATGCAATTCAGAAGGGTAATCAAGAGCCTTCTCTTCAAGGGGTGCCTTTTACACAACCTTTAAGATGCAGCCTCCAAACCCATCCAGCCCAGTATCCATCCTGACAACAATCCTTTACTAACCTCCACCCAGTTCCACCCCAAACCACCTATCGGCACTGAAACATATTCACAATTAATTTAGAATGATCCCTACATTGGGGGCGTGGCCTGGAGCGCCACCGATGAGGCAGCTCCATTGATGGCCTATGCGTGGGTCCACGGCTTTTACTGAAACTTTTCTGGTTCCTGCTATGCCTGCTGCCAGCGATTCATGAGATGAGGCAGAGGAACTTCCCCTGCATCCCCGGCTGCAACCTGGGAGCTTAACGCCCCCAGGTTCATAAAAAACGCGGCGTGGAAAGCTCCCCCGGGGCCTCGCTCTGCAACCTAAGATGGGGGCCGCAACTGCGAGTCCCCACCCCTGCAGCCTGCCAGCCTCGTCCTGCTTGCCTGGGTCCAGCTCTGGGGATCGGATCCCCTCCAATGCACACCATCGGTGCGCTGTCATCGCCTGCTCCCTCCCGCTCGCCAGCTACATCTAGCACCCAAGTGGGAGCCGCCCGCACTTCCATCTGGCACTGATCCCTGGAGCTGCGGGAGCTGCTGGAGGAGCTCCGCATTGCCAGCGCTCCCCACCTGGACTCGCTTGCCTGCAGGAGCCGCAGGAGGGGCCCTGCTTTATCAGCGCTCCCCACCCGAGTTCGTCTGCCTACAGGGGCCACTGGATGGGCCCCACCTCATTGGCGCTCCCCATCTGGTCTCGCTTGCCTGCTTGAGCTGGGACGCTCCGACCCTTCTTCCCGTTGGGACCTCCCAGCCCGAGGGATCTCGCTGTGGCTCCTCCAGGCCCCCTGCCTCCTTGGAAGTAAGTCTCCCTATTGAAGCCTGAGCTTGCCGGGCCCTGCTAACGAGGCCACTGTGCCTTCCCCGCTGGTAGTGGGGGCGGCAACTTTGCGACCACTGGGCGCCCACCTGGAGGGGGGCTCCTGGCCAGTATCTACAACGTGCCCCGGAGCCTGGAAGGGGGGGGGACTTGCTCCACTTGGGTGGGCCCAAGGGTTTTGACTCCTGCATCGCTTTGCTGCGGGGTCCCCCTGCTCCCTGCCACGGCCCAATCTGCCACCGGCCTCCACCCGGGGGCCCCTGCTGCTGAGTGAACTGGTCTCTCCGGGGCCCGCTGGAGCGGCCCCTCCCTCCTGCTAACTAAGCAACGCCATCGGCTTCCTGGGGCACCCCTGCCCATCTCCTACTGTCACCTGCCGGAGAGAGCCTGCCCGCAGCACCTGCAACCTGGAGTCCTATAGCAGAGGGCGAGTAACGTGTCCGCAGTCTTTCTACCCTGCGTTTCTTCTCCACTTGGGTAACTTCATCTCCCCTTGAAGGAGTGGACCACTCCCCGCTCGCACAACCTCCTGGGGCGCCCCGGCATACCCAGCCGCGCCGTCCACTGTCATCTCCGGATCCCGCAGATACTGGCCGGAATCACCGCACGCTGACACTGGGCCATCTCCCCAGGAGCCGCCCCCCCCACCTTAGAGCCATGACCAAAGCACTGAAACCCTCTAAATCTGCAGACATCTCCACCATGCTGCTAGCCCCGGAGAAGGGGAAGAAAACTGACCCCCCCCCCCTAAACTCACACCTCAGAAAACCACAGAAGACAGAGGGACGCTCACAACCAAGGAGGACCTCCAGGCCTTCATGGCCGATATCAAATCGGAATTTAGACCCTGTATGACTGAACTTGCGGCCAAACTAGAGCCAACGGAGCAACAAGTCAGCAGTATCGAGCAAAGGATGGGAGAGACCAAGGACCTAGTCATGGATCATACCAACTCACTAACAGAGATGCAACGCACCGTCCAGACACTAATGGAGAGTACCGAAATCCTTCAATTGAAACAGGAAGACATGGAAAATCGCTCACGACGCAATAACCTGCGCATCCGAGGGGTGCCCTCTTCAATCTCTAAGGAGCTCCCCGAATACATAAGCACCTTCTTCCAGTCTCTGCTGCCGGATCTGGATGAGGCTCAGCTCCTACTTGATCGTACCCACAGATTGCACCCCCGCCGGGGAACTGACACAGACCCCCCTCCAGACGTAATTACAAGAGTCCACTTTTACACCACCAAGGAGGCCATTTCAGCAATAAGCCGCTCAAGAAATGGACTCACTTTCCAGAGCTCCCCACTACAGATCTTCCAGGACCTCTTAACACTCCAGAAGCACAGAATTCTCTGTCCACTCACGCTCCTCCTCCAAGATCAGCAGATCCGCTACCGGTGGCTGTTTCTCACGGCACTACAATTTTCATACAAGGGTACCCCCCCGCACCATCAGCCACCTTGACGACGCAGTATCAATTCTGCATCCGAACTCCCCCGAGGGCACAAACCCGCCCTTCCCGGGCCGAACAAGCCCTGCTTCGAACATGACCTCCCCAAGCTGAAATGGGCCCCCTGGTCAAGGGTGCAAAGGAGCTGCAAACCCAAATGACGAGTGAGGACTCTCATGATGAACACATAGCGTTGGAACCACCTAAAATCCTTTAAGCTTGCCGCGGACCCCATGCGGTCCATACCCTCCTCCAAGGTGGATGTCACCATGTTACCCTTGGAGAGATTTTCAACCATGCTGGTTATGCTGTTGGATGGCAGCCTGGGTGGCTAGGGGAGGTGCCGATAGTTCAAAATTGGTCCCCCTGGTCACGGTTTGGACCTCCCGTTGGAGACCGATGTTGGAAGTTCACATCTCCTGTTGGAGACTACTTTTAAAACCTTCAGCCACAGGAGAGCCCAAAGCACCAAATCCCACACGGCTATGGCTGACTTAACTCCCCCCGCCCCCCACAGCAAAAGTGCTCGGTGAGCCAGCCCCCACATCTAAAACTGAAGTTCACCAGTCTGAATGTTAGGGGCTTGAGCCCCCCCCCCCTTCTCCCCCCAAAGAGAAAATCCATTCTGCAAAGGCTACAAAATGATGGGACCTCAATCGCTTTCCTGCAGGAAAGGCATTTAATCCCAGCAGACTTTTCTCGCCTACGAAACAGACTCTTCCCTCTTCAATTCTTGGCATCCAACGGAACCAAAAAGGGAGACACCGCTATTTTCTTTGCAAAAGACTTGAAACTCCAGATCCTGGACTCACTACGATGCCAGGAGGGACGCTTTATTGCTATCAAATGCATCATTTTTGGCCAACTTTATACCCTCATCTCAGCCTACGCTCCGAACGAGCACCAGGAAGGGTTCTATCAAGACCTAGAAGACTCCCTCCTTCCATTCATTGAGGTACAAGTCGTCATCAGAGGAGACTTTAATGGGGTCCCGGACCCCCTCAAGGATAGATCCCTACCCCCCAATGTCCAGGGATCTGAAGTTAGCTACAGTCCTGCTTCATCTGTTCCGCACGCTGAAAATCGTGGACACCTGGAGGGTGTTGTCTCCGGAAGAGAAAGATTTCACCTCCTATTCGGACGTGCACCGTACCTTCTCTAGGATCAACCTGCTGCTGGCCTCCCCTCAGATCCTGGCCTTCACAGACGACATGACTATTGGCCCCGGATCCTCTCGGACCACGATCCAGTCATGCTAAACATGCGGTCCCATGACCCAGACCCTCACCGCCAGTGGAGCCTGTATGACCCAATTTTGGGGGACATGACAGTGAGAGACTCGATCGCCAGAACAATTAAAAAAAAATGTTTCGGAAAACCATGACAAGGACACCTCCCCGGCTAATACCTGGGACGCCATGAAAGCAGTGCTTAGAGGGGAACTGATCGCCCAAGACGCTGCATTCCACTAAAAGAAACAGGTGACCTGCGCTATTTTGGAAGCTGAAGCCACTCATAAACGGAAGGGCTGGTCCCCGAAATGCTAAAGGGTTTTACAGATGGCAAGGAAGAGGCTCAAGGCATACTACGCTGATGCCACAGCGAACCTGCTAACCAGAACCAAACAATGGTATTACGTCCATAACAACAAGGCTAACAAGCTGCTGGTCAATAAGCTGGCTAAAGAGAAGAGCAGAAATACCATCTTGGGCTTTCGCGATTCACAAGGGGTGGTCCGGTATGCGGACCACGAGAAACTATGTCTAGCGGTCGCCCACCAGTCGGAGATGACGGCAGTCCCGAGAGACCTGGACGAGCAGCAGTCATACATCCAAGAAGCGGCCCTCCCGCTCCTGACTCCGACGGCGAGAGAAGAACCTGAAGCGCCTATTACAAATGAGGAAGTGGAGGTAGCCATTAAAAGCTTGAAGCCTAGAGCCCCAGGCCCGGACGGATTCTCCACCCTCTTCTATAAACTCTTCCGGCCCCAATTAGTGGCCCCCCCTGACACGCCTCTTCAACTCATTCGCAGCCACTGTAACGGTTACCCCAACGATGCAGGAATCAATCACGGTTCTCATTCTCAAGCCTGGAAAGGATCCCCAGGATAATAGTTCATATAGACCCATCTCTTTGTTGAACTTTGATGCCAATATATACTCTAAGGTCCTGGCCAATCGCATCGCATCGCACCTATCCTGCCGAGCATCATAGACCCGGATCAAAATGGGTTTATAAACCACAGGTCAATAAAAGATAACATTTGCAGGGCACTGGACCTAATAGAGGTCGCCAGTCGGGACTCCCAACAACTGGCCCTGCTGGCGCTGGACGCAACCAAAGCTTTCGACAAGGTGGACTGGTCTTACCTGCACCTCACTCTTGAGGCCTTCAGCTTTGGCCCGACCTTCAGGAAAATGATCCTTGCGAACTATCAGGCCCCTAAAACCAGGCTGAGAGTTAACGGCCGCCTATCGGACCCAATCCCTCTTACATGCAGGACGAGACAGGGATGCCCACTATCCCCCCTGCTCTTCGCTTTGGCCATGGAACCGTTGGCCCAGCGAGTTCGCAAAAACCCGCAGCCCGAGGATCGGTGCCGCGCAACATAAAATCGCCCTCTACGCAGACTATGTATTGCTAACCATTACAAACATCAAAGCTTCCATGAGGACGGCCCTGACCGAAATCCACGGCTTCGGGAGGGTAGTGGGATTCGCAATTAATTTTCAGAAATCACTGGCTCTTGGGGTGGGTCTGAGCCCAGCCGAGAGGGAGGCTCTGGAGAAGCAAAGCCCGTTCCATTGGAGCACCCAATCAATCCCATACCTGGGGGTGCAGATCCCCACTCGCCCAACAAAAGTTTACCAGACTAACTTTCCCCAACTCTTCGAAGAACTGGAAAAGGACCTCACCCGTTGGCAGTCGCAGGAAATCTTTGTTGTGTCGCATCACAACATGCAAGATGAACCTCCTCCCTCGCTTTCTCTACGCCTGCGCCTCTCTCCCAATTTTAATCCCACTTCCTCCCCCCCCTACAGCGGCTCCAAAGGAAGATGGTCGACTTCATCTGGAAGGGCAGGAAAGCACGGATCCCTCGAAGAACAATGATGGCCAGCATGAGACTGGGTGGACTAGGGGTTCCAGATCTCCGAAAATACCAAATGGCAGCACAACAGGCCCACCTTTAGGCATGGGGGCTCGCCGCAGGACGCCCAAAGTGGGTAGAGATCGAACAATCCTGCCTCCCTCTCCCCCTTCGCTTCCTCCCGTTCATTCCCGCCCCCCTACGCAGGAGTTGGCCAGGAGTATTGACTGCTACGAAATAATCGATAAAGGCATGGGAGTGGGCCCGCAGATGGGGAGGTATTCCGGGAGACCTGAGTGCATTATCCCCAATCTTCCTCAACCCAACTTTCTCCCCAGGAGCATATCCAAAGAACTTGAGTCACAGGAGGTCTTGAAACGCTGGGGCAGCTCTTTGAAAGGGACAGCCCCCTAACCTTTGAACGCTGTAAATTGACATTCCAGCTAGCGGAAACAGACAGATTTACCTACGCCCAACTAAGGCACTGGTGCTCCCAGACCCGAGCGGCAGCAATGCGACCCATCACCCCACTAGAGCTAACAGTGAATGACCTGGCAGCCCGGGGAAAGATTTTGGCCCTCTATAAACTATTGCAAGAAGACCCCTTTCAGGCTAAGCCCTCCTATATGTCCTAATAGGCGATGGACCTGGGTCATGCCATAGAGGATCACACATGGGTGGACATTTGGACAAGAACGCGCACAGCATCCCGCTTGCATCACTAATCGAGAATGGTCCACCAACTGCTCCTGCACTGGTACTACCCACCCCTACGCCTTCACCACTTCCAGCAGGCCCTGGATCCTCGCTGCTGGCGTCTCTGCGGCCTCCCAGGATCTTACTTCCACATGTGGTGGACCTGCCCCAGGGTAAAGGAGTTCTGGATCCAATGCTTGGCCACAATAAAGGATGTTACTTGGGTGTCCATTCCGCTAACGCCCAACAGGTCCTCCTAGGGAGCCCGCTCCCAGACGCTTACCCGAGATCAGGGAGGAGGGCGATGCTAATATCCCAATTTTTACTGTGCAGCCAAAATCACGGTGGCCCGCACCTAGAAATCTGCAGAGGGGCCCTTGATGACCCTCTGCTGGGTTAAGCTCTGGGACATTCTGATAGCCGAAAAGGTCACGGCAGCTAAAGCGGGACTGCTTCACTGGTTTACCGATATTTGGCCACCTGTGCTAGACTATGATCAGATCTACCCGGCCCTGACATATAAACCACACCTGATTGCAAGAGCCCTCCACTCTGAGTGATCCCCCGATGCCGGATCAGGCCGAATGAGGCCCGAGAACAATGCCCACGGGGGAACACAAGAGGTGGGAGGAGGGGATATTGTGCCTTGCATGTTGTGGGAAGCTACAAGCAATGTTAATGTATATGCTCCCCTGTGTGCTGATTAATAAAGAAACAAATTAAAAAAAAATCCCTACATTATATGCCGATAATAAATCTTATTTTGTGAGGACTGTTACCCAACCCACCTCTGTTTAATGTATGACTGCAACACCCTACTGTTGAGCAACTATCCATTGCTTCCCACAGCTAGATTTATGCGCAATATATACCAAACATTAAATATGTAAAACAGTGCTCAGGTAGTCCTATAATTTAACAGATATTGGCAATATACTTCCAAATACTCCTGCCAAAATGCGTTGTCAATTAACAAGGTACTGCAGTCATAAAGTAGGTAATGTCTTTTACCAGGCGGGCAAGCCTGCGGAATGGCAGAGTTACAGTGCCAATTTCCACTCCTTTCTGCCACAATGGGAGAAATGCATGATTTGCTCTGCCAATCCATAGCAGCTTTTCAGATATCCAAGCGTGTTCAGCAATCCTGTTTTCCCCCCATTGGACAGCAATCCTCTGTGCCTGTGCCTCAGTCCTACATGCTTTTCAGAAGGAGCAATGTGTTGAAAAATCTTTTGTTTTCCATACAGGCGAGAAAACCTCTCCGTGGGAAGATGAGACCACCGTTTCCGGTGATATTGGTACTTTTTTGTGTTCAGATTGGATTTTGTATTGGTTTTGAGCATAGTTGTTATACTTGGCACGTATTAAAAAAGTAATGAGTAATTACATGTAACTACACTAATTTAGTAGAAGTAAGGAAAAGAAAACTAAATAAAAGTGAAGTCACCCTGTATTTTAAAATGATCTAAACTCTTTCATACTCTTAGTATAAATGGATGTAGTTAACAACAGATGGCAAGAACAGAACTGAACTACAATTCTGTTGGTGGTTTTGGTTCCAATGCTGAATCCCCACTTGGGGACATTTTGAGATCCTAGACAATCGTTTCACCTCCCAGCACTTCAGTTCTCGTATCTATTGAGTTGTGAAACACATGTAACGCATAGATACAGTGCCTAAGTCCAGAGACTATGCCAGCCATGAGGTTCCTGGAAGCCCAACGTATCAGCCTGAGCAAAGCGGTCCTGGAAGCCCTCATCGAGGGTGCTAAAGCGTTTAGCATCAGTCTGTCGCCCAAAAAAGTAGTTGTAAACTGCAGCCTGCGCTTTAGTAAGTGCAGGGTTTCTATGGCACTGTCGCAGTAGTGCTGGCGATGACCATCAAGACTGGAGAGGTAGAGGTGGTGGGAGACATGCATTGAAGTGGTGAAAAGAAGGGAATGTCAACTCGATGGGTGCCTTATCCATAATGTGTGAGGGGACGACGACCTGCCGTGCCCTCGTACATCATAGTGGAGCCACATCAGGACAGCGTAGTGGAGCACAGTCCAAACCGGAGCTGCAAGTAAGTTGCCTTTTTTATGAATTATGATTATGTAATGTGTGAAAGAGTTGAGTGTAGGGTGTATGGGTGCGTGTGTGAATGATGTGTGGGTATGTTTGCATGTGTGTTTGTGCTGGGTCAGGAATTTTATTTTGTTTTGTGGGTGGTGGGTGATTGGAGAGCGGGTAGTGCGGCAACAATGGTCTTTTTTACTAGGCATTTATCATAGATGCCAAATAAAAAAAATGCCATTGCAATAAAGCAAGGATATTTATTATTGCGTGGCTAGCCTGACATTTTGGTGCAGCCAGTATGGCCATTTCGTATCTTGTCATGTCATTTTATTCTGAGTATCTTTAATAAGGTAAGCTTGATGGGTGTTGTGTCTAGACTGGCCTACATTGCGCAGCCGTTTTAGTAATTTTTTTTTTTTACATGATTTCTTATTGTGGCATGGCATTTTTAAAGGCAAAGCCAGCAGGAGTATGTTCTTATGTGGGAATACTGTCAAATATTGGCAGAGCCAGCATGAACATTTTCTTATTGCAGGGTTCTGCAGACTTTTACTGTCCAGATGTGCCGGACTACAACTCCAATCATAGTCAAAGAGAGGTATCATGGACGTCCCAGTCCAATACATCTGGAGAGTCACAGGTTGCAGACCCCTGCATTATTGCATTATAGTATAAATACTGGCATAATGTTCAAAGCAAACAGGAGTATGTTTTTATATTGGAATACTGTCCTATATAGCTGCAGCCAGCATGGCAATGTATGAGCAAAGCTGCTGTGAACATGTTTTCTGCTGGCATATATTGTGGGCAAAGGCATTGTGAAAATGCATTGTGAAATGCTTTTGTGCACTGTTGCTGATTTGCACCTATTGGATTTTTAGATTGGAGTTACCCTACAAAACCAATCTCACACTGTCAGGCTTTTACCTAATGTTTCACAGAAAACGTGCTGTGTAATAAACCATTTTAACCCCTAACTCCACCCCGCCAACCCCCAAACTTGCTTGGGTTGGTTCGGGGCACTTGCTACGCTCGGTCGCTCTGGCATGTTTTTGTGCAATATTGACTTCCTTCAAAGGAAAGGTAGGCATATGGGTAGTGAGCATGGTGTGGGCAGGCACCAGAATGGCGCAGTTCCGGAGAATGGGACCAGCTCTCGGATATGACAAACAGTGACAAAAGAAACCCAGGAGATCTGCAAGAAAGAGACAGAGCCTTGCCACTCACCACCAGACAGCACCAACATTCTCGGTGGTTCAGCAATGCAAAAAGAGGAATTTAGGGCAACTACCTGCTGTTATTGTCTGGCATTCCCCAATCTCAATTGACTGAACTGCCATTATCATTTGGAAAGAGAGTGCTTCGTATTACAAATATTCACAGAAAAGACTAACGGAATCAGAGCTATTTAATGTGTTCCATTTGGTGTACATTGGAAAAGTTCTTTAATTAAATTAGTTCATTTCGAAATGCTGCAAATTCTGTTTGCCGACAAGGGAAGCTGGGCACAAGGAAGTAAACTGATTTGCCTAGGACGTTATGGTTAATGTGCACTACTACACACCTAGCCCCTTTACTGAAAAAACTAAGCTAAAGGAAGGGTCTGTTTACAGCGGCCTACTAAAAACCTATCACCTTCAGTGCAAACACGTTGGTGAAGGGACGTTATGCTTCAGTTGCCCTTAGAACAGCCTAGAAACTTCAGTGCAAAAACCTTTGTTTCAGGAACGTTACAGCTACTTTGCACTAACAACAACCTATTCATACGATAATTACAAGTAAAACCCCAGAAAATCGGCAGTTATGGTAAGCTAAACAACAACCAATGTGCACTCATACTACACACATATGCATGCACGCATCAGAGCAAATTTGACTACCAGACATTATGTCTAGGCCAGGGCACACACAATGTTGTATCTGTAATGCAGCACAGGACACTAACTGCATGCACATCTCACCCTAACGGGCACATCCTCTGAAAGTGACAATGCTGGATCCTTCACTGCACGGACAAGCTCACGCACGACTGCACCACCACAATCCCCCACCACATCCCTGCCAACACCAGCTGAACCACCACAGCCTGCCGCCTTGGCCGCACAGCCAGTTGCACCACAACAGCCTGCTGCCCAACCAACGCAACCTTTCCACATGCCCATTCCACACCAGGCACTGGCCCATCCTGGCACCTTCTCTGATGAGGATTAGGTGGCAGATGGAGGCAATGGCACTGATGACTCACAGGATCACAACCCTTGTCCCACGCCTACCTTCAGCCCCTCAACCTTGCACAGCCCCCCTCCACCACCTATACCCAACATAAGGGAAATGCACGCCCATATTCGTGGGATGGAGGCGAGGCAGACTGAGATGGTGGACTTGGTCCAGCAGCAGCTGGTGGACTCCCGACTGATGTGGGAGTGCCTGCAGGCTTGCAGCCAGTGCTGTTCACATGCTCTGGGCCGCACCACCTTTGCCCTAGTGCTGCTGGCACAAAGGGTTTGGGAGGGCAATGAGGGTGTGTCTGCAGTTGTAGAGTCCCTAACACACACCCTGCAGGCCACACTGGAGTTCATTGGGGACCCAGGGATCTGACCCCCCCGCCCCCCTTCCAGTGCAACCACCTCGACAAGCTCTCACCAGGGCACCCCAAGGCACCGCTACCAGCGGCTTATGGGCTCACCTGCCCATGGCGAGGGCTGTAACATCAAAAAGCAAAGTAAATGACACTGATGCCCTGCATATGTTACACTATGTTTTTAGGTGTGTGGGGTCAGTGTGTGTGGGAGGAGGGGGGACAGGATGATTGTGTCGGGAGGGGGGATTTGCAGGGGGAGGCTCTGGGGAGGGGAGGGTCTGTATGGGGAGGGGGTTGTTTGGAGAGGGGGCACAGGGTGTTAATAGTAGACCGGACATGTGAATCAATGCATCTTGTTTGACACTTGCAGCAATGAGGGGCCATTACTTATTCATGTACCAGAATGTACTGAGTGTGTGCATCAGATGCAGTTAAGGGCATGGGTAGCGCATTGTGGAGGGGGACTCAGAGGAAGTTGTCAATGAGTTCTGGTGGCGAAATACACCCATCCCTGGCATCCATGCGCACGTGCCTGCGCCTGGCTGGGGCTTCCTCGCCTTCTTCATCTTCACCTTCTGGCGGTGGCATTTCCAGAACTGGGGGCATGCATATGTTGCATCTGATGCAGATAATATGCAACCTTGCACAGGCCAGGAATATCTGCCCCACCTTCTCTGGCCTGCACATGAGTGCACCCCCAGACTGTTGTTGGCATTTGAGTCATGCTTTCAATAGCCTGAAGGTCTGCTCAATGGTTCTCCTGGTTCGCACATGCACACGATTGTAGGCCATCTCCTCCTACATCTAAGGATCTCTCAGAGCGGTCATCAGCCATGGAAGCAGCGTATATCCAGAATCACCTGCAAGGGGGCGAACACAAGGTCAGCCATGTCATGCATGTGGCAGGGCAGTGTCTTTCACTTAGCCCGTCTATATCTGTTGTCAAAATCATGCATCTGTTACTGCGGTATGGCCGTGCCTTAATGCACCCTGCTGCACCATGGAACAGCCGCTGTGTGACATCCATTCTGTGCTGTGTTCTGCTCCCTGGGATGGATTGCTGGGGGTCGGAGATGACTTGCCACTGACTGGCCCTAGTGAGCGCTCACCAGTCTGCATAAATATCTTCATGGTCTGGTGTAGACATCACTGTGCCCCTACCACACCATTGACTGCACACACTGCATGACACCCGCAGTGCAGACTAAACATTATTTGACATGCATCAATGCTGTTTGACAGCTTACATGCACAGAAGGCCTGGAGAACCAATTACCAGTTTGGCCACACTGAAGCTGGCAATGGTATAGCATGGACTTCATGCCCCTCTCCCTTGCAATCCTACTGACTTTCAACCTCTACACTACTCACAAAGCAGACCTACCTGAGAGCCAGGAGTCTATGCAAGTGGAAACAATGCGCTATATGAGAACTATTGATGGTCACATTGACGATTACTTTGACATGTGTGAGTGATGGTGCACAACTGTGGTGTTGCCTGTGACTGCAAATTCTACACAGTCAGTGTGTGCATGTATGCACCATGTCCCACCAGGCCATGCGTTCCATGGGCTTAGGTGGCACAGTTTACTGGAACACTTTATTATGTGTAGTGGCGGTGTTAGATTCTGGTATCTGTAATGCATTGCATGTTAATATCCTAATGGGTTGGGGATGGATTGGTCATTGAATAATACTACCATTCTCATGATACTCATGTGAGTTGTCGCCTGTCAATTGGGCATGTGCGCTGGTTGGTCCTGCATATACAGGGAACTTTGGGACATTCATTTGGGCCATCACCCCCCTTCAGCCTCTGACCCGTGCAGCAATTTGTGTGTAGTCGTACATGTATTCACCCAGCATCCTGATCCAGCTGGCAGGGTGCTTTCCACAGGAACATGGAGTCATGGGTTGATCCTGGGTCGCAGGCACAGTAGTGCATGATGGTCAAGTCGGCATTACAGGTCACCTGGACATTGAGTGAATAGTACTGCTTCCGGTTCCTGTACACCACCTCTGAGGCATGGGGGACGAACACCAGCTCCACATGTGTGCAGTCCAATGCTGCCAACACATTGGGCATGTACGCAATTTCATGGAAGCGGGCCTTGGTGGCATTTACCTGTGCCTGGGTGGTTGGGAGGGCGATGTGCTGGCCCACATAGCACAGGAGGGCCTCCAGTACCTGACCAGCACTCTGGAGAATGCTATGCCATGCAGCTGGCTCAGAGTGCTGGAACGTGCCTGTGGTGAGGAGGTGCAGGACCAACACCAGCTTCAACAGTGGTGATATGGCTGTCCTGATGCCAATCCTGCTCCAAATGTCATCCTGGATAAGGTTTATGAGTTCAAGTATTGTCTCCCTGTTGAGGCGGTACAAGCTGTGTATCTGTCTGCCTGTCAGGGCCCAGGGTGTAGCCCTTGTGCAGGGAATCACAGCATGACTCAGCCTCACCACTTGCATCCCAATCATCCTCCTGCTCCTCCTCCACTCCCTGTCCTCCTGTTCCCACTGTTTCAGCTCCAGCTCAATCAGCTGCACGCCAGCGTGCAGCGCCTCATGTCCATAGCTACAACAATGAGTGGCAGCATTGTTGTGTTAGGGAGTGTTTTTGGGATGGGTGTGGATCTTTAGTACTGTTCCTGTGTGTATTGGGTGCACCTGGGTGTATTGGGTGCATCTGTGGCCTTATTTCCCCCACCTGGGCCAATTTACTGGCTGCTACGCAGTGCCAGTGTTTCCAACATGAATTTGCCAGTAGTACAGGCATTGTTTTGTGTGTATCACTGGCAAGTCTTTGCTCATAATGTGTCTGTGTTTCCGTAATGCCGGTGTTACCAGCAGGTGCCAGGAGAGTTGACGCTGCTACCTTTGCCTGTGTTACCGGCAGCGATAGTGCAGTGTTACCAGTGCAGGTGTTTCCAGCTATATGAATCTAGATACGCTGATCCAGTAATAGTGCCGGAATACGGTGCTACCAGCACTTTATTACTGAACCGGCACACTTGTAATTGGCCCCATTGTCTTCAAATTGGGAAGGTGCAGACATGTGTGCTTGCCTGCTGTTAATGATTGCCCTATTGTTTGCAAAGCATTTCTTAAAATCCAGCTGGAGAATTTCATCAGGCCTAGCTTAAAGTTCAAATCTTTACTATTCCTTTGACCCTTATGACTTTTGTATTTCAGGGCTCCTACCAAAGGATGAAGGCTGATTCCTATCAGCTCAGAACACCATGCCTGAGCTTTTGCTGCAATTCATTTGAATGTATTTATGAGTAATGTTAATATTAACTCAATGGGTGTGTGTGTGTGATGAACAATAAACAAGCATGTTCCTCTACAGATGGCTGAACTAATCTCTGGGGACTTTTAAGCCTCCCCCTATTACAATATGTTCAGGGTTCACAAAACTTAACTTGTTGCTAGGTCCACTGGAGATTCAGCAAGAAAACTTCTAAAAACCTGGTTTTGCAGCTCAGTCATTTTCATTCTTGTCGGAACAACTTCCATGCACCATGAAACAAACACACAACATAAAAGGAGTGGGGAACAGGCTGGGCCGCAGCCGAGGGCTGGGGAGAAGAGAGACATCTGACTGAGAAGGGTGGTTTTGGGACCTGAAGTGTACCCATCCTGATAGCGGCCAAAGGTGGAAACGGGAGGAAGATGTGTCGCACTTAATCGGACCAATGAGGGTGAAACTTGTCACACATAAAGGAATAGGGCTGGATGCAGAAATCGGGCAGCCCACAGCCTGACCACGGGGGTACAGGGAACACATTACCCACTGAAGGAACTCATGGGGTCAGTAATTGCTACACTCTGGAATGATTGACAGGAGAAGGGTTATGGATCGCATTTAGTCAGAATAGCGGAAGTAGAAAGTGTACTGCCACTAACACACCATACTAAAAGCTTAACCTTCTGCATACACCTCTCAAACTCTGAACTAAACACAGCCATACATCTACAGCACTACAAACCACATGTACTTCACAACACCATAATAATGAATGAAACAAAGCACACATATCCTTGCCGAGCACCACATGGTGGCCACCAACCGAAAAGCACACCTACCCTCAGTGAACCGTGTATCCGAACCAAAGCTGCCAACTGCACATCACAGCTCGCTTGTTTTTTCTCCCACTCAATCCTACTATCCACCCCTCCACCCCCTTGCATTACAGATCTGCCAGAGCGCCAAGAGACTGCTGAGGTGGCAACAGTTAGCGGTATAAGAACCTTTAACATGACATATTCAACATATCCTGAATAATAATCACATTGTAATTTAAACACTACCATATTTCCATTTCTTCATATTTAAGTACAGATGTGCTCCATTTGAAACACTTAATTTAAGCTTCTAAAATGACAAGAGGGCTTTATTTTACAAGTGCAGTTTCATGTTCCTTTCAATAATGCAAACTAAGTTTTCTTCTGCTTTGAAAAACATTTCTCACATATGTGAGGAACGCATGGTGGTAACAGTAAAGACAGATACAAGTGATCACAGTTCAAGGGTGTTTATTAAACTGTATGCAGGTTGGAAAAACACCTAATCTAAACTGAAATCTAAGATGGGAGCAAGCATCATCCATCGAATGAAAATAAGGCATTTCTAGTGGTGTGGTGTCAAATAAAAGGGCCTATACTAAGAAACCTATTGCCAATCCTTACAACTAATACAAAAAGAGTGTTGGATAGTATTCAGGAGAAAGAAAGAAGTGTTCACAAAAATTGTCAGGATGCAGTAGGGGCCCACTCCCCAATGTTTTGATCATGGGACAAGGTGAGATTGTGGAGCACAATACACTCTCAAGCTCTTCCAGCACAAGATGACAGTTCCATTTCAGATATCAGAGTCTTCGATGGACAAGTCTTGTCTCCCTTCGAGGACCTGACGTATTCAAATAACCAAACCAAATGTTCCTTCAACAAAATGAAAGTTTGTTTCCTTGCTTTACTTGGGGTGAGGATTCTTCACCCCTCGGTCCCCCTCTTCTGGGCGCTGACCCCTGGTTACTTTCAGCCTCCCTCCACCGAGTTTACTATGGCTTTTCTGCAGTTCTCAAATCTCAATGTCTTTTTAAACAGATCGCCATGGACATCCCTCTGCTGGATTCTCGTTTGTCAACACTGTTTCTTGGGACCTTACTCTTCGCCTCTCTTTATTGGCATCCCTCTATTGGCATCCCTCTGTCAGGTTCACTCTTGCCGTTTCACTATTCTCTTTTTGCTTTCAATGTTGGCAGTATTCTCTTCCCTTGCTTTCTCTCAATACAAGATTCACTTTTCTTGCTTTTCTTATTAGTTTGTCGTTCAAAGACTTTCGATTGTACTGGGATTTTTCTAGACCTCCTGTAGGACCACTGAGACTTGTCTTGGTGGCTCTCTTTCGGCCTTCTGGTATCTGTAGTTTCAATTAGCCTGGGATCGACCAGAGTCTCTCGAGTCAGCACCCACGTGGTGCCGGTGCCCCCCTGCAAATAGTCTTCCCTTAACAATTTGTACAGTTCTTTGAACTTCTCTCATTATGCGACTTTCATTCACCACAGCCTAGCTCTTATCGGTTCTCCCTTCGACTCACCGGCTGTGATGAACCGCTTGGCTTTCCTCGTAACTGGACTCAAGGCCAGTACCAGGAGCCTCCCTCGCTCTGGCTTATCTGCGTCGACATGCTCTGTGTACCGTTGACATCTGCTGCAACACACTCTGGCTTTGTCCTCAGTCTTACGATTCACTCTACAGAGATTTCTCAGGTTTGATTCAAAAAGGGCAAGGTCCCATCTTTCCTTGTCAGCCTCTCGATGTCAACCGCCTTTGTCCTCCTCTTGAACTGCCGGCCTGGATAGCTGTCTCTTTGTGCGGTCTGCCTTGCTCGTGCTGTGCTCTCTTGCTCCACCTTTTATCCTCGTGGGGAAGAGAAAGAGCCGTCAGATGTGTGTGATTCTGCTCAATTGCGTGACTTTGCCTGACCCTTGTATTGGGACATGTCAGGTAAACGGCTCTGGTGTTAGTCCCTCGTGTTGTGCAAAAGTGTTTGTGTCCGAAATGGGGGCAATGTTTTTGAATGTCCTACGGAAGACTATGGGGGAAAAGGTGTTGAAGGAAGGGGGATACCGAATTTCACCCGTTGGTGTCCCACTCCCACACCCTGAGGACCCCCATCCAGGTGATCCTCTCTCACTGGTCCACCCCCAGGAACTGGATCCAATAGCGATGGCCATGTTCAGGCCACCTGGATGATAGATCCCCAGGAACTAGCCAGAGAGACACCTTCGGGTTTCTCACACAATGGAAGTGTTAAAGTTCTAACATGCACACCCGTTTCTTCATTTGTAGCAGGAAGCAGAAATGTAAAGATGATCGAAACCAGTCCTTGGGCCTTAAATACGTTTTCACACAAGCAGTTCAATGGAATATTCCTGGTGTTGGCACATTGTGCATCATCGCTATCCCTCAGGTAAGTAGGTAACTATCTGCATCCTCCAGGTTCACGGTTCCCGATGTAGTTTTAGAAAAGCACATTATTCCAGTGCCCCTTCATTTAGATTCAGGCAGTTTAATTTCTCTTTTATGTCTATGTCTGTGTTTATTGAGAGCCAAAGCCCGTAGGCATCAGGGTGCTACATGGAGACAAAATCAGGACAAACTAGACAAAGAAAGAAATGGAGAGGGCAAGAGAGGCCGGCCTAAGCAAATCTAGTTTTCAGATTTTTCGTAAAAGCAAGATGTTTTTTCTTTCCCGCACACATTCAGGCAGTTCATTCCAGGCTTGAGCCATCAGAACTGGGAAGGATCAACCTTTTCCCCTACTTCTATTGACACGCGGGATGGTAAGGCAGTGGGTGTCAGAGGACCGAAGGCAGCGCGTAGGTTTGTAAACTTCAAGTTTCTCCAAGTATGATGGGGCATTTCCAAACAGACATTTATGGCCCAAATATAGTATTTTAAACTGGATTCTGGCAGTGACAAGGAGCCAAAGGTCTCTGTGCCCATGATAACGGATCCTTCCAAGCAATATTTAAAACTGCTCAGAACGCATCATTTTGATTTTTTTGCAACTTGCCTAAGCAATCCTTGTTTACACCGCCCAGTAAGGAGTTGCAGTAATCTAGTCTGGGTAGGACAATTGCGTGGACTCATTTCTCAGTTTTTCTGGGTTACCAGGGAGCAGACCTGTCTCAGAACCCTCAGGTAGTAGTTAGAGTTTTTAACTACATAGTTGACTCGTGCATCCGCATTATGAAAAGCCTCCATATATATGCCCATAGTTTTAACTTGGTCAACAGAGATACAACCCCATCTATATTGAAGCTTTTATAAACTGGGCCCAATTCTTTTCTGGCCTGTTTGGATCCGTAGACCATAAATTCGACCTTGGCCGCATTCTAGCTTGGTCAATTTGTGGTCATCCACTCTTTGATGAGGGTGTGAATTTTGTCCAAGTTCCCCATATCTGCTTTGTAATTTCCACTCAACGCCATAGCTAGCTGGAAGTCATCAGTGTAGTTAACAAAAAAAGCCCCCAATTTTTCTATTTCAACACATAGAGGTTTGATATATAGGTTGAACAAGGACGAAGACAAACAAGCCCCTTGTGGCACCCTACAGAAAATAGGAGCAGAGTCGGATGTCACATCTCCCAACATACCGCATATGGTTATATGTATGTCCAATAGAGTTATGATAAATACTCTTTTTGATATCTTCAGTTACACCTCCTATGGACCGCACAAGTTGATTAATGAATTGGAGATTTGCTCTCTTCCTCTCCTTTTCTTTCGTTTGGATTTACTAATTGTTCATGATTTATGAATGTATTTATTGTACTGATCAATTGTCCCCTTTTTTTCTTTTTCTTTTTGTATGCTTCTCTGTGAATGTGATTTTAAGTTCTCTGTATTTTTACCAAAATTCTGAACCTGTTTGAATAAAGAAAGATGATTTCAAAATTACAACTCGAGTTTGAAATCCTACATGACTGTGTTCTTAGACTTTAAGGATACTAGACGCAATATCATGGTTAGATACAAGTTCTTTATGAAAATAATCATACATTGAAAATTGAAGTCGCTACACAGCATGGACTACATATACCATTTGTGATTATATTTTACCCCCACCACGGCTATCCACGTGGCACCCCTAATTTTGTTAATACATCCCTGAACATGCCCTGGAGTTGCGACCGCAAAGAAAGGACTCCATCCATACTTTGGCTTCATCAAAGAAGCGGCCAACGTGAGTCAGTGTCTTTAACAGCTGTTTATGATCTAAAAGGTCAAAAGCTGCTGATAGATCTAAAGCTATCAGCAAGCCTGACCCGCTCCTTTCCAGGACAGTTAACATATGGGTACGTAGATTGAGAAAAACACTCTTGGTACCATAAGATGTACGAAAGCCATATTGCTTCTTATGGAGGAACGCCATGGTCTGCAAATGATGCTGCATCTGAAAGGTGTCCATTTGTCGATAAACATCAATAGGAAGGGAATGTTTGTTATTGGCCTGAGGTTGGTGTACTCCTTGGAGTCTAGACCCCAGAACAGCTGGTTGGATGCATGCTTTTCAACAAATCCGTTACTTCACCATTGGTCCCAGGGAGGACATTGAAAAGCACATGTGGTTTGTGAGCCCGTTCCTGGTCTATCTTTGTGGGGGGTCCGACTGGGGTTGTATTTGTAGAGAGGAACAAATTCTGGTACAAGCTGCAGTGATTTTCTCCGCAAAGGCATTCTGGATATCAGTGCAGGCCTCTCTATCGGGATTGGAGTCAAAACATTCGGTTTTTCCCAGGATTTGAATAGTTAGACTAATTCCGTTGTTTCATTTCCTGCTTTTGTTGTTTTTTCATTGTAGAAGGACTTTTTGGCTTCTGTAATTTTACATTTGTATTCCTTCTCAATGAGTTTCCAGGCATTTTTGTTTTCCTGGGTTTTCGCCTTGATCCAGTTACGCTTTGCTTTTATTTTTTCCTCTTTAGTGACATTTAGGTCCGGTGTGAACCAATTTTGATGGTTAGGACGCTCTCTAACGATTCTAATTTTAACTGGTGCTGATTTGTTTATGGAAGATTCCAAATGTTAATTGTAACACTTCACTAAATGGTCCGGACAGTTGTTGTAAACATGAGTTCCTCCAAACAGTTAGCTAAGTCCCTCTTTTCGATTTTTTGAAAGTTCCTACCATAGGGCTGACTAGGGAATGTTTACTCAGATAGGGTAGAGGGATCTCCATCTTGGCCATGACAATAAAGTGGTCCGACCACATACAATGTGACGTTGTCACGTGAACTATGTTCATGTTACGGCCACATCAACAATCTAACGTTTGTGTGCGAAGTCGCAATATTATGTACTTGGATATCCATATTATTTAGTGAACGCTCAAAGTCCAAAGCTGCTTTATCTACAGGATCTCCTTTCCAGCGATTTGATTTAAGTCACCCAAAAAAATGGTGGAGCAATTTGAAATGTGTAAAGGAGAAAGCAGCTGAACAATATGCTCATTAAAAAGAGGCATCTCAGTGGGGGGCCTGTAGATCAGAATTAAGTTTATGCTAGGACTGTGATTTGGGGGTGATCTTAGTATGTAAGGTTCTGCACCTGTCGCTGTCTATTCTGCTCTTGTACATTCCAGTATTCTTTTTACAGATAATGGTGACACCACCACAATACCCTCAGTCCCTTTTTCCCCCCCAAAAACATGTAGTCTTGGGGGGGGGGGGAGGGTCGCTTGCTCAATCACAGGCCCATGTGAGTCCAAAAGCCATGTCTCTGAAAGGCACATAATATCAACTTGGTTACTGACAATGTAATCATGGATGTCGGTAACGTGTTTAGGTAGCGACCTGGTGATAAAGAGGGCAAGTTTTAGTGGGAGTGGCTGTGATTCATCCACCTCCATGTTTGGTAAAGACTTTTGCAGGGCTATTGAGTCTTGAAAAATTGCACTGCTTTCTATTCCTCTGAAGTGGGAGGTGTTAGGATGAAGGATTCAAAGAGTTTCAGGTGGAGGGAGAATGGGAGCATTGAATTGGACGAGGGGTGCACTGTCTTCCGCAACTGGTAGGTCATGAGCATTAAGCGCAGCCTTCGGTGCGGAACATACCCCGCAGTCGTTCATATAACGCTGCACATTACTCTCCCGGTGAACCTTCCGGGAGGCTTGCCGGCATTCGAGAAGATGTGCTGCAGTTTCCAAATTAGCTTGTTGCGCCGCCAACACAACCTCAATTTTCTGAGTTATATCCATATTCCACCCCTTGCGTACTAACGGTTAGGAGGAAGAATGCCAGATGATGCCAGGAAATTTACAGCAAGTCTGTGCGTCCTCCCACGGACTTGCTAGACCGTGCGTGCCGGTGCTGATGTGCCTGATAATATCCTAAATACGCACACGAACTTCAATCCTTATATTCCCCTACATTACAGAGAGCTGCCCAAGACGAGCCTACGGACTAGAAAACACTGTCGGGAATGATCTTACGATGGAGTCCATAAAAAATATATTCCCATTAGAAAAACGTGAGCCATGGTTTCATAGGTGTATCCTGCACTATTAGGAACATCCCATATGTGAGGGTCAGCATTGGATACTAAACCCCATATCTACAACCCATTGGAGCCTTCTGCAAGACAGTCATCTGTCCCATTTATGCCAAGCTGGGCCTGCTTTGGGTAGAGCCTGGTGGTTGCTTGGTTTCATGCAGAAGTCCCCAGACCTAATCCAGAACCACCATAAGTCTGCAAATTCGGATTCCAGAAGTCCACAATCGCAGAAATTATTAGATGGAACCTGCTCATTCACCTATGAGCAAGGCTGAGACATGGCCATAGTAAATTGTCTTTGCAAAGACTTTCATTTGTTTATGCCTGCATCCTTGTGTTAGACAACCTTTTCTTGTTCCCAGGGTATCCACTGGCTCTTTTGTTCTGTGAATCCTGCTCTTCATGTGCACTCCCAAATACAGCCAGGTGCCTATTTCTATGATCTTCCTCCCCTGACTTTCTTCTGCAGTACCTTCATTTCACCTGATGCTACCCTCTGAATGTTTGTCTTAAGGTGGGGGCCAGGGCGAGTGCAGTCGCTAAACGTCTTCACCAACCCCCAAAGGTTAGTCAAGGGGTCATCATGGGAATAGGGGGTAGGAAGAGTGGACCAAGATGCTCTGTCTATTCATGTATGTGTGTCTGTCTCCCTCTGCCTCAGTCACAGCTCCCATTTTTGTGTGGGAGTCTGCATGTCATCCACTGGCGTAACAGGGTCCCCTGCACATGGCCTGGGAGTGGGCCCCACTTGGAAAAAAAAAAGATATATTTTTTCTCAACAAAAAAAAGTTTCGTTTTGAATTCACTCTACATTAATAACGAAATTATTTCTGTAACAGAAATCATTTCTTTATGAAGGCAGAGTGACCACAAAAATAAACTTTCTTTTTGAAGGCGGAGGGCTCCCCCCCAACCCATGACATGGAAGACCCTAGGCTGGAGAGCTCCATGACATCGGGTGGGGGGAGCCCTATGACGTCAAAAATAGTTTATTTTTGAAGTCACTTTGCCTTCATAAAGAAATTATTTCCGTTATGTTTCGGTGCTTAGCTGAATAATTTCTTAATGAAGTTAGTGACTTCAAAAAGAAACAATGGGGCTCATTCTGATCATGCTGGGCCGGAAACAACGGTGCTGGTAATCTTACCCGCACTGTTTCTGGACTGGCATATACCTGCTGGGGCCGCTGTACCCGACAGGTCTGACCCTGTCCGGCACAGCGGCCAATATAGGCAGACCCGTCACGGAAGCACCGGCACCGTTAACAACGATGCCGGTGCTTCCTTGTCCCCAATCCCATGGAGTCCACGGGAATGGGGATTACCAAAATTACCGGCACCTGACTTCCCGGCCGCTGTACTTGGAAGAGCCCGGTGGCACCGGGAAGTCAAGCGCCGGTAATTTTTACGGGTCTGGCGGCAACCCGCAGGTAGTACAGGCACAGTTACTACTGGACCCGTAATGAGCCCCAATTTCTTTTTGAAGTAATGGGGCTGCCCTCAACCCCATGATGTGTGTGCGTGTTCGGTGAAAGGGTGCACACTTAAATGTATGGATGGCTGCCTGGATGTGCCTGTATGGTGAAACAGTGCACACTTAAATGTATGGCTGGCCGGGTGTGTATATGGTGAATGGTGTGTGTGCTTGTGTACAGGGGCACAATGAAAAATACATTTCTAGGGGCTAACCCTTCAAATGTTAGGCGAGGCGCTAACTTCACAGGTGGTGGGGAGGGGCAAACTTATTTGTGTGGGGGCATCTAACTTCTTTACGCGTTTTAATGAGACTATTCTAGTGCAGCTTCAATGTTACAAGCAGTTAACTCTCTCCTTTAAGTCTCCTATTCCCTCTCTACCCTTCCAATCACTCCCCTGGCATGCAAGTACTAGACCCACATCGCGATTTCAATTGCCTAAAAAATGTGGCATTTGAATGCAAGTACTAGCAGTGAAATGCTTTACGTTGGTAATTGCTAGGCCCTTATTAACAGAAAAACCCAGGTACCGTTTAACATCTGTGTCCTGTTCTGTCCGGCAACTGCTCCAAAGGTCAGCCAGGTCGAGTCAACATAGCCCAAAATGTCAGTGGTGGGGAGTGCTGAAGCCCAGTCAACTCAATGGTGTTGCTCCACTACTTGTGTTTAATGCCTTGATTACTCCTAGCCCTATTCTTCCTCGTCCCAGTACTTATGTATGAGGCAGTACTTGTGTACTCTGCCTCATACACAAGTACTGGGATGAGGTAGAGGTACATGAAGGTAATCCCTGATTTAGCTAGCTGTAATCGCCATTACTCCTAGTCCCACTCTTCCTCGTGCCAGTACTTACCTATGTTAATGTTAAAGGACATTTGTACCGCGCACTATCACCACAGGAGTGGTCCCATGGCGCTCTGGCGGCTCTGAAAGAGGAGGGGAGGTTGAGTTAATGGGAGGAAGCAGGAAAAGTGCAAGAGAGCAGTGATGTGCTGTTGGCGGCCTCAGCCCGATGGGTCCGTTGGCTGGGCCTGGGGTGTTTGCGGCCGGTAATCGTCGTGTATTATTGTGCGAGTATATGTGCATTTATGTTTTGTTGTTGCAATGTAGTGAAGTTTGTGCTTTTTGTTGTGCTGTAGGTTTTGGTTGCGTTTGGTTTGGAGTTTGAGAGGTGTATTCAGAAGGGGAAATTGTTAGTGGGGTTGGTTGGTTTGCATCTCTGTCCTGAATTGAGGCGCTCGGCTTGCGTAGTCTCCCCTGATGCGTCTCTGTCCTGATCTGGGTCCGTCTGGCAAGGAGTCTCATACGTAAGCTCTGGGCCAAGGAGCTGATTTTGGAGGTTGGGGTAGGGGGTGGGAGGGAGAGGGGATGTGTCTAGGGCGGGATTGTGCGATAAATCATAATGGTTGTCCTTGTCCAGGCTAAGCAGGCATGATATGTGGTATTAGTGGCTAGAGAGGCAGTTTGGTATGACTTTCTTTTAACTGGGAATTTCTGATAAAGCAGTCCTTCTAAGTGCAATTACCTGGCTAGATTGGCATTTGTGTGCTGCCAGTCTAGCAATTTCTTACTGCGGCATTGTATCTTTTTCAGGGCATCTGTGATAAAATTATATGATAAAAGTCATTTAAAACGTGCCTGTACGCATGTATTTATATGTGCCACAAGACAAGGGAGGGAGGACAAGACAAGCGATCTCACTAGGCCTTGTATCATTGTGAGAACAAGAGGTGCAAGAGGAAAGGGAGGGGGGAAGTGCAAGGGAGAGGGGAGAGGAAACCAGGGCTACAATGCTCTGAGTAAGTGCAGCCAGGGCAGCGCGGCTATCGGTAGTGCAAGGCGAACAAGGGGCTGTAGGGCTACAGTTACAGCCCCTAAGTGCATGGTAGGCATGGAGACAGTGCAAGGGTGACCGATCAAGAAAGAGCCTGGACTCAGAGAGACTCTGAAGGTATCCAAGCAACCGGTCGGTACAGCAAACAGGTAGATCAGCATTGGAGGGAGAGGGAGAAATCGGAGGAGAAAGGGAACGTCTTGAGCTGCTTCCGAAACTTCAGATTGTCCGGCTCAAGTTTGAAAGGTCAGGGAGGCCATTCCAGAGGGAGGCACCAGCAGAGGAGAGTAATCTACCCCCACTCTCTGCCTGGAGAAGCGTCTAACACTTAAAGAGTTGGAGGTAGCTGGGTGAAGGGCTCAAGAAGGATGTATTGCGGGCCCCGGGCCCAGAAAACCTTGTGGACAATGCAAAGGGTCTTGAACTTGATACTTGCAGCAACTGGGAGCCAGTGGAGAGATTTCAGGGTTGGAGAGATATGATCCCTGGCATTGAGGCCAAGGATCAGTCTTGCAGCCCTGTTATGGATTAGTTGCAGATGACGGAGAGTAGAGGAAGGCAGAATGAGAAAGAGGCTGTTGCAGTAGTCCAGCCTAGGGAGAACCAGGGCTCTGGAGACAGTGAGCCTCTGGTGGAAAGTGAGAAAAGGAAGAGTCCCTTTGAGGAGGAGCAGCTGGTAGTGGAACTTCTTGGTGACATCCGAGATGTGAGGAGAGTAAGAGACAGTGGCAGGAAGGTGAAGGAAGAGGGCCCAAGGCGGACGGCCAGAGAGAGGGAAAGCTGGTGCCAGGGTCCCATTGAGAAGGATCTCCGTTTTACTGGCATTAAGGCAGAGTTCGTTGGAGGCGCACCAATCCTGAATCGCGGATAGACAGTCAGGAATGAGCGAGAGAGGAGAGGAGGCTGAGGGGAGCATGAAGGAAAGCTGAGTCATCCGCATAACACTGAAAGTTCGAGGAGAAGGTAGAGATCAGGTGGGCCAAAGGGGCCAAGTAGAGGCTGAAAAACCAGGGTGAGAGTATAGAGCCCTGGGGAGCGCCACAGCTAGAGAGAGGTGGCAGAGAGATTGGGACCAGGTGGGACCTGGGAGGGGGAGGCGGTCCAAGAGGAAGGCGGTCAGTCACTCCAGGGCCTGATTCGTCACGTGCAGGGTCTCCCAGAGTCGATTAATCAGGATGGCGGCGTTGACTGTGTCGCAAGCAGAGGAAAGAAGGAGGGTGAGGACAGAAGGAATGCTGGAATCAAGGTTAGAGAGCAGATCTTCATGGGTGTTCAGGAGAGAAGTTTCCATGCCTCTGGCATCTTTGAAGCAAGACTGATGGTCATGGAGACAACTAACAGATTCAGTGTGGAGAGTAAGCTGGGAGATGGCAAGCTTTTCCAAGAGTTTGCCCAAGAAAGTGGTGGTGGAGATTGGGCAATAGTTTGCCGGGCAGGTAGGATCAGCAGATGGCTTCTTGAGGAGTGGGTGCACAAGGGTGTGCTTAAGGGGAGAGGGAAACGTTCCAGTGGCTAAAGAGTGATTACAAAAATTGGCCAAGGCTGGAGCGAGGGTGTCAATCCGGTCCTTGATGGTTCTCGAGGAGCAGGGGAGCACCTGTTTGGACGACGCTTTCATAGATCAGACTTAACTAGAAACCTTGTCAAGTGTTGTCAGAGAGAAAGAGGAAAAAGGAGGGGGAGAGGTAGAGATGGCCAAAGGGGGCCGAGAGAGGAAGAGGAAGAGGGAGAGGAAGAGGAGATGAAGGACAGGATGTCCTGAGATTTAGCGGAGAAGTGAGAGGCCAGAGCCATACAGAGGGCCTTGGATGGAACAGGAGAGGTAGAGACCGCAACAGGATTGACCAGTACCTTGCAGTTTTTAAAGAGTTCGCCCATGTTGGTAGAGGCCGCAGAGATGCAGGCTTTAATTTGTGCTCTCTTCTTGATGAGTGTTATTGCTTTGACTGGCATTTTGGTGCAACCAGTCTAGGTATGTCTACAGATTTTCTACAATGATCCGAGGTGAGTGCGAGGCGCATTGGGAGCCATCCGACCCCGTCGGTAAAACAAATTAGGCCCCCCAGCCCCTGCCTAGCTCCTTCTTGCCCTTCTCCCCCTCTGCATGCCATCCTGGTTCCTTGGCCCCCCCTTCCTTCCGCCCCGCCCACCGTGCCGTGATTGGTTTCTGCAGCGTGTGCATTTGAGCTCAAAAGATTGTGCAGGCCCCGGCCCCCTCATTTTCTACAGTGATCCGAGGTGAGTGCGAGGCGCATTGGGAGCCATCCAACCCCATTGGTAACACAAATTAGCCCCCCCCCCAGCCCCCCTGCCTAGCTTCTTCTTTCCCTTCTCCCCCTCTGCATCCCTTCCTGGTTCCTTGGCCCTTCCTCCTTCCTCCCCACCCACCCACTCTGATTGGTCCTGACAAGAGGACTCCCATTCATTGCCAGTCCTCCCAGGGCAGCCCTCTGCCGGCAGCCCATCGGCTAAGGTCCCAAGGCAAAGGACGGCTCCTTCAGTGACGGCTCCTGGTTGTATCTGCAGGTATCGGCAGGAGAAGCAAGAAGCCGACAACAAGTAAGTGTGGCAAGGGTGGGGACAGAAGCAGTTACTTCACGCCTTACTACCCTACCACTCAACCCTAGAAACTAAACTACTGTAATAATCGTCATACTGTGGTGCCATTGCATTTAGAAAGCCCGCCTAACAGCATTGCTGTGATATTGTTGCTTTGAGAAAGTATGCCGAATAGCATATCTGTGTTGTAGTTGCGCATAGAAAGGGGGAATTCACTGTGGAATTCAGAAGAGTGCCTAATATCCTCTCTGTGCAAAGTTGAATTTAGAAGTGTGCCTAATATCCTCTCTGTGCAAAGTTGATTTTAGAAGTGCACCTAATAGCGTGCCCTGATTGAATTTAGAAGGGTGCCTAATATCCTCTCTGTACAAAGTTGAATTTAGAAATGTACATAACAACATCACTTTGGCATAGTGGAATTTAGACAGTGTCTCTAATAACGTCACTGTGCCAAAGTCTAGAAAGTCTTCCCTACAGCTTATCTGTGGCACAATTGCATTTACAAAATCTGCCCTATAGCTCATCCATGTCATAATTTCAATCAGAAACTCTGCCCTATAGCATACCTGTGTCATAATTGCATTTGAAAGTTGCATCTAGAAAGTCTACCCTACAGCGTATCAGTATCATAATTGCACATAAAATCCACCTAAAAGCATATCTGTGGCGTTGTTACACTCAAACTTCTCCCTAATAACATACCTGTATTCCAGCTTGCTAGAAGAAAGTCTACCCAACAGCGTAACTGTGCTGTAGTTGCAACTAGATAGGCCGCCTATCCTAAGGTCTAGCTATACTTCAAAACCGCCTAAAGGCATATCTGCAGCCTAGTTTACAATTAGGACATTAAAACTTAGAATAAGTGAATAATATCACCCTGTTTAGTTGAACCCAGAAACCATGAATAATCTCACCCAGTGATATAGCTGAACTTATAAAGTCCAAATATAAAGTTTAATTTGCATCTGAAACTGTACCTAATGGCATGTACTGCCATGGTACTGTTAATCACAGAAAGAGTCAACAATTAACATCCGGTGTTATGGCTAAAGTGGGATGGTGTGAACACTATCTTCCAACCTATCTATATCACAGTTACTAACCATGAGTGCACCCACTCCACCAAGGTCTGCCGGAAACGACCCCGTGCACCGCCTCTGCCCTCCGGCCAGCCCTGCCTCCCATCCCTCCCTCCCCAAATCATCCCACCCTCCACCAAATCCCCTTTCCAAACACCAACCCATAGGGGCATGATGGCGAGCCAACCACCCTAAAACCACTGCTCCTCCGAACCCCTCCACCGATCAGCTTACTTTGATCATACCCGCTCCAGCATACCGGGCACACCCTGCCCAGCAATCATGCACCACCCGCTTTTCCCATTAACCCCCACCATCATCCCCCCCGACCACACCCCTTCCCGTCCCTAAAAACTGCATGCCTAGCCCTAGCAAGAACCAAAGCCTCATCCCTCTCCCCCTCTCACCCCCCTACCCTCTTGCACACATCAATCACAACAAAGACACTAAAGAGGAAACGTACCTGGTCCCCCTCAATTTCTCAGCACTCTTCGCCTCCCCTGTCTCGACCCACCACCTCCTCCCCCCTCAATCACCACCCTCCCCCACGCCTCACCCTCCCTGAAACCCCTCTCCCTTGATTTCTCACTGACCGCAACTGAAACTCCTAACCCCCCACACCCTACCTTCAAATCCCCTGTGCCAAACCCAATCACCCTAACACACGCGTCCATCCACTCCCAACCGAAACCCGCCAACTTTTCTGCTCGCCCACTCTTCCCATCGATCATCAACCACCCCACCCCTCTTGCTCTCCAGTTTCCACCCTCCCCCCCAGCCCCCATCACTGCAGCTCCGACACCAACCTCACCTACCGAAGTGAATTGCATCCTATTTAATGCACGATCCGTAGCAAAAAACAGACACCGCATCTTTGACCTCCTCGCCTCTGACAAACCAGACCTGGTGTTCATCACCGAAACCTAGTTCTCTGACTACTTTGCCCCTATCGCCAATGAAGCCCCCCCACCCCTGGCTACTCCCTCATCCCACTGAACCGTCCCTCTAGAGGAAGAGGAATAGCATTCGTCTTCAAGTCTCACTTCCACGCCTCAATCATCGACAACCAACCTTCCATTCCTTCCTGCAAATCACTCCTTGTTAAACTATCCCTTTCCCCTTCGTTCTCACACAGCTTCCTAATAATCTACAGACCACCTGTCTACGATAGACAATTCTCAAACAACCTCTGCGACTCTATTGCCACCATTCAACTAAACCATCCCAACCTCACCCTTCTAGGAGATTTCAACATATGGCTCGACATCCCCACCAACCCTATGACACACTCTCTGGTTGACGGCCTAGACGTGATCAACCTCCAACCCCACATAAACGGCCCGACTCACTATAAAGGACACACTCTTGATGCCATCTTCAGCTCCCACAACTGGATACATCTAAACCCCCCTCCACCCCTATCATCTGGTCCGATCCCTTCATTGTTTCTTTCTCCATTCCCTCACCCGACCCGCTTCCCGTACCCAAACCTGAACCACTGAATCTACGCGAATGCTGGAAAAAACTAATAATCCTTCCTGACCTAGCCGACGCACTCCTCCAGTCTCCTCCACCTACCTGCCAACTCAATAATTGACTAAAACCCGATGCCTTTGACTCATGGCTCAACACCTCACTAATGCGGCTCACACCCTCTTGCAAATCATCAGCCCACCGTGGCCTTTTCCCTAGATGGTTCACTCCTGAATTGAAGACCACTAAACAACTATATAAATACCTAGAACGCAAATGGCGGAAAGACAAAGCCCCCCTGAGCAGATCCACCTTGGCCCGGCACCTTCATCAGTACAAGGCCGAAATACCGAAAGCAAAAAAAGCCCATTACAACTCCCGAATCCTAAACTATAAAAACCCCAGCAAAGAACTTCACAAAACCATCACCGAATTCACCAAACCATCATGCACTACCACCGTCCCGACCCCCTCACAATCGCTGTGCGACTCACTCTCTCTCCACTTTTACACCACAGCTCTCAAAAGAAAAAACACTCTAACCAACAGACTAGCTCTCTTACACCCACCAGGCAACCCACCGCCTGCGACCACTACCCAACCAACGTTCGACTCCTTTAGTCCAATATCACCCAATCAATTTCTCAAACTTCTCTCTGCCCGCAAACCATCCGGCTCTCTGCTAGACCCTTGCCCGGCCACAACCCTGTGCAGGAGAACACACAAGATTCATCATAAATGACTCCCTTTCCTCAGGAATTTTTCCCGACTCATTCAAAACGGTTCATGTCAAACCTCTAATAAGAAAACCTTCCCTCAGCCCTCTCGGGCCCAAAAACTACCGCCCCATCTCACACACACCAGGTTCCTTGCCAAGCTCATCGACCAAACCACCTACTCCCAACTAAATGCCTTAGTCGAAGCCAACAATCTCCTAGACCCCACACAGTCAGGTTTCAGAGCCCGACATGGAACTGAAACCACCCTAACCTCAATCTGGGATGACCTTAAAAACACGGCAGACTCCGCGGGAATGCGCGCATTAATCCTTCTTGATCTATCCGCCGCCTACGAAACAATCAATCACTCAATCCTCCTTGACCGCCTCCACTCCCTAGGACTTCATGGAACCGCTCTCAAATGGATAGCTTCGTTCCTCAAAAATAGGTACCAAATAACGCTACTCTCCACCTATTCCTCCCAAGCCCGACCAGTCAACACGTGAGTTCCACAAGGAGCATGCCTATCAGCCCTCCTGTTCAATCTCTACATGGCCACCCTCCCACAAATAATTCGTTCACACAACATCCTGTGTTACAACTACGCTGATGACACTCAACTAATTCTAAAACGCCTGAACTCAAAACCCAACTGCCGACCTGACCTCGCTTCCTGCCTCCTCGACATGGAGCTCTGGATGACCACAAACCACCTCTTGCCAAACCCCTCCAAAACTGAAATCATGGTATGTGGCAACTCCGAACTTCTTCCACACCCACTACCCAGGCCATCTGCCATGGGCAACTCACCGACTCCCTCTAACTCAGTAAAAAACCTTGGATGCACCCTTGACTCTGACTTAACACTCTCGCACCAAGTCAACATCATCTCAAAGTCCTGCCACTACCACCTTAAAACTCTTAGGCGCATCTTTTCATACCTCTCCTTTCCCAACAGACTCTCCGCGGTCCAATCAATTGTTATATCAAGACTGGACTACGCTAACCCCCTCTACCTCAGAGTCCACGCATACCAACTGAATAAACTACAAAGAGAACAAAACGCTGCAGTCAAACTGCTACTAGTGCTCGGCCCGAGAGACCACATCTCCCCAGCCCTCAAAACTCTGCACTGGCTTCCGGTTGCCCAAAGGGTGACCTTCAAAACCTTATGCATTTCTCACCGATCACTGCATAAAACCGGACCTCAATATCTTCAAGACAAACTAAAACCCTATCACCCTCCTCGTACTCTAAGATCAAGCTCAGACGGCCTCCTAGTCATACCTAAAACAAACTCAGTCAGGTTAGGCGGATCATCATTCTCAGCCTTGGCCCCCACGCTGTGGAATGCACTCCCACCCCAAATCCGCCTCACTGAAGACGTCATGTCATGTGGATGGAACGGGTGAAGTATGTGGATGGAACGGGTGAAGTATGTGGACGGAACGGGTAAAGTATGTGGACAGAACTGGTGAAACATGTGGAAGGTACGGGTGAAACATGTGGAAGGTACGGGTGAAACATGTGGAAGGAACGGGTGAAACATGTGGAAGGAACGGGTGAAACATGTGGAAGGAACGGGTGAAACATGTGGAAGGAATGGGTGAAATATGTGAAGGAACGGGTGAAATATGTCGATGGAAGGGATTAACGGGTGTAGAATGGGTGAAGTGAATGGAACGGGTGAAATGGTAGAACGGATGAAGCAGGTAGATGAACCGGTGAAGTGGGTGGAACAGGTGAAGTGGATGGAACGTGTGAAATGGGTGGAACCAGTGAAGTGGATGGAGCATGTGAAGATGACGTATGTGGATGGGCGATGCATGGAGAAAGGATAACCTGGGTAGAACGCTTGAAAGAAGCATTGCATAAAATAGTTGTAATGCATAAAATGATTGGAGTGCATAAAATAGCTTAGAGTGCATGGAATGGTATGGAGTGCATGGAACGTCTGAAAGAGCATGGAAAAGAGCAGTTTTGAGTGCTTGAAACGGCCATAATGCATGGAACAGTCGGAGTATATGGAACGAAAGGAATACATGGAACTATTCTAGTGTTCCTGATTTCAAACACTTAAGGTAAACCACCATATCACATCTCTACGCTTACTCTCTTCTTTACACCACCACTCAACTAGAACACAGCGATACTATGACACCATTCGGTATAGCTGTTCTCATACCATCATCTGCCTCATACTGCCCATCATCCTAACTAAACACAGCTGGTTACACACCCTCCAGCCTAGGCGTTCTCCTCCGGCATAACGCAGCCAGACACGGTCTGGATGAAAACCTGCCAGAACGAACCACCACACCTACCGCTAAGAAGCAGCTATCACACGAATGCCACACCAGCTGCACACATATCCGGTGCTCACATGCACCTTTGACTCTCTCTATTCTCTCTACTGACTTGAACTTTGGTTCCTGAGGGCGTTCAACCTACCACTGCCTTGAGACCATACCAATGGTACATAAGGCGCTATATAAATGCAAGTAACATAACATGTCTAAATGTGGCCTGGCATGCTTTACTGTAATGTTATTACGTGTCTACACTGGCCTACATTGTGCAGCCAGTTAGACATGTTTTCATTGTGGCATGGCATTTTTAATAGCAAAGCATTCATGGTCATGTGCACTGCTGGTGACTTGCATGTATTGGATTGGTGTTACCCTACAAAACAATTGCAAACACTGTGGCTTTATAGCCAATTTTTCTCAGAAAGTTTGCTGTATATTGCATTAAATTACATATTTATATCTATCTCCTAGTGCAGTGTGCGGCATACCCCTTCAGCAGCACGTTCGGTTATATTGCGCAAGTGTGACAATCTAGACTGGGCCAGAGTGTGGCGCCACCTGTGATTTGGTGCAGAGTTTAGGGGAGGGGGGGCCTAAGCATGGCTCGCAGGGGGGCCCCCACATTGTGTTACGCCACTGATGTCATCAGCAGGGATAAGAAGCTGGAGAATCCAGAGAGACTGCGTAGAGTGGGTTCACAGAGCAGGGTGGGAGCTGCCCTCCAGTGGTCTGTGATGCCTTCGGGACCTGATAGAACGCGACACGTGCCAGCTTCTGAGAAGAGATAGATCCGTGATTAAGTCCATTGAAAGCTGAAGTCAGGGAGCAGACGTCATCTCCAGCGGCCGCAAAAGGACCACAGGATGGATCCTAGGCGTCTAATCTTGACTTGTGCACATAGAGGCCAGGCGTTAACATACGCTTTCACATGACTGTCAATAGAAGGCCACCAAATAGCGGCGCAGGAGGTCTCTTGATAGGCCGTTTTCTGAAGCTTGGCGGAAGGTAGGATTAAACGGCTTTTATTGTAGAAATGTTATCTCTGTTCCGCCTTTCGAAATCCAGGGTCCCTTTCTAGAGAATGGCTTGCCTTATTCACCAGTTCCAGAAAGGTTTTTACTATCAGAAAACGATCAGAAGCGATCAGAGTCTAAGTAGAGCCGATAGGTCCTCATCAGAAGAATACCTCTGGGACAGTAACCGGAGTTCGCGGGTGGCACCCGTTCATAGTTGACTATTGGTTCTCTGTCGTGTTATTCCAGAAATGTCCTATAGATGGCGCTGCATGACAGCAAAACCGCATGTTCCATATCATTCTAAAAGGAAAGGAAACGCAGAAATCAGATGACATGTCTCGAATGAGTATAAAAGCTTAATCTTTAGCATCGAAATCTAGTAATCGTTCAGATTTAATTAAAAATACTTTTCCCGCGCTTATAGCCAAATTTGAGCCGCCAGTCTCCAAAATGAATGGTTTACTGTTATCAGGGTGGCAGAGAAGGGGTGCACAAGTAAAGGCCTCCTTTAAGTTAATTTCTCAGGGGTGCTGCTTTACCTTGAATTCGCTTAAAATGGGGCAGTACTTGGATTTTTCACAGATTCGCTATACTTTTAATTGGACATTACCAGCACGTCCGAGTGGGGTTGCTGGATTTTTAAGGGCACAGTACATATTTCCCTAGGACTAAGAAGCATTGTTGTGATAGTACCTACATTTTGTAAAAGAGCTGCCATGCGTTTAATGGCACCAGATCAGCAAATGTTGGCGGTCCCCGCAGTCAGTCAAACAGTGTGGGCATTGTGGCTCGATGCTCTCAGCCAATCAGCTCCTACAAGATATTTAGTCCTTACCGACCTATATTAGGATGCACCAATAATTCCAACAACAAGAAAAATCCACACTTCTTTGTTTTCAATAAAGCATTTAGTCTCTGCCATAAATCACCTCATAAAGGGATTGTCTCGTACACAGACCCACTAATTAGTCAATTGTGTATTAATGACTTCATTCCCTAACACAAACTGATCATAATCATATTGACAGAGCTTCCTGGGTATGGCACCTTCCCCAGGTGTGTGGTGTAATTGAGAGACCTAATCACACACATAAATCACTTGCTTGAAGGCTACCTACTGTATTGGCAAAAAGGTAGACGTGTGCTGGAGTCGCTAATAAATCCAACACACTTTTTCCAAGTGGTTGGCAGCGGTTGGGAGTGGTTCTCCTCTGTTAAAATTAAGTTTAAAAAAGAAACAGTTTTATTTTAAAACTAAGCCAATCCAGAACTAAGTGTAGCAGGAAGTTGGAACTTGCACTGCACTGAACGTTTCTTTAAATAGCAGGCATTGTTGTTTGGATTGCACCTGGGAGGGGCATGGCAATGGGGTTTGTGGGGAGCTGGTGCAGGCCATACACTTCGACCACTGCTTTTTCCTCTCAGTAGAGGAATTCACAAGGAATATTCCTAATCCCCTTCCCTCTCCTTCAACATTCACATGTCCCCCTCTCCTATCAGTAAATGCAGCAAGCCCGGCACTACCGAACAACTCAGCTCCTCTCACCACCACCAAGCCTCAATCCTCCAGCCATTCGCACCCAACCAAACCGCCCATCCCATGCCACTACTCTGTCGAAGACCTGCAGCCTCCCGCCCTCTCTTGCCAGTCCCGAAACACCCGCAGCCTTCTATGCACCCACCAACAGTATCCCTCCCTTTAGCCTCCTCAGTTCGTCGAATTTCACTGTCCGACCCAATCAACCCTTTTCCCGCCACCACCACCATCCTACCGGCGTCTCCGAGCACACCAGCCGTGCCAACCCTGGACACCCGGAAAAACACTGCCCCCACTATCTCCCACAAAGTCATCTGCCTCCTTTTCAATGCACGCTCCGTGGCCAAAAACAGAAACAGCATCTATGACCCCCTAACCTCAGAGAATCTCGATCTTATCTACATCACAGAAACCTGGACGACCTCAAGCCTATCGCTCATGAAGCATTCCCACCGACTATTCACTCATCACCCACAGCAGACCTTCCAGAGGAGGCGAATTGGCCTTCCTCCACAAACCACACATCTCTATCACCTCCACTAAAACACAACCCAGGACAGCTAATTGTGAATCCCTCCTAGTCAAACTCTATGATATGATATGTGATATGGCATTTATAACGTGCCTATACACAAGTGTTTCAAGGCGCGACAAGGGAAGGGAGGGAAACGGTGGGAGGACAAAAACAACAATCTTACTAAGCCAATGCACATTTAGATCGCACTTGCAAGGGAACGAGGAGGGGGGGAAGTGTCAGGGGGGAATGGGAGGATGGAGAAGTGCAGGACAAGGAAAATTGAAACAAATAGTGCAGCCAACAGGTGGCAAGTGCGGGTCCTCAGAAGGGCAGACGAGTGTCTAATAAGTGCAGGAGCAGGGACTGTAGGTTTACAGATCCAGACCACAAGTGCAGGGGGTGCCAAGAGGCAGTGCAGGTTTGCAGCAGGGCAGACAGGGACCTGGAACTGAGTTCAGAAGGTGGCCAGGAGCCCAGTGCGTGTATCAGGCAGGAGATTAGCAGGGGAGAGGAACAGAGAAGGCAGAAGCAAAGAGGAAGGTCTTGAGGTGCTTCCAGAACCAGAGATGGTCCTGCTCAAGTTTCAGAGAGGCAGGGAGGCTGTTTAAAAGGGAGACACCAGCCGAAGAAAGAGATCTGCCACCAACTCTTTGCTTGGAGAAGCAACTGACCCTCAGGGATTTGGAGGTGTAGAAGTGGAGGGCCTGAGTACGAAGATATCTCGGGAGAGAGAATTGAAGATAGTGCGGTCCCTAGTCCCAGAAAGTCTTGTGAACAATGCAGAGGGTCTTGAACTTGATCCTTGTGGCCACTGGGAGCCAATGAAGAGATTTCAGTGCTGGAGAGAATTGATCCCTGGGCTTGAGGCCAAGGACAAGTCTTGCAGTCCTCTTTTGGATGAGTTGTAGAGGATGGAGAGTAGAAGCAGGTGGATTTAGAAAGAGGCTGTTGCAGTAGTCCAGACTAGAGAGAACCAGCGCTCTGGAGACATCAGCTTCTGGGGGAAGTGAGAAAAGGAAGAATACCTCTCAGGAGGTGCAGCTGGTAGTTTGATTTCTTAGAGACATCAGAGATGTGAGGAGAGAAGGAGAGTGTGGAGTCGAAGATGACCCTGAGGTACAGGTAGGAGCAGGAAGAGGGCCCAGGTTTGGCGGCCACAGAGTGAGAGGAAAGGAGGGAACTGGTGATCCGATGAGGATCTCAGTCTTACTGGCATTAAGGCAGAGATCATTGGCAGCACACCACTCCTGGATTGCGGACAGACAATCCGGGATGAGAGAGGGAGAAGAGGCAGCTGAAGGGAGCCTGAAAGAGGGTGGAGTATCATCTGCATAGCGCTGGAAGTTGGAGCAGAGAGCAGCTATGCAGTGGGTGAGAGGTGCCATGTATTGGTTGAGCAGCCAATGAGAAAGATTAGAACCCTCGGGAACACCACATGTAGAGAGAGAGATAGAAGAGAGGAAGGACCCAAGTTGGACCTGGGAGGGTTGGTGAGAGAGAAAGGTCAGCCAGACCAGGGCTTGATCAGTGATACTCAAGTTATCACGGAGCCGATTGAGCAGGATAGCATAGTTGACGGTACAAAAGCAGGAGAGAGATTGAGGAGGATAAGGACAGAAGGATGGTTAGTGTTGAGGTTGGAGAGAAGGTCTTCACAGATGTTCAGGAGGGCAGTTTCTGTGCTTCCCCTGCTATCTCCTGCCTACTCTTTCACACAGCTTCCTACTCATCTACAGACCTCCCGAATGTGACAGACAATTTCCCAACAGCCTATGTGACTCACTGGCGGCCACTTTAGTTAACCACCATGTTCCCCCCATACTGGGGGACTTCAATATCTGGCTTCACGTACCAAACTACTTCATGATTTTACCCCTGGTCGACAGCCTAGAGGTACTCAATCTCAGCCATTATATCACAGGACCCAGGAACACTGCTGGCCACACCCTCAATGCCATTTTCAGATCTTCACAACTCATCTCCACGTACACCCCTAAACCACTCTTCTGTACAGCCCACTCTGCCATACCTTTCTCTCTCCTCACACCGCCGCCACCCCCAAGGCCTCCTCTACCCCTGCATCTCAACTCAAGTGCTCGAACAAGGTCAAGGTAATACCGGACATGGCTGACCCATAGAGCTCTTGAACTCCTGACTAAATGACTCACTAATTCCCCTGACCACTTCCAAGTCTGCTCCCTCCTGCAAAGGACCTGCCCCCAAATGGTTCAGCCCCCACCGAAATTACAAATCAGAGATCTGAAAGGCCAAAAAAGCCTATTATAATAAAGGATAACGAACTGCCATAGCAACAGCAAATAACTCCACATGATCATCACAGAATTCCTGAACCCATCCTGCACCCACCGCAGCCCTTACTGCCTCCTCACAAACGCTCTGCAATTACCTCTCTGAACATTTCTACAAAACAGCCTTAGAAAGGACAGCCAAGCCACCCTCAACACTAAACTCTCCAACCTGTCTGCCCACCCAACACCCACACTACAAGAAGCAACCGTCCTCCCCCAGAGAACCCTTCATTCTGCTCCTGCAACCCTATCTCGAGCAAAGAGTTTGTCAAACTAATATATCAGCTGACCCTCCGGCTCCCCCCTACTCCCTCAACCCTTGTCCCGCCTCTCTCCTCAAAGAAATCTTCACCTCTGCTTGTGCAGGAGAACTGGTGAATTCCATTCTTAATGACTTCCTCACCTCCGGCCACTTCTCAGAACCCTTCAAAACTGCACATGTAAAACCTCTTCTCAAAAAATCATCTGTCGACCCTCCCCTATCAATTACCTGCAGGCCCATTTCCAACACCAATTCTTGGCAAAGCTCATCGACCGCACTGCGTCCTCAAAGCTGAATGGTTTAGTGGAATCAATCTCCTAGATCTGGCGCAATCAGGGTTCCCTCTGTACCATGGAACAGAAACTACACTGATCTCTATCTGGGATGACCTCAAAGTCACAGCAGATTCAGAAGCATGCGCAGCACTTGTTCTTCTTGACCTCCCGGCAGCGTTTGACACCATTAACCACATGATCCTCCTTGACAGACTGCACTCCCTAGGAATACGACATTCAGCGCTCACCTGGATCGGCTCTTTCCTCACTACTAGACAGCAAATCACTCTTCTCCCCTCTTTCCACTCCACTGCACATCCAGTGAACACTTGAGTACCACAAAGTGCCTGCCTCTCACTTCTTCACTTCAAGCTTTACATGACCCCTCTGCCCAGGATAATCTGCTCACACAACCTCACGTGCTATAACTATGCAGATGACACACAAATCACCTTGAGAATTTCCAAATCAACCTTTGACCCTTGCCCTGACGTAGCTGTATTTTATTTATTATTTATTTATTTGCATTTGTATCGCGCAACTTGCAGCCCGGGGGCATCGAGGCGCTTTTACAAGAATATGTAAGCGGTTTGTCATAAAGGTTCATGCGCCCAAGGCTTCTTCGTTAGTTACACATTACAGGAAACACATTTCATGAAATACAGAGTGATAAGCATGATGGGCAAAGAAAGAGTAACAGTGTGGTAGTGGTACCTCAGAGGAGTGGTACCAGGCTTTTAGTTGAATAGCTTGGTTTTGAAGGCTTTGCAGAAAACTTGGTGGGATTCGATCTGTCTTAGGTGAGAGGGGAGTGCGTTCCAGTGGGTGGCGGCCAATGTAGGAAAGCTGGAGCCGCCTGCACGGGCTCTACGGATTCTTGGCGTGAGGATCGTGCTAGAGTAGCCTTCTCTGAGCGGCCTCGTGGCAGTATGTCTGGTGATTCTGTGGGAAAGGTATGGGGGTGCGAGCTCATGGAGGCATTTCTGGGTGATGGCAAGGGTTTTAAAGACAATTCTTTCTTTGACCGGGAGCCAGTGAACCTGTCTTCTCACTTCAGAGATGTGGTCTCTTCTGGATGTTCCTGTGGCTGCCCTAAGTGCGTTATTTTGTACCAGCTGAAGTTTGCTGATGGTTTTTTGGGACGTTCCAATGAAGAGAGCATTGCAGTAATCAAGCCTTGAGCCGATTATAGCCCTAGCAATGGTGAGGCAGTTCTGGCGTGATAGGAAGGGTCTGGCTGCGTTAAGCACTTTAGTGTAATACGCAGAAGATGAAGCAATGGCGTTGACCTGTCTATCCATAGTAAAACAAGTGTGTTGAGCTAAAGAAGTCCTCTTTTTTTTAAGGGGCTGTGTGGCTGAGGACCAAATGTAAGGGAATATAACAAAAATGCCACTAAAAACAGCTACCTGCCTCTACAGATACTAGGTGTGCCTGGTTGCACTAATTGTTTACAATCATATTGGTCAAAATGATCCAAATAGGAAATGGGAAAGAGATAGAGATCAACATATTTTAATTAATCCGTAGAAAATTAACATATTAAAAAACATAATGCATTTTGTTTAAAGAACATAAAAACAATTAGTGAGAAAAACACCATTTTTCTAGTCAAACAACAACTGCAGGCATCGTCATTGTTTTTGAAAAAGCATGCAGTTGAGTGGGGTTAGTATAAATGTGATGTTGACATTGCATATATCCTCGGTTTATATTTTATTGGACAGAGCCAAGGACCAATAAAATATAAACCGAGGATATATGCAATGTCAACATCACATTTATACTAACCCCACTCAACTGCATGCTTTTTCAAAAACAATGACGATGCCTGCAGTTGCTGTTTGACTAGAAAAATGGTGTTTTTCTCACTAATTGTTTTTATGTTCTTTAAACAAAATGCATTATGTTTTTTAATATGTTAATTTTCTACGGATTAATTAAAATATGTTGATCTCTATCTCTTTCCCATTTCCTATTTGGATCATTTTGACCAATATGATTGTAAACATTTAGTGCAACCAGGCACACCTAGTATCTGTAGAGGCAGGTAGCTGTTTTTAGTGGCATTTTTGTTATATTCCCTGTCTATCCATAGTCAAGTTGGCATCTAGGTAGACTCCTAGGGTCTTGACATGGTTGGAGACTTTGATTGGGATGTTATCAATGGAAAATGATGAGTATTGCTTATCGAGATTGCCCAGGGTGTTGGGTGTCCCTATGAGCAAGAGGTCAGTTTTTTCACTGTTGAGGCAGCGCCAATTGTCTGCCATCCAGGATTGGATGGTGGAGTAGATGGTGGTGAGTGTGTTTAGATCTGCATCATAGTCCCCTGTGAGTGGGATAATCACCTGCGTGTCATCCACATAATTCGTATATGAGATGTGCATGGCGTCGAGGATGCAGAACAAGGGTCTTGTAAAGAGGTTGTAGAGGGTAGGTGCAATGCACGATCCCTGTGGAACGCCACATTTGATGTGGCTAGGGGTGGCACAGGCAGAGTCAGAGAATACTTTCATGACTCTCTGCTGGAGAAAGGAGGTGATCCAGTCACAAGCCTTGGGGGAAAAGTTGGCTTCAGTAGCTAAATGGCGACACAGAGTGTTGTGATCGACCAGATCAAAGGCTGCTGATAGGTCTAGGAGCAGAAGGAGCGCAGGTTTGCCTGAGTCTCTGATATCATCCATTTGGTTCTTTAAGTCTAATAGGGCCGTCTCAGTGCCATGACGTGGGTGAAAGCCAGATTGCCTCAGGCCAAGGAGACGATTCTCTTCCAGGTATTCTTGGACTTGCAAGTAAGCTGCTTTGTCGAGGATTTTAAGTAAAAATGGGAGGGTGGTGATGGGCCTATAGTTCCCTGGAACCGTGGGGTCAAGGGAAGGTTTTTTGAGGAGTGGGCGCACCCATGCTTCCTTGAGACTCGATGGAACGTGTCCAGTCTGGAATGATGCATTAATGAATGCAGTAAGGAAGGGCGCTAGAGTGTGTGCTGAATCTTTGACGAGTTGGGCAGGAGAGGCGTCTCCTTTGCAGTTAGAGGGTTTGATAGATTTGAGCAGGGTGATTACTTCCAGCTCGGACATTTGTCTAAAATGGAACGGAGGGGAGGATTTGGTTGTGGGAGATTTAGGCATATCCTTATGTAGATTAGCTATGAGGTTATTCAGAGCTTTTTGGTGACCGCGGATTTTTGTTTGGAGTAGGTTAAGTTTGTCTAGCATGGCTGACTGAATACTATTGCACCATTTCTCATCTTTAAGGATAGAGGGAGGGGGAGCGGAGGGCTTTTCTAGTTCCCTAAAGATAGTAAATAATTCTTTGGACCCTGATTTGGCGTCATTGATCCTTGAGTTGAACGAAGAGGATTCGGCTAGGGTGATGTTGGCTTTGTAGGAAATGGAAATATCTTTGAAGGCTTTTCTAGTGGCTTCTGAGGGGTTAGCTTTCCAGGCGGAGAGTGCAGCCCTCTTCCGTGAGCGTTGATCAAGCAGTTCTTTGGAGAACCACGTATTGGAATGCTTAATTTTCTTGGCTTTTTGTAGGGTAAGTGGGGCTATGGAGTCAACTGCTTTGGTGACGATTTCCTTGAAGGTGTTGGCTAGGGTTTCTGGATCTTTGGAGAAGGGGGCTTGAAGGTTAGGCACCTGTAGGAACGGGGCTAGGTTTTCGGCAATGAGTTGGCGCAAGCTCCTTGCGAGTGCTGCCGGGAGGGGGGTGATGGGTCCAAGAGGTCCTTTTTTAGTGTCGATGTTGAATTGAAGATAGTGGTGATCAGACCAAGGGATGGGGCTATTAGCGATGATTTGGATGGCGCAGTTATGGTGGCAGATCCAGTCTAGAGTGCGTCCTTTGACATGGGTAGGGTCTGTGATGGCTTGCATGAAGCCCAAGGTGGAGAGGGCCTTCTTGAGGGATCTGGCGTGGGAGTCCTTTGGGTCATTGAGCCCTAAGTTAAGATCACCCAGGAGGATGACTTAGGACTTGTTTTTGATATTGTCGGACAATGAGTGGATGAGGGTGTCCTGAAAGTCTAAGGAAGGACCAGGAGGTCTGTAAACAACATGCATGTTGATAGTGCAATTGTGGGACACATTAATTTTTAGTGGGAGGTAGTCAGAGTTGTGGACCAGTTTCCCTTCCACTTCTCTAATGGCCAGGGTTTCCCATGTCTCACTGTCATTGACAATTAGACGACGATTAACCATCTCCTTCTAAACCCAGGGAAAATGGAGATCATGGTATGCAGCAAAACTGCTCTATTCCCCCAACCGACTCTCTGGCCACCCTCACTCGGTTCTCTACCCCCACCACCACCAACCACCACTTTTAAAACCCTCGGCTGCACAATGGACTCTGACCTAGCTCTGTCTCACCACATCAACAATGCATCCAAATCCTGTCATTTCCACCTGATGTTCCTGAATCATATCTTCCTTTACCTCACCTACCCCCAAATAGACTGACTACAATTATGTCGATTGTCATGTCCACACTTGATTATGCATTCTCCCTCTACCTGGGTATACCGGCCTACCAACTAAACAAACTCCAAAGAGTCCAAAACTCAGCTGCCAGATTGCTTCTGGCACTGGGATGAAGGGACCACATCTCACCTGCTCTCTGCACCCTACACTGGCTCCAAATTGAACGTAGAGCCACCTTCAAAATCCTGTGCATTACTCACTGAGCAGTGCACAAAGCAGGCCCGAAATACCTACAAGAGAAAATTACACCTTACCACCCAACTAGCACCCTAAGGTCAAGCATAACCTTCCTTCTAATGGTCCCCGCCTCCATTTCTGCCAGGATCAGAGGATCTGCTTACTCAACCCTGGGGCCAGCTTTGTGGAACTCACTGCCTGCACGCATTAGACACAGCCAAGATTACATGGTTTTCCGGAACGCACTCAAAACCTGGCTCTTCTCCTAAAACTCAAGGGACATCCCTGACCGTCGACTTACCGACACGTCCAAGAAATGGCTGGGTAACGCTCATTATGGGCCCTTCAACAAGCTCTCAGGCGAAGAGATATCTATCTCCAATTATCTTGATCAACTGTACCAAACCCGTAACCCAAGCACTAATAGCACTTCTGTACCTATCTAGGACTGACCTTGATCTTCACCTGCTCCAGATATGTACTACGCTATCAGTGATGCCCAGCATCGCTAATCCTTCCCATCTGCAAACTGTAGCAGCACTTATGTCCCTTTGTCATGACGGAGGTGTTTTCATTGGCTTCCTCGATCAAGTATACAGTACACTATGCGGGCAAATGATATTTGTCTCCAATTATATGGACCAACAGTGCTAGACTTGTAACCCAAGCACTAATAGCACTTATGTACCAAAGCGATGGCTGGGCTTGATCACTACTCTCTCCAAATATGCACTACTCTATCAGTCCAGGTGATGCCCATCCTTGCAGATCTTACCTATCTGGAAATCTTGGAGCAAAACTTCACACCAAGGGCCTACTAGCACTTATATCTTTGCTAATCCTACCTATCTGGGAATGTATCTAGCAAAACTACTGACGGAGGGCCTCTCCAGGACCTATATTGAAATGATATGATTTGGGTCAGATCTGGCTATCATCATCCAACAGACAATGCTAATAGGCAATTGCAGTCACAACAAAACACACAGAGGACCTAGCCTAATAGCCAAACCCAAAGGGAGATACTATCCCATCGGCAGGCACTGGAAACTCGTCAGGAACAAGGGCCCCCTTAAATCCACACAAATTCAACAATATGCTAAATCTTCCCCCTGCACCAACAACTAAAAGAATGCAGCTATACCCTTGATTAATTTGGCCTAGCTGCACACATACTTATACACCTCCATGATCACCTGGACAGTCTTTCAAGCCCCGGTATACCTTCCCAAAACCGGCGTAGCTGCACACATAATCCCATTCACAAACTCAGTCGCTGCCAGAATGCAGCCACCCAAGTCCAAATGGCCTCGATGCACACATTCTACTGATCTCACACAACCACTGCACCACGCCTAGCTCTAGAATGCAGGTGCACACCACTTAATCTGCAGTGGTGAATGCACCCAAACACGTTACTACACTTCTCTCTCCACTGACCTGGACTGCGGTACCCAAGGGCGTTCAACCCACAGCGCTTTGGAATCATACCAATGGTCAAAGCTGATATACAAATGCCAATGCCCAATTACATAACATAACTTAATATTATGGCTGCCAATCACAGGGATGTCATTTAGGGGTCGCCAGAGGTCGCAACTATGACCTCTGAGGTCTCCCTGGCAACCTCTAAAAACGTTTTTTTTTTGTGTGTAATGCAAGCTCCTGGGCTGTGGCCAGCACCATGTGGCTCTTTATTTCTCGCGTGGTTGGCTTTCTTGTTCAGGCCCTTTAAAAAAAGTCTTAACACTTTCAGCACTGACCCTAAATAAGAAAGAATAGGAATAACAAATAATGTGTCTTTCTGGAATTCTATACAATAATTTCTAGACTCATTAAATGTTCAGGCACACTTGAGGGGGTGAGTCACTGATTTAGTCTGTTCATAAACACCTCAACAATTTTTTCTATATAAAGAGCTTAAGCGTAAGTGCTATATAATAATACATCATTATCATTTGGTCATGGACGTCTGCTTGGACGTCTGCTTGCATGCACAGTAATTTGGTAATATGGGCCTATACACACTGATCTTAACTATACATATCGCGATCCATTCTTGTATGAAATGCACATCACATTATAGTGATATTGTAACCGTATTTTTTTGTAGTGTAGAATGCTATGTGATGCCACTTCCTGTTTTGTCAACAGGTGAAAGGCCGTGTTCCATCGCGTCCCGCGATATCACTTCGGGGTGGGGTCAAATGACATCACTGCCTGTGATGTCATCGGGGTGTCAAGGGCTGTGTGATGTCACTTCCGCTACCCCTGGCATTTTGGTGAAATGACGTCCCTGGCCAATCCTCTAAAAGAGTTACAGACCTGGGGGTAGTGTGGTTACGTTGCCATAGTGAAATGTTACTAAGTGATGCCAGTGGTATGAAAAAAATATATGAGGGCACTGACCTGGGGAAACTCATGCAAACGTAAAAGATGACCAGCCCAAGATATTTCAAGGCTAATATTATTGTTTCCCATTACAAAAGCACATCATCATTGCCAGGCAAAAGTCAGCGAGCACAAACCCCCTCACTGGTTTCATTTCATTCTGACATTTGCAGGAATTGGTTTCAAAACAAGAGCAGAAATGTACAGGACTCGTGCGTCCTTTTTCTATTTTCACCAATATGTCATGATCTAATGGAAGAAGGATTTAGTTTGGCCATTTTAACATACAGAACATTAGCTCTAGTAATGCATTACTGCCATAACAAAAGCGTGTATTTCTTATGCGACATAAGTGAAATTAATCTTGAATTCAGATTTCATAATATAAACAATTTAAATGATTATGACCAATGATAATTTCTTAAATATAGCATATGGCATAATTTTAAATACAAATGGCAACATGATTGGGCAATCTGCAAGAAAAAAATATGATCCCAGGTTCTCAGTCAAGAACAGAACATTAAATAGATGGATGAAGTATACACATGAACGTACAGATCTCTGGTGTATCATGTAACAATCAACTGCACACATAGGGGGTAATTCATAGAATTTAGCGCACGTGTGCCAAACCCCATTTTGACGCACAGCTTATTCATGGATACTAACATCCATAATCAGCCGTGGCGCAGAGTGGCGCAGTGACCCTGCAGCAGTGCCAGTTACGCCCCCAACCCCGCCCCGTGCGCCAAAAACATTGCTCAAATCCATTACATGACGCAAAGGCCAGTGGACCAGCATACAGCCCCCAACCACGAAAACGTGTGGAAAACTCCCGTGCACCACTCGGAACATGCGTACCCAACTTGCGCCAGCGAAATCACGTGTAAAACAACCCACGCACCGCTCGGAATACGCTTACCTCGCTTGCGCCAGTGAAAACACGTGGTAAAAGTCACCCCTTTGGTGTGGGCTGCCTGCGGAGCATGCCCATGGTGGATGGGCTGCCTGCGGGGCATGGTCAGGGGTGATGGGCTGCCTGCGGGGCATGCCCAGGGTGGATGGGCTGCCTGCGGGGCATGCCCAGGGTGGATGGGCTGCTTGCGTGTATACTGGGGGTGCGCGGGGAGTTTTACACGCAATTTCACTTGCGTGAGAGGGTACGTGTATTCCGAGGGGTGCGCGGGGGGTTTCACACGCGATTTCACTGCCGCGAGCGGGATACGCGTATTCAGAGGGGTGCGCCGGGAGTTGTCCACGCGATTGGGCAGTGTGGTCCCTCCCCCATGCCCCGCAGGCAGCCCTTCACCCCTGACCATGCCCTGCAGGCAGACCACATGTCACCATGTACTTGGTAGGCCCAACTCATGTACCCCCTCCTCCCATTGCCAGGCACCTGCCAGCAGGTCCCGACTCATGTCCCCCCACCCAGCCACCCACCCCCCATTGACGGGCACCTGCCAGCAGGCCCTGACTCATGTCCACCCACCCAGCCACCCACCCCCCATTGACGGGCACCTGCCAGCAGGCCCTGACTCATGTCCACCCACCCCCCATTGACGGGTACCTTCCAGCGGCCCCGACTCATGTCCCCCCAACCAACCACCCACCCCGCATTTACGGGCACCTGCCAGCAGGCCCCGACTCATGTCTCCCCCACCCACCCCCCATTGATGGGCACCTGCCAGCAGGCCCGACTCATGTCTGTCCTCCCACTCACCCACGCCCCATTGACGGACACCTGCCAGCAGGCCCCGACTCATGTCCCCCCCAACACCCACCCCCCCATTGACGGGCACCGACACATGGCCCACCAAACAAAATGTCCTAACAAAACAGACCCATGGCCCTAACGCCAACCCAAATCCCCCTTGGCCCCCAGTACAAGCATGCAACCATCTACTGCACCAGCTCCCAAATTACCCATGCCATGAGAGTCTTAAAAGAATCACCATGGCCATGCATAAATGTGCAATAGAGCCACACAGTGGAAACACATGACTGAGGCAATGTTCATTGAGACATGCACAAAACCAATGACAGTACACAACACCAATCATGAAGTAATATGAAATGTATTAAAAAAACATAATGAAGTAACATAATGAAAATCAAACTTGCAAATTAAGAAATAATGAAAGCAATTCCAAAACAAACAAAAAAATCCAATGAAAAACAAAAATCCACAACATGAAAAAAGAAAGGTGGTCCATCGCCAATGTCAATATGAATTAAATAATAAAAAAAATAAAACCATTGATGCATGGGAATTATAAAAAATGAAAGTATGTACAAGTCTTGAACTATATACAATGCAAGTCCAAAGGGTCCATGATCCCAAAACAAAAGGAAACCTACAAAAAAGTCCTATGATAAAAAAACTATATACATAAAGTGGAGCAAAGTCCATGAACTCCAAAGAAAAAAAAACAAAGGAAACCTAAGCCTAAAGAACTATGTACAAAGGCGGTGGGCAAGTCCTACGGCTCGCTTTTTGATGTCCCGGGCCAGGGCATCATCGAACTCCACATCAATGTTCCGGACGCGGGCCTCTTCCCTGGCCTCGAGGTCTCGCAGGGATATAGCCACGGTCTCCTCCAACTCCCTGCGCGTGCCATGCTTGATGATGCCTGTACGTCATCCATCTGCTGGGGTCCAGTTGGTGGGGTGGCCACCCCTGCTGGACCTCCAACTCCCGACTGTGGCAGGGATGTGTCCTCCACCAGGCTGGCTGCTGGCTCAGGGGCAGCTCCATAGGGGGCCCAGGTGATACTTGGGCGGGAAGATGGCACGGACGATGACTGGCGCATAGGGGGTTCTGTTGAGGAGGGGTCACAAGGAGTTCCAGTACACGGATGAACCCAGTGCCGACGACCTGTCCTAGTTGGTTGAGGCGGCCAATGAGGGATCCGAAATGACGTGCATTGTCCTGACAAGAACCCTGCACGTCATCCCGAATCCCACGTTGGCACAACACCCCCCAACTAGGACAGGCTCAATACGGTCACGGCTTGCAGCACTCGCAGGGAGAGGAAGGCCAGTTGTTGTACGTGCATCCCCTCCATGAAAACGGGTCTGGACGGAGGCATCCCTGCTGGTGCCGGATGATGCAGTCACAGGATCACGGACAGGATTACACACAGGCACTTTTGCTGCAACCTGTGCTGCCTCCTGTCCCTGGACTGCACCACTAGCACCAGTGGAATCCGCCTTTCATGGCCTCCTCCTCAACCAAACCCACCACCAACCTGGATGACTCTGTGCCATCTTCCTCCATAGGCCCCTGTGGGGGCTCAGCTGCCCCTACTGCTGCCGAGGAGTCCACCTCAAAACGCCGCCTCTTGGACGTGCCCTTGGCAGCTGCGGCTACGGACGCGGCACCAGGGGGAGTCGCCCATATCCTAGAGTCCACCATGCTCCATAGAAGCTAAGTTATTAGCGCAGTAGCGTTCCTAGCCACAAACTGATATAGCGCAAGGGTGGGCACCCAACGACGCACAAACTCGAGTGCAGTGCATATCATTAGCATATGCAAATTGCCACGTGCTCTACCTATAGGAATCCGCGGCTGGCAGAACGCGACTTGTACTGAAGTCGCACCTCGCCACACGCGTCTAGAAACTCACCCAAGGCCCATTCTATCATGTGTGTTTCTTAACAAATGGTCTTGCATTTACCACGGGGCCGCATGCGGCTGCCTTACCGCATTAACAGTGTATGAACCATCATGGGGACAAGCAAAAGTATACGAAGACAGCAGCAGACAAGAGTGCTTGATTGGGGAGGAGTCACAAAGTTCACGGCATGAATGGTGTTGTGTGTGTGGGGAAAACACACACACAATAGTAACTCACACTCTCTTTGCAGTATTGAACTGCTCATTTTACCAGACCTGAGAGGAGGCCAGCACTCACACCAGAGATAAGTCTCTTTGGCTCTCCTTTGAGCCATTTTGTACAATGTGCATGAAGTACATTGTTTCTCTGATTGAGTATGTGTAATTGTCAATAGTTGTATTTTGTATTTTCACTTCTTTCCCTTGCCCATCCGCCTCCCTTCTCCTGACCCTCTTTCCGGTTGTCCTAAATACCGATGCCTATCCAACCAACGGATCCCTAACCCTCTTTCCCCGCTGGGGTCTCGGAGGCCTGTGTAAGTTTTACCTTGCAGGCACCCAGACTGCAGAGGGGGTGGTTGGTTCATGCCACTCCTGCACCTGGAGACCGGAGCTGTGACACTACCCATCAGTTGTTGCATCCTCATTGACTGTTGTGTACTGAAATGGCTCCCCATCCTGTTGAACCATAGTTCAACTGTGCTACCTTGGTAGTTATTCTATCATTCTGCTTGGACATGTGCTTGGCCATATTCAGCAACTTCAAGTCATCTATTGGAGTCTCTTCCAGGTTTTTTTTGTGGCTACAGGCTTTTTCCCAGGTTTGGGGGTTTGGCTCCTTGGAGTTCTCTGCGATTTGGTAGTTTTACCAGTCAAGGTGGCCTCTGAGGGGGCTGGACCCTATTTCCACGCAGGGTAGAACAAGGAAACCAAGGGGTAGGGGGAATCTGAAGCCAGGTAGACTAGAAGGAAGAAGCCAACAGACCCCAGACACAGTTCTTCTGATGGTCATGGTGATGAGTAAATGAGGGAGGGCCTTTTGTTGTTGGACAGTACCCTTGGGCTACAGTGTTTGGGCACTCTGACATTGTCATTGTGGGGTACTATGTACATGATGTGTTCTGCTGGTCAATGGCTGTTCCTGTGTTGTGTTTACTTTTCAGGTGTCAAGGGATTGTTGAAGTTTGACATTCTGGGGTGGACACATGGCCAATGTTCACATGTGATGTGTACAGGACACTGAGGGTAACTTGATTTCACATGCATGTATTGAGTGCATGTCCCTACTGACACACACTCACACAATGCTCCACCACACATACAACCACCTAATTTTCACGCGTTGTTCCCCATTCCGCGTGTTCCGCCCCCTTTTTGGTGTGTGCGCTACATGTTGTGTGCGTTCGCTGCGCACGGCGTTCGGGGTGTTGAAGTGACGTGTGCGCCACCCACAGATTTGGCGCACATCCCGAGGAAAACATGCGCAGGGCCTTCCATGAATCGCATGTGCGCTTGCTTTTTCACGCTTGCGCCGCAAATTTCGGCGCACATTTGTTCCATGAATCAGCCCCATAGTCTCAATCAGGCAGATCCTGGACTCAACATCGAAATACAAATTTTGCTTAACAATTGAAAAATTGACATACAGTAATCTTAGACTTGGCGGATGAACACACATCCTTAATGTAGGACATCCACAGGTCTGTTTATTTTCAAGATCAGACATTGTTCTGCAGCTAAAGATTTCCATTCACCAAAATGTATTCTCATCAGCACAGACCATGAAGTCATTTTCTCTATATATCCCATGGTGATATAATGACTAAAGAAGCTGGTGGGTTATTTGTGGGACTACAGCTCTGATGGGTAATAATAACAATAATGTATGTAAATATGTGCTATGTAAAGCGCTTTGGATCAAAGCGCTATATAAATATCAAACTATTATTATTCATGTTCTAATATTATGCATGGTCATACGGATGCACTTTTTGTTACATGGGAACATTCTGAGGTAAACTACCCACTTGTGTTGAAATGAAATTATATTTTATTTATATCGCGCTCATACACAAGTGTTTTAGAGCGCAACCAGGCAAAAAGGGAGGAGAACAAGGGAGAACAAAAAAAAAGAAAACAGCGATCTTACTAAGCCCAGTGACATTAGGAAAGGGCAAGTGCATGGAAAAAGGAAAAAGTGTATGGAAGGGGGGGAGTGGAAGGTGCGGAGCAGAGGAGAGAATAGAATAAATATTAAATAAAACAAATAAATAAGGGTAATAAACCATGGTAGTGCAGCCAGCAAGAGGCAGGTGGAAGTTTATCTGATAAGTGCAGAAGAAAAGTGGGAGGGGGACTGTGTGGGTACAGATACAGAACCCTAGTGCAGGGGGTGGCCTGGAGGCAGTGTAGGAGGGTGGCAGGGTGAGCAGGTACAGGGGCCCGAATGACAGAGGGCGGCCAGGTGCACAATGCCAAGAGAAGAAACAGATTGTTGCATCTGAGAATGTCTTTTCCGCCCATAGATGGGTGAGCCCTAGGTCTGGTTCATGACTTCCCTTTTCTTATTTACACAGTGAGCAATTGCCACATGGATAATGCCCACCACGGCTATAAACAGGGCTGGTTGGGAGGAAATCTCAAGGGTATGCAGGTCTGTATGGACCAGTCTGTCCCGAATGGTTGTACTCTTTAAGACAAAAAGTGGCGCTTGTGAATTTGAGAAGGTCCTGATTCTAAAAGATTTTAATACTTCCCAATTGTTTTAGTCTGGTTAGACAACTGTGTAAAAGTATCCACACAAACTAGGTTATCAATCTGCAGATGTATCTTTGTTTTCCTGTAATCCCTAACAGATTGTTGAACACACTTGGGTGGATAACCTTCTTAGACAAGCGTTTCAGCGAGGACAGGTGCTCTCTTTTTAAAGTCTGTTCTGTCTGTACAGTTGTAAATAGACATAAAATGTAGCGTATGGTAAATTGCCTAGAAGGGAAATCGATTCTAAGGAAACTTGGATGGGAACAATCATTCGTCAGCAAAGTACTGCTAACTGTGGGTTTGGAGCAGGGCCGAACTTTCAGGCCCACTGAATCTGAAAATATGGTACTGTCCAAAAAGCAAATTTCATTTTTTAATGATGTTGGCGTGAACTTCGTCAGGTATATTGAGCCTCGCTATGGATGAGTTTGCTTATCCAGAAAAGATGTCACCAATATACCCATGCCAGAACAATGTATGATGGAAAAAGTTGTTCTCTATTGTATATGAATGCTGTTCTTCAAATAAGTCGATGTTGAGGTTTGCTATAATGGGAGCCATGGTGGGTTCCGTGGCTGTCTCGTCTACCTGCTGAAAAAGCTGAGCCTTAAACCAGAATAAATTCTCTGTTAATGTCCGATCTGTGCCGCAATTAGCAAAGGAGCGAATGTCTTCATGCTGATCACTCTGAAAACTTCCGTATGGTTCTTCACTGTTTCCGCTGCTGCTCTCTGCGGAAAATTTGGTTGAACAAAGATTCAATGTCTAATTTAATCAAAAGATTACTAGTGCCATCATATGGAAAAACTTCCACAATAGTAATGATATGTGTATCTCATGTATGATGACATAGGTGAACATGTTCTGTCAAATCAAAATCTGCGAATTTAGAAAGAATTTCCAGAGCGGAGTTGACCCCTAAAACAATGGAGTGACCAGATCGATTCTCTAGATCCTTGTGTGTTTTGGGTAGTTTGTTTATTTATTTGATAATGCGCACCGAACCCTTAGGTAGCTGGGCACAACAGTACAAGAAGACTTAAAGCTTAGTTACAACATATACAGTCAGTGTAACAGCAACATACATGTATACCCTCTGCTCAAATAATAATAATTAGGCATTTATATAGCGCTACGAACCCTGAGGTATCTGAGCGAGCGCCACGGTGTGAGGTGCTCATTTATCGACCTCGAAAGGATGTAAGGCTGAGTTTGGCCCTGCCGGGATAACATTAACATCTTTAATAACCCCCCCCCCCTCCAATATGCCCAACAAGTGACTGTCACTGCCACAGGTGGTAGGTACCCATGTGTTTATATATTTCACGATTAGGATACTTCATATGGACTGCGATAGGACTGTGGTGGGTCCAGTCCTGCCAAGCTCTGCGGTAGGTGCAGTAAATGACTGTGCTATGTGTTTAATATGCAAGTCCCATGAGCAGTACCTGATCTAGTATCTAGCAATGTTAATGTTGCTGATCAAAGGTATGTCTGTAACCTGCAGGTTACTGATTTAAGTCAAAGCTTCCACTTCCCAGCAGGGCATTTATTTAGCTAGAACAATCCGTTCTTAAGATGGATGACTGCTTACCTTGAAGACTAGATCTAGCGTTATCACTCCAACAGAGGCCTCCTTTCCACTGATTATCTGCTGCCAAATGTCTCTACACCCAGACACTACAGCAGAGGTGGCAGAAGGCTTTCAGTAGTTCCACTGACTCTTTGGAACACTCGTACTGTGACAAAAAAAGCTGCTAAACATTGATTGATTGATATTGGGGTGGTCAAAGTGGCAGGGGGCTGCCGTAAACTAATGAGCACTAGACTCAGCAGAGCTACACAGGGAATCCCCAGATGACCCCCAACTGAGTCCCTGAGCTAAGTGAGAGGGCAGTCGCCGGAGCATACCTACTCCTACAAATACAAATGACCATCCTGAAAAGAGGCCCCATGAACATAAGGATACCACTACTCCATTTTTTATTGTGATATTGGTTGTACTATTACAACCTCACACAAACATACACAACAATATTACAAAATTCATAAACTTTAACACATTCCTACAATACAAACATATATATCAATCTAAAAATTCATAGTCTCATTTAAAACAATCATTTAGAAAAAACAGCTGCATTCCAATTATTTCTTAGGCTGTCATTAAATGGCTGTGAATGTCAATCAATTCAAAGTTTACTTTTTAACACCCCAGCACAATGTAAAAGCTGAACCACTGCAATTGTCAGGCTTGTTTCTTCCGCATTCGAAAGACGATAACAAATTCCCATGTGATGAAGATATGGGGGGTTATGTACAGAATGTCCCAGCAATGGCTGCCTGTGAGTTTGTAACTGGACACAGTCCACGAGGATATGCTCGCGAGTTTGCAACACGCCTTCCGCTTGGCAGCTACTACCTGCCCCAGTCTCCTCATTTGTCACGGTAGATCTTACACTTCAGATCTCCCCTGTCGGGAGCAGGGTCAGTCTTTAGCTTAAAAAACAGGTACGGTATTTGGACATTCTTTAAGATCTGCTTGTATGCTACATAAAGGCTTATTCAGAAATGATAAACCTTTATATAATTTAAGGGACAGACCATCCCAATGGTCTTTGTCCATTCGCATTCAAACAACTTTTTTTTTACTCGACTTGGGTTACATATTGGATCCCCCACCACTTGAACCCTCTCCACTAAGATAACATCTGCATGGCGTTTGAAGTTAATTAGGGGGCATGACACATCTGTATCATCATATTCATAAAATCCTCCTATAGTGTATCTCTGGGGAGATCTAATATTTTTTTTTACTATAAAGCCATTATTTTCCAGTCAAGAATACACTGCATGGAAACGAGGCCCAGCTCAAATCAAAGAGCAACTATAGGTGAGCAATCGGGAAGATTAAGGGACCGTTTCCAAATTCCCGCTTCCATGTTATCCCTGTCTAGTGTTCTAGTTATACGGCCAGTTTCCATGCCATATAATACAGCGGGAACAACCTTCATTTTGTAGAAATCGATCATCGGAATGATCGTAAAAATTGGCAGAATTCCCTACAAGTTCTTCTCATCTGTGAGGAAAGCTGTCTGGCTTTAGCTGTTAGACTGCAAACGATTGGCCTTTATTTGGGGGAAACCCAAGTGAATGATGCTTGGCACTGGCTCCGGTGCTTGGTTACCCACCTTCTACGAGAAACCCATCTTTTCTTGCTATTCTTTCTGCAGCGGAAAACATTTGTCTTTTTCGCATCAATTAGTAACGCGTTTCTTTGCAAGTTTATCCTTATGGCCTCGATCAGTCTCTGCAAAACTATCTGAGTTTTATCAAATGAAAGTACGTCATCGGCATACGTAAGGTACGTGGTGGTGCAGAGCCGACCTGGCTCGGACTATTTCCCAAATCTGACAAGTACAGATTGAACAGACATGGAGCCAATACTCTGAAATGTTGCTGTCAGGGCTCCAAGCCTGTTCTGTCTCACCTGCAACGAGCTCTCCTCGTGCAGATATACCAGAATTGACAACAAAGCAGGAGGAATCTGCCAATCACTGAGTTTGGCCCACAGTAATGAGCGATTCACAGAATCAAAGGCTTGTGTGAAATCTATCGTCGCTGTATATATTGGTGTACCGTCTATCCCCCAGGTGTTCTCCTGTGAGCATCCAGTAATGGGCCCTTTCAGAGCAGTCGACCGTCCTCTATGAAATCCCTGTCTAATACCTTTGCAGCCTTTCCATTTGGGTGGCCCAGGTCTCCTGTTCCCTCAGCACTAATGCAGCAAACACCTTGCATTCACTGTCTAATAAGAAGATCTGGAGATAGTTCAGGAGGTCATTCCTGTGTCCCTTCTTATAAATGGGGATCACCATTGAATCCTTCCAGGTGAAGTCTTAGAAGAAATCACGGATGAAAACAAAATATAAAGTATGTGATCATTGTTGATAATGCTAGAGAGCCATTCTAGCATGCTAGCCTGATCCAAATACCCAGCAGAGGAATTAATTCCCTTCACTTTAAAGGAACAAAGTTACAACATTCTGAATTCACCAGCGGTGCCGAAACGTTTCTTTCTTCAGCATCGCTGCTGCCCATAGCGCAGATACAACGCTGTATTAGAATAAATGAAAGTTACAGCCATTATCTGTGTGAGGAACAAAATAAACCAACATTGTTCTAAGGCTCTCACTGGTGTTGCAAAGGTTACAAAATTGCAATTTCTCCACAGTGGGTAAGTCATATTGACACCAAGCAGCCCTCGCCAAAGGATTTTCATGCTGGAAAAACAGAGGGCCCAGTTCAAAGCAGGCAATTTCCATAGGAGTCTAAAGGTGAGGGAAGAAAGACTCACATATGTCCAGGATAGTTATGGAATCCATGATGGGGCCAGGGTTTAACGTAGGTTTAGGCCCGCTCCCTCCCAATCCACATGAACACAGGCACATGACCCGAGAAGACCAGGCCACACTACATGGGTGCAATCCATGTCTCCAAGCACCACCCAGAGGAGGAGAGACCTGGTGGTGGCACTTAAACTGCTCTCTGGTGCGCATCCTCGTCCCCAAAAACGTGGAAAGGGGTGCTTTTTTTAAGTGCAACCACGCAGGTCTGCTTCTTTGAAAACTTAACAAAAGTTTTTATTTTTTTATTTTTACATACTGCAGGTTGGCAGTAGCCAAGGCTTTGAAGTACCATGATGGTAAAAGCCATAGCTGGGCTTCACAGGCTCCAGGTCATTCCCAAAAATAGTGCTAATGGCCCCTTTTCCCTGACAAGTCACAGCTCACTGGGAAAGGGCCATTAGCATTCCAAAGCCCATCGTTCTGTGTATTCCCCACTGGAAATGCCTGCATCGCAAAAACCTGAAACAGTGTAATGCATGCACACTTGCACATGCTATTCAGAAGATGCTTGTGGGAAAGAATTCTGTGATGTGAATACAAGTACACAGATAATTCTGGTCATCTTGTGCAGGGAAGAAATGTTCATGCATCAGGGTGTTGTCATTGTTTACAAAAATCCTTGATTTCAGCAAAAAGGGGTGTTTCAAATGAATGTTGAAAACAAGGAAAGGGGGTGTTTTATAAAAAATGGGGACGAGCCTGGGTACACTTTTAAACGTGAGTGCCACCACCAGGAGGAGAGACCAGACTACAAGAGCCAGCTGGCAAAGTGCGTGGGAAGCTCAAGGAGGATCTGGGGGAAGGTGGTTGGAGAACATTGTCATTGGCGAGCTAGAAGGGGAAATCTGGGAGGAGAGAGTTGGAGATCGGGGGGAGGAAGTCACTGGAAGGAGACGGGGTACCATTTGGGGCGCGAGCTATTGAGGAAGTTTGGTAAGGAGGAGGAGTTGAGGAGGAAGGAGCCATCATTAACAAGGAAAGAGCATGTGTAAAAGATAGGTAGGGAGATAAAGTTGCACAACCCAAGGGGGTGGAATGGGAACAAGCAGACCAATCAGCCAGCGATACCAGGGAGGTTTCAGAAGATCGGGTAATTTCAAGGCCAGCTTTGGAGGCAGGAGGAGGTACAAGACGATGCAAACTCACCCAGGGTCAGGGAGGCTATGATAGGGGCAGTCAGGAGGGAAGGGACCCTAGAAAAGGGAGGTGGTCAGGTGACCATGAACTCTACAAGCCAGGCCTGAAAATGTGGGAGCGCAAACCAGTGTTAAGAAATATACCGCTTTATCTCAGACTGCTGAAATAGAATTGCAGACTGTGCCACGCACGGGTCGTGTTGTCCTGGCTAACACCCCTATCAAGAACTTGGGCGGAAGTGATTTCAGCAACGCCAAAAATCTGCAAACCAAAGAAAGACAAGCCAACCCAACCCAGGAACTCTGTAAAATGCATGTTCTTTCATCACAATGCCTTGTTTCAGAACTCACTATTTTCCTTTTGGAATATCATTCCCACCCTGGGGGACTGTCTTCCCTGTCCAGGGTTGAGGTTGAGAACACTCAACCCTACTTTTAGTTTTTCATTCTCATGACTGGTAGAGGTATTTCAGGTCTTGCAAATGCTTCACAATCAAACTAGACTTGTAGGTCGAGTTCCTTAATTTACATAGCCGACCTAAGAGAAATGTAGTCACCCCATGGTAAAGGGAGACAAAAAATGTTTCTAGTGCATGTCTCCATAATCACTCACTAAATAATAGGCGCAATGCTGCCACCCGGAGGCCAGCCATGCACAGTGCAACATTTATTTGCATTTTCTGCAAGCACAGGTTCGATTCCTGAACTGATTCTTAGAGGCTGGTCTCCGGCATGAAGCGTGATATAAAAACTCAATTTATTCTTATTTTTGTATATAGCAGTCAATGCTATATAAAAACCTCTGTGGGCATAGCTGTCCCACTTGGGGTGACTAAGAAAAACAAAAGGTTAAGATTACATTTAAACCTTCTAGCCCTCACCTATTTTATTTTGCTTTAGACACACTGGGCCTCATTACCCGGTAGGCGGTGAGCCGTGGCGCTATTAGCGCCATGGCTCATGCCGGTAAAATACCGGCACCGCCTTGGCGGAAAGGGGATTTACCGCCCCATTCCAAGGTTGGAGGGGTGGTAAATCCCCTTTCCGCCATTGCCCTTCCCCATTCCCATTTCTGCCCCATAGGGCTCTATGGGAATGGGGAAGGCGCTAATTACGGCACCGCAATTTTGCGGTGCCGTAATTAGCTCCGAGGTCCCTTAGCGGGTTGGATTTTAACGCCTGCAAAAAGCAGGCGTTAAATCCCCAAATCCCCAAACCCGCAAAGGGACCTCGTAGTAAGGCGGTAGGGATTTACCGGTACCAGTAAATCCCTACCGCCATCCGTGTAATGAGGCCCACTGAGTGGGGAGGGTATGCCCAGATGTGGGCCCCAAGCCTGCTTGGCTTAGAGAACAAAGCTGCACCTCACTGCATATGGGCTTTCACCTCTCTGTAATAGCTAGGCAGGCTGAGGAACCACAGTCTGGAGGACTTGCCTAGAGTGATGCCAGAGGTTAGCATTAAGTTTGCAACCTTGTTGGGGAGCCAGCCAATTAGGAGGCATGAAACTTGGGTGGCATCTCCCGATGTTAGCCCGCGTTCCAAGCCACCTGTTGGCCGCCGCCCCTGCCCACCATCTTCCGCCCACCCCCGGATCCCTTTTAAAATCATCCCCCCTCCTCACTTACCTCATTGCAGTGGCGGCACTCGCAGCGGCCGCTGTTCCTTCTTCCTTTGCTCATGCGTGAGGCTGCCATGGAAAATGAAGATGGTGTACAGAGCTCCGCCTTCCCTTGCCATGGCAGTCATCTTTGAACAGTCTTTTCGTTCTGTGAACGGGATGCTGCGAGGTAACCAGTTCACGGAACAAAAATACTTTAAATTATCCCTGTCCCAGCCCACATATCGTTGGGCTGGGACAGGGATAATTTAAACTATTTTCCAAGGCTTGGAATACGTGGAACGTCCTGGGCCCCTCCTTTAAAGTCCTTGCTTCGCTAAGGCCTTTGACTTGTGCCGCTGGGCCATTACCAACCGTTACAGTCCTTGGAACGGGTGCTTAACGCCACATTATAAACCTTCCAGATATCACCTTTTTTTGTTTAGCTTTAGTCACCCCGAGTGGGACAGGTATGCCTGGTCCTGCTGGGCATAGAGACCCAAACTATACCATATCGATTGAGTCCTATGAGGCTGAAACATGTCTGGGGTTCCTTGTGGACTCATGCAGAAGGGATGTGGCCAAGCAGTTTGGGATGAACTGCCCCTTTTAGGGTGGGATCATGCCTTATTTGCATATGCTCTTTCCCCTGAATGTTTTTGATTGGTAAGCTGAAGAACGATGTTCTGGAGGGTTGAACACAGCAATGCCAGAGGATAAGATTATTTCTAAACTTTCAAGCTATCACCTCTTTTGTTTTGCTTTGGACCCCTCTAATGCAGTCACCCTTTTCCCTTTTTAAAGAGCCTCACGTCCCCATACGGCGGCCAGATCCATAGTTTGAAGAACACTGCCCTAGGAACTTTAAACTAATAGTGGGAACATCTTTTTTTGTATTGGTTTTTTTCCTCCATGCTATTGTAGGCAAATTATGTTATGCCTCCCAGTAAAATCTTTGCAATCCGGGACTGCCGTTCTGGATTCCAGACCCGCAATATTCCAAGTCGGCAAAGAAAAAATATTTGCCTGATCAGGTGTGTGCACTTATCATTTTAGTGTTTGCTTGTGTGTGGCATTTCCTAACCATGAACACCTGCTTTTGCGGGCTACTCAAAAAAATGATTCAATGGTAGGCTGTTGTAATGTAAGTCTGGCTTGTGGCTTGTGGGTGACATCACTGGCTCTCTGAATGTGGTGATGTCAGTATGGAGTGCACGTGTGCTGTGAGGTTACTATGGGGTGTCAGTGTTGTTATCTGAACTGGTGTTCCATGTGGGACAGTTGGAAGACATTTGCTGGCGCTAAGGGACGTGCCAGTGTCTCTGTGAACTATCTTACATAATAAACCCACAGTAACTTACCTGCTGGCTCAGGTGTGTCTGTTTGTGGGACCACGTCATTTCATAGGCCTCAAAATCCAGCCAGACATCATCAAACAAACATACATTCTGGATTCTGTATCCTTGGTGATTCTGTTGTGTGCATGATTCGGGTATGAGTAAAGAACTATCATTTATCCTTACACTAGATGTCCCCTTTGACATGGGTGTAATTATGGTTGTGGTTGGGTGGCAGAGGTGTCTGCCCCCCCCCCCAACTTTGGTGGCACTTCAGATGTCCCCCACCCCCATTATTTAGCATATTTGCCATCTGAACAAAACACGCAAGCAGGGCAAGCTGAGGAAACGTTACCAAAGGGATGATTCTCTTAAGATGCAAAGTGAACCTCTCTTCAGTTTATGGTGTCTTTAATGAGGTCTGCTTCTGTAAAGTCACAGGGCTTTGACCTCCGGTGACATCCTTTGTTCATAGCTACCTCTGTGGTCGCCCAGGCCCTCGCTCTTCAGGGGGGTCTTGCAGCCCGCACTCACCTCTGAACTATGAATCGGAGATTGCTGTGTCCCTAGTGGCCCTCCCTGGCATTAGGTTCCATGCAAATTCCTTCACTTGTCTACACGTTGAATGTCAGAAAGACCTCTAATTTAACATCAACAGTTGAGTAATAAGAGCTGACGGGGGCTTTTGTTTAAAAAAAAAACCACACTTCTTTCACCCATAAATCTCCATCCACTCTCAGGACACTTACATGTAGTAAATAAATCACCCCTTACCCATTTTAAACTAATTTATTCCCATGATGTCATGGAGAAAAACAATGTTTTCCCCTCTTTTGGAACTTCACATTTGCTTTATATTGTGCATAATCACAAGCTGCAAGTGATGTTTCTTTAAGCCTTCACATTTTTCTATTTTTTATTTTTTTATTGTGCGCATAGTTTATTTAAACTTTTTTGCACAGATTACAAATATGAACAAGAGAAATTAAAACATCTCCTTTAGAACATATACAATTCCAAAATCAATTCATCAATAAAACAATACAGTAATTAAAACAAAATATTACCAAATAAACGGAATCATTAAAATAACAATTAAACTGACTTGTCACTTCTCTTGAAATCTATTTCATATCAAAAAACGTAAAACCTATCTATTAGGAATCACACATTCCTGCTACATCTTTCATGGCTCGCTTTCATATATAGAAAGCGGCTGCATTCATAACAGCAGACTCTACCCCCATCAGACTAGACCAGAATTGATCGCCTCTTATGTTGTCGGGATGGCTAGCAAGTACTCCATACCCTCTCATGTAGAGATCTGTCAACACTGTACAAGGTCAATATATGTCTCCTCGTTTTGACTGCAGCTAAACAATGTCTGCAGGTCATATCCTGGTTATCTGCATTCCTCAATCTACTAGTAAGGTCCTTGGTTTGCAATATATTAATGCGCAGCTGCATTGTAAATCTCCTAAGCTCTGGATTTGACCATTTGGGTAAGTAACTACGCATTTGACCACGCTTAAAACCCTGAGTAGCAAATTCCCTGTATCTCTCGAGGGTATATAATTTGTCAATGCATGTGATCAAATCATGTTCTTGTGCCTTTCTCTTTAAGATTATTTCCAGGTCAGGCTGATTGAAGGCCCAATTTGGTCAAATATTGTATAGTAAACGCATGAAGATCCTTACGGCGTGGTTCTGGGAGGACGTCTGTTGTTCCTTACCCAGCAGTGGTAATAGATTATTAGATCTACTGCTTGCTTTACCCAGTTTAAAGTGCAACAGCACCTTCTTTACCGACCACAGCAAAGTTAATGATTGCAAGCCATATTCTGATCTGAGTGCTTCCACTGGGACTCCCTGGGGCAGGTGATAGAGCGGAATAACTTGCCCTCAGGTTTATCTAGCCATCTCATATGGGCAGGTGGAAGAACCTCTAAGCCTTCAAATTAAAATGCAGAACAAAGTGCGGAATGATTAGTCTTTAACTACTTAGCATTCCGTTTACTTGTATACTTCCATTCTGGGGGCGTGGCTTGAGCTCATGCTGTGAGGACGCTTTCACCCACGGCTCCTGCCCAGATCCTGAAAAGATACTGCGTTCTTCGAATAAAAGACACAACCGAGTGGCTTTGCCCGTACCGGCGGCCTCGACAAGCATTTCCCCAGCCCCCGGACCGCGGACCGCGGACCGCACAAAACACAAAATCGGAGTGCGGGTGGGTGAGGAGACGACGGCAAAGCGGGGACCCCCCAGGCTTCAAGATGGCCAACGCGACATCGGCTTGGCAGTGAGGGGAAGGAGCGGCTGGGACGTTCGGCGCCATGCAGGCCCGCCGGGGATGTGCGCTCTGGCACACTGAGAAGGTCTGCAGAGGACGCAGGGGGACACAGAGACCTGCTGTGGTGGCTGCCCGGACTCTCCCATGCACTAAGGCGAGGCTGCGGACTCGCGAGCGGAGGCGGGCCGTCTCCTACTGCAGGTCGCCGGGGCTGCCCATAATATGCGCCTGCTGCCTTGGAGCACGGCCATGCGGCCCCCCTGGAGGTGGGCCGCGAAGGGGCACCCGGCCCTGACTGAGGACCGGTGGGTGCAGGCTGGAAGGATCTGGCACCCCCCGCACACGTGTGCAGTGAAAACACCGAAGGGGACAGCAGGTACGTGGCGCACCTGCGCCTCCGCGGCCCACCGGGATAGACTCACACTGCAAGGGGGATGGGGCCTGGTGATACCTGGACACAAACCCCTGTGGTCCCCCACAGGTTGCGGGCGACAAGGGCCATAGCTTGGTGGGGACACGCAACAACGGATGACCCAGAGCTGGGGTACCACTTGCTGCAGAAGCGCTAGGTGGGTTGAGAACAAGGCTTTGGGCAGGGTGCTGAAGCCTACTACCTGCCATATCACGCTGGGGAAACCTCATCTTGCGCTGATCTAAGGGCACCAGAGCACAGATCCTGGGGCAACAAACCACAGCCTCCACAAACCACAGAGGGCTGAGCGGGCTGGGAACCACAACAGAGCACGCTGTGACAGGGATGGCGTGCGACACAACACTCTGAGGGACCCCCACACACGAGGGTCTGATGCATAAACGATACGGAGTGCCCTGGATCTGCTAAGGTGTCTATGACCGACGGCACGGACCCCGGCCCCCTGGGGTGAATATCATATCCAGCCCTGGAGACGGTTTCCAGCACTCGACAATGACGGAGCCCACCAAGGGGGGTGCCTGACACAAAGCGACACCTACCAGCCGCGTGGCCTCAATCCACTGGGGGCACATATTGAGGCTGAAATACAAGGCCCCACGTGGAGGCGATAGTACGTTACGGGCAGTGCTGGGCAGAATCAGAGCACTGCATGAACCGAACAGTGAGGACCACGGCCTGCAGGGCAGGGGTGGAACACAGCATCGCCAACACTGCACCAGGGCACCATACATACACTGCTGCATCCTTGCCGACTGTGCGGCCAGTGAAAAACCCGGAACCCTAGACACAAAACTACGACGAGGGGAACCACCAGATGGAACCAACCTGAGGACCCCCACACGAGTGATACACCGCTGCACGACCGGCAAGGGGCACGTCGGCAGAGAAGAACCGATACCCCCCGCATTCTCAACCGTCACTGGGGACATGCCGTCCACGAAACAGAAAAAGGAATCAACGATCATGGACTCCTTCAATGTCGCCAGACAAAAGGGGCAACCACAAACCGCCCCAGAAACACAGGCATCACAGCCTGCAGAGAGCTCTGTTACAAGGATAATCAGGTGCTCCAGGCAATCGCAGCCCTAGGCACTTTCATCGACACCAAGATCAAGGAGATCAAGTCGGATGTACAATTGATGAGACAAGACATGAGAAACCTCATGGAAAGAGTCAGAATGGCCGAAACGACCCTGAAGGCGACAGCAGAAACCACTAGCGATCTGGGGAGGCGACTGACGGAGCTTGAAAAGAAGAACGCAATGCTGGAAGCCCGAGCAGAAGATGCAGGAGGGCGTGCCCGGCGCAATAATATACCCGTTTTGGGGGTTCCAGAGGGTATGGAAGGGCCCAACCCAACAGACTTCGTTGAAAACATGATACTTCAGGAGATTGAAGCAGAGAAACTGTTGCAGGGGTTCACGGTGGAACAGGCCCACAGATCGCTGCAAGAAAGGCCACCCCCGGGCTCACATCCTCGACCCATGATAGCTAAAATACTGAACTTTCACGACAGGGAAACAATTCTGAAGTTCTCCAGAGAAGGAGAGATCCGCCGGGACAATGCCAACCATAGACCCGGATTACACCCCTGCAGTGCAGAGGGCCCGGAACTCTTTCGTGCCTGTCAAGCTGAAACTCAGGAAATTGAACCTCAAGTACATGCTCATGTACCCGTACCGCCTGAAGGTCCTCTATAAAGGGCGCGCCGTTTTTGCGGCCAACATGTGGCTGGAGCACAACAACCTAGATGATGGCCGGGAAGCAGTCACATGAGGAACGATGGCCCAGTAAGCTACGGGGAGGCGGGTGGAACGTAATAAAGGAAGCTCTCGTGGGCGCAAGCGCAAACCAAGAAGGCCGCCACAGTTTGCTATGAGGCAGGAGCGAGGCAGGAGCGAGGCGGGAGCATCCGAAAGCATACACCCCACGAACCGTTCAGTGTCGGCCGGTTGCTGGCACATCACAGCCCGCACGCCTTGGCCCTGGAGGGCCAGTCAGTTGCAGGGGGCGCTCGAGCGCCACGGACACAAGGTGGCTGCTGAGCGCAGTTATCTAGTTTTGGTATGGTTACAAGTTTGTTTGGTTTTTGTTTGTTTCGATCATGCAAGCGGTGAGATCTCAACAAAAAATGGGGCATGTAACATGAGGAACGGGAGTGCTGTTGAAAGTTATGGGGTCGGGGGTGGACTCAGCCGGAGCAATGGACTAGCTCACCAGTTGGGGCGAGATCAATGGCTGGATGACCCCGGAGCCAACCAGCGGGGTCGCACATACCAAAATGGCCGACATTAGAATCCGAACATGGAATGTCCAGGGTTGGGCACCTACATACGCAGTAACAGAATTAAGTCTTTCTTTAATAGGAAGAAGGTGTCCATAGCTCTGCTTCAGGAGACCCACTTGATGCAACAAACCCTGGGGGTGCTGAGAGATCACTGGGACGGGCAGTGTTACGGGGCTCCCTATTCCAAATATGCCCGGGGAGTGCTTATCTGGATTAGCCCATTGGTCCCGTTCAAGGTGTCGAGCTGGGAGGCAGACCAGGAGGGACGTTATCTGTTGGTGAGGGGATGGATTGAACAGACTGAAATCAGCATAATAAACTCATATTTCCCCAATTACGGAATCCCAAACACCCACTGGGAGCCAAACTAGCCAGCTGCCAAGACAGCCTCTGCATCGGGGGGTGGGGTGGGTTTAACTGTTAGGGACTGGGAACTGGACAGCTCCAAATCACCAGTAACCAAAAACGACGCAGCGACCGGGGAACTTAACGCGCTGATAGAAACCTTGGACCTGGTCGACGTGTGGCGAGCGCTCCACCCACTGGACAGAGAGTACTCGTACTTCTCCCCTCACGCCCCGCGCACCAGAATAGACTATATATTTGTACCCAAACATTACCAGCCACAAATGGACTCAGCTCAATACTTGGGCAGGTCAATATCAGACCACTCCCTGCTGCAGGTGACGTGGAAAGTGAGGGGCCCCAGACCACCCATACCATTATGGCGCATGTCACCAGATGCCCTGACAGACCAGGCTTTTGGGGAGGGGTTACGGGACAAACTGGAAGAGTACATGGAAATAAACGTGGGCTGTGTTGAACAATGGGGCACAGAATGGGAAGCAATGAAAGTGGTTGTCAAAGGGGAGGCCATCCCGGGAGCTGGTGGCATACGGAGAACACTAAAAGCTGAACTGGAAAAATCTGAAGAGGAGATAAAACACAAGGAAGCCAACACCAAAGGGACACAGGGGGAGGAGGAAGAACTAGCCTTGCTGCGAGGAAATTTCTTAGAGGCATGGGGTAGGCTCTCCAAATTTGACTTCACTGTGAAAACAGCCAAATCACACGCTGAAGGTGACAGACCAGGCAGACTGCTAGCATGGTTATGTAGAAGGGAACACCCACGACACCAAATAACTGAAATCAAGGACGAAACAGGCACGTCACATAAAACGCAACAAGACATAAACGACACATTCTGGGATTTCTACTCCCACTTATACAGCCACAACCACCAAGTGACACACTCGGACATATTAGACACACTGGAAGAAATAGGCCTTCCCGAAATAGAGGAAACACATAGAGAGGCCCTAGACGCCGAGATAACTGGTGAAGATATCACTGAGGCAATCAGGTCCCTTGCCTCTGGCAAAACACCGGGTAGCGACGGACTCCCCCCCCAGAGTTCTACAAAACATATGTCGATGTCATCACACCGGTACTGCTTGAGGTCTATCAAGAAGCATTCACCAACAGGGTACTACCGGGGTCTATGAGGGAAACACTAATTGTCCCAATACCTAAACCAACGGAAAGCTGCGACTCATATCGCCCCTTGGCGATGCTAAACTATGATGTTAAAATTCTCACCCCAATCCTTGCCAAAAACCTGAATAGAATAATTGGGGACATAATACACAGCGATCAAACAGGGTTTATACCTGGGCGGAGCACCTCCTTAAATATGCGCAGACTGCAACACATTCTGGCGCAGACCGAGGGATCCCAAAAGGAATATGCTATACTCTCCCTGGACGCTATAAAAGCGTTTGATCAGTCTATTGTGAGTGGTTGCTGGCGGCACTGAGGGGGTATGGATTTGGAGAGGTCTTTATTTGCTCGGTTCGCATCCTGTACACTAATCCCAAGGCCAGGGTGAAAACAGAGAGGTTGGTGTCTTCGATCTGGGACATTGAGAGGGGGACTAAGCAGGGCTGCCCGCTCTCCCCGATGCTGTACGTCCTGGGTCTTGAACGCATAGCGATATATCTTAGGAAACAGTATTTAGATGCGGGCATCTCGATCGGGGGAACGGGGCACCTACTATCACTCTACGCGGATGACGTGCTTCTATATGTCAGGGACCCACATTTAAACGTCCCAGTAATCCTAGATATACTGGACAATTACACCACGGTATCCGGAATCAGCTTTAGCAGATCCAAAACCTGCATATTCCCAATAGCCGGACTGAGAGGGAGAGACCCCAGCACGTTGCCAGCGGATAGCCACAGATGGGAAACTGTCTCGTTTAAGTACCTGGGGGTCAACATTAAACACACGCCTGAACAGATACACGAACATAACACGGCTAGAGTGCTGCATGGCATGATGAACTCCATGAAGTTCTGGGCCAAGCTACCGTTATCATTACTAGGCAGGGTAGCCATCACCAAGATGATCATCCTCCCGAGGTTCCTATACTTCTTTAACAATGTGCATTATTACATCAAGGCTTCCTTCTTTCGCACACTGGAAAAGCTGATCTGGGGGTTCCTATTGGGCGCTGCCACAGACTCACTAAAAACACTATACCTGCCATACGACCAGGGGGCGTGAAACTGCCAAATCTAGAAAAGTACTACCTGGCAGCCCAACATAAACACGTGGGCAAATGGCTGTCCGATGACCCCACCTCGGAGACTATCTTGCTACAATAGTTGGTTGCGCCCACCATACTAAAAGAGGTACTCTGGGTAACTCTTGGGGCAACAGAACACACTCCAATGGTGGTAACTCTGGGGCAAAAGATATGGAAGAGGACACGAACTGTACTAAAAGTCATGCACCCTAAGTCTCCAGAAATACCAGTAGCCGCAGGTACATGCCAGGACAGCGCAGGCTTGCCGGCGCTGCGAAAATGGGAGGGGTACGGGTTATACATGTGGGGAGACATGTATGACGAAGAGGCCTTCAGGGAGTTCAGCTCAATACAAGAATGGGAAGGGGTCCCCGGCAGGCAGTTCCTGTGGTACCAACGGGTCCGAAAGGTGGCCAGAGATGGCTTGGAGGGCTGGCCGGACGAGCCACAGGTCGACCCAATCCTCACCCTGATGTACAACCTTGGTGATGGCTGGCGCCCAGTCTCTAGCCTATATAGCATGCTCATAGATACACCCAACCCCAAGAGCGCAGCGCTAAAAGAACAATTGGAGGAAGACCTGGGCACGACTTTAACGGAACAGGACTGGGAGAGGGCGCTGCGTTACCCCAAAGCAGTGTCACGAAACCACTGGTTCAGACTGATACAGCTAAATGTGCTGTACCGCACTTACATGACCCCACACAGGATAGCTACCTTCAATAAGAACGCTAGCTTGCGATGTCCATGGTGCGGAAGGGAGGAAGCCGACATGATACACATGTTCTGGGGCTGTGAGCAGTTGAGGGACTTCTGGTCACTAATAGAACAAGCATGCAGAGCAGCTTGTTTTGTCCAGTACGAGTGGTCACCAAGAGAGTGCCTGCTTGGAACTTACCCCAGGATCAGCAAGCATAAACATGTGCTCAGATTCATGGACCTCGCATGTATCATGGCCAAGAGAACCATTGCCATGTCATGGAAGAGGGCCGGGGGGCCACAATACCAACACTGGCACAGGGAATTCGAGAGATGGGCGGAGGCCGAACCTAAGGTATGGATGGAGGCGGTTAACAGATCAGGGCCGGATGGTAATGACAATTGGGTTGCCTGGAAAATACTGGTATGGGCTATGTTCCACCCATCCGACGACAAACCCCCATGAACGAACTGCACACCATGAAGTGCCCCCCGCACACCCAGGAGGCAAACTGCCCACCCCCACCATGCAAGAACAAGGGGGGATGCCTCGAAGAAAGGTGCAAGAACTGCACCCCGGACGCCGCTCGATCCCATGTCCCCATATGCCAAGATTGGAGTAAAGAACCGCCTGTCTTGTTTTGTTCTGTTTGTTCGACGGTTATTATCTAAAACTGGCATTACTGCACGATCCTAATCAACCTCATGTAATGCAAAATGTTTTTTACTAAATGCCAATAAAAATATTTAAAAATAAATAAATACTTCCATTCTGAATGGGGGAATATGAAGCCACGATAATGCACCTTTTGCTCAATGTATTTCAACAAGGATTAATATTATTAAATGTCAGATCTGTTTATTTATTTTTGCAAACCAGAGCTAAGATGTGATGTGGTCAGCCAAGGGCCCACAATGCAGACTAGGCTCAAATCCTAGTTTTCAACATAAAGCGTGTGATCTTGGGTAAACAATGTTCTCTTATTGCACCGTATCTGCCAACATTCTTAGTCCATAGAAGTGATTCAATTTATAGTCTACGCCTTTCAAGAAAGCCTCAATCACAGTTTAATAGACAATAACTATTGCTCCACTTATAATATTAGCGACCAATCATATGCACTTCAAAATGTAGAGTGGGACGAAATGATATCCTTTTTTTTGTCAATGTGCTTTGGACATTTTAACAGTTTTTAATGGAAAGGTTGTTTGTTTCTATAATATCTATGAGGAATTGCTAATCCCACTGCCCGCTCTAAACGCTGCGCTGCAGCTCCTCACACTGCCTTACCCACCAGTGCAGGCACCACACGCTGTCCAGCAGTGACAGCCCCTTACATGTTCCATCAGTGCACTAGTGTTACCTTATCCCAAAGATTACTGGAGGTCTAATACTACCACAGCACCAGAGACCTTGACCTAAAAACGCACTACTTTAAACTCTTTATTGTAAACTTTCCTGCAAAATATGCCCGTTCTTCTGCCTTTGCCCCTCCTTTCGCCAGGCTCATTTTCTCCCCTTTTTTCCACCTGCCTCCAACTCCCCTTCAGCTATCGCATCCCCAAACGTTTTCCCCAAAATGACTCCTCTGCCCTTTGATAATGTATTTGCGCATTCAGCGTAGTAGGTGAGATGTTATCAGAGTTGCTAAATACATCTGCGCTGCGTAGGCACTCTTTTTCTTTTTTAAAGTCGCCACTACATGATGCCAAAGTGAGGTCGACCGATTGCAACGATGCTCCCACCAGCAGAGACACTAAATGCCAGAGACAGAGAGCTAGTTGTCTTTTTCAGAAAGAACAGTGATACAAATACAGGCACTGACAAAGCAAACCGCTGTTTTCACATACACATGTGCAGTGGCCCTGGAACTAGGGGTTCTGGGGGTGCTGCAGCACCTCCTGGATTTATGGAGAAAGGTCAAAAGGTAGCAGAATAAAATGCTCCCTTTGAAAGGCATTTCAATAATATGTTTGTTTAAAGACAATGAGCTGCAAAGTGGCTGTAACAAGAATTAATAAATGGTGTCTTCTGGCAAATGACTGTCACTTCGTGTTTATCTTTCAGCTCACTCTCTGGATTTGAAGCAAAATGGGGGCATTTGGAACTTGATTCTAGGGCACTCTTTCAAGGCCCTGAGGAGGGTGTAAAAAAAATGCTGTTTAACAGGTTCTTAATGCATGCTGCCCGGTACAACCACTGACAAAGGCAGCCATCTCTTTTTATATTGAACATATTTTCTTAATATGAAAATGTACTCTCACTATAGTTTTAAAATGTTACTTGCCTTAAAGGGTAAATACGCTCTTTCTGAGTCTCAGCTGAGAGGGCAAGGACTGACTGAGCATACAATCCATACTCACATTTTTTCATGGCAGTGTAAGTTTACCATCTCTACTTAGAAAGGAAACTATGCATTTTATGTGAGAACACCTACAATGGAATTTATAACAAGGCTCCCAAAGTGTGTGTGGCACAATAACCACATTTTCAATAAGCCCGCCATAATACATTTTGCACCTGTCCCCTTCCACTCCAATGGCCTATCTCCGCCTTGACTTAGGACTAGTTTCACTGAAGAGTCAGGTCTTAATACGCAGAGACTTCCTCTATATTAAATCTCGTAGTTCCCCCAATGCCTGTCGTTACATTTTATGGGTGTAAACTATGATATGAAACATTTCAATAACTTTGTAAAACTAAATGAATGGTTTAAAGACATGAGTTGGGGTCGCGATCATACACGTGGTACAAAATGTGTAGTATTGACAGCTATTTTTTTTTTTTAAAGTTTTTATTTTTGGCGGCAGAGGTACAAAGGCACACACAAAGGACAACAAATGTATGCAGCAGTTACATCGTAGAGCAGCACAACAATTACGATACAGCAATCACAGCATATACAACATGGCAGTACCTGAGGAGGAGCAACAGTGGGGCTTCATCCAGTGGGGTCAGAGCCCGGTGGGGCAGGGGACATACCGGACACGGGGGTGTCCTCGCTGAGGTTGTTAAGGTAGATGTTAAATTCACCCCAAATATTTTGGGGGTGAGATTGGGCGGGGAGCGTAGTCAGATAATCTTCCTCACAATTCCGTGCCCAGGTGAGTAAGCGGAGCCACTTGTGATAGGTCGGGGGAGAAGGGCATTTCCAACTCTGGAGTATACACTTTTTAGCGATCATGCAATTTATATTCAGAAATTTGGCCAGTCGTCTGGAGCCATCGGTTTTCCAGGCCCCGAACAAAACCGCCAGGGGGTCAGGATCAACCACGGTGTCAGTTATTGCGGAAAGCGTTTTCAATATGCTATCCCAAAACCCCAACAGCTCCCTGCAGGCCCAAAACATATGCAAATGGTCAGCTTCCTCCGCACCACACCGGGGGCACAAGGCAGCCGTGGTGTGGATGAACCTCGTGGTCCTTCGTGGGGTGTAGTAAAGCCTGTTGAGGAGTTTGTACTGCATGGCGCGGAAGCGAAAGTTGAGGGAGACCTTTTTGGTGTGTAGACACATTTCACCCCAGGCAGCATCGGATATCTCTAGACCGAGTTCGCCCGCCCAATCGTCCCGCGCTCGGAGAACTGCGATAGAGGCATTCTCCTGCAGGATCTTGTATAGTGAGGAGACGACGCCGCAGGCGCCGCCAGAGTTGGCAATGTAAGCAATTGTCGGGTTATCTGGGGGCCTCATCTGGGAATGAGGGCCATGTAGTGCGAAACGCTGCCCGTAGTCTATAGTATTGGAGAGTCTCTAAGGCGGATCTGGTGTGGCCATGTTTCCATGTTTGGGGGTCTGTAAATCTGCCTTTGGGGTAAAAGTCGGACAGTGCCTGGTATCCCAGGGCCCCCCAGTGTTGGGCTAATGCAGTGTCACGTGTGGGTTATAGGCTGGGGAAATCCCACACCGGGAGCCATTTGTAGTAAGGGGAGGAATCGGAAGTTGGATCCAGCAGACGTTTCCAGGCCCTAATGGTCGTACCAACAGGGTCAATAGGAGAGTCAGGTGTGTAACGATGATGTAATATAAGGGACATCATGTTGGTGTCGATAGCCGCAAGTCGCTCCAATTTGACATGCGGCTGTGTCGGGGAGCCGGGGTACCAGTGGGTGGCATGTTGGGCCTGGGCCGCGGTCCAGTAGAGAACCAGGTCTGGAGCCGTGAGACCCCCCTGCTTATATGGGAGCGCCATGTCCGTCCACTTCTTGCGCACTGCGCCGGAATGCCATAGGAACTGCGCGTATAGTGTGTGTAGTTTGGTGAAGTATCCCTTCCCAGGCCATACAGGAACGTTACCGAAAGTGTAAAGGAGCTTAGGGAGCAAGATCATTTTGATGAGAGAGAGTCGACCCGCCATGGACAATGGGAGAGAGCGCCACCTCAACATTTTGGCCTCAGCCGACTATGCTACGGTCCCATAATCGTCGGTCAGTAGGGTAGGTTTAGTTAAGGATATCTGCACACCTAGATATCTGATGCCGTTCGGGGACCAGCAGAGGGGGTACTCAGTGGTAGGTCGGTGGGTAGATTTGGTAAGCGGGAAGATCTCAGACTTTGAATAATTGATCGTGAAACCGGAGTACGTGCCGATGCGCGTGATATCCCTTAGTATGGGATCCATGTGGGTTGTGGGCTCTCTGATGTACAATAGCACATCATCCGCGTATAAGGAAATTATTTCGGGGTCATCTTGGAGCCTAATTCCCTTGCGGGCGTGGCGTGCACGCACATAGTCCGCCATTGGCTCTATTGCGAGTGCAAAGAGAATGGGGAGAAGGGGCAACCCTGTCGGGTGCCCCTAAAAAGCGTGAAAGGGTCAGATGTCAGAGTATTGGCCCTTACACGTGCTACAGGGGAGGCGTATAGCAATTTGATAAACCCGATCGTGTTTGGGCCAACGCCCATTGTCTCCAGCACCAACCACATGTAGCTCCACAAGACCATGTCAAAGGCCTTCTGGGCATCCAGGGTGACCGCCACAGCCTGGGCATCCTAATCTATACGGGACAAAACGTTGAACAGTCTCCTGATGTTATGGGAGGTGGACCTGCCGGGGACAAAGCCTGCTTGATCCTCGTGGACTAAGTGTGGCATGATAGGCAGAAAACGGTTTGCTGTGATCTTTGCAAAGATTTTGGTGTCGAGGTTCATAAGGGAAAGGGGTCGATAGGATCCGCACTCGTCTTCCGGTTTGCCAGACTTGAGCAGGACCGTGATAACAGCTTCACGCATGGAAGGAGGAAGGATGGAGACCCGGAGTGCTTCGTCCCAGACCTCGTGTAGTCTGGGGGCCAGTATGGCCATGTGCTCTTGATAGAACTCGGCAGTGAGGCCGTCAGGCCCCGGCGCCTTGCCCTTGGGCAGATTTGAGATGGCCGTCACTATCTCGTCAAGTATGATCGGGGAATCCAACTGGTCGCGGGTGGCAGGGGATATTTCAGTAGTGGGAATCTGTGCAAGCAACTCTCGCATGTGTTGTTCAGTGTGTTCGGCAGGTTGGGAATACAGGGACCTATAGAACTTTGTGAATACCTCCAAGATCTGTTGATCCGCCCATTGTACATTGTCGAAACGATCCTTGATGGAGGTGATCTGAGTGCGGCCGAATTCCCCCCTCACCAACGCTGCCAGTGTCTTCCCCGGCCTATCCCCTTCGCCGTATTTCCTGGTGGCCAGTGGCCGGCTGAAGTACTGGATTTCACGGATGGCGAGTGCGTTACATGCTTGCAATTCCTCGCTGATTTGGGACAGTATGGCGGGGTCAGCCCTGTGGAGCATTGTTGCTCCAACTGCTTCAATTTGGCTTCGGAGCGGCCGAGGGCCGCGCGAATTGTTTTCAGTAACCCAGCCTCCCGTGAGATGGACATTCCCCTAATATACACCTTAAAGGCATCCCACCGGATCGCAGCCGAAGTGCCCTGAAGAGAGTTGCGCTCAAAGAAGGATTCGATGTCAGCCAGAATTTCAGCTCTGAACACAATGTCCCTGAGGGCCTCGGATTTGAATCGCCAGGTGCTAAGTGTTGGGACGGGCATGCTTAGCTTCACCGAGAGAGTAACTGGAGCGTGGTCCGATAGAGTACGGGGGAGGATCTGGGACCCCTCCACCCTGCCCATGGTTTCACTGGACACGAAGAACAGGTCTATTCTGGACGAGCTGTCGTGCACCGACGAATAATAAGTGTACTCCCGGCCCTGGGGGTGTAATGTCCTCCAAACATCGCGTATGTTAAGTGTCCGCATGTGGCCGTGAAGCCTACGTGCAGCACTGGATAGGGCGCGGGGGGCTGTGCTAGTTCTGTCCAGGACAGTGTCCAGAATGAGGTTCATGTCTCCCCCCCCCATATAGTCTGGATACCTACATAGCCCAGCAGTATATTGGTCACCACATCGAAGAACTCAGGAGAGTCGACATTGGGGCAATATGTATTGACAAGTAAGTATTCTTTGTTCACCAGGGTGCAGTGAAGTATGACGTAGCGGCCCTCAGGGTCTATGTAGCTCTTATGTAGTATAAATTTGATCGATTTATGTACCATCGTGAGGACACCCCTGGATTGGGAGAAATAAGAGGTGAAGAATCTAGCGGGGCCCCATGACGGGGCCATGGTGCCTGGGATATGGGCGTTGGAGTGTGTCTCCTGTAGGAGTAGTACCTTGCAGCCATGCCTGCTTGCAAAGGCCATGATCTTACGAGCCTTGGTGTGATTGCTCAATCCGCGGACGTTCCAAGACATTATGACGGCGGACATTTCAATAGCAGATATATAAACTCACAGTGCACATGTCAGTGAACATCCCAGGTCCAGCAGTGGTGTGTGTACCCGAGGTCTAAGACGGGAGTGCACACGTGGTTTACCTTCGTGCGTGCCGAGGGTCCTCGGTTGCCTTTTTTGTGTAACGTCCCATACCCACCCTCCACCCTCACCACCAACCCAAACTCAGCAGTGTAAACAAAACCCACCCCGACAATGCAGAGCTGGGCCGACCCCAACATGGCCCAGTCTGCCAATAAGCCCAACCGGGGCTGGCCCGCAACAAGGGCATAACCAAGAGCAGTGCAATCGCAGTGGGGTGCGCTATTGCCGTGTAGTAGCACGCTGGGAACCAGCTGGTTCCGTTACAAAGCAAACAGTGTTAGCGGTCATATTGTAAATGTCCCTGTTTTGCTCAATCAAGTACGGGGGTCAACAGAAGGAACATAGTGATTCGGCAGCCCGGCAACCAGGTGTAACCATAGAAAAGTTCAAAAGGCAGCCAGATTGAATGCAATCAATTAAGCAGAGCGAAAAGCATTTGGTCCATGGCAGGAGTGTGAACAAGGCAAAAATGAAACAAGCATTAAGGGGCGTTGTACCGGAGGGGATACAAAGCGCAACCGACCATGGATGCGAGCAAACAGTGGTATGAAACAAACAGTATGTGGTCATAGCAGAGAAATAGCACAGATCATCATGGTATTCAGTCATTGTTCATAGAGTCATCGACAGGAGGTTGCAGGGGAACATGTGCCTCAATTAATTTTACTGCTTCGGACGGCACAGTGAAGAAATGTAACTTGTTGTTGAACGTGAACTTCAAGCGTGCCGGGAAAAGTATGGCATAGGGAACGTTTCTTTCTCTGAGGAGTTTCTTCACTCCAAGGAACTGGCGGCGCTCCTGCTGGACACCAGTTGAAAAGTCTGGGAAAATTCTGATCACTTGCGAGTCCATACGTAGCTCGCCCTTTTCCCGAGCGAGGCGGAGAATTAGGTCGCGGTCCTTGAAGATCAAAACTTTCGCAATGATGGGCCTCGGGAAGTCGCCAGGCTTTGCCCGCGGTGAGAGCGTCCGGTGTGCCCTTTCAATGGTGAAGAAGGGTGACATGTCTGGATTGCCCAGTAGCTCCTTCAAAAGATTTTTGACTGCCGGTTCCAGTCTGCCCCCCAGCGCATTCTCCGGGACACCAATGATGCGTATATTATTTCTGCGCGACCTAGATTCAAGGTCTGTAACGCTCACCTGATTCCCGTAGAGGCGCCGGTCTTGACTGGGTGTATACCGTATCTTCAAAGGTGATGTGTAACACACGGCTGGCTCTTTGGGCTGGACCTCTGTGTACTGTATGTCTGACGCGAAGGGTAAGATGTCTGCAGATAGAAAATATGGGATTAAGGAACTGGGTTATTGAATGTCTCTCTCTTCTTCCCTTTCTCTTCTCCTGTAGAACCCCAAAGGTTAACGCTCTCACCTTAGGTAAGTGAACGCCGTGCTCTCCATCTGCCTCGGGGCAGGGTGCTGTAACCAGTTTCTTCACTGGATAAGGGGAGCAGGCCTCTTGACTTCAGAGGACTGCTGTCCGTCGTTTACTGCACGAACGGTAAGTTTCGAGTAATTCTAATGTCTTTAAAGTCTTTAGTAATGATGTTTCTTGTTTTGCAGGGTTCCGGCGATGGCGGATGACGGGCTGAAGTGAGTTGAAGATGGAGCCCGTGTGATGAATAGAAGCGCCTGGAAGCACGTAAGTAAGCGCTTGTTGCATGCTTCACGATGCGCTCTAACTGTCTTTTTATTTTGCAGGTACAAGTTCGGAGCGGCTGCAGGGTGCCGGAATACCCACTGGGTTAGATGTGGAAAGGAGTAATGGCACGTGAGTATTAAAGATCCCCAATGTCTTTAAACGCACCTTGTTTTGTCTTTCCGATGCGGGATGCAGCGCCGAAGGCCTCCGGAGCGTGCGAAGAGTTGGTAAGCTTTTGTCTTTCAGATGCCGGAATGCAGTGTGAAGACCTCCGGAGAGCACGAAGAGTAGGTAAGCCTTTGTCTTTCAGATGCCGGAATGCAGCGCGAGGCGTTGGTGACAGCCGATGGACCAGGTAAGTGAAGAGTTGTCACTGAAGGCCGTAATGCTAACCTGTTCTTTCTTGTCTTTATAGGTGTTGCTGAAGACTGGATTCAGGATGGTAAGCCTTTTTCCTTAGGCCCAGGATCAGATGCAGAAGACACGATGAGCGTTCTGCTGCAGAGGATGCAGAATAACGCAAAGCAAGATTCATCCATCGGGTGTGGTTTAAATAGCCTCCTGTAGTGCTTAGGTGTCTCCTTCCACAGCCACGCCTAGGTAAGAAAAGAGTTCCTGCTTTCCAGAAGAGTTCCAGTGTTCTGAATCTAGGGCGTGGCTCCTGCCCCACCCAACAGGAAAAGTAGTTCCAAACAGAAGAGGATCAGAGGCTCAACTGGCAGGCAAGTAAGCAGCATGGTCTGCTGCAGGTAAGTCCACCCAAGCATTATGAGCCCGGCGCTTCCAGCGCTGGGACTGGGCATATTTATGAGCCTGGTGCCACTGGACCCAGGACTGGGTCCAAAAGATCCCAATTGGGACTGGTTGGCACTGGGAACCTGGGTTATGGATCTGCTTCCAAGGGAGTTGGGAAAACCCTGACCTTTTGGAAGCAGAGATCATGACAGTACCCCCCCTCAAGTCCCTCCCAAACCGGGCTTCTCCGGGGGTTTTGGCTTGTCAGGAAATGTTCGGTGAAATCTTTTGATTAGGCGAGGAGCGTGGACATATTCAGCAGGTTCCCAGGATCTCTCTTGGGGGCCGTAGCCTTTCCAGTCAATTAGGTAAAATAGTTTAGATTTGGAGATCTTGGAGTCCAGAATGCTTTTGACTTCAAACTCGAGTTCTCCATCAACTAGGATAGGTTTTGGAGATTTAGTTAGTCGGGTTTGAGGTTGCACGGGTTTTAATAGAGAGACGTGGAAGACCGGATGTATCTTCATGTGCGGGGGCAAGTCCAACTTGACCGCTACTGGGTTTACTATGGTAGTGATGGAATAGGGACCAAGGTATCTTGGGTTGAATGTGTGTGGCCCCTTTAGAGGTAGATATTTGGTGGATAACCAGACTTGATCCCCTACTTGATATTGAGGGGCTTCCTTCCGATGTTGATCTGCTCCTTTCTTGTATTGTTCTTTAGCCCTTTGAAGGTGAGAAACAGCTTCCTTAAAGGCTTGGGTGATTGTAGAATGCAGGTAGTCTACTGCTGGTGTTTCAAGATCTTGGAGGGGATCCAACTCCGAGGTTCGAGGGTGACTGCCGTACAAAAGAAAAAACGGGGTTTTCCCAGTTCCCGAATGGACAGAGTTATTGTAGGCATATTCGGCTATCCAAAGGATGTCTTTCCAAGTTTTTTCAGTTTGTTGCAGCATGCAGCGTAAATACTGTTCCAGAGTTTGATTGGTCCTCTCGGTTTGTCCGTCGGTCTGAGGGTGGTGACTGGTCGATAGTCTCACATCAATTTAAGCCGACCGACAGCAACTTCGCCAAAAATGAGAAATAAATTGACTACCTCGATCCGAAATTAGAACCGAAGGAAAACCGTGCAGTCGGACGATGTTTATGAGAAATTCTCGGGCCAGAGTTGCTGCTGTTGGCAAGCCTTTGAGCGGAATGAAATGCGCCATCTTGGAGAATAAGTCCACGATTACTAGAATCGTATTGTATCCGGAGCATGGAGGTAGATCGGTGATGAAGTCCATAGAAAGCGTATGCCAAGGGCGAGGTGGGATGTCAATAGGGCGTAAGAGGCCTGCTGGTCTTTCCTTTTGACTCTTGTTTTGGGCGCATACTCCACAGGACATTATAAAGTCTCTGATATCTTTTTTCCAAGACGGCCACCAGAAGTAGCGCTTGATCTTTTCTGAGGTCTTGGCCATACCGGGATGTCCTTCCATTAAAGAATCGTGATAACAAGAGATTACTTTTTTCTGTAAATCTGTGCTGGGTAGGTATAATCGTTCTTGGAAATACAATAAGTTGTCCTTTACTGCAAAGTCCTTTCCCTGCAGATGCCAATTCTGTATGTCTGCTGGAGTTACAAGTTGCCTGGCTTTATCCTTAACTTCCTCTATGGATTCTGTGGCGATTACACCCAGAATTCTTTGTTCGGGAATGATTGGTACAGGTTTAGGGTTGATCAAGTGTTCTTCCACTCCCATCCGAGAAAGGGCATCAGCTTTACCGTTCTTTGTACCAGGTCGATAGGTAATTATGAAGTCAAACTCGGCAAAGAATAATGCCCAACGGAGTTGTCTAGAGGATTGGGCTTTTGCGGTTTTCAAATATTGCAGGTTTCGGTGATCCGTAATCACAGTAACGGTGTGTCGGGCCCCCAGCAGATAATGCCGCCAAGCCTTAAAGGCAGACTTGATAGCCAGAAGTTCCTCGTCAGTAATCGTGTAATTGATTTCAGGAGGCGAGAATTTGCGGGACCAAAATGCCACGGGATGCAACTGATTGGTTATCGGGTCCTTTTGTGATAGAACTGCCCCCATGGCAAGGCTTGAAGCATCAGTTTCCACGATGTAGGGGAGTTCGGGGCGAGGGTGTTTTAAGATTGGTGCAGAGATAAATTTAGTCTTCAAATCCTGGAAAGCTTGTTCCGCCTCGGTAGACCATTCAAAACGTTTGTTTTTCTTTAACAAGGCAGTGATGGGCTGGACTATTCGAGAGAATTCGGGGATAAACCTGCGATAAAAGTTAGCGAAGCCTAACATGCTTTGCACACCTTTTACGGAGGATGGTGATGGCCATTTGAGAACTGCATCGACCTTCTTTGAATCCATACGCACTCCGCCAGGTGATAATATGAATCCCAAGAATTCAACTTCAGTCACGTTGAAAACACATTTTTCCAACTTAGCGAAAAGTTTGTGTTGACGCAATCTTTCGAGGACCATTTTCACGTGTTTCCGATGTTCAGATTCCGATGAAGAATAAACGAGGATGTCGTCAATGTAAACAACAACACACACATCTATGAGCTCTCTGAGGACATCGTTCATAAAATATTGAAAGGCGGCCGGGGCATTGCAAAGTCCGAAGGGCATGACCTGATATTCAAATAGCCCATACTTGGTGCGGAAGGCCGTCTTCCATTCATCGCCCTCTTTTACTCGTACCAAGTGGTAAGCTCCTCTAAGATCCAGCTTTGTATATATGCATGCTTTTCTGACTTGGACCAGGAGTTCAGGGATCAAAGGTAACGGATATCTATTCTTAACGGTGATCTGGTTCAGGGAGCGATAATCTATACAAGTTCTAAGGTCTCCTTCCTTTTTTGGAACGAAGAACAAAGCTGAAGAAGCAGGGGACTTGGAAGGACGAATAAACCCATTTGCCAGGTATTGATCCAGGTATTGTCGAAGGTGAAGGTTCTCAGGCTCGGTGAGGGCATAAATTCTACTACAAGGAGGAGTAGATCCAGGTATCAGGTCTATCTGGCAGTCATAAGACCTATGAGGAGGTAGAGAGTTAGCCTGATCCTTCCGGAAAACATCTTGGTATTCTAGGTATTCGGCAGGTAACTGGGGAGTCTCTGAAGAAATTGCTGCCAGTGCAACACCAGGTGGAGGGTGACAAGTAGAGACACATTCTGGAAACTGGACCGTTCTTGCTCGCCAATCGATCAGAGGATTGTGTTTCTCTAACCAAGGTATTCCTAGAATAATCTGAAACTGAGGGGCCTTGATCACATCGAACACGATCTTCTCATGGTGTCCATCTTGACTTACTAGCGTCACCTCTTGAGTGGTATGCGTTACTGGCCCGGAGGCTATCTCCGTACCATCCACCGTAGTAATGACGTCCTTTACAGCCTTGGGACAAAGAGTTAGATTCATCCTCAAAACCATTTCATGATCCACATAATTGCCGATGGCACCGCTGTCGACGTAAGCTTCAATTGCATGTAATCGATCCGGATTATCAGGGCTAATGAGGACCATAGGTATCACGAAATGCGAGGTCACGGAACTGGTTTTCTCTCTCGGCAAGAGGACCTCTATTCTTGTCGGGCGAGGTCGTTTCCCTGCTCAGAGTTTGTAACTTTGGTAACTGCAGCTCCTACTGCCTTCTTGGCAGGTTTCACCGGACAGTCTCGAAGAAAGTGCCCTGAGTTTCCGCAATAGAGGCATAATTGCAACTGTTTTCTCCTTTCCCGCTCCTTTTGTGTTAGAGGACCTTTCAGACCCCCTATTTGCATGGGTTCCCCGGAGTCTACTCCTTTGGAAGGAGTTGGCGGTTTGGAAAATACTCGAGCATCAAACTTGGAACGATCGGCCTTCCTGTTCTGCAGTCTGTGATCTATTTGAACGACTAAGTCTACATAGTCCGAACAATCTTGTGGGGGATTCACTACTTGGGCTAACACATCTTTGAGCTCTCCACGTAGACCTCTATAAAACAGCGTAATCCTTTTGTCCTCAGGCCATTGAGTTTCCACTATTAGTCTGTTGAAAGACGCAATATAAGCCAAAAGGTCTTGATTACCTTGTCGCAACGAAAGAAGCTCATTGTCCAAGGCCTGCCCCTGTGAATGTCTTGCGAACAGTTTTTCCATACTGAGCTGAAAAGCTTGAAAATCATGGAGGACCGGATCATCTTGATTTACTAGAGGGATCGACCAGTCTGCCGCATTGCCACTAAGGTACGAAAGCACGAAAGCTACTTTAGCTTGATCAGTTGGAAAGGCTGCTGGCTGGCATAAGAAATGCAACCGGCACTGATTGATAAATACTGCAAACCTCTTTGGGTCACCAGAAAATCGTTCGGGCGGAGCCAGAGGTACATTCCCAGGTAGGTTGATCTGCACTGGATTCATAGAGGATGTAGACGGAAGATTTCCCCCAGATGCGGGTAACGGGGTCTGTCCGGCTTGTGACTGTAGCAATTGTCTAGCGAGATCATCTGTTCGCTCCTTGGAAATAATCAGTTCGCTTCTTAGAGCGTTCGTTTCCTGACGGGCTGCATGCACTTCTGCCCTTAGTTCCCCAAGTAACTGGGCTAGCTGGTCGGTATCCGAGGTTTCCATAGCGCCTGGACGGGAGTTTTGTGGTGGGCTTTGCGTTCTGTAACGCTCACCTGATTCCCGTAGAGGCGCCGGTCTTGAATGGGCATATACCGTATCTTCAAAGGTGATGTGTAACACACGGCTGGCTCTTTGGGCTGGACCTCTGTGCACTGTATGTCTGACGCGAAGGGTAAGATGTCTGCAGATAGAAAATATGGGATTAAGGAACTGGGTTATTGAATGTCTCTCTCTTCTTCCCTTTCTCTTCTCCTGTAGAACCCCAAAGGTTAACGCTCTCACCTTAGGTAAGTGAACGCCGTGCTCTCCATCTGCCTCGGGGCAGGGTGCTGTAACCAGTTTCTTCACTGGATAAGGGGAGCAGGCCTCTTGACTTCAGAGGACTGCTGTCCGTCGTTTACTGCACGAACGGTAAGTTTCGAGTAATTCTAATGTCTTTAAAGTCTTTAGTAATGATGTTTCTTGTTTTGCAGGGTTCCGGCGATGGCGGATGACGGGCTGAAGTGAGTTGAAGATGGAGCCCGTGTGATGAATAGAAGCGCCTGGAAGCACGTAAGTAAGCGCTTGTTGCCTGCTTCACGATGCGCTCTAACTGTCTTTTTATTTTGCAGGTACAAGTTCGGAGCGGCTGCAGGGTGCCGGAATACCCACTGGGTTAGATGTGGAAAGGAGTAATGGCACGTGAGTATTAAAGATCCCCAATGTCTTTAAACGCACCTTGTTTTGTCTTTCCGATGCGGGATGCAGCGCCGAAGGCCTCCGGAGCGTGTGAAGAGTTGGTAAGCTTTTGTCTTTCAGATGCCGGAATGCAGTGTGAAGACCTCCGGAGAGCACGAAGAGTAGGTAAGCCTTTGTCTTTCAGATGCTGGAATGCAGCGCGAGGCGTTGGTGACAGCCGATGGACCAGGTAAGTGAAGAGCTGTCACTGAAGACCGTAATGCTAACCTGTTCTTTCTTGTCTTTATAGGTGTTGCTGAAGACTGGATTCAGGATGGTAAGCCTTTTTCCTTAGGCCCAGGATCAGATGCAGAAGACACGATGAGCGTTCTGCTGCAGAGGATGCAGAATAACGCAAAGCAAGATTCTTCCATCGGGTGTGGTTTAAATAGCCTCCTGTAGTGCTTAGGTGTCTCCTTCCACAGCCACGCCTAGGTAAGAAAAGAGTTCCTGCTTTCCAGAAGAGTTCCAGTGTTCTAAATCTAGGGAGTGGCTCCTGCCCCACCCAACAGGAAAAGTAGTTCCAAACAGAAGAGGATCAGGGGCTCAACTGGCAGGCAAGTAAGCAGCATGGTCTGCTGCAGGTAAGTCCACCCAAGCATTATGAGCCCGGCGCTTCCAGCGCTGGGACTGGGCATATTTATGAGCCTGGTGCCACTGGCGCCAGGACTGGGTCCAAAAGGTCCCAATTGGGACTGGTTGGCACTCGGAACCTGGGTTATGGATCTGCTTCCAAGGGAGTTGGGAAAACCCTGACCTTTTGGAAGCAGAGATCATGACAAGGTCATCACACTTGGCCCCGACCGCCTTCATGTCCGTAACCAGGGTAGACACGGTGCCCTGGAGCGTGGCTATGTTGTCTTCGTTGGTTCCAATTCTGTTCTCCGCCTCCATGATTCTCGACCCCTGCTGGTCCAATTTGGCTCTGAGCGATGCCACATTGGCATTGATGTCATCGAGCTTTTCGTGGAACGCTGCAAAGTTTCTAGCCATGGATTCCATGATTGAGGTGAGGTCTGTGGTGGGTGCCTCAGCAGGGAGCATATCGGATACCTGGTCGTCTGACGTGTGGGCCGAGTCGGACCTCGGGGTGGGCTTGGCGAATTTGTCCATGGCCCCGGCTTTATTGGTGTTCCTAGATCTGTTGGACATCGTAGCAGATGATCTTAGGGCGTCGAGAGCTCAGAGTGGGGACCAGGGCGAGCGTGTTAAGGAGGCGCGCCGCAAGCCCCGCAGTCAATTGCACATATGGAACGTGGGTGGAGGCGGCAGAGTCCGCGACTTCAGGATGGCGCGCAGCAGCCGCAACGACACTCTGATGAAAGGCCTGTGTCTGGTCCGCGGTGGCGGGAATGGGCGCTCCACGGGGGCGGCCCCGGGGTGAACAGCACGGAAAAAAGGCTCCAGCCGGGGGAGGCAGATGGATAATGTCGTATGCTGCGCGCAGCAGGCGGAGCAGCGCCTCACCTGGAGCCCTGTCAGCGAAGGGATGAATCTGCAGTTCTCCGGAAGTCTCACAGTCGAGCGAGGCAGGTCCAAGTATGGCGCCGAGGGCCGCACCAGGCGCACCCGCCGGAGGGTCCGTGCGTGGCTCAGCGAGGCGGTCTCGGGTATGGCACGGGCAGGTCGGAGCAGAGCAGTGAAGGGCCCAACCCAGGCCGCAGCGCCAGGCCAGCGGGAGCGCCGCCCGACCCATGGCGCACTCAGTGCGGGTCGCGGGCAGTGCGAGGCGGACACCCCACAGGGCCCGGGCGCACGAGCCCGAGGGCGCAGCCGGCGGATCTAGCGGGCGGTTGGGCGGGCAGCAGCAGCGAGACAGCCAGGCCAAGGAGAATGTCGTGGCGGGCAGCCACGCGCCACCGCATGCCCGATGGCGTCACACACGCCGAACTCCGGCTCCAGGGGTCCGATCCGAGCCCAGATTGCAGTGGCACGTAGCCCTAGTTGTGGAGGGTGCAGGGGATCAGGAATCCAGGCGCGGGGAAGGAGCAGATGTCGTCGGATATGCAGCGGCAACACACGGAGCTAACAAGCTAGGCAGCCATCTTGACGGCTGCTCAACAGCGCCCCCCTATTGACGGCTATTTTTAAACATAAACTTGAACAGTGGGACTAGATCAACAACGATTTGCATCTCCAGACACTGCATCATTTTAAATATATATTTACTATTAGCCATCAATACCTCAGAACTCAACAGTATCTCCTGAAATGTCCATGTCCAGCTGTTCGTAACTTCATGAGGAGACTGCAAGCAAAACGAATACCAGTGCTTGCACTTCAGGGTAGTTATAGCAATATTCCTATAGAACAAAGAATATGCTGACTCGGCAAACAGTTGAACATTGAATCCCTAAGAGATGTCCTGACAGCATGCCCTAAGATGGGAACACTCTACACGACCAACCTAGGTCGCTTTGTAAGCAATTACGATGCCATAAAAAAAACTGATGAGTTTTGGAATTTTTGTATAAACTCCGATCTCAAATCGGTCCATGTTTGCACTATACAAGATCTGGAGTGACATTTCAAAGTATTTAAACACCACTAGTACACATAATTGAGAAAAATGGCTGTTGTATTGTCTTGTTTGGTTCTGTTGATTGATTGATAGATATTTTATTTCTATCGCGCTCGTACACAAGTGTTTCAGAGCGCGACAAGGCAAGGGAGGGGAACAGGGGAGAACAAAACAGCGATCTTACTAGGCCCAGTGACATTGAGAACGTGCAAGTGCATGGGAGAGTGGGGAGGGGAAAAGTGCATGGAAGGGGGAGAGGTGGAAAGTGCGAAGCAGAGGAGAAACAGATAAATGGCAATAAATAAATAATAAAGGCAACAAACAGTGGTAATGCAGCCAGCAATTTGCAAGTGCTAGGTAAAGTGTTAAATAAGACCATTGGAAAATGCCAAATGCCAGATGAAATGGAACGAAATGAATAGCTAAATTAATTATTGATGATTTAAGGTTTTATAACTAATTGTAATTGAATTAGTAGTATGGATTTCTAGCGTCTAGCGGTCTAAAAAGAGGCTGTGGATTAACTGAAAAGTTACATCAGTGACAATGATCTTTATTTGCGATATGTTGAAAGACAGGTGAGGTCGCTATGCAATCCGAGATGAAGAATCGCTATATGTTAAATGTATATGTCTTTCCGTGTCAGATGTTTTAGAAGCTTATGCAGGTTTTATATAAGGTTTACACTATATATGTTCTATATAATTCACATGTTTTGTAAAGGTACATAATGAATCAATACAAATAAATAATTAAGAAGGTTTTGCCAGAACCAGCTACACTACTTACACTACTTACATACAAGAGCAGAGGTTTGAAATGTTTACAAATGCAAGAATTATTTCCATGTTTTAATCCATGTTCAATTTTTAATATGTAATGAAGTGACCTTCTTATGCTTCTTTAAGTTACTTCGAATTTATTAACAGTTTCATAAATTACAGTTACATAAATAAGTTACTTAGAACAATACACTGGCCCCCATCACTCAGGCAGGGGCTCTCTAACTGGCTGAGATTGGAACCCTCACTCACACACATTCTCTCATCCACAACCTAACATTCTATATGACATTCTAGACTTCCACATACACTCAGAGGCACTATACAACACATCTCCTTTCATTATAAATACACCACACACACACACAGTGGGACATCACAACACATCACTGCACTCACCCAAACATACACAGCGCCTTGTTTCGAGAGTAGGCAATTCTGTCAAACAAACGGAGGTGTCCCTCCTTCTCTACCCAAACTGTATCTCCAAAACAACACAAATCATGGCGTGGCCTCACACACACCACTCTTACTGACCTGGCGCGACTCACACACACCACTCATACTGACCTGGCGTGACTCACTCACACTCACTTCTACAACCGGAGGCACGACCATCCAGACCCTGTAGCACAAACAGCCACACTCATACTCACTTCTACAACCGGAGGCACGACCATCCAGACCCTATGGCACACACAGCACTTCCATTTCATTAACCTAAAAGTCCATGTCGCATTCTTGCAAACTTATGCTGTAAATCCTGAAATGGTTAAAGTCTACTTTGCAGAATACCGTAGCCATCACTTCTACTTCTCCTCAATCATGCCGCTCAACTACTACCATTCTCTCCATTCACGCACTTTACATGCAGGACTAATTCTACATACATTCCTGCATGCTAGCAAACACAGTAGCATTTAAATTAAACCTTGTCATAAATTATTCAAATGAATAGCTGTATATTTAAAAGGATACAACTCTCCCACTTGATGCATCCTCTTATACATCCCTTTTTCATCCCTTTTTCATCCTTCGGTGCAGCACTTCTATTTTCTTACTGTGACGTATCAGGTCTAATTCTCGGGTTATTCATAACTCGCCTTCCTTTCCAACCGTCCCTTTGTTAGATGTATAGTGAGTCCCACTGTTTCCACACAAACGCTGAACCAATCAAAATATCGGCGGCCTCAATGCCTTTGATGCTACTTCTTCATATCCCATGCTCCAAAATCTTTACGACCATAGCCACACTTTTGTGAACTCCCAATTCACTTCACTCATTTCCACCATAGCCCAGCGGGAAATGGTCCAAACCTTTATTTGCAGTGTGCCACTGCACACTTGCTGGGAATTGTCCCTCCAGGGTCCCGTAGCACTTTTATTGGAATATTTTTGTTTATCGCTGTGATTACGCTCTTTTCTAAGGAGCGCTCTCCCTTTTGTCCATCTGTATGTTCCAACGTCTCCCTTTCACTTCCTGGTCCCGATGTAGGTAACCATGGAACATCACGCAGCTGAAGGTTATTTCCTCAGACACTGCATTCACTGTCTGATTGTGCCGTATAACGGCGCAACTCACTACAATAACATACGTACTGCAGCGTTCGGAACCGCTGTTCTGGCAACACTGCGCATTCGCGCAGCTCCCTTACTTCAGGGTTCTCAATGTCGTTCCACTTCTCCCAATCTCCCTCTGCTCCCTATGTGACGTCACCAGTCACAAACCAAAGTGGAGCACAGCATATCTCCTGCTTCCAGCCGTCAACCAGTGCCTGGCAAAGTGATTCAGACTTCACACCATCTGCCTCAGTCACTAACCACTCACCAGGTGACATTTCATTTCATCTGGCAAACGTACCATACTTCACTAAGCAGCGGCTTTAAGTATGTAAATATCACATCAACTTGGAACTGTTATTGTAGGTGCTTATTTACCAGCTATCAGCACTGTGATCCCCATGCACATGTCTGTCCAGACAGCTCCTGCTTACACATGCGTTTCTTCCATGGGCTCCATATTAGGGCTCTGTATTGAGCATCTGTTCCCCTTGCCAGACAACGTCCCTTTATCTCTGGACTTTCCCTTTCAGGATAGCATCTGAAAACTACCTTCTACTGGCCCCTCTCCCTTCTTCACAGCTGAGGGGCCAAACTCCTCCTGGCTTATCCTGAAGTCCTCCCTCTGTTCAGCCCTGGGTGATGGGTCTTACTTGTGTGGGGGCAGTGTGTTCTCTTCCTTCTTCTTTCTGCACCCCCCGCAGCAGATTCAACGCATAGATTCTTCTTTTGAACCACTCATTGCCAATGTAATGAAGTGACCTTCTTAGGCTTCTTTAGGTTACTTCAAGTTTATTAACAATTTCTTAAGTTACAGTTACAAAAGTAAGTAACTTAGAACAATACACTGGCACCCATCACCCAGGCAGGGGCTCTCTAACTGCCTGAGCTTAGAACCCTCACTCACACACATTCTCTCCTCCACAACATAACATTCTGCATGACATCATAGACTTCCACATACACTCAAAGGCACTATACAACATAATCCATGTTCAATTTTTAATCCATGTTCAATTTCTTCAGTGGCATCTTCTAGGTAAATGGTCATCCTTTACTGTGAGTTGAGCGATGACAAATCTTTACGAAAGATTTCTACTTCATTCATTGATATTTCTGCTTCATTTTGAATGAGTGGTTCTTGGCTTTCTGTGAGAGATGGACGGGAGTGTCTAGTTTCTAGTTGTTTTTCTATTTCTTCTTCTTGTTGGCATTCATTGTCTAAAATGTCTTTGTACTGTTTAAAATTGTGATGTGTTATGCTGCTTTCATTGGCTTTGAATGCAACTTCAAATGTGTCAATAACAATTCTTCCTCTTTTCTCCAAGGTTTGAATAGTTGCTGTATGTCCATATAATAATGTTCTCTATGCTCTGCAGATTTAAATGATCATTTTGTACATGGTTAACTAGACTGGGTTTTGAAAGTCTTACTAGACGTCCTTCACAATTTAATACAGAGTGTTTTCCAGTTGCCTCATTTAGTATGACATTTTTGTCTGTATACTTTTGGGCTATATCATACAAGCACATATTTTCCAAAGCAGTACTTCGGTTTGGATAGTATGTGTCAATCAGACTATTTTTTTTAAGATGTCTTGGCTGTTGGGATTTTCCGTAGCTATAGACTCAATTTCGTGGTAGGATTTTAGTACTCTTTCTCACTATGAAGGTAGGCCAAGGTTGAGTTAGAGAATGTTTTCAGATTTCCCATACAAAGCTGTACCTCTTAAATGGTCTGCAGCTTTGTAGGATCCACACTATCTATGACAGATTTTTGATGCCAAAGTTGTACATTTTTTATGAAAGAGTTTTGTCAGGTGATACATCATCCCCAACGTCTTTTAACTCCATTTTGTCAGCTTTGGTGAGATAGGATGTGGTATATCTTGCAACTGCAGTTGAATTGTCTGCAATGTATTGAATTGCTAGGTTAGTATTCCACAAGAGTGCAATGATAGGATTGTAATCATTGATGTACTTGGATGATTCATCTCATTCAATGATGTATGTTTTTTCGGTTGAAGATTTGCCTTCCACGCTCTGCTTAACAGAAGACATGAAACTATTTACTTGACCTTTGGTATAAACTAGTCTAGGGAATCCAAAATGACATTTGGTGAAGTGTTTACCTTTGATTTTGTGTCGACAACAGCAATATTTGCCACACTTAAGTTGTTGGAAAAGTAGGATTTGTGTCCGTTGGTCATTATGTAGGTCTTCTGAAGGGATGTATCAGATAATGTACTTTTCAATATATTTTATAACAGTGTTTTGGCCACATTTGGGAGAATTGTTCATTCACAAAAGCATGTGGATGTGTGGTGCCCCTCTGGACTGATATCCTTTCTCCAAAAGAAGTGTTCTACTTCTCCAAGTGAAGGACACTTCATTACAGATGAAGTCTAACATGGCAATGAAACAATGGTAAAAGTATCTTGAGTCATTTACAGGAGAGGACAGAGTTCTCCTGCACTTTTTAAGTCTTTTCCTTCTTTATTTTGGTTTGCAGTACATAGAAAGTCATGCAAGTCACCCCATGCCTATTCTGCACAACTGAGAGTGACACACATGTTTGGGGGCCTAGGTTCGTTAACATAGAGCACACATCAGCATGACATCGGAACCTGTATTCTTTCATACCACGCATATTTGCCAGGAGTTTGGTAATATTGGACTCCAACACTTTATCTTTTATCGTTTGAAGGAGTTCAGTAACTGACATGTTTAGAAAGTGGCTGCCTCTTTGTAGTGTGTGCGTAACTCAATAACACAGAGTTGCCAGTTTGCTTTCAAACAAGAGATGTAAAATCTATGCAACATTTTGCCGGGATCTTGGATCCTCAAAATACATTCATAGAGAACGATATTCTGATCTACTGATTTTGATGGTTCTTTCATCGGGTCTTCTTCCTTTTCCTGTAGAGAAGAGTGGTGGAAAACAACGTGCTTCTAAACCTTTTCCCCATATACTCATTGCCACTCGAAACCATTTGGCTTGACGCATTGGATAGGTTTATAATGCATCCTCCATGGTATCTCTAGAAATGTATTGGATTAATTGTATAATGGTCGAGAATGTTGACTGTAGTGATCGGATCAACACGTTCAAATTTAACAGTTTGTGGTGTTTTTTGTAAGCTGTCTTCTATGATTATTTGTTTGTCGTATTCATTGTTTAAGATACTCTAGGGCTTCTCTAACTTTGTTCAAGTCAACTAGTTTTTTTTCCCAAATGTTTTTGTCTTTTGTTAGAACACCATTAAATAATACAATCAAAGATTGATGCACAGGTCGTCCTAGTGTTTGCACATTTTCATTAAGGTCTAATAGCAAATATACTAGCTTGCCACAAATGCCTTATACTGATGGAAGCAGTTTGCCAGTTTTTGGCTGCACACGTATTATAGCTTGGAATTGATGTACTGTTTGAATTGTGCTACTATCATATAGATTAAGCTGCTGGAGAGCATTTAGAAGTGGAAATATTTTTACGTTATTATTGATGGCACGAGATGGAATTTGGTTATCATTGAGCTTATTATTGCAGTATTTGCAATCTATTAAGGGATTCATTGTTTTATTTATTTTCTCCTGTTAGAAACAAGGCCAGTTGGAACCATTGTGATTCCCCATTGTCTTCTATCTTGTGGGACATACCTACAATTTTTGTACTTTTCTTACAGAAAGTTCTGAGACAACAGATACATACTTTGTCTGGAATTCAGCAGATGTGTTTTCAATCTTTGCCTTTTCTTGTTTGTATGCGTTTCTAAGAAGGTTAGTGTTTGAAAGGTATTGGTTAATATTTTCTACACTAACTGTGTTTTCCAATTCTTCTTCAGGTACAAACTATTTACTTTGTATGTGTTCTCTTGGACTCAGCACTTCATGGGCTGTTTGTTACGTTTTTGTAGTTCTAGAGCATGGCTTTTACCACTGTACAATTTATGCACAAGGTTACACATTTTAGAATTATGTATTTCTAACATTTTCTTGTGATTGAAGGTGCTCTCCCTTGCTACGTCTGTGGCAAACTCCTAAAAAAACAAAAATGGAAGCTCCTCGGCTGTGACCAGGCCGATGTGGCTCTTTGTTTCTAGAGTGGCTAGCTTTCTTGTTCAGGACTCTTAAAAACATTTTTTTTTAAAACACTAAAAAAGAACAGGGGTTGCACAAGTCTAACACTTTCAGCAGTGACCCTAGATAAGAAAGAATATGAATACCAAATAATGTGTCTTTCTGGAATTCTATAAAATAATTGCTAGACTTATTAAAGGTTTATTTCAGGCACACTTCAGGGGGTGAGTCATTGATTTAGTCTGTTCTTAAACACCTCAACTTAGTCTTTCATCCTTCTGAGGTCGATAAATGAGTACCAACACAGTTTGGGTGATATTGTATGTATATTCTTTCTATATAAAGTGTTTAAGCATACGTGCTATATAATAGCACATCATTATCATTTGGCCATGGACGTCTGCTTTCATTCACAGTAATTTGGTAATATGGGCCTACACACACTGATCTTAACGATACATATGGCAATCCATTCTTGTATGAAATGTATATCACATTATAGTGATATCTTAACCATATTTTTCATAGTGTACTTAGGAACAATGTTATGTGATGCCACTTTCTGTTTTATCAAGAGGTGAAAGGTCGTGTTCCATCGCTTCCTGCAATGTCACTTCGGAGTAGGGTCAAATGACATCACTTACTGTGATGTCATCAGAGGTCAAGGGTCGTGTGATGTCACTTCCGCTACCCCTGGCATTTTGGTTAAATGACGTCCCTGGGTGCTTTTACAAGTGGTTCCTGAAATGCAGGATAATGAGGTCTTCCATGTTCATTGTGGATGTGCACTTGACAGGAGTGAATGTTTTGTACAATTTTGATTCTACTTTTATCTTGTATTCTAACATATTGATTGAGGAATTGTAAACATTTGAGTCACTGTTGGCATATTGAGCTGCATGTCCATTTGGACTGTGTGTATATGAGGAACATTTGGTTGAAAGTTTGTTGGGGAAGAATTTTAAATTGTTTGTTTTTTGTCATAGCCTTGTTCGTTAGTATCTATGGAAATTGGGGGTTGTTTGTTTGTGGCTAGTTGGTTGTTTGTTGTTTTGGAAGGCCTTCAAGTGACTACCCTAACACCCCCAAAATGTGTCCTGCATGCTGCAGCAAGACTCATTAATGGACAGAGCAAATTTGTCCACATTACCCTTACCCTTCGTACTGCACTGGCTCCCACTGCAAGCCAGTATCATATTCAAGTCCTGTTGCATCTTCTACAAGGCTGTTACTCTGAAGTCCCCAAGCTACCTCACTGAGAAACATAACATCTCTGGAGGCCTGTGATCCACAAGGAGTAAGGAAATGGGCAGACTTGAATTACAAAGGTGCAGTAAAGAAAGAACCAGAAGACAGGCCTTCTCTGTCTACACTCGAAGACTCTGGGCCCTCCTCCCCGCCAACATCCGACTTGCCCCATCACTTCTACAGTTCAGAAAAGAGCTCAAACCCTTCCTTTTCAAAGAATGGCTCATCCGTAACACATAGGTCCACACACACCATGCACTCCCTCCCTACCTGAGACTCTGTGATCTGCCCACCACTGTCTACCCCACGGTTATGTGTAGATCCCTTGCTGCCAATTGCCCACCCTTGCCCTTCCAGTTATCTCCCTGTTCCTTTTTTCTCGGCTTCCATCACTGTGTTCCTCCCCCTATGATTGTAAAGCACTCCGTTGGTTCCCAAACCTAGGTCTGTGCTCAATAAATACCCTAATAATAATTGGTTGTATACTTTTCATGGAAATACGGTTCTGAGCCACTGGTGTGAAACCATTCACCTGCAAAGAACTTACAAAAACTATCTATGTCTATGTTGACATTTTAGTTTTTTTTAAATTAGGTTAGTGGTTTCCTTTTGTTTAAAACTGCTATAGTTTTCTTTTTAGTTTGAATGCGCCGTCAATCGTTTCAAGTATCGGTTTTCTTTTGTAATCTTGAAGTGCGGAACGTGACTTCTCAGATTTTTGGTGAGATTGCGAAGAACGCTGCCATCCTATCTGTATAAGTTTGCAAGTTTCCCATGGAGACACCAATTGCTGTTTCTGCGATTAAACTTATTCCCGACAAGAGAAGTTTTTGGAGCGTGGGAGAGAGTTGAGCGCAGGCTTAGAACACAAAGGTTTTGTAACTCTACGTCCATGGTCGAAACACTTGTGCATGTGTTATTGGAATTTGACTCCCTGAAAGAGCAACGCACTTTGACTCTCTCCTTTGTGATATTGTCTGTTGGGTATTCATGGCAGCTAATAATGACATCTGGGAGAAACTGTTTGGCACTGGCAGAATAGCATTTTCAGAAAGATTTGTTTCCTTATTCTAGTAGGATTTTAAACATTAATATAATTTTTCCTTTTGTTTTAAACTGAAGTATAATAATGGATTAAAATAATATGTTTTTAGGCATGATGTTGGGTGCATTGTATTGAACATGTTTTTATTGTGAAAATATGTATTTTATGAATGTAGTTCACATTAAACACATTTGTTTTAAAGAACTGGGCACTGGATTTCTTTTGTAGAATTGATTTTTTTGAATGTTTCATTGTGACTACAGTGATACTGCTAGATCTGATAGATGTAATTATTTTACTATATATCTGGTTACTTTTCTTTTTTGATGCAGGAGCAACACTTTTGTCAGTGGGGACTTGTGCTTTGCAGTTACTTTTTCTCTTGCTTGTAAGATGTCAATACATTGTTTTAGTGGCAGGTTAGTATATGACTTTCCCTTCTTTGTTACTGCTGGATCGTTTCTTTGCTTTCTATGGAGCAGAGCTTTAGTACGCATTCTTTTCTATCTGTTGGAGAAAATAAAAAGTGAGTACTTTAAAGTTGTAGAAAGGCTGTGTGGGTAAAGAAGTATTAATATGAAATAGTGAATAAGGGAGATCGATGTTGAGATATTGATATGGATCACTATAGAGTAATAGGATGAAGAATGCTTAATGTGCGGGTAATCTTTTTGATTGGTGCTACTGTTTTGATATGAGGAAGAGTGGTGTATGAATAAGGATATGGATTAATAGTGGGTAGTGGGATAAGGAAGAGTGGGGTTGAAGTAATATAGATCATAATTGCAATATAGGGATGTGAAAGAGGAATGTGTAGGTAATGGGAGCTGTGGGCCAACGTATTTGTAGACCTCTGGTGTAGTGGTATGAGGAACAGTGGTGTGGGGATAATGCAAAATAGTCCCATTTCTGTAATGTTATGATGAGGAGGGGAATGTTGCAATGAATTCATTGTTGTTAGTGATGTCACATGAGGGACAGGGGTCAAGCATACTGATAAAGATTAATGTTGGGGACTGGGATGAGATGGAGACTGTTGGGGAAATGATATATGTTCAATTCTGGAATAAACATGAGGCAGAGAGATGTGTGGGTGATAGCAGGTGTGGTAGAAATGATTTGTAGAGTGAGATTGTATAACTGTGGTGGACTGGGACAAGAAACAGGGGTGTTGGGTAAATGATATGGATTGTAATTGGAAATTGGTTTGCGGGAGAAGGCTGTATAGGTGATGGGAGTTGTGTGATAAAATGCTTGTAGTGTTCTGGGTAGGAGAGTGGTTGTGTTCTAGGATGAGGAAGAGTGGTGTGGCTGTAATGGAAAAGATTGATTGCAGTAATGGAATGAGGAAGTGGGAAGTATAGAGTATAATATGAATGGATAGTTTAGGATAATACACAGTATGGTTATGTTATTAACATTTGGATGACTTGCGTGCCACATCAATATACTTACGTTTTATAAATGGAAGAGTTTGCTTTCTTGAGTAGCTTTCTTTGGTAATCTTTTTTTCTGGAAATGTAAAGAAAGATTGTTGGCAATTCTAAAAATGTTGCACTGCTATGGCCAGTAGGACAACTATTGGGATGGTTGTTGCAGTGAAGCATGTTTTGTAGCATAGAAACCATGTATAGTTGAAGTGAAAGGGGAGGTTGTATAATATGTTGTAATATGATACAACTGTGCTACAGTTTTGACAGAAGGCAAGTCATTTTTTAGAAAGATGTCATTTTTTGCACTCTAGCTTGGCAATTGAGATATTTTTAATGATGGAATTGTGCACTGCACTGCTACAATATGGACCACATGGAGCCATCACTATACAAGCAGAAGTACCTTTAAACACACTAATGAACTATTGGGATAGATGCTGAAGTGAAGCATGTTTTGTAGTGCATAAAAGCAGTTATTCTTGAAGTTATATTATAAAAAAGGGTGGAATATGATATTGCTTTTAAAGATTAAAAGATACCTGTTGTATGTCTTCTGGAATGTAGATCCTGGAAATAGAAATCAGTCATAGTTTGGAAAGTAGGTTGTGATAGAGCAGGCTCTGAATCACAGCACAAATGCCCTCTTTGTTAAAAGATACATCTGAACTGTTCATCTAAGGTGGGAGGGTTAGCTGTAAGGTTTTTGGATGCGATTGGTGGATGAGTCTGGGACTGTTTGAATGCAGCCTATCAGGGAGTGTTGTAGAGCTAAGGATTACAAGGGAAGAAGGGCTGCCCTGTGCCCAGATGTCAGCGGACATACACAACTGTGCTCGGATGTACTGCACGTGCCATCAGGGTTCTTTTACCACGCCCTGCAGGGAAAGACTACAGCAGAGGCCGCAGATATCGGGAGGGTCAACCAATCAGGCATTCTCTTTGTGGTGGAGGAGTTGAACTGGAGAGGAGGACAGGGCAGCAAGTGCTTCATTTCTTGTTTGAATTGCTGAAAGCAAGGAACTCAACAATAAGGCTCTTTGGATTATAGGAGAATTGTGGTTTAATTGGCTGCAAATATATGCAGTAGTAATCTGATCTGGGAGACACGCAGTAAGGAACACTCCCAGCCTGTACCCTTTTCTACTTTTTATATTATTGCTTGAAATTTCCTAATTCACCCAGTGTGTAAAGGGCAGCTCCTCTGTGTTGGTTTCTCACACTTTAGGTAACACTAGTCTCGAAAGTTCCTTTTTTTTGTCAGGTAAATGCACTCTCCCACCAAGCTACATTCAGGTAACTTGGCTTTTCTACCATTTTGGGCCCCTTTTCCTTGTAGTTGCTAGGTGTGCACCCATCCAATAAACTGCACCCCGATACCCATTTCTATTTTTCACCACTGCACACTGGTGGGCCCATATGATGTAGAAGCCATCTCTGTAATCAAGAGTCCTAGATGTGAGAAAAAGTGGCCCTTCTACTTTTATCGATGGCAAGTTTCCTTCACTGCATGTTTTTAATCACTATGGCAATCACTTGTCTCTCATGAAGTGGTCTTTTAACAATATATATACCTATATCTTTCTGGACAGTGTCTCCCACTACACATGGTCCTGATGAAGGCATTAACAAACATCTCAACAGCCAAAACATCCTATATCATCTACCTTGTCGTGTATGCTCACCCCTACACTTGATATCGACCCTGCTAGCCATCGAGGTCCAAGGCAATTCTTTAGCACATCAACTAGGATTGGTCTGTAAGCGAAACCTTCCCCAATACTGTTGGTCTGCTTAGATTCATTCACTAGAACAGCAAAACTGTCTGTTATATTGCCATTTGATTTACCCTTGGCTTCAGTACTTTTGATGTTTATATGTGTATATGTCACCCTGTCTCTCTTCACTTATTTAGAGGCCTACTGTATACCATGTGTGTGTGTAATGTTCACACTACGCCCTGCTGATTACATTTCGATTTACCCATTAACTTTGTAGTAGGATTGATTCAACCTATACCCGGGTGTCATGTATGAATTAAGTTATACAAATTGAAAAATCAATCGACATTTAGATTGCTCTTCAGTTACATCTTTTCAATGGACACCTTCTGTGTTATGGTGCAAATATATGCAGAGCAGCTTATCTCACATAGGGCCTCATTACGACCCTGGCGGTAGAGTGATAATGGCGCCGGTAGTGCTGCCTGCGCCGTTATCACTCTACCGCCACATGTTCTGCTTGCGGGGCTGCTCTGTACACCTGGTCAGACCAGACGTGCAGAGCGGCACCCGCTAGCAGAATAGGTAGCTAACAACGACCCTGTTATTAACGGGACCGTTGTTAGCATCCTCCCCATTCCCATTGAGCCCTATGTGGGCTCAAATTGGAATGGGGATGTACCGGGTCCGGGTCCCGTGAATGGGAATTACCGGGCCTACAAAAGGTCAGAATGGCCCGGTAATTCCCATTTTTCGGGACCCGGACCAGAGTTTGGGGGTAGCCATGCCGGTAAAAACGGCATGGCTACCTCCAAACTCGTAATGAGGCCCATAACATTGGCTTGGAAAAAATGGAAGTGGTACGGCATGGAGTTTGTGCTATGAAATGGAATCAACTATTAACCATGTGTGAAGATATGGTGCATTTTAAAAATCCAGCGATGATTTTAGTACATTCTGGAGGTAATAGATTTAGGGTATCTAACTAGTGTAATTTGCAGTTTGCCATGAAAGATAATTTGACAAGTCTGATAAAGCTTTTTCCATAAACCAGGTTTACTTTTTCATAAGGGTGGAAATGATCCAAGCTGTTTTGTCCACAAAAAGGAAAAGCAAGGTGAAATGTGAACAAAGCTGTATGTGCATTTCTTGAAGATTTTGGAATGTCATCTTTTGAAAATGATAATATATGACATGATGGAGTAAGCATTTTTTTAGAAAAGATCTTGGAAATGAGCGTTTTCTTTTCAATATTCGGAATACAGTGAACATTTTGTTGTGAAAGAAATTTAATTGGAAGAGGAGGAGAATGTAATGTAAAAGTGCTTGAGTACACATTGCATGTGTACAGGTTAAGGTTACAAGAACAAAAAGGCTATTTTAAGAGCCAACTTAAATGACTATAAAATAAAAAAGAAGTCAAGTTGATACAGGTTCCATTCCACTATTTATTTTTAAACTGTTTTTATTGGCATTTTGAACAGAACTCAAACACATTACAACTGTAAGGGAAATCATCTCCTCAACTTTATTCCAGAAAGCCTGCACGCAGGGGCAAGACCAGGCCACGTGATAGATATCTGCCGGGTTCTCACTGCATCTTTTACAACTAGGGGACTTTTCCGGGTAAAAACTATGCAGGCGGGCTGGGGAATAATACATCTGGTGTAAACTTTGAAAATGTATCAAACGAAACCGGTTATTTATCGATATGGATCAGGTTTATGTGCATACAATTTTCCACTGTTTGGTGGTAAGTGTCTTTCCTAGGGTGGTTTTGCACTTGCTCATGTAATTGCTTGCATGGGTGCGTTGCTGTAACCCGATAATTTTATATAAAAGAGGAGACCAGCTTGCTTGTGGTTGGAGGAGAGGTGGCATACAGCATTATGAGGGGGGTTGTAGGCGCGTTTGGAAAGTCGGGCCATTTGGATCAAAGTACCTCACAGAGCCGGAAGTACAAAAGCATAGTAATTGGCGTCCATTCTCTCCTATCCTTTAGTTCCCCCCATGAGATAAACTTCTTGTTAGGAGCCAAGTTCCCTAGAGTGTGGACCTTCAGTTTTACAAAATGCTGCCGGAAAATCTCTTCAAAGGCAAGTGATATACCGCTGACTTAGTATATAGCCATCAGAGGAAAGTACCATTGCGCCAATCCCTCCCAGCATCTCAGTTGATCCCAGGCTCTGTGTGTGGCAGCAAGGGGATGTACCTCAGTTCTTGAATGTCTCTCTGGAGTGCCCCACACCAGCCATTTTACATCATTGGGTTGTAAGGTCTCCTTCTCGTGGAGGGTGTGCGGGAGGTCCTCTGAGTGGGGGCCACCACCAGATTGCATATTGAATCTGCGCTGCCCTGAAGTACATATATAGGTCTAGGAAATCTAGTCCCCCTTGTTCATAAGGTCGAGTCATTGTGTCATACGATATCCGGGCCTGTCCGCCGGCCCATATTAACTGTGTCATCAGGTTCCTGAGCCGTGACAAGAAGCCTGGCGGGGGCCAAATCGGGACGTTACTGAAAATATATAAAATGTTGGTAGGATCACCATCTTAGCAAGTGAGATCCTGGCTGCCTGGGAAATGGGCAAGCAGATCCATGTGTCCACCCTGTGCTCCAGCTTCTCCGGCACGACCGCATGATTGTCCTCGTATAATGCCACTGGGGATGAGAACACTCGTATACCGAATACCCAGTGGGCATTATCCGAAGGCCTCACCAATGTCATACCGATCGACGCTGGGCATCAGGGGGAGGACCGCCGATTTAGCCCAGTTGATCCGGAAAGCCGAGAGTTGTCAGAAAATCAGAAATCTCTTCCACCATAGGTTGTAAATTCCTTTTTGGGTATTTGACAGATAGCAACATGTCATCCAAGTACAGGGAAATAATGGAGTTGTGGGAATTAATCTTTACTCCTCTATGGGCGTGGTATTCACGCAGTGCGCAGGTCAAGGGTTCAGCCTCTAGAGCAAACTGTATGGGGAGAAGAGGCAGCCCTGTCGGGTGCCTCATGATGGATATATATCATATGATTGCATACGGTTGGTGTAGACTAAGGCGGTGTATAGGGGACTTATCCACTGTAGGTAGGAGGTACCTATAACGGTCGGACGAAGGACTTCGAATAGGAATGGCCATTCCACTGAGTCAAAGGCCTTCTCGGCGTCCAATCCGGCCACTACAATCGGAATCTCTGGGATGGCATCATGCATTAGCATGAACAGTCTACGTAGATTATTTTGGGTGGAGCGCCCAGGAATAAAGCCGGCCTGATCGGGGAGGACCAGGCTGTGCATATAAGGGAGAAGCCTGTCAGCCAGGATTTTAGCTAGGATCTTATGATCTGTGTTAATTAAAGAAAGGAGCCTATAGGAGGAACATTTACGAGAGTCCTTGTCGGGTTTCAACAGTACTGTCACTAGGGCAGGCCTAGTGGATTCTGGAGGTCCTAGCTGCCTCGTACAGGTCTCGTAGAGGGGGGGGGGATTAGGCAATAGGGGTACGCTTTGTATAGTTCGGCTGAGATCCCATCAATACCCAGGGTTTTACAATTGGGGAGGGAAAGGATCACTCTGCGGAACTACTTGTTGGTGGGGTGGGGTCATTCAGAGATGCACCCTAGCCGCGTCCAGGTACCCCAGGACAATTCTGTCCAGGTATTGGGTTATTGAATAGTGGCCTGCAGTTGTCTGGGTGGTGTATAGCCGGGCATAGAATTCAGGAAAGATTGTGTGATCTTTTCGCTGTTCCTGGTGAGGTCACCACTCTCGTCTTCAACCTCCACTTTAGTGTCTAATTGTCATTCTTGTTTAATGGCCCAGCCCAGTGTCTGGCTTGGGCGGTCTCCCTCCCCTTATGTAGCTGTCGCTATGGGGTCCCCCAGAAATCGCTGCTCCCTGGCAGTTAGTAGGCCCATTTCTTCCCATTTTTCCCATAGTAGGGTCTGTACTTCCGGGGAATCCTGGAGGCCATGTTGAACCGCCAACATCTTGATGTCACGTTCTAGGGTAGAGATGGACCGACGGGTGCATTTAAGGACCCCTCCTTCTTTAGCCTTGCAGCAACCCTGAATGTAAACCTTAAAGGTTTCCCTGGGGTCGGGGACTGATCCCACATTAATTTGGAAGGAAGTTGAAATGTCTTGTCGGATATCTTCCCGAAAGACAGCGTCCTCAAGAGCACAGGCTCTAAATCGCCATTGCAGCTGCCTAGCTGGACGGTCCACGCCTCTAAAGTATACTAAATCTGGGGAGTGATTGGATAAGGTCCTAGGGAGGATCTGGGCACTTATAGTGACGCGGGCCAACTCGGGGGACAGCATGACCATCTATTCTGGAATAAAATGTGTATTCCCTGCAAGTGGGATGTAGGAAGCACCAGGTGTCAATGAGATCATGATACTCAGCTATGGCTGCCCACTTCAGGGCCGCCCTCGAAAGAGCAAGCTGGGTGGAGGAGGATCTATTCAGATCTAACGAGAGAACCATGTTAAAGTCACTACCTCATAATTCAGGAAGGGGTGCCGCTGGTCGGAGCAGTGCTGGAAGAAGTCCGGACAATCGATATTCGGAGCATACACGTTGACAAAAAGAACCTGCAATCCCGCTATTTCCCCTGCCACCATGAGATACCGCCCGTCAGCAAACCCAATGTGGTCATGGAGCATGACCTCCAGAGAGCGATGTATATACAAAGCCACCCCTCGGGAGTGTGTAGAATAGGAGGAGCAATATCTATGTATCCCCACCCCCTCTGAGGTTGGGGAGCCTGCCACCCTTGTTCAAGTGCGTTTCCTGCAGGCACAGAACATTTACCTTACAATTCCTAGCATAGTTCGAGATCAGGCATGCCTTTTTACCATTTGTGAACCACCGTATGCTCTAAGTTAACAGTGTGATGCCTCCATCCAGATGATTCACCCGACCCCGCGAGCCCATTGCGTATTGCAGTAGTCATTTCTGGAAAAAGTACTTGTGGTATCCATGGTGACCGTGTTGTATCCTGTGTGGGACAGAGACGCCGCCCTGCAAGGCCTTGGTGTGTGATATCTGAGCCTATTGTGTCTTGACATAACAGTAACCCCTGAACCCAAACAACATTTCGGACACCCTTGACCCCAACAGTCCTATATATTGCTTCCCCCCCACCCACGCCAGAAACCATAACATACCGACCACATAGGCCTCCCACCTCCCTTTAATTCCACTAAACAGTGACACCAAGCAGTGTCTTTGTAGCCACTGGGCACGGGGGCTGTTGGTGGCTGCGTGATCTCTGTATAGCGGAAGGCATTACCATATGTACTGGTTTGAGTCCAAATGAATTATAGTAAGGCATATCTTTAGGACTGTTATTGGAGGACCGACTGGCACCCCTATAACAGGGGGCCTAAATCAGACATGGCAAAGTACCCATAAATAAACCATCAGGGCGGTCAGCAAGGGTGGCGGGCCCGGGCTCTGGGATATCCGTGGCAAACTGTTCCGCAGTCTCTGGCGCCGTGAAGAATGAGACCCTGCCCTCGTATGGCACCCCGAGCTTGGACGGGTACAGCACCAAAAGACGGACCCCCTTCCTCCGGAGTATGTTTTTGACTGTCTGAAATGTTTTCCTCTGATCCTAGACCCAAGGACTGAAGTCAGGGAATAGGCGTATGCTCGCATACTCCCATCTTAGGATTTAGTTCTTCCTGGCAACTCAAAGCAGAATATATCGATCTCGATAACTGAAGATCAGGGCTATGATGGCACTTTCAGGTGCCATGGGAGGTGGTTTAGACACCAGGGATCTGCGTGTGCGTTCCACCATGAACATGTTTGTGACCGGGGGGTTCTCCGGGACTTCCAGGAGCAGTTTCTCCGCAAATGTCTCCATATTGTCTATAGGGGTGGACTCCGGGACCCCTGTTATCCGAATATTATTTCTTCCGAACCACCCTTCGAGATCGTCATTTTACGCCACCACCCTTTTGATCGTTTGCCGAAGGATAGCGACTTCTGCTGTGGAACTGCAACCTTATCTTCCCCCTCGCCTATTCTTTGTTCAGCCTCGGTCATGTGGCTGCAGAGCACGGCGGACATGTCTACCTTACATGTTACTGTGTCTAGCTGAGTTGGTTCCTGCATCAACCCAGGTGGGCTAGGATTCTGGTCGGTCTTTGCGAACTGGTCTACCTTGGCTTGCTTTTTAGGGGTTGCCCATGAGGGTGGGGGGGGTCATAGATGGTAAAAACGCATGTTTCCCTGGTGTTGTAGCATGCCTCAAGGGAGTCTCCATTAATGTGGGTTCAATGCTAGTTAGTAAGGTGCCCTATATGAGCCGCAGAGTGCTGGGTAAGAGGCCCTGCAGAGAGTGGACAATCCTGTGTCTTCCCCAGTGGGTGTCAGCAGACAGGCCTCCTCATCATTAGCATCAGGCGAAGCTCCTCGGTGGTCAGTATGTTCCTGTGGGGGCCCCGGGGCCCAGTCATGGCATGCCAATGTCAGCAGGAGGGGGGCGCACCAGGTTACCCCACTGTGCTGACTCCCCTGTTGGGGGGGGGACACAGCCCCGTTAATACTCCACTGAAGACGGGGGGGCCACCACCAGTATGGCTATGAAGATGTCTGGACCAGTAGCAGGATGCATTTGGGGCCAGTCACGGCCGTCGGTCTTTGTCCCGTGTTCAGGACACAGCTGGGCGTTGATGGTAGTGAGCGGAGTGGGGGGGCTAATGTATCCAAGATAAGGTTGCAGGTGTTAGGGAGGCACACTTCCCTCCACCCCCGGTACTCATTATTTGTCATCTTCCGTCCTCCTCCGGGGCCGATGGCGGCCTGCAGCCAGCACAGCAAGAGCACCCGGACGAGGGTGAAGCCTCCCCGCACCCGGCACCGGGTAATCCAGGCCAGCGCTTCCGCACAGCAAGATCACCCAGGCCACAGGTGTCCAGGCAGTCACTTTGTCGCTGAGTCTCAGGCGAACGCCCTCCGCCCTCCGCCCTGGAGGATTTTCGTAGTGCTGCATGGATCACGGGCCAGGAGAGCCAGCTTGCCGTGCAATGCGCCCCCAGGTTTAGGATTCGGCCTGGGGGTTGCCGCCGCCTTCCGCTGCCAACTTTACTGTGTTTTGGGGCAAAAAGACCCACCAGAAGCAGGATCCACATGTAGGATATCTTTCCCTTGTATGGAGCCCTTTCATGCAGCAGCCATTCTCCAACAGCGCCCCGGTCTCATTGCACTATTTTTGATCTTCTAGTTTACAGACATAGGGCCTCATTACAACCCAGGCGTTAAGGGTTTACCAGCGCTGTTAACCCTTAACGCCTGATTATCATTTTAACGCCTGCTTTTAGCAGGCGTTAAAATGCAAGGCGCTAACCCGCCTTGGTGCTAATTACGGCACCGTAATTTACGGTGCCGTAATTAGCGCCTTCCCCACTCCCATTATGCCCTATGGGGCAAAAATGGGAATGGGGATTTACCGCCCCACTCACCTTGGAATGGGGGTGGTAAATCCGCCATCCACCATGGTGTAAACAGAGTTTACACCATGGTGGTAAAGTAGGGAACTTACCGCCTGGGTTGTAACGAGGCCCATTGTCGCGTGTCTGTGGACATCAAGGACGGAAATACCCAGAAAGGGAGCTTATGTTCCTTTGTGGTGTAATAATAATAATTTGGCATTTATATAGCTGCTCCGAACCTTCAGGTATCTGAGGGTTGCTTATTATTACCCACAGTGTGTGGTGCTCATTTATCGACCTCGGAAGGATGAAAGGCTGAGTTTGGCCCCGCCGGGATTCGAACCTGCATTAGCAGGCTCTACACAGATGTCAAAGGCGCGCTCTGCGTTAGCAGGCTCTGCACAGATGTCAAAGGCGCGCTCTACCCGCTGTGCCACTTGACCGTAATGTGAATGGAAGGTGTAAATGTCTGGAGTATGGCTTTAAAGCCTTCTATTCATGCCACATTTTCAATTCTTTGTAAAGCAGAGATGAGGGGTGGAACGGAACTTCCTTTCCCCCACCGTTTTTTCTTTGTGCTAAACAAATGCTCCAGTATTTGCGCCGGCATGGATTTTCATGCTGGTGGAAAAGCTGGAGAGTCCTATGGACTCTGCCTGCTTCATGCGTTCACATAATAAAACAGAAACGGGGAGGTCACCCACCATATTTAATCATACAAGCAGCAACCCCAAGTGTGGTCAATTGAGAGAACAACAAGGGAAAAGGGGGTAGCTGCCAATTTGATATGGTGCTATCAATGCTGCAAATCTTGAATCAATTAAGGAAATAAAATATAAAGATGTAAACAGAGGAAAATCAATTTCTTTTAAAGAAATAAATATTATACAAATTAACCAAAAAAAGAAGTATAAATAAGGTGCCCAAACATATGAGCAGCAGAACATTAGACAAAAATAAATATCCTACATAAAAGAAGGTGTGCATACATTACTGCCATCAACAAAAGGTAAAAAGAAAAACGTCCCTGTGTAAACCCAACTCAGTTGGGCCATAACTGTGCAGAAAAATCATCCCTAAGCAACTGCCAATGGCACACAACTAAAAAGTAAAGATAACAAAGCAAAAAAGGATAAAGGGCAGACCAAGGATATCCCACTTATAACCCTAGAGTTGGACTGCCTTATCAACTCCTGCATCCCAAGGTCGACACAGGTATGGAGACAAAAGTGAATTCCATACACAGTTGTGTCAACATATAAGCAATGAATGCTTATTTGATCATGTGAATTACATAAGGAACAGAAGGAAACATTTCTCGGCTAAGCATAATATTGGTAGACATTGCCAACATGTGTTTAGGCTGCAATTTCCCGTGGAGTTGAAAAGTTGCCCAGCCTTCTTCAGGGCAAGAGAAATTTTCAAACAGCAAAGCCAAAATAACACACCTATAAAATATGCAATATTCATATTTAGAAAGACGCATAGAGGCAAAAACATCATTCACAGACATACTGTCAGAATTTGTCGACATAAGGAAAAAAAACATACCATATTTGCACTGTTCATCTATTTAGTGTGATCCATAATTTTAAACTTCATCTTAATTAGAGCACACAACCCTCCCCCTGCTGTGTCCTGCGTCCCCATCGGCAAACAAAGCCTGTGAAAAGGACCAAAAAGTCCCGAAGAACAAACCTACTGGCACGGTGGATGCTTGTTAAATGTAAAGTGGAGACTGTACTTCCATGCCAAAATTCAAAACCACGAACTAACCTCAAGCGTGAGGTAACCATTACCTGGTGCAGTAATAGGGGGCAAAGTGAGAACTCCAATCCCAACCAACACTGCAATGAAGGCAAAATAGGCTTAATTCCCAAGCACATCTCATAAAAGCCTCATAACTCACGGCCGACCGCCAAACACACCACCCTTACCGGAAACCTCGACCGGGAGAAACAAATTCAGACACTGTTGAAAAGCCAAACACCTAGTTGGTCCTCAAACAGGATCAGCCACGAGAGACCCACTGGGTCCCTGACAATAAAACATCTGAAGTTGCCAACAGTCATGTGACCCAGTGTGAAGTGATTGCTGCACGGACAGCTACAGCCACGACCATCTTGAACTGTTGTCAAAGTGTGTCCAAACACTGTAAAAAAAATTGCCATTCCCAAATGAAGGGAAATGGCAAGAATAAAGCAATTTGTCATCTATATGTTCAAAGACATTCACAGCTGAGTCAAAGGATTGCTATGGTCGTACAGACGACCTCTGAATGTGCACTAAGCAACTCGGATATATGGGCCAATTCGTACAGTCACTGATGCACCCAACACCACATTAGACTGTAGGGGATGAAGGTAACCTAGTGCATAGTTAACCAGGCACAAAGACCAATGTGGCAAGATAGTTGAATAGGGAAATTGTTGTGTGTGAACCAAATGCTCATGATGTTAAAAGAGCGACTGTGGGTCAAACCAAATTACACAGATGACCTCTGGATGTAGGCAGGGCAACTGAGATTTATGGGGCAATACTTGCAGACACTACTGCGACAAACACCACCTTGGACTGTTGGAGAAGAATGTAACCTACAGCATAGTTAACCAGGGACAAGGACTAGTGTGGCATAATAGTTGGATAAGAAAATTCGTCAGGTGTGAACAATAGGCTCACAGTTCAAAGAGCGACTGTGGTCAACCCAAATCAATGCGCAGAGTCTATAACAGAGAGGCCCAGTGTAGCTTTTCATCCAGTCCCAACATGTGCATTTTTAAGCAAAATATCCACTGCTGCTCAAGCCTGAAAAGGCAGTTACTGGTGCTATAATACCTCAAATCCGGTTTAACCAAGCCTACCATCATCCATTGAATATCTAAATCTGTGTAATGATTGGACATGAAGTGTTGCACCAAAGGTGCGGTCAAGTTGCCATTCCTGATTCTGGACCTGTGTTCCCCTATCCGGATAGATACCTTCCTGGTAGTCATGCCGACGTAAGCTCATTCACATAAAGCAGGTGGACTCTATCGGGATCTACTGTACACCTTTTTTAAAATAATATTATTAGACTTTGAAAGGTGGTTCCCCACATAACCTATTCTTTTCTTTTGTTTTCAATGTTTTTTCAGGAGGCATGGAGTGCCACTGGTAGGATGGGAGAGGGGTACCCACCAACCACTATAAAGGAGGGACTCGCATGCAAAACCAGTAATGAATTGTTTTGGTGAAACAAAAGATTTTGGTGGTGCAGAAAAATTGTTGGAGGTGGTGGCCATGATCACAGGCGGTGGGCACTAGAGGCAGATTGTCTGGCTCTGTGATGCAACACCCCACCTGCTTGAGCACACAGAGAAGTAGGCCAGAGGAGGAATTTGCATTCCGCCCGTTTGTTTGAACTGGAACACTCGCATAAAAGCTAAGAGTTTAATTGTTTTGTGGGAACAAAAAGGAATTTGGGGGTGCTAAAAAAAATTGAGTTACTAACAGGCAGTGGCAAACAGTACTACCTTCTTTTGTAAAAGGGGCTACCAGTGATTGAGATAAAAAAAAAAAAAGGCACCATAAATTAAGATAACCTGAGGAAATGTTGCAGGGTTTTAATGCAGAAACAGCTGCTGCAATTGCTAGGGATGAATGCATCTCTGGTAGTAGAATTGTAGTGTCAGCGAATAACCAGAAGTTGTACACCCACTACTGTTACAAAAAGCACTGCAATCATGCAACCTATTTGTGGAGGTGGCTACTAGCTCTTCCAATGCCATCACTGGCCTAGCCCTTTCTGCCACTTCAGTGCTGCCAGACTAAACCCGTATGGCACAACTGAGGATGTATCCTGTTATCTTTTCTTGCAAACGATGAGCAAGCACATCCAGGTTCTGCAAGGGTCTGTTGAGGTGCTAGCTGAAAAGATTGCCACTGAATCTGTGGCAGAAGAGCATATGTTATTTTGGGCTGGGGGGAGGGGTGGAATTGCATCTCTCAGCAGTAGATCAGAGACAGGAGAGTCCTTCTCATTTACCCAAGTTAAAGGAGAAGGATGTTTCTCGGCCTAGTACATCCATTGCATTTTGCAACCCTTCCACTCCTTTGGCCTCTAATTTTGATGATGGCAATCGTAGTGGTAACAGTGATAACGATGACCCGGAAATGGACTACACCGGGAGAGGTTTTTGTGTCTAGGAGCAGTGGTATGGACTCGAACCCCAGAACAGGCCCACAGGGAGGGTGGGGCAAACAAACAGCCTGCAAGACACCTACTACCACCCACACCACAATCCCCATAAGGTATAAGAGCACACAACTGAGACCACAAATCAAAACCAGCCCCTGACCTCTTTCATTTGGCATCCCCTAAAGTGCTGTCTTTACACCATCCACCTGTCTGCTCTTATTACTTCACTCAATCTCTCCTGTCATTTGTATGCTGATGACGGACATCTTTTTTTTACCGATACTGTCACTACTGTCTCTCTGCCATCCAGTCTTGGATGAATTCTCATTGTCTTCACCTTACCACCATTAATTCCGCTTGTGTTCTGCCACCTGCGTTCCCATCCTTCCATACATCCTACTACTTTTTGTTCCTCCTCCTTTTCTCTGCTTCCACACACAACCTTAGTGTCACATTTCGCTCTTCACCCTGTTCCTCTTCACTTATTTCAACACCGCCCTTCAACACCTAGCATTCCAGAAGCTATTAAAATTCTCGATTTCTTCTGTTCTCTTGTCTAGACTACTGCTCTTCACTTTAGATTGGACTCCCTGCCTTTCATCTGACTCCCCTCCATTCAGTCAATTGTGCGATCGTCTCCTTTTCTCTTTGTCTTTGCCCTTTTATTACTTCTTCCCATTTACCTTCTTTCTGACGCTCGCCTACTATTTCGCTTTCACTGCTCTGCTCATCCATGGTCTCACTCAAGCGGTCCTCCTTAATCTCTCAGATTGACCTCCCTGCACCCAATCACTAAATCTCCTTTCTCTCCCCAAACACCGAGTGAATTCTCTCGATGTCGCACCTTTTCTCTTCTTGCGCCTAACCACTGGAACCCCCTCTCTAATTATTCGTTCCTTAACCCTACTTGCATATTTTTTTGCTCCCCCCTCAAATGTCATCATCTTTCTGCTCTTTAGACTCTTTCATATACTTGGACTTGCTTATTTGCACTTATTTTTTGTACCTTTTATTGTTGAACTGTACAGCACTTTTGCAAAAGTGATTTAAAAATAACACAAAGCACTAATTCTGTGTACCCCTCTTTTTGCAACAACTCAGAAATTCCAAGGTCGCAGTGGTGTACGTCCATCAACAACTGCACCTACCAGACAAACACAACACCCAGTACCACCTCTTGCAGCCATGCTCCCTCTTCTTCCACTGAACAGCCAATGACACCTACTGCTAGTCCAAAGCACATATCTACAGTGTGTAATTTCTATGTACAGGGTTAAGTGGAGCATCTTGCCGCCTGCACTCTGTGCACAAACTTTGTGTACCTTTGCAAAGGCAGGAACCAACTGGAGCATGCCATAATAGTTAGGGCATATGAAGCGACATCATGCACACGAATGGGACCAACATATTACACAATATACCCTCAGGAGCCAACAAACTCAGTAGCATGCTGGCAGTGCTCCCACATGAACTGGGAGGTGTGCCAGTCCCATAGCAAAGCAGTGCCGTCAGCAGCACCCAAACACAATGTAGTGATCGGGTAATAATGTGTTACGCTCACCTGTTATCCACGGGGACGCCACCCAGCCGTAGGGACTCTGGTATCCTTCGCTGCGGTTCCCAGGTGTGACCAGCGGGGAAGTTCTGCCTGGAATACAGGTGGGCAATGTTCAAGACTGGGCAACTGGGGTAAGCAACCCCCCACCACCCCGTATGCCCACAGCCCCTCTGGACCTCTCCTCACCTTGTTGTTAATTCAGGTGTGCTCTCGGTCCTACCTTCTTGGCAGGGGCGTGTTGTCCTTTGTGGGGGAATGCGATCTAGTTACTTCGCTGATGCCGGCCCGTTTTGAGTCTTTCAGGTAGGTCTTATTGCTGTTGTATATTGTTGTTATTCTTGCATGCCTTTCTTGGGTTAAATAATGTCTTTTTCTCTTCCTTAGGTGCGCAGAAGTCCAATGTGATGCATTGGCTGAATTGGGTCTCGCCGGTAAATTATGGCGTATTAAGAGCGCCTTGTTGCAGTAAGTAGGCGCTATGCGCAGCACTATGCGCAGCGCTATGATGCCTTGCCTTTGCTAATCTGTTGTCTTTTCTTTCCCATAGATTGCGGTGCTCACCCGGTGTATGAAATCCCGAGGCGATGCTGGTCGAGGGGTGACTTGCGAGGTAAGCTTATGGGCACAATTCGTTATGTTGTAAAAGTGTCTTATGCCATGTTTCTTCCTTTTTTGCAGATCCGCCGGTCTGGGAGACGCCCTGATCCTAGGATGCTGTTCGCAGGAGCTGTGTGCAGCTAACAATGAAATTACAGGTAAGCTGCTGCTGTTAACGATGTCCTTTTGTCTCTTTACAGATGCTGTTCTTCCGAGGTTCGCGGGTACAGCTGAACACGATGAGCGTCACGTTGCAGGATTGCAAAGTAACGCAAAGCATGTTATCCAAGTCGGGTGTGGTTTAAATAGCTTCAAGAAAGTAGTCCAGGTAAAGTAGTTCCTAGGCTACCACACCCAAAACACTATACCGCATAGCTTGGCTCCAAGGAGCCAAGCTATGTGGATGCCTCCATGTTGGCTGGCACTTGAAATAAAGTAGTTCCCTAAATGCAAGTCTTTATTAAGTATGAGCCTGGCGCCAAAGGCTCCAGGACTGGCCCCAAGAGGGCCTAGGCGAAGGATGCCTACGTTTGTTGGAGACCCGAGCCAAGACCCCTCCTGGCCCATGGGCTTGCCAGGGGGGTTTCTGGATGTGGGTTGACACAGCACTCCCCCCCCCCCCAAGGTGTTCCTTCTGTCCGGCCCAGGTTTAGTTGGAAAGTTTTGATGATAGTTTTTCATCAGACGTGGTGCATGAATGTTTTCACAGGGTTCCTAGGATCTATCGTAGGGTCCAAATCCTTTCTAATCAACTAGATACTATAGCTTGCCTCTTGAATACTTGGAATCCAGGATGCCTCTGACTTCGAATTCTGGTTCTCTGTCAATAAGTATGGGTTTTGGTGGTATCCCAATCCGTTTACCGGGCTGCATTGGTTTTAAAAGGGACACATGAAATACCGGATGGATTTGTAGGTTAGGTGGTAAATCTAGTTTGACGGCCGCTGGATTGATAATTGCCTTGATGGTGTAAGGCCCCAAGAACCTGGGTTGAATGGTCCGGGTTCCCTTGATGGGTACAAATCTGGTGGCCAGCCAAACCTTGTCTCCTACACGATAGTCAGGGGCTTTTCTCCGGTGTTGGTCGGCAAATTGCTTTTGCTTCTCTTTGGCGAGAATAAGATGTTCTTTGGCCTTTTTGAAAGCTTGAATGATGTTGCTGTGAAAGGTTTTTACTGCTGGCATTTCCAAACTGGTTGGGAGACCCAGTTCTGAGGTACGTGGGTGTCTACCATAAAGGGTATAAAAGGGTGTTTGTCCGGTACTGGAATGGAAGGAATTATTATATGCGTACTCGGCTATTCATAGTAAGTCTTTCCAGTCTCTTAGTTCATGGTGCAACATGCACCGTAGGTATTGCTCGAGGGTCTGATTGGTCCTCTTGGTCTGACCATCCATTTGGGGATGATGGCTAGCGGATAGTCGGACGTCAATTTGCGCCATTGCACAACACTTTCTCCAGAAGTTGGAGTCGAACTGGCTACCTCGATCGGAGATCAGGACTAATGGGAAGCCATGTAGTTTAACAATACCATCCAGGAACACTTTGGCTAAAGTGGATGCGTCAGGGAGGCCTTTGAGTGGAATGAAGTATGCCATCTTTGAGAATAAGTCCACGACTACAAGAATGGTGTTAAACCCTTGACTGGGAGATAGGTCAGTGATGAAGTCGAGGGAAAGAGTGTGCCATGGAGTGGGAGGAATGTCCAAATGTTGCAGAAGACCGGATGGTTTTTGTTTTTGTGACTTATTTTGTGCACAGACTCTGCAGGATTGAATATATTGGATGACATCTTTACGCCAGGCAGGCCACCAGAAGTTCATTTTTACCTTGGCTAGAGTCTTGGTGATTCCAGGGTGCCCTTCGATCAGAGAATCGTGATAACCTGAAATGATTTGTTGTTGTAAGTCCTTAGTGGGTACGTACAGACGATCCTTAAAAACGGGTAAGTGGTCTTTGATGGAATATTGTTCCCCCTGCGCTTGCCATGCAAGGAAAGTATCTGGATTCATGAATCGTTGAATCTCGTTTCTCAGTTCTACTTGGCCATAGTGAGGCCCAAGAGTTTGTCCTCCGGTATGATGGGGACTGGGTCTGGGGTCGTATATACTATGTCATCAGTGCCTGTATGAGAGAGTGCGTCAGCTTTTCCATTCTTGACCCCTGGGCGAAATGTGATGACAATCATATTCGGCGAAGAAAAGGGCCCACCGCAATTGGCGTGAAGACTGGGCTTTAGCTTTTTTAAGATATTGCAGGTTTCGGTGGTCCGTGATAACTTTAATGGTGTCTCTGGCCCACAGAAGGTAGTGCCGCCAGGCTTTAAAGGCGGATTTGATCGCCAAGAGTTCTTTGTCCGAGATGGCGTAATTAATCTCCGGAGGTGAGAATGTTTTCGACCATAAGGCCACTGGATGTAGCTGGCCGGTTTCTGGATCTCTTTGTGAGAGGACAGTTCCCATTGCTATACTCGAAGCGTCCGTTTCCACGATATAAGGAAGATCTGGACGAGGATGTCGCAGGATTTGCGCAGAGGTGAACCTTTTCTTCAGTTCCTGAAAAGCTTTTTCTGCTTCTTCAGTCCAGGCAAATTTTTTGTTGTTTTTTCGTAGCAATACGGTGATCGGGTGTATGACCTGAGAGAAGTCTAGTATGAAGCGGCGATAGAAGTTCGCAAAGCGCAAAATACTTTGTACCCTTTTTACTGACGTTGGCGCTGGCCATTTCAAAACGGCGTCTACTTTGTGCAGGTCCATTCTGATGCCTCCTGGAGTAAGAATAAAACCCAGAAACTCAACTTCGGTGACGTGAAAAAAACACTTTTCAAGTTTTGCATATAAACGATGTTCACGGAGCTTGGGGAGGACTTAACGGACGTGCTTGATATGATCCTGTTTTGAGGTTGAATACACTAGGACATCATCTATGTACACTAGGGCACAGACATCAATTAATTCTCTCAAAACGTCATTCATGAAATATTGAAATGCTGCGGGAGTGTTGCATAACCCAAAGGGCATGACTTGATATTCGTACAAACCGTATTTGGTACGGAAAGCAGTTTTCCATTCGTCTCCGCTTCTGACCCAGACCAGGTGGTATGCTCCTCGAAGGTCCAATTTGGTATAAATCTGGGCATCTTTGACCTGGTCCAGCATTTCAAGGATAAGTGACAAGGGATAACGGTTATTCACGGTGATCTGGTTTAATGCGCAGTAGTCAATTCAGGTTCTTAAATCCCCTTCTTTTTTCGGTACGAAGAATAAAGGACTGGCTGCAGGGGACTTTGATGGACGGATGAATCAGTTTGCAAGGTACTGGTCTAAATAAGACTTCAGATGAAGGTTTTCAGGTTCCGTAAGAGCATAGATTCTACCGCAAGGGAGTTGAGCACCTGGAACAAGGTTGATCTGACCGTCATAGGGCCTGTGCGGCGGCAGCGTGTCTGCTTGGTCCTTCTGGAATACATCCTGGATATCATGGTATGCCTCAGGCAAGGTATTAGTTACTCCCAGGGTTGATGCTGTCGCTCCGGGAGTCGTAGAGATACTGAAAGCAGGTTTCTGTTCTTGATAATAACAGGCAGGGGAGCAGTCGCTGGGGAAGGTTAATTTCTTTGCCTGCCAATCAAAGGGTTGTGAGCAACTAACCATGCCATCCCTAGTATGAGCCGGAATTGAGGTGCCTTGATGAGATCGAACGAAATAAGTTCCCGATGTCCGTCCTGGCACAGCAAGGTTATCTCGGCTGTGCATTGGGTTACGGGTCCAGAAGCGATTTCTGTCCCATCCACCGTAGTCACCTTGTCTGTAGTCAGCTTGGAACATAGGGGAAGCCCCATCTCTGCAGCCAGGTCTTGATCTATATCATTCCCAACTGCTCTGCTGTCGATGTATGCTTCAACGGCATGCATTCTTGACGACCGTTGGTTATTAATTAAGATCACCGGTATTGCAAAGTGTGAGGTCAGTGGCTCTTTTCTCTCACTCGACAAACTGACCTCTACGTACCCCTCCGATTTGCATGGGCTCCAAAGTATTTTCTTGCACTCGAGTTACGTTGTCTCTAGATCGAAAGTACACAGCCGAGGGTCCATTTTGGAACGGTCTGCTTTTCGGTCTTGCAACCGGTGGTCTAGTTGTACGACCAAATCTATGAATTCAGAACACTCTCTAGGAGGATCAACCACTTGAGCTAGAACGTCTTTTAACTCTCCTCGTAAGCCATGATGAAACAACGTGGTTCTTTTGTTTTCAGGCCACCTAGCTTCAGCAACCAATCTGTTGAAAGTAGCAATGTACGTTAACAAGTCTTGATTCCCCTGTCGGAGGGAAAGGAGTTCATTGTCCACTGCTTGTTCTCGGGTATGGCGAGCAAAAAGTTTTTCCATTTCCCTCTGAAATCCCCCAAAGTCATGTAATAAAGGATCGTCATGGGTCACCAATGGTACCGACCAATCTGCTGCGCTACCACTCAGATAAAACAAAGGCAACCCGAGCTTGGTCATTTGGGAATGCTCCAGGTCTGCAAAGAAAGTGAAGGCGGCACTGATTCATAAAAGCTATGTATTTCCGTGGATCACCTGCAAATCTCTCCGGGGGAGCCAAAGGAACTGTCCCCGGTAACATGATTTGTACTGGAGTAGAGGTTGTGGACGGCATGGTAGGATTTTGCATCGTTGGGTTGTTTCAAGGTAGAGGCGTCTGTCCTGCTTGTGATTGCAAGTATTGCCTGCTAATTTCTTCAGTGTGCTCTTTAGTCACTAGTAAGTCTCTCCGGAGAGCGTTAGTCTCTTGTCGGGCAGAATGAACCTCGGCACAAAGTTCTCCTAACAATTGGGCCAATTGGTCTAATTCTGATGTCTCCATGACGCCCAGGCGGATTGGTTTGGCAGGCTTCGCGTTCTGTTACGCTCACCTGGTATCCACAGGGACCAGCGGGGAAGTTCTGCCTGGAATACAGGTGGGCAATGTTCAAGACTGGGCAACTGGGGTAAGCAACCCCCCACCACCCCGTATGCCTGCAGCCCCTCTGGACCTCTCCTCACCTTGTTGTTAATTCAGGTGTGCTCTCCGTCCTGCCTTCTTGGCAGGGGCGCGTTGTCCTTTGTGGGCGAATGCAATCTAGTTACTTCACTGATGCCGGCCCGTTTTGAGTCTTTCAGGTAGGTCTTATTGCTGTTGTATATTGTTGTTATTCTTGCATGCCTTTCTTGGTTTAAATAATGTCTTTTTCTCTTCCTTAGGTGCGCGGAAGTCCAATGTGATGCATTGGCTGAATTGGGTCTCGCCAGTAAATGATGGCGTATTAAGAGCGCCTTGATGTGGTAAGTAGGCGCTATGCGCAGCGCTATAATGCCTTGCCTTTGCTAACCTGTTGTCTTTTCTTTCCCATAGATTGCGGTGCTCACCCGGTGTATGAAATCCCGAGGCAATGCTGGTCGAGGGGCGATTTGCGAGGTAAGCTTTTCGGCACAATTCGTTATATTGTAAAAGTGTCTAATGTCTTGTTTCTTCCTTTTTTGCAGATCCGCCGGTCTGGGAGACACGCTGATCCTAGGATGCTGTTCGCAGGAGCTGTGTGCAGCTAACGATGTAAGCTGTTGTTGTTAACGATGTCCTTTTGTCTCTTTACAGATGCTGTTCTTCCGAGGTTTGCGGGTACAGCTGAACACGATGAGCGTCACGTTGCAGGATTGCAAAGTAACGCGAAGCGTTTTATCCAAGTCGGGTGTGGTTTAAATAGCTTCAAGAAAGTAGTCCAGGTAAAGTAGTTCCTTGTCTACCACACCCAAAACACTATACCGCATAGCTTGGTTCCAAGGAGCCAAGCTATGTGGATGCCTCCATGTTGGCTGGCACTTGAAATAAAGTAGTTCCCTAAACACACGTCTTTATTAAGTATGAGCTTGGCCCCAAGAGGGACTAGGCAAAGGATGCCTAAGTTTGTTGGAGACCCGAGCCAAGACCCCTCCTGGCCCATGGGCTTGCCAGGGGGGGGTTCTGGATGTGGGTCGTGACATAATGTCTAGGCACCAGCCCAGCCAGTCATTTGACCTCAGTCGGAAATATTGTAACGATCCAGGACTACAGCCACTCAATACTAAATTGGTGCAAATAGACCTTCTGCCATACATCCTTGCTGAAAACAAAGGTTTCAGACAGCTGATGGCAAGTGTGGTTGCCTGCTGGTAAATTGCATGCTTGTCTTTTCACTCAAGGCTTTACCTGCGTTGCATGATGCATTAGTTCTTGCAGTGAGAAAGGCCTTGGACAGATCAGAAGGTGGAAAGGTCTGCTTTACTATGAATGTTTGGACATGTAGGCAAAGCTCGGATTGAATGAATGTAACACATTGATTCTCTTCTCCCTCTAGTGGCAGGCAAGGAAACTCGACCGATGTGCTGCATGTTCTGCATGAATAAGTGCATTGGTGTATGCATGGTTTTGACAGTAAGCATCACACAGGAGCAGGCTTGGCAGCACAGTGGCAACTAGAATTGAGCTCTGCGGCGCCAATGTGATTGCTGCACTGAGGCTCACAATACGTGTGCCGTTCTACGCACATGTTTTTCACCTTGTGGAGACATGTTTTGTCAGCGATTACCTGCAGTTTAGAATATGCTTGCTGTGGTACAGAAGATCTGCTCTAATTTCAAACGGGCATATAGTACCAAAAATGCTTGAGTTGATTGTAGGTGCAGCACAAACTACCACACCACCAGAAAACAAGCACTGGTAATGCTAACAGTTTGGGCTTTTGTGTAGATATGGGAAAGGTATTTCCCAAGCATTGCCGTAATAGTACTAACTGGCCATTGATGACATATGCTTGAAAATGGTGCACATACCTGGGCATATGATAGCAGTGCCTGTCAAATCTAATACCTATACCCAAGCCAACAAACTGTTGGCTTTACTAATGCTTGTTTTTAACAGAAATTCAGTGAAGGACATGCATAATGCTTATAAACAAGTGGCTAAAGGCAGACCAGATTAAGGCACTTTCATGAACGCAGTAGCACGTTTCCAGCATCAATTAAACCATAAGCTTTCTGGGAGACTGCTTTGAAAAAAACCTTGGCAGACATTTCGCGTGCAAAGTTTGATGTTAAGGCTTGACAAAGTTATCTCAAAGAGTTTCCCCAGAGGGTGTGTTTTGGGCAGAAAGTTGGTGGGAATGGCCTTAGGGATTAGCATAGCCATGGGCAGTCAATGGGTGGGCAGATAGTCAAACAACACATACAATCATTGTGTCCCTCCTCATATGCCATCTCTCCCCAGCTGCACTCCAATGCATTCGTTTTGTCTTATGGGTGGTGCTAAAGTACCACCTTAAAGCTAAACCTAAAGTCTGATTGAACCCACTACAATTCAACATTGCACATGCTTGACCTGCTGTGTGAGCAAAGCAATGCTGTGACTATAGCTACAGTTACAGTAGAGTAACAGATGGAGGCCTTCATGCAGCTAAAGTAGGAGCTCATGCGGAATGGGTTCAGTTCGCTACACCCCTTTGATGAACCCACAGAGCATGTAAGTCAAAGCTCGGCATCACTCAGTGAGGTGCATTAATATACTTGCTTGTAATTGACCTGTCCAGAAGAGCAACAGAACAGGACAACCAGGCAACTCAAACATTGCGCAGATGGCGACAGAACTGCTGGCAATATTTCACAATAACCCATATATATATTTTTTTTTATTGCATAGTTGGTTCATTACAAACGTTTAGCAAATAGTACACCATTTAACACAATTCCTTTCTCCTAAAACATTCTTAAACACCTTGAGGTTCCCTACCTAAACAGAATTTAAAAATGTCACTGTAGCTAAAACCAGGGATACTCTTTCCTCACTCTGTAAAATCGTAAACCATTCCTCAGGTGATAAACGTGCTTAATCCATCTAAAAACACCTTAAAATGCTTTGTTTTTTCTTCAAAACAAGTGCAGGATAGTAGTACATGATGCAAGGAATCTACCATTCCCCTTCATCTTTCAATAATGACATTGGGAATCTCTCCTCGTTCTAACTCGAGATCTAACAGATAATACTCTTTAGTATGTAGTAAGTTCCATTGGATTCTCATCAACTGATTTCTATACGAGCTGTTGGGAAACAGAGGTGTTTCAGGACTGAGCCAAAAGCCTGTACTTCATGGCGCAGTTTGTAATTACCTGCTTCCTCTAGAGTTGTAATCCAATCGGTTCTCTAGAACTTCGTTTTTACCATGTTTGGGTTGGTCTTTAAGTTCACCTCAGAAACATCTATCATTCCCAACAGTTCACAGCAAGATAAAGCCCAGGCCCTCAGTGTCATATCCGCCCTTTCTGCATTTCTATTTTCAAGATTCCAAAAATGGCTGGGGTAGCTTGCAAAATACCTTTCCTGTAGAGTGATAATCTCTTCCACTGTACCAAAGCCCCTAATGATATCAACCCTAACTCGTCCCAAGACCTGAATAGGTGTTGAAATCGGGACCCGCAGGACCCTCTTCCAGAATTACCTTCTAAAACAGACCACAGGTTTTCAGGTATACAAAACAGAGCTTCGGCGCCATATGTCAGGGCCGCAGTCACTTTCAGCTTGTAAAACTCCAACCAGGCAACCAGGAAAAACAGCAAAACTTCCCATCAATCATTCTAGCCCGGTTAGCCAGCATTGAAGCTTTACTTTGTAGAGCTCTATCATTAGGAACTTCTACCCCACTCATGTTCCCAGATACTCTGAGGTATTTATCTATCTACCCAAATCAGTCCTAGATGCAGGCAAAGCACCTTGTCTGCCTGCTCTTGGCCTGTTCAAGGATGACAATGTTTGTTTTTGGAGTATTTATGTCCCATATTCCTCCAATCTGCTCAGCTGCTGCTGCAGTCAGCCCGCAGTTTGGTCTATCTGCATACAGTAGCCAGCTAATTGGCCTGGCTCCCAACTCTAGGGGATGTGGGGGCACTCTTTGCTTGACTTACTGTATTTGCCAAGTCAGACAAAAACAGATTATTAAGTGCAAGAGCGAAGAGGCAACCCTACTTAAGCCCCTGGAAAGTGAGTAGTGCTTGTGACAATAACCGGCTAACATTCATTCTTACCCAGGGGCTTGCACCTGTATGGAAGGCTTTCAATGGCTCTAATAAGGAAGCTGGGCAGTCACATTTTTCCAGCTCCCCCCACAGCTGAGGTCTACCAACACGGTCAAAAGCCAGAACTAGGTCCACAAAGGCCAGGTATGGCTTAGATTTTCTTTCCAGGTCTCCACCTTTAAGTATGTTTAAAAGCATGATGTTTGCACTTGTTCCCAAGCCCTGCACAAACCCAGTTTGGAAGATATCATTACGGCCTTCTCTTACAGATCACTAATTCAACTTGGTCAAGAGCAGGGACCCGAAGGTTTTACCAATCACATCCAAAAGGGCACTAGGGCAATAGCTCTTTGGATTGTCGCTATTGTGCCTTTTGAATATTGGAATTATCTTAGCTCTCCTCCATGAAGCAGGAATAGTTCTAGTTTTCGCTATTTGACCAAACAAAAAGTTAAAAAAACGACCCCAGGCCTCGGATTCCTCCTTCAACATGGCATTAGTTATACCATCGGGACCTGGAGCTCGAGGACCACTGGCTTTCTTTATCCTTAACATGATATCTTCCACGCTATGAGGAATGTGCCACTTCATAGGCTCATCTTCTGGGCTCTCACTATCCCAAGTGCTGCTTCTGAACACACGTGTTTAAAATAATCCACCCAGGCTGCTGCAGAAACACTGTTTATCCTCATCACCATCAGTGATGTATCAATACTTTTTAGTAGCTCCCAAATCACCCCCATTTTCTTTTTGAACAGATTGATTTCAGCATGTTTTCAGCATTTTGCTGAAGCATCTTGGACTTGTACCAGCGAAGCCAAGCTTTATAATTTTTTTGTTATCCGGATAACTGCAGCAGTAGTCGTTTTTTCCTACCTCTTTTCCACAAGAACACTATCATACACATGGCAGTGACTCTGTGGGCCCACACCCTGGCCTGGTATCTTAACCCCAAAACTGCACAGCATTGGTGTATACTCTACCGTTTTTCCCTAACCCCCAGGTCTTTTAAGGCTACCCATTTAAGGCATTGTACCGTCAATGTTTCTATATTGTTTTTGGACATTTTAAGGCAGGTTCCGCCACTGCCTATCACAACACGCAAACTCGTTGCAGCGCCTGAACTTTCTAACCCAGTCTGCTAGCACATTCTTCACAAATCATGGTCGCTGGACGAAGTCCGCACCACCTTAAAGTTCGATATAATGTTTAATAGGGCCCTTGAGACGAAAGTATAGTCAATTAATGCAGTTTGCCCATCACAATACCAGGTTGGGCACCTCGGTATGTCTCCCTTCGAGTGACCATTCAAAATATGTAGGTTTCTTGACACTGTGAGTGACATCCAAGCCAACCTTCTTCTCTTTGGTGGTTTTAAGTAGCCAGACTCGTCTCAAATTATTCTGCCCCTTCTATTCAAACACGTGATATTTAAATCATCACATAAAATAATATAACCAGAGTCATCTTCCTAATATGCCTCGTCGATTAAAGCTGCCGCTCTTTCAATGAAATCATCTGACATCGCTACTGGATTCCAATAAAGATTGATGGCAGCTAAATAATCCTTCATAGCATTCCCCGGGGGCCCACCTGGGGGAGTCCAGCGTACCACTACTCGCTGGGTGTAGAAGTCGGAAAGGTTGGCCTTTATAAAATCCAAACCACTTCCATTCTTAAAGGCTGTTAATAATCCAGACAATGGACACTGGCCTTCCCCTTGTGCCTCTTTTTGCCAGACTAAGAAGTACTATGAAGTAGTCCAGAGATGGTGTTTGGCACAGCCATGTCTCTTGAAAACACACAGATCAAAGTTGCCCAATCTAACATCATTACTAGTCATCAAACATTTGAAACCTCGGGTGTTCCATGATGCCAGTACCAAACCTCCTAGATTGTTGGTAGCCTTCAGCCATTTCGAAGGGCCACCCGCCAAGACTCCAGGTAGCCAATCCCAGGAATTACCTTCAAGAGCGTTTGAAGGTTTGTTCCGAGGCTCTTAACCGTTCTCTCCACTACACAATCTCTTTGGCGGGACACTGTCATAAGGAGATTTGATTTACTGAGCTTGATCTCTCTACCACCTTTCTCAATGATCACGATTAGAGACCGCTTAAGGCATTGGCGACCTTCCGCCCCATCAAATGCGAACCCCTGCTTTGCATCTTGACTAATTCCTGAGAAGGTGTCAAGTATTCTTAGTGCTAACTGTTGCTCCCCAACTCCAAGTGATCTTTGACGGTTGTCAGGTCAAACCCTAAAAGTTGAAAGCTAGCCGCCACTTCGGGTAACAGACTTGACAATTGGAGAATGCACATGAAGATACATATGGTCTGTCTGGAATTCGTCCACAAATTCGATCACGTGTAAATCATTAGAACTGATTTGTCGAAGGCTAGGGATACAGTGTAAAAGTTCTAGGACATTTTTTCTATTTAAAAATGTATTTATACTCTCTGTCCACTAACCTTTCCAACTGCAGACATCTTGAGTTATCTCTAGGTTTAAGGGCCCCTTGGATCGAAGTCGTTCCTTATCGGATTTTTTAGGCAAGACGTTTTCCCTATTCTTGGGGGATGGTAAAGATGGCCCGGATTTGTTGTATGGTGGGACTGAGAAATGCAGGTTACTCAAAATGAGGCCTTTGTCTACCTTTGCGGTTCATGTTTTGCCAAGGTTTCCACTGGATGACATGACCAATGGTGGAAAGCTATTGCAGGGCTCAGGGGCAAGGACATTGTCTTTACTTACTCGATCCAGATGGGTGGTCGTTTGTCTTTGTTTGAATTTTTCATCCACTGCTTGTCTGTTCTCCGCCAGCATTAGAAATCTTATCTCGGGCTTCTCCAAGCTGCCTTTAACACAGTTAGGCGTTTCATCCTCAGGTTCTTCCTAATTCCTGGAGATTTTCAAAGTCTTGTTAGTTGAGCCCCACTGATCCCCGGTGTCTTCCATTGAACACTGACAATATAACCCATATATTAAATGCATGAAAGAAAACATTAAGTCTCCTTTGGTGTCATTCATTGTCCCCAATTGGAAGGTTAAAGTGGCTACCCTCCAGTCTGTAGGAAGTAGGAGAACACATATAGAAGGCATAGATGGAATTTGCAAGACTGTATGCGTGAGGTGTTTGCAGGAATCCTTCCTTGAAGGACAGGCAACAACAAATACTGAGCATCCTCAATAGCCAGTACAAAGCCGGTCTACATATGACAGCGCCCTCTCCACTGCAACGGTGTGAGGGGCCATGTAGGGACTACAACTCTCACATACACCACTTTGGGACTTGCTTCCAGATTCTACATTCTTCAATGTGTCTGGGGCTGAGAGACCAACATAGTGATATTGGGCCCTACTGCTACACAGACGGATGTGTATTTGAGTGGCACATGCCAACTTGGCAAGAACTATGACCAACTGGAGCATTGGTTATACAAGTAGTTTGTGTGGGCAACAGCCGTTGTCTGTGTAGCCATTGACAACTGCCCTGGCTAGTGTACAGTCGGCGTTCTGTTTTTAGTGCTGCTGGAGCTTTTGTCTCAGACCATAGGAGAAGCCACTCTGTAACTCATATAGAACAACCAACACTCAAAAAAATGAACACACCATATCCCAGTAGACTATGGCAAGATACCGTTGCTTTGGCGAGAACAGCGACAGGAACCTCAAAGTAAGCAGCAGATCATAGTGGAGTCAGAGGATGACCTGCTGAGTCCCAGTGTACAGGGCAGTGTAGTGGGGGGGAGAGGTCACAGCTACTGTGTTTCCATTTGTACTACTAGCTCAATCTCTTGAATAAATTGTATTGTAGAGGTGATGAATGGTGGTGATAACAATTTTGATGGCACAACTTCCCAAAGTGTGAACTACCAATCCGCTGCATTGTATACGTCTGTCAGCGCAGAACACAAGTGTGTTTCGTCACCTTACCATAGATACTCCAATAATTGAACAGTGATTCACGCTCAATCTCTACGCTTCTTCTACCTTGCAGAGGTGGGCTGGTGCAGACTCAATGTTTAAAACTCTATGGACTTGCATGACTGGGGCAGACTCAATGTGTACGTCTCTCCTGTCTCACAGGAGTGAAGGGGAAAAGTGTCCAACCCATCACAGATCACTTTAAGGCCCTTCAGCTCATAAAAACAATATAAGGAGGCAGAAAGACACGTGCCGTGGGAGTTAGGGCGACATTTCAAAGCGATGGCGTGCTAGCAGAGAATACGCAAGGGGTGAAGATCATCATGTGGCCAAGACAGCTAACCCAGTCCTTGAGAGGGATCAGGCAAGTAGGACTTGGTGCAAAGACCCTGATTGGAGCTAGTCTCAAAAGGACAAAATAAATTACTTCTATTTATTTATGTTCCCATTTATAAAGCGCACAAAGGCGCTTTATAAATGGGAACATAAATAAATAGAAGTAATTGAGGCATCAAGGTGCTGTTAGATAGTAATTGAGGCATCAAGGTGCTGTTAGATAAGCAGTTACTCACAAGCCAGCACATGCACATAAAATCAGTAGATCAGGCAGTTTCTTGATCAAAATGTAAGCAAAAAACAATGTCTTTATTGATTTCCGGAAGGCCCAGTAGTACTGCTCGGCTCGCAAGGTCGGCAGGAGTAGCTTCTATTGTTTGGCTGCGATGGTTGGGAAGCTCGAGCCTCCAGCTTTGGCCCGTTAAAATTTGGGCTGGATGAGGCGATGTGCATAGGCCGATCTAGTAGGCCTGGATGAGTTAGCTTTCATTATTTTTTGAGATTGGGGGGGCCTCATTGGAGAGACATCTAGGCATGATAGACCGTGTTTTAAATAGCATCCGCTCGCAAATGCGGAGCCAATGTAACTTTCTTCTTGCTGAGGTGATGTGCTCCATTTTGGGTATATACAGAGCAGCTGGAAGGGGCATTATTTTTAATCACCTGCATCTTTCGGATGTTGTGCTCTGAAGTGCCTGTAAAGAGTGCATTACAGTAATCAAGCATCGAACCGATAATAGCTCGATCGATGGTAATGCGGCTGTCCGGGGAGAGGAAAGCTCTGGATGCATTAATCAATTTTGTCGTGTAAGCTGCAGAGGGTGTGATGGCATTCACTTGTCATGTGTACAAAAGTGTAGCGCCCAGAGAAACTCCCAAAGTCTTCGCTGAGGGCTAGACAGGGATCAGCATACCATCAATGTTGAACAAGGAATATTGGGTATCAAGCTTCTTGATTATTGCTGAAGGACCTACCAAGAGGATCTCTGTATTTTCGTCATTCAGGCAAAGTTGGCATGTGGCCATCCAGGCCTGGATGGACATGTAGACAGCATTTAGAGAGGAGTCGTCATTGAGGTAGTTACCAGAGAGGGGTAATAACATTTGTGCATTATCAACATAATTAGTGTAGGATATGTCGATAGAGTCTAGAAGGTCAAATAGGGGTTTCTTGTAGATGTTATATAGAGTTGGATATGAACAAGACCCTTGTAGTACGCCACAGGTGATGGCTGTCGGGGGAGCACTACCTTTCTCTGTGAATATTCAAATGGATCTATCCCATAGGAAGGAGGCAATCCAGGTCGAGGCCTCAGGTGAAGTTAGCTGCAGAGGTTAGATGGTGGCATAGGATCTTGTGGTCCACCAGATCAAATGCAGCCGATAGATAAAGGATTAGCAGTAGGGCAGGCATGCCCTCGTCCCAGTCTCACTCAGCCGATCTTAAGGTCAAGTAGTGTTGATTCTGTGCTATGGCCTGGGCAGAACCCTGACTGGCACATACCCAGGACGCAGTTGGCTCCCAAATAATGTTAAATTTGCAGATAAGCTGCTCTGTCCAAGATAGAAAAAGGGACCGTTGTGATTGAGCTGCAGTTTGTTGGGATTGTAGGGGCAAGTGAGGGTTTTTTAAATGTGTGGGAGTACCCAGATTTCCTTAAAGGAATGGTTCGGTCAAACATTTGTATTGCCCCTACGGGTCGGCCATGTGTTTTTAAGCCTAAGTCGCTCGATTTTAGAAAAATGTGCTATGGACCTTACCCGAGTTTTCGTCCATTAAACGCACGCGAAAACAGGCACCAGGGAGCTGCCATTTTGTGATAATCCTATCATTTCCCCCATCGCCCTGGCTGACCTGCTTTTGCGGCACTAAATCATATCCCCTGCCCCTGAGCCTGACATTATCAAAACATTCATATTCCCCGCCTCTCTCCATGACGTTACTGTGCTGCGTAGGCAAACGCGCCCAGTCGTCTTCTACGCGACTTCACACAGAACCCAGAAACCAACACAGATCAGCTCACAACACAGCACGCCACAATTCGGAATATGAAACTGTACTTTAAAATCAAACAGCAACACAGTAAATTTGGTAAAGTACATTTATTTGACATTAAATGTTTATAGAATATTCTGCAATTGCCATATGAACTCCGAAAGTCATTTATTTTCTTTTATCTCTATCCGCAAATCCGTAAACTTTTATCGTGAGTCACGCGCTGTTCCTTTATGGTACACAGGGTGTTGGTTTTCGTTCAAAGAAGCACTTTTGTCGCACGTTGAACCGCAAGGCTGTTCCATCAAGTAGGCACTAGGCCAGCGTAAAGGTTGATATGTTGCTTCTAGCCGCTAGTACCGCGTAAGGGCATATGGGCCCTTGGCGATCGTCCCATAAGATCATCAGAATGGTGCAGTTGTTTACATTAAGCTGCAGCTGGCGGCTGAAGAAACCATCCGCCGGTGTCTGAAACTGGTGGCAGGGGCAAAAGGGAAGGAAATACCTATTTTGAAAACATAAAATTTATAATTAGTCTCGCCAGCCGATCTTTATTAACATTATTCATTTTATTTATTACGGCCAAGCTGAAACAATTTGCTTTCAAGGATAGTGCAATGGAGTATGTTCGGCTCTAAAATCAATGCGTAATGCAGTCCGTAAATCCCACTGTGCTCTCGACAACGATTTTTCGTATACTGAACTAACATGAAACTCGGCCTAGTTTAAGAATTTTCTGCCTTATCGTCTCTTAAATTATTGCACCCTCCAAACCCCCCCTTCAAATGAAGTTCTTTCTGCATGGTCCCTCTCTCTCAAGGTCAAAAAACAATAGAACCTTATACTGCCAGTGCGAGTTCTGGGCCTCTTCAGGGCGCGAGCTGAAAATCAAAGCCGCTGACCTTCACTAGAAATGAGCATACATTCTTTCTTTCTTTGCAACATCCCGTAGTAAAGCCATCTGTGAGAACTTGAAGTTTCAAATCCATCTATGTAGTGCACCTCAATGTGCAAATGCGAACTGACTTCTCTCCCATCTGCAACGGCTCGCTTGGCGCGTTCTAAGGCCCCAATTTTGTCCTCGTTGTCTGCGAGCTTTGAAGCCCCAAAGAACCATAACTATTGAGACTTAATTTTTTGGGGAAGGTCAGGGAAAGTATAAAGTACCCGAGGAGTGGATTTGAAAGTGAGATTTATTGTTTGTTTGTTTTATTATTTGCAATACGCAAGCCTCCCCTCGGTTAACAGTGCGCAACATTTACATGAGATTGCAAAAATTAGTTACATCAAATTAAAAATGTATACATACAGATATAGACAAGGTCAGCAATATGAGGTGAATAGAGAGAGAATTCAAAGATGACACCCAGGTAGTTCGGCACCCAGGATGGTGAAGGTAGGGGTTAGGGTTAGCATACTTTGTATGCACACTGTACAATAACATTTATTTACAAAAAGACAATCGTATTACAATTATTTAAACCAGGATTTGTACTTCACAACCAACTCTCCTTGGGGTGGACATGGCACAGTGGTAATGGATCAGTGCTCTGCACAGAAATGTTCAAATTTCCATATCTGTGCTTCTCTAATACAGCAACAATAAGGCTTTTGACAAAGTCGAACTCCATTTCCTCATAGACTGGTTTGATCACCCATTGCTTACTTCTTTTTGAAAAGGCCTTAGTGTAGCGAGGCATACTTACATTACCCCTAGTCCTAGATTGTTCACGGCCGAGATTCTTTATGGGCCAAGGCGGCAAGTAGAGTTCTATGTCTCATGCCCTGTATGCTGAAATGCAAGCGCTTTGGCCTGTACTTTAGGCACATATTGTGGAACACCTACAAACCTCCTGTGTGACAGAATTCTGTCAGTCCACTCAAATCTCTTGATAGAGTTTTATCGAAAACAATCTTCTCAATGGCTTTGTGTGTCAGTGAAGATGGATTCAACCACTTCTTCTTCCGTGCCTCCACTGGGGATAAAGGGCCATGTTCACATTGGTGGAAATGTAGGTTTTCTGACCAGCGGTGCACGTTGGTACAGTGGTGCATCAGTGACCGCCATTTTTCAAGTAGTATTTCCACTGACCCTTCACAAGTTTTGGAGCTCCAAAGATGGTTGCTGATAGACTGGGACCACTCTGAAATACTTTCCAAACCTTTTTTTTCCCCTGCAGCTGAGATTTTCTTATTGATTGATTTAGCAAGATGCCATACGTCAAATTGATGTTTAGTATGTGGGAACTGCTCTCTCATTGTCTTGGCAATTGAAACGTGTCTGTCCGTGGCTCTGAGGTCGATGTGCATTCCCCTTGATTGTAGATATTCCACTGATTTTATAAATCCTAGTTTCTCCATGGCCACTTAGGATGTACATTGTGTTACCTGCACGACCAACGAACTCACAATTTTACTATCCATGTCCTGAAAGTGGTAGGTGCAGTACTTGGCAGAAAATCCAGGGCTGTCGCACTGTCCATCGCCAGCTAGCCTGAATCGTTTACCTTCGAATGTACTTGCTAGGGACAATTGTTCAATTTTCCAAGCATCACTAATGGCCAGAAACAGATAATCATGTTGGTATTTGTAGTACTGCGTTTTTGAAATGAAATGGAGTCCCACAAACTGAAAGAAAGACTCTAACTTTCTAAAACTGGAGCCACTAAAAAGTGATGCAGCTGCACACAGTAGATTGCCTGCTGGCAGTTTCCCCGGCATCAGTTGTGCAGACCATGAGAACGTATGATGTAATCTACAGGCGGCATGTATTGTGACGTTATTGCCTTGTTTTTGACAAGTCACATGAATCAATGGCTTCCCACATACTTTCCCTCTGACGGAATGCCCACATTTCAGCATACTTATAACATCCATCAAACAACTGTTGAATACTATGTATTTGGCCTCTTTCATTAGACTGTCATCCTGCGTCAAAGTTGTTTCGGCCTGTGACGTTGAGGACATATCACCACATTTGAAAGAAATACCGCTGCTGTCAAGTTCTGATGCGTCGGTGAATGCTGCTGCTGGTTCATTCTCTGTCATTTCAACATCTGCTACCTCAACATTGATGGGAGAACACAACAATGTCGACAGCTTTTTTGGTGGCAATTTTTTGGCGGGTGTAGATTGTGTGAATTGATCTGCGACTACTTCAGAGCTATCTTCAATACATCCAGTATCATGTTGTTGCGGCGGTGCGGTCGTACTGTAGCAATGGTCCAATACAAATTTGCTGGATTCTTCCAGACACATTCATTTCATGTTCTGGCCATTGGACATGAGCATCCCGAGTCTCAACATGCCACGTCTGAATTAATAGTTCCTCCATAGTGTAAATGGTCTGGCAAGCAACATCTCTCATTCGCTTCACTGTCTGTGTATGTATAGTTCGTAGACCCACGGGTAACTAGAGGACAGATTGGAAAAGGGATGTTCAGTTTAAACACAAGATAAAGTATAGTACAATTGACTGGAAAAAACATAAAATAGTCCCCAGCACAAAAAAATTTCTAAAGTTATGAACTGTTTGTAACTAACCTTATTTTTGTTTCTTTTCTTTGCAACTTTTTTGACTCGACCTTCAACATCTGCACGCTGTTGCTCTGATACGTATCCGCATGTCTCCCCTTCCGCTGCAACAACTATATTTTCTGTATCCGCATAGACAGCACGGAATGAGGCTCCATCGACTCCCTGAAACATAGTATTTTCATTACTGTGCATCAAAATATTGTTAGCGTAAAACGCACGTGAGGGCGAACACACATGTACATCTCAATAGCCAAACACGATTTAAACATTGTGTGGAACAATCAAACGACAAGTATTTGAGCTCTGATGACCTAGTTCGATGGTGATGTCAGTATCCATACCTCTGGCTCTACATGGACTGCCACGAATGATTGTATTGAAGAGGAGGCATCAGCAACTCCCTGAAACAGTACTTGCGTTAGTATGGTTTTCAATATCGTAAACATAACACACACTTGGGGTCGATGGCACAGGTACATATAAAGAGATAACCACAAATGTTGCATTGTCTAAAAGAATCAAGGAATATTTAAAAATGATCAGATTTAATCGACTTATTTCTCCGATTTCTTTACATCTGCATCATCTAAATGGGATCTTGTGATTGTAGTGGAAGCTCCATCAGCTCACTGAAACACAGTACTTGCGTTAATAGGGAAGAAAGTATAGCAAATGGAATCACGTTATATGATCACGCTCGATGGGGTTGTCAGTATCCATACCTCATGCTGCTGAAGAATATCTAGGGCTGTTGTCAATATGGTGCGCACTTCCGAAAGCTGTTGTGCCGATTCGTATCCGCATGGTCCAGCTTCCACCGGAATTACTTGAATGTCAGGCTCTGCATCAAGTGAGTGGGTTGAAGATTCAACAACTGCCTGAAACATAGTATTTGCATTAGTAAGGATTACAATATTGAAAACACAACACACGCTTGGGGTCGACCGCACAGGTACATATCAACGGCTAACCACAAGTGAAACATGGTGTAGAACAATCAAACGACAAGTGTTCCAGTCCTGATGATCACGGTCAGTTGAGCTGTCAGTATCCATACCTCGGGCAGCTGAAGAACATCTAGGGCTGTTGTCAATGTGGTGGACGCTTCAGAATCTCCCTGAAAGACAGTACTTGCATTAGTATGGATAACACTATTAACTGAAAACAAACACCAGGGAACGACAACTAAGGTGTATATCAATTGGAAAGCACTAACCAAACAATTGGTAAAATAATCACACGATACATACAAACTATTACTTGACATGCATAAAACAAGTCTGTAGCGGAATAGCCAAGTATGATTACCTGATACGTGCTAGAAGTGGTTGATAACTGCGAGCACATGACGGAAGTAGAATGTTCTTGCTTCAGATTCAAGGGATAGTCAAGAAGTTGTAAAGGTAAATTATTGTTTGATAATGAAATGCCAATATTTAAAATTGCCATGTAAGGAGACAGAATACTTGAGTAATGCGCAATATAGCACAGTTCCCTGTGCCCATATATAGATTTCGTTTGTGGGTTATGAAATCTAAAAATAATATATTGATAAATGTCATTATTCAAAAAGCTACACACATATCAGTGTCGAAAGTATTACAATTTGTATAAACACCTAAAATATCAATGAATCCATTTGGCTATCTACACACTACCGCAAGGCCTAAAGCTAAAAACGGACACTTGACTCACCAGTGGCGGATTGTGGATGAATAGAGTGGGAATAGCGTTTGCGAGCAATTTTCATGTCGATCGCCGTTTGTTCTTCTTTGTTACCCAAGATATGGTGTACATGTTCGAGGGAAAGTGCAGGCTGCAGATGCGGTATCGATCACCCCTCTTGTCCTCAAAGACTTGGTGGACTCTACTTTCCAGCTCATCCAGTGGATATCCGCAATGTCTGACCCATTCTCTTATTCGATCAACAGTTTTCGGGAATACATGCATTGTAGTGCCTTCAGATTTAGCATGGGTCTTCGGAGGGCAACCACTAATCAAACAGGCAGGCATTGTTGAAAATTCAGAAAAGTAAATATCAAGATTATTATAAAACCTTGATGAATAAAAATGTCATAAAAAAGTAAATGAACCATACCATGCTCAATGCAAGGTTTGTTTTGGTCGCCGGAACTATACCAGTTCATCATGTGCGGCTTAGTATTTGCATAAGTTACAGAAATTTCTGTTGTCTTGCACGAAAAGGAACCATGCTTACATTATAGACTGGACCCCCGAAGGATGCAATTCGATGACAATTGACACAGATGAAAATAAATAGATCTATTGATAGCATAACAATTGAAACTCAAGTCAATAGCAATGAGACCAATGACCATAGCTCTATTGGGTACTGTAATAGCAAATAGATTTAAATGTAAAAATGACCGAAATATGACTAGGATACATGGCCTTACCTTGACCAACAAACAGTTGGATTCAGCAGGCCGAGCACTATGTTGCAGGAGAACAGGTAGATGGCCACAGGTAGAACACTGACGAGTTTGCTCGAAGCGGTCACAGATAGCACAGCGACGAGCAGATTAGCATAGATCTCAGTGCTTCTCAGGTAGACGGTTCAGGAGTTAACTTGCAAAGCACAAAGATGTTCTCATGAGACATATCAAGTGGTTTATAAAGTATTAGAAACAGGGGTGTGATTGTGACTGAATGACGTGTGTATGTCGTGGTATTATGTTTATTGCAGGGGGGCGGCCTGCCTCAGGGGAGGCCTGCCTGGAGACACGGGGTCTGAGGAGCCCATGTGAGCGATGGCCCCTGGGCATGGGATACCTTTTGAAGTGTACATGCTGTTTGGCACCTTGGCTGTTTGCGCCCGTCAGAGCCCCCCATATGATGTTAACTTTGCAGGAAATTCGCGTAGATGGGAACACTAAGCAGGACACGGGGCATCAATTTTTGTACCCCCTTTCTACTCCATTTTGGTGACCAGGCTTCACTGCGATAGTACAGCGCGTAGAGCACATGGCCCACAGCCTCGTTCCCACTCTGACTGGAAAACTCCAGGAGGTATTTGAAACAGCTAATAAATGTAACACATCACTCTCTGAGATCACGGTCCTGCATGTGAACCGGCCTGAACCAAGCACATGGCTCATTCATCTCCACAAAGGTGTCCTTGCCCACGCACCATCGCCAGTGGAAAGTTACTGCATTCTGACCCTGTGTCCCTGCAAGGTATTCTCTTCATGTGCCAGACCACTGACCATGCCATGATGGCCACCTAGCAGATCCCCAACTAACATTAGACCCCTACTGCAGTATATCGTTGCCTATCAATAACAAATGCCACATATCAGAGACAAACAGTGTATTATAGTGGTCAAGACCCTTGACCTAAGGCCTGTATAATCCAATGTTAATTGATAGTATTGATATATGTGTGACTTTTATAGAGACATAACCGACTGAAACACTTTGAACAAGTGTTATTTAGTGCATGCATTATTGATAATATGTTAGCTTAGATAGTGACCACCCCGCTTCACAGCGACCTGAACTTCACCCATTCCGAGGACAGGTGTCTGACGTCCATCCTTGAATGGAGACACACTTGATTGATTTAAAAAAATCGAAACAACCGTTGTTAAAATATATGTGGTGTTTTATTTGGTTTCTTTTTTTACAAAACTTTACACATTGCACAGTTCAGATTGCAGCACAGCGAGAGAAAATCCCCTGTACTGACCGCTGTCACTCGGGAACGTTTCTCTTATGGCACGAACGGCACAGGCGGGTATCACTCTTCGAACGCGGTGTCCAAGCCTCCCGTGAAGCCACCATGTAAAGGAACGATAGGCCACCAGCCTGTACCACCTGTGAAAAGGAATGAAACAAACTGTTTTTAAATAACCAAGATAAGTTTAATAAACGTTCGTTGTCAATGACAATTCTTGTAACTAATGGCATTCTGCTCGGACAAATGCTATCTAGACACTGCACACCATTGAACGACTTTCGTGCGTTACAATGATATGTATATTTAATTTTGGATATAGTAGAAGATGTGGCGTTGCCCGCAGTGACGGGCTTATGCGGCGGCGTGACGTAGCACGCCGCCGCCGAATGTATAAATAAAGGGGCGTTCCCGGCCGCGAGGAGAGCGACCGGGAAGCCCGAACCGAAAGGCTGTGTCCGTGTCTCCTTTCGGGGCTGGGGCTTACGGGACCGCAGCGGGGGGGCTCAGGACCGCCCCCCAACAGTGGCGACGAGCGAGTGCGGATGTCCGGGCCCGGCGGTGCAGGCTTCTGAATTTTTCTGCATACACGGAGCACCTGGATGCTCCGTGTTACGCCGTGGCTGCGGCTCGTACACGCGGCTGACGGCCATTTTGTGTGACAGGCCGCGGATGTTCTCCGAGCTCCGGTTGAAAAGGGGAAGTGAATCCGGGCCTAATTTTTGGCAATTCTGCTTGCAGGCAGCTTGATCTGCACACCCATGGTTGGACTGTGGATTTTTATGTAGTTTTGGTGTAACTACGTCGTGTGAAAGCCAGGAGAAGGGTTAATATGGCTGGACCTGCTTAGCCTACTCCATGCTTATGGCTTAATTTTTGGAACTACTAAGATATTGGTGGATACCAGTGGATGGAGACTGCAATCTTCTTCGTCCCTTTCATCATCAAGTCGCTGTGGCTTCTTCTTCGTCCTCTTCATCATCGGGGAAGGCTAAGTTTGGGAGCCATTCACATCTGTATGCTGTGGTAGTGGTCTTGGGAGCTGGTCCCCGTCCCAGGTGTGTACTTGACATCGGATGTGACTGTTGAAGGCATTCATACTGTGGGTGGTGAAGCGAGGCTGAGTTGCGACCCCCAGGGTAACTGGTGGGGGTGCCTGTGCGCTCAGACCTATGAGTGACTCTGGAGACTCGGATGACGGGGCAGGGGCTGCGCCAACTCAACTGCTTGGGCAGCCTCCAGTGAGTACATTGCAACAGCCGCCACCGGTTCCACAGTTGCCCCTGCCAGGACCTCCCGCAGTGCTGCCAGCGGCCCAACCTGGAATCCCCATCATGGCTCAGGCGAGAGCTCCTACGGCCCACGCTGCTCTGCAGCCCATTCCCGAGTTTGATGCATCAGGGCCACCGTCGAGCATGGGTCCCCGGTGGAGAAGGTGGGTGAGTCGCCTGGACATGTATTTCAGAGCCTCTCAGGTGACGGATGATGACAGCAGAGTGGCCACCATGCTGTATTCCGCAGGACCTGTGGTCCAGGAGATATTTGAATCCCTCACACCTGCTAATGCCTCCTATGATGCGGCTAAGGCGGCGCTCCTTGCACATTTCCTCCCCCTTGCTAATGTGGACTATGAGAGATTTGTCATGCTGTCGGCCAAACAGAAGGACGATGAGACACTGGACACCTTTTATGGCCGTTTGCGCCGCCTCTCCCTTGGATGTGCATGGACGGACGCAGAAGACATGATGCACACGATGCTTATCCAGGCATGCTCATCCGGCAAACTCAGAAGGCAGGTCCTCAGAGAGCCAGGCATCACTCTGCCCCGCATACTGGAGCTCGGCCGGTGCCATGAGGTGGCAGATGCTCGGGCCAACAAGATGGAGGCAGGGTCCCGGTCAGTGCGGTCGGAGGAGGTGTGTGCTGTGTGGCGAGGCGGCAGAGGCATGAGACGTCCTGGTGGAGGACCCCGTGACAGGGCAGGCAGAGCCGCAGAGTCGTGCCAGAAGTGTGGATACGACCTCCCTCACCCGACAGAGTGTTCGGCGGTTGGAAAAACCTGTGGTAGATGTGGATTGGCCGACCACTTTTCGAGGGTATGCCGTGCAGCCCTGCCCGTGATGGTGCCGAGAGGCCAGCCAAGGACGTGGACTCCACGCCAGAACCCGCCGCCAAATGTGGCACAGGTGGATCAGGGAGAAGTGGATCCCCAGGTGGAGGATGCCGAGGAGGACGAGGAGAACATCTTCTTCGTCTCGAGTGTGGAGGTTCTGAAAAGGAAGAGCCGGAGACAGCCCAGATGTGTGGTGGAGGTCAACCACTCCCCAGTCCGCGTGCTCGTGGATACGGGTGCCTCCGTGAATGTAATGGCCAGAGGACATTATGACAAGCTTGATCCCCTCCCGGGTCTGGACGCACCGTAAGCTCGCATCTTTGCGTTTGGAGGGCTGGAACCGATACCACTGGATGGTGCCTTTGTAGCCCGTGTGGAGCATGACAGCGCACAGATTAAGGCTCGCTTCTATGTTACCCCGGTGAGTGACAACACCCTGCTCAGCTGTGCGGCCGCCGAAGCCCTGGGGATCGTCAGCTTCGCCTATTCAGTATACTTGGAAGACATCAATGATCTCCTGGACAAGTACGCAACACTCTTCAGTGGGATCGGGAAGATGACCGGCGAACCGGTTAGGCTTCACATTGATGAGTCGGTCCAACCGATCGCCCTGAAACATCGCAGGGTACCGTTTCATCTGAGAGAGCAAGTGGACAAGGAGTTGGACAGTTTGGTAAACCTAGACATTATCGAAAAGGTGGAGGGCCCAACCCCCTGGGTGTCTCCGATCGTGGTGGCCAGAAAGCCAAAGCAGCCTGATTCGGTCCGCATCTGTGTCGACATGAGGCTCCCCAACAAGGCAATAAAGAGGGAGCGGCATCTCACCTCCACGATCGACGACATAATTGCGGAAGTGCAGGGGGCGAGGTTGTTCTCGAAACTGGACCTCCGAGCTGGTTACCACCAGGTCGTTCTTCACCCGGAGTCCAGGTACATAATGACGTTTACCACCCACCGGGGGTTGTACCGGTACAAAAGGTTGAGTTTTGGAGTGTCATCTGCAGCGGAGGTGTTCCAGAATATCATCAGGGGAGCCCTGGCAGATCTCGAGGGCGTCCTCAACATCAGCGATGACATCCTGGTGTTTGCTAAAACGGAAGTTGCTCACATGAGGAGGCTGGGTAAGACACTGGAACGACTCCAGTCTCTGGGCCTTACCCTGCATAAGGAGAAATGCGAGTTCATGCGTACTTCCATCGAATTCTTTGGGTTCGTGTTTAAGGAAGGAGGGGTATCGCCTGATCCGAGAAAGGTCCAGGACATCAAGTCGGCACAGCCCCCAGAGTCCGTGTCAGATGCGAGGAGTTTTCTGTGGATGGTGACCTACTGTGGACGTTTCATTCAAAACCTCGCCTCCAGGTCGGAACCACTCCGGGCACTGACAAAGAAGGAGTCAGCGTGGCACTGGGGCCCACTTGAGCAGGCCGCTTTCGAGGACATTAAAGCAGCCCTCACAACGGAAGACACCATGGCGTTCTTCGACCCAGCCCTGGAGTCGGAGATCGTTGTTGACGCCAGTCCTTTTGGCCTGGGGGCCATGCCGACTCAGGTGGACAGCAACGGGGGAGTTTGACAGTGCTTTACTGGCATATGCCACTGGTCGGAGACTGAGCAGAGGTACTCCCAGATCGAGCGGGAGGCCCTGGCGGTGCTGTGGGGCTGCAGACATTTTCGACTATGTCCTGGGTCGTCCGGTGACGGTGGTAACCGATCACAAGCCGCTGCTCCCGATCCTGGTGGGGTCTTCGTCAAAGCCGCCGGCAAGGATTGAGAGATGGATGCTTGCCCTCCTTGAATATTCTGTCACCCTGGTGTACCGGCCTGGGGCCAATAATGTGGCAGACTACCTGTCCCGCCACCCGGGGGTGCGCGGGGGAGAGGGGCACGATGCCTGTGAGGAGGAGGCTGATAGCCATGTGCAGATGGTGGTGGAGGCGGCCACACCAAACGCGATGCCGCTGGAGGAGCTGGAGGCCGCGGCGGCCCAGGATGAGTGCTTTCAAGTATTAAGGCACTCGATGCAACACGGCTCCTGGAAGTCCGTCCTTGAGGCGGTGGCCGAGCGGACACATGAGGCCAAAACAACGCTTGAGCAGCTGTGGAAGGTCAAGGATGAGTTGTCGTTTTCGGAGTCGGGCCTTCTGCTCCGCGGTGACCGGATTGTCGTCCCCCTGTCAAAAGTGAGGGAGGTAATCACGCTGGCACATCATGGACACCAAGGCGCGGCCAAGACCAAGGCGCGACTCTGCCTGAAGGTCTGGTTTCCCGAACTAGAAAGGAAGGTTGATGACTTTGTAGCGGCATGCGTGTGGTGCCAGGCAGCCTCTCCTCTGCAACGGGAGCCTGAAATAGAAGTGATGCCTCGAGGCACCCGGCCCTGGGAGGTCGTCCACGCGGATTTTGGATCGTCGTCGGTGGGCACCCACTTCCTGGCCATTGTCGATGAATACTCTAGATATCCAGAGGTGGAGTTCGTCGAATCTGTGGCGTTTGAGCATGTGGTGGTGGCGGTGGAGAAGATCTTTGCAGCCCACGGGTTTCCCCACACCCTGTGCTCAGACAATGGGGCTCCTTTTCAAAGTGAGCGGTTCTCCGAGCTAATGGAGAGCTGTGGGGTGCAGCACAGGAAGGTGTCCCCGCTGTGGCCCCGAGCCAATGGCGACGCAGAGAGACTCATGCGGACTCTTAATAAGACATTCCGGATCGCCCAGGGACAGGGTCATCCCCTTCAATGGGCCCTGTACCAATTCCTGCGGGTGTATCGAACCACCCCGCATGCGTCAACTGGAGTGGCTCCCGCGGAAGCGCTGTTCAAAAGATGTCCCCGAGGTCTGCTCCCTGAGGTTGGGGAGAAGGAACCGGGAGTGATTGACGATCAGCGGATTGCGACGGAGAGGAGAATAAGGACTGACCAGGAAAACCTACGACGGGGTCTCCGGCCTCAACGGCTGGAGCCGGGAGACGAAGTTCTGGTCCGCAACCGACACCCCCACGGAAGCTCTCGCTCCCCTATGAACCCGAGCCTTTGGATGTGGTGGCTGTCAAGGGGTCCATGGTGACGGCCTCGGATGGGCGGTCTGCCGTCACCCGGAATGTGAGTTTTTTCAAGAAACTGGGTGATCCCCGGACTGACACTCCGCCGGAACCACACCCACCAGAGGACCCCGGCGCCAGAGACTTCTGGGACGAGGTCCCGGACTCCCCAATCCGGGGAGCCACAGCTGAGGGACACCACGGGCCGGAGGTAGGCAGGAGGTACCCCCAGAGGGCTGGGCGAGGGAAACCTGCTTACCTCAACGAGTATGTTCTTGGACATTTAGTGTGTAAATTGTGAAGCAGGGATCCGGGTGGTTGACAATAAAGGGGCGTTGGGTGTGCAGTGGAGTTTTATAGCATAGTTGTGTGTCGAAACATAATGATCATTAAAAGGACTGTTTTGTGGTTCCTCCCGAAAAAGGAGGAGTGTGGCGTTGCCCGCAGTGACGGGCTTACGCGGCGGCGTGACGTAGCACGCTGCCGCCGAATGTATAAATAAAGGGGCGTTCCCGGCCGCGAGGAGAGCGACCGGGAAGCCCGAACCGAAAGGCTGTGTCCGTGTCTCCTTTCGGGGCTGGGGCTTACGGGACCGACCCCCAACAGAAGACCATGAAATAGGAGTGGCATGACAAGCAGAGTGTACTTACTCGTTACTCGGATTACGAGGACGAACAGTTGCGCGAAGTTTGTGCATAAACACCATCATTATCCTCAACACGGACCGTGTGAGGCAGGCTGCCCTGAAGTCTGGCAGCTCGGTGATGCATTGCAGTCGTGGCTCGCCTTCCGAAATGTAGGCCACGCATCCCGAGTTTTCACAGCAGCAGCAGTTCTCGTCCTCGGTTGGCATCAGCTCGCACCGATTGCATGTGCACCAGGTGGAAACACCATCCATGCGACTAGGTCCAGGCCCTTCAGCTGTTGAATCGTCCTCCCAACTGCCGTCCGAAGACGCATCGTTTTCGCACGTTTCCCTTTCCAGTAGTTCCTCCTCGGTATACTCGGGCTTGTACAAGTAGGGCATTATTGTATCCATTGTGTGTTGCACAAACTAAAATAATTGATAGCGGTGGTACTGGTATCTGTCCACACGGGCTACAAGCAACGAAGGTAGCTGACCAGAGCATAGAAACGAGTCACAGAATACTCAAAGTAACACAGAGAGAGGAATGGAATCGAAAATCTGCTGCTTTGTGTTGTGAAACGGTCTGTTTATACTTATTGAGGAAAGAGGCGTCCTGCCATTTCCATGGCAACAGGTCATTAGCTGAAGCGCAGCGAATGTTGAAACAAGACGTGCTTTGGCGTTGTGAAATGGGCGGTACGCGTCTGCTGATGACAGGCTCAGGGGTGGGGGATATGATTTAGTGCTGCAAAAGCAGGTCAGCCAGGGCGATGGGGGAAATGATAGGATTATCACAAAATGGCAGCTCCCTGGTGCCTGTTTTCGCATGTGTTTAATGGACGAAAACTCGGGTAAGGTCCATAGGAAATTTTTCTAAAATCGAGCGACTTAGGCTTAAAAACACATGGCCGACCCGTAGGGGCAATACAAATTTTTGACCAAACCATTCCTTTAAGGCTAGTGGAACAACAGACACATGAGGGTTTCCTCCCCATCAGCAGCCGCTGCCCCGCCGCTATCCAATGTGTGGTCCCTCAAGGCTCGTGTGCGTCACCTACACTTTACAATGTGTTCACCAAACCACTCTTTGATGTTCTTGATTATCTGGGTGTCTCAAACTAATTATGCTGATGACACCCAGATACTCATCCCCATCACAGGTGACCACATTGCGGACACCAACGCACTGAATGAAGTATATCTGGTAATCCAGACTTGGATGGCCCAACACGAACTTTGCCTCAATGATGATAAAACGGAGCTCCTCATCTTGGGCTCCTCTCAACGGCCTAATACATTAGATCACTTGCATCGGTCCTTCATCATTGATGGCAATGTCATTAAAGTGTCCAAGGATACTAAAACCTTGGGCATCTATCTCGACTCCATTCTGTCCCTGACAAAACAAACCAATGCCGTCAGGATCAGCGTCAGCATATGCCTGCAAACTCATCGCGGCTTGCAGGCAGACCTTTTCTGACCACCCCTAATAGTATCACTCTAGCTAGAACACTTATCATGTCTATGATAGACTACTGTAGTGCCCTTTATCTGGGGAGCAGCCAGGCCAACCTCAACAAACTACAAATCACCCAGAATAACGCCATTAGAGCGGCCTTAAAAATTCCAAGAAACCAACATATTTCCGATATCAGGAGTAACCTGCATTGGCTCCCGGTCAAACAGAGGATTGCGCTGAAAACACTTGGCCTTACTCACAAATGGTTGACTAACAAGGCCCCCCTCTACCTATCCAACCGCCTTTCCCGCCATACCTCCTCTTGACCCCAAAGAACTGCTCAGACACCCAGCCTATCTCTGCCGAGATTTAAACTCCAAAAAGCCAGGGACGCGAGCTTCCCTGTTCTGGCCACTAAGCTTTGGAACTCTCCCGTCCACTATCAGATATGAGCCCTCATTCAATTCCTTCAAACTGAAAAAGAAATCATGGCTTCTTGCTCAAATCTGACGCAGCCTTCTGCCTGTAGCATTCACTTAGAGTTATCTGCCTCCACTAACTCTGTCTCGCTTAATTTATGTTCCTATGATAAACTGCCCAATATGATTGTCTATGTAACACTATGGTTTTACTTACCTCTGTAATTATGTCTATTATAATATACCTTATATATACAATTTCTTGTACTATACTGTAATTTACGCTACGTTGTATATTTTGTATATGTTGTTCAGTTCTGTAACTTTGCCTATTAAGTTTTCGCGCCCGGATGCCTCTGGGCCTGGTGCGCGCTACAAATAAAATAAATACAAATACAATATTTTCCAGAGATGCAGGAGCCCTGTTAGGGGGCGTGTGTGCTCTGTAGCCAAGGTGAGTCAGTAAGGCAAGTATTTGGGCAGCAGGTGAGCGTACCAGGAAACAGTATAGGAAAATGTGTGAGAGGGCCGGCAGGAGGGGGTGGGGAAGGAAGGGACTGGGTTCCAGGATGGGGATAACTTGTGCACAAGAGAGGCGTAGCATTTTACATGGTGGCACACATGTCGGCAAATAATAGCAATACATGCACACTGATGTAGGCTTACCTATGTTAGAATGTTAGAATACGTATCAATGTTTGTAGGTGCTCTTAATGAGGGTGGGGTGAAAAGCACTGGAGCAACATGGGATGGTAAATAAATAAATAAAAATAAATAATGTTCAGGAAAATCAGACTTGCCTTCCATACACCATGAACATTGTTACTGGGAAGAAGAGGACTAGGAATAGGAAAATTACTCCAATGAACTATGGTGAGCGGTCTAGTCTTTGGACCAAAGAGATACAAAATAGATGAGGGAAACCAGGTAGAATAGAACCATCCTCCAGAGAAGTGCTGTCGGAGTAGCCAAGCCAGATACTGTGAAACCGGAAGGGAAGGTGCTGTGCAAGCAGAAGGAAGAGAGACCATCCGTAGCCCAGGAAGGGGGAACTAGGAGTCTCACTCCCCAAACAGACTGTGGGGAATCTCACAATACCCGAAACAGCAAGTTGAGAAGAAATTCCAGGAAAGACGCAGCAGTCTGCAGAGCCCCGACCAACGCCTGGAAGAGCCCATACTCTACCAGAGCCTTGTGAGGAAGTCACACTCCCTGGAAGACCAGACCACAAGCAAAGGTACACGGGCAGATTGGAAGGGGCAGGAGGTCCAGGAACACCAGGAGAAGCTGACAGAGAACTGATTGAGAGGGTAGGGAACCCGGAAAGCCAGAGAATAAGACAGGCAGGCACCCTAAGTGAGAAACAAGGGTCTGTGACCCGAATAATGAGAACCTGTGAAGGCAGTACGTCTAGCTTGGCAGCAGAGTAAAACAAGCTACCCGAGAACAGCAGAGCAAGTCTGGGACCCACACCCACATTTGAAAGGGAAGCCTGAAAGCCAGAGAATAAGACATCCTCACATTCTGAGACAAAAAGATAGCTAATACGAGGGTTTGGGACGCTAGCCATGAGAGAAACCTTGAAGGGAGAACACCTAACTAGAGTGAACCAAGCTTCCAACGAACTATACTGCAAGTCGGGGACTCGCACCCATATTTGAAACAGAGGATGGGTGGTCAGGAACCCTGAAAGAAAGAAGGAAATACTTAAGAAATCCATGCTTGGCAGGAGTCTAAACCAAGCTGGTTGCAGACAGCATGGCGAGTCTGGGACCCGCACTCATATTAGAGTACTAGTGTCTTATTTACTCATTTTATTTATTTTGACACTTATATAGCGCACAAAACCCTGAGGTATCTAGGCGCTTTTAACTTTAAAATTCAGTTGCAGTAAGTGCTTTGGGTTACAAAAAGGGAAGCGTAAGAGGTGAATTACATCGTGGAACGTGCAGAAGGTAATGCATCATACGCCCATAATGATCACTTCTATGGGCCTGTCCCAGGATGCCGGGCGGCAGCAACCAAATGATGCAAAGTCAAACCAGAAAGCAAGTACATGGTCCCTACCCAGAGTTGCAAAGAGGCAGCAGCACACAGATGCAGTGTCAAATCAAAGGGCAAATACATGGTGCCCAGTGTGACTGGTACCTAAAGGAGGAGACTCTTAGAAACTGTAATTTTTCCCTGCATAGTATTTGGCAGGAGATGTGGGGGTATGCATGTACAGCTCCCATACACGGCCAAACAATTTAGGTTAGAAAAATCCATTTGCACATGAAAAAATTAAGGTGCGCGGCTGCAGTGATGGGGAGCACAGTTGGGAGCAACAAATGTATTCCTAAAGTAGTTAGAGACTTAGGCAGGCCCAGATATAGGGCACGGTTGAAATTGTGTAGCAGTATCGAAATATGACATGCATTACTTACCGTAATAGAATTTCCGATGATTGTATCTGCTTAGATTAACATGCTGTGCATATGGTCAGACATCTAGTGGTAACCACAGAGTATTGCATCTTGTCTTTCGAGGATCAAAAGGGGACATCAACATGGGCGTGCCTGTAACACTATCCCTAACATGACGTGTAGTGTACCCAAAATCCCTCACGTGTCAAGGTCCCTCCGAATTGTATTATTTCTGCTGTGTGGGAGCCTTATGACTATCGTGGGTGTGTACAGAAAGAGAGAAGAAGTAGTAAGATGTCCATGTTCCTTCCATCCGAGCCGGGAGGAAGGGTGGGCGCAGGTGAATTTAAGCAGATACAATCATCAGAAATGTTATTACGGTAAGTAATGCATGTCTTCTGATGCTTGTGAATCTGCTTAGAATCACATTCTGTGCATAAACTAGCAAGCAGCACCCAGAGTTGGAGGTGGGATGTGAGAAGGAACAATAGTGAAACGATGTCCTAGTACCGCTTGTCCCACCTGAGAATCAGACCTATAGTGAGTGTCTAGGCAATAGTGTTTTGTAACGGTGTGTACAGAACTCCAGGTTGCTGCTTTACAGATGGACTCGAGCGGAACATTTGCAATAAATGCTACGGAAGCCCCAGTGCCCCGAGTAGAGTGTGCGCTAGGCTTAAAGGGCAGAACTCTCTTGGCAAGAGTGTAGCAGAGTGTGATGCAATTGGCAATCCACCTTGAGATGACTGATTTAGAGACAGGGTCCCCTTCTCTACCAGCCGCCACTGAAACAAAAAACTGGTTTGTTTTCCTTAGTGGTTTAGTTCTTTCCAGATAGTACATGACTTCCCTGCGCACATCCGTGTGTGTAGGCTTCTCTCTGCCATCGGGTTCTGGAAGAATGTGGGTAGTTCTATTGACTGGTTCACGTGGAACTTAGAAATAAATTTGGCCACAAACCACGGGTGAGTGCGCAGAACCACCTTCTCTTTGTGAATTGTAATGAAAGGGCCTAGAATTGAAAGGGCCTGTAGTTCACCGACTCTTCTTATTGAAGTGACTGCTACTAGGAAGACAGTCTTGTAAGTGAGTGCTTTGAGGCTTGCCTTGTACATAGGTTCAAGAGGAGACCCCATAAGTCTGGTTAATACCACATTTAGGTCTCATCCGGGAGCCGGGTTAGAAATAGGGGGATGAATTCTTTTAACCCCTTCCATGAAAGCTTTAATTACTAGGATCTTCCACCACGACACCTTTCGCTGGGACGTGGTATAGGCTGAAAGTGCAGCTAAGTGGACCCTCAGGGAATTAAAAACTAGACCCGATTCTAGTAGGTGAGTTAGGTAGGAGAGCAGTTAATGGGATTGATGCTCTTGGAATTGCACCAGATGATGAAGCGTTTCCATTTATTGGAGTCAATGTCTGATTTTAGGTTTTCTTACTTCTCCAAGTATATCCATGCTTCTCTGAGGAAGTTGGAGATGCCCCAACTCTATGATCTCAGGAGCCAGACCGCCAACTTGAGAGTCCGCGGTTATGGATGAAGTCGTTCCCCCTTGTCCCGAGATAGCATGTTGTAAGGGCAAGGTAGTTTCATCGGAGAAGAGACACATCTCCATCAGATGGAAGAACCAGGGTTGGTGTGCCCACAACACATTGGGGCACCAATATCATGGCGACGGGTTCCTGGTGCATCTTGTGCACAATCTTGTTGAGTAGGGGAGTCGGGGGTGGGGGAATAAACAAATTTCCCTGACCATGTTGTTATCCAGAGACCGTTTGCCTTGGATCGGGTCTGAGGATACCTGGAGACGTAATCTGGGCATTGGGAGTTCTCCAGCGTTGCGAACAAGTCAATCTCCGAGAAGCCCCATTCTGCAAAATCGTTGGAGACAATGTCATCATGTAGTCACCATTCATACTCCAAGGGCAATGGGAAGTCTCTGCTGAGCACATCTGCCAGAAGACTGAGTTCCCCAGGAACGTATTGAGACAATAGAAACATCTTGTGTTTGAGGGCCCATTTCCAAATGCTCTGCGACAGCTTGGACAGCCCTGGAGATTGAGTGCCCCCTTGCTTGTTCAGGTAGTACATGGCCGTGGTGCTGTCCGCGAATGATCAGTACTGTCTTTCCCTGTAACTGCGTCTGAAAGGCCTTCAATGCTTTGAATACCGCTAACAGCTCCAACAGGATTATCTGGTTGGATGCTACTGCTGGGGACCAAACGGTGTGCGCCATCTGTTGAAGGAGGTGAGCCCCCCACCCAGTGAGCGATGCATCCGTCGTGAGAGTGACTTCGACTGCAGGGGAGGTGAAGGTTTTCCCCTTCAAGAGGTTTTCCCTCAACCACCACTGCAGAGAGAGAACGAGGGCTGCTGAGACAACCGCTAGATCGTTCCATTGTCCGGCCTGACACCGCTGGCTGTTCAGCCACTCTTGCATGGGGCGCATGCGCAAACGTGTGTGAGGAACCAAGTAAATGCAGGATGCCATCATCCCTAACAGTTGCATGGCCTTGCATACAGTCACCTCTCGACTGGCTACATACTGAGGGGTCTGAAACAGCATGTTTTGAACCCTCTCGTTGGAGGGGAAGACAAGACCATCTTCTGCCCAAATTAGAGCCCCCAGAAACTACATGACTTGGCTGGGGTCGAGGCTGGATTTCTTCTCGTTTATGGAGAATCCCATATTGAATAAGAGGTCTATCGTCTTTTGAGTGTTTGACAGGCATGCTCCGTAGGAGTCCTCTGTTATGAGCCAGTCGTCAAGGTAAGGATAAACTGGGATAGTTCACCTGCGCAGGTGAGCTGCAGGAACTGCAGTACCTTTATAAATATCCTTGGGGCTGAGGCAATGCCGAAGGGAAGGACCTTGAACTGATAGTGTTTGTCCTCTATCTTGGACCTTAGGTATTTCCTGCGTGCCAGCAACATTGAAATATGAAAGTATGCTTCTCCATGTAATCCCCCTGCGTTAGTAGAGGAATTACTTCTTGCAGCATTACCATATGAAACATTTGGGGTTTGACAAATTTGTTCGCTGGGCGCACGTCTAGCACAGGGCACATGGTGAGATCCTTTTTGGGTACAAGGAAGTACACTGAATAAATACCCTTGTTTACATGCAAAACAGGGATGACTGATTGCGTCCTTTTCCTGCAGGATCTCAACCTCTTGCAGCAGGATCTTCAGGTGTTCTGGTGTTAGACACCTGAACTTTGGAGGTCTGAATCGAGGAGGCCGGCTGAACTCAATACAATAACCGTGGGTGACAGTCTTGAGCACCCACTGGTCTGTAGTAATTCCCTGCCATGCTTGTAGGAATGATGTTATAGGTCTCCCGACCGGGAGGAATTGGAGGGGACCCGGATTTGAGGGTAATTTCTGACTGGAGGCCAGGGAGCCTCTGGGGCAGTGGTCGAAGTGTACGAAAAGAAGTAGTGTAACTATGTTCCCCGCTCGCCTGCCCCCGCTCCCCATAAACCCCATCACCATGCCCCTCCCGCGCGTAATCCCAATCCCCAAACAAACACACTTGCTCTTTAAGGGAATGTTCAGTGCAGTGTACTGAAGTGCAAGCTTCAACTTCTTCCTACACTTATTTTAAAATTAAACCATTCCGGAACGCTTTCTTTATAAAATTAAAGTATGGGAACAGTGAAACATAAGTATAGGAGCACCGCTCCCGACCACTTCGACCTCTGCTCTGGGGTTGGCATTGCAACCCCTTCCTTTCCTACAGCGTTGTCCTCTGGGTGGATAGGGATTAGAGGCAGTAGACCCCTGTCCTGAGCACCAATTATTACCCATTCCATATTGGTTATGTGGGGAATGAGAATAGGACTGTCCGCGAAAGGAGCAGCGAGAGCGTCCCCCTATTTTATGAAAGGGTCTTTGAGTAATCTGATTCAAAGATTTCAGAGTCTCATATTCTATCTTGGCAGTTTCCAGCGCTGCATCAACAGCCTTGCCAAATAGGTTCGAGTTTTCCACCAGTTTGTTGATTAGCGACGCTTGTGTCTCAGGTTTGAACCCTGAGTTCTTTAACCAGGCATGACATTTCAAAAGGGTACCCTTGGCTAAGGTTCTTCCTGCTGTTTCAGCAGCACCTAAGGTGTTTTTGAGGAGGTTATGGTTTACTTGCTTACCCTCTGACAATTGTAAGCAGGAGAGAAGGCCCTCCTGCAGCAGGTTCCACTGGACATCAGAATAGCTGGCCAACAAAAGTGGTTTTGTTGGCTATCCGGGTGGAATATGCTGCCGCAGTAGTGATTCTCTTCCCCAGAGCATACCATTTTTTACATTCCTTGTCCAGTGGAGCCTCACCTGTGGACAAGGGGACCCCTACCCTTTTCCTTGTCGCCGTGACCACAAGAGAATCCAGGGTGGCATGACCCCTAATATAGAGGGGGTCAAAGGAGGAGGGGTGAAAAAGGTTTTCCAACCGTGGGTTTACAGCCCTGGTTTGTGAAGGTGTTAATAAGGAAGGGGCGATGCCCCTTTTGATGGAGGTAAGTAAAGGGATAGCCTGGCTGGCAGGAGGCTTCTCCTTTCAAATGTCCTCTACAAAATCTGAATCTAGCACTGCCTCTTGCGTGGCTATCTGGAAGTGTTTGGCTGCTTTTTTCAGAATGGCGTTAAAACGCCATCTGGTCATCTACAGGAGATGCCTGACGCAGAGAGGTGGGGAGGAGGGTGGGTCCATGCATATAGTATCGGGATCCGGGGTATGTTTAGGAGACAGCCAAGGCAAGTTATCCACTGGCTGTTCACCTCCCCCACCCCCTCAGTCTGGGGTCTGATCAGTGGGATCCTCAGAGGGATCATCCTCCTGTCAATAAGGGTCAAGAGGAATTTCTTCTTGCTCTGTAAGGTCAAAGACCTCCTCATGAAGTGGGCAAGAAGTTCTTTGGAATTTGGCCACTGTAGGATAAGGGTCTTCTTCACTAGGCCTTTTAGGAGTGAATTCCTCAGAGAAGTCCACAAATTCAGTCAGCCTGTCCACACACCCTTCTAATGTTTCCCTGGTCCATGGAGATGAGCCAGAGGGGTCCAGAGGGGGGAAAAGGGCTCCTCCTGGGGATCCCCTTGCCTAGAAAGCCAGGATGTGTCAAGGAGAGTCCTAGATAAGGACTAGGGACTCTCAGAATAATCCTCCCGCCCTTCTGGGCATTTAGACGTGTCTTTCGGCATATCTTTATAATTATCCCTTGTTCTGAGGCGAACCTCTTGCTGATGTTCGGAGTCACCGGGAGGGATTTAGGCTGTTTAGACAGTTGTGCCGTAGATTTCAACGCAACTGGAACTTTATGCATCAGTGCGCTCTTAGGAGGCGTCTCAACGGCCTTGTTGCTTTTGGTACTGGCACCCTTGCTTGCAGAATGCCCAGACGCATGGCACTGACGCGGTTACGGGGAGGGCTGCCGATCACGCAAATTAACTGGTGTCATCGAGGAATTCGACATACCCGTTGGCACCTTGGACCACTTTGACTGATCCGTCAAGGCAGTACCGGGGGTTGTGTGCTTGCCACTATGAATAACGGGTGCGTCCCTGTCACTGAGGTTTACATTCCCCATAGAAGGACTATTGTCGTGCCTGGTGGGGCCTGGGACAGACGTTGGGGAGCGCAAGCGCGCCGATGAGAGGTCAATGTCATCCGGATCGAAGCCATTGCTTAGATCATCACCTTCGGCAGCAACGGGGGAGCTACCCTCGGCCTTCGACACGGCGTAGGCCATCCACCGTTTCACTCGATGCTCCTTGATCGTTTTAGGACGCAGGACCTGACAATACCGAGAGGACGCTTTGTCGTGATTGAGAGGGAGACACTTATTGCACCGCCAGTGCTAGTCTTTCCAGGGGTATTTTCCCTTACAGGAAGTGCAAAATTTAAATGGTGTCCTGTCCCGAGTTCAGGTCTATTAAAGCGATGGCAAAACCAAAAGGGCAAAGAGAGGGGAGAAGGAAAGACATTCTTGAAAAGAACAGAAACCCCTAGACCCCACTCTCACTTACTGTATAGGCTGGCCAGAAGGCCCAGCCACGCGTTAGACAGTGTCGACCGGAGCACCAGCCGTCGATGTCTGTTCTTTCGCCGTCTTCAACAGTGGTAATGGAGTAATCATTGAAGAGGGGACGAATAATATATAAATGACCAGAGGTCGGGAAGTATAACAATTTTGCAATAAGTAAGAGCACTGCATAAGGCGACCAGCTAGCTGGACGGAAAAAAACAATCTGAGGGACCTCGACAAGTGATGGATTTGGGTACACTACACATCACGTTAAGGATAGTGTTAGAGGCACGCCCATGTCAACGTCCCCTTTTGATCCTCGAAAGGCAAGATTCAATACTCTGCGGTTACCACTAGATGTCGGACAATACGCACACAATGTGATTCTAAGCAGATTCACAAGCATCAGAAAATGTTTTACAATAAGGATGTAGACACAGCGCCGGTGTGTGGGAAATATTGAAGCATCGCCATATTGGAAGTGAGGCCTAGCATTTTATATTCCCTGTTGAAGGTGTAGTAGCATGTCATAATGACACATTTTAATCATTTTCCCTTTCCCAAGCCCCAGGAGTGAAGTGGTGAATAGCAGAATTGTTTTATTGCAACAAGCTGCAGGCCTGTGGAACAAGATTGGAATGTGAACAACTGAGTGAGGGTAGGGCTTTGCCTATCCAGAAGGACAGATCCGTGGGAGCCAAGTTAGAGGTCTCGAGCTGCCAAAATGCTCGGTTTAGATTTAGGGCACTAGTGTACCCGGAACAATGGCCATCCTATTCAAACTGCAAGGCAGCTGGAAAGAAGAGTACGTAAATTCATCAGAACTGGGACAATTAATGTGGTTCTCTAGAGAGCAAGGAGGTGTACCACGGGTTTACAAGTGATAAAAAGGGAGTGCAAGGAGCAGAACATCCCAAGATTTGTGATACGAAGAGCAAGAGTTAATGCCAACAAATTTAGTCCAAAGCTGGGGAGGCATGGCTGGGGCACGTGTGTGTGGTATTAAGAGAAGCGCACTACTATTTCAAAGGGCCAATTTGACCTCAGAGTTGTCCACTGAGCTCATGCTAACGACCAGGTGCACATCATGAGACTAGGTCGATGGTGCGGGTTGCAAAGGAACCTCACGAACCTGAGGTTGGAGATGAAAACCTAGAGAAATTAATCAGACTCAAGACCAGGCACTTGGCAGGGGAGAAGAACCTGATCAATGGGGGTTAGGGGAATTACTGATGGTAATCCTGGTGTGTATCCCCTAAGGCCAGGGGCCTATGTGTTCTGGATGGTAGGCGTTTGCCAATTTTGCAACTACAGAGACCAGAAGGGCAACTCAAACTGCGGACCGCCATGTCTACTTCTGGAGCAATTATCAAAATCAAAGGGAAAGCATGCTGGGGCAACTGAAACACTGACACTGAGCGAACATTAGAAAGCGCTCGTGCATCAACCACAGGGGTCCTCTCATTAAGGGTTGTGAATTTAACTTAATCTGACATAGAAGGTACTTTTAGCATAGACACTTGCATTTTGTTTGTTTGTTTATTGGGTAATGCGCACCAAACCCTTAGGTAACTGGGCGCAGCAAATACAAGTATATTTAAGGCTTAGTTGCAATAAATACGAGTACATTATGTGGAAAGACAGCCATAGTTACCACTTGCGGGTTACATTGATGAAGTGGTGCTATGGGTTACAGATTGATGGTCACGAATTGCAGTGAAGATTGATAATTTGGTTACAGTAGGTACAGTAATTACAGTAGAGCCTTAGCCTAGCGTTACCGTATGACAGCAGATTTGCAATGAAGCAGGGGTAGGGTATCCAGGTCCGGGAAGCGGTCAGGGCCGGATTAGGGTCCAGAGTTAGTGATCATTTAGTCGTAGCCAGTTTAGCATATTGCATCTGAATTTTGGGTTCTCAAAGCTGGGGGGAGTGCATTCCAAAGTAAGGCCGCTTTGACCGGGAAGCTGGAGCCGCCTGCTTTGGTTCGTTTGAATCTAGGAATCTCTAGAAGGTGGGCATTGGTTGATTTAATTGGACGTGTTGAGGTACTCCTGTTTATTCTTTCTATAAGATATGGGGTTGCTATGTTATTCAGACACTTGCGAGGTGAGTGATACTGTTTTGAGAAGAATCCTGTCATTCCTTTTTAGCCAGTGGAAGTCTCTTCTGAATTTGGAGATGTGTTCTATATTGGGGATATTCAGGGCTGCTCTTAGGGCGTTATTTTGTAGCCTTTGAATTTTGTCTGGGGTGTATTTATTGGCACCCAAGTACAGAGCATTGCAGTAGTCCAATTTCAACATTATTAATGCATTAGCGAGAGTGATGCAACTGGTTTTGGAGAGAAATGGTCTACAGGCTCTGATGAGTTTGCAGGTATATGGGGTCGAGGAGGCTAGGGAGTTTACTTGTTTCTTGAGTGTTAAGGTGGAGTCAAGGTAGAAACGTAACGTTTTCACTACGGGCATCTTCTTGATTGTGTTACTGTCAATATTGAAAAAGGCGTAACTGGGGCTAAGTTTTTTTAGGTTCGCCTCAGAACCTAGGATCAGTATCTCAGTTTTATCGTCGTTTAGGCAGAGGCCATGGGTAGCCATCCATGCCTGAATGAGGAGGTATATCTTGTTTACCAAAGCCGTATCCTCGACAAAGTTGCCCTAAAGGGGGGTGAGGATCTAGGTTTTGAGTGCATAATTTGTATAGGTGACACCCAGTTTGTCCAATTAGTCAAAGAGGGGGCTTGGTAAAGATGTTACATAGTAGGTGAGACACAGGATCCCTGATGCAAACTGCAGGACGTTTGGATAGGGTCTGCAGAGGCTGACGGGGGAGAAGACTCATCGTGCAGTTTGCAAGGAAGGACTGAACCCAGATTATGGCATCACTTGAGAAATGGGCAGCCGACTCGAGGGGTTTGCATAATACTGCATGATCCACCAGGTTGAAGGCCGCGGACAGGTCAAGGAGGAGGAGTAGCATAGCGGTTTTCCCCATTGTCCTTCAGATCAATTTGGGTCTTGAGGTCTATTAATGCTGTTTCTGTGCCATGTTGAGGGCGAAAGCCGGGCTGGCGGGACCCTAGTAAGTGGTTTGCTTCAAGGTAATCCTGAATTTGGAGGTAAGCTACTCTATCAATTATTTTGAGGAGGAAGGGGACAGTAGTAATGGGTCTGTAGTTAGTCGGGATAGAGGGGTCTAGTGTTTGCTTTTTTAACAGTGGGAGAACCCAGGATTCTTTGAGGTTATTTGGTACTGTTTGTGTCTTGAAGGAGGCATTAATAAGCTTGGAGATGAACGTGGCTAAGTCTCTAGCTGCGTCCTTTATAATTTGAACCGAGCAACTGTCTCCCTGGCATTTCGATGGCTTTAAGGAGAGTATGATTTTCTCAGTCTTTGGAATAGAGATTTTTGTGAATTTGAAAGGTATGGTAGTTCTCTCGGTTGTAGAAAGAAGTGTAGGTTGCGGCTCAGTCGGTAGCAGTGAGGCTTTTTTATTGGCTATTTTGCTATTTTGAGTTGGAGGGATGTGATTTTATTAGACAAGGCATTTTGGATGTCGGTGCACCATTGCTTGTCTTTAGGGACATTGTCAGTAAATGGGATGGGGGCTTCCATTTCACACAGGATGGTGAATAATTCCTTGGTATTGGAATTGGCCTTTGAGATTCTGTCGTTGAACGTATTTTTTTTTGTACAAATTATTTCTTTTTTGTACATGTTGGCAAAGTTAGTTAGCTTGGCTTTGTTCTCGTCCGTAGGAGAGTGATGCCAGGTGGCTTGGAGTTTTCTTTTTTGGAGTCCTAATTCTTTAAGGTGTGGTGTAAACCAAGCATTAAAGGTGTGATTTCTGCCTGCTTTTGCAGAGTTTGACAGGTGCAATGGTGTCCAGGGCATTGGTTATGGAGTTGTTAAAGACCTCCACTAGGATGTTGGGGTCTGTGTTGCTGGTGAGGGCATTGATAGAGGGGAGGAGGCGAGGTAGTAGTTTTTCTGCTGTGATATCCTTCTTGCTTCTGGTTGGGAGTGGGGGTGCCATGGCAATGGTTTTAGGACTATGAGTTCTAAGGTGGAGGAGAAGCCGATTAGATGGTGGTCCGTCCATGATTGCGGGGCAATATTGGTAATTGAGATATTACAGTTCAAATGGGCCACCCAGTCAAGGGTCCTTGCTTTGATATGGTTGGGGGGTAAGAACTTTTTGTGTGAGACCATGATCCTTAAATATGGCTGCTACTGATTGGGCATGTTTATTTTCAAGGTCATTAAAGCCCAGATTGAAATCTTCCTTTGCTTTATTCATCCTTCACATCTTGGTGCCGTTTGCAATGGTTTTCCCTCTAGTGTTCTAGCTACATCCCTCAGACCATACAGAAGTTCCTACAACTCCTGTCCCTTAACGCCAGTCCCTAGGGTGATGTTAACTCAACGGTTAGACATAAGAGCCCTTGCTAGATAAGTTCAAACCACATTTAGGGGAAAAGGAAGTTCACACACTTTTATTTATTCCCCCCTTCTAGTCACAGAGTGCATCACACACAGGCGAGTAGAATATTGTAATTTGTGCTCTACAGATTACTGTACACAGTGACTTGGTTTCACTCCAGTAACAAACCACAGTTGACAGGGTTGTGAAGCCCCATAGCCCTGCGCTAATTTCCCCACAACAGGGTCCTTCAATGATTGATCTTTACCACACTGACTACAGGTGTTGAATGGTTTCTTTCATTGTAAAAGAGAAAAACAAGAGGTCATCCAGAAAGGCAGCATTGAGTAGGCCCATAAACTCTGAAACACACTTTTAAAAAATTGTTGGAATGTAGCTGGAAGAGGCAAAAGGTCAGAAGGGCTAGAACTGATCTTCATAGAGCTTAGACATGGCCATCAATACCATTTTAATTTATTTTGTAGCTATTCTATTAGTTATTTGTAGGCACCTATGCAACAGATGGTGTTTCAAGGCACCACAGGACAAAAGGGGTAAGGGAGAAAGATAACAATAACGGTCCTATTAGGCCTTGTGACATTCGGTTTGTGCAAGTGCAGTAACATGAAGTGCGAGGGTGGAGATGTGGGGGGGGGGGGTAGTACCGGTCTGTGCAAAATGCTTGGGTGGCAAGGGAAGTAAAGAGGAGAGAGTGAAAGTGACGGAGGAGGAGTGGAAGTGGGGAGAGGTAAACAGGGGCTAGGCAAGTGCTAAGGGGGACAGGAGGGCAAGTGCTAAGGGGCGAGGAGGGCAAGTGCCAGGTAATGCATGGGAATTGGGCAGTGACCCCATGCTAATTTCTTGAGGGTGGGGGGGGAATTGTGTCCTGTAGAACTCAGAGGGAACATAACTGCTATTCACTGTGGCAGATGGGGGTGTTAGCAGGGGAAGAAGAGAGGGAAAGAGGAGCTTCCAGAACTTAAGGAGATTTGGCTCAAGCCTGAGAGGGGAAGGGAGACCATTCCAAAGGGAGGCTTCTGTAGAGGAGAGAGCGAGATCTACCCCCCACTCTCTGCCATGCGTCTGATCAGCAGAGACTTGGAGCTAGTGGACCGGAGAGCTCTTGCATGGAGGTATTTTGGGATAGAGAGAGTTGGATGTGCCCCAGAAACCCTTGTGGATGATGCAGTGTGTCTTGAACCTGATCGTAGCAGCAACCAGGATCCAGTGGAGAGATTGTAGGGCTAAGAGATGCGGTCCCTAGGCTTGAGGCCAAGGATAAGTTGCGCAGTCCTATTCTGGATTAGTTGGAGGGTGAGAAGAGAGGATAAAGGATGATTGAGGAAGAGGCTGTTGCAGTAGTCCAGCCTAGAGAGGACCACAGCTCTGGAGAAACAGTTTCTGGGGGGAAGGCGAGGAAAGTGAGAATGCCCCTGAGGATGTGCAGCAGATAGTGGACCTTCTTGGCAAGGTCCGCAATGTGAGGCAAGAAGGAGAGGGAGGAGTCAAAGACGACACCAAGGTTTTTTAACTCACAAGGGGGTGAGGGGACGAGACCCTAAGAGGGCGGCCAGAGGGTAGGAGGGGGCGGTTTCCCAATGAGAAGGATCTCAGTCTTACTGGCATTAAGGCAGAGATCATTGGCAGCATGCCATGCCTCAATAGCAGTCAATCAGGGATGAGAGACGACGACGTAGAGGGAAGCTTGAAGGAAAGCCGAGTGTCATCTGCATAGCACGAAGTGAGAGAAGGAGATCAGGTGGGACAGAGGGGCAAGGTAGATGTTGAAGAGCCATGGCAAAAGGATAGAACCTTGAGGGGCACCGCAGGTGGAGAGTGTGACAGGGGAGAGAAAAGGGCCCAGTTGAAGGTTGGTCGGAGAGTAAAGAGGTCAGCCAGTGCAGAGCCAGGCTCATGAGGCCAAGGGTGTCGCAGAGCCGATTTGTCAGGGTGGCCTGGTTGACCGTGTAAAAGGCAGAGGAAAGATCCACAAGGATAAAAACAGAGTTGGAATCGAGATTTGAGAGCAAGTCTTCATAGGTATTCAGAAGGCCGCTCTGAAGCCAGACCTGTGGTCATGGAGACAACCAACAGATTCAGTGTGTTGGATCAGTTGGGAGATAGACAGCTTCTCCAGGGGTTTGCCCAGGAAGGGGGTAATGGAGATGTAGATAGGGCGGTATTTAGCCACGCAGGAGGCGTTGGCAGAGGGCTTTATGATGAGGATACACAAGGGAGTTTTCAGTGGTAGCGGGAAGAAATCGGGGGACAAACAACCAAAATACGAAAAGCTTGAGTCACAAAATGCAAACAAGTGGTCTTCACAATTTTGTAACTCGTGCTTTTCGTAGTCAGTATTGTAACATAGATCCGAGGAAGGGTGGTAGAGGAGAGCGAGGACAGGATGTGATTAAGAAGTGGGAGGCAAGTGAAGTACAGAGGGTCAGGGATGGCAGGGCAGAAGTGGAGATGGCAGTAGGATTGGCAAGTTCCTTGCAGATTTTAAACAGTTTGCCTGTGTTAGAGGCCACAGAGATGCAGGCTTGGATATGAGCCTTCTTAAAGCGGATGGAGAGTCTGTAATGCCTTTGAAACAGGCGGCTGGCCAGTTTGTCAGAGGATGTGCCAGAGCCCGCCACTTCCACTCAGCAACTATGCACATGAGTTTGAGTGGCTAGGTCAGAATCATACCAGGTGCTGCGCTTGAAGGAAGGCTTCATGCGGATCCTCATGGGGCAAGAATATTCAGGATGTTGGTGATAGAGAGGTTAAGGTTAGCAAGGGCAGAGTCAGAGTGGGAGTCAGTGGCATGGGGAATGAAAGTGGCAGCAACTGACACTCGCTTCATTGGTTGAATGAAAGAGAAGGAGACCGGGAGACCAGGCAGGGGATTAGCCAGGGAACCTTTGAGATCCAGGTGAGATGACAGTAGAGCATAGTCAGACCAGGAGTGAGGTGTAGTGAGAGGGTAGGAGATGGGGATGTCAGCAGAGATTAGAGCATCCAAGGTATGTCCGCCTGAGTGCGTCAGGCCAGAGGGATGAATGGTGAGGGATAGAAAGTCACAGAGGATTGAGAAGAGACCAGTGGACGAATCAGGAGAGTACAGGTGAATATTGAAGTCTTCGAGGAGGAGAAGCGGCAAGTAGAGAAGAGGTGAAGCTGGTCAACTCCGAGAGGGAGCCTGGACCAGGGGTCCTGTAGATAGTGGCAAGTCAGTGAGAGGGTTGGGGAGACAGCAAGCCTGCAGACATGGCATTCAAAAGAAGAATAGGTCCGAGTTGGAATGATAGTAGCAGGGACCCATTCAGACAAGTTCAAGGCCACTCCACCTCCAGAACGGTAAGGCCTGGGTTTAGAGGGGATCTTGAATCCCTCAGGTGGGAGTGTGTCAAAAGCAGTGAGAGATGGCAGTGAAGTGTTAAGGATTTCAATCAGGCGACACACACCTTAGTCTCAGCCCAGTATGCAGCGCGCAAATGAAATGCTTATGTTAGATTAGATTCAATATTGAGATGATACACCACTCATATTACACCCCTTTTTCAAATACCCTGGATCACAAAGGACCAGGAACCAGGCTGGTTGGTAAAGGTAATATTTATTTATCTATTTAAAAATTTAAAGCAATCATACACTTTTTAACATGGGGCAGCAATCACCAATGTGGTGACAGTAACAATAGGAATGTGAACAATGCACTTAAATTAACCCTTTGGCAACACAGATAGAAAAACACCAGAGAATATAAACACTTTTGATTTTTGGAAAGATAACACTCAAGTTAGGATTTCCGCCTGCAATGTTCCCTCAACCCACATATAATCAAATCTGAATGTATATATAGAAGCAGCAGGTAATCAGGAATAAGGAATAGGAAACAAAAATGGAATCCAACCTTCCCTCCCTAAATGAGAGTGAAAAACAGATTTGAAACCCTTGCAATGTTAAAATGACATTCGGAAATGGCTGAACAAAACAATGACTGTGTGCAAAAATCCTTAAATAAGTACAGTTCTTTACTGGAGCAACATTGGAAAGATGCAATCATAAGCAATAGATTGAGCAAAATCATACAATTTGAAATTGAATGGAAGGTTTAAAACAATTTATAATCGAAATAACACGTGTAAATCTTTACAAAAATGTTAATTCCCGCCTGAAATTAACCAGATGGTTTTTGATAAAAACAGGTGAAATTCACCAATTTTTAGTAGGGGGATAGCTATGGATCTTAAGTACAATCTGGAAGTGAAATTAAGTCTCTAGCTATTAAACTGAGGGAGATATGCAAGATATAGAAAAAATATGATAGAAAAAATCAGGCAGTGAAAAAGGAAGGACCCAGTGTGGACAAGTTCAATACAATTAGAGTTGTGTGGGTTGCTGGATTCTGTCTCCACCCCTGTAACTTCCAACACATCACGGGCAGAATCTATTTTATTTAAACAAATGATGCCTATCGCTTTAGTTGTTAGCGCTAGTTATATGTCCCTATAAGGGGAAACTCTCTATCCCTCGAAATGGCTGTCCCTGGTAAGGCGCTAGTGTATCGCCTATAAATGTGCAAGGGACAGTCAGAAAACTCGCCCTATCCTAGCTCACTACTTTCCTACTACTTAAAAAGGTGCACAGCGTGTGGGAGTCAACAGTACTCTTTATTTGTGTTGCTACCACTTGGTGCGATTTATCATAAAATCACAATAATATGTGGTCCAATATTTATTGGTCTCATTACCATTGTGTGTTATAAAAACAAAGATGTCCAATCTTTGTCTTTTACAAAGATTTATTTAGGGTGATGATCTGATCCACCTGAATCATAACAAGGAATATACAAGCATGGCTACAGGACATCCTTTGTTTTTATAACACACAACGGTAATGGGACCAATAAATATTGGACCACTCAGTGTGGACAAGAACAAATTTACTCTATACTAGAGCATTCAGGCTAGAATACCAAAGAGGGACACAGTAAGCTCTAGGGTTGATTCATGAATTCAACCCTAGTACCCCAGCGTCCGCCCTGGCGAAACCAGTCCGATCACTCGAAATAGGATCGATAGCTTAGGATTTACACAAGATAGAATTATTACAGAGGTGGTGCTAGCAATATAAATCAATGATAGGGTTTCAATAATGATTCTGACAATTTTACAAGTTACCAAGGTCAGGACAGGATGGCTTAGAGATTGGGATAAGGCAAGGCATGAAATGGTTTTCTATGGATCCTATAGATACAGTCCACTTTAGTTTAGGATATTGGACAGTCAATGGTTCTGGTCACAAGATAAAGCTCCTGGCGAGACAGCTGGGCAGCACAGTCACTGGAGGGCACTGGACTGGCACTTCTGGTTACTGGATACTACAGAGCAGCCGGACGGCAGGGTTGCAGCAGGCATGCATTTAGAGAGCAGCAAGCCAGGTTAAATTCAGGATGCTTTCCCAAAACACCACAGCTTCCCTTTGGTTATTGGGATAATTAAAAATTGAGGCCTAGCTGAAGCAGGATCAACAAGGTTGGGATCTGTATTCTAGATGGATAATTGCAAGAAGACAGACAGGATGCCGGGCAGGAAATTAGGACTCAGTCAGCAATCAGTGTGTCCCTGTGTGTTGTCAGGGGCTCCTATTTATAATGCCAGCTGACATCACAGTATATTACAGGGGCAGGGTTTACTATGCACGCCCGTAACAATAGGATTGGGCAAGGTTAGTAATCTCTGCCTTGTACTCTGCTGGTTGGATTTCTAAAGGGATGATGTCAAGTTTATGAGGTGAAGTATACAATGTCCCAACACTCCCACATTTACTTTACTTAAAATCCGATTTTGCCAAAAACCTACATTTCTTTACTTGCAATCTCTTGCCAAATTATACACACAGGTTATATATGATGTGCAGCACAGATTAGTCCAAACCTCCAGTCTGTGAGACCTTGTTTCACCTTTCTGATACATTTTGGTAATTTTAAACATGAAAGATTTGGCCAAAAATTCCCCAACTTTGTACACAGATGCAAATTATCCCCATGGATGTACGTACAAAATTTCATGTTTGCAACATGGATGCTTTTCTTGTAATACAACATATATCATAATTTCTGTACCAAGTGTGTGTCAAGACATTCTACCAAGTTTTAAAAAACAGGCCGGAATTCCACTTTTACGCTGTGAAAATTCAAAATTTTTATCAATTTTGGCAGCTGAGATACAACTCTTTTAAAGTTCTTTATAAAATAGTCTTGAGAACAAACGGGAGTCATTGTCTCATTTTTTTCTTCCCAGCTGACACCAACTGGCATTTCCTTTCAAGCAGAAGAGGGGGTTGCTTCAGCCTGAGTGAAGTTTTATGGTCTTTAACACCTCCGGCTTCCTTTCCTGGGAAGAGGCATTGTCCTGAATTCCAACAGAGATGAAAGTCTGCTCCACCCTATAAATATCAGTGGGTTGGCAAGATCTGCTGGGAGAGATAGCCCTTTTGGCAGAAAACCTGTTTTTCAACTTGGTAACTCAAGCCACCCTGGGTTTAACATCTTTCACTTTTGACCTTAAATCCAGAATTAAATAAGCCTGTTACATCAAATAACACATGTGATATATTCTCCCCAGTAACAAACCCCTTTATATTTCTAAAGACAAGTAAAACTTATTTACCAGTGTACTGTTTTAAAACACGTAGTCAAGTTTCTTCAAGTATATTTTCTTAATTTATTTGATATATGTTCTGCCCATATGGATGACACGTGTTTCGGCGTGACACGTGTTTCGGCGTTTCATTGGCGCCTTTTTCAAATCCGGGCTGAATGTAAGCGTAACATTTAATAAAACAAAACACAAAATATAACATATGAAATAGCATTTTAGCATATTTTGTAACACATTTAGTAGTTAGAATAGTGACTTAGGCTGTGTAGTATATCCTTTTAGCATTCTCAAATTGCATGAACACCTAAAAGTGCAGCACCTCTTAGTTACCTCAAATGGTTAAAAATAAATCCATTACAGTGACTATGTTAGTTTTTTTAAATTAAATTTGTGCAATCCGAAAAAGAAGTAAGTATGGTATGGCATGGACCTAACAATTTTTGGCTGTCAGAAAAGCATGTAAATTTGTTTTCTTACCCTTATTAAATGTAATGCGTATCTCCCTTTCCTTATTTCCGGGAATTAGTTTTTAGTTGAAGTGTATCATGGTAGTTCCAGGGTTAAATCCCACCTAGAACAAATTTGGTTGTTCTATTATGCTAACATTAGCCTTTTAACCTTGTATCGGATTGATTCTTTATGCATGATTCCCTGGCATATATTTAGACACATTTTAAACTCTAGTAAGCATGACTAGTAACATCTTTCTCATTGCATTTATGTAAAAAGTGCTATTCATATTTGCAATCCTCCAATCGCATTACATATCCTTGGTCTCATGCATTCTGTTACTCTAGCGGTCACTAGGAATTACTTTTTCAGTTACAATGACTGGTAACCGATTTGCTCCCCATTTGTGTTTACCAAAACACCCTTTCGCGTGAGTTTGAAATCCCAACCAAAATATATTTTGTTTATGCCACTCGGCATCAAGCGTGCTGAATTCTACATTGAGCATGCTTGTAGCGGTGGTCTTTCCACCCCTTAAAAGCGCTTACCTACAAAATTCTCTTGCTCATGCCTCAAGCATCGGGGGTCCTGTTTTGGTTCTGGCAAATCCTTGTTCATAAAGAGTTACAGATTGCTAGTCCCTCTTTCCTTTTGTTCATTTACAAAATTCGGCGGCCATACTTTGGGCTGAGTTTTAGTACGTAAGTCCTTTTTTCCTAATTTTTCCTAATTTTTCACTATGTTTATTAGTATTTCCCCCCCCCCCGCAATCTCTTTATATTATGTATACCTAAGACAGTTTCCTGTTGGGAATGGTGCATTATGGTAACTTTAGTTTTCTTCATTGACCATTATTTTCTCACTATATTTTATTAGCATTCTTTTCACAATTTCAGAATGGTGCATTGTGGTACCTGTGGTTTGATGTAGATTTCGCCTCTCTCATCTGTTTAACTTTCATCTGATTAGCGGTTTTGCCCATATATAGGATCTCCCCATGTGTATATCTGAAGCATATGTTTTAACATTGCAGTATTCAATAATGTTTTTCTATGCAACAAATTATAATTGAACAAAATAGAAAACAGGAAATTAATGAAAACGTTTGCAATATTCATAATAAGAGTCCTGTATATTATCATTTTTTTGGTTTTGTTTCTGCTATTTCTCTGCTACTTCTCCAGCATCACAAAAAAGTGAATCATTTCATTGTCTGAATTTAATCCATGTTCCAATGTTTGAAAATGACAGATTAATCTGGCTTCTTCTTGCCTTAAGCAAAGTTCTTGATTTCCTCCTCGTTTGCCCATTTTGATTCTTTTCAGTCCAATAAATCTAATGTCTTTTTTATTTTGCATTTGGTGTTGGTTTTGCCAATGAACAGATAACGGGAGGTTTTTGTCTTGACTTCCTATGGCTGAAATATGTTCTCTAATTCTAGTTCTTAACTCCCGAATGGTGCTCCCAATGTAGAGCAGATTACAGACACATATCACTGCGTAGACCACATGTTTGGATCTACAATTAATTTGTTCCCTAATCTTTGTTTTGACACCTTCTTGGTTCGTAAAAGTAACTGTTTCTTGTAGTGCATAGTGGCACAAAGAGGTGTAGGCACAAACAAACTACTGCTTACTTTACAAACGGAGCTGAGGGACTCTATGTCTCCGTGTTGACCTACATCCTTGCGACACAAGAATAAAATAATAAAATAAGAAAACCATTGCCAACCTTAATAGCACTAACATACGGGTCGCGAGAGTACACCTTATGAGATGCCCACTCAAGAAGTTCCTCACTCAGTAGACTGTTTTAAAACACGGGCATTCGTTTTTCCTTATTTTGTAAGCAGCCTATTTTCACACGTGGTGCAAACTGACATTTTTTTCTTTCATTCGGTTTTGGGCCGCTCACTCAGATTTCCACAATGTCCTTGAAGCTAAAGTCATTTCTCTTTGAACACATGAGTTTTATATGAACACTGGTATATGAAACTGACCAGGCTCAGATAGTTAAAGTTCTTTTGAAGACAGCTGGTGTTTGATACATTGTGGCGAAATAAGTGCACTTTCCCATGCGAACAAAAGCAGAGTTCCTGGTTACATTATCAAAGTTACTTTTGACAAGGGCGGTCATTCAGGAATTAGGCCCGGTTTTGCTGAGACACAATGGATGATCCTGCTCATGGCATGGCCTTTTTAAATCACAGTGGTTTCAAAATTAATGGATGGAATTAGCGTCAAAGCAGCTTTTACAAAGAGTGAAAAAGTTTCATTTAAAGAGGGAATTTTAGGGTTTTTCAGCAAGGCAATGCTGCCCGTTTACTTAATTTCATGTTAAATGTTGCAGAGCACACAGGCACATTCCTGCAGTGTGTACTCCGCTCCCCCCGCCTGAAGTGTGTGGCAGGGTGGTGCAGCCATTTCTTTGGTAGTTGTAAAAATGCAATTTTGAGATCCTGGCTCGCACAGGAGTCAGCGCAGCCATTTTGCTGTTTCTTGCTCCAATGCAGCAAAGTGATGTGGTGAAGCACAGCTGAGTGGGTCAATATATCCCACAGAAGTACGTCTCAGTGAGATGGAGAAGGTCAAAGTCTTCAAGGAGACAGCAGAGCGAGAGTTGAGGGAAGCTAGAAGTTGGTTGCCACCTTTGAAGGTCTTACGAGGAGGGGTACAGGGAAGTGGTATGCCCGTCTGTGGTGAAGGAGTAAGTAGGGAAGCAGATGGAGGGGAGAGGAGGAAGTTGATAAGAGACGGAAGATGCCTATCAAGAAGGAGGCGGGTTGGGCTGAGAGCCCTGGGCCATGACAGTGCCATTCAGATAGATATTAATGATGCACCCAGAAGATGAGAAGCCTGCCAAGGACATCCATCCGGTGCCACCGTTGATGGGCGACAAAGAGTAAGGGGAGAAGACCGAGACCATGTGGTGAGTCCATAGTTCTGGAGAGGGAGCGACAAAGTGGATGTCAGTGACAGTCTGCCTGGAAGAAGCATTTACGTAGGTATCCATGATAGGCAGGCCTGGATTGGAGACCAGGAGATCTTTTTATGCTCAACTCCTCCCTCGCTACACTCTCCAGAGGTTACTCACAGCTTTGAAATCCAGCAATGTCTGTAAGTTACTGGGCCCAGTTGGATTTTGGTGCCACTGATTGGAGATGGGTGGGAGAATTTAATTTGTATGGCTTTATATTAACTGCTATGTAATAATTTGTTATGCATATATTACTAGTACTTTAAAAAAAAGAAATTACATGGTTGAGTTCACCATTTAGTGTTGGATGAAGCCTGATCCAAACGAGTACTCCATTAGACAATTTCTGTGAATATCAGTCAGACAGCGCACAAGCATACCCACTTGCTTTGTAGCATCAGGAATCAATGCTATCATGACTGTACAGGGGAGAAAATTGTTCTGCCTTCGTTTTTAACACGTTTTTGAATTCACAATACACCTCAATGGAGACAGCCTGAGGCAGTCACAGCAAGTACAAATAAGTAGAAATGTCAGACAAGCCAATGATACTTTTTATGGTCACCCATTTGAACAAAAGGCCTGCTTTTAGAGAACACGTAAGACTAGTAAGCACCATGTGCTCACCAGGGGTTGTTCGTGGTTAATTAAAGTAGATTATGTTCGGTTAACCAATAATTATATTGCACCTATCACCACCTTATTAGTCTTGCAGCACACCTGGCATTGTCCAAAAGGTGACATTGCGACTACCGCGGTGTCACCAGACTTTAGTCTGTGGAAAGGAAGGCAAAGGTTGGGGAGGATGTATGAAGGGAGTTTTCTTAAAGTCCCACTTGGAGGTAAGACTTTAGTAAACTATCCCAGTGGTTTGTAGATCCCCAACTCTTAGTATCAGTCTGTACTACTCGGGAACCTTGGTAGAGTGGCAGAGCAGCCAGGCTCATCATTGGAGGAAGATCTGAGCTGTAGGTAAGTACACTGAATCTAGTTAGTAATACACATTAAAGAAATGTTTACACATACATTTATATAATTATATTTACACAAGAATCACTTTTAACTACTTAGCACAATAAACCAAAACACTTAAGAATACTTTAGAATACGTTTCAAAGGCCACTGCTTAGGGTGTAGTTGCTTACAGTTGCATGCGTTACAGCTTTTGACAGTAATGACAATTCTATTCTGTTATCGGTTATAACGCGCACTCGTGAATCTGGACAGAAATACAGTAAAAACATTTACTCTGCATACACATATGATAGTGACTTTTGGAAAGCAAAATAGATGGTTAATGTTATACTAGAAAGGCTTAAGGTTCTAGAGGCAGTTTCTTCACATAGCAAGTCTTAAGTTCCAAAATGCAAGCCTAGCTAAAGGCAGTTGGGGGGGGGGCTTACAATCTTGACAAACAGCAGAACACAAAAAGAGTCTATGGATACTTTAGAGTGTCTAGTCTTTAAGAAGTGGTAAGGTTAAACCAATGTCGAAGACCCTGTTAAGGACTCTCTAAAGGGACACAAGCAGCAGCTTGAGACAGAGGTAAGGGGTGGGGGTTACCCTGGACACCTCTACATGCACTCCAACGATCTGGAAAGACTTCACGATCAAGGTAAGCAATACCTTTCTCCCCACGGTATCTTAGGTTAGAAGACAAGATTGTGGCTGGATTCTCCTCGACGTGGCAGCGCTGAAACCGACCTCTGGATTATGTAGGGAGGCAGGACAATGCATGGGATCTCTCAACAGCTGTCTCGAGGGAGGACCTCGGGCACGGCTTTCATTAACTTCTCTGGTTACTCTGCAGTTTTGGTGCCTTGTCTGCAGCTCCATCAAAGGAGGCAATTCGCCTCGAAATCTTCTTTGTTTCCAAGTCCCGCACTCTGCCGAGGGGGACTTGGACAGGTCGGATTGTGTCTCTGGAGGTTCACCTGGAGCTCCCACCAGTCAAAGGGGAAGGAGTCATCCTCTTCAGATTTCCTCTGAAGCACGTAAAACGGGGTCAGGACAGCAGTGGTCGCTTTACAGTGTTGCAAAGGGTCTGCAGGCATCTCTGGTCGTCGTCTTCTTCGGTTACTTCAGTTTCCAGTGGTAGACCTTCCTTTCAACTCAGGAGCCTCATCCTTTATGCAGTTCAGGCACACACTCCTCTGCAATCTCTCTCAAAAATTTACATAAAAGGGCTGAGTGGCTGTCCAATCAGGACATTCAGCCCCCAGTGGGAGCTGGTTCCATTCAGGCAGACAAAGGGCAGGGAGTGAAAAACTCCTCCGCCACTTCCAGCCTGCCCAGACATACTGGCGCCTGGGCGGAGACACCTGAGGGTTCCCACCAAAGGCGAAATACACACACAGGCCTCCCCCCTCCCAAAACAGTAGAAGGGCTGACAAAGAATAACCACACTAGTAACGGCAAAAATATAAAAGGAGCCACCAAGTTAGTACATGGGTGACCCTATTGTGTATAACCGGGGCTATTGACATAGCTGCGGTAGAAAATTCACACAATAGTTGGTAGAAAACGTCCACTGCCACCAGCCATAACTAGTAGATTGTCTATGTGACATAAAAGTCACAGGAGTAGAGAGATGGAGGATTCCAAGTATCCCCTTGGCACTCCACTTAAACTGGAGGCCATCAGACTAACATTTTTGGAGAGATAACAAGTAGCTCTCCATCCTTAAGAACTGTAGTTACTCTAGGATATGAAAATCTCAAAGGAGGACCCAAGAGTCCCGAGCAACACTGCCCATGAGGAGCTGTTTGCTGCAATAGTAAAATATATACCTAAAAAGAGATATGGAGGAAAGTAAACTCAATAGGACAGTAAAACACAAAGGAAAAAGTTCCAAAAGAGAGCCCATAAGAAAGAAGGAGTGGAAAAAGGCTCCACTCATTCAGGATTAAAGAAAAAGTTCCAGGAGTCCAGCAAAAAGTGCTGGGGATCTCACTAGGAGAGGGGATTAAGCAGAACAATAATAAATCTCCCTTAACAGGAGTTTATAGAAAAGAGAATGTATTACATGAATGACCAAAATCAGAGACAAAAACCAATTGGGATTAGATTATAGTGGGAGCGTGTCTGGTTGTTGAAGTTGGGATTAGTGTTTCCTAAATGGCATTAGTTATTGATAAACATGAGTGAAGGACTCCAGAAAGTACAGCTCGGTTTAGAGCGGTTTTCTTGTGATGGCAATACTGACACCCTACAAAGCATGGTACTAGGAGTAGTTAGTTGGTGAGTGATTGCGTGGTGGACTTGAGACGTGCTCAAGCGGGCTCCAGTAAATTGGAAGCTGAAGAGGGAAGGCCAAAATCTACTCCTGCTCCTCCTTCCCCCAGACACATGAACAGGAAGAAGAGCAGAAAGGATAAGGAACACACTTTCCATTCTGCACCAATCCCACGTGCATCCATGGGTAACAGGTATGCTGCAAGACACCCACTCCACCTGCCTTTCAGCCCAAAATCAACACAGACCTTGTCCAGAGCCGATGAAGAGCTTTTGGATGCTGTCAGAGAGACTTCAGTTGACAGTCTGGTCTAAAGCGCTAAGAATACATGCTCAGTGCAATTAGGGCCCTCATGGCATAGCCACGTTAGACATGAAAAACACATGCCATCCACACACTGAACCAGTCACACATGTGATTACATGATGCGCAGTTCTGTAGTTACAGGACAGTAACACGTACACACGGTCATTCCTTTTATTATTTTGTCACTAGGTTAAATGTATACTGCCATGCAGAAACTGCAAAACGCAAGAGTTGCAGTTCTTAGGCTTGCAGATGCTTACATGCAAATCACTCCATGGGAATGTAGAAGTATTTGGACCACCGAACAGGGCTACAACTAATTAATGAATGCATTATAAAATGGCACAGCAGAACCCATGCCTGGCTTTAGGAAATTACAGCCAAATAAACTTGTCTCAGTGAAGTGACGCTGGGACTGCGCGAACAATGGAATGCACCTTGCAAATCCAGGCTCTCAGCCAAGGTCGTGTGCGGAGAACATTCCCCATGTTGAACAACGGCGAACTCTGGCAGACAAACATTATTAACTTTTCAATAAAATAGAGTAATTCAGAGCTGGTAAGCCCATTGTGTGAAGCAGCACACGTGGTTCAGCAGAGCCGACAGCAAACCAAAACCCAGTCTCTGGGAACGAAAGCCAGTTTTGCAAAACCCAGGCATGATCTGAAACACAAATGTAACAGAAAGCCTATATATTGCATTAGAAGCAAGTGCACTCAAACGCAGTGGTGGTTCACACATAATTATGATGCAGGAGAGACAGTTACTTTTCGGTGTGGCAAGACACACTTCGAGCTGGGAACAAAATTTGTCTCAGGCCTGGAGACCTCAGCTCTAGCCAATCACTGTTCAGATCCCAGGGGTGGGGAGTTCTGAGATCTAAACCGATGGGAAGACATTCACGCTGCAACATTGTAGAAACTAGATAATTGGCAGCCTAGCCTCTGACACAGTAGGACCAATGAAAGTAACCTCAGCACCCAATCACCGGGTGAGATAGGTTTCTGGGAACTGGCCCAAGCTGTGATGACCTTTCTTCCATGCACAGATCCCTGTGTGTTTTTGGCCAAAATAAAACACAGTTTGAACTTGCTGTTTGTTTGGACTTCTGCAATCCTTTTTGGCAAAAGACGAAGTGTTGGGCCTCCCATGAGTTCTGGATCCATGGACTCCCAGGAGCCCTACCCTACCTGGGTTTTTTCTCATACCCAACAAAGCTTTCACCAGATTAGTTTGTAAGACAACCCCAGTATCAAGGGAGAGCACTGGGTTCGCCAAACCAACTGAATAAAATAACATTCATAACAAAAAAGAGCTCAAGTGACCATCTACTCAAGCTTGGAAAACCATTATGATTCGAAGCGGATCCTTTATAGCCTCTTGCTGGATGAACTCCAACACACTGGATATCAGCCAGCACCATGGTCCAGATCAGGCAGCAACCACAAGGCGAGTTGCCTTCTTGTTAATGGCCATTCCATGTCCAAACGACAACCGCATCTATTTTACTTTTACAGTGCAACCTTGGACCCTTAGGCGTTAAAGCGCAAAGACACAAAAAAAACAAAAAACAGCCAGTATCATGCAAACAGACTTGGACAGAAATTGAAGTTCAGAGTCTTGTCAAAAAAAATTAAGAGAACCAGCATTAACTACTAATTAGTGCAGCACATGCGTACTGTTTTTTTTTTAACCTCACCAGCAAGAGAGGCAGTATCAACCATATAAACAAGATTACCTTCACATTACCCTCCAGCATCCCAATTATGAATCCAGTCTGATTTTTATGTCATGGTTACCACAAGGGTTTTGTTCTGGACCAAGCCCTAGGCTTGTGCTTCTTTGTAAAGTACATAAGGACCGTCTTTAGCTCAGCAGTGGTCAGGCTTTTGAGCCTGTCGTGGTGAGCTTGGCCATGTTGAAATGATGCACAAGAATGAACAGAGAGCAAAGCCATTCTACTTACAGCCCTATACCTCCAACAACAGGTGGGAGGAGTTTTAGGTCAGAAATGTGAGATTCATTCTAAACCTTCCATCAATCACCCTTTTTTTTTGGCTACAGTCACCCAGAGTGGGTCGGTGTGCGCAGACATGGGTCCTAGTGGACCTAGAGACCCAAGCTACTCCTCACAGATGAAGCCCAACTAGGCCAAAACATGTTTTGGGATGTGACCAAGCATTTCGGGCTGGACTGCCAATTTTGGGGTGGGGCCAGGCCTGATTAGCATATGGTCTTTCCCCTTTTGTAAAGGCTTGGCAGGCAAATAACGATAGTCTGGGGTGTTTCCCAGAGCAATGCCAGAGGTTTAGATTAATGCTAAACCTTCCAGCCATCACCCCTTTCGTTTTTCTACAGAAATGCAAGTTTGCCATATTTGCAACTCCATCCCTGAAACGCGAGCAAAACAACCACCCCAAGCGGAGGCCAAAACACAAAGCAATGTAAGAATGAACAAGTCTTCTGGGTGAGTATTATGTCAAGTGATCCTCTTTTCGAATGTGTGCATATCCATAGGGCCTAAGAAATAGTGTGACCCATCAACATCCTAAATGGCTTCTTAACCATGGTCTATATACACAGAACAATGTTCATGAACTACAGCATCTAGGTGCAATATGCTGCTTGGATTCCAAAGTGTATTTGGATTCAAGAATACCATTCAGACAACAGTATCACCTGTGACAAAGTTCCATATTTTAGGCTGAGTGATGGGATTGGGATGGGATTGGGATGACCTTAGGGGCCAGATGTGGCCACATGCTATGTCATGCAAGACCCAGAAGATGTAAACCAAGGACCTCCCCAGTCCATCACCAGCCTTAGAAGAAAAACCTTCTCACCGGAGCCTAGTGGACTCCAAGAAAGTATGAAAACGCCACCAAGTGGAATTATATGATATTTTATTTATAGCGCGCCTATACACAAGTGTTTCAAGGCGCGACGGGGCATGGGAAGGGAACAGGGGGGAACAGGGGGGAACAAGACAACGATCTTACTAGGCCCACTGTCATTGAGATTGCGCAAGTGCATGGAGGAGAAGAGGGAGAAGTGCAGGACATATGAAGAACAAAACACAGACAAATCAAGAAAAGGAAGTGCGGCCCCCTGGCAAAACGTTCAAGGGATATCGAGGGTATTAGCTTGTTTTCAGCAAAAAATCCATTTGTTAAGCCCAGGCCTACCTTAGCCACATCCATACTAAAACATTGCAGACAGGGGGAAAATTCAACTACCCCTTGTTCCTACGATTGTCCAACAAAGGGTTATAGCACTCTCGGGCCCATAGAATCTACCTATTATGTTCCTTTCCTTAGTGCCAAAGGTCGATCTAACGCATCCACTATAGAAACTAAGGCTGAGGCCTCTTCACCCAATCCCAATCTGTCCTCTACTTCTGGAACTCATGAACTGGATCATTTTCCCGTGATCATTCACAACTTAGATCTACTCGATAAAGGGCACGATGTTACCCACCTCGAGATGAGGGACATTACATTTTACATCTCTGAAATCCTTTCTAAAATCAATCAGCTAGAAGGCTTTATTATGGCAAGAGAAACTTGTAGACTTACTGATCAGGAATCAGGCTCCTTAAACATTGGACGTCGCTCAGTGCACTCACCAACACCACAAATCATAACTAGACATAAAGCTTGCCAGATATTATCTGACGGGTCAGAAGTATTAGCCAAGCCCCTGCCAAGGTATAGGGTTCGATCGAACTACAGAGAAATGTCCACTCTGGATCATTCTCTGGAGCTCCAACATAGTCTAGCTTTGATCTGTGGTAGTATCAAAGAAATAAAGTCTGCAGTGAAATTGCTGAGCATTCAGGAGCGAGCAAATGCAAAGTGGCTCCAAATCACACGTTGGGAGCTGATCCAGCTGGCAAATGATACTGAAGAAGGGTTTAACGTAATAAAAGTGGAACTGCGAGCACTACGGCTAATGACCATGCAAAACAGGTATGTCTTGGACCTGTTCACAGCGATGGACGGAGGTGTTTGCCGAAAAATTGGAAGTGCCTGCTGCACTTTCGTACCTTCCGAAGACGCAGACAACGGCTCCCTGTCCCATGTGATAGAAGCAGTACATAACTTAGGAGAAAGGATGAGAATGGAAGGTGGAGCAGAAGAAAGCACCTGGTTCGACGATATCTTCTCCTGGGTTCCATCGTGGCTGGGAATGACTGAAATTGTTGATGCCGGCTGTAGTGTTCCTCCTTTTAATTTTTTGCCTGTGCCAGGTGGGTCTTCGATGTTGTGCTCACGCAGTGCCGAATGGTGCAATGATGGTGACAATGGGCAACGCCTGCGGTACAATACAAACTATGCAGGAAGTACAGGTACAAACAGGAACAGATGACAAGCCAAGATACCAGATAGTGCCCAGGTACCACAACAAAGATATAGTAGATAAATTGTGGCATACTACCATTAAAGAGCCCCGTATACTGGAATGGTACGAGGAGGTGTGGGTGGACTTGGAAGGGGAGAGCGGATGTATATACCTGACCTGCACCCCAGATGAATATGCTAGGAGAGGTGAGAGCCTGCGAGGGGTGTGCAGAGCATGGAAGCCTATAAAAGGCACACCTGCATGGGATGACGCAATAATTGACGAGGAAGAGTGCAGGAGATTGGAGGATTTAAAGAATTTGTTACTTAAGTAACGAAAGGGGGGAAATGTAGGGGAGGATTGGTCCAAGAGACCCCTCTCCCCTGCATCCTCTCCCCCGGTGAGGTCCATGGCTCGTTAGGGGTCCCCCCTTGCCACCAGGGCCCAGGTGGTGGATGGGACAATGGTTGAAGACATTGACCAAACCTGCTGAATTTAGCTAGGCCTTGGAAACCATTTTGTCTAATATAGATGGTTTGAGCCCTGTGCACCACAGCTCGGCCCCCACCCTTGGAGAGTTTCAATTATCCCTGTGGCCACAGCTCTCTGGCAGATCCGCTGAGAGCCCGTTCCCACGAACAGACGGACATGAGCTAGTGTTAGATACCAACACTAACATTTCACCTTCCGCAGTGTATCGCTGTTTCCAGCATGACCCGGCCAGCAGGGCCTGGGTGGAAAAGAACTGTAAAATGGTCCCCTGACAAAAGCAGAGTCCCCAAATACTAATGAGCAAACCACCTGTGATGGAAGAGTTCTCTCCACAACCTCTCTGACTAAAACAACCTGTAAAACATATAAAAATGGCAGAATGGGTGCTCATATGACATTAGGGATGAAGCACCCACATCCCTGTAGCTATGCGCAAATGGTAAAAGCGTCCCGGGGGTTTTTCATGTTATGTGTTTCATCGAAAAAACTGCACCCCACGGTCCCGCGCCAAAACTGAACTAAGGCTGCTAGCGTGCAAAGGAAGACAAATGCAACCATATTGAGGGTTCATATAAGGGGTGAAAGAAAATGCACCATATGTGTGTCCAAGCCCACTATGTGCCACTGCCGCCAGTCTCGTTGGCGGGTTGTTCCTGCGTGCTCCACCAACCTCACTACTACCTCACATGTATAAGCATATAACAAAATGTTGTAGTTGTTAAAACTTAGTGTACAAGTAATGTGCTCAAATTGTCCATATGGATGGCACTAGCAATGTCAAAAACGTGAGCTTTGGAAAGACTCAATGAGTATTGTATATTATATGAATGTTTATGTCTCTTCCACCTAAAATCCGCAACACACGAGGAAAATACCTTTGTGAGCACATGCAAGGCCATTCCCCCTTCCTCCCAGTGAAGCCTGCCAGACGAAAAAGCAGAGGCCTGTGCCGCGCTGCTCCACCTCCCCCAATTCGGCTGGAGTCGCTTCAAGCATTCACATTCCCCCCGCAGCACCCAAGGCCACGGCCTGCCACCTGAATTATTTACAACTCAGCAGTAAACCCCGGCCTTAAAACACAGATCCAAAGGTGCCCTTTCTTAGGCTCCACGACCCACCGGCTCACCTTAGGTTAATGGCCCCTGTAAAATTAGGACACCCAATATTATGGCAACACTACAGGAACACATCCATAATGACTTCTAACAAGACGGGACAACTTGGACCGCCTGTCCCATGCCCCGAGACCCAACCCGCGACCTATGATACCCGGTCAACAGGACGATGGTAACCATGTATTTATGAATCGCCAGCAGACCCCACTCTAGGTGCATTCCTCCTGTGTTGCATTAACCTGTAGAATAACCTATTGAAAGATTTACATGGGAAGATAATATTGCAAGGTTGAATGACTGCGGTGTGCGTGGCCCTAGGGCAGAAAGTCAGGAAAGACATACATCTCCGACACTGGTCACGGTTGGCACAACACCGGCCGGATGAGCCCAGCTGACCTGCCAGGCCCAGGCCAACCCACGAGGGTAACCAGTGACGTCCTCCAGCCACGGCAAACCACATCGCAGCAGCACCTATAGCTAGTCGTCGCCACCCAATCCCCACGAACTTGTGCCCCCTATATAGCATGTAGGTTCTTATGACGGTTTTTGTAAATATATACGCCTGTATTTGCTAGTGTCAGACAGAGCGCTCTCTGAGTTTGCAGAGTTCTTTGCATGCCCTATTCTGATTGATAAACTCCCATTTACGCTCACCCGCACTTTGTCCTGGCCTTATTCCCATCCTGGGAGAGTCCATTATTTTCTCTCATTGTGGGGAAGATCGTGCTATCTGGGGACGCTCGCCTTCAACTCATTTCAGATTTTAGTGACCTAGGGTTAACTTTACATTAATTTAAATCGGAAAAAGAGGCACAGGAGTTTTTACAATATCAGGAGGTCCAAAAGTGGACCGAGGAAAGGCAAAACCACTGAGGGTAATAGAGGTCAAGCAGCTGAAAAGAATAGTATCTCTCAATTATTATCTATAGCTGGCACTATCAAGGACTGGTCATGGGTTGAGCCAATGATGAATTCTATCTCCTTAACAAAGCCTGCCATGAAAAATGCATAGCATGATCAGTGCAACAAATGTACTATTCAATCATGGAGCTCTTGTGGCTTCCACAACCTGACCAATGTGGTTTGCCTCTCTTCAACCTGAAAAATGCCTTGTGTGATTTTGATCCAGGAAACTATAAAAATAGACCAATTGCACTTGGAAAGCTTTATGACCTACTGCTCTCTAGCCTCTATGGTAAAAGGGGGGCATCCCTCTGGGGGTCTAGCGATAGCCATTAACAATGCAATCGATGGCACTACCAGACTAATATTTTGTTTACAGTATTTTATCCATGCAAGAGCTTAGTGCGGATACAGTGATGAGTTTATTGAAAATAGATCGACTCCCGACATCAGTGAGATGGAGCTCTAGGCTGTGCCACCAAATTACTGCTTTGGTCTCGCTGGAAATGGAAAAAGTGGGCAAGTCGGTTTTTGTAAATGGCAATCTAAGTAAAAGATGAAATCATTACCAACATTGTCTCCAAATCACTTCAAATACTAACCAGCCAACTAAAACAAGGGTATCTCCCACACAAGTATGCATTTGATCTAAAACTAAAGATGCTAAAACGCTGTAAAAATAGGGAATTAAGAAAATTGAGGATCAATTGCATTCACTCTTTCCAGTATAATAGAAATAAAAGATCTATCCTTCAAACTTATAAAAACGAAGTGAAATCCATTAAGTTTGAAAATCATAACTTCGAAAATCAAAACATGATAAAATATATGTCAGCATGATACAAAATTCATTTGGACTCTAATTAAACAGATCAATCCCCAGCATAGAGAGGATAATTACTCTTCAATCTCAGCAGAGGTATGGAAAGACCATATCGAATTAAAGTTTCAAATCCCCTCCTGCTTTAGCGAGATTCAATACCCTAGACCTCCGAATTCGTGTATGCACAAATTTGATTGAAGCATACAAGATATAGAGTGGGCCTTTAGGAAACTCAATCCTTCCAGAGATGCTGGCATGGACAGCGTTCCTGCTTGTGTGTACAAAACAGACCCTGGTATACGGGCTACGATATTAAAACCCAAGTTTGATCTCATTGCTGCCACATTGACCTTCCCTGATATCTAGGTATCCTTGATAATTGTACAAGTTTACTACCATCCAATAGATCTTACTGATGCTGTTCCGAAGATCTTCTCAATCCTAATCTTACATGAACTTCAGAATTATATTTCAGTTCATGATATCTATTCAAAATACCAGATTGGATTCCAAAAAAAGGGATGAGCACGTCATTAAATGCCACTATAATATTTCACTTGCTAGCTCAAACTAACAAAGGCTCCACTCAGGTATACATGGCCTCACTGGATATATCTTCTATGGAATAGTATAACTAGCCTGGAGATACCGCAATCTTTAAATCTACCTTGTTTCACTACTACATGTTAACACCTCCTATAAAGTCAGAATAAATCGAGAAGGGGTGATGACTGATTCTATTTTGACACATGTAGGTTTGAAACAAGGATGACTTATGGAAAGACGAACATTTTTTTGGCTAAAATGGGGCTGATTCGTCTGCATTGGATTGCCTTTGCAGACGATATTATATTGTTCGATATAGCCCCTTTGGACTCGAAAAGAAATTATAGATTTTTAAAAGATTCGCTCACAAACACAACCTTAAACTTAACTCATCTAAATCTAAGATCATGATATTTACTGGGGGCAGTAAATTGAAACCCTATAGATGGATGATTGAAGGAGCATTTATTGAACAACCTTTGAAAATCACTTACCACTTTTGTCTCAGATGAAGGTGATCGCTGCAGAAGGTATCAAGGAATGGCACAAATTAAGGCATCCTGCGAATATGCCCACCACTTACTCCACGAAAAGCAAACTCACGGACAGGGTGGGACCATAACAATTTACTCCAGACAGTGCTGTAAGCGAATTAGACAAGGCATGCAGACTGGCGCCTTTTTCTAGCCCTGAAGAAAGTGGTACATTTGCACCAACCCACTGAAATCGGTCGGCTTTTATGCGACCGAGTCTAGTGAAATACAAATAATCTCACAGAAAAAAAGGTTGCAACATCTTCTCTCCTATAACCAAGAAAAAAGATACCACGAATTTGTGTAAAACACAACACAGAGAGATCCAACGACCTGAAGGAGTCTCTTTTAGATATGTGGGGTTTCACTCTACTCTCTAAAGTAAAACTTCAAACCTGCAAGCAAGTCACACAGCAGTGAGTCCTCCCCAACAGTGTGCCCAGAACACACATAGCACCTGACAAGAGGAAGATTTCTTTTTTTTTTTAAAATGTCCAACTCCTTTATTTTTTAAACTACTTTTTGCTAGACAAAGAATCCAAATACATTTTCAAAAAATTAATTTGAATAGCAGACAACACATGCCTGGTCCCTGATTTGGCATGTGCCTTTTAGCACAATAGTTTTTCTATCTTCGGACAAGGTAGTCTGTATGTAGATTAGTGAAAGGGCAAGTTTTTTTTCTCTCTGCAGATCCTGCCACTACCCAGACCTTGAACATTCCTCCCGCCAACTTACCTCGCCAACATCCTGGAAGGCGGCACTTTCATGTCAGAACCAAAAAGGTGCATCAGTTTTACGGTAATATGCATAAGTCGTACTTGTTGTGTATTGTTTTGTTATGTTATGTAAACAATAAACCGATGATACAAAAAACACGCCCCATTCTATTCGGGATATGCTACTCCAGTCCAGGGTTTAACTTTGCTTTATTGGACTTGTAGCCCTCAATGGAAAGTTAAAGCCAGGGACTGGACCAGCATCTCTTGAATGAAATCGGGCATTTTGGCATGTATGGTAGAAAGAAAGGAGAGAAGATGAAGGGCGGAACAGGAGAGGAACTTGAGAGGAGAGTCTGGTACCCGCCACTCTAGCCACATGACCCAAGGAACCAGGGGTGGTGGTACCAGGTAAAAGTCCAGGAGCACCAACCTGGCATCCTGATGGTTCCAGAATCATCCAGGTAAAGCAAACTCAAATCCAATGAAGATGTGTGGGACACTATAAATCCTACTGATTGAGTTACTGTTTACCACCAAGAAGGCGTACCTCTTTCAGTGCGGGGAGGGCAATGGAAGGATTGAGGAAATGGCGTTCTTGACAGTTGTGGGTTGTAATCAAAGGCCCCAAACAAATGGAACTGAAAGGCCAGGTGAAAAAGACCTACCTGTCATCACCAAAAAAAAATCAGCATTTTAATTCACAAAGGAAGAAGCAATTCAAAAGTCCTTTTCACATGAAAAATAGGATTTTAAACTTTGTAAACATCGACACAAAAATGGCTTTGCATGTGTGCTTGCAAGTTAAAGCAAGACACGAGAAACATGTTCCCCTACCAACATAAAGAGGTTGGGGAAAAGACATGGTATGTGTGTTACAAAGAGAAAGTTAGATTATGTGTCAATTGCAAAATACTGTCAAAACATTTGAAAAGAAAAGCCTGCTTGGTTGCCATGAAAAGTTCCTATAAGTGTATTTAGGCGGACTATGTGGGCGTCTTTCTGCAAGTGAAATCCAGAGACAGCTAAAACAAAAATGCAATCCGGGTGTAGATTGGAAAAGCACATCACATAGGGGTCTGAGAAATAAATGCATCATTTTTCAATGAAATTGTCACCCATCAAAAAGGGGTACACAGGCTATTCAGACCCACTTTTCAGCAGAAAAACAAACAGCAGATAATAAAAAAGTATATTATTGACTGAAAGAAACAGCCCTGTACTTCAGCACAAAAGCAAAGTAAACCCTGATCAGTAAAACACAACATATGTCAAAGAATAAAGGCAGAGTTTAGAAATTGCAATCAGTGACTTCCATTTCAGCCAACGACAAACGAGGAGGCTCTTGGCAAACTTCAAAGAATTCCTCCACTACAAGCCTGGCGTTTACACCCCCTTCCACCCCAGTTATTTACAACTGCAATAAAGTGTGGCTGCTAAGAGGCGTTTAAAACAGACTTTTCCTAGATCTGGTGTTTTGGTACAAATCTGTAACCCAACTGCTAGCCTTTTAAGCATGCAGAAAAATCGAAATTGTACAGCATTGCAAACGTAAGGTGAGTTTATGCATGGACCAGTATTGAGGATTAACAAGAAGTTAATTGTGAGCCACAAAAAAGGTGGCATGTGTAGTCGAGTGTGATTTCTATTACCTATAATTAAAATAAATACAAATATTTCCTATACCCGTCCTGGTTCTTGGCTCACTGTGGGCACAGGGGGAAGGGGGATTTGTGTGACTCTTTAGTAAGGCCAGCACTAAACAACATAAGCGAGTATTGCAGGGCTTCTTGATTGGAGGTGGGAAATAACCCCCCAGGTTAAGGGCGGTCTCAATATAACACAACACTGTGGATTTAAGTTGGCCATTGTTCCTTTGGATGAGATTAAACAAGAGTATAACCCTTATCCTGCAGATGTATGAGGGAGAGGAGAGTTTGTGGATCTTAGACTGAACCTGTAGCCCAAAACTACTAACTTGGAACCATTGCTTTATTTACAATTGGATTCAATGTTTTACTAATTGTATAACTTTAATGCAAACCGAGAAAACATTCAAATTAAAACAATGAAAAACAAGCAGTCACCAGTTTTCCTTACGTCAAAAGCTTATAAAGGATTTTATTGCTTAAAACAAATCCAGCGATTCTCGCTGAATGGCTTAACACAGGCAACAAATATGTTTGTTGATCTACATCAATGCTTGTCATCAATTATTTAAACAGTATTTAAAAAAAAACAGTTTGTGTTTGGTAACATCTATCCCAAAGTTGCAAGACAACACAAGTTAAACCAGCAGAACATGACTGAAGATATGTCCATGCACAATCTAACAAAACTTGAGCAAAAGCAAACACTAACATGCTAACTTTGATCTTTGCTTAGCAGGACTAACAGAATAGGATGGGCACAATGTAGGCCAAAATCCACAGCAAGTGTTTTCTGGAAAGAGTACATATAATATCTGGAAGCACACCCACAATTGCTTCCTTGACTAACGGTCTGAAATATGTCAATGTCAACATTCAGTACCTTTTTAGTATTAGCAATGGACAATTAAATAGTTCTAAATTCAGATCCCCTGGTTTGTAAAGGTCAACCATTGAGCAAATTGAAACTTTTCTTCTTGTTATGATGCAAACTTTATAAATAACTGGATGCGTAAGGCCTCAGGGAAAGACCTGTATAATTATTAGGCACCAGTTATAGAAGGAGACTTTGGGGCAAAATGAACCGTTGCATTTCTAGATACGTGCAGTACATCAGGAGACGTACTAACTGAAGAATGTTCATGCTTTAAAAGGACGTTCTTTACATTTCATTGGTTTCCCAGACAAGAAAAGCATGAAGATCTGAGCAAGCAGAATGTTTCCTTTGGTTCAAGAGCCTTTCACATATTTTAAACAGGTTATATCTTGTTTTTTTACTGCTCAAACAACCACATTTACCCACACAAAATGCACTACACTATCATTAAGTGGTTGCTGAACCATTCAAATGTAAGTAAATTCTGGAAGGCCTTGTTTTAGCTACGCCATTATAGGAGGTGGCCCATATTTATGACACTAGTGGGTACAAATTGCAGTACCTTACACCAGCAAAAAGAGACTCTACATTGTTTAAATGGAACAAGCACTAAGCATTACTAAACACTGACATGCTGCTTTACAAGCCTGCACACAAAGCTGTGCACCCATTAGCATGTAGTTTAGCAAAAAGGCACACAGACAATACAAAACTGAGCAAGATTAAGCCACTCCGCTAATATTTTGCTGATGGACCAGTACATTTATAGAGAAAACCTAACCACAAGATATCAGCTGACCTGGAGAGTAAATGTGCAGCCGTTCTAAATAGAAAACAGTGGCCAAAGAAAAATGTTCTAAACGTTAAAGTGTGACAGCAGCCTGTGAAGAACTTCATACAGGAATGTGCGTGTCACAGATTCTCTCATGAACATCTGGGATAGCTCTGAGGGTTTTGTTCAGAGTAGTCCACTCATGGAGCAGGTAGTAACTGTAATTTACAGTGGTGGGAGAGCGACCGTCACCAAGTGTGACCTCAGAAATGCAGCGATTGTAAAAACTAGGCAAAGTAGCACTTACAGTCAACCTGGTAAAGAAAAAACAATTTCAAATGTATACAGTTTTCATACAAAATCCAACAAAAAAAGGGGACTTCTAACACCTACTATATGCGTTGCTACTAATTGAAACATCAATTGTTTATAGGTGTTTGTCTTTCCAAAGACAAGAGTAAAGAGGCTGGACTTATGCCTCCTGGCCACCTACACTTGTGGCAACTCTGTAGGGTAAGTGAAGACCCACAGCCACAATCATCTATTTCTCTTCTGCACCAGCTTCAGATGTCTTTTCCTTGCTGAGTCCTCGGATGGAAAGGTCATAAACCACCTCCTCAATCTTCTTCACGTCGTACTTGAGGCCGTCGTACCGCTTCCTCAAGGAATCGTTCTTTAAATTAAGGAGACGAAAACCGGCATCCAACTCGTTGATGAAAGTGGAAATGCGGAGGGGCCGGGAATAGTCCCCGGCAGTGACACTATTCACAGCCAGCCTCGACTATGTAAGAAAAGGAGAAAGGAACATAATTTGAAATTAGGAACACTTTACTAGAGATTAAATGTGCAGAACTTTGGTAGTGTTTCACTCAAGACAAAAAACAAGAAAAGCCTGCATGTTCTTCCAAAAGATGAAACAGGCAGTTTTTAAGTGTATGTGTCTTTTTTTTATATATAGCCATACAAGCTGCAATACTACGCTTCAGCAAGCTTCAAGTCAAGAAAGCAGTGAATAAGAAGACACTCAACCTGCAAAACATATCCTACTGGACTGTGTTCCTTTAAGCCAAGTGCCAGTGTAACCTATTTGTTGAACACCCATGTTAGCAGCCTCAAAATAGGCAGCATACCAGCCACATAAAAGCCACCTACCGCTGCTTCCACCCACAAAATCCACCTACCCCTGCTTCCATCCACACAACTCTGCTGATATATTTGAATCAGTGGCATGAGATCAGCCCCACAGCCAGCGGCTCTAATATTGCTGCCTGAAAAACCCCATCTTTAAATTTGCATTATTTTCTAGGTGCAAAGTATGGATTATAAAATGAGCCTGTTCAGTAAGCCCTCCATACAATGCCATCTTAAAGTGCAGTCAAACCAAGATGCCATTGTTGTACAATAGTGCGCACCAAATCGTTTGAGAAAAGGAGACTACTTTAATGCCCCATGTCAAATAAACTAATGATCCAAGTCCACATTCCAATGCAGAGGTGTCCACTACAAATATGCACCAATGACATTCCTAATCTTCTGTACTCTAACTAAAAGATAGTCACCCATTCACCAGCTTGTGGTGCCCTAAACATGGGCAGATGTGGGTGCCACTATACCACTGTGAATGTTGCCCTTAACTACGGATACACGAAGAGTGTCGGTTTCTGATGTGAAGACACTGCAGACTGTTAGAAGCAAGGCACACAAAACAAATCTAAATAAATTACTATTCAGGGCCATTATACCTACCCAACTGCTCCCCTTTGAAGGGGTAAGAATGGACAGATGAAGGAGGCAAGTTAGTATACAACAGAGGTTACACATAAACTCACATGGAAGACATTTCACAAAAAAATAGACAAAAAGGAACAAGTTACTTACCTGTAACTGTTGTTCTCCAGCATGGGTCTGGCATGGATTCACATGCTCATGAATATTCCCCGTCGTCAGGCCGGGAATCCTCGGTAAAGAAAAAATCAGTATCAGTTCGTTTCTGATTGGTCTTGCGTAGTTGTAACCAATCACTGATCTCTGCGTCATACTGACCACAGCCAATGACTGCCCTCTACCTAAGCCCCGCCTCTGGCAGCCATCTTCAGATTTGGTAGCACGTGAAGAGGCAGTATGACCAAGTGAAGAGCCGCAGAGGGGTAGGCGGGAGGGTTCGCATGTGAATCCATGCCAGACTCATGCTGGAGAACAACAGTTACAGGTAAGTAACTTGTTCCTTCTCCAGCATGGGGTCTGGCATGGATTCACATGCTCATGAATATAAGAATAAATAGCAGTACACACATGCACAACCACGGGGGGTGGCAAAAGGCTCAACATTAAGCAATACAAAAAACTCAACATTAAGCATCTCTTACCTCCTCACCAGGCTCACCTTAAGCGAACAGGTTGCGCAGCACTGCTTGGCCGACCCTGGACTCCTCCCTGGAATCCCGATCGACGCAGTAGAATCTCGTGAAGGTGTGCGTCGACCTCCACGTAGCAGCCCTGCAGATGTCCAGCAAGGGCACACCAGATAAGAACGCCGTAGTAGCAGCGATCTCTCTGGTCGAATGGGCTCTCGGACGGCCTGGCAGCGGTCGGTTAGCCAACCGGTGGCAGTGCATGATGCAGCCGGAGAGCCATCTGGAAATAGAAGACTTCGAGAGAGCCTTCCCTTGATTCACAGGTCCAAAGTTCACGAACAGCTGTGATGTCCTCCGGAAACTCTTCGTGCGGTCCACGTAGAACTTCAGCGCTCTAGCCACATCCAGCGAGTGCAAAGTCCTCTCGGCCGGCGACGAAGGAGACGGGAAGAAAACAGGTAACACCAAGGGCTCGTTAAGATGGAAGTCCGACGGCACTTTGGGCATAAAGGAGGGGTGCGTCCTAAGCACCACCCTCGAGGCATGGAAAGTCAAGTACAGTGCTTTGCAGGATAGGGCCTGGATCTCTCCCACTCGTCGTGAGGAGGTAATGGCCACCAGGAATGCAGTCTTCCACGACACAAACTTCATTGGTGCGGAGTGCATCGGCTCGAATGGGGGCCCCCATGAGCCTGGTCAGCACCACGTTAAGTTCCCACGCCGGGGCCGGGGCCTTCACCGGCGGGAACGACCGGAACAGTCCTTTCATAAACTCTTTCACCAGTCGATGGGACCACAGGGACGTCCGTCCTGTGGTTCTGGTATATCTGGAGATCGCCGCCAGATGAATCTTAATGGAGGCATGGGCTAGCCCAGCGTTTGCCAGCGATAGCAGGTACGGCAGTACTTGAGGGGCCGTAATCCGTAGGGGGTTGATCTTCTGTGCTCGGCACCAGATAGAGAACCTCTTCCACTTATGACCGTAGCATTTGAGAATCGAGGACGCCCTGGCCTTTGCAAGAACCTCTCTGCAATCGGCCGGTATATCGTAGCCTCCAAACTCTAGCGCTGCAGGAGCCAGGCCTGCAGGTTCAGCGACGCCGGGTCGTGGTGGAAGATGGCGCCTCCTCCTCTGGAGAGAAGGTCTGCGTCCGCCGACAGTTTGATGGGAGGGGACGTTGACAAGTCCAGAAGGTCCGGGAACCAGATCTGCCTCGGCCACGCCGGTGCGACGAGGATCATCCTGCACCGGGACCTCTTGAGTTGGCTGATGAGTCGAAGCAGCAACGGAGGGAACGCATACAGGTATAGGCCGTCCCAGGGGAACGAGAACGCATCGCCCATGCTTCTCGGCTGGGGAAACCTGCTGGTGAACCTCTTGCACTTCGAGTTCGTCGCTGTTGCGAACAGGTCGATTTGGGGTTTGCCCCATCGTCGGAAGAGTTGATCCACCTGATCCTGGCGCAGTTCCCACTCGTGACACGCGCGCAGCTCCCTGCTGAGCGAGTCAGCGATGGTGTTGCTTTCTCCTGCCAGATGGAAGGGAACCAGGAACATCCCCTGGGCGACCGCCCAGTGCCACAGATCCTGTGCCTCCTTGGATAGGGCTTGGGATCTGGTGCCTCCCGGCTTCCGTATGGAAAACATTGTCGTGGTGTTGTCCGTGAAGATCCGCACCACCTTGCCCTTGAGCGACGGGAGGAACGATTTGAGAGCCCAGAAGACGGCTCGGAGTTCCAGGATGTTGATGTGCAGGAGCCTCTCCTCCGGGAGCCAGAGGCCTCTTGCGTGGAGATCTCCGGTGTGGGCGCCCCAACCTTCCAGGGAGGCGTCCGTCGTCACCGTCTCCAGGTACGCCGGCGTCTGAAAGTCCTTGCCCGCCGTGAGGTGCGCTCGAACGCCCCACCACTGAATCGCCCGCCGGAACACCTCGTTGAGGGGGACCCTGTCTTCGAAGGTGCCCGCCGCCTGCATCCAACGGGCGTCGAGAAATTCTTGAAGAGGGCGCATCCGTAGTCTGCAGAGGCGCACCAGGTAGATGCAAGAGGACATCATCCCCAGGAGGGACTTGATGGACCTCACCCTGGCCACGTCCGTGGCTAGCAGGCGCCGCACTCTGCCTAGAATCGTCTTCGTCCGTTCTTCCAACGGGGCCGCCAGGCGCCTCACTGTATCGAGCTTTGCTCCCAGAAACAGGGCCACCTGCGACGGCACCAGGTGGGACTTTGGGTAGTTTATGGCGAATCCCAGGTCTGTGAGTAGCTGGACGGTCCTCGCAGTGTGTTCGACGGCGAGTTCCCTCGTCCTTGAGCGGATGAGCCAGTCGTCCAGGTAGGGGTAGATGTGAATCCCCTGCAGGCGCAGCTGCGCCACCACTGGTGCTAGGCACTTGGTAAAGACCCTGGGGGCCGACTTCAATCCGAACGGCCGTGCTCTGAATTGGTAGTGGCGTCCCTGGACGACGAACCTGAGGAACTTTCGGTGACTTTTGAGGATGGGAACGTGGAAGTATGCATCCTCCAGGTCCAACGACGATAGAAAGTCGCCTTCCTCCAGCTGTCCCAGTACGTGCTGGAGGGTGACCATCCTGAACTTTTGTGATCTGATGTATTTTTTCAAACGACGAAGGTCCAGGATGTGGCGCCAGCCGCCCGTCTTCTTCCTGACGAGGAAGTACCTTGAGTACACCCCGGAGCCTCTTCGGGACAAGCTCGATGGCGCCTTTCCTGAGCATCGCCCGTACTTCCAACAGCAGTTGCGGGACGTGATTTTCCTTCCTGGCCACAGGTGGAACGTGAGGGCACTTCTTCAGGAATTCCATAGAGTGTCCTCTTGCCAGGGTATCCAGCACCCAACGGTCGGTGGAGATGGACTTCCACACGGCGACGAAATTCGTCAGCCGGCCTCCCACCGGGGTGCTTCGGTGGGGGCCCGAGACCACGGCTGGTTCAGTCCTGCTTGGAGGTGGTGGCCTTGCCGCCCTGGCCACCTTGCCGACGGCGGCGAGGCTCTCCCTGCTTGCTGCGACCCCTGTAGGCCTCCTGAGACGAGGAGCGTGCCGCCTGGCGGTAGGACGACGAGCCACCGCTGGATCCCTTGGAGGTACCCGGTCTGCCTCCGGAGCTCCGAAAGGGCCGTCGTTGCTGAAGGGTTCCTAGGGCGCGGGCCGTCTCCGTTTTTATGGCTTGGAGGGATTCGTCCACCGCCTTCCCGAACAAGTTGCTGCCGTCGAACGGCATGTCCAACACCCTGGTCTGGACGTCCTGACGGAAGTCAGTCGCCCGGAGCCAACCCCGTCGTCATAGGCAAACACCGTTGCCCAGCTGGCGGAACCCAGTATCGGCCATATCGGTTGCCACCGTTATGGCGTGGTCCGACGCCATCTCGCCCTCTTGCAGTATTTCCAGGGCCTCGGACCGCTTGTCGTCTGGCAGGAAGTCCAATATGGGGGCCAGCTTAAACCAGAGCTCCCTGTCGTAACGGGCCACGATCGCCAGGGCGTTGGCCGCTTTGATCGTCATCGCCGACGATATGACCCGCCGCCCCATGGCGTCCAACTTCTTTCCCTCGCCGCCCGGCGGGGAATTCAACGTCGAGGCTCCTGACCCCGCCGCTTTCTTCTTCGCCGCCGCCGAGACGACCGAGTCTGGCGTTGGCTGGGCCCTGAGGCACAGGGGAGCGGTTTCGGGGACCCGGTACTTCTTCTCGTACCGGTCCCGTTTGGCTGGTGCTGTGGAGGGATTTTTGAGAACCGACAGGCCCTCCTCCCAGATGTCATCGATTAGAGGCACCGCGATGACAGGCTTCCTCTTGGCCTCCCGGCGCTGATAGAGGAAACCTTCCTTTTTCTGCTCCTCCGGGCAGAGCTGGAACAATTCGGACGCCCTGGCGATCATGGCGTGGAATGAGCCAATCTCGTCGGGCGGCGAGGCCCGTGCGACGGGAGACGAGAGACCCGTTCCGTCGCCCTCAGAACCCATCGTCGAGCCCAACGCACCGTCATCTCCCGACTCCTGGGAGGAAGAGGAGGGAACTGTAGGCCTTACGGGGGCGAGCGGAGGAGAGGGTTGGGTCCTCCGTCGTTTGTTCTGAGGACTTCCCGACGGGCCAGGTTGCGGGTCCTCCGGCCTGGGCCGTGGGAATCTCGTCCTTATCTCAGAGCATAAGGACTGGATCGCAGACAAAATGGCCACCGTCCATCCTGAGGCCTAGGTTCCGGCCGCGCCGGAAGGGAAGGCTGCTCTTCCACGCCATCGTCGTCTTCCTCGGTTATCTCCCGAGGATCTTCCTTACGGGATCGAACCTTCTCGAATTGAACTTCGAGGCTCCTCACGGCCTCGGTCAGTTCCTCCTCCGAGGCTGACTCCGAGCTCAAGGAGGCTACCGTGCCCCCCCTCGCTTCTTCCACCATGGCGGCCACGACGATGGGCTGAAAAGAGGATTCCCTCCTTGGCGGCAGGGAAACTCTAGTCCCGGAGGCAGTCTCCGCTGGCGGGGTCTCTGCCGGCTTGGCCAGAGTCGCTGCGATCGCCTCGATAGAGGCCTTTGCCTGCTGGGTATGGGCCTTCACCACCTTAGGTGCGTCCCGGGCGTTCTCCTTCGGGGAAGGGGCGACGCCTCGCTCCCCCTCTTCCGAGATCGGACGGGGCTTCTCCCGAAGCTTACCCGGGGTCTCGGACTTCCTCTTCCCCGAACCGGAGCGCTGGCTCGTGGTTGACGGTGCCGGGGAAGGTGCGCCCTGCCTGGCGACCGAAGAGCCCAACCTTTCGGCGCTCCCGGAGCCAGCGGACTCGCGGCGCTTGGCCTGGTGTTGGGCCCCCATCGCCGGGGCGCCCGCAGAGGACTTAGAAGCCCGCTCGGACCCTTTCTTCTTCTTCTCACCCGTTGAGCCCTTCTCCAACCAGCTGGCGAGACGGGATCGACAGTCCCTCATGGTCCGCTTCGACAAGTTCTTGCAGAACTGGCAGTCCTTCTCTACATGAGGCTTGTCCCCATGAAGACAGTAGAGGCATCACGAATGTTCGTCTTCCTTAAACACATTCTGCAGCCCGCATCCAGGGCAGCTGCAAAACAGTTTGGGTCCGGGCGACGAACTCACATCCTGGGCCATCTCGAACTAGGCCGCGAATCTTCTGGAATCCTCCAAGAAGTTGATTCGACGAAATCTTCACCCTTGAGGGGCCTAGGAAAATCCTGCAACGGGTAGCCGTTAACGGGAGTAGAAACGGTGGAGCTTGAGGCTCGATTAACCGAAAAAATGTGAAAATTCACCTGAAAAAGCGCGAAACACGCAGTAAAAGCTCGAGAGCTAAGCACGAGGACTCCCAACACTTGAACGTGCGGTAAAAATCTGAAGATGGCTGCCAGAGGCGTGGCTTAGGTAGAGGGCAGTCATTGGATGTGGTCAGTATGACGCAGAGATCAGTGATTGGTTACTACTACGAAAGACAGAAACGAAACTGATACTGATTTTTTCTTTACCGAGGATTCCCGGCCTGACGACGGGGAATATTCATGAGCATGTGAATCCATGCCAGACCCCATGCTGGAGAAGCTTATTTAACACGTAGACACATTTTGAGGAAATACGATTTAAACATACTCTTGGTTGTATATTTCATTAATCACTAAAAGTCAAAACAATAAACTTAATTAAATTTCATCATGCATTTGCTTGGCTCTTACCAATTCACTTGCAAGTGTCAAAACTCCAGACAAGTAATCTTCAATATCGAGATGAAATCCTTTTTCTCTATCAGACTCAACTAAAAGTTAAGAGAAGCCGCAGTTACTTCATCAGTGTTTGATCATCTATGACACATTACACCACTACTGTTTCAAAAACAACCTGAGAAAACCCCTCCCTCTTCTGTTAATCTCTCTTCCAGAACGTTCTCTTTACTCTTTAAGTGCTTGTTCCAAATTCTTTCGAAGCCATACTGTTCCTTGAGGTGGTCAGGATTGTGATTTGCAGAGTTTAGAAAAATACCCACCCCTTCATTGAAATCACAATGGGGCATTTTTAAGTAACTGTACTATACAATCTTTTTCAAACAGTTTAAAATGCCATTACTTATTGGAATGCTAGCACCAATACGCATTGACAACGAAGAGCACTTAAAGAGGCTCAGAATGGAACAAAGACACTACAGTGGACCACATAAATGACAGACATTTGAGGAATTGAAAATGGCCATATGTACCGCACCAGTGTTGGGGACCCCAGACTACAAAAGGGAACTCTTCCTATTTTCCCACACCAACGGTGTAGTGATGAGAGCAGTTCTGACTCAGAAGACAAGCATGGCCCGTAAGCCAATTGCTTACTACAGTGGACAGCTTGACCCAGTGATGACTGGACATTCTCTGTACGATCAATCATTGGCTGCTGCAACCTTCGCAATGGAGAAGAGAGCATCAGTAGTGACAATGGGGTGCACCTCCACTCTTTAGTGGCGCACGCCCCGTTTGCGATACTGCACAAGCCAAACAGCACACTGACCACGCAGGGATCATCAGGGTATGAAGTCATACTATCCAAGTCAGGATTGAGGATTGTAAGGTGCAAGACTGTAAACCCAACATTATTTTTGGCAGATTTCTACCAACCAGGAGACTATGCCCATGACTGCGCAAAGAACATAGAACTGTTCAGTGAGACACGCAAGGTGGAGGAGGATGCACTTGAAGGGGGTATTGGGGGGAGGGGGTGGGGAAAGAGGGGCAGATATGCTTTACATGACGGTTCATCGACCATTAACCAGACTAATGGGGTCAGGAGGACAGGAACTGCTGTAGTGAGATTAAAAGAGGACGGGACAAGTGAGGTGGTTGTGGATGCACGATTACCATCTCATTACTCAGCACAAGCAGCAGAAGTAGTGCTCTCATATTGACACTAGAACACAGCAAAAGGGTGACAATTTACTCTGATAGCGCGTACATATCATCAACAGTACATTCAGGATTGGTGCGATGGCTATGGGGAGGGTTGAGAAGGGCAGATGGGACCCCAGTGCAACATGTGCTCTTGTTAGGCAAACTAATTGATGTGATCACCTATCTCAGAGAACTAGCATTGGTGAAGTGCCAGGCATACACCAAAGGGGGAAGACTCAATATCAAGGAGAAATGAGGCAAGAGACTGAGGCCAAGTGCGCAGCCTATTTTGGGGACCTGTGGGAACTGACAGAGACCCAACGCCCTGGGAGGAGTGAGACACATGTTGATGAGGGAAGGGTACAACCATCTACCAGAAAAACAAATTGTGGAACTACAGGGAGCTGCACCACGAGAGAAGAGAACTCTGGGTAAAGAGAGGATGTTCTATGTCCCCTACAGATGCCTTGTGGCGACAGAATAACAAAGGGAACGTGGTAATGCCATTGGCCTTACTGAAAAAAGCACTGGCACAGCTACATTATCCAACACACACAGGGAAAGAGGTCATTGCTGCACGAATTGGACAATCATGGTTCTGTCCAAATTTGAATGAGCATGTAGAAAATGTCATTAGTACCGGTTTAATGTGCCAGCAGTTCACTGCTGCGCACACCCTGAGAGTTGTGAGAGGAGCCATACCAAGACCGGAAGGGCCATTTTTGCATCTCCACGTGGATATGATCCAAGTGTGTCAAGGATACACTACATGATAGTGGTTGTCTGACCATTCTCCAGGTGGATTGAGGCTGGGGTCTGTTCACATGCTGACGCTCTTAGAGCAGCAAAGTGTTGGTCCGGGAGGTTTTTCCAAGATGGGGAGTGTGTGAGGTCCTGCAGTCTGACAACAGCCTTCACTTTGCCAATTAACTGTTTCAACATATCACCACCCTGCTACGAATCAAACACAAATTTGCCTGTGCGTACTACCCGCAAGCAAATGGGGTGTGTGAACACCTCAATTGACTCCTGAAGGAGTGCATTGCCAAAACTCGGCACAGCACCAAAAATAACTGGCTACACTGCCTACCTACCATTGGCACTGTTTGAACTGTGCAATAAGCCAGGGTCCGACCTCCATTTAACACCCCACGAGGTGGTGACAGGACAGCGCATGAATCTACCCCTGGCTCCTCCCACTAGGACACTCAAAGATTGTGAGAGTAGTGCAGAGATACTTGGGCAAGAGATGTATGATTCTGTTAATTACCTGGTTTCAAGTGCGTCTTTTCTCTCTCGCCAGATATAGCAGATCCGGGGCACGCCTGAAGACAACGAAGAAAACAACTGCAGCGATACAGATTCTGATATTAACTTTGAACATTCAGTAAGAGTGGGAGACTTGGTGCTCCTAAGAAACTTTGTGAGGTCCTATGAATCTAGGAAGTTCCATTTCTTTTTTACAGAGTGCAGGCCTTGACGGACAAAGCTGTTAGACTTGAAGGGAGAAACGCCTGGAATCACATCCAAGATATCAAGCCTTACAAAGTGGCGGCCACACCTGGCAACGAGGGAGGAGCGATCGACAGGGCCAATGCAAAAGATCTCCAACTACAAGAGCGCACAAACATTCCTGATTTAGGGAAACCTGGCCATCCTATGGTCCAACGCTCCCAAGCAGCGAGAGTACAAACAGACACTTGTGTGCGTAGATGTCATGATGCCTACCTCCAAGGAGCCAGGTCCGACCCAGCAACACCAGAGGCAGGCATCATTTCCCCCAGGGGAGTGCCAGCGGGCCCAAACTGGGGCCCTTTGGACGCAGTCCTGGCGCCTTAGGCGCCAGGCTCATGTTGGACCTCTGTCCTGGCGCCTTAGGCGCCAGGCTCATAAAGCTAGACATGTGTTCAAGTGTTTTAATGTGCACTTACCTGATGCAGACCATGCTGCCACATCCAGGCCCTCTTGAGGCCTGAATAGGAACTACTTTACCTGTGGGACTACTTTCCACCCGGGTGTGGTCGGGGAAGGATACATACCTGATCGGAGGAAGGATACACACTTGGAACTTCTTCCAAAGCTATTTAAACCACACCCGATCAGCAACTCACGCTTCGCGTTGTTCTGCTCCTCGCAGCTGGACGCTCACCGTGTCAGCTCCTGCATCTGGACTTCAGCCATGCCTGTCAGCATCCTGGGTCACCTGCAAAGAGAGACAAGAGACCTACCAGCTAATCTGCACCACGGAGACATCACTGACGATCCTGAAAGGGAAGACATCATTTTTAAAACCATTTTGTTACGATCGCTGCAGCGCTGCATTTCACTCACCTTTCCTGGGTTCCTCCATCTTCAGCAGCGATCATCCGGATACACAGCCACTTCCCAGAGCCTAGAGAAAAAGACAAGAATAAGAGGTGAGAGAAGGAAGGGAATAGGAAAAGCTCAGTTTCCTTCTAAGACTTACCTGTTGCGTCATTCCCATTTCATTTCGGGTCTTGCTGCTTCCAAGCGGGACCCCGGCCCCTATGGGGAAAAAAGACAAAGACATTAGATGAGCGAATGCAAAAACATTACCCGAGCGCTCATCTTTGACTTACCAGATCTTTACTGGAACTGCACGTTTCACTTCGGGTCGGCGCCATATCTCCGGCATTCCGAACCCCGGCCCCTATGGGGAAAAGACATCAACATCAGCGCTTTGTTGCAAGAAGTCTCCAAAGGAATCTTCATTCATCACCTGAAAAAGACAATGAACATTATTATTTAAAGCTTGAACTTTTGAACTTGCAACAGAACTTTTACAGCGCCTTACCAGTATAATCAAGCTTACCTGAACCCCCATCCAACCTCAATCCAGTGAAGTAACTGGGTTCAACGCGCCCCTGCGTCAGAAGCAGGATGGAGAGCTCGTCCTTTCAGACCCTAAGGTGAGACTTCACGGGGAATCGTGGAAGGGTATCGTGGAGGGTTGGAAGAGAGTGGGAGGCTTGAGCATAACTCAGTCAGTAGGTAATACTCCCTTTTCACGCATAGGGGAATATTCCTGTGAGCCGGAGAAGCCAGAGTACAGGGGCCCTTCCTGTCCATCTTCAGAGTCCTGCGCTTCACCATTGAAGAAGCATCAGCACTCGAAGCCAGACCAATGCCTCCGTGGGAATCAGGTGAGCGTTACAGAACGCGAAGCCTACCCACAATTTCCCACCCGGGCGCTATGGAGACTTCCGAGACTGACCAGCTGGCCCAGCTTTTGGGGGAATTACGGGCAGAGGTGCACTCAGCCCGCCAGGAGACTAACGCTCTCAAAAGAGAACTGATCTTATCTAAGGAAAGAACTGATGACCTAGCCAAAAGGTTATTACAGGCCCAGGCAGGGCACACTCCTTTACCTAATTCCGGAGACATTTCCACATCAATGGGTTTGAGTAACCCGGTACAAATGAATCTACCTGGACACATGCCTTTGGCCCCACCTGAAAGTTTTGCGGGGGATCCCAAGAAATATGCCGTCTTTATGAACCAATGTCGTTTACACTTTCTATGCAGACCCGGAGCCTTCCCTAACGACCAGACCAAGGTAGCCTTTATACTATCTTACCTCAGTGGCAGCGCTGCCGATTGGTCTATTCCATTGGTAAATCAGGATGATCCCATTCTCCAGAATTTTCAGGGCTTCCAGGCCAGCATGGAAAGATTGTTCGCTCGACACTCTCAAGCACTTTCTTCGAAATTGTCCAGTTAAACCGCTTAAGAAGGTGGTTGGAGCTACTGATAATGAATTAGTGACACCTGATTCGGGAAACGACCTAGCCCGGCAAGCGTAGGGGTCCGCTTGCCGAGCTTGAAAACTAACTCTTTGACCTCGCATTTCGTCATGCCAATGGTGCTCGTGGACCCAAAACAGCCTCAGCAGTTGCATGCTATAAAAGCATACATCGACAGTGGAGCTATTGGAAATTACATAGACCGTGAATTGGCTTCCAGGATTAAGCTTCCTCTCCGCCCGAAAGTAACCCAAGGTGTCATTACTACAGTAGATGGAACCGAAATAGCCTCAGGGCCTGTAACGCATTCCACTGTTGAAGTGACACTGGTGGGTCAGGATGGACATCGGGAAGCAATCGTGTTTGATGTGATCAAGGCCCCACAATTTCAAGTAATTCTTGGAATTCCTTGGTTAGAAACACATAATCCCAGAATTGACTGGCGAGCAAAGAAGATAAGTTTTCCTGATTGTGAACCAACTTGTTATCCAAGAAATCCAGCTATGGGTCTAGCCACAGCAACTTCCACCCCTGTACAGCTACCGTCAGAATACCAAGAATTCCAAGACGTTTTTCAGAAAGAACAGGCTAACACGTTACCTCCCCATCGGTCTTATGATTGCCAGATCGATCTGGTACCCAATGCTCAACTACCTTGTAGTAGGATTTATGCTCTTACGGAACCTGAGAACCTGCATTTGCGTCAGTATTTAGATCAGTACCTAGCCAATGGTTTTATTCGCCCATCCAAGTCTCCTGTCTCTTCAGCTCTGTTCTTCGTGCCAAAAAAAGAAGGCGACCTTAGAACGTGTATAGACTATCGCGCCCTAAATCAAATAACGATTAAGAATCGTTATCCTCTGCCCTTGATCCCTGAGCTTATCGACCAGGTGAAAGACGCTTGTGTGTACACCAAGTTAGATCTCCGAGGAGCTTATCACCTGGTGCGCATAAAAGAAGGTGACGAATGGAAGACTGCATTCCGCACCAAATTTGGGCTCTTCGAATATCAGGTGATGCCCTTCGGTTTGTGCAATGCACCTGCCGCCTTTCAGTACTTTATGGATGATGTTCTTCGGGAACTTATCGATGTCTGCGTCATTGTTTACATTGACGACATCCTGGTGTACTCTTCTTCAGAATCTGATCACAGAAAACAGGTTAGGGCAGTTCTTGAGAAACTGCGCCAGCACAGACTATTTGCAAAACTCGAAAAATGCGTTTTTCATACCACAGAAGTTGAGTTTCTCGGATTCATCCGGACACCGCAAGGAGTCCGAATGGACTCGCGAAAGGTGGACGCCATCCTGAAATGGCCATCTCCAAGCTCGGTGAAGCGAGTTCAGAGCATGCTCGGCTTTGCCAATTTCTATCGAAGATTCATCCCGGAATTTTCCCGAACAGTCCAACCCATCACCGCTCTCCTAAAGAAAAACAAATGCTTCGAATGGACTGTTGAGGCCGAACAAGACTTCCAGGACCTGAAAACCAAATTCACCTCTGCACCTGTATTGAAGCACCCGCACCCAGATCTCCCGTACATAGTGGAAACCGATGCTTCCAGTTCGGCCATGGGAGCTGTCCTGTCGCAAAGAGACCCAAAAACTAACCAACTACACCCAGTGGCCTTTTGGTCCAGAAAATGTTCTCCTCCTGAAATCAACTACGCAATTACCGATAAAGAGTTACTGGCCATCAAATCTGCTTTCAAGGCTTGGCGTCACTACCTTCTCGGGGCAAGACACACCATCACCGTAATTACGGACCACAGAAACTTACAGTATTTAAAGACGGCCAAAGCTCAATCTTCACGACAACTCTGATGGGCTCTATTCTTTGCGGAATTTGATTTTGTAATTACCTATCGCCCTGGCTGCAAGAATGGAAAAGCAGAAGCCTTATCCCGGATTGGCATGGAAGAACCTAATTCGAGCTTAGAACCTGTGCCCATCATACCTGAGCAAAGAATCTTAGGCTTAACTTCATTGCAATCTATTGAGGACATCCAAACGCAAGTAAAACAACTTCTAGACTCTTCAACCTTACTGGAATGGAGTCAAAAGGGTCCTCATTACACCGTTAAGGATGACTTACCCTACTTCCAGGAGCGGTTGTTTCTGCCAAGTAAAGAATTGCAAGAACTTGTTATTGCCCATCATCATGAATCTTTAATGGAAGGACACCCTGGTATCGCTAAAACGGAGGAAAAAATCAAACGCCACTTCTGGTGGCCTTCTTGGAGAAAAGAAAGTCTTTTGTACTGTCTTGTGGAATTTGCGCCCAAAACAAGGCTCAAAAGAAAAGGCCAGCCGGCCTACTTCAACCCTTGGATATTCCACCGGCACCATGGCACACCCTGTCAATGGACTTTATAACAGATCTGCCTCCTTGTGCTGGTTACAACACAATCCTTGTAATTGTGGACCTATTCTCCAAAATGGCCCACTTTATCCCTTTAAAGGGTTTGCCTTCAGCTTCCACCTTGGCCAAGGAATTCCTGGAGAATATAGTTTGCATACATGGTTTCCCTTCCATTTTAGTCTCGGATCGTGGAAGTCAATTTATCTCACATTTTTGGAAGAAGTGTTGCCAACTAGCACAAATAGATGTGCGGTTATCCACCAGCCACCACCCCCAGACCGACGGACAAACCGAGAGAACCAATCAGACTCTCGAGCAATATCTTCGGTGCATGTTACACCAATCCGAGTTAAATTGGAAAGACATCCTTTGGATCGCAGAATATGCATACAACAATTCAGTGCATTCTGGAACCGGACAAACCCCCTTTTATACTTTGTATGGTCACCATCCTCGGACCTCTGATCTAGATCCACCTCTGACCCTGGAAATGCCCGCAGTAAATCATCTGCATTCCACAATAACCCGAGCCTTCAAAGAAGCTGCAACTCATTTACAGCAAGCCAAGAAAAAGTATAAAGAAAACGCTGATTTGCACCGAAGTAAAACTCCTCCTTACCAAGTAGGAGACCAGGTATGGCTAGCAACTAAACATTTACCCCTCAAGGGCCCGCGAACCTTCAATCCCAGATTCATAGGACCTTATCCCATCAAAGCTATAATCAACCCAGTGGCCTTTAAACTGGATCTACCGTCCAACATGCGTATTCATCCAGTTTTTCATGCATCACTTTTGAAGCCAGTACAACCAGGAACCCGATTGTCCAAGCCTCCAGATCCAGTTCAAATTGAAGGGGAATTAGAATTCGAAGTTAAAGACATTTTAGACTCCAAGGTGGTAAAGTCGAAACTCTTCTATCTTGTTGACTGGAAGGGATATGGACCTCAGGAGAGATCGTGGGAGCCTAGTAACCATGTCCACACACCTCGATTAGTACAAAGGTTTCACCGGAGATTTCCGAACAAGCCCAAACCCCCGGAGGGAAGAACCTTGGGAGGGGCCTTGAGGAGGGGGGGGGGCGTTACTGTCATGATGCCTACCTCCAAGGATCCAGGTCCGACCCAGCAACCCCAGAGGCAGGCATCATTTCCCCCAGGGGAGTGCCAGCGGGCCCAAGCTGGGGCCCTTTGGACGCAGTCCTGGCGCCTTAGGCGCCAGGCTCATGTTGGACCTCTCTCCTGGCACCTTAGGCACCAGGCTCATAAAGCTAGACATGTGTTCATGTAGCTAGACATGTGTGCAAGTGTTTTAATGTGCACTTACCTGATGCAGACCATGCTGCCACATCCAGGCCCTCTTGAGGCCTGAATAGGAACTACTTTACCTGTGGGACTACTTTCCACCCAGGTGTGGTCGGGGAAGGATACACACCTGATCGGAGGAAGGATACACACTTGGAACTTCCTCCAAAGCTATTTAAACCACACCCGATCAGCAACTCACGCTTCGCGTTGTTCTGCTCCTCGCAGCTGGACGCTCACCGTGTCAGCTCCTGCATCTGGACTTCAGCCACGCCTGTCAGCATCCTGGGTCACCTGCAAAGAGAGACAAGAGACCTACCAGCTAATCTGCACCACGGAGACATCACCGACGATCCTGAAAGGGAAGACATCATTTTTAAAAGCATTTCATTACGATCGCTGCAGCGCTGCATTTCACTCACCTTTCCTGGGTTCCTCCATCTTCAGCAGCGATCATCCGGATACACAGCCACTTCCCAGAGCCTAGAGAAAAAGACAAGAATAAGAGGTGAGAGAAGGAAGGGAATAGGAAAAGCTCAGTTTCCTTCTAAGACTTACCTGTTGGGTCATTCCCATTTCATTTCGGGTCTTGCTGCTTCCAAGCAGGACCCCGGCCCCTATGGGGAAAAAAGACAGACATTAGATGAGCGAATGCAAAAACATTACCTGAGCGCTCATCTAGGACTTACCAGATCTTTACTGGAACTGCACGTTTCACTTCGGGTCGGCGCCATATCTTCAGCATTCCGAACCCCGGCCCCTATGGGGAAAAGACATCAACATCAGCGCTTTGTTGCAAGAAGTCTCCAAAGGAATCTTCATTCATCACCTGAAAAAGACAATGAACATTATTATTTAAAGCTTGAACTTTTGAACTTGCAACAGAACTTTTACAGCGCCTTACCAGTATAATCAAGCTTACCTGAACTCCCATCCAACCTCAATCCAGTGAAGTAACTGGGTTCAACGCGCCCCTGCGTCAGAAGCAGGATGGAGAGCTCGTCCTTTCAGACCCTAAGGTGAGACTTCACAGGGAATCGTGGAAGGGTATCGTGGAGGGTTGGAAGAGAGTGGGAGGCTTGAGCATAACTCAGTCAGTAGGTAATACTCCCTTTTCACGCACAGGGGAATATTCCTGCGAGCCGGAGAAGCCAGAGTAGAGGGCCCTTCCTGTCCATCTTCAGAGTCCTGCGCTTCACCATTGAAGAAGCATCAGCACTCGAAGCCAGACCTTCGCCTCCGTGGGAATCAGGTGAGCGTTACAGTAGACAGCAGAAATAAATTTACATGACATAACCCTTTTTCCGCACACACATGTTGTGAAGAAGTAATTGATATTTTGTGCACCCGACAGCTGTTGTCAGAATTGTGTATGGAATTTCCTTGATGTTTCCTCCCATTAATCACCCCGAAGCATTTTGCAACCAGTTTGTCCACTCTATCAGAAGACCCAGACGCTTTAGAGCACGATCCCCTGAAGTACATTTCCTTGCTTTCATTGACTACCTAGCACAAACTCTTCCCCAACTTGAATTCAGTGCATACCCCGTCCTACCCACATTGAGAAACCCTCAGTAAGAAAGGTCTGGGAGGAGGTTTTTATTTTTGCCCTTAGTGATTTAGTTCACGGAGCTTGAGGGTACTGACGAGTACTAACCTATTAACGCATTTCTTGCGATTTTCAGGCGGGCAACTTTATTGTCTCATCACCTGCAAGGATCTAGCAGCCTAAGTGGTTATGGGTGGGCTAATAAAGACGGTTGTCATCGTGATGAAACTATTAATACCCAGTGGAATAATGGGGGTGGTCCTGTAGCAATTATTTGTAATGATGAGCATTACCGCTGTACCCCCTACTAACATTTCCCAGACCCAAGCAGGAAGGCCTACCGTGTCAGAGGGACGGGGAGACACTGCTGCCAAGGTAAGAAGAGGTAAACACAGTGTTAATGCAGACATGAAGGGAGTAAACATATCTCTCAGACGCAGCATGGGTAACCAACAACATGTGGTGTAAACACATGTACAAGGTTGGTAGAGACACCACCGGTGAGAGCTGCTATGTCTGCTCTTTAATCCTCTATGCCTTGCGTGCCTCGAGAACATTAATTTGCACTGAAATACCTTCGGCAAAAGCGCAATGCTTGATGCATCTCGAAATGTTCCAAACACGAGGAAGATTCCAAAGGAAGACAGCAACATTGAGATGGATGTCAAAAGGGACGTTCCCCTAAGAAGACAGTTAAATGAAGACATTAGCCATGATGAACAATTACTGTAGCTCAGTGAGGAGTTGCAATACATAACAGAAGGGCCAGAAAAAGGGGAAACCAAGGCTATCACACTGAAGGAGTTGCCATGCCCATGGACAAGAGTAAAGAAGATAGGACGAGAGCCTGGTTGCTGGGAAAGACCACAGATATGATCTATGGACGTGTATACACTAACAATGGCTGGGAAGATGGAGTGGAAGGAAGCAAAGCACTGACCCTCGCCAATGCACCAGTAAGCAAGGTGTAAGAGGAAAATTACAAGTGCCTTAAGGAGTGGGACATTAGTGTGAAGTTAGCGACTTGGGTGGAGAATGAAGCTGGACCACCGCCAATAATTCCCCTGAAGACACCGGCCCTGTGTTACCAGCACAACAGTGATGAAGAAGTTGATGAAAATGTACGATGTAAGGCGGTTGAGATCATTCCAGCGATTACAGCAGGAACAGCAGTACTCGTGGACCACTATTGGGCGTGTGGATCTAAAGCATATGAGAAACTGCAACCGAATTGGGGAGGAGTATGTTCATTGGTGCACATCAACATGCCTTCTTTGGTGGTACCCAAGAAAGACGTGAAGCTTGACGACTTCCCGAAGATGGAAAACAACAGAAGGAAGAAATCACTGAATATAGCACCAACAGCCCACACAAATGAAGAAGAGAAACGGACAGCACCGAGACGAGTGAAAAGAGGGGGGGATGGGCTACCTCAAGAAAATCAGAAGCAGCCTTGGACGAAGTACCAGCACACCACAGATTGTTTAGCAGGACACAGATGTTCTTTGCATCACTAATACCAGGAATACAGACATAGACAAATGCCAAATTTTTACAAATAACACGCTGGGAGTTAATGAGTTCAACGCCATAAAAGAGCTCCGAGCACCAAGGTTTGTGGCGCTCCAGAATAGATATGTTCTGGACCTCCTCACGGCAATGGAAGGAGGAGTTGGCGCAAAGATCGGGAGTTCAAGTTGCACGTTCAGACCTGGTAACAAAGATAACAGAACTCTCTCAGATGCAGTTGCACAGCTGGCACAGATGCATGTAAAGATGGAGGACGAGGAACGGGGAAGGACAAGAGCTGGCTAGCATATCTATGGTCATGGACGCAATCATGGCTGGCGGATGGACTGAAGGTGATAACTGGAGTACTAAGAGTAGCATCACTGTGAGGGATCAAGATCTGCATTGCAAGATGCAAAAGAACAGCAGAAGCAGCGTTCGGAATGCAAGTACGGATGGACATGAGCATAGGAGGAACGATGGATGACATTGTGAAAGAAAGACAGACAGACTAAGGGAGAAGATAGCGATGTGTGACCTGTTTCCAGCAGGAATAAAGGTGGAGAATCCCTGTGATCCAAGGAAGTACGAAGGGAAGTGTGTTTGGTGCAACCCGGAAGGAGCATGCACCTACATGTACTGCTCCATTGATGATCAAGTAAACTGGCCAAAAGAAGACGAATGGTTCTTTCGTGGTGTGTTCAACAAGTCGATCAGAGGGAAAACTGAAGAGAAATCTACCCCTGGCCCCCTCCTCCCCCCAAACGCATTAACAGGAAGAAGAGCAGAAACAATAATGAACACACTCACCATTCAGCACCAGTCCCCAGTGCACCCATGGGTGACAAATATGCTGAAGGGTACCCACTCCGTCAACCCTACAACCGAAAAGCAACACAAACCTTGCCCAGAGTAGATGAAGAGACACTGATCGCTGTCAAATTGAAAGTCTCGACTAAAGCACTAAGAAGACGTGCATGAAGAACATGTGCCATCCGCACACTAAATCACCCACAGACATGATTACATGAAGTACAGGGATGCACAGATCTGTAGTTGGAGGACAGCTACACATGCATATTGTAATTTATTTTATTATTTTGTCACTAGGTTACACGTATACCTCCATGCAGAAAACGGCAAAGTGAAAGATTCAGAGCTTGCAGATGCTTACATGTGAATATCTCTGGAATTGTAAAAGTATTTGGACCACCTGACAACGCTATAACTAATTAATTCATGCATTATAAAATGGCGCACTGTGGAAGCCATGCATGGCTTCAGGAAAATCACAGCAAAGTACAGCTCTCAGTGAAACAAGTGGCGCTGAGACTCCACGCAAACAATGGAAGTGCACCTTGAAATCCAGGCTCTTAGCCAAGGTCTTTTGCTGAAGGTAAAATTCCCTGTGTTGAACGACCGTAAACCCAGGCGCAGACAGCATTATTACTTCTTCATAATATATGACTAATTCAGAGCAGAGAAGGCCAGGAGCACAGTGGCATCACACGTGGTTCAGCAGAGCTGACAGGAAGCCAAGACCTGCCTCTGGGAACGAAGGACAATTTCGCAAAAACCCAGACATCATAACAGAAGGCCTGCATGTTGCATTGGAAGCAAGTGCAGTCTGACCCAGTGGTGGTTCACACACAATTATGATGCAGAAGAGACAGTTACTTTTTTACCTTGAAAAGGTTCATTTCGGGCTGATAAATTCTATCCCAGGACTGGGGGGGCATCAGCTCTAACCAATTACCATTCAGGACCCTGGAAGTGGGGAGCTATGCACACTAAACCAATCCTCCGACACTAAGACCAATGAGAATAACCTCTATAAGGGAGCTATATGTGGCCTATTACTGAACACCCAATTACAGGGCGAGATGGGTTTCTGGGAACTGGCCCAAGCTGTGATGTCAGCATGGTACTGTGTGATACAAAACTGTCCTGCAAGCCAGTTTGAGAGCGTGCTAGGATTTTTCTTCCCTGCGCACATCCCTGTGATTTTTTGGCCATAATAAACTACAGTTGAATTTGCTGCTTGTTTGGACCTGCATTCCTTTTTGGCAAAGGGGGGGGGGGGGTGTTGGGCCTCCCATGAGTTCTGGTCCCAAGGGACTCCTAGCAGCCCCCACTCAACCTGGGAGTTCCCTCCAACCCAACAACAGTTAAAAATGGGAGCACACATTCTGCATGGACTCTGGAATCGTAATGGAGTCCTTAGGAACAGACTCCCAAAACAGATCACTGTTAATACAGTTTGTCAGATAAAAAGCACATTAGGGATATTTTTACACAGCCCTCTGTTGAGGGGCGTAAACGTGTCTATTCTAAGGGAAAGACAGAGTTCCAACCAAAACCTATACCAAACTATAGGTAGCAATTGCAGAGCATTCATGTCACACCCAAAAGAAAGGGGAAGGGAGATGGATAGGTACATTTTGTGGCTAATACATAACGCAAAAGAGGAAACTACACACAATATACTGAAAAATAATCTTTATCATAAGGTTACACATAATTCACACAAGGTTCAAATAAGGACTTTGAACTAGATCTTACACACTTTCATTTTCAGTGGAAAAAAACTTTAGTTGAAGTGATTGTTAAGGTGATAGTTTAATGTAACAAACCCTTAAAATTCACTTCTGAAATTATCATTGAAATCACAGAAAACTAAAGCACAGTTTTCACAGTCGTGGGCCGTCGACACATTGGAAGGCGGGCAAGGGCACTGTGAAAGGCCATCCCCCAGGCAAAGTAGCCACTGGGCCTGTCCTGTGGCCGAGCCCATTGGCAACTTTACCCCCATAAACAGGCCCATGGGTAAATTACATACACTAAGCATTCGTCTACAATATGTTTGGTAGAGGTCTTCAATATACCAAGAGATTTTTGTAGTCTGATAGGTTGTTTTCTATGATGTATGCAAGTCATATGCAAGGTCATCATTGTTCTCTAGCTTGCAAGGCTCTCTGGATGACAGCTTTTCAAAAACACATTGCTTTGCTGGGGTTCTCTTAGTGTTGGTGTTCCTTGGAACAGAAAGTACAAACAGGTCACTTATTCAAATCCCAAAAATGTTTATTAAGTTTATAATTGTTCCTTTTCTGTACCCAAATATGTGTCAGCCCACACACATGAAATACCCTTACTGGGAAGATTGCAGGATCGCTGTTGGTGATGGTTTCAATGTTTGTATGAAATACATTGCAGTTTGAAGAAAAAGGTTTAGAAAATTCTTTGCCAATCAATAGACGAAACTTATAAAGTGCAGGCTCGCCCCATGTCGGAGGCAAGCATTTAACACGTGAGCTATCCACTGATTAACTATTGACATGTATTTTCCAGGTTTAGCCATGCTTAAGGGCACGTTATTTGAGTGATATTCCCAAGCCGTGAATGCTCGATGCAAGTGCAAATTCATATTTATTAAAAGGCAAGAACCATTTTAGAAAGCATTCAGAGTGGCAACGAGAAAGAATTCACAATGCACAATGAAGGACAGAGAAATGTGTTCGCTTGGAAGACTTGGATGGGCCCCATGTTATGGAACACAGCGGCCACATAGCATAAATAAACTCTCCGATTGCATGCCAGACTTTCTGGGAATGCCAAGTGTCCTGGTAATAGTAAACAAAACTGAAATAGCAATTATTAAAAGAACTACAGCACTTCCTTCAACTCATAAGTGGGTGAAAGGGTGAATTAAGTCGCTGCTGGTCTTGATGGCTCTTGCCAAATGAGGACAGTAAAAAATTACCTATGCTGTGTCCTGCTGCTGGTGCCGAATTCTATAAAGTGACCCTAGTATCGATTTACTCCTTATGCTGACTGGTAGAAGGTGGGCTGTGACTAGAAAATTGAGACTGGTTTTGAGAGAGAAGGAGCTGTTCTTAACCAGGGCTGGAAGAAGACAGGAGGCAGTCAAACGAAGGCTCGTGGACGCCCACAGGCTGGAACCCCTTTCAATGCAAAACCCCTCCTTTTTTCTGCCCAACCTTTTAAAGCCTCAAACTGGACTTCATGGTTTTTTGAGTAGCAAGAAGACTTTCTATTTGCTGTTTAGATGTACCACTATTTTTGACCAAGCTGTATGGGGAATATCACTACACCTGGCGACCAGCTGCGCACCTATTCAACAGGCTTCCGCCTCCATTCAGCTCCCTACGGTGATAAACCAGGAATGAGATACGGACACAGAACTAATTGTGGCCATAAACTTTTATTTTAAAATAATAAAAGGGGTTGGAAAATGCCTCACTCTCCCTAATCTAGGAGGTATTTCCCTACCTGAACAAAACTAATGGATCTGTATTTTGTCAAGAGGTTCAAGAAGTTGTGAAGGAGATAGTCTCTGGTTCTCAAAGTGCACAAATGTTTGGATTGAACACAAAAAGGTAAATCCAATCAAAAGGATCCAAGAGGACAATGTTCATAGTTCCAGGGAATGGCTCCCTTCCCCAAATTCACTTGAACAAAATGCAAAGTTCCAACAAAGAATGACCCAAGTTCCTTGCAACCCCAAGCTGTTACCTCTTGGTGGGTTCACAGTTCTTGGGGAAATGGCTCCCACCCACAGGTTTCTCTTTACATTCACAACATTTAAAATTCCCTAGGACATGCATCTTCCTTCCTTTGGATTCTCTTTTCACGGTGTTACAATTTGGGTACAGGTCACAGACTCGCACATCACCTGGTATACTCTCCTGCAAGGCTATTTTCCACCTTTAAAACCATTCACAAGGGCATGAATCTTCCTTGAGATTCTTCTCTTCCTGTAGTGCATTACACACACTTGACTTTGCCTGGTATACTCTCCTGCCAGGTCTTAGATGAGGTATTTTCCTACACTTGGCTTTGCCTGGAATACTCTCCTGCCAGGTCTTAGATGCAGTCTCTTTCACTTTCGCTTTCTTACCCATACTTGGCTTTGCCTGGTATACTCTCCTGCCAGGATTTATATCTGCCCAATGTTGGCTTATCGAAGTTCGTTTAACAAAATCTGTTTTAATATTTGCTTCTTCCACACACTGGGTCTATGCCCGTTCCTTAAGACCATTCACATTTACTTTGTAGTTCACTTTGGAATATGGACTCAGCAGTCCGTTCATGGCACGATTCACAAATATGTTAATCTCTTCAGGCTTCCTTTTTCCTCTCTTGCGTTCCTTTCATGAAACGGTGCACACTTTCAGGCAACCCGGTAAACCGTACATCCCTTCTGCATGAGACCGCAGGCATCCCCCAAATATTTTTTGCCATCAGTGAGGAGTAGCCTGGGTCTCTAGGCCCAAGAGGCACGGGACCCACGTCTGGGCATACCCGTCCCACTTGGGGTGACTTACGCAAAACAAAAGAGGTGATGGCTGGAAGTACCTTCCAGCCATCACCTCTGTTTTTGCTTTGTCCAGATTGGATAGCCACCAGCCCCTTTCTGTAAAACGCTTACAGAGTTTGCAGAGGAGTGTCTGGGAACATGGAATGAAAGGTTCCTGGAGGTGAAAGGCAAGTCAACCAATGAAACTGAAGTAACCGAAGCTGAAGATGACCAGAGACGCCTTCAGACCCTTCCAAGCACTGTGAAGCGACCACTGCTGTCCTTTTCTACTCCTTCCCTTTGGCAGGAGGGACCAACCAGCCCTGAGACGAACTACCAATTGAGCCATCTCCAGAGGTGCTGTGCCTCTCCAGAGCTGCAGACCGGGAATATCAGGAGACCTCTGATCCATTTAAAGTGTGTTGTCTTTGCAAGGCCAAATCCATTCAGTCTTTGCTGAGCTCCAGGTGAACCTGCAGAGACACGATCCGACTCATCCAAGTCCCCTCACCAGAGTGCAGGACTCAAGAATTGAAGAAGATCGACCATGCGAATACTGTCCTTTGTTGGTGCTGAGAAAAAAGGTGCCAAAACCGCAGACAGGCCAAAGAGACTGAAGAAATCCATGCCAAGGGTCCTCTCTCGAGACAGCTGCTGAGACATCCCATTCAGAGTCCTTCCTTTAGTCACCAGAACAAGGAATCAGGAGACCGGGTCTGTCGCTGCTACAGAGCGGAGAAACCAGCTACCAGCATGTCTTCTAACCTAAGGTACTGTGGGGTGAAAGGTATAACTTCCCTTGAACCAAGAAGACGCTCCAGAGTGACTGGAGTGCGTGAAGAGATATCCAGGGTGTCCACTCTACCTCTGACCCAAGCTTGCCAGCATGTGTCCATTTAGGGAGTCCTTTTGCAGGGTCTCCATTGTTGTTTGAATTGCCAAGTAACTCATCCTAGAGACAAAGTATTGTGAGGAACCTTTGATGTTCTGCTGCTGAATCCACTCCAAACTGACTTTCTCGTATAGTTGGGGACTGGAATTTTAAAGCATTCATTTGTCCGAAAAGGATCTCAAGAACGTTAGGCTCTGCAGCTGTGTGATTCACAAGCCGTTTTCCCTTCCTTAAAGACTTTATCTTATGTGCTTTTTATGTACAATTACTGTATATCCTTGTCTTTACGGGGGTGCACGGTCATACTCATAATACGGTAGAACTGTCAGTGTCAAACCCTGTAAAAAGTGTACAGCGAGCAACTATCATTGAAGCAATGGCCTTTGAAAAGTGTTATTAAGTGTTCCTAAGCGTGTAGGTTAATTGAACTAAGTATTTATCTACCTTCCTTGTGTAAATATAATAGATATTTTAATATAACATTGTATGTGCAAGTGTTTTTTTGGACTATTGTATTTACTAGGTTCAGTGTACTTACATACAGCTTACATCTTCCTTCTATGATAAGACTGACTGCTCTGACACTTAACCCTCTGACACTTTACCAAGGTTCCTTGAGTAGTACAGACTTATACTAAGAGTTGGGGACCTGTATGCCAAAGGGTAGTTTTATGAGGTCTTACCTCAAGTGAACTTTAGGAAAACCTCACTAACAGTAGAGGCTGCCGTCCTCTGGCCACATGAACAGAGACTACCTCAGGTAAAGGAGTGATGACAATCCTAATGGGAGTAAGGTGGACTCGCTAGATGGAATGTGGTATTCCCGCCAGTCATAGGTCCTTAAACCACCATCCTATAACCCCAAGAACAATCCCTCCCCTAAAAGAATCGACATTTTACCCCTCTTACCATTCCCCTAAAAAGTACTGGGACGAGGAAGAATAAGAGTCACCTCAATGAAGATCACTTTCTCAGTACTGTAACAAAGCAAAGGAATGGAGGAACGATGATTGCTTCTAACGGGAAGTGCTGCCAGCAGTCTAGTCTCTTTGCAAAAACAGACGAGAAAAAGGAGAGGAACGATAACCACTACGAATGAGAACCACTATTAGCAGTCTAGTCTTTCCCCAAATCCTACTGGCCAGAGCAAATATAAAAGCAAGGAAAGACTCAGGATGTGTGAGAAGAGCCCTCCCTGGGCAAACCATGTGGAAGGAGTGAGGCAAGGAGGAGAGACTGGCCCAGCAGAAGGATAAGGAGCTGCCCAGCTAACCAGGAAATCTGTGGATCACAGTCAGCTGAACCGGCACAGACTCCAGGAGAGACTGGCCCCGCAAAGGGAGAGATAGCCAGCTAGCAGAGGAGGGAAACTGGGGCTCACAGTCTACTGGGTTCACCAGACTGGCAGAAGAGTTTGTTTCATTACCCTGCAGGACCGAGGCCCATTAGAGTTTACAAAGAGAAGGAAGCAGCAGGAATAGAGAAAGCTGCAGATCTGCCTGCAAGTCGGCAACACAGCTGAATACCACACTCGGTAAGACGCGCTGCGGCAGGCAGCAGAGAGGCCGATCCAACCTCACCAAAGCGAGGAGGAGATGCCAGTGGTTTACCGCGAGCAAGGGAATCTCGCAATGAGGAGAGAGGCACAGTGTGTCATGATGCCTACCCCCGGGCATCCGGATCGTGTCCATCAGCCCCAGGAGCAGGCATCCAGATACTCATTAAAACCCCAACAGGCCCGGCTGGGGGCTGTTTGGGTTCAGTCATGGCGCCTTAGGCGCCAGGCTCATCATAGAAAACAGTCCTGGCGCCATAGGCGCCAGGCTCAGACTGTCTTACCTTATGCAGACCATGCTGCAAATGAGTCCAAGCCAACGTGAGGCCTGGATGGGACTATTTTTCACTTGGGTGTGGTTCTGGGGAACTTCTTACCTGGGGCTACTTTGCAGGCTATTTAAACCACGCCCGAACAGCAGCCCATGCTTCGCGTTATTCTGCATCCAGCAGCGTGACGCTCACCGTGTCTGCAAGTCAGCATCCAGTTTTCTGCCACGCCCGCCTCGAATCTGGAGCTCCTAGACAAAAGGAAAAGAAAGGAGAAGAGGTTACATCACGGACATTATTTGATTCCTTACCTGATTCTGGACCCAGCACATCTCCGAGCCTGGAAAGGACATTATTTCAGCACGCGTCGCTTCGCCAGCAGCAGCGCTGCGTTATACTCACCAGTCCACCGCATCTTTCGACTCGGCGCTGCCTCCATCATTTTCTTCGTCGAAATCCAGCACCTGGGGGGAAAACAAAAGGAATAACAAGGTGAGCCGAGAAAACCGACAAAGACAATCTCTTTGCCACCATAGGCTTACCTGCTTTACCACCGGAGGTGGTATTCTTTAATTCGCCGCATCTTCCTATGCCGCACCTATAAAAGGGAGAGAAAACAGCAAGTTAAACTCATGCAACTTTTACCGGACAGTGTTTGGTAATACAGACTCTTACCTGAACGCCATCAGCTGCCTCCAGGCAATATTCTTTTGGACCCAGCTGCAACCTAACAAGGGAATGGAACAAGAGTGAACATTGGACATATTGAACTCTTTGAACTTTATAGACAGTGGAGTTAAAATTCCTCCGGAACTCCTCCAGTACCTTCAACCCAGTGAAGTAACTGGTATCTACGCGCCCCTGCATGCCATGCAGGATGGAGAGCTCATCATTTAAAAATATAAGGTGAGATTACCAAAAGGGGATATCGGAGGTGATTAATGGGGAGAACGAGAACTGTTGGGGGGCCATCACTAAAGTCCACGGGTGGCTAAATCCCTTTCTCCACTTGCAGGAGAATACTTCTACGAGTCCAGCAGACAAGATTAGGCGGGCCAGTCCAGACTGTCATCTCTTCACTACGCATCACGTTGGTGGAGACCGCAGCTGTCCGGGTCCGATCGATGCCCCTGTGGGAACCAGGTGAGCGTAACAGTGTCAGGCTGTGTTTAGCCAGGTACCCATCCAAGCAGACGGATAACAGGCAACGCCAAAGGCTACCGGTAGCCCAGGGGAAGTGAACAGGTTACTGCATGGCTGGCACACCGATGCCGTTACTTAAAAACGGAACAAAAGAAAAGAAATATGCACAAGGGGAAACTTAACTGGTGAGAAAAACAAAATACATGAAGGGTGAAGACAAAGCCTGTGAGAGGCGAAGGGAAGAAAAAGATCACATTTAGCTTTGTGAAATGTTGTCAAGACAAGTGATGGTGTTGGGAAGGTTAGTGAACCCAGCCTGTCAAACATCAGGGGAAGGGAGTAATTTCCCCCCGATACTACAAAGTGTTGAATGTTTTAGATATAAAAGTCCTGGCAGGAACCAGGTGAAGACACAGGTGTCTGTTGTATAAACTGTGGAAAGGAACTATAATGATGTGGCTCAAGGGAAAAATCATGTCTTGGAAACCTTGAGCTATGGTTGTGACGTATAACAGAAGAAGTTGCTCTCTTCCCCAAGGTTTCTTTTTACTCCTAGTTTCAATGGCACCTTTCTCCCCAGGGCACTTTCCTTCTCTTTCTACACTTTTGTTCACAGTCCCAATGTTATTATTTTGTTATGTTATGTTATCTGAACTTGTAGAGCGCACGGTCGCCCGGGGGCATCATGGCGCTCCTCACCAGCGCCATGATGCCCCCGGGCGACCGTGCGCTCTACAAGTTCAGGTAACATAACATAACATAACAAAATAATAACATTGGGACTGTGAACAAAAGTGTAGAAAGAGAAGGAAAGTGCCCTGGGGAGAAAGGTGCCATTGAAACTAGGAGTAAAAAGAAACCTTGGGGAAGAGAGCAAGATCCTCAAGCTATGTGAACACTAAGGGGAGAGGGGGAAGTCCTCCTGGATACTTGGCGATTCTTTTGAAACTGGAGGTTAAATGCAAATAACTTAGTGAAAGAGATTCTCCCTAGAACTGTGAACATTTGTCCAGGAGGAAAATACCCTTTTGTTGGATTTTGAACTTTTATGTTGAACAAGCAACCAAGGGAAGAGAAATCCAGGGGAAGGGAACCAGTCAGGTCCAGGAGCGTATCTGGACACAGCCTCCAGGACCAGAGCATCCCCCCTTTTTTATTTTTTTTTTTTTTTTTTTTTTTAAGACTAACACCAACATTTTGAGATCAAGCTCTCGAGTTACCGCTGCTTGCTTTGCAGCTGTGTTCTGGGGCATTCAGCTCGGTGGAGCCGACATACCTCTTCAACCTCAACTCCAGGGAAATACCTGGTCTTCTGCTTTTTGAACCACTGTTCCTCCTCTGACAAGGACAACTGTCGCTTGAACAGGGTGTCCATTTCCAGAAAGGAAATCCAGTCCTGAACTGAGATACCTGTGGCCCTTGTATTACCAACTACTTGGAGGTGCGTTGTGTGGCTGGGCACTTTGTGCATGAGATGCACAGGGCTTAATGTCTCATAACACGTTCTCTACCTCCAAAAGGCATGCTTTCCTCTTGTCCCAGTCCAGTGGTTCAGAGAGACACGGAACTCCAGATATCCCTCACGCTCTATTCCAGGAGAGGTCGAGATGCCATTGGTCTTTTTCCTAGATCACTTTCCACATCTTCTCTGGGCCTTTTATCACTGATCCCTGTAAACAGGAACTCGACAATTTTGTGTTTTCTGGATCACCTGACTCCCATTAGTACCACCACTCGGAGTTCCCAAGCACACTATGATCAGAGTCTGGATATTCATACGCCCCTTCCTAAAACTCCACCTGGTCCTTGTAAATCAACTTGCTCAGGCAACTGAATGGGAAATATATATTAGTATTTTGTATTTGTATTTATATAGTGCCTTAATCCAAGGCGCTTTAAAGTTTAGTAACAAGAATACATCAAACATGGAACAGTAGAAGCAACAATATACATGAATCAAACCAAAAAGAAAAAAACGGTATATAGAACAATTTGCATATGAGAAGGAGGAGAAGAGGAGGGGGATGGGGAATGAAGGATGAGGGAGAGATATTAGGGAGTAAAGTAAATATTAGGAAGAGAGGTCATAGGAAAGAAAGGGGGAAGATGAAGAAAACTAAGATGGGGTACTAGAGGGAGAGAGAGAAAGGGAAAAGGGGGAATAGGGTGTCAGGGAGGGGAATGAAGACGGAGTGATTTGAAGGAGGAACAGAATAAAGAATAGGTAGGGATGGAGCGGATAGAAAGAGGCAGGGAGTTCCGGTGTGAAGGGGCAAGGAGCTGAAAGGAGCGGAAACGAGAAGAGGCACAAGGGTGTGGGGGAACAGAAAGTAAGAAGAGATCAGCAGAGCTAGGTGAGCGAGAGGGAGTGTGGAATGAGATAAGAGGAGAGATATGGAGGGGCAAGGTCATGGAGAGATTTAAAGACAAGACAAAGGAAGTGAAATTTAAGTGGAGAGTGGAAAGGAAGCCAGCCTAGGTTAGTGAGTTAGAGATGGAGTCAAAGAGAGCGAGAAGGCAGAGGGTACGGATAGCAGAGTGGTAGAGGGATTTGAGGGGGGCAAGGTGGGAGGCAGGGAGACCAAGGAAGAGGGAAGAACAATAGAAGAGGCAAGAGAACATGAGGGAGGAGATTAAAAGTTTGGTAGCATGAAAGGTGAGAGAGGAACAGACTTTGTGGATAATAAAGAGGTGGTAGGGACATGCGCAAGAATGATGTGAAAAAGAGGGAAGGATCGAAGTAAATGCCTAGATTACGAGCATGGGTGGAAATAGGAAGGTTAGAAGGGGGAAAATTAGTGGAAGGAGGGAGAGTGGGGGAAGGAAGTGTGTTAGAGGGAAAGAATAATACTTCAGTTTTATCAGTGTTAAGAGAAAGATAGTGAGATGACATCCAGTATTTAATGGCAGTAAGACGAGAAAAGAGCTTTAGATGCAGGTCAGAGGTAAAGGAAGAAAAGGAGAGATATAGTTGGGTGTCATCAGCATAGAAATGGTGAGAGTTTCCGAAGGAGGAGATGATGGAACGAGGATTGAAGTGTAAGGAGAGAATAAGAAGGGACCCAGGACACAGCCTTGGGGAACGCCATAGTCCAGAGGGAAGGTAGGCGAGGATCGACCACCCCAAGAGACAGCAAAAGAACGTTGGAAGAGGTAAGAGGAGAGCCCGTTAAGGACAGAGCCTTTGAAGCCAAAGGAGGAAAGAGTATTGAGAAGTAAAGGGTGATAGAAGAGAATGAGGATTGAAGCTTGCTTAGAGTAGCGAGCGGTGAGGAGGGAGTCAAGGACATAGGTGAGAGCGGTCTCAGTGGAATGTTTGGGGCGGAAGCCAGATTGAGAAGGGGGAAGGAGAGAGATGTTAGTGACAAAGGTCGAGAGCTGAGAGTAGGCTAAGCGTTCGAGTAATTTAGAGAGAAAAGGTAGAAGCAGGGAGGAGAAGAGTTACTTTTTTGGTGAAGAGAAAGAATTCTAGCAGAGAAGAATTCAGCAAAGTCAGAAGGACAGAGAGGAGAGGAAGAGGAGGTGTCAGGGGTAGGAGGAGAGAGCAGATGAGACAGTTTGAAAGATAAGACGAGGGTGAGAGGCTTGTGAGTGAAGGAGGTTAGAAAAGTAGGAGCGTTTAGCAGAGTTAAGACAGGAATCATAGAGAGTGATAAGAGAAGTAGGAGGTTTGGTGGGAATGAGTGGGGGATTTGAGCCAGCGTCGCTCAAGTTGACGAAGGAGACGACGCCTGGACAAGAGGTGAGGAGAGAGCCATGGCTGGGAAGGCTTTCGGGTAGGACGGAAAGAGGAGAGGGGGTAGAGTGGATCAAGTCTAGAGGAGGAAGACAGAGCATAGGGCACGATCAGGTGGGAGAGTGGAGAACTCAGAGAGAGGAGGAAGAGAGGAAGAGCAGGTTTCAAGGAAGAGAGAGGGGTTAACGTTCAAGGTCATGTTGAGTAAAAGAGTTGACAGGGGGTAAGGGAATGGGAGGAGAGGAGCCGTGGTAAGGGAGAAAGAAGAGCATGATCAGATAGATAGATGGGTAGTGAAGAAACGGGAGGAGTAGGTTGAGTTAAAAATGAGGTCAAGAGTGGAGCCAGAAGAGTGAGTAGGAGGGGAGAGGAGAGAGAGAAGGCAAGTGTTGTCATGAGTACCAGGCATGTAGTCGGGGCAAGCTGGGTGGAGGCTTGGCAGGCCTGACATTGGCACACAAAAAAACCCATAGCAGAAACCTTCTTTTAATTCCTTCCTGGTGTTTGTAGTAACATTCTGGTTATCACTTCCTGTTGCCAAACAGGCAGTGCATGAAAGTCCATTAGCTCTCTAGTGTTCGGGTGTGGCTGGCTATATAAGCCACACCCAAGATTCTACCAGTGCTTCATGTTGCTTTCTGTAAAATGCATCAGCAACACACTCACTGTGCTCCTGCTTACCTGCTCCGGATCATCCTGCTTCTGCTTACCTGCTCCGGATCATCCTGCTTCTGCTTACCTGCTTCGGATCATCCTGCTTCTGCTTACCTGCTTCGGATCAACCTTCGTGCTTTCTCCATGCCGCAGCTGTCCCCGGACTCGAGGTGAAACCTACACCGGCACCTGTAAGCACAAAGAAGAACTTTCATTAGTGCACTCGCTCCAGTAACGCTGTGCATACTCACCGAATCTTCCCGCTACGCTGGAATCCAGGTTCGAAGTCCGAGCGCCCAAATTCCTACAAAAGAAAGCAGAGCCATTACTTACTGCGCTCGCTCTAGTAACGCTGTGCATACTTACCGAAGCCTCTGCATACTTACCGGACCTCCGAGGCTCTCCAGTAGCACTGAACCCAGACTTGTGGCGCAAGCACTCCATAATCCACTCCTGCAAGGGAAAGTAGAGACATTACTAGGTGCGCTCGAAACTATATCGCTGCGCATACCTACCGGCGGTTCTGAGTTCTACACGCAGCGATACTCACCCAAGATACCTTTGGCAAAATAAAGACAATTCGGACAATACCAGACTCTCAGCGTTCGCCTTGTGGAAAGGACTTTCTTGCTAGTGAAGAAACTAGCACATTGAACACTCTGCTTCACTTTGAAGGCATATAACAGCATGTGGCATCAGAACTCGGCAAACAGACATTAGCATCATCTCTACGAGTGTAGGGCTGTGAATCTCCCATTGAATCATGCCCCTGCGAATGCAGGATGGAGTGCACCCCCCACTAAAAACCAAGGTAAGCCCTTAGGGGACATCACAGCACATAGTAGAGGGAAGGGGCCCAGGGGAATCTGGTGAACCCAGGTCTGAGTGTGCATCTTATATTTGACAGGTGTTCCTCCGGGTGAAATAGGGGAAGTGAGAACTCGGGGTCAAAGGAGGCTCATCCATCGCTCCTGCAGAGACACAGGTGAGTGTGACAAGAGTCGAGAATAGAGAAAAGAGGTGAGGATTGAGGGGGAGTGGGAAGGTTAATGTTTAAGTCACCGAGTACTGTAAGGGGAGAGGAGGAGGGGGAGATAAGGCAAAGGAGGTGGTCAAGATAGTCGTAGGAAGAAAGGGGACCAGGAGGTCTATAGATAATTAGGAAGGAGACGGGGTAAGGGGAGATGAAGGATTTAAATAAGTATTCAAAAGAAGGTAAGTTAGGAAGGGACAGTGAGAAGGTAGATGAAAGGTATTTAGGATGGAAGAGGAGACCAACGCCTCCGCCACGACCAGTGGGACGAGAGATGATAAAAGGAAGAGGATGGGGGTTGTAAGAGAGGCAGGGACCATAGAGTTGTGAGGTGGGATCTAAGTTTCGGTCAGAAGGAGGAAGTGAAGGTTAAGACGGAGGAACATATCCAAAACAGCTGCAGTTTTACTGCAAAGAGATCCGACATTCCAAAGGGCAATGTTGATTAGGCTGGAGGGTTGTAGTGGGGGGTAGATGAGGTTACGATGATATGGAAGGGAGTGTACGGGGAAGGGGGGTGACCAAGGGAATACACATGAGAAATAGGGGAAGGAAAAGGAGGAGAGGTAGGAGGGAGAGGGGAGGAAGGGAAGGAGGGGGCGAAGAGCAAGGAGGGTGAAAAGGGTGGAATCTGGCAATGCGCATGACAAGGAGGAAAGAATGCAATGTTAAAGGAATTGCAATTGAAGGTCAGGTGGTGGTGGAGGGTTATTAGTGGTAGAGTGGATCAGGCAGTGGTAAGGGCTCAGAGATAAGGGCTGGAGGGGGCAGAGGAAATGCTGTTACTAGTTGCCTGATCGTGGACAATAGCAGATCAGTAGGAAAATAGGAGGGTGGAGATGGGTGCTGGGAGTCTGTAGGGTACCACTCTTGGAAGGCCTAAGAGTTAGGATCCAGGGCAGTGAAGTCACGGTAACTAAACAAGAAAAGGGGTTTTGGAGGGAAGATTCTACAGGAAACTAAGCAGTCATGGAGAGGAGAGAGGTGATGAAGATGCAGACTAGTGGAGGTGAGCGGTGAATCCAGAGGAGAGCAGTTTAATCAGTGGATAGCACTTTTAAGAGCAGAGCACAGAGTCAGTGGGGGCAATCCCGTCACCAGGGGAGAAGGCGTCCAGGTGAAAGGGTCCATAAACTCTCCACAGATGGCAGGTCCTGTGCTCCAACAGCAGGAGATGCAGCGGCACTCCGGATGGCGCAGAGGAGGCGCGGGAACTCACTGCCCAAGAGCCACGCTCAGGAGATGTGGGCCGTCGCAGCAGGCTGGAGGAAGAGGGGCGAGATCTCGAAGAGGGACCTTGCTGTAGGAGGGATGGCCAGGAGAGAGCGGGACCCAGAGGAGATTACACCAGCCAGCCAACATAAGTAGCAGGAGGCAGATGGTGGCTGCAGCCGGAAGTTGTAGCTGCAGGCTGGAGGGATGGCCAGGAGGAAGCGGGACCCAGAAGCAGCAGGAGTCCGATGGTGTCCGCGGGTGGAAGCTGTCCCTGCAGGCTGGCGGGATGGCCCGGAGGAAGCGAGACCCAGAGGCAGCAGGAGTCCGATGGTGGCCATAGGCAGGAGCTGACCCTGCAGGTTGGAGGGATGGCCAGGAGGAAGCAGGACCCAGAAGCAGCAGGAGTCCGATGGTGGGAGCTGTCCCTGTAGGCTGGAGAGATGGTCAGGAGGAAGCGGGACCCAGAGGCAGCAGGAGTCCGATGGTGATGGTCCGGGGCCCTTAGCCCAGAAGCCCATTGAGGAGGCTCAGGAGAAGCGGCCACGGCATCCAGCAAAGTGGCACGGCGGGGGCAGGAGTAACTCTGAACACAGTGAGAAAGCAGCAGCACGCAGACACCGAAGAAGACGCAGAGCCGGGAGAGGCCCAGGTTGAAGGGGGCGCTCACAATGAAGAGGACCCCGGGGCTCTCAGCCCAGAAGCTGGTCGAGGAGGCGGAGGAGAGGCGGCCACGTTATCCAGCAAAGCGGCGATGCGGGAGTGACTCCGATCACAGTGGGAAAGCAGCAGCCGGCAGACATCGAAGGAGCCTCGCAGCTGGGAGAGGCCCAGTGCGCTCACACAGGGATGGAAGCAGGAGGGCCAACAATCAAGAGGCGGCTGCTGAATTTTGATGAAGGGTCCGAACTTCAGTGAAACTTGCTCCAGTGATACTTCAAGGTAAGAGAGAGAGCGTAGAGTGGAGCAGTTAGAAATTGTTGTAGATACTGATTTAAAAGGTTTAATTTGGCCTGAAATTAGGGAGACGTCGGATCAGGCAACCGAGCTTCTGCACCCCCTGGTGAGATATATATTTTTTTTAATACGGTTTTTACAACCTTTAAAAAAAAGATTAAAAAAAAGATAAAATCAAGACACAGAACACAAAACCAATTCCACAATCCCCCCTTCCTAACTTATTATGTATATATCTCTGAAAAGAATCCAGCTGAGCAGTCTAGGAGGTCCCTTGATAGACCGTCTTCACCTACTTTTGAGACTTCCCATTGACGGAGACTAAAAATGTATTTCGGACAGAAGAGCAGAATAGAATGGCATTCTACTGGCTGCTATACCTACAGGCACTATAGTCACCACTCGCTGGACCTGCAACCCTCACTGAAACAGCAGCAGTCCTCAGCCTGCCCCCCTAAGCTGCACAGTTTTAGGGCTGCCAGGTGACTGGGAGTGTGTCCTGTACTACTTGTAAACCTTGGCCGGCTGGCATTGCAAACCTTGCCAGAATTGTCCAGCAACGTTAAACCATAGGGGTGTCATATGCCATGTCACATTTGCCATACAGTGTGTCATCATGCATGATTGTTTGTCATCAGAGGGATAAAAAGTTCTTGCATCACCAAATTCCATTCTAGTATTTAATCTGTGTGATCTTCACCAATGTGTATGTTGGTACAACACATTGGTCTCTGGCAGGGTCAATCTTTTTTAGATTGAATTTTGGCACTTTGTCTCTCCATGTATCACAATTCTGCAATTCGGAAGGATATATTTAATATGTTACTAGGTTTTCTTCCTGGGAAACATCTCCAGCAAGGTCAAGGCATATCTCAGTTATCCCCATCTCCTCTAGCTTGTGGAATATTACTTCCCATTATTCTTGTACTGTTGGGCTGTACCAAAATACATGTAGTAAGTCTGCATTTGGGAGGTTGCATTTACAGCGCAGTGTCCACTACGGGAAGATCTTGGATAGCCCAGCCGGAGTAGGGAGTTCCTACAGAGTAAACTGAATTGTACCGATTGGAAGCAAGCATTGCAGAACACCATCTGTACATATAGAAGAACCGGCATCCATTGTGACTCCGTGAAGCAGTTGTGAATAGTCTGTCTTTATCGAAAGATCAGATGTTTATGAATGTGAAATGCTTCCGATAGGTTTCTGAAACGATTTTAGGTCCTTCTGTAATGTTGTATACTGTATTTAGTGAGGATTCCCATTAGATTGTGTGCAACTGCCAGTACATCTGTGCTCTACTCACCAGAGTGGCATGCGTGAGGAACAGATCTCCAAGTTCATAAATGGAAACCACATTCTTTTGAAAAGGTACTCCTACCCCCAAGACCCCAAATAAATAGATTACTTCTGGGTGTCGGAGAGAGAAATGGAATCAGGGAGGTGTACCAGAGAAAAGGAAGAAATAGTGACAGAAGAGAGAGTAGAATGACTGCAAGACTCATCGGAGGAAAGGCACGACAAGGCGAACAGGCCACCACATTTAGGCCACCTAGGAAGTACTGAAGGGGTTTGAAGGATAAGGCTTATAGCCTTTAGGCCCCACCTCTTGATTAGGGCAAGCTAGGGAGATGAGAGCACCCTTCAAGGTTAAGGAAAATAGTACAGGGACTACCAGTAGACTTGGAGCCACAATTGCCTTTTGTTGTATGGTGTTTTACAACAAAAACTGGAAATTGATTTACGTTCTCACAACCCCCTCCCCAAACCGCCCCCCCCCCCCCCCCCCCCCCCGAGTCTTATTGAGAATATCTCCGTACCAAAAGTGGATTGGTGATCGATGCTTGTTGTTCTAATAAGCGCTTGGACATTGAGTGTGCACACACAGAAAAAAAGGGCTCCATTCTGAATTAGTTTTTCTTTTTTTTTTTTTTTTTTTTTTTTAAAGAGTTTTCTTCAGAATGGAACTTTAAGGTTTCTGAGCCATCATAGGGTTAAGTTCCAGTCAGAGGTCATAGAGATAAAGAGAAGACTTCAGATCTACAAAAAAAGTGGAAGGGCTTGGTGGAAGCGGTGGGTTGTAGGGCTTCTGGGAGGTGGGATTCTGGGAGGTGGCTTAGATTTCGGATTTGAAGAAAGTCTAACATGAACAAACCTACTCAAACCATAAAAAAGGGGGCGGGGTCATTGGGCAAGTACTTTTTCAATTCTGCAAGTTTAAAAATGTTATACATTTACAGCTGCATAACAGTTTTATTAAAGATGGAAAAGCAGAATTCTTGCCCATTTGTCTTTAATACAATCAAGACTCTGCACTATTCAAGTCTGGGTAAACTTGATTCATCATGAGGATTTGTTGTTCCAATGTAGGCACTGGCCATTGTAGTGGATTTATTTTAGTAGTAGACTAGTTGCTGTCCAACAGACCGTTTACTTTTTTTAAAATTCGATTGTGCATGTATGAAATCAGTCTAATGTTAAGGCCTTGTGTACATTGTCCAATAGCAAAAGCAGAATTTCAGAATTCATTGGCAGCCTTGGAGCCCCATGATGATTATGCACCATGTCAGACAATGATAAAGTAGAACCTGCGAGAATATTGCTACAAAGAAGAGCACTAGAGATGGTCAGTTGTAAAGCTGAGGTTAATGGAATGGGACTGACCATGTTTGGGAGCACAGTGCCATGTCTCATGCAAGTTGCTTTTAGAGTTACTTGTAAGCCGAAACTTTTAATTACAAATCCTGAATTTGAAGATTTTCATAGCAATGATAAAACATCCTGACCTGGGTCAACCCCAGAACATTTTGCTTTACTGGTGGATTAATTTTCCTTATACCTCAGCGAGTGGAAACCTTTTTCCAACCCCACAGAATCTTACTCTTTTTATGGGTGTCATTTTTAAGACTCTCCATAGTGTCTTTTTTTTTTTTAAACCTGTTTTTATTAACGGTTTCAACAGTTGCATTGGTACACAGTGAACACAATATACAGTCACATACATAGCAATATCTTCGTTAAATGATTAACAGTTGTCATTCAAATATTCGTTTCAGTGTCTGAAAGCATATCGCAGAGGTACGCCCTGAATGGGCCCCAGATGTCTTTTGGTCTGCTCATGCTCGGTTGGGTCAGTACATATTGCTCCTCGCATTCATTTATATAAGTTAACTCCCGTAGGAAGGTCTCCATTGTGGGGGCAGCCGGGCTTTTCCATGCCTTCAATATGCATTGCTTAGCTATGACACATGACACATTAAATAGCCTTCTGAGTTTTTTGGGAACATTTACCAATATCACCGAACAAGTATTTTTGTGGGGTCAAGTGCGGGGGGATCTGTGTAATTTCATTTAGCATATTCGCAACCCCCCTCCCAAAATCGTGCCACGGCTGGATACTCCCAGTACATATGGTAGGATCCCGCTGCTAGGGACCCACACTTGGGACACTTGCCTGGGTCGTCGGGCGTGAATGTAGCTATCCTAGCAGGGGTATAGTGCAGCCTGTTTAGAATTGTAAACTGTATTTGCCGAAGCCCGGCATTAAGGGAGACTCTTTTCGTAAGCGCACAATATCTTGCCCACTTTTCTTCAGGTATTGGCATTTTCATGTCGGCTTCCCATTTCTCCCTCACTTGGTTTACCACGACGGAGTGCGTCTGTATTGCCCTGTAGAGTTTGGAAATTCCCAGCCCGCCCTGTGTAGTGGCCAGCCGCAGGCACGGGTGAGCAGGGGGTTCGTCTGGGAATGACGGCCAGCGCCTTTGATATGCAGATCTTATACGGTAGTACTGCAATGTCTTAAGCTGCCCTCTTCCCACGCCTCTAGTGAACTCCGCAAGGGTCGCAAACTTCCCCTCTATGTACATGTCACCTATTTTCATCTCCATGCCCGGGTCCCAAGTTTCCTGTATGTCGGTATCAAACGTGGGGGTGGGGGGCCAGGGTATTTCGGGGTTATACGGGGTCTCAATTTTCAGTCTTTTGTGTATTGCTCCCCAGGCTTTCACCGTACAGCTCACAGGGTCAAATTCGCAGGAGTCTTTGTGCCCAGTATTAAAAATCACTGACCTAATGTTCGTGGGTCCGGTGGTGCATTCTTCTATTTGCGTGTGAGGGGAGTTGTCACATTCATCGTACCAGTACTTTGCAAATTGTGCTTGTGACACAGTGTAATAGAGCTCAAAGTCTGGTGCAGTTATTCCCCCCTTCTCATACGGCTCTGTCATCTTTTCCCAGCTGATTCTGGCCGTCTTCTCGTTCCACAGAAAGGACACCGCCATGGATCGAAGTCTAGAGAAGAACTCCCTCCCCGGCCATATAGGGATATTTACAAATAGGTATAATAGTTTCGGAAGTACAATCATTTTAAGAATGGCAATTCTACCGGGTAGTGAAATTGGGAGACGTCTCCAGACCTGTAATTTGATGTTAAGCGTGTGCAGCACCTGGTCATAGTTATCAATATACAATGTTTGTTTATTACAAGAGACCAGCACCCCAAGGTACCTGATGTGTTGTTCAGCCCATTTAAGGCCCCACATGTGGGCTGGGCATTTTGTGGAGGGGGTGAGCGGGAATACTTCTGATTTGGAGCTATTGACCATGTATCCCGAGTATTCTGCAAACTCGTAGATGTCTGTCATGATGGGGACAATGTTTTTTTCGGGTTCTCGAACATAGAGTAATGTATCATCTGCATATAGTGATATTATTTGGGTAGCTCCCTTCAGTGATATGCCCTTGTTGCCATGTCTCGACCGTATCGCCGCTGCCATGGGTTCAATCGTTAAAGCAAAAAGAATAGGAGAGAAGGGGCACCCTTGCCTGGTACCTCTGCCCAGTTCAAACCCTTGAGACATAGTTCTGTTCGTGTATACTTTCGCACACGGAGCAGTATAAAGCAATTTGACGTATTAAATGAAATATGGGCCAACCCCAAATGCCTCCAATACCAAGAACAAATACTCCCAGGAAACCGAATCAACCGCTTTCTCGGCGTCGAGGGAGATTGCCACTGCTTGTTTGTTCGGATTGATCTGTGACATTATGCTGAATAGTCTGCGCAGATTTAGGGCGGTGGACCTTTGGGGAATGAATCCACTTTGATCTGTGTGTACTAGCAGTGGCGTGATGGGCAGCATACGGTTTGCCAGCACTTTCGCAAAGATTTTTGCATCCACATTTATCAGGGACAGGGGTCTGTAGGATGACATATCTTGCGGTGGACTCCGAGGTTTGGGCAACACCGTGATTATGGCCTCGCGCATTGTTTGCGGCAGCGTTCGTTTACCCAGGGCTTCCCCCCAGAACCTCCAACAAAACAGGGATCAGTTCTTCCCGGAATTCCTTGTAGAATTCCACTCCCAGGCCGTCCGAGCCCAGCGCCTTACCAGACGCGAGCCCTTTGATCGCCTCAGTGAGCTCCTCCGCCGTGACAGGTTGCTTTGATCTCGTCAGGGGATTTCCTATCTTTATTTGCATATAATGTTTTGTAAAACTCTACAAATTCATCATTTATTCCCTGTTCGCTTGTTACCATCACATTTGCCGCTGTGTGTATCGATGCAATTGGGGCCACATGATATTCCTGCTTAACCAGGTTGGCCAGCATTTTCCCTGCCTTGTTCCCCTCCCCGTACCTCCGAGCTCTTGAGGGGGCTGCTATATAATGTACTTGCCTTACCGCCAGTTTGTCAAATTCCCTGAGGGATTTGTGTATTTCAGCAAGGGTGTCTCCCCCATGTGTCTGACCATATGTCTCCTCCAGTACATTCAGATCTCTCTCCACCCTCTCCATGTCTCGGCGTACCTCCTTCAGGAGGCCCGTTGTTTTGGACATTAGGACCCCTCTTACCCACACCTTAAAAGTTTCCCAGACTGTCGAAACATGATCAACAGACCCTATGTTGTCTGCGAAGAAATTGGCGATGTCTGTGTGCAGGCCTTCCGCCACGTTTGGGTCTTTTAATATACCAATGGGCATTCTCCACCTTCTAGCCTGCCTGGGGACGTGCCCGAGGGAAATTTCCATGGTCACGGGGGAGTGATCAGATAATGTACGGGGGAGGATTTCGCAACTCTGTAGGGCATGTGTCATGTTTGAGGGGACAAACCAATAGTCTATGCGTGATTCACTGTCATGTACGGATGAATAGAACGTGTAGCGCTTGCTTGTTGGGTGGAACACTCTCCAAGCATCTGACAGGAACAGCTGCTGTATTATCTGTTTCAAAGCGAGTGCCGTCCTAGACGGTGGCCTGGGCGTCTTGGCGGACCTGTCCAAGGTCTTGTCCAGCACAACATTAAAGTCCCCCCCCCCCATAGTGTGGTTGTCGCTTCATGTTTAACAATGATTTCAAATAAGTGTAAGTAAAAGTCTGGATCTTCAAGATTGGGACCATAAGTATTTACCAGGGTTTGTCTGTTCTCCAGCAATTTCCCCCCCAGACAATCACATATCTGCCCGTCGAGTCCACCAGGTGGCCTTTCTCGATGAACCCTAACGATTTATGAATCAAAATGCTTACCCCCCCTGGATTGTGAGGAGTAGTTTGTATAATAGCGCTGCTTGCCCCATTTTACCAGCATTTGATCATTGATGGAGCCCTGCGCATGTGTTTCCTGTAGCATTAAGATTTGGGGCCCGTGCCTGCTAACATAATTGCCCACTTTTCTGGCTTTCATTGGATTGTTTAGACCCCGGACATTCCATGTCATAAGTTTAACCTTTAACCCTTCACCCATTTCCTACGTGTACGCATTGTATTGTATTATGACAACCGTAAATGTATGTGCAATCAAAGCTGAATTGTTGGCTGCATCTGTGAGACCTTTTTTCAACAAACCTGCAATCATCAACTGTGCAAACATTCCTCCCAGCCTCAAACTCGACTGGGCTGTAATCGCAACAAGAAAACTTCCCCTTTTGCCCCTTCCCGCCCTCCACCCACATCATCTGCCCCAACTTGACGAAGAACCCAAGTAACTGATTGGAACTTTCCTGAGGGAGCTTCGTCACAGAGCAATGCCTAGCCGTCTGGCCGCCCACGCGGGAGACTCTACGGCTCGGTTATACCGGGTTTTGGTCCAGTCCGGCTGTGTCGACTGTTTAGCAGCATGTTTTCAGTTAGCAGGGGGGGTGCATCATCCGTCAGCCGGATCTCCTCTGCCTTCACCTGGGCAGGGTCTCGTATTTGGGTCTCTTGCACGATCTCTAGGGGGCAGCGGAATGGAGGCCTCAATATATGCCATCGCCTCCGCAGGGTTTTCAAAAAAGTGGGCTCTGCCCCCATGCTGGATTCTCATTTTCGCAGGAAAAATCAAGGCATAGGGAGTATTGCGGAGCCGTAGCTGTTTTTTGACCAGTTCGTAGGATCTGCGCTGTGCTTGTATATTTGCAGAAAAGTCCGGGTAAATGTTTATCCTGTTGTCTTCATGTTGTAGTGTCCCTTTTTCTCTTGCTAGTCGAAGGATCGTGTCTCTCTCCCTATAGTTCAGGAGACGTGCAATGATGGTTCGAGGCGGAGCGCCCGGTTTGGGGGTTGGTGCCAGGATACGATGGGCCCTTTCGAAGAGGAAGTGGCTTGACAGGGAGTCTTCCCCCAATACAGATTTCAATAAATCTTCCACACTCCTTTCCATGCAGCCCTTGCCAAACGACTCCGCCATTCCAACAATCCGGATGTTATTCCTGCGGGACCTGGATTCAAGTTCCTCGCATGTATTTTGCGTCTTACGGAGCTCCGTCTGGAGTAGGGCGATATCACGACCGTGTTGTGTAAGCACATCCTCGTTCACACCTATCTTGTTCTCTGCCTCTGAGATGCGTGCACTTTCCTTTTCCACTCGCGCTTTCAAGGAGCCAATTGTCGCCACTATGTCGTCTAGTTTCACGTTGACGGCCATGAACCCATTTTGCACAATTGTTGCCAAACGGTCCAAGGATCTACGTTTGAGCCTTCAGAAGTTTGTGTTGCACCCCCTGGTGTCTCCTGTTGTTGGGAGCTTGTGTAGGAATCCATTGGGCCGCTCTTTCTTACCCCTGCAGCTTTTCTCTCAGTGCGGCCCATTAGGCGACGCCGCGAGCCTCAGGATGGGCCGTGCTTTCCCACGTGTGTGCGTTGCTGGCTGTCGCCGACTGCCCGCAGCGGTTTGCTTAAGAGTAGGATTTCCACTTGGGAAGCGCTTCTATATTAGGGTCTATAGTAGGGTCTCGCCCCCAGATTTGCACCGCTCGTCCCCACTTCCGTAGCAGTGTACAGTGTCGACCCTCGGTGTCTCCGCCACCCCGGTCGGCCCACTTACTTCATCATCTAGTCCTAGCTGGGCTCAGCCGCGGGGGGGACCGAGATCCAATGGGGCAAGCGTCGTCTTCTCGTCGGGCTTCTCCTGCCGCCCAAGGTCCGGTGTGGGGAGGTCTGCGCTCCTTCCTCCGCGCAGGCTAAAGGAGAGGAAGCGGAGTGTCGCCGCCCACGGGCAGTGCTTGTGTTTCGTTGGTCTGCACCTCCCCCACCAGACCGATCTGTCGTTACGAGCCTCGGGCTTGAGTGAGAATCGCCTGGAGCCCGCAGGCGGCCGCGTCACGGCACGCCAGGCGCTGCAGATGTAGGCGATGATATCTCCGCCATCCAGGGGTCTTCGCGCACCGCCTTTGCAGGGTGTCTGCCGAGGTCCTTCCCTCGCACTATTCTGTAGCAGCACGACGGCCAGCACAAGCCTGGAAGGATTTAGAAGTTAAAGGATTTCGATCGAGCCGGAGCTCTTCACCTAGGCGGCCATCTTAGCTATGCGCAACAGCGCCCCCCATAGTGTCTTTTTAATATTATCCTCTTTGACAACTTTTGGCACCTCCTGCCATTGATGCTGGGTTGCCCTTGGGCCTCCCCTTTTAACTTTCTCTGGCTATCCTTGAGAGAACTACAGTTCCCAAGGGTAAAAAGGATCTGTGGATCCCTTTTACATTGTGTTTGGTGAAACCAGCACATCCCACCTTATGTGGAGTGCTGGGAAGTTTTAAAGTATCGCCTTTCTCCTTTTAACTGCAACATTTATGTTAAATGGACAAGCTTACCTTTAATGGCTGGTGGCAGTGAACCTTTTAACTAAGTCGGTGCACCTTTACCGCAGGCTGTTTCCACCCAATGGTGCTCATTTTACCAAAATGGCACTAGCCTTTTTTCTGCCATTTCATTGTTCCCGTTCATTTCTTGTTCCTTCCCCAGACAACCAGGGCAGGATAATCCTTTGTGTTAACTTTATCTTCGGCAGGAATCCCGTGGATTCCCAGCCCAGGCTCCAGAGTGTCTGTGAAGGCAGGAAGCGAGGGAGGAGTCCAAAACTCTGCAGCCCTTAGTCTTCCAGCCTGACTGTGAAAATCCAGTTCAAACTGGTGGCTGGCTGTTTGATTGGCTGAGTTCCTGCATAAAAGTCTGATCCTGAAAGCTGAAGAGGTAGTCGACCACTGGAACCGAAACCTAAGAGAAAGAAAACGCGTCTGAGACTATTTCCCGCGACCGGGGAGCCCGCTGTGTTAACCAGAGCCTGCCATTACCCTTCCTTCCATTCGACCTGGGTACTCCGAAAACGACAACCCCGACCCAGAGCCTGGCGAGACCCACTAGACTAAAGACCTGCATTTTGAGCCATCCTACATCCTGCTGCGACCTTGCGGGGCTGCAATACCCTGGGACCTCGAGCCATTGTGCGGTGCAAAGGCCTACGAATTTCAAATCTTGCTGAAACTTTGTGGGCGTTGTTAGGACAGTTTTTGTGAAGTCCAACGAAAGCCATTCAACTGAGACAGTACAAGACTCCATCCTTAGTATGAGGCTGTACCACCTGAGTTCATGGTAGCACAGACAGAGCAGCCAGGCTCATTTTAGGAGGGAGAGAGGGCTGTAGAATCAGTACAAATGAAATTTCATTATACATATGGCCCAAGGAAACACTGAAACTCTATGTATTGTAAAAATAAATGGTTTATTTAAAAAAAAAGTAGGCCCAGCTAGAGTTTGGGGGGGAATAAGTACGATCACCTTATATATAACCAGAATTATAAAAACACTATGCTTTCAAGTTCACAGACCAAAGCATAGACCTTATTTAGAGAACTAACAGTAGTCTAGGTAAGTCAAACCTTGTCGTACACATTCAGTATAGGGCACACCTATTCTTGGGGAGTAAAAAATCAATAGTTACTTTTGGATTACCTTCAGTAATACAAGGGTAGTAGACCCCATCAGTTGTATTGCGACGCTCAGCTAGCAATCACATAGTAAGTCAACTGGACAATATACTTTTCAGAATATTGGAACACTTATTCAAGGAACAGTAAAACGCCTACAACTCTGATTCAGGATAACAGTTATTCTAGGGGAATTGGACCATGGGGTATAATATTCAATTACAGTCGCTTTTCAGTTCACAGACTAAAGGAAGCAATAACTCCGTTACACTTTATGAATGATTCAAAGTTATTCTAGATTGGTAAAACCTAATGCAGACTTATTCTGCACAGGCTAACAGGAATTCAGGGGAAGCAAGAACCAGTTAGGACAATTGTACACCTATTTTCTGAGAGAAATAGTTATTGAAGCAAACAGCATTACTTTTGGTTAAAGAGGCCCATCAAATTTACAGGCAAGTAAAATAACCTTACATCTATTTTCTATTAGAAAGGCGAAATAGTTTCTAGGAAAGAAAGAGGTTCCATATACTTTTCAGAATGGCAGAACATTTCTAAGGTAAGTAATACATTTTGTAACTGTTCGCTCTCAGAGTTACAGTTACCAACCAACATCTTTTGCAAGTAAGTAACTTTTAAACACGCATTCTCTTTCCTAGTCAAAAGGCCCAATCCTTAGAAGTCTTTCCCTTATTCTTGCAGCATGAGTGTTCTCAGTTGCAGAAGGGAGGAAGGGGGGTCATTCGGGTCTAGTGTCCAACAGGCAGTTCAGGATAGGTTCTTAAGAAGCAAAAGTCCTAATTAAAACTGTTAGAACAAGTAAGTACTTTACTTTTAGAGTTAGATGAAGGTCCAGGGGTTTCAGAGAAGATACCCTAGAAGTACTCCAGCAGGGGCCTGGGTGCACTGGACGAGAGGAGTCCCAATCACAGAAGACACCCCAAAACTACACAGGAATCACAAGAGACTAAGTTGTGTAAATACCCAAGCTAGTGCAGTACTTCAGCACAGAAGATTTTGCAACAGGACTACTTCAGGATCTGCAGCCAAAAACCCGGTAGTGGAATTCCTTCATTAAGAAGACAGAAGACTGGACACTAGAAGGACTTTCGTAGCAAGGATCACGGGAAAGGCTCTAGGAAAGGTTTTCCTCGCGGCTGGATACGGTTCTGTGGATTTGGTGCCTTTTTCAGGAGCACAGTGGACAGAACATTGTTGGTCTAATTCTCGTTGTTTGCCAGCACTCTGGTGAGGGGACTTTTTGGACTGGAATTGCGCTTCTTGGTGGTCCAGCAGGATGCCCACAAAGTTTCAGCGAGATTCGGAATTCTGAAGACCGTGCACTGCACAATGGCTCGAGGTCGCAGAGTATTGGGGTACTGCAGACCCGCAAGGATGCAGTACCGCGTGGGATGGCTCCAAATGTAGGTCTTCTTGAGTGTAGTGGGTCTCACCAGGATCTGGGTCGGGGTTGTTGCTTTCGGAGTCCCCAGGTCGATTGGAAGGAAGGGCTACAGCAGGCTCTGGTTAGACAGCAGGCTCTCTGGAAATCGCTTCAGCTGCAGATTCTTTAACTTCCTCTTCGGTTTTGGTTCCAGTGGTCCCCTACCTCTTCAGCTTCCAGGATCTGACTTTTATGCAGGAACCCAGCCAATCAAGCAGCCTTGTAACATTCAAACTTGGGGGTGGGAGGGGGTGTTGGCAATCCTTTCAGGACAGCCACCCTCCCAGTTTGAACTGGATTCTCACACTTAGGCTGGAAGACAAAGGACTGTGGAGCTTTGGACTCCTCCCTCGCTCCCTGCCTTCACAGACACCCTGGATTCTGGGTGGGGAGTCCACAATGCTCCTGCCAAAGATAAAAATCACACAAAGAAATTTCCCGCCCTGGATGTCAGGAGAAGGAACAAGAAAGGACAAGAAACCCTAAAATGGTGAAAAAAAAAAAAGACAGGGGCCATTTTGGTCAAATGAGCACCCATGGGTGCCTTTACTTGGGCTGTGCAAACAGCCCACGGTAAAGGTGCACCGAATAAATAAAAAAGGTTCACTGCCACCAGCCATTAAAGGCAAGTGTGTCCTTGAAACAGAAATGTTACATTTAAAATGAGAAAGGATTCTCAGCATCTCCCCAGCACTACACATGCTGGTCTCATCTAATAAAATGTGAAAGGGATCCAAATATTGTTTCTACCCTTGGGAACTGCAGTTCTCACAAGGTTAGCCATAGAAAGTTAAAAGGGGACCCCCCTAGGGCAAACCAGCAACAATAGGCACTTATTGCCAAAATGTTGTCAGTGGATAACTTTTAAAAGACACTATGGCGAGTCTTAAAAAGGACACCCCTAGAGTAAAAGATACTGTGAGTGTGGAAAAAGGTTCACACTCAGAGGTATAAGGAAAAATAATAACCCAGTAAAAGCATTAAGTTCTGCGGTTGACCCAGGTCAGGAATATCATTGCTATGAAAATCTTCAAATTCAGGATTTGTATTAAAAGTTTGGGCTTGCATTTAGCTCATTACTATGAAAATCTTACCTAACAGGAATTCTGCTAGACCTCCAGAGACGTGAATAGAGTCCGAAAAGTCCCCTCACCTGAGTGCTGTACCTTGCAAACGATGAGAATCCGACCTGCGATATTCAGTCTTCTGGCTCCTGAAAAGTTTGCCAAAACCACATCGAGCAGCCATAAAACTCTTGCCCGGAGCCTTCACCATTGATCCTTGCTTCAAAAGTCCTTTCAGGGTCCTGTCTTCAGTCTTCATGACAAGGAATCCAGTGTCTGGATTTTTGGCTACAGACCCTGAAGTCCTCCAGCTGTAAAACTCTTCTTCTGTGTTGAGGTACTGTGTTGGCTTGGGTATTACTTACCTTACGTCTCTGGTGATTCCCGTGTAGCTTTGGGGTGTTTTCTGAGATTGGGAGTCCCCGCGTCCATTGCACCCAGGCCCCTGCTGGAATCCTCCTAAGGTGTCTTTTCTGAAGTCCCTGTACCCTCAACTATTTTTGAAAGTAGAATACTTACTCGTTTGAACAGCCTCTGCTGGAACTCTGACTTTGCCTGCAACTGAGCCCTATCTCACCCTCCTTACAACTGGCTCCTAGACCACAAGGGTCCCTATTCTGCCTCCGAGATAACTCATGTAACAGACTTGGGAAGGGATGCATACTTTAAGGGGTCTGCCTTGAAAAGTAAAACAAGAGTTGAAAAGTTTACTTACTTATACGAGAGTTAGATGGTAACTGCCCTCTGAGAGTGAACAGTTACAAACATTCTAACTTGAAAGTGTTCTGTCACTTGTAAAAGTATATGTAAAGTTATTACTTACCTTAGATATGTTCTGCCATTCTGAAAAGTATGACATGCATTACTTACCGTAATAGCATTTCTGATGATTGTATCTGCTTCGACTCACATGCTGTGCATATGGTCCGACATCCAGTGGTAACCGTGGAGTATTGCATCTTATCTTTCGGGGACCGAAAGGGGACGTCAGCAGAGGCGTGTCTGTAACACTATCCCTATCGTGCCATGTAGTGTACCCAAAAACCCTCACGCGCTGAGGTCCCTCCGATTGCATTTTTTCTGCCAAGAGGGAGCCCAAGGCTACTGTGAGGGAGTACATGAAGAGAAAAAGTAATAAGACGTCTATGTTAGCAGGGAACCTACGCAGGCTGCAACACATTACAGCACAGACAACAGATGATCAGGGAAGTTATGCAGTGATCTCGTTAGACGCTATAAAAGTGTTCTACTCCATATATTGGGACTGGTTGATCGCTACTCTGAGACAATTTGGGCTGGGAGATCAGCTCATAAGGTGGATCAGGTTGCTCTACAAAGCACCTGTGGCAATAGTGAAAACAGGCAGGGTAGTATCGGCGTTATGGGACATCCAAAGAGGCACTAGACAGGAAGCAGTTCTTTAATGCGGGCATAAAAGTGGGAGGGGAAGACCATGTTGTATCACTGTATGCCGGCGACGTACTACTTTACGTAAGGGACCCGAACCTCAATATGCCGATGATCTTAGATGTTTTGCGGAATTTCGCACGAATAACTGGAATACCCTTCAGCACGGAAAAATCGTGCATATTCCCGATGGCGGGGTTGGCAAAAATGAGCAAAGGGGACCTCCCGGAGGTTGGAATCAGGTGCAAAACATGTGTTTAGATACTTGGGGGTGAATATTTGGCATGCGCCTGAACAGACACACGGGGGCAACACAATGCTAGCGATACAAGGGCAGAAGAACTCTATGAAGTTCTGGGCCAGGTTACTTTTGTCATTAATGGGGAGGGTGGCAGAGGATAAAATGATCGTCCTTCCAAGGTTCCTATACCTCTTCCTTAATATTCACTATTACATACCTGCCTCCTTCTTCAAACTGCTGGAAAAGCGGTTGAGGGACTTACTGTGGGAACCTGCCAGACACAAACTGTCCTTAGACATACTTACGCTGCCATACAAAGCAGGTGGGGTTCAATTACCGGACTTTGAGAGATACATCCTAGCAGCACAACTTAGTTATGTGGCAAAATGGTTGGCTGATGAAATAACCTCAGAATCGAGATTGCTCAAACAGCTAATTACCCCAGTGCGCTTACAAAAGGTGTTAGGGGTACGGGCGAAGTGCCTCGGCACTCAACCAACGATTGTGCAATTAGGCAAGAAGGTCTGCGGCAGAGTTCTGAAACGAACAGGGCTGAACTACCCCTATTCACCCGATACCCTGATAGAGGCAGATTTATGAACAACTAAAGCAGACTTGATGAGGTCCAGACAACGGGAGAGACACACCATCTATACGTGGGGAGATGTGTATGATTTTTTTATTTTAAAATTTGTTTATTGGCATTTAACCTTTTTACATATACATGGCATTACCTATGCCCTCGATTAAAGGATAATGAGCATTTCATAACAACAGTAATACTTTAACAATTCAACCTTAACTGTCTCCAAGCATCTCTTTAGGCATAACAGATCTTACGTCGATTGGGTTAGGGGGGGTATAGCCAGGCAGGTGAGGGGGGAGGGTTCTGGACCAACAAGGTCACCACATGGCTGCGATCTGTTGCCTCGGTGGGTCTGAAACTTTGGTTGCAGATCTATTTTCCGTAACGTTGTCCATATTCATGGAGGCTTGTCTTCTGAGGGATGAAATAGTGACCCTATAAGTTCTTTCCACGCTTCCAGGGAGATGTGTATGATGAGGGCTCTTTTAGAGAGTTTGACTCCCTGGTGGAAAATGAAGGACTGCCCAGGGGCCAGTTTCTATGGTACCAGAGGATCAGGAGAGTAGCGAGGAACATCTGGAAGGGCTGGCCTGAAGAGCCGACAGCGGCACCAATACTAACACTGTTGCACAACTTGGGGGACGGATGGAGGCATATATCTAGGATATACGAACAGCTTGCAGATAGACCGAACCCCAGGGGCAGCGGGCTAAAGCAGGGGTGGGAGCTGGATTTGGGTGTTGACACATCTGAAAGAGAGTGGGAAAGGATACTAGAATATCCCCGGGAGATGTCGAGAAATGCTAGGTTTCGACTGATCCAGGTGAATGTTCTCTACAAAACATATACGACACCCGGCAGAATTGCTAAATTTCATGGTGCCATAGACCCGTTGTGCCCCTGGTGTAAGTCAGAGGGAGCGGGCATGATGAACAAGTTACTCTCTTACCTGGTAACGTTCTTTCGATGGGATGGTCCGACGACGTATTCCATATCTATGACAGTAATCACCACAGCTGTGCTGTTTCGGAAAATCTTTCGGCGTCTGCGTCCTGCGTCGATAGGCTGTCCTCGAGGGCCTCCGTCGAGCCGACGTCACCGGATGTTATAAGTAGGACGCACGACGCCCGTAGCCTCAGTTGTAGTTTTCTCCCAGAACGTGTGGCACCATTCTTCTGCCAGTATGACCACAGAAAGCCTTGGGGAAACGTGAGCTGCAATCGCATAAGAAATTCTGTAGCGGGGAAGGCAGGGAGGAAGCAATATGGAATACGTCGTCGGACCATCCCCTCGAAAGAAGGTTACCAGGTAAGAGAGTTACTTGTTCATCGAGGGGATTGGATCCTCCGACATATTCCATATCTATGACAGACTCCCAAAGCAGTACCAACGTAAGGAGATGGGAAAATAATTTAGAATATACAAATTTAGAATGCCCAATCAAATTGCAGAGTAAAGGATCGCCTTGAAGAAGAAGCCCAAGTGGCTGCTTCACAGATGTTACGAATAGGAACACCCCTCTGCAGAGCAGTAGAGGCAGCCATACCCCTAGTCAAATGGGCCCGTAAGCCTACCGGAGGGTTCTTACCCACCAGGCGGTAACATAATCCATCTAGACAAAGTCTGCTTAGTCACAGCTTGTCCCAAACGCCTTCCAGCGTAACCAATAAAGAGCTGATCGTCCACTCTGACCCGGGACATGCGTGAAATGTAGAAACTTAAAGCTCTCCTAGGATCCAGCTTATGGACCCTCTCCTCTTCCTTACCAGGATGTGGAGCAGGATAAAACACCGGAAGAATAACCTTCTGGCTTAAATGAAATTCCGACACCACCTTCGGAAGAAAGGAAGGGCGAACTCGAAACACAGTGAAGGGTGCCTTACCTGAACTCACTCACTCACTCTGCGAGCGGAAGTGACCGCAACTAAAAATACAGTTTTAAGGGTTAACAGTCTCAAAGGGCAAGAATGTAAAGGCTCAAATGGAGCACCCATTAGAAACTTGAGAACAAGGTTCAAATCCCAACCGGGCACCTGGAAAGGTGACAGAGGGAACACATTAGCGAGCCCTTTCAGAAACTGAGAAATTAAAGGAATTTTAAAATAAGAACACTCCTCAGACGAGCGCTTAAATATGGACAGCGCCGCCAGGTAACCTTTAATGGTACCCACATGCAAGCCCCTGTGGGCTAAATAAAGCAAAAAAGACAGAACCACAGGAATGTCACATGAAAAAGCATCCACATTCTTAACCCTGCACCAGTCGCAGAACTTTCTCCAATGGCAACGGTACAGGGACTTAGTTGCCGGCTGCCTGGCCGAAAGCAACACCTCCATTACGTCTTCAGGGAGGTCCCAATCCTTATACCTCAACCTTTCAGAAGCCAAGCATGAAGGTTGAGGGATCTGACCTCTGGATGGAGAACCTGACCCCCCTCCCGTGAGAGCAGATCGTCTCGGTAGGGAAGACGACGTGGAGGGCAGATGGACAAGTCGAGAAGGTCCAGGTACCACGTCCTCCGGGCCCATGCCAGAGCAATGAGGATCATCTGGGAACCGAACCTCCGTAACCTCAGCAGTACTTGCGGGATGACGGGGACGGGAGGAAACGCGTATAGCAGTGGGAAGGACCACTCCACTATGAACGCTTCTCCTAAGGCTTCTCTTGGAGGAAATTCCCGCAAGCAGAACCTTTCGCACTTCCGGTTGACACTGGAGGCGAAGAGATCCACTTGAGGGGTCCCCCAAAGGGCGGAGATCTCCAGGAGAATCTCCTGAGCCAACTCCCACTCGTGAGAGATCACGCTCTGCCTGCTCAGAGTGTCCGCCATCTCATTTTTGTCTCCCGCCAGATGAACTGTTGAGATCGAAATTTCCTGCTGGATGGCCCAGAACCAGAGCTGCATCGCCTCCCTGCACAGAGGAAGTGACCCTGCCCCCCCCCCTTTTTGTTGAGGTAGTGCATGGCCACTGTGTTGTCCGTCAGAATCATGACATTCTTTCCTCGCACAGTCTGCAGAAAAGCCTTCAGGGCAAGCCCGACGGCCCTCAGCTCCAACAGATTGATATGGAGTCTGGACTCCAACAGAGACCAGCGACCGCTGACTGTCAGCTTGTTGGCATGAGCTCCCCATCCCGTGAGGGACACGTCCGTCATGATCGTCACCTCTGGCCAGCGTAGCCAAAACAGAGCCCCCCTCATCAGATTGCCTTCGACAGCCCACCACAGAAGGTCCTGGGCGACCGAGGGCGGCACCTGAACGGGGTCCGACATCCTGCCGGAGGACTGTGACCACTGGAGCTTGAGGGCCCATTGCAGAGATCTTATCCGCAACCTGGTCTCTGGCACCAGAAGAATGTAGGATGCCATGAGGCCGAGCAACCTCAAGAACTCGAACGCTGGGAGACTCTGGGCATGTTGAAACTTGTGCACCATCTGCTGAATGTGGTGAGCCCTCACCTGGGGAGGAAAACACTGCCCCAGGGACGTGTCGAGCACTGCTCCGATGTACTGGAGCCGCTGAGTTGGCATCAAGTGGGACTTCTTTAAGTTGAGGGAGAAGCCCAGCTTGTGAAGGGAGTGGCAGGTGACGGACAGATGATCCAGGACTTGCTCGGGAGAGCCCGCCCTGATCAACCAATCATCCAGGTAGGGGTAGACGTGAATCCCCCTTTCCTGATATACGCTGCCACCACCACCATGAGCTTGGTAAAGACCCTTGGGGTGGAGGTCAATCCGAACGGCAGGACCCGAAACTGAAAGTGCGAGACGCCAACCGCGAACCTCAGGTACTTCTTGTGCTTGGGATGGATCGGCACATGAAAATAAGCGTCCTTGAGGTCGAGTGACACCAACCAGTCCTGAAGTTGAAGGGCCTGGAGGACTTGAGAAAGAGTAACCATCTTGAACTTGTCCTTCCTGAGGAGCTTGTTCAAACCGCGCAAGTCCATGATGGGTCTCAATCCCCCGTCTTTCTTCGAAATCAAAAAATAAGGGGAATACCATCCGTTGTTCCTTTCCGCTACCGGCACCAGTTCTATGGCGCCTTTCTCCAGCAGTGATTGAATTTTCTGCACAAGGAGCAGATCCGGACTCTTCAAAGAGAGATTCCCTGGTGGATTGCCGTGAGGCCTCTGCCGGAAAGGAAGACAGTAGCCGTGGGCTATGATCTCCAGAACCCACACATCTGAAGTAAAGGCACGCCATTCTACCAGATGCTGCGCCAGCCTTGCCCCAACCGGAGAAGCATGGGCCTCATGACTGAGCTGCTGCGGCGGTGCCTGAGGGCAAAGAGGCAACTGCTCGTGTGGCCTTGGCATCTCGAGTACCTGGTTTTCCACCTCTGGCATTCCTACGGTTGCCCCTTTGACTTGCAGCTCCTCTCGATTTACTAAAGGACGAGTAATATCGAAAGGAACCTCCCCTCCATTCCTGTCCCCTAGGACGAAAAGGCAGAGGTTGGAGAACTGCAGCACCCAGCGACTTTGCTGCAGCTTTGGAGGTCTGCAACCTCTCAAGACTCTCGTCAGTCTTGCTGCCAAAAAGATGTTCACCATCAAAGGGCATGTTGAGGAGGCGGGCTTGCACATCAGGAGCAAAACCTGACTTGCGCAACCACGCAAACCTGCATATTACGGTGCTCGCCGCCATGGACCTGCTGACGCAAATCAATCATGTCCAGACCCGACTGAACGGATTCACACATGGCATCCTTGCCATCCTGCACAATAGCAAGGAAACCATACCATTCCTCCCCTTCGGGAATATGATCAGCCGCTAGGGAAAAACATTTCCACAGAGTGTGTGTGAAACAAGACAAGGCACAAACTGAGTTGGCAGCCTGAAGCGCCATACCCCCAGAAGAAAAACACCTTCCTCAGACCCCTCAGAAATATAATCCAGAGGCTGGAAAGAGGGTACAGAAAAAGACAGACATGTGTAGCCTTGGCCAGCGCCTTACTGGGGGGTGCCACCGTGCCACAGGGGACCGCCAACAAAGCGACCTCGAAAGGCATCGAGGGCTTCTATGGAATCGGCGTCGAGCGTGGCCCCGACAGCGTCGACACAGGCCTCGAGGGCGGAGCCCCAGTCGTGTCTCGACAGCCTGGGCACCGATGGCGTCGACGACTTCCTCGGAGGCGGGGCCTCGAGAGTCCGTTGACGACCTTGGCGTCGCCGATGTCTTCCTCAAAGACTTCACAGGTTCTCGCGGTCTCGAGGGCGTTGAGGACCGGGACCTGGAACGGGCATGTCTAGAGCGACCATCCTTGTCCGACTGGGACTGCGAAGGCACCCGGTGGTCGCGACGACTGCTCGAGCCCGAAGGCGGACAAGCGGTGTCTCTAGCACGGCCACGACCTGCGTCCTCAGACAGTGCGGAAGGACCAGAGCCCTGCGATTGAAAAATCACCAACATCTCCTTTCGGAAGGAATCTCATTCCTCAGGACTGGAATGCTTATGGGCAGAATCCTCAGAAGAGGACGGGGAAGGCGACCTGTGACGGCGCTTACTGGAGTGCCTCGAAGAGGCAGAGGAATGGCGGGACCGACTCCCAGACCGAGAACCCCCGGACTCACGACGACGATGTGGCCACCTTACCGACCGGCAGCTGCTTCTTCTTACCCTCCCGCTTCTTCTTACGCTCCCGCAAGGTCTTCGATGTGTGCGATTGGCAGTCGACACAGTCGTCCGTATCATGGTCCTCTCCAAGGCACCAGAATCAAGCGTCGTGCGTATCCGTCAGCGACATCTTGGACCCGCACACCCGACACTTCTTAAACCCGGACCGCGGGGTGGAAGAAGCCGAAGATATCATATAATAGCAATGAAGAAAACAGGTTCGAAGAACCGAAAGAACAGGATTCAGTAGAAACGAGGTGTGCCGAGATCGCCGAAGCGAACACGTTCGTGGAAAAAACGGAATTGAGACTACGGGTGTCGTGCGTCCTACTTATAACATCCGGTGACGTCGGCTCAACTGAGGCCCTCGAGGACAGCATATCGACGCCTGAGCCAAAAGATTTTCCCAAGCAGCACAGCTGTGGTGATTACCGTCATAGGTATGGAATACGTCGGAGGACCCAATCCCCTCGAAACACATGTTCTGGGAGTGTTGCAGGGTACGAAACCTTTGGCGCAAAGTAGAACAAGCATGCGGAGGGGCTGGGCTGTCAAGATATGAATGGTCACCAAAAGAATGCCTATTAGATGCTTACCCGAGAGTTAGTAAGATCTGACACCTCATTAAATTAATGGATATGGCATGCGTGCTGGCAAAAAGGACCATTGCAATGGCGTGGAAGAAACCTGGAGGCCCGCAATACACTAGGTAGTATAATGAGTTGGAACGCTGGACAGGAGCGGAGACAAAGGTGTGGGGCGAGGGTGTTGCAAGGGCAGGTGGGCCCGGTGTATGAGGCGTGGAAGACAAACCCCCCTGAAAAAGATAGCTTATACTAAATATACTGAACATGCATAAACTTACCTACCGAAATGTGAAATGTGATTGAACTCTCTGGCCCTAGCGGCACTGGACAGCCCCATATGCTGATACCCCAGGTACTCGGGGGGGCTACCCCACAAAAAGTATTACACACTGAAGACCACATATTATAATTGGTTATCTTGTTATTGTGTACTATAAATGCTAATAAAAACATTTTAAAATAAAATAAATAAGACGTCCATGTTCATTCCACCCCGAGCGGGAAGGTAGGGAGGGCGCATGCGAGTCCAAGCAGATACAATCATCAGAAATGCTATTACTGTAAGTAATGCATGTCTGATGCTTGTTAATCTGTTTAGAATCACATGCTATGCATAGACTAGCGAGCAGTACCCGGAGTTGGAGGTGGGTTGTGAGAAGGAACAGTAGTGAAAAGATGTCTTAATACTGCTCGTCATACCTGAGAATCAGATCTAGAATGCGTGTCTAGGCAATAGTGTTTTGTAAAGGTGTGTACAGAACTCCAGGTTGCCGCTTTGCAAATGGACTCAAGGGGAACATTTGCAATGAAAGCTATGGAAGCCCCAGTGCCTCGAGTAGAGTGTGCTCTAGGCTTGAAGGGCAGTTCTCTCTTAGCAAGAGTATAGCAAAGTGTGATGCATTTGACAATACACCTTGAGATAGCTGATTTAGAGACAGGATCCCCTTCTCTACCAGCAGCCACTGAAACGAAAAACCGGTCTGTCTTCCTCAGTGGTTTCGTTCTTTCCAGGTAAAACATGACTGCCCTGCGCACATCTAGTGTGTGCAGGCTTCTTTTTGCCGTGCTAGTGGGATTCTGGAAGAAAGTGGGTAGTTCAATTGATTGGGTCACATGGAACTTTGAAATGTTTTTAGGCGCAAATCTGGGATGAGTGTGCAGAACCACCTTATCCATGTGGACTGTAACAAAAGGGTCTAGGACTGAGAGGGCCTGTAGTTCGCTAACCCTTCTAATAGAAGTAATAGCTACTAGGAAGGCTGTTTTGTAAGTAAGGTCTTTTAGACTTGCTTTATGCATTGGCTCAAAGAGAGATCCCATGAGCCTGGTTAAAAGCACATTTAGGTCGCATCCGGGAGCTGGGTGAGAAATGGGGGGGGCGAATTCTCTTAACCCCCTCCATAAAAGCCTTAATAATAGGCATCTTTCACCACAACACCTTCAGTTGTGACGTAGTGTAGGCTGAGAGCAGCTAGATGGACCTTTAGAGAATTAAAAACCAGTCCTGAGTCTAACAAACGAGTTAGGTAGAACACAATGTGTGTAGGCGAGCAGTCAATGGGATTGATGCCCTTAGTATTACACCAGATGACAAAGCATTTCCATTTACTGGAATAGCAATAACGAGTTATGTTTTCTAGTTTCCCTGAGTACATCCATGCATCTCTGAGGGAGCTGAAGGGGTCCAAACTCTATGACCTCACGAGGCAGGCCTCTAAGTTCAGAGTTTGCGGACATGGGTGTAGCAACCCCGCCCCCCCCCCCCACCCCCTGTCCTGAGACATGTTGTACGGGCAGGGTAGTCTCACAGGGGGAGTGGGGGTGGGGGGAGAGGGACATTTCCATTAGATGGGCGAACCAGAGTTGGCAGGCCCACATGGGGGCCACCAATATCATGGTGACTGGTTCCTGGCGCATCTTGTTGAGTAGGGGCATCGGGCGGGGGGGGTAGCGTAAACAAATTTCCCAGACGACGCTATCCAGAGTCTGTGACCCTTGGAGCAGTTCTGGGGATACCTGGATGCGTAATCTTGGCATTGGGCGTTCTCCTGAGTTGCTAACAGGTCGATCTCTGGGAGGCCCCATTCTGCAAAGACGTTGAAGACGATTTCTTCGTGTAGACGTCAATCGTATTCTAAGAGCAATGGGAAATCTCAGCTGAGCACGTCCGCTAGCAGATGAGTTCTCCTGGAACGTGTTGGGACAGCAGGAACATTTTGCCCACATCCAAATATTCTGGGACAGCTTGGATAGCCCTTGAGTGTGTGCCCCCCTGTTTGTTTAGGTAATACATGGCTGTGATGCTGTCTGTCAGGGCCAGAACTGTTTCCCCCCTGTAGCTGAGTCTGAAAGGCCTTTAGTGCTTTGAATACTGCTAATAGCTCTAACAGATTAATATGGTTGGATGCTACTTGAGGGGACCATACTCCAGGCGCTGTCTGATGTAGCAGTTGAGCCCCCCCCCGCCCACCCTGTGAGCGAAGCGTCTGTCGTGAGAGTGGCTTCTACTACGGGGTGGTGAAGGTCTTCCACTTCAAGAGGTTTTCCCTTGACCACCACTGCAGAGAGAGAATGAGGGCTGGCGAGACAACTACCAGATCTTCCAATTGTCCGCTGGCCTGACACCACTGGCTGTTGAGCCACTCTTGTATGGGACGCATGCGCGGCTGCGCATGCGGAACTAAGTAAATGCATAACACCATCATACCTAGCAAGCGCATGGCCTTGCGTACCGTCACTTCCGGACTGGCTACAAAATGAGGGATCTGAGAAAGCATGTTCTGAACCCTGTCATTGGGGTGGGGAGACGAGACCGTCCTTTGTCCGAATCAGAGCCCCTAGAAATTGCTGGACTTGGCTGAGGTCTAAACTGGATTTCTTCTTGTTGATGGAGCATCCCAGACAGAACAGGAGGTCTATTGTCTTCTGTGTACTCCCTAGTCATGTTTCGTAAGAGTCCCCTGTTATGAGCCAGTCGTCGAGGTAAGGGTAAAAAGGGACGGATAGTCTGCGCAGGTGTGCTGCTGAAACTGCCAGGACCTTCATAAACACCCCTGGTGCTGAGGCAATGCCGAAGGGGAATACTTTGAATTGATAGTTCCTGTCCTCTATCATGAACCTTAGATATTTTCTGTGCGCTGGCAACATTGAAATATGAAAGTATGCATCTTTCATGTCCAATGTTGCCATGTAATCCCCCTGTTTCAACAATGGGATTGCTTCCTGTAGAGTTACCATACAGAACTTTTGAGGTTTAAGAAATTTGTTTGCTGGCGCAAGTCTAACACAGGGCGCACGGTGAGGTCCTTTTTGGGTACAAGGAAGTACACTGAATAAATACCCTAGTTTACCTGAAGAATCGGGACAGCTTCTATGGCGTCCTTTCCCAAAAGTGCCTCCAATTCTTGTATTAGGATTCGCAGATGGTCTGGCGTCAGGTGGTCTGAATTGTGGGGGTCGGGCGAATTCCACACAGTAGCCGTGGGCGACCGTTTTTAGAACCCACGCCCCGCCCCGACCGGGGTGACATGGGAGGGGACCTGGATCCGTAGGTCATTTCTGACCACAGGCTGTGGCTCCCCTGGAGTTGGGGCCTCTGCCTTTCCCATGCCTCTGACCCCTATATGGATAGTTGGCAGGGATGCTGGATGTTTGTTCCGAGTTCCAGTTCTTACCCGTGTTGCACATGTTTTGGGCGGAACGTGATTGGCCTCGAAAGGACCAGCGGGATCCGCTTCCCGTCTGGGGGGAGGGTTTTTGTGTGATTTTCTGCAAGGACTTGAGAGTTTCGTGCTCTTTTTTGGCAGTCTCCAGAGCATCGTCGACTGCTTTACCAAAGAGATTCGACTCCTTGATAGGTTTCTTAATAGGAGCTGCTTGAGTCTCTGACTTGAAGCCTGAGTTTCGGAGCCAAGCGTGCCGTTTAAGCAGAGTGCCCTGAGCTAGGGATCTCCCTGCAGTTTCTGCGGTATCCAGAGTGTTTAATACATTTTGGTTGACCTGCCTGCCCTCGGCCACGATGGCGAGTAATTCAGTTCTTGCAGGTTCAGGTACCTCCTGGAGACGACCTTGTATAAGGTTCCATTGGGCATCGGCATAACTGGCAAGCAACGTAGTGTTTGCTATGCGCGTGGTAAAAGCAGCTGCCGTGGTAATACGCTTACCAAAGGCATACAATCTTTATGACTCTTTATCGGGAGGTGCCTCTCCCATAACAAGGGGTACTCCCGTCAGTTTCCAGGCGGTGGTAACCACTAGGGAAATCAGGGGTGGCGTGGCTCTTAATATATTGAGGGTCAGTAGGCGATGGCCAAAATAATTTCTCCACCCTTGGATTAACTGCCCTGGGCTGGTGTGACCAGAGAAGGCGCCAATCTCCTTTTAATGGAATTTAGGAGAGGAATGGCTTGACTGGAGGTTTTTTTTTTTCCTTTAAGAATGTCCTCCACAAAATCTTGTTCAGGTATGACCTCTTGGGTGGCGATCTGAAAATGATTGGCTGCCTTCCTTAAGATGGCAATAAAAGCCATCTGATCGTCTACTGGTGAAGCCTGGCGGGCCGGGGTGGAGGGAGGGGAGTCCAAACATAGGACATCTGTGTCCTGATCATGAGTAGGAAGGGCCCATGGCTCTGGCTCAACCTGATGAGTGTCCTCCCAGTTGTCCGTGGCATCCGCCTGGTCATCTGCAGTGTAGTCCTGTTGAAAGGTAGTATCTTCTTCCTCATCATAGATGTATTGATATGTATCAATCTGAATTTCATCTTCAGGGTGGATAGAAGTGAAAGGTTCCTGAGAAGGTTCTAAATTTCCAGGAAATCTTAGAGTTGACACAGAGAGAGGGTCCTCCCGAGTTCTCTTGGGGGTAGGGTGCTCTGAAAGCGAGACAATCCTTTCCAAGCGGTCCATGCACCCTCTGAATTTTTCCCTGGTCCGTTTAGACGAACCAGAAGGGGAATAAGATCTTCATTTTCTTCCCTTTGACGCCGAAATTTGTTACCAATAGTGTTGGACAAAGGCTTGTCTTTGTAGTCTTCGCGAACATCGGGGTGCTGTGGCTCCTTTTTCCGACGTATCCGTGGCACGCTCCTTGCGTTTCGTCGACTCTCTAGGCATCAGCCCCACTGCCGAAGTAATCCTTGCGATGCTTTCAGCGATGCCTGGCGAATCGGGGCGTGCCGTATGACTAGGAGGCCTAATGGTAGATTGTTCACCTACTGAGAGGCTAGGAAGCCTAGCGGTAGATTTTTTCCTACCGGGGCCTTAGGGGGCGTCGGAGCGGCAGCGGAGCGCGCTTCGCCAGCCAAATGTGATTTTGAGGTAGTGCCCTTATTTTTCGAAGGCCCAGTCGCAAGACACTGCTGCAGATGCAGGGAAGGCTGTTGATCTTCAAGATCAGAGGATTCCGTTGAAATCTTTGGCGGTCCTGTTGGCGCTGTCACCCGTTTTGACGGAACCGTAGAAACCGGGGACAGGGTTGTGTGCTTAGTGTGGGCTTTTCGTACACCCTGTCGCCAGGTGTGGTCCCCGTAGCGTGACTTGCATCAGGCCTAGAAGGGTCGGGGACGGGCGTGGCAGACCTAGAAGTGTCCGTCATAAGGTCTATGGCATCCGATACGGATGCTTGGCCATCACTAGTGCCCCAGTCACTTTCGGCGGGTGCGGCGGTGGGGGAAGAAGACGCAGCCCACGACATGCTTAACGCGGCGCTCCTTAAGTGTTTTAGGTCAAAGGAGTCTACAGGCCGTGGATGGCTCTGCCGCCGATCTTAGGTGTGGAGGTCCACTGCCGTCAAAAGTTCCTGCAGTCTTCGTCGTAGTATTTGAAGCACCAAAGTGATTTTAGGGGAAATAACCGACAAAGTCGGTAAACAAGTATACACAATGTCTCTTATGAAGAGCTCCTCAATGAGGCGATCAGTTATCTGGGCGGAAAAAAACAATCTGAGTGACCTTGGCGCGTGAGGAATTTTGGGTACACTACACGTCACGATAGGGATAGTGTTACAGCCACGCCTATGCCGACGTCCCTTTTCGGTCCCCGAAAGACAAGATGCAATACTCTGCGGTTACCACTGGATGTCAGACCATGTGCACAGCATGCGATTCTAAGCAGATTAACAAGCATCAGAAATACAGGTTTTACCTACCTGGAATAGCTGTGTATCAAATTCTGAGTAAGTGTACAAAGTCTTACTTTCCATTCTAAAAGAAAGTAGACAGTAGGTTGATTTACTTGCCTGTTAATTGGGCCACCCTCTTTCCAAAAAGTAATGCTGTTGGTTCCACTGCACTATCCCCGTTAGGACATAAATGTATGAGTGTCCCCGATTGGGTTTTGCTTCCCCAGACTTGCTGTTAGCCTGTCTAGAATAAGTCTGCCTTAGGTTATACTTACCTCTAAGTTGCCGATAGCTCCTTTTGAACGGTATATAGATTTTATTTACCTTGTGTTAGCTGTGTGCCATCCTAAAACAAGTTAGAGTCATTGCTTGCCTTAATTTCTGTTGAACTGATCTAAAAAGCAAACTGTAATAGTATATTACAACATTAGGTTGTACCTGCCGAGAATAGCTGTGTGCCATTCCTAAAAAGTGTTCTTAGGTGCAGCTAACCTTGGTCTGCCTTGAGCCATCCAAAAATAGCGTAATATGTTCTTACTGATCTTAGACTGTGTTCCACTGAGCTGAAAAGTAAGTGTAATTGTACATTACACCCTGACGACCAACTCCCCTAGAATAACTTACCCTTTTACTGTAGGTGTTGCACTATTCAGAAAAAGTATATTGCCAAGTTGGTTTACTATGATGTCTTGCTGAGCGTCACAGCACAACTGCTATGGTCTTCTATTCTTGCATTATTGTAAGTAATCCAAAAACTCAAGTGGTACAGCCTTATACTATGAGTGGAGTCGTGTACCGTCTCAGTTGAAGGGTTTTACTAAGCCATCAGAAGAACTGTCTTAACAAAGGGGGTTGCAATATTCTGCATAGCAAACTACATTTATTGAAGGTTATAGCGGATTATCAATGTTCATTTTGGTCAGTGGTGAAAATCACTCAAATTTAAGTCTGCTTGTACCACTTACCATTTTGGTGGATCTGGTAGTACTGCCATTAAACGTCTACCGACTACATAAAAAGAATTGAGCCTTTGAAACAGTTGCAGAAATTGTTGGTAAATGTGACCCTTGTTTGAACAATGGCAGTGTTTGCAAATGTTGCCACACTGATATTGAAGATCTTTCCACAACTCTTGTAGTTTTCTTCTTCGGCATACAATTCAAAAAAAGTGGTTAGTATTTTTCGGCTGAAAACATCCATGGATTCATGTAGGCTTGTTCAAAAAGACAGATTTATTAGGATGCAAATTAACACACAATCAGGCGTTGTGTTTGAGACTTAGTAAAAGAAGATTATAGATGTGTGTCAATCTTTGCAAAAAGACCAACCAGCCTTGAAACATGATTTGCTCTTTAAAAAGAAACAAAGCAAGAGGTGAAAAGGGAATCCACCAGATGGAAAAGGATCCCAAAAGGTTATTTCCTGGAAAACATGAAAGTGAGTCACAGATGACACATGGGTCACCAGAGAGGCGTCCAATCAAAGAGTGATGGATTAGGACTGGGATAGAAAGGCAAAACAGATGAAGAGTACGGTCAAGATTCGACACACATCTCGTGAACTTGCCTATTCAGTTGCTAGTGTGCTATAGTGCTTATTTGGCCTAGAGCTGCAGAGATCCAATCAAGTATAGGGAGATGAGACATTGGAGAATTTAGGTTTAGAAAGAAGAGGTAACAATTTTCAAAGATAGAACTGTAAAAAAATTAAATGCTACAACAATATATTTGAATAGTAAACACATTTAGACGAATGACACAATCATACTAGTCTCAGATCAGTAAAGTACAGAATACTTTGCAAAGACAAAGGATGTGTGAGGGGAATGGCACAAACGGTGTGAGTGAAATGTAACATTGCATGAGAAAGTTAGAGTGCCAATCACACTTAATTGGTTTGTGAACATTTTTTAAAGTTCTCTAAAGTAATCCACAAGTCTCCCACACCCTGAAGAGCCAACATTATCTTAACACCAGAGAGGACAATTTACCAGAAACCTGCAGGAAAGTGAACTTACTACCAAGAACTTCTGCAACTGCTTCTCGAGTTACCAATTCTTCGGTTTCGAGGTAAACGAGAAATGCTGCCAGGAAAACCAAGCGCTGCAAAACGAACCTCCAGTGTTCATGAAATCTATGTTAAAACAAGAACACAGATTACAGGCGTCATTAGATACAAAAGTTTACGACCTTGAATGCACAAATGTTTAAAGGTTTATGAAGGATATAAACCTTCCTTCTGCTAAACTACCTAAAATATAGACTTAACCAGTGCAGCATCTAGGTACTTCACACTGAACATTTTTAAAACTGGCCCCACAAAACATTTATTTGAATCCAAACACTTCCATATAAAGGTTAGGGAGGCCAATAACCTTAGATTAAAACAGAACTTGTTATATCGAAAAATAGGAGCAAGTGTTTGGAAGTCTACATCGCTGCTTATCGCCTTTTCAGGATAGACAACACTGCATATTCCTTATGAAAGTTAATTAAAACAAACTGTTTTGCTGCATGCTTGTCGGGTGTAAAAAATGTACAACAGCTTTGCTCTAATACCTTCCCCAGAGGACATTTTGCAGCTAAATACTCTCCAGCGTAAAACGGGTTTAAAACATACAGTGAGGGAATGTCACTAGCACAAAGAGGCAAGGACAGAACTTCTAGTGGTGTAGCAGAGCCAATTGAGGATTGACCTTGTGAGGTGGTGGAGGAAGTCCTGCATCAGTAAATCAGAATATAAAAATGAGAGACAAGACCAATCAAAACCAGTTGGAATTTCAATACAATGTAATATACAATTCAAGACTTTGGAACCTATCAAATATATCAGGAGGCAGACAGCTCTGTGGTCCCATATCCCCCCCCTACCCCAGTCCAGAGAATCCACAGGCGGATGTTCTTTTTTTCTGTGGGCATTAGGAGAAACTGAGGGGCGGGGGGGGGGGGGGGGCAGTTTCAGTTTCCTATGCACAGTCATTACATTTTAAAATAATTAACAAGCATTAGGAAAGTTTGGCCTAGAACTCAAATCAATTTGTGTAACTGGGGAATGGGTAAACATGTCTACAGGGGAACATGGCATGGGAAATCATCACGTAGTAAAGCAGGCACAAAGATGAATGTGGCATAGTGTTGGTGAAACAAAGTCTTGGCAACAAAAATGACAAAGCCACTAATCGAACGGAGCAGGTGGCATTACCAAGTTAGCAGGATGATTGCTTTTTCAAGTCTTTAGCTTGAATTCTTATTTCAATGCCTACCATAAAAGGGATCATAAATAAAACAATAATCCAGCATGAAAAAACACCAATATATCATAATCAACGTGCAAAAATAATTTTAAATTGAAGTTTGTTAACTTACAAATCACTAGAAGTTTTTAAAATTCCACATTGCACTAATAGATACTTTGGTATGCCCATGACTCCGTCATGTAAGAACTAGTTTCAAATAAACACTTGTCTTCATCCTCTTCTCTTTAAAATTCTTTTGAGTATTCTTTAAAATAACCATATATTTGGGGAAAATGAAAGTGGAGTATTGTTTCTTTGGCGTCAGAGCAAAAAGAACATAGCACAAGATTTACCACTCAAGGAGGCTATTACTTGGGTGACTGGAAGCAGATGAAATTTGAAACAGAAAGGCAAAAATGTGTCCCTTTTCGGTAAACCTTAATACAGAGAGGACATAATCTAGCATAAGCTATTTTTAGTCAGTGTAGGTCCTCCAAGTGGGAATTTCAAACATTTCTCAAAATATCAGCCAAAACGCTTTATATTTTTGGACCATCAAACATTGATTAGTAAAATACAATGAGTGAGTTATTGTCATTAAAGTCTTTTTAATATAGTTAAACGAAGGGATCTTAGTCAGTTGGTCCCAAATAACTATATCTAGTAAACTTTGCTTCATCAGAGGGGCATTAGAATTACACGTCTGACTGATTTAGTTAATTGAGAAATGAAGTGGAGCAAAAATAGCCAGTGTCAAGATGCTCCTCAGTCTCTCTTCAGGATGCTTCCAACAACCTCAGATGTCAGTGCCATAGAGCACAATTGCTTTTGGTTTTGCTTGATTTGATTCAAACACTTTACTGGTTCAATGGATGGGTGACGCATAACATTTCTTAGACTGAGATTTGCGCCGCAAGATAGTGCAATTACTTGGCTTCATTTAGCAATATGTTGCCCAAGGTCTTGGCCTCTACCATCAGGACCTTGGAAATTGTATAATATAGAACAAGTATAATATAGGACAAGATCTCTTGCATTCATAAAGTCTGTTTATTTGTTGATTAGGGCCAAAGGGATCTGGGAGTGCATGCAAGCATGTTCATGTAGCTAAACAGAGGGTCTGGATTCCTGGCCATGGCAGCACATACAACCTTAACCCCACAGGATTAGTGTGCAGCTTAAAAGGGAAGCCAGGGAGGCCCCCAGGGGGCACATGGGGAATGGCTTGCTAATCGACCAGCTCCTGATCAAGAGAACGTAAAGGGGCTCTGAGACCCCCCCACATCCCCTCCCCAGCAGCGTGCTGCTGCGCCCCCTGGCGGGTGAAGGTCAGGGCACCCCCGCTCAAAATTTGGGAAGAACCCGCGGCAGGACGAAGAAGTTAGCCATGTGCTAACCCCCGGCAGTAGTAACTGCTGGAATGCCGGGCTGTGGAGTACAGCCACGCAAAGCCCGCAATAGGAAGGGGCACCCCTCCCCCCATATGAGGTGGGCCTGTACCAGAGGAGCGCCCAACCAGGCTGTCGTGCAGTGGAGGCAACGACTCTGAGGCCCAGCAGACAGCGGGCAGCTGAGGCTGCCCGCACCACATTGCTTAACTTGATGTAGGAGGAGCGGAGCGGCAGCGAGGTAGAAGTGGGTGAGACGGCCTCTGGCCGACGTTTCCCCCCTATGTCCGGCTGGGGAAGCACTAAAGCAGGAGGAGGGGCCAGCGCCAAAAAAACAGAGAAGTCCCAACACTGAGGGATAATGCACAAGGGGAGTAGACCTGCCAGGTGTGGGGGGAGAGGACACCCCCTGAAGTGCTGAGAGACAGTCACCAGCAGCCCTGGGGGTGGGGGGAGCCATGGAGAAGTCATGGTGGGCTGCACCCAGGGCAAGCACCCCCCCCTCTTACGAGAGGGGTATCACTGCCTGTCCTGGTGGCCTGCCCCCGTGAGGGGCTGAGAGCGTAAGACAAGGGGGTGGCCCTGACCGGAGTTGGAGGACCCCTCCCAGCAGACTGAAGACCACCAGAAGGGGAGCGCTGTCGGCCACAGGGCAGTCAAGGCCCACTCGGGAGGAGAGACTCAGCCGGAGGTACCAGATTAGCAGCCCAGAGGGAGAACAGTGTGGTCCCACAAAGCTTTGGTCACCCCGTCTTGACCACCCCCACCCCCCGGCCCATAAACTGAAGAGACTCCTTGCAGAGGTTCCAATTTGCAGGCAGGAGCGGTCCTTGTACCCCCAGGGGCCTGTATGTAAGGAGACCCAGCAGCCACAAAGTCAGTCATGGCAGCCCTGATAGAGGAGATCAGGGGCATCAGGTCAGGACTTGAGGATTTGTTTTTGAGGTTCTGCTATGAGGGGAGCTCATCTCAGAAAGGAGTGAGGAGTTTTTGAAGTGTGTTCTGTTGACTCAGGACCTTCTTGGTGATCCCATCCTGGATGGTGGTGGGTAAATGGTTAGGACTCGATGCTTGGTGGGAGGATGTTGGGACATGTGGGTGGGGGGGGGGATATGAGAGGGGGTCGGGATGCCGTATGTTAAGCCATAGGGGAAGGGCAAGTTTGGTTCATTGTTTAGGGGTGGGGGATGCCATTCACGGGGCTCAAGTTGTTCACCAGTATGGTTTGGATCTTCTCAGCGGGGGATGGTGTCAAGGTGAGGAATACAAACGGGAGAAGCGGGAGGGCCTGGGGCAGGACAGGACAGGATCACGATCTTTTAGCACTTAACGTTAAAAGGGATATTCAGACTCTGCCCAGGTGTTCCGGGATCTTACCCCGTTTGAGAAATGGTTGGACGGCTCTTCCTCCCAGAGGGGTTCCCTTTCAAGCATGTATAACATGTTTGTTCTCTACCCAGGAGGTGGGGAGATGCACCTTTAAAAAGGTATTGGGTGGATCTCGCAGGGAAGGAGATTATGGAGGAGGACTGGGCTAGAATTTTTAGGGTTACCTTCCATTGCAACCTATTCACCTCCACCATGGAAGACAACTATAGGATGCTTCAAGGGTGGCATAGGGACCCATTGAAGATCTCACAAATGTTTCTGGGGACCTCTCCCATCTGCCCCAGGGGCTGTGGCTGTGTGGGTTCCGCCTACCACATGTGGCGGCATTGTCCTAAGATACGCATCATTTGGCAGGAACTCCTTAGCTGAATTAAAGCATACTCGGGACTAGAGCTGAGAATGAACCCACTCCAGATGTTGTTGGGGAACCCGACCAGAGATCAGTAAGAATACAGGTTGCCTAGGATAGGTGAGGCTATGCGGAGGGCTGGGAGACTGGCGATAGCGCAAAAGTGGAGGGCAGGGCAAGCACCTACAAAACGGGAGTGGGAACAAACTGTGTAATATCATGGTAATGGAGAAGCTAACTGCTATGGTTAACGACTACATGGGGTCCTTTCGAGAGAAATGGGAGCCCTCTGATGGGTAAGATGGAGGGCAACAGAGCCTAACCGATGGGGAAAGAGTAGACAACAGGTTATCATTATACCCTGCCCATATAAGAAAGCCAACCCAAATCCGGATCTGTGCTTAATCGGACAAATTCTTTTGGATTCATGTATCACTACTCCCCCACCCCCGAGACTGTCCATTATATTATTGTTTGATGTTGTCTGAATACCCTGACAAGGAGAATTTGGGGAGGAGGAAGGGGAGGGAGTGGGGATATTCAGCTATGAGGTGTTCGAAGGCGTTTATTGTTGATACTGACTGTTTAAATGCCAATAAAAACTAAAGTTTAAAAAAAAAAAAGAAAGCCAAGAGCCTTACACACGCTCTTAACACCTGGAAATTCTGGATGCATTCTTTAACCAGGCCAAACTGTGGCATGCATACTGGTGGGACCTCATCGGTAGGGTGGAGCTGTGCCTCTCTAGAATAGTGAGCAAGGGGTCCACGTCTGGATTCCCCTAGTAACTTAGGGTGAGACCCAAAACTTACATGAATATGCAATAAACAAGGGGGGTGCTGGGAGTCTATTCTTAGAGAGGCACAGCTCCACATGTCTGGGGTTGCTGTTGGTACTCTTGTTCAGAGGAGAATTGCTAAGCATTTCGGTGCTGGACTGCCCTAGGGCAAGACAAAGACTGATATGTTTTAGATATTTCTCCTCTGTGAAAGACAGTGAACTAAAGAATCTGGTAAGTTTCTCGTAACTGGGACTAATGTCCGGCAGAGGGACTCCCAGGACCCCCCTTGTTTTATGAGGAGGAGTGGTGGTGTAAAAAGCCATTATGGCCTGAGCAATGGAGGGAACATCCCCGCGGGGGGGAGGGAGGCAAAGAGGGGGGGAAGGGGTTTGTGACTTTTACCAATGGCGCCCTCCCCTCTTCCCAATGATTGCTTCCCCCAAGGTGGTCCTCCCTCATACCTGCCCCAATGGTCAGGATCAGGTAGGGGCTGCAGTCCCCTGGCCACATAGGGAGAGACTACATCAGGGAAAGGAGTGAGGATATCATTAGATTCATCACAATACACAAATTCACACCTCACCTCTTAAATCCCTCTTACTATTGCTACGTTGTTCTGTAATTGACTTTGATGACTGTTCCTGTGTATTTTTGTGCCTCTTGCCATTCCTCATTGCATTCCTTTCTCTCATTTCGTTTTAAACCTCTTTCCTGCTACCTCTTGTTTAATCATTAGCTATCATTAGTCATCCTGTCTGGCCCTGTAGGATGCGGGAGCCTAACATCGTGCAGCTGACTTCATTCGATGTTCAGCTGTATGTTTGTGTTCTGATGGAAGAACCCAGCGCCACCACTGAGGTAAGTCCTCTTGGGCTAAGCAAAGAAATGACTGCCAAAATGTCATCTATGTCCCCCAGCACCACCACAGAGGCAAGCCCTGAAAGGCTTTTAAATGAAGTCACTGAACTAAGGAATGCCATGGAGCAACAGCTCCAATCATGGCACGACGAGGCGAGCCCTGCGAGAAGTGGAGCAGCAGCTCCATTCTAAAATGGTTGCCGCCATTTCGTCTTAAGTCGCTGCTCGGAGCTGCCTGGTCTCCAACATGCCCCTGCAGATTGGCAGCAGCACTGTACAATTGGTCCAATCTAGTGGAGCCAGCAGAAGAAGCCAGACCACTCCAAAGGCCCACACATCTGTCTAGCCCTGTCTGGCCCGACAACGCCCACTGCATGCTGTGAAATTAAGGTATGTGCTACAATACTGTGCATGCTACCCCCATTTCTGCCTTCCAACAGACTTCCTCCTAAAGATACACACTTCAGCTCTGCCATCCAAGATCTGTTGTGCCGCTATTTGCCCTCTCGGACACCATTCTATGGGCATGCACATGATAAATCTGTAACCCTCACCACGAATCCCACTACAGCTAATAGGCTCCCGTTATCTCAGGAAAAGAACATTGTTCCAACCACGTCACGCCCCAGTGCCTCCTATGTATCTCAGTTGCCGTACCCATCACACCCATTACCCTGGCCCAAACTACAAACCCTGTGCATGCACAGCGCCCTGGTCATTCTCTTCCCCTCCTCACTGCACCCTTAAAGTAAAGCAGGAGCCCAGCGGCCTGACACAATACCTCCCGCTGCCATCTAGCACTCTTGCAGCAGTGCCCACGCCTCTATCCACTGACTGTGGTATCATGCAACAAACAGTCTTTTCTCTCATGGCCATGCCATCTTGGCCGAACTGACCCTGCTCCACTTCTCCCAAAAAGTCCCTTGCACTGTCGCCAATCCTCTCTCCTTCAAGGCATGTTAAGACGGATTTCTGAACTCTGTCCTGGCGGCGCAGAAGTTCAGAAGGCCAACCTAATTACTTGGAACAGGGTAACCTCTGGACAAGCCAGACCAATCAGGGTAGCGATCGCGGCGGTCAAGACTAGGTCTCAAGAGGGGTGAGGGTGACTGAAAGCCCGCAATGAGCACACAAAGCAAGGACACTTACAAATTATCCAAACAGTTGTTATATTAAAAATATATACACATTTATTCCAAGGCCTTTGCAACAATGACCGTAGCGAGAAATCACAATAAAACTCTAGTAACCCAACACATACCAAACCAATACAATATATATACAAATACAAACAAGTCTAAAGCGTTAGATGCACGAAATGTGTAGTCCACCTAGAAGGGGAGGAAAACAGGCAGTGCGAAATAATGATTAGACCCAGTCCGCATTCAGAGGCACCTAACTAAAAGGAAGTCCACGCCCTACGGAGAGTGGACCCTTGTGCTCAAAAGTACCTGCACACGCTGGTGCCAACGGGCAAAAAGGGGAGTCTCTTCGAGGGAATCGGGCAGTTCAGTTCGGGGCACAAATGAAGAAGAACAGAGTTCCGCGATTCAAGCGCAGCCTCGACTGTGGGCAGAAGCAGAGCGCGAGTACGGAAAGGCGTGCTGTTTGGGCTCCTGCAGGAGGACGACCAGTTCCTAGCTATGCTACTCACCGGTCCCCGATGCAAGCAGACCCAGGCTTCTCCGCGTCAGTTTCAGTGCTGGCAGGTTCAGGGGAGCAGGGGACGTCTCGTCGTCGTGTAGATTCTGCAGCAGCAGAGTTGAGTTAAAGATATCCCAAACGAAGTGAACCCGCACAGTTTGTTACCACAGCAGGGCAACGGAGCGGCCGTGTGTATCTCAGCCAAATGTACACTACTCACTTCAGACCTGGGAATGCCAAGTGTACGAATCGTGTGAGAGTGATAAGGACTCGAAATACAACACAACCTGGCGGCGGTAACAGAGCAAGACTCCTGTGTAGGCTGGTCAGTCTGCTGGTTGGCCCAGAGACACTTCCGAAGGCTTACGTGCAGGAGATGGTGAAGATGCCGAGAATAGCGGTCCCCGCTATTCCAAGGGTCGAAGTACCAGTACAGGCCTTCTGGTTCGATCAGAGGTAGAAAGGGTTTCACAAAGCGACAGCAGTGCAGAGGAGTAGTCCTTCAGCGGGTCACCAGCGATTCCTCGGTTCAGCCTCTTGGTTGCAGGATACTTGGCTCCTGTATTCCTTTGTTCGTGAGAACTCAGGAGATCGACATGGTAGTGGCGTTTCCAGCCCCCTCTTATCCACGGTTCCCTTTGTGCCAAAACGGAGGGGACCCGATGGGAGATCCGCTCATAAAACACTCACACCATACGTGGACCTATCACAGACCACGGTGGTCCCAGGCATTCATACCACACTAGACTCTCTGGCACCCAGGATGTGTATTGGGACCAGACATCCCAGCCCACATCCTGGAGGCACACATAAGGCCTGTAGAAGCCCGCGAAAGCATCTGTGTTTCGCGGGAAAGTACATGCCCAAATAAGGAAGGCCCCGGGTCGACTTGACCTGGGGAAGGTGAAGGGGGCAAGACGGTCAGCGGACAGGACAAAGAGCCTCGTGGTCTGGCCATTTTGGGAGCCAGGCCACCATTTTGGGCTAAGCGCGAGAAACACGCTTAAAACGCCAAAAGGAGCTCAAAAACACAAGAAACGATCGCTGCCACCATTCCCGTCCGTGATTCACTTGCACCGATCAGTTACAATCCAAACAGAGTATCTAGGGCCTGTAGAAGACTAGAGACCCAAGAGAGCAGTAACTTAGCTTACAGTGCCCTCTTGTGTCATGTTGCACGAAAGCTGCAACATGATAAAGAAACTACGGAAAACAGCGTTTCCCGGTACTGACTGTCTTAAGGGCATGTCAGTTTCCCTGTAAGAATGGAGCGAAAGCCCAGGAGTGCGGCAGAAGGCTGCACTTCTCTGGCAAAGTCTAGATCATGGTAAAAACAGCAAAAAGTTTAGGGGTTGCCACATGGAAGGAAAATTACTCACAATTAAGAAATCTTTCCTAACACTCGCCCCTCCCAGACTATGGACAGGGGGAACTAATCCACCCCTGGATGAGTCTTGTTCAGGTCGGTTAAACATTCTGGACAACCCATCAGCATTGCTATGTTGGACACCTGGCCTATGCTCAATAGTGAAGTCGAAGCCTTGTAGACTTATGGACCACCTAAGCAACTTTGGATTCTCTCCCTTCATGTTCATTAGCCACTTTAAGGGCTTCTGGGCAGTTTGCACAGTGAAGTGGGTCCCATAGACGTAGGGCCTCAGCTTCCGTAGGGCCCACACAACAGAGAAACATTCTTTCTCCACTGTGGACCATCTGAGCTCTGTCCTTAAGCTGGCGACTAATAAAACCAATAGGGTGTTCCTTACACTTCTCATCTACTTGCGATAGTACAGCGCCTATCCCAGTGTCAGAGGCGTCCGTCTGCACAATAAAAGGTCTTTGATAATCAGGGGCCCTGAGGACAGGGGCCTGGCACAAGGAGTCTTAAGCCGTTGAAGGCCTTCTCACACTCGTCGGTCCAAGTTACCTTCTTGGGTTTCTTCAGAGTGGTGAGGGCAATCAGAGGGGCAGCTATGGTGCCATAGTCTGCCACAAAGTTGCGGTAATACCCCGTGAGTCCTAAGAAGGCTCTCACTTGGGTCTGTGTAGTGGGGGTAGGCCAGTCTTGTACTGCTTGTACTTTACTGGGAAGAGGCTGTATCCTCCCTCCACCTACTTCATGTCCAAGGTAAACCACTGAGCCTTGTCCAATCTGGCATTTACTAGCCTTTATGGTCAAGTGTGCTTTCTGAAGAGCCTGGAGCACAATCCCGAGGTGTTTCACATGGTCTTCCCAGGTGGCACTGAAAACTGCTATATCGTCCAGATATGCAAGACAGAATTCGCCCAACCCATTCAACACATGATTCACAAGCCTCTGGAAAGTGGCAGGTGCATTTTTCAACCCGAACGGCATTACCCTGAATTGGTAAAGGCCGTCTGGAGTAGAAAACGCTGTCTTCTCCTTGGCATGTTCTGCTAAAGCTATTTGCCAATAGCCAGCAGTGAGGTCAAACGTGCTGAGGTACTTGGAGGCACCCAAAGTATCCACCAGCTCATCTGTTCGAGGCAAGGGGTGTGCATCTGTCTTGGTGACAGCATTCAGAGCCCTGTAATCCACGCAGAACCTCAATTCAGAAGTGCCTGCCTTTGGAACCAAAACCACAGGGCTGGACCAAGGACTACTAGAGGGTTCAATCACCCCAAGGTCTAACATCTTGTTGACCTTGGTCTTAATATAAGACCGTACTTTGTCTGACATCCTGTATCCCCTACTTTTGGTAGGTACACTGTCTCCTGTGTCTATGTTATGTTTGCACCAAGGTGTCAAACCAGGCGACTGTGAAAACAGGGGGGAAAACTGCCTAAGCAAACTTTTCACCTCAGCCTGCTGATTAGAAGTCAGCTGAGGGGCCACTCGGACACCCTCAAAGGAGCTATCTGAAGGACCGCTTTGGAACAGGTCGGGGAGAGGTTCAGACTCCTCTTCCTCAACATCTGAAGCCAGTAGCAGTGCTGCGATTTCGACTCTTGGGACGAAAGCCTTCAGCCTATTTACGTGAAACACTTTTGGAGCCTGTCCAGGCCTTCCAAGGTCCACTAAATAGTTAACCTCACCCAGGGGCTCCACCATTGTGTAAGGGCCTGACCATTTGTCCTGTAAAGCTCAAGGCCTTATGGGATTCATGATCAGGAATTGCTGACCAGGTGTAAAGTTGATGAGGGAAGCTTTCTGGTCGTACCAATGTTTCACCAGCGCTTGTCCTGCCTTCAATTTATCACTAGCCCATCAGAAGTACCATCCGTTTTCTGAGCCCCAGCACATAATCTACTACGTTGGTAGTAACAGGGGGAGTGGGCATCTCCCATCCCTCTTTGACTATGGCTAAGGGTCCCCGTACAGGATGACCGAACAGAAGTTCGAAGGGGCTGAAGCCAACACCCTCCTGTGGTACCTCTCGGTAGGCAAACAGTAAGCATGGTAAAAGAAGATCCCATTTTCTTCTCGGAGGTTCTTCCAGAGCCCCAATCATGCTCTTTAACTTTCTGTTGAAACGTTCCACCAGACCATTGGTCTGGGGGTGGTATGCAGAAGAGAACTTGTAGGTGACCCCACATTCTTTCCACATAGCCTGCATATACTTCGACATAAGGTTGCTGTCACGATCCGACACAACTTCTTTAGGGAAGCCAACCCTAGTAAATATGCCAAGTAACGCTTTTGCAACTGACTTGGCAGTTACAGTTTTCAATGGGATGGCCTCAGGATATCTGGTGGCATGGTCGACCAGCACCAGGATAAACCTATTGCCTGAGGATGTTTGCGGGTCAAGGGGACCAACGATGTCGATCCCTACCCTTTCGAATGGTATTCCCACAACTGGGAGTGGTACCAATGGAGCTTGGATTGTCGAGCCAACCTTCGCAGATAACTGGAAGGAGGCACAACTCCTGCAGTGACTTTCTACTTGCACCCCCATCTTGGGCCAGTAGAAGTGCATGGATAACCTTTGCTTGGTCCTCTTACTACCAAGGTGACCAGCAAGGGGCACTTCATGCGCCAACTGCAGGAGGAAGGGTCTTACAGCAAGGGGAACCACCTATGGTAGTCTTCTGTTGACTCTGTGGGCTCACTATACAGGAGGCCACCCTCCCAATAAATCTGATGCGTCCCAGGAGGTTCACCCTCAAGCTGGGAGCAGGCCTGTCTCCTTAGGCCTTCCAGAGATGGGCACTCACGTTGGCCTTTACTGAATTCTTCCCGGTCAGGACCACCTTCTACTAACAAGTCTTTTAGTTCAGGATGGTCGTTGGGGTCAAATACTTCAGGCATCGCCACCTCCTCGTCAGGCCCGGGTGATTGACCAACTTCCTCCACCGCAGTTGTAGGCGAGCTCGGGGGAATGTTCTCTTTCCCTCGTCTTGACTTGTTTACTCCTTTCGCCTTGGGTTTCCCCTTCGGCTGGGGCGGCGTATTGATCTTGGCCACTGCTGCCCGTGTTTGAGACCATGTGCAGGGTCTGTCGGCAGTGTCTCCTACGAGCCCTAAAGCTCTGAGATCATTGCCTAACAAGACCTTTCCTGGGACGTTTCTCTGAATGCTCACTGGAATCCTGACTGCTGTACCATTCAAAGTAAGATTTACAGGTATTACTGGAAACATGCGGAGTGGGCCGTCAGCCAACTTAGTGGGCATCAGAGTAGCTCTGGCAACTTCCTCTGAGTCTACCCAGGTAGAATCCACTACAGTTCGACTGCACCCACTATCCCTAAGAGCTGGAGTATCTACTTCATTGATCAGCACACGGTCTTTAAAGTAGTGCTTGGTATTATCTGGAATCCTAGCATAAGCCTCTATGACTTTAGGCTTCCAGGAACCGAGGGAAACAAACTACCTCAGCTTCTATCCCACTGGGGAATGAGTCTGAGGAGAAGGATGCTCCTGTAATCTCTTCTTCCTCGTAGGAGGAGAAAGCCAGATTAGCGGAGTGGACCCCCAAAGGTTTAACCTTACACCGGGGATCCCCCTTCACGTGGTCAGTTGCTCCACAAGCAAAACAAGATCCATTGGGTCTATTTACATAGGGAGGCTTATTGTAACCAGAGTTCTGTTTCGGAGGCTGACCTCCACTACCCTGTGAGTTCTCTTGTGTCTTACCCTTATTTTTCTTTTTGTGGCCCTTTTGAGAAGAAGATTTATCAGATTCTCCACCCTCCTTATCTTTGGACTTTTTCCCTTCCTCCTGCTTACAAGGATGAGTTTTGTCCTTATGGGACACTCGATGTGACACCCATAAGTCTGCTGCAATGGCGAGCTTCTTAGGATCTATCTCCTTCGAATCGGCCAAATGCTGCTTAAGCTCCGGGGAAGAAGATGCAAAAATGTGTTCCAGCATGACCAGATTTATCATGCCTTCAAAGGTAGAAACCTTATAACCTTCGACCCAGCCAGTCAAGTTTTTTAAGGATTCGGTTACATAAGATACCCAAGTACCACCTTCTTTTTTCTTGTACTCTCGGAATCGTTTTAAATATTGGGCAGGAGTCTTTCCAAACTTTAAAATGAGAGTTTGCTTTAACATTGCGAAATCAGCTCGCTCAGCCTTCGACATTTCCATAATGGCACTACAGCCAGAATGGGGCAGTCTGCTGAGTAACCAGGCAATCTTATCAGCATTGTCAACTTCTTGAACTTCACATGCATACTCAAACGTATTCAGCCAGTCCATAATGTCATTCCTTTCCTCGTACACACTGAGCAGATCTTTCGGAAACCGTGGATGAGAGGAGGCCCCAGACCCATGTCCAGGACCCTTGGACCCATTTGCAACCTGAAGCTTGGCCAGTTCCAACTGGTGATCCCTGTCTTTCTGCCTGTTCGATTTTTAGCTTGACCCTATTGAACTCAAGCTCTTCCTGTAGTTTGGCCATATTGAACTCAAGCTCCTTCTGCCTAAACAGCAGCTCTTGCTTCTTGAATTCAAGCATGGCCTCCCCATCGACACTGGCAGAGGAAACATTAGACATCACATCCTCCCTGTCCTCGTGATCGCGATGGATCAGTGCAGCGGCAGAACCGTCGGTTCTACCAGTGAGAGCAGCCCCACCTCCTTCCGCACTGTCCTCAGAAGTTATAGCGTCAAGCTACGCTTCTTGCCACGCCACTATTCTTTGGATCATATCCAATTTGGTGCCTTGAGAGGAAACACCTCTCTCCGCACACATCTTTTTCAATGTTTTAGATTTGGAAGCATTTAAAGTTAACAAGGTATTTGTTTCCATACTGTTAGATAGGACTATGGCCTTTTTAAAGTTATACTACGACAATTCACTACGTGTCCTGGTAGGAATAACTTGAAATGCCTTAGTTCGTGCGCAACACTGGATACCTTCAGTCGTATCCCACCGCTGTACACCAATTTGTTAAGACGGATTTCTGAACTCTGTCCTGGCGGCGCAGAAGTTCAGAAGGCCAACCTAATTACTTGGAACAGGGTAACCTCTGGACAAGCCAGACCAATCAGGGTAGCGATCGCGGCGGTCAAGACTAGGTCTCAAGAGGGGTGAGGGTGACAGAAAGCCCGCAATGAGCACACAAAGCAAGGACACTTACAAATTACTCCAAACAGGTGTTATATTAAAAATATATACACATTTATTCCAAGGCCTTTGCAACAATGACCGTAGCGAGAAATCATAATAAAACTCTAGTAGACCAACACATACCAAACCAATACAATATATATACAAATACAAACGAGTCTAAAGCGTTAGATGCACGAAATGTGTAGTCCACCTAGAAGGGGAGGAAAACAGGCAGTGCGAAATAATGATTAGACCCAGTCCGCCTTCAGATGCACCTAACTAAAAGGAAGTCCACGCCCTACGAAGAGTGGAGCCTTGTGCTCAAAGTACCTGCACACGCTGGTGCCAACGGGCAAAAAGGGGAGTCTCTTCGAGGGAATCGGGCAGTTCAGTTCGGGGCACAAATGAAGAAGAACAGAGTTCCGCGACTCAAGCGCAGCCTCCACTGTGGGCAGAAGCAGAGCGCGAGTACGGAAAGGCGTGCTGTTTGACACAGCGGGGAAAAGCTATGGGCTCCTGCAGGAGGGCGACCAGTTCCTACCTATGCTACTCTCCGGTCCCCGATGCAAGCAGACCCAGGCTTCTCCGCGTCAGTTTCAGTGCTGGCAGGTTCAGGGGAGCAGGGGACGTCTCGTCGTCGTGTAGATTCTGCAGCAGCAGAGTTGAGTTAAAGATATCCCAAACGAAGTGAAGCCGCACAGTTTGTTACCACAGCAGGGCAACGGAGCGGCCGTGTGTATCTCAGCCAAATGTACACTACTCACTTCAGACCTGGGAATGCCAAGTGTACGAATCGTGTGACAGTGATAAGGACTCGAAATACAACACAACCTGGCGGCGGTTACAGAGCAAGACTCCTGTGTAGGCTGGTCAGTCTGCTGGATGGCCCAGAGACACTTCCGAAGGCTTACTTTCAGGAGATGGTGAAGATGCCGAGAATAGCTGTCCCCGCTATTCCAAGGGTCGAAGTACCAGTACAGGCCTTCTGGTTCGATCAGAGGTAGAAAGGGTTTCACAAAGCGACATCAGTCCTTCAGCGGGTCACCAGCGGGTCACCAGCGATTCCTCGGTTCAGCCTCGTCGTTGCAGGATACTTGGCTCCTGTATTCCTTTGTTCGTGAGAACTCAGGAGATCGACATGGTAGTGGTGTTTCCAGCCCCCTCTTATCCACGGTTCCCTTTGCGCCAAAACGGAGGGGACCCAATGGGAGATCCGCTCATAAAACACTCACACCATACGTGGACCTTACACGGACCACGGTGGTCCCAGGCATTCATACCACACTAGACTCTCTGGCACCCAGGATGTGTATTGGGACCAGACATCCCAGCCCACATCCTGGAGGCACACACAAGGCCTGTAGATGCCCACGAAAGCATCTGTGTTTCGCGGGAAAGTACATGCCCAAATAAGGAAGGCCCCGGGTCGACTCGACCTGGGGAAGGTGAAGGCGGCAAGACGATCAGCGGACAGGACAAAGAGTCTCGTGGTCTGGCCATTTTGGGAGCCAGACCACCATTTTGGGCTAAGCGCGAGAAACGCGCTTAAAATGCCAAAAGGAGCTCAAAAACACAAGAAACGATCGCTGCCACCATTCCCGTCCGTGATTCACTTGCACCGATCAGTTACAATCCAAACAGAGTATCTAGGGCCTGTAGAAGACTAGAGACCCAAGAGAGCAGTAACTTAGCTTACAGTGCCCTCTTGTGTCATGTTGCACGAAAGCTGCAACATGATAAAGAAACTACGGAAAACAGCGTTTCCCGGTACTGACTGTTTTAAGGGCATGTCAGTTTCCCTGTAAGAATGGAGCGAAAGCCCAGAGGAGTGCGGCAGAAGGCTGCACTTCTCTGGCAAAGTCTAGATAATGGTGAAAACAACAGCAACAAGTTTAGGGGTTGCCACATGGAAGGAAAATTACCCACAATTAAGAAATCTTTCCTAACAAGGCAGAACACTGCAATACTCACCTCGAGCTCGGAGCACTGCAAAAATTATGCCTACCAGGGTGAGCCACCCTCCAGCCCTCTAAGCCTGAACCCACGCATAAACTGCCCACAACCTTAGCCAAATCAAACAGTACTACAGCACATACACTTGCCCAGAGCATTCCCTCGTGCTCACACACCAAGGATACCCACAGCCTGCTTGCTCGCCATTGCCCAACACCCATCACTCATACAGCTCCACTTCCTTACCGCCATCCTCAAATGCAGATTCATCTTCCAAAGAAACCCATGTGAATGCCTCACAACTACCCGACCAAAAATACCTTGTAACCCAGCTGCAATTTTACTAAACTGACTACAGAAGCCCCCTCGGCTACTTTGTTCGCTCGTCAACACCAGATCCATTCAAGCACACTCCCTCGACATTCTGAAGCTCATCACTTGCTGTCTCCGAAACCTGGCTCCACTCAACACCTCAGGCCCCTGTCTATCTATTGCCACCACCTCAACCCCCAACTATACCATCTTTTGTTTTGACAGACTCGATGCCAGAAGTGGGAGGGTCGGGGGTCACCCGAATAGCTAAAGATACCCTCTCCCCAAGACTAATTAGTTCCACTAAGATGGATAAGCTACTCTCCATCAAAATACCCGAGACCTCTAAACATCTTTGAGGAGAACATTCTTCACCTGCTGAACACCAACATCGAACCATTCTCCAAAACCATTCTCATGGGCGATTTCAACTTGGGTCTCAACGACCCGAATGCTGCCTTAGTAGCAAACACACTCAACACCCTAGGCTTTCAACAGTGCATCTTAGCACCTACCCACCAGAAAGGCCACACCTTGGACTGGCTCACTGTCCTCAATTGCCAGATCTCTGTACTCTCCAACCCCCCCCCTCTGTTCTTGGACCGACCACCACATCATTACCTTCTCAATTGCCACCAGCTGCCCACTGCACTATCCAGATGCCACCCACTATTGCCAGCAGCACTCTGACACTCACAAAAGACTGTCTTGCCCCTGCTCGACAACCTACAGCCAAATTCAAGGATTGCCTACTTGGCAGCATTTGTATGCTATGTAGCGAGGAGTTAAGTGATCAGAATGCAATCTTAATTATGAGTCGTGCTAGTTTAAAATGTGCTGGATCATTTCGTAAATCCAAGTTTTCAGACGAAGGCTACGAGTAATGGGGTTGGATCCCCTGTGGAGCAAAGGCAAATTCAAATCCTTGAATTTGCCTTTATTTGCATCGCCGCGACACGCCTCACATTGCCTAACCTAGACAATCTACCACACGTTTTGCCTTGAAAACGATCCCTTGTTAAGGGCCGAAACACGTGTCGGCAGCTCGGTTTCACATTGACTCATAAAACCACTTCAAATAGCTATTTGGCTTACGATTTTTCGGAACTACATAACGTGTTGCATTGTGCTTTACTGCGACATTGATCTAGTATATCTGTTTATTAGCTTACTAGTGTTAGGGCTGCGCAACGTCTCAAAGGTGACAAACCAGAGTCTGTATTTCCACCAAGTAAATGTGGTTGATGGAATCACATAGAACCCTTCAGTGTTCTATTGGAGTAGGTTATTTATTTTATTTTCATTTTTCAAATAAGGCAGAGTCACCAAGATAACCCCACATCCCTCATATGTAGTCCCCTGGTATCCGCACCATTAACATTAATCTAAGGTTGATTAACATCTTCAATCCGTCAAGATTGTATATCCTTGTCCCAGACAGGTCACGTTACTGCAGCCATCCCGATATTTAAGTCCACATTGATCCATCGGTCCTGACATAACCATGAGTTGCACCTGTAATGCATTAACCAAGACTCTGGCAACTCCCTGTTCCTCATACTGTAATTAACATTATCTTCCCATGTCTTGTACATTCCAATTGTTATAAAACAGGAGTCTCCAATGCTGACAGAAAGACACCCTATGTATTATTCCTCTTTTCACCTCTGTTCTGCATCACACACTCTATTGCCATAGATCTATATGCTGGATCTCTGGTCTTGGTGGAGTCTTTCAGCTCCACTAAGCTGCTATGAGCCTTTTAGCTAAAAGAAGGACAAGCAAAATATATCCATTTGCCCCACAACTCTTCAGGGCCAAGGGAATTGGTCTACCAAACACCCTATTCATCTATTGCATAACTTCATACCAAAAAGTGTGCGTCATCAGAAAATGCAAAATAATTCAGATCTAGGCCCCCATACCTCTTACAATTTACCAGGTAATCATCACAGAACCCATGTATTTGTTTAGGAGAAAAATAACTTCTATGTAAAATGTGGAACTGTAGGAGCTTAAATCTAGGGTGTGACACCTCTCGAACACACATACAAGCTCTGTTCCATTCCACACCAGTGCTATTTCTTGCAGATGCATTTCCCATTTTAGTCTGTTGTCAGCAGAATCATACAGTTAGTGTTAGTAATCTTTTATATATATCTGTATGGTTTTCACTTCGCACCCCTTTAGATCGCTCAAGTACAATGTAGAACTTGGCGATTCCACCAGAAAACTCCAACAATTTCTCTGAGTGCTTGAATCTATTGTATGCCAGGAATTGACCTGCCGGTACTGGCTTTCATTCCCTTGTGATATATGACATGACATTTATAAACCACCTGTACGCAAGTGTTTCTAGGCGCAAAAAGTTCAAGCTATCAAATACTTTAAACTGGTCCTATAAAAACGGATCTCTTGCCCTATGTTTTACAACCAGCTTTCAACCAGATCTCAATCCCCCTCCTTGATAGATTCCTGCTCACATCCATACGCCCGATCAGCTCCCCCCTTGCAATTACAAAAGTTAACACCAACCATGCTTACGCATTCACAAAATAACCCTTACTCCTTAGGCACCTCTTCACGTCTATCAGCTGCTCCTTCCAATAGCCTTCGTGCTGAAATCAAAGCGGTTCAAATTCCCACATCCTCTCCTCATAAACCCAATTAACACATTCCTTAGCTGCAAGGTATAGAATAGTGTTCAAATGAGGACGCGCCCAGCCAGCCCTTACCTACTGGGAGTTTGAGAGATTTATTCTAGAATTCTTCCCGCCCACAGCAGTTAGGAGAGTATACAATTCAATTTCTTAAAACTATTGTATTGTAGGGAGACTAACCCTGGCAGTGATTGGAATGCAGAAGTCAGTCTCAGTAACAAGACCATCTTGGGGGGCGTGGCTTGGAAGCTGAAACATGCAGCGTCTGCCCCCAGATAACTGAGATCCTGAGTGGACATCCGCTGAAGCAGGTATCCGTCCCTGCATGATGTGGGAATTCTTAGTGCACATTTTCAGTGCGGAACAGAGTAGGTCGACTCCATGACAGTGGAGGGGCAAAAGAAGTGCATCTCCTCCTGTCCAGACATGGCACGCCAACCAAGACGGCCATGCCTGTGAAGCAGATTGACCCGCTTTGGGTGGAAGGGTTGATGAGAGAGCTTTTAAATTGGAAGTCGAAACTGTTGGAGATCTGCTCCAGTGCATTCCTGTGTCCAATGACAGGGTCATACGCCTAAATGAGCTCAGAGCAGTAGAGTCTGGAACCGTTGAGGGGAGCCATCTGTAGCAGTCCATGGGGCTGGGAAGGAGCAGTAAGGCGGGGTAATAGTCCTTTGAGAATTAATATAAGGGCCTGGGTGTGAGGACCGTAGGTACAGTGGTACCGACAGGCATGCTGTGAGCCATTGGTACATAAGTATGACTGGAGATCTATTCTTCCAGCTGGGAAGCTTCCTGGCATTGGTACCATATAAAATATCCCTTGAAGGGAGTGTAACCCCTAGAGCAAGAGGCGAAGTTGGGACTAGAGTGGTGGCTCCGGAACAAGGAGGCCTGGAACGGTCGAGCGATTTTTGGTGATGTTCCAGAAGTAGTCATAAAGTCCGATGCCAGCAGAACAAGCTGGGGAGCCAGGTTCGGTCACCTGGAAACAAGTGGCAGGTGGTTCCGAGAGGAGCGGTCGCTCCACATCAACTGCTTATAACCGCTTGCATGCTCTTTTGTGATGAAAGCCTTCACCACAGACAAAGCAGAGTGTTGCATCCTAAACAGTATGGAAATCATTTCAGCAGTCATGTACATCAACCACCCAGAAGGAACGCGATCACGGATGCTAGTAGAGATGGCAAAGGACTTCTGGCACTACTGCCTAGAACGGGAGATCTCTGTGACAGCAGAGTATCTTCCGGGTGTGCAAAACGCAGTAGCAGACTAACTCCCGTTACAGGCACGATTTCAGCAATTGGATGCTAAACAAAGAGGTGTTTGAGCAGATGGCGAGCCTCTGGGGCCCCTAAACACCGACCTCTTCGTGTCCAGGTTGAACAAACAGTTAGCAAAGTTTTTCAGCTGGAAACTAGACCCAGAACCGCAAAGGGCAGACGCTTTTCTGCACACGTGGTCAGGCGCAGTGCACTACGGCTTCGCCCAGTTTATGATGCTAGCAAGAATCCTAACAAATATCAGGAGGAAGAAGAAAGAAATAGTCATTGTAGCCCCAAACTGGAAATCGCAAGCATGTTTTCCAGTTCTGATGGAACTTTCGTTGGATTTCCCGCAAGTACTCCAATAGGAGAACACCATGCAGTGATCAGGCTAATGCACAGAATTAAGGTGGACGCTCCACCCGTCCACAAGTACACGCAGCTATGGGACGTCTCGGCAGAACGGTGGTTTCTTGTAAGCTTGCCACGGAACAGGGATCCATCGATTCAACAGCTTTCAGGAAAATTGGCAATTCCTTTATGCCTTGTGTCCTGTAGGAGAGTGTCAGATGTGAAATGTGACAAACATGAAGGTGTCTCACCTGTTAGTCCCTGGGGATCTGTCATCCAGGTGGCCAGGACACAGCCATCACTTTTGGATCCAGTTCCTTGGGGGTGGACCAGTGCAGGAGGATCACCTGGATGAGGGGTCTTCGGGAAGTTGGACACCGGAAGGTGAGATGCGGTATCCCCTTTCCTTTAACACCTTTTCCCCATCCTACCAGTTAAGATAACTAGGAACTCAACTCCCCCCACCCCCAAACACTTTCCGACACAAATACTTTCTCCTAGGCAGCTCACTGTGAGCGAAAACAGACTAGCATCAGAGTCGTGTACCTGGCATATTCCAATACAATGGTCAGGCAACGTCAGCCAACGTCATTACACACACCTGTCTCCCATCACACTTCCTCATACGGATAAAAAGCGGACCACGAAAGTACACTCTGAGCAAGGCAAAGCACACGAGGAAACCGTGGTTCCAAGATGGCAGCATAATACAACGAGAAAGACGGCGAGACCAGAGATGGTTGCAAGGAAGAAAGTGCCCTTGTCCTTTTCAGAATCGCGACCCTAGGAAAGAAAGAAACCTCTACGACTGGGAACTAAAGCTGAACAAACCTGCATTGTGTGCCAGAGGTACCCGGGGCTCTCCCGTGTAGATAACCAAGGTGGGGAGGAGCGGCTGCCGCTGTGGTACTGTCCTTGGCATCTACAAGAAAGCAGCACCAGTAAAGACAACACAGACGGTGAGACCAACTGATACCAAACCAGCCTGTATTAGAACCAAGGTTGCAAGCAACAACATTGTATGAAGAAATCTAAAGAGAATAGCGTGTGAAACATATGTGACGAACGATGTGAATATAATTACGATGTGAATATAATTGAAAACCAGAGGAGTGACTGAACTTTGGGGAGGCCAAAAAAGATACCATAGACAGAGTGGGCCGGCACCACGTGGGTGCTCACTCGAAGATCTCCGTCATGTATCCAACTAATTGGCAACATTTGAAAATGGAATTTTGAGATCAAAGTGGTCCTGCAACAGGTCAACTGTCAGGATCCCATGGCACACTTACACATGTTCAAAGAGACACTATACTAGAAAATCCTCATTTAAGAGATTACACCATCACAAACATATGTAGAAGTATGGTAGCATGAGGTATGGATGTTGATTCTGAATTTTACATCAGATTATTTAAATAAATTTCCTTAATGTTAATCTAATCAGGAAGTGTCTAATTTCCCAAGCCAAGATGGTGGGTCTGTTCCACAACAGTGATTGGATGAGAAGTGCTGTGAGGTAACTTGGAACTTTCACCAAGATTCTAAACTGCCTTTCATTCCAGTTTCCTTAGAGGAAGGTTGCAGTTATATTAGTTCTGAAGAAAATTAAACTTAGTGAATTATAGAAAACAATATTTTAAAGAAAAACCTACTGAGGAGATAAAGAAACTTCAAGAAGAGTTCATTCAGTGTTCAAAGAACAATCTCGTTACAGATGAAGCAAGCTAAATCATTCTGAGAAATCGTCAAAGATATTATTATCTACTATTTGTGCCAAGAAGTTATTTTTGAAAAGAACTTTGAAAAAACTGTAATTTTATTAAGCTATGAACTTTCATGCACTCATTTTTCTCGTGTTGTTTACCGGCTGGTAAAATTAACATTTGTTTTTGCTGAAAATAGCGGTTACTTAGTATTTTATCTTTATTAGACTTTGAGTTTAGAATATATATAAATATTCTGTGTTTTCTAAACGTTTAACAAAACTAACCTTTCTAGATCCAGATTAACAGTTTGCGGGCGCATGAATTCGTTATAGTTACTTTAGAGTAAAGGACCTGTTGGCGTGTATCGTGCGTCCTTCAGTGTATTCCTTCTTCCTGGTTGTGTCGTATTCGCGTCTCAATTGGTGTGAATTTACCAGGGAAGTAATATTAGAGTTGGAGTTTTGAGTTTTCCGTGGCGTCGTGTAAACTTAGTAGTGCGCAGTCTTTGTTTTGAGAGCGCGGTTCCTCCGTATGTAAGCGCGGTCCATCTATTGCGCGGTTCGTCTCTTGTGTGCGCGGTTCTTCGGAGAACGTGGTTCATCTGAAAGTAAGAACACGGTTCATCTGAAAGTAAGTGCGCGGTTCTTCTATTGCGCGGTTCATCTCCTGTGTGCGCGGATTTCTGAGAGCGCCGTTCGTCTGCGCGCGGTTCTCCTTAAAGAGAGTGCTGATCATCTGTTGAGCGCAGTTCTTTCGTGTGCGCTGTTTTTTCATTTAGTGCACAAATTTTCAACAATTAATCATAAAGAGTCATTCAAGAATTCAAGAACTCATTTTTGAAGCATTTATTTTTACTAATAATTCTTTACCATAACAAATTTTCGTGTGTGTTAGTAATAGAATTCCAAAAGGCTACTTAAAGTTTCAGTAAGAAAGAGACTGAACAATAATTATTTTTAGCCTATCAGCTATCAAGCATAGGCTGCAGGTTTTTACCTTTCTACAATTGAAAACATATAAAGATTTAGAAGTTAAATATTGTATAAAGATATAATTATATATTATTTGTGTTTAGATTTTCACAGACAAGACACTGACGAAAACAATTCCAATAATCCAGTTCCAGATGGAAAACCATTAGTCGAGAGGTCAACATAGAAACCAGTGAAAATCTGCTTTTGTTTTGTTATCCATTCCCCTTTCCCCTTGGGTTTGCCAATTTGGTAATTATATCTTTTGAGAGATTGTTGAGTTGGCACACTTGGGGGGTCTGGTGGGCCAGCATCACTCCTGCAGGAAGTTTTCAAGATTGGACCTTGACATCAACCTAAATCCTGTGCACATTCGAAAGTCTTCGGTAGTTGAATGCATGCTAAAATTGGTCCGAGCGCGGTTAAGGGAGACTAATTGTGATGGAGAAAGGATCGGCTGAGGGGCTTTGGGGGTGAACCGTGCGTCACCCGAGAAAGAGCATTCTCTGAACAGTATAAAAGGGGGAGCTGAGCCCAGAAGAGGGGGATCCACAATACTGACTGATATAAAAAAGTGATCCGAGTCCAGCTGAGGGAGATCCAGGGTGAGTCACCCGAATTGAACACTTGAGAGAGGAAAGAAACTCATGTTTATTTTGTTCTTGTACATCAGGCCCTCTGAGTCGAGAGACCTTTGGAAAGAAAAGAGACTTGCCTCACAGAAGGCCCTGATGCTGGTAATGGAACTATGCCCTTGTGCCAAAGACGCCAGAGTGTGTGTTTTGATCAAGTGAACAGTCTTGTCCCATACAGAAAATGTGGGCAACGGAGGCCAATGGCCTGAACATCCCTACAAATCATTTTGTGAACACTTTTCTTTTTCATGGATAACACCCCTCACGATGTACGTTTAGCGAGAAGGATTGGCAATAGGTTTTTTCAGTATAGAAAAAACCTATTTTGACGAGACTCCACTAGGACTGCATTATTATCATTTGATGGTAGTAGATTGCTCCCATCTGTAGAGTTCGGTTTAGATAGGCGTTTATCACAAACCGTGTTAATTTATTTATTTTGAAATTTGTTTATTGGCATTTTTAGTAATATCTCTTACAAGTTTTGCAAAACGCGTCTTGTGCGTAATCTTTTACAGTGCTTTTCGGTTTAGCCTTAACAATATAACAAACAACAAATAACAGGTAACAGTAACTGTCTCCTTGCCATGTCCGTGTGTTTCCGCTTCTTTTGTTTCAGGGAGGAGGGGATGTAGGGAAGTTGGGTAGCATACTCAGGGGGTGTGCAGGGGGGACACCTTCCCAGGGCCATCCTCATTTCCAGTCGCACGTCTGGGCTTGCCCTTTCTTGTCTTGTAGGCGGGTTCGTTTCGGGTCATGGGTTCATGGGGGCTTGTCGTCCGAGGGGAGGAACATATGCCTAGTGAGTTCTTTCCATGCCTCGAGAGCTCTGCTGGACTCATCCGTAGATCTAGTGACACTTTCAACCCAGGCCTTGGTCTCGGCCGACACCCATCGCTCTGCTTCACTATGCCATGCTTTGTATTGCGGACCTGCGGGTCGTTTCCAGGACATGGCTATGGTTCTTTTGGCCAGGATGCACGCTATGTCCATGAGTCTGACTGTGTGTTTCAGTTTAGCTAGCCTAGGATAGGTTCCGAGTAGGCATTCCTCAGGTGCCCATTTGTAGTTGGTCATGCCTGCTTTCTCACATGTCTGTTTTACCCTATCCCACAGTGTCCTGGACTTGGGGCATTCCCACATCATGTGGATTAGATCCGCTTCCTCCCTCATGCACCAGGTGCAGTGTGACTGCGATTGTTTGTTAAACTTAGCTATTCGTTTCAGGGTTAGCTAGGTTCGGTGCAGCACATTAATTTGTATTTGTCTGAATCTATGATTCCTGGACACCTCCTTGGGAAATGTAAGTGCCCTGTTCCATTCCCCCTCTGTCATTTCTCTGCCTACGTCTGTTTCCCATTTTCTTTTCATTTCCGCGCTCCGGGGGTTGGGTATGTCGCTCAGGTGTCTATATATTTGAGATATTGGTCTACTGCCTTCCCCCATATTATATAACAGCGTGAGTAGTGGCTCCGGATCCGGTTCCTCCGGCCACGCTTCCCATTTGCTTCGTGCTGTGGAGCGGACCTTCTGGTACCAGAGGAACTGGCCCGTGTGGATGCCCTCCCTTTCTTGTAATATGGCGAATTCTTTAAAGGTGCCCTCTTCATAAAGATCTCCCCAGGTGTAAACCCCTCCGCTTTCCCACAATCTAATTTGTTTTAGATCAGTGACCGTTGTGTACAGGTCTGCGAGTAGGGGTATTTCAGGTGCGTAAGCGTTCTGTGTGCGGGTGAGTGTCCTTGTTCTGCGCCAGATCTCCCTCCCCAAGGTGACTATGTGGGGTGCCGTACCTAGCAGTTTCGTGGGTACCCAGACCAGTTCCTTCAGGGCGAATGGGAGGCTCATGGACTGTAGCAGGGGTGTTTCATCTGTGGGCTCATCGGATAGCCATTTGAGTACAAAGCTAAGCTGTGCTGCTAGGTAGTACTTTTCTAGGTTTGGGAGTTGGATGCCACCTTGTGTGTATGGCAGGGTCAGTGTCGACAGCGCTATCTTATGTCTGTTTTCCCCCCAGATGAACTCTCTTATTAGCGTCTCGAGCAGCCGGAAGAGGGGTTTATTAATATAGTAGTGTACATTCTGGAACCCATATAGGAATCGCGGTAAGACAATCATCTTAATTATGGATGCCCTTCCCATCATAGACAAGGGGAGTCTCTACCAAAAGTTCATGGATCTGCGCAGGGCCGGGATCGCTGCTTTTGTGTTATGTTCGTGCATCAGTGCTGGGGTGTGCATTATTTGGATTCCTAGGTATCGGAATGTGGTGGTCTGCCATCTTATCCCTACCTCCGGGAGTGTTTCTACGTCCTCATTTTTTAGGGCCGCTAGTGGGAACAAGCAGGATTTTGTCTTGCTAAATTGGATCCCAGAGACTCTGGAATAGTTGTCCAGGACTTCTAGTATGGTTGGCACGTTGATGTGTGGGTCCCTGACATATATAAGAACGTCATCTGCATAGAGCGAAATGATGTGGTCCACCCCTCCCAGTCTTATGCCGGCATCAAAAAACTGTTTCCGGAAATAAATAGCTATGGGTTCCAGCCCCAATACGTACAACATTGGGGATAATGGGCAGCCTTGTCTAGTCCCTCTTTGTATGTTCCAGGCGTCTGACACATGTTTCCCTGACTTTACTCTTGCGCTTGGTTTGGTGTATAGTATCTCGACCCATCTGATAAATCCGGGTCCGAAGCCAAATTCCTTGAGTACCGCCACAAGCCACTCCCAATAAATGGAGTCGAAAGCTTTTATGGCATCGAGGGATAGTAATGCACTGGGGCTCTCGTCTTCACTAGTTTGCGCTATAATGTGTTGCAGCCTGCGCAGGTTCATTGACGTATTGCGCCCTGGTATAAAACCATTCTGATCGGGATGTATTATGTCGCCTATTATTTTAGATAGGCGCTTGGCCAGTATGGTGGTTAGAATTTTTACATCATAATTTAGCATTGCCAGCGGGCGATATGAGTCGCACAGGTCTGCCGGTTTGTTTGGCTTCAGGATTGGGACCACAAGTGTTTCTCTCATGCTTTCTGGTAGTATCCCCCTCTCATATGCCTCTTGGTATACTTTATGTAGCAGGGGTGTGAGGGAGGATTCATAGGCTTTATAAAACTCTGAGGGCAACCCATCAGTGCCAGGTGCCTTACACGTGGCTAGGGACCTAATTGCTTCGGTTATGTCCTCAGGTGTGATTTCTGTATCTAGTGCCATGGCCTGTTCAGTTGACATTCTATTGAGTCCAATCTCATCCAGCGTGCCCATGATCAGTTCCTGGGGGACCTCCTCCGCGTGTGAGTATAGGCATGTATAGTATTCTTTGAAGACTTCATTGACGCCCTGCTGCGTGTGGTGTATGTTCCCTGCTTCGTCTCGCAATGATGTGGTGGGGTGTCTGGGGTGTTCCCTGCTGCATAGCCAGGCCAGTAGCCTGCCCGGTCTATCCGCTTCCGTATGTGATCTGTTCGTTTTGGCCGTGTGGTCAAACTTTTCTAGTCTGCGCCACGCTGTTTCATTCTCCCCCCTTAGCCTTTGAAGTTCTGGTTCCCTTTCCCGGGTGTCTATGGGGGCCGCTTCCAGTTCTCCGATCTCCCTTTCTAGTTGGTCTAAGTCCTTCCTGAGCAGTTTCCTGATTCCACCAGCCTTTGCAATGGTCTCCCCCCTTATCACCGTTTTTAGGGCATCCCATACCGTGCTACTGTGTTCCACGCTTCCCACGTTGATTTCTATGTAACTATCTATGGATTCTTGCAGTTCTTCTCTGAAGGCAGGGTCTTTAAGAGCCTCTGCCGGCATTTTCCACATGGGAATTGGGGGTCTGGGGCCTTTGTGGTTCCATGTTACTAGGAGCGGGGAGTGGTCAGAGATGGTCCTTCCTAGGTACTGCGCTCCCTCCACCTGAGGTAAGTGTTCCCTGCCGATGAGGATGTGATCTAACCTCGTGTATAGGTTGTGCGGGGATGAATAGTATGAGTATCCTCTTACGGCTGGGTGCATTTCTCGCCATATGTCTGCCAGGTCCAGTCTATCTATCATTGCAGTCAGAGCGGTTGTTGCTGCTGACGGACCTTTCGGGAGGGGGATGGATCTATCTAGGTTTGGGTCGCATATGCAATTGAGGTCGCCCCCCCAGATAAACAGACCGTCTCTGTGCTGTGCAATTTTGGGGTATAGCGAGTTCAAGTGGGCCGGTATGTTGCTATTAGGAAAGTAGGAGTTCAGGATGCACACCTCCGTCTGCTCTATGTGTCCCCATAGCATTACATATCTGCCTTCCGGGTCTATTTCTGATTTGGTCAAGCGGAAGGGGAGCTGTGGGTGTATCCAGGTATATACTCCCCTAGCATATCTGGAATAAGCTGTGCCGAATCCCTGCCCTCCCCAGTGTGTTTGGAGTTTGGCCATTGATTCCGCGGAGCAGTGGGTCTCCTGTAAGAGTGCTATCATCACCCCCTTCCTGTGCAGGTAGGTCTTGACTCTGTTTCTGCGGAGGTATGTCCCCAGGCCCCTCACGTTCCATGTCAGTATTTTAATTGCCGTAGTGGTCATGGTGGTCTAAAGTGGGTATGGTAGTCATTCTGCTTCATCCTCTTAAATGCCCGTGGTTGCGGGCCTGTTGTGGGAGGTTCCCTCCCTGTGTGGGCCAAGGCACTGGTTTCCCTTTCCCTTCGGTCGGCCCCTCCTCCCCCTCTCTTCTTTCCCCTTGGAGACTTACCAACAGTAATAACGTTCATTCTGGTGAATGTGAACAGTAAACAGTGGAACTTTGAACTGCCCCCAGCAGTTGCTTCCAACTTGCAACGCTCAGGGGCTCCCGAGCCTTCTGGGCCTTTCCAGGCCTCCCGGTGCGGGTGTTGTGTCGGCGGTATGCCTACACGTGCCTTGAGGGGGTGTGTTGACGTCTTGTCGTGTAGGTTGGTGCGCTCCTGCCCTTTATTGCTTCTTTGATGCTGTATTTTGTCGTGCCAGTCTTTGGTTTGTCCATCAACCTGTTTTGCTGTCATCGGTCCTTCCCACCCGGTTCTTCGGGCGTTCAACGTCCTGCGGTTCCTCTTGCCATTCCTTCCTTGCCGTCTGCAAGGTTGTTGTGTTCAAGCCACATGTTTGCCGCCTCCGGGGTGTCCAGGAAGACCGCTTTACCTCTGTGTATCACTTTAAGGCGCGATGGGTACATCAGCATATACTTCAAGTTGAGCTCACGTAGTCTTGCCTTCACCGGGATAAAGGAATTTCTCGTGCGTTGTACAGTGGGGGTGTAGTCCGGGTACACCACTATTTTGGCATCTTGTCTCCTAATTTCCCCTCCTTCTCTGGAGAATCTTAGTATAGTCTCTCTGTCTCTAAAGTTTAGGACTTTGGCAATCATTGGGCGTGGATGTGAGCCCGGCGGAGGTCTTTTTTGTAGGGACCTGTGGGCTCGCTCTATAGAGAATCCCTGGGACAGATTGCCGGCGCCGATTTCCTGTTGCAACATCGTCTCTATAAATTCGGTTGGGTCCGGGCCTTCCATGCCTTCCGGGACTCCGAGGATTCGGACGTTGTTGCGGCGGGCCCTCCCCTCCGCATCCTCCGACCTTGCCTCCAGCCTTGCCACCTTTAGCTCGAGGTCCTGTACCCTGGATTTGAGTTCCGTTGTGTTGTCTACGTTGTCCTGCAGTGTGGCTTCCACCGAGGTCACTCTTTCAGTGAGGTTGCGGGCATCTTGTCTGATCAATTGTATGTCCGTTTTGACCTCATCGATTCTGGTTTCGAGCGATGTTCGTAGCGCTGTTATTGCCTGTAGTAGCTGCATGTTTGTTGGGTCTCCCTCTTGGGTCGTTTGCGCTGCTGCTGCCCCTGTTTCTCGTTGCTGCTTGGGCATAACTGTTGTAAAGGAGTCCATTGTTGCAGCTTTCGATTTTCCTTTGGGAGGTGACATCCCCCGCTCTCGGGTACCCGGTCCTGCACTCTTCCTCAGGACTCGCTCGCTTGTTCTCAGACCGTGGGGTGAGTGGCTTTCTTCGTTGGAGTCCACGGCGGCGCAGCCCCTCCAGGCAGTCTTATTCTCCCGCGCCGCTGGCGCCGGGCCTCCAGCGGCCCCTATTGTTTGGTAGTTGTGCAGTCGCGGCGACTCCTGGGCGCTCAGTTGTCGCCGCGCCCCACGCTCCGCAGCGCCTCTTTTCCTGGACCTCTATTAGTCCGGATTGCAGGGTGTCCTCGCCTATCTTGGGCTGTTCAGGCCGTTCCCGACGGCTGCGTGGGCCCGGGGAGCTGGTCCGCCCCCGGGGCCCCCAGCCGTGTTATGTGGAGGGGTTTAGGGCGTTAGTGCTTTTCGGGTGTCGCCTTCCCGCCTGCCGCAGGGACCTCGCGCTGCTCACCCCGTTCTCGTGGTGTGTTGATGCGGTGTTTCCAGGGGGCTGTGTCCGAGGACAGGGGTCAGCTCCCCCTCCCAGCGCCGCAGGACTTATGGTGCTGTGCTGTCTGTCCCCCCCGCAGGCAGGAGGCGGGGAGATGTCGTGTGCTTGTTCCAGGTCGCCCGGACCGGGTCGCCGCGGACCGAATCATCCGCCGAGGATGTACGCCGCCGCCGGACTCCAGGTAGGATCTCAGTGTCCCGGAGTGCTCGATGTGCCGCTCCGGGGGCCCACAGCAGTCCAGGCCCCCAGTCCCCGCCCGCTCCCCCTCGCCACTCAGCAGCGGGGCACCCCCGGCGCCCGTCGGGGGTCGGAGGCGGTCCGGGTCGCCCAAGTCAGGCCACCGCGGACCGAAATGTCCGCCGAGGATGGAGGTAGGGCCCCCGACACCCCCAGGGGCACACCGCAGCCCAGGTCCTCTGTCCCGGCCCGCTCCCCCCCACCGCTCGATGGTCTCCGCGCGTGGGGTGGGGGGCCTCAGGTGTCTAGAGGCTCCGCTTTCTCCGGGGACGCGGGCGCCGCCTCCCTCAGTTCTCAGCCGCCTCTCACCTCGAGGCTCCCGACGAGGCCGCCATCTTTGATTCCGGGGGGTTCGGGCGCGGAGGTCGCGTTAGTGCGCTGCCGGTTTCCGTTTTGTCCAGATATCACCCGCGGGCAATGCAGGATCGCTTGGGGCAGCTGGGCATGTGTTGTATGCCTCGGCAGGTCAGGCTGGGTGTATTTTCGGAGGATCTACTTCAGGATCGGGGCAGGAGCTCAGGGCAAGCACGTCTTCAGTCCATGGACTTAGGCCACGCCCCCTCGTCACAAACCGTGTTAAAGTTCAATAAACACCCTTGAACTGTGGTCAGTTGCGTCTGTCAGTGTTGATACCATGCTTTCCTTACAGAAAGCATTAGCGTTAGATTGAAAGCCATTCGGGCAGAAGGGGAATCTTTCTCTGTAGCGAAGAGAACTAAGTGCCACTCGACAGTCATATCGTATTCCTATTTCCAAGACCAACCAAAGTTGTGCGTAGCCAACTATATTAAGGAGTATACACTTAACATTGTACCACCATCTTTTAATATGTTGAATCTCTTATGTTACACACACAAATCTTTTGTTTTTGGTTTTTGAATGCGATTAATTTGGGACATTTCTGAATATAACTTATATGATTTGTATCAGCCTCAGCGGAAGAGCAAGGACTGCTCGAAACACGTTTCAGGCTGTTCATTGGTTTTTGCAATAAATCTGCAACTTAAGCAGTATCTGACTGATTATTGTGTTGGCGCAGTGAGACTAGAAAATCCATCTCATTTCTGTTTTACCGTGTAGTGCCAGGGCAAGGCACTCTCACTCTCTGGTTGCCTACTGCCTTCCCACCATTAACTTCAAGCAAGCGCAAGGTTCCTTATTTGGCTTTTCTGTGCCCCTCATCTGTTCATACATTTATAATTGGGTTATTTAATGTGTTAGCCCTCTGTGACATTGGCTAGCTAATATATGATAGAATTGCTCCGAGTGCTGTAAGCTAATTAGCTTGCAAACTATACTGATAAGACTGTATGCTGCATTTTGATCTACTAAACATACCTAAACTCACACCAGAACTTGATGAGCCTGTATAATTACTTGAGGCTAAAGTAGTCATACTGAAGCTTTCTAAGTGAATGACCCAGGTCCAGATGGGTTACCATAAGGGGAAAGATTGTTTCAGGTATTCCAACATGCCTTTAATTGTGGAATCTTGCCCAAGTCAACGAAGGAAGCCCTCGTAGTCCTGATTGAAAAATGTTTTTTTAGCCCCTTTCGCCAATTTAGCAGTATTTCTAAAGTAGATTACATGTGTTAACTTACATTTTGATATCTACACAGCTGTGTGTATTCTCAAACAGGAAGAGAGGGTGTTTGTAACTTCTTGCATGTAGTTGGCAGCTTACAACTGAGCATTTAACCCACATCAACAATATCGTATTGCCCAGCCCTATGTAACATGCATGCTGATTGGCTGGGTTCCTGCATAAAAGGTGAGGGTCTTGATGCCGATAACAGAATCGACCACTGGAAGATCCATTCCGAAGAAGAAAGAAGGACGCCTGCAGCCATCTCCAGCAACCGCCAAAGCCAACTGAGTGAGTGACCACTGTAGCTCCAGCCCTTTTCTTCAGTGTGACTTGGAAGATCCAGACCGGACAACTTCCTCCCTTGGACTGGTGGGCCTAACCAGTCTCAAGACCAACTACAGTTTGAGCCATCTCACAATGAGCTGCGACCTTGCAGGGTTGCAATATCAGAAAACCCTGGGACCTCTGCCACATAGTCTCATCAAGCATGGATTTAGCTGCAAACATGCAGGCATCTGTCTTAGCCTACAGAGACTCCATCCGATCGTAGAAGTCCCCTCAGCCGAGTTGTTGACAGAGAGAAGGAAGAAAGTCTGCCTGGTGACAGTCGCTGCTACACAAATCCTGTGCCGAGCCTCCACAACCAAGTGCGGCAAAGATAGTCTGCTGGCCAACCCAGTGACCGAGTCAGACTGCCTGCTGCAGCCAAAAGTAGTTCTTCCAGACGTCAAGGGCAGAAACTAGAACCGGAGCTGCTGTCATCTTACCTTGGGGACCCACCGGTGACATTGCTGTTCTTCAAAGAAGGCACTGTAACTCCTGGGTACTTACCTGGGTAGTTTTTGTGTTGCTGCTCCTGATATTTATGAGTCACGTTGGGGTGGACGACCCAAACGTGTTCTCCATTGCCTAAGGACATCCGTACTAGAGGCTAAAATCCTTCAGATGGCCTAACTAGCCCCCCTGTACTCGTTGAATTCAATGTTGTTACTTGCTACAAAAAGAATCATCTGTGAATCTGACAACGTCTGACATGCATTTTTCTGCCGCCCACAGGTCACTGGTCCCCAAGTGCCTCATCTGACTTTTGAGACCCTCCAATTCCCAAGAAGGGGTTGGACTTCTAAGGTTTAAGCCGACACAAAATTATTTAACTTATCAGTACTGCTATTTAGTTAATGTTGGCTGATGAATGATTTGCTAACCTAAAGCTCGATACTGGTTTCTCATCTAAGGGTCTACAATTGAATTGAGTATTGCTACAGCAAATGTCCTACTGTACATATGTGTGAAACATTGCTTACTTACCTGAATTGCATTTTGAATTTAACATTGCCTTAGTGTATATAATAAATATCCTAGGTTTATATAACTACAGTGTGCAAGTGTTTCCTTGACTAGAAGTGTACACAAAAGGTCTTTGTACTCAACTACAGCCCTCCTCCCTCCTAGATGAAGCCTGGCTGCTCGACCATAGTTACCAAACCTTTTGGGTAGTTCAGGCCAAACCCAAGAGTTGGAGCCCTGTACACCTAAGAGTGAGTCTTCTACAGTCCTAGCACAGGTGGACTTTAGTAAAACTCTCTAATAATGTTTCTGCAGTGTTACAAGCCTAACATCAGCATAACTGATGTCCAGATCATAGAGCCCCAGAGTTCCTGCTATTGTTTTTTTCCCATGCTGGCTGGTTTGGGTGTTACAAAGCCATCCAAGTCCAATGGATGGAGGGACCAGGTTACTTGTGCAAGGACCTGGTCATAGCTCCTTTTTAAGTTTGAGGTCCAGTTGTTCCAATTTAGAGTCTATACTGGCTATGATCCAGGATAAAATGTACAAGTACACTATGCTGGGGACAGCAGAAAGCATTTACCAGGAACTAAACCCACTCCAGCCCCTTCAGGTCAATCAAGGTCTATAATCAGGAGCACATGGTACCTATTTTGTGTTTCCACCACCGGTAAAGTCCTATATTGTGGGATTTTTACTCTATGTGTTGCTATTCCATTACCTGATGTAAATTATGACCCTCCCTTGATAACCAGATCTCAGACTGCCTAGAGCATAGTTGCACTTGCCATTTTTCTCTTTTCTCCCCACCCTCAGAGACCAGGGTTGTTGTTCTTTATGGGTTCACAGTCTGGCTCGTTATTCACAAATTCAAAAGCATGTATTACTGCTTTGGGATATAATGTGCCCAATGACCAGACTTGAATTTCAGTGTCTCTGGTCCCAGCATGTCATATGCATTCCTAATGAACTTTACTTTTGATGTTGAACGAAAGGACAATACAACAGCATCATCCCAGTTTTTCCTTCTTCAAATGGCGGATTCAACTTATTCTACTTGCCACTAGAATATAAAGTGGTAAAACTGCACAACGGACCTCTACAAAGAAGATGCAATAACTATTTTTGTGTACATGGTAGAGCATCACATTCACTTGCAAAACCAAGCTCCACTAGAAGCAAACAATTGGCTTATGTTTTCCTCCAGATGGAGAGCATAGCCCCTAATCATTCTTTAACATTATTTTAACATTCTTAGCGGTATCCAGCTCCTTTATCCTCCTCAGAATCTGGGTTTTACCCATCTGTCTCTTAGTTATTGAACAACACCCACCCCTTGTTACACTGCCATGCTCCCAGTTTTCTACATGGGTACCAATTGACCATCTTATGTGTGTCACTGGGAATCAGTTTCAACGATAAAGTGTAGCACATAAGCTGTTCCGGGGCATACACTATTTCACCTGCATTTGAGTGATTCTTCGATAGTGGCCAGGAGTGTATAAGAATGTCATTCTATTCAATTGTGGGTAACTAGAGGTTTTGCCAGAGTTGGTCGCTTTGTAATGCGTTTTGTCAACATATCTATGGCGGAACCTCATTCCTGGAGAGACCAAAGCATCCTTTAGACAATTCCTTGCCCTTTTAGCCTTTACGGAATTGTTGCCAAGTTTAACATACATTTTTCTTTTAATTATGTTGCTACCGTTATGATTCAGCAGTTGCCCTACTTTATTCATTTCCAAGGGCCTGCCATTTCCCAACCGTATGTACAACCCCATTGCTTAACTCTTGTTTGTGGTAGAGGGGGGAGGAGGACAGGGGGCATCTGTCAAAATGAGAGTAATCCACAATATTACATACAGGAAAGACTACATGGGCCAGTTTCTTGGCTGTTAATTTAGTCTAGCCTTTGAAGATGGGGTTCATTAGAAGGCAATGCAACATTTATCACTGGATACCCCTCCACCTTATCTGAGGCATAAATTACTATTGTTGTTTGCAGATCTTACAATAACAGTTAAGAAGGGCTTATTCAACAGCGGGTTCCTCACTATACCTTTCCTTCTATTCACCCCCAAAAGCTGGAGCTGCAAACTATTGTCCATTTGGCTGATTTTAACCTAGAATTCCAAAATCACCTTCTTTAAATAGGCCTCAATGGAATTCAAGTCTGGAGGTTGTTTTATAATTATGCACACTTTTTGTCATGGAAGCCAACTACTTTTCTTTTAGCCATACTTTAAGGGCTAGCTTTAATTATGCCAAGCAGTGTTAAACAGTGTTGTGTATAATCTCAAAAACGCCACCATGCTCAATTACCACATTCAAATAGTATAAAACATTCCAGAGAACACTCCAAAAGGTAAATGAGATGTGCAACAAAAATACAATAAAATGCAAGATATTGCATTTTTTTTTATTATCAAATGTTTTCAGTTTATTACGAACGTACCTAAAATTACGCAATATCGCTCCATTAGTGCTTCAACAATTAGTTTTAAATTCATTTGCTTCTACGTATAAACAGACAAACACATAATTTCATAAGACTTATTAAATTTGCAATATTTCTGTTAGAAAGTTTTTTACTGCAGTGTTCCCACCAAACTTCCACAGACAAGTGATTTCCCATGATCAATTTCCCCATGTGTTTCGTTCATTGCGTTTTTAATTTGTTGCAGAATAGCATCAGGTGGATTAGAGATTGTTCTTGATATTTGCACAATCTACAGCAAGAATCACTTGTTTCAGCATCATGTCTTGAAAAGAGGACCTCTTGTTGGGATGTTCAGTCTGGTTCTTAGGAATAATTCTCTATGGCGTACACTTGGGAATTGTGTAAGATACTTTGGCAAATTAACAAGGGGGGGTCATGGGAGTCTCTCTGCCAGACATTAGTCCTGGTTACAAGAGCCTTGCCCAGATTCTTTAGGTCACCATCTTTCACAGACGAGAAATATCCAGAACATATCAGTCTTTCTCCTGCCCTGGGGCAGTCCAGCACCGAAATGCTAGGCAATTCTCCTTGAGCTAAAGAATCTGTAAGGCTCTCGTAACCAGGACTAATGTCTGGAAAAGAGCCTCCAGGACCCCCTTGTTGATATATAAGATACTTCAGCACACTGTTAAAAAACTAGATAGGTTTTTGTAAATGAAAGTTGCTGTTGTGCCTTTTTGCTTTTTTTCTGTTTCTTCCCAATTGAGACGCCATCGTTTTTTTTTTTAACCCCTTCTGGGTCATTTACGAGAGTCTATTCAGTTACATCAATGTTAATTAGAAGCCATTTACATCCGGATGTCCACAATTTTAAGGGCCAATCTCTTAATTGTCCCAGATTTCCTTTTAAGACACTAAACTTTGTTGGACTTTCATTCATAATCATTTTCCGAAATAATGCTAGCGAATTCCATACTACTCAGGAGTACAAAGATAGTAGGCCCAATTCGTATTGTATCAGGGCTATGGGTAGACAGTTAGGGAGGGACAAGATATTTTTCCAAAAAGATCCCTCCAGCAGGTCCCATATTCCCCACGCTGTTGACAGAGTAGTCTCTGCACCGTAAGTTAAGATAGGGGTAACTTTTTGTTTATAAAACTTAATGACAGGTATCATTCAGAATTTTCCATATTTCTTAGAGAAATTGCCCTTGAGCTCTTAAATTCTTGGTTTTCCATTTAAGCGCCATAATTCGGGGTTCGGCATCCATGCTAGTGTTGACATGCAAACCTAGATATTTTGTTGTGCCGACTACGCGAACAGGCCCTTTTCTCGTGTCCATTTGAAGATCTGCTTCTTGCTAATTCTGCCACGCAAGTTTCTAAGCATTAAGATTTCAGATTTGTCTACGTTTATAGTTGAGCCATTCTGGTAGACGTATTCTTGCTGACCTGTAAGACTTCATTGTAACCCTATTGGGGTTTGGTCTAGAATGACTAAATCATCAGCATAGACCATTAAAGCAATAGGTGAGTCATAGTTTTGGGGGATATGCCGTCGGCAAGTTTAAAGTGATCTTCAGGTCAGCGATGAAAAGGCTAAATAGTGCCGAAGCCAAGGGCCAGCCCTGTTTCAGCCCTCTAGCTGTTTTAATCTCTTGTCAATGTACCTGCGAGTTAAATCATATTTGGATAGATGTTCATTCATGCACGGCCACGATTGCAGCTAGTAAATCTCAGGGTCATTTCCATTTTACCAATTTGGCCCATAGTCAATCTCGGTCAACACAGTCAAAGGCTTGCTTGATGTCTATGAAGAGGAGTTACAGTCGTCTTTTAGTACTTGTACACCTTTGTTTCAGTATGTTTAGAATAAAGAGATGCACATTGCACCCTACAGCTTTAACAAAACCAGTTTGACGTGGGTCCGAGATTGTATGATCAAATGACCATGAAAATAGCCCAACAGCAGTGTTTACAAATATCAAATAAAATCACCTAACAAAAGGATAAGACTTTCCTAAAGGTATTACAGGGAGGGGGGTGTAGGCCAGTTCCGAAACCTTCAAATGTTTAGTTGTGTTCGTGTGTACCATCTATCCGCCAGCACTTCCCCCGCCCTCCTATTAAATTAGGAAGTCAGGAGATACTGCTCATGCAGTCACAACAGAGGGTCTTACAGATGCTAGCTTGGGAAAAGGACAACTCTTAAACATTAAAGTGTTATGTCAGCATTGTAGCCGCCGGAGATACGGAAAGTAAGCAAAAGGCAACAGAAATGGATAAAAGATCCATCTCGCGGTGGGCAGAAAAAGCATAAAAAACGCTCACCAGTTTGACACAGCCGCACATTAAATGGGTCTGAAACGGATTCCAAAATTCTGGATAAAATTGAAACCGAAACTTGAAACATTTCTCTTCAGAATACAGTATATTAAGGGGGCACCAAATATCTGTTTGAGTGACCCTGTACCTTCACAGACTGCAGCAGACTGATTTTAGGTGCTGCGCTTTGCGTTTGCATGAGCGCCATCTCTTTCTCATCAGGGCTCTTCCAGCACCTCCCTAGCCACTCAAACAAGTCTATGGCCCTGCAACCTGTTACAGACTGCCCTTAGCTACCGCCAGACTCTCCATGGACAGACATAAGCACTTAGAAAATCATAACCAAAAACATCTAACATTTTGAAAAAGTTTAAAGATAAAGCCATTTGACCACGCAATCCCTCCTTTTTAGTCTGCCTGAGTAATGGGTGGAGGAGTGGGTGAATGAATAGGCAGCCATGGGACTAATATGTTGCTAGTCAAGAGTTGAGGTCCATATAAGGGTACTGGCCCCAGTTAGGCTGGCTAGAAGGAATTTGAGAAATAGGGGAAAACGAAGGTGTGCTCAGTACATGGATGATAGTGTGCTGCAATAGGTTGTTCATGAATTTTTCTGGAAGTTCCAAGTGCAACGTACTATTTCCCTTGTAGGCGCCTCCATCAAGGTATTCAGGGTACCAGCTCAGATGGGATGAAGATATCACTTTGATGACTGCGAGCGTCAGAAATAACGGTTGATCGTTGCATCCCCGCACACAAGAATGCAAGGATCCAGGCAGGACTGGCTTCACTTGGGCTGTAGCAAAGATTTGGAAATGAACAAGGAGTGCTCCATACCCCTTAGCAAATAGTAAGAGACGGTGCTTGAGGGCAGCCATTTTCTTGGCTCTCCAGGCTAGCACACAAATCCTGGATCAACTTGGGCGAGGATGTTAAATAGGCGCCTCAGACTGAGGGCCATGGAGTGGCAAGGCAGAAATCCAGACGGGTCAGGGTGTATGAGATGTGGCATATAGGGGGCGAGCCTTTGCAAATATCTTAATGTCACTGTTGATGAGTGAAAGGGGGGCCATATGAGCAGCAGTGCATAGCAGGCTTGCCAGGTTTAAGGAGCACAGTTATCACCACCTCTGAGTGTGGAGGGTAGCCCCCCCCCTCTCGCACAAGATGCGCCCCAAAGAGCAGACAAATGGGGCACAAGGCAGGATATATAGCATTTATAAAAGTCCATAGTGAGACCACCCGGCCCGGGGGCCTTACCAGAGGGCAGAGCTTCGATGGCACGTGTAATTTCCTTGACCCCCATCGGACCGTCAAGAGCTTCCCTAGCCTCTTCAGATAGCATCGAGAGTGGGAGTCTGCCTAGAAACGCATCTATGTCTAGTAGAGCACTACATAGTTATTGGCGTAGAGCGTCGCGTACAAGGAACGCCTTGTTTACGTCTGATACAGTGTGGACCAAGGCTTCACCAGAGTTCCCAATAAGCGGGGTGTGGCGGTCACCCTCCTCCTGTGGCACGACTCTGGCCAGCAGTTTGCCTGAGCGTTCCTCTTCACCATACTGCCTCGCTGCACCCGAGTTATCTAAGAACTTTCGTTCCCCGTCAGCGTGGCCCCTGAAGCTGTCCAGTGCCTCTTATTTCAACTAGAGTGGTGGCAGCCGGATTCGCTGCATATTGTGTTCAGAGTAGCTTAAGGGAGGCTTCACTGTCTCAGATGTTTCAGCGGATAGCCTTAATAATCCCAGATTCTCTAGCAAGGGCCATGCCGCAGAGGTGGGCCTTCAAAGACATCCCAAAGGGTAGCAAGGGAATCCACCATGCCCACGTTAATTTGAAAATAGTCGTCAACAGATTTCCCCCCAAATCGGCCTTGAATACCGGATCTAGTCGTGCCTGAGGTTTAATCCTCCAGAGGCGGCCCGTGGCCCGTCTCTCGCCCCAAGCCAGGGTCAGGGTGACCTGTGAGTGGTCCGAGTATGTCCTAGGTAGTATGTTTGAGCGGTGTCCAGTTAAAGGGTCGAAAGCAAAAGGGTCAAATGCAAAAGGGTCGAGTACATTCGACCGATACCAAAGGATCGAGATATATATATATTATATTTATTTTTGCTCTACTGCAGCTTTAAAAGGGTGTTTTTACCCCAAAAACAGGGGTTTGGGGGGTGGATCCCCCCCCCCAAAAAAAATCCAAAAAATTTAAAAAAATGTTTAAAAAATCAATCCTTTTTTTCGGTCGAATTGCCTCGACCCTTTTGTCATTTGACCCTTTTTTTTTATCCTTTGACCTATAACCTGTTTGAGCCCTGCCACCCAGTTTATTAGTGTCCCAGACACCAGCCACCGGTCGATTCTAGAGTGTGAATCATGCACTGTTGAGAAAAATGAGAACCAGCGGGACTGTGGGTGTAACAATCTCCAGGCGTCCTCCACCCCTAGTCTGATCTGTCCTTCAAGTATTGTCCGGGAGCCTCTAGACAGCTGCCGGGCTCTATTCCCAGATCTATCCAAATTAAGATCTACAATGGTGTTAACGTCCCCACCACACATGATGGGCACAAGGGGGTACATTGCCGGTAAGTATCATCTGAGAGTAAAAGTCGGAGTCATCAACGTTGGTCCCGTATATGTTGAGCATTACCACCTCTAGACCAAATAGCATGCCGTGCACCAGTACATATACGCGTGTGGCCTTAGGTACATAGTGCAATGATTTGTGAATGAAAATCATGACGCTGCGGCTTAGGGTGGAATATTGTGTATAGAAACGATGTGTACCCCCCCAGCTTTTAGCGAAACCATCACAGCCAGCAGCCAATGTATGCGTTTCCTGTAAGAGAATGCGGGCCTTGTGCCGTTCAGCGTGAAGATGCAGCTTCCGAATGTCTTAACATGATTACCCAGACCTCTGATATTCCAGCTCATGCACATCAGTGTGTCAGACGCCATCAGGCCATTGTAGACAGTAGGTCTTGAGCGGGCCTGTGAGAAGCACCTTGCCAGAATGGCTTCAAAGAGTAGATGCCCACTGATAGCCCTATTACAAATCTGAAGCATTTTTCATTTACATTTTCCCATCCCACCTCGTCCCTCCCCCACCCACCTCCCAATCAGGAGTGAAACACCCATACCAGAAAAACCATTTGCAATTTAGCATGGAGGACGGTTCACTTCGTACAGCCCGGACCTCAACACAGCAGTGTAGTATATAGCAATTGATATATGCACCATACCATATGGTTAGTACGAGCGCAGGGGGGGGGGCACAGTAACAAATACTGGGTAATACCCGGGTACCAGATTGTGAAGAAGTAAACTTTTTCAGAGTGCTGAACCCTGAGCTTGGCAGGAAACAGCATGGCATACTTAACCCTACTCTTCACTCCCATAAAGGACTTCCGTTCCTGCTGCACGATGATGGAGACATCCGGATAAAGATGTAGTCTTGTTAGGGCCCAGCAAAAGCTCCCCTTTGGCCCTGGCAGCACATCTCTGCAATTCAGGACTCTGGCAATAATTGGGCAAGGAGGGGCTCCTGGTCTAGGTTTTGTGGTCAGTGAGCGTTGAGCATGTTCTAGAACAAACTGAGGTGACAGCTTGGGCAGTCTAGCAAGGAGAGGAGAATGCGTTCTACATAGTCCTCCATGGTCCCCACAATGTTGTCCTCAGGGACCCCCGATTATGCGTAGGTTATTGCGCCGAGATCGGGTCTCCAAATCCTAATTTTCTTGCTGACAGCTTGAACCTGCTAGGTAAGTGATGTTAAGTCGGCTCTGAGCGTGGTGATGTCGTCCTGTTCTAGCCAGATTCTGGACTCAGCCTCGGTGACACAGTGTCAGTATTTTCCATGCAGGCTTTTATGGCACTAATCGTGCCAATTATGTCGTCGAGTCCATCATACTGTGGGCTCCCCAGTTGCAGGAGTGGAAGGACCCACCCCAGCTTCCTCAGCCTCTCCCGGTTCTTTGGGGGTAGTTTTAGTGAACATATGAAGGGAGCATTGTTATTTTCCCCCCACCTTTGGTCATGGCCGTTCCTCGCACTGGGATGGCAGGCAGATGGGCAAAGGCAAAGCGATGCAATAGTTAAAGTTTGGGGGGAAGCTTCAGGTATGGTGGGCGCAGTGACCAGGCTCGCACCCTCAGCCCGGGATACAGTAGAAATGTCCTGTAGTATCACGGTCTGAAGTGATGTGTTCAACGTCTTGCCCACTGCACAGGGAGGTCACACAGAGTTGACCCCCCTGAGGGCTCACTGCTCCTGCAGTATGTTGTGGGTTCAGCACCACCAGCGGTACAGTGCAGCAAGATAAAGGGTTACAAAAAAAAAGAAATCTCCGCCGGGCGCGAGCAGAACAGGAAGAGCTCTGGGGTGCTCAGCACCGTTGTTCCGGTCATGCCAGAGGAGGGACAGTCTCCAACCGTGGAGGAGGAGCGGAAACAAGCACAAACCCAGAGATCAGGCAGTGAGGGATCAGGGTTCAGTGATCGGGGATCAGGGTGCTGCAGCAAGTGGCCACTCACTGCAACTGCGCTTGCACTCTGAGGCGGACCGAACAGCCGATTCCGGTTTGCTTGGTCGTCGGACGCTGTGGTAACCTGGTGATTAAGGGTGCACCAGCACCAACAGATGCCAGCTGCAGCAGGCAACCTCCAGTGGCCCTCGCTTGTGACGATCCCCTCGCTTTGATGTGATCCAGGCACCTCCGTGGGGTGCCGCGATGTAGGCATGCCAAGCACTGTGGCCGCAACGCCATCAGGACGGCTGACAACACAGAGGCCGGTTGCATAATGACGGGCTTACAGAGCCCAGAATCTGCAAAGGAGGTGGTATACACCTCTGAATCAGCAATCCGCCGTATTCACTTTGTTCGGTGCGCGGCAAGGATCTGTATCGGGCTGTGCGGAGGTCTCCGTCTGATCCGGTGGCTCTGCAGTCTGACATCCTACTTCGTGCACAACAGCACCCCCCAGCATTGCACATTTCCAACATGGAGAACTAGTGTTTGGGTGAGAGGGGGGGGGGGGATTTAATGTGGCACTAGATGGCAGGCTAGGGGAGTACGATAGGTCTGGTCCTGTGGCCCCCAACTGACAACTCCAAGGCAATCTACCTTAAACAGGCAATGACCGACATGCAGCATTTGATAACATATAGAGACATCTTTACCCCCAACTTCACGATTACTCTCATTTCTCACATGTTCACCAGACCTACTCCAAGATATATAATTTCCTGGTATCTCAGTGATTACATCAACCCCATGGGAATAGTGCTGGTCTAAGACCACTCTCCCGTTACTTAACAAGATGGGTATGGACTGGGCGGAAGGAAGTCCACGGGATGGAAATTAAAAGATTCATTGCTGGCTGATCAAGCCATATGCGCTTCCATCACAGACAGGATCACCCAATGTACTTTCAAGAAAACCTCATGGGGGACGTACCTGCATCAGGAGATGGGAGGCCCTTAACCCCAAGTTGAAGGGTTAGTTGATCAGTGTAGCCTGAGCACGAAAGAAGATTCTCTCAGCCCAACATACTCAAGTCGAAGAGAAAGTCAGAGAGCGGGAAACCAAATACTAGTGGGACGGGGTCAGAAAGACCTTTAGACAACTTCAGGTGGCTAGGGCGGTTTTAAAGGCTTTGTGGGCTCATGATATTTCTCACAATCTGCTTAGAACCAAACACTTTCATGATAGTACATCTAACAAGGCGTCTCGAATTTCAGCTTACAAACTCCAGGCCCAAAAGAACAGCTCCTTAATCGGGGGTTTGAAAGATAGATAAACACGGTCTCCTACAAGATGACGAACCTGAAAAAGGTATGTATTTTGTCGTAATATTATAGAGAACTATTTGCGGCAGATTCCTTTAATGGCCCGCAGCAGCAAGAGGCGCAGCTCCCCTGCAGATCGAAAAACCAGGGCAATCGATGGAAGCGCCTATAATCACAGAGGAGGTTGCACAAGCCATTCGGCTCCCTTCCAGGCAATAACGCTCTAGGCCCAGATGGGTTCACAGCCGTTTAATAAAATATTGTCGGGGGAACTCTCTTCTCATATGGCGGAGCGGTTTCATTCCTTTACCGAAACAGGGTCTATTACGCCAACAATGGGGGAAATCTACGTTAACGCTAATTGCTAAACCTGATAAAGACTGTGCTTTGTTCTCCTCCTTCTGACCAATTGCAGTCCTTAACTATGACTCCCGAATATACTCAAAATCTTAGCCACGCAGTTATCTGCAATATTGCCTGAATTGGTAACAGCAGATCAGACAGGGTTTGTTCAGGGACGTCAGGCGTTCGACAATACACAACGTACAATAGACATCTTGGCCGGGGCAAAAACACACAAACCCGCAATGGCTCTGCTTTTGATGAATGCTGATAAAGCGTTTGATCGTGTTGGCTGGACATACTTGTTCAAGGGATTAGAAGGGTTTGGTTTCCGTCCAAGGTTTCTCAGGTTGGTGATTACCAACTTTGTCCTTCCATCCACCCCGATTAAGGTGAATGGGGTCCTCAAGGACCCAGTGAGTTTGCATAGACTGTCTAGACAAGGGTGCCCTTTGTCCCCACTCCTGTTTGTTCGGTCTATGGAATCTCTATCCGGGCAACTGCGTTCATCAGGGGATATCCGCAGGCTTGCAACACAAACTGGTGCTCTGCGCAGACAACCTCCTGTTTTATATGCAGGATTGTAGGGTCACATTGCCCCATATTGTGTTGTTGTTGGAACGATTCCATAAGGTATCGGCCTTCAAGATTCATTTCACAAAATGATCAATACTTAACATATTGGAAACACTGGAGGCAATGAGATGTTTGAGAACACTTTCTTTCTCGTGGGCTTCGCGGTCCCTGAAATACTTGGGGGTTTACTTAACAGCGCACTACACTGATTTATACGCAGCCAATATTTGCTAAGGCCAAGCAACACCTAGCATGGTGGCGAGAGTCTGATATTTCTTGGCTGGGGATTATAACAGCAGTCAAGATTACTGGGTCTACTGTATGCATTTCAGGTTTTACCAATCTGGATTCCCAAGGCGGTACTGAAAGACCTGCAGTCACACGTATTCAGATTAATCTGGTCCAAGAAGTCCCTGAGGGTAGCTAGGCACACACTGATGGCAGCCAAGGCCGCGGGGGGATTAAAAATGCCCGATATTGAAAGTTACCTCTATGTAGCCCAATTGGCACCCATTCTGGAAAGCCAGGCAAGAACACAGTCCAAAACACTGGATAACTATCGAGCGAGACACCTTGGAACCCCCAGTCCCCCTACAGCGTTGCTGTTGGCATTCCCTGGGGGGACAGAAACTGGGTGAGCAGGGGCTCCAGACATCCAGGGTCGCATTAGAGTTTTGGTATAAAGCGACACGCAGATATGCAACCACTTTCCCCTCGCCCAGGATGGATCTTTGGAATAATACTGAGTTCCCTCCGGGGATGGACACGGGGCGGTTTGCCCGATGGAAGGAGGGAGGGTTAAATAGGCTGGGCCAGATGTATTGGCATAGCCGTCCTCTCACATCTGAACAGTGCAGACAGGCCTATATGGTTGAAGATTCGGATAGGTTGGAGTACATGCAGGTCTGACATTGGTTGGCCCGAACGACTGTAGCAGCTCAGGGGAAACGGGAAACAACCCACTTGGATCCTCCCCCACCCCCCGCAGCCAGACTTGCATCCCTTTATAAGGTATTGAATGCGACCAGGTTCAAGCCCCCACATGGGTATATGACTAAATGGGAAGAGGACGTGGGGAGGCCCATAGACGAACTGACCTGGTATAACATTTGGACAAGGTCAAGCAGAACATCCCAGGCTGTGTAGCTCAGGGAAGCTCAGGGAAAATAGCTTTAAGCTGCTGTGTCGATGGTACCTCACTCCAGAACAATTATCCAAAATGAATCCCACGCTCGCCTTCGAACACCACCCACCCTCCCCCCTCGACACCCCCAGTGGTGGAGATGCAGGACATTTCATAGGCTCCTTCTTTCACATGTGATGGAAATGTCCACAAAACCAGGAATTCTGGCGGGAAGTGATTGTTCAAATCAGGGAAATCTGTGGGCTTGCACTGGAAATTGACCCCTTAGTTTTGCTCTTGGGGAATGAAGACTTTCAGGGCCACTACAAGCTGAATACCACAAGCTCTAGTCTGGTTACTCATTTCTGTTAGCTGCACACTTAGTGATAGCCAAGCACTGGAAGTCCCAGTTGGCGACTGACATGAAGGTGTGGTGGGCACTTGTGTGCGGTACGTGGCTGCCATGTCTAAAATTGATGGCGCATGGAGGGGGGAAATGGCACAATTCCTGTCTGACTGGAGCCAGTTAATAACTTTTGTGCAAGATCATGATAACACCCACATTCACCATAAGCCATACAAGATGTCATCTTTTTCTTTAATATAATCGGCTATGCAAACTCTATGAACTAACTGTACTAGAAAGAGCACTACACACTGTATTTTGCACATGTGTATGTCCTGGTTATGGCTGATTTTGGATATGTTTTATTTAAGTTCGAATTTGATGTTTAACATTTTCTTCTCTACAGGACTGTACCAGATACCCTTTTGTGATTCCTATCGAGTGTAATGTGATCGTAAGGTCTTGATGCCCTTTCTTTTGCATGGGAATATGCATCGTTGTTCTTTTTGGTACAATGTTGAATATGTTCTAAAACTTTCAATTGCACAAAAAAAGTGACCTAACCAATTTCTGATTGCCTTGCATTATGGCTTCAGGTTCCAAGAAGGGGGCAGATAATATTTGGCAGTAGTGTAGATGTAAATATGGGATGGTGAAAAAGAGAAATTAAACATCAAACCAAGTGGCTTTTTACTGACACTCCCCAAATGAGATGGTACTTCAGAAGGCGAAATGGCAAAATGTAATATAAATAGGGTTTCTCGTTTTCAGTGTTTATTTTTCAGATTCTGGTGGCGTTTACCCTTTATTTCCCTAAAACAAAAAACGGATAACTAGGTTTTCCAGTGTTGACAAAAATGTATGTTTTATTACTACGTGTATTTTATGCATCATTATTGTAAGCAAACAATGTGATGCAGTCTTTAGTTACTTATTTGCATTCTTAGACATGCAGTCCTGAATTTATAATGGCAAATTAAAACTACACATACAAAAATGCAAAGACTCAAAATAAGGACTGGACAGACTCCAGTTGCCCAACATGGGGCCAGGCAAGAGCGTATTAATTTTACAGTACACCTTAAGATTTGCACTAATCAAAGTTTATATGAATCGTGGTGTACAAGAGATGAAGGGGAAGATGCATAAGGGACAGAAGTAGGTTTATTTGAATATTAAGTTTTAAGGCTGCATGCTGATCACACAGATTAAAATGCCGATTCAAATTAAACCCTTGGTAAAAATGTAAAGTTAGTATAAGCGGTTGGTTAAATAGTTTCTGGAACTGTAAAAAGGGGAAAAAAAGGTGGTATTTAATTTGCTGGGAATTAAGGATTCCAAATCACAGACATAACTCTGCTACTTTAACTGGACTGTACAATCATATTTTGCTGAAATATTTGCATTGTGGGACTAGAAGTGGCCTTTCCTTGGTCCATTTCACCAAAATAAGTTGAACAGGCAGACTAGTGTTTGATGACGGGTCATTGACAAGTAGCCCATTTGGATCTTCTCTGACAAGCCACTAACTTAGGTATCCAATAATTAACTCCAAACTGCTACTTTAAAAGAATACAATGACCAGACAAAACATTATTAAGGAGAACGTACATATGTTGTGGCTTATTTCTATTTCAAATCATATTCAGCACATAAATGACGAAACATTTTCACTAGGTGGCAGCACTGACTTTGCATTTGATTTTCACTTTAATACTTGGATGCATGAGTAGTAAGGTCGATGCTGCCATCTACTTCATATTTTCAGATAAACCCCTAAAAGGGAACATTTTCAGGGGCAGAAATCGGATTTTACTGAAATCCAAAAAGCCCAGGTATAAATCATGTCAATCACAAAATAAATTGCAACAGTAAACACATGCGTTTTATTCTCTCCTACCTGTAATACTGCTCTGGAGGGAACTTAGTCTTCAGAGTGTCCAACTGTGTTTTTACAGTGCTGAAATGTTCTCTGGCTTTCAAACATTTAGTGGGTACTTAAAGACAGGAAGACAGAGACAAATACATTTAAAAACGTAATGGCATAGCTCACATAGAAAGCAGGGCGATAAGATTTTGTTTGCAGAGTATTATTTATAAAAAAATAGTGAATCCATCAGGTTTACAAATACCATTTTGAATATGTACGCCGAATAATTGAAGAATTGTATCAGAACTAATAAGTAATGCAATCATGGTAGCTACTTTGTGCTGCAAAAAAATGCAGCATTTAATTTAACGTCACTCAAATGTAAATCCACACCCTGTTAACATTGTGTAAGTAGCGCACACCAAAATACGTCTCAAAGATGGACAAAGTTACCCAGTTAGCGGTTTGCATTATGGTAAGGTTTACTTTAACAAGCGTCTCTCAAAATATTCAACAGTTGTTGGATGGATACCAATCAGTAAATAAATGTGTGTTGCCATTGGGCACGTGGAAACACGACAACTATTTTGATCCAATTCATAATGAAGGAATTTGGTGGGGGTTGAGGGAACCGGAACCGCAAATTCCTCAGACTAGAGCAATACAGTATTTGTGCCCTTAACATCAAGGCGCTTTCACCATGGTCAGGCCATTGATTTGTTAGTTCTGAATGGTAGAGGTAAGCTGTTGGAAAGGCATAAATGGCCGTCGGCATGGGAAGAAAAAGGAATCACCAATCTTCCAATAGGATGGAGAAGGGTGGCTAGGGACAGAACCAGTAACCAGTGAGTAGGGGCTGACACAGCTCTATGGGACTAGGCAATGTGTGCTCATCAGAATCAACTGACCAAGTTTGATCGCACCACTACATTTTGATACCCCTGTGAAGACTACCCAAATATGCCTGTTCTAGTTCAGACGGCGTGTGTTCCGTACAAAGCCATACTTTATTTAGCTAAACCTATTTACCTTGCAGGCAGGCCAACTTTCTCTGAAGGTTGTAGTAATCATCTGAATTCAAGAAATTGTGAAAGGCATTCTTGGGCTGTGCATTCTGTTTTTTATCAACTTTATCAGAAATATAAACGTTTTATTTTTCAAAAAACACACTTGTTGGCTTTATTTCTGTAGTTGATGATTTTGTAAGATTTGTCCCAAAATTGTATTAATATAAGTTCGATTTCCAATATTGTGTTCAGTTTTACCTTTTTGGTGTGAGACTCTACACCTATGTTGTTATCGTTCGAGCAATTGGGTACACATTAGTACTTTAGAAATAGAATAAAAATGAATTGTGTGATTCCCAAATGACCGCCGTATGGGGGAGCACCCTCAAGGCAGAGCCCCCGCACCCACGTGAGTAAAACTACAGAGTGTGCAACCCCTCCCCGGGCACATATCAGTTGAAATTCACAGGTGCCGAGCGAATCAATAGTTTCAAGTGGCCAGGAGCGGAAAAGACATGTAAACTACGAGATTGAGTTGCGGTCCAGTGGGACTGCGTTGCCCAGGCCCAGAGAAGCTAACCCAGCCCGGCGAGGGAGACGCGCGCAAGGCCGGACAGGCGTCGTCTTTCCGGCAGACACGACATAGGGAGGCAGAGGCAATCTCGGAGGGGAGAAGGCAGCGGAACACACCCCAACCCCACCCCCATTCCTACCAGAGACGGCACGCGCCAGTGAATCCAGCAGTCACAGAGACTATCGATGGAAAGGGCCATCAATGCTGCATCACTTCTCTCTGGCCCGGGGGGGTAGGGGGGTGGCTCAGCCCTGACTGGATTTTGCCGGGGGGGGGCGCCCCTGAAAGAGAGGGCTGCATCCAATCCCGACGAGGAGACCGGCCAAGAGCCAGAGTGCGGGCGAAGGAGAGAGTTGCGAGAGGAGCCAGCGGTATCAGCCAACTGGTCCAAACAGGGAACGTTCTTAACGGCGACATGAGGAGGAGCCCTATCCCCTTGCCCAGGTTCGGGCCCAACCAAGAGGAACTAACCCGGCAGAGAGGAGCTAGGAATCGGGAGACCAGGAACAGCATGAGCACCTAAGCAGCTGGAACGAAAGCTACGCACAGAGGCACTGGAACGGCAGAGGGGAATGCTCCAGCGAAAGTAGAGCGAAGCCCTTGGAGTGCTGCAATATCCTGTCGGATCCAACGAAACCCACATGTGAGAACTGGTCCGCGCCCCGCCCCCCACCCCGTCCTCTCCCCTCCCGTCAATCTATATGAAACCAGGGGGAGAACCATGTAACTGCTCAAGGAGCCGTTAAGGCAGTTCAGGAGCCCAGTGAAGCTCCCCTCAAATGGGGGAAAAAGTATCTCTCTGCCCTTTAACCACCCTAGGAGGGAGCAAAGCTCCAGGGGGGGGGGGGAAGGCCTCAGGACCCACTGGGCCAGACATATTGGAGCTAGGCTCCCCACAAGCAACGTAGCCAATACCACAGCTAACAGGCTGAACTAAGGACAGGCGTAGTGAAAGACCCAAAGGGAGGGGGGGTCAAACCTACCCCCCCTGCTCGGGATAGGTACCAAAGAGACCACAGAGTACACCCCACCCCCCCTGTCCCACCTCCCTACCCCCACCAAATCAAGGGGGGGGGGGGGCACCCCGGGCCCGAGTCTGGAAGAACCACTGAATTACTCGGCATACAGAGATGGGGACAGAGTGAGACGCTGCCCCCTACGGAGACAGCCCCGGAAAAGAGAGAAAGGGGGTCCCTCCGCAGGGCCTAACCATCAAGACTCCCACCAGAAGTGGAAAAACAAACCTCGGAGAAGGACTAAGCAAGTGGAAGGCAAGGAACGTGAGACAAGGGACCTTCAGAATCACATTATAAGCAGATTGGGAGCTGGGTGGTCACCAAGGACAATAAAGATAAATGGGCTTCCCCACCTAAGGGGTTTGGAAGAGGATGTCAAAGAGCAAGGGGGCAAGGAACAGCATATGCCCCCAAAGGGCCCAAAGACATGGTCAGAAGGCCCCATTCAAAAAGAAAAAAAAAAAGAAAATCAGGAATGAGATGGTGATCCAGGCTGAAGAGGAAAGGAACCCAGAAAATCAGGAACCCATGTCTGATCAAGAAGCGGCAGAGACAGGCCAACCAATCACACAGCACATCCTCAGAAAGTACTTTCAAGACTTTGGGGACAATATTGCAGGAACGGTCCAAACGCAACTGGACAAGAGCAGAGAAGACTGGGCAACGGCCCTGCATGAAGTGAAAGCTGACATAAGCAAATTGCAGCAAAGGGCCGACACGAATGAGATCGCACTGCACAAACTAGCGGAGGACGCAGGGAAGACTGAGGACCTGGTGGAGAAGCTAGCGGCTGCCATGCACAACCTGGAACTGCAGGTCAAGGACCTGAACAATAGGTCCAGGAGATCTAATATCAGGATAAAAGGCCTCTCGGAAGACGTCCAAGACAACGATCTTAGAGCAGCGGTCAGGCAAATAGTTGCAGATCTGATAGACATTGAGCGAGATTCTGAACTAAAAATTGACAGTCCACAGGGTGGGCCCACTGAGAAGGGAACCAGGCCCAGAGACACCCTCTATGAATACAGCCAAAAAGAAGAGATCCTTCGAGCAGCAAGGCGGGCGAAACAAATAAAATACAACAGCGCTGAGGTTCAACTCTACCAGTACCTCTCCTACACAACACTACTAAGGAGGAGGATGGGCCCAATGAGAAAGAAGTCAGATATTGATGGATCTTTCCATTCGGCCTAGTGTTCGAGTGGGAGGGAAAACACCACAGCATCACGACCTGCAAAGAGGGAGCGCACATCCTGGGAATCGAGGAGGAAGACCTAGAGACCAGCACACGAGGTACTAGGAACCCAGAAACAAAGAAAGCGTGGGAATGGACAAAAGTGCAATGCAAACTTCTAAGAGGGGCCCAAGAGGAACCAAATATGGGCTGGGGAGGGCCAGCAATTCGCAGGACTGGGGTAAGGAAAGGACTCAATATCCGCAACTCCACAGCAGGAGGGGCCAGAGGCCGATTGAGTCCACCCAGCGGGGAAGGAGAGAACAGGAGGGGGCCGAGGAAGGTGGCAGGGAGGGGGGATTCCATCCAAACCACGAACAAACTACAATGAGACCCAAGATACACAATGGGGCAGGATAAGAACAAGCTGTCAATAATGACGCTAAACGTCAGGGGTCTGAACTCCCCTTTAAAAAAAGAAAAAAACTGGAGAGGTTTTTACAGGGAGAAAAACCAGATGTACTGACTCTCCAGGAAACACGCATACAATCAAGAGACACACACAGGATTAGAATCCAAGGCTATAACAAGGTAATCCAAGCAAACGATTGGGGTGGTTAGGGGGGGGGGGGGGTGTTCTCCTGGCAGTAAGGTCATCCTTCAAAACAACAGTGACAGATTGGGAAAAGGACAATAGTGGAAGGTACCTAGCAGCCAGGATACGAATAGAGGGAGAGGGAGAGCTACACAATAGCTACCATTTACGCACCCAACTACGGCCAGGACAAGTTTATACAGCAGAAACTGAACAAGCTAGAGGGATTTGCCAGAGGCCCCATTATCTTAACAGGTGACTTCAATTTAGCCTGGGTGCCGAGCGAAGGCAGAACGGGACCCCAGGGGGGACTCTCAAAGGAGCTGAAGGAAAAGGTAGACAGGCTAGCATTAGTGGATGCCCAGAGCGAGAAGAGGGGGGACGCAAAGGGGTTCACTTTCTTCGCCCATGTACATAGGTCCTCCTCAAGGATGGACTACATATGGGTCTCACAGGGCCTACTAGGATCTGTAGCAGAATCGGAAGTAGGGGCTATAGCTCTGCGGACCACACCCCTGTAAAAGTTACACTAATGAGAGGGAAGAGCCTCCGGGGATCTGGCTGAGGACACTCCCATCATATATACTCAAAGACTGGCTAATTAGGGGGTAAATAAAGAAAGCTGTGGAAGAATTATTCCTATTCAATAAGCTTGACGACACAAGCCATAACTCGAGGTGGGATGCGTTTAAAGCCACGATCATGGGCCAACTTATTGCAGTGAAAGCTAGAAGGGACAAGGAGAGGAGACAGCTTGAAAGGGACCTAGAAGACAAACTGAAACAGGTCATTTCACAGATGGGTGTGGGGGCTAGTGGAGAAACCAGGAGAGAATACAGGGCTATAAGGGGCCAATTGGAGATCCTGCAATCAAGGGAAGCAGAACGTGCCTTGCTACATCTCAAACACAAATAATATGTAAAGGCCAACAAAGCTGATGGGATGTTAGCAAGGCTTCTGAGGAGGGAAGAAAGACAGAACGATCACAAAAATCAAGCTAAGAAATGACAGAGTGAGTACCAAACAGTGAGGGATACAAGGAGAATGTAGAGTTCTTTATAGAACTCTACAAATCAGAAGACCCTTATGAATCTGCTCGAATAAAATATCTCGAAAACCTCCCCCTCAACCATAACTACCCAAGAAACTCAGGCCCTAGATCCAGACATACGAGCTGAAGAGGTGCGCAGAGCAATCTCCTCGTTGCTCAGTAATAAAGCCCCAGGGCCCCATGGTTTTACTGCGGACTTCTATAAAACTTTTAGAGAAGAGCTGATCCCACACCTAATCAAAGTTATTTAACGAATTTGTGAAAGGTGGGAGAATAAGTCACTCAGACTATGGCGGAAGCTAAGGCTGTCCTCATCCTAAAACCGGCTAAGGACCCTGAATGCTGTAAATCCTATAGGTCGATAGCCCTAATCAATTTAGATGCTACGATTTACACGAAAGTTCCGGCCGCCAGATTAGATTCCCCCCCCCCTCCTACCAAAACTCATGGGAGTAGACCAATCAGGCTTTATACGAGGCAGACAGACCAGGGACACTAGCACATCTGGTAGAATAGGTGATGTTAAAAAAGGTCCCAACGCTCCTCTTGGAACTTGACGCAGAGAAAGCGTTTGATAGGGTGAAATGGCAGTTCCTGTTCTATATCATAAAGAAGATGGGATTCGAGGAACATTTCTTGAGTAAAATGGGGGCTTATTATTCTAATCCATCTCTCCGGCTACTGACAAATGGGCAGCTAATAGTTCCGATCAGGGTGACAAGAGGGACAAAACAGGGCTGCCCCATCTCCCCCCCCCGCTATATGCGATCTTTTTAGAACCCCTATTGGCTATGATTAGAGCCACTGAAGATATAGCAGACATCCTGTTTGGAGGGCAGTCCCATAAAATAACAGCCTTTGCAGACGACATGCTGCTAACGATTACAGACCCAGAGAACTCAGTCAGGGCACTGGAAAGAGAATAAGTAAAGTTTAGACTGGTCGCAGGGTGAAAAATAAACACTGTTAGGCAAGATTGTATGCAGTACCCTATGGGTGCACTACAATAACTTTGACCTCCTGGCAATAGGAACCCAACCTTTGATAGAAGTCTGAGCTACACAGGTTGGTAGTGTGGCTGAGCAGCCAGGCTGATCTCAAGAGGGGTCAATGTGAGCAGTGATGTGACACAGAGTTTCACGGTAGCAGTTATTCAAATAAACACACTCAATGTTTCTTGATAAAAACAAGTATTAATTTATTTCAGTCAGTTGTATACGCCTTCAGACGGGAGCAATATATAGATAACACACACTTCAAAACACACTCAGATGATACCCATTGGGGATGGCACACAGACACTTTCTACACCCTCAGGTGACTTAAATAGCTAGGACACTGTGGACATGATTTATTACTGGTATATTTAGAGCAATACTGAGTCGGGTGTAAAAGATAGAATAGATGAATAAAACAAAAGTTAACAAATAATTCATGAACAGATAAAGAACCTTCCAAAGCAGAGTAAATTAACACTTTCCTGGGGTAAAGGCCAAAGCACAAAGTCAGAGGTAAAGAGGAGTCTCTCAGGGAGCCAGGCAGCCAATGTTAATTTCACAATGTCAAGGGGAGCGGAAGATCTTTGCAGGTAGGTAAAAATTCTTGCAATGTTTTTAGAAATGTTTGTAGAAAATAGAACAGTTGAAGGGCCAGAAGCTGGGAGGCTTGTGAGGGGCAAAGCTTTAGCAACGCTGCAAGGTAACCAAGACCGTTCTCAACTGAGAGCAAATAAGGCTACACAACAAGAGGTAAGTTCTCTTAGACTTTACAGTACCTCTGGTTAGAAGAAAAAAAGATAGTTCCAGCTGGCTTCTGTTCCTGTGCAGCTCTTCAGATCCTGTTGTTCCCGAGTCTCAGTCGTGGGGACAAAAGGGAGGACGTCTGGGGACTTCTGATCTGCAATGGGAAGGTCAGAGGCAGCAATGGGCTAATTTCAATTCAGCGGTTCGTCAGCGTTTCCAGTTCCTCGCGTCTGACAGCAAATAGCAACACTGCGGTTCTCGGATACCACTTCAGACTTTCCTCGCATCTGGAGTACAGCACTCTGTTGAGGTGGCTCAGGCTTGGTCAGTCCTGCATCAGGGAAGTCCGGAGGATCTTCCTAGTGCTCGGATCCGACTCAAAAGCAATGCACCCAATCTGGTGTTCCTCTCCCTGGCACTTCGGTTCCAGCAGCAACAGCAGTGGAAGTACAGCCAGCCCCAAGAGGATGTCGAGACGGGCTTACTTTGGAGTTGATTGGTCCCTCCAACTCAAAGGGAGAAGTCGTCCTTGCAGGGATTCTCTAGTCGAGGCGAAATCGGAGCTTCAGCACAGCAGCAGGGCTTCACCGGGAAAACCAACGGTCCAGGAGTTGCAGCAGGCGTCTCTTCCAAGTTCTTCTTTGGATTCCTTCATCCAAAGGTCGACTGGCTTCCAAACCAAAAAGCATCGCCTTTATGCAGGTTTCTCCCATTCATTCCAGCCTAGCTGTCAATCACACAGCAGAGTGGCTGTCCTTGCCGGACAGCCAGCCAGCCAATCACCTTTGGGTACATTCCTGTAACCAAGGGGATTAAGCACAGGGAGTTTCAGGCATCTCCCTCACTTCCTGCCCCTGCCAGACATACTGGAGCCAGAGGCGGGCTTCACTCGTGAATCCCGCCAAAGACAACACGAATAAAGGGGCCAAACCTGGTTTGGCACGTAGAGTAAATCTCAAGGACGACGTTCCCAATAAGAAATGGCAAAAAAAGAAGACTGCAGCCATTTTGACGAAATAGGCATCCATGGGTGCCTTACTGCAGCTGCGAACGCAGCACGCGGTAAAAACCCACAATGGTAGTAAAAAGTAAACCACCCCCACCAGCCATTAATTGTAGAAAGGGTAACATAAAAATGTTACATGAGAAATTAGACAAAGGGGATACCAAGTAACCCCTTCAGCACCCTTTTGTAAGATAGTGTGTGCTGGGTCTAGAAAGTTACAAATGTAAGTAAAGTCAATTTCACTTCACTGCTCTTGGTAACAGTAGTTTCACCAAGAGAAGGTTTCTAAACCTCTGGGAAATCTAAGACTTGCCTGCGTCACTGCACCGAAGGTGGTGTTTGACACAATGTAAAGATGATGCCTATGGAGTTTGTCAGATTCCAAAGTCAAAAGAAATACAGGGAATAAATCACATTCAAATTAAATGAGAGATAAAAAGTCCTAAAGTCCAGCAAAAAGAGCTGGGGGTCTCTAAGGTAGAAGGGAAATAACACATTTCGGAGAATTAACCTTAACAAACACTGACAAGTCTGAAGCCCTGAACTTAATGCCACTGATAGAGATGGAACAGGATATAAAAAAAAGCATTCCAATATAGCTCGGAGCCCACAGCGATAAAGTACCTAGGGATTAACATCCCCAAGGATATTGACTCACTATACCAAGAAAACTACCCCTCCCCGATTGCCCGCATCAAAAACCTTCTACAGGAATGGAGCCCACTCGGGATCTCATGGCCGGGTAGGATCAATGTAATAAAGATGGTCATACTCCCTAAAATTCTAGATTATTTCACAACAATACCAACGAAAGTCCCCAAAACATCCTTTAGAAACCTCCAGGAGCCCATAGGGAAATTCATCTGGAACAATAAAAAGCTGAGTAACCTAATGCAAAGGCCAAGAAAAGGGGGTGGTTCTGGGGGCACCAGACTTCAGAGCATACTGCCTGGTGGTCCAGATCAGAGTAATTAGAGACTGGTCTAAAAACGATAGAAACACAGGGTGGAGACACATGGAGAAAGCACTAGTGGGAGGGCCCTTGGAGTCAGTCCTGTGGATGCCCAAGAGAGACAGATCCCAAAACCTTTACAAGAGCACGATAGTCTCACTCGTGGGAGAAGTATGGGACAAACTGGGAGCTAGATTGGATCTCGTTTCCCACCCCTCGCCATTTGCCCCAATTCTCTATAATCCACCATTCACACCTGGGCAAGGAGGAAAAGGGTTTCTTAGTTGGGAAAGGGGATGATGCCGGATGATAAGAGATGTTTGAGGGAGGGGACATCAAATAATTTAACCAATGCAAGGCGTACTTCTCCCTGGAGTAAGAGGAGAGGTTCTGATTCATGCAAAAACGCCACTGGCTATTCCGTCCAGAGATAAAGACAGCAGCGCTGAGAACCCTCCCTCCGCCCTCCCCCCCACGCCTTTTGAAAAATTGCTTACAGTAACCACAGGAGACAAAAACCTTATAGGCACTCAATTCATAAAACAAAAACTAGGATACTGGGTCTGCCCGATACAGGAAGCTGTGGGAAGATGAATTGGGCTGCCTGATAGAAGAGGAGTGGGAAAAGAATGTGGGGCAACATTCCAAAGCTTGCGAAATCAATTGAAATACAAGAATTCTGGACCAAACTAATGTGCCAATGGCATGTCAACCCAAGCACCCAGAACAAAGTGTACCCGCAGGTGCTGAAAGAATGCTGATGGGGCTGTGGGGAGAAGGGAACCTAGGGCCAAGTGCATTGGAGTTGCCCCCTCATCCAGGAATACTGGGACACGATAACAGCCGCAGTCACAGAAATGACTGGGATCAAAGACCAAGGTAACTGGGGTGAAGCTATTTTGGGTCTGGGAGGCACGCTTGAAGATCTCCCCTCAAAGGCACAAAGGAAATTATATGCGATACTAATGCTCTCGGGAGCCGTAGTAATTGCCCAGCATTGGAAGTCGAGAGAAATGCTGAAGGAGCACAAATGGGTAAGCAAAATATGGCAGTTTGCCTCCATGAAATGGGGGAGGTACTCCTTACAGGGAAATGAACAGGGCTTTGTTGCAGACTGAGACTTAGTGATGAAGTTCCTCAAGAAGACTCATGTGGAGCAGGTGCCCGAGGAGAATTAAGTTGCTGGGACTGGTATAGGAAAGACCTCACATAAATCAGGAGAACCTGTTGAAAGAAACCATAGGAGCAGGAGGAATTAGTTTCCCAGTTCTTACAACCAAAGGTTGGAACTCTCTCCCTCTAACCCTCGGAATGGAAACCTTCTTCTGGCCCTTTAGAGGCAAAGTAAAGTGCTGGCTCTTTGACGTAAAACACTGACTACCACCTCTACCTTCACTACCCACACAACTATGACCTGCTTAGATGCGCTTGCCTATATCTTCTATCCAAGATGTCTATATACACATCTCGATCCACTTGTACTCCCGTCCAAGATGCATCTACGGACGACCCCGTTATGCACTTTATTGCAAAATCGACTTACTCTGTAACCCCTGGTTGATGAGCACCTCTGCTGCTGTAAAATTTGTATGCCTGCAACATTGACTTAAGGTCCAGCGCCTAGATGCCCCAGGGCTTGGTGTACTATATAAATAATAAACTAAACTAGGAAAATTGAGACTTCTGGTCAGGGAAGACCGAACGCATACTAAGCTCACGGAAGAAGCACAGGAAATTTGGATGGAAATCAGGGGCGGGAGGCGGGAGGGGTAAGTGTTGCGTTTTGTTTGTTTATATAAATGCCAATAAAAATGTAAGTGAAAAAAAACAAATGAAGTGAGACAGGCCAAAGCATGCAAGTTGTCAGCTAGAAAAACCACTTGACTTTTCTAGAAATGTCTGGAAAAAAGTGAATGGGTGGATTCAAAGTCAAGTTGAAAACCTCTTTGGTTAGGAATTGTAGGATCCCACTCACTGCATCAAGGGATGTACTGCAGGATAGGTGCCAGCTACCAGTGGGGCGTTGTGATCGAGCAATTGGAGTTCTTGGACTGTAGCATTTTTGAACCTGCATTCAATAAGTGCACATCAACTTCTCCGGTGCTAGGGTGAGGACCACACCCTTCCTGGTCCCTCATGATGTTACTGTGCCGCTCCTCCCCTAACCCCTATGATATACTTGTGCCCCCCTCCCACCGTATCCTCCCCCTGCCCCTTTCATGCCCTCATTATGTTTGCCAGCTATCTTCTTCCCTCTTCCCTTATCCTTTCTGCCACCCCCCCTACACCTCTTTCACTACAGGAGTTGTCTCAATTCACTATTGTCTCACCATCACCGACCTGTTGCCAACGCATGGATTTGACTTGATGGACACAATGACTTGGTGTTTCACCTTCTCAACTCTCATGCTGGACCTCCCCGGGATCTTGCACTCAGGGTGGCCCTGAATCGTGCTGTGCCCTTCTCGATTCCTTGCCTACATTGTCTGTTCTCTGCAACATTATGTGTTTTACTGACCTCTGAAACTGTATTCACTCTCCCCTCTGCTTCTCTGCTCTTTTTCACTGTTTACCCTGTGTTCTCTCCTCCTCTCGCGCCCTCCCTTCTATGCACTTTATCTATCAGAATTGTCCCTTGACCTAGTATGATAGCAACAACATTGGTCTCCCCTCCCCCCCACACTTGTTCTCCTCCTCACCCCCCCCCCCTTCAAGCACTATCTGAAATGTCATCAGGCCTAGTACGATAGGCGCTTGTGATTGTTCCTCTCCCTCCTTCTCCCTCTCCTCTTGTAAAATTCCGGTTCTACCAGAAATGGCGTCAGGCCTAGTACGTTAGTCACCAGTCTGTTTCCCATGTCACCAGGCCGAGTACAATAGTTAATTTCACATTCTTGTTGTTCATGGCCTGTCGTCGTATTTTTCCCTTGTTCCCTCCGTTGCCGTGAAGCACTTTGAAACACATTGTGTATAGGCACTATATAAATAAACTATCATACCACAAAGGATTATGAAGAGAACCGTGCAGCTATTCTCAAATATGGTTCTGACCACATGCTATGGGACCAAGAGATAAAGAGGTTTAAAATAAGATACCACACTGCCATCGATCATGTGCAAACACTTATTTTAAGAATATATACGAACACCCATCAATAATAAAACGGGCCCTCTCACGATTCTCACAAATAGGCCTTTAAGAGCGGGCTAAACCAACAAGCACAAAACAGAGGCAGCACTGAAAACACGTTCCCTTTCATCATACAAATCCGAACAGTCCAAGAACAGTGCGAGTCCAATATAAACAAAGCACAAAATGCATTTTAAAAAAAAGAGCAGGATTTGAAATAGCTGGGAGCGATTTTTGAAGGCTAGCTCCTGCTTCTAGCCTAGGAAAACCTGGTTACCTTGACACCAACAGGCTATGTGACATTAACTTTGTGTATTGGGGAATGTTTATATAGAAGCATTAGGGCACATCTAGAACACATTTATAGTACAACTAATCATACATAAAGGGCAAAAATGTTTATAGTTGCATCTCATGGACACTTAGACTTGCGGCATGCTATTATACCCCAGAAGTAACTCCTTCATACCAGGAGATGCCAGATAACCAGGAGCTAGTTTTAGCCTCCACTCATGAAATCTTAATATCGAACAGCAAAGAGCTAACTGGCACAGATAGAAAAGTTAAAGCGTAAATACAGTAGCACTTACTGTCTTTAAAGCCTACACCTTGATGAACACCCTGCAACAAGGTCAGAATCTCTCTTGCAGTTTGCTCCAAATTCTGTACAACTTTTCTTATTTCCTACAACAAAGTAGAAAGGTTTAAGAGGGACAAAAATACCACAAATATTGACAGAATCTGCGCATTTTACCATGTGTTACTTTTAATGAATGGTTTATCATCATATAGGGCAAGACACAGGATTTTAATCTGTTCTGCTGGCAGACCATTGCTCATTCCAAAACTCTGTAGACTCAGATTGAATTATGTGCTTACACAGCTCTGTTCCAGGGACTAACTTTGCAAAGCATTGCTCACCTTCAATGATAGGAATTTGGATTGTACGCATTATTTAAAATTCAAGAGCCAGGTTTGGCGATGTTTTGCTTGGGTAATTCTCATGTTAGTTCTTTTTTTTAACCTTGAATGTAGTGGTGATCCCTTAGTTCCTGGTGGAGTATGTCTGGAAGCCATGGGCCTGGAACATATAGGAAGTCTTACGCAGATGGGTTTTCTCCCCATCTGGGCTGCTGGTCAGTCATGAACCTTAAGAATCTCAGTGCACGGGGGCCGGATGCAGGGGAGAGGAAGGGCTTAGGGGAAGACTATGAATTTGATATTCTACGCCTTGTAAGGATCTCATGGTGGCAACAGTAAAGACAGACAAGTCATCACAGTTCAAGGGTGTTTATTAAAAACTATATAGGTAGTTTGGAAAAACACCTAATCTAAACCTAAATCTAAGATGGGAGCAAGCTACGACCATCAAATAATAAGGCAGTTCTAGTGGCATCTGGTCAAATAAAAGGGCCTAAACCAAAAAAAAAAAAAAAACTATTGTCAATCCTTACAACTAAACACAAAAAGAGTGTGGGATAGTGTTCACAAGAAAGAAGGAAGTGTTCACAAATGCGAAGTCATGATGTTAAAGCCAGGGGTACCACACATTTTGAGCACGGGACAAGGCGGGACTCCCGAGAGTATCACACTCTCAAGCTTTCCCAGCACAAGACTACATGTCCGTTGTCGGGCATCAGGATCTTCGCTAGTTAAGTCTCTTTTCTACAAAAAAAAGTCTCGCCTCCAAGCATCTGATGTGTTCAAAATAACAAAACAAAAAGTTCCTTTCTGTATGGTGGGTGATGCCTTTTCACCCCTGTATCCCCCTCTTCCGGGCTCAGATCCCTCTCGGATAGCAGCCTCCCTCTGCCGGGTTCACTACGGCTTTTATTCACAACAATTCATCTATTTCTTACGTTGATGGTTTTCACCTCTGGGTTCTCGTCTTCCGGGTTCAGAAGCACGCCCCCCACAACCCGAATGTCAGCCACTTTCCGTCAGGTTCACTATGGCTTTTATTCACAAGATTTCACCTGCTGCATTTATGAGTCGTTGGGTGATTACTTTTCACCCTTGGACCTCCCTCTTCTAGAATCAGACCCTTCTCAGATGTTAGCATCCCTCCGTCGGGTTCACTATTGTGAACCCACAGACCTAGGGCCGTTTAAAACAAGGTAGCAATACTTAGAGATGGATGGAGATGCAGGTTTTAACTCAAACATCAATATTCAAACTGACTCAGGAAGTTGGCAAAACTTGGTGTCGTTCTATTTGCAATTGTCTAAAACGGGGAGTTACAACGGACATCAACGTACGTCCCTCGATTTCTCTCAGCACATTTTATACTTTTATAGTCAAAACGCATTATCAATGACTTCACACTACGTGGCAAACTACAAAAACCTACTAGGGGATGTGATAGACTTACAGGCAACATCTAGGTATACATTCCACGCCGATGGGGGAAGTGATTGGGTTTCTACTGTCAGATGGGCAACTAAGCCCATCCCAAATGCAAGTCATCTTCTGTGTCATACCAATACTTGACACTTTATTGGTTATAAAAACTATAGGGCTCTTTGATACATGGCCCTCTAAAATTCGTTGGCACCCGTGTACCCGTCTGGAATATTCCACAAGCTAGCAGCACGCAGGCTGCCATGCCAGGTGCAGGGAGGGTCTGCGTGCTCATGCCTCCCCTCCCAATTAGCCCAACATCCATCATCACCCTTGCAGTCTGCCAGTCAATTAAGGCTTTGAACTTGGCCTTGCAGAACCTTTCTGTGCCTGAGAATAAAAGGGAGTATCTTCTTGGTTTAGCATGACCCAATGTCTATTTTGATCTGACCATGTGACTGGAGACCGAGTTTTCAATCCCTTTGTAGCATTTAATAATATTAAATGATGAACTCTTGATGCCTTCAGTGTTTTTTCATTCCACTGCAAAACAGAAGTTTGTTTCTTTCTCACGTTTATGTAACTATTGGATGGACAACCAGGCTCACGGTGGCCTCAACTTCTTGGTGCTGGGCCAGCCAAGTCTTTCTTGAATTCTCCTTCGCCATTAGTTATTTTCCAACTGCGCCACACTGAAAACCCCTCTCTCAATCACAGGGTTTTGAGCCTTGCTAAATTGCACCGTGGAACGTCCAGATTCTGTACATTCCTATGTATATACATTGGTGCATGGCTGCAACTAGTCACTACGTAGCCAGCCTCAAGATCACTTTGTCTACTTGCGTTACTGCGCCTGTACAAGTGTAAACTGATTTTGCATCTTTTTCAGCGTTTCTGTAGAATGAGCAGCGTTTCTGTAGCATGAGCATCTTCATCTAGAGCCCGAAATGTTGCTCATCTTTACCACCTCCTCTTCAGATCCTATAGAATGTCTATGTTCTTTTACCTTGCGCATCCTTTCTGGGTGCGTCAGCTCTGCTTCGCATGACATCACCAGTCTTCTTCACTCGTTTTCACACTTCCTCCGGGACTTTGTCCAACAGGACCATTATTTCTTCGTGAATGCATATAGGATTTTCTCAATGGATACCTTGTTTCCATAATTCTCTGCAGTACAGACATCCTCATTGGTACTGCATGTGTCCCAATGTCTGGCTCCCAACAGATAGGCAACATGGGGGCGGACCTTTTGGTGGGGGTACTCGTCTTCTCCTCTACACTCCCCACTCTGGGCGATTCATTGACCACTCTCACATCAAGAAATCCTTGTCTGAAGAAGTGCTTCTTTGGGACTCATATCTTTATGACTCCCTTCAGGCATCCTGCTGATTTCACATGCTCAACACACCCAGTCATGAGCATGCATTGTGCGACTGCAATAGATCCATCTCCCTACATACTTCTTGTGGTTCTTTGGGTAAAAGAACTTCGTTCCCTCAGATGCATGAATGCTGGCCTTCATGTAGTCTCTGATTTCTTCCTCCGTCAGCTCTTTTGGTTCCATTCCTGATTCGACAGCGATCACAATCTTCATTCCTACTGCTTTCTTTGCAGTCTTCTTGCATTGTGGGATTTTTATCCTGATAACACAAAAAGCAAACATGATCACCACCAACAGCGCTCCAAGCAACTTGAAAATGTTCCGTCATCCATTGTGGAACCCATGAAAAGATTCACCCAAACCAACTGTCATCATCAATGTCTTCCACTTAGTCTTCCATCTTGATGTGTAGGTTTGTCAGCATCGTTATGGCCTCTGTCAAGGTGCCATTCTCTTCATCGTGAGAAGGTATGAATGTGCAACATGATTCAGCGATTTTGGCACAAACACCTCAATCCACAGCTATAATCATGTCCAGGACATATCTGTTCTGCAGTCGGTCGTATGGCTCTCAGCTCCACTTTGATAGTATTAAATCATTTTATAGTGGTGTTGATGGTCTGCAAAAGCTCCCATCTGGTTTTCTGTAACCATTTGTATTCGCCATCGTCTGCAACCCAGGCATAAAGATAATAGTAAACACTGAAGAAGTCTTACTGAACAATCTATGTTCATATGGAATGGCATCAAAGGCTTCTATCGATTTGGCTGAGAAATAATTTCGCTATTCATTCGATTCAGGAGTTCAGCAGATCTCTTATTCTTCAGGCGAGCATCTGCTTTCGGAAACTCTCCAATGTTCAAGTCACTTTTTCGGATCACCAATGCTGGAACATGAACAATCATTACAGAACATAGTCCTCCCGAATCTCTGGGCAGCTTCATGTAAGCTCTGGACCCAGAGGCCCAATAGTGATCCATTATCACTACAGTCCCGTCCTTCATTCCTGGTACATCGAAGATCCATCCGCACCGTTGATGCTCTCCAACTTTTCTCGTGCTATTGTTTCTGAAACATAACATTGCACTAGCCAGAGGCACTATCTGCAATGGGCCTCCTTTGTCTTTGACCCACGTCAATAACTTTGCAAGCCTAGGCCATAGAGGCTAACAGCCAGCCATTTTCCACTCGTTCAATAACTGGTTTGCAATGACCAGCTACTGCCACAGCTCTGCATACGCCTACCCCTTCCTTCCCACCAGTCTGGAGAAAGCACTGTTCCCCAGACCTGCATCTGTCCTCTTTCCTTGCAGCTTAAAACCTCTTTCATCAGTTTTTCCTTGACAACTGAGTATTTTGTTGACTTCCCATCCGATTCCTGCTACCTTCATGCCATGCTGTTCATATCTTATCACATGATTTCTAGTGTGTTCTCTCGCTCTGGTCTTCAAATCGTGGACATAATCATCTTCATCTGGTGCTGTCCATTCTGATGCTGTTTGGCCCTGAAACTGACCTCTTCTATGGCAGAGTGCAAGGTGAGTAAGGCAATGAGCCGTTTGAACATCTATTTCAATAGCTATGAATATTTTGGACTTAGCCATAGCATAAGGCAGGAGTGCATAGGCATAGCAATCCTCCTCAGAAGTCCCTTTGCCACCTCTTTCATGTGCTGATACCACATGTTGTTCCCCAAATGTGCTTTACTGTCCAAATAATTATTCAATTCACAATCATCCTCCCTTGCATTTCTCTTAGGTCTCTGTTTCATTCTTGCCAAATAATTCTCCCTATAATGACCATAAAGTAAATAAAAAATGGATCTCACTCCAAAGGGAAGCTTTGGGTCTTTTGTCACAGGCATATACCACTACATGAGCTACTGGAGTAGGGACAATCGCATAAGCCTTGGCTGTCTCACAACGTTTAGTTCTGCCAAGGTAACTGGAGTGGGAAGGATCAAAGGGACCAATTAAATACACAGTGTGGATTAGCAGAACCAGAAAAACGATGATAAACGTAGAACAGGCATATATTATGCACCAATACATGAGGCTCCACCATCGATGCCTCTCCCCTCATCGTTGACTCTGCTCACTCTCTAGACCTGCAATAAGCTCTATGGACCGCATGTGTGCCTGGAATTACTTTAAAGGATGGAAAAACTTTTTTTTTTTATTCAGGCAAACTTGTCAGAGGCTCCGGTAGTTGTCAAATTGTTTCTACGATTTCCACAAGTAACTGGCTGATTGCTGGACAGTGTACAGGATCGCGCATGAACACAAATGTGTTGGTGTTCCTCCAAACAAGGTAAGGATGAACTTGAAGCAAATAGTAAAAGATCATAACAAGTAGTTTGTGGGCATCGTCACCAGTGCTCCAGATAAGATTTTGAGGTCGATGTATTTTACCCCCTATTTTTAAACTTTGAGAGTGAATGTGATTTTAAGAGAGTAAAAATTACTTTTCTCCTTTGCAAGAGAGTAAAATGTATGTGACATCCTGCTGACGTGTGCAAAAACTGTATGGAAATCATTACTAGGCAGCAGCTTTCTGCATTGTGACGGAATACACCTTTCATTATTTCTCGAAGGCATGGCCATTTGATCTCTCCTGTATATGTTTAAATGTTGAAAACTCAAAAACCTAGCCAATTACACAGTAAACCAAGCATGAATTGTATTGTGTGTTTTGAGAATCAATAGCAAAATTGTCTTTTGATGTTTAATGGAAGTCATAATTCCCTGTAGCTATTACTACCTGATGGTATGCCAATGTTATGATAAAACGGTGCAGAGAGGCAAGGACTCCATGCTAAATTCTATGGCTAATCTCATGGTAAAATGGTTATTTATAGAGGGCTTTTGGCAAAGCGCACCACCAGTACCACCAAAGTACTTGACTGGTGGGTTGTTGCTGGGAACCTGCTCCAGATCCATAAAGAAATTGCTGCAGGCATTCTGGACGGCGTCTAAGCTTAATGCGCAAGGTGAAGCGTATATTCAAGGAAACGCGTGCTTGTGTTAGGATTTACAAATGTCCCCTCCCTTGCCGAACGTAGCAGTAGTTAACACCCCCTTCCCAGCATTCCATATTACCAAGGTGCATGCGCGCGCACACCATAAGTACCACAAAAGTACTTGACTGTTGGGCTTTTCGTGTGAGAGTGTCGTCATCAAGGACTTAAATGCATATGATACGTTGTGTACTTGGTGGTAAGTTAAATCAGCATTGTACTCTTGAACGCGCAACTTCCAAAAGCGCTGTAATCTTACTTTCTCTAAATATAAGAATTCATTTAGTGACGTGCAACGGCCACTTGCGATTGTGATGTCAGCATGGTTGCGTAGTGGACATATTGAGACCAAACCCACAATTAAAATACGTAAAACTAATTCCTACAGAGAAAAATATTGTGTAACCTCTCAGAGCACGATGTTGCTTGCAAGGAATCAGGTACATAATGCACTCTCACAAAGTGTGACTCAAAACAAAATATACCCTGATGTAACATCTAATCCGGATACAATTTGTAACAAAGTGTTACTTGCTTATCTGTCTCAATATGCCGCCTAGCGTGGATGGGGAATTAGATTCTCCTATGGCTAAATGAAAATGTTTCCACATACAATCCAAGGAAATGTTTTCCAAGTATGCAAGAGAGTGTAGAGACGACAAGCTTGGGAAAGGTTGAAGACACTTCCCTTGGGCCCCCTTCTAATAGATCTATCCTGGCCCCGGCAGTGCTAATAGATCTGGAAAAAAGGGTAACACTCTCTGCCGGACCATCTCGCCCTGGCCGTATGTCCAAGGTACACCTACATTGTGAGAAACATGGTCTACCTATCTCTGCATTAAACCTGCTCGAAGACCAGACGGAATTGCCGTCTACTGTAGCAATGACAATGCACGAGGAAAATGAAGCGATACCTCAGAATATACCTGTCCAGGATTGTTCATCCCCCCCCCCCCCCCCGAGGAAGGAAATGGTTTGCCTTCCATCCCTTCAAATGGAGAAAACAATCCAGCCTCGGAAATTAACCCTCCATCTCTAGTAGAAGATTTGCAAATATTCGAATCCACCTACCCGGTGATTTCCAGAATTCTTAATCTTTTAGATCAAGGGCACGATTACACACACTACGAGCTTCGGGATACTAAAGCTGCTCAGTCATTGATGCTCTCTAAATTAAACAAATTGGAGGGGTTTATCTTTGCTGAGAAGTACAAAAAGGAAGGCGGTTGTATCTCACCTCTGCAAACTACTAGGCAATACTACTCTATAGCCACCCAAACCATGAAACCTACTGAAAAAGCATCAGTGGACAACAACCCTTCAGAGGGACCCCCAGTTTTTGCATTTCCTCAATCCTTTGCACAAATAGTACACAAACCCAAACCTAGTGAGGTAATTCAAATCTACACTCATGCGCAATTATGTCAAATGGTCACCACTCATGCAGAAAAAAATTGATCAACTGATCTTTTTTAACCAACCCGACGAGGGGGGGGGGGGGTTTGGGGCATTTGGTACTCAAGGGGCTGATCCACCGCAAACGATGAATCTGGATCATCCAGACAGTCCATCTGACCTTCCTGTACTCCTGGACAGGAGCATAACAAAATAGATTCAGGGGACTGTGAGGTGTCCCCTAAGGACTTGCACGAGATCACGCATCAAAAGCACTTTGCCTCACGAAAAGAAAAGAGACTATACATGCGCGCAATTAATAGACTTAATGTGTGCAAGGCTACTCAAGTTGAGGCAGACAATAAAAAAAAAGAAAAGAAAAAAAAAGGCAAACGGTTACAAAGTGTCCCAAAAACTAAAAATGAAATTACTAATCCAAAGAGAGATATGTCAAAGAAGGCTGTTGCCTTGAATAAATCCACAAACCAGGTTTCATCAGAACTGGGGATCGATGTAGAGGGGCTTACATTAGAAAGTAGACTAGCTCTTCAGCCCCCATCTTCGGGTCGGGGAACCTACTGTAAAGAAGCAAATGGTTGAAGGACGCAACACAACCCTCGACAAACAAATCAAGTTTTCATCTTCCCTTACGGTTCCACAGTAAACATCGCTATCCACATACTACAAACCCATACAGAACAAAATAAGTATTGTGGGGAAAAGTGAAGGTGTTGATATTAAAAGCAGTTATTCTGTGGGACGGTGCACAGAAACAGATGGTAATCGCACTGTGAAGAAAGTCGTTGAGGAAAATATGCCACTCTGAACTGGTCAGGAAGATGCACTGGCAGTGCACCCGGTGGAGGACTCATCAGGATATGGAGGTTGCTCCCGCGAATGGGAGCATGGAAAAATCCATGCTGAACCTGCCCAATGCTTTGGTAAAGTCTCCCTCAATTGAGGGTGCCACCACCAAAATGGAAAAAGATCTAATGGCCCCTCAGGATGATAAACGGACCATTAGTATAAACGAAGATCCAGTCAATCATCCTCAGATCTCAAGCACTTTGGGCTGGATCAGTAACTCCTGAGACCAATGGGGACAAAAGCCTGAATCGCTCATTTATGCTCCAAGTGTTCCAGAAAATCCCTGCACTAAGAACACCAATATCTAGAGATATTGTATGGATCACACTTCCTCCTGTCAACAACTATAGGATGGTGTTCCAAGTGCAATCTACTATAATTGCAGAACTAATATGGACAAATAGAAGAGAGTTGACAATGCTAGGACTATCACTGTATTTATTGCAATCTATTGAGGAAGCAAAAGCATTTAATGAGATTCCTATAGAGACTCCAAAACCATCTAACTCGGAAGCCTTGGGGATCAACATCTTCCCAACCTCCAGAGGCAGCGGTGATTGCACAACTAGCGGCCATTTCTACTAACACTAAAGATTGGTTGTGGTTATCTTTATTATTAAGGACTGCAAAAGATGGACAAGAAATAACCTCTACATAGTAGCAAAAGACTGCTCAGGATGATGTCCTGGAATTCTTGTGGTAGTAAAAATCTTTTACTATGGGCAACTACTTTTCTTCTGCACGAACAAATGGACATCATGCTGCGTCAGGAAACTATATGTACGGGTCAATTTCAGATAAAGCATTTGTTGCTTTCCACATGGAGGCAACTCATGGCCTCCAAGGAAGGCCCTCGGGTGGGAACGGTGATATTTCTCAATAATGAACTCTCATTTTCCCTCTTAAAGTTAAATCGAACCCAGCCCTTTGTGGCCATTGTCATTAAAATGGGAGTAAGTAATCAGAACTGTCATCTAATAATATCAGTATACTTTAACCCTCTCAAAATTTCGATTTAAAATACACTAGACAAACTGGGAGCATTGTTTGATGAGGTCTTCGACCAGTGGCCACATTGCAAAGTAATACTTGGAGGCGATTTCAACTCAGATTGTACGGGGCATATACGCCCTGAGGGGGATGTAGAACAGTTGCCTAAAATTTCGATATCCAAAAAGAGGTGCGTTATGGTATTCTTTTTTGACTCAATGGAATATTTTTCTCATCCCCTTTGAGACAAAGGGATGTACAGATACCTGGAAACGTAATAACATGAAATCATGCATTGATTATTTTACGGCTTCAGCAGATATATGCCAGATGTGTAATGAAGTTGAGATTACTTCGCCTGGGCTTAGTGATCACAGGATATTGAACCTGATGGTTCAACTTGAGATCCTGGTTATAGTGATCCCCTTCACACCTTTATTGAAAGTGATCGGCCGGGGGCCTCATTACGGTGGAGTATTCACTTCTGTGACAGGATTAATGCTCTGATCACTAAGGATATGGCAACAAGAGCGGGGTCGTGTCACCCCAACAGTAACATTCTAGTAAATGCAGAAGAAATTGCTGATATAATCAAGGCTGCAATTGCAGTCTTGGTCAAAAGCAGCAATCAGTCTATCGAGTCTAAAAAAGCTTCACAAATGTTCAATTTGAACTAAAAATGCAGAAAAAAACAAAAATGTGGAGATTAGGCAGCCAAAATAATTATCACTCAATGAGATGGAATATCAACTTCAAAAAAAAATATGCAATTGATATTGCAATAAAGACAAAAACTATAGAGTGTACCAACATCATACTACTAATCAGGCAATGATTACCAGTTTATGTCGGAATGATAGACGGTCAACTTGGGCCTTACTACGGAGGAATGATGCTAAATATAATTGTGAACAAACCTCTAATATATCTGAAGAAGTGTGGACATCGTTTTTTAAAGAGAAGTTCTCGCTTCCCGAAAGATTAAAGAACATGTTCTCCAAATGTACAACTGCCAGGGTAGAGGATTTTCAGGGTTGGTCTCTTGATGACATCATCTGGGCAATAGGCAAACTCAACAATTCCAAAGCCACGGGACCCGACTGTATTCCACCATGTGTTATAAAAAGGAATCCACTCTTATGGGCCCCCATGTTAAATACTCAATTTGAAGAGATCGGAATGTCCTCCCAAATTCCACCTTCATGGATGAAATCCATTATAGTACCCATTCACAAAAAGGGTATAAAAACCGACCATGAAAACTTTCGACCTATTGCCCTTATAGACGCAGGAGCCAAAGTATATATGCGACTGTTACTCCAACAATTACAGGCCCACTTACATCAGCATAATGTACTTGTGTGCTTTAGATTGGCTTTCGTTCCCTGATGGGCACGGCTTTGAATGCGACAGTCTTGGCACATTTGCTGACAAAATCTAAAATTCCCAATGCAGGTCCACTATATATGGCGTCAGTGAATCTCTCTGCAGCATTCTAATGCATAATTCATGCCATGTTATGGGACAAACTTGAAAGCCAGGGGGTGCCTGCACATTTAATATCACTGATTGCGAAACTCCATCACGGTACAAATTATCTGGTCAGAATTGGCAACTTGGGTGCCACCACTAAGCCAATACCAATGGGGTGGGGGTTAAACAGGGATGTAAGGTGGCAGTGACCCTGTTCAACCTCTACCTCTGTGACATTGACCAAAAATGGCTGAGTGAAATCTGATATCTCGCAAGGTTGGGTCACTTGAAAATCCAATGGATTGCCTTTGCAGATGATGTATTGATATTTGATTGATCGTACTCCTTATGGTCTACAAAAAAAGCTTTGTATATGTTCAGACTATTTGTACAATCACAATTTGAAGTGCAACGTGAACAAATCAAGAATCTTTATTTTTAAGAAGATGAAAAAGAAAGCTCACGTTGCTAAATGGACCATAGATTGTGTTACGATTCCTGTGGACATAAATCTGAAGTATTTGGGATATATTGTACGGCATTCTAATTACAGAAAAATTTTGAAAATTAATTTGAATGCGAAAATCTGTCTATTGGGCACCCAAATGAAGATGGTATATGCCAAAATCTGTAAATTTTCTATGGGTCCCCTGCTAGAGTTCTATCTGCTAAAAGTAGAAGCGATTATTCTGTATGGTTTAGACTTGTGTCTTGTTAACATTGACTCCACTCTTGACCAGATACAAGGTCAACTATGGAAGAGCACTCTACGGATGTCTAACTCACTTCCAAATTGTGTCTTGCGACAGGAACTTGGCTTAACTGCTTTGTCTGCAAGATTCCATTGGCGCCAACTATCCAATGTAGCAAAGACGCTTTTTCCGCCAGATAATTCACTTTATGTCGAGTTTCGTATTATGATTAACAAAGTGGTATCCTTCTATGAAAACATGGTAAAATTGCTTGATGAGTTTGCTTTACGACCAAGTTATTTGGAATCTCGCTATGCTTATGTAAAGAAACGTCTCTGAGCATGACTGGGCAAAAACGCTAAATGAGATGTACACCAAGAAATTGTACACTGAAGCATCCATGCTTTCGACAGAGAGGCTACCTCGTACATTGCACCTGTTAAAATGTCCTTGTAGTGCACTACGAGATCTATACTTAAGATTCAAGCTCAATCAATGGCACTCTCTGGAGAAAAAAACAGTTAGATGGGACAAAGGAACCCCCTTGGACGACAATATATTATGTCATTTCTGTAGTGATAAGTCTCAAAGGGAAACCATAAAGCACTTGACAATTTTTTTGTAGTTACTTTGAAGCTTGTCGCATTTCCATTTTGGGAGTGGAATTGCTTGGTACAACACAAAGCTCAGGAGAATGGTGTTATGATGTTTACGTGGGGTTATTCGTGTAAATGATTGTAGCATTAACAACATTTCTTTGTGTTTTAGTTACAGAATTGGATAATAAGCTCAGTTTTACAAAGGTGCAATGAAATCATGTATTTTGTGTATGAGAGAGAAAGAAAAAAAAAAAAGGAGCTTGCACTTCCTGGAAAGTCATGTTTTGGATGTTTTAATTGTAATCCAGAAGATTTGAGATTCTAGAACACCTGTGAGTGGTGTAATGACGCTCACCCTTGAGCAAAATCTCTGCTGCCACTGGCAATTTATAATAATGTACCCCATTGACTGCAAGGATGAATGGATGTACACTAGACCGTGCATAGTCATCATTTTACACACTGTTTTTATAATTACAGTGTAAATTAAATTATAAGTGTAAAAATGATATGCCTCCACATGATTATGCACACAGCACCGGACTTGTGCAATACTTTTTTGCTTTCACTACAAAATATGAATTCTCAATTGCATCTTTGTTTTCCATTTTATTAAATATACAATCATTAAATTCTAGGAAAATAAATATGCACAGTGCTTACACACCACAGCAGAAGCTGAATGGAAAGAAACCATTGCTTTTATCACAGTGTGCAGTTTCTTTTTTTTTTAAAGGCTTCAGAGAAAATCATTCTGTTTCAGAGGCTTTTATCCATGGCTTGAATTACATCCATGTAGATAAAAATCAAAAGAAGCATTCTGGTTTCTGTCAAGTAACCGGACCTTTGCCCTGCCTTCTACTCTAAACTTGTGTGTAGATGTACACAGGAAAATTATAAAGCCGTTGTATTTACAAAATTGTCATGCGTAAAAAGACCGGTTACGCACCTTATCTGGAGGCATGATCGTCGCTAGACCGGTTCATCTGTACCTCCGGAAAGATGCTCAGGCAATAGTCTGATCTGTTGTAGAACTGCTGCCAGTAAACATCTAATAGTCAGGCCATTCTTAGGGTCCTGGATGAAAGTATGTATATCAGTGCTCCTACCAACAAGAGCAAGGTAAGCTTTGAGTCTAAATATGAAGACAGCAAGAAGTAGTCTGTGTATATCAGCATCAGAGAGCACTATTGGCACTGCCAAAGAGAAATATTTGAGTAATGAGTCAGGGAACTGTTCCCTCTTCCAGTTGTCAAACAAAGTCCAAATCTGGCATATTTTGGATACGTCCACACTCCACAGTCCAATGTCAGCAAAACTCCTGTGGCTCAAGGACAGTAACTTGCTGACTCCTTACTTAGCGGCTACAAAGAGTGTTTCAGGGAAGCCACGGTACAAATGTACACTTTACCTGTCTACTTGACAGTCGCTGCGTCCTTCTTCCTTGATCGAGTCTGCACGTGCTGAACTTCTTCCCCTTGACTTGCTTCCGACTGGGTTGGAGGTTCGTCGGCCTCTCCAGCATAGACTTTCATGTCACCTTGGTGGATCCAAGCTAGTCTTCCTAAGACTTCAACTGCTGACGAAGTGATGTCCTCCACAACAAAATGGCTGCTAAATCTGGGCTCGTTCCACTTTCGTGTGAAATCTCTGATTAAAACTCCAGCAAATAATCTTGGTAAACATAGTTCTTTAGCTATAGTTGCTGTATGGTCTTCATCTGTGTTCTGAGACAGACACCCCGTCCGCTTGACTTGATCCGAAATGACAGATACGAGTCGTCATACATTTTAAGTATGCACGTAGCACATCTAACAATTCTGCAGTAGTCTGGGCATCACTTTGAGACCTCGATGGAGGCATTCTCATTGGCCTCCCTGTGACTAATTTGTGGGTGCAAGGTGGTGGTCAGAGCCGGGCTGATTTCTTAATGCATATAATGCAAGGGGCAAGCAATGCAGCCCACCCCTTTTTTCAGTGTTAATGGCTATTCTCTCTTTGAGCAGAGCATTGAGTCGCTCACATTTGCGGTTCGCTTGAGGGTGATATAAGCTAATTTGATCGAATACCACATTCACAAAATGGGGGCCATTTTCTGATCTTCGCACCTCGCACCCTCCGCATCTAGGAAATACTTCTTGGACTAAATACAGCGCAAGTGGCGTCATGATGTGTGCATGGACCAGCCTCAATCCATCTTCAGAAGGGTCACACCACCACCATCATATACCTGTATCCATTATAGACCTGCAGCATATCAACATAATCGATATGTAAACATATCAAAATGTCGTCATCTACGTATTGCAGCATGACATTTGGCAAATCAATATTGCTTACGTCCATCTGGAGGACCATACTGAAAATCGAGGGAGTCACAGTACCCTTGGGGCAAACGTGTGCTTTTCAGCTTAGTCTGACGAAATGTAAATGACGTTGGAGATCGAGAGTCCTTATGCAATGGGATTGAGAAAAACGCATTTTTCAAGTCAATCACTGTGAAATATCGCACCTCAATAGGAATGCTACAGAGTATTGTGGCCGGATTTGGAACTAGAGGAAACTCTGCCTCTACAATCTGGATAATTGGGCTCATATCTTGAATTAAACGCCACAACTCCCCCTTTAGATTTTTTGATAGGATACACCGCAGTATTGCATGGTGACTCTGACGTCACTATGATGCCTTGGTTCATCATGGCTGTTATAGTATTAAAATTACCCTCATCTGCCTTTCGACACATAGGATACTGCCTTGCTCGAGGTAAAATTGCTCCCGGTTTCAACTTAATCTCAACTTCTCCCACCTCCTTCAACAGGCATACGTAATAGGGGCCAGTAGTCCGTAATGAAATTGGCACTTTCTCCATATCTTCATCATAAAATGTGGGACGCTGCCTCACTATTAGCATTTTCTGTGGGATTTCTCACCTTTCTGCTCTGATCCAATATGTAATGCTCATCTCGAATACTACTTTGTCATCGGACGGGTCATCTCCAAACATATCCTCGTCAGTGACGTCAGTCAATCTATATCCTACCCCGATAGCAATCACTGTTCTCCATGGCCTGCCTTGATCCCAACCTTCGAGCATGACCAATTCCCCTTGTACTATGGCAATTCCAAGGGAAAAACCCGTCCCCCCCCCTCTTCGTCCATAGAAATCTGTGGCCTGAACAGAAATTCATCAGGTATTCTCATAATCTTGTCCACTATACCGGGTAGCCACGTTAACAAAATACACACCCCATAGTGAAACCTCTGGCTCCAATGGCGTTTCTCGCAGGGCTATTTGCCCTGTAAATGCCATGATAAATTCGTCCACGTTCAAATAATGTATTCCTGGCGTTGAACACACTATACCTCCATCAGTGAAGGAGAACGTCATATTTAGCTGCGTCATTAAATCTCTGTCCAGTATATTAACTGGTGTCTGTGTTGAATACAACAATGAGACAGACATGTCACATTCACCTAGAGACTGGCAATTTCTCAGTAAAAGGAACTCTACTTGTAGCTCCAGAGAAACCTTGAGCATTCATGGCATTCCCCGATAACTAAAATGTTCCCTCTCGTATACAGGAGCGAGTTGCACCAGTGTCTACTAAAAAAGAAAAGGATTTGCCTCCTATGGTGACGTCAACCCTCGGTTCCTCTTGAGGATTGGGTGTCACAGATAGTACTGAACACATCAAGTCACCCTGTGAGCTGTCCTATTGTGGATACATACTTATTCCGTACCTGTAAAAGGATTTCCTCCTGCGACAGTGACACCCCCTACTCAAGGAGTCAATAGCTGTCCGGTTTTTGCGCTCTGTTATTTCTGCATGGGTGCGTGCTGTGACTGCCCTTGCAGCGGATTCTATGATGCTTGCTGTGGTTGCGGTACATGTGCTTGATACACTGTCTGATCTTGGGCAAACCCGTCCCTGCTTTGTAGGCTACATGTTGGAGGATAAACTGTTCCCCTCCACCCCCGCTTGAGAATTGCCCATTCTGCGCATACCCTTGGCTCCCACATGTCCAACATACAGGAGGGAATCTCCCGACTAGCCCTTCCTGAATGCCTGGATTACCACATTGGTTACTCTGAAAGTTTCCCTGATTATTCTGAAAGCCTCCTCTGCCTCTCGGCATGAATCGTTCCCTCCTTGATCCAACTGGTTATTTACCTGCAGCATACATGTTACTTGCTGTGATCCTGGCCCTTCTCCACTAGTCAGCATCGCCCCTTCTATAGCATACTACGACAATTTCTTCTGCACTAACTTAGCTTCCTCAATCTTCCTAGCATCCTCTTTCTTTCACTTGCAACAATTGTCAAGGGTGCGCGATGGTCCGCGGCATTTCTACCCATGGCTTTGCTTTCAAACCCACCAGCTTCTTCAGCGGTCTCTGTACCTGGTCTGGCAACCCCTGAGATAGTATATGATAGCATACAGGTATCGATTTTCCCCACGGCTCTTAAGTTTCCAAAGACCACTGATCTTGAAAATCCTGAATGTAAGCAAGTGGATCTTCGCCTTCCTGCTTCTTATGTGCCATTACAGCATCCATATCCGACGTATGAGGATATTGTACTCCAAGCGTTTTCCAGACTGCCGCTCTACAATTATTAAACAGCGCCCCACTGTGCACTGTGTTCTGGGCTGTGACACTTTCGTATCTTGCTCTCGTCCAAATGTCGTCAGCTCTTTCCCAAGGACAGCTGCTAGAAGACCTTTAATGTACCCCATAGCCAAAGTGTTTCCTCCTGTCATTTTTTTTATCTCATAGATCCATTTCCCAGCGCCCAAAGTTAAACTCTGGAGCTTACACCTTAAATTATCCTTATACACCTGGGGACACTGGACATATAGTGGTCTGACCGCTTCTAACAAGGGAAACGGCAAAATCCCAAAGTCACAATTAGCTTCCATCGTCTGCCTATCCATAGTAGGGACAATGGTTCCTGATCACTGTCTTCCTGGTAATGACCTTTGTCTGCTCACGTAAGGTGGCGAGTTCCCCCTCTCACTAAGAGGGTGCCTTTTAGGTTGCTCTAGCCGCACTATAGGCTCTGGCATCCTTTTGTTAAGCAGTTCCAAATCTGACCACCTCATTTCCTGGTCTATCTGAAAACACACCTCAGGACCACACGCACCACTCTCCTCCCCACGGAAGGTCTTCCTTTCTTCGTCTGACATATCTTGTCCCTAACTAGTATGACTGTCATCCTTCTCATCTCCGTTTAGGGTCAGCCTGTCTAAAGACAAGGCTCTATGCTCGAGGCTGAACAAGCCTCCCTCCTGTCCCTGTGACTGGGCAATTTCAGATCGATCATCTTTCCCTTTGTTTCTTGATTCGCCTTTTGCCCTCATCTCTCGATAGGAAATATTGGAGAGAATCGAAAAAGCCTAGCCCGAAATTCTCCTCTAAATTTACTCTAGAGGGTCCTGGCATAGGTTCCTGTGACGGGAGGAACTCTTCTATGTCTTCCCATGCTACTACTGGATTTGGTTCCATTAACTCTCTTTCAATGCAATCAATGTCGCGCGTCCTTCGTCTTCTCTTTCATTCCATTTCTTCAAATTCTCTGTTTCTTCGCTTCCTCTCTAATCCCTTTCTTGTCTTTTTGCTTCTCTTCTCTCGTTTGCCCTACGCACCTAATCGTCTCTTCGTCTTTGCATTCTTTTCTCTATTTCTGTACAACTCTTTTCTAGCCCGTCTCATTCTTCGATTGCTCTCTGCCTGTTGTCTTTGCTCTTTCCTCCTTTCTCAACTGTTCTTCCTGATACATTTGCTTTCGTCTTAGTCGGCTCTTTCTGTTAACCTCATCTTCCTTCAAACGTTTCTCTCGTTCCATGTCTTTTTTTATCTTGCTCGTCTTGATCTTCCTTTTGCCGTACTCCCTCAATGCTCTTCCCATCATGTTTGAGCAATATCTGACCGCCCATCCATTTGTTCTGTATGAGCGCCATCTCGTCAACTTTATCCATTTCTCCTTCCCATCTCTTAATTTCTCGTTCTATATCTAAAACCATAATCGGTCGTTCACTCCTCTCCCTGTACCGTGGGACTATCAAATCGCTTTCTGGACTCTAGTGACTATTATACACAGGCGGCTCATGCGTCGGATTACTGTATCCTGCTGCTGTTTTAAGCTCTCTTAATGGATACACTCCCTCGTCTTTCGTACTATTGTCATTTACTTCAGGCACGCTAGGGGGAGCAGAAGGCTTGATAACCCCTCTTTACACTGGTTAAGCATCCAGGCTTCACGATCTTCCAGTTCTTCCCGGTACCTTTTCCAAAGCTCTAGGCAAGCTAGCCTTTTTTACAATTTCTTTCCCATGTACGCAGCGTGCAGGCATGTAGTCATGTGTTGCAAAACTGCTTTTGACAGTGATTTCCCCTTGTGGCCATGGCATGAACATTTCATATGCCGTGCCCTTGACCCATTCTGCACTACTACTTATGCTTGGGTGCGTGTTTTGGCAGCTGTTTGCACAGGTACAGCGGAGTTACATCCTCCACCATTACTAGTCACACTCGACTGTCATTACTTAGCGTAATTTTACACGAAAAATGTTTTTCAGAAAAACAATACAATATGAGCGTGCACCAAACCGTCACAGCTCCAAACCTCTATGTCTCACTTTACTTCAGTCTACCTGAACAGTCAATACCTTTGACAACTAAATAAATAATAATCTACTCTCAGCTTTTTAACCACAGTCTGTTAGCTGTCGCTCTTCGACATTTCATCATTTCCTTAACACATACAACACATAAAATATACAGACAGACTGGCCGGCCAACATATATCTCTGCCAACACTCCTCGTGGCTACTCTCTCGCCCCTAAAATGTGTTATGGTCACCTGGTCTCTGTGGAGGCTTTGGGGCACCGTTGCAGCCCTCCCTTAACTTGAATTTCCCCCTTCAGGCATCTCCCTCAGTAGAATAGCTGTGAGCGGTGGTACGTGGTGTTGCTGCTCCTGCTTGGAGAGAAGAGTGTGTGAGTGCGCCAATCTGTGTTTGTTGTACCTCTCGAACCCTTCACCCAAAAGTATGGTTTCTGTGAGCATACGCCAGCCCATAAAGCTCACCTGTGAATTATGGAAGGGCTCTCCGTCCTGCTACTTCCGGCAGGTGCGTGTCGAATGGGATGTAGTTCCTTCACTGATCTCTGATAAGGATTAGTCCAGTCCAGCTGCGACTATGCTTCTCCTTATGATTGGTTAGTCTTTCTTGAGCTCTTGTGATGCTGTTCGTTCTGTTTAATGTCTTTATATGTTGCTCCTATTTATGCCCGCAATAATGTCTCTTCTGTTTTCTTCCCTTAGATGGGAATGCGGCCTCAATGCAGCTGTGAGACGCAAGACGCGGCCGGATGGAAGATGGATGCTACCGCATTGTTCGATAGCAGGTAAGTGATGCTTTAAGGAAAGCGCAAAGTATGGCGAAGCGCAACCTTATACTGACCGTTTTTTCGATGTCTAGTCTTGTCTTCTGTCTTTCCTTGCATACGCTACTTTCGACGATGGAGCAGGACGTGCTGCGGTGCCAAGATGAAGATTTTGGCCTTTCAAAAAGTGTAAAGATTAATACTTGGTTCGCCGAAGAGATGTACAGGAAAGAACAGCTTCCCCCCAGTTGGTAAGTAAGCTGGCAGGAAGCAGGATGTCCAGGAAGCAGGATCTTCAAAAGGTAAGTCTGACCTCAGGCGACGGTGAGCGTTACGCTGCTTGCAAGTGCAGAATAACGCAAAGCGTCAGTCTTGAGGATTGGGGCAGCTTATATAGCTGAGATTGTGGGCACGCCTATTAGGGACGGCTTACCAGCCACACCCTGCCACTCCTAGAGAGTGAGCACATACAAAGGCAATCCATTAGCAGCCACACCAAAGAATACACTTGGGACTGCTTGGATGGAATGTTCAAGGTTAATGCATCTAAAGTGCTATATCCATAATAAAAGCTTTTTGGTGTTAAATGGATGTTCTCGTTTACTTTTGTTCATGAGCCTGGTGCCAAAGGTGCCAGGACAGTGTCCACCCAGTTCTCCTATGCATGCGACCCCTGCATGCCTGTGCCTCTGACTTCATGACCACGACAAATTGACTCAGATCAGAGTGTGAATGGTTTCCTTTAACAGATCCATCTGTTTGCAGTCTCGGTATATCCACTGGTATTTTAAAACCACTCCATCTAGACGTCCCTGGATGTAGGATTCTGGGCTTATCTGATGGATCGCTCCTCGTCCATATATCTTTACCCGACGCTCATCGTCGTTTAATTCAAAATACCCAACCAACCCTCCGTTACTTTCTCCCCATTATTACTTTCCACATTTAATACAGAATTATTTTGCCACCTTTCTCAATCTACAGACTATTCGCTTTTTAGCTCCTGACCCTCAGGATCGTTTCCTCCTCAACAGCCACCTTAGCCTTTGGTCCGCTCAGCTGCCTGAAGAAACCAGGAGAAACCAGGAGGGGAATTCCGTGAAAGAGGGACCCCGTCCCACCTGCTTCGTTTGTCTTGCAAGATTTTGTTGCGGCCGCTATCCACAGGAAGCCTTGCGGTCCTCCACCTAACTGGCAGAGTACATCTGATATTTCTGAGACCCTTAAAAGCCTACTGCGTCAACGGATCTTGAACCATCCTACTTCTGCTACCATGTGAACCCATAGACCTAGGGTCCTTTAAGACGTGGTAACAATACTTAGAGATGGATGGAGATGCAGATTTTACTCAAACATCAATAATCAAACTGACTCAGGAAGATGGAAAAACGTGGTGCTGTTTTATTTGCAATCGTCTAAAACAGGGAGTTACAAAGTACATCAACAGACATTCACTCGATTTCTCTCAGCACATTTTATAAAGAACACAACTTTTATAGTCAAAACCCGTCATCAATGATGTCACACTGCGTGGCAAACTACAAAAATCTACTTGGGGATGTGATAGGCTTACAAGGAACATCTAGGTATACGTTCCATACTGACGGGGGAAGTGATTGGGTTTCTACTGTCAGGTGGGCAACTAAGCCCATCCCAAGTGCAAGTCATCTTCCGTGTCATACTAATACTCGACACTTTATAGGTTATACAAACTATAGGGCTCTTTGATACGTGGCCGTCTATAATTGGTTGGCACCCATGTACCCTTCTGGAATATTCCAGAAGCTAGCAGCACGCAGGCTACCATACCAGGTGCAGGGAGGGTCAGCGTGCTCATGCCTCACCTCTTAATTTGACCAACATCTATCAACACCCTTGCAGTTTGCAGGTCAATTAAGGCTTTGAACTTGGCCTTACAGAACCTTTATGTGCCTGAGAATAAAAGGGAGGATCTTCTTGGTTTCGGTATAGCTCGACCCAATGTCTAGTTTGATCTGACCATGTGACTGGAGACCGCGTTTTCAAGCCCTTTGAAGCATTTAATATTATTAAATGATGAACTCTCGACACCTTCAGTGTTTTTCCATTCCACCTCAAAAGTTTGTTTCTTTCTCACATTTATTTAACTATTGAATGGACAACCAAGCTCACAGTGGCCTCGACTTCTTGGTGCTGAGCCAGCAAAGCCTTTCTTGAATTCTGCTTCACCATTAGTTATTTTCCAACTGCGCCACACTGAAAAACCCTTTCTCAATCACAGGGTTTTGAGCCTTGCTAAAGTGCATCGTGGAACATTCAGATTCTGTACATTCCTATGTATATACATTGGCGCATCGCCGCAACTATTCATTACGTAGACAGCCTCAAGATCACTTTGTCTACTTGCGTTACTGCGTCTGCACAAGTGTAAACTGATTTTGCATCTTCAGCGTTTCTGTAGCATGAGCATCTTCATCTCGAGCCCGAAATGTTGCTCATCTTTACCACCTCCTCTTCGGGTCCTATTGAATGTCTAGGTTAGTTCACCTCATGCATCCTTTCTGGGTGCGTCAGCTCTGCTTTGCATGACATCACCAGTCTTCGTTGTCACTTCTTTTCACACTTCCTCCAGGACTTTGTCCAAAAGGCCATTATTTCTTCGTGAATGCATAGACGGTTTTCTCAATGGACACCTTGTTTCCAGAATTCTCTGCAGTACAGGCATCTTCACTGGTACTGCAGTCGTCTCAATTTCTGGCTCCCGACATATAGCCAACATGGGGGGCGGAGCTTTTAGTGGGGGTACTGGACGCCTCCTCTACAATTGTCAACACAATGTTCAATGGGGCATCATACTACCCATTTCTGTCGGCATCCCTCTGTTGGGTTCACCCTTGCCAACCACACAGTTCCTTCTCCTTTCTCACTATGCAGGACTCGTCTCCCTTTGCTTTCCAACTATGTGACGGTCAAAGACTTTCGACTGTACAGGGGGTTTTGCTAGACCACTGTATGAACACTTTGACCTTTTCCTTGCGTCTCGTCTAGGGCTTTCTGGTATTGGTAGTTTCAACAATAAGGGAATAAACCAGAGTCGATCGAGTGAGCACCCACTTGGTACTGGACCCCTTTGCAGCTGGTTTTCCCCTTAATTTGCCATTTGCAACTTTCGCTCAACACAGTTCGGTTTCTTATTGATTCTCCCTTCAACTCACCGGCTGTGATGAACCACTTGGCTTTTCTTATCTCTGGAGTCAAGGCCAGTACCAAGAGTCTCTCCCTGTCCCGATTATCAATGTAGGAGGGCTCTGTGTACCGTTGGCATCTGCTGCCACACATGCTCGGTATTGTTTGCAGTCTTAGGATTCCTTTCACGGAGGCTTCATGGGTCTATGTCGAGAAGGGCAAGGACGCTTCTCGATGCTTTTCTCCTCTTCTTGACCCGCCGCCCTGTAATAGCCGTCTCGACATGCGGTTTGCACTGCTTGTAGTGTGCTCTCCTGCTCCACCTTTTATCCCTGTGGGGAAAGGAAAGAGCCATCAGGTGTGTTATGCACATATTGTTGATGCACTTGCACTTTATCTGAATGGCTGCTATTCTGCCAGTTTGCACAGTCAAACGTGTTGATGCATTTGCACTTTATGACATACTCTATTTTGAGGTGGGCTATGCATATTCTTGTCTGGCCGTTCGTTTTGCTTTTTTGCACTGAACATAGACATTTCATGGTCCAGCTGCTATTTTTTGCACTTTGCATATAATAACTTGCCTTTTGCACAGCTATGCCGACATCTTTATTCTTGTTGGCTTAGCTCCAACTTTTGACCATTTTCTCCATCTTTACTTGGCTGGCTTGTTTTTATCATAATTTTAGCTGATTGTTGGGATTAATATCTAATGGGACATATTGAACATTTGCGGGTTTTATTCTGTATGCTTAGGCCTTCGTATTATTGCTCATATATGCTGGTGATTCCCATGTGACTTGATTCTACTGCTGATGGTAATTGTTTCTCCACAGGGGGTTCATGGGTCACCCATAGTGTATAAGTTTACTTGATTGCCATATGATAGATCTGGCCGTTTTATCATCTATGCAACTGCAGGTACACTGTCATTCCGAGTGGGGTATTTCAAGTTTACTACACCATAGTGGTCTGGCCAATTCCGGTTATTACACTGCTTATAATGCACTGTGCATTTATATTTAGTATGTCCCTCATATTAATATTTTTTTGAGGATTCAGACTTAATGTTGGGACTATTATGGCCCACACAGTGTTTTGCATCCTGGTCAGGACCACTTTCAACCTGCAATTAAATTGTTTATGCACTGTGCTTTTACTTCTCTGACTTTACCTGTATTTTTAACCCTTTTCAATATGGCCGCTTTGTTTCCTCATGTTTTCCAAACAAATTGTTGCCATTGACATAGTTAAGGGACTGCACCTCAGAAGGGTATTTACCTTTGCTAATCTCGCTCCCCCTTATGTGATCAAGCGCTCAGTATAGCGTAAAACGCGTTGTTTGCAGGCTGTTACCCTTAGAAAACAAAACAACAGCAGGACACCTATGTGCTGCTTGTGTGTTGTGCATTCGGTTTTGCACGATGCATTTTTAAAATCCTTTTGTAAACATTAAAGACACCAGTATTCTTTCTACTGTGTCCGTTGTGTTTTGTCCGACTTTTTTCTAAACCTGGCACTAGTTTTTGTGCCTGCGGGAGTGCGGTTCGCCTCTTCCTCCTTGTTTTGCAATATAATACATTACTCACCGTAATCGTATTTCTGATGCTTGTATCTGCTTAGATTCACATGCTGTGCATAGGCCAACATCTAGTGGAAGCTGCAAAGTATTACAGTTTGTTTTTCGAAACTCAAAAAGGGGCGTCGAACGAGGGCGAGCCAGTAATACTATCCTTAGTGTGACGTCCACTGTACCCATGATCCCTCACGCGTGTAGGACCCTCAGATTGTATTTTTTCTGACATGAGGTAGCATGAGGAGTAGCGCGATTACAGAGTATCCAAGCAGATAGATAAGACTACAAGCATCCATGCGCCTTCTCTGAGGGGAGGAAGGGCGGGCGCATGTGAATCTAAGCAGATACAAGCATCAGAAATACGATAAATGAGTAATGTATCCCTTCTGAGGCTTGTGGAATCTGCTTAGATCACATGCTGTGCATAAATTAGCGAGCAGTGTTAGAAGAAGGAGGTGGTGGGATGTGAGAAGGGCCATGAGCAAATAAATGTCTTAGAACCCCTTGCCCCACTTGAGTATCTGTCTTGGAATGAGTGTCAATGCAGTAGTGCTAAGTAAAAGTGTGAATAGAGCTCCATGTAGCTGCTTTGCAAATGGTGTCAAGGGGTACATTTGCAATGAAAGCCAGAGTGGCCCCAGTACCTCTTGTAGAGTGGGCCATTGGCGTAAAAGGCAGTTTTTTTTCTGAAAGGGAGTAACAAAGCTGGATACATTTGACTATCCATTTAGAGATGGCACCTTTAGAGACGCGATCTCCTTCTCTGCCTGTAGCTACGGAGACGAACAGTTGATCTGTATTTCTTAACGGTCTGGTCTTGTCTACGTAGTAGAGGACCGCTCTTCTCACATCTATTGTGTGTAGAGCAGAGCTTTTACGTTCTTGGAAAAAGGCTGGTAGCTCAATGGACTGGTTAACATGGAATTTAGAAATAAACTTAGGTGAGAACCTAGGGTGAGTTCGTAGAACCAGTTTATCCTTATGGACAGTAAAGAAAGGATTCTGCACTGTCAGAGCTTGAATTTCACTGGCCCTTCTTATGGATGTAATGGCTACTAAGAAGGCAGTTTTATAAGTCAGGTGTTTGAGACTAGCTTTATGCATGGGTTCAAAGGGGGGGGGGGGGGTCCCATGAGTTTAGCAAGCACCACATTAAGGTCCCAACGTAACCTGGGTTAGAAATTGGAGGGTGGAGTCTCTTCACCCCTTCCATAAAGGCTTTGACAACTGGCATCTTCCACCATGACACCTTGTTATGGGAGGTGGTGTAGGCCGACAACGCTGCCAGGTGTACTTTGAGTGAATTAAACACCAACCATGCGTCCAGTAAGTGGAGCATGTAGGTGACCATGTTGGAAGGAGTGCAATCAACTGGGTTGATCTGTTTATTCTGGCACCAAATAACAAATCTTTTTCACTTATCAAAATAACAGTGCCTTGTGTTAGGGTTACTGGATTCTTTTAAGATATCCATACATCTGTGGGGTAAATTGAGATGGCCGAACTCTACGACTTCAGGAGCCATGCTGCCCAGTTCAACGAGTTCGGCTGAGGATGCACGGTTTGTCCTTCGTGCTGGGAGAGTAGGTTGTACCAGCACGGGAGTCTGATGGGGTCGCACACCGCCAGTCTGCGTAGGTGTGGGAACCATGGTTGTCTCACTCACATAGGAGCAACTAGGATGAGCGTCATCGATTCCCTGTGTTTTTGTTTGTTTTATTTGTATAGCACTCCGGACCCGTGGGCAGAAGGGCGCTTAAGAATATGGTTACAGGCATGAGATATACAATTACATATTACAACAAATTACATGGTACAACAATTTACATAAACAATTACATAATGCAACAAATTACTTGGTGCAACAATTTACATAAATACATGCTATTCTTTGTTCAGTAACCAGCTGATAACATGTTTCCTAAAGATCGGAAAAGATTCAATAGTTCTGATGTCAAGTGGTAGTGTGTATCTTGTTGACCACCTTCCTCGTCAGAGGGGTTGGTGGAAAAGCATAGGCACACCTCCCTGACCAGTTCATCCATAGACCGTTCCCCTTGGAGCCTGGCTGGGGGAACCTGGATGTGAATTCTGGGCATGGTCTGTTTTCGCTTGGGGTGAATAGGTCTATAGTGGGGAAACCCCACTGAGAGAAGAGATCTTCTACAATTTCTTCGTGTAGATGCCATTCGTGTTCTTCTGGGAGGGATCTCTGCTCAAAGCATCCGCTAGTAAATTGAGATCCCCTGGACATGTTGAGACGACAGGTAAATGTTCCGTCTGAGTGCCATATCCTAATTTTCTGGGCAAGCCTGGACAGATTTGGCGAACAAGTGCCGCCTTGTTTGTTTATGTAAAACATAGCCGTCGTGCTGTCTGTTAGGATCTGCACTGACAGGTTGGATAGGTGGGGTTCGAATGCCCGAAGCGCTGAGAAGACTGCCAGAAGTTCTAGCACGTTGATGTGATTCTGAGCCACTGTGTGAGACCAGAGACCCTGAGCTGTGTGGTGAAGGAGGTGTGCTCCCCACCCCGACAGGGACGCTTCTGTTGTGACTACGGCCTGTATTTCTGGATCATAAAAGGGTTTCCCCTTTGCAAGATTCTCTCTTGTCCACCAGCGAAGATTCTGTACTAGTGTTGGTGAAACGGCCACTAGATTGTCCCACTGACCACTGTTTCACCAACCATTCCTGCATGGGTCGCATGCGCAGGCGCGCGTGGGGAACCAGGTAAATGCATGATGCCATCATCCCTAGTAAACACATCGCTTTGCTCACCCTTATCTGGCGACCGGACTGATATTGAGGAATTTGTAGTAACACAGATTCCGAATTCTTTCCTCTGATGGAAAGGCCAGCCCCTCTTTGGTGTCTAGGACAACTCCTAGGAACCGTTTGGAGGTGCTTGCCACCAGGCTTGATTTCTTTCTCGTTGATTGAGAAGCCCAATTGGAACAGGAGGTCGATTGTTCTTTGAATGTTTGATCTGCAAATTACAGGGGTTTCTCCTGTGATGAGCCAGTCGTCCAGGTAAGGGTACACTGGGATTGGAGCCGAGGCTATTCCGAAGGGCAGCACCTTGAACTGGTAATGCTGGCTGTCTACCTTGAAGGGCAAGAATCTACTGTGCGCTGGGAGCATGGGAATATGAAAATAAGCATCTTTCATATCCAATGTTGCCATGTAATCTCCTCTTTTTAGTATGGGGATTACTTCCTGGAGTGTAGTCATGCGAAATGTTTGTGGCTTGACATACTTGTTTGCAGGGCGCAAATCTAATACTGGGCGCATCGTTAGATTTTTTTTGGCACAAGTAAGTAAGTTGCATAAATACCCTTGTTTACCTGGTTGCCCAGGACGACTTCTATTGCATCCTTTGCAAGAAGAATGGCGATCTCCTCGAGGAGGATTCTTTGGTGCTCCAAGGAGTATCTTCTGTCTTGGAGGATGGTCGCGGGGGCATTCCAGTAGCTCTATACAGTATCCCGCGGACACTGTGGACAGCACCCATCTGTCCGAAGTGATCCCTTCCCATGTGTGGGTGAAGATGGAAATGTGCCTCCCCTACTGGGGATGCATGGGAAGGGACCCGGAGCCGAACGTCACTTGTTTATTGGGAGGCGTAGCACCTCTACCTGGGCTGCCTCTCCCCCTACCGCGGCCCCTCTTTTGACCTCTGGCAAAGCCTTGGGTAGCCTGTTGGTTGCCACCCCACAAGGATCCTTGGTTCTGGTAGTAATTGGACCCTCTCTGGGAGTTTTGGTTGCGAGAGCGACAAAAAATTGTTATTTCCCCCGCTGGTTTGTGGGCTTATTTTTTAATTGGCCAAGGGACTTAAAGTGTCATATTCGTCCTTAGCAGTTTTCAGCGCTTCCTCCACTGCTTTCCCAAACAGGACATTAGGTTCTACCGGCATGTCTATGAGGGTGGCTTGGGTCTCGGGTTTAAACCCAGACTGCCTCAGCCAAGCGTGTCGTTTAATTACAGTGCTTTCTGCCATCAGCCTCCCTGCATTGTCTGCTGCATCGAATGTAGCCTTGAAAATGCATCCGGACACTGATCTTCCTTCCATCGCAATCTGGGCCAAGTGGCTCTTTAGAGGTTCTGGTGCGGAGGCAATGAGGGCAGCTACCTGTTCCCATTGGTGGCAGTTGTAGCTTGCTAGCAGAGTGGTGGTATTGGCAATGTGTGCTTGGTATGCCGACGTGGATGCCACCTTCCTACCTAGAGCGTATATTCTCTTGCTCTCTTTGTCCGGGGGAGCTTCTGAAGATGCGAATGGTGTTCCCGCTCTTTTCCTGGTGATTTTAACCACTAATGAGTCGTGGGTATGTATGTACAGTGGGTCGGAAGGAGCGGCCCTGAATAATTTTTCTACTTTTGGGTTAACTGCCCGAGTAAGATTAGGGGTCCCCAGAGAAGGATCGATTCTACTTTGAATAGATTTTAGAATGGGGATAGCCTGGGCAATGGATTTTTTTTATCCCCTAGAATTTGCTCTGCAAAATCTCACTCTTCCTGGGCACCCAGAGTGTCAATTTGAAAATGGGCTGCCGCCTTGGCTAAAGCTTCATTAAGCAAGGGGTGATTGTCAATAGGCGAGTCATTCACAGGGGGGTCCTTGGGAATAGGGGAGTCGAGACTATGGGCCTCCGCCTCGTCTTCCTCCTCTTCCTGGTTCTCATCTCCATAGTAATCGACCCCGGCCTAGTTGTCTAGCATTTGTACTTCCGAATCCTCACCATACTGTTGGTAAGGTTCAACAATGAAAGTGTCTGATATCAGCCCCTGAACTGGAGTCTCAGTACGGAGTCTCTTAGTAGGAGGTTGAGGGTCTTTGGATCCCAAAGGGGCAGGAGTACTCCGATAACTATGGAAGTAATTTGGGTCTTTTTCGTAGAAATCTACAAAAAAAAAAAAAAAACGACGTTTTCCTCATTACTCTGTCCATTCCTTGGAACTTGGAATGACCCTTCCCTGCTGTGGTTCCTCATCCATGCCCTTATCCTGAGGAGTGGGAGGGACAATTTTTGGTCTAGTGGCAGGGTCAGGGGCCTTGGACTTTTCTAAAGGACGTTTGTGTTTCTCCTTCTGAACCTGATGTTCAGAGGCTTTCTTATGTTGTTTTTCCCCTTTCCCATGTGTAGAGGAATGTTTTCCTGACCCCTTGGACTTCCCTGAATCTTTCGACGCTTGGCGTCAAGATTCAGAGGATGGATCACGAGATTCGGGAGTGTTGGAAGATGGGTGTTGAATCTCGGAAGCATATGTCGAATGAACTACCGGAGTAGCCTTCGAACATGCTGCTTGGGGGTAGAGGTTGGATTAGTCTTCCGACAACCATACCTCTGTGACTTTAGGTAATGTGGCACTTTTAGCAATCGTAGATGGTTGCTGTGTGTCATGGGGCGACCGTGACCTGGAACGTCCAAAGGACACAGATTCTGCTGACCACTCTCTCTGTGCCTTCTTCTGCCGATCAGTCGACACGCGTGTCGAATCTCGAGGGGGGCGAGTGTGTTTAGTGGAAGATGTGTGGGTAGCGCTCTCGCCGCCGGGTGTTGTCGCCATTACTGATCCGCAGGTCAGTCCTCCGAGGTCGGGAGCTTGCGCTTGCCTGGCGTAGTGGGCCCAACGCTTGGTCGAGCGGTCCTTAAGTGTCTTGGCTTTGAAGAGCTTACAAGCTCTACAATTTGCCTCGGGGTGGTCCTTTGGAAGACACAGATTACAGGTATTAGGTTTATCTACCCAAGGGAACTTGCGGTTGCACTTCGGGCAGAATTTAAATGGAGTACTCTCCATATGTCAATACCTGGCAGCGGGCGGGTATATGTAGGAAAACGAGTTTGTGTGTATATCCACCCCCCCACTCTCCCTACTTGGCTAGGGTTGGAGAACGGGGATTTTTTGATTATTATATGATAAATGGGTAAAATCCAGGGAACTCTGCGATTATTTAAAAAAATGTTTTTTTTTCTAGTCAATTGCCTGACCCTTGTGTTGGGACATGTTAGGTAAATGGCTCAAGTGTTAGTCCGTTGTCTTTTGTGGTGTAAGAAAGTGTGTGTCGGAAAAGGTGGAGGTGCGGTTCGGGGGGAGGTGGGGGAAGAGTGTCGGATAGGGAAAAGGTGTTATAAGTAGGGGGTACCTAATCTCACCCGTCGGTGTCCCACCTCCACTCCCCGAGGACCCCTCATCTAGGTGATCCTCCCGCAATGGTCCAACCCCAGGAACGGGATCCAATAGCGATGGATGTGTCCTGGCCACCTGGATGACAGATTCCTGGGGACTAATAAGTGAGACACCTTCAGGTTTCCCACAGCTTGCATTTCAAAAATGTTTGCGTCGAAGCGTCCCATGGGCCATCTACTCCTTTTCTGGTCCTGCCCTTCCTTCACCATAAACTCCATGCTGGTTCCTTGACCTCCCTTGGGTTCAACACCTTCAGGTCTTTCCCCTACACCCTTTGGGCCCTTTGCCCTAACCCCTTTGGGACAGACTTGCCCTCTGGACCCTTCCCCTTCTATCCATCCGATGTTTCCCTGCTGTATCATTGGACTCGGGTACTTCATCCTCTCATCACTTACTTCTGATGATTCTCTCCTGCCAACTCCTTCCGATATGAAACCTCTACCCACTTCCTTTTGACTCGGCAGCCTCCTCCAGAAGTTTCACTCCTTCTCTCCTTGAAGATCCTTCTTTCCAACATACACTTCTGCATGGAACTACTTCCAACAGCTCTTTCTCCAATCACCCAACCTGACAGACCTGGCCAGTGTGATTTTATATAGCCATCTCGCATCTCCTTGGGGTAGGGTCTTTGTGAGGGTTTTCATCTGGGAACTGGAATTAGTGAGGGGTGATAGGCGGCCACCAATTGGCTCGCTTGACCTGGATTTTAGGGGCTAGACCAAGTCTTTATTTGGTTTGTCCGCCATCTACCAATCCATTCCATGCTGAAGCTGCTCAATCATTTAAAATGGTGATTCTGTAGTCTATGCGTGTAAAAACGCTGGATCAGTTTTGTGTCACTCACATTTGAAAACACCATTGGGAGACAACGGGTTGGTAACATTACATCACTCTGCATCAAATCATGACTAAATGCAATGTGGAAAAAGCCTCTCAGGGCCTTTGATGTGGGTTCTGCTTTATTGCGAGGACACTGGGAACACAGTTTCTCCTTTTATGAAGCTGAATGCTGAGTGAATGTATTTTCTGTGGGTCTGAGGATCTTTTTTATTAGGAGGGGAGGCACTTATCTTCTTCATGTGACAGACACTAAGTTGGGATGATGAGTGGGTTCCCTCCACCTCACCTCTCAGTCCATCATCCACCAGTTCTTTGGCGAGTGAATACATCAAATGAAACTCCAAGTTTCTAGCTTTCTTGGATCTTTGCACAGAGCGTCAGATTAAAAAGGGATATGTGAAATTATAATAGGTGTGAAGTTAAGAATTTATATTCGGTTGGCTTTGAAGCACAGCTTTTTAGATTGAACCTGGTTGTGGATTGTTTGCAGGCTCTCAGCAATGAGATTGTTGAAGGTTGAAAAGGAGCATCAATTGAGGTCACCAAGATAGAAATGGAAGCAGTCAGAAAAGAGGTCAAGTAAGTTTGCCAAAAGGTGTATGTAGGCATTAAAGAGCCAGGAAGTAGGGTAGACCCTTGTTAGGGAGAATTCTCTGTTTAGGCTGAATTTCCTAACCTAGCGAGTCCCCCAGCAGCTTTGCTGGATTTCTGGAGTTGGTTTTTTTCCATCCTGCCAAGAGTGAGACTCTTTTCTCCCACTCTTGGACATGTACGTATGTAATTCCTTTGAAATGTCAATGGGCCTCATTACGACCCTGGCGGAGTGGGTTTACGCCAGCGTTAATCGCGGCGGACCCGTCCGCCCTACTACGAGTTCCCGTAGCGCCATGGAGCCGTTTTCCGCCTGGTTTTTCCGGGCGGAGAAATCCATGGCGCTACGGGACCTTGATGTTAATTACGCCACCGTATTTTACGGTGGCGTAATTAACGCCTCCCCCACTCCCATTATACCCTATGGGGCAAAAATGGGAATGGGGAAGGGTAAAATGGGGATTGGGGGATTGGGGATTTACCGCCCCGCCAAGGTCGGAATGGGGCGGAAAATCCGCCAACCCCCATGGCGCTATCGGCAGCTTTCCGCCGTGCTCCATGGTGCATTTTGCACCGCGATTTCCGCCAGGGTCGTAATGAGGGCCAATGTGTTCGATGGGCTATGGGGTCTTTTACTCCATAGGGTCTCATATGTTTTTCTATGTGCGTTACACCACACCCTACGTGCCGTAACACGGGGGCGCCCTAGCGGGTCCCCCACCATAGACTCCATACCCAGGGACTGACTACTGTCTCCCCGGGCATGTAAAGTCACCATTGGCTTTACTAGACCTAAATTTACTAACAGAACTTTTACCAACCATCTTATTGTAGACGTACTAGTAGGGGTAATTCGATTACTCCTGGATCTGTTACTCGAGGGGGCACTGTCCCGTCCCCCCTCGTCGAGTTGTGGCTGGTGGCAGTGGAAACTACTTGTTATGTTCGACCCCGAACATAACCCTATGGGATTCGTCCCATTGTTGGAGATCGATACTTTTTCTCATTCATCTCTGACGTACCACCGATCTACTTATCTTAAATAAGTTTATCGAGTGGTACTTTCTGCCAGAACTCGGTTTTTAAAATGGCGTCTGTGTTCGTCTCTGTGACTCCTAAACCAAAGGTCGAGCCCTTTGTTCCACTTTTGGCGGGCTCTGTACAGAGACCCTCCAAAGTGGTGCCATTCTGTCTGGGTTACCACAGGGGTGTGGGAGGGGGTTTAGGCACCCTGGACCGAGTTGCCTTGCCAACTCCGGTCGCACTCTGGAGTGATTGACCCAGGTGGTGAGCCTTCCCGCTCACCACTTAGCATGTGTTGATTGACAGCTAGGCTGAATGAATGGGGGTCTTCTGCATAAAAGCAGGGCTTTTGGGACTGGATCTTCAGAAGTCGCCACAGGACCTAAGAATCCGACGAGGGTAACGCTGAGCCGACCTGCAACGACGACACCTCCGGTGGAGCCCTGCTGAGCCGACTCACCACTTCCCGACGACAGAGGAGATCTCCCTGCCGGAGAGTCTCTTCCCCTGACTGGTGGGAACAACCAGTCCCCTTTGCTTTTTATTCGCCTCAGGACGCAGTGGTCGAATTGCCCGTGCAGAGCACCTCGGCAACCGGATAGCCACTACCCCTGTACCGCGACCAAAAGGTGGTGCCTTGTGACAGAGCACTTCGCGGCTGGTCTCTTCCCTGGTGGTGCACAGGACTTCACTTTCCTTCGATGACGAGATCATCTCTACTCTTAGCCAAGACCCGACGTGCATCCACCACCAGGAACAACTGCCCCCGCCGAAGCTGCCCTCCACAACAAGGTACCGTGTCCGCCTGGCTTCCCTTTCGTTCGAGTGAGGTGTCTTAATCCTCTCCGTTCCGCTGGGTCGCCTCCAAGCTTTGCTCATTCTTTGTTCTGAACTGGTTCAATCTGCCGATAACAATTTGCTATAAAGACTTGAATGCATCTCCACTAGAGACTTTTTTGGGACATCGCACCTTGCCCCTCTCCGAGTGGGCCTGGCCTCTGAACTTCATGATCTATGGTGATTCATGCCTTCCTGCCTTGCATTTTATCCACGTAGGATTGAACTGTGTTGATTTGATAACCTGCCTATCTTTTTCTCTCCCTTCCTAACTAATATTCGAGTGTCATCTAGGTTGAGGTATACACCTCTGTCTGAAAATAAGTGATACCAGTAGAACCTAGAGTTAACGATCAATCCCCCTAGCAAAATATCGACATCTACTTCGTAGAGTAATTGCGTTTGATTTGTTTGCCGTGATTTGCTTTAGTGTTTTCCATAGATGTTGTGTTATAAATAAATACCTTGATATCTTTACACTAAGCCTTGTTGCGTGTTTGCTTGTCTTGCTGTGAAGAATTGCCCTATTTTGTATACTCCACATACTGCTCAACTTTTCTTGAGAGAAGTCTGACTGCTCAGCCACAGCTACCAAGTGAATCTGTGTGGTACAGACTGCTACCAAGTGGGTTCACCGCCAACGCCTGTAGTCCTAAATCTTTTGCAGTGGTCCCAGAGGGAACTGCACAGGTTTCCGCCTAACAACCCTGGTAACTAGTGATCATTTGTTCAGGAAGAATTCAATTGTTTGAAAGAGTTGGCCAATCAATCCCACATAGTTTAGTCTTTTGAGAAGGATCTTGTGGTCTACTGTGATAGGGCAAGGAGTATTAGAAGCAGGCTCTGTTTTTTTGTCCATTATCTTTCTGGTGGATTCCTTCATGTCCAAAAGTGTGGTATCTGTGTTTTCATTTGGTCAGAAATTAGTATTGCTATTCTCTGGAACTGCTTAAATTCTTCACAATATCCTGGCTAGGAAGGGACGGTTGGATATTGGGAACGTTGGCGAGAGATCGCATTTGTCTATTTTGAGAAAGGCGTTGTCAATTTAAACTCTGTGGCTCTGTACCGGATTAAAGTGATGTGTTGCAGATTTGAGAGATGTGGGTAGTTAGCCGGATGATTTTTTTATTTTTATTTCAATAGAAGCTGAGCGCTGGCAGCATAGTTTGGGTAGTTTCATGTTCCTCTCTGAACTTCACACTGATGCTCTTTAGTACGAGCCTTTGAATTATAGTGGTCACTGGTTTGTTGGGGATCCTTTAACTTTACCGCATTGAATTCTCCATTAGAAATTACTTGAAAGTGGGATTTGATGGGCACAAGGTGTTAATTTCAACCTAAAATTAGAGCAAAATGAAGTGAGGCCCATCCGAAAAGGCCCAAATACACAGAATGTTGAAATATTTTAGAAATAGACCAAAGGCAGCACCACGACTATATAAAATGAATGCTGAAAACAGAGATCCAAAATAAATACTTTTAAATAGGCTGTCTGGGTCACTTATGTATGAGAGAGCTACAACAATGGGTGGAATTGGGCAGGCCACATAGGTAGAATGCAGTAACAAGTGTTTGAGAGGACCTGCGTCCTTAAGTGTTAAGCATAGCGCAAGAGGTTGGCCTGTGAAAAAAAAGCCATAAAGCTGTTGAAAATCACTGCAATGCAGCCACCGCTCCATTACATTAATTAAACAGGCTCTCTTATATTTTAAAACTGCATCTTCCATACTCTACAAAATCATATTTAACAACAGCAGTGCTGTGTCTATAAGCAATAACGAGCTGGGGGAACCCACAAAATCTGACTTGCTGGCTAAAAAGCAACTTTTGAGTGTACATGAAGGCATTTCACCATGGCACAAAGGGGTTCAGGCAGAAAGCTTGTGCCAAAAGGGAAGGGCTGTTTCCTACACTGTATGGGCTCTTAAGATGGACAGCCAGCTGAGGCATCCGGTAACCAGAAAATGACGCCTTGTGCGTCAAACAGCATAGACTTAAGCACAATGGTGCAATCTTACATTTATCTGGGAAAGGTAAGGAGTTAAGCTTTAGATTGCAGTAACAAAATAATTGTTAAAAGTGTTATAGCTTAATATTCATGAAATTATCATCATGTGTACTAATCACTTGTTCAGAACCAAAAAACGAGATTTGCTTTTAGAGCCAATTGCTAACATTTAAGTAAAGATATAAACCAGATTTGTGGTTATTTTCTAGGTAAGATTAGCTATCATTGATGTAGTGAAACAAGGGTCTGGTTCTATTAAATATAATTTTGTAGGCTATGCAAGATTAAGTTTAAGAGTACGAGAGCTTATTGATCGGTTTAATGGGGGGGGTGGTATGCATGACTAATCTGGGCAGTTAAGCCAGACTCGCAGTGAGAAATAGGTCAGGCAGCCCTAGTAAGGGCAGGGCTGCAATTTAGGTCTCAAAAGCGGCCTTTAAAGGGACACTGGAATCTACATGGAAAGAATACTTCAGGTCATTGGTTAATTAAAACCCTCAATTAAAAAGTAATTAGGCACACTGAAGGGCTGCGAAGTGAGCAGAAGCGTGAACCAGTTTCTAAAGAGAATCAATTGCAGACCAGCACTAACAAACTATCACAGTAAGAATACACTGTAAATTGGTGGGTTTCAATTAGAGTAGCATCCATTAGGAGACACAGGCCAGGCAAGCAACTAACACACACAGGCAAGCGGCTCAGCTATTTCGGTGTCTACTTTAGTTTTAAGCCCTCTGGGACAAAACGTATCAAGAGCACACACCTTCATGGTGGAAAGAATTGACGGCAGATTTTGTCAAGACTGCCAAATTATCATCAAATGACAAAGCAAAGACCTTTGATCAACAGCAGCTCTCAAAGCACACACTGACAAGTAACATACCTTTTCACAGTGTTATGGGAGCTTTCCTAAAGTCCACTGTGAGGTAAGGAAAACTATCTCAGTGGTGGTTAGATCCCCAACTCTTGGTATCAGTCTGTACTACTCATGGAACCTTGGTAGAGTGGCCAAGCAGTCAGGTTTATCATAAGAGGAAAATGTGAGCTGTAGGTAAGTACACTCTAGTTAGTTAGTAATGTAATTCAAAGAAACACACAAATGTACATTAAAATATATAATGTATTATATTTACACAAGATATGCTTTAAAATAATTAGTACAATTAACCAAAACAAAAATAAATACTTGCAGCTACTTTTCAAAGGCCACTGCTTGGTTTGAAGTTGCTTGCGGTTACATTTGTTACAGCGTTTGACACTAATGACAGTTCTACCGTATTATCGGTTCTCCCGCGCACTCCGTAAGACAAAGGAAATCTACCAATTACATTTAGTTGGCAAAACCCATAAGATATAGGCCCTTATTCACAGAATGTTTTCCAACTAGGTTTTGCCATTATAAAACGCTTCTGTGAATTAGGGCCATAATCTTTTTGGAAGGAAAAGGTTGCTTGGGTAAATACTAGCAAAGCTTAAGATTATAGATGCAACCCTAGTTCAAAGGCAGTGCCAAGAGGCTCAAAGTCTTGTAGAGCAGCAGAATACAAAAAGGTTCCTGTGGATACTTTCTAGTCTCTAGTCTTTAAGATGCAGGAAGATTAAACCAACGTAGGAGACCCTAGAAAAGAACTCGCTAAAGTGACACAAGCAGCAGATTATGTTGGAGGTTAAAGGGGGGGGGGTACCTCAGACAGCTCCATGTGCACTCCAATGCTCTGAAGAGACTTCACGGATCAAGTTAAGCAATATCCTTTTCCCCAAAGTAACTTAGGTTTGAAAAAATGCTTGTGGCCGAATTCTCCTCGATGTGGCAGCACTAGACCTGACCCGACAGATTCCTTGGTCTGGTGACGAAAGGCAGGACAATGGACGGGATCTCTCAGCATCAGTCTCGAGACAGGACCTCTGGCACGGATTTCTTCAGCTCAATCTGCGGTTTTGGTGCTTTTTCTTCAGCACCAACAAAGGACACGATTCGCTGGCAATTGTTCCCACCAGTCTAAAGGGAAGGAGTTGTCCTCTTCGGAGTTCCTCTGTCACACAGAAAAACTGTTTCTGGACATCAGTGGTCGCTTCACAGTGTTGCAAAGGGTCTGGAGGTTGTCTTTGGTCATCATCTTCAGTTACTTCAGTTTTCGGTGGTCGACTTGCCTTTCACCTCAGGAACCTCACCTTCTATACAGTTTCAGCACACACTCCTCTGCAATCTCTCAGAAGTTTACAGAAACGGGCGAGAGGCTGTCCACTGGCCGGACCCCCAGTGGGAACTGGTTCCATTCAGGCAGACAGGGAGTGAATAACTACTCCCCCCACTTGATGCCTGCCCAAACACACTGGAGACTAGGCGGGGACATCCAAAGGTTCCCGCCGAAGCCAAAATGCCCACACAGACCTCCCCCTCCCAGAAGGGTAGAAGAAGGGCTAACAAAAAATAACCACGCTAGAAATGGCAAAACTAAAAAGGAGCCACCAAGTTAGAACATAGGTAGCCCTATCGTGCACAACCGGGGATATGAGCATACCCTGCGGTAAATAACACAATAGTTGGTCGAACACGTCCACTGCCACCAGCCATAACTAGAAGACTTTCTATGTAACTAAAAAGTCACAGGAGCAGAGAGAAGGGGGATACCAAGTATCCCCTTGGCACTTCACATAAGGTGGTGTGTGCCAATCTCTCAGAACATAAAGCTTTTAGGAGAGATACAGAGTAACTCTATTCTTAAGAACAGTAGAAAGTAAGGATGCATAAAGAATCTCAAAGGAGAACTCAAAGGGTTCCCAGAAACTCTGCCCATAAGTAGCTGTGTGCTGCAAAAGTAAAATACAGATGCCTTAAAAGAGATCTGAGGGAAGGTAGACTCCATAGGACAGGTAAAACACAGAACAGGGTTCCAAAAGACAGAGCCCATAAGAATGAATGAGTGGAAAAAGGCTCCACTGATTCAGGATATAAGGAAAAAGGCCCAGCTGTCCAGCAAAAAACGCTGGCGGTCTCACAATGAGAAGGGATGAAGCATAAAAATGATAATCTTCCCAACAAGCAGCACGCTTAAGAAAGCAGGTTAAACACCATCTGTGTGACTTTTGATCGAAATATAAATATCGGGGTCCAAAGAACGGACTCATTCAGATGAACAGCTAAGGAACAAAATGGGGTTTCATGGTGGGTTTAGTACACACAAAGGTCTGCTGTAAGCTTTCCTTCGCTCAGCAGTTAGTAGATATGGTCATGAAATCTAGGCCAGCTTCTCAGGAACACAGGGAGGTTTTTCAAGCTACAGGGCAACACTATCACACAGAATAACAAATTCACAGATTCGAAAACTTACAAGAACATGCTGTATTTTCTGGTGGAAACGCCAAGTCTCACAGCCAAAGAAGTCAAAAATGTCTAATCACAAAACAGATCAATTCCAGGGGCACAATGGGGCTAGACACTTACCAGGATTCAAAAAGGGTCCAGCACTATGTGTAGTTATGGATTAGCTCAGGTGTCATGGTCGAGGTCAACTGCGGGCATATTGGAGGGGTATGTAGCTGACCCCTGTTACATGCGAATCAACAGTAGGCCGTGAAGTCAGCTCTTTCAACTACTGTGCATCTTTGTGAGGGTCTGCCCTTACATAAAAGTGGTTTATGGTGCCCGAAAAGAAATTAGAGTTAAAGGTCAAGACATGGAGGAAAAAATAAACAACAGTTTGGGCTAAAAGCAGAACACACTTTCATAGTCAACCTTTGCACGATGGGTCTTTGGTGCTTCAGAGTTGGAGTGGCTCGGTTGGCACCCACATGCATTGCAGTCAGAGTGCTTCAATGTTGGTGCCACCATAGAGTTTGCCCTGAGTCAAAGCAGTTGTGGGGCCAATGGAGTGTTGTTCACTACTGCTGGGGTATGGTCTGTATCTTCTAATCCAAAGAGGACACAGGATGTTTTAATGGTGTGCCGGAATGAAGGGAAGCAACTCCCAGTGAAGCTCAAGTACGTAGGTAGCAATGGGTGAAAAAATAAAACATACATTACAAGGGCAGGGAGGGCACTGCAACCTGGTGAACATGCAGCCTGGGGCCAGACCTTGGGCACAGCTGAAGATCTCTGGTTCCGTCCGCTTTGGGGCCTCTTGATTCTGGTCTTAGCCTCTCTTCCAGAAACAAAAGCTCTGTCTGTTCTTTGGCATTTATATAGTGCTCTATATATCAGTGGTATGACCTCAAAGCGCTGGTATGTTGAATGCCCTCGGGGACCGTAGTCCATGTCAGTTGAGAGAGGAAGGTGTAGCAGGGTGTATGGGTGCACCAGTTATGTGTGCAGCTGATGGAATTGCCTGATGGCAGCTGCATCCTAGGGTTAGGTGTGGTGGTTTTGATATCAGTTGAATGTGTGCAGTCTGGCGGGTGGACATCCAGACTACCTCTGGTTGCGTTAGGCCTGAAGGATGCTTATGCCATGGGGTATAGCTGCGTTTTATTAGTGATAGTTGTCCATGGGGTAGTGTTCGTATGTGAGCAGCTAGGCAGAATTTATCGAGGGGTGTAGCTGCACTCTAAATGTGTGATGGTGTAGAGCAGAGAGTAAGCATAGTGGTATGCGGAAGAAAGTGTTTGGGTAGAGATATGATCCAAGGAGATCGATATTCCAGATTTCAGGCGAGGGTCGCTTGTAGCAAGTTAATAGGTGTATAATAACACCATTCTTAAAGTGTTAGAAAACCAGCACAAGGAAACATAAATGCAAACTTATTATTGCATTTCAAAGTCTGTGATGGCAGTACACAGTATGGAAGCCACATTCATGGTATCTCCTAGTGATAAACTAGAAGAATGACATAAATGCATATGATTTCTATTTATTTTTGATACAATAAAAAGGCTTGGGAGTGCACAGGGACTGCAACTAGTCAGCAACACACTGATGGTTAGCTTCGCATTATGGACATTGTTATTAGAAGAAACCCTACACTGGAGGATCCTGAATGGAGCTGCTAGCATGAATTGTGAATAAACTATTAAAAAAGTCCCAAAAACGAAAGTCCAGAAAGTGAAAAATAATACAATGATGTGGATGGAACGCAGCAGAGACTTAAGTACCCAAGGGTCTTGGTACAGCTATGTCATTATAGGGTCTTAGAGATATGTTGCAATTACACCAACCGATTTTCACACCTAGCCTTCAGGTCAGGATCTTCTTCCACATAACAATCTAACAAGTGGCTACTGGGAGGTTTTCCTCGTCCTTTGCCCTACCCAAGCAACCGTCTAAAAGTTCTTAAGAATAATGGGGTAAAATTCATCATTTTACATCACAGTTTCTGTGAATAGTTAGGTAAAGAGCTACACAGTTTACACTCGATTCTGAAGGATAACGCACAAAAAAATCCAGTAGATGCCAAGTCTTCAACAGAGCAAAAGATTATTTTTTTCAAGATGCTTTTGCACATAGTATATGTCACTATGCAAAATATTTTGTGCTGGCTGCGCCGATACACATCCATCTGGCTGGACCAATATGTGCCAGTATTCCCAAATAAGAGCATACTCTGGTTTGATTTGTTCATAATCCCAGTTAAAACTGCAGCGCCAATAAAAACATGCCCTCACCGGCTGCAACACTGTAGGCCAGTATGGCCACCGAAGAACAACTTATATCCCTGGTTTTGGCCATAAAGCCAGTAAAGTAAAATGCCATGCCAATGTAAGAAAACCGGTCCATGCTGGCTACACCAATATATGCCAGTACACCAAATAAGCCTTGCTTATGTTGAGTATTGACATATTGGCTAGGTATATACTTGGCTCCCAGAGCTTTGCCCACTTCCATAGTAAAACGTTGTGATACGTTTCAGTGTCCGCACCTCCCTCCTCCAACCCTTCACCCATCAAAATCATCAGCCCTCGTCTCGCCATTACTCCCACCTGCCGGCACCACAATGCACATACACAGTACAAATAAAAAGGTGAAGTGTGTACAGTACACTTCCCCCATACACACATTCACACACCGACACATTCATACATACGCAGACAAGCCCCTGAATGCATGCAAACATACATATATAACTAGCACACTTACCTTCTTGCACCCTCAGCTCAATGCCACCACACAACACACAGAGATGGTTGCCCCCGCCATTGCCTCTGAAAGTGAGACGTCCCTAAAAATGCACTGAATTCTCTCAATTAGAGTCAAATAGGACACCCCCCGAAGGGAATGATACCAGGACTAAGTGCGTGTGAAATCAAAAATCTTTTATCTAAAATAGGGTAAGCAAAAGCTACTCTGCTCATGCCGAGAATGCTCTGCAGAAAACATGTTACACATCATTTTTATACAGCTTTTGTGTCATCCAGGAGAGGGGAGGCCTAGGGGGCACATGAAGGATTGGGATTGGTCACTGGGGACGGGCACCTAAAGGTGCTATAGGGTCGGCGTGGTGCAGATTCACGTGGTGCTGTGATGATGCTGTTCAGGTCAATCGGTCAGCTGGGCTCATCAGTTTGGCATGCAGTGTCAGGCAACTTTCATGTTACATATTGATAAACGCTTGACATTTGCCCTTGTGGCCACACATTCCCATTCATCCAATACTGCACTCTATCTTGTCCGGCGGATTCGAAGACTTGTGAATCTTAACACTAAAGAAAAGACATTTCTCAAATTCAGGTTAACTATCATTGGGCATAGGTCATAGTGCATTTCTTAAGCTCAGTGTTAGATCTATTAATGGGCAGCTTAACAGTGTATTAGTATAATACAAGATATACCGTTTACGGGGCCAAGGCTTTGAAATTACTGTGTGGTCAGGGATGTCCATCTGGTACACAACAAAGAAGGCACTAAATTTATCGGCTATATTACACATTGAAAGGATGGGCCACAAAAAGGCACATACCACAATGGTCATAAGTCTTGCTTTGGAGGTTAGAGGCAAGTTGTATAAACATCATTAAGTAGAGGGGTGGGGGGAGGAGTTGAAACACCTTCAAGGTGCAGTCCTGCGTTGCATGAGGGCACGGGGTCTCCTGAGACGTTCTTTGCATAAAGGCTTTTTGTACATCATTATTACATTGCAATTATGATTGTCGAAAACGTGTTATCTTTACATGGCTAGGTGCCCTCATCATTATAAAAACTCACAATGATAACTTGTGTGTGCATATTTTCCATACTATATTTAACAGTCCATTACTAGATTCTTTTCATGCAGGCCTGAACACATTATCATAGTGGGGTCACACTGGTTATGGCATATGACTGCTAGGTTGCTTTTACATAACGTTGTGCATATATTTACATTGTGCTCAAACTGAGGTAGCTTTGTGCTGGCATGTGCAATAACGTGTTACACTGTACACAGCCTACCAGTTAACGTGCGTAGCTTGCCCTTTTACGGATGTAAATGTGGCAAATACGGACCATTTAATTTTGTACTGCGTACCGTGTACGCTTTGATTTATTCATTAAAAAAAAACATACTTTCAGCCGCCTCCTCTCCTCTCCTCTCCAGCCCCATGGCCTCCCTCTGCCTTGGACACACTCCTACACCACGCATCTGCTTCCTGAAAAAACACCCCATAAAATATCTGCAACAAATATCCGGTCTGGCAATGCCTAACTATTCTTGGGTGTATATAGTTTTGCCTTCTGAAACAGGTAAGACCAAAGATTCTGGCTTTCCCAACACCCTTCCCGCCAACTCCCCCTATGCAGAGCCACGGTCGAAATCTTCACAGATGCTGGTCACCATCCTCAAAGTAAATTTTTAGAACATGCGTGGAGAGGCCAACAGAGTAAAGCTACACATTCCAGCAAGCATCACTCGATAGTGGACAAGGCTCATTAAGTTGGAGGTCTCTTGGGTGTAGCAGTTTGCATGCATAGAATTAGCATTTCTGTCACTGCTCCTGGGCTTCTCCAATCTCCAAGCCTCCCAAACTCGTTTATCTACGTTAGATGAACCAGGTGCTGCTCTCCTCTTCAGGATGCTTGGCATTTTCTATACAAGGTTTTAAGATTGCCCTACTATGACTGTCCTAATGGGTTGGGAGGTGAGGTGGGGGTGTGGATCTCACAAATGCAGGACAAGACACGGCCTGGGGACCACTATACCAAGGGAGGAGTGTTTAAAGGGTCTGTGCAGATCCTCACTCAAGGGCAGGGCCATGTTTTTACTCCTAGCAAAAAGCCCCAGACACCTGGATGGGGCACAGTGGGCTACATCAGATGACCCTCCTTGCAGCACCCAGAGGCCCAGCATTGCTTAGGAGGTGGTGACATCCAGATCCAATGATTACTGCACCATTCACTCCAAGAGTCAGAGTCAGGCAGGGGACTTTGGCGGAAATCCCCAAGTTGCATCCTTTTACATTCTGGTGGCTGCCCAATCAGTGTGGTCATCAACCTCAAACTTAACAGCCTTTTTCCAGTGAGAAAATGAATACAAAACCCAGGCAAACTCCAATACCCTCGGAACATATGCTCAACAATTACGTGGAAGCATTGAAAAAAAACAGCACAGCAAGAAAAAGAGCAATGCTGGTAAATGCACGTGCCATACTATTTCAATGCCTCCCTACACAAACTACCTGATGACAAGCTAACAAAATGAAAACAAAAAGAAACATTTGACAGCACAACTGATCTAATCACAGCACCAATGACCAGTTTTCTTTCAACTCCATCAGCTAAAACATTATTCTGTATCCCTAACAAAGGGAGCACAGGTGAACAGTGCACTCACAAACTCACGAGATTACTGCAACACTCTACATGCAGCTTTAGGCAAATGTATTGTGTAGATTCTAACAGGTCTCACAGAATGTTGTGGGCAAGACTTTTAAGTGGCCCGAGAAGGAAATGTCGCATTTCATTGCTTAGGAATCCACTCCATTGGGCTCCCTTTCAAACCCCATTTTGCAATTTTCTTTTCTTTTGGGCAACAAGTGTATCTATGGCAAGGCCCCCTGCTACCTGACGAAGAAAATCCTTTATATTCTTCTGCATGTTTACTTCGGTCAGAGGGACATGGTTTGCTACGATGCCCCCCTGGAAAAAAGACCAGCTGGAACGTAGAGGATTTCAAGCCTGCTGTGGAACAGACTCCCATGTAAAGAACAAGACATGTCAGACACATAGCAACACTTACTTTCCAGATGAGTAATCACATGTGGCCAAGGGTACAAGAAACAACTGTGTGTAGAAAAGGGCACTGTTCCAGTGAAACAAAGAATTGTTCCCGTCACTGCTCGGCATGGCCACCGTTTCTACTTGGCTTACTAACTAATGAAGGCACCCTTGGTTAAAATCTCCGAATGGCTTAGCCGGATAGATTCCTGTTCATTTTGAGTCCTATCAAGTTCAAATTGTGTGCAGATTTAAGAAATGGAGAATAAAAGGGAAGTGAAAATTCCTACATAAGGAAGTGGACTATATCAAATACAATGTATCTGATGCAGGCATCAAGCCCAACAGACTTGAGTGGATGCTATACTGAAAGGACATCACCCTGAAAAGGAGGCCCAACGCAAATCATCAGGAGGTTTGCGTATTACACAAAATTTCTTGAGAACTTTTTCAGCAAGACGGAACACTCGAGATATCCGCTAAAAAAGGGAGTGGCATATACATGGACCAAATTTGAAGATGTGAAATAAGTCATAGCACATGTTCGTGTCCGACGCTTCCATCCAAATCTCTCTACATACATTAGAGTTGATGCTAGTGTGCATGAAGTAGGAGCTACATGTATGCAATGAGAGCTGGCATCGAACTGTGAGGAAAAAGAAAATAACCTTTTTGTATGATGAATACAGTTTCCAAGGTGAGTAACATTTTGTCAGAATAAAACAAACAGGCTACAGAAATCGTATGGTTAAAGAATGTCCTCAGTCTTCATCACGAAACTGGAATCATATGCAACTAACGGATGGCCTAATCAAAAGTAACTGAACCAATAACTCCCTTTGGAATCAAATAGAAAAAAAAGTCACTGAGGCAGCCCCCCACATGGATGAAGGCAGGGGTGAAAATTTCAAGTGGCACGCTACTAGCCAGCCATTAACATTCATGTTCCACCTCAATTCTATATGTAGAGACAACACACCAATGGCTAGTGGCAAGTGCAAATTGTCATCTTATATGAATGCATATCAATGCTGCAGCGGCACACAAAGGTTATCTTGGAGTCAATCTTACAAAAAAAGGTGTATGTGAAACGCACAGGTGATGGCCTTGCATGTACACTACAGATATTTAATTAGCCTTCTCAAATTGCGAAAATTCAAACAATTAAATCTTTATTTTGGATTAAAATCAAATCCATATAATTTTAGACAACGAAAAAGCAATAACAGACACATTAAAAATACTACATTTTGTACAGCATTTATGACTAAACAATTGATCAGAATATAATTGCAATAACAATCACTTACTACCACCAAATATCCTTCAGGTGATTTACAGATCCCTTACATCTTTAAAACATCAGATAAGAACATTCCAAAAATAAGGACCACGCCTATATCTTGTAAACTTAAAAGCGACTCCATATTGCACAAAACCCTTATTTTTTTATTTCTTTATTTCTTTATTTATTTATTTTTAAAATCAAGACCTAAGCTACTCATATATTGGACCAAACATTAATGCAATTACTGCGGTCTCCTGTTCCACAAAAACATTTCATGAATATGCTTCTCTTTCCAGCTACTGTTAGAAGTGGCAGTATACCAAACAAAAAACAAGTTAGCAAAGATCTTCAGATTGTCAAGGAGAAATGGGTAAATACAATCTTACTGTAGGTCTACAAAATTCAATCTCTGCCCACATTTACTCTTCGTTTCACAGCAAGGAACGCATAGTCTGCAAAGAAGCTAGTTTGTCCCCAGATTGTAAGACTTACCGAATTGCAATAAGTGGATAACTACAAGACGAGCACCACTACAAAGCATCGAGATACTAGGAGGAACTACACAACATCGAGAGACCAGGAGGAGACTGGGAGAAGAACAAGTACTTCCCCATGGTAACGTTCTTTCGACTGGATGTTCCTCCCACATATTCCTCATCTTATGTTATTTCCATATCTAGCCTCAGCTGCTTCAGACATTTTTTCCAGTAGATGGCGCTGCGCGTCGATGTCAGTCGACTCAATGTCCCACGGAGGTCTCTGTCTCGATGGCATGAAGTGCATGCAGCGACCGTTGGCTTCAGTTCCATTTTTAAAGCATGTACATGATATCCTACACCGACAGTTACTCCTCCTGACAGAGCGAAGACTGCAATAACATGGAAAAATTCTTCTGTGGGGTAGGTTGGGAGGGGCAATGAGGAATACGTGGGAGGAACATCCAGTCGAAAGAAGGTTACCATGGGTAAGTAACTTGTTCTTAAAATGGATTGTGTCCTCCCACGTATTCCTCCTCTTATGATCTCCCAAGCAGTGAATGTATACCTGGAGGAGAGAGTCAGAATTTTCATACTCATAATAATGATCATAGGTCTGTGTGCACAAAATGTAGCACTGCCTTTCCAAATATACCTTCCCGGCTTGAGGAAGAGTCCAGATTACAGTGTTTGGTAAGAGTGTGTACGGACGACCATGTGGCTGCCGCACAAATATCTTTAATTGGGACACCCCTCTGTAATGCAGAGGAGGTAGCCATACCCCTGGTCGAATGAGCTCTAGGACCCTTACGGGGCATCCTTTCCTGCTAATCTGTAGCATTCAGATAACCTAAAATGATCCAGCTTGACAAAGTTTGTTTTCAAATTGCCATGTCAAACTTGTGGGCCGTCTAAGCTACAAAAAGTTGGTCATAGCATTTTAGACATCTTGGAGATGCTGAAATGTCAGTGCACGCCTTGGATCAAGCCTGTGTAACCTCATCTTCCTTTCCAGGATGAGGAAGAGAAAGAGAAAGAGAAAAAAATGAAGGTATCATTTTCTGAGTTAAATTGAACTCAGGCACAATCATAGGCAAGAAGGTCGGCTTCACCTTAAGGACCTCCTTGTCCTTATAGAAGATTGTATAAGGAGGCTTGCAGGACAGGTTCACTCACTTTTCGGACTGATGTAATGGCCACTAAAAGGATGGTATTTAAAATTAACAACCTTAAAAGGGACGGTATGGATAGGCTCAAAAGGAGCACACATTAGAAATCTCAACACCAAGTTGAGGTCCAAGTTGGGACTTCAAATGGGGGGGGGTGGGGGGAGGGGGGGGGGAGTATTTGTCAGTCCCCTTAAGAATTATATCACAAGAGGGACCTTGAAGAAAGATACCTCTTCAGAGGAGCACTTAAATACACAGAGCTCTGCAAGATGCCCCTTAATTGTACCAACCTGGAGCCCCAAGTAAGCTAAGTGTAATAAAAATTATAACACCCAAGGCATAAAATAAGCGGTATCGCATCGCAATTTGCGATAAGATACCGCTGGTTTGCCTTTTAATTTTGAAATCATGTCGCAGCAACTGCAATTTGATATATGGCACCAAGCGCAAAGCTTAAAGGCACAGATTACTGTGCCTTTTTATTTAAACTCTGCACTCAGTGCACCGACAGTGTGCAGGCAGAAGCTCCCAGGCTGGGCTAATTACACTGTATCAAATGTATGAGCCCAGCCCGGGTGCGGCGTTAAAGTCACGTGGATACGAGACTATGAGACTACAGCAGGCGCACCCGAGCTCCACTCACAGACCCGGCTTCAATCCAAGGTAAGGAGTCATGCTGGGGTGCTTGGCTGTGCCTTCTGCAAGCCCCTTGATTGCGGGCGGGGTGCAGGGGGGGTCTTTGCTCACTATCAGGGTCACACAAGAAACGCTGCACTTATTTAGATAACAGCGTCTGCGGTTTAAGGGCTGGGGCCTCCAGCTGGGGTCCACGGAGGGTGATAGAGGCCCAGTGTTGCTAGCGTGGTGCCCAGACAGCAGAGCTGCTATTGAAGCAGCCAGTTTGGGGCCTAAGCCAGAGTGTGCGGCAGGAGGCCGCCCCAACGCGCCTCTTAAGCCTTCCGAAGTGTTTGATCATGGCTGCCCCATGTGAAGGGCACGGGGCCGGCTTGCGGTGCATGGGTACACCGCCAGCTCTCTCTGCGGCAGCTTCAGGCGGTGTGCGGCTGTCCTTCTCAACTCCGCCCCTCTCCTGTGCAGTGCTTTGCAGTGGTCCAGGAGAGATAGTATGCACTACTCAAATGGCCTGACGTAATGAATAAAGTGTGACCCCCGGGCTCCTTCCCATTCTCACATGACGTCTTCCTTTCTTCCCCTACAGTGCTTTGAACGTGCCTCTGTGGGGGCTTAAGCGGCAAGGAGTACATTTAAAATATATTCACACAAACATTCCGCAGTATTGGTAAAAGCCGAAGCAAATAGGTCGTAGCACACTGTAGGGTGGTGACAGCCACAATACTGATACGTACTTGTGACAAAGGGTCGTAATGTGACAGACAGATTTCATTGGTGGATGAAGGCAATTTGGCATTGGGCAATTTTATGCGGCAGTAGACAGTGTAAAGTCAGATTAATATCACTGTCCAGTTAAGGGAGTGTCAGTATGACTCATACATGGCCAGCCACTCAAGGCCCTGCAGTCACTGAGCAGCGAATATGCAGACCGGTGGAGTTAAGCATCCCTCGGCCTAAGCAGTGTCATTCCTCCATTTAATACCACAATTGTGAAATTAAAAACATTGTTCCCACAAAACCAAACAAGATTACCTTGTTAAAACCAAGCAAAGCACAGGTCATCTTAATGTCGCCACAAGTTTACTGCACTAAAAAAAGTGCATTACTAAGAGAGCTGCAACTTAGCTGCAATGGAAAACGAGCTGCAAAGCAAAGGGCCCGACTCAACGTGTTTTTCAAATGGATGCACCCATTGAAAAAAACGCCTTGCGAGTCAGGCCCAAAGTTTGCTCTTTTTCAAAGGCAGCTGTGGTGCAAACTGGCTCCAGTGCAACTGTGCTGTGATGCAGAATTTGCGATTGAATGCATGGTGGGCAGAACTGGAAGTGAGGGAATCGCAAGGCTTGCTGAAAAGTGAAGCGTGCTTCGGTGCAAAGTGAGATGCGGTCAGATGTGTACTGCGATAGGAACTGTGCTGCCATGCCAAAGTTATCCCTAATGTAGTGCTATGCAAAGTGTGGTTTTGAGCACATTGGGGAGCAAAGCAAGCTGCCCTGCATTGCAAGTGGCACTGCAATGCAAACGGTGCTGCTGTGCAAACTCCACTGCAATGCAAGCGATGCTGCTGTGCCGCCAATGGCTGCTGACGGGCGGGGCTGTTCGACAGCTAGGTGACCTCTACAGAGAGGGAGTCTTTGCATCGCCTGTGCTCGGGGTTGTAGTGGTGACGAGTGGGGTGTCACTGGTCCCAGTGGATGGACTGCAGAAGCCCACGGCGTGAATGATGTGTGCGAGGAGGCCACTGGATCCCATAGTCCCATAACTTCTGGGTAGAGGACACTAGAAAGATGGACTTTCTCTGCCTTGATCATATCTTAATCCCTTTTCAGAGGTAAACCCACTTACTCTGCAACTCGCGACTAATAAATGTGTGGTGTGTGCCATATGAATGGTTCATATTATTTGCACGATGGGTAGCACCTAGATCGGTGAAGCCTCTTCTCCATCCATCTTATAAAGTTAGTGCCCCAATGCCGTAGGCAGGGGAGAAATGGGCGAATGAGGGTCTGACTCAGTAAGGGCCCTCTGCCATGCACAGAAGGGGACTGTGGAGCACATATGTGTTACAAGAGAAAGCTAGCGCCTAGGATGTGGAGAGAAAAGCAAGCACCCCACGTGCCAAGATGGTGCATTCAGCATTACGCTTTGCATATTTAGACTGCATATTTAGCATTTTGTGAACATTAGAATGCGTCACACGCACTCTGCAGGACTCTCAAACCTAGGTGTAGCCTCCACCTTTGTCTGTTGTATGTTGAAACGCACTCATTGCGGAACCTAGGCCTTTCTCCCACTGTACAGGACTCTCAATTCTAGGTATATCCCCCCCCTTCTCCGTCTACTGTACGGGAAATGTAATGTATTGTGAAACCTGGGCCTCTCCCCCATTCTACAGGATTCTCGAATCTAGGCGCTTAGCCAAACTGCGAAGGTCAGCTGTGAGACATACAACCCACTAATCAAAAATGCTCAAAATGTCTGCATACTTAACTCATACAAAAACCCACACAACTACCTCTCGCACAGCAAGCCGTACGCACTTCACCACACTGCAACAACACATAAGCCGCACAAACAGCACACAAGGACTGACATCTATCCGTTACTCTTACCGAAGCTCAGCACATGGTGCATACCCAACGGACCAATTCCGTTGATGACAGTGCGCGGTACAAATACCTTTAACATTATATAACACTGCAAACTGGCAACATGGGGCAGTTGGTGGGGACATCCATGAGGCTCATGACAGTTATCAACTGAAAAGGTTGAAAGGCCCCCCCCCAACGCTGTCCCTGATTGCAGGGCTAGTTAGCAAGTGGCTGGCAGTAATATTTCTCCTACCCATTCCGATCGGACACATATTTCCAGCCACTTAAACACATTGCTGTAGGTAATCAGTTGCTCTTCGTCCGTTTTGTATACATTTGAATGCGTCTGTAGAGGAAGATAGCAGGCAAGAGGCCTTCACATTGACTTTTACAACAAAGGAAGAGTTACCTGAGAGGTATGAAAAGCCTAGCCCATCTTTTTATACAAAAAAAAAACAGCTTTTGTGTTTGGTGCCATGGCAGCGCTTTATGAGAATGGAACAATATTTAAAAGGCTTTTTGCAAGCAGGCTGTGTTATGGGGCTGTCACTTGTAGTCTTATATTCATGGTGTACCAAATACTCCCCGAAAGGCGCTTGCTTCGAGTGATTTGTGTTCTTTGCAAATAAACATCCATTTTGTGGTTCTTGAAACACAAAACAAATGTGTACTAATTAGAGTTTGGAAGGTATGTGGTAAGTTGCTTAAATGGCTGGCAAATTCTTGCTTCACTGCTTAACCAAACTGTGATCCTGAGCAAATCATTTGACCCAACCCAGCCACACCAGTGTGCTGGCAAGAACAGAAATGTGCATTATTTTTCCATAGGCAGTGTGGGTGGCCTGTTGGGCATTACATTGCACAATGTGCTGCTAACTTGCCACTACCACAATGCCGGCGAGTCATAAAAGATGTGGTGCCTGTGTGCCATAGGTTTAGAGAAGAGATTTGACCTCTTGGGCATCCTGATGATTTTTCTGTCGGCTTTTAGGTGTCTGGGACGGCACTCCCCCTTTAGATCATTTATTTTGATCTTTTAAATCATCTCCATTTTTGTTGACTTGCAATAAGCCAGACCACAAATGGATGATTACATGTTAACTTGCTGGGCCCATTTGTCTCACAGATGAGACTTTACAGCACTAGTAACTGGTAGGTGCTGCATAAGGGCCTCACTGACCTGGGAAGACCAAGAGACTGGCATCTGGGCATTTGGTTCTGCAGAATAAGATAACTAATGTCGCCATTTGTCACAAACTCCTTGTAGCGGCCGTCTTCATCTTGACAGTTGCTTGCAACCGTTTTATGCCAAACACTAGTTAAATGAAACTCGATAATAAAATAAAAATGAAACACGCACAATTGCATCTCTGTTGATGTCTTGTTGACAATTTGATGGACATTGCACTATGCACCACTGACTGCTGCATGACACCGCTGCACAGAGCCTTCAATTGAAAAATGTTTTCAGAGCTTTTTTTTTTTATCAGATCTATTGATGTGGTCCATTCATGCAGCGAACCTTTACATTTTACAGAAACTCATTGCACTAATGTATTACTTCATAAAGGTACATATAAATGCTGTATTGTTGCTAATTTTATGTCTTGGGGTAAAACTAACTTCTGGTGACATTTAAAATAGGAGTACAAAATTGCTAATCAAATAAGTTTATTTGCTAATCAAAAAAAAATGTATTAGCAAATTCTGCTATTCAATTTTTGAAAACGAATTTATGCCTTGAACAGCATACGTGTATTGCATGTAAATGGATCTTCATTATCCCTGCACCAGCTGCAAGCTTTGTTCCAACGGCAGCGGTCAAAAGACTTTGTTGCTGGCCTTCTGGCCCAAAGCAAACACGTTGAGTCTTCCGGGAGGTCCCAATCCTTGGATCTCAACCCCTCAGAAACCACGCATTTGTATTTTGTATTACTTTATTTGTATAGCGCGCCTGGCCCAAAGGCATCTGGGCGCTTATCTTGAGTTACAATGACAAAAATTACATATTAAAGAGTATAGAAGGACAGGCATGGTAAAGAATACAGAAAATATGTACAGTACATAATAAACAAAATAAGGGTGTAGAATATATATACAGTCAATGTTACAGAATTAGATACAGGTTATATGCACATTATTACAAACAAGGTGTAGGGCGGACAATGGCCGCAGGAAGGTGCAGAGTCATTCAGTGGGAGGATTGCCGAGAACTATGGTTTGGCTTTATGCTTGAAGGTGTGGAAGGAGGGTAAGGAGGGTTCCGATCTAAGCGGGTTGGGCAGATTATTCCACAGTTTGGTGGCTAGGACCAGGAAACTAATCCCGCCAGCTTTCTGAAGCTTGAACCTGGGAAGGTAGAGGCAGTAGGCTTGGGCGGATCTCTGTGGTTGTGTAGAGGTGTGGGGTGTAAATTGGCTAGCCAAGTAGTTGGTGAGACACTTGTGGGTGTGAGCGAGCGTTTTCAGGGAGATTCTCTGAGCTACTGAGAGCCAGCGTAAATTACATCTGGTGTCAGAGATAAGCTGATTCCTGGGAATGTTTAGGGCTGCCCTGATGGTGTTATTCTGTGTGACCTGAAGTTCCTTTAGGTCACGTTGGCTCGTCCCTAAATAGAGGGCATTACAATGGTCAATCTTAGACATAAATGAGTGTTCTAGCTGGGATGGTGCAATTAGCAGAGGTGAGCAATGGTTGGAATCTGTAATAAGTTTGCACATGTAAGCGGAGGCTGAGATTATAACATTAGTTTGTCTGGACAGGGATAGGGTAGAGTCGAGGTAGATGCATAATGTTTTAGTGTCATTCGAAACCTTGATGGTATTGCTATCGATGGTGAACGACTTGAATGAGGGATCAAGTTTATTGAGACGATAATGGGTGCACAGGATGAGGAGCTCCATCTGATCGTCGTTGAGGCAAAGTTCATGTCGAGCTATCCAAGCCTGAATGACCAGATAGACGTCATTCAAGAATTTTGTGTCTGCTGTATGGTCTCTGGTGATAGGGATGAGTATCTGGGTGTCATTGGCGTAGTTCGTATAGGAGACACCCAGATAGTCGAGAACATCGAAGAGTAGTTTAATAAACACATTGTATAGTGTCGGCGAAACAAGATCCCTGAGGGACGCCGCAGAGAACGGGTGAAGGCTCAGCAAAGGCTGAAGAGGAGAAGACCCGCATAGATCTATTATCCAGCAAGGATCTAATCCAGGAGGTGGCAGAATCCGAGAAGTGGGCAGCTGATTTGAGATGCTGGAGGAGGATTTGGTGGTTGACCAAGTCGAAAGCTGCCGCTAAATCAAGTAGTAGTAGAAGGGCCAATTTCCCCTTGTCTTTCAGATCTTCAATTTGAGTCTTCAAATCAATGAGGGCAGTTTCGGTACCGTGCCTAGGCCGGAAGCCAGATTGCCTGAGGCCCAGGAGTCTTCGATTCCAAGTGCTGCTGGATCTGTAGATAGGTGGCACAATCCAATATTTTGAGCAAAAAAAAAAAGAAAAACAAACAAAAAAAAGTACAGTTGTAATGGGTCTGTAGTTGGTGCGTATGCTCAGGTCAAGGGTGAGTTTCTTGAGAAGGGGGATGACCCAAGCATCCTTAAGGTTATACGGGATGATGCCTGTGTCGAATGACAAATTTATGAGGGCAGTGATGAAGGAGGCTAGTTCGTAAGTGGCCTCCTTGATAACAGGGGCTGGGCACATATCACCTTGGCAGGGTTTGAGTTTGTTGATGATGTTTTCAACCTCTGTGATGGTAAGTGGTGAGAAACTGAAGGATTTGTGAGGGATATGGGTGGTTGTGCGAGCAGAGGGGTTAGATAGATAGTTAATCTGAAGGCTATTTTGTTTGGCGTTAATTTTGGATTGAGTGTAGCGATTTTGCCGAGGGGCGCTTTACACCATGTGCTGTCTTTATTGCAGGTGCCAGGAGGAGTTACGGGCGATTCAAGTTCTTTCAAAATCGAGCTCTTTGGTGTTGGACTCTGCTTGAATAATACACTTGTTAGAGGTATGTTTTTTCACTCGGAAGATAGCGTCTTTATAGTTGAGGGAAGCTATAGTGAGGCTGTCCTTGTTGGCGTCAGAAGGATGGCTTTTCCAACGGGCTTCAGCGGTTTGCTTTTCTTTACATAACACTCTCAAGTGTGGCATGAACCACAAGCTGAGGTGTGCGTGTGGTTTAGGTTTCCTTAGCTTGATTCAGGCAATAGCATTCATGGCTTGGAGCATGGTGTGGTTGAAGAGGTCAACTAACACTGTGGGGTCCGAGCACGACAACGATACATTGTTCAAGATAGGTAGGATAAGTGAGAGTAGCTTTTCGCTCGTCATCTCCCTTTTGTTTCTAGTATGAATGGGGGGAGCAATGTCCCGTTTGAGGCATTGGTCGTTGGCTTTGATATTGAAGGTAATCGTATGATGGTCTGACCAAGCGCAGGGTAGGTCAGACTGTAGATAAATACTACAGTTTAAGTCGACTAGCCAGTCGAGAGTTCTCCCCTTTGAATGGGTGGGTTCCTGGATGCGGTGGGAGAAACCCAAATCGGTTAGAGAGTGTAGGCAATATCCATTGCTTTGGGGTCGTTAGAAGCCAAGGTTGAAGTCACCAAGTAGAATAATTTGAGATTTAGTCTTAGTCAGTGAAGGTAGTGACAGGTCCAGGTGGCCTATAGATGAGGTGCAGGGTAGCGGTTTGTTTGGGTTGGGTGAGATGGGAAGATTGACTGATAGTAACTCGGCTGATGGGATCTGTCGATTAGGGTGACTAAGGCCGATGGAGTTTTTGTGAATAAAGGCGACACCACCACCTTTTGACTGATTGGTGTTGCCTCGCATCCGATGATAGTGTAGCCAGTGGGTATGGCGACGGCTAGTAAAGGTCCAGAGGCTGCATGTAACCAGGTCTGTGTTATGGCCAGGAAGTCAAGATCTTGAGTTGTGATAAAGTCACCGATGTCCAAGGCATGAGCAGAGAGGGACTTGGCGATGACCAAGGCACCCGTGACCAGCGTTTCTTTGGGGCTATGAGAGGTGAGGTCAGGCATAGTCGGGGAGAGGTGTATCTGTGCGGGTAGTGGTGATTTCGATGTGGTAATGAGCTTCAGTGAATGGTGGACTGTAGGAAGGAATGTAGAACCTAGTCCGATGGTCCTTAGGTGCAAGGTGCATGGTTGATTGGGTGTGGGCTTGGTAGCAAAGTGTTCCAGCCATAAGGCGGGGGAATTCATATATGGGTTGGTGGGTAGAGGTGTGTAAGTTGTCAATGTATCGCTGCTGTGGTGCGAACCGGTGGCAGAGGCAGGGGTGGGCGCTCTCTGGAAGAAAGCGCAATTGTAGTTAGGGCAGCTGGCCGGATTAGACATGGTGAGATTCAATATCTTAAAGGAGGTGGGCTGGGGTGGAAGGGCGCTTTGGCTGTGGGCGAGTGTCTAGGCTAGGGGGGGTTGTCATGACGAATAACAGTGCAGTGTTAGGTGGTGCATACACATAGTGAGCTGCGGTATGGGAAGGAAGTAGGCATGAAAAAGAGGACGCAGTACAGAGTTAACAGTGGGGACAATTACAAAGTATACGCGCGAAAGTGTAAGAGAAGTAGTGCTCCGACGTCTAATAGTGCACATACAGCAAACAGAACTCGGTAGGATTGTGGCAGGAAGCGGAACAGTATAATCTAGTAGACATGTGGGGTGACTATGGGTTAGCAATATGTAGCAACGTGGAAACAGGTAGCTAGGTCTGTTCACATTAGCGCACAGAACACAAAGGAAGGGGCAGCCAGATGCATTTGCAATACTACAAATATGCGCATCAGTGGCAACAGTTTTACAACGCAATGAGGTTATTGTTCAAAATAGTGTGAAGTAGTACTGCAGTAGTATATGCATCAGTGGCAGCGGATATACATCGCGATGAAGTCATTATTCAAAATAGTGCAGAGTAGGCCAATGCAGGGTAGCAGCAAGAAGCCAAGTCTGTTCAAATTCGCACAGGGTAATCAGATACGAGTATTCATAATATTGGAAATGCATTTGAAGCAGTGGTTATAAAGCACATATGTTAATGTTCATAATTTTGCAGATGCAGCACAGGCAGAGGGTGTACAACGCTGTAAAATTGCTAATTCGAAATGGTGCAAAGGCCACGAAATGCAGTGGTTATTCGGTCAGTAAGATCACAGATAATTGAGAGCAGCGTTGCGGCGGCAAAGGTCATACAAAGTGGTAAAGGCAACAGGTAAATGTAACAGGTCTCACGGTAAGGTAGTATTACAAGACAGCTCTCCTGCGGAGGACTAGTCAGACTAGAAGGAACAAATCGCACTAGGCAGTCAATATGAGGGCGTGCAAGTACAAAGTCGAGACGGGGGCAGGTCACAAATAATGCCCACATTATTAGCCATGATGTAATGATTATACACAGAGATAGAGTACCAGAGAGAAGTTGGATATCGTGCGTTACGCACTGCGGGACCGACTTTGAAGGTCCTCTTTGTAGAAGACGTATTGGAGGGAAGATTAACATGTCCAGTAGGTCCGGGTACCATGTCCTATTGGCCCAATCCGGAGCAATTACGGTCATGGATTTCCTGAACCTACTGATGACTTGAGGAATGACAGGGATTGGAGGAAACACGTACAAGAGTGGAAACTCCCAACCCACTATGAACGCGTCTCCTAGAGCTCCTCTTAGAAGAAATTCCCTTTACAAGTACCGCTCGCACTTCCAGTTGACACCGGTTGCAAACAGATCCACTTCCTGAGCTAGTTCCCACTTGTGGAAGACTGTGCTCTGCCTGCTCAGAGCGTCCACCGCCGTATTCTCCACTCCGGCTAGGGGAACTGCTGATAGGGAGATACATTCTTGAATTGGCCAGTACCAGAGCTGCATTGCTTCTCTGCACAGTGGTAGTGAACCTACACCTCCTCTCTTGTTGAGATAGTACATGGCCACTGTGTTGTCCATCATTATCAGGACATTCTTTCCCTGCACAGAGGGCAGAAAGGCCTTCAGCGCTAGTCTGATTGCCCTCAGCCCCAAAAGGTTGATATGTAGTTTGGACTCAAATAAATGAATAAATAAAGGCAATGCAAAAGTGGTAGTGCAGCCAGCAAGTGGCAAGTGCAAGATTAGTCACATAGGGTATATCTGATAAGTGCAGAGGAAGAGTGGGGGACTGTATGGGTACAGATACAGAACACAGTGCAATGAGAGGCCCAGAGACAGTGCAGGAGGGAGGCAGGGTGAGCAGGTACCTGGGCCCAAAAGGACAGAGGGTGTCCAGGTGCACAGTGCCAAGAGAGAAAAACAGGTCAGCAGGGGAGAAGAGGGGCAAAGGCAGAAGCAAAGAGTTAGGTCTTGAGGTGCTTCCGGAAACGGATATGGTTCTCCTCAAGTTTCAAGTGGCCGGTAGGCTGTTCCAAAGGGAGGCTCCAGCCGAAGACAGAGATCTGCCCCCAGCTTGTTTCTTTGAAAAACGACTGACCCTGAGGGAGTTAGAGGTAGAGGAGCAAAGGGCTCGAGAGGGGAGGTATTTGGGGAGGGATAGTTGAAGGTGTTTTGGACCCATGCCCCAGAAAGCCTTCTGGACAATGCAGAGGGTTTTAAATTTAATCCTTGCATCCACTGGATTGGATAGGTTTTACTTACCGTGAGGTAGTCGATTGCCATCCTAAAATAAGAGTTATTGGTTATCTCAATCTGTGTTTTGCTGATCTGAAAAGCACCTGTAATAGAATATTATATCCTTAGGTTTTACTCACCTAGTACAACTGTGGTTTATCACAAAAAGAAGTTATAGGTTTTTACTGTATCTAGAATAAAAGTGTTCCGAAAAGTATACTGTCCAGTAGGTTTACTAAGTGATTTCTTGCTGAGCCTCACAATACAACTGCTAGGGTTTACTACCCTTATATTACTGAAAGCAATCTAAAAAATAACTATTGCTTTTACTTCCCTATAACTCCTGTTAGGTGTTCCAAATTAGGTTATATGCTTAGGTGTGTGTACCTTCAAGCATAGTGTGTTTTTCTATAATGTGTTTATATTATATGTGATAGTACTCATTTCCCCACAAGATTTAAATAAACCATTTATTTTTACAATACATAGTGTTTCAGTGTTTCTTTGGACCATATGTATTACAATTTCTTTGTACTGATTCTACAGCTCTCTCGCCCTCCTAAAATAAGCCTTGCTGCTCTGTCTACACTACCATGAACTCTGGTGGCACAGCCTTATACTAAGAGTGGAGTCTTGTACTATCTCAGTTGAATGGCTTTACTAAGCCCTTAGTTGGACTTCAGAAAAACTGTCCTAGCAGTAACAAGTGCCCTCTACCTTTTGACATCACATCCAAAGTGCATTGCTTGCAGGAAAAGGAGGGGACAGGGAAAGGAAGAGAACCCCAACAGAAATCAAGTTAGCATGACCCCTCTCCAGGCATGCCTTGTCTCACCGGCTATTTTAACTCCACTCTTCTCATGCTGGCTGGCTTCAAAGGCATTCCAGTTATCAGCACCCTGGTGTGAGGCTGGCTTTGTTATGGTTAGTGTTGCCTTTGAAGCCCCACATCTAGGAGTCCTCTTGGGGGAACTTCCAATGCCCTGGGGAAAGGGGTGTCCCTCCTTTCTCGGGAATCAAAGGAGGCAGCATCCAAGCTATTGTTCTACAAGGCAGCTATGGAACATTTAGCCTAGCCGCCAATATACATCAGTATGGTCAGATGTGAGACCCGCTCACAGAGTTGGCACTGGTATATCAGATTGTTGTGGCTTAATAATTGTGCACTGTTATCAGTCACCATACCACAACCAGGTGTGGCGTATATGTAGAGATTTACACACCACCAGACTGATTAAGGCAGACAATTATACAATTTAGAACCGAGGTGACGAAGTTAAATTGCTACCTTTGCCTGCAGATACTATGTGTCCCAGCAGCTTTCAGGATGCACATGTGACTTCTGATCCTGCTCTGTACCACTGCAGAACTGGCACAATGACATCAAAACACCTAGAAACACTTGCATACAGGGGCATTATAAATGACTTATCATATCAGCCAACTGGTTGCAGCATGGAACCACTATAATTTTGATTACCTGCATCATTTTATATTTATTTTAAAAAAGCTTGGGCTTTCACACCTGCACCAGATGGCATTCTGTCACACTTCCTTACCGTAATTTTACAAAGTTTACTTCAATTACCTGGGAGTCCATGTTTCCCAAAAGGAAGGTGGCGAATCCAAGTAGAGATGAATATCATAGTCCTATCCAAGAAAGGGGTCAGGAAGGACAAACTGTTTTTTCAAAAAGATCTGGTGGCCTCACCCTTTCGGCCGCACCCTTTCTGCCAACTTAGAAGTTCATCATTGCAAAACTCTTTTTGCAGCCTTCTCTGGGGTCGAGATAAGGGTGCTAAGATATAACTGCTAAAAATGTTATTGCCACTTCCCAACCAGTGCACCCAATGTCCCAATGAGATTGTAACTGGGCAATTATGGCAGAGGGGCTGGGCCTAGGTTGAAACCAGTATTGTACTGGGTTAAATTATGGGGCTCTCCATCTTTAAGCAAATAAAAAGCAGCCATGCATGGAAGATGAATGCGACTATTTGGGGGAGCTGGGGGGGGGGGGGGGGGGGCACACTCCCATTATGTGAACAAATTCGAGAAAGGAGTTCAACCGTGGGTATATACTAAGTAAGAATTATCAGAAAGTACTAACAAAGCAAGTAAACTTGCTATTAAAAAGCAGTAACTTATGATTAAATCTCGGGTATTATGAACAATTCTTCTGGCAGAATGTACAGCAAAGTGGAAAAACACAGATACTAGAGGAAATTGCTGCAAGTTGTGCCCAGACACCAAAGAAAACATGACCCATTTCCTAATATTTTGTCAGAAATTCATTGAGAACATAGCTTGTTCTGCTGTTTCGTAGCTGCAACCTAACCACCAGAGTTACAATTTTTGTTTGTTGCATGGTTAATTTAAGCATCGTCAAGCATGGACAATTATATTGTTCTCCAAATGTTATGTATGCACCAGTCACTTTGAGTTAAACTGTTCAGCTTCCTAGTGGAGATATGCTTATGTAAATCTGCCTGAAGCAGATCTTTTTTTTAATGATGTATGGATATTTTTTATGCTCAAAATAAAGCTTGTATGTACTACTGGAAGGTATAAAATAAGCAGTGTTGCATAGCAATTTGCTATGCAATTCCATAGGTTTGATAATTGTTAGGCAGAAACCTGTGCAGTTCCCTCTGGGACCACTGCAAACGATTTAAGACTACAGGCGTTTGGCAGTAAACCCACTTGGTAGCAGTCTGTACCACACAGATTCACTTAGTAGCTGTGGCTGAGCAGTCAGACTTCCCTCAAGAAGAGTTAGGCAGTATACAGAGTATTCACAATAGGTCAAAAGAACTCAGTAGAACAAGCAAACACTGACCAGAGCTTGGTGTAAAAGAGATATAACACACTGGCACTAATATCAAGCAGTCCAAAGACACGGTCACTAAAAGATATACACTCCCTTCAACGATTAGTTAGACAAGTCTTAAGTAAAGCAACACTTATTTTCAGATATCGGTGAGCGCTTAACGAAGATGGCACTCTAATCAATCGTTTTAAAAGGGAGAGAAAGGCAGAGCAAAGATAGAAACAGATCCCAACACTTTCGGAAGAACACAGTAGGAGAAGAAGGCAGGTTAAAACCATAAAGTCAAAGTTAACAAGGCCGGACCCACTTTAAGAGGCTCCGGTCGAAATGTGTCTAAGGTCACACGGTTCAAAGTGCCCAAAAGTCTCGCAAATCGGTTCAGAAAGAGTTGGACCAAAAGAAAGGGACCAGTTAGATGGTCAAGGCGGCCAGCCCAGTCCAGAAAGTTAAGGGATTATTATTACCTTGTAGCAATCTTTAGAAAGGGAGGCCTGGCGGACACGGTACCTTAAAGTGGTGAGAATACTCCAGCGGGGGCAGTTGTTCCTGGCAGCGGATGCAAGTCGGTGCTTCGTCCGGGGGAAGAGGGGATCTCGTCGGGGAGGAAGACAGGAGTCCGTTGCACTGCCAGGGAAGAAACCAGCCGCAGAGTTCTCAGTTAAAAGGAGCGGTCCTTTTATTCGCGGTCCAGGGGTAAGTGGCTATCCGGTTGCCGGGGTGCTTGGCACGGGCAATTCGACCACAAGATGTCTTGGGATGCGAGGAAAAGAAGGTAAACTGGTTGTGCCCACCAGTCAGGGGAAGAAGACTCTCCAGCCGGGAGATCTTCTCTGTCGTTGGGAAGTGGTGAGTCGGTTCCGCAGGGCTCCACCGGTGGTGTCGTCGTAGCAGGTCGGCTCAGCTTCTCCCTCGTCGGATTTTCAGGTCCTGTGGCGACTTCTAAAGTTCCAGTCCCAAAAGCCCTGCTTTTATGCAGCACACCCCCATTCACTCAGCCTAGCTGTCAATCAAACATGCTAAGTGGTGTCACACAAGATTGCGACTTGAGTTACCAAGGTAACTCAGTCGAGGGTGCCTAAACCCCATCCCACACCCCCTGTGGTACCCAGACGGAGTGGCACCACTTTTGGAGGCTTCTGTGGAGAAGCCCGCCAAAAAGTGGAACAAAGGGCTCGACTTGGGTTGGAGTCACAGAAGAGAACACAAACGCCATTTTAAAATCAAGTTCTGGCAAAAAATACCAACCGGCGAATTAATATTAAATAAATAAACCGGCGGTATGTTCGAGGCTATGAGAATTAAATAATTAAAGTTGGTAGCCTCGAACAATGGGAAAATCCCCTAGAGATATATTTGCGGTCGAATATAAAAAGTAGTATCTACTGCCACCAGGCAAAACTCGATCAGGGCGGACGGAGACGTGCCCCCTCGAATAACAGACAATCGAATTGCCCCGACCAGTACGTCCACAATATGATGGTTTGTACTGGTTTCTGTTCATAATTTGGGACTAGTAAAGCCAATGGTGACTTTACATGCCCTGGGAGACAGTAGTCAGTCCCAGGGTATGGAGTCTATGATGGGGTGTCACTATGACACCCCTGTGTCACTGCACTGAGGGTGCTGTGTAACACATATAGTAAAAACACGAGACCCTATGGAGTAAAAGACCCCATAGACCATAAAACACATTAACAGTCAAAGGAACCCCTCAAATCATGTACAAGAGTGTGAGGAAAAGAGACTCACTCTTGGCAGGAGAAAAAAAAAACTCCAGAAATCCAGCAAAGTTGCTGGGGGACTCACTAGGTTAGGAAATTCAGCCTAAACAGAATTCTCCCTAACAATAATTAAATTGACACTGGTGTAGCAAAGCTAGCTATTTAAGTTACCTCATTTAATGAAAGCAGAGCTGATGATATATGTCATTTATAACGCGTCTGCACATGTGTTTCTAGACGCAATAGAGAGACAGTGCAGCAGTAGCCCACTCTTAAGTGCCAAAAGCCTGTAGGGGAGTGCTCGGCAAGATTCATTTTTCTTTTTCAAACAATTGGAAACTAGAAGAAGGTACTTTTATTTAAACCAACTATATCCTGTCTGGCAAAGACCAGTATGTGTTAACTATATATTTTTTAAAAGACAGTTATGCAATTCCATTCCTAAAAATGTAAGCTGTTGCATAATGCACAAGTACAGTATTTCTACTGCAAAACACTGCATTGTCTCCATGCTTTACATTAAGGTTTAGATTGGTGTATCTAAATCTCACAGTGTCAACTAGATTTTAAATTTGTGTTGGGGAAGATGCAACATATTGACAACTGAACACCTTTGAAAAAAATACATCACCACAAAGTCAAATGCTTAGCCTTAGCTTACAAGCCTACTTCTGTTACCTCTCATGCACCTGTGCAACTGGTCCTCAATCCATGATCAGATGCCATAACATTCTCTCTCATCACCCTGTTGCTTTAGACCAGCTAACCTGAAAGTGAGATGGCCGCAAACTACAATATTCCACCTCGTTTGCCCAATTCCCTTGCTTGCTACACCATCCAATCTCCTTAGTCCCTTACTTGATTCCCGCTTACATAACGAATACACAAATCCAACTAGATGTTTAAGCAAAGTAGTAATCAATAGTTCTATCCAGTCTAGACATATACTGCAATACCATACTTGCAGGTAGATCCCAAAGCTCGCTTTACTCTATGATTATATTATATATTAGCTCCTGCAGGAAGAGCTGGCCAAACTGTTTTCAGAGCCTTTTTATCACATCTATTTATTTGTGTCCATTCATGTAGCCAACGTTCTACATTTTACAGACACTCATCCAGGGCGTGCAAAGTCTTTTTTCTCACTCGCACAGTCAAGTAGATTTTATAAAGGGCGAGTACCATTTGCAGGGGAGCTTTGAAACGTACATAACATATAGTTTGCAATAAAATGTCAAATAAACATTTCAGTGTGCATTAGTGGCTTCTGGGTAGCAGCATTGTGCCAAACGTGAAGCGGGTTTGTGGTGACATGCACCATTTTACAGAAAGCACATTTACATGTTTTGTCATCTGTTGCCATGTGTCGAGGTCATTTCCCTTACATCGAGTAGGTAAACTAAGTTACTTGACCTACAGCTATAGTAGACATTTTTAAAGAATGTGCAAGGCCCAACTCACTAAATGTCTTACTTCAGCGGTTCACAAAACTGCTTGTTTTATGTCTTGGGTACAGGTAACTTCTGTTGACATTAAAAATTATAGTACAACATTGCTAATCAAATGGATTTGTTTGCTAATCAAGAAACATTTCATTAGCAAACTCTGCTAATCCACGTTTGAAAACCCATGTGTGCCTTCCTACTGCCATCAAGACCGTTGAAAAAATGGGTTCCATTGCTGGTCCATTGCAAAGTTCTACCTAACGGCTGCAAAAACGTTGCTACCCTCATGGACAACATATGTGTGAAGTGACCACCAGTAGCGCAAGGAATTGGAAACAGCCTTTGCGAGTGTTGGGTTGTCAGAAGAAGTTTTCGACAACGGAGTTCACATAAAAGCTTGCTATATCGTGCACAAACACATTTCACTATAGGAATGGTAGTATAGAGATTTAAGATAAGTCTGAAAAATCAAGTGCAATGAGTGTTCAAAGTGGAATTTTAATCAAGAGTTTGTCGTTTTCCTTTTGTCCTGTCACATCACACAGCACAACAAGGACCATTACCCTTTCAAATGTATGCGGGGAGGGCTTCCCTCCACTGACATGTCGGATGGTTCAGTTCCAAAGGACAAACCTTTGAGAGTGATAAGAATAAGTAGCAGAGTCTTGACGGTAAGGTTAGTCAAAAAACAGGATAGCAAAATGTACACCAATGTAAAAAGCGAGGGAGGGGGCCCAAACCTAACCTTATTATTGGAGATGCCTGGGTTTGTTGTGTCAGACTGCCAAGTGTCATAACGGCGCGTGTTGTGCGTGTGTCTGTGAGGGTCAAGGTGGACTCCGTTGTGATTGTTGGAGGTGGCCTCAAGGGGTGTGGGGAGCCCGGTGTCTGGCATGGTAACTGTTGTGTGTCTTGCCATCCTACCCTGTTAATCCGTGTGGGTACCAAACCAAGGAACAATAAAGCTTACTGTACAATTTACCTATAGAGGACGCCTCTCCTTCCATTACAAAACCCAGCATGGTGGCAACAGATTTTCTAAACTCTGGTGGGTGAAGAAGTGCAGGATCAGCAATAGCAAACTAAATATTAGTGACAGGTAGAATGCGGGTCGGAAATGTGCATGCCTGAAGCACAATTATGTTTGTGCCACAGGAGAGCAGACCATGGTCTGACCTTACTTGCAGGGAGCCTTTGCAAAATCAGATAGGTGGTGGTAACCCTGCAGCGTCACCCTCTGTTTGGAACTCGCCTATTTCTGTTTATGGGAACAGGGGCAACATACTTGAACGCGCTCCCAGACCCAGGTTCAGGAACTGCATTAGGGCAGCGCTGGCAGGATTCACAGGCTATATAGCGTACGGATATATCTTAACGTTATCCTTATAAATGGATGAGATGTTGTACTCTTAGTTTGAGCGTAGGTTCAGTGACACATTATTTCATCGTTTGCTACCATGTCGGACACTTTGTCTTCTTAAAAGTTACATTGAATGAAAATGAGAATATCACCTCAGTGCTCTATATCTGCATATAACAAGGATTGCATATCCACCAACATGGATTCCAACATGCTCATTCAATTGGAGAAATGATTGTTCAGTCCTAGTTTTTACTTTGCATTCTGGTGCTTGTCGTTCTGGAATTCCTTATTATAAATGTAAGACTATGCGTCCAAGAAATACATTTAAAAAAGGGGAACATAGGCATGTATGTATGTACCGGCAAGATCTACAGTCTATCTGTGGGACATGGGGGTTCTTGTACCCACATCTAGAACGCCTCTGACAGGTGATTATATTTACACACGTGTGTATAGTTGGTTTTGTTTTTTAATATACTAGGTCCCGTCAGCAGGTGTCCTCATCGGAGGTCATTCAAGCGGGTCAAGTAAATAGGTGAACAGCCTTAGTTGGCGCAAGTAGGTGGCCCTGTAAGCAGCCATGATTGCAGAGGGACTACGGCCAGATTTAATGGATGGGACAGTTAGGCCCGATTAGAGTGAGGGAAAAAAATGGAATAAGGAATGGCTGAGAACGGTACAGATAAAGTGATAAATTAAAAAAACACAACCCCAGCTCACCTCTCTGATGTCTTGATCCACAGTGAGGGAGCTGTGCAAAGTGATGAACATGTCACTGACAGACATGATGACAGAAGAAAGAGTGGCAATGCCTCATGCACGATGGCGGAACAGCACAATTTCTGCCTAGTTTCAGCAGGGTAATCTCTAGCTCCCAACTGAGAAACGGACCTTAGCAACGCCCGGCTTCCTCCTCGTCACGTGAGCTGCACGTTACGCTCAGGCAATGTGCGTCCTATGTTAACCCACTGTGCGGTTAATGCACAGAACCTAACTCCGCCTCCACCCATGGCCTTCAGCACCGCGTGATCATTGCATGAGCGGGAACATAGGAGCTGCAGCTAATGCCATGCACAAGAGCTTTCGAGAGGACATTCTTACACTATTGCCGACGGCAGTGGCAACAAGTAAGTTCCCGGGCGATTTTGATAAACCTTGGAACTTCAAGTCCACTGCAGAAAGCTGAAATCAGTGCTTTGAGTAGATGAGAAATAGAGGGGACTCTAACAAGGAGGGCGCTGGGAGTGGCCTGGCCATCTTAAAGACCAGCAGTCAGACGTAACAATCAAAACTTTAGAAAGGTGTGTGTTTATAACATGTTTTAGTATCATGTTTGTGTGATATTTCTTAGTGTTCCTATTTATTTTGCCTTTAAACATTTCAAGTTGCATATATATGCTCTGTACAGTATCCTTGCCCTGTCCTGTTTTTTTTTTTTTTTTGCATTCTGGGACTTCTAGTTCTAGATGCTCCACTATAAATCCAGAAAGGCCAATCCCAGAGAGCACTAAAAAGGACTTTACTAGCAATCATCTGTTGAAAGGAACATGGCACATAGGAAGGAACAGGGCACTAACTTATAAGCGATCCCTTGCAATGCATCGCGCAAAGGCATCTCCACTGACCCCCAGTTCATCAGTCACTGTATTCCTGTGTCTCTTACAAATGAATGTATTTTGACATCTTTCTGCAACAATAGTCACAAGAGTGTTATTGGAAATATTTTCTCACATGCACAGAACAGACAGTTGATAAGCTCTGCTTGAAGTCCTCATTGCTTCACAATTTATTAAAACACCAACATGCATTTTGTTTTAAAATGCAACCATTTAACGGCAGAAAACACTAAAATGTCCGTAAATAATAGAGGGATGACAGAGATGCGAGATGCCGTAGATGTCTACTGGGACACTGGTTTGAGAATGAGGAAGGGTGTAGGAGCCACAGGCCTTGGGTCCTGCATTATGGGGCTCAGTAAGGCCGGACGACCACCCGCATACACTCAATAACCTGACACGGAAGCCAGAGATGGAGGGTCAGAACTGGCGCACAGGGAGTCGTGTCCTGACTTTTGTTAACCGTGTCACATGGTACTCTATGTGACACAACCCACATCTCACACTGGCGGAAATCATAACGTCCCATGTGTTAGAATGGATTTCTGAACTCTGCTCTGGTGAACAGAGGAGGCCACCCTTGTTAGTGAAACAGGGAACACTTCTGAGAAGTTAGCCAGGGCAATTCAGGGTAGCTTGGAGAGCAGTCAAGGCTAAGTCTCAGGAGCAGTGGGGGTGATCTGAGGTCTTGGATGAGCACACACGTTAGGATGACAAAAATTACCCTTAGACAGGAGTATATCAAACATACCCAAGTTATTAATTAGACCCAGAACAAACACAAGTGAATAATTGAAAAACACAGTAATATCACTACTTAAACACACACTATCTAAAATATATGTACAGTACATTTTCGGTCAATGCAGTAAAGTGCGGATTTCTGCCAAAACGTGTGAGGAGGGAACACAGACAAACTTTATCACAATGGCCAACTCCAGCAATGGATATCCCTAACTTTATAAGTCCAGCCCTACAAAGATTGGAGCCTTGTGCCATTGTCAAGTTTGTGCGTAAAAGCACTTGGTGATGCGTAAAGCTACAAAGTACAATATTCAAGGGGGAGAAAAAGTTAGAAGAGGATACTGGAGTGTGGAAAATTTGGTTCCGTGAGTCGGAGGAGGATCTGCTGTGGAGAACAAAGCTGTTCCCAACTTTCGGACGGCTTTAGGAAGCAGAGGCCACTCAAGCCACGGCAAGGACCACAATGGATCCTTCGTGCCTAAAAAGGGATTGGATGAAGTAGGAGCCACCAGTAAGTGGTATGATTACTCACCACTCTTTTAGCTCACTCCGCCGTCAAATGTGGCAGGTTTGAAGAAGGGTGCCTGGAGTACGAAATCCCCTCTGGATCTCTCATCTGGAACAATGGAAGAAAGGCAGCAAAATCACTAGCAGTGACAACTACTGTCGCACAGTGATGCAGGGGCACCTAAGTCTCACGGACTGATGCACGCTTCTCTCTCGCGGCGCAAAAGCAGCTGGGACAACAAGATTTGGCAAGAAGATGGTTTGCATTGCAAACTAGGATTTCCCCAAAGCTTGTGCCGAAACTCGATGGAACAACGCTCCAGCACGGGTGCCAAGTTACAAGCTGCTCAGTCCACTGGAGGGCCCAGGGACACTTCCGAGAAGGCTTGTTTGCAGGGCACCAAGGAGGTGTCGAGTGTGATTGGTCCCACCACTCCAAGGGGTTGAAGCACCTTTGCAGGTCTTCGGAGATTGAGCGCAAAGCAGGGCTCTACCGGGACAACAGCGGGCTCAGGGTGCCAAACCTTCTCTGCGCAGTTCTGGATAGTCCTTGGATCAGCTTCGCTTCTCTGGCTACTTGGCTCCATATATATGTCAATTCGGACCTGTGGGTGATCTGCGGGTCTGCACTCAGGACCACTCCTCATATCCCAAAGTCAAGGGGCTTGCTCGCACACAGCTGTTCAATAAAGGAGATCTGCCCCACTCAGCACGCCATCACTGGTCCAATCTGGGACCACTGCGGCTCCCGGGCTCTTGTGCACACCAGACATTCTGGCACCAGTAGTGTGGATTCAGACCCGACAGTCCCAGCTCACTTCCTGGGCACCCACACACGTGACATGCATTAGACCACGAAAATTGACGGCTTTTGTGGGTGAATGCATGCCCAAATAAAGACTGCCAGGTCGCGAAGATCAGGAGGAAGGCCAACGGACAAAATGGCCAAAGGAGAAGACGAAAGACCTTGTGGCATGGCCATGACAGACACTAACCACAGTCATGAGCCAAGCGTGGTATGGCTCGGTAAAAGTTAATAAAAATACATGAAAATGCATTTGCTGCCACCAGTGTACTCCCAGGCACTTTTTCCAGTTACCAAAAAATCCTTAGTGGATGACCTGGGCACGAAAACACAAGCAGGGTAATTCATAGAATTTCGCAGAAAAGTGTCGCAAGCGGCTGGCGCAGAGTGTCCGCGTGCGATTGACTGCGCCAGGCACGTGCGCTAAAACCGATTTCTGCGCACAGCGTATTCATGGATTTTAGGCTCCCAAACCAGCCGTGGCGCAGAGTATCGCAGCGACCCTGCAGCAGCGCCAGTAACGCCCCCAAGAACGCCCTCGCGCAAGGAAAAGCCATCAAAATCGCTAAATCATCGCAAAGGGCTGCGCTAACCCTGGACCAGTTTACAGGGCTGCCAAACAAGGAACGCAAAGCGGGTAATGTGCATATCAGGGGTACGCGTGAAGTTATACACGCGATTAGCCAGGGTACGTGTATTACAGGGGTACGCGGGAAGTTTAACACGCGATTGGCCAGGGTACGTGTATTACAGGGGTACGCGGGAAGTTTAACACGCGATTAGCCAGGGTACGTGTATTACAGGGGTACGCGGGAAGTTTAACACGCGATTGGCCAGGGTACGTGTATTACAGGGGTATGCGGGAAGTTTAACACGCGATTAGCCAGGGTACGTGTATTACAGGGGTACGCGGGAAGTTTAACACGCGATTGGCCAGGGTACGTGTATTACAGGGGTATGCGGGAAGTTTAACATGCGATTAGCCAGGGTACGTGTATTACAGGGGTACGCGGGAAGTTTAACACGCGATTAGCCAGGGTACGTGTATTACAGGGGTACGCGGGAAGTTTAACACGCGATTGGCCAGGGTACGTGTATTACAGGGGTATGCGGGAAGTTTAACATGCGATTAGCCAGGGTACGTGTATTACAGGGGTACGCGGGAAGTTTAACACGCGATTAGCCAGGGTACGTGTATTAGAGGGGTACGCGGGAAGTTTAACACGCGATTGGCCAGGGTACGTGTATTACAGGGGTATGCGGGAAGTTTAACACGCGATTGGCCAGGGTACGTGTATTACAGGGGTACGCGGGAAGTTTAACACGCGATTGGCCAGGGTACGTGTATTACAGGGGTATGCGGGAAGTTTAACATGCGATTAGCCAGGGTACGTGTATTACAGGGGTACGCGGGAAGTTTAACACGCGATTGGCCAGGGTACGTGTATTACAGGGGTACGCGGGAAGTTTAACACGCGATTAGCCAGGGTACGTGTATTACAGGGGTACGCGGGAAGTTTTACATGCGATCAGCCAGGGTACGTGTATTACAGGGGTACGCGGGAAGTTTAACACGAGATTGGCCAGGGTACGTGTATTACAGGGGTAGGCGGGAAGTTTCACACGCGATTAGCCAGGGCACGTGTATCACAGGGGTACGCGGGAATTATCACATGCGATTTGGCTGTGTACGTGTATTACAGGGGTACACGGGAAGTTTTACACGCGATTCGGCTGGGTACGTGTATTACAGGGATGCGATTTGGCCAGGTACGTGTATTACAGGGGTGCGCAGGAATTATCACACGCGATTTGGCTGGGTACGTGTATTACAGGGGTGCGTGGGAATCATCACACGCGATTTGGCTGGGTACGTGTATTACAGGGGTGCGTGGGAAGTCACACGCGATTAGGCTGGGTGGGTCCTCACAGGTGTTCCCTGTACACCCTCCACGGCCCCTGCAGGCAGCCTACAAAACAGGGGACTACCCTGCACACCTGCTCATGTCCCCCTGCACCCCCACCCCCCAGCAGTGCAGGGGCAGCCTCCACCAGGCCCCCACTCATGTCTCCCACCACCCCCACCCTCCCGCCACCAGGGGCAGCCTCCACCAGGCCCCCACCCATGTCTCCCACCACCCCCACCCTCCCGCCACCAGGGGCAGCCTCCACCAGGCCCCCACCCATGCCTCCCACCACCCCCAACCCCCAGCAGTGCAGGGGCAGCCTCCACCAGGCCCCCACCCATGTCTCCCACCACCCCCACCCCCCCGCCACCAGGGGCAGCCTCCACCAGGCCCCCACCCATGCCTCCCACCACCCCCAACCCCCAGCAGTGCAGGGGCAGCCTCCACCAGGCCCCCACCCATGCCTCCCACCACCCCCAACCCCCAGCAGTGCAGGGGCAGCCTCCACCAGGCCCCCACCCATGTCTCCCACCACCCCCACCCCCCCGCCACCAGGGGCACCCTCCACCAGGCCCCCACCCATGTCTCCCACCACCCCCAACCCCCAGCAGTGCAGGGGCAGCCTCCACCAGGCCCCCACCCATGTCTCCCACCACCCCCACCCCCCCGCCACCAGGGGCAGCCTCCACCAGGCCCCCACCCATGCCTCCCACCACCCCCAACCCCCAGCAGTGCAGGGGCAGCCTCCACCAGGCCCCCACCCATGCCTCCCACCACCCCCAACCCCCAGCAGTGCAGGGGCAGCCTCCACCAGGCCCCCACCCATGTCTCCCACCACCCCCCCGCCACCAGGGGCAGCCTCCACCAGGCCCCCACCCATGCCTCCCACCACCCCCAACCCCCAGCAGTGCAGGGGCAGCCTCCACCAGGCCCCCACCCATGCCTCCCACCACCCCCAACCCCCAGCAGTGCAGGGGCAGCCTCCACCAGGCCCCCACCCATGCCTCCCACCACCCCCAACCCCCAGCAGTGCAGGGGCAGCCTCCACCAGGCCCCCACCCATGCCTCCCACCACCCCCAACCCCCAGCAGTGCAGGGGCAGCCTCCACCAGGCCCCCACCCATGTCTCCCACCACCCCCACCCCCCCGCCACCAGGGGCACTCTCCACCAGGCCCCCACCCATGTCTCCCAACACCCCCACCCACCAGCACTGTGGGGCACGTGGCCAGCAGGCAGTCAGGCAGCAGCAGATGGCAGGTGGGAGCGTGCTCAGGGCTCTGGGGGGCAGTAATTTGGCCTCCTGGCCAGGAGCGTGGTCTCTCGTGTGTGAACGCGTGGACAGCCTGATAGGGAGTGAAATCCCACACGTCAGCAAAGGCCCTTAGCGCGTAAACCCGTCAACAGCATATGCGCGCCTATAGTCACCTGCACGTGCAGGAAATTGTTGCGTGACACGTCCCAGTGTCAAAGCGTGTGATTGGTGAAAATGGATCTACACGTAGAAGTGACAAAGCGTGTGATTGGTGAAAATGGATCTACACGCAGAAGTGACAAAGCGTGTGATTGGTGAAAATGGATCTACACGCAGGAGTGACAAAGCGTGTGATTGGTGAACGTACACGCCGCGTAAGTGACGCTGTACGTGTGGGCCTGTATATAAGGTACATGTAGAACACCATTTCCTTGTACGTGCTTTTCGTGGAGAGCGAGTGGGTGAATTCTGTACTTCTTGTCGTTTCACACGCGATTTACTTCACGGCGTTTCCAGTTCGTATTCCCTGTTACCTCTGACAGCTTTTTCTCTTTTTTCTCTTTTACTGGTTTACCTGGGCCTGTTCCCTCAAACAGTGTCCCCTTCTACTGTTGTCCTGTCTTCTCAGACAGCGTACACATCTTCTTTTGGCGGGGGTTTAGCCAGCCAAACGCGCTCATTTTTCACGCTCTTTTACCTGGCAGACGGTGAGTCACGCACGTATCCAACTTCTGTGCTTGCCCCGTGTGTAGCCTACCCCTTCAGAGGTCATTCTAGGCTGCGTGTGACACGCATACGTTCATTCTTGTGTTACTGGGTGCCACAGCGTAGTGCAGGTTTTTCTTTCTGCACACGTGGTCTAGGAGGGGTTGCGTGCACGTCATCTCCCTTTTTTGGGCCTCCTGTGCGTTGCGTGACCCGTCATCTTTCCCCAGGGGTTACAATCAGCCGTGCTAGAGCACTAGGGTACAATTACCATCTGGTACCCAACCCCTTTGACCCCCAATTGCCCAGGACAATTGTCTACAGCCACTCCCATACGCACATTAATATCAGTGCCATGGCTGGGAGGCGAGGATTCCGTAAGGGTGGCAAAGGTGGAAGAGCCACAAGTGGTGGCCGTGGTGGATCCGGTAGGGGACGTGGTCGTAACTTGCAGGGTGAGCCTGTCCCCCCATGTGTGGAGGACCAGTCAAGGGCACCCATCATCCTCCCCCCCTCCCCCCCTCCCGTTGAGGCTGAAGTGGCTGACACCATCCATGCTCAGCCCTTGTTGGACCAGCCCATTGTGGCACCAGACCTGGCTGACTCCATGGCTGACTTCCAGGTCAGCAGGGCTACGACACGTGCGCTGGTGCACGTTGATGCCATCATGCCACGTGGATCTGGGGCAGCAAGGTCATCTGCTGCACCAAGGAGGCAGGGCGGAGAGGCTGCAGGGGCAGCTGCGGCTCCATCCACCCCAGCCCTCACACACCCAGCCAGGACAGTGTCGGTCCTAGTCCATGCTGCTGACATTCCCCCTGACACCATCACACTAGAGCCAATGCCTGCACCAACTCCCATGCTGAGTGTGCAATCCCACACTCCTGATACAGAGTCCACCAGGGCTCCTGCCCCTAGTGTCCAGAGCGGCGCAGGACACTCAGGATCACCACCACCTTCCAAGCGGAAGAGGAAGAGTGCTCGTCCGGCACAGGCTGATGCCCCAGACACGGCTACACAGTCCGGCCCGTCCAGGAAGCCCAGCTTCACGGATGACGAACTGAATGCACTTGTCGAGTATGTGTCCGGACATGACAACGAGATGGTCATTGTTGCAGGATCCAAGACCACACCTGCACAACGCCAGGCACACTGGCAGACCGTTGCGGACATCGTAAGTGCCCTTGGAATCGTGAGGCGCACAGCCAATGATTGCTATAAGCGCTGGAATGACCTAAAGCGCAGGGCAAAGAGTAAGCTGGCCTCAAGTCATGCCGCAACTCTAGTGACAGGAGGTGGGTCTCCAGTAGTAGACATGGAACTCACTCCACATGAGTCAGTCGCTGGGACCTACGTCACGGAGGAACAGATCCAAGGCGTGGGAGATCTGGCAGATTACGAGGCATTGTCCGGTGAGTGCACATGCATGTGTGTGTCATCCATGTGCATGGTGTGTGTGTGAGGGCTTCTGTTCGGGTGCCAGGTGAGAGTGTGTGCGCCTGAGTCGTATGGGTCAGCCATGTGCTTCATGCAATCCTTCCTGCGCAGCTGCATTTGGCCATAGCAGTATCCCTTCTGCCAACAGTAGCCATCTAGCACAACTGCACGCCAGTTGCCCTTGACACAACATATTTGCTTCTTTTTCACTGTTCATTCAGTCAGTTGGTTTGCATTCCACCACTTTCACTAGGCATGTCGCTGTCCACTAGTCACATGTCTGACATGGGTATGGTAAAGTGGAGTGACTTTGTTACCTGGATATCATTTGTACACACATGTCCCTGTGCAATTTGACCATTTCAGACTGGCAGCTCCAGGTGAAAAATCTGACCTGTTAGAATTAGAAAAGCTATTACATGCGGGAACTGGACTGAATGAATAGGTGCTGCCCTCCTCTCCATCTTCACTCAATAGCAATGGTACATGCCATCTGTGTGATGGCATGTGTGTTTCACCTGCCAATCACAGGCCAATGTGTGATGCCACTGCCAGGCAGCATGCAGAAAATTTGTTCATCTTCCATCTTGGTGTCATCAGTGTGTGCCATTTGCCTGCACTTCATACGCAGTGAGGGTGCATGCATGGGAGGGTTTTAGTCATGTGGGACATGTGTCAATCAAGTACTGGTTCTCTTGCTTCTCAGCCCTCAATGTGTGCCATGGTGCTAATGCCTGTTTCCATTTCTTTGTTTTCATGTCTTTGCAGGGGAAGACGCACATGATACTGCTGGGGTTGTGGAGATGGTGCAGACCCAGGAGGTGTCCCAGGGCCGACCAACCACCAGTGAGGGACGTGGTGTGGTGGTGGGGGAGAACCCACAAGTGCTGCAGGTCGTGCTCTCAAGGGGTGTCTCTGGCTGCACCTCCCCCGAGCTGTACTCAGGTGTTGATTCGGATGAGACCTACGTGCCGTCGCAGGTGAGTGTTCCAGGGAGGGATTCTGTTCTGTCTCACCCACCTGCACCAGGGTCAGTACCCTCCATGGGGATGTCAGTGTTGGCAGCTACGCCTTCGGTGGTTACGGATGCAGGGTCACACTCCGCGACATCTGATCCTGTTCCTGGGCCAGCAGATCAGAGGGGGAATGCAGTCCTGCAGCCTCAGGCAGTGCCGGCACAGCAAGGCGCAGTTCGCCTTGCCCCAGACAGGTGTGGTGCCCGCCGACGTGGTGGCCGTACGCCACCCGGCAATACCGCATGGGAGCAATCCATTTACGGTATGGCTACCCAACAGGCTGCATCATCCGAGATGATGGCTCAGGCCATGGATAGGGTGGCCACTTCCATTGTCCCCCCAGAAAGGCTGATGGAGCGACTAGAGCAGGCAACCGACTCCATCTGCCAGTCACACAGGGAGGACATGTTGGGGTCCAACAGGGACAGGCGGGCGGCACTGGCGACTCTGCAGGAGGCCATCTCCATTGAGTCCCAGGGCCACAGGGAAGCCCTGAGGCAGGAGCTCCTACACCTCAGGACGACTCTTGTTGAGCTTGAGGCTTCAACACACCAAAGGACAGAACAGCAGCTGGAGCGTCTCACCCGTACGCTCTCAGCTGAGATGCAGGCAACGAGGGCGGAGGTCCGGGCATCCCGTGAGTTGTTGCATGGGGACCTCCGCACACTCATCCTCCAGAACCAGACCTACCACACCCGCATGCTTGCTGCCATGGAGGAGCAGACTAGGGCCTTGCGTGGGCTGCCTCCCATAGTGCAACCACCTCCGGATGCAGCTGCACAGGGTGATAATAGCGACAGCAGTGATACTCCCACAATAGGGTAGCCGTGTGGGCCATGAGCCCATGGAGGTGTTTTATCTTCCCAGGATCCACGCAGGTGGGTTCTGGTGTGCATCCTGTCCTCGGACCTCCTGGGTGGCCTCCCCAACCCCCCCGGGCCCATCAATGGCCATTTTTGATTGTTTCTTATTTTTATTTTTATTTCTTTTATTCCCAATTTTTTTGGGACGATCTGTTGGCTTCGATCTGTTGGCTTCGATGTGTTGGCTTCGATCTGTTGGCTTCGATCTGTTGGCTTCGATCTGTTGGCTTCCGTGATTCCTGTGGGCATACGCTGCATTGTGGCTGGGCACATGCAGGCTTGTAATGTATTTGGTTCAGATGCTTGGGTTTGAGTCACACACACCCCTCCTGCTTCCCGTTTCCATGGGCTTGCAAAGGGTGTACCCAAGTGACAGTGAATTACACAGTGACGTTGGACTCCCCTGAGCTGTGTGGCCAGTCTGTAGTCAATACTGTGTATACATTCATAGTGCATATTGCTGTTGTGTTGTACACTGCATGTTGCATTGATGTGTAACTCTTCTTCTGTGTCTACCTCCCAATTTGCAGGTCCCTTCCTCATGTCCACACAAGGACCTCTAGTCTGGAGATGGGGACCATGTTGGCAGCAGTGCACCTACAACTCTACATGGCGACAACACTGCACAGTTGGTAGTGGTGGGAGTGCAGGCATTTCCAGGTGGTGAGACTACCAATATGTAACATTTGTGATGTCATGTTAATGGTACTACGTGCTCAAGTATGTTGTTGGTCCGGCATTGCTGTGAGCATTTCAGGTGTTGCAGGTTTCTAATAGTGCCACTGTACATAGTGAGACTGATGTCATGTTGTGGGGATTACTTTGTTTACCTGCAATTAGCATGACATGGCACGGTGTGTCGTGTGGCGGTGCTGGGGTTGGGTTGGCTGACATGGCACTGTCCTCTTGTTGCATTTTGCAAGTGGGTATTCATTTTAGCTGCTTCAATGTGTAACTTCACAAAACTGCATTGGTGGTGTCTGTGTGGGTAGGGATGCACACATTGTGACACTTCCAGGTGAACAATCTCAGGCTGACATGGTATTCCCGGTTCATTCTCCAGACATTCAGGATCAGTGTCAGGTTGAGTCATCATTGATTGTCAGATGGAATGTGCCAGGGCAGTGTGCACTCCACAGGGGTGTGATTTCTATGTGAAGTAATTAGCCACTAGCTGTGTACGGGCTGCCTCCCCCCGTGCCCTTTCCCCTCCCATGCGCAGCGGCTGTGCATGTGGTTGGGGATGTGGGGCCACCACCATGTCCACGGCCAGGCCCCGGCGTGTTGCAACGTTGTGCAGGACACATGCTGCCACTATGATCCTGCACACTACTGGGGGAGCGTATAACAGCTGCCCGCCAGAACGGTCAAGGGAGCGAAAGCGTGACTTTAGCACTCCGAATGTGCGCTCCACTATGCCCCTGGTTGTAATGTGGGCTGTGTTATATCTTACCTGGGGTGGCGTGGTGGGGTTCCGAATTGGCGTCATCATGTGGGGGCTGAGAGGGTAGGCACTGTCCCCTGTGGAGGTGGTGATTGGTATCATTGGTGGGGTTGTGACCTTGCTCAGTATCCAACATGCATGCATGTGCAGTGGCATACATACTCACCAAGCAGCCATGTATCGCCATGCCGCCCAGCATCTATGTCCCGGCATAGGGTGGACATTCGGTAAATGAAGCTGTCGTGGGTGGACCCGGGATAGTTGGCATATACTGAGGTGATGATTCCCTTGGCATTACATACTACCTGCACGTTGATGGAATGCCAGTGCTTGCGGTTCCTATAGATGTGCTCTGATGCCCTGGGGGGACGTAGAGCCACATGGGTGCAGTCGATGGCACCTAGCACTTTGGGGAATCGTGCCACTCCGTAAAAATCCAGGGCGGCAGCATGCCTTTCTGCAGGTGTTCTGGGCAGGTATATGTGCCTGCGGACTGATGGGCGTGCAGTCATGATGTTCAAGACCTGGTGTAGGCAGCGTGACTGGGTGGCCTGTGACACCCCACCCACTATGGCACTTGTCCGCTGAAATGATCCAGTGGCTAAGAAGTGCAGTACATTGAGGACCTTCTCCAGGGGGCTGAGTGCTTGGGAGCACAGGGTGGGTGATGTGAGGTCATCCTCCCACTCAGTCACCAGGTCCAGTATGATGTGTGGTGGAAACCTGTACCTCCCATACACCTGGTCATCAGGCATCCCGAAAAGGCTGGTTCTGGGTGTGAATATTCTGGCCCTGACTATCCTCCTCCTCCTCCTTTGGTAGCCCACTGCCACTGCTGCTAGGAACGGTATGTTCATCCTGGCGTCTGAGCTTGTTATTGTTAAAGTCCGCAATTTTATGCTTTGCGCGTGTTCTAAGCGAGCGTGTGACCCGCGCACCCCTGGAATCCAGTTCCCAGTCCAATAGCGTGTGGAAATTCACACGCACCACGGGATACAGCGTGTGACCCGCGCACCCCTGGAATCCAGTTCCCAGTCCAATAGCGTGTGGAAATTCACACGCACCACGGGATACAGCGTGTGACCCGCGCACCCCTGGAATCCAGTTCCCAGTCCAATAGCGTGTGGAAATTCACACGCACCACGGGATACAGCGTGTGACCCGCGCACCCCTGGAATCCAGTTCCCAGTCCAATAGCGTGTGGAAATTCACACGCACCACGGGATACAGGTTCGCTGACGTACTTGCGTGTGTAAGTGGCCGCGCACCCATTAAATACACGTACATAGGCCAATCGCGTGTACGCGCACTTTTGTCCAATTACACGCAATGAAATACACGTACATAGGCCAATCACGCGATGACACTCTGACGTGCAGTATTTCCACGTGTGTTCCGTCATCACGTGCTGAGTGGGGAACGCCCGTGCGGGTCACGTCAGACGCGCTTACGCGCTGAGGGACTCTGGTCCAATAGAATCGCGTATGCGTGCTGACGCGCTAAGGGCCTTTCCTCGGATTTCACGCTGACGTGCAGGATTTTCACGTGCCAAATCACTCCGTATCAAGCTGGCCACCCGAAAACACACGGAACACCACGCTCCTGCCCAGAAGGCCGAGTTACTGCCCCCCAGTGCCCCGAGCAGCCTCCCACGTGCTATCTGCTGCTGCCTGCCTGCCTGCTGCCACCGTGCCCTGCCATTTGGTGCCTGCACATCAGCCATCTGCAGGGGTCCAGTTGCTGTGTCCCCCCCTGCTGGAACTGAAGACTCCCAACTGGGATTACATCGCTCCACAGCCCAGCCCCAGGACCCAGTTGCCCACCCACACCTGCCTCTGGGGTTGCCATGTCGGGCACTTCCACATCTGGCACCAGTGGCAACCCCAGGCCAGAGGGGCAGAGGGGCACCAGCTTCACTGCCACCAAAGTTGGTGTCCTGGTGGAGCATGTCCTGGGGCAGTATGATGCCCTCTTTGGATCGTCCCGCGCCAGCAAGGAAGGACGGGAGAGGATCTGGGCCGACTGTGTGGTTGCCATCAACGCGGAGGGGGTGGCAACCCGCAACGTCCAGAAGATCAAGAAGCGCTGGGAGGACTTGAGGTCCAGGACCCTTGTGAAGGCCCGGCGCCTCGTGGAGGGGGGCCGGGGCCGCATGAGTTCCATCCAGAAGAGGGTCCTGGAACGCGTACGCCCAGCGCTCCACGCCCAGGTCCTTGAGAGGGAGGCCCGTCTGGAGTTGAGCGGTATGTGTCCAAGCATTACTGTGTGAGACAGGGCATGTTGCGGTGTGCTGGTTCTATGATACTTGCCTGTATGTGTGCCATGGGCCATGTATGCATGTATGTGTGCAGGGACATCATGGTAATGCATGTGCGACCAGTGATGTGTGACCCACATGGTTGTTGCATGTGTTGAAATGCGGCATGGGGAGCCCTATGCAGATTTTGGACATGAGAGCATGCCAGTCTCTGTACCTGGACATGGATGGGGTGAAGGATGGGTGCTGATGCCAGGTACATATATGGTAGCCATGTATGTGTGCCTGACCTGCGTGTCTGTGACTTGTGCATGCCATGGATGCATGACACATGTGTGTGACAATGCACAGATTCAGTGACGCACCCAACTTACCCTTGTTTCGCCTGTGTTCGGTGTGTTTGGGGCCAGATGGATGTGACTGAGGTGAAGTGTGTGCATGTGATATGCATGAGCCATGATGCATGTGAGTTACATATCATTGAATGTTTCTAGAGTCCATTGGACATGCATGGAAATGTCCATGGCATGCACCATGCCTGTTACTGTGTGTGTTTTGCCTGGACTGACCCATGTGTTGTGGAGGGACATGATGGAAGTGTACTTTGACAGTGGTGCTCATCTGCTATTGCTTCCTGTCTAGGGGACCATTGTACAGTAGCCTGATGCTTGTGTCCTTTGTCTCCCTCTACGCAGCGGCTAGTGAAGAAGAGGGCGGAGACGGCGCTGTGGAGCAAGGCGGCGGGGATGCCCCCACGGCTGCAGCGGAAGGGGTGGGTGAGCCCCCACAGGGGCCTGCTACGGCGGGAGACGGTGAGGAGCCATCCAGGTTGGTGGTTTGCACAGAGGAGGAGGAGGCAGACACTGGTGCACACATGGGGCCTGGTGGGAGCATCCCTGCTGGTGCAAGTGGTGCAGTCCAGGGCCAGGGGCAGGAGGCAGCACAGGTCACCGTGGAGGGGCCTGTGCATGTCACTGTCCCTGACCCTGTGAGTGCACCACCATGCACCAGCAGGGATGCCCCGCCCCAGGCCCGTCCGCAGGTAGAGGGGATGTCCATGTCACCTGACTCCCCTCCACCTGCGGACGTGGTAACCCCTGGCCGCGTGGAGAAGGTCCTGATTGGGGTCGCGATGCGCACGGCTGTGATTCGTGATGACGTGCGTGCTTCCCGGGAGGAGCACGCACGTCATCACGAAGTGCACCGTGCCGACGTGGCCCAATTGGGATCGGCCATGTTCGGGGGTTTCCTGCATGTGTTGGCCAATCTGACGGCCCTCTCCTCCTCTGTGCAGGCTATCCACCGGTCGTTCTCCTTGCCGTCTTCCGGCCCAGATGCCACCAGGGCCCCCTGTGGACCTGCCCCGACCAATGCAGCCAGCTCGGTGGGGATCCCATCCCTGCCACAGTTGGGAGTCGGAGGTCCAGCAGGGGTGGACAACACAGCAAGTGGACCCCAGCAGATGGAAGATGTGACGGCATCATCGGGCAGGGCACGTGCACGACGGCGTCGGTGGTTTCCATCAGCCTGGATGCCGTCGTGCTGGCAGAGGCAGTGGCGTCGGAGGCAGCAGCGGGCTCGACGTGGGAGGCATCATGGCTCGGGGCCATCAAGATCAGAGGGGCAGGCATCGGCCGGAGGGCAGGGCAACCCTGGGATGGTGGTGTGTTCCGTGTGGGAGGAGTTTGGCCAGCGGATAGGTGCGGAGCGGCAGCGGGCGGAAGAGGAGCGGCTCGCCATGGTCAGGGCGGAGTTCTCCATGCGTCGGGCATTGAGGCGGGCTGAGTGCCTCGAGGAAGCTCGCAGGGAGTTTGAGGTGGACATGGGGTTGTCCCTGCGAGACCTCGGGGCCAGGACAGAGTCCCGCCTCCAGGACATCGACATGGAGTTCGATGATGCCCTGGCCAGCAACATCACCAAGTGAGCCGCAGGACTTGCCCGCTGCCTTTGTATATAGTTATTTAGTTAGTTAGTGCTAGGTTTCCTTTATTTATTTTTATTATTTTGGACCGCTCGGACAATGGCCACTTTTTTGTACATATATTTTTCATTAGTTAGTGGTAGGTTTCATTTTTGGTGTTGGGCTCATGGACCCTGGAACATTCCTGTATATAGTTTGTTTTTTTGGGAGATACATTTTTTTAATTTCTTATTGTTTTCACCATGACGTAATGGTTTTTCATTAATTTCCTATTACATGATATTGCTTTGGACAAATTCATTTTAATTTTTTTTTCCTTTGTTTTTTTGTTTATCACTTTTGTTCTCGGACATGGACCATTTATTTACTTAGCCACATCGTTGTATGTTTGAAAATTTCACTTATTTTTGGTATTTAATACATTTTTTATATTTTCTTACACTTGTGTTATTTTCTCATTGGTTTGTTACATGTCATGATATGGGTTTTGACATTCACTTGCACCCATTGTGTATGTGTGTGTGACGGACATGTGTTCTTTTGCATACTTGGCATTGGGGTTGTGTCATGTGATTGCATTCACTGTGTGGGTGGATGCAATCCTTGCCTGGGTGTTTGTGCTGGGTATGCTGGCCATTACTGCCATGATTGTGTATCGTCAGGACCTGGGGACATGTGTGGGGGCCTGCTGGCAGGTTCCACACAGTGCTGGGGGGTGGGGGTGGTGGGAGACATGAGTGTGGGCCTGGTGGAGGCTGCCCCTGCACTGCTGGGGGGTGGGGGTGGTGGGAGACATGAGTGGGGGCCTGGTGGAGGGTGCCCCTGGTGGCGGGGGGGTGGGGGTGGTGGGAGACATGGGTGGGGGCCTGGTGGAGCCTGCCCCTGCACTGCTGGGGGGTGGGGGTGGTGGGAGACATGGGTGGGGGCCTGGTGGAGGCTGCCCCTGCACTGCTGGGGGGTGGGGGTGGTGGGAGACATGAGTGGGGGCCTGGTGGAGGGTGCCCCTGGATGGTGGGGGGTGGGGGTGGTGGGAGACATGAGTGGGGGCCTGGTGGAGGGTGCCCCTGGATGGTGGGGGGTGGGGGTGGTGGGAGACATGAGTGGGGGCCTGGTGGAGGGTGCCCCTGGTGACTGGGGGGGTGGGGGTGGTGGGAGGCATGAGTGTGGGCCTGGTGGAGGCTGCCCCTGCACTGCTGGGGGGTGGGGGTGGTGGGAGACATGAGTGTGGGCCTGGTGGAGGGTGCCCCTGGTGACTGGGGGGGTGGGGGTGGTGGGTGACATGAGTGGGGGCCTGGTGGAGGGTGCCCCTGGTGGCGGGGGGGTGGTGGGTGACATGAGTGGGGGCCTGGTGGAGGGTGCCCCTGGTGACTGGGGGGGTGGGGGTGGTGGGTGACATGAGTGGGGGCCTGGTGGAGGGTGCCCCTGGTGGCGGGGGGGTGGGGGTGGTGGGAGACATGAGTGTGGGCCTGGTGGAGGCTGCCCCTGCACTGCTGGGGGGTGGGGGTGGTGGGAGACATGAGTGGGGGCCTGGTGGAGGGTGCCCCTGGTGGCGGGGGGTGGGGGTGGTGGGAGGCATGGGTGGGGGCCTGGTGGAGCATGCCCCTGCACTGCTGGGGGGTGGGGGTGGTGGGAGACATGAGTGTGGGCCTGGTGGAGGGTGCCCCTGGTGACTGGGGGGGTGGGGGTGGTGGGTGACATGAGTGGGGGCCTGGTGGAGGGTGCCCCTGGTGGCGGGGGGGTGGGGGTGGTGGGTGACATGAGTGGGGGCCTGGTGGAGGGTGCCCCTGGTGACTGGGGGGGTGGGGGTGGTGGGTGACATGAGTGGGCTTGGTGGAGGGTGCCCATGGTGGCAGGGGGGGTGGGGGTGGTGGGTGACATGAGTGGGGGCCTGGTGGAGGGTGCCCCTGGTGGCGGGGGGGTGGGGGTGGTGGGAGACATGAGTGTGGGCCTGGTGGAGGCTGCCCCTGCACTGCTGGGGGGTGGGGGTGGTGGGAGACATGAGTGGGGGCCTGGTGGAGGGTGCCCCTGGTGGCGGGGGGGGGTGGGGGTGGTGGGAGGCATGGGTGGGGGCCTGGTGGAGCCTGCCCCTGCACTGCTGGGGGGTGGGGGTGGTGGGAGACATGAGTGTGGGCCTGGTGGAGGCTGCCCCTGCACTGCTGGGGGGTGGGGGTGGTGGGAGACATGAGTGGGGGCCTGGTGGAGGGTGCCCCTGGTGGCGGGGGGTGGGGGTGGTGGAGCCTGCCCCTGCACTGCTGGGGGGTGGGGGTGGTGGGAGACTTGAGTGGGGGCCTGGTGGAGGGTGCCCCTGGTGACTGGGGGGGTGGGGGTGGTGGGTGACATGAGTGGGGGCCTGGTGGAGGGTGCCCCTGGTGGCGGGGGGGTGGGGTGGTGGGTGACATGAGTGGGGGCCTGGTGGAGGGTGCCCCTGGTGACTGGGGGGGTGGGGGTGGTGGGTGACATGAGTGGGGGCCTGGTGGAGGGTGCCCCTGGTGGCGGGGGGGTGGTGGGTGACATGAGTGGGGGCCTGGTGGAGGGTGCCCCTGGTGGCGGGGGGGTGGGGGTGGTGGGAGACATGAGTGTGGGCCTGGTGGAGGCTGCCCCTGCACTGCTGGGGGGTGGGGGTGGTGGGAGACATGAGTGGGGGCCTGGTGGAGGGTGCCCCTGGTGGCGGGGGGGTGGGGGTGGTGGGAGGCATGGGTGGGGGCCTGGTGGAGCCTGCCCCTGCACTGCTGGGGGGTGGGGGTGGTGGGAGACATGGGTGTGGGCCTGGTGGAGGCTGCCCCTGCACTGCTGGGGGGTGGGGGTGGTGGGAGACATGAGTGGGGGCCTGGTGGAGGGTGCCCCTGGTGGCGGGGGGGTGGGGGTGGTGGGAGGCATGGGTGGGGGCCTGGTGGAGCCTGCCCCTGCACTGCTGGGGGGTGGGGGTGGTGGGAGGCATGGGTGGGGGCCTGGTGGAGCCTGCCCCTGCACTGCTGGGGGGTGGGGGTGGTGGGAGACATGGGTGGGGGCCTGGTGGAGGCTGCCCCTGCACTGCTGGGGGGTGGGGGTGGTGGGAGACATGAGTGGGGGCCTGGTGGAGGGTGCCCCTGGATGGTGGGGGGTGGGGGTGGTGGGAGACATGGTTGGGGGCCTGGTGGAGGGTGCCCCTGGTGACTGGGGGGGTGGGGGTGCTGGGAGGCATGAGTGTGGGCCTGGTGGAGGCTGCCCCTGCACTGCTGGGGGTGGGGGTGGTGGGAGACATGAGTGTGGGCCTGGTGGAGGGTGCCCCTGGTGACCGGGGGGGTGGGGGTGGTGGGAGGCATGAGTGTGGGCCTGGTGGAGGCTGCCCCTGCACTGCTGGGGGGTGGGGGTGGTGGGAGACATGAGTGTGGGCCTGGTGGAGGGTGCCCCTGGTGACTGGGGGGGTGGGGGTGGTGGGTGACATGAGTGGGGGCCTGGTGGAGGGTGCCCCTGGTGGCGGGGGGGTGGGGGTGGTGGGTGACATGAGTGGGGGCCTGGTGGAGGGTGCCCCTGGTGACTGGGGGGGTGGGGGTGGTGGGTGACATGAGTGGGGGCCTGGTGGAGGGTGCCCCTGGTGGCGGAGGGGTGGGGGTGGTGGGTGACATGAGTGGGGGCCTGGTGGAGGGTGCCCCTGGTGGCGGGGGGGTGGGGGTGGTGGGAGACATGAGTGTGGGCCTGGTGGAGGCTGCCCCTGCACTGCTGGGGGGTGGGGGTGGTGGGAGACATGAGTGGGGGCCTGGTGGAGGGTGCCCCTGGTGGCGGGGGGGTGGGGGTGGTGGGAGGCATGGGTGGGGGCCTGGTGGAGCCTGCCCCTGCACTGCTGGGGGGTGGGGGTGGTGGGAGACATGAGTGTGGGCCTGGTGGAGGCTGCCCCTGCACTGCTGGGGGGTGGGGGTGGTGGGAGACATGAGTGGGGGCCTGGTGGAGGGTGCCCCTGGTGACTGGGGGGGTGGGGGTGGTGGGAGACATGAGCAGGTGTGCAGGGTAGTCCCCTGTTTTGTGGGCTGCCTGCAGGGGCCGTCGAGGGTGACAGGACCCACCCAGCCTAATCGCGTGTGTAACTTCGCACGCACCCCTGTAATACACGTACCAAGCCAAATCGCGTGTGATAATTCCCGCGCACCCCTGAAATACACGCGCCCAGGCTATTCGCGTGTGGAAATTCCCGCGTACCCCTGAAATACACGTACCCTGCTGTAAACGCGTGTGGGACTTCCCGCGCACCCCTGTAATACACGTACCAAGCCAAATAGCGTGTGATAATTCCCGCGCACCCCTGAAATACACGCGCCCAGGCTATTCGCGTGTGGAACTTCCCGCGCACCCCTGAAATACACGCGCCCAGGCTATTCGCGTGTGGAACTTCCCGCGCACCCCTGAAATACACGTACCCTGCTGTAATCGCGTGTGGGACTTCCCGCGCACCCCTGAAATACACGCGCCCAGGCTATTCGCGTGTGGAAATTCCCGCGCACCCCTGAAATACACGTACCCTGCTGTAATCGCGTGTGGGACTTCCCGCGCACCCCTGTAATACACGCGCCCAGCCTATTCGCGTGTGGAAATTCCCGCGCACCCCTGAAATACACGCGCCCAGGCTATTCGCGTGTGGAACTTCCCGCGCACCCCTGAAATACACGCGCCCAGCCTATTCGCGTGTGGACCTTCCCGCGCACCCCTGAAATCCACGTACCCGGCCAAATCGCGTGTGAGACTTCCCGCGCACACGTATTTTTTGTCAGCGTGTCCGTGTTTGTGGGTACCCCTTTGCACGTCATTTGTCCTGGAGGGCCACAGTATAGGACATTCATCATGGCAGTATATGGGTGCTATTTGTTGGCGCACCTTTTGGCGCACATTTCTTACAGCCGCTGAGACGCTACCGCCTGCTTTCTTGTGGCGGTCGTGTTTGTGCCTGTGCGCTGGTTTGAGCGTGCGCTTTTTTGACCTATTCTATTCCATGAATACGTGTTGTAGGCGAGCGTGTGGGCGTTCTGCGCACTTTTACCCTGTGCTTCCCCCGTGACGCCCACATTTTGGCAAGTTGTTCCCCATTCCGAGTGTTACGCCCGGTGTTCCGCCTACTTTTGTTGCGTGCGCCGCGCTATGTGTGATTTTCGCTGTGGACTGTGCGATTTTCGCTGTGACCTGGCGCATGCCGTTAGATGGCCTGTGCGCCAACGTGCGCCGCGCACTTTCTTATCGCACGTCCGATGGTTTTCTCGCGCACGGCCTTCCATGAATCGATGTGCGCTGCTTTTCGTGCGATTTTCGCTATTCCACTGCGATTTTCGCTATTCCACTGCGAATCGCACGTTTTTGGCCACTTGCGCCGCGCTAATTATTCCATGAATCGGCCTGAAGGACTCTGGTGCGCCGGTCAGTAATGTACTTTGCGCACTGAAATACAGTTGCCAAAAGTGGCAACAAAGTCGTGACTGTCAGTTTCTCATGAACAATGACCGAAAGCCAAGTGAAGGCTGTCCTCCACTGGCAGAAGTTGGGTCAGGAGGTTGAAACAAAAGCAAAAAGTTTGGAGGGTTTACAAATATACAGGTAAAATAGCAGTAACTGAATTTTTACGTTACACTATGCCAGTTGTAACAACAAACAAAACCATGAGCAACTTTATAAACACCACAATGAACTGCTGCTTCAAACCCCATCACCTGTGGTCATCCTTGTCCTTTGGCATTCTTCTGTAGCTGGGCCACCACTTTGTTTCGCAATCTTCTCTTGACTGCAGCATCAGCACTGCTCGGCGGGGCTGCCTGTACCGCAGTACCTAGGAAAACACATCCTCCCCTTCTTGCTCGCACACGGCCGCCACGCCACTCTCTAGAACAGTGGTCTTCAAACTTGTTATCCCATGGCCCCCCTGAGCAGAAAATAAATTGTTCGGGACCCCCCTGCCCCTCTGTGTTGGTGTTATTTTGTTTTTATAGAGAGGGCTGCAGAATGTGTGGTGCCATAATTATGAAGGGATATGCTGTTGGGGAGACATTCCAAGACACTAGGACAATCACATCCAATCCAAACATAGAAACCGTGCAAGTGAACACAAAATTCTCCAGTAGGGCTTTTATTTTCTCAAAATACATTCCTATTAGTATATTCAGCAGAAGGCAATTTAATTTTACATAGCACGCACTAATGGGAAGGGTGGGCCTGTCTCTCTGCAGAAAGTGAGTCAATGTGTGGATTTGTTTTTGAGACCGCCACTGAGGTTGTCCTCCACTTCCAGCCTTGTGCGGTATTTAGTTTTCAGTACAGCTAATGCTGAAAAGCTTATTTCGCACAAGTAGGAAGACCCAAAGGATAAGAGAGACTGTATAGCAGACCTTGCCAATGTAGGATACTCCGGGATTACCTTCACCCAAAAGTCACCCACTGCAATGTTCCTAAATTCAGATTGCAGAATAGTGTCCGACTGAACCTCAATCAGCTCCTCCTGGGCATCAAATGGAAGGTGCACCACCTCCTGCCAGAAAAGGCTGCATCACCCAGTCATTAATGCCAGCATTTTCTTCAGGGAAGTATTTATCAAAGCTGGACCTTAATGTTGTTAGGTGACTTGTGATAGTTTCTAGGACATGTAGCAGGTTGTACTCTGTTTCCTCAATTGCTTCTGCAAGCAATGGCAACTGAACTGCTACCCCAGCTCCAATTGTTCGTTTCCAGAGGTCTAGCTTCCTCTTGAGGGCAAATACTTTTGTATTCATTGTAAATGAATTGGCATTGGCTCCTTGCAAAGACATATTGAGTATTTAGCTTATCGAAAATATCAGCAAGGTATGCCAAGAGCACAAACCCGCGGGGATCACACAGATGGTTTGCTTTGCCAGTGTCCACATCCAAAAGGAATTGCTGCACTTCATTTCGGAGTTGAAACACACACTGCAGCACTCTTCCCCTGGACAGCCATCTGCCTTCTGTGTAAAAGAGCAAACCATCATGTTCTGACCCCATTTCTGCACACAGAATTGCAAACAGACGTGCTCTTCTTAGCTGTGCTTTGATGGCATTAACTATTTTTACAGCTGAGCCGAGTACATCAGAAAGTTCATTGTCCATATTCTGAGCAGCAAGCGCTTCACAGTGAATTATGCAGTGTGTCCATGCAATATGTGGAGTGACTGCCAACGCTTTGGCCTTCAACCCCGATCTATCTCCACACATTGAAAGGGCACCATCTGTGCAGATTCCGACGCAGGCTTCCCATCTCAAACAGTGGCTGCTCATAAAATCATTTAAAATGTCAAACAGTTCTGATGCTGTTGCCCTGGTATTAGTGTCCTTACAAAACAATAAAGTCTTCCAATATTGTGGTTGCCCCACAGTACCTTACATAGGCTATTAAATGAGCCTCTCGGGATATATCTGTTGCCTCATCCAGCTGTAAGGCAAAGAGACTCGTTTGCAGCTGTGTGATTAATTGAGCAGTGATATTTTCTGCCATCTCAGACACACGTCGGCTGATTGTGGTGTCAGACAGAGGAATCATTTTTGGCTTGTCCGCTACACTTTCAGCACCCATTCTCCTGCACATTGCGATTGGCTGCTGGTAGAACGACTTTCTCAGCATCGGTGAACGTTTTTTTATTTTTGGCAAGGAGGTAGGCAACATCATAAAATGCCTTCAGTGCACTGGCTGGAGTAGAAGCAATATTTTGCACTGTACATTTCTGCTGACTGATGACTTGTAAGTTGTGAGCAAAGAAGTCTCTGCTCTTGCCAATGAGATCCCCATGTTTTGTTTCCAAGTGGTGTCTTAATTTGGTTGGTTTCATGCTCTCATTGGCTAAAGTCAGTGGTCGAAGTGGGCGGGTGCGGTGCTCCTCTATTTCTTTTAATTAAGTTTTAGCGTTCCTATACTTTTATTTTTAAAAGAAACCGTTCCGGAATGGTTTTGTTTTAAAATAAAAGTGTAGAAAGCAGTTGAAACTTGTACTTGCAGTGCAGTGCACTGGACGTTGCCTTAAAAAGCAGCTGCATGTGTTTTGTATTTTGAATGGGAGGGGGTATGGCGATGGGGTTTGTGGGGAGTGGTGCAGGCCAGTAGGGAACATAGTTACACTACTTCTTTTCGTACACTTCGTCCACTGGCTAAAGTTGCTCCTCTCACCACACCCCGCGGCCTCGTCTCACCTCCGATCACATGGTCTAAATATGTGCCATCATACTTCCTGGCTTTTGCAGGTTTTTTTAGTTTGTCAATGTCTGCGTCCTTCCTTTTCACAATACCGTTTTTGGGCAAAAAGAAGTGCTCCATTTCAAAATGGGTTCCTCACCTATGAAAAAATGTAAACTCCCATATTAATGCCTTTTCATATGCTTTGTTGATAACTTCATTTACGTACCCAATGAGGTACAGTAGGATTTGAAAACGATAATTCAAAAACAAAAATGCAAAACATGTAGCTGTGACAAAATCGCACATGCACAAGAAGGCTTTGGAGCAAAAAATTAGGGGCTGAAAAAAACATGGTCCTCCAATAGTGCACCACATGTGTTGTGGTGTTCTACATGTCCCATGGGTCCCGGTTTGAAGATCTGGTTAGTTTGCAGAATCCAAAGAATGGCAAGAGACATTGCTATCTGCTTGTGCTAGCCACAAACCATTGGGGCACTATGTGGTGGTCCTCTAAGAAAGAAATTCTACCTTTGCCTCCAATAAGCCTTCAGACAACTATAGCCGCTTTACCCATCCCTTCACTATTCACTACAGAGACCTAATTTCTCCCCCGCTTAGAGTGGAACCAGTCTGCGGCACACAGCTTGTAATGCAAAGCACACGTTTTAAGAAGCAGCACAAAAAAACTGAGAACTAAATACATCACTGAGATAAATGAATTCTGACCGGAAACATGGGGGCAGTTGCTTTGGAAGCATTTTATTTTCTTAATTATTATTAATAATAAAAAATAAAAATAAATCTTCCAAAGCACATGAGTAAAAAAGAGAAAAGGACCCTGCGGCGCTGGTTCCCGATCACGGTAGTGAAAGGGAACTGGCGTTGCAGGGACCAGCAAGACAGAAGGAAAGGTAAGTAGGAAGTTGGGGTGTGGGTGGGTGGGTGATGTAAGGAGGTTAGGGTTTCTATAGATTTGGGGTTGTTTTACCTTGGATGACCGAATGGGAAATGTTCGAACAATTTTGTATTACGTACATTTCTCATGCAGTCATTTCCGTTGCAAACTTTTCAGTCATGGTAAAACAACCCCAAATAATGCCTTACAGGGAAGGTCTCCCTCTTGGGGACAAGTGGCGTCAGCCAATGATTCATCACAATACCTTTTGCCCAATACCTTGGGGAGAGAGAGAGACAGCTTATGTAGGATGCTGTTGCATACATAGGTGGGCTGTGTCTTCTTGTTGATAGCTGAGCTTGAGCAAACAAACTTTAAAATATTGACCCCAGTCAAGTAAAGGAAATACACGAGTGGACAGCATCCACTCCCTTGTTTAAAGGGTGGTTGCTGACCCCTCTCTATGCTTGAGGGATTACAAAAATCATTGGCCGCCTTATGTTTTCAGCCTGCTACACACAGTGCCGAAGCCAGATTCGAAGCCAAGATCGTCTGAATTAGGGGTGAGACACTTGTCCACAAGACCCCATGATGATCTGTTTACAACCCCTGAGAAACATCTCATCGGGATTTTACTCTGCAGGAAACATTATAATACAGCAATTTAGGTCTAAAAAATTATGCACCTTTTAAATTTTGACAGCAACAATATCGGAACCACGCCTTTATTTTGGTAGTCATGTTTAATCTTCTGAGAGATAATTACTTATTTGTTCTGTGCACTTTCTTTGAATGGGAAAGACCAATTGAATGAAACATGAATATTCAACTTTCACATCTGTTCACTTCCTGTGACGTCACTTGCTATTACCTATTACCACATATGTTAATGAGTCTCCCACTTTTTATTTATTTATTTATTATAGATCTTTTGCCCTGGCTTACTCCTGCGGTACGTCCAGCAAGCACTGATGCCTGTGGAGCCAGTGGTCTGTGAGAAGACCCACGCTGATTCCTGACAGAAAGTTCCCTGTAGTGGTGCATTCAGAAGGGAACGGTGCCAGAGGGAAAACTCCTTGAGAAAATTGGCCTCATGAATTGTTGCCCAGAGTACCTTGTAAATGGGTGATCAACCATCCACACTGGTTACTTTCCTCGTGTCCACTAGCGCAGTGGCAGACTTCATTGCGCGCATAAACCCTGAATTGGATTGTGCAGCAGAGTCCAAAGCAGGATGAGTATCCGGAAGGAAAGAAATTCAGACGGGGTGTATGTTTATAGCAAAATCCTGATTTCTGTGAGTGAGTTCTATCCCCAAAGGCACTGGAATGCAAGGTCGCCATACTGTTGAGCCTTACCACAAGATGGTGGACACCCTATTGAGACTTGAGGACTCCAGGGATGGCACCTGATCCAGATTGAAATGAGTGAGACCAAACACATCGGGTCGAGGCACAAACACAGGGAGGAGATGTAAACAATTAGTCTACAATTAGTCTACACTAATCACATGACCCTGAGCTAATGGGGAAACAAACCCACCAATTAGAAATCCTAATAATTAGTGCCCAAGCTACAGTATAAATAGTGGCACAGACCACTAGGTTGGGTGGGAGTCAGCAAAGAGTAGGACAGGAGAAGCAGAGTGAGTGAGGGAGAAGGAGGTGGCCAAGCCAAATGTGTCACATTGTGAAATGGTTATGGAACAGGAGATAAGCTATACAGTAACAAAGTTAAGACTCACAGAAGAGAATAGAGCAAGGAGCCTGCTTGGGGCCATGACTCGGAAGCCAGGAAGAACCAGAGGCTAGTGAAGAGAAGTAGAAGGTAAATAGCCTGCTGGGAGCTCTAGCCCAGATCCTGGTGGTAGCTGCTAGTACCACCATAGTTGAGGGTATGTTTGTAACCTCGCCACCCTGGGAAGAGCATGTGGCTCAGGCCTAGGAGGGTGCCCCTGGCCTGGGGTGTTATAACAGGGTAGCAAATCCTACGGAAGGAGACCCCTAGGGCGAGATGGGAAAAGTTGCCTAGACCTGACCCTAAAGGAGTATGTGTAAAGCAACCGTGCACTGGGGGCGGGCATCTCTACGCCTACTCTCTATATGGCAGAGAAGAGGGACAGAGGACCCCAGCCAAGATTCTGTATAAGGTAGCTTTGGTCGAGCAATTAAGGCTTAGCTTCTCAGGAGGTGATGCGGGCTGGTTCTTAAGTACAGTGTAGTCCCCAAGCACCCTCAAAGGAATGTCCACACACTGTATTAGTTAAAACACAGTCTTTGTATAAATAAGGTTCAATGTTATATACTCTATCACGATAATACACTTTGTGCTCCGACCATTCTAAAATGGTAAATATATACAGTTCTAGGTGGTACCACTATTACTCTGATTCCATTCAAATGTATCAACTATACTCAGTTCAAATAGCATACGAATCAACACAGCAAAATTATATCAACCATAGACACTGGAGGAAGATAAGTTGGTTAGACAATTGGCAGAATACCGATTCCCCTACCGTCAGGCACAGTTCTGTATGAGGATCCCCCCCACCTGGGCAACCTTTAAATGAAGATGCACCACAAGCCCAGTCCAGATATTGTCTATAAGAGTCTTATCTTCTTCTATAGTTCTGCAACCCAAATGTACCTTGTGTTGTAGAGTTCTTTGTCGGTGGAATCAACGGGCCCTTCTTGAGTGAGCTCCCTTTCAAGCGGGAGCCACGGGACGTCGAACTTCCCACATGAAGAAAATGTGAATGTTGTTCTTGAGGCAGCAGCTTTGGTCCTTGCAGTGCTCGTAAACAAGTGATCGAAAACATCCTGCAACAGGGGAGGCAGGCGGTGCACCTCGATGACAATGGTTTGTTGCCGCAAAGAGGTAGTGAAGAACTTTGGCTGAGCAAGGGCATCAAGTCGTCGGCGAACGTGACGTGACCACGGCTGGCTTCAGTAGCTTCGTCGGTGTCTCTGAGGTCTTCGGATGATGGGAAACCCACCGGCGGATTCTCCTCGGTCGTTGGCGGCCTTGACTTTCTCTGGCAGGACGAAAGTGGTTGATGATGATGAACAAGGGAGTCCTTGGATCAAATGTTCTTAGGCAAACGGGAGCATGGTGGCTTTTGTTCGTTCTCCTCGGCGATCCCCTTCTCCGGTTGGCAGCCTTTCGTAGGTCTGTCTACCAGGGAGCTTTGGCAAAGATCAGCTAGTGCACGATGGTCCCTCGTAGCTCGGGAAGAGGTCTCCTTACCAGGTCCTCTCTTGGATCAGTTCTTGAAGACACAGCAGCTTTCAGATTACACGAAAGGGACTACCGGTTCACCTTCTTCCGGCTCTGCTTTGAGAGTAAGCATCAAGTATCAACTTCAGCAGTGAGAGGCCCCCAGATATACTGTTGATCTCCCATTCACTCTACTGGGTCACACTCAGGCAACCAATCACTCGGAAGGGCCTTCAGGCAGTCAGTCAGCCAATCGAGGGCACAGTGCATTCAGGCCATTCTTCTCCATCCAGACACTCGCAACACAGACTGTGGATTCGGACAAGTACTCTGCCATTCAGCACTACACACTGCATTCATACCAGTTTCAGGCAGGGCTGTCTCAGTCATTGTGTCAAACACCACCAGATAGTAGACACCCATAACACAGAATGCGTGTTTGTCACACACTCCATTCACCCAGGTCCCACCCCACGGGCGTACCCACAACATACGGTTGTTGGGAAGGCTCCAGCTAGTCTGGTCGGCACTTCCCCCACACTACCATATATGGAACTTCCACCCAACAGGCAGTCGGGGGGAAGGAACAGATTCAGGGCTTCCTGGGACTTTGGGAAAACCAAGGTAACAGGCGATGGACGGCAAGAGGCCACAGGGGCCATCTTGTCTCCATCAGGCATCTACTGATTCCAAAGACAGGGCCTGGGCATCCCAAAATGGAGGCTGCGCAGGGCACATGTCAATTCAGCACGGAGCTGCCACCAACCCGTACCCTGCTCTGTAAGCCACACACAGGTGCCCAAAAACATACACTAGGAGTACAGGGTCTTACTCCCACTTATGGGTTCCATAAGGGTATCCCAAGGGTCTTTTCACCAAACCAAATACAGGAAGAGCCGCACCGCCAGGAGTCCCATATGAACTCCTGCGTGGAAAACAAGTCAGAACATACTTGATAAAGCAATAAAGGACAAGGATACAGAGGCCCTGTCCTCCTGGTGCATTTCCAGCATCACAGTGTGTCACGCAGCAGAATCTTGGAGGGTTGCTCACCTTCTAGATTATCTGTCAAAACCAAGGAAAGAAGTGTGTTGGTGCACGTCAATGCATCGAAGACAGTGAGTGCATTGATGATGCATTCCCCAGAGCCGTCACCTGGAAGTGTGTGTGGATTAGAATAGGGATTGGACCAAGGGTATTAGATCCACCTCGCTTAGTCCCTGAAAATGGAATTTGTTTTATTCTTCCATCCTGGCACTGGCACTTGTGAATCTCCATTTTTTCTGATGGTTACTGTACTCTGATAGTTATTTCTTCAATTCCTTCCTAGAGAACAAATAAAAGGTTTGAACAACCCAGTGTGTTGCATGATCTGTTTTAGCTGCCCCGCCCACCCATAAAAATATTAGTATATCTTAGCGACTGTATTAGACAGAAAATGCACTTCTTCTTAAGGAAATAAACAGGTCTGCTTTGTATGTTAATTAGAATTTACTGAATTCACGCCATTGCTTACATCTGTCACGGGATGACACCCTGTAAGAGTGGCACAGGACACCCAGGAAGGGTTTTGGGTGGTTGTGCCGAAGTAAGGTGGACAGATAAGTACACACAAAGCTGAAAGCAATGAGAACGAAGAGTAGACAAGTGTAGCAAGGAATAAGGTACAACAGAATGGATTCCCTCTAGGGGTGTATGCAGATAAAGTAAAAGAGTATTCCACGGACCTTAGGAAAAACTCTAGCCTTCTGCACAGTTTGCTATAACAGAGGCCCACGCTGTTTGCTCATGGCTTGGAACAACAGCTATGGGTGTCTGTAACGTAGAAACGAGACAAGGGAAGGGGCAGAGATTGCCTGACGGAAACCAACAGACAAGCTCTGTACAAAAGTTCTACAAACAGTACAAGAGAAGATACTAACAGACAAATCCAGGAAAAGGAAGGCGATCGCAAACTAGCAGAAGGAAATGAAGGGAAAGTCATATAACAGGGAAAAAGGTTGAGAGCTCAGAGGAGCAGGAAAGCAATGAGCTAGCCCACAGGAGCAGGGCTGTAAGGTAGGGAGCCCAGAAGGAAAGGGCTTAGGGCAGTGGAGTAAACCAGGCTGCAAGGCAAGGAGCCCAGAAGGGCCGGGCAGCAAGGAGTGAGCCCTGGGGGGCTGGGCCGCTGACCGTAGAAGGCTGCAGAGGACTTTAGAGGGCTGCTAGTCTGAGAACCCAGCGGACAAAGGCTGTAGGTAGCCAGCAGCGGAGCGTGATGGGCTGCAAGGCAGGAGCCTGGAAGACAATGGCAGAAGGTAGCAGCTGAACGTGATCGGCTGCAGTGTAGAGAGCCCGGCAGGGCACTGGAGGAGGCTGGAAAGCAGCAGAGCGTGATCGGCTGCAAAGCAGAGAGCCCGGCAGGGCACTGGATCCAAAGCCGGAGTAAGGAGGAACCGCATACAAGATCCGTAGCTCAAAGCAAAAAGGTGCCGAAAAGACTCTTAATGCAAGAGACTGAGCTACTGCAGGCAGCAGCTTTTATACCGCCCAGCCCAGCACAGAGACAGGGTAATTGGTTGCACCTGGATCAGCACACCTGCAGACGATCGGCCACCTCCCTCTCTATTCCTGAGTTGGTGGAAGCAGAGCAGATCCCTAGGGCTTCTGGGGATAGCAGTTCCGAAGATGACAAATCGGAATGGCCAGGAATAGATGGTTATAGCCAAGTGCATTGTGGTAAGTGTAGTTTGATGGGAAAAATAGAAAAGCACCAAAGTCTCGCAAATGGGAAATAAGGTCCATATTGATCGCAAATATATGCGCCCATGGCGCAGGCATGACAACATCGCATTCCCCATGCTGTGTGTACAGTACTGTGTTTCATTAGATTTACCATGTAACTAGGATGAGTCGTATCATGTGGTAAATTGCAGTAGCAGAGCCTCTCGTGTCTCACATCACTGTGGTGATTTACCAAGTATCAACATGTAGCGAGAACCTTAACAAATTAATAAAATCTTTGAATTATTAAAAATTGACACGATACCTCCACATATAAAACATCACACATACAAAATACATGTTCTCGTGCAAGCAGCAATCTTAAAATAAAATGGTTTTGTGACTGTAACAAGCCTAGTTTTAGGCCTGTCGATTCTTAATAACAGATCAAGTGACGTTTAATAGATGTTTGGCACATAGAACTTTCTAAGGCCTCCTGCTCCACATGTTTCTGTTTATATAAACTATTAATAGTGAACCTTCATCAGAAGCTAGATTTGGAGCAACTACACCCATTAGTATATTTCTTTTGATACAAAAGTTTTCCATGCATGGATAGTACAGCCACAATTTTCACTGGACACTCAAACTCCACACTGTAAAAAACAAAACATTAAAAATACCCATTAGTGGTATATACTTTATGGATTGGATATTCTTACCCCTCCCTAACCCAATGACTGGGGAAGATTACCTCTCAGAGTGCATTTGGCGGTTTCTCATGGATTCTGCACATTAGTTGAAGCTTTTGGAAACATCACACCACCATCTGTGAACAATACACCAAAATGTGGGTTAGGAAACCATTTCCTTGAACGTTGTACACAACTATGAGGGCCCTCCCTGTTCCATAGAAAAATTGCTCACCATCCAAGCTGCTTCTAGTTCTGGAGTCCAGTTATTAGTAAGCAATCAAAAGTGTTCCTGTCTGATTATCAGGGAAATCACCAACTAGTGTGTGGCGTGCTGCATGCTCCCCAAATCTGTAATAATTATGAGAACTCTTGGTCCTCCTGGCATTCTGACCCATAGTCCTATGTCGGAAACCAATTCAAAATGTCATCTCATAATAAGCCAAAGGTGGTTTTCACTCACCTATCCAGATAAGGTAATGCATTTGAATCGCCACGTCCTTGCGGACCCTGGTCGAGTTATGCTCTGTCGATTAGTACAGATTACATGGCACTTCACGGGTGTCCGGTGCCTGCAAGATATTGTTAAGCTGTGCGTCTCTGGAGCGCTGCGTACCTGAAGTTTCAGTTGCTGGTCTCGCCGGTGACGCCAGACTGGTAAACCTCCAAACTGAATGCAGAAATTGTAACGCTAGGAAGCGACCCCGACCCAACCCTAATGAAACAGGGATGGATTGGAATCACCTCCCAACGCCACTGGCTCACCTCCCTGCGGATTAAAGTGACGTCGGGACAGTGCAAGCACTGACAGGGAGGTGATGAGGTGTTGAGCTGGTATGATCCGGTAGAGGTTCACAACTGGAGGATGAGAGGTCTTCAAAGACGTCCAGGCACGATCCACCAAGGCAGTTGATAATCAGGAGGGCTGGCACCCAGAGCCAATATGACAAGAAAGATCCAGGCAAACAAGGAGATCAGGAAGAGAGTGGACCCAGGGAACAGGGAGGCCCAAGGAGAGGGAGAAGGCCAAGATGGGAACCCCACAACTTCCTAAGAGCCACAGAGCCAAGGGAAACTAATCACGATAGAAATGAACCCAGGGAGGGGAGAGGAAACTGGAAGGCAGGAACCACAAGGAAGGGACCCAACAGGAGCTAAGGCAGCCCGAAGGCCATAGAATTGGACAAGGAAGCAGGAACCAAGGAGCAGGAACCTGATGCAAGGCACCAAGCGACGGTAAGTGAGGAACAAACCGCGTTAAGACGCGATCTGTAGAGGGCTGGACGCTATTTACAGCGTCCGGCACGAAAGCGAGGCGTGGAACGCTAGCGGGGCTGCACATGCGTAATGGCCGAGCGGGCACCAGAACGAGGCTTGGAACACAAGCTTGTCTGCCCGTTCCTGGTTACCCGCGAGGTTCGCGCATGCAAGCGAGCGCCGGCCCGCTGCCTACAGCCACGCTTCCCAAGCCGGTAATATGGGTACAATTGCCACGTCCGGGAACGGATGCGACGAGAAGGCCAGGTAAGTGTCCTAACAGATATCCAACATGGACCTAATAAGCCCTTGCAATAACGTTTCACAATATAGTAATTATGCCCCTTAGAGCCTAAATCGGACTGCTAACTGAGCTGTTTTCGGGCGCTTCTCAAGTGTGGCGCTTACCATAATCGTCTGCCTCGTTTATTTCTGACCTTGTCTCCGGCCTAAGCAGTGGGTTACCATTACGCAGTGTTTATGCAGATTCTATAAAACCTGCACGCGCATAACTGGTCCATTGTCACTGTGTGCTTTACCTGAGAGCTTCACCTAAAACAGGCGACCATTTTAAAGTGGTCTGTCTGTTTTTTCTTTGTATATGAGGGTGCAGGAATCCTTCCTCGCTACTTTGGCTAGAAAATTAAACCTGGCGCACACGCGTCTTGTTCCTCTTCATAACGTTTCATATTCCATTACATTTAAATGTGGATTGGGGGCACATTTAAAACTGTAATGTGCCCACTACTGACAAACTATTTAAAGTTATCAGTGCATGGGGTGTAGCAGGGGTACCAATTAGTAGCTACCGCTTTGGTGGCACAATCCACAGTGTGGCTTACGTGAAGAATCCTGCGGATCCCTCACTGAATCCCTGCTTAAAGTCTCCTCCCAGTTGGCCAGGGGAAGGCAGACGCTTCCTGATCCCAACCCTGAGGGTTGTGTTCTGCGGGAGGATCGCCTGAGTGGAGGCAGGTCCCAGGGTAGTGATGAGACACAGTATTTTTACTCCAATAGGGAGATTCTTCCCACTGCCAAATGAGATTATGGCTTATTGTCATTTTAATGTCTCTCAACCTCATATTAAATCTAAGGTTGTGAACCCTAAGGTTGAAACATCAAGGCATACTATACCGAAAGAAAGACCCTTTCTGGTATTTAAAACTAAATGCCTTCCTCAATCCCAACGGAGCAATCCAAAGGATTGTCGAAATGTTGTCTTCTTTAAACCATCTTCCTCTGTAAAAGTGGAAACTCACAGCCCCTCTGTTAAAAAATATGAAGGGAATTAAATCTACCCTTTATAAAGAATCAAAAAGTAGAAAAAACAAAGTGCATGTCCCAGAATCCTAGAAGAACTAAGACAAGGAAGAGAGCTGAAGAGGTATGTAGATGTAGTGGTCAGGCAATTAAGCCTAGTAGCCATTACAGGAGTCAGGCAAGTGAAGCTAATGGCCTGTGAGGCATAAAATGCCCCAGCAGGAACGCAGGAGAGGGAGAAGTAGCAGGAGTTGGAATGCTGACAGTAGTCCTGCCCTGCCTTCTTCTAGGTTTTCCTGCCTCCCTACCTTTACCTGCCTTCCTTTGCTGGCATTCCTCCTGCTTGTCAGACTTTGCCTGCTCCTGCCTTTCCTTGCCTGCCTGCCTGGTGGTATACCTCGTCTCCTAGCCACGGATTTTCCCGCTGTGGACTGTGCCTGGAAGTATCCAGCTATAGGACCATGCTACTCTTTCTGTGCCTCCCCTGTCAGTGCGTGCACTGTCCCTATACCAAGAAAATACAGGGGAGGTAACCATGTAGTGTGGGGAGTTGGGTTGGCAACACTAAGTTTCATATTCCTAGAGTTTTGTCAAGCCAATTTCCTGCATCGCAGTTGCAACCTGTCTGACAACACTTTGTCGCAACGGATCACGTAGAGTCATACCTTTATCTTCATGCGTGAGAGAGATGATCCTTATAGTTGCACTCACCCCACTTAATTCGCTCTACTGATCCAGAATTTTGGAAGGGGAAGAACAGAGGACAAATGCCTGGGTTACTATGGCCGGTTGATTTATTGTTGCAAATGTCTAAACGCAGAGAGCAATATCCGTTCAGGAGCGGATGCAGAAGGGTATGTTTTTTTCTTATTATTAGTCTGTGTGTAAATCATGGCATGTAGCACAACAGATTATGTCCCACATATAGTGGTCGAAACTCACCCATGCTCAAGCATACAGCGTACCTCAAAAATGATGTTGTAATCCCCTGGGGTCGGTTGCATTTGCTTGGAACGCTGATGCGCTTGTGTTACTCGAGCTGTATCATTTACTGAGTGTGTCTACCGGGTTGTGTATACGTTTGCTTTGCCAGTACCAGACCACTGCCGGTAGTGTATAGTAGCTGACTACAGTTACCAGAGTGTGCATTACTAAACAGTAGTAAGTGTGGCTGCTGTGGTATGTTAGTAAATGTCACAGATCACTGCTTAGTAATCAGAATTCTATTCTTCAAAGATATTGTCCCGAAGCGTGTTGTAAATTGAAAACCACATTGTTGTCAACATGGATGGAAAAAAAGACAATATGGGCCTCATTACAAGTATGGCGGTAAGGCAACAACGGCGCCGGTATCGCTACCGGCACCATTGCTACCGTACCGCCCTACGAGTTCTGCTTGCGGGTGCCTCTGCAGCCACCTGGCCTGACCTGGTGGCCGTACCGTCACCCTCGAGCAGAACATGATGGTAGCACCGGTACCGTTATTAACGGTACCGGTGCTACCACCCTCCCCATTCCCATTCAGCCCTATGGGGCCTAATGGGGATGGAGAGTCCCTTATTACCGTCACCCACGAATGGGCAATTACCAGGTCCGCCAAATTCGGAATGACCCGGTAATTGCCCATTCGCGGTTGCCGGATTTTTCCGCAAGTTTGGAGGTAGCCTGCCTGCATTACAGGCATGGCTACCTCCAAACTTGTAATGAGGCCCAATGGGCCTTATGCTTGTGCCGGTCCAGAAACAATAGTGCTGGTAAGCTTAACGGCACCATTGTTTCCGGACCGGCACATTACAACTGCGGTTGGGTGCCGTATGGCCCGCCAGGGTCAGACCTGCCGGGCGGGATGGCACCCGCTCGCAGAGTTCTCACGGGAGCACTGGTACCATTATTAACGGTGCTGGTGCTCCCGTGTCCCCATTCCCATGGAGTCCTATGAGATTCCATGGGGACTAACAAAATTACAGGCGCCTGACTTCCCAGCCACCGGATTTGGAATAGCCCGGTGGCACCGGGAAGTCAGGCGCTAGTAATTTTTTACGGGTCCTGTGGCAACCCGCCGGTATCACCGACAGGGTTACCACCTGACCCGTATTGAGGCCCATTGTGTATAATTCATGGTGTGCATTTCAGAAATGCGGATGTCTGGAATGCGATGCAGATGTTAGGATGTATTGCAGGAGCTGAATGTTAATGAATGGTGGCATAAGGTACCTTCTGGTTCAGCAAGAAGGGCCTGCCTCTGTCCTTAAATCATAAACCCATGTTCTTTCAAAATGGAAGTGCTTGGATAAATATTGCATCCTTGCTGTCAGACCGTTGCCTACCGAGGTTACAGAGATGTATATGTTGCTGGGCAGATCTCTAGTGTAATACTTAAAAAAATAGAATTTCGGTTTATTATCATTTTTTTATCTTATCGCTATGGCCTGTCTTTTTTGGTGCTCTATACAGATTGTGAGAGCACAATTGTACACGGAGGTGGGCATGACAACTAGAGAAATTGTGGACCAGAATATGAGTCTGTGGACCACTAGAGGCTTTTTGTTTGCTCATGGATGTAAGTGGTACAAGGGGCTCTTGTGTAGGTCATGGTCTTGGTTTCATAGTGTTGCCAAAGTATACCAACTGGTGTGTTTGTTCAGGCCTGTGGCGTCAGTCTTTAGCCGGAAAATCTACAGTTGCTACCTTTGAAGATGAGTGGCCCTATATCACCTCTGTGTGAGGGGACTTTGATGTATTCCAATACTGTCCACTTGAAATCTACGTACACATGCTTTTGTGTTACAAAATGTTCGCCCAGCGGGGCAGTCAGTTTTTTCATGCGGATGCACGATCTGGGTTCCCCTATTCTGATTTTAATGGGGCATGTGGTCATACCCACGTATCTGAGCCCACAGGGGCATGTGATGAGGTATATCACATTGTTGGTGTTACAGTTAGTCTATTGATGTGCTGCGTTGGTTTTGAGGGCATGCCATGCAGTGTCCACATGAAGCGTGTCCTATGGGTCCAGGTTGTTTCCATAAAGTATTTTGAGAGTCGTTGGTGCTGTCTCTGTATGTGGAGATAAGGCAGTCTGTGTCTGCACTTGATGGGAAACTTTGGGTTCGGACATTGGAGGTGCCGACATTTAGAATCGGCCATAGTCTCAAAAGGTTTGTCAAAGGCGAGTAACTTAGTACAGCAGTGAAAACTAGAAGAATTGGAATCCAGCTAAGAACAGGTTTTTTCTACACCCAGAGAGACAAAACTGCTTTATCCTCATTAATAGGCGATACAAGCATCATGATAAAACCAGCAGATAAGGGAGGAGCCACAGTTATGAAGGATATCGAAGACTACCCCTAGATGGCCAAGACCTTACTGGATGATCCAACTAGCTTCAGGCGACTTGGCAGTGACCCACCATGGATAAAACAGCTCATCGATCGATAGATCGATCATGGATGAAGCCCTATATGAAGGATATATCAACCAGAAAGAATACGATTTTCTAACTCCCTGTTAGCCCAAATGCTACGCATTTTATGTACTACCAAAAGTGCACAAGGGTCTGCAACCCCCTCCAGGACGAGCCATCGTCACCGGCATAGGATCTATTTTAGAGACACACTCACAATTTGTGGACTTCTTCCTCAAGCATGAAGTATTAAAAATGTGATCATACCTCAAGGACACCAGTCCTTCAAATGATAAAAGATCTCTGCTTTGAACCTGTAACACATTTTTGGTGAGCCTCGACAATGAGGCATTATACACAAAAATACCCCAGGAAGAAACCCTCTGAGTGATCTATCGCATCCTAAGGGAAAAGAACCCCCCATTAAGCATTCCAGTTACCTTCAAAATGCATCTAGCTGAAGTGGCCCTCACCAAGAACATTTTCTTCCACGAGGAAGAGTTTTATGAACCGATCTCAGGCACAGCCACGGGGTCCACTTGTGCCCCAAGCTTTGCTAACCTATATGTGGCAATATTTGAAAGAGTCACGATCTAGAACAATGAAACCCCCTTCAAAGACAGCATACACTTATGGACAAGCTATATCGACAATGTCCTCATGATTTTCAGCTGCACAGAAGAACTCCTAGAATCGTTCTTACTATGACTGAACAATTAAAATGCTTTTCTTAACTTCTCAATGCTCTGGAGCCATTGCCATTCATTTCTTAGTCCTAGCCCTGAAGGAAAAGGATGGTGGGATCAGCTCTAGAGTATATCACAAACCAAAAGATAGCTTTCAAAATTCAGAAGCAAGTTCCTATCACCCAAAAACCCTCAAGCACAATCTCCATTTTGGGCAATTACTCCGGTACAGATGAGACTGCTCATCCCTACAAGACTATGACACACAAGCAACAGACCTTGCGACAAAACTATGCTTCTGGCTGCCCCAAAAAGGTAGTCTGACATGACCACAAACGAGCAAGACACATTCCAAGAGAAAAAACACTGGAACAACACCCTGCGAGACGGAACACTTTTGACAACATCACGGCTGTACCAAGTTACTCGCCTTTGACAAACTGCATCAAGTGGGAGATTTCGAGACAATGGCTTATTCTAAATGTCAGCGCCTACAATGTCCCAAGCCCAAAGTTTGCCATCAAACCAGATGACACATTAGGGACTCCCTTATCTACACATACAGAGGCAGCACCCGCAATACTTTATGGAATCAACCTGGACCCACAGGACATGCTCCATGTGGATACTGCGTGCCATGCCCTCAAACCCAACGCAGCATATCAATAGACATAGGATGGCATTTCCTGTGGAAACAGAAATATTTCACTAACACCAACAATGTGCTATACCTCATCACATGACCCTGTGGACTGTGAGAAATGGAAGGGGGTCCTCACATCTACATTAAGAAAGGCATGGTATCAAAGTAAGACAGACACAAGTGACCAAGTTCAAGGGTGTTTATTGAACTTCATCAAGGTTGTGATAAACGCCTTTCTAAACCTAAATCTAAGATGGGAGCAAGCTACGACCATCAAATAATAATAATGCAGTCCTAGTGGAGTCTCATCAAAATAAAAGGGCCTACACTAAAACTATTGTCAATCCTTATCGCTAAGTTACAAATAGTGTGGGGTAATATTCATGAAAAACGTGTTCACAAAATGATAAGTCAGGATCAGTGAGTATGGCGGGAAGGTGTATTTATATATAACTGTTTATAATATAGAAAATGATGCTAAACGAGCTACAATGTATTCCTGCAGAGGCAGCAGTATGTTAAGTAGGTTGGTCTTCTAAATGTAAACCTGGCCATGCAAGAAGGAAGATTGCAGAATCCCTTGAAAGGCAAGAAGGACAATTTCTGATGAGCTATGCCAGTATCCAGTGACCAAGTTGAACAGTATAGAAAGGCGCCTGCTTGCCATTAGTCTGCAGGAGCCAGCCACGGAAGACAGAATGCTGGTCGGGGGGGCATAGTCCTCTGCCCTTCCCCCCCCCAATCCTCATTTTTGTACAGGTTAAATTTGTTATTCTTGCAAGATAGACTCATGGCCTTAATTCCCTAGAGGGGTGCATTTACTGTGGTGGGAGCGGAATCAGGGGTACCCCAATACATTTAAGGGGTGCCCCTGTAAATTGGGGTTCACTTTCACTGCTAAGTTACAAATAGTGTGGGGGTAATGTTCATGAAAAAGAAAGATGTGTTCACAAAATGATGAGTCAAGATGTTCAGGCCGTTGGCCTCCCTTTCCCATGTTTTCAGCATGGGACGAGGCAGATCACTCTGGCAAAGCAGACTCTTGGGCTTCTTCGGCATGAGGACACAGTTCCATTACAAGTATCGGGGCCTTCTATGCCCAAGTCTCTTAAGTTATCAAAGGTCTCTTGCTTCAGAGGGCCTGATGTATCAAACAAACGAAAAGTTAATTTGCAAGTATTCACGTAGGGCGATTCACTCGTTATCCTGGATGCTCCTCAGCCGGGCTCAGATCCCTTTTGCTTCCACAATCCCTTCTCAGGTGAGTCACGGTTCACCCCGGATCTCCCTCAGTCGGGCTCAGATCCCCTTTTCACAATTAGTTTCCCTCAGCCGGGCTAGAACCAAACAGTTCGTATTAGCTATCGAAGATTTCCGAATGTGCACAGGGTTTGGGTTGACCCATTGCAGGACCACTTCGAAGTCACAGTTCACAATTTTACACTCTCAGTTAGATACCTAACAGAGACCTTTGAATGAGCACCCATGTGATGCTGGACCCCTCTGTATATGGTATTTTAGGTTGCCTCCCAAAGTTCAATCAAGGTTCAATTACTTCTTTAGTTCCAATTCTACTTGCTTCGCTCATCACCAACGCCTCACAAACATTTTCTTTTTATACAATGTTGCTGCTTGCAACCTTGGTTCTAACACAGACGGGTCTGCTATCAGTCTCTCCAAATCACCGGCTGTGCTGACTTTACTGGCGATGCTTTGTTATGGGAGCCAAGGACTGTATCATGGCGACAAACATTCTTCACCACCTCGGCTATCGATGCGGGAGAGCCACGGGTACCTTCGACAAATAATGCACTTTCTTCAGCTTTACTCCCCGTTCTTATGTTTCTTATTCCCAAGGGCTTGTGAAAGTAGCAGTTTTCCTCTGAAAAGGCCAAGGGCAATTTCCTTCTTGTCATTCTTTCTGGTCTTGCCGTCTTTGTATTAAACTGCTATAGCTGAACTGCTGCTTCCTTGTGTGTTTTGCCTTGCTCAGAGAGTGCTTTCGTGCTCTGCCATTTATCCATGTGGGAAAGTGCAATGGAAATTAGGTGTGTGCAATTATCAGTAAGTGCCCGACTCTGCCTGACCTTTGTGTTGGGACAGGTATACAGCTCGGTGTTAGTCTGTTGTCGCTCACGGTGAACTGTCAGTGAGAAAGTGAACTGTCAGTGAGAAAGTGTTTATGTCAGAAAAGGGGGGGGTTGAATTCCTAGGTATCCTACCTGGCAGGGTAGGGAAAAGGTATTATTGGGAAGGGTATACAGTTTCTCATCCTCGGGTGTCCGACTTCCACTCGCCAAGGACCCCTCATCCAGGTGATCCTCCCGCATTAATCCACCCCCAGGAACTGGATCCAAAAGCGATGGCCGTGTCCTGGCCACCTGGCTGACAGATCCCCAGGGACTGGCGGGTGCGAGACCTTCAGGTTTCTCACACTACTACTTCAGGTTTCTCACACTACCCATGGGTCCTCTTCTCAGGTGGCCAGGGAAAGGACATCACTTTTGGATCCTAACCCTGGGGGCTGAGAAGCAAGGGGGGGATCACCTGGGTGGGGGGTCCTTTGGGATTGGGGAAAGTAAATCCCTGGGGGAGGCGCAGTATTCCCCTTCCTGCCCCCCCCCATCCCATTCCATGATGAACCCATAATCTCAGGCGGATTTATGGGTTATTGTTACCCCTTTCCCTCTAGCCCGGATAACATCAGAAGATATCAATTTAGAAGCCACAGAAAGAGGATGAAAGGAAGGGGGTTAATGGTGGGACATATCCCCCGTTCCCTTATGAGAACCAACCTAACCCTCTGCCAGCCTTTATGGGCTATTGCAAGACATCTCCCCTCATTTCGCCTCATTCATCCTACTATAGTACTGGGATGAGGACTGAGGAAGAGGTGACTAGGAGTAGTGAACACTAGTAAGTAATTTCACCACTCCAGTACTGAGACGAAGAAAAGGCCTGCAGAGTGTTGCAAATGCCAGACATGTCACACGTCCTCTAATTGCAACCAGGCAATTACAATTGGGAACTCACACCTGCAACCTGTCAAGTGGTTGCAGATGTATAAGAAGGGAGGAGACCAACAGAAAAGAGACATGCAGGTAATCCTGTGTATGAGGAGGCACTGTGGTGGGTCATGCAGGAGAGCCAGTACACTGGCAGACGACCACAGAGAACTGTTGACCCCAGGCCCAAATGGGCCGTGATAAGACCACAGGTGTGGGAGCCTCCATGGTCGGAGATCGCAGCCAGAGCTGCAAGCAAGGAATAGGAAGCAAACAGCGTCCATGGAGAGGAAGCGGAGCTGCCGGCAAGAACGGATGGGAAACCGAAGTGCAAGCGAGGCTCGCAGGTGAAGGAAAACAAGCAGGCGGAGCTGACAAGCAAAAGGACAGCTGCCCTGAAGTACCGCCACAGACCGGTGAGTGATGAGTGAAAGTCACTCGAGCCAGGGTGGTCCTGGAGTCTGTCGGGAAGCGAGGAGAATGCTGAATGAATGAAACGTGTGCATGATGAAAGAAAAACCCAAAGCCACGGGTTGGGAGCAAATTAGGGAGAATGTAATAGGCAAGAGGCAAAATAAACAGTTACAATATTGAATACCGAACTCTATGGGAACTTTTTGGCAAAAATACGATCTGATATTGCCTCTTTGAAAGCAAAGTACGAAACAAGAACGCAAGTATGTAAGATTGTGAGAGAGCATGACAGCAAGGTGGTGAAGGAACATAACCACCACTAAGTTAACTATATGTATGAATACAGTGTGCAATGTCAAAGACTGACAGAGGATATGTGAGACATTGTGGCAAAGCCAAGAGGCTGACAAAGAAAAACCAGGTGAGTGTGAACTTTCACACAATGCCAAGAAGCTGATAAGGAGAAGCCAAGTGAGTGTGAACATTCATCCAGGGGCATATATCGAAGAGCATGTGTGATATAGAAAGCCTAGGGTTCCTGGCTACGCGACTTGTAGTGGATCGACCGTGTGGTCTGACAAATGCGCATAGACTAAGGGACCCTCAAGTGTGAAAGCCAAAGACATTGCTGATGTGAACTAAGAAGAAGTAATCTGATTGAACTGTCAACCAAATCCAGAAGGAGTGTTAAGTTGGCTTGGGGTTGTTTTGAACATCGAAAGATTTAGAATAAGTGCAAATTGACTGTCTTGAACTTGGAGAAAGGAACCCTGAGGATTTGTGGAACTGTCTTGAGCTTGGGGAAGGGAAACACAAGGATTTGTGGAACTATCTTGAACTTGGGAAAGGTAATCACAAGACTTTCTTGAACTAGGGGACGGGGAGCTGAAAAGAAAGCTAAGAGCTGGAAGAAGCTCAGTACTTTATTTCAATCACTATTTCTGTTGTTGCTGACATTCCTACACCTTGTTTAGGTTTAGTTGTGAGGGCAAGTATAGGTTTTGGACACACACAGACTTTTAAGTTGAACTTTCTGACTCAGACTTTCCTTAGTTTGTTTAAGGTAGGGAAATCCCACCTTAGTATAGGGCAAGTTAGGTCTTTATGGTGTCCAGTCAATTGGTCGAAAAAAAACTGGTCGACTGCAATTTGGTCGACGCAATTTGGTCGAAAACCAAATGGTCGAAATTTGTCTGGTCGACCAATTTTTTTCGACCAAATGTCTGGCAACCGTCTTTATCCATACTGACATTTGATTTAATAAAGCAATTATGTTGGAACTTTGAATCTGTTGTCTGTGTCTTGCTTCACAATGCCTTCACAGGGCTAAGATACATGGGCATGACCACACGCCCCATTAAATTCAGGATCGGGAACACAGTTCGTGCAGCCGCATGAAGAAACTTGACTGCCCTGCTGGTTGGACATTTTGTACCACAAAAACATGTGTACACAGATTTCAAGTGGACAGTATTGGAAATAATCAAAATCCGCTGCAGAGGTGACATAGGGTCACTCCTCTTCAAAAGGGAGCCACTGTGGATTTTCCAGCTAAAGACTGATGCCAAAGACCTGAACGAACACACCAGTTGTCAGACTTTGGCAACACTATGAAACCCAGACTGTGACCCACACAAGCGCCCCCTGTACCACTTATATCCATAAGCAAACAAAAAGCACCCTGCTGGTCCAGAGACTCATATTCTCGTCCACAATTGCTCTAGTTCTCATGCCCACCTCTGTGTAGAATTCTGCTCTCACAATCTGTATAGAGCGCCAAAAAAGACGGGCCATAGCAAAAATAGAAAAATAATAACTACAAACAGAAATTGGATTTTTTAAGTATTACACTAGAGATCTGCCCAGCAACATATACATCTCCGTACGCTTGGTAGGCAATGGTCTGGTAGCAAGGATGCAATATTTATCTATACAATATTTATCTATACACTTCCATTTTAAAAGAACATGTGTCCCTCTTACTGAACCAGAAGGTACCTTACGCCACCATTCTTTAACATTCAGCTCCTGCAATATATCCCGACATCTGTGCATTCCAGACATCCGCAGATTTCAGAAATGCACACCATGAATTATTCAAATAGTATTTTTTTAATATTGCAGTAAAGATGGGTGATACTCCACTGAGCTTCCTCTCCAATTATATTTTCTGGTTCTCTCTAATTTCGACCATCTACTATTTCTAAGTTTCAAGGGAAAGGCCAGCACTGGTCCAGACAGTGGCACTAACCCTATGTTACTATATTGACAGAACTACCACTGAACACTAGACCAACTGCGCCACACCCTATTACCATTACTTATATTTTACATAAATCTGAACAAAATCCGAAGAAATTCAGGTTTGGCATATATTGTTTACTGGTTCACCACCACCATGTGTTTCGACCTCATCAAGGAGGTATTCCTCTGAGCTACAGTACCAACGCAACATATTTATTTTGGGACACACAATAACATACCACACAGGGCATGTGTTCATTCACATAACCACCATATTATATAAGTATTCCACATATGGTTTGTGAACAAGAACCCCAATTATTGAACATAATTATATGTGCCCAAAATCCAATGTTTATACATAATTTACATGTGTATGTTCAGCACATACAATATCACAAAAATAAAAGAATATGAAACAATACGAATTAAATGCCAGTCCACAAAATGGTTTGAGGTTTAGAAGCGAAACAAAGGAAAAAGAAAGAAATGCTAATGCAGTTGGTTACTACTCAAACACATTACAGAATTTCCAATGTGTTCTACACCTAGAAATTCAATGGTTCACCATTTCCGTCTTGTGTGTTATCGCACAGCTTCACCATTTAGTAAACTTGTTACCACCACCAAATCAACACAACTTGACACTATGTGAAAAAATGCTTCAGTTATAACCATAATAGTGATTTTGTATTCTACCTGTGAGAAATCAGACAGTGTCTCACCCGCTAGTCCCGGGGAGTCTCTCAGTTGGCCAGGGCACGGCCATCGCCATTGGATCCAGACCCTGGGAGTGGACCAGTCAGTGCGGGAGGATCACCTGGGTGAGGGGTCTTCGGGGAGTGGGATACCTGATGCGAGACGCGGTATCCCTCTCTTCCCTACAACGCCTTTAACCCATCCTACCTAGTAGGATATATGGAAACTTTACCCCCTGCTCCCTTTTCCTGCATGAACACTTTCCCACCAACTGCCCGCTCAGAGAGAAAACAGACTCACACCCGAGCCGTGTACCTGACAAGTCCCACTACTATGATTAGGCAATTAATGGTAATCATTCATACCTGACTTCTATTAAACATCCCCACATGGATAAAAGGCGAGCACGAGAGCACACGCTGAGCAAGGCAAAGCACATAAGGAACAGCAGTTTTTTGAGATAGCCGCTGAACAACGGAAGAAAGATGTCAAACCACAAAGGGTGCACAAGGAGGGAGATACCCTTGACCTTTCCAGCAGAAAGCTGTTACTTTCTAGACACCTTTGGATTTCAGAGCAGAAGACCAGGAAACCAGACTGGTGAATCCTGTTTTGTGTGTCAGAGATACCCAGTGTCCTCCTGCACAGCTGATCGAGTTGGAAAGAAGCAGCAGCCGCCATGGTACCGTCCTTGGCTCCAAGATCAAAGAAAGATATACACAGCCAGTGAGTTGGGAAACCGATGCAAGACCAGTCTGTGTTGCAAGCGGCAACATTGTATACAAATAGCAAGGATAAAGACTGCTGAACGCGTGTGATGAAAGATGCGAGGACAACCTAACATCTGATGGATGTTTGAACTGTAGCAAAGAAGATACAATATTCGTGCCAGAGTGGTCCGGCACCGCAAGTGTGCTCGATCGAAGGTCCTGTAATATATTCAGCCAAGAAGTGGCAGAAACGAAAGTAAAAGATAAATAATAAGAATTGGTATGAATCTAAGTGGTTATTACGATTCTGTACATTCGTAAAATTTACAAGGATAGTGAAACTAAAAATGAAAGGCTGACTCTCACTAACCTGAATTGATGACCTTGGAAATGAGGACAGTGAGAGTTCCCCTGAAAATGCTGCCACCCTCCTTCCTTGGAGAATGGATGAAGAGGAAAGAGTACTCCCAGGGAAACCCTCTGGGCAAAAAACCCTGCACTGGAACAGGAATGAAGCTTCGGAGGTTGGATGATCTTCAGATCTTGGAGTCGAAATCGATATGAAGTCGAGCACTATCTTCCAGGTGAATTGGAGGATTGTTGACGAACTGCACCACTCACTACAAGATAAGTGATAAGAAAGAAAGGGTTAACCAGTGAATACTAGACAGATAGAAAGTAGGAATCTACGTTAGGAGCCTCATACCCAAAAGGAAGTGGAAAGGATCAGCATTAATTTGTGAATGAGCAGGCTGTAGGACCACGAGGAAGTCCTCTGTCTGTTTGAAAGAGAAAGGACTCTGGTTATCAGAGGACGAAGAGGACTGATATGGGTTCAGATCAAAGAAAAGGATATAGCCTACTGGAGAGACTTGACAGAGGTTGAGGAATAAAATGGATCTGCCTGAGTGGTGGGTTGGCAGCTGGACAAACCCACTTACTGTCGGAAGGTAAGACAGATTAATACCGACAAACAGAGTTTGGACAACTAAGTAATGAATATAAGAAATTCCTACCTAAAGAAAGCGTGTGGTTTAGGGAAGCAGTGTTTCTGCTGGGGAGAGACTTGTATGAGATCAGCGAGAGGCGGCTCTCGGATTGAGAAGGAGCGGGAGTTAGCAAAAGTTCCGTTATTAGAATCAGGATGAAGTTTAGAAAGCGATGAGATGTGTTCTTCTGTTCTAAATTAAGAAAGGAAAAGGTTAGCAGGTAAGTTCAAAGAAATAGAATATCCCTAGGAAACGTAAACTTACGAAGCGTCTGTCTGAGGAGTAGCGACGCGTTGAGTTGCTGCTACGCAACCGCTAAATGCGGTCACGTGGCATCTCTCTGGCATCAGGAACATACGTGGAAAAGCTGCAACTACTGTTTCAAACCAACCAGAGAATGCCACGGCTATCTTAGGGGTAGTCAAAAGCAGGGAATTACAATATCTGTTACGATGCCCCAGTGACCATCGTCGATAGCAGGTTGTAACAGTGGTCCTGCGACGGTTTAAGCAAAACCCATTGCACAATCAAAAGTCTTTGGTTTTTTATACAAAGGTGTCTTAGCCTGAATGAGGGAGATCTGTGGTCCGAGTCCGAATGAGGAAGACCAATCGTCCCTGCCACCGGTCAAGGCAAGCAGAAGCAGCGGGAAGCTCCCGAGAGCGCTGTGACACCAAGAAGCCAGAGTGTGTGTGAAACTCAAATGTGCCGCCTTGTCCTGTGCTGAAAACGTGGGGAAGGGAAGCCAACTGGTCCACTATACTGACATATTTCTTGAACACTTTTTTATTTTTTGCCTACATTGTTGTCCCACACATTTTTTATTTAGAAGTAAGGATTGACGAGAGGTTTATTAGTATAGAGCCCTTTATTTTGACGGACTCCACTAGTACTGCGTTATTATTTGATGGTCGTAGCTTGCTCCCATCCTTAGATTTAGGATTAGATAGACGTTCAACCAACCCATTGAAGTTCAATTAACACTGTTTAACTGTGATCACTTGTGTATGTCTTCACTGTTTGATACCAGACCTTCCTTACATACCTAACCCAAGAATGATTTTGGAATGGAATTTACTAGTAACAGCCACCCAGAGTGCTTGACAAAAGGTTTCTAGAAAGAGGTTACACAGCAAGCATATTGGAACAGGCAAAAAGAAAGAGCATTATTATTAATCAAGAGAATTTGCTTAAATCCAATCAACCGTAAACAAGACTGTAATGTGGTTAGAATGATTACACACTACAATGCTAAAAGTAACAAATTGTACAAAATATTTCAAAAGCATTGCAAAATTTTAACTTTGGACTCAGGTTTGAACAACTGTATATCTGATGAACCGAACATGGTATATACCAGGGCACATACGATCAGAAATCAATTGAGTGCTTTATTTATGAAACTCTTGGAATTGAGGAAGACCTGGTTAAATCAAAATCTGTTAGGATTTTACAAATGCAGAACTTTTAGCATGTGTCCTTACACTAGAGAATTTAAAAGTATTAAGATCAACATCGATGAAGAGTCCAAGATTGCAGAGTTTGAGAACTGTTGGACCAAATTTGTGGTTTACTGTATAGCGTGTGTGTGTGGACTCAGCTATGTTGGGAGTACCATCCGTAAATTACGGATTTGGATCAGGGAACATCTGGGTGCTCTGAATAAGGAAGATCCAATATTACCCTTATCGGTCCATTGGCAGGAATGCCACCAAATGGACAGTAGGGAGGACCTACGTTTTATTGGATTAAAAACAATAACCGTGGATCCCAGATTAGGAAACTGTGAGAAGGTTTTGAGGCACGCTGAGGCTAAAATAATCTATAAATACAGAATGGTGAGTCAAGGATTTAACACAGATCACAAAATGGGAATCTTCCTTTGAAACAGAGTGGTTCTGTCAATCAGAGACATCTAGCCACTGAGGTTGGCACAAGATTGATATGCATAAGTTAAAAATGTGGTGATACTGATTGGGATGACAATTGAGTTGATTCATATATATGACATCAGGCCAAGGGACACCGAGAAACACAAGAGTCCAATTTCTGTTAGACAAATAGGTTCAACCAACAGAGAAGATGGTATATATTTTTATATATGCAAGAATGCTACGTTTATTGTAACATGTCTGGGTATGCCTGTGGAACTCCTCAGTAAACACAATGGGCTTCATTACAAGTATTCCGGTAAGTATTCCCAGTTACCGTCATGCCGGTGCCACTGTTTCAGGCAACGCGTGATTCTGGAATCACCAGATGATTACGTGTTTGCCGGAAACAGCGGTACAGGCATCACGGAAACACAATCAAAATACCCAAAAACTGACAACACTGTTGTCCTCAGTCCCGGACCCACCGGCACCAGTAACAGCGGTTTCACAATTACCGTGAACGGAAACAAAGTGATCGCCAGAACAGGAAATTGGCCGTTGACCATTATAAAAACCCAATCCATCGCAATGCTCAAAGCATAGGTGACATCCACCCTTCCTGACTCAACTGTCAGCATGTCGCCTAGAGTCTGTGAGACCGAGCTGAACATGCTAGCGGACACCCTGGTCCACCATGCCGCCAAGCTCTTCTGCAGCGACCAGCAGAGGCAAAGCCAGCTGCGCAAGAAGAGCATCTGCGAGGAGGTGGCCCAGAAGGTGTCGGCAGTTGGCACAACCCCCCGCAGTGCGAGACTGCCAGAAGCGAAGGGACGGCCTGCGCCTGATGGTACGCAACCTCCTCTCGGCCCAGCAGAGACAGGACAAGGCCACAGGTGGTGGGAGCGCATTCCCAATACACCTGATGCCCTGGGAGGAGACGTACAGCAGTGTGCTGCACCTAGAGTCCATTGAAAGGGTCAGTGCTGTGGAGACCGGAGCCGGCACCTCTGAAGAGGCTGGTGAGTACACGTAACCCCAATGTAATATCAACCTCCCTGGCCACCCTGCACCCACCAGTGTACCAACATATCACATAAATGGTAATTGCAGCGTCCACAACCCCAAAAACACCATGCATGCCCCCCTTCCCCAATAGAACAACAACCGGGGTGCATACATAGGCATACACCCTGGCCACCAAACTATGACACATCCCAGTAATACACGTAGAACCCAGCACCGGCAGACACCCTGTACTGCCACCGGAACATGTACCTGCTCCCATACAGACACACATCACCCTGCCACAGCGTACTACATGTGTGCCTGTGGTGCTTCCCCTGGCACAAAAATCACAGCAGTGCTAAGCCCCATCTCCACCCACAAATGGCCACCATTGCACAAAAAAGACAACATCTGACCCCCTCATCACAGCCAGCCCGAGCCCTTAGCATAAATGCACAACTGTCCCCGTAACTGGTACAGGCAGCAAGCCCATGATGAACCAATCCATAACACACCCCTTGCCACCGCAACATCCCACAGCGTGAGTGTCCCCCATAACACTGTACCCATCAATTGCCAGTACACCACAACAGTATACCCAGTGCACTACTCTACCATACTCTACCACGTACAAATATCAAACATCCTTCCGCTCAGTGCACATAGCACAAGCATGTGTGCACCATACCATCTCCCACGCCATGTCCCTGACGCAGCACAGCCACAACCAACATAATGCATGTATCGCTGCTTCATCAATCCACACTCTTCATTGACAACCTGCCTTTCTGCCTCCCTCAGGCACATCATCTGACAATGAAGTGGCCCAGGCAAGCACCTCAATGGGCACCAGCAGCTGCCACCAAAGGACACCACGGACCACCACCCAGGACACCACAGCCCCCACTGGCAAAACTGCCACATTCAGCACAGCTGCGCCCATCCCGGCAGCCCCAGCTGCTGTAGTACCACCACCACCAGAGCAGCCGCATGCACATGCCCATCTATCAAGTGCAAAGGATATCGCAGACTATGGTGGATTGGACACAGGGGAGACCAGCGACCACAGCCGCTAAGAGCCATTAGTATTCAGCCCCATGGACCTAATGAGCCCACAACGCCTACCCTTGCCCAGTGTCAGGGAAATTGGATATCAGACTCTGGCGCATCGAGGAACGTCAGGATGCCTTAACTGCCCTAGAGCAGCAGCACCTCCAGGAAGAGCAGTTGATGCGGGAGAGTGTCCATGCCAGTGGTCAGTGAAAATGCACGTGCCCTTGGACGTTGCACAACTGCCATTGTACAGATGGCCAGGAGGGTATGCGAGGGCAATAGTGTCATGGCCTCCATTGCTGAGACAATAGCAATGTGCCTTCAGGCCTTCCTCGACAGACGGCCCACAGAGCAGGCCCACACACCAGGCCCACAGAGCAGGCCCACACACCAGCCACAAGTTCCACGCCTGCAGGTTCTGTGCCCAGCAGCCTAAGGCAACGTTCGATGTGCCTGTCCACCTCTGCACACAGTCGCATGCCAGATAGCAAAAGGGGATGCAAATAGGCCCACAACAGACATGTGCCCTGTATGGGTCTTCTGCAAGGAATTACTTGTACAACATGACAGGAGTTGTGGACAGATAGGTGGGGAGGGGGAGTGGGGAGGAATAGTTGGGGAGGGGTACTGGGGAGGGATAGTGGGGAGGGATAGATTTGGTAGTTTTGGTAGTTGGTGTAGTTCCACATTTGTTATTCATTCAATAATATGCATTACACTTGGTGTTGCATTGAAATCATGACTGGACATTCATTTTTAGTGTGACTGAGTGATTTATTTCCTGTACAGTGCTAGTGTGTTAGCTTTCCTAGTCCATGTGCTGGTGTGATGTGCTCAGAAATAGTGGGTAATCAGTGCATTGCGTACCTCACGGCCATCCACGGCATGCTTGCGATGTGCCAATGGCAGTTCCTCATCACTGTCATTCTCATCCTCTGCATCAGGTGGGTGCATGTCCATGTCTGTGGGCAGTGGTATGTTGAACCTGATACACATGTTGTGCAACATGGCACAGGCCAGTACTATCTTGCCCACCTTCACAGGGCTCTACATCAGTGCCCCTCCCGATCTGCTCAGGCAGCAGACCCATGCCTTTAACATGCCCAATGTCTGCTCAATCGTACAACGTGTCCTGATGTGAGCACGGTTATATCCCCGCTCGTGCTGGTTCTGTGGTTGCCTCGCAGGGATAATCAGCCATGGCATCAAGGGGTATCCAGCATCACCTGCATGGGAGGGACAGAACTGGGGGGAAAATTAATTGTGGTGCCTGTATCATGTTGGTACAGTCTGTATATTGTTCACTCACCAATGCAAGTTATTACATGCAAATTGCAGAAGACGTAACATATGTCATAGATGAGCATGGTAACATACGCATTGTCCGTGGAAATTGATGTCTATGCATTGTACGGACAGTTTTGCGTAGAATCCGGGTGATCTTACGGATTTCTGACTGCATTCATGTAGGTCAATGTAATGACACAGGCGAACGGCAAATTTGGTGTGTCCAAGAGTAAGTGTGCCTGCCGGTGGCAGTACCAGGTGGCTTGTTTCTGGGCCTGCAAAATAGAAATCTGCCTGACAAAGCTGGTGTGCCCTTCAGGTCAGACTCTGCTGGGGGCCGCAGACCTGGTAGGCAGAGCTGTCACAGGTAATAAAGTTTCTTTATGTGAAAAAAAGATTTGCTATGTTTCAGAGATTGAGTACAAGCGTGAAGGCATACTTGCATTTTGATGTACATGATGTGTTGCATGGGAGTGGTTGACTAGCATCAATGAATCTGGGAAAATGATGGATGCGGGTATACACACAGGGGGACCATAGAAGGAATTGATTGGATTGGGAAGGCGATGACAGCCTAATGATTGCCAAGCAGCCAATCTGCTTCGTCACTATGCGTGGTGGATGGGTGGTTTGCTGTCACTTTTCCATAGCCCATTCATACCCACTTTGACCAATGAGCCCTTTCACTACGACAAACACAAATCAGACTAATGTGTGTTCTGATTTTGTTACGATTTGCATGTCCTATGATGATCACCCATCCATTGATATGTCCAACTATTTTAATGTCTTCTGGTCACATGCATAGGTGTATGTGCACTTGGAACAGCCAGGGGACCTGGTTACATGGTGTGGGATACGCTAGTGGTTTAGAGGTGGTCTCTTGTGCTGCGTTTGAATGATTAGTCTGTGCTGCAGGCTTTATGGATTGTGCCGAGTGTGTTTTTGCAGGGATTTGGGACATTGGTATGATGCATTCTGGTACCTGTAGTGCTTTTTATGTTGCAGCCCAGCTTTGATGTTATTATGCATGCGCATGCTCCGTCTGTCCATTTGACACATGTGAATCATGGCCTTCAACTCAGGCATGGTATTCATGTGTCGGACATTGCATTGCACACACACACACACACACTGCAGATAGTTTGATGCCCCCAATTCCACAGTGCACATGCTTTGATCGTTACACTCACTCAAATGCAAGGTGCGCTTGGTTGTATTATGCTCCACCCAATTCCACAGTGCACATGCTTTCATCATTACACTTACCCAACAGCCAGGTACGCTCTCCGCTGTTACATGCAATATACCCAGGCAGCGTGGAGTGCCTCAGCACCATGGAATCGTGGGTTGATCCCGGAAATCTTGCACAGCAATGGGTGATGAGGTGGTGTGCATCACACACCATCTACACATTGAGGGGGTGGTATAGTTTACGGTTCCTGTACACTGCCTCAACGGCATGCCTGGACACCAGCTCCACATGTGTGCAGCCCAATGCACCAATCAGATTGGGCATGCCGGCAAGGGCATGGAATGTGATTTTCGTCGCACTAACCCGGTCAGGTGTTCTGGGTAGGCCTATGTGATCACACACGTGCCGCAGGAGAGCATCAATGACCTGAAAGAGGACCTGTGAAAAACATGGTTGGCATAGCCCATGCCGTTCACCCACAGTGTGTTGGCATGTGCCGGTGTCAAGGAAGTGTAGCACAGACACTACTTTGAGCAAGGGGGGGTGGCAGTACGGATCTGGCTGAGACTGAAGAGGTCCTCGTGGATCAGGTCCACTATGGATATGATTGTGTTCCTGTTTAGCTGGTACAGTGTGTGGAACTGGGTTTGGCTGAGGTTTAAGGTTATGGCCCTTATGCGTGGTATGGGTGGCTGCTTGCAGGATGCAACCTGCTGGCTATTGTTATTTTGCATGGCCATGATTGCCCTCCTTCTCCTCATGCGCATCCGCCGCCTCCTCTGCCTCCTCAAGCTGTATCCCTGCATGCTGGCTCTCCAGCTCTATTACTGCTACTGCTGCTGCAAACATGGTAGTGTTGGAAAGGATGTGGGTGTGGTCCTTTTGTGCTTTTGTAGTGATCATGGTGGCCACCTGGGCTGATTTGGGCCACCTGTGGCCTGTCTCTACACACCTGACACTGTAAAAACGCCTGGTCTGCGATGCCGGTGTTTCCGGCGCAGTCGTCACAGTGCTACCGCCACTTTCATGCCGGTGTTTCTGTGTACGTAGTACTCGGAATGTGCACATACTATTGACATGTCGGTGTCTCGGGCACGGCCAACGCTTTATTCCGCAGATTCCGTTCACGGTGCTGCCAAATACGGTAGGTCACTTGCGGTGACTGTGTTAGCGGCATCCTGACTCGGTGTATGCTTGTCGGGGAAAAGGTACTGGTACGGAGCGACCAGCACTGCTATTTCCAGACCGGCATACTTGTAATGAGGCCCAATATATGTGATGGCTGAATTGATTAGCTTACATTGAGCATGGGTATATCTGGGTACAATAGTATATTGCTTTAAGTGTCATGTAACATGTTGCCACCAATAAACTATCCAGCTAAACTATCCTTTCTGATGTGAGAAACATAATTTGATGGGCAAGATTGGATATTGACCTAGTGGTTCAGATATTAAGTGTAGCTTCACCTTAGAAGGAAAGTGCAGCTAGAGGAGAGCCTAATACGAATTGTGCACATTAGGTTGTATTTAGGGTTGGACTTAAGGTTCACTGTGGCGCAATCACGGCATAGTTGTGTTTGACTTTACAAGATTTGATATGCATTTGAACACGGAACATCCCATTTTATAAGAGATCATGGATATGTGGTAGAGCCCAGTGGGGCATTGAGTGTGTTTATAATGTGGCGGAATCAGACTAAATTGTGTCTGATATAATAGTCCATGTTTGGTATTTGACCAGCATATCTAAGCTTATAGAAATGTACGTATTTGTGAGCAGAGCCCAATGTGGCATTGAGCAATTATGGTGAGGGATGAGGTTTGTGATAGCAAAGTAAGTGCAGCATTGTGTGTTGCTATCTAATGGCAATCGGGGGATATTTGAATTTGAATATGGAGTAGTTCATTGTTTGAAGAAGCATGCATATATGAGTGGCGCATGCTACTAATGAAGTTATTGGAAAGACACATGGTTACGCGTGCTCTGTCACCTTGATGGAAATAGGAATGGAGGTTTAATTTGGATGTGGAGTATTTTGTTGTTTGCAAGAACATACATATGTAAACTGAGCCTAGTGTGGCTTTTAGTGAATTGTCAGTAAAACGTGTGCTGCATTAGAGAGAGATGAGGTTGCGATTCCATTCTATGGTAAGTAATGATGAAGGAACATGTTTATTTTAGCCGGAATTTGGCACTTGATACACATGAGGCTGCGCGTGCTTTGAAACGTGTTTGTAAATAATGATGGTGTTTGGCACGTTAATATAGGTCATCAGTTTGCCAGTATTAATAAATGTATTTGATCACAGTCCTTTGAGGGGTTAAGTAATAGTTATTCAAAACATTTGCTGCAATTGTAAACACACGCGGTTGCGCGTGTTTTGTTATCGTATGGAAGTAAGGGATGATGTCAGACACCAGGCGTGTGGGTAGATGGGATGAGGACTTACTATTATGGTTATAAGTGAAGCATTTTTTCAAATAGTTTCAAGTTGTGTTGGTTTGGTGCTGGTAAGTTTACTAAATGGTGAAGGTGTGAGATAACACAAGACAGAAGTGATGAACGTTTGTATTTCTAGGTGTGGAACACATGTGTTTGAGCAGTAACCAATTTCATTTGCATTTTTTTCTTTCTTTTTGCTTTGTTTCCCTTCTAAACCTCAAACCATTGTGTGGACCGGCATTTGGATCGTATTGTTTCATTATTTTTGTGATAATGTATGTGCTGAACGAAAAAGAAATGTAAATTTTGTATAAACATGGGATTTTAAGCATATATAACTATGTTCAATGATTGGGGTTCTTAGTCACTAATCACATGTGGAATACTTACATAATATGGTGGTTATGTGAAAGTACACATGCCCTGTGTGGTGTGCTATTTTGTGTCACAATATGAATATGTTGGGATGGTACTGTAGCCCTGAGGAAGACCTCCCTGATAAGGTCAAAACATGTGTTGGCAGCTAAACCAGTGAAGTACATATGCCAAACACGATTTGTTTTCAAACGTATGTAAACTATAATTAATAACAACATAGATGTGCCTGCAGATTTTGTTTGAAGAGGTTGAGTCATAAAGATAATGCTGGTCCTGCAACTAGGCCACAGGGAGGCTGAACATGCAATTAATTCTAATGATGTTTCTATATGACTTGCATCTACTTGAAGGGGGTTAACCTTTTAAAAGAATAATAGGAGTTCAGCTTGATTAGTTAATCTGTTTTCTCCAATCTCATATATGGAGGAAGGAAAAAAGATACCTGGAAAAACAAAGTGTTTATTTAGAATTTACAAGACCCGGGAACTATTCCAGGAGGGGCAGGAATGAGTCATAAACCCCCCAGAAAGGTAAACTACAAGGGACTTGACTACGCCAGGACTCTGGGTCATAAATACTGTACTTCCAGACCTGGTTCACAGCTGAAATACCAGACGTTCTGCAGTGGGCAGAAAAACGAATGACTGCATGTAATACGTGTAACAAGAAAAGAAAGAAAAGTGTCTTTTAAATGGTACATTGTGATTTACTATTTTGCTCATAATTCGTACAGGGAATGCTGTATTTATTTATTTTATTTATTTATAGAAAGTAGAAAGTGATGTTTTCTCTAGAAATTTTCCGCTTGAGCTTCTCTATTTAGTGTTATAAAATGTGGGTGATGTTATTTTTTTCTGCAAATTAGGCAATTTTGTATGTCCTAGCATCCGCAGTGATGAGCCAGTTTCTTTGCGATGGGAAAATTATAATGTGTGTATATAAATGTAGAAGTGAGTTAAATGGAAAAATCTGCAAGTCAATAAACATTTGTCCTATTATGATAAAAATGTCAATTGTGAGGAATTTACTATTTCAGAATGCTACAATGTTTAATGCAAGAAATCTCTGAGACGGCATTTCACCAAATAGGAGGGAAACTGGGTTTAGAAGTTACTCCCAACACACTGCCCCTCTCAGTAATATGCCCAATGGCCACGCAGCAGCTGGCGTTTGTCTAGTATGATGTCACTTTTGGAACACTGTCCAATCACATACATTGACCAATTTAATTCGGGTAAATTTAAACACACGTCAAAAAGGTGAGGTTTTCGGTTTATAAAATATTCGATATGCACTAGAGGAGACTTGCTAGCTCATCCACTGACTGATGGAGAGGAAGAAGAAGAATTAATAACAACAGGAAGGAGAACAAACAGATTGCTCTCCTTTTGGACGCATTTTGTATTATTGCCAGAGCCCAGTAAGGGAGGCCTGGTAAGAGTTAAGGTCCCAGGCCTTCTTCAGAGGGAGAGACAGCAGACAGGCTGTGGAGGAAAGCTGATTCCATCTTGCTGACTGATGCCGACCTGTGGTACATAATTGAAATCAGTCCATTAGTGTGTGGCAGGCAAAATAAATTCAAATGCAAGTACAATATAAAAGGGGAAATAATCCTGAATGGAACGATACTATAAATGAAATTAGATTAAATCCTGGCCCTATTATTCGTAAGTACTGAGGGGCGGGGGTTTATAAATTGACTATTCACCCTGGAAAATAAGTAAATGTCTATTAAGCGTATGCGCTTATGGAATTATGGATTTGATTAAATAGATCCTATGGTGAGTAAATGGGGCGATCTCTTGACGCCTATTTTGTGCAATGGACAAGCACAGAAGCGTGTAGGACATATGTCTGTGTGCATACCTAGACAGAAAAGTTATTGAAGTCCCTTCCTGGATATGCCATCAAGCAGAATGATATTATTAATGCTGAGTTGCTCATGTTGATTTGGCTAGGGTGATTATTTGCTACCCATTTTTCAGTTTTACCTGCCCATTGAAAGTGAAAAAGGTACACTTTTACACAATAATTAAATGGAAACAACAATGAAGGTAATCTACCCTACATACATGTTGAACATACATTTACTTTTCTACAAGCCATATATATACAAAACGATCCAGTAGTTTGTTGCAATTGGGTCTTTAGAATGCTGTTGAAATACTGACATGCCTATTGAGTAAGGGGGTGGCATCTATTTGCAATAAAGGGGATGTAGACAGAATTTGATAGGCTGGGATGTTTTGAATGAATTCCCTTTTCATTTAGCAAACAAAAGCCTTATCCTAACTCCTAAAGCATTTTTAATGAATAGTGTCTGCACGCCTAGGTTAAACAAAACGTGTAAGTGGTGCGTTACAAAAGTCTCTATTTCTAGAACGGTGGCATTGAAAACTGAAGTTATAGTGTGTTGATTATTTTTCATCATTGCATTAGAATTAAATGGGAGTATAACTTATTTATCTAAATTGATTTGATTATTCCTAATTTGTTAATAAACAGACTGACTGTGCAACCCTTGGTGTTTCTTGTCTCAAAAGGGTAGTGAGGCTATAAGGAATTAATTCTGTTAAATTGGGGGTCCCAGATGTGATGCTGGAAATGCATCAGAGGGACGAGGCCTCTGAATCCTTGTCCTTTATTGCTTTTTATCATGTGTTCTGACTTGTTTTCCGCGCAGGAGTTCACGTGGGACTCCTGTCGGTGCGGCTCTTCCTATATTTGGTTTGATGAACAGACCCTTGGGATACCCTTTTGGCACCCATGGGTGGGAGTATGACCCTGTACTCCTAGTGTATGTTTTTGGGCACCTGTGTGTGGCCCACAGAGCAGGGTACGGGCTGGTGGCAGCTCTGTGCTGAATTGACATGTGCCATGCGCCTCCTCCATCTTGGGATGCCCAGGCCCTGCCATTGGAATCAATGGATTCCTGATAGGAAACAAGATGGTGTCCCCTGTGGGTTCTATGTGATTTCATCGATGGACTTTTCATCGCAGGGTTTTTTGCCGTGGATTTATTTTCGAAAAAAAACATTTTTTTTTTGGGGGGGGGTTATCCCCCTGCCCCATCCGTTTAATTATTTTAATATTCCCCTAGACACACACCAAATTTATTTAAGTTTTAACCCCAAAAAAAATCAATGTTTTTTTTTTTCGAAAAAAAAATCGCGGCAAAAAACCCTGCGATGAAATGCCCGTCGATTAAATGACGGTATACCCCCCTGTGGCCTCTTGCTTTCTATTGCCTGTTACCTTTTTCCAAAGTCCCGGGAAGGCCTGACTCTCTCCCTTCCCCCTGACTGGCTGTTGGGTGGAAGTTCCATATATGGTGTTGTGGGGAAGTCCAGGCCAGACTGGCTGGAGCCTTCCCAATTACTGTATGTTGTGGGTACGCCCGTGGGGTGGGACCTGGTGAAAATACGCCTTTTTGTTCACCCCAACCTGGTACAAGGGACTCCACCAATAAGTCAAATCATCCATTTATTCAATTCGAAAGGGCATGACTCCCTGCACACTCGGAGGACTTTGCAGGAGTGAGCTAATCATTCAAAGTTCATACAGCTTATAAACAATTTGGTTAGCATTGCATTCAATAGCTGGCACGTAGTCAAGACAAGAATCTGCGTAGTCATTGGCAGTTGGTTGCACGCCCTGTTTCACATCTTCGTTTGTGTGAAGGATTTCTTGCAAAGTCATTCCTGTAGCTTAGCAGTTATATCTGCAGCTGCACACACACCACACCTGTCTTATCTTCAGGTGGCCTAGTTAGGGGAATCGCTCGTGGTTTCATAATGAGTTCATATCTTCCATGACAGACATGCGTCCCACCCCTGCTCTGCTCTTCTTCTTGGAATAACAAGGGTCTTGGCCACAAGCTATCAGCCCTTCCTCCGAAAGCTTCTAAGGTTTCTGAGAAGGGTTTATCTTGCTAACAACATGAGCACCAACTGAAGCGACATGGCCGACCCTCCCACTCAGTATCTACAAAGCGGCCCTTTGCTCATGTTGAACAAGATTACTATACATCAATCTTATTTAATCCTTCCATTTCTTTCAACCACATTACCCACTTATTCGCTTCATTTGCAGCCACCTGGACTGGCCTTGTGTGGATTATTTTATTCACTGTTCTACTGCAGCAATCTACACAACACCCTACAAGCATTGGGAAACACTGCACACAAAAACACAAGAATAATATTATCCCAGCTACTACCAACAGCAGGGGCAACAATTTCCATCCCCAATCTTTCAACAATGACATCCACCAACTTTCCCCTGACCCAGTCTCGTAGTGAATGGTTTTGGCAATCTTATGCAGCTTTGATATACCAGACAACACCCTGCCCGTTGCGCCAGCCAAATACATGCAGTATTGTGATCCTACCATGGTGGAGTCTCCGCCCCTTTCTGCTGTCAACACATCCAAAGCATACCTGTTTTGTAATGCAACTAACCGTATGGCTTTCATCTCATACATAATGTTGGTAAGGATATCAGTTGTTTCGTTAATCATTGCGTCCACCACTCTACTCAGTTTGTGCACCTCCTGGGAGTTCAGAAATATCCCTACAGAGAGCGTCATTGCCTTTACTATGTCAATAAATATTTCCAAACTTGTATCTGACTGGTCCACCACCGGACCTCCTTCCTTTATTTCCCTCTTATGCCTGTACTTAGCATGCATTTCTTCTGGGTTATAGATCAGGGCTGCAGGCACCACCTTTGCAATATAACAGGTTCCTAAAAAATTCCGGGGAAGCCACAAATAAGCCTTTCCATTACACACATATGCATATCCATCAGCCTGGCCTATTCCACTCCTGAACTTGGTAAAGTCATAGGTAACATTGCAACCCATACCTATGTTTCCCCCGCCCTTCTAAAACAGATATTCTTCTTAAACAACTCCCTATTTAGCGGAAAAGGAGTTGGTAAGGACCAACCCATCGTGTGGCGACCAGATGTGTCTGCCCAGGTCACTCCTTCCTTCATTAATTCGTAAATATAAGTGGAGGTATTACTATTCTCAGGCCCTCTTCCCATTTGGCACACTCTGTCTTTCCCCATCAATCCCCTTAGATACAGAACCTTCATTGCTAGCACCGCACAACTTACATATTCCGTCATTGCTAAGGCATAGAAGGGTATCCCGTCTTCAGCACGGCGGGGTATATGGCTACATATCCAACATTTCGACACATTCAATGCCCTCTGTGTTTCATTCATCAGTTTCACATATGTGTTTTTGTTCAATTCATTATCTTCATGGACATCATGTTCATGTTTGTTCTTGCTATATACATAATCAATACCAGTGCTATTTTTGGGAGTAGGCATGGGAAGCATATTTTTGAATTCGTACATTGTCAGATGTTCTAAATACCACACAAAGGCACCCAACCCTGTTAACCCCACAATACCAATTGCACAAAATACAGCCTTTTCCTTTGTCGTACACCCATATTTGTCCACCTTCATCCATCCCTGTGGGTGGGCAGGTAGAGCTAAATTCTGCATTTCCATCTCAGTTGCCATTACTTCTGCCACCTTACCTGAGTTTACGTTAACACCTGCAGGTTAAGTTCCGTGGCTTGGCTGGGTCCTACCGCCTTGCGTTCTACCCTAATGAGCAGCCTCTCACTCTTAAGGCTTACGTTCCCAACCCTATTTAAAGCTCCAGTGTCTTTGTACCCTAAACGTACAGGGCGCACCAGCGGCCCTTTCACCGATCTGTCCCACGTCTCGTTGTGCCTTGTCCAGGAGGGACGCTGGAGGCCCTTCAGGCTATTTGCCCAATGTCTTTATTAAGACTGTGCCATGCTCTGACCAATGAATGAGTCCATATCTCTATCCTAACCAAAGTTCATTTCACAGTTCTTACCCTTTAGTACTGGGCATACACCTCTCGAGACCTTAGAGTATATTTTAGCACATCCGTTGGGGAAACATTCAAGTCAGTATCTTTCGATTCTGCTTCAACTTTTGGCAGGTTATTCACTGTAGGAGCGGGTGACCTTTTTACATGGTTTGCATGATACCATTGAGCTTTTCCATTCACCTTTAAAGCAGTTTGCATGGTTAGTAGGACCTGGTACCGTCCCTTCCATCTGGGTTGCAACCGTTGGCACGATCAAATGCCTTGGTGACAACCCACTCACCGGGTTTCAGATCATGGCCGGGCCCAACCAGTGGTACTGGGGCAGCTTCCTCAACCTGTGCATGTATAGAAAGCAATCTGTTAGTCAGGGCTATACAATATTGTTGCAATGCAGGCCATGTTTGATCAGACAGCCGGTCAGGACTAACAGGTGTGCCAATGCTTGGTGGGTGGCCCGTCACAATCTCGAATGGGGACAGGCCATGCGTACACTTTGGGGTCACCTTCATGCTCAACAATGCTAATGGTAACACCTCAGGCCATTTCAGGCCTGTTTCTGCACATGCCTTAGCCAGTTTGTCCTTCAGCACTCCGTTGGTTCGTTCAATTAGACCCGCTGACTGGGGGTGGTACACAGAATGGAACCTTTGATCAATTCCTCGGGCTCTACGCACCTTCTCCCCCACTTGCCCTGTAAAGTGTGGCCCGTTGTCAGACCATAGGTAGGTGGGAAATGTGTACAAAGGAACCCAATGCTTCAATATGCATTTTGCAGTAGATGTTGCTCCATTGTCTCTTAGTGGGAAAGCAGCCACCCAACCAGAATACCCACATTTCATCACCAAACAATATTTGAACTTGTTTACTGATTCCAGCTGTATGAAATCCATGTACACAACATCAAATGGCTTAGTGGGCATCCGGCTATGACCTTTTGGAGCCGGCACACCTTTCCCTGCATTGTACAAGATGCATATTTCACATTGTCTCGCCCACCTTCTACAATATTGGCCAATGTTTGTGTTATCCCATATGGCTTTCAGCATTCGCTCCATGGCGGCTCCATTCACATGTGTTTGCCCATGGCATATACTTACCACAACAGGGAGAAAAGCACTTGGTAACATCCATCTCCCCATTTTCTTGTTCACCCAAGCTCCTGAGTCTCTTTGGTGTATGTCACCGTTCATCTGCCAATTCTTCTTCTCTTCTTCTGTCGCTTCTTCCTGAATCCGGGCTACTTCAACTTCCTCTGTCCCACCTCCCTCTTTCCCTTTATATAAAAACATTCTCCCTTTGTCATTCACACAGTTTTCTGCCGCATATTTTGCAACCATGTCTGCCATATCATTCCCCTGAGACACACAATCTATTATTTTCCGATGAGCAGCGCATTTCACTATTGCCACCATTGCGGGCAGCACTAGGGCAGTCAATAGCTTTTGTATCAACACTGCATACTTTACTTTCGTCCCTTGTGATGTTAGGAACCCCCTTTCCACCCACAATTTCCCAAAGTTAGTTGCAACCCCATGGGCATAAGCAGAATCAGTATAGATTGTTATACACATGCCTTCACTCTTCCTCAATGCTGTATCAGAGACCGTTATTCAGCTGCTTGTGCTGAATTCTCTGGTACCTTTCCCATATAGAATATGTTGATCCCAGTTGTTACAGCATACCCTGCTACTGTTTCTCCTGTTTACAACCTATAGCAAGACCCGTCACAGAACAAGATCCCATCACCATCCTCTAAGGGCTGATCCTGCAAATCTATTCTCCCCCTCGTTTCGTTTTCTGTTATTATCACACAGTCATGCCTTGGGCCATCACCCTTGGTTGTAACCCTTGGTTGTAACAATGACGCTGGCTTAAGCACATTACATCTTTCAATTTTTACATTCCTGCTGAACGGATACATTTCATATTGGGTTAGTCTGGCAGCTGTCAAATGCTGCGTCTGTATGCTATTCAATAATACGTCCACAGCATGAGGCACTCGTACAATCACTTCATTTCCTAGTATAATGCCAGTGCTCTGCTTTAATGCTAGTGCCGCTGCTGCAACTGCTCTCATACAAGGGGGTAATGCCCTTGCTACCACGTCTAACCCTGTGGAAAAATAAGCGCATGGTCTTTGCTTCCTACCCTGTTCTTGCGTTAATACTGATACCGAACAGCCATCCACTTCATCAACAAATAGGTAAAATACCTTGTCATAATTGGGCGTACCCAGGGCTGGAGCGTTACATAAGGCACTCTTCAATGCAATGTACCCCTCTTTCATCTCTTTGTTCCATTCGAAGGGTACGTGGTGTTTCTCATCCTTCAACGTTTTTAACAGGGCCTTAGCTATTACTGAGAACTCTGGTATCCAGTGCCTAGAATATGACAAAATTCCCAACACCTTTCTCAATTCCTTATATGTTCTGGGAGTTGGCATAGCCTGAATCAACGCTACTCAGTCTGTTGACAATGACCGCCCTTCCTTTGACAAGACATAACCCAAATAGTCAACTCAACGCTGTACATACTGCATTTTTGCTAAACATACTTCATGATTATGTTTTGCCAGTTGAGACAGTACCATAACAGTCGCTTCTCTGCAACCTTCCTCCGTATTGGCACTTATTAATATCTCATCTACGTACTGGACCAAGGTTGTCCCTGTTGGTAGCATAAGTTCGTCCAATTGGGCTTTCAGTGCCTGGTTAAAGATGCCTGGACTTTCTTCGTATCCCTTTGGGACTCTGGTAAAGCGATACTGTCTCTGACCCAGTGTAAAGCTAAACAAATACCTGGACGTTAGTGCAATAGGTAGGCTGAAAAATGCATTCTTCAAGTCAATCACACTAAACCATTCGGTTGTACTGGGAATTAAGGTCAGAATACTAGCAATACTCGGTACGACTGGAAAGCGTGGTTCCACTATTTTGTTCATTTCTCTCAAATCAATAATAAAACAGTAGGGCACAGCCTCGTCGCCTTCTTATAGACTGGAAGCACCAGGGAGTTACAAGGGCTATCATCACATTCTTCCACAACACAAAATCAATCTCTAACAATCCTAATCAATGCTTCCTCCCCTTCCACTGAAATCCCGTACTGTTTTACGCAGGGGAGCCTTACCCCATCCTTCAACTTTATTACAATCTGGTCAACTGCTAGGGTCCCTTCATCATTACTGTGAGTAGCCCACAATTGTTCTGGTAATGCTTGTAGTTCTGCTGGCAATGGTCTGCCTAGGCACATCCTAATATCATCCTTTGAATCCATAATAGTCATCCGTACCCCACCCGAGGAGCAATAGATGGTGGCATTAAGTGCTTTCAGTGCATCAATGCCGAGCACATTTTCGGGACATTTTTCTGTCAACAACCATCTACCGTCCCACGTCACCCCCTCAATCTCTGCTTCCATTTCTTCACTTACCGGAGTAACTATGGGTTCCCCGCCAAATCCTACTGATGTCTTATTTGTTCCCGATAGTGGCATAGAGGGGACGGCTTTGGTATCAACGGAGCTGTGCCCATCCCCAGTATCAACCGAACATTTGATGGCGGGTTGTTGACCTATCTGTAAGGATACATACGGACCCTTCTGATTGATAGGTACAGGTACCGCTCCCTCAGATCCACCACGACCCCTTCCTAGCAGACTGTTGGTCGAATCTTGAAACATCGCTGGATCATTCCCAAACAGCACACACTCCTCTCCCTCACATTGACTAGTCTGTGTCCTCTGTCTTCCCTCATGATCAAAGAGGTTAATCTCTGGAGGGGCGAAGCTTGCTTTTGGAGTCGGCGGCATGCCGAACTGCCGAGGAGGTGGCCTGGGCCCTGTTTGCAGAGGGCTCGTTCTTCGAGCTATGCTTTCTGGACACTGGTTCTTCCAGTGGCCAGGTTTCTTGAAAAAGGCACATACATTCTGTGCAAGGCGATCCGGTCGTGCATAGGTATTCACCTGGGCCGGGTGGTTCCTGGTATTCTGGCCTCTCCATTGACTGGGGGGTACCTCTGGTTCCCTCCTTGCAGCTGTTGTCCTTGCTGCAATTGTTGCATTAGCACCCTAGTCTTCAACTCTTTTTCTGCCTTTACCTTTGTCTGCACCTGGGCCTGCTCGTTTTGTTAGTAATATTGTGCCATTTCTAGTAGTTCCCTGGGCGACCTAGATTGCCATGTACTCTCTGCTGCTCGCAAGTCCCTTTGTATAGGTTGATGCAAACCATCCACAAAACTTCCTGCAAAATATTGTTGACCTGTCTCACTTGTCAGGTCCAAACTGCTGTGAGCTTTAAATGTTGCTTCGTATCTTAAGAAATACGACGCAACATCCTCAGTTAGGCTTTGGGTCACAGCAGCCAGTTTTTCGATGTTGACATATATTGGCTTAAGGACCTTCTCCAACGCCCCTAACACATTCCTACCGTGTAGTTTCAGGGCGTCAGTCAATTTCTCAAGTGGTTTCCTATCATCACTCGCCTTCGTGACCGCTGCCCAGTTTATTCCCACTTCATTACTTACCCTAAATGGAATCCACACCTCTTCTGGAACCAGTGACATCATGATGTTATCCACATCCTCCACCGTATACTGACCAGGCCGGAACAGTTGTCTAATTTCCTTGTAGAAGCCTGCTGGGTCTATCCGTGGGGCAGGGATACTTTTGGTAATCTGCATCAGTTCTGTTCTCGTCAACGGGACATACACATACGTCCGGACGGGTTTGTTACTATCCCATGTCATGGGCTGACATTCTCGCAAGGGAAATGTGGCCGCCCCTCCTGATTCCCCTTTACTCTTTTTATCCAAGGTCTCTTTCCAATTTGTATACAGTTCTAACGCCCGCTTCAGCATCTTCTTTCTCCTCAACCTCGTTGTACCGTTTCCTTCTGGTACCCGTGGATCTAGATCCTCCTTTGAATAGTCTCTGAGCCCCTGTAACTGTGACTCCAGATTGCCATCAGCTTCGTCAATCAACGTGTCTAAAAGTTCTATCATATGGATCAAACACTGGGCTTGTTCCGCCCATCCGTGCGTCATTATGTCCTCAAGTACCTGGCTTACGTCCCTGGTTGCTAACTCCTCTACCTTTTTAACTGCCAAGTTCTCCCCAGTTATGACTGCTTCCGACATCTGTCGCTTTCTTATTTCTAATTCTTCGGCTAATTCTTGTTCCTTTTCCATCTGGGTCATATGTCCCTTTCGAATTTCTTCCATGATTATATCCATATATTCCCATAATGCTGATTTTGTTCTACCTACCTTTATTCCTGCTTCAGCATCCAGATAGGACTTTGAATACTTATCCTGCGCCTGCACCTGTTTTCTAAAATCATTGTAATTTCCCATCACTAGTTGTGCGATCTTTTTAAACTCCACTGGTCTTAATCTGCCCAATTTCCTCTTCACGTCTTCCCCCAACCTCTCCCCTTCCACTTATTTGCTAGGTTCTCTAAGTCTCTTACTCGTTCCGGAGATATTACAACCATCCTGGTGACCCCCACTTCCCCATTTTCACCAAATCTCACCGAAAACTCACCTCCTTTATCAACATCCTTCTCCCCTCGGCATCATATTTTTCTTGTAACTGTTTGATCTAACTGCCTCGCCTTTTCTACAGCTGTTCGTCTATTTTGATTCCGCTGGGTTTTCATTCGTGCATTCTGCCTCCTAATTGCCTCGACCCTCCACAACCTGATTGCCTCAAACTGTGCGGGTCAGACACGTCGTTTTGTCAATTCTATTTCTACTAGGCCAATGCTGTCCAAATCAAATGTGCCCTGTTCCACCCACTTATGTTGGAGTGAGTCTTTTGTATATTCTGTCCATTCTCTCATAAACAAAGTTGCATTTAACCCGTGCTTAATTAACATTTCAAAGGCTGAGTTACCCTCTAATGGGGCGTACCGGGCTTTGGCCAATCCCCCCCTACCTTGACAACAAATTCCCCATGACTTTTGTTTCACTTGTACCCTTTACATCATGGCCGGTCCTTCACATCAAACATCCATCCTTCCTTTCAGTCTACAAAAACAAACCCCAACAATAATACATACCATGAAACTGATACTCTTGTTCCAACGGCCTTACCAACCGTTCCTCCTACCCGCACTCACCTCTTGTGGGGTCTATGCCAGAAGTCTATCGAACCCGAAGAGCGGCAGCCTGCTGTTCTGTCGTCCGGCGGGACTGGCGGAGGAAGGGTAACGCAGGTTTTCGCATTCAATGGTGCGGTTTTCGTTGGGGCCCCGATACCTTTACCTCTCCAGCCTCGCCCTGGAACGCCTCACCCAGTGATGGGCTACCGCACCTTCGGGTCCCTTTGTGGTCGGCCAAATTGAGGATACACCTTTTGCTTACCCCAACCTGGTACAAGGGACCCCACCAATAAGACTCAGACCAAATAAGTCAAGTCATCAATTTATTCAATTTAGGCTTTCGCAGAAGGGCATGACTCCCTGCACACTCAGAGGACTGCGCAGGAGTGAGTTGAGCATTCAAAGTTCATACAGCTTATATACAATTTGGTTAGCATTGCATTCAATAGCTGGCACGTAGTCAAAACAAGAATCTTCGTAGTCATTGGCAGCTGGTTGTATGCCCTGTTTCACGTCTTCGTTCGTGCGAAGGATTTCTTGCAAACTCATTCCTGTAGCTTAGCAGTTATATCTGCAGCTGCCCACACCTGCCTTATCTTCGGCGGCCTAGTTTGGGGAATCTTCTGCGACAGACATGCATCCCACCTCTGCTCTGCTCTTCTTCTTGGATTAACAAGGGTCTTGGTCACAAGCTATCAGCCCTTCCTGCGAAAGCTTCAAAGGTTTCTGAGAAGGGTTTATCTTGCTAAAAACCTGAGCACCAACTGAAGCGACATAGCCGGCCCTCCCATTCAATATCTACATTGGGTGAATGGAGTGTGTGACGAATACGCATTCTGTGTTATGGGTGTCTAGTATCTGGTGGTTGACACAATGACTGAGACAGCCCTGCCCGAAACTGGTATGAATGCAGTGTGTAGTGCTGAATGGCAGAGTACTTGTCCGAATCCACATTTTGTGTTGTGAGTGTCTGGATGGAGAAGAATGGCCTGAATGCACTGTGCGCCTGATTGGCTGACTGACTGCCTGAATGCCCTTTTGAGTGATTGGTTTCCTGAGTGTGACCTATCAGAGTGAATGGGAGATCAACAGTATATCTGGGGGCCTCATCTCTACTAGAAATCGGTCAGAAGCTGAATTTGATACTTGATGCTTACTCTTGAAGCCGAGCCGGAAGAAGAAGGTGAACCGCTGTTCCCTTCCGTGCAATCTGAAAGCCTCTGTGCCTTCCAGAACTGATCCAAGAGAGGACCTGGTAAGGAGACCTCTTCCCGAGCTACGAGGGACCATCGTGCACCAGCTGATCTTTGCCAAAGCTCCCTGGTAGACAGACCTATGAAAGGCTGCTGACCGGAGAAGGGAACCGCCGAGGAGAACGAAGAGAAGCACCGGACAGCCGTCCACCGTCGCCGACCGCTGTGCTCCCTTTGCCTAAAAACATTTTGATCCAAGGACTCCCTTGTTCATCATCGTCGACCGCTTTTGTCCTGAAGTAGAAAGTCAAGGCCGTCGATGACAGAGGAGAATCCGCTGGTGGGTTTCCCGCCACCCGAAGACCTCAGACGCCGACAAAGCTACTGAAGCCAGCCGTGGTCACGTCCCATTCGCCAACGCCAGACGCTGATGACTCAACGCCCTTGCTGGGCCAAAGTTCTTCACTAACTCTTTGCGGCAACGAACCATTGTCGTCTAGGTGCACCGTACGCCTCCCCTGTTGCAGGACATTTTCAATCACTCGTCAACAAGTACCGCAAGGACCAAAGCTGCTGCCTCAATGACAACGTTCACCTTTTCTTCATCTCGGATGTTCAACGACCCGCGGCTCCTGCCTGCTTGAAAGGGAGCGCTCTCAAGAAGGGCCCATCAATTCCCTGACGAAGAACTCTACACCACAAGGTACATTTGGATTGCAGAACTATAGAAGAATATAAGACTCTCATAGACAATATCTGGACTCGGCTTGTAGTGCATCTTCGTTTACAGGTTTCCCAGGTGGGGGGGATCATCATACAGAACTGTGCCTATTGGTAGGGGCCAGTATTCTGCCAATTGTCTAACTAACTTGTCTTCCTTCTAAATCTATAGTTGATATTGTTTTGCTGTGTTGATTTGTATGCTATTTGAAGTGAGTACAGTTGATGCATTTAAATGAAATCAAAGTGATCATTGTACCACCTAGAACTGTATACATTTACCATTTTAGAATTGTTGGAGCACAAAGTGTATTATCGTGATTGTGTATATAACCTTGAACCTTATTTATATAAATACGGTGTTTTAACTAATACAGTGTGTGGGCATTCCTTTGTGGGTGCTTGGGGAGGTTACACTGTACTTAAGAACCAGCCTGCATCACCTCCTGAGAAGCTAGGCCTCGATTGCTCTACTTTGCTACTGCATAGAGAATCTTGGCTGGGGTCCTCTGTGCCTCTCCTCTGCCGTATAGAGAGCAGGGTTACAGACACCCCCTCCAGTGGTTTCTTTACACCAGATTCATAAAAAGAACTTTATTAAATAAAGCAAAATTGTACGCACCTGGTTTGGGGTAGGTGGAAAGTTCCCCTGAATTAGATGTTGCTCGATTAAAACATCCTATGGGACCCACGTTGCCACTATAGCAGCCAGCGAACCCACACCTATAACATGCGCTGCTGAGCCTTCCTCTCTCTATCTGGGAATTTGTTAATTTTACAAATTCAGCATTATGACAAAACATCTAATCAGGGCACACACACACAGGCATCATTCCAGGTCCAAAAGGTCACGTGCCTTCATCGAATATGCTCATTTCTGCTCACTCATTAGAAATTGGAAAACTTGGGAGTTCTGCAGAATGCTCGGTATTTTTTGGGCATCATAACCCCATTATCACTCATAAAATGTGATATCTTAAAAATCTGAATTTTGCCCTCTACAATTCAGCATATATAAAACAAGCATTGTCAAAGCCACTAGTTGGGGCTTTTGTGTAGGCATAGTTTAGGTATTTGCTAGGCACTTCTACAATGGTACTTACTACCTGCCCATAACATGTTAACGGCTGGAAAATGGGGCAATTGGCTGGACACATGATGTCAATGTCTAGCATATGCCTAATACCTATAATGAAGTTAAAATCTTTGGCTTTGCCAATGCATGAGATTAACATGTCTTTGGTGAAAGGAAGATGCGAGAACACACGTTGCCTGAAAATGAAATGGTTAAGACTTTTTTTTATTGGACTAGAAGCCCACGTACAGCCACAAAAAAAGCAATTATTCTGCAAAGTTTGCTGTTACTGTGCGACAGTGCTAGACCAAAGAAATCCAGGAGTGTGTTGTGACATATACCGCTCAAACTTTTCAGTGGCCATTGCAGGCGAACGTAGCGGATTTTATATTTTGCGAGTGAGGGCCCACTGATGTCCATGCATAGAGCCGACTCTATGATGGGTACACCATCCACAAGTTTGAATTGCGAGGTATAGTCCCGAGTAGGGAATGGCCTGTAGTGGGTGGGAAAGGCTATCGGGATTAGCATTGCAACGGTATTGAATGGGTGGAGGTAAAAACGCAGAAAACACCACATGTTGATGCCCCTCCTCAAACAGCACCTCCCTATGCAATTGTTTTGGCTGATTCACAGCTCTCAATCTTCTGAGTCAAGAGGGCGGGTGAAAAGAAAAGAGTTTGGTTTTTGCCGAATACGGACGGGTGAGTAAACCGACTAAATGGCGGGCCCTCAAAACACGTGTGAGTTGAAAAGCATGCTGATGTGGGGCACTGATGCACCCACCACCTAACAGTTCAAACTAAACAAAAAAGTGTAGGCTAGCCACTGTTTCTCGTTACTCATGCACATTTCATCTGCACTGTCAAGTTTGTGGCTTCAATAAAGTTTTCTAAAAAAAAAAAGAAACATCGACAACATACTAAGGGCTACAACCATGGAAAGAGAGGACAAACTTTGAAGGTCCCCGCTACACCCCTGACAAGAGGCGTCCATCTTAGAATAGTACCATTGGTATATCGAGACTGCATGAAACATCAACTTGTAAAGAGCGTGTTTGAAAAAGTATTAAAAATTGAACCTGTGGGTTCATTTTTTATACGATTCCTCCTGCTGGCATTTGCGTGAAGGAAACAGCACTCTTTCACTAAAGCACTCGAACTGCGCGTATTTCGACGAGGCAAGAGGGACCCGTCGCATTCGCTATTCCCCGACTTCTTTTGGTATTTCTCTTATTTTAGTCAGTTACATGAAATCACAGAGTTCTAGTGTAGTAAACACTGAGGACAGTACTCTTCCGTTACAGCAGTTTCCTCTCCATGACAGTGACCGAGTCTTTCCGGTTCCGGGTTCGAAGAACGTCTCCAGTCCTACCCCGTGAGTTTAGCCACGCTGCCGCTTGCTGTAAAAATGACGGAGGAGGCAGATACCAATAGTCCCCAGGCTCCTCTTCTGTCGCTGGATCCGGAACGTCAGAAGGAGTTCCAACAACGCGTGCGAGGCTTAAAACGGCGAAGCGAGGTGAGGGGGTGATGGATTCAGGGGGTTAAAGACAACATTGGGATTCTGGGACCAAGTTAACTAACGAGGTTGCCTAAACGTGGATGTCCATGAGATCTCTAGGGAGCAGGGTATAATGATCATTCACCCAGCATCTGATGGGCGAAGACCTGAAGCCTTTGCTCCTGTGGAAGGGGACGAAGTGGGTGAAGCCATTTGAAAGGGTTTATACGAATCGGGTGTTTCTAGACAGAAGTAGCCTGGATGAAACATCAGCATGCACCCCAAGTTGGCCTTAAAATTAATAGACCACGCATACAACACTATTTTAAACATTAATGTGTGTTCATTGTCTAAATGAAGGGCTCTCTTAGATGTTGCTGTTATCTATTTTTCCCAACAGTTTTTTTTGCTCTGAATTGAAAGTGTAATAAGAGCCAATAACACTCTACACATGCCATTCCAATAATAAGAAATAAATGGAAAGAGTTAGGCAGCGTTGAACAAGTAGGAAGTAAACAATTTTATTAAGTACGGCTAGGGTACAAGAGTGCCTTGAAACTACTTCATATCACTATAGAGGAAGACCAGAGAAGTAGGTAGGCTATGAGACCAAGCAGTCATGTTGCCATATGATCTGCGTGTTTAGACAAAGTATAATACCTGCCAACTGGTGTGAATGCATAAGCGTTTAATGGGACAACCTGGTAGATGGTGAGAGTAGAGTAGAGTATAGGATGACAAGATGAGTACTTGTGTGTGATAACAGCTACCTAATGGTGTGAGTTCCTGGGCATATAGTAACTTCTGGCAAATGGTTGCCTGCTGGATGAATAGCTCATGTGCAAAACACTGGTTTTCGGAATGGGACAATGCCATGCCGCAACTGTGAAACCCTGGTGGCACAGACTATGCCCTCTGAATGAAGGCAATGAATTGAGTACTATTAGTTATTAGTACTGGGAGGGGCTGACCTGCTCTCAGCCAATGAGGAGGCTTGGAACAGGGGCATTACTAGCCTCAAGGCTGGAGGCCGCCATCTTCCCATGCTGGGGAACAAGGTAGTGTGGTGCCCCCCGCACCCCTTTCTTTTCTGGGCCTGTAACTATGGGCCCCGTGGCTTTACCTGAATGACCCCCTGCTCAGGACTTATTGCTTAAGTAATAACACTGATTAATACCGAGCTTAGAAGCGGTCCATCTACATGAAGCTATATACAAATTATCAAATTAGAATTGTATGTTGGAAATACAAAGCCAACCTATTGAAACACCTAATTGTCTGATGGAAAAAGCTTGCCATTTGTGTGAATAACACCAACACTAATGCACAACACCACTGCTATAAGAATTAAGCTACCTTTTTAGCGTCAAATTCTAACTGTAGCTTCCCACATTCTCTATCTCCTTAAACACAATTCCCCCCCCCCCCCCCCTTTTAGTTCATAGTTCAACTCTGCTGCGCCCATTCACATGGCATTCAGACATGGGTGACTAGAAAACTGTAATGGCTGAAATGTACACACGCATAACAGCACCTCCCAAATTTGGACGCCGGCCCCTCCGAGGGTGTTGAACCAAACTGCCCTTTGGGACCATAATTATGGTGAAAGGCGCTATACAGATGGAAAAAAATCAATGAATAACTGCCATGATGTGAGTTCTGTACTGCATGATCAGGGCTAGCAAAATCTCATTGCCCACTTTCTTTGCATTAAATGGCAAACTGTGTGGGAGGCAGCACTGCACCAGAAATGGTGACATGCACATATTAGGACGTTTACAAATTAGTCTTTCGGCAACAAAGTTTGGGCGAGGGTCACTTGCACTAGATCCGCTGTCGCAGCGTAGGGGCCTATCAGTGCAACAGTGAAGATTCTGTTGTTTTTGTGAAATAGAAACCATGTCTCTGGATAAAACCTCTGCTGCACTGTAGCCTACAGAACCATGTGCAGTGCGTGCACACATCATGTTTACTTAACCCTACATTACACTCTATGCTACAGCCCCCTAGAACGGTGTGAAGGCACTTTGTTTCCCTGGACCAACCCGCTACAGAAATTGTGTATAGCATTGTGCTGATGCTGTATGTCAAGCTAACTCTCTACTGAAATCTCATGTAGATCGGAAGCACGTTAAAGTGTTTTTTGATACTCTTCCATCGCCAGTGTACAGCAGCATGCACACATGTCTGAAAACCACATTCATTTCACTTGCGTGTGCACAGCACTGTGTATATTGGAAGCCCACTAATAAGTCTGGATACATTCTCAGCCGCACATGGATGTCATTACACATTGTTACACCTACAGCTTCACTTTATTTATATCGTACTGCACCATGCACATTGGTATCACACTCAGGTGGTCTAGATAAGACAACCTACTCTAGTGTACAGCACCACATGCACCTTGAAAACGGGTCTAAATAAACGCCCAGGGAACAAGAGTTACAGAAATTGACATAATGCAAGCCTGCATAAATAAAACCATAGCTGTGCTGTGAAGTAAATCACTATGTGCAGTGTAATTACCCTGAGCCTTTCTGTGCAAAAACTCAGTCTGGTGAATAACAATGGATTAACTCTAATCCGTGCTAGTATAAAGCACTGAGTACACTGTGAGAACGGTTTGCATTTTTGTATGCCCCCTCCACTGCAATTCACAGCATTGTGCAAGAAAGGCAAATGCTCCTGTGTACAGAACTGGATAGGTACACTAGAAGCACACTCGATGCCCAACTGCATCCTTGTACAACTCACTGTGTACACTCTGAGCATGCTCAGTCTGCCTGGTTTAATGTTCTGCTATACGTCAGTATGGACTGGGCTCACTGTAAACAAACTCAGTATATGGTTTCACGCATGGGTACACTCTGAACTAACATCGTATGTCTGGATAATCCTGTGCAACACGTAAGGTACAACAATGCATACCCTGGAGGCACAATATATATGCCTGTATCAATCCTATACCACACTTGTGTGGAGCACACTCATTGTATCCTACTTTGGGTTTGATTCTGAACTACATGTATAATAAGAAAAGTGTAATTCCCTGATGGAACAACTTTTCTCATTTGTTCCACATTCTGTATCTATATAAATATAGGTAGATAATAAGGAGCAAATAGCTGGTGTTCCACCAGGGAATGACACTGTTCTTATTTTACATGGAGCTCAAAATCAGGCCTTCATTTTCTGCTGCACCTTAGTGTGTGTTCGGTTAAGGCCTTTGCCACACACTAGTGTACAGCTGTTACGCAGTATGTCGAGATATACCCTCCAAAGGTAAACCTTGCTGCATACACTGAGCACAAAGTACCGCTGTAAAAACCTGCAAGTGTGGAGCACAACATCAGACCTTTACTTTCTGCTGTACCTTAGTTTGTGTTCGGTTAAGGCCTTTGCCACACACTAGTGTACAGCTGTTACACAGTATGTCAAGATATAACCTCCGAAGGTAATAACTTGCTGCATACACTGAGCACAAAGTACCTCTGTAAAAACCTGCAAGTGTAGCACATTTTGCATAATGTGCACACAGTATAGTTGAACTACTAAGAAGTGTATATACTGCCCCATTGAAAGCATAACTAGCTGTGGAGGAGTGCGGTCACATGAAACAAAGACGCACTAAAAAGGGTTGGCACAGACTCATTACGTATAGCAGTCCTTTTGAAGCGTTCTGGTTCTGTCCCATTACAATTACAACTGCCTCTCAGCAAAGAGGCAGTAATCAACTACTAAAACAAAGTTGCCCTCCTCAGAAGTGGAGGTGCTGTACCACTAAATGAAATTCCTCGTGATATCGGTTTAGTGTGAGGAAGGACAGCGCAGAAGGGAACATTCTCAGTGGGATGGGAGTACTTTTCACTAAGATTATTGTAAAATGTGCCACACATGGCGGCGACATGGAAGGCATTAGCGGAAAACTTTCCACAATCCATTCTGATTTTGAAACCGGCAACGATGCAGAGAAATAGGCCACAATGTTAGCAGCTGTGCCCAAATCACATTTGCACCAAATGAGTGCCGCAGAGTTGGCTTTCGAGCCACTATGGATGCGTAAAAGGGGATCTGCATCCACAGTGCGCCACTAAAGACCTGCGACCGAAAGGCTTGCCCAAGGAGGGAGAATTGAGGCATGTACAATTTCACAGAAAGCACTTGTACATTTTTTGTAACTACTAATTATGGGGCACGTGCATTTGTTAGGTCGAGTATAAAAACCAAGGCACTCAACCTGCAGGACTGGTGGCATTTTTAAGTATGTGCCAGGCCTGTAAGTAGTGGCTTGGTAAAGTAGACTTCTCATAAAAGCTAATGCAGCAGAAGATCTTGTCTGAGCTCTCTAGCCCCCTTTTTAGAAAAAAAAAATATATATTTTATTGATTTTCATAACAAACCAAAAAGAAAAGCACAAACAAAAACTTGCATCCATCTACGGACCTTTATACAACATAATCCTGGTCCCATAGGTTATCATCATGTACTTCACAGTAGGCAATTTGTTTAGGCACCACACACCATCACCCCTTTAGGTACTTATTCACCCTCCCCTTCCCATCTTCCCCATATTTTCTCGGCTTTTGTTGGGCAGCCTCTTGCCATATACACTCTATGCTCCATGGCGGCACACATGTCCATATCGGCAGTCCATTGCTCCAGCGTCGGGCATTCTGGGACACTGCATTTTTGGGCAATATTGCATTTTATTAGGCCGGCGGCTGTAGAAAGGAACAGTCTCTCCCACTTGTTAACGGCACCCTCATCAGGCATACCCAGCAGCAGTGTTTTAGGATCGAGAGGTAAATTGCGGGTAAGGACTTCAGTTAGCCTATTGTAGCATTTGCTCCAAAAGGTTTGAATTCGGGGGCTTTCGCAGAGGAAATGTATGAAGGAGCCTTCCCCCTCTTGGCATGGTATTGGGGTTTGGGGCACGTCTCCAACTGTATAGTGCTGTTCTGGGATAGTAAATGCGATGCAGACCTTTCAGTTGGATCAGTCGAAGCCTAGAGAAAATTGCTATTTCATGCAGGTGCATTAGCACCTGTATCCAATCCTCTGGTTCTATAGTTCCCACATCAATTCCCATTTCCTTTTGAGACTAGACACTTCTGTAGTAGCAAAGGCTGTCATAGCGTTATACAGGATAGAAATAAGCTTAGTGGGGATGGGTGCTGTAAGCATGTTACGCTCTAAGGGTGTATAGTCGGGCACAGTAGTGTTTGCTGGAATATGTTTCTGCAGAGCGTGAGTGAGCTGCGTATAATGGTAATGCTCGGTGTCAGGGAGTTGGAATCTCTGAAGGGTTTCAAAGGGGGTGAAGCCCCCCTCAGCGAGAATGTCAATTACTTTAGTGATACCTGCATCTGTCCATTTGGGCCATGCTCTTGCCCAACTCAGCCAGGTTACTATTATGCCATAAGGGTTGTGCCATGGTGACCCTGTTTCCCCATCCCAGAAAAATATGTGCATGCTGCCAGACTATGGTAACGTGCGCACCCATTGTTTGCGGCGGTGGCCTGGCAAGAGGTTGATAAAGCACATGGATCGGTTGGGTGACGTGAAGATTGGGCAGTTCGGCTCTGATATGTGGTAACTCCTGACTTCATGAAGTAGGCCATTAACTACCCCCAATTGGCCTGCCCAGTAATAAGTTTGGAGATGTGGTACCCTGATGCCCCCCTCCCAAAACCAATCTCTGCAATGTAGTAAGTGTAATTCGGGATTGCCCGCCCCCATATAAATTCTCTAAGAAGGCTTTCAACCAATGAGGGATACTAAGCAGGGCGTTCTGCAGTATATACAGATATCGCGGTAAAGTCATCATGTTGAAGAGTGCGGCCCCACCCATCATTGTTAGGGGAAGGAGTTTCCAGTGCCGGACATCGGAAACAAATCGCCCTGTGATCGGGTGCAAATTATGGATCGCTTATTTTGAAAGAGACACAGATCCCCAAGTAACGGAAGCCTATCTCTTCTATTTAATATGGGCAGTTCTGGGGAATGGCCAGCGGCCCACCCATCACCGGAAAAAAGACCGACTCCACCCCCCCCCTGCACCTCCCCAATTAACTTTCAGTCCACTAAATTCCGTGAAGCGTGTCAGCATTTGTGACTATTGGGCAGGTTCGGATTGGGTCACTCAAGTATATTAGGCGGTCATCAGCGTATAGGGATACTTTGTCTTCATCCCCTTCCGGACATTTAAATCCCAACCAGTGAGGAGATGACCAGTTGCAGTCTATTGGCAAGAAGTTTAGCTAGAATCTTGGCCTCCCCGGTAATCAGCGATATGGGCCTAAATGAGGTGCATTGTTTGGGGGGTTTGCCCGGTTTGTGGATGACCACGATTGTAGCCCCACGCAGATCCGGTGGGAGGTTAGCCTCCTCCCCGGCGCGGAGAAACATCCTATGAAGGGAGTCGCGATTTTCTCGCTATGTGCTTATTCCAGATTTCGATTGGAAATCCGTTGGGGCCCGGACTCTTGCCCAATTGCAGTTGTGCAATGGCATCGGCTATTTCCGACTCAGTGATGTCGGAGTCTAGATCCGTCTTCTGTTGCTCAGACAGGCGTGGTAGAGCGACGCCATCCAGGAAGGAGAGATTCGATGGAGAGACCGGATTGCGGTGAAAGGTGGCATAAAAGCGAGCAAAGGCTTATGCAATCCCTTGGTCCGATTGAATGTGTTCTTTGCGTTCATCTACAATTTCCCTAAAATGTCTTCATCCCTTCTTTCTAGCCAGGCAAGCATCTTACCGGCTTTGTCCCCATATTCATAAATCCGGACACGCAATTCTCTGTGCGTGTTCAGCATTATCCAACTTGATGTTGCAAATGTAGTCCCTAGCTTTAACAAGGGAGCAGTGGAACTCAGGAGTCATAGTGTTTAGTCTCCCATTCCTTCACTTCTCTTTCAGCTTCTGTCAGTTTCTGCAGATGTTCCTTTCTTTTATTGGAAGTACAGGTTATCGCTACCCCTCTAAGGACTGCTTTATAGGCTTCCCATACCACAACAGACTGCTGTCCGTGTTAGTTTCGAAGTATTCATTAGACCTTTCAGTGAGATGGTCACTAAAATCAGGGAAGTCCAAGTAATAATTATTTAACCGCCATGACGGGGGCTGGGGGAGGGAGTCGGCCCATTCACACGTATCTCAATCATTACTGGTGAGTGTTCCGAAAAGCCACGGGGAAGAAATTCTGTGGTGATTGCTCTATGGATATCTATGGCGGGGAGAAAAAATAATCCAGTCTTGAAAGGGAGCCGTATGCCCCTGAATGAAATGAGTAGCCAGCCCTTGCTTCTGGGGTGGAGCTCCCTCCACACGTCCCGAAGGCCCAATGCAGATGTGAAAGTCGCCAGCTTAGTGAGGATATTTGGATTGCAACCGGTTTAGGGTGGTGCACATTACATCATTAAAGTTCCCCCACTCCCAGAATCCAGATGAGCTCTCTAGCACCTTGGTGAAAATGTTACTGTGTTTAAAAGGTGACAACTACTGGGCATGTTCACAAGAGGTATGATGCAGACATGCTCTGCAGTCATGTACGAGGGGGCACACAAGTACGTTTGTCGTGGCTAAGGAAGGTATTCCTATGGTGTGGAAGCAGAGGGGGCAAAAAGAGGAGTGGTATCTGATTACGATAAACAAAATATATTGTAGGATTTATATTTAGGAGATCTATGCAGACATACAGAATGATTTGACAAAGCCTTTCTCCTGATGTCAGTGTGTTTAGTGGGGTCTTTCTGTCCTCATTGTCTTAGTTATGGGTTTATTAAAGTAGTTGTTGTACCTCTACAACACATTTTCAGGAAGTGGGGATGTCTCACCGATTGAGGTTAGACGTTTTCTTACAATGTTTAAAGGACTGTAGTCCTTATTTGTGTACATGCTTTTTCCAGCCTACTTACTCTACAACCTACCACATTTGTTTTATTAACTGTAAAAAAAAAAATCTTTTTAAAAAGAAAAGGGACAAAAGGGCAAGACTATATAAAAAGGAGAAAGCGTTGGGAAACATGGGGGTTGCTGTGCTATGAAGGAAGGCATTTGCACGGACGAATGGGTGATGGTTCTCAAGGAACTATGCAACTTAGGGCCTCAAATTAATGGCGACATAATGTGAACTCTGCATGACCGAACATTGGCAGTACTTTCCACTTTCGGTATCCCATTAAAGCATTATTGTACTCACTCAAGCGCTAGAAAGGAGGGGCAATTCAAAGAAAAGGCTTGTACTGAAAAGGGATCGGGGTACAACAGGAAAGCATAGACCAGTAGAATGCGAAGTTGCCTCGATGCCTTTTTTTCTGCTTTGCTCTCGTACCTCAGCTCTTGCTAGTTCCCTCCTGCCAAGAATGTTCTCGCCTCCACTTTCTAGACCGACACATCCATGATGACCTTCTTTCCAACTGTGCTCCTTTCCCACACGTTTCACAATATAATGAATGCTTCTATGTGATGCCACCTGTGGAAAAAGTCGCCAGGTAGGCAGTTTAAAAAAAAAAAAAATTCCGTCCAGTCCTAAAAGCCTCCTGGCCGCCCTCCCCACCCCCCCACTCCCTTACATATTCCAGGACCGGTATCGTTTACTATTCTACTCCAATCCTAGAATATTTGGGGAAAGTGCTTGATTTTCTTGGGAGTGCAAATTCAGAGAAATGTCACCCCGGCGACCTTTTCCCAGGCGGCTTCATCACTAGACACTGAATACACTGTTAACTAATACAATACAGAGGAACCTTTGCTCTCCTTCATCTGTTTCCAAGGCTATTTTCCTTTCACTTGCTTAGTTGGACAGAACTCTTAATACCCCTTCCAGTCCCAACAACGAGCATTACAGAAAATTGTGCTGGCCTGGTGACATTTTTGACCCTGCGCAAATTGTGGTAGCACACATCTATATTAGACACCTTTTTGCACTCATGTGAAGGTGGCCCTACACAGGCACAGCATTTTTGTAAAAAGCTCCCAGATGCCAGTTTTGCATCCAATGGTCCTCTGCATAGGTCTTTGAAATGCCTTTTTTTTTTCGCATACTGCCATCATAGCATAGTTACTTCTGTCTTTCATTCGCATCCTGGGAAGTTCAAATGCTGGTAAGCCTTTACCCCTTTGTAGGGATCTTACACTATAACCCATTTTACAGGTTTCATTGTGATAACTGTTGCACCTTTCTGTTTTGGTCGTATGCTTCCAGAAAGACATGGACGGGATATAGGGACAGCAACATGGGTGTAATGGGGGGTGGCCAACTGCCGATCCATGTAGATGCATAGTATGGGAGCTCCTGGGCTGCCCGTGTTATAATCTTAATTTAATTACCTTTTGTTTACTTTATTATTTATATAGCACGCCTAACCCTGAGGTATCTGGGCGCTTGAGCATAGAAGACTTGTTAGTTACAGTTGCAGATTATTGAAAAGTACTTAGGACCAGGTTACAGGTGGTCAGAATGGTAGTGACAACAATCAACAAGGCCAGTGAACCGATAACAGCACAAGTTACAAGATGGTCTAGGGAATAGCAGTCCTAGAGTTAAGGTGAATAGTACTACTACAGCAGAAGCGTAGAAGCCAGGAAAGAAAGCGGGTCAATAATATACATTAGGCAGGCAAGGAGGTCCGAGATAGGCCCTGATTGACTTAGTTCAGGTGTGGCCGCTGTTGTAGTTGGGCGAGGAGCCATTCTTTCACTTTGGATCTGAAAGACCAGAAGGAGGGATCGGCTCCGATAGCTGATGGGAGGGGGCTCCAACGTTTGGCTGCAAGCACTGGGAAACTCGAACCCCCCCCCCCCCCCTCCTGCTTTTTTTCAGTTTAAACTTGTGTATATTGAGGCAATGCAGGTATGTAGATCTGGTGGGTCTGGTAGATTGGTGCCTTGAGATTTTATCAGACAAATATTGGGGGGCTGTATTGGCCAGCCATTTGTGTAATGACAAGTGGCAACGTTTAATTCTGTTATGCTCTGGTAACCAGTGAGTGTCACGTCTGAAGGTCGAGATATGGCTGGAGCGTGGTTATGTTCCAGGCGCAGTGAAGGACGTTATTCTGGAGAACTTGTAGTCTGTTCAGGTTATGTTCACAGGAGCCTAGGAGTAATAATCCAGTTTTGACAAAATCAATGCTCTGGCTAGTGTGAGGCGGCTGTTGGTGGAGAGAAAAGGTTTGCAGCTGTTGATTAATTTGTTAGTGTATGCGGTGGTGGAAGCTGTAAACTTGTTTTTTTTTAAGTGAGAGGGTGGAATCTGAGTAAACGCCCAGAGTTTTAACCTCTTTGGCAACTTTAGTGATATTGCCTTCAATGTTAAAGGAATGGTACCGGTGGTCAAGTTTGTTAAGGCAGGCTTGGGTACCGACAATTAAGAGCTCCGTCTTGTCATTAATCAGAGGCTGTGTGTGGCCATCCAGGCCTGTATTTCAAGGTAGATATCATTACGCTTTATAGAATCTCTCTCATAGCAACCAGTAAGGGTGATGAGGACCTGGGTATCATCTGCCTAATTTGTGTAGGTGACACCCAGGTTTTCAAGGCGATTGAAGAGGAGCTGAGTAAAAATTATAACGCGTAGGTGAAACTCAATAGCCTTGGGGTACTCCACAGTGGATGGGTACTGGCTCAGCGGCCGCAGTGGGTGCAAAGACTCTTGGTTGTTCTATTTGTGAGGTCGGATTGGATCCAACTGGCAGCATTTGGTGAAAATGCTGCCGCAGAGGAGAGATGTTCAGTCTGGATACAGTGATCCACAAGGTCAAACGCTGCTGATGGGTCCAGCAGGATGGCCAGATTGCCCTTGTCTTTGGCTTCGTCCATTTGGATCTTTAAATCCAGAAGGGCTGTGTCCGTTCCGTGTCTGGGTCTGAAGGCAGACTGACGCAGGCCGAGTAGGTATCTTCCAAATGTTTTTTTTTTTGGAATTAAAAAAAAAAAACTTTTATTTAGCTTAGCAGCACAACATAGGCGAGCAACCTGCAAGGCAAGCACAGTGTGATAACAGTTAAGGTGTTACAGGCATACAGCGACTGCTTACAATTTAGTTGTACACTTCAAACACATATGTAGTGTGGGTGCGGGGCTGGAGAGACTGCAACTCAGGAGTGGGTACCAGGGCGAGAGAGGGTAACAGCTGGGGATGATGTATCTGATGTCACACTCCATTCGGACATATAGGATTGGAATTTGTGCCAGACCTCTCTGGGTCTTGAGTGTGTGTCATGATGCCTGCCCCCGGAGCACCAGGCCAGGCCCAGCACCCCCGGAAGCAGGCATCATGCCCTCGGGTAAAAGCCCAGCGGCCCCTTATAGGGGCTCTTTGGACTCAGTCCTGGCTCATGTTGGACATCAGTCCTGGCGCCTTTGGCGCCAGGCTCATAAAGGGAGGTGTTTGGTGCACTTACCTGATGCAGACCATGCTGCACGCTTCAGGCCTCCCTGAGACCTGAAAGGGACTATTTTTTTCATGGGGACTATTTTTTCACTCGGGCGTGGCCAGGGAAGTATACATACCTGGGGAAGGATACATACCTGGGACTTCTTTGGAGGCTATTTAAGCCACGCCCAGACAGCAGCTCATGCTTCGCGTTGTTCTGCATTCCAGCAGCTGAACGCTCACTGTGTCTGCTCCTGCTCCTGGACTCCAGCCACGCCCGACTCGAACCAGGAACTCCTGTTAGGAAAGAAGAGAAGAGAAAGGTGAAAACCACGAACTATTTCAAACTTCTTACCTGCATCCGGAATCTTCACTCCAGCATCCCTGAAGGACTTCCATTTAAAAGCATTGCGTTGCTTGCTGCAGCGCGCTCTTCACTCACCTGTCCTCGAGACATCTCCCGGCTCCATCGCGGCTGTCGGCACATGTCGTCACATCTCTGCGCCTAGGGGAGAGAAGAAGAGACAAAAGGTGAGCAAAGGGAACACCGGAGGAAAGCCTAATTTACAGCCATTATACTTACCAGCTTTTCTTGGTGTCATCCCATATTTCGGGTCGGCGCCGCTCCGTTGTCAGGTACCGCACCCCGGCCCCTATGGGGAAAGGACAAAAGACATTATTGGGAAATGATAGACATTTAGAGGAATCGCCCTCACTAACTCACCTGAGTTTACCATCGGCAATTAACCCCTTCAACGCATCGTCTTCATTCTGCATCTGAAATAAAGGACAGATCACAAGTTAGGAAGACAACATAAAAGGGGGCTCACTCTTGAACTTTTGAATCTTCATACTTACGGTGTTTCGCTCAGAAAAGTCAAGAGGATTTTGCCAGCGCCATTCTGAAAACCAGTGAAGTAACTGGACTAACGTGCGCCCCTGCACCAGATGCAGGATGGAGAGTTCATCCTTCCAAACCATAAGGTGAGCTTAAACCGGGGGTTTGGAGGAGGAAGTTAGAGGGGAACGAAGGGGAACAAGGGGGGAATCAAGCACACTATTCTGCAGACGGTTAATTCCCTTTCTCATCTGCAGAAGGATATTCCTACGGGCCAGTCAAGCAAGATTTGGGGAACCAGTTCAATCAGTGTTCCGGGCTCAGTGCATCACGCTTGAAGAGGCCACAGCAATCCAGACTAGACCTGCGCCTCCGTGGGAACCAGGTGAGCCTTACAGTGTGGGGGTTGTAATAGGGACCAGGTTTCCTCGGTGTCTTGAGGCCCGAGTGACTGCCTTGAGCCACTGTGCATAGGTGGGGGGTGTGGGTCGGATCCAGCAAAGTAGAATAGATCGCACTGCGAGTAGCATACAAAGGCCAGCCAGTTGAGTCCCGGCGGAGTTCGGGGAAATCGTGGAAGAGACATCTCATTGGAGAAGGGTTGATGGGGTGCTCAAGAATAGATGACCTAGTTGAGCACACCATTCTCCAGAATTGGGCAAGGCGGGGACAGGACCAGATCATATGAATATAGTCAGCGGTATCGTGGCCACATCTGGGGCACCCTGGGGGAGTGATCATTAAGCATGCAATGGAGTCTGCTCGGGGTATAATGGAATCTATGAAGTACCTTAAGCTGAATTAGTTTGAAGCGAGAGTTGAAGGACACCCCGTGTATGTGTGCGCACATGTGAGCCCAGTGTTCGTTAGTTACCTCTACCCCGAGGTCATCTCCCCATGCGCGCCTCAGCTTAGCGAACTCTGGAGCAGATCTGGTCTGAACATGTCATAAAGTCGAGATATCTTACCCCTAGTGGGCATCGGGAGAGGTCAGTTCTTCAATAGCAGGATAGTCTGGTGGTATCGCTGGGAACGTGGGGTATTTCTGTTTAAGGGTTTTCCGGAGAGACGAGTACTGGAGCCACATAGATGGCCTCTGTCTCAGGGATAGTGGGAGGTCTGGCCATTCAATGAAGCTGCCCTGCTCAAAAACGTCACAGATCAACTCATATCCTGCCTCGGCCCAACGGCGGACCATGGGCAGTGGGACCCCTGGGAGAAAGTTCCAGAGCGGGAGGCTACCGTGGAACGGGTGGGCAGTACCAAGCAGTTTCCACGTTTTTGTTAATGCCAGGGATGTGCAGGCCACCGGATCAAGAGTCCGGGGCCGATGGGATGGGTTGAATCGCTAGGGAACGGATATCCCAGTCACTAACCGTCAGTTTTTCAGGTCTGACATGTGGAGGGGGGTCCGTTCTGTTGAACCAGTGTGACGTGAATTGGATTTGGGCAACTAGCCAGTATTTGAAAAAATCAGGAGCACCAAAGCCCCCACCATCCATCGGGGTGGACAAGGTTCCAAGTTTAAGGCGGACCGCACCCGAGTGCCACAAAAAGGAGTTGATCGTGCGAGTCAGTGTTTGAAAGAAGCCCTCGCCTGGCCATACGGGGATGTTAGTACTGTACTTCTTTACAGGTTCGCTAACATCTTCAGTATCCCTATTCTACCTGCAAGGGAGATCGGTAGCTTACTCCAAGCCCGAGTCCTGTCCATAAGGCTCACAAGATAACTCTGGTAGTTTTCCTCAAAGGTCGACTCAAATTGTCGAGTTATTTCTATCCCGAGATAGGTGATTTTTGACTGACCCCACGTGATCCCCAGGGTATCAGGAGGGGGAAGAGTGCAGTCCGTGAGTGGGAAGAGGGTTGTTTTCGAACAGTTCACTTTGAGGCCTGAAATGTGACCGAAGCGGACAACGTCCTCTAGTATCGGGGGCAAATTGATGGAAGGGGAACGAATGAAGAGAAGCGCGTCATCGTCTGACCCAGGAGAGAAAGGATGGACCAAATTTACATTTTTCAAGGACCCGCCAGAGGTATTGCCACGATACAGAATCGAACGCTTTTTGCATGTCGTGTGGCGGCTACCGCGTGTACATTTGGGTTTATTCTGCTAATTATATTAGAGTCATCTCAGGTTCAAGGAGGTGGAGCGTCCTGGGATGAAACCTGCTTGATCAGGGTGGATAACGTGTGGCAAGCAGGGAGCAAGGCGTAGCGTTAACAATTTGGCAAATATTTTGACATCGCAATTTACGAGCGAGAGTGGGCGGCACGAGCCGCTTTGTGCGGGGGGGGGTTTGCCAGGTTTAAGTAATACGGTTATCGTGGCTTCCCGGAGCCATGGGGGAAATTTGCCCATCTCCACTGATTTCCTCCATAGAGCCGTCAGACGGGGGAGTAGGAGTGATTTGTAGCGTTTATAAAATTCGATTGGGATGCCATCAGAGCCAGGGGTCTTCCCCGAGGAAAGGGAGTCTACAGCGTCTGTCTGAGAACTCCTCAGGAGAGAATGGAGAGTCAAAGAATCCGATGGTCTCAGGGGAGAGAAACGAGAGGGGGAGGGCATCAAGGTAAGAGTCTCTCTGCCATCGGAATACAGGGCTTCATAAAAGTTGAAGAATTCCGAATAGGGTAGCATGGGAAGACACAGAGTCTGTGTTAATTTCAAAGAACTCCTCGATGGCCATCTCCAGCTCGGAACTAAATAAGGGGTCGAGGAGAGAGTTTCATCCTCCAGTGTCTAGTACGGTCGCAATCCGGGACCCAGCACATAGTGATGGTAACTGGTGAATGGTCAGATAGAGTTCTAGGAAGGATCATTAGGTGTGTCACATTTATTGGTATATCAGAGATCACCCATCTATTGATTCGGGAATAGGAGTCGTGCACCTAGGAGTGCAAGTTGGGATAGAGGAGTCTCTATGCATCGACCAGTGCGAGTCGGGGGGGGAAAGATGACCGTGTAGTATAGGCCGCTTGGGTGAGTTGGCGGGGTCTGGACCCGGATCTGCCGAGGTTCGCATCAAAAATGGTATTAAATCCCCCCCACCCCCCCAGAGAATTGGAACCAAGGAGAAGCCATCAAGAAGGGACGTGAGGTGTGTATAAAATTCAGGGTCGTCTGTGTTAGGACCATAAATATTCAATAGGACCACCTCCTTGTTCTGAAGCATAGCATGGAGTAGCACATATCTACCCTGGGGGTCTATCTGTGTGGATAGCAGGGTGAACTTAAGGCTCTTGTGGATAAGAGTCATAACCCGGCGGCTTTGGGTAGATAAGTTTGTGAAGTATCTCTGGGGGCCCCACATTTTGGCAAACCTCACACATTGTTCAGCGCAAGCATGTGTCTCTTGCAAAAAGAGGATTTTGGCCCCATGTCGTTCAGCCTGCAGCTGGAGATGTCTCATTTTCTGAAAATTGCCCAAACCCCGTACATTCCAGCTCGTGAAAGTCAGGTTATCTTTGGTTACCAATGTAGAAGTGCTCATATCAGATCAATATTGATATCTGATGGATCAATTTACCAGTCCTGCAGCCCCAGTCGTTCAATGTTACCTTGCGCTGAAACCTCGCTGCCATTGCCAAGCTTTTTATAACATAACACCCAACATATCCCACCCCCACCCCACCCCCATCCCTCCCCCAAACAGAGGAATAACCCTGAACCCCATTAACCAAATCCAAACCAGTGGCGCAACGCCGGGGGGCCTGTGGGCCGGCCTGGAGCGTAGCCTAGGCAATTCCGGATAAACGCAGTGCCTGACAGTAACATCATACGTAACTTGGAGAAGGTTTTGCACGCAAGGGTGTGGCACAGTTGTATAGCAGTGAACCAATCCGATCCCATAGGATGGTAGTGGGCTCATATGTTAATGGCGTAGAGAGGTAGCTGGTGTTGCTGGCGACCTCTCTGACAGGATAGCGTGACAGACGTAAAAATGTGGCTTAAGGGGAGGCTCAGCCTGGAAAGTGTTCGTCGATAAATCTGGAGGCCTCTTTGTAAAAAAAAAAAAAAAGTACACCTGGTTGGCGTGTTCGATGCGCAGCTTAGCGGGATACAGCATGGAGTATTTAACTCCGTGGTCTCTTAGCCTCCCTTTTGCCGCCAGGAAGGTCTTACGCTCTCGCTGGACAGCTACTGAAAAATCAGGGTATAGGTGTATTCTTGCTCCTCACCGAAGAAGTTCGCCCTTAATTCTTGCTGCCCTGAGGAGGGCGTCGCGGTCTCGGAAGTTCAGAACCTTAGCTATAATGGGGCGTGGAGGCGCGCCCGGTTTGGGTTTAGCTGTTAAGGCTCGGTGTGCTCTCTCTATCGCGAACTGTGGCGAGAGTTTCGGAGAATCGAGGAGCGGATTAGTGTATGTTCGATATAGTCCTCCATCGGCTCATTGACACCATCCTCGGGGACACCGATTATGCAGAGGTTATTCCGCCTCGAGCGGGACTCGAGGTCCTCATACTTCTTCTCAACCTCGACGACTCTGTTGGAGAGAGCGGAGACCTCTGCATGCAGGGAGCCCAGGTTATCTTCGGTGGAGCTCACTCTTGTCTCGATCTCAGACACTCGACCATCAGTCCTCTCGATGTGGGCCTTGATGGAGGATATGGTGCCATTCATGTTGTGCAGTTTGGAATGGAGTGTGGTGAAGCCCTCACGGATGAAGTCCATGTTCTGAGAGTCTGGAGGGACCGATGATGATGAGTTAGTAGGGGCCTGCTCTGGCCCTTCCTCAGTCGATCTCGAAGGAGCCTTCGTGAACATGTTAATGGAGCACTGCTTTTTCCCGGCTCCTTTGGTCATTGTGTCGATGATAAGATTTGGTAGGGATGAAGGAGGATTTATGGTACCCCAGACAGTGTAAGGAGAAGTCTGACAGGGTACAGCGCGATGGGGTTTCGCCCTGCGTGCTCTAGTACGAGGTGATCGCCTGGGGTAGCAATAGAATGTTATGTCTGCTTCTCCGTTGGGACTGGGGCCCCCGAGTGATGTAAAAGGTTGAACTAACGTGTCCCAGCAGATGACACTATTTGTGTATTATGCCCCGGAAGGGTGGGTCCAGAGGGTCGGGCACACAGCCGGAGGGATCCAACGCCCGCACCCAAGCCCCCACAGCAGATGTGGATGCCATTGCAGACAGTGGGACCTTTTCCAAATGTTTTTTGAATTTGGAGATATGCTACTTTATCTTTTATCTTTAAGAGCAATGGGGCCATTGTTCTGAGTCTGTAATTTGTTGGTATGTTTGAATCTAGGTTGGGTTTTTTGAGTAGAGGCATGACCAAAGCCTCTTTGAGGTTGTTGGGGGGACTACAGTTTTTAAGGGACGAATTAATCAGATCCGTGATGAAAGGTGCCAAATTCGTTTGCGCCTTCCTTAAGGATTGAAGCAGGGCAAGTGTCTCCCTGGCAGTTAGAAGGTGTGCGGTCTGAAATTATGTTTGCCACTTCTTCATTAGGTACTGGGGAGAAGTGGAAAGGAGGTCAGTGGGGCTGTTGTGTAGTACGCAGATTGGGTAAATGGGTGCTGGAGGCAAGACTATTCTTCTTTGTCTCGATTTTGTTTTGTAGAAACTCTATTTGTCTGATAAAGCTTTCTGGATGTTCTCACACCAGGCTTTGTCTTTTGCAATCCTCCGTGGGAGGTGCTGACAACTCAAATTCTATTAGGATAGAGAAGACCTCTTAGGTAACCAGATTTAGCATTCTGAACCCTGGTGTTGTAGATCTTTCATTTAGTATTGGTGATTGCAGCTTTGTTTGTGATAGTGGTCAGACGATGAAATGAGGGTACTCTAACCCAGAGACAGCAGAAAACTGACCTATATGGATTTTGGATCACTGGCCGGGGCAGTAGAAACACCATCTTGGAAGAGGCCTGGGTGGCCTGCAGCTAAGACTGCTGTGTACTGGGATTTGGCAACAGGAGAGTGGCTGGCCAGTGTGAATGGGAAAAGGGTGATCCCACAGCGGGAGTTGCTGGAGGACTGCTGAGGCAGTGGGAGAGTGGTGGCGGTGACGGGGCATACCGCAGAGATCGGAAGAATGAGCATGGGTCGAAGAGATGGCGTCTGTGTGCCCCTAAACATCACAAGGGATCCACTCAATCGTGAGCTGGCTCCCTCTCACATGTGATGATTAGGGGCAGATGTGAGAGCTTGGCTTAAGTCGGACACCTAATCCGATCAATCTGCTGTACTGTTGAGGACCAGAGAGGCTGGTGGTGGAATGGTCTGGTGCATGGTAGGACTTTTATTTTGAGAAGAGTACCTGGGGGGGGGGGGGGGGTCGGAGTGGTGAGCTGACTTACTGGGAGGTACGGAGTAACGGCTCTCTTGGCATTTGGAAGGCAGATTGAAGCATTGGAGCACAATAAAGTGCAAAATGGTTAAGGGCCAACAGAAGATTGAGAAATATGTTGTCCCACCTGCCCCCCCAAACAGAGACAAGGCAAACAGTGTGGTGGTGGGTGAGGAGGGCTGTGTTGCTTCGGATGGAAGGGAGCATTAAGGAGGTAGGTATGGATGTGTCCCTGGTTCGAGCTGACCTACGCATGGTATGCGAGAGGTTGACTGGGTGGAGCAGAGAGTGAGCTCAGTGGAGGATGGCTTACACTGACTCCAGTCCGGCGAAGGGTCTTGCAGGGGCGACGAGAACTATGGAAACTAAGGCGGAAGATGCAGAGGCGAGTTACCAACACTGTAATATACGGTTGGTGGGTGTCCCTGAGAGAGAGAGAGAGGAGGGTCCCAGTGTTATTTGTGGAAAAGCTGGCCCTAGAGATGCTGAAACGAAAGCCTTTTGACCTTCTTTACGGCGGAGAGGGTGCACAAGGTGCTGGGCAAAGTACCACCACCAGGTAGCTGGCCAAGAGTGATGGTGGCCAAGATATTACATTTCAGGGACAGACAATATCCTGCAGGAATCCCGAAAAGGTGGTCATTATGATGTGGGCAACATGAGATTACGCATCTTTCCCTATTTCACATCGGAGGTCAAAAGGCGAAGCAGGTCTTTTGATGCAGTGAGGAGACATCTCAGGGAAATGAATATAAAGTATGTTTTCCACGGAAATGTTTGGGCAGATGAAAAATCTGTTCTTTGTGTCACCGCAGGAAGTGTGGAATTGGTTGGACTCAACGGCACAGCACACTGATGGGCAGGACGCCGATGTGGGGTTTGGCATTTTGGGGATGGTTTAGGGGCAGTAGAGGCAAGATGAGACCATAGTAGTGGGTGGGGGTGACAGGTTGTTGGTCTGGTTTCTGGACCCATGGTCCTATTTCCATGGGAGAGCGGAGGAGACTAGGAGAAGTGACCGCACGTTCGAAAGGATTGAGGGTAAGGGGAGGAGAGGAGTGTTAGTTCAATGTTGCAAGGGGGTGAACAGTTGGGGTTTTGAAGTTTGAATGGGTGAGGGCTGGTACGGGAGCGGGGGGGGGTTGTTGGTCAAACTTTTCATTGGCAGATCATTTAGCTCAAATGGAAACGGTGGTTATGATCATGTCTCTGCAGATCAGTGAGGTTCCTGGAGTGGATGTAAAGGTCTGGGCAGTGGTTCAGAGGGATTATGTCCTCTACTACCTTGTATTATGGAAAATGACTACCTAACGATCGGGATGTGGGCAAAAGAATGAAGTGCATATGAGTAGGGGGTCAGAAGAAATGGGATTCATTTAGCAATGCTTCAGGAAACGCACGTGCTGTAAAAGGACTTGTACTTTTTTGAGGAATAAGTGGGGAGGGCAGATAGTGGGAACGTCATACTCTTCGTATGCTAGAAGAATTTTAAATTTGGGTAGCTCTTGGAGGTCCTAAACGGGTGAAAAAATGAGTAAATGATGACATTGGGAAGACCATTGTGTTACTTGGGGAAACTTGAAGGGAGGGATTTATGTGTTAACTCTTGTGCTCCTAATATTGATGACAAAAATTATTTTGAACTCGATGGGGAGGTTATAGGGAAGGAATGTTTATTTGGGGAGGTTGTTTTAAGGATTGGGGTTGTATGACAGAATCTTTTTTTAAATACACAGTTGGTCAAGTCGACCACAGGCAAAACATTTTCCCCCAAATATATGCAGGGTGGGGGGTCGCAGGGGTATTCCCCGCAGATCCCTATATTATTTATTAACCCAAACCCACCCCCATATTTGCAGTAAAAAAAAAAAACTCCCTAAATAAAGTGAAATTACGCACAGTCAACTTGGGTAAAACCTATTTTTATTTGTCTCCTTACTTGGATGGCAGGGAGAAGCTGGGTTCATAAAAACAGGCGCCTGCATCATTCCATAGGGTCATCGGGGATTTGGACTAAGTGGAATTATGGAGAGAGTCACATGGGCAGGAGAGGGAATATTCGTATTTCTCAGGGGCACACAGTTCGCACTCATGATTGAAATATATTTTTGTGGGAAAACAACATTTTAATTGGTTTTCAGATACGTTATATCTGAGGAAGATCCCTTCGGATCATTCACCTTTTGGTAACGCAATTCCAGGTATTTAGGAGGAGATTGCCGATATGGATGTGGCGACGACATTGGATGACATGGTGTCTAATGGGATATTATGTTTTTTTAGTTAAATGAGGGGTCGGTGTTGGGACTGATTTTCTATACTCTGGCCTGCTGGACAGATGTATAGAAGGCAACCCTATATTGTGACAGGAACAACTCTGGAAGCTGTTGCCAAACCAGTTCAAGGTAGCAAGGCAGGTGGTCTAGGCTAAGTCTCAAGAGGTGGTGAGCTTGCAAGGGGTCCACAATGGTAACGCCCAGTGAAGCACTCGCAGGACAAACTTGGACAAACAGGTATAAAAATACATGTTCCCCCAGACCCCCTAGAGACCGAAGCAAACAAAGGGAATATCTACAAAAAACGTCTCTACCCCACCTTAGGATGCGGCCGGAACAAACCTTGACGCACCTACAACAAGTGAGGAAGTCGAGGAAGTTATCAAGTCCCTCAAAGCACGGGCCCCGGGTCCAGACGGGTTCTCGGCAAGATTCTATAACCTTTTTCGGCTTCAACTGGGGACCCTTATGGTGGCCCTCTTTAACTCTTTCAGCAACTCTGGCACGGTCACCCCCTCCACGGCAGAATCCTCTCAATCCTGTTGCCCAAACCAGGAAAAGACCCGAAAGACCGGGCCTCATACAGACCCATTGCCCTGATGAACATTGACGCCAACATTTATTAAAAAATCCTGGCCAACCGCCTCTCAACCATTTTACCCGAACTTATCCATCCAGACCAATCTGGCTTTATTGTCAATAGACCCACGGGTGACAATATTCACAGAGCCTTGAACCTGATTAAAGAAAAGGCACTGTTATTCCCTTCAGGGGGTCTCTAAAAACGGGATATTTCTCACAACCCGGAAATCGCAGAAACTAGTCCTGATGGCCCTAGACGCCGTCAAAGCATTTGACAAGGTGGACTGGGCCTTAATGGGTCAAACTATGGAAGCCTTTCACATCAGGCCCATGTTCCAGAAAAATGGTCCTAGCAAATTACCAAGTCCCGAAAAGCCTTCTCCGAGTCAATGGCGTCCTGTCCGCCCCGATACCGCTTGGCTGTGGGAACAGGCAGGGATTCCCGCTATCCCTATTACTTTTTGCCATGGTGATGGAACCATTCGCCCAGAGCATCAGAGCAAACGCCAACATCAAGGGCTCTCAAATCGGCTTTACCCAACACAAAATAGCCCTTACAAAATATGCAGACGATGTCCTACTCACCCTTGCAGAACCCACTCGCTCACTGCGTCACGCCCTGGCAGAAATAGATAACTACGGGAAAGTCACAGGCTTTTCGAACTATCACAAGTCAGTGGCCCTGGGGACGGGCCTGTCCCCGGGCGACCAGCAGGCCCTCTCTTCACTATGCCCCGTACAATGGAAGGAAAAAGCAATCCCCTACTTGGAGTCCATATCCCAGCAGACCCAAAAGCAGTCTTATGAGGCAAACTTCCTGCACTCTTCCGTGAACTGGAAAAGGACCTCAAGAGGTGGGCGACGCAGGAAATCTCCCTCATGGGGCGCGTTACTGCGAGCAAGATGAATCTTCTTCCCAGATTTCTGTATGCATGCTCCGCTCTCCCAGTAACGAATCCTCCGGCCTCCCTCCAGGGGATCCGGAGGAAACTGCTCCATTTCATCTGGAAAGGCAAAAAGGCTCGGATCCCCCTGAAAACGATGCTGGGGAACGCACGCCTGGGAGTACCCGACCTGCAGAACTACCAAATAGCGGCCCAACTAGCCCACATCCATGCCTGGTTAATGACTTCGGGGCGCCCCCGGTGGAGAGCAATCCCGGCTGCTCCTCCTGTTACGTTTTCTCCCGCACACCCCACCTCAACTCTGACAAGTGGGGATGAGCTTCTGCTTTCCACTAAACACACGTTAAAGGCATGGGACTGGGCGCGGCGACGATAAAAGATCCAGACGAGCCTAAGCCCCTTCTCCCCGGTCTTTATGAACTTCGCTCCCGGAACCATTCCCCACAACTTCAAGAACTGGATCAGGGGAGGCCTAGAGACACTGGGCCAACTTTTCATGGAAGGTCACCCCCAGACATTTGAACAATGCAAAGCTGGAGGAAGCAGACAGATTTACGTATATTCAGCTTCGACACTGGTGCTCCCACCCGCAAACCCGGCAAGCAGCAACGTGCACGCCCTCACCACTTGAACTAACGTTACAAGAGCTCCCAATTCGAGTAAGGATCTCGGCCCTATACAAACGCTTTTCGGGATACTTCCTTGGCTCCAAAATCCAAGCTATGTCCCAATGGGAAGCGGGTTTAGGGCATGCAGTAACCGACCAGAACTGGGTGGACATTTTGGTCATGTACTCATTCAGCATCCGCTTGCATCACAAACCGAGAATGCGCATACAAACTCTTATTACGTTGGTAGTACCCCTCTCCCCACCCCCCCACACTAAGGTTTCATCATATGAACCTGGCTCTGAGCCCCACCTGTTGGCGACTGTGTGGGCAGCAGGACTCCTTCTACCACATGTGGTGGTCATACCCGAAGGTTCAACTTTTTTGGTCCCAGTGCATAACCATAATTGCGGACATTACCCAGAAGGTAATACCGCTCAAACCTATCCTTCTAGGGGTCCCGGTCCCGAGATGCTACCCAAGAGCAGGAAGAAAAGCTAAACTCCTAACCCAATGCCTCCTGGCAGCGCGGATTGTGGTGGCCCGCACTTGGAAGACCGCTGAGGGTCCGTTGGTGGCATTGTGGTGGGGGAAGATGTGGGACATCCTAATTGAAGAGAAGATAACGGCGGCCAGAGTAGGAATTCCGCACCACTTCCATGACACGTGGGCCCCATTCTTAGACTATAATCTGAGGTTCCCGGCCCTCACTTACCTAGCCCGGAACACAGCGAGAGTTCTGGAAGGAACAGAAACGAACCGAGCGGAGGAAGAAATAGGTGAATGGGGGCTGGGGGAGTGGGGAGGGATGGGGGGTTGACTGCCTTGTACTGATTTTACCTGTAATGTACTCGTTCTGCTCTGTTGCAAAAATAAACAGTTTTAAAAAAAATGCATCTGTACTTGTGTCCAAATGACACAGTGAAAAAATGACTAATAACAGGTAATATTATCACTCGGTACTAAAAAGCAAATCGAAAGAAGCCTACACACTATGTGCGAAGGGCAGTCCTGTTTTACCGGGAAAGAAGTAGGCCACTGAGAAAAACAAACCAATTTTTCATTTCAGTGGCAGCTGGAGAGAAGGGGGTCCTGTCTATGAATCGGCCATCTGAAGGTGGATTGTCAAATGCATCATGCTCTGTTCCTCACTTGCAAAGAGAGAACTGCCCTTCAAGCCTAGAGCACATTCTACTCGGCACTGGGTCTTCCATAGCTTTCATTGCAAATGTTCCCCTAGAGTCCATTTGCAAAGCGGCAACCTGGAGTTCTGTACACACCTTTACAAAACATTATTGCCTAGATGCTCACTTTATCTGATTCTCAGGTGGGACAAGCAGTATTAAGACATCTTTTCACTACTCTTCCTTCTCGCAACCCACCTCCAACTCTGGGTACTGCTCGCTAGTCTGTGCACAGCATGTGATTCTAAGCAGATTAACAAGCATCAGAAGACATGCCTTACTCACCGTAATAGCATTTTTGATGATTGTATCTGCTTATATTCACATGCGCCCACCCTTCCTTCCCCGCTCGGGTGAAAGGAACATAGGCGTCTACTTACTCTCTTTTATGTACTCTCTCACGATAGTATTTTTTCTGCCATGAGGAGCTCAATGACTATCAGAGGGACATCGACGCGTGAGGGATTTTGGGTACACGTCACGTTAGGGATAGTGTTACAGGCACGCACATGTCGATGTCACCTTTCGATTCTCGAAAGACATGATACAATACTCTGCGGTTACCACTGGCTGTCGGACTATATGCACAGCATGTGAATCTATTACGGTGAGTAATGCATGTCATGTGTGCAACTTGTTGGAGAATATGCTGATGATCTTGGAGATACTAGGTCATTTTTATACATTAGCAGTAATTAGTGTCAAATATTTGACGACACTCCCGTCCCATGCACACATGTTATACTGACGATAACGTCAGTCAAAATATTGTTAGGTTTGTTATAATTACAGATAGCTATATTAGATATTGTAAAGAACGAGGCGATCCGGAAGCTCTATGCTTTGACCTACAGACTGCCGCAACTAAATCGTTAAATCTATAATCCAGACTGGATTCTAATTTTTATTCGCACAAACGTACTGGGTAACGGGTGCACCCTTCCCGTCTGTACTCTTAAACCAGAATCACTGTCTCAATTATCGTTGGTGTAGCAACTATTCATACAACGGCATTCTTATCATACAGTGCATTCCCTGGCGATGCACATACCTCATGTAAGCACCAACTGGATTACAACAAATATCAGTGAAAGACAAATTGATATGACTACTTACCGATAACTATCCGATCCATGGGCTCAGCTACACAGATGAAGTTCCTTCATTTAAGACCAATAGGTGAACATGCAGTTCTGACGGTCACCGCTCATTAAGGTGCTAAACAAGGTAGGGCTTTCTATCTTGTTGGAGATTTAACAGATAACCAGTAGTTCAAACATGATCTAGACCATTCTCACTAAAATGTTATTCACAGGTCATCCCTCTAAATACCGTACATCTGCCACATGGAAGAGATATGACTAGGTAAAGTAGAAGAAAGACATCAAATTAACTATAGACAACTTGTCATAACACTATTGTACTTTGTGAGGCTACTGTTTCTGATACTAATTCGTATTTGTTCAAAGAATCGAGACACACAGATTTGAAATGTAGAAAATCAAGAAAAGTACACCTTTAGGTCCTGAGGAAGAGATGGATATCTCGAAACGCGCAGGGCTAATTTTATGAATTGTTTTTTGTACCGACTTCTCATTGTGATTTTCAGTGAACATTACTATTTGCTTATGAATGTACGATGTGATTCGACTTGCACTATTAGCAAATAAAATGACTAAGCTCAGTACAACTACAAAATGTTCTTTGCAATTAATATTTAACATACATATCTGTAATTATAATGAACAAACCTAAACACATTTTGACCGAAGTTATCTTAAGTATAAAAGGTGTGCACCGGATGGGAGTGTCCTCGGGTACTTGACACTAATTACTGCTACGTTTGAACGTGACTTTTTTGACAGTCACTTATTTCTCCCGTGCACCCTTAATTGACACTACACCCCCTCATTTGGATTAATATTGAAGATTGTGCAGCAAAAAACACTTCCTTTAACTAAGGTGTGCTTGCCATATCCCAATTAAGTTAATTCTCATACATGATCAGGTTTTTGTATTAATAAAGAAAAGGCACTGTTATTCCCTTCAGTGGGTCTCTAAAAAATGGGATATTTCTACCCTCCCAGATTGGAGGATCATTCAGGTACACAGGTTTTCAAATTTTTCATGACTTTGAAGATATTTTTGTATGTAATACAGGTAGGGCGTTGTCGTGAATTGGGGAAGCGGTTCAATTTTGGAAAACATTTCCCATGTCATTAATGGTAAGGGTGGCACTATGCTAAATGTATTCCCATATTTTAAAAAACATTTTCTTCAAAATGCTTGATGAAAAAATTGGATTTTTATGGAACACAGGAAGGTGGAGATTATCTCTGGCATTACTGAGATTTCCATATTTGGAGGGGGGCCTTAATTTACCATTACGAATGGCATTTCATGGCTGCAGTACTTTTCTGGCCTGGAATGACATACGGGGGGGTGGGGTGGTTGTTGACTGGATTGCTAGGCGCCATTCCGAAATACCGACAAGGAATCTATCTGCTATGGTAGGATGGAAAGGCGCCACTAATGTATTTCAGGTAGTCAGGGTGGTTTGGAAGAAGCTACTAGTTTTTATAATTGGAATTGTTCATTGTTAACTTGCTTAATAGCGAGTGGTTTCGAAGCGCAGGATCAGGGGTTGAACCTGTGTTGCCCAGCGTTTCCAAGAAAATGTGTTGCCCCTGAGCATCCTTTATATTTAGATATATTCTAGACCAGGAATTTGAACCTGTGTCATCTTGCTTCCAAGACGAGCGTGTTGCTACAGTTAAATAACATGTGAAGCGGTTGTATTGTAAGGATTTACCATGGGGTGTGGACACAGATAATTCAATCAGCAGTGAGGGGGTGGATGTAGCCATATGGGAACAATTGCATGACACCGGGGAACATATATTTAACTACAGATAATGTCCTTCGAACAGTGGAGGAACATGTATGGAATTTCGATAGGACACTTCTGGACTTGGGCGTGAGTGGTAAAAAGATTGGCAGTCATGGGTGAAAGGAGAAGCCAATCACTAGTTGAGTGATTCAGACATTGTCACCGGGAGATGGTAGGGGCAGGATTTCAAGGCAATACCATATAAGGCAGAGAAACACTTACACTTTTTACAAAGGTTTGTATTAACCGAATGCAAATAAATATAAGACAATACAGGGAGAATACCCTCAGAAGGCTCTAATGATTCAAATGGGAAAGGGATATCTGTTCTGAGATTTCAGAAGAGGAATGAGTCAAAGTGTGTGAACAGGTCAAAAAGGTATCAAATGCAAGGTTTCAAAGTATTCAATAGCCTGCTCAAGATATAAGACCCCAACAACTACATGATATAAATAATGCATTAGCCAGAATTGCCCCTGATGTGGGGGTTGGGGGCCTACCGGGATCTGGCACATGTTATGGAATTGCACAACTATTACAGATGATTGGCATTAAGTGATTTCTTGAATTAATGGATTATTGCGTTCCAGCTGTAAATCTGTCCCAATGTATTCTGGTGGGGGATTATTCCGGGAAAGAAGGGACATGAAACTAGACGATTGGCACAATTTATGTTAATATTAGCAAAAAAATGGGTAGCAATTTGTTAGAAGAAATCTCAGGGTCCATCTTTGAAACAATGGATGGAAGATATCAGCAGGTGTGGTCTAGCGGAGCTGGAGACCTAAAAAAACGAAACAAAAACAAACTCTTGACCCTGATTTGTAAGATGAGGGTCGGGGGGTGGGGGAAGAGCGTGTGGGGAAGTTGGTTGTGGTCAGATGTTAAAAAAGCTCAATTCTTCCAAAGATTTGAAACCTCCCTGGATTGAGAAAAGAATTGCATCGATTAAAAAGTGTTGATGGCCTGGAGATTGCGGGCTGGGTAATACTGGTTGGAGAGTGGGATGTTTAGTATGTGGAATGAGGGGTGTTTGAACAGTGGTGATGTATTTTTTTGTTTGTTTTTTAGTGTATATCGGAGCCTGTAACTGATGTTATCAAGACATTGTGCTCTGAAAAATGGAATAAAAAACGTTTGAGAAAAAGTAGGAACAAGAACTTATATTCCATTGACCATGTTGTACAGGGAAAAGCCCGCTTGTTAAGACCTGCAGAACAACTATGAAAAAATAACCAAAGCAAATGGTGTGTACTCTCCATATGTACATTTAAAAGTGTTTACCCAGTGCATGATAATGGACAGTTTGGATCCTTGTTGGAAAAAGGATTGACGGCAGCAGCAATTATTTTGCACTCAATGGTAGATTCATTGTCCAAATCCAGTGGTCACTTTATCGTGACTAAATGGAGTCCGATGTTGACTTGGTTCTACACTAGTTTGCTGTTTACTCCAAGAGTATGTGGTGTTGGGAATCGGTGAAGATGTTGGGGTGTTTAGCAACTGTGACCTTGTTTACTGTTATGAGGATTAGTTACATCTTCCATTTGCATGGCCCTGTGCCATGGAGATGGATCTGAAAGTGAATGGGGTTGATTAGTGCGGGTGAGAGGGGGAAAACAAATTGATACGTGCAGACCCGAGCTGTCCTGTGCCTTGCATGTAAGTGAGTGTCTAGGTGTTTTGATTATGGAACGTAGGCCTTGTTTCCATGATGCTAGGATGCATTAGCTGGGGACTGTGGTGTTTGTTATCGAGGTGTAGTGTTCTGTTGTCTGCTTCCTGATGAGAAAAGTAATAGGAACCTGTGTGATGGATGGTATTTTGTGGAAATGGGCGCAAAAGTCATTGTTGCTAGAACTGCATTGTGCTGGAGCAGACTCGGAGTGGCATTCTCTGGCTGTTTGACCGGGGCTTAAAAAAGGGGTGTTGGGGTACCATATGCTCCAGGTCCGAGTTTTTGATTAGCTTTACAAAGCAGAATGGGCAACCAGTTAATGGAGTGCTGTATTTTTTGACATTGAAAAGCTGCGTCTCGGGTGTGTTCCTGAATCTAAGGTGGTCCTGGATTGTGCTGATTCCTTTGGCAAAGTCTTTGAGTTGGCAACATTTGTTAGAGAAAGCTGATCCTCGGCGTGTCTCTCTGGAATATAGCTTGGTCTCTAGTGGTACCTTGTCACTACATCTTGGTGTCCTTTTTGGTTGGTATTTGATCTTTCCTTGGATGAATTTGACCTAATGTCCCTGAAGGGCTTTGTCCCGTGATGCAAAGTGCTTTGAAGTGGATTCTTTCTTTGGCTAGTAGCCAGTGGAGAGTTTCCATGTCTCATGCTATGTGCCATCTTGTTGAGTCTGAATAGTAGACTTGCTGCAATGTTGCCTTGCAGTAATCTGGCATGCTGATGCCTATAATCTATTCTCTTGGCATGCGGGAAAAAAAGTTCCAAGTTATGAGCTGTGCATAAAGTCACTTGCATCCTCTGTTCTTCATATAACACCCCATATTTTCTCGCCAAGCATCGATGAACATGGCCACCTAGCTAATGTGTAATATGAGGCATTTTGGTCCACTGCGTTTTTGGTGGCCAGGTGTTTAAAGAGATGTGCGTGTGCTATTAAAGAGATGAGGACAATTCCTTTTTCTGTTGCCAGTTACGTTCTTGTTCTTGGGCGTGAAATTTTGTAGCTGCTTAAGATTCTTCTCAGAGAAGCAAGTCTGTGACCGCGATTTTAAGCCTGCTGCTTTGTATGTGCTCTATGGATGAACACTGGATCCCCCACATATAGGTCCGGGTTAGTAAAGGGTAGGAGGTTTGTGTATCTACTGAGGCAGCGAGAGGAGTGAGGAACAGCTAGCGGAGACATTTATCAAGTCCCTCTAAGAGATTCGGCTGGTAATTGTTTTGGGTATCCCTGGGGCCAAGGGGATTCAGACCTTCTGGCAGTTAGGCCCGTGCTGGGTCTACAGCCACAGCTCACAGGAGGGAGTCTCTGGATAAGAGAGCAGCCCTATCTACAACCGGAGCAGCTGCCAACTTCATGAAAGAAGGGCGCTAAGGTGCTTTTAAATATCCTGATACTGAATGAACTGAGGGCTGCCCACTGTTGTGGCAACCCTGGGCTCCCATTATAAAGGAAGTGCTTTGAAGTTGGATTAGGACCCTAGGTCATTTTAGTAAAGACCCTTGCACTTTGTTTTGGTTACTTCTCTATCACTGTTAACCCATTGCTTTCCCATCTTGCGTTTTAGAGGCACCCCCCCCATAGCATTTTTAGGAATTTCTCCAACACTCCACTCAAGGAAAACAAAGGTGTTGAACTTGTTACCTGTGTCTCGAGTTACCTTTTGTATCTTCATGTGGCAAAAGGTATATTTGTAGACACTTGTAAGGTATTTGGCAGTACAGAATTTTCAGGAGCAGCAGCATTATTTTTTACTCCTGGCATATACCCACTAATTGCAATAGTTCTCCCAATATTTTATCTTCACAATAAACAACCAACCTGATTCATCGGACCTGGCAGGTAAACAGTAATTAAGGTGGCAGTAGGTGGCGAAATTTGTAACACTGATTGTGTTGATTTCCTGATAGTGTAGTAGACCGCCCATGCTATGAATTTCCCTGTCGTGTGTGTGTGTGTATATCATAAAAGCTTTCATAGCCCCTCCTGCAGATACCCCGTTATCTGTGCCTGTCTGTACCTGATTTGTAGCTTTGCTCAAAAAGGCATATGGATGTTCAACCCCGCCCCCCACGCATTGGAATCTTCAATGGTAGACTGTGTTAAATAAGGCAAAGTGGAGAGTAGGGAAAAGAAATGAAAAAGCAGCCCATCCTGTTAGTGTGCCCTCAGGAAGGCAGGAGGGGTTGGTTAGGTGTCTGTCATTGTATGTGCAGTCCAGTTGAAGCTCGGTATGTCAGGCTAGTCCCTTAACAAGATCAGTGGTAGCACATTCATCTACATATCCCCACATTGCACCCAAACTCTGGAACACACTCCCCAACACACTCGGAACAGAACCCTCCTTGTTCTCCTTTTGCAAATACCTCAAAACCACTCTTCATATAACTCACATTTCATTCATCTCCAAAGCTTCGCCCTTCCATCGAAGCTGTACTGTTATTTTTGGTGGGCAGTCATAATGTCGACAGTCAAAATGTCGACAGTCAAAATGTCGACAGTCAAAATGTCGAAAAACAATAATGTCGACAAACAAAAATGTCGACATTTTTTCGATATTTTTTCGAAATTGTGTATTTATTGTAAGAATAAATAAATAAATATATATATAACTAAGATGTGTTGAGTATGAGGGGTGGGGGGTGGCCGGGGGGTGTTGGGTGAGGGAGTTTGGGGGGGACCCCCCCAATAGTAAATGATACTCTTTTTGGTTATTTATTGAAAAAATAAATAAATAAATAAATATATAATTAGAATGTGTTGAGTATGAGGGGTGGGAGGGTGGTTGGGGAGGGTGTGGGGGGGTGGCAGGGGGGTGTTGGGTGAGGGGGGGTTGGGGGGGACCCCCCCATTAGTAAATGATACTCTTTTTGGTTATGTATTGAAAGAATAAATAAATAAATATATAATTAGAATGTGTTGAGTATGAGGGGTGGGAGGGTGGTGGTGGGAGGTGTGGGGGGGGGTGGCAGGGGGGTGTTGGGTGAGGTGTTGATAGTTTTAAGTGACATTTTTTGTCGACATTTTTTTTTTCGAAAAAATGACTTTTTACATTATAAGTATAGGATGTCAACATTATTATTTTCGAAAAAAAAATTTCGACATTTTTGTTTGTCGGCATTTTTTTTTCGACATTATGACTATAAACCGTTATTTTTATCTAGCTCTAAGAATTGTACTGTGAAATGCAATTATCAATGTAACTATTAAGCCTTCCTTTGTAACCGTAACCAGCAATGTATCTTTAACAGCGCCACAATGCCCCTGGGCTGATGTGCGCTTTAAAAATACGAATAAATAAATATCGGGCTTGTGCCTCTAGAGGTCTGAAAGAGGCGATATACAGCCAGTTTGTGTTCGGCCTGTGACCCATGGAGCCGAGTGTGGTAACTTTGTGTCAAATACCATTGGGATTGTGTTGCATCCCAATCAAGAGGAATGGGTGGTAGGGACAAGGGCCGTGGAAAGCTTTTGGCAGGTGGGGCTGGGTTGGAGAGAGTTTGACAACAATTCATGGGCTTAGAGGGGCTGGTGCAGTGCCAGTTGAAAGGCTTTGGAAAAAAAGGATGTGAAGCGTCCGGTCTGGATGTTGTGATCCTTGTATCTCTAGGAGTGAAAAAGGTGGCAGTCTTTTAGTTGGAATAGTGACTCATGAAACCGCGATGTCTGTTGAAGCCCTTGCCAGTGTATTGAAAATGTGCATGCATTTGAATTAATAGGTCTTTCTGGCTTTGACAGTCCTGAAATTACCCCGGAGTATGGCAATCTTGAGATCATCAAGGGTATGATTAGCTTCTGAAAAATGCTCACCCACTGTACTCTCATTGGTACATTGTTTCAGGCTTTGACGATGGGTATGATGTATGATATTCTATTTGTATCGCGCTCCTACACAAGTGGTTCAGAGTGCGACGAGGCAAGGGAGGGGAACAAGGGAGAACAAAAAAAAACGATCTTACTAGGCCCAGTGACATTGAGAACGCGCAAGTGCAGGGAAGGGGGAAAGTGCAAGGGGCAGGGGAGGAGTGGAAAGCGCTGAACACATGATCAAAACAGGAAGGTGCAGGTGGCAAGTGCAAGAATGAGGCGCAGACACCGGGTGTCTAATAAGTGCAGGAGGGGGGACTGTAGGGTTGCAGATACATACCCAAGTGAAAGGGTTGCCAGGAAGCAGTGCGTGTATGCGGCAGGGATCTGGGCCCGAAATCGGAGGGTAGCCAGGTGCCCGATGCCGAAGCAGACAAGGATCAGCCTGGGAGAGGAAGAACAAAGGCAGAAAGGTGCTTCTGGAACCAAAGATGGTTCTCCTCATGTTTCAGGGAGGCTGTTCCAAAGAGAGAGCCCCCCCCCCCCCCCAACTTGTTGCATGGAGAAGCGGCTGACACTGAGGGACTTGGAGGTGGAGGAGCGAAGAGCTAGAGTAGGACGGTATTTCTGAAGGGAGAGTTTAAGGTATTGAGGACCCAGGCCCCAGAAGGCCTTGTGGACAATGCAAAAAGTCTTATACTTAATCCTTGCAGCCACTGGGAGCCAATGAAGAGATTTCAGGGCTGGAGAGATACAATACCTGGGATTGAGGCCAAGACAAGTCTCGCAGTCCTGTTCTGGATGGGTTGAAGAGGACGAAGCGTAGTTGCAGGCAGATTTAGACAGAGGCCGTTGCAATAGTCAAGCATAGAGAGAACCAGGGCTGTAGAGATGGTGTGCTTCTGGGGGAAGGAGAGAAAAGGAAGAATATCTCGGAAGAGGTGCAGTTGGTAGTTTGACTTCTTAGAGACGTTGGAGATGTGTGGAGAAAAGGAAAGCGTGGAGTCGAAGATGAGCTTGAGGTTCTTTGCCTCACAGAAGGGGGCAGGGAGAGGGAAAAAGAGAGGCCAGCCAGAGAGTGACAGGAAAGGAAGGTGCAGGTGTGCCAATAAGGAGGATCTCTGTCTTACTAGCATTAAGGCAGAGGTCGTTGGCGGCACACCACTCCTGGATTGCAGACAGTCGGAGATGAGAATGGGAGAATAGGTGGCAGAAGGGAGTCTGAAAACGAGCTGAGTGTCATCCGCATAGCACTGAAAATTGAAGCAGAGAGCAGCATTGCTGTGGGCGAGGGGTGCCGGGGTATTGGTTGGAAAGCCAGGGAGAGAGGTTAGACCCCTGGGGAACACCACAGGTAGAGAGTGAGATAGCATAAAGGAAGGACCCTACTTGGACCTGGGAGGGTCTATTGGAGAGGAAGGTCGTCAGCCAGGCCAGGGCCTGATACCCAAGTTATCACGGAGGCAGTTGAGCAGGATGGCGCGGTTGACTGTGTCAAAGGCAGAAGAGCGATCTAGTAGGATGAGGACAGATGGGGATATTAGAGTCAAGTTTGGAGAGCAGGTTGGAGGTTCTTGTGTTTACGTAGATCTTGATTAGTTTACCCAACATAGTAGCCACGTCCGGGACATTTCATGCACATGATCAAGTAAACAATATTGCTGGATGACAAGTAAACCATCCTATCATGTTGTAGACCTGCACCGTGTGGGGTATCTTGATTGTGTCTGAAATGTTGATATGCGGGCAGGTTAGGCTTCTTTAGTTTCTGCAAGGTACAGTTCCATAATCCGCACTATTTGTGTGTAGTTTACTTCTGACCATCATTCTCTTCAGATTGGCTGGGTGTCTGAAAGCGAGGCGTGGCATGTCCAGAAAAACTTCTCTCAGACGCCCATCTTGTCGCAGGATGGGTTGGAGTTCTTAGCAATCTTGCGTAGGGCTTCGAGCTCTGGATTTTATGCGACTACCAGTGGCACCCAGGTTTGTCTCTTTCGCTCTGTATTCTAAGAGGCTGATCCGGGGATCTGTGTTGCTCTGTGGATCTGGTTGTCCTTAATGATGTGGTTGTATTCACGGTTAATGAAGTCTGGTCATATATATATTTTCCAGAATGTTCTGTAAACTTATGTTACGCTGTCTTATACCGCAACTATTACCATTGGCATAGTCTCCAGGTGTTCACGTGGCTTTGTAAGAAAGAGGGTGGGGTGGGTTAGTGAGGCAAGAGGGATACAGCGTAGAATTTGTGCTCTTCTGTTGTTGCTTGAGGAACCAGCGTCCTGTGCAACAAGAACTGGCTTGTTGTAGTATCCAGAGGGATGAGGCCCATTGTCAAGGATGGGATTGTTTGTTGGTTGCAAATGTTTTTTGAATGTGTATGTTGTCATTTGGCTAGCTCGTAGGGCCCGTGATCCTTGAGGAGCAGGGATGGTTAGTACACTGGCTACTCTCATTGTTTCTAAAGTGCAATACCTTGGTTACCTTCAGGCTAACAGTCTTGATTCTTCTAAGTGCAATACACTGGCTAATCTTCGCAGTTCTAATTGCAATACCTTGGCTATCCTTGCAAGTTCTCTTGCAATACATGGGCTAATTTCACAGCTCTACTAGGTGCTACACATGGCTACCCTCAAATCGTCTGAGTGTGATGCATTGATTAACATTAGAATATTAGGTTTGTAAAACGGGATACCCTGACACTTCAAGCGTGTGTATAAGCCTGTGTATGTTTTTATTTCTATTCCAGCCAGAGAAGCTCACACCTGGTGTTATTTACTTGGGACACATACCCAGAGGACTTTATGAGCCACAAATTAAGAGTTACTTCAGCCAGTTTGGAAATGTATCACGAGTTAGACTTTCAAGAAGTAAAAAGGTAATTAACATTGTTTAAAAGATTTTTATTTTTTTTATTTTTTAAAATCATAAGTGGGTATTGAAACTGTTTAGGTAAAAGATTTTATGGGTCCATTTTCCTGTGTGCACTACTTCTTGAATAAATTTTGTTTTGTTCTGTCCTCCTTTCTTTTAAACCCTTAATGGCTGAAACTAAGTTTCCTGAATAAGGTGGATATATCTTTAACTTGAAATGTAAACCAGTAACTGTTGACTTTTAGCGACAGCTTTGCTCTGTTAACTTTCTCCTGTTTTTTGGGGGGATGGGAGACAAATATTTACACATATGTGGGTATGCATAACTGCAGAGACTTGCTTGGATACATACCCTTTTGTAGTCTGTATAGATATTATGCGTCTGTGCCCTTTGGAAGTGTTCTCTCCAAATCTGGAAACGCCAATATGCTTCTCATATCCTTGATGGGTGAGGAAGCTGCCACACGATTTATTATGTTAACAAAACTTGTATAAACCTGTTGCAAGCTAGATTATCTCTTAAGCCGCCTTGTATGCTGAGAGGGTGAGCCCACCATGTCATTGGCACTCTTACTAGACCCCTTCCCTCACTACCTATCCCCCTTGTAGCACCACAATCTGATAATGTGTACCACATCTCCTCGCAGTCCCAAATTAACCAAAACCGGAGACTGCAAGTGCTGCTATAACTGTATTGATTTACTTAAACCTCTGTAAATTATTAGAAACCAGAGACCTGTTCCCTCCCGTCTAGGCGATATATACGTCCAGCCCCTTCAATTGTTAAGAGGAGTGTGGCTTGGTTATTTGTTCCTGCTAAATTGTCTGGATCGTTCTGAGAACTCTATTCTGTGTTTTGCTGAGGATTTTAAAAGGAGGGCCCGTTAACCCTTTTGGAGGACACTGAACTTGGTTTTGAAAGGCAAGGAGTTACTTTTGTAGGACAAATTTCACAATTTAAACAAACAGGACTTAAAAGAGTAATGTGAAGCACCCTCCCTACTGGCTACTAATAAAGAACATGGTTGGCATATGATCTACTTTGTATTCAATAGACGCTCTTTAAAGGGAAGGCTCTCAAACCAACTTAAAGCACTATGTACCAGGGATGTACTATGGACCACCTTGTAAAGCAGCTTGGTGTAGTCCAAATACATTGAAGTCTTTGCCCCACCTTCTCTATTTAAAGGTGTTTGTGTGAGCCACAAATTGGTGCTCTGACAAATTTAGAGGAAGTAATAGGAGCCAGATATGTACAAGTTTATAGCATGTGTCCATGCCGCTAAATCAGTAAACAGCGGACTAAATGTGTGACCTGCTGAAGGATCGGAATACTGCACGGTGGAAAACCTTACTATACCATGTATTTGTGAAATTTGGAATGGGGTGATATACCAGAACCTAGGTGGTGCCCCTCACACTTCCTAATTACATTACATAAACCAATCCAAAATTTATGACAAAATGAGCTAAGTGTCAAATTCTCTGTGGTTAAGCCAGTTGTAGTGGAGAAAATCGTTTCACCAAAGTTAATTCCTTTTTTTTTAACCTTGAACACAGGCAAGGATGAAATCCCAAAGTATTTCTGGTAAGTGTACATAAGGGTCAACCATGTCATCGCTAGTTAAAAAGACAACATCTCTTGCCAGAAGCCTCAAAGTGCTACTTCTACCCTTTCCAGACAAATCAGATATATCTCTGGTTATGAAGTAATTTACAGGTTCTTAGTTGAGGATCAATGTTATCCCTGGGATACAACAATTCTCCTTTACAAGCCATGTACACCTTTTCTCCTGCCTCCCACCCATTCTCATTTCACTTGGATGAAATAATTCCAGAAGACAGACAAGTCTTCATATGACCAAGAGAAGGTCCAGCTTTTAGCCATTGGTTATATTGTGCACTGTCTGCTGTGGTCGGTTTGTGGAACATGGCCTGCATGTAAGGCAGGGACTTCAACGCTGCTTACCTTCAAGACACACACACAAGAATATCTAAACGCTGTTGTCTTATGTCATAGCTATAATATGTTCAAGTGCTCCATTTGTGATCAAATGGAGCTCTCCTATGATGGTGTTGACTCTTTCTATTTGCACATGTGTAACATATGTTTTTCCTGCGGCAGACTGGTGGTAGTAAAGGCTATGCATTTGTGGAATTTGAGTGTGATGAAGTGGCCAAGATTGTTGCTGAGACCATGAACAACTACCTTTTCTGTGAGAGACTCTTGAAATGTAAGTGACTTTTCTCCTTGGTGGAAATGCTTTCCATATTTTCATTCGGTACATTTAAAAGTTGAGTGCATTTGTTGGTTTACTTGATAGATTGCTAAATCTTTGCCCAGAAATGTAATACAAATCTGCTTGTTTACGGTGTCTTCACAAATGTGGCTTCTACCATACTGACCAAAATGGCATTTATTTATACATTTTCCTTGCTTTGACAAGGCATAAAATAAGCAGTGCCGCATAGCAGTTGCTATGAAATTGTGTAGGTATGCTAATTAAATTGACACTTGAATAGCAAAGTTAGCTATTTAAGTTACCCTGTTCGAAGCACTGCTCACCCTGAATTCCTCTCTGGTTCTCAAGGCTCTCACCACCCTCTTTATGTTCACTGCAAGTTCAAAGGGGCTTCACTCTTAAGTGCAAGATTTATTTATTTATTTATTTATTTATTTTTCAAACCATTGATAAGTCTATCTGGATGATACTTGTATTAAGCTAACTATATCCTCTTTGGCAAATATATATTCTCTTTGCCAGTATGCGTAACGTTGTCATGCAATTCCATTTATTATAATTTAAGTTGTTGCATAATGCAGAACTACAGTATTGCTTCTGCAAAGCACAGCATTGTCTCCATGGTTTACAGTAACGTTTAGGTTAGTGTATCTAAGTATCAATGTCAACTAGATTTTTTGTTGTTGAGGAAGGTAATAGTGATAAGTGAACACTTTTGAAAATGTACATGATCACACGGCCAATTGCTTTTAATGGCAAATCTAGTTCTGTGACCGGGTGGTTGCATTTATCGGTGCATCTGATGCCCAAACGCATGAGCGATTTTATACCAGTTACCCTGAAAGTGAGATGCTAGCAAACTACAATATTCCATCCAGTTTGACCAGTTCTCTGCATGCTACGCCATCTGCTCTGCTTAGTCTCTTATTTTCTTTCCTCTTACATAATGAATACACAAGGCTAACTAGATGTTAAGAATGATCAATCGTTCCATCCAGACTGTACATCGACACATCTACTGCAATACCAACACTGTAGTTAGCCTCCAGAGCTCATTTTACTCCGATTACGATTGCATTACATATTGGCACCTACGGGAGAGAGCTGGCCAAACGGTTTTCACAGCCTTTGTATATTCTCTGTGTGTTGATTCATGCAGCTAACCTTTTACGTTTTACAGACACTAAGCCAGAGCTCCCAAAGTCTGGTAGACTTTGACAGCGAGTACCATTTGCAGGGGATGTTTGAAACTTTATGCATTTCCATTTTTTGCAGTAAATGTCAAATAAGTTACTGTGCATAGCTGGCTTCTGGGTGACGGCAGTGTGCCAAACATAAAGTGGGTTTGTGGTCACATGCGCGATTTTACAGAAATCTCATTTACAGTTTTTGCTATGCGTCGAGTGTATTTCTTTTTAGGTCGAGTCAGTAAACTAAATTACTTAACCTGCAGGGCTAGTTGAATGTTAATAAATTAGCAAAGTCTGATTCGACGCACTAATATCTTACTTAAGCGATGCACATAAATGCTGTATTGATACTAAATGTTATGTTTTGGATCCAAAAAAATCTGGTGACATTAAAAATATGAGTACAACATTGCTAATCAAATGGGTGAGTTTGCTAATCAAGAGCGTTTTGTTAGGCAATAATTGAGAATACACAACCCTTGTCCTGTTGGTATTAGGTGACCCACCTTTTGGTAGAGGCCTGTACTACACAAGTTGGTAGTTAACTGAGCAGCCAGGCTTATCTCAAGCTGGGTAAATGTGAGCTGTAGAGCTGTAGCAATGAAATCCACCAATACAAGTACCAAGTAACACTTACACTCAAGGTTTTTGTTATACATTTATTTACTTAGTTAGCAGTTTTTAAATAAGCGTTCTTCTAAAAAGGGCAATGTATGTAACAAGCAAATACTTTTGCAGAATCGACACATAGCTAGTAGATACTCTTTAGAAATGCTTCTTACACACTTCGTACACCCTGAGGTGACTTCACTAACTAGGACAGTAATGGCATTATATATCAATAGTACACTTTGTAGATTCTGAGGTTGGAAGAAAAAGGAAAGGCTGAGGGAAGGAAAAGGTTTGAACCGGTTTTTGGAGCATGTGAGCACTTAAAACTTCCAATGAGGTCTAGATCTAACTTTTTTCAGCAATAATAGTTTAAAACCAAGTTATCACCTATGAGGGACAGTAAGTATCAAAGTCAAATGGATCAGAAGATTCTGCAGGGAGCCAAGGCAGCCAAAGTCAACTGGAGTAGTCTATGGAGCCGAGGCACTTCTTAGATGGCAAAGTCTTGCACAAAGTTAGAGAGTTTGTTGAAGAAAAAACACTGTAGGGTCACAAGCTCTTACAAAGTGTTGAGCTGAAATAAAGGAACTACTGCAAGTCTCAATTTATTAGAGCTAAAGCTACTGAGGTAAGTACATTCGAAATTCGTTCGTGCTGGAGCAGGAGCTCCCAGCCACTGCAGGAGCAGTGACCCGCGGCTGTTTAACCTTGTGCAGGACTGCACCAAGGTATGTCACCAAGCCCCAGCAATCTGCCACTATCTGGGTTACTCTTAGTGCGTTAGGCGCGGTAACCACCTCAATTCAATTTTTGTTTGTTTGTGCATTATAATACAAACACGAGCATTTGCTGCACTTTACAATCCCTGCACTTTACAATCCCTGCAATGCTTTGGCTGTCCTTTGATTGAGCCTCAAACCACTCGACCACCATTACAGCACACGAGGCTGTATCTACTCCAAGATGGCCGCCCGTGCCCTCTGAAGCCTCCCCTCTCTGTGCTTCCTTCCTCTGTCCGGAGACGCCGGATGATTGGCTCTGCCAGCCTACTTCTTCACCCATCAGTCGCCGGAAGGTGCAAGCCAGCCCTTCCTGGAAAGGCCCTGAGGGTAAGGCCAGCAACTGTCCGGAGACTGTCCCGAGCCGACCAGAGCCCAGGGCCATACCCCCTGCGCGTATTCCCCGAGACTGTGAGTAGCCAATAACTGCCTAAACTCACTGCATATGCAAAGCTACATGCGCAACTTATCTTGGTCACCCCATTACTTTAAGGCTAATACGGAGTGCCACTCAGCAAGAACCCCTATTTTACAACCTGACTCCTAATGCACTCTGCTTTCTGTTGCACATGTCCATTTCACACTTTACTCTATCCTCCCTGCCAATCTGATTCCAGGTGATCTACTGCCTGTGTACTCTGAACTATTGCCTTACTGGCCCACATTACTAAACACTTCTTCATGTGTGGTAGCCAAGGTATCTGCCTAGCCCCCACAGTACAGTGCATGGTTCTTATGCATCCGACTCTACCAGAAGTGTTAGTCTCACGCTGCCACATATGCTAATTGCCAGCAGCATTAGACCACAGAATTCTAATGTTTGCACATGCATTTTTAGCCCTAGCGTGCATTTTGTATCTTGGTACATTGCGCTGTACCCTATGGTCACCAACAGGCCACTTTTATGTCTGTGTGGCGTATTATGGCACTAGTAGACCACCTCATAACTGTATTGTGCCTCATGGTCACTCATGGTCACTAGTAGACCACCTTATAACTGTATTGTGCCTTATGATCACTAGTAGACCACCTCATAACTGTATTGTGCCTCATGGTCACTAGTAGACCACCTCATAACTGTATTGTGCCTTATGGTCGCTTACAGACGACCATTTCAATTGTGTTGTGCCTTATGGTCGCTTAGAGACCTTTGCTCAATTGTGTTGTGCCTCACGGTCGTTTACAGACCACTGTTTAATTGTGCTGTGCTTCATGGTCACTTACAGACCACTGCTCAATTGGGTTGTGCCTCATGATCGCTTAGAGACCTCTGATCAATTGTGTTATGCCTCATGGTCGCTTACTGACTATTGTACTACTGTGCTGTGCCTCGTGGTCGCCTAGAGACCACTGTACTATTGTGTTGCAAATACGCCTTTTTGATTGCCCCTTAGCGCGTCTCATAGCCTTTAACAAACTACATTCCACGGTATTCCGGTAGTGAAGTGATGACACAAACATAGTTACTGCCACAGGGCACTGTACTGCTAAATGTCTCCTTGGATTACTGTATCTTGGGCTAGAAATTCTAACTTAAACCTAGATATCGTCATAGGGCTCTGTACCAAGTGACTCCCTAAACTAATGTACCTTGGACTAGAAGTGCTGATTCCAACCTAGATATTGCCATAGGGCTTTGTATTGCCATTGTACCTAGTACTCCTAAAATGTACACTACCAGGAGCCCATTGTCCTGCATTACCCTTATCCTAGCTACTACTCTGCTAACAATTACATTGGTAAACTATCACCCTCCCACCATCACACTAGTATCATACCCACTTGGGATTAACACAGAAAGGCTCTCCAAATCAACTATGCAAGAATTACTGTTATCTCTACCATGCATGACTACTGTCAGAAACAGCAGACTCCGGGCAAGACTACCTAAATTATATGAACCACTTGCCAGAACACTAGCACCTAGCAACAACAGATCCCAAATCTCACTTGCCACCAATACTAGCAAAGCCAAAGGCAACCAACTACAAACCACACAGACGATAACACCAGCCAGCCCACCTTGCCATGTGCTTAAAGGAGCTTTAATAAATGCTAGATCCCTGATAGCACACGCCATTGAGATATCGGAGATCATACAGCTAGAACAATTAGACCTGTTAGCAGTAACTGAAACTTGGTTGCACGCCGCCGCAGGCCCTGCACTATCCCTAGCGATCCCTAAAGGTTACACCATCCTCAGATCAGATAGAACTGAGGCACGAGGTGGTGGAATTGCACTCATTGTAAAAGACAACTTACCAATCAGACTTATACCACACTTGGATACCAACTCGTGCGAGAATGTATCAGCCAAACTTAATCTAAATTGCACCCAAACTCTTACAATCCACCTTACATATAGACCACCTAATTCCATAGGGACTTTCGAAGATGACCTATCCAATATCATAGCAAATAACTTAAAAAAACTCCTCCCAAGTCATTCTATTAGGAGAATTTAATTTAGGATATAATGACCCTAAAGACGTACATGCATCTTCTGTGGCAAATATCCTCAGAGAACAAGGTCTCACCCAAAAAGTAGTGGACCCTACACACTCAAAAGGAAGAACTCTGGATTGGATAGCGGAACATAACTGTAATGCGACCATCTCTTCCAATTCACCTGTGTTATGGTCAGACCACCATCTCATAACTTTCACCCTTAACATTGAGAAAACTATTGCCCCGCCCGCTCCACTAGCTCCCCCAGACCCTACTCGCAACAAAAAAAGCATCACTTGTGATAAACTACTCCCCCTCATCTTACCTACCCTCAATGCCCTCCCAGAAAATCTGGGACCAGATGCCTTGATCAAAGTATTCAACCATACTATGACCACTTCCTTGGATACTATTGAGCCATTTAAACTTAGGAAAAGCAACCCGAAGGCGCACCTCAACTCTTGGTACACACCCCATCTAAAAACATTACGTACCAAAAAAAGATCATGCCAACTACGATGGACAACTCACCCCTCTGAAGAAAATAAAACAAATCTGCGCGCTATCTCTGCCCTCTACAAAAAAGAAATACTCCTTGCCAAACGCGAATCCTACAATTCAAGAATAGCCCAAGCTAATTCTAGTACTAAGGAACTCTTTGCTATCCTCAAAGAACTTGAAGCACCCATCCCTGTACCTGACAACTGCATTAAGGACAAAACTTGGTGTGTAAACATTCAACAAGCATTGACAGGTAAAGTTGCTACCCTTCAAACAAAAATTAAGAATAAAAAAGCCTCACTATCAACCAACTTGCCTAGCAATACTATTATATCCCCCCCCACCACTTCTGACACACTAACAGGATTCAAATTTTCAAAAGTCACTATCTTCGAAACAGAAAAGACAATACTCTCACTCAAACCGTCTAACTGCCACGGTGATCAGTGCCCGGCCCAACTTATAAAGGACGCAGCCAGAGAGCTATCACCTTCCATTACCAAATTGATCAACGCTTCATTTAGGACCAACTGCATCCCTACTAACCTCAAGGAATCTTGGGTGCTCCCCTTACTAAAGAAACAAACCTTAGACCCTCTAATTCCTACAAACTACCGTCCCATTACTACGGTACCGTTCCTCCTGAAAATCTTAGACAAAATAGCCTATCTACAAATTCAGAAATACTTGGAATCCAATCATCTGCTGGGATCTAGACAATCAGGCTTCCGGCCCCAACACAGGACAAACTGCGCTAATTGATTTGAAGGCCCAGATTGACGACCTTAGGGACAGGGGCGACCTAGCTCTCCTCTTGCTCCTGGACTTATCAGCCGCATTCGACCTGGTCGATCACCAGGTCTTGTGCAGCCACCTGGACTCGGCAGCACACTTCACCCCTGAAGCTATTGCTTGGATACAATCCTTCCTTAGTGATCGTACCATGAGAGTATTCTCTCCTATTGCTTCAGCTGACCCTATCCCTATCACGTGTGGTGTCCCCCAGGGTTCTTGTGTCTCACCTACCTTATATTACATTTTCACTAAGCCCCTTTTCGATGATCTGGATCATCTAGGTATCACCTACACTAACTATGCAGATGATACACAGATCCTCTTACCAATTACCGGTGATTATGAAAAGGATTTGGCCTTGGTAAATAAGGTTTACCTCATCATCCAGGCATGGATGGCCTCCCATGGACTATGTCTGAATGATGACAAGACAGAGATCATCATCCTGGGTACACAACTATCACTAAAGAAACTAAGCCCTAATTATTCTGCCTTTAGCGTTGATAACAACATTATTACAACTGCCAAGGATGTAAAAACACTAGGATTTTACCTGGATTCTGCCCTATCGTTTAACAAACAGGTAAACACGCTGTCCTCGGCCACAGCCTATACCTGTAAATTAATCGGAGCTGGTAGAACCTTCTTTTCCAATGCCAGCTGCATCACCGTTGCTAGAGCTCTTATATTATCAAGACTCGACTACTGTAATGCCATGTACATTGGGGCGAGTAAAGAAACCACTAAGAAAATCCAACTCCTGCAAAACAACGCCCTTAGAGCTGCGCTGGGAATTGCGAGGAGAGACCATATCTCGGACACAAGAAGAGCTCACAACTGGCTCTCTACGATTGACAAAATAAAACTTAAAGTTGCCTCCCTGACTCATAAATGTGTAAACAAAGAAGCCCCTCGCTATCTTATGGACAGAATCATCACTAAACCTAAGACAAGACTAACTAGACATTCAAATACTAACTGTCTCCTGACCCCCAGATTCAAACTAGCCAGAGTGGGAGGCAACAGCTTCCAGGTCAAGGCCACCCAATTATGGAACTCACTCCCCACCTCACTCAGACTAGAACCATCCTACACAAAATTTCGCCACACCCTTATAAAAATGCTCAAAGTCTCTGATGACTAAGTGGTCCTTGGCGTTTACCCTCGTCACCTAGATCCTATCCTCTTTTACTTCAGACTCCAACTGGTATGCCGTCTATAAAGACTGGGTATAAACTTTTCTTATACATATTGTATATATATTCTCTGCGCTATTTTTATGTAAAATGTAAATAATTGTAAAAATGTTATCCTTACTATGTTTGTTGACTATACTGTAATTTCTATCTATGTACAACTAAGCTGTGAGTAATCTTATGTGATGCGCCCGACTACCTGTGGGTTTGGTGCGCAATACAAGTAATAAACTAACTACCCCAAGTTAGAAAAGTACCTTAGGTCAGAAGAAGAGTGGGCCAGCTGGCTTCTGTCTGGTTGCAGTGATGCAGATTCTGCATCTCAGTCGTGGGGACAAGAGGGAGGACGCCTGGAGGACTCCTGCGGCAGCAATTTGGAGGTCAGCGGCAGCTTCGGGCTCTTTTGAGGTCAGCATCACTTCAGTTTCAGCTCTTGGTAAACGGCACCACCGCGGATCTTGGCTTTCTTCATTCCTTGAGTCCTGCACTCTGGTGAGGGGACTCGAGCCCTGGTCGTCCTGCTTCTGCAGGGTCCTGGGGAGACTCCTGGAGCTTCTGGCTGGATCACATACGTTGCACTCGACTATGGATTTCTTGACCCCTGGCACTCTGTTCCTGCAGCAGCAAAGAAGTATTGCCAGTCAGGGAAGGTATTCCAGTGGAGTTCCTTGGATTAGTTGGTCCCACTAACCCAAGGGAAGAAGTCGTCCCTTCCGGAGCTTCTCTTGTTGATTAGAAAAAGGAGTTTTGGCACGGCAGCAGGGCTTCACCGGGCAATTCAAAAGTCCAGGAGGATGCAGCAAGCTTTGTTCACAATTTCTTCGTCGGGTTGTTCTTACCAGTGGTCGAGTCTGTCTTCAGTCTCAAAACCCTCGCCATTTAAGCAGGTTTCTCCCATTCATGCATAGGAAAAATTAAACCACTGCCACCAGCCATTTTAAAGTAGTGATGGTAAGATCAACAATGTTGCATGAGTAGGTAGGAAAAGTAACCCCCCAGCACTCCACGTAAGATGGTGTGTGCTGGACCTACAAAGAGAAAAGCTAAGTATAAAGTCAATTTCACTTTACTCTTCTTGGGAACAGTAGTTCACAAAAGAAAAGGTATTTAAACCTTTTTAAAGGATTTCTCTGTGACACTGCACTGAAGGTGCTGTGTGTCACAAGTTGATGCCTATGAAGTTTGTCCGACTCCAAAACCAAAGGAAACACAAAAAGGGTTCACTCACTCCAGGGTTAAAATTCTAAAGTCCAGCAAAAGAGCTGGGGGTCTCTAAGGTTGAAGGGAATTGGTGCAGAAATTCAAATTCTCCATAACACATTTTAATTGGCAAACTCTGCTAATCAATTTTTCAAAACGATGTGTGCCTTGTTTGAAGAGATGATGGCAAGACAAAGTTTTAAACACCCATTTTGTAAGTAGGGCGCTTGTGTTTAGTTTCAACTAATATCCTCCCATGGTCATTAAAAAGTGTATGTAAGTGTTGGCCACTTTCAGCATGCTGTAGAAGACGCAAGTCAAATAAATCCATTGCTTGTGCTAATGGTTATCAGCTGGGTCATTACCAAGTGACCTTTGTCAAAAGCAATCGATCAAAAATATCTACCAGTTTTCGTGTGGTGGAAGGGTTTTTTCAAACCTACTCTGTTGAAGGATTCTTTGTGAGATGTCCACTTTAGTAAGTAGCAGTGGTGCACACGGGTAAATATAAAAATACTCTAGGAACTAGTGATGATTAAATTAACACTAGCAAATAGAAGTACTCTATATTATGCATATGACTCCATTAGTTGGTCAGTTTGATACACCCACCTCACTTTAGAGGAATGCAGCTTAATTCAGTAAGCAATGTAATACGTTTAGGAGCTAAGGTGGGGCAGAAGAAAATTGTTACACGCAATAAAAACCATATACCTTTTTATACAAGGCTCAAAGTTTGCACTCTTCACTACCCAATGCATGGTAATTGACGCTTGACAAGTAAGAAATTCTGTGCTGTTATTGTGGGGATTTGCGGAAACCTAGTGACTTTTTAAGCCTGGCTAGTAGCTTGCATCTTGACATTTGTAGCCCTGCCTTATGAATCTTAGGGAGCACCAAACAAAAACTTCAACAGTTGTACCTTTTTATGAGCAAAACACCAATGTTCAAGTAATTTTGTAAGGGTTTAATGCAGTCTCAAAAGTCCCATACAAAAGCATTAGGCTCCATGCAATAGATGATTTTCCAACTCTCAATTCCTCCACACTGGGTGGAGCCCTGATGGGAACCATAAAAGGTGCAACCCTGTACCCATTAAGGAACACACCAGCCCTCGATAAATGAGGCATTTGGGATAACTGCTCACAATCTGTTGGGTTGCTGGAGGCCTCCAGGATTCTATGGCAGTTTTGTCCTTGTGGAATTTGACAGCTGCTATCGCTATTATTGTCGTCACTGCTTCCGTCGGAGGCTGTTACCAGATGTGGAATACCTAGCAAGCTGGACCCATCAGTGATTAAGATGTCTGACTTTGATTCCCCATGTTTCAGGAGATCCCTCCTGACGGGACTGGCAGGAGGAGTTGTGCGGACCCTGTACATGGTTGGTAGTCACTTGTTCACAGGACTTTCGACTCGAGGCAGGTCCTTTTCCTAGGCTACAGCATCAAGGTTAGAAACGTCTGAATACACAACCGCGATGGCTGCAGAGTGCCAAGGCAGAAGGGGTCACATAAAAAGCCTTTCTCTGGGCAGTGTTGGGCTAAGGGTGATCCAGCAACTCTTGCAAGTTCAGAGATGGCTGGAGCTGGACCCTTTGTAGAAGATGGGACCTATTGTGCCAACCAGTCCAAGGGCGTGAGGCACTTTAATATGTTCTCCCCTTATTGAAGAAGTAAGGCGTAGAGCATTGAGGTGTATGGCTTGGCCTATGCTTATGGTGGTGGCATTTCCACTGGCATCCCTCGCCAATCTTCATATACCAGAAAGCTCTTAACTGATCCAAAACTCTGCATCAAAGCTTCTCCTTGCACACTCCCCTACAGAACACATCTCCCCTGCACAAAGGGTACGCCACTGGTTGCACATCCTTCAAAGCCATGTGCATTACCCACCATGCTATCCATAAGAAAGGCCCTGAATTCCTCCAAAACAAACTTGCACACAGCCACCCCACCGAGTTCTCCGATCAGGCTCGGCACACCACCTGGTAGTCTATTTCACACCAACCCCTACCCCCCACCTCCTTCTGGTTATTCAGACTAGGAGGAGCCTGCTTCTCCGTCCTGGCTCCCACCTTCGGGCACTCGCTTAGTCTGTCTTGTAGAGGATCACCTGGCTTTCAGGAAGGGCTTCAAAACCTGGCTGTTCCTTCCCACGTCCTGAACACCCCCCTCCACCACCCTCCATACCGGCACTGACCGGCAATCAGCCCCCCTTCCCATGCCCACCCCCTCCTGGACAATTTTACCTTGCCTCGCCCCCAAGGGCTCGGCGTCGGAGGAGTCGAGGGCTTCCAGTAACTTGCACTTGGTAAGAATTTGGTAAATGAGCCCGGTATTGCAATCAAACAGTTCTGAGGGTGGGTGGCAACATATCACACTTAAACGCATCTCTAGGTTGAGCAATTGGATCAGTTTGAAGGAGGATGATTAGTTGCATTGGAATTATCATTGGAGTTTGCCACTGTATGTAACTCTAGTGCATATGAGGGTAGGCATTGCTGCTACAACTAGACATTTAGGATGGGAATTTTATCGCACTTAAAGGGCCGGGCGGGGGGGGGGGATTGTGTCGGTGGACACTGTATCATTCTAAGATCCACACAGTCGGTGGGTATTTATTGCACTTAGATCGGTTCTAAATATATATTTTTTATTAAGTTTTGCAACATGAAACTTTAAAACAATCCCATTCTCCCCACCCACTCCACCCGGGATATTCCACCTGTCGTTTAGTTTATCTTCTCAGTTTCTTATCTGAAAATGTCAAGAATCCTGATTTTGTGTGGGCACCATTGTGCCATATAGTCACTTTGTAGGTACTCCAGCATGTCCGACCACTCCTCCCTAAATTTCTGGTAGTTCCCTTGCAGGTTGTATATGGGACCAAGCTCTACGTACCCAGTCTATTGCGATGGGCGGGGGTATCTGCTTCCATTTTTGGGGCGATTTCCAACCACACCCCGATTAATAGTCCCATGAAGTTTCTTTTCTGCGTTTTGATGAGGGTTTTATCTTTAGGGTCCCAGATCCCACAGAGCCAAACTTCCTCCCCCAGGGCCCCTGCTCCCGGGAACATTGAGTTCATATGATCCTTCACATCCCTCCAGTATTGTCGGTTTGGGCAGTCCCACCAAATGTGTCTCCAATTACCTTCCCCGCCACATGCCCTCCAGCATTCGTTGGGGGAGTCTCGGAACATCGCGTGGAGCCTTTCTGGTGTGTATTGCTATTGGAGGAGGATTTTCATCCACATTTCTTTTGAGTGTATTGCTTTTGTAAGTTTGGCTATCATCCCCCACGTGTATTCCCACCGACCCCTGGGGATCGTCCTTCTCCGGGTCTTTTCCCATCTCTTGATATATTGCCATGTGACTTTCTCCTCTGGGGAGTTGATGATCTATGTGTTAGAGACAAACTTCTTTGTCCCATCATTTGACATGATGTAGTTTTCAAACGGGGTTAGTTCTCTGGTGGCCGCTTGTTGTATTCTCAGTGTATCTAGCCAGTGGTACAGTTGATCATATTTATACCTTTCCTTCCCCTTTAAGTGCATTAATGCAGCACAGTCTTCAAACTATTTTATCTGTTGGTCCTGATACATGTCCCCGACCATTTTGCAACCTGCTGCTTCCCACTTTTGAAAAGCCTTTTTCTCCAGGCCCAGCAGGAATTCTGGGTTTCTAAATGGGGGCATGAAAGGGGCTGGGGTCCTTGGTTAGTGTACCTTTCTTGGTTGCTCCGTCCCATATTTCCAATGCTGCCTGTATAATTTCGCTTATATGTAGGTTTGGGTGTCCATGTCTCTTCCCCGCCCATAGCATGTGTCTTGTTGGGGTTGTCGCCACTGCCCTATCTTGGGCCACCCACAGTTTTTGGGAGTTGTCCAGTATCCATTCCTTCAACACCAATAGTTGGGCTGCCTCATATCTTCTAAAGTGGGGCAGTGCACATCCCCGTCTTTCCGAGAGGCTGTTAGAACCAAGTTTGAGTTTCTTGGTGTTTTCCCTTGCCAGATGTACTCTTTGACTGCTTTAAAGAATGACATTGGGAGGTTTATTGGCAAGGCCTGAAATAGGTACAGGAGTTTGGGTAGGATGGACATCTTAATAACCGTTATCCGCCCCCACCATGTTATCGATAGTGGGTTCCACCTTTCCATGTCCCATTTAATTTGTTTCAGTAGGTCCGGGTAGTTTTGGGAGTATAGTTGCTATATTTTGTGTGTTGGGGTGATACCCAGGTATTTGGCCCCCGTTTTAGCAATTTTTAGTTGGAGGTTGTCTGCTAGCGATTGAATTTGTGTTGTCATCCGCCAGTATCTGGATTTCTGCCTGTTAATATTAAGTCCAGATAGGGATCCATAAGTGTCTATCTCTTGCATGAGGCTTGGGAAAGAGTTTTCAGGGTCTCCTATTATTACCAACATGTCATCTGTGTATGCTACTGTTTTGCGGGTAGTCCCTCCCATATCTATGCCCCTTATATCTTGTTTTCCCCTTATTTGTGTTAACAGTGGCTCCAGGAAGATGCGTATAGCAGGGTGGATAGTGGGCATCCCTGTTTCGTCCCTCTCTCTCTCGATAAGTATCTTGTAAGTATCTTGTTAGACAAGGACCCGTTCACCGCTACTCTGATGTTAGGGAAATTATAATTGGCTTTTATCATTTTAATGAATGTTTCTCCTATCCCCATTCTTCTCAGTATGTGGAATGGTAGGGACCATTCTACTCGTCGAACGCCTTTTCTGCGTCCAATGTTAGGAATAATACGCACGCCGGCAGTAATACCACAATGTGGAGGACACTTTTAATGTTGTAGTGTGCATCGTCCGGGGACGAACCGACTGATCCTGATGGATCAACTTTGGAAGCACCTGGGTAAGCCTGGAGGCCAAAATTTTAGTGTACAATTTAGCGTCTAGATTCATCAGCGTTATCGGTCGGTAGGAGGATGGTAATTCAGGGTCTTTCCCCTTTTTGTGTATCACCAGCATCTTAGCCTCATTCATCATTTGGGTGATGTCATTATCTTTGAAGGAATTATATAACTCGGTCAGGATCAGGGCCAGTATATCTCTGTATTCCTTGTAGAATATTGCTGTATAACCGTCTGGGCCCGGGGCCTTATTTCTGGGGAGATCTCTAGTCGCCTTGTTAACCTCTTCTAGTGTGTTTCTCTGTGCCCGATAGTACTGGGAGGTCCACACTCTCCAAATATGACTTTTGGAGATTCTCATCTGGATGATCTGAGGATTACATACTTCTGTAGAACTGCTCGAATATCTTCCCCATTTCCGTTGTTTGGGTCTCTCTATTACCCATATCATCCCGGAGAGCCATCACTGTCCTATCTTGAAGTTTACCCTTCAGTCGTCTGGCTAGTAGCTTATCTGCTCTATTTGCCTTCGTGTAGTACCAGTGTTTTAGCCTAAGTAGGTGCCTTTCTGCTTTGTTTTTGTGCGGATAGATTCTAGCTGTCCTTGGACATGTCTCAGAGCCTTTTGGAATTTGATGGTCGGTTTCAGCAATATCTCTGCTTGAATGCTACTGAATTTGGCCTCCAGCTCCCTTTCCCACTGGTTGTTAAGCTTCGCTTTTTGGGCCTTTAATGCCATGAAGTGTCCCCTAGTTACTGCCTTTAATGCTTCCCATTGTGTTTCTATCGATATGTCTGGGTGGTGGTGGTTGTTTGTGAGATACTCAGAGATGTGTTCTCAGACCTAGTTCGAGATCCGGTGCTGGGGAAAAATCTCCTCAGGAAGTCAAGATTTCCATAACCTGGGCACCCGTGGGGCTAGCGCTATCTCGGCCCAAAGAGGGGCATGGTCGGACAATGAAATGGAGCCGATGTCTATCGTTCGTGTTTTGCCTAGGATGCCTGGCAAGGCCCATCGATAGCCTATGCTGGACATCGTGTGGTGTACGTGTGAGTAGTATGTATAGCCTTGGTGATTGGTATTAATGTGTCTCCAGATGTCTCCCGGTGCTAGCTTGGACATTTTCTTTTTTAGGGCCTCCGTGGGAGGGCATTGTCCCTGTTGTCTGGGAGCTGATCTGTCTAGTGAGGGGTCCCATGCAATTTTCAGGAACCCCCCTGCCCCCCAAGCACCACCCCCCTAGTATTTCCGCTGGAGCAAAACATTCCAGCTTTTCAAGCATGTCCTTAAGGTCCTTTAGGAAACCCTCCTGACCTGTGTTGGGGGGCGTAAACCTCTGCCAGCGTCAGGGGGGGGGGGCTGGTAGCCTTCTATTTCTATGTTTTCTAACAGATATCTGCCCTGCTCATCCGCCTCTGTTTGGAGCACCTGTACCTTTAGGGAATCCCTGAATGCAATCAGAATCCCCTCCTTTTTGTCTTTTGCGTTTGCCTGTATTATCTGGTTATATCCCCTCAACCGAACCTTTCCCTTGTCCTGACCCTTTATGCGCGTTTCTTGAAGCCTGATGTCCAATCTGTCTTGTTTCAGATAATGTTCTACCTTTTTCATTTTCACAGGGGAATTGATGCCTCAGACACTATGTTAGAACCTTGGTACCCATCACGTTTCTAGATGGAGAGTCTCTAGTTGATTGCCTTGATATGTTTCCTGAGTATTGTGGTGGTTCCCGGTTAGGGGTGTTACGGTATTAGTTTTATGACGGTACAATAACCTTCTTGCCAAATGACGGTATATCATGGTTATTGCGGTATAGCAGGTGGAGTTAACTAATCTTAACAATTTTCTAAAAGGTCAGAAATTGTCAGATTTATCATCACAAACAAAACCATGCACCCAGGGCCAGAATTGGGCTTTTCAACATACTTTCCACTGAAATGCCACCCCTTGCTTGCACCAAACACAAACGCACGTGTGGAGAGGAGGGGGAGGTGGGGCCCTGCTGCGACTGACAAAGCAAACTGAATAGCTTTTCTTAAGTGGTCATTTAGGCTTTTAGCTCCCCCACTGGCTACTGGTGAAGATGAACATGTTGCCATATTGATAATCTGCATGCCACAGATCAATGGAGTCTGATGGTAGTATACGCTTGTGCGCATACACGCACACGCACTCCCTCTTTACGTTACAGCCTTTAGTTTACTTCTGGACCAAAAGGTGTTCAGTAATCACGGACATGTTACCCTTTGGTATGGCAGCAGGGAATACCCACAGAGATGATTAAATTTCGCAGTGTGACTTATTATATGTAAATTCAATGATAGAACCAGGGGAATCCGCCATTGTCATATGTTTAGAAAACATTATCCATTATAAATATATAAACCCCAAAGCCGCCAACCCAAAGGTCCGGGAGGATAGCTCAGCGGCAACGTGCGTGCCTTGGAAGCAAGACGACACAAAGCAACACAGGTTCGATCCCTGGGTCCGCGCTTAGAAACCTCTGGGTGTTTAAGCACGTTATAAATGCGCAACTAAGACAAAAACAATTACGCAACAAAATGAACAAAACCAATTTCTTTAACAGCGCCTCGATGCCCTGGGGCTGTGAGCGCTTTAAAAAAAAAAATGTAAATTAAAAAAAAGTAAACCCCTTTCCTTCTTGGCACTGTATTTATTCTTCCTATTGCTAACATGTTGATTTTGTGTCAGGCACGTGTGGTTTATGGAATGGCATTAAAAACTGCTCAAACTGAAACTACTTGGCAGACTGCACATCCAACAGTGCAAGACCAAGACTGCGCAGAACTTGCCTACTGCAGTCTTTCCAAACAGGTTGAAAAGCACACTTAACGGTATGAACGGTATACCGGTATAAACAATGTGACGGTTATTATTGTTCAATTAAGTGGTTCACGGTATCTTTAACGGTATACCGTAATACCCTTACAACCCTATTCCCGGTTTCTCTCCCCCTCTGCCCCCAAAACTGCTCTGGGATGAGCCCTGTGTTTACTATGATCGCTCAGGCGTTGAGCCGTGCGCGCCATGCTCATCTATCCCCAGGGGTAACTTGTAGGGTGTACTAAAACTCTCTGAAATCCAAGTGGTGCCACAGGGGCCCTCCATTCCCCCTCCCTCCGCACCTTAAATTGTGGAAAACTCTCCTCCTTCCAGATTGTACTCTTCATGTCTGTATGTGTGGACATGCATGAGTGTGCTGATGGAGACTTCAATGCTTCTCCTTTTATTGTTGCGTCTCTTTGGGCGAGGGACCTTTTTCCTTTCTTTCTGTTTTCGTCCAGTGCCATTCTGACCTTTCTCTTTGTGTCTCTTCTCCCCATGTGGTTCTTCGTCTTGGTCGTGAATGCCCAGTATTTGTCTTCCCTCCTCGCATGTCGTTATCCTCCTCCTGCTTCCCCTCCCATGTAACTAGGAGCCAGAAGGGGAATGTCAATTTAGATCTGATCTGTTTTAACATTTAGGGCTTTTACCACTGGGCCCATATCTCTGCGCTTCTGTAGTGTGGACTGAGCCAGATCTTGATATAGTTGCACCTCCTCCCCATTCATCCTGATATGTTCCATTGTCCGGGCTTCCCATAGCATCTCTTTTTGGGAATATGAGGAGAGGGCGACTAGAAAGTCTCGCGGCCTCGCCCCTGGTTCTCTGCTTTTCTTTGGACCTACCCTGTGGACCCTGTCTATTTCTGCTTCTTCGTCCTCCTTTGCGCCTAGGATCTCTTTAAAGACCTGTTGAACTGTTTCTTTCAGGTCTCTGTCGTCCACCGTTTCTGCCATGTTTTTTATTCTTATGTTCAATCTACGACATCCTCGCACTTTAATTCAAGGTTGTGGGTACGTTTTAGGAGCTGTTCTTGGATATCTGCATACTATTGAGCTTCCTCGTCCAGGTTTTGGGTTTTCTCCAAGGTATCCGTCCTTTCTCCCAGATTCGTTATCTCTGTTCTTAGTTCTTGCATTGCTGTTCGCATGTCCTTTTTCATGGCCTCGAATTGTCTGTGTTGTTGCTAGGAATTGCGTCTGGAACTCCCCAAACCACATTTCATGTCCGCCCTGGTTTCCATTTCAGGATCAAGCGTGTCCGTGGTCACTTTCGTGGGTTGAGCTTCTTGGATTTTTTTCCTTGTGGATGGGTTGGAGTTTTCTGGCCCCCACAGTTGTGTTAGGCTCTGATCCCCTTTTTTCTGTGATGCCTGTTGGCTCTGTTCCGCTGTACTCCCCCTGGATTTTGACATAGGTGCTGGTGGGTTCGTCTATAGTACTGTTTCTGATGCCCTTCCAGCCCTTTTTTGGGGGTGTCTGTTGCTCTGTTTGACCCCTCTGGGTCCAATGGGGGTATGCCGTGGCCCTTTCCTCTGTCCCTACTTGGCGTTTACGAGTCCTAGTGGGAGTTGCCGTACCCTGTAGTGCTGCTCTTGAGATCCCAGTCGACCTACTTCAGCTCTCCTTGTTATGGGATTGTTGGTGCTTACTGCTCCCCCTCTGTCTTTGGACCCTTGTTCCGGGTCCGGTCTGATGCCCTTTGCTGCAATTAGGTCCTTGGAGATTAGTGATGGTGATTCCTGTAGGGCTTATAGTTTGCCTCTCTCCCCACAGTAATACTGAGTGTGTCCCACTCCTGTGTTGAGGGGGAGTGGAGGCGGGGGGGGGAGCGTCCCACTGGTCCCCAGACCGCTATCCGTGGGGCTGTGCTACAGGGTCCGGTGGGGTGGGGGGCTTTTTTACTGTAGGCTTTGGGCCCCTTGCTGCTCCCAGCTGGTGGTGGTAGGTCTGACCCCACCACTCTCCCCTGCACCGCGTACCTGATGAAAGCGGCTGCCGGGCCCGTGGTCTCCCCCCTCTCTTCCGCACTCAGTCTTCTGTGGGTGCAGCCTGTTTCTTTGACTCCCAGCGAGTCAGTCCACCTCCGAATATGTGGCTGCTGTCCTCTCTTCGGGGGAGGGGTTCCCGGGCCCGCTCTGGTCCGTCTCCTGCGGCGGGGCTCCTACTCTGCTCCCCGTGGAGGGTCACGGCGTCAGGGGAGTTGCGTGCGACAGAGCTCGCCTCGGTGCTTGGGCTGCTTGACTTCGCTCACATCGAGCCTTCACAGTCCGATATATTTGTTGCCCACTACTTCTGCCTGTGGTGGTCAGAGGTTTTCTGCGTCATTATTGGCTTTGTTGATGCGGCCGAAATAGGGGGGATGGAGCGACGCTGAAGCACGTCCACTTATCGCCGCCATCTTGGAATCGTTCTATTTAATTTTAACGCATACAAAAATATACAATTACTTTTACCGGAAAGAAATGCTGTTTTTTGGGGGGTAGAGGGGTCCATAGATGTGGTGGGTGAATCCAGTGATGCAGATGCCTGCGTTCTCATCAACGCCAAAAGCGGTCAAGGTTCAGTAGAACCCCATATGCAAGCCCCCCGACTTCAATAAGCAGGCTAGTGGTCCTGTCACGAAGAAGACACCCAGCGGGAAGAGTACACATGTTTCAAGACGCACTAAAAACATACCCCCTGGATGAATGCGGACCACATCGTTGACTGTTCATGGCCATGCTGTGTTCAAGGAAAAACCCCTTTCTAAATGATTAGTCTACTGGGCCATCACATTCGCCGCACAACAGATCTCCCAAACAGAGGGGGAGTAGACCCGTTTCGGGCACCGTGCCCAAAAAGGCCCTCCTTTCGTGAGCCGAAGGGCACGCGTCGAAAACAAAAATCTTCTGCCTCTTCAAACGCGTAAAAAAATGCAGGTGCCTATGTCCCAAAGACGCTCCTTAAGCCTAGAACATCGAAGCCCACTGGTCCTTCGACTGCTTCACCATCCAAGCCACCCTCTTCTCAGGAAATTGGCTATACACCCTCTGAGGCTACACTATCTGGGGATCTGCAAAATAAAAAAGCAGACCTTCCCCCCCCCCCCCCCCCCTCCTCCTCCTCCTCCCTTCAGGAAGACCCTACCTCTCCTGTTTTCCAAGTCCACTGACAGGACACCTGAAAGTTTTGACAAGATGATTTCTCTGAATTGTTTTTGTAGATTTCATGGATTGGCACCCCGAGGAATTTAGTAGACCCCAGGATTCTGCGCATGGTGAAAGGGTTATCTGGTGGGGAACCACCTTCTAAAGTATTAAGGCTAGACAGTTCTCAACCCAGCCCTTATACCCAACCTGTCACTTCACGTATCCAAGACCCATCTCGGGACTTGTATTGTAGATCCTCCTAACTTGCAGGATCCAGGGTCTGCGGGCGACCAATGGTCAGGATCAGTATTATGACGACCCCGATATTTGTCATTCTCCAGCATGGGGTCTGGCATGGATTCACATGCTCATGAATATTCCCCGTCGTCAGGCTGGGAATCCTCGGTAAAGAAAAAAATCGGTATCAGTTTCGTTTCTGATCTGTCTTTCTTAGTAGTAACCAATCACTGATCTCTGGGTCATACTGCCCCCAGCCAATGACTGCCCTCTCCCTAAGCCCCGCCTCTGGCAGCTATCCGCAGATTTTTATCGCACCTTCAAGTGTTGGGAGTCCTCGTGCTTAGCGAGTTTTTTGCTGCGTTTTCGCACTTTTTCAGGAGATTTTCTCGATTTTTCGGTTTAATCGAGCCCCAAGCTCCACTGTTTCTACTTCCGATAATGGGGACCCGTTTCGGAATTCTTCTACGCCCCTCAAGGGTGAAGTTTTCGTTGCGTTTACGCTTCTTGGAGGATTCTGGAAGATCTGCGGCCTACCTCAACGGACATGGCCCAGGACAAGGGAAGCTCGACGCCCGGATCCAAGCTGTTCAGGTGCTTCCCTGGATGCGGATTACAAAATGTTTTCAAGGAGGACGAGCATTTGCGATGTCTCTACTGCCTTCATGAGGACAAGACGCACGTGGAGAAGGACTGTGCGTTCTGCAAGAACCTTTCGGAACGGACCAAACACTCGTCGTTCCCGCCTCGCTGCCTGGCTGGAGAAGGGCACAACAGGTGAGAAGGTGAAGAAAAAGTCTGAGCGGGCTTCTGAAGTCCTGTGTGGGCGCCCCGGCGACGGGGGCCCAACAGAAGGCCAAGCACCGCGGGCACCGGGAGCGCCGAAAGGTTGGGCTCTTCGGCTGCCAGACAGGGCGCGACTTCCCCGGCACGTTCAACCACGAGCCAGCGCTCTGGTTCAGGGAAGAGGAAGTCCGAGAACCCGGGTAAGCTGCTGGAGCGGCCCCGGTCGATCTCGAAGGGACCCAAGGGGGAGCGAGGCGCTGACCCTCACCCCAAGGCGAAGGCCCAGGACGCACCTAAGGTGGTGAGGGCTTTGATCCAGCCGGTAAAGGCCTCCATCGAAGTGGTCGCTGCGACCCTGGCGAAGCCGGCTGAGACTACGCCAGTGGAAACTGCCTCTGGGCCCAGAGTATCCCTGCCACCGCGGAGGGAATCCTCTTTCCAGCCCATTGTTAAGACCCCCGTGAAGACCCCGGCGGAAAAAGAAGGGGGGGGAGGGGCGGTGGCCATTACAGACTCGGAATCAGCCTCTGAGGAGGATCTGATGGAAACCGGGAAGAGCCTCAACTAGAGGTTCATAGGCCTCGACGAGAAGTTCGAGAAGGTTCGATCCCAGGGGACGGTTCCCGCTGATGTGATCGAAGATGGCGACGATGGTGACGAAGAGGGCCCAGTGGAGCAGCCATCTCGTCCGTCCGCAGCCATTACCCGAGCCCCAGGATAGCTCGGCGGCCATTTTGTTGGCGATCCAATCCTTATGTACTGAGGTAAGGATGAGGTTACCACGGACCCCGACGGAGGATCCAGAACCAGGCCCATCGGGAAGCCCTCCGAACAAGCGGAGGAGAGTCCACCCCGCTCCTCCTTCATGCCCGCGAGGCCTGTGGACCCCTCATCAACCTCGCCGGACCCTAGAGAGGATACGGCGACGGATACAGCGACTGGGACGGACGACGATGGCGGCGATGACACAAAGGACATCCCGTCTTCACCACCCCCCAAGAGGCTTCTCCACCCCCGACGAAATTGGCTCCTTTCACGTCATGATAACCAGGGCATCCGAGCTCTTCCAGCTCTGCCCTGAGGAACAGAAAAAGGAAGGGTTTCTTTACCAACGACGAGAGGCCAAGAGGAAGACGGTCCTCGCGGTGCCGTTGCTCGACGACATCTGGGACGAGGGGCTGGCTATCCTCAAGAACCCTTCCACGACACCTGCCAAGAGGGACAGGTACGAGAAGAAGTACTGAGTCCTCGATGCCGCCCCCTTGTGCCTCCGGGCCCAGCCCACGCCGGACTCTCGTCTCGGAAGCGGCCAAGAAGAAAGCAGCGGGTGCGGCGGCTTCAACTTCCACTTCCCCGCCGGACAGCGAGGGCAAGAAGTTGGACTCCACGGGATGACGATTAAGGCGGCCAATGCCTTAGCGATCGTGGCCCGCTACGACAGGGAGCTTTGGTTAAAGATAGCTCCCCTGCTAGACTTCCTACCGGACGACAAGAGGGCAGAGGCCCTACAAATTCTGCAGGAAGGAGAGGTGGCGTCGGATCACGCCATAACGGTGGCAACGGACATTGCCGATACCGGATTTCACCAACTGGGCAACAGGGTTTGCCTCCGACGACTAGGATGGCTCAAGGCGACGGACTTTCGCCAGGACGTCCATACCAGAGTGTTGGATATGCCGTTCGACGGCAACAACCTTTTTGGGAAGACGGTGGACGAGTCGCTCCAGGCCATCAAGACAGACTCGGAGACGGCCCGGGCCCTAGGGGCACTTCAACGACGACGGCCCTTTCGGAGCTCCGGAGGCAGACAGGGTGCCTCCAAGGGATCCAGCGGTGGCTCTTCTACATACTGCCAGGCGGCACGCTCCTCGTCCCAGGAGGCCTACAGAGGTCGCGGCAAGCAAGGGGGATCCCGTCGTCATCAAGGCGGCAAGGCCTCCTCCAAGCAAGACTGAACCGGCCGTGGCGTCGGGCCCCCCACCAAAGCACCCATGTGGGAGGCCAGCTGACGAAGTTCATCAGCGTGTGGGAGTCCATCTCCACCGACCGTTGGGTGCTGGACACCCTGGCCAACGGGTACTCGCTCGAATTCCAAAAGTGTCCTCGCATTCCTCCCGTGGCCAGGAAGGAGAATCGTGTCCCTCAACTGCCTGTTGGAGGTAAGGGCGATGCTCAAGAAAGGTGCCACTGAGCTCGTCCCCAGGAGGCTCCGGGGCTCCGGAGTGTACTCAAGGTACTTCCTCGTCAGAAAGAAGACAGGCGGTTGGCGCCCCATCCTGGACCTGTATCGGTTAAACGAGTACATCAAGGCGCAGAAATTCAGGATGGTCACCCTCCAGCACGTGCTGGGACAGCTGGAGGAGGGCGACTTCCTGTCGTCGTTGGACCTGGAGGATGCTTACTTCCACATCCCCATTCTAAAAGGACACAAAGTTTCTCAGGTTCGTGGTTCAGACGCCACTACCAATTCAGAGCCCTGCCGTTCGTATTAAAGTCGGCACCCAGGGTATTCACCAAGTGCCTGGCACCAGTGGCGGCGCGGCTGCGTCTGCAGGGGCTCCACGTCTGCCCCTACTTGGACGACTGGATAATCCGGGCAAGGACAAGAGAACTCGCCGTCGAGCACACAGCGAGGACCGTCCGACTGCTCACGGAACTGGGATTCGCCATCAACTACCCCCAAATCCCACCTGGTTCTGTCGCAGGTAGCACTGTTTCTGTGAGCGAAGCTCGCTACAGTGGGGCAATTGGCCTGCCCGTCGGAGGAGAGGACGAAGGCCATTCTGGGCAAGGTGCGGGGCCTGCTAGCCACGGAGGTGGCCAGGCGGAGGTCCATCAAGTCCCTCCTCGGGATGATGTCCTCATGCATCTACCTTGTACCCCTTTGGAGACTTCGGATGCGTCCGCTACAGGAGTTCCTCGACGCCCGCTGGTTTCAGGCAACGGGCTGTTTCGAAGACAGGACCCCTCTCGACGAGGAGTTCCGTCAGGTGATCCTATGGTGGGGTACCCATGCGCACCTCACTACAGGCACGGACTTTCAGACCCCGGCGTTTCAGGAGACGGTGACGATGGACACCTGGAGGGTTGGGGGGCCCACACCACAGAGCTCCACGCAAGAGGCCTTTGGCTCCCGGAGGAGAGGTCTCTCCACATCAACATTCTGGAGCTTCGAGCAGTGTTCTGGGCGCTCAAGTCGTTCCTTCCGTCCCTCAAGGACAAAGTGGTGAGGATCTTCACCGACAACACCACCACGATGTTCTAAATACGGAGGCACCAGATCCCCAGCCCTATCCAAGGAGGCCCAGGCTCTGTGGCACTGGGTCGTCGCCCAGGGGATGTTTCTGGTTCCCTTCCACCTGGCAGGAAGAAAAAAACACCATCGCCGTGTCACGAGTGGGAACTACGTCAGGACCAGGTGGATCAGCTCTTTCGACGATGGGGCAAATCCCGGATAGACCTTTTCGCGACAGCGATGAACTCCAAGTGCCAGAGGTTCGCCAGCAGGTTCCCGCAGCCGAGGAGCATGGGCGATGCTTTCTCGTTCCCTTGGGACGGCCTGTTTCTATACGCGTTCCCGCCGTTGCTGCTTCGTCTCCTCAACCAGCTCAAGAAGTCCAGGTGCAGAATGATCCTCGTTGCACCGGCGTGGCCGAGGCAGATCTGGTTCCCGGACCTTCTGGACTTGTCAACGTCCCCACCAGTCAAGCTGCCGGCGGACGCGGATCTGCTCTCCAGAGAAGGAGGCGCCATTCTTCATCACGACCCGGAGTCGCTGAACTTGCAGGCCTGGCTCCTGCAGCACTAGAGTTTGGAGGGTATGATATCCCGGCTGACTGCAGAGAGGTTCTTGTGAAAGCCAGGGCGTCCTCAACTCTTAAGTGTCACGGTCATAAGTGGAAGAGGTTCTCTGTCTGGTGCCGTGCACAGAAGATTAACCCTCTGCGGATTACGGCCCCTCAAGTACTGCCGTACCTACTGTCGCTGGCCAAAGCTGGACTGGCTCACGCCTCCAAAATACATCTGGCTGCCATCTCCCGATATACCAGGACTACGGGACTGGCGTCCTTGTGGTCTCATCGCCTGGTGAAGGAACTTATGAAGGGACTATTCCGATCGTTCCCGCCGGTGAAAGCTCCTGCCCCGGTGTGGGAGCTTAATGTGGTGCTGACCAGGCTCATGGGGGGCCCCATTCGAGCCTATGCATTCGGCGCCTTTGAAGTTCCTGTCATGGAAGACAGCGTTCCTCGTGGCCATTACCTCCGCACGACAAGTGGGAGCGATCCAGGCCCTATCTTGCAAGCCTCCATACTTCACTTTTCATGACACGAGGATGGTGCTGAGGACGCACCCCTCCTTCATGACCAAGGTGCCGTCGGACTTCCACCTCAACGAGCCCTTGGTGTTACCAGTTTTCTTCCCGTCGCCTTCGACGCTGGCCGAGGGGACTTTGCACTCGCTGGATGTAGCTAGAGCGCTGAAGTTCTATGTGGACCGCACAAAGAGTTTTCGGAAGACGTCACAACTGTTTGTGAACTTTGGGTCTGTGAATCAAGGGAAGGCTCTCTCGAAGACTTCCATTTCCAGATGGCTCTCCGGCTGCATCATGCACTGTCACCGATTGGCAAACCGACCGCTGCCCGTCCGTCCGAGAGCCCATTCGACCAGAGCAATCGCTGCTACCACAGCGTTCCTGTCTGGTGTGCCCCTGCTGGACATCTGCAGGGCTGCTACGTGGATGTCGACGCACACCTTCACAAGATTCTGCTGCGTCGATCGAGACTCGGAGTCCAGGGTCGGCCAAGCAGTGCTGCGCAACCTGTTCGCCTACGGTGAGCCTGGTGAGGAGGTAAGAATTGCTTAATGTTGAGTTTTGGATGTAATGCTTAATGTTGAGCCTTTGCCACCTCCCGTGGTTGCGCATGTGTGTACTGCTATGTGTTCTTTTATTCATGAGCATGTGAATCCATGCCAGACCCCATGCTGGAGAAGGAACAAGTTACTTACCTGTAACTGTTGTTCTCCAGCATGGGTCTGGCATGGATTCACATGCGAACCCTCCCGCCTACCCCTCTGCGGCTCTTCACTTGGTTATGCTGCCACTGCGTGCTACCAAATCTGAGGATGGCTGCCAGAGGCGGGGCGTAGGGAGAGGGCACTCATTGGCTGGGGGCAGTATGACCCAGAGATCAGTGATTGGTTACTACTAAGAAAGACAGATCTGAAACGAAACTGATACTGATTTTTTTTTTTTTTACCGAGGATTCCCAGCCTGACGACGGGGAATATTCATGAGCATGTGAATCCATGCCAGACCCATGCTGGAGAACAACAGTTGCAGGTAAATAACTTGTTCCTACACTCACCAGATGACCATGGTCAGCCTTTGGCTGACTTCCCCCACAGACCACCATTTCCAATACAACTATTTATTTCTTAAAGCTTCTCAACATTTTAACATAGAAACACAAGAGGTCCAGCAGGACAAGGACTTTGTGGACGACATTCTAGAAGACAAAAGATCAGTAACCCAATTTATCCCCATTTTACAGTCTGTGCAGTGACGCATCCATCCCTCCCTACTGACACCTAACCTCACAAGCAGTTAACCCCCTCATTGAAAACATTTTCAGGTCAGCACCAACTGACTCCCTTTTATTTTAGAGGTCAACTAAAAGCTGACTCTCTACTCATCGGCACACCAGTAGTTTCCGTGGCGGCACCTCGGGCAGGGGGAGTAAAAAGAAAAATCTACACATCAGGAAAGTTGCATCCTCTGCTGCTTATCAGACCAGAATTGCTAACGGCACCACACTATTAGCCAGTTATGGTTGCCATGCCTCGGACTCTATACAACTAATTGATGCCATCCCTGAGCCACCTCAGCTTACAAAAACAATTACCGAAGGTAAACAAATTGCAAACTGCATCTTAAAAAATAATCTGGATGCAGCAGATAATTCTGGGCGGGTTATAGCTACGGGCAGATCAATCAAATGGCATGCCTGGTTAAGGCAATCGGGCTTCAAGCTTGAAACACAAGCCACACTCCCAAACATGCCCATTGAACCTAACGTTTTATTTGGCAAAGCAGTGGAGGATGAACTAAAGCGTGCCAAAGAAGAGCACAACACTCTGAAATCATTGGGACAACTGACTAATAAGTTTGTCCAGCGAGGACAGCCAAAGTCAATGGGCCGGTTCAAAGTTCTGATACATTCTTCTTAGGACAATGTTTTAAAATAGTCAGTAGAAAATCGCAGAACCTCAAGAGGAGCCCCCTTCAAGAAGCACAAGCTGGGAGGCCAGTACCGTTGAGTGGACCTAAACTGAAAGGGGTTTAAAATAGTACTCCCCACGCTAGGAAGTAACACAAATGGCAAAAGGTAGATGTATCCCAAGCCCCCACAGTGAGAGAGTTAGATAGATATAAATAAATGAGACTGTCTCTCTCTCTCTCTCTCTCTCTCTCTCTATGCAGCAATGGATTCTCGTTGATTCAGCAGCCTTTTGTGGGTTTACCGCCTTTTTCTCAGAGCACCAAAGAACTAACTGCTCCGGTTGGAAGTTAGAGCCCAAGGGAGGAAGTAGTCCCTTGCAGGTCTTCCCAGTGGAAACGAAAACAGGGTGAGCCCAGCTGCGTGGCTTCACTGGGCTCTTGGTCATGGAGGGTGCTCTCTCTTCATGTCTTCATCGGATGTTGTCATCTAGTCCCGAAACCCTCACCTTTTTAGGCAAGTTCCCATTCATTCGCAGCACTAGGGCTGTCAATCACCCAGCAGGGTGGCTGGCCAATCAGAATTGGTTTCACTCAGGCACACCTAGAGACAAAGGACATGGAAGTTCGAGATCCTCCCTCATCCTGCCTTTCCGGGCACGCTGGAACCTGGGCGGGCTTCAGGGCTGAAGCCTGCCAAAGGTAAAATTTACAAAGGACTTGCCCGATTTCAAAATGAGTAAAAGCCCAGAAAGAACTAACTGAAAAGAAATGGCAATTAAAAGAAAACTGGGCCATTTTGGGGAAAATGGTCACCCATGGGTGCTGTACTACAGCTGAGAAATCAGCCTGCATATATGTTAGGCAAAGTTTGCAAGCAGCACCCTCTGGGACCACTACACACCACTATGTCTAGAGGTGTAAGCAAAACCAACCTTTGGTATAAGTCTGTACCACACAGTTTTTGGTAGCGAGCTGAGCAGCCAGACTTATCTTAAGGGGGAATGTGAGCTTGTAATGAGGTTACACAGAGGTCTACAGCTACAAGTATTCAAATGGACACTTGCACTCAAGGTTTCTTGGTAAAACAGTCAGTTAGAAAACATTCACTAAAAGGAAGCAATCAATATCGCACTAAAATATACTACAGTACTTCACACTATCAGGTTCTGAGGCATTTAAACTACTTTGAAGGAGGAGCAAATGGCATTCAGAGCATTTGAAGTAGGAGCAAAAGGGCATAAGTTAATAAAACGAATAGTAGAGTTACTCTTAAACAGTGCAAATAGTTTGAGTTCACCAGAGGAGTTGTTCCAATGCAACAGGTAGGCCAAAGTCAATGGGCTAGAGTCTCGTATAAGTAAAAACGGTTCTGGTATTTAAATGGAAAAGTCTTTGCCACGGTTCTCGGAAGTAGTTCATAGAAGAAAGATTCATATGTCTGGTCACAAGCGGACTAGGCCTGCAAGTTGCCAAAGTTTCACGTGCTTTCGCGGTGAGGGATAAGTTCTCTTGGTCGGGTTTTCACAGTACCTTAGGTTGAAGAAAAATATGCAGCTGAAGACTTCTGTTCCTGGCAGTTTTGCAGATCTCACTGTTCCTGAGCCTCAGTTGTGGGGACAAGAGGGAGGGCGGAGGGGGTGGGGGGTGATGGGGGCGGACAACTGCACTGCACGGGGACTGGTCACAAAGCTGGCAATTCTTCGATTCCGGTAGCTGTCTTCAAGCGCACACACACTGGTGTCCTTTTCCCTGGCTATTCAGTTTCCTGCAGCACTCTGAGGAAAATACAACCAGCTCCGAGAATGGTGTCCAGGTGGCTTACGAGTTGATTGGTCCCACCAACTCAAAGGAAGAAGTCCTTGAAGGGCTTCTCTGCCGAGATGAACTTGGCGATTCGGACCTGCAGCAGTGCTTCACCTGGCAAACCAATGGTCCAGGAGTTGCAGCAGTCGTCCTCTTCCAGCTCGTCTTCGGTTCTTTCGTTCCAGTGGTCGACTCTGCTTTCCAGTCCAAGAGACTCTCCTTTTAAACAGTTCTCTCCCTTTCATTCCAGCCTAGCTGGCACTCACCCAGACGGGTGGCTGTCCTTGCCGGACAGTCAGCCAGCCAATCACGTCAGAGTGCATTTGGGTCTCCTAGGAGACTAAGCACAGGGAGGTTCGGGCACCTCCCTCACTTCCTGCCCACCCCAGACACTCAGACGCCAGACGCGGTCTTCACTCCTGAAGTCCGCCAAAGGCACACAAACAAAGGGACCAAACCTGGTTTGGCACTCAGAGACAAGCACTAGAAGAACCTTTCCAAAATGAAACGGCGAAAAAAGACCGGGACCTGTTTAAACAAAGGGGCTTAAGGCGCCATTTTGAAAAACATGGCTCTCGTGATTTTTAGCTACTGGTGTTTGCGGTCGAGGAAAATTCTGGCAGTTCGTTGTACAACCACTGTCGCCAGCCTTTTAAATAGGAAAGGGTAGCATTTGACCCCTAGTATTTAAACATAGGGGATACTATGTAACCCCTGCATCACTCCCTTGTAAGATGGTGTGTGCTGGGTCTATGAATTTGGAAAGACTAGTAAAGTCAATTTCACTTTACATTCTCTGGGAAACAGTTTATCCCAGAGCAGGTATTTAAACCTTTGGTAAGTCTAAAAAGACATCCCTGTGTCGCTGCACTGAAGGTGCTGTGTAACGCATATGAAAATATGATGCCTATGAAGTTATCTAAAACCCCATATTCCAAGAACACAAATCTAAAACGCACATCAAAACGCATGAAAGAGTGGGAAAAAAGGCTCACACTCTTTCCAGGTAAAAAAAAAATCCTCAAAATAGAGCAAAGTTGCTGGGGGTCTCTAAGGTGAAGGGAATTAGCACATTTTTGAGAATTCTCCCTAACAGCCTGTACCACCTGAGTTCATGTTAGAGTAGACAGATCAGCCAGGCTTACCTTCGGAGGGAGAGCAGGCTGTAGAATCAGTACAAATAAAATTGTAATACAAATTGTCCAAAGAGAAACAAACACTATGCATGTAAAAATAAAGTATTATCTGGGCCTACTTGTATTTAAATGAAATCTAGGGATAATTGAGTACTATCACACATTGTACATAATTACAATCACACTATGCTGAAGGTACACAGACCAAAGTATAAACCTTATTTGGAACACCCATCAGTAGTTCTAGGGAAGTCAAACCTTTTCGTACACATTCATTATAGGCCACACCTATTCTTGGGGAGTAAAGACCAATGGTTACTTTCACAATTGCATTCAGTAATCCAGGGCAGTAGACCCTGCAAGTTGTACAGTGATGCTCAGTAACAAATCACATAATTGCTCAACTGGACAGTATACGTTTTGTGAATAGTGGAACGCTTATTCTAGGTACAGTAAAATCCTAAAACTACTTTTGCTATAAGTTGTATTAGGTGAGTAAAACCTAAGGATGATCTATTCAATTATTTTGAGATCAGTGAAACACAGAGGTAAGCAGGAACTCTTGTAACTAATTTTTTGGCTGGCACACAGCTAACTCAGGGTAAGTAAAACCCATGTACTTTTTCAATCTCCCTATGAAGTCTAGATTAGACCTTTCCCAGCAATACAAGTTACTTATGTACGACTTATGCGGGACAGTTGGAACCTAATTCAATGGATTAGATGGCACAGGGAAAGTAAACCCTAATGGTACACTTTACTGAATGACTCAGTTATTCTAGCTAGTGTTGGGGAGGAGCTAGCGCGTTTCTGCACCCCTCAGGCGCTTTACAATTAGTCAAGACTTCTAAGCACTATAGCGCTGAACCTTTTTCATGCAAAATAAGACATGGGTAGCCACTAAATGAAAATAGTATTTAAATATAAGTTGCAAATAACCATTAGCTGTGTAGTTTTAAAATCTCAAAGCAGGCTCTCTGCCAAAAAGGAATGTGGCAGCTGTTCCCTGTCTATCAAAACACACAGGCAGGCTGGGGCTCATACATGCAATGCTGAATTATGTTAAAACAGAGTTTTAAGGAGAATTACGGGTGCAGATAAAATATTATATTGAGTGAAGTGTTGAGAGTATGGCGGCAAGTTGTGTTTTTGTGTGATTGTTTGTAATATAGAAAATTATGCTAAACAAGAGCTACAATGTATTCCTGTAGAAACAGCGGTATGTTAAGTAGCTCGTAACCTGGCCATGCAACACTGGAGACCTAAGGAAGAGCAACAGTTTTGGATGATTTATGCCGGTACCCAGTGACCAAGTTGAAGCGTATTTAAAGGCGCCTGCTTGTCATTAGTCTGCAGGAGCCAGCCACGGATGCTGGTCGGAAGGGCAGAGTCCTCTGCGCTCCCCTCCACCCCCCACAGATTAAATTTGTTATCCTTGCAAGATTAATGGCCTTAAACCGCTAGAGGGTGCATTTAGTCTTGTGTGAGTGTGATCAGGGGTACCCCAATATATTTAAGGGGCGCCCCTGTAAGAAGGGGTTCACTTTCAGTAGGCAACAACCTAAAACAGACTTATTCTGGACAGGCTAACGGTTAGTCAGGGGAAGCAAGACCCATCTTGGGGACACTCATACAATTATCCTAACGGGAATAATCTGGTGACACAACACGTTAGAGGCAGAACCAAATCCTTCACATCTACTTTCTATTAGAATGGCAAAACGGTTTCTAAGGAAAGAAAGATGTTCACCATACTTTTAAGATTAGTGCATCACACATCCGAGATAAGTAAGAACTTTTGTAACTGTTCACCAACCAATTACCAACCAACTATTTACAAGTGAGTAACTTTTAAACACTTATTTTCTATTCTAGGGAAAAGGCCCAATACCTTAGAAATTGTTCCCTGGTTCTTGGAGCATGAGTGTCAGAAGGGGTGGGGGGTCACTACGATCTAGTGACCAACAGAGTGTCAGAATAGGTTCTTAAGTAGCAAAAGTCAGAGTTCCTCAGGAAGATTGGGCAAACGGGTGACTACTTTACTTCTAGAGTTTGAAGAGGGTCCAGGGGCTTCACAGAAGACACCCTAGCAGGATTCTAGCAGTGGAACCCAGCAACAACAGGCACTTATTGCCAAAAAGTTGCTAAAGAGCATATCTTTAAAAAGGCACTATGGAGAGTCTAAAAATGACACCCATAAAAAGAGTAAACGTTTCTGTCAGTGTGGATTCCCACTCGGAGGTATTGAGGAAAAATAATCCACCAGTAAATCAAAAGGTTCTGGGGTTGACCCAGGTCAGGAAGCTTTACCATTTCTATGAAAATCTTACAACACCTAATACTAAGCATTTAAGTGTTGTGTAGTCTGTGTGACTTCACCGATTCCTATTTAACACAAAAACAAACCTCCACTTCATACTCCTATAGACCACCCACCTACAACGCTACCTTTTATAGACGCCTTCATAGAAGCCATCACGAACATAGCCATCAAGCATGACCACTTCATGGTCCTCGGGGACTTCAACATATGGTTTGAAGAAGAGAACGCAAACTCTCAATCACTAATCGAGCAACTTGAGACATTGAAACTATGCCAGATGGTAAAAGGAGCAACACACAGTAGGACACTCAATGCATTCTTTGCCAACAAAAAAAACCTGATCTCTATTGTGCCAAGAATACGAATACAATGTAGAGATTGTTTGGACAATTTTTCTGAAGTCCAACTAAGGGCTTAGTAAAACCATTCAACTGAGACAGTACAAGACTCCACTCTTAGTATAAGGCTGAGTATATGGTAGCATAGATGGAGCAGCCAGGCTTATTTTAGGAGGGAGAGAGGGCTGTGGGAAAGTACACAGAACCTGTAGTATACTATACCAAGAATTCAATAGAAACACTTACATCCATAAGTATTCTACAAAATAAGGGTTTATTATAAATACAAGTAGGCCAAGTAAAGTCTTGGTAAGTACTGGTCATAGTCCTAAACACATTTATAAAAACACACCACTATGCTTTAAAGTACACAGACCAAAACATAGACCTTGTTCAGAAAACCGACAGTAGTTCTAGGCAAGTCAGACCTTATCAAACACATTTATTATAGGACACACCTATTCATGGGGAGTAAAATGGCAAGTTACTTTTAGATGACTTTACAGTAAGTTAAGGTAGTTGACCCTGTCAATTATGCAGTGACACCCAGTTAGAATCGCATAACCAGCCCTGTTACCAGGATAACCTTTTGAATGGTGAAACACAGATTCAAGGAACAGTATATACCTAGAACTACATTTATGCTAACAGTTAAGCTAGGTGAGTAAGACCTTTTTTGCTGTAATATTCAATTAGTTGCTTTTCAGATCAGTGGAACACAGATTGAGGTGAGCAATAAGTCGATCTTATTTTAGGGTGGCGCAAGTCAGACCCATATTAGTAAAACCCCCAGTAACTTAAAAAGAATTGCACACAGCCATTCAAGTTACGTAAGACCCCTATACATTTTAAAGGAGCTACCAGCAAGACTGTTTTAGCATCTGTATAAAACCAACCATGGAAAGCAAAACCCAATATTACACTTTAAGAATGACTCAGTTATTCCAGGTAGGTAAAACCCAAGGCATACCTATTCTAAACAGGGTATACAGCAAGTTGGGGGTAGCCAGGCACAGTTGGGAAACATATACACCTATTCTCTGAAAGAGTAGTTAGTGAAGCCAACAGCATTACTCTTAGGAAGATGCACAACCAATTCATAGGTGAGTAAAATAATCTTGCATATTCTTTTCAGAATGGCAGAACACATTCAAGGTAAGAACCTTTTGTAACTGCTCACTCTGTTACCAACCAACTCTTTCACAAGTAAGTACTTTTCAAACACTAATCCTTTTCAAGACAGAATCCTTTACTTATTCAGTCCGTCCCCAGGCTATTGCATGAGTTCTCTGAGGCAGAAGAGGGACCCTAGTCGTCTAGGAGCCAGCTGTAGGCAAGTTGAGTTAGGGTTCAGTTGCAGAAAAGTACAGAGTTCCTGTGGCAGTCTGTTCGAAAAAGTAAGTATTTCACTTTAAAGTTAGTTAGGGTCTAGGGACTTAAGAGAAGACGCGCTAGAAGGATTCCAGCAGTGGGAATGGGTGAACTCCCAATCACAGAAAACTGGTGCACCGAATTAGGGAAAAGGGTTCATTGCCACCAGTCATTTAAGGTAAGCTCGTTCCTATAACAGAATTGTTAGTGCTAGTGAGAAAGGGGATGTATTGCATCTCCCAGCACTCCACATAAGGTGGGGTGTGCTGGTGTCAACCAACAAAATGTAGAAGGGATATAAATATCCTTTCTACCCATGGGGAACTGTAATTCTCACAAGTATAGCCAGAGAAATTATAAGGGGAGCCCCACATGGCAACCCTGTAGCAATAAAAGTATGGGGAAGGGGGGTAGGAGGCATCACCACTAAATGGCCCTGTAGATCACAGACCACCCTACACAGCAAACTCTGTAAACCGAACTGAAGCTGCTACAACACATCACAGCTCTATTGTGCTTCTTCCCACTCAGTCCTGCTAACCTATCCCACCCTCTTGCTTTTCTGATCCGCAAGAGTGCTAGGGGAGCACTCTGGGTGTGAACTGTGGATAGCACAGGGGCAATGTTCGGCAAGATTTGGTGCAATACCCTTTGGGTGCACTACAACAACCTTGACCTCCTGGCAATAGGAACCCAACCTTTGGTATGAGTCTGTGCTACACAGGTTGATAGTGTGACTGAGCAGCCATGCTTGCCTCAAGAGTGGTCTACGTGAGCAGTAGCGGAGTTAGAGATAAAGTGACAAGTATCCAAATAAACACTTACACTCAAGGTTTCTTGATTAAACCATTATTAATTTAAGTCAGTTTGAATAAGACTTCTGCAGAAGGGGCAATATAACAGAAACGCACAAATAGACTCCAAAATACAGTTTCGAAGGGATTGTGTCCTCCGACGTATTCCTCATCTTAGATATATCCTTCCAGCTCTGCTGGCCTCGGAACATTTTTTCTCCAGAGGGCGCTGCGCGTCGACGTCCCTCGAGTCGATGACCCTCGACAGCCGCCGTATCGACGCTCGACGTCATCCTGCCTATAAAGGCCGCGCGCAGCGTCCGTTGCTCAGTTCCGTTTTTCCGCGCTACTCGGTTCTTAGTAATATTTACTTCAAGTTATTCGAATCGTACTCGATGGCTTCCTCGTCGGAACCGACAACCCCTCGATCCGGCTTCAAAAAATGACGAGATTGTGGGAAAAAGATGTCGTTGACCGATCCTCACAGAAATTGTCTGTGGTGCTTGGGAGCCGAACACCATTGTTCGGAGTGCGAGGACTGTATGTCCATGACAGCTAAGGCCCTGAAGGAGCGTAGGGGGAAGCTGGAGAAAGGTAAGACTTTTAAAGCTTCTTCTTCTTCGACGAAGTCGAGACATTCGTCTCCTCGTCACCATTCACGCTCCAGGTCTCGGAGTGGGTCTCATCACTCCTCGAGATCGAAACACTCGAAGAGGAGACGTCGAAGATCCCCTTCTCCGTCTTCCTCTTCCTCTGTTTCGCCAAAAAGAATCCCTTGCCCCACGAAAACATAGTTCCCGGGCTGAATGGGAGGAATTCAGAAAAAACATGATGAGCGTCTTCGAGAAAGCGGCCTCGACCCCCTCGAAGACTGCCGAGAGCGATGCTCTGGTCGAAAGACCCGAAGGTCAAAAACGCCGCGAGTCGCAGTACCCGGCGAAAGAAACCTCTCGAGTGCGTCTCGAACCCTCGAGTAGGACCATGACCTCCAAACCTTCCTCGAAGGTTCCGTCGACTCGACGCCGGCCTCGACACCGGCGTCGACGCCGAGAAAAGTCACGATGACCACACATCCAGTGACGATTCCCAGGCCCTCGACGTCGATATTGTCGAGTAAAATTCCAATTCTGTCGAGGTCCTCGAGGCCTCCACCTCTGCCTTCGGCGTCGACGACATCGACGTTTTCGAGGCCAATAATGACAAGTTCAGCACCCTCTGCCTTGGAAATGGGATTTACTCCCTTTATTAATTCAGAACAATTGAGAACTATATCCTCAATTTTAGAAGAGGGTGATTTGTCGGAACAAGATGAGTTACAGGGACCTGTAACCCCAGTTAGAGAGGAATTTTCCTCTGAAGAGCGCAGATTAAAGGATCTTCATGATTCTTTACATGAGGCAAGTGGTTTAGACACTTCCCCTGAGGTGGATTTTGCTAAACCAGACCCGGGGGAGCATGCTGAAACCCCCTACAGGGCCTTAATGGCCAGAATTACAGAGTTCATGGGGTGGTCTACACCTTCACAATCTTTCCAGCAAGATGACCTCAGGGATATTCTTGACAAAGGCCCACAAGAGGATCCAGTGGTGCCCTTTCATAAAGCTCTTCAGAGAAAGATCATGACAAACTGGGAAACCCCAGATGTAATACCAGCAGTAAATAAAAAACTGTCTGCAAAGTACAGAGTATCTTCCACAGACCCAGAGTTCTTGTCTAAACATCCATCCCCAGAAAGTCTGGTGGTACAAGCAGCATCCTCTACCGACGTCAAGACGGCTTATCCTACTGTCCCACAGGACAGGGACGATAAAAAATATGATGCTATGGCTAAGAAAGTCTTTTCAGCATGTAGCATGGCGTTAAAGTCTGTTAATGCTACTTGCACCCTTGCTAGGTTCAGCCATACACTTTGGGAGTGTGCTTCTACAGCGGCTGACTGCATCCCGGAGGGAGAAGAAAGGGATGCGTTCCTGAATATTATACAGGACGGTAAAGACGCCATGTGCGAATCCCTCCAGACGGGCATTGATTCGGCTGACAGTATCAGCAGAGCAATGGCGGCAAGTACATCAATCAGGCGGTTCGCTTGGTTGAGAAAGTCGGGTTTTGCCCCAGATGTGCAAGCCAGGCTCTTGAACATGCCATTTGATGGCTCTTCTTTGTTCGGGAAAAAGGCGGATGACAGTTTAGAGAAACTGCAAACTTCAAAAGCAGCAGCAAAATCCCTAGGAGCTGCAATCCGTCAGACTCCTTTTCGTCCCACAGGAACCTCTGCGAGGGGCAAGTCCTTTCGCTTCTACTCCTCATTCGGAAGAGGTAGAGGACGACCGGCTCAAAGGGGTCAAAGAAGAACTACCCGAGGTGGACGGGGTAGATATTCTAAAGCCGCAGCAACAGCAGGTGCCTCTTTACCATCGGCATCTGCATCAGCCGCCCCAAAACCACTCTGAGGACTTCCCTCACAGGACACCTGTAGGAGGCAGGTTGACTCAACATCTGGCGGAATGGCAGGCTATCACGTCAGATGCTTGGGCATTGGAAACAGTTGCCCAAGGTTACTGCCTACCTTTCCTACGTATACCTCAGAGTCATCCACCGGAAATCAGCTCTCAGAAAGCTCCAGATCCGCTCCTCTTGCAGGAAATTATAGACCTGCTAGAGAAAGGTGCCATAGAACCGGTACCTGTAGCGGAGAGGAACAAGGGCTGGTACTCCCCTTACTTTCTCGTTCCAAAGAAAGACGGAGGACTGAGACCCATCTTGGACTTGCGAGAATTGAACAAATTCCTCAGAAAAGACAAATTCAAGATGGTCACTCTTTCTCAGATCCTCCAGGCCCTTCAGTTTCAGGACTGGTTGGTATCTCTGGACCTTCAGGACGCTTATTTCCATGTGCCTATCCATCTCAAACACAGGAAATACCTGAGGTTCGCAATTGGCAACTCTCACTATCAATTTCGAGTACTGCCTTTTGGGCTGACCTCCGCCCCGAGGGTCTTCACCAAGTTAATGTCGGTAGTGGCGGCAAGTCTAAGGAGGGAAGGGATTCACGTCTACCCCTACCTGGACGATTGGCTGATCAGGGCTGTTTCTCCGGAGCAAGCTCAGATCCAGCTAAATCACGTATGCTACTCCCTTCACAAGCTGGGCTTCTCCCTCAATTTAAAGAAGTCTCAAATGATACCATCGCAGAGACTCCAGTTCATAGGAGCGATCCTGGATACTTCCCTGGGAAAAGCCTCGCCACCAGAGGTGAGGGCTCAAGATATTCTACAGATGGTTACCAAGTTCCAACTTGCCCAACGTCTCCCAGCTTTCGACTTTTTGAGGTTGCTAGGCCTCATGGCATCCTGCATTTTCCTTGTGCCAGAGGCTCGCCTGAGAATGAGATCCCTCCAGTGGGCACTGAGGACTCAGTGGTCACAATTCTCAGGGAGAATGACAGATCTTCTTCAGGTTCCCGGCAGGGTGGCTCGAGACCTTCAGTGGTGGGCCTGTCAGGAGAACATTCTGAAAGGAGAACAGTTTTGGCAACCCTGGCCGGAGATAACAGTAGTCACGGATGCCTCACTCACGGGGTGGGGAGCCCACGCCAACGACTTGACCATCAACGGTCGTTGGTCTCCATCGGAGTCCAGACTACACATCAACCTGTTAGAGCTGAGAGCCATCAAACTTGCGTTGAAGGCTTTCCTGCCAGTTGTACAAGGGAAGAACGTCCTGATAATGACGGACAACACGGTGGCCATGCATTACCTCAACAAAAGAGGAGGCGTAGGATCACTACCCCTGTGCAGAGAGGCGATGCAGCTCTGGTTTTGGGCAATCCAAGAAGGAATCTCTCTATCGGCAGTTCACCTAGCCGGAGAGAAGAACTTGACAGCGGACGCTCTGAGCAGGCAGAACACAGTCTCTCACGAGTGGGAGCTAGCTCAGGAAGTCCTTCAAGAGATCTTCGCCCTTTGGGGAACCCCTCAGGTAGATCTGTTCGCCACCAGCCTAAACAGGAAATGCGACCTGTTCTGCTCAAGGGAATTTCCTCCGAGAGGAGCTCTGGGAGACGCGTTCATAGTGGACTGGGAGTTTCCGCTTCTGTACGCGTTCCCACCGGTCCCTGTCATTCCTCAAATGATCAGGAGGTTGAGAAGATTCCGGCGAACCATGATCCTAATTGCCCCGGATTGGGCCAGGAGAACGTGGTACCCGGACCTTCTAGACTTGTCCATCTGCCCTCCATTTCGACTTCCTCTCAGAGAGAACCTACTCTCACAGAAGGGAGGTCAGGTTCTCCATCCAGACATCAAAACCGTCAACCTTCACGCTTGGCTTCTGAACGGCTGAGGTACAAGGATTGGGACCTCCCTGATGATGTTATGGAGGTGTTGCTTTCGGCAAGGAGACCAGCAACAAAGTCTTTATACCGCTGCCGTTGGAACAGATTTTGCAGCTGGTGTAGAGAACAGAATATCGACCCATTTTCATGTGGTACACCAATGGTTTTGTCCTTCCTACTATATTTGGCAAATTCAGGCCTTCAAGTTGGCACCATTAAGGGCTATCTCGCAGCGCTATCTATCTTTAAGCGTACTGCGGAGGAACCATCCTATTTCAAATTACCCTTGGTAATACAGTTTCTAAAGGGGTTAACCAATGTTTATCCCCCAAGACCATTCCAAGTTCCCCTATGGGATTTAAACTTAGTATTAACTTTCCTGATGGGGACACCTTTCGAACCTCTCCATTCTTGTTCGTTAAGATTCCTTACCCTTAAGACTGTTTTATTAATAGCACTTACATCTGCTAGAAGGGTGAGCGAATTACAAGCTCTTTCTTGTAAACCCCCTCATACAATCTTTCACAAAGACAAAGTTGTCCTGCAAGTGAAGCCTAATTTCCTCCCAAAAGTAGTCTCTGAATTCCATATCTCTCAGAAGATTATCCTACCATCTTTCTATCCTCCTCCTCACCCGGGGAAAGAGGAAGAGAGGTTACACGGACTAGACCCTAGGAGGGTTTTAAGTTTTTACATTAGTAGACTAGCCAGGATAAGACAGGCAGACCAGCTGTTTGTAGGCTACGCAGGTCACAAGCTGGGGTTACCAATAACTAAGCAGACCATTTCCAGATGGATCATTCTAGCCATTCTGGAATGTTATAAATTGGCAGGGAAAGAGCCCCCTCAAAACCTTAGGGCTCATTCGACCAGAGGTATTGCAGCTTCATCGGCCCTCAAAAGAGGCGTGCCGATTAAAGACATATGTGCGGCCGCTACATGGTCGTCTGTCCATACCTTTACACGTTTTTACAATCTGGATTCCTCCTCTAGTCAAGAGACTAGGTTTGGAAGGGCTGTACTGCATTCTATTCACCAATAGAAGACAGCGTGAAGTCAGTACTCCCTCCTCCGAATATAGAATACTGCTATGGGAGCCTATCTAAGATGAGGAATACGTCGGAGGACACAATCCCTTCGAAGAACAAGTTACTTCTTACCTTGTAACGTTCTTTCGACGGGATGTTCCTCCGACGTATTCCTCATCGACCCTCCCATCCATCCCCGCAGTTTTACTTCCCTTGTTGTTGCAGCTTACGCTCCTTCAGGGTGATTAGTCTAGTCCAAACAGTAATACTGTGGGCTACAAAACGGAACTGAGCAACGGACGCTGCGCGCGGCCTTTGTAGGCAGGATGACGTCGAGCGTCGATACGGCGGCTGTCGAGGGTCATCGACTCGAGGGACGTCGACGCGCAGCGCCCTCTGGAGAAAAAATTTTCCGAGGCCAGCAGAGCTGGAAGGATATATCTAAGATGAGGAATACGTCGGAGGAACATCCCGTCGAAAGAACGTTACAAGGTAAGAAGTAACTTGTTCTTCTCTAAATCGACAAGTACCCATTTGGGATGGCACGCACACTACACCCTCAGGTGACTTAAATAGTTAAGACCCGGTGGGCATTAATATAACACTGGTGCATTTAGAGCAATACTGGGAGGGATGTCAAAGAAAAGGGTTATAGAATAAAACAAGAGATCACACAATTATTCTGAAGCGGTGAAGTACTTTTGACCCCCCCAATGCAAAGTAAGTTAACCCCTTCATGGAAGGAAAGGTAAAGCACAACGTCGGAGTAGTGTCATTCAGGGAGCCAGGCCACCCAATGTCAATTGGGCAAAAGTCTAGGTGAGCTGAAGCACTTCTTGCAGGTAGTAGAAGTCTTTGTAGAAAAAGTAGAATCGATGTAGGACCACAAGCTGGGAGGCTTGTGAGAGGTAGAAAATGCAAGCAACTCTACAGAAGTAACCAAGACGAGTCTCAACTGAGATCAAGTAAGGCTACAACAACGAGAGGTAAGTCTTCTCAAACTTTACAGTACCTTGGTTAGAATAAATGGCTCCAGCTGGCTTCTGTTCTGTGCAGCTCTGCAGATCCTTTTGTTCCTGGGCCTCGGTCGTGGGGACAAGAGGAAAGACTTCTGGGGACCCTTGCTCTGCAATGGGACGGTCAGCAGCCGAAAAGGACAAACGTCAATTCAGGGGCACTTTGTGGTTTCAGCTCCTCGCGTCTCTGCAAATGGCACCACTGCTGACTCTCGGATACCACTCTGGACTTTCCTCACATCTGGGGTCCAGCACTCTGTTGAGGTGGCTCAGGCTTGGTCAGTCCTGCTTACTGGGAGTCCGGAGGATCTAAAAGTGATGCACTCAGTTTGGTGTTCCTCTCCCTGGCACTTCGGTTCCAGCAGCAGTGGAAGTACACAGCCAGCTCAGAGATGATGTCCAAACGAGTTCATTTTGGAGTTTATTGGTCCCACCAACTCAAGGGGAGAAGTCGTCCTTGCAGGGCTTCGCTAGTCGCGAATTCGGAGCTTCAGCACAGCAGCAGGGCTTCACCAGGCAAACCAACAGTCCAGGAGTTGCAGCAGGCGTCTCTTCCAAGTTCTTCTTCGAAGTTCTTGGTCCAGCGGTTGACTCGGCCTTCCAAACCAAAAAACCTCGCCTTTTATGCAGGTTTCTCCCATTCATTCCAGCCTAGCTGTCAATCGCACAGCAGGGTGGCTGTCCTTGCCGAACAGCCAGACAGCCAATCACCTTTTGGTGCATTCCTGTAACTAGGGCTGTACCGAATAGCATATTTAGTATTCAGCCTAATACCGAATAGTTTGTCAACTATCCGGCCGAAGCCGAATAGCCGCTTTATTTAATAAACATGTTCCAAGCTTCAAAAATCAAACTTCAAAAACAAAAAAAAACTCTTTGAATGCATTCTATACTTTTATTTCTCTTCATTGAAATAAATGTAGCATCTTCATTTAAAGTATAAAAGCCAGAAAAAAAGCAGATTATACCAAAATGAAGGGTTCAAATGTACATGAGATTGTTGCATATTCAGTGCCAGTTGAAGTAGGATTATTCACAAATGCAAAAGGACTGCCTTAGTGAATCAGATGCATTGCATTCTCTATCCAGTTGCAAAGTCGATGCGGCCTACTTTCGAAACTTTTTTGCAGCTCACATAGAAATGTATTAAATGTTTTGTCGGCTCAGGCAGGACACAAGACGAGGTAATCTGACTCCATCTCACAACTATTCACCCCACTCAAACAAATGCTGCTCACTTTTCACTTATCGTAGCCACGCCTCGCCAATACACAAACATATGCAACTTATCATTCCTGATAAAATATCAGATGATGTTAAACTCAAGACCTTAAAGAAAGAAAAGGGACACTATGACGTACGCAATGGGAAGTGACATGACAGGAACTGAAAGTATCTATGCACAGTTCTTTCAGTTTGTCTTCCAACTGAAAAAAGTGCACATTGCATATAAACATTGGCCAAAAGAAAAGAATTTCCTGTATTGTTGCAGGCTAAGTATAAAAGATGAGCACCTTATATGTCTAAATCTGTAACAATACATGTTCTAAAGAGCAGATTACAATATAAGATATTTTTCAGCTGTGTGATAGCAATTTGTCTGGTCTAATTCTATTCAGTTTTTTAAACTGAAGTCTATATTTGCCTTTCTGAGTTCATGTTGCATTGTATTAAAATGAGAATGTCAAAGTATTCGGCAAGAGCCGAATAGCAGGAAACTATTTGGCTTTTTTTCAGCCGGAATTCAGCTGAATACTTACTCGAAGCCAAGTTCGGGACACCCCTACCTGTAACCAAGGGGATTGAGGACAGGGAGTTTTGAGCACCTCCCTAACTTACTGCCCTGCCAGACATACTGGAGCCAGAGGCGGGCTTCACTCGTTAATCCTGCCAAAGACAAAGCGAACAAAGAGACTGAACCTGGTTTGGCTTGCAGTAAATCTCAGGAAGGACCTTTCCAGCAAGAAATGGCAAAAAAAGAAGACCGGGGCCATTTTGAAAAAATGGGCACCCATGGATGCCTTACTGCAGCTGCGAACGCAGCCAGCTGTAAAAACACACAATGGTAGTAAAACGTAAACCACTGCCACCGGCCATTAATTGTAGAAAGGGGTAACATAAAAATGTTACATGATAAACTAGATAAAGCAGATACTAAGTAACCCCTCCAGCACCCTATGGTAAAATAGTGTGTGTTAGGTCTAGTAAGTTACAAATTGTAAGTAAGTCTATTTCACTTCACTGTTCTTGGAAACCGTAGTTTCACCAAGAGAAGGTATTTAAACCGTTGGGAAATCTAAATGACTCCCCTGTGCCACTGCACTGAACGTGCTCTGTGTCACAATGCAAAGATGATTCTTATGGCGTTTGTCAGACTCCAAAACGAAAAACACAGAAAACACATAATTAAAAGTACAAAGTCCTAAAGTTTAGCAAAAGAGCTGGGGATCTCTAAAGTGGGAGGAATTTAGCACTAAACTGAACATTCTTCCTAAAAGGCAAGGTGCTGGTTTTGGAAGCAAGACCATGCAGAGCAACAGAAGTTTGTATCCCAGATCTGCGCTTAGAAACCGAACTCTGGTATTAAGCGAGTTATACAAAACCAATTGAAATAAAATTAGTGCGCAGTATAAATATCCTTTTAACATAACTCATAAGACAAGTATTAACTTCAAGAATATTTTAGGTCTGTACAAGGCAGATCAGGAAAAGCAAAACCCAATGGTACACTATCTGTTATTCAAGGTAGGTAAACCCTATTGGTAAGCTTTTACTCATTTAGTTAAGAATACAAATGTACCAATACTTATTACTTTTCAGAAGGGGGTGGGGTATCACCATTCAAAGCAACTTACACACTTTTTAGAGGGCCAGAATGCAACTCAAATGTAAACATAAACTTAATTACACTTTGTAACTTCTTCTTTCACAGAGATGGTTACCACACAAGCATCTTTTAGCAAGAAAGTCATTGTACCCTTGTTGTACTTTAAGAGGGATTGTGTCTTGAAAGTCCTTTCCTAGTCAATAGCATGAGTTTTCTCAGAGGTAGAAGAGGGACACTAGTGGTCTAGGAGCCAGCTCTAGGCAGGCCAAGATAGGTTTCAGTTGCAGGAAAGTCAAAGTTCCAGAGGATAGCTTCTTAAACCAGTATTGGCTTCAAAGTTGGCTAGAAGCGTTCAGGTACTTCACAGAAGGCTCCCTATATGCGTTACAGCGTTGGGTGCGGTCAATGGATCAATCCCTCCTGAAAAGAGTAAGCTCCATCTCCTTTCGTCGGCCCACACTTTCTCGAATTTGAACTCGTAGGAAATTGAAATCAGGAATTAGTTGTATAATTGGCCCTGATTTGAGAAAGGCACATGTTGTGCTGAAACAAGTGTAATCAAAAAGGGCACCTTATTGTCATATGATTTTCAAACTTGTGTGTGTTTTGATTAAAAACACAAAATTTGATAATCAAATCACATACGATTGTGTGGCGCAGTCTTTTATGGTGTGAGGAAACATTGTTTTTATTCGTACTGCAACAAGAGGTATTGGTCTTTGCCTCTTTCTTTTCCTCACATCTCTGCAACACCTGAGAAATCGGAATTTTTGCATTAGGGCGCAGGTAGTTGGCATAATCAAAACCCCAACTTCTTTTTCATATGGCATTTATAACGCGCCTATACACCAGTGTTTCAATGCACGACGTGGCACGTGAGGGGGGAACAGAGGGAAGACCGAGACAATGATCTTACTAGGCCAGGTGACACTGAGATTGCGCAAGTGCATTGGAACAGGGAATGGGTAAAGTGCGGGGGTATGCCAGGGAGATATATACGGCCGTTAGCGGCCATGTAGTTCTGGTTAAGTTGCTCATTTTGTAGGAAGAGCACTTTTTGGGTGGTTTATAACTGCGCGCCCCCTGGACGAATCCACACCAAACTTAGCCAAAAAAAAAGTATATGCCCACTCTGCAAAGTTTGGTCCAGGCGGGGCAAAGTTATGGGGGGCTCCCAAAATTAGACTGGGGGAAAAAAACTTTGCTCACGCCTACAGCCAAAACCGCTGGATGGATTTTCAACAAATTTGCAGCAGGAGCAGCGGATTGGTTCCGAAAGGGTGCTTTTGTAAATTTGTTGAAAATCCGTCCAGTAGTTTTTTTTTAAAAACTAGTGATATCTATGTCCACTCCGCGGACACACTTCCCTGTTCGCTCCGCGGACAGGACACCGATTGGTTAATCGGCTTGCATCATGTCCGCGGACATGCAACGTGTTCGCTGATTGGATGGTGAAGTGCGTCAAATTTTTGGAAATGCCCGCCATCTTGGATTCGCGGACATCGCAGTAAAAACATATAAAAAAAAACACAATATTGCACTTGTCAAACTTATCAAATAATCTCTGAGGAGGTGAGGGGTGATGAGAATAGGATGGGCTATGGCTGCAAGAAGCAAAACGGGCGTTTTTTTGCGACTCAAGTCTGCAAACAGTTCGGATGTTCGTGGGCAGGCCTGTAAAGTTTGCGAACACCTGTAACAGCATTACAGGGTTGGTGAAATGACATTTTGCATGTATAGTTCTGACCTGATTCTGAGTGAGTTTGCAAAGTTTGGTGGGATTCTGTCAATGAAGTTTGTGATTTTCATCTTTGATGTCCTGGGTGTTAGTCTTTGCAGTGCATGGCGGTGGCGCGAGTTATGGTTGTTTAGCTTACCATAGCTTACAATCTGCACATCAGCTTCACATGGAATGTTATCTAAATGTTCAGCCACCAGCCACTGACAGATCGTTGGACTAGGCATATAGCCCATAGGCAGACGATTAAAAGTATACTGCCTTCCATTTCAAGAAAATGCAAATTGTTTCCGACATTCAACCGCGATCGGTACAGTGAAGGTGTTGGCCAAATCTAACGCTGCGTACCAGGTGCCTTCAAATTTCTGTATATTTTCAACCACTGTTACAGCATCAGGTACCGCATGCACCAATGGAGGAGTATATATGTTCAATTTGCGGTAATCAATCGTCATTGTGAAACTGTCTGGTTTTGACGGGCCAGATGGGATTGTTCCAAGCGTAATACACCTGCCTCAACATATCCTTTAATCGTTTCCGTAATTTCTTTTTGCCCGCCGGGTATCTGATATTGTTTCACAGATACTCGGAACCTGCACAGGGGGCATTTTCTACTGACCAACCACTACCGGTGTACAAGGGAAGGCACTCGCACCAAATCTTACCTCCCAATCCGATGGTTAACCCCTCGAGTATCAAATCCAATAATGTATTCAGCTAAGGGAACAATTAACACTTGATGAGCGTTTTTTTTTTTTTTTTTAAACTCTATTTCTCATTTTCAACAAGGTACAATAAAAATAGTTCGAGGGGATTGGGTCCTCCGACGTATTCCATATCTATGACATGTAATCACCACAGCTGTGCTGCTTCGGAAACTTTTTTCTGCGTCCTGCGTCGATGACGTCGATGCGCCGTCGTCGAGGGCCTCCTCCGACGTCATCCGATGTGATAAGTAGGACGCACGACGCCCGTAGCCTCAGTTCCGTTTTTTCCGCGAACGTGTTGCTTCGTGATTCTCGGTTCACGCCTCGACTCTTTGGAGTTCTGTTCTTCTCGGTTCTTCGAACCTGTTCGTTTTGTGTAAATCCTTTGACGATGTCTTCTACTTCGTCTTCGACCCCGCGTCCGGGTTTCAAGAAGTGCGGGGAGTGTGGGTCCAAGATGTCGGTGACGGACTCGCACGACGCCTGCCTCTGGTGCCTCGGGGAGGCCCACGACACGGATGACTGTATCGACTGCCAGTCGCTCACGTCCAAAGCCTTACGAGAACGTAAGAAGAAATTGTCGGTAGGTCGGGTGTCCAAGCCCAGGAAGTGGAAGTCTGCGGGGCTTTCGACGGATGATTCGAGGGGTGACTCTCCGCGTCATCGTCGGAAGTCTCGTGGGTCTCCTTCTAGGAGTAGGTCTCGCCACTCCTCAGCCTCTTCGAGGCGTTCTCGGAAGCGCCGACACCGGTCGTCTTCCAGGTCCTCCTCGGAGGACGCTGCCCGGCTCGTCGCTTACCCCACCAGCCGTGCGACGCCGGAGGAATGGGCTTCCTTCGGGAAGAAAATGCTAGCGATTCTTGAGTCGCAGGGTACTACGCCGTCCGCGCCCCCGAGTGGGGTCGGTCGTGTGAGGTCGAGAGACACCGCTCGCATGAGTGGTCGGCACGAGTCACGGGAGAGGTCCCGTCCGGACAAGGAGACTCGTTCTCGCCGTACCCGTTCCAGGTCCCGGTCCTCGACGCGTTAGAGACCGTGTGCACCTGTGAAGTCTTCGAGGAAGACATCGACGTCGAGGGCGTCGACAGGCTTTCTCGAGGCTCCGGCCTCGAGGAAGTCGTCGAGGCCGTCGACGCTCGGGTCGTCGAGGGACACGCTCGGGGCTCCGGCCTCGAGGGCTGTGTCGACGCCGCCGATGCTGGAGGCGCTGTGTCTGACGTCGACACCGATTTCCTCGGCGCCGATGCCGGTTCTCTCGGCGCCGATTCGCTCGACGCCATCGACGCCTTTCGTGTCGGAGGTACCCCGTGGCACGGGAGAACCCCCTAGGAAGGCTCTGGTTAAGAGCAAGCACTCTCGGGTGCCTTCTTTTCGCCACCTGGACTATATTTCAGAGGCGTATGAGGATTCTGATGGCCTGGTTCCTATTCTGGTTCCAGATGAAATTGTCTCGGGCCATAGTCAGTTTGACGATTTGAGACAGTCCCTGCATGATGCCAGTGGACTGGACACCTCTCCGGAGGTGGAGTTTTGTAGGCCTGAGCCTGGCTCTCATGCCGACTCTTCGTACCGGCGCCTTATGGCTAGGGTTGCTGAGTACTTGGGATGGTCTGCTCCCCCAGGGGAGTTTGTGCAGGATGATCTGACGGACATCCTTGATGTTGGTCCCCCAACTGACCCGGTACTGCCGTTCCATATGGCTTTACAGAGAAGGGTGGCGGCGGCTTGGACTGCTCCGGAGAGTCTCCCGGCGGTGGGCAGATCCTTGTCCCGAAAATACCGTCCAGCCAGTAGCGACCCCTGCTACTTGACCAGGCACCCCACTCCGGAGAGTCTGGTGGTGCAGGCGGCCACGGCCCCGGCAAAGCAGGCGTCGTACCCTACCATCCCTCCTGATAGGGACGACAAACGTTTTGATGGCTGGGCGAAGAAAGTGTTTTCTTCTGGTGGTATGGCGCTTCAGGCGGCCAACTCCATTTGTGCCTTGTCTCGTTTCACACACACTCTGTGGAACTGTGTTGCGTTGGCGGCTGAACATATTCCCGAAGGGGACGAACGGGATGGTTTCCTTGCTATGGTCCAGGATGGTAAGGATGCCATGTGTGAGTCCGTTCAGTCGGGTTTGGATTTAGCTGAATGCGTCAGTAGGTCCATGGCGGCGAGCACCGTGATACGCAGGTTTGCGTGGTTGCGGAAGTCGGGGTTTGCTCCTGATGTGCAGTCCCGGCTCCTCAACATGCCCTTTGACGGTGAACACCTTTTTGGCAGCAAGGCTGACGAGAGCCTTGAGAGGTTGCAGACCTCGAAAGCTGCAGCGAAGTCGTTGGGCGCTGCAGTTCGCCAACCTCCGCCTTTTCGTCCTAGGGGACAGCAGTGGAGGGGTGGTTCCTTTCGCTATTACTCATCCTTCAGTAAAGCGAGAGGAGCTGGCAGTCAAAGAGGCCATCGCAGGGGTACCAGAGGTGGACGACAGGGTACCCGTGGTGCCAAGGCCGCTCGGGCAGTTGCCTCTTTGCCCTCAGGTAACGCCGCAGCCGCTCCCACTCAGTCGTGAGGCCATGTCCCATGGTTCGCCGGTTGGGGGAAGGCTGGCGCAGCATCTTGTAGAGTGGCAAGCCATTACTTCAGATGTGTGGGTTCTGGAGATCATAACCCACGGCTACTGTCTTCCCTTTCGGCACAGGCCTCGCGACAATCCACCGGGGAACCTCTCTTTGCAGAGTCCGGATCCGCTCCTTGCGCAGGAAATTCAAGCCCTGCTGTAGTAAGGCGCCATAGAACTGGTGCCTGTAGCGGAGAGGAACAAGGGATGGTATTCCCCTTATTTTTTGATTTCGAAGAAAGACGGGGGATTGAGACCCATCATGGACTTGCGCGGTTTGAACAAACTCCTCAGGAAGGACAAGTTCAAGATGGTTACTCTCTCTCAAGTCCTCCAGGCCCTTCAGCTTCGGGACTGGTTGGTGTCACTCGACCTCAAGGATGCTTACTTCCATGTGCCGATCCATCCCAAGCACAGGAAGTACCTGAGGTTCGCGGTTGGCGACTCGCACTTTCAGTTTCGGGAGGGTTTTCACCAAGCTCATGGTGGTGGTGGTGGCAGCGCATCTCAGGAAAGGGGGGATTCACGTCTACCCCTACCTGGACGATTGGTTGATCAGGGGGGGCTCTCCCGAGCAAGTCCTGGATCATCTGTCCGTCACCTGCCGCTCCCTTCACAGGCTGGGCTTCTCCCTCAATTTAAAGAAGTCCCATTTGACGCCAACACAGCGGCTCCAGTACATCGGAGCGGTGCTCGACACTTCCCTGGGGCAGTGTTTTCCTCCCCAGGTGAGGGCTCTTCACATTCGGCAGATGGTGCACAAGTTTCAGCATGCCCAGACGCTCCCTGCGTTCGAGTTCTTGAGGTTGCTCGGCCTCGTGGCATCCTGCATTCTTCTGGTGCCAGAGGCTCGCCTGCGGATGAGATCTTTGCAGTGGGCACTCAAGACGCAATGGTCGCAGTCCTCCGGCAGGATGTCGGACCCGGTTCAGGTGCCGCCCTCGGTCGCCCGGGATCTTCTGTGGTGGGCCGTCGAAGGCAACTTGATGAAGGGGGCTCCATTTTGGCTTCCCTAGCCGGAGGTGACGGTCGTGACGGATGCATCCCTCACGGGATGGGGAGCTCATGCCAACGGGTTGACAGTCAGCGGTCGTTGGTCTCCGTCGGAGTCCAGACTCCATATCAATCTTTTGGAGCTGAGGGCCATCAGGCTAGCCCTGAAGGCTTTTCTGCCGACTGTGCGAGGATAGAGTGTCCTGATCCTGACGGACAATACAGTGGCCATGCACTACCTCAACAAAAAGGGGGGGGGCAGGGTCCCTTCCTCTGTGCAGGGAGGCGATGCAGCTCGAGTTCTGGGCCATCCAGCAGGAAGTTTCGATCTCGGCACTTCATCTGGCCGGAGACGAGAACGTGACAGCGGACGCTCTGAGCAGGCAGAGCGCAATCTCTCAAGAGTGGGAGGTGGCTCAGGAGATTCTCCTGGAGATCTTCGCCCTTTGGGGGACCCCTCAAGTGGATCTCTTCGCCTCCAGTGTCTACCGGAAGTGCGAAAGGTTTTGCTCGCGGGAATTTCCTCCAAAAGGAGCCTTAGGAGACGCGTTCGTGGTGGAGTGGTCATTCCCGCTGCTGTACGCGTTTCCTCCAGTCCCCGTCATCCCGCAAGTGCTGCGGAGGTTACGGAAGTTCGGTTCCCGGATGATCCTCATTGCCCCGGCGTGGGCTCGGAGGACGTGGTACCCGGACCTTCTCGACTTATCCATCTGCCCTCCACTTCGTCTTCCCTACCGAGACGATCTGCTCTCACGGGAGGGGGGTCAGGTTCTCCATCCAGAGGTCAGATCCCTCCACCTTCACGCTTGGCTTCTGAAAGGTTGAGGTATAAGGATTGGGACCTCCCTGAGGACGTGATGGAGGTGTTGCTTTCGGCCCGAAGGCCAGCAACGAAGTCTCTGTACCGTTGCCGTTGGCGTAAGTTCTGCGACTTGTGCAGTGTTCAGAATGTGGATCCTTTTGCATGTGACATTCCCATGGTTCTGTCCTTTTTACTTTCTTTGGCCCACAGGGGCTTGCAAGTGGGTACCGTTAATGGTTACCTGACGGCGCTGTCCATCTTTAAGCGCTCGTCTGAAGAGTGTTCTTACTTTAAAATCCCTTTGATTTCGCAGTTTCTGGAAGGGCTCACTAATGTGTTCCCTCCGTCACCTTTCCTGGTGCCCGGTTGGGATTTAAACCTTGTTCTTAAGTTTCTTATGGGTGCTCCGTTTGAGCCTTTACATTCTTGCCCTTTGAGGCTGTTAACTCTGAAAACTGTGTTTTTAGTTGCGGTTACTTCCGCTCGCAGAGTGAGTGAGTTACAGGCACTTTCAGTTAAGCCTCCCTTCACTGTATTTCACAAGGACAGGGTTGTCCTTAGAGTTCGTCGTCCTTTTTTTCCGAAGGTAGTGACGGAATTTCATTTGGCCCAGAAGGTTGTTCTTCCGGCATTCTATCCTCCTCCGCATCCTGGTAAGGAAGAGGAGAGGCTCCATAGGCTTGATCCTAGGAGAGCTTTAAGCTTTTATGTTTCACGCATGTCCCGGGTCAGAGTGGACGATCAACTCTTTATTGGTTACGCTGGTAAGCGTTTGGGGCAAGCTGTGACGAAACAGACTTTTGTCTCGCTGGATTATTTTGGCCATCTCGGAGTGCTACCGCTTGGCGGGTAAGGACCCACCGGCTGGCTTGCGGGCCCATTCTACCAGGGGTATGGCTGCGTCTACTGCCCTGCAGAGGGGTGTTCCTATTCGCAACATCTGTGATGCAGCCACCTGGGCTTCGGTACATACATTTGTACGTCACTATTCCCTCGATGCCATCCGAGCACAGGATCTGGCCTTTGCTCTGCTATTTGATTGGCTATTCTAAATCTTGATTCTAAATTCTTTCCCTCCTCCTTGCTCTGGTACTGCTTTGGGAGTCTGTCATAGATATGGAATACGTCGGAGGACCCAATCCCCTCGAAGAACAAGTTACTTTCTTACCTGGTAACGTTCTTTCGATGGGATGGTCCGACGACGTATTCCATATCGCTCCCGCCCTGCCTTCCCCGCGGCAGAATTTCTTTTGCGATTGCAGCTTACGTTCCGCAAGGCTTTGTGTCTGACTGGCAGTTGACTAGTGTCACACGTTCTGGGGGAAAAAACTACAACTGAGGCTACGGGCGTCGTGCGTCCTACTTATCACATCGGATGACGTCGGAGGAGGCCCTCGACGACGGCGCATCGACGTCATCGACGCAAGACGCCGAAAAAAGTTTCCGAAGCAGCACAGCTGTGGTGATTACATGTCATAGATATGGAATACGTCGTCGGACCATCCCATCGAAAGAACGTTACCAGGTAAGAAAGTAACTTGTTCATTGAACATCTCTGGTCATTGAATTGCAAAATACAGAACAGCAGAAAATAAATCGAAACAAAAATACCTTCAGCTTATCCCTCTGTAAATACCTCCCCTCTCGAGCTCTTCGCTCCTCTACCTCCAACTCACTCAGGGTCAGTCGAGAAACGAGCTGGGGTAGATCTGTTTTCGGCCGGGGCCTCCCTCTGGAACAGCCTCCCTGCCACTCTGAAACTTGAGGAGAACCATCTCCGGTTCCGGAAGCACCTCAAGACCTTCCTCTTTTCTTCTGCCTTCGCTCCCCCTCTCCCCTGCTGATCTGTTCTCTCTTGGCACTGTGCACCTGGCCAGCCTCTGTCTTTTGGGCCCAGGTACCTGCTTATCCTGCCACCCTCCCGCACTGCCTCCGGGCCACCCCTTGCACTGGGGTTAGTATCTGAACCCATACAGCCCCCCCTTTTTCTTCCTGCACTTATCAGACCTACCCTGTCTGCTGCCTTAAACCTAGCACTTGCAAATTGCTGGCTGCATTACCGCTGTTTGTTGTCTTTATTATTTATGATATACATAACCTCGTAATCCACCATATGAAAATGAAGACTAACCTAAAACAAAGTCAAATGTACCAAATAAATGACAACAAACAGGACCACACAAAACAACCACAAAGAACACTGACCCCCTCCCCTTATTATACCAATATCACTTGAAAAAACAAGAAGACCAATGCACTACACTGCTGAACCAAATCTAGCCTCAACCATAAAGGTCATTAAAGCTGCCCCACATGTCCTCATAAAGCAGGGAAACCCTTTATAAGAGTCTCTTTTCAATTGCCCAATTTTCAGATCAATTTCTTTCTTTTTGTACAGTGTCCTTAACACCCAGTCCTGTAATCATAAAATGTTTGCCTTTAAAATCTGCAAGGGTTTCCATGTACCAAGAGGCCTCCGCCCTGGTATCAGTTAAGGCTCGAACCTCCTGTGTATTACCCGAATGCCAAAACTATTTCAATTTTACATGAGGTAGCCTGTCTACCTTAACATGGGCGAGTTTGATCTTTATCCTATTCATCTTTAGAATATGATCTGTTCAATTCTCTCTTCACTATGGCACTAACCATCTTCCTTAAACCAGCATAAGTTGGTTGGTAAGGTATCGATATGGTGGAAGATTCCTCATCGCTCCCTTCTGGGGATAATCGAAAAGGATCTACCTCCTTTTTTGGTTTATGTAAATCTTGCCGTTTTCCTTGTTTGTAGCACTCCTTCCTGTCTAAACCTAGTTTTTTATTTATTTATTTTTTACAACAAATATGCTGCAATTTCTTCTTGTGGCACACTATCTTTCAACAAAGCCAGGAACATATCCTTCCTAGATACATGGGAATCTCGACTGTCCAATCTTTTACCAAGAGTGCGTTTTTCATTTCGCCCCGCCCTCTCCCGAGATTATTCTTGTGTTTTTTCCCATTCACCTAAATCTGCGAACTGTCTAATTGCATCAACCAAATCATCCGTAACCTTCCCCGTCATACCCACCAGCAGGGTCATTATAACGTCTTTATATGCGGGGGGGGCTGTCCGAACCAACGTGTTTCTGGCAGAAACAGACTAATTTACCAACCCCATATGTTCTGAAGTCTCGAGGTGAATCACCTCCTTCATAGCATGCTCTCTAATTCTCTGAATAGCTTCCATCAATGTGTACCCTTTTTTTTGTCATCGGTCAGCCAATCCGATGTAATCGGATATTTATGATTACAACCTTGCGCAGCCAATTGCAAAAGGGACAGTTGTCTATCGTCGCCATCATGAGGAGGACCAGCACGCAGGGTCTCCTGTATTTAGCAGAATTTGTCTTATCGACTAGAAGACCTGCAGCCCCTCCATCAAACATTCTGACCATCGAAGCCAGAAAGGATTCACCCGCCCTCTGTTCCCCCCCCCCCCCCCTAACTTCTTGTTGTGAATAATCTTCAAGGGTAGTCATGTCTACTACACCGCCTCCCGGATTCAATGGATGGCGACCCAATTTTCTGTGTATGACTGGATTAACTGTCACTTCTTTACATGCACGTTTAAGCTTTGTTACGGGATTTGGTTCAGAATCACTGCTAGTAGTAGTGCCATCAAAAATATCACCTGCAGGGGCAATCACAGTTGATACTTTACGCAAATTAACCGTACCTCTTCTCTTCTGACATTTATATCGAGTGACTCTTATCGCTGCTCGTTCAACCACTGCTTGATATTTATCTGCCTTTTCATGATATAACTTAATTTGAAGTTGTTGCATTAACACAATTTGTTTCTCAGCAGCCAATTCTTTTTCCAACTTTTGAACAGAATTTTGCATGTCTACATTCAATTGATGCATTTTTTTTAAATGCATGCAACAACATCCAGCCCTTCTCCCTGGAGCTGAACACTCCTTCCCCTTTTCCACTGGTACTAACTGTAAACATTTAATCAATTTATCTGGACTTGCCTCTCCTATACTAGTATCCCAGGTTTCACTCAATCCTGCACCACATGCTCAGGTTTGTGCGATTTTATCATAAGGGATTTTAGACCACATCGGGATAGTTGCATCTGGGCAATCTCTGCCAGCGGAGCCACCTTTTGTCCTAAAGAAGGAAGTCAGTGTAACAGAATGGATGTTTCACTTCAACACATGCACATTTACACAACATTTCTCAATGATTTTCTCTCGGAGGGGAGGTGGGGGGGGGGGATCTATTTTTATTTTTCCCCCCTACTGTTCGATGTCCAAAAACTTTAACTTTAATTTTATCAACAAGATCCTTTGGCATCCATATCAGCACAAAGACCCTGTTTACAGCGCCAAAATGTTTTGCGTCTTTTTAGCCCTGTGGGGAAAGCACTAACACTTGTCTCCCCGTGCCCCACAGCAAAAAAAAAGTAATTGGACTCAGACTAGTAGAAAGAATACACATACATTATATAAGATTATAAAACAATTGGCTCGTTATAGGCACTTTATTTATTTTTAAATGTTTTTATTGGCATTTATATATATATGTGTACATTAAAACCATCATGAGCATGGTGAGGATTGAATCACCTAGTACATATCATATATGCCATTTAAAGCATTGGTAAGATTAAACAATTAACAAACAACAATAGTAACACTTCCTGTCCGTATGTCCTCTGAGTTGTTGGGCTCCTCGTTTCCTATTCAAACCCTCGTCTCGGGTCTGATGTGGTCTGGCTGTTCTTAGTGGGGCGTGATGTGGGGGCGAGTAAGAGTTTAATATTGCAGTTTCTTGGTCGAACTTACATAGAGATTCAGAGGGGTAGATTCCAGGGGGCTTGTGGCTCGTTGAGAAAATCAAGTCTCTCAGAAGGGTCTTCCAGGACTCCAGTGCGGTGCTCGAGTCTTCTCCGCCTCGACGATTCCCCTCCTCCCACGCTCTGGTTTTCGCTGCCGTCCATCTTATCATCTCCTTAATCCAGGGTTCATGCCTGGGGCCAGTCGGGGATTTCCAGGCCATGGCAATTGTTCTCTTCGTGAGTATACATGCAATGTCCATAAACTTCACCGAGTGTTTGATTTTACTCGGCCTCAGATGGGTGCCCAGGAGGCATTACTTAGGTGTCCATTCGTATATCTCCAGCCCAGCCTTCCTGCAGGTCTGTTCAGCGGCGGACCAAAGTTTCTGTGCTTTAGGACAGGTTCAGAACATGTGGATCATGTCGGCATGATCGGAAGTGCACCATGGGCAGGTCGGGGCAACCTTGTCGGAGAACGTGGCTATCCTGTGTCGGGTCATGTAGGTTCTGTAGAGGACATTGAGCTGAATTAGCCTGAACCTCGCATTCCGGGATATCTCTTTCGGGTATGATAGGGCCCTCGACCATTCTCCCTCTGTGATTTCAGTCCCTAAGTCGGACTCCCATCTCTCTTTCAGACGTGCACTTCTTGGGTTGGACCTGTCATTTATTTGGGTGTATAACTTCGACGTCGGTTTCCAGCCGTCACTGACACCATACAGCTCCTGCACAAGGGGGTGTCTGTTCGGCTCCTCGGGCCATACATTCCATTTCTCTTTGGCAACGTGTCTCACCTTCTGGTACCATAAGAATTGTCCTGGGGCAAGTCCGTCTATCTGTTGCAGCGATTCAAATTCCCTAAATAGCCCTTCGGTAAACATGTCTCCCCATGTGTAGAGGCCAAAGTGCTCCCATCTCCTCATTGCCGGTAAGCCGCCGGGGGTTTTGCATATGTCTGCCAGCATGGGGATCTCAGGTGCGTATGAGTGCCGTAGCCCAAGCATAGAGGTGACTTTTGTCCATACCTGTCGCCCCAACTGTGCTATCATGGGTGGGTCAGGGGGCCCAACTTGCTTGTTCCATATTAGTTCCTTAGGGTGCATGGGTGAGGTTAGTTGGCGCAGGAGATTCGTCTCTGCTGAAGGGTCATCACATAACCATTTTGCGACATGAGTAAGTTGTGCCGCCAGGTAATATCTCTGGAAATCGGGCAGCTGGACGCCACCCTCGTCGTAGGGAAGTGTGAGGATGCTCAGCGTGAGCTTGTGCCTGGCTCGACCCCAAAGGAAGTCCCTGAGCAGGGATTCCAACTTCCTGAAGAAGGGTGGTGGAATATAGTATGTTATGTTAGTAAAATAATAGAGAAATCTAGGCAATATTATAATTTTGGATATGGATACTCTACCCATCACCGAAAGCGGCAATTTTGACCAGAATTTGATGGATCTGCGTACTCCGGACATGGCCACCTCCGTGTTGCATTCGTGGGTGGAGACTGGCGTGTGTTCGATGGTGAGGCCCAGGTAGCGAAACGCCTCCACTTGCCATTGGATCCCAATCTCAGGGAGTTCGTCTGTGCTTCTGCCTCTGAGTCCAGCTAAAGGGAAGGAACATGATTTCTGCCGGCTGAATTTTATCCCAGAGTATTTCGCAAAATTGTCTAGGATATCCAGAGCTGTAGGGGTGTTTCTTTGGGGGTCCCGTAGATATAAGAGGACATTGTCGGCGTATAGGGAGATGTTGTCGGTTCCACCCAGGCTGATACCTGCATCGAAAAGCTGTTTCCTGAAGTAGGTTGCCACCGGTTCCAGACCCAGGATGTACAGCATTGGCGAGAGGGGGCATCCCTGCCTAGTTCCCCTTTGGATGGCCCAAGCCTCTGATATCCTGCCCCCAGTCTTCACTCTCGCAACTGGGTTGTTGTAGAGCACCTCGATCCATCGAACAAAGTGTTCGCCGAGTCCAAATTCCCTCAGGGTCTCGATCAGCCACTCCCAGAAAATCGAATCGAAAGTCTTGATGGCATCTAGCGAGGGTACAGCCAGGTCTTCGGTGGATTCAGCCGTTTGTGTTATTACATGCTGGAGGCTTCTCAAGTTGGCCGTGGTGTTACGTCCTGGGACGAAGCCAGTTTGGTCTTCATGTACCAGGGATCCTGTTACTCTCGAAAGCCTTTTTGCCAGTATGGTCGTTAGTATTTTGCTGTCGTAATTCAGGAGCGCTAGTGGGCGGCATGAGTCAGTTTTCAGTTTTCGGGTGGTTTGCCAGGCTTAAGCATTGGGACTATAAGGGTCTCTCTCATGCTACTCAGTAATATTCCAGTTTCATATGCCTCTGCATAAACTTCTTGCAGTATGGGGGATAAGATCTCCTCATACGCCTTGTAGAACTCCGGGGTAAGGCCGTCTGTTCCAGGGGTTTTGCTCGTGGAGAGGGATCTGATCGCCTCGGATATGTCCTCGGGTGTGATGGGCTCTCCCAGCATGTTTCTCTGCTCCTGGTTCAATTTGGGTAGACCAACTTCCGCCAAGGTGTCTTTTATGTCTGCCTCGGGTATTCGGTTGGCATGGGCGTATAAATCGGCATAGAAGTCAGAGAAAGTGTTGTTTATTGCTTGCTGTGTCCTGTGGGCTATGCCATTGCTGTCCTTAATCACATTTAGTGCCATCCTCGGGTGTTCTTTCCTGCATAGCCAGGCTAGTATCCTACCTGGTTTGTCCGCTTCTTTGTGTGCCTTCACAGTTCGTGCAGAGAAGTCGAACTTTGAGAGCCTCTCCCATGCAATTCTACAGTCTTCTCTGATCCCCTCAGCATGGTTTCCGTCTCAATCGTTGGGGGGAGATTGTTTTCGAGGTGCTTGATCTTTTCCTCCTCAGTCTCTAGTTCCTGTCTCAATTGCCTCCTGATCCCACCTGGCTCGGCGATTACCTCTCCCCTCGTTACCACCTTCATTGCTTCCCAAAATGTGCTCCATTTGTCGACTGAACCCTTATTAAACTCTATATATTCCTCAAGCTTCTCAGCTAGGGTTTCTTTGAATGCAGGATCGGTCAAGGCCTCTATTGGCATGCGCCACATCGGGATAGGAGGTCTAGGGCCTCTCAGACAGAGTTGCAGTATCGGTGGGGAGTGATCCGATATTGATCTACCCAGGTAGTTCGCAGATTCAACCTGTGGGGTTAGCTCATTGTCTATGAAGAGATAGTCTATCCTGGTGTGGAGGTTATGAGGGGCCGAGTAAAATGAGTAGGATCTGTCGACTGGGTGCAGGCCTCGCCAGATGTAGATCATGTGTAAATCCTCCACAGCTCTGCGGAGGGCTTGGGAGGAAAGGTTGTTGGGTGTGCGTGGTGTGGTAGACCTGTCCAATTCAGCGTTCATGACACAATCAATATCCTCCCCATATTAGAGTGTGGTCTCTGTGGAGCATAATTTCGGCGCATAGCTTCTTGAGGTGGGAGGGTATACCGTACTGGGGGAAATATGAGTTCACTATGCATAGCCGAGTGTTCTCCAGCGTACCCCACGTTATCAGTTATCTGCCTTCGTTGTCTGTTTCTACCCCCAGTTGATGAAATGGGATGTCCGGGCTTACCCACGTGTACACTCCTCGTGCATATCTCAAATGGGACGAGCCATTCCCCTGGCCGCCCCAGTATTTTGTCAATTTATCCGCAGAGTCTGTGGAGAGGTGCGTTTCCTGCAGTAGGGCGAATGTTATCTTCTTCCTCTTCAGGTAGGAGTGTATCCGTTTTTTTCGGAGGTAGGATCCCATCCCTCTGACATTCCACGTGATCACCTTGGGTTTTGACGCCATTGTATATTTGTCAGTTATCGACAGGAATGCCCCATCTTTATTGCGGTTCGATCGTATGTTGTTGTGAGCCATGTCCCGTTCAGACTGTGAGGGGCGGTCTGTTTAGATATTCAATCTTGGATTCGTTTCGGTACAGTTGAGAGTTCTCAGAGGTAGGAGAGTTAAAACAATAACAACTTGAAAGAAACAATTATAACTGGTGCACTCAGCTCCTGTCACAACGGTGCAGTGCTCAGGTGCTCTCGCGCTGCCTGGCGCGAGTAGGTATGTGCTGGCAACTGGCCTGCACTGGTCCCTCGCGGGAAGGTGGTCTGTGTCCATGCATGGGAGATCCGGTGGGCCACGCAGTCGTTTAGCATTCTCATTTTGTAGTTTTGCTTCAGAGAGATCGGAGCTCTTTTACCGTTTCAGGTACATTGGGGGAGGGCGTGGGTGCCCAAGTCAGGGTATCCGTGCATCATCCCTGGCTGTCTTCATTATGTTTCCCGTGGGAAGAGTCGATGGGGACCTCGGCCAGGTTATGTTCCATCCACATAGTGGCCGCCACTGGTGTCTCTAGAAATACTGCCCTTCCCTTATAAATCACTTTCAGTCTGGAGAGGTAAAGCAGCATATATTTCAGATTTAGTTTCCTCAGTCTAGCCTTGATTGGGACGAAGGAATTCCTTGCTTTCTGAACCGACTGAGTGTAATCGGGGTATATGGTGATTTTTGAGTTGTCCCGCTCTATTTCTCCACCTTCTCTCGAATTTCAGGATTACCTCCCGGTCCCGGAAGTTGAGGACCTTCGCAATGATGGGGCGAGGGTAGGAGCCTGGGGGGGGGGGGGTTTCTTCTGGAGCAACCTGTGAGCCCTCTCTATGGCGAAGCCCTGGGAGAGGTTCGCCACCCCGATCTCCTGTTGTATTAAGGATTCCACGAAGGCCGTCGGGTCCATAGTCTGTCCCCTCCGGTACACCCAATATCCTAATGTTGTTGCACCTAGCGCGACCTTCCGCCTCTTCAGACCTAGCTTCCAGGAGGGACACCTTATTTTTGAGGACTGCGACCTCCGACTTTAGGGCCGCCATGTCATCAGCCATGTCCCTCTGGGAAGATTCAATGACGGTGACACTTTCCGTCAGGTTGCGGGAATCCTGTCTTATTAGTTGAATATCGGCTTTGACTTCGCCTATCTTCGATTCTATGGATGATCTTAGGGCTGCGATCGCCTCCAGTACCTGGTTGTGTCTGGTGTCTTCCACGGAGCTGTCTCGCGTTGCTGAGCCTATCGGTGTGGTCTGGGAGGCAGGATGAGACTTATATGTGACAAAAGGGTCCATGGTAGCGTTTTTGGCCTTATTTCTTGCGGCCGCCATAGTGGAGTGTCTTGGCCTTAGTGGGTGACACAAGAGGTCCGATGTCCTCTCGCAGGGTGGGTGAACGTGCAACTTATCACAGCTCGCCACTGCGTATCATTTAAGTGTGTTGTGCCGCCAGTCTTAGTGCACCCCTTGTGCCGGGTGTACAGGAGCTGTAGCTGTCCCGTAGTGAGGGCACACGGAACGTTGCGGCCTGAGTCTTTTAGGGTGTTGCCAAGATCCGCCCTACAGGCCTGCCCCTCAGATGGGGTAATAGTGGTAAAGTCGATGCTGGTTGCTGCGGGGCAGGTGGGTTGAGAAGGGCACCCCAGTGTGGCCTGTGAATGCTGGTTGGGGCAGGCGGCTAGGCCCTGTAGTCGATAAATGGGCTGTTGGGCTAAGGCCCGCAAAGTTAATGGAGTCGGCCTTCAAACGGAGCGAGCGGCTCCCGCAGCAGATCCGGTATGCGCTCCGGAGAAGGATCAGCTGGGACAGCTATCAGTGAGCGTGTAGGATGAAGGGGTCGAAAGGGGCCTGCGATCCACTCACTCCAGGCGAGGTGTCGTCCAGTCGATCCCGTGTAGAGAACCACAGGTCGCGGTCGCGATGAAGTCCATGTGAGTGGGCGGCCGTGCTCCCTGGCTGGTAAAGAGTCAGTCGGATGTGCCCCAGGCCAGGGCTTCGACAAGTGGTCCCCAGGGTCTGTGGAGCCGGTAGTGTCCGCTTCCGGCTAGTAGTGCTAGTTGCGCGCCAGCGCTGTCAGGCACGGGAGCACCGACTCTTGGCGCCCGGGTCGTCTAATGCGCGAGGCGGGCGCTTCCGAGATGTTGTCCTTCGGTCCCAGCAGAAGTTTCGTTGGACCTCGCGAGTCCGCTCCGAGGAACGGCGTGCACCCCTGGGCAGCGGCGGTCAGCAAGAGGAGCGCATGATCAGCCGGGCGGAGGTGCTGTTGGATCCCGGCCTCTCTGATCGCTCCGGAGTCACAGGCGCACTGCGTCCGCCATCTTGGAAGCCTACCTCGGGTGGCAGGGGCAGCCGGGCCGGATCGACTCAGCAAGTGCTCGGTCTCCGATTTTTGTCGGAGAAAGATGCGATACACAGATAATCACTTTGTGTAACTGCACCATGGAATGGGTGGTGCAGCTACGCTCGTAACGCCCAAAAAACAGGATCCGACTGCGCGGCCGGGCCGGAGCTCAAGGAAGCAACATCCTCACTCCATGCGCGTCAGGCCACGCCCCGGCCCTTTATTTTTACAATAGATGTGCGGTGTACCCACAATCCCTCATGCGTCAAGGTCCCTCAGATTGTTTTTTTCCTCCCAGATATTGGTCGCCTTTACGTGGAGCTCCTCGAGAGACATTGCAAATTAATTTACTCGACCTTTAGTCGTTATTTATTAATATCTATTTACATCATAAGATCCCTCCCTCGACGTAGCTGCGAGGCCTTTTCTCCGCCGAGTAAGAACTTCGACGGCGGGGACGAGACGGAGGAGATCCTTCGGCGCTGCCGAACACGTGGCCTGGCCTCGCCGGCCAAAGACAGTAGGGAGAGTGGGATTGTGGGACATATCTTGTTTCTCTCTAAGAATGCCTTTCCTTTTCCCCTCCCTTTCCCTCGGGGTTGTTATCACAGTGAAATATTTCCTCCGCTATGGAGAGGACACCCTTTTTAGTTTTTGCCCGCGTTGCAAGGGCAAGTTTACCTGGAAAGACGAGCATAAACGGTGTAACAGTTGTTTCACCCTCGACCACAAGGAAGACGGCTGCATGGCTTGTCAGCTTCTTAAGCCTAAGACTTTAAAGGACCGCAGGGTCAAAAGGTGGGCGGCCTACGCCATGTCGAGGTCCGATTCCTCACCCGCCGCCGCAGAAAGTGACGAGGAATGTGATAACCCGACATCTGTTGCGGAAGTTGTAGACCTCTCTAAGGAGCGCTCGCGCTCCTAGTCTGTCCCCGGCCCCGACAAGTTCTGCTCACGACCTGCTTATGGGGATGAACACCCCAGCGACACTGACGCACACAAAAAACACTCCTATAAACACATAACCCACGGCTCTTCTTCGTCAAAGACGAAGAAACCATCAGCACCAACGGAGACGCAGGTTCCACCGGTGTCCTCCTCAGACCCTAAGAGTCTTAAGCCCCCCTCGCAACCGCGACCAGCGACTGGGCTTCCCCCAGATAAGGGCGCTACCCGCAAACCGCCAGACGAAGCTCTCCGTCAGCGCCCGTCGCCATAGAACGCGCGACACCCGTAACGTCAATACCAGAGCCCGCCACAGACAGATTAGTCGAGAGTCTGGCGAGGATCGTTTCCGCCGATAGCCAGAAGCGGATGGCGAAAGATGCGCTGAATACCGCTCAGAAGGCTAGAGAAACGCCGAAAAGGCCTGAAGGAAGGCAGGAACTGCCCCCTTCATTTAAAGGGACTCCTAGCCTACCAGAAGGTTTTTCAGACGGCGACGGAGACCTTTCTTCGACGTTATGGGAGAGGTCAAAGTGTTTTCAGGCCAAAAACCCTTCCAATACCCCCCCACCCCCAGATCGCTCAGGGGTACCTCATGAGACCCTGGAGAGACTCTAGTTCTGTATGGAGAAGATGGAGAGGTTTATGGAGACTCAAAACCTACCACCACCCAAGAGGGCAAGAGAGGGACCTCAGATGGACCCCAGGGCAAAATTCCCTAGGTTGTTTAATCCCTCCCAAGTGGATGTAGATTTATATGACCTCACACCCCCACTTTCAGGAGGACGACACATTTTTAGGCAATGAAGAGGAACAAAACCTAGAGGAGGAGGGTTTTGAAGAAAATCCAGATATAGGTGGGGGGGGGGCTTCGGAGAAGACCCAGAGGAAGGTGCTTCACAGCCCTGGCAGTCCCCATCAGCGTTTCAGATCCGGATGCACTAAACCTGTCCCCTCCCGAGGACTCGCCTAATAGGAACATGTCACCTATAGACGATCAACCTACATTTAATGCACTACTACGCAAGGCAGCAGCGCATTTCGAACTAGACACTGGGGAGAGTTCTCCTGACATTGACTTTGTGGAGAAGGTAATCAAGGAGAAGCTCCCTGTCAGCCAAACCATTCCCCTCCTCGCCTCAGTAAGGAGGCAAATTATCCCTTTACTATCTACACCTGCCTTGGTCAGAGGGGTCAACCCGAGGATAGAAAAACTATTCAGTCCCTCTCCTTCAGACCCGTTGTACGTCAGGGGCCACTCCGTACCAGACTCCCTAGTGGTGACAAATACAAGGAAAAGAGCAGGGGTCCCGCTGTCTACCAGCGAAGCACCACCAGATAAAGAGGGTAAAAAATTGTATGCCCTGGGGAAAAGGATCACAGCGTCCACTGCTTTTTCCGCAAGGATTGCAAACAACAATTCCTTGCTAGCAAGTTACGCAGATGCACAATGGGGCAAGCTACGTAAGGACGCCGAGGAGGTACCAGAACCCCTACGTACACGCCTTCTAGCCACAATTACTGAAGGGACCCAAGTCAACCAAAGGATCGTGTAAAACACTCTGGATGCTGCAGAAACGGCTGGCCGTTCCCTAGTCCAAGGAATACTCCTCAAACGCCATGTCTGGCTGCGTAATTCGGGGTTTAAACCTGAAACACAAGCATCTCTAATCAACAAGCCTATAGAAGATGCCAACCTCTTTGGAAAGGCGGTTGATGAGGCACTAGAAACGGCAAAGAAAGAGTTTGACACCATCAAAACCCTAGACCATATTTCTAGGCCTCCTAACAAACGTGGCTATGGCAATAGCCGCTTTTTTCGAGGCCAACGCCAGCAGCAATACTCTTCAAAACAACTGGTCCTCTAACCAAGGCACCAGTGGCCAATACAACCAGAGAGGACAACGCCGTGGCAAAGGGAGAGGTCGGGGTTCCACCCCTAGAGGTTCCCAAGCCACCAACACCAAATGACTCGAAGATTCGGATCCCCTCCCATGCATCGCCGGTCGGGGGCCAGTTAACATCCTTTCTTCCAGCATGGGAGGGAATAACTTCAGACCGCTGGGTACTATCAACCATAGCCCGCAGCTACTGTATAGAATTTAACAGTTCCCCAACGTACAGACCCCCAAGGGGACAACGCATGACACCAGAACACCTCGCCATCCTTCTATAGGAAGTGGACCAGCTACTGGAAAAAGGAGCTATAGAGGTTGTGCTTCTATCTCAGGTAACGGAAGGTATTTATTCAGTGTACTTCGTTGTACCCAAAGAGGACTTAACCATGCGCCCTGTATTAGATCTGCGCCCAGCGAACAAATTTGTCAAACCTCAAATGTTTCGTATGGTGACCTTACAGGAAGTGATCCCCCTGCTATCACAAGGAGATTACATGACAACACTGGACATGAAAGATGCATACTTTCATATTTTAATGTTGCCAGCGCACAGAAAATACCTCAGGTTCATGATAGAGGGCAAACACTACCAGTTCAGAATGCTACCCTTCGGGATAGCATCAGCACCGAGGGTATTCACGAAAGTACTGGCAGTGGCAGCGGCCCACCTGCGCAGGTTGTCCATCCCATCCCAGTATACCCTTACTTCAGAACAGGGGATTCTTATGAAACATGGTTCTCAAATACCCAAATGACTGTAGACATTTTGTTCCAATCGGGCTTCTCCATCAACGAGAAGAAGCCCAGCCTAGACCCCAGCCAAGTCAAACCATTCCTAGGGGCTCTAATTCGAACAAAGGACAGCCTCGTCTTCCCCTCCAACGAGAGGGTCCAAAACATGCTGTTTCAGATCCCTCAATATGTAGCAGGTCAAGAGGTGACGGTACGCAAAGCAATGCGCTTGCTAGGAATGATGGCGTCATGTGTTTATTAGGTACCCCACGCGCGCCTGCGCCCAATGCAAGAGTGGCTCAACAGCCAGTGGTGTCAGGCCAGCGGACAATGGGACAATCTAGTGGTGGTCTCGCAGGCCTTGGTTCTCTCGCTACGGTGGTGGTCGAAGGAAAACCTGGTAATGGGGAAACCATTCGCCACCCCCGCAATGGAAGCTACTCTAACCACAGACGCATCCCTCACAGGATGGGGGGCTCACCTATCCCATCAGACTGCTCAGAGTTTGGACTCCGAGCGTAGCTTCCAAGCACATAAACTTACTGGAGCTACTTGCTGTGTTCAAGGCACTAAAAGCCTTCCAGGCACACCTACAAGGGAAAACAGTGATGGTCCTCACGGACAGCACCACAGCCATGTACTACCTCAACAAACAAGGGGGCACTCGCTCTCCAGGACTGTCCTAGCTGTCCCAGAACATCTGGAAGTGGGCTCTCAAACACATGTTCCTACTGTCACATGTACCAGGGGAACTCAATCTGCTAGCAGACGAACTAAGCAGAGACTTCCCTCATCCCTCAGAGTACGAATGACGCTTACACGAAGACAATCTTCGATGTTTTCACACAATGGGGATTCCCAGAAATAAACCTATTTGCAACCCTGGAGAACTCGCAATGCCTAGATTACGCCTCCAGGTACCCCCAGAACCAATCCAAGGGGAACGGCAATCAATTCCATGGTCAGGGAAATTTGTTTACGCACCCCCCGACTCCCCTTCTCAACAAGATTGTGCACAAGATGCACCAGGAACAAGTTACCATGATACTAGTGGCCCCTATGTGGGCCCGGCAGCCATGGTTCGCTCACCTGATGGAGATGTCTCCATCTCCTCCGGTGAAACTTCCCTGCCCGTACAACATGCTGTCACAGGACAAGGGCAGGACACTGCATCCATGCCCTCAGACCATGAATTTAGCAGCCTGGCTCCTGAGATCATAGAATTTGGACATTTACAACTCCCGCAGAGATGCATGGACATCCTCAGGGAGGCTAGAAAGCCTAACACTCGTCACTGTTATTCTAGCAAATGGAAGAGATTTGTCATCTGGTGTAGAGGAAGAAACATCAACCCTGTTGACTGCTCTCCCACACAAATTGTTCTGTACCTGACCCATTTACTGAACTCGGGTCTAGTATTCAATTCTATTAAAGGCCACTTAGCAGCACTTTCTGCATGCACCACTTCCCAGCTTAAGGTGTCATGGTGGAAAGTCCCAGTTATTAAACCCTTTATGGAGGGGGTAAAGAGAATACACCCTCCGATAGCAAACCCGGCTCCCGGCTGGGACCTAAATGTGGTACTTAGCAGGCTCATGGGCTCACCCTTTGAACCCATGCACAAGGCAACTCTTAAAGACCTCACTCTTAAGATCGCCTTCCTAATAGCTATCACCTCCATTAGGAGAGTAAGTGAACTACAGGCTCTTTCTGTTCTAGAACCCTTTGTAACGGTTCACAAAGATAAGGTGGTTCTACGCACACACCCAAGGTTTGCACCGAAATTCATCTCGCAATTCCATGTCAACCAGTCAATAGAACTACCAACGTTCTTTCAAAACCCTTCAAATTTGGGAGAAAAAAGCCTGCATACACTTAATGTGCGCAGAGCGGTCATGTTTTATATGGAAAGAACTAGACCACTGAGAAAGACTAATCAGTTCTTTCTTGTTGGCAGCAGGAAGAGAAGGAGAGGCAGTCTCAAAGTCCACTATATCTAGATGGATTGTTCAATGCATCACTCTGTTACACTCTTGCTAAGAGAGAACTACCCTTCAAGCCAAGAGCACACTCTACTCGAGGCACTGGGGCATCCATGGCATTCATTGCAAACGTTCCCCTTGAGTCCATTTGCAAAGCGGCAACCTGGAGTTCTGTACACACCTTTACAAAACACTACTGTCTAGATGTCCACTCTAGATCTGATTCCCAGGTGGGACAAGTAGTATTAAGACATCTTTTCTTTACTGTTCCTTCTCACAACCCACCTCCAACTCCGGGTACTGCTCGCTAGTCTATGCACAGCATGTGATTCTAAGCAGATTAACAAACATCAGAAGACAATGCATTACTTACCGTAAACGCATTTCTGATGGTTGTATCTGCTTAGATTCATATGCGCCCACCTTTCCTCCCCGCTTGGATGGAAGGAACATAGACATCTTTTTATATCTCTTTTCTGTACTCGCTCACGTCTAAAAGGCTCCCTCGGCGGAAAAAATACAAACAGAGGGACCTCGACGCGTGAGGGATTGTGGGTACACCACACGTCACTATAGAGATAGTGTTACAGACACGCCTTGTCGACGTCCCCTTTTCGACTACGAAAAACAAAATGCAATACTCCACAGTGACCACTGGATGTCGGACTATGCACAGCATGTGAATCTAAGCAGATACAACCATCAGAAATGCTTTTACGGTAAGTAATGCATTGTCATATAGGTTACATCACCAACAAACATGAGGCAGAAGAAAACTTCATCTTGGTCACCATCCAACACTGCTTAGTCCCTCAGCAGGTAGGCAAAGAGATCACTGCGTCCAACGGGTGCTGAAGCAGAGCGTCCTCCCTTTAAGCGAGACTGCATGAGCCAGGGGTCCAGATTCCAACTAACTTTCTCCATACAATGCTCTCTCCTTTATGGAGGCATTTCCCCGCCCTTTTGCGTTCTGCTATCGGCCGAAGAGGAGATCACAAGTCGAAGGGACAGAGGGTGGAAAAATCCAACGCCATTCTCTCTCGCATTCATTCCCAGACTCCTTATCATACACCTGCATTGTGCTCCGACTCCCTTTCTGTACTCTTACTTCAATGGACAATACAATAACCATTCTCCGCAGTAAGTCCACTCGAATAATATTTATATGACCTTGATCTGTTTTTACTGCTACTTGCTCATTCTGTGAGGCCCGCGGAAACGCAGACTTTATTACTGTGATGGAAGATGAGTGGTGTTCAAAAATGGCTGTGCATCGACGCCATGTTATTCTGGCTCGCATTTTTAACGCAAGCATTACACCAGGTGACCAGTGCAGTTTCTGATTCAGCCAGGAGTTCAGCAGGGGAGAGAAAGCAGAAGCAAAGAGGAAGGTTTTGAGGTGCTTCCGGAACCAGAGATGGTTCTCAAGTTTCAGGGAGGTTCCAAAGGGAGGCCCCAGCCGAAGTAAGATCTACCACCAATTTGTTGCTTGGAGAAGCGACTGACCAGGAGGGAGTTGGAGCCAGATGAGCCAAGAGCTTGAGAAGGAAGATATTTAGGAGGAGGGAGTTGAAGGTATTGAGGCTCAAGGCCCCAGGCCCCAGAAGGCCTTGTGGACAGTGCAGAAGTTTTTTAACTTAATTCTCGCAGCCACTGGGAGCCAGTGCAGAGATTTCAGTCCTGGAGAGATACGATCCCTGGGCTTGAGGCTGAGGACAAGTCTCTCAGTCCTGTTATGGATGAGTTGCAGAGGGCAGTGAGTAGAAGCAGGCCAATTTAGAAAGAGGCTGTTGCAGTAGTCCAACCTAGAGAAGAACCAGTACACTGGAGACGGTGAGCTTCTGCAGGAAGCAGAGAAAAGGAAGAATACCTCTGAGGTGCAGCTGGTAGTGTGACTTCTTAGAGACGTCAGAGATTTGAGGAGTGCGTGGAGTCAAAGATGACTGAGGTTTTTAGTCTTGCAGGTGGGAGTAGGAAGAGGGCCAAGAGAGGCCAGCCAGAGAGTGACGGGAAAGGAGGGAGCAGGTGTGCTGGTAGGAGAATCTTGGTCTTTTGGTCTTACTGGCATTAAGGCAGAGATCATTGGTGGCACACCACTCGTGGATAGCAGACAGTCAGAGATGAGAGAAGGGGAAGAAGTGGCGGAAGGTAGCCTGAAAATGAGTTGTCATCCGCATAGCACTGAATGTTGGGGCAGAGAGCGGCAATGCGGTGGGAAAGAAGTGCCAGGTATTGGTTGAACAGCTAGGGAGAGAGGTTGGACCCCTTGGGAACACCACAGGTAGAGATGGAGGAGAGGAAGGACCCAAGTTTGACCTCGGAGGGTCGATCAGAGAGGAAAGAGTTCAACCAAGCCAGTGCCTGATCAGTGATACCCAGGTTATCACAGAGTTGATTGAGCAGAATGGCATGGTTGACCGTCCAGTCAGGAAGATTTCTTGCCAATATGAAAATTCTAAACACAGCTGCTTAGACTTTGGTAATAAGTTTTATCCTAGACATAGTTGGTTAACGCTTAAACCGATGTCTGTTATTAATGTCATTCCAGCACACTACCTTATCAGATCGGGGCCATTGAGTGTTGAACACAATTTCTGTGAAGAAGATGAAACAAGTGAGTTTCAAGCAAACTGCTTAGGATCTAACTAGGTGCATAGTTAGGATAGGGTACATTACCTACAAAAGACACAGAAAAGGTAGGTTTATTCTTGAGCATAGGTAGTCAAGATGCCTTTTCATACTTAATTAAAATATGATCCTGATCAGTTAGTGATGTCATATTATCACACATGTTTAATCGAATTTGGTATTACATGTTCCATTACACTGATACTTTTGGATTTACACTTAAGTGTTAATTGCTCCGTCCTGATAACCTATTCGCAGCATGGAGACTATACATGTTGAAACTAGTGATGCTGAGACTTTGTTAGCGCCACCTCTCGAGCTCAACTGTGAAGACATCCATGTATCAAGATTGTCTCGACTAGAGATTGATTGTCCATTCACCTTGTGTATTTCTATAGATTGATTCTGATTTTTCTGATGTTGGGTTTATTGCTGGATGTGACCTTTGTGATTTGTTGATCATTTGTTCTATGTTTTTATGCTGCACTCTGCACTTTACTGCGCCAATTCATTATGATGAATGTTAATTTGTCATGTAATTTTGTTCTGATATTTGCACTTTGCCATTTAGGGTGCAAAGGGATATAAAATGAACACATGGTATGGTGTAGATGTGTCTGGGAACATGGTTGAAAGCTAGGAGGATTGCAATTTATTTAGTAATGCATTATATAATTTGAAATCCAAGAGTCGTACAGAATGTATCCTTCATCCAACTTTTGGTGTTTGCAGTTGGTTTCTGTTGGGTAAGAATTGGTGCAGTCACACTGTGTCAGAAAACGCAACACTTACCTGCTTGGTATTAGGTAACCCACCTTTTGGTATATGTCTGTACTACACAAGTTGGTAGTGTGACTGAGCAGCCAGACTTATCTCAAGAGGGGTACATGTGAGCTGTACAAATGAAATCCGCACATACAAGTAACACTTATACTCAAGGTCTCAGTTATAAATGGATTTAACATACATTTTGAAATAAGCCTTCTTTAAAAAGGCCATTGTAACAATGTAAGTAGGCTTTAAAATTATTTTTCAGACTCAAAACAAGTTGGTGGATAATCTTTTGATATGCTTCTTACACAATTTTTACACCCTGAGGTGGTTTCAATCACAATGACAGTAATGGTATTTATATATCCCACTAGTAAACCTTGCAGATTCTGAGGTTTGTAGAGAGGAAAGGATTGGGCAAGTAAAAAGGTTAGAACAGTTTCTCAGTAAATGTGAGCACACCTAAATCCTCCAATGAAGCATAGATGAGCCGTTTCCAGCAGTACCAGTACACAATTAGGCTACCACCTATGAGGGACGAACCATGTCAAAGTCAATGGAGTTGGAGTCTTCAGGTAGCCCGGACAGCCAAGAGTAATTTGGGGCAGTCTATGGATCTGATGTACTTCTTAGATCAAAGTTTAGAGAGGTTCAATAAAAATCACTGTAGGCAGGGAGTGGGATCCACTTGAAAAGAAGATAAGGCAATGCAATTTCCAAGTGAGAAAAGCGTGGCTACAGGCAGTAAGGTAAGTACCCCAAACCTAAACCGTATCTATGGTTAGAAGAGTGGTCCAACTGGATTCTGTCTTGCTACCAGACCCTTGTTCCTGAGCCTCAGTTGTGGCGACAAGAGGGAGGACGCCTGGAGGGCTCCTGCGGCAGTACTTGGGAAGTTGTCGGCAGCTACGGGCTCTTTCGGTTCAGTGGCCCTTTGCGGTTTCAGCACTTAGCAAACAGCACCGATGCGGAGCACTGATACTGGTTGGACTTTCTTCACTCCTTCGGTCCTGCACTCTGATGAGGGGACTCTGGGTCTGGCAGTCCTGCTTCTGGAGGGTCATTAGGAGGGTCCTGGAGCTTCTAGCCGGATTTGTTACCACTGTAGACGTTTCACTCGACTACGGACACTCAACCCCTTGCATTGGGCTTCAGAAGCAACAGAGGCACAGCAAGTCGGGACTACTGGTCCAGTGGAGTTCGTCTAGGGGTTAGTTGGTCCCACTAACCCAAGGGGAGAAGTTGTTCCGTCCGGAGCTTCTCTGTCGAGGTGCAGCAGCAGGGCTTCAACGGGCAATTCAAAGGTCCAGGAGGTTGCAGCAAGCTTCGTTCACGGTTTCTTTGTCAGGTCTTCCTTCCCAGTGGTCGACTCAGTCTTCAGTCCCAAAACCCTCACTATATATATATTTTTTTTTTTTTTTTTTTTTTAGCAGATTTCTTCCATTCATGCACAGCCTAGGCGGTCAATCACACAGCCAGCCAATCAGGACTAGTTGCATTCGGGTATTCCTAGAGACAAAGGACAGGGGAGATTCGGGACCCTCCCTCACATGCTGTCCTTCCAGGCACACTGGAGCGTGCTTCAGGGCTGAAGCCCGCCAAATGCAAGACAAAGGGCTCCAACCTGTCTCAACACACAGAGACCCAAGAAAGACATCACAAAAAGAAAATGGCAATAAAAGAAGATGAGGGCCATTTTGACACCATGATCACCCATGGGTGCTGTACTGCAGCTGAAGGTTCAGCCTGCGGTAGAAAAGCACAATAGCAGGAAAAAGTAAAACACTGCCACCAGCCGTTTAAAGTAGTGAGGGTAACATAAAAAAAGTTACATGAGAATGTAGGATAAGGGGCTACTAGTTAACCGCCCAGCACTCCACATAAGATGGTGTACACTGGACCTACAAAGAGAAGTCACTTTACTGTTCTTGAGAAATGTAGTTCACCCTAGAAAAGGTATTTAAACCTAATGAGAAATCTAAAGGATTTCTCAGTGACCCTACACTGAAGTTGCTATGCATCACCCTACAAAAAGCAGATGCCTATGGAGTTTGATTCCAAAAACAATGAAAACCCAGCATCCAAATCAGGTAAAATACATGAGTGAGAAAAAGGTCACACTCACTCCAGGGTTAACATTAAAAAGTCCCGAGTCCAGCAAACGAGCTGTGGGTCTAAGCTTGCAGGGGAATTATACAGAAATGAGAAACTCCCCTACAGCCCACCACCCCCCCCCCCACCCCTCCACCATTATGAAGGTTTAGGGGAATACCTTCCCTGCAATTCGTTTTGTTGTTGCTCGATGCCCTGGTTGAGAGCATCATCTAGCTTTTGCACAAGAGGTGAGAACAAGTAAATCGGGTCCCAGTATCATATAGTGATTGAGGTGGTTGGAGCTGTATTTAGGACTCCTGGAGCAGACTGATCTCTAACAAAGCTGCATAACAGATCTGTGAGTTGAAGCTGTCCAAGTTTAGCTGTTATAGATGACCAGGTATCATGGCAGAGACTTTGGGCAAGGAGGTTAAAGATAAAAGTAGAGCGCAGGATAAGACCTTGCACAGTAGGGATTTTTAAAAGATTGTCACTCGGACTACTTATGTACATTGTAGCAAGCTAATATAAACGGAAGGGCTTAGGAATCTATTTCCAATGAATGCTCTAAAGCACTTTTGAGATTCATGATCCCATCATTCAGAGGGTTGTTGCATGTTGGTTTGACTTCATATAAACCATGTTCTAAAGCCATTTAAATGATTTTTGTTTTGCAGGTGAGTTTATGCCATCAGAAAAAGTTCATGAAAATATTTTCAAGGGGAGTAAAAAAACCTTTATGAAGCCAAAGTATCCGGCGGTAACTCGGTACAACAAGAAACGTTCTGTCCAGCAGAAAGAAAAGATGACCAAACGGCTCCTGACAAAGGAATGGATACTGCGGAAGAAACTCGCTGCAAAGGGAATAGATTATGATTTTCCTGGATTTGTAAGTACATTAGAACTGTGGTGTTTGTTATAGAGACCAGTCGCTCAGCAGTTTAGGTAACATGTTTGTTAGTGTAACTGGTTTCTACTTTCTGCATACAATAAAAATATATCGCGAATAATGACTTATGTTGAACGGCACATTTTAAGAGTTAAACTGTTGCCACTAGTTTTGGCTTTCAGGCTCTGATGGAACTGTTGCAACACCACATAACTCAGATTGTCCCTTTAATTTCTGGGATATGTTACGGCAAGTTATTTTAATAGTCTTTCATACCATCGTAGTAGTCTTTGTTGGGTAAGATTTTCATATACATGATAAATCTTGCTGACTTGTGTCAACCCCAGAACATTTTGCTTGGACTTGGTAATTATTTTACCTTGTCCCAAGGTGAGTGGGAATCCCTTCCCCCCTCTCACCTAGTCTTTTACACTTTTTTTAATTTTTTTTTATGAGTGACCTTTTTATGTCTCTCCATGGTATATGAAGTTAGTTTCCTATAACGTTGGACTGACTGTAAGGTACAACGGCAGCACACAGCATTTTAAATACTGTGACTTCCTTTTAATTATTTCTTGGGTGAACTACTGTTCTCAAGAGGTAAAGTGGGATTCACATCACCTTTACATGTTATAAATTGAGCCAGCGCACCCCACCATATGTGGAGTGCTGTGAGGATACAATGTATCCTCTTTCTTACTTGGGAACATTTTTGTTACAACTGCAAGTTTACTTGAATGGCAGGTGGCAGTGGTTTTACCTTACTGACTTTTTTGTCTTATTACTTGCAGGCTGTTAAATCAGCCTCGGTAATGCACAGAAGGAACACTATTCTGCTAGAATGGTGGGAACACTATTCTGCTAGACTGGTGGACATCTTCTTTTTTCACCATTTCTCATTTGCTTGTTTCTGAGGTCTTCTCCTGCCATTCTAGGCGGGCATGACCTCGGTGGAAGGTTGGTCTCCGGCGGGAATCCTTTGTTTTCCACACCCAGGCTCCAGAGTGTCTGAGAAGGCAGTAAGGAAGGGAGGAGTCCAAAAATCTGCAACCCTTTGTATCTCAACTTGCCTGAAAGGAACCAAGTCCCAATGGGGGACTGGCTGTCCTAATTGGACAGCCACACCACTCCTTTCTGTAAACTGCAGGGGATTTTGCAGAAGTTGTGCTGTAGTTCCTGATAAATACTCCGATCCTGGAAGCGGCTAACAAGTCAATTACCATATTTGCGTGTAACTGATTGGAACAGCGCCGTGATGCCCAAGGGTTTTGTGCGCTTAACAAATGTAAAATAAAGTCGACCACTGGAGCTGAATCTGAAGAGGATGAAGAAAAGACCGCCAACTATTTCCAGCGACCGGAGAGCCTGCTGTGTAACCAGAGCCTAATGCAACCCAGCCTTCCAATCTACCTGGGGGTCCTAAAAACGACAACCCCTACCCAGACTGGTGAGATCCACAAGTCTCAGGAAGATGTGCATTTTGAGCCACCCCACAACGTGCTGTGACCTTTCTGGGCTGCAAACCACCAATACACTGGGACCTTGAGCCTGAGTGCGGTGCATAGTCTTAAGTCCGAATCCGTCCGAAATGTTGGTGGACTCCTGCTAGATCTCCAGGGACACAAATTGAACCCTGTAGTCCCCTAAACGGAGTGCAGGACCGAGAGAGTGAAGAGAATGTAACCAGCGATTTTAGTCTTCATCTGGCTGCTGTAAAAAGGTGCCAAATCCACAGAGCCGTGAGATCTGTGAATAAACCTTTGCTGGAAGCCTCTGCTGCTGCAAGTCCCCATCCAGTGTCCAGTTCTTTCCAGACCATGAATCCAGGGACCGGGTCCTGTGCTGCTGCATCCACCCAGAAGCTCTTCTTTTCTCCTATGGTTCTGTGTGGGCTTGGGTAATACTTGCCTTAAGCCTGGTGTGCATCCTTTGAGGCCGAGCGGGTGATTCGTGTGGTTGGGTGTTGGCCCATTCCACTTGCCCAGGCCTAGTGCTGGAACACTGTTAGGCAAGAATTGATGTAGTAACCCTGTGGGAGACTACACAACCCTTATCCTCTTGGTATTGGGTAACCCACCTTTTGGTATAGGCCTGTACTACACAAGTTGGTAGTTTGACTGAGCAGCCCGACCTCTCAAGAGGGGTAAATGTGAGCTGTAGCTATGAAATACACCAATACAAGTAGCCAAGTAACACTTAAAGGTTTTAGTTATAACTATGTATTTAGTTAACCGCAGTTTATAAATGAGCATTCTTTAAAAAGGGCAATGTATGTAACATCAAATATACTTTTCCAGAATCAACACAAAGTTACTAGATACTCATTACAAATTCTTCTTACACACTTCCTACACCCTGAGGTGACTTCACTAACTAGGACAGTAATGGCATTTATATATATTTATATATGGAGGCCAGGTGTTGCCTGTTTTGCTTGATTCTTCTACCCTGCTCCCCCCTCACCCCATTCAAGCCTACTTCTGCAGGAGTATCTCCTGATACATTCTGGTTTCACCATCACCGTCTTGTGGACAATGCTGGATTTGACTTTTATGGACTTCATTCATTCATGGTGCGTCACCCTTTCTCAACTCTCATGCTGAACTTCTTTTGCATCTTGTACTCATGGTGGCCCTGAATCATGCTGTTCCCATCTTCATCTTGTATCCTGGCTTGCAACATTGTGTTACTACTGACTTCTGCAATTGTTTTCACTCTGCCCTCTTGCTTCTCCACTCTTTTGACTGCTAACTCTCTGTTCTCTCCTCCTTTCCCTTCTCCCTTTTCCTATCTCCTCCCCTTACTTTCTTCTATGCACTTACTATATCAGAATTGTCCCTGGACCTAGCATGATGGCAACCTCGTCTGTCTCCTCCTACCTCCCCTTACTGGTTTTTTCCTCCCCAACCCCCCTCCAGCACTATCTGAAATGTCGTCCGGCCTAATATGATAGTCGCTTGTTTTGTTCCTCCCCTACCTTTCTGCACCCCTCTCCCTCACCTCTTGTTTTTTTTCTGGCTCTACCAGAAATGTCGCCAGGCCTAGTACGGTAGTCGCCTGTCTGTTTCCATTTCCTTCCCATTCTCCCCCTCCATTCCTTATCTATGTTTTAGCTCTTGCACTATCTGAAATGTCGTCAGGCCTAGTATGATAGATAATTTCACATCCTTACTGTTCATGGCCTGTAAGAATGTCAGTTTTTTCCCTTGTTCCCTCCCTTGCCTTGAAGCTTTGAAACGCATTGTGTATAGGCGCTATATAAATAAACTATCATATCATATAACTGGTATACTTTGGTAGATTCTGAGGTTAGCAGAAAGGAAAGGTTAAAGGAAGGAAGAAGGTTAATTGGGGTCTCGGAGCATGTGAGCCCTGTAAATCTTCCAATGAAAAAACCCTTCCCAGCAATTTTAGTTTAAAACCAATGCATCGCCTATGAGGGACAGTAACCATCAGTCAATGGAATAGAAGAGTCTGCAGGGAGCCAGGACAGCCAAAGTCAATTGGAGCAAAGTCTATGGAGCTGTGACACTTCTTAGATAGTAAAAGATTGAACTAAGTTAGTTGGAGGAAAAATTACTGTAGGGTCACAAGCTATGTAACTTGTGAAAGTTAGAGCTGAGATCAACTCTAGAAAAGCAGCTACTGCAAGTCTCAACTGAGAAGCGCAAGCTACAGACAATGAGGTAAGTAACCCAAAGTCACAACCGTACCTTTTGGTTAGAAGAAGAGGGTCCAGCTAGCTCCTGTCTGGTTGCAGCTATGCAGATGCTGTGTTCCTGGGCCTCAGTTGTGGGGACAAGAGGGAGGACGTCTGGGGACTCCTGCAGCAGCAATTCGATTATCGGCGGCAGCTATGGGCTCTTTTCAGATTAGCTGCACTTTGCAGTTTCAGCGCTCTGTAAACAGCACCACCACGGTTTGGCTTGCTTCACTCCTTCCTTAAGTCCTGCACTCTGCTGAGATGACTCAAGTTTGGGGCGTCGTGTTTCGGGAGGGTCCTCCGGAGACTCTGGAGCTTTTGGCCAGCTTACAGTCATTGCACTTGACTACGGATTTCTCGACCCCTGGCACTCGGTTTCTGCAGCAGCAAAGAAGTACAGCCAGTTGGGGAAGGTCTTCCAGTAAAGTTTGTCTCTGGGTTAGTTGGTCCCACTTACCCAAGGGAAGAAGTCGTCCCTTCCGGAGCTTCTCTTGTCCATTAGAAAAAGGAGTTTCTGCACAGCAGCAGGGCATCACCGGGCAATCCAAAGGTCCAGGAGGATACAGCAAGCTTCGTTCACGGTTTCTTTGTCGGGTTGTTCTTCCCAGTGGTGGACTGTCTTCAGTCCCAAAACCCTCGCCTTTTAAGCAGGTTTCTCCCATTCATGCACAGCCTAGCTGTCACTCAAACAGGGGGGCTGTCCTAAAAGGACAGCCAGCCAATCGGGACATGGTGCGCATCAGGCATTCGTAAAGACAAAGGAAGGGGGAGTTTCAGGGACCTCCCTCACTTCCTGCCCTTCCAGACACACTGGAGCCAGAGGCAGGTTTCAGTACTGAAGCCCGCCAAAGGCAAAACGAACAAAGGGCTCAAACCTAGCTTGACGTGTGAGTAAAACCCAAGAAAGACCTCCCAAACAGAAAATGGTGAAAAAAACCCAGGGCCATTTTGACAAAATGGTCACCCATGGGTGCTATACGGAATTGTACGATCGGACCGAAAAAAAAGGCCCAACCGTACAATAATTCCAAAAAAATGCTACCACCAAAGGTTCGAATACCAAAGGTTCAAACCTTTGGTGGTAGCATTGTAGGTAAGTATACAAAAAAAAAGACTGCAGGGCTATCCCCCCCAACACCCCGCTCACTATACTGTGTGGTATAGTAAGCAAGGGTTGTGGGGGAAACCCCTGCAGCTCCCGGAAAAGAGAAAAAAAGGACCCTGCAGCGCCGATTCCAGATCACGGAGGTGAAGGGGAACCGGCGTCGCCGAGACACAGCCTGAAGAAAAGGTAAGTAGGGTTTGTTTATGTTTGGGGTGTGGGGGGGGGGTGGTGTGGGGGGGGTGTTATGGGTGGGGATGTGGGTATGTAGGGGTTTTGAACGGGTGTTCGCATGGGAAATGTACAAACCTTTAGTGGTTCGAACATTTCACATGCAAACTTATCGGCCGCGGTCGGATCACGTACATCCGTGCTATACTGCAGCTGAGGATTCAGCCTGCGGTAGAAAAGCACAATGGTAGGAAACATTAAACCACTGCCACCAGCCATTTAAAGTAGTGAGGGTAACAAATGTTCTGGTGTTTGTCAAACTGCTTAAAATCACATGCTGTGCATAGTCCGACATCCAGTGCTAACCGCAGAGTATTGCATCTTGTCTTTGAGAATCGAAAGGGGACGTTGACATGGGCGTGCCTGTAACACTATCCCTACGTGACGTGTAGTGTACCCAAGATACCTCACGCATCGAGGTCCCTCAGATTGTTTTCTTCCACCGAGATAACTGCCCGCCCTCATGCAGAGTTCGTAAAGAACATTGCTATTGTCCAACGACCTTTGTTCGAATTATTCTATAAAAATATTTAGTATCACCCCTTCGTCCCTTGTCTCGACGGATGTTCCAGTTTCCGCCGAAGACCTGCGAGATTCGACGGAAGGTGATCCTGTTGGCCTTGCCGACCACATGGCCGGGCCTTTGCCGGCCTATACAGTAGGGAGAGTGGGGTCGGGGTGGACATTTATTTTTTTTTTTTTTTAGACTTTTATTTTTGCTGGCAGAGGCAAACACAAACAGACACATCAGAGGCATATGAATAAAGTTGTGGCTTGTACATACACATACAGAACACATTAGCAAAGATGCGGCGACAGTAAAAAAAGGGAGGAGCATATCACAGGTGGCCGAAACACGGAGTCTCTGACTGAGGGACTAGGAGGATTCATCCGTTGAAGTGTCATTTGAATTGAGCAAGTAACTGTTGAAGGCCGACCATATGTTACGAGGTCGAGAACGTACTGGGACCATACACAGAAACTCCTCCTCGCAGTTTCGGGACCACGTAAGCAAATTTAACCACTTTTGGAATGTAGGGGGAGAAGGGTTTTTCCAGTTTTGTAAAACACATTTCTTGGCAATGACACAGCTCACATTTAGGAACCTAACAGTGTCTCCAGCCCCCCCAGTCCGCCACACCCCAAACAGAACCCCCATTGGATCTGGGTCAACAACAGTATCAGTGATTGCGGACAGTGTCTCTATGATTTTACTCCAAAATGTCACCAGCTCCGGGCAGTCCCAGAACATATGCAGGTGGTCGGCACCCTCCGCACCGCAGCGGGGGCACAGTCTAGGATCAGAGCGGGCAAACCTCGAGATTCTACCTGGAGTTTAATATAACCGGTTGAGTAATTTATATTGTATGGTGCGGTAACGGAAGTTTAGGGACACCTTGCTAGTGAGAGAACACATCTTCTCCCACTGCTGATCTGTGAGATCCAGGTCTAGCTCGGAGGCCCAATCAGTACGAGCCCTGGATGGAGGGGGAGAAGCGGCGGACAGGAGGAGCTTGTACAGTGAAGAGACTACCCCGTGAGCACCACCCGAGTTAGCAATGTAAGCAATTCCAGGAGAGTCCTGGGGCTCAATGGGGAAGACAGGCCAGGCATTTCGAAAGGCGGCACGAAGTCTGTAGAACTGCAGAAGCTCCAGAACCGAGCCCGAGTGTCCCGGCCTCCACGTTTGCGGTGTTATGAACTGTCCCTCCGGATAGAAGTCAGTGAGGGCACGGTAGCCCAGGGCCTCCCAGTGTCGCGCCAGGGTGGTATCGTGTGTGGGTTCCAACCCGGGGAAGTTCCAGACGGGGAGCCATTTGTAATAGGGATGTTGCTCGTCGCAGGTTTCAAATATCTGGCCCCAAGCCTGCACCGTAGTCCGGACCGGGTCAATGGGCGAGTCTGGCACATACCGCCGGTCTAGAATCAGGGACATTACATCGGTGCCCGCTGCCGCCAGGACCTCTAGTTTGACGTGGGGACGGGGTGGAGGCCCCGGATACCAGTGGGATGCGTACTGCGCCTGCGAGGCAGTCCAATATCGCAACAGGTCCGGAGCTGTAAATTCCCCTTTGTCATAGGGTAATGACATAGCCGACCACTTTTTACGCACAGCACCCGAGTGCCATAGGAATTGAGCGAGCAGTTTGTGCAGGTTCAGGAAGTACTTTCTTCCTGGCCAGACGGGGACGTTACTAAATACATAAAGCAGCTTGGGGAGCAGTATCATTTTCACCAGCGAGAGTCTTCCGGCCAATGACAGTGGAAGAGCACGCCAGCGTGCAACCTTGGTCTCGGCCTGCTCAGCAACAGCCCGGTAATTGTCTGCCAGGAGTGAGTCCTTGGAGAGGGACACCTGAACCCCCAAGTACTTGATTCCATCCGGGGACCAGCGGAGCGGGTATTCGGTGGTGGGCTGTGTCGTGGAGCTGGTGAGGGGGAGGATCTCAGACTTAGTATAATTTATAGTAAACCCAGAGTACGTACCGATGCGGGTGATGTCACGCAGAATTGGGTCTAGGTGGGCCGTTGGGTCTCTTACAAAGAGCAATACATCATCCGCATAAAGCGAGATAATTTCAGGGGGGTCTTTCAGCCGCACCCCTTTGCGCGCATGTCTTTCCCGGACATAATCGGCCATCGGCTCTATGGCCAAGGCAAACAGAATCGGGGAGAATGGGCAACCCTGTCGAGTACCTCTGAAGAGGGGGAACAGACCGGATGTCTGGGAGTTAACTCGAACTCTGGCCACCGGTGAAGTGTATAGTAGCTGGATGTATGCTATCATTTTGGGTCCTATGCCCATATTCTCCAAAACCAACCAAGTATATTTCCACGACACCATGTCAAACGCCTTCTGCGCATCCAGTGTGACCGCAACCGCACTCACTCCCTGGTCAATGCGTGCCATTACATTAAACAGTCTTCTTATGTTATGGGATGTTGATCTCCCAGGGACGAACCCTGACTGATCGTCATGGACCATGTACGACATGACCGGGAGGAAGCGACTAGCAATCACCCTGGCAAAGATTTTGGTGTCCAGGTTCATTAGGGAGAGGGGCCTATATGATCCGCATTCGTTAGCAGGTTTACCAGGCTTAAGCAGGACAGTGATGACAGCCTCACGTAATGACGGGGGAAGGGAACCCAGCCGGAGTGACTCGTTCCAAACCTCCAGTAGTTTGGGTGCCAGAATGGCCACGTGCTCCTGATAAAACTCGGCTGTCAGCCCGTCCGGACCAGGTGCCTTCCCTTTAGGGAATTTAGATATAGCCTCAGTTATTTCGTCCAAACGGATGGGGGAATCTAATTGGTCTCTGGTTGCGGGAGAAATAATAGTCGTGGGGATCTGCTCGAGGAGGTTGCGCATTTGGACCTCGCTATGCTCGGGGGGCTGGGTGTATAATTCTGAATAGAAGTCCGTGAAGACCTCCAAAATACGCTGGTCAGACCACAGTTCCGACCCCCTGGGGTCCTTGATACAAGGTATCTGGGCTTGGCCCCACTCACCCCTGGCCAACGTCGCCAGCGTCCTGCCGGGCCTGTCTCCCTCCCCATATTTACGGGCAGCCTGCGGGCGACTAAAGTAGTGAACTTCCCTCGTAGCCTGTTCGTTAAAGAATTGGAGTTCCTCGCCGATCCGGGACAGAATGGCAGGGTCAACGGATGCAGGATAGGCACTCTCAAGTTCACGCAGCTTGGTTTCAGAGCGAGCAAGGGCAGCCCTAATGGCTTTGAGGGCTCCCGCCTCCCTGGCAATGGACATTCCTCTGATGAAGACTTTGAAAGCCTCCCACCGGACCCCCAGAGAGGTAGCCTGGGGTGTATTGAGCTCGAAATAAGATTGGATATCGGATAGAATGTCAGCCCTAAAGACTATGTCCTGTAAAGCCAAGGACTTGAAGCGCCATGTATTAATCGTGGGGGGGGGCCCACCCAAGTCGAGAGATAATCGGATCGGCGAGTGGTCCGATAGGGTGCGCGCCAGTATCTGAGTTTCTACCACCCTCCCCAGCAAGGCACTGGACAGGAGGAACATGTCAATTCTAGAAGAGCTATCATGGACCGAGGAATAGTGAGTATATTCACGCAGCTGCGGGTGCATTACCCGCCATGGGTCTTGGATGTCGAGGGTTGTGCTGCGCGCAAGGAGCCTGCGAGCTGCATTGGAAAGGAGCCTAGGGGCCAAGCCTGTTCGGTCCAGTGTGGTGTCTAATATGAAGTTCATGTCCCCCCCCCAGATGATCTGGACCCCGATGTATCCCAGCAATATGGAGGCCACCTGGTCAATAAAGTCGGGGGAGTCCACATTGGGGCCATATGTGTTAACTAGTAGATATTCCCTGTTGGCTATTGCGCAATGTAGGATAACGTATCTCCCCTCCGGGTCAATGTAGCTCTTATGGAGCACGAACTTGAGTGACCTATGGATCATCGTTAATACCCCTCTGGCACGGGTCGAGTAAGCGGTAGAATATCTGTGGGGGCCCCAAGAGGGTGCCATGCTCCTGGCCAGTCGGCCTTTACAGTGTTTCCTGCAAAAGCAGAATCTTACAGCCGTGCCTGTTGGCATAGGCCATGATCCTGCGCGTTTTAGTGTAGTTGCTTAAACCCCGGACATTCCAGGACATCACTATTGTGGACATTTCAAATGCCTAGGGTACATCCCACAGTCGCAGCCGGGACCACGTCCTAAGTGAGAAGAGTCCGCATAGGGGGTAGCCCTCCCACCACCGTCGCCGCAGTCCAAATGTGAGATTGAGCCTTCTCGGGTGTAGAAGACCCGATGTGATGCGGCCTGCCGGTCCGCCTCTGCCTTTTCCGATAACATTTCTCAAAACCCCAACAGTGCCGCCCCCCTCCCTCACTGCCCACCCCCAACTTGCAGTGTAAGTCCCCCACCCCCCCGTGCCAGTGCCATCAGTAAACCCAACTCTCCCCAAGAAGCAGAGGTCGGAGGGCGTAATCCAACCGGTATACGCCCCATTCAAAGCCCAACAGGGGCAAATAAGCAATGACAACCAACAAAACATAAACATTGCAATCGCAAGTAGGTGTGCTGTTGCCGTGTGGGCGGCTCTTAGAATAATATGTAGGGCAGCATGTGCTGCCTGATGTAGGTTCTGCTGCGGGCGGATCTCCAGATAGGTCTCCATATCTAGCCGAACGCTGCGGGCGAGACAAGACCAATAAGTAACTAGGGAACATGGCCGGCACAGCGCCCCGGAGGGCAGGAAAGGTGCCGTTGACCTCAGTGAGGTCTAGTCTCAGCCCCATCAAACGCCAGAGGAGCTTGGATCATTGAGGGTACAGTACGCTGTTGCCATAAACACGTCCCGAGTCTCGGATTCACTGGATCAATAAATGGGTTCCGGGTAGTGTCTCTCTGGATCACTCGGCCTCGGCAGGGGCTCCCGCCGGGTTGGGGAGCGGCAGATGTGCCTCAATGAATTTCACTGCCTCCTCCGGAACAGTGAAGAAGTACAGTTTGCCATTATAGGTAATCTTAAGACGTGCTGGGAAAAGAATGGCGTAGGGAACATTCCGCTCTCTAAGTAGCTTCTTGACTCCAATGAACTGGCGCCTCTCCTGCTGCACCGCTATTGAGAAGTCCAGAAAGATCCTTATAGTATGTGAGTCAAGGCGCAGGTCACCCTTCTCCCGCGACAGACGAAGGATAAGGTCTCTGTCCCGATAATTGAGGATCCTGGCTATTATGGGCCTAGGGATATCGCCCGGTTTGGGCCTTGGAGATAAGGCACGGTGAGCTCGCTCGACAGTGAAGTATGGTGACAGGGCCGGGTCACCCAGTAGATCTTTGAGCAAGGTTTCCACTGCATCTTCCATGCGCCCCTTAAGGGCATTTTCAGGGACCCCGATAATTCGTAGATTATTTCTGCGAGAACGGGATTCGAGGTCATCGCACTTCGCTCTCACACTACGCATGTCACGAGACAGGGAGGCAACAGTATCCTGCAGCACATGTATTTCGTCCTCATTTGCTGATATCCGATTCTCTGCATCCGTGATTCTGGTCCCCGCCTGATCCACCCGTGTTTTTAATGAAGCGACATTGGCGTTGATGTCGTCCAGCTTCTCGTGAAAGGAAGCAAAGTTTTTGGCCATCGACTCCATGAGTGTAGTCAGGTCCGGGGGAGAGGTCATGGGATGGTGGTCCGCTTCCCGCTCCTCCTGCATGGGTGATGCATGATCCTCCTCTCCCCTCGGGACGGCCCTGGCGAATCTATCCATAGCTCCCCCCCTGGAAGACCCCCTGGTCTTGTTAGGCATCGTGGATTCAAGCGTGGGAGTGGCGCTGAGCAAGGACCCGGTCGTTGAGGGAGAGAGCGTAGTCCAAAGGGTAATATGGCCAGGTAGAGGTGTCAGTATATCCCAGGCAGTGGTGGAAGTGTCAGCAGGGGGGGCACCCAGTGCAGGTGAGAGCAGCAGCCACCCCACAGTCACTGCACGGAATCAAAGCAGGGACCCGGGGTATGTGATGCTGCGCAGCTGAGGAGAAGGTATGGGCACCAGGGGCACGGGCCTGGCGTATGTCCACGCAGCACGCACTCCGGGGGGCGTAGTAGGCCCAAGGGCCTCAGGCAGACAGCGGGCCAGCAGCGCGGGTATCGCCGTAGCCCAGAGTGGGACCCCCCCCCTGCACCTCACCTCGATATGCCAGCGTCCACAGGTCGGCGGCTGGGGCCACAGCCGGGCAGGGGCCAGCAGCGAGTCGCAGTCGCGGCGCTGGGACCAGGGGGGGGGGGGGCGACCGCCGCCAGTCACCCAGCCGCGCGACCCGGATCGGGCCCAAGGCAGTCCAGCGGGCACCAGGAAAGGCGAGCGGGATCCTCAGGGTCTCGGGTGCCGAACGCCCCCGGCTCGGCGGCGATCCGCGGAAGGCAGCCCCGGCAGGCCGCCGACAACTTAATCCATGCAGGGGGGCAGCCGCGGCTCGCCCCGCAGCTCAAAGCCCCGACCGGGCCTCCGCTAGCCCAGCGGGGACCACAGGCAGGCGGGCGGCGCACCCAGGGGCAGCGCCCCGCGCCGCGCCGCAGAATTCAGCAGGCACCCAGAGGAGGAGGCAGGAAACCGGCGGATGCCGATGTCGCGAGGCCGCGGGCCGCCACAGTAGGGGGCTCGTCCGGAGGCCTCCCGACACCAAGAGAAGTCGGGACTTCGCAGGCAGCAGCACAGTGATGTAGGGCAGCGGCTCGGCCGAAATGTGGGTTGATTATTCCCCGTTGTTCGCAGATGGAAGCAGATGTCCGCCAGGCCCACACGGAGCTCGAAGGCTAAGCAGCCATCTTGGGCTGCTCCACAGCGCCACCCCGTGGACATTTATTTTTAAACTGAAAATGCTGTTCCCTTTCTTCCCTCTTTCCCAGTTGGTCTTAGTCACTCTGTATAACCTCAGCTAAGGAGAAGACTCCATTTAGATTTTGCCCTATTTGTAAGGACAAATTCCCGTGGAAGGACAAGCACAGACTGTGTAACCGGTGCTTGCCGCTCGATCATAGAGGAAGGGTGTGCGGCCTGTAAGCTCCTCCGTCCCAAGACTTTGAAGGAGCGTAGAGTACAACGGTGGGTGGCCTATGGTATGGCCAAGGCCAGGATTTCTCCCACACCACCGAATGTGACGACGAGAGTGACTATCGGGCCTCCGAACCGGAGGTTTGTTGACCTGCCGACGGAATGCTCTTGTTCATCGTCTGTCCCTGGCCCCGATAAGCACGATGTAAGCCCTGCTATGGGGAAGTCACACCCCGGTGACAAAGACGCATGTGCATGACACTAAGCACACAACCCCTAGCCTTATTTCGACTACGTCGAAAAAGACTTTGGCGGCAACAGGTGCGCCAGTACTTCCGGTGATACCCGCCGAACGACTAGTTCGGCAACCCTCCCCGCAGCTGCATGCCCGCCTAGCGACTGGGCAGTCCAAGACAAAGGGCGCTACCGCCCCCCCCCCTCCCCCTCAAACATATAGTTCTGTCGACAAGACCTTACCACCACTAAAAGTTACGGCACTGCTGGAATGCCCGATAAAGGCAAAGCATCGATTTCGCCGAAACAAACTCCCTTACAACCGTCAGATGTACCTACACGCCGCCCGACGGGTGAGGACGTCTAGTTCAGCCTGGCAAGGATTGTGGCTGCCGATTCCCATAAACGGCAGGCTAGGGACTCCGAGTCTCCGAAAGACCCAAAGATCCTCGGAGATCGAAGGATAGTGTTCAGAAGTCGAGGGAAGGGCACAGGGATACCCCACCTTCGTCGGCCCCGCCAGAGGATTTATCTGAGGGAGAGGAAGGACTTTCTTTGATGTTAAGGCACAGAGCTCTGTTTTTCAACGAAAGAGGGTGCTGGGGACACTTTTTCGACGGAAGACTATGGGAGAGACACCTTTCCACCCCTAGACCGTTATAGATCATCAGTCTGGACTAGGGAAAAGTTTGTTTCATGGGCAGAACAACCTACAGCACGCAGGCCAAGGGATGAAAGCCCAGCTAACCCTAGATCTAAATTTCCAAGGCTTTTTGACCCCTCTTTAGAAGAGGACATTTAAAATGATGACCTTACTGAAGAAAACATTCTACCAGTTAGGATACAGGAGAATCCTTTTTATAACGGGGACGAACATGAGCCCATTGGAGATGAGCCCATTGAGGATGATCCTATTGAAGGCTGGGGGAGGGGCCAGATGTGGGTGACCCCCAACCTTGACAGTCCCCAAAGCCACAAGACCCAGACCCAGATATTCTGGCCTTGGACTCTCCTCGGAATACCCCGACAAGAAATCCTTCTCCTATTGATCAATTAACATTTAATGTAATGCTACGTAAAGCAGCTGATCACTTTAAAATTGCCACTGAAGAGACCGCACCTGAAGCCGACTTTGTTAAGGATATACTCAGAGAAGCCGCCAACCAGCCAAACCATCCCTCTACTCAATTCAATAAAAAAACTGCTTGCTCCATCTTTATCTCTTATGAGGGGTGTAAACCCAAGAATTGAAAAACTTTTCCGCCCCTCTCCATCAGACCCTCTATAGATTAGGTCATTCCAGCCTGGATTCTTTGGTAGTCACTACCACACGAAAAAGAGCAGGGGTCCCTTTATCAACAGGCGAAGCTCCCCCTGACAAAGAAGGGAAAAGACTTTATGCCCTGGGTAAGAGGGTTACCACAGCGGCAGCATACTCCACACGTATCGCCAATAACACTACTCTATTATATACTAATTCTCAAAAACAGCACCACGGCCATGTACTATCTGAACAAACGGGGAGGAATTCAATCTCCAGTTCTGTCCAAACTGTCCCAGAACATTTGGAAGTGGGCTCTCAAACACAACATGTTCCTGTTACCACAACATGTTCCAGGGGAACTCAATCTTCTGGCAGACGTGCTCTGCAGAGACTTTCCGTTGCCCAGGGAGTACGAATGGCGATTACACAGACATCGTCGCCAATGTTTTCGCACAATGGGGTTTTCCAGAGATTGATCTGTTAGCAACCCTGGAAAACGTCCAATGCCAAGATTACGCCTCCATGTACCCCCAGAACCGATCCAAGGGGAACGGACTCTGGATAACCTGGTCAGGGAAATTTGTCTACACTCCCCCACTCCCCCGACTTCCCTTCTCAACAAGATTGTGCACAAAATGCACCAGGAACCAGTCACAATGATATTGGTGGCCCCCATGTGGGCCCGCCAACCCTGGTTCGCTCATCTGATGGAGATGTCCTTATCTCCTCCAATAAAACTACCTTGCCCATACAACATGTTGCAAGACAAAGGGGAGACACTTCACCCATGCCCGCAGACATTGAACTTAGCGGCCTGGCTCCTGAGGGCATAGAATTCGGACACCTGCAGCTCCCTCAAAGATGTATGGACATCCTCAGGGAGGCAAGGAAACCGAACACTAGCTATTGCTATTCTAGTAAATGGAAACTGTTTGTCATTTGGTGCAACTCAAAGAGCATCAACCCTATCGACTGCTCTCCCACTCACATTGTCCTATACCTAACTCACTGGACTCAGGCCTATTCTTCTCAATAAAGGTGCACCTAGCGAACACTTTCAGCATATACAACATCACAACAGAAATTGTCATGTTGGAGGATACCAGTGATTAAGGCTTTCATGGATGGGGTAAAAAGAATTCACCCTCCCATTTCTAACCCGGCTCCCGGATGGGACCTAAATGTGGTATTAACTAGGCTTATGGAAGCTTCTTCCGAGCCCATGCACAAAGCTAGTCTTAAGAACCTCACCCTCAAGACTGCTTTTTTAATAGCAATCACCTCCATTAGGTGGGTAAGTGAACTGCACTGACCACAAAAGTGATGGGTGGAAGGTTTTGAATGAATCTAAACCACTGGCAATTGCTCTGGGCAACCTTCCACACCACTGTTTTTTAGCCCATCTGCGCCATTGCAAAAGGGGACCAGCCATGTGCAAATCAGTCAGCAGCTGCCGCCACCGAAGGTAGCAGCCCAGCCCGAACTGCTAGGCCAGGTCCCCTCTGCACAGAAAACCAAGCAACCCCAGACAGGTTTCGGCCTTGTTGGACCTCCTCAGTGAGGTGCAGCCTGGTTCCCTGTGGCGCAGCGAGCAAGGGACCCACGTCTGGGCATACCCTCTCACAAGGAGAAACAAACTGACCACAAAAGTGATGGATGGAAGGTTTCGAATGAATCTAAACCACTGGCAATTGCTCTGGGCAACCTTCCACACCACCGTTTTTTAGCCCGTCTGCGCCATTGCAAAAGGGGACCAGCCATGTGCAGATCAGTCAGCAGCTGCCGCCACCGAAGGTAGCAGCCCAGCCCGAACTGCTAGGCAAGGTCCCCTCTGCACAGAAAACCAAGCAACCCCAGACATGATTCGGCCTTGTTGGACCTCCTCAGTGAGGTGCAGCCTGGTTCCCTGTGGCGCAGCGAGCAAGGGTAAGTGAACTGCAGGCACTCTCTATTCTAGATCCCTTCGTAACAGTTCACAAAGACAAGGTGGTTTTGCGCACTCACCTCAGATTTGCGCCTAAATTAATTTCCAAGTTCCATGTGAAACAATCAATAGAGCTACCAACTTTCTTTCAAAATCTTTCAAGCCTGGGAGAAAGAACCCTGCACACACTGGATGTACGCAGAGCTGTCATGTTCTCTATGGAAAGAACTTGTGTCATGATGCCTACTCCCGGAGAACCAGTCCAGGACCAGCGTCCCCGGAAGCAGACATGTTCCCGGGGAAAGGGCCAGCAACCCCTAGTTAGGGCCCCTTTGGACACTGTCCTGGCGCCTGGCTCATTTTGGACCTCAGTCCTGGCGCCATAGGTACCAGGCTCATAAAGGGAGTGTTTATGTGAACTTACCTGATGCAGACCGTGCTGCCAGATCCAGACCTCTTTGAGGCCTGAAAGGGACTATTTTACCTGTGGGACTATTTGCCACTCTGGCGTGGCCGGGGAAGAATACGTACCTGGAACTACTTTGGTGGCTATTTAAGCCACGCCCAGACAGCAGCTCACGCTTCGCGTTGTTCTGCACCTAGCAGCTGGACGCTCACCGTGTCTGCTCCTGCATCCTGACTCCAGCCACGCCCGCCTCCATCCTGGAACATCTGAAAGGAAAGAAGAGAAGGGAAAAGGTGAACAGAAGAACATTACCTGCTTCTACCCGGAGTCCGGAGTCATCACGCCGGCGATCCTAAGGGAAGACATTTATTTTAAAGACGCATCGCGTTGCTCGCTGCAGCGCCGCGTTCCACTCACCTGTTCACGAGGCATCTCGTGCTCCTTAGCGACCATCTGCACGATCCGCCGCATACCTTCGCCCAAGGGGGAAGAGAAGAACAAAAGGTGAGCAAAAGGAACATATTGAGGGAAGCCAGATTTTCGCCATAAGACTTACCTGATTATTGTTGGGAGAATCTTTCCTCATCTCGGGTCGGCGCCGCTTCTTCAGCAGTACCGTACCCCGGCCCCTATGGGGAAAAAAGACACACGCATCAGTGGGTGAATATAAGGACATTAAAGGAACCACCCGTCATAAACTCACCTGAGTTAACCTTCGGCGAATTGTTTCCTCTACGCGAAATCTTCACTCGGCACCTGTGATAAAAGACAGACTACTGAATATAAAGGCAAATAGAAAAGGAGACCAACTCTTGAACTTTTACAACACTATACTTAATCTTGCCAGGAAAGTCAAGTAAGCATGGATCCTCACCAATCCGAACACCAGTGAAGTAACTGGATATAATCGCACCCCTGCACCAGAAGCAGGATGGAGAGCTTGTGCTTTCACACCTTAAGGTGAGGGTTAACGGGGAATTTCGGAGGTGGTCTGAGGAGAGGGAAGTGGGAGGCCGACGCGCTACTCCGCAGGTAGTTAATCCCCTTTCTCTATCTGCAGAAGGATTCTCCTGCGAGTCAGACAAGCGAGATTTGGGGGTCCTGTCCAGTCGGTCTTCCGAGTTCTGCGCATCACCTTAGAAGAGGCCGCAGCAGTCCAGACCTGGTCAGCGTCTCAGTGGGAGTCAGGTGAGCGTTACAACTCGTCCACTAAGAAAGACTAATCAGTTTTTCGTGTCAGTGGCCACAGGAAAAGGAGATGCAGTCTCCAAATCCACTTTTTCTAGATGGATTGTCAATTGCATTACACTCTATCATCTTGCGAAGAGAGAACTGCCCTTCAAGCTTGGAGCACATTCCACTTGAGGCACTGGGGCGTCTATAGCATTGATTGCAAATGTTCCCCTTGAATCGATTTGCAAAGCGGCAACCTGGAGTTCTGTACACACCTTTACAAAACACTATTGCCTAGACACTCATTCTAGGTCTGTTTCTCAGGTGGGACAGGCAGTACGAAGACATCTTTTCACTATTGTTCCTTCTCACAACCCACCTCCAACTCCGGGTACTGCTCGCTAGTCTATGCACAGCATGTGATTCTAAGCAGATTGACAAACATCAGAAGACATGCATTACTTACCGTAAAAGCATTTCTGATGGATGTATCTGCTTAGATTCACATGCGCTCACCCTTCTTCCCCGCTTGGATGGAAGGAACATAGACGTCTTACTACTTTCTCTCTCTTTTCTGTAATCACTCACGATAGTCATAAGGCTCCCTCTTGGCAGAAAAAATACAATCTGAGGGACCTCGATGCATGAGGGATCTTGGGTACACTACACGTCACATAGGGATAGTATTACCCCGCACGCCCATGTCGACGTCCCCTTTCGATTCTCAAAAGACGAGATGCAGTACTCCACGGTTACCTCTGGATGTCGGACTATGCACAGCATGTGAATCTAAGCAGATACAACCATCAGAAATGCTTTTACGGTAAGTAATGCATGTCTTACATGAGTAGATAAGGGGCTACTAAGTAACCCCCATTACCCCACATACAATGGTGTGTGCTGGACCCACAAAGAGAAAATGTAAGTAAAGTCAATTTCACTTTACTATTCTTGGGAACAGTAGTTCACAAAAGAAAAGGTATTTAAACCTTATGATAAATCTAGGATGTCTGACACTGCACTGAAGGTGCAGTGTCGCCATACAAAATATAGAGGACTATGGAGTTTGTCAGACTCCAAAAACAAAGGAAACGCATAATCCAAATCGGGTTAAAACACATGAAAGGGTGAGGAAAAAAGGCCTCGCTCACTCCAGGGTAAAAATGTAAAGCCCTAAAGTCCAGAAAAAGAGCTGGGGGTCTTTAAGGTTGAAGGGAATTAGCCCAGAAATACGAATTCTTCCAACAACCATTTTAAAGCACCATCGCACTCTTCCCTTCTCCCTCCCTGCACCACCCTCCCCAGCTTGTATTGGATAGGAGCGGGTCACGGGACCCGGAAAGAAAAGCCATAAGCTGAAGCTTCTGGGCATCCTTGCCCAGGCAACCTGGTAAGGCAAAGGGCCACCTTCCTTGGCCACCTTTCACACGTGTTTGCCTGTTTGCCCTGGATGACCCAGCTCCTGCCAAGCCTCACATCTTGTCTGCTCCGACAATTGGTTGGGAGACGTTTTTTATTTAAGTAGCGTTGTAGGCTTGCATTTCGAATGTTTTCTGTCTTGTGCCACTCGTTTGCATTTGTTTCCACAGGGATAGTGATTTTCTCCAGCATTGGATCTTTCATGGATTCACATGCTTAGAATATTCCCCGTCGTCAGACTGGGAACCCTCGGTACATTTTATAAGGCCGTTTTTCCCTAGGAAAACTTGGACACTTTTGTGTCCTACCCACGTCGTTTCTGAGGCTCTCCACGCATGCCCCAATAGGACGTGGCCGTATAAATGCCCCGCCCCCGCGGCTCCCTTCAGATTTCAACCGTCTTCCAAAGCAGTGGGATCACCTCGCGTCATCTATTGTTTTGTCAAGGTTGTTCGTGGTATTTTTCCTAATGTCTGGAAAAGCTCTGTTCCGCCTGTGCGCTGCGTGCGGGCTAAAGAAGTGTATGAGGGAGATGGACATATGGACTGCATATATTGTCTACACGCTCACCATTCGGCAGACAAGTGCGACATATGTAAGGGCTTCTTCCAAAAGACTCTTAAAGAACGGATTCGGCGGTTAGTGGCCTGGTTGAGCGATGGAGTGGGTGCGTACCCACCTTCGGAGGTAGGCTCCACGCGCAGCGTGGCCTCGGCATCAAAATCCTCAGGGGCTCCCCGCTGTTCGGCATCGGCCGAACCCCCGGTGAAGAAACCATGCCCGGCGGCGAAAGGGTCGTCGGGAAGCCATTCCGCAAGGGAGTCTTCGCTGAAGAAAACCTCATCATCACCATCGTCTAAGAAGGAGAGAAAGGAGAAGTCGAAATCCTCCTCCTCAGTTGATCACAATAGATCATCCTCGAGTAGAGAGTCTGAGAAGCACAGGTCAAGTTCAAAAAAGGCGAGAACGCCTCAGGGAACTGCGCAGGCACCACCGTCCTCGACGGCGGGGAGATCGTAGACTCCCTCGCTACCAATGACTATGTTGGTTTCGTTGATTGTTATGCCACAGGTAGTGGCTACGACGACGGCTGGCCCAACCTTGGCCTCGTCGACGGAGATCCTGCAAGAAGCCTTGCGACTGGAGGTATTCGACCCGGTTTTACCGGAGTCTGTGCTGCAGCAAGAGGCGGCCTTGTCGGTGTCCTCTGTGGAAGAGGAGTGTGAGAGGATAGCTGGACCTGCAGAGCTCGGGTTACAAGGAGTTAGCAGGTTAACTCTTTCCAGTGGGATTAATATTCCAGTTACAACCCCTCTTCTTAACCCGCAGTCTGTTCTGTCACTAGAAGTTCTATCCACATTGCAGACCTTGTTAAAGAAATTGGGCGAAAGATTACCTCAGGTGGCAACTCCGACCAAATCGACCGTTGACGAACCTGGCCCTTCCCGTCAGACAACTCCGATGTTGACAGCTGTACCGACGCGCGAGGGCCTCGCAGGTGCATGCCAGGAGGAAGAGGAGCTGTCAGACTCAGGAGGGTCCTTATCGGATGTTTTTTGTCCCCCTCTACGGATCCAACCTGGAAGTCAGAGGCAGAATTCGAACCCCCAAGGAGCACCGCTCAACCGTCCCCCCCCCCCCCCCCCGACCCCCCCAGATGACATTGGGTCAATTCACGCCATGATGAGCAAAGAGTGTACCAAGTTCGGATTAGCTCAGGAGGAAGAGAAAAAAGACTGTTTTCTATTCGACCACATGGGGAAGAGAAGGTCTGTTTTCTCGGTGCCCATCCTGGATCATGTGTGGCAAGAGGGTTTACAGACGATGCGGCATCCTTTCTCGGAGCCCGCAATTAAAGGTAGGCTGGAGAAGAAATTTAAGGCTCCTGAATCCACCCCCAAGTGTATCCTCCCAACCAGCCCCAGACTCGGTAGTGTCAGCTGCTGCGGCGAGAAAAGCTAGGTCCCAGCACAAATGCTCGACCCCCACCCCCTGGAGAACAAGGCCAGAAGACAGGATGCCTTTGGCAAGAAGGTGTTGTCGGTGGGGGCGACGACAGTGAAGGCCGCCAACTCTCTGGCTATAATGCCCAGATATGATAGAGATGTGGCACCGGTTGGCACCTATACTTGAACATCTTCCAGAAGAACATAGGAAGGCGGCGATGTTACTCGTCCGAGAAGGTGAGGCCTCAAATCATTCTATTAACATCGCTGTGGACCTCGCAGAATCGGGATTTAAACAAGTCAACAACGGGGTGGTTCTACAGAGGCAAGTGTGGCTAAAATGCACCAACTTTAGACCTGAGGTGCAATACAAGGTGCTGGATATGCCCTTTGAGGGAGACCTTCTGTTCGGCGAAAAGGTGGATGAGGCCTTAAAGGGCATGAAGGAGGACTCTGACACGGCACGCTCTTTGGGTGCCCTCCAGAGTGGAAAGAATTTTTGTTCTTTTCGCCCCTTTAGGGGAGCATCAGGGAACTCCTGATTCTCAGCATCAAGAGACAGGCCTTTCAATAGGCCGCCGTATTCGTCGCAGGGCTACAGGCGGGCCTCGCAAGCGGCGAAGCGACGCCAAGACTACCAGACATCCAGGAAGAAGACTGCCTACTCGTCGTCGAGAGATAAGCCCAAAGACCAACAATGACGGGCGTCAGAACGTCCTGGGAGGCAGGGTATCGCATTGTGTCGACGAATGGGAGCAAATAGCCACAGATCAGTGGGTGCAGGACGCCGTAAGGCTTGGGCACTCCCTGCAATTCAAGAGCAACCCTCCGCATGTTCCCGATACTTCGTAGTGAAAAAGCCAAACGGAAAATGGCGTCCCATTCTCGACCTTCGCATCCTCAACAAAACGTTGAAAAGGCAAAAATTCAAGATGCTCTCACTCCAGGAAGTGATCCGGTCGGTCCAAGGGGGGACTTTCTGGCATCTGGATCTTCAGGACGCGTACTTCCACATACCAATGCGTCAGCGACACAAAGTTCCTAAGGTTTGTGGTAGGACGGACTCACTACCAGTTCACAGTGCTCCCGTTTGGACTAAAATACTCTCCCAGGACGTTCACGAAATGTTTAGCGCCAGTTGCAGCTTGGTTGAGAAAACAAGGCCATCACGTGTACCCGTACCTCGACGACTGGTTGGTGAGGGGATCCTCTCCTATGGCGACTCAAACAAGTTTGCAGGCCACCATGCAGCTGCTACGACGGCTGGGATTTGCAGTAAACTTCAAGAAATCTTCATTGACTCCGTCGAGAAACTGTGTTCTTGGATGCACAGTTCGAAAACCCAGTCGGGGTTAGTGAAACCATCCGTCGACAGAATCCACAGACTCAACCGGATGGCAGGTCAGTGGAGGTTCAATACCAAAGTGTCGGTGAGGAAATACATGTCGATTCTGGGCGCTATGGCGTCTTGCATTCCTCTGGTGAACAACTGCCGCCTGTACGTGTGGCCAATCCAAGAGTTCCTGGCGGATTGGTGGACCCAGACCCAAGGTCTCTGGTCGGACAAACTGATCGACGACAAGCTCCTATGAGCTCTTCGATGGTGGCAGAGCTTTCAGAACCTATCCAAGGGGGTACCCCTGCAGGAACCGGAATTTCACGTGACCATAGTGATAGACGCGTCTCTTACTGGCTGGGGAGCACAAACACAAGGTCGGTGGTCTCCCAGGGAATCTCTCCTGCACATCAACGTTCTGGAGTTGAGGGCAGTGCGCTGGAGAGAATATTGACAGACAACACGACAGCAATGTTTTACTTGAGAAAACAAGGAGGCACGCAGTCCGGAACCCTTTCCACCGAGGCTCAGAAGGTATGGCATTGGGCTCTGAAGCACGATATAACCGTCGTAGCTCACCATCTCCCTGGAGTAAGGAACGAACAAGCGGACTCCCTCAGCAGAAAAATGGACCAGGTACACGAATGGGAGTTAGACAACCTTCAGTTATCGAAGATCTTCAAGAAGTGGGGGCATCCCCCCTAGATCTCTTTGCAACGAAGGAGAACAAGAAATGCGAACAGTACGCCAGCAGGTGGCCACAGAAGGGCTCTCGGGGGGGGGGGGGGGGGGGGGAAGGGGGGTTGAGCTTTCTCCTTCCCGTGGACGGACAGGTTTCTCTATGCCTTTCCCCCGTTTCCTCTCTTACGGAGGACCCTACAATGGATTCGCAGATACAGTTGTCGGGTCATCCTAGTGGCTCTGTATTGGCCGAGGCAAGCATGGTTTTCCGACCTGCTCCAACTGTCAGTAGAGCAGCCGATAACATTTCGGAAAACCCCGGACCTCCTGTCCCGGGACAAAGGGACAGTGTGGCATCACGAACCAGACAGTCTCAATCTCACACCTTGGCTCCTGACTTCTCGGAGTTTGGTGCCCTAAGCATTTCGTCAGATTGTCGGAGAATCCTGCAGGCGGCACGAGCTCCTTTCTCTAACACATCGTATGCATGCAAGTGGAGAAGATTCTGTGGGTGGTGTCAAAGCCAGCCATCATTGCACCCCTTGAATGTAACTCCGGAACAACTTCTACCATATCTGTTGCATTTGGCAGAGAGCGGATTGTCTTTTTCGTCGATAAAGGTACACCTGGCGGCCATCTCAAGGTTCACGAGGAAAAGGCAGTCGTCTCCCTTGTTTAGTGATAGGCTGATAAAGCACTTCATGAGGGGTCTGTTCGGTGCATTCCCTCAGATTAAGCGCTTTCCACCGACATGGAGTCTCAACTTGGTGTTAGCAGGGCTAATGAAAGCTCCCTTCGAACCGATGGCTTCCTCGTCTATGAAGTTCTTATCGTGGAAGTTGGCTTTTCTAGTAGCTATCACGTCAGCTCGACAGCTCTCGGAGATGCAAGCGTTGGTCATAGATCCACCGTACTTGAGGTTCTTTAAGGACAAAGTGGTACTGTCGACTAATCCTCGTTTTATTCCGAAAGTGCCTACTGTTTATGATAAACATTTGTCAATTGTTCTACCTACCTTCTTCGCAACTCCTTCATCAGCTGCGGAAAAAGCCCTCCATACATTGGACGTGAAGAGAGCACTGAAATTCTACCTTCATCGGTCCCAGCAATTCAGAGCTACGCAGCAACTGTTTGTGGCTTATAGCCCGTCGACGAGAGGAAAGGCAATCTCAAAACAAGGACTAGCTAGATGGGTCTCGTCGACGATTGCTTTTTGTCACTCCAAGGCGGGAAAACCGCTGGAAGTATGTCCGAGGGTTCATTCCACGAGATCGTCATCGGCGGCACTGTGGGCAGGGATTCCGCTGACGGACATCTGCCAAGCGGCGTCCTGGTCAGTGCCACACAAGTTTACCCGCCATTACTGCCTTGAAAGGCAGCATGCGGACGAGGTGCAGATTGGAAGAGCAGTCCTGCGCCATCTGTTTCAGTGAGGTAAGCCCCGTAAGCGCAGGGGGTGTGTGTGTATGTGTGTGTATATATGTGTGTATATATATGTGTGTATATATATAATAATTATTTCTGATGTTCTGCTTAGAATCACATGCTGTGCATAGTCCGACATCCAGTGGTCACTGCAGAGTATTGCATTTTGTTTTTCGTAGTCGAAAAGGGGACGTCGACAAGGCGTGTCTGTAACACTATCCCTATAGTGACGTGCGGTGTACCCACAATCCCTCACGCGTTGAGGTCCCTCAGATTGTTTTTTTCCGCCCAGATATTGGTCGCCTTTACGCGGAGCTCTTCGAGAGACATTAGAAATTCATTTACTCGACCTTTGGTCGTTATTTATTAATATCTATTTACATAAGATCCTTCCCTCGACGTAGCTGCAAGACTTTTTCTCCGCCGAGTAAGAACTACGTAGGAGATCCTTCGGCGCTGCCGAACACGTGGCCTGGCCTCGCCGGCCTAAGGCAGTAGGGAAAGTGGAGTCGTGGGACATTTCTTGTTGCTCTCTAAGAATGCCTTTCCTTTTCCCCTCGGGGTTGTTATCACAGTGAAATATTTCCTCAGCTATGGAGAGGACACCATTTAGGTTTTGCCCGTGTTGCAAGGGCAGGTTTACCTGGAAAGACTAGCAGCAACGGTGTAACCGTTGCTTGCCCCTCGACCACAAGGAAGACGGCTGCGTGGCTTGTCGGCTTCTTAAGCCTAAGACTTTAAAGGACTGCAGGGTCAAAAGGTGGGCGGCCTACGGCATGTCGAGGTCCGATGCCTCACCCACCGCCGCCGCAGAAAGTGAGGAGGAATGTGATAACCCGACATCCGTTGCGGAAGTCGTAGACCTCTCTAAGGAGTGCTCGCGCTCCTCGTCGTCTGTCCCCGACAAGTTCGGCTCACGCCCTGCTTATGGGGATGAACACCCCGGCGACACTGGCGCACACAAAAAACACTCCCATAAACACATAACCCACGGCTTTTCTTCGTCGAAGACGAAGAAACCATCAGCGCCAACGGAGACGCAGGTTCCACCGGCATCGTCCTCAGACAGTAAAAGTCTTAAGCCCCCCTCGCAGACGCGACCAGCGACTGGGCTTCCCCCAGATAAGGGCGTAACCCCCAAACCGGCAGACGAAGCGCTCCGTCAGAGAACTCCCGTCGCCGTAGAACGCGCGACACCCGTAACGTCAATACCAGAGCCCTCCACAGACAGATTAGTCGTCGAGAGCCTGGCGAGGATAGTTTCCGCCGGTAGCCAGAAGCCGGCGGGCGAAAGATGCGCCGAATACCGCTCGGAAGGCTAGAGAAACGCCGAAAAGGCCCGAAGGAAGGCAGGAACTGCCCCCTTCATCTAAAGGGACTCCTAGCCTACCAGAAGGTTTTTCAGACGGCGACGGAGACCTTTCTTCGACGTTATGGGAGAGGTCAAAGCGTTTTCAGGCCAAAGACCCTTCCCCTCCCCCCACCCCCCTCCCCAGATCGCTCAGGGGTACCTCATGAGACCCTGGAGAGACTCTAGTTCTGTATGGAGAAGATGGAGAGGTTTATGGAGACTCAAAACCTACCACCACCCAAGAGGGCAAGAGAGGGACCTCAGATGGACCCCAGGGCAAAATTCCCTAGGTTGTTTAATCCCTCCCAGGTGGATGTAGATTTATGACATCACTGAAGAGGACCCCCACTTTCAGGAGGAGGACGAGGCAACGAAGAGGAACAAAACCTAGAGGAGGAAGGTTTTGAAGAAAATCCAGATATAGGTGGGGGGGGGGGGCTTTGGAGAGGACCCAGAGGAAGGTGCTTCACAGCCCTGGCAGTCCCCATCAGAGTTTTTGGACCCTGATGCACTAAACCTGTTCCCTCCCGAGGACTCACCTAATAGGAACGCGTCACCTACGCAAGGCAGCAGCGCATTTCGAAATGGACACTGGGGAGATTTCTCCTGACATTGACTGTGGAGAAGGTAATCAAGGAGAAACCCCCTGTCAGCCAAACCATTCCCCTCCTCGCCTCAGTAAGGAGGCAAATTATCCCTTCACTATCTACACCCGCGTTGGTCAGAGGGGTCAACCCGAGGATAGAAAAACTATTCAGTCCCTCTCCTTCAGACCCGTTGTACGTCAGGGGCCACTCCGTACCAGACTCCCTAGTGGTGACAAATGCAAGGAAAAGAGCAGGGGTCCCGCTGTCTACCAGCGAAGCACCACCAGATAAAGAGGGTAAAAAATTGTATGCCCTGGGGAAAAGGATCACAGCGTCCGCTGCTTTTTCTGCAAGGATTGCAAACAACAATTCCTTGCTAGCAAGTTACGCAGATGCACAATGGGGCAAGCTACGTAAGGACGCTGAGGAGGTACCAGAACCCCTACGTACATGCCTTCTGGCCACAATTACTGAAGGGACCCTAGTCAACCGAAGCATTGTGAAAAACACTCTGGATGCTTCAGAAACGGCTGGCCATTCCCTAGTCCAAGGAATACTCCTCAAACGCCATGTCTGGCTGCGTAATTCAGGGTTTAAACCTGAAACACAAGCATCTCTAATCAACAAGCCTATAGAAGATGCCAACCTCTTTGGAAAGGCGGTTGATGAGGCACTAGAAACGGCAAAGAAAGAGTTTGACACCATCAAAACCCTAGACCATATTTCTAGGCCTCCTAACAAACGTGGCTATGGCAATAGGCGCTTTTCTCGCCAGCAGCAAAATCAGCAGCAGCAATACTCTTCAAACAACTGGTCCTCTAACCAAGGCACCAGTGGCCAATACAGCCAGAGAGGACAACGCCGTGGCAAAGGGAGAGGTTGGGGTTCCACCCCTAGAAGTTCCCAAGCCACCAACACCAAATGACTCAAGAGTCGGGGTCCCCTCACCTGCATCGCCGGTCGGGGGCCGGTTAACATCCTTTCTTCCAGCATGGGAGGGAATAACTTCAGACCGCTGGGTACTATCAACCATAGCCCGCGGCTACTGTATAGAATTTAACAGTTCCCCAATGTACAGACCCCCAAGGGGATGACGCATGACACCAGAACACCTCGCCATCCTTCTACAGGAAGTGGACCAGCTACTGGAAAAAGGAGCTATTGAGCTTGTGCCTCTATCTCAGGTAACAGAAGGTATTTATTCAGTGTACTTCCTTGTACCCAAAGAGGACTTAACCATGCGCCCTGTATTAGATCTGCGCCCAGCGAACAAATTTGTCAAACCTCAAAAGTTTTGTATGGTGACCTTACAGGAAGTGATCCCCCTGCTATCACAAGGAGATTACATGACAACACTGGACATGAAAGATGCATACTTTCATATTTTAATGTTGCCAGCGCACAGAAAATACCTCAGGTTCATGATAGAGGGCAAACACTACCAGTTCAGAGTGCTACCCTTTGGGATAGCATCAGCACCGAGGGTATTCACGAAAGTAGTGGCAGCGGCCCACCTGCGCAGGTTGTCCATCCAGGTATACCCTTACCTCGACGATTGGCTCATTACAGGGGATTCTTATGAAACATGGTTCTCAAATACCCAAATTACTGTAGACCTTTTGTTCCAACTGGGCTTCTCCATCAACGAGAAGAAGTCCAGCCTAGACCCCAGCCAAGTCAAACAATTCCTAGGGGCTCTAATTCGAACAAAGGACGGCCTCGTCTTCCTCTCCAACGAGAGGGTCCAAAAGATGCTGTTTCAGATCCCTCAATATGTAGCAGGTCGAGAGGTGACGGTACGCAAAGCAATGCGCTTGCTAGGAATGATGGCGTCATGTGTTTATTTGGTACCCCACGCGCGCCTGCGCCCAATGCAAGAGTGGCTCAACAGCCAGTGGTTTCAGGCCAGCGGACAATGGGACGATCTAGTGGTGGTCTCGCAGGCCTTGGTTCTCTCGCTGCGGTGGTGATCGAAGGAAAACCTGGTAATAGGGAAACCATTCGCCACCCCCGCAGTGGAAGCCACTCTAACCACAGACGCATCCCTCACAGGATGGGGGGCTCACCTATCCCATCAGACTGCTCACGGAGTTTGGACTCCGAGCGTATCTTCCAAGCACATAAACTTACTGGAGCTACTTGCTGTGTTGAAGGCACTAAAAGCCTTCCAGGCACACCTACAAGGGAAAACAGTGATGGTCCTCACGGACAGCACCACTGCCATGTACTACCTCAACAAACAAGGGGGCACTCGCTCTTCAGGACTGTCCAAGCTGTCCCAGAGCATCTGTAAGTGGGCTCTAAAACACATGTTCCTACTGTCACAACATATACCAGGGGAACTCAATCTGCTAGCAGACGAATTAAGCAGAGACTTCCCTCTGCCCTCAGAGTATGAATGGCGCTTACACTAAGACATCGTCTTCGTTTTCACACAATGGGGATTCCCAGAAATAGACCTATTTGCAACCCTGGAGAACTCACAATGCCTAGATTACGCCTCCAGGTACCCCCAGAACCAATCCAAGGGGAACGGTCTATAGATTCCATGGTCAGGGAAATTTGTTTATGCTTTCCCCCCCGACTCCCCTTCTCAACAAGATTGTGCACAAGATGCACCAGGAACAAGTTACCATGATATTAGTGGCCCCTATGTGGGCCCGGCAGCCATGGTTCGCTCACCTGATGGAGATGTCTCTATCTCCTCTGGTGAAACTTCCCTGCCCGTACAACATGCTGTCACAGGACAAGGGCAGGACACTGCATCCATGCCCTCAGACTATGAACTTAGCAGCCTGGCTCCTGAGATCATAGAATTTGGACATTTACAACTCCTGCAGAGATGCATGGACATCCTTAGGGAGGCTAGAAAGCCTAACACTCGTCACTGTTATTCTAGCAAATGGAAGAGATTTGTCATCTGGTGTAGAGGAAGAAACATCAACCCTGTTGACTGCTCTCCCACACAAATTGTTCTGTACCTGACCCATTTACTGGACTCAGGTCTAGTATTCAATTCTATTAAAGTCCACCTAGCGGCACTTTCTGCATACACCACTTCCCAGCTTAAGGTGTCATGGTGGAAAGTCCCAGTTATTAAAGCCTTTATGGCGGGGGTAAAGAGAATACACCCTCCGATAGCAAACCCAGCTCCCGGCTGGGACCTAAATGTGGTACTTAGCAGGCTCATGGGCTCACCATTTGAACCCATGTTCAAGACAACTCTTAAAGACCTCACTCTTAAGACCGCCTTCCTAATAGCTATCACCTCCATTAGGAGAGTAAGTGAACTACAGGCTCTTTCTGTTCTAGACGCCTTTGTAACGGTTCACAAAGATAAGGTGGTTCTACGCACACACCCAAGGTTTGCACCGAAATTCATCTCGAAATTCCATGTCAACCAGTCAATAGAACTACCAACGTCCTTTCAAAACCCTTAAAATTTGGGAGAAAAAAGCCTGCATACGTTTGATGTGCGCAGAGCGGTCATGTTTTATATGGAAAGAACTAGACCACTGAGAAACACTAATCAGTTTTGTCTCAGTGGCAGCAGGAAGAGAAGGAGATGCAGTCTCAAAGTCCACTATATCTAGATGGATTGTTCAATGCATCACTCTGTTAACTCTTGCTAAGAGAGAACTACCCTTCAAGCCAAGAGCACACTTCTCGAGGCACTGGGGCATCCATAGTATTCATTGCAAACGTTCCCCTTGAGTCCATTTGCAAAGCGGCAACCTGGAGTTCTGTACACACCTTTACAAAACACTACTGTCTAGATGCCCACTCTACATCTGATTGCCAGGTGGGACAAGCAGTATTAAGACATCTTTTCTCTACTGTTCCTTCTCGCAACCCACCTCCAACTCCGGGTACTGCTCGCTAGTCTATGCACAGCATGTGATTCTAAGCAGATTAACAAACATCAGAAGACAATGCATTACTTACCGTAAACGCATTTCTGATGGTTGTATCTGCTTAGATTCACATGCGCCCACCCTTCCTCCCCGCTCGGATGGAAGGAACATGGACATCTTTTATCTCTTTTCTGTACTCTCATGTCTAGAAGGCTCCCTCAGGGCAGAAAAAATACAAACGGAGGGACCTTGACGCGTGAGGGATTGTGGGTACACCGCACGTCACCATAGGGATAGTGTTACAGACACGCCTTGTCGACGTCCCCTTTTCGACTACAAAAAACAAAATGCAATACTCCGCAGTGACCACTGGATGTCAGACTATGCACAGCATGTGAATCTAAGCAGATACAACCATCAGAAATGCTTTTACGGTAAGTAATGCATTGTTGTATGTGTATGTGTAGGCACATGGATATATAAAGAATGTGATAAAATTGATGTTAATTGCATTCACACTGTTAGGGAGAATTCTCTGTATAGGCTAATTTCCCAAAACTAGTGAGTCCCCCAGCAGCTTTGCTGGATTTTTTGGGTTATTTTTCTCCTGCTAAGAGTGAAACTTTTTCTCCCACTCTTAGGCATGATTTGAGAATGTCCTTTGACTTTGTAATGTGTTGTATGGGCTATGGGGTCTTTTACTCCATAGGGTTTCATGCGTTTTTGGTGTTACACAGCACCCTCAGTGCAGTAACACAGGGGTGTCCTAGTGACCCCCAAACATAGACTCCATGCCCTGGGACTGACTACTGTCTCCCAGGGCATGTAAAGTCACCATTGACTTTACTAGTCTCAAATTGTGAACAGAACCAGTACAAACCATCATATTGTGGAAGTACTGGTAGGGGTAATTAGATTGCCGCTGGGTCTGTTTTCCAAGGGGTCACTGTCCAGTCCCCCCCCTTGTCGAGTTTCTGGCTGGTGGCAGTGGTTACCACGCGAAATATTCCACCAGAATATTTCCTATGGGATTTTCCCATTCATTTTAAACACACCACTTTTTTGGTGCAATGTTAAAGATACTGCCGGGTTATTTATTTAATATTTATTCCCCGGTTGGGTCTTTTTGCCAGAACTCGGTTTTAAAATGGCATTCGTGTTCGCCTCTGTAACTCCAAGCCGAGCCCTTTGTTCCACTTTTGGCGGGCTTCTGCACAGAAGCCTCCAAAAGTGGTGCCACTCTGTCTGGGTCCACAGGATGTGTGGGAGGGGGAATAGGCACCCTGGACTGAGTTGCCTCGGCAACTCAAGTCGCTCTTTTGTGTGATTGTCCGAGTGGTGAGCCGCCCGGCTCACCACTTAGCATGTTTGATTGACAGCTAGGACTGATGAATGGGCGTTTTCTGCATAAAAGCAGGGCTTTGGGGACTGGACCTTCAGAAGTCGCCACAGGACCTAAACAATCCGAAGAGGGAGAAGCTGAGCCGACCTGCAACGACACCACCGGTGGATCCCTGCTGAACCGCCTCACCACTTCCCGACGACCGAGAAGATCTTCATCCTGGAGAGTCTTCTTCCTTTGAACTGGTGAGGTTAACCAGTTCACCCTCTTTTCGCCTTCCTGGATCGTCGCATGGTCGAATCGCCCGTGCCAAACACCCCAGCGGCCGGATAGACACGTTTCACCACTACCACGAATAAAAGGGTAGTACCTTTTTAACCGAGAAACTCTGCGGCTGGTTTCTTCCCTGGCAGTGCAACGACCTCCAGCTTTCCTCCACGTCGAGATCTTCTCTTCCCCTGGACAAAGCACGGACTTGCACCCGCTTCCAGGGACAACTGCCCCCGCTGGAGCTTTCTCACCATTTCAGGTACTGTGTCCCGCCTGGTCTCCCTTGCAACAGACTGTTCAAGGTGTCCTGTAAATCCTTGACTCCCTATCCTGGGGTGACCTGGGACCTGTTAACTAACTTTTCTGAACTGATCCAACTCTTTTAGAACTATCTGCAAAGACTTTTAAAGTGTACTTCAACTGTGTGATCTTGGGCACATTCCGCCTTGCTCTCCAAGAGTGGGCCTGGCCTATGAAATTTCTTTCTCTACAGTAGACTTTGCCTTTCCTTGACTTGCTGTGATCCTTTTAAAAGTGTTGGTATTGTGTGCTTTCCTAATTCTGCCTTTTCCCTCCCTTTTAAAATAATTATTGGAGTGCCATCTTGGTTAAGCGCTCACCTCTGTATTTGATAATAAGTGGTGTTCTTTTCCTAAGACTTGTCGAATAATTAATCGGGGAGATGTATATATTTCTAATGACTGTGTTTGAACATGCTTGACCTATTAGTGCCAGTGTAGTTTTACAAGTGTGTTTTTAAATAAATAATTAGATACTTTTATACCAAAGCTCTGGTCAGTGTTTGCTTGTGCTACTATATTTCTGTACCTAGTGTGTATACTCTATATACTGCCTAACACTTCTTGAGAGAAGTCTGATTGCTCAGCCACAGCTACCAGGTAAATCTGGGTGGTACAGACTGCTACCAATTGGGTTTACTGCCAACACCTGTAGTCTTAAACTTCTTGCAGTGGTCCCTAAGGGAAATGCACAGGTTTCTGCCTAACACACACCGCCATATCAGAGTTACTGCTGTGCAATCTATTCTAAGCATGTGAATCCATGAAAGATCCAATGCTGGAGAAGGGAATAGTTTCTTACCTGTAACTCCATTTCTCCAGCATTGGTATCTTTCATGGATTCACATGCACCCGCCGGCCTCCCCTGAATGCAATGTACACACTGTATTTCCCCCCTCACCCCCCATGCTGCTTTGGAGGGTTTAAAATCTGAAGGGAGCCGCGGGAGGCGGGGCATTTATACGGCCACGTCCTATTGACAAGTGTCAAAGTTTTCATAGGGAAAAACGGCTTTATAAATGTACCGAGTGTTCCCAGTCTGATGACAGGGAATATTCTAAGCATGTGAATCCATGAAAGATACCAATGCTGGAGAAATGGAGTTACGGTAAGAAACTATTCCCATCTGGTACATTTAGCACTCTTCTCAATGGAACATAGCTGTATCCCTCCTGTGGCACAGCCACCCACCTGCAAACATCTGCAACAATGCGCTACTCGACTTCATATCACGCATCACGTCTGCCATTAGAATGCAGCCGAGTCCATGAAAAAAAATGTGGTCCAGCTGGGCCATCGGTCTCCTTGTCTCGACTACTCTAACAGTCTATCACAGCACCCATTCACTAACCAGATCTCCATGGGTCGTTAGCAGGGACTTAGCCAACCCTTCTTACCTTAATTTTGGTTGAAATGCACACATGATTTCTAAAAAGCCTCCTTTCAATTCTCATACCTCTGTCCTCCAAGTGTGTTCACCCCACAGTGCTTTGAGGCCCTACCAATGGCATTAGGCACTATACAATGCCATCTAACATAACACTAAAAAAAGCTGCTGGCTGTTAGTTTCCTTCGCTACAGCTATCGGGCCAAAGAGGTAACTGAAGTGTTTGTGACAGCCAAGCAGTTTTGACCTTGAAAAGCAAAGACTTTTAGGACAAGACGGGAAGAAGTGAACAGAGCAGACACAACTCACTCCCGGTTCAGCTCTTGCCTCTGGTTGCTGACACTCACTTGCACCTCTTTAACTCGTAAATGCTGCTGCAAGGGAATAATGCTGGAATGTGAGATCTCAAATGGTGCTACAACCGCCTTCTACTGCAATTCCAAATAAAGCCTCCAAATACTCTAAAAAAGCAGTGGATGAACCATAAACTGATGAATGTTAGCACTGACGAGTCTAGATCCGGTGCCCTTTGAAGAGCAATATTGAAGTAATCATTGGATGCTCCTTTTTGCCTGGTTTGCTACATTGTGATTAATCTTTTTATCCTTTCTTGATTTCAGGCTGCCCAGATCCCTATCGATAAGAAGATTGTGATGAATTTGACAGCTGAACTAAACATCTCTGTGAATAGTCAGGTGAGGTTAATGATATGTAGCATTTGTAAAATACTTAGTTGCCATTGGTAGGGCATCGACGTACTGAGACATTTTGGACTGATGTTGTATTACATGGGCAGTTGCAGTACCAGAAATGGTTATACAGATTACATTCCGTGCCTGGTTTGGATGAGCTCTGTATTGTCCACAGACAGGTTATGTTGAATGAATATATGAATGAGAGCTGGTGGAAGAGCATGACGACTCCAGGCAAGTTATTGATTGTATCCATAAGATTGTTCAGTCTATGATGAACTGATGGCTGAACAAACTATTCTTGTGCACCCGCTGGCTCTGCAAATGTAGAAATAGAAAGCTGATTTAAAAAGCCACTTTCAAATGCCATTAGCCCATTTATGGATTTTTACGAGCTACAGGGAGAACATGCTAACAAAAAAATTGTTACCGTGTAAGCAAGAGAACATGCATTTTCAGTTTCTATGCACTAACCAATCTACCCTTATTTGTGGGGCAATTAAGTGATTGAGGAGAAGAATAGTATTTCAGAATGTGAGGGAGTGGAGTGTAGATGTGAGGGAGATCTTGAGTGTCAAATCACAGAATTGGCAGAATGTAAGTTTTGAAAGGCTGGTACAGAGGCAGCTGGGATTTTTTTTGGGTAGGGGCTTCTAGCACCACCTACATTGATTTCCCAAAAAACACTGTGCCCCTTTGTCTACAAAAATCAACTAAACGTAAGTATCGTCTTTACAAATACCCTGTTGGGGGGAGCGGGGTGAAAGGGGACTGTGATGGTATGTGAGTTGTGATTAATTCTGCGGTTCCCTCACTAAAGTCTCCTCCCAGGTGGCCAGGGAAAGGCAGATTCTTCTTGATCCTGACCTTGGGGGTGGTGCTCTGCGGGAGGATCACGTGGGAGGAGACGAGGCTCAGGGTGGTGAGGAGATTTAATGGGATGAGACGCAGTATTTGTCTCCCAGTGGGAAGAACCCTTTGCAAATACCAAGGCATGTAATGGCTTATTGTCGTTATAATTTGTCTGATGCACAAATTAAATATCTTAATGTGGATTAAGCTGATGTAAAACCCCTAAAGATCTTAAAAAATGAAAGACCGTCTGAGACTTTTAAAGTTGGAGATCATCCCAACTCCCAGAGTATACAGTGAAAGGAAATGTGTAAAAAATGGCTTAAATGAGCTGCCTTCACCTTTCCAAGTAAGTTCTTGTGATGTTTCCTTAAATATACTTAGAATAAATTAACTTGAGTTCAAAAGTACAAAGCAGACTATAAAACCTGATTCTTTTTGTTGTTGGGGACTCAAAGTCCCATAATTCCCTAAGTACTGGGATGAGGAAGAGGTCTCATGAGCAATGTTGCAGGACTGGTCAGCTTGTTAATGCAAATGACCTACACCTGAGGGATGCAGGGGGGGGGCTTCAAAGGCCCCCTCAGTGCAGGCCATTAATTGTAGCAACAGAAGTAGCAGAGGCAGCAGGCACGTTGTTGGTTGGCCAGGCAGAAGTTTGTGGAAAGTGTACTGAAGACCATTACTGAGAGCTGGTATGCATCGATGGAGTGGGGCAGAGGGTTCTGAGGAGCGCGCACAAAAGTGACTGGAACGAAGGCAACATCAGCACGGAAGTGTCAGTTCAAGAGAAGCCAGAGTAGTGCAAGTCCTGCTGCACACAAAGCACACAAGGCAAAGGAAGAAGCCAGTGAGTGTTGCAGAGCGTTCTAAACCCTTTCATGTGTTAAAGGCAGGCAGTCAATTGCGTGCAAGTGAAATTGCTTTAAACCCGACCGTTTGATTGTCGAACAATGAAGGCAACAAAAGTAACATTTGTGTAGGAGTGAAACTGCTGTGATTATTTGAATATCGAACTAAAGAAACAACTTAAATACCCATCGCGTATGTCTAAAAGTGATTCTAAAGTGTAAGTTAACCGAAGAATCCTTTAAAAAGCAGCAGAAAACATTGTAGCATTTACACAAAGTACTGCACTTTAAGTTTGTGAGTTTCAGTGAACTTAAAAGCATTGCCCAAAGCAAAGAGTTAGTTATACAAACATTGCCCAAGCCCAAAAGAGACTAACAGCAAGGCATACAATTAAAAGAACATGGCCAACAGGAAGAAAAGGGGCTAATAAAATGTTTTCGAAGGTGAAGCTAGTTGATTTGTGATTGTTCTAATCATTTAAAGCTTGTAAAAACACTCATTTCCAGTCAAAGGAGGAAAGTCAAAAGTACTTGGTTATTTGTGTTGCAGGAAGAAAAGAGTGGCAAATAGGTTGCCCTTCTGGAAGGTGAATGTTCAGAAGTAGTAGTGCCTTGCTAACATGAAAATGTTTAAGAGCACTAATGCAAATCTTGTCTTTTCTGAAAAGTTGTTAACTGCTGAAGCTGTTGTGAACTTTTGGTTGTCAGTAGATCTAGAGTGGGAACTCCGGCAGGATCAAGTGGATCTGCTTTTCCGACGATGGGGCAATCCCCAGATGGATCTCTTCGCGACGCGGATGAACACCAACTGCCAGAGGTTCGCCAGCAGGTTTCCCCAGCCGGGGAGCATGGGCGATGCATTCTCCTTCCCCCTGGGACGGCCTGTGTTCTGTATGCGTTCCCAGCGTTGCCGTTGCTTCTGTGACTCAACTCGGACGGTCCCGGTGCAGGATGATCGTGTCGCACCAGCGTGGCCGAGGCAGATATGGTTCACGGACCGTCTGGACTTGTGAGCGTAATCCCCCCAAAACCCCCCCCAGTCAAACTTGCGACAGACACGGATCTTCTCGCCAAGGAAAGGGGGCGCCATCCTACATCACGACCCAGGATCGCTGAACCTGCAGGCCTGGCTCCTGCAGCACTAGAGTTCGGAGGCTACGATATCCTGGCGGACTGCAAGGAGGTCCTTGCAAACGCCAGGGCGTCCTCGAGTCTTAAGTGCTATGGGCATAAATGGAAGAGGATTTCTGTCTGGTGCCTTGCACAGAAGATCAACCCCCTATGGATTACAGCCCCTCAAGTGCTACTGTACTTGCTGTCGCTGGCCAAGGCGGGGGTGGCACATGCCTTCAAGATCCATCTGGTGGCTATCTCCCGCTACACCAGAACTCCGGGGCGGTCGTTGCTGTGGTCTCACCGCCTAGTGAAGGAGTTCATGAAAGGACTGTTCCGCTGGTTCCCGCCGGTGAAGGCTCTGTCCCTGGTGTGGGAGCTCAACGTGGTGCTGACCAGGCTCATGGGCCCACCGTTGGCACAGTTGAAGTTCCTATCGTGGAAAACAGCGTTTCTCGTGGCCATCACCTCTGCACGACTAGTGGGAGAGATCCAGGCCCTCTCCTGTAAACCTCCATATCTCACATTCCACGAGACGAGGGTAGTGCTGAAGACGCACCCCTCCTTCATGCCCAAAGTACCGTCGGACTTTCATCTCAATGAGCCCTTGGTGTTAGCGATTTTCTTCCTATCACCTTCGTTGCCGGCCGAGAGGACTTTTCACTCGCTGGATGTGGCTAGAGCACTGAAGTTCTACGTGGACCGCACAAAGAGTTTTCGGAAGACATGACCGCTATTTCTGAACTTTGTACCTGTGAACCAAGGGAAGGCCCTCGCGAAGGCTACCATTTCCAGATGGCTCTCCGCCTGCATCATGCACTGCCACTGTTTGGCAAACCGACCATTGCCCGGCCGTCCAAGCTCATTCGACCAGAGCGATCGCTGCTTCTACGGCGTTCCTGTCTGGTGTGCCCCTGCTGGACATCTGCAGGGCTGCTACGTGGAGGTCGACGCACACCTTCACGAGATTATACTGCGTCGACCGGGATTCCAGTGCTGCACAACCTGTTTGCTTGAAGGTGAGCCTGGTGAGGAGGTAAAAGATGCTTAATGTTGAGTTGTTGAAATGCTTAATGTTGAGCCTTGCCACCTCCCGTGGTTGTGCATGTGTGTACTGCTATGTATTCCTGTATTCATGAGCATGTGAATCCTTGCATGACCCCATGCTGGAGAAGGAACAAGTTACTTATCTGTAACTGTTGTTCTCCAGCATGGGTCTGGCATGGATTCACATGGGAACCATCCCTCCAACCCCTCTGTGGCTCTTCTCTTGGTCCTACTGCCACTTTATGTGCTACCAAATCTGAAGATGGCTGCCAGAGGAGGGGCTTAGGTAGAGGGCAGTTATTGGCTGGGGGCAGTATAACCCAGAGACCAGTGATTGGTTAGTGGTAGAAAGATGGTTCAGAAACGAAACAGATTTTTTCTTTACCGAGGATTCCCAGCCTGACTGGGAATATTCATGAGCATGTGAATCCATGCCAGACCAATGCTGGAGAACAGTTGCAAGTAAGTAACTTGTTCCTTCTTCGTCTGTTCACCCGGCTATGGAGGACGTGGGGAAGGACGATGGTGAAAAAGCTGAGGGCGGCGACGGTGAAATAGTAGAGGGGGGCGAAGACTTGGGCGTGGGGCTCAGAAAGCCTACTCCCCCTCCACCTCTCAGAGACGTGTCGCTGGACATCCGGTCCACTCTCCATACGCTAGTGTCGGATGCAGAAGAGGATGCCGACGGCGCTCCCAACCGCCGGCAAAGAGGAGGAAGCGGCACCCTGTACCGCCTCATCAACTGCCGCACATATCCCCCCGCCCCCCCCTTAGGGATACAGGAACGGATATGGCGAGTATGTCGGCGTGACCCTGCTACCGGACGAGGTGCGAACATTGCACTTCAAGGTCGCCCGCACGTCGTAGCTCTTCCAGCTGAGGACAGAAGAGACCAAAAAGGAAGGGTTCCTGTACCCGCGCCAAGAGGCTAAAAGGAAGACCATTTTGGCAGTGCCTCTCCTGGATGACGTTTGCGATGAAGGCCTGGCGAGCAATTGGAGAAGTACCGGGTGCCAGAGTCCACACCCAAGTGCCTGCGATCGCGGCCCTCCCCAGACTCGGTCGTCTTGGCTGCTGCGAGGAAGAAGTCCTCAAATCCATCGTCTGCCTCCGTTCCCCCGGACAGTGTGGGGAAGAAGTAGGACGCAATGGGCCGAAAGGTGATCTACTCAGCAGCAACAACGGTCAAGGCGGCTAATGCTCTTGCGATCCTGGCCCGGTACAATAGGGAGCTGTGGTACAAGATGGCCCTGTTGCTGGAATTCCTTCCTGGCAACAAGCTGGTCGAGGCCCTTGAGTTCCTCGGAGGGCGAAGTGGCATCCGACCATGCCATCACTGTGGCCCTGGACATTGTGGACACAGGGTTCTGCCAGATGGAGAATGGTGCCTGCCTCCGTCGTTGTGGCTTGTTGAAAGCCACCAACTTTTGACAGGAAGTTCAGACAAGGGTCCTGGACATGCCGTTCGGGGACAATCTTTTTGGGAAGGCTGACGACTCATTGTAAGCCATAAAGACTGACCGACGGCTCGGGCCCTAAGCACGCTTCAGCAACACTGCCCTTCCTTTTGTGCTTCCAGAAGCAAATCCAGAAGATCGTCGCTATGAGTCAATTGGTCAACTCAAACGGTGCTGGTGCCGGATGATCCTCGTCCGGCGCGGCCGAGGCAAATTTGGTACCTGGACCTTCTCAGCCTGTCGACGTCAGTGTTCGCGGATCTGCTCGTCCGAGGAGGCGCAATTCTGTACCACGAACCAGGATCGCTGAACTTGGAGGCCTGGCTCTGCAGCCTTAGAGTTCAGTGGGTACGAGCTACTAGCGGACTGATGGGAGGTCCTTCCCAGGGCATTGTCCACTCTTAAGTGCTACTGGCACAAGTGGAATCGGTTTGCGACTTGGTGCCGGTCGCAGAAGATCAACTCTCTGAGGGCCACGGCCCTTCAGATCCTTCCGTATTTGTTGTTGTTGGCTAAATCCGGGCTGGTGCAGGCCGCCATCAAAGTGCATCTGGCGGCTATCTTCTGCACCACCAGGTCTCGAGGCGGTCTTCTCTTTGGTCACACCGTCTAGTCCAGGAGTTCCTCAAAGGACTGTTTCGATCATTCTTGCTGGTGAAGGCGCCTGCCCCAGTGTGGGAACTGAACGTGGTGCTGATGAGGCTCATGGGGGTCGGGGGGGCCTTCAAGCCTATGCATAAAGCTCCAAGTTCTTTTCGTGGATGACCGCTTTTCTCGTGGCCTTCACCTCTGCCAGGAGGGTAGGTGAGATCCAGGCCCTGTCCTGCAAGCGGCCTTATCTGACTTTCCACAAGACGTGTGGTGCTGCACCCCTCCTTCACGCCAAAGGTAATGTCTGAGTTAATCTCAACGAACCTTTGGTGTTGCCTGTATTTTTTCTGACGCCTTTGTCACCGGCTGAAAGGACTTTGCACTCGCTGGATGTGGCTCGAGCGCTGAAGTTCTATGTGGCACGCACAAAGTTTCCGGAAGACGTCACAAGTTTTCATGAACTTTGGTCCTGTGAACCATGGGAATGCTTTGTCCAAGGCTTCCATTTCCAGGTGGCTCTCCGGCTGTATCCCTCACTGTCACCGGTTGGCAAACCAACTGCTGCCCAGCCGTCTGAGAGCCCATTCCACCAGAGCAGTCGCTGCGACAACAGCGTTCCTGTCTGGTTTGCCCCCGCTGGACATCTGGACAGGGCAGCTACGTGGATGTCCACACACACCTTCACTAGATTCTACTGTGTCAACCGGGATTCCAGAGAGGAGTCCAGGGTCAGCCAAGCAGTGCTGTGCAACCTGTTCGTTTGAAGCCGAGCCTGGTCTGGAGGTAAGAGTAATTGCTTCTCTTGAGCCTTGCCACCTACTGTGGTTGTGTATGTATGTACTGCTATGTATTCTTTATTCATGAGCATGTGAATCAATGTCAGACCCCCATGCTGGAGAAGGAACAAGCTGTTTTCCAGCGTGGGTTTGGCATGGATTCACATGCAAACCCATCCTCTGCCCCTCTGCGGCTCTTCTTGGTCATACTACCACTTTACGTGCTACCAAATCTGAAGATGGCTGCCAGAGGAGAGACTTGGGGAGGGGGCAGTCATTGGCTGGGGGCAGTATGACCCAGAGCTCAGTGATTGGTTTATAGGAGAAAGACAGTTTGTAAGTGCAAGTCGAACTGTTATTTGTTTTACTGAGGATTCCCAGCCTTACTGGGAATATTCATGAGCATGTGAATCGATGCCAGAACCATGATGGAGAACAACAGTTAAAGAAAAGTAACGTGTTCCATATGCTGCGACTTCCACTAGGTGTCTGCCTATGCGAAGCATCCCCAATTGACAAACAATTACTACAGAATAACATATTAAAGACGGCTACACATTATTTCAATAGTCACACTGGAGAGACAGTGGACAGCACTGACTTCGGGGGGGATATCTTAAGAGAAAAAAGGCTGTTAGCCATGCCATTCCTTTATTACAATCAATAAAAAAGATGATTGCTCCTTACCCCATCACTTACTACGCCATAGCCCATCACTTACTATGCCATTTCTTACTCGGGCAGTGAACCCCAGAGTGGAAAAAGTTTTCAAACCATCTCCATCTGACCCTCTTGGGGGGGTCTGGGGGGTCACGTAAAACCAGACTCCCTTGTGGTCACCACCACTAGAAAAAGAGTTGGTGTTCCACTCTCTAGTTCTGAGGCACCACCCAATAAGGAATGCAACTGGCTGTGTATCTTAGGGAAGAGAATAACAACATCAGGAGCATAAATCGCACAAATTGCAAACAATACCACACTGCTTGCAAGTTAGAACGGCACAAAGTGGGACAAGATTCTCAAACATCTCGATTCTGTTCCCAAACCTATACATTCAAACCTTATAAAGATCTCCTGCAGAGGGTAAACGGGTAGCCCAAAACATTAAATATTTTAGACTCGGCAGACACTTTGGGGATGATTGCTGAGGGGACCCTGCTAAAACGCCATTCATGGCTCTGGGATTCCAGGTTTAATCCTGAAACTCAAGCAACACTAATCAACGTGCCCACTGAAGAATCAGTCCTGTTTGGAAACTCAGTTGACGATCAGCTTGAGACAACAAAAAGGAGCATGAGACTTTAAAACACTAGGCCCAATTGCAAATAAACCATATGTCCAACGGGGCACCTTCAATACATGGTGCAGTTTTCTCAGCCAAGGCTTTACAAGATCCAATCAGTCTGCATAGGGAACATCTGCCTCTTCTTACTACAATCCCCAGGGACAATCCTTATATCGATCAAACCAACAAGGAGGATTTTGTAGAGGCAAAAGGTGAGGCAGAGTTGCAGCCTCTGGAGGCTCGGCTGCCCCCAACAACGTACCCTTCCATGCATCCCCGGTAGAAGGGCCTGGGGGGGTCGCATTTCATTCACCCCCACATGGGAGGGAATAACAGATCGCTCGGTGCTCTCACCCATGGCAAAAGGTTACTATTGAATTCCTCGACCGCACCACTGTTCTCTTCGTACCAGATGATTATCAACAGAACATTACCTAATCCTAGAAGAGGAGATTTTAACTTTTCTATAAAAATGTTACCAGTTCTATTGCTCCATTTTCTGAGTGTAGTTCCTTGTTCCAAAGAAAGATCTGACCATGCGCCCAGTAATAGACCTGCGCCCTTCAAACACGCATGTGAAGCCACAACAATTCAGGATGTCTACGCTGCAGGAGGTAATTCCTCTGCTTAAATAAGGTAATTACATGGCGACATTGGACATGAAAGATGCATTCTTTCATATTTCAATGTTGCCAGCGCACAGAAAATACCTAGTTTCAAAGTGCTACCATTCGGCATAGCCTCAGCTCCAAGAGTGTTTACAAAGGGTCCTAGTAGTAGTGGCCGCACACTTACAAAGGCAGTCCATTCCAGTGTACCCTTGCCTAGATGACTGGCTAATAACTGGCGACACACCTCAAATGTGTCCACAAAACACCCAGCAAACAGTCAACCTACGATTTCAATCGAGCTTCTCTGTTGGGCAGAATTTGCATTTCCTGTGCCAATTCCCCTCAACCTGAGACCCCGAGCACTTTTGCTGGACTTCTGTGCTTTTTGTTTTTTACTTTACTCTCCTAAGCGAGTGGGACTTACTACCACTCATTGTTTCTGCTCTGAGTTGGGAACCCCCTTTTTTTTTTTTTGGAATCTTGCATTCCTCCATGTATTTCACTACATGCATCTGTTATAAATTGTTGCAGCATACAGCACCCCATGAACATTGTTGCTGGGGAGTCCCTTGGGGTTCCTCTCCCATTCTTTATTACTTTTTCCTTGGAACTACTGTTCTCAGGGATAGGAGGATACTTTTATCTTGACTTTATTTTTGTGGGATCAGCACACACCACCTTATGTGGAATTCTGAGGTGTAAAGTTATAACTCCTTCCCCACTTCTCCTGTAACTTTTATAGTTGCAGCAACCGACAAACCTAAATGGCTGGTGGCAGTGTATACCTTTTTACCACTGCATGCAGTACAGCACCATGGGTGACCATTTTACCAAAATGGCCCCAGTGTTTTATCGCCATTCTTCATGTTTTCCTTCTTGGCCCTTCTACCATTCCAGCTGGGAGTGAGTCCTCTGAGATATGCTTTTGGCGGGATCCATTTGTGAAGCCCGCCAAGGTTCCAGTGTGTTGGGTAAGGGAGGAGCTTGAAAAGTCCCTGCCCCTTGGGGTATGCCTGGTTGGGACCAATTTGAACTGGGCGGCTGGATGTCCTGCAAGGATTGCCACCCCCAGGTGATTGGCAGGTCCATAGGACTGAATGAATGGGCTGCGGCATAAAAGGCGAGGCTTTTGAGACAGAAGGTTGTCGCCACTGGAATTGAATCTCCGAAGACGACCATAGACTCCTGCAGCACCTCCAGTAACTGCAGAATTACCGGTGCTGTCCTAAACCTGTTTTTGAATCGACAGGGAAGAGCCACCCTGGGCTGGAGGGCATAACCAGCCTCAAGACACTCTTCAATATGAGCCGTCCTCTGACGTCCTGCTGGGTAGGATTGTCACCAGTCCAAGTGTCGGGGTAGTCGTCTTTGAGACTCCAAGGTCACATGGAAGAAGGGGTCAGTGTTAAGACAGTTTTTTCTGAAGTCCAACAAAGGGCTTCATAAAAATATGACACAGTACAGAAAATCCACTTTTAGTATAAGGCTGTACCACCTGAACATATTTGGTAGCTTTGACAGAGCAGCCAGACTTATCATAGGAGGGAGAGAGGGCTGTAGAGAGATAGTAAAATAACTCCTACTTTTCAGAGGGGCAGTCGGCTATTAAGGGATAAGTAAGAACACCGTAGACCGTTTTAGACTGGCCCTAAGCAAGTCAAGGTAAACACAAACCAATGTTGGAGCTAAGAAGAGCAGCAGCTATTCATGGTAAGGAACCCTATTGGTATATAAACGTTAACACTACTTCTGTCACCTAACTAGACAGTTATACCCAAGATACTTTTCAGAAGTGTGGAATACAATTCGAAGTTAACTAAGAACTCTACCAGACTTTTAAGAAAGGCAGTCGGTGGTTCAAGGTAATTAACAACCTATAAACATTTCAGAGGGGCAGTATGCAACTCTAGGATAAGTAAGAACTCCAAGACTGATTAGTGCATATCTAAAATAGATCAGCGGGCAGCACAATTCAATGGTACACTTTTAGAAGATCAATTTGTTATTCAAGGTGAGTAAACCCTATTGGTAGGTTTTTACACTCATTCAGTTTCCGAACAATAAAACAAGGTTAGCGAAGATTTTCATTATTATGAAAAATCTTCCTGACCTGTCAGTCAACCCCAGAACTTTTTGCTTGGACTTAGTAATTATTTGACCTTGTCCCTAGGGAGTGGCAATCTTTTTCTCCTCGCATCTAGTCTTTTACTTTTTTATGGGTGACTTTTTTCGTCTCTTGATTAGTGCTTGGTTGGATTTATAGTTTTGTGTAACCTTTGGGCTTAGGCAGGGTTGCCCCTTTCGGAGCCCTGTTAATTTCTTTCATGTACTTGAGTGAGCTACTGTTCCCAAGTAGTAAAGGGGGATTTTCATCCCCCCTTTACATTTTATAGTGAGCAAGCACACCCCACCTTATGTTGAGTGCTGGGGGATATAATGTATCCCCTTGCTTACTTCCCTGTAGCATTTTTGTTACAATTGCAAGTTTACTTGAATGGCTGGTGGCAGTGGTTTTACCTTGGTGACTTTTTATTTTAATAATTTTTATTGTTAAAATATTGAGTATGATACAGATGTCAACTATTTGCAGACTTTGAATAAAACAAGAACCATAAAGAAATTACATAGTAAATGATTCTGGTCATTTGTAATAGTATTTCTATATAGTTAAGTCATTTGTTAAAGCATTTGTTAAAATCACTTACGAATTTCATATGTACTATAGTAGTTATAAACTGCATTAACATAACAAGTGGTCTAAAATTAATAGTAGTATAACCTTGGTGACTTTTTAGTCTGATTACTTGCAGGCTGTTCAATCAGCCTCGGTAATGCACAGGAGGGCCGCCATTTTTCGAGAATGGCGGGCTCCTTTTTCACCATTAGTTTGCTTGTAGTTTCTGAGGTCTTCCCCCTACGAATCTAGGCAGGAACAACCTCCCTGGAAGGTTTGTCTTTGGCAGCAATCCTTTATATTCCCCACCAAGGCTCCAGAGTGTCAAGGCAGGAAGCGAGGGAGGTGTCCAAAACTCAGCAGCTGTTTTTCTCCAGCATGAGGTCTGGCATGGATTCACATGCTCATGAATATTCCCCGTCAGGCTGGGAATCCTCGGTAAAGAAAAATCAGTATCAGTATCAGTTTCGTTTCTGATCTGTCTTTCGTAGTAGTAACCAATCACTGATCTCTGCGTGATACTGACCACAATGACTGCCATCTCCCTAAGCCCCGCCTCTGGCAGCCATCTTCAGATTTTTACCGCACGTTCAAGTGTTGGGATCCTCGTGCTGTTGCTCTCGAGCTTTAGTGCTTTTTTTCATGTTTTGTCCTAGGAAAATGTTCTCTTTTTGGGTCAAAAGAGCCTCAAGCTCCGACGTTTCTTTATTCGATCAACGGGGACCCGTGTCGGATTCTTCTACGCCCCTCAAGGGTGAAGACTTCGTCGAGCCACGCTTTTGGAGGACTCCAGAAGTTTCTCAGGCCCATCTCGATCATGGCCCAGGAGAAGGGAAGCTCGACGCCCGGAAAGCTGTTCAGGGTCTGCCCTGGATGCCAGCTTCAGAATGTCTTTAAGGAGGACGAACACTCCCTTTGCCTCTACTGCCTGCATGAGGACAAGACGCACGTGGAGAAGGACTGTGCGTTTTGCGGCAATATGTCGGAGCGGACCATAAGGACCGCCATCTGCGTCTCGCCAACTGGCTGGGGGAAGAGCGCGTCAGGCGAGAAGAAGTCCGAGCGGTCTTCTAAGACCTTTGAGGGCGCCCCGGCGACGGGGGTCCAACAGAAGGCCAAGCACCGCGAGTCCGCTGGCACCGGGAGCGCCGAACGGTCGGGCTCTACGGGCGCCAGGCAGGGCGCATCCTCCCCGGCGCCATCAACCACGAGCCAACGCTCTGGCTCGGGTAAGAGGAAGGCCGAGCACCCGGCGAAGGTCCTGGAGAGACCCCGGTCGAGCTCGAAGGCCCCATCGGAGGGGGAGCGAGGCGGTGACCCCCCCCCCCCAAGGAGAAGGCGGTGAGCGCACCTAAGGTGGTGAAAACCTTAATCCATCCGGCCAAGGCCTCTATCGAGACAGTCGCGGCGGCCCTGGCTCAGCCTGTGGAGGCTACACCAGTGGTGGCGACCTCGGGGCCCAGGGTCTCCCTGCCACCGCAGAGGGAGTCCTCTTTCATGCCCATCGACAGGACCCCCGTGAAACCTCCGATGGAGAAGAAAAGGGGGGGGGACAGGAGGTCGTCGTGGATTCGGCCTCAACCTCTGAGGAGCTGATCGAAGTCTTAAGCCACGGCGTTGGCGTGGAATAAGACCAGCTCGTCGGGAGGGACCCCGATGTAGGAGACGTCGAGGGTGCCGACGGGGCTCATGACCGCCCGTCGGACTCCCCTCAACCAGTGCCGCAAGACTACTCGGCGGCCTTTTTGTTGGCTATAAAGTCCTTATGCTCGGAGATAAGGACGAGATTGCCGTTGCCACCAACGGAGGAACCTCTCCCGACGGGGGACCCGGAGCCAGGCCCTTCTGGGAGCCCTCCTCCTAAGAGAGGAAGGATTCATCCTCCACCTCCTTTTCAACCATCGCGCCCTGCTCAGCCCTCCTCCCCGTCCACGACCCGTGGGGATGATACAGGGACTGACACGGCCGTGACGGGCACAGACGACGAGGTTTACGACGAGGATCTCCCGTCGTCACCTCCTCCCCGGGCTTCCCCGCCCGACGAGATTGGATCGTTTCATGCCATGATCTCCAGGGCATCCGAGCTTTTCCAGCTCTGCCCGGAAGAGAAGAAGGAAGGTTTCATCAACGGCCCGAGACCAAGAGGAAGACGGTCCTCGCTGTACCTCTACTGGACGATATCTGGGATGAGGGTCTCGCCCTCCTCAAGAACCCATCCACAACGCCTGCGAGAAGGGATCGGTACGAGAAGAAGTACCGGGTCCCAGACGCGGCCCCCTTGTGCCTTCGGGCACAGCCGACCCCGGACTCTGTCGTCTCCGCGGCGGCCAGGAAGAAAGCGGGGGGGGGGCCTCGGCCTCTACGTCAACCTCCCCACCGGACGGCGAGGGAAAGAAGTTGGACACGATGGGACGCAGAGTCATCTCATCGGCAGCAACGACGATTAAGGCTGCTAACGCCTTGGCTATCATAGCCCGCTACGACAGGGAGTTGTGGTACAAAATCGCCCCCCTGCTGGATTTCCTACCAGACGACAAGAGGGCGGAGGCCCTAGAGATCTTGCAGGAAGGAGAAGTGGCGTCGGACCACGCCATTACGATAGCGACGGACATCGCTGACAGTGGATTTCGCCAGTTGGGCAACGGCGTGTGCCTTAGACGGCGTGGATGGCTCAAGGCAACTGACTTCCGTCAGGATGTGCAGACCAGAGTCTTGGACATGCCGTTCGACGGGAGCAACCTGTTTGGGAAAACAGTGGACGATTCCCTACAAGCCATCAAGACGGACACGGAGACTGCCCGGGCTCTTGGTGTCCTCCAGCAACGACGGCCGCCCTTTCGGAGCGGCGGAGGCAAGCAGGGTGCCTCCAAAGGTTCCGGCGGCGGATTTTCCACCTATCGTCAAGCGGCCCGTTCATCGTCACAGGAAGCCTACAGGGGACGAGGCAAGTCGGGCGGACCCCGCCATCGTTGCCAAGGAGGACAAGGCGGCAAAGCCTCGTCGAAGCAGGACTGAACCGGCCGTGGGGTCGGGCCCCCACCGAAGCACCCCGGTGGGAGGCCGGCTGGCGAGCTTCGTCAGCGTGTGGGAGTCCATCTCCACCGACCGTTGGGTGCTGGACGCCCTGGCCCAGGGTCACACGCTCGAGTTTCTAAAGAAGTGCCCGCGCGTCCCCCCCCCGTGGCCAGGAAGGAACATCACGTCCCTCAACTTCTCTTGGAGTTAAAGGCGATGCTCAGGAAAGGCGCCATCGAGCTCGTCCCAAAGAGGCTTCGGGGCTCTGGAGTTTACTCAAGATACTTCCTTGTGAAGAAGACGACGGTAGGATGGCGTCCCATCCTGGACCTACGACGACTGAACAAATTCATCAAGGCACAGAAGTTCCGGATGGTCACCCTCCAGCACGTCCTGGGTCAACTGGAGGAGGGCGATTTCCTGTCGTCGTTGGATTTGGAGGATGCCTACTTCCATATCCCCATCCTAAAGGGACACCGAAAGTTTCTCAGATTCGTGGTCCAAGGGCGTCACTACCAGTTCAGAGCCCTTCCCTTCGGATTGAGGTCGGCACCCAGGGTGTTCACCAAGTGCCTCGCACCGGTGGCGACGCGGCTGCGCCTGGAGGGGGTCCACGTCTACCCCTACCTGGACGACTGGCTCATCCGAGCAAAGACAAAAGAGCTCGCCGCGGAGCACACGGCGAGGACCGTCCAACTACTCACGGACCTGGGATTCTCCATAAACTACGCCAAGTCCCACCTGGTGCCCGCTCAAGACGCACTGTTTCTGGGAGCAAAGCTCGACACCGTGGCGCTTCTGGCCTCTCCGTCGGAGGAAAGGACGAGGGCCATCTTGGGCAAGGTGCAGCGGATGCTGGTTGCGGACGCGGCCAGGGTGAGGTCCATCAAGTCCCTCCTCGGAATGATGTCTTCTTGCATTTATCTCATCCGCCTGTGCAGGCTTCGGATGCGCACGTTACAGGAGTTCCTGGACGCTCGCTGGATCCAGACGACGGGCAGCTTCGAGGACAGGATCACACTCGACGAGAGCTTCAGAGCGATCCGGTGGTGGGGCACCCGCGCGCCTCTGACGGCGGGCATGGACTTCCAGACCCCGGACCACCAGAAGACAGTGACCACGGATGCCTCCCTGGAAGGGTGGGGAGCGCACACCGAAAATCTGCACGCGAGAGGGGCCTTTGGCTGCCGACGGAGAAGTCCCTCCATATCAACATCCTGGAACTTTGTGCATTATTTTGGGACCTCAGCTCTTTCCTTCCGTCCCTCAAGGGCAAGGATGTGAGGATCTTCACCGACAACCCCACCACCATGTTCTACATCAGGAAGCAGGGCGGTACCAGATCCCCAGCCCTGTCCAAGGAGGCTCAGGATCTGTGGCATTGGGCCGTCGCCCAAGGGATGTTTCTGGTGCCGTTTCATCTGGCAGGGATAAAAAACACCATTGCCGATTCGCTCAGCAGGGAGCTGCGCTCGTGCCACGAGTGGGAACTGCGACAGGATCTAGTTGACCGCCTCTTCCGACGGTGGGGCACTCCCCAGATCGATCTGTTCGCGACGGCGAGAAACTCCAAGTGCCGGAGGTTCGTCAGCAGGTTTCCCCAGCCGAGGAGCATGGGTGATGCTTTCTCGTTCCCCTGGGAGGGCCTGTTCCTATATGCGTTCCCTCCATTGCCGCTGCTTATCAGGCTCATCAACCAGCTCAAGAGGTCACGGTGCAGGATGATCGTCTTCGCACCTGCGTGGCCGAGGCAGATATGGTTCCCGGACCTTCTGGACTTGTCAGCGTCCCCGCCAATCAAGCTGCCAGTGGATGCGGATCTTCTCTCCAGGGAAGGAGGCGCCATCCTCCACCACGACCCGAAGTCGCTGAACTTGCAGGCCTGGCTCCTGCAGCGTTAGAGTTTGGAGGATACGACATAACGGCCGACTGCAGAGAGGTTCTTGCAAAGGCCAGGGCGTCCTCAACTCTTAAATGCTACGGACACAAATGGAAGAGGTTCTCTGTCTGGTGCCACGCACAGAAGATTAACCCTCTACGGATTACGGCTCCTCAAGTACTGCCGTACCTGCTGATGCTCGCCAAGGCTGGGCTGGCGCACGCTTCCATCAAGATTCATCTTGCTGCGATCTCCTGATACACCAGAACCACGTGACGGACGTCTTTGTGGTCTCATTGTCTGGTGAAAGAATTCATGAAGGGACTGTTCAGATCGTTCCCGCCGGTGAAGGCCCCGGCCCTGGCGTGTGAGCTCAACGTGGTGCTGACCAAGCTCATGGGACCTCCGTTCGAGCCTCTGCACTCAGCTCCGTTGAAGTTATTGTCGTGGAAAACAGCGTTTCTTGTGGCCATCACCTCCGCACGACAGGTGGGAGAGATCCAGGCCCTTTCCTGCAAGCCCCCGTACTTGACTTTTCACGACACGAGAGTAGTGCTCAGGACGCAACCCTCCTTCATGCCCAAGGTGCCGTCGTACTTCCACCTCAGCGAACCCTTGGTGTTACCTGTTTTCTTCCTGTCGCCTTCGTCGCCGGCTGAAAGGACTTTGCACTCGCTGGTTGTGGCTAGAGCGCTGAAGTTCTACGTGGCCCGCACAAAGAGTTTTCGGAAGACGTCACAACTTTTTGTGAACTTTTGGACCTGTCAATCAGGGGAAGGCCCTCTCGAAGGCCTCCATTTCCAGATGGCTCTCCGGCTGTATCATGTACTGTCATTGGTTGGCAAACCGACCGCTGTCTGGCCGTCCGAGAGCCCATTCCACCAGAGCGATCGCAGCTACCACGGCGTTCCTATCTGGTGTGCCCTTGTTGGACATCTGCAGGGCTGCTACGTGGAGGTCGACGCACACCTTTGCGAAATTCTACTGCGTCGATCGGGATTCCAGGGAGGAGTCCAGGGTCGGCCAAGCAGTGCTGCGCAACCTGTTCGCCTAAGGTGAGCCTGGTGAGGAGGTAAGAATGCTTAATGTTGAGTTTTGGATGTAATGCTTAATTTTGAGGCTTTGCCACCTCCCGTGGTTGTGCATGTGTGTACTGCTATGTATTTTATTCATGAGCATGTGAATCCATGCCAGACCCCATGCTGGAGAAGGAACAAGTTACTTACCTGTAACTGTTGTTCTCCAGCATGGGTCTGGCATGGATTCACATGCGAACCCTCCCGCCTACCCCTCTGCGGCTCTTCACTTGGTCATACTGCCACTTCACGTGCTACCAAATCTGAAGATGGCTGCCAGAGGCGGGGCTTAGGGAGATGGCAGTCATTGGCTGTGGTCAATATGACGCAGAGATCAGTGATTGGTTACTACTAAGAAAGACGGATCAGAAACGAAACTGATGCTGATTTTTCTTTACCGAGGATTCCCAGCCTGACGACGGGGAATATTCATGAGCATGTGAATCCATGCCAGACCCATGCTGGAGAACAACAGTCACAGGTAAGTAACTTGTTCCTTCCACCTTGCCTGAAACGAACCAAGTCCCAGTGGGAAGCTGCCTGTAAAATACAAGGGGAGATTGCAGAAGTTATGCTGTAGTTCCTCATAAATACTCCGAACCTGGAAGCTGTTGACCACTGGAGCTGAAACTGAAGAGGAAGATGAAGTCCCCTGAAGTCCCCTCTCCAGACTGCAAGACTGAGCGAGTGAAGAGAAAAAGTAAAAAGGCACCAAATCCACACAGCCGTGATAATCCGTGAAGTATCTGTTGGAAGCTGGAAGCCTCCTGGCGACTACTGCATGTTCCCATCCAGTGTCCAGTTTTTTCTTCTCCAGACTGAGAATCCAGAGACCAGGGGCCTGTGCTGCTGTATCCTGAAGGCATCCACCCAGAAGCTTTTTTTCTACTAAGGTACTGTGTGAGCTTGGAGTAATACTTAGCTTAAATCTGGTGTGCATCCTGTGAGGCTGAATGGGTGATGTGTGGTTGGGAGTTTGCCCATACCACGTGCCCAGGCCTATTGCTGAAACACATAGAGAGAGCCTTCTCAGAAGTCTCTGAACACTTTAACTCTGAAAGTAGGACTTACTTGTTAGAGAAGATTGCATCTGAAACATTGACTTTCCTGCAATTTAAACTCTTCTCTGCCTGCCTTCAGCTGGCACCTAGACCACTAGGGTCCCTCTTCTGCCTCTGAAAACTCATGCAATACACTAGGGAAGGACTGGATAAGAGAAGGCTTCTGTCTTGAAAAGTATAACGCGTTTAAAAGTACTTACTTGCTTCAAGAATTAGTGTGGTAACTATAGCTCAGTGAAAGAAGTTACAAAGTATCCTTAACTTATGCTTACCTTTTGAGTTGCATTCTGCCTCTCAAAGTGTATACATTCTTACTATGGATGGTGTGTCCCCCTTTTGAAAAGTAATACGTGTTGGTACTGTTTTATCATTGCTTAACTGAATGAGTGTACAAGCTTAATAGGGGTTACCTACCTTGAATAACACTGTTCTTTTCAAAGTGTACCATAGGGTGTTGCTTTCCCTGATCTGCTTTATACAGACCTAAAACAGTCCTTTAGGTAATACTTGCCTTTTGAGTTGCTTGAACCTCCTCCCCCTAAAAGTAAATGGTTACTTACCTGGAATAGCTGCTGATCTTCTATACTTATAACACTGGGCTGTGCCTCCCCTGAAACTGCTTAGAGCTGTTCCAAAATAGTCAAAGCGTCCATTACTTACCTTAAAAGACTGTGGGTCTTTGAAGTGTTATTGGGTTTTGCTAGGACAACTAACGGCTTACCTTACAATTGACAGTATAAAACTCCAATCTTAATTTATGCTGTACAACCCTAGTATTTGTTAGCGTAGAAAGAGCAGCTAGGATTATCTTAGATGGGAGAGAGGGGTGTAGGTCAGTACTAAGAAATTGTAGCATACATATGGTTCAAAGAAACACTGATGTATTAAGTATTGTAAAAAATAATGGTTTATTTTAAGTACAGTAGGCCACGATAAATCTTGGAAGTACCATCACACAAATTATAAACACATTTATAAAACCAACTCCATACCGATGATATACAAAACAAAGCAAAACCGTATTAAGAATGACAATAAGCAGTTCAAGGGGAGTGAAACCTAAAAGTATACATTCAGAAAGGCAATATGATATTCTTGGGGGAATAAGACCAAGTTTGTTACTTTTAGATTACAATAAGTAATTCAACGGCAGTAGACTCTATTGGTCAGAATATACAGGGTTAATTATTTATAGAATCACTTAATTAGACCAACACTGTGTTACAGGTTTATCTTGCAACATGTGTAACTTTATTCTATTGTGAATTGATAGTTACACCACCAGTATTACTTTTAAGAACACAGGTCAGAGCTGCAGGGCTCGCAGAATCTCCTCGCCCACTCACATTGTCGAGGAGATTTCATTAAGCTACCAGCGATGAATTTCAGACACCTTCTCCTAAAACTTGGATCTGATCTGGAGAGGTGGAGTCTCTTAAAGTTATCCACATGGGGCAAGATCAACTGTATAAAGATGAACCTTACTCCTCGAATAAATTATGTTCTGTCAATGCTACCAGTCAAGAACGAGTACCATTTCCATGGTACTAGTCCTTGCTGGCAAGTAAGGGGTTATTTGGTGTTTAACTGCAAACTTTCTTTGCATCAAATGGCAATCTATGCGTGGTTGGCCACCGGGTGGCAGCACTGCACCAGAAATGAAGTGCTTATGGTGATCTGCACAGATCAGGACGTTTAGAAATGAGTCTTTCGTTAATGACCTTTGGGGTGAGGTTCACTTGCAGCAGATCCGCTGTCGCAGCGCAGGGGCCTATCAGCGCAACAGTCATGGTTCTGTTTGTAAAATAGAAACCATGTCTCTAGATAAAACCTTGTGCTGCGCTGTAGCATAAAGAACCATGTGCAGTGCAAGCACACAGCAGGTTTACTACCCTACATTACACTCTTAGGGAGAATTTTCAGAAATGTGCTAATTCCTCTTAACCTTAGAGACCCCCAGCACTTTTGCTGGACTCTAGGACTTTTTAATTTTTAACCTGGAGAGAGACCTTTTCCCCACTCTCTCGTATTGTGATTTAACACGGTTTCTTTTTGGTTTTGGAGTCTGACAAACTTCATAAGCATCATCTTTGCATTGTGACACATAGCACCTTCAGTGCAGTGGCACAGGGAAGTCTTAGATTTCCCAAAGGTTTGAACGCCTTCTCTTGGTGAAACTGCCGTTTCCAAGAGCATTAAAGTGAAATTGACTTTACTTACCATTTGTTACTTTCTAGACCAAGCACACACTATTTTACAATAGGGTGCTGGAGGCGTTACTTAGTATACCCTTTGTCTACTTTCTCATGTAACGTTTTTGTGTTGCCCTTTCTACAATTAATGGCTGGTGGCAGTGGTTTACTTTTAACTACCATTAGGAGTTTTTACTACGGGCTGCGTTTGCAGCTGCAATAAGGCACCAATGGGTGCCCATTTTGTCAAAATGGCCCTGGTCTCATTTTTTTTCTTCATTTCTTGTTGGAAAGGTCCTTCTTGAGATTTACTCTGTGCGCCAAACCAAGTTTGGTCCCTTTGTTAGTTTTGTCTTTGGCGGGATTCATGAGTGATATGATGTATGATATTTTATTGCTATCGCGCTCGTACACAAGTGTTAGGGAGAATTCTCTCTTTAGGCTGAATTTCCTAACCTAGTGAGTCTCCCAGCAGCTTTGCTGGATTTCTGGAGTTTGTTTTTTTTCCTCCTGCCAAGAGTGAGACTCTTTTTCTCCCACTCTTGGACATGATTAATGGTATTCCTTTGACTGGTAATGTGTATTATGGGCTATGGGGTCCTTTACTCCATAGGGTCTCATGTGTTTTTTCCTATGTGTGTTACACAGCACCCTCCGTGCAGTAACACGGGTGTCATAGTGACACCCCACCATAGACTCCATACCCTGGGACTGACTACTGTCTCTCAGGGCATGTAAAGTCACCATTGGCTTTACTAGTCCCAAATTATTAACAGAAACCAGTACAAACCATCATATTGTGGACGTACTGGTTGGGGCAATTCGATTGCCCCGGGGTCTGTTAGTCGAGGGGGCACGTCTCCGTCCCCCTGATCGAGTTTTGGCTGGTGGCAGTGGAAACTACTTTTTATATTCGACCGCAAATATTTTCCTATAGGATTTTCCCATTGTTCGTGGCTACCAACTTTAATTATTTAATTCTCATAGCCTCGAACATACCGCCGGTTTATTTAATTAATATTAATTCTCCGGTTGGTATTTTTTGCCAAGACTCAATTCTAAAATGGCGTTTGTGTTCTCTTCTGCGACTCCAACCCAAGTCGAGCCCTTTGTTCCACTTTTTGGCGGGCTTCTCCACAGAAGCCTCCAAAAGTGGTGCCACTCTGTCTGGGTACCACCGGGGGTGTGGGAGGGGGTTTAGGCACCCTGGACCAAGTTAACTTGGTAACTCAGGTCGCACTCTTGTGTGATTGGCCCAAGTGGTGAGCCGGCCGGCTCACCACTTAGCATGTTTGATTGACAGCTAGGCTGAGTGAATGGGGGTTTTCTGCATAAAAGCAGGGCTTTGGGGACTGGAACTTCAGAAGTCGCCACAGGACCTGAGAATCCGACTAGGGAGAAGCTGAGCCGACCTACCACGACGACCCCACCGGTGGAGCCCTGCAGAACCGACTCGCCACTTCCCGACGACAGAGAAGATCTCCCGGCTGGAGAGGCTTCTTCCCCTGACTGGTGGGCACAACCAGCTTTCCTTTCTTTTTTCGCACCCCAGCCCGGTTTGTGGTCGAACTGCCCGTGCCAAGCACCCCGGCAGCCGGATAGCCACTCACCACTGAACCGCGAATCACCGGACCGCTCCTTGTACCTGAGAAACTCTGCGGCTGGTTTCTTCCCTGGCAGTGCAACGGACTCCTGTCTTCCTCCACGACGAGATCCTCTCTTCCCCCGGACGAAGCACCAACTGCACCCGCTGCCAGGAACAACTGCCCCCGCTGGAGCGTTCTCACCACTTTAAGGTACTGTGTCCGCCAGGCCTCTCTTTCTAAAGATTGCTACAAGGTAATAACTCCTTAACCTTCTGGACTGGGCTGGCCGCCTTGACCCTCTAACTGGTCCCTTTCTGTGGTCCAACTCCTTTTTGAACCTTTACTTTGTGCACTGCAACCGTGCGACCTTGGACACATTTCGTTTGGATCCTCTGAAAGTGGATCCGGCCTCTTGAACTCTAACTTCATGGTTTTACTTTGCCTTCCTCCCTTGTTGTGTTCTTGAAAAAGTGTTGGGATCTGTTTCAATTTGGTATCTGCTTTTCTCTCCCTTTTTAAAACGAACTATTAGAGTGCCATCTACGTTAAGCGCTCACCGCTATCTGAAAATAAGTGGGGCTTTACTTAAGACTTGCCTCATTTTCTTTTAAGGGAGTGTATATCTTTTAGTGACCGTGTTTTTGAATTGCTTACTATTAGTGCCTGTGTGTTTTTCTAGATGTGGTTTTAAATAAATAATTATCTCTTACACCAAGCCCTGGTCAGTGTTTACTTGTTCTATTGTGTGCTCTTGACCGATTGTGAATACTCTGTATACTGCCTAACTCTTCTTGAGGTAAGTCTGACTGCTCAGCCACGGCTACCAAGTGAATCTGTGTGGTACAGACTGCTACCAAGTGGGTTTACGGCCAAACACCTGTAGTCCTAAATCTTTTGCAGTGGTCCCAGAGGGAACTGCACAGGTTTCTGCCTAACAAGTGTTTCAGAGCGCAGCAAGGGAGGGGAACAGGGGAGAACAAAACAGCGATCTTACTAGGTCCAGTGACATTGAGAAACACGCACGTGCATGGGAGAGGGGGATGGGAAAAGGGCATGGGAGCGGGGAGAAGTGGAAAGTGCGAAGCAGAGGAGAAACAGATAAATAACAATAAATAAATAATAAAGGCAACAAACAGTTTTACTGCAGCCAGCAATGTGCAAGTGTTAGGTTTAAGGCATCAGATAGGGTAGGTCTGATAAGTGCAGGAAGAAAAGGGGGGGGTTTATGGGTACAGAGACAGACCCCAGTGCAAGGGTTGGCCCGGAGGCAGTGCAGGAGGGTGGCAGGGTGAGCAGGTACCTGGGCCCGGAGAACAGAGGGTGGCCAGGTGCACAGTGCCAAGAGAACAGATCAGAAGGGGAGCGAAGGCAGAAGAAAAGAGGAAGGTCTTGAGGTGCTTCCGGAACCGGAGATGGTTCTCCAAGTTTTAGAGTAGCAGGGAGGCTGTTCCAGAGGGAGGCCCCAGTCGAAGACTGAGATCTACCCCCAGCTTGTTTCTTTGAAAAACGACTGACCCTGAGGGAGTTGGAGGTAGAGGAGCGATGAGCTCGAGAGGGGAGGTATTTGCGGAGGGATAGCTGAAGGTATTTTGGACCCAGGCCCCAGAGAGCCTTGTGGACAATGCAGAGGGTTTTGAATTTATCCTTGCATCCACTGGGAGCCAGTGGAGAGATTTCAGAGCTGGAGAGATATGATCCCAGGGCTTGAGGCCAGGACAAGTCTCGCAGTCCTGTTTTGGATTAGTTGCAGAGGGCGGAGAGTAGAGGCAGGTAGATTTGCAAGAGGCTGTTACAATAGTACAAGCTAGAGAGAACCAGAGCATGGGATACCATGAGCTTCTGGGGGAAGGAGAGGAAAGGCAGAGTACCTCTGAGGAGGTGCAGTCAGAAATTTGACTTTTTAGAGACCTCAGAGATGTGGGCGGAGAAGGAAAGGGTGGAGTCAAAGATGACCCTGAGGTTCTTCGCCTCGCAGGTGGAGGTAGGAGGAGGGCCAAGGGAGGCCGGCCGGCCAGAGAGTGAGGGGGAAAGGATGGTGAAGGTGTGCCGATGAGGAGGATCTCCGTCTTGCTGGAATTCAGTCAAAGATCATTGGGGGCACACCAATCTTGAATGGCAGTTAGGCAATTGGAGATGAGAGGGTGAGGAGGTGGCAGAGGGCAGCCTGAAAATGAGTTGTCAGCGTAGCACTGGAAATTTGAGCAGAAAGTGTCAATACAGTGGGAGAGAGTTGCCAGGTGTTGGTTGAAAAGCCAGGGCGAGAGGTTAGACCCCTGGGGAACACCACAGGTAGAGAGGAAGATGGATGAAAGGAAGGACCCAAGTTGGACCTGGGAGGGTCGATCTGAGAGGAAAGAGGTCAGCCAGGCCAGAGCCTCATCAGTGATGCCCAGGTTTTCATAGAGACGGTTGAGCAGGATGGTATGGTTTCCCGTGTCTAAGGCAGAAGAGAGATCGAGGAGGATGAGGACAGAGGGAATGTTAGAGTCAAGGTTGGAGAGCAGATCTTCACAGATGTTCAGGAGAGCAGTTTCCGTGCTTCTGGCAGCTCTGAAGCCAGACTGGTGGTCATGGATACAGCCAACAGAATTAGAATGAAGGTTAAGCAGAGAGATGGCCAACTTTTCCAGGGGTTTGCCAAGAAAGGGAGTAATTGGGCGATAGTGAGCTGGACAAGAAGGATCAGCTGTGGGTTTCTTGAGATGAGGATGCACAAGGGAGTGCTTCAGAGGGGAGAGGAAGGATCCTGAGGCAAAGGAGTGGTTGCAAAAAATCAGCAAGGGCCGGAGTGAGGGTGTCAATGTGGTCCTTGATGGTTTTAGGGGAACAGGGATGAACCTGTTTTGACGAGGCTTTCATAGATCGGACTTGTCTAGTGACCTCGTCAGGGGAGAAAAGAGGAAAGGACGAGAATGATGGTGGGGGGTGACTAAAGGAGAGTCGGCAAGCACAGATGGGGAGGGCAGAAGAGGGGTGTGGGTGAAGAGGGTGGACAGGATGTCCTGCGTCTTTTAAATGAAGTGAGAGGCAAGGGCATTGCAAAGGGCCTGGGAGGCAACAGGAGGGGTAGAGACTGCAGCAGAGTTGGCCAGCTCCTTGCAGATTTTAGAGTTCTACCGAGTTGTTAGATGCCGCAGAGACACAAGCTTGAATGTGGACTCTCTTCTTGGTGAGGACAGAGTTGGTATTGCCTTTGTAGCTGGCGACAGGATAAACAGGAAGTCCTCCATTTCCTCTCAGCCGCCCTACACTTACGTTTAAGTGTAGCTAGATCAGTCATACCACTTGGCTTTGGACTTCATACGGATCCTCGTGATCGGGGCAAGAGCATCAAGCGTATCAGAAATTGAGTAGAGCAGAGACAGGGCTGTGTCAGGATGTGAGACAGCCAAAGGTGGAGGGGGGGGGGGGAGAAAGTGGCAAAAGCCTCAACTGACACACCCTTCATGGGCCAGATGTCTGCGAAGGTAGGTGGCAGTGTTGGTCGATGCTTGGCTTGGGGGGGAAGCGAGGGAGTGATGAGGGAGTGATCGCTCCAGGAGAGAGGAGTGGTCAGAGGGATGGGGATGGAGAGGGAGAGGTCAGAGGAGATCAAGACAGTGTGTGCCCTGCAGAGTGAGTCGGGGAGGATGGACAGGGAGAGGGAGTCGCAGAGGTCACGGAAGAGTTCAGAGGAGGAGCAAGGAGAGTCTAAATGTATATTTAGGTCATCGAGGAGGAGGAGTTGAGTGGTAGAGGCCAGGAGGGAGGAGGAGAGGTCTGCCCACTCAGAGAAATGAGGTGATTTGACCAGGAGGCCGGTAAATGGTAACCACATTAAGAGAATGGGTAGGCGAGAGAGAAAGCCTACAGACAAGGCATTCAAAAGAGGAGTAGGTCTGAGTGGGAATGATAGAAGCAGGAATCCGCTCAGGAAAGATCAGTGCTACCCCCCAACCGACTGGGAGGATCTGGGTGCTGAGAGGATTTTGTAGCCATCAGGGAGGAGAGTGTCGAAGCTTGTGACAGAGCTGGCCCTGAACCATGTCTCAGTAAGACCAAGGACATCAAGGTCTAGTTCTTCAAGGAGGTGGCAGATGTCAGAGGAATGTTTGACAGCTGAGCGAGAGTTGAGAGTGGCAATATGAAGGTTGCCAGCCTTAAAGACCTTCCGGGGAGGGGTACAGATCAGAGATAGGCCCTGGGGAGGAGAAAGAGCCCTAGGAGGAGGAGGAGGAGGAGGAGGAGGAGGAGGAGGAGGAGAAGAGGGAGCAGGCAAGGTAGCCAAGGGGGGGGGGGGAGAGGACAGCAGGAGATGAGAGGAAATTGATGAGGCGAGGGAAGTGCCTATCAAAGAGGAGGAGATTGGCCTGAGAGCCTTGGACCATGACAGTGCCATTTAGGTAGACATTAATGATGACTTTAGAGGAGTCGAAGGAAGCCATGAGAACGTCCCAGCGAGTGCCACCATTAATGGGAGAGGAGGAGATGGGGCAGAGCTCCGAGACCATATGAGGAGTCCATAGATCTGGTGAAGGAACGACAAAGAGGATGTCGGTGAGGGTCTGTCTGGCGGAAGCATTGGGGTAGGTGTCGGCGATAGGAAGACCAGGGTTAGAGGCCAAGGTATCCTTTTTGAACTTCTTCCTACCAGACTTAATGAGAAGGGAAGGATAGTCAATGGAGAAGCAGTTGGAAAAGATAGGAGAAACAGAAAGCGCCATTGGGGTGGAAGCGAGGAGAGGATGGAGATACTGGGGGGGGCTAAGGCAGGTAGGTGTGGGACAAAAGAGTGGTGAGGTCACTGGGCTGGCAAGTTACAGAGAAGAAACCTTATACAAGCAAAATAGATAATTTCACAATGGGCAACAATATTTGACTTTTTAGCACAAAGCAAAAACAGCAAGATTTGACTTTTCAATCTTGGAATCGGATGTTAGCAAAGAGTTTTAGGAAGCACTGCGCATCAGGATGACAACATGGGAGTAACAAGCCGAAAGAACAGTGATAGTGAAAGGCGGTAGGAGTGAGTCCATAAGGAGGGAACTAACCCATAGATCTGGAGGAGGCAAAGTCAAGGCAGTCTGGATTTCTTAGCGGAGTAAGGTGGCACCATCATTGTGGTTAAGGTGCAGGGAGAGCCCAATTAGCGTTCCGGAAGCGGACAGGGAGCAGACAGGGGCCTTAGAAGTGGGCCTGTGCTGAGAGGGCCTGCTGAAGCCTGCCGGTCCCTGATTGGATGGAAGAAAACACTCAGCAACCAATGGGAGTGCAGCACAGAGAGAGGTGGTCAGCACAGCCTGCCTACACAAAGAAAACCACGGCGGCCATCTTGGAAGGGCAAAAAACAGTCAAATAAGCAGGCAATAGTGGGTAAAAACTTGTGCTTTCAAAATAGCAAGGCAACTCTAGGTATTAAAAAGCTCAGAAAATGGCAGCAATATGAAAATGCCAAATAAAACGGTCCTTTCCAACAATTTTATGTAAATTCTTTTTTTTTTCTTTTTCCAATTTCGATTTTTTTCAGGATCAATAATTCACCTGGAGGTGCCGTAATGCACAGAAAGTGCACCTACCTAATGGAATGGTCAGCAGCCAGCCCGCCCCTGACTCCAGTATGTCTGGCTGGGGCAGGAAGTGAGGGAGGTGCCCGAAACTCCATGTGCTTAACATGCAAATGTATGCTAAAAAGCTTGTGCCCAAAATGTCGGGTGTGACGGTTGTTTTGTTTGTTTTAAAATTAATTAAAAAAATAAAGAGTAATCACGGTATTGTCCTGGTGCAGGTATGTTTGCTATGTGTCCGGGCTTCTTGGGTAGAGTAATTGCTCTACTCCTCACCCAGGCCACTCCTACCTTTACAAGTAGCTGCTGGTTGACGGCTGACCACTGGCTTCCCCTGCTGACACCTGCATACACTTTCTAGAGAAGCCTCAGTTGGAGCCGCCCTTTGCTTCAGGGCCCTTAGCCGCAGGGGCTGCTGGGGCAGATGGCTGCCCTGGCAAGGTGTGAGTTCCGACTTGGCCAATGGGGCTCCGGGGGCGGGCTTGGATGGGAGAGAGAAGTGGAGGTGCCAGGGACGGCAAGGGTTAAGGTGTGCTGTCAATGTAATCTCTACAAAGTCTGCCGTCTTCAACATTACTTTGTTGTAACAAACCATTCTTCCCTTTTAAATGAAGTTGAAGGGTTCATAGCAGCATATTTATCCCTTTTGGGATAATTTCTTGCTGAAATGTAGACACTATATAGAACATTGAGGTCTTCAAACATTCCTGACCAGATACTTTCCAGGGGAATTTGAACAGATTGTATAAGATCTTGCAAGACGTTTTTAATATCGGATTACTTTGCTCCATTTTGGAATCTAATATCAGTCTCTGAAAACCCTGGATTAAAGTGCATGTCTATGCAGACTACATTTTAAAAAAAAAAGAAAATATCTCAACTGTTGCAGGCTTGCGGCTGGGTTATTTTCCAAGTGTGTGATTTTAGATGATTTCATGCAAGATAATTGAACTGACTTTCATGTAATTATGGTTTTCTAGCACAACTCTCCTACAAGAGTAACATGCACTCCTACTGCTTGCATTTTTCTGTTGCTGCTATGAAAAGAACAATGTCAGCTGTCGACTTGGGGTATTTCATAGACTGGAGGACATCAAAAGGCTGCTGGGTCACCCAAAATGTGCACTCGCCACTAGTTATTGGCGAGTGATAACCTACTCTCAATTCAATAAGAAGTGTACTGCGTGAGTGGAGATGGTGGGGGTCCTGAGGGGAGAATTTGTATGGCTGCAAGATAGCTTACAATTGTACCCATGCTACCGTTTTTGGAAAGTTTTTGTTTTTAAGCACAACAAACTTAAATGTTTGTCACAGATTTACTTTTGAGGATTTACTTAATTGTCCTGTTTCTTTCTAGGCCCCTACACCAGTTTGTACGCCTTCAGTTTTGGAACGTCGAAAGTCTATGATGATTCAGAAGGAGGAGGAGGAGGAGGATGATGATGATGATGAAATTGTATTAAATATTCCACCTAGTGCAAAGAAAACCAAGAAAAGGAGACCCAAGGCACAGAAAAGAAAAGCGTCGGAGGGTGACAAAGATGTTGTGCTCGATCCTCCAACCAGTGCAAAGAAAACGCCAAAAAGAATGATTGCAAAAGAGAACACAATGGCCATTGAGGATAATAGTAGCAAATCGGTTGTCCCAATTCTTCCGGACAGTGCAAAGAGTGCTAAACAAACCCCCAAAAGCACTGCATTGGAAGATAACAGCAAAGAGATGGTACAGACTCCCAAGACTGGTACAAAAAGTGCCAAAATGAGAACTCCAAAACAAATCGCCACAAAGGATGAAATGGATGTTGTACAAAACCTGCCAGCCAGTGCACAAAAAGCTAAATTGCTAACTCCCAAAATATTGGAGGACAAATGTCGGGATGCACCGGTTCTTGAGCTGCCTACAAATAGCACCAAGAAACGGACACCCAAGTCACATAAAAAGACACCCAAAGTACAGAAATCATTGCCACTTCAAAACAATGGGGTCGCTCTCAACCCTTCACCCACAGCAAAGAGTGTTAAGGAACAGACCCCTAAATCCCAAAAAAGAATAACTTCCAACAATCTTCTTTCCAGTGTAAAGAGTGCTAAAAAACAGACACCCAGGACATCAAACAAAATGACACCTAAGAAAATTAAGATGCATGCTGAGTAACCACACAATGCAAGTTTGCCTTTCAGTCAAAAAGGAGAACATCTGCAGGCCAGCAGAGTAAGAGGCGATATAAGAGTTTGCTTGGTTTCCTTGCTTGGATAGTGTTATGAAATTATTGGTTTGAGATGCCCTCGTAACAGCGTTGCCAAAACGTATTATCAGGTGTTGATCCCTTGTATGACACATTATGGGTTTAATTACTGCAAATTCATGTTCACTTATAGAGATCATTATATGCAGGCGTCCTTTTTGATTGTTTTATGCCCCCAGACCCATCCTTCTCCTATGTAATAATACAGTGCTTTCCAGTTCCCACGCAAATGTAGCGTTCTTGATAGCCCTGAAAGGCATGTTTCTCATGCAATTTGTTGCAACATCCAGTGTGCGTTTATTTACATTTAACAACTGCCTCAACGGTTGAGAACAAAAACCATCTTTTTAGTAGTGCTTGAATTCTCTTTTGTGAGCTGCAATGTTTCATGCTTGAGAGAGCAGGAATTAAAACTTCTGCTAGATATTCCTACGGCAAGGTTGAATTTATTCTTGGTCAGTTGGTTTTCCATTTTTGCATTGTCCCACACTTGCCTTTACACACATGGTACTTCTAGGCTTGGTATGCTAAGTGGGATACACTGACTGAAGTTTGTTCTTGATGTTCTCTTCTACACCTTAGGGGTGCTTGTACAAAACAGGCTTTATTACGGTCTGTCTACAATCTGCGCACTCGTCTCTTACCTTGACCTATGTTCAAATCCATGTGACGGACTGGAAGAGCATGTGTTTTCCCCTTGATTTTCAAGAATTAAATGTGCCCAAGACCAGTTCTAATGGTTCATATTCTCTTGTGTGGTGTTGTAGAGATGGAATTTGAAAGGTGTGCTGTCATCAGTGCTTAAAGCTGTTTGATGCAATCTAAGGGAGTGCTGGCTCAAGACTGCCATCTGTTGTACATTACCAAGTAAACAATTTCTGTTTAACCAGGTTATGCTGAATAAAAACGTAGAACTTGTCAAATGCTTGTACAGTTTCAATTTTCAGGATAGTAGGCCTCCTGAAAAAATGCTTTGTATGAGAGAGGATCTGTATGTGAAGAAACTACACTCCTCACAAAATAAAATTGCTACTTGTTCACTACAAACCAATCAGTGTGTTCAATGCCAAGTCAATCCTTCAGTGATGGCAATATATTGGGTCATCCGGATTCTTAGTTCCTAAATGGGAGCACGGGAAAGATATGTTTGTGTACGATTTGGCATATATGCACAGGATTGTTTTTATTTAAAAAAAAGAAAATTTAAATTTGTTTATGGTTTCAAAAAAAACCTTTACAAAACATATGCTTAAAAAATAAGACAATTTATAATAGCTAAAATCCAAGCATAAACATATGTAAGAATTAACAATAAATATTGCGACTACCATATTTCGGACATATAATAGTGTTCCACAATTTTAGAATTAAATCGATCATTTCAAGACATCCATGTGCAAACAGACAGTAAAATAGACGATAACATTTCACGTTCAATATAAACATTTAATTTTAGACCAATCGGGACATTTTATCCTAATTTTGAGACCAGAAATAACGGTAACCGTAAATGCGGTATAAGTAGCACAGTACAGATTATATGCAGGTCTCGCACACCACAGCAGACCCCGCAAATCTGTCTAGTAAACAATAAAGTGCTAATTGTACAAGTACATATAGACAGTCTGATTTACTTTGTGCAAATTACGCTACAGTGCAATACGCCACTAAAATCTGAGGTTAAAACCACTAAAAACATTAGACCATACAATAGACCTAAAACCTTAAAAAACAAATCAGAACACTGCATTGGGAAGTTCAAAGGAGAATTCGAAAAAAAATTCAGAGAAGTATCTCTAAGTGAAAAGGAGGTAGGATAAACAGGCACCAAAAAAAAGTAGTTGTACTTTTCAAAAACAGTGTCCATCTCTCATACAGAGTGCCTACCGGACAATCACAGTACAGATAGTTCTACTTTGCATAGCGATTAATTTCTGCATCAACAATTCAGCATCAATTTCCTTAAGTAATTGTACCAATGCTAAAAATAAGCTGTTTCTGTTCCCCCATTATTCTTACCCAGAAAAGATCAAAGTAATCTTCAAATTAGATATTAATAAATCTCGTTGGTAGGTTAGTTCTCACTGCTCGGAAGTGTGGACATTCAAGTACTAAGCGTTTCCTTTGGTTCAATACAGTTAGATAATCTACAATTCACCTCCTCCTCTTTCACTTCTCCATTGTCTGATCCGCTCTCGGGTGCGAAATTGGTTAAGTTTAAAACGCATATAATACATACGAGTAAAATTACAAGGCAACATATTTAAGTAGGAACATCTCAAATCTCTTTTTTGAGTGTGTTTCCAATACTCCTTGTACGTACTGTATTTGAGTCCCTCAATAGTAAGGATCAAGTCCCTTTCATATAGCTTCTTTTTGACATAAGCTGGACAAGTGCATAACTCGCTATCTGTAACCCCAAATTCCTCATGTAATGCTTGCATCCTCCTCTGGTACTGTATCAAGGATCTGGGGCTATTATCTAATAGCATTTCATGAAAGTCTTGATACAGAGAATTCCCCAGAGGATCAAGTATTTTGGCATAATTGCATAGGGCTCTCCATTCAAATCTGCATGCCAATGATAATAAGCCGAACTCATGCCTGATAACACAATTAGGGATAGATAATGCAAGATGTAATGCTGTTTTCAATAAGCGACCCTGCAGAATATTAATGTGCATATTAATGTTGAACAAGCACATGTCAAGACTATAAGGACAGATTCCACCTTCAGGGTGAAAAATTCCAACAGCGGAACCAACGAGAATTTACAAAACTTAGAAAAATCTCCTTCATTTGGCACAACAAGAGTCTCGATTTCAGGTTAGGCCTGTCAGTCCACAATTTAACAGAAGAGGCATTACCCATGTAATAACCAAGATAAATGATTTCTGACGGTTGGGCAATCAAAGCTCCCTCAATCACCCATCTATAGTCTTTCAACTTTTTACCTGCTGAAAAGACCATTGTCTTGGTTTTGGTAGAATTGGGTCTGAGCTTGTGTAGATGGGTGAATTTTTCAAATCGTAGCAACTGCCTTTGGAGTCCAGTGGGAGTAGGGTCCAATAGAATAATATTGTCTGCGAATGCTAGCTAGTGCAGATGCAGGGTACCCAATTTGACCGCAAAAATATTTGAGTCCTTCCACTGTTCGTCGAAGTCACATAAGTACAAGTTAAACAGTGTGGCCGCTAAATTACATCCCTTTTTTATTCCCAAATAAGTCATAATGGATTCAGTCATCGCGCCCTTCCATGTGAGTCTAACTTTGTAAGCAGTGTTGGTAAGGAGCAATGAGATCCAATATATCAGTACTGCTGGAATACCTAAAGTGGCCATCTTCTTCCATAATAGGTTCCTTATTACTGTCAAATGTGGCGGACATATCTGTGAGCCATGTACACTGGGATAGAGCCCTTAATCTTAGTACCAGCCAGGATATGCACCATCGTAGTTGCATTTAACACTGTGCTCATGCCTTTACGGAATCCAGTCTGATATTTGGAATATATGTTTTGTAAAGCAATGTATTTTTCCAATTCGTATAATATATAAGAATGGAAAACATTTCAGCGGCAGCATCCGTTAATGAAATGGGGCGGTGATTATCCGGGGACGCAAGATCACCTTTTTTGTGTATCGGTACTATAAGTCAACCATGTTTCCGGAAGAGAAAAAGTTGAGAAGATAAGATAAAATGTGGGCTTTAGGATAGAGGCCCATAGCGGTGGATCCGCCTTGTATACACACAGTGGAATACTGTCCGGACCGGGTACTCTAGAATGGGTTAGCCTACCAATGGCCCACTCAATTTCTTTTTTGGACCACTTGAGGGATGGTATCAGAGTTTCGTGGTTTTTGATAACTAATGTCTTTAAAACGAGGTGGAAGCTGGAACTTGCTTTCGATGTGTGCTTTCCATACCTACGCCGGAATCATATTAGTAGAGATATCTCTACTTTGATAGTACGGCTGCTTAATTACTGACCAAATAGATCTAGTATCATGTTGACAGACAAACCTAATAATTCACAGTACACTTATTATGACTCAGGATCCTAATACCTTTCGCTTTATTTTTATATATTTGAAGTATACGTTTTTTGATAACATGATACTGAGGTTTACATAAATGATCAGTCTTAAGAATTCTCGTCTCTCTCTTCTTTGATTGTTTCAACATCTTTAGGTTATGATCAAACAGATGTTTGCCCGGTCCATGGGGTGGTTTTTGGTTAGAGGTCAAGTAAAAGAAAGCCTTTGAAACAATATTAGAAACAATTGCATCACATTGCTGGCGGGGAAGGCACTGATGAAAATGCTCCCCCATGTTATTTAAATCACGAGAGACCAAGGCTGAGAGTTGATAGCATAAGCTTAAATTGCCTCTTGGAGAGATGGGAAGACTATCGATTTCCAACAGTTGTAATGCCTCGGCCACGGCATGTATGGGGATGGAAATTCCAATGGAGAACTGTATAAGAGCATGATCGCTGTAATTGTCATAGTAGATTACTGGATCTACTGTTTCCAAGTGAATGCGAAACACAGAAAATATTGATCATAGAGCATGCCAAACCGCACCTCCATGTGAAATTGGGACACCATCTTGAAGTTGGACAAACTCCATGTCCCAGTCATCGAAGTAATCCACCCATCTATTCCCTCTCAACCTAGCCTTCGTAGGACCATGATTAGAAGAAACCACTACCTCCTCAAACTTTTATAGACAAGATGAGTTAAAATCCCCTCCAATGATAATTACAGTTAGTATTTTTAATAAATGCATTTTCCAAGTTATCCATTTCGTCAAGCATGTTATTGAGAGCAACTTTAAGTGGGTTTCAGTATAAGCTCATCAATGGGTATGATTTCCGTGTCCTTTCTTTTTAAAGTCATGTCAACAACTAATATGTGCTCAGATGAATGGATGAGCTTAGTGGTACACTCCATATTGTTGTTAGTGGCTACAGCTAAACCACCCGAGGGATGGCCCTCCCGGGCCTTTAAGGCCTGTGAGCAGTATGTTTTAAATCCCTGCAGAATCGGTCAGTTTTCATAGTTTCTTGAAGAAACCTAACATTCGGGTTTTGGGAGGGAAGCAGAGAAGCAAACCAATTGGAGAGAATCTGTTAGCCACATGAATTCCATGAAAATATAACTAGTTTGTGGTAAAGATGGCGCTAGGCCGGAGTATTAGCTGGGTTAGTCGTAAAGATGGATTTCATTAAGGGCTCAATCCATGACCAGTCGTTAATGTTGCCGGCGATGGATAAGAGTTGCCAGATGTTAGTTTTTCATCTACTAGGCTACCTGCACCTCCAGTAGTCCGCATATCCTCCAAGCCCTGACTGATCACCTGGAAGTTCAAGAATTCCTGGGCTACGTCTTCATCCTTGAAGGTATGCAGCGTAAATGCTAAATACATAAATTCAGTCTGATTGTTTTGGCGTGGTAATGATATTCTTTCAAAATCTTTTGTAGTTAATATTCTTAACTATGAAATATGAGAGATTAAATCAAGTACATATGTGCGATTGATTCTTGCATTTCCCAGAATCTCAGCCTTGCCTTCCAAACCAATGATATTGAATGAGGGAGGAGGAGCCTTGCATGTGGTTGAGGCAGTACCAGAAAGATCTGCTGCAGGGGCAAGAAGCGAGAAATTCACAGGCATACATGATAGATGCGTTACAGGGGGTGCCACCTAACACTTTCAGTCATATCCCCCAGATTGCGATTTCCCCCAATCCCCCCCGCACCCCCCCGCCACCCCACACACAACAGTACCGCTTGATGTACACGATACTGCTCCATTTGCCATCATTTGGATATCTGGAAGTTGTGCTAGGGGCCCAGGTGCGGTTAATGCTTTGATTAGAGACTGTGAAGTTAACAAGCCATCTACAAAGGCATTTTTCAGAGTTTCTAAAATATGTGCATGGGACTCTTAATTTGGGAGGGATTATTCCAAGAGAGGTCTGTTCTCCTGTGAAGAAGTATAAGGATGAAGCTGTACTACTTCCCCCATCGACCCATGCTCGAAGACTGGAATTACAGGATTAGCTGCAGTGGGAACAATTGTGGCATTTCAAGACACCCCTGGTATGGATGTGTTAGGATGCCGAGGAATATTCTCCTGTACAGTATGATTCGCAGACTGCGAAGGCAATAATCCCCTCGACTTTCCAAAGCCTGTTATTATAACAGAGTTCTGCACGTTCGAAATACGGCAAACTTCCGCATACGAGAGATGTTTATTTTATCATACTTGGATGGTTTCATCCAAGCAATCCAACTACCCACTTAAGACTGAAAAAGCACACAGTGCTCCAGATAAGATTTTGCACGTATTTTGGTTGTAAAATGATTTTATAGGGAGAAAAAAGTGCCACTCCAGTAGGAGTATTTAATAAGCCAGTAAAAAAGAATTTGTAATAAACACTTTTTTTGCACCTAGTTATTCCTGCAAATTTAAAGATGCATTTTGTGTACCTCTGGATCAGGAAGTAATAATAGTTTTCTCCTTTGGCCCTAAGTGAACTACTGGTCTAAACTTATCCATGGAGCTGTGTGGATGGAAGCCAGGGCGCAGGCTTCTATGTGTCTTATTTTAGTTGAGCATTTTTACTCCCTATGTTTATTTTCTGGAAGTATTTGGCTTTTTCTTTGGGAGTGAAAGTGGCTGATACACCCCTTAGCTGTAGGGCTGGAAGCATGAGTTTATTGAAAGTTGTGTGCTTACTGTCCCTGGGTGGGGGGGGGCAACAAATAATGGGGGGGCTGTCTGTGATGTGTGGAGATTGTAACTCGTGCCCCCCCCCCCCAATACCATATGTGCTTAGGCACCAAAGCAGAGTCTTGGACTTCTTTTTTCTTGGCCATGGGTAAACACCATTAAGTTTATAACCGTGACAAATCGTGCAAGTCAATCGGGGCATCCCTTCATATATTATCGCACCACAAGCCGATATTGATTAAACCATTACTTCTTGTTCTTGTGTTTTCTCTTCACAAAATAGCTTCTCATTCACAAAACGCAAACAATGTGTTCCGCCAAACCTGAAATACTTGCATGTACGTTTTCCAGAAGGTATCTTTATTTTGGAACTGTACATTAGGTTGAGAGTGAATCAAAATGTTTAATGATAGTCTGCTAAAGAGACCCTTCCGTGGTAGTCCATTCCGTTATCCTTCTCAGCCTATTGCTAGCAGAGCAGATGAGAAAACAAACCTGTACATTTAGGTATGGAAAAATGCATGTTAGCATATGAAAGCCATCTACAAAATACAGTTCCGTTGAGAGTGGGAGCAAGCATAACGAACAGCGCGGGGCAAGGGGGCCTTTTGATTACTGGGTCTGTGTATCCAGCATTGGGAAGGAACATTACTCCTATAAAGGTTTTTGCACATGATCCATCTAAACAGTAAGGTAGGTGTCCATCAAAGATAATTGGTAACTAAGCAGTCTTGGTTGCACTCAGAGGGGGAGGCTGGTAGGCAGGAGGCTGATTAGTCGAAGACCAGGAGAGGACACTATGTAGGTAAACTGAAAAATATGCAGTTTACTGTATAGTCCCTATAAATGTATATGCTTTGCGTTTAGAACACTCGGTACAAACAGAGTAGGTACAAAACAACAGTAAAGGGACTTTAGCCTTACATTCAGCTATAGGATTGGGATGGGATATCCCTATGCAGGACCATGCTAAGAGGTAGCATGAAAAGGATCACATGGCTCTGTTCAGAATCTGCAATGCCAGTATTTGAACTCCACAGTATTCCCCACAACATCGAATATGCTGTAATACAGATAACCCACAGGTAAATCATTTTGTTTACAGTATAGATGTGCAAAGGCTTTAAAATAATCCTCACAAAAGGCCACCAAATGTTAGATCACAATTGGACTTAAAATACTAGACCTACCTAGTGGATGCATTCACGGTCACGTTTTACCTCTTCATCAATTTACTTATTTAGTCTTTCACTTCTAACCTTTGTCATTACAGGGGCAAGACCCCCTTCTAACCCATATAACTGGCAACCGCCATTGTTTGTTGTACCGTCTCTTGATGTTTCTGTTCATGTTAGGGCCAGATCACCACTGCTAAGTGCTCTGCCCTTTTAAATGGTTGGCTACTATAAACTATGGGTGCTCTAGAAGTTTCTTAAGACTCCACACATCTGAGGCTTTTGGATCTGCTTAGATGTACATACTTTGCATCGACCGAAATCTAATGGTTGGTGTTGGTAAAAATTGATGCAGTCCAACTGGTGTGGGACTACACAAAACGTCTCTTGGTATTAGATAACCCGCCTTTTAATATTGGCCTCTACTACACAAGAAGGTAGTGAGACTAAGCAGCCAGGCTTATCTCCAGCAAGGCAATGTGAGCTGTAGAGCTGTACAATGGATAGTTGACGCATTTTAAAAAAAAGCAACTAATAGTAACATCCCAAGTTAGGATTAAATTAAAAAAAAGAGAGAACACTAATTCGTTAATAAGTAATAGATTTTCCAGCACATTGAGTGATGTCATTTGAGGTCAGTAATACGTTATTTTGTATCACCTTTGCAGTATTGAGTTCTAAGGAAGGAAAGTTTATAGTTGGATCAGAACATACTGGTAATCTACTAAAACAGATTCTCCCAGAGGGATGCAGGCAGTCTTTTATCCCAGCAATAATAATAATGTTCAACAATTACAACCTGTAAGGGAATAAACATTGCCAAAGTCAATAAGTTTAGAAGGGGGGCCTTTAGGGAGCCAGGGCAGCCAAAGTCAATGGGCCAGTTCAAAGTTCTGATGCTCTTCTTAGAAAGTCTGAACTCTAAAGAGGGTAAAATGGTACTCCCAAGGTATGAAGCACCCCAAATGGCAAAAGGATGATGTACCCCAATCCCCACAGTACCTGTGAACTGAAGAATTTGTTCCAGCTGGATGCCTTCCTGTTGAAGTGCAGGAGACTCCTTGTTCCTGGTTGTGGTGACGAAAGGGACGACGTCTGACTGGCTCCTGAGGCAGCACTGGAGAGAGGAACTCTGCAGCAATTGATTCTCCTTGTTTCAGCTGCTCTTTGTGGTTTTGGTGCTTTTTTTCTCTGTGCCAAAGAACAAACAGCTCTGGTTAGAAGTTATTTGATCCCTCGGTCCTGGACTCTGGTGAGGGGACTCTGGATGAAGATTTCCTGCTTCTGTAGGGTCCTCTGTATGCCCACTAAGTTTTGGCCGGATTCGCACTTCAGAAGATAATGCACTTGATGAGGTTCAGGGGTCCCCGGGTATTAGAATCCTGCAGACTTGGTAAGTCGCAGCAAGTCGGTGGTTGCGCCAAATGAAGCTTGTCTTAAGGCTCGTTGGTCCCACCAGCACAAGGCAGGAATTTGTCCCGTACATGTCTTCCCAGTCGAAATGAAAACCGGTCCAGCCCAGCTGCAGGGCTTCAGCAGGCACTTTGCGGTCCAGGAGGGTGCTGCTGGTATCTTCTTCGTCGGATGTTGTCCTCCAGTGGTCGACTGTGCCTCTAGTACCAAAAACCTCAAGCAGGTTCCCATTCATTGACAGCCCTATGCTGTCAATAACCCAGTAGGGGCCAGCCGGCCAATCGGAACTGGTTTGACTCAGACACACCTAGAGAAAAGGACCGGGAAGTTTCGGGACCCTGCCTCACTTCCTGCCTTTCCAGACACACTGGAGCCTGGGCGGGCTTTGGTGCTGAAGCCCGCCAAAGGCAAAATGCACAAAACACTTGAACCGGATTAAACAAAATGTATAAGCCCAGACGAAACTGACAAGAAATGGCTAAAAAAAAACTAGGGCCATTTTGGAAAGAATGGTCTCCCTTGGGTGCTGTACTGCAGCTGAGGGTTCAGCCTGCGGATACATGGCACAGGGTAGTAAAAACGAAAACGCTGCCCCCAGCCATTCAAGTGGCTTAGCGTAACAGAATGTTACATGAGGAGTGGGATAAAGAAGTTACTATGTAACCCCCCAGCACTCCACATAGGGTGGTGTGTGCTGGACCCACAAAGGAAAGGTAAGCAAGATGGGGGTCATCTTACTATTCTTGGGAAAATGTAGTTCAACATTAAGAAAAGTCCAAGGGACTTCTCAGTGGCACCGCAATAACTGGTGCTGTGTCACCATGCAAAAAGCAGATGCCTATGGACTTTACCAAACTCCATTAAGGAGGAAGCGACACACAAATCCTAGTCAGAAAAAACAAATGAGAGAGGGAGAAAAAAGCCCCACTCAGAGTTGAAACTAAAAAGGCCCAAATCCAGCAAAATAGCCGGGGGTCTCTAAGGTTAAAGGGAATTGGCACAGAAATGGAAATTCTCCCTAACAGTTTACTTGATTTCTCCAGCATGAGGTCTGGCATGGATTCACATACTCCTGAATATTCCCCGTCATCAGGCTGGGAATCCTCAGTAAAGAAAAAATCGGTTTCCATTTCACTTCTGAACTGTCTTTCTCCTAACAACCAATCACTGGTCTCTGGGTCATACTGCCCACGGCCAATGACTGCCCTCTACCAAAGCCCCTCCTCTGCAGCCATCTTCAGATTTTTACCACACGTTCAAGTGTTGGGAGTCCTTGTGGTTTAGCTCTCGAGCTTTTACTGTGTTTTGCTCTATTTTTTTCAGTCAATCGAGCCTTAAGTTCCATCGATCCATCTTCCGGTTAACAGGGACCTGTTTTTGGATTCTTCAGCGCCCCTCAAGTGTGATTTTAATAATTTTTTCATAGTTTCTTCTTGGAGAAGCTTCTTCAAGGCCTATTCCACGTGGACATGGTGGATGAGAAGGAGGACTCAGTGCCTCTCGTCAAGGTTTGCCCTGGCTGCAACCTACAGAATGTCTTTTTGGACAACGGACATTTCCTGTGCCTTTACTGCCTGCACTCGGACCCGACGCACTTGGAAGATGACTGTGCGGCTTGTCGGAAGATGGTCCCCCGCACGCGGACCGATCGGTGCCTCAACGAGTGGCTGCAGGCCAAGGCCCCTGCTCTGGGTGAGTCCTGGCAGCATGCCTCCCCTACCCAGAAGTAGAAAGGTGAGCAGTCTTCTAAGACCTTTGAGGGCACCCCCCTGACCCCCGTGGGGGCCCAACATGAGGCTAAGCACAAAGTCCACTGCCTCCGGGAGCGCCGTTGCAACGGTGCGGCCGGGGCGAGTACAGCGTCTCCATCGCCTTCGACCACAAGCCAACGCTCAGGATCTTCGAAAAAGAGGAAGTTGGACCATCCGGGCAAGCTCTTGGAGAATATCCAGCCGGGCCCTGCAGAGCAGGCCAAGGGGGAGCAGCCTCCGACCTTCCCCCTAAGGTGAAGGCTGCAGACTCAGCCAAGACTGTGAAGGCCCAGGTGCATCAAACGAAGGCCTAACCGTCCATCGACGCTGTGGCGGATCTGCAGGCCACGGCCCCAAAGGCGAGAGTATCCTGCCTGAGAGGAGGGAATACTCTTTCCAGCCCATCAAAAAGACGCCGGAGAAGGTGATGCCCATCATTTCCCCGAAACCATCTACCTTGGTCGCAGAGAAGAGGGGGGGGCACTCTGACCCTCCAGGGCACGGACATCTCCTCAGAGGAGGAGCTCACCAACCTCCCGATCCTCCAGGAGGGACGATGCATTGAGCAGACCCTATGGAAGGGATCCCTACGAATGTGACAACGAAGGTGACTATGAGGAGACCGAGGAGCAGCAGGGCGGTGACGACACGGAGGAAGAACCTAAGCCGCAAACTCCCTCGTCTGTTGCCTCCACCACCTCAGCAACCACCTGGGGATATCTTGGTGGACATTCTTGCTTGGAAATCCGGACAAGGATGCCTCTTGCGCTGGCAGCCCCACCCGCGGTGCCGGAACCATCGGAGGAACCCCCATCTAAGAGGAGCAGAGTTCACCTCTCCTCCGTTCCACCCATTGCCCCCCTTTGTCTCCCTCAGGCCCCCTCCCCACGAGGGATGAGATGGACGACTGGCACCGACGGCGGGTTGGGTGGGGGGAATCCCCCATCTCCGCCTGCCGGATCGTCACCGCCTGACGAGATAGTCTTGTTCTACCGCATGATCTCCAGGGCTTCGGAGCTATTCTAGCTCGTCCCGGAGGAGAAGAAAGAAGGTTTCCTATACCAGCGCTGAGAGACAAAGGGGAAGACCGTGCTGCCGATCCTGCTATTGGATGACATTTGGGACGAGGGGTTGTCCCTCATGAAGAACCCTTCCTCGGCTCTGGCGAAGAAGGACCATAATGAGAAAAAAAATACAGGGTGCAGACTCTGCGCCCAAGTGCTTACGGCCCCAGCCGCCGCAAGACTCTGGTTTTGGCAGCGGTCAAGAAGAAGTCTTCGGGCTCCTCCTCATCAGTGGCTTCCTCCCCCCGGACGATCAGGGAAAGAAATTGGATTCCATGGGATGAACTTTGGTTCAAGATGGCGCCTCCCCCTCCTAGACTTCCATCCCGACAAGAGGGCGGAGGCATTGGAGATCCTACAGGAAGGCGAGCTGGCTTCGGACCATGCCATTACAGTGGCCATTGACATTGCAGACATAGGATTCCATCAAATGGGCAACAGCGTTTGCCTTCGTCGGTGGGGCTGGCCGAGGGCCACTAATTTCCGCCATGATGTTCAGTTCAGGGTGTTGGACATGCCCTTCGGGGACAATTCTTTTCGGTAAGTCGACGAGCCTCTTCAGGCCATCAAGGCGGACAGACGGCTCATGCTTTGGGCACGCTTCAGCAATGACAGCCGTCCTTTCGGACTTCTGGAGGAAAATCTCAGAATCCTTCTAAAGGATTCGGAGGAGGTGCTTCATCCTGCCGTCAACCCTCACTCGTTGGCCCAGGAGACCTACAGGGGCTGTGCCAAGTCTGGAGGTGGACATAGACGGCAAGGCCCCTGAGGCGGTGCTTCAACGTCAAAACGGGACTGAACTGGCCGTGGAGTCGGGCCCCCACCCGTGCACCCTGGTGGGAGGCCGGCTGGCGAACTTCATCAGCATGTGGAAGACCATATCCAGCGACCGTTGGGTGCTGGACGGTCTCGCCCATGGACACACCCTAGAGTTCCAATGGAAGTGTCCCTGTATACCACCGGTGGCCTGTCAGGAAAATCACATCCCTCAGCTGCTGCTGGAGGTGCGGGCCATGCTAATGAATGGTGCGATAGAGCTCGTCCCAAAGAGACTCCGGGGCTCCGCAGTGTACTCTCGTTACTTCCTGGACCTCTGCCGTCTGAACAAATGCATCAAGTCTCAAAAGTTTCGGATGGTGACTCTTCAGCACGTGCTAGGACAGCTGGAAGAGGGTGATTTTCTATTGTCGCTGGACTTGGAAGATGCCTATTTTCGCATCCCAATACACCAGGGCAAGTACCTACGCTTCGTGGTTCAAGGAGAACACTACCAGTTCAAGGCCCTTCCCGTCGGACTTAATTCGGCGCCAAGAGTGTTTGCCAAGTGCCTGGCGGCGCAGCAGCGCCTACGAGGGATACATGTGTACTCTTACCTGGACTGGCTCATCCGGGCAAGCTCAAAGGACATTGCCGTCAAACACACAGCGAGGACCATCCAACTCCTGATGGATCTGGGTTTCTCCGTGAACTATGCAAAGTCCTGCTTGATTCCATCGCAGGACGTGCGGTTTCTGGGATCCCGAATCAAGTGTTGTGCCTGGCGTCTCCGTCGAGGAGAGGATAGCGGCCATCTTGGGCAAGGTACAACAGCTGTTGGTCCTGAAGGTTGCAAAGGTGAGGTCCATCAAGTGCCTGCTCGGCATGATGTCGTCATGCATATACCTCATTCAGCTGTGCAGGCTACGATACGTCCGCTGCAGTAGTTCCTTGACGCCTGTTGGATACAAGTGTTTGGGAAGCTTCAAGGACAAGAGGGTTTCCGTCGAGCAATACAGTGGTGGGGAGTGCCCGCACATCTGTCCGCAGGCGTGTATTTCCAGACCCTTCATCAGCAGACGGTCACAACGGACGCCTCCCTAGAAGGATGGGGAGTGCACACCGGAAGTCTTCATGCAAGAGGCCTGTGGCTACTGGAGGAGAAGACGTTGCACATCAATGTGTTGGAGCTACAGGCAGTGTTTTGGGCCCTCAAGTCCTTTCTTCCAGTCCCTCAAGGGTAAGGTGATGCAGGTCTTCATGGACAGCACCACCACAATGTTCTACATCCGGAAGCAGGGGGAACCAGATCCCCGGTGCTCTTCAGAGGCGCTGGACCTGTTGGCACTGGGCCGTAGCCCAGTGGATGTTCCTCATCCCGTTTCATCTGGCAGGAGTGAAGAACACAGTTGCTGACTCTCAGCAGGGAGCTGCGCTTGTGTCACGAGTAGTAACATCGGCAGGACTAAGTGGATCACCTGTTCTGCAGAGGGGGCAACCCCCACATCGATCTGTTTGCAACGGCGACTAACACCAAGTGCCGGAGGTTCGCCAGCAGGTTTCCTAGCCGGGTAACATGGGGGGGCGGGCGGAGGGGTGAGGGATTCATTCTCTTTCCCCTGGGAAGGCCTGCTCCTGTATGCGTGCCTACTGTTGCTTCTTCGACTAGTCGATCAACTCAGATGGTCCTGGTGTAGAATGATCCCCGTTGCACCGGCATGGCCGAGACCAATATGGTACCTGGACCTTCTGGACATGTCAGCGTCCCCTCCAGTCAAGCTTCTGGCGGTCGCAGATCTTCTCGCCAGGGAAGAAGGTGCGATTCTGCACCATGACCCAGAATCGCTGAACCTGAAGGCCTGGCTGCTGCAGCACTAGAGTTTGGGGGCTACGATTTCCCAGCCGATTGTAAGGAGGTGCTCGCCAAGGCCAGAGTTTTGTCTACTCTCAAATGCTACTGGCACAAGTGGAGGAGGTTGGCCATTTGGTGCTGTAATCAGAAGATCGACCATCTACGAGTCACTTCTCCGCAGGGGCTTCCGTATTTGTTGTCATTGGCCAAGGCAGGACTGGGCCATGCTTCCATCATGCAAGTTGGCTTCACTAGTGCTATTGCAGGTTTCTCCCGCTACACCAGATCCCCTGGATGATCATCCTTATGGTTGCATTGATTGGTAAAGGAGTTTGTCAAAGGACTATTTCGCCCGTTCCCGCAGGTGAAGGTTCCGGCCCCGGCGTGGGAGCTCAATGTGGTGCTGACTAGGCTCATGGGTTTTCGTTCGAGCCTATGCATTCAGTGCCACTGAACTTTTTGTTGTGGAAAACCGCTTTTCTGGTGGCCATCGCCTCTGCACAACGAGTGGGAGAGATCCAGGCCCTCTCTTGTAAACCACCTTATTTGACATTCCACAAGATGAGGGTGGTTCTACGGACGCACCCCTCCTTCATGCCCAAGGTGCCGTCGGACTTTCATCTAAACGAGCCCTTGGTGTTGCCTGTATTCTTCCTGACACCTTCGTCACCGGCTGAGAGGACTTTGGACTCGCTGGATGTGGCTAGAGTGCTGATGTTCTATGTGGACAGCACAAAGGGTTTCTGGAAAAATTGCAACTTTTTGTGAACTTTGACCCTGTGAACCATGGGAAGGCCTTCTCCAAGGCTTTCATTTCCAGGTGGCTCTCTGGCTGCATCAGCCATTGTCACCGGTTGGCAAACCGGCTGTTGCCTGGCCGTCGAGAGCCCACTCGACCAGAGGGATCGCTGCAACTATGGCGTTCCTGTCTGGTGTGCCTCTGCTTGACATCTGCAGGGCTGCTACGTGGTGGTTGATGCACACGACACCTTCACGAAGTTCTACTGCGTTGATTCCAGGGAGGAGTCCAGAGTCGGCCAAGCACTTCTGCGAAACCCGTTCGCTTGACGGTGAGCCTGAGGAGGAGGTAAGAGATGCTTAATTTTGGGATGCTTAATGTTGAGCCTTGCCTTTTTTCTTTACCGAGGATTCCAAGCCTGACGGGGCATATTCATGAGCATGTGAATCCATGCCAGACCCATGCTGGAGAACAGTTACAGGTAAGTAACTTGTTCCTTATTGTCGATTTCAAAAAGGGACGTCTACAGGACGTGTATGTAATCCTATCCCTTTTGTGACATGTACAGTACCCATGATCCTTCACGCGTGTACAGATTGTTGTTTTCTTCCCCGCCATCCGTTTGGGCTCATTTTGCAGAGTTCTCATTTTCAGAGTTTGTTGCTTGGCATCGAGCACTTATATTTAATTATTAATATAGATTATTATACTTCAAATTACCATCATTGCCGAGCATGCTCGATGCAAGCTGCTGACAACATTCAGCTGCAACGTTTTGGCAATCGAGGGTTATGGAGCATCTCCGACTGCCTACAACTCTGCAGGCTTCAGCCTTCACAGTAGGGGGTATGGGGGTGGCGTTGAGCATTTAACACATTTTAGGAGAATGTCTTCACACATTTTTCCCCCATAATATCGTCTCACTGTCCTCTGGGGTTAGTCATGGAGATGAAGTCTTTTTAATGTTGTCCCTCCTGTAACCATAAATCTCCCTTGAAAGATGCACACGTGTGCAACCATTGTCTTCCAAGAGGCCAAATGTCGAGTGTGTAAGCTCATCAAACTGAAGCCGCATAAAGATTGACAATCGAAAGGCTGGGAAGCCCAACGCTGGAGACCCTACGCGATGCAAGCTGAGGCATCAACCGAATACCTACCCCACCTGTGTGGTGGAGTCCGAGGCAGAGCAGGCAAGCTGGCTTCACTAGTGCTATTGAGGAGACATCTGATAGAGAAACGGAGGATTCCCAAGTATCAGTTCCCAGCTCCGAATGGCAGGCGTCCCGCTCTGTTATGGAGGTTTCCCCTGGCAACAAAGGCAAACCTATAAAGAACATGCAGGGTCCAGCAAACAGAATACAGTTTCTCACAAACGCAACACCCACTGCACTCTTTTCGCCGCCGCCTATTTTTTCCCCATGCAGGACACTCCTAGTGGTGCTTGGACTAGGGATAGGTTTGAAAAAAAACAAATGGCTTCTTTCATGGAATTTTTAGAAAAAATATCTCATTTAATGTAAACAAAAGGAACCTCCATTGAAAACGGCTAAAGTAGAACCCACCCACTCGTATGAGGAGTCCATAATTGTACTTGATGCGGATGAGGTTTTTGTCGAAAAACCATACACTGAGCCTGATGACTATACTCTCCCATCACCAGACATCATTGATGATCCCTTATCTTTATCACCCATTGATGATCATGTTTTATGAGAGTCTGCAGAGGACACTGATTTTTATTGATGATCAATGAAATATATACCATTACGTCAATCAGTTAAAATGAGATTACAACCATCCCTTTCAACTCCAGCCCTAACCAGAGCAGTTAACCCTCGTATTGAAAAACGATTTAAGCCAGCACCTACAGACCGCCCTTTTTATCTAAGGGAACCTTAAACCGAATTCTCTGGTGGTCCCTACTACCCGCAAGAGAGCTGGGAGTCCCTTGGCCGCATCTGATGCTTCTCCTGATGAGGAAAGCAAAAGCATCCTAAGAAATGGTAGCTACATGAGCTGCTTTCTAAATGCGCATTGCAAATCCTACTCTTATGGCATATTTTAACAGAGCATGATGGGAACATGTAGAGGACCTTGTTGGATGCGTCCATGAGTCTCATAAGTCTTCAATACTCAGGACATTAACTGAGGGGAAACGGACAGCGAACGCCACTATTAAGAATGCACTGGATGCCGCAGAAACTGCTGGGTGGATAGTGGTAGAGGGTACCCAGACGTGGGTGGCTAAGAAATTTGGGCTTTAGTCCGGAGACTCGGGCTACACTGCTAAACATGCACGGTAGAGGATGTTGTCTGGTTTGGTAAGGTGGTAGATGATGCTCTAGGAACCGCAAAGAAAGAACATTAAAACTCAGGCAAATTTCAAATAAACTTTTTCTGCAAAGAGGTTCATATTCCAACCACATGGTTTTCGTAGTCAAGCCTACATGAGATCCTCAGCCCAGTCTGGCTATACCTCAGGAGCTATATCTCAAGTATCCTTTCCAAGACCATTCAGAAGGGAGCGTAGCCGAGGTTGAGGCCAAGCCACTAGAGGTTCATCTCCCACAAAGCAATGACTCCCTGCTGCAGGTCCTTTCCCATATCACCCCAGTAGGGGGGGTTGCATTACTCTATTCGCCCAAGTATGGGAGGGGATTGCTTCACACAAGTGGGTGTGCAATCACTGTGCGATCATCCACTGAGTCAGAACAATACCCTTCGAAAACCAATGTATCCTACAAGCTGAGGTAGAAGCACTTCTGCAGAAGGGAGCCATAGAACTCGTTCCACCATCGGAGGTAAACAAAGGTGTTTATTCTGTGTACTTCATTGTTCCAAACGAAACGCTCAGTACTTGTTCTGAGACCAGCAAACATATGTCAAACCTCAAAAGTTCAGAATGACATTATAACAAGTCATCATTTTGCTCAAAAAGGGAGATCGCATGGCAGCACTGGATATGAAGGATGGAAACTTTCATATTTCAATGCTGCCAGCAAAAAAAGGCTTGGCACACTACCAATTCAAGGTACTTCCCTTTAGAATCGCATTAGCCCTCTGCTATTCACAAAAGTACTAGAAATTGTAGCGGCACACCTGCTCGGAGAAAGTACCACAGTGTACTGTTATCTGGATGACTGGCTAATAACAGGAGAGCCATTGGATATGTTGGTAAAATACACCCAACACAATAAATCTTATGTTTCATCTGGGCTTTTATCTCAGTGAAAAGAAGCCCCGTTTAGTACACAGCAGGAAAAACAGTTCCTAGTGGATATAATTCAAACAAGACGCTTTGGTCTTCCCCATTAAGAGGCTCCAGAACATACTAAAGCAGATGCCTTGTTATGCAGTCGGTCACCAGATAAGTCAGGAAAGTAATGCGCCTTCTCGGCATAGCATCCTGCATATCCATTGTGCCACATGCAAGGCTACACATGCATCCAGTCCCAGAGTGGTTAGCGAAACAATAGTCGCTGGCACAAGGCAATTGGGATGATCTAGTGTGATTTGTAACAAGTTGTGTTGACTCTTCAGTGGTGGACAAAGAAACTTGTTAAAGAGAAAGCCCTTTGTCAGCCCGCCGACACACATTACAATCACAGCTGACCCATCATTTTCAGGATGGGGTGCCTATTGCCTCCACCATACAATGTGGGTACGTCAGACGTGGTATTCACACTTTCTCAAAATATCCATATGCCCACCATTGAAGCTAACATGCCCATACAACACGTTACAGAATCAAGGGTTAACCCTACACCTCAGACATACAACATAGCAGCTTGGCTCCTGAAGTCCTAGAGTTCGGCCACCTTAAGGAAGCACGTAAACCAAAAGCTAGACTGCTACTATAACAAATGGAAAGTATTCATAATCTGATGTAAATCTGATGTAAAAAATGAAATGTCAGCCCTATTGACTGCTCACCATTGCATATAGTATACTATATACTTCACTTGTTGGGCTCGGGTATGGTCTTTAACTAATTGAAAGTCTGTTTATTAGCATTGTCTGCTTATACTACTTCGCAAAGGAAGGTTTCTTGGTGGAAGATTTCAGTTTTTAAACCATTCATGCATGGGATTAAAATACTTTTATCCTCTTTGCAAACCCACCCCATGGGTGGGATTTAAATATTCTTAGTAAGCTCATGGGACCTCCCTTTGAGCCTATTCATAAAGCTAACCTCAAGGGTCTCCATTACAAGGTTGCTTTCCTTTTAGCCATCACTTCGATTCGAAGAGTAAGTGAGCCGCATGCATTCTGTAACCAAGCCTTTTGTCACAATACATAAGAAACATGTTTCTTGGCAAAATTCATAAGTTCCATGTGAACTATAAAACATAAATAAAATAAAGTTCCATGTCAATCGATTCATTGAGCTACCAACTGTGGAGGGCACAGTACTGACATTCTGATTGGATGTTTATTAAATACGAAAGACCTAACTTGCCCTATTGCTATGTGGTATTCCCTGTCTATGTAAATGACTATTGTGCTGGTCTGTATTTGGGAAGTCAAAATCATAATAAAGGTCTGCTGTCCAAAAACATAATCCTAACTGACCCTAGCACTGTTCTAACAAAAATAAAGCGAGGAGAATGTCTCCCTTCTCCTGATAGTCTTTTCGCTCAAGGTATTCTCCTTGGCTTCAAGCTTCTTACTAGCATGTTAATTTCAAATAGTCTCTTGTTGCTCTTGTTACCAGTTCTTCTAATTCTTTCACAAACTCTGTGGGGTTTATGTACTCTTTATGGATTGCTTTCCATGAATCACTTATGTCTCTCTCCCTTATCTTTTCCTTTACAATGAAGTACCTTCTGTGATAGCTGTGATATGCTTTCCTGATAGTCAAGGTCTCCCCCCCCCCCCCTCTCTCTTGGTGTGTTTTGTTGGTCTTATCTTGACTCTCGGGGATCCCCCTTCCTTCTCTTCATAACATTCGCCTTTTGGTTTAGTCTGTTTTTTAGCATATATGGTAGTCTCCCTTCTTCCCACGATATAGGTGTCTCATTCTTTCTTACCTATTTTTCAACATTTATAGTTATTCTTTCTCCTTATTAAAGTTCTACCTCTTTGGCTTCAGTGTTACTTTCTCATCAATTCTACCGAGACGAGTTTCGGCTATTCCATAATGAACCCTTTCGGTCTCCCATTCGCCCTGTTACCTTGGATACATTGTGGAAACTTCTCTGCGGCCTCCTTTTTGCTCCGGGTCTGTTCTGTTGCCTCCTTTCTTCACGTCTCTGCCGCTGTCCTACTCTGTGTTCCTTCTCTGTGTGACCTGGTAAGGCTGCGGGCATCCAGATGGTTTGCTGCTTTTGCAGTGTATTGGTCTTAGAATTGTTCTGGGGGCACCCTGCCCACCACAATGTCGCTGTAGTAGCGCCATCACCATTCATTCCTCTGGGGACACGGCATGTCCGGTCCTTTGCTCTCTCTTCAAAAGCAGTTCTGAAACTCATGGTTTCTGCGGCTCTCTGGGACTCATCCACACTAAGGTGTTACACACAAGGGGGCCTCCCCTGCATGTGTACGTGTCTCTCCTCGACTTGCGTCAGCGTCTCCTTCTCTTCCAGTCCCCTCGTCACAGATAAAAGGGGATTTCTGTTTAAAGAGACAGATCTTGTTTCTGGCTGCCAACAGTATATTTTAGTTTTCTCTTCACCCCAGTCTCTGTATTGTATACTGTTTGTGCACTTGATGTATTCCACCATGGGATTTGACTTTTGCAGGCGAGGACAGCAGTTTTGGTTCCTTGTCCCAAAAGGGGAGTCTCTTCCAGTGAGAATTTGTTGCAGTGTTCTTTCTGGACCCTCAAAACTCAGAGACAGGGAGGGCACTTTAATCACTTGATGTTTGGGGGGCATTCATGTACTACCTCAACAAAACCAATCAGTAAGACAGACCAGCCCTTTGTTACCATAGCACACAGAGAGAAGGGGATCCTGTCTAAAAGGCTGCCATTGCTAGATGATAATAAGATGCATATAGCAGTGCTACACATTGTCCAATAAGGAGTTACATTTAAACCTAAAGCGCATTCCACACGTAGTACAGGAGTTGCATTTATCGTCATTGTTAATGTACTGCTAAAGCAGTGGTCTTCAAACACTTTTGGCCTGGGCCCCCCTGAGCAAAATTTGCACTGGCTGCCCCCCCCTCCTCCCCCAAATGCCAAATGGAGAGTATGTATTGCACACCGTCAAGGTCCCCTACGCCCAGTAAAGTGCCTGCCCCCACCTCCCCACCTGCTACCCTCACAGTTGCTGGGATTCCTCATCCCACTTCTACCCAGTCCCTGCTCCCACCACTATCCCATGGTTCCCACCCATCCTGCTCCCACCACAGTCCCTGGGCTCCCCCCATCCCGTTCCCAACACAGTCAGAGGGCCAGTGGCAGCTGGTGAATTTTTCAAGTGGAGGGGCATAACTATTGCCCCAAAAATGCCCGAACCAATCAAGGGGGGGGGGGTTGGGGGTTTTAAAATAATGGGTTAAAATGTTGCATTGTAGAGCGTACGTTAAAAAAGAAAATGGGTAAATAGCCAAACAGTTTGCAATTGGTGCTGTGGGGCCAAGGGGCCAGGCAAGGCATTTTTTACTGGACATCTATGTTAGATGTCCAGTAAAAGATACCATCCCTGTCCCCTGGGCCCCACTGGGCCTAACACAATCAACATGATTATGGTGTATGCAAGGCGCTGGGGTGCCAAGGGGGAAAGCATGGTGTATTTTGGCTGGACAGCTATGATAGAAACCCAGTAAAAAAAATACCATCCCTGTCCCCCACAGTGCCTCAAAGGGAGAGCTGATTTTGGCAGGTGGGTAGGGGGGTTGTGCAACAAAGTCATTAGGCATCTTTAAAATGTTTGTTGTACAACCCTACGCCCCCCCCCCCTATCCACCACTTGCCTAAATCAGCTCAAAGGACCAAAACAAACTAACACACACATTCATACAGCAATCACTCTATCATTCAGCCTTCACCATACACTCATAACGCAAGCATACACGTTTAAATTAAAGAAATGAACTTAAACATTGACCTACGTGTGGGTGCTGAAACGCCCTGCTCCAGGCTGCTCTGTCTGTATGTGCGAGGAGGAGCATGTGGTGCGCTAGCCAGTGTTTCCAATGAGCTATGCAATGCTGGCGATGGAAAAAAGGCCCCAGCCTTGCATTGCTCAGTGAGCATTTGCGGCAGGGGAACTGAACTTTCAAAGGGAAATTGTTTTTCCCTTTGAAAGTTCAGCCAGCCCAGAAGCACTCCCTCAGCTGGAAAAAAGCAGCTGTGGGAGTGCTCATTGTTTCTCTGGGCTGGCCCTTGGCTCCTCCATAATGGGTGAGGGGGCCACTGTGTGGGCACCCCTCACCATTATGGATGAGCCAACAGACTCGGACTGGCTTATAGGTCAATGCCTGTACCAAAAATGCTAGTTTGGGCCAGTCAAAATGGGCCACCTTTTTGGCCAATGTGGGCCAGTTTGATGAGTTACTTCACTATGCAGTTAGTAATTTTGACCATTTTTGCTGAATAAATATTCTTTAAATATCACAATTTACTTACATTTTAACACAAAGCACCCCCTTGGGTACTAGTCAGTCTGTGACTAAATAATGAATATCCGTTTTCAATTACGGCCCACTTTTTCATTGATGCCTTAGACAAATTCATGTGAGCCGCCCCTGCCCAGTTCTTCTAGTTTTTTTCCCTTTCATTTTTTTATACACATTTCATGCTGGGTTTTCAAGGCCCCCCGGGGATGTGGCTGCGGCCCCCTGTGGGGGCACGCCCCACAGTTTGAATACAGCTGCTCTAGAGCCTCTATAGGGCAGCCTCATGGAGTTCAGTCATATTGTTTGGCGCGGTTGGCTGTACACCTAGACCGTCGTTCTGAGGCCAATGTGGACACACTACTTTCCAGTGTCCAAACTCTTTGCAGTAATTCCACTGATCACTGTACATTGTGTAATACCTCTTAACAGTTTGCCTGGGTTCATGTGATTGGCGTGCTCCTCTCCCCTGTCCTCGCCCTCCTAGTGTGGGGGAGAAACCTTACCTTCTCTGGGAAGGTTGTAAACTCTGTATCTGAACGCCATATGTTTGGCTTCAGTTGTTTCCTTCTGTGTTTTGGCCTTTTCATGGTAGTGCTTGCAGCTAATAAAACCTCTGCCAAACCCTTTACTTGCTACCCTATTAGCACTGCTTTAATTCCCTCTGATACCTTAGGTTGCAAACCCATAACAAACTGAGCCACAAGAGCTTGAGATGCTATAACTGCTATGTCAATTATCCCAGAGTGTTCAAAACATTGTTTCAAATGCTCAAGTTATTCCGCAGGCTTTTCACCCCTGGATTGCATGCATGCATTCATTTTAGTCCAAGAAGTCTTTCAAGGGCAAATTTCAGTGATCGTTTAGTACCAGCCTATCAGTAAAGGTTTTCAAGTCCCTGGAGGTGGCAGGTTCATCAGCTGGCCCGTTGGTGCGCACTTTCAGCAGGGTAAAGGTATCAGCGGGCAGCACTGCTCGAAAAAATTGGTTGAAATCAACCCACGTGTGGTGATGGCAATCTATTATAACCTGAGACTCCTCTTGGAAACTAAATGGATCCTCTCGTATCTTTGGGAATATCTGAAGAATATTAAACACATCTGTAGTGCTCCAAGGAGCATGTACAGTAACTACTAAGGTATTGCCTCCTCCAGGGAGCTGTCTGAGCGGAAATGCATCAGTACTGCTATTGGCTGTCAATTTCGGTAACCCTTCAAATGTGGCTGAGCTAGGCAAAAGAGGTTTGGAGCTCTGGGCTCATATTTCAGGGGGTGAACAGACCGACCATGCGGTTTATTGGGGGGAACTGATGATTTGTTGGCGTTTGGGTAGAATCTGGATTAACCAGTTGATGGTTGGGTGCAACATTTGAAATGGCAGCTAAGGCCGATACCTTCAGGTTGGAGTACTCATTTTTCAGGTTTTTCTTCGAGTGGCTTTCAGTGCCTGTGTCTTGCACTCAGTCTATTAGTAGCTTCTGTATACCAGTCTAGATGGCTGTCCCATTGCCGTTGGTGTACACGTGCACCTTTCTTTTCTTACGCCTTCTGTAGGTTCATGATCTTATGTTAAATGTGCCTTACTGGGAGAAGTGTCGAGGTGACTCACTCTGTGTATATTGTGCCATTTATACAGGTACTTGCATGCTTTGGGTGAGTAGTGAGCAAACATGAAGTGTACTGGACTTCCTTGAACCTATTCTCACAAAGGTAAGACTAGGTCGGTTCCTCACTCAGTCTTCATCGGGACGCTATTGTGTCCCATAGCTGGCGGAGTTGGTATGGCTCATAACTGACTGTTATGCCACACTTATCCGCAGGCTCGGGTATAACCACCTGACCTCCATTCCCCCTGTTCAGAAATTTCAATCACACCCGCAGATTCAGATGACTGCTGGTTCACAGCCTCTACCTCTGCCCGTTAGGCTACCACAATGCAGAGCAGTATTTCAGAGACTTGGGTAGATAAGAGTCAAAGACGAGACACATCTGTAGAAACAAAGCCTGCTACAGCTTCTGTACTAGGCTAAAGGAGAGTGTGAAATATAAAGCCGGGTTGCACCGAGTTGCACATTTGGGGTTTCAAGTATCAAGGGACAAACAATGGGGCTACCATACTAAATATGTCTTCACATTGACACATGTTTTGTAGTCCCTGAACCACATTACACTACTCTGACTGGCGCAGCGGTCTCACGTTAGTAGGAAGCATGGACGTGCTGCTGAAGCTGCGGTGCCCAACCGCTTTTACTTATTCAGATAAACAGTTCTGTAGTCTGGGTACCTTCCTGTAACGCTTACCTGAACTCCTCAGGAGCGTAATACCTTCCCAGCCTGTAGACCTGATACCTTGCAGCCTTTAGGATTCTTTTTCTGTTTGAACAAACAAATGACAACAATAGAAATGCTATAACATATATTAACAGAGATCTTAATTCATGAGATGTGTATTCCCTTAAATCACTCCCTTCTAACTTCATGGCATAATTCCTTTCTCACCTGTGTGTTGTTATTGTGGAGCTCTCATCCTGCTTTTCTACAGAGGCGCGTTCAGATGGAGAAAAAATTGTAACTTGGGTTGCTGATGATCTCTATAGCTTCTTTGCCTTGAAATGTCTCTTCTTTGGAGAATTAGTCTTTGGGTAAGTAAACAAGTAAAAATACTGTAATCCTTAAGGGTTTTAATTGATTCTTATGTTGGAGAGATCTCTTTCTAATTACTTTTGTCTTTCTCTTTTTTGCAGATTCTAGGAATTCGGGAAAGAATTAGGGCTGCAGATGGCTGCGGAGTTACTCAGGATGAGAACACGTTTTTAAAAAACGTAAGTTCGCCAATACAGAGTAACTGCATCCTTCAAGGTGAAGCGGGTAACGACTGTGAGGTGAAAACTTGAAGAATCTTCAGGTACGTAAATGCTTATAAAAGTCTTCTCTGTTAAACTGTTAAGTTCCTTTTGTAACTTGAATACCTCTTGTGTTGTCTTCAGGTTTTCGGAAACTGAAAACTGAGGAAAAAACCTTCGGGTGATGCGGTGGCTGCGGGAAAAACCTCTGATTGAAGATGCTGTGGCTGCGTGCAAAAAACTGACTGAAGATGTTGCGGCTGTGAGCGAATAAATGTTCTTACTGAAGATAACCGCGTCAGAGGTAATTTCTGTCGGGTAAGTCTATACTATGAACTATGGTACTCTGTAACTATTCGTAAAACTGGGTGGTGTGGCTAAGAGGCATGTAGAGAGATGTGTCCTGTGTGGAGCTTCCGCTGATCCGAAATGATCCTGTGATGAAATGTGGCAAATATCAAAGGCTTGACCACATAAATGGAAGGCTGGAGGCATGAATGAGCGGCGCTCGAGTGGGAGTAAGCTGTGAAGACGGAGGATACATTGTTTCAAGCGTATGCCAAGTTTGCGTCCAGCAGAGAGACGGGAACCAAGATGGATGGCGCTCCTAAACAAAGGGATAGGCTGCAGCGGTAATTGCCAACGAAGAGTACACAGAGCAGCGGGTGCAGGGACGTGTAATCAGCTGCAGCGTGGACGCCGGGCATAAAAGGCAACACACGCGACACATGGAGGCTGCAATAGGAGTGATACAGAGTAGCAAGGACATGGCTGCGCACAGCCAGGGTCCCAAGGCTACAAAGGAGTTCGCCTTGTGAGCCAAGTAGGACTTGAATCTACCCAGACATGGAGCAGAGGTCCCGAGGCACGGGGACTGATATGGCGCACATCGGGGGCCTGCCTGCAGTGGGCACACTTGTGAAGGGGATCAGCTGGTAGCTGAGCAGCTGTAGTGCCGCATCAGCGAGGCTCGGGTCGCTTCTGTGGGCAGCCGAATAGACTCGGCATCTGCTGAAGCGTTGTAGGGCTTATGCCGACAGAGACCTAGCCAGCCAGCTAGTGGTTCTCCCCCCCCCCCCCCCCCCCGCCCGTGGTGTGAAGAAGACAAGTTACAGGCGATGTACAGGGCAACCTGCCCAACTTCACCAAAGTCAATCGGGGCTGCGCGAGGTATCCTCGGGAGCCTAACTGGGGCCAAGACACTGCCACAGACACGCTCACAGCCCCCAGCGTGGCCTACACATAGAGAGGCACAGCGGGCAGCAGAAGCAAGTGGACTGGAGAGAGGGCACCGTGACGGACATCCTATAAAGCAACTCAGTGCATGCCAAGCACGTCGAGCAGCACTGAAGTGAGGAGGAGCCCACCGCTGGCTTTCACACTCTGCAAGTTCAAACGGCAACCTGACGCCACATAACTGGTGGAAACTGAGGGTGGGCCAGCGGCACCGGGAATGCAAAGCAGACAGCTTGTGGGGCAGTGTGAACACCGTGGCACAGCTTCACTGGAATGCGTGCCCACACAGAATCCGGTTAGCCCTGTAGGGATTAGTGCGCCATCAGGGCAAGTGTGTAAACAGATCTGCAATTGAAGGCCAGGAGCACTCATGTTAAGGCCCATACTGACAAGACACTGAAAACGTTGAGGACACCAGACTGGAAGAGTAATCCTACAACAGTGGAGCAGGAAATTCGCACCACGGCATTAGAAGTCCTGACACGCTGAAGTTGGGGGGGGGGGGGGGGGCATAGCTCGATGCAAGAGTTACGGGTGGGGGATCACACCACGAGATGGAGTCCCGGTGGCCGGCTTAGGAGATAAATAATGGACTCTGATGAAAGGGGCCGACCCAGTGAAAATACGATAGTGGATATGGCCTTTAAGGTGGGCAAAACTAAGGCGAAACAGCCAACCATGGAAGATTTTGCCAAAACATCCCCAAGCGCGGAGGTTGTAAGACCCAAGAAGCAGGACACGCAATAGATATTGGATGCCATTGCAGAGTTGAAGACTTCTTGGGCATGCAAAATGGACTCCGCTATCGCAGAACTAAAGATTTTGCTGGAGCATAAGATTGATGCAGTCAGTGTAGACGTCAATCTACTACGACAAGATGTCCGGAAACTGGCAGAGTGTACTGGAAAAGGACGTGGAGGCTAACACAAGCACCAGCACTGCGAACGCCAAGGAAGTCACCATATTACAATGAGTGCGCAATCTGGAAATTGGGGCGGAAGGGCGGGCACGGAGGAACAATAAAAGCATCAAAGGGCTTCCAGAGGGAGCAGAAGGATCGGATCCGACAGACTATGTTGAGAATATACTGCTACAGGAAATAGATGGAGGCGCACTCACCCCAGGATTCTCAGTGGAAAGGGCGCACAGGGCCCAGACCAGCAGGCCGCAGCCAGGAGCACCTCCCTGGCCACTCATTGCTAAAATTCTAAACTACAAAGACCAGGAGAAGATACTGGAGCACTTCCGCGAAGGAGGAACCATCAGTAGAGGATCTGAAACCATCACAGCATACCCAGACTACACCTTCATGGTGCAAAGACAACGGTTGAACTACGTATCTGTCAAAAGGAGGCTAAGCAAGGCGGGATTCAAATATGTTACTGTACCCGTCGAAATTGAAGGTGGTGCACAACAAGAAGACGCACTTCTTCGAGACCCCGGAGGACGCAATGGCATGGCTTGATGTACGGATTTGCCCAGCAGAAACTGTTGACCAGACGGAGAGCAGACCGGATAAGTGAATGTGTGGGGTGTGTGGGCCGCAGAGGCACTGTGGGTTGAGCAAGGGGGGGGTTGTTCACAGCTAAGACATTGGCATGGAGCTGTAGCATAATCCTCTGGGCTTATCATATCTGTATTGAGAATGTAGATGTAGAACGCTATATATGTATGTGTTAAGGGCCTCTGAGCTGGAATATAAACGGGATAAGTGATATTTGCATAGCACGGCTTGTGCGTATTATATTGAGGCAGTTATGTGGGGGACAGAGGTAATGCGTTCTCACCCCCATAGTTAGTTTAGTTGGCATACCAGTAGAGGGGTTCCCCTGCCTGCGGTGTTCCACGTACCGGCGAGACCGGGCTAGGACTAGATGCAGGGTAGCCTGAGATCCAGAGATGGAGCTGGGCAGCAGTTGGGGATGGGTGGTGTGGGGGTCAGGGGATGTTGGGGATGTTATGGGGATACGAGCCTGCGACCATATGCCACAGAGGAAGATGAGGAGAGTGGGGGTGGAGACGGGCGGAGTAGGAATTGGCTAGAATGGAAGACCTGAGGATAATGTCCTGGAACGTGAGGGGATTGAATTCTTCTATTAAATGGAATAAAGTAATGATGTACCTGAAGAGGTTGAAGATATACATTTCATTGATACAGGAAACCCACCTGAACAAGGAAAAGGTGGTAATGAGAAAATGGAAAGGGGTAACCCTAGGGGCAATGTACTCTACGTACACCAGAGGGGTCCTCGCATGGGTAGTGCCACATGTCCCGTTTAAGTTGTTACAGTCCACCATAGATAGGGATGGGAGGATGGTACTAATTAAAGGGATGGTGCAGAATAGAGAAGTGAACATTAATAATGTTTGTCCTGAATCATGACACTACAGTTTACTTCAGGAACCTATATTCCAAATATGGATGGAGCAGTTATATGGGGTGGTGACTTCAATTGTACGATCAACCCGAGGTTCGACAGATCTGGTTAGAAAATGGACAGACCAGGTCCAGCAGCAAAGGCCTTGATTACCCTGTTAAAGGACTTTAGAATGGAGGGTGTGTGGTGAATACACCACCCACATGTTAGAGGGTATTCACATAATTCCGCCCCACAAAACCTACGCACCAGATTAGATTCCATATTTGTCGGACCAGAGCTACTGGAAGTGGTGACACTAAATCGAGAGGGTTAGAAGGTGGTATAATATGAGAATTACGCAATGCAGAGAGAGATCTGGAAATGAAAATGCGGGAGGAACGGAATCCCCTACGGAAAGTGAAGCCATTAGCCAATTACAGCAGGCATATAAGGCACACTGGGAGAGATTATGCAACCTAAATTACAGGAAATATGTGGAGAGGCAGCATACGGAGGGAGATAAAACGGGAAGGTTACTAGCATGGCTGTTTAAAAGCGAGGCCCCCAAACAAGCAATCAGAGTAATGAAAGATGCGGATAGCCAGATTCGGGATACCCAGGAAAGTGTGAATGAATGCTTTTTGGAATATTATAGTATTTATATTTATTGTTTTATATAGCGCTTTATTCCAAAGCGCTTCACATTATAACAAGAAGATACATAAAAGATTATAACAGTAGAAGCAATTTATAAAACATGAGTCAAACCAACCAAACAGTGTGTAGAGCAATTAGCCTGAAGATAAATGACAGGTAAGCCTAAGAGAAAAAGAAGCAGATAGGGAGAGGTAAGTAGAGGAAGACGTGAGAGGGGAGCGGTTTCAGGGTAGGGAATGGAGAAGAATTGATTTCAAGGAAGCACGGAAAGAGGAAAAGATGCGGACTGTATGCAGATATTAATGGGGAGGAAGAGGTAGACCTGCTCGAGGCGTTATCCGAGATTGCTCTGCCTAAGCTTGGTGCGGCGGACAGGGGGAGCCTAGAGGCTCCGGTGAGTTTAGACAAATTAAAATACGTGATTGAGACACTACCCACCAACAAAGCCCCAAGCGCGAACAGCCTCCTGAGCGAGTTTTATAAAGCATACAAGACTGAATTGCTCCCTCCGATGTTAGCAATGCTAAATGAAGTGTTTAATACGAATATGTTACCTGTATCCCTTCGGGAAGCAATAATTATCCCGTTGCTTATACCTAACAAACCAGGTATGGACTGCGGGTCATATAGACCACTTTCGATGCTTAATCAAGACAGCAAAATACTTACAGCAGTGATGGTGAATAGGTTGCGGCCCGTCATAAACAAACTCATCCATCTCGATCACACAGGGTATGTCCCAGGCAGGGGTATATCAGACAGCCTTAGAAGGCTCCACCATGTCCTAGATCAGACTAAAGGAAGCTCCCAAGAGATAGCGATAATCTTGCTGGATGCGGTCAGAGCCTTTGATTCAATCAAGTGTCCCTGGCTCCTGGCCATCTTGGAGGAATATTGGGTTGGGCCTGGGTATCTAAAGTGGGTCCAGCTGCTATATAACAAACCACTGGCTCGAGTTAAAACGGCGCAGACTATATCTGAGCAATGGCAATTGAGTAGAGGCACCAGACAGGGTTGCCTGTGGTCCCTGATGCTGTTCATTGGTTGCCTGTGGTCCCTGATGCTGGTCATTTTAGCATTGGAACTCCTGGCGGCATATTTGAGACAGAAATACGGTGAGGTCGGGATTGGTACCAAAGGAGGGCAACATTTAATATTGATGTATGCAGATGATATGTTGCAGTACCTAAATTACCCCGAAGAGAATCTACAGTATATTTTAGAGGTTATGGAGCGGTTTGCAATGATATCTGGAAGAACAGTCAACACCAAAAAATCTAGTATATTCCCCCTAGGGAGATATGTAGGGGTGCCGCAACATACACTGCCGATATTGCAGATAAGGTGGGAGACTGAAACGTTCAGATACCTGGGAATAGATATATACCATAAAGTCGAGGATGAGTACAAGCAGAATATGCTGGAAGCAATGTCTACAATAAAAAACAGTATGACGTTTTGGCCCAAACTACCTTTAACCATGATGTGAAGAGTGGCGCTGCTGAAAATGGTGGTATTACCGAGGCTATTGCATTATTTTGCTAACATTTCGTATATGATACACAAACATTTCTTCAGTAGGATACAGATTATATGATATGGCGAAATTCCAGCAATAGTGGATGACCCCACACCTAAGTCTAGACTGCTCAGGGCAGAGTGCACCTCTTAATTTCTGAATGAGTGTGGTTGACGAAGCAACAACGGGGTGAGGGGACGAGTTTGCTAAAATTAGGATGGGAAATATGGCAGAGGGCTTGCCGGGTGATGGGGAACCCAACCCCATGCTCTTCCCAAATGCCACTAGTGGCAGTAGTTGGTACGGATAAACAGATGAGGGTGATAATCAGGAAACATTGGGAAACGAAAGGCATAGCAACCTTGGGGGATATATGGCAAGATGGGAAAGTGATAGAGTATGATACATTAATGGAGGATACAGGAGTGCACCGGGGACAATATATCACGTGTGCCAGGTTAATATAGATGGTCAAGGGTAGGTGGCCAGAGGCTGTGTTGGCTCAACAACCAGATGCGGCTATAGAAACTTTTTGTGATGTGTTTGAAGGGGGCCATAAAGTCTCTCGGATATACGAGCTGTTGATGTCCAAGGTTGGGAAGGAGGTGATTAAGACAAGATGAGATTGGGAGGGAAGTAATGGGAGACGGGCTGTGGATCAGAGTGCAAGGCTACCATAAAAAAGTATCTAGAAATGTGAGGCTGCAACAGAGCCAGTTGTTCGTTACCTACAGAGCATACATGACCCCTAAAGAGATAGCCAAGTTTAAAAACGCTGGAACACAGACATGTCCAAAATGCAGGGAGGTGAATGCAGGAATGGTGCACATGTTCTGGGAATGCCCGAAATAAGGGGATTCTGGAGGGAGGTGGCACACCTATTGGCAGAAAAGGACATCATTTTGGATGTAGACTCCCTGTGGGTGGGAATGTTGGGGGGGGGGTGGCACGAGGCCGCAGACGGGTGGGGAAGAAGCAGACACGCTGGTAGCCTGGAAACACTTGATAGCAACTTTGTCTGGGTCGGGGAAGTTCAGAGGAAGATAACTCCTCAGGTGCAGAGAAGGAGGTGACGCCCACTGGAAGAAGTTGATATAGGCTGTAATATGGAGTAGGCTCGAGAAGGGGGCGGGAGAAAAATCAAAACGTGTTTGTGTAATGAGACGAAAGCATGTTTGGCGTTCCACTGTATGATGCTTATGTTGAAACCAATTAAAAAAAATGTTTTAAAAATGTAAAAAAAGCAATTCGTAAAACTAATATCTCTAATTTCTCCTTTCTTTGACCGGTTCTGTGAGGAGAAACGCTGGTAGCGTTACCAGCTGTCAGCGGAGCAGACGTGAAGCATGCGTTCCAGCGGAGGCTGGGCTTAAGTAGCTCCGTCTACAAATATGAATAGTACAGTGCTGCTACTTGTAAATGGGTTTTGCGGCGGCCATGTTAAGTGTATGAAATTACTGTTGAACATCATGGGAGTCTATGGAAGTGGATGCTGTGAATGGTGTAAATGCCATTTGTGCCAGGCTAACACCCACCTTTGGCCTGCTGATTGATGTAATGTTCCCTGCCTAGCCTGAATCCCTGAATGAGTACTATGCTCCCTGACTGGGATCATGACACTTCCCTCCTGTTTCCTTGGATATTCACAACGGTTTCCCGAAATCAGATTTCAGAATTCTTTAACGAGAGACAAGCCTTTACCCCAACCAGTTTCAAAGAATTCTATACAAAACATGGCAGTACACTGGTGCAATTACCTGTGTTCACCAACCCATGGTTTTCAGTTGGCTCTTCCACATCTGCTCTGTCCACCTTCTCCGGCGCTCTGGCCAGCTCTCCCCTCTGTAATTGTCCCTCCTGGGCCCACGGGGATCAGCAGGTGGTGTGCTCGGCAACCCTTAGACTTGACCACAGCGCAACAGGAATCCGAGCCACGGCACCAAACATTTTGTGGAACAATTACCACTAACTATTCTGGTGGATTGATAAACAATTTATTAGTAGAAAGTAAGCAACAGGACAACAACAGTACAACACTTTGATGCAAATGAGAACCCTCCACCCCCTCCACACACCGTTTACTTATACCAAGGGGAACACAGTCCAGACAAAGCAAGGATTCCTACTGAAACAATGTTACAAGCAAGGAAGAGATCCCTAGTATAGATGTCTTTGATGCCAGCCACATTCTCACATGTTGGGACAGTGTTATCAGAAAGGACAGCATAAAGTGATATATTTAGTGGAGCTGACTACAATCCACAGGGTTTCCCACGCTGTTGGAGGCAGGTGAACATGCTAACAGTATGAATTCTGTCTGCTAAGGCTGCTTTTCCTAAGAAAACAGGAGCCTACAAAACGCTTAAATGGGACAAAAGGGAAACCTGTCAGAAGTGAGAGATGTGAAGCGGAGCATGGCTACACTAGGCGAACTGCCTTCATCGCAAGGGAAAGCCTCCCCTCACATTGGCAAGAAACATTTGTTCAAACATGGCAGTTTTCACTACCTACTCAATATAATTCAGCAGTGGGCCAGGGAAGTACATTCAATGTCTGATTCCAGACTGCCCCCTGCCCCACAGTGACCGAGAGATTCCAACCATTGGTGAAACTCTGGGAATTTTCTCCTGAAAACAGTTTTTTATTTTTTTATTTTGCAGATTTGGGTTTATTAGAACTTTGGTTTCTCAGATCATCTCACAGAGCTGTACCGAGACCCAGCCTCAATGGACACATGTTGCATTTGAGTTTTCATCCTGATGCCTGTTTGTGGGTAACAATAGTGGGCGAGTGCTGCTATAATTGGTACCCAAATTTAAGAATGCCCAGACAGCCTTCCCATAGACCTTCATCTGTATCTTGAAGGGGTTGTCTAGGAACTCCCCTTCAGTATACAGGTGTTGGTGCCGGGACTATCCTTTTGAGGTTTTCCTTCATCTGCCCTCTTGGTTTTCCCCTTGGATGTCTGGTTCAAAAGCATAGACCTGGGGCTAGAATTGAATCTGTTTCGGTCCACCCACCATCTTCCACTCTCCAGAACGACAACGCCCCTGTTCGATCTTGACCTGCCTTTTGTGCAAAATCTACTGTCCGTTGTTGGAGCAACACAGCCAGCAGTTGAGGTATATCTTCTGGGTAGGGGCCTTCCTCCTCTTCTTTCGAGAAAATGTTGGTCCTAATAGTTGGTGTCTTTGGGCTGGCTATTGGCTCCAATCCACTGAAGGTGTCCTTTTTTGCAGATTCTGTTGTCATTCTGGCCTTGGAGTTGGCTAAGAGGGACCACATCTTGATATCCCAATGCGCTCCTATTGGAATACGTGAAAGTAAATACATTCTTGCTTCTCCATGCAAAGGAATGTGGTTGAACCGGTCCTGATGTGCCAAGCATGAGTCCAGCAAAAGGTAATGCAACCCTGCCTGTAATACTGATAACAAAAAGGGGTTTTCAGAAGTACCTTTTGGCTACCCCCTGCTCGAGGCACATGGAGAGGACACTTGATAAAAGCCTTGGACTATTGTTGACATGGTTACACACCTTGGGATGACCACTGCTACTGTACAGACAAACTTTCCCTCCATGGAAGCAGAAGCATGATACAAACTGTTGTCAGGACACTTGTAAACACACCTGCCCCTTATCAAGCCAAACATGATGACCTGATAAAATCCACAGCAACATCAAGCAAGCCACATTGTGGTTGTTGGGAGATTTTGTAGACGCAGCTCTCTTTTTCCTGGAAACATTGCGACGGAGCCCCAGCTTGCCTGCCTCGCAGAACATGCTTTCACTAAATCTCATTCTCTTTCGACTTGTGGTGTCCTGGTCATTTGTTCTGTTGGTGGTGTGAATGAGTGCTGAGGCCTGGTCCCAGATCGAGTACTGAACCTAAGATAAGGAGGAAAATCCCTCCTGACATGTTCCCCACTGGATTCCGTCTGACGTCCATTGTCTAGCTTCCTCTGTGGGTTGCCTGCCTTCTGGCTTGGTCTTTTGGGTCCCGAATTTTATACAAGTGACTTGACCCTGTGGTTGGGAGGATATGTGGATTGACTTCCTCTTCTTCTCACTGGCTTCTACTGGGATGACTGCCTGTATTGTGGATGATCTTGGAGTCTCTTCTTATTTCGTCCCCTGGTAATATATCTGCTGTCACTTTTTTATGGGGAATCTTCTGCCTTCCTGACCCAGAACGGATCACAGTCTTTGAATCAGGGTTGGATTCTTCATGTGTCGTGGCAGGGTTTGTTTTTTCTAGGGTCTATTTGTTTTCCCAAACACTGTGCAGGTAGAATAGGCCACACACAATCCCTTTTGCGAATCTGCATGGGTTCTGGAGATTACTTGATGAAGAGGACCTGGATATTAGCAGGATACTGGGCATAACTGATCACAGTAAGTAGTCTGTATTGTGATGGTGCATACAGCATGTGTGCCACATTAAAATACCCAATGTAATGTCCAGGAATATCAACCTAAAGGTTTGTTTCATCTGTCGCCTTCTCCTTAGCGGCAAGCAAATAATGATATGCACTCTGTACCTTGAAGGAATTTTCCCACGGGAATCTGCGAGATGGTACATCTGCTTGGTTAGTCTGAGGGTGGAAAATCCATCCAGTGACTATGGTCCCAGTTGGTAAATGCCCCTGTCGATGAACCCGGTGGTCTGTCTCCTCCTGGCGCATTGCCATCTTCCGAAGCTTGTGGTTGACCTCTGCCATGGTCTGGTGGATCCTGCTTCTAAACACCACATGTGATGGGCTGTGTGGCGAATAACTAGGTGTCGTCACTTCTCCCCAGGTAGCCCCTTCTCATGAGAATAGGGAAGTGGGACTGCTACCCAATATTTCCCCTAGGGGTGGTTTATTGCCGGAGGGACTATCCTCTTGGGTATAAGGATGACCCTTGGGTAAATGTCGGCACAACACTCCGAACCTAACCCTCTAAAGCCAGTTACTACCTTTCCAGCAACCCTCCCATGATAGCACTTCTATTTGTTATTGTAACATTATACCCGTTTTTCTGCTAAGATGAAGAAGATTGCTAACAATACAGATAGTATGACGAACTCCAGTACTGGCACAAAAAAGACCAGCCAAAGCATGAAGATTACCAGCAAGGCCAATACTGAGAGGAGTTGGCGACCAGGAGCCATGAAGAATGGCACAGAGAAGATACAGGAATAGTATAGACGTCCGTGGGGGGGGGGGGGGGGGAGGGGAGGGGAGGGGAGGGAGGGAGTCCTGAGAAATACATATAAACTGACAAAGGATGTACGACCTCTCGGATGGCTGGAGACCAGTCTCCAGGCTCTATAGCAGACTATGCGATAAACCCAACCCTAAAGGCGAGGCTCTGAGGGCGAGATGGGAAGCGGACCTCGAGACCCCGATTACGGATAAAGAATGGGAAAGGGTGTTAATATTTCCCAGAAAAGTGTCCAGGAATGCCAGATTCGGCCAGATCCAGTTGAACGTCCTCTACAGGACATACATGACCCCACATAGGGTCGCCTCCTTCAATAAGACATCCTCCCCAGCATGCCCATGGTGTGGGAACGATAAAGCGGACATGATCCACATGTTTTGGACTTGCACTAGGGCAATGACACTATGGTCCAAAGCCAAACAGACTTGCATGGACGCCGGAATGACAAGGTACGAATGGACTCCCGGCGAGTGCCTTCTGGGGAAGTACCCCAGACCTAGCAAGTTCAAGCATGCTGTCAGGTTAATGGATATTTCATGCATCCTGGCTAAGAGAACAATCGCGATGGCCTGGAAGACGCCGTCGGGCCCCAGGCACGAACGATGGCTCAAAGAACTCGAGAGATGGACGGTGGCCGAAACCAGGGCCTGGCAAGAAGGAATCACGTCGAGCGGCGAAACTGAGAGCGGCACCTTAGAATCATGGAAGGCCCTCCTCAGAGACATACGCTTCACTGCCGATTACAAGCCCCCCTGAATTTTTGTAGCATTTCACTGACACTAATCCCCTGCTTCTAGCCCGAAAGGACAGCCCTTGCATGCGACCCCTCCCGTTTCCTGAGACTCTGGGTCGCTGGCCTTGACCCATCTATCCACTGAAAGGTATGCTGCAACATGAAGACTGTTGTTGTTTTGTTTGTTCCCTCCCTCCTCCATACTTCCCCTTCACCATTCCCTCCCCTGTTTGAATCACTGTTTAATTTCTCGTTGTACAGCACGCTTCTTTCTCACCAAAATCAATAAAATACGTTTAAAAAAAACTGACAAAGGACTTTGAGTAAAGAAGCCGCAGACCTGCATGAATGACAGTCCAGCCCAGGAAGTTCAAAGAAGATGCAGAGGATGCCGTGGGAAAGCTGAGAGCAGTCCGCTTCCAAAGGCAAGAGGCTGACGACTGGAGTCTGTTCCCTGGTGTTGTGGAGCAGGTCAAGGGTGTGACTGGAGCGTGGAAGACGATGGTGCACCCTCCTGAGCGGTCCAGTAGCAGCACCTACACTGTTGGTGAAGAAACCAGGTAGAAGGTATGCAGAGCGAGAGCAGCAGATGCCTGTGCTGCCGGGCGAGAAGACCCATTCACCCAGGAAGAACCATCCCAGGGTCCCATGGGCAACTAAAGTAATGGGCACGTCATGGGGACCGGTAGGGGCTTGGAGGTGCGGGAGATATGTAAACAGCACAGGGATAATGATGAGAAGCATCTTCCTCATGGCAGTACTTGGGCAGAGAGTCAACCAAGTAGGCCTAGTGAGAAGGGCAGAGAACCAAAGTTCTGGGATCTGAACCGAGGTGAATCCTACATTGATACCAGTTGTCTTCCGCGTGGCAGTACTTGGCAGGGGAGTGAACCAAGTGAGCCTAGTGATGGAATAGAAACCAGGGGTTATGACCCAACCAATGTAACAGATATAAGCATAGAAGTCATCCCCCTCATGGCAGTACTTGGTAGGAGAGTGAACCAAGTGGGCCTGACAAGAAAGGGGAAATGAGCAGGGTCTGGGATCCAAATAAAGGCAACATAAATATCAGAGGGAGGAACCCTCCAAACAGGTAAGGAAAAGACCACTGACTGACTAAGGAGAGCCTGGAACTGTTTGAAAAGTTACTTAAGAAGACAGGGGAAGGGTAGCTAATCCCCCTGGACGCACATGGAACGTTGTTGCTACTAACATCCAGGGGAAGGGGAGTCATTCCCCCTGCACACACTTGAACTTGGTTGCAACCATTAGCCAGGGGAAGGGAGTCATTCCCCCTGGATCCAGCTTGGACATTACTGGAGAAGCGAGACATTCCTCCTGGCTATTTCTGGAACTGAGTAAACCAAGACCAGGAGAAGGAGTCATTCTCTTGGTGAGAGAACTTTACTTTTGATTAAGACTCTTTAGTTGTAGTGTAAGGGACAGTGGTAAGGTTTTGACTTAGGACCGTGCTTTTCGGTTACGGATGTTCTGACAGACTTTTTAGTATGAGGCAGGGAAACCCTCCCCTTAGAGTTGGAGATAGCTAGGTTTTTTAATTCAATAAACGTCTTTGCCAGCCACCATGACACCAACTTCTGCCTTCTACAACCACTCTACCCCAGACTCTGAGCCACTGCTCTGTACGCACTGTATGATCCAGACTGCATTGATAGGCCTCTCTCCCACTATACAGGTCTCTCAAGTTTAGCGGGGGCTCTGTCTCCAAATTGCACTGTATGATACTCAGATTGCATTGATAGGCCTCTCTCCCACTATACAGGTCTCTCAGGTTTAGCTGGGGCTCTGTCCCCAAATTGCACCTTATGATGCTCAGATTGCATTGATAGGCCTCCCTCCCACTATACAGGTCTCTCAAGTTTAGCTGGGGTTCTCTCTCCAAATCGCACTGTATGATACCCAGATTGCATTGATAGGCCTCTCTCCCACTATACAGGTCTCTCAGGTTTGGCTGGGGTTCTGTCCCCAGGTTGCACTGTATGATGCTCAGATTGCATTGATAGGCCTCTCTCCCACTATACAGGTCTCTCAAGTTTAGCTGGGGTTCCGTCCCCAAACTGCACTGTATGATACTCAGATTGCATTAACAGACCTGTCTCCTAAATCTAACAAGGCTTCGATGCCCAGACTACATCAAGGGAGGAAATACTAGCTGCGCCCCTCAAAGTCGCTCCACAGCCAGTGCATGTGCCTCCTAAACACACATGGCTAACTCACCACAGTGAACCACGTTCAGGGAGACAGATTAAAGGGAGCCACCGTTAACACCCAACTATACAACCCTCAACCACCTCCCTTACCCCCACCAAGACAGCGACTGAACGAATAGGTAAAATCAGCTGGAAATTACCAACTACAGACAAAGACTAAAACCGGTAGAGGACAGCATCCACACCAAGTACTACACCACAAGACAACCAGAACAAAACATAACCAACTGGAATTTGATTATCAACTCCTTTAAAGACTAAACAACTCGGAATCGTAGAATGCTGCGAAAACGACCCACCCCGAGGGAAAGAAGAGAAGAAAGAACAAACACTCCGGAACTGCAACTAAGAACCGCAACAACAGAACACACCCCCACAGACAGGATCAAAAATCGAACCAACTTTCAGAGAAGAGACAAATCCCTCTACCTAACTCCATACCTCGCTGAGAACAGCTCACCAGACCGAACCAACGCAATGCCACAAGCAGCAACAATAAACAACCTAACTAAATCATGAAGAAGAAGGATGAACACCGCCAGACACAACAAACACACGACCGAAGCGATAACACCTTACATCACCGAAGCTAGAAGAACCTCCAATCGACAACTGCAACCCCTGGGAGACGAACCCGATGAAAACAAAAACCCAAGACAAACCCTAGAAGAACTATTCGAGGACGCTGACAACCCAAAACCTACACCACAACAAGATCAGAAGACGACCCTAACAAGAAAAGCCAAACTAAACTACACCTCCAAACTCCACTGCAATCTAATAAATGCAAGATACATGTCAAAACACTCTACAGAGATCTTCGACCTACTCAATGACAATGGTATTGACATCCTATTCATCACAGAAACTTTGCTGGACGACAACTACAAAATCACACTCCAAAGCTGCCTTCCAGCAAACTTCAAATGCCTTCAAATAAACAGGAAAAATAAAAGAGGAGGAGGCATTGCAATAGCATTCAAAGAACACCCAAAAACAAAAACAGACAAACCACTCAACATCCTCAACTGCAAATCCATGGTCGTACACCTAACAGCGAGCCCAAAAACCAACATCACATTCATCCTGGTGTACAGACCTCCAATTTATGATGCATCCTTCGTCGACAACTTCATAGAAGCCATCACCAGCATAGCCATCAACCACGAACACCTAATCATCCTGGGGGACTTCAACATATGGTTCGAAGACAATCACGCCAACTCCCAAAACTCACTGACTGACTAACTCGCCACCACGAAACGACGACAACTAGTAAAAGGGGCAACACACTCGGTAGGAGACACACTGGACGCAATTTTCGCTGAGGAAAAACTCATCACCACGGCACCACCAATACAAATACTGTGGAGCGACCATCTCATCATCCCATTCGTAATCACTCTGCCTACGCAAGTTTGCATCCAACCCCCTAAACTCTTAACCACCACAAAAAGAAACTGGAAAGATGTCAAAGAAAGCAACCTATTCGAACAACTCGAGTTAACCAAACCCTCAACAACAGAAATAGAGCTAGCTGATCTACACTGGAAAGCAGAGATATTACACAAATGGATTGCAGATACAATTGGCAAGATAGCCCCGGAAAAACCCTTTACACCATCAAAAAAGAGAGCAATGGCTAAATGGTTTACCCCACTATTAAGCACCATGAAAAAGGAAAACAAAAGATGGAACTTGAATTGAGAAAAGATTACAACCCAGACAAAAAAACACAGTTCCAGAAGCAAATCCATGCATACAAGAAGGAAATTCTAAAGGCAAAGAGAAGGCACTATGACGACAGAATCACAAAGGCCACCAACACTCAAAAAGAAATGTTTCACATCATTAAAGAAACAGGAAACCCATCAGGCTGTGACAACACCCCAACCCCCTCGGAGAAACTGGGCAATGACCTTGCAGACCACTTAAAAAAAAAAAAATCAATGACATCTGACAAACCATCCAACAGAGGCCAACCAACAGCAACATACAACCAAACGAACCTATCTCAGAACCGCAGCACAAACTCAATAACTTTCCTGAAATATCAGCAGAGGCCTTCGCAATGCTGGTAAAACACAGCAAGAAAGTGGGTTCACCGATGGATCCTTGTCCCCTGGACATCTACAAATCAATCCTCGCACAAGGAACGTCAGCAGAATACTACAGAAACCACCTAAATCTATCACTAGCAACAGGAACCGTACCAAGGATCTTCAAATCAGTTTACATCAAACCAGACCAATCTCTAACATCCCCTACCCGGCAAAACTCCTCGAAACCTACGTATACAAACTAACCCAAGAATACGTTGAAAAACACCACGTGCTAGACCAAGCTCAAGTCGGCTTCAGACCCACAAGAGGTACAGAAATGGCACTACTATCCATCTGGGACGACCTAAAAACAAACGCAGACTCCAACACAACATCAGCCCTTATTCTGCTCAACCTCTCCGCAGCCTTCGACACAGTTAGCCATGACACCCTAACCAAAAGATTAGAAGACCTAGGCATAACAGATGCAGCGCTACGCTGGACTAAATCATTCCTAGCAGACAGAACAGAAACCGTTTGGATTAAACCCTTCAAATCCACCCCACGGGTTAATGACTGTGGAGTGCCACAAGGATCCTCACTATCACCACTGTACTTCAACATCTACCAAACCCCAGTTATCAGAATCTTCAAGAAACACAACATCACATGCTACAACTACGCAGCCGATACTCAAACCGACTGTCTAAAAGAAGTCTTCAACTGGATGAATGCCAACAACCTGAAAATCAACCCAGGAAAAACAGAAATCATGATCATCTCCAAAGACCAAGAGAAGGAAACCGCCATCCCGTGGCCAACGGAAATGGGAACCACACCATCACCGTCTAAGGTAGTAAAATATCTGGGAGTCCTAATGGACAACACACTAACCTTAGAACCGCAAATAAACGCAGCAGTCAAGAAATGCTTCTTCCTCCTCCACACGGCAAGAAAAATACTACCTTTCCTCTCCTACTACACACAAAACACTCACTATCGTGGTCCTCATCATGTCAAAAATCGACTATGCAAACAGCCTGTACCTCGGAATACCGGAATACCTACTGAAGAAGCTACAACAGATCCAAAATGCAGCAGCCAGACTACTCAAACTATCCAGAAGAGACCACATCACCCCTGCCCTAAAAACACTGCACTGGCAGTGGCAGAATTCATACAAAAGAAAATAACAATCTACAAGCCAACGAGACCCCTCAGGTCAACCAATGAAATCCGCCTGGAACTAAAACCTTACATCAAGAAAAAACTCAGAGGAACCGCCTTCTACCCCTTAGCCGCAAAAACCTGGAACAACATCCCAAAAGAAATAAGGAACACCAAAGATCACCTTAAATTCAGAAAATTACTAAAAACCTGGCTCTTCAATACCACACACTAAAACAGAAACAGCACTAAGACTAAATGACTAAACAGGAAAGGACATTGACAAGCTCCCAGAACTGACTGAGAAGCACTCGGGGCACTGGGAGTGGTGACGCCGGACAGAGTGTTTCACATGCGAGACCCATGGAGACAGAGGCAACAACCCCAGCCAATCCTTACCATCCCCAACTGCCCGTTTAGCTACAACTAAGTACCACTGGGTTGTGGAACTAGCGAGACACCAGCAATCACCACACTAACTGAGGTATGGACACTGGCAGGCGCACTGGCCATGTGGGTGGGGGTGAGGAACATGAAGGGTTAGTGACAGAGCGAGCTGAGGAGGCAGCTAGATGTTCAAGGGGCCTCGAATGCAAAATGGGCACAGACCTTCAGAGGCTCAGGGTGCCCAAGCACCCCATCGAGTGAGATTATGCGAGCCCAACTGGTCAATTCAGGATAGAGATGACAACTAACCAATACCATAACAATTTTCTCCTCTGCATACACCTCTCAAACTCCAAACCAAACACAACCACAAACCTCCAGAAAAACAAAACGCACTAACTTCACTACACTGCAACAACAAAACAATAAACGCACATAGACTCACACATCAGTACACGACGACTACCGGCCGCATACACCCCAGGCCCAGCCAACGGACCCACCGGGCTGAGGCTGCCAACAGCACATCACTGCACTCTTGCACTTTTCCAGCCTCCACCCACTAACTCACCTTCCCTCCCTTTTTTCAGAGCCGCCAGAGCGCCAGGGGACCACTCCGTTGGTGATAGAGCGCGGTACAAATGTCCTTTAACATTAACATTCCGCACCCTTACAGCTGTCACTAAAAACCATGCAGAAGAGAAACTTTCTTCCAAGGGTGTTTATTGGAGGTTTTACAAAATTGTGGCCTTAGTTGAAATCACCAACACATTAGGCCAAACAGCTATTTGGTTGTTGGCGCTAGGGCTGTCCCTCACTCTCTCATCTCCCTTAGGCTACCCCCACCCTATCCCAGACATTCATCCATCTTCTTAGTTTTAGGGATTGGTGACCCCTACTGTCTGTAGCTTGGTACTTCAATATAAGACAAAGACCCTAGCAATCTTCTTGCTTTCCCTTTCCTAATCGTTAATGCTAGGATTTTACAGAAAGGGGTCTTGCTGTCACTCCATTAGAACTACTCGTCAGCTTGCTTTGCCCTCCTACTCTGGTGTTTTACAGTATTCTCCTCCCCGCCACACTTCTGACCCATTATACCTGCCTTCACCCTGAGATTTGAACCTCTTTCCTCTCAATTCCTGCCTTCTAAACTCAACTCACTACTACTACCTCAGACTACTGCTCCATTCACTACCAGCTCTCTTCTACCACTACTTTGCTTCTTCAACCCTACTACCTCTCTGCTTCTCCCACTACTATTGCTCTACCACTTCTCACTATTACCACCTCTCCTTTTCTACTCCTGCCACTTCCACAACCTCGCCTCTACCACCACTACCACTTTCAGTACCTATTCTCTACTACCACCTTTCTACTTCTATTACTGCCTCTTTCCCTCTACTAACACTCACTACTACTGTCACTCACTACTACCACTTCACATTACTACTACCTCCCTGCTGCAGTTACTATTACTCCAGCTCTCCCTTCCAACCACTACTACCTCTCCTCTACTCCTACCCTACCACTACTCTCACGTACAACTACTCCATGGATCCCTTTCTCCAACTACCGTCACGCTCATTCTCTTGGTCTTCCTCTGGTTTCTTGGTTGTCCACCTTCCACCTCTTAACCTCACCCTACTAAACCCACACTAAGCACTTTCCTGTTTCCTTCTAAATAACCCTTCCTCTCCCAGGATTGGCACTCTGTCTGTAGCCAATCGCTTACCCACCGTTCAGGGTTGGGGGGGCTCTGACAGGGGAGGGCAGTCTATAGGGGACCTTGTTTTTATGGCCTTCCTGTGGACCCTTTTCTAATACAGAGCATCCATGGTGGATTTGTGAGTTGTCTATATATGGCTGAGCCCCTGGAGACTGTCTGATCCACTCATGCAGATTCTTTCCTCTGTCACTGGTAGCGTACTTGCCTCCCTCCAACGTGCATGCTGCAGCTACTGTTGTTGGCTGGATTCCTGCTCATCTCCCAGATGCTGCGACAGATTGCACCTTTGCAGCAACATCTCTCCTGGCTCCTGCACCTCTGCCTCCTTTCTTTGGCTACACCCCCTCTGTGTTTGCAGTGGGTTGCATTGTTTTTGTCTACTGACTGGGGTCGGGAAGCCCAGGTAAGGAGGAGTTGGGAGTGGCCTATTTTCAGACAACTGGAGAGGGGCAGGGGCGAGGTTCCTTCCTTCCTTCCTCCCTCCCTCCCCCGACAGGACCTGCAGGAACGCTGTGGCGAGCCAGTAGGAGGGCTTGGACTACAGTGTTCCATGTTGACTCGATGTTTTATTCAAATAAAGAGAACACACCTATCTGTACATACTATTAAAAGGGAAGTTCCCTGCCTAACCAACTAAAAATAAGGGTGCTCGTTAAAGTCCAAAGAAATAGGCCTGAGTCCTAATCCTATTAATCTAACTGGCCCTACCACTTAGAAAACCTAACAAAAAGAAGGAAGCCTGAGCAATAGCCTCTGTCTGTGACTTCTGCTTGGCCCAATCACTTGGATCTTTGTTCATAAGTTTTACAAGTTCATCAAGGTCGCAAAACACAGTACACACCTTCTATGCGGTTCTGTGGGTCAAATATCAGTTCTTTACAATTCTCTCTCTCTCCAAGAAGAAAAGGTTTTCCTAATACAATTTCGACTTGGTTCTGTACAATGTTCTTGTTTTATACTTGAGCACTGGAACCCTGCAGGTTCTCTCTCTTGTTATGTTTGTTATATTTTGCGGCTCTTGGTCTTCTGAAAGTCTCATGGTCTTCCGACAGGCTTTCTTTGTCTCGGTGGGATGGCTACCTGTTCGGGATTTATTGGCTCCCTTGACCATGGCAGCTTTCCCAGCCCCGAAGATTAGTATCTTTCAGTTTGTTAGGACAGTCCAAAGTCCTCGTGCCCTTTGCTAGGTTTGCTTTGGCAGGGTCCTGGTAGGATCCCGTAACACTTGTGGCTTCTTCAGCATTGAATGTTAAAGTTTCTTGTTTTCTCAGGGCACTTCAAAGCCCTCTGGCCTTCTGATAGGCTTACTTTATCTTGCTCTTGGGGCATCTCCCTGTTTGGGTTTTCTCTGCTCCTGTGACCCTAATTTTATTTACATTTTTTAATTAATTTCCAACATGACAACCATACATCTCAATACACCATTATTCATATTAAATCTCACGTCCATTTCATGTTGCATTTTCTCCCCCAAAACCCTCAACTCTCCCCTCCCCCAGCCTACAGCCCCCTTCAATCTTCCACTGCCCACCCTACCAACATTTCCACTGTTGCTCCGCCCCTGAAGGGCTATCTTCTCCCAGGTCCCCCTTGTCTGTCTCGGAAAGTGTTGCTATCGTTGTCTCCAGGCGACCAGCGTGTCTACTTCTGCCTCCCCTCCTCTGCCTGCTGCTTCTTGCCATACCGTTGTTTCAGCATTCACCCATTTCTTAAGGTCTTGCCACCAGATTTGTGCCAGCGGTTTCCTACTCGCTTTCCAGTTCATCGCTATCCTATGTTTGGCTAGTATGTACGCCAGGTCTTTGAGTTTACTGACGTGTTTAGCTCGGTGAGGCCTGGGGAACCCCCCTAGCAGACACGCCCAAGGGGAACTCTCATCCAAATTGATCTCTTTTGCTGCCAGGAAGTGGGCCAACTCCCTCCAAAAATCTCCTATTTCGGGGCGTGACCAAAACATATGTACCCTTCCTGCATTCTCTTCCCCACATTTCAGACATGTCTGTGGACCTACGTGCTTAAACTTAGCTATTTTTTTTAGGGGTCATGTACGCTCTGTGGGTGACGTATAACTAAATCTGTTGCAGCCTCGCATTTCTCTATACCTTTTTATGGTATCCTTGTACTCTGACCAATAGCCCATCCTACATTGATTTCCCCCACCTCGTCCTCCTCCCAGTTTCGTCTCGTCTGGACCACCTGTTTCCCAACTTTAGACATCAGCAGCTCATATATACGGGAGACCTTGTGGCCCCATTCAGACACATCATAAAATGTTTCTATAACTGCCTCGGCTTGTTGGGCCAATATCGCCTCGGGCCACATGCCTTTCATAATCCTCTTCAGCCTAGAGTACGTGATGTGCTGTCCCTGATGTAACCCTTTGTCTTCCACCAACGCATCAAACTCCTTAACCTCCCTGTCTCGCCACACATCCCCCATTGTTGCTATGCCCACTGGTTCCCACTTCTGTCTGATGTTCAGCCTCATTTAGTCATCTACTGCCTCCAGGGCCACCAGCGGAATCTGGGGGGAACACAGGGATGGAATCTTTATTAGCTGGCAGGCTCTGAGCCACGTCTTCCCTCCCAGGTCTAACAGTCTGCCCTCTCTCACCCTCTGTTGTTTTGTCAGCCACATCCTCTTGTTCAAGAAATAGGGGGTGCATTCAGCACTCAACAGGTTAAACTCCAAGAGTTTGATTTCCGATAACCACCTTGCTACATATTGGAGTTGGCTAGCCAGATAATATACTTCGAAGTTTCGCAATCTAATGCCTCCTAGCTCATACGAGGTTTGTAGCTTCCATAATGCAATTCTATTCCTGGAATTGTGCCAGATAAAACCCCTGCAAATGCTCTGTAATTTTGAAAGAATTGTTTCGGTATTGTATGTGGGATGTTGGCAAAGTAATGTAATAGCCTAGGAAGCACCACCATCTTTAATAACGCCACTCTTCCCATCATAGTCAAAGGTAGCTTAGCCCAAAATATCCACTCCTGTAACCCTTATGGCTTTCCCAGCCTCGAATGTTCTAATCTGTTTCTCAGGGCTATCCAAAGCCCTCTCACCTTCTAATAGGCTTTCTTCAACTTTACTTGGTTAGGGTTTCTGCCTGATCAGGTTTATTTGGCTCCCATAACCTTTGTGGCTTTCCCAGCCTCGAAGGCCTTCATTTGACCATCTGAACCGTGTTGCCTTTCTGGGAGTGTTCACTTCCCTTCCGCTGCTCGGCAGTTACTACACATCTCGTGCAGAGCTCAGGCTGTTGTACTCTCCTCTGCGGTCTGATCTCAGCATCACTTAACTGGCCCCAGGCCCACAACGGCTTCCGTGTGGTCGCCACCAGGCGAGATTGTTGCTTTATCGTCCCATCTCCTTTCTGACCCAGACCTGTTTTTTGGTCATGACACCAGCCTTCTGGTGTCTTTTGAGCATCTTAATCACTCTCCACCTACTGCTGGCTCTGTAGTCGATCTTGGCTCAGCCCCTCCAGGACGTCACTCCATCAGAGGCTTGCTTCTGCGCAGGATTCTCCCTCCTCTCTGATTAAAAGTTCCTCTTGGTTTTATGGACGTCATCCAAAACTTAAGGGATGTGTCTTTCCTTCTTGCCTGTGGCGTTCAGGCGAGATCCAGCATTACCTGAAGCCAGAGTTTGAGGAAATATCACTATTCGGTGAATCCAAAATAGTATCACAAATAAAAGGTGTGTGGTGTTGCTTTTTGACTGGGGATTTCAGGTGAGATCTAGTATTACTTGAAGCCAAAGAAATTGAAGCAATGTTAAGGTTTGGTGGATTCAAAATGGAAGTTAGTCTTTCCAATTCCCCTATAGTCCAATCATGTCCGCTGGACTGGAAGTTCCTGGCCAGAAATGGAAGTCCTTCTCCCCAAGAGGGGAGTTACCCCCCAGTGAGGTCCCACTTGCCCAGACCCGTAGGTAACTTCTTGCTGAGGAGGCTCACTTCCCTAGCCTCAAAGGGAGTGGCTACCCTCTGGGGAGAAGGGAAGAATAGTCCAGATTTGCCACAAGACCCTGTCAAACCCAATAGGTCTGAACCTGCACCTGTGGATATTCTTCTTTCTATGTGTAAAAACTTGTGAAAGTCAATAGGCATGAATTGACATAGGTCTCAGGCTTATAGCTTGCCTTGGTTTGTTAATCGGTTCAATCACAGGTATATTTATGCTATATGTCTAACTGGCATTTTGTGCCCACCTCCTCCCTTTGTGTGTTAACTCTCCCTCTTTCAAACAAGTGAGGGAAGTTGTTTACTGATGTACTTTGAGTACTCTGGCGGGTCAGAAGAAGGACGCGGACTCATAAGATATTTCAAGTATGTATTTATTAAAGAAAAGGATAATGCCCATCTCTCCCTACTTCTATGGGGGTATTCCCTACTTACAAAACTAGCCGAGGTGTTCATCAGTTATCTGTGAATGTCTTAAAAGAATCTGTCCACACTAAGCCTAACTGACCCTACCATTATCTTTAAAAAACAAATTTCAACCCTAACATAATTAAACCTAGTCCTTTACAATAAAAAAGAATTAGAAAAGGAATGTTAAAAAGTAGCCTTTAATAAATTACGTTAAAACATCTTAAAATCTAAACATGCCAGTGCCAAACACAAGAACATGTTTCTTAAAGGTGCAAGGAATTTACAAAGCGTAAATGGCTAATGCTGTCAGTGTACCACTCAAACAGCTTTTCCAGAACAGATTATACTCCATCCACCTTTTGCCCATGAACTTTCCAAAATAAAACATGCATTTACTGCAGAAAAACTCACAATACATAATCAAGTGTTCTATTGTTTCTAAAGTGCACTCTGTGCAAAATAATTTCCAAATGGCCGATCTAACGTGTGTAACCTCATAGGTTCTCTAGTTCAAAATTGGTTCCAAAGAAGCCTAGGACACAGTAACAAGTTCACCAGTCGTACACCAGTCATAAAATTGGTTGGCTTGCTTAACCTTGGTAGGAGTGCTTACCAACTCCACTCTGGAATAGCCCATTTCTGTTTAACAGGGAATCACAGTGTATCCCAAAAGCAGACATGATTTTGTCCTGACCCATTACCAGGATATTTTGTAATTTTGCATAAAGCGAGTCAGGACAAGGTACCAGCAGCTTATTCATCATTGATAGCATTTTCTATCTGATTAAGGAAGTAATGCTATTCAAACCTACATCAAATAGAATTGCGGACATCGGCACGGCGTTGGGGATAACCAGAACCTTTCTCCAGATTTTACCCTCCACCCTTTGCAAAATGTGTAGAGTCCAATCTGGGTAAATCTCTATACCGTAGGTCACCTTGGGAAGAACCATGCTGCCCTAATATGAGATGGGGCACAAGGAGAACATGCAGTTTTTTTTTTTTAATAAGAATCTTCCGTGAAATCAATGAGCCTGTTCATTGTCTAAAGTAGTCGAAAGTGTTGTCCTTGTTGGGGACACCAGAGATATAGAAACCCAGATATATGAAATCTAGAACTTTGTATACAGTTTTACCTTCGAGAACCCAAGTACCTCTTACTTTGAGGTAAAAGTTAGAACCTTTGTTTTCGTGACAATCATTTTCAATTAGTTTAATTTACCATAGTTTTCAAAAGCGTTCAACAGACGCTGCAATCCTACACTGGTACAGTCCAATGACAAAAAGTAATCGGCATAGATGAGATAGGAGAGCCTTAGATGCCCTATTTTAGGGGCAGCCTGCCTGACATTTTCGAACGATTTCTCCCATCTGTGATGTATAAATTAAATAAGCATGAGGCTAAGATGCACTCCTGCCTTAATCCATTCTCCGCAGGTCTCTCTCGAGACATGAGCCCAGCTCTGTTTAGCCTAACCTGCATCACTGTTGAATCATGAACCTGTATGATAAGCTTCAATAGGCCAACTGGTTTCCCCATTTAGGTAATTTCGACCATATTAAGGTTCAGCTGACTAAATGAAACGCTGAGCTGAGGTCAATCGTTGACAATATCTAGGTAAGTATCCGTTTAGGGTAGTTCCATACAATTTCCTAAACCCCATTTGCCCCACACTCAAACGGCCCACCTTCGCTGCCCAAGATTCCAGATGCCTTAGCAGAATTGATGCGTAGATTTTACTATCTGCATCTAACATTGATATAGGGCGGTAATTTTTTAGGTTCTGAGCGGGGTCCTTGCTTGTATTTTGGTATTATGTAGAAGATACTCCTGGAAACGGCCTCTTGTTTCAATATCCTGAAATATAAGTGACAAAACAGAAGCCCAACCCGAGGGGTCATCCTTAAAGAACTTATTAGACAGTTTATTTGGGCCTGGGGCTCTTGACTGAATCACCCTGTGAATAATTTCCAAAATCTCAGGGGAGAAGTCAATCCAATACTCTGTGTTATCTATCTCCTTGTTCTAAGAGATTTTACATAAATACATTTGATTTGTCCTTGGAGTATATGCTAGTATTGATGTATCCCAACCACAAAATGAAATAAAGTGAAACTGATTATGAGACTAACCCACTTTTCTTTGCGGGTGTCTAATTTGGTATTCAATTGTCCAGACCCTTATTTATACATGTCTGCGGACAGTTGGAGCTGATGGAGGAAAAATGCTCAATATAGAACTCGCTCAATTCTTGTATATCTAAGCTGAGAGGGCAAATGAGAAAATATATGATGACAGATCATGTAGTGTTTACTTAACATGTGCTATAAACAGTGAATATTTCTTTACAAAATAAACAAATGCAAAGTCACAAAATAATGTCTGAGAGAAAATCTCAAAATTAAAGGGAACAAATTAAGTCATCATAAATCAAATGCAATAACAAAACTGTGAAGCATATGGAAAACGATTAAATGACACACGTAAATTCCTAATTGTTCACATTGGTTAAAGTGCTTTTCAGTGTACCAAATGTCGCCAAGCATCCATTCCCTGCTAGGTGAATAGCATAGAGTCCTGAAATGAAAACAATAAGCAGGACTATTCCAATATATGAAATGTTCGCTATTAGTTCGAGGATTTCCCAGGTTTTCCTCTTTCATCCTGAGGCTATATTAAGCCTGTGACTGGGTCTTTGGGTAAAAGATATATTTGCCTGCGTGGTGTTTGATGGCAAACTACGTGGTGTTTGACGGCAACCAAACTCTTCACGTTTTGGTAGTCACTAGACTCGATTGGCCCGCCTTCATCAGGGCGTCATTTTGGAGACCCTGCCGGTACTTGGATCCCAAGTGTCGGGTCGTGTCTGGAGTGGAGAAGAAAGCAATCCTTGAAGCTAGACGCTGTATGGCTGCTGTGTCTTAAACGACTTGTATACTTGTCAACCATCTGTGGTATGCAACCGCCTGCCACCCTTGGGACTACTTGTTGGTATTGAGGCCCGTAGCTGGTGGTAGTCTGGTCAGAACAGGGTTTGGCTGGTGTGCTAAGGTAACATCTCTTCAGTTTAGGAAGTGAATGGATTGCTCGACCACATCTGTGGGGTCAAGTTCCAAGTTTCATATTTGAAGATTTTGACTCAGAGACGTGTAGAATCTGGCAGTCTCTGTTCCTTCCAGTTGCAGATGCAGGAGCTGCCGAGTCGTGGCTCTCTCGTTCTTCGTTCGTAGCACAAGAAAAATGAGTCCTTGGAGTATAATGCCCACAGATGGCGAGTTCAGGGGCACGGAAGCCCCGACCCTCGCGTTGCACTCCTGGCTTCCATGATATTCTGCATCCCCCAAAAATGAGGGAATCGGCAGGGGCGGAGCTACAAAGACATCACTGGCCAATCCCAGGAACAGAGCTGTTGGAGGGCGGGCTATCACGCTGTATTTCCATATTCTTATTTTTACGCTGTTTGTATGGCTGTAGCCATCTGTGGGTGGGCGGGGTATCCTTGTGAGCGTGGCTCTGAAGATTGCCAAACACTGCCTTCCACAAGCTACCATGGGGATGCAGGATACCATACAACACTGGCATGCAATATTCATTTCATTCAAGTGATGTCATCACGTCGTGTACACATGTCACTCGCTGTAAAATAACAAGGCAATGGTGGCCGAGATGCGAAAGCATGCAAACTGCACACAAGTGAATCCAAAAAGGACACCTAGCTGAGTAACGGCAAGATGGTTGATTGGTTTCATGTTGAGCCTGATTCATAATAGTTAGTGAACAGGCGCTCTTGACTTTGTCATTCAACTAATTAGTACTTTTGAATACTACAGGCACCTAGAACCTACGCCGCGCAATAATTGGGGCAATAGACCATTATCTATAGAACAGCATCTAAGAGGAAACTGCATATTGATTTTTTAAACTATATGTTAACCAACATTCACATAAGATCCATGAATGATTGATTATCCTTCTGCTCTTGGACTTATGGGACCTATATTTGTTCATGTACAGGTCCACTAGACACAGAAGCTTAGGTGAGCTAAACTGTAAAGACCTTTACTTAATTACCCATTAAATGATTTGTGGGTGCACAACCACTGTGCACACCGTCAACAATAGATATCGTTATAACTAATGCTGTGAGCTAATAACAGATTACCATCCATTGTGATAAGCACCTATAATATGTTAGACTTACTTCACCTGTGAACAGCATGAGAAGTTCCTTACATCCAATTGATCAATCATGCTAATTTATATGCTATTTATATGCGATAACGGGAGAAGTAACTAGTATATATGTCTATTCTGCTTCCTTCTTACTCTTCCTGACGGCTTCAAATGGTATGTACTTTTGAACCTTGTTTGTAATGGCATGATTGTTAATGCCTGAAAGAAAATAAATAAATATATATATATTTCATTTTTTTGTTGATACAATTCCTGTGCTTTTTCTGAAATTATTCACATGGACAATAATTCAATAATTGTATGGGAATAATATGAATCTAATATATCACTGACAGCCTTGAAAAAGATGATCTAGTCGAAACACGTGTTGGCTGTTTCAACAAAGAATAAACTGATTGAACAAGGACAAGAAATCAAGTGTTGAATTATAATTGTTTGAAAAGTTGGGGGCAAAAGCGTGGGGAGCTGGTAGTATACCGCGCGTTCTCATTAATAGTTTTATACTACCGGACCAAAGATCTTTAGACAAAGTCAAGGGCTGAAAACATTGTTGCCCAAGCAAGGGGAGAGAAATTACTTGTTGCAACGTCCGGGAAAATACTGGGGGCGGAGATTCAGGTAAGTACCACCAGACCTAATGCTAGGATGCAGCTACCATCAAGCAACCGCATCTGCTGCGCACATAATCTGTGCACACAAGCACCCTATGACACCTTACTGTCTTGACTGACCTGGACTGCGGTCCCTGAGGGCTTTCAACCTACCAGCACTTTGAGGTCATACCAATGATATATAGAGCGCTATATAAATGCCAAATAACATAAGTTAGGTGAATTAGGTTGATTAGAGTCAAAAACAAGATTCAGAGAGTTTTCCAGAACTTGAGTACCTGATCCTACAGGTTGCACTGCAACAGGCTCATTGTCAGCCAATATAAATATCACTTCACCCACCTGGCAAACATTCAATAGGGCGGCATCGCTCCAACATTCAGCTCACAAGTCAATTTTGAGGGAAGCGTATATTGGGGAGGTAAACTCCCCACCAAAGGGGAGCAAAGGGGGAGATTTAAAGTTTATTTGGAAAAAAATGTGTTATTTTAGCATTAAGAGGACCCCCACGTGCCCCCAAAACACCAACTTGCAAGCCTTAATCAGTATTGGAGCCTCATTTACCCCTCTCGCTCTCGGAGTAGACGTAGATGTATCCCACAGGCATTTGGATTTGGAGGGATGGTCTGAGGTTCTAGGATTGGTGGGGATAGGCTCTGCCACAGACTGCACTGTAGGTGCTGCACTTCCCGCATCCCACTCTGTGCGGGGAAGTGCCTTATATGTATAACACCGGCAAAACGTCCTCCAGGAAACAAAGCCTCTCTGCCTCAGCGAGCCGCATCGGCCGCAGACTGCACTCAATGTGTCACACTCTGTCTTTACCCCTTTTAAACCTACAAACCTGTACATAAATATTTTCTGCAGACTACAGTCCTAACAAGAATATTCACAGTTATCTTGACCAGATCTTCGAGTGGTTTTGTGCATACGACTTTCGACCTTGGTCATGACGAAGTGGGATTGAATCCTGGCTTTGCTGGTAAAAGCAGGTTCAAAACTCTTGAAGGGTGCAAATGAATTTCCCAGATACGATATTTGGGAAGAAATGTTTTGACGGATCGCATATTCAGGAAAATCTTGCCCAATGACCAGCGCTGGGCAATGGTGAGAAGTGAAGGTAGTAGGGGAGGCACGGATTGCTGCTCTAAAGACCATCTGGTAGCGGGATACCCCTGGTCTCGTCCTTTAAGGCATAGCAGTTTCTTCCTCAGACTAGGCAGAAGGAAAACATAATGGTAATCAAACTTCTTGAGCTGAAAGGCAGCTAATACCTCGGGCAGGCAGGAAGGATGGACCTGTACGAAGAATCAGGCTGTAAAGACTTGAGGTGGCTATCGGTATCACTGCTCCCTATATGGTTGGGTAAAGGCACTGAACACCCCAGCCAAGGCCCTCAATTTGGTAGCTAATGGACGAGCAACCAAGGCTTAAGCTCTCAGGAGGGAAGCAGGCAGATTTGTAAGCACAGTGTTCCCCCCAAGCTCCCACAAAGGAATGTACAGACACTGTTCGGTGTCGAGTTTTTTGAAACTTTTCCCTGTTGTGAATCATTCGGTAGTATCATTGGATGAATTGAGACTTGCATAGTCTGAAGAATTAGGAGTGGTTATATCAATGAGAGAGTGGAAGAGCTTGTGGAAGGTTCCGATTAAGACAAAAGCTCACCTGAATCTACGCTTCATCCAACAAAGGATTTTGGGGCGTCTTTTTTTGGACTCCAGATAGAATGAGTAGACTGGGATTGAGTGATAATGATAAGTGCTGGGGTTGTTTGAAGGAAAAGGGCACCGTTGCGGAATTGTACAAGAGTTAAAGGTTTTTGGAACAATGTCCTAGATAGGGTTGACATGATATGGAACATTGTTTTTCCAAGAACACCATTAGCTGTACTTTTGAAATCCCAGAATTGTGTTGGACACCTTGATTATGTGATGTTGTGTTGGCTCAATAAAGTTCTTCTGGTGGCTACTAGACAAATACTATGTGTCTGGAAAACTAGGAAAAAGCTATGTGTTGAAGAATGGCTAGTACATGTACAGCTCCTTTCACGCTTTGAGAAGATTACATTTGTTAAACTGCATAGAGAAGAAGCTTATAATGAGCAATGGAGTGTATTTCATGAGTTTTTTGCTTGATACTCTGCCAGAGCAGGTTTGACTATGTATCATACTTTAGGATGGGGTGGGATGGAGGGTGGGGGGTTGATGTTTGTCGTGTCTAGTGTCTTATGTTTTTGTCTTCACTCTATATACTTCTGATGATATTTTGTCAACATTTTATTTGACAATCAGATTATCTTTGGATGTTTATTTTATTGTTAATTCTATTCTTTCTGTGCTTATTAATTCTAAATTGTTCTGCTTTATTTGAGTTCTTTGTTGTTATCCTTATATATGGCTTTATTGATATGTTATTGTTATTGATAAACTAAATAAAGTGTTTAAAAAAAAAGATTGTCATATATATAGATTTAAATAATAACACTTTGCAATACTTATTCAATGCATGGAAAATATATACTCTATGTGGTACCACACTAGATTTAAATTCAGTAATAAATGCACAACTGCTGACAATTTTAAATAAGCATATGCATTCTTAAATCAGGTGTACTTGCATAGAATAGGGAATAAAGGCAGGTTAGTTGTGAACAGTGGCAGAATGCTTTCTTTAGAATAGCTAGACAATTCTGTGTGAGGACCCCATTCCCCTTTCCTGGGCAACCTGTAATGTAGAAAGTTAGGGAGTAACTTATCTTGTCTTTTACAGCCCAGTCCAAACTGTCACGCCCATGTCGTCTTCATAAGAGACTGTCTCCTTAAGAGATCGTGGCCGTGTCACGTGGGCATAGTCACGTGACACAAGTGACGTAAGCGGGAGGAGGGGAAAGTTTGTTTCACTTTCGTAGTGTACCCTGAATAAAGAAGACGTACACCTCAACCGGCGTATCTGTCCTTATTACATAGGCCCCGACTGGGTCTAACAACTGGCGACGAGGTGTCTCCCGGACCGCTGCTTCCTCCTCCTCCTTCCAACCTTCCGCCAGCGATCCTGCTCGGCAGCGCTACTCCGGCGCTCCCAGCCTGCAATGGCCCGCGCCTGATCCCAGGCCCGCCCCCTCCTCCTGCCTCCGACGAAACCAGCGCGCGTGATCCCACGCCCGCCCTCCTCCTACACCAGCACGGCACCCCGATCCCGGGCCTGTTTCCTCCTCCACGAGCTCACGGACACGTGGAGTCCAACACGTGCACCACGGACATTAGCCGGCCTCCACAGGCTCGCGTGTTAACCACGTGCATTACAAAGATTGCGGCCACAGCGGCACGCCTGATCCCAGGCCCATCCGCCTCCGCCAGCGCCGGCAGCAGCACGCCTGGACCCAGGCCCCCGCAAGCACCAGCACGCCTGACCCCAGGCCCACCCACCCACACCTGCGAAACCAAAACCCCTGGGCCCACACGAAGCACCCGGGCATCGACTGTGCAGCATTTTGCCAGCGGAAACTCTACAGCCTCCAGATTAAGGTGGGTGACACCCGTGCTGCTGCCCAGCCTACAACGCCCTCCTCTCACCACCATCATGAGCGCGCCCCAAGATCAGCAAGCGCTAGCCCCCCCTGTTCAAAGCACAATGACCATGACCTGGCGCATCCCTCCTCCCTTCTCCATGATGCTGCAAGCAGATAAGGGCCCGAGGTGGGTTGGGTGGATGGAGGACTTTAACACCTTCATTGACGCTGCAGGGGAAGAAAAATCACCAAGGCTACGCAGCATGTTTCTGAACCTAGCTGGCAATGACATTAAGGTCTTACTAAAAACCATCCCGCCGGCTGAGCAAGCTGACTTCACAGCAATGATTGCAGCACTCAACAGACGGCTAGTAATTGAGCCCAATAGAGACTATGAAAGGTATATATTTAATCAATGCACGCAAAGGATAGACGAAACAGTTGACGAATTTATCACCCGCCTGCGAATAAAAGGCGCAAACTGCCAGTTCCATGCCTTCTCACTCGATGAGGCTATACGATTGAAGGTAATCGAAGGATGTGTGTCCCAGACCCTGAAGAAACAACTTCTCAAAAAACCTGTCACCATCGAAGAAGTCAGCCAAATGGCAAGAATTCTAGAAAGAGTCGAAAAACAGGTGACGCAGATAACTGGCACCACCTCCACCAAACAGGACAAGAGTGACACAATAGCAGCGATGCAATCCAACACTGCCAGAACAATGGAAAGAGGCCCCAGCTCCAACTACACTATGATACCAAGAATCCAGCGCCAATCTTACCGCTGTGGAATGGCATATCCCCACGCAGGAACCTGCCCCGCACTGTCCCAAAGATGTGGCAACTGTGGCCGAGAAGGACATTTCCAGTCGGTCTGCAGGGAGGGCAGACCATTTCCGACGCAAAGACCACCGGTCGCTCCCCAGTTCAAAATACCCAACAGGAACCCACAAACACAAGCCAAGACCACATCAACAAAACCCGAGAAGATACATCAGAGTGATTGAAGATGTCTACCCCCCAGAAGAAACACAAGGAAGTGAAGGATACGAACAAGTATCACACATAAGGGACGAATACAACGGACCCCCTGAGCCACCTGGACACCATGAAGTTGATCATCAAAGCCTCGAATATGAGGGAGAGCAATACAGCCACTATTTGCATGATGAATATGTCAACCTTATTATGGACGAAGGACAAGCAAGGGAAGCACCCAAGATACCGGTGGATATAGGAGGGAAGCAATTCTGTTTCACTGTCAATATAATGGGCGAAAAAGAGTTCCACCAGATACCCAACAGACCGGCTCTGACACCATCCGACTCAAAGATATACCAATGGGGCGCTGCCACCCCCCTGCAAACAGTTGGCTCATTTGGCCGTCGCCTCATCCACGGCAACCACGCCACCACAACAAGCATCCACGTCGTTCGCAGCCCGACCAAGGGAAGGTGCCTCCTCAGTTAAAGAACAGCATCCAGTCTAGGACTCATAGACATACACGTACAAGAAGGCGACAAAATCCTGTCGACAGAACCAACACTTGAGATGAAAGAATACGTGTCTAACGTTCGGTCTGGCCCCACAGAGGTAGAGACTATGTCAAAGGAAACCATCATGAGTGAATTCCCCCTCATCTGCAAAGGCCTAGGAAAACTAAGAGGGCCCCCAGTGAAACTTCACATTGACCCCACAGTTCTTCCCGTCCCGCAACACCCACGTAGAGTAGGGTTTCATCTGCAGGCGGCAGTCTCTGCTGAACTAAGTCAACTCCTAGAGGATGGAATAATCGAGCCTGCGACGGGCCCGACCCCGTGGGTCTCTCCACTAGTAATCGTACCAAAAGAAGGAGGACGCTTCCGGCTCTGTGTGGACATGCGAGTCGCCAACACGGCAATTCAGCGCGAACGACACCCAGGTCCCAGGATCGAAGACATGATTGTCAAAATAAATAAGTCGACCCTGTTCTCAAAACTGGACCTAAACCAAGGATACCACCAGATGGTGCTCCATCCTGACTCTAGAGGCATTACCACCTTCGCCACGCACGATGGATTATTCCGTTACAAGCGCCTAAACTTTGGCATATCATCTGCCGCAGAAATTTTTCACGAAGCCATCAGACAGATCATAAGGCCAATCCAAGGAGCATTGAACTACAGTGACGACATCCTTGTATATGGGAAATCCAAGGAGGAACATGATGTCGCTCTCCGTGCTACATGCAAAGCCATCCAGGAGGCTGGCCTAACGTTGAACGTCGACAAATGTCGATTTAGTAAAGCCAAGCTAAAAAAATCTTTTGCCCACATATTCTCTGCGGACGGAATGACCCCAGACCCGGACAAAGTTGCAACAATTTTCAACCTGCAGGAACCACGGCAAATAGCCGACGTACGATCATTCCTGGGCATGGCAGGATACTGCGCAAGATATATCCCGCATTACGCCACGATCACTGAACCACTCAGAAAGCTCCTCCAGAAAGACATGCTATTCGCCTGGACTGCGGAGTGTCAGGAAGCTTTTGACACCATCAAACAGTCACAAGCAGAAGCCAGGAAACTAGCCTACTTTGACACGGAATGGCACACTGAAATCATCGTTGATGCCAGCCCAGTGGGCCTGGGTGCCATTCTTGCGCATACAAACGGAGTTGACACCCACCCGAGGCATGTAGTAGCCTATGCCAGCAGGGCTCTGGCGCCCCCCGAGTCTGCATACTCTCAGGCTGAAAAAGAGAGCCTAGCGGCAGTCTGGGCGTGTGAACATTTTCACAACTTCATAATAGGAAAGAAATTCACGCTAATCACGGACCATCAAGCCCTGCTGTCATTGTTCGGGAACCCGCGGACAAAAATGCACCCCAGGATCGAGCGATGGGGCATTCGCCTACAAGAGTACGATTACCAGATCATACATCGCCCGGGTGGTGAACATAACCCAGCTGACTACCTGTCTCGACATCCAACAGGTAGGCCCACACCAAGACAAGGCGACATAGAGTACATAAGCTACGTCACCACGAATGCTCTGCCCCCAGCAATCTCGCTAGAAACCATCGCAATAGCCTCAGCAGCCGACCCGTCGATTGCCCTAGCGATCAACCTCACTGAACATAACAAATGGAAGGACTACAAGAGGTCGCTTCTCACACGCCCAGATGCAAATCGAGATGAAGTTGACAGACTGGCGAAGATTCATACAGAACTGGCCGTCAAAGACAAAGCCATTCTTCTCAGAGGATGCAGGATAGTGATCCCGGCGGCCCTGAGGTCGGATATAATAAAGACAGCCCACGAGGGACACAGAGGAACGGACAACACAAAACGACAACTCCACTGCCATGTGTGGTGCCCGTTCCTCGATGCGCTAGTAGATCGCTGGGTAAGGAACTGCATGGTATGACAATGCACGGTCAGAGCTGAGGCGCCGATACCTTTACAACCAACCCAGATGCCAGAACACCCGTGGGAAAGGGTGGCAGTGGACTTTTATGGACCGCTTGAATCAGGAGAATACATACTCTTGTTCATTGATGAACATTCAAGATTTCCTATCGTAAAGAGGTCGTCATCGACAGCCTTTGCTCAAGTAGCAGCCGTCTTCAATGAAGTCGTGAGGGAATGGGGGATTCCTGATGTCATTATGTCTGACAACGGACCGCCGTTCTGTGGTCACGACTTTGCAACCTTTGCCAAACACCTAGGGTTCAAACACCAGAAAATAACACCCAGATGGCCACAGGCCAACGGGATGGCCGAGAGATTTATGTCATCCATCAAAAAGACATTGCAAAGGGCAAAACTAGAAAACGTTGACCCTCACCAGGCTTTGTGCAGGATGCTGCAAGACTACCGGAACACACCACACGAGGCCACAAATAGAACCCCGGCTGAACTCATGATAAAGTACCATGTTCGCACACGAATCATACGGCATCCCAGCAATAAACCCGAAGCAGATCCAGAAATCCTAGAGAGGGATGCGAATTGGAAAGAACGAACTCGCATCCAGACAGATGAAAGAAGGGGAGCACGCCCAAAAGACATTCAAGTGGTAGATGAAGTACTAGTGCAACAAGCGACAGTTAAGAAGACTGACCCAAGGTTCGCTCCACAGCCACTCCAAGTCACTGCAGTCAGAGGAACCATGGTGACTGCCGAAAACGAAGAACGAGAGATAACCAGGAACTGCTCCCAGTTTAAACTAATGACAGCTCAGGGAAATGAGAGACTGGAACCCCCAGATCCTGAGCCCATGACACTGGACCCTCGAGACACACTATGGACACCTCCAAGATTCTCGCCTCGGCCAGGAATAAAGAGGACAGAGGGACCAGAAGAGGACCCAGGAGAAGCCATCCGCAGTCGGCCCCAACGAGCCGTGAAGAAGCCAGCTAGGCTGGTAGAAGAATGTTGAGAGTGTTGTAAGGACATTTGTCCGGGGGTGATGTCACGCCCATATCGTCTGCATAAGAGACTGTCTCCTTAAGAGATCGTGGCCGTGTCACGTGGGCATAGTCATGTGACACGAGTGACGTAAGCGGGTGGAGGGGAAAGTTTGTTTCACTTTCGTAGTGTACCCTGAATAAAGAAGACGTACACCTCCACCGGCGTGTCTGTCCTTATTACGTAGGCCCCCACTGGGTCTAACACAAACATTTTCAAATAACCTTCTGCTTTCTTTTAAAGGTTCCACCACCCCAAAGTACTGGAGATGCCACAGGAGAACATGATCCAAGTCAAATGTGGGACCCCTTGATGGCTCGAGAGGCTGGAAGGTGCTCTTCCTCATCAGAGTCCTTTGGATGACTTGTCAGGCGAAAATGGTGGAGTTCTCAACTTTACTCGACAGGAACCCTCGAAAATCGACTCCCCTTGGAAGAAGTAGTCACTGGAGTGTTGTGATGAAAAAGAAAAGAAGGATCAAAGCACGGTTGGAAAGACAGCAGTTTCGGTTTTCGCAGTGCTCTCCTTTGGACAGTTACTACTCCAACCGTAGAAGTCCTGGGAAGGTGAAACTTGCTGTGGACTCCTTAAACGCTTGGACCATGAAGAGAAGACCTGTGGGGACCTTGGATGAGTGCAGAGGTCACTTTTGGTTTCTGGTTTATGCAGTTTTCTGACTTTCGCTTCTTCGGTGCTGCAGCCACAGTACAGACCTCTGGACGGTTCTGGTGACCTGGACTCAACCACTGGAGTGGACTGCGTACCCTCACCATGTCTGGACCGTTGGGATGACTTTGTTTGATTCTGGTGGTGGGAAACCCACCGGCAGACCTCCCTCTGCAGCCAGCGACCCTGGTCCCTCTCCTGCGTGGGAAAGTGGTCAGCTGAGGTGGCAAGGATGTCCTTTGAAATGTTCTTAGGCAGTTTGAAACTTTCGCAGCTCTGGTTGTCCAACAGTGCTATGCCTGGGTACCCCCTCTTCTGGGCGGTAGACAGCAACTGCTTCCAGCGCTCACGAAACACACCTCCAGACCCTGGGTGACACCAATGGACTTCTTCGACTCGAGATGTCCAGGCACTCCTCTTCTGGGCTCACAAAGCCCCCTTCTCTGGACGGTAGGCACACAGGACTGGCATCCAGGACACTTCAATGAAGAGTAGCAGTTTTGCACGATGGTCCCTCATAGCTCAGGGGGAGGTGGTCTTGCCAGGTCCTCTCTTGGATCAGTCCTTGGAGCGGCACAACAGCCTTTGGATCTTGATGAAGAGCAGTAGCCATGATCATCTTCCTCCAGCTGGGCTTCAAGGATCAGCTTCGGTTTCATCTGCAGCTTCTGAACAAATTGGTAAGTGCAGGAACCCTAGTTGTACGCACTTGTGTCTCATTCACTCTGGTTGAGCCAGGCTCAGCCAGCCAATCGCACAGAAGGACAGGCAGGCATGCATGCATGCATGCATGAATGCAGGCATCCAGGCCATTCACTCCACCCAGACACCCATAACAAGGACTTGGATTGGGATAAGTATCCAGCCTTTCAGCACTCCACACTGCATTCATGCCCGTTTCAGTCATGGCTTTCTCAGTCATACAGAAACCAGACACCCACAACACAGAATGTGAGTTGGTCAACCAACTACATTCACACAGGTCTCACCCCAAGGGTGTAGCCACAACACACAATCACTGGGAAGGCTCCTGCCAGTCTGGCATGGGCTTACCCTTGTGACCATATATGGTATTTTCACCCAACAGCCAGTCATGGGGGAAAGGGAACAGAGACATATATGGTGTGGAGTGCGGACAAGTGTTTGAGTGCAGCAGTATCTTTTTCTTGCCGTGACAGACTGGAATCTGTCTACACTTGCTGCTAACACTACTGGAGGCGGACCCTAAAATACAGCCTGTCTGGTGGAGCCACGTCAGAGTGCGGACAAGTGTTTGAGTGTTTTGGAGTGAAGGGTGAAAAGCTCTGACACCCATTCCAGTCTGCACTTGAGGAGTCCGTGCTATCACAAGCTGAAAATATAACCGAATTACCTTACTTCTTGGGAGCGCACCTCGCTGGTGAATCCAGGTGAGCCTGTGTTCTGGTGGCTCTTTCTGCCTGCCCTTTGGCGGGAGGAAGTTTCCTCCATTAACTTAAGGAAATCAGTCCTTGGGCTAAATGACTCGGTGCGGCCGCTTTAAGTGCAATAGGAACTTGAATTGAGGGTGGTGACTGAAGGCCTTTGAGCTTTGGAACCTCCCTTCCCTTTAATACTCGACATACAGGTAAATGCAGATAGTGGCAATAATATAAATGACACTATACAGGTATAGTGGCCAATTAACATCTGGTTGCGCCACCTATTTCTGTGTATATTGCTTTAAACATTAGCTAACCTTTTTTAGCTTACCGGTATAAGCTATTCAGTTTGACTTATAAAGATGACATAAAAGCCCCAGAGCAGGATCTTTCCAATCTTCTACGTTGCACTCCTAATATCGTGAAGTCGATGCCTCAACTCATGTTGTGTTCAGAGGTGCAAAATCTTTCAGAAGCAGGTATGGTTGAAAACTGTACTGCTCTTGTAAATGAAAAAGTAAAGCCCATAACAACGGCTTCTTGTGACTCTATTGAAACGTCATTATTTCCAAGGCATTTGGTCAAAGAGACAATGCACCATAATTTGGAATGCACTGTCTCAACATCTACAATGAAGAAAAAAAATATCTAGTTTAGTAGCAACCAAAAAGAAATCACTGTGCTTGAATGCCTCGGAAAATCTATCGGGGGTAGCTAACACAACTCACCAATCACTAGATATTGAGTCAGGCTTAAATCACTAATTTCTTGGAGAATATGCATTGTGCGTGACTAACATGGAATTAGATTCAATCACCTGTGAGAGTCTATCTGAGGCAAGGGGCGGCGCTGATGCACCACAAAATGCCAATACGCCGAAGGGCCTTCTCTTTGCCCCAATTAACGATAATGCAAATATTAGGAAAAGATGTGATACAGCTCATGGTAGCAACCGCCACTGCCCTCGTAATGAAAAAGTAGAAAAGACACAAGAAAGTACTCTCACAACACTCAGTTCTGTTCTCACTTCTCTTGTGAATGTGTTTGAATCCCTTAAAGAAGAAATTCATACTTATTCAAGCATTTCAATGGCGTTATCAAAAGAAGTGGGAAGTTGCAAAACCTCCATTGTCTGCCTAAATACCGTATTACACAACCAACAAACGGACATGGTAAACATCATCACAACAAATCATTGTGCTTATTCAGAGAGCCTAAAAGTCTTAACAGGATTTCCCTCAATTAAGGAATCAAACGAAACTATGTGGAATAAAATCAAATGTCTGCTGGTGGACAATATAAAACCAAACCGGCCTTCTAATTCCACAACAGCTCTTGCGGGGGTGAGGACATTTTTTATGGCGATGATACTTTCAATGTCGATGCTCTAGAGGTTCATGAGACTAGCCAAAATAGTCGATGAAAATGAACTCCAAAAGGGCTTGGAACAAGAGAAAGAAACCTCAAACAAGAACTCTTCACCACACATAGTAGACCTTGCATCCATGGCTGACACATTCAATACATCAAAAGATTCTCATCCTCTAATCAAGAAGCTGAAGAGGATGTAATCCTAGTAAAATCAAACCAGTGCAAGAAATGCAGAAAAATGGAAATCAGAAGACAACCTTGATCCTGTCAGAAAATTTAGATCAGAAAAACAAAAAAGGGAGACCAGCAAAAATCTGGGTCTCAGAAATGTCTTTAGTGCATTAAACAATGTAGTGGAATCCAGTTCCTGAAAGGAGAACAAGAAAGAAATAAACAGCCCGACTGCTATTTCTGCCAAGAATTCAAAAAAGATCATGGCACCGACCGATGCCCAGTCCAATCCAAGTGATGTGAACCTAACTAGACCAGATCCTATCATTCCAAAAATGAAAACTAGTACTGGGTCACAAACGGAAAAACTAATGAGTAAAATACTTGTGACTGTAAAACCTTTGAAGTTGGCCCCATTTTCTGCAGGAAAAACTTACAGATATATTGTGAAAAAAACTACTTTCTGCGAATCTGCCTTAGAGGCTGTGAGTTTGTCTCCAGAGATGACTGAGCTACTCCCAAATATCTCATGCTCTGAAAAGGCTCTTAATCCCCAGACTTCCAATTCAGATCAAACAAATCTATGTGAACCATTTGCAGCGCCAAAATGTGGCAGGAAAAGGAGTCAAAGAATAATAAAGCCCTAAAACGCAGCAACATTTTGGCTTACACAAAAGGAATTCCTGATCTTTACTTGTTCTCCACCCAAGATATTGATCACCTTTCTTTTACGTATGATAAATGCACACATATTGCAGAAATTATTCTTAAAAATTTGAGGGTCTGAAAGCGCTCTGGATGTGTGCTAGTGAGCTTGGGAAAATAGGTGGTGAAGTGTTTACCAATAAACCGCCTTCCAATGCTCACATGTCAGAAGAAGGCAGGACTTGACAAATAGCCATTCAAAGTCAATCAATTAGAAAAAAAACTCCTGCTGTTGTTAGTGTACATTCTGAAAACAGCTCTAAGGAAAGATCTAAATTATTGACCTTACTTCCTGAAATTTTAACTGAAGTCTTTTAAAGATTGGATGTGAAAGAGGACCAGCTATGGGGAAAAGAAGATCTATTCCTAATAAGTTGGATTACAAGAGGCCCAGCTTCATTTCGGAACATAGCCATTAGCCGTTCCCTCTTTAAAGTCCATGACTTGGTGTTCTTTCAAGAGACTTGGCTCTTGAAATCAGTACATTTTGATAGTAATTGCAATTGCTTATTTATAACGCGCACCCAGAGGTTTCTAAGCGCGGACCTGGGGATTGAACCTGTGTTGCTTTGTGTCATCTTGCTTCCAAGGCGAGCATGTTGCCTCTGAGCTATCCTCTCAGGATCCCTCCTCCTGGGTTTACTACATTCTGCCACCTTGCCTCTCGTAGTAATGGAGGCCGCCCCTCAGGAGGGCTCTTGATTGCCATCAATAATACTGTTGGAAGTAACACATAATGTATTAATCAGGACATTGCGGGCATTATTGCTATTAGATGTGCGATAAATTGGGGTACTACAATTAGATGCTTACTTTTGATTAAAATGTATTGGAATCCTGCAACTGCTGGTTTATTGTCTTTTTTGGAAAATCTTGGGAGCCTTTTAACAGAAATGAATATTCGTTTTCCTAACGATTTAATTGGATTGTGTGGTGATTTTAATGCCCACTGCTCACCTACCATTAAAAATGTTTCAAACTCGGGGTTAAATCATTGTAATGGTGAACTATGGGACAGCTTGTTTTACAATTGGAACCTAATCATTATTAATGGGTATGTATTCACAAATTCGCCCCCGGCATGCACATGGACAAATGGTAAGGTGAAGTCAACCATTGACAATATAGTGGTGTCGTTTGACTTATAAGAGTCTTGTCAAAAGTTCTCTGTTATTCCAATGAAGTATAGTGAGCATAGTGCTTTACAAGTTAGCTTCCTTGTTAATCAATTCGAAACTAAAAAAACATTCACTCAAAAACTTGGTAATGTCGCAAGGCAATCGGGGCCTGAAATTAAACGCCAAATTACAGTCTGTCGTTGATCATGATTTAGACATGGAAATGGAAACTCTATGTTCGCCAGGCAAATTTGTAGAATTTCTATGGGATTTAAATCCCCCAAAAATTAATAAAGGCACATGCATAAAGAATCATAATCACATTTTTGATGAGGCACCTACACAACAATCCACTGCGTTTACAAATGATATCGTTAAAGGAGCCAGTGTTTCAAGTTGACATAAAAATAAAAGCCAACTGGTTACTTTGTATTGAATAAAAAGAAATAGAGGACTTTATTAAAAAAATTCTCAAATTCCTGTGTGCCTGGGCCAAATGGCCTAACTAACACAATATTAAAACTCAACCCTACAACCTGCTCAATCATTTTGTTTAAGCTTTTTAAAAACATCATACAAACCGAAACGATCACAGATTCTTGGAAATAAGCTATTTTTATTCCAATTTATAAAAGGGTGTAACAAACTGATCCAGCAAGCTATCGCCCATTACTTTGCTGGATTGTGACAGTAATATCTTGGCCCGTTTAGCCCTCCAAGATTCTGATGAAATGGGTAGAATGTCACTCAATCCTATCTAACTGCCATACTAGGTTTTGAAAAAGGTTTATCGACCCTTCTGAATGGGTTAATATTAAACATCATAAAAGAACACAGCCTTGAGAAAAAGTCAACTCCAACTTACATAGCTCTCATCGACCTATCAAAGGCTTTTGATTTGGTGAATAGAGGGAAACTTTGGAGTATGTTGAGGAAATGGCATATACCAGAAGGTCTTTTACAAATAATTATGGCCTTACATGAACACACCATAGTTCGTTTAAGACTAAACATGAATGGTGATTGAACATCAGAGATACACATTAAAAATGGTGTTCGACAAGGGTGCATCCTTGCGGCTGTCTTGTTTAATCTCTATTTAGCTGACTTGGCTGACTTTCTTTTAGGTCACTCTTTTGTGAGTCCTTCAATTGGCAAACGCAAAATTCATTTCTTGGCTTATGCTGATGACCGCGCGCTAATTGATTGTACTCCAGTCGGGTTACAGCATCTGATCAAAGGAATGGAACAGTATGCTAACCAAAACGATCTGGTTGTTAATTCATCAAAATCAAACATCCTTATATTTGGCAAACAATCCGAGAAAAAAAATACAAATCGAATTGGATAATGAATCAATGTACTTTGCCAATTGTCAAGAAAGTCAAATTCTTAGGTTTTCATTTGCATACCACCCAATTACTGAAAACCTTAACTGTTGAATTGGAAAGCAAGATACTCCAATACACATGCCAAATGAAAACATTGTTAAACACTCTTTGCAGATTTTCGCTTTTACCTCTGCTTAAATTTTATAAAAGCAAAGTGATATTGGCCATGTTGTATGGCTTAGAACTAAATCCTTGTGAACGTATTACTAATTGGTCTTGCTTAGAAGGTCTGTTGTGAAGGAAGACACTGGGCCTCATTACGACCCTGGCGGTCCGGAAATAACGGTGGCGGTAAACCCGCCGCCACCGTTGTTTCCGGACCGCCTGATCCCGACCCCTGCAGGCGGGAGGTGATGTTCCCGCCAGGTCTGACCTGGCGGGTTTAACACCGCCCGCCTGCAGGCGGACGAGGAAACACCGGCAGCATTACGAGATGCTGCCGGTGTTTCCATGATCCCGATTCCCATTGAGTCCCATAGGACTCAATGGGAATGGGGATTTACACCATTCCGCCTCCGTGATTCCCGGAAAACCGGGGTTGTAATGCCCCGGTAATTCCGGGAATCACGGAGGCGGAATGGTAATACGAGTCCGGCGGTAACCAGGCGGTTTTACCGCCGCGGTTACCGCCGGACTCGTAATGAGGCCCACTGTGATTATCTATGTCCTTGCCAATTTCTCAGCTGTGTTATGAACTTGGGTTACACACATTACAATCGTACTTCAATTGGAAAGTTCTCGCATTATATAGATCAATTCTGGATCCACGCGTGAACTCCCTCTATGAAGACATTGAGGCCCTTAGAGTGTCAAAAAACAGTAAATATTTGTCTTCACTGCATGTAGATGCTGAAAGCATTTTACAAACTTGTGCATCAACTAGTGAAACACTCGTTACAAATCCTGACAAAGTGAAACGATCACTTATGAGAGCTGACTGGATTTTAACTAGAGCATCCTTTTCTTGTATGATAAGTATTAGAAATGTTAGTATCTGTGAAAAATATAGTAATGATGTACTTCCTTATCTCAGAAAACTTCTGAATCCACTCTGGCGTTATCTGCTATGGTTCTGTCTTAACTTAGTTAACACCAAGGAAACAGAAAGGATTTGGCAAAACTTAGATCAAGTTGCTGGTGAATGTAATTCATGTGGTGAGGGATAGCATCAAGATTTGAGACATATTCTTATAAACTGTACAGCAGCACAAACTCAAATTGGTAGACATTTTGTAAAGTTTGTGCATGATACTGAATAGCTTTACACTCAGGAATTCTGGAATAGACTTTTGGCTGGAAAATAAATTTTGTTGTTGATTGCATTGCTAAAACTCTTAAATGAATTGCATTTTATTAAAATCACAGCATAATTCAGATCGATTCAGTTGATATTCAATTGAGAAACAGTCTGATGGCGTTGATATATGTTTTAGAATGTGTATTTGTTGAATAATCTATTTTTTGTAACTTGTGTACTTCTAAATGTTTGTTATATATATTGTTAGTGCATGAAGGCCCAATTGTGCTGATTGCACAATTTAAAAAAATTAAACAAAAAAAGAAAAAGAATTGTGTTTAAACCCAACATCCACTCAGGAGGAAGGGAACAGAGACAGGGCTTTCCAGAACTTTGGGAAAACAAGGTAAAAGGCCAAAGAAACCAAGAGGGTACAGTGGCCATCTTGCCTTTGTTCAGGAATCTGTTGATTCCTATTGCAGGGCCTGGGTGTCCCAAAAATGGAGGACACTCTGAGCCACTGTCAGGTCAGCCTGTAGCTGCCACCAGCTCATACCCTGCTCTGTGGGCAACACACAGGTGCCCAAAAACACATATAAGGGATACAAGGTTGTACCCCCACCCATGGGTGCCATAAGGATAGCTCATGGGTTTCGTTCATCAAAACGAAAAAGGAAGAGCTGCACTCTCAGAGGTCCAGAAAGGACCTCAGAGGCAGAAAACAAACAGAAACACACACAGACAAAAGTGGTACGACAAGGACTGGGAAGCCCTCTTCCTCCATAAGGCATTTCCTGCATCACACAGGTGGTCCAAGAACATCTGCAGGAGGGGAGGCCCAAAGAGATTATAACTCAAGTAGCCAATGGGATGGCTTTAAAAAAACGTGACCTTTGAGGATCTCGAGAGCGCTAAGGACCAGAGAGAGATCCCGGGGGAGAATGGATGTGGCTGGGGGTCTAAGAAGTGCACAACTATGAAAAACCCGGGAAGCATAGGTCAGGTGCCATGTGCTTCCTCCAATGCTCACAAAAGGCCTTAATCGCAGCCTATTGGACTTGCACGGTAGACTTAATCGCAGCCTGTTGGACTTGCACGGTAGACACCGAAAGACCCAAGAGGAAATCTTTGTGAAGGAATGCCAGAAACAAGAGCGGCTCAAACTTCAGGGGGGAAACTGAATTCCTCCTACACCATGCATGGAAGGAATTCCAAAGTTTCATGTGTGATTGTAAGTTGGAAGGGGTTTTGTGATTTCCCAGTTGCTAAAGCCAGATCCCAAAATATCCCTCTGAGTTGCAACCCTTCCCTTTCAACTTCTAGGTGGAGAGGTGCACTCGGAGGAGCGCTTCTCTGGGAAGAGAAGGGAATATATTGGGGTTTTAAAACAGAGTATCCTAGGGTGGCACAAATATGAATAATACTTGGTTGGTCAACCTCAGAACTTAAGGGAATTGTCAAACTGGGCATATAAAGAGTTTATTAAATTAGGAATATTTGTATATTGTGCAAACTAGGAATATAGTGTGGTTGTCCTACTGGGAGTTTACTAAGATTTTTTTAATTTATTTAAAGCCCAATGGGACTGTCAATCGGGAATATACTGGCATTGTCAAAATGGGAGCATACTGAGTTGGATAAGGATGCTCGGAATATACTAGGATAGTGCAAGCCAAGAATGCCAAATTGGGAGTGAACTAAGGTTTGCAAACTGGGAGTATAACAAGATTGTCAAACTGGGGATATCATTACACTATTTAGAGAAAATATTTAAGTTAATGAACTGGTAAGAGAAAACTAGGATTGGGATTGTGCAAACTGAAGCCAAATGTGGTTATTTCACTGCCACTACAACCAGCACAGTCTTCACTCCAGTAGTGTGCCAAAAGAAATGCCTTGGGTAAATTGATGACAATGGCAGGTCAGCCCGCCCCAGCCCGCTTCAAAGCCCAAACCAGGCACTGCATCAAGATACAGTCTATGCACTGACTGTCCACCTTAAGCTGTTGCTTGGTTAGCCTACCATTCACTAGGCCACGAGGGCGGAATGGTGGGGAGGGGCAATGGACCACCTTATTTTTAGCAAAAGAAAACTACAACCTATCGTGAGATGGGGGTTAAGACCGGCCAATGATATGTTTGCTCAACACAGTAAAAACCAAATGGTATGTGCTAACAGGGAGTGAAATGTGCAATTATTTGCAAAGAGGGGCATAATGTAAATGATAAAATATGTGCTACATGGGTGTCCTCCGAACCAGCCAAGATGTGCGCCCGGGACCGCATAGTGTTTCTACCTTCCTTTCTGTGTAGTTTCACCCGCACAGCATTCATGCGTTTAAGATTGAATCAACTCCACACTTGTTAGATGGTGACTCAATGGTCATGTGAAAAGGGTATGAAACCTGAGACACAATGCAGGTTCCCTAACTGTGAAGCACCCAAGGAGACATTGAAGCACTTCGTTCTAGAATGCCCACACTTTAAGGAGACAAGGTAAATTTGTGAACACAGAACTAGGAGGCACACAGGAATTTCTTTGGATAAGAATGATGTGGGGGGGGCACAAACCTCTTGTTTTTTGCCATGATCCGATTATTGGCAATAATTGACTCAGAACTACATAAACAGGTTTAATCTCTCATGCTTGTCCATCTACTCACCGCCTACTGCAATCAATTGAGAGCTGAAATTACTCCAGAAACTAACCGATAGTTGCCTGTACTTATTGATATTGATGTGTTCTTTGCAATTGCATGATTTGTATTACGAACTTGAATTAGAAATTTGAATAATATTTATTTATTTAACATTTATAAAGCGCTCACGCAGGCATCGAGGCACTGTTACAGGAATTGTTTGTTTTTCTTAGTTGCGTAATTGTGTTTTTATTTTGTCTTAGTTACGTATTTATAAGCGCGGACCCGGGGATCGAACCTGTTGTTGCTTCGTGTCGTCTTGCTTCCAAGACGCGCACGCTGCCGCTGAGCTATCCTCCCGGGCTCACATTTTTCAAAAGGTATGAAGAATCTTGCTTGCTTTATTCCAATTCTCCATTTAGCATGTCTTTGAGAAAGGAACACCGGATCTCAAAGATTTGCACAGTCTATTTAGACCGCTGTACCCTTTTGCCAAAAACCCTTTTGAACATTTGAGTAACTTGCACATTAACTCTTCTTCTTCACATTGATCGTGGTAATCGGCCTTGGATTCAGATTTGATGCTTTATTCCTTTATTCTTAAAATGTAGCTTAAATAATCCTTATACTATTGAACCATGTCTATTTGGACCTTTGTATGTGTAGTATCTTGTGTTGGGATGTAGCTGCTCTGCATCAAGTGCACTGATGCAGGCAGTAGAATGTATGAGGTAAGCATGGAACTCTGCTGGTTCAGGATTCCATGAATGGCAATTAGGCATTCAGGATGGGAGATTGCATGAAGTAAGATGTATACCTTATAGCTCCTACTCCCTCTTCATAACTGTACCCTGAAACTAATAAAGCCTACTTCCATTTGTACCTGCCTGTCTCCTGACTGGTCCCTGCCTACATTAAAGAACCCCATTATGCTACAGTACCCTTTTGCAATTCTGTGTCTTTTGCACATTTGCATGATTGGCACAAAAACCCTCAGCACATTTGCATGATTTGCACATAAAATATATTTTGCCACAATGATCGTGGTAAACGGCCTTGGATTTTGATTTAACTTGATGCTAGATTCTTTTATTCCTAGGACGTAGTGTAAAGGATCCTTGTACTATTGAACCATGTAATCGCATGTTGTACAGTCAGTAAGGATTATGTGATTTTATGTTGTAAAAACCTGGGTTTTATTCTGGAAACTTGTGATTTTTTACTTATTCTTATTTTGTAAACTTGTGATCTTTTTAATTTATTATCTGTTTTTGAAACTTGCTCATGAATATAAAGATGTTTTGTAAACGTTTTTTTTAAACCATCAACAAAAAAACAAAAAAAAACAATGTGTGCAGAAGAACGAACACAGGTTAAGCAAATAAAACCTGAAAACCCCACGAAAGATGGCTGGGCAAAGGAGCACCTTTAAGGCTCCTGGAAAGAGTTATTATCCAGAAGGGGGCAGGCCACCAATTAGGGGAGGCAAAGTAGTCAATAAGGGGGGGGATTGCCCCCCTTTGCTTACCTCTAGGGACGCCTATGGTGATAACTTTACATCATGTAAACTGATAATGCTGTGCTATGTGGCATTTTGGAAACTGGCAATGATGTGAGATCATTCATTGGCAGCAAAAAGACATCCTAGCCAAAAAACCTCTCACGTCTTGCTGAGTCGTTGGAGCTACTGTACTAAGTGCAGCTTGTATTCTCTGTGGATGTAATCTTCTTTCTTCCTTTGACAGGAGATGGCCTAAGTAGATAACTTGCTGTTGGCAAAACTGTAACTTATTCCGCGAAGCCTTGTGACACAAGAGTGCTAAAGAATTCAATAGTTGGACTGTACAGTTTATGCATTGCTCTTTGCTGTCAGCAGCTATTAGTAAATCATCTGCATATTGTAAAAGGGCTGTACCACTATGAAGTGAAAAGCAAAGCAATCTAGCTGTACTTTTAAATACTTGGACTCTCTGTGTAACCTTGTGGAGCTCTACAGAATGTATAAAACCTTCCTTCAATATTAAAAGCAAACAAATACTGGCTATCCTCATGGATTGGAACACTAAAGAAAGCATTCTTAAGGTCAATCACTGTAAAATACTGGGCAGTAGGCGGGAGCATGGTGAAAAGAGAAACCATATCTGGCACTACTGGAAATTGGGGCAGCACGATCTTGTATTAGGACGGAGATCAATTATTAGTCTCCATACTACCTGGAGACACCCTACATCATTTTTTACTTTGGCTCACACTCTTTCATCAACAGTTAGTAATTCATTAGGAAGTAGACCTGTGGTAGTAGCAATGTATGCACAGTCTTTTTATTAGTAATCAGACATGCAAGTGAGGTAGACACCATCAGGCGTACAATAAATAGTAGCATGCAATTTCTTAAGCAGATCCATTCCCAATAAATTCAAAGCACATTTGTCAGTAAGCACAAAAGGAGCAAGACATGAAATAGGTCCTATAGAGAATTGGATATGGTATGTTTAAAGACTGGAGAGGGGTATCTGTACTCCTGCTCTCTATATGGCAGAGTAGAGGCACAGAGCACCCCATCCAAGATTCTCTATTTGGTAACATTGGATGAGCAATCAAGGCTTACGGTCTCAGGAGGTGATGTAGGCTGGTTCTTAAGTACAGTGTAGTCCCCAAGCACCCATAAAGGAATGTCCACACACTATGTTAGTGATAACACAGTTCTTTATATAAATAGGCTCAAGTTATGTACACAATCACAATAACACACTTTGTGCTCAAGTTAATCTAAAATGGTAAATATATACAGTTTCTATGTGGTACCACAATTACTCTTTTATTCCATTAAAATGCATCAACTGTACTCAGTTCAAATGTCATACAAATCAGTTAAAAAATGGAACCAACAATAGACATAGGAGGAAAGCAGGTTGGTTAAAACAATAGGCAGAATACTGGGCCCCTACCACAAGGCACAGTTCTGTACTAGGATCCCCCTACCTGGGCAACCTATAAATAAAGATATATTACAAGCCCAGCCCATATATTGTTTGAGTCTTGGTTCCCTCTAAAAAGGTTCTACCACCCATATGTACCAGGTATAGCAGATTTCTTTGATGGGTCGTTGACAGATCCTTCTTGAGTGTCTCCCTTTAAGGCAGGAGCCATGGATCATTGATAGTCCTCGAAGAAGGTGAACATTGGCATCGAGAGTCGTCGATAAAAGGTTTGATGGCGTTGAGGCAGCACCTTCGGTCCTGACGGTGCTCGTCGACGATCGGTCGTGGACGTCCTGCGAAGACGAGGCTTGCGGTGCACCTCGACAACAATAGTTCATTGCCGTAAAGAGTTACAGAAGAACTTTGGCCCAACAAGGGCATCGGGTCATCAGCGTCTTTGTGGTCATCGGGTGGCGGCAAACCTACCGGCGGATTCTCCTCAGCGCATCAGCAGCCTCGACTTTCTCTGGCGGGACAAAGCGGTCAGGGGTGTGGGCGAGAGTCCTTGGATTCAAATGTTCTTAGGCAATGTAGTGTTGCAGCTCCAGTCGTCGGCGGGACAGCGTCAAGCTGTCCCTGCTTCTGGGCAACACAGTTTCGACGGGCCTCCAGTGGTTACGGCGGTCCTCCGAACCCTGGTAGATGATGGTGGACAGAATGTCCGGGTGCTTTACTTTGGATTCCTCGATGGTTCCCATCCCCGGTCGACAGTCTTTTGAAGGTTGGCTTCCAGTGCGCTTCGGCAAAGGTTAGCAGTCTGCACGATGTTCCTCGTAGTTCGGGGAGAGGTCTCCTAGCCAGGTCCTCTCTCAGATCAGTCCTCGACAAACTCGACAGCTTTCGCATCAGGCCGAAGCAAATTCAGCAGCAAGTCTTCTTCTTCCAGCTAGGCTTCAAGGATAAGCATCAAGTATCAACTTCAGCTTCTGAACAATTGCTAACAGTGAGAGGTCCCCAGATATACTGTTTTGTCTCTCATTCACTCTGCTGGGTAACACTCTGGCAACCAATCATTCAGAAGGGCATTCAGGCAGGCAGGCAGCCAATCAGGCTCACAGTGCATTCAGGCCATTCTCCTCCCTGCATTCATACCAGTTTCGGGCAGGGCTGTCTCAGTCTTTGTGTCACATACCAGAAACCAGACACCCATAACAAGAAGTGCATATTGGTCACACACTCCATTCACCCAGGTCCCACCCCAAGGGCGTACCCACAACATACAGTCACTGGGAAGGCTCCAGCCAGTCTGGCCTAGACTTCCCCACAGTATCATATGTGGAACTTCCACCAAACAGCCAGTCAGGGGGAAGGGACAGAGTCAGGGTTTCCCAGGACTTTGGGAAACAAAGGTAACAGGCAATAGAAAGCAAGAGGCCACAGGGGCATCTTGACTCCTATCAGGAATCAACTGATTCCAATGGCAGGGCCTCGGTATCCCAAAATGGAGGATACTCGGAGCACCTGTCAAATTCAGCATGGAGCTGCCACCAGCCCATACCCTGCTCTGTGAGCATACACTAGGATTAAAGGGTTGTACACCCACCCAAGGGTGCCATAAGGGTATCCCAAGGGTCTCTACACCAAACCAAAAAGAGGAAGAGCTGCACTGCCAGGAGTCCCACATGGACTCCTGGGCAGAAAACAATACAGAACACACGTGAAAAAGGACTACAGAACAAGGACAGGGAGGCTATGAACAGGAGTATTAGAAAATCCAACTGATGTGTTTACCTTCCCAGAGAGGGGCACAGTAGGTACCATTTAATGGGAGATAGATGTGTGGGTAGCCCCGGTATCAAATAAGAACTTCATTTTTCCTGGTTTTTCATCTTTTTTTTTTTCCAACAAAACATTTTATTAGGATTTTTCAGGGATTACACATCAACATCTGCATTACATAAAGATTGCTTGCCATACAGGTAAGACATACACGTGAGAGCATTTGTAAATTGTGGGAGCCCGCCTCCCGGGCAAGTCTGATTGTTTAATAGATGAGAGTCACTATGCCCCGTGGTATGCTTGCAAGATCTCAACTCGGGTAAGCCAGCAAGTTCCGGGTGGGCGACAGGTCAGTCCTGGGAATTTCTCAGGTGCCAAGTGTTTCTAAAGGCCGAATGTTTCCAAGGCGCAGTGCTGTGATTTTCTCTGACACCACAGTATCCCAGCACCTTGTCCACCACATAGGTAGTGAGGGGCCATCGGGATGTTTCCACAACCACGCTATGGAGATCTTGGTGGCCGTGAGGAGGTGGGTAGGGAGGTGGGTAGGAACGCTATTTGACCTTTCAGTGGGGAAAGCACCACCACAGTGTCTCCCAGTAATACTGTGCCTGGATCCCAAGGAATCGCCAGCCCTATGATCTGCTTAATATGTTGCAATACCACCCTCCAGAAACTACTCGCCTTTGGACACCTCCAGCGCAAATGAAACAAGGAGCCTGTTTCTGTACAACCTCTCCACCATGCCTGTGGTATCGCTGGATTACTTTTGTTCAGCAGTTCGGGAGTCATATAGTATCTGTAAAATACCTTATATCCCCCCTCTATGTTAATGATGCATTTGGTGCTTTTTTGCAGCCTCGACCATATTCTATCCCAGTCTTCATTTTCTAGCGTGCGTCCCAGATCTATTTCCCAGGCTAGCATGTATTTCTCCTTCCTATTCGGGTCTGTTTTATCTAACAATCGATATAGCGTAGAGATTTTATCCCTGGAAGGAGATGCTGTCAGGGTTCACTCAAGCACTCTAAGTTCCCTCCCTCCTTTCTCTTTAATCACCCCATGCAAAATCCAGTGTCTTAATTGCGAGTAGTGGTAACGTTCATCTTCCGAGATCTTACATTTTTCTTTATATTCTACAAATGTGAGTGGGCTCCCATTTTTCAAGAAGACTCCCATCTTCCTTAGGCCTCCCACCCTCCAGTTGGTAAAGCTATTTGGGGGGACCCAGATTGGAGTAAGCGGTCCCAGCGTGCCCACACAACCCCATTTGCCTGCTGCCACCTTCCAGTTTGTTACTGTGTTTTCTGTGGCTGAGAGAGGACCCGAGTTTGCAGCACATCGTAAGGATGCTATATGCGGGAGAGCGGATAGTGGAGCTGAGCACCGGGCTTCTTCAATTTGCTTACAGCGGGGCTTAATTGCTTCGCTCTCCCAGGAAAATGCATGAGAGAGCTGAGCTGATCTGCGATATCTGGCAATATATGGGACCCCCAGCCCACCCAGGCCTCTACTACGGAGCATGATGCATCTGGCTATACGCGGTTTCCCCCCACCCCACATATAAATTTAAGTATGCCTTTATGCCGTTTCGCTATATCTCCCTCCGGGATGTGAACCGGGAGTGCTGCACAATGATAGATTACCCGTGGGACAATGTTCATTTTGACTGCTGTGACCCTCCCCAGCCATGAGATTTCCTGCTTTTGCCAGTGCTCCAGTTCCTTTAGGATTTCCTTAAACAACAGGGGAAAATTACAGTGGTATAATTGGTCTAATTTTCTGGGAATCTGGACCCCCAGGTACCCAATAGAAGGTTCTGCCCATAGGATTGGAAGCGTGGTGGCAAACGCTAACCTCTGTCCGCGTGGAATGTTAATAGCTAGCGGTGCTGATTTAGCATAGTTCACCCTGAATCCTGTAACCTCCCCGAAAGTCTCGATTTCCTCCCACAAGGCCCCCATGGACTGGTCTAATTGCGTTATTGTGAGGAGGACAACATCTGCGTACAAGGCCATTTCATACTCCTGCTTATCCCCCAACAAACCCCGTATGTTTTAGGGCGAACGGTTCCATTGATAGGGCAAATATTAATGACGAGAGTGGGCACCCCTGACGCGTCGCTCTGGAAATGTATATCTTGTCTGATCTGGCCCCGTTGATTCTTAAGCTTGTGGACCGGTTCTTGCAGTTGGACATTGCCCCGGTCACAAAGTTCGGGCCAAATCCAAAGTGGGTGAGTGTTTTCCTGATATATTCCCAGTTTAACAGGTCAAATGCTTTATGGGCGTCCAGTGAGGAAACTGCCATCTTCTTCCCTTTTATGTAGGCCGATTCAATCAGATCTATTGTACGCCTAATGTTTTCATGGGTTCATTGTCCGGGGATGAAGCAAGTCAGATCTGGGTCTATTAATTTTGGAAGTGCCGTCCTTAGCCTAGTGGCGAGGATCTTGGAATATATTTTCCCATCATTATTGTTTAGCGTAATTGGCCTATAGGAGGAGCATAGCTCCGGATCTTTGCCTGGTTTGAGGGTCAGAATTGTCAGGGATTTCCGCCATGGACGGGGTAATACTGTTTGTGTTGAGAAATTAGTTGAATAGGTCTGTTAGTTGCAGGGCCAAGATCTGCAAGTATGTCTTATAAATTGTTGTCGTCAATCCATCAGGACACGGGGCTGAATTATTTAGAGTTTTGATCACCTCCGCAGTCTCCTCCACTGATATTGTAGTTCAAAGGAATCTAGTTAGACCCTAGGGGGAGGCTTGTCAAACGAGTGTAAGTAGCGCTCCTGTCTGCCATCCTCACTCCTATGTTTTAAGATGTTATTGCTGTTATGCACCTTCTTAAGTTTGTAGGCGAGGATGCGATTAGCTTTATTCCCGTTTACATAATAATATTGCTTTGTGTATGCCAGGGCCCTAGCCAATCTATCTGCCCAGTGCATTTCTAAGGCCGTCTTGGCTTTTTTGAGGTCCCTCTCAATTTTCCTGGCTGAGCATCTTTTATAGGCTATGTCCAAATCCACAACTGCCTTTTCCAGTTTCTTCGCCTGTAGTCGTGAGACTCTCCTCTGCTCCGCCCCTGCGCTAATTGAGGCTCCTCTTATTACCGGCTTCATAGCGTCCCAGATCAAGGCTCTTGGGGATTCCTTCATTGTGTTCTCCCTAAAATAGTGCGTGAGGGTATCGCCTACTTCTCTCGTGATTGTTTCATCTAACAGGATGGAGTTCAGTAGTTTCCAATATTTTGGGGGGGGGGGTTGGGAGAGGAGCTGGAGAGCTCTGAATTCGTAAATCTGCTGTGACAGGAGCATGGTCTGATAAAATTCTGGTGTGAATTTGTACCTTGTCCAGGCAGGGAAACAGGACCCCTGGCATTAAGAGTAAATCTATTCTTGTGAAGCCTCTGTGAGAATTTGAATAGAACGTAAAGTTGGCCTCTCCCTCATTCGCTAATCGCCACACATCTACTGACTCTGTCTCCCTCAGAAACCCAGCCAGCCCCAGGGCCCTGGAGAAAACCACCCTAGCAGGGGGAAGAGTTTCATCTATTTGCGGGTCTGGGACCACACTGAAGTCCCCCAGATCATCTTTAAGTGATAACTCAACATATGGTCCTTCAGGTTCTACTGGAATCTATTCTCTCCCTTTGCCCTCTCTTGGGCATGCCTACTCTACAAAATCACCTGTATATGTATCATCCTCATAGTAATCCCTTGCTGAATATGGTTGGCCTTGTCTGGGATCAAAATAATTCTGCTTCTCTTGGATAGTTTTAACTTCTTCACCATTACTTTGTCTCACCTGTCCTCTGGCAAAAACTCACCCTACTGACCTTCCTCTTCCACTAGGCCTCAATGGGCAGGCATGGATCCGATGGTCCTGACCTTTGCAATAATGGCAACCTTCCTCTGAACCACTCCTTCCATTGAAAAGTGGTGCAACTACTCCTCGTCCTCTTCCTCTGTACATACCTCTTCCCCTCTGCATACCTGTTCCTCCTCCTCTCTCTGGAAATGCTTGTTGCATCAAAGCTCTAGTTTATAAACTATTCAGCTTTCTTTCCTTCTCAGTCTTTTCCTTACTGTGTCTATCCGCATAATACCTGGCCATAGTTAATATCTGAGCAGCATTTTGGGTTGACCATGTGAACTTATATGTTTGAATGCCATGTTTAAGGTAAGGAAGCAATCCTTCTACAAAATGTGAACAGAAAGCTTTTTGCCCTTCTGTAGTACTTAGGTCCATTCCGCTAAAAGAGCTAAAAGCCTGCTCTTTCCTTGCAAAATATTTCTCAACTGATTCTCCTTCATCCTGCTTACAGGTAGTTAGCTTATCCCAGAGCATCTGCTTTCTGGGTACTATCTGTTCTATTCTTCTCATTATGTGCTTGGGCAAGGCAAGAATAGTTTTGTCTGAACAACCCTGCTCATTACTGAATGTGGTCACTGTCTCATCTTCTAAGGCAGTCCATTTAATGGGTGGTTCTTCACTAACCTGTTTCCTACACTGTCTCCAAATGTCTGGAGGTAATATACACGAAAATAGCTGGTCAATATCACTATGTGTTAGAGGTCCAGTCTTTAGCACACAGTTAGTTTGGCTATACCATTGCTCTGGATTCTGCCTAATACCTGGAACATCCTTGCTAAAGGATAATAGTTCCATACAATTCCAAGGTACATGTACATGATGTGTGGGGTTGCTACTATCAAAGCCTGGCACTTCTCCCATAGGGTTCTGGTGTGATGCTGCACTGGGTAAGGGAATGTTATCAAGCCACCTTAGTTGTGTCACTATGATATCTGAGCAGTCATCTGTAGAAATAGTCCCTTTTTGACTATTCTTATCTATTTCCTTGTAGTGGTCTGGAAGATAATATTCTACCCTTCTCCCTTCTTGTTTACTATTAACCTCTTTATAGCCTAACCACACTTTGCTACATAAGTGTTTTACAATTTAATTTGCCACAAGCTGTTCTATTTGAGGCGCACTATCTCTGGCTATTTTAATCCCCTCTTCCCCTTTAGCTATCCAAGCATTTGCGAAGCGCTTTGCTTCATTCCGTTGGGATGCAGTTATGCTCCTAGTCTGTTATGTAGGAGTACCCGGTGGTGCAGGGGGCTCCTTTGACCCATCACACACTTCTGGGTGAGGGTAAGGAGGCGGGGGAGGTCTCTTATTGGAGAGAAGGCATTCTAATAAGGGATCAGTTTCTTCATCAGTGTGTATCATGGGTGCTGTAGCCTCGTCGCATGATTTAGATACACACTCTGTTATCCTGTTCCCATCCTTCTTTCAGTTTCTGGAGCTCATAGGCTCTAGCTTTATCTTTTTCTGACTTCGGTTTTTTATTCTTCAGCCGTGTTTCTCTCATTGATTTCTGTCTGGCATAATCTTGCCATATTTCATAAGTCTCCCATTGCAGTGGCCTTACCTCTTTGTCTCCTTTGGCTGACAACATTTCTCTAACATACGCTATTTTGTCCAAATCAAAAGTACCATGAAAACTGCTTCTGCAATGGTAACTGTTTCTGTGATGGTACTACTCTCCAACTCTCCTGCATCACTTTAATCAATCCATTGACCTCCATTACTGGCACAAGTGTGGACAGCCCGGATCATACTTTCATATGTGGTGGTCTGGCCCCACCGTACAATCCTTCTGGGCCCAATGCATCTCTACTAGAAGATATCACTCATGTGGTGATCCCCAGGGAGCCGGAAATTATTTTACTAGGTGCCCCAGCACCAGGGGCTTCCCCAAGATCGAGGAGAACTGCCAACCTCCTTATGCAACTTTTACTGGCTGGAAAAAATTACTATTGCCCTTACCTGGAAGCCTATCAAGGGCCCCTATATGACTCTTTGGTGGATCAAACTTTGGGACATCTTAGTTGGAGAAAAGGATACGGCTGCCAAGGCAGGCCTCTTACACCAGTTTGCAGACATATGGGCCCCACTTCTAGACTATGACCGGAACTTCCAAGCGATGACCCATAAACCCTGATCAGCCTGATGGGCCTTTCATTCGGATACCCAGACTATGCTTTTTCAGTCTTACTGAACTGGAACTTAAGGTTATCCTGTGTTTGATATATGCCTGTATTGTTTCCACTTGTGCAACCGGTTTTAAAATATACATGTTAAACATTTTTTTTAAAGTACCATGTATAGGAACGCAAAGGGTAGGATCACTGGCACTGGAGTTATAGATATTCCATTCACGTAAAAACAGGACTACACCTAGTCCCTTCTTAATCATTAACTCCCAACCTGGGGTACCTTCAGGGTGTGTATGCACATGCTTTTCCAAGGTATTCGAGTGCTTTCTCGAACAACATTTCAAATCACAACAGTTCACCTTAGTACATACACTTCCCACAATTACCTGTCTAAACTTGTCTTACATTGTGTTATCTTATGATCACAAGATTATAACCCCTTGGGACATACTTAAAAGCAGTACCTTTCCCATGGCGTTGAAATAACAAATGCATTTTCAACCAATTAATCAATAATCAGAAACAGTCTCATCAGATTTTTCAGATGTCTCTCATCAGCACACGCTCAGTTTGTCTGTGTTGGAGCCTCTCAGTCAGCGAACGTCGCGCTGGTCTCAGATGGGGAATCTTCAGTCACAGCGAGTCAACGTGTTGAGAAGTATGGCGGATGTCTGAGGTTTCGTGGCTGCTGGAAAACCCTTGGCTTCTTACCCAAGCTCCTATGATAGCAGTGGCCACCACGAACGTCAGCCGATGGTCACTCCTTTTCAACTGTGCTTCAAAGCCCATCTGGAACCCTCCGTGATGAAGTAGTTCCAACACCAAAAGTGGCCAAATTTGTAAACAGTATTACAACTGCTGCAGTTTGGGTCCGCCCCGTCTGGAAATAATAAAACACAAAAGATATTTGAAACTTCATCACAGAGATGTTCAAAGTTTGCCTTATGGCAAAACCACATTTATTACACTTAAGTGGGAAAGAAAACACGATAGCAGAAAGTCATCGCAGTCTCTCACAAATGACAATACAAAATAGTCATGTATATATCCCTAAATTTCAGACATTACGTGCACAAAGCTCTAGACATCCTGTGGTCATCTCATCATGTTAACTTTGCATAATTATTCTACGTGTCAAGAGGGCGCTAGAGGGCCGACCAAGATGGCGGCTCCCTAAAGAGCTCTGCGAAGCTCCTGATGAATCCTGACAAATCTGCACTTCTGAGGCGACTGTGATTAATACTGCTCTGCGGGGAATGTGCAACAGGGATTGCTGTCTGCACTGTGCCTAAAATCGTGGCTGGAGGTGCTTTCACTGCCACAATATTTGCGTCTGCGGAGCCGATGTCGGGGGTGAGCCATACTGCACTGCCCCGGGGCCCTTGCTGGCGGAGGATCTGCCAATGGTGAAGCGAGTGACTGGCGGAGGAGGAGCCCACGGGAGGCCGAGTTATCCCCATGGCGAAGAAGGTATTGTTTGGCTGAGAGTAGCTCGGCGGCCGACAGGACAGCATTACTAGGCAGTCCCGGTTGGGCTGGCAACATCCAAGACGGGCCCGGCCCGGGCGCTCGAGGTGCGGGCAGAAGTGAAACGTAACTGCTGCCTGAAACGAAACGCGCACGGAGGGGCGGTAAGAGCTGTGCGGTGCACGTGGGGCACGGCGGGCGAGCTTGCTCTTCTGGCTTGCGTGTGGCCAGTGCAGGCTGCCGAAATAAGCACCCCGGCTCGCCCGTGTGACACGTGCGATTGCCCATGGATAAGGGCTGTGCTACGTTCCATCGGGTGCCGGCTCCCCTCCCTGAGCAGAGCACGTGGAGCGCCTGACACCTATGCTGGGACTCTGAAGACTACAGTCCGGGAAGCGGGGCGCCGGCGGGCGTGTGGCGGTGGGGTGCCCTTCCCAGCCTCCCACGCACTAGGGAGAAGTGGCCAGTAAAACCGGCTAACGGAGATCGAAGCGGGGTGGAGGGGGCAGCAAGGACCAGAGCGTGAAGCCACTCCACCCTAACAACACTGTGGCTTCCATTATCACTGGCGGTGACACGAGGGATTCCGGTTGAAGCAGCAGACGCGGACGCTAGTGTCAATATAGAGTCATCTGGACACCACCCCCAATGGCTGCACTACCAAGGGCCTTTGTTGTAGGTCTCCCCACGGCTATAGAGGGCTCTCACAGGCAGGGCCGGTCTTACACTAGATTGCAACCCAGGCGGGAAGCAACATTGGCGCCCCTTTCCCCAAAAATGACAACAACATAAATTGGATGTTACAAATGGGGTGCATTATGCATACATTACAGTGGCGACTAAGATACAGTTAATAGCTGCCAATTATCACGAGATGGCCAGCCGCCACAGAGCTTAAACACAAAATACTACTGAAGAGCTCTAAACCCTTCTTTGTCAGCAAATGGCTGATATGGAGGAACCAGTGTTAGAAGGCAATACGCTGATAACACTTCTGTATATCCTGTGGGAAGAGAAAATGCAGCTTGTAATGCAAGTGCTGCAAAGTGCCCATTTTAAGCCCCAGAATGAAAGTAGAGAAATTAATATATTGCAAGACTGCTGACTGGCAACCTGGGGGCAGGTGCTGGGGATGCCCTGAGGCTTGAGACCCCTTTCTTTTGAAAAGGTTCAAAGGCCCCAACACCATCTCTGTACTCAAGTAAAGTGGTCTTCGCTAGGTATGCAGTCCTTCAGCCTGCATTTCCCACCCATGTAAACTACAGAGGTCTCGGAAGCCAAGGTTCACCGCCTTCTATCGCAGTGATCTTAAAAGCTTCACATATAGAGCAGCATTGTAAAGTCGCAGACATGAACACCCTGAGCAGATTGGTTAGTTCGAACAGGAGGTCAATTGTCTGTACTTGAAGGGAAAGTGTGGAAATGGTAGGTATCAAGAATGTGCATGATTTTTAGGAACAGAGGAACCAATGGTATTGTCATACTATGGTGTTACATGTTGAGTTTTGGCGGGAATATGATGAGGGCATTCTGCTTTCTGTGGTCATTTCTTTTTAGTTCTGGCTGTGTTTATCAAGTGCTTCAAAAGAAATCTGAATCTGTTTTCAGTGTTTTCTCATTTTTCCATCACAAAAACTACAGATAACTGTTTTACCCCTGAATACAAAGAAGTTGCTCTTATTACTTAATGTATGGCATGTTGAAGCAGCAAAATTATAGGTTATCTAAAGTTATTGGATGCAGAAATATTTCACACACAAGAAACATATTGCTTTAGTTAGAAGTATAATCGCATTTGTTACTGGTCTTTTACAATCCTAAATGTTTCACAGATGGCTCATTTTCTCTTCATTAATGTAAGAGGACATTGAGCAAAACCTTGCGTTAGGGTAGGTGTTAGCGAGAATTGATATACCCAATAGGCCTTTTATCTCGTGTTATTAATTATAATGATACGTAAATAGACAATTTATGTATAGCGCTTCATGCCAGATTCATGCCTGCCAAGCACTGAAATAACAGGCAATATTACACATTTTGCTAGTACTTAATGTATTGACCCCTGAAGCATGAAGCGTTGAGTCAGGCCTTATGGGATTCAAAGCTATGACTGCAGCAGGTTAAACAGAGATCTCTGAAACAAGCGCATAGTAAGTCACGAAAAATTACATAACTAAACATGCTATTGATTACAAATAGAAGGTGAATAAATATGATGGGCACGAGCACTAACATCTGTGCAAGGTGGAGGCAAAGATGTGTGCTCACATCTTTGTCATTTACTAGAAAATGTGTTGCAAGCTGAGCCCAATTCTCAAGTTGGGCTTGCCTGTTTTCACAAGGCCAGCCGCGGTAGACATGATGTTGAAGCGGTTCCCGTAATTAGCATACAGGAGAAGAGACAATCATGCACCTGGCTATGACCTACTCGGATCCACATCATGTGGTCCAGTTCATCCTATTTGTGAATGCAAACGTAACTAGCCTGGTCACTCCACCTTGTCCCGTCAACACACTAAGCCACGGCCCTGAAAGTGACATTTGGCTTGCAATGCAATGTTGACAACCGCTCCATTAAGGTGACCCATTGCCCCGGCACGCAGAGGTGTCCCATGGAGCCTGCACCGAGGTTGTGTTTGTCTGGAGATAGTGAACATAGAACAAAGAATGGCAACAGGAGATTTCAGAAAATTAAGGGAAAGATATCTGCACAAGAGACTTGGAAAGTACAAACATTTATAAAAGAAAGAACATTATATCTTCAGTCATTTTGCACAGGCTCACGTGGTCAGTAAGTTAAACCTAGGTGTCAAGGTGAGCATAAATGTCAGCAGAATCCAGGTGGACTTACAGCTTGCCTAGTTGACATTTGCTGATCTAAGCATTTGGCGATTCCCTAAAAGCTGTGAAGATTTCCACTTGAGAGTACCTACAAATTCATTTCACAGATGTAAAATAATAGCAGGATCAAGAATGTCAAGTAGAGCATCATAAAAAATACTTCCCCCCATACCATGAATCCTAATTGTCTGCATGGACAAACCATTTCTCACTTGCCAAGTGTGAGTTCTTACTCACTAATGGTGACAATTTTTATGACCTGAAAACACTTTTGTTACTTCATTACATAAACCATACACCGAAGGCAGAATCCCAGGCCTGTACAGTATTTGTGCCTGAAAGTAAGTCTTAGTGATTCATACTCCTAGGCACAGGTCCCTCCTGCTAAGAAGAAGTGCTGGCTTGTCATCATGGACGTCATTTTAGGGGGGACAGGGGTGTTTGTCCCCCGTACTTTCACGGCACACCATTTTGTCCCCATTTATTTGGCTGGGGCATCTTTTCTTCAGATGTCATGGCCCCCCCAACATTTTAAGCAAAGTTACTCCACTGCTTCTCATCCTAACTTGCACGGTGCAACCCAGGCCCGGGCGCTCTGCATGCCCAAATAGCACCATTGCCTCCAGTCAGTGTGCCGTTGGCTTGCCTCCCATGGTGTAATCCGTTTAGATTTTGAGTCACTGTACTTTCTTATGGCAGGCATAACTGTAACACTCAACCTTTTGTATCGTCAAGGTAGTCTCATTGCTAACACTCCATTGAAAACCATTGGCATTGGGAATGTTTTCAAAGTCCTATCCAGTTCTTGCTTCATGTAGACAATATAAATTGTAAGAAGGTTTCAGTAATAATTTGTTTAATTATTTCATCCTCCATAAACCCCACAGACATTCTGGATTGGCCTCGGACTACTGCAAAAATATGTGCTTTTGTCATCATTGGCACAGCAGTCCCTCCGCAGGCATTGTTTTTTTTCCAGCAATGGAAATGGCCTTCCAACATGGCTCCTCATGCTGGGCCCTCCTGCAAAAAGCTCCACCCTCTTTTAGCGCTTTACGAAGGTTGTAGACAATGTGGAATATGAGACCAATCCGGGATTATCCATCCACACATCACGGAAACTGTATGATCCTGGCCACATTTTATCTCGCTGTGCCTCTGTCCACTTAATTGACAAAATTGTGAACACATACAATACCAACCACTATAACTAGGTGCTTTATCAAAGCTAAGAGATGCTGGACCATTCTGGTCCTCATTTCCTTGTGGACTCTAATACAGAACACGGTTTGTAATCAGAACTGTGAGTGTTGTGAATCGGAAAGGGCATGAGTTCTAAATGATGGACGGGGCTACAAGGTTACACTAGAATTCACCCTACCCAACTTCAAAGCTTCAGCACTCACCTGGAGATTTAAGCCTGGATCACTCTCAGACCATGTATTTGCAGTGGAACTACAGCAGGAAATGGAGTCCTTTATAGAGGTAAATCAAACCTCCGTCAGCTCTGCGGGCACCCTTTGGGAAACATTAAAATGTTACATATGGGGGGGTATGTATGGCAAAATAGGGTGGTATCCTAAAATTAATAAGATAACTGGCATGCAGTGAACTTCGACTAAAGGAGCTTGAGCTTGCATGTACTACCTCGAATAAACCACGGCTTCAAGCTGACTTAAAGGAGGAGTTGCTGCGGTTCAAAGATACAGCCGATTGAGAACTGAAATTCCTAGGTTGAAGACACCAAGTCCGGCAATACGGTGAGGGCCAAAAGCCGGGGGCCCTCCTAGCTTGGTTAATAGTGATCGACAGAAAACCCACCTGCATAGAGCGAGTCTGCGACGAGCAGGGAACCCTAGTACACACAGAGGAGGGAATTGTCAACACATTCTGCACTTTCTACCAAAACCTATACAGTTCCAAACACAGCACACACCCCGAAGCAATACAAAATTTCCTAAACGACACTGAACTCTACTGGGTCGATGACGAACTTCGTGAACCCCTAAATGCACCTTTTTCGATCAAGGAAATCACCTCAGCTATTTAAAATCTCCCAAACACTAAAGCCCCATGCCCCGACAGCCTCACAGGTGAATTTTACAAGGCCTTTGCGACCACCATAGCCCCGCTGCTGCTCCGAGTATACGAGGAAGCCCTTGATCATGGTATTCTTCCACCATTGCTACATGAAGCCAATATCATCCTCCTGCACAAGGCAGGCAAACCCTCGGAAGATTGTACCTCTTATAGGCCAATCTCCCTGATTAACTTGGATAACAAGATACTGGCCAAAATCCTAGCAGCGCGACTGCTTCCCCTTATGCCCGCATTAGTGCTGGACGATCAAGCTGGCTTCATTCCCGGACGCAGCACAACCTATGGTATTCACAGGTTATTTGGCGTTATTGAGGCACTCGACCCACCTCAGCAAGCACTAGCGATCCTTCTCGACGAAGAAAAGGCCTTCGACTCTGTAGAATGGCCTTATCCCTTTGCGGTCCTCAAACAAATGGGACTGGGGAACTTCTTCATCAAATTGGTAGCGCTACTCTACAATGACCCCCGTTCCTTCATCACTCTGTGTAATACGAAATCTGCCAGTATAAAGCTAGAACGAGGAACTAGACAGGGTTGTCCTCTGTCAGCTCTAATTTTTGCTTTGGAGATGGAACCCTTGGCCTCACGATTGCGCTCATACCAACTTCACAGAGGCCTCACCCTTGGACCACATAAACTGGTGGTCTCCCTCTATGCGGATGACATGATCCTATATGTCCGCGATCCCCAAACTAACCTTAACCCAATAATGCGCAAAGTGATTAAGTTTAGTAACATATCAGGCCTTATAACTAACCACTGCAAATCAGTAATATTCCCTTTGACGCGGGACACCACTAAATTTCTAGACGATCACGGGTTTAAGTGGGAAAGCTCCTAAGTACGCCACTTGGGTATTCTTATGTCCCTTACGCACAGCGATATATATAAAGATAATTATGGGACCTTGATAGGATCCATACAGGATCGTATACATAGATGGAAAAAACTCCCACTAACGCTTTGGAGCAGAGTCTCACTGATTAAGATGGTGATTCTCCCCAAATTACTCTATTTGTTCACAAACATACCATTACTCCTCCCTCGGTCCTTTTTCAAAAAAATCAAAAGTCTTATTCTGGAGCTACTATGGGCGGGGAAACCAGCTAGAGTGACCTACACAACTCTAGTACTACCAACATCACGCAGCGGCCTTTCACTCCCTGACGTAGAGAAATACTTCTGGCAGCGCAGGCACAATTCTTGAGCCACTGGTACACTACACATTGGATTCGACCACATGTCCAGATAGAACGAGCTCTAGCGTCTTCAAATCTGTTACGAGCTGTCATTATCGGCCACATCCTGGTACCTCATGATACTATGAACACTGTCCTGTCCACCTATGCCATCTGGAAAAGAATTGCACGGGAATATGAGGTGCAAATCAGATTTTCTCCTTTGTTGCCTATTAAGTTTATCCCAGGGGTTCCCTTGACGACGGAAAAGGTGTTGCATTAATGGCTTAACAAAATCAATTGCCAATCTCTCTGTGACCTGTTCCCTGACGACACATTCATAACACCTCAGATGGCCAAAGAAAAAGGAGGTAATTAGTCACTTGATACATTTATTTACTTCAGGTTGTGCTACACCCTACAGTCAATGTTCCCATCATTTCCCCAACAACCAGCGATTTGGGAGTTACTACGTAAAACAATCCAATCGCAGGGAGAGGGGAGATTAGTCTCAATGATATCCAAATCCTCACTAACAGACACAGCGACGGTAGATGTCCGAACGAAAATACAATGGGAAACAGCTATTCAAGCCACGATATCGGAAAATTACTGGGTCTATATCCTAGGTAAAACCCGAAAAGTGGCGATAAATGCACGATTTAAGCAAATCCACTTTAATTTCGAGCATCAAACCTACTTTACTCCAGCCAAAAAACACAGACAGCACCCAGAGGCAACTGCTGACTGCAAAAGGCGCGGCACCCCCGCGGCCAATTTTCTCCACCTAGCCTGGGACTGTCCAGAGGTATCCCAATTCTGGACGCAGGTCCTGCAAATGATATCGGCTGTGATAGGTGAGGAGTTGTTACCACTGCCCACCGTGGCCCTCCTCAGCCTAACTAAATACTTGCATCCCTCGACAAGAAGATTGGCAGCCCTTCTCCTAGTACTAGCACGCAAAAGAGTTGCGATGACATGGGGTAGGAGACCAGCTCCCCCGCAGGCGGCCTGGAGAAAGGACATTCTGCATTGTCAAGACATGGACACTGAATTATCACGAACGCTACCTTTACACGCACGTCCCCCGACATATGGGGCCCTTACATTGCATATTTACTTTCTACATCAGACAACACAGACTCACAAACACAGAACTCTTAAAGGCTGTATGTGTCCATGAGCCAATTTGCGGCACAGCTAATCAAGAACTATGAAAGCAGAGCGAGCCACGGGAAACATTTTATTCAAAAACAGACATGGGTGGGGTATGCAGGGGGAGGGGAGCTGATTGGCGCAATTGTTGCTGTCGCACCCTAGTGGTGCGCGTTTGTTCTTTTGTTAAAAACCCAAAAATAAAGTTTTTAAAAAAATAATTATTCTACGTGTCAAGACATTATATACGGTAATGTGCGTTTGCACGTCAGCAGACAAATAAGTTCATGACAGCAGCTGGATCAAAAATAGCATATGCTTATACGTGCTTCTGTGCGATAGTTCAACTTTTAAACCATATGCAGTTTTTCCTTGCGAAAAAGGGAAGTTTGTGTCAGGCGCTTTATTTATACATAGCCTTTGCAATTTGCAGTTACTTTAAGGAAACCTCTTTATCAAAGTCAGCAGAACCACATCATCTCTAATGTTTCCTTCACTACTTTATCAGTTGTGGATATAGGCTCTTTAAACATATCTGTCACTTTACGCTGTGGTGTGGACATTTTTGTCAAAGAGCCACTGTAGTAGTATTAAGAGTTCATTTGATTATTTCATCATTTTCTTCACTTTCCTGCACATAACTACCAGTTGTCAAGCCATCTGCTGTAGATATCTTTTTCAGAGTTGTGTTTACTATGTTCACTTCCCTATCCATATCTATTGTGTTATAACATTCAGTATTTATAACATTTGGTACTCTGTTTTTGTTCCTCATAGATTCCGGATAATTAATTGCATCATGCAGTTCAATGTCTTGAATCTCAGTTATACACGTTTGGTCAAATACACTTTCAGCTATAAATACAGCATTATTGTCAGTTGCTGGATTGAGTACTATGAGAAACCTGAAGGTGTCTCCCTGACTAGTTCCTGGGGGTCTGTCATCCAGGTGGCCAGGACACAGCCATTGCTATTGGATCCAGTTCCTGGGGTGGACCAGTGAGGGAGGATCACCTGGGTGGGGGGTCCTCGGGGAGTGTAAGTAGGACACCGACGGGTGAGATGTGGTATCCCCCTTCTTCCAACACCTTTTCCCCAACCTACCACATAGGATATTCAGAAACACTGCCCCTCCTTTCCCCACTCAAACACTTTCGAACACCACGAAAGACAATGGACTAATACCAGAACCATTTACCTAACGTGTCCCAGTATAAGGGTCAGGCAAAGTCAGGTAATTGACCAGAATCACACACACATGACAGCCCTTTCCCTTTCCCAAAGGCATAAAAGGTGGAGCACGAGAGCACAATACGAGCCAGGCAGACCGCACAACGAGAGAGCTATCCCGGTACAGCAATTCAAGAGGAGGAGAAAGGTGACAAGAATCGAAGGGGCGACAAGGAGAGAAGCAACCGTGCCCTTTCCGATGCATATCCGCAAAACCTCTATGAAAGGAATTGTAATACCAAGAACAGTAGCCAGCGTGTGTTGCAGCAGGTGTCAACGGTACACGGACCATGCCTATGCTGCTAAGCAGGACAGAGAGAGACGCCTGCTACTGTGGTACCATCCTTGACTACAGATACAAGAAAAACCAAGCGGTTCATCACAGCCGGTGAATCGAGGTGAGAGTCGATAAGAAACCGACTGTGTTGAACGAAAGCCACAAAGTAGCAACTTAAGGGAAGTTCAAAGAACTGTACACATTAAGGAAAATCCAACTGCAGAAGGGTCTGGCACCACGTGGGTGTTCCCTCGAGAGACACTGGTTGATCCTGCTTTTGGTTGAAACTTCTGATACCAAAAGGCTTTGGGAGAGCCACAAGCAAAAGGGTCAAAGTCGTCATACAGGGGTCTAGCAAAATCATCTGTACTATTGAAGGTCTTTGACCGACAAACCATTGGAAAGCTAAGGGAGACGAAACCTGCTTAGTGACAAAGGAGAAGGAATTGTATGGTTGGCAAGAGTGAACCCGGCGAAGCAATGCCGACTGGAAAGGGCGAAGCATGATGCCCTAAAGAACATTATGATGACACGAGTGAACCCGACACAGGGATGTACACAGTGCATTGTTTAAAAAGACATTAAGACTTGTGAATGCTACAGGTGAAAGTGTTTTTGTAAAAAGTCGTAGTGAGGAAGTATCACCCAAAGCGAGGCAAACAGTTTAGAAGGGTCTGAGCCCGGAAGAGGGGGATCCGGGGGTAAAGAACCATCACCCCACCGACACATGAATGAAACAGGGAAATCCTTTTAATACAAGCCAGAGTAAACCCGACGGGGGGAGGCTGATATTTGAGAAGGGTCTGAGCTCGGGAGAGGGAGACCCAAGGGTGAAGAATCATCACCCCAAAAGCAATCCGAAAAGAACTTTTGTTTGTTAATTTGAACCTATAAGGCCCTCGGGAGCATGAGAGTCAACCACCGAAGGTCCTGATATTGATAGGAACTGTTTGTGGATCTAAGCCCGGAAGAGGGGGGGCTCCAGGGGTGAATAGACATCACCCAACGTACGAGTTGAAAAGAACTTTCATTTATTACAAGCTGAAAGGAACTTTTGTTTATTGTTTCAAACACAACACGTTCTCGGAGGAAAGAGACTTTTTTAGAAAAGATACTTAACCACCGACGATCCTGATCTCTGACAGCGGAACTGCTGTCTTGTGCTGGGGAAAGCTAGAGCGTGTACTGTGCTCAGGACTCCCGCCTTGTCCCGTGCTCAAATCATGGCGAAGGGAGACCACGGGCTACGACATCCTAACTTATCATTTGTGAATCCTTCTTTCTTTATCGTGAACCCTATCCCACACTCTTTTCGTATTTAGTTGTAAGGACTGGCAATAGTTTTTTTTTTTTTATAGTATAGGCCCTTTTATTTGACAAGATGCCACTAGGACTGCCTTCATTTTCATTTTGATGGTCGTAGCTAGCTCCCATCTTAGATTTAGGTTTAGATTAGGCGTTTTGTTTGGCGGGGCACTGTTGCGCTCATTGAAGATGGCCGCCTGATTAAGGGCTCCGCTCTACGAGGCAACTTTCGTCTTGAATCCTGCTTTGGTGCATCCTTAAACCCTGTGCCAACCACTCGACCCAACTGCTGCGGGACCCGGACGGGTGCTGTCTGAATCCCGTGTCCCGAATCAGCCCCAGTACGGAGATCCTGCAAGCTGAAATCGGACCGGGAGCCGGTGCTGCTCCGTCCCGCTCTCCCGCTCCAGAGGAATTTGGCCGCAACGCTGTGGATCTGAGGCCCATTGTGGGGGAGGAGCGCTGTGCCTGTGCGGTGCTGTCTTCTCCCCCCCTCTCATCTGGAGTCTGCGGCGGCCTTTGTGAGGGAACCAGCCTCCAGTCTGGACCCGGAGGTCCTTCTCAACACTGATCGCTCTGCTCCGCAGCACCCCTGGAGGGCCTGGATGGGAGGATCCTTGACCTGGGACCTGCTCGGGGGTTGCTCCCACCCCTTGGCGACCCTGGTGAGTCCCGGGGTTCCCCGCCTACACTGCTCACTCAGCCTGGGTGCCACATACTCTGCTCTGCACTACTTCCCATTTTGGGATTGTGGCCGGCACCTGTGCCCCTCCTTGCTGACATCTACGGTAACTGGAGCCGTAATTCTGCTTCCCTCCTATATCTCCGGACACTCGGGGGCCCTCGACCCCAATGCAACCTGGTGGGCGCAGCTGGGGCGGTATGGACTCCCCAGGCGGCTGGCTTGTGCATTCCACGCGCTCCTGAAGTACGGGCATACCATACCCATCACTGGTTCTGTGGGCTGGGGCTTCCCCCCAGCCTGGTTACTATTGTCCTCCTTTGGAACATCCGCGTGAAGGCCCCACTATAGACCTACACCTACCACCCCCTCCGCCTACATATATCTATTGGAGGCCCCAGGTCCTAGGCCCCAACAAGCTGGGGTTGGATGTGCACTGTGTTGGACCCCCCTCCCCGCCGCGCGGCTATCGGATCCCCCGCTCCATCTGAGTATCCTGTGATTTGAGGGCCCCCGCTCTGACTGCCTCTCCGCCGCCTGGCCCCGGGTTCCTGCCCGCCTCTTGGCGGCCCACAATTACCGCGCTGAGATACTCTACCATCCTATTCCCCGGCACTAGAGGTGGACTTCCCAACCCTCTTAACTACGTCAGAGCCCATAGACACTGTTTCCTTCACTGCTGCTACAGAACTCGGTTCTCCAGTTCTTGGCCTTCGCTCGGGTGCACAAAGACAGTCTACACCAGAGGATTCACCCACAGACCACTCAGGGTGCGCATATTGCAGCCGGCCGGGGTGGTCCCCCCGGTTCCACGAGCTGGCAGTCAATCGTAACCCAATGACCCCACATTCAACTACAGAACCGCACTTCGCCTCAACCCTGTGGGCCTCTGGGTTCCCAGAACACCTCGAATAGCTCATCTGACCACCTCCTGTAACCTTCCCTCCCCCCCAGTCTGTCTCGGCATCTCTGCTCCCCTCCCGGCCCTCAGGGCTCGCACTCCAACTGGCATCATGACCAAGGGAGCGGGAAAGAAACAGAGTACGATCAACATGTTCACAAAGGCCCTGTCGGGGCATGTGTGGGAGGCACCTAAACAGGAACCGTCCAACTCGTCAACCTCGGATCCCTCAGACTCTCAGAAAATGATGGAATTCATCCGGGAGGGGTTCACCACACTCCATAGCAAACTGGACGACATGAATGGCACCATATCCTCCATCAAAGCCCATATCGAGAGGACTGACGGCCGGGTGGCTGAGATCGAGATGCAGGTGAGTGCCAACAAAGAGAACATGGGCTCCCTCAGGGCGGAGGTCTCCGCACTCTCTGAGGTTGAGAAAAAGAATGAGAACCTCGAGTCGCGCTCGAGACGCAACAACCTCTGCATTATCGGAATACCCGAAGATGGCATAAAGGAACCAATGGAAGATTACGTTGAGCGCACTTTACTAACATTGCTTGATTCCCCAAAGCTCTCCATACAGTTTGCGATTGAGATAGCCCATCGTTCCCTTACTGCAAAACCCAGGTCTGGCACACCTCCCCGACCCATTATAGCCAGAGTCCTAAATTTTCGCGATCGCAATCACCCCCTCAGGGTGTCGAGAGCCAAGGGTGAACTCCTTCTGGTGGCCGCCAGGATCTAAACCTCTTAAGATACTGGGAAGGGGTCTTCCCAAACCTAGCTATTAATGCTAGTTTCACACACTCATAATCCTGTTTATCCTCCTCCCCCAACTCCATTATAGCATCACTGGCAACAGGGGGGAGCCTAGAGAAAAGCCAAGGAATCAACTGATTCCCTGAGATACCTTGAATCCCATGATTGTACTCAAACATTGCTAATCAATCCAAAATATCAAGTTTAGTCTCATACATACCAATCATTTCCTTTGGCATACAGGGTTCTTAGGGCTTGAAGACCTAGAGGACTCTGGGAGAGAAGCATTTTCTAGAGACAGTTTCTTCATTTCTAGTTCATGGTTCAGCTCCATTTCTCTGAGCCTTAACTCTTGATGTTTCATGGCAGTTTGTGCATCAATACGTTTCACTTCTAATTCAAGTCTCATTTTCTCAAGTGCAATAAACTCAGGAGTAAGTCTAGGACCTGTGGGGGTCCCTGTGGACAGAGGTTGTGCATTCTGATCAGGCAAGGGAGTTGCAGGGTTTCCTAGCAAGGACCCATCTACTTCTTCACAATTAACACTCTCAGAATCAGAAACATAAAAATCCACATTTGCTGGAGTGGTAGGTCCTTCTGACCCACTCTCCAGACTTTTTCCCATTAACTTTGCAACCAGTTCAGATTTATTTCCTTTACCAGAGATATTCTTATCCCTACACATGGTTCTCAGAACCTCAGCAGTATAGAGTAAAAGACTCTCTTCAGTGTAGTTTTCCATATTTTATATGATTTCTTAGTTAAATAGAATTAGTGGTGTTAGCCTTGTGGTTAGTTGAACCCCAGCAATAGCAGCACTCTAAGTGTAATCACTCTACTTCCAAATCCTCACCGCTGTACACCAGTGTTAGGCAGAATCAAGTGCAGTGCCCTTAGGGACCACTACACACAATTAAGACTACAGGTGGTGATACAAGTTTTACCTTTGGTACAAGCCTGTACTACTATGTCAGAGTGGTAGCAGTGGCGGAGCAGCCAGGCTTATCTCAAGAGTATATGAGCAATAGCAGAGATTACACAAAGGGACCACAATTACTGTGACTCAAGCAAACACTGGGCCTCATTACGACTCAGGCGTTAAGGGGTTAACGGCGCCGACCCTTAACGCCTGATTCCGAGGTCCCTTTGCGCCATGGTCAGTTTAACGCCTGCTTTTTACAGTCGTTAAAATCCATGGCCCTAAGGGACCATGGTGCTAATTAAGCCACCGTAATTTACGGTGGCGTAATTAGTGCCTTCCCCACTCCCATTATGCCCTATGGGGCAAAAATGGGAATGGGGAAGGGTAAAATGGGAAATGGGGATTTACCGCCCCACTCACCTTGGAATGGGGCGGTAAATCCGCCATCCACCATGGTGTAAACATAGTTTACAGTGAACAAAGAAGGCAAACCTAGTTCAGACGGCATCCTCGTTGAATTCTACAAACACTACAAATCACTCCTACTCCCTCGCTTAATGGCCCTTTGGGAAGAATCAGTGGAGACAGGCCAGTTCCCCCCTTCGCTCCGTGAAGCGGCTATAACTGTTTTGTTGAAACCCGGTAAACCCCCCACTCAATGCGGCTCTTACCGTCCACTCTCGCTTATTAACTGCGACGTCAAAATCTACGCCAAATTACTAGCCCTACGCCTTGCCCCCTACATGCCACACATTATTCACCCTGATCAAGCGGGATTTATTCCGGGACGTTCCACCTCCCTGAACTTGAGGCGCCTCTTCAACATTATAAGCAGGATTAACCCAAATGTTCATGCAGTAGCCGCGACACTTGATATGCAAAAAGCTTTCGACTCGTGGAAGTATCTCTGGTGGGTTCTCGAAAAATTCAAATTCGGCACCTGTTTCCTTTCCTGGGTCAGGCTGCTGTGCTCCAATCCAGTAGCTAGGGTCCGCACTGAAGACCGATGCTCCCCCTTTTGCAAATAGTTAGGCTGTCCCTTCTCCCCCCTAGTCTTTGCCATAGCTATGGAACCATTTGTGGACATGCTGCGCCAATCCCATGCATACAGAGGCCTGCGTACCGCGGGCCACTCGGATATAGTGTCCCTATATGCTGATGATGCCCTTCTCTTCATCCGTTCCCCCGACACCAATTTGGCTCTGATATTGGAAGATATTATCCTTTTTGGACGTATTAGCGGTCTCAAAGTGAATTGCTCTAAATCCACCCTTTTCCCGCTCACTGCCTGCACACACACCCCCCCCCTGACACCCTGGGATTCACATGGGCCCAGTCAAATTTTACCTATCTAGGCATAGTAGTGTCTCGCCAATTCGCCAATTCAAACGGGTGTTTGAAGAGAACTACCAAAAATACCTCACAAGCCTTATAGCAAAGTCACTGGGCTGGAGCAAGCTCCCGATTTCACTTGCGGGCAGGATAGGGATACTGAAGATGGTAGTATTGCCCCAGCTTCTGTACAGGTTCACCAACATCCCCCAGTGGGCAGGTGGCGAGTTCTTTCAGGCGTTGACTCGTATCCTTAACACCTTTCTTTGGCACTCAGGCGCGGTCCGGCTTAAACTCAAGACCTTGGCCACCCCAATGGAGGTTGGCGGCTTTGGTGCTCCTGATTTCCTCAAGTACTGGCTGGTGGCGCAACTCCAATATACTTCGCACTGGTTTAACATATCGGACCCCCCACCCCATGTCAGACTCGAAAGGCTGTCAATCAGCGACCGTGATATTCGCTCCCTGGTTGTCACACCCATGCCGTTGGTATTAGACTCACTCGACCCGGTGGCCTGCACTTCCCTGGCCCTATCTAAAACATGGAAACTACTAGGCATCGCCCATCCCTTTCATGGTAACCTACCACTTTGGAACTTCCTCCCGGAGGTCCCGCATGTACCTCCCCTCATCGTTCGCCGGTGGGCTGAGGCTGGATATGAACTGCTCCGGGATGTCTTTGAACAGGGCAACTTCATAGAGTGGCCGGACCTCCCACTGTACCTGAGGTGGAGACCATCCGTTTGGCTTCAGTACTCATCCCTCTGGAAAATCCTTAAACACAAATACCCCAGTTTCCCAGCGATACCACCAGATGAGCCTGCAGTTACGGAGTTATCCTCTCCCACTCCCATGAGGGGCAAAGTTTCCAGACTCTATACCCTGGTACAGGCCAGATCTGCCCCTGTATTCACCAAATTAAGACATGCTTGGGAGGATGACCTCGGGCTGGAAATGACCGACGAACAATGGGCCCATATGTATGCACGCATTCATGGGGTATCCTTCAACTCCTGCTTTAAACTGATCCAATTCAAGGTGCTTCACAGATATCACTACACCCCGAACAGACTGCACCATATTTCAAATGACCTCTCCCAAAGATGCCCTAGGTGTGGCTGCGATAACGCTGACTATATTCACATGATCTGGTCCTGCCCCCATCTCACCCAATTCTGGAGTGTACTATGCTCTACCATGTCAGCTATTCTCGAACACCCTATCACTCCATCCCCAATGAGGTGTCTCTTCCATGACTTTTCTGAACTCCGCTGTGACTCCAGAAAACTGGCTGGCCTTTGCATGCTACTTGCAGTACGCTCTATTTTACTTTGCTGGCTCCGGCCTACCACACCTACCCACGCACAGTGGCTCAGGGCGGTCACATGGGCCTCGGATACCGAAGAAACCGGGGTTGTACAACAGCCAGCCCACTCAAGACCCAGAGATACTTGGTCAAAGTTTCGGTCATACATGTCTCCCACTGATACTGCTTCAGACTCTGCATCTCCAGTCCTCTCTCCCTACCCTTCCCCCTTCGCCTCCTGAACTGCTCCCTCTCTGCCCCACACCCACTTCGGATGTATCCCCCATGTGTACAAATTGGTTTTGAACTTGTTCTATATGTCTGTATTACCTGCACTGTTCTGATTGTACGTGCCTTGTATGTTACTCACCTGTTCTTGTGCTACCAAGCTAAATAAATAAAAATAAGAAAAACCTGCATATACAGTTTAATAAACACCCTTGAACTGTGATCACTTGTGTCTGTCTTTACTGTTGCCACCAAGAGTTCCTTATATATGGTGTCAGGCGTGGGATGTGATTCATCTGATAATTGAAACCCATGCCAATACTTGTGGTACCACCAGAAGGGGAAAATAAGATAGTTGATCACCTTGATTCTGACCGTGTATCCACACTGAAAGAGGTGTTGTTCTCGCAATTGAGTGTCCCACCTGGTCAACAGGATCTGTCCTTTAAAACCCAAGTATTGCTAGATACCCTTCCTCTCTCTCATTATCACATACAACCGTGGGACTGGATAATTCTAAAAGTTCGACCTGTCTTTTCCTTCATCAGACCTAGTGCCCTGAATCCACCACCTTTTTTTTGTTGATACCCAGCCCTTATCTATTGCAGGCCCATCAGGTTTAGGGATCAATCCACCGCAGCCCCTTACTTCGACAAACTCAGAATCAGAAGAGTTGGACGTTTTCGAGACCTTATCCGACGGAGTTGAAAGTTGCTTCCTTTCTGATTCAGAACCATCTACCAAAGGGACCCTTACATCACCTGAAGAAATGGCTGACTTAGCCAATGTCATCACCCAGCTAGCAGTCCATCAGATGCAAGCCGAGATTAGATTTATGGAAAATTTAGCTAAGCTAATTGAACTGCAAGCAAGATCCTTACTACCACACAAGGTGCTCCAACCCTATCTTGAAGGTGAAGAGTTAGGAAATATTTTCCTAAACTTTGAACGCCTAGCTGAACAACTAGGATGGGAAGAGAACCTTAAAAGATGCTATTTAGCCCCGCTATTGAAAAGCATATTACAAACCTCTATCAGCTACTAAATCTTGCCCAGGGAGACATCTTTCGATCCATCAAAGAAGGGCTGCTTAAAAGAGTGGGACAAACCTGCAATTTATACCGGCAGAAACAGAGGGCCATTAGATTGAACCCAGGAGAAACCCCATTAGAAAACCCCACATCAAAAACATGTGGCCCTCTGGATTAGTGACAAATCCTTAGAAGAACTAACAGAAATAATCTGTCATGATCCCAGTGAGGGCACAAGGCACAGGCATAAGGACACAAGGCACACCCTCCTATGTTAGTGTAGGAAGAGACTAGACATGTAGGGTGGCTGGCTGGCGCAGGCGTTTATTAGGAGCTGTTTTGACCCACACAAACATGGCTGCCAAGGTAGAACTTTCTGTGGAACTCAAGATGGCCCCCGGCAGACCTGAAGGCCTGACATCCCTGGTGGTCTACTGTTACAGGGTGCGGCCCGAGGCTATAAAACCACACCAAGACCACACTCTGTGTTTAGCGTTTCTTCTGCTACCTGCAGGAGCAGTGTAATGCTTACTGCTCCCGTTTCCACATGCACGGAGACTGTAACTTACCGGTGCACTCCCAAACCCATCTGCAGCCATACTTACCCGAAGACTTCATCGTTCGGGTTCCGTAACAGCCTCAGTCTTGATACTTACTTGGAATGATTGATGATCGAGGTCCAAAGCAATCGCAGCTCCTAAAACAGAGAAAACTACAGTAAGAGTCTGAAGTTTAATGACAATGTCCACCCGAGTTTCCCATTAAGAACATACTTACTTGAACAAGCGGTCAGCCGGCTGGAGTCCTGCTGGGTTGGCGCTTAACTCATCCTTCGCGCTGCGTTCAATCCGGAACAGGATTTTGCGAGACCCACACCTGTGGAAAGGAGGAGAGAAAGAGACTTGTTAAAGCGCACCGCACCACCAGACAAGAACAAACAATCAAAAAACAACCTGCGGTCCGCACCGCAAGCTGCTAGAACTCTAGGAAGACAAAGCAGTGCAATACAAACACTTACCTCTACACCTTCAGCATCCTGTGTATCCCAGCTGGCCTGGACCACTACTCACAGTGAAGCAACTGGAGTTGGATGTTTACCTGGCACTTTCAGCCCTCCTTCTTCTTTTAAACACAGTGAGCACAACCGCCTGCGCGAAAGGCCAGCATAACTAAAGGAGATGTAAGGGTGAGGTGGGGGGAAAGCCGAGAGACACATACTGAATATCTGTACTTACTTCCCCTAGGTCTTCACTCAGATCCCCTCGCACATCATACCAGAGGTTCAGATTTTTACCGGGCCCCTCCAAACCACACCGTACACTGGGCTTTAGCTCTTCCTTCAGTGGATCAGTGGGGGAAGGAGTGGTTTGGGTGTCCATCATAGCCAGGTTATCCAGTGGGGCAACGCTTCGGAACAGTCCAGACCAGGCACTCCTGCAGGGCACCAGAGGTAAGCGTTGCAGTAGGAGGTAGATCAGTTGGCATACCTTTTGGGGGATTTGAGATCAGAGGTGCACGCAGCCCGTTCTGAGACTAATGCCATGAGAAACGAAGTAGTGGTGGATCGGGAAAGGACTAAGGACCTTGTAAAACGCCTAACTATAACACAAGCAGGTCAGGTTCCATTGCCTGGCCCACCAGACGGGGCCGTAGCAGGGCCACCCCATATCCAGGTAACAACCCCTGTCACAGTTCCCCTGGCTCCTCCTGAGCGGTTTTACGGGATCCAAGAGGTATGCCATCTTCATGAACCAGTGCAGGTTCCACTTTTTGTGACGGCCTGGGGCCTTCCCTACTGATCAGACCAAGGTGTCCTTTGTGCTATGATATTTGGGAGGGTCATGCAGCCCGTTGGTCAGTACTGTTAGTCAACCGGGATGACCCCATCCTGTATAATTTTGCTGGTTTTCAACATAAACGGCTTACCCTACTACCAAAAACGCTTGTATTTACCAGATTCACTTATGCAACGCAAGGTCTTGCACATTTACCACGATACACTGACAGCAGGCCACCCGAGGATCACCAAAACTATGGCAAAAATCCAACAACACTTCTGGTGGCCTACTTGGTGAACAGACGTTATACAATACATAAAGACCTGTGCGCCCGTAATAAAGTACCAAAGACTAAGCCACCAGGACTACTTTGCCCATTGTCCATGCCACCTGCCCCATGGCATACAATATCTTTGGATTTTATAACACAGTTCCCTCCCTGTAATGGGTACAATACCATTGGACCTTTTAACAAAGATGGCGCACTTGATCGCTCTGAAAGGCTCACCTAATGCAGGAATACTCGCACAAACATTCCGGACAAACATCGTACGACTACATGGATTCCCGCCTGTGATCATCTCGGACCGAAGAAGCCAGTTTGTATCCAAGTTCTGGAATATTTGCTGCGACAAAGCCCAAATCGAAATCAGATTATCCACCAGTCACCACGCACAGACCGACGGCCAGACCGAAATGACCAACCAAACCCTAGAGCAATACCTGCGTTGCATGTTTGTACAGGCAGACAGCTGGGTTGATCTCCTTTGGGCAGCTGAATATGGGTATAACAACAGTGTCCACAGTTCCACGGGTTTCTCACCTTTCTTTTTCTTACATGGGAGGGATCCACATACTACAGCCCTACACCATTGGAAATGCCTGCTATAACATCGCTACTTACCACTATTCAAGAAATCCTAAAGAAGGCTACCAAAACTCTGCACGACACCAAAGCCGCTCACAAGCGCTTTGCTGATAAGCGAAGAGGGGATGCACCCGTATATAAAGTAAGGGAAGAAGTGTGGTTGTCAACCAAGCACACCCAGGGATGGCATTTCACCAAAATGCCAGGGGTAGCGCAAGTGACATCACATGACCCTTGACCTCTGATGACATCACAGGAAGTGATGTCTTTTGACCCCCCCGAAGTGACATCGCGGGAAGTGATGGAACACAACCTTTCATCCCTTGACAAAACAGGAAGTGGCATAACATAGCATTGTTCCTAAATACACTACGATAAATATGGTTACGATATCACTCTAATGTGATATACATATCATACAAGAATGAATCACCATATGTATCATTAATATCAGTGTGTGTAGGCCCATATTATCAAATTACTGTGAATGCAAGCAAACGTCCAAGGCCAAATGATAATGATGTGTTTTTATATAGCACTTACGCCTAAGCGCTTTATACAGAACACATATACATACTATATCACCCAACCTGTGTTAGTACTCACATATTGCGGTCAGAAGGATGAAAGGCTGAGTTGGCCTTGTCGGGATTCGAATCTGCAACCTGCAGATCACACACACATCGCAGAAGCGGGCGCTCAACCCACTGAGCTATCTTACCAGCAATAGCTATTTTACTGGCTATAGTAAAATTAGCAATTAGATGTCTGAATGTTCTCAAAGTCAGAAAGCAAATTACACTCTGTAGTGGATACCAATAAACTGGTAACTGAGATTGTACAGCAGGCCAGTTCATCTGCAGGTCTGGTGGAAAGTTGACCACATGTCAAGCCTGCGTTGATTTACTCTTCGGGCTTCACAGGTTGGCAAAATACATACCATTGTGAAGGTTCTTAACTGTGTATTAAAGAATTTAGAGTCGCGCCGGTGGCACCAGGTGGGCACAAACTTGGGGGGATTAGTATCCCTTTAGAAGTAGTGAAAATGATAATTTTACAATGTCTGGTGTGTCATCATAAGCAACATAGGCCCATCCCGCACATTGTCGGGGGCACGTTACAAAGAGGTAAGTTCCCGGGTCATATCTGGCAGATTCATTATATCGGGCCTCTCCCAATCAGTAAAGGTCATCAGTATGCATGTACGATTGTGGACACATATTCTGGATATTTGAAGGTGCTGCCATGGAAAGAGCCACACAAATGAACACCATTAAACTGTTAGGTCAAATTACGTTGCATTACAGTGTGCCCTTGCAAATACAGAGTGATAACGGCTTGCACTTCAAATGTAAGTTGATTCAGGAATACTGTCAAGAAAAGAACATTGAGTGGCATTATCATATACTGTATCACCCCCAAGTGACAGGTTTAATTGAATGCATGAATGGTTTGTTGAAAGAACAAGTCGGGCAATGGAAGCCTGGTAGGCTGGCGTGATTGTGCGCTTGATGCTGTGCACATTTTTAATAATAGACCAGTGACTAAAAATGAATCCCCATTAATGGGAAGGTTGACACCTGCATGGGAGATGCAACCTAATTCAGTTGAAGAGACTTTATTGTACTGCGAGATAATGCCAGGTGCTTTATCTCCATACCGCGCAACCCCAGAATCTGCAGGGGTAGATTTGCATTCTTACAAAGAAATCAGATTACAACCCAGAGATATGATGGTGATTGAAACTGGGATCGGAGTACAGATTCCACCAGTACACATGGGATTGATTGCACCCAGATCTGGATTAGCATTGAAGGGCATCCAAGTACTGGAGGGAGTAATAGATGTGGATTACCAAGGGGAAATCGACGTTATTTTCGTGAATAGGGGAGATTCATGAGGGAGACACGATAGCACAACTTCTTGTTATACCTGTTAAATTGTCCATGATCAGAAAGGGTGATCCCCCTTCGGTGTTAACTACTCATGGACACCATGGTTTTGGGTCATCAGAAAGCATGGTACCGGGTGCCAAGGTGTGAATAGAAAAAACAAGCAGCTCGCCCGTACCTGCGGACGTCATAGCGTCCGGCAAGGACCAAGTAGTTTCGGTGATGGAGCCTGGCAAAGAGAAATGGGACTATGTGACAGCAGACAAATGCTCCTTAAGACAGTAATTATCAACACTTATGTCTTTTCTGGGTTTGCCTTGTAGAAGCTGTGCTTGGCTGGTGTAATTGTGATACTAAGTGGACCCCATTTTGGAGAGTCAAGCAGCACACTGCAGCATACACAAGGTGTCGTGTCTGCGCAGCCGATGAATGTGAGTCTGGCGATGAGAAATGATGTCCAGAGGCCGCATGATGCCCCCGCTAATACACCAGCCACAACAGGCACAAACAACAGGATTCGTAAAGCATTGAGAACACGCAAGGTACAAGCTCAAGAAGCAATGACGCTGGCTGCACGAGAGATGTCTTTAGCACGGCAGAGATATTCACCGATAATTGCCCAAACGGAGAACATGTGGGCATATCTCACATGGAAGATTTTAAACATTTCGCATTTCTGTTTTGCGACATACACAATGCAGTAGACTTGCTGACCAGCTATGTCTGGTAGCTGTGCCAACGTCTGCTTCAATCTTGAGACAGATTTTTAGAATTATGCATAATCAGTCATTAGTGAAGAATTCTGATGTGCGGCAATCATTCTCATTCTACAAGTAATGCAAGTTCTGCCAAGAAACGGACCAAAAATGGAGAAACCTTACTCAGATAGTGACTTACAATGTCACCCAAGGCGGCGTTTGCTATTGTATGACTTGTGAACCAAAAGAGGTTGGCAAATGTCGCCAGCTGAACGTAACCAAAGAGAACAACTGAACTGTGTTTAAGAAGCAGTTGTGTTTAAGCACTCTGAGCACATGTACAAATGTAAATAACACAATGGCCCTCATTACGACCCTTGCGGAAATCGAAAAACGATGGCGGAAATGCAATACCGCCATCGAATAGCGCTCGGTGCGACTATGACCCGTCACTGCAAAGTACGAAGCCATTAGCGACACCGTAGTGAACGCCAACGCTAACTGCACCAAGCACGCGCGCGTGCGCCATGCCAAACCGCAAACACCACCATGGCGCAAGGGTACGCCAATTCCGACCCTAGCGGACATGCACCTAACGCCATCAGGCATGGCGTAATGTACCATTCCGCCATGGCGAGAAGTACGGCATCGCGAATCAACCGTAAACGGCCCCACTGAGTGCCTGTACACCGCTCCCTGCCCACAAAGTACAACTCCCCGTAGGTGCAATGAAGCCACAATGCAACCATTGAAATGTACAAGTCACCCATGCATGGCAACGAACAAAAGAAACACAAGAGGGGCCAATGGGAGCTGCAGGGCACAGATGGCACGAATACAGAAGCCATCCCAATGGACATGACCACAGTCCCCCACCAAGAAACGCACGCAAACACAGGCACCTGTGACCAGCAATATTCCGAAAATCACATCATTCCACCAGTCCACCTGGCTGACCGGCATCTGTTACACAAAACCCAATCCCCCGCCCCTGAGCATGACAACATTCAAACAGTCATATTGGCAGCCCCCATCCCTGACCTCACTGGGCTTCGTAGGCAAACGCGCCCAGCACAGTACCACGCAACTAAACCCCGAAGCTGGAACCCAATGCAGATCTCCTCACAAAACATCGCCCCCCAAATAGGCATATGCCACATCACTTGCAAAGAAAAACGCTACACGGGCCAAATCAGAATAGAAATTTTATGCACATCAAAGTCACCAAGCCCATACAGCCATCAGGCCATGAACTCCAAAACACTAATCACCATTGTGGGCTGCTTCCGCAAGAAATGACCAGCCACTACCTGTGTGTCGCCCTGTTCCCCCATGGTACACAGAGCCACATTCACGTACGAAAAGGCAACATGGAAGCGCACAGAACCGCAGGGCCGTCCCAATGGGGAGGCACTAGTCCAGCTGAAAGGCCGAAATGTTGCTCCGAGCCACCAGTACTGCGTAAGGGCATGTGGGCCATTGGCGATCGTCCCATAAGATCGTAATGCTGCTCCACTGATTAACACGAAGCAGCAGGTGTCGGGAGTAAAATCCATCTGCAGGAGTGGCATACAGATGGCAGTGGCAAAAGGGGAGGAGATACCTGTCAACCAAAAGAAAAGAAAAAGAACAGAATGGCCATCAGAACTACATTCGAACAACTCACTTCAATGATCACACGAAATCCACAGCCATATGCATGCTAGCCCACTCCAAAGGATCATCACCACCCCAAAACTACTTGCGACTCATAACCATCTATATCAAGGTGCAAACACCATCACAAACGAGTGTACCTGTGCATGCGTCTGTGAAAACAGATTCCATCAGATGGGAATGTTAACGTGCATGGACACAAGTGTCTGAGGGCGCCTCGAGACAGGGAGGGCTCAACAAGGCCAGATAGACGATGGTCCCACTATGGCAGCCCTGCATCACATAGCGTAGGGGAGGCGGATAGATCCCAAGAAGCCCTGTACATGGCAAACTCTGTATCAAATCACCTGCCCATGCATCCATTCATCATTCCCTCATCCCGGGATCAAAACGCCTGAATAATTACTCACATAACATTAGAAACATCCATTGAGTCTGTGCGTTATGCAGCCTGCTAAATCCACAGTGCCCCAGCCCGTAATTCCAGTGTTGTGAAGTAACATGTATTTGGGAACGGCCGGCCTCATCGCCCACGTAGCTATTGCGCATCCCAAACTATTCATATCAATCATTGCTCCCTCGCCATGGGCCCTGTCTCAAGGACATAGAACAATAGAACGTTATATTTGCAGTCAGACCTGTGGGCATCTCCTCGCCGCTAGCTGGAAACCGAAAGCGCCGCCCTTCGAATTCCTCATTTGCAACATCACGTCGAAAAGGCATCTGTGGCCGTTTGAAATCACTAATTATTCCATCGAGTGCGGCTGTGTGTGAAAATGTCAACTGCCTTCACCCACAAATGGGACGCCCCGCCCGTCGTTGCAACTCGGTACAGTGATGCATGAGGGCCCACCGTTACTCGAGTACTACGTTCCACTGACCCTTCACAAGTCTGTTCGCGACTGCACAGATAGTATGGGAAACAATGGGACCACAGCAGAATGAACATATCAACCAATCTTACACGGCCATCGGGTACAAATACATGATTGCAATAGCAAGATACAATTCCCCGAATTGCAGCGTTGTGCGCGGGACGTGCTCGGCCAAAGGGGAGAGCAGTTTGCACAGGTGGAATCAATCACCACAGGTGGAGGCCATACAGCCTGAAAACACATAAATTGCACAGCCAGTCTCCTCCCACAACCACACCGAAATGCTACCGGCAGGACTCGCGATGTTGGCCCTGGGGGACCTGATAGCACTGCAAGTGCTCCGACTCCAAGAAGAAGACGAACACCAACTACAACCAGCCGCACGGAGGAGACACAGGAGGAGGAGGAGGAGGCCAAGGCGGGGCCAGCAAGGCCCACCAGCACAGCCACTACCACCACGCAGGCAGCCCGCAATACCACGCCTCCGAGCACATCCGTTCAACCTCACTGATGAGCAGATCCACACCCTCTACCGTCTGGACCGGGACACCATAGCCGCCATTGTGGACATGACACAGGCTGACCTTGTCAGCATGATAGATAGCCCAACCGCCATCCCACCCCTACTGAAGGTGGTGTCTGTACTCCACTTCCTGGCCACAGGCACCTACCAGCACACAGTCGGACAGTTGCATGGCATTTCTCAGCCACTGTTCTCACGGACACTATTGCAAGTGCTCGATGCCCTCCTGCAGCACGCAGACGACTACATCTCTCTACCACGCTCGAAGCAGGAAATTACCAACACAAAAGTGGGATTCCATGCACTTGCCAGCATACCGGGTTGCATTGGTGCCATCGACTGCACCCATGTTGAATTGGTCGTCCCACATGCCATGGAGGCCCAGTACCGCAACCGAAAACAATTTCATTCCCTGAATGTACAAATGGTGTGTGACTCCAACAGGATCATTACACATTGTTGTGCCCGATTCCCTGGATCAACCCATGATTCTATGGTCTTGAGGAACTCTACAATACCACGCTACATGGAGCGACACGCAGGGAACAGATCCTGGCTACTCGGTGAGTCTCATTACATGCATGATGATGTGGGGTATGTGAATTGGCAATGACCTGGCAGGAAGGGGGGGGGTGTGCGTACGTATCAATGGCATTCCACATCATACGTTTCTCGTCCACATACAGGTGATGCTGGATATCCACTGAAGAGATGGCTCCTCACACCAGTCCGGAACCCACGGGACCAGCATGAGGAGGACTACAACCATGCCCACTCACGTACCCGTGTAGTCATAGAACAGGCATTCGGCCTACTGAAGGGCCGTTTCCGCTGCCTCAGCAGGTCTGGCGGGGCACTCCTGTACCGCCATGAGAAGGTTGCAAAGATGGTCATGGCATGTGTCATGCTCCACAACATGTGCGTACGTAGAAATGTGCCCATGCCCCCTGACGCAGAACTGCAAGCACCTGATGATGGTCATGATGAGGGTGGGGATGTGGCAGCACCTCATGGAGTCTGCGAGGCACCGGAGGCCCGTGACATTCGTCAGCATCTCATTGATGTATGCTTCTAGCACTCACGCCTGGTGGCTGATACATGGACACGGGACTCGTGGCACTGCGTGTGTCTGGGACATGCACAATATGGACTGTACGCCTATGATGGCCTAGTACACAAAGATCAATGTCCACACTTCTCATTGGTTGATCGTGCACTTTTTATGGCATATGTGATATAATGTTGAACACCCTATCGACCCGCCACCCAAGTGAGCCCAACACACCCCCTCCACCCTCCTACCTCCCCCCCGAACACCAGTGTCCAAAGATGCTCATTGTCAGTGGGCTGTCGCTATTGCATGCCCCCTCTGCGGGTATCAGGGGCACCCCTGCCTGTGGAGCGCAGGTTCCTTCCAGATCTACGTTGGGGGCTGCCCTGGACGGAACTTGCAACGGATGATGTGTCTGCCTGCTCACGTCCATGCATGTCCCTAAGGGTTTGCGAGAGCTCAGTGAGCACACGGCGCACTGCGGCAAGTTCGGCACATACGTCTTTGGACGTCGCATGCAGTTCCCCCCTCAGGCTCTCGGTGCTTCTCTCAATTTGTGCCCTTAGCGTCTCTGTACCTCTCTCCATTTCTGCCCTAAGTGTCTCAGTTGATGTTTCTATGTCTGCCTTAGTGCCCCCACATTCATCGGCATGGTCCTTGAGGAGTGTGGCCAGTTGCTGCTGTTGTTCGATCAACTGGTCGAGGGACTGTTGCCTCTGCTGGGCCATGGCCATTTGCGGGGGTGTCACAGAGGGGCTGTTGTCCTCATGTTGCCTTGCCACAGGGCTTGTGGGGGATGGCCAGTCGTCGTCTTGTGGGTGCCCCTGCGTGGTATCCTCATGTTGTACGGGATGGGACAGACAGGGGGATTGGGACAGGTCATGGATGGATCTGACTTCGGCATCCCCGTTTTCTGTGTCCGAGCATGCTGCCATCAATGGGGTGTCACCTATGGTGCTGCTGCCACCAGAGGCAGTGCCTTCTGTGGCATCCATTGGGGGGACCTGTGGTGGTGGTGTTGTGGGCATGCTGGCTGCTGGGGTGCCTGTTGATGTTCCCTCCTCTGTGCTGCCACCTGATTTGTGCTGCTGCCGTGTCTTGATGCGTGCAGCTGAGGTGGAGGGTCTCTGGCCGTTGGTCTTGGCCCTCTTTGCAGGTGTGCTGGTAGGGGTGTCCTGTAGCTCGTCGTTTGGATCGGACCCTGTGGTGGAGTAAAGGAGGGCGAGGGTTATTGATGGGTCTGTGGGAATTGGAATGGCATTGTATCACATGCATTGGGGTGGTACCTGAGGGTGATTTGGGTCGGGGCCTTGGAGGTGCTTTCATTTGTGTGTGGAGTGAGGGTGCAGTTGTTTGGCAGCCTGCAGTTAGGGTGTGCCTGCTGCACGTGTAGTGCGTGTTTTAGGGGTTTTTAATTATTTATGTATTTATTGTGGGTTTTAACGTGCGCTATCAGGCCGATGTGTGTGGACGTTCTCCTGGACATGTGTTTCTGTTGCACTATGTGGACGCATGGTACTTCACATGGATGGACTGTGTGGATTTGTCATTGTTTTATCTGGCCCACCTACCTGAATCTTCGGATGTCTGCACTCCTTTCTCCATCCCTCCGACTCCCTCTATGCTCTCCATTCCGATGGTGGAGGCACAGATTTCTTCCCAGGGGGTCAACTTGATGGGTGATTCAGGACCTCCCCCGGTGGCTGTGGCAATGTTGCGGTTGGCAGAGAGTATGCTGCGGACGCGTATCTCGTCCCATCGCTTGCGGCATTGCTGTGGGGTGCGGGGTGCGGTCCCCACCGCACTTACCCGCTGTGCCACCAGAGCCCATATGGCCTTCTTGTTTGCAAGTGCCGTCCTGGTCATTTGCGTGCAGAAGACGACGGCAGCATTCTCCTGGAGGGTCTCTGTTAGCACGGTGAGTTCCTCACGGGAGAAGTGGACCTGCCGCTTGCGGTCGCACGCTTTCTTCGCTACTTTTCCCATTTTTCTTGGTTTCGCTAGGGTGGTTGACGGGTTGGGGTGTGTTTCAGGGTAGTGATTTTAGTGGTTGTGTGGTTTTAGTGTTTTTATAGGTATACGCCGGGATGTTTCCCGTTCCGGGCCCGTGTTTTGACTTCCGTTTCCGTATATTTCCGGTCACCGTACTTTGCGGTAGGCGCACACTGCGGTGACCGCTAAGAGGGGTGGCGGTATTGCACCTAGGGCGCCGTACGGCGGCGGTGTGGGCCGTTTTGGGGTCATTTCCGCCATCGCGGACTTTGCACTTCCGCCGTGGCGTGGTGCTCGTGCCCGATGGGTCGGAATGGGCCGCACTTTGCTCCTTCGTGCAATGGCGGAAACGCTATTTACGCTGTGGCGCTCCGGTCAGTCGCTTTCCGCCAGGGTCTTAATGAGGGCCAATGTATTGTAATCATGCGGTCATTTGAGCCATGTGAAACTTCTGAGAGGGTGTTTTTTTGTGTGGCAACATTACATATACTTACATTCCGGCTAGCATTGCCAAAGGACCATGTGCTTTAACACGGCTTGGATTAATGATGTTTTCTTTGCAACCAGTATCCCTTCAAATGAGAAGATCAACATTTGAACCTGTAAGGCTATCCCCAGACTAAGATTCAAATGTGCACTTGTTATCAGAATTGGAAGTTTTGGCCCTTGCATTTTCATTGGTGGGAATTTGGGGATTAGCTCCTGGAGGCTATAAATCTTTGATCGAGTTAGCATGTTTAGCAGTAAAAAGACTCAATCATACATCCCAAGTTTTGGAGGAGCTGCTTCTAGATAGCCAAACTGTGAGGAAAGCAGCCTTGCAGAATCGAGCTGCTATTGATTATTTGCCGTTAAAACATATCCTGGCTTGTAACGCATTTCATGGCATGTGCTATTTTAATTTGAGTGACTATTCCCAGTCTATTAGAAATCACATCCAAAGTTGGAAAAACTTAATCACACATTACCACACTGGGAAGGTTACATGTGATTTTAACTAATGACATTTTTAAGGAACAAAATTAAATACTGAATTTTGTATTTGTTTATTTGGGGGGTCCCCATAAATCCCCAGTTTCCCCACATTTCTATCACCACCCTGAACTCCCACCACCCCTTTTAACGCCTTAACCCCACCCCATATCTATTTATTTTTAGATATTTTGTTTGTTATAATTTCATTCGCTATTTTAAATTTGTTAAAATCACTGCATACCTACCGAGAATTGGTAGTACTGGTTGTTCTCTTGGATTCCAGATGTTGGAGGAACTGTGTGTTACGCCTCTGCTTGTATTTGTGTAATTGCTGTGATTATAACCTTTTGCTGTTGTTGTATTTAGTGTATTCCTAATTTAGCTTTGACGTCTCGCTGGTTTCAAAACCCGACTTTGATGTGTAAGAAACCAGAAGGTGTCTCACCTCTTAGTCCCCAGGGGCCACTCTCTCAGGTGGCCAGGGCACGGCCATGACCTTTGGTGCAGACCCTGGAGGAGGACCAGTGCGGGAGGACCACCTGGGTGACGGGTCATCGGGGAGTGGGAGTGGGACACCTTATGGCGAGACGCGGTGGCCCCATCTCTGTAACACTTTTACCCATCCTTCCCGGAAGGATATTTGGGAACTTTACCCCCCCCACACCACCTTTCCCTTCCTGAACACTTTCACACGGACAGCCCGCTTTGGGAGAAAACAGACTCACACCCGAACATTGTACCTGACATGTCCCACTACTATGGTCAGGCAAGGTCAGGCAATTATTGTAACCACTCACACTTGACTTGCATTAAACCTCCCCATAAGGATAAAAGGCGGAGCACAAGAGCACACTTTGAGCGAGGTAAAGCACATGAAGGAACAGCCTTTTCCAGATGGCAACTGAATGAAGGAAGAAAGACGTCAAACAAAGAAGGGTGCGCAAGGAGGGAGATACCCTTCACATTTCCGGGGAGAAACCGTTCCTTTTCAGAATCCTTCAGATTAAAAAGCATAAGGCCAGGAAACCAGACTGAAGAATCCTGCACTCTGTGTCAGAGATACATGGGGCCCTTCTGCATGGCTCACCGAGCTGGGGAGAAGCAGCAGCCACTGTGGTACCGTCCATGGCTCCAGGATCAATGCAGCGCCAGCGAGATCAACACAGCCGGTGAGTTGGGGAGACCGGTGCAAGACCGGTCTGTGTTGAAGGCAAGGTTGCAAGTGACAACATTGTATAAAGAGCGCAAGAATGACGATTGGTAACTAGCGTGATGAAAGATGCGAGGAAAGCTTAATTGCTGATGGATGTTTGAACTTTAACAGAGAAAGATGGAATACCAGTGACAGAGTGGTCCGGCACCGCGAGTGTGCTCAATAGACGGTCTCTGTGAGGTATCCAGCCAAGAAGTGGCAAAAGTAAAAGATAAGAATGAGTAAAGAAGTGAATCACAGCGGTCCTGCGATGGGTTAAGCAAAATCCATCGCACAATCGAAAGTTTTATATTTTTGATACAAAGAGAAAAGCTTATAAAGTGAGATTACATGGTCCGAGCCCGATCGGGAGAGACCAATTGTGAACATGTTGCTAAAGGGGTCCGTGCCCGAACGAAGGAGATCCGTGGTCTGTGCCTGAACGAGCGAGACCAATTGTGAATGTGAAAATCCTGATAAGAAAAGACCTTTGGTGCTTGTTTGTTACGTCAGGCCCTCTGCAATAAGAGACTGTTATTGGGAAAGAGACTTTGGCAGAAGGCCCTGATACCTATGCTTTGAACCATATCCTCATGGCAGAGAAGCCAGAGTGTGTGCAAAGCTCCAGCGTGCCGCCGTGTCCTGTGCTGAAAACGTGGTGCAGGGAAGCCAACTGCTCAACTATCCTGACATATCATTTCCTGAACACATTTCATTTTGCACACATTGTTGTCCCACAGCATTTGTATTTAGAATTAAGGATTGACAATAGGTTTATTAACATATGCCCTTTCATTCTGACAAAGACTTCACTAGAACTGCGTTATTATTTGATGGTTGTAGTTTGCTCCCATCCTTAGATTTAGGGTTTGATAGGCGTTCAACCAACCCATTGAAGTTCAATAAACAACCTTGAACTGTGATCACTTGTGTCTGTCTTCAATATTTGATACCATGACTTCCTTACATGTGGTGTCAGGAGTGGGATGCGAGATTTTAAAGATTTCGCATTTCTGTTTTGCGACATACACAATGCAGTAGACTTGCTGAACAGCTATGTCTGGTAGCTGTGCCAACGTCTGCTTCAATCTTGAGACAGATTTTTAGACTTATGCATAATCAGTTATTAGTGAAGGATTCTGATGTGCGGCAATCATTCTCAATCTACAAGTAATGCAATTTCTGCCAAGAAAAGGACCAAAAATGGAGAAACCTTACTCAGATAGTGACTTACAATGTCAACCAAGGCGACGTTTGCTATTGTATGACTTGTGAACCAAAAGAGGTTGGCAAATGTCGCCAGCTGAACGTAACCAAAGAGAACAACTGAACTGTGTTTAAGAAGCAGTTGTGTTTAAGCACTCTGAGCACATGTACCAATGTAAATAACACAATGTATTGTAATCATGCAGTCATTTTAGCCATGTGAAACTTCCGAGAGGTTGTTTTTTTGTGTGGCAACATTACATATACTTACATTCCGGCTAGCATTTCCAAAGGACCATGTGCTTTAACACGGCTTGGATTAATGATGTTTTCTTTGCAACCAGTATCCCTTCAAATGAGAAGATCAACATTTGAACCTGTAAGGCTATCCCCAGACTAAGATTCAAATGTGCACTTGTTATCAGAATTGGAAGTTTTGGCCCTTGCATTTTCATTGGTGGGAATTTGGGGATTAGCTCCTGGAGGCTATAAATCTTTGATCGAGTTAGCATGTTTAGCAGTAAAAAGACTCAATCATACATCCCAAGTTTTGGAGGAGCTGCTTCTAGATAGCCAAACTGTGAGGAAAGCAGCCTTGCAGAATCGAGCTGCTATTGATTATTTGCCGTTAAAACATATCCTGGCTTGTAACGCATTTCATGGCATGTGCTATTTTAATTTGAGTGACTATTCCCAGTCTATTAGAAATCACATCCAAAGTTGGAAAAACTTAATCACACATTACCACACTGGGAAGGTTACATGTGATTTTAACTAATGACATTTTTAAGGAACAAAATTAAATACTGAATTTTGTATTTGTTTATTTGGGGGGTCCCCATAAATCCCCAGTTTCCCCACATTTCTATCACCACCCTCAACTCCCACCACCCCTTTTAATGCCTTAAACCCACCCCATATCTATTTATTTTTAGATATTTTGTTTGTTATAATTTCATTCGCTATTTTAAATTTGTTAAAATCACTGCATACCTACCGAGAATTGGTAGGACTGGTTGTTCTCTTGGATTCCAGATGTTGGAGGAACTGTGTGTTACGCCTCTGCTTGTATTTGTGTAATTGCTGTGATTATAACCTTTTGCTGTTGTTGCATTTAGTGTATTCCTAATTTAGCTTTGACATCTCGCCGGTTTCAAAACCCGACTTTGGTGTGTAAGAAACCAGAAGGTGTCTCACCTCTTAGTCCCCAGGGGTCACTCTCTCAGGTGGCCAGGGCACGGCCATGACCTTTGGTGCAGACCCTGGAGAAGGAGCAGTGCGGGAGGACCACCTGGGTGACGGGTCATCGGGGAGTGGGACACCTTATGGCGAGACGCGGTGGCCCCCTCCCTGTAACACTTTTACCCATCCTTCCCGGTGGGATATTTGGGAACTTTACCCCCCACACCACCTTTCCCTTCCTGAACACTTTCACACAGACAGCCCGCTTTGGGAGAAAACAGACTCACACCCGACCATTGTACCTGACATGTCCCACTACTATGGTCAGGCAAGGTCAGGCAATTATTATAACCACTCACACTTGACTTGCATTAAACCTCCCCATAAGGATAACATGCGGAGCACAAGAGCACACTTTGAGCGAGGTAAAGCACATGAAGGAACAGCCTTTTCCAGATGGCAACTGAATGAAGGAAGAAAGACGTCAAACAAAGAAGGGTGCGCAAGGAGGGAGATACCCTTCACATTTCTGGGGAGAAACCGTTCCTTTCCAGAATCCTTCAGATTAAAAAGCGTGAGGCCAGGAAACCAGACTGAAGAATCCTGCACTCTGTGTCAGAGATACCTGGGGCCCTTCTGCATGGCTCACTGAGCTGGGGAGAAGCAGCAGCCACTGTGGTACCGTCCATGGCTCCAGGATCAATGCAGCGCCAGCGAGATCAACACAGCCGGTGAGTTGGGGAGACCGGTGCAAGACCGGTCTGTGTTGAAGTCAAGGTTGTAAGTGGCAACATTGTATAAAGAGCGCAAGAATGACGATTGGTAACTAGCGTGATGAAAGATGCGAGGAAAGCTTAATTGCTGATGGATGTTTGAACTTTAACAGAGAAAGATGGAATACCAGTGACAGAGTGGTCCGGCACCGCGAGTGTGCTCAATAGACAGTCTCTGTGAGGTATCCAGCCAAGAAGTGGCAAAAGTAAAAGATAAGAATGAGTAAAGAAGTGAATCACAGCGGTCCTGCGATGGGTTAAGCAAAATCCATCGCACAATCGAAAGTTTTATATTTTTGATACAAAGAGAAAAGCTTATAAAGTGAGATTACATGGTCCGAGCCCGATCGGGAGAGACCAATTGTGAACATGTTGCTAAAGGGGTCCGAGCCCGAACGAAGGAGATCCGTGGTCTGTGCCTGAACGAGCGAGACCAATTGTGAATGTGAAAATCCTGATAAGAAAAGACCTTTGGTGCTTGTTTGTTACGTCAGGCCCTCTGCAATAAGAGACTGTTATTGGGAAAGAGACTTTGGCAGAAGGCCCTGATACCTATGCTTTGAACCATATCCTCATGGCAGAGAAGCCAGAGTGTGTGCAAAGCTCCAGCGTGCCGCCGTGTCCTGTGCTGAAAACGTTGTGCAGGGAAGCCAACTGCTCAACTATCCTGACATATCATTTCCTGAACACATTTCTTTTTGCATACATTGTTGTCCAACAGCATTTGTATTTAGAATTAAGGATTGACAATAAGTTTATTAATATATGCCCTTTTATTCTGACAAAGACTTCACTAGAACTGCGTTATTATTTGATGGTTGTAGTTTGCTCCCATCCTTAGATTTAGGGTTTGATAGGCGTTCAACCAACCCATTGAAGTTCAATAAACAACCTTGAACTGTGATCACTTGTGTATGTCTTCAATATTTGATACCATGACTTCCTTACATGTGGTGTCAGGAGTGGGATGCGACTCAATTGAGACAAATTGGGGGACTCTAAAATTCCAGAAACGTAGTCACAGAGCCTCAGATCCCTCTACCGCCATGAAAGAATCTATAGGCTTTGATATTTGTAGCAGCAGAGAAGCTACTATCCCTCCAGGGAAAGGAGGGATTATTACCACAGACTTATTCCTAATACCCGTGAGGGTTGTTTTATAAGATTGGCCCCAAACTCTGGCCTAGCCTGGAAGTTTGGTCTGAATGTTCTAGCAGGCGTCATAGATCCTGACTTCCGGGGAGACATAAAGGTTCTCCTACAGAACCATGGCGAAACTCCATTTGCAATACATTGTGGGGACAACCTTTCACAGGGAATTCTTGAGAAGGTTTGATTTCCCCATTTTAAGGAAGAAAGTGAACCAGAATAAACTGAGAGAGGTAGCTTAGGCTTTGGAGAGGCTGATGAACCACCCATCACTGAGGCAAAGAGGGAAGAAGAACCTACCATCCTTCCTGATCTAGCCTTCGTCCAGCGAAATGATCCAGCCCTCACAGGGGCTTTCTTACAAGTGATTCCTGAGGGAGAAGGACTAGAAAAGCAGAGCCCCTATTTCTTTCTGAAACAGGGATTACTATATAGAAAGGAAACCTCCAGAGAAGGGCTAAGTAATACTCAATCGGTAATCCCCAAAACTCTTTGTAAGATCGTACTAGAGATTGCACATTCTCATTTGATAGAGAGACATTTAGGACAGTCTAAAACCCAAGCTCACATCAGTGGGAAATTCTACTGGCCAGGTATCCATGCTGACATAAAGAACTGCATCCAGGCATGTTAAATATGGCAAAAAACCCGTGCACATATTCCCTTACCTGCCCCTTTAAACCCCTTGCCAATCATAAAAGTCCCTTTCTCCCGAATTGGGATGGATATGATTGGACCATTAGAAACCTCTAGACTAGGTAATAAATATATTCATGTAATCATTGATTGCGCTACCCGATACCCAGAGGCGTTCCCCATGTGGAACAATACATCCTAGCAAATCTTAAAACACCAACTACCATTCTTTTCTAGGGTTGGTTTCCCCAAGGAAATTCTAATGAATCAGGGATCCAATTTTATGGGCAAACTCAGGGGTGAAGTCAAGGAATTACTACATATTTCCACCCTAAGAACCTCGGTTTACCACCCCCAAACAGACAGATTGGTAGAGAGATTTAACAAAACCCTTAAGATGATTTTGAGAAAATTGGTAGGTAAGGATGGAAAGGACTGGGACAGCATAATCCCCCGGGCCCTGTTTGCAGTAAGAAAGACCCCTTGGGCATCCACCGGCTTCTCTACCTTTGAACTACTTTACGGTAGAGAACCAAGAGATGTCTTAGATATGTTCTGGGCATTAGCCAAAAAAAGGAAACATGACTTTTTACACAGATCGAAAAAAGAATAAAATGATATTTCAAGATCATAACATTAAAACATTAGTTAACTAATTCATACAAAGATATTAAAAAAAAGAAAAAGTCATAAAATGAATAGATAAACAAACAAGGAAGTGGAAAAGGAAATTCATCTGGCCACATATCACTTCAGTGGAACATATCATTTGACATTCAGATTCATATCTTCCTTATTGGTAGTCAGATTAAGCTCCTTTAACAGAGCACCCACCTCCAAAGTAAGAAAGATTTCCATTCCCAAAATCAACCTGTTCCAGAATGTATTTGAGAGGAGCGAATGAGGGTCATGAACAAACCTTTAAAATTTCAGTACTCTTAGGGGTCACGTTCCCGAACATTCCATCAGCAAATGGCGAATAGATTGTGTAACATTTGCATCACATTTATCACAGAAATGTGTCAAATAGACCTCCCCATATCGGACATGCAGAATCTCCCTCGTGGGGAGCAGATTAAGCCTTAATCTAAAAATATTCATCTGTACAACGGAATCAAGCAATTCCCTTAGGTATTTCTGGACAGTTGACCTAGGTTTCTCAATTAGAGATGAGATGATGACAGTTTGCAGAGCCTCATTTTATCTATAGTCCTGATCCAATCCATACGATGAAGAGCCTCCTTCACTTTCATCGGATTAGAGATAAGAGTGTCGATGTCAGTATCGGCCGCAGCCAACGTTTCATTACATCTAAGTTTTAGTTTGTTGAGAAAAATAGATATGGAGTTATCTAAGGCAATTGCAATTTCCTCATACAATGAGGATTTGGGGGGGACCAATATCAGCCTGTACATCAATACCCATTTCCACTCCATCCATGCACCGAGAGAGATGAGGCCAAGTTCGAATCTTAGACATGAAATGGGGACACTGTTCGGCAGTGTCAGTGTTTTTTTCCAGATTTTACTTTCTATTTTACTCCATTTCACGTCTAAGGCCAACAGATTACATTCCATTCCAAATGTTATTATCGGGACCACCTTACCAATATAGAACTTGAGGAGTGGGAGCATGGAGAATTTACAATATTGGAAACTATTTTTTTTCATTTGGGCAATCAAAGTTACAACCTTTAGTTCTATGGTCTGGAGCCGGTCGACCTGAGTGGGGAAAGCTTTTAATTTAGAGTACAAATAAGTAACCTGTTTGGACATAGGTATAGAAAAGGAGAATAGTTACCAAACAAAATATTTTAGATTCCTTAGTGGATGTTTAAATACCATGATTTTGGACTTATTTGGATTAATTTTAAGGTAATTTTCATTGGCATAGTCTGATAATGCAGACAATAACCGCTGCAGACCGATTTGTGAATGATCTAAAATCACAATATCGTCAGTATATTCTAGCCAATTAATTTTCATACTACCCAATTTAGGAGCTACCAGGCCACTCCTCTCCAGCCATTGACACAAATCAGACAAGTATAAAATAAAGAGAAAAGGCGCCAACAGGCATCCTTGGCGCACCCCCCCCTTTCTATTTTAATAGACTGAGAAAGAAAACCTGATTTGGACAGGCAGACTTTTAGTGATGATCTTTCATGCAGTTCTATCAAGATAGATAACACATTATCTGGAAAATACCAAGATTTTAACTTCCGCCAAAGTTTATTTCTATTAATGGTATCGAAAGCCTGGGTAAGATCAACCCAGGCTCCGAATAGGGGGGTGGCTACTTTTGTGTGTGTCTCTGTGTGTCTCTGAACTTAAACAATTGAGGATTAGAGCACTGAGGGTGGTAGAAAGTCCACTTCTGAAACCTGTCTGTTGCTTAGGAATAATACTAGTTGCCTCCTCCCATTTTTCTAATTCGCCCAGTATAATGCACGAGAAGATCTTCCAATCCGCATCAAGGAGCGATATGGGTCAATAATTCAGCAGGGATTGTCAATCTCCCTTTTTATAGATGGGATTATGATTGATTGCCGCCATGATTCTGGAATAGTTTTTGTGAGAATGATCTTATCAAACAAGTTCTTCAGGACTCTGGACCACAATTCTGGGTTTGATTTTAGGACTGCATTACTCAAACCATTAAGGCCAGGCGCCCTAGAGGCCGAGGATTTTTTAATTAGTTTTTCAATATCCTCCCTTGTATAACTCAAGGACCATATTGAAGGCATTTCAAGATTGTGTTCCCAAGGACCAAAAGAGCTGTATACTACAGATAAATGGTTTATCCAGGTAGATTCCTGAATCATAGTGTCCTGGGATTGGCCAACTGATGTTTTCCTCGAACTCACAATTGACCAGAAATTGCAGGAATTTCTCGCACAAACAGCTTTCAACATTTCTTCTCCCTCATTCTGTCTCCTCAGGTATCTATATGATCTCAGCCAATTTCTATAATTGTTATTTAAAGATCTCAATTCAAGTTCAAGGGTTTTAGAGTTATGTACAGTTCTCCTTAGTATTGCATTTTGACTCCTCTTTAGTTTTTTTCTTTACTAGATTAGTGAGTCAAAGTGATATTTATTCTGTTGACGAGAGATAATAGGGCCAGAGAGAGGTGGGCGGGGGGATAAAATCCCATAGAAATTGACTGAAATGAGAAGGCTCACAGTAGCCCCCCATTTGCTGATCTGTGAGCTCATTAGTTACTAAATCTAATTTGCTATTGAGAGTTTGTCCCCCTCTCTCAAATCATTTCTGGCATTTGCCAGCGGAATTCACAGATCACTTCTCTGAGTAATAGTGAGATTGTATTCTATGCTTAAGGGAAAAAGAGGCACCTATTCCCCTTTCTCAAACAGCTACCCGACTGCGAGAGCATAAGAAACTCGCTCGAAATCTAGTTTACACTCACATGGAAAAAGCTCAAGCCCAACAGAAGTCCACCTATGTCAAGAAGGTAAATTATTTAAGATCCTTTTCAGTAGGACAAAAGGTATTAGTCCTCTTATCTACCTCTGAAAATAAACTTGTCTCCAAGTGGCAAGGGCCATACGAGGTATTAGACCAAACAGGGACCTGTACCTATAAAATAGCCCAACCTGACAGGAAACAAATGACACACCTTTAGCACATAAATCTCTTAAAGGAGTGAAAAGAACATCCTTCCACTACCTCTGGCTCGATATTGTCTTGTACCAGAGGAGACTGACAATTCTGCGCTTATTCCCCAAGAACTATCTAGACAGAAGCAAGAAGAATTAAACAACCTGGTTATGGCATTGCCTGATGTATTCTGTGAGAAACCAGGGATAGTACATGGTACTTATCATTATATCAGAACTCCAAAGGGAAAAGTGTCCATTTAAAACCCTATGGACTCCTAGAAGCCTGAAAACAAATAGTGGTTGAGGACATGAACAAAATGCTGAAGGCAAACATTATCGAGCCCTCTTCAGCCAATCGTCCTCCCCTATTGTGTTGGTAACTAAACCTGATCATTCTTGGAGGTTTTGCATAGACTTCAGGCAGGTCAACGCCATCTCCACCTTGGATGCCTATACCATGCCACGCATCGATAAGTTAATAGATAAACTCATAAATGCCACATTCCTATCAACCCCAGACTTAACCAAGGGGTAGTGGCAGGTCACTGTACATGGACCTGATAAGGAAAAGACAGCTTTCTCAACGCCCCTGGGACTATTCTAGTTCCAAGTCCTCCCTTTTGGCCTGCATGGGGTCCCGCCACTTTCTCACAGCTTATTTACAGGATATTACAGCCCTTCTCCAATTTCTGTGGGCCTATATTAATGACATAGTCATCTTTAGTAAGACTTGCGAAGACCATCTTTTTCATCTTTCTACTATTATGAGAACCCTCACAGAAGCCGTTTTAACAGCCAATCCATCCAAATGTAAGCTGGCTAAATCGGCCAAGAAAGACTTTGGCTCCTTTGTAGGGAATGGCAGTGTCCAGACCCAACGAGAAAAAGTGAAAGCCGTCCTTAATACTCACATGCCCAAGACCAAGAGAGACCTTAGAGCAATCCTAGGATTGATTGGTTATTACCGTAGGTTTACCCCGAATTTCTCAGATAGAACAGCTAAGTTGACAGACAAATTAAGGAACGCTTAACCCCAAAAGATTAATTGGACTGAAGAGGATGATGCATGTTACAACAATTGAAATCAAACCTTGCGTCAGAACCCAATCCTAAAAGTAGCAGACTTTTCAAAAGAATTTGGGTTTCAAAATGTTGCCTCTATCACAGTGTTAAGAGCAGTTTTATTGCAAATTAGTGATGGATTAGTACACCCTATCCTATTCACTATTGGAAAAACTATTCCCACATGTGAAGAACTCATCTGTGTTGGAATTAGAGGCCCTTGCCATCGAATGGGTAATCACCCATCTAAGATACTATCTTCTAGGACGGAGGTTCACACTTGTCACTGATCATTCACCTTTAGTATGGATAAGTCAATGAAAGGACTCTAACCCTTGAGTTATGCAATGATTCTTAGACCTGCAACCCTACTGTTTCACTGTGGAACACCGAAAGGTAAAGACCAGGGGAATGTCGATTTCCTTTCCCGGTTTCCCTGTGAAGCCGATGTGGCTGCATCACATAGGTGAAGGGTATGTGAGAAATCAGAAGGTGTCTCACCTGCTAGTCTCTCTCTCAGGTGGTCAGGGCACGGCCATCACCTTTTGGATCCAGACCCTGGGGGATGGACCAATGCATGAGGATCACCTGGGTGTCAGGGTTCCATTGGATGCCTCTTTTTTTCCAGTTTTTATTTCTTTATTTGTTTTTGGTACAATGCACCTTTACAAATATTTGATAAACAAAGATTAAAACTAATATAAAACGAGAAGAAAAAGAAATACATTATTACATAAAATACATTACTACATAAAACAATTCATTCAAATATACATTAGAATCGATCAGCTAAAAAGAGATGGATGCCTCTTTGGATAATCATAGATTGAGCTCGCACACGAACAAACTGTCTAGAAGCCCCCGTGGAGCAAACAGTCTTCGTTCCAAATCGAGGTTGTCTGTAAAGTCTCGAAGCCGCGGTGTGCCATTTCTTGCGCGTCCTTTCTCAGAACGCTATGGGTTGCCATGGAAACGCTGGCAGCTGTTGTATTCGCGTAGGCACTCAGGCCTACGGCGCCGTCTTGTGCGTGCGGTCAGCTGACCTGTATTTAAGCCTCGCCCCCGCGCACGGTGGTGCTTCTGAATTTGTCATTTTTCAAAGCTATGGACCTTGTTACCTTGTCTTCTTGGCTCATTGAAACCCTGGTCTACCTTGTGACCTTCCTTGCTTCCTTCTTGTCATTGCCTTCTACCTTCCTGCATTACCTGACCCGGAACATCCACGGCATGCTTTTGTCTTCCTTCACGTCTTGCCTGCTCGTCTTACCTGCTCATACCAGACCCCAAACGTCCACGGACTGCATTCGTCTAATCCCTCAAGTCTTACCTGCTCATATCAGACCCGGAACGACCACAGACTGCATTCGCCTTGTCGAACGGGAAAACGCATTATACCCTCTAGATCGTGTGTATATATATTGGCCTAGGCCAAGTCGCTCTGCGAGGAAATCGCGTTGCAAGGTCCTGACCTTAAATCTGTGCTAGCCGCCATTTTAGGTTCATCCACCATTTTAGATTCTCTCTCTGTAAAGTCACCCTGTGTCCTAAAATGGTAGACAGTGTCATTCCGAATGTAACATGGCCGTCTTGACCTCTGTGTACAAGCTAATATGTAACCTGCCTGCAGGCCAAATGTTAGGGTCATGTACTGAGACCTTGTCCTTCGTTGACCTGTGCATAGAGGATTACCTGTGCCACGAAGCTAATCCGTGAGCACATGTTAAACATAATATAGTCAAATACTGAAATGTGAACACTTGTTTAACTGCATTGTATAAAGAGATGTGCGAAGGCTCAACAAGAAATCCAAAGACACACTGTTGCTATTGTAACTCGTTGACAAATGTATTAAGGATATCCCCTAAATGTATAGATACATAATTTAAGATGCAAACTCGGCACGAACCCTAGGTCCGTGATGTATTAACTTGTAGGTGGGCTGGACATCATGTTTTGGACTGTATAAAAGCTGCAACTATTCTAATGTACAGTCCCACTCACTGAGCACACCGAACAGGGCTGGAGTTCGCTGTGTTGTACTGAGGGCCTGATAGCTATCTGTTGCTTTGTCCTTTGAAACTGTTCAGTCATAGAATAAAGATCTCTGTATCTTTCTTTGTAACCCGCGTTTGGTGTATTTCCTTTTGGGGTACTCAGCCTCGATATTTTCATTTGTTTTCACAGATGGTGCCCGAATAGGGACCCTCAAGATTGATGTCAGCTCGTTGAAGGTTGACGCAGGCTATCGGACCGGGATCGGACGGTGTAAAAAAAAAAAGGGGCACCTTTCTGAATGAGAAGTGACCACTCAGCAGCACTGCACGGCCCGATCCCTGGACGGTGAGCACGCGGTCCGAGTCGGCATCTTGACGAGGGTCGACATATCGAGGCGGGCAGATTTGCCGAAATCGCCAAACATGAGGTAAAATTCATTAGAAAAACGTTGAAATCCGATCGGACCTCCTTAGGCTTGATCAGGTGAGTCGTGACCCGATTCTTAAGTATCCTGATAATTCGCTTTGGAGCATTGCACTTGCAAGTACAATTATTGACCAGTAACACCAGTATTCTGGTATGGCTGGGAAATTGTTTGCCTGCTTCAGGGCGTTATTCCGCAGTGACAGACAATCTTTTGGAATTTAGCCGTCCGGCGCCACAGGAGGGGTCGCCGGCTTGTACTACGTCCTGTAAGCATGGCATTGGTTGTTTAATGATATTTGGCACAGACAAACTAGACATGCTTCTGAACTTCAGTGGCCAATCAATGGTAGTTTTGAGATCCCTCGCATAGATTACTCAGAATCTATACTATTAAAGAAAAAGGCTAGACCTGCAGCATTCGATGTATTGCAGAATTGGAAAAAAGAAGCTTTACAGCAGCTTAAGAGTAGAGAAAAATATGCACGCCGTCATAAAACGAACGCCAAAAAAGTGTTGTTATAGCACCAGGATAAACAGCCTGAGTCAGCTAGAAATATGGATCGGGCTTTCTCACTTGGTATCCAGAAAATCTATTTTTCTAAAGACTTTCATGTTTCCGACGAACTTATCGATAAATTGTTAAATGAACGAAGGCCTGGTGCCACTGCGCCACCTCCGTATATTCCTCTTCTTGCTGCTTTGCCTCTTCCTGCTGTTATTCCTCCTCTTGCTCCTATCGTTCCTCTTGTCGTTCCACTTCCTCCAGTCGTTGGTCCTCCTTTTGTTGCTGCTCCTCTGCCTGCTCCTCCACCTGCTCCTCCGCTCTTTCCTGTTGTACCAGTGATAACACCTCCGTTGAACATGCCTACTCTCCCTCTTCCAAGTGGTCCTGCACCACTTGTAATAGATCAGGGAGCGGGATCAAGGGTTGTTACTCATAATACTGTACCTCCAGAGAAGAAACGTGAATTGATTGCGTGGGCTATGCATTGTATGGAGGGGGGTGATCGAGCTAATGTTTTTGCCACACTTTCTAATGTGGACAATTTTCCTGAGAAAAATGTTTTTATTGAGGGATTAGGTATTCATTTATGTGTAATATGGGACGGATTAAACAATTCAGATCTCCCACAAGGGTTGAGAGATCTGAACACCTTAGCGTTCTCTAGAGACACTGTGGAGAAAGTACAGGAGCATGTAGCGAGGGTATTAGAGTATAGAAAGGAGTTTGAAAGGTTACATAATGAGGATGAAGATGTAGATAGTATGTATGTGCAGAAAAGATTCTTTCCTTGTCAAAATTGATATCTGAGGAAATGCAAATTTGCATAAAGGACGCGATTAGATGGATCTCAGACACATCGATAACTCCAGTCGAAGTATATTGTAGAGGAGGTCCCATACATGGCCTGCACCCCTTCCCGTCATTTCGAGGTACCAGGAGCGTACTCGCCAAGGTATGTGACATATGAAGAGCAAATGAACCTACAAAGAGCTGCACTGGGACTCTGCCCAGTATACATCAGAAGATACATACTGGTTGAAGCACCCATAACCAGACAATCCTGGGCAGCATGGTACCCTATCAGACAGCCATACCAGCCGCTGATTGAAATGAGGAGTACCTACACACGGTCCACGAAGAGACCCCAAAAGCCTTAATGGAAGGCCAGTGGAAATGATACCAGGGCCTGAACGGACTCGTGAATGAACAAAAGCGGCTATCGAAGACAAGCACGCCAGTGCGAGTAACTCCGAAAATAAATGTAATGGACACAGAGAAGAGACAATGTTAAAACGTAAGGAAATGGTGCTACGAGACAAGATGGAAGCAACCGACCTGCTAAACGTGTGTAAATAGGCTTGAAACGCAAGATGCTAAGAAATTGATACTGCTTGCAATGCTTAGTAGAAGATAGAGCGGCAAGCGCCAACCATATATCTACCTCAATAAGGTATATTATACAAGTGAGACTCCATTTTGTAAAAGCAGAAATGTACCCAGGCAGCCAGAGACCTGACAGGCCAAGTTTTGTAACCCAGCCAAAGGCAAGAGAAGGAGCGGAATCGAAACTCAACAAAGAGCGGCTCGTGCCTAGGAAATCGAGGTCAACCAGAGAAGGGGAGGAGAGCGTCAGCTAACAAGACTCAAACTTCAGAGCATACCAGCCTGCCTCATGAAGGTCAAGATAAGGGGGGCCCATGCAGGTGGCGAGGCTGAAACAGAATTAAATGCACTAAAAGCTGGAAACTGAAGCAGATTCATGGTGAACTAACACGTGACCAGCCAGGCGCGAAGAAGTACCATCGCCTGATGTCATCCAGGACCCGAGGATGCCATAACTTTTCCCGATAAGAGACTACAGTTTCGAGGCCATCCTTAGCCAACTAATTGACACATCGCCCTAAAACACTGATTGATGGAAGGGAGGCAGGGTGAAACTTGGGAAACCAAGCACAGGGGTGTCCATTCTGCATGCTGCTAATTAAAAGTGGAAATTTATGTCCAGGGGTGTAACCTGCCCAATCACAATGGACCAAGTTATCTGGAGTCCTATAGATACTGTAACCAATAGGACGTCGTAGTTGAAGTGACGTCTATTGCGCGTGATATAGAGGGATGGGCGTAGATGCCAACCCGTTAAGAGTTATCCAATCTGCATGCCCTATTATCATATACAGATATAACACCTATACTTAAGTTACCTTTCCTAACCAATTATATTGCATGATGATTTTTTATAGAATTAGACGTCAGTGATGATGAGCTTAGCCTATAACAATGACTTTTTGACTGAAGTTCGAGGAAGTCGAAGCGAGGCAGGTGATCGCAATGCTGCTGATTTCCATTTGTTTCTCTGTTTTATGTACTTGTCATTAAACGGACTTCTCTTTGCCAACTTACTGAGTCCTCATTATTGAGTCGTGTTGGAGTAAGTGAATCCTGCTCCGCCTTTCCTCACATAGTGCAGCTATCTTGTCTCACAAGTTCTAGAGGCTGAGCGCTGACCTATGGGCCCGTCAGTGATTTCCTCTTCTCCGGAACACTTGGTAGCGTGAGGACGGTTTCGGCCATTAAGTATTGATTATATAATAATAAGACACCTTAGACCGACGGCACAAAGTAACTCCGGGCCTTCGGCAAGATCATGAGTCCTTTCGCCATTCTGGCTGAGTAGACTGATAAGCTCCCCGTGGACAATGATAGAGTAAAATTTCAAAAATCTGCAGTGGGTCTGAAGGAACCCGCCTTTCCAAGCATAACCCTTCTCATTCCCACAGGCAGCCAATCGGGCGAAAACCTTAAAAGCTGGAAGAGGAAAGGGCGGTGATCCTGAAGTTCCAGAGAGGAAAAGATGCGATCGGTGAGTGAAACAACAAACTCGTTACTTTGGCAAATGTCTTGTAGGCATTAGAGTAAGTAAGGAAAAGGTAACGGAGGGTGGCGGAGAAAAAATAAAGTAGTTAGAAGTAGAGAAGACTGTATATATATAGGGGGTAATGACTCGAGCATAAGAAATAAAGAGTGGATACCAGGGGGGCACCTGAGATAAAACGTAAGGATTACCAGGGGGGCACCTGAGATAAAAACGTAAGGATTCGCCTTATTCCTGCGATTTAAAGAGTGGTCAGAAGAAATGTGAACTCATAGCCCACAGTGGGGGGACGATTAGGATACGGTGACGATTAAAGACGCCATCAAAGGGGTTCGTTTACACTCCATGTGGGGGTATTGATTAGAAGGCAGGTATACGTGTGTCCAGCTGGTGTTCGTCTAGTCTGTCGAGTGTCTGTCATATGTGTCTTGTTGTATGTCAAATGTAAAATAATTGTATTAATGATTGGTTAAAATGCATTTTGGCTTTACGCGATTCTGTAACTAAGAGGGAATCGCCATTGAATTGATGGGTTTTGAGTAAATTGTTGGTATAAATTTTGGCGGGAAAAGATTGGATTGGTGCTTGCGTATGTGGTGCTCGCTCATAATATTAGAAAGTTAAAGAACTGTATAAATACTGTTAGTGATGAAAATATAAATGGAGGAAGTTACCCCGCTTGCGCATTTGTGTAAACAGCTACCCAAACATGCACCAAAACTAAAGAAATACAGCACGGAGTGGGTTAAGGGTACCGCCAATAAGATGTTTATGCCGTGGCCCCAGAATGGGTCACGCTCTAAGGCTGTTTTACAGCATATGACTACCTTTCTACGTGCCACATATACGGGCAAGAAGTTAGAGAAACGTCTTGCTGTTCTAGAATTGTGGAAGATGTTTGAAGAAACGAAGGTGGAAGAACCACCCACAGACTGGATACTAAATGTATGTACGGAGGGGGGTGAGACACCTACCGTGCCACCAGCCCCGCCTGAGCCAGTCATTGAAGGAAGTAAGTCAGAGGGACTTTACCCATTAAGAGAACTTAAGGCAGCCACGGGGTATAGCAACGCCGCATATGAGTCGCCTACTTGCAGTAGTGACGATAATAAAGGAAGGGACAAAGAGAGATGCGAAGATGAAGGGAAAGATTGGGCACGGAGTTGTGCACCTCCAGATAAGGAGAAAGAGGGAAATAAACATAATGGAAATGAAGGTAGAGGTGATGAGAGAGCATTCGCGAAAGACGAATGGATGGGAGGTTAAATATTACTGAAGTTGGATGGAAAAGGAAGTGATGATGTGAGGCCAAGGGAGAGGTCTGATGAGATGCAAAGGAGAGAGAGAAAGAAAGGGATGGAAGTAAGGGATGAAAGGACAAAAAGAAAGATAGGCCAAGGCGAGAACAACTATATCGCAAAGAGCAAGGAATACCACTCAGTCGCACACAACACGCAGCCTATGAAAAGTACAGGCAGAACATGTTAAGGTTAGAGGAAGAAAGGAGAGTGCACAAAAGGAAAGTAAAAAAGCGGGAAGACGAGGAAAGTAGAAGGGCAAAGGAACATTGAAATGAACGGATGAGGGAAATAGATAAGGCTAGAGAAGAAGCAAAAAAGCGAAAGGAAATAGACGAGGAAGTAGAACGAAAGCGCAGACAGAGGGCACGGGATCTTGAATATTTGGAGCGGGAAGTGATTAAACCCAATCCTGCAGTAGAATGGGAAGACATAGAAGAATTCTTTCCTGTAAGCGATGCGGTACCAGGTACAAGCGGGACAAATATTGAAGATGACTTCGACACCAGAAGCATCGGGGAAAACGATCGATAAAATATACAACGAGATGGGGCTAGAGCAGATATCCGATGGGGAAAGGGAAGATGACCGCTTGGAGAGCACTCAGCTATATGACACTGAGGATGTCACTCGAAGTAGCGGGAGCAGGGGACTGTCCCTAGACAGGCTGGAGATTGGGCAGGACGAGGAAGATGCTAGGAGTTGTATAAACTGGGAGTATTCAGGTTCTGACTCCGGTGGGGAAACAGAGGATGTGGCGCATGAAGAAGGGAGACGTGCGAAAAACGGCTCCCAGGGGACCAAGGGGTACGATGGTCAGACGCTACGTAACGAGGAGGCCGTGCAGTCCGGCCGACATGAAGGAACACCCCACGGTCAGAGGGGGGCGTCAGCACCAGCCTATACAGACAGACTAAGGGCATTGCCAGGTAGACGGCAAGGCGGGAATGCCACCCCGGCGATAGACCGAAGAGCTATGGGGAAAGAAAAGGAGGACTGTGCATTCCAATTCCCGTTGCTAGAAAAGGGGGGAACAAGACCACAATATATTCCATGGCCACACATGGACCGAGAGAACCTTAAAAATAAGCTTCCAATGCTGACATCGGGAGCCGGAAAGTGGATACATGAGTTAGAGAAAATGACGGGGGTGTTACCTTAGCTATAGGGGACATTAAGGGCCTCCTAATTGCCATACTTGGTGAAAGAGCATATGATGTATGGAAACGGGCAGGCTATCCTAGGGTAACCCTAACTAACACCTCCCATGACGGAGCGCCATTTAATAACTGTAGGGCAGCAGTGTGGAAAGCGCTGCGAACGCTATATCCAGACACTTCTGATATGGGGGCTATAATGACTCGAAAAATGAAAGAGTCAGAGGATCCGTTAATTTATATCCAGAATTTTGAAGACGCATGGGTGCTCGAAACGCATGAGTCTTGGACGAAATCTATCCCTGTATTCTACCACATATTATGCCATTGGTTTCCTGAACCGATGCAGAAGCAGCTAAAAAAATTGGTAGGAGTAGAAGCAAAACCATGGGCCGAAATACAGTTGACAATTGCACATTACTGTAGATTGTTGCAAGAAAAGAATTGGAAAAAGGAGGCAACTCGTAAGGGCGAGGAGGCGAAGCTGGTGCAAAAGAAGCTCTCGAAGTATGCTCTTGAGGGAGCCATGCTCACCAGCCCAGCCGAACCAAGCGCACAACAAGCGGCCAACCCGTCGCAGAATAATCAGGGTAATGCAGGATTTTACCCAAGAGGAAGGGGTTTTGGAGGAAGAGGATGGCAGAGTAATCAAGGAGGTTTTTTGGAGGTAACCAGGGAGGATTTCAGAATAATCAAAATGGCTTTCAGAACGCACAGATGGGCGGTCCAGCTTTGCCAGATGGACAGATGGCCCGACCACCACCAGCATGTTGGCTGTGTGGAATGACAGGACACGTGGCGCGCATGCGCAGAAGCCAAAGCATGTGGCAAAACAGCCAAGGGATGGGGGCAGGCATGGTGAATCAGCCTGCCGGTACCCGCAACAGGGTGGTGCACAAAATTACACAGTGCAGCCGCAGGTGTCAGGCGTGCAGCAAGGTGCACAGCAAGTGGTTCAACCACCGAACATGGGGAACTTGCCACAGGGACAATCCCAGCAGGCACCACTGCAAATGTCACAGGGCGCTAGCTCCGGAGGGGGAGTCAACCCTGGGGCTGAGGGAAATCAACAAGTATACAGTGGGCCGAACTTATATATGAAATAGGACAGCTCATGGGGGACTCTGTTGTGTTCTATCCTATCAGTGACACCAGACCCTAACAGGGAACCAAGGGTGAATGTCACCATAGGGGGTAAAGAATATTCCTCCTTAGTTGACACGGGTGCAACGCGCTCGTGCATACGAGAGGGCAAATTTTTCTTGTCCGGCGAGGCTATAGATACTCAGAGTTTCACTGGAGCTCTTAGTAGAGTTCCCTTTACAGACGTACTCCCAGTCTCAGTGGGAGAATGCAAAATGAATGTACCCCTATTATATTGACGTTAGACCCTAGTAAATATTCTGGGCTGGGACCTGATGACTAAATTAAAAATGACCATCTCGTTTACCGAGAATGGTATAGTGTGCTCCACTCCAGGAATGCATTATTCAACCGTGTGCAAAATGATCAGAGCATACTCAGGACGTATATAGCCATGAGTGCTGTACCGTTGGAGTTAGGTCTCGCAGACAAAACTATGAGAACCCCTGATGAGTTTCTGTTCAGACCAAGAATACCCATGCACGAAGAGGAGGGACAAGTATTTCCCTTAATGATATAATCTGCCGCAGTGCGAGGGAAAGTAGGATTGGTCAAAGGATATGATGACGAAGGCAGACAATGGTGTGCGATCATCGCCATCGAAGAAGGGTATCGAGTGACTGACGTCACTGATGACGATCTGTTCGAAGAGCACCCTGACCTAGAGGAGACAAGAGTGGAAGTAAGTCTCACATTTTGGGTCAAAATTATCAGACGGGAGGTGCCACAGAGAATGATGTTGGCGCTGGTACGTCCAGAATACTGTGATGACGACATGGCCCAAGTGCCTGCCGCATTATGGACTACAGGGCCCTATGACATAGGTCGCCTAAAGGGGGCAGGTGAAGTGAAAATTAAACTGAAACCAGGAGAAATTTTACCACGAGCATGATAATATCCCATGTCCAGAGAAGCGGATGAAGGGATTGCGAAGACAATTTCCGCCATGATGGAGCAGGGCATCTTAGTGATGTCAGAATCACCTTGCAACACAGTGATTTACCCTGTCGAAAAATCAAGGGAGGGTCTTGGCGTTTAATCCAAGATTTACAAGCATTAAACTATATAGTTGAAGCTGAGTTCCCTCTAGTCCCTAATCCATCCACAATACTGTGTAACATACCCACTGAGGCAAAATATTTCACGGTGATCGATTTGAAAAATGCGTTTTTCTCAATCCCATTGCACCATGACTCTCAAGACCTGACGTCATTCACTTCAGACAAATGCGCCTGAAACGTACGAGGTTGCCACAGGGGTATTGCGAGTCACCGTCTATTTTCAACGGAGTCCTGAAAATGGACCTAAGCAATATTGCGGTGGACAGTGTTGTTTCGCAGTACGTAGATGACATTCTGATCTGCAGCACCACTGAAGAGCAATGCAGGCGTGACTCTGTCCAGCTATTGACTATTCTGGCTGAAAAGGGATACAAGGTTGATAAGGAAAAGTTGCAGTACTGTCAACAGGAGGTGTTGTACATAGGGCAACTAATCTCTCATGAGTTGAAAAAGGTAACCCCAGAAAGGGCTGAAGCGATAATGAACACGGCCAACCTGCACACGATAAAACAAATGCAGAGCTTCTTAGGCCTGTGCAATTATGTCAGAGCATGGGTCTTTGACTACAGCTCGTATACCAAGCCCTTGCTCCAGGCTTTGAAGAAAGCCCAGGCAACAAAAGGAGAAATTGAATGGACTGAGGCAATGGAGAAAGGGTTTGCAGAACTCAAGGGGGCAATTTGTAAGGCCCCAGTTCTCGGGATTCCTAATTATGCAGAGGAGTTCTACCTGTTTTCATACTCTGATGGTAATTTTATGACGGCAGTGCTCATGCAGCGAACCTCGCTGGGGTACAAGCCCCTAGCATATTACAGCGGGAGTCTGGACCCGGTCATGAAGGGCCACTTCCCATGCAAACAAAATCTAGCTGCTGCCGCATTCACTATCAAAAAGGCGTCATCCATTGTGATGGGGTGCTCCATGACATTGTATATTGAACATTCGCTGTTCGCCATACTAGAGAAGCCAAAGGGCACACTGACATCTCAGAGAGCATCCGCCTACGAGGTGATTATCTCTAACCCATCGATCAAAATAGTGCGATGCAAAACTGTAAACCCTGCTACGTTCATAGCTGAGCCAGTCACAGAGGGAGAACCTATACACGACTGTGCGAACTATGAGGAATTCTATGATGAGATCCCCAGGGTAAAGGAAAACGCCCTGGCAAGTGGAGAGATCGTCTTTATTGACGGTTCTTTGAGAATCGACCAAGAAGACGGACAAAGGTATACAGACGTGGCTGTGGTAAAACACCTAGTGAATGGAGAGTTTCGAGTACTCATCAGTGCGCAAATACCCTCTCACTATTCTGCGCAAGCTGCAGAACTGCTGGCACTGATACTCGGCATTGAGCATCATGCAGACCAGGAAGTAACTGTGTACAGTGACTCAACCTATGTGACGTCCACAGTACATGCAGGTCTAGCGCGCTGGAAAAGGAGAGGCTACCTCCAAGCAGACGGCACGCCAGTGCAACATGCAGCCTTATTGGACAGGCTGATAAAAGCACTACAGCTCCCAGTGGGCATAGCGGTCGTGAAATGTGCCGCTCATACCAAGGGGACGGATTTCGTATCACGTGGAAATCATGAAGCAGACACAGAAGCCAAGCGCATGTCATCCAACAATGAAACAATCATGGACATGGAGGTGACACATACCCATGAGCTGATGATGGTCGCACGAGCCACACCAGAAGCCTATAGCAATATGGGGCAGACTCAGCTAAAGGAGCTCCAGGGGGATGCACCTCAGGAGGAGAAAAATTTGTGGAAGCCTCGAGGGTGTTCTTTAAACCCCTCTGACGGGTTGTGGAGGCAAGACAGCACTGGTAAACCAGTAATGCCTGTCGCCCTTCTAAAGGTAGCATTAGAACAACTACACTACCCCATCCATATGACAAAAGAAAATCTTGCTGCAATGCTCGCAGAAGACTGGTTCACACCGAATTTTTTATGGTGAACTGCATAATCTGCCGGCAATTCACCGCTGGGCACACATTAAAAGTAGTGAGCGGAATCATTCCCAGATCAAATGGACCATTCCAGCACTTGCATATCGACTATGTCGACATGATTCAAGTGTACAACGGGTACAGGTATTTAATTGTGGTGGTGAGTCCATTCTCTAGATGGATAGAAGCAGGTCCCTGTACACACCCAGACGCTACCTGTGCTGCCAAGTTCCTAGTGAGGGAGGTGTTCCTTAGATGGGGGGTGTCCGAAGTAATGAGATCAGATAACGGGGCTCACTTTGTAAATTCAGTTTCAAACAGATTAACTTGTTGTTTGGTATAAAGCACAAGTTCTCGTCAGCGTATCATCCTGAGGGGAATGGGATATGTGAACGGATCAACGGCTTGCTTAAAGAGAGGATAGCCAAGTTGAAGCTCACATTAAAGAAGGGATGGCTGCACTGTCTACCATTGGCATTGTATGCACTTCGGAACCAACCAGGCTCGACCATCATCTCATGCCGCACGAGATAGTTACAGGCAGAAGGATGAGGACCCCTCTTACCCCCCGAGATAGAGCTAGTTGTGATTCCCAGCCGACTAGAGAGGTTCTGGGAACAGAGATGCAAAAGTACCTTAACTGTATGACTTCCAGCGCCTCTGTCATTACAGGCCAGCTGCAGCGACAGCGCAGCACGAAACACAGCAGGAAGTGCTGGAGCAGTCACCGAGCAAGGTGTACATGCACCCCTCGTCTTCCCTGGTGACAGCGTGCTTGTGAAGAACTTTACCAGGAAAAGGTGGGACGAGCCAAGATTTAATGGCCCTTTCATCGCAGAGGACTGCACCCCCTCCGCTGTCAAGCTCCAGGGCAGAAGGGCATGGATCTTCCTAAATGACATTAAACCCTGTATAGGAGAGAGCCCTCCTGCTGCATCCAACTGCAAATAAACCACAGACAACGGGGAAGAACTTCAGCACGTGCAGACAAGATCCATGGTGAGGAAGAAGGACACATGAGCAGAAAACCAAGACAAAGAACCCGGATGCTAAGTTGTGGCATAAAACTGGACAGGTTCCCCGAGCAAAGGGGAATAAGGACATAACAAACACTCTGTACATCCCAGTTGCAGGGTAAAGAGAAGCACATCCAAAACCACAACAACATTGATAAAATGAACTTTTGAAAGCACAACATGCCCAAGTGATACAAAGAATAAAGACTCTGATAGACTGCAAATAAGACAATGCCTGAGAGTGTAACACAGTATCCTGAAGCAATCAGTAGTGAGACTCTGCTCACAGAACTTATGGTACATTCCAGCAGAAGTCTCAAGTGGGATGTGCTAACCTATTTCCAACTTGTGGTGCTATCATACCCATCACTCATAGGGAGAGGAGCCAGTGTCACAGACTTTATTCAAGATCCGGCCAACAAGAAAATAATCTGGCAACTACTGACTGTCATCACGGAAGCCTTCATTGTACTGCCCGAGTACAATGATAAGGGTACAGATGCTTCCACCACAAGTGATCATTGATGAACTGACATACACGCTTTTCTTTCGCATCATAGAGGAATACCCAGGACTCGTCGGGAGAACCACAGATACCTTATCCTTTATCAGAGATCCAAGAAACAACGAATTCCTAAACCGAGTGTGGTACAAACTGAATTACGTGGTCGCAATCCACGCTGCAGGGAAGTATAAAGACTGTTCACGTCACAAGAAAGGCCTGTGATCTAGAGACCAGAAAATCAGAGGGAATGTCGTTGTCATCAGAAGACAGCAGATATGCATACCATGTCTTCTTTCACCTCATTGAGAACTTTCCAGACCTAGTGGATTGACAAAAAAATGTTGACGTACCCGCATTCCTTAGAGACCCAGTAAAGAATGCACAATTAAACAAGCTCCTGAGAGCCATCATTGCGCAACTGAGAAGTAATTATGTTCATCAACTGCTGAGGAGAGCCTTGTGAAGAGGAGATCCCAATAAACTTTCTGCCGTGGAGCAGATCGAGGAGAGAGACACTGTTCTTCAACTTGTCGCAGGGAGACCGAATGAAAGGAGCGGACACAAGAACTTCACCATCTTATTTTCATTTTTCTACATTTTTCTAATTTTTTCCTATTTTTGTATATGTTCACTTTTATTTTTTATTTTGTTTTTATTTTTACAACATTTTATTTTTGTGTGATTTTTTAGCAGTTCCATCTTTTCATTCTTTCGCATTGAGCAAGTTCCAGCATGTCCTCAGGACGAAGGCAAATTCGAGGCGTGCATTGGGACCTCACCTATTATCAATATGCATAATGAATGAGATTTACCAAAATTGCTAGCCTAACCCTTTTCCATAGTCTAGCACAGGAACTGTACTGAGTACCCAGAGACTACCATTGTCACTCACAGGAGGGGGGACAGCTGGAGAAGCATGCGTCATTTAATAGTAAAGAACTCTCGAAGTACGAGACCAGAGCAAGAGAAGGAATAAATAAATGACTATGAACTCATTCGAAATTTGGGCTCAGAACAGCAACTTGGTTTTACCCCCAACAGAAGGGTGCCCCCACTTCCCTGGAAGAAAATGCTGCAAATTGTCGTTCCGAACGATTATGTGTATATGTATAGTTATTATTATTGTTTTTCTGTCGTTAACAATCAGAACTGCTCTCTTGATTGGTGTACGAAGTGTCCCAATCTCAGTGCACCCAGCAGATAATGAACATCTGGGGCCTACGAAAGCACCCAGACCCTATATAGTCATCCCAGTCCCAAGAAAACCTGATGATAAAAGTAGCGAACTTAATTTAAATGTAATGAGCAATGATTTAGACACATTTGAGGTAACAAATTAAGAGAAAAGCTGGAGACAGGGTCAGCATGGAATGAATGAAAATGCTGCACTGACCACTGCACGCACCCACACACAGGATGCACACAGACAAGGGCAGGTGTCAATGGCTACAGGGCCTCCAACGAAGGCAGCAGATAAGAGGAGACTGCCTGCCGAACAATCAGTTCCAGAAATCAGTGGAAGTACCCAAGAGTACCCAAGTGAAACACTAGAGAGAGAGGGCATAGCAAAATCCCTCAAAATAACAGAAGTAGCCACGAAGGAATTCACAGAGAAAACACAAATGCTGATAGACTATTTGTTCCCTTTCATAGTCAGAGCAAGGAAACTGCACAAGGAGCTGGAACATAGAGCTGCAGAGACTATAACGACAAATACGCCAGCTCGAGCACTGCAAACAAGCACCAAATCTATGACTCAGCCTCACGTTGAGGAGATGGTGAGCCAATGGCAGCCAGAGAACTACAATGAAAAACAACAAGAGGAGAGGTAGAGAAACACAGACCTTCTCCTACCACATTGATGCAGTCGAGGCAGCCTGCTCCACTGAGACACCCAGAGAGGAAAAGCAGCACAGATGCATTTAGAGACATAGGGCCTCATCACGAGTTTGGCGGTAACCCTTAAATCCGGCGGTCGCGCTATTACCGCCGGATTTAATGGTCCGCCAAAGCAGGGCTCTGAGCTGGGGGGAAACCCGCCGAAAATTTGCGCTATTACCGCCGGCGGGAAATCCGCCAGCGGTAAGTGCGTGAAAATTCCCCATTGAGCCCAATGGGGAATGGGGCATTCCCGAATGGGCTCAGTGGGGAATTCCATTACCGCCAAACCTGTGATCCGGCACTAATAGCACCGGGGGGTTTACCGGTAGGGCTAATACCGCCAGCGGTAATACCGCCGGCGTTACCACCCAAATCATGATGAGGCCCATAGTCATAGCAAACTACAGAAGAACGCTGAGAATCAAGAGAAGCCCACACGAAGATAACAATGAACTTAATGATTACCTGGACAGCACAGCCCATCTCGGAAACAACATATGGTACCAGCACATGAAAGATGTAGGACGAAGGCAGTCGGAAGGAGAATGCTTCGTCTGTGCTCTCCTACCATACAGCATGGGAAAATCCAAGATCTTCGTAGCTGTAGAAATTGATGTCCCTACAGCACACTGTATGTCACATGTAGCAATGTGTAACACCAGAGGACAATTTATGGGAAAAGACGCCTCGTTGATATGGGCCAACGAAAAGGATTACCCGGATGAAGATGGCTACGTCCAGGACATTAAAACAAGAAACCGAGCGCACACCAGAAATCATGTGATCAGGTACGAGAACCCTGGCATCAAAGGATCAGGGATAAGATGGGCGAGACTGAATGTTCAAGGGAATACTGCAGAAGTGGGTCAAATCTGGAAGCCCAGAGACCTGACTGAAATAAGAGACTTTGTGAAAGCCAGCAAATTTGCACCAGAGGGAACAAGGTTCACATACCCTAAGAAACGAAGAAGGTATGGAGGAAAATGGATCTACTGCAGCCCAAATGGACAATATCAGCTAATGACATGGAACAAAGACGAACATGTGAAAACAGCAGGGAGTTTGAAGGGAGTGATAAAAATATGGACTCCAAAGGCTCACACATTCACACCATCATGTACAAACGCTGAAGACGATGAGCATGACACTGAAGAATCAAAAGAAATTAATGCAAAGGAGGTTGCAGAAGTGGTCGATGAACCGACCAGAGGGGGGAGTGTAGAGGAGGTCCCAGACATGGCCTGCACCCCTTCCCCTCATTTCGAGGTACCAGGAGCGTACTCGCCAAGGTATGTAACGTATGAAGAGCAAATGAACCTACAAAGAGCTGCACTGGGACTCTGCCCAGTATACATCAGAAGATCCATACTGGTTGAAGCACCCACAACCAGACAACCCTGGGCAGCACGGTCCCCTATCAGACAGCCATACCAGCCGCTGATACGAAATGAGGAGCACCTACACATGGTCCATGAAGAGACCCCAAAAGCCTTAATGGATGGCCAGTGGAAATGACATCAGGGCCTGAACGGACTCATGAATGAACAAAAGCGGCTATCGAAGTCAAGCATGCCAGTGCGAGTAAATCCGAAAATAAATGTAATGGACACAGAGAAAAGACAATGTTAAAACGTAAGGAAACGGTGCTACGAGACCAGATGGAAGCAACTGACCTGTTAAACGTGTGTAAATAGGCTTGAAACGCAAAATGCTAAGAAATCGATACTGCTTGCAATGCTTAGTAGAAGATAGAGCGGCAAGCGCCAACCATATATCTACCTCAATAAGGTACAATATACAAGTGTGACTCCATTTTGTAAAAGCAGAAATGTACCCAGGCAGCCAGAGACCTGACAGGCCAAGTTTCGTAACCCAGCCAAAGGCAAGAGAAGGAGCGGAATTGAAACTCAACAAAGAGCGGCTCATGCCTAGGAAATCGAGGTCAACCAGAGAAGGGGAGGAGAGCGTCAGCTAACAAGACTCAAACTTCAGAGCATACCAGCCTGCCTCATGAAGGTCAAGATAAGGGGGGCCCATGCAGGTGGCGAGGCTGAAACAGAATTAAATGCACTAAAAGCTGGAAACTGAAGCAGATTCATGGTGAACTAACACGTGACCAGCCAGGCGCGAAGAAGTACCATCACCTAATGTCATCCAGGACCCGAGGATGCCATAGCTTTTTCCGATAAGAGACTACAGTTTCGAGGCCATCCTTAGCCAACTAATTGACACATCGCCCTAAAACACTGATTGATGGAAGGGAGACAGAGTGAAACTTGGGACACCAGGCATAGGGGTGTCCATTCTGCATGCTGCTAATTAAAAGGGGAAATCTATGTCCAGGGGTGTAACCTGCCCAATCACAATGGACCAAGTTATCTGGAGTCCTATAGATACTGTAACCAATAGGACGTCGTAGTTGTAGTGACGTCTATCACGCGTGATGTAGAGGGATGGGTGTAAATGCCCACCCAATAAGAGTTATCCAATCCGCATGCCCTATTATCATATACAGATATAACACCTATACTTAAGTTACCTTTCCTAACCAATTATATTGCATGATGATTTTTTATAGAATTAGACGTCAGTGATGACGAGCTAAGCCTATAAAATTGACTGTTCGACTGAAGTTCGAGGAAGTCGGAGTGAGGCAGGTGATCGCAATGCTGCTGATTTCCATTTGTTTCTCTGTTTGAAGTACTAGTCATTAAACAGACTTCCCTTTGCCAACTTACTGAGTCCTCATTATTGAGTTGTGTTGGAGTAAGTGAATCCTGCACCCCCTTTCCTCACATGGTGCAGCTATCTTATCTTACAAGTTCTAGAGGGTGAGCGCTGACCTATGGGCCCGTCAGTGATTTCCTCTACTCCAGAACACTATGACACGTATAGTCAGTATACACTAGAAATGCAGAGGAAAGTGATACAGGTAATGGTAGAGTACCTACAGGATGAGTGTGTAAAAAGAAAGATTTGTTGTCCCGCAGAGTTATTAAGTATTTACAAGAGAGCTTTTTCATTTGACACTTCTTCGGCTGCTTTAGCGCTCGAGTTGAGATCCCTGCTGATGCTGTAGCGGGTGCAGCTGCTGAGGAAATACCTGCACATTATGTGTCACAGTTTGTTCACGTACCGTTCTCAAGACAGGAAGTGAACACCATTAGACAATCTATTCCCGACATTAGGAAAAATCCGGCAGGGTTCTATAAAGAAATAGAGTCTGTTTTGCAATCCTCAATATTCACTTTAAGTCATCTTGATTTGTTATTCCCTGTACTCCTGCCCGTAGATTTGTGGAAACAGGTTAGGACTATAGATGACGTACCAGGGCTAGGGGATACATGGGCTAACATAATTAGACTTGATGGAGAAAGGCCAGCTGGCGAAAGACCGCCTCAGGTGATACTAACCCTGCCTGACAGAATAGTTGTGAAATTAAAGACTATAATTCCCAAAAAGAGAATTATTTGGGACAAGCTTACTGCCTGTGTCCAAGGGAAGTCTGAGGGTGCTACCGAGTTCTTTAATCGGTTCAAACAGGTATTCTCGGATTTCAGTGGATAAGATTTAGGCACAGAGTCTGGGAAAAGATTATTTGTAGACAAATTTGTGCGTGGATTGTTGCCAGACATCCAGTCGCAAATGATGTCTTCTGAGAGCGCTTTGCAAGCAAAGTATCAGAAGTACTGCACATGGCTCATTACTATGAGAATCGTGTCAATAATGAAAAGGAAAGAGTCGAAAAGAGAAAAGGTGATTTAAAGACAAAAGTATTATTACAGCAAATTGTAAGAGGCCCTAGAGGGGGTAATGCACAAACTAGAGGTCAGTATGTTCCACAAGGAAATGTGCCTTTGGGTCCTGTAAACATTAACCAGTGTGCCTATTGTAGGCAAGAGGGCCATTGGCGTGCACAATGCCCGATCCTCCGACAGAGGTAAAAATAACACATTTGGGAATATGAGTAGACGACCCAGAGGCTGCCCTGCGGTAGGGGATCCTGGTAGAGGTCAGTTTTCACAGGATTCACAGCAACCTTTTTCACAGGACAATCGGGCACCAAGTGTGGATAGTAGAAACATTTTTGATCATCCTTCTGCCGCTTACCTCTCTGAAGAACTTCCTTTCGACGATATTCTGTTTCGCTAGGATTGCCTGAAGCAGGGTTTGGAACCAACGCCTATTCCCGTTGATCAGAAAGGTCCCTACGTTGAAATGTTAGTGGGAAATTGGAAACATCTATTCTTGATAGATACTGGGTGCAAAAGTGTTCCATTGATAATTTTCGGGTTCCAAACATTCCACTGTCAGGGCAAACCAATGTTTCTGTAGGGTTGTCTGGCACACCAGTTGTCTGTCCGGTTTCTTCGCCGGTACCTATTTCTTTGGGTCCGTTTATGGACCATTGTCCATTCCTTTTGACTTCGAATTGTGGAGAGAATTTGCTGGGGTTGAATCTGTTGAAGGAATTAAATGCAGTCGTTTATTGTTCCTCTGATGGAGTGCGTTTGAAGATTTCACCACAGCAACTTTCTGTCTCTCAATTCTTGACTAGACCTTTGCCGCCGGAATTTAGTGAAGTTCCGGAGTGTCTGTGGGCAACTGACGACAATGATGTTGGCGTTTTGCAAATTGAGCCTGTTGTCTTGAAACATGGAGTAAAGCTGCCACGTATTCCACAATATAAGATTTCAGTCGAGGGTGAACAGGCTTTGAAATGCATCGTCTCCGATTTTGTACATCGAGGGGTGATTGAGGAAATTGCAGGTAGTTTTTGCAATAGTCCGATTTTGTCCGTGTACAAAAAAGGCAACAATGCGATTCCTTTTCGCTTCATAATTGATTTACGTGCCATCAATAAGATCGTCGCTCCACAATTTCCAATTGTGCCTGATGTGACGACGATATTGACTATGATTCCGGCTTCAGCTACTCATTTTAGTGTTGTGGATCTAAAGAATGCTTTCTTTAGTATTCCTATACACAAAGACAGTAGATACCTGTTCGCGCTCATCTTATGGGGATGCTCCTTCACATTTACTCGTGCACCGCAAGGTTACACGGAAAGTCCTAGCATCTACAGTAGGGCCCTGAATGAACAACTTGATACCCTTGAGTTGCCCTCTACGTGTACACTGCTTCAATACGTCGACGACTTGCTTTTAGCTGCTGACTCAGAGAGTGCTTGTAAGGAGGGCACTGTGTTGTTGTTTATTCACCTGGCTAAACATGGACATAAAGCTTCGCTTAAGAAATTTCAATATTGTTGTCAGGAGGTCGCCTATTTAGGCTATCTCCTGTCAAAGGAGGGAAGAAGATTGACGCCTGAACGGATAAAACTCATTTCTGGCATGTCTGTCCCAAATACGCAGAAAGAAGTTAGAGCCTTGATAGCAATGGCTTCTTACTGTAGGCAGTAGATCCCCAATTTCTCGTTAAAGATTAAGCCGATGTTGGCTCTGACGAAGAAGGGCATTTCTTCGCCATTACCGTGGAACATGGAGCACCAGCGTGCATTTGATTTGTTCAAGACTACATTGGGCTCGGCACCGGTTTTGGGCACACCAAATTATGACAAGGCCTTTGTGTTGTTTGTGCATGAATGTGATGGATGTGCTTTGGCTGTGTTAACGCAGGAACATGGCGGGAGGAATAGGCTGTGCGGTTACTTTTCTTCCGCCCTTGATCCTGTAGCATGCGCTTTGCCAAGATATTTGCGAGCTGTTGCTGCTGCTGCTGCTGCGTCTATAAAACAGAGTGAGGGAATGCTTTAACCCTGATGGTACCTCACACTGTAGATGTTCTACTGAACAGAACTCAAACACAACACCTCACTTCCGCACGGTTGACAAGATATGAATTGATCTTGTTTGCACCACACATCCAAATTAAGAGGTGTTGTGTTCTTAATCCGGCTGAACTCTTACCTTTCCCTCAAGGTACTGCTTGCAGTGACGAAGAGTCACACGATTGTCTTTACACTACCGAACAAGAGACAAAGGGTAGAATTGATCTGAAAGATACTCCTTTGAATAATCCGCAAGGGGAGCTGTTTTGCGATGGCTCCTGCTTCAAACTTCCGGATGGTACATCCACAGATGCTTATGCAATCACTACGTTGAGCACGGTCGTGGAAACCAAGAGAATCACGCATAACTCCGCACAGGCCGCAGAGATTATGGCATTGACCCGAGCTTGCAAACTTTCTGAAGGGCTTACCGTGAATATATACACTGACCGTCAGTACGCCTTTGGGGTGGTTCACAACTTTGGGAGACTTTGGTCAGAAAGAGGGTTCTTAACTTCACATGGTACAAAGATCCAGCATGGCTCCCTGATAGTACGGCTACTCTCAGCGCTTGCACTCCCTACTCAGTTAGCTATTGTAAAATGCGCAGCGCATCAAAAGATTGTAGATGATATAGGGAAAGGGAATGTTTTTGCTGACCAGATAGCTAAACAGACTGCCACAGATTTCTCTTTAGATATATATACTTCAAGGGAAGCCACAAATGCCTGTACTATGGATGAGAGTATCGATTCTGTGAGGGATATCCAAGCCGATGCCACATTGGAAGAGTCTAAAAAGTGGGCTGAAGGCTTGGGGAAACTTAACGATGATGGGTGTTGGGTGAACAGAGTTGAAGGGAAATGGCTCCTTCCTGACGCATATATTATGATGATGGTTGTCATGGCTCATGGTCCCACACATATATGTGCCCGAAAGATTACAAAAATGTTGGAAAATGTATGGGTGAATGACAAAATCTCTAAGGTAGCTGAACGTTTTGTCCAAAACTGCATGATCTGTTTACACCATATTGTGGGAAAGGGAACATCAACTCCCAGGGGAAGTTTTGGTCCACCTTCTGTCCCCTTCAAGGTTATACACTTTGATTTTATTGAAATGGAACGATGTAATAACTTGAAATACGTGTTAGTTGTCATTTGTGCTTTTAGCAAATGGGTTGGGGCTTTTCCTGTTAAAGAAGCTACAGCCATGACTACTGCAAAGACTATGTTAAAAGATTATTTCCCTATATTCGGGCTACCAAGAGTCATCTGGTCGGACAATGGTCCACATTTTATCGCTGCTGTAATTCTGCAGATATGCGCGGGATTACAGATCGATAAACGGTTCCACTCGGCCAGACACGCTCAGAGTGCCGGACTAGTAGAAAGACACAACGGCATCATCAAAAACAAGCTCGCTAAGACGTGTGCCGGCACCAAACTGAAATGGCCGGACGCCTTACCGATCGTGTTGTTATCCATGCGTACGACCCCTCAAACTAAGACTGGGCTCTCTCCTTTTGAGGTGGTTATGGGGAGGCCTGCTAATATCTGGAACCTTCCGAAAAGTCGTTCACTGCGAAATGTAGAAAATGTACTTCTTTCAGATTACTGTAGCCAGTTGACTAAAAACTTGTATTTGATTTATCACCAGGTGCGAGAGGCTTTACCTGTACGATATGAGGGCCCCGGTCACAGTATACGGCCCGGTGACTGGGTTCTCACAAAAGCATTTGAGCGATCCTCTTGCCTTGCACCTCGGTGGCGGGGCCCCTTCCAAGTCCTGCTGGTCATGCAGACGGCGGTGCGGGCGGCTGCCCGGAAAAATTGGATCCATGCAACGCACACCAAGAAGATTCCACACCCAGTGCCATACGATACAGAAGAAACAGAACCCCTCATCAGTACTGCAACCAATGATCCCGAAGCAGTAAACAGCATCAAGAGTGTGTCGGAGACCCTACCTGAGCCCGTGGGGCCTGGGGAAACAGCCATTTTTCCTCCACACTCTCCAACAGTTTTGTTTCTGAAAGCTGTTGTTCCGGATCTTGCATACTCTCTTGTTCTTGATACGTCGCTTCCAACGGGAAGTGATGACGCGTTGCTCTCAGATCACTCAGTACCAGGAAGCACGAGGTACGATCTGCGACCAAGGAAATAGACCTACTGCACGGTTCAGCTGTGCGATCAAGGAAAATCAGCAAGGGCTTGCCTTTTTGGCCTGATCTATTGTCTACATAGGGATTCTGTTGGCTAGGGTTTGGGGAAGGACTAAGAAGACGTTCGGCCTGGAGGTCGCCAGCTAAAAACATTGGCGTATTCGTTTGAAGATTACAATGCCTGCCACCACTACCGCTCGTACAGGACTGATAAGCGAACATGTGACCAGCTGCGAAAAAGGACAGTCTCTAACATGGGCCCCAAAAACGTATTGCTGTTTTTGGATAATGCTAATTGGTTTTATAATAGCCATTGTTTTAGGCTTCTGGTATCTAGAAGAAGTACATCCGTTTGAAATCTTTTACTGACTGAAAATGTACCTACTGTGTCTACTCCTTTCGTGCATCTGCACACTCTATCTCCTAGAGATTCTCAGCATAGACAGAGAAATCACAACAATACGCTATTACTCATCATGAATGCCACACATGCCATCTTTAATAAGTCCAACTGTTGGGTTTGCTCGCATTTACCGCAACACGGGAATAAGGGGCTAGGTTGGTATATTCATCCTTTACCTTTGACAACTGCATGCTATGCTTCTCTTAGAGCATTATTCTTTGGTCGCTGGAACGATAGCATCTCAGGGAACTTTGATGGGACTAATTTGAATCATTTTGAGAAACGTGTTCTGACTCCCTTGGGATGCTCGCTTTTTGCAAATAGAAGTAAGCTCAACGTTGCTTCTATTAGGCCTTCTGATAGATTGTCTCGTCCTTTCCAATCTTTGATTTCCTTTAAAATGGCTCCTGTAGGCAATAAGGATGCCACACCTCCTTCTTACACTGTTAACCATAGCCCTGATTCAGTTTCTTTCTGCATACAGAGGAATGGTACTCAGTCAATGGGTAATTTTGAAGGTTGCGCCAACGTTGCGAATTTGACTGGGGAAGACAGACCTTTGTATGTAGGCGAACCTGTCTACTTTGTTTGCGGTAATGTAGCATTTCCATGGTTACCCAGGGATTGGCAGGGAACTTGTTATTTAGGGATCCTGTTACCCGGGGTATTCATAGCCAGTATTGTAGAGGTTTCAAAGGCTCGTCCACGGCGGGACGAGGATGGTGACACTCCAGCACAAGTTTTGGGAGACGTAGCAAAGTCCTTTGTGCCATTCTGGGGACAAATAATGAACTCTGAGGATATCAGGAGACTAGCGAGAGTACTGGAGAGAACCATCAACCGGACCACTGACATACTCTATAATATGACTCTAGAACAGAAAGCAATAAGGTTAGTAGCACTTCAGAACCGGATGGCATTAGATGTCATTCTGGCTGAACGTGGAGGGGTATGTAAATTAGTGGGGTCCGCTTGCTGCATTTTCGTGCCAGATTCCTCTCCAACTATCTTCAAGGCAATACAGAATCTGCATGTCCTAAGTTCAGAAGTGCATGTTCCCGAGAGAAACTGGGATCTTAGCGCTTGGTTCTGGAACTTCTTGCAATCTTGGGGTTGGAAGCTACTTTCGGTCTTGCTGATCATTTTGGGAATTCTGTTGTTCCTTTGTTGCTGTATACAGTGTCTACCTGGTATATGTTCGATGCTAGAGGGATGTTGCGCACAGGGGATGGGTACATTAGGACACAAGGTATACGCCCCAGACATAAACTCCAATGAATATGTTCTGAAAGAAATTCTGGTAACCGATCTAATGGCAATTGATATCTCTTCAGGGTGTGTGGACATTGAGACGTGGAATTGTTCGTAAAGTGATTAGAAGTAGTTTAGCGCTTTGCATAGGCCAAAAGGAGGGTTTGTCGAATGGGAAAACGTATTATTTATTTATTTTCAAATTTGTTTATTGGCATTTATCATAAAATCAGTAGCACATAGCCGGTCAATCGTGCCAAATGAAGCTAACTCTTTGCAGTAATATCTTAGTGAACAAAGGTGAGGGGGGGGATGGGAAGAGGGGGGGAAGGGCGAAAAGAAAAAAAGGGGGGGGAAAGTAGGGGGGGGATAGAGAGAGAGAGGGGAGAGGGAGGGCGCGGGGAAGAGGGGGTGTTCCAAACAATAAACAGTAAACCAATAACATTAACATAAACCGTCTCCGTATCTAGTCTTCTTCGTGCTTTTGCCAAGGCTTCTGTAGAGGGTGGTATAGGGGGGGGGGCTCTTGAGTGCAGCAGTTTCCATAGGTGTTTGGGGGCCTCCCACATGAGTTTCTAGGTTTTGCAGTTCAGCACAATCTAGCTAGTGCCTGTTCACGGGGGTTTATCGTCCGAGGGGTATGTAATAGTTCTAACTATCTCCCTCCATGCTTCTAGGGTGGAGCTGGAGTCATCGGTAGATCTGGAAACGCTGTCTTCCCAAGCCTTAGTTTCTGCATCGGCCCATCTGATAAGTTCGCTGTGCCAGGCGCCATGTATTGGGCCTGTTGGTTTTTTCCAGGACATGGCGATATGTCTTTTGGCCAGAAGGCACGATAGGTCCATTAGTTTCACCAGGTGCTTAAGTTTGGCCGGTCTAGAGTACGTTCCTAGGATGCATTCTTCAGGAGTCCATCTGTATTTGGAGGCTCCTGCCTTCTCAAGTGTTAGCTTGACTTTTGCCCAGAAGGATTGTACTTTGTTGCACTTCCAGAACATATGTGTGAGGTCAGCCCCTTCTGCCCTGCACCATGGACAGTCGGAGCTCGCATTCCTGTTGAATGTCGCCAGTCTGTGCGGGGTGAGATATGTCCGATGCAGGACATTTAGTTGTATAAAGCGGAATCTGTGGTTTCTCGACACAGCCTTAGGGAATATTAGCGCCCTGGACCATTCTGCCTCCGAGAGTTCTCGGCCAATGTCCGTTTCCCATTTGTTTTTCAGGGCCTCTCCCTTTGGGTTGGGATTATCGTTGAGGTGGCTGTATATTTGGGAGACCAGCCGTTGCCCCTCGCCTAGGTTATATAATAAAGTTGTGAGAGGATCAGATTCAGGTTCTTCTGGCCAGGTGTCCCATTTGTGTCTTGCTATTTCGCGTATCTTTCGGTACCACAAGTATTGACTAGTGGGTATCCCGTCTACGTTGTGTAGTGTGTTGAACTCTTTAAAGGAGCCTTCTTCATAGAGATCTCCCCACGTGTAAACCCCCTTCTTCTCCCAGGTCCTGAGATGTAGCAAGTCCAAGTCTGACCTACACAGGTCCCAGATCAGTGGTATCTCTGGGGAGTACAGGTGTGTTAGATTCCTTAGTGATTTCGTTCTATGCCAGATTTGTTTCCCCAGAGTGGCTATGAAGGGTGTGTCTCTCAGCAGGTGTTGTGGCGCCCAAATGAGTTCTTTAAGTTGCAGTGGAGAAATCAGGGACTGTAGCAGGGGAGTCTCGGATGTGATCTCGTCAGCTAGCCATTTGGACACAAAGCTGAGCTGGGCTGCTAAGTAATATTTTTCGAAGTGCGGGAGTTGGGTTCCACCTTGAGCGTGTTGTAGAACTAGTGTGGAGTGTGCTATTCTGTGCCTGCCCCGCCCCCAAATAAAATCTCGTGTTATGGACCCCAAGAGGCGGAAAAATGAGTTCTTGATGTAATATTGCACATTTTGGAACCTATACAAGAGCCTAGGGAGGACTATCATTTTGGTCACCGAAATTCTCCCCATTGCCGACAGTGGGAGCTTTGCCCAGAAGGACATTGATCTTCGCAGCGCGGGTATTGCTGCATTAGTGTTATTTTCGTGCATCAATTGGGGAGTGTGCATAATCTGGATGCCCAAGTAGCGGAACCTGGTGGTCTGCCACTGTATCCCTAGTGTTGGAAGCTCCTCCGAGCATCTGTCCCTAAGGCCAGCTAGTGGGAATAGGCAGGATTTTGCCCTGTTGAATTGTATGCCTGAGACTTTGGAAAAATTATCAAGGACGTCCAGCATGGTTGGGACGTTGAGGTGGGGGTCCCTGACATACAAAAGCACATCGTCCGCGTACAGTGAGATTATGTGATCTGTCGTCCCTAGCCTTATTCCAGCATCGAAAAATTGTTTCCGAAAATAGATAGCTATGGGTTCTAGTCCCAGTATGTAAAGCATGGGGGACAGCGGACAGCCCTGACGGGTACCTCTGCATATCTCCCAAACTTCTGACACATGTCTCCCAGTTTTTACCCGTGCTCTTGGTTCGGTGTACAGTATTCGGATCCACCTGATAAAGCGTGGGCCAAACCCGAATTCCTTCAGAACTGCTAATAACCACTCCCAGTATATGGAATCGAACGCCTTGATGGCGTCTAGTGACAGCAGGGCGTAGGGTTCAGTGATCGTATCAGTTTGTGCAATAACATGTTGAAGTCTGCATAAATTCATGGTTGTATTTCGGCCTGGGACAAACCCACACTGATCTGAGTGTACGATGTCTCCTATCTGTCTGGACAGTCTCTGAGCCAGGATTGTGGTTAACAATTTAACATCGTGGTTGAGCATGGCCAGCGGGCGGTATGAATCGCAGTGCTCCGCTGGCTTGTTCGGCTTAAGAACTGGGACCACTAGGGTTTCCTTCATGCTGTCGGGTAAGATACCTCGCTCGTATATTTCCTGGAAGACCTCATGTAAGAGTGGTGTCAAAGAGGAGCTATAAGTTTTGTAGAATTCCGAGGGCAACCCATCGCTCCCCGGGGCTTTAGCCGCAGCTTGTGCCTTGATCGCTTCGGCAATGTCCTCTGTTGTAATATCTGCCTCTAGTTCCTCGGCCTGCTCAGGGGAGAGCCTAGGCAGCCCTATCTCGTCTAAGGTGTCCGCTATGTAGTCCCCAGATATTTCTGTTTCGTGGGAGTATAGGTGTTCGTAGTAATTCTTGAAGGTGTCATTTATTTCCTGTTGAGTCTGGTGTGTATTGCCCTGTTCATCTTGGATCAGGGTAATGGTGTGTCTGGGGTGCTCCTTCCTGCAGAGCCAGGCCAGGAGCCTACTAGGTCTATCTGCTTCCGTGTGCGTCCTGTTCGTTCTGGTGGCAAAGTCGAACTTAGCGAGCCTATTCCAAGCATTCGAGCATTCTCCGCGGAGTGTACGAAGTCTGCCTTCATGCTGTTGTGGGTCTATGGGGTCCGTGCTAAGCCTCTGAATCTCCGCCTCGCCCAACTCTAATTCCTTGCGTAGCGATCTTCTGATGCCACCCGCTTTCGCCAGTATCTCTCCCCTGGTCACCACCTTTAGGGCCTCCCATGTCGTGCTTACATATTCTACGCTTCCCTTATTTAGCTCTATGTAGTCGTCTATCGTGTCCTGCAGTTCGTCTCTGAATGCCTGGTCCTTCAGGGCCGTTATTGGCATACGCCACATAGGGATGGGGGGCCTGGGGCCAGCACGATTCCAATTTACAATTAGGGGGGAGTGGTCTGAGATCGTTCTTCCTAAGTATTCTGCTTCTTCCATCTGGGATAGGTGTTCCCTGCCGACAAAAATGTAGTCTAGCCTCGTGTGGAGGCCATGTGGGGATGAGAAGTAGGAATAATTCCGTGTATGGGGGTGTAGTTCTCTCCATATATCAGCCAGTTCTAGTCTGTCTATCAGTGTGTTTAGTGCTGTCGAGGCTGCCATAGTGGTGGTGGGCGGTGGTAGCGACCTATCTAGCATGGGATCTCGTACACAGTTGAAGTCACCACCCCAAATAAAAAGGCAGTCTCTGTGTAGGGTGGTTATGTCGTACATCGAGGCCAGGTATGCCGGGATGCTAATGTTGGGTAGGTAAGAGTTCACTATGCATAGCTCTTGTTGTTCGATGTGTCCCCATACAATCACATACCTGCCCTCAGGATCGGTAATAAATTTGGATAGACGGAAAGGGAGCTGGGGGTGGATCCATGTGTATACCCCTCTAGCATATTTCGAGTAGGCAGTACCAAATCCCTGTCCCCCCCAGTGCTCCTGGAGTTTGCCCATAGATGTCGTTGTGCAGTGCGTCTCCTGTAAGAGCGCTATCCCAACCTTCTTCCTCTGTATATATGACTTAATTCTATTCCTTCGGAGGTAAGTACCGAGGCCCCTCACGTTCCATGTCATTATTTTCGTGTTTCCCGCCATTCTGTTTTAGGTTGGAGGTTACTGATCTCAATGTTTCGCAGGGAGGCTACCCCCAGGGTGTTGCCCCCTCCAGCCCACTCCCCTTCATTCAGGTTGATACATTCTGGAGACTTACCAACGGTTGTAACTTTCATCTGAACGGATGAATAACCAAAAATGTCTAACTGCAAACTGCCCCCAGCAGTTGCTTCTAACTTGCAGCGCTCAGGGGCTCCCGGGCCTTCTGGGCCTCTCCAGGCCTTTCTGCGCGGGTGGTGTGTAGGCATTTGACCTGCACTTGCCGTGGAGGGGCGTGTCAGCGGTGTGTTTGCTCGTGGTTCTTCGTGGTCCTGCCCGACGTAGCTATATTCTCAGTGCGGTCCCTTGTAGTATCCGGTTGAGTGTCTCATCATCAATGTGGGACATTTCATGGGTGTACATTTTGTTGTCCATTTCGCTCCTATCTGTTTTCTTGAGGGTCCTCTCCATTCCCGGCCAAGTTGTTGTGCTCCATCCACATGGTTGCCGCCTCCGGGGTCTCCAAGAAGATTGCCTTCCCTTTGTATAAGACTTTAAGGCGAGATGGGTAGAGCAGCATGTATTTTATGTTAAGCGTTCGTAGCCTGGCTTTCACTGGTATAAAGGAATTCCTGGCTCGTTGTACCGTAGGGGTGTAATCAGGGTATACGACTATTCTGGAGTCCTGTCTTCTAATCGCTTCGCCTTCCCTGGAGTGGCGTAGTATTGTTTCCCTGTCGCGGAAGTTGAGGATTTTTGCTATTATCGGGCGCGGGTGCGACCCCGGGGGGGGGCGCTTTTGGAGAGATCTGTGGGCACGCTCCACTGAGAACCCCTGGGAAAGTTTCCCAGCTCCGATTTCTTGTAGGAGCAATGTCTCTACAAAGTCTGTGGGGTCCGAGCCTTCCATGTCTTCCGGGACCCCCAGGATCCTGACATTATTGCGTCGTGCGCGGCCCTCCGCATACTCAGATCTCGCCTCCAGCCTCGCTACTTTCAGTTCCAATTCCGTTACCTTTGCCTTTAGGTCTGAGGTGTTAGTGACGTTGTCTCGCAGGGTAGCTTCATTCGTGTTTACTCTCTCCGTTAGGTTGCGGGCATCTTGTCGCATGAGTTGCATGTCCGCCCTCATTTCCCCTATTTTTGTTTCGATAGAGGTGCGCAGTGCTGCAATTGCTTGAAGGACCACTGTGTCCTTGGGTTCCGCCTCCGGCTGCGACTGCGCTGCATTGGGGTCTGGGGCCTGTTGTAACGGCTGTTTGGGCCTGACCGTCGTGTAGGAGTCCATTGTCGTTGACAGTTTTGTCTTCGCTTTAGTTGGGGGCATCTCTGCCTGTAGATCCAGTGTTAAGTAGGGTACAAGCTTGCTTTGAGCCACGATTTAGTTCCAGTCGTGGGCTTATGCGTCGCCTCAGATTGCGACTGTGGGGTGCAATCTTCGTTTGCGTGTGTGCAGCCACCCAGTTGCAGTGGGGAGAAGCTGCTCCGTAGGTGTCGCGAGCCTTTTCCTGCTCGCGGCAATCAAGGGATAAAGTGTGGCCTCACTGGGGGTGGGAGTGGCGGGAGCCGCAGCTTGACCTCCCCGGCGGCCGCACGGACCCTGGACTCACCTCCCTGCGCGGTAGGCCTCCGCGGACGCCACAGTCTGCGTTCCGTTCTCCAGCTCCAGGCACCTCTCCTGCTCCTCCTCTGGCTCAGCACGACGGGGTCGCGTGGTGTGTCTCCCAATCTTTCCAAGCGGTACCGTTGTTTCGCCGCCTTTCGCTCGAGGTAAGGCTTCCGAGGACGCCAGCTGAGGAGAGGGGCACCCGCTCGCCCAGGTGTCCGCCTCTCGCTCTCAATTCACACCGCGGCCCAGCCACACACTTAGCCAGATCTCCAGCAGTTCGGGGGTGGGTCTTCACAGCGTTAGGATGGGGCAAGCGTGAGGTGGTCTCCGCTGGTCCGCCAGGGTCTCAGAGTCTCTTCGTCCGGGAGCTCCAGTCCCCCTCCCCCATCAGCGCCACGGGCGCCGCCATCTTGTGGGGCCGAGGGGCGCCTCTTCGCCGGTCCCGTTCTTAGGCTTGCCCGGCTCGGTTTTTCTTGGGAGCAGGTTCCGGGTAGGGGGGAGAGGCTCCCCTTTCCGGATATGTTGTTTTTGGGCGCTTATGGGGTAGTTAGGTCGGCGCAATTTCACCCGTACCAGGATCGCGGGCAGGAGCTTCTCGAGCACACGTCTTCACGGCATGCTCGCTGGCCACGCCCCCTGGGAAAACGTATTATACCCTCTAGATCGAGTGTATATATATTGGCCTAGGCCAAGTCGCTCTGCGAGGAAATCTGTGTGGTCCTGTCATGCATGCTGGACGTGGTCCTACCTCCTACGCTCGTAGAACAGCTAGACCGTTCTATTCCAAATGGCGGTTGTTCGACACGTTGCCGGGAAAACGACGTTTGCACTTTTCACGTCGCTAACTCACGTGTATTCTGCTTCGTCACGTGAACTACGGCATTACGTATTTAAGCAGCGTGGAAACCTCACTCGCTGCTTCTGATCGAATCATTTGGCGTTGTGTAGCTGAACCTCCGGTCTGCATCCTTGCAGGTTACTACAGCTACCTTTTTGGCCTTCTATAGCGTGTTTTCCGCCACACGCTGATTCCTGGAGCTGTTTGGTTGCGTGTAAATCCACACGCTATCTTCAAACGCGGCTGGCCTGGGCTGCGTGAATCCTGTTCGCGTGTAAATCCACACGCGCACGCTATCTTCAAGCGCTGCTGGCCTGGACTGCGTGAATCCTGCTTGCGTGTAAATCCACACGCGCACGCTATCTTCAAGCGCTGCTGGCCTGGACTGCGTGAATCCTGCTCGCGTGTAAATCCACACGCGCACGCTATCTTCAAGCGCTGCTGGCCTGGACTACGTGAATCCTGCTCGCGTGTAAATCCACACGCGCACGCTATCTTCAAGCGCTGCTGGCCTGGACTGCGTGAATCCTGCTCGCGTGTAAATCCACACGCGCACGCTATCTTCAAGTACGGCTGGCCTGGACTGCGTGAATCCTGCTCGCGTGTAAATCCACACGCGCACACTATCTTCAAGCGCTGCTGGCCTGGACTGCGTGAATCCTGTTCGCGTGTAAATCCACACGCATTTGTTGTCTTCAAGCGCTGCTGGCCTGGATTGCCTGAATCCTAATCGCGTGTAAATCCACACGCACACGCTCTTTTCTTCGCGGCTGTCCAGAACCGCGTGTACTTTGTTTATACCTTAAAAGGAACGCTATTTCCAACTCCTGCACCTGTGTTATTAACAGGGGGATTGATTCATTTCTATATTTTACACTACGTGGGAAGGAAACTTTTCAAGGATAATTGGAAGGTGACAGTGAACAGTACTTTGGACGCTATCCTGTGGTGCATCAACCCGGTATCTAGCGTGAGCCTCGTTCCGTTCGGGATAAGTCTCCCTTACTAATCTTCCCTTCCTTGTCGTTTGTTCTACCTTGGATTCCGCAAGAGACTCTGCTGGATTCATCTGCCCTAGACTCAAGGTCAGTGTGTGCATTCATGACATTTCCTATTCCATCATACCCAGGTTGGGGCAGTTATTCATGATACTTTATTTTGTTCTAGGCTGACTTCTTATACCTTACCCACGCCCTTCCCAGTGATCCATCGCTCTGCCTGTTTTACCAGTCAGAGAGTTGTATCATTTGGAAGGTCTTAACTTGACTTCACAACTATCAAAACGCGTGAACAGGGATCCGGAAGACCCTACCACCTGTATCCTTTTAAGTACCGTATCCTTTTCAGTTAATACTTTGGTGCTTTCTGACAGAATCAGAAGCCATGGAGGGTACGGATCCTTTAGCTGTTTTGACTCAGTTGATCAGCGATTTGAGAAATGAAATGGTTACGGCACAGGACATGTTACGGCACCGTATGGACGTTATGCAAGACGCCATGCACGGTAGTCCTCAGGGAGCACAGGTTCCAATGGCCACTGCATCTGGATCTGGGACTATGACACCCCCACAGGAAACTATTAATGTGGTTATGCCCACTCAGTTTCCCTTGGCCCCTCCGGAACGGTTCACTGGTGATCCCAAAACCTATAGAACCTTCGTTAATCAGTGCCGACTCCATTTTCTTTGCCGTCCTACATCTTTTCCTGACAAAAGCAGCATTCGTGCTTTCCCATTTAGGGGGCACAGCTGCTGCTTGGGCTAACCCTTTGTTGGAAACAAATAGCCCTTTGTTGTACGACTGTGACGATCTCTTGGCTGCTATGAGTAAAGTCTTTGACATGCGTTATGCTACTCAAGCCATGGATCTGGAGTTACTTAATCTACAACAAGGCAATCAACTTCTTTTGCCTTACATTGCCCGGTTCAATCAACTAACGGCCGAAACTCAATGGCCTGACGGCAAGAAAACGGCTGTTTTCTACAAGGGTCTTTCAGAAGAACTGAAAGATGCCTTAGCTACAGTTCCGGTGGTTCCTACGGGATTCACAGAGTTGCTCGATTTGGTTTTACAAATCGATGCGCGAAGGAATGCTCGGAAAGGAGAGAAAAAGCCCTTCATGCAAGCCTCGGGGCATTCAGAGACACCGGCAGTCCTCTCGAACGACCCCGAACCCATGCAGATTGGCGTCGTGAGAGGCCGATTGTCCAATGCAGAACGAGAGAACCGAAGAAAGAACCATTTATGTATGTATTGCGGTTCATCCGAGCATTTATTGGCGACATGTCCTAAAAAACCCATCAAGCGTTCGGGAAACGCCAAAACTCGACAATAGCAGGAGTCCCTATGTCGAGTGTTTCATCGGACTCCAGTACCATTCCTAAACACGCACCCGTGATTGTTGAGGTGACGTTACATTGTGGGGAACGAGAATTGATTTCCAAGGCCATGGTTGATTCTGGAGCCACCAACAATTACATAGACATCACATATGCCAAGAACTGTTCCATACCCCTTGTAAACAAAAACAAACCTGAAACGGTTAATACCGTGGACGGATCTGTTTTGACTTCGGGTATGGTAACCCAGGAGACGGTATCTGTTCAGATGACATTATCGAATAATCATTCGGAAGAAATCATCTTCGATGTCATAGCTGCTCCGCAGTACGAGACCATACTTGGTCTTGCATGGTTAACCCTTCATAATCCCGCCGTTGACTGGGTTTCGGGATTGCTCCAGTATCCTTCGATTCATTGCAATGAACATTGCTTTACCAGTCAGGAGGTGTCAAACAAGCAACACATATTGGCCTCTATGGTGGGAGCTTCGACTATCAGCGTGGTACATCAAAGCGACGCTACCATACCATGCGAATACGCTGAGTATGCTGATGTCTTTGACAAGGGCCAGGCAGAACGATTGCCTCCCCATCGACAGTACGACTGTCCTATTGAACTGATTCCTGGTGCCAAAATCCCTACAGGTCGTTTATATTCACTGACCCCAAAAGAAGACATTGTGTTGAAAGAATACATTGACAAAGCTTTAGCGATGGGTTTCATACGGCCATCACAATCACCTGCTGCGTCTCCTCTATTCTTTGTTCCGAAGAAAGAGGGAGACCTAAGGCCTTGTATTGATTACAGGGCACTTAACGACATTACCATAAAAAACCAATATCCTTTACCACTGATAAACGTTCTATTGGATCAATTAGGTACCTCCAGTTACTTCACCAAATTGGACTTGCGAGGAGCATACAATTTAGTTCGCATTCGTGAAGGCGACGAATGGAAGACCGCTTTCAAGACACGGTATGGTCTTTACGAGTATTTGGTGATGCCTTTTGGTCTGTGCAACGCTCCCGCCACTTTTCAATTCTTCATGAATGATATATTCAGGGACATAATGGACCAGTTTGTGGTGATTTATCTGGATGACATTCTGATCTATTCATCATCGTTTTCGGAACACGTCAAACACGTTTCTACAGTCCTACAAAGACTCAGGGAGAACCTTCTTTATGTGAAAGCCGAGAAATGCGTCTTTCATTCACAGGAAGTGGAATTCCTGGGCTATGACATTACCAATCTAGGTGCTCGAATGAGCCGTTCCAAGGTGAAGGCCATATTGAATTGGCCGATTCTGCACAATCTCAAGTCATTACAGTCTTTCTTAGGCTTTGCGAATTTTTATCGCAGATTTATTCATTCCTTCTCCAAAACAGTATCTCCTTTGACGGCCTTAACTAGTTCTAAAGTTCCTTTCTGTTGGAACCCAAATGCCCAAGCATCATTCGAAAAATTGAAAGAGGCATTTACCACTGCACCCGTGCTTCAACATCCAGATCCAGATCGCCAGTTTATCGTTGAAGCGGATGCATCCAGTGTCGCTACTGGAGCGGTACTCTCACAAGTTGGCACAGAAACCAAGGAGGAGCACCCAGTGGCTTTCTTCTCTCGCAAACTTACCCCATATGAACGGAACTACACCGTCACTGAGCGGGAACTGCTGGCTATCAAGGATGCCTTCCGAGAATGGCGTCACCATCTTCTTGGGGCCAAACATCAGGTGTTAGTGTACTCTGACCATAGAAATCTTCAAGCATTCAAATCCATGAAATGCCTTACGGCCCGACAGGCCAGATGGCATGTCTTTTTTGCCCCATACGATTTCCAGGTCACATATCGTCCTGCCCGAGAACACGTTAAGTCGGACGCATTGTCCCGTATGAGTGAAGAGGCGAAGGAAGAAGCACAAGTACAGAATCAGTTGTTGGCAGATCATGTTATATGTAGTTGTTCTGTTCAACCATCCTTAAAAACCGAAGTACAAGAGTGGGTGAAAAATCATCCACAAGTTATCCAGGATATGAATCTGGACGTACATAACGGTTTACCATTCACACAAGGAGTGCTCTACCTACCGACGTCTTCAACGCGGAATAAAGCCCTCAAGTGGAATCATGATTCCTTGATCGCAGCCCATCCGGGACGGAAGAAGACACTAGAACTACTCAAAAGATGGTGCTGGTGGCCGTCCATGTCAAACGATGTCATAGATCATGTATCTACTTGTTCTGTATGCATCCAATGTAAAAACACTCCTGGTAAACCAGTGGGTTTACTCCAGTCCCTACCTGTCCCTAACAAACCATGGGACATGATATCTATGGACTTTGTGGTAGAACTCCCACCAAACCAGGAGTTCGATACCATATGGGTTGTAGTGGATTATTTCACTAAATTGGCTCTTTTTGTTCCCTGTATTGGTTTACCAACCGCTGCTGTTCTGGCTGACCTATTCATCCAACATATATTTCGTTTCTTTGGTCTACCGTCAGTAATCATTACAGACAGGGGCTCACAGTTTGCGTCACGCTTTTGGAGAGCACTAACCTCTGCACTACTGATTGACGATAGGATGTCCAGTGCTTATCACCCTCAAACTGATGGACAGACCGAAAGAGTCAACTGCACTATGGAACAATATCTGCGGTGTCTGTGTCTGCAGTACCAATCGGATTGGCTCACGGTCCTGCCGGCAGCTGAATTCGCCTATAACAACTCCTATCATAGTGCCATAGGCACTTCACCGTTCTATGCGCTTTATGGACAGCACCCTCGATGAATACCTTTGGATTCCAGCTTGTCTTTGGATACTCCTGCCGCAGGCCGTACCTTTCGTGATCTGAAGAAATTACAGAGGAAAGTGAAGCAGCAATTGGAGCAGGCTAAAAGACGCGACAAGTTCTATGCCGATGCTCATAGAATACCCGCACCCGTCTACAAGGCTGGTATGAAAGTATGGCTGTCCTCTAAGCACTTGAGAATTCCTGGCAAAAAGAAATTATTGCCTAAATACATTGGTCCGTATATAGTGCTCCAAGTAATTAATCCGGCTGCTGTCCGTCTGGCTTTGCCACAACGATGGCGAGTGCATCCCGTATTCCACGTGTCACTCATTAAGCCATGTTCTGAAGCTACTAGATTGCCTGTACGGCCTGTTGCTATTTCTGTGCGGGGTTCGGATGAATACGAGGTACAGGACATACTGGATATGAGACTACGTTCTGGTAGGCCGTTTTATCTGGTGGACTGGAAGGGCTATGGTCCCGAAGATAGATCCTGGGAACCTCTTTCTAATATTCATGCTCCTGCTTTATTGAAGCGTTTTCACACGAGAAGGGGAGAGGTTGCCCCTTTGGGGGATGGCACTGTCATGCATGCTGGACGTGGTCCTACCTCCTACGCTCGTAGAACAGCTAGACCGTTCTATTCCAAATGGCGGTTGTTCGACACGTTGCCGGGAAAACGACGTTTGCACTTTTCACGTCGCTAACTCACGTGTATTCTGCTTTGTCACGTGAACTATGGCATTACGTATTTAAGCAGCGTGGAAACCTCACTCGCTGCTTCTGATCGAATCATTTGGCGTTGTGTAGCTGAACCTCCGGTCTGCATCCTTGCAGGTTACTACAGCTACCTTTTTGGCCTTCTATAGCGTGTTTTCCGCCACACGCTGATTCCTGGAGCTGTTTGGTTGCGTGTAAATCCACACGCTATCTTCAAACGCGGCTGGCCTGGGCTGCGTGAATCCTGTTCGCGTGTAAATCCACACGCGCACGCTATCTTCAAGCGCTGCTGGCCTGGACTGCGTGAATCCTGCTCGCGTGTAAATCCACACGCGCACGCTATCTTCAAGCGCTGCTGGCCTGGACTGCGTGAATCCTGGTCGCGTGTAAATCCACACGCGCACGCTATCTTCAAGCGCTGCTGGCCTGGACTGCGTGAATCCTGCTTGCGTGTAAATCCACACGCGCACGCTATCTTCAAGCGCTGCTGGCCTGGACTGCGTGAATCCTGCTCGCGTGTAAATCCACACGCGCACGCTATCTTCAAGCGCTGCTGGCCTGGACTGCGTGAATCCTGCTCGCGTGTAAATCCACACGCGCACGCTATCTTCAAGCACGGCTGGCCTGGACTGCGTGAATCCTGCTCGCGTGTAAATCCACACGCGCATGCTATCTTCAAGTACGGCTGGCCTGGACTGCGTGAATCCTGTTCGCGTGTAAATCCACACGCATTTGTTGTCTTCAAGCGCTGCTGGCCTGGATTGCCTGAATCCTAATCGCGTGTAAATCCACACGCACACGCTCTTTTCTTCGCGGCTGTCCAGAACCGCGTGTACTTTGTTTATACCTTAAAAGGAACGCTATTTCCAACTCCTGCACCTGTGTTATTAACAGGGGGATTGATTCATTTCTTAATTTTACACTACGTGGGAAGGAAACTTTTCAAGGATAATTGGAAGGTGACAGTGAACAGTACTTTGGACGCTATCCTGTGGTGCATCAACCCGGTATCTAGCGTGAGCCTCGTTCCGTTCGGGATAAGTCTCCCTTACTAATCTTCCCTTCCTTGTCGTTTGTTCTACCTTGGATTCCGCAAGAGACTCTGCTGGATTCATCTGCCCTAGACTCAAGGTCAGTGTGTGCATTCATGACATTTCCTATTCCATCATACCCAGGTTGGGGCAGTTATTCATGATACTTTATTTTGTTCTAGGCTGACTTCTTATACCTTACCCACGCCCTTTCCAGTGATCCATCGCTCTGCCTGTTTTACCAGTCAGAGAGTTGTATCATTTGGAAGGTCTTAACTTGACTTCACAACTATCAAAACGCGTGAACAGGGATCCGGAAGACCCTACCACCTGTATCCTTTTAAGTACCGTATCCTTTTCAGTTAATACTTTGGTGCTTTCTGACAGGTCCTGACCTTAAATCTGTGCTAGCCGCCATTTTAGGTTCATCTGCCATTTTAGATTCTCTCTCTCTAAAGTCACCCTGTGTGCTAAAATGGTGGACAGTGTCATTCCGAATGTAACATGGCCGTCTTGACCTATGTGTACAAGCTAATATGTAACCTGCCAGCAGGCCAAATGTTAGGGTCATGTACTGAGACCTTGTCCTTCCTTGACCTGTGTATAGAGGATTACCTGTGCCACGAAGCTAATCCACGAGCACATGTTAAACAGAATATAGTCAAATACTGAAATGTGAACACTTGTTTAACTGCATTGTATAAAGAGATGTGCGAAGGCTCAACAAGAAATCCAAAGACACACTGTTGCTATTGTAACTCGTTGACGAATGTATTAAGGATATCCCCTAAATGTATAGATGCATAATTTAAGATGCAAACTCGGCACGAACCCTAGGTCCGTGATGTATTAACTTGTAGGTGGGCTGGACATCATGTTTTGGACTGTATAAAAGGTGCGACTATTCTAATGTACAGTCCCACTCACTGAGCACACCGAACAAGGCTGGAGTTTGCTGTGTTGTACTGAGGGCCTGATAGCTATCTGTTGCTTTGTCCTTTGAAACTGTTCAGTTATAGAATAAAGATCTCTGTATCTTTCTTTGTAACCCGCGTTTGGTGGATTTTCCTTTTGGGGTACTCAGCCTCGATATTTTCATTTGTTTTCACAGACTAATCCCACAAGTCTTACCTGCTCATACCAGACCTGGAACGTCCACGGATTGCATTCGTCTAATCCATCAAGTCTTACCTGCTCAACGTCGAACTCGGAACGTCCACGGACTGCATACGCTTTATTCCTCAAGTCTTACCCGTTCAATGTCAAATAAGGAACTTCCTTGGACTGCATACACCTCATTCATCAAGTCTTACCTGTGTCATATCTTTACTCTGGAACTTTTCAAAGACACTTCTGAACATCGGACGCCCGCGCATCGGCGCAAGGATGAAAGGACATTAGCGCACCAGCGCCAGGATCAAAAGACATCAGCGCAACGGCGCCTGGATCAATAAACTCCTCGTGCCGGCGGGTATAGGAAAGCAAGACATTGGGCCTCATTACGAGTCCGCCGACCCAGACTTAACGCCACCGGTAAAACCATACCGGTGTCGTTTCCGTGACCGAGCAATCACAACCCACAGACCCGGAAAAACCACCACCACAAACCGCCGCCGCGGAGTTAAGGGATCCGTAGAATGCGACGGCGTCGAAACCACCCAGTTACCGGCAACACGAAACACCATGGGCACCATGAGTACCACAGACATGGAAACACCGCCACAAAAATGGTGGAAAAACCATGACCACGGAGGCGGTATCAACGCCACCGCAAACATGACTTTAAACAGTACCAGGTGAGGTGAATCAGGCCACAGGTGCCCCAAATGAGGCCAGCCGGACCCAGCAGGTCACTGGGAGGCTACAAAAGGGCCACACCCACACCCAGGCCAACTCCAAACACAATAATGCAGGCAGCAGCAGCATTGGGACTGGGACTATTGAACCTACAGGCAGCAGCGCACATGGTGGCAGCAATGATGCAGAGGAGGATGAGGCGGAGGTGGAGGAGGCGCAGGCATCAGTTAGTAAACCCTGCACCCATGCCAAACCCAATTGCGCAGCCGGCACGACCCCGCAGGCAGCCTTCAATACCCCGCATCAGGGCCTCACGCTGGAACCTGACCCCAGGACAGATCCACACATTATACTGGCTGGACCGTCCAACAATCATGTACATCACCGCCATGATTGAGGACGACATCAGCAGCCACATTGCCATCTCGACCGCAATCCCCCCCTCCTCAATGTGGTGTCAGTACTGCATTTCTTAGGCACCAGAACTTATCAGCACACAGTTGGTGAGCTGCACGGGCTCTCACAACCCTGTTTTTCAAAAATATTGGGACAGGTACTGGACACTCTGCTGCGCCATGTGTCGGAACACATCGCCCTACCCTGTACACTTGCAGAGGTCATTGCAACCAAGTTGGCATTCCATGCCATTGTTGCCATGCCAAATTGCATAGGTGCATTAGACTGCACCCACATAGAGCTGACAGTACCACGTGCAATGGAGATGGTGTACCGCAATAGGAAACAGTACCACTCACTGAATGTACAGATGGTATGTGATGCCGGACTGCTGATTACACATTGCTGCGCACGTTTTCCGGGGTCAACACATGACTCAATGGTCCTGCGGAATTCCACATTGCCACTCTACATGGAACGCTACGCTGGACAAAGCACATGGCTATTGGGTGAGTATAACTGCCAATGCATAGGTGCTGTGGAAGTGTGTTGAGTGCCCAGGCCAATGACCTGTGGAAGTGGGCTGCTACAACTGCACATGCATCACCCCCTGGCCCATGTAATGGACGGTCAGCATAACCCACACATCACATATCTACACATGACAGGTTGCCACAGTACACACCCTGCCTAAGGAGGCATACGACCAAAGCTACCAACAGGCCATACAAGTTGATCCACTCAATCCAGCCACCCACACTTAGGACCACTCCCCCCCCCCCAAAGCACATGCCTGCTGCACATGAGATATCCTGCAACAGCCAAATCATCACAGGCCATGGAATGACTCCCCCATGTGTGCTTGTCATTGCACAGTGCCATACTTACCAACCACTATCGTGTATAAGGTCCACTTCATATGCACAGCTAGTAATAGTGCAACGTCCAAATGCCACCATCTACAACAATTACCCATGGATGGCAATCACCCGCCCTTCCGACCACGGCTAGGCCCATATGGATAAATGTATGATGGCACAATACTGCACTGCATCTGATGAAGACATGATACCACAAACACTGAAATGTCCCCCCCATCTACATCCCATGTAGGTGATGCTGGATATGCACTCACGCCATGGCTGATGACGCCTGTACGGAGGCCAAGGAACAGGCATGAGGAGGCGTACAACAGGGCACACGTCCGCACCCGTGGCATGATTGAGAGGACATTTGGCCTATTGAAGGCCAGGTTCCGCTGCTTGAGCAGATCTGGAGGATCACTGCTCTACAACCCAGTGAAGACGGGTAAAATTGTGCTTGTGTGTGCCATGCTCCAAAATCTGTGCTTGCGCAGGAACATTCCGCTGCCCCCAGACGCAGAAGATGAAGATGGGGATGGAGATGGGGATGGCGATGGGGATGGGGATGGGGTGGCAGCACAACCTCCCAGGGGTGCGCAAGATGGCCAACAAGCACGGGATGCACTCATTCACATTTACTTTTGAGAGACTGCACATTGACAGCAAAGCATGGATATGACGATGCCAGTGAATAAATGATTTTTGTCTGCTAATGAAATGACAGATGTCCACTCATTATGGTAGTTTTCAAAGGTTTGTATTATCAATTAAACAGAGAAGAAAGTGCATTGGGTAGGGAAGCTGTACACCCATGCCCACCCACCACCCAAGCGTTCCCACCCCCAACCAGGCCCCTAACAACTAACCACCTAATGGGCAACCCCCACCACCCCCACCACCCAAACGTTCCCACCCCTCCAACACCCATGGTGTCCCCAAATGTCATGTTGACTGGCATCCCCACATGGCACTATTTGCGGGGGTGCTTGTGGGCAGGTGTGTCCTTGCTGGCGGATCCAGTCAACCAACTTGAATGCCTCCGTGGGCTGCCATAGGCAGAGCTGGATGGGGTGGTGCTGGCTGAGGTAACTGTCGGTGTAACTATGGGCAAGCGTCCTTGAAACGCCTGCTGGGCTACCAACATTGACTCGGCAATGCTGGACTGCACACTGTTCCCTTCCCTGACATGGTGTGCCAGGGTGAGAATTGTGGCCGCAAATCGTCCAATCGACCTGGTGAGCCGACGCACCGACGTGGCATTGCTCTCCCGCTGCAGCCTGGCCTCCTCCCGCTGCAGCCTGGCCTCCTCCCACTGCAGCCTGGCCTCCTCCCGTTGTTGCATGGCCTCCTCACGCTGCAGCCTGGCCTCCTCCAGCTGTCTTTCCACCAGCTGCGTCAGGGTGGCCTGTTGTTGCTCGATGTGCTGCAATCGTGTACAGAGCTCAGCCATGGATGGAGTTGGGGAGCGCATGTGGCTGTGCAGTTCTGGGGGGCTGAACTGTAGGCCATGGATGGGTGACAGGCCATCCATGTTGTCCCCCCACCCTATTGTACTGCTTCGGTCTGCATGGCTGTGGCACTCCCATCACTTGATGCAGCCTCCTCAGCTGTGCAGATGGGTTGCGAATCATCATCCGGGGCCAGGGTGGATGGCTGCATGGGGATGGTGTCGTCTGCTGGTGTGCCTGCTGCAGCTGGTGTGCCTGATGTTGCCAGTGTGCCTGCTGCAGCCGGTGCCTGTGTGCCAGAGCAGCTCGCATCATCCTCCTGGACATGAGTGCTGCGTTGTGTGCCTACAAGTAGCCTCTGCTCAGCCCTCTTGTCCGTCGTCGCTGTCACTTGTCACGACTGTGGGGATACAGAGGGCATGCGGCTAGTTGTGTGGTGTTACGTAATGTGTCCATCACATGCATCAAACATCACAATCCATGTCCACTTGCAATTCATCAATCACTTTTGACTATTGATACACACAGGTGTGTGTCTCTGCTTCCAGTCAGGCACGCAATGTGTGAATTTCGAGGGGTCGTGCTTTGGGGATGTGATGCTCGTCGTTTGGCCAGTCAGTGGCCCTGTTTGGGGGGGGGCATTGGGAGTGGGTCCATTGGGGCACTCCTGCCTTGTTTGGGGGGGGGCATTGGGAGTGGGTCCATTGGGTCACTCCTGCCCTGTTTGGGGGGGGGGGGCATTTGGAGTGGGTTCATTGGGTCACCCCCAATCACACGTATGGCGTTGTACTCTGTGCACTTACCAGCATCTGCAGGTGGGCTCACTCCTGCCTCTCCTATACCGTGGATGCCTTCGAGGTGCATGACACTGCTGCAGCGCTCCTCCCACGATTGCAGCTTCAGAGGGGATGCAGGACCTCCACCAGTACCAGTGCTGTGTTGGCGGTGTGCTGTGATGAGGTTGCGCACCCGGAGCCTGAGGTCATCCTACCTCTTGTGGCACTTTTTCACTGAGCGTGTGGTCACACCAACCGCTGTGCACTTGCGTGCTGCCTTGCCCACACCTCCTTGCGGCGTTGCTGAGTAGCGCGCCGCTGATCTGCACTAAAGAGCATTTCAGCATGCTCAACAATGTGCTCCACCAGTACTGTGAGCTCAGCCTCACTGAAGTGCTGCTTTCTCTGTCTGCGTGCTGGTATCCTGGATGCCATGATGGTGTTGGATGGTTTGTCAGTCTCAGGGATGTGATCTGACCTGTGGTGTCTGAGGATGGCAGTGGATTGTGCTTTATATAATGGCCACTTCTCTGTTTCTGTTTTTTTCCCCGCGGTCATGGTATTTCCGCTTCCGATGTTTCCGTGTCAGTGTGGGGGGGTACCCAGTTCTAGCGCCGTTTTCTGTGGCGCTAAATCCACGCGCGTAGGTGTTTACGTGACGGTGGTGACTCCGTTTCCGCCTCAGTGTGTTGCGCGCGACCCACGTGCCGTAATCGGCCCTTCTTTCCGCAACCTTGCGGTCGTGGAAGCAGAGTTACCGTCGACACGGAATCACTGCATTCCAGCAAAGCGCACTCGTAATGAGGCCCATTGTGATTCCAGAACTGCCACTCCATTCCCATCTCTTCTGCAGCATCCATCCAGGTCACTCATTTGGTAAGCACAAAACTATTTGGTTCTTACTTTCTTCTTGCCATTTCGTACTCTTGGTAATAGTTACTTTTCTTGTTTTCAGGGTACTCACCAATCTAACTTGGAACTATTCAGTCCCAGTCTGATTTTATTGCTTGTGAGTATCAGTTCAGCATCTTGCATTGGAGAATCCATTGCCTTAAATCACATGTTAATATCTGGTTAATTTTTCTTGCAGCCAGCTGTTGGAGTACCAGGGTGTACCATATTTTCGGGCAGTACTCACCTCAATCTGTCCTTTTGTACTCTTAAGGGGTATATTATCAGAAAGACTAAATTGCATCACAACGTGTCAAGCCACCACTACTAGAGTTAGCCCTTGTGTCCTAACATATTCAGAAGCCTTTCAATAAAATGGAAGAGGCCGCGGATCATTTGGCAGCTCTATCCAAAGTGGTGGCTGACTTCCAGTCAGGGGCTGGAGCATCTAGTCCTGGAGTGGATTTAGCTTCAGGAAGGGCTCAATCGAGAACTGAGTCAAGTCCAGTCTACATCGCAACACAGTTTCCATTGGCTCCTCCAGAAAGGTTTCTAGGGGGTCCTAAGACCTTTTGAACATTCATTAATCAGTGCTGTTTAAATTTCTTGTGTAGGCCTGCCTCCTTTCCGGATGCTACTACTAAGGCAGCGTTTGTCCAGTCTAACCTTGGGGGTACTGCTGCAGTGTGGGCCAATCCCCTGCTGGAACAGAGTAGCCCATTACTGTATGATTGTGAGGCTCTGATTACGGCTATGACCCGTGTTTTTGATACCAGATATAAATCACAGGCAACGGACAGGGAATTGCTTTTTTCACAACAGAAAGACAAATCCTTTTTGGAGTACTTGGCTAAATTTAACCAGCTAGTTGCAGAAACAGATTGGCCCGACAAAAAGAAAGCTGCTTTGTTTTATAAAGGTCTTTCGGAAGGTTTAAAGGATGTTTTAGCAGCAGTACCTGTTGTTCCTAGTGGTTTCCCAGAACTGGTTGACCTTGGGTTGCAAATTGATGCCCGTAAGGCTGAACGAAAGGGTGAACACAGAACCACCCTAACCGTTCCGATGGTGGTAACTCCTGTTTCAACACGTTTCAACCTCTGAACCTCTGAACCAATGCAGATCGGTGCCATTCGAGGTCCACTTACTCCTTCAGAAAGGGAGCTTTGAAGGGCGAATCATTTATGCTTCTATTGTGGTTCGTCAGTACATTTTTTGAAACTTTGTCCCAAGAAACCTAAGAAGGCGGGAAACACCAAAGCTCGACAATAGATGGGGATGTCGAGTCAAGTGGTCATGGACCCCAGATCCTTGGTTCCTTTTTCAGTCTTGGCTACCTTGTCTTCTACCCCTGAGACAACCTGGTCTGTTGAACCCATGCTTGATTCAGGTGCAACTGGAACTTACGTGGATGAACAATTTGTACGTGATCATTCCATTCCATTGATTCCCAAGAAAACACCAGAATTAGTTAATGCAGTGGATGGTACATCTCTGATTTCTGGTTTGGTGACAGAACAAACCATTGACCTTGTGTTATCAATTGGTGACAGTCATTCAGAGATCATCCATTTCGATGTCATATCAGCTCCTCAACTTAAGGTGATTTTAGGGTTGCCATGGTTAATGAAACACAATCCTTCCATCGATTGGATTTCACGTTCAGTTCAGTTTACCTCGGACAAATGTCAAAAGTCTTGTCATGCAGGAATGGTTGAATTTGGAAATCCTAGTTCCATGCTCCTGGATTCAGCCTTCACGATTGGGGCAATCACTACAGCGCTCCTTCCGAAAGAATATGATTCTTTTAAGGACGTGTTTGATAAGAAGGTGGCAGAAAGACTACCTCTGCATCATCCTTATGATTGCCCGATTGAACTACTGGCAGAGGCCCGTATTCCTTCTGGAAGAATCTATTCGCTTACGCAAAAGGAGGATGTAGTGCTAAAAGAGTACTTAGATCAAGCACTCCGGAGAGGGTTCATTCGTCCCTCGAGGTCTCCAGCAGCATCACCACTTTTCTTTGTACCTAAGAAAGAGGGAGATTTACGCCTCTGTATCGATTATAGAGAATTGAACGCAGTGACAGTTCGGAATCAGTATCCAATTCCTCTGATATCTGTGTTGTTGGATCAACTAGGTTCTTCCAAGTTTTTTACCAAGCTTGACTTAAGGGGGTCCTATAATCTGGTGAGAATCAGAGAAGGCGACAAATGGAAAACAGCTTTCAAGACTAAGTATGGTCTATTCGAGTACTTGGTTATGCCGTTCGGCCTTTGTAATGCCCCAGTTACATTCCAGTATTTCATCAACGATGTGTTCAAGGACTTACTGGACCAGTTCATGGTTGTCTATCTTGATGACATTCTCATTTATTCCTCTACCTACAAGGAACACATCCAACATGTCTCCACCGTTTTACAGAGGTTGCGTGAAAACAGCCTCTATGCCAAGTTGGAGAAGTGTGTCTTTCATGTTGACCAGGTGGAATTCTTAGGTTACGATATCACCAGTGAGGGGGTTAAGATGAGCAATAATAAGGTTAAAGGGATCTTGGACTGGCCTGTCCCAAACAATGTAAAGTCCCTTCAGTCCTTTTTAGGGTTTGCAAATTTCTACAGGCGGTTCATACACTCGTTTTCGGCTACCGCAACCCCCTTGACTGCATTAACCAGTTCCAAAACTTGCTTTGTATGGTCTGATCAAGCCCAGGAAGCCTTTGAAACACTGAAGTCCACGTTCACCTCAGCCCCGGTCCTACAGCATCCAGATGAAAAACGTCCATTTATTGTTGAGGCTGATGCCTCGGATCTGGCGGTGGGAGCTATTCTGTCCCAGAGGTGTGAAGACTCTGGTCTTCTCCATCCTATGGCTTATCATTCCAGGAAACGTACTAAGTACGAGATGAATTACACTATCACTGAATGTGAACTCCTGGCAATACGAGATGCATTCCTGGTATGGAGACACCATTTATTAGGTACTATTGCACCCGTACAGGTCTTCACCGACCACCGCAATCTTCTTGCTCTTAAATCAGTACACTGTACAACTGCTCGCCACGCACGGTGGCATGAATTCTTTTCAATGTACAACTTCCAGATCACTTACCGTCCCGGCAAGCTGCCTTCTAAGGCAGATGCCTTATCGAGATTGAATGAAGGTGGTCAGATGCCTCGCCGGGAAGGAACTGTGTTACAACCATCGTTTGTCATTTGTTCCTGTACCGTTGATTCTTCTTTGAAGGGAATGATTAAATCCTGGATGGCGACTAGTCCTCCTGAGCTCCATGACTATGATATGGAATTCGCCAATTCCATGCCTTATGTGCAAGGACGGTTGTATCTCCCTACTTCAGAAACCCGTGTGTTGGCCCTTCAGTGGTGTCATGATGCTTTAATGGCTGCGCATCCAGGGAGGCGCAAGAGGCTTGAACTGTTAAAACGGTGGGCGTTCTGGCCCACGATGGTTAAAGATGTTTCGGATTACATAAAAAATTGCGCTATTTGTGCTCAGTGCAAAGGTACGGTGTCCAAACCGATGGGATTGATTCATCCTATGCCTGTTCCTAAGAAACCCTGGCTAATGATCTCAATGGACTTTGTGGTCGAATTACCTCATGTCAAAGGTCGTGATACCATATGGGTGGTCGTTGACTACTTTTCTAAGATGGCCTTGTTTGTACCCTGCCAGGGTATACCTTCTGCTCTGGTCCTAGCAGAATTGTTCTTGCAGAATGTGTTCGGTCATTTTGGGCTACCTGAGATCATCATTACAGATCGGGGATCGCAGTTTACCTCACGTTTCTGGCGCCATATAGTCACTGTCTTGGGTAAAGACGGACGCTATTCTATGGCCTATCATCCTGAAACAGATGGGCAAACAGAAAGGGTGAATGCCACTATGGAACAATTCTTACGTTGTCTAATTGCGCAGCATCAAGAGTCATGGTTAAATGTTTTGGGGCAGCAGAATATGCGCACAATAATTCAGTCTATTCGTCTACAGGTACTTCTCCATTCTTTGCCCTTTACAGTCTCCATCCTAGATTGATTCCTGAGGATGTAATACCTACCACTGGCAATCCAGCAGCTCAGGCTTGCATACGTGACTTCATTTCACTGAGGGAAACGGTCTTTGACCATTTGGAGGCCGCGCAACAGCAAGCTAAACTCTATGCTGACAAACATCGGAGACCTGCTCCCGATTATCAACCCGGAATGCTGGTCTGGTTGGCTTCCAAGAACCTCCATTTGCCTGGCCGTAGATGTTTGATACCTCATTTTGTGGGGCCTTTTCCAATTAAGGAAGTAATCAACCCTTTGGTGGTTCGCTTAGAGTTGCCTTCCCAATGGAAGATACATCCAGTCTTTCACGTTTCCCTTCTGAGACAATGTCCCGCAGGTACTCGCCTCTCCTCTCGTCCGGCATCAGTGATGGTCGAGGGTTTGGAGGAGTACGTAGTCAAAGCTATTGTGGATACTAAGTTGGTACGTGGGGTTCGTCATGTTCTCATTGATTGGGAAGGGTACGGTCCAGAGGAGCGTACATGGGAACCCGAGTCAAATGTGCATGCTCCTCGTCTCTTGTCCAGGTTCTTGGCAGCTCGCTCCGGGGATGCATCTTTGGGGGAGGAAACTGTCAGGGTTCCATTGGATGCCTTTTTGGATAATCATAGATTGAGCTCGCACACAAACAAACTGTCTAGAAGCCCCAGTGGAGCAAACAGTCTTCGTTCCAAATTGAGGTTGTCTGTAAAGTCTCGAAGCCATGGTGTGTCGTTTCTTGCACGTCCTTTCTCAGAACGTGTAAAGACCGGAGTGGTGGGGTCTGCACTTCCGCTCTCTATATGGTAGAGGGGAGGCACAGAGACCCCTGCCAAGATTCTCTATTATGGTAGCAATGGACGAGCAATCAAGGCCTAGCTTCTCGGGAGGTGATGCGAGCTGGTTCTTAAGTACAGTGTAGTCCCCGAGCACCCACGAAGGAATGTCCACACACTGTATCGGTTAAAACACAGTCTTTATATAATTAATATTCAGTCATATACATGATCACGATAACTCACTTTGTGCTCCGAAAATCAACAATGGTAAATATGTACAATTCTAAAATGGTACCACTAATGTTATTAGATCTTATTAAAGTGCATACGGTCAGAATGACACACAGATCAAAATAAAGAGGAAACACATCTCTGGGTGGAGATCCCCCCACCTGGGCAACCTGTAGAAGAAAGATACAAGCCCAGTCCATATATTGTTCACCCTTAGACTTCCCAATAGTTCTGCAACCCCAAAGTACCTTGGTGTTGTAGTGTTCCGCGTCGGGGAAATCGACAACCCTTCTGGAGGGTCCTCCCTTTCAGGCAGGAGTCACGGGTCATCGAACGGCCGACGGAGAACAGGTCGAGGTACGACGGTGAAGTGGCCGCGTCATTCCTAGCGGTGCTCGTTGACGGGGAAGCGTAAACGTCCTGCCAGGAAGAGGCGTGCGGGGCACCTCGGTGTCGATAGTTCTGGACCGGAAAGAGTTGAAAAACTGTGGCCCAGCAAGGGCGTCGAGTCGTCGGCATCTCTGTGGTCTTTGGGTGGCGAGAAAACCCACCGGTGTATGCTCCTCGGCGCATCAATGGTCAGGTCTTCTCCAGCAGGATACAGCGGCGATGATGTGGATGAGAGCGTCCTTGGATCAATGAAGTTCTTAGGCAACGGGAGCACGGCGGCTCCGGTCGGCGACAGCTGTCGGCGACAGTGGCGGACAACAGTCCGGACGCTTCTCCTTGGAGTTCCGCAGCAGTCCCCGTATCGGGTCGGCAGCCTGTCGAAGGTCTGCCTACCTTGGAGCTTAGGCAAAGATCAGCTGTGCACGATGGTCCCTCATGGCACGGGAAGAGGGCGCCTTATCAAGTCCTCTCTGGGTCAGTTCTTAAAGCACAACAGCTTTCAGATTGCGAAGGAGAGCAACAGAAATTCTTCTTGTCCAGCAGGGCTCAAGGTTAAGCTTCACTCCAGTTCCTCGTCGTAGTGGACTTCAGCTTCTGAACACGATTCCTAGCAGCGAGAGGTCCCCAGATATACTGTTGATCTCCCATTCATTCCGCTGGGTCGCACTCAAGCATTCAATCACGACTACGGGCATTCATGCAGGCAGGCAGCCAATCAGGCACACAAGGTATTCAGGCCATTCACTTCTCTCCAGACACTCACAACAAGTTATGTGTATTGGGGCAAGTACCGAGCCATTCAACACTCCAAGCTACATTCATACTGGTTTCGGGCAGGGCTGTCTCACCATTGTGTCAAACACCAGATACTAGACAGTCACAACATAGAATGTATATTCGTCACACACTCCATTCACCCAGGTCCCACCCACAGGCGTACCCCCAACATACGGTTGTTGAGAAGGCTCCAGCCAGTCTGGTCGGCACTTCCCCACACTACCATATACAGAACTTCGACCCAACAGCCTGTCAGGGGGAAGGAATAGAGGCAGGGCTTCCCGGGAGTTCGGGAAGATCAGGGTAACAGGTGATGGAAGGCAAGAGGCCATGGGGGCCATTTTGTCTCCATCAGGAATCTACCGATTCCAATGACAGGGCCTGGGCATCCCAAAATGGAGGATGCTCAGGGCACCAGTCATTTCAGCATGGAGCTGCCACCAGCCCGTACCCTGCTCTGTGGGTCACACACAGGTGCCCAGAAACATACACTAGGGGCACAGGGTTGTACCCCTACCCATGGGTGCCATAAGGGTATCCCACTGGTCCGTTCACCAAACCAAAAGGAGAGAGAGCTGCACTGCCAGGAATCCCACATGAACTCCTGTGCGTAAAACACGACAGAACACACAATAAAAAGCAGTAAAGGACAAGGATACGGAGGCCCTGTCCCTCCAATGCATTTCCAGCATCACACCATGGAAACGCTGGCAGTCGTTGTGTTCGCGTAGGCACTCAGGCCTACGGCACCGTCTTGTGCATGCGGTCAGCTGACCTGTATTTAAGCCTCGCCCCCGTGCATGGCGGTGCTTCTGAATTTGTCATTTTTCAAAGCTACGAACCTTGTTACCTTGTCTTCTTGGCTCATTGAAACTCTTGGTCTACCTTGTGACCTTCCTTGCTTCCTTCTTGTCATTGCCTTCTACCTTCCTGCATTACCTGACCCGGAACGTCCACGGCCTGCTTTCGTCTTCCTTCACGTCTTACCTGCTCATACCAGACCCGGAATGTCCATGGATTGCATTTGTCTAATCCCTCAAGTCTTACCTGCTCAACGTCGAACTCGGAACGTCCACGGACTGCATATGCTTTATTCCTCAAGTCTTACCCGTTCATTGTCAAATCAGGAACTTCCTCGGACTGCATACACCTCATTCATCAAGTCTTACCTGTGTCATATATTTACTCTGGAACTTTTCAAAGACACTTCTGAACATCGGACGCCCCCGCATCAGCGCAAGGAGCAAAGGACATTAGCTCACCAGCGCAAGGATCAAAAGACATCAGCGCAACGGCGCCTGGATCAATAAACTCCTTAGGCGTCCTCGTGCCGGCGGGTGTAGGAAAATAAGACATTGTGTTTCCAGGACTACCACTCCATTCCCATCTCTTCTGCAGCATCCATCCAGGTCACTCATTTGGTAAGCACAAAACTATTTGGTTCTTACTTTCTTCTTGCCATTTCGTACTCTTGGTAATAGTTACTTTTCTTGTTTTCAGGGTACTCACAAATCTAACTTGGAACTATTCAGTCCCAGTCTGATTTTTTTGCTTGTGAGTATCAGTTCAGCATCTTGCATTGGAGAATCCATTGCCTTAAATCACATGTTAATATCTGGTTAATTTTTCTTGCAGCCAGCTGTTGGAGTACCAGGGTGTACCATATTTTCGGGCAGTACTCACCTCAATCTGTCCTTTTGTACTCTTGAGGGGTATATTTTCAGAAAGACTAAATTGCATCACGTGTCAAGCCACCACTACTGGAGTTAGCCCTTATGTCCTAACACTGGGTGAGGGGTCTTTGGGGAGTGGTAGTCGGATATCTGATAGCAAGACGCAGTATCCCCCTCCCTGTAACACCTTTACCCCATCCTACTAAGTAGGATATTTGGGAATTTTACCACTCCCCTCCCCTTTCCCTTCCTGAACACTTTTACATGGACAGCCCACTCTGGGAGAAAACAGACTCCCACCCAAGCATTGTACCTGACATGTCCCACTACTATGGTGAGGCAATTATTGAAAACCACTCACACCTGACTTCCATTAAACCAAGTGAGGCAAAGCACACGAAGGAACAGTATTTTCCAGACGGCAACTGAACGAAGGAAGAAAGACGGCAAATCAAGAAGGGTGCGCAAGGAAGGAGATACCTTTGACGTTACCAGCGACAAACTGTTCCTTTCCAGAATCCTTCAGATTAAAAAGCGTAAGGCCAGGAAACAAGACTGAGGAATCCTGCATTGTGTGTCAGAGATACCTGGGGCCCACCTGCATTGCTGACTGAGCCAGGGAGGAGCAGCAGCCGCTTTGGTACCGTCCTTGGCTCCAGGATCAAAGCAGCGCCTTCGAGATCAACACAGGCAGTGAGACGGATGCAAGACCGGTCTGTGTTGAAGTCAAGGTTGCAAGCGCCAACATTGTATAAAGAGTGCAAGAATGAAGATTGATAACAAGCGTGATTAAAGATGCAAGAAAAGCTTAATTGCTGATGGATGCTTGTACTTTAACAGAGAAACATACATTACCAGAGACAGAGTGGTCGGGCACTGCGAGTGTGCTCAATCAAAGGTCTTTGTGAGGAGCCAAGTAGTGCCAAAAATGAAAGTAAAAGATAAGAATGAGAAAAGAAGTGAATCAAAGTGGTCCTGTGATGTTTTAAGCAAAATCCATCGCACAATCGAAAGTCTTTGATTTTTGATACAAAGGGGAAAGCTTTTAAAGTCAGATTACATGGTCCGAGCCCGAATGAGGGAGACTAATTGTGAACGTTGTGCTAAAGGGGTCCGAGCCCGAATGAGGGAGATCTGTGTTCCGAGCCCGAACGAGGGAGACCAATTGTGAATGTGAAAATCCTGATAAGAAAGGAACTTTGGTGCTGGTTTTTTAAGTCAGGCGCTCTGCAATAAGAGACTGTTATTAGGAAAGAGACTTTGGCAGAAGGCCCTGATACCTATCCTTTTAACCAGATCCTTGTGTCAGAGAAGCCAGAGCGTGTGCGAAGCTCTAACGTGCCACCTTGTCCCGTGCTGAAAACGTGGGGAAGGTGGAAGCCAACTGCTCAACTATCCTGACATATCATTTCTTGAACACTTTTCTTTTTGCATACATTGTTGTCCTACACCATTTGTATTTAGAAGTAAGGATTGGCAATAGGCTTATTAGTATATGCCCTTTTATTTTGACAAAGACTACACTAGCACTGCATTATTATTATTTTATGACCGTAGCTTGATCCCATCCTTAGATTTAGGGTTATATAGGTGTCCAATCAACCCATTGAAGTTCAATAAACACCCTTGACCTGTGATCACTTGTGTCTGTCTTCACTTGTTGATACCATGCCTTCCTTTACAGGTGTCACTGCCTTATGGAAGTCAAATGTTCTGGAGTGGATTATAATACTTTTAAATAAAACATGGCGCTTGTGTGCAATGCATTCTGGTGCACTATAAGCCATAGTGGATATTTGCTTCATGCCTAAGTGGAATTTGCACTTGATGTGAACTATTCTGCTGATTAACATGTTTTATTCCACAGGAAAACATGGTTTCAATGCTATTCATTGCTTACGTTATTCTGCGCTGCTTATCCAATGACACTTCGGGAGGAAGGTGTGCGAATACCCTAGAATATGCCAGTGCCAGCTAGTACCTGATAACGTTACCATAGATAATGTCAAAACTGAGGCAAGGCAAAGCTAGAAGACGGCTGGAAATTAATTAAACATCTCAAACAACAACACAGAAACTGTCATAAATCTATCAGGCCATACTAATGCAGAATGATGCTAAAAACATGCTTGCGACACTCCGAAATAAGAACAGTAGACACCTATGGAGCCTATTGAATGAGAATTATCGACAGAATGAGAAACTGATATTAGATGTCTTGGATGCCGCATGGATCCTACACTTTACAACTATTTTTCAGAATACGAATAATCACCAAAACCATACAAACACTGACAAAATTACACAATGGAACATCTGTAGAAATCCTGAGGACATCCTAAAACAGATAAAACAACTGAACCCTTCCCGGGCACCCAGCCCCGATGGTTTGAGCAATGAAATGCTCACCAAGAACCCAGAAGCATGGACTGAATTCTTCTTACAAATCTTGGCGATAATTGAAAAGAATAAAACCATCCCGAAGACTTGGAAGATGGCCATTCTAGTCCCAATCTTCAAGCAGGGTGATAGAAAGCTACCAATAAACTATTGCCCCATTGCGTTGCTTGATCCCCTGGGCAAGGTATTTGCTTCCTTCCTTCTCAGAAACCTAAACAAATGGACAAAAGAAACAGGAAGATCGGACCCGAGACAAACTGGGTTCATTAAAAATATTGGTACAAATATTAACCTGATCATCCTCAACATATTGAAACATGAAGCATATAAAGACAAGTCAACAATCTATGCTGCGTTCATAGATTTCAAACTCGCATTTGATTCGGTTAATAGAGGTAAACTATGGCGAAAACTGGAGGCATGGAATTGCCCAAGTGAAATACTTGAGCCAATAAAATCATTATACACTAATACAACGATAAGAATTAGATTATCCCAAGAAGGTTATCTATCTGACAAAAATGCATACTTGGAATGGACTCAAACAAGGCTGCCCTCTTGCTGCTACCCTATTCAACCTCTATACAGTGGACTTCAAAGAAAATCAAAGAAACATCATAGTTAATCCCTCGCAATTGAACAACTCCCCAATTGCATATGTGATGTATGCTGATGACATAGCCATCTTTGACCGTACCTGAAATGGGCTACAAAAAACATTGAGACAAGTGGAAATGTATGCATTAGATAACGATTTGCAGATTAATGCATCTAAAACACAAATAATGTCCCTAACACGCTTATCAACCAATCCTCCCTCTCAATTTTTCTAGAAGGGAAAAAACTTTCACTAGTCAAAACAGTCAAATATCTTGGGGTGCTGTTGAATCAATCACCGGTTGAAAATGAATGGGTAGATCAAATGAAATCAAAAGCACTTTCCTTAGCTCGGCAGGTTAGGGTCCTAGACAGAATTGTATTCAAGGAGTGCCATTATCACCTTTTATAGGCAGAAGATAACAGCGATCTTAACCTATGGCTGTGAAACTATGTTGAACACCCCAGATGATTTATGGCACTATCGAGAAGGTTTCGTATGGCGCAAGATTCTATCCCTGCCCCCTGCCTTCCCGGTAGCAAGAATACGCTTTGAGCTTGCCCTTCAATCGCTTCAATCCATCAAGAAATGGAAGTCATTAATGCTTTTCAGGAAGACCCTGTCCAAAGAGGACATCCCTGCAATTGACATTTTGCATCAAAAAGAATCATCCTTGAAACTATTTATCCTGAACATGTGGAAGACCTCATGCAAACAAATAATGGAGTCTGAGGGTATCTCCGAAGACATGCTAGTTCACCGCCCACAGCACGCAAAGAAAAGACTACAAAATAATGATTGGATTTCCACTATGGAAAAAAAGCAAAATATAAACCCGATCTGAATTGTGTAATAGATGTGCATGCCCTAAATCTACAACCTCAATACCTACAAACATTTCCAGACAAATCGATAAGAAACAGCTTTTTGCGACTTTGTCTCAATCTATAACCAACCCGAGAGATATTGCCGAAGACTAAACAACTACCAGAAACCATGGTGTATTGTAGGTTTTGTTTACTAAAGGACCAACTTGAGTTGATTGAAAATATAATCATGATCTGCCCACCACTTGCTGAAAAGCTAATCTTATTCAGCGATATGATTCCAACCACGAAAATAGAACTTGATGCCAAACAGCGTTGGTCATGAATCTTAAGCGGAGAAGATAAACCACTAACTTTTCGAACCATCCAATTTTTGAGAGCTACCAGTGTAATGAGTGTCAAAACTGCATGATATCACTGCTCTCTCTCCTCTTTTCTGCTGGATAGGCTCGAACGACCAGGCTATCCAGCACTAACTGGAACCCCAACGTGGGCCACCAGCCACAAGCACAAAACAGCAAATCTGCTGCCACCAGACCTCTGCCTTGATAAAGACCTCGGTTGGGCACAAGAAGAACTATATATATTATCTATACTGTATAAACACCAATAAAACCATAACTCACATGACTCAAGGACTGGACAATTACTATCTGACCCTTTTCGCAATTGGACTATCGAACCCAGCCAGTGCCCACTGCTAACAAAGGTTTGTCTCCTCACCAAGTTCCTAACCAATCGGGAACCTAGGAGTGGCTCCCAAGTCAAACCATGTGCCAGGCGGCAGGCTAAAGAACAACTAACAACAGGAGAGAGTGCGCAGAGAACCGGCGGTCCCGACATAAAAACTCCCAAACCCCCTGAAACTCTCACGTGTAACATACCCCGGCACTTTGTGAAAGCAAAACAAGACAGGCACCCCGCCATTCGTGGTCCTGCTTCCTCGACTTGCTCCAGCATGTCCGGTCATCTGCTTTGCCTCAATTCTTTCCATCCTGTCTGGGAGGAGCAGGTCATCAGTAAGTCTTCCATCTTGGGAAGTGGTTTTCTCGCCATCGCTCCCCGGTGATTTGCCCTTTGCCAGCTGCTCTGCAACTCCTCTTACCTCAGAGCATGCGCATTCCTTAATGTTCTCAACCCCCATGATCTCGGCTGGGCTTTACAAGAGATATTTATTGACTTTTTGTCCCACTTGGTTTGTTATCCTGATGGCTTTGTTTGGCATGAAATGAAGCCTCGAGTGTATCCACTAGGACCGCCACCTTGTCTTTGTTGCAAGGTGGGTCCAGCCCTGAATAGATGGTCTTGTTTCCTTCTTCTCATTCAAACGATGAGTTATCCTTCACAGAGAGTTGTCAGATTCTTTCAGGTTGGCTGTTGCAGCCTTCCATTTTTCGTCCCAATGTTGCCTGATTTGCTCTCATAGAACTCTTGTGAGTTGGTTATATTTCTATAGGAGATGAGCTGTGCTTCTGCCACTGCAGCGATTGACGCTCGATGCCTCAGGGTAGGTCGTAAATGGTCCAGCATTTCATCTTCTGCTTTGGGACATTGTGTTCAATTGCCTCCTGGACCACAGCCGTGAAATCATCTACAGGTTTGTCAATGTCTCTCTTGGTGCTCAAGAGGCCAGAGATTGTGATATTGCTCAGCTCTTCTGTGTAGAGGCTCCAGTCTACCCTACAAAATTCATACTTCACGGTATGCCGGTAGATTTCCATCTCTTTGCCCACAGTGATCATTACCGGGTTGTGAGATCAGCATGGCCAGAGCTTCCATTTCTATTGATTGTTGAAAGTTCATCAGTAGCACAATATCTAGCATGTCCGGGTTGTGGCTGGCTGTGGCTGGGCAGTGTGGAGTTTGTAGGACCTGCTACCACAAAGGTGTTATCCCTGGAGTATGCCAGTACTGTTTGCATAGCTCCAAACTCACATGCTTTTGGTGGGTGTCACGCGCCAAGGAAATAGTGCAGTCACCCGCCATACCTTTAAACTAGCCATATATTTCAATGGGCTCTTGTGCTTTAGTGGGACTAAACGGTTGAGAGGTATGCGTTTGTCCCGGGAGTTGGCTTTCCTTGAGTTCCAGCACCAGTGCTTAGCCATAGCTCTCAACCTTTTCTGTCGTTAAGGTGGGTGAAAACACCTGATTTCTTTTGAGTGAGTTAGAGCCCATTGAAGTGAATGGGCATATAGAGGGCTTGGCTGGTGAGTCAGCTGATTGTAAGGCGGGTGACACCTACCAAAAGAGTGTGAGTTGCAAGCTATTCTTCTTGCATAACTATGCACCCTGGGGTTTTGTTGACAGAGAGCCAGTTTGAACGGCCGAAACCGCTGTATTTGCGTTTATTTGCAACATGGCTGGTGGGCTTGGTGTCTGGGGGTTTCATGTGTTTCTGACACGGCGGAATGGTGCCGTCCAGGTATTTGCTTCTGTGAGTGTATATTGCCTCTAGGACACTATGCCTGTAAAGAAAAGAAATGCGGGCAGATAAAAAGCCATTGTCTTTCGCATCTCTTAAAAATTCTGTTTTGAGTGCCCCAATGTATGATTCCAAAACTGCATCTGCTACATTTATGGCTGTCTCTCCAGCCCTTGTTAAGGACAGTTTCTCTGAGGTCCTGGCGCTTAGCTCTTGTAGGAAGCAGAGACTAAGCACTGGGAAAACTGAAATGTTTGCTGAGTCTGGTAATATTACTGATCCCCATAACGTAAGCAAAGATTTGACCTGCCAAAAGATTGATTTAGTAGACTTTGAAGTCACTGTCCCCCTAATTTAATATCTTCTTTGAGGGTAGTGGGCATTGAGGTTAACCCTCGGCCACAAGCACCCTTAACAGCTCAGCTTTTGCCTAATCCTGATTACAGCTCTCAGCCTTATTTTTCACCTGACCAATGGTCACAAGTGAATGCCAGTATTTCTAGGGAGCAAAACATGTGCAAGAACTTTTCTGATTTTTGTATATGGGCCGACGCATTGGATGATTGCATGAAGAAACATTGTCCGGGTAACGCTGATATATCATGCCAAACAGAGTCTCCAATTGTTTTGGGGGACTCACAATATTTTTGCAAAGTAGATATCTGCTCTCAAACAGATTGTAAACCTGTAAAATGCGACCAGGTTCCACAAATTACACTGGAAACGTCTGATGCTTTGAGTGTTGAGGTTTCTACTCCTAATAGGGCTGTGCCCTTTTCTCCATTACAAGAACTAAGGAATTAACCATTGGATTTACCTTTTTGCTGCTATAAGTGCTGCTAAATTAGGCCATGAAGGCCTACATAAATCTATGAAAGCTCGAATACTCGCAACCATGGCCAGAAATTTGCGAATAAGAAAAACATCAATGCCAGTGCTTGTGGAGAATGCTACAAGGGACTTTGTTATGGACTGTAGGAATTGTATTATTACTAACATTGAGAAACCATGTGAGAAAGAGTCAAGAGAGGCCTTACGGAATAAAGTCTTAGCTTGGCTTTGTCAAAGGAACGGGCCAGGAGTCATCAGAAATACTGATTTGATGTGTGTACGTAGACTGTAGATAAATGACTGGTGTGCCCAGGAGGATAGAGACTGCGTGTTGGAAGGATGTGGCACCAGTGACTTGCCATATTTTCGTAGTCGTTGTCACTATATGCCAAAAGGGTCCTCAAATTTAAATCTTATAATTTATTAAGACTCCCTAAACTTTTTGCTTAGAAGCATCCTTCTAATGTCTATTGGTAGGCTTTGCCATTTGTGTAGTTTTGTTATATGTTTCGTTATGGTTGTTTTCCTATGTTTCTATGTGTTGTTTTGATGTAGCGGTCTGATGCCTGTGCGCTTTTAACGCTATATAAACAAATAAATACATAAATAAAATGCATACCTCTCAGCTCACCCACCATATAATGTGATGAATCCATTGGAGTCATCACTGTTTCCACAGAGGTGGCCTCCGCCCATGTGGCCAGGGGATGGCAGCCGCTACCTGATTCTGACCCTGTTGGTGGTATTATGAGGGAGGATCACATGCGAGGAGACAACTGCCGAGGAGATATGGTGACTTGACTGGAGAAGATGCAGTATTCCCCCTTTGCCATGAGAAAGAACCGCTAACACCAAATTTCTTAATGACCCATTGTCATGTTGATTAGATCTCCACTGTCAGGGAGAATTCTCAGAAATGTGCCAATTCCTCTCTACCTTAGAGACCCACAGCTCTTTTGCTGGATTGAAGGACTTTTAATTTCTAACCTGGAGAGAGTGAGCCCTTTTTCTCACCCTCTCATGTATTTTTGTTATGTTGACCCTGTGTTCTTTTCAACTTTGGAGTCTGGCAAACTCCATAGGCATCATCTTTACATTGTGATACACAGCACCTTCAGGGCAGTGGCACAGGGAAGTCTCTTAGATTTCCCAAAGGTTTAAATACCTTCTCTTGGTGTAACTACTGTTTCCAAGAGCAGTGAAGTGAAATTGACTTTACTTACATTTTGTAACTTTCTAGACCCAGCACACACTATCTTACAATAGGGTGCTGGAGGGGTGTACTTAGTATCCTCTTTCTATAGTTTCTCATGTAACATTTTTATGTCACCCTTTCTACAATTAATGGCTGGTGGAAGTGGTTTACTTTTAACTACCATTGTGTGATTTTACCACGGGCTGCGTTCGCATTGCATTAAAGCACCCATGGGTGCCCATTTTGTCAAAATGGCCGTGGTCTTCTTTTTTCACCATTTGTTGTTGGAAAGGTTCTTCTTGAGATTTACTTTGCGCGTCAAACCAGGTTTGATCCATTTGTTCATTTTGTCTTTGGCTGGATTCACAAGTGAAACCCACCTCTGGCTCCAGTATGTCTGACAGGGGCAGGAAGTGAGCGAGGTGCCCGAACCTCCCTGTGCTTAATACCCTTGGTTACAGGAATGCACCCAAAGGTGATTGGCTGGCTGGCTGTCTGTCAAGGACAGCCCCACCCTGCTGTGTGATTGACAGCGAGGCTGTAATGAATGGGATAAACCTGCACAAAAGGTGGAGCTTTTTGACTTGGGAGCCAGAGTCGACCATGGACGAAGGAATCCGAAGAAGAACTTGGAAGAGATGCCTGCTGCAACTCCTGGACCGTTGGTTTGCCCGGTGAAGTCCTGCTGCTATGCTGAATCTCTGAATTCGCCTTGACTATAGAAGCCCTGTATGGACAACTTCTCCCCTTGAGTTGGTGGGACCAATCAACTCCAAAGTAAGGCCGTCTGGACATCCTCTTGGAGCTGGCTGTTCTTCCACTGCTGCTGCTGCTGGAACCGAAGTGCTAGGGAGAGGAACACCAGATTTTGTGCGTTGCTTTTAAGTCGGACCCGAGCGCCACGAAGATCCTCCGGACTTCCCTGAAACAGGACTGACCAACCTGAGCCACCTCAACACAGTGCTGGACCCCAGATGCGAGGACAGTCTAGAGTGGTATAGAGAACCGCAGTGTTGCTATTTGCAGTCAGAGTGAGGAGCTGAAACACCGAAGAACCGCTGAATCGAAGTTTGCCCATTGCTGCCGCTGACCTTCCCATCGCGGAGCAGGAGTCCCCAGATGTCTTCTCTCTTGTCCCACGACTGAGGCCCAGGAACAACAGGATCTGCAGAGCTGTACAGGAACAGAAGCCAGCTGGAACTATTTCTTCTAACCAGAGGTATTGTAAAGTCTAAGAGAATTTACCTATTGTTGAGTAGCCATACTTGCTCACAGTTGAGACCTGTCTTGGTTACCTTGCAGAGTTGCTATAGCTTTGCCCCTCACAAGCCTCCCAGCTTGTGTCCCTTCAAGTGTTCTATTTTCTACAAACATTTTCAAAAACATTGTGCACAACTTTTTACCTACCTACAAAGAAGATCTTCAGCTCCCCTAGACATTGTGCAATTATCATTGGCTGGCCTGGCTCCCTGGGTGACTTTTCTTACCTCCAACTCAGTGCTTTATCTTTTCCCCAGGAAATGGTTAATTTACTGAACATTGTAAGGTGTCAGAAAATACTTACCTGTTTATGAATTATTTGTTAACCTTTGTTGTATCCCCCATCTAACCTTTGCACCAAACTCAGTATTGCTCTATATGTACCAGTGATAAATCAATGTCCACAGTGTCCTAGCTATTTAAGTCACCTGAGGGTGTAGGAAGTGTCTGTGTACCATCCCCAATGGGTATCATCTGATTTAGAGAAACAGAGAGTGTTTTGAAGTATATTATAAGTGTTACATATATTGTTCCCTTCTGAAGGCTTATACAAAAGACTGTGAAATAAATTAATAATGGTTTTATCAAGAAACCTTGAGTGTAAGAGTTTATTTGAATAACTGCTACTGTGAAACTCTATGTCACAACATTACTGCTCACATTGACCCCTCTTGAGATAAGCCTGGCTGCTCAGCCACACCACCAACCTACGTAGTTCAGACTTATGCCAAAGGTTGGGTCCCTATTGCCAGGAGGTCAAGGTTATTGTAGTGCACCCAAAGGGTACTGCATACAATCTTGCCTAACACCCACCTTTGACTCAAACACTCACAATACATACATAGCACATTTTGTTTCCAATATGAAATTATGTGAAATCCCTAAGAAAAACCATATAGGAGTTAAAAGTCAAATGATTACTATGGACTCCAACTCACGTAATCACTCAGGTACTGAGACAAGGAGGAGGCTGAAGCAGTGTATGCAAAGTGAGAGGAGCCTGAACTACAACACGCATACTAGTTGTTGCTCCAAACTTCCAGTGCGCAGGACATTTAAAAATGGTTACCCCACTATGAGAGAGGGCAATGCACGATGCCATGCAAGAGAGGATGCTACATCCTGCCTGGGACCTGTGAACGACAAGCACACAGGAAGGGTTGCTGGCACCGAGAGATGCGGGTGAGCAAAGAGGGTCACAGAGACATGAGGTGCCATGAAGGTACTCCTGGAGGCAAGACCGCTCGCAGAGGACACGCTCTACAGTCCGGAACGAGATGGGAAATCGGTGGGATAATAGGGAGTCACACAGGACACTGGAGGAGCGTCTGCACTCGCCACAGTGGAAAGCAGGTGAAGGAGCATTCCAGCAGACCCGCAATCACACTCAAAAATGCCGGAAAAGACCGGTGAGTCCAAAGCAGCAGGGGAGCCCGGGGCACTCCGACAAGCGCAACAAGACCAGATGTTTGAAAATGACAAGATTTCTGACATAGAAAATGCCCAAAGGCTGTTTGAATGTTGCAAAGTTGAGATGCAAAGTTCATATCCAATAAGAAGAATGTTTGAATGCAGAAAAAACAAAGTAAGAAGAATGTTTAAATGCAGACAAGACAAAGCGCAAAAGCAAACCCCAGTCTGAGCTGCTGTTTCTGGGCTTGGCTTCTCGCACTGCCCTGGAGGAAAAGCACCATACCTACAAGAGATTTTCGAACCCCCAGTGCTCTGGAGCCCCCACAACCGCTCCATTCTCTCGCAAGCCTCCTTGTGAGCATCCTCGAGCCTTGCTACTGCAGTGGTTAGTAGGCTCTAAGCCTGACCCACACTGGCTGGCAGATGCGTATAAGTTGAGCTGGGTAAACCTTTAATGGGAAGGAGTTCTGGTGCATGTGTTGTGAAGGCAATTGATCACTTGGGGGGACCCCGGTAGCAGGCCTATAGTCCATCTCAAATCCAAGCTTTCTCTGCTATCTTTTTGTGACTTTGCTCCTTACCTCTAGTTCCCACTACTTATACATCAGTGTACAGCCTTCCCGCTCCCCCTTTTTCCTTTTCCTAAGTGTATGGTAACTTGGGTCTAGGTGTGGGTCTGTGGTAGGTGGGGTGCCAGGGATGACTGCAAGCAGTTAGCTTTTGAGCCCCTTGTTCACCCAGTTCACCGGCTCGGCCTCCGCCCCTCCCCTTGCAGCTAACAACTGGGGTGGTGTCCACAGCCTCTTCGCCTACTTCTCCGGATGTAGTCTATATCCAGATGTAACCCATAGTTCACAAGATCTCAATGAAAGAGCGCTCTCTACCTGTTATCCTCGGCTGCCTGTGCCTGGACCTCTGCCTGGGACTTTGGAATTACCATCCTCCACTGTCTCCACGTTAACATCTCCTCGAGTTTTCCAACTTTGTACCATCTCTCTGGACTGGTGTCAGGCCATATTAGGAACTGCCCTGGGAACAGTGTTATCGCCTTCACTACTCGCTGGTCGTAGCGTGTATTTGCGCCGCCCTCCCATTGTCATATGTGGCTGACGCTGTGCCAACATTCGCAGACTTCCAAATTGACTTCCATCGTGGCCATTACATTGCCACTGCAGCGGGTTTCTCAATCTTGTCCAGCTTCCCGTGCTTGGTGACTGGCGCAGTTGCGTGTTTCCATGTGACTGCTACTTTAGGTAGTGCCTCGTTGGACATCTTTAGCCCTGGGCACTCCACTCAAAGGGTGACCTTCTAAAAGGCTTTGAACTTCATTATTCATTCCTGCTCGTGGCAGATCATGCGCCCACTAGGCATTTACTCCTCTACTTATCTTCTCACTATTCTTCTCTCTGTCTTCATGCCCTGTCTTATCCCATCAAAGATAACCTATCACACTTCTCCCTTGCTATCCTCTGCTCGCTTACACGATTACTTACATTTTTCCTGTCCTTCCATTTCCTCTGACGCTCTCCCCCAATTCCACTTTGGTCTATTAAGAGTTTGCTCTATCTGCAATAAATCACACTCTATCCTTTACTTATTTCTTTGCTCTAACTTTCACTTTCTTTGTCTAACTGAAACCTGGAGCACCCCTGACAACTCTGTTAATTCAGCCTCCCTTCATACTGCCTCCTCTTCCTTCTCGTATACCCCCACCCAAAGAGGGTGGAGGGGGCACAGGAATTCTCTTTCATTCCTCCTGGACTCTTCTACCTCACCCTCCTAATCTCCCAAGCCTCCCTTCCTTTGAATATCACTTTTCTTCTTTTTCTAATAATTTTCCTGTCTCCCTTCTTGTCGTCTATTGTTCCCCTAGTGCACTTACTGATTTTCTAGAACATCTTGATCTTCTCCAATCCCACCTTCTCCCACCCCACCCCCTTTCTTTCTTTTTGGTGGCTTTAATCTTTCCACCGCTAACTCATTAATCCCCTTGCTGCTTTCCCTCACTGACTCTTACCACTTGCACTTCCTTTCTTCTCCTCCTCCTAATCAGTCTGGTTCTTGCCTAGACTTAATCTTCTCTTCATTTCCCCCCCTCTCCCAATCTCCTCTTCCCCCTTCTATGCTTCTGATCATCTACTTCTTTCCTTCTGTGTTTGCCCTCCATCCCCCCCCTCTCCTCCTCAACTACCTTTACTCGACATAATATTTCTTCTTTCGATCCTCCATCTTTTTTCTTGTCTTTGAACCCTTCCCTTCCTTCAATCTCACTCTTCCCATCATTTTCTCCTGTTTCAGCTGCTAGCACTCTACATTCTTCTGTTCGTCCTTGACTCAACTTTCCCTTTACTACACCCTTTCTCTCTGACTCACAAAACTTCACAGCCCTGGCTCTCTCCAGGTTTTTTCTCCATTCACTGCAGTCTGCGCAAAGCCGAGAGGCTATGGAAGAATTCTCACTCCCCTTTTCATCTTGCTATGCCTTCTCCGTTGCACTCTTCTTTTGACGCTGCTTTACTTATTGCTAAGAAAACCTATTTCTCAGAACTCACACTCTTTGTCTCACCACCCCAGTCGTCGAAGAGTACGAAAATAAGTAGTGGAACTATGTTCCCTACTGGCCTGCACCGTTCCCCACAAACCCCATCGCCATACCCCCTCCCATGCACAATACAAACCCCAAAACACATGAGCCTGCTTTTTAACGGAACGTCCAGTGAACTGCACTGAAAGTGCAAGTTTCAACTGCTTCCTACATTCTTATTTTAAAACGAAACCATTCCGGAACGGTTTCTTTTTAAAATAAAAGAAAATGACCTGAGTGTAACTTTTTTGTCATAAGATGTCTTTTGATGACTTTGGGCTTTACCAAGATGATCCTATACTAAGGCCCGGACAGCAGTCATGTGTTCTTTTAATCAGGTGGTTGTCTGGGAGAGGGCAATTGGAGCTTCCTCCCTTTCTTCCCACGTTTCTCAAAGCATGTCTAGCATGTCCTGGGCTTCATGCCTGACGAGGCGTGCAGTGCGGCGCCCGCGAGCAGAACTACCGGCACCGTTGTTGCCTTACTGCCACTATTGTAATGAGGCTCAATGGGCCTCATTAGGAGTTTGGAGGTAACCATGGCGCTATTGGCTGCCTCCAAATCCTTACAGACTCCGCCCTGGTGAATGGAGCTATTACCGCCGCATTCCAAGGTTGGCGGGGGCGGTAATTCCCCATTCACCAGGGCCCTTCCCCATTCCCATTTGAGCCCCCATAGGGCTCAATGGGAATGGGGAAGGCGCTAATAACGTTAATTGCGGTACCGTTATTAGCACCAAAGTCCCTTTGCAGGTCCCATCCTTAACGCCTGGTAAAACCAGCCGTTAAGGGAGGACCCGCAAAGGGAACTCGTAATAGGGCGGTAAGGGATTACCGGTACCGGTGCCCTTACTGGTACCGGTAATCCCTTACCGCCTACCTCGTAATGAGGCCCAATGTCTTTTATGCCCTGATATTCCTTTCCCCACGCTTTAGTCCTTCTAAATTCAAAACATAACCCAAAAAAACACAGTTCTTCTTTAAGAGTCTATTCCCCAATCTTCAATTCCTTCAGTAGTTTAAAGGGTGAGAAACCGGTGGATGCTTGGTGAGTTTTTCTTATGGCGAACAAGGCCCACATAATCATTTGATGCCAGTTAGTTCTGTCTTCATCACCTAACTTCCTAAGAATTGTCTTAAGGGTCTTGTTAAACCATTCAACTAACCCATCCATTTGGGATGGTAAACAGATGTCCTTAGTGTAGTTATGTGGAGTAATTCCTTGACCTTCCTATGAGCTTACTCATAAAGGTGGTACCCTGATCCATTAGGATCTCTTTAGGGAAACCCACCCAAGAGAAAAAAGGAAGTAGATGCTTAAGTATTTGCTGAGTCGTATTATTGCGTAGAGGAAATGCCTCAGGGTATCGTGTGGCATAATCAAGTATCACCAGTAGAAACTTGTTACCCAACTTAGATTTCTCAAGAGGCCCAACAATGTCCATCCCAATTTTCGAAAATGAAACTTCAATAATGGGCAATGGAGTTAAGGGGGCTGGAGGTGGCAAGTGGGTGCTGGTACGCTGACAGATCTTGCATGTCTGAATAAGGCTTTTGGTATCATTGTGTATTCCAATAGAACGTGTTGGCCAGGTGAGCTTGAGTTTTAGCTTGACCCAGGTGTCCCCCTGTAAGATGGGAGTGTGCGATCTCAAGCACTATCTGCTTGTCGCTTCGGGGAACCACCAGCTGTACCCTTGGTACCCCTTCAGAAGTGTCATCCCCTCTATATAGGAGTCCTTTCTTGAGAAAGAAAAATGCCCCCCCCTTCTTTCCGACCCTCAGCCTCTGGTTTAACTTGCATAAGGCCTCCAGCAAGTAATGGATCATTTAGCTGAGCAAAGGCCAGATCAGGGACTGTGTCAGAGTACACATCGAGAATGGGAGTAGGCTGGGAAGATCCTGGTTGACTATCGGCTTCCCCAAAACCCAATGTACTCTTTCCATGAGTTTCCTTTTCAGCCTCCTCTTTAAGGATAGGTAGCATCACCCTCTCAAGTATCCCTTGGGCTATCTGATCTCGTGCCTATATTTGAAAGGGTTGTCTCTGTGATTCTGGAGTAACACCTTCACGTCCCCTCTAAAATCTGATCAATCAACCTCGCCAGGACATCAATACCCAATACTAAATTTCCAAGCAAGGCCTGACTTGGGTACTAAACGGATGTAAGTACCCGAAGGTGGTAAAGGGACTAGATCAGTAGGGATAAGAAGTCTTTCTTTTGGTGGGATATTTAGTGCCCGACTTCTACACAAATCAAACCCAACAAAGCCTTTAGTTGCCACTGTATTGTCAGAGGCTCTATCACTGAGTTTTCCATATTTCAGGGGCCCCCAACCTGTATCTAGTGAGGTGAATCCCATTGCTGACACCATATGCAAGACAGGCATGGTATCAAGAGAGACACAGACTCAAAGATATTTGTTTTTAAAACTTGTATTTACTAAATTAGCTGGGTTGGTGTAATGCCTAACTGGCCCTACTACTAGAGGGATGGTTCCCTTAACTGATGTTTCTGAGGGCCGTCAAAGTCTGGAAGTCCAAAATAAAAATCTGTATGTGTCTAAAGCTATGCTTGCCCTCACTCATTGACATAAATTTGTTAGGAAGACTTTAAAAAGCAAAAAGCGGTGGCTCAACAAAAATAGGAAACCAGGATTGGTTTCAGGTGGTCTTCTTACCCGGTGTAGATTGGTTAACTTCAAAAGAATGAGTCAAATCAAAAGGGGCTATTAATAGAACCTTCTCCTTACTTCAAACAATGTCAATGGGTCTCATTACGAGGTTTGAGGTAGCCATGCCGTTCATAGCGGCATGGCTACCCCCAAACTCGGGTCCGGCTCCGGGTCCCGCAAAAGGGGAATAACCGGGCCATTCCGACCTTGGCGGGCCCGGCAATTACCCTTTCGCGGGTACATCCCCATTCCCATTTGAGGCCCCATAGTGCTCAATGGGAATGGGGAGGATGGTAGTAGCGGTACCGTTCATAACGGTACCATTGCCACCATCCAGTTCTGCTCGCGGGTGCCGCTCTGCACGCCTGGTCTGACCAGGCATGCAGAGGGCCCCCGCGAGCAGAACTCGTAATGTGGCGGCATGGTAACAACGGCACCGGTAGCACTACCGGCGCTGTTGTTGCCATAGCGCCACTTTTGTAATGAGGCCCAATGTCTTTTATGCCCTGTGGTTCCTTTCCCCAAGCTTTAGTCCTTCTAAATTCAAAACATAACCAAAAAAACCACAGTTCTTCTTTAAGGGTCTCGGGGTTCCCTTCCCCAATCTTCAGTTCGTTCAGTAACACAAAATAATCAACATTCCACTTTAATAGGCCTCTTAGGGTTCCCGTCCCCAAGCTTAGGCCTTTTCCAAGTTCAAATACAAGTTTAGCTCTATGGCCGCTCAGGATTCCCGCTCAGGCACCTCTTGAGTTTCAAAATATGAGTTCAGTTTGTCAGGATGTACCTTTCTTTCATATACAATTCTTTCAAGGGGTAGCATCAGAGACCTTCGAAAAAAAGGCAGGTTCTTTGCTCCTCCTAAGTGCGACCACTCCGAGCTTTAGCCCCTCTCCTTTATTTCCTGCTCTTCCTTCCCTTAACCTTTTCCCTTCAGGGGCTTTCTGCTCCCCTTCTTCTTCTCCTCTTTTTTCTGGACTTCTTTCTCATTCCCACTGGCACCTTTCTTTCCTTCTCCTGCACACTTGCACCTTCTGCTCCTTCTAGTGCCCACTCACCTTCTATAACTTCCTCCGTGCACACTTGCCCCTTCTTTGTCGTTCTGTACCCACTGGCATCTTCCTTCTTGCTTTCCCATGCACACTTGCACTCTCTTTACCTTTCGGTGCCCACTGGCACCTTTTTCAGCTTTCCTGTGCACACTTGCACTCTCTCCACTCTGCCGGGTTGCTTGCACCCTTCTCTCTCATTTCGGGTCGCTCGTGCCCTCTTTATTACAGTTCTTTCACTTTGCGCCACTTGCACGGTCTGCTTTTCTTGCTTTCTCTTACTATCTCTTGATCTTGTCATTCTTCATTCTATATTGCTTTAGTAGTTCCTTTAATTTCTTTCCTCTTTTCCACTCCATGCCGCTTTATGCATTCCTTTCGCCAACTCCACTTCAGTCTGCCGCATGCTCCGAGTCTCTCTCTCTCTTACTTTCACGAGATTCACCTGAGCAGCAGCACGTTGAGTAGCGGTCCCTTCTGGTTGTCTGGGCCTGAGGTCCGGTATCACCTGCCCCTCAGACACCTTTGGGGCCGGCAAAGGTCCCAAGGGAACAAGCAATGTTCTGACTGCCAAAAGCAGCCTGCAGGGTGCTTCCCTCAGGCTCACTGGAGACACGGCTCACTAGTCACGCTGCAGCCACTCACATACACCTGGCCATCGTCTTGGCACGCCGTTCTCCTCTGGGCCGTAGATCCTGCTGCTCTCTACTCCTTGGCATCTGTGGTCCAGACAATGTCCCCAGCTTGCTCTTTCACCTGTGTAGAACCACACCTTTTGTAGTTGTGAAACCAGTCAAGTGTAGTCAGGTGTGAGTGATAATTAGTAAATGCTTGACTCTTCCTGACTCTAGCGATAGAGCAACTTAAGTTCTTTCTACAGCCGGTTCCCCTTACACTCGCTATGTTATTCCTATGGGACATCTTCACTACTCCCGGTTTACTCTCCCTCCTTACCAGTATTTGTTAGAAATGGGGAGGGGGAGATGAAATGTGTTTGGAAATACCCCATGAAAGCTGCGGGAAAGGGTTTAGAGGTAGAATGGGAAAAGGGGGAATACCATGTCTCACTCTCGGATGTTCTCCTCCCAATCCCCTGTCACCCACCACTCAGGTGATCCGCCCTCACTTGTCCAACCCCAGGGTGGGGATCCAAAAGCAATGGCCCTTCCCTGGCCACCTTACTAGAGGATGCCAGGGGAGTAGATGGGAGAACACTGTCAGGTTTCTCACAGTACTTCTAATACTTTGCATCTTTTCTGACATTCAATAACGCTTGTAGCACTCGCAGGGATATTTGTAAACCGTTTCAGCTTTATTCAGTATTCAGAAATGCTTATAGCGCTTTTAAAAGTACTTATGCCAACTTGCAGCTTGTTCAGCCTTCAACAACGTTGAATTCAATCTTCCGTAGCAATCATAATAATTCTTGGTTCGTTCGCTATGCCCATTTGCCTCTCTCCAGCCCCGGAGAATCACTGTTTGAGTGTTCCCGTCTCTTACACTCACTGGTCTCTGATCACTCCTCCTGGCCTCACGGCTTCTCTGCTTCTTCCAGCTCCGGCTGTTCCTCCCGTGAGCTTCTGCGAGCAGCGCTCACCGTACTTGGTTTCAGCTCCGCATAGCACCACTCTACTCTAGTGGAGGCTACTTGTGGCTTGTGGTGATTGAGAGCGTTTGGTGTCCCACACCTCCTGCTGTCAACACCAGAAAAAGCAGTATACCAGACTTCTTGAACCTCACACGGCCTGCGCTGGCCCCAGCATCTGTTCTGCTCTCCTGCTCAATTCGGCATTGCTCCAGCCGGTCTTTTTCCAGCCCCCTCTGCCTCTGTACGCCATGTTCTTTCCTGGAAGGTTTACATCAGCATGGTTCTCTCCCATATGGTCCTCTCTTGCTGCTGGTTGGTCCCTCATTTTATAAACCTGAGACCTGTTAAGTGGTTTCAGGAGTAAGTCCTTCATTGCAGTTGCCTGACCAAAGTTAAACCCATTGGTTGGACATGCCTGACTTTACAAAAGTACTCCCCCACAGCCCTCTTCCTCGTCTCAGTACCAGAGTGGTGTGAATGAATGGAAGTGTGCATTACTTCCAGTTGCATTTACCTCGTCTCAGTATTGCTCTGATATCTCTTTATATTAAAAAGAGGAGGCCGATGTATATTTGTCCAGCCCACCTGAGGAGTTGCCTTTCTAGTGGATTTCTTCCATGTTCTAGTAAAATATTGGCATTTTGGAGTGTCATTTGGAAAGGAAGAGAAGGGGAAGGATTGGCAATGGCCTATGAAGGCGGTTGGGACTGAAGGCTTGTTGTGAAAAGAGATCGGGGATACCATGTCTCACCTAAGGACGTCCTGTCCCCACTCCCCAAGACTTCTCCACCCAGGTAATCCTCCCTCGCATATCCACCCCCAGGGGCAGGATCCAAAGGCGATGGCCTTTCCTTGGCCACCTGAGCAGAGAATACTGGGGGGGGAGCAAGTGAGGATGCCCTCAGGTTCCTCACATACCTATCCCCTAAAAATACAGCCTCCTGCTCAAGGGACATTTGCTGGTGGCTTCTCAGTGGGTCGGGATATGATATGATATGTTATTTGTATCACGCTCATACAGAAGTGTTTCTTGCCTATTGCAGTCGAAGCCCAATTCCATATAGAAGTTGTTGGTATAAACGGATCTTCTTGCCAGGTTTTGAGTGGCAAAAAGTGTGAATGTCAGGGTTTGACTTCCTACAACAAGGACGGAAAATTGGGGAAGTCAGTTCCCATAATATTTTCCTCTGGTAGACCTGTGATAATAGGCTGAAGATAAATTGGTGGTTGTTCCTTGCACTCGAATTGGTATAGCCACTTTGGGGTAGACATCTTGGTCTCCATGGACACAAGTGATTTTCACTAGTAATGCCCCCTTAAATGTCTCAGGTGGTATTAGGTCTGCTCGTATGACTGTTTGCTTGCTACCAGAATCTACTAGGGCCTGAACTGGGATTCCATTTATGAAAATGGATGTGTGAGTGAGGTAAAGGCATCATGAAGCAAGACACAGACAACAGATTCACTTTCTTAACAAAAAGGACTTTATTTTATATGTCAGGATGGATTAAGGCCTATCCTACCCTATGCTAAGGTGGGATATCCCTACCTAAAGAAATGAAGGATAGTCTTAGTCAGTAAGGTCAACTTAAAAGTCTTTCTGTGCCCAAAGCCCATACTTTACTTCACAACTAAAGATATACAATGGGCCTCATTATAATGTTGGCAGATACGGTATGAACGGTGCCGGTAAAGCCTCGGCACCGTTCATACCGTACTGCCGAATCACGAGTTCTGTTCGCCTGGGTGCCTGACAGCCCGTCAGGTCTGACATGGCGGGCTAGGCGGCACCCGCGAGCATAACCCGTAATTGCACCGACACCGTTATCAACGGTGCCGGTGCAAACATGCTCCCCACCCCCATTCTGCCCTATTGGGCAGAATGGGGATTGGGAGCCCGGCAATACGGCCACCCGCGGATGGGCAATTACCGGCCCATTCAACTCGTAATGGGCTGGTTATTGCCCAATTGCGGGTGGCGGTGCCGGTAGCGAGTTTGCCGGTAGCCGTGTCTGTAAAACAGGCACGGCTACCGCCAAACTCGTAATGAGGCCCAATGTGTAGGGATGGCAGCACCAAAAGAAACATTGTTCAAAATAAAGTTCTGAGCTTCTTTCAGCTCGGACCCGGTCCAGCTTCCCCTTCCCCAAGCTGAAATTGTTCCACAAAGCAAAAAGGACTCGGGAAATTCCTTTCCCAAGTGTAACACGATTCCAGGAAATCTCAGGGTTTCTTTCCCCAAGTTCAACACAGTTCCAGGATGACTCAGGGTTCCCTTTCCCAAGTTCAATACAGTTCCAGGATATCTCAGGGTTCTCTTCATCAAGTTCAATACAGTTCCACACAGTTCAAGTCTCTTTTTTTTCACCAATATTGTCAGATTCACTTTACACTCCCTTTGACTCGTATCAAACAGATACTTCAGCACTTGTATCACACAGCTTTGATTTTTGGACTTTTTTTGTCTCTTTCTCAAGTTGGGCTTCTCGGTCTAGGCGCAGTTGTCGGACCACACGGTCCACCCACTACAGGTCACGCAACCGATAACCCTTGGCACTTTGTGATGATCTTTGTTCTTCTTGATCAACACTGTTTTTTCACCTAGCACCAGTGCTAGCACTAAACATCTGCTGTGGTTTCTCTTTAGCAGTTGGAGCTTCATCACCATTTGTATATTGACAGTCTTTTGGCTTTGACACAGCTTGCATTCACCTTGTTCTGTGGTGTATGTCTTCTTCCACCACCTTGCCCCTATGAGTTCAACAACTTGTCTTTTACACTTGCTTTTCATTCAGTTCATAAATATGCATGACAGCTTTCACTTGATCAGTGCTTTCAGCAAATGTCACTCCTTTCAACATAGCATGTTATTAACTTTCCACTTGTGGAGTAGTTTCAGATGATTTCCATATTTTCTCTTTAGTTCGATATTCAATATATGCTTTTGTATTTCTCACAATACTTGGCACCTTTTTCATGATTCATTATTCCTTCATTGCATTCCCCAAAACACGTGGTAACTTATTCACGATTCATCATTTCTCCATTCGGGTTCCAAACTCCCTTCTTATAAGCTGTTCACTGCGTCTGAAAAAATATTTGTTTTTCTCTTTTTTTTTATCATAACCTTTTATTCGTTTTGAAAAAAAACCAGCCAAACACAAAACATATGTATGACCACGCATGATATGACAATTTCCACATGGTAACATAATATCTGATGATATAATACATGTAAAACCAAAGATCTCCACAGATAATATCGCAACATAATAATGGACCGGAAGTAAACCAAAAGAAACCATACTTTCCCCTTAGTCCTGCACATCCCATCTGTCCCATATCTTCTGGAATGTTTTGGGTCAGCCCGTCGCACTGTAAACTCTCCTTTCCAGTGAAAGACAGCGGTCCACTTCTGCAGCCCATTGATTCTGTCTCGGGCGCTTTGCAGATCCCCATAGTATTGCAATGACCCTCTTGGTCAACCCCATGGTTACAGCCAAGAACATTTTCTGATAGTTTGTGAACCTGAATTTGCCCCAGATCCAAAGTAGTGCCATTTTGGGGTCTAAAGGCACTTGGACTCCCATCGCTGTTATCAGTCTGCATAAACATTTTCCACAGAATACTTGTACCTGCGGACAGTCCTACAATATTTGATAAGAGGCGTACCCCCCTCTCTGCCACATCTCAGACAAACATAATTCCTGGTGACGCCCCACTGGGCCAGTGCCTTGCGAGAGTAATACACCTGATGGAGTATCTTATATTGAATCAGCCGTAGTGTGGCCTCTATCCCCACCTCCCTAGGAAACATAAGAGCCTTCATCCACTCTTCAGATTCCAGCATCCCCGCATCCCGCTCCCATTTCTCCTTAAGGCGGGTCAGTTCCCTAGTGCCAAAAGCCATTATTACTTGATACAGTTTGGATATGACCTTGGATGAGATGCCCTTGGGAAGTAAGTTAGCCTCTAGGGGTAAGCACTTCGGGACTTCCTCTAGAGAGGGCAATTGAGCCCCCAGAGCTTGTGTCAATTGCATATTTCTGTACTTTTCCCTGCCTGGCAGACGGTATTTCTCTTGCAGTGATTCAAATGAGCATTGTCGGCCCTCATATATCACATCCGCCACAGCGAGAATCCCCTTTGCTTCCCAGCTCCCAAAATGCCCCATTTTAAGCAACTCTGACAAATGTGTGTTACGCCAGATGGTCAGGTCCAGGGTCGGCCCGCCCCCTATCCAATGTCCTGGTGTGCCGCCTCTCAAATCTGGCATGTGTGGTATATCATTTCTGGAAGGGAGCCCTTCCTCTTCCCTTCCCCATACAGTATCTGTCGAGGTGGCCGACTTTTCATCCCTACCCTTCTCAATCGCTATGTGTGGGAGTCTCGTATCCCCATGCAACCAGTCATTTACTAGCCCCAGTGGAGCAGTCCAATAATACCGTGGGAGCTCTGTAGGTCAATTCCCCCCTCCCAAACCAACCTCTGTAATGTCTTCAGGGCCACCCATGGTTGGTTCCTGCTCCACTGTAACCTGCATAGTAGCCCTCTATACCTGCAAAAACATGTCTGGGGATTATGTAGGAGCATTATGCAGCACATATATACACTTGGGAAGAGTCAACATTTTAAAGAGGGCTGCTTTGCCCAATAACGTCAACAGCAGAGATTGCCAGTGTGTTACAGCTAGGGTGAACCTGTCCACCACGAGAGAGAGATTAAGCCGGAAGAAATCAGATAGGCGTGTGCTTAGGTGAATGCCCAGGTATTTAAAGCTAGAGATCGCAACCACATATGTTCATTCCTGTGGGATCACATCCTCACCCCCTGTAATGTGAAAAGGACTGACTTCTGCCAGTTTACCTTCAGCCCACTAAGACCTTGATATTTAGTTAGTATGCGGGTCACAACTGTGCATGAACTCGCCGGGTCACTCATATAAATCACAAGGTTGTCCGCATAAAGTGAAACCCTTCCCCCCCAGGACCATTTAAACCCCACATACTCCTGACATGTTCTGAGTCAAATTGCAAGTGGCCCTATGGCCAGCATAAATAACAGCAAGGGAAAAACATCTGCGAAGAGACTCCATTGACTCTGATCGACGCTTCAGGAGAGCTGTAAAGCAGACTGACCCAGGATAAGAAGTTCTCCAAGAACCCCATACAGCCCATAATCTCCCACAATGCTCCCAGCTCAGTGTATCAAACGCCTTTTCAAAATCGATTGCGAGGAGGGCTAGCATCTATCACCATGGCCTGTCTTATAGCGAACTGTACCCTACGGAGGTTCATACACGTGGACCTGGAAGGCATACATTTGCATTGGTCCGGGTGAATCAGGCAATTAGTTACCACCATTAAACGAATGACCAGTACTCGTGCGAGGATCTTGGTCTCACCATTATTAGAGAGATTGGCCTATATGAGGCGCACTGCTCGGGTGGTTTGCCAGTCTTCGGGAGATACACTATGCAGGCTTTCCTGAGATCCGGTGGTAGAAAACCATCCCACCAACATTGCGCAAAGAGGCGATGTAGCGGTCCAGTCACCCGCTCCCCCAGCCGCTTCCACACTTCCACCGGGAAGCCATGGGGACCCGGAGTCTTACCCGTCTGTAACTGCATGAGAGCCGTAGAGATCTCCTCCTCAGAAAGTTCCTCCTCCATGTCTGAGGCCTGCTGTGTGGTGAGTTTTGGGAGAGCCACCAAATCAAGCACACCTGTCCCTGCCGCTGAGGGACTGTATAGAGTCTCGTAAAAATGGGCAAACTCTACCGCAATATCTGCGTCCACGGTCAGTGCCCTTCCCTGGGTGTCCAGTATGGCCCGCACATTCCCATTCCCCAGTCTGCTCTCCAACCATGCAAGCATTTTGGCCGCCTTGTCTCCTGTTTCATGTATCTGACTGTTCTAGCCCAGCGCGCTGCTCTGACATTGTCCAAGGACACATTTCGCAATGTCTCCTGCGCCACCGGCGACCCAGAGGTGAGAAACTCTTCCTCCGCCCACCATGCAGTGTTGTCTGCCTATTCTATCGCCTGCGCATGTTTTCCCCGCTTGGCTGCCACCAGCGAGTCTGCCTCATTGCGGAGCACTGACTTATAGCCCTCACACAAAGTGACTGGACTGTCCACAAACCCCTCGTTCAAACGGAAGTACTCCTCAGTTTTGTTCGGCAATTCTGCCATATATTCAGAGTCCCCCAGGTAGTAGGTGTTTAGGCACCACTGTGCCGCTGGCCTGGCTCTCCCACTTTTCAGCTCAATGACTAATGGGGAATGTTCGGAAATTCCACTTGCTAGGAATTTCAATGGTCAATCCTTGACATGGAGCCATGGACCACGGAGAGAAATGAGTACAGCCCAGCTGCCTCCATGCATCCACCTAACCCAGCGCAGTAGTGAAAGAGCATAACTTTGTAGGGAACTTGGGATTTTTAGTGCCAACATATGTTCTGTCTAGGCTCTGGTCCATCACCTCATTAAAGTCCACGCCAAACACCCATGTGTCAGTGAGGCCATGAAGAGATAATGCCTGGAGGTCCAAAAGGAGGTCGGCGTAAGTGGCAATGGTACATACAGCGCCACCATGCCCCAGGTGGCTTCCCATAATTCCCCTCTGACCATGATGAAATGCCCCTTAAAGTCCTATTTCACCTCTGTAACCTGGAGCGGGATCCTCTTGTGCAAGAGTATAACTGTCCCTCGGGAGCCCCTGAGAAGCCAGCATGGTATGCCATTCTGTGGTTGGACCTAAGAAAGAATTGCCATTCCGTTCCAGCGAGATGTGTCTGAGTGAGAAGTGGTATATCAGGAGAGTGCCTATTAGAAAATTGTAACACCAGTCTCTGCTTCACGCTGGAGCACAGCTCATTAACATTCCAGGACGAGACTTTCACCTCATGAGCCATTGTCCCAGAGCATCCTTATCAAGTTCTGGGCACCACCAATAAAGCACATATTGCCCTAATCCTGCGTCAACTGGGCACAAAATAATACAACCATCCATGGGTAGGGTGCACATCAGGGCAGCCATTGTAAATGAAATGATATTTTACTTATATCGTGCTCATACACAAGTATTTCAGAGCACGATAAGGCAAAGGGAGGGTAACAGGGAGAACAAAAACAATGATCTTACTAGGGCCAGTGACATTAAGAGTTCGCAAGTGCATGGGAAAGGGGGGAAAGTGCGTGGAACGGGGAGAAGTGGAAAGTACGGAACAGAGGAGAGAAATAGAATAAATAATAATAAGTAAAATAAATAAATAAAAGGCAATAAACATTGGTAGTGCAGCCAGCAAAGTGGCAAAGTGCTAGGTTAGTCAGATAGGGTGTATCTGATAAGTGCAGAACAAAAGTGGGCGGGGGACTGCAGGGGTACAGATACAGACCCCAGAGCAAGGGGTGGCCCGGAGGCAGTGCAGGGGGGAGGCAGGGTGAGCAGGGCCCGAAGAACAGAGAGAGGCCAGGTGCACAGTGCAGAGAGAGCAAGCAGGTCAGCAGGGCAGAAGTCTTGAGCTGCTTCCGGAACCGGGGATGGTTCTCCTCAAGTTTCAAGGTGGCAGGGAGGCTATACCAAAGGGAGGCCCCGGCTGAAGACAGAGATCTATCCCCAGCTTGTTTCTTTGAAAAACGACTGACCCTGAGGGAGTTAGAAGAAGAGGAGCGAAGGGCTCGAGAGGGGAGGTATTTACGGAGGGATAGTTGAAGGTATTTTGGACCCAGGCCCCAGAAAGCCTTGTGGAAAATGCAGAAGTTTTTGAATCTAATCCTTGCATCCACTGGGAGCCAATTAAGGGATTTCAGAGCTGGAGAGATATGATCCCAGGGCTTGAGGCCAAGGACAAGCCTCGCAGTCCTGCTCTGAATTAGTTGTAAAGGGCAGAGAGTGGATGCAGGTAGATTTAGAAGGAGGCTATTACAGTAGTCCAGCCTAGCGAGAACCAGAGCTTGAGAGACAGTGTGCCTCTGGGGGAAGGAGAGGAAAGGCAGAGTTTATGAGCCTCTCCCCACCCCTACCCAGCTGCCAACAGTGAATAATCACCCTTTTTTAAAAAAGAAAAAAAAAGAGATCTTGGTTGAACGGGGAGCGTCCCAGCAGCCAGCTCGGCCCACTTCTCCTGCATCTGCCATGGTGGTAGCGCCCCCTAGTTGCTCCATGGGCTATGTTTCAAACAGAGATGGGGATGCACCCTCAATCGCATCCGACCTGGGGCTCCCTTCCGACGGTTTATGACCAGAGAGGGATAGGATTTGAGTTTCTAGCCAGTTCCAGTCTTCCAACGGGTTGTTGAACAGGTGCACTGTCCCTCTGCAGTAAACTTTCCGCTGTGCTGGAGAAAAGAGAGCATATTTGATCCCCAAAGACACCAGTTTTCTAGACTGAGTCAAAGGGCTGTAGAGCTCTTTGAACCTCCTTGGTAAAATCGGGGAAGAATCCAATCCTGTTGACATTGTAGGTTATCAGGCCGGCGTGCCCTCGCCATCTGCAGCAAGGCATCTCTGTACCTTGTGAGAAACCTGAAGGTGTATCCCTAGCTAGACCCCGTGGGTCTGTCATCCAGGTGGCCAGGACACGGCCATCGCTATTGGATCCAGTTCCTGGAGGTGGACCAGTGAGGGAGGATCACCTGGATGGGGGGTCCCTGGGGAGTGGGAGTGGGACACCGACTTCCTTTGACACCTTTTCCCCCTCCTGTCACGTAGGACATTCTAAACCACTGCCCCCCCACTTTTCCAACACAAACACTTTCGCACAATACAAAGGACAACAGACTAACACCAGAGCCATTTACCTGACATGTGCCAATACAAGGGTCAGGCAAAGTCAGGCAATTGATCAGAATCGCACACACCTGACGGCCCTTTCCCTTCCCCACAGGGACAAAAGGTGGAGCCGGAGAGCACAGTATGAGCAGGACAGACAGCAAGACGAGACGGCTAATCAGACGTGGCAGTTCAAGCGAAGGAAAAAGGCAGAAGGAATCGAGAGGGTGGCAAGGAGAGAAGTGACCTTGCCCTTTTTTTTCATCCGAGACCCGTGGAACCTTTCGTGGAAAAGAACCTAAGACCACGAACAATAGCACAAGTGTCTGGCAGCAGATGTCGACGGTACACAGGGCAAGCCTATGCCGATAAGCAGGAGCGAGGGAAGCTCCCGCAACCATGGTACCGGCCTTGACTCCTGAGAAGGATTTCGAAGGCACGTTACACTCCAGGCCAGGACCCTTTCCTGGGAAAAACACAGTGCAGCCAAATCACACGCAGAGAAATTGCATTTGCTTATTTTCACGGGTTTAAAATGACAAAACAGCTTGAAAAACAGGTTAATCAGACAAAATCGGAAATCGGTTTTGATGCTAAGGGACAAATGCACATCACAGGTATAATAGGGAAGTGAAAGGGTAACTCTGGATGGATGACAGGATGAGATTCTTAACGGGAAAGGAAACTCGGTTTTTAAAGTGAAAGCAGTTGCACAGGGAAAATCGGTTTCAAAAGGAAAGGACAAGTTTTACTGAGACTAGATTTTAGTGGCTAGAAAAGAGGGACACTGCCTGTGAAAAGGGTTAAGCTGCAGTTTCAACCTCCTCACGCCGTGTGACTCTTAGAGAACACTACAGATATTCCTAAAACAAGGTACACAGAGGATTCTGACAGTTAAGGATTTTTGGTAGGGCAGTTATAGTATCTCTATGGGATTGGTCTGGTCACTGCACACAGCGGTGGGCTCTTCTAGAAAGGGACAGCTGGCCCTAGTGTGGTCACTGGACAGCGAGGTGGATCAGCTGGGCAAGCAAGTAGCTGGGCAAAAGCCGGTCTGGTCACAGCATACTCCTAAAAGGGTACTACAGCGTTTCCCCTTTCTCTCTGAATTATTGGGATTTTTGTGGGGGTTTTCTAGATCAGTGGTTCTGCCTGAATAGGGTCAGCTAGCTCTGGCCTGGCAGTGGAATCTGGAATCTTGCAGGGTGAATCTGGAATGTCTGGATCTCTGGATGCGCAGAAGCTGGAAAAGTCAGAAGAGAGTGTCCAGAGCTCCCCATTCCTCCCCTTCATATAAGGAGCATGACATCATAGGATTTTACCATGGTGCTAACTCAAGCTAGACACACTTCTTAGAATCAGATAGGTCAGCCTATGGAGATTGGACTGAAGGAGGTGACTCAGTTTTATGGTGGGTGTTTCTACAATGTGCTTTGTCCTACCAAAGTTACTTTTGCCAAAATCAGATATGGAACAAAACACTCATATTTACAAATGTCATCATCAGGAAACTTATACGGGCAGACTAAATATCTTACAAGACACATGCTGAGCCAAATACCAAGACAGTACGGTGCTGTTTAGTCATTCTGGTAATCTTTCTCCATTTACATGGAAAATAGTTCACCTAAAATTCTGCTATTTTATATGTGTATACATAATATCACTGCCCATGTTCTCATTAATTTTCAAAGTTGTACCATGTATGTTTTCCCCAAAATTCACATTTTCCTGGGGTTTGCGTCTCCAACATGCTAGAAAAACCTACGTGTTATTTTAATGGCACAAACATGACATTTAAATGGTCATAATTTCACATTAATATGTCTGTTACTGAAATAAATGATATAAGCTGCATAGTCTCTGAAATCAACTGGGCTGGCTTTGTGTTACAAATATGGGCATTCCTTTCCAGGCCACAGCCAAATGTCAGGCTCTGGTCAGTTTAGCCCAGTGTTGTCATGGATTCACCTTTAAAGCCCTTCAGCTTGAGTTGAGGGGAGGTGTCAGCAGGAATTCACACCTATGTATCCTGGCAGTCCATTGGTTCAGGCTGGAGCAGTGCCACTTTGTCTGATAAGGGTGCGAGAGGCTCCCCCTTGGCGCATTCATAGTTTGCAGGGGGCTGTGCACTTGGGGGAAGATTATTCTGTTCCCACGAAAGGCAGGGCCCCTTGAAGCCAGGGCCTGTCAAAGCTGTTCTGCTGGCTTCAGAGTAATTTTATTTATTTATTTCTTTTTCTTTCTTTAACCAGAAAGCAAGTCTTTTAGAAAGAAATATCATGTATATGTTTCAAGCAAGCCCCCATCACATTTCTATGCAAGCACAGGGCCTTAGTTTAATATTTCACTTTTTAAAAGGCATTTTCTTGTTTGTCAAAAGCACCCTTTTACACGTGGGTTAATTCTTCTGGGATGTTACTTTCACAAATGCTTTCTCTCGCATCTAGATTCTGAACATTATTTATAGCCCTAGTCAATTTTTACAACACAGGAATCTGTCCAAGGCAAGGGTCCACTGAAACTGACATAAGCAAAGAGAGAGAGGGCTTCTTATGAAGGGTTTGCATGGGTTCTTTTGTTGAAAAAAGTAAAGCATTTTCCGTACGGCTTAGAGTGAAGTTCTCTGCTCTTTCAAAGATTTTGCCTTACACAACATGCCATTCAGTGAGGAATTTCCCCATTTGCTGGTGTACACCCTGAATATGGGTGAACAGGGATGTGTCTTACTGGAACCAAACTGGGTAATGCTGAAAAGATGAAAAGGGCATCAGTGCGCAGTCATTTTCTGGGATGCAGAACATTTTCTTTTTCAATGGGAGGTTTTGAGCTGATAGCATAGCAGTGCTGCCTTTGAATCCTTTTCTTTGGTGCACATGAAGAACAACCTGGCAGCCATTCTCTGGGTGTTCCAAGTTCCATCTCGCCCCATATGTTCCTGGCAAAGACAGCGCAGTCATTATTTTGTTGACTGCAACAATCAGTTTTGGTGCAAGACAATGGTGCTCAAAAGAGCCAGCGCAGCCATTCTGCTGGTAACTGCTGAAAATGCAGTTTGGGGATGTAGGGGGGGTTCTGCTGGGCTGATAAATGTACCCCACACTCCAATGAAGAAGAAAAGCCAAGCGGTTCATCACAGCCGGTGAGTCGAAAGGGAAAACGATAAGAACCGGGCTATGCTGAGGGAGGATCGCAACAGGGGCACATTTAAACCAAATTCAATGAAGTGTGTAAAGAACTGTAACAAGTATTGAAGGGGAGATCAGCTGCAGAGGGAAACCGGCACCACGTAGGTGCTAACTCGAGAGACTCTGATCGAGCCCCATATGAGAGAAACTCCAGATACCAGAAGGCCATAGGAGAGGCAGCGGAATAGGTCAAAGGGGTCATACTGAGGGTCAAGCAAAATCCCCGTACAATCAAAAGACTTTGATCTACAAACTAAGTTAAAAAAATGGAAGTGAATCCTGCAGTGAGAAGAAACAAGGGAAGTGAATTCCAAGAGGGGCAAAGTCTAAAGTCCCAAAAAACAGTGTGTTTGGAACTGTATAAAAGACATTAAGATTTGTGGAATATGATACAAGAAGGGTCAGCGCCCAGAAGAGGGGGAACCAGGGGTGAGCCATCACCCTACGGGAACTGTGATAAACAATTGAGAAGGGTCAGCGCCCAGAAGAGGGGGACCGAGGGGTGAACCCATCACCCAGCGAACATTGGAAACAAACTTTTCATTTGTTAAAGGAACTTTTGTTCTGTTATTTGAACTCATCAGGTCAATGAAGGCAATGATTACTACAGATTTAGTTTTGATTCCCCCTTCGGGGTGTTACATACGATTAGCCCCCGAAATATGGCTTAGCATGGAAGTTCAGGATAGACGTCTTAGCGGGTGTCATTGATCCCGACTTCCGAGGAGACATGAAGGTTCTCTTACAGAATCATAGCGAAGTCCCTTTTGAGGTAGATCGGGGAGACCAAATTGCACAGGGAATTTTGGAGAGAGCTCTGTTCCCTCAATTCCAAGAAAGTGAACCAGATGAAACAGACAGAGGTAACTTAGGCTTTAGAGAAGCTGATAAATCCGCTACCATCGAAGAAAGGTAAGTAGAGGAACCCACCATCTATCCCGACTTAGGGGCTGATTCATGGAATTATTTGCGCTGAAAAACGGGGATTTGTGCGCCATTCTGCCCGCCATTCTGTCCAAATCCCCATTTGTTAAACAAGGATTTGCGGTCAGAATGGCGCACAAATCCCTGTTTTTCGGCGCAAATAATTCAATGAATCAGCCCCCTAGTCTTTGCTCAGCGAAATGACCCAGCCCTCACTGAAGCTTTTTTACAAGCAATTCCTGAAGAAAAAAACCAAGAGAAGGGAAGTCCCTTTTTCTTCTTAAAACTAGGGATACTTTACAGAAAAGAAACCTACCCTGAAGGGTTAATAAAAACTCAACTGGTAATACCCAAAAAAAAAAAAATAAGGTTTTGCTATAGATCGCACATCCCCACCGCACGGGAGGGCATTTGGGTCAAGCTAAAACCCAGGTGCATATTGGAGGAAAGTTTTACTGGCCGACATCAAAACTTTCATAAAAACATGCGAGATATGTCAAAAGACCAACCCGCACGTTCCATTACCTGCCCCTCTAAACCCGTTACCAATTATAGAAGTCCCCTTTTCACGAATTGGCATGGACATAATAGGACCTCTGGAAACATCTAAATTGGGCAACAAGTATGTCCTGGTGATCGTGGATTGTGCGACCTGATAACTTGAGGCATTCCCAATGCAAAATAATACTATTCAGCAAATCCTGAAACATCCTCTACCATATTTCTCTAGGGTTGGTTTTCCCAACGAAATACTAACAGATCAGGGTTCAAATTTTATGAGTAAGCTTATGGCCAAAGTGAAAGAGCTACTCCATATTACCACCCTGCAAACTTCTGTGTACCATCCCCAAACCGATGATCTAGTAGAAAGGGTCAATAAGACCTTGAAACTAATTCTATGAAAATTGGTAGACAAGTACGGGAAGGACTGGGACCGAATGATCCCATGGACATTATTTGCAGTGAGAAAAACTCCCCAAGCTTCCACAGGTTTTTCTCCCTTTGAGCTACTCTATGGAAGAGAACGCAGAGATATTCTGGACATGCTCCAGGAAACCTGGGAAGAACTTTAGGAGGCCCCCATTCCAATATCCCAAACTACCACGAGAATGCGAGAACACATGCAATTAGTCTGGTACTTAGTTTGTACTCACATGGGAAAGACCCAAAGCCAGCAAAAGGCCAGTTATGACAGAAAAGTAAATTTAAGATCTTTTTATATCAGATAGAAAGTACTAGTACTCTTACCCACCTCAGAAAACAAACTTGTCTCCAAGTGACACGTGACCTTATGAGATAATAGCAAGAACGGGAACGTGCATGTATAAAATTGCCCAGCCAGACCGAAAACAGAAAGTCTACTTATATCACATTAACCTCCTAAAAGAGTGGAAGGAAAACCTGTCAGCCACCCATGCCAAAGTTCTAGCCTGTGAAGGTGGTCATTCCCCAAAAATACAAACTCCAAAAACTCAGAATAAATGGACGCACCCCAGAAGGGAATGAGACCAGGAGAAATATTGTGAGTCAAACAAAGTATGCATTATATAATAGTAAAGTGAGGCATGCAGAGGACTCTGCTGTTCCGAGTGCGCTCTGCCAACAATACAGAAACATGACATTTTAACCACAGTACACGTCATTGATGACGATTTCTATATGTGTTACATGGTGCCACTTCATTGGCTCGTTCAGCGAATACATTATACACTATATGGCACCGGTGCTGCTCGATTGGCTGGTGCTGAACTTGTTGCTTCTTGTGGCATGTGAGTCAGCTAGGCCCATCTGGGAGGGGTGAAGGTCAGGCTGAGTCCACACCGTCGACAGTCTAACTAATCTAAACTACACAGTAATTACTGACATGCAGAGATTGAAATAAGACATAAAGCTTAAGCGAAGAATGCAGGGTTCTATAAATTGTAGTAAAAGGTGCACATTCTTAACCTGGGCCTCAGTAGGGACAGGGACTCGGTGGTCAAAGTGCCTTATCTAAACGTGTTGTTCTGAGATTCATTTGCCTGGTGCCTCGTGGTTCGAGCAAGAGGACTGATAAGTGGTCGTTTTTGGGAGAAGATATGATTGCGCAGGATTAGTTATATGGGGGCAATCTGGGGTGGGACGTATGGGGAAGGGTCCCACCAACTGCTACATGAAAGGAACACAGTGGGGCGAAGGTTATTCAGGCAGTAATTCCTAAAGGTGGGGGGTTTGAAGGAGCTGGGGCATGTTTGTGGAGACGAATGGTTTTCACAAGCCAGGCTTCGGCACGGTCACACACAGGGCAATGATCTCAGAGGAAGAGAAGAAATACATTGGGCCTCATTACACGGATGTGTAATCCTGCATTTTACAGGAGTTAAAAACCAACTCGCAAAGGGACCCAGAGAGCTAATTACAGTACCGCAATTTGCGCTGCCTTAAGTAGCGCCTTCGCCATTCCCATTATGCCCTATGGGGAAAAATTGGGAATGTGGAAGGGCAATGGTGGAAGGGGGAATTACCGCCCCGCCAACCTTGGAATGGGGCGGTAATTCCCCTTTCCGCCAAGGCGGTGCCGGTATTTTACCGGCATGAACCATGGCGCTAATAGCGCCATGGTTCTCTGCCATCCGTGTAATGAGGCCCATTGTCAGCTTGCAACAATTGTCACCCAAACTTTCGTGAGAACAGGACAGCTGCGGCGCAGACAGGGGAGAAGGAGGTGGGGGTGCTTGGGTGAACTGTGCGCAGCGCTTGAAGAAGGGAGAGAGGGCTTATTAGGAATCATAGTGCAGCCTAACAAAAGAAGATGCAAGGGCTCTCAAATGTTTCCGTTCTTCTACCTCTAACACTGCTTCATTGTAACGCTCACCTGATTCCCACGGAGGTGCAGGTCTGGCTTTGAGTGCTGATGCTTCTTCAATGGTGAAGCGCAGGACTCTGAAGATGGACAGGAAGGGCCCTCTACTCTGGCTTCTCCGGCTCGCAGGAATATTCCCCTGTGCGTGAAAAGGGAGTATTACCTACTGACTGAGTTATGATCAAGCCTCCCACTCTCTTCCAACCCTCCACGATACCCTTCCACGATTCCCCGTGAAGTCTCACCTTAGGGTCAGGAAGGATGAGCTCTCCATCCTGCTTCTGATGCAGGGGCGCGTTGAAACCCAGTTACTTCACTGGATTGAGGATTGATGGGAGTTCAGGTAAGCTTGACTATTCAGGTAAGGCTCTGTAAAAGTTCTGTTGCAAATTCAAAAGTCCAAGCTTAATAATAATGTTCATTGTCTTTTTGCAGCAAGCGCTAATCTTTATGTCCTTTTTTCCCCTTAGGGGCCGGGGTTCGGAATGCCGGAGATATGGCACCGACCCGAAGTGAAACGTGCAGTTCCAGTTCCAGTAAATGGCAGGTTAGTTCTGGATGAGCGCTCGGGAACTGACTTTGCATACGCTCATTCAATGTCTTTGTCTTTTTTCCCCATAGGGGCCGGGGTCCGGAAAATGCCTGGAAGCGGCAAGACCCGAAATGAAATGAGGTAAGTCTTATTCCCTTCCTTCTCTCACCTCTTATTCTTGTCTTTTTCTCTAGGCTCTGGGAAGTGGCTGTGTATCCGGATGATCACTGCTGAAGATGGAGGAACCCAGGAAAGGTGAGTGAAATGCAGCGCTGCAGCGATCGTAACGAAATGCTTTTAAAAAATAATGTCTTCCCTTTCAGGATCGTCGGTGATGTCTCCGTGGTGCAGATTTAACTGGTAAGGTCTCTTGTCTCCCTTTGCAGGTGACCCAGGATGCTGACAGGCGTGGCTGAAGTCCAGAAGCAGGAGCTGACACGGTGAGCGTCCAGCTGCGAGGAGCAGAACAAAGCGAAGCGTGAGTTGCTGATCGGGTGTGGTTTAAATAGCTTTGGAAGAAGTCCCAAGTGTGTATCCTTCCTCCGATCAGGTATGTATCCTTCCCCGACCACACCCGGGTGGAAAGTAGTCCCACAGGTAAAGTAGTTCCATTCAGGCCTCAAGAGGGCCTGGATGTGGCAGCATGGTCTGCATCAGGTAAGTGCACATGAAAACACTTGCACACATGTCTAGCTTTATGAGCCTGGCGCCTAAGGCGCCAGGACAGAGGTCCAACATGAGCCTGGTGCCTAAGGCGCCAGGACTGCGTCCAAAGGGCCCCAGCTTGGGCCCGCTGGCATTCCCCTGGGGGAAATGATGCCTGCCTCTGGGGTCGCTGGGTCGGACCTGGCTCCTTGGAGGTAGGCATCATGACAGTACCCCCCCTCAAGGCCCCTCCCAAGGTTCTTCCCTCTGGGGGTTTGGGCTTGTTCGGAAATCTCCGGTGAAACCTTTGTACTAATCGAGGTGCGTGGACATGGTTACTAGGCTCCCACGATCTCTCTTGAGGTCCATATCCCTTCCAGTCAACAAGATAGAAGAGTTTCGACTTTACCACCTTGGAGTCTAAAATGTCTTTAACTTCGAATTCTAATTCCCCTTCAATTTGAACTGGATCTGGAGGCTTGGACAATCGGGTTCCTGGTTGTACTGGCTTCAAAAGTGATGCATGAAAAACTGGATGAATACGCATGTTGGACGGTAGATCCAGTTTAAAGGCCACTGGGTTGATTATAGCTTTGATGGGATAAGGTCCTATGAATCTGGGATTGAAGGTTTGCGGGCCCTTGAGGGGTAAATGTTTTGTTGCTAGCCATACCTGGTCTCCTACTTGGTAAGGAGGAATTTTACTTCGGTGCAAATCAGTGTTTTCTTTATACTTTTTCTTGGCTTGCTGTAAATGAGTTGCAGCTTCTTTGAAGGCTCGGGTTATTGTGGAATGCAGATGATTTACTGCGGGCATTTCCAGGGTCAGAGGTGGATCTAGGTCAGAGGTCCGAGGATGGTGACCATACAAAGTATAAAAGGGGGTTTGTCCGGTTCCAGAATGCACTGAATTGTTGTATGCATATTCTGCGATCCAAAGGATGTCTTTCCAATTTAACTCGGATTGGTGTAACATGCACCGAAGATATTGCTCGAGAGTCTGATTGGTTCTCTCGGTTTGTCCGTCGGTCTGGGGGTGGTGGCTGGTGGATAACCGCACATCTATTTGTGCTAGTTGGCAACACTTCTTCCAAAAATGTGAGATAAATTGACTTCCACGAACCGAGACTAATATGGAAGGGAAACCATGTATGCAAACTATATTCTCAAGGAATTCCTTGGCCAAGGTGGAAGCTGAAGGCAAACCCTTTAAAGGGATAAAGTGTGCCATTTTGGAGAATAGGTCCACAATTACAAGGATTGTGTTGTAACCAGCACAAGGAGGCAGATCTGTTATAAAGTCCATTGACAGGGTGTGCCATGGCGCCGGTGGAATATCCAAGGGTTGAAGTAGGCCGGCTGGCCTTTTCTTTTGAGCCTTGTTTTGGGCGCAAATTCCACAAGACAGTACAAAAGACTTTATGTCTTTTCTCCAAGAAGGCCACCAGAAGTGGCGTTTGATTTTTTCCTCCGTTTTAGCGATACCAGGGTGTCCTTCCATTAAAGATTCATGATGATGGGCAATAACAAGTTCTTGCAATTCTTTACTTGGCAGAAACAACCGCTCCTGGAAGTAGGGTAAGTCATCCTTAACGGTGTAATGAGGACCCTTTTGACTCCATTCCAGTACGGTTGAAGAGTCTAGAAGTTGTTTTACTTGCGTTTGGATGTCCTCAATAGTTTGCAATGAAGTTAAGCCTAAGATTCTCTGCTCAGGTATGATGGGCACAGGTTCTAAGCTCGAATTAGGTTCATCCATGCCAATCCGGGATAAGGCGTCCGCTTTTCCATTCTTGCAGCCAGGGCGATAGGTAATTACAAAATCAAATTCCGCAAAGAATAGAGCCCATCAGAGTTGTCGTGAAGATTGAGCTTTGGCCGTTTTTAAATACTGTAAGTTTCTGTGGTCCGTAATTACGGTGATGGTGTGTCTTGCCCCGAGAAGGTAGTGACGCCAAGCCTTGAAAGCAGATTTAATGGCCAGTAACTCTTTATCGGTGATTGCGTAGTTGATTTCAGGAGGAGAACATTTTCTGGACCAAAAGGCCACTGGGTGTAGTTGGTTAGTTTTTGGGTCTCTTTGCGACAGGACAGCTCCCATGGCCGAACTGGATGCATCGCTTTCCACTATGTACGGGAGATCTGGGTGCGGGTGCTTCAATACAGGTGCAGAGGTGAATTTGGTTTTCAGGTCCTGAAAGGCTTGTTCGGCCTCAAGAGTCCATTCGAAGCGTTTGTTTTTCTTTAGGAGAGCGGTGATGGGTTGGACTGTTCGGGAAAATTTCTTCGATAGAAATTGGCAAAGCCGAGCATGCTCTGAACTCCCTTCACCGAGCTTGGAGATGGCCATTTGAGGATGGCGTCCACCTTTCTCGAGTCCATTCGGACTCCGTGAGGTGTCAGGATGAATCCGAGAAACTCAACTTCTGTGGTATGAAAAATGCATTTTTCGAGTTTTGCAAATAATCTGTGCTGGCGCAGTTTCTCAAGAACTGCCCTAACATGTTTTCTGTGCTCAGATTCTGAAGAAGAGTACACCAGGATGTCGTCAATGTAAACAATGACACAGACATCGATAAGTTCCCGAAGAACATCATTCATAAAGTAGTGAAAGGCGGCAGGTGCATTGCACAAACCGAAGGGCATCACCTGATATTCGAAGAGCCCAAACTTGGTGTGGAATGCAGTCTTCCATTCGTCGCCTTCTTTTATGCGCACCAGGTGATAAGCTCCTCAGAGATCTAACTTGGTGTACACACAAGCGTCTTTCCCCTGGTCGATAAGCTCAGGGATCAAGGGCAGAGGATAATGATTCTTAATCGTTATTTGATTTAGGGCGCGATAGTCTATACACGTTCTAAGGTCGCCTTCTTTTTTCGGCACGAAGAACAGAGCTGAAGAGACAGGAGACTTGGACGGGCGAATAAAACCATTGGCTAGGTACTGATCTAAATACTGACGCAAATGCAGGTTCTCAGGTTCCGTAAGAGCATAAATCCTACTACAAGGTAGTTGAGCATTGGGTACCAGATCGATTTGGCAATCATAAAACCGATGGGGAGGTAACGTGTTAGCCTGTTCTTTCTGAAAAACGTCTTGGAATTCTTGGTATTCTGACGGTAGCTGTACAGGGGTGGAAGTTGCTGAGGCTAGACCCATAGCTGGATTTCTTGGATAACAAGTTGGTTCACAATCAGGAAAACGTATCTTCTTTGCTCGCCAGTCAATTCTGGGATTATGTGTTTCTAACCAAGGAATTCCAAGAATTACTTGAAATTGTGGGGCCTTGATCACATCAAACACGATTGCTTCCCGATGTCCATCCTGACCCACCAGTGTCACTTCAACAGTGGAATGCATTACAGGCCCTGAGGCTATTTCGGTTCCATCTACTGTAGTAATGACATCTTGGGTTACTTTCGGGCGGAGAGGAAGCTTAATCCTGGAAGCCAATTCACGGTCTATGTAATTTCCAATAGCTCTACTGTCGATGTATGCTTTTATAGCATGCAACTGCTGAGGCTGTTTTGGGTCCACGAGCACTATTGGCATGACAAAATGCGAGGTCAAAGAGTTAGTTTTCAAGCTCGGCAAGCGGACCCCTACGCTTGCCGGGCTAGGTCGTTTCCCGAATCAGGTGTCACTAATTCGTTATCAGTAGCTCCAACCACCTTCTTAAGCGGTTTAACTGGACAATTTCGAAGAAAGTGACCGGAAGTCCCGCAATACAGACAAAGTTGCATTTGCCGCCTTCTCTCTCGTTCTTTCTGCGTTAATGGTCCTTTAACACCACCGATTTGCATAGGTTCAGATACGTCGGTACTCTTGGAGTTAGCGTGGGTTTTGATCGGTGCTCGGTTTTCATACTTGAACCGATCTGCTTTTCTATTTTGAAGTCTGTGATCAAGTTGAACCACCAAGTCAATGTAGTCTGCGCAGACCTGGGGTGGGTTTACTATCCGAGCTAGAACATCCTTAAGCTCCCCGCGCAGGCCTCGATGAAACAATGTGATCATTTTGCTTTCTGGCCATCCAGTTTCCACAACCAGTCTGTTAAAGGTGGCTATGTAGGACAGAAGATCCTGATTACTTTGTCGTAAGGATAGCAGTTCGTTATCAAGGGCCTGTCCTTGAGAGTGTCGAGCGAACAATCTTTCCATGCTGGCCTGGAAGCCCTGAAAATTCTGGAGAATGGGATCATCCTGATTTACCAATGGAATAGACCAATCGGCAGCACTACCACTGAGGTAAGATAGTATAAAGGCTACCTTGGTCTGGTCGTTAGGGAAGGCTCCGGGTCTGCATAGAAAGTGTAAACGACATTGGTTCATAAAGACGGCATATTTCTTGGGATCCCCCGCAAAACGTTCAGGCGGGGCCAAAGGCATGTGTCCAGGTAGATTAATTTGTACCGGGTTACTCAAACCCATTGATGTGGAAATGTCTCCGGAATTAGGTAAAGGAGTGTGCCCTGCCTGGGCCTGTAATAACCTTTTGGCTATGTCATCTGTTCTTTCCTTGGATAAGATCAGTTCTCTTTTGAGAGCGTTAGTCTCCTGGCGGGCTGAGTGCACCTCTGCCCGTAATTCCCCCCAAAATTGTCACATCCAAATAAATAAGAAACTTGATTTCATACAGTATGATTATATTGATTGCATTCAGAAGCTGGGATGGCTTAAACCATGTTTGAAGTGATATCGGAAATGATACACACAACATTTGAATAATCATAAATAATTTTGAACTTAGTTAATAGCAGCGTGGACCTCAATGTTATTGTTTTCAGTTTAATGCCATTAAATCCCATTAAATACTGGTTCTCTAGCTATATGTATTTTAGTTTGGAGATCACTCTTGACTGTACATAGCCTTCAGGCTTTCTCTCCAACACAGCATTGGTGGACAGGGTAGGAGAGCATAATTCATTCCCCCACATAGAATGGCTGAAAACCAAACTCTCCGTTAACTCCTGAACAGACCCATCGTTATCAGAGGCACATCGATTTTGACCCAACAGGGTCTAATCAAGGTGCAGCCCAGACAACGTGCTGTGAGAACTTGTTAAAATTAAAATTGAAAAGTTTTAGAACCGAGCTAAACAAGCATTTTCTTTGTGAATATTTAAAGGAAGATACTATTCCAGCTGGGTTGATTGTTCGTAACAAACCTTGCCTTTTCATAACAGACAAAGAATATACGACAACATTCAGCCATATTGCGATCAAATGCAGTCGGGACCTCATGGTCCTGACCATCATGACTGCCCAAAGACTGATTGCTGAGATTCAGAAAGAACTAGACCCAGAAGAAAAAAAGTTTCTGGAAAACACAGCCATCACGGATGCTCGTGATCAACTTAAAGAAACAAATACACTTTTTGATGATTTCAAAACAGCGAAAATCAAAAAAAGGACAAAAAACTAAACAAAGACATCCATGATTTTAAACTAGAAAACGTTTTTCCTTACACAACGGATGAGTTTATAGACGCTGCTAAAAAACAGTCAACATCACAACAAAAAAATAAAGGGAGACACTGTTGGGTGTCATTTTTGAACTCTAGCAGAAGTAGTTCAGACGATCAATCACAATATAATCAGCACCAACCATTTGGGAATTACCCACCTCTGCCTTCTTTTTTAGGCAGAGGAGGGCAAGGAGGCCCGTTCTGAGGCCAACCATTGTTCCCACCATATGCCCACTATGATGCCAATCTTGGGGCAGGAGGCACCCGACCAGATAACCATTTGTGAAACAAGATGCCAATTTTTAACCTGGTGAACCTTGAGTTGACAGCCCCCAGAATTTCAGTTCTTTCAAAAGGGTTGTCATTCGTACCCACGCAACACACGGACTGGTTTGAAACCGAAATGGAAATTTGCAGTTTCCTTAGAATTGTTCGTCTCAAAGTCTTTTTTCATGATTTTCCCGATGGGGAACCAGATTTAGATACTGGCCTATGTGTACCTTTGACCTTCAGACCACAAGACAATGAGATCCCTAAAGAGATTGTGACATTTGAGAAATGCATTCTGAGAGATTTTGAAAAACTCAAAACTAAAGAGAAACCCCTCAAACACAATCTCTCTTTGAATGAACATAAAGCTCTAATTGAATTATCTAAAAACTCATCTATTGTAATCAAACCGGCCGACAAGGGTGGGCACATAGTCATCACGACAAGTGCCCAGTACTTAGACATGATGAATGAATTGTTACAAGATCAAGAAAGTTACAGGGAAAAAAAGGACCAATCAAATGAAATCAGATTGGAGATAGAAAGTGCAGTACAATATGCCCGTGACCGTGATTGGATCATGGACAAAGAAACAAAATATCTTATCTTACTACAAGTCAAGGCTGTACTCCGACAATGTATGCACTTCCAAAAATACATAAGAAATTCTGAAACACCACCAGGGAGACCCATAGTCTCAGGCTGTGGATCCGTGCTTGAGCCCCTATGTAAATTAAACATCTTTTTGAAACCCTTAAGTGTACGTACCGAAACCTACCTAAGCGACACAACTCATACAATTCAAACTTTTGAGTATCATATTTTTGACCAAAGTACTCAAAGACTAGTAACAATGCATATTAAATCTTTATATACTAGCATACCCCAAGATCAGGCAATTAGCTGCATGCGTGATTTACTCAGTTTGACCTACAGGAACGTGTCCCACACAATTTCATCTTGGAACTTATGACTTTGGCATTGTGTAAAAGTTATTTTGAATTTAATGGCCAATTTTACCTGCAGACCAAAGGAACCACGATGGGGGCAGTATTTGCCCCTAGTCTAGCGATCCTTTACATGTCTAACTTTGAATCACAAAATATCTTATCTGACAGAAACCCTTACAGAAACTGTATAGTAAATTGGAAACATTACGTAGACAATATCATTTTCATTTGGAACGGTCAAGAGGCAGAACTGGAGTTATTCTTAATTTGACTAAACAACATTGACAGGAACATTCAATTCACAATGGAGTTCAGTGGTAAAGAGATTGCCTTTTTGGACCTCATAATAAAACATGAAGCAGGCAAACATAAATGTTGCCTGTATCAGAAAACCAGTGCAAGAAATAACTTGTTGCGCTACTCCAGTAATCATCTGCGTCACCTTTGGGAAAATTTGCCATGCGGTCAATTTCTTTGGATCAGAAGAAATTGTACCGATTTATGCCATTTTTTTAATCAATCTGACGATCTGGGCCGCACGACTGATTGGAGATATTGGAGTTTACATGCGTCTCCCTGTTACTATCTCGTGAGGGGACAAGTGGTGGTCTTGGCTGTGTGCGCAGTTGAAACAATGCTAGGGGCAGGCAATACACCCAATTTTTCTTAAGGGTGTGACATCATTTTGACAGCCTACTTTTAAGGAGCCCGTTTTTTATTTCAACAATCCCATTCGCTTTCAGGTGGTAAATAGAACATATTTGTGTTTTATTCCTAGTAGGAACGTCACTTCTTTGAATACGTCGTTCACAAATGCCCCATTGTGGAAAAACCTCTCTTACTAAAAACTTTGCTGCACATTTCACATCTGGGTGGGCGCAGCGTCCTACCTCCACCCAGCGTGAAAAGGGGCAGACCACCACAATGAGATATCTTGCTCCATTGCACCTTTCCCCCATGTCTGCATAATCAATATGCAATTCATTGATGGGTCCGATGTGGTAGGGCAATGTTCCTCGCAACATCCTCAAAGTCATTCCAGAGTTGTATGTCTGACATGTTGTGCATTCAATAGTTAATTTTGCTATGTGTTCCTGCAGTTGAGGGACAAACCAATCTTCCTGTATATTTGCTGCTATGTGTTGTTTTGCTGTATGTGCTGCGAAGTGCAACTGTTGAAATGCAGCTTGTAAAAGCTATTAGGGCATCACTACTTTTCCTGTGCTGTCTTGGCGCCACAATATATCTGCCGCAGACTGTGTGCACCCCTCTTCGACCACAGCTCTTGTTCTTTGATTGGGGTTCTTTTCTGTAAATCTATTATTTGTGAAATTGGCATCGAATTGTATCCCAATTCTTTCTCCTCCTGCACACTTCTTTTCAATATACACTCTGCTATTTGGTGTTTTATGAAAATATGCTGCGTCTTTTGCAGCGGTTTCTGCCGCCACGTTTCCAAGTGATATGACGTCACTGTTATTGGTATGGGCCTGGCACTTCACTAAAGCCACTACTGATGGCTCTGCTAAGGCTTGTATGAGTTCTTTCAAGACTTCTCAGTACTGAACTGGGGACCCATCTGCCCTACTGAAACCTCTTCTTCTTCACCTTGACAACCCACTGTGTACTGTTGTTGTCATATATGCCGAATCCGAATATATTGTCACTGTGCACCCTTTTGCTGCATGTAATGCTTCAATTAATGCTACAATTTCTGCCGCGTGTGCTGAAAAATGCATTGGTAACCTTTTCTGTACAAGTGTCTCATACTCTCCGTCTTCCAATCTCACAACTGCTGCTCCCATGTGTTTTTCCCCTGTCTCTCAACAAATTGAAGCTGCCATCCCCTTCATATGTGGCACAATCAAGATTTTGCATGTCTTCCACTGTGCATCGTTCTGTAATAAATGTAGCTGGGTTTCCCGTTTTGCAACGTACTATATGAATATTGGGGCTGGAGAGTATAATCTCGTATGCTGTAGCCCTTTGTGCTGTCAGTGTGGACTTGGATCTCTCGAGAATAGCAAATAAGGAGTGCTCAACGAACAGTGTCACCGAGCCTTCCATCACAATAGTGGCGCTTTTTTCAATTGCAAAGGCGGCGGCCACAAGAGCCTGTTCACAAGCGAAGTGTCCTTGCATCACAGCGTCGAGCGTGCCGCTGTAGTAAGCCAGACATTTGTGTCCTAATGATGTCTTTTGGGTCAAGACCGCTGTCATAAGAGTCCCAGCACAGTGTGAGAACAGGTAAAATTCCCGTTCATAGCCTGGGGTAGCTAGGACTGGGGCGGTGGAAATGAGCTCTTTCAATGTGTCAAAGGCAGTGTTTATTTCTTGTGTCCATATAATTGCGGAATTTTCTCGCTGTGCTTCTTTTAGTGCCTGTAACAAGGGCCTTGTGTATGATGCATTGTCTAGTATCCATGCTCGGCAATAATTACATATGCCTAGGAACTTCTGCATCTCTTTTACCATGCGAGGTGTAATAGTCGCACGCACTGCTACTGCTCTGTCTGGGAGTATCCGTTTGCCATCCTTTCATATCACTTGGCCTAAGTGCAACACTTCTGTTAAGCAGTACTGCAACCTTTCTCTGTGTACCTTGTACCCTTTTTGTGCCAATAAATTCAACAATGTCATTGAGTCTGCCCTACACTGTTCTTCACTCTCTCCACACACTAGAAGATCATCTACGTATTGTATCACTGTGGGACACCAACAAGTGAGACGCGGTATCCCCCTTCCTTTGACACATTTTCCCCCTCCTCTCACTTAGGACATTCTAAACAACTGCCCCCCCCTTTTCCAACACAATCACTTTCGCACAATACAAAGGACAACAGACTAACACCAGAGTCGTTTACCTGACATGTCCCAATACAAGGGTCAGGCAAAAGTCAGGCAATTGATCAGAATCGCACACACCCGACTGCCCTTTCCCTTCCCCACAGGGATAAAAGGTGAAGCCAGAGCGCACAGTACGAGCACAGCAGACAACACGACGAGACGGCTAATCAGGCGCAACAGTTCAAGCGAAGGAGAAAGGCAGCAGTAATCGGGAGGGTGGCAAGGAGAGAAGTGACCTTGCCCTTTTTGTCCCAGAACCGTGGAACCTTAGTGGAAAAGAGCCTAAGACTGCAACCAATAACACAGGTGTTTGCAGCAGATGTCAACGGTACACAGGGCAAGCCTACACCGATAACCAGGAGCGAGGGAAGCTCCCGCGACTGTGGTTCCGGCCTTGACTCCAATGATGAAGAAAAGCCAAGCCGCTCATCACAGCCGGTGAGTGGAAAGAGAAAATGATAAGAACCGGGCTGTATTGAGTGAGAATCGTCTACACGATTTATCGTCTATGTCTGTATCCATGAAAGGGTCTTGTAGTGCCCAGTGAGACCTAGGAAGGCTCTCACTTGGGTTTGAGTAGTAGGGGTGGCCCAGTTTTGCACAGCTTGTACTTTGATGGACAATGGCCTTATTTCACCTCCTCCTACCTCATGACCAAGGTAGACCACTTTGCTCTGACCAATTTGACATTTGCTTGCCTTTATGGTCGGATGGGCCTGCTGAAGAGCCTGCAAAACATGTCCTAGGTGATCAATATGTTCTTTTCATGTACAGCTGAACACTGCAATGTCATCCAAGTATGCCATGCAGCAGTCCTCCATCCCATTCAGAACTTGATTACCCATCCTTTGGAATGTAGCAGGTGCATTCTTTAGTCCAAAAGGCATAACCTTGAATTGGTAGAGGCCTGCTGGGGTTGAGAATGCAAAGAAATGAAAAGCGACAAAGCAACAAAATCGGGCAGGAGGAAGAGGAAAACAACAGGCAACAGATCGATTATAACAGGGAATACCCAGACAACGGTCAGGGGTTATGGAGAAGACGAAGAGAGGAACAAAATGAGCATCGGACTCATACTGAGTCTATCTCCAAAGCGCTAGAGCCGAAGAGAAAGGCAACGGAAACCCAATTGGCGAAAAGGACAGGGTCACCCCAGCGAAAGGTCCTTGGAAGTGGTTAACATCGAATTGAAACAAGAACTCCGAGAAATAGCAATGACTAAGGCCTGCCCTCGACCAGCCCAATGACACAACAGGTGGAGTGGAGTGGCCCGAAAATGAAAAATTTAGTTTGGGATCTTGGAATACGAGAGGCCACGCGCATTTAACAACAGTCGGAGATGTGAATCTGGGCCTCTATGACATAGTCTGCTTGCAAGAGACTTGGCTGATGGAGAAGCCCATGCTTCATGGGTTCACAGTGGAAATATCACCAGAAGTTAAGGGCCTCTTAGGCCGACATTGTCGGGCCTGTTAACGGCAATCAAAACGGGCCTGGGCCTGATGGAACCCAGAAAATGGAAAGAAGCATATGAAATGCTTGTGACTCTAACCACATGGTCGCAACGGTGCGCGAAGAAGCAAAGAGCCCAACGTAACCATCTAGCAATAATAAACTGCTACTGGAATCCACAACGCATGTCAACAGCAACCTTCTGCTCCAACATGGGAGCGGTGATAGACCAGCTGTATGAAGATTTCGACAAAATAGAAATCATTATATGTGGGGACTTCAATGCCAAATGTAACGAGGCATATGAAGCAAAGCCGAGTGAGGTGCAGTGGCCAGAGGGTACTGAAGCAACTAAGGACTGAGGGAAAGCATGGAAAGAAGTTACCAAATTGAGAAACATTCAAAACATAGCCTTGCTGTTCCCAGAACAAATCAACATTCCGACTTGGGAGAGAATGTCCTCAAAAGCGACTCTTGACTGTATATTTATAACGGAAGGTCTAATACCGAGCATTGAGAGTTTCAGAGTGCAAAGAACAAAACACAGTGACCACAATTTACTCTCTTGTACCTGGCAAGGAAAGAGACCTAAAAAATTGAACTATCACGTGGGTACTGAAGTAAACACTCAACAAACACGGCTCAGAATATCAGAAGCGGACATCCAGAAAATCAAGTTGTCTTGGGACCTGACAGCGGCTAGCAATTCGCCCAATAAGACCGCAGAAAGACCTAACTATTTACCTCTACTACTGGCTTATCAAAAGCCAGGGTTAAGAAAACCACCGAACTGGAACACTCAAAGCATGCCTACGACAAAGCAGTGGTCGAAAAAAGAAAAGTGGGGCAGAGATTGCGAAGAATAGCGAAGAAAACGAACATCAAAGAAGATTGGGAGAAATGGCTGCCCTTTACCAAAATGATGCGGAAGAGATGATGAGAAGAAAGCAAGTAAATTCTGGACGCTGATAAGAACCATGAACAGTGCAACAAGCGCGATACAGGGCAATGCAGTGCCAGAAGAAAAGTGGATATACTACTTAGCGACCAAATTTGAAGGACCGGAGATAAATACACCTGTGACGGAGTGCGACCCCAACTCAGCCTGGGTTGACGTAACAAGTCCTGAGGATATAGAAATGAAAATCAGGAAGCTAAAAACAGCCAGAGCACCCGGGCCGGATGGACTGTTGAATGTGGATCTAAAGCAGTTTCCGAAAGAATGGTCTGAAGTGATCAGCAAGATTTTCGTTGATTGTGGCAAAAAAAAACTGATTCCAGAAACATGGCTGAAAGCAGTCATATTTCCGGTGTACAAAAAAGGAAGCAGAGAGGACTCCCAGAGCTACAGGCCGATAGCATTACTGGATATTATAGGAAAAATATTCGCAACACTCCTGCTCGACCACTTCAGGAACTGGGAAAGAAATGCTCCATCCATAGACAACCTACAAACAGGCTTCCAGAGAAACGGAAGTACAGTATTCAACATCATGCTATTAAACATCTTAAAGGCAAAAGTGAAGGAAGGAGCGCCCAAAGTCTATTTGGCGTTCGTGGGCCTCTCGAAAGCCTTCGATAAGATCGATTGGAACAAACTATGGGCGAAATTACGCAGCTGGAACTGTCCTATAATGGTGCTAGAGCCAATAAAAGCTCTTCATTCCGAAACAAAGATAAGAGTGTAGCTAAACCAGCAAGGCACACTATCAGAAGAGATCAGGGTCAACAGAGTTGTCAAACAGGGATGCCCTCTGGCCCCAGCCCTATTTATCGCGTTCTTAGGTGATTACCAACATTCCGAAGAAAAAATTTGGGCCTTCCCTCCCAAAATCGGAAAAACCAGCATTACGAGACTACTGTACGCCGACGACGTTATCTTAATAGACCAGACAAAAATTGGGCTTCAACGCAAATTAAACAACCTGGTGAAGTACATGGAGGACAACCATCAAGAGATAAACAAAACGAAATCAAAAATCATGGTGAGCGAGAAGGCACTGAGAAAAGTAACTAAGCAGCTGAACTGGTTCCTCGATAATACCAAAATCAAAACAGTACAGAACATTAAATATCTTGGAGTCCAAATGGACAGTTCAGGAAGGGATATGGCAATGCAAGATCTGCTGTGGGATAAAGCCAAATGGCTAACATCGCAAACGAGAGCAGTAGACAACAAGTTTGGGAAGTTCTCATTAATCCCTGCGCTACATTTATACAAGACCAAAGTTGTCCCAGCACTGGTGTACGGAATGGAAGCCTCGCTGAATATCCCACGTCCACTCTGGAATAAATTGGAAGGGCTTGTTTGGAAAGCAGTCTTGGGATTGCCAAAGTCGACCCCCATGCCGGCCATCAGACGAGAACTGGGCTTAGTATCTCTAGCCTTGATGGTCGACCAAAGTGCATTGAGACTATATAGGAAAATCAGCATGACTGATACACTACCTGCATATCACATCATTATGGATGAAATCGAGATCGGAAAATGTGAAACCCTAAAAAAATGGGTAGACAACAGAAAGGATAAGCTAATAGAAATAGCCTATGCAGAAAAGGAGCTAAAGGAAAACCCTGACAGAATCAAACAGAAAATGGAAGAGATTGACTGGATCCAGACGATTGAAAAAGCGGCAGGGAACAAACTCTTAAATCATCTTCCTCTGACCTTTAACAAGAGGAAAAGTCCCCTAAACTATTGTGTCAAATTTCCTGAAAAAAAAGAAGAGAAATCTCTTCATGAAATCCAATTTCAATCTATTACTAACACAGGAAATCATAACCATCCGGGGATCGAAGAGTGAGAATGCCTGTCGCCTCGGCAAAAAGACAGCAGTGACTGACACCCAGAGACATTTTGTGATAGATTGTCCCAAAACCAAAAAAAAACGAAATTCTTATCTCCTGCCATTGACAACTAACCACTGGATGCTGCAAGAAGAAGAGCTGTGGAACAGACTAATCTCTGGAGAAACGACTAAATGGACAGTGGCCATGGTAAAATTAATAGAACTAGCATTTCAGCAAATCAACCAGTCATCGAGGTTGTCTAGTCCACAGTTGAACCAAAACAGTTGAACCAAAGCTCTGCTAATGGACAAAAGTGAGGAGGGAATTTCAGGATTAACCGCATAGACTTTAGAGAGGAGGGTGACAAGTAGAAACAAAATGTATTCGAAAGCTTGATTAAAAAAATTCAGGTTTCCCTGAATAAAATTCAATAAATAAAAAAAGAAAAAGAATGCAGTTTTCTCCTTGGCATGGTCTGTCAGTGCTCTTTTGCTAATAGCCTGTGGTCAGATCAAATGTACTGAGGTACTTGGCTGAACCAAGTCTATCCACCAGTTCATCTGTCCTTGGCAAAGGATGGGCATCAGTCTTAGTGACTGCATTTAGAGCTCTATAGTCCACACAGAATCTCAACTCCTTGGAGCCTGCCTTTGGTACTAGATCAACTGGACTAGACCATTGACTGGCAGAGGGCTCTATAACCCCGAAATCAAGCATCTTGTTGACCTCTCCTTTTATGTGGGATCTCACATGTTCTGACATTCTCTAACCTCTGCATTTCACAAGTAAACAGTCACCGGTGAGAATATCATGCTGGCCCCAAGGGGTCAAGCCTGGTGATAGTGAAAACAGGGAGGCAAACTGATTCAACAGACTTTTGCACTCCTCCTGTTGTCCAGAGGTCAGCTGAGAAGAGAGATTAACTCCTTCTATTTTCTCATCCAAAGGTTGGCCTCAGAGGAGGTCAGGTAGAGGTTCACTCTCCTCCTCCTCTTGAGCTGAAGCTAGAAGCAAAGCTTCCACTTCTGGTCTCGAGACATATGCCTTCAAACGGTTGACGTGAAAGACTCTGGGAGTCTCCTTAGGTCTGCCTAAATCCACCGAATAGTTCACCTCTCCAAGTTTGCCCACAACCTTGAAGCATCCTATCCATTTGTCCTGCAAGGCCCTCTGCCTTGTTGGCACCATAACAAATACAAGCTGGTCTTCAGTGAACTCAACCATGCTAGCCTTCTGGTCATGCCAATGTTTGACCAGAGCCTGACCTGCTTTTAAGTTATCACTTGCTTCTGCCATTATGTGTGACATTCTCCTCCCGAGACCTATCACATAGTCAGTCACTCTGACTGGCTTGGGGGAAGGAGCACTCTCCAACCCCTCCTTAATCAGGGACAATGGACCTCTAACTGGATGGCCATAGAGAAGTTCAAAGGGACTGTAACCAACTCCCTCCTGAGGGACTTCTCTATATGCAAAGAGAAGGCATGGTAGTAGAAGGTCCCACTTTCTTTTAAGGGGTTCTTCTAAAGCACCTATCATGCTCTTCATAGTACAATTAAACCTCTCTACCAGTCCATTTGACTGTGGATGGTAGGCTGTAGAGAACTTGTAAGTGACACCACAGTTTTTCCACATGGCTTGCATGTAGTGGGACATAAAGTTGGATCCCCTGTCGGATATCACTTCCTTAGGAAACCCTACTCTGGTAAAAATACCTAGTAGAGCCTTAGCCACAGCCTGAGCAGTAGCAGTTCTCATAGGTATAGCTTCTGAGTATCTTAAAGCATGGTCTACTACAACCCGGATAAACCTGTTTCCCTCAAGATGTGGGAGGGTCAAGAGGACCAACAATGTTGATGCACACCCTCTCAAAAGGAACTCCCACGACTTGGAGAGGCACCAGGGGTGCCACATTCTTGGCTCCACTCTTGCCAGAGGTTTGGCAAGTGTGACAGCTCCTACAGTATCTGTCAACTTCTGAACCCATTTTAAGCCAGTAGAAGAAGAGAGAGAGCCTTTTCCTTGGTTTTCTTGAAGCTCAAGTGACCAGCCAAAGGTATCTCGTGGGCTCACTGTAGGAACTGGAGTCTGTTGGCAAGGGGCACTACAATTCTTTTGCAGTCCCCAGGGATAGACTCAGTCATTCACTGTAGAAGAGGTCATCTTCCCAGCTTAACCTGTGCTTTCCAACTTCTTGCCCATCAAATTGGTTAGCAGCCTGTTGTCGAAGACCTTCAAGAGTAGGACACGCTCTCTGTCCTCTGCTGAAGTCTGCCCTGTTGGGTCCACCTTCTACCAGTAAAGACTGCAGCTCAGGATGGTCAACAGGGTCAAGATCTCCAACTAAGACAGTGTCTTCTTCCAGATCTGATCCTTCAAATCCTTCAGCAGGTGGAGGAGTTACAGGTGTGACTTTGGACAATCTTGGGGATGTCCTTGTTGGTAGCACAGGGGTGCTGTCTGACTTTTTCCTGGAGGTCTTGTGTTTCCCCTTTGCCTCTGTTTTCTTAGAAATAGCAGTGAGCAACTCCTGTGGAGTCATAGTTTCCTCTAACAACTCCTCTGGAGAGCCTCTCAAGGTTCTCTCCCTTGCAGACCTAGTGAGCTCCTGTTTCCTTTTACTGGGAGGCCTGGGGGTGCTTGACACAACTCCAAGAGTTTTCAGGTCATTACCCAGCAGGACTCTCCCAGGTACTTCACTCTGCACACTAACAGGTATTTTGACAGTCATATCATTACACTGGATGAGAGCTGGTAACTGGGGAAGCATTTGCACAGGGCCTCCAGCTAACTTGGTGAGGCATTTGGGTGCCTTAGCAACATCCTCCACCTTGAGAAATGATTCATCCACCATAGTTATGCTGGCTCCAGTGTCTCTAATGGGAGGGGTCTCCTGGCTATTCACAAGAACACTATCTTTATAATACTCTTTAGAATTATCTGGGATGGAATTATAGACATCTAAATTCTGTTGTTCCCACAAGCCCAGGGACACTAAAGAAACACTAGCTGAGACTCTCATGGGTTCATCAGCCAGTAGGTGAAAGTTTCCACTTGCCATAGGTACTTCTTCCTCTGGGGAGAAGGCTAAGGAGACAGTGTGGTTCCCTGAAGGTTTACCCTTGCATCTGGGATCCCCTTTCACATGGTCGGTTGACCCACAAACATAACATTTCCCAAATGTCTTGATGAGTGGGGGTTTGTTCTGACCTCCATCTGGTTTGGGTCCAGATGGTACACTAGTTGGTTTTCCCTTTGGTTTACCCTTATGTTGCTGTTTGTGGACCTCTTTTGGATTGGAGGTATTAGAATTCTCCTTGTTCTCCTTCTTTGGCTGCTTTCCCTCATCCTTCTTCTGAGTAGCCCCAGAATCCTTGTGAGTAGCCCTATTGCAACCCACAAGTCAGCAGCCTTAGCTAACTTCTATGAATCTATCTCCTTAGAATCAGCCAAGTGCTGTCTGAGCTCAGGAGAGCAGACATCAAAATAGACTCCAACATAACAAGATGTCTCATACCTTCATAAGTGTTCACTCTGTAACCCTTAATCCAACCATCTAAGTTTTTCAAACATTCACATACCCAGATAGCCCAAGGGGTACCATCATGCTTTTTGAGGGTCCTAAACCTCTTAAGGTACTGGGAAGGGGTCTTCACAAATCTAGCAATTAAAGCTAGCTTCACACACTCATAATCCATCCTATCCACCTCCCCCAAATCCATCACAACATCAGATGCAACAGTGGGTAGCCTAGAGAAGAGCCAGGAAAGCAATTGATTCCCTGTAAGACCTTGAATACCATGGTTATATTCAAACATTGCGTGCCAACCAATCCAAAATATCAAGCTTAACCTCATACATACCCACAATTTCTTTAGGCATACAGGGTCTCTTAGGACTGGAAGACCTAGAAGACTCTGGGAGAGAAGCATTTTCAAGAGATAACCCTTTCATTTCTAGTTCATGATTCAACTCCATTTCTCTGAGCTTAAGTTCTTGATGCTTTTGTTCAGTTTGAGCATTTAAACATTTGAATTCCAATTCAAGCCTCATTTTCTCTAGAGCAATGAATTCAGGAGTGAGTGAAGGACCTGTGGGGGGTCCCAGTGGACAAGGGTTGAGGTTGCTGAGCAGGCAAGGGAGCAGTGAGGCCTTCATTAGGAGACACATCTGCCTCTTCCAACTCATCGTTAACAGACACATTATCATCCTCAATACTTTCCAAATTTGCTGATGAGTCAGGTATTTCAGACCCACTCCCCAGACTTTGGTTCTTTAACAGCTTTTCAATCAATTCAGACTTTTTGCCTTTGCCAGAGAGATTCCTAGCTCTACACAGAGTGTTCAGATACTCCACAGTATAACTAAGGAGGGTCTCCTGACTGTAGTTTTCCATATCAGACATGATTAATATTGCTTTTTGCGTGATGTTAGCCTTGTGGTTAGTTGATCCAAGGTAATAGCAGCACTCTAAGTGTAATTACTATACTTGATCCTCACTGCTGTACACCAGTGTTAGGCAGAATTATATGCAGTACCCTTTGGGTACACCACACACAATTAAGACTATAAGTGACAGTACAAATACACCTTTGGTACAAACCTGTACTACACAGTAAAGTGGTAGCGATGGCTGAGCAGCCAGACGCATCTCAAGAGTAAGTGAGCAGTATCAAACAGTTACACAAAGGACAGCAATTACTATGATTCAAACACACACTGACTCAAGGTTTCTGAGTAAAAGAATATACATTTATTTACACATCAGTTGTATAACATTTCACTAAAGTAAAGCAGTTTAAAAATCACACCCTTAATACACCACACCACTCCCAATAAGTTCCAGACAAGTTAAGCTCACAAAATGAAGTGGGAGCAAAATGGCACTCCAGCAATTTAAAAGGGAGGGAAAGACAAAGTTAATAGAATTTGAACCACACCAACAGGTAAGTACTCAGGGCAATTGAGCAAGAGGAGCTACAGTGATAGAATCAGGTAAAAAAAAGGCTTAGGGCCAAAGTCAATAGGGCAAAAGGCGTTTGCTCAAGATTACACAGTTCAGGGTAGTTCGTGGTGAAGTTCGTGTCACGAGTTCCGGATGAAGTTGGTTGGTAGAAAAGTTAGTTCAAAGAGAAGAGAAGGACAAGCCCACGGATTGGAGAAAGATTTCACACACTTTCACCGCGGCTGAACGAAATGAACAACCGGATTTGCACAGTACCTTAAAACGGAGAAGAAGCTGTAGCTGAGGCGGATGTTCCTGGTAGTTCCTGCAGGCTCACGGTTCCTGAAGCGACTGTCAGATTGACAAGAAGTAGGAGGACTGGAGGGTCCTGCACTACCCAGGGAAGAAACCAGCAGCAAAGCAAAACAATGAATAAAAGGTGCGCTCCTTAAAACCCAAGCAGGGTCCGACCTTCCTGGCTATCCGGCCCACTGTAGCTCTGTACAGCGAATTCGACCAGAGGAGGGGTCCTGGCTTGAGGTTTGGGCTAACTGGTTGGTCCCACCAGCTCAAGGGATGAGGATTCCTGGAGGATCCTCTCTGTCGTCGGATTCTGAAGATTCGGACCTGCAGCAGGGCTTCACCGGGCGGTTCAGTCGTTGTAGGGGTCCTCTTCTGTCAGATCCTCATTGGTTCTTTTGTTCCAGTGGCGATTTTGCCTTTCCTGTCCCAGAGACCTGCTTTTTATGCAGTTTTCCCCCATTCACACATCCTGACTGTCAATCACACAGCAGGGTGGCTGTCCTGGCAAGGACAGTCACCCAGCCAATCAAACAGGAGTGCGACTTGGGTTACCAAGGGAACCCATAGGGACCTAAAACCCCTCCCTCACATCCTGCCTACCCAGACTTTCAGGTGCCTACAGGAGGGCTTCTGTGCAGAAGCCCACGAAAAGACGATGAACAAAGGAATCAAACCTGGTTTGGCGCATAGAGACGAACACGAGAAAGACATTTTCAAAAAGAAATGGCGACTAAACCCAGCCGGAACAATATTAAAAACAATATGGTCAAGCAGGTTTAAGTTCGAGGCTACCAAGATAGCCTAAAACAATACCATGTATATTTAAGAGAACCGGTGTAGGAAAAATATGGTAGTTACCGGTGCCACCAGCCAAGTCTTGATGAAAAGGGAGCGAAACAATGTTCCAAGAGAAACAGACAAAAAGGGGTAAAGATTCACCCTTTCCAATACTCCCTGTAAGATGGGGTGTACTGGGTCTGTGATTAAAGAGACTAAATAAAGTTAATGGAAACTTTATCTTTTCTGGGGGACAGTAGTCAGCCCCAGAAAATGGAGTCAGAGGTGGGAAGTCGAAAAGACAACCCTGTGTCACTGCACTGAAGGTGTTGTGTAACACACAGTAAAAAGATGATGCCTGAGGAGTAGGCGAGGCTCCTCAGCCCAAGATCACACAAATTGTAAAAACACACACAGCAAAACACAAAAGGCTCACACTCTTACCATTGAAAAAAAAGAAATCCTAGAAATCCAGCAAAGCTGCTGACGGACTCAGTAGGTAAGGGAAATTAGCCATTCTGGAGAATTCTACCTAACACTCCCTTTCTGGGTTTATCCTTAACCATGGCTACCTGTTTGGCCGGCCGGTAGCACAGACCACCATCCCACCATCCACCTGCAACGGTGCTCCTGTCATTAGCTCCTGCTGCACTATAACTCCTCTGGTTCTGGTGTGTTTCGTCCGCTGGTATCGCTTGCCTAACTGCACCACACCCCTTTCTGGACCAGGCTAAGGGCAGTCATCCCCAAAGTGTTATGACGCCATGTGCCCAGTAACCCGCGTTGATATTGCACAGCTCTCACCACTCCCACTGTCCATAGGCCAAATACCTTCACCCCTTACTCCAGGGAGACTTCTCCACCTGATCTGTACACCCTCATCTAGCAGGCGTGATCATGCAGGTGATCACCTCTGGCCCTGAGCCACCCTTATGCGCCTGTGTGCGGGGCACCATCCATCGGAGCAATATCTTTGATTTTTACTCTCCCTTGTTGTCCTTCAGCCCCTCCTGCCAATGCGCTGTCCAGCCGCCCAGAGTAGACAGTGCCCACAATATCTCTTCTCCCAAGGCGTGTAGCAGAAGTTAAGATTATGTGTGGCCAGGCTGGCTTCCCCTTTTAACTTTGCTGTGCTCTCAGGCCCTTCCTGACAGTCCGGCACATACTGCTGGCAGTTCCAAGCCTCCCACCCAATGCAGGCCAGCCCGCTGCAGTCTGTTTGAGCCCCCTTGCGCCACAACTCTGCAGTGTTGAGGATGATGTGTCTTAATTGGCTCGCCGGGTCCTGCAACATTGCTGCAGAAATGTCACTGCCGCTCCCCAGGCAGCAATAATATCAATTCCTGCCATGCTGCTTGTGCACCGGCTTTCACAGGAGCGCCCTTTGGCCACTCTGCCCCCTGCCAGCACTGCTTACCACCTTCCAACACCCACCGCCGTAGGCCCGGCACCCTTTCCTCCAGCTGCCTGCACTGCACAGTCATCTCATCCTTGCAGCCGGAGCAGACCTCTCTGTCCTGGAGTACCACTATGCCCCCTGTCTCTGTTTGCCCTTTGGTTGGGCCGCGGTTCAGCTGCCTCACCGGGGGTCAGCCGTTCCTGGTGCGGAACTCCTCCGAGCACCGCTTCTAAAGCTGCCTGTCCCAATCACTCCTCCTGCAGCAGAATTCCATTGGCGCCTTCGGTCTGGGGGCCCATTTCCTGCTCCGCCTTGCTGCCGGCATTGTGGCACCTTTCTACTGCTGTTAAGATAATGCATAGCCCGCTACACCACCGCCAGTGATTAGCTCCACCAGAGGCTTTCCCAGCCCCGATTTCTCCAGCAGAACTTCCCCGCTTCTCTCCCTCCCAGGGCGGGAGATTTGAAAGTATCTTACTTTTCTTCTGCGGCATCAGTGGAGGCCGTGCGGCTCCCTCTCCCCCAGGCGGGTGATTTATCTGTTACAGCGGCAGCTCCCCTCGCTGCGCTGCTTCTCTCCCCTGTGAGAAACCTGAGGGTATTCTCCCAAGCAGACCTCGAGAATTCCTTATTCAGGTGGCCAGGGAAGGGCTGGAGCTCTCAGATCCCATCCCTGGGGGCGGACGAGCGAGGTAGGATCACCTGGCTAGGGGAACCCAGGGTTATGCTCGGGGAAATGCCCCAGGTGAGACGTAGTATTACACCAGGGAGGAGGACGAAGTCCTTGAGGACTTTATAGGCTATTCCAAATTAAACCCCTTTTCCCACAGTCATTCTCCCTTATCAAAATCCAACAACCCCTCCTTGTCTGTGAAACCAATTAGGAACCTGAACAACATTACTGTGGGTAACTACATCTCCCAGAGACCCTATTTTCCGGGTACCTACCGAGTACTCCCAGTCATTCTTCTCCCCGTCCCTCTGATTATCATTTTACAAACTCCCAGTCGACTGTGACAAAAAACGATAGTTCCCACAATCCCTCCTACTCATTTCATAAACCCTACAAATACCAACCTCCCCAACTCACCACAAACCCTAGGACGAGAGATATACTTTCTTATGACACTTTTTCCCCATCCTGCCCAGCAGGATATTTTGAAACTCTACCCCCCACTTTTCCAACATGAACACTTTCCCATACCGTGAAAAACAACGGACTAACAACAGAGCTGTTTACCTGACACAAGGGTCAGGCAGAGTCAAGCAATTAATAATAACAACACACACCTGACAGCCCTTTCCTTTCCTCACAGGGATAAAAGGTGGCACACAAGAGCACACTACGAGCAAGGCAAACCACACAACGAGACAGCTATCCCAGGGCGGCAGTTTCGAGAGGAGGAGGAAAGCGGCACGAACCGAAAGGGTGACAAGTAGAGAAGCAAACTTTCCCTTTTTTTCGACCCTGACCCAAGAAGCCTCTGTGAAAGGAATCATAAGACCGAGAACAATAGCCAGCGTGTGATGCAGCAGATGTCAACGGTACACAGAGCCCTCCTACACTGATAAGCAGGGCCGGGAGAGACTCTTGCTACCATGGTACCATCCTTGACTCCAGAGACAAGAAAAGCCAAACGGTTCATCACAGCCGGTGAGTCGAAGGGAGGACCAATAAGAAACCGAACTGTGTTGAACGAAAGTTGCGAATGACAAAGTAAGGGGAAAACCAGCTGCAGAGGGGTCCAGCATCACGTGGGTGCTCACTCGATAGACTCTGGTTAATTCCCCTATTGTAGAAACTACCGATACCAGAAGACCCTAGGAGAACCGCCAGGAAAAGGTCAAAGTGGTCATACAGGGGTCTATCAAAAACCCCTGTACAGTCGAAAGTCTTTGACTGGCACGTAATTAGAAAGCTAAGGGAGACGAATCCCGCATAGTGAGAAAGGTGAAAGGAACTGTGTGTTTGGCAAGAGCGAACCCGACGGAGGGATACCGACAGAACGGGGCGAAGCATGATGCCCCAATGAACATTGTGTTGACAAGAGTGAACCCGACGGAGGGATGTCCACAGTTGATTGTTTAAAAAGACATTAAGACTTGTGAATGTGAAAGGAGAAATCTTTTTGGAATAAAAGCCGCAGTGATCCCGACGGAGGGGATCCAAGGGTGAAAAGCCATCATCCAACAGCTCGTGAGAGAAACAGGTGAAATCTTGTGAATGAAAGCCGTAATGAACCCGAATGAGGAAGGCTGCCATTCGAGAGGGATCTGAGCCCGGAAGAGGGGGATCCCGGGTGAAAAGCCATCACCCATCGTACATGCAGAAAGGAAATTTTTGTTTTATTATTTTGAACCCATCAGGTCCTTGGAGGCAGAAGACTTTTTGTAGAAAAGAGACTTAACCACCGAAGATCCTGATACCTGACAACTGTAGTCTCGTGCTGGGAAAGCTCGAGAACATGCTATGCTCAGGAGTCCTGCCTTGTCCTGTGCTTAAAACATGGGGAAGGGAAACCCCTGGCTATAACATCCTAACTTATCATTTGTGAACACATCTTTCTTTCTTGTGACCACTATGCCACATTCATTTTTTATTTAGTTGTTAGGATTGGCAATATGTTATTTTTTTTAGTACAGGCCCTTTTATTTGACAAGACGCCACTATGACTGCCTTATTATTATTTGATGGTTGTAGCTTGCTCCCATCTTAGATTTAGGTTTAGATTAGGCAATTTTCCAACCTACCTATAGAGTTTAATAAACATCCTTGAACTGTGATCACTTGTGTCTGTCTATACTGTTGCCACCATAATTTCCTTACACCCCCCTGGCGGGAGATTTATGAGTTTATTTTTTTTCTCCATGCGGCAAAGCTCGCGCCTCTCCATCTCCACCAGGTGGCGCATCTACATATGTCTGTGGTGTGGCAGTCCTGGCCACGTCGCTCCTTCACCCCCCCACCCCCCATGCAGGAATACTTCCATCAATGAAGGCGGCCGCGGCCCCTGTCGCGTCACTTCTCTACCTCGCCGGGTGGAAGATTTGAAAGTGTATTAATTTTCTTCTGCTGCGTCGGTGGAGTCTGCGCCGCTCCCTCTCCCACAGGCGTGAGATTTAATGCAGTCTCTGTGGCTATGGTCTTCCTTGCGCAACCTCTCTCCCTCCAGATGGGAGTTGCTCTTTCTTTCAACAGATGAGACAGGAGCCACGCATCCTTCTCACCCATGCATGCTGAGGCAGACGATGGAGGGCCTGGAAGGCAGATGCTGTTAGAGGTCCCCAGGGACCGATGGCTTGGCTCCCCCTTCAGGGTGCAACAAATAATTTTTTTTGGGTGCCAGGGTGGGAGGCAGGCAGCAGTGCACGGGCCTGTGGACGCTTGTTGCCATTTGTTAGGGGCCGGTCTGTACACCCCACATGGTTGTGAAGATACCCTGGGAGGCAGGGCGGCCCGATGGGCCCATCATGCAGCCAGCAGCATTTGGCTGCGATAACCACTTGCACACTGGTGGATGGCTGCAACTGCAGGGCAGCTCCTTTATTAACCTCTGTCACATGATAACCCATGTGACCTTGAACTGTGGCTCGGCAGTGCCCATTAATGGTGGCACTCAGTAGAAGGTCCTCATGGCCTCATTCCACCCACTCCTCAAAGACCATCATTAATGTCTATCCGAATGACACAGCCTTGGTTCAGGGCCCTCAGCTCAATCTCCTCCTTTTCGATAGGTCATCTCCTGTGCCTTATGAACTTCCTTCTCCCATCTCGCTACTCCTACTGGCACCTTTCTTGTCCCTCCATCACCTCCTTCTTCTGCCACCGGTCTGGCTTCTTCCTTCTCCTCTTTGGCTACTATGCCACCTCCTGCTACCACCGCTGCTCACTCTCAGGCCCCTCTACCACTTCCGCTGGGTGTACCTCAAGCCAGTACCCCACCACGGAAGACAAATGTGGCAACCTGCTGCACATCGCTACTCTCAAATCTCGCTCTGCTGTCAAACACTCCTCTGACATCTGCCACTGCCTGGAAGAACATGACCATGATGACCTCGCTCTCAACAAGACGTAGTCCACGGCTAGCTCTCTCACAAGTTATGACACTCTCCTCCCTGACGGCTGCAAGATCCTCTCCGACCCAAAAACCATTCGACCCGGAGGTGGAGTAGCTCTTATCTTTCCAGAGTGTGTCCCTGCTTCTGTCATTCCTATGAAGACCTATACCTCCTTTGAATGCCTGTCCTGCAGACTCTCTATCTCTCCGGGCCTCTCTCTGACTGTGGCCACCATCTACAGGCCACCTGGCCAGGTTGCCCTCTTCCTTTCAGAGTGGGCTAACCTCTCCTCTTCTCTCCTTGCCTCTACCTCTCAACTTTTCGTCCTTGGCGACCTCAACATCCACCTGGATGCTTTTAATCCCTCATTTGGGCTCTTCTGCAACCTCTGCAACACTCTCCCTCTCTCTATTCTACCCTCTAATTCAACATACTCTGCCGGACATACCTTGCATGATCTCATATCTCAGACATCCCTCTCTCTAACCCTCTCACCACTCCTCTTTCTTGGACTGACCATTTACTGCTTTCCTCTCACCTGAAACTCTCTGTGCCCCAGGCAAGGCCCACCCCAGCACTGCCACCTACCTTCTCGGTCATTCGGCCCATGAAATAAAATAGTATTTTATTTATATCGCGCTCATACACAAGTGTTTCAGAGCGCGACCGGGCAAAGGAAGGGGAAAAGGGGAGAACAAAAACAACGATTTTATTAGGCCCAGTGACATCAAGAGCGTGCAAGTGCATGGGAAAGGGAAAAGGGGGAAAGTGTGTGGAAGGGGAGAGAAGTGGAAAGTGTGGAACAGAAGAGAGAACTTAATAAATAATAATAAGTAAAATAAATAAATAAGGGCAATAAACAGTGGTACTGCACCCAGCAAGTGGTAAAGTGCTAGATTAGTCAGATAGGGTGTATCTGATAAGTGCAGAAGAAAAGGTGGGCGGGGGACTGTACGGATACAGATACAGACCGCAGTGCAAGGGGTGACCCGGAGGCAGTGCAGTAGGGAGGCAGGGTGAGCAGGTACCTGGGCCCAAAGAACAGAAGGTGGCCAGGTGCACAGTGCTGAAAGAGCAAGCAGATCAGCAGGAGAGAAGAGAGGCAAAGGCAGAAGCAAAGAGGACGGTCTTGAGCTGCTTCCAGAACCAGAGATGGTTCTCCTCAAGTTTCAAGTTGGCAGGGAGGCTGTTCCGAAAGGAGGCATCCAGCCGAAGACAGAGATCTACCCCCAGCTTGTTTCTTTAAAAAAAATGACTGACCCTGAGAGAGTTAGAAGAAGAGGAGTGAAGGACTTGAGAGGGGAGGTTTTTACGGAGGGATAGTTAAAGGTATTTTGGACCCAAGCCCCAGAAAGCCTTGTGGACAATGCAGAGGGTTTTAAATGTAATCCTTGCATCCACTTGGTGCCAATGAAGGAATTTCAGAGCTGGAGAGATACGATTGCAGGGCTTGAGGCCAAGGACAAGTCTTGTGGTCCTATTCTGGATTAGTTGTAAAGGGCAGAGAGTGGAGGCAGGAAGATTTAGAAAGAGGCTGTTACAGTAGTCCAACCTATAGAGAGCCAGAACTTGAGAGACAGTGAGCTTCTGGGGGAAGGAGAGGAAAGGCAGAGTACCTCTAAGGAGACGCAGTAAGAAGTTTGACTTTTTAGAAACATCAGAGATGTGTGCAGAGAAGGAAAGTGTGAAGTCAAAGATGACCACCATGAAGCGTGTGTCAGTGGATGCATTTGCCTCTACTTTTTCTGCTCCTCCTACTCCTGCAGCTGATTCACACCCTGACACAGCCCTCTTTAACCTGAATCTTTCTATCTCCAACACTCTGGACATCACTACATCTGTCATGAGAATCTGTCTGAAACCTATCTCCAAGTGCAACTCTTGACATGACTCCGATCTCACCGACCCTGAAACACAAGTGCAGGGTGGCTGAAAGGAAGTGGAAGGCCTTGGGCACATCTTCTGACAAACTGGCCTGCCGCCTGCTCCAAAAGCAATACAGACTCTATGTCTTGTCCAAGAAGAGAGCCCACATCCAAGCCTGTGTCTCTGCGACCTCTTGCAACACGACCAAACTGTTTACAATCTGCAAGGAGCTGGTCAATCCTTCTGCAATCTCCACCTCTCCTGTTCCCTCCCAGGCCCTCTCTATGGCTTCTCACTTCACCACTAAAACTCAGGACATACTATCCTCGCTCTCCTCTTCTTCTCCCTCTACCTCTCACGGCGCCCCTCCGGCCGCCACTCCCTCTCCTCTTCCTTTCTCCTCTTTCTCTCCAACAACACCTGGCAAGGTTTCTAGACACGTCTGATCTATGAAAGTGTCATCCAAACAGGTGCTCCCCTGCTCCACCAGAACCATCAAGGACGACATTGACACCCTTGCTCCAGCCTTGGCCGATTTCTGTAATCATTCTTTCACCACTGGATCTTTCCCCTTTCTCCTCAAGCACTCCCTTGTACACCCCCTCATCAAAAAACCTTCTGCCGATCCTATCTGTCTGGCAAACTATCTCCAGGACTCTATCACTCCTTTCCTGGGCAACCTCCTGAAAAAGCTGGTCATCTCCCAATTTACTCTCCACACTGAATCTGCTAGTTGTCTCCATGACTATCATTCTTGCTTCAAAGCAGCCAGAGGCACAAAAGCTGCTCTACTGAACACCTGTGAAGATCTGCTCACTAATCTGGACTGCATCCTTCCTTCTGTCCTCATACTCCTTGACCTTTCCTCTGCTTTTGACACGGTCAACCACTCCATCATGATCAAGCGACTCTGTGAGAACCTGGGCATCACCTCCTTCTTCTGGGACCGACCCTCCCAGGTCCAACTTGGGTCCATTCTCTTCACCATCTCTCTCTCCACATGTGATGCTCCCAGGGCTGTATCCTACATGGCCTCCTTGGCCCATCTGATCTCTACCTTCTCCTCTAACTTTCAGTGTTATGCGGATGACACTCAGATCCTTTTCCTGCTGCCCTCAGCCTCCTCTCCCACTCATTCCTGACTGTCTATCTGCCGTTCAGGATTGGTGCGCCTCCAACGACCTCTGCCTTAATGCCAGTAAGACGGAGATCCTTCTCATTGGGACCCCTGCTCCCACTTTCCCTCTTTCCCTCTGGCTGCCCTCCTTGGGCCCTCTTCCTTTGTCTTCCTGTGAGGCAAATACCTTGGTGTCATCTTCGACTCCACCCTCTCCTTCTCTCCGCACATCATGGACCTTGTCAAGAAGGCCCTCTACCAGCTGCACCTCCTCAGAGGTATTCATCTTTTTCTCACGTCCCCCTGGAAGCTCACTGTCTCTAGAGCCCTGATTCTCTCTAGGCTGGACTACTGCAACAGCTTCTTTCTCAACCTTCCTTCCTCTACTCTCTCCCCCTCTACAACTAATCCAGAACAGGACTGCAAGAATTATCCTTGGCTTCAAGCCCAGGGACCGTATCTCTCCTTCCCTGAAACCTCTCCTCTGGCTCCTGTTGGCTGCAACGATCAAGTTCAAGACCCTCTGCATCATCCACAAGGCTTTCTGGTGCAGGGGACGGCACTCTTTCTTCCATAATACCTTCCTTCTCGAGACATTCGCTCAGCTACCTTCAACTCTCTGAGGGTCAGAAGGTTCTCCAGGTAGAGAATGGCGGGTAGATCTCTCTCCTCTGCAGGTGCCTCTCTCTGGAATGGCCTCCCTGCTCCTCTCAAACTTGAACCGGACCACCTGAAGTTCCAGAAGCAGCTCAAGACCTTCCTTTTCTCCTCTGCTTTCTCTCTCTCCCTCCCCTGCTGACCACCTGTCTGTGGCGCTTACTCTTTGCGTGGTTACCCTCAGAGTCTCACTGGGTACCAAGCTCCTCAATGATCAATCTCCCCTGCACTGCCTCAGGGTCTACCGTGCACTTGGGGGCTGTAACGGTAACCTGTACAGTCCCCTGCCTCCTTGCACTTACCCAGAATCGCGCTGGATTTGCTACACTTATTCAGAGCAATGCTGCTCTGATTGCACTTCCTCGTTCCATTTCCCTGACACTTGCCCTTCTCCCTCCCCCATGCACTTGGCGTTGTCGCACTTGCACGGTCTGAATGACACAAGGCCTAGTAAGATTGTTTGTCTCATCCTCCCTCTGACTTCCCTCCCTAGTGTGGTGTACGTCTGTTTAAGGACCTTGTGACGTATCAGGGCACAAGGGAACAAGCTAATGAAAGGGGCCACCCATGTCACAGGGACACATGAGTACGGGGACCCAGGCAGCAAGTAAAATGGGCTCTTGTGGGGACATCACGTGATCGCGGTCTCGCGAGATCTCGGCCCAACGTGATCTTGCGGACCCGCGCTCCGCGAGCGGGAACTCTTGGCGCCAGTTGGAGGCTGGCGGAGGGCCAGACAAGTCGGTCTGGACAGCGCTGCTTCTTATGAGGAGCCAATGTGACTGAAAGCCCAAACAATGCCAGCTCACTTCCAGGGCATAAGTCCAATACCATAGGAGGCCTCCTGGGGGCCCTGGAAGTACACAGCATGAGTCAATTGCACACTCCGCTTCCAGTGCGGTTAACTGGAAAGCCCAGCCAAGACTGTGAGTACCCGCCCTGTCCCATCTCCTGGACTATTGCCATCCCGCTTCCTGTTGTTGAATAAAAGCAGTTGCAACTACCTTGGGCGTCCTGTTGTCCTTTGAGGCCACAACATAACTGGCGACGAGGATACCTGAATACCCACGGCCCACCATGCAAGGCGCCACACCGCCCCCGGCATTTCTCCCCTCACCCGGGACCCCGGCAATTCCGTGGATGCAGTGGGAGCCACTCTTCTCCACGTACCTTGAGGTTGTAGGCGGCACAGGATACGCCTCCGCCAGGAAGAAGGCGATGCTGCTGAACGCAATGGGAGTCGAAGGGCAGCACATTTTTGCCAGTTTGACAGCCATACCAGTCGATGATGACGATGACAACGTCTACAAAGAGGCGATCCGTCGTATTGTAAAGCGGTTCACCAACAAGGAGAACATAGTCTTACAGAGGCTGAGGTTCTACACCCGTAAACAAGAAGGGAGCAAACCTGTGGACGACTATATCACCCGGATGAGGGAGCTGGCGTCCTTATGCGCTTTCGGTGAAAACATGAAACAGGTCATCTGCGACATGCTGGTCGTCCACACCAACTCTAGAAAAGTACAAGACAAGCTCATACAAGAAAAGGAGGTAACCCTCAACAAGGCTATCCAAATCGCCAGGGCGGAAGAAGAAACCTCCAGCAGGCGCAAGGAGGCGGGAAGTAATTCACCCGCACCCGAGTTGACGGCACTACAATGGAGAGGGCGCAGAGACAAGCAGTCCTGCGACAGCCCCAGTGAAAAGGGCCCCAAGCAAAGGGATTTTCCCAAATGCTACAGGTGTGCCAGAACCAAACACATGGCGAATGATCGCGACTGCCCCGCCAGAAACAAGGAATGCTCGAAGTGTGGGCGCATTGGTCACGTGGCTCCTGCATGCACGTGGCGGGAAAAGACAGTTTCCCGCGTTGATGGCGACCGTGCTTCAAGGGATGAGGACGAGCCACAGGACAGACCGATGGTCGTCATGGTCAACGCTCTTCACGCCAGGAGGGAAAAGCCCCACTGCACCATTAAAGTTGACGGGATGGAAACACGCGTCATGTCGGACTCCGGTTCGGACCTCACCATCCTTCCAATAGACACATACAAGGAGATGATGGGGAAGGACAAAGTCTAGATCCGATCGACCCGACAAAAACCGACGGTGTTCGGTGGTGCAACCGTCAACCTTCTGGGCTACATCAGGGCCCAAATTGAATTCAAAGGGATGTCTACCAACTCCAAAGTGTACTTCTCAACCAGAGGGCTGGCCATTCTCGGGTGGGACGATCAACACAGATTCAGCATCAAACTAGACCCCAGCACTCCGGAACAGGTACTCATGGTCTCCTCAGGAGCAGCGCTAAACTTCAAGGAGATGTTCCCAAGCCTGTTTTCTGAGAAACCGGGGAAAGTGAAAGACTTTGTTCACAAGATTAGGTTGAAACCAAATGCTGTGCCTGTGAAACACAAGGTTAGAACGTTGCCGGCCACAGCAAGACCGGCGTTAGAGGCTCATCTACGGAAGATGGTCGAAGAAGGGACCATTGAGACCGTGGAATCCTCAGAGTGGCTGAGTCTGGTGGTTCTAGTCAAGAAGAAATCCAGCAGCGACCTCAGAATATGCATCGACTTGCGGAGTCGAAACCTAGATGTCGTTACCAATAGCTTCCTGCTCCCCAGTATCAGCGAAATTGTCTTGATGATGAAGGAAGGAACAATTTTTTAAAAGCTTGACATGCATGACGCTTATCACCAGATTCCGTTGCACAAGTCTTCGCGCCCCCTAACGGCTTTCATCACTTCCTTTGGCACCTTTCAATACACCTGCATGCCGTTTGGGCTGTCCTCGGCAGCGTCAGCATTCCAAAGGATGATGAATGCCCTCCTCAAAGACCTCACAAATGTCTCATTCTTTCAGGACGACATCCTTGTATATGCCAGAGATAACAAGACTCATGACCAGGCTCTCAAGGCAGTCCTAAGCAGGCTTCAGGAAGCAGGAGTTCATCTTTGCCACGAGAAATGTGTCTTCCGAGTCAGGAAAGTAGAATACCTAGGGTACTGCATCTCGAGCGAAGGAGTGAGCCCAAAGAAAAACCTGATGGAGGCCATAGCGGATGCCCCAGATCCGAAGTCCAGAGAAGAACTCCACTCATTCCTGGGCCTAGCGGAGTACTACGTGAAGTTCGTCCCTAGGTTCTCCGAAACCACGTCCCCCATGAGGGCTCTCTTGAAGAAAGGGGCAACCTACTCTTGGGGCCCAGAGCAAGACGGGGCCTTCTCTGAAATCAAACGCAGAATTCTGCACGCACTGTGCCTAAAGCCCTTCAACCCCGAATGGGACACCTGTATTACCACGGATGCCAGTGCATACGGACTGGGGGCCACCCTGACCCAGAGAAAGGGCGACACTGAAAACATCGTGGCTTTTGCATCCAAGGCTCTGTCGCCAGCGGAGAAGAATTACTCCACCGTGGAGAAAGAAATGTTGGCGTGTGCCTGGGCCGTCGATTACTTCAGGTCTTACGTTTGGGGCACGAAGTTTAGGCTGGTCACCGACCACAAGCCCCTCATCCACATGTTGAGCCCAGGTGGCACAAAGACTGCCACCCCGAGACTGGCCAGGATCGCTGAAAAACTCCAAGAATACACGTACGAAATAGCCCACATTGCGGTCTGGAAAAACACACAAGCGAACTGCATGTCCAGGCTCCTGAACCAAGACGCCCCAGGGACCACATTCCTAGAAGACGAATGTGTCGTAGCCTCAATAAGCAACCTAAGGAACGGCGAGTATATGGACATGAGTGAGCGCCACTGGGAGGAGGAGTGTGATCAGGACGATGCCCTAAGGTGCGTAACAGCTTGGGTCCGCGGAGGATGGCCTGACGAAAGGGCGATTCCCGAAGGCCTACGCCCCTACTGGAAGGTGAACGAAGAAATCACTGCCATGAACTGCCTCATCGTGAGAGGCGACAGAGTGATCCCGCCCAACGGGATTCGCAAAGTGATACTGTGCAGAGCGCACTCAGGCCATTTGGGGTGTAACATGACCAGGCGCAGAATACGCGATGCCTACTGGTGGCCAGACATGGATCATGACATACGACAAATGGTTGAGAGGTGCCACGAGTGCACCAACAGCGACAAGCGCTTGTCCGTAAGGCAAGCCCCCATGCTGCCCACCGAGGTCCGCAAAGGTGTGTGACGAAAACTGGGATTGGACTTCATCGGACCGCTGGACAGCATGCCCCCAGAACACAAATACGGGATAGTCACAGTTGACTACTTCTCAAAGTGGGTCGAAGTCGATTTCACTTCAGACATCACCACTAAAACTGTCATTGAAGCACTCACCGTCATATTCCAGCGCGAGGTCCTACCCGAAGAAATTGTGACGGACAATGGGGTCCAGCTTACCTCTCGTGAAATGGAAACATTTCTCAAACTCAACAACATCCAACAGCGAAGAGAAAGTCTCTACCATCCTCAGGCCAACGGCCTGGTCGAGCGGGCGAACCACTTCATCAAAGGGGCGCTGCAACTTGCGAATGCCTCGGGCTTGGACCCATACAAGACGGTCAAAGAGGCCGTCGCAGCCCACCGCATCACTCCCAACGCTGTCACCGGCGTGTCACCTTTCCAGCTGCTGAGGGGGAGAAGGGCAGCATCCACACTGGTACCACCGTGGATCCAGCAAGTGAGGGCTGACGAAGAAGTGGACATGGAAGACGCAGTCTTCCGCATGCAGCGGAGCAGGGAAGCCATGAAGACGCAAGGAGACATGCGGCGGGCTGCCCGTCGCACACCAGTCAACAAAGGCGACCTGGTCAAGATACGGCTTCCTCACAAGGACATGGTGACAGGCTCCAGGTACAGCAGTCCCATAGAAGTCGCAGCCAAAGGGCCAAACCACATCTGCACCAGCGACGAAAGAAAATGGAACCTAGAAAGGGTGGCCATGTACCGCCATAAGGAAACCAGAGAAGACCAAGACCCTCCAGAGCCACCTGAAAGTCCCTGCCAGCCAGAAAGGGATGTCCAGGAGCCACCCTACAGCAGTGAGTCCTCAAGCAGCAGTTCCCCCGCTTCACTCAGAGAGCTGCAGCGGAAAGCAAGACAAGGAGGATCCGAATCACCTGCACCTCCCCAGGAGTACCCCCACAACCCTGCTCCACACCTAGACCCAGGCAGACCGCAAGGGGAGAAAGGAAAACCCAGCAGGTTTGCAGACTTCGTCATGGGATGACCCTCTGTCCGTTTTCCCAGCAAAGGAGGTGTGTGGGGACATCACGTGATCGCGGGAGCGCGGTCTCGCGAGATCTCGGCCCAACATGATCTCGCGGACCCGCGCTCCGCAAGCGGGAACTCTTGGCACCAGTAGGAGGCTGGCGGAGGGCCAGGCAAGTCGGTCTGGACAGCGCTGCTCCTTATGAGGAGCCAATGTGACTGAAAGCCCAAGCAATACCAGCTCACTTCCAGGGCGTACGTCCAATGCCATAGGAGGCCTCCTGGGGGCCCTGCAAGTACACAGTGTGAGTCAATTGCACACCCCGCTTCCAGTGCGATTAACTGGAAAGCCCAGCCAAGACAGTGAGTACCTGCCCCGTCCCATCTCCTGGACTATTGCCATCCCGCTTCCTGTTGTTGAATAAAAGCAGTTGCAACTACCTTGGGCGTCCTGTCGTCCTTTGAGGCCACAACAGCTCTGTGTCTTTATTTCAGGTGGGTAGCCCCTGCCCCCCGAGGGCCTGACCCCATCACACTGGCGAGCGGGTGCCGCACTGGATGTGTTCCACACGATCGTGAACCTGCTTCCCTGAGAGCTTTAGCCAGGCATTTGACTGACATGTATGGGCCTCTCAGGCCCGGTGCCTTAACACGGCACGAATCCGCTTTCCCAAGGCCACTGGCGGTGAACCGCAAAACTGTATTCAGGAAGACCCTACATGCCCGCCTGGCTCGGAATAAAAAAAAAATAATGATAAAAAAGGAATTGTGATTACGCAACGCAAGGAAGAAGCAGTGCGTATCGCACTCCTAAACAGTTTCATACAGGTGACACACACCAAGTGCTCAACGCTCATGGCATATGCTACACGGTGCACGCCATTGAAAGAAAAAACATTATTACTTTGAAAAGTTGTGTTGTGTCAAATGGCTGTGTGGTGCTTTTCCTGTATCCTACATTCACCAACATAAGGGTTGCAGCTCCATCCAGGAGTGCTTGTGAGCTCTACACCCGACGGGGGGTGTTCAGCACTTTATAGTGTCCCACTCTGTGCCACGAAAAGGACATTTGAAATTTGCAGCGCAATCGATCAACAAAGGTTGCAGCTCCCACGCGGAGTGCTTGGGCGCTATCCCAAACCCATGCCCATGTAGCATCTGCAGTACGGCCAATACAATGGCAGTGCGTCATTGTGCTACGGTGACGTGCCAAGCCGCCGAAGGTGACAGATAATGCAGGTGCCGCTCCTGCTGGTCCCATGGCGGAACGCCCGTCCATGTGGCTTGCACCCCTGCAGGAGTTTGATGTGTCAGGGGCACCGCCTGGTCTAGGTCCCAGATGGTCCACCTGGGTGAAACGCCTAGAGATGTCAGCAGTGACAGGGGAGGATGGTCCGGCAGTGTGCAACATTTTTTTCGAAACTCCACGGCCCACCGACGGGTCATTCGCGGCGGCCAGGACTGCATTACAGTAATACTTTGCGCCCATGGAAAACCTTAATTATGGGATCCCTTATGAGATCCCTTATGAGAAATGCTGTGCAGACTGAGACGAATGGCTACGACATGTGCATGGCCAGATGAGGAGCACGAGATGCGCCAACAACTAATACATGGATGTTCATCGGATAAACTAAGGAGACAAATACTGCGCGAGCCAGGCATAACTCTAGCCTGCGTCCTAGAACTCAGGCTATCCCACGAGCAGGCAGATGTTAGAGCGGAGAAGATGTGTGCCACCTTGAAATCGACCAAGCTAGGCGAAGCCTGCGCCATAGGGCGGCAACAATTCCGCAAGACGGATAAACGCCCATCAGTTAACAAGAAGGAGGGGTGAGGCAATGAAGTACTACTGTGTCTCAGCTGTGGCTGCAACCTTCCCCACTCGAATGATTGCCCGGCAAGAGGCCACACCTGCGGGAGTTGCGGTGTAATGAACCACTCCGCCCGAGGCTGCCCTGCCCCGGCACCATCGACACACCTGCAGGGACAAGCTGGGTCAAGACAGTCATTTCAGAGACAAAAACTGAAGGTTGCGACAGTTGAACATCCACACCTGGACAAGGAACAACCAGCCGAGGACGAAACAGATGAAGAAAATGTGTTCTTCATCTCCAGTGTGCCAGAGCTATAGGTTTCAAAAGGACAACAACCAAAATGCACAGTCTATATGGACATTCCCAGATACCGGTACTGATTGACACGGGGGTCCATAAGCGTCATGGCAGAGGAATCCTACCGTAGGCTGACAAATGTCCCACCACTGAAAAAGTCACAGGTACTAATATACACATTTGGGGCGAAGGTGCCATTGCCGTTGGAAGGGGTCTTAATTGCATCTGTTCATCATGAGGAGACTACCATCAGAGCAAGGTTCTTTGTCAGCAAAGTTACGCTACTAGGATGCGCAGCAGCAGAAGTCTTGTGCTTTGTAAACTTTGCCTTCAGAGTATAGGTACAAGACATTCAATCCTTACTGACCACACATGCAAAGGGGTTTACAGGTATAGGGAAATTCACGGTGGATCCTGTCCGGCTACATATTGACCCCACGGTACAGCCAATGGAATTGAAACACAGACGTGTACCGTTTAATCTACGAACAATGGTCGAGAAAGAACTCTAGAACCTAGTCAACATGGACATCATTTAGGAGGTAAAAGCACCATCCCCATGGGTATCCCCAATTGTAATTGCCAGCAAAAAAGGACAACAAAACTCCTTTTCGCATATGTGTGGGCATGCGCCTCCCAAACTGAGCGATCAAAAGAGAGATACATATCACCCCAACACTTGACGACATTCTGGCTGACCTACAGGGTGCAAGTTCATCTCAAAACTGGATTTAAGATCAGCATATCACCAACTGGTGTTATACCCAGCGTCCCGGTACATTACCACATTTACCAAACATCAGTGGCTGTATAGGTATAAGCACCTTAACTTTGGCATATCTTCAGCGGCGGTAGTGTTCCAGAACACAATCCGTGATGCGCTAGCAGGGCTGAAGGGAGCCATTAATATAAGTGATGTGATCATGGTCTACTCCAGCTCGGAACAAGAACACCTGGAATGTCTGGGGAAAGTTCTGGGGCACATCGAACAACTGGGACTTACTTTTGTGAAATACCTGAGGGTATCTCACCTGGCAGACCTTATCCTGACCCAAAAGATAGACAAGAGGGAAAAGATCACCTTGGTAGGGGAGCCCGGGGTTATGCTCAGGAGAATGCCCAAAGTGAGATGCAGTATCTTGCCAGAGAAGGAGAGGAGGGCGAGATATCTGAGGCTTTCATGGTCTTTATTGCATCTGCCTCCCTTCCTGCCATTAGAACTCTCCTGCCCCGATCCAACATCCCCTCCGTACGTAATCAATCCTCTAAGGTCCCAAACCCGGATACACCCAAAAAGCATAACTCCTAGGAACATAGTTTCACGAGTCTCCATTCGAATACTCCCCATCCTTCTTCCCGTCTCTCTGATTATCATTTTTCGCATTCCCAACCTGCTTTGACAACTCACTACCGTTCCCATAATCCCTTCTGTTCTGTTCTACATCCAGATAATTCTCGTCTATTTTGCAAACCTCTCCCAATCATGTCCCGTAGGATACTCTGACACTCCAACCTCTCCCCTTTCCAATGTAAAGACGATAGTTTCTGATACCCACACTTTTCCCCCATGTAGAAAACCACAGACTCGTAATAAACCTGTTTACCTGACATGTGCCGACGCAAGGGTCAGGCAATTAACTTGAACCACGCACACCTGACGACCTTTCCTTTTCCCCACAGGGATAAAAGGTGGAGCGAGGGAGCACACTTTGAGCACGGCAGAGAGCACAACGAGACAGGTAACCAAGGGCGGCAGTTCAAGAGAAGGAGAAAGGTGGCAGGAAGCGAGAGGGTGGCGAGGAGAGAAGTGACCTTGCCCTTTTCGTCCCAGACCCACAGAACCTTTGTGGAGGAGAACCTAAGACCGCAGACAATAGCACAAGTGTCTTGCAACAGATGTCAACGGTACACAGATCGTGTCGACGTTGATAAGCGAGGGCACCTCCTGCTACCGTGGTTCCGGCCTTGACTCCAATAAAGCAGAAAGCCAAGCGGTTCATCACAGCCGGTGAGTCGAGGGGAGAACCAATTAAAGCCGGGCTGTGTTGAATGAAGAATGCAAAGTGGCAAGTTTGAACTGCATTGAACTATGAAAGAACTGTTAAAGTGTTGAGGGGAGACCAGCTGCAGAGGGAATCAGCACCACGTGGGTGTTCCTTCGAGAGACTCTGGTCGATCCCCGTTTGATTGAAATCACAGAAACCAGAAGGCTGTAGGAGAACCGCCAGAAGAGGTCATGTAAAATCCTCATACAATCGAAAGACTTTGAACTACAAACTTGAGAAAGTACAGGAAGTGAATCCCGCATGGTGAAAGTAAAAGGGGAATGTGAATCCCATGAACATTACAAGTGACAGTGAATGTGAAGTTGGCAAGAGTGTACCCAGAAGAGGGGTGCTAATGAGAAGGGGCAAAGTCTAAAGTCCTGAAAAACAGTGTGGAACGTCCACTATGAACTGTTGCCACCGTGATCAAGTGAACCTGAGAAAGGGAGGCTCACAGCGAACTGTTGAACAGACTTTTGTGAGAACCATAGTAGGAAGACTTGTTGAAAGCCATAAGGAACCCAGCGGAGGAAGGCCAACAGTCGAGACGGGTTAGAGCCCGACGGAGGGAGATCCAGGGGTGATGTCATCACCCAAAACCCATTGAGAAGAGGAACTGTTTTTGAAGGGTCAGCCCCAGAAGAGGGGAACCCAAGGGTGAAACCTTCACCCAATGTGAACTGCAAGAAGAGCTTTTGTGTTTGTTTGTTTTGTGAATACCTCAGGCCCTTGAATGCAAGAGACTTTCAGGAAGAAACAAGACTTGGCCATCGATGGTCCTGATTGTTGCCATTGGAACTGTTAACTTTTGCTGGGAAAGCTCGAGTGTGTGCTGTGCTCCAAGCTCCCATCTTACCCATGCTTCAAACATGGGGAAGGGAGTTCCAAGCAACCGCGTCCTGACATATTTTTTTATGAACACTTCTTTCTTTTCTTAAAACCTATTCCACACCCTTTTTGTATTAGTTGTGAGGTTTGGCAATAGTTTTTTTTTTTTTTAGTATAGGCCTTTATTATTTGACACAATGCCACAAGGACTGCCTTATTTTTCATTTGATGGTCAACACTTATTCCCATCTTAAATTTAGGTTTAGATTAGGAGTTTTTCCACCCTGCATACAGTTAAATATATACCCTTGAACTGTGACCACTTGTGTTTCTCTTATTTTTGTCAGCACGAGTTCCTCACACTTTACATGAATAGAAATGCGCATTCCTACAGAAGAAGATTGAATTCTTTGGTTTTGTATTTCAAGAGGGTTATATCTCTCCTGATTCCACCAAGGCAAAAGACATCCAGGCAGCCAGTCCCCCTACTAATGCCTCAGAGGTACGCAGTTTCCTCGGTATGGTCACGTACTGCAGATGATTTATATTTAACCTAGCCACCCTGTCAGAGCCCCTTCGCAGTCTCACCAAGAAAGAAAGCAGTTGGAAGTGTACTGCCCTGGAACAAAACACCTTTGAGGAGATCAAGAACACATTGACGTTCGAGGACAGCATAGCATTCTTCGATCCAAACAAGATAGCAGAAATTATCGTAGATGCCAGCCCATTTGGGCTCTGGGCTGTTCTGACACTGCCTAATGACAGAGGGGGTGATAGTCCTGTTGCATTTGCGAGCAGAGCTCTCTCGGACACCAAACAGAGATACTCACAAATCAACCGAAAGGCCCTAGCTGTTCTCTGGGGTCGTAAACACTTCCACCTCTTTGTATTTGGCAAACCAGTGACCATCGTCACTGACCACAAGCCTCTTCTCTCGATTACGATCAGGTCATCTTCCAAGCCTCATCTTCTAACAAGGATCGAGAATTGGTTGCTAGCCTTGCAAGAATACGACCTTGAGCTGGTGTACCACCCATGGAATGCCAATGCGGTGGACTACTTGTCCGGACACCTTGCAGATGCAAAGGCTCAGAGGGAGGAGGACGAAGAGAGAGAGACAGAGAAATTTCTACACACTTTGACATCAGTGGCAACGCCCACATCAATGTCTCTCGAGGAGATACAGGGAGCGTCAGCAAAGAACAAATGTTTCCGAGTGTTACAATCAGCCAGAACACCAGGAGACTGGAAACGTGTCCTGGAACAGTTACACAGGCACATACAAGAGGCAAAAAGATTGTTGAAACAGATGTGGCATGTGCGGATCGAACTAACATTCATGGATAACGGCATGGTCCTGCCCGGGACAAAAATTGTCATACCCTCTAGCCTAGTACAGCGAGTGTTAGAACTGGCACACAAAGGACATCAAGGAGTGGCCAAAACCAAAGCTTGGCTCTGGATGAAAGTCTGGTTTCCAGGCCTCGATGACAAAGTGAAAGAGTTTGTCTATGCATGCGTGTGGTGTCAAGCAGCGTTACAACACCAAAGAGAACCCTGCATAGAGTCCATGGACTGGAGCAACGTCCCCTGGGGAACACTACACATGGATTTTGGTTCCACCTGCCATGCCACCCACTTCTTGGTCCTCGTGTACCAGTGGTCAAGATATCCAGAAGTGGAATTTGTAGAATCGGTTGTGGGGATTGGGGAAAATGTAAGTCTCTGCTCCTCCGAGCGTGAATTTGTAGAATCCACTTCACTTGAAGATGTCGTACCCATCCTAGAAAAGGTGTTCGCCACCCGTGGACTCTCTGTCTGCACTGACAATTACCTGCCTTTCTAGAGTGGTGGGTTCTCTGAGTATCTTCAGGGCCTGAGAATAAGACATCTGAAAATAACACCTGCGTGGCCCAGAGCCAACAGTGATGCGGAAAGGATGATGAGAACACTCAATAACGTGTTCCGCATTGCACATGTACAGGAAGAGTGCGAACGTGAGCACTATACCAGTTCATGTCTGAATATTGCACCACCCCACACTGTTCGACCAGAATACCGCCTGGAGAGGCCCTATTCCAAAGATGCCCAAGGGATTGTTGATGGATCATTCATGCCGCAGTCCTGGAGTGACTGATGAACAAAGGGTATTTCAACCAAGGAGGAGAGCAAATGAGTGATAAAATATCAGAAGGGGACTGCGAGATAAACTCTAGAAGTAGGGTACAATGTGCTAATACGATCCAGACACCCAAGAGGAAAGATGTCCATACCCCATGACCCTATCCCACGTAAGGTAGTAGAAGCAAAAGGAACCGTGATCACTGCTTCCGATGGACAGGCCACAGCAACGGGAAATTCCAGTTTCTTCAAATGGATGGAGAATTCCATGGAAAGAAGGGGTGGTGATGGCATAACCAGCCCACAGAGATCAGCAGCCCCACGATGACCAGGCATTGAGAGTGAGGACTCTGACTCGGGAAGCGCAGTCTCCAGCGGGGACAAGGAAAGTATAGCAGATCAAGGGGGAGGAAGGACTCAGAGTGGGGAAGATTCAGGAGATGGAAGATGCTATCCCATTCCGGAATGCCGCAGGCAACCCAGTTATCTGCAAGACTTTGAGGTTGATCTCCCATAAAAGGGGCAAGCTTTGTCAACTGACTGCCGCTGTGTGCCTCAGATACGTTTGTGTTATAGAACAGCTGTTTCCACCTGTTGTGGACTGGAATGAGGATGTTCTTTATGTTATTCAGTTATGAAAAAGGAGGAGTGTGGTGTATGTCTGTTTAAGGACCTCATAACGTATCAGGTCACAAGGGAACGAGCTAATAAAAGGGGCCACCCGTGTCACGGGGGCACGTGAGCACAGGGACCCAGGCAGCAAGTTATAGGGGCTCTGTGTCTTAATTTCAGGTGGGTAGGCCCCGCACCCCGAGGGTCCGACCCCATCACACCTTGTCTTGTTGCACCTACAAAAACACTTGTGTACAGTTGCGTTATAAATGACATGACTTAACTTATCATATCATCACAACAGGCTGCGGGTGGAGATCAAAAAAGGAGCTTTATACTCCAGTTGTGAGGAGGAGGGGCTGTTAAGAGAACAAATAGAAGACATTTTTATAAATGGTTCTAGTGAAAGGCAGATTGCCTTCATGAGGAAGTACTGTGATGAGGAAGAGGAACATGGTGTGGTGCCTGCCACTTTAAGGGCACACACGCGGCAGAGTGACGCAACATTGCCGCGTGTGCATGTAATAAACAGGGCGTGCCACGGATCATTAGTTCGACCGTGGAGCCCGGACAGAGACACTGTCTCGTGTGCTCTGTATGCTGAGGGGGCTCACCGGCAACCATCAACAGTGGCAACAAGGTTGCATGATCGATCAGACACACAGAACCCACAGGGCTGAGGCGGTCAGATTTCTTGGGTGGGGTTTCTCCGGATTTCCATGCTGCGGAGTCCGCGGGTTCTGAGCCGATGGCTGCCATTTTGTCTGCATGTGGTGGTGAGGGTTGCGGCTCCCGTTCAGAGTGCTTGTGCCACTCCCACATGAATTTCTGGATCCCCCTTACACAGGGGGCAACGTTCTGTTTCTGGAAACTGCATTTGAATACTTTTTGCACACTTTTCTCTTAAGGATTGCGGTGAGGAGAGGGGTGAGGCCTAGGGAAAAGAAAGAAATTCTTTCCCTTTGTCCCATCTAGCTCAATTCTTGGGGACTTTTGGCCTGTGTACTGGGGAGGTTATTCCATATTCCTTGCTGTTTGGACACTAGTGGAGGGGCACTCACTACAGCAAGCCTGAGGGTGGAGTGATGGCTAGTATTTGCTTTCTCAATTTTTGGAACCTTTGGCCTGTGCGCTGGGGAGGACATTTCTGCCTGTTTGGACATACTACAGCAAGCCCGAGGGTGGAGTGTTGGCTAAGAGGAGCATGCTTAATTTTGTTCTGTGTATTCTGCCTGGAGGAGGGCCATCGTGAGTTGTGGCCCCAGTTTCCATGTGGGGTGCTCATACGCTCATCGCCATGAGTGACCAGGAAGATGGTGCAGGAGCCCAAGCGCCAGCAGGACCAGCATCCCCAGTGGGTGCGCGTGTGCCAAGACAGCAAGGGGAGCTTACACTGATGCCTGAGTTTGATATTTATGGGGCCCGTCAAACCTTGGACCGAGGTGGAGGCTCTGGATAGACCAGCTGCACATGTACTTCTGGGCCACGGGTGAGACAGATGAGGATAGAAAAGTGGCCACGCTTCTATACTCGGCAGGACCAGCAGTGCACAAAATCTTTCAATCATTACAGCCAATGAATGCATCATACGCAGCAGCCAAGAAAGCATTGCACGAGCAGACTATGAGCGTTTCCTCATGTGTAGCGCAAGGCAGAAAGATGGTGAGTCTATGGACACGTTCTATGGCCGGCTGTGCTGGATGTCATTGTCGTGTGCCTGGGAAAACCCACAGACCATGGTCAGGAACCAGCTCATACAGGGCTGCTCATCTGGCAAGCTGAGAAGGCAAGTGCTGCAGGAACCGGGATTCACCCTGCCCGCATACTGGAGCTAGGCCGGTGCCATGAGGTATCCGAGGTGAGGGCGTCACAAATGGATGCAGTCATTCGTCCAAGGAAGACGGAGGAGGTGTATGCCATGGCCAAGGAGGGAGAGGTGTCTGATGACCAAGTGGTGGCCAGCGTGACAGAGGAGGCAGGGCTCTGGAGTCATGCCTCAAGTGCGGTTATGATCTTCCGCACCATGTGGAATACCCTGCACAGGGAAAGGCATGTGGAGCCTGTGGGACATTAGATCACTATGCCCAGATGTGCAGGGCATCGTTGCCCGTCGTGGTGCAGAAGGGGCCAGTAAGGGCAGGCTTCTTTAGACAACAGCACCCACCCAACGTCTCCCAGGTAGACCAAGGGGAAGATGGCCTGACTCACAAAGAGGAGGAAAACATCTTCTTCATATCCAGTGTCAGTGCACTGCGCGCTGAAGAGGGAAGTCAAAATCTACCCCTGCTTCCCCTCCCACAACGCACACGAACCGGAAGAAGAACCAAAGTAATCATGACCATTCGTACCATTCTGGACCAACCCATACTGTACCGTTCATTGACAACCGGTTTAAAGGTACCCTCTCAACCAACCCTACAGTCCAGGGCCAGCACAGACACTGCCTAGAGTGGACGAGGAGTCTCTGGATGCCATTAAAGACACTTCAATTGACAGCCTCAACTAAACGTGCCAAAAAGCCATGCATAACATTGTTAGAGACATCACAACATAGCAGCGTTAGACATGAAGCACACGTGCATTCCACACATCGGGACACACTAGCACCCAAATACACAAAGGACACATGCGTACAGTTCTAAAAGCTAGAAGATGAAAACATATGTATATTCTTTGCGCGTTTATTATTTTGCCACTATCTTGACCACAGCAGTACAGAAACTGCAAGAAGCAAGAGATCCTGTGTAAAGGCTTGCAGATGCTTATATGCAAATAACCCTATTGAACTGCAGTAGCACCTGAGGGACCTGATAGAGCCATGAACAACTAACCTATGGACATTATAGAATAGCACAATGTAGAGGCCTGTTATGGCTTAAGATAATTACACAGGCTGCAGACCCTCGGGTGGAGCTGAGCTGAGCAAATTCAGGCTGCACAAAGGAGCAAACGTGTGGGACAGGGCCTGCTGCCAAGGCCACCACAATGCGAGTGACATTCCATTTCCTGAACTGCAGTAACACTGGCATAGTAAATGCGAATAAATCAGAGTAATTCAGAGCTCCAGAGGCCCCAAACACGGTCTCTGAACACTTGACCGGTCGAGCCGATGATGAACCGAAACTAGCCGCTGGGAAAGAAGGACAGTCTCACGAGGCCAGCCAGAAGTTGCAACAAAGTCGTTACAGGAGAAGCTGAGTGTCGCATGATGAGAATGAACGCTCTCACAGGCATTGGTTGTCCACACATGTTACAATGCAGACACATAGTTGTTCTTTTACCTTGGAAAGGTACACTCCGAGCTGAGAACCGATTTAGGTCCCAGGTCTGGGGGGGCAGCTCTAGCCAATCACAGTACAGGGCCCTACAGATCGGTAGCAGGGGGCACAAGCCAATAATCATACTTTCACACTGTAACATTGTAGAAGTATCATTTTTTGGGGATGAACCAGGCCAGCCATCTAACATGGGAAAGCCAATGAACTAACTGCTATAGGGTCCGACATAGGTGGACTAACACTCAACACCCAATCCACACTCTTGATAAGTTTGCTGGAGAAGGGCCCAGGTTGTGACATCATTGTGACATGGATTTGACTAAAAACTTGCCTGCGAGCCAGAGATTGATGAGATGATCCAGGAGCCTGTTTCTTGTTCTGATCCCTGTTGGTTTTGACTGTAATAAACTGCAGTTTGAACTTGCTGTCTGTCTGGGTCTGCGTTCCTTTTGGCAACGGAAGGAGTTAGGCCTTTCACGAGTTCTGAGTCCGCGAACTGCTAGTAGCCCTCCTGCCTACCTGGGAGTTCTATCCTAACAAGTTGGTAGCAGAGAGGATGGTTGGCTGCGCCAGCCGGGCACCAAACCAACCCTTTCGCCGCTGTGGGACCCTTGCGTGCATTTCGAGAACACCAGGAAAAACGTAACCGGATAAAGGTTGTCGGGAGCCGGGCCAGGTTGTCGGGAGGTTGTGGGGAGGCGAGCGCCTTGACGGGGAGCCTTGCCTTGACGGCGGAGTCGACAGGCGCGCCAGTGCATCACGGAACGTAAGTATTGGTCCAGACTAACAGCAATTATGGGTATGAGGGAGGGTATGGTGTATTGTGGGGTAACAGTGGGTATTGTTAAGTATTAGCGAACAAAGTATTGTCTATCAGTGTGTTGTAGCATTCTTTAGAATCGTCGTTGTGAGTAGGAACTGGAGCAGAGGTAGAAGTTCCCTTTTTATGGTTAGGTCACATTCGGGTTTAGAAGGATTGGATGACAAGAGTATTCTTGTGGGTTGGGCGTTTTAGCTTGGGTCATAGATGACGGTATTCCTGTGAGGGTTAGCTGGAGCTATCCTAGATTGCGGAAGGTGAACTGGCTGATTAAGTCTTCTGGGGAGAGGCGTTTCACACGTTAGGTGACACAACAGGTGTAGTTGGTCACAAGAAAATAGAGGTATATTCTGCCCTGGAGAGACAGGAAGATAGCTGTGGGGTTTCTGTGGGGTTGGGTTAACAGATCATTGTTGTATGTGCATGATCGTACATCTATTTGTATTCTGATTTTAGCCTGGTGATGTCAACCTTAGGTCAGTGCATAGGACGGAGAGATTGACGGTGAGGAGCTAGTGTTGTGAATTTGGGATTGGCAGACGAGGTGAACCAGTGGCAGTGTGCGGAAGGTGCATGCGCAGGATTGTGGTGGTGTGCCTGAGGCAGTGATTGTAAAGGAAGGGCAGTCCATGGAGCACGCCTGTTAAGATGCAGAGCCAACGAGGCTCAGAGAAATCGAAACATATTATTATTGCATTGTGATCTTTATTCCTTGAACAGCGGATTATCGAAAGCCTCAATTTGACGTCAGGTAAAACAAAGATTTATGTACCAGGGAACTAGTGCTTGTGTAAGACATTGCCACCTTACAAGGAAAAGATTGTCAAGTACAGTTTAGAGGCAGTTTTTCCAGAGACGTGCAGCAATCGCTACTGACACACATTACAGAGTACTTACAAGGAAAGGAAACTGACCAAATGCAGGGCTATATTTGAGCTGTGGTGCACGTTTCAAGAGGGAGAGGGGAAGCTGCGAGGCGTCTGCGGATGCTACACCAGCACGAGGTGAAGGAGGAAGGGGACCATCCCTCTGCACCTTCCCCTACCCGTCCGAGTGTAGTATCTGATGATACAGACGTTGAACAGGGAGTGTACCCAATTAGACATCTGAGAGCAGCAGAGGGATATTCAAATCGAACATACAAGCCACAACCATATAGTAAAGAGGACAAACCGAAGAGTGCAGAAAAGCCTGCTAGCAGCGCAGGGACGAGTGAGGAGGGGCTGCAGCGCACAAAGGTAGAATTTGAAGGCAATAGGTGCGAAGGATTGGATAGCAGCACAGATACTCTTGACACTCAAAACGTGACGATAGGCAAAGGAGGAGAGAAGAGAAACTGGAACGGGAGGACAGGGAACAGAGACGGGAGGAGGAGAAGGAACTCATGGAGAAGGAGCAAGAAGAAAGGATTGAAAGGCAACTCAAGGAGAGGAAGAGAGCAGAGAGGGAGATGAGAGAGGGAAATAGAGAAGGCGGAGAGACGAAGGGAGCTAGCAGGGCAAGAAAAACACACGTTAGCAAAAAGGGAACAGAGGCAATTGCAGTTGGATAGACTGGCAAGGGAGCGAGCACGGAGGGAGGAGAGGAGGGTGGAACCAGAAAGCATGAATGCACCAGGGGAAAGTGTAGGAGGAAGTGGCCCGGCACGCATGGGGGTATGGGCAGGAGGCAGCAAATATAACCTGCTGGACATTGATCTTAGGTCAGAATCCAACATCGATTCGGCATCAAGGAGGAGGATTTATTCTGATGACTTCCGTAGTAACATGGACTTGGGGTCTGATAATGATGACAGGGACAGTGGTGACAAGAGGGGGGAGCAGAGCAGACTCCACTCCATGGGTGCGGGAGCATCATGGGAGTGTAGATCCTATGGACAGGCAGAAGGAGGGGCTGAGGTAGTAGAGCGAGCACAACAAGCCACTGACAGGTGCCCGGTGCATAACACATATGACAATAGACTCAGGGATCTCCCAGGATGCAGAAGAGAGGAGACCACACTGGCACATTCCAGGGGGCAACTTTCTAGAGCTCATGACGAAAGCAAGTGAGTACTCCCACTAGAGCCAGTGGATATATGCACAGACATTGAAGACGAGAGGGGGCCAATAAAACTCAGGCTCTACCGGAAGACCTCGGATGAGAAGGCAGTATATTCACAGATGCCACTACTAGAAAGGGGAGGGACAAGGCCTCAGTATGTAACCTGGAAACACACAGACAAGGAGAATGTCAAGTGTAGGTTACCATCTTTAAGTGCGCGAGCTGGGAAGTGGATTTATGAGATGGAAACAGGTTGGCAGGAGGTGACGTGAAGGGATTATTGGTCTCGATACTGGGTGACTCAGCCAATGACATATGGAAGAGGGCGGGGTTCCCACGGGTAACGATACAGAATACAGCACATGATGGGTCACCATTTGCAAACTGCAGGGTGGCAGTTTGGCAGGCATTACAAAGACAATACCCAGAAACGTCAGACATCCGGGCAATTACGTCATGCAAAATGCATGAGGATGAGGACCCTGTTCAATACATTCAGGAGATTAAAGAGCTCTGGCACCTTGAAATTCAAGGGCCGTGGGACAAAACGATAGCTATCTTTTATCATATCTTGATGCAGGGACTACCTGAGCCGGTGCAAAAGAGTTTGAAGAAATTAGTGGGGATGGAGACTAAGGGATGTCCATAAATACAGCTCACGATAGTAGACCATTGCAGGCTATGGCAGGAGAAAGTGAAACAAAAGGCAGAAGAGAGAAAGTTAGATGAAGCTAAGTTAGTGCAAAATAAGTTATCAAAGTACGCGATGGAAGGGGCAGTGATAACCTGCCCCAATCCACAAGCATCAGCACCACAGCAGCCGTATCAGCAATCACAACAATATGCACCGCCCGTGTAAGGAGGATACATGGGGTGGGGTGGGTTCCAGCCCGGGTTCCGAGGGAGGGGAGAATTCCAGAGGGGGTGTGGTTTCGGACCACAGACACATCACAATCAAGGAGGATTCTGGGGTTACGGCCAACACATACAGCAGAGACCTGGGGATTTCCAGGGGGGTTTCCCAGGGCAGGGGAGGGAACCACCTCAGTGTTGGACTGCTGACAGCTCGAACACATTTGAAGGATGTGCCGATTTAGAGAGACACAGCAAGATTGGGGAGACCAAGGGCAGCACAACTATCAGGGAGTACAAGAGGATTATTATGCTCAGGGTCAACAGCAGCAGAGACAGATACAGGGCACCTATCAACAAATGCCACAAGCACAGACGCAAGCATCAGCACCACCAAAGGTACAGACACAAGCACCACAGATGACAACACACCTACCACAATATTCACAAGCGCCACAGATCAGGGGGACCACGCATCAGCAAGCACAACTACAGAGCAACGACACAGCGGAACCCATGGACACAGTGGCAACAGTACCAGTTAGGAGAGGGAGGGGTTACCATGGTGGGGAACAACCCCATCACAGGGAACGGATGGTCATTATATCCTCAATAGGACAGCCCACAGACGAACTTGATGTGTCCCATCCTGTCAGTCACATCCAATCCTGCGGAGGAACCTCGCATAGGGGTGGCGATAGGTGACAAAACTTTTTCCTTTCTTGTTGACACTGTGGCGACTAGGTCATGCATCCAGGAAGGGACATTTGCCTTGTCAGGAGATACCATGAACACTGAAGGAGTCTCTGGGGCATCTGTTCACCTGTGAACATACTGGGACGTAACATCAAGAGCAGACTAAACATGACAATCTAATTCACAGACAAAGGCATAATATGCTCCACACCAGATATTCGCATGATGAATGTAAGACAGATTGTTCAGGTATGTTGTGGGTGCACAGTACAGAGGGGGTGCCAATGTACCCCAAGATGTTTCAATACACAACAGACATTGCCATTGCATGGATGCCAGGCATCACAGGGAAGGTTTGGCGAGTGCCAAGCGAGTACCTGTTCAGGCTAGAGACCCCATTGGACGAGCCAGAGGGGACAATAGTGTCCATTGAGATCCAGGCAGTGCTGACTAGAGAGGATTGGATTGCAGTGCATGCAACTAATGACACTGGGAGGGTGTGTAGAGCAATAATACAAGTTGCAGAAGGGTGCAGGTGTCATGAGACGAGCGCAGGAATACAGATCCCATTCAGTAAAACTAGGGAGGGAAGGAACTTCATATCCATCAGTGGGTCAACAGTGGCTTCAAGCTTGGCGCAAGAGACATTTACCTCACTCCTAGCAATGTACCCATAGGCTCATTACACTCACATTGCCTTCCCTACCCTCAACATGGCCGCCGCTAAATCCATAGATAACTCACAGTGCATTCTACACCTGTTGCAGAGGGAGCTACTTAAGCCCCACCTCCGCCAAAGCTCTCGCTTCCCGTCTTCTCCACTGACACCGGGTAACGCTTTCAGCGATCTCTGACAGAACCTGTCAATAGAAGAAAAAGAGTCAAAGATATTCATTTCCACATCAAAATCAACAGAATAGCAGTAGAACTGTAAAGCCTTACCGAACCAAAGTATTTTCCAAGTATTTTCCTCAGTCTGCTGTTATATCCGTAGTCTCTTCATCTTCTGTCAGAAGCTCCGTCGCAGCCGCAGCATTTCTTCTCTCAGCAGTCTCTGCATCGTCCAAAGGTATTTTCTTCAACAGTTTTTCCAAAGACCTGCAAAACAAAGGTATTTAATAAATGAATGAACTTGTGAAAAGGAAAGAAAGAAGAAGTTACATATGTGCTTACCTGAAGTCTCAGCAAGGTTTTTTCTTCGCTTATTTCTTACCGCTCTTGTTGCTGAAGGCAGCTATTACTCTGTTTTTTCGACGAACTGACGTAAATGAATGTTTCATCAAAACGAGTATAGCTGCAGCCATACCACAGCATCAGCCCTTCTTAGGGAACCACGAACCTGCAAAAACTAAAGGAAATTCTAGCAAGAGAGATCTCTCCAACGTAGGGACCATTCCGTATCTGATGAACTGTATATAATTATTATTTTCACCAAAAGACTTGCTCAAGATACAGTTAGAAGAAGTTTTGGACATTGTTCAGTTAAGAATTTTTTGACACCACAGCCCCCTCAGATCAAACGTCACCTACCCAACGTGCCCTTGTGGAATACAGGATGGATATTTCCACAAAACAAAAGACAGGAGAGAAGGGTGGGTTATTTCAAGGTACACTGTATCACAGTTTTAGTTTGTGGATGGGGATTACAATAGGGGTTTTGTTATGATTGTTGTTTCCACAGAATCAGTGCCCAGACAACAGGTCCTCAGCTGAAAACGCATTACGCTCCCACGGAGACCTAAGGTAAGCGTTACAGAACACGAAGCCGTACTTAAACAACTCCACCTGAGCGTAATAGAGGACTCAGGAATAGATAATTTATCCCAGCTCCTGGGAGAGCTCAGAGCAGAGGTTCATGCAGCCAAGTCTGAAACCAACTCTCTTAGGAGAGAGCTGGTGGTTAACAGAGAGTGCACAGAGGATTTGGGTCGCTAGTTGATACAGTCCCAAGTAGGGCAGGCACTACTTCCTGGTGGGGCTTCACAGGGTCAAATTCCCCCTTTCAGCCCTCCACTACAAGTAGTCTTACACGGAAATATTCGCCTAGCAGCCCCAGAGAGATTTACAGGAGATCCACTTTGTTTTGCAGTATTTATTAACCAATGTAATTTACACTTTCTATGTAGACTCGAGGAGAACCATCTCAGGTTCCGGAAGCACCTCAAAACCTTCCTCTTTGCTTCTGCTTTCTCTCCCCCTCTCCCCTGCTGAACTCCCTACTGAGACTGCACTGGTTACCTGGCCACCCTTCTGAGCTCTGGCCCAGGCCCCGTCAATTGCCCACCTGCACTGCCCCCCTGGCAAACCCTGCACCGGGGGACTGTTTTCTGCACCCCTCCAGTCCCCCCTACCTGCACTTACGCCTGCACTTCCTTGCACTTGCCACCAGCTGGCCGTTATTTATCTTATTTATTCCACTTTCCCATGTACTGCACTTTTCCCTCTCCCTTCCCCCTCGCACTTTTCCTTTCCCCCTTCCATGCACTTGCGCGATCTGAATGACACCTGGCCTAGTAGGATCGTTGTCTGTCCCCCCATTGCTCCCCCCCTTGCCTTGTCGCACCTTGAAACACTTGTGTACATGCGCGTTATAAATACCATATCATATTATATCATATATCATATCATATCATAGACCTGGGGTCTTTCCTTCCAATAGGCCAAAGTGGCATTTGTGTTATCTTATTTGGGAGGACATGCTGCAGATTGGTCCATACCCTTAGTTAACAAAGATGATCCATTACTGAGGAACTATCCTGGTTTTCGGCACGAATAAGAAAAACATTTTGCTCATCCTGTTCAGGGTCAGGCCTTAGACAATGAGTTCCTTTCTTTATGCCAAGGTAACCAGGAATTGTTTCTTTCAATCAATTAGTAGCTGAAACAAATTGGCCTGAGGAGAAGAGAACCACAGTTTTTCATTGAGGGCTGACAGGAGAACTTAAGGATATTTTGGCTCAAGTCGGGAATCCTCCTACGGGTTGTGCCGAATTCATGGATCTAACCATCCAGTTGGATCACTGATTACAGAACCAATGCTCTGCTCGGGCTAGATCAGAGGTTAAATCATGTTATGTTCATTCTAGAGATTCTGGAACTTGTCCAATGATTGAAAGTCACCCTGAGCCCATGCAGTTAGGGGGAGTTCGAAGTCCCATCTCTAAAGTAGAACGCGACAGAAGAAGACAGCTGAATTTATGTCTCTATTGGGACTCAGCTGGTCATCAATTGCGAAACTGTCCAGTGAAACCATCATGGAAGCCAGTGGGAGCAGTAGACAAATGGGATAGAAAAGTCACAGAAGATGAACAGCAGGAAAACTCCAACGCCGGACAAGTATAGAGGTCGACTTGTAGAGCCAAAAGAAGGAAATTCAGATCTCTCATTTCATTGCTCCGGTCATCCTAAGTAGCAACCTTCAACCATCCAAGGTGTATGCTCTGGAAGCATATGTGGACAGTGGTGCAAATGGAGACTATATGGATTTCGTACGAGCAAGCAAGATGGGTATTAGGATACATCTAAAATCTGTGGTATAAAATGTCACCGCGGTAGATGGAACACAATTAATATCCGGACCAGTGACGAAGTGTACTGAAGTTTGCAACTTGTTTTGCCAGAAAGGACATCGGGAAAAGATATCTTTTGACCTGATTTGCACTCCAGAGTTTAAGGTGATTTTAGGAATTCCATTGCTAGACAAGCACAACCCACGGATTGATTGGCGAGCCAAGACCATTGTTTTCACCGAGGAATGCAGGACTTCCTGCTATGTTCAAGGCAGAACCCTGAAGAAAGATATTTCTTGCAACACACCCACTTTAGGGGTGATGGGGACCCTTCCTCTGGAATATCAAGACTTTCAAGAGGTATTTGAAGAAGAACAGGCTAACGTGCTGCCACCTCATCGACCATATGATTGCCAAATCGATTTGATCCCTGGTTCAAAAACCCCATGCAGCAGAATCTATGCCCTAACTGAACAAGAACATATTCATTTGAAGACCTATTTAGATAATTACCTGGCCAATTGGTTCATTCGGACCTCTAAGTCCCCCATGGTGTCTCCTCTATTCTTCGTGCCCAAGAAGGAAGGGGACCTTTGTACCTGCATATACTACCTTGCCCTAAACCACATCACCGTCAAGACCCAGTACCCCCTTCCACTTATCTCAGTACTGATGGATCAAGTTAAGGATGCCAAGATTTTTACTAAATTAGACCTTAGAGGAGCCTACCACTTAGTGAGAATCAAAGAAGCAGGTGAATGGAAGACTGCCTTCCGCACAAAATACGGATTATACGAATATCAAGTCATGCCCTTTGGCTTTGTTAAGACTGATTTTCTATACTCTGGCCTGGTGGACAGATGTATAGAAGGCCAACCTATATTGTGACAGCAACAACTCTGGGAAGCTGTAGCCAAACCAGTTTAAGGTAGCAGTGATAGGCGGTCTAGGCTAAGTTCTTCAGAGGGGTGAGAGTGTAAAGGGTCCACAATGAAGTCACACAATGGGAGTCACAAATTACACTTAGACAGGATGTATGAAAATACAGTTATTTAATTATGGCCCTATTGTTCAGGATACAAAGACACAGAACTCAGGAGGCAGGAGAAAATGTAGGTAGGGTCTATGGGGTCCAGTGATGGATTCTTAGAGCCAGGGTTCAATATAGACAAGTGCCCAAAATTACCCCCAACAGTCGGAAGTCTTGCCAAGGCAAGTAATGGCAAATCCAATAGTGTTAGAATAAAGGTTATTATAAGTCCATTGAATTATAATGGGAGTGAAGGGGTATGTTAAAAGCTCAGTAACTTACCCCCCTCACTCCGAATCTTCCCAAGACTTTCCAGAACAAGGGAAGGGTGACCTGGCTTGCTTTTCCCGCCGAATTACGCGGTCCTCGATTTTCACAGATTCCAAGGATTCTCCTGTTAGGATCTTTTGCTGGTGCAAGGACTCTTGATGAAGAAATGCAGAAACAAACGATGCAGCACCCTTCTCGGGACTGGAGGCGGGTCAGAAAAGCATGTTTCTGACTGTGCACGCCGTGCACAGCGATGCAGCAGGACTTAGTAGCCTAGGTCGGACTTTCCGGTCTTTCTCGGGTCCCCTTGGTGCTAGGACGCCGAAATTTCGCAGAGGGTGTCAGTGGCATCTGAGGGTGTGCCAAGTTTCAGGAGGAAACTCGGAACGGCAACGAAGATAACCCAGTAGCCCAAAAACGAAGTTGGTCAGCCACAGGATGATTCCCGGGCACTTCCGAAGGCGGTTTTTGTGCTGGGCACCGAGTAGGCTTGGGGATGGTCCCTCCACTCCTGGGGTCATAGCACCTTTGCAGGCCTACCGAAGATCACGAGACAGTGAGGACTCCACCAGGACTGCAGCAGAAGTTGGTTGCCAGGCCTCCTTCAGGCAGGTTACAGGTTTCTTTGCAGGTCTTCTCAGCTGGACGGATTCTTCAGGTTCTTCCAGGATCTCTGAGAAATGCATGCAGGGGCCCTCTTCTTATCCTAAAAGCCAGGTAGGAGTCGAAACTCCCACTAGCCAATGGCAGAACTAGCCCACACACACACCCTAGAGTGGTCCAATCAAGACCACTGGCAGGAACACTCATGCATACCACTCAGACACACAGAAACCAGGATGTGTATTAGGGTCAGACTGACCCAGCCCAGATCCTGCCTGCAAACACACAAATCCCTCCAGTAGCCCGCTAAAAGCTGCTGCTTTCCAAGGCACTGGAAGTCCTTATAAGGATCTTTCTGGCCTCTGAGGCCAGGAAGAAGGCTAAACAACAAGATGTGAAAAGAATGGGCGAAAAACCTCGTGGCACAGCCATGTTTGACCAGTAGCCACAGTAAGTAACCAAACGCGATAAACGCGGTTAAGCTAAAATAAAATCCCCCACAAAGTGGAGAAAAGTCACTTCTGCCACCAACCCATCTTTTAAGCACCTCTAGAGTAACCAAAAAATCCTTTGAGTGTTAGTCTAGGCCAAAACAAAAATGAACCCCATTGCACTGCAGTGTAAGCTGCTGTGTGCAATGATAAAAGGTTACCTCATGTGATACAAAAGTAACCACAAGTAGCAACATAGTCAAAAGACTAAGGGAAACACTGTTTCCCAGTACTGATGGCCTTAAGGACATATCAGTTTCCCCATAACATGTGAGCAAAGGCCAGTACAGTGAAGCTTAAGGCTTCACTGCACTGCAAAAAGTATAGGTCAGATTGAAAAATAAAAGCAAAAAGTTTGGGGGTTCCATAAAGATGGAAGAAAAGGTGCAGTAAAGAGAATCTTTCCTAACACATGCCCCCCCCCAACCCCAGACTAAGGGACAGGGGGAACTAATCCAACCCTGGATGGGTCCTCTGTTCCAGTCAGTTAACCCTGTTGGACAGCTCATCAACATTGCTACAGTTGGGATCTGGCCTATGCCCAATAGTGAAGTTCAAGGCCTGAAGACTCATGAACCACCTCAGCCACTTTGGATTCTCTCCCTTAACATCTATCAACCACTTCAAGGTTTGAGGGGGAGCATACACAGTGAAGTGAGTCCCATGGAGGTAGGACCTCAACTTCCTAAGGCACCATACAATGGAAAAACAACTCTTTTCCACCTGAAGACAACTGACTTCTCCACTCCTAAACTGGTAGCTGACTAGACATATAGGGTGTTCCTCACCTTTGTCATTTAACTGTGAAAGTCTTTCAACTATCTCAGTGTCATAGGCATCTGTCTGCACCATGAACAGTCTCTTCCAATCAGGTGCCCTTAGACCAGGGGCCTGACCTAGGGATGCTTTTAGGCCAGTGAAGGCCTTCTCACACTCAGGAGTCCATAAGAACTCTTTAGGTCCCCTATGAGTAGTGAGGGCAGTCAGAGGGACAGCTATATTTCTATAGGCTGCCACTTTACTCCTGTAATTTCCAGTGAGGCCCAGGAAAGTCCTCACTTGGGCTTGGGTAGTGGGGGTTGTCCAGTTCAGTACATGGAGTACATAACTGACAGGAGGTTGCATTTTATCTTGTCCCCACATACTCCAACCTCATGCATGAGGAAGGCCAATGGCTCCTGTTCATTTTGACACTTGGCTGTCTTCCTGAACAAGTTGGCCTGATGAAGATCCTGACACCTAGTCTCTTGAGTCAGACCCAGTTCCTTCCAAGTGGGGGTTGAATCTGCCATGTCATCCAGACATGTATTGCTGAGATCCATTTTTCCATTCAGAACAGGGGCTAAGCTCAGCTGACAGGTGTCAGTTGCAGCCACCAATCCAGAAGACCTTACACTGAAGTAGGGCTCTGAAAAGGCCGAAACTGCTGTTTCCTCCTCAGTACAGACTGACAGGGATATGTTGCCATACCCTGCAGAGAGAAATAACAGCCTCTGTACTTTTCAATACAGAGCTGACCCACTAAGGTGTTACCCTTTAGTGAAGAGTGTGCTTCTGTCTTGGGGACAGAACCCAGAGCTCTAGTGTCCATACATAATCCAAAACTGGCTTTACATGTATATCCCTCCAGTTCCTCAGAACTGAACTCTTGACAGCTATAATCCTCAGACACTCTTTGTTCCAACACAGGGTGGATCTCACACCAACTGTCAGAACCTTGTCTTGGTTATGAACCATCTCAATACCCAATCTTGGTGGGTTCACTTATTCCAAGTATACAGTCTGGTTCCCACCATCCTGTTATAAAGGGTGTCAGTGACAACAATAGGGGAGATTGCCTCAGCAACCACTTCAGTTCACCTTGCTGATGTGGGGTCAGGTGAGAGGACACTAGGCCATCCTCACTGAAGCCATTAGAAAGGCTGCGTTGACACAGGGTAGGGAGACACACAGATTTCTCTGGCTCCCACTCTGTAGCCCTAAGCAGGGCTCCAATTTTATCTCTCAAGATACAATCCACCATACTATTCACAGGAAACTGTATGGCAACCTGTCCAGGTTCACCAAAGCCTTGAGAATAGTTTACCTTGCCAAGCTGTGAAACATGGCAAGGCCCAGACTACTGACGGTAGTCAAGGATTTGTAGAACAGATTTGACAGGAGAAGGTCCCATCTCCTTCTCTGGGGCTCACAGAGAGCTCCAATCAAACTCCTGAGAGGTCTGACAGATCTCTCTCCCAGACCATCCTGTGGATGACAGCTCAGTGACACTTGACAGGTCACTTCACCATCCCTCCCCTGGGTCTGACCACTTCTGAGGACAGCAGAGGAGCTACCTCTGTAGCTGTCATTCAGCATGGTGTCAATGACTGACTTGGCAGTCATTCCCTGTGGGTTGGCATAAGGGCATATGGGACTATGATCAGTAATCCCTCATTGCAACCTATTGCCTGAGGTCTCCAGAGTCAAAGAGCTAATAGAATTAGGCATTGTTTCTAGTAACAATGTGTTCACTCCTAAAAGTGAACACTGGAGTAACTGAATTCCTGCCTCACTTCTGTCAACCTGGTGACAGAGGGTGAGACCCCTGCATTGGTTTTCCTCTGAGACCCCCATCATGGGCCAACAGGAATGTGTGTTAGACCACACAGGTGATATCCTGACACTAGGATACATCACAAGGGGAATGTCACACACCAACTGTAGGAGGAAGGGCCTCCCAACCTGACTACCCTCTAACCTCACAAGGTTTGCTCTGGTGGGCTCTGTGGGCTTACTTTGCAGTAACCCACCTTCCTGGTGAACTCTTTGCTTCACTGGAGGAGAATCCTCCAATTGGAAGCAGGCCTTTCTCCATAGGCCTAACCATGATGGTTTCCTTTTCTGATGGCCCATACTTCTTGTTCTCCTAGGACTCTCCTCTACCTGTATACTAGGCAGCTGAGGAGGCCCATAGGATTCAAGGTTTTCTGGGGGTCCCTCTTCCAAACTAGGATTGGGGACACTTCCAACTACCTCAACATCAGTTGTAGGTAAGGCAGGGGGAATATTCTCCTTTCCTCAGCTTGTTTTTCTGACTCCACTGGCCATGGGTTTCCCCTTAGGCCTAGGCTTTCTCTTAGGCTTGGCTAAGACAGCCTAATTTCGAGACATAGGGCCTCATTAGGACTCCGGCGCTAAACCATGGTGCTATTAGCACCATGGTCCATGCCGGAGTCCGCCATGGCGGAATGGGGAATTACCACCCCATTCCGAGGTTGGTGGGGCGGTAATTCCCCATGCCGCATGGCCCTTCCCCATTCCCATTTTTGCCCCATAGGGCTCAATGGGAATGGGGAAGGCGCTAAATACGGTACCGCAAATTGCGGTACCGTAATTAGCACCAAGGTCCCTTTGCGGGTCCCTACTTTAATGGCTGGTAAAACCAACATAAATTAAAAATCAAAGGACTAGTCTGGTTGTATGCCATAGTCTTGTCCACAGGTTGCACACCCTCTAGAGTGCAATCCTCGAATCAGTGAATTTGTTAAGGCCCCACGTTTGCAAGGAAAAGCATGTCCGTGCTGATGCATATATTAACATTGAAGGAAACCTTCCCAAGTATAAAATGGATACGAGTGCCATGCTTTGTGAGCCATTGCACTGGAGAGAACTGCCAACATGTTTTTTTAATAAAAAGGGAACATGTAAAATGTCATAATAAGACGGATACATGTTATGTAGCTAAAGTCTCTAGTTTGAATTTTTGGAGGTTCATTAGGGTCCAAATACTAGTAGCGCTAATATAGCTAGGTGTTAAATGCTAGCTTTTAACCTTAATGCTTTTTTCATATTTGAACTGTTTATTTTCTTTATTTGTTGTCCAACACTGTTGATGGTTATATTTCCTTTCTTAATGTGGAAACATGTTCATTTGGCAGGCAATGTATGATAGTGATATTTGTTTCGCCCTGAAGACGGCCCAATTAGAGTTGAAACACGTGTTGGCGTTTGGTGGTTTTTTGTTTAAGAAACACATGACAAATTAAAAAATACTTTTGTTTCAAAAATTGTCAAGTGGATCAAGTATTCTAAAAGTACAACTGGGAATAGCCTTGTGTAATTTTATCATACGTCTTATGTGGTAATCTCTAAGAGTTCCAATTGTGTTTCAAGCAACATTACCTGCAATTTACAGTAGTATTGTCATATCCTCCTGACTATGAGATAGGGTGGCAGCGCAGATAGAGAGGGCTTGCGTCTGTTTGGTGCTCACTCATTTGAAGGGGTTTTGAGAAATTACCCTTCTGGGCCTCCCTACTGATGCATACCCTCTTTTACAGCATATTTGACTTTCTAAACATATATCAAACTTAGACCTATGACTGGGATTTGTGCGCACCACCTGTACTAGGATAATTTCTCAGACATCCCAACAGTTTTCTCTTCCTTAGGTGTGCTGCGCAAACACTTTTCTGATACTATTACGCCAATTTGAATATTGGCTCAATATCTGCAGAACAGAGATGAGGATAGTGCTGCCCTTTTTGCCCCTCGGGGCACAGATAGTAATCCAATTAGAAATCGCATACACAAAACTGAGACATTGGCACAACAAGTCATTAAATTGGAACGACTTAGTAAAAAGGAAATTAATAAATACTGGGAGCAAGTCTCGCTTAAAAATTGCCTCAAACAAAATATCATTCCTAGGGGTCTAAGAATATTAATATTTCCGGGCCTCACCCATCAGGATGATCAGGATCTAGCCTCAGATTGGGAAGCAAACCTAACTATCAGCTCAGAGAATATGATGAATATCTTAGTGAAACATGCCGAGCGAGAACATACTAGAGTCACCTCAGAAATAGATCAGGTACAGAAGGAAATTTCAGAAATGCCTAACCCAAAAGCAACCAAGGACAAAAACTATGACAAGATGCATACTATTTTAGGTGAATATCAAGATGATATCAAATTAAGAAAGTTTAGGAAGTTTTACAGAGATGAAAAAGATTACATCAATGACAGAGTATACACGTTCCAGGCAAAATATGATGGAGATCATGCAATAATAAAAACGCCTAACATATCTCCAGTTACATCAGATATGGACTCTGAGTCAGAACCAGGGACAAGTAGCCCAGAGGACCTTGACCAAGCAAAAATCTTGGATGAAGTACGACACACGAGAAGAGGGTTTTGGCGGAAATTAAGAGGTACAAAAAGGGCAACATACCTAGCTTTAATCCAAATTTTAAGCAAGTACGCTTTCAGAAATCGTTCCCTTTAGGCCAAAATATTCCAACAACTCCCACAACCTCAGAGGAAGAAGAGGAAGAGGAGCAAAGAGGAGAAGGAATCAGAGATACAAGAAAAAGATTCACGAGATCCAGTCTCAAACAACCCAAGCAGAAGCCAATCCTCAAAGCCTAGTTATAAACTTCTCGGACAAACAACTATCACAACAACAAATAACGGTTCTCAACTCTGGCCTCTCCTTTGCACCCAGTATAGTATCGGACATGACGGAGGTACAAATAGACCTCCACAAATTTACCAGAAAATTGAAACTGAAGAAACACTTTCCCAACAAACCTATATTCTACAAACCTGATACAACTCTACCATCAATTATTTCTAGGAGCATTCAGGAACTTGAAAACATACATCTCCTTGCAAACCTTGCAGAAGAAACCAGCCAATCCTTATCTGAGATTCAAAGGGACCTAGGTGTGCATCAACGCAATATGGATATTCTGGATCATAAGAATAGATCAAAATGTACGCCACCCACCATTGGTGATAATGCAATAGAAATTTTCTATAGAGCAATCACCAGGTAAATCCATCAATATATGGATGGGAGACACAGGGGTTATATTAGCAATAACCCTAACTTGTCCAAATCTGAACAATTGGCCCTCCAGGATCTTGCTGTGGATAACACACTGGTGATAAAGGAGGCTGATAAAGGAGGCAATATTGTTATCCTAAATAAATCCGACTATATTAGTATGGCCGAAGAACACCTAGCAACACCAGGCTGTTATCAAGCACTTATCCATAACCCAACCGCTGAGACTGTTCAAGAACTTCAGGCACTTACTCAACACTGGTATCAGATAGGCTTACTGACAGATGATGAAAAACAATTTTTGACAAATACCTGACCTTTGATGCCTACTCTCTACCTGCTACCTAAGGTACATAAACCGTTCCCTAAATTACCATCTGTTAGACCTATCATGAGCGGTCAATCAGGGGCCACTAAGAACTTGGCCACATATATTGACTCTTGCATAAAGGATCTAGTATCCACAATTCCGGTGTACCTCAAAGATACAACTCACACAATTCAAATACTTAACAATACCACATGGGAATCACATTATTTTCTGGTTACCCTAGATGTCACTGCATTGTACACATCTATTGAACACACACTAGCACTCAAGACTATTGACCATTCTTTAGGATCCCACTCAGCATCTCATGCTTTACATGTCCAAATGTTAAAAAACTTTGTGGAATTTACTCTTAAACACAACCAGTTTATATTTAATGACACATATTACACCCAAACCAAGGGGATAGCAATGGGTGCCAAATATGCCCCTGCTTTAGCCAATTTATTCATGGCACACTTTGAAGATCTTCATATCTTTCAAAACAACCCCTTTAGCCAATACATTTGTACATGGAGGAGATACATTGACGATGTATTTGCAATCTGGGCAGGCACACTTACCCAATTTAATGAATTCATGCAGTATTTTAATCAGAACAACTTTGGGATTAAGTTCACTGGACACATTGATGCTAGAGAAATCATGTTCCTGGATCTAAAAGTTTATATATCTGAAAATACCATTCAGACATGCACCTTCCACAAAGAGACAGCTGTGAACTCTATCTTGCATGCTACAAGTAGTCACAGACAAAATGTCATTAATAATATGCCACGTGGGGAATTTTTGAGAGCCAGGAAGAACTGTAGTGAGGATAAACACTTTTAAGAAGAATGTAAGTCAATAAGAACCAGATTTCAAGAGAGAGGCTATACTACCACAATCATTAACAAAGCATTACGAGATGTGAAAACAACACCATGATCCTCTCTGCTCACACAGACCTCGGGCATACCAGCCAAGAGACCTACCACTTTTCCTAATTATGTGAATTTTATCACCAAATATTCGAGCGATTCTACATTTATTTATCATATCTTGAGTAAACATTGGATTCTCCTATTACTGGACCCAGATTTGGCATCATATATAACAGAGAAACAGATGATTATCTTTTCAAAGGCTCCTACCCCCAGAAATATCCTCTGTCACTCGTTCCTGAAATCTGGTTCTAATAGACAGGAAAACTGGCTTACTCAGAATATCAAACCAAACGGTTTTCATAAGTGTGGTACTTGCAACTTTTGTCAGTTTGCCCTGTCGCCTACCAAAATATTTACCTGCCATGGTAATTTGAAAGTTAATATCACAGACTTTATTAATTGTCGGTCTAAATATATCATATATGAAATCATCTGTGTGCAAGAAAGTGTACATTGGCAGTACCATCCGGGAGCTAAGAATAAGGATTAGAGAACACCTGGCTAACCTTAATAGTCAAGGTGCCAAATTTCCCTTCGCATCACACTGGCAAAAGGAGCACCAAATGGCTCATCGATGTGATATCACATTTGTTGAACTAAAACACATCAAACAACACGAAAGAGGTGGTGATAGACAATTGAAACTAAGACAAGAGGAAGCACGCATGATTTGTAGATTACGGTGTGTGCAATTTGGCTTAAACCAAGAACATGAGTTAAATGTATTCCTTTGATTGTTTAGAGTAATCTTCACTTATTTGAAATGTATTTTTGGACTTGGTGATACTACCACATCACAAGAGGTTGACCAACTTACCCATTAGATGTAGGTGTGATACTACCATATCACATTAAATATATTAAATCATCCACTGCTGTAATGCAGACTCAATATTAGCTCAGTCAAAGGACTTTACCAGTGACTTCATGTGCTCTCACCACCTACGGTCCCAGTTATGGATATCCGATCCGTTTACTTGGTAACCCACCTCTTGCAAAAATGTCCTTGGACCTTCACACGACCAATATTACGTTGCACATGATCCTAACGTGAGCGTTTAACACTCAGCTTTATTAGTGGTACTAGTATTTGGACCCCAATGATCCCCCAAAAATTCTAGTGTCCTAGTTATGGATATCCGATCCGTTTACTTGGTAACCCACTTCTTGTAAAAATGTACTTGGATTTTCTGACGACCAATATCACGTTGCATACCATTCTAACGCTAGCATTTAACACCTAGCTATATTAGCGGTACTAGTATTTGGACCCTAATGAACCTCCAAACATACAAACTAGAGACTTTAGCTACATAACATGTATCCGTGTTATTATGACATTTTACTTGTTCCCTTTTTATTAAAAAACCATGTTGGCAGTTTTCTCCAGTGCAATGGCTCACAGCATGGCACTCGTATCCATTTTATGCTTGGGAAGGTTTCCTTCATTGTTAATATGTGAATCAGCACGTACATGCTTTTCCTTGCAGACGTGAGGACTTAACAAATTCAATGATTCGACGATTGAACTCTAGGGGGAGTGCAACCTGTGGATAAGACTATGGGATACAACCAGACTAATCCTTTGATTTTTAACTTGTGTTGGTAGTTTTCTCTAGTGCAATGGCTCACACTGCATGGCACTCGCATCCTTTCTATATTTGGGAAGGTTTTCCCTCAATGCTAATATATGCAGCAGCACGGACATGATTTTCCTTGCGGTCTGTGAGACGTTAACACATCTAATGATTGTCACGAATGCTGGGAATCAGCGTATTATCCTCCAAATCTGATAATTCAATGTCCACCTCCCCTTTATCCTCACCTGTCTCTTCCGGAACGGAGTTTCGTCTGAAGGTCTTGTTCTTGGGCTTCTTCTTCTTTGTGAAGAGGTACGGCCGTCCGCGGGAAGAAGCCACCCTGATCCCCTGATAAACAGGGAAGCAGCCGGCCCCCGTCCCGCAGAGACCAAGATGAGAGGAAAAAAGCAGCAGCTCAAAAAAACCTCTCTACGGATGTAGTTGGTACCAATGCTGAGCAGGAAGAGATGACTGTGAGTCCGGGAATGCAGGATAAACCGGAGCAGGGGAGTCAAGGTAAGTTTCTCGGTGCAGCAGTAAGCTGGAGACTCCGGTGAAGCTGATACCGAACAAGGAGCAGTGCGAGAGACCGGAATGGAGGCACCGCCAAGAACCAGGAACGTGATCCGGGAGAAAGGAAGGGGAGGAGAAACCCCGTAAGGTAAAGGGACCGAAAGGACCGAAAGGACGGGAAGGCAGGGAAAAGGAAGGGAGGAGGAGAAGCAGAGCGAAGGATGCCGCGATAGAGGTCGCGGTAAATAGCAACAGGAGTAGGGTAAGGAAAACAAAGTAGCACGGCAACAAGGCACAGGAAACTAAGTTGCAACGCACAGAGCCCAGGGAAGGGCGTGGTTAAATACAGGAACAAGGGAAAAAGACTAGACCGTCAAACCAGGAAGTGAAAAGAAAAAACACGGAACATTCTAATGGCGCCGCCAACGCCAAGCCTTCCATAACCGCCAGCGACCACCAAAAGACGGCGGCATGACAGTATGCCCCCTCCCAAGGGACACCCCCCCCCCGGCTTCCCCGGGAACAGACGGTGAAACCGCTGAACCAACGCTGGCGCGTGAACATGAGACACCGGTTCCCAGGAATCCTCCGAGTGTGGATACCCTTTCCAGTGGATGAGATACTCCAAGCGACCCCGCCGATAGCGGGAGTCACGAACGGAAGCCACCTCATACTCAACGGAAGGAACCGCCTTGGGGACCGGGTCCTGTGGCAAAGGGCGATGGTAGGGATCATCCTTACATTCCCTCAGGAGAGAGGAATGGAACACAGGATGGAGACGGTGCATGTGTTTGGGCAACCCGAGGCGGAATGCCACGGGATTGATCTGGTGAAGTATGGGGAAAGGACCCAGGTACCGGGGAGACAGTTTAGAGGGGCGAAGCCAGCGAGGCAGAAACCTAGTAGACAACCAGACCTTGGTGCCCCTTCGCCAAACTGGAACGGGCTGGCGCTTAAGATTGCAGTATGATCGATACCAAAGACTGCTCGCCCGCAAGCATCCCGTGGCAGACTTGTGAGCCTCCGAGATACTGGTAAGTAAGGCATCCACAGATGGAGTGGTAGAAGGAGGAAAGGAGAGAGAAGGAATAAAGCTGGGATAGAAACCATAGGAACAAAAGAAAGGACTGAGACCAGTGGCACTGTGCTCGGCATTGTTATAGGCAAATTCCGCGGTGACCAACAGACTGACCCAATTCTCCTGTTGGGTATTTGTGAAGCATCGAAGATACTGCTCCAGCGTGGCATTGGTTCTTTCAGTCTGCCCGTTAGTCTGTGGGTGGAAGCCAGATGATAAGGCCCGTTCCATTCCCCGTCTTTCACAAAGCTCCTTCCAGAACCTTGAAGTATACTGAGAACCTCTGTCAGAAATAATCTTGTCCGGGATACCATGTAAGCGAAATATTTCTCTGGCAAATATAGCCGCCATCTCAGCGGCAGTGGGAAGACCAGCCAAGGGAGTGAAATGTGCCATCTTAGTGAAGCAGTCGACAGTTACCATGATGCATGAACAACCTTCCGAGGGTGGCAGATCCACAATAAAATCAGTGGAAATAAGGCTCCAGGGTCTCTTGGGAAGGTCCTGTTGTTGAAGAAAACCAATCGACTTTTGAGTGCAATGTTTGGATCGACAGCATACCGGACATGACTTGACGTAGGTTGAAACATCTTTGGCCATACCGGTCCACCAGAACCTGCGATGAAGCAATTCCAAAGTGTTCTTGACACCTCTGTGTCCTGCCGTTGGATCATCGTGGCACCACTTTAAAGCCGATTGACGGGTGAATCTGTCTGGCAGAAACAATCGCTGTTGCTTAAAACATAAACCATCTTGAAGGGATAGGTCCTTTGAGAGAGGAGAGGTGGACCGCGTGGCCTTGCGGACCCTTTCTGTCAGGATCTAAGTCTACCTCCCCCTTCTCCTCACCTGACTCTCCTGAGGTGGATTCTTGATGGCCAGGTTCAGTCTTCTGGAGTCTTTTTTTTTTATCCTTGCACCCTTGGGTGCTCGAATCTTCTTTTCGTGCAGGTAAGGTCTAGCCCCTCCGGAGGCCACCTTGACAGAGGCAAAGACCTGTCCTAGGGGAACCCCAGGGGGCCAGCCTCCAATCTAGGGAAAAAGCACGAGGCAGAAAAAACCCTAGTTCATAGATGATCTGGATGATGATTCGAAGAGATGGCACAGCAGCTCTTGTTGTGGATCCAGAGAGGTGAAATTACAATCCAATGGTAAAATAGATAAACCTCGCGGAGGCGAGCAAAACACAGCATATGACTGGGGGTACAGAATCAAGTAAGAAGGGAGCTGCCGAGCTGGCAGTGGACGAAAGGCAGCAGAAAAGGAGTTGAGAACACGGTGCGAAGAAGAGGCACTGCGTCCAAAAGGTAGGAAGTTGAACCAAAACTGCTGGCGGAATGGATAGGTAAGAGAGGAAAGGAAACGAGCGTAGTTCAGGCTCGCTACGGGAGGGCTGTAGAAGGAGTAGAATCACGGAAGGAAGATACGAGTAAACAGCAGTCGGAGCGTTGAAAGAAACAGCAACAGATACAACGCGCCGAGCAGGGGGGCGGAGCCTGCTTTTAAAGGCATTGCGCCATGTTGGATGAGGACTAGAAAGATCCTCGGTTTCGGAACTTCCAAGGCATCGCGCCATGTTGGATGAGGACTAGAAAGATCCTCGGGGTCGGAACTTCCATCGACTCCAGCATTTCCAATCCTGGTTCCTGACACTTTCTAAGAAAGACTCCACTGAACAGATTACCTTGACTCCAGGAAGCATGAGACTGGGAAATTCTTTCTGAGACATGTCTGGATAAGGCCTTCTAGAAAGGGCATCAGCTAGTATGTTCTTGGAACCTGGTAAGTAGGTCAATGAGAAATCATATTGGGAGAAAAAATGCGCCCAACGAGCCTGACGGGAGTTGACACATTCCATCTTTTGCAGTATTTTAAGATTCTTGTGGTCAGTTCTGATTTCGAAGGGATGGTTAGCCCCTTGAAGGAGATGTCTCCATTCTTCGCATGCAGATTTCATGGCCAGGAGTTCTTTTTCTATTACTGAATAGTGTGTCTGACTGTCATTCAGTGTCTTGGACATGTAGGCAACCGGATGTTCCAAACCTTCATGTTCCTGTAGAAGAGCTGCACCAATCGCCGCAGCGGAGGCATCAGTCTCCACAATGAATCTTAGATTCTGATCTGGTTGATGAAGTACCGGGGCAGAGCAGAATTCCTCCTTAAGTCATTGGAAAGCTCGGTTTGCCTCAGAAGACCAGATAAAGGGCATTGAAGACTTTTTTAGCAGCTTTGTAATGGGAAGAACTCGATCCGAGAAACCTTGAATAAATTTGCGATAAAAATTGGCTAGCCCTAGAAACCTTTGGACGTCTTTGATGGAAAGGGGTGTAGGCCATTGCAATATGGCGTCGATCTTAGCGGGATCCATGCGGATTCCTTCCGAAGACAGAATAAAGCCAAGATAGTTGACTTCGGAGGCTTGAAACATGCACTTATCAGCATTGGCCTTAAGTAGATTGTCTTGCAATCTTTGAAGGACTTGTTGGAGGTGAACCGAATGGAGTTGGGCGTCTTTAGAATAGACCAGTATGTCGTCAAGATAGACGACGGCACAATGAAAAAGTAGATCAGAAAAGATGCGATCCATGAATCTTTGAAATATTGATGGAGCGTTGACTAGGCCAAAGGGCATGACACAGTATTCGTAGTGACCGAAGGGAGTGCGAAAGGCAGTCTTCCATTCATCACCGGATCGTATCCGCAAAAGGTGGTATGCTCTTCTTAAATCGATTTTGGAAAAGATTTTCGCCCCTTGAACTGCTTCCAGAATGTCTCCGATCAGTGGCATGGGATACCTATCCCTAAGAGTGACTTGATTTAGGCCCCTGTAATCGATGCAAGAACGAAGTTCATTGGAACCTTTCTTTGGAACAAAAAAAAGTGAAGCCCCTGCAGGGGAGAATGAAGGTCGGATCAGGCCATGATGTGAATTAGAATCCAGATATTCCTTGAGAGCCTTCTTTTCCTTGAGGGAAAGGGAAAACATTCGTCCAAAAGGAACAACAGCATTGGGCTGGAGAATGATCTGACAATCCTCTGGTCTATGAGGAGGTAGCTCCTGCGGGCCATCGTCAGTAAATACCTCCTGGTAGCGGAGATATTCTTTAGGGATGCTGTTTACCTTTAACACATCTAAACTGGAGGTTATATCTGGCAAAATGTGGACAGAAGTATGCAGGGTCTGTGAAGAACATGACTGACGACAAAAAGTTGAGGTAAATGACAATTGGTTCTTTGTCCAATCAATGGTCGGGTTATGCTTCCGAAGCCAAGAGACCCCCAGGATTACTGGAAAATGTGCTGCTCGGATGAGGTCGAATTGAATGGTTTCGTTGTGATGTAGGATCTTCATCTGCATCGGAGGTGTGGTATGGGTGATAAGACCCGAGCTGAGTGGTCTACCATCTACACCTTCCACCTTTTGGTCCTCGTCTTTCTGCAAACGGCAAATGCCGACCTTTTCCGCCCAAACCAAGTCCATAAAGCAACCTCATAGGACTGCTGAGAGATACATAACTCTACTCCGACTACCATGAGACGGTTGTCTTCTGTGGTAAGCATGGGTGTGACTGATAAAGAAACAAAGGGACCAGTAAATCCCCCTCGGTAACTCGTCCCTACTAGCTCCGAGGAATGGCGTTTCCCGAACGTCTTGGTGGTACATTAGGGCAGTCTCTAAGAACATGTTGGTTAGATCCACAATACATACACAGGTTGTTCTCCCTGCATCTTTTTCTTTCTTCTGAGGTGAGTGGCCCTCGAGTAGTCCCAATTTGCATTGGCTCCTCTTTCGACGTACAGGTAGGAGAAGGAGAGGTAATCCCAGGATCAGGCGTAGCAGGAAATCCACGCTGTTTTCTACGTTCAGACCCCCGTTCTGAGAGACGGAAATCCAGCTGAACCACTGTAGACCACAAGTCGGTTAAAGTAGCTGGTCTGGTTACCCTTGCTAATTCATCCTTAAGGTCTTCCCTCAATCCTCGGCGAAAAATAGTGTACTGAGCGTTCTCTTGCCAGCCTGAGTCTGCAGCCACCCGTTTAAAGCGGGAGATGTAGGACAGAAGATCAGAACTTCCCTGTCGAATATCCAGTAACTGTTCACTGGCGACTACCGCAGACTCTTGCCTTTCAAAGGCCAATTTGAACTGGGCGGTGAACCCGGCGTAATCGTGTAGTAACGGGCTGGCACTGGTCACAAGCGGAGTAGCCCAGGAAAGAGCGTTACCCGTAAGGTTAGATATCAGAAACCCTATGCGGGCTGCATCTGAGGCATATGCCTGAGGTCTGAAGGTGAAATAGATTATGCAAGCTTCCATGAATTCTTTAAATTTAGTAGGTGAACCGTCATATTTACCACAGGGTAAGGGCATGGGAGGCAGATCACTCCGGGACTGTTCAAAGTGGTCGACTCGCTGTCTTAGAGCAGCGTTTTCGGCTTTCACAGCCTTTAAATCTAATGTCACATTCTGCATTGCTGTGAGCAGCTCTTGGACCTGTTCCGGAATAGACATTGTAATCTCTTTCGGGCGTTGCAAACTGTCACGAATGCTGGGAATCAGCGTATTATCCTCCAAATCTGATAATTCAATGTCCACCTCCCCTTTATCCTCACCTGTCTCTTCCGGAACGGAGTTTCGTCTGAAGGTCTTGTTCTTGGGCTTCTTCTTCTTTGTGAAGAGGTACGGCCGTCCGCGGGAAGAAGCCACCCTGATCCCCTGATAAACAGGGAAGCAGCCGGCCCCCGTCCCGCAGAGACCAAGATGAGAGGAAAAAAGCAGCCGCTCAAAAAAACCTCTCTACGGATGTAGTTGGTACCAATGCTGAGCAGGAAGAGATGACTGTGAGTCCGGGAATGCAGGATAAACCGGAGCAGGGGAGTCAAGGTAAGTTTCTCGGTGCAGCAGTAAGCTGGAGACTCCGGTGAAGCTGATACCGAACAAGGAGCAGTGCGAGAGACCGGAATGGAGGCACCGCCAAGAACCAGGAACGTGATCCGGGAGAAAGGAAGGGGAGGAGAAACCCCGTAAGGTAAAGGGACCGAAAGGACCGAAAGGACGGGAAGGCAGGGAAAAGGAAGGGAGGAGGGGAAGCAGAGCGAAGGATGCCGCGATAGAGGTCGCGGTAAATAGCAACAGGAGTAGGGTAAGGAAAACAAAGTAGCACGGCAACAAGGCACAGGAAACTAAGTTGCAACGCACAGAGCCCAGGGAAGGGCGTGGTTAAATACAGGAACAAGGGAAAAAGACTAGACCGTCAAACCAGGAAGTGAAAAGAAAAAACACGGAACATTCTAATGGCGCCGCCAACGCCAAGCCTTCCATAACCGCCAGCGACCACCAAAAGACGGCGGCATGACAATGATTCTACGATTGCACTCTAGGGGGCGTGCAACCTGTGGACAAGACTACGGCATACAACCAGACCAATCCTTTGATTTTTAATTTATGTCACTTTTCAATCACGATTTAAATAAAACCAAAAGAATATGACCTTTAGAATACTTTCACAGTGTCAAATAGGATACCGTTTTTACTGACTTGTGACAACAGACCTGCTAGCCTCGTACGGGACGCAAATGCGAGTGAGGTACATGGGGTTGCTAGACAACGCTTTCTTAACTTGATCACATGACCAAAACCTATTTCTTTCTGCCGGGCTGTTAGAGGCCAGCCTAGACAACACCCACATTCCACAAGGCTGCAACCGGCCGAACGGCAGAAACCATTTGTCACGAAAGCATTGAAGCTGTTAATTGGTAAGCGTTGCAAGGCTCTGCAAAGACTTTTTGTGTTACGGCTCCTGCTTAGTGACTCAGACATACGGGCTCGACCTCAGACCAACCAACCCCCCCTCTTCTTTCTGTCTTTAGCTTTGTCACAGAACACGGGATTGCTAACAGCCTTTACTTTGGAAGCTTTAATTTAAATATTAGAAGTACTGAAAAAGCATCACGCATTCGCTTTTCTCTGGCAATTTAAGGTAAGCTGGAGCCTGTCACACAACCCAAATGTATATATGGATGTATATAAACTGCTACTTCCTACTTTAGTGCTGAATGAACATGACAATAGCAGGATTTGTCTGCTCTTACAGATTGGCTATATCTATTCTTGTGAAATTTTCTCAAAATAACATGGACCGTGTACCCAGCAATATGCAACCTTTTGCATACAACTAGTACCATAAGACCCACAGATCAGGTACCATTCAGCTAATAATCCTTGTCCCTTTGTGATGTGGAAATACTCACCAAGCGTTATTTTTTGGACTTTATTGTTATGTTTTGTGACTGTAATATGACTTTATTGCATTTTGGTTTAAAATGGAGAACTGCATACTCATTATATCTTTTGCTTTTTCTCCCCTCCCCCATCCCCTCGCTCTCTTCCTTTTCATCTTGCCTTAATGCTTTTTTCTTATATTTGAACTGTTTATTTTCTTTATTTGTTGTCCAACACTGTTGATGGTTATATTTCCTTTCTTAATGTGGAAACATGTTCATTTGGCTGGCAATGCATGATAGTGATATTTGTTTACGCCCTGAAGACGGCCCGATTAGGGTTGAAACACGTGTTGGTATTTGGCAGTTTTTTGTTTAATAAACACATGACAAATTAAAAAATACTTTTGTTTCAAAAATTGTCAAGTGGATCAAGTATTCTAAAAGTGCAACTTGGAATAGCCTTGTGTAATTTTATCATACGTCTTATGTGGTAATCTCTAAGAGTTCCAATTGTGTTTCAAGCAACATTACCTGTAACTTACAGTAGTACTGTCATATCCTCCTGACTAGGAGATAGGATGGCAGCGCAGATATAGAGGCCTTGTGTCTGTTTGGTTCTAGAACATTTACTTGAAGAGGATTATATCCTCGTTGGAGTGACCAGGTTATCATCTCAGTGTTTTCTGAGGTGCTATCAGTCTTTTTGCAGTCTGCTGATCAACCATGCAATTCTGTCAGCAACGCTCTCTCCTTGTACCTCACAAGCATATTCAAAAGTTACAAGCCAGTCAATTATATCATTATTTTCCTCATACATACTCAGGAGATCTAAGTTCTTTTTCCTTGAACCTGAGGGTGTCCTTCTTCAAATTGAACAATGCCTCATCATTAGAGTAGGCTTCAGCCAGAAGTTCAGAGGATACACTTTCTCCCTCCTCATCTTCAACACCAGTCACTGGAGTGACAGTAATGACATTACTGATGCTGGGTCTATCCCCAGCTCTGCTATCAGGACCATTAGTTAAGAGAGGCACAACTTTGTTTCTTTCAAAATCCTGAATTTTTACAACTAATTCAGCTTTTAAGCCCGAGACTGTCAAGCCTCTTTCAACACATAACTTTCTCAATTGCTCCACTTTTAAGGCACTCAAAGTGGTGAAAGTGATTGTTTCCATGATACGTCGTTTAGTAGGTGACTTATATCTACAAGGCAATGAAATATTATAGTGTCTTGTGTAAGTATAATCTGGACACACCACCAATGATCTGCACCGTGGTACCCAATACAGATCCTGTTCACAAAACACCCAGATGTTATGTGGAGAGGGTCATCCCACCGCTGTACACCTATTTGTTAAGACTGATTTTCTATACTCTGGCCTGGTGGACAGATGTATAGAAGGCCAACCTATATTGTGACAGGGACAACTCTAGGAAGCTGTAGCCAAACCAGTTTAAGGTAGCAGTGACAGGCGGTCTAGGCTAAGTTCTTCAGAGGGGTGAGAGTGTAAAGGTTCCACAATGAGGTCACACAATGGGAGTCACAAATTGCACTTAGACAGATGTATAAAAATACAGTTATTTAATTATGGCCAAACACACTATAAGAAAAATGAATACAAGCAGGTAGACCTTTCAACCAATACCATCAAACTAAAATACATGTGTACAGTCACAGGTTCAAGTCCATAATGCAAATCAAAATAATCCTGCAAGGGAATGAATAGGTGAGTATCACACACAAAAAGGTCCACAGAGATGGTCCCCACTAATATTGTCCAACCCTAAATTGCCTGGGAACTTGTGTCCTATTGTTCAGGATACAAAGACAGAGAACTAAGGAGGCAGGAGAAAATGTAGGTGGGGTCTCTGGGGTCCAGTGATGGATTCTTAGAGCCAGGGTTCAATATAGACAAGTGCCCAAAATTACCCCCAACAGTCAGAAGTCTTGCCAAGGCAAGTAATGGCAAAGCCAATAGTGTTAGAATAAGGGTTATTATAAGTCCATTGACTTATAATGGGAGTGAAGGGGTATGTTAAAAGCTCAGTAACTTACCCCCCTCACTCCGAATCTTCCCAAGACTTTCCAGAACAAAGGAAGGGTATCCTGGCTTGCTTTTCCCACCGAATTCTGCATTCCTTGATTTTCAAGGGTTGCAGGTTCGAATGATTCTCCGGTTAGGATCTTTTGCTGGTGCAAGGACTCTTGATGAAGAAATGCAGAAACAAACGATGCAGCACCCTTCTCGGGACTGGAGGCGGGTCAGAAAAGCAGGTTTCAGACCGTGCACGCTGCGCACAGCAATGCAGCAGGACTCAGTAGCCGTGGTCGGACTTTCCGGTCTTTCTCGGGTCAGTCACCTTGGTGCTAGAACGCTGACATTTCGCAGAGGGTGTCAGTGGCAGCTGAGGGTGTGCCAAGTTTCAGGCGGAAACTCGGAACGGCAACGAAGATAACCCGGTAGCCCAAAAACGAAGTCCAAAAACGAAGTTGGTCAGCCACAGGACGATTCATGGGCGCTTGCGAAGGCGGTTTTTGTGCTGGGCACCGAGTAGGCTTTGGGATGGTCCCTCCACTCCTGGGGTCGTAGCACCTTCGCAGGTCTACTGGAGAGCACGAGACAGACAGGGCTCCACCAGGACTGCAGCAGAAGTTGGTTGCCAGGCCTCCTTCAGACAGGTTACAGGTTTCTTTGCGGGACTTCTCAGCTGGACGGATTCTTGGCTCCTTCAGGTTCTTCCGGGATCTCTGAGAAATGCATGCAGGGGTTCTCTTATTATCCTAAAAGCCAGGTAGGAGTCGAAACTACCACTAACCAATGGCAGAACTAGCCCACACACACACCCCGCAGTGGTCCAATCAGGACCACTGGTGGGAACACTCATGTATACCACTCAGACACACAGAAACCAGGATGTGTATTAGGGTCAGACTGAACCAGCCCACATTCTGCCTGCAAACACACAAAGCCCTCCAGTAGCCCGCCAAAAGCTGCTGCTTTCCAAGGCACTGGAAGTCCTTATAAGGATCATTCTGGCCTCTGAGGCCAAGAAGAAGGCTAAACAACAAGATGCAAAAAGAATGGGCGAAAACCCTTGTGGCACAGCCATGTTTGACCAGTAGCCACAGTAAGTAGCCAAACGCCGGTAAATGCGGTTAAGCTAAAACGAAATTCCCCAAAAAGTGGGGGAAAGTCACTGCTACCACCAGCCCATCTTTTGAGCACCTCTAGAGTAACCAAAAAATCCTTTGAGTGTTAGTCTAGGGCAAAACAAAAATGAACCCCATTGCACTACAGTGTAAGCTGCTGTGTGCAATGATAAAAGGTTACCCCATGTGATTCAAAAGTAACCAGAAGTAGCAACATAGTCACAAGACTAAGGGAAACACTGTTTCCCAGTACTGATAGCCTTAAGGACATATCAGTTTCCCCACAACATGTGAGCAAAGGCCAGTACATTGAAGCTTAAGGCTTCACTGCACTACAAAAAGTACAGGTCAGATTGAAAAATAAAAGCAAAATGTTTGGGGGTTCCATAAAGATGGCAGTAAAGGTGCAGTAAAGAGAATGTTTCCTAACAGGCTTATGTAACACCCCAGCAGCCTTCCAAAATTTTATGAACAACGTTTTATGTGAATTACTCGATGTCTGCACCGTAGTGTGCTTGGACGACATTCTTATACACTCAAGTTCGGTCCAAGAGCACATAACCCATGTAAGAGAAGTCCTCCAGAAACTACAACAACACAAGCTCTTTGTAAAATTAGAAACATGTTGCTTTCATACGACCTCAGTGGAGTTTCTGGGATATATATTGTCACCCAAAGGAATCCAAATGGATAACAGAAAAGTTGAAGCAGTTCTCAATTGGCCTTCTCCTACCTCAGTGAAAGGAGCCCAAAGATTTTTAAGGATTTGCAAATTTTTACAGACGTTTTATTGCAGGCTTTTCACAATTGGTCCACCGATAACTTCATTGCTACGAAATCATAAGACCTTCTCCTGGACCAAGGAAGCTGAAGAGGCCTTCCAGACATTGAGGAGACAATTTACCACAGCTGCGGTGTTGAGACACCCATAACCAGAGTTACCATTTTTGTAGTGGAAACCGAAGCGGCCAGTGCTGCAATGGGAGCAGTACTATCCCAGAAAGACACTGAAACTGGACAGCTGCACCCAGTGGCCTTCTGGTCCAAGAAGTTCTCAACAGCCGAATTGAACTATAGCATCACAGACAAATAATTACTAGCAATAAAACACGTGTTCAAAGAATGGAGACACCATTTTTAGGGCCCGACATACAGTTATTGTTTTAACAGATCATCGAAACCTGCAATATGTGTGCAATGCCAAGGCTCAATCATTACGACAACTCAGTTGGATGATATTTTTGTAGAATACAATTTTATTATCACTTATCGCCCAGAGGTACGTAATGGCAAAGCAGATGCCCTGTCAAGGATTGGAGAAAGAGCAGAGATCCAAGGCACCACAGAACATATAAACATAATCCCTGAAGAAAAGAAGCTGGGAGTCACTGGATCCCCCGAAGAAAACTTAAAGGCACAAATTCTACTTCACTTAACCACATCTGAACCAGAGGCTTGGGAATCAAGAGGACCTAAGTTTAGTCTTCTAGAAGGTCTACCTTATTTCAAGGGTCGACTTTACCTACCCCATCTGGAGTTACAACAGAAAGTTATGGCAGATTACCATGCAGCGACTTTGGAGGGTCATCATGGGATCGCTAAGACCACGGCCAAGATCAAGAGACATTTCTGGTTGCCAACATGGCGCAAGGACATCAAAGATTATATTCAAACTTGTGGAATTTGTGCAGTAAGACCAAAGTTACCCTCTCACATGCAAATCCACCCAGTTTTTCATGTCTCTCTGATCAAACCACTGAACCCAGGGACCAGATTACAGCCACCACCAAAACCCCAAATCATCAACAGTGAACTAGAATTCATAGTAAAGGAAATTTTAGATTCTAAGATAGTTAAAAAGAAATTGTTCTACCTGATAGATTGGAAAGGTTTTGGTCCACAGGATAGGACTTGGGAACCTAGCTCGAACGTTCATGTCCCCAGACTACTCCAAATGTTTCATCAAAATCACCCGACTAAGCCAGGACCGGAGGGTTCATCCTTGGGAGGGGTCTTGGGGGGGAAAACTGTCATGATCCCAGCACAGGAATACAGATTCCATTCAGTAAAACTAGGGAGGCAAGGAACTTCATATCCATCAGTGGGTCAACAGTGGCTTCAGGCTTGGCACAAGAGGCATTTACCTCACTTCGAGCAGTGTACCCATAGGCTCATTACATTCACATTGCCTTCCCTACCCTCAACATGGCTGCCGCTAAGTCCATAGATAACTCACAGTGCATTCTATACCTGTTGCAGAGAGAGCTACTTAAGCCCCGCCTCTGCCGAAGCTCTCACTTCGCGTCTTCTCTGCTGACAGCGGGTAACGCTTCCAGCGATCTCTGACAGAACCTGTCAATAGAAGAAAAAGAGTCAAAGATATTAATTTCCACTGCAAAATCAACAGAATAGCAGTATAATTGTAAAGCCTCACCAAACCGAAGTATTTTTCAAGTATTTTCCTCAGTCCGCTGTTATATTCGTAGTCTCTGCATCTTCTGTCAGAAGCTCCGTCGCAGCCGCAGCATTTCTTCTCTCAGCATTCTCTGCATCGTCCAAAGGTATTTTCTTCAACAATTCTTCCAAAGATCTGCAAAACAAAGGTATTTAATGAATGATTGAACTTGGAAAAAGGAAAGAAAGAAGAAGTTACATATGTGCTTACCTGAAGTCTCAGCAAGGTTTTTTCTTCACTTATTTCTTACCGCACTTGTTTCTGAAGGCAGCTATTACTCTGTTTTTTCGACGAACTGACGTAAATGAATGATTCCTCAAAACGAGTATAGCTTCAACCATACCACAGCATCAGCCCTTGTTAGGGAACCACGAACCTGCAAAAACAAAAGGAAATTCTAGCAAGAGAGATCTCTCCAACATAGGGACCATTCAGTATCTGATTAACTGTATATAATTATTATTTTCACCAAAAGACTTGCTCAAGATACCATTAGAAGAAGTTTTGGACATTGTTCAGTTAAGAGTTTTTTGACACAATAGCCCCCTCAGATCAAAAGTCACCTACCCAACGCACTCCTTTAGAATACAGGAATGCAGGATGGAGAGCTCCACAAAACAAAAGCACAGGTGAAAATGGTGGGTTATTTCAAGGTACACTGTATCACAGTTTTAGTTTGTGGATGGGGAGCACAATAGTGGTTTGTTATGATTATTGTTTCCACAGAATCAGTGCCCAGGCAACAGGTCATCAGCTGAAACGGCATTACGCTCCTGCAGAGACCTAAGGTAAGCGTTACAGCAGGCCGAGAACAGTGACAGATGAGGAACTATTTGGAGAAGAGAGACTAGAGCTGGAAATGGTGTTCAAAAGGAGTGTAATATTCTGGTTACAGATTCATAACAGAGAGGTACTATAGAAAATGGAGATCACGCTGGAGGCGCCGCCCTCATTCTTCGAGGAGGACATGGCCAAGATACCAAACAGCCTATGGACCACGAGTCCTTATGACGTGGGTGCATCATAAGCATGGGAGGAGTGAAGATCAAATTGAAACCGGGAGCAATATTACCAAGAGTAAAACAGTATCCCCTAACTAAGGAAGAAGATGAGGGCATTTATTAAACAATCAGTGACCTCATTGAAAGAGGCATTCTGGTACCCTCAGAATCTCCATTCAACACAGCAGTCTACCCCGTGCGCAAGGCCAACAGGAGGTCATGACGTTTCATTTAAGATTTGTGCCCTCTCAATCACATTGTAGAAGCAGAGTATCCAGTAGCAGCAAATCCAGCAATCATTTTGTGTGGCATTCCGGTGGAAGTCACCTGCTTCACAGTCATTGATCTGAAGAACGCATTTTCCTGAGTACCATTGCACCCAGACTTACAGGATCTCACCAGCTTTATGTACCGCAACCAGAAGTGGAAACTTACTCGTTTGCCCCAGGGGTACTGCGAATCACCTTCCATCTTTAACCGGCTGATCCAGATGGATCAAAGCAACATATAGACAGGAAGCACCGTCCTACAGTATGTTGACAACATTTTGATCTACAGTGTGACAGAAGATGAGTGCAGGAAAGATTCAGTACACATGTTGACCATACTAGCTGACATATGGTACAAGGTGAACAAGGCCAAACTGCAATATTGTCAGAAGGAAGTACTATACATTGGACAGATGATCTCCAAAGATTGCAGGCACATTGCCCCGAAGAGAGCCACAAGAATAGTTGCTACACCACAGCCCAAAACATTGAGGGAAATGCAACAATACCTGGGGTTGTGCAATTATTGCAGAGCATGGGTCTTTGACTACAGCACATACACCAGACCACTCCTGACTGAAATTAAAGAGGCTCAGAAGGGAATTAAGACACTACACTGGACCACAGAGATGACTGAAGCATTTGAGGAATTGAAGCTGGCCCTATGTACTGCACCAGTATTAGGGACCCCTGACTACAAGAGAGAGTTCTTCCTGTTCTCCCACACTGACGGCGTAGTGATGAAAACATTACTGATGCAGAAGACAAGCATGGGCCATAAGCCAATTGCTTACTACAGTGGGCAACTTGATCCAGTGATGAGAGGACATTATCTGTGCGAACAATCCTTGGCAGCTGCAGCCTTCGCAGTGGAAAGAGCATCAGCTGTGACAATGGGGTGCACCACCACTCTTTACGTGGAGCATGCCCCGTTTGTGATACTGCATAAACCAAAGAGCAGACTGACCAAGCAGAGATCATCAGGGTATGAGTCATACTATCAAATGTAGGACTGAGGATAGTGCATTGCAAGATAGTAAACCCAGCCATATTTTTGGCAGACGTCCTCCAGCCAGGGGGCTGGGTTCATGACTGCGCAAAGAATATAGAGCAATTCAGTGAGACACGCAAGGTGGAGGAAGATGCACTTGAGGGGGGAGACATGCTGTACAATGATGGTTAATCAACTATTGATCAAACTGATGGGATCAGGAGGACAGGAACTTCTGTAGTAAGATTAAAAGAGGATGGGACAAGTGAGGTGGTTGTAAGTGCACAAGTACCATCTCATTACTCAGCACAGGCAGCAGAGCTAGTATGTTACGCTCACCTGGTATCCACAGGGACGTAACCTAGCCGGGTTACTCGCTGGTATGCTTATCAGCTTTGCCCTGATGTGGTCTGCGGGGAAGGTTCTGCCTGAAAATACAGGAGGACTGTGTTCAAGACTGACCGACTGGGGTAAGTATCCTCCCTCCACCCCCGTATGATTTCAGTCCCTCTGGCGCCCTCTCCTCACCTTGTGGTAGAATTAGGCGTGCTCTCCGTCCTGCCTTCTTTGCAGGGGCGCGTTGTCTTTCATGGGCGAGTGCGGTCCAGTTACTTCACTGACGCCAACCCGTTTGATATTGTTCAGGTAGGTATTATTGCTGTTCTTTAGTTTTGTTGCTATCCTGCATGCCTTTCTTTGTTTAAAATGTCTCTTTTTTCTCCCTTAGGTATGCAGAGCTTCAGCGCGGCGAACTGGCTTGGTTGAGCCCCGCTGGTAAATGATGGCGCATTAAGAGCGCTATGATGCGGTAAGTAAGCGCTATGCGCAGCGCTGAGAAGTCTTGCCTTTGCTAACCTGTGTTTTCCTTCGTTGTAGGTCACGGTGTTCTTCAGCACGAGTGGAATGTCGGAGTGGTGCCAGCCGAGAGGCAACCAGCCAGGTAAGCCTTTTGAGCAGTTCGTCATTTGTAAATGTCTCTACTGCTTTCTTTAATGTTGCCTCTATCTTCCTCTTTCAGGTCATTCTGTCCGGGAGGCGTGCAGATTCGAGGAAGCTGTTTTCAGTAGCTGCGAGTGTTTAAAGATGAAGACTGCAGGTAAGATGCTGTTGCTAATGATGTTCTTTTTGTTTCCTTGCAGGTTCTGCTTCTCCGAGGTTTGAGGGAATAGCTGGACACGGTGAGCGTCACGTTGCAAGCTGCAAAGTAACGCGAAGCGTGTTGTCTTTCTCTGGTTTGGTTTAAATAGCCCCAACAAAATAGTCTGGGTAAAGTAGTCCCTAGGCTACCACACCCAAAACACTAGACCACATAGTTTGGTTCTTAGGTACCAAGCTATGTGGATGCCTCCATGTTGGCTGACAATACAATAAAGTAGTTCCCAAGCACATTGTTTTTCATGGTGTATGAGCCTGGCGCCATAGGCACCAGGACTGGCCCCATGAGGGCTTTTGAAGAGGATGCCAGGCTCTAGAGGCCCGAGTCCTGACTCCACCTGGCCAATGGGGATGCCAGAGGGGTTTTTGGGCGAGGGTCGTGACAGCACTCCCCCCTAAAGCCCCTCCCATGGTGTTCCTTCTGTCTGGCCCAGGTTTGGCTGGGAGGTTCCGATGGAATTTCCTGATTAGACGTGGTGCGTGGATATTCTCACTGGGCTCCCAGGATCTATCTTGTGGTCCAAATCCTTTCCAATCGACGAGATAATATAGCTTGGTCCTAGAGTATTTAGAGTCCAAGATATCTTTGACTTCGAATTCTGGTTCTCCGTCAACAAGTATAGGCTTAGGTGGTGTCCCAATCCATGTGCTGGGTTGTATTGGTTTCAGGAGGGACACATGGAATACCGGGTGGATGTGTAGATTAGGTGGTAAATCCAGTTTCACGGCTGCTGGGTTGATAATTGATTTAATGGTATAGGGTCCTAAGAATCTGTAATGAAAGGTCTGGGTTCCCTTGATGGGTACGAATTTAGCGGCTAACCAAACTTTGTCTCCTACTTGATAATCAGGGGCCTTTTTCCGGTGTTGGTCGGCGAATCTCTTTTGTTTTTCTTTGGCATGAAAAAGGTGTTCCTTTGCCCTTTTGAAAGCCTGAGTAATGGTTGTGTGTAGAGTCTTTACTGCTGGCATTTCCAAGCTGGCTGGAAGTTCTAGTTCAGAGGTACGTGGATGTCTGCCATGAAGGGTGTAGAAGGGCGTTTGTCCCATGCTTGAATGTAAAGAATTGTTATATGCATATTCGGCTATCCATAGTAGGTCTTTTCAATTCCTTTGTTCGTGGTGCAGCATGCACCGTAAATATTGCTCGAGTGTCTCATTGGTTCTCTCGGTTTGGCCATCCAATTTGGGGATGGTGACTGGTAGATAGCCGAACATCGATCTGCGCCATTGCACAACATTTTTTCCAGAAGTTTGAAACAAACTGGCTGCCTCGATCAGAGACCAGAACCGAAGGGAAGCCATGTAGCTTAACCATGCCCTCCAGGAACACTTTTGCTAAAGTGGCTGCGTCTGGGAGGCCTTTCAGAGGAATAAAATGGGCCATCTTCGAGAATAAGTCCACAACTACAAGGATGGTGTTGAACCCTTGGCTTGGAGGTAGATCAGTGAGGAAGTCAAGGGAAAGATTGTGCCATGGAACTGGTGGAATGTCCAATGGTTGTAGGAGACCGGATGGTTTTTGTTTCTGTGATTTATTTTGTGCGCAGACACTGCAGGACTGAATATACTGAATGATGTCCTTACGCCAGGCAGGCCACCAAAAGTTCTCTTTCACCTTAGCTAGGGTTTTGGTGATCCCAGGATGCCCTTCGATCAGTGAATCGTGATAGTTTGAAATAATATGCTGTTGTAATTCCTTCTTGGGTACATATAGGCGATCCCTAAAAAAGGGTAGATGGTCCTTGATGGTATATTGTTCTCCTTGAGTTTGCCATGCGAGGTAGGCATCAGGATTCATTGTCCGTTGGATTTCTTTTCGTAGTTCTGCTTGTGTTAAGGCTGTCATGATACCCAAGAGTTTGTCTTCAGGTATAATAGGTACTGGGTCTGGAGTTGTATATACTATTTCATCTATGCCCATGCGAGATAAAGCATCTGCCTTTCCGTTTCTGACTCCTGGTCGAAATGTGATTACATAATCATATTCGGCGAAGAAAAGGGCCCACTGTAATTGGTGCGAGCACTGGGCCTTGGCTGTTTTGAGATATTGCAGGTTTCGGTGGTCTGTGATGACTGTAATGGTGTGTCTGGACCCCAGAAGGTACTGCCTCCAGGCTTTAAAGGCGGATTTGATAGCCAGGAGTTCCTTGTCCGTGATGGCATAATTAATCTCTGGAGGTGAGAACTTTTTCGACCAGAAGTCCACAGGATGTAGCTGGCCGGTTTCCGGGTCTCTCTGTGAAAGGACAGCCCCCATTGCGAGACTGGACGCATCAGTTTCAACGACATAAGGGAGGTCTGGACGAGGATGTCGCAGGATTGGAGCGGAGGTAAACCTTTGTTTAAGTTCCTGAAAGGCTTCTTCTGCTTCTTCGGTCCAAGCAAACTTTTTATTGTTTTTTCGTAATAGTGCTGTGATTGGGTGCACAACCTGAGAGAAGTCTGGGATGAACCGGCGGTAGAAGTTCGCAAAGCCCAGCATGCTTTGTACCCCTTTCAGAGACGTTGGTGAAGGCCATTTCAGAATGGCATCTACCTTGTGCACGTCCATTCTGATTCCTCCTGGAGTAAGGATTTAACCAAGAAATTCTACTTCGGTGACGTGAAAAAAAGCATTTTTCAAGCTTTGCAAACAAGCGATGTTGACGGAGCTTGGTGAGGACTGAACGAACGAGCCTGACATGATCTTGTTCCGAGGCTGATTATACTAAGATGTCGTCTATGTACACTATGGCGCACACATCAATTAATTCCCTTAAGAAGTCATTCATGAAATACTGGAATGCCGCAGGAGTGTTGCATAACCCGAAGGGCATGTCTTGATATTCAAACAAGCCATACTTAGTACGGAAGGCGGTTTTCCATTCATCTCCTTTTCTGACCCGGACCAGGTGGTACGCTCCTCGAAGGTCCAATTTGGTATAAATCTGGGCATCTTTAACTTGGTAACTTGGTCTAGCATCTCAGGGATAAGTGGCATGGGGTAGCGGTTCTTCACAGGGATCTGGTTCAATGCGCGGTAGTCAATACAGGTTCTCAAGTCTCCTTCCTTTTTCGGTACGAAGAACAAAGGACTGGCTACGGGGGACTTCGAAGGACGGATAAATCCGTTTGCAAGGTACTGGTCTAAATAGGATTTCAAATGAAGGTTTTCTGGTTCTGTGAGAGCGTAGATCCTGCTGCAAGGGATTTGTGCAACAGGAACAAGGTCGATCTGACAGTCATAGGGCCTGTGCGGCAGCAATGTATTGGCTTGGTCTTTTCGGAAAACATCCTGGAAATCATGGTATTCACTTGGCAAGGTATTAGTTGCTCCCAGGGTTGATACTGTCGCTCCGGGAGTCATGGGGATACAGACGTCGGGTTTCTCCTCTTGGTAATAGCAGGCAGGGGAGCAGTCATCGGGGAAGGTTAATTTTCATGCCCGCCAGTCTATCAAAGGGTTGTGAGCAACCAACCATGGCATCCCTAGTATTAGCCTGAACTGAGGTGCCTTGATGAGATCGAATGAAATAGACTCCCGATGTCCGTCCTGGCACAGCAAGGTTACCCTGGCTGTGCACTGGGTTACTGGTCCGGAAGTGATTTTTGTCCCATCCACGGTGGTTACCTTGTCCATAGTTGGCTTAGAACACAAAGGAAGCCCCATCTCTGCTGCCAGTTCTTGATCAATATAATTTCCAACTGCTCCGCTATCGAGGTATGCTTCAACGGCATGCATTCTTGACGACTGTTGGTGGTTAATTAAGATCACTGGTATTGCAAAGTGCGAGGTCAGCAACTCTTTCTTCTCACTCGACAAACTGACCTTTACGTTTGTTGAGCTTGGTAGTTTTCTGATTCCTTAGCTTCATCCTTCTCTGTGGCCCCGACTGTTCTTCTTGGGGGTTTTACTGGACAGTCCTTCAGGAAATGCTGTGGTTTCCCACAATACAAACAAAGCTGTTGTAGTCTTCTTTTGTGCCGCTCTTGTTTTGTTAATGGAGGCTGTATCCCTCCAATCTGCATGGGTTCTACAGCATTTTCAGTTACATGGGGTGTGTTTTCCCTTGGTCGAACATACACTGTCCGAGGGTCCTTCTTAGACCGGCCTGCCTTTCGGTCCTGCAACCGGTGGTCTAGATGCACGACCAGATTTATGAATTCTGCACAGTCCCTGGGTGGATCAACCACCTGGGCTAAGACATCCATTAATTCGCCTCATAAGCCTCGATGGAATAACGTGGTTCTTTTGTTTTCTGGCCACCTAGCTTCGGCAACCAATCTGTTGAAGGTAGCAACTTACGTTAACAAGTCCTGATTCCCCTGTCAGAGCGACAAGAGTTCATTGTCTACTGCTTGTTTCTGGCTATGGCAAGCAAAACGTTTTTCCATTTCTCTCTGGAACCCCCCAAAGTCATGTAATAGAGGATCGTCATGGGTTACCAACGGCACTGACCAATCTGATGCACTACCACTCAGGTATGATAAAACAAAAGCTACCCGAGCTTGGTCGTTGGGAAATGCTCCAGGTCTACAAAGAAAATGAAGGCGGCACTGATTGATGAATGCCGCATACTTCCGTGGGTCGCCTGAGAACCTTTCTGGTGGTGCCAGGGGCACTGTTCCAGGTAACGTGATCTGTACCGGAGTGGGTGGTATGGCGGGATTTTGAATCGTTGGATTGCTTCCAGGTAGAGGCGTCTGTCCTGCCTGTGATTGCAAGTATTGCCTGCTAATCTCTTCAGTGCGTTCTTTGATCACTATTAGGTCTCTCCGGAGGGCATTAGTCTCTTGTCGGGCAGAATGAACCTCAGCACGAAGCTCTCCTAGTAATTGGGCCAATTGGTCCATTTCTGATGTCACCATGGCGCCCAGGTGGATTTGTTATGGTAGGCTTCGTGTTCTGTTACGCTCACCTGGTATCCACAGGGACACCACCCAGCCGGGTTACTCGCTGGTATGCTTCTCAGCTTTGCCCTGATGTGGTCTTCGGGGAAGGTTCTGCCTGAAAATACAGGAGGACTGTGTTCAAGACTGACCGACTGGGGTAAGTATCCTCCCTCCACCCCCGTATGATTTCAGTCCCTCTGGCTCCCTGAACAAAGCAGGAGGAGCTACCATGTCAGTTGGAAGAAGGGACACTGCTTATAATGTAAGGAGAGGTAAGCGCAATGTTGACACAGACATGAAGGAAGTTGGCATGTATCTTACAGACACAGCATGAGTAACAAACAACATGTGGTACAAGCACATGTTTAAAGTTGGTAGGGAAACCACTGGGGAGAGCTTGTATGTCTGCACCTTAATCCCCTACGCCATGAGTTCTTTGAGAACGTTCATTTCAACTGAAATACCAGCAGCCAGACCGCAGTGCTTGATGTACCTCACGATGGTCCAGACGCGAGGACGATTCCAGGGAAAGACAGCAACCTTAAGTGTGATGTCAAAGGGAACATTCCCATTTGAATATAGCTACATCAAGACATTAGATATGATGAACAATTACTGCCAGCTCGATGAAGGGTTGCCGTACATAACTGATGGGCCAGAAAAGGGGAAGTCAAAGACTGTTACACTGAAGGAATTGCCATGCCCCTGTACGAGAACAAAGGAAGTAGGAGGAGATCCCGGCTGCTGGGAGAGACCACAGATATTCATCTATGGGCATGTATACACTAACGATGGCTGGGAAGACGGAGTGGTGGGAAGCAAGGCATTAACGTTAGCCAATTTACCCGTTAGCAAGGTGCAAGAAAGAAATGACAGGTGCCTGAAGGAGTGGGACAGGAGTGCAAAGCTGGTAACCTGGGTAGAAAATGAAGCTGGACCAATGCCAATAATTCCCTTGAAGACACCGGCTCTGTGTTACCAACACAGTGGTGATGAGGAAGTAGGTGAGAACGTGGGATTTAAGGCGGTTGATATTATCCCGGCAATGGGGGCAGGGACAGCAGTACTGATGTATCACTATTGGGCATGCGGGTCTAAAGCATATGAGAAACTGCCACCTAATTGGGAAGGGATATGCTCCCTAGAGCACATCAAGATGCCCTTGTTGGTGGTACCCAAGAAAGATATGAAGCTTGACGACTTTCCCAAGATGGAAAACAATAAAAGGAAGAAGAGATCACTAGAGGGAACACCACCTGTCCAAGTAAAAAGGTCTGAGGAACAAAGAGGACTATTTAGAGTGAAGAGAGGGGGGAATTACTTCTCTGGCAAATCATAAACAGCCTTGGACGAAATACCAGCACAACAAAGACTGTTCAGCCGAACACAAATGTATTTCACGTCGCTGATACCCAGAGTACAGACATACACAAATGCCAAATGGTTACAAATAACCCATTGGGAGTTGATGGCAACAATAAATTCTATGGTGAATGGGAACAATGCAATAAAAGAAGAGCTCAGAGCAATACAATTGGTGGCGCTCCAGAACAGATATGTTCTGGATCTTCTCACAGCAATGGAAGGAGGAGTTCGCGAAAATAGGGAGTTCATGTTGCCCATTCAGATGCAGTTGCACAATTGGCACAGATTGTGTGTGATTTCAATCCGGCACACACCCAAAGCCCACCATGTAGTGCACAACTGAAACCCTTATTTATTTTGTCTATAAGTTCAATATTCTCAACGATATACCACTCATATCACACTCTTCTCCTGAGACCCCCCCCCCCGGTCACACTGAACCAGGAATCAGGCTAGTTTGCAAAGGTAAATATGTATTTATGTATTTAAAAATGTATTCACAATATGTTTTAATAGATAAACAACAATCACCAATGGGGTGACAGAACACAGAATAATATCTTTAATACACTATGAATCAAGTAAGGAGCACCAAAAACATATGCAGCACAGAAAATAATACTTTTATGTTGGTTTGGACAAATGGCACTATGGTTAAAGGTTCCCCTTGCAACACCCCTCAATAAGCAATTAAATAGATGTGAGGAGAGAGCAGGTATTCAAGAATAGCACAGATCAAACAGAATATCAGTCCCACTTTCCCCCAGCAAACACAAGAGAAAAACGGAATTGACTTTTCAGCTGTCAGACTTGCTTTCAAAATTGTCTTTAGAATTGACTGGGCAAAAACACCAAATATGGTCATAAATACTTAAATTGTTGTAAATTCTTATGGAAGCCACTTTGAACATTTGAACACAATCACAAGAAATGATTTAGTCCAAAGAAAACATTTGAAATCTTAAAGTCCAAGTCGGAAACAAATTAAGGGGCTGATTCATGGAATTATTTGCGCTGAAAAACAGGGATTTGTGCGCCATTCTGCCAGCAAGTCCCTGTTTAACAAATTGGGATTTGCAGCAGAATGGCACACAAATCCCTGTTTTTCAGCGCAAATAATTCCATGAATCAGCCCCTAAAACTATTTCACACGTGTAAACATTTCTCTGAATTGTAATTCGCGGCAAACTTTTCCTTGCACAATATTCACGATAACGGGAGAATCTCCCTGTTTTGCAATGCGGTTTTGGGTTCTATGGATAGCTACATATGTTAGGTACAAGTAGGAGTTGAAATTCCGTTTCTATCATAACAACAGAGGGCGTTATAGAGGTTTTAGTAAAGGTCATATTTGTGAAATAGGCATGAGAATGGAAAACAGAAATGCACTTTGAAAATGACAAATGGGTTTGCTTACACTAGAGGATGACTATGAAAAAGCGAATACCAGAGAGGGATCTTACAGTCACGTGATCAGTGTAACCCGCCTACTGTGGAAACTCTACTTCTTCAGATGAGAAAAGGGTCAGCGCACAGATAGTTCTAACAATACTGGTTCTGAATGAAAGATAGGATGGGTTTGAGATAGGGATAAGACAATGCAAATATACTATGGGCCACAGTTCTTCCTATTAATACTCACAGGATAAATGTTTAAATGGGACCGTCAGCTCTGGTCATTGGATTGAGTCTGGTCTAGGAAAGACAGCAGATCAGGCACGGTACTGGATCAGATAGGCCGGTCGCCGGATTTGCACAGGATCTGCCCTGCTAGTCTGTGGGTAATTTCATCAGCTGGATAGCGAGTTTCCTCAGGCAAGGCTAGTGGTGGCAAGCCAGAGAATTTCACGATACTGGTTCAAAAGGCCTTCTCACACCACACAGCGCTTCACTGGGTGGAGAGAATAAATTTGAGGATTTGGGCCTTGCTGGAAATCAATAGTTCTCTATTGCTGGCAAGAGTTTTGGCCTCTGGATCTGGACGAATATGAAAGCTGGATGTAGAATGCTGGATCAGAGTGCTTTGCCGGAATCAGGAAAGTGAGTGGATCTGTGAGTTCCTATGTGTTGTCAGCTGTCTCTATGCTTTAAAATGACATCACAAAGTGGGTGTATGGGCCGGCTTAGCTAGGCTTGCCCCTGTGAGCTGGGATAGGATCAAAAATTCATCTCCGCCTTGCAATTTGAGTGATTGGATCAAGGCCGGATGATGTCATATTTTATGGTTTGCTTTACAGTCCTCAGAGACCTCCCTTTAGCCACTGGTCTCAAAATCGGATTTGATACTAAATGTACATTTCTACATTGGTCACCTTTATACAAATCACACACAAAGATGCCATATTTGATGCCATATTTTATGTAGCAGCTATTCCTGAAAACCCTGCAGCGGTGGGATCTTGTCTCAGCTTTCTACAGAATTTTGTCCTTTTCGCTATGAACACAATTTCTAAATTGTATGCAAATTTCCACAAATGTGTGTGTTTAACATAGGGATGTGCGTGTAAATTTTCACAATTCTAACATTAATACATTTCGCATAAAACCACATATATTGCCATTCCTGTCCAGAACATGTCACACAGTTCTACCGCCTCTTCACATGTGCAGCCAAAAATTAGATTAACAACTCTGTCCTTTTTATATTTTTCACCACTTTGAATAACAAGTTATGAGTCTTTTAAAAATTGTTCATTGCTCATTCTTAACAGCAGATGGTTGCTTGGCTCCACCCCTTTGTCTCTCCTGGGAGTCCAGTGCATCCCCCTCCTTGGGGGAAGTTCCTTCCAGGAGAGTTTTCGACCACCTTCACAACTCCGCTTCCTGGGCTGAAAGGCTTGTCATTGTTCCTTCTCTTTATGTAGGCAATAGTTTGTTCTAACCCACAAGTAACATCTCCCAGTGAGTTTCTGCTGAGAGGAAGGCCCTCCTCCTAGGAGAAAAACCTGCTTTTCCAGTTCTTGCAGCTCAGTCAGGCTAATTAGCTTCTTAAATCCAGCAAAAACCAAATTTGTTGAATCAAACATAAACACATTACTTTCTTAGCCTTAAAATCTGTGGGATCAAAAACACAACTAAAATCTTTATTCCTTTTTGGCAACAATCCTTTTTATGTTTTGCTAATCCAGCAGACGTTTAGCTCACTTTAAAGTTTCATCAGTAACTCAGCTGTCATTCAGGTAGCCCAGGGTACTGCACCCATATTTCAGCATGGGCTGTCCATTTTCAGACAATCCAGTTTGTCTGAAGAATGTTTTGCTCTTCCCATTGGGACTTTGCATGTTTCACAACACTTCATTAGATACATGCATTTTAACACAAGGCAAGATTGTGAATGTCGAGGAGTGTTGTGTTGTAGGCATTTTGGAGTTTTTAGCAACAAAGCAAATGTCATTTGTAGGCACATTTTGGGGTTTCACTTGCAAAGTGCTGCTTCTCTCTCTCTGCATCTGTTTGCTGGTCATGGAACCCGTTGGCATATTTTCTCCATGGTGTGCTCTATTCCACCGCACATGCACCATGGGTGGCAGGTTGTGCATCCCTCTTTTTGTGTGCTGAAGCACACGGTTTTTGTAGGTTTTTGGCACGCACAAGGGTTTTGCTGCCATTGTTGCTGTTTCTTTCACCATAACTGGCAGGGTGATGCCGCATAGCATAGCGGAGTGGGTCAATACATCCCACAGAGCCCCCCCCCTCCCGACTTGGTTTTGACCTCCCATCAAGGAAGGGGAAGTCGGGAGATTGGGATGTTCTTTTTCTGTCCGTGTGGAGAACTTCAGTCGCTTCTCCCGTCAGTGTTGGAGGCGACCCGCTCTCCTAGCCAGTTCTGGTCAGGAGTATTGCTGGTTCTGGTTTGGCGTATTGCTGGTTCTGGTTGGGAGTATGGAGCGGCACTCCGGGCTCCTTGGGTCTTTCCTCCCAGTCCCCGAGTGGTCCTCCTTGGTAATCCTTTGGATGATTCTTAGTCCAAATGCTAGAAGATAGAACATAACATGGTTATGGATATTTTCCCACTACTGTGACCACACGTCATCTGGGGATGTCAGCAGTGGGAAAGACACTTGCATTGGTTATAATTGGCAATATTCCCCAGCTATGTTCACTAATGGTTTTAACAGGTGGATTCTGTAGGTGAGTCCTGGGATGGTCCCCTCTCCTCCATTTCTATAATGCCATTAATAACTAGGGTCCAAATTAATCTCAAGTTGGTTCAGGAGGTCACGGCTCATATAAAAGGCAGAAGGAACCCCTCGCACAACCCAACAAGTATCTATCATGCTTTTGTCATCCCTAGAAATTTTGATCATACAACTGCTAAGCAGAGGATGTTTGGAGTGGGGTGCTTCCAGGTCCCGTACCCATTGCTGCACTGACTCTACGGCGGGTAAGGTCTGGTCTTTTGGGTGTTTATTTAATAATGCTTCGCTGATGAAGCTTTCTTTGCTATTCAAGTCAACTCAGGCGAGGACAGACTCCTTCCCGTCATTTAACTGATTCGGGAGGGAGCGCTGTTCACCCTTTTTCAGAATGCCAGCTAAGTTCTGTGCTGGTTTGATGTCAATTTTGGCTATGAACTTGGGATTTTCGGATTGTGCATTAGTATAAAATTTCAATGTATCTCCCTAAAGGGTGGAATGCCACTTGAGACTGGAAGGAAGGATGATTTGCAGAAATGGGAAAGAGTTCACGTCACCGTTTGGTGGTAACTAGGTCCGGTTTTTGTTCAACCATGTGGCATGTGCCATTTAGACTCACATGGTTGACGCTTTGCTTTAATTTAATTGGCCGGTGGGTCTAGGTCCAGAGGACCTTGTTTACACAATCTATGAGGGGAGACAGCCTGCGGAGAATGTCATTCCCTAATAGACAGGGGGTTCCCTCTGGCACCACAACTAGGACCGGGTGCTTCATTTTATCAGGAATTTCCTTCCCGTCAAAGTTCTGGAGCTGTCCAGGAAGAGGGGTGAGAGGAATTTGGTATTTCTCCCCCCTTCTGAATTTAGCTGTTCAAAGACTCTCTTTGACAGCAAAGTTGCTTGGGATCCAGTGTCCGCCAGTGCTAGAATTGCACATTGCCCTTGCACCTGGATGGAGGCGTAGAATCTACATTCCTTCACCTCCAAGGGGCAAAGGTAATGGGCGCTCTGTGTAAGCTTGATGGTCAATTTGCTTATTTCTGACTCTGACACCGGGATAGTTGGGTCAAGAGACGGTGTAGGAGTGGAAGATTCTAGCACAGATTTTTGACACACCACTATTTGGGGAGTCTCGGACTCCCCGTGTTCTGTTTCTGGGCTGCCCCCCCTTTCTGGAGGCAGTTAACAGAAGTGGTTGGTGAGGTTTGGGGTTCCTCTTGGGCTGGTTCTGGGTTGCTCCCCTCTTCTAGGAGGCGGTCCCCAGAATGGAGTTGAATGGTTTGGGTATCTGAGCACACAGTTTCATACTCAGTGATTTGAGGGGTCTCAGGCTCCTCCCTTTCTGATTCAGGGCTGCCCCCCCTTTTTGGAGACAGTCCTCAGAAGGGCTTTGGGGAGCTAGGGACTCTTCTTCCTCGGGTTCTTGGCCAACCCCCCATTTTTGGAGGCAGTCCACAGAATAGATTTGGGCATGATCCTGTGTGAGAGCTTGGGGATCTGAAAATAAAACAGGACAGTAGGGTATGGGGGAGTTTTGGGCTCCTCTGGTTCTGATTCTGGGCTGCCCCCCCCTTTTTGGAGGCAGTCAACAGAATTGGTTTGAACAAGGTAATTTTCTTGCTGGTCATTCTGGGGCTCAACATTGGGCGGTTCTAACTCGGTTCCCACATCTACCCAGTCTTGATCAGGATCTCTTGGGACCCATTTCTCTTTGGGAGGAGTTCCCCCATCCCTGAAGGAGAAGATCCTTTTCCCAGAATCCTCTGAGTACCCCTCTCCTTCAAACTGGAAGATTTGAACCTCCTCCATAAAATGGGCCTTTTTAGGTTCTTTATTTCTCCTACCCACCCTCTGTTCCTTAGGTTGCAGACTTTCGGGGACAGGAGATCTTGGTTCCGGTTGTTGGGTTTCCAGGGGCTTTTCACCAGTGGGGAATGAAGCTTCCTCTAAGGCTTTACACCCCCTTCCCCATGTGTCTCCTCCCTGGGAACCGGTGGGTTGTCGGGGTTCATCCCCCATCATTGTTCTGGAGCAGTAGACCCTTGATTTGAAGAGTTCTGAGTCGCCATGCTCATCTGAGGGTTCTGTTGCGCCCTTAACATGCGACCCAGATCCTGTGCCAAGTTCTGGACCTGGCACTCCAGTTGGGACACCCGCTCTGGCTGGTACGGGGTCCTCTGGTCTACCCGTGGTTGATCACGGCAAGGGTAACTGTCCCTTCTCCTGTAATACCCTTGGTTGGGATAGTTTTGGTACCCCTTCACCCTTGGCCTCCCCTCTCCCGGATCGGACTGTCTGGGCTCAGGAAAGTGGGAAAAGAAAGAAGGGTTATTTTGGGGGTTGAGGTTTGGCGGGTACTGGAGAAAGAAACTCAGCCTGGCATTTGGGGGATTACTGCCCTCCTGGGGAAAGTGAGGAGCGAAGTTTCCTGGGTTGGCAGCTGCCTGGTTAGATCCCCCCCCTTGGGCTGGAGGAGTCCACACATAGCCCAGGATGGGCTGTTGCACTTGTAACGGGGGCTGATGTAGTCCGGGGAGTTAGGGGTCCCATTTGTGGGGTTACCTCCCTGACTACCTGTTTGGGATTGGCCCGAGGGCCTTCTGGGTCTTGGGTTAGTAGGATTCTGCGCTGGAAGGTTTTTAGGCCCCCCATCTCCGGATCTAAAATGGCGGCAACCTTCACCTCCGCCACCTTAGCAGCAGCAGGGGTGTTGGTTGGTTTTGGGTTTTTATTAGCACTTTTACTTTGTACTGGTTTCTGTACTTCGTAAATGCGAGTTGCTTGTTCAATGACCCAGTCTAGTGATCTTTTCTCATGAAAGTCCTTCACCAGCTGGGTCATAATGTATTTAGGGAGTGTATGAAAGAAGGTATTGACGAACTCCCTGCTGTCTGCGTGCACCCTCCTGGTGGTCTGCGCAAAGGCACGTTTCAGCTCTTGGACAAATTCTTGTGGGGCCTGGTCTTCCCCACATTGCAGGTTGTAGGCTGCCTTGCGGGCCTCTTGGGGGTTTCTATGGATTGAAAAATGCTTTAAGATGGCCGCCCTATATGTGGACCATCTTAAGTGGTTCTGATCCTCCAGCCCCGCAAAGAAGCTGGAGTACTCAGATGAAAATGTCCACTTGACATACTGAATACAACTTAGGCTGTCCTTCAGGTGGGAAGTCTCCATCATTTGCTCAAACAGCTCAAGGTGCTCCCAAACGGAATATTTGGCATTTTTATGGTAGGGCATGATGACGCTCCTAATAGCCTTGATTTGCTTCAGGGGATCTTTCAGTAGTAAGGCTTGCTTAACTTTGTTGGCCTTTTTAGTTTTGGTCACCCTTGTCCACTCATCCATTCCCCACCAAATTTGACTGACTGATCTCTTGGTAGGTGATATTTTTGAGGATCCAGTTCTCTGATCCTCCCCTCACTGGAGTCTCCCTGATCAGAGAAGCTGGCCCTAGCATTTCGGAGCCTGTACATAGATGCCCGCCCATCCATTTCTGGGAGGCGCTGACCTGTCAGTCCCATATTTCCCATTGTGTTGAAGTCTGCCATCCCTGTGGCCCTTGGTTCATATGAGCCAGTGGACATGAGGGTGGCAGAGTCCATGGAATTGAAGGGATTAAAGTCCCTGATGCCAGGGTTCCTGGGATTATGCTCAGGCGTTTCTCTCTCCCATCTTACTTCATCTCTTTCAGCCCCTATTTCCTGATGACATGCCAATATCTGACCTTTTTTCTCCTCTATTAAGTCCTATGAGTTTGTGTTTCCAGGGCTATCTGTTGGTGGAGCCTGTCATTCTTTTCACAGAGAGACTCATTGTCTCTCTGTGCTTCCTGTATGAATTGAGAGTATTGGGCCAATTTTTGCTGCAGGAGACTCATCTCCTGAGTTTGGTCCTTACTGTACGGATTATTCTTCGCCAGAGCCTCCTCCACCCACCTGGTGTGCTCTAGTAGCTTTTTGTAATCCATTTTGATTTCAAACGTTCCTGAAGGGCCAGGTGATTTTCTTCTAACTTTGTTTTTAAATGGCTGACTTCCTGTACTAAGGCGTCCCTCTCCTGACTTAGAGTGCCCCTCTGTGCAGCCAGGTCGTCTTTCTGCTTTTTAAGTGCCCCAGTTTTCTGGCGCTCCTCATCAAACTCTGTTTGGGATTCTAGGTCTTTAATAATTCATTTATTATTTTCCTCTTTTAATTTGTCTATGCGATCTTGTAGGATAACTAACTGTTCTGCACAAACTCTGTTAAAAGTTAATTGCTGCTCCAGCTTTTGTTGACTCTGTTGTAGAGAATCCAACCTTTCTTGACACTCTTTTTGCAGTGACAGTACCTGGGCATCTTGCTCTGCATATTTTTGCAGTAGGAAAGCCAGATCTTCTTGGAGTTTGGTGGCATATTGCCTAGCCTCTGTTTCAGATTCTTGGCTACCCTGGAGCCTTTGTTCTGCAGAGTCCAGATTGCTCTGGATTTTCTGTAGTGCTTCCTCTTGCCTCCTTGTGAAATCTACATGGTCTGCGTACTTTTCCTGTATGACTCTGATGTTGAGATACAGGTAGGCTGCTATTTTGGCAATTTTGCATTGCTCCCCTTTTATTTAAGGGGTCATGTACAGCTCACTGAGTGCTTGATGTAATCGACCCTTATCCTGCCACGCATTAAGGTTGATTTCAGAAAATTCTTGTTTTATTCCCTGCAGCCATACCTGTTTGTCCTGTTCTAGCCATTCACCCCTGACAAACAATTTGAGCAGTAGGTGTTCCCTTGCAATATTGATTTCCACTGGGGTCGCCATTCCGGAAATATTAATTTCCTTCTGGTTTATCTCAGGGTTTCTTTACTTTTACAAACAGGCCCAACTCATTTGAGTATTTCTTTCGAGGGGTGCTTATACAGTGTAGCACAGTATGGTAACCCAATAAGGTGTATGTACCCCGTCGGCTAGCACGCTGTGTTAGACTGTCACGAGTGTTATGTCTAATTCAGGAACCCGGACGAGCCCCCAAGCTGTAAGTGATTTCAATCCAGCACACACCCAAGTCAAAGCCCAGCATGTAGTGCACAACTGAAACCCTTATTTATTTTGTCAATAAGTTCAATATTCTGAACGATATACCACTCCCTTCTCCCGAGACCCCTTACCCCCCGGTCACACTGAACCAGGAATCAGGCTAGTTTGCAGAGGTAAATATTTATTTATGTATTTAAAAATGTAATCACAATATGTTTTTATAGATAAACAACAATCACCAATGGGGTGACAGAACACAGAATAATATCTTTAACACACTATGAATCAAGTAATGAGCACCAAAAACATATGCAGCACAGAAAATAATACTTTTGTGTTGGTTTGGACAGATGGCACTATGGTTAAAGGTTCCCCCTGCAACACCCCTAAATAGGCAATTAAATAGATGTGAGGAGAGAGCAGGTATTCAGGAATAGCACAGATCAAACAGAATATCAGTCCCACTTTCCCCCAGCAAACACAAGAGAAAAACGGAATTGACTTTTCAGCTGTCAGCCTTGCTTTCAAATTTATTTATTTTTTTAAACAATTTGTATTATTTTTATTCCAAACAACAACCAACAAAAACAAAAACAAACTTAACAGTGCATATCTCCGTTATCCAGCATCAAACAGAAAGTTGCAGGTGGTCACTGTTTTCCCATTACCGTCCCCCTTTAACTCGAGCTTATTCACCCACTTTTCCAGCTTCAGTTTCTGGTGAGGGTTTTTCCTCATCTGTATTTATCGAAGAGTTCTGATCATTCGTGCAGCCTTGGGTGGACCCTTGCAGAGTAGCTACCAGGTGTCTCCAGGCCATTAGGATTTCCATTTCATCCTCGCCCCCCCTGCTGGTTGCCTCATACCATGCCACTGTTTTGGCCTCTGTCCATTTCTGTAAATCGTGCCACCATACCTCTAATCTAGGTCTGTGGCTTGCCTTCCAGCTCATGGCGATTCTGCGCTTGGCCAGTATGTAGGCCAGGTCTTTCAGTTTACTTACATGTCCCAGATTGCGAGGTCTTACAAAGCCCCCCATCATACAAGCCCATACAGATTCCACATCTAGCTTAATTTCCTTCTCGGCTAGCCGGTGCATGATTTCGCTCCAGAATTTACTGATCTCTGGGCATGTCCAGAACATATGCCCAATCCCTGCGTTCACCTCCCCGCATTTATGGCATGCCTGTGTTCCCGCGTTCTTAAACCTGGCAATCTTCTGAGGGGTCATATATGCCCTATGATTGATGTATAGTTGGATTTGTTGCAGCCTCGCATTTCTAGGTACTTTTATATGATATCTCTGGGCTATTTCCCATAACCCGTCATACATGGGCTCCCCCACTTCATCTTCCCAGTCTTGTCTCAACTGTGTCACTTCCGTGCCCACCCTAGTCATCAGGAGTTCATAGATTCGGGAGACTTCATGTCCACCTTCCGAGACATCGTATATTGTCTCTACAACTTCATCAGCTGATTGGTCAACAACTCTTCTCGCCATGTTTCCTTCACTTTCTGCACCACTCTGGTATAGGTGATATATTGCCCTGGGTGTAGACCAGTTTCTTCTGCTATCTCCTCAAATTTATTTACTTCCCCTTCTTTCCAAAGGTCTCCCAATGTGGCTATACCCACCGGTTCCCAGTGCTTGCGGATCGTCTTCCACTGGCTTTCAAAATTGTCTTTAGAATTGACTGGGCAAAAACACCAAATATGGTCAAAAATACTTAAATTGTTGTCAATTCCTATGGGAGCCGCTTTGAAAAGTTGCACACAATCACAAGCAATGATCTAGTCCAAAGAAAACATTTGAAATCTTAAGGTCCAAGCTGGAAACAAATTAAAACTATTTCACACGTGTAAGAATTTCTCAGAATTGTAATTAGCGGCAAACCTTTCCTTGCGCAATATTTGCAATGCGGTTTTGGGTTCTATGGATAGCTACATATATTACGTACAAGTAGGGGTTGAACTTTCGTTTCTATCATAAAAACTGAGGGAGTTATAGAGGTTTTAGTAAAGGTTGTTTTTGTAAAATAGGCGCGAGAATGGAAAACAGAAATACACTTTGAAAATGACAAATGGGTTTGCTTACACTAGAGGATGACTATGAAAAAGCTAATACCACAGAGGGATCTTAGAGTCACGTGATCAGTGTAACCCACCTACTGTGGAAACTCTACTTCTTCAGATGAGAAAAGGGTCAGCGCAAAACTAGTTCTAACAATACTGGTTCTGAATGAAAGATAGGATGGGTTTGAGATAGGGATAAGACAATTCAAATTTATTATCGGCCACAGTTCTTCCTATTAATAGTCACAGGATAAGTTTCTAAATGGGACCATCAGCTCTGGTCATTGGATTGGGTCTGGTCTAGGAAAGACAGCACATCGGGCACAGTACTGGATCAGCTAGGCCGGTCGCCGGATTTGCACAGGATCTGCCCTCCTAGTCTGTGGGTAATTTCATCAGCTAAATAGCAAGTTTCCTCAAGCAAGCCTAGTGGTGGCAAGCCAGAGAATTTCAGGATACTGGTTCAAAAGGCCTTCTCACACCACACAGCGCTTCACTGGGTGGAGAGAATACATTTGAGGATTTGGGCCTTGCTGGAAATCAATAGTTTTCTATTGCTGGCAAGAGTTTTGGCCTCTGGATTTGGAAGAATATGAAAGCTGGATGTAGAATGCTGGATCAGAGTACTTCACCGGAATCAGGAAAGTGAGTGGATCTGTGAGTCCCTATGTGTTGTCAGCTGTCTCTATTTATGCTTTAAAATGACATCACAAAGTGGGTGTATGGGACGGCTTAGCTAAGCTTGCCCCTGTGAGCTGGGATAGGATCGAAAATTCATCTCCACCTTGCAATTTGAGTGATTGGATCAAGGCCGGATGATGTCACATTTTATGATTTGCTTTACAGTCCTCAGAGACCTCCCTTTAGCCACTGGTCCCAAAATCGGATTTTATACTAAATGTACATTTCTACATTGGTCACCTTTATATAAATCACACACAAAGATGCCATATTTTATGCAGTAGCTATTCCTCAAAACCCTGCAGCAGTGGGATCTTGTCTCAACTTTCTACAGAATTTTGTCCTTTTTGCTATGAGCACAACTTCCAAATTTTATGCAAAATTCCACAAATGTGTGTGTTTAACATAGGGATGCGCGTGTACATTTTCACAATTCTTATATTAATACATTTCGCATAAACCCACATATATTGCCATTCCTGTCCAGAACATGTCACACAGTTCTACCGCCTCTTCACACGTGCAGCCAAAAATTAGATTAACAACTCTGTCCTTTTTATATTTTTCACCACTTTGAATAACAAGTTATGAGTCTTTTAAAAATTGTTCATTGTTCATTCTTAACAGCAGATGGTCACTTGGCTTCACCCCTTTGTCTCTTCTGGGAGTCCAGTGTATCCCCCTCCTTGGAGGAGGTTCCTTCCAGGAGAGTTTATGACCAACTTCACACCTCCTCTTCCTGGGCTGAAAGGCTTGCCATTGTTCCTTCTCTTTCTGTAGAAAAGAGTCTGTTCTAACCCGCAATTAACATCTCCCAATGAGTTTCTGCTGCGAGGAAGACCCTCTCCCTAGAGAAACACCTGCTTTTCCAGTTCTTGCATCTCAGCCAGGCTAATTAGCGTCTTAAATCTAGCAAAAAACAAATTTGTTGCATCAAATATAAATACATTACTTTCTTAGCCTTAAAATCTGTGGGATCAAAAACACAACTAAAATCTGTATTCCTTTTTGGCAACAATCTTTTTATGTTTTGCTAATCCAGCAGACGTTTAGTTTTAGCTCACTTTAAAGTTTCATCAGTAACTCATCTGACAGCTGTCATTCAGGTAGCCCAGGGTACTGCACCCAGATTTCGGCATGGGCTGTCCGTTTTCAGACAATCCAGTTTGTCTGAAGAATGTTTTGCTCTTCCCATTAGGACTTTGTATGTTTCACAATACTTCATTAGATACATGACTTTTAGTACCAGGCAAGATTGTGAATGTTGAGGAGTGTTGTGTTATAGGCATTTTAGCATCAAAGCAAATGTCATTTGTAGGCACATTTTGGGGTTTCACTTGCAAAGTGCTGCTTCTCTCTCTGCACTCTGTTTGCTGGTCATGGAGCCCACTGGCATATTTTCTGCAGTGTGTGCTCTATTCCACCGCACATGACCATGGGTGGCAGGTTGTGCATCCCTCTTTTTGTGTGCTGAAGCACACGGTTTTTGTAGGTTTTTGGAACGCACAAGGGGTTTGCTGCCATTGTTGCTGTTTCTTTCACCATAACTGGCAGGGTGATGCCCCACAACGGAGTGGGTCAATACATCCCACAAGATGCATGCGAAGATGGAGGACGAAGCACATGGAGCAGGGAAGGACAAGAGCTGGCTAGTGTATCTGTGGTCATGGATGCCACTGTGGCTGGCAAATGGACTGAAGGTGATAGTCGGAGCACCAGCACTAGAGGTAGTATCTATGTGGGATCAAGATTTGCATTGGAAGATGCAAGAAATCAGCAGAAGAAGCAATGGGAATGCAAATACTGATGGATGTGAGCATAGGAGGAGCAATGGATGACATTGTGAAAGAAAGAGATAGACTAAGGGAGAGAACAATGATGTGTGTGACCTGTTCCCGGCAGGAACAAAGGTGGACAATCCCCGTGACCCAAGGAAGTATGAAGGGAAGTGGGTTTGGTGCAACACCGAAGAAGCGTGCGCTTACACGTACTGGTCCTTTGATGATCATGTAAGCTATTATGGACACCTCGAAGGAGTGATGAAGATATGGCGACTTAAAGAAGACAAGTGGTTCTTTCGTGATGTGGTTGACAAGTCTACCAGAGGGGGCACTGAAGAGGGAAGGTGGAAATCTACCCATGCTTCCCCTCCCACTAGACACACAAAGCGAAAGAAGAACCAAAGGAATCATGACTGTTTGTACCATTCCGGATCGACCCCTACTGCACCATTGATTGACAAATACGCTGAAAGGTACTCACTCTGCCAACCCTACAGCCCAGGGCCAGCACAGACACTGCCTAGAGTGGATGAGGCGCCTCTGGACGCCATTAAAGACACTTCAATTGACAGCCTAGACTAAACACGCTACGAAGCCATGCATAACGTCATTGGAGAAACACAACATAGCAGCGTTAGTCATGAAGCACACGTGCCATCCGCACATCAGGACACACTCACGCACCCAAACACACGAAGAACACATGCGTACAGTTCTATAAACTAGAGGACGAAAACATATGTATACTCTTTGCATGTTTATTATTTTGACACTTGCTTGAGCACAGCAGCGCAGAAACTGCAAGAAGCAAGAGATCCTGTGTAAAGGCTTGCAAATGCCTATATGCTAATAACACCATGGAACTGCAGGAGCACCTGAGGGACCTGATAGAGCCATGAACAACTAACCTATGGACATTATACAATAGCACAATGTAGAGGTATGTTATGGCTTAAGAAAATTACACAGGCTGCAGACCCGCAGATGGAGTGTTATGCAAAGTTTGAATGCAGTACCCTCTGGGAACACTACAAACAACTCTGACTACAGGTATAGGAAACACAACCTTTGGTATAAGCTTGCACTACACAGTTCTGGTAGCGTGTTGAGCAGCCAGGCTTATCTCAGGAGGGGCAATGTCAGCTGTAGGGGAGTTACACAGAGATTCATAGTGACAAGTATTCAAATAAACTCTTACACTCAAGGTTTCTTGAATAAACAATTATTAATTTATTTATTAGTCCATTAATATAATAGTAACACACAAATACACTTCAATACTGTACACTCTTAGTTTCTAAATCAGCAAAGACCCTTTTGGGATGTCCCACAGACACTACCTACACCCTCAGGTGACTTCAATAGCTAGGGTGCTGGAGACATTTTTTTTTTTTTTTTTTTATTTGATAAAAAAAAAATAAGATTTTACAATACAGACTGTAGGTTCTATCATCATCGTTGTCGTCAGAAGCTTTGTCAGGGTTTTTCTCTCTTTTATTGTTAAGTTCGCGCAGTTAGTCTCTATTACAGCGTTCGTTTCATCTGATTCGGTTGTCTGTTACTTTTCATTTTCATTTAATAAATTGTTTTCGATGTGTCGGACCATTTGTGCCATTGCAATTTGCCATGTTGTTCTTTCTCCTCCTATTAGTCGCGCCCACCATGTCGCTTCTTCTGCCAAAATGTCAAACCCTGCCATAGGTGCAAGATATTGTGATCTGATACTAGCTGTGGCTGAGCAGCTCATGATTAAGTGTCTTAGTGTTTCTTTTGGAGGGTCAGAATTGGTTTTACAGAAGCGGCATCCATTTGTTGTAACTTGTCCGCGAATGTGTAGGATCTCCCTTGTTTTGTACAAGTTTAGCCGTGCACGCAGGATTGCATTTCGTATATGTTTACTTGGGCATTGATTGACATATCTTTGTAATTCATTCCTTTTTAGAGTGTTACCAGGGAGATGCGAAGTGAGTTTCAGTTTGGATGCGTTATCTATTGTCATAGCCCAATCGTTGTCTTTTTGTTTTTTTAGTATTCTGCACGGATTGCTTATGAGCTCCTGATCTTCACATGCGATGATCTTCAGAATTAGTTGATTTTTGTCTTGCCAGTCGTTTAGCATTTTGCATTTTCTGCTGTTCATTTCGCATTTTAGTAGCTTAAAGACTTCGTTATTGTGTGCAATTAGACATTTTCTGTACAACATGAGGGAGTTGCAGAGGACTGTACATTCTAATGATAGTAGACTCAGTTCACGCCTGATTGCTGACCCTGATACTGACGATGGAAGATGTAGTACTGTGCGCCAAAACAGCGCTTCCAACTTAGACCACAAACCTGTTGGCAAGGTGGGCATTGCTTCTGCACCATACGTGATTGTCGGTACCACTTTCATTTTATAGAAATTGATGGTTGGTACTAGGGAGAATTTTCCAAATTTGCCGTCCACAAATTTGGCTTGGGCAGCTAGTTTTTTGGTCTTTGCATAAAGTTCTGTCTGCATGGCTGTTTCTTTTTGAGAGCTGTCCATTAGTACTCCTAAGTATTTGCATTGGGCAACGGTCTCGAGATTGATTTCCCCCAAATGCCATTTGAACTTATTTCTTTGTTGATTTCTTTGTTTGTTACCATTGTTTTGGAGAATCATGATTTTGGTTTTACTCGTATTTATTTCCAAATGGTTTTTTGTGGCGTAGATTTGGAGCGCATCGAGTTTTCGCTGCAGACCTATTTCCGTCTGATCGAATATGGTTAAGTCATCGGCGTACAGAAGGTGCCCGATCTGCGTTTGCCCCAGCTTTGGCGGAAATGCTCTAGTTGTTTCATTTATGCAGTTAATGTCGCCAATGTAAGTCAAGAAGAGTGCAGAGGCTAGCGGGCATCCTTGTTTTACACCTCGATTGCTGTGAATTTCGTCTGATAGCAATCCATTGTGATTCAAACGCACTTTCATTGAGGTGTCGCGATGTAATGCTTGGATTGGAGCAAGTAGCTCCTCGGGACATTGCCACGCTTTTAATTTGTCCCATAATATTAATCTTTCCACTCGGTCAAAGGCTTGAGTGAAATCAATGTATACAACATATAGATGTAGCTTGTTTTGCAATGCGTTTGCTTTTAGCGTGCTGCATAGTAGGATGTTACAAGTTGTACCTGCGCTTTTCTTGAATCCTGATTGAAAGGGGTCATTGCACTTGGCTCCTAATGCCCATTTTTGAAATTTGGACATTAGGAGTGAAGCATACACCTTACCTATTACATCCAGTAGGGCAATCGGGCGAAAGTTCTCGGGATTACTCATATTGCCTTTCTTGTAGATTGGGATAATTATCGCTTTGGTCCAAGAGTGAGGTATGGACTGAGTTTCTGTGCAGCGCCGAAATATGACACTCATTAGACTTGCCCATTCTTTTGGGTGACTTTTTAACTCTGCGTTTGAGATCCCATCTGGGCCTGGTGCCCTGGAGTTTTTTAGTTTAGTGATGATGTTCACGATGTCATCTTCTTGTTCTAATTCAACCCAAGGGACTGTAGATACTTGTTGTTCTTTATCAGGTGTGCGTAAGGCTGATTGAAAAACTTTGGTGAAATGCGTTATCCAAGTTGCTTGATTGATGTTATTTAGGATCTGATTATTCGATGTATTATCTGCGTCCTTTATTAGAGACCAGAATTCTCGGCTGTTGTTAGTGACGAGAGCTTTAGTTATTTTCTCAGCATCCGCTTGATATAGTTTGTGTCGATGAAATTTCACCCAATTCTTGTACCTTTTCTTTATGGCATTTGTGGCATGTATGATGTCTGTATTCGGGGACTTGCGTATTTCTCTTATCGCTCTTCTGTAGTTACGCCTTGTCTCCACTAATTCCATGTTGAAGACGTGTTTGGAACTTTGGTCAGAGGCTAATCCGTTTCCTCGTTTTTGATGCATGTATGGAATCAGTAATGGTTGATAATTTATTCCATCAGCAACCACTAAAGTTTTGTTTCCAATATATTTCTTTGTTACTTCGCAGATCTCTGCAGGCTTTATTCTTAGTCTTAGGCCTTGCGGATTGGCTTCGATTTGAATGTTATGATACATGTTTGTTTTGCTGGGTAAGGACCAAACTGTTTCAAGTAGGTTATGGTCACTCATGGACGTGCGATGTATCGTGAATGCTTCAGTAATTGGTAATAGTGACTGCGATACAAATATGTAGTCAATAGTGGCTGTTGCGGGTGGACGCTCCCACGTAGGTGGCCTGTCTAATGCTGGAAGTGCAGCGTCTAGGTTATAAAGACCATGTAGCTCACAGAACTTTAGCCATTCTTTCCCTCTGTGTGCTGAAGCCTGTTGTGCTGCTGTTGTTGATTTTTTTGTCTCATTACAAGTGGCGTTTAGATCACCGCACATGATGATATCTGCTGCGGGATAGTCAGTCAATGCAGCTACAAATAGGTTCTCACACAGATCGATGAATGTTTTTGTTGTTATTGCCGCTGGGTTCCAGTAGCCATTAACTATGACTACGTTTCTGGTTTGTGCATTTTGGTTGTTCTGAACCTGCACCGAGATTACAATTGCTAGCAGAAATTGATTTGTCAGTAAGATTTTTTCAATTTGCATTCTAGTTCCTATGCGACATGCTATCAGCAATCCTGAGGTTGGGCGCCCCTTACTTCCTCTGATGGCCGGGACTAGAATGATTTGATATCCTTCCAATCTTGGGGTTGCTTGAAGCCACGTTTCCTGTAGGCAAATGATGTCGTATTCCCCTAAATTTGGGCCACCTGGCATCGTTAGGTGGGAGTGACCTCTGGTATTCCAGGAGCATAGGGTGAGTCGTGTCGGCTTTTCATTTGACGTGTCGCATGTAGATGGATCTCCTTTCATGGGTGGCTATTGAGTCCGATGATTTGCAAGCATTTTGGGCAACCAAGCCCATAGCCCTGTTTTGATGTTTCGAGATGTGTCTAACTTTGTTTGTGCGCACTTCTGCGGCTCCGGTGTTTTTGGGACCGTTGTGTTTGTTAGTTTCTGGCTATTGACTGGTCTCTGTTCTTTTCTATCTCGACTTTCCTCCCTTGGATTGTTCGATCTTTGGTTGTGTTCCTTTTCGTTATTTAGCTTATGACTATTGTCTGAACTTTGTTCTTTTCTATTCCGACTTCTCTCTTTTGGGTAGTGGGTTTTCGGATTACGTTCTGAGTTTTGTTGCTCATCCCTGCGTATGGTATTTTGATCCTTATCTGAATAGGATTCTCGGTTGACTAGTTTTTTTTTTATTTTTGACTTTTTCTGATTTTCTCTTTTCCCCTTTAGGTTTAGGGGAGACTTTTGTCTGGGGTTCTCATGTCTATCTTTTGAGATACTTTGTCGTCTACGGGATAGAGCTTCAGGACTTCCATGTGGGAGCTGGACTGAGACATCCTCGGTGTGGAATCCCTGTCTATAGATGTTAAGTTTTTGGTTTAAAAGTTTTGTGTATATTGTGTTCGAATTTACATGGAGTAAAGTGATTGCTCCCGACCTGTCGTGCCATGGCTCCACAATTTTTATGTCTGCCGTGTGAATTTCGCGTAACTCGTCAATTTCGCTGAATATGGTCATGACAGTTCTTCTATTCAAAATAAGGTCCTCGGTATTTGAACGTCTTTGTGACATCTTTATTATCCATCTGTAGTTTGTGCGTTTATTAGGATTATAATGCGTCTCTCCAGAGGCTTGTTTTTTAGTCCTGTGCTTTGCCTGAGTGCAGGGACTTGGTCTATTTTTTTCTTTTCCGTCATTTCTAATGTCTGCATCCCTCGTTTGGTGTTTTATCGTTGTGTTTCTATTGTTTGCCTTGTTTTGAGCACCACAGGAGATCGAACGTGCAACTTGATATGACGGTTCCGATTTTTTTTTTTTTTAATGAGATTTTATTGTTTTGCCTAGATCTTTCTGCTTGCTCTTTTCTGCATTCCCTGCCCCTCTCTTGTCTATAGCTGTCAATTTTTGATTTCTTCTGGGTTATTTCTTCATCTGCCGTTTTCGGTGTCTTATTTGTTGTTTTCGTGCGTTTTTCTGCCTCATTAGATTTGAAGTGATATTCTAGGCGATTACGCCTTTCTTCTAGGGTTTCGAAGTCACGCTCCTTGTCAGATTTATTGCTTGCTCCCGGGGGTGCGGAAGTGTGCTGATTTTTATGGTGAGATCTTGCCTTATTTTTGAGTTGATCAGGTGTTATACTTGAGCAAGAGTCGTCAGCAGAGTAGACGCTAAGATCTAATAGTGCGTCTGTTGGGTCGGAGTCAGACAAATAGTTTCTTGCCGCTGAGCTACTTCTGACATTGTGTTTTTCAATTGTTTCATTCGACTTAGAATATTTGATGTTGTTACTGGTTGTAGCCTTCTGGCTTGTTTTTTTGTCGGTGGCCGATGTTTTTGCCTGTACTTGTCTTCTATGCACACTGTCGTTATTTGATGTATTTTTTTGTGATGCATTGATGTTTGTTTTCGTGATGGGGTTGTGGTTCGAATTTGCCATCGGGTTTTCAAGACTCAGTTTGTCTTTGCCGTTGGTCATGTCGAAAATAGAGTAGATAAGCTCATTTTTATCTTTTCCAACCTGATTACTTGCAGGCGTCTTGTTTAGAACGAACAGTGTATTGGAGGCCTGGCGTGTTAAATATAACGGCGACTTTCCTTTAGGAATGAGTTCGTCAGTTTGGTTTTGCACTGAACCTTGCATTGCCCTCAAGTCACTGGCGCGCTTTTCTTCTGTGAGGTCAATAACTATGTTGGTTTGTGTTCCAGTTTCATGTGCGGTATGTTCTTTCCTTGTTTGTGTTTGAGCATGAAGATGTGAGGCTGCGCCTTTGTTTTTTAGTGGACCTTGCGTATCCAACTTGTCTTTTGGCTCTAGAACGTTTTCTTTTGTTGTTATATAGGTCTCCAAGTACAATACTTTTGTGAGGATCATAGCTAACATCACCTGCTGGTCTTTCACTGTTTCTTGCATTGTTTCGTAAAGTTTGCAGAAAGGGTTCAGGGCAATAGTTATCACTGACATTATGCCTTGAAGATCCGTTTTCTTTGTGTTCATCTCTTGTGATGTGTGTATTGTTTGCTGACTCATGTTTTCATGATGTGTTAACCCGGAGGCAGAGTAACGCTTGCTTGGTGTTTGTGTTGAATGACTAGCATTCTCTGTGTTTATGGGTGCTATGGTGTTTATCAGTGGTCGATATATGTTTAATTCTTGTGTATTGGATGTGATTTCTTTCGCTAACGACGCCCTCCTATCTTTAGGAGTGCTGTTGGTTTTCGCGAAGGCGATTGATTTCGTGAGTGAATAATCTTGTGTTGCATGTCCGTCTGTAGCTGTCTTTACTTCTGTGGTCACTTTTCTGAGCTCAAGCACTTGTGCATCTGTTAGGCTGTTAGACTGTGCTTCTGTTAAATCCTTGGGGGTTGCAAGATGTTGTCGATCGCCTTCTGTAGGCTTCTCGCCGTTATCAATTCCTGGGAAGTGGGATAAATTTGTTTTTCTTGGTGCACCATCCATTTGTCCTAACGGTGTGATCATTGGTGTTGATTCTTGTGCCAAAGGAGCCCTAGTGTGGGTGTCTTTGGTGAGTAAGAGATCATTGCTCAGTGCGGTGTTTTCATCCCCAATCTGACTTTGTCTTGTTTGCTGCTCATCTGTGATTTGTTTTTCCGTGTCTTGTTGATCCTGAATATTGCTCAGAGGTTGAGTTCCACTATGAGCAGACGTTTCCGAGGTTGCTTCTCTGTTGTTAAGTTCATCTGGCTTCTCCGTAGTTCGCGGCTCCATTGCTTCTACATGGTGAGAGTCAGGCGTTGTTGGTAAGTTGGGGAAGTCTTTACATGTATGCTCGCGTTTTCTTTGTTTTGCCGGGGGTGGCAAATCAGTCTCAACTGCGAGCATTTCCGCGTCAGAGATTTCGTCACACATATTGATTTTTGTGTGTGGCTGAAATTCGAAAAAGTCAGTCAAAATTCGTAGAGAATGATTTTTCCGCAGTCTTGTGTATGTTAGGTTTTGAGTCGTGCTGCCTCTGATAGCTTGTTGTTTTTTATATAGTGGTGGCTTTTTCTTAGTGCTTTTTATGCATTTGTCTCTTGATCTCTTTTTGCAATTCTGATCTGTTAGAGGTTTGCTGGCTTCACCGATAGATGTTAATGATTCTGGTGGTGTCCCTATCTGATCTGACAAGACTTGTGCCGTGTCTTCGTCAGTGGGAACATGGCCTTGTGCCTTCGCATTGCTTGTTAAAACTGAAATGTATTTGTTTCCTGTGTTTTGCTGCTGCTGTATGCACTCAGCATTGTCTTTGTGACCATCGGTGCTTGTTGATGAGGACACTGTGCTCAGTTTGGACTTCGTGAGCGCATTACTGCTGGAGGCCAGTGCAATGCTTAGGTCTTTGTCACACTTCCTAGCTTGTACAGGGTCGCGGGTAAGGCTTTGTCCAGTCTCCCCTCCGGAAGTCTGCGACTCGGCCAGTTTCACTGCGCCGTGTGTTGCTTCGGATGGTGTTATGACTTGTATTGTCTCATTAAAAGCCTGTTTCTCCTTCTCCCCAAGTGTGTCCATAGCCGCCATTGGGCATATTGAATTCGTGGTGAGGTCTCTTCGTAGACAGGTTTTTTGTATGGTGATTGCGGTGGTGAGACTACCCTCCGCTCTCGTCGCTTGTGGACTGGTTCCACATGGTGTGTGAGGATGTGGGATATGTTTCATTAAAGATCTTAGATCTTCTTTGAGTGGACACTCTTCCCCTTGCTTAGAGCTTCGCAAGCGCATATCCTCATCCATACACGGCGAGGAAAGTACAGTAAGAGGAACAATTATTGCGCCGTGTCTACTTACCCTGTGTTTTTGGCTAAGTAAGGTGTCTCGATGGCTGTCCGCCGCAGACTCCTGATCACGGGTCGCGCCGTCGAACAGCCGTAGAACAGTCGGCGCCCTTTGCTCCTGACTTAGCGCCACAAGGGTAGTAGCCTTGATGTTTTCTAGGCACAAAAAGTCACGTGCCAGGTCACGTGAGCAAACCCAGCTCCGCCTCCTCCAGGAAGCGCGTTAGCCAACTGGTGTGAGCCCTTCGATATAAACGTTCGTTTTCCACACTCGTCGGGTACATTTATATCTTACTGTTTGCATTTAGAATACTGTTATAAGTTGGTTAAAGGAAATGATTATTAGAACAAGAGACCACAAATATTCTTAAGCAGGCAAATACTTTTGGATCCCCCCTACAGAGTCATTCAGTATAACAGGCTAGGCCAAAGTCAGTGGGCAAAAGTCTTATATAGGATGAAGCACTTCTGGTAGATAAGTAGAAAAGTCTTTGAATAAAAGAAGAATCAAATGTAGGGCCACAAGCCGTTAGACTTGTGAGTGGTAGAAGATACAAGCAACTCTACAGCAAGAGGTAAGTTCTCTCAGACATTGTACAGTAACTCTGAATTGAAGAAAAAGTGCAGCAGAAGACTTCTGTCCCTGTGCAGCTCTGCAGATCTCACTGTTCCTGGGACTCAGCCGTGGGGACAGGAGAGAGGACTTCTGGGGACTCCTGCACCGCAAATAGCAACACTGCCTTTCCTGGCTGTCGAGATGGGCTTTCCTTGCTTCTGGGGTCCCGCACTCTGTTGAGGGGGCTCAGGCTCGGTCAGTCCTGCTTCCTGGTAGTCTGGACGATCTTCCTGGAGCTCTAGGCCAACTTAAAAGCAACACACACAATCTGGTTTTCCTCTCCCTGGCTATACGGTTTCCAGCAGCAACTCTGTGGAAATTCAACCAGCTCAGAGAAGGATGTCCAGGTGGCTTACTTTGGAGTTGATTGATCCCACCAACTCAAGGGGAGAAGTCATCATTGCAGGGGCTTCTCTGTCGATACAAATTTGGAGTTTCAGCACAGCAGCAGGGCTTCACCGGGCAAACCAATGGTCCAGGAGTTGCAGCAGCCATCCTCTTTGAGTTCTTCTTTGGTTCCTTCGTCCAGTGGTCGACTCTGCCTTCCAAGCAAAAAGCCTCACCTTTTATTCAGTTCTCTCCCATTCATTCCAGCCTAGCAGTCAATCTCCCAGCAGGGTGGCTGTCCTTGCCGGACAGTCAGATGGCCAATCACTACAGAGCGCATTTGGGTCTCCTATGAGACTAAGCACAGGGAGTTTCGGGCACCTCCCTCGCTTCCTGCCTACCCCAGACACCCTGGAGCCAGAGACGGGCTTCACTCATGAACCGAAACTAGCCGCTGGGAAAGAAGGACAGTCTCACAAGCCCAGACAGAAGTTGCATGATGAGAATGAATGCTCTCACAGGCATTGGTAGTGCCCACACGTTACAATGCAGGCACATAGTTGTTGTTTTACCTTGAAAAGGTACACTCCGAGCTGAGAACCGATTTAGGTCCCAGGCCTGGGGGCGACAGCTCTAGCCAATCACAGTACACGGCCCTAGGGGTGGGTAGCAAGGGGCACAAGCCTATGATCATACTCTCACACTGCAACATTGTAGAAGTATCATTTTTTGGGGATGAACCAGGCCAGCCATCTGACATGGGAAAACCAATGAACTAACTGCTATAGGGTCCATCATAGGTGGACTACCACTCAACGCCAAATCCACGCGCTTGATAAGTTTGCTAGAGAAGGGCCCAGGTTGTGACATCATTGTGATGTGGATTTGACCAAAAACTGACCTGTGAGCCAGAGATCGATGAGATAATCCAGGAGCCTGTTTCTTGTTCTGATCCCCGTTGGTTTTGACTGTAATAAACTGCAGTTTGAACTTGCTGCCTGTCTGGGCCTGCGTTCCTTTTGGCAAGGGAAGGAGTTAGGCCTTCCATGAGTTCTGAGTCTGCAAACTCCTAGTAGCCCTCCTGCCTACCTGTGAGTTTTATCCAAACAGCGCCACCACCAGGAGGCAGCCACAGTCTCTCGTACAGGTCAAAGAGTCGACGGTACCTGTGCTGGTGGACACCGGGGCCTCAGTGAACATGATGGCAAGGGTGTACTATGATGCCATGACAGCGCCGCCTATGTTGCAGAAGCCGAGGGCATGGATATTCATGTTTGGCGGTGAGCCACCCATTCCATTGTCCGCAGCGTTTGTGGTCAACGTTGAACATGGAGGGACATCATCAAAGCTTGGTTCTATGTGACGAGTGTCAGTAGCAACACTCTCCTGAGCTGTGCGGTGGCAGAAGCATTGGGCATTGTAAGCTTTGCATATGCAGTGTATGTGGAGGACATACAGGGACTCCTCACAAAGTACAGCCAGCTCTTTGAGGGGATAGGTTGCATGGCCACCAAACCTGTGAAGATGCATATCGATGAATCCCTTCAGCCAATTGCGCTCAAGCACCACAGAGTCCCATTCCATCATGCAGGACCTGGTGGACAAAGAACTGGACAATCTGGTGGCGCTGGACATCATCGTGGATGTGGATGGACCTACCCTGTGGGTATCTCCTATAGTAATTGCATGGAAGCCGAAGCAGCCTGACTCAGTGAGGATATGTGTTGCTATGAGGCTCCCGAACAAGGCCATCAAGCGAGAGAAACACCTTACGCCCACGATCGACGACATCATTGCAGAACTGCAAGGGGCTCGGTTCTTCTTGAAGCTTGACCTGCGTGCGGGCTATCATCAGGTGGTGTTACACCCGGACTCGAGATACATCACCATGTACTGCTACAAGCGCCTAAGCTTTGGGGTGTCATCAGCGGTGGAAGTGTTCCAGAATATCATCTGTGGGGCCCTGGTAGATCTCGAGGGTGTGCTCAACATCAGCGATGACATTCTGGTGTTTGAAAAGATGGAGGCTGAACACAAGGAACGGTTGATAAATACTCTTGAACGGCTGCAGGCGCTGGGGCTGACCTTACACTTGAATTCCTGAAAAGAAAAATTGAGTTTCTCAGATTCGTATTTAAGGAAGGGGGTGTGTCACCCGACCCCGGAAGGGCAAGGACATTGTGGAGGAAAGGCCCCCAGAGAATGTAACTGAAGTCCGAAGCTTCCAAGGGATGGTCACCTATTGTGGCCGTTTCATCCGGAACCTAGCCTCCATGTCGGAGCCTCTGAGAAGCCTCACCAGGAAAGATGTAAGCTGGCAGTGGGGTCCGCTAGAGCAAGCTGCTTTTGAGGATGTGAAAGGGGCGTTAACGGCAGAAGTCACCATGGCGCTTTTCGATCCGTCATTGTCATCGGAGGTGATGGTGGATCCCAGCCCGTTTGGTCTGGGTGCGGTCCTTACTCAAACGGACACACAAGGAGAGGTCAGACCAATCGCCTTTGCAAGCAAGGCACTGTCAGAAACAGAGCAGTGCTACTCGCTGATTGAGCGAGAGGCCATGGTGGTTTTGTGGGGGAGTCGACACTTTCTACTGTACGTACTTGGACGGCCGGTGACAGTGGTGACTTACCACAAGCCTCTGCTGCCGATTATGGCCAGCTCGTCATCAAAGACACCAGACCGGATTGAAAGGTGGATGCTGGCACTCCTGGAGTATGGGATCTTGCTGGTGTATCGGCCAGGCAATAATAATGCAGAAGATTATCTGTCCAGGCATCTTACAGATGGGGTGGAAGAACGTGAAGACATCAGTGGTGAGGAGGCTGACGTGCATGTGCGGCTAGTTGTGGAGTCGGCGACCCCGAACTCAGTGCCGCTCCAAGAGCTCGGAAAGGCGGCGGCAGAGGATGAGTGTTTCCTGATACTGAAGGCGGCCCTTCAGCAAAGGTTGTGGAAGTCGGTGGTGGAGACCCTGGCACAGAGGACGCAAGAGGCACGGTTGGCGCTGGAACAGTTGTGGAGAGTGAAGGAGGAGCTGACATTTGTCAAGTTAGGGCTCTCACTCAGGGGAGACCGCATAGAGGTACCGATGTGTAAGATCCCACAGGTCATTGAGCTGGCGCACCAGGGTCATCAAGAAACGGCGAAGATAAAAGCAAGGTTGCAACAGAAAGTATGGTTCCCTGACCTTGAGAAACGGGTGGAAGCGTTTGTGTTGGCCTGTGTGTGGTGTCAGGCGGCTGCCCCGGCACAGAGAGAGCCCCTTATTGAGATGATGCCCCGAGGGTCAAGGCTCTGGGAGAGTGTGCATGCAGACTTTGGGTCCACTGGCAGAGAAACTCACTTCTTGGTGGTGCTGGATGGGTGGTCACGGTACCCCGAGGTCGAGTTCATCGAATCGGTATCATTTCATAAGGTGGCCGTTGCCCTGGAAAAGATCTTTGCCACTCATGGTTACCTCAGACTCTGTGTTCCGATAATGGACCGCCGTTCCAGGGGGACAGCTTTGCTCAGTTGATGGAAAAGTATGGCATACAACATTGGAAAATCATGCCAGTCTGGCCCTGTGCCAACGGCGAGGCCGAGAGATTCATGAGGACCCTTAATAAGGTGTTCCGCATTGCTCATGGACAGGGCCACTGCTTACAATGGGCGCTATACCAGTTTCTGAGGGAGTATAGGGCCACCCCTCATGCATCGACTGGAGTGGCACCAGCGGAATCAATGTTTCGACGGTGCCTGAGGCTGTTAATACCTGAATTGAGGGAGCGAGAACTAGCCATGATTGACGATGCTCAGGTGGAGTGGGAAAGGAGACTGAAGCAGAGAACATCAGAAGAGAGCTCTGCCCCATCAGCTGATTCCCGGTGACAGTGAAGAACTGCATCCACAAGCAAACTGTCACTGACTTATGAGCCTAGTCCCATGGACGTGGTAGCGGTGCATGGCTCTTTGGTGACTGTGTCGGATGGAACTGCTACTATCACCCGAAATGCCCGTTTTTTCAAGAAGGTGGGAGAGACCAGGCTGGAGGCAATCCTGCATAGACTGTGTCGAGATACCGGATGAGGGCAGGGGCCTGACCCATCTGCCGAGTCCCCTAGGTTGAGGGGACACAGGTGAGGAGGGCCCAATCCAGGAGGCAGGCAGGAGGTATCCCCAGGGGGCAGATAGGGGGAAGTCTGCCAATCTCAGTGACTATGTGTTGGATCCATGAACTGGTGTGCCCAGCCCATCAGCTGAGCGTAGACTTGTGGTCCTGGAATGGAAGCGAATAAAAGCGTGTTGTTAAGTTTGCAGTGAAATGTTAAAGTTGTATATTGAAAAGATACGCAGATTCAGGTAATGCTTGAATTTTAGTTCAATCAAAGTGGGCCCACCTCCGCTCAGCTCTGCCAACTGTTACATATTAGAACCCTGCATTCCAGTTCCACGAGCCACGCATAGCAAGTCAAGCAGCTCGTGTAACTGGAACGCTGAGAGTTCCTTACATATCTTCCCCCTTACAACAAAATAATTGTAAAACACAACAATGCAATAAGGACCCAATAGCAGTCAATGGTAAGGGAGGAAAAAAAACATAAATGCAACTAACATTAAGAAAACTTAAATATACAACAAAGATAGAATCAAAGAAAACTATATAGTGGAGAAAACACAGATTTTCACTGACCCAAGTCCTTCATCCAGCTAGGTCTACGTGTAAGTCTCTTATTGCCATCATAATCGTTGCCTGATTGGACACGCATAGTTGCAGGATCATCACTTTCCCTTTGTTCTCTTGTCAACAGCTCCTCACTCTCAATCTGCATTTTCTCACCCACTCCATCTCCAAAATTCCCAGCTTTAGCCAACCTGCCCTGCGACCAGACCTCCCCTCCCTCCATGATGACAACACTACCATGCACTGAGGTAATTCTCTTAGGGCCCAAAGATGTACTGTCCACACACTTTTGTGTAGCCCTGGGATTTTTTACCCACACCCAATCTCCAACATTCCATTCTCTACTCTTGGCACACTCCCTCCTGTCAAATGACTCTTTGTTCCTGGTTTGACTTCTGGTAATCAACCTCATAATGGCATCCCTGTCCACTGCCACTGTCCCTGCCAAACCTAAGGAGATATATTAGTAGTGGAGTGAGGGGTGGTCAGGTAACTCAACATCATATGATTCATTACCTCCCTCCAAGGTTGTCCATTGCGCATCGTAAGTTGAATCCCTCCTTTGATATATCTATTTACCCTTTCGACCAATCCATTAGCTCTCGGGTGATATAGAGCTGTCCTGATATGTTTGACGCCATAGTCCTCCAAACATTTTCTCATGAAATGAGAGACAAATTGTACACCGTTGCCTGAAACTAATTCAACAGGACAACCTTCCCTAAGAAACACTCTTTCCAAGAAGGAAACTAATTCTATTGCCGTCATTTCACTTACCACTTCCCACTCCACCCATTTAGAGTGGAAATCTGCTAGAACAAAAATGTACTTAAACTCATCCCCTAAACCTGCCACAGGTCCCAATTTATCCACTGCTAGTTTCTGCCATGGTTAACTTGGTACACAATTGGGTATCAAAGGTACTTCCCGCACTACCTTGTTTTTGTCACTCAGTTGACAAGCATTGCACTGTTTCACAAGATCCTCCCCCATTCTGTCTATTCTAGGCCACCAGTAACAATGTCTCACTCTCCTTTTTGTAGCTCCTTCACCCAGGTGACCTTGGTGTGTTAACTCTAACAAGCTTCTTCTCACACCCTCAGGAGGTACTATGCAACTCCTCCTCCTTAACCTGTCGCCCACTAGACTCAGCTCGTCCCGTATTTCCCACCATATCTCAATTTTTATTTCAAGCAACTCCTTATCAGGCCACCCTTCAATCGTCCACTACTTTATAAGACTGAGATCTTGATCCGCTAGCTCTGCTTGTTCCCACTCCTCTCGGTCCACACTCACCAATTCAGCAACAACATACTCTTCCTCCTCTTCCTGTACCTGGACTGTCTGACTTTGATCCACTGGCAATCTTGATAGACAATCTGCCACTAAATTATTTTTCCCAGGCAAACAGCAAACTTCAAAATTGTACAGTTGAAGGTCGAGACCCCGTCTGCATATTCTTGGTGATACTGTAGCCCACCTGCCACTATTAAATAGCTACACTAAAGGTTTGCGATCCGACCATACTGTAAACTTCCTTCCTCACAGAAAATATTTGAAATGGTTGACTGCCCAGAACATGGCCAACGCCTCCCGCTCTATTACAGAATACCTCCCCTCAGCCCCTCTAAGAGCTCTAGAGGCAAACACTATCACCCTCTCTACTTTGTTAACATCATACTGTAGTAACGTAGCACCCAAACCTAATGTACTGGCATCAACCACAAGCACCGTATTGTCATTAGCATCGTATTTCCCTGTGGAGGGAGCTTCTACAATCCCTTGTTTGATTAATCCAAAAGCCTCCTCACATTGTGTGGACCACTGGAATCTCACTCCCTTTTTTAATAGAGCCCTCAACAGTGTGGAAATACAGGCAAAGTCTCTCACAAACTTGTGGTAATATTCCGCTAACCCCAAGAAATACCTGACTTGATCTTTATCATTGGGACATGGCGCTTTCTGAATGGCATCCACTAGACTTGACTTAGGTTTAATACCTTGTTTTGACACCACGTGACCTTAATATTCACCACTATCCACAGATAGTCTACATTTACTCCTTTTCACCGTAAGACCAGCTTCCCCCAACTTTGTCAACACAACTCTCAACAGCCTGTCATGCTCTTCACTCAACTCTGCATAAACTAATATGTCATCCTGGAAAATTATCACATTCTGAACACCCTCCATCAACATCTCCATCACCCTCTGAAAAACAGCGCCTGCTGAAGCCAATCCGAACGACATCCTGCAGTACTTGAATGTTCCTTCAGTGGTGATAAAAGAAGTTAGGTGTTGACAGTCCTCCGAAAGTGGAATTTGATGATATGCTTGTGATAAGTCAATTACTGAAAACTTTTTGCTTTGCTCAACGTGGCCAATTCCTCACTGATTATGGGTAGAGGGTGACGATCGACCAAAATATTCTTATTAAGATCCCTTAAGTCAACACAAAGCCTTATGTCTCTGTTGGTTTTAGTAGCTACAACGACTGGCGACAACCACTCCGATCCTTCTATTCTCTCTATATAGCCCCATTGAAGTAATACTTCAATCACCTCCTTCACCTTTTGTTTGAGATTTTGTGGAACCACTCTAACCTTGTGTATTCTATGAACAACTCCCTTCTTTAGTCTAATTTGATGTACGTAACCTTCCAATCTTCCCAGATCTTCAGTGAATACATTCGGAAACTCTCTTTCCCACTGGTCTCTCACTTCTGCAACCGTGACTGGACTCTCAGCATTGGCCTGAATCCTTATCCCAAGTTTTTTCTGTTTAGACCAGCCTAACAATGAAGATCCTTCTTTGGTGACAAACACATCACCTTCACAGCTCCTTCCTTTGAATTTGATGGTGACTGGAAAATTCCGTAGCAATTCTATTTATTTATTTATTTTTTTAATTCTTTTTATTGAATTTTAGTAACAACAAGAATCAACTACACCAACATCCCCCTCACCTACCCTCCCCCCTCCTCCTCCTACCCATAGGGCCTCATTACAAGGATGGCGGTAAGGATTTACCGGTAAAATACCGGTACCGGTAAATCCTTACCGCCTTACTACGAGGTCCCTTTGCGGGTTGGGGGATTTAACGCCTGCTTCTTGCAATTTGCGGTACCGTAATTAGCGCCTTCACCATTCCCATTGAGCCCTATGGGGCAAAAATGGGAATGGGGAAGGGCAATGGTGGAAGGGGGAATTACCGCCCCGCCAACCCTGGAATGGGGCGGTAATTCCCCTTTCTGCCAAGGCGGTGCCGGTATTTTACCGGCATGAACCATGAGCGCCATGGTTCTCCGCCATCCGTGTAATGAGGCCCATAGACTCGAGACGACATAGCTTTACAACCTTTCATATGACTAGTACACTAACTTACGGCTTCAAAACAAATTAAGTATACAAATGCTATGAGGGCACCATTGGAGCATATAGTCACTCTGAAGATATTGTAAAATTGGACCCCAGTTCGTATGAAAGTTCTCGGTGGTGCCCTGCAGCTTACATGTTACCCACTCCATAGATAAAAAGTGCCATACCTTTCTTAGCCATTGGAGCTGGGTCGGTGGCATCTGCTGCTTCCAACCTTGAGCTATAACTAACCAGGCCGCAACCACCAATACCATAATCACCTTCTGCTGGCGCTTAGGGTGCGTTTTCTGTGCGGGGTCCCATATACCGGCTAGCCATATGCTATCGCCTAAGCCTTCTGCCCCTTGAACCATTTTCCTCGTTCCAGAAGGGAATGATACTCGGGCATGTTTTCCAGATATGCTTCCAGTCTCCTTCTTGATGGCAACCCCTCCAACAAAGTCCATCCGTGGTCGGATACATGTCCTTCGTCCTCTTAGGGGTAATGTGCATTGGAGCAGAACTTTTTGCCACATTTCTCTCAGGTGAATGGATTTTGTTAGGGTGACAACATTGTGCCAGGTTCCCTTTCAATGAGGGCGCAGAATTTCTATCCCCAGCGTCCCCTCCCACCTCCTCATATACAGCCAATTTACTTTTTCCCCTTGCAGGTTCAGGTGAGCGTAGAGACTGGAGATCAGCCCACTTGTGCCTGGATCTGTTATCAGGAAAGTCTCAAGTTGCGTTAGGTCTCTCGTTGCTGCTTCTTCATTGGTTCTGGAAGACAGCCAGTGATTCAATTGAACATAACGGTATTTCTCAGTTCTCGCCACTCCCAACTCTTGTATACATTCTTCAAATGTCCTGATAGTCCTACCTTTATCCATGTTTCCAAATCTAATGCAGCCCACCTGTTTCCATGATGTAAAGGCCTTCTGGTCCATACCCGGTGGAAAATCCGGATTGTGAAACAGCGGCGTAAACGGGGAGGGGTGCGTCATCAAATTTCCTCTCCTTACCGCCAAATCCCATGCGTTTAGGGGGGTACCCAGGATCTCACTTATTCGAGTATTCATATGCCTATACTTCTTGTGCGACCACAAGAGGTTCGAGAGGGGGCACCCGGCGACCGCTATGTCCTGCATCACCCATTTAGTCTGAGGACAATCTGCCACCCATTCTTTAAGGACTCCAGCTGCGCCGCTTCGTAATATCGATTGAAGTGGGGAAAGGCCAAGCTTCCATATGTATGCAGATGTCATTTTATTTAGCGAGCGAAAGAAGGACCTGGGAATCTTGATTGGAAGAGCGTGAAAGTAATAAAGGACTTTTGGGAGGATCGTCATCTTCATCGCCGCCATGCGTTCCCACCATGATGTGGAAAGGGGCGTCCATCTCGCAGCAGCTTTTGGAGGTGGATAAGTAAAACCGGGTAGTTTGCGGCAAACAGTTGACTCGTCTTGGGGGTGAGCTTCACCCCAAGGTAGCTGATCTTGCCTCTTGCCATCTAGACCCCCTGGTCTCGGGCTAACTTGGAGATGGTCTCGGGGTCGGCGGAGAGATTCAGTATCTAAGATTTCGTTTTGTTGATTTTAAGACCTGAGATAGCTCCAAATGCCACCAGTTTGCTCATTAGTGTGGGTAGAGACCTGGTCGGATCTGTCAGCGCCAGCAACATATCATCGGCGAATGCCATAGATTTGTGCTTCAGCCCGCCCATCTGCACCCCCTTAATTAAGCGCTGTTGACGTATCCTAGCTAGGAGAGGTTCTAAAAACAAAGCGTACAGGAGGGGGGACAAGGGACAACCCTGTTTAGTGCCTCTCGTCTGGGCTACCGCCTCGGACAGGAAGCCGTTAACAGCGATTCTTAGGGATGGGCTTCTGTAGTTTGCTTTTAACATCCCCATGTAGGAGTCCCCAAAGCCCATAAGTGTCATAGTTCGAAAGAGCTGCGACCATTCGACACAGGAGGGGAGCAAAAAGGGCCATTTGTCTAATGGGAACTAGCCTTCTCAGTGTGAGTAGGCTAGTTCCCATTATTATGCAGGACTTGGTCTCTAGGGGAGCAAAAAGGGCCATTCCTCTAATGGGAACAAGCCTTCTCAGTTTGAGTAGGCTAGTTCCCATTATTATGCAGGACTTGGCCACTAGGGACAAAAGGGCAATTTCTCTAATGTGAACTAGCCTTCTCAGTATGAGCGGGCTAGTTCCCATTATTATGCAGGACCTGGCCACTAGGGGAGCAAACAGGGCAATTTCTCTAATGGGAACTAGCCTTCTCTGTGTGAGTGGGCTAGTTATCATTATTATGCAGGACTTGGCCACTAGGGGGCAAAAAAGGGCCATTTCTCTAATGGGAACTAGCCCACTCACACTGAAGCAGCTATTTCCCATCTGAGAAATGGCCCTAATAACCGATGGTCCTTTTCTCGGATGGGAACTAGTATCAACCCACACTGAGGCAGCTATTTCCCATTAGAGAAACGGCCCTCTGACTTGCAGAGGCAGAAAGGTCCCGACTTTTCTGCTTCTCCAGGTCGGATGGCCGTTTCTCTAATGGGAAATGGCTGCTTCAGTGTGAGTGGGCTAGTTCGCATTAGACGCGGGGACAGCTTGATCTCCTGTTGATCATCAACTTGTCCCGAATGTACTCTTTCTGATAATGTTCAAAACAACACTTTATATCCAACCCTCACAGTGCTGTAACAAACTCCTCAAGGGTCTCACAATATTTCTGTTGTCTGATGGCAAATTGATAACAAGCCAAAATGTTATTCCCCTTCACCTCGTAATGCTTGTCCATCTTGGCTATGCATATATCAAACTGGTTGCCCATCTTGATGCATTCAGCTAGTTTTAAGAAATTGTTGTCCAGCCCGACATCGACAATGAAAGTGCCTCTTTCTTTTTACTCAAATAATTAGGACCATATACTGCTAACATATATTTCTGGAATCTTTCTTTCCATTTAATAACCTAGGAATAACCCAGTGCCTGGTACATTTGCCATATTCCTTGAATTTGTTTCTGTTGCTTCCCTATTTTCGTGCTCTTGGTATTTGTCACCTTGTTCACAGGGACAAATGTCTGTAATCTCCCTTTACAGCCAGAGCTCCAAGATGGTTGGAGGTGATGTCCCCGGCCTTGGGCGGCTGTCTCCCATGTGGGTTGACCGTCCTGAAGCTCAGCAGCGGTTACAGGAAGCCCCAGAAGGGTCCCACTCCCTCAGGGAAGGTGACCGTCAAGGCTCCCTGGGACAGCCGCTGCACTTGGAGATGGTCACTCCATATGGGAGACAGCTGCCCAAGGCCAGGAACAAACTATCCTGGAGCTCTGGCTGACCTGTGTTACAGCTTCTCCCTCTGGGAAAGGTCGGGGACCCTGACGGGGCTCCCTGGGAGTGCCGCTGTGCTTGGGGATGGTGGACCCACATGATAGAGTCATCCAAGGCCGGGGACATCACCCCTGACCATCCTGGAGCTCTGGCTAGGCAGCATTACATACTTTTCCTGCAGGGAACAGATGGAGACCCTGCTGGTGCTCATTGGGACTGCTGTTGAACTTGGAGATGGTCAACACTTTTCTTTCTCACCCAGGTAGGTGCACCCACACATGAGGTACTGTTTTCATCCAGACACCTGTGGGAAGGTAGGCCATGTGTTGTTGGTGGTATGTTTCAGTAGTTTCCAGGTTGGAAATGTTTGAAAATTGTGTTTATTTCCCCTAAATTTTAACAGTTTTTCTTTTTCACCGAGGTAGGTACACCCACACATGAGGTACTGTTTTCATCCAGACACCTGTGGGAAGGTAGGCCATGTGTTGTTGGCAGTATGTTTCAGTAGTTTCCAGGTTGGAAATGTCTGAAAATTGTGTTTATTTTCCCTAAATTTCAGACTTTGCTGGGCTTTTGGGTAATACATTCTAGGGCAATTTGCGCAAGTCAGACCTCTGTGGGTTCCTACGGGAGTCTGCTCTCCTGAAACACTTGGATTACCAGTGGTTTAGCCTTTTCCATTTGCACCCAGGTAGGTGCACCAAAACATGAGGTACAGTTTTCATCAGGACACGTGTGGGAATGTGGGAAGGTAGGACATTTGTTGTTGTCTCTTGGTTTAACATTTTCATACATTTGCTACTGCACTTTGTTACACAACCCTTTAGTTGCTGATTTAGGCAATGTATGCTTTTGTAACCTGCTCAAGTCACCTACCTTCAAAAGGTCTGCCTGTGCTTTTTTTTTCCAACATTCTTTTTATTTGATTTTGTCAATAAACATAGTCTCAGGTGCAATAATTCACTTATTACATAGTTCATTTCGAAATGAGCATGTTAAACCCAAACATAAACAAAACATAATTAGGTGGGAGTAGGGGGAAAATGAAAGGGGAGCATCAGGGGATAGACGATCGGGGGTGTCATAGTCCTTGGGGGGAACTATTTTAGGTAATTGTCTTTTGCAGGGAGGGTTTGGCTAGAGCTTGACTGAGGCTGGGTGTTTCTGCTAGTTCGTCTCGCCCTCTGCTGCTCCTGCTTCCAGGTTAGTGACACTTGGGGTGGGGATTTCGATGTGGGCCGCGGGACTGGTCTTTAGATTATTTTAGTCGTATTTGTCCATCCAGCGGAGGGGCGGCGGTTTTCTTGCCATGCCGAGGAATTGTTCCGCATAGTCTAGGAAGGGGGCCCACGTGTCAAAAAACTTGTTTCTGTTCCCCAGGCGGATGGCGGTTATTTTTTCCGTGGCTGCAATGTCCCAACATTTGGCTCACCACAGGCTCACAGCGGGACCCTCTGGGTGTTTCCATAGTCTTGCTATAGCTATTTTTGCCGCCGTAAGAAGTTGTGTGCACAGGCTCGCTAAATTACCAGTGAGTGGAAATTGGCCCTCCCCTGTGCTGCCCAATAGGACTATTCCTGGGTCCCATGGAATCGTTAGGCCTGTGATCTGCTTAATTGGGTCCAGGATTTCCCTCTAGTATTTGAAGGACATTGGGCATGACCAGAGCAAGTGAAATAGCGTGCCTGTGTCTGTACATCCCCTCCAGCATAACGCAGAGATAGCTGGTTTGCTCTTGTTCAGAGTCTCTGGGGTTAAATACCATCTGTAGCAGGTTTTGATCGCCACTTCGAACTCTTATGCGTTCTGGTCCAGATGTGTCCCCATTCTTCACTTTCAATTGTCCTGCCGATGTCCCTTTCCCACTTTTCCATGTATGCCTCCTTTTTGTCGGGATCAGTTCTGTCTAGTAGTCCGAATAGGGCATATGTTTTCCCTCTGGGGGGAGTCGTTGTGAGTGTTCGTTCCAGCGCCATTAGCTCTCTGCCACCCTGGGATTTCATGTGCTTGTGCGAGAGCCAGTGTCGGATCTGAGTGTAGTGGAATCTTTCTGTTTCCGGCACCCCGAATTTCACCTTGCATTCTTAGAAAGTTAGTGGGGCTCACTCCTCGTAAAAGTCTCCCACATGCATTAGCCCTCCCGTTTCCCAGTGATTAAAGTCATTGGGCGTTATTCTGGGGGTAAAGTCAGGGTTGTCTCAGATCGGGGATAGAGGGCCTATTGTGCTTCCACCACCTGGCTGCCTTCCTCCAACTTTCAACTGTGTTCTTGGTTGCGGTTAGGGGCCCCTCTCTGGGGGGGGGGGGTCAATGGGCCTGATGATGTGTGGGAGCGCTTCAGGCAGGCTTCAGCACCAGTCCTCTTCTAGTTTCGCCCAGCGGGGTTTGTTGGTAGTTAAGATTCCAGGTAAACGCTGGTGAGAGCTGGGCGGCAAGGCAGTATCGCCCTATTTCTGGGGCTCCCAGGCCTCCCGATCCCTTACTCCTCGTCACCACCCTTCTCGCAATTCGGAGCTTCTTACCCTCCCAGATACATTTCATGATATTTGTTTGAAGCTTCAGCAGGTCCTTCCTAGGGATGGAGATTGGGTGGGCCTGGCAATGGTATAACAGCCTTGGTACCAGATTCATTTTTACTGCTGTTATTCTTCCCAGCCATGACACTTCTTGTTTTTGCCATCTTATTAGGTCTGCCTGGAGCTCCTTGAGCAACGGGGGAAATTTAGCTTGTATGCTTCTTCTATTTTCTTTGGTATCTTTACCCCCAGATAGGTGATGTGTGAGTTGGCCCACTGAATGAGGTTATTGGTGGCTAGTGATTTTATCATGTCTCCCGGGATATTGATTCCCAGGGCCGTGGATTTTCTTAGGTTGATTGAGAACCCCGACACCACTCCAAAGTTGGTCAGTTCATTCCAGAGCACCTCCAGGGATACTTTAGGCTTGGTCATGGATAGTAGGACATCATCTGCGTATAGAGCTATCTTGTATGCTTCTCCTCTAACCGATAGCCCGCTTATTAAGGGATTCTGGCGAACTCTGCTGGCGAAAGTCTCCAAGGATAATGCAAAGATGAGCAGGGATAGCGGGCAACCCTGCCTCTGGTGATATGGATTCTGGATGATCTGCTACCGTTTACCCTCAGCGCTGTAGTTGGGTGCTGATAGTTGGCCAGGGTCCATTTCCGGAACTTTGGACCGGCGCCAAAGTGTTTTAGGGCCTCCTCTATGTATCCCCTGTCTAGTATGTCAAATGCTTTATTTGCGTCTAGCAACAGGACTGCCATTTGTTCGCCCGTTCTGCCTGCAGATTCGATGATATTTAGGGTGCGCCTGGTGTTATCAAAGGTGCTTTGCCCTGGGATGAATCCCGTCTGGTCTGGGTGAATCAGATCTAGGAGATGTTTTGCGAGTCTGCTTGCCAGGATTTTAGAGAAGATTTTTGCATCATTATTCAGTACTGTGATAGGTCTGTATGAGGAGCAGAGCTCCAGGTTTCTTCCTGGTTTTAGTATCAAAACCGTTAGGGACTCCTCGATGGAGGGGGTGACGGAGCCGGAGTCCAAAAAGGTGTTGTATAACGAGGCAAGGGGCCAAGAAGTAGGAGAACTTTTTGTAGAATTGGGCGAAAAACCGTCCGGGCCTGGGGTTGTGTTTTTCAAGAACCGGATTGTTTCCACTACTTCTTCGGCGGAGATTGGTAGTTCCAGGGTGTCGAGCTGCAAGGGTGGAGGGTCTCTCCAGACTGATTGCAGATATGGGCTTGTGCTTCCTTGCTTGTGGCCGGGCCCGACATGATCCCCTTGTGGTGCTTAGTGAGGATCTCCATCTTCTCCGCTTCCGTGCAGCAGAGTCTACCTCCTTGGTCTTGAAGCATTAGTATCTTGTTTCGGGAATGCAGTTTCTTCAACTTCTGGACCTGCAGGCGGTTGGCTTTATTGCTGTTTATATAGTAGAATTGTTTTGTGTAGGCTAATGCTCGGGCCGTTCCATCTGCCAGATGCATTTCCAATTTTGTCTTCGCTTTTTTAAGTTCTCTGCCTACTTTCACAGATTGGCGGGATTTGCTGCTTGTGCTCTTTCAAAAATGGTATGCTTGCCTTTCCTCATATTTATTTTCCTTATTTACACATGCCAAGTATGTCTGTTTAGACTATCAGCATAACATTCCTGTGTACTATGGCTCTGTTTTTGGCTTGCTTGTTTTGTGAAACAATTCAAAAAAATATGCAATTTCCTAACTGGAAAAGTCAGGGGAATGTAGCAGGGCATTGCTTTTCTCAATATTCACAGAGGCCATTACCTTACAGGTCCAACCATGTCCAGCACATACCTTTTTGAACTATCATTTTTCAAATCTTTCCCCAAACTATGGGCGTTTTCCCTACATAGATGTTGCCTGACCTGCGCAAATCACCCTTTCCTAAACTTGGAATTTTGTCTACGTTTCAGAAATGTATGCCTTGGTCTTCCCTTTCAGCTTTCCTACCATCCTCTTCCATTCTGTTCACGCATGGACTATTGGGGGGAAAAAAATGGGGATAAACTCGCATAGCTCTCACAAAATTGATGGTAACCTTATTTTTTTGGTTTCCATTCAACCTGTTCTTGAAAGCCTGGAAAATGGCAGATTCAGCACAGCAAACCATTTGTGCCTAGCTCTTCCAAGGTAACAACCACAGGCTTCTTTGTACAACATTTTATAGGCATTTTCTGAAAAAATACGAAATGTGCTCCCTTTTCGGTTATTTTCTCTCACCCCCCATACAGCAAACTACGATTCCTAGCTGGCACTATGATCACTTACATGTGGGAAGAAAGGGGGCCAGATTTGGGCAAGATATCACATGTAAATAAAAAGTTACAAGGGATTGAATGGCGACATACCAAAACCACCAAAAAAAAGTGCTTGGCGCACAGCGGGGTGGGGGGGGGGAATCATTGGCAGTTAAGGGGTAAAAAAACAATTAACACATTAGCTTAAAGAAATAGACAATTGGGTAATTGAAGTGTTTTTATTATGACCAGTGCTTACACAAATAATACATATACATGTGTAAACCAAAGATCAAATAGGCGGAGCCACATGGAGTGAACCTGCTTTACCCGCGGGATTGGAAGAAAAAGGAGCCGAATAGTGAAACATTTATGGAAAAACAGTTCTCATAACTGCACATGAATAGCTGCAAGAATTGGAAAACAGAAAAAGTAAACTTTATTATTGAAAATGTTCACAATTTTTTGTCACAATATTTCCTGTAAGGGCTCAACAGATATCACGACTTCATACCTTCAGCAAGGGCACAGCGATAGAGGTTTGTAACGCAATTATCAAACTATAAAATTATTTGCTTTTCATAATGGTGCTCTAGTGTGAACAAGTACAGGTAAACTATAGACAACTAAAGGTCTCAGAACATTTTCAAGTTAAAAATGTCACTCAAAATATGGATTTATAGGACAGTGAGTTAAAAGAACATGAAAAGCAACTCACACTGCCCAAAATTAAAAATGCGATTAGAGTGGAAGGAACTCAGAAACACTTGACACTTTTCTCAAGCGCACCTGCCACTTTTTGAATCCGGTATACTCTTTGCACTTTAGTCAGGCATTTCCAATAGTTACGATTTGCCTTGAAGTAATAGGGTTCTGCTTTGACTTTATGACGCATTTTGCACACAGCACTTTTTATATGGATGTATAATGGATTTATATGTACAAGGCAATTCTGCCTGTATTTAATAATAATAATATATTTTAGTAATTTATTTATTAATATCAGGCATTTACCAAGCGGAGTGGCCGAGCAGGAATGTACAAACAGAATTTGGCCTGTAGATATTCTGCCCCAGTTCCATAAAAGGCATGATGAACTAGACATTAGCCCTTGAACTGAATGGGCTTGGCCATGGGTAGCCAATGAAGATGGTGCACACATGGAGTAATGTGAGCACAACTAGGTGTGTAAGTGGCTACTCTGGCTGCAGAGTTCTGCAGGACCTGAAGGGGCCATAAGAAGTAGACAGACTGTGCCAGAAATAGGGCGTTGGAGTGGTCCATGGAGGACATAACAAGTAAGGACATCACAGGGGCACGTAACTGAGAAAGGAGTAAACAAAGAACCTTACTATGGGGTGTTCAGTTGAATATGGCCCCTTTGACATACTGGACTTATCTGAGATTCCGCACAGAAAAGCTAACATATTTACCTCTAAAGATGGCCAAAAGGAGGGGATCCTAAAAGCAGTAGAGGAAGTAGGGCCCACCACCAACACCTCATTTTTCCCCCCTAAACCAGCTATTGCACATCCATGCACCCACAGCTTCGAGACAGGACCTAAATGTGGTCACTGTCTCGACAAGAGAGATCTAAACGGACCACGATCTGTGTCATCTGTTAGGAATAACAGTGGAAGCTGTGAGAGCTGATAAGCTTGGTAAGAGGTTACATGTACATGTTAAAACAAAACCTGAAAGATGGAGGAAACCTGAGGGACTCCACATCTCAAGGCAGACGGTAGAGTGAAAAGGGGGGATGGAAATTACCTGTTCGGTTAGAGAGAAACAAATAATAAGCACCGACGCTGCCTGAATCGTGCAGCCAAGCCACATCGTCAACGTAGGAGACCAGCACCCCCTCTGTGCCACATCCTGGACGAAAAATGGATTGAGAAGTGTGGAAGAAAGATTACTCAATAAAGGGCAGACGAAGGCTTCAAAAAGCTTCATAAGAAGATTCCAAGTTGGCCCCCCCGTGACAAGCCCACCGTGAAGAGCGCGCTCCTCCCTGGCCACCCGAAAAAGGAGCAATAAGAAGCATTACAAGACCCCAGGGAAGCAAAAACAAAGGGGACGACCCGTGAACCGAGCAGTCCCCCATGAAAACTCCAACTGGAGCGTTTGGGGGCAGAGTGAGTGGACCCGAGACCGCCAACAGCGATGCCTGTGTGGGGACTGGCAGTCGAGCCGGAGGAGATCAGAGAACCCACGCGGGTGGTGCAGAAGACACAGGGTGCCCATTCAGCTAAGGCAACATAGGCGAGACTGGGGAGTGTGAGCAGACCACCACTGATCCCCGGCGGCCGACCTGGGGGAGACAAGGCTGCCGGTCCAGCGCACCCGCCGGGACACACTGGCGCAAGCACCGCAGCAATACAGCAGAGCCAGCGCAGCCCGGACACCCAGCTACAAAATGAGAGGGAGCGGGTAGTATTCCCCTGAAATCCTGTGCCTGCCTCTGCCCCATACAGCAGCCCGGCACCATGCAGCGCAGGGCCTCCACGAACCACGCGGCACAGGGCCCCCATGAGCTGTGAGGCGCCCCAGCTGGCGCAGGGTAAGTAGGCATAATTAAGGGAGTTGGCGGCCATGAAGCAGGCGCACGCAAGACGTTCCCCTCCCAAACAACATACATGGAGGTTTATGAAAGCATCTGCCCCAGCACACCATAACCTACACTTGGAAGGGGACCACCCCCCTCCCCTATGGCAGGAGACCTGCAGCATACCCAGACCCAGGCAAAGGCCCAGGCCCATACCATTCAGCAACATCAGATGCAAACTGCAGTGATAGAAGCGGGCCAGCACCAAGTCTCCTGCAGCATCACCCCCACTAACAGTCAGGGAAGGAACCCGGGGGTTGGGGCGGCACGTGCTCTCAACCCCCAGCATTTGAATCTGCAGCAGAGCGCTGCTTCGCTCCCACCCTTATGAAAACTAACCCTGCCATGCAAGATAAACCGAGAAGGAACCTCCAGGGGGTGCAAGAGCATACTTAGAGGCTCAAGAGCGGTGGGACCACGGGGGCACCCCGGGAAGAAATTCATGAAGCTCCTGGGCTCCGGACCAGTGTGACACTGCAACCATGACCACTTTAACCTTTGAGTGTACTAGCCCCACGGCCCCAGGGGGCAACCAACCCAGGTTCTAAAGGGGAGCTAGACCTCCGCTGCGCACAGGAGGGAGAGAGAAGCATCCCCTTCATACAGAACAACTGGCCAATACCCCGGGGTCAAGAGGAACCTCAGAGGCCTGGGGAGAAGTCCCCTACAGTAAAGTGCAGGCAGGCACTCGCCATCACCAGGCAATGTTGCCCAACAAGGCCAAAAAGGGCCCCTTAAGGGCCAAGATCTCAAGAAAACAGGAAGGGATCCTCCAAAAGCTATGGAGGATGAGAGGGAAGCCCCGGAGGAAGAGGATCCATCGGTGACAGAGGCAGCAGTCGGAGGAACCCCCGACGCTGCCACAGGGGCAAGAGGTCACGCGCAAGGTGCTGCAACAGTGCTTTAAGGCATTCAGTGGCCAAATGACTGCTACCCTTCAGACACAATTAAGCCTAATACGCACAGAACTTGCACAATCCCTGCAGGAAATCAAAGGCAACAGTTGAATTGATACAAATGAAAACACCATTCAAGAACTCACTGAAAACACCCGGAAGATAGATGTATTAGCGAAGCAGCAGGCGTTAGCGACACAACCTGGAGACTCGGAGAACCGCTAGGGAAGGTCCAACATCACGGTGAAGGGGCTGTGCGAGCGATGCCGACCTCAGGGAAACAATGCAGCACGTGTTCAAAGATTTGCTGGACATGGCTGGGGGAGACCTTCTCATAGATAGAAGGACCGCACCGAGAAGAACCCGGGGCCAGGCCAAGAGAAGTGGCGATGGCTTTACAGCGATACGACCAAAACAAATGGATCCTCCAAACTGCGAGGAAAGCAACCCTGATAAAAGTTAACAGCGCCATAATAGAACTTTTCCAGGACCTGTCCAAATCCATACCAACAATGAGGAGGCAAATGGGCACGGTGACCAAAGCCCTTACCAAAGCCCAGATAAGATCCAGGTGGACATTCCACTTTGGAATGGTCTTCAAGTGGGAAGGGCGCCAACACCACATCACTATGTTGGATGAGGGATCCAAGATCCTGAATATTGAAGAAGGGGATGCAGAGGGGGGACTTATTAGGAGGCCAGAACATGAAGGCCACCAAGAGAAGCCATGGGAGTGGAGAAGAGTAGAGAGGTCAAAGACAAGACGCAAACAATTGCGGGTGCTGGGAGGGCAGGGGGGCCTCAGTCACCGAAGCCCCAGGCTGAATAGGCTGTCCACTTAACAGCAGCAGTGGGGACCATGAGACAAGGGTTAAGACCCGGTGGGGTTACACAGGGAATGTCAGACTAAGGGTCGGCTCTGGGAGACAGGGGGTGACGGATCTTGGAAACAGGGGAATGCAGAGTGATGGGAATGAGATCCAGCAACATAGGACGATGTTTCGGGCCTGGGGAAGTTGAGCCGAGTCCAGCCGGAGGAGGCGATGTTACGGCCTGGGCAAGTTGAGCAGAGTACAGCCGGGGCGGGGGGTGCGAAGGAGGGTTAGGGGCTTAAATCGAGAGGGATCGCTTCGACATGGTTACTCTCAGGACGTAACGGGCATGGGTAGGGATCCAAATACTAAAACTCAAATGTTAAAGGACTAAACACACCGACTAAAGAGATGGAAACTGGAGAACCTCCTCCAGGATACCAAGCCCGACATTGTGACGCTCCAGGAGACCCATATCCGTAGGCAAGACAGACAGAATGAAGTTGAGAGGGTACCCCCAGGTTCTGCAGGCCAACGACAAGACAAAAGCTTGAGAGGTCCTCATAGCGTTTAGACACCTACCTGGCGTCGAAATAATAGGCACAAAAGCCGACAAGGAAGGTAGATTACTCTTCGTCCAGCTACAATGGAGGGTGGCCTCTCACAATCGCCACAGTGTACACCCCCAAATCAGGGCAGGACGAATACTTGCAAGGGTTTTTGGAGAAGCTAGACCAGTTAACGAGCCAGCTAATACCGACAGGGGATTTTAACTTGGTGTGGCGCGCATCCACAGACAGAAGCGCGGACAGGACACCCACATCTAAAGGCCCATCTAGTAAACTACAGGCTAGAATAACAAAATGGCATTAGCGGATACATGGCATGAACTAAAAGGGGACACCAAGGGGTATACTTACTACTCACATGTGCACCGAACATTCTCAATAATTGATACATATGGGTTTCTGTGACACTGCTTTGCCAAGTAAGGATCATAGAAAGGGAATCCATAACCCTGCCCGACCACACTCCCCTGCAGCTAGAAATCCAATGGGAGAGAGGGGGGCCTCTGGAAGTGGCGGTTCCCCCGACATCTGCTGAGAGATGCAGTAATTTGCGATGAGATACACAAATCCATCCGCAACTTCTTTGGGGAAAATAAGACCCTGGACGGGCAGGAACATGTAGTTTGGGACGCCTTTAAGGGAACCAGGTGGGGGATGTTCATAGCAAAGCAGGCATCTCGAGCCAAAAAGGAGAAAGCCCTCCAGGTGGACCTAGAACAGGGGTAATGGAGACTGATAGGGGGGTAATGATCAGGAGGGAGTATAGCCATTTCAAAGGGCAAATCAATATCCTTCTAGCTAAACAAGCAGTAAAATCGCTCCTATTCTTGAGGCAGAAGTATTAACTCCAGGCAAACAAGACAGGCCGGCTCTTAGCCAGGTAGGTTAAGCAGAAGGAGGTGGCAGGTACAATACGCCACATTCAAATGGTGGAGGGACAGGAAACTACACGTACAGAAGAGATCCTGCAGGCGTTCTCAGAGTTCTATACGAGCGTCTACTCTACGGAGGCACCGGAGAGTGACCTCCAAAAAGCCTTCTTAAAATCTTGCTGGCTAAAAAGATTAGAACAGAGCCAGCGTGACGCTTTAGAAGGGACGATTACCTAAGACGAGGTGCGTGCAGCGATCCAATCGCTACAACCAAATAAACCCCCAGGCCCGGACGGGTACCCCACCACATTCCATAAAGCATTCCATACCACATTAGTCCCGTTAATGACATCCCTGTTTAACTCCTTCTTCGATACGGGCCGCATCTCCCAGTCCATGGAGGAGGCCAAGGTAATCCTCTTCCCTAAGCCAAACAAGAAACAAACCCTCTGTAGCTCCTACTGCCCTAATAAACCCTGATGCCCAAATCTTTACAAAAATTCAAACATCTAGAATGGATAAAGTAATCACCGACCTGATCCGCCCAGATCAAGCAGGCTTTGTCAAGGGGAAACAAACGTTTGACAACATTAGGTGAATATCCCACCTGATAGAAAAGTCAAACAGGGCAGTCCTGAAGGCAGGGGGTGTTAGCACTAGATGCAGAGAAGGCATTCGACCGAGTCAAACAGCCATTCTTGTTTGCTACCATGGTGGTTATGGGGTTTGGCCCGGGCTTTCTCCACCTGGTCAAAGCCAACTATGGAGCACCACTTATCAGGCTAGCTATCAATGGGCATGTCTCCCAGGCGATAAGGATCACTAGGGGTACTAAGCAGGGCTGCCCATGTCAATATTCCTGTATGCAACCTTTCTCGAACCCTTCGTAACTAGAATTAGACAGGAGAGGGGAATAAAAGAGATTACATTCAGTGGGGAAGACCATAAGGCAATGGCCTTTGCCGACAACCTCCTAGTCGTGCTAACAGACATGGACACTTACCTCAGGAGGTTAACAGCACTCCTAGGGGAATTTGGCAGAGTGGCAGACCTGAAGACCAACAACCAAAAATCTGAAATAATCGTGCTACAAGAAGGCACGCCCTCAGATACATCAGATAAAGGGCAATTTGCACGAACAGAGGGATCCCTTCGATCCCTGGGGGTGACAATAACCAGTACCCTAGAGGATATGTACCAAGCAAACTATCCCCACCTGTTGGAAACTATCAAGACCTAGCTGGGAACGAGGAGGCTCCTTAACATATCATGTACGGGCCGTATCAATGTCATTAAAATGATCATTTTCCCCAGAGCGCTATATTACTTTCAGGCTCTCCCCCCCCCACCCCCCCGGCGGTCCCCCAGAAATTCTTCAAAACCCTGAATAAACTAGTACGGAACTACATCTGGCAAGGGCAAAGACAGAGGGTGGCCTTGAGAGTCATGGTCACTCCCACAGGGGCATGGGGAATTGGAGTTCCGACCTTTCAAATGTACTACCAATGAGCAGCTTAATTGAGGGTCATCCGAAACTGGTTCAATGCGAATCCCGACAGCATCTGACGAAGGATGGATAGGGCAGTGGTGGGAAAGGCCCCTAGACAAGGTCCTGTGGTGCCCAAGAGTGGACAGGCGCCTTCAACACGTACAGAAGCCGAATAACAGCCCTGGTGGGGGATACATAGGATGCTATGGTTAAAAAAAGCAAAGATCACGTCCTACCCATCTCCGTTCACGCCCCTATTCCGCAACCCACAGATTACCCCAGGGCTAGAGAAAGGAGCATATGCCAGGTGGGAAGAAGCGGGCAGCATTCGCGTAAGGGACATGGAGGGACAGGAGGTTAAGTCATTCTAGCTCTGCAAACAAACCATGGGTTTGCTGGAGGAGGTTAGGTATCGCTATGCTGAACTGCGGCACTGGCTCTCTTCTCGAGTTCCGAAACAATCCATTACCAGAGAACTAACTGCGCTAGAAAGGTACTTGCTAACAAAGTCCGGTGATAGACAAATGATTAGTAAAACGTACAAATTATTCACCATGCCAGAGGCACAGGTCCAGTGGCCCTATATGAAACAATGGGCAGACTGTCATGTCTTCGGGTAGTTCCTACGGCCATGTCCCGACACCCGGTCCAGTGACCTACCCCTCCCATTCACCTGTCTCCCGGGGCTCACGCAGGCAACCCAGTTTGGCTCGCGCGCTAGCCAAACAAACGCCATACACCCTACAGTCACGATTGCGGCCGTTTCTCCATTGGCAGTTGCCATGGAGATTAGGCCACCGCACGAGCAGTAACACACTCGCTCGTACCGTTGTGGCCCGATCACGTGACCCGAGGAAACGGTCACGTGCCCCGGGTTCGCGGTCACGTGACTCCGTTTAACATCATGTGACCAGGAAGTGGACGATATTTAAGCAGTGCAGTGCCGGTATCCTACGCTTCACAGCTGGTTTACCAGGATAACTCCGTTTGGCTTTCTTACCTTTATTGCTTACCTGGCTTCCTTGGACTTGGCTTTCGTTTTCTGGACTTCTTGTGGATCACGCTTGGATTTGGCTGCATCGGCTTTTCTGCACATCACGGCTCCTGACCCCGGACTGAACTACGGACTTCCTCTGGATCACGTTTTTGTTTTTTCCTTTGGTTCGGACGGCTCTTCCTGGCTTCAGACCTTCTTCTGCAACGGATCTCTTTTGGGCCTCCCTGATTGCACCTCTGCACGGGTAATCTCACTCTCCAGTTGGTGGCTGCCATCTGATTACCTGGGGCCCATCTACAATACACTCTCCAGGTGGAGACTGGCGATGAACATCTAGATCTATCCCGCAGGGTGGGTCCTTTGCCTACGTGAGTCCCGGAACCATCCTCCCGTTCAGGTTCACCATCCCTTTCATCAGATCCCCGGTAAGACTCTGATTGTCTTCGGATTATTGTATGTAGTATCCTGTCTGCTTGGTATCTAACCATTGCCTTTTTTCACAGCTGCCTTGGGGTTCCTAGTACTTCGGTTCCGGCTTCGGATTATCTCCACCTGTGGCCTCAAAGGTTGCACAGGGAGTGATTTAGTGATTCTCCCTGTGCGGCACTTGGGGACGGAGGTCTTCTATATCTTCACGACTCTCAACACAAGACACAGACACGCTGCCCCTCCTGATCTCCGAAGAACAGTGGTGGGACGTGTGGCAGCGAATCCCCAAATTGATGAGGGGGGTGCCGATCAGGGAAAAGTGGACCAGGATACTAGTGCAATGGCACCTAACACCGGAGAAGCTACATAAAATATACCCCTCAGTATCACAGATGTGTTGGCGGGGCTGCAAAGAAATAGGCAAGTGGCTCCATGTTTGGTGGTCCTGTCCCATCCTAAAACCGTTTTGGGAAGTGGTCAACAAAGAAATGAAACCCATCTTTAGTCCCCAAATATGGACAGAAAATGGAGAAGCTATGCTGGGCCCGAGTGACATGCTGGGCACACTCCCGACTAAACCACAGAGGAAAGCATATATGGTCCTAAGCATGGCGCCCCTCTCCCTAATTGCGTAAAAGTGGAAATAAACCACGATCCCCAGCGAACAGGAATGGATAGCAAAAGTATGGCATTACACTTCACTGGAATGGGTAACATTCACTATCCATGGGGATTACGCTACATTCATGAACGAGTGGGACACCAACCTCAACAAAGACTACCGTGAACAATGGTGTCCTCAGTGACTAAGACTATTGGATATACTATAGACTACAACCCGTTATGCCATGTACATTCACCTCAGAAGATATGCAGTGCAGTGATGCAGGGAGGGGGGAGGGGTTGTCAGGCGGGGAAGGGGATTGTTAAATGTTCAAATCTTTAAAATGCCAATAAAAATAACATTTTTAAAAAATGAAAAATTGAAGAAGCAAAATGGGACAAAGACAGGCCGGGGGGGAGGCAGCGCTGACTGTCTCGCCCGCCGTGGCGAGACAGCCCAGCTCCCCCTCTAGCTTCCCCACTTGGGTATCGGCTGAGACCATCAGGGTTTTAAAACAAAACAAAAAAAATCCAGGCGATCAGCCTGGGAAGCCTGACCGCCACCTGCAGCAGCACGGCAGAGGCAGGGCGCTCTGCCGCCGTCCCACCCGGCCCGATCCCGCTCATCCTTCCCCGAGCCCCAACGCTGCTTCCCTTTCGGGGGTCGGATGGAGAGGCAAACCAGAGACAGCACAGGCAGGGGGGAGGAGGTGGGGTTCGGGTGGGATTGCTAGAATCTTCAAACTCCAGCACGGGGCTGAGCTCCAGGGACCTGGGCAAGAGGGAAGGTTGCCCGCTGCGCCGGTGGATCTGGCCATCGCTCGCCCACGGATGTGGGTGGTAGGAACCTAGACACCCGCGTGCACCATGGGGAGGCGTTCCTCGAGAACGGCCGTGCTTCTCTCAGCTCCCAGCTGCTCCCACTCTGGACTTCCCTGCCGACTGGGGTGCGCTTACCAATATCCGTCTGCTGGCGGGTCAGGGTGGAGGGGCGGGCCCATGCCTGGCGGATCAGGGGCCGCTCAGTGAGGAGAGCATGGGGGGGGATCACTCGGGGCTCCCTCTCTCCGGTGGCAGAACGTCCCCAGCAGGTTAACCCAACCCGTACAACTTCCTCTAGATAGTCAAGTTTGATAGTTTTCTCCCCGATCCAAGGACCTCTCTAAACGATCCAATCTGCAGTAGCGACGGGCGGTGTGTACAAAGGGCAGGGACTTAAATCAACGCAAGCTTATGACCCGCACTTAATGGGAATTCCTCGTTCATGGCAAATAATTAGTTAGCATGGAGGAGCCTCGTTTGTTATCAGATTTAACCAGACAAATCGCTCCACCAACTAAGAACGGCCATGCGCCACCACCCACAGAATCGAGAAAGAGCTATCAATCCGTCAATCTTTTCCCATGTCCGGGCGAGGTTTCAAGATGCAGGCTCCACTCCTGGCGGTGCCCTTCCATCAATTCCTTCAAGTTCCAGCTTTGCAACCATACTCTTCCCCTCCCCCCCCACACACAACCCAAAGACTTTGGGTTCCCGGAAGCTGCTCGGCGGGTCATGGGAATAACACTGCCAGATCGCTAATCGGCATAGTTTATGTTTGGAACTACGACAGTACATTAATGGAAACATTATTGGCTAAGGCTTTCACTTTGGTTTGTCTTGCACTCGTTCAAGAATGTCACCTCTAGCGGCACAATACGAATGCCCCCGACCGTCCCTCTTAATCGCGGCCCCAGTTCCGAAAAACACAAAATAGAACCAGTGTCCTATTCCATTATTCCTAGATATTCAGGTGACCAGCCTGCTTTGAACACTGTACTTTTTTCAAAGTAAACGCTTCAGACCCCCAGGACACTCAGTCAAGAGCATCAAGGGGGTGCCAAGAGGCAGGGGCTGGGACAGGCAGTTGTACCCCCCTCGTGGCGGACCACCAGCTCGATCCCAAGATCCAACTACAAGCTTTTTAACTTCAGCAACTTTAATATATACTATTGGAGCTGGAATTACTGTGGCTGCTGGCACCAGACTTGCCCTCCAATGGGTACGCGTTAAAGAATTTAAAGTGTATTCATTCCAATTACAGTGCCTCGAAAGAGTCCTGTATTGTTATTTTCCGTCACTATCTCCCAAAGTCAGGATTGGGCCATTTGGGCGCCTGCTGCGTTTCTTGGTGTGGTAGCCGTTTCTCTGGCTCCCTCTACAGAATCAAAACCTGATTCCCCATTTCCTGTGGTCACCATGGTAGGCACAGAAAGTACCATCAAAAGTTGATAGGGCAGACATCTGAATGCATCGTCACGTTCACATGGATGTGCGATCGGCCTGAAGTTATCTAGAGTCACCAAAGCGGCCGGGCGAGCCCGGATTCCTCTTGGGTCTGATAAATGCACGTATCCTCGGAGGATGGAGCGATCAATGAAACCATAACTGATTTAATGAGACATTTGCAGTTTCACTGTACCAGTAGTTTGTACTTACACGTGCATGGCTTAATCTTTGAGACACGCATATGCTACTGGCAGGATCAACGAGGTAGCCGCACCTGCTGGAGGGTGGAAACGAGGGGGAGCTGCGTAACTGCCTCAGAGCCAACCTTTGCATCCTCTGGGACTGTCTGCAGGACCCAAGCGCCAAAGAGCATCCCTAGACGTGTGTGGGTCGGGTGGACAGGTTGGTCACGCAGGAGCAGGGCCTGCTCTGCCATGCCACAGGGTGGGTGAGAAAGGCCAGGCCAAGGCACAACTTGAACCGGTAGGGGGGTTCGCCAGCATGCTGCCACTGGTATGGCGACCGAGGGGGGTCAGCAGCCAACGTGTTTTCCGAACTGCTTAAGAAACGTGCTTGGTGAAGGAGGAGCCGTGTCGTGGCTTGCGAGGGGATCCCGTCTGATCTGATACTGGGGAGTTGCCGGGCTGCCCGGCCTTCCCTCTAGAGCCGCCCACACGAGGGGGCCCTCCCCGAGGGAAGCACACCCAAAACACGGTCCCAAGGCAGGTGGAAGCAAATGGCTTGAAACAGCCGAGGCTGGCCAAGCAGTCCAACCCTAGACGGACCAAGTGCACCAAATCGATCCCATGAAGTGCTCGGAAGAGCACCCCTAGCAGGCCAGTCTCTGCTGGGGCATTGCGTGGGGCACACCCCCCAGCCAGCCCGGGGAGGTGCTGTGGTTTCACCATGGAGCCCGGTTTGGGCAGCGAGAACCAAGAGGAGCTCAGACAGGTCCCTCTTACCCAGTCTATAGTAATCCGGAGGAAGGTGACTAAGCTCATCTGTGTACCCAGAGGACCTCTCGGCAAAAGCGTCGGGTATAGACCCAACTGGAGACAAATGTCAAACTTATGCCCATCGGGGCAGCCCAGCCGTCTGGTCCTTGCAGACATTCCTCTGGCCAATGACCAGATGGCAGAGCTCGGAGAGCAGCCATCGGTAGGTCAATGCATTCCAATGGGCCTGGACGGGACTTTGTCCCCCCCTCCCCCCCCGCCTGACAAAGGACAGGGGACCGGCAGGTGCCCAAAAGGCATGGGCCAGCACCAATCATCTTCCTCGAGCTCTGACCAGGCCACCTTAAGAGTCCCCCCTCCACGCAAGAGGTTTTTCATCCACCTTGGAGCTTATCCCTCCGGGGAGGGACAGTCGACCCACATGTGAGACAGGTACGCAAGGCTGGGTGCTTGGGGGGGGGGGGACCAGCACCCCCCCAGCCAGCCTGGAGCTTTAGCAGGGCCCCTTTAGAGCTTTTCCCTGTGCGGAGTGATAGGAACCCCACCAGGGCTCCCTGCGACTACCACTGGGTTCGGGGGCTTTCGCCTTGGAGCTCTGGCCGGGCCCCCCTCAGAGCTTCTCCCACCACATTAGAGCCTTTCCCTCCAGGACTAACCCACAAACACTGTGGAACTCAGGGACGGCCACTGCGAGCACATTTACCCCCACGCGGAGGAAAGGGACCCGCTCAGGGCGCCCCTTGACACACGCACCTCGTCTTGGACCTGACCACACGTGGTTGATACTTGCCTGAGGACTGGGAGCAACCCACGAACGCCATTGAACTGAAGCTGGTAATTGTGCCACGGCCGCCCTGGAGGCCACATGGTGGCACTTCCATGCCAACCGGAGACAAATGCAGGAGTCAGCCGCTGCAACCACAACTCGGGCCATCTGGGCTTTCTCCCCGGGCCAGATGGCCCGGCGGCCGTGCCTGCCCCCACCGTCCAGGGCACAGGCTTAAGGTACCACCCCGCGCCCTGGGGTGGCTTGCACCCTCTCTTCCCCTGCCCTGTCCGGGGGCTTAAGGCACCACCTCGAAGGCCCATCTGGTCCGCCAGGCTGACCAAGAGTACTCCCCGCCCAGCCCGCACACCCCTGAGGGTGTGCACCTAGGGCGAGTGGTATTTTACTGTGCGTCCGACGGGCCCCAGGAGAAAGGATGGAGAACCTTGGCGACGGTGCCACCTTGCGACAAAAGCTTGGCTCAGAGGATGACTTCCAATAGATTGCTGCGAGGTAGCTGCTCTACTACTTACGAAACCCTGAACCAGAATCAGGTTGTCTACGAATGATTTAGCACCAGATTCCCCACGAACATGCAGTGCACTACGGGTGAGAGGTGGCCCCTTTCTGTCCACACTCAAGTCCCGCAGCAGGCGGCTCTACACACCGGCCCCGAGGCCGGCTAGCCTAAACCAACCGTTGCTCGACAGCGCTACAGTATCACGGTGTGGTGGTGAGGATTATTGACTTCGAGGCGTTCAGTCATAATCCCACAGATTGTAGTTTCACCCCAATGACTCCTCAGCCAAGCATGCACACCAAATGTCTGAACCTGCGGTTCCTCTCGTACTGAGCAGGATTACTATTGAAACAACACATCAGTAGGGTAAAACTAACCTGCCTCACGACGGTCTAAATCCACCTCACGTTCCCCACTAGTGGGTGAACAATCCGATGCTTGGTGAATTCTGTTTCACAATGATAGGAAGAGTCGACATCGAAAGATCAAAAAGTGACGTCGCTATGAAGGCTTGGCCGCCACAAGCCAGTTATCCCTGTCGCAACTTTTCTGACACCTCCTGCTTGAAACCCAAAGTCAGCAGGATTGTGAAGCCCCACTTTCGCGGTCTGTATTCATACTGAAAAATCGAGATCAAGCTAGCTTTTGCCCTTCTGCTCTGCAGGAGGTTTCGGTCCTCCCCGAGTTCGCCTTAGGACACCTGCGTTATCCTTGGACAGGTGTACCACCCCAGTGAAACTCCCCACCTGCCACTGTCCCCGGAGCAGGTCGGGGATCTGAACCCGACTCCCTTTCGATCGGCTGAGGGCAACGGCGGCCATAGCCCATCCCTTCCGTACGGCGCACTGACCCATGTTCAACTTCTGTTCACATGAAACCTTTCTCCACTTCATCCTTCAAAGTTCTCGTTTGAATATTTGCTACAACCAAGAACTGCACCTGCGGCAGCTCCACCCAGGCCCTCGCCCCGGGCTTCTGTGCGTACCGCAGCAGCCCTCCTACTCGCCCGACTTAGTCCCCGCGGCTCTCAGCGCCGGCCGGGTATGGGCCCGAAGCTCCAGCGCCATCCATTTTCAAGGCTAGTTGATTCGGCAGGTGAGTTGCAGATTCCGACTTCCATGGCCACCATCCTGCTGTCTATATCAACCAACACTGTTTCTGAGGTCTGATGAGCATCTGCATCACACGCCTTAACCCGGGGTGCGATTCATCCCGCAGCGCCAGTTCTGCTTACCAAAAGTTGCCCACTGAGAACATTCATACAATAACCGGCTCCATGCCAGCGAGCTGGGCTTCATACCCATTTAAAGTTTGAGAGTAGGTTGAGATAATTTTGGCCCCAAGACGTCTAATCATTCGCTTTGCTAGATAAACTGGGGTTTCCTTCCGCCAGCTATCCTGAGGGAAACTTGGGAGAGAACCAGTTACTATATCGGTCGATTAGTCTTTTGCCCCTATACCCAGGTCGGATGACCAATTTACACATCAGGACCGCTACAGACCTCCACTAGGCCGAGTGCACCATCTTTCGGTTACTATCACACACGGTCATGCATCATCTCTCTGACAGAGCGGATGAGATGAGTCGATGGAGGGCCCACCGCGACAGGATGCCACTGCAATCGGCGAGCACCGGCCCTCAACATCATTACATCACAGGGTTTAATTCGGCCCTCTGACTCGGGCACGTGTTATACTCCTTGGCCAGACAGGTCGGGTGGTTAACCGACATCACCTCAGACCCCTGGCGCCCATTGTGGGGCTCCCCGCCCGGCGGCACGACATGGTCGGGGCGTATTGAGGGCAGTCCACCACACTCGCATTGGGAGCCCTGTCTCCCGTCGCCACTCTAGCGACCCCGAAGAGGGGCCAGGACGGTTGCCGGATAAGGGCGTGGTGGCGGTCTATCTCCCTCAGCCCCGTGGACACAGAAAAACTGTTGTAATGGGGCTGTAACACTCTCTGCTGTAGCAGAGAGCCACCTGCCCCCTGGGGCCTTCCCAGCCGGTCGTGGTGCACCGCTACAGAGGAAATGCGCCCTGCTGGGCTGGATGTGCCCGGGCCGCAGACCCGCAAGGGCCTCCCCCGTTCCAGGTGACCAACCTGGCTGCCGTGTTCAATCGTGTTGGCGGACTGCGCCGACCCCACCAGTTTACCTCCAACTGTTTCACGCCCTCTTTAACTCGCTCTTCAAACTTCTGTTCAACTTTCCCTTGCGGTACTTGTTGGCCATCAGTCTCGCGCCCGTATTTAGCCTTAGACAGAGTTTACCACACGCTTTGGGCTACATTCCCAAGCAACCTGACTCCAAGAAAACCTGATCCCAGTGTGCAAGAGGCCGCTATCGGCCCAACACCATCTGCGTGGAGACTCAATCAGAAGGGCTTGAGCCCCCTGAGCGATGCCAGGGAGTCTGTCTTCTGGCGCCACATTTCTCACGCCAGCCGCTGAATGGGGATTCGGCGCTGGGCTCTTCCCTTTTCACTGGCCGTTACTGAGGGAATCCTGGTTAGTTTCTTTTCCTCTGCTTAGTAATATGCTTAAATTCAGCAGGTCACCAAGTCTGATCTCAGGCCGTGGTCGGGGAGCACAAAAGCTCAGGGCAGCTGGCCTCGGGCTCGTACGGGTGTGGGGGGTTGCCCCAGCCCTGTGCCTCTGGCGCAGGCGAGTGAGCTCTGTCCCAATCTGCGACTGAAGCCGACATGGTCACAAGGTCCACGCTCCATGGTCATCCTGCGCCGGCAACCGGGGTACACCAAAGACAGCCACACACAGCACGGCCAGATGCCCCGGGGTAGGGTGAAGGTGCGCCAGGCTTTTTTAAAGCCTGCTGCCGACGCCACCACATCCACGGCGCGCCGGCCACCCGGCCCTCCCGACACCAGCATGAGGCGGGGAAACTGGCGAGGCCAGGACGCGTCGGCAATGAGCTTGCACGCCAGATCCAAGGATCCAGCGACGGTGCTGATCGGGGTCTGACCTTAGGGGGATGAATGGAATGAGGTCCCTGCGACAGCCCCAGCCACGCCCCTTGGAGGGAACCCTGGGGCGATTGATGTAGAAGCGATCCTCAGACAGGCGTAGCCCTGGGAAAAACCCAGGGCCACACGGTGCGTTCGAAGTGTTGATCAATGTGTCCTGCAATTCACACCAATTCTTGCAGCTATCTGCGTTCTTCATCGATGCACGAGTCGAGTGATCCACCGCCAAGAGTCACAGGCACCTTTTTTTTTGTTCCAGATGTCGGCCCGACCCTGCCGGTGCAGGAGAGGTCGGGGAGGCCCAGCACCCTATCTCGCTCGGCCGAAACCATTGTGGTTTAAAAAAAAAAAAAAAAAATCCAGGTGCTCAGCCTGGGAAGCCTGATCGCCACCTGCAGCAGCACAGCGCTTCCCAGGGGGATGGAGGTAGGCCGCTCTGCCACCTGCCCACCCGGCCCGATCCACTCCTTCCCCGACCCCTTCCCTTTTGGAGGGGGCTGGGAGATGAATAGCGAGGCAGGCCAGAGACAGCACAGGTTGGGTGGGACCGCTAGAGTCTTCAAACCCCACCCTAGCCGCATAGGGCCCAGCTCCAGGTACCTGGGCAAGAGGGAAGGTCACCTACTGTGCCAGCAGGCCTGGCCATCGCTCGCCCACAGATGTGGGCGGCTGGAACCTTGGCGCCCACCGTCGAGTAAGCCAGCTGCACCATGGCTCAAGGCTCATGCCTGGCGTGCCGGGCCCCTGTCTGCCTGGGGAGGCGCCCCTCGAGAGCAGTCAGGTTCCCTTCGGCTCCAGGCTGCTCCCACACGGGGCCTCCCTGCTGACTGCGGTGTGCCCACCAATGCCCACTCGCTGGCAGGTCAGAGAGAGTAGTGCGTGCCCCCGGCCAGCGCAGACGCGGGCTCAGTGAGGAGAGGGGGCTGCGCAGGGCTTCCTTTCCGGTGCGTGGTTGGGGACATCCCCAGCAGGTTAACCCAACCCTGCCAGGCATCCCCGGCCATCTGCTGGGTCGCGGACCCCTCTCCGGTGGAAGGGAATCCCTGCTCCCTGGCGCCTGGTGGACCACACGCAACGGACCGCTCTGTGAGAGGTGCCCCGGGCTGTGGGTGTGCACGTCTGGGATACAACCGAGATCAGGCCCACGGCTCTCCCTCCCGCTGCTCCACCATTAATGATCCTTCGTGCCCCCACCCACAAGCAGATACCATTCACACTCAAATGCCCCATTTCTCCTTCCAAACATACATTCCAGATTCAAATGCCACCTCCCTCCTGACCCACATGCCACCATCCCGCCATCAAAACCCACACAAAGACACCAACATCCGTCCCTCCATACCTACACCAAGATGCTCCACCCCTCAAAGCCACACCCATATGATTCACCTCTACCTCCAGACTCATACTCAGATGGTGCCATTCGCCCTCTCTCTATACCCACACCAGATTACACCATCCCTTCGACACACACACATGCTCCCACCACTCCAATAAACCAAAATCATTCTCTCAAGACAAACATACCCCACCCCTCCATTCACACCCAGATACCCCCTTCCTTCCCACCAGAGTGCTCCAGCCCTGACCCACATGCTCCACCATTCCCTGACATACCCCCAACATATGCCCTGTCCCTCCATTCCAGATCAACAATGCCCCCTCCGATCCAGACTCCAAGATGCCCAATCCCTTCCTCAAGACCCATACCATGATGGCCCATGCTCCCTCCACACAGAAAGATGCCCCTATCCGTCCTCCGACCAATGAGCCCCAATCCCTCCCTCCAGACCCACACCAATGTGCCCCATCCCTCCCTCCAGATGCACACCAATGTGTCCCATGCCTCCCTTCATACCCACAGCAATGTCCCCATCTCTCCCTCCAGACCCACACCCATGTGCACCATCCCTTCCTCTCAGACCCACACCAATATGCACCATCCCTCCCTCTCAGAACCACAAGATGCCCCATCCCTCCCTCTAGACCAACACCATAATGCTGCATCCTCCCTCCACATAGCAAGATGCCCCTTCCCCTTGCATCAGATGCCCATGTGCCGATCCTGAATCACATGCAGATAGGCCCAGCCAACCAACTCTAAAACCACCCATCCTAGTATGCCCCCATCCACCCAGACCCACACCAAAGTGCCCCATCCCCTCCTTCCAGACCCACACCAATATGCTGCCACCCGTCCCCAGACAAATGTCCCCATCCCTCACATCAAACCCACACCAATGTGCCCCCATCACCTCCCTCCAGAGCCACACCAAGATGCCCCGTCCAACTTCCCAACCCACACCTAGATGACCCATGCTACCCTCCAGACCCACTGTGTCCCATTGCTCCCTCCAGAAACACCCATGTGCACCATCCCTCTGCCCAGATCCACACCGATGTGTCCCCACCACCTCCCTCCAAAGCCACACCAAGATGCCCGTCCCACTTCCCAACCCACACCTAGATGACCCATGCCACCCTCCAGACCCACTGTGCCCCATCTCTCCCTCCAGAAACACAACCATGTGCACCATCCCTCCGTCCAGATCTACACTAATGTGCCCCCCCCACCTCCCTCCAGAGCCACACCAAGATGCCCCATCCCATTTCCCACCCCACACCTAGATGACCCATGCCACCCTCCAGACCCACTGTGCCCCATCTCTCCCTCCAGAAACACACCCATGTGCACCATCCCTCCTCCGCCCAGATCCACACCAATGTGCCCCCACCACCTCCCTCCAGAGCAACACCAATGATGCCTCTTCCTACTTCACACCTAGATGACCCATGCCACCCTCCAGACCCACAGTGCCCCATCTCTCCCCCCAGAAACACACCCATGTGCCCCCCACCACCACCCTCGAGAGCCACACCAATGTGCCCCCACCACCTCCCTCCAGAGGAACACCAATGATGCCCCTTCCTACTTGACACCTAGATGACCCATGCCACCCTCCAGACCCAGTGCCCCATCTCTCCCTCCAGAAACGCACCCATGTGCCCCACCACCTCCCTCGAGAGCCACACCAATGTGCCCCCACCACCTCCCTCCAGAGCCCCACCAATGTGCCCCTTCCAACTGCCTAACCCACAGCTAGATGACCCATGCCACCCTCCAGACCCTCTGTGCCCCATCTCTCCTTACAGAAATGAACCCATGTGCCCCCACCACCTCCCTCCAGAGCCACACCAATGTGCCCCCACCACCTCCCCCCTCCAGAGCCACACCAAGATGCCCCGTCCAACTTCCCAACCCACACCTAGATGACCCATGCCACGCTCCAGACCCACTGTGCCCCATCTCTCCCTCCAGAAACACACCCATGTGCACCATCCCTCCGCCCAGATCCACACCAATGTACCCCAACCCTCCCCCCAAACCCACACCACTATGTCCTATTCCTCCCTCCAGACCCACACCAAGATACCCCGTCCAACTTCCCAACTCACACTTAGATGCCCCAATGCTACCGTCCGGACCCACTACCCCATCTCTCTCCGGAAACAACCTCATGTGCACCATCCCTCTGCCCAGATCCACGCCAATGTGCCCCCACCAGAGCCACACCAATATGCCCCATCCAACTTCCCAACCCACACCTAGATGACCCATGCCACCCTCCAGACCCACTGTGACCCATTTCTCCCTCCAGAAACACACCCATGTGCACCATCCCTCCACCCAGATCCACACCAATGTACCCCAACCCTCCCCCCAAACCCACACCACTATGTCCTATCCCTCCCTCCAGACCCACACCAAGGGGCCCCCTTTCTCCAGATCCACACAAATGTGCCCCATGCCCCAGACCAGCATGCCCCTATCCAACCATTCAGACCCCACCAAGATGCCCAATCCCTCCCTCTAGTCTAGACCAATACCATAATGCCCAATACTCCGTCCAAATAGCAAGATGCCCCTCCCCCCTTGCAACAGATACCTGTGTGCCAATCCCGAATCACACGCAGAAAGCCCCAGCCAAACCCCCTCTAAAGCCACCCATTCTAATAATCACACCCTCATGAAACATTACATCACTATTAGCCGCCGGTGATCAGTTAAACACCATCATACGCGGTCTCCCTGTTCCTTTTCTTAGCCCTCCATACCTTTCATGTTGAATAGATGAGCATGATTTTTAAAGTACATGCAATTTCCCGCTCCCCTGTCTAAATCGGGTGTCTTGCAGGAACATTCACGGTATCCGGAAGAAAATTGCAACCTGGTAGCCAGAGCCTTGCCGCTCAGGACGCTCCAGGGTCCCGTAGAAACGTTCCCGCCGTCCCAATGAAAATGTCCACCCCAAACGCTGCAAGCAAAAGGCTGGCAGGGTTCCCAGAGAAAACGCCCAACCCATCCGCTGCAAGCAAAAGGCTGTCAGGGTCCGGTTGCACTTGCACCAGCAGCCAGAGCGTTCAGAATGCCCGCTCAGCCCCGGCCCCTCACTGAACTTGCTCCGGAACCGCTTCACTGCTCCGGAAATCACACGGATGACATCAGAGTCACGTGAAGAAGAGGGGGCGGCCCGTTGCTTTGGTCTTTTTCTCGGATGGGAACTAGTCGCTACTGTAGTAACTGTGCCAGCGTAGTCCTTCTTCTTTCTGCCCGTTTCCTTGTCTTTCTCTTTGAAGCACAAGGATCGGTTCTAGACTAGAACATTCATCTCTATGGTACAGCACGCTGCTCTATCTCTCTGTTGACCTCTCTATGGCGTGCGGCTGCCGGCGAGCTCAGCCAGCGCATGCGTTGTAAAGCAGCCTTCTGTCTGCTTCCAGCAGGGCGGAGAAGAGCAATGCTGCAGCAGGAGGAGAAGAGGAGCAACCCGGATTCTTAGGGCGCCCGACCACAGATTCAGGTGGACGAGAGCGGGGCCGGACTCCAGCAGGTAACGTCCAGGGAGCAGTCTTGCGCTGGGGCTGCGGAACAAACACCCTGCCTGGTCATATCTTACTGTACCACCCACATCCCCTGTCAGTGCCAGCACCCCCGCCCCTCTGGGCTGCCTGTGCCACCGCGCCCCCGCCCCCTTGTCTAAGACGTCCCCCACTCCCGCCCGCGAAATCAGTTGATGGGCTAATCGTCCTAGGGTCAGGTAACGTTGCTGAACCTATTGTTGCTGCACATCCCTTGTCATTGACAGGTCCAGCACCGGCTGATGCTCGAGGCAAGCATCCTTGTCAAACCAGGCCAGCCTTTACCAACTTCCATCCACTGCCCAGGCCTCCTTGTACATCTAGTCACGTCAAGCACCTCGTCCTTCACTGGTGCCCATGCCGGGCTTCTCTGAGCATCCACCACTGGCCATGTTGTCACTTGATTACTTAACCTTTAATTATGTACCAGACATTTAATTTGAAATCATTATCGGAACCGATTAGTCAACTCTTTTCAAGGGCCATTCTCTGAGCCTGCATTTGCCAGTTGTCATTGATAGTACCAGTTTCTCTGCTAACCCTCCCTTTATTTGGAGGTTCATTCCTTTACAACTAGCCACAGGTCCTTCCCTGCCAGCACCCACTTTAGCAAATTGTTCAGGTCTTGCTCCGCCAGACCCGTAGTATGGGAATTGGCCCAAGCCGTAGCAGCTCCGTATATTTGCTTTTAGCCTCTCTTGTTAAAGTCCTTTTCAATGCAGTTATTCCCAGGACTTGCATTGCCAATCCGCCACTACTCCAGTAAACCACAAGTCTGCACGTCCGGACCCATCGCATTCATGAGCAGCCTCCGGGTGCTTTTACCTTGACATGGTCTCAGCACTGCTGTTTCTATTCTGTGTTAGTCAAGGGAATGGGTTTGCTGTCCCCATTTGTCACGCCCGGGTTCATCAGCAATGACATATTTTGACCCCGTCTTTGAAATATTCATATCCTCGTCTAGTACCACACACTGCACCATACCTGGAATCCCTTCCTCCTACCCTTTGCTGCAGCAGTTTCTGCACTCGGGTTCAACCCAATGTATGCCATCTCTGGGTTCAACACAATTGGAAGCTTTTTGGATCTTGTTTGTTACATGGAATAGCCTTGTTCTCGTAAAACAGATTAATAGTTGGAGCTACTTTTTCCCTCCAAGACAACTAGTGGTATACGCATGTGACATTAAACCCTTCTTGATCGTTTGTAGTTGCCTTAAATCTGCATCTTAATCGCATTTCTGATATTGCTACATTTGTAGTTCTTTGTAATGTCCTCAAAACATATTGTATCATAACTTTATAATTGACAGAAATGTGACTGCTTGAAATACACGTTTAAGTTAAATTTGCTACATATAGTATTCTACTAATTCCTAGTCCTCTAGAAGTAGGCCATCACCCCACCCGCCCCGTGTGTTACAAACCGGATTATAAATCACTAACTGCACCTAGTGATCTGTGAGGGCTCAGGAGGCCTGTGCGACAGCTGTTGCAACCATGTGGCAACACCAGACATCTGCAGAGAGGGGATATGCTTTGAGTGACACTGGCGGAGTAGATTTTGCGCCATTCCTCAGAGAGCCGGAGTGAAGGTGAATCGTATACCAATTGAGTGCTCTGCCCAATAACAGTTGAATGGAGTACCTGTTTAACACCACCAGGACTGTTGTGGTGGTGTATGGTGATGCCAGGTTCCGGCTCTGGTTCTGTCTGCATAGCCTCGAGATAGCAGCTTCATGTATGTGGCGTGGTGGCGCCAGGAGGAAGCAGCGAGGACTTAGACGACAGATGGGGTTGTTTTCATCGCATCCCTGTGTTCTCCTCTGCCTGTGGAGTTTGTAGTCTAGTGTGCGGGAGTCACAGGTAACTTTTGTAACAGCAGATATGATGGTGATGGTGCAACTTGCAGTGCTCTCGGGCTGCTTGGCGGAGGAGTCCTGGGATGTTTGGCAGCGGAGGGTGGTGGACTCAGCAACTTGGGCAACTGCATCAGGTGGTGGAGGTTTTTGGACTCTGGTTTGGCATCCTAAATTTGAAACTTTATTATTTGTTTGCCTTGTTTATCTGTCTCCCCTTCCACATGCAATGTTTTCCAATTTTTCATTTATGGTAGGCCAGCCCACATGGCGTTAATCAGCAGGACTTTGTTTGATTTCCACCATTCTTTCCATCTTCTATCGTATTTTCCAGCTGAAGTCGTGCCTGGGTTGATGATTGGTGTCCTTGACAACATGAACCTCTTTTTGGACTTTAAGATTTTCCTCCCTTCAACTACATTTTTTTTTTCTTTGTGGTGGCTTGGATCTTTGTCTCGCAATTCTAAAACATGGCTTTAATTTCTGCTGTATTATGGTTCATTTGTCTTTGTTGGTATTCTTTTCTCTGTTGATTTTCTAGTATTTATTGTTACCATATCATTTATTGTACCAATTGCTTAATTTTTGTAAGGTGCTATATAAACAAATAACCACAAATGCAAAGTACCCCACAGTGATGTTTTGTACCTAGTGAGCTACCCTTTTTAGCTTCTGTTTATGAACTGTTGATTTTGTTGCCACGCATCTCTCTCTCCAATGGATTAGATGTATATTCTTCTTGTGACCTGTCCAGTGCATTCAAGCCCCTGTGGCCAAGAGATCAAGCTCAAAGAATTTCTACCTGTTGCCGACTGTTCTGTTTTGGCCATTACCAATGTTGCCTGGTTATGTTTTTTTCTCTGGTCAGCTTGGTCCTGCCTTTGCAAATATATCATCTATGTTCACCCTTCCTAATCTAGCACCATATGTGCTTGTCCCGCACCACCATTGGCTAGACTTCTATACCTCAACTTCCAGGGCAATTAGAGACCACAACCTGTCCTGATCCACAAACCATGACACAGGTTTATTCTATTCAGTAATAAGATTATCACATTTGCTAATGGGATTTAGCTCCATATTCCTTTTATGTCTGTGCTGTGTTCAGTTATTGTCAAATTTGAAGGCACCTGAATTGTCAACCTCCGAACGATGAAAGGATGCATTGAGCTGGCTGCGATTCAAACCTGTAACTGCAGCTGGCTAACATATTCCTAAAGTGAGCATTTAGCTCCATGAGCTATCCTACCTCTAGTTGTCAGATGATTCTTACTACTCCAAACAAAGAGTTAACAATTGTGTAGGATGTAAATATTAATCAAAATACATGGCGTGGCTATACAGGGGAGTGCAGAAAAATAAGTTATTGTTATGAGAAAGGTGAAAGGCAAGGTGAGTGGGATTTAACAGCTAATATGGGCCTCCAGAAATGCCTCGTATGATGGGAGTACGAATTTGATAAAGTGTAATGTGGTTGTGCAGGGGATGTGATGTTGCTTGGACAGTAATTGCATCATAGGGCACAGTGTTTTTATGGGTTAAGTATTTTTTAAGATCTGTTTTGTCTGATGACTGATCCTTATTTAGCAGTTTACTAGAACAGTGTAACCTGATCACATCTTGGCCACTGGTTGATTTGGTCTGCTTTCCCCAAAACAATTTTGTATTTTTCATTAGGGAACATTTTATTTGCTGCTTTGGACCAATGCGCAGCCCCACCATCCAATGGATCCGTGTTCTTTGTAGGTAAACGGCTCAAAGTTGAGACCTTATTGGGGCTAAATATCTTTATGTACTATAGGAATAGGCAAATGTTGAAGACTTGAAATAACTTTGGTCTGAAAGTTGTTTCGTCCGTATTCTTTATTTGTTTGTTCATACTTCACCTTTGCATGCTTTCCTATGAATCTTGATTTAAAAAGCTGGAGTTTAGTGATGTGGGGTCATGTTGACCTCAGCATATTTAACGGGTGCAATGTTTTTGAGAAACGCTTACTAAGAAATATTTGCTTCATGGCCACAAGGTGACGTGTAGCAGTCTATAAAATATATTAATACATGGTGCATTTCAATACCGTTAAGCCCTTTACTTGCACATACTTGATACTTTCTCAACCCTGCAGCTTTTCTTGTAAATGGCAACCTCCCACTAGTTCTGATTTAGCCCCATCGTTCGTGTTAACCATGCTACCTCCTTTTTATTTATTTTCTTTTCTTTTTCGAGGGGGCAAATCACTGTAGAGGTAGAGTTGGCAACAGTCATATATGTAGATGAGAACCTAACGGAGGGCAATGTGTTCACAATGCTCCTTCAAAATACTAGTGGAATTCCAAAAGTGAACGTGGCAACGCGAGGAAGGCTGCTGACGATGAAGCCACAGAGCAGTGCATGAGTTGAGAACTTGCACCGCTCTCCCATTTGTAGAACATAGTTAAGTTCTTTGCAAATTTTTAGTGTTCCTTTTAAGGGCCTAGACCTGCTTATTTATGTCTGAAGTAAACTGATGCACGCGCTCTTTACTGTAGCTGTGTGAACCATGTATTTTTCTGGTATTGCAATATATTGTAGTGTCTTAGATTCCCTCAGAAGTAGCAGCATGCCAAATAAAATTCTCTTTTATGTAGTCCTAGGGTGTTCTAACAGAAAGCTTTCACATAGTTTTAGTTCGTGGCAACCGAAAATGTGCTGCTGTTGTGAAAGGTGTAGTTTGACACACCTAGAACCTTCGGTCTTGTTTGTATGTTTTTTATTTTTCTGTTTGTTTTTTTTTTTTTTTTTGGTGGTTTGAGAGTTGCATAAAGAAAGGGTGTTTTTAAATACATGGGACTCTCAACGACCCAACCGTCTGTATGTATCATTTTCCTATTTGTTTTTTCACCTTTTTATTCCTTGTAGATTGTGTATATTTTGAAGAATAAGGTTTCAGTTCTGTTTTCACACAATCTGCAAATGTGTTCCACCATATCGTACTTTCTCCAAGTTTTGTTTTATAGCGCTATAGCCTAGCCATTTCGTGCCTTTGGAATTAAGTTATTAACCAACTAAATTATGCTGTTTTCATCATCTGCCTCAGAAACCTTGAAGGTTGTGTTGCCCTGTCCAGATGCCAAATTGGCTGGTGCGATTTTGGTGGCTTGGTTACACCAGAAAATTTAAAATGCTGCCCGAGCACCCTGGGATTGTTGCTGGCTGGGATCAAAAACCATGAGTCGCTTCTTGATTTTCATTCCCCTCCCCTAACCCCCCAACTCTCACAGGCTGTTTGGTTAAGATTCTTACATTTTCCCTTGTTGGAGCAGGATGAATGACCACTAGATATTGGGTATGTATGTCCATAGCATAATTGCGAGGTCTGTATTGTGTACACCTTTTTTAAATGTTTTAGTCGCTTGTCTTTTTTTTTTAGTTCTCAGAATGGCTTCTATTCAGACACACCATTTACCTGTATTTTCACACTTACTTGGAGTTAGGTTAAGCCTGGTGGACGCTTATCTTGTTTAGATTGGTCCTTTTTATATAAACATGTATTTTCCTCTAAATATATTCCTTGATATAGGTTTGGCTGAATTTGGCCGGTTGCGTCTTCATTTTCTATAGCTATTTTGTCTGGCGGCAGTAGAATGAATAGTTTCTTTTTGCAAATGTTCTTGGGTCATGTAGTGAGATCACTGGCAAGCAGAGATGGGATTTTTTTTTAAATTTTTTTTTTAGTATTTTAATCTTTAAGATTTTTTTACAAAGGGTGATTTTCTGTTTATCTGTATTTGTCTATCTTCCTTTCTTGAGTCTCTATAGAGCTGTCAGCGGAGCAGTTTGTTTATTGTGGTAAGGAAGTTGGTGAGGTACAAGACGCCACTAAGTCTGTTGAGGCCTGAAAGGTTTCTTGTAAGCTGCGTAAGATGTTGTAGGCTGCCAACAGCCATGGGGTCTTGTCACCCGCTATTACCCTTGCCCAGCAAAGTGCTTCATCCTGCAGCACGAAGTCCGAGAAAATGTGTCTCTGATAAGGTGATCTTAACTTCAAAGTTCCAGGACAAGACAGGAGCAAGTGGCGGATAGTTTCCGCTACTTCCGTTTGTCCACAAAATCTGCAGGCGTTAGTTGTTGCGCGCCCCCGTCGAATAGGATCTCGTTTGTATGTAACAAGTTCAATCTTGCTCTTAGTAGCAGGGACCTTGCTTGCTTGGACGGGAACTGTTTGATGAACGGTTGAAGCTCGTTCAGTTTGCAAATGGTCACCGGCAAGTGTCTCGTTAGCTTGTTTGAGGCGGCTTTCTCAGCTGTTTTAATCCAGTCGAGTTCCTTCACTCTGTTCAGTACTTTTACTGGGTTGTTATTGAGAGTCTCTACGTCAGATGAAACTTCTTGGAGGATTTCCTTGATCCGATTTGACCAGCTGTTTAACATCTTGCAATTTTGGTCATTTATTTCTTGTAGGATCAGGTGGTATACTGAAGGATTTTCCGCGAGTTGGCATTTGCGGTAGAGCATTATAGAGTTGCATCTTACTGATCCCTCGAGGGAAAGTAAACTAAGTTCTTGTCTTATACAAGCTATAGGCACGCATTTTAGAAGCCCCAGGATAGCCCACCAGAACGTTGCCTCTAGGGTAGGCCAAATCGATGAAGGAATGTTGGGCATAGCGTCTGCTCCGTAAACTAGGGTTGGGACCACCTTCATTTTGTAAAAATTGATCACCGGGATCAAGGAAAATCGCCCGAATTTTCTATTAATGGCTTTGCCTTGTGCCGTGAGTTTTCTTGCATTGTCTTTTAGGAGATTTTGCATTCCTATCTCATTTTTGGAGTTATTCAGGATAACGCCCAGATATTTAAATTCCGTCACATTTTCAATCTGGTTCTTGTTCAGCACTAGTTTCGTTTTTGCGTTGATTTTGGCGTTTTTGGACAAAGACATACGTTTTTGGTTTTCTTGTCGTTTATCTCCAGGTTGTTTCTTTCCATGTATATCTGAAGGTTGCTCAGCTGACGTTGCAGTCCTATTGGTATATAATCTAGGAGTAGCACGTCGTCTGCGTACAGGAGCCTTCCCACATGCGATTTTCCGATTTTTGGTGCAAAACTACGAACGGTTTCTTCAGATGTTTTGATGTCTCCAAGGAATGCCAAGAACAGTGCCGGAGCCAGAGGGCATCCTTGTTTAACACCCCTTTGCGTGGGGATCAGAGTGGATAAAGATCCTTGTTGATCCAAGCGCACCCTCATGTTGGTCCGAGTACAGCGCTTTGATAGGCTCTAAGATAGAAGAAGGGCAGTTCCATGCCTCAAGCTTGTCCCATAGCAGTGCCCTGTCTATACGGTCAAAGGCCTGGGTAAGGTCCACAAAGACGATGAAGATCCTAGGACCTCCTTTATGTTTCATGGTGTTCATTATCAGGATGTTTGCAGATGTACCAAAGTTTTTCTTAAACCCTGATTGTAAGTGGTCCTCGCAGGGCGCTGTTTTTGCCCACGCTTTAAATTCATTCAAAAGGAGGGACCCAAACACTTAGCCTATGCAGTCTAGCAAGGCGATTGGGCGATAGTTTGCCAGATCACTCTTGTTCCCTTTTTTAAAAATGGGGACCACCGTCACTGATTCCCATGATGGCGGGATTGATTTTGATTGGGCACATCTGCGGAAAATTTCACACAGGAGCACTGTCCATTTTTCGGGGTGTGTCTTTAGGTCCACGTTAGTGATCCCGTCAGGGTAGGGAGCTCTGGAGTTCTTCAGTGACCTGATCTGGCGGCTTATGTCTTCGCGGTCGTCCAGAGTGATCCATTGTGCTGGTTCAGTGTTCTGCTTAGTTGCCTTTGTTGTTTTTGGCGGGGCGAAGAGGGTTCTGAAGAAGTTCACCCAGACGGATTCTCCTACATTGTTGATTATGGTTGATGTCTCTTGTGGTGTAGTTGAATTTAAGAGCGACCAGAATTCACAGCTTTTGTCCCCTCGTATAGCAGTTTGGATTTCCTCGGCGTCTTGCTGGTATAGTGTTGCCCGGTGGTGTTTGAGCCATGATTTGTAAACCCTGGTGGCCTCTATAACTGTCTTGTTTTTATGGGGCCTCGGGCTAGGGCTGTCCTCTTCACTTTTCTTAGAACTTTCCTTTTTTCGACCAAAAGTTTGTCGTACACATGCTTCCTGGATTCTACGTTGTTTTTAGGTCCCCTCTTCTTTTTGTAGATCTCTAGGAATGGCAGGTAGTCAATCTCGTTTACTAGAGTGCCGTTTTGTGCACAGTACTTTTGTTTAAGGTCGATTATTGCTTTGGCTGACAGTTTTATTTTTGTGCCTCTGGTGTTTGCTTCCAAGAGCGTGGTTGACTTTGAAGTTAGACTCAGATTTGTCGGCCAGGTGACATACAACAGGTTATAGTCGCTTTTGCTAGTCTGTGTCACCCCGAATTCCGTGATTAATCTGGCCAGGCTGTCGGATACGTAAATATAGTAAATCGTTGCGCTGGCTGAACCGTTTTCCCATGTGGGGAGGAAGGTTTCTTTAGGTAGGACCTCGCTCATGTTATGTAGTTCTCTAGATGACATCAGTTTTGGCCATGCCATCCCTCTTGAGACTGTAGATGACACTTTTTGAGCTGAGTTCTTTTTGGTTTTCTTGGCCACAAGAAGCGTTGATGTCCCCACACAGCAATAGGTGTGAAGCAGCATGCGTGGCGGTAGCCGTATCAATGGCTTTCAATCGATCTCAAAAAGTTACTGGCTTCAACGGCGGATGGATTCCAGTAAATGTTCATTGACTATTGTCGATTTTGCGTTTTTTGCTTAATTTGTATTACTCGGCCAGCTTTGCACTGATCATAAGTAAAAATTGATTGCTTCTCAACACTTTTGCATGGGACAGACCACAGTTATGTCGAATCGCTGTCAAGATTCCCGATGAAGGACGCCCCAACGGGCCTTTTTTGGCGGGGGCCAGAAAAATTTCATACCCGTCAAGGGATGGCGACTCTGTTAGCCAGGTCTCCTGGAGACAGAAGACGTCAAATTCTGTTAGTTTTACATCACTAGGTGCCGTGAGGTGACCTTGGCCTCTTGTGTTCCAGGAGCAAAGCTTTAGTCCGCCTGCAGCTGTATTTGTGTCGCGTTGCAGTTGGTCGGCTTGCTCCGGGATCAAGGATTGCTAACTTTTGTGTTGTTTTTTGTAGCATTTTAGGGAGCCAAGCCCACAAGTTTCTTGCTGGAGATTTGCTAGAGAAAGCCCCAGTCTTGGCTGATTTCACTTCTCTTCCACGAGTCTTTAACCTCAGTGAATCGTGGTGAGGCTTAACGGAGGGTCTCTCTGAGGCCGAGTGATCTCTTTCACGGCACTTTCTGTTCCTCATCGGTGTCCTGTGGTAGTGCTCTTCCGACGCTCGCTCTGGAGATTTCTTCAATCAGCTGTTTTCAGCTCGACTGTAGTGTATAGTTTCCTTAAAGTGGTCCTTAGATTTCCCCCTTCGGTCTTGAGAATGGTTTGTGGCCTCTGTGTCTCGTTTCTGGCTTGGGGCGTGCTTACGTAGAGGCGGAGCTGCACCGAACCTTGAAGTGATCTGTCTCGTTGACTCTGTTAGGTTTTACCCCATTTTGAGCAGTTTGTTGGAGTCTTTTTCCAGCTGACTTTTGATGTTCTTGGAAGCAATATACAAGTGGGCCAGTGCCTTTCCCCGTTTGTGACTCGGGTCAACAATTATTAAGTCTTCAGACCTTATTTGGTGTAATGACGGAAGGTAACTGAACAAAGCGAGCACTGACCCGCGGTTTAATGTAATTTCGTCGTCATTGCCCTCGATCTGTTCTAGTTTCATAATCCATCTTGTGGTCTCTTTTTTTTTTATGTGTACTTTGTTGTACTTTGCCGTTTTAGAAACATAGTGGAGTTTAAAAGGCCCGTCTGATGTTTCGCTTTGCCCTGGCGATGTTTTGTGTCTTTCAGTTGCTCTCTGGGGGGAAGACGATCTGTCTGGCCTCTTGTGTTGCTTCCGCAGAGTACTCGTGTCGTTTTCTGATTTTGTAGAGTTTGTAGGCCCTTTTTCGATTTCCGTGTCTATTGTTTTCGTGTCCACTCTCCGCTCTATGAGCTTTTTCCTCTTCTTTATTGGGTTTACTTAGGCTTTCTATATGTCGAAGAGTTGTAGTTATTGGCTCCTTTCTTGATTTTTCAGCTCTTCTTTTTTCCGGGACTTCGAGAACTTTTTCTTCTTTTTTGTTGAGTTTGCTTTGGTTTTCTAGATGTCGGGGAGTTACAGTCACTGACTCCTTTCTTGTTTTTTCAGCTCTTATTTTCTGCGGGACTTCATCGTCGGAGTAAGTACTCAAGTTTATCAAGTCGTCGGACTGCAAAAATTCTTCTGTTTTCTTTGGTGACTTGTTTGTCCTCGCGACTTCAATTGTCATAGCTATTTCCGCTGGTGCCACCGAGGGTGTATTTTATTATTTTTTTTCCTAGCTTGTTTCTCGGCTTTTCATTTTCTTTTGACGTCCCTTTATTCGTTTTGTTTAACACAAATACTGGCTCTAACGTTGGTGTAATTTTACTCGTCTCAGACTTTGGCTCCCCTTTGGGATTGGCCTTTGCTGCTTTCGGCGGCGCATTAGAGCTCTCAGTTAGATCAATCGTGAGTGTTGTTTGGGTACCAGCTTCTTTGTTAGATGGTCTCTTAGGGTACTGGTCTAGCCCAGTCCCCACTGGACCCAAAGCCCTTATTTGGGCTTCACTTACTTTGGTGTTTTCCTGTGCTATAATGTAGGCTTCCAAAAAAGACAATTTAGTCAGTAACGATGCTTGGATTGACGTGTGGTCTTTCAGTGTGTCGCTTATCCCTTCATACAATTTCATGAATGGGCAGAGAGCAATTGTCACTGCCGACATTATTGCAGGCATGTCCAAGTTGTTTGCCATGGGAGGTCTCAGGTTCTGCTCCGTGGGTTCAGATGTTCTCCCTTTCTCCAAAGGGTTGAGCCGGTCAGACGGGGAACCTGTTTGGAACGGGCAGCGTGGTTTATTAAAATCTGTTGTTTTTCTGCATGCTTTGTGCGCATTTGGGTGGTCACAAAACTCTTGGTCAGCACTAGGTGTTTGGAGATTGTTTTTTTTTTTTCTACGTGATAGAATGCTGTTTGTCTGTAGGCTGGAGTTTTGCTCCAACTTGTTTTGCGCATTTTCCAGAGGATCTTTATCGATGTCTACGAGTGTATTTTTGTTGTTGTCCCCTTGTGCCAACGTTGCCTCTTGCCCCTCCGTTTGTCCACCACACTTTTCTCGATCCAGAAACTGCCTTTCCGTAGTGTTAGTAAGTGTAGGCGTTAGTGAAGGAGTTTTATCTAGGTCTATAGTGGTGATTAAGTCTTTGATAGTTGATTTTGAGTTCATCGCCGACTTCAAATGGTTGGGTTCCGGGAATGGAATAATAGCATCAAGTGCCATTGAGGTTTCTGTTAACTTTTGAGTTTTAGTCTCTGGTAGTGAAGAGAGTGGCTGGTCGTTTTCCTTCAGAATAGGAGATTTGGTCACCGTCTCTTGTACTGTGGTGGGGCACTCTGTCCCCTCGGCCGGCTCTAGGTTCAGAGAATTCTCAGTGGGTGGCGCTGTTTGATGAGCCGTCAGTTTTTGGGAACTTAGGGCTCTGCTGATGGAAGGCAACTGCTCTTTGCTCGGCTCAGCTGGGCCAAAGACCTCCTTTGCTGTATTTGGAGGAACCTGTGGTGTAAAGTGTTCAATCCGTCTCTGTTTAGATACCGGCATACAATCGTTCAAAGCCTCTAGGATTTCAAGGTCAGTTAGTTCGACCCTTCTAGCATTGGTAATTGCTGGCTTGAGGTTAAAGAAGTCTCTCAGATTTGTGGCACTGCCTTCAGTGTTTTTTTTTCCGGGCTAGACCTTTTCCTTTGGTCAATAGCCCCTTTTATTAAGCCTTTTGCATTTTTCCTGTGGTAAGTACTCCCCGCTTTTTGGGGTTGTACCGGTCTTTGGCGCTTCCTGTCGTTTGTCGTCGGGGCCTCATGTGTTTCTTGACCCAACTCCCCCAGGGATGGCAAAGTTCCTGTGCTCGGCTCCACGTGGATCTGAGCCTGCACATTGCGGATGGTTTCCAGGAGAGGAGCCACAGCCGTCTCCAGGGCTGACTCTGGTCGCTGCATTCCCACCAGCAAGGAAGCCGGTGGGGTGGCAGGCGCTCCTCCCATCGCAATCTCCCCACAGAACTTATCGACGCTCCCCCTTTTCCGGGGCTCATGGTCCAGAGTTGTCGCTGTCAGTGACCTCTGGGCCCGCGCGCCCACCCCCTCTGCAACTCCCTGCTCCCCCTCCCCAGGGGCCGACTCAGGGGAAGCTGAGGTCGGAAGGCTGGGACCCGGAGCGTTGGGCGGGCCTGAGGCTCTGCCTCCCGCGGACGCCTCTCCCGCTTCATCCTCGCTGCTTCCAGCCGGCGAACGCGACCGGTCCGGCGCCGCCTCCCCTGCCCTAGCCGGCAGCGACCCCCACTCTGCGGGAGGCGATGCTGGCATGCAGGGGGGCGGCGAGCCAGGGGCGGGTGCGTCGATGCAGACTGCGAATGCCCGAATTTCGGGCACAAGCTCCACGGATGCTGCGTCCGCAGAATCTTCACTGCAACACCTTGTCACAGTGGTAGATGGATCCAGGTTAGTCGTTTCGATGAGGATGATGTTTGTCTGGGGTGCGTTGAGCGGTTTAGTGGGCTTGGGCTTCCCTTTTGTTTTTGGACGTGGTGGCTGATCCAACTTTGTGTTGGTTATGTCTTGCAGAGTTTTTTTTTTTTTTTTTTTTTTTTTTAAATATTTTATTGATTTTATATTTTAGAAAAACACACAACACAATACAACTGTTAATTATTTACAGAAACCACAACAGAAAATACGAGAAAGGAAAAAGAAAAAAAAGAGAAAACTCCCCCCAACCCCCATCAAGCCAGAGCCGGCTCCCTTGTATCCTCAGTCGGGGCACCGTCAGGAGAAACATTGTCCGTAGGCACATCTTCAGAATTCTCAGAGTCGTCCAAGCCCTGTTGTGGGTTGGTCATAGAGGCCACCAATTGTCGCCAGGCCAGCAAGGGCCCTATCTCCTCCTCGCCCCCTCTAGTGACCGCTTCAAACCAGACCACGGATTCAGCCTCCGCCCACCTCATAATGTCCGCCCACCACAGTTCCACTCTCGGCCTGCTAGCCGATTTCCAGTTCATGGCAATCCTGCGTTTGGCCAGAACATATGCCAGGTCCCTCAGCTTGCTCGGGTGCCTAAAGTGTCTGGGCCTGGGGAAGATCCCAAGCATACATGACCAGGCAGATCCCACGTCCAACACCACTCCCCCACTTGCGAGCTTCATCTTGACCTCCTCCCAAAATCTATACACTTCCGGGCAGGCCCAAAACATATGTAGCAACCCTGCTTCCACTTCCCCACACCTGGGGCATTTTTGAGTAGTCGAGCCTCCGAACCGTGCGATCCTCTGGGGAGTCAGGTAGGCCCTGTGAGTAATGTAGAACTGGAGTTGTTGGAGCCGTGCATTTCTGGACACCTTTTTATGATATCCCAGGACCCCCTTCCACTGACCCTCCGTCATGAGTTCACCCATCTCCTCTTCCCATTTATGCCTCAGTTGGGGCAACTCTTTCCCAGCCTTCGTTCTGAGGAGTTCGTATATTCGTGATATTTCATGCCCACCCTCTGAGACATCATACATAGTTTCAAGGGTGGCATCCGGATCATCTGCCAGTGCCGTCTCCGGCCATCTCTTTCTTACACGTTTTACTAGCCTAGCATGGGTGATGTACTGGCCTCTGTGCACCCCCGTCTCGTCCTGCAACTTTTGAAAGTCCAGTGCCTCCCCCTCTCTCCATATGGTCCCCAAGCGTGGCCAGGCCCACCGGCTCCCAATGCCTGCGGACAGAGTGAAACAGTTGGTTGTCATTTTCGCACAGGGCCACCAGCGGGACCTGCCAAGATAGTGGTTCTGACTCCCCCATCAGTTTCCATGTTCTGTGCCAGACCTCCCATCCCAACCTCAATAGCCACCCTCTTCCCGTCAGTTTATTCCTCTGTAGCCACACCACCTCTCTCAGGAAATATGGGGCCGCATCCTCACGCAGCAACCTAGATTCGGCCGAATCTTCATCAGACAACCACCTGGCCACATACAACAGTTGTCCCGCCAGATAATATAGTTCGAAGTTAGGCAATCCTATACCCCCCCTTCTCGTACGGGTTCTGAAGCTTCCACAGGGCCACCCTATTCCTGGAGTTACCCCACACGAAGCCCCTACACATACTATGAAGTCGTACAAATAGGCTTTTAGGGATCAAATACGGGACGTTCACGAAAAAGTGCAGGAGTCTGGGAAGGACCACCATTTTCAGCAAAGCCGCCCTCCCCATCATGGACAGGGGCAATCTGGACCAGAATGTCATGCTGTTCTTGACCCCCTCTATGGCTTTCTCTGTGTTATGCTTGTGCACCGCCTCAGTCCGGTGGTAAATATTTACCCCCAGGTACCTAAACGTGTCGGTCCGCCATGGTATTGGCAACACAGGCAGCCTCTCCAACGGGACGTCCCTGTACCCGCCCAAAGGGAACAGGCTAGACTTCCTGGGGTTCACTGATATGCCCGAGAGGACAGCGTAATGATCCAGTACTTCCAGTACGTACTGCAGGTTCTCCTCCGGGTAGCGGAGGTACAACAGCATATCGTCCGCATAGAGAGATGTTAAGTGACTGCCGCTGGCAGTGTTAATGCCCACCTCACCGTATTGTTGCCGCAGGCATATCGCCAGCGGTTCCAGCGCAAGTATGTATAACATGGGTGACCAAGGGCATCCCTGCCTGGTCCCCCTGCTAAGCTGCCAGGCATCCGAGACTGTGGCCCCAGTCTTGACCCTAGCCACCGGGCTGCTATATAACAACTGGACCCATCTGATATAACCAGCGCCCACGCCGTATCCCTGCAGGGCCGCTTTCAGCCAAGGCCATCTCACTCAATCGAAGGCCTTGACCGCATCCAGCGACACTACCGCCATCTCGCCCGTGTCATCCTTAGTATGGTCGATAACATGGTGCAGCCTCCTATGGTTATCACTGATATTCCTGCCTGGGACATATCCCGTTTGATCCGGGTGGATAAGCTTGCCAATCACTTTCTTCAACCTGTTGGCCAGCACCGCCGTGAGTATTTTGCTGTCCTGGTTTAGCAAGGACAGAGGTCTATAAGATCCACACTCAACAGCCGGCTTGCCTGGTTTCAGTAATGGAACAATCATGGCCTCACGGAGGGACAACGGGAGTTCTCCCTGTTCGTATGCCTCGTTAAACAAGGCCAGCAGAGGCTGCAGCAGCTCCTGCACGTACACCTTGTAAAACTCACCAGGCAGTCCATCCGCCCCAGGTGCCTTGCACTTGGGGAGGCCCCGGATCACCACCTCCAGCTCATCAGAAGTGATAGGGGCGTCCAGTTCCTCCCGCTCCACGTCGTCTAGGGTGGGCAGACCAATGTCTTCCAGTGTGTTCAGGATGTCCTGGCTCCTGTCCTCCCCGGTGTCCTCATACAAACGTTTGTAGAACCTGAGGAATTCCTCGTTCACCCCATCCTGAGTGTTGCGAAGGCCACCGTCCTCATCACGGATCTCACGGATAACCACTCGGGGGGACTCGCTCTTGTACAGCCAGGCCAACAGTCTGCCTAGCTTGTCGCCCCCCGCGTGCAGCCTCTCAGTGTATTTCCTATGGTTCAGTCTACATAGTCTGTCCCAAAGAGCGCTGCACGCCACCTGAAGGTCTCTCATCCTAGTCTTGTCTACCTGAGTGGCATTCTCAAGACGAGCCAGGCTCTCCAGTTCCCTTTCGGTGTCCTGAAGCTCCCTCTCGATACCCCCTTGAAGTCCCTTGGATTTAGAGATCGCCACTCCGCGCACCACTACCTTAAAGGCCTCCCACAGAGTTCCCGCGGAACGCACACTACCCGTGTTTATCTCGAAGTATTCCCCGATGGCAACCCTCAGGTCCTCCCGGAAACCTTCATCCTGCAGTGCTTCCGCCCGGAGTCTCCATGTGGGGACCCGAGGCCTAGGGGGTTGGTGTCGCCACTCTACCACCAGGGGCGAATGATCCGACAATACTCGAGCTTTGTATTCCGCCTCCACTATTTCGCCCGCTGTCTCAGCAGTTACAAACACAGAATCCAATCTCGTATATGAGTCGTATGGCGCCGCATAATGCGAATACTGCCTTTCCGTGGGGTGGAGTCTCCTCCACACATCCACCAGTCTCAAGTCTCCTAGCAATGTCCCGAGCGCCTTGGCCGCCGGCGACATTTTCCCTTTGGTGTCTGCGGACCGGTCAATTTTGGGATCTAAGACACAATTGAAGTCCCCACCCCACACCATCGCGCCCCCTACCAAGGGGCTAAGTTTGCCATAGAGGGATCTAAAGTAGGCTGCAGTATCATGATTGGGGGCATACAGGTTAAGGATGTGTACTTCCCTGTTCTCCAGGAGTCCTGTTATCGCCACCATTCTACCCTCCGGGTCCACTATCGAGTCGAGCACCCGGAACGGCACATGCAGCGCCACCCAGGTGATGACCCCTCTAACATACGCCGAGTACGTGGCACCCACTACCTTGCCCTTCCACTTCCTCGTAACCACCTCCAATTTCTCCCTGGTGAGGTGGGTCTCTTGTAGCAGGGCTATGTCTATCCGCATCCTCTTCAGGTATAGCATGACTTTGTTTCGCTTGAGGTAACTATTGAGGCCTCGGACATTCCAGGTAACTATGCGAAGGCTATCCGATGCCATCTGTTTGGTCTGTATTCAGCCCCGCCCTCCCCACAATACCCCCTTGGTCTAACACTCCGCCGGCTCTTCCGCCCTTGATCTCCATCCCCCCTCCCTGTTTCCCAACTACACACCACAGCAAACAACCCATCCCCTCCCAACAAAAGCCCAGCTCCATCCCTGGATCTCAGGCCCACCCGCGTCTGGTCTTATCCCGTTTACAAGGAATAGGACCCCGCGGGGCGTCGCCGATCTAACAGCGACCTAACTAACTAGATATATTACTATTGGAGACAAAGGAAGCCTCTTGGAGCTCCCAATCAAGTGACCACGGGTAGGCACGCCCCACGGGCCAGCCAGTCAGTACCACATCATGCGCATCACATATCGTACAAATTACTATATTCAAGTCCCAATGTCTCGGCCCCGTTGCCCCAGGCGGCCCAGCCACAAGCTACTTATCTTCCGTAGTCTCTGCCTGGATGCCTGATTCTTGAGGACTGCCCAGCGCGTCTAGCCAGTCCATCGCCTCAGTTGGTGTTTCGAAAAACAGGGATCTGCTTCTGTAGAAGACTTTCAATTTGGCCGGGTAGAGTAGCATATAGCGATGGCCAGCTTCACGAAGTCTCCTTTTCACCGCTCCGAAGTGCATCCGACTCCGCTGTACTTGTAGCGTGTAGTCAGGGTAGGCCGTAATCTTAGCCGATCCTCTGTCAATCGTTCCCCCTTTTCGAAAGAATTCAAGAATCTTTTCGCGATCACGATAGTTCAAAATTTTCGCGATCACCGGCCCCTGGAGGCGGCCTCCTGGTTAGGGCCCTATGAGCTCTCTCAACTGCAAACCCCTGGGTCAGTACCCCGCCGGTAATCTCCTGCAAAAGCATGGATTCCACAAATTCCGTAGGGTCTGGCCCTTCAGTTCCTTCAGGTAGGCCCACGATTCGGATATTGTTGCGTCTGGCGCGTCCCTCCGCCTGCTCCGCTCTGTCCTCCAGGTTGCCCACCCGTTGCACAAGGGCGTGTAGCTCCTTTTTATGAGCAGCGCAATCTGCCGTATTCGTGGCCGTCTCCTTCTCGATGGCCCCCGCGCGTTCCGAGACCGCCCTCACATCCAGCCTAAGCAGATTCACCTCCTCCTGGACGGCACCGATCTTGAGGTTTAAGCCTTCTTGTAGCTCTTTCATGGCGAGGCCCAGCTTGGTCTCCCATGACACTTTTAAGTCCGCAATCGCCGCCAGCACCTCCTGTATCGTGCCAGGTGACTCCGCGGTCGTCACGGGGGTCTCTTTGATCTTGCCTCCTTCCGCCCCTGGGGGGGACTTGGCGTAAGCCTCCATCGTGGGCTGTTTGGCCTTAGGTTTCACAGCTCTCGTGGTCATGATGTTGTATGAGTCGGGCGAGGGCCCGTCCCGCCAGTCACCAAGGGGGAGTCACGCCACCCAACGTCCGAAGCCTGACCCACCACACCTTGGGGCATCCAACACGCCCGGAGCACTCCGACCACCAGGCCCACGGTCCTGTCGTTATAGCCACATCTGTTCGGCACTCCCGCTCGCTGGGCCACCGTGCGTCCTAGGCGGCGCTCATGTGTTTTAGTCTCCGAGCAAAGGGACGCAAAGGTCCAGCACTCGTGATCGCGACACTGACTTCATGATCCTCGGTGTTCGCAACGTGTCGCCGCCATTTTGTCTTGTCCGCCTGCTCAGGGCTCGTCCCAGTCAATCACAATTATTTCGGTTTCTAAGCCTTCTGGACGCCCCAAACTTTCACAGGATGTAGTGGTGGCATTCACACACCCGGACATCGATTTCCAACGTCGGCCGGCCCCCGTGGACGTACCCCTCCATCAGGATCAAAACAGGATCAGCGGAGCTCCTCCAGAGTGCGACCTCTTACATGGCCGTCCAAGCCACGCCCCCATGTCTTGCAGAGTTATTGTTTTTTTTGTTGGTGTAGAGGTGTCAAGGATGGCACTCTGTCAAGAGTGGCACAGGGCCCCCAGGTAGGGTTTGGGTGGCTGTGCTGATGTAAGGTGACAGCTAAGTACACACACAGCAGGAAACTCATCAAGAAAGAAAGTAGGCAACTGTAGTTGTGAACAGAAAGGGGCAGGAAATACAAAGATACAAACAGACTGGATTCCCTCTTGGGGTGTATGCATATATGGAAAAAGAGTGTTCCACAGACCTTTGGAAACTCCAACCTTCTGCACAGATTACTATTACAGAGGCCCACTCTGTCTGCTCATGGCTGGGAACAACAGCTGTGGGTGTCTGTTAAACAGAAAACGCAACAAGGGAAGGGGCAGAGGTTGCCTGCCGGAAACCAACAGTCAAGCTCTGTACAAAGGATCAACATAAGACACAAGAGAGACAAGAACAGAAATAACCAGGGACAAGGAAGTCTAAGAGAAATCTAGCTGAAGGGAATGAAGGAAGAAATAGTACAATAGAAATGGGTAAACTAAAGGGGAGGACAGAGGAGACAAGGAAGAGAAGGACAGGGATCAAGAACAAGGGGTTTCAAACAAGGAAGAGACCAAGGGAGCAGCAGCCAGGAAAGAGGGGGGCTGCAAACAAGGAAGCAGGGCTGCAGTACCAAATGGTACAAGGTACAGAAAAACTGTAGTGGATTGCAGAGGACTGTAGTAGGCTGCTAGGCAGAGTCCAGAGGAGCAGGACTGAGAGCTGTAGTAGGCGGCAGACGGAGAGCCCAGAGGAGTAGGGCAGCAAGAAACAAACCCAAAGGAACAGGGCGTAGAGACGGAGAGACCCGAGGGTCAGGGTTGAAAGCAGAAGAGTGTAGCAGGCAGCAAGGCAAGTAGCCCAGCAGAGCAGCAAGGAGCGAGCTCACAGGAGCAGAGCAGCGAGGCAGGGAGCCCAGAAGGCTATGGCTGTAGGCAGCGGAGTGTAACAGGCTGCAAGGCAGGAAGCCCAGAGGAGCAGGGCTGTGAGGCAGGGAGCCGAAAAGGCTAGGGCTGTAGGCAGCAGGGTGTAGCAGGCTGCAAGGCAGGAAGCCCAGAGGAGCAGGGCTGTGAGGCAGGGAGCCCAAAAGGCTAGGGCTGTAGGCAGCAGGGTGTAGCAGGCTGCAAGGCAAGAAGCCCAGAGGAGCAGAGCTGTGAGGCAGGGAGCCCAAAAGGCTAGGGCTGTAGGCAGCAGGGTGTAGCAGGCTGCAAGGCAGGAAGCCCAGAAAAAGCACTGGAACAAAAGCAGGAAAATGCAGCAGCAGGAATAGCATACAAATTCGAGACAAACGGCAAAAAGGGGATGGGAGGACTCTTGATGCAAGAGACTGAGCTCCTGCAGGCAGCTGCTTAAATACCGCCCTGCCCTGTACTGCAGCAGGCTAATTGGCAGCACCTGGAGCAGCACACCTGAATACAATCTGCCTCCTCCCTCTCTGGTCCTGAGATGGTGGAAGCAGCACTGATCCCTGGGGCTTCTGGGGATTGTGGTTCCAATGCTTACGAATGGGAATGGCCAGGAATTGATAGCTGTAGGAAGGTGCATTGTGGTACATGTAGTTAGTTGAGTTATATAAGAAGGCACCAAAGTCACGCAAATGGGAATTAAGTACCAAAGTGTGAATAGGGGTTATTCCAAGAGTATTCTGAAGAAAAATTAATAATAAATAGTCCATGATGGTTGCCAATGTGTGCGCCCATGGCGCAGGCATGACGAGAGGCTCTGAGGCAAGCGCTGCAAAGGCACCGTCCATCTTCTTCGAGGAGGGAAGGGGAGTCCATGACAACCCTGGCTCTGGCAGCCCGGCCTGCCGGACTGTCACTCTACGTTCACTCCGCGGCCGCTCTGCGGCTTAAATGTTCTTTTGTACTGTGGGTCCACCCACCAGTACAGCAATGGTAAACGGACTCAGGAAGCAGGTAGGAGGGAGAGCAGTCCTCTCATCAGGGCAGGACTGTCACTCTACGTCCACTCCGCGGCGTAAATGTTCTTTTGTACTGTGGGTCCACCCACCAGTACAGCAATGGTAAACAGACTCAGGAAGCAGGGAGAGCAGTCCTCTCTAGCAGGGCAGGACTGTCACTCTACGTCCACTCTGCGGCTGCTCCGTGACGTAAATGTTCTTTTGTACTGTGGGTCCACCCACCAGTACAGCAATGGTAAACAGACTCAGGAAGCAGGTAGGAGGGCTGCGAGAGTTGTGTTTTGGTTTGGTGGTGCTAACATTTATAAACATTGTGGAATAGAATTCTATCTTCAGCATATGCTGTTAGCTTGTGTGGATAATGACACACTCCTTTTTATTTTATGCCCCCCCCCCTCCCAAATTCTTGCTGTACTAACTCTTAAATCATCAATCAGTGGCATAACCATCAAATGTCAATGCAGAGATCAATAAGTAGTTTTGCTGAGCAAGCAACAACTAAAAGAAGGTCCTGGGTACCAGCATTACCACTTAAGCAGTGGTTACCCAGGCAAACGAGTAGCCGCTTCGTAGTGTGCTGGAAGTTCGTATGAAAAGGAAACTATATAACTTTTTGTCCAAATGTCTTCTTACTGCTAGACTTATTCTAATGCACTTTTTTTTAATTTTTTTTTTATAATAACCTAATCCTACAACATACAATGAATGTCACATAGGTATGCTTGTACAGCACCCTGCCGCCAGTACTGTCATAAATAGCTCCCAGTTGCAGTTTGTGTCGCGCTAACCAGGCTCCTTTAGGCTATATGCTTTGGCTTAATACCATTAGAAATGTCAGTCCCTGAAATGCGGAAGGTCTGGTAATGTTCCAAGCATTTGCCCTGGTCTTACGGGCTGGCATTATGCCCACCATAATACCTTTAACCTACCTTTTGCAAGTATATCTGCTTCTTCGGCGTAGTCCATCCATGCTGCTTTCCGTCGTAGGTCAAATCGACAATTCATACTTTGAGCATCAGCAAGCTTAACATTTTATTGTCCCATTTTCTGGCATGAACGCATAACTAGGTTTACCTTTCCCATGTTGAGGGAACCATATCGCTCCCAAACCACCCCTTCATGTCTTCCCAGCCCTAAAATTTCAAACTTGCTATATTCTTTGTATTAAAAGAATAAAATAAAATAAAAATCCCAGCCAAATTGCCTACCAATGAGTTTGGCGTAAACTATACAGGGTTCGAAATTGCTGCCTGCTATTTCGCTCCTGCTTGCATACCATAAGGGACTGGCTTGCTTGACAACAGCTGCTTTTTGACTCCCCAGGCCAAGTGGTGCCATACAAACATGTCCATGTGTTGTTCACTGTGCGTTTGTGAATGTGTATACATGAGTATTGAGTCATCTAGAAGATATTTAAAGCATAACGGGTTATATATAATGGACAGAATGTTGTAGCGTAAGCTTTGACATGATGTTTTCTAGCTCCTACTGTGATGCCGCCAACCCAGGAGGTGTCTTCGGCTACTGCTCAATACACGTTTATTTTGATCTCTGTAGTATAAAATGCCATGGAATGTATAAGTATCAGCTAGTCGGATGAAGGCGTATACAGTCATGTAACGCATGTTAGAAGCTTAAAATGTTGGCTGTTTCATGTCAGAAAATGGCGGCCGGAGGGTAATGAGGGCTGGTAAAAGTGTCCTCTCCCAACATTTCAATGTTTCTCATTTATCTTTATTGCCTTCCTGGTTTTAAACAGAAATTTCCAGCATATGAGGGTATTGTGCTCTAATGCTACCTACCCTCCGCGGGCCACCAACTGGTAATGGCCCATGGGATGCAGTATTATAATTTCCTGATAAATGGTGAGGTCATTGGCTGGGAACATTTTTGGACTTAACTGCATGCCGTAGGGCCCTGAATAAAACTCAAGATGTTTGATTTACTTATGCACAACTGCATTACACAAGGGGAAATAAAGAAATTTGGCGCAAGGCCTCAAACTGTTTCAAAAGCTTATACACGCGTGTTGGTCTGTCCATCTGGCTTCCTAGATTTATAAAGCTCTTAATTGCAGTAGTTGAAGCAGGTGGTCCCTTGCCTAACTAAATGGACAACGGAAATCGCAATGCCAGAATCTGGTTTCAAATCTGGGAGAGGCCTGCTAAACCTTATTAGCAGCGGCTGCAGGGAGAGCAGCCAATTGGGTTCCTTGGGTCGTGGGCTGAAACTGCTAATCTCAGCCAGTGTTCATTGGAACCTGAAGACTGCATGCCCCATCCTCCCGTAGCTTTTATTTTTCGTAGCTTTTATTTTTCGTTTTCCCTCACCCCTCTTACCTCTTTGCTTTGGCGGTGGACACTGCGCTGCGTTGCAGCTGCCCTGTGGCCAACATGGAAATGGAAGAAGGACTCTGTATGGAGCCCCGCCTTCCACATCCATTGTTGCCATCCTGAGACCGTTTTTTCATTCAATGAATGGGATGCGCAGAATGAAAGTACCATTTTTCTTAGCAGCCCAGGTTTCTGTATTGGAAACCAGGGGTGCTAATGTGTTCCAGCCCTCAGAACAGGTGCTAAACACTATATTGCATACAATTGCGGGAAAGCCTTTGAGTTCTTCTATACTGATACTTGACTCTTCAGTGACTTTACAAGCTATAACCCACTGCTGCTCATCGGTGCTGTTATGGTTTTCTTGTGGGTCAATTTTTAATATATGGTGGTCGTGCCTAATGAGGCATGACTTTTGGAAGGAAATAATCTTACGTATTGAAAGTATAGTGTTGCCCCGTCTACCTCTGGACCTGCTTGTAGTGTTCATTGGAACAGTGGACGATGAGTGACGTATGCATTGCGCAAAGTCTACTCCCTCTCCAATTAATGTAATGTGGAGCAAGATTAGGCACCAGTTGGTTATGGGTAAACTCACCTATTTGATTCAGAACAGGTACAACCCATTGTTCTCTGGTCTCTTAATTGACAGCATTGAAGTTGAGCAAGGAGCCGCTAAAACAGGATCACTTGCACCCTTTGCCATTAATTGAAACTAAACATGGAATTATTTTTGCTGACATTTAATTTTAGATGCTTGCAGATGACTTAGAAAAATCGATGACTTCAATGCTCAACAACAGAATGCCACGAATATTACCACAAGAAAAACACAGTAGATTGATCCGCCTTGTTTAACCAATAATAGAAACATTATTGATTCACAGTGTTGGAATTGGACATTTCGTAGCTTTTTTTTTTCTTTGTGGCCATTTTACAATGTAGCTGAAACATAGTGAATTGTCATGGGTATAACTAATACAAGAATGGTTTAAAAAAAAAAAAAGAAAAAAAATGTAAACAATTTTTCTTTTGTTTAACCATGGTAACTTAGACTTGCATTAATGAGTGCATTACATTACATTACAATTCCTGTTTGTCTGCTTCCCTTTCCCTCCACTACCCCAGCCTACGTCGCACCTCCTAATTCCACCCCCTCTTTCGCTCACCCTAGTGTTGGCTCCCTCATGTGTAGGAATGTTCTCTGAATCTCTACTTTCCTGTGCAGAAGCAGCCAGATCTGCGATCACTGCCTCCAGGCATCCACCCCTCTCCTCCTGTTGTGTTCCTACCTACTGCTTCTTGCCACACCACCGTTTCTGTATTCGCCCATTGCAGCAGGTCCCTCCACCTTACCTGCACCAAAGGCCTTGTCTGCGCTTTCCATCCCATCACTATCCTGCGTTTCGCCAGTATATTTGCCAGATCCTTCAGCTTACGCACATGTTTCGCTCTCTTGGGCCTTGCAAAGCCCCCTAACGGGCCTGCCAGGGGGATCTGATGTCCAGGGTGATATCCGTCTTTGCCAATGTTTGGGCTACCTCCTCCCAGAATCTATGCAGGCCCATAACATATGTTCCAGGTCTGCATTAACCTCTCCGCACTTCGGGCATGTTTGTATTGCTGCTTGGCTGAACTTTGCTATTCTATTCGGGGTCAGGTTTGCTCCGTGGGTTACATATAATTGAATCTGTTGTAGACTTGCATTTCTAGACACTTTTTTGTGGTACCCCATAGCTCTATTACATATCGCTTCTGACATTGGTTCTTGCAAGTCTACCTCCCAGTTCTGCTTCGGCTGCCCCAACTCCTTCCCCCACTTTGGACATTAGTAGCTCATATATCCACGAGGCTTCATGTCCACCTTCCGACACATCATAAAATGTCTCGTCTAATTGCAATGGGTCCTCGGTCTCCGGCCATTTGCACCTAAGACTCCTCAGTAGGCAGGAATATGTGAGATGTTGCTCCTGGTGCGCTCCAGTTTGTCCATTCCCCAAATTCCTTTAGCAAACGCTCCATTATCACCACTACGTCATTCCCAGTACTTTCTCAAATTTAACCTCAGTTGCTCATCAACCCCTTCTAGCGCCACCAGTGGGGATCTGCAGGAAATACGGTGTGACGTACCCCTGCAATTGGCAGGCTGCGCCACATTACACACCCCAGTCGCAAGAACAGGGACGAGCGGGTCTTGCGAGGGTCGGTTATCCATATTACTTCGTTCAGAAAGAACGGGGTACTCGTTGCTTGCAACAGCCGTGATTTGTGCTTTTGTTTTTCATCAGCCAGCCATTAAGCTACACATTGCAACTGGCTATCAACGAAATATACTTAAAAATTGGGCAATTGTATACCCCCTTGTTCATACGAATTCTGAAGCTTCTAAAATGCCACCCTACACCTTGAGGTATTCCACAGGAAGCTCCTGCATATACTGTTCAGTTTTTTTGAAGCACTACTTCGGTATCGCAAATGGGACATTTGCAAAATGATTCTCGGTAGCACCACCATCTTTAGCAGCGCTGCCCGTCCCATCATGGATAACGGCAATCTGGCCTAGAACCGCATGGAGTTTTCAATTTTGTGCACTGCTCTCGCCGTATTCTGTGTGCGCTCTCTCTGAGGATCGTGCTAAATGTCCACCCCAGGTACCTGAATGTGTCTAATGCCCATCTGATTGGCAGTACCGGCAGCGTGTGCACAGGTCTTCCGATGTATCCCCCTAATGGGAACCGACTCGACTTCTGTGGGTTCATTGTAATGCCCGACAAAGCAGCATATTGTTCCCTCACATCTAGAATGCATTGTAAATTTGTCTTGGGGTGTTGCAAGTAAAGGAACATGTCATCTGCGTACAATGGGATCAAATGCCCCCCTCCCGGCGTGTCTATGCCCGCCTCTCAATATTCCTCCTGCAAATAGACTGCCAGTGGCTCCAACGCTAAAATGAAGAGCATCAGGGACCACGGGCATCTTTGCCTTGTGCCCTTGCTTAACTGATATTGTTACGAGATGATTGTACCTATTTTGACCCTAGCCATCGGTTCGTTGTACAGCAGTCAAACCATTTGATGTACGTTGGCCCCATACAATGCCATCTGACTGAGTCAATCACCTTGACTGCTTCTAGTGACGCCACCACCCATTGTTGTGTGTCTCCTTGCGTGCAATCTATTACGTGGTGCAATCTTCACAGGTTACTGGTAATATTTCTATGTGGAACATATCCCTTCTGGTCTGAGTCTATACGCTTGACTATAACTGGTTTGAGCCTTAGTGCCATTACTGCTGTGAGAATCTTCCCATCTTGGTTCAGTCTGTATCTGGTTTATTTGGTTTAAGAAGGGGGACAATTATCGACTCTCGAGGATCCGGGCAGTCTGCCCGTGTCCAATGCTTCATTATGCATTTCCAGCAGTGGAGCTAGTTTTTACATCCTATATTCTTTATCGAATCACTGGGAAGCCCGTCCGCTCCCGGGACTTTGCCAGTCAGTAGTTCTTTAATCACATACTCTAATTCTTCTATCGTGATTGGGACTTCTATATGTGTTTAGCTTGGGCAGACTAATTTCTGACAGTGCTTCCTGTATCTCCGACACATCACACTCTGAGGTTGCCTCATAAAATCGCTTATAGTGTCATAAAAGCATGTATTCACCCCTTCCTGTGTCTCGCACAGCACTCCATCCGTTCCCACAATTGCTCTGTCTCCCGTTTACTCTCACTTTTATAGAGCCAGGCCAACAATCGCCCCAGCTTGTCCCCCATGCACGTTGTCTCTCAATATATTTCCTGTAGCTTAAGTTGCTTAACCTATCCCAGTGTTTCTGACATTCTTGTTGTAGGCGGGTCACCTCCTGTGCCTCTTCTAGGGACCTCTTTCCTGTTTGCGCTATGACTTCCAGCCTACCCTCTACTTCATGCAAATCTTGTGAAATAACGTCTTGTATTCCTTTCGACTTTGCTATTGGTGCTCCCCTTACCACCACTGTAAAGGCCTCCCACAGTGTACCTGCTTATTTCATGCTGCCCTTGTTATAATTAAAATATTCCTTCACCTCCGCCCTCAGAGACACAGGGTTCTGAGAACATCTAAGTGCCTGAACCCTAAGTCTCCATGCTGGAATACAAGCTCAGGGCTTGAGGGGGGGGCGGCCACGTGACTACTAGAGGAGCATGGTCCAAAAGGACCCGTGCTTTGTATTCCGCCTCTCCCAGAAGGTCTCCTCCCACAAACACGTAATTTAGCCTCGTGTAGAGGTTCGTAGGAGCCGTGTAATGAGTATACCCTATCTTGCGAATTCATTGTTTTCCATACATCTGCCAACTTGAATGCGTGTAACAACGTGTTTAAGGCCTTTGCTGCAGGGGCTGGATGAGCAAATTTACAATTCGATCTGTCTATCACCCGGTCGAACGTACAATTAAAATTTCACCCCCCCCCCACACATCGGCACACAATCCCTATACGGGCCTATCTTGGGATGTAGGGATCTAAAATAGGCCGCACTATCGTGATTTGGGGCGTATGTGTTAACACATTTCTCTGTTTTTCCACCATTCCCTGTAGTATTATCCTGCCATCCGTATCCAGGCAGGTCTGGAGGACCTTGAATGGGGCTGCCGGTGCAACCCCTATCCGTACCCCTCTGGCATATGCCAAGTATGTTGAGCCTAAGGTCACCCCTCCCTACTTCCGTGCCAAGGTGTCTTGTCTGTCTTTAGTCGGATGTGTTTCTTGCAGGAGGGCTATATCTATTTTCTGGCGTCTTAAATATGCAATTACCTGATTCCTCTTAATGTAGCTATTCAAGCCTCTAACATTCCAGCTTGCTATTTTGACTTCACCCATCTTCTCTGATCGTTTCCACTCTCACTCTCCCCTTGTCACATTCGCCCTCCTTCCACTGTGCGTATTTGTAGGCCAACTACCCAATCTCCCTTCCCACCCCCTTCCCCAACTGTTTGCCCAGCTCCAAATCTGGAGCTCAGGCATCCCCGCATCTCGCTCCTATTCCGGCTCAAATGTCGATATTCGGAGTACAGCGGGAGGATACTTAACTACTGGTATCCTAACCTATCTAAACTAGTGTGATTCCTGGCGCCGCTTAGATCCAAGCAGCAACAGTGGTTGATGCATTTAGCTGACTGTAAAATAAGCATTCAACTGTCCAACTCAAATGTCAATGTCTGATCATTACGTAATGGCCACTGTGTGACTCAAGTGTGCATTATTTAATTAATGCAGGTTCACTTATCACTTTCGCTTCTCGTCTGGTCGTCTTTTTCTCCATCATGTTAATAGTGTCCATCCATTTGTTCACATCTTCTGTAGTCTCGAAAAAAAACAGTCCTGTCTTTATGTGGGACCTTCATTTTTGTCGGATACAACATGTATTTAAGATTTCCTGCGCGTAACCTGCATAATCTGGGTATGCCGTGATGGTCACCGATGCTCGGCAGATCGTTCCTCCTTTCATAAAGTGTTCTAGGATCCTTTCCCTGTCCTTGTAATTCAGTTTCTTGGCTATTATCGGGCAGGGCTCCGGGCGGTGGTTTTCTTGTCGGGGCTCTGTGATCCCTCTCAACTGTTAACCCTTGGACGAGTGACCCGGCTCCTGTTTCCTGCAACTGCATATTTTCAATCGAGTGTCTGGTTTGGACCTTCGTCGCCTTCCGGAAGCCCAACAATCTGTACATTGTTCCTTCGTGCTGGACCCTCCACGCCTCAGCCCTGTTTTCGAGATTTTGCACCTGCTGCTGCAGTATGGAGACGTCTTGGGAGTTTTCATTGTAACTGCTTGTTAGCTTTCACCTCCTTCTGTAGCACTCCTGTGCGTTCTGTCAATGTCCTGACATCCTTTCTCAAGAGATTCACATCAATACTGAGTGCATCAATTTTAAATTCCAGTGCCGACTTCAGTTCAGCTATGGCCTCTAGTATCTGTTGGTCATTCCATCTGGGAACCTCCTCTCCTCTCCTCGTGCCTCTTGCACTTTTGTCTTTGCAGCATCCGCAGATTGTGCAGGTTTGGCATATGCGTCAATAGATGACTGTTTCCCTTTGCTCTTGTTTGACTTGGATGACATTGTGGTACCCACTTGCACTGTAGCATTCACATTTGCTAAGATCAGCGTGTTGCAGTTCCTTGCCAATTGTGGTCCTGTGTTGAGTGGTGTCTTTGCTGTCGTTCTGTTTAGCCCACTGATTACATGTATCTTCCTGGAGCTGGTACTCGTTACTACTCCCACTTCTTGCTTTGACGTCACCTCGCAGTACAACCCGTGGCAAGGGTTCCCTCTGTCGCTTTATATTTCCAGCGCCCAGTACATCGCCCCCTTGTCTGCAGGCGCATCGGTGGGAACCTCCGTTGACTGGTTATAGTGTACCGGTCTGCTCAGTCCTAAACCATGCGCTGTTACCCACACTTTTCTTGTATTCCTTTCAGTACTGTTCTAGCACTCGCCGTTAGTTTCCAACTTCCTCAGTGGCTACTACCCTGTAATGCTTAGTGCTAGCTCTAGTGAGCACTCCCTGTCTTGGCTCCAAAGGATATGAGCTCTTTCTGGATCCGGACTGTTTTGCTCCAGGGGAGCCAATGTTCCTCAGACTGTGCTTAATTCTTATGCTACCATCCGGGGTCTGCTGCACATCTTCGGGGCCTCTGTACCATCAAGCACCCCCAAACGGCACTGTCCCACCTGTATTACTGCTCACCAGAATGTATTAGTGCTGCAGGCCCCTTCCAGAAGACATCAGCACTCTGGATGTGGCCCGTGATGTTGCGTCTCTCGGGGACTGTGTACTGTCATAACATGTTATGTGGAAGCCATAGTCGTGGTGAGTCCTCTTGCAGCTTTAGAGCGTTTTCAAGCATATTGTCTGAAATCGCCTGCTCTTGTTTTCCGCCGGCTAACACTTCACCTACTCACTGTCCTAACTTTCTTATGCCAGGCTGTGCTGCTCGGTTCTAGAGTCATTTCGGTCCCCTGTGTAATCAGTCTTATATTATCTTCTTACTGGGCTGAGCCGGCCGATCTCCCCTACACCACAGCTGCAACGTTTGTTGGTGTAGTTTTCGCCCTCCCTATGTACGTGTGGGATGCCACAGTCAAGTAGCTGCTTGTCCTCACTTGCGTGCAGTGTTCCTATCTTGCTTGGCTATCCGCTGCGTGCAATGATCTTGCCTCGTTTAATGCACTTACTGTGCCTCCGTGTGTGGAATTTCCTATCACTCCTGTTGTTAATCATCTTCGCCGTTTCAGAAGGTTCATGCCGTGCCTTCCTTGTGCTTGCTACTGTATCGCTACTGTATCGCTAGTGTCCAATGTTGCTGTTCTGGCATTTCCCAGAGGGTTCTCCCACGTAGCCCTATGCGGTCTTGGATTCGGGCTTTCCTCAATGTAATTCCGCTACTTTCTTCTATTGTTACAATGTTAATAACGTGCACAAGCTGTGTTGGTGCGCCGGCGGCCGTGTGTATATTTAAATCCAGCCCTCGTGTTCTTGGCTATGGTGGCACAGCAAAGTTTCTAGGTATTTTATATTATTCCTACGTTGTGTTACAGAAACCAAGTGATTTGCCCGTGGCCGAAAGTACCGCGGGCAAAACGTTTGCATGAGAAAGGTACAAACTACCAAAGTTCGCACCTTTCTCATGTGTGAACACGAACACATTCTCACACCCACACACAACACACACCCCCACCCACACCCCCAACATAAACAAACCCCACTTAACTTCATCTTCACGCTGGGTTCCTGCAGCGCCAGTTCCCTTTCACTTCTGTGAACGGGAACCGGCACAGCAGGGTCCCTCTTTCTTTTCTTTCTTTTTTGTTTGTCTATTTTAAACGGAAGGCTGCGGGGGTGTGCCCCGCAGCCTCCGCTCATTATACAATAAAGTATAGTGAGCAGGGCGATGCGGAGGACACTCCTGCAGCCCCAGTGTGTTGTGGTTTTATTTTTTTATTTATTTATTTTTTTTAACAATGCTAATCACCAAAGGTTCGAACTTTTGGTGTTCGAACCTTTGGTGGCAGCATTTTTAGAACTTTTGGTTGTTGGAACAATTTTTTATTTATTTTTTTCAGTACGATCGTCCTAAACCGTTTTACACGTAGGTCTTTCAGTACCTGGGGCTTCGGTGCAAGAGTCTGGTCACCTCCAATCCTCTGCGTGTGCTCCTCCAACCTCATTTCGGTCCGCAAGCCCGTTTTCCAGTTACCACAGGGGCTCTCGTACTCAACAACGCTGTGCAGGTCTGCAAGCCTGCTGTCCACCCCCTTCCCGATCCTTTAGATCCAGCCGGCCGTGGTCTAATCCAATCTCGTCCGTGTTACTGCTATTCTTCCTTCTTTGCTGTGCCCCGTCGGCTCACCGCCATCTTGTTTCTTTTGTCGGCGGGATGCTGCAACACCTCTTCTCAGTCTCACAATACGCAAACTGGGTTATGATTCACTGCAAAATTATGCTCATGTTCCGTGCACATCCAAGATGTGGCAAACTCAGTGCATATCTTATCTTCTTATCAGGATCATTTAGGATCGGCAGGAGCATCTCATGGCCCTGTAGCCACGCCCCTCTACAAGAATGGTTGTTATTGTAAATAACTGATGGAACACACAACTATGAATAATTGTTTTCTGTATTGTTTTAGTACCTAAAACACATTTTCAGAAATTCCACATGCATAGTGGAAGTTGTGCAGATGCTCTTGAGCTACTTGCCTTTAACTGTGCCATTCTCAGATAAAAATGCCTACTGCTGTTCAGAAGCCTCTGCAGTGTGAGAACAGTTTACTGTTTGAACATGGTCTGTCTGTGACTGGATTCAAGTATAAACATTCAGAGACAGGCTTTGGGGGTGTATCCCTAATTACCGCAAACCAAGCGGGCCTACCACCTGGGGAACGAGTGCGCGTTTTGTACGTAAAGTAAATGTATTGTACAATCATCCAGGGAGCAGTTTAAGGACGCCGTGGAGTTAAACTAACCCAAGTCTTAATGTACCACATAAGTTGACGCCTTTATATAAACACTTTTGCAAAAGTTAAAACGCTCCCAGATACTTTGTTACAATCCACCCCCCACATGTGATTGGACAAAACGACTTGAAAGAAATTCCAACTCCAATTCCTACAGGATTTGTCTGTGCTAGGTCATGACGTCCTCAACCAGTTAAACATTTGTGTGCAAACACAATTCATTACTAGTAATAACTGGTCTAAGGCCTTTTAACCGTAACTCTTATTGCACATGATTCGCATAAATGCTTCAAGTGATACGAAGAAGGCTGTAAGGTTCTCTTTGAACTAGCGATAATCCCCCGGTTCACTGGTTCCATTGGAACATTCTAATCTAAGTAACTGCCACTTCATTGCGCGCAGCACATCTGAAATTGCAATTGATACTCCTGGGTTTCAATCATTTTAGCCTCGAGCATTGATTCACCCCATGGTTTATTGCTGGTATGCACAAATAACGAAAAAAAACCTGTCAAGCTCCCATGCATTCAAGAGATTACATCTGCCTTCTACAATACTTGGACCATAAAAATCATGACTGGCTCCTTTAGCCGAGCTGACCATCCTCTGAAACTCAGTAGAACCAGTTTCTCAGTCAACCCCTGACTGCTGTGTTTTAATCTGTTTATAAAATGCCCACTACATGTAGATTCATAAATCCCCTTTGTTTTCTCATTGCATGCATGTGTAATAAATACTGTCTTTCCTTTACAGTGGTTTCTTCAGGACAGGCCCCCTTTCTTGCATGCACATTATACAAACTCCTCATTGCCTGCATCTGGGCATTCCATAGCACATTATATCTAAATCGCGTTTATATTTCATTTGGTGGTTTTAGAATTTGTCTTTCTATGTGCCTGCAAAGTGAAATGTATCAGTTTAACCAAAAAGTAACACTTAACACATCCCATTCACCTATACTGTATACATGTGAAATTGCAACATCGCCCTAGTTTGCCGCACCCCAGTCACAAAATTGGCCCGCGCAACAAAACTCGCTCTTGATTTTTGGGGACCTTTCCTGACCACTCCAGCAAGGCCCATCCTTAAGTTTGATGGAACATCAGTAAACACATTTTTTCATAACATTTCATAAGGGTGTTGCAGACTGAAATTATTATTTTGCCCTCCTAGACTAAGCAATATGTATCTATCGATCTGTCCAGCACTCTTCTGCTTCTCTGCGACATGGGGTTTCAATTATCTGGGTGGTCAAACCGATACCCCCATACGCTGTGCTCATTTGGATGAGACCGTAGTTTGTGCAAGATTGGAAGCTTTCCATCTCCACTTGGCTGCTTTACTGCCTACTGAATGTGGTCCCTTTCACAGCAAGCAGCTGCCCACGTCTTTCAAATATGTTTTCCCTGTTAGGGTAAACTGGCATCCTTGCCGTCTTTATCCGCAGATATTCCAGACATTTAATGGACATGGCAACTGAAAGGTCTTTGCCTCAATGCCTCGGATAAGTGAGGTTAATCGGCGACCTACTAACTCCCACCACACCCTTACAAAATGACTCACGCATATTCAAGGAGGTGACTCCCTTCCCCAGCTTGCCTTTCTTTGGCTGGAAATCGGTGCCTCTGATGCACTTGTCATAAACAGGATCTTAATTGTCAAAGTGCGTGTATGGGTAATTATATATTTATTTTGTAGGTGTGTTTCTCAGAAGTAATGTGTAAAGTCCTCCCCTGTATGCCTTTTTAAGGATGCCCGTGCTCTGCTAGGGAGGGATTGATAGGAAAAATAGGCATTGTCCAGCTTTAGTAGGTCTGTGCCAAGACAGACTGATATGGTATCTTTTTGTTCACGTTAGAGCCTGGTTTTCAAGCACCATCTAATATGGTAGTGGTTTTGATTAAAGCAGTTTTACACTTTCGTAAGAAATGAGTACATCAGTTACTGTCTGTATGTATTATTTTTGCTGCCTGCAATCTATGCATCAGACATTTCCTGAGCCCTTAAAGCACCAAGATCATAGTTTCTTCATTAATAAAAAATCACCCTCCCACGTTGGTCTCTTCATGTCCTGCATCACTCGCCATAAACTATGGCAGGAGGTGCTATAAAAATGCAAGATAGCATAACATAACATTCCTCTGCAGTTGCCGACTTTAATCCGTTGTCGTCAATACTTATACGTGTCTTTAAGTCTTGGTTTCAGCCAAAGATGGAGGGGCGAACACTAAAAGGTGTTGCTGAAGTAGGGCGCACTGTGCCCTGATTTATAGAACCGCTGCACACCCTGGAAGCTAATTTTCATCAGTAATGTAACGTGAATTCAAGGCTGTGAAAACCTTGAATCAGGCTTCAACACTTTTCATTCATTGGTTTGACAGAGAGGAGGTGGCGGAAAAGCAACAAGCGCTACCGCTGCTACCCTTCCTAGCTGCCATACAAATGCCCCAGTATTTGCGCCGGCATGCATTTTCATGCGGGTGCAAAGGCTCGAGATACCTATGGACTCCATAGGGATCATTACAAATAAACGCTGTCTACCATGCACGCATGTTAAGCTGCGTTTAATTGTAAATGCTGCCTGCCATGCGAGCCTAGTAGTCAGTGCTTACTCACTTGCACAGCAGAGTGCAAATTTGCAGGGCAAAAGGCGACCTACAGTTTTATGCCCACTCCGCTGTGCAAATGGCCAAAACTTGGAAGGCAGCAGTCTACATGTAACGGCTCCTTGCCGTCAAATTACGCAATGGAGAGAAATTGGATCCCTAGCGTCAAACTCTTTTCAGGCTTGCTGTACTGCTGACCTTTGGGCAAGTGTCAGTGGGTTTTCTTTTCTCGTATCGGAATTGATGTGCTGGGCTTGCTGTGTTATGTGACGACGTTCTAGCATTTACATTTTTTTTTTTATGGTCTTGACGCACATTGGGTTGTCTGGGAATTCAGTAGACTGTATTCTGAACCTTGCATAATGGACTGCATTACGTTTTAGTAAAATAACAATTGCTTTGGTAGAGATGGTGTTGTGGCCTGAATGGACGACAGGACGCAGTAGGGTTTCTGACAGTCTTTATTGACTGAGAACAAGGGAGAATGTCTTAAGGCGGACTGGTGGCGCAGGGCGCTTACTCACTGTTAAACTGACCAGGTCCTGTGCTTCCCCAGTTACTTCACTGAGGAAGGGTTGTGCTCACCGGTGGCACGCCGTAAACTCATAGAGCCCCCATGAAGCCTCCAGTGGCTGTGGCGTTATGCCCTATGAGCTGTAGTGATGGTTCTGGAGTTGATTCTCCTTTTGTGTAATCAGGAGCAGCGCTCCTGTACGACTGCTCTAGCTGGCAGGGCGCCAACTCTCAAGCGGGAACGTTTTCCCGCGGAGCGTGGGCTCGCGAGATCCCGTGTATCGAGATCTCGCGAGAACACGCTCCCGCGATCACGTGATGTCCCCACACACCTCCTCTGCTGGGAAAAAGGAATGGGAGGTCACTCCATGATGAAGTCCGCATATTTTCCGGGCTTCCTTCTCTCTCTCTGGGGCCTGCCAGGATCCGGGTATGTAGCGGGATCGATGAAGTGTCCTTGGGAGGGTACTGGTGAATCGGGATCTCTTTGTCCAGCTCCTTGCTGTGATCCCCTGGGTGTGGTTGGGAAAAGGGAGCTTGCGAAGTCGTTGCGATGTTGCGGCTCTATGATGTCTCCACTCGGGAGATGATGGTTCTCGTATGGCTCTTGGCAGACCTGATCTCCTCCAGTGTCTCCAGGGGAGTGTACAGTATCATCTTTCCTGCGGTACATGGCTACCCTCTCTAGATTCCATCTCCTGCCATCGCTGGTGCGGATGTGGTTTGTCCCTCTCTCCATGACTTCTATGGGACTGCTGTATCTGGAACCTGTGGTGGTGTCCTTGTGGGGAAGTCGTATCTTCACCAGATCCCCTTTGTTGACTTGTGTGTGTCGAGCGGCTCGGCGCAAGTCCCCCTGTGCTTTCATTGCTTCTTTGTTGCGCTGCATACGGCACGTTACGTCAGCCATGTCGACGTCTTCGTCGGCCCTCACTTGCTGAAGCCATGGTGGTACCAGTGAGGATGCCGCCCTTCTCCCCCTCAGCAGATGGAACGGAGAAACACTTGTGACGGCGTTGGGGGTGAGACGGTGAGCCGCTACGGCTTCTTTGACCGTCTTGTATGGGTCTAGGCCCGAGGCGTGGGCCAGTTGCAGCGCCCCTTTGATGAAGCGGTTGGCCCGCTCGACTAGGCCATTTGCCTGTGGGTGGTATAGACTTGCTTTCCGCTGTTTGATGTTGTTAAGCTTGAGAAATGTTTCCATTTCCCTGGATACTAGTTGGACTCCGTTGTCAGTGACGAGTTCTTCGGGCAGGCCCTCCCGCTGAAATATGGCGGTGAGAGTTTCAATGACTGTTAGTTATGTTGTGGCCTGAATGGACGACAGGACGCAGTAGGGTTTCTGACAGTCTTTATTGACTGAGAACAAGGGAGAATGTCTTAAGGCGGACTGGTGGCGCAGGGCGCTTACTCACTGTTAAACTGACCAGGTCCTGTGCTTCCCCAGTTACTTCACTGAGGAAGGGTTGTGCTCACCGGTGGCACGCCGTAAACTCATAGGGCCCCCATGAAGCCTCCAGTGGCCGTGGCGTTATGCCCTATGAGCTGTAGTGATGGTTCTGGAGTTGATTCTCCTTTTGTGTAATCAGGAGCAGCGCTCCTGTACGACCGCTCTAGCTGGCAGGGCGCCAACTCTCAAGCGGGAACGTTTTCCCGCGGAGCGTGGACTCGCGAGATCCCGTGTATCGAGATCTCGCGAGAACACGCTCCCGCGATCACGTGATGTCCCCACAGATGGCTAGTACTGTTACTTTAACAGTTGGTTTGGGTGTGGATACTGTGCGGTTAACCAGGTCAGTGCTGGCATGAAACCGAGTGTTGGTTGTGGGAACGGATCCGCTATTATGGGGAATATCTGTACTGCAGCAACTGATAGCAGCATTGCATGATTTGACTGCAGAGCTTGGGGGTTCCCATACAGGGGCTGCTTTTGTGTCACTAAATGAAGGTATGGTATACTTATTTCTTTACCATTAAGACCACCAAACAGCACTGCAGGGGCGGGACTTTGAGGCTGGATCCCAACACAGCACCAAAACGTCTGCATTGGGCGGATTGGACACTTCATGTAAGGGTGTCATTCAGTATGTGGGCTCTCCTCTGAGACTGCGGCCCAGAGACTGATGCCCTGCCAGATTACCTCTGTGCTCTGCCAGTACTCTGGTGATTCGGCCGGTAGTTGCACCCTTAAGTTTGTTAGATTTGTGCCATGAATGTATGTTTTGGAAGCCTTTTGAAGAGCTTGTCCTCTCGGTTTAATGATGCTGGAATGTAAGGAAGGTGCCATTCTTCTGTCATTCGTGTGAAGCCCTATATCCCTTTTTCACCTCTTCTAGATTAGGTTTTTTTCTGGTGTAAAGTGGGGGCCTGGGGCGCCATACATGTATTTTAGTTGATCAAAGCAGTACTCAATTTAACAAAACCACTACTCTCACCGCTAGTGGCAAAGATACTTTGACAAAAGAAGACGATTAAAAAAAAAAGAGGATATCCTTGTTCTGTAGATGTTGGTTTATGTAATTATACTGTGCTTTCCTTGTAAGTTGCTTAAAGCAACTGTTTGCTTTATGAATTCAATTAGTGGTTGTGGTGTGTTCATTTTGAAGTTTAATTGATATGCAGTCCTTGTGTTGCAGATGACGTGACACGTTTTTGTCGACTCTCAAAATTGTGTGGCGTTTTTGCTTTGTTTCCTCCCCCTGCCTTTTGCTGTTGTTTACCAATTCAGATCTTGTGCTGTGTGATGGGACATACATTTAGACGCGATCTATGGAGAGGGTTGCTTCTCCTTTATGCCAACGCACAAACGCTACTGTGATGGTCTTTTTATCAACGCATCAAGAAGGGGAAGAAGCCCTGACTGCTTGCGCTGCAAAGGAAAAGGACCATTGCCGTAACGTTTCTAGTCTTGTAACGTAAAAGTGTGGAAGATTATTAAACACAAGAAAAATGTGTTTTGTTGATGAGGATTGTATTGCTGTCAGTCTTGCCCTTTGGTAAATCATGATCTTGCCATTTGACGTCATTAAAACCAACTAGATTGCATACATTGAAACACAGAACACCCTGTTGCATATGATGCAGTTCTTGTGCTGCTTGGTCAACTTGTGGGTGATCATTATTTCCTTTTTTTTTCTGGTTGGCAACATTTGGGGATAATTTCATGAAAATGTTTGATACATAGGCTAGTATGACCTTTTGCAAATCATCCAGGGTTTATCACTAAATGTTGTTCTGTTTGTCCAGATGTCATGTCCTTGGATGTCTGCAGTTGCCGAATTGTATTTTATGATTGCTATTTAGATTTCATCAGATTTGGGCATTTGGTCATATCCTACATTGTTTGGAAATCATGAATGTGCTCCTTTTGAAAAACATGAAGTGTCTCCGGCCATTGAGTGATTGCAAAAGCACAGCGTTGTCGCACAATATACAGATTCTAACACTAGCTATTTAAGCTAGGTCATTATGTATTGAATCATTGCAACAAGGTTTTCAGGCATCTTGACATCTTAAGTTGGTGAAAATGTATAGCATTAGTTTGGCATAGTCTACTCAAACAGCTCCTCTGTGCACAATTTATATGCTGTGCTTGGGGGACACACTTTGTAGTGTCAAGTCAAAATACCTTTTTCCGTTTAGCGTAGACCTCTTTATGTGCAGTTTGTGAAATATGATTTCCTAAAATGGCCAGATTCTAACTGTATAGAAAGTACTAGTTTTAGAATTGGAGTATTAATAGTTTGCTTTTGTCCAAGTTTGTTTTCAGTTGACCAAACTACGGTCTTTTTTGTTCTGGTGTGCAATGCAAGCCTGAAACTTTTTTTAGCGTGAGTGCATTCTAATTCTGGTATTGGTTTAGCAACTGAATTGGGGGTAATGTTGACATCAACGAGCCTCTTTAAATCAAACGCAGTTCTTGGATAGTGAAATGAAGAGAGATGACTTCACGGCTGCAGCATAGTAGTCCGTTTCATGTTTCCAACATCCACTACCATGGAGCACAGGCTTTCCAACAATTAATGTAGGTTCTCAAAAGATTAGCAAAAGGCCTCGAGGTATTCACACAGGCGCACATCCTACACTGGTTAGTATTATTGGATTTATTGAGCGCTGACCTAGCTTCGACCTGTGCTGTTCCGAGATGCAGGTTAACTTCCTTTTCGGTAGCAACTGGGAATGTGGATAGATTTGCTGACCATGACTTCAAAAAATATGATACTGGTATTTTATAATGTGGATTTTCTTAATTGTGGGCCATGAATGTTTAAATGGACTAAGCCTTGAGGTACCGTTTGGTGTAAAGCGCGTGCTGGTTGTAGTTCTGTTGAATTTAAATTAAGGCTGTTTGTTTTTGAAGTTCTTCATTCTTATAATCAGCAATCAGACGATTTGCTAATTTTTGAGAACCCCGCATAATTGAGCGTTTGCACCTCAGTAGTGGCTGTTGTAAACATTAGTACATAGGGAAACTTGCTACATTTTTGGTAAATTGCAGCTTGGAAATCAGCCAGTTGGTGCATAGGCATACTCATTTTACTGACTTCAGATGTGCCTTTTAAGTAGAACATCCCCCCCCCATATTACATTGGGATTTACATTTTTATGGATGCTGTTTCTAAAAGTCTTTAGAGTTTGGATTGCACTGTTATACCTGGCCCTTTACATCAAAATCTGTGATCTGCTAAAAAGGGTGAACTTTTCAAGTTCCCGTTTACTACCCGGATTTAAAAGTCACTTGCCCCTTGACATGAAAGCAAGTTCTCCACCTGCATGTAGGTCACCGTTTCATACTCTAAAAATGTGAATTCTCAATCACAAGTGGTGACTTGACATTTTATGGCCTGGTGATGGACCACTTTGACTCGTTAGTGAGTGTAAGTTGTCCGCAGAGGCATTTTGGAGGGTGTCTGGTCAAAGGTTCGAATACAAAGGGTTGACAGGTCAAAGGATCCATTTTTTAAATTTTTTTTTATTTATTTTAAAAAAAAATGTTTTAATACATTTTTTTTTTTTTTTTTGGTTTTCGTTTAGGGAAAAAGTCTTTTACCCAAAAAAAGGGGGTTGGAGTGGGACCCCCCCAAAAAAAGTGGGAAAAAAAAAATTCGACCCTTTGGTGCCGATCCTTTGACCATTCGATCCTTTTACTGTCGATCCTATAACTGGCATTTTGAAGCCATAGTTTGGTGCTTGGAAGCTTAGATTGACGCTGTAAAGCTGTCAAAGGACAAACTTCCCAGTATCATTTTGCTATGCACGTTGTACATTTTTAAGACCACACATTGGAAGTTTGTCTTTGTTGCTTTATGCCCATTTGTTAAAGCTATCCGACCAGATGCTGGTTTGCTATAGAAGACCTGTTTAATATATGTATATCCATTTTTTGTCAATAACCCAAAAAAGGTTATGTGCCTTGGTTGCCGGTGTACTTTGTATGGTTCCATGTTTGAACCCCCACGTTTTCAGCCAACTGATCTCTAAAGTAATTTAAAATGCCTTGCTTGACCATTATAGTGTTAAAATCGCATTCGGGGCAGGGGGAATCCATTTTTCTGAAAGGTTTCAAGCATAAATATGTGACGGGAAAATAGCTCTGCAATTTCATCCGTCTGAGGTTGTTTAAATGTGGTAATATCTTTAAATTCCACAGTAGAAGGAATGTGGTGCCACCGATAAGTACAGATAGGAGGGAGATCGAATGTAAGGAGGGGGAGGCATCCTGTCTGCATTGTTTGCTTATTTACCCTACCCCGTTGATGCTCGCACCCGTGCTAATTCCTTTGCCCATTCCCATTCACTAACTGCTCCTCCCCACCAACGCTCCCTGGTGGGACCTCTGAGCTAGCTCGCAGGTATGCAATCTGTGGCTCTCAATCAAGAAGTAAATGGCATTATCATGTGCTTTTATATTTGCACAGGATGTAATACAATTCTTAAACTTGTTTGTAGAACGCATGCCACTTTCAGAGTCCCTGCTCACTGTGCTTAGAGATGCTCAGCTTCACCTCACTGATGATGCCCAACAAGGCTGAAACACGTGTATGGGGTTGCTGTTGGTACTCATGTTCAGAGAGGAAGTCGCATAGCATTTCGGTGCTGGACTGCCCATGTGGGCAGGACAAAGACTGATATGCAAATGGGTATTTCCCATCTGTGAAAGGTACATTGAGCAAAAAACAGATGGCTGCGAATTCTCAATGTGGTTAACAACCACTGAACAGGTTATCATGCCTTGTTCTTCCGAGAGAGGGGCGCCTGCTACCTTTGTTGAACACTTTCAGAGTACATTGTGTTTGAAAGTGCCAACCTATGACCGCGTAAACGGTTACTCTTCTCCTTGAACTGCCCTAACCCTGATTATACTAGGACCATTTACTAAGGACTAATCCCTGATCCCGCAGGATCACTGCTTTTTACTACTATTGGTATTCAGAACAGAATGTTTTGTTCCTCTGGTCCATTCAGGAACCAGAGCTTCTCTGCAACAATCACCGGTTTGGCAATGCTCTTCATGGTCCAGAGGAATCTGTTTTCTGTACTGTGGGCAGTCCTTTTCTCCCTGGCCACCTGTCTCCTACCGGTGCCCGTTCCACCCCTCTTCTATGGCTGCCTGTTCCCGTCTTCCCCATAGCCCTTCCGCCTTACTGTCCCATGGCTCTGCCTCCCACAGTAACCGGGACAAGGTCTTCCTCTATGCAGTTCCTGAGTAGCCACTGTTGCTCAGCAGCCTTTCATAAATGGTGCTTCTTTTTCTTTGATCCCATATGCATCCTTGGTTTTCATCCAGACCGGGCCAACTGCTAATGGCTGTGTAGCTGCTGGGCAATATGGATTCTGATAAACTCGTAGCCTTTCTCATGCCTGAGGGCTTGTCAAGCAAGTCCGCAGAGATTGACCCGCTTGCAACTGAACTACTTTGAGAAACTTGCATGTGACGCTGTTGCAATGCTTGAAAATCTGTAAAGCTTTGGCAGGTTGCAAAACTATACATAGCTCAGCCGAGGTAAGCATTGTGGTGCTGCCCCTTTAAGGGCACGGGCACGTGGCGGAGTGACGTTGCAGTCCGCCGCGTGCCCTATAAATAAAAGGGGCGTTCCTGGCTGTCGAAGAGCGACACAAACCGACTACACTGGTCTGTGTGGCTGTGTAGGCGGGAGGGGGTTCACGGGCACTCCGGTTGGGAACCGAAGACCTAAAACAGTGGCGACTAAAGTGGGATTGTTTACCCTGGCACGGCGGTGAAAGGTGGGGGTTTTATTCCTTTTTTATTTTTTTCTGACTATTTACCGTCCTGAATGCCACGGATAGGGGAGCCACCACGCCGTATGGTGGCCATTTTGTACAATTGGCCTGGGATGGTCATGGCTCTTTTTCTAGAGCGCCTGTGCACCATCCAGCCTTCATTTATGGACAACTCATCAGCGGAATGGCTGATATTACACGTGAAGTGTTTGTGAAGCTCTTTTCTTCATACTTCCGTGGCATTTGGGGTTTGGAGCTAGGGGAGGCCTGCTGTTATTTGTTCCCTTGGGCCCACCGGCTCAATTTTTGGAGCCACTGACTGGTCTGATGCTTCCTTGGCCGCTACATCTGCCCATCCTCTTCATTGTGGACTGTGGTGTTTGCTGAAGGACCCGGATTTTCTTCCTTTGGACATTTTTTGGGGTACGCAAAACTGTTCAGCTGCATACTGGTGAGTGAGGTCAACATCGCATCACAGAGGTTGTGTGGGTGGTGAGTTGCTGCCCCATTTAAGTTTGGTGGGGTGCCTGTGTGCTCGCCATCATGAGTGACGCCGACCAAGCAGCACCTCATCTGCCCCCTGCGCAGATGCTTCAGCTCCCAGTGCCACAACAGCTGCCTGGGATGAGACCACCTGGCGCTTTACAACCAATTCCTGAGTTTGATATCTCTGGTGCCCCGTCCAGCCTTGGACCTAGATGGAAGATGTGGATTGATAGGCTGGAAATGTACTTTAGGGCCACCATGGAGACAATGATTTTCTTTTTTAAAAAATGTTTTTTAACAATTTTTATTAAATTTTACAATTTACAAAAAACAAACACAGCAGTGCATGTCCTACAGCTTTAAACATCAGGTACAATATCCACTGCTTACTCATAAACCTCCCCCTAACTCGAGCCTACTCCACTTCTCCGTTGTATCCTCCTAGGGGTAACTCCCCCGGAGGAATCCTGATCACTTGGACAGGTCTTGGTAGACCCAGACAGTGTGGCCACTAAGTGTTTCCAGGCCATCGTAGTTTCCGCTTCCTCCTTCCCTATTGGCTGCTTCGCTCCATACCGCCGTTTCGGCCTCCGCCCATTTCTGGAGATCATTCCACCGAACCTCTGCCTTTGGCCTGTTGCATGCTTTCCAACCCATGGTAATTCTGCGCTTGGCAAGTATATATGCTAAGTCCTTAAGTTTGCTCACGTGTTTCAGTTTTTGCGGTCTAGGAATCCCCCTCTTCCCCTACCACGCATGTCCACACAGATTCCACGTCTAGCGTGATCCCTTTCTCAGTCAATCAGTGGGCTACTTCTCTTCAGAATTTTCAAATTTCCGGGCATGCCCAGAACATATGTACCATTCCTGCGTTCAATTCCCCACATTTGGACATGTATTTCTGCGCTCTTAAATCGAGCAATCCTCTGGGGGTGGGTCATGTACACTCTGTGTGTTACGTATAGCTGGATTTGTTGCAGCCTTGTGTTCCTGGATATATATATATATATATATATATATATATATATATCTCTATCTCTGAACCCTCTCCCACAACCCATCATTCATGAGTTCCCCCCCCCGCTTCTTCTTCCCAGTCCCGTCTCTCATCTGGGCCACTTCCTTTCCCACCCCGGACATCAGCAGTTCGTAGATTCGGGAAACCTTGTGCCCCCCTCTCTGCAATATCATAAATTGTTTCTATGGCTGTATCGGGTTGATCTTCCAGCACTATTTCAGACCATGTTTTACTCACCCGCCATACCAATCTAGTGTAAGTGATGTACTGCCCTAAGTGTAGACCCGATTCTTCTACCAGTATATTAAATTCCGTTACCTTCCTATCTTGCTATATATCTCCCAGTGTTGCAATGTCCACCGGTTCCCAATGCTTACGAATCATCTTCCTCAGTTGCTCGTCCCCTCTGGTCAATGCCAGTAGCTGCACTTGTGGAGAACACGGGGTCGGGTTCTCCATGGCCTGGCAAGCCCTACGCCACATCTTCCACCCCAGTACCAACATCCCCGGGCACCCTTTTAGCTCTGGTTTGGGCAGCCATATCCATTCTTTAAAAAGAAAACGGGACACATTTAGCCTTCCGTTAACCACTTAGCTACATATTGTAGTTGACTGCCCAAATAATCTCAAAGTTGGGCAGTTTTATACCCCATTTGTCATACATGTTCTGTAGCTTCCTCAGGGCTATTCTGTTCCTAGTATTATGCCAAATGAAGCCTCTGCATATGCTCTGAAGTCTAACAAAGAATCACTTGGGTATCATGTATGGTATATTACCAAAAAAGTGTAACAACCTCGGTAATACGACCATCTTCAACAGCGTCACCCTCCCCACCATGGCCAGAGGAAGCTTAGCCCAGAATCTCATGCTACTCTCAATATTTGCCACTGCCTTCTCAGTGTTATGTTTATATTCAGTCTCCACTGTGTGGTAGATATAAATCCCCAGGTATCTAAAGGTTCTGGTCTCCCAGGGTACTTGTAGCATTGGAAAGTGTTCCTCAGACCAATGATAGCAAATTGGCAACGCTGCTATACTCTGCTGGGCCTGCAGTACACAAGGTTTTTCTGTCTCTCCAACCCCTCAACAACTCTTATGATGCAGTGAAGGCCGCTTTACATGACTACTTCCTGCCACTTGCCAACGCAGATTACGAACGTTTTGTCATGAGCTCATCTCGCCGGAAGGATGAGACCCTGGACACTTTATACGGAAGGTTGCGCCGGCTGGCTGTGCCGTGTGCGTGGGACAATCCTGACACTATGATATGGAATCAATTGATCCAGGGGTGTGCGTCAGGAAAACTACGCAGGCAGCTGCTGAGGGAACCTGGCATTTAATTGCCTCGCATCCTGGAGCTCAGTCGGTGTCGGGAGGTGAGGGCATCCCAGATGGAGGTGGGGGTGTGCCCCGGAAAGGCAGAACAAATCTATGCAGTGGGGCGTGGTCTGGGTGGCAGAGGGGCCAGGCGTCCAGGTGGGAACCAGCGGGACAGAGGCACCATGTCAGTTAACTCTTCTACAAAGTGTGGGTATGACCTTCCACACCCAGCAGAATGCCCAGCAGTGGGAAGGCATGTGGCTTCTGTGGCATGGCAGACCATTATGCCTCCCGCAAGTAGCCCAGAGGGGTCCCGTCGGAGCGGGATTCTTTCACCAATAACGTCCGCACAATGTTGCCCAGGTGGATCAAAGGCAGGAAGGTACCTTGCTGGACAATGAAGAAGAGGAGAATGTATTCTTTGTGTCCAGTGTGGGTGTCCTGCAGTCCAAGAACAGGCGGCAGCCAAGGTGCCTTGTGAAAGTAAATGAGTCATCCGTGCCCGTGCTGGTGGACACAGGAGCTTCGGTGAATGTCAAGGCGCGGGAGCACTATGATGCTATGGAGGGTCCGCCGAAACTAAACTAGCGGCGCTGAAGGCACACATTTATATTTGGTGGGGCACAGCCAATCCTGCTGGACGGAGCCTTCGTGGCTGATGTAGGGCATGGTGGTTCAGTGATTAAAGCACGCTTCTACATCACCATGGTTAGCAGCAACACCCTGCTGAGCTGTGCGGCTGCGCAAGAGCTGGGCATTGTCAGCTTTGCCTACTCTGTGTATGTGGAGGACATTCAGATGCTGCTGGAGAAGTACTCCCGCTTGTTTGAAGGGATCGGGCGCATGGCAGGTGATCCGGTCAGGCTACAAATGGATGAGGCCATCCAACCGATTGCCCTGAAACATCGGCGGGTACCATTCCATCTGCGGGACCTGGTCGACCATGAGCTGGACAATCCTGTCAAACTGGACATTATTGAAAAGGTGGAGGGCCTGACCCTGTGGGTCTCTCCGATTGTCATTGCGAGAAAACCAAAGCAGCCTGACTCAGTCAGAATATGTGTGGACATGCGGCTCCCCAACAAAGCAATCCAGAGGGAACAATGTCCGATGCCCACCATTGGCGATCTGAGTTGCAAGGAGCCCGGTTCTTCTCGAAGCTGCACTTGGGGGCTGGATACCATCAGGTGGTGCTGAACCCTAAGTCGAGGTACATCACCACGTTAACTACCGATCGCGGTCTGTACCGCTACAAAAGGCTGAGTTTTGGGGTGTCATCTGCAGCCAAAGTATTCCAGAACATAATCCGTGGGGCCCTCGCTGTCCTGGATGGTGTGCTCAATATCAGCGAGGACATTTTGGTATTTACCAAGTCAGAGGTTGAGCATTTGAACAAACTGGCAAACACTTTTGAACGGCTCCAGTCTCTGGGCTTAACACTACACAGGGACAAATATGAATTCCTAAAGACTACGATTGAATTCTTTTGGCTTTGTGTCTTAAAGAAGGGGGTGTGTCACCTGACCCAAGGAAGGTGTAGGACATAATGGAGGCCCGACCACCCGAAAACATCTCAGAAGTGCGTAGTTTCCTGGGAATGGTCACTTATTGTGGCTGGTTCATCAAGAACCTTGCATCTCGCGCTGAGCCACTGCGGGCCCTCTCCAAGAAGGATGTCAACTGGCAGTGGGGGCCTCTCGAGCAGACCGCGTTTGAGGACATTCAGGGGTCCCTGACTGCAGAGGACACTATGGCGTTCTTCGACCGTCTCTACAATCTGAGATCGTTGTGGACGCCAGCCTGTTTGGTCTGGGTGCCGTGCTTACCCAGGTTGATGCAAACTTGGAAGCTCGACCAGTCGCATACGCCAGTAAAGCTCTGTCGGAGACGGAACAGAGATATTCTCTAATTGAGCGAGAGGCCTTGGCAGTCCTGTGGGGCTGCTGTCACTTCAGGCTGTATGTGTTGGGGAGACCCGTAACGGTGGTCACAGACCACAAGCTGCTTCTGCCTATCGTGGCAGGGTCCTCCTCCAAGCCACCAGCGAGGATTGAGCGATGGATGCTGGCTTTGCTGGAGTATGGGGTTTCCCTGGTGAGCCAGAAAGGCCACTGAATGTCTGTGCAGAAGAGGCTGATGAGCATGTTCGGCTCGTGGTGGCAGCAGCCACTCCCAACTCTGTGCCGGTGGGCGAATTGGAGCAAGCTGCAGCAGAGGATGAATGTTTCCTCATTCTCAAGGCGGCCATTCAGTAGGGCTCATGGAGGGCGGTACTGGACACTTTGGCCCTGAGAACTCAAGAGGCCAAAGCCACGTTGGAGCAACTTTGGAGGGTGAGGGACAAACTGACATTCTTTGAGACTGGCTTACTGATCAGGTGTCCGAATGGTGATCCCGCAAGGGAAGATGCAGCTGATCATCGAACTGGCTCACCAGGGGCACTGCTAAAACAAAGGCCTGTCTGTGCCAGAAGGTGTGGTTTCCAGATCTGGAGAGGCGTGTGGATGAATTTGTGGCGGCATGTGTATGGTGCCAAGCGGCGTCACCAGCGCAGAAGGAGCCCGCCATGGAGACCATGCCATGTGGCACCAGGCCATGGGAAGTGGTCCACGCTGACTTTCGCTCTACGACCCGGGACACACACTTTCTGGTGATCGTTGATGAGTGGTGCAGGTACCCGGAGGTGGAGTTTGTTGAATCGGTGACGTTGGAGAACGTAGTGGTTGCTGGCGAAGATCTTTGCCACTCATGGATTGCCCAAGGTGCTGTGTTCGGATAACTGAAAACCGTTTCAAGTTGAAAGCTTTGCCAACTTGATGGATGAATATGGGGTAAATCGCCAGAAGGTCATGCCGCTTGGCCATGGGTGAATGGCGAGGCAGAACGTCTGATGTAAGGTTTTCTGCATTGCGCAGGCACAGGGGGTCAGTGTCTGCTGAGGGCCTTGTACATATTTCTACGCGAATACCATGCCACCCCTCATACCAACTCTACTGGGGTGGCGCCAGCCGAGGCACTGGTCAAGCGATGTCCAAGAGGCCTCTTGCCAGAAACTGGCGAGCCCATAAACAATGAGCAGGTGGAAAGGGAGAGGAAGGAAAGAACTGCGCAGGAGAACCTTCAGAGGGGACTCGGGCCTCAGCATTTTGTCCCCGGCGAGGAGGTGCTGGTAACAAACTGTCACCCACAAGTAAAGCGGTCGTTGACCTATGAGCTGGGGACTCTGGACGTGGTGGCAGTGAAGGGGCCGATGGTGACTGCATCTGATGGGACTGCGTCCATCATGCGCAAAGCCAGTTTCTTTAAGAAGCTGGTTGAATCCAGGCTGGAGACTGGGCAGAACAAAGACATGACGGAGGTACGCGATGAGGGCGGTGACCTGGCTCTTCTGCCATACTCTCCGGCTCAGGTGAGGGGGTCCCAACCCGGGAGGCAGGCAGGAGGTACCCCAATAGGACTGGGCGAGGGAAACCTGCCCACCTCACTATGTGCTGGATCCCTGAACTGGTGTTAACATCCGGGGAACCGACAGTTTGTGTGGGGAACCAGGGTGGCTGTAATTAAAGGGGTTTGTAATTTCTGTTTGCAGTGTGTTCACATGTTTGGTAGGTAGCAATCCTTTGTTCATTGTTATGAAAAAGGAGTGTGGTGCTTCCCCTTTAAGGGCACGCAGCGGAGTGACGCTGCACTCCTGCGGCGTGCCCTATAAATAAAAGGGGCATTCCCGGCCGCCACAGCGACCGGGGAACCTGAACCGACTACACTGTCTGTGTGTGGCTCTGTAGGAGGGAGGGGGGTTCACGGGCACTCCGGTTGGGAACCAGAGACCTACAACAAGCATTAGTCATTTGAATTGATAACATTCAGTCATTGTTCGGTTCATATATAGCAATAATTGTGTAGCCAGCAGGCTTTAGATATGATGCTCTAAAAAAAATAAAAATAAAAAATAATCATTCTGTTTGATTATACAAATTTTTCATTACAGCATTTCGTTAACGTTTTAATAAAAAGAGAAAATAAACTTTAAAGTGTTTCGGACTCGTGCAGATTACTGTCCTTATTGATCGCAGTCCAAAATGTAATTACGGTTTAAAATTAAGTATTTGTCATGGCCTTTTAGAAGATGAGACCATCGCTCTTGAGTGGTCATCTGTTTCTGGGATATTCTGAAGAAATCTTTGAACAGGTTTCTTTTCTCCATCAAAGCAGGGAATATCATGATGACATGCAAGAGAGTCTCTTTAGTATTCTCGATCTTGCAAAATCGACAATCGGAAGACGTTGTGTTGGGATGTTTTATCACAGTTAAATAGTCACAAGTCGGTAGAGTGTTTATTCGAAGATGTAAAAAGAGGTCTCGAGTAAGTCGGTCTGGAAAACATGCTAAGTAGGCTGGGAGTTCGTGAAGGGCCCTAGTTTCAATTGCGCATTTCAGGAAACGTTTATATTTTGTTTGTTCTGTAGTCGTTTTAATCCAGTCGTTTCTCTGGATTTTGCGTTTTGCTTATTGCGGTCTGTTAATTAGCATGTCTTCAGTGATTTCTTCTTCTTTCATTCCTTTCTTTATTTCGTTGGACCAATGATGGAGAGCTGTCGCATGTAAAGCATTGTTTTTTTCCTTTAATATTTCTAAAGATGGAATTCGGTCTTGACAAATTATTTTTCTAAAAAGATCCATTTGTTTCCAAAGAAATATTGATTGAAGAGCCAATTCCAATCGGTATCGGAAAGGTTTTAGGTAAAGCTAATGTTTTCCTCCAAAAAATGGCCTCATAGAGATGCCATTTCATGATAGTTGGCTGATCAATGTTTCACCGGCATAAGTCAAGATTGGCACTACCTTTTGGTTGTATAGTGCAATTGTAGATTTTATAGAATATGTCCCGAATTTGCAATGAAAGAAACAACCTTGGCAGGCTAAAGATCTTGCTTTCCTCTCAATGTGATCTTTCCATTCTTGTACAGTTGGAGACAAATTTATTTATTAATTCAATCTCTTTGCCTTCAAGATGTAATTTCAGGTTTGGCCAGTTCTTAGTTTCTAGAGTTGATAGCTTCATAAGCTTAGTTTTGTTTGTGTTGATCTGCAACTCATTCTCTTTCATGAAAATTGCCACTTTATCGAGAGTATTTTGTAGACCTGACACTATTTGGTCCATGACAATAAAGTCGTCAGCATATTTTAAGGTTTGTATGGTTTCGTTGTTTCTCTTGGGAGTGTTCGAGAGCAGATCTTGAATTGCTTTAACAAATTCACATGTGTACAGGTTATATAAGCAGGCGGCACCCTTGCTTCAGTCCATTCCAGGTAGTAATTGGTTGAGTTACTACGCCATCTTTGGTTAGTCTAACTTGGATAGAAGTGTTAGAATATAGTTGCATGATTGGATCAAGAATGGATGGCGGGCAGCCCGAAGATGTTAATGTCTTCCATAGATTTAATCTGTTAACTGAGTCAAATGCCATTTTTAAGTCTATGAAGACAGCATAAACCTGCTGCTTCTTTAGACTTGCTTCATGTTTGATTATACTCCATAGCAATAGGTTTAATGTTTGTTCCTATTTTGTTTACAAACCCAGTTTGTCTTATTTCTTGCTTGCCGTTTGCGGCTGCCCATGTATGAAGTTTTTATTTTTTTTTTTTTAGTAAAAAACCTGCAAACGGCTTTCCCAGCGGATCTAATAAAGCTATGGGTCGGTAGTTCTCAGTTTTTTTTCCTGTCACAAGTTTTATAAATTGGAATCCAGATTGCCAGAGTACAACTATGCGGAATTTGTTGGGTTTTCTCGATAAGAACGAGTAGGCGAGCAAAAAAGGTGGCCCATTCTTCAGAAGCGGATATAAGATTGGCGCTGGAGAGGCAATCTGGCCCAGACGCTCGGGACGGGTTCAAGGAGCAGATGGTTTTTATGAGATCTTCTCGTTCCCATTTTAGGTCCTACTGAGGTTTTTTATTCTCTTCTTGCAATAGCGGTATATCTGTTTTTTTTTGCTATACAGGTTAGCAAAATGTTCGGTCCAGGCTTGAGTTCTACTTCTTGGATCATGGTCGGTTCTTTAGAGTTTTCATTTGAGTGACCACAATTGCCTCGTGTCTTTCTGCTTTAAGGCCACTAAGATTGCCTCTGCATCTGTTTGGTGCATTAAGGATTTAATTGCTTTTATTGAATTGGAATATTTCTTTTTTTCTTTTTTATCTCCGCTTTAGAGGTTGCTGTTTTTAGCTTTTTTTAATGGTCGTATTCTTTTGTTAAGGGTTTTTTTTCAACTTAATGTCATTGTTGTATTGATGCTTCTGTTTAGTGTAAGAATTACCATTGATTTTCTTAGGTTGCTGGTAATTCTGCAGTATCCATTCATAGTTGAGTTTTTGGGTAGTCTGGGAGAGGAGAGGCATCAAACTTTATAAGGTCAGCCATTTCAGATTGTTTTATACAGAGTTTGTTGAGGCCATTATTTAGTTAAAAATCTGGAAGAATTAATCGTGGGACCTGAGTTTGCAATATGTTCCATGTTATTAATATTTGATGATCGCTATTAGCTTGAGGATGATTGTCTGTTGCTGTTGTTAATTTCTGAATACCTTCTGAAATGTAAATGTAATTGATTATTGAGGCAGATTTTTCAAGTGTCCAGGTTGCAGGCGGCAAACCTTGTTCGTTTAGAGGTTGTTCTGTTAAGGTTATATTTCGAAATCTCGATTTCTTTGGTCCATTTTTTTTGCTCTTTGGGAAATTCTAATCTAGAACCTTCTGGACTGTATAGATGAATGTTAAGATCTCCAGCTATAATTAACTCTGCCTGATTATAAGTACCCGCAATTGCATCGAATTCATCACATATTGAACCGAGAAATTTGTCGTCGTTCATTGCTGTTGGGTTCCAGTAGATATTGAAGATTAAGTAAGTTACCTCCGAATTTCGGTTAGACTCCTCTACTGGGAACGTTATACGAATAGTGATATATTGCGCCCAGAAGTGAATGTTTTTCTTGGCTACAACTGACCAGTTTGGGTCCGGTTTACTCAAGATCATCATTCCAGATGACTGCCTACCTTGTTGGGGAAGTAATCACTGGGTTCATATAGGTAGAATATCCTTCAGAGTACTTCATTGGAGAGCCAGGTTTCCTGGAGACATATTATGGTCATGTCTTTTTGGTTTAAAGAACCTTCATAGAAGAGGTGTTTGAAGCCTCTAGTATTCCAGGAACATAGCGTGATTCCGCTAGAAGAGGACTCCTTAGATGTTGGTTGTTACACTCTAATGTAACCCAGGAGGAAGGAGTCAGTTAGTTATTTTTTTACCGTTGCGGAAATGTCCGCATGGGAAATGTTCGCAACACAGAAATGTTCGTACATTTCCCATGCGGACATCCATTGAAAATCATAGATTCAAACACACACCCTCACTCACACCCCCAGCCCCTACTTACCTTTCTTTCAGACACTATGTCCTTGTGGCGCCGGTTCCCTTTCACTTCCGCTATCGGGAACCGGCGCTGCAGGGTCGTTTGTTTTCAGTTTTTATTTTTTTAAAGCTTTTGTTCAGGTGAGCTGCGGGGGTGTCCCCCGCTACCCCGGTCACTATACTTTTTAGTATAGTGAGTGGGGTATTGCGGGGGACACCCCGCAGCCTTGGAGTTTTTATTTTTTTACCCACCCCACACCAAAACACATACCACAAAAAGTTCAAACTTTTGGTAGTTCAAACTTTTTGTGGTATGTGTTTTAGGTCTTTTGGGGGGGTCGGTAATTTATTTTCGGTAATTCTGTCCTATTCCGGAGGAGAAATGCCAAGTTGCCAGCTATTAGCCAAGCATAGAAATGCACTCCAGGACCTGAATGCCAATTCTCCCACATGGGTCACCATTTCTTATTCGCCAAGAGTTCTCTTTGATCCAAGGCCCATTAAGAGGTCTTGTGTTAGCATAGCCTATCCCACCCTACCATACATAATAAAATGGTGTGAATCGGTAGTAGATGTATAAGGTGTTCATGCGGCAAAGTCTTAGGATGGTGAATGACTGTTTACCACCAGCACCACCTGGGCTTGATGGGAGAATTGGATTGTGGAGGTCTGACATGGAGTAAAAGCATGTAGTGCAGCGAGTGGTTAAGGAGTTATGTAGAATTTGATGATGCATTTTACTCTTGGGTCCTGCAAAATAAAAGAAATATTAAAGTAACAGTTTTAAGTGGTCTTGAAGTTTTACAATATTTGTGTACTGGAAGTGAGACCTCCATAAAGACTGAGCTGTACTGTGTGTCCACAATGCACTAATACTCGACCCAAGAGAGTACTTACAAAATTTGACTTAGTTTGCTGCATGCGTATAAATGGGGACTGACTATGCCCAATGCCACAAGTTCAAAGTACTTGTATATGGTTTATATGGCAAGATCAGGCAATATCAGAATGGTATGTAAGACCTAGTCAATTTGTCATGGAGGGTACTTTTTTCTAGTTATTTAATTTCAATTTGCCATATTCAGATATTTATACATCAGTTGGCAAACATTCCAAAATCACGCTGTCTATTCTAATTATTGAAATCGTTTTATACACTGTCATACATCATTAAATCATTAACCCCTTTGTCAGTTCCTTAAACCAACTATTGCAAATGTCATGAATCAACAATTTCAAAATTCACAAATCAGTTTGTCATGTTCACAATACACATATATCAACTAGCCCTAATTTAATAAACCTTCTAGCCAGTTCCTTAATATAAATAGCCAGGATTCATAGACCACATTACAAGATTCGTTTGTGCTTGCCATCACATCACATTACAGGGTTCAAAATTAAGATGCAATGAGCAGGAGCTAAAACTAGCTCCTGGGTATCCGGCATCACCCAAAAGGCGGAGCTACCGCTGGGGAAACCAGGAGCCACGTGGGGAACCAGCGCACCGCAAATCTAACTTCCACATGAGAGGCACACTAAACATTTTGTATGATTTATTATTTTTAAATGTGTGCTGAACGTGCCCTAATGCTTCTTTATAAGCATTCTCAAATACTCAATGTTAATGTCACATATGCATGTTTGTAAGGCAGTAATTGGAAAAAGTAAAAGTATCTTCTCGTAGCTATTGGTTTTAAGTGAACCAGGCTTTTATAGGCTAGAAGCAGGAGCTAAATAGCTCTGAGCTCCCCTCAATTTCGAACCCCGACATTAGCAATGTTCCATACTATGCCCATATGTGTGTCCTGTTAGTAATTTTAATTTTGCGTTCCTTTCTTTGCACAGCTGTCAAGAGGATAATTGACAAATAAGTTCCATGCTTACGAGCAACTTACGATCCCCAGGCTCCCAATCTTTGTTATTTGTGATCTATTTTTTGCAACCTCAAATTGCTTCCATTGTTCAGTCATGCGTTTGTTTCAATATTAGGATAATTAGGCCTCTCAACTTTCTATTCTACTAAAACCCTACATCTCTTGTGTTGTCCCGTCTTAACTATTGCTGCTCCCTCTATGTTGGCTTGTCTAATGTCGCCCTTTTTCCGTTGCACACTATTCACTCCTTGGTACAGATTCTATTTTGTCTCCCTTGGTCTGCCAGCATTTCCCCCCACACCCCCACAGTCCCCCCCAAATCTGACACATCTACATTGGCTTCCAATTAAGCAACGTCTGTAGTTTCATTTTCTGTGTTTAGTTTTTAAATGTATTCATGCTTTAGCCCCATCCCCTCTATGGTGTGTTTTCTTAATACCATCCCTCTAGAGATTTACTTTCTGCCACTCAGTTTAGTCTCTGTTCTTCGGCTTCCACGCATCCGCTCCTTTCAATTGCTTGCTCACACTCTTTGAAACTCTATCCCACTTTCAATTCGTTCCTCCTCTAATCGGTCTCAATTTAAACTACATCTAAAACTCTATCTTCAATCTGCTTCTTAATGCTTGATGTAACATTATTGTATTGGTTTGTGATACTGCTCATCTATTGTTTATTTGTACCGTAATTCTTCTAAAATGTTCTGTGCTTTGGATAAAGGCGCTATATACATTTTTATAAAAACAAACTTGCATATGCAAAGTATGTGTTTGATGCAAACATGCATAATATTGGTGAGAAATGTGCCATACTCATTGTTGTAATCGAATACATTTGCAGAGGCGCTGATTTGGTAAGTTTGATTTTTGTTTGGGGTGGAGGGGAAGATGTATAGTGGAACCCTTTTTTTTTTTTGTTTGTCTCTGACTGGGGCATCGTGATGGTGCAGTCAATGACCATTTGGGATTGACGGGAGTGTTCAACATATGCTTAAGAGGTAGTGCACAAATTGATTCCAGTGTTTCTATCAGAAATTAGATTCAAAAGCTGCGGGTGCTAATGTCTAGCCACACTTGAATTGTACTGCTTTTGTTTTCATTTAGTTTAGACGCACCACTCTGCAAACTAAACACCAGGACCAAAGGAAACGTGTGCCAATCTAGAAGGTAGAACCGACAACAAAACTACTCCACACAGATTGCCTGAAACCAACTAACAACCCCCCCTTCTCGTCTCCACACTCTCACACCACTCGTGTACTAGACACGCCCAAAGGGCTAGTGAAACAATCCACCAAAAAACTCCTACTATAAACCCAATACATGCAAACAACTCTGACACTGGACACCACCCTTTTGGACACAACCGTGATCAGTAATCGCGAAAAGGGGAAACTAACAAGTAAACGGGGGTTAAGTGCTAAAAGTTAAAGTGGGGGTCGGGGGCTCATCAACAAATGCAATGGGATGCGACGTCACCGGAAATGTAGCATGTCAAGGTGAAATATGCACATTTCATTAAATTGGCTTTGCATAACCGCCCAAATTGCACAGGACGAACGGCATTTGCCTTTCATAAAATCAACAAACAGCCAAGAGAGGATATTTGCTTCTAATAGTGTTTTTGAAAACGTTAAATGGTGTGCATGTTTTAAACTCCAAGAACCAAAACGTACGCTTTGCTTTCCCTGGAACTTGCAGCACCGAAATGGGACATTTCCCCTTTAGTTATTCATTATTTTTCATCAGGCTATATAGTGCAGTGGTGAAGTGCCTGGCCTGCAAACCTGACAATGGCATTTCGATCTCCATAAATTCAAAGAACACATTCGGGGCCTGATTCATAGACTTGTTTCATAATGGTGGAATCCCATATGAAAACGTTCTGTGAATCAGGCCCTCAATGTTTGTCATTTTAGCTGGGAGGGACTGAGTCTGCCCTCTGAAAAAAGTGGGTGGACTCCGACCCCACCCTCCTCCCCCGCGTGTACCCTCTACTTGAGCCCTGCAAGTAAATGGCTAATTGTATGTGTTATTTTGCCATTTAGAAAGCGAATGATGTTTGGCTTGAGGCCACTGTATGGACATGTCAACAGATGTCTAAGTAGGTGATACTGAGATGAGCAATGACCTGACAAGCAATTATCCTTTCAACAAAGAACATGGCTTTGGGTGGCAGCAGATGATTGACAGTTAAATTACAGCATGCATTGAAATGAGTACAGTACGAAATTCACCTGTCTGGAGAGGAAAGGGTCCGTCGACTTACAACACCAAACTGTCAGTTTAACAAGAGGTCTGACCCCAGGCATGCTTTGGCAATAATGCTGAAGAGTGGAAACCTGTTTCCTGAATTGTGGCTTTTGCTCATCCATGAATTTGACATTTAACACAAGTGATAGTAAAATGACAAATGTACCACAATTTAATTTAAAAGGGAAACTGATTCAACAACATCATAAATTATTAATTTTTTGTTGGCAAATGTTTGCATTTTGGCAACTCTCCGAAATGAAATGTTAAGCATGTAATTTGCCAAGTACGTATTTTAATGTTCCCTTTTTATACAGAGCACACCACACCACTGCATTAGTAGTCCTAAAGCACCAGGCCTCGTTCATGTATTGTAGAGGCATGTTTTGACCCTGACCACAGTGGCAATCAGACGGTGGTCTGTGGGGTGAAAGTGAGCCAAGGAAAGCGTTAAAGCAGAACAGTCGGGGAGACACATGTGTATCCTTAACTGACAAATGTAGGGAAATGGAAACTTGATTGAGTGATAGTTGGGGTGAATATTGTTAAGGATTTCAATCGAGCAATACACCCGGGTCTCGCCTAGTATGTAATACACAGATGAAATACTTATTTATTGTGTCTATAGGTTTTATATTCTGAGTGATATAACACTCATATCACACCCTTCTCAAAATACCCCCCAGGTCACAGTGGACCAGGAATCAGGCTTGTTGCTAAAGGTAAATATTTATTTAAAATTCAAATCAAACACAAATATATATAGCAGCTATCACCAATGTGGTGACAAAACAATTCAGAAAGTAAGGCAATTGAATTCACTTATAGCAATACAGAATAGAAAACGCTGGAAAAAGACCAGTTTTGGTTGGTGAAAAGATAGCATTTAAGTTAGGATTCCCCCTGCAAAGTTCACAATTCACAAATTAGCAATTCTACACAGATGTAAGTAGCAGGTATTCAGGAATAAAAACAGTGTATATAGAGTTCGAATGCAATCTTCCCTCCCAAAACAAGAGAAAACGTTTTTGGAAATGTTACACTTTTAAACTGACAGTTGAAAATAGCTTTGAAAAACAATGAAAAGTGTGTAAAAATCTTTAAATTGATAGAAATTCTTATGCGAGCAACACTGAACAGGTCTTAACAAACACAAGCTACAAGATGAGCAACAGAACACACTTTAAATCAGAATGGAAGTTAAGAAACACTTTGAATGGGAATTTACACGTGTAAAACTTTTGCAAAAATGCGAATTTGCGGCTAAATTTCACTATGCGATTTCTAATAAAAATTCACTGTTTTGCAATGCAGTTTTTGTTTGTGGATGTAGCTACAGGTCTTAGGCTTAACTGAGAGTTGCTGTTAAGTCTCTAGCTATAGAATTGAAGAAGTTATGTAAGGTTTAATGAGAGGTGTCTTAAAAAAAAATAGAACCGAGAAAAGCAGAAATTCGGTTTTAAAAATGACAGATCGGTTTTATTTAACTATATTAATGACTAAGAAAGAGAATGCCACCTGTGAATCTCCAGTTACGCACGGCCGCTTGTAACTTCACGTGGCGGATACTACGTTTTCTATATGGAAATGTCTTTATTTAATCCAAATCACTAATGGTCTAATGAAACGAAGGAGAAAAAAATCTGTGCATACACTAGGGACTAACAGATTTGCAAGAATGGTTCTGACAATATTAGAGGTTCTGAAGTTACAGATGGGATAGGTTGAAATTGGGATAGGACAAGGCAAATGTACTATGGGTTACTATGATTCCTGTTTATACTTACAGTCCACTGTAAATTAAGATTGGACCGTTAGGTTCTGTTCATCGTGGGTCAGGTCTACAGGCAAGAGGGCACCTCTGGCGGAATTGGATCAGCTAGTCGGTTCTGGTCAATTGGACTGCACCTCAGGATGGATTGGCCCTTCTGGTATGGCAAGTTTCAGCAGGCAAGCCTAAATGGTAGCGAGCCAGACTGGATCAGAATTATTTCCCTGAAGTTCTTTTGGGATGGCTTCAGGATTTGGGCCTAGCTGAAAAGAGTTCAGTAAAATGCTGAGGCCGTGGCTTGGTAAAGAAGTCTGGAATCAGGACAAGCTGAAGAATTCTGGAACAGGGCGTCGCGCGGCAATCCGGATGGAGTCAGTAATCGGTGTGTCCGTGTGTGATGAAGTTCCTATATTTATCATGCCAAGTGACATCACAAAGTTTATGTTTGGGGCAGAATTTCAAACCACACCCACACGGCTGTGATAGGTCAAAGGCACTTGCCTTTTTCTGGTTGGAAGTCCGAAAGAGCTGTCATATTTTATGATGTGATTTGGGTACTCCCACATTGATTTGAACCACAATTTAACTTTCCGACAAATGCACATTTCTATAAATATGCGCTCTAATAAAATCAGACACATACATTACATATTTCGTGGGTTATCCTGACATCTAACTCCATCTCAAAGAGAGCTGTCTTTGTCGTTTTGTGAAATTTTGGCAATTTTAATCATAACGGTTTGGCCTAACAATTCCTAATTCAGTAGATATCTGTGCAATTACCCCTAGAACATGGTATACAATATTATATTTGCAGCCTCAATAGTTTTGCTACAATTATTCTTTTTGTGTAACTTTGGTCCCTTTTATATAGTACAGGGTTCTCTCACGTCTTCACAGAAAGAGCATAAAATTAGATTTACAACTACCAATTTTTAGATGTGTCCTCCTTCATGTTGCAAAGTTAAAGGTTTTCAAAACTTAACCACAAATAGACTTTTTAAACAACAAATGTCTTTTGCAGTTTTGTTTTCCTTTCAACTGGCAACAGCTGTCAAATTCCTTTGATCAGGGTGGGAGACCAGAGGGAAGTTTCCTGCCCCTCCCCTGAAGGGATCAGTGCTGAGCCTGCCATTGTCCTTGGCTGGGCCAGAGACGAATGCCTAATGAGTTCTTTGTTCTAAATATGCGAGAACCTCCAGCAGCAATGAAGCCTTCCTGCAAGCATTGGGGTGTCAACCTGAAGTGTCAATCTTTCCCAGGCTGGGCACTTTCCAATCAGAATTAAATGGTTAACTCCAAACTGGATTTTGACTTTAAGATTCACCTAAATCTTTCATTTAAAATATAAATTAACACAGTTTATAGGGGATTTTGAGATTTAAAGAATTGTACCTTTCACAAAAAATGCTTTTAAACAGGCGATTTTGCACTTCGTGGAAAAAGCACATTTAAACTGAATCCTTACATCAGAGTTTCCTCTGCAGCACACACATTTATTCAGCACCATTTCTTCATTTGCGTGCTGGGATTTGTCTGCAGTCTGGATGGATGTATCCAGCCTTTGCTTGGAGTTCTCTCTGCACAGCTGAATACATGTTTTGCCATTTTTAGCCGCATTTTTCCTTTGGAACTGAAAGAAATGTTGCTGGGCTGGTTTTTCATGAGATAGATTTCTCAACTGCTGTCAGTCTTCTATGGCCAAACTGGATGATCTGTAATTATTTTACTCTCAATGATTCACTGAAAAATGAATGGATCTAGCACCAAAACAGCACTTTGAAGGTTGCAAAGCTTCATTTTTAAAAGGCATTTCTGGTTTTTAGCCCAATTCTGTGGCCTTGCTTCATGTTAAATGTAGCGGCACCCACTAGCATTCTCCTGCAATGAATTCTCTTTTCACCCCCACTTTGACTGTGTGTGGCAGTGGTGTGAAGCCTTTTGTGATTGTGACCCATGTTCAGTTTGACAGATTTTTGCATGCACATGGGTTAGCGCATCCATTTTGGTTGTTTCTTTCCCCATTGGTAAAGGGGTGCTGTGGGGCGCATTGGGTGAAAATATTCCACAATGTACACTTTTCGTTTATTATTTTGGTCAAAGGACTGAGGGAGTAGTACTTGCCTTATTGGCTAGCGGAAATTTAGTGGAGGATATTACTAGGGGTGGGGGTGGCAGCGGCAGTGGCAGTAGTAGTGGTATTACGTTAAGCCATGATGTAGATGCGTGATGCCCCTGAGGTGTCCTCAAGAATTCCTGGCCGTTGTGGGGGGGCCTACTAACCAGATGATAGCAATTGGATCCCCTCCTGCTGATGGCCAGAGAGTTTCTGTTAAAGCAGAGTTGGCTGATTTGAGATGTCAGAGCCAGTAATTGGCTATTTGCGGAATAAATGCTGTGGGGTACAAAAGAAGGGCTTGGAAAATAAGAGCCCCCTCCAGCCTTAACATATTGGACTCTTGTATTTCGTGAATTAAATAGGCCACTGGAATGTAGAAGAGAATTAAATTAGAGGTAAGGTTGTAAAATAGTGCACAGCAGGTTATAAGGATAAGTCCATATTCTACAACCGTCAACAACGGTCTGCTTCCGGTATTAACTGACTAGGTTATGTCATCAGTCTCGATCTCATTGCATTATCCAACGAGTTGGTTAGCGTAATAAACCCTTTATTACCTTTTCTGTATCTAAATCTCATCCTGAACACACTAAAGCGACCCCCCCCCCTCCCCATCCAATTGGTATGATGCAGTGTGCTGAGGACCCTGATTGGAAGTTAAAATAACTCATGGGGAGCATAGAACATTAGTGGCCAGGCATAAGGCGGCATACAAAGAAATTCTAGTACAGTAAAAAGTGTAATATACGCAGGTGGCCTGGTCTAATCTGATCACGGCCGCTCATTTAAATGAACAGTAAACTTTTTGGGAAATGGTTCACAACTGCCAGAAAGGTGTAGCTCATTTTAGCAATAAGTGGTGTCATCCAGAAAAGGCATGCTTTGCATATTCTGAGGAAAATCTGACTTTAAAAAAAAAAAAAAACACGCTTGTGGTATGTCAAAAAGACAACACCTGAAAATAAAGGTTCACATGTTTTGGAAGAAGGCATAGATTTGGGCAGCTAACGGATACTTTGCACATTTTATATTTCGAAAGCGCATCCATTTTACAGCCCTAATCCATTTAACATTCAGGAAAAGGAATGTGTTTTTCGAAACGATGATTACTTAATGAACCATCACATATTAACGTCTTCCACTTTCACTGATCTGCCAAGGAGTACCATGCGTGGCAGTGGGGTGCAGGAGGGTAGGAAGGGTTGGACTAGCGAACAAGGGAACTTTGTGTTTTTACTTTTGTTTGTTGATTGAGGAGAAATCGGGTTCTCTATGGTGTGCGGGCAAAGAAGGTATTAACATCTACCTAGCCATATTCATGGGCATTCATGCCCTGTGCCGATACTACCACTACAGTCTAGTGCATTTGTAGCTGGTGAATATGTACAATGGAGGAGTGTAAATGTTCCTGAACTGAATCGAGAAAGCACGCCTGAATGCAGTAAGGTTTTGGCTGGTACTTCACCTTACCCTTTCTGTGTTTGTTTAAATAATGGGTTGAAATCTTGCCTTTTGACGGCACCAATTTCTGAAAAATTGGGTAACCATGTAGAATGTACACTTCACTGCCGTGCACACACACGACACGCTCCAATAGAAAGCACGTCACAACACTACAAAGAAACATTTTGTAGCAGGTATTCTGGCTCTCCCCAAAGAAAAACTAGGCGCCTCAACAATCTATGCCAGCATTGCTCCTGTAAAACACCTTCTCATGCTGCTAATGTCCCAAAAAAGGCCTGTCTCAACAATCTATGCCCACACTCCCCCTTCAGTGCTGCAAGTGCCCAAATCAAATTCTGCTGTCTACCTCAATGCTTGGCCATGCTACCCCATTTCTGCATCATGCCGCTCTGAGTGCCCATGAACTGTGCCTTTGCCCCAGACACTCACACGCAGACGCAAGTACCTACAATTATTCACTCAAACACGCATGCTAACAAACATTTCTTTATATGTATCTTTTTTCTAATTATTTCACACCTGTCATTTGGAAACTTGATCAGTTTACACTGTACAATGCATCTTAAGATAAAAACATTGGATACCCCAAGAAGAGTCTTTGTGATGCACCCATCGGTTCAAATTCGTATCACAAAGCCCTCGCATGCAACTTTTTCACATCAACATCTGTAACACTAAAGTAGAGCTGAACTTTTTTTTTAAAGGAAAGGGCTGCCCCTACATTGTTTGTCATGTCTTCTGCCCTGTGCACATCTACTCCGAAACCTCATGGGTGTGGGGGGGTAAACAAACACACTTAAAATGGTGACTTTTTCGACTGCTAGTTCATGGCCATCTCAATTTCACCGTAATACCTTGTAAGATTGGATGACACTACAGTTGGACTGTTTGAGGTGCCAGTAGGCAGTTGAAAGCGAGGTCCCGGGAAACTGAATAGAAACTCTGTCCCTGAATTTGTGCCATAGCCTAGTCTCGCCTGGCATCGCATCAATGAGCTAATATCCTAATATGACGAAAGCATAACAGCTGAAGAAAGAATGCTTTGTATGGCTACAATAAACGTGACCAGCTCTGTTTTCTAAATTAAAATGATTGTCCCAGTTATTGGGTTATGTATTGGGCAGGACATGGAAACAGTATCCACATAAAAAGCATTCAACCTTAACCCTAACGGACCAAATATCTTGTCACAACTCTAGTCCTGACACACGTTACACAATGGAACATACACAACCTGAACACACGTCTCTACACTAAACTTCCTTAGACGCCACACTAACTCACCCTAGATACTCCAATTCAACTCTCCACATTCCTTAAACGCAATTCTGATGGACGCCACTGAAAACCACAGCGCACGGTAACCACTGCTCCAGACCACTCGCAAAATATCTACAACTTGCACACGAGCGAAAGCCCTAACCTTTCAGGTGCATATTTTGCAACACATCAAACTTGCTCTCCCTGCTTCTATGCCAGTCCCCTAACCCTACCTCTGGATATCATGATGTTCCAAGGACCTATGTAAACAGCAGACGTTTGTGATGCAAGACCACATCACCTAACCGGGCATATCAAAGAGTTCCATTCATTTGCCTGTGAGGCAGCAACATGGGAGGAAAATAACGTGGGTCCTGCAGCATTCAGTCTGCTAAACTAGAATCTTTAGTGGATTGAATGGCTGGTCAAGCTATTTATCTGCCTGTCAAATCAAGTATGATGCGATGGATAGAGAGCCAGTGCAACAATAACACAATTCTAGCTAACGGTTTCATGGGCCACTAGCAGAGGAGCACGAACAATTTGTCCCTAAAGTCATTAAACTTGCCCCATTGTAAGGGATATTTTTTTCTTTGGAGTAGCATGAACGCAATTACTTCTACGGACTACAATGTTTGCAGTTAAGTCAGTGATATTACATATTTTGCCCCAGATAACAAACACCCTTTTGTAAAGCAGTGAATCCGGGATTTTAACCCATTCTGTAATTTGGGCACTTCACCACATACGTTCCAAGGTTTTTGCTTCGGATGAATATTGAAGTGTTGACTTTTCAATGACTACAATAATACAGTAGTAATTACTTCAAAATATACTACTTGTATAGTAAAGCAAACTGCCATTATATGAATCGTTTTATAAACCTGTTAAGCCAAAATAATATAATTGTGGCTTTATTTGCACATCCTGAATGAAAAACTACAGTCCCAGAATGCAAACTAATGCAAGTCTTAGAATAGCCTGTTGTACACCACTGTTCTTTTAGCTTTTTAAGCGGACCTTCCATGATAATTGTTATGAAATTAAAAATGTTGTGGAAAGATGTACATGTGTTTAATAAAAAAAAGCAGTGTGTGCACAAAGCTGCAGGGAAGCCAGGTTGTCCTTATTTGCACAGTTTGCATGTGGTATCTGCTAGCAATCTAATAGTAAGAGTCCCAGATGTTCCAGGTTTTACAGAAGTGTTCGTTTTGCTCTACCTTTTTTGTTTGTTAGATATGCATGTTTTGTTAAGGTTGCCTTTATTGATATCACCTATATGTATTTATTTGAAGAACAGGGATGTCCATTTCGATCAGAAATGACTTGCATTAACACATTTGTAGATGGTTGAAGCATTCCCATGAAGGGGGCCTGTACAGTAGTATAAAGATGAGAACAAGTAGTGAGCCAGTTTGAGAAAATAAAATAGGATATATTCCAGAGACCAATGTATATAAGAAAATAGGTGACTTACCAAGGAAACCAACTTAAGGGGGCAAGTCCTTCTAAGGAGGAGTACAAATTTGAATATATAGAATAACATTATTAAGCGTCACTCGAGGCCGGGTGGGTTCAGGTAGGGAGCATGGCGGAGAGGGCACTGATGGCTCCCTTATTAGCAAGGAAGTGACATTTAAGCAGAGTGTGAAGAGGTCCACAGTTGGGCTGGCTTTGATTGTTGTGTAGTTGGAGCCAGTGGAGCGGGGCGAGTTGGGAGAAAGAGGAGGGTATTGTATGGTGAGGTTGAGTGCAGAGCAGGTTCGGCGGGATCCAGATTGTATGTATGTATGTATGGACAGAAAGGTACTGCGGAATAAGACCGTTGACCAGGAGGTATCTGGTAATATCCCTATAAATGTCGCCATACATATAGTCGCCGGGAAAAGGCATAGGCGACATAGGCGACATTATTTATGGGAACAATAGATGGAATAAATGGGAGCAGGGGTGTAACCCGCTACCCTATGGTGACATATATTATGGTGACATATTATGGTGACATTTTAGCTGGCATATTATCACATGGAACTGACTGAGAAGAGAGCGGTTGTGCATGGAGAACCAACCAGCATGTTGCCGGTAAGTAGAAGTGAGGGGGACTCTGGGTAGGTTGGAGAGTGTGGGTAGCAAAGTTGAGAACTTTGTCTAGAGATAGGAAGGCCAAGGAGCAGGCTTGAGCTGTAGTCCAGATTGTTGAGCAAAAAAGTGGAGAGTAGAGACTGTGGAATCCTTAGTAAGAAAAGGCAGAGTTTTCCACGCCTCGGTTAATGGGAGTAGCCGAGATGGTGATGAATTGTTGCAGTCGTAAGTCGCTATCATAGACGACCCCAAGAAGCCGTGGGTGAGGGAGCAAGCAGATCGGGCGGCAAGGAGAGGGTAGGCATTGAAAGCTGAGAGAAAGAGGACATTTATTTGTAATACGCTTTGGGATAGCTGGGGTGAAGGAGAAAAATTGTTCTTTACAAGAGTGCTGGTGAAAACCACATGAGGTCTGTCGTCCTAGGGTAGAGTTTTATAGAGCGTAAAGAGCAGAGGTCCAAGGACTGATCCTTGCTGTATGCTGACAGGGGTTCAGTCAGAGGTTTGCAAGTTCCAAGAGATTTGAAAGGATCGACTTTCCAGGTAAAAGGCGATCCAGGCAAGAGCAGATTTGCAATGCTCTGGGTCCTGGAAAACAGTGGAACTGTGTGTCAAAAGCGGCAGAAACGTCCAAAAGGGGAGGTAGAGAGTTTTGAGTGGCGAGCATTAAAGAGAAAGTTGGAGACATGCATGAGTGCTCTCTCTGTGGCGTGTTAACTACTGAAGGCAGATTTAAGTGGGTCTCCAAGGCCATTATCCCCAAGGTCTGATCCGGTCAAAGACCACCCGCTCATGGACTTTTGAATAATGGTGATGGGGAGAAACCGGGTGATATTTATATTTATTTTTTTATTTGTTTTGGGATGTTTGGGTCTGCAGAGGGTTTCTTCAGTAGGGGTGAAACAGTTGCAGATTTTAAGGAGGCAGGGCAGAGTCCAGCAGAGTGAGAGGTTATAGAGCTGTGAGAGATAAGGGCCAGTGATTGAGACTAAGGGCCTGATTCAGAGTGTTTGTGTATGGGCTGTGCCATTACAAAACTGTTCTGTGAATCAATCCCCAAATCTTAGTTAATTTGGGGAGCAAAAGGGTTGACGGGAGAGCAAGACAGGTTGACACCTGGAGGAATGGGTGCTAATGCAATAGTAGAGAAGTCATCTAGTGTAGAAGTGTATGATATATTTTATTTGTATCACGCTCATACACAAGTGTTTCAGAGCGTGACAAGGAAAGGACGGGGACATGGGAGAACACAACAACGATCTTACTAGGCCCAGTGACATTGAGAATGCGCAAGTGCATAGGAAGGGGAGAAGTGCATGGAAGGGGGAGAGTGTGGAGCAGAGGAGACACAGATAAATAACAATAAATAGATCATAGAGGCAATAAACAGTGGTAGTGCAGCCTGCAATTGCTGTGTTTAGGGCAGCAGACTGGGTAAGCCTGATAAGTGCAGAAAAGGAAGAAAATGGGAGGGGTGGGGGACTGTATGGCTACAGATACAGTCCCCAGTGCAAGGGGTGGCCAGGAGGCAGTGCAGGAGGGTGGCAGGGTGAGCAGCTACCTGGGCCCAGGGGACAGAGGGTGGCCAGGTGCACATTGCCAAGAGAGCAGATCAGCAGGGGAGAGGGGCAACGAAGGCAGAAGCAAAGAGGAAGGTCTTGAGGTGCGTCCGTAACTGGAGATGGTTCTCAAGTTTTAGAGTGGCAGGGAGGCTATTCCAAAGGGAGGCCCCAGCTGAAGACACAGATCTACCCCAGCTTGTTTCTTTGAAAAACGACTGACCCTGAGGGAGTTAGAGAGCGAAGAGCTCAGGATGGGAGGTATTTGCAGAGGGATATCTGAAGGTATTTTGGACCCAGGCCCCAGAAATCCTTGTGGACAATGCAGAGGGTTTTTAATTTAATTATTGCATCCACTGGGAGCCATTGGAGAGATTTCAGAGGTGGAAAGATACGATCCATGGGCTTGAGGCCAAGGGCAAGTCTCGCAGTCCTGTTCTGGATTAGTTGCACAGGACGGAGAGTAGAGGCAGGTAGATCTAGAAAGAGGCTGTTAAAATAGTCCAAACTAGCGAGAACCAGAGCTTGGGAGATAGTGAGCTTCTGGCGGAAGGAGGGGAAAGGCAGAGTACCTCTGAGGAGGTACAGTAGGAAGTTGGACTCTTTAGAGACCTTAGAGATGTGGGCGGAGAAGGAAAGTATGGAGTCAAAGATGACCCTGAGGTTCTTGGCCCCGCAGGAAGGGGTAGGAGGAGGGCCAAGTGAGGCCGGCCAGAGAGTGAGGGGAAAGGATGGTGAAGGTGTGCCGATGAGGAGGACCTCTGTCTTGCTGACGTTCAGACAAAGATCATTGGCGGCACACCAATCTTGAATGGGAGTTAGGCAATCAAAGATGAGAGAGGGGGAGGAGGTGGCCGAGGGTGTCGTCAGCGCAGCACTGGAAATTTTAGCAGAAAATGGCAGGACGAGAGTTGCCAGGGTGGAGAGGTGGACGACAGGAAGAGTTTTTAGATGAAAAGTGGTGAACAAAGTCATTAGCAGAAAGGAGGAAGGCGATGGAAATTTGCTTTGGAGGAAAGATTGGATGGCTTGATTGTTTTTAGGGTTGAGTTCAAAGAGAGATCAGGTTTGCAAAGTAGGAGATTTTGGCAGTCCAGAGCAGCGCTTTGGGTATCGAGGGTATAGTTGTAGGCTAGGAGTAGGGAAGGTGTTTGTGATGTGCACCAGTGTTGTAGATCATGGCACATATTCATTTTGAGGGTCAATCTCGGGGGTGGAGAGGAGGGGGAATCCAAAGCTGAGGACTGGGAGAAGGTGTGAATGTGCGAGCAAGATAATTGTGAAAGGCTGATGAAAAATGGTCCATAGAAGAGGAAGGAATAGTGGAAAGAGATGGGTCCTCCCATCCAGGTAAGGGGCAGGAGTGCCCTGCCTGAACGTCATGTTAGTCATTGAAGAGGGGCGATGAGGAGTGGGAGGTGGAGGGACCGAGATGTTAAAGTGAACAATGGAGTATCAGAGAAAAGTTTTAAATAGACAATGTGACTCAAAGTGAAATGTAAGGCAGAACAAAATGGAACTTGCGTAATACTTTGTCAGTGGGACCTTTATACATTATTTCTATTAAAGTGTAACGCATTCTAAATACTGTCACTGAAATTACATAGTTTTCTATGCTACACAATTTATTTTTTCTGTGCTTGGGACCTAAGACATTACGTATGGCAGCACTCCAAAGTTCAGGGCCTCGTCTTTCCACATGTCCTCATTCTTGCTTGGTTTCCAGCCTTACCTTCTGAACTGTCAAAAACTAGCTGAAAGAAGAGATGCAATTGATATTGTCTTTTTTAAAGGTGGAACAAGGCCTTTGTGTGTTTTTTATATACAGACAATTCCTGTTTTAAATCAGTTTCCGGCCTGTATTTTACACTGCAAACTGTATTGAAAAGGATCGTAGAAATGGTTGCATTCTTTAGGAGTCTGTTACTTTGAAACACATTTTTAGGCAAGTGCATTTTGTCTACACCTTGCACTTTAAAATAGGTGTCTTTATCGTGCAGCCGGGAAGATGTGCAAATCCAATAGTAAGCATCATTTTGTGATTGGCACATCTGCTCTTTCAGATGGTGTTCCGGTCAACTTCGTATTGGCTCTATTTTCCCTTGCAATCCATAGAGATGTGGTTTCAGCGTAGGAGAGACACTCCAGATTGAAGAAGTTAATCAGATGAAAAAGAGGACAATTTGAACAATATCTGTGAAGGTGGAAAGCTCAGCTCCATGAGCCAAGTGCACCTAGATAAACCGGTTGACACTGCCCTTCAAATACTGTTTTTCATAATGGGTATTATTTTTATCCTTGAAGAGCTTGTTTAGAGTGACCAACAGTTTGCCGGAGCTACTTTTGACTCCCCAGGTCAAGTGCTGCTGCACAACCAAAGCATTACATGTCTTTGGGTTTGTGTATAATGCAACGTAATAACAGACACTTTGAGAAGACTATGTGGAATGAGCCTATTGAGTTTCATGTGGAAGTTGCATTTGCTGCATGCCATTTGCTTCCATAGAGGTCTCCTACTTACTGGTTGTCAGACATACAGGAACTGCCTTCAGCTCCTATTTGTTATTTTAAAGGAGGGATTTAAAAAAAATGAAAAAATAACATTCTAACTAATACTAGAATCGGGAAGGTGTAAGACCCAGCACTTGCTTGGTGGTTAGGGTGATGTTGTTCCAGCTGCACAGATTGAAAATAATATTGAACTTCCTCCCCAAGGAGAGACATAGCCCTAGTTCTAGGCACCCACATTAATACTCTGCTGGGTTGCTGTATCAATTGTATGAATGGGGGGCTCTGGCCTGCTTGCTCGATCGACTTTAGGTTGTGTAAATTGTGGCAGGACAATGTAGTTTGTGATGCTCGGAGATGTAACCCATCTCACCTTTGGCGTTAATCCCTCCACTGTGGCTGCTGATCAAACCCATAATGTGATTTATGTAGGCCCGTCTGGCGCCTAAATACCTGGCCTGCAGAAAGTTATTGCTCCCCCCGCCTCCCCCCCACTACCCACCCTTCCCAAACTCTCCGTGAACCTCCAAAGCCAGTCATTGAGTGGTGTTAACATCTAGATGTGCCACTCTGGGCAAGGAGTTTTTGCTTTGAATGTCCCTGGCTGTAGAATAGTCTGTCATCAGCATTCTAGCTTTTTAGAAAGATCTAAAACAATTTCTATTCACGTAGTGTTTCTGGTCTCAATGCCGTGTTTTGCCAGAGTTTTCTGTTTGTTTTTTCTGGTGCCACAAAACTGTTCCGAAGCTATATTGATTGTAATTCATGATTGTTGTTTTCATAATAAATGGCTTCTAAGAGGTAAAAAACCATGGGACATTAAGAGGTTCATTTTGTGTGCTGGGTCATAATTGACTAATGGAGGCTGGAAGAAATGAGTGAAGATCATAGATGTAAACTAATTAAACCGATGCCATCTTCAGGGTCTCATGTTCAAAGTCACGTTGTACTTGTGTGTACCAGAGTCAATAAGAGCAGGTGGCTACTAGTTTCTCTGTCTCAAAACCTGGTATTGTCCTCTCCTTTTACATAAACCTAGCAAGCGCAGACAAGCGTTTGCATCATTCAAAAGGATCTCAATGTCCCACTTGTAAATGGAGCCCGTGGGGCCTTCACAATATCTGGATTTATCGCCTTATCCTTTTTTTTTTTTTTTTTTTTAAAACCATGTGGAATCGGGCTTGTCCCACCTCAAAAGGAACAGTCCAGTATGTACTGCTAGGTCACATACCTGGCTTGTCCAACCTCAAAAGGAGCAGTACAGTATATACTGCTAGGTCCCATCCCTTGTGCACAGCTCCACAAGCAACCACATGTTGCTGCCTTATTGCTCTGCATTAGTGAAGTGTACACTACAGTGGGTCTCTAATAGGCACGGCAAGCTCTAGGCCCACGTCTGGGCATACCCTTCTCAATTCGGCCCAATTTTGCTAAAGGAAACTGATGAATTCCTAAACCTTAATAACGGAGGTGTTGTTCACAAGATGGTCCTAATGTCACACTACTGTGGTTTGCTAAAGTATATGAAGTTAAGAAAAATGCTTTGGGCATTTCCAGAGGTCGTAGAGGCACAGATTTAAGAAATGTAAATACAACTAGAGCCAAGTGGAGAAAATTGGCTGAGTTTGCCAAATTACTAAACCCGCCATCAATGTTCCTCCACCAGAGTTGGTTGTGAAGACCAGACTAGAGATTTTGGTGCTAGTATTACAGCATTTAAGGAACAGATGACCGAAACGCTCTCAGTAATTGGCTTCTCTAAAGAAGAGCATTCTACCAACTCGGCCACAGTAAAGAAGCTCTTCAAATACAGTTGGTGGTCTCTTCAGACCAGCTGGGTACTTGTGCCCTGTATGGCGAGAATGGCACATTTCTTACAAAAAGGGAAGAGATTCCAAAGTATATTCTTATCTTTCCCTGCCCAAAATTGAGGGCAATTTACCCTTGCTTTCGACTTAACCAAATCCCCATGCTAGAAAGTACAAGCAAGTGGGACTCTGGTCTAGGTAACCTGACTTGTAGGTTTTGCACTAACTGTACCGTTAAAGAGACTACTAAACTTCTAGTAACTAATTATCAAGCATTGGGTGAGGAAAGGAATCGATACTTTGGGACCTTAACTGTGTGAGGTTATGTGGACTGGCCTGATGGAGGGCAACAGCAGAGTCTCATTCTAGCACTGTGTGGCTTGCTTGCCTTACTAATGAAAAGAATTGAAGAGCTAAGGAAACAATCTATTTAATTCTATATACATTTTGGATTAATTTAACACAAGATGATGCAAGCGTAATTAATTTGTATGTAAATATGTATTATGATGTATCGTATATATTTATATTTCGTTTTTTATCCTTTTTGCATGTAATAATGAAAGATTTGTACACTTGTTGTTTGAACTAAAACACTAAATAAAATGAATAGATTTTCCGTGTACAATTGAACATTTGGTGAAATAATGGTGAGCTAACAGCTTATTTCTTATTTAATACTTGCAGACGCACTAATGTTTGTCTGGGATTAAAGTCTGGTGTGAAGGTGTGATATAATTTTGAGCGTTAGTTTTCAAATTTGCAATTGTCTCAGAACAAGCCGAGCACTTTCGTACAACTGTTTTTTTTTTTTTTCTTTTTTTGTTAAAATCCTATTCACGTTATTTTAAAAGCTATTCGGTTTGGTCAATCTGTGGATTTGTAATGTTTCTGTACTTAGTGTCCATCTTTGCAATTTAATTATTTTTGAAGCCTCATTGTGTCGTGGTCTGGGAGTAGTAAAGATTGCAAGTGTAGTGTATTTATTGAATCCGCCTCTTGGGGGAGCTTGATCACACTCCATCTCTCCCGACCTTGTGCCAGGGATTTTGAGGTGGTTGTTGACTAGTGCCAGTTACGTGACCAATGAAAATGTAATGTTGATGCGCCCTCTTAGCCACTTCAGCATTTCAAAACCGTCATTAGCCACATTAAATAAGGCGTTCAAGCTTCGTCAGCACCGTGGGGGTTAAGTGTAATTTTTCATTGTCTTATAAGGCTGATTAAAACATGCTTTTAGCTACTGGATAACCTTGGGTTTACTTAATGGATGCCCGCAAGGCCGGAAAAATGCACTGGAATGTTGCAATATTATTTATAGTAAATATTCATTCTTTGCATTCAAGAACGGATTAAACCCTGGTTTCATTAATAGTAAATTGCTTACTAGCAGCTTTCTTTTGTATTTCATTATTCAATTGCAAGCTTTTTCTGTTAGTTTCTGAAATACTTGAGGGCACTCTTGCTGAATAAAATTTTTGGAAATGATGGGTTAAGACGCGGAGCAGGAGGCTCGAGTCTTGATACACCTGCTACTGGTAAACAGCTGTCCCTTTAAGAGCAAAGCATGGCTCCTTCCTCCCCCAGCGCTGAGGTTTTGGTTTGAGAATTCTTAGGGTGACAACTCATATGTGGGAATTAAACACAGTTGTTCATTGGTTAGACCCATGACCTGTGCTTGTGACATTCTTTTGCTTTCGGTTATTATACAGATTGCTTGTTTTGAAAATTCTTCTTTAGTGTCTTAACATTTCCAAACGGGTAAATTGTTTGATTTATTTGTTGCTTAGGCAGACGTACACAAGCATAGTATTCGCTGCTTTTATCAGTGCCTGATCTGCAGGGAAGAGTAAGATGAATTAACCGTTTCATGTTAGTTACAAAAATAAATGTGTTTTTAGTATGCTTTTCTTCTCCCTAAGGTGCCCCCACTTAGAACAGCCAGACCTTGGTCTGCTCAGAAGGAGTGGATGGATGGATGGATGGATGGATGCAGCATTTATAATGCGCCTGTACACAAGTGTTTCTTGGCGCGACAATACAAGGAGGGGGGGAAACAAAGGGAGGACAAAATAACGATCTTACTAGGCATTCTGTCGTTCAGGTCGTTCATGTCGTGCAAGTGCGGAGAAGAGGAAGTGCCGGAGGAAGGTGGAAGGGCAGTTAACGGTGCGTGCGCAGATGAAATATTTTTGTGTTGTAGTGGACCAACAGGTGTCCACAACATGGCGTGAGGGCACAGAATGGAATGTGTTTGCTTCATGTTTGCATTGGGGTTCAAGGTTGTTTTGGAATAATTATAGGGTAGAGATCAAGTGGTGTTGAGAGTATGCGTGGCTTGAGCGCATGCTCTGGCAATCCTGGCAGATATGTAGGCTTAAAGCTGCAATGCTTTTTTTGTGGTACGGCAGATGAGTTCCTGAATAGTGATTCTGGGGCTGCCGAGCTGATTCAAGTAGTTGGCCTACATAGTTAAAACATATTTTTACTTAGCTAAAAATACCCCCACTGGGAATGGGACTTACTTTTTACTCCCCCAAAAAGTAATTTTACTCCCATCTTTAAAAAACTGGGTGTATTGTGTTGTATTCATCATTTATGTAGCACCCTTTTCCCATTTGTATTGCCTCAATACGCTTTGTGGTTGGAATGCCATCAGTGACTGTAGTCCATGTGTGGGAGATTCTAAGAGTTTAATGACACGTGTGAATTTTTCCAGGTTAGGACTTTGGTGGGCTGGCTAGGCTTCCGTAAGCAGCCCATAGATCAGGCACGTGGGCGGATGCAGTTGGTGGTTTAGGATAGAGTGCTAGTGCCAGAGACTCGCTGTGCCCAGTTAGACATCCTTTTTCGTAAGTTGTCTCTGTATATTAATGGCAGAGGTGTTGAGGTACGTCAAGGGTTTCGGTGTGGATGGCTATGAGAGCTGCTAGACCAGAATAGCATAGCCCTAGCTGCATTCTAGAGTGCATGCATGCATGCATGCATGGGTGGCGTGCCTGCAGCATGTGTCCAGATGGGGTGCTAGCTATACATAGCGCAAACTTGAATGAAGTTAATCTTTTAATGTCGTTTTTCTAGGTCCAGCGCGATTGGCTGGTCTTGCCAGTTGTGGTCTTCTCCAGATTGAGTCTGAGCAGTGGGAGAGGGGTCCTGAGGGACTGAGGGGGGGGGGGGGTTGATGTGCGATTGTCTGTGGCAGAAGTGCTTTGGAGGGAGGGAGAAAATGTGTCATGGTGTGCCGCTGTCAACACTGCCGGCATCCATGAAGGTTTGGGTGGATAGGTGTGTTGGGTTTGGGCCAGTGTTTCTGTGCATGTATCGCCGGTATAGAGTACCAGAGGGTTTTCTGAGGAGGAAGGGAATCGCCAGGTTGTTATGGCCTTTCTGAATGGAAAGTGATTGTCAATGTTGTGGATGTGCTGGGGCAGAGAGTTCCAGATCAGCGCTTGACCGAGAATGAGGATTCGCCCAGTCTGGTGGAGTTGTGATGTGGGACAACTAAGAGTAATGATATGCCAGATCTGAGTGTCACTGAGGGGTAGTAGCGAGTGACTTTGTCTTGGAGGAAATCCAGGCCGGTGTTGTGGGTTGCCTGGTGGGTGATGCCGATGGTTTTAAATGTAGTGCGTTGACCAATAGGGAGCCAATGGAGGACTTGGTGTAGGGCTGATGTGTTCTTTGGGAGGTAGGCTAATGAGTAGACAAGCCACAGTGTTTTGGATTTTTGCAGTTTCCTTCGCTGAAATGCTGGTGCGCCTATGTAAAGGCAATTTGCATAGTCTAAGCGGGGGAGGATGACGGTGATGACGGCAGAGAAATGGTGAGGATGGGTGAGGTATGGGAAGATCCGCCGGAGGGTGTATAGATGCAATAAACCGGTTCTAGTTACACAGTTGATGTGTTGGGATAGGGATAAATCCATGTCCAGTATGCATCCCAGGTTTTTCAGTGAGGTGGTGGTTGCCGGGGGGAGGGGGAGGCACCCAGGGATTCAATCCAGGGAAGAAGTTTGGGAAGCAGCACTGTTATCCCGCAGACTAGGATTTCTGTTTTCCTAGGATTGAGGGCGAGGGGGTTGGTCGTCATCCAGTAGTCCATATCCGAGAGACATGATGACCGATCTGGACGGCTGGAGCATGGTGATTTGGGGATATTAAGGATGATCTCAGTGTCGTATGCCTAGTTGTAGCAGGTGAGATTGTGGGAGCGGACGAGTGCGGGGAGTGGGCTCAGAGGACGGGAGATTGGGATGCTCCTTGAGGGGACCCCTTTTGGTACTGGTTGTGAAGTGGAGGTGAAAGGGTGGAGGAGCATGATTTGTGAGCGATTGGAGATGAAAGAGGAGATCCACATGAGGGCACGGTCTTTGGTTCCTAAAGAGTGTAGCCTCTCTAAAAGAATGGTTTGGTCGATGATATTGAAGGCAGCAGAGAGGGCAAGGAGAAGGAATACCGCTCAACCTTCTGCATCAGCTGTTTTATTTAGGTCCTCCCAGAAAGACATTAGGGAACACTCTGTTCCTCAGAGCGGTCTGAAACCAGATTGTGCAGGGTCTAGGACAGTGGTCTTCAAACCTTTTTGGGCTGGGCCCCCCTGAGCAAATTTTGGGCTGGCCGGGACCCCCCAAAAATGCCAAATGGACAGTATGTATTGCGTGCCGTCACCACACCCTACTTCCAGTATAGTCGCTGGGCTCCCTAATCCCACTCCTACCTAGTACCTGGGCTCTCCCCACCCCATCACACACCCTGGGCTCTCCCCACCACTATCCCACAGTTTCCGCCCATCCTGTTCCCACCACTGTCCCTGGGCTCAGCCCATCCCGTTCCCAACACAGGCCGAGGGCCAGTGGCGGCGGTGAATTTTTTTAAGTGGAGGGCAATAACGCTTTCCCCCAAAAATGCCATAGCGACCGAGCGCAGTGAGGGAGCCCGCACCAATCAAAGAGGGTTCAGGGGGTTTCCCCACTGTGATTCTCTTTTTTTTCATATTTTTTTTATGAGTTAAAATGTTGCATTGTAGAGCATCCTGTAAAAAAATGGGTAAATAGCCAAACAGTTTGCAATTGGTGCTGAGGGGCCCAGGGGGCAGGCATGACATTTTCTTTTTTTTTATGGACATCTATGATAGATGTCCAGTAAAAAGATACCATCCACGTCCCCTGGGCCCCACTGGGCCTAACACAATCAACATGATTGTGTTTTGTGCTAGGGTGCCAAGGGGGAAAGCATGGTATTTTTTGACTGGACATCTATGATAGAAATCCAGTAAAAAAAATACCATCCCTGTCCCCTGGGCTCCACAGCGCCTCAGGAGAGCTGATTTTGGCAGGTGGGCAGGGGGATTGTGCAACCAGGCATTTATGCTTTTTAAAAATGCCTTTGTTGGACAACCCTCCTCCCCCCCCACCCCCCCTCTATCCACCACTTGACAAAATCAGCTCAACGGACCAAAACTAACACACACACACACACACACGTCTATCATTCACACACACATCCATCACCATACACTCACAACACAAGCATGCACGCATCCATACACGTTTAAATAAAGAAAAAATGCACATAAACGTACCTTCTGCATTGGCCTGCGTGTGGGTGTTGAAACGCCCTGCTCCAGGCTGCTCTGTCCGTATGTGCGAGGAGGCGCAGGAGCTCCCCCTCACACATAGACATGCAGTACCTCAGCCAGCATTTCTAATGAGCTATGCAATGCTGGCGAAGCAAATGCCGCAGCACTTGCATTGCTCAGTGAGCATGTGCGACTGGGGAACTAAACTGAACTGTCAAAAGGAAATAGTGTTTCCCTTTGACAGTTCAGCCAGCCCAGGAGCACTCCCTCAGCTGGAGAAAGCAGCTGAAGGAGTGCTCATTGTTTCACTGGGCTTGCTCCTTAGCACCTCCATAATGGGCGAGGGGGGCCATTGGGTGGGCGCCCCCTCGCCATTATGGATGAGCCGCCTGGCTCGGCCTGGCATATAGGACAATGGGGCAATGCCTGTACCAAAAAATGCAAAATGCTTGTGTGGGCCAGTCAAAATGGGCCACCTTTTTGGCCAATGTGGGCCAGTTTGATGAGTTACTTCACTATGCAGTTTGTAATTTTGACCATTTGTTACTGAATAAATATTCTTTAAATATCACAATTTACTTACATTTTAACACAAAGCACCCCCTTGTGTACTATTCCAACACTCTGACTAAAGGAATGCATATCCATTTACAACTGCGTGCCACTTTTTCATTGGTGCCTGAGACGGTTTCATGCTTCAGCCCGACCACATGAGCTGTCCCTTCCCTCCCATTTCTTTCAATCTAAAAAAAAAAAGTGTATATTTCTTTTTTACATTTCATGCTGGGCTCTCATGGCCCCCCGGGTATGCGGCCGCGGGCCCCACAGTTTGAATACTGCTGGTCTAGGAGGTTGTTGGCTTCAGTGAAGTGGCTTAGCTGCTTGTATGCTGTGCGGTCCATGCGTTTGGCCATGAAGCGGGTGTTTGCGATGGGCCAGTAGTTCTGCGGCAGCAGTGGTGGTTTTTAAGGCTTCCGGGAAAGTTCCTGATGTTGGGGAGTGGTTGATGATTGAGCATGCAATACTGCATGCACAGGTTGAGGCTAGGATGCTTTTGAGGAGGGTGGGCGGCAGGGCTCCTTGGGGGTGGAGGGGGCGGGGGGGGGAGTGAGACTCAAAACTTTACATCGGCACTTCAACAAAAAAAAGTGTGAATATTTTTCTTTTTTTATTATTGCCCATCTTTTTGGCCAATAATAATTTTTGGGCGAACCATTCCTTTAAGTCTTATCCAGAAGGCTGTGCTTGGCAAGAGGTTACAGCTTTGTAAAGTTATCATCTAATTTGGTGGTAGTGTTCACTGCTTCAGTGAACCTTTGTTGCCACACAAACGCATAATTGCCACCTAGTCTCGTCAAATCGGTTGATATAAGAGTGGTACGAGAACTCTATGCTTTGAAGGTTCATTGCTGAGCTTTGTGTGTAACATTCAGGCAAACCTTCATGCACTGAAGTTCAATAAATGGATCCTCTGAATACAGTTAAGCTATTGCTGAAGCAACTTTATTTGGATTGTTACATCCCTGGATCAGGGTGCAAAGGGTTACTAGCCAGCCGTGAAAGGTAGCTTGCCACCTTAATTCTCTACATATAATATAGATTGACTTGGCAACAGTCAATTATCGCTAGCCAATGGCAAATGTACGTTTTGCTCTCTGGATGGACCACATTTTCTTTACCTGAAGCATGTGCCTCTCAAAATAAATTGATTGTAGCCAAGCCATTTCCAAAATTGTGGGAAGTGTTTTTCCAAGACATTCTAGGAACACTCCAAACATGCTTCCTTCAATGGAGAAATGTGCCAAACACGTTGGACAGGACATCCAATAGAATTGTTTTGATCATACTTTAACCCTGTTCTGGAGTAATCTGGATATAAAACTTGAACTCGCATCTATGCATTTGCTAATATTGGACTCTTGTGTAAGAAAGTGTGCTTTGTGTGTGTATAGAATTGAAGTGGCAAGTGTGTGTGGCGTTTTTAGTTTTTTTAAAAAAATTTTTTTTTTTAGCTTGCATCTTGAATGTTTGCGCCCCTGTAGTAATCTGTTTTATTAGCTAAAAGCCCCATCCAATCTCCCACTCCCTAAATTGGTGTGCATTATATTGAATCTATTGTTAATGCTGCTTTAATTAAATTAAAGTTCACTTGCTTTATTTCATCTAAAATGTCTTTGCTAGAGAATGTATTAAAATTGCATTTAATAAGTTACTTTCAGAACCATGTCAAACATTTCCTGGATGTGTTTTGAGCCTAGATTTGTTAATGGTGCACCCCAGTATTTCCCCATTCCTCTGGAACCATGGTGTGTAAATAATTGCAGACCAATAGATGCCTCTGCTCTTAGATTGTTGTATTTACAGAAGTTAACCTATTTGTATGTTCTTGTCTTTCAGAATGAGCTGCTGAAGAATGAATTATTCGGAGATCAGTAATAAAGCGTTGCTACACCACTCACCATTTCATCTCTGGCTGGTAATTTGAATGGGGCTTTTACTATCCTGCCAGCTGCTCTCTCTACACACATGCTGAATTGTTCTCATTCTCCGGATTGCATCTCTGGAACGCAGGCCTGCAGCTTCCATAACCTTCATCGGACGAAAGGAGCCCACAAAGATAGCTGTGCACTGGGCTTCACACGACTGCCCCCTAGCGTCCATTGTGCTGGCTGACCCTGCACCATGGAGCACAACATGGATTACTGGTTAGCACAAGTACAGCAGAAGGATTTGGGGAAACGGCTTCAAGTGGGCCAGGAGATGATTGAGTACATCTTGGACAAGCAGAAGTCCTTTGATCTCGAACATGACCAGACTGCATTGGACAAGATGGTGGATGGCCTTGCCACCGGTTGGGTCAATGCCAGCAATTATAAGGTAAGATTAGTTTATGTAAATACGAAACCAAACCAGGCCTGTTTATTTTTCGAACATTGTGCTCTACTAGTATACAGCAGACATGTTTTGAATTGTATAGATATTATACGCAGTATGTGGTGCAAATGTAGAGTGGGCTGGAATTGGGGAGCAGTGGGAGTTCCGCGGTTACCAGCTCCAGAAGTTGCTTTACCAATGTGAATATTTAATCTTCGTTAGAAACCTTTCTAGTCTTTAAAATCCCACTTCAAATTATTGTTTGCTGACCATAGTCTTCTGCATACATGCAACTCTGTCCACTTGTCCTTGCGTCTCTAAAGGCAGGGAGCATTGAAAGGCCACCTGCCTGCAGCTTTGTTTCAAGTTTACTTCTCTTGTCGTAATCGGTACGAAAGTCTGTTGTATGATGCTCTGGAGTATAGCTGTTGGTTGCCATGCATTTTTGTTTAAGGCACACCCTTCCCATAAATCCTTTAAAACTGTTAATGCACTTTTAAAGAAGGCATTGTGTGATTAGGTGTGTGCAAATGCCACAATATTGTTTGGATCTGGGTCATCCTGTTCCAGCTTGTTGCATCCTTCTACCACATGTCAGTCACTGCTTTATCCTTCACCTGTGTGGTCATTCTTTCTCTATCACATTCTGGGCGGGAGAGAACTGCACCATTCTCTACCTTCTTCATGGTTGTCCCTTTTCCGGGGGGCCTCCTTCCCCATGCACGGATAGCAGTGTCCCCTCTGTGCTGGCCTCATGCTCGTTGTAGTGTGAATGCTGCAAGCACCATGTTTTCCAGGACCTGCAACAACCTCTACTCCATCATAACTCCTCAAGGCAAACTAGCTCTTCAAGCTTTTGCTCTATATTCTCCACTCAACTCTTGGTTTCTAGCCTGCTTGGCTACCACCTACTTATACAGTGGATATTGTGCTGTGCAGGACTGAATGTTCACTCGCCGATGACGAGTGATGATTTACTCTTGGGGAGTAAAAAATTGTGTGCTCTGTGCATGTGGAGAAATGAGGGGGGGAGACAAGTGACTTTTCATGCCAGCTATGGGACCTCTCCTAAGTGTCTTAGCTTAGCTTGATATGAACACAAACTTGGTGTCTCTTGATGGGCTGCTTAATAGACAACTGTTTATACATGCTTCAGCCTGTGTAGCCTAGGAGGCACTTACTTTCTGCTGGTACACTGCCCTCGACTCACTCCAGCCGGCTCTCTGGCTCCTCTCCACATGGGACACCTATGGCTATTGCATTTTAACTTCATTGCAGTAATCTGTGCTAAAGCTAGAATTCCCTTTTCTTCTCTGTATTTGTATATTAGCAAGTTAACCTAAGGTCTACTATTTAAGGATTGCAAAAACGGTTAAGGCATTTGCTAACCTGTTACAAGTTTGGTATGTAGTGGAGCCACATATGCTAGCTGTAAATCGGATGCTTTTGGTTTACTCGCTGCTTCTTACTGATTGTTCTAGCCCACTTTGCGTTTTATTCAGATACAAAGGTTTGAGGTTCATTGGCGATGAGGTATGTGGTCGCAGGTGTTGGGGCCCACCATGTGCTGATGGGTCACTGTTAATCTCCCTTTTCTCAGGATTCGAAGAGGATACGCTAGTGACATTGCAGCAGAATTTACTATGGAGGAAGTAAAATTTCTGGCCTTAGTAGTTTTAAGAACTTCTCATTGATGTTTAGCACGAAAATGGGGCATCTTTTTTGTCTTGTCTTTTCTTGTTATCGATAGACCTTGTACAGAGTTGGTGTTGAAATATCTGCTTTTTAAAACGTATAAGCAATTACAGTGGGGCCCAAAAACATCCGTTTGGATTTTTTTTTTTCTTCTTGCTGCTGGAATTTAATTCATTAGGGTACCTTGGATTTTCCTCTCTGAATGCTCGTGCCCATCTGCGGTGTAAAGTGCACATAGAAAAATACTCCATGGCAATGATTCGCATGCATCCGTTTTGCAAAAGCGTTTTTGAGACTAAAACCATAAAATTGCTGCACCTCAAAAGAAACGATAGGGTTATGCACGATTAACTTGATTTCGAATCTCAACAGGTACGCTTTCTCTCGTGTCTCATGTGCAGGGTTTTGACCCATGCTGAATCAATAGACTGGATAGACATGGGGATTAAGCCGTCGCTGCCCATTATCCTATCCCGGAATAAAAATAAATCAATAGACAGGGTAGATGTGGGGTTGAGCTGTCGCCGCCCACATCCACGCCAGTATCTAGGAGAACCGCGCAGTTGCGCACACCATGATGGTCACCCAAGGTGCCACCCATTTTTGCCTATGTTGTGAGCACAGAAGGGCACAGAGCCTAAAACCATTGTAAAAGGGGCAATGCTGATGGCCAAAAGCAACCCATAACTGTTGGGAATTCGTTTTCTTCAGGTCAAACATGGCTAATTTATGGGCACAACATTATTTTACTGCAGAACTACACCAATGCCATTTGTTGAACCTGGACAATATACTTCCATGTAATATCTCTTGTTTGAAATGCTTGAATTCAAGACTGATCCAAAAAAAAAATGCACGCAGTACCCGCTTTTGACTGAGGGCGGCGCTAGCGGTCTAAACTCTGACAGGGAAACTGCATGTCAGGAGTTGCAGGAGAGGCCTTTACACCAAAGGCTGGGAGTTAATTAAAATCTTAACCACATGCTGTTCCCAGAAGACAATCTGATTTAATTAACAGGCCAAAAGGCTGGGAAACCTGTCACCTCCAGAGATTCACACCAGGAGTTAGAATCTCACATGACCTCTTGATTGATAGAAGGCAGACTGGCTGGCAGCCTCCTGGAGACCACACAATAGGCTCTTGCACTTGAATAGAATATGCTGATGTTGACTGTTGACTGTACACAAAGAGCTCCCAGCAGAAGACACATGTGATCACTGACCCACCCAAGTCTTGGAGGCGGACTCCAACACTCTGAGAACTGAATTGAAAGCAAAATATATATTTTACAGAAACACTGATAACTTATTGGGACTAAATGACAGGAATGCACAACTTTGAGTTCCTTAAAATGGAAACTTTGCCTACAATTCAAGCCCAAACTCCAATTTGTGTGATGTTCTGGGGCAAAACCCCGCCATTTATTGATACTACAGACTCTGTGTTTAAGCTAGAGACATGGGAATTTACTGGAGTATGTATGGACAGGCCGTGTATATGTGTATAATTTTTAAGAAAAATCCGATGTTGCAAAACCCACTAAAAAGCACAAAATGTTGCAATTTCTGAATGCAAGCCCCGAGGAAGAGCAGAGTTTGAACAGAGTATGCCTCATGTGATATGTGATGGGTGCATGTAATTTTAAACAAATGTGTACCTGTGCAAATATGTATTTGGGTCAAATATAGATTTGTGTGCAATTTGACAGGGGAGTATCCTTTCTGCAGACCATAAAACTGCATCACCATGACACACATTTCCTTCCCCCAATCAAAGCAGTGCGGAAAGCTTGACCAATGCAATGGGCAGTTGAGAGAGGGGCTGGCTAGTGATGCTGCACACACACCCACTTTCAAAAGACATAAAAAGAGCCACTGGAAGCTAGAGAGGACATTCAGATCCAGTTGCTGCAACGCGCTCTGCCGGACCACACAACATCCAGAAGATACCAGATCCAACACTTAGACTTTAAAACTCCAAAGAACTTGATTCAGAACTCAAAGCAAGGACCTAAACCCACAAACTGAGAACTCTTCTCAGCAGGCCTCAGCATCCAGCAAACCTAACAGCGGTAGCAGCATCCATGAGCTGTGCAGATCAGCGCTGTGTCCAGAGAAAGCTGTGCAGAAAGATCCAGGAGCTGTGCACAGACGCTGTACCCAGAGATCCAGGAGCCGGGCCAGGAGCAGTGTCGGACCAGACCAGCAGAGCTGACCCAGATCACTGTGAAGTGCCGAGACCAAAACCGGAGTCAGTCCAAAACCTGACCAGATCCGTGGCGAGGCCTATTTCAAAAATATATTGTGAGTACCTAGCAGAACTGTGCAGAACCAATCTCTTAGTTAAAATAACATAATCCAAACAATGTTAATCTAACCAGAACTGCCTCCTAGAAGTTGTCACTTGTTATTTTGTAAAGCTGCACCACTGTCATTTGTCAATTCTGCAGCTGCAAAGCTGTCACCTGTCATTTTGAGTTTATTTCAAATCCGAAAAACAACCTTCACAAAATCGTTCATAACTCCGTAACCGTTTGGGCTACGAACTTGGTTTAACTTTCCTCTGAAAGCTTAGAATCTAAGCTCTCCAACAAGCCTAGAACCGACTTCCTACTCCTTATACTTTCTCCGCAATCACGATTCACGCATTCGTGAATTTTGCCGCGATTTGCGATTTGGCCCGATTTCTTTACTTGTAAAAAGATAGCTGCTTTTGCCTGAACTGCTAAATTTCGTTTGCCTCTTAAGAACCATCCCTGAATCATTGCTAGAGTGAGCCTGAACTAATATTAACTAGATACCACTCACCCTGAACCTCCTAAAGGGAATTAAAAGCATTTTCAGCATATTTCTCACTGCATTGTCACCATATTCAAAGCATTTTGCCTGTGTTTCAAAACTCCTATCTGTTGTATAAGCTGCTGGGGGGGGAATTGAACTGAATTATATTTGATTGCATTCCCAAGAACTGTGTGCTCTCATCTTCATCTCCTTACATTGCATAAAGGGGGGGTGAATTGTCCAAGAAAGTGATTACATTGTATTTTGCTGAAATCCTATCAAGTTATTTTCTGTACTGCATTTTCTTCAACATTGCATCCATCTGAACTTATATAAAGCATTCTCTACCACCTTATTATTCTATTCCTATTCACAAGTGTGCTACCTCATCCTTATACTACTCCTGGGTAACCAAATCAGTTTACTAGTAGGACATTATTCACTGTTGATCACTGCTCCTGTTTTAAGTGTGATATTAATTATTAATTGATCATAAAAGTGTGATATATATATATTTTGTTTAATTTTTCTCAAATAAACCTTTTAAACTTGCAAAACAGAACTACTTCTTGGCTCAGTGGGGTCAGGGGGATTCTAAGAGAGGGGTGTTATATAGGGGTAGTCGTCCAGATTTCATGAACTGGACATAAAGATATATCAATAAGGGTTTCCATTCCGTACCCCAGACTAGGCATTGACTTAGCTGTAGTATTTAATTGGATCTTCTTAAACTCATCACAGGCCCTTGACAGCCTTGCCTTTCAAAGAATAGGAGAGCATGAGCGTTTCTATTGATATTTTCCTTAAGAGTTCTGAAAAGGTGAACAGAGTGGATACACAATTGATGTAAATGGTTGCCTCCACCTATTTATGAGCCATTGACTTTTGCGAACTTTCATTTGCTACTAAGTTTTGACTGACCTATCTGGCTGAAATGTACCGAACCAAATGCCCCCGCACTGGCCCCCATACATAGGAATATTTGGGGCAAATTCGTTCAGTAGCTCCAAACTTATTAAGCATTGAAAAGAATAAAGCTGTTTTTGGACTAGGCCTACTAATTTTCTCAAAGGCAGATAGTATTTGTAAGATGTATTAAATAACCTGCAAAAAGTACCCCTACTCCGCACGGGTTCTATAGATTGACATGATAACACTGATCAGTTGTTGAAAATCAATGGTCCTGTAGGTTGCTGTCCCGAGTCGATTATCGCTTGATATGCGTTGCACTCTGCACTGATAATGGAGTGTGTGGCTGGCTGACTTACCCCAGAGCAGACGTGGAGGGGATGCGAGTGTTGGCGTGCTGCAGCATACTGCTGTGCACTCTCCCGACCTGTCTGTTCATCCCGGCGCGGTGCAGTGTGTTGCAGTGCAAATATCTTAGAAACTGTGCGTCCTAGTGCCTTGAAATGTGGTTTTCAAGATCCAATAGGGACCTTGAGTTGTGTTCCTCGCGTTGAGATGCTTGAAATAGCTTTGTCCGGTCCTTCTATGACCACATTGATGTGTCGCCGATTTGAGGCAGTCGTTGCATGTATGAAGAAGCTGAAATCCTGGGAAAGGGGGGGGGTCCCCTTGCTATTGGGTGAGCCCTACCTAAATGAATAACTAAGATGTTTGTTAGTCGTGAATGTCCAAAAAGAAAGAATACGTCCGTTGTACAAAAAAACAAAACTAACTGACCCTACCGCTAACTTAACGAAGGTCATGAGAAGGACGCAATTTTCCGGATCAGGGTTTCACCCACTTGGCTTCTTAAGTTCTTTCTCAATATGTAATTTTCGATTAGTCATTTGTGATTTCCTCTGAAGCGCGTATGTGAGTCTGAATTGGACTGTCCTCGTTCTGAAGAGCTGTCTCCTTGTCTTATTTATGTCCTTGTCAGGATTGCTTATTATTCTCTTCCTTTCTTTAAGGCAGTCCAAGTTTTTTACTTCCAAGTCTCTCTCTTTGAAGACCGGCTTCTCTTGGTTCTCTTGGTACTCTATTTCTATTGATCTCCATCTCAGGTATGTTTACTATTCTTTCTTTCTTTAGAACAGTTCAAGCTTCTGATCTTTCCCAGCTTTTCTTATTCTCTCGGACGAGTTTCTCCCACTAGTGCAGTTATATCTACATCACTCTCTGGTATGTTTAGTATTCCTTTCCTTTCATTAAAGCAGCTCAAATTCCTTGACTTTGTTTCGAAGCTTTTCTCATTTCTACTGGGATGAGTTTTTAGCAACAGCTGAGTCCTGTGTGGTGTCCCGTTGCTGCTGTGTTCCCCATTACCATATGTGCAGCTGGGGAACGTTCATGGGTGTACAGTGGGCCTAGGACCTCCTTTTGGTTCTGTGTCGCGTTTTTCTTGCTCTCGTCTGCATCCTAGCCGTGTGATTCTCTCTCTCCTTCCCCTGGCTTCTTTGTAACTTACCGGGAAGCCAAGCTTCTTGCTCTGGCTTCCCCCTGGTGGTGTCGGTGTAGTTGTATGGGCGGTCTGCCCACCCTGACGATTTTGTGGTCATGCCACCATTCTACCTTAGACTCCGGTCGCGTCTCCCTTCACCTTCTTTCGCACTCCTTATTTCCAGCGTCTGCTCTGCTGTATTCAGACACCTTTTGGATTTAGTTGTCAGTGGCTCTGCCTCCTACTGGTGTTGTGCTACGAGGGGACCTCTCCTGCTTCAGTCTGCGTTCTGCTCCCGCCATCGTCTGACAGGTGCCATTCTTTTAACTTGCTCGTTGTAGTGGATTGGTAATTTCCATTTAAAGAGAACTTCGCTTTCTTCCAGATAACAGTACATTTTAACTTTCTCTTTAGTTCTTTTTTTTTTTTTCTTTTTTTTGTGTGCATGGAAGTATTTGACAGGTTTGATAGTCCCATGTATGCTATCCGCTGAATTTGGTTTGGAAGCTTCTCACATGAACGGGAGTCTTCCTCCCTTAAGGGGGAGTCTCTCCCAGTGAGGTCCCACTTGTCTCGACCCCCCCCCCCCCCCGGCGAGGGTGTTGCAGAGCTGGCTCACCTCCCTAGCTAGCCTCAATTAGTCACAATTCTTCCACCCACAGCTACACCACTCCATTTATTTCCTCCTTAGCCTGTCTGGATACCCAGGGTTGTGGGCACAATACACTCATTTAAGACCAGCCTCTGTGCTTGGACTCCTATGATGGTGATTTGGTTCAGTTGAAATAATTTGTAGCCGAACATGCAGGGAAATGCCTGGAAGGGACAACCTCCAGAAGCAAGATGTAGTGTGGTGCGGGCTTCAAGCTTCCCTTTCAAGCGCGTCGTTTATTACTGGCTGTAATGAATGATTAAATGTATCAAGGCATACATTAGTCTTGCAAAATGGATTAGTTGAGACTGCTAAATAAAAATATTTTGATTAGCAATTTAGCGTATATGATTAGCAAATTTGTATATCCTTACTTAGAATCGGGGCCAATGCAAGACATACTCGCCCTGTACGGCAGCAGAGGGCCTAGGAACCTCCATGGCTTGTATTGCCACTGATGCTATATTGAGGATGCCTTTTGTTGGACAAGTGACCGGACACGACTACCCTTGCAAATTCAACATTGCTTCGCACTAGTGCCTAGCAAATAGTCCACACACACACTTGTGACTGGCAGAGCATTTAAATATCAAGCTGCTTATTAGTGGTGGATCATTGGTGAACCATTGTTTCTGACAAGTGTTCACTTTCCCTTCACATGATATGCAGTAGCAGGCATGAGGCTGTCAAACATCACTACAAGAAGGTGACCTTATCATACAATACCTTTTTAATGTGAAAGTCTTAAACGTACAGTTCCCAAGCTCATAGGATGTTTTTTAGCTTCACATTACTTTGCGTTGTACAAGAATCAGTAAATAAAGCTACAACCACATTATTTTTTCTCACATGGATTTATATATTTTTCCGCTTGGATGATGATGATTGTAAGTTTCAAAACATCTCTACAAAATAGAGTATTCTTTAAAACCAAACGGCTATCTCTACCAACTAATGCTGGACAGATATTTGGTTATAGTCCTTATGTTGCAGACTGGTCTCAAATCCTGGCTTCACAATTAACTAGAGTGTGTGATCCTTGGCAAATCATTTTATCGCACTGTGTATGATCTGTCAGAATTAGAACTGCCCACAAGCCATTCGGTTTACATGTGTACGCTACACACAAAAAACTCACTCGAGGTGCTGCTTCATATATAATGAGAATGCCACTTGTTAATCTGCACATCAAAGTTCTTTATCTCTTGGCTCACTTATAAAAATGTTTTGTAATGTAATTTACCATCATCACATTGAGTATCCAAGGCTACATATGAGCTCATTTTCTGTGGCATTGCTTCCAGCAATGCCAATACATATGCTTCATGTATTCCAAATTATAAAAATAAAATTATAGCACAGCCACGCAAATTATAAACCTGGCAACTTTCACGTTTGTCATGCAAGTTGAAGGTCAGCATGCAGAAGAGCCTCCAAAGAAGCGATCAAGGGAGATGCGCAAGAGAAAGTCATAGTGACTGGTGGATACATGAGGGAAAAATGAACTAAAAAAAGTGGGTGGACCATCAATAAAAGGTACAAAAGTGAGCAAAAAATAATGAAATAGAAACAGGCTTGGGAACAGAGATGGAAGAAATGACAGATCAGAGAGAAGGGCTAACTCGTTTAGGACCATCCTGACTCCCTCCCAATATTTACAGTGGAAGACAGTCCAGCTCCCGCACAGTCGCCCTTATCTGCAGTTTACATCAGCCAAAGTGCTCATTAAAAGTACTCATTTGGGTCAGCCTGCTGCATGGATCTCTGCTTTGCTTCCCTTTTGTATAGGCCCTGTACTGTCCTGGAGATTGGTGCAAAGAATAATAAACAGGCTCATCTTCTCTGAAATTACATTGCAGTTAGCGCAACTTGCTTTATAAAATGAAAAGCAATTAAAGGGATGGTCTAGTAAAAAATTTTATTTAAAAAATAGATAGGCCACATAAAAAAAAATGCTAGTATTCTCAGTTTTAAAACTTCCTATGTAAAATTTTGAGCTATTCAAGCTCAAAATTCGAAAAAGCAAGCACAGGGGCGCAGCCATTTTGTGAAATGGAGGCCCTCCTGTGCTGGCTTTTGCTTTTGCGGCACTAATGAAGGAAAAGCCAGCCAGCTGTAGTAAACAAAGGCTACCGCTGGGTGGCTTTCCCTTCATTAGTGCTGTAGGCGGAGGACCGGGACCGGAGACCAGAGCAGGAAAGCTGCAGCTGAATCTTGGTAAGTGCTATTTATTTTTTTTACAAAAAATAAGCACTAGCTGCGGTTTTTTTTCTAAGTTTTCCGGGCTGGAGGAGCCCGGAAAACTTAGAAATAAAACCGCAGCGTTAAAAACGTATTTATGTTTGCGGTTGCTTTTGAAGCGACCGCAAACATAAATGCAACGTTATTGTGTTGGAAAACGCTGCGGTTTTTCTTTCCAAGTTTCTCAGGCTCCTCCGGCTCGGAGGAGCCTGAGAAACTTGGAAAGAAAAACCGCAGCGTTTTCCAACACAACCGCATGTGTTTCTGCCTGCTGTGGCTATCACTTTGGGTCTCCGGTGCTCCCAGGGGAGCACCGGAGACCCAAAGTGAAAGCCACAGCAGGCAGAAACACACGCGGTTATGTTTACATGCCGCGTAGTGTTTCTACCTGCAGCTGATTTCCCATTTGGGGCTCTCGGGCTCCCCATGGGGAGCCCGAGAGCCCCAAATGGGAAAGCAGATTCAGGCAGAAACAACGCGGTTGTTTTCCGCAATGCCGCGTTGTCTGCCTGAATCTGGTAAAGCAGATTCAGGCAGACACAACGCGGTTGTGTTGGAAAACGCTGCGGTTTTTCTTTCCAAGTTTCTCAGGCTCCTCCGAGCCGGAGGAGCCTGAGAAACTTGGAAAGAAAAACCGCAGCGTTTTCCAACACAATAACGTTGTATTTATGTTTGCAGTCGCTTCAAAAGTGACCGCAAACATAAATACGTTTTTAAAGCTGCGGTTTTATTTCCAAGTTTTCCGGGCTCCTCCAGCCCGGAAAACTTAGAAAAAAAACCGCAGCTAGTGATTATTTTTTGTAAAAAAAATAAATAGCACTTACCGAGATTCAGCTGCAGCTTTCCTGCTCTGGTCTCCGGTCCCCGTCCTCCGCCTACAGCACTAATGAAGGGACAGCCACCCAGCGGTAGCCTTTGTTTACTACAGCTGGCTGGCTTTTCCTTCATTAGTGCCGCAAAAGCCAGCACAGGAGGGCCTCCATTTCACAAAATGGCTGCGCCCCTGTGCTTGCTTTTTCGAATTTTGAGCTTGAATAGCTCAAAATTTTACATAGGAAGTTTTAAAACGGAGAATGCTAGTATTTATTTTTTTATGTGGCCTATCTATTTTTTAAAGAAATATTTTTTACTAGACCATCCCTTTAATCATTATTGTCTAGTAAATTGCTATGCGATAGCAGTTATTTTATGCCTTGATGTATAAATCGTTTTTTCAGAGTGAGGTCTGTATGCGTCTCCTTATGAGCGTCACAGGTAGAGGGCCATATTCTAAAAACACCAGTGTACAAAAGCTATTAAACTGTTAGCACCACAAGATTGTACTAATATGGTTCAAAAAGTGTTGCATTACTGCTCCTTCTTCGTGTGACTGCCTAGAGAGCCACGAAGTTCAGTAGTCTCGGGTTCCTTCTCAATTCTTTGGAAATGTTGCCTTTCATAAGTTCCTTCAGCATCTGGGGGGTGGGGGAGGGGTAACCTAGGCCCCATGGGCCATCTGGTTTGGTGTTATTTACCTGTTGGTAGTTTGTTGAACTATATGGTTGGAAGGGTATGAATATACTTGGTTTGGCTATCGGTCTGTCCATTTGGTAAAAATGGGGGGGGGGGGGCACTAGCCCATTTGTTGAACAAAACAAAGTGAAAGGAGGTGCATGGCCTTGGGTAGTCTCTAAATGGTTGTGAGGCAAAAATGGTTCTGGATATTGGGTTTTTATAATGCGCCTATACACAAGGTGTTTCAAGGCGTGACAAGAGGGAGGGGAACAGGGATGACTTAACAAACTGTCCTACTAGGCCTTGTGACATTCGGATCGTGCAAGTGCAGTAAACCAAGTGCAGGGGATTGGGGGTGGGGCAGAGTGCCAGGGGAGGCCTGGTGGATAGAGCCCAGGGAGTACAGAGTGCAGGGGCAGGAGGTACACTTGCTGAGTGTGAGGAAACGGGGCTGCAGGTCCAGCCAGGCTAGTGCAAGGGGAGGGAGCCCAGAAGGACAAGTGCAGGTTTGGGGGTCAGAGGGATCGTAGGAGACAAAGTGCAGGGGTAGACTGGTTGGGGAGGGCCTGGTGCCCTGTAAGAGTCTGAAAGAACCAGGCAAGAGGCAGAAGGGGAACATTAGTAGGGGGTGGTGAGAGAGGGGGGAGGGAAGAGAAAGGGGGGGTCTTGAGAAGCTTCTGGAACTTAAGGAGATCCGGCTCAAGTCCGCGAGGGGGAGGGAGGCCATTCCAGAGTGAGACACCTGGGAAGGATCGAGATCTACCCCAAGTCCCCCCCCCCCCCACACACTGCTTGGAGAAGTGTCTGATCTGTAAAGAGTTGGAGCTAGAAGAACAAAGTGATCTAGCATGGGGGTATCTAGGGAGAGAGATGGGTGTAGCAGTGTCCCAGGCCCCAGAAAGCCTTGTGGGTGATGCAGAGGCTCTTGACCTTGGTCCTTGCAGCAACCAGGGGCCAGCGGAGAGATTTTGGGGCTGGAGAGATGCGGCCCCTGGGCTTGGAAGGTTCTATTCTGGAGTTGTCCAGCCTGGAGAGCACCAGAGCTCTGGAGACAGAGTTTCTGGGGGAAGGTGAGGAAAGGGAGCATGCCTCCGATGAGGTATAGCTGAAAGTGGTCCCTAACGTACTCAAAAAAGAGACTCCAGGGAAAAGGCTGTACGAGTACCCCTGGTATTCTAACCTATATAAACACATCAACTCCTATGCCGGGAGATGAGAATTGCACTACTATTGTCAGTGTTCAGTTTTTTTAATTCCGTGAATCGAATTTTATACAAATATTCTATGTCAAAACCTGATTACTCTAACAATTCAATTATTGTGTACCCTAGTTTAAAAAGAAACTCGATCCTACCAGAATTACCTAAAAACATATACAAACACCCACTGTTTCAGACAATTCAGAAATGCTAACAGATTCGTGAGTAAGCCATGTGCCATTTCTTGGTTCATACACATTCATCCATAAAGTGCTCAATATCAGACAATGATTTAATACATCTCGTTTGTATTAAAAACAATTCTATGACATTAATACAAATCACAGCCTGCCCAACATGTTTTGTTCCTTTTTGGCATAAGAGTTAACCTCTGGAACTTCTTCAGGGGCTCATGTGTCTGCAAACATTAAGGTGCTTGCCAATCATATATTTTTACACATTCTCTAGAGTCTGTTTCATAGAATTCCACAACTCAACTTTGTTATTACAGGTTCACATAGTTCAGTGTATTTGGCGTCAATTCTTCGACTCGTGTATTTTATTACTTAGTTTATCCATCTGTAATTAAACCAAACACGTACCTTGTGTTACTGAGTCTTATGTAGGTATGACAGACAATTTTACATAATCGTCTCTCTATGCTAATTAATTATTGGCATGCTGCCAAACGCTACCAACATCCTTTCTTATTAAGGGCAATCTCTACAGCTTTGTAATTCAAGCACATGTCTACGTTTTTGACAAACTGACTATTCCACCTCTCAACTAGTTGCTGCATATCTCTACTAGATTACCTTTGCATGCAAAAATTATCCCTCTCCATGTTGTAGCTAATGGATTGTGATATTTGCATGCTGTATTTCGGACATATATCTTACATGGGCTTCTTCTCACGCTCCTCGTAGTCTACCTCAGGGGACTCTTAATTTGATTTTTGCAGCGTTCCATGTGCTGCAAATATACGTGAACATCGTAATATTTATAGTGAATGTTTTTGTTACTAGGTAAGTGAATTATAGATAGCGACAAAAAAGAGCGATATAACCTAGTGACATATAGTAATACACTATTGTTTGTTATTTTAATAATTCTTGTAGCTGAAAGGGGGCCTTCTTGGCAAGGTCCATGTGATGCGAGAAAGGGTGAAGATGAAACTGAGGTTGTTTTGCTTCATAGGAGTGTGAGGGTAAGGGACCCATGGAGGGGGGGTGGGCAGAGTGTAGGAGGGAAGGTGGGAGCTGGAGTCCCATTGAGAAGGGTCTCTGTCTTGCTGGCATTAAGGCAGAGATCGTTAGCATGCACCATGCCTGAATAGCAGGCAGTCAGGAATGAGAGGGGAAGAGGTGGCAGAGGACGGAAGTTTGAAGGAGACTTGCGTTTCATCCGCATAGCACTGGAAGTTAGGAGAGCAGTAGGAGATCAAATCGACTAGGGGGAGCAAGGCAGATGTTGAAAAGCCACGAGAGAACAGACCCCTGAGGGACACCACAGGTTCAGAGTGAGATGGAGGCGATAAAAGGGCCTAGTTGAACCTGGGAATGTCGTTCAGAGAGTAAGGATCGGCCAGGCCAGAGCCAGGTCCGGGATGCCAACGGCATCACAGAGCCGATTAACAAGGGTGGCATGATTGACCGTATCAAAGTCGGAGGAAAGGTCAAGAAGGATCAGAACGGAAGTGGAGTTGGAATTGAGATTAGAGAGCAAGTCTTCACGGGTGTTCAGGAGTGCAGTTTCCGTGTCTCTGGCAGCTCTGTAGCCCTACTGGTTGTCATGGAGACGACCAACAGATTGTGTGGGGGATAAGCTTGGAGATGGCCAGCTTCTCCAAGAGTTTGCCCAGGAAGGCGGTAATGGAGATAGAACAGTAGTTGGCCGGACAGGAAGGGTCAGCAGAAGACTAATTGAGAAGAGGGTGCACAAGGGAGTGCTTGAGGAGTGAATGATCCGATCCAGTGGCAAAGGAGGAATCGAAGAAATCTGGCATGGCTGGAGCAAGGGAGACAATGTTGTCCTTTATGATTCTGGAGGAGCAGGGGAAGCGCCTGTTTGGATGAGACTTGCATAGAGCAGACTTGTATAGAAACTTCAACGGTTGATATGGGAGAGAAAGAGGCGAGGGAAGGGACAAGGGAGGTGTGAGAGCGGGTGAGTGAGAAGGGTGTGGCATAGAGGGGAGAGAGGGAGGACAGGATGCCCTGAGTTTTAGTAATGAAGTGAGAGGCCAGAGAAGTGCAGAGGGCCAGGGAAGACGGAGGTGAAATGGGGACTGCAGTAGGATTGGCGAGTTCCTTGCAGATTTTGAAAAGTTCAGCCTTGTTTTTAGTGGCCTCCAGAGATGCGGGCTTGGATATAGGCCCTCTTCTTGGTACAGATGGAAAGTCTGTTGGCCCTAGAGCAGGGCGCAGGCCTGTTTGTCAGAGGATGTGCTTATAGCATGGCACTTCGGCTCAGCTGCTCTGCACTTGTGTTTCAGAGAGGCCAGGTTGCAGTTATACCTGGAGTTGCACTTGAGGCAGGTTTCATGCAGATCCTCGTGAAGTGACAAGAATGTCCAGTGTGTTGGAGATGGAGAGTTGAAGGTTAGTATGGGCTGTGTCGGAGTGAGAGTCTCTGGTAGGAGTAGGAGTAGGAGTAGGAGTAGGAGGGGGAGTGAAGGAGGCGGCAAAAGCCGCAACTGACACTCACTTCATAGGTCGAATGAGGTTCCTAGTGATTCCATCGACAGCCAAACCACCGACAACCATACCATTAACACAAGAAGCATCTAAAAAAAAAAATATTGAATGCATTTCAAAAATAAAAAATGTATGGGGGGGGTGAATGGGGTTCCTCCCAACCCCCTTTTTTGTAACCTTAAAAAAACATTTTTAGTAAACTAAACACTTTACCATTTTTAAAAAATGCATTCAATGGTTTTTTTTTATTTAATGCATTTTTTTCAATGGTATGGTCTGACGATGCTTTGGATTTGATGGAATGACCGGATACTGTTGAATGCTGGAGAAGGAGACTGGCAGTGCAGACAGGGGCTTAGCCCGGGGGCCAAGGAGGTCCAGGTGAGATGACAGGAGAGCATGATCAGGAGAGAGAAGTAGTGAGGGTTGAAGATGGGATGTCTGCAGAGATGAGGGCATCCAAGGTGTGTTCGGCTGAGTGTGTCGGACAGCAGGGAAGAATGCTGAGGGGGGGAAAAAGAGTCTGAGGTTGCTGAAGAGTCTAGAGACCGCATCAGGGGAGTCGAGGTGAATATTGAAGTCTCTGAGGAGAAGATTGGAGGTGGAGGCCAGAAATAAGTGAGGTCAACTCACTCTGAGAGGAAGAGGGAGAATTGGCCATAGGGTCTGCAGATAGTGGCCAGAGTCAGAGAGGACAGGAGAGACACCAAACCTGCCAACAAGGCATTCAAAATAGGAGTAGGCATGAGTGGGTATGATAGTAGCAGGGACCCACTCGGGGAAGATCTTGTAACCCTCGGGCAGGAGATTGTCAAAACTCGTGACTGAGCAGGCAGTGAACCACGTCTCGGTGAGAGTGAGGTCTTCAAGGATGTGGTAGATGTCAGCGGTGTATTTGACGGTAGAGCGAGAGATGATGGTAGTTAAGTGGAGCAGGTTGCCACGTTTGAAGGTCTTCCAAGGAGGGGTACAGGTTTGTGGTACACCCGTCAGAAGTGGCAAAGGGGCCAGAGGGGTGGCGGGAGAAGGGAGGAAGTTGATGCAAGACGGAAGACTCCTATCAAGAAGGTTGGGCTGAGAGCCCTGGCCTGTGACCGTGCCATTTAGGTAGACCTTAATGATGGTCGTAGAGGACAGGAAGGATGCTAAGAATACTTCCCAAACGGGTGTCGCCATTAATGGGAGAGGAAGATCAAGGGGAGAGTACTGCGATCATATGGGTAATCCAAAGGTCCGGCGAGGGAACGATAAAGAGGGTGTTGGTGAGAGTCTACCTGGAAGAAGCGTTGACATGGGTGTCAGCGATGGGCAGGCCTGGATTGGAGACGGGAGATCCCCATAAACTTTATCCTTCCAGAGTTCGACAGAGGGATAAGATGGGTGATAGAATAGCAGTTGGAGAAGATGGGAGAGATAGAGGGCACCATTGAGGGAGAGTGCGGAGAGGGAGAAACTGCAGTGCACGACACTGAACTACACCACACAGCTAAGCAACAATCTAGAATCTGTGTCTAGGAAAGGAAAAAAGCATAGGTTACATTATACAGCAGAAAAGCAACTTGCTTCTAGGTGTCTTATCAGGATGGAGAGAAATCCTAGATAGAGGTATAGAGGGAAAAGCCTAATTTTTAAGCACAACAGCAGTGTAAAACACACAGATTCGACTTTACTAGAAGAGGGAAAGCCCCAAATGGCTTACACAATTCACCTAGTGCCAGATCTGGATAACCTAAACTGTGACATGCAGCAGACTGCAAACTTAGCTAATGGGAGTAATAAGAGAGGAGGCGGCAGTTAAATAGGGAGCAATAATGGCTGTTTCCCCCAGGCTCCCTGCCTCCACCTTTCTTATCTTGTTGGTCTCTGCTGGTTGACGGCTGCGCTGCATAACCCTCTGGAGCTGCCCTGTGGGCCCAATCAACTGTAGGTGTGAGGCGGGAGGGAAGCAAGAAGAGGGTGGAGGGAGGCTGGGGAGGGGGGGCAATAATGCCATGGTGCGGCTATAAATGAAAAATAATCAGATAAGGGAATCTGTGTGGTGTGAAAGTTCCATGAAGATGTTTAAGAAATGTCAAGATATTGAATGGCATATTAATGTTTCACGCATTCAATCTCGAAATAGGTTTGACTGAACATATTCCTTTTTAAACCTTACTTTGAACTGTGTGACTATGTGGTAAACTGGATGCAATTAGTCCCGTTCTGTGCAGTAACCAAAATGCAGTCTCATAAACGCATGGTAGAAAAGGTTCTTTATTTCCTAGACATGAGGGTCCCTCCCAGTGTTGAATAGCTTGTTTCCTCTGGACCACGTGCTGTGAAAAACCAGTAGACTTTGTACATGCACACGTGTCCACTTTGTGATTCTCATTTCTGTCACTTTATCTTCCACATTGAAAAATGAGACCATTAGATAAGGGGCGGAGCCAGCCTGAAAGATTTGGTGGCTCTGTATGGCAGTTTTGAAAACTGTTTGAGACTGGCCATTAAATCAATTGCTCTACTGATTACCCCTTGCCCACTCCACCCCGTCCTACTGCCCCCTCCCCAAGCCCAGCAGGCCACTAGATATTACACTTTCCTTTGGCCAATTAGATCCTTCTTTCACTCCAACTCACCAGAGGCATAGCCATGATTCTATAACAAGTGGGGCCTGAAAATAACGTAGTAGGGCCCACACTAAGAGCCTACAGAAGGAAGGGCACTTGTTTTGCACCCAGCCAAATGCACAGGAGTGACAAAGTAGTGAGGGGGAGAGTGAACCAATCGGGAGGGGGGGGGTTAAATAATGGGTTAAGTAGTGCATTTTTCAGTACACGTTGTGATACATTAGGTAAAAAGCCACACAGTTTACAATTGGTCTTGTAGGGTAAGACATAAAAGGTCCATTAGAGGCCAAGCCACCAACAACACAGCGGAGCATTTTTTTTCCCCCAAATTTTGCTTTATTAACAGTTTTTGGTATCAATATACATTTGCGAGGCATATAATCACATTAACTTTGACCTGTCACGATAAAGCGCATGCCCCTGCCTCCTCTTCCCTCCCCCCTGGTACTGTCTCACCCTCCTAAAATCCCCTACTAAGAAACAAAAACCCTTCCTTCTTTGTGACCAATAACGACATTACTACCGTGCGCCTGGCCACATCTAAGACCTTCTCCTTCACAACCAGCCGAGTGCGTGTCGGCCTCTCCCCCGCCCCCTCACTCCCTACAAAAAGCACCTGCCCCCCGATCAGTCTGCCCTTCCCCATGATCCTCCTCTTCCCTCAGTAATATCAGCAAAGCACCCCCCCCCTCATTCCATCTCCATCCTAACCCACCCTATCCCGTTCATGGAGGCCCGCTGTATCACGTATGGATTCCTTGCAACATTGACCCATTCCTCTTTTTCTGGCATGCAAGCACATTTCCATTTTGTGTTGAGGCATGCTTTTGCTGCCAACAGTAGGCCCGATGCTATCTTAGGCACCCTACTGAGGTCCCCCTCCTGCCGCTCCATACCAGTGAAAACTAAGAGGCAAGATGCAGCTCTGTTAATCCCCCTCCACCTTCCTAATCCAGCCCAAGACCTCGTCCCAAAAGAACTGGACCCTCGCACATCCCCACCACATACGCCAATAATCCGCCCTCTGTCCACACCTCCGCCAGCACAGAGGGCTGACATCCGGATACATTTTAGAGAGCCTGACCGGATCATATTGCCACCTGTGTAGTAGCTTTATACCATTCTGTTTATATTGGGCCGAAATGGATGTCTGTGAGGCCCCTGTACAGAGACTTCCCCCACAAGACGGGATCTATCGCCTCCTCCAGGTCCCTTTTCCACTAAGCCCTCAATCCATCTGTGGACCCCCAGCCCCACCCACCTGCTTCCATCAGTGCTCAATACATGGCTGAGATCAGTCCCTTCACCTCTACCCTACTGTCATATGTTTTTCAAAGGGTGTGAGGACCCGCCTTATTTGTTCACTCCAGGCCCTTTCCGTAAACATCCCTTTCAATTGTAAGTAAAGAAAGACCTTCAGTTTCCCCATCCCCAGGACCTCCTACAGTTCCACAATATCTTTGAACGTGCCCCCCCCCCTGCTCCACAGCTGGCCTATTCTTTCTAGCCCTGCTTTGTACCATGCCTGAAATCTCTCCGGATTCAGGATCGTGTCTCTAACCCACGGTACCCACAGGTGCCCCAGCGGGGAGGGCCAGGTTGTAACTCCCTTAATTTCTTCACCATTTCTCCAAAATACTGGATTTCGACTTATTGATCTTAAATCCGCCCAGGGTGCCATATCTTTTGGACCACCGCTTGTACAGACGTCGGGGAGGAGGGGGGTTTAACTACGTGCAGCAGCATATCTGCGTAGAGGGCTACTTTATATTCAACCCCTCCCACACTGAATCCCTCAATTCTGCTATCCTCTCTAATCGTCTGTGCAAGAGGTTCCAATTAAAGCGCAAACAGCCAGGGGGAGAGGTGGTACCCCTGTCTAGTCCCCCTACCCAGTCCAAACCAACGGGAGAAGCCCCAGTTTACAGCCACACAGGCGCTAGGGGAAGTGTACAACACCATGATCCTCCGTAGGAAGTCCCATGCCTTTTGGCCTTAACACAAGTAATAAACTGCAATGCCACAATAAGAAAACATGCTCTTGCTGGCTAGCCGGTAAGATAGCTCAGAGGGCTGAACGCATTCTGTTGTAATCGGAGTGTGATTCGCAGGTTCGGTTGGGTAATGCATTTTATGTAAATATGTTCTCTTGTGGAGCGCTTTCGCGAAAGCAATACATAAATAACATCCCACAAATCCCCCATATAAAAACACTTATGTTGCACTTGCACTCAAGTTATATTCCCTCAACGTAAGAATATGTATGTTGCCTTTAACACCAGTAAAATAAAATGGCAAGTCAAAATAAGGAAGCAAGCCCTCCCCATGTAATGCCCTTAATGCGAGTACAACATTCCATGCCACAGTAAGACCAAGCCAGCCCAGCCCCACTGTAGTATTACCCCCTCACCCCCCACCATCACATAAAAACACTTAAGTTGGCTTTCCTGTGCCCGGAAACGGCAGTAAAACTTGCCATGCTATTGTCAAAAAATGTTCATGCTTCAATGCCCCTCCCCAGGTACCAGCGTGCATACACACAGATATAGACACATTCACCCACCAGTCACGCACCCACAAAGTTGATATGTCATTCATCGGAGCACCCATAACATTTAGACTGTGCACTCGTTAACACACGCAGTGTACACCACTCGCACTACATTCATAGGTGTGCACTTGCAGACACCTCCTAGCATACACATACAGCCCCTTACACACTCCTGTGCATGCATGCATGCACGACTCCTGTGCATGCATGCATGCACGCGCACACACACACACACACAAATACACGTGTTAATGGTCATTATTAAAAGCATGGGCCATGCAAAAGCTGAGCCAGCAGTTAACCCTTTAGCTGCAACATGGGGTTGGGGCGGAGGGGGGTCTACTGATATCCCCATCGCGCCTTGAAACACGTGTATAGGCGCGTTATAAATGCCGTATCATATATATCATGGCAGGCTTTTGTCCTCTGCCTTCACTTTAATGCCTGTTTTCTCACCTCGGAGAGCGGTGTATTTGCTTAAGTAAATGCCCTGCTCTCCGAGGTGACAAATGTGACAGGCTCTAGTGGCATGAGCCCTGGGCTGGGCTCACCAGCAGCTTGATGCCTGCTGCTTCAAAGTGGGGGCGGCTGGGCTTTATTTAGCCCTCCCAAGCCCATGACTGGCGCCGCCCCTACATTTGATATGTGATCTGCTGGACTGGAAGTTGACCTTGTTGCTAAGATTGAGTGTATTTGTCTTATAGTACAAAAAAGTGAAGTCGCCTCAGTTTTTCTGATACTTAAAATATTTCTAGGAATGTTACAATGTTGCTTACAAAATTGTGAGCCTTTTTATTTTTTCAAATTTATTAGGAAACAATATCTTGGCACACCGATGGGTTAATCTTCACAATTTGATCACAAAATATAGTGCATATTTGCATCCCAGCTCCCTGCGACGACCAAGGATGCAAGGAAGGTGGTGAACCCGACAGTTGACACCTATTTTCCCTACTTTTCCCTTAAGCACCAGCAGCCATCTTTCTTTAGTGTACAGCTTCCTTCTCGCCCCGGCGCTTTCCCTCACTGCTAGCCTGCCTCGTTTACACCCGCTTTGGCCAGTTTGTGCTCCTGGCCAGTGGCCACCCAACGTATGTCTTCCTACTCCATCAAGTCTGCTGGCGGTATGGTGTCTCCACTGGGGGATGTCCATGCTCTGCTCAGTTTGCCGCCCTTGATGGTCTTTGCACTCTGCTGTTTCTCCACGCCTGCCTTCTGGGTGGTAACTCCCAGATGGCGTTGGACAAGTCTAGAAATGGCTCAGTGCCGCGCAATGTATTCTCCCCTAGCCCCATTTTGCTGGGGAATTGAGGATAATAATGGTCACTGACGGATACTGCCATGTAGCCAGTACGCCTGGACGAACATTTGATAACGTATCCATGTTAGTGGATGGGCATTTTAGAGAAAATGGGTCACAACCACGAGAACGGCACATGCTTTAGAATGTTGAGCAATCTCTGAACTTGCAGTGGGCTTCTCTGGGTCTCGCGCATTGGTTTGTTGTTCAATCCGGAGCTGTGGATTTCATGATGAATAACCGGGTTTTCAAGGTCGTCTGGCTAATAAGGGCCTTCTAAGGCAATGTATTGCCTTTGTCAGTGTTCGTGCAGTGAATCGGAGGCCGTGAAACTCCTGAAGGAAGTTCGTCCCCCATAAGGTCCCGTTACTTTGTGGGTTTTGTTAGGCTGTGAGAAGGTGTTGCACAAGGCGCGCTAACACTCGGTGGTTGGTGCTTTTGGAGAATTTTTAGAAGCCTTTAGAGGAGTTTGCAGTGTTTTCTGTTTGTTGGTTCTTTGTGTAGTAACTTGTTCAGTGTTCAAGTAATTTTTCGACTCCCTATTGTCTGTTCAGTGTTCCTTTTTTTTATATATAAGGAGAAAAACAAAATGTGAATTTTTTTCCACTTAACTTTTAACTATTTGCCCCTTCAGAATATATAAACAAAGGTTCCCAAGTCCTCCCCCCCCCCCCTGCCCCGGCTGTGCCCCTCCCTCCTTTCCCTGACCGTGTTTGCGTTGTACTGTTTTACTGTATGGTTGCAAGATTGTTTTTTGTTACCTTGGGTCCACTTGCGGTTATGCTTGTTCTCATGTCCACATATACACACACACACACGCGTATTGGCCTTCGTGCTAGTTGGAAAGGCATGCCTGCAACACGCGTGTGGGAAAATAGAGGAGCTGTGCGTCTCGCAGCCGGAGGTGGTGCCACCTCCATCAGTCTTGAGGATATGGGAATCTCGGCAGTGCACTGTGGTGTATACACAAGATATATTCCAAACGGGTTTAATTCAAGAAAAACCTTTGAGGTGTTGAATATTGTGTAAGCTATTGCTTGACTCGCGCTAGTATGTGGCTCTATCTATTTGAAAATGTAATTAATAAATCTTCATACATCATATACTGAATGCATCAGCGAATACCTTTTATTGGAATCAGTTACACATTAGAAAAATGACTTATTCAATATAAAACATTTTAAAAACTGTTCTGAAGGCCAACACTCCAATACATACAAACAAGTACATAGTAATTTAGTACTCAAACCAAATTCATAACTACTATACATCCCAGGGCTGGGGTGTAGCATGGGCAAGCCATTGGGTATGCTGTATCCAAACCCTGCACCTGTCCAGCCAGCGCAATTGTATCAATGGCAATTGTGACAGACCTCTTTTGCTGCCGCCACCCCCACAAGAGAGTGGGGGTGGTGCACCACTGACAGCATGCATGTTTGAGCTGGACAATGCACCCACCACCCCAGGTGAGACCTTGCAGCATGGCAGCACTTATGGCCTTTATTGCGGCTATCATTTAGCAATGGGCAACTGGACCGTCTAGTGATGGTGGCGGAATCCTGAGGAGGCATATGGGGGAACACCAACTTTCCCCTCCTGTATACCATTTTGCAGATGGGAGGGCAGGAATAAGGCAGTCTTGGGTTGGAGGGGACTGGCCTCATAGGAAAGGGACTCCTCCTCAACCCACCACATGCTCTGAGTGGCAGCAATGGGAGAGCTTTAGAACCTTGGTGTACAATTGTGCCTCGTCAAAATACCTAAACCTTAGCGGGTGGCTGGACCTTGTAAAAATACATGTTAACCTTAGTAGGAAGCTGTGCATTAAATTTCCGAGACCCTTTAGGAGTGGCTATGTCACGTAAGTGCCGGTCAGATAGCACAGCAAGTAGAGCAGTCGCTTTGATATCCGTGCAGAGCCTGCTGACGCAGGTTTGATTCCCGGCAGGGTAAAAAACCTCAGCCTTTCATCCTTCCGAGGTCGATAAATGAGCACCACACACTGTGGGAAATGAGCAGCGCTCAGATACCTGAGGGTTCGTAGCGCTATGTAAATGCACAAACAACCAACCAACCAACGTACAAGATAACAAACTTGTCAAGCGTTTTGATCAGGATTGGAAAAATCACTTGCCATGCCATGGAATGTACAGTGCAGCCATTGGTCAGGGTGACGATCGCTTTCCCAGTCTCATGCACCATGGAAAAAATGGCTCTACCTTTCAGTATCTGACATGCACTGGTGTGTTGGCTATTGGTAGATGGCCCATAGTCTTCTGCAATGAAGTGCTCATTCGTTTTTAGAAAAGATTGTTCTAGTTGTGGCACTGCAAAACATTTTCTGCTGTTGGAGGCAATAGCCCTAGCTGCACAAAAACTCTGCCTTCACACTTGCAGGGGAGGGCAGGGCAGCTCGGAAATTCTACAACTGCTAGCATGATTGCTGTTGACTAGACGGACTCTTTGCTCTGCCACTAGATGGGCATCTGGCACTAATGGTGTGGAATTATTCCTGTTGACCGGTCTGCACTGCAGGATATCCCATGGATTCTCCTCTTCAAAGTAGACTGTGCCTGCACTGCTCTGTTTTCAGTAGGTGTCAGTGATGGACTTCCCAATGATACCGCTGTCATCCGTAAGCTTGATGTTTCTGGTTCCCTGCTAAATTTGGTCTTATTGGTCTTCTCGCTGCTGCCTGTGTTCTTGCACCAATTGATGTTGTAAGCATAATGTCTCTTCCTTTTGATTACTCATCCCTTGTGACCTGCGTTTGTAAAGCGGGAACCTTTACTTCGAGATGTGTATCCACAAAGGAAGACAGGATGCGCTCATTTACCTTGAAATCCAACTACACGTGGAACACCATGCAAGTATAAAAGCCAGTCCCTCACCAGTTGTATTGCATCAGCATTACCTGGCATGGCACGTGCCATTGCTGTGTTTCTCGGGTTGAGCCCAAGCAGATAGACCAAAGGAAGACGCTCACCCAGGGATGAATTGACTGCTAACCTGCATAGGGCCTCTTCCAAAAGGTTGTAGCCCAGAGCAGACATTAGACCATAGGTGCCGCTAACCGTATTAAAAATGGCCCATGCAGAGCTCTGCCTCTAGTTTTGTAAAAGTTGGTGTTGGCGTTGCACTGCTCACGTAGTCGGTCTAGCATGTGCAGTAGAGTTCCAAACAGATTGTTACTACGGTCTTAAGGTTGTGCACTGTGGTAAGCCTGGATGAAGTGTAAGTTTGTCTTTGAACCACTGGGATAATTTCTTTGACAGGCTGATAATTGCGGTACCACAAGGGAAGGGAATGCACAAACTGGGATGTGCATGGTCTTCCCAGTTACTAAGACCGCAAGAACATTTGATCCCTTTTCTGCTGCAATAAAGCTCAAACGCAGCCACTGTGCTTCCACCTTCTCCAGAGCATCAACACTCCTGAAATGCCTTTGAATGCACAAGGTTGCCTGGTGCTAGATTATGCACACACCTGCTGTCGTCTTTAATTTCTCTCGTATCCCTCTTGGCTGCTGAAGGAAAAACCACCCACTTGCCATGTAGTCAATGCTTTGACCGCTGGTACACATCTCCATGGTTAACTGGACTTTTTTTTTTTTGTTTTACCCCATGGACTGATGTGATGCCCACCCTACTGTAGCCCTAAACTCGTCCTACAATTCTGGTACTGCTTTGTGAGAAAACACATTGGCTGAGATCACCCCAGCAGTACAACTTTGCCTACAAGGCATTGGAATGTAGCGTTTTCAACAAAGGAGCAGGGCAAGAGATCTGTGGTTAACAATATAGCCAGGTCGGAATTGGGCAGCGCCGTCTATAACGAGACTTGTGATATGTCTGGTCATGCTCAACACTTAAACTTGCCCTATGCAAGGGGGGGCGGGGAGCGATCATTGCTATGTGCTGGTGGGACAGAGGGGTGGGGTAGAGCTTGGGATTTGTGCGGTTATACGGACTGGTGGAGATAATGTGCTGTTTGTATGAGGATACTGGCAGGTATTCACCTCGGATCATTTGACTTCTTCCCAGGTTTATGCATGGTGCAGATTCACATAGGAGCACATGTACGTAGTACCCAAGTGTGTCCCTGACTGCCCTCAGAACAATGTTTTTCAACAGAGTAAGTATGCATGTGGCCAGATAAAGCTACTTAGTCATTTTCTGTGAAGTACTGTCACGCTTTGGACTTTCGTAGCAGACTAGCAATCCAAAGGCTGGATTAATGTGGGTGTAATGGTGCTGGGAGTGGTGGTGTGGTTGTGGATGCTACGTAATGTGATGTGTTTTCAGATTTGCAACGAAAAGTCTTTCCTAAAGAAGAGTTTATATACAGGTGGCACGGCGGTTGGGTGGGGTCGCTCTCCTCTTCCACCTCAAGATCTCTACTTTTGAACAGCAATACTTGTTACCACCCTGCCTTGGATGATCAGAGTATAATATTTGCTGGATCACAATCCTCATCTCATCGGTCTTGCTATCTCACCCAGTGGTTGGTGGCGGCGAAGGTGGAGACCTGGAATTTTCAGTTTCCTCCCATTGTTGAAGCACTCTGTATTACTGCCCTGATCTTCATTTAGATATCATCGGCACCCTTCTTCTGTTCTCGAGATGCTGTGAGGAACTGAAAGTGCAGCCTCCTATGTCTGCTCCAGTCGATGTTCATTGTTGTGCATTACTTGTGCGTTTCCTTGCACTAGCTTTTGTATCGGAGTGACTGTGGTGAGGGAGTTGTGACGGGGGGCGGGGGGAGAGGGTGGATTGCGGTAGTGAAGCAGGAGTTTTCCTCAATTGTCCATGTGCAATACTTGCCTCCCCAGCGCACACAGCAAGTGCTCCTTCATCAGTTAAAATACTGTGTGCAGAAGAGGTCGGAAATTAAAGTTCCAAACTACTAGATAGCCGTAAAAGTCACTTATCTCCTCATTTCTGTGTATACATACAGCACACAAGTTCTTACTTGCTAATATCAGTAGCTGTTGGCTAATGGGGAGTGCAAATTTTGCACCCTGGTGTGCAGTATTTCTCCCCATTGCTAACTTATTTGGGTATGGACCTGGTGTTCCAAATGTGTCCAGCTCCTCACCCCCCACCCACCCTCCACCAACAGAATTATAGGAGTGTCTACAAGCTGCCCTCGATAATACCAAGCTCCCCCTGGCAGAGAGAGCAAGCCCTGCAGATTTTGTGGCACCTAGATTCCCAAATGGCTAAAGCATTGCTGTTGAAGATGTTGCATGCGTCCAATGGGAGTATAAGTCTTCTTAAGTACCGATTCAGTATAGTTTATTTTATATCCTGCTGTAGTATCCTAGAAGTGTAAAATTAAGAAAAGCTGCAGGCCAAGAGGAACTCCGAATTGATCTTTACTAAAAGATGTCCACTACTGCGAAGATTAAGATGAATGGGCTGTTATCCCCTCCCGTATCTATTTTGAACGGAACTCGCCAGGTGTGCCCACTTTACTCCTTGCTATTTGCACTCTCCATGGAGCATTGGCTCAACGGGTTAGATTGCATGTACACGTTTAGGGCATTAGGGTAGACCGGACGCATCCTGAATTATCTCTGTACGTGAATCTTTTGTTTTTCATGCAAGATTCCAGACAAATGTTACCTCCTGATGTATCCCTTTTGGTTGACTTTGCAGAAATCGTCAGGGTTTAAAATAAACTATAATACATCTCAGATTCTTAATGTGTCTGAGCAGACCCCTCCTGTTTCATATTTACAACTGAAGTTTGCTTTTCAGTGGGTACCAGGTCCTTTTGAAATACTTGGGTATCTCTCTTACCTTGGCATGCGACCAATTAAATCAACAAAATATCCTGGGGTTATTTAAATTACTAAAGGAGGACATGATGCAATGGAAAAGTCTGAGATTTCATGGTTTGGGAAAATAGCTGCAATAAAAATGACTATTGTTCCCTGAATATTGTATACCTTGGCGGCTCTAGCGATTTGGATCCCGAAGATTTACAGTGGCATGTTTTTAAATGTATATGGTCAAGTGGTTTCCTAGAGTCTCTCAGTGTACAAGGACGGCTTCCAGGGAGAATGGTGGTTTGGAAGTGCCAGATCTCAAGAGCTATGTTTATGCGCCGCAATTGGGCCCTCTTCTAGAAAGCAAATTGGGTGAATTTAGTTGTAAAAATTGGGTGGACATTGAGCGGGCAGGCCTAGGTGTTCCCTTGCATGAGTGGTTTTGGCAGTTTCCAAACGCCAAAAAGGGGTTTCATACTAGCCTTCAATCGACTCTAGGGACAATGTCTATTTGGGATAGTGCACTAAAGAAATAAGCCTTTACATCTTTCCCATCGCCTCTTACTGCAATTTGGGAGAACCCAGATTTTCCACTGGGGCTTTCTCAGCAGTTTCAAATATGGTCCGAAGGAGGGTTAAAGCGACTTGGACGGTTATTCACACGAGTTGATCCAGTGTCCTTTGAAGATTGCAAACGGGCGTTTTAGTGACTGACGCATATGGGTTTGGATACATGCAGCTTTGGCATTGTGTTACTAACGCCAGGGTATCCAGAGGAGGTAGCAGGGATACAACAAAAGTAGAAGACCTGTTCCTAAGGGTCACATCAATGAAAAATATTTCTACATTATATAAGCTACTTAATGCTAGTCTATTTGGTCCTCCATGTACGTACATGATTAAATGGGAAGAGGAAATGGCATTTCCGATAGACAAAAATGTCCTAGTTCATTATTTGGTCTCGAGCAGTGAAGTTATCAAACTGTATTCAATTGAAAGAAAACTAGTACAAGATAGTGTTTCGGTGGTATCTCACTCCTGACAGGATTCATATGTTTAACCCGTCAATAACTTAATCTTTCTAGAGATGTAGGCAGACAACAGGCTCTTTATATTTCATATGTGGTGGTCTTGCAGCCTCAACCAATGTTATTGGAAGGAAATCCTCAATCTTATTAAGTCTATATTAGGTGTTGATCTACTGTTGGATCCGTTGGTAATTTTGCTAGGTAACTAGGATGGGGAAGGATTATATAAATGAACTGCAAGGTCTAAATTGGTTACTCATTTTTTTTTTTTTTTTATTGCATCCAGAGTCTTAAGGGCTCGAAATTGGATATCAATTCAGATACATGATTTTTCGGGTAATTAATCGCAAAACCCAGTATTTGGATGTATTTTACGCTATTATCAAGGAATACCTTGCAATTGTCAATTGGTTGATTCAGATATTAAATGCTATTTAAGATGTAGGGGTTTTTGAAAAGGTTACTGGATACTTAGGCCTATCTTATACTGTGATTTAGTTTTTTTTCTTAAAATTTTGGTAACCAATAAAAATGTAGTCTGGTGCAAGATCAGGCTTGCTGGTTACAGCATATGGGAGGTTTTTGAAAAGCAGTCTGGCAAAGAGCCACCTCATGTTAGTGGGCTACATCAAATATACAGTGACAAATCAGGTAGGTCCATGATTTGGCAAAGCCACGCCTCCTGGTCCCGGGGGCACTAGCTACATCAAATATACATGGTCCGGGGCAGGGGCTACATCAAATATACAGAGGCAAATCAGGTAGGTCCATAATCTGACCGGGCCGTGCCTCGTGGTACGAGGGGCTACATCAAATATACAGAGAAGGGTGGATAGCTCAGTGGCAATGCGCGGGCCTTTGGAAGTAAGACCACGTTGAGCAACACTGGTTTGAATCCTGGATCCGCCCTTCAGGTACATAAATACGCGTTATAAATACCTGCACTTGCACGATCTGAATGTACAAAGCGTAGTAGGATCGTTCCTCTTTTCCCCCTTGCCTTTTTGCACCTGGAGGCGCACGCATGTATAGGTGCATTACAAATGAACAATTAAAATAAATACTTTTTAAAAGAGACAAATCAGGCAGGTACGTAGACTGCTAGAGCCGGCCCTTTTAGTAAGGAGGTAGCATCAGGGCAGTTTCTAGCCAACTTGGTGCCCAGGGCGAAACCTCAGAATACAATCCCCTGACTGGCACACGTCACTCCCAAACTACACCTCTGTCTCGTGCGACAAAACCCCTCCTCAATATGAATAAATAATTATATAAATGAAGCTGGTTTCATTCCATTGTAATTAAAAGACTTTACAGAAAAATTCTAATGTGAAAACACAGCTGTTGCTGCCCAAGTAAGTGGTTTTTCTGTCACCTGCTCTTACGGAAGGCTTTACCTGAATGCAGTTTCAAACTGTCTGTGCTGTCGCACTGCGTGTGACCAGCCTACCCGGGTTTAAGGGCCCTCTGACCACTGTTCCTGTTTTGCAGTGTTCGGTTCGTACCACCTCACTTGTATTTCACAAGGGGCAATACTGGACTAACCATATGTATTATTTTCTGATAGGTTATCATTCCAAGATGGACCATCTGGTACACTCTCTTATTGTACTCTTTCAAAATACCTCCATTAGAGTGGGAAAGGGGATGAATGGCACCAATGAGGATTCCTGTATGCTTTGCATTAAATCGGAGCATTTCAGGTTCAGGACTATAACGGTGATCAGAGGTTTCTACGTTTGATAAACCAGTATGATACAATTATTGTATGTGTGAATCTCTAAATTCATAACCAATGCATGACTTGGTGGTCACATCACGGTTCACAATGCTCACCCTAGCATAAATGTTTAACCATGAACCATACATGCTCATTTGGACAGCTTATGTTTCGAGGGGATTGTGTCCTCCGACTTATTCCACATCTATTACAGTAATCACCACAGCTGTGCTGCTTCGGAGATTTTTGCCTGTGTCGATGATGTTGATACGCTGTCCCTCGAGGGCCTCCGTCGAGCGCTGACATGGCGGATGTTATATGTAGGACGCACGACGCCCGTAGCCTCAGTTCCATTTTTTCCGCGAACGTGTTTGCTTCGAAATCTCGGCGCGCCTCGGTTCTTCTCTTGTTGAATCGGTTCCTCGAACTTGGTTATTGTGAAAATATGTCTTTGTCTTCTTCTACCCCGCGGTCGGGCTTTAAGAAGTGTCGGGACTGCAGTTCCAAGATGTCCCCGAGAGCCACGCCACTGATGACTGCGATGAATGCCAGTCTTTAACGTTAAAGGCCTTGCGGGAGCGGAAGAAGTTGTCTGTAGGTAGGGTTTCCAAGCCCCGTAAGTCGAAATCTGCTGGGCTTTCGACCGACGATTCGAGGGGCGACTCTCCGCGTCGGCATAAATCCAGGGGGGTCTCGTTCTCGGAGTGGGTCCCGCCATTCCTCTGCCTCTTCTAGGCACTCTCGGAAGCGCTGTCACCGGTTACTCTGCCAGACGGCGGGTGGCTTGTCCCAACAAGCATTCATCACCGGCGGAATGGGACGCATTTCGCAAGGAGATGATGGCGATTTTCGAATCGCATGGCACCATTCCGTCTGCATTCGACAGAAGCCGGCAAGGAACGCGCTAGGACAACCGCTCGTATGCCTTCGGGCTCGGTCGGCGCGATCTTCGGGAGCCGTCGAGGTCCCGATCGGACAAGGTCGATCGCCATAGCCGTGCCAGGACCAGCTCCTCAACCCCCTCGAGACGTTGGAACCTGTCAGGCCTTCTCAGAAGGCATCAACGCCATCGGCGCCATGTCCGTCGAGGGACTCTCTCGAGGCTCTGGCTCCGAGGAAACCGTTGACGCCATCAGCGCCAAGGCCGACGAAGGACACGCTCGGGGATCAGGCCTCGAAGCCGTTGTCGAAGTCTTCGCGCCTCGCTCGACGCTGATTCCATTGACGCCCTCGACGTGTTTTGAAGAGGCTGTACCGGAGGTGCCCCGGAGGACCGAGGACCGTGGAAGCTCCGAGGAAGGTCCTGAGTAAATCAGTGAGGCCTGTTTGAGCCTTTTTCTGTACCTTCATCCAGGGATTTATTCCAGCCTTTGGATTACATCTCAGAGGCGAAAGAAGCGTCCGATGAGGGGATTGTACCGCCTGAGGTTCCTGATGACCTGTTGTCTGGTCATAGCCAGATGGAGGACCTCTGTCAATCCTTGCATGACGCCAGTGGTCTGGATACCTCTCCGGAGGTTGAGTTTGGCAGGCCTGAGCCTGGTACTCATGCCGAGTCCTCGTACAGGCGTCTCATGTCGAGGGTGACTTGAGTATTTGGGGTGGTCTGCTCTACCTGTGGATTTTCTGCAGGATGACCTGACGGATATATTGGACCAAGGTCCACCCACTGACCCGTTGCTGCCATTTCATATGGCCTTACAAAGAAGGGTGGCAGCGGCTTGGACTGCTCCGGAGAGTCTCCCGGCAGTGAATAAGCCGCTACCGAAAAAATACCGCCCAGCCAGTGGCGACCCCTGCTACTTGTCTACGCACCCCACTCCGAAGTGTTTGGTGGTGCAAGCGGCTATGGCCCCAGCAAAGCAGGCTGCTTACCCTACCATCCCTCCGGATAGGGATGACCAGCGCTTTGACGGTTGGGCGAAGAAAGTATTTTCATCTGGGGGTAGGACTTTAAAGGCAGCCAACTCTGTTTGTTCCCTGGCAAGATTCACTCACACTCTGTGGAATTGTGTATCTTTTTGGCGGCTGAACATATTCCCGAAGGGTAGGAACGGGATGGTTTTCTTGCACTCGTTCAGGATAGCAAGGACGCCTTGTGTGAATCCGTTCAGTCGGGTCTGGACGTGGCAGACTTTGTCAGCCGGTCCATGGCGGCGAGCACCGTGATGCGCTGGTTTGCGTGGTTGTGGAAGTCGGGGTCTGTTCCTGATGTACAGACCCGGCTTCTCAACATGCCCTTCGATGGTGACCATCTTTTTGGCAGCAAGGCTGACGAGAGCCTTGAGAAGTTGCAGACCGCCAAAGCTGCAGCAAAGTCGTTGAGTGCTGCCGTACGTCAACCTCCGCCTTTTCGTCCTAGGGGGCCGCAATGGAGGGGAGGTTCCTTTCGATACTACTCTTCCTTTGGTAGATCGAGGGGAGCTGCCAGTCAAAGGGGGCAATGAAGGAGTACCAGAGGTGGAAAGCAAGATACTCGAGGTGACAAAGCCGCTCGGGCAGTTGCCTCTTTGCCCTCAGGCGCTGCCGCAGCCGCTTCCGCTCAGCCATGAGGCCATGTCCCATGGTTCATCGGTTGGGGGAAGGCTGGCGCAGCATCTTGAAGAATGGCGTGCCATTACTTCAGATGTGTGGGTTCTGGAGATCATAGCCCACGGCTACTGTCTTCCTTTCTGGCAGAGGCTTCACAACAATCCACCGGGGAAGCTCTCTTTGAAGAGTCCACATCCGCTCCTTGTGCAGGAAATCAAATCCCTGCTGGAGAAAAGCACCATAGAACTGGTGCCTGTTGCGGAGAAGAACAAGGGATGGTATTCCCCATATTCTTTTATCCCGAAAAAAGACGGGGGATTGAGACCCATCATGGACTTGCGTGGTTTGAACAAGCTCCTCAAAAAGTACAAGTTCAAGATGGTTACTCTTTCTCAAGTCCTCCAGGCCCTTCAACTTCAGGACTGGTTGGTGCCTCTCGACCTCAAAGATGCTTACTTTCATGTGCCGATTCATCCCAAGCACAGGAAGTACCTGAGGTTCGCTGTTGGCGACTCGCATTTTCAGTTTCGGGTCCTGCCGTTCGGATTGACCTCCGCCCTGAGGGTCTTAACCAAGCTAATGGTGGTGTCGGTGTATCTGAGGAAAGGGGGGATTCACGTCTACCCTTACCTGGATGATTGGTTGATCAGGGCGCACTCTCCCGAGCAAGCCCTGGATCATCTGTCGGTCACCTGCCACTCCCTTCACAAGCTGGCTTCTCCCTCTACTTAAAGAAGTCTCATTTGACACCTACCCAGCGGCTCCAGTACAATGGAGCAGTGCTCGAAACATCCCTGGGGCAGTGTTCGCCTCCCCAGGTGAGGGCTCATCACATTCTGCAGATGGTGGACACGTTTCAACATGCCCAGAGTCTCCCGGCGTTCGAGTTCTTGAGGTTGCTCGACCTCATGGCATCCTGCATTCTACTGGTGCCAGAGGCCAGGCTGCGGATGAGATCTCTGCAGTGGGCTCTCAAGATCCAATGGTCTCAGTCCTCCGGCAGGATGTCGGATCCCGTTCAGGTGCTGCCCTCGGTCGCCCAGGATCTTCTGTGGTGGGCCGTTGAAGGCAATCTGATGAAGGGGGCTCCGTTTTGGATACCCTGGCTGGAGGGAACGATCGTGACAGACGCATCCCTCATGGGATGGGGAGCTCATGCCAACGAGTTGACAGTCAGCAGTCGTTGGTCTCCGTCGGAGTCCAGACTCCATATCAATCTGTTGGAGCTGAAGGCTGTCAGGTTAGCCCTCAAGGCTTTTCTGCTGTCTGTGCAGGGAAAGAGTGTCCTGATTATGACGGAGACTACATTGGCCATGCACTACCTCAACAAAGAGTGGGGGGGGCAGGGTCTCTCCCACTGTGCAGAGAGGTGATGCAGCTCTGGTTCTGGGCCATCCAGCAGGAAATTTCGATCTCGGCAGTTCATCTGGCCGGAGACGAAAATGCGGCGACGGACGCTCTGAGCAGGCAGAGCACGGTCGCTCACGAGTGGGCGCTGGCTCAGGAAGTTCTTTTGGAGATCTTTGCCCTTTGGGGGACCTCACAAGTGCATCTCTTCACCACCAGTGTCAACCGGAAGTGTGAAAGATTCTGCTTGCGGGAATTTCCTCCAAGATGGGCCTTAGGGTGGACACGTTCGTAGTGGAGTGGTCCTTCCCACTGCTGTACGCGTTTCCTCCAGTCCCGTCATTCCGCAAGTGTTGCGGAGGTTCGGTTCCCAAATGATCCTCTTTGCTCCAGTGTGGGCTAGGAGAGCGTGGTACCCAGACCTTCTCGACCTGTCCATCAACCCTCCACGACGTCTTCCCTACCGAAACTATCTGCTCTCACGGGAGGGGTGTTGGGTTCTCCATCCAGAGGTCAAGTCTCTCAGCCTTCATGCTTGGCATCTGAAAGGCTGAGGTGTAAGGATTGGGACCTCTCTGAAGACTTGATGGAGGTGTTGTTTTCGGCCTGAAGGCCTGCAACAAAGTCCCTGTACCGTTGCCGTTGGAGAAAGTTCTGCGACTGGTGCAGGGTACAGAATGTGGATCCTTTTCAGTGTTCTATTCCTGTGGTTCTGTCTTTTTTGCTTTCATTAACTCACAAGGGCCTGCAAGTGGGTACCATTTAAGGGTTACCTGGCGGCGCTGTCCATATTTAAGCACTCGTCTGAGGAGTGTTCTTTTAAAATTCCTTTGATTTCTCATTTACTGAAAGGGCTAACTAATGTGTTTCCTCCGTCACCTTTGATTTAAACTTAGTTTTAAAGTTCCTGATGGGAGCTCCGTTTGAGCCCTTACATTCTTGTCCATTGAGCCTGTTGTCTTTGAAGACTGTATTTTTAGTTGCGGTTACTTCCGCTCGCAGAGTGAATGAGTGAGTTGCAGGCACTATCCGCCAAGCCACCTTTCACTGTGTTCCATAAGGACAGGGTTGTCCTTAGGGTTCGTCCTTCTTTTCTTCCGAAGGTTGTGTCGGAAATTCATTTGAGCCAGCAGGTAGTTCTTCCGGCGTTCTATCCTCCTCCGCATCCTGGTAAGGAAGAGGAGAGGCTCCATAGGTTGGATACTAGGAGAGCTTTAAGTTTCTACATCTCACGCATGTCCCGGGTCAGATTGGACGATCAGCTATTTGTAGGATACGCTGGAAGGCGTTTGGGTCAAGCTGTTTCTAAGCAGACCTTGTCCCGTTGGATCATCTTGACAATCTCTGAATGCTACCGTCTGGCGGGTAAGGACCCTCCGGTGTGTTTACGGCTCATTCTACTAAGGGTGTGGCTGCCTCCACTGCTCTGCAGAGGGGTGTTCCCATTCGTAATATTTGTGAAGCAGCCACATGGGCCTCTGTCCATACTTTTGTAAAACACTACTCCCTGGAGTCTATCCATGGGCAAGATTTGGACTTTGGTAAGGCGGTCCTCTATTCTGCAATTTGATTGGGCATTCTCAAATTCTAAATTCTTTTCCCACCTCCATACGTTGGTACTGCTTTGGGAGTCTGTCATAGATGTGGAATACGTCGGAGGACACAATCCCCTTGAAGAACAAGTTACTTTCTTACCTGGTAAAGTTCTTTCGATGGGATGTTCCTCCGACGTATTCCACATCGCAGCCTGCCCCTCTACAGAATTTCTTATGCGATTGCAGCTTACGTTTCCGCAAGGCTTTCTGTAGTCATACTGGCAGAAGGTTGGTGCCACACGTTCTGGGGAAAAAACTACAACTGAGGCTACGGGCGTCGTGCATCCTACATATAACATCAGTGACGTCGGCGCTCGATGGAGGCCCTCGAGGGACAGCGTATCAACGTCATCGATGCAGATGGGGGAAAAATAAAATCCGAAGCAGCACTGTGATGATTACTGTCATAGATGTGGAATACGTCGGAGGAACATCCCATCGAAAGAACGTTACCAGGTAAGAAAGTAACTTGTTCTTTTGGATGCGAGTATAAAATGGTTGCAACATCAGTCACTCAAATGAGGTACCATGGCTCTTTTGCTTCTTGTTTCTGATGAATTTTAGAGGAAGGGCTGGGTATGAGTGTGGGCATGCCCAACCCCAATACAGAATCTTTAGAGAATTAGATCTACAGACAGGTCAGGATACATCACAAGAGACCCAATAAACAATGCATAGAAAGGCTACCCAGAAAGGATTGTACCGCTTACAAACTGTAGCCTGACCAGTAATACGTTGATGAAGCGTTTTAAACAAAACCGGCTTCTAATGCATGGTAAAGGGTCCACAGTACCTCAGCCACTACCTCCTCCCTATTTCGCAGGCCTCGGGGGTTATTTCTTCAAAAACTAGCAGGCCCATGCTTTATGTAACAGAGCTTGCATTAGCATCTCTTATTAGTGCTGGCCTGCAGTTCGTGAAAACCATGGTGTGGCAGTGTAGAAAGGGCGTTTGGCCTAGTGGATGTACAATTTGAGGCAACTTCTTTAATTACTTTATGCATTTAAGTGTGGCCACAGTATGGCATACTCGCCAAGCCACATATACAAAATATTCCAGTGTGCTATTGTTTGGTCATTGGACACATTAGACAAAAACAGGTATATGTGGTGTTGCATGCGGGAGCACCACTTGAACGCCATTAACCAACAGGGTGGTGACTTGTGCAGTGCACAAATCATTGCCGCAAACATAGCGCTGTGTGCCAGCAGTTTTTTTTCTGTGTGACTAGGAGGAGGATCTATTCTGTGGAGCTCCGTCCAACAGTATTGAGACCTGTGCTTCTTGCTTCATTTGGATTAGTCCTAACTCTACTTCCACCAATCCATCTCCGACTCCCATAAACACACCGCGACAAGAGAACTTAACGAGCAAGTTCCATAAAAACTGTCTGACTGCGCTGTTGGATATTCCTTTTCTTTCACGTGTGGTGGTTCAGCCTCGAAATATCTCTTGTTGCTAAGGGGCGGTGTGGGGCTCTGATTTACCTCACGTATTGTGCTGAAGAAAGCTACACTGACCATTATCGAACTCTTAGCACTTGAAGCCGTTATGTCTTTCACAAGTTGTGAAGCTCTCATGACACGTTGATTGTTGTGTTAGTTACTAACGTGCTGTGTTTACCTTGTCTGATCTTCGATGGTATATGTGTGATCTATTTGCCCAGGAGCCTTACTTTGGTATTAATGTGTGAAGGTGGCCGCAGGGCATTATAGCCTTGGAACCTTCTTAATGCCCAGAAACTTGCTTTATGCGAGTTAAGGCCACTTTTTCAGTCCCAATCTGGTGTTTCGGACTATATATCAAAAATAATTGAAATCGGTATGTGATGAGTGGCACAACCATATATATGGTCTTAGTGTGAGAGGGTGACTGTGTGGCATAATAGCCTTGGAGCCTTCCTGACACTCGCCATACTACTTCATATGGTTTAGGATACTTTCACACGGTAAAGATACTAAATAACGGGGGTAACTGCGGGCATAGTTCCTTTGAACCCTAACATGTGGTAAGATTTTATCCACTCTAAGGTACTACCTAAATAGGGGTGACTGCGGGCCCTGTGCCTTTGAACCCTTATTCTTGTTGCTGTGTCACAATTCAAGATTTGGATCTCGGTGAAGCGACCATTTTGATACAAAATGGTTGTGCTGGTTCTTGATACGCCCTGACTATCCAAGGTATTAACTGGAACGTCTGTTCGTATAGGTTTAATAAAAATGGAAACCAGCCTAAGAAATGGCAAGCGTTTGACGGCAGTAGTAGAAAAAAAGAACATTGGATCAACAAAAAATAGAAATGTGATTGAACATGATGATACACTCTCAGATGTCAACTCAGAATATAGGATAAGATAGCTCTCATTTACTATACAGTCTATAATATCATTGCTATTGAAATGACCCTATAATGCCTCTGTTGCCCATATTGAAGAACATGATGTATGTCATTCATTACATTCTTCCCCTACTTAAAACAAAAATGATGTAAAGGTATTGTTCCTAAGTGAACTAAATGGGAACAACCAGATTGTTGAAAATGGGTTAAATAATGGTAATGATCATCTGCATGAAATGTCCTTGCCAAGTGAAAATCTAGGTAATGGTGAGATTGCGGATGTCTCGATGTTGGCCCCATTGATTATGGCTGAATTAGATAGACGTGTATGCTTATCCACAGGACCTTCCACGCCTGTCTCCAAACCACAAAGACCGAGATTTTGTACACTTACACTCTCAAAAAGAAACGGAAAAATACTGTCACACAGCCTCGGTGGTTAACTCAGGTATAGGAAAAAATATTTTGGCTGATATTGTTGTTCATCCCCCGCCATTCTTGGAGATTCCAAAAGTATGGGACCACAATGCATACGAAGAATTTGACCCTTTATGTAACCCCAATATTGGCAATACAGACAATCCCTCGAAGTCACCAGGGAGAGTCAATATTACTCAAAATTTAACTGATGAAACCATGTTGGATCTTAAGGAACAAAATTGTCACACTTTTCCCCTTATAACACGCATTTTGAATCTCCTGGATAAGGGTCATGAATATACACATTACGCAATAAAAGAAATGAAAGGATCACTGGCTGAAATGGTAGGGTAACTTAACAAAATAGAAGGGTTTATGTTTGCATATGAAGGTATGGTATCCCTCCAGGCTTCTCTTAATGCAAAAAGGCCTGCTGATACGGCTCCCCATGTCACTGCTAAGAACGATCCTGGTATCATGATATCCCAAGCTACACAGACCATGATACCACTTACCAAAGCAGCGTGTACTTGTGTGAAGAGTGAACAATTGATAGGACCTTCTGGTTCATACTACCCCTCCAAAGAGGAGATTGAAAAGATTGAGCTCATCAAGTTAGCTAAATCACATCATGAGAGATTGAGATTCTTGGAAAACTTGATGATTAATGAAATGAAGGTAACGGTCTCCCCAAAATGTGGGAAATAAAGATCTCTGCACTGTGACACTCTCTCACTCCTGACAGTCCTTCAGAGCTTGTCAAAATCATCGATCAACAGGAGGATATTAAAAAGAAAGAAGAGAAAGCTGCACCAAATGAGGTCCCCTCAGATCACTGTTGGAAATTTTTTATGTCTAAAAAAAGGCAAAGAAATTACACCAAAGAGCAAAAAAACACAAAGAAAATTTTTAAAAAAGACTGTCAGTACTTCACCTAATAAAACTGAAGGGGGAAAAAAAAACACGACCCCAAAAAAAGGAAAGTGAGTGACACACAGATGCCTCAAACAAACAATTTTGATTTTGGCCAACTAGATGCGGAATCTCGGGTGCATCTTGAAGTTGAATCTCCACCTGAACAATCTCAGATGGACAGTAAGAATCCTTAAAGTGCGATCATCCCAGATACTGTTCAAGGGGTAGTGGAAGTCCCACAAGTAGCAAAACAAACGGGCTGCAATCCCTTGCCTAAAAAGGTACAATCAAACATGAAACAAACGAATTTAGCCGGGTTCTATCAGGTTACTAAAAATAAAACAACATGTAAGAGAGATGGTTGTAATGGGGAAAGTGACAAAACAATTACACTTAAAAGGTCCCCAACCAAAAGCAGGGTCAAAAAGTGCAAAAAACACCATCAGTACTCTGCAATTCTCAGATTTGAACCAATGCCAACTTAGGTATTCAAGATACAACATCCAATGAGCTGCCTGATAATACGAACAAAGGGCATACTAATGAATGCTCTAATGATTCTGTAAAAATTCCAAGTACAGATGACTCAAGAGCCAACTCCCAACAAGTTGGTACTGACATTGGGGGGGGGGGGGAAACTGAATATCTCTGGTGATGCGAACGAGAATCTGTCGGATGCTTCTGAATTACAGAGCAGGGATGAGAATAATAAGGAAATGCAATTGATCATTGGTTGGAGTAGTGACTCTCAAACTCTTGGTAAAGACAGAATTAACCAGTCGCATCTCCTAAGCATGTTTCAACAAATACCTACTCCAAGGAGCTTGATTTCCCATGCTATTGATTGGATCAAACTATCAATCTCTAATAATCATAGAATAGTATGCAGGGTTCAATCGACGTTAATTGCAAAAATGCTATGAGAGCAAAATGATAACTTTGAGATTTTGGGCTATGAATTGCATGGTTTTGGAGACATGAATGAGGTGACTGAATTTATAGAATTTCAGAAACCGCAGATGTCACGTTCCAACAATACAGGAGTGAATTTGAGTGCTGATACAATGATTACACAAAACTTACTTACACAATTGACCTCGGTGGTTCATGCTATTAAGGGTCTAGCGGGACTAGAATCATTACTGAAAGAAGCTGGCTCCTCGCGTTCAGCGCAAAGTCATTCATAACTTTCGCCTGTATCAATAGTGAGCTGTAATTGTTGCGGTTTTAACAACTTAAAAAAATGTGTAAAAAAACAAGATGTTATCATCCGATTCAGTGTTATGATAAAGGAGAAAATGGCAACCAATCCAATCAACATGGATGGATTCACTGCCTTCAACCATCCTGCTACGAGGGGAGAATTGGGGCGTCCTTCTGGAGGCTTACTGACGCTTGTTAACAATGCTTGTAAAATGAATGCTAATTTGATTTACTGCTATAATGCCCTTTTACTCATTGAAATCACAGTTGGTACTATTAAGGTTATATTGATTAATCTTTACTGCAAGCCTAAAGCTGGCATATGCTCAAGTACTATTTAGGAATTAGATGGCACCCTACAGATGCTGTTGGTGGGGAATGTTGAATAGGAGGTCATTTTAGGTCATTTTAATTTCTGTTCTTTGTGACTTCATTCCTTCTAACTTACCCTATGTAAGAAATGTGTATTCAGCATGTGCAATGGAACAGGGATATTTCTGGTCTGAACTTTTATATAACTGGAACCTGCACATCATTTCTCATGCTCCAGAACAGAAACACTACACATGGTTTAGAGGACAATTATGCTCAAAGATAGATTACTTTGCTGTGTTGGAACGCTTACTTAAAATAGTCAAACCTATTGAAGTAAAATTCATGGCTTGCAGTGACCATATGATAAATTTAGTGATGCAAATATAATTGGAAAGTTACACAAATTTTAGTCATCTATCTCTAATTGAAATGGATAAACCAACAGTCAGTTAGATGGAACCCAAAATTATGCAGAGAATTTGCATATTTAGTAAACCATGACATCTGGCGCCATGAAGTTATGACTACATTAGTGTGGAATAAAACCAAAATTAACAATTAAACACAGATGTGATAAAATGTCATCTGTCAGCCTTAGCAAATGAACAAAAAAAGTATGTAAAACCATGTGACTGCAAATTTAGTGCTCAAATATCGGAAATCAAAAGAAAACGCAATCGCGAGATCAGAAGTGCTATGACTTCGATTGGTGACCATAGGGAATATGCTATAGTAAAAAGACCTACAGCTGCATTGTAGACAGACCATCAAAGAGTTCAAATGTCTGCAACAATTAACAGAAAATCAAAAGCTTATTAGCCTAATCTGCAAACGTAAAGTCAAGGATATCTGGGGAATTTTACGCTCAAAGGGGAAAGTGTCACAACCGCTTTTCCATTCAGCAATTTCGACCAAGGTATGGTCGGAGTATATACTGGAGAGATACAAGCTCCCTACCGAGTTTAAATCACATAACATCACTGTTCGAGGGGATTGGGTCCTCCGACGTATTCCATATCTATGACCGTAATCACCGCAGCTGTGCTGCTTCGGAAAATCTTTCTGCGTCGATGACGTCGATACGCCGCCCTCAAGGACCTCCTCCGACAGTCGACATCACTGAATGTTATAAGTAGGAAGTACGGCCCCCGTAGCCTCAGTTGCATTTTTTCCACGAACGTGTTTGCTTCGGAGATCTCGGCACGCCTCGACTCTTTGGAGTTTCTGTTTTTTCGGTTCTTCGAACCTGTTCGGTTGTAAGAAGTTTTCGAGATGTCTTCTCTTCTTCCACCCCGCGTCCAGGCTTCAAGAAATGCGGGGACTGCGGGTCCAAGATGTCGGTGACACTCGCACGACGCCTGCCTCTGGTTCCTCGGGGAGGCCCACGACATGGATGATTGTGTCAAAATGCCAGTCGCTTAATTGTCGGTCGGTAAGGTGTCCAAGCCCCGGAAGTCGAGGTCCACTGGGCTTTCGACAGACAATTCGAGGGGCGACTCTCCGCATCGTCGTCGTAAGTCTAGGGGGTCTCGGTCCCGGAGTGGGTCCCGCCTCTTCGAGGCACTCCCGGAAGCGCCTTCATCGGTCGCCTTCCTCGTCCAAGGACTCCGCCCGTCGGCGGGTAGTTTATCCCACCAAGCATGCGACTCCGGGGGAATGGGCTTCCTTCGGTAAGAAAATTGTGGCGATTCTTGAATCGCAGGGCACCGGTCCGTCCTCGCCTCCGAGTGGGGTCGGGGGCGTGACCGTACTAGAGACACCGCTCGTATGCCTTCGGGCTCGGGTGGTCGGCACGATTCGTGGGAAAGGTCCCGCTCGGACAAGGGGAATCGTTCTAGTCATGCCTGTTCAGGTCCCGGTCCTCGACGCGCTCGAGACCGTGTGCAACTGTGACGTCTTCGAGGTGGTGCCGAGGTCGTCGAGGGACTCTCTCGAGGCTCCACCGCCGAGGAAGTCATCGGCGCCCAGGCTGTCGAAGGACACGCTCGAGGCTCCGCCCTCGAGGCCTGTGTCGATGCTGTCGGCGCCGCGTTTGGCGTCGATTCACTTGACGATTTTCGAGGCGGTTTCGACGGGGGTACCCCGGGGTACGGTGGAACTCCCTAGAAAGGCTCTGGCCAAGGCCAAGCATGGCTTTGTTCCCCATTCTGTGCCCACTTTCCACCATCTTGATTACATTTTGGAGGTGGATGAGGGCTCTGATGGCATGGTTCCTGATACGGTGCCAGATGAGGTTATCTCGGGACATAGTCAGATTGAGGACCTGCTTCAGTCACTGCACGACGCCAGTGGTCTGGACACCTCTCCGGAGGTGGAGTTTTGTAGGCCTGAGCCTGGCACCCATGCCGACTCCTCGTACCGGTGCCTTATGTCAAGAGTCACTGAGTACTTGGTGGTCTGCTCCCCCAGGGGATTTTCTTGAGGATGACCTCACGGATATCCTCGACCAAGGTCCACCAACTGACCCGGTAATGCTGTTCCATATGGCTCTACAGAGGAGGGTGGCGGCGGCTTGGACTGCTCCAGAAAGTCTTTGCCACGAAAATACCGACAAGCCAGTAGCGACCCCTGCTACTTGACCAAGCACCCCACTCTGGAGAGTTAGGTGGTGCAGGCGGCTACGGCCCCAGCAAATCAGGTGTCTTATCCTACCATCCCTCCAGATAGGGACGACAAGCGTTTTGATGGTTGGGCAAAGAAGTGTTTTCTTCAGGTGGTATGGCTCTTCAGGCTGCCAACTCCGTATGTTCCTTGTCACGTTTCACGCACACTCTGTGGAACTGTTTCCTTAGCGGCTGAACATATTCCTGAAGGGGACGAACGGGATGGTTTTCTTGCTATGGTCCAGGATGGCAAGGATGCCATGTGTGAGGCCGTTCAGTCGGGTTTGGACATGGCAGATTGCGTCAGCCGGTCCATGGCGGCGAGCACCGTAATACGCAGGTTTGCGTGGTTGCGGAAGTCGGGGTTTGCTCCTGATGTGTAAGCCCGGCTCCTCAACATGCCCTTTGATGGTGTCCATCTTTTGGGCAGCAAAGCTGACGAGCGCCTTGAGAGGTTGCAGACCTCAAAAGCTGCAGCGTTGGGCGCTGCAGTTCGCCAACCTCCACCTTTTCGTCCTAGGGGACAGCAATGGAGGGGAGGTTCCTTTCGTTATTACTCATCCTTTGGTAAAGCAAAAGGAGCTGCTAGTCAAAGGGGCCACCATAGGAGTGCCAGAGGTGGAAAACAAGGTACTCGAGGTGGCAAGGCCCCTCGGGCAACGCTGCAGCCGCTTCAGCTCAGTCATGAGGCCATGTCCCATGGTTCGCTGGTTGGGGAAGGCAGCAATGGCGTGCCATTACTTCAGATGTGTGGGTTCTGGAGATTATAGCCCACGGCTACTGTTTTCCTTTCCGGCAGAGGCCTCACGACAATCCACCAGGGAACCTCTCTTTGAAGAGTCCGGATCCGCTCCTTGCGCAGGAAATTCAATCCCTGCTGGAGAAGGGCGCCATAGAACTGGTGCCTGTAGCGGAGAGGTACAAGGGATGGTATTCCCCTTATTTTTTGATTTCATAGAAAGACGTGGGGATTGAGACCCACCATGGACTTGCGCGGTTTCAACAAACTCCTCAGGGAGGACAAGTTCAAGATGGTTACTCTTTCTCAAGTCCTCCAGGCCCTTCAACTTCAGGACTGGTTGGTGTCTCTCAACCTCAAGGACGCTTATTTTCATGTGCCGATCCATCAAAAGCACAAGAAGTACCTGAGGTTCGTGGTTGGCGACTCGCACTTTAAGTTTCGAGCCCTGCCGTTCGGATTGACCTCTCCGAGGGTCGTCACCAAACTCATGGTAGTGGTGGCAGCGCATCTCGGGAAAGGGGAGATTCATGTCTACCCCTACCTGGACGATTGGTTGATCAGGGCGCGCTCTCCCGAGCAAGTCCTGGATCATCTGTCCGTCACCTGCCACTCCCTCTACAAGCTGGGCTTCTCCCTCAACTTAAAGAAGTTCCACTTGACGCCAACTCAGAGGCTCCAGTACATCGGAGCGGTGCTCGACACGCCCCTGGGGCAGTGTTTTCCTCACCAGGTAAGGGCTCATCACATTCAGCAGATGGTGCAAAAGTTCCAACATGCCCAGAGTCTCCCTGCGTTCGAGTTCTTGAGATTGCTTGGCCTCATGGCATCCTGCATTCTTCTGGTGCCAGAGGTCGGGTTGCGGATGAGATCTTTGCAATGGGCACTCAAGCTCCAGTGGTCTCAGTCCTCTGGCAGGATGTCGGACCCCGTTCAGGTGCCGCCCTCGGTCACCCAGGACCTTCTGTGGTGGGCTGTCGAAGGCAATCTGATGAAGGGGACTCCATTTTGGCTACCCTGGCCGGAGGTGACGATCGTGACGGACGCATCCCTCACGGGATTGGGAGCTCATGCCAACGAGTTGACAGTCAGCGGTCGTTGGTCTCTGTCGGAGTCCAGACTCCATATCAATCTGTTGGAGCCGAGGTCCGTCAGGCTTGCCCTGAAGGCTTTTCTGCCGACTGTGAGGAAAGAATGTCCTGATTCTGATGGACAACACAGTGGCCATGCACTACCTCAACAAAAAGGGGGAGGGGCAGGGTCACTTCCTCTGTGCATGGAGGCGATGCAGCTCTGCTTCTGGGCAATCCAGCAGGAAATTTCGGTCTCGGCAGTTCATCTGGCCGGAGAAGAAAATGAGACGGTGGACACTCTGAGCAGGCCGAGCACGATCTCTCACGAGTGGGAGTTGGCTCAGGAGACTCTCCTGGAGTTCTTCGCCCTTTGGGGGACCCCTCAAGTGGATCTCTTCGCCTCCAGTGTCAACCGGAAGTGCGTAAGGTTCTGCTCGCGGGAATTTCCTCCAAGAGGAGCCTTAGGAGACGCGTTCGTGGTGGAGTGGTCATTCCCACTGGTGTACGCGTTTCCTCCAGTCCCCGTCATTCCGCAAGTGCTGCGGAGGTTACGGAGGTTCGGTTCCCGGATGATCCTCATTGCTCCGGCATGGGCCAGGAGGACATGGTACCCGGACCTTCTCGACTTGTCCATCTGCCCTCCATGTCTTCCCTACCGAGATGATCTGCTCTCACGGGAGGGGGGGGTCAGGTTCTCCATCCAGAGGTCAGATCCCTAAACCTTCACGCTTGGCTTCTGAAAGGTTGAGGTATAAGGATTGGGACCTCCCTGAAGATGTGATGGAGGTGTTGCTTTCGGCCAGACGGCCGGCAACAAAGTCCCTGTACCGTTGCCATTGGAGAAAGTTCTCTGACTGGTGCAGGGTTAAGAATGTGGATCCTTTTTCATGTGACATTCCTGTGGTTCTGTCTTTTTTGCTTTCTTTGGCCCACAAGGGCCTGCAACTGGGTACCATTAAAGGTTACCTGGCGGCGCTGTCCATATTTAAATGCTCATCTGAAGAGTGTTCTTATTTTAAAATTCCTTTAATTTCTCAGTTTCTAAAAGGGCTCACTAATGTGTTCCCTCCGTCACCTTTCCAGGTGCCCGGTTGGGATTTGAACCTTGTTCTCAAGTTTCTGATGGGTGCTCCGTTTGAGCCTTTGCATTCCTGCCCTTTGAGACCGTTAACTCTTAAAACTGTATTTTTAGTTGCGGTCACTTCCGCTCGCAGAGTGAGCGAGTTACAGGCACTTTTAGTTAAGCCACCCTTCACTGTGTTTCACAAGGACAGGGTTGTCCTTGGAGTTCGTCCTTCCTTTCTTCCGAAGGTGGTGTCGGAATTTCTTTTAAGCCAGAAGGTTATTCTTCCGGCATTGTATCCTCCTCCGCATCCTGGTAAGGAAGAGGAGAGAGAGAGGCTCTATATGCTGGATCCTAGGAGAGCTTTAAGCTTTTATATTTCACGCCTGTCCCAGGTCAGAGTGGACGATCAACTCTTTATTGGTTACGCTGGAAGGCGTTTGGGACAAGCTGTTACTAAGCAGACTTTGTCTCGATGGATGATCCCGGCAATTTCTGAATGTTACCGCTTGGCGATTAAGGACCCGCCGATAGGCTTGTGGGCACATTCTACCAGGGGTATGGCTGCCTCTACTGCCCTGCAGAGGGGTGTTCCTATTCGTAACATCTGTGATGCAGCCACCTGGGCTCCGGTCCATACTTTTGTACGTCACTACTCCCTCGATTGTATCCGTGGGCAGGATCTGGCCTTTGGCAAGGCGGTCCTTTACTCTGCAATTTGATTGGGCATTCTAAATTTCTATCTTATAAATTCTTTTCCCCACCTCCTTACGTTGGTACTGCTTTGGGAGCCTGTCATATATATGGAATACGTCGGAGGACCCAATCCCCTCGAAGAAATGTTACTCTCTTACCTGGTAACGTTCTCATGATGGGATGGTCCGACGACGTATTGCATATCGCTCCCTCCCTGCCTTCCCCGCTACAAAATTTCTTGTGCGCTTGCAGCTTACGTTTTCTGCAAGGCTTTGTGTAGTCAGACTGGCAGAAGACTGGTGCCACGCGTTCTGGGGAAAGAAACTACAACTGAGGCTACGGGTGTCGGGCGTCCTACTTATAACATCCAGTGACGTCGGCCGTTGGAGGTCCTCAAGGGCGGTGTATCGATGTCATCGATGCAGGACGCAGACGCCGAAAGATTTTCCGAAGCAGCACAGCTGTCGTGATTACTGTCATAGATATGGAATACGTCGTCGGACCATCCCATCGAAAGAACGTTACCAAGTAAGAGAGTAACTTGTTCATCTCACTCAAAGAGTCACTAGTAAATGTCCTTGGTCTTTGAGTGAAGTCATATGGGCCATTCAAAAATTCTTACTCGAGGGAGGATGGCCCAGATGGGATTCCTTCTTGCGTATTACAAAACGATCCCCATTTCTGGGCTAAAGTTATTAAGCCTATATTTGAATCGATTTTTGAAACCAAAATCATTCCGAAATCTTGGCTTTCAGCTATAATTGTCCCCATTCACAAGAAACGCCCGATTGATAATCCAGCAAATTTTCGCCCGATATCCTAGATTGATGTGACAGCAAAGGTCTTTGCGACACTATTGTTAAGGGAATTAGAGTTTTGGGTTGATAGTAAACAACTGCTATCCAAATATCAGGTTGGATTTAGAAAGTCTATCGGAACCACACTAGATGCTACGATTCTTGCTCACTTACTACAATCTTCTCTTACCACATCTTCAGGGGCGGTCTATATGGCATCTTTGGACCTCTCAGCCGCGTTTGACAGTGTTATCAGGGAGCGGCTATGGAATAAGCTCATAAATTATGGGGTTCCTGGTCACATTGTACGGCTTATAGCACTTCTACATTCTAATATGTCCTACATGGTGCGGATTAAACAGGATGGAATGACCACTGATGCTATTGACACAGAGATAGGTGTCCAACAGGGATGCCAGTTAGTGCCTATCCTGTTTAATCTCTATATATGTGACATAGATGGGTTGTGGGACGAATTGGTGGTTTTTCCGGTAAAATTGGGAGACACTCTAATGAACTGGTTGGCCTTCGCAGATGACATCATTCTATGCGATCGCACTCCATATGGGCTACAGACCAAATTAAATGCTTTCAATGTATATGCAAAGAGTAACAATTTGGCTATTAACGCTAACAAATCAAATGTAATGGTTTTTGCTAACAGGAAAAAGGTAAGAAGGTACACTTGGAAAATGAATTATATAGTTATTCAGCGTGTGTTAAAAACCAGGTATTTGGGTTACAACCTATGCGACTCCAACTCCCTGCACATGTGGAAGACCACCCTTAACCATAAAGCAACTCCTCTCATATCGCAGATTAAAGTTATATATTACAAACATGCAAAATTCTCTCTCAAACCTTTGTTTGAATTCTACACCTTAAAGGTGGAGGTGGTTTTATTGTATGGCCTAGATTTGTGCATTTTGGATCTTACAAAGATATTGAACATGCTGCAAGGAAAAATATGGAAAGCTGTATTGGGCTTACCCAAATCAGTACCCAATTCAATCATAATGCATGAACTTGGGCTAAATTTGCTGGCTTTGAAATTTTGGTGGCGCAAGCTAACGAATTATAGCAAAATGCTGTATCCTCCTCTGAATTCATTGTACCAAGATTTCTGCTGTATGGTCCATGAAACAAAATCCAATGTCGATCAAACGACATACTGAGAAGATGGAAGAGCTATTAATTAGTATAGCTGTGGACCACAAAGAATTGTATGAACGACAGAATGTGGTAAAAAGGAAATTCTTCCAAATGGATTGGGCAAACATCATAGAGGTCCATACAAAATACAAATCCTATAATCACTATTATTTCTTTCACAATCGCCTAGATTGCATTATTTACTTATCTTTCCCTGTCCTAAACCAAGATATCTGTACTTGAGATTTAAATTAAATCTTATACACCTGGGAGAAAGAATCAAGTACTGGTCAGCAGCCTCAAATCTCGGAGTAGGAATGTGTTATAGATTTTGTCGTAACAAAGATGGAGTCGCTTAAACACCTGGTTATATATTGTAGTGAGCTTGAAAACATTAGAAGTTTTCACTTGGGTAGATTTTACAACAGTAACAAGTGAGTTGCTATGGTCACAATGCATGTGGGGGAAATCGCAGATGATGATACTGGCCCTAATACGCTTCATTGTTGTTCTTGAGGGAAAACTTAAGTGCTGCTATATGAGTAAATAAGATCTGTAAGAATGATGAAATGATATAGCTGTAATTGAGAATTCGTATGATGTTAATTTGAAGAGATTTGAAGCTCCGTTTCATTTTAATTTATTGGTGGAATATGATCATGTTTTACTAATACGAGTTCTAAAGATAAAAATATATGTTTATACTGTTTCAAAATATGTAATAAATATTTGTAAATGTGCATTGTACCAAACAAATTGAACAAATAAAAAAAATAATAATTGCTGCAAACATATCACTGCATTGATTTGCCATGGACTACTGTCTGCATGGTGACACAAAATGACTCTTGCTTTCTTAAAGGTGCCAAGTCACATTGAGGAGCCATCTGGTGTGTGAGCTAGGCAGTGGTTGGCTTGTTTAGACGATTCAAAGGCTTTTGATGCTGAGCGCATGCATTTAATCCATGTCCCAAAGCAGCCACTAGAATACTTAAGCAAGAAAATTACATTTTACCTTCCCAGGGATGCGCCATATTTAACTAAAGTCGTGTACAAAAAAAACGTTTTGGTGTGTCAGACACAAAAATAAAGAGAATAGTTGAAAACCTTTTCTGGTCCGCACGTTCTTTCTCTTTGTAGAATGAATTGAATTGTTTATTTGTATAGCACCTATACACAATGTGTCTCAAAGCGCTTCAAGGAGGGAGGGAACATGGGAGAATACAATTACATTCTTACAAGTCCTTGGAACAATTCAGAATGTGAAAAGTAACTTTCATAATCAGCCTGGTTATATTTCAGATATTGCAAGGAACAAATAAGGCGGAGAGGGGAAAAATGACACAAAACAAGCAGTAACATTACTATGCCAGGCGACAATTGATGTAGTGCATGAATATAACAAGAGGAAGAGAAGGGGGGGGAGGTGGGGTATGGAGTGAGGGAGAAGGGGAGGAACAAAACAAGCGACTATCATACTAGGTCAGACGATGATTCAGAATAGTGCTTGGGGGGGGGGGGGGAGTGGGAGGAGAAGACCAGGAGGGATGGGGGGTGGGGGGACATGCTGCTATCAAAGGTCACAGGACAAATGATAAGAGTAAGTGCTAATGGACATTAAAAGGGAGGGGGGACAAGGAGAGGGCAAGGAGGCTGCGAAAAGACAGGCGGCTACGATTGCTATGCCCAACGGCAATTGGGGTAGTGCCAGACATTAACAAGGGGTTGGAAGGGAGGAGGAGAGGGCAGGTGGATGAGCAAGATGGCCGGCTGCAATTACTATGCCTGATGGCAATTGAGGTAGTGCCAGAAATTAACAGAGGGGCAAGGGGTGGGTAGGAGGGAATTGGGTAGGTAAGGTGGGAAAAGATGTGAGGAGGAGGGGAAGGGCAAAATGAGCAACAACGTACTAGGTCACAGACCTATCAAGTCATGCTAGGGGGAGTGGGAGGGGAAGAACAAAAGGAGGGGTGGGACATAGACGTGCAACAGTCATACAGGTCATCCAATAGATAAGTATGAAATAGCAAAGTGCTGGAGAAGGAGAGGGGTAGAAGGAGGGAAAACGCCACAACAAGTGCGAACAAAGGCGGGGGTGGGGGGTCACACAACCCACCACGGGGGGAGGGGTGCAAACCAGTCATGGGGATGGAGGGCTGCAAACCATTCGGGGGGGCAGGCGGTGGGTGAATGGCACAGAACGTTACAGGGGCGGCAATGCAGCGTACCGTGGTGGGCACAGACGGTCATGGGGGCAGCAATGCGGCATACCATGTTGGACGGAGTTAGACAGGGCCTTTGTGGTGGGCCTTAGTTTGTGATGGCCGCCTCCCTGTTGCTCCGATTGGCTTAAAGGCCAATATGCAACCAATGGGAAGGGGGGAGCTGAGCCAGCCCAAGGCAGCAAAGTAAGGCTGAAAAATAGTGCGGCCATGTGTGGAAGGCCAAGAAGAACAAAGAGGCAATGTGCAGGTTGCCTGCGATGTGGCAAAAGTCAGGAAAAAAGTAAAACGGTGGGAGCATCGAAATTGCACATTTTATTTTTCATTTTAGGTGATTTAAAAAAGTCAAGTTGAGCGGCATAATTTTTTCAGCAACATGTGCTTTGTGCAATAAGCAGGACTTACCCCAGTGTTACAGGATGTTGTAGGAAGCAAGATGAGGCACATAGAGATGCCCCTCATTTCGTTGTCGCACTTGGAGGAATGAAGAATGCATAGGTTTGGTCAGCTAACTGATAGTTGTGCTGGCCTGGTGAACAAAAATGCCCCATGTTCAGTTCTTAACACTAAAATGTTAAGCACATACTGTGTAAAAACAATGGCTTGTTAAGTGAGCCATCACTTATAAATTGCCCCAATTGAAAGGCTGTAAGCATAAAGAATGAAGGGCACGGGGTGTGTGACTCCAGATCATCTCACATGCTGCGTTTGGAATATGCATTCCTTTGTTTGCATATTTCAAACGGTGGCTGTTTATGGCCTGCACTCAACAATGTACGATGTTTCTAGCAATTAAGGAAAGGGACAGAGCGTGCTATCCTTTCGGTAGATGCCCATCGGATAAAAACTCATGTTTGATGGAGTGGCTAACCACAAAGCAAGTTTGATCGAAGAAAAATATGTTTATGAATAATTAAAATAGAAAAAATGTTACTCTCTAAAATAATACTTTTACTCTAAATTTCTAATCTGTATCTGGGCATATGCCATTTGAGATGCCATGCCTAATGTGTTGCTTCTCTGACGAGGTTCCTCCTTAGGGGAGTATAGCCTTGACTTTCCCATTCACCCTGCCACAACACCAGTGCCTGTGTGGTCGTTGGCACCGCGCAAAAACTGGTTTACGGTAGTAGTTCACTTTCATTCTCCGTTTGACTTTTCCGTCGTTTTATTGTGTCCTTTGTTTTGTAATCGTAGTTTGTATTTCTGTATAGATGTGTATTTTATTTTTTAACTATTTGTTTGTTTTATCATGTCGCAACTACTCCTGCATTCTTCCAGCACCAAGGTGTATTTTTTGACAAAGTAGCGCTTTCTAAATAAAATGCATGCATTTGCAGGATTGCATTTTTTAGAATGAATAGGCAATCCCCCCATCACCGAGGAAATGACATTTGCATTTTGCGCGTATTTATCACCCGTTCATTCAGCAGCAAATACGTAGTGTAGGCAGAATGCAAATGGGTTTGGAGGACAAGAGCCTTTTTGTGTTCACAGCCCCACATACTGTGGGCCACAATGATAGAAACGGTTTACAGACACTGCGCTGGTAAACATTAAATTCTTTTTAACTCGCAAAAACCATGACTTCATTAAGGGTTTATACACAAAAGGCATGGGTAAATTAAAATAGGCCAGAGATTAAATGTTTATTTACAGTGTGGATACCGCGGTTTATATGCAGCAAGACTGCTCGGTGGGTTGAGCACCTTCTGCTGTGATCTCGATATATTAATATACAGGTCACAGAAATAGTTTGAATCTCGTTGGGCCAGCTCAGCATTTCGTCCTTCAAGTTTATTTTTTTTGGCTGAACCTTTCTATTGATTGCAAGCAAATAAAACAAATCAAGCCATAAGGCCATGATGTAACTTTGTAGAGTGGGTCAAATGCCACCGCTCCAGTGGGTTATAAAGCTAGCACCATGATGGTCCTGGCTTTCACGTCTGATGCCCGTGTCTCACTGTCCTAGTCTACAAATTCTCGTTAAATGTTCTTATACCGCGCACTGTTGCCACTTGCATGGGTTCATGGCGCTCTGGCAGATCTGTAAAGCAAGGGGCAGGTGGGTAAGTTGGTAGGACTGAGTTGGAATAAAGAGCAAGACAGCTGTGATGTGCTGTTGGCAGCTTCAGTTCAGTTGACACCGTTCACTGGACATAGGTGTGTGTTTTAGTTGGTAGCCACCATGTGCTGTTGGGGCGAGGCTATTTGTGGGTTGTTTCATTGTGAAGTGCTTGCGGTTTGTTGTGCTGTAGAGGCATGGTTGTGTTTAGTTCACAGTTTGAGAAGTTGTATGTGGATGGGCAAGTTTTTTGTGGGGTTAGTTAATGGCAGTATGCTTTTAACCCCTGATGTTCTGACTGTGGCCTATAGCCTTTCCCTGTCGTCCATTCTGGTGTGCAGCAATTATCGCCCACACAGGTTCCTCCAGGGGCGATGTGTTGCCTGTGCCCTGCGTTCTGCCCGTGTGAGATATTGCTCCCTAACAGAGGCCAAATGCAAGATTTGGCTCACTAACATGAATGTGCGAAGTGAAAGATTTGCTCACTAACACAGATGGCTAAGTGCAAGATATGGCTCACTAACACAGATGGGCTACACCCACAGAGAAACGCCTTCATTTGAGATACCTGCATATTTGGAGAAAAATCCCTAAATTTGAGAAAAAGCAATACATGGAAAACGGCTACATTAGAGACACTGCAGTGATTGGAAACTACTTGCTAGCCGGCTAAACATGGGTGTGCTGTGCTATGTTGGGGAATAATAGTGGTAGGGCTTTTACTGAACTACAGTAATTGCTGTATGTCGCGGTTTGTTACGCGGTCACCCTTAAGTCAGGAAGTTCCTTTCCCCCAAATCAAGGTGGCACACAATACATCACTATTGTTTTGATTCGGGTACCTTTTTGGGAAGGCCTCCAACCTGTCTAGCACTCAACCCCAACAAATACCTGGTGCCACAATGGACTAGGAACCAGGCCGGTGTGTAGTAAGAATATAGATTTATTAATTTATTTAAACCAAATTTGACAAATGGACTAACCTCTGCCACCAATGCTGTGGCAACACAAGAACAAAAATGACTTCCATAATGGCACCAACAGAGAATACTGAGATATGCAGTCACAATTTCCTGCACCTTTCTTTTCAAATACCCCACCAATACAGGAAAAGAACAATTCAAGACGCACAGTTATTTCGTTATAATAAATTTCTCCCAGCAACCCCCACCCTCAAAACATAAATTAGACTTGGCCACTCTGAATTGAAGGCCAGTGGCAGAGGGTGGGAACACAATGGGGAAATCATTTTGGGATTCTGATTATATGCTCTCTTTGGAAAAGGGATTTAAGGGGGCGGATCATTTTTTCTACTTATTACCACGGTTGCAATATGAGGGAAAGAAAAGCAATGGGAACATTCGTTTTGTCACATCTAAAAAGAACAGGCAGGGCTTTGTGGTCTTGGTCAGCGCACAATGGGAACAAAGGGGGAAATTTCCTTATTTTTTAAATGTTTTTTTTTTTTACCACACATGCAAAGGAAATACAAGGCTTCACACTTATTTTGCCAAATCTTGGTCTATACTGGCTTAAAACACACTGGGAAACGCTTCCTCGTTTCGAATGCTAACACAATACATCCCGTGATTTCTATAGGGGAATTAATTGATTTACTTTAATTAAATATGCCAAGGATCTACACAGACACAGGATATTTTTCTATGGGGAAATAACTAGAACAATACTTTAAAAATGCAGGGCCTACACAATCTATGGCTTCAGAGATTTAAAGGAGAGGCCTTGTAATGGACATTGGGGAACAGCAGGGCGCCTCTGGGACAGCAAGGGTGTTGGTCCAGGATATTCCCCTATGGCTCCTCCAAGGGGTCCCATTCAGCTTTTATGTCTCCTGGTCCCTGTCTCCAATGCAAAATTTGGGGCCTCTCTGCTTGGATGTTTCTCGCAAAAGTTCAGCAGCAGGTTACCTCTCGGAAGAAGTGGAAAAAGCCCAGTTCTAATGCAGTTAATTACTTATAAGGCAAATAACATCACAAACTTGTCATTCTTCCTGTGAAAGGTTGGTTGGTTTTCTCTACCCACCTGTGTGCTAATAGGACAAGGCGATGGGGGTGTGAGCTAGGAAAGCTGTGGGAGGAGTAGACTGTCATCCCAACTTGACATGTGGGTTCGGCCTGTTTAGACTCTGAAAATCTACCAACATGGGAAGCACCCTAATTTTTCAAATCTTTACATGCATGAACTGCATTTTAAGGCAAATCAGATGATGCTAGTCTGAAGTCCGCACGCCCTTCCTATGCAGAGATAAGTTTTTTCTTCATTTACTCTGAAGCTGTATCAGTGAAAAATATGCCACTTCATAGTTCCCATGGTTATTTTTTCCTTCACCCACGCACCAACTTTCAAATCTCGGAATCGAGGGAAGGCCCAAATCAAATTTTTATTAATAACTTTAGTTATGTTTATCACACCATCGTTTTGTCAATGTTCAAAGGGGGTTACTGTCGCCTTTAATAAAATTCTGGAATGACCATTGTGACTAAACTCCAGCTTTTTCCTTTGTTCTCTTAAGTTGCATGTGATCAACAGAGGCTGGCTCGTGTTTATGATCACCCATCCCTTATTGTCCTTGCAATGGCCCTGGCTCCAACACTAATGGACATTTTATGGGAATTGTGACCTCAAGCTGAAAGAACAGGCATGGTTTTATCTGTTTCCACCGTGGTTTAAATCCAAGCAGTGCATTTCTTTCTATATGTGTATGCAATGGCCCTGATTGATGGTTGACAACCAGACCTCTCCAAGATCAGCAGAGGAAAGGTCTTGGAGGTTACGTTTCATCTTTAGGCAAAATGACTGGCTGCATGTAAAATTCTGCAAGCAATGGCTTTTAAACTCACACAATGCATTTTACATGTCCTTTTATAAGGCACCTGGGCCTGATATCCACATGTAATGTACTTCTTTAATCTCACAGTTGCAAAATGAGTATCACTTCGGGATTGTCTAGATGTATAGGGCAAAAACCATGTTCAAACTCAGTCTAGTGAGCACTTCTCTTAGCATACTGTCATTTTGATGAGTGGAAAAAGGTTGTTTTTATTTCTTCTAATTGCAAGAAGCTTGTTTTCAATTAAGATTTCAGAATCAGTCTCATGTTGCATAAAGATATTGTCCACGCTGCTGTCTGTCTCTAAAGTGCAGCTCTCCATGGATTTAATAAAACAGCATTGTCAGCCACATGTCTGTCTTTTCCTTGCTGAAATGCATTGCGCATACCTTCCCACTTTTGAGATTCAAGCCCACTTTCTTTCCTTTGAGATTTAGGCCTGTTTTTGGTTCAATAGGCCTCATGTCTGACATCACCATTTCTGTGCTGGCCTTATACTTCAGTGTGATTTCACAAATCACTTTGGCCTCTTTATATCTGCCGTTATGGGGCTATATTTCACCCCACATGTATTGCCCACCTAGACTACACTTCGCTCAATAGTTGCTGCTGGTTGACGGCTGGCTTTTCAGGCGAACTCTGGCAAACACTGAGTGGAGCTGCTTGGTTGGGAGCTGCTTGGTTGGGAGCTGCTTGGTTGGGAGCGGCCCTTGGCCAACCCTAAAAGGGTGCAGGGCCCACTCAAGGGGCAGTGGGAGTGATGGGAGGAGGAAGACTAAGAGGCTGGTGGGGAAAAGGGTGCACGAGAAATGGCGAGAAAAGCGCTGAAATGTACAAATAATGCAAAAGAAGAAAGCAACATGGGCCAACGCATAGGAGGGGGTGGGTGGGGGGGGGAGCACAGATGTGAGCACAGCAAACTCATTCACGTCTCAGTAGCACGACAATTAAAAAATGGGTCTTGAATGGTCTGCAGGGGACAATCACTGGGCAGGAGCAGGCGGAAGACTACAAGACTGATGGGGAGGGGAACGGGGGGCATGAGAAATGGCAAGGAAAGCACCGACATTTTTAAATAATGCAAAGAAACAAACATGGGGCAAAGCAGAGGGAGGGGCACATCAAACAAACTCACCTCTGAGCAGCCCGACAATGTGAAAGTGTGCCCAAGGGTCTGCAATGGGTCTATACCCTCGTAGCTGAGCTTCCTTACCCGCAGGAGCCAATCATGTGGCAGGGGGAGGTTGAAGACTAGGAGGCTGGTGGGGAGGGGAACAGGGGGCATGAGAAATGGAGTGGAAAGCGCTGAATTGTGAAAATGCCACCAAAAAAAGATAAACACGGGCCAAAGCAGAGGGGTGGGCATAGTTGTGAGCACGCCAAACAAGTGGTTTATGTCTCACTTCATTCCATCACCGCCCAGATAGTGTCTTCGCTCCTACTAGTATTTACAAATGCGTACTCTGTTACAATTGTATGTAGAAGGGAGTCGGTTTCACTGCCACATATTCCACAAGCTGGGTTGTAACTTCATTGCATTGTATACAGCCTTGCTTTAGTATAGTTTAGACCCAATGTAAGTACTTGAGGTATACTGCTCGAAATTCGACATTAACTGCCTCCTCCGTCTGGCACCACAGGTTTTTACTCCATCTGGTCTTACCCATGCTTCCCCCTTAGTTCGATACACCGTGTAAGCGGCACTAGATGTCAAGCATTCATGGATAATGAGTGTTTCCTGGGAGGAATCTTCTGGGGACTCTTAACACCTCCACTCTTCCATTCTCCACTTGCTGCCTCTTCCCCCACCCTCACCCGCCACCTTCTTTGAGTGTTGTTTTGGGGCATACTTAAGATGTAAGCACCTGGAAAAATGTGATTGACTGTTTACTGAATTCAATTTGCCCCGCTGCGCCCCTCTGTCTCTCTCTCTCCCTGTCTGTTGCTCTCTCCATCTCCACAGCAGCATAAAAAGTTAATTATCCTACGCTGAGTATTTGCCCCTTTTTATGAAATAATCATGAGATCAATTCCTATGTCCTCCTATAAATGTACTCCTGTCCTCACCGTCATCAAGGGGGCTCATTGTGTGTGCCCACATTAAGCTTGTTAATTGTTTTCATAGCGTCACCACTGTTACTGATTTCTGTCGGATCTGCTATTACCTTCCCGCCTCTCCATAGAAGAGCTGCCTGAAGGAAGTTCTGCCTATTTACTTATCTGTCCTGCCACAATGATGGTTCTACCCCAGGTGTATAGATCAATTGTTTTGCTACGTGCTGAATAATCTTGATGGATGTCTGGCAAACCCACTCCCCCACACCCCCCCCCCCAACCTCCTGCCCACCATCCTCCACCTCCCACCCACCAGAACCATTCTATTGTAGAAATCTGTGTGCCGTTGCCTAAAATTAGGTTATACAATTCTCATTCATTTAAAAAATGATTTTATCTTGATTTATACAGGGTATTCTGGACAGCAAGAATATTTTGAAGAGGGCTATTCTGTCCAATAAGGATACTGCAAATCTCATTCAAACTTAAATATCCCACGCACATCTGTCTACTATTGGGTTGAGTTCAATCTGCGTGAGTTTGCTTTACCTCAACATCTCAATACCGAGGTATCGAAGGATTCTGCTTAAAATTGCACTGCCCCAGTATTGCCCTCTCCACCACCAATAAAAGCTGTGACATATTGCAGTTGAATGTCTCCTGAACTGTCATGGCCACAAATCTTGATCCAAACCGCTTTGGTTTACATTTACTAGCATATTGGGACAGCCTCTCCCACCCTTCATATGGGTATTCCGTATCCTTCGTTATTGAGGCCTTCCTAATCCTATGCGCCATTGGTTCCACGTCAAATAGAAGCTGGGATGGAGGAGATCCTTCTCTTGTTCTCTTTATGGGGTGAAATGTGCTCAACTTAATTTGCACTTGCTCAAAGCAGGGTCTATATAAAGTAATTAACCCATTTGAGAAATCCGAGGCCCAATTTCGTTTTAAGCCATACACCACATATATTCCCATTCTAGGTCATTAAAAACGTCCCCAGCATTCAAAAGGGGATAGGTATGAGACCTTACGCTTTTGGAGCAGCATCTGTCCCGAGTTATTCTTGTAGGTCTTTGCACTCAAGGTTCCACAATTACATTGTCACCCCTCTCAGATGACGTCCTTACATTTTAGCTAGCACTTTAACTTCTACATAATCATTGAGATGGGCCAATGTGAGGCGCTTTAGCCATTACGTTTGCACTATTTCAGCATAAAGACTGTCTGCCTGATTCATGGAATTTGCGCCGAAAACAGGCATTTGTGCACCATTCTGCCTGCAAATCGCTGTTGGACAAATGGGGATATGCGGGCAGAATGGCGCACAAATCCCTGTTTTCGGCACAAATAATTCCATGAATCCGGCTGTGTCTCTCTCGGGCCTAGTGATTGTCCGCCTCATGTTTTTCTGGATCAAGTCCAATAGTTAGACTTGTTGCCTTTCCAATGTTATTTTAGCTCTTGTAGCGTTCTGTTGGTTCTCGTTGCCACCCCCTGTTTCTTCCCCCAGCATGTCTTCCACTTCCTCGCTCAGGGTCGGTAGCCATATATTTCTCGAAACGTATACATCATTGCCCAAACTTGATGAAACCTGTGTAGGGTGAAACGCGTTGTTTTTCTCCTCATTTGTCCATCGAGACATGAATAAAGATGTTCTCTCTCCACAACCAAACGGGAATTGGTCTGCAATTTTTGGCAAGTACTGTTTGAGTGTGACTGGTATGTGACTGGTATTTCGACTGCTTGACAGTCTGTTTCTATCATTGCCCACATGCACCATTTTGAGGGAAGCTCAGCTGAGCACATTAAGTCATTAAGTCTACAATTAGAAGTAGAATTTTCCCGTCATCTTTAATTACCCTTGTAGATCTATTTGCTGCCTTCTTCCTGCCTGGTGAGGTCAGTACCTACCTACCATATCGCTGAGTTTGTATAGTCTTGCCTGCTCCACCATGCATTGCTATTTTGTGGCTTTTAAAAAAATAAAATCCTTGAATTAGAGTCCTCGTCTTCTCCAGCTGTTTGTGATGCCCACCAATTTACCTTCCATTTGTTTCGTATTGAGGTGTAGGAATCCTCTGATCCTCTGTGAAGTAGCCATATTCATTGTGGTTACCCTGCCTTGGTTTTGTGATGTTTTGTTCCTGTACACGCCTATTAATTCCATGGTTTCCATGAACCCTGACCATTTAGTCTTATTCCCCACACTTGGCTCACCCGTGACCAGGTAATTATATTGCTCCTAAGAGCATTCAGGTTCTCTCTTGAGCACTATGTGCTACTCTAGGTCCCATTTACAGCTCTTGCAGCAATTCTAGGAATTTAGTTGACCTGGCATATATGTTGAACAGACTGGTTCACCTTTCTAAACGTTCCTGTGCACTTCGGCCATACTTGTGCGTCTACTTCAGAGCTATCCTGCAAGGCATGCCCATTATTATTTTTTTAAAGCTTTATTTTCAAGTGAACTCCACCAGCCAACATATTCATACACATAGTACAACTCGGGTGATGATGCAGCTTTTGGGTTCACAATTTTCTCTCCCTTAACTCCCCCTTCGCCTATCCAACTCCCCAACAAACTATAACTTTGGTGAATTTCCATACATATAGTTGCTTCTTTGCACTCTGGGTTTAGGCTTAGTCCTTTGCATGCCTCTGAGGTTTCCCTTTCTTGTGTCCAGTCCGGCCTATTTTTACTTACAGCACCGAGAAGTTCCCTAGCAGAACTGGTTTGTCGTATACTTGTTCTCTTTTGGATACAAACTCGTGAAATGGGAGCCATGTGTTTACAAAACATTGGTATTTGTCCTTTGCCAGTGCATATACTTTTTCCATGGCCATGATTCCCCACATTCTGACCCAGCACGTTGCCAGTATTGGGCCTTGTTCCGATTTCCAGTTGTGTGCCACAGTAATACTTGCTGCTGGGAGCATATGGGTTGTGTGGCCCTTGAGCCACTTGCGTCATACTCCCTCTTCTACCACTCCTAATAGGATCACTTTTGGGCACTTTCAAAATGTTTTGGCCTTTGGGCAGGTCCACCACATTTGTCCCATGTCTCCCAGTTGGCCACACCCCCTCCAGCATTCCATCGACATGTCCGGGTTCATTGTATGCAGCCTCCGTGGGGTCATTTACCATTGCATGTATATCTTTTATATGCCGACTCCATCATAGAGCACTGGGAGCCTTTCTGCGCCCGCTCCCATATCTGCCCCCATTCTTAGTTTGATATTTACCCTCGGGTCCTGCTCCCATGTACCCATGTACGGTAATATGTCCCCCGACTCTGCCCCATCTAGTAAGCCTTACAGTCTCGAAAAGCCTTTCTCAGGAGCTCCTTACTTCATAGTGAATTCTGTTGGCTGCTTCCCAACACTATTAGGTCAGACGCAGTGTCTGACTTGCGTATAGTGCAACCTTGCTTTCTTGTTCGGGCAAAGAGAATTTAGTTTTGCATTCCTCAAATTGCAGTGGCGACCCATCTTGAAAGAAATCGCTTGGGGTTAGGGTGGTCTGTCTCTTCCAGTTTGCCCGAAACCTTGGGGCCTTCCCAGGTGTGACATCATAATTGTATCCCATTGGTGTAGAGGGGCTCATCCCTAGCTTGCGTATTTTATTTTATTTTTTATTTAGTTGAATAATCAACTTCAATATTTTCTCATAGAAAATATTTAAAATATGGCATTTGTTACACTAAGATTCATCAGCTATGACCATTCATTACATTACAATTCATCAGTCAATCAGATTAAAAGTATACATTATTAACATACATATTACAATTCACGAGAATTGTAATAGTTTCCACTCATTGCTTTTTCGGCGCATGACAAATGCAGTTCCACAAAGCTTCTGGTTTTCATTTCTTCCAATCTTTTATTCTCTTGAATTCATCAATTGTTGGTATAGCAAGTGGTGTCGACACGTGTTTCGACCTAACAGGTCTTTTTCTAGGCTACCAGTTTTAGTTTTTAATACATAAAGGTTGGATACATATTTGGTGAGTATGTGGTCCCCAGATCGGGCATTCACCAGTTGCCTCTGCTTTTCTCTTTTGGAGAAGGCATTGCCGTTACAAGCGTGTAAAATTCAACCTTGCACTATGCCGTCACCAACAATTATCAGTATGTTACCCTTGACTCCAGTCACTTTCACCCTGTTTAAGCTTGTCTAAAATCTAATAAGATATTTGTTATAAACGTACACAATCTAATAAGAAATATTGAAAGCTTGTTGGCAGAGTGTCTGGTGCTGAGGTGCGGGCTGGTCTCTTTGTTGCTGAATTCTACTGCAGCTGCATCCAACAAGGTGCGTCGAGCAACAAGCAAGTCTGCTTGTTAAGTACTACAAATTGGTGGAAAAAGGACTACATTTCCCAGCATCACCACAGAGCCTCAGTGTCACCTCCAGGCGCGCGCGCTCTTGGGCTTCAAAATTAGCCTGCCCGGCGAAGCGTAGCGGAGTGTAGGCAGAATGTCTGGTGACCGGAGGATGGAGGCAGGACCATCGACCACCATGACTGAAGGTGAGTAAGGGGTAGCCCTGGGTCAGATTGTCGTCACCCAGCATGAAGATGCACATACAAGTGAAGACATTCTTGCCCAAGAGGTATTGACAGAGAATGACATGTTGAAAGACCTGGGAATTGGAGAAAATGAAAGCCCAATTATACCTAGGCATAACAGTTCAGAAGATCAACCCCCGCCGAATCAGTTGGGAATATTGACTCAACAAGCTTGCCCATTTAATATCATTGTAGACATTGACTTATGTACAGTTGATGAACGTCACCCCTGAGAAACTAACTGATATTGAACTGCAACAGCGGCTCCCGCTCAGGCAGTGTGCCTGTAGAGAGGGGAATTGTAGAGAATCCCACATGATGTCGCCAACGGTTGGAATTATTCAAGAGCTAAAAAGATGGCACATGCAGTAGAAGACACAGAAGATGAGACCGTAGGCTTAGGTCCTACTTTGGCCCTCCCTTGTGGATCTCCTACTGACTCGACACTCTTAGCGGAAGTCTTGAAAGCGGCAAACACTGTCTCCAAGATAGATGTGAGAGTACCACCGAAAAGGAAAAGCAGCCTGAAATATAATGCCAATAGTGGTTCTGAGACTAACCACAGTTCGAATCTAATACCACAGCAAGAAGCAATGGTGTTTTTTGATGACCGGGGTAATTATTTGCAAAAACACCCCCGATGGGCCATTGAAACATTCACCAGTTCGCCAGGTCCGGTAGGGGTACCACCGGAGGGGCAAACGTGCAATATCTGGTCTGAGAAGCATACAAATGTAACACAAAATGGCGTTCTTAGGGGGAACAAATAATGGGTTCCTCCGAGCCTGTCCTTCGGTGAAAGTTTTAGGGGGCACCGTTTTTTCTTTAACAAGCCGCGGCCATCTATAACTCATGGAAAACCAGGCTTCCAGCAGAGCTGTAGCTAGCTCTGAAATCTCGGATCAAATGTTATTGGAAACCTCGTTAAATATTGAGGCAGAGAGTCAACTAAATTGGGTCTTTTCAAAGAAAACTTCATTACAAGTTAATAACGGCCTAATTTGGTGCCCCAAACAAGCCACAATTAACAAAGTACCCAAACACAACGAGTAACAGAGAAATGTGGGCACAGAGAGGATAAGGCTTCACAGACAGGCAATGTAAAAATAGCAAAAGAAAACTCACAAAAAAGGCCAATGACTCCAGAATCAGTGGTAAAGGCCCATATAGAAATTAATGAGATCCTTTCACACAGTGGCAACACTCGCGGCGCTCTTAGCACCTTATGTGAAGCTGTATGAGGGGTATGGAGGGCACCTTTAAAGGACCACACTACTGTGCTCGCCGTGCTACATAGCAAAATGGTATTCATAGAAGGTTTTGTTACTGCCACAGAAAAAAACCTGGAGAACAGTGCAGCGGGAGTGATACAACTCCTTCATGATATTCTTGACCCTCTAATCAAAGAGAAAGCAGAACGAAGACAATAACGTGCCTCGACGGGATTCGGGGGTGGTCTAGCGGATAAGGCTAGCCCAATGGACCCCTTCGAAATAAGGTCAAATAATGGTGAAAGAGGATGTTTGGACTTGACTAAAGAAAGTAACCAATTAACTTCGGATAGTGTTCTCCGGGGCAGAAGCCCACACTGCCTAAAAGCAACTGCCAATATCATCAGAAACTATTGAAAAAAAATCAGACCCCTGCTGAGCCTACAAAACAGCACAACAATAGCAAGAGCTACTATTCTCTCCCGGTTGGATTATGGAAACTCCCTACTCCTAGGTGCAAGCAGCAAATGTCTAAAACAATGTCAAGTGGTCCAAAATAACGCAATCAGAACAATCACTGGTAAACCTAAGAGAGAACATATCACAAAAGACAGAAAGGACTTACATTGGCTGGCGATCGAGGAATGCATCACATTTAAAGCCACTCCCCTAGTACACCGATGCTTATATGGAAAAGCACCAATCTATCTAAAAAACAATTCATAAGGTATGAATCCAGCGATCACACTGCAACCTGAGATCAAATAAGACTGGTCTCCTCCGAGTTATTCCTGCAAAAAAAGCAAAAGGATTAGGTAGGGCCTTCACGACCAAAGCAGTCCTTACATGGAACAAACTCCCTTCCGCACTGAGATTGGAAACTAACCATCTTCTCTTCAGAAAACAACTTAAGACACTTCTTTTCAAATAGAACCCTACCTTAGTTACTCAGCTAGCCCAACACTTCCTTCTATATGTTTTGTTCTATGCGGCCCTCGCCATGTCCTGTTCCCTATTTCTAGTCTCTCTTTGTAATGCGCTCTGATGCCTGCGGGCTGCAGCGCAATATAAACATATAAATAAAATAAATAAAATTGGAGCCGCTCCCGTGCAGACCGGAGTCCGCTACTGTAAAACCAGCTTTAATGGAGTCCGAAAATCGACCAAGGGACACTGGTAGTGGACATACTACCCTGGCTACAGTACTAGAAATTCAGTCCTTAAATGATGACACAGATCCTGCCATAAACACAAAGGGCTTCTTGTCTAGGGAAGAGATTCAGGCTTCTCTTTTACAGCCAGAAAGCGCCAAAAACATAGCTGAGGTAACGAGAACCCTGGATGATGGCCTTGCCAACCAAAAAATATGTAAAATCTTAACTCCAACATCTGGTAACCCGCAAGAAAATAAGAGCTTGCCACGCCCCAGTCGGTTGAGGTATCAAAACAAAGAAGCTCTGTAAAAACAGACTACAAAGAAATCTAAAAATTTGCCGCCAGCAAAAAATGCCAACTCAAACAGCAGCAGATCCTTTATCAGAAATATGTCTGTTGCCAGCACTAAGACCCGTCCAGTTTATTCAAACAAAATTAGGACAATTGGTAGCAATCAATAATCCTCAGGAAAAAGGAGACTTTAAAACTGGCACAGGAGCCAAAGCACTTGACAAGTGAGATTGATCTGATTGACCTGTCGACATACAATATATCAGAGGGCGAAAGCTCTTCACTGGAGGATAGTAGTATGATTGAAACATCTTCAATAGAAGGTTTGGGGGAGGAAACATCGGAGAAAGCAGTGATCCCTGAAATACAATTGAGAGCTCCTGAGAAAAACACAAATAATCCCAGGCCAAGAAATGCAACGCCTGCCCGGATACCAAGAAAACTGGATAATAAGGTGGAGGCTGTAGAGAAGGCGAGGGTGGCTTATCGCGTTGGAGATGCCTCAAGGGTATTCAAAGAAAGTAGAACAAGGCGTGCCCCACAACAGAGGAGGGAAGGGACGCAGGAAAGAGTAAGGCTGGCATAGCTGCCTCGAAATTAAAACTGAACTTATTACTTCCAACTAAACCTAAACCAAAATACTAGCAGGAAAAAAATCATGGAGGCGAACAATGGCCTAAAGTTCTCTTTGGAACGAATCGTACCAAATGAAGATGGACTGGTGCTTAACAGGGCAAATGTACTTGGGCTGTTGCACCATGTCCCGTCACTCTATTCGGTTTCCACACAGGAGTTCTCATTCATAGAATTCTCAACGTTCGGACAAAGTGACAATCCATCTTGTGTCGATTAGCTAAACAACATATTTTGGAAGAGCACATCACTTGCGACTCTTGGGGTTTGAGCTACAAGAGGCACAACAAAGAATGGCATGGGAAAAGGATCACCTACTAAAAGAGGAGCGGCAACTTGAATTTGTGGAGCATCAAGGCAAGGCCAAAGTTCAATAAGGTTTGATAAAAGATGACCAAACAAAAACAGCAGACCCGCTACACAGAAATCACCCCTTGAGGGCGATGAGGCGAACTGGAAATGGCTGGCGGGCATTTTAGCCGAAAAATTACATAAGCAATAGCACCAAACAGGATCATCAGAATGGACCCTCGTAAGTTGGAATACTAGAGGGTCATCCCACCTATTCTCCGACGATGTAAGCGACCTTGGTAAAGCAGACGTCACTTGCCTCCAAGAGGTGTGGCTCGTTGAGGCCCCCTTGATAGAGGGATATTGGGTGACGTTAAATCCGGCGATCAAAAACCAAGTGGGTCGTCCAAAAAGTGGGCTGTTAATGGCGGTAAAGAACAGTTTAGGTTGGTCCTTGTTGTATACCTATTCCCCAAATCCATTTGTTCAGGTGACCACAATGAAAACTTCAAATCATGGGCAGAATAAAAGCCGAATACTTGTGATAAATATCTATTGGAATCCGGCAGACAAAAGAAACAGTAATGTGGTCCATGATATAGCAGTGCTAATAGATGAAGAGAGGTTAAAGTGGGACGATCCTCTAATAATAATAGCGGGTGACTTGAACTGTACCTGTATAGATAAGAACAATGAGCAAATCTTAGAAGGTGATTCTATAAGAACCAAAGAAAGAAGAGGAATCGCCTGGAGGAAAATTCTCCAGTCAAGAGGCTGTTTAATTTTAAATGGTATTCTGAACGGAGATATTCCGACCAAGCCAACATGGAGCGGGACGTCCAGTGATCAACTGCTGGACTATGTTTGTGTCTCTTCAAATATGTCGCCGATATTAAAAACATTGGTCGTAGATATAACTCGAAGCAGTGACCATAATCAACTTAAATTAACATGCCATGTATTTGATTCAGCAGAACTACAGAAGTATGTGCAGAAGATTCAAGTAAATCCAGGGAGAAACTGACTATCACTGCTAAAGAAATTGCCGGTATTATCTCAACATCTACTTAAGGCAATTAATAAAACGCAGGACATGGAAGATCATTCAAGAATCAACGATCTCTCGCTATTTCGAAAGTTTGCATCTGACGTGCAAAGCAAACTGAGAAAACCGCATATGTGTCATCGACACATCTATGATAAAGCGATAACGACTAAGAAAAAAACAGCTCAAGAAGTACATCCAACGATGGAAAAAAGTCAATACGGGAGAGGCTTCTAAAGAAATCCACAAGTTAAAACAAAGATATCATAATTGGCTGCAGCTTCACAAAAAATCGATGATAAATCGAGAAGCTCTAGCAGTGTTAGCCGCCGTCCTAACAAAGAATACTGCGGCCACATGGGCTATAATTAATCAGCTCAACGCACCAAAAGACGCCCTATTGGCAACCCCAATTTCATCTTCCGAATGGCAAACCAACTTCTCCGAAATGCAATCTCTGGAAGAGGAGTCAACCTTGGAAACAAATTACACCACATCGGCAATAAGGAAGTAGGACAATAAGGATTCAAACCTAGATCTAGAATCCATCGAAGGGATAAAAGGTTTGAAGAATTCAAGAGCGTTAGGCGCTAACGGTTTGTTTAACGTCGAAGTGAAAAGAAATCCCAAACTGGCCCGCGCTTTTGCATTACTTGAATGAAGGTATTTTGAGAACATCAAAAGTCCCATTATCTTGGAAATCGGCGGTGGTCGTTCCCATTTTTAAAAAGGGGTTAAGATCAAATCCGGATAACTAAACGGCCAGTTGCTTTATTGGTCGTGGTGGGCAACATGTTTGGATCAATATTGCTAAAAGCATTGTCAAAATGGCGAATTGCTTTGGGCCATCAAGACCTATGGCAAGGGGGTTTGTGAAGGGCATTGGCCCATCACTTAATGTCTTTTTGATTAATCTTTTAAAAGCAAAAACATTGCAAAAGAATGGCGGCCAAATATACATTTATTGATCTCTCAAAGGCTTTGGACTCCAAGCTTTTCCCATAACAAATTTCTCTGAATGATCGATGGAATTGTCCGAAGCAAATCCTGAACATCAGTGATCTCCATCATGAAACATCCATCAAGGTCAGATTGGATAGATTGGGAACTCAGTTGCAATCCCAATAAGGGTAGGCTTGACACAAGGGTGCCCGCTAGCGCCTTATCTATTATCAGATATCGAGACTTTCTATGACACACGCCGATTTCCCCCAAAAATTGGCAAGAATGCAATTGGAAGACTTCTGTACGCCGATGATATAGTGGTAATTGACCAGACTCTGATAGGCTTGCAGCGTCAGCTTGATTCCATTCAGAAGTTTATGGAGGAAAATAAACTAACAATACATCCAGTAAAATCAAGGATTATGGTCTTTGGCACAGGGAACAGTGTAAGAGGGAAAAATAACAATTCTTGGACCCTAAAAGGGCAACGAGTTGGTATAGTTAAAGAATTCACTTACTTGGGTGTCTGCATTAACAGCAGATGTGAGGCCCCAAGAATGTGTAGCTGTTGCGGAAAAAGGCCCAAAGTTTGGCGGGCCAACACAGAATTCTATTTAAAAAATACTGTTGATACTTGCTTGCCCCGTTGGTACAATTTTTCAGAATGAACGTGACGCCAATTTTGACATACGGGGCGGAGACATCGTTCATGTTGCCAGAGGATATCGAAATAGAGTTAGGATTCTTCTGGAGAATTGTCCTGGGTCTGCCAAAGAGCACTCCCATGTCCATTATCAGAAGAGAGCTAGCATTAACATCTCTGAAAGCGATAGCTTTATGGAAATCCTTATCCTTCTACCAAAAATGTGTAGAGGCATCACCGAAGGGAGGCTTTGCATCACTGATACTGGCTTTACAGGACTCTAGCGAGAAGCATTTGAAAGAATGGGAGAGTACCTGCCAGACGTCTCTAATGAATATGAATGAAACATCAGACTCTCTACTTCGGGACCCCGATCAGATCAAAAAGAAGCTGTATAGAGATGATTGGATAGATAAGAATCTTTACACAAATACAAACATTATGAATGTTTTTGCCACGGAAACTAAATGTCTTGCCACGATATATAAATCTGTTTTCCGAATCCATTTTTAAGGTTGCAATATTTACACTTGTGCCTAACCCTATTTCCATCTAATTTGCGGAAAGGCACAAAATATCACCCCTATATGTAGACTATGCCGCCAGGAAAACATGATCGAATCTATTCAACATCGGCTGTAAGAGAACTGAAAATGGGTGAAATTGTGAGGCAATATTGCTGCAGGTATACAGAGGATTGGTGGCGGATGATAATTGAGGGAGAAAAAACACATCTCATACTAGCCGTGGCAAAACCTTTACTCCTTATTCAGGCAAGACTTGAAGAAACTGTTCTAAAAGCCATTAGACCACTTGAGTTTATAAGAAATATCTTGTACCCAAGGATGTTGCGTGGCTTAGATGATTATTAGTCAATGTGATTTTAATTTTGTCTGAATTCCTTCAACTCTCTCTTCCTAAATATCTTCAGTCTCGAGCTCTTCGCTCATCCGCCTCAAACTCCCTCAGGGTTAGTCTCTTCTCCAAGCAGCGAGCTGGTGCTAGATCTTTCTTCTGCTGGGTCCTCCCTCTGGAACAGCCTCCCTGCCTCTCTGAAACTTGAGGAGAACCATCTCCGGTTCCGGAAGCACCTCAAGACCTTACTCTTTGCTTCTACTTTTTCTCCTCCTCTCCCCTGCTGATCTCCTGGCTGAATCTGAAATTGCACTGGTTTATCTGGCTTCCTTCTGATCTCGGGCCCAGGCCCCCTTGCCCCCCTCTCCCCCCACCGCAAGTTGCACACCTGCACTGCCCCCCCTGGCATCCCTTGCACTCGGACTGTTTCTGCATCCCTACAGCCCCTACGAGCACTTGACACCCGATGTCTGCACTTGCCACTAACTAGCTGCACTTTTATTTATTATCTTATTTATTTTACTGTCATCCTATGTACTGCACTGCCCCCTCCCCTTTCCCCGTGCACTTTTCCCTTCACCCCCCCTACACTTGCGCTATCTCAATTTCACCTAGCCTAGTAGGATTGCTGTCTGGCTTCCCTCTGTTTCCCCTCCCTTGCCTCGTCATGCCTTGAAACACTTGTGGATAGGCGTGTTATAAATGCCATATCGTATCATATGATATATCCTATATCAATCTTAACTTTGCTTGTTGCCTTTCATTTTCTTTCTTCTTTTTTCTTATCTTATTTTCGGTTTACCTTATTTTATGAAAGTAATTCATTTTTTTCATTTTTGCGAAAGGTTTCCTAAATTCCAAACAATAAAAATGCCAAATAAAAAATAAAAATGAAAATAATTTGCTCAACCTCAAAACAATTGCACTCCTCTCTGCCCTCCAGCCGTATCCGCCCTTGATGAAGCCGTTCGTGAATGCGCGCGCACGCTCGAGATAATATGGGCTTCTGGGAGGCGGAGGTGGTGCTCGTCTTTACCACTGTAAATTAAAAGTAAATGATGAATATAAGCGTCTTAGGCCAAAGTCTTCTGTGTATATCTGTCCAGAGTAAATATATTCACAGTGATTATAGGAACCAGAAAGTTCAAAAAACGCTCGATCCAAGTTGCAATTCAAGACCGTAATCACAAGAGTATCCAGCCATACCAGCCGGATGGTGAAGCTCTTCGTGAATGCGCGTGCATTGTGGATTTTAACAAAGGTCCCCAGCTTCTCTCGATCCCTACGCACCCCAATGAAATGTCAGTAGCATGTTCCAGCTCGCACCCCTGGCCCCGTTCTGTGCCCTATGAGGACCAATGTAGACATTCCTGGTACTGCCCCTGCCACTCCCTCCCCCCTAAGTCCACCCAGTCCTGGACCCCTAAACACCCTAGCCGCTCGAGGCTTCTTACCTCCCCAGATATGAAATGGGATATCCCTTTCTGTAGGTGTGAGATCATCTTTGGGGGAGTCCATATCGGAAGAGAGCTCATGACCTATAGAAATCTGGGCAGTAATATCATTTTGACGGCCGTGATGCAAGCGAACCATGAGCACTCCTGTAGTTCCCATTTCTAGAGATCCCCTTGGAGGTTTCCCAGGAGGTCTGGGATGTTGGCGGCAAAAATCCCTTTGTGTGGGCTCAGTTTTACCCCCACCCCCCCAAGTATTCTAGAGCATCCCGCTCCTAGAGTAAAGGGTAGGATTCACGCCATTGTGCGATGTCTAAATGGTCCTCCGTGATATTAAGTGCCTTGGATTTTGCATAATTAATGCAGAAGCCTGGGGCCCCTGCAAAGACGCCCAGGAGGGACAACACCCTCAGGAGAGAGCGCCCTGTATCTCTCGGGAACATCAGTACATCGTCTGCTTATAATGCTATTTTGTGTTCTGTTCCACCCCGATTGCCCGTGACAGGGGCTCCATTTCCATAGCGAAAACCAAGGGTTAGAGTGGGCACCCTTGGCTGGTGCCCCTCCGAATGGGTATAGATTCCGAGATTCTCCCGTTCACTTGTAGTTTCATGGTTGGGGACCCGAGATTAGGCAAAATCGTACGTGTAAAGGTCTCTCCGCACCTAAATCCCTCCAGCCTAAATCCCTCCAGCGTAAGTTTAACGTAGTTCCAGTCCATGCTGTCGAATGCTCTTGTTGCATCCAACACCAACATGGAGAATTTCTGTCCCGTCCTTCTGCCCCCTGCCCCTTTGACACATTCAATGTCCTGTGTGTGTCTTCCCATTAAAAACCCCGCCTGATCTGGGTAAATACTTTTTGGTAGAATTGCTATTAGTCTAAGGGAGAGGACCTTTGCATATAGTTTAGCATCCCCATTGAGTAGGGAAATGGGTCGATAGCTGGAACATGAGGTGGGATCTTTTTCTGGCTTAAGTAATGGCATGGTTGTGGAAGGGCCCATATTCCTGGAAACATTCCCTGTGTCCCGTATATGGTTGAAAAGTCTAGCAAGGGGGCCTGTTAAGAGGATTTGAAATGTTTTGTAATATTCGTTCTCGAACCCGTCGGGTCCGAGGGCCTTGTTCCTTGTCAATAAATGTTTTGCCCTACTGTCTTCCTCTATGAAGCGTGCCTCTCTCTGCCTCTGTTTATATTTGGCATGTTAAGTCCCTTCAAGAACGCCTGTTGGTCCCCTTTCTTTTAAACTCTCCTCTGCTACAGCCCTAGAGTAGAAGTCGTGCATAATTTCCATATTTTCGGCCTCGCCTCTCTCCAGATTCCCTTTCGCATTCCTCAGTTGTGTAATATAGTTCTTTGCTTGCCGTTTCCTAAGCTTCGCTGCCAGGAATCTGTTTTCCTTGTCCCCTTTTACATAGTATGTTTTGTTTGTATTAGTAAGTGCGCTGATTTTTCTGCCAGGTGGGCTTCTAATTTGGCCCTGGCCTTCATTAGAGCTTGCCATGCCCTCTTGGACCTAGTGTCTTTGTGCAAGCCTTTGGCTTCTGTTACCACTTTTTTGAGTGCTATCCTCACCAGTTCTTTTCCTCTCATGTATGAGGCTGTTTTAGCTATTAATTCTCCCCTCATGACAGCTTTACTCACGTCCCATACTATCCCCCAGTTAGCTCCCTCTGTGTCGTTCTCGTAAAAGTAGTGTCTTAGGGTGTCTTCCATATGGTTCCTCAATATTGGGTTCCTTAGTTTTGGGGCATTCAAGCACCACGGTCTCCGCCCCTCCGGTGCCGCAGTCGGAGGTTCCAAATGAAGGGTCACTGGGGTGTGATCCGATGGGTATCTTGTCCCAATTTCTATGTCTTTCACCTGGGTCATAAGGGTATCGGAGACTAGAATCCTATCCATGCGGGAGAATCCCCTGTGGACCGCCGAATAATGTGTATGCCCTGGATTGTGGTTTGAAGATCCACAAGGTCTCAATGAGGTGTAGTTCCCTGAGAAGTTGTGCCAGTGCCTGTTTGTCTGCCAGCTGCCTGTGTGGGGGTGGGGGAGGGACCATCTTGTCCATGAGTGGGACCATCACGCAGTTAGTCTCCCCCCTACTAATACCTTCCCCACATAGCACCCTGAGATTTTCTCCCACACCTTAGTAGGGAAGGGTTCTTGTTTCTTGTTGGGACCATAAATCGCCAACAGCGTCCCCAGTTGTCCCCTTAAGCAATCCCCCTACCACCAAATACGTACCCTCTGGGTCTTTGTGTGAAAATTGTTTGGTGAATTCTGCCTCCTTAGTGATCAGTAGTGCCACTCCCCCTATTTAGCCCTGCTAGAGGCGAAGTACCATTTCAGGAATTTTTTATGTCTTGAGGCACCCCTCGTCCTTCGGGAACAAATGTGTTTCTTGTAGCCAGGCAACCGTGGTGTGCAACTCTGTCAGAGGTCGTAATATGTAGCGTCTTTTGACCGGGAAGTTTAGGCCCTGGACTTTTAGGAATACCATATGTAGGTCATTTGTTGTCATATCCCTGTACGACACCCTTCAATAAGACCTTTCTTTGACCCTTTCCTTTGAGTGCCTAACCAGGATTCTTGCACCACCATTCCAACCTCCCCCCAAACCCAACAGTATCAACTGTCCTCATCCTCCAGTTGTGTGGTCAGTGGATTTGGACATTCGTTTATTGTTGTGCACGCATTTGTGGGTCTGCTTCCTGCATGAGCACCTTAATGTCCCCCGATTGTGGGCCCTTCTGCTTCGCTGGTTGTTTTGCCGCCATGTTGGGTTGTTGGGTGAGATCCTACCCCACTCACTCGCACTGTTTCTTCCCTGGTGGTGGGGTGCTGTCCTCCCTTGCTACCGCGATTAGAATGCATTTCTTTTGACTGTCGCTCTGGCGTGGCAACCTCTGTTTGGTGGTTGCTTTATCTGCTTTTGTGGGGATGTCCTTCTCTATTGCTGCGTTGTGGGCGCAGCACCATTTCAATTTGTTTCTCCTGTTTTCACAGCTATGCAGTGGCTGCTTCCCCTGCTCTGGTAGGGTGTCCCTTTTATTGCCGCGTTATTCATGCAGCGTTGCTTGCTATGGTCTCTGGATGGCTTGCTACACCCCCCCTTCTCAGCTCTCTCACCGATGGCTGTGGTGCCTGCGCTTTACTGAAGCGCAGCTCTACCCTGCACCACCATGGGACCAGGCTTTTCCACAATCTGCTTGCTTTCTAGGCCACCCAAGCGTAGGTCACTTACTTTCAGTTCCTGATCTGGACCGTTACCTTCCCCTTGCTTGGCGGCAAGGATGCACACTCTTTTCTCCTTCTTCCTATTCTGTCCCCCGTTCTGTGTGTACCCTCTCCTCCGGACTCCTTGCCATTGGAGGGCTCCAAATCTCAGTATGGGCCCCCCCAGGCTCTGCTGTGACCCTGCAGTCTTCTCTAGTCCTCAAGTGTCGCTGCGCGCTCCTTCGGGGGATAAGCTGCTTTACTGGCAGCCTCGCAGCGCGGGTGTGCGCTCCTCCCCGCTTCAGGTGCCGTCCCCTTCTCCTCAGTTATGTATTCACTGTGGGGGAGAGGAGGGTGGTTGCTGATCCGCTTCTGGGGGCTGGTTCATGGGAGGACTATGTGCCTCTGCTTCGCTCACTCGGAGCCACACGCCATTTTTGCCTGTCAGCCGCCGGCACCTTTGAAGAGCCGTTGCGCTTTGTTTCAACGTCTACATTCGCTGCATTTCAATCGGCTGCTTCCTTCCTTTGTGGGGGTGCCCTCCCTTTAAGGAGCTCGAACTATATCTTTATGGGGTATTTATAGGATGGAGTCAAGGGGTTGGGAGCTCAGCGGAGCAGCACCTGCTAGTGCCTATAGCTAGCCACGCCCCCAAGGCATGCCTAGTTTAGTCAAGATTGCTACTCCACAGTAGCCTTCTGGAATGCAGCGTGGACTGTCTAGGCATAGTTAAATATTCCTATGATTAATTGGGTGCAATTTGAGTAACAGTTGTGACTATTAGGTGCCAAGACTCAATTGAATTTGAGGCAGGTAGTCCGGTTTCCGCCATCTCATCACACCCTGTAAAATGCTATCTTCCTCAAGAGCTTTTTTCAATGTTTAAGGTCCTCAGGAAAGAACTTGTTTTATTTTGAAGTTGGTGGCAAACTGCTGCCCACCACCTTTTCTCAGGCGGCTGGCGTTCGCTTGAATTACTTTAACGCGGTTTCTACTGTGCTCATCTGAGAAGAGGGGCTGTTACTCCAGGAGCGCAACTCCTCTTCAGTGACTGCCTTGCAGTGTTTGTAATAACATGCGTTAAGGTGGCACAGTTGGGTTTTTCTACTTGAGCTTAGAAAAATATTCATTAGCATGTGTAAGTTTCAGGCAGATCACACCTGTTTCTGGTGGTGTACAAGAAATGAAATCTACAAAATGAAGAGCAAATTGACCTTAGGACTTGCATCATACATGTGTGTTTTGTACAATGCAATTGCTTTGTCAACCCCAGTGATGCAAACCGCACTAAGCAGGCCACCTATTTGCCAAGCATAAACCTCAGGAGCCCAACACTTTGAAATCCTAGAGCCAGTAAATCTCAAACTGGTAAAGACACTCCCTGAACTACATACACAGGGTTTTCCCACTTCTCTTTCTGGCAACTGCTTTCGATCGATCTGGAAAGATTGTTTGCATCCACACAGATTCAGTGTTTGGGGAATTTACATTGGTCATAAACAGCTGCAGAGGGGACCAACAGGAGTCCTCAATCTGAGGGCCCCTTACTTTTTTACTCTTCCCCATGTGTGTCCCATACCTGGAGTAAGAGATATGGTGTAGGCATCAACTATCTTATTATCCCATAACGAAGCTTGGTATTGTATGCATCATAGGGCAAACAAGCTCTCCCGTAGTCCTTTTACACTGATCTGGTGTAAAGTAAGCATTGGAGTTCAGCCCACATTGGAATGTAGCCCTTAGTGGGGGTAGCAGTTTATGGGTTCTGAGCCTTCTCTCTTCCATGAGGGAAGTATGGGACAAAGATGACTAAGAAAGAACAGAAAAAAACTCATAGCATAAATGAGAGAAGGGCACCTGACGTTTGTCAGTAGCTTTGTTAAGCAGGTGTTTTCTGTTTGCGGTGAAACCCTCTTTGGAATTCCTTCCTGTTTTATTTGTGAGCGTATCTTACAACAGGAAAGCCGTTTTCTTGGATGGACGCTATGACGTGTTGGGTCTATGCATGTCTCTGCCATTTTGGATGGAGAACACTCGATGGCCTGCTGGTAAAAGGCTGGCCATCATCTGAGTCTGGGACAGCTGCCATTGGCCGCCTGGCAACAGTCAAGATAATTTTCGGATAGCCAGGAGGGTCCAGAGGTAGCAATGCAGTAGAGTTGCCGAATGACCATGCTCCCACAACATTTACCAAGCTATAACGCAGCAACCCAGACTCTGCTTTCCAATCCCTCCTCAAGTCATTCATTTAACAAGACTTTGTCCCTCAACCTGCCAACACGACGTATGCTCAATATACCAATAGCTGGTCCTCACGACACAGCAAGCTAAGGACCAATCTGCAACCTCCCATCGACCACAAATATCCTTGAGCAGTGTATGCTCTAGCAGTTCCAGTCACCACACCAATAAAGAGCAATAAGCACATGAGAATCATCATCATCCTCTGTAGGGTACACACAAAAAAGAATGTGCACACCAATGCGCCGAGTGCATTTGTCCTACTGAATATCTCTACCATGTTGGATGCTGTTAGACAGAAATATCTATGTCCCCCCCTCCCTCCTGGAATGTATCAGCAACTCGGCCCTCACAAGTTCCTACTATGTGGGCGATGCCATATTCATCTACATGCTTGCAAACAACTCTACATCATACTGGGACTCGGTACATGGCTCAAATCAACCAACACCGAAAATATGATTTTGGCACTACAGCATCAAACCCCACACCAATTTGTTGGCTCAAAGAAATGGGAACCTGCCAACTGTTAATGACAATGGCAAGGTCGTGGATACCACCTGAGGAAATTCCTCCACTAAAAACGAACCAGAATGCTTTGATCCAGCAAAACAACCTTTGTAATAGTGCCAAGCTTCAATTGATATCCCACAGGGCGTGGCCGTCCATTTTCTCAACCAGCGTCTGCAATTCAAGCTGGGGTACCCATGCATAGTGGAAAACCATCAAGCCTTCTGAAAACATTGCTATGTAACTGACACCAGCACAACATTGGTCAACTCCAAACCGAACTTAAGCATCCCTGACCAGTAACCTGTCCACTGTCGGCACATTGACCAGACGGAACCTTCTTCTACATGGACCCAAGCACAATGCATCAGCAAAGGAATATGGGAGATCAGACAATGTAGGTCGGTCCCCCTACATAAATTAAAATGGAAAACAAACTTTTTATCAGACACAACTAAATATTTCTACACCACCAGCCCAATAATCTTTAAACATTAGGTGTACTCTTGCAAAAACACTCTTCTCACCATTAACCAACTTGTGACTTCACTGCTCACCATCTTGTACTATTCTCAAGATCACCCCTCTCTGATGGCGGCAAGGTACTTCAAACGTATACCATTACCAGAGCAATTCCAAAGTTGACTTCTCTAGTCATGCCACAACTCCCCCCACACCAGCCACTAATCAGGTTGTTGAAGCACTGACCAACTGCTTGATCTTGGGTTCTACCCTGTAGATCAGGCCTCAGAATTTGCACCATTCCATTTGGCTAGTCATACTTCATTCTTGGTGAGTCAGAAATTGTATGCTGTGTGTGTATAATTGAGGGATGAGTGATTTTATGCTGGTTTAGTAGCTTGCAACTTCAAATGTGTACCTATACTCGCGATCAGTGGTATCCAAATGAATGCTCTGCATCCCCCCCCCCAAAAGTATAAATATTGCTTCCAGGCTCCTCTCGCTAAAATTGCATATTTTCTATTAAAAGCAATCACCGGAACCTCTTTTGAAAGACCTTTGCACCCCACTGGACTGCCTTCTGATTCTCCCCACCCCCGTGGTTGGCCAGTCCCACAGTTGGCAGACCCTCCTGTAGAAAAGACTAGTAATTGACAAGCTGAGCACCCAAAAGATATTCTGGCAGTGCCAGCAAAAATGCGATTTGAACTTAATTGAATTGTAAAATTGAGTGCATGAGTAGATGTATTCTAAATAAATGTCTGTACTTTTTCGACTTAGTTTGTGCTTAGAATTGAACATGCAAACAAAACCAATTGACTAGGCAAATTTGATCTAGTGATGCAAAAGTATTGGAAAACGAGATAAATAAGCACTTGAGTTTTACATTTGTTTTCAGGACCGCTCTCTTCTTTTGAATTTTCTTTTCACTCCACACCCTCTAAAATAGTCTTCTATTTTGGGTTGGCACGAAGGGCTCTTCGCCGATTCACAGGCAATCTCACGTCACTCCAGCAGGGTCTTCTTTCACTTCTGAACTCTCTACCCAAGTTTCCGTCCATTGGTTATGTATGAATTTGTGTGAAAATACCTATTGTCTCTATTTGCTTTTTTTTTTAAACAACTTTATTTCGATGACAGCAGTTTAAACAAATATGAGAGAACCCGTTCCTTACATAACATATCGCAAATTAGCATATTCCTTCCCCCTCCCCTGTCCCATTTCCTGGTGCCCCCGAAAGGCTGGAGTTCATGCTCCTCACTGCCGAGGAGCAGGGCGATGGATTCGAAGATCCTAGAACTCTTCCGGCCTACTGCGGTTGAAAGGTCCGTGCCGGGAACCGGCTATGGTATGCCAGTACCGGGGACCAGCAGTCTATTAAGCGGTGCAATGCCCTTTCCTTTGCTGCGTTGACTTTCTCAGCTGCCAGGATCTCCCACACTTTTATCCACCATAGGGGCAAGAGATGTCCTTTCTGTGTTTTCCATTTTCGGGCCACAGTTATTTTGGCCGCCAGAAGCAGTTGCGTGAGTAGTTTGGTGGTGCACCCTCCTCTGTGGTAACACTGTGGTCTTGGTACTCCCAGAAGGATCACTTTAGGGTCCATAGCAAGTGTTAGTGGGTTATGTCCTTGATAATGTGTGTGATCTTTTCCCAAAAGGCCTGTGCCGTGGGGCATTCCCACCACATGTGGAAGAAGGACCCTGTGCTCCACATCATCGCCAGCAGGTCGGGTCCAAAGACTTCTGAAAGTGCTGCAAGCGGTCTGGGGAGTAATACCGACGGTGGAGGAGTTTCAGTGTGCATGCTTTGTTGGTGACACACCTAGAGGCCGTATTGATCCATGTCCATATAGCCAACCATGTTTGGTCCTCGATGGTGCCCTAGGGCCTCCTCCCACCTGTCCATATACAGTGGTTTGGTCATAAGAATGTCCTCCTGAAGGAGTCTGTATAGCTTAGCGATCAGCCCCCTGTCGGGGGCCCTCCTGTAGTGCATGCTCTAGAGGGTGGAGGACCCTGGTGGCCCCTTGACGGACCGTTGGCTGTGAGATCCAGTGCCTGATCTGGGTGGATGTAAATCTGTTTCTGACAGCTGGAAGCGAATTTTACATTCTTCGAAGGCGAGTTCTGTTGTCCTAGAGCTGTGAGAGGGTCCGAAGGTCCCCTTTGGACCAACCGCAAAATTTTGCTATATCCATTCCGGGTGAGAAGTCCGGGTTCCGGAGGATCATAGAGAGAGGACCCAGGCCCTTGGGTAGCTTCTTGCGTCGGGCCCACGACCATGCGTCTAAAGTGGCTTTGGTGGACGATAGGATCGTCGGCCAATGACTGTGGGTTATGCCCGGAATGTGGAGCAAGGAGCTTGGCTGAAGTGGACATTTAGCTTGTTCAATGCAAGTCCATTTTGGGGGGGTTGCCCGCTCCGTCCAGGCCATAATGTTTCGGAGTTGGGCTGCTGTGTAGCAGTTTATAAGATTGGGAAGGCCCACACCTCCCCATTTGGCCGCTCCAGTCATGACCTTCAGCCGGATTCTAGCTGTACCCCCTTTCCAGACAAATATTGAGAGTTTCTTCTGTAGTCGCTCCAAGGGTTGTTTCGGGAGAGGGACCAGCAAGGTCGAGCTGATGGATAGAACTCCTGGGAGAAGGTTCATTTTACATACCTTGACACTGCCTAGCAGCGAGATCTCCTGTCCTTCCCAACGTTTCAAGTTGGCCCCCAGTTCCTTGAACAAAGGGGGAATGTTTGCTGAGTATACCTGTTTCGGGTCTGCTGTAATGCGTATCCCGAGGTAGGGTGAAGATGTAGTGTTCCATCTCAGCGGGCAGTGCAATTGGAGATCTGCCGTGCGGTCTATGCTTGGGTTTATTCCCAGTGTCTCAGATTTAGAGTAGTTTACCTTGAACCCTGCCACCTGTTCAAAGGCTTTCAGATCTGCTAAGGCGGCGGGGAAAGAGGATTGGGAGTTGGGGATGGAGAGCATGAGGTCATCAGCGTATAGAGAGATCTTTAACTGTTAGTCATCTATGTTCATCCCAGCTATCCTGTCATTTATGCGGACCCTTTGAGCGAATGGTTCCATCACAAGGGCAAAGATCAGAGGGGAGAGCAGGCATCCCTGTCTTGTCCCACATGACAAAGGGCCGAGCATTTTTGGCTCATCTTCAAAGATGTTTTCGGGGCTTGATAATTAGCTAGCAGCATCCTGCGGAATGAGGGGCCAAATCGAAATGCTTCCAGCGTGAGGCGCATAAAGTTCCAATCCACTTTATCAAAAGCCTTGGTGGCGTCCAAGGTTAGGACTGCTAGTTCCTGCTGATTTTGGGTGGCTACCTCGATGAGATCGAGTGCTCGACGGATATTGTCCCCTGTACTTCTGCCTTTGATAAAACCTGTTTGGTCCGGGTCTATGATGGACGGTAGGACCACTGCCACTCTGTTCACCAGCACTTTAGAATAGATATTTGCGTCCACGTTGAGGAGAGAAATAGGCCTGTATGATGTAGTGTCTTTCGGGTCTTTACTAGGCTTTAGGAGTAGGATTATGGCGGATTCCTGCATGGAAGGCGTTATCGTGCTGGTCTCTCAGGAGTTGAACAATTCGGCCATTATGCCCAGGATCAAGGGGGGTGGAAGAGTTTGTAACATTTAGGCAAGAACCCTTCTGGGCCTGGAGCCCTGGGTTTCAAGGATTTGAGCACCTCCTCGATCTCTTCAGCAGTTATGGGGGGGGAGGCCTCCAAAGAGGATCTGTCTACGACTGATAGGTGGGGGAGATTGGCATGTGCCACAAACTGCTCCTGTTGAGCAGGTGATTAGGGGGAGGTAGTCAGTGTGTCGGGTAAGTGGGCTGTTGCTACTTGTAGTTACCATTCCTCCCCGTATAGGACCCGGCTACCCGGCCACCTTAGAGTAGTTATGTAGTTACGTCGGCGGGTTCTGGCGAGTTTGCTAACTAAGAATCTGTTGGCCTTGTTGCCATTCACATAATAGCTCTGTTTAGTTCTGAGCAGTGTCTCCTCTGTGTAGTGGGCCTCCAGTTTCGTGCAGGCCAATCTCCAGAAGTTTGGCTACTTTCGGTGACCAACCCTTCTTATGAAGTGACTCCGCTGTGGCCACTTCCTTTTCCAGTTGCTCCTTTTCCTGGGCACGTCTTTTGCTGTATGCTGCTGTCTGAGCTATCAGTTCTCCCCTGCTCACCGCCTTCATGGCTTCCCATCTTGTCGCTGTGGAAGTAAGGTCTGGCAGATTCTCCTTAAAATAGTTATGTATCACTTTGGTTATGGAGTCTCGTACCAACATATCGTGTAGCATAGGTTCATAAGAGTGCCCATGAAGGCTTCTCCTGGGGGTCTGGGTCTGAGATCCGGGCGGTCAGCAGTATAGGAGCATGGTTGGATAGGACTTTTAATATCTTGGTTTTATTTTTTTGTTCAACAATAAACAGACACATTGAAAGGATAGTACCTGCCTGTGACCTGAACATTTTCACAACTATTGTTAGTTTTATTGTGTTTGTTGTAGTTTGCAGTGTCACTCTGGAACAACACCTAGCGGGATATCTAGTTTAGATGCCAGCCAATGTTTAATTTGTATACTTATTACAACAATTCATTTTTACAGTGGTGGAATCAGGTTTTGTGCTAATATACTATCCCTGCCAGCAGGGTTGTCCCTGTATATGTTGACCGGAAGACCACTGCGAAACATACACCCAAATGTATCTTCCACTAACCACTTCGAATTACACTGACACTGCCAGCTACCCTACCACACTGGTACTTCATCCTCTATTCATCAACATCAAAGGTTTTGCATCCCTCTCATTCCTGCAATCACCTTCTCCATACCACTAAAAAGCCTCACCTGCGATTCTTGCAATTTTACATTCTACCATCCTGCCAGAATGGTAGAGGCGTGCTATACTGGGTCAATGACAACCTGGCTACCGTTTTACGTGGTTAGTCACGCCGATATATATTTGTTTTTTGAATTCTTGTTTAATACAAGACTGTCCCGAAGGGCCACTTCAGTGCATCTGCTGTTGGGAGCTCAAAGCCTGTGAAGAAAAAAAGCATTGTCTGGCTTAAAGGAATTTGCATGTCAGAGACCTTCTCAATTTAATGTATTTTTCTGTCTAGTGTCCCCCATCTTGGTACCACCCCAGAGGACGATGACCCATTTGGTGACCATGTCTTAATGAATGTGGGATGATATCAGAGAAATTATTTATTTTTCTAGATGAGTTTGGTGAAATGCCCTCTGTCCCCAAAGTATCCTCTTGCATGTTTGGTTCCCAGTATAAAACTTTTAGTGGTAGTTTTAAATGGTTACCAGTGCCAAACAGTACTTTACTTTACAACATGTGCATGTATATGCCCTATGTATTTTTGTGTGGGATGTGGTAAATTATTAAAATCGCAATATGCCAGCCTTACGCAACATTCTTCATGATAGCTACATTGTGTTGGCTTACTAGCTAACTAAGTATTCGCTTTATTGTTTAAAGCACAGACCTAACCCGAGAGCCTATGTAATTTTTTTTTTTTAAAACCATTCCAACTTTAGCCTAGCAGCACTGGAAGACATGTACCAGTTTGGGTCATCGATATCAGATGTTCAATAATGATTAGCTTGAGCTCTATAAAAAATGGATATCAGATGGGTGGTGGTAGCCAATTCTATGGTATACCGTTAATAACATTTGAAAAAAAAAAGTATTTTAGAAATAACTTTAAAAATAGATTTCTAGGTTATGCTAATGTTGCATCACTAATCTCATGCCCCCACTCATACAGTCCCATCACAATTCTGGGTAAGAAAAGCGATCATGTTCTCAAAACGCAAATGTATTAAAATGAATTAGTTAAATTCAAACAAAGGTGGTCTCTAGTTTTATTTCAAGGAAATAACCGCGTTATAGGTGCAAAAACAATTTGTCAACAAACCATTTTACCTGCCTGTATGAATTGGGTCCATTTCCCAAGCGAGCATTACTTTCCATTTTAAATGTATATCTACGCCCCTAAAGATAAGGGGTGCATCAACCATTTTTACTCCCTAGTAATGGGCAAATGCTCCCACAAAATAGGGAGTAAAAATACTCCCAACAATAAATAGGAAACGGACACGTAGGAGCTTGTGCCCCTGCTTTCACCCACACAGCTACATGGGTATTCTTGGACCAGTAGTGCACATAGTGCCGCTGGAAGATACAACCATCATAGCTGCCTGATTGAAAGAAGTAAACTTGTTTCTTTTAATGTGTATGAATAACTAGGTGCAAAGGAATTATTATTGTGACATTTCCGTTTTCCACTGAAAATGTACTCGCCTATGAAATACTGCCATTGGGAATTGGGCTTATTTTTCACTCTACAAATTCATTTCACTCGCAACATTAAACAAATGGGGAGTAAAATACACTTAAAAATGGTGTGTGTGTATATGTATATGTATATGTCTTGGCAATAGTATTGGCTTAGATTGCAATGATTATAATCTTTCCTTTCTAAGTTCTGTTTATGCCAGTTTAACTTTCTTGCATTCATTCGGTATTCAAAAATGCTTTCAGTGGCCAGTAGTCGATCACTGAGCGTACTGGAATTGCCTCTCAATGGTAAACTCACCGATATCGGCAAGCGCCTCCGCCCAATCCGCCGCCGCGACAGGAGCTTCCCTCGCTCCCAATACACTCTGGTCACAGTGTGCAATTAGGAGAGCTTCGCTCTACAGGGGGAAAGCTTCTGCATTTAAGGCCATCCACTGGGGAAACCTCTCATGCTCAGGTGTGAGTTGTCAGAACCACTAGACTGCCTCTTGCAGTTTAGAGCCTTGGAGTGCCTCTTCCTCGTCTCATTACTTCAGGTGTTGTGGGACCCAATGTCCTGATTGCATTTTCCTTCATAAATATCGATTACAGTTTTATTGGGGTTGCTCTGGGTATTTAATAGATCTCTAAAGAAGGGTTTTAAAGGGATCAAGAGTTGGTCCCGAATTAAGGGAGAGCTATGATCATCACAAGTATGAATATTAAGATCCTGATTTCCACATAGATTGGTCTCTTGCTGCATACATGAGCTTTCACTACCATCAATATGGGTAACTGCATGAAGGGGAATATTACTCTGGCAACAAGCCATTAAATATTCAGGCACTGTAGAAATCTCCTTCTCTGAAGAAGACAAACGCTGCGTCTCTCTGAATTGAATCCTCCTGTTCCTTTGGAGCCCTTCTCTTTCCCGACGATCCACCCGGCTGATCTCTCCCCCAGGCTTAGGACCAGGAAGCGTCTGCCTTTCCCTGGCCACCTTGGAGGAGACCTTAGGCAGGGATTATCTGAGGATTCTGCAGGATTCATCAGTTTGAGTTTGCGCTCTCAGCACCACATTCGAATTGCAAATCTCACATAATGCTGCAAAGGTGTGGGCACGATCTAAATGACCAGCTTTGAGCCATTTCTTTTGTCCATATTGTAGCTCGGTTCTTTGCAGCTTGGCATGGTGCATCATGAGGTATCCCTTCAATTAAGTCGGGCTGTGTATCAAAGCAAGGGATGATTAGTGTTGTATATGTTGTGATGAGCTGTGGTGCAGGGATCCTTGCAAGTCTTGTCACAGGCTACCCTAAATTATTGTTATTTATTGAGCGAGGACCTAGCTTCGAGAAGCAACAAAATGCTTTACAGACATATACAACAATCCAGATAGACAACAGAGTGCTATACAAGGAAGCTGTGTGGAATATCCTATCCAAGGAGGAACATCTTGTGTTTTATATTCAGGTATAGCCCTTAGTGTTTTCAAATAAGTAGGTCTGTTTTTCTCCTAGTTTTCATCCATTGTTTCTTGTTGCTACTTTTTTTTTCTTGTCCATTTGAATGATTCGGCTTAGAATTGCCCTTTCATAGTGCTGGGCTTTGATTTCCTTTTGGGGTTGTGTGGTCTTCTATCTAGTATTTGGTAAGGCTTGATTGTAAGACTAGTATTAATTAGGATGGGGGTATGAGGGGAGAGGGTACTGAAAATATAATTTGGTGATCAAAGCAGCGTGTATGGGAAAGAGGAAGAGTTACGGTTGAGATTTTAAGCATAAGCAGCAGTTGAGAGACGAGGAATAAGAAAAGGAAAAGGACTGGGGCTATGGCACAAGAATTGCAAACAAGTGGATCTACAGACAGATTACATTATTTGTTGAGCAAACGGGGGAATGGTGGTTGCTGGAGCTCCATTTAAGCAATTTCCTCTGGTGTCTTTGTTTTGACACGCCACTGCCTGCCACCATTCACTGGGCAAGACCACGAGGCATGGATTCTCGTCAATATTGCCACTCTCCATAATATTTTAAGGACCCACCTAACGCAACTTGAAGCATTGATGGGGAAACCTTCCAACCAATTCGAAGTGAGGTTGTTTTGGCGTGCAGCTGGCTTTCCCATAGTGGGGCAATCTATCCCTCATAAGGTGCAACTATCTGAGACACAGATGTCTTTAAAAAGTGAAAATATATTCATGTTTGGTCCAGTTTAGGGTGATCTACATGTTCAGTGAGCTAGTGGCCAACATCAAAACAAAGTGGAAACGCTAAAAAAAGAAACAAGCCTACATTTTTATATCGGAAACTAGCAGACCCCTGTACCGGAATTAACAAATCAAATCGATGGGGATCTCAAACAATATTACATCACTTTCTTGATTAAGTTCTAAAGAAATGGGAGAACGTTGTCTAAGGAGAATGTTTCAGGTTTCTGCTGATTAGTTGCTCTCAGCATTTTTCAGGAATGGGTTCCGGAGTTTTCCCAGTATACTTTTACTGTCTGCGAGGAAACAAAAAACAGCAGCCTATGTTTTGTTTCAGATGATCAGACTGTTCTTATTTCTGGCATGGCAAGGTCTCCTGTAGAAAATGGCACATGCTTAATGCATCTAGACATAATATTTCTACTCCAGGTAGTTATTTGAAATTAATATGGTCTCACCATCATCCTAGTATATGCCAGGATTTTAAGAGGGTGAACGTTTTTAACTTTTATAGGGCAAACGCACCAGTTTTCACCAAACTGGTCATTGCATGCATTTAAGTGGGTAGGCGGTTCTCTACGCTACATGGGAGTCTCCGTAGATCACTGGTCATTAGTTGGCAAGATTTTGGCTTTCTAGCATTAACATTCCTTTTCAAATGTCTTCTACCATTGAAAGGTGCTGCAGCGCTCTCTATCTAATGGCACACTTCCTAATGTACAAGGGCATTCACCACACTCTGGAATATTGGGGTTCTGCTTGAAGTTCCCTGTTGGAACCCTTCTCATCATGTGAATTTTCTTTTGAGGGAAAGCATTTCCAAAATGAAGTCCTGTAAAAGGCTCAGCAGCAGTGCTAAATGTACTATACATGTCTTTTCCATGAGAACAACCTATCTTTATGGCGATGGGTATAGGGGACTGTAAAGCAAAAAAAAAAGAGAGATGCTGCTCTCAACACATTCCTACTATGAAGACATAAATAAAGAGAAGTACATACTAGACATGTAATACAACTAGCTGAAATAGCTTTGCCACAGAACTTCTTTTCGTAACACAGAATTTTTGATGCAGTACTCAAACTGCTATCTGGCCACTTTTGCCCTGTGTATGGCCAATTTGTATGTAAAGCAGTTTGAGACCGACAACCTACAGGCATACACAAATCCATTCTTTACTGATATTGACCCATGGGTGAGATACACCATGAAGCGCTCCTCATGAAATGGTACTACATAAGCACTACAGGCGTTTTGTCTGGGCATACCATCTTAATTCGGTAGGCTTTAATTAGTATAAAAAAGGGAAAGGCATTTGTGTGTATATCTAGATCTCTTGTGTTCATGTTGTGTTTTTCAAATTCGCACATCACATAATGCCAGGGAACTATGATCATTTTTGGAATTGTTTTGTCCAATTTAATTATGCTGTCGGGCAGCAAACCATCAGACATTTGAGTGGCCCTGTAGTACGATTCTTTTTATCATAATAAAATATGCGACCAAGGCCAAGAGACAATCCGCCTTGATTAGTCCCTTCCCCAAAACGGGGTTTTCCTGAAGCATAGAGCACCAGGATCAGCTGTTGATGCAGCTTCTGAAAATTAAAGCTACAAGGATTAAGGGTCGAACATACAGGTCAGGGGGAGTTCACAAAAGAAGCCTGTATTGGAAATTTAAATCTATGTAACGCCTTATGCAGATATAACTGGTCATCTATTTTTACTCGTGTTGTGTGTAACACAATGCGAAGGCGTGGTGGGATTTTCTATTTTTGATTGTAGCGCTAGAGTGGAGGGAGTGTGGGGGGGGGGGTCGATTTGGCTTGGGTAGGAATGTGTCATTAAAGCATGCATACCAATTGCTCAACTTTAGCCCCGTCAGTAGGTTATTGGAACCCTTCTGTGTGGCAGGCATGCAGGCTATTTATATTGAGTGGCGGATGTCCGCCTGTGGGTTGTGTGGCTCTGCATGCACTGAACTGTACATTGTAACTGCTATTTGCAAAGCAATCTGGGCCTCGAAAGTTTGCCCGCCCTAACCACGCGTAGACAGCCTAGGGCTACCTGCCTTTCGTTTTTTTTAAAGTAAGCAAAATAACGCCAATGTAAATTGAGATGTGGGATAATACACAGTTAACTACTTTAATTCATTTAGAAATGTAACGTGCCCTATTTTGGCGTGTCCGCGGGCACGTTTATGCCAGGAGATTTTGTCGCTGCGCAGATTGAACGCATTGCTTTCAGGTTCTTGTACTTAAAGAGCATTCAACAGCAAACTGTGACATGGACGTGTGCCGAGAATGTCTTAATGTGCATACAGGGTCAGGAGCATTCCTCTACATGGCCATATTGTTGAGCAGCTGCAGGCTACATGCCTACCATTTGGACAAGGATGCTTAATGTTGTTCAGATACGTTTTTTTCTTTTCATCGTTTTAAGATTCTGCCCCCTATTAAACGGTGACCTTACGGGTGGAATGATACTCCTCGTTTTCAGGCTTACTAGTGGTCACTACTTTATTGTAAATAAATATCACTGTCAAGCACAGTAACGATGAGTAAAAATGAGCCTTTGTTCACGAGGGGATTTTATTGAGACAACCGTTTCTGTGCACTTATCTAGGTGGTTATGTGCTTGATTTAAAATGGTATGATGTGTTTAAATGTGACAATAGTGGATTGTTACAAATGATGCCACAAAATAACGTATCTTAAATTAACTTGGAAGCATGTTCAAATCTTTTTCAGCTCTATGGTCCCAGTGCCATCTGAATACATCATTGATACCACTTCACGTGCCTGTTTAAAACTGTCTGCAATTAGTGCATCTATTATTGAATTTAAATATTGTGTGGTACCACATAGTGTATATATATTTGCATTCTTATAACAAGTATTTCCAAGGACAAAGTCATTTATATGTATATGCTTGGGTAGCAACCTTAATTTATATAAAGAAGCTGTGTTCCCAACTAACATAGTGCATGGACATTCCTTTGTGGGGGTTTGGGGACTCGCTGTACTTAAAAACCTGCTTGCATCCCCTCCTGAGAGCTTAGTCTTGGTTGCTAGTCCATTCTACCATATAGAGACTCTTGGCTGGGGTTGCTGTGTGCCGTTGTCCCAACCATTTAGAGGGCAGAAATACAGATAGCCCCCTCCAGTCTTTACAGACATTTGCTTCTGAAGAAGTCCAGTTTTGTCACCCAGGGTCCGGAGGAGTGTGTTTGACCACTGAAAGCGGTGGGTACCCCGGCATAGACCTGCAAAAGTTCAATCTGATTGAAGAATCCCTCCAGGGACATCCCTGACACATCTGACCCACTTTTTCCCACTGGAGAAGATTCAGGGTCGCTGTGTGAAGAGCAGGGTCTGCAGGTGGGTTTCCTGCCACCAAAATCCAACAATATCCTGAGGGTTCAGCCTTGGTGAGGGTCTGGAGTCCAGTCCAGTGGTCGAGTCTAGGTCACCAGAAGTGTGATCCTGATGTCCGTGCTGCGTCTGCAGCAACAAAGAACCGAAAGGCTATAAACTGCGAAACCCTGAAACTTGACACCTACTTTTGCCACTGCCCCAGTCTAAGAAAGGCATCCAAGGACCCCAATTATCTCTTCTTCAGCCATGCCTTTTCAGAGTCCACAGCAAGTTTCACCTTTGTGGGACATGCACAGCCTGAGTAACGACCCACCAACAGCGACCACCACAAAGACCGAAAGTGCTGCCTTACTGACACGGCTTTGTTCCTTTTCTCTTGACCTCGACGTCCCACTCCTTCCAAAGGGGGTCCTTCCTTGAGAGGCCCTGTTGAGTAAAGGCAAGAAATTCCACCACTTCGCCTGCCAAGGCACCAAAGGTACTGTGACCAGGCAGAGCATCTTCTAGCTTCAGGGATCATCCAGGGTGTCCCAGATTCGTCTTGGATCCTGTTATTCTGTGGCATCTCCGGTGGTGGGACTTATAGAAAAAAAAGCAGAGCATTACTGAACATTTATGGACTGGGCTGTAATAGACAAGATAAGGTACACCCTAACTCTTCCCAGGTTGGGGGGTGGGGGGAGGGGAATCCTCACACAGACTTGCATATCTATTATGAAGAACACTTTCTGCCAATGTTCCTACACAAACCTGCCATACTTTCTTGATCTGAGGTTACACATTGCTTGGCAATTCTCATGCTTTTTAAAAACTGTCAGCAGTTGGTGCATTTTAATGAATCGAAGTATAGTATGTACATATGTGGGAGGGGGAGGGAGAGAGAGAGAAAGAGAGAGATATCCTCATATCTATCCATCTGAGGCTTGTGGAATCTGCTTGGATCACATGCTGTGCATAGGCCGACATCTAGTGGAAGCTGCAGAGTATTAAAGTTGTTGTTTTCGAAACTCGAAAAGGGACGTTGAGCAGGCGTACCAGTAATACTATCGGTAGTGTGACGTCCACTGTACCCATGGTCCTTCATGCGTCGCGGTCCCTCAGATTGTTTTTTTTCTGCCGTCGTAGACTGACGCTAAAGCAGAGTTCTCCTTTTGGCTCATCGCCATTTATCATTATTGCCAATTACTGATAGTTTTTCTTACTAGTCTTTATATTCACAGACTATCGAGACCATCCGACGGTGGTGAATAACAAAAAACGACCGTCGACGGATCCGTCCCGGCCTTTGAAGGCTGCTCCGGCCTTCTCCCACACAGTAGGGAGCGAGGGGGAGGACATTTTAGAATGTGTATATACCCCTTTTTGTACACTACATTCGCCTAGCTGCTGTGTCATTGCGTTATGGATAGGGCCCCCTTTAAATTGTGCCCCAAGTGCAACAAAAAGTTCCTTTGGGTCGACAAACACCTGGTGTGTAACCTGTGTCTCCCTCGGGACCACATCGAGGGTTCCTGTCGAGCGTGTAGACTATTCAAACCCAAGACATTGAAGGACCCCTTAACTAAATGCTGGGCCCGCCACGCCAGGCACCTCTAGGCCATGGAAGTGGAGGGTGCCTTCAGCGACGGAAGCAACACCGCAGTCTCCGACAGCGAAGGTGACTGGATTACTCCGGTTTCCCAAGCGCAGTCCCCTGACCCCAACAGACAGGCCAGCAGCCTTGTTACAGGGGCGACACCTGGCAGCGAAAGCACTCACTACCCCTCCACCAAACGCACAGCCCACGGCCGAGACTCGACACATGTGTCGAGTAAACAGCAACACATGACGTCTAGGGAGAGGTCCGTTGAACCACTGTCGTGGGCATTCCAGATCGAGATCGCCACATGACGGGCACGACTGTCGAAAGACTGAACAGACGTCGAGGATAAAAGCATTGCCGAAGGTCGTGCGTCATCTGACGACACTTCGGATCTGACCGTAGCCGAGATTCGACGTTCTGCATCGATAGCGGTAAAAAAAAAAAAACATACAGCCCGGACTAGCCCATGTAGTTAAAAAGCGCGTCCCAGAAGGCCTTGTTAAGTCAAGGGAGTCTAAGAAGTGCTCTTTGAAGATCCCTCATGGGGATAAATCACAGAAAGATAGGTCCCCTCACAAGAGTAAAGAACCTTAGGTACAGGGTTCCCTGTTTTCAGTCTTAAAGAAAATGGTTACGTCTTCTACTGTAGTTCCACCTACTCCAGAAGATTTGGGTCTCACTACTCAACCTATGGTCATTCCTATTTCTTCCCAATGGTCAGCTGAAGATATAGATTGGGTCATGAGAAGAATGTCCTTCATGGCAAATTATTATGAAAAAGACCCTCGCTACTTCACACGTTTTCACTCCACCCCCCTCACAACAGCAGCATCTCGGTCTCAGAACCCTGTTCAATCCCCTGTTAAGAGGTCTTGTTCCAGTGAGCTGAACAAGAGCACACTGTCATCGACCTATATGTCCCGGACACTGATCATGAAGATCTCTATAGCCAAGAAGCCGCAGACCCTTATGGGGATACTGAGGACGATGAGGGTGATCCAGATACAGACATGTACAACATGACTACCCAGTTGATAATGACCCCCCCCCCGTTGTAGACTCACCCATAGATAATCAGCCTCTTCTGAACGAAGTCTCATCAAAGCAGCTGAGCATTTCCAAATATCTACCCAAGCGGATTCACAGGACAAGGATTTCACCGACGAGATCTTGGGAGATAAAAAAGCTGTATCTCAATTTATTCCCCTACTAAAGTCTGTCCAGCGAAAGGTACCACCCTTGCTGGAAACACCTAATCAGACGCGAGCGGTGAACACCCGCATAGAAAAACTTTTCAGAACTGCCCCATCAGAACCGCTGTACATCAGGGGGCGCTAAAGCCTGACTCGCTCGTCGTTACTATGACAAGAAAAAGAGCAGGTACTCCCCTAGCTTCCTCCTGAGCCGCCTCCAGACAAGGAAAGTAAAAGGCTATACACAATGGGCCAGAAGGTTGCCTCTTCTGCTGCATTCCTGACCAGAATAGCTAACTCTACTTTATTAGCCTGTTTCAACTGCCACAAATGGGATGAGGTCTCAGCTTTACTCTCCTCAGCCCCAGAACCCCCTCAAGACTCAATTAGCACTGGTGGCTTCAGACGGATGGGCAGTTTCAAGCTGCTTGCTAAAAAGCAGTCTTGACACCACAGACAATGCCAGCAGAATCATAGCTGAAGGAACCATTATTAAGCATCACGCTTGGTTACGCCAATCCGGTTTTAAGCCAGAGACGCAGGCCACTCTCATTAACATGCCCGTCGAACCCAATGTACTCTTTGGCAAGGCCGTTGAGGACACCTTGAAGACAGCCATGGAAGAATATGATGCACTGAAATCATTGGGCCAATTAACCAATAAACCTCCTGGCCAGAGGGGAAAGAGCAATTTTCGATGCTCACGGACAATTTTCCTGTAGGCGTTCCAGCGATAACCAAAATCAGGGAATAGCATGGGGGAACAATCGAGGCCAAGTACCAGAGAGAACCGCGCAGAGCACGCGGTCGGGGAAGGGGTCCCTCCTCCAGAGGTGGTAACCCCCTCAGAAACAGTGACATCCCACTTCAGCTGCCCTCCCATGCCTCTCCAGTAGGAGGGCGCATTTCCAACTTCACCCAAGCATGGGAGGGAATCACCTCAGACAGATGGGTACTGTCCACCGTAGCGGGCGGATAGTGTATAGAGCTCCTCGAGCAACCCCGGAACCACCCCCACGCCAGAAAACCCATTCCAAAGAAGATCAGCACATCCTCCTAGAGGAAATCGCCACACTGCTCCAAAAGGACCCCATAGAAATCGTCCCAGCCAACCAGGTAAACAAGAGTATTTATTCAACTTACTTCCTTGTGCCAAAGAAAGATCGAACAATGCGCCCAGTATTAGATTTATGCCATGCAAACAAATATGTCAAGCCACAAAGGTTCCGCATGACTACGCTACCAGAGGTAATCCCTCTGCTAAAAAAGGAATACATGGCAAAACTGGATATGAAAGATACCTATTTTCATATTTCAATGTTCCCAGCGCACAGAATATTCTTGCGTTTCAAGATAGCGAACCAGCAATATCAATTCAAGGTGCTGTGCCTCGGAATAGCATCTGCGCCAAGGGCATCCACAAAGGTACTAGCGGTAGGGGCAGAACACCTACATAGGGAGGCAATCCCAGTGTTACCCTTACCTGGACGACTGGCTGATTACAGGGGAATCTCCCCTAATTTGCAGGCAAAACATTCAAAGAATTATCAACCTTCCCTTTCAATTGGGCTTCTCCATCAACGAGAAAAAAATCAAGTCTAGTGCCAAGCACAACCAAACAGTTCCTAGGAGCTGTTCTAAACACAGAGGGGTTGGTCTTTCCGTCAGAGGAAAGAGTCCAAAACATGTTACTGCAAATACTGCATTATTATAAAATTATTATACGGCCGCCAGATAAGGGTTCCCAAAGCTTAGGCATTTACCTGATACCACATGTGCGCCTGCGACCCATGCATGAGTGGTTGTCAAACAGTGGTCTCAGGCAAGTGGTCAGTGGGACGATCTAGTGGTCGTCTCGCGAACATTAGTACAAAATCTTTACTGGTAGACAAGAGAAAATCTGCTGAAGGGGAAACCCTTCCACGGTCCGGAAGTACAAGCAGTTGTCCCGACAGGCGCCTCACTCGCCGGGTGGGGGTGCTCATTACCTTCACCACACAGCTCAAGGTCTGTGGTCTCAGACAGCAGCACAGAACCACATCAATCTGCTGGAACTACTGGCAGCATTCAAAGCCCTTCAGGCATTCGAATTTCACGTAGTGGACCAATCTGTGCACGTCCTGACAGCACTACAGCAATGTTTTACATCAACAAACAGGAGGGTACACATTCTCCAAATCAGTCCAGGCTTGCGTGACAAATTTGGAGATGGGCACTCGAACTGAAAATATTCCTGTTGTCACAGCACGTTCCAGGGGAACTACTCTCTGGCAGACTCACTGAGCCATTAATGTCTTGAACTTGCGTGCAACCAAGGCTGGACTACATGCCTGCAAGCTGTTTGGTATATTGCCTGGTATGCTAATCTGTTCCGTTATGTGGACTCAGCTGGAATGGGAAACAGTTAAATGTAAGCGGTGCAGCACCTACCTGTGATTCGGAGGCAATACTTCTATCCACCACACTGGTTTCTGTTCATGTTGCATTGGAGCTAGGCTTGAACGCAAGGGTGAAGTTACGCCATACAAGTGAGTGGTGATATGGAGGAGGCAACCCAGGAGTGGATGAGCTGTAGAGACGCTCTAAGGGGTTATAGATGCCAGTAAAGATCTGACATTGAAGGGCGTTCTGAAGGGCAAGACTGCAGACACTGAGATTGGGACCATAAAGAGTGATATTAAAGCGATCCTTGAGGAAATCCAAGGGATGAGGGCAGACATTGGGGTAAAAGTGGTAGAACCGTCCAGTAAGGTGGAGAACATGGAGGAAAGGCTGGTGGGGTCCGAAACAAATCAATGTTCAGTGAGACCAAACTGGGCATGTGGATATGAGAAGTGGAGCGGCAAGCAGATGAGCTGCGTCTCAAAGTGGACAACATTGAATACCGGGCGAGACGCTACAATCTGGTATACAGGAGGAGAGAGAGACCCAAGAGGGCCTAGAAAAGAAGGTTCAGGCTGTTCTTGCTTTTGTCCTCATGGACAAAGATAACCCCCGAGTAGTGCTCGATGGAGCACACCGGGCAGGTGGAGGTGGAAGGGGCCTCTGCGCAGTACTGGTTACATTTCATTACTACACGGATAACTAGCACCAAGACCATAAAAGGCCTGATGCACCATGCAAAGAGACCTCAATTCACTTTGCCACCGGCAGCCAGTGAAAGGAGCGAAAAATCTGCGTTATGATTCCCATAAGGGATATTCATGGCTACACTAGCCGCCAAGTTCTGTAATAACTGAAGCCGATGAATCAGGCTCTTAGGCTGGGCAAGATAGAGCACATTACAATAATCAATGTGACTTAATACCAGGGCAGCGACCACTAATTACCAAACCTTCGGGGGAGCAGAGGAAGGACCTTCCTAAGAATCCTCAGATGGTTGTGTCCATCTTTGCAGACAGACGCCACCTGGGCACTCATAGAAAGTGTCATAGAAAACACCCAGGTTCCTGTCAGTCGCCACCGGTGCTGGAAAGGCACCCAGTGCCAGGCGACACAAGGCCGGCGTCCACAGTAAAGGAAAGAGGGGGCGCCAACCACAAGGACCTCAGTCTTGTCACCATGAAGCTTTGCCAATCCTGATTCATCCAATTCCCGACGGCTGCCAGGCAGAGACTAAGACGTGACGACAACTCAGCCTGGTCGAGATCTAGACGCTCCAGGACCTGGGTGTCGTCGGCATAGGCATAACATTGGAATTCGAAGGAGCGGATGAGGATCAGAAGGGGCTGCATATAAATATTGAACAACATTGGCGACAAGGCAGAGTCCTGGGGGACACCACAGACTATGTGAAACAAGGCCGAGAAGAAGGGGGAGGAGAAAGTGTCTGACTAGGCTGCACCAGAAAGGAAGTGAACCCGGCAAGAACTGAACCCACCAGGCCAATCTTAACCATGTGAGAAATTAGAGTGGGGTAGTCGGTGTCGAAGGACACGGAGCGATCCAATAAAATCAGCGCTCCCATCCCCCACTGTCAGCCAGCCTGGTCGGATTGTCCTGAACCGAGACAGCACACTGCCCCCCGCCCAGGACAAACGCTGGAGTGGAAGGGGTTGAAAACACTGCCAGTATCCAAAAAGGACATAAGAGGAGAGATCGGAGCCTGCAACAATTTCATAAAGAAAGGGCGGAGTGAAATGGGGCGACGGTTAGCAGGAAGAGCAGGATCGAGGGAGGGCTTTTTTCAACAAGGGTATGACATCTGCATGTTTCAATTCAGCAGGTATGTGGCCAGTCCGACAAGACACATATTAACAGCTTGCGTAATCCATGTGATAAGGGCCAGGGAAATATCCTTAATAATGGATAGGGGAATAGGGTCAGAGGGAGGGATTTTAGCTGGGCAATGGCCTTGGCGTCCACATCAGTGGTAAACACTGGGAAGGAAGACCACACCTGTCCGGGTTCCGTAGTAGCAAACTCCTGCGCAGGGCACAAGGAGGCGACGGAGCTGATCTTTAAAGGAATAGTTTCAATTTTTGTGGTTAAAAAAAAAAGAGCGAGTCGCAGAGCTCTTGAGTTGGTACTACTGATGCGGAACGCCCAGCAGCCGAAGATGGGGACTTCACGATAGAGAAGAGCTCCCTAGAGTGATTGAGAACCCGATCAACTGTTTGAGTGAAGAAACAACGTTTCGCCTCCTTAATTACGGTATGGTAAAGGTTTGCACAGTTCTTGTAGGCAATCCTTTTCTCAGTCCCATAGGAGCAACGCCAGCCTCGTTTGGCCTGGCAAAGCCGAAGACGAGCAGCCCTAAGATCGTCAGAAAACCAAGGGTCCAATGGTTGATTAAGCTGGGTGGTAGGGATGGAAGGAACAACAAGGTTGGCTGCTGTCGAGAAGGATTTGGTAAGGTACTCAAGATCAAGCCTGTAGGCGGTCTTCGCCCACTTTGACCGTCAAAGAGGCAAGGTTCACTCGGCGCCAATTCCGGCGAGGAATTTTAGTGAGACGGGACCTAGGACAAGGAAGCTTGAAGGAATGGTTCGGTCAGAAATTTGTATTGTCCCTACGGGTCGGCCATATGTTTTTAAGCCTAAGTCGCGCGATATTAGAAAAATTTCCTATGGACCTTACCCGAGTTCTCGTCCATTAAACACACGCGAAAACAGGCAGCAGAGCACAGCCATTTTGTGATAATCCTATGACTTGCCCCATCGCCCTGGGTGACCTGCTTTTGCGGCACTAAATCATATCCCCCGCCCCTGAGCCTGTCATCAGCAGACTCGTACCGCCCATTTCACAACGCCAAAGCACGTGTCGTGTGAACATTCGCTGCGCTTCAGCTATTGACGTGTCGCCATGGAAATGGCAGGACGCCTCTTTACTCAATAAGTATAAACAGACCATTTGACAACACACCGCAGCAGATTTTCGATTCCATTCCTCTGTGTTACTTTGAGTATTCTGTGACTCGTTTCTGTGCTCTGGTCAGCTACCTTCGCTGCTTGTAGCCCGTGTGAACACCTGTACCATCGCTATAAATTATTTTAGTTTGTCTACTACACTATGGCTACAATAATGCCCTACATGTACAAGCCCTAGTATACAGAGGAGGAACTACTGGAAAGGGAAACGTGCGAAAACAATGGGGTTTCGGAAGGCAGTTGGCAGGACGAATCAACGGATGAAGACACTGGACCTAGTCGCATGGACGGTGTTTCCACCTGGTGCACATGCATGAGGTGCGAGCTAATGCCAACCGAGGACGAGAACTGCTGCTGCTGTGAAAACTCGGGATGTGTGGCCTACATTTCGAAAGGCGAGCCACGGCCGTAATGCATCACCGAGCTGCCAGACTTCACGGCAGCCTGCCTTACACGGTCTGTGTTGAGGATAATGATGGTGCTTATGCACGAACTTCGCGCAACTGTTCGTCCTCGTAATCCGAGTAACGAGTAAGTATACTCTGGTTGTGATGCCGCTACTATTTCATGGTCTTCTCCTATATTCAAAATTACATCTGCATTTCATTGTAACGCATGAAAGTCGTTCAATAGTGTGCAGTGTCTAGATAGCATTTGTCCGAGCAGAATGCCATTAGTTACAAGAATTGTCATTGACAACAATGGTTTAATATACTTATCTTGATCATTTAAAAACAGTTTGTATCATTCTTTTTCACAGGTGGTACAGGCTGGTGGCCTATCGTTCCTTTACATGGTGGCTTCATTGGAGGCTTGGACACCGCGTTCGAAGAGTAATACCCGCCTGTGCCGTTGCTGCCATAAGACAAACTTTCCCCAGTGACAGCGGTCAGTACAGGGGATTTTCCCTCGCTGTGCTGCAACCTGACCTGTACAATGTGTACATTTTTGTGCCATCAAAATAAGAAACAAAATAAAACGCCACATATATTTTAACAACGGTTGTTTCGATTTTTTTAAATGAATCAAGTGTCTCCATTCAAGAGTCTTCCTGTGCCTTGCCTGCTCGCCCATCCACACACCCCCTCCCCCCTATCAAAGGCAGTTTGCACCCGGGGATGAGCGCTGCCATGGTGTGCTGTCAGGGGCGCAAATGGCCAAGGTGCCAAACAGCATGTACACTTCAAAAGGTATCCCACGCCGAGGGGCCATCGCTCACATGGCCTCCTCAGACCCCGTGTCTCCAGGCGGCCTCCCCTGACACTAGCCCCCCCCCTGCAATCCACATAAGTGTGTCTCCATTCAGCAGTCTTCCTGTGCCTTATCTGAATGACCCAGGCCCATCCATCCCACCCCACCCCCCCCCCTATCAAAGGCGGTTCGCGCCAGTGGATGTGCGCTGCCAGGGTGTGCTGTCAGGGGCGATAACGGCCAAGGTGCCAAACACCATGTACACTTTAAAAGGTATGCCACGCCCAGGGGCCATTGCTCACATGGACTCTTCAGACCCTGTGTCTCCGGCCAGGATCCCCCCCCTCACGCTGGTCGCCCCCCCCCCCCGGCAAACCACATAATACCACGACATATACACGTCATTCATTCACAAACACACCCCTGTTTCTAATACTTTATAAACCACTTGATATGTCTCATGAGAACATCTTTGTGCTTTGCACGTCAACTCCTGAACGTGCTACCTGAGAACCACTGATATCGATGCTAATCTGCTTGTCGTCGTGCTATTTGTGAACTTCTGTGAGCTCTTCGAGCAAACTCATCAGTGTGCTAGCTGTGGCCATCTACCTGTTCTCCTCCCACAAACTACTGGGCTTGCAGAATCTAACTGTTTGTTGGTCAAGGTAAGGCCATGTATCAGTCATATTTCAGTCATTTTTTAAACTTCTATCTATTTGCGAGTAGAGTACTCAATAGTGCTATGCTCATTGGTCTCATTGCTATTGACTTGTTTCAATTGTTATGCTATCAGATCTATTTATTTTCATCTGTGTTAATTGTCATCGAATTGCATCCTTTGCGGGTCCTGTCTATAATGTAAGCATGTTTCCTTCTCGTGCAAGACAGTACATTCAAGGGTCGAGTCAAATGCTCAGAGTTTAGTTCCATCATTTTTTAATTTGTGAAAGTAATGCAAATACTAAGCCGCACTTGATGAACTGGTATAGTTCCGGCGACCAAAACAAACCTTGCATTGAACATGGTATGGTTCATTTACTTTTTTATGACATTTTTATTCATCAAGGTTTTATAATAATGTTGATATTCACTTGTCAGAATTTTCAACGATGCCTGCCTGTTCGATTAGCGGTTGCCCTTCGAAGACCCATGCTAAATCTGAAGGCACTACAATGCCTGTATTCCCTAAAACTGTTGATTGAATAAGAGAATGGGTCAGACATTGCGTATATCCACTGGATGAGCTTGAAAGTAGTCCAACAAGTCTTTGAGGACAAGAGGGGTGCTCGATACCGCATCTGCAGCTGGCACTTTTCCTCGAACATGTATGCCACATCTTGGGTAACAAATAAGAATAAACGGCGAACGACACGAAAATTGCTCGCAAACGCTATTCCCACTCTATTCGTCCACATTCAACCACTGGTGAGTCAAGTGTCTGGATTTAGCTTAAGGCCTTGCGGTAGTGTGTAGGTAGCCGAATGGATTAATTTATATTTTAGGTGTTGTGTCCCTTGTAATACTTTCGATATTGATATGAGTGTGTAGCTTTTTGAATAATGACATTTATCAATATATATATATATATTTTTTTATAACCCCCAAAGGAAATCTATTTATGGGCACAGGGAACTGTGCTATATTGCTCATTTTCAAAAGCATTATTCTCAAGTATTCTGTCGGCTTACATGGCAATTTTTATTATTGGCATTTCATTATCAAACAATTTACCTTTACAACTGCTTGACTATCCACTGAATCTGAAGCAAGAACATTCTACATCCGTGACGTGCCCGCAGTTATCAACCACTTCTAGCGCGTATCAGGTAATCTTACTTGGCTATTCCGCTACAGACTTGTTTTATGCATGTCAAGTAATAGTTTTTATGTATCGTGTAATTATTTAACCAAATGTTTGGTTAGTGCTTTCCAATTGATATACACCTTAGTTGTCGTCCCCTGGTGTTTGTTTTCAGTTATAATTAGTGTTATCCATACTAATGCAAGTAGTGTCTTTCAGGGAGATGCTGAAGCATCCACCACATTGACCACATCCATAGATATTCTTCAGCAGCACGAGGTATGGATACTGACAGCTCCATCGAACTAGATCAGAGCTGGAATACTTGTCGTTTGATTGTTCTACACAATGTTTCATTCGTGGTTCGCCATTGATATGTACCTGTGCGGTCAACCCCAAGTGTGTTATGTTTTCAATATTGTAATCCTTACTAATGCAAGTACTATTTATCAGGCAGTAGATGGAGCGTCAACCCCTGCACTTGATGCAGAGCCTGACATTCAAGTAATCCCAGGGGAAATGGAAGCGGAACCATGCGTATACGAATCGGCGCAACAGCTTTCGGAAGTGCGCACTACATTTACAACATCCATAGATATTCTTCAGCAGCACGAGGTATGGATACTGACAGCTCCATTGAGGGTGATCATATAAAGTGATTCCATTTGCTATACTTTCTTCCTTATTAACGCAAGTACTGTGTTTCAGGTAGACGACAGAGCTTCCTCTACAATCACAACATCCCTTGTAGATGATGCAGATGTTAAGAAATCGAAGAAATAAGTCGATTAAATCGGATCATATTTAGATATACATTGATTCTTTTAGACAATGCATCATTTGTGGTTATCTCTTTATATGTACCTGTTGCCGTCGACACCAAGTGCGTGCTATGTTAACAATATTGAAAACCATACTAATGCAAGTACTGTGTTTCAGGGAGTTGCTGTGGCGCCCTCTCCAATAAAATCATTCATGGCAGTCTATGCGGAGCCAGAGGTATGGATACTGACAATTCCATCGAACTAGATCAGAGCTCGAATACTTGTCGTTTGATTGTTCTGCACAATGTTTAATTCATGTTTAGCTATTGAGATGTACCTCTGTGGTCGTCCTCGCGTGTGTTTTATGTTTTCAATATTGTGATACATAGTAATGAAAGTACTATGTTTCAGGGAGTCGATGGAGTGTCATTCCGTGCTGTCTATGCGGATCCAGAAAATAGTCGTTGCAGCGCAAGAGGAAGGGAAGACATGCGGAAACGAATCGGAGCAACAGCGTGCAGATGTTGAAGTTCGAGTCAAAGTTGCAAAGAAACAAAAATAAGGTTAATTACAAACCGGTCATATTTTTAGAAATCGTTTTGTGCTGGGGACTATATTATGTTTTTTTTTCTGTCAATTGTACTACACTTTATCTTGTGTTTAAACTGAACATCCCTTTTCCAATCTGTCCTCTAGTTACCCATGGGTGTACGAACTATACATGCACAGTCAGTGAAGCAAATGAGAGATGTTGCTTGCCAGACCATTTACACTATGGAGGAACTATTAATTCAGGCACAACGTGTTCAGACTCGAGATGCTCCTGTTCAATGGCCAGAACATAAATTGAATGTGTCCGGAGAATCCAGTAAAGTTTTATTGGACCGTTGCTACAGTGTGACTGCACCACCACAAAAAGATGATACTGGATGTATTGAAGATAGCTCTGAAGTAGTCACAGATCAATTCACACAATCTACACCAGCAAAAAAAATGCCACCCAAAAAGCTGTCAACATTGTTGTGTTCTCCCATCAATGTTCAAGTAACAGATGTTGAAATGACAGAGAATGAACCAGCAGCACTATTCACCGATGCATCAGAACCTGATATCGGCGATATTAGTTTAAATTCTGGTGATATGTCCGCAACGATGCAGTCTGAAACAACTGTGATGCAGGATGACAGTCTAATGAAAGAGGGCAAATACACAGTATTCGACAGTTGTTTGATGGATATTATAAGTATGCTGAAATGTGGGCATTCTGTTAGAGGGGAAGTATGTGGGAAGCCATTGTTTCATGTGACTCATCAAACACAAGGCAGTAACGTCAAAATACATGCCACCTGTACATTACATCGTACGTTCTCATGGTCTGCACAACCGATGCTGGGGAAACTGCCAGCAGACAATCTACTGTGTGCAGCTGCCTCACTTTTTAGTGGGTCCAGTTTTAGAAAGTTAGTCTTTCTTTCAGTTTGTGGGACTCCATTTCATTTCTAAAACGCAGTACTACAAATTCCAACATGATTATCTATTTCCGGCCATTAGTGATGCTTGGAAAATGGAACAATTGTCTCTAGAAAGTACATTTGAAGGCAAACGATTCAGGCTAGCCGGCGATGGCAGAAAATCCAGGGTTGTCGCACTGTCCAAGTACTGTACCTACCACATTCAGGACATGGATAGTAAGAAAATTGTGAGTTTGGTGGTCATGCAGGTGTCCCAGTGTAAATCCTCAGTGGCCATGGAGAAACTAGGATTCATAAAATCATTGGAATATCTACAATCGAGGGGAATGCACATCGACCTCATAGCCACCGACAGACAAATTTCAATAGCCAAGACAATGAGAGAGCAGTTCCCACATATTAAACATCCCATGAAATATGACTATAAAGGAGAAAACGGACTGAATCTGAAAAATGCGCTTGAGTTTCCCACACCACCTTCCAAAAACCTTCAACATGAATACATTCAAAGATAATGTGTTTGAACGTTCCCAGAATACAAAGGCAATGCCAACATTTGTCGTCTTGGGAAAATCCTGCCCCCCCCTTGAAAAGCATTGATGGAGTGATGTATGCCCTGTGATGGAAGAAGAACATTGAAGTAGGCTTGCTGAGACAATCGCCTTGGAAATATTAGTCCACACATAGGGCCAAAGCCTTTGGGGGTAATTTAGAAAGCAGTCTTGGTTCCAAGCCGCTAGATATTTATGTAGGACTCCATCAGTTGACTAAGATGAACTATCTTTATACAACATAGCCGCTGTGACATTGGGGTTGGATAGATGAAGTAGTCTTTGAGCTGAATAATTGTTTGCATTACACAATTAGCATATTTTCCATGATGGCATCTGATAAACCTGCATATTGCTGTAGAAAAGACACTGGCGCATGAAATGTAGTTATGAACTCATCAAAAGTAAGGGGAATACCCTGAACGAACAGCTGTTACACATATTTAATGCCAAGAGAGCCATGGTCTCCAGCATACATTTCTTTTGTTAATTTTTATTAGGGGGTTTATCCAAATATATTGTGATATAAACTTGGATCTTTTTGAACTTAACGAAAACAAGTATGATTGAAGGTACATAATAGAAAAATTAATACTACTACTATTGAAACATTTATCATTTTTGATATATGGGCAGTCCATAAGAATATGGGAGATAATCGCTTTCTCTAGAACATACCAGTTGGGAGAGAAATGATTTATAAACACTGATGTTGTGGGATTAGAGTACTTTAATCATGGGAATACCATGCCAAGTAAGAGCTTCAAACATTAAGTTCCATTATACTCTGTCAAAAGCTTTTTCAGCATCAAGCGCTATTGCCACATATGGATTTCGGGAATTTTGACTGATGTTGAGAATATTGGTAAAGAGTCTAAAAGTGGCAGAGGATAAACGACCTTTGACATAGCCCACCTGATCATTTTTGATTAAGTATGGAAGAAAGGAAATAAGTATTAGCTAGGATTTTGGCAAAGGTTTTACAGTCAGTATAAATTACAGATATGGGCCTATAATGTTGAACCAATTCAGGGTCTTTGTTGGGTTCAGGAAATGCAATAAGCATTGCTTCAGAGAAAGATCCAACAGCTTTTTCGTGCGCAATGAAGGAGGTATAAAGTACATTAAGTTTAGGGACCGGTATGTCTTTAAAATGGGCAAGATAATCAATCGAGAAACCATCTGGACCTGGAGCTTTTCCTTTTTTAAGGTAATTAATAGCTCTATGTACCTCATTTGAAGATGTAGGCAAATCTAAAGATTGTAGGTTAGAATTTGCATAGGAATTGCAATGTATATGCTTAAGGAAATCAGTAGCATTGGTGCTATTGGGCAATGCTTCAGAGGAGTACAACTTTTGATAAATGTTTGAGAGAACTTGCAGAATGTTCTTATCGTTTGTGACTCTATTACTGTCATGATCCTTAATAACAGTAATCTTTGCTTTCTTTTTTTGTTTGGGGATATGACGCTAATGATTTCCTGGTTTTGTTAGTAAACTGATAAATCTTGGACTTAACTTTAAAAAAATTGCGCATAAGTATTCAGTCACCAAGTTATTATACATCTATTTTAAGTTTAATAATCTCTTGAAGAATAGGGGTGGAATTAGTCTGTGTTTGTTGTAAGGACTTGCTAAGTTTAAGAATATTTTCTGATTCTTTTTGAGTTTTTCTTTGTGGTGGTGTATGATATAATGTAACCTCTTAATATCACTTTAAAGTAGTCCCACTGATTATGTACAGATGTATCAGCTGAGGAGTTCTCAGCAAAGAACGGAGTATGTTGTTGATGGATACATTTCACAAATTGTTCATCTTTCAAAAGAGCGGAATGAAATCTCCATCTGTTATGATGATGTACAGTTTGTGCATTGGATAATTTGATATGAACAGAAGCATGATAAGACAACGTAATACTCTCTATTTTGGCATCTAATAGACGATTAGTCAGGGATTTAGATGCAAATACCCAATCAATCATCGAAAAGGAGTTATGGGGAGGTGAATAAAAGGTATAATCCAGATCTGATGGATGGGTGATGCGCCAAGTATCGATGAGACCTTTTTCAGAGACACAATTACTAAATTGTATATGGGATTTGTTAGATTTAAAGCACACATTGGACTTTTTTTTATCAAGCAGAGGGTCTACAACCTCATTTCAATCACCAAATGCGCACACAGCACTATCTGCGCTTTGGTCCATGGTCCCGATTCCTGCTTCCCCTTCCCAGCGCAATCCCGCCTCCCGGCCCTCCCACGCACCCTGATTGGTCCAAGCATCCTTGCAAAGAATAGCCCGGTGCGCGGCATCCTCGCCGGTCCATTGAGATCCACCATGCGACCAAGGTGAGTTGCACTGTAGGCTTGAGCCCCAGAGCCTGGCCTAATAACTTTCTGTGCTTTATTTGTTAAAAAGAAAATGCACACACATGACTCCTTCCCCATCCCAGCTCAATCCCGCCTCCCACGCGCCCTTATTGGCCCCTCCTTTCCATATCATGAACTCTCCCAGGGCAGCCGCCTGCCCGCAGCCCTTGCAGCTAAGGGCCCCAAGGCAAAGGGCGGCTCAGAACAGTGTCAGCAGGGGAAGCTAGTGGCCAGCCGTAAACCAGCTGCAACCACCAAAGTAAGTGTGGCATGGGTAGGGAGTAGAGCAATTATTCTACTCCAGAAAGTCCTGCCACTCTACATTACCTTACATCAGAACATAACTTAATACCCATATTGCATGGTTAAATGTAGGCTTCTCTCCCACTATACAGGACTCTCAAAGCTAGCTGTAGGACCCACCATGCAGGATTCTCGAATCTACGTATAGCCTGCTCCTTTATTATATGATGAGACCTACTGCATTTTGAACCTAGGCCTCTTGCACACTATACAGGATTCTCAATATAGGTGTAGCCTCCATCTTTGTTTATTGTATGATCTAACCTACTGCATTGTGATACCTAGGCGCCTCTGCCACTGTACAGGATTCTCAGACCTAGGCATAGCCCCTGTCTTTGTTTAATATATACAGATACCCGCTACAGTATGAAATGTGTGCCCATTGGTATAGGACTCTCAATTCTAGACCTGGACAAATATTGCCCCTGCCGAACAATCTCGCAGCCTACGGTACGTATATCTTCACACCACTAGTATGGACACAGGCCGCAGGCACGGCAAGCATCCATGCACAATAGAATACTGCTATGGCCAAGCACATCCGGTCTAGTGCTCACGTAGCTGTCCAGACAAACACCTGACGTACCTCAACACCTCTGCTACTAGCATACAGCAACCACCGCCCAAAGGGAACCAGTATAGCTGGCCTCACATGGACTCTCAACAATAGCAGTCTATCTCTAATCCTCAACAGTACCCACCCATATGTCTGACTTCTCTTGGGCCGCTTAGTCAAGCCTTGCCAGCCACCCAAGTCCTAGAACGGCCACATGCACAAATGCATCTCCTAAGCTAAACTCCCTAGAATTTCCAACCACGGTCACCTAGGGCGTTCAACCGAGGAAAAAGTGCATTGAGGCCACACAAGTGGGGAAAGAGCGCTATATAAATAACCAAATACAATACATACAAAGATTATTAGAGTGGGATTTGAGAATGTGATTCCTTAACCGATTCCAGAATGTAGGGTCTGCATTAGTGAGACCATAAACATTTAAAATAGGTGATTATATGGAATCCACCAGGAGTTTAACTATAATCCATCTTCCTACATCATCTTATTCTGTAGATAAGACTTTGCATTGAAGATGTTTATTAATAAGAGTAATAACCCCATTCTTCCTCCCATCTGCTGCACTTGAACGCTTGACCTACCCATAGACGTTTCAATTTGTTAGCTTCCACTTGCCAGAGGTGGGATTCTTGTAGACATGCAATAGGTGACTTAGCTCTATTATGGTGTGAGAGGATTTTCTGCCGTTTAACAGGATTATGTAGCCCTTTGACTATCCATGTGGCAATATTAAGTGTCATGGATAATGGTAACAGCAGTATAAACAAATTTGTAGTCTGACAAAGCACTGGTAATAGGAGACATAAACGGTACAGAAACACAAGGAAAAGGGAATGACCACCAAGAAGAACATAGAATTTTGCAATTTCCAAACAAACCAACAGGTGCAGGACCTAGTACTGGCTAGCGGGATACAGCCACTCCAATCCATGTTCATAAGAAGTCAAGAAGTGGTAGGGGTGGAGAACCAGATCCAAACGGGTCTGTTCCTCGCCACATCCCGGCGATAGGTGGTGGTCTAGTGGTGTCCATCTCATCTCTTCTGTGGCTCTGGATAAAGTTGCGCAAGTCACTCGAGTTTTGAAAGGTATATGTATGACAATTGAGTGTGACCTTTAGGGATGCTGGGTGGATAATTCCGTATCTGGCATGGAGTTGCCTTAACGCTGGTCTAAACACCAATAACTCCTTTCTTCTTGCTGCCGTGGCGTTAGAAACAGCCTGCGGTTTATAAATATTTTAGTGCCTTCCCACGTGAGTAACTTTTCCTCTTTTGCCTTGTCCACGATGAGTTGGACATGTATAGTCAAGCACTGCAAAGATTAGAGTTCTCGGAGCATTCTTAGGTGGTATTTTAGGCCCAACATGATGGGCTCTTGGGATATTAAGCTGCATGGTTGCAAGGAGATACAGAAGTAGACCAAGCATGTAGTAAAGACATTGAGTAGGATTGTCGTTTTCAATGGTTTCTGGAAGGCCAACAATTTTGTATATTGTTCCTATTTCTATTTTGTAAATAGCCCTCTTGTTTCTGTCGAAGTAGCCACATTTTTAAGCAACCTCACCTTTCCTGTGACAATCTTCAGTATTGCTAACCCTTCTTTCCACCTCATTGATCCTTGATTCATATGAGGAACATTTGTCGTCAAATTGCAATTTGGCTGTTGTAGCTTCCATGAATGGTTTAAGTGATTTGATTTTGTCCAAAATGGCTTGCATGACTGGGTTTTGTATGTCGTCTTTCGCCATAGGAGAGTCACTTTTTTGCCTTTTTGGAAGCATTACTAGCAGACGTTGATGGCAGATCCTTAGAAAGTCCTTTCTTTGAGGCCATGCCGAGGCCGTGTACGAAATGCCAAGTACATAGGAAGCTCCTGCCTTGAGCTAAATCAATAATAAGAAACACGCCTCCCAAAAACTGAGGCGAAAGTTGTCACTTGTTAGAGGAAAATTCCTTTTTAAGTTTTTTTAAAAAAATTTTTTTTTTACCATGAGCACATGTATATGCTAGTCAGCAGTTGTACAACCTTTTTCTGTGTAAGTTTTCACACTTGCAAGTCAAGAGGTTGCTTTTAAGAGTTCATGCTTAGGTGTTCATGCGTACCCTTAGAATGAGGAAGCTGCATTAGCTAATTCAATTCCAGACATCCAAACATACAGAATGCCATTTGTTCACTGGAAATATTTTGGAAAAGCCATACGAATTTCCTTCATGTTTAGAAGATTGCAGACATGAATCATACTTAGAATGCTACAAGTCAACTAAAATTGGAGAAGAATAAGCTTTTTTTAAGATTGTGGTCAGCTATAATTATGAATAAGTATATTTGAATAACCAATGTCTTGGCAAGTATAAGCTTAAGTGCTTATTTACGTTGCTGTACCTTTTAATTCAGAGTGTCTTTGTTGTAAGTGAAACGCGCTCCCTCGCGTTCACTGGTGTATGATAGGTTATTTATAACATGCTTAATACCAAGAGGTTTCTAAGCGCGGACCCAGGGATTGAACCTGTGGTGCCCGTGACGTCTTGCTTCCAAGGCGAGCATGTTGCCCCTGAGCTATCCTCCCAAGACAAGTATCTGCAACACATCAGCCAGCCAGCTGACTGAACGTGTCGGGTGTCTTCTGACGTGACCTCGCTGCTGCAGGCCGTGCCTCCGAGGTGCGCAGATGATTACACCCTCCGGGCACAAAGCTCATATGGACTTGGCGCGCCACACAATCTTCTAATTCACGAAGAGAAGAGCTGATATGTTTATGAAGCCAGTATTTGTTTGTAAAGGGCACAATTAAGTAAAGAATATATGTGCCGGGACGGGAGCTCGGAATCAGCCGACCGCCCTCATCGGCGCTTGGCTACGCCCCTGCCCTGGAGTGTTAATGAAGCGATAAAACAGCTGAACTGTGAAAGGGTGAACCATGGACTAAGCGTTCTAAAACTGGTATGAACAGTAGTATCGGCGCATAGCTTTCACGAGTATCAGCTGCTTTAACTTTTTGGATCTTGTACAAAACAATTGTAACAATACGGTGTATCTTGTTGGTTTTTAACCTATCCCTGCCCTGCATGTACCTATCAAGTTAGTGCATATTGGGGGGGGGGGGGTTAGCAAATTGGTGGTAAGATTTTGTATGTTCAGTTATATGGGAATGCGCTTCTAGGAGGTCATTAATCTGCATCTGGAGAAAGATTTGGCTGGAAAGGAAAGCGGCTACACGTGTGACAAAAGTCTGTTCTAGATCTGGGCCAAATGGGTGGTGAAGACTGCCAAAATGATCAGGTGGATAATATCCTTTGAGATTCGGGTTATGAATGGAAGAGTAAAGTGGATTCAGTAATTAATGATTCCATGCTGGGTTTTTTTTAGGAAGGATCTTGACAGAGGTAATTTGGCATCTTGTGTCATAAACAAATGTCCGTCCTCTCTGCATAGTGAAGTTGGTTGGTATTGTTCCTGTGTGAAATTGTTTTGATTGGCAAAGAGGGCAGGAATTCTATTTCTGGATGTATTTATCTATGATGTCAGATATGCATGTTTATCCTAAAATCACAATAGAACCAGTAAAGTTGAATGAGATAGTCGTGTTAGTTTGGACCATAATAGTTGAAGTATAAGAGTGCCTTTATGAGTGTGGCACTGTGCCATAATCTGTGCTGGGGCCTGATTATGGGCTATGTGTTATGATGTGCAGTGATGTCTCTGACATAGAATGTGGAGTGTTGGTGGAGGTTTGGAGTGCTGGGTTCTATGGATGTCAGTTGGATCTAATGTGCTGGGCTGGATGGATGTCCCAGTGCTTTCTTTATTTTACAACTAGAGAATAAACCTACATGTAAACCTACCTCCTGGTGGTTCCTGTTCTATGAAGGAGGTGGCTTCGCTTAGATCATTGGCGACAAGGATGTTTTTCTTTGCTGCTGGGAAGGGGCAGTAATTGAGAAGTGCTGCCTTCCAAGGAGACATCCATCCAGTAGTAAGAACCTGCAGGCCGGGCGGTGCAGTGGAGGTCCAGGTTGGGGATCCTGAGAGTCCAGTCCAGGTCAGGGTCCAGTTCGAGGATCCTGAGAGTCCAGTTGCCAGGCGGTGCATGACTGGAAGGGGTCCATTTACAAGGCTCAGCAAGGTGGGCTTTGCAGTGCGGGCACGAGGTCTACCGGGGGCTGAGGTGGCCAGAGGGTGTCCTCATGGGGCACAGAAGCTGTGCAGTGCAGCTTTGCATTTAGCGTCCCTTGACGCTGCTTGGAGTAGAGGTTCCTGCAGTGAAGTCGGAGTGAATGCTGCGTATGCCGCGTAATAAGGAGCGGGTCGGCACAGCCCGCTGAGGTGACCTGCATTGTGCTGTTTGGAGCCCTTTTGGTCGAGTGTAGCGGCATTGGGTATGGCGGAGGAAGTTATTGCAGTGACTGATGGCCGTGTTGTCCGTTTGGTGTCTGTAAGCAAAGTGATGACTTCGCAGAGAGGAGGGCCGGCGTCCCAGCATGTCTTGCTGGAATGCAACGCTCCGTTGGAGCGCGACATGAACGCAGAAGGCTGCGTGGATTTGTTGAGGAGAATCAGAGGGGCCGAAGGGTAGCCGCATGGAACGGCTGTTTTTATGGAAGTTTGGGGGCCATTCAAGGAGGAACGTTCATGGCGGCGGCAGCAGCAGCTGTACAGTTTTGATGCTTCAGTGGGATCTGTGGCTGCGGATTGCAAAGACTATGTCCGGAGGATCAGGGGCAGATTGGAAGAGTTTGGAGCTTCTTTGGGAGTGCCGTTGGGTGTTCAACTCAAGGAGGATGCGTCGCTGGAGTTCATCAAGCGTTTACGCGGCGGGAGAGAGAGATTGTGTCTGGAGCCCTGGTGTGACGCTGTGTTGGAGGGAACTGGATCCCGACATGTGGGGCTCGCACGTTATGGAGGATCTATCAAGTCCAGAGGTCCTCATGCGGTAGGTGTCGGGGGAGGCCTGTTATGTTTGTTGTGTTTATGTAGTGGCCTCGGGATAGTATGTGTCAAGGGGTTGGGTCCTGGGTCAATGTTAGTAGTTTAAGGCCTGTTAATATATACTGCTGTTGTGTTTATGTTGGTGGCCTGCTGTTTAGGATATTACTATTGGGTTTTCAGTATGGACTCGTGGGTCCATTGGCAATTGTGATTGATTTATTTATTTATTTTATTTTTTGTGCAATGTTTTCATTTGCAGGATGGGTTGAATTGGACATGTGGGTGTGGGGATGGCGCAGGGACTTTAGCGCCATGTCAATTTCACTTGCCTTGCATTTATTGCCTTGCATTTCATGGACATGTTGTTGTGGGGTTGGTGCAGGGCTTTTGGCACCATGGACTTTGTGGTTATTGGTTATTGTGGGGTTTTATGTATTGTCCTTTGGTGTTTGTAGGGGAGGTTTCCCCTGGCAATCTCTGGGGTGGCCGGGTGGGCTCTGGAGGGGCTGTCCGTTGTGGTTAAGGGGCAGTGAGGTGCAGTTAAGGGGCAGTGAGGTGCTGTCTATGGTGCGGTTAAGGGGCAGGGAGGTGCTGTCTATGGTGCGGTTAAGGGGCAGTGAGGTGCTGTCTATGGGGCAGTGAGGTGCTGTCTATGGTGCGGTTAAGGGGAAGTGAGGTGCTGTCTATGGTGCGGTTAAGGGGAAGTGAGGTGCTGTCTAGGGTGCGGTTAAGGGGAAGTGAGGTGCTGTCTAGGGTGCGGTTAAGGGGAAGTGAGGTGCTGTCTATGTTGTGGTTAAGGAGCAGTGAGGTGCTGTCTGTTGTGGTTAAGGGCAGTTAGGTGCTGTCTAGCTAAGTTATGGGGGATAGTGTGTTGAGGTTGATGTTTGGCGGTAGGATCGGAGTTTTGGTTCTGAGTTTGTGGGTTTTTGGTTTGGAGTTTTTGGAGTTGGACACAGACATGGTGGCCACATGTTTGTGTGGGGCTTAAATGTCGAGTGGGTTAGTTTTGGTTGTGGTGTGCGGGGTCTCCACCGGGGAAGGATTGGTTGTTTGGGTTCCTTCCATTGTTTTTCTTCAGCTGGTTTTTAGCTGTGGGGTGTCAGGCTTTTGTGAGGGCCTGTGGTTTGGGTTTAGTTTTTTTGTGTTTTCCATTTAAGATCTTGGCTAGATTATTGTGGTGTAGGGTGTAGCAGATTGGCTCAGTGGGAGTTATTTCTGCACTGGTGTGAGCTGTGTATTTCTTTGTGACGATTGGGGTGTTCTTTCATCTTTGATTTTGGTTAGCAGTGTTGCAATCAAAGTGTTGTGTTCTAGTGGTGGGTGTTAGGCAGAATTATATGCAGTACCCTTTGGGAACACTATACAAAATTAAGACTACAAGTGACATTAAAATTTCACCTTTGGTACAAGCTTGTACTACACAGTTATAGTGGTAGCAGTAGCGCAGCAGCCAGACTTATCCAAGAGTAAGTAAGCAGTACAAATAGTTACACAAAGGACGGCAATTACTATGATTCAGGCAAACTCTGACTCAAGGTTTCTAAGTAAAAGAATATATATTTATTTACTCAACAGTTGTATAACATTTCACTATTCTAAGAAAGTTAAAAATCACAATCATAAATACACCACACCACTTCCCTTAAATTCCAGACAAGTTAAGCTCACAAAATGAAGTGGGAGCAAAATGGCAATCCAGCAGTTTAAAAGGGAGGGAAAGACAAAGTTATTAGAAATTGGGCAAAACCAACAGGTAAGTACTCGGGGCAATTGAACAAGAGAGACTACAGTGAGGATATCGGATAGAAAAGGCTTAGGGCCAAAGTCAATGGGTCAAAAGTCTTTTGCTCAAGATCACACAGTTCAGGGTAGTTTGCTGTAAAGTTTGTGGCACAGATTCCGGACAAGGTTGGTTGGTAGAAAAGTTAGATCAAAGAGAAGAGAAGGACAAGCCCTCGGATTGGAGAAAGATTTCAAACACTTTCCCCGCGGCTGGCCGAAACGGACAACCGGATTTGCACAGTACCTTAAAACGGAGAGGGAGCTGTAGCTGAGGCGGATGTTCCTGGTGGTTCCTGCAGGCTCACGGTTCCTAAAGCGACTCTCGGACTGAAACGAAGTAGGAAGACTGTAGGGTCCTGCGCCACCCAGGGAACAAGCTAGCAGCAGAGCAAAAAAATGAATAAAAGGTGCGCTCCTTAAAACCCTAGCAGGGTCCGACCTTCCTGGCTATCCGGCCCACTGTAGCTCTGTACAGCAAATTCGACCAGAGGCGGGGTCCTGGTTTGTAGTTTGGGCAAACTGGTTGGTCCCACCAGCTCAAGGGAAGAAGTTTCCTGGAGGATCTTCTGTCGTCGGATTCGGAGATTCGGACCTGCAGCAGGGCTTCACTGGGCGGTTCAGTCGTGGTAGGGGTCCTCTTCTTCCAGTTCCTCGTTGTTTTTTTCGTTCCAGTGGCGACTCTGCTCTTCCAGTCCCAGAGACCTGCTTTTCATGCAGTTTTCCCCCATTCATACAGCCTGGCTGTCAATCACACAGCACGGTGGCTGGCCTGGCAAGGCCAGTCCCCTCAGCCAATCAGAGAAGAGTGCGACTTGGGTTACCAAGGGAACCCTTGGCAGGGGTCCGAAGATCCCTCCCTCACATCCTGCCTACCTAGACTATCAGGCGCCTTAAGGAGGGCTTCTGAAGCCCGCAAAAATACAGCGAACAAAGGAGTCATCCCCGGTTTGGCTCGCAGAGAAAAACACGAGAGACTTTAACAAAAAGAAATGGCGAATAAACCCAGCCGGAACCAAAATAAAATGTATTTGGTCAAGCGGGTTTATGTTCGAGGCTAATATAATAGCCTGGAACAATACCACATTTATATAATATAATCACGGTAGAAAAGTTAGGGTAGTTACCACTGCCACCAGCCAAGTCTTAATGTTAAGGGAGCGAAACAAGGCTCCAAGAGGTACAAACAAAAGGGATAAGAGTTAACCCTTTCCAATACTCCATGTAAGATGGGGTGTACTGGGTCTGCGGTTTAAAGTGACTATATAAAGTTAATGGCAACTGTACCTGTTTCTGGGGGACAATAGTGAGCCCTAGAAAAATGGAGTCAGTGGGAAGTCTCAAAGACAACCCTGTCACTGCACTGAAGGTGCTGTGTAAGACGCACATGGGTGGTGCACATGGAGTAGGTGAGGCTCCAGTGCCCAAGATCACACAAAAAGTGAAAACACACATAGCAAAACACATGCAAGAGTGTGAAAAAGGCTCACTCTTAACAGGTGAAAAAAATAAATCCTAGAAATCCAGCAAAGCTGCTGGGGGACTCTTTAGGTAAGGGAAATCAGCCATTTATGAGAATTCTCCCTAACAGTGGGTCATAACTTTTCTTGCAATATTGTGTCTGTGCTGGGTCTCGATTATGGGTTTAGTGTTATGATGTGTAGTGATGTCCCTGACATAGAATGTGGAGTGTTGGTGGAGGTTTGGAGTGCTGGGTTCTATGGATGTCAGTTGGACCTAATGTGCTGGGCTGGATGATGTCCCAGTGCTTTCTCTATTTTACAACTGGAGAATAAACCTACATATAAACTTACCTTCTGGTGGTTCCTGTTCTATGAAGGAGGTGGCTTTGTTCTGATAACAGTGCCTACAATGCTCAAACTAAAGGGCATCTTTAACAGGGTCCAAAATAATGTATGTAACCGGAGAACCTTATTAATGTGAGTGATGCCAAAGAAAGTCTTCGTTGAATTAGTCCAAATTGTATGCCACGGGTGCTGTATTACCCCAGTGCCAGTTCACCTGAATGGGAGGAATTGGATATATTTTGTCTGGCTTAACCCCTTAAGTGCCACCGACAAGCCGGCTTGTCATTGGAAACCGCTCCAGGTTGCCAGCGACGAGCCGGTTCGTCGGTTTTGGCACTCTGCTTTGCTCAATTCGAGCAAACCTGTAATCCAACCCCCGGGCTATGTGAGGGGGAGGTCCCCCCTCATTGCCAGGGGGCTGGATTACCTTCAGTTTCACGTCTGCGTGCGTAAAGCACGTCGGCGTGAAAGTAAATTCACTGCAGCAGCCATTTTCGGCTGCTGCGGTGAAGAGAGAAGGTAAGAGCCCTTCTTGCTCCGCGTCGATCTCCGGCTGTATTTCAAGCCGGAGATCGAGGCGGGTATCGTTGGAAAGGGGAGATTCTTCCTTTTACAACGATACCCATTGTGTGGCATTGCTGCCCGCGGATCGGGCACAGGGCGTGCGATCCATGGGCAGCAATGTCACCGGATCAATACAGATCCGTTTGTGATGCGGAGGGAGGGGGGCCTGCTTTCAAGGAAAACATGTGAGGGGAGGTGGGAGGGGGTTTTGGGCCCTGGGGCCTACTAGACCACCAGGGATATGGGAAAAAGTGGTGTCCTTGGAAAGGGGAGGTTCTCCGCTTTCCAAGGACACCATCTACATGAGGCATTGCTGGTCACGGATCGGCGCAGAGCGCTCGATCCGTGACCAGCAACCCACTGGACCACCATGGATCCGTTTGTGACTTGGTGAGGAGGGGGGCTGCTTCAAGTAAGCGGCCCTCTTTCCACCCCCCCACCCCGGCCCCCAAACTCGGCCCATGTGAACCCGGGGGCAGATGGCTGACCATCTGCCCCCAGGGAATGTAAACATAAAAAAAATAAAAAAAATGAAATGCTGGGAAAAGGGGGTGAGGCCACTAGCCACCATGGATTTCTTAATGAATGAAAGGGGGGTGCCCCCCCAACCGAAGTAGAAAGGGGGGCACCCCTTGTAAGGCTCCCTGGGGGGCAGATATCTGCTCCTAGGAAGGGACATCTGACCCCAGGGAGGGGTGCATGAGGTGCCGCCCCCATCTGGCGCCAGGGAGGGATGCATGAGGTGGGGTCCAAATGGCTGGGGGGGACACCTCATGCAGCCCTCCCTGGGGTCAGATGCCCCTTCCTAGGAGCAGATATCTGACCTCAGGGAGGGTTGCATGAGGTGGGGCCCTCCATTTAGGGTGGGGGGAGAGGGCCACCCCCCGTTGCAGTATAACATTCGCTGCCAATGTAGAGTGCCCCCCAGGCCCCCTAAAAAGCATCCTACGATTTTGTATTTTCTTTGTTTACCCAACTTCGCTTGGCGCAGATGGCCACATTAGTGTGCCAATCTACCCCTAGGGTGCCCAAACCCTACTGCCCCATGCATTGGGGGTCCTGCCCTATCTTTTGTGGTGGCCCTCTACCCCCACCCCAAATGGAGGGGGTGTACCTCACACAGCCGTTTGTAGGAGGCCCAGGGAGGCCTGCATGAGGTGCCCCCGCCACCCATTTGGGGTGAGGGGGGAGAGGGCCCCCAAAAATTGTGGGACAGGCCCCCCAGTGGGTGGTGCAGTAAGGTTTGGGCACCCCGGGGCCAGATTGGCACATCTATGTGCCCCTCTGCCCCAAGGTAAGTTTTGTAAACAAAGAAAAAAATGGAAAATGGTGGTAAGCTTTTTAGGGGGGGTTGTGGGGCACCCCAAAGGATCTGGGAATTTTCTAATGGGATGGGGCATTGACCCCCTTGCCCCCCAGCCGCAATGGAGTGGGTGCCATGTCATGCAGCCCTCCCTGGGACCAGATATCTGCTCCTCGGAACGAACGCCTGAGCCCAGGGAGGAGTGCAGGACAGCCCCCCCCCCATTATCTGCCCCTGGGGAGGGCTACATGAGATGGGCCGCCCCTCCAATTTGGCCATGTTTGGATTCCCACGGGTGTCCTCTTTTGGGAAATGCATGGGGTTCCCTGTTTCCCTTGCTGGCTTCGACACCCTAGGCCCAAATCAGTAGGTTGCCCACATGACCAAAATGAGCAGTGGCGAAAGACTTTGGGTTACCAGTGGGTTACCCTTTTTCTTTTGCGCCCCCGGTAGGTGCACCCACACATGTGAGGTACCGTTTTCATCGGGGCATGTGTGGGGACGCGGGAAGGTAGGCCATGTGGTGTTCGCGGTGTGTTTCAGTGGGTTGCCAGAGCGAAACGTCTGAGAATTGTCTTCATTTCCAGCCAATATCAGAGACATTTTCCTGTGTCCACTCACCGAAACACGTCGCCAACAACAGATGTAATACCTTCTCTTACAGGGGAAAAAAAAACACAGGTGGCTTTGTACATCATTTTATTGGAATTTTTGAAAAAACCCAAAGTTTTCTCCTTTTTTGCTTATTTTCTCTCAACCCCCTACAGCAACCTAGGATTCCTGGGTGGCGTTACGACCGTGGGAAAAAAGGAGCCAAATTTGGCCGATTTGGCCGAGATAGCTCATGCAACAAAAAAGTTACAAGCCATTGAATGGCCACATACTGAAATCACCAAAAAAGGCCCTGGCACTGGGGAGAAATACCCATGGCACATAAAGGGTTAAAGCCGGAACAAGGGCATTGTCCCGTTATCGGCCACCCTTGAAAAAGAACGTGAATTGGCCAAAATATTTTGTGATGTAAAAATATCGTATTTGCGGTGTTGACCTACGCATTTGTGGTACAACATCAAGCGGTTCAAGGAGGCTATTGCTGCGCGCTTGTTAAAATTGTATTATGTGCGGTTTATGGTAATAGTAGAAAGGATGATGATGATATGGATGTCGAGAGACTGATCTGCAAACCTCTTTCTGCGATTCTTAGTATGACGCCGCTGGAGGCGCTTTTTGCCATCTAGTGGCGATATTGCGTTTCGATCCAGTGTGAGCTGCTGCTGTCTGAACATTGGCGTGTTTCAACTAAACTGTTTATTCTGATATTACATTATAAGTGGGTTTCCAAAAATTGCACCGTTCTAAAGCTGACGCAATAGTGGCGCTTAAGTGTTGTTAAGGTGTCAGCAGTGCTGTTCTCACTATACGTTCATCGAACAGCAGCGCAACCCCAGGAAAAGGATGGTTGACTGTAACGTTGCTAGCCGCGCCTCTGACGAAAACGCAATCTCTTTAACTGTTAGGATGACTTTCCTGGGTTTTCTTCTCATACACAAGTTAAACTCCGGTGGTATGCAACACATCGAAAAATGAAACCTTTATTCTTGTTCGCATACTTTTATCTTTAACGACATCAAGCGATTTTATGGTTTCCCATGATGCCTTGCGCCCTTGCTCTGGAAATTACCATATTTGTGTATATCCGAGAAACGCTCCATTCATTTAGACGCGATATCGAACCCTGTTCTGTTTTTACAATAACTTTCATTCGAATCCTGTTAAGAAAAATGATCTTTAAATCATTTCACGACTTCCAGGAATGTGTACTTAACTTTGTTTTCGCCGTATGTCAGTTTGTGTTCTTATTTGGCTGCGACTAAGGGTGGGATGAAATAAATCCTCTTGCTCACCTTACGTGGGGAGAGGAGGTTTTCATTCTTTCAACGTATGGCCGTTGTTTGCTATTGTAGTAATTCCCACCCCATTTACTTTTCTATGCCAAACGAAACCCGGAAAACGCACCCTTCCCTTAGCACAGCGGCGTCAACGCTTTCCCGTCCGTAGCTAATTATTTCACAGCTTGCCCTGTGGTTTCTCCATCCACCCGGGTGGTGTGCAGGGTTGCCAGATTGCGATTTCCGCTCAAATGGCCTATTTAAAAACCATTTGTACGGGAAATTTCGGGAGTGGGGGGCTATTTTGGGGTAGTTGACACAGCAGTGCTTTTTACATTAAGTGTGCATATGCATAGGTGTAATTGTAATACAAAGCATGGATATTTAACACTAGTTAATGTTTATTTTAAAGTGTACACCTTTACATCAACGTGTCACAAAAACGAAGCCAAAAAAAGCCATGTACTTACCTCGCACTTTGCCACCAGCTGGCCCTTTTATTTATTATTTATTATTTATTTATTTTTACGCTACTTACCTTGTACCGCACTTCCCCCCCACCTCCTCCCCCTGCACTTTCTCCTTTTCCCCTTACCTCTGCACTTGCGCGATCTGAATGACACCTGGCCTAGTAGGATCGTTTGTCTGTCTTCCCCTTGTTTCCCTCCCTCCCTGCCTCGTCGCGCCTTGAAACACTTGTGTATAGGCGCGTTACAAATATCATATCATATCATATCATATCATATCATGTTTAATCAGCCGTGATCGTTGAGCAAGCACTGCCTTTTCCAAAGTCCTGGCCTGAGACACATTTAACATAGCAATGTGGGGCTGCAGCCAGCACCATAAGACCTGCAGACGCATTCATTTTGCTATAAGTAGAGCCTTTCTTGTGCATTTCTTTATCTGTAAATACTTTTTTTTTTTTACAACTTTATTTAATAGGATTAATACTCTAGGATTAAAACCAGACACGAATTAAATGTTACCAATATGCGTAAGTGTTGAAAACCAACACCAAGAAGAGCGTAAAGATGAGATCTCCAACACATTGCAATATTTTTTTTTAAAACATTCAATTATCGTTTTCACATTTGAATGTAAGATAGTGCAATCACAAATGTAATGCTATGGTAAGCAATAGTCAGACTTCCATACGTAGTAAGCTGCTGCCGTTATAACAATGGAGTCGGCACAATAGATAGTGCTCCAAAATTGATTATTTTTGATGCATTCAATTTGTGTAATCTAGTTACTTTTATCATGTATATTATTCAATTTCCTGCATTGAGTCAGAAGATGGCAGGCAGTTTCAATGTCCAATGCACATAAGCGACAGTCTGTCTTTTCAGAGTATTGTTGTCCATCTCCCCATATGCGCCAGCGTAGATAAGATATTAAACCATAAATATGTGATAAATCTGCATATTTTGATAGAATACAACTTAGTCCGATATTAACGTGAGGACAATTACGTAAATTCCTGTCAACCATACTCTTTGTATAATTTCAATGTAGCCAATTTATCAATATTGGTTCTCATATCAAAGTCTCAAGTTTTATTTTTTAATATATTCACTCTGTTCAGGTTGAAGATAAATTATTCCATGCATAGGTGTAGCTGCAAGGTATGCGTCGGTGCTGTTTCACTTAACTGCATCAGAACTACATTGTTAGCTTTTTACATCCATAGTTTACCTTCCAATTTTTCTATCCCAGTAATCATTGAGTGGCAGGGCAGAGAAACTGTACAGCATGCTTAGTAATATACTTTTACTATATATAGAAATCATTCCTTAAATGTTTTGGCCACCAATTTTGTGTATGACACGTTTCAATAAAACATTTTCTTTAGGGTTTTTCATTGAATGTAGTTGTAATAGAAAATCTGGGTTGGGGAGGTACATATAGAGAAGCCCAGCTAACTATAGTTTTCAACCCTTTATGGACTATGTATATGTGGGTGTCTTGTTTTTTTTCCCTCCTCCCAACAATTAGTATTTGTGTTTTGCTGGTGTTAATTTTGAGTTTGTTCGCTAAGGCGTAGGAGGATAGGGCAGCCAGTAATCTTTGCAGTCCTATTTATTTGTCACTTGTTAGGCGCTTATACAATTAAGCGCCCACAGGGCAAACAGGGTGGGGACAGGAGAAGGTAAACAATGAATTACAGCAAGGATAAATAATTGAATTCATTGTACAAACAAATAATGAGAATAAGGGAACGGGAGACCAACTTACTATGCCTTGTGAGTGTTCAGAACGTGCAAGTGCGGAGGGGGCAGAGGTGAGGGATGGGTGCTTTGATGCTCATGGAGAAGTGCTCAGGGTACTTGCTAAAAGGAGAAGAAAGTAATTGCAACCACCCATGGTTAGGGTGAGCCCAAGTAAGTGCAGTAGAAGACACCGGCTGGGATGAGAGATGTGGGAGGTAGTGGGGTCATGGCCCGAGGACACACAAGGGCCCTGCACATCAGTTACACTGCTGTAAGATTAACAGTGAAATAGAGGAGGAGAAGGAAGAGGTGAAGACAAAGGTCTTGAGGTTTGTTTCGGAACATAAGGAGGTCCTGCTCAAGACGCAGAGGGAGGGAGAGGGAGAGGGAGGCTGCTCGACAGGAGCGAGCCAGCTGAGGAAAGTGATTGACCATCAGCTCTCTGTTTAGCAAAGCGCTTAACACGCAGGGAGTTTGTGCCAGAGGAATGGAGGAGTCTAGAAACAGAGTATTTGGTCATGAAGCGTTTAAGATGGAGCTGTCTCCGGTCCCAGATAGCCTTGTGGCTGTTACATAGGGATTTGAATTTAATCCGTGCTGAGACCGGGAGCCAATGAAGGCTTTGTAGGGAAGGATATGTGGTCCCTAGGCTTGAGGATAAGTCTTGCTTCCCTATTCTGGGGTAGCTGGAGGGGTTGCAGGGAGGAGGAAGGTCGATTGACAAGGCTATTGCAGTAGTCTAGACTGGAGAGAATCAGAGCACGGGTAACATTGAGTCTAGCAGAGGTGAGGAAGGGTAGAGTCCCTTTGAGAAGGATGAGCTGAAAGTGGGACTTCTTGACAATGTCCTGAATATGAGGGATGAAGGAAAGGGAGGAGTCGAAGATTACTCACATTCCTGGCTTCAGTGGAGGGGGTGGGGTGGGGGCATGGAGGCAGGCCAGAGTGCGGGTAAGAAGTAAGGTACAGGGGACCCAATAGGGAGGAACTGTTTTGCTGGAATTGAGGCAGAGGTCATTATCAGTGCACCGAGCCTGGATGGCAGAGAGGCAGCCGGGATGAAAGAGGGTGCAAGGGCATCAGTGGGAAGTTTGAAGAAAAGTTGTGTATTGTCAGCATAGCACTGGAAGTTGGGGGAGAAGGAGGAAATGAGTTGTGCCAGCAGAGAAAGGTATGTTGAAGAGCCAGGGCGAAAGAACGGAGCTTTGGGGACACCACAGGTAGCGGAGGAAGAAGGAGAGGAGAAAGGGCCCAGTATGGTTTTGGAGGAAGGAGGTAAGCCAGCCCAGTGCCCTCTCCGTGAACTATAGGGGTTCGATCCAGCACTATCGAGTCAGGTTTATAGTGAATATGTTGAATGACATTTTTTCGAATGCCATAATGTCGGAAAAAAAATGTCGGAAAAAATGATTTTTTAAATTTTTTTTTTTAAATGTGGGGGGTTTCCCCCAAACCCGTTTTTTTTATTTACCATTTATTTTTACTAGCTAAAACCAAAAAAAACATACAAATAAAAAAAATGTGAAATTTTTTTTAGGCATTCTTTTTTTCAACATTATTGCATTCAAAAAAATGTTTTCGACACTTTAACTGGATACCATCGTGTCATCTGCGTATCCAACCCAGGGAACTGCTATCTTGCCGATATGGGGCGGAAAGTTGCATACTGACTTCATATCATTGTCGGTATCGCTGACATATTGACTGTACAGCATGGGGGCCAACCCACAGCCCTGTTTGATTTTGTTGGTCGGGACCTCCAAGGTGATCATAGCCTCCTGATTAGTTTGAACAACTACTGTAGTGTCAACATGTAATGCTTTAATAAAATACAGTAGGCTTGTGTCAATGTCACAGCTTTCGCGTTTGATCAAAGCAAAGATCTTAACTGTTTTGAAGCCTTAACTAAAATCAATAAAACCTAAATATATAAATCTTACGTCCTTTCCCCTTTCCTCTATACTGTATGGGCGTCCCTCGCTTGTGACGAAAAATAACCTTTTTTCACCAGGAAAAAAAAAATAATCTTCCCCTTTAAATTTATAAGTGCGTGGGGGCACGGCCCTGGGAGCATGCACTCCACTGACTCCGCCCACCGGCGCCAGTCCTCAGTCCTCGGTTCTGCGTCAATGCGAACATACCGCTTTCCCCAGCGCTATCACACCTACGCTCAGCGAACGATGTACACCGAACTGAAGGTGCCAACAGCACATCAAAGCTCTTGCGCTTTTTCCCCCTCTCAGTCCTACTAACCTACCCTCTTGCTTCTCAGATCTGCCAGTTGGTGACAGTGCGCGGTATAAATATCCTTTAACATAACAATGTGTGAAAGTGGTGAAGGTATAGTTCTGTTAAATAGGCATTTCAGGCTTTCGTTATTTTGCATTCTGGGACATTTTTTCTTTTTCTGGATGTGAAAAATAAAGCTACAGTGATATTATTTTAGATCAAGGTTTTCCAACATACGGCCCGCGGGCCACAATTGGGTCCTCCGAGCCATTTCATGTGGCCTGCGAGGCTGAACAGACAGACAATGGAATGATACATCAGCAAGCCGGCATGGGTTGCGATTTCCATTGGCTGAGAAATAGCCAATGGAAATACTGTTGCCATGAAAGGCACGTCATAGTGGAAAAAAAAAAACTTGCATGGTCACAGTATTTCCATTGGCTGTTTCTCAGCCGATGGAAATCACAACACGTAATATGTATGGGTGGAGTGAAGGCATACCGTGCCACCTTCACACTTCTGTTGCAGCCTGCGTGTGATCCAGCTGTCCAGCCCAGCATCACAGTGACCGAGGCCTGCACCCCTGCACCTGGTAAGTTTTTTTTTTTTTTTTAATTTTTTTTTTTTTGGGTTTTTTTTTCAATCTTTTTGAGCCAGTTGCAGGACACGGCCTGTTTTATTTATTTGGTCAATGTTTGTCGGGTCCACAGACCCGATCAATTTATTTATTTCTGCAATGTTGGGTCCGACCAACATTGCAGAAATAAATTAATCGGGTCCATATAAACAAATTTTATATTGCAGGGCTGACAGGACGCCTTGGAGCTCCGATGTCCCTGAGTGACAGTAATTGGACTGATGCGGTTGTGTGTTTCACATTAAGAGGACGCGGTCGCTTTGTCGTTTTTGAATAGGTATAAGAAAGAGCGGCAAGAAATAAAATTGGGCAGCTAGACTTCCCTATTTTTGACATTGAGGAAATAATAGACGATATGGTACACAGCATGGTCCCAGTATGCAACACGTTGAATAACACCACGTGAAGAGAATCAAAGTGTCCTGAAGACAGAACCAATGAGAAATGGAAAAGAAAATGTGTTTATATGCATTTCTGAATCGAGTATGGTTCTAGAAACACATGTTAAGTGTTGACACACGTATCCTCCCATAAAAAGGAGTTGCTTGATAGACACAAGAATTAGGGGTGTTATATTCTTTTCTGCAAAGTTGTGTCTTGATGCATATACACCAAAGATGAAATGGTGCATTGAGAAAAATACTCTGTGTGAATCATTACGGTCTTTTGTTTTAACAATGTTTTTTATTAGAAGTATGTTTTATGAATGTATAAATATTAAAATATGGATGTTAATTTTGATAACCATGTGTTTGACAATCGAGTTATGTTGAATAGAGTTTGTGTGTATGTGTCAAGGTGGACAATAGAAACAACCTTCTAGCCTTAAAGGGAGGAAGCTGTTTTTGTGGGATTTTCTCTTGTAGACGGTCCAACACCCCTCCAACTGCTCCCATAGGTATTGGGCATACTGCACAGGCAGAATCAATCATCAACACAGAAGTAATTAATGTGTATTGCAGAGATAAGCTGGTAAATGTATTGGGCGCACTGCACATGCTCAGGCATCATCAATCCTGCTTTGTACAGGACAATGCTGGCCTAAATTCGTAACAACCAGCATAGACATGTTGGACATAGGCATATTTTGGGCACAACCAGCATGCCAATGTGTTATATTAGTGACAGTGCTGTCTTTCACTGTGAACACATTGATGATTAAAATGTGTTGTGTTCTACAATGTTCTTGTCTGCTGTTGGTGATGTAGAATGTTTAGAACTGATTGTAAACTTATGGCTTTTGGGTCACTTTTTCTGCTGTAAAATGCACCATTTCAGCCCCATATTTGGGAATAAAAATCTTGGGGGTGGAGGACCCCCCCCCCCCAAACCCTCCCTAGATCGTTATAACTCCCTCGCTATGCTCGGACGCCCCCACTATTTCAGAAAAATATGAACACATACATACTGGAAGAAATCACAAGAAACTGACCTTTGATCACTGCCCCTGACACCAAAAGCTATCTTTGGGACTGCATGGCTATCACTGTCTGTGATGCTATTGTGTCAGAGGTCACACACCAACACTTTTGAATGTACTGCTTTGGGTGAGGGTGTTGACTTTTGGCTCGTCGGCCCACCGGGTGATAAAAAGTTAATGCTTCGGCCCCACATTTAAAAAGGTTGGACAAGCCTGTTTTGGATGAACATGTTTGTAGCAGGCATTGCATGTTTTCAGGTTTCTGGAATTTTAGTGTATTTTGCAAGTAAGCTTTAAGACAGAATTATTGTGGGCATTGAATGTTGAGAAGCAAAATTGACATGGCAAATATTAACAATCGACAATTCAAGACAATCGGAAGAGGGGGGTCAGATGTGCAACGAGGGGCCAGTGTCATTTGCAGGGAGGAGTGGCCATTGAGTGTAACCTATGTGTATGGCCTTACCTCACCATACCTGCTGTGCATGTGATTGCCTCCCCTCCATATTTCGCGTTTTGTCTGAAAATCCCTGACTGCAGGAGGTGGGATCTGCGAAGCTGTCCAGACAGTTACAAGCGGTGAGGAAATCACCCAAGAGCGTCCAATTCAAAGATCTCTTACATAGATGCCTAGATGTCCCATTCGGGAGATGCTAGTACAGTCCTGGGTTTAACTTTACATTCTGTGACTTGTAGTCCAGAGTTTCTCCATTATAAACCTGAGACTACAAGTTCCAGAATGCAAATTGAAATCCAAGGCTGAACTAGTATCTGAATGCCGTGGAGCTTGTTGGCATACATGCTATTAAGGCACCTGAACAAGTATGTGATTGGGCTAGTTCCCAATTCCATTTGGGCTATAGGTCAGCTTCCTTTTCTGGCAACCCTGTTGGTGTGCACTACTTTGCTTGTAGGCAAGATAAGAACACAACGTTAGAACAATGCAGATGGCAGTTGGCTAACCTCTCGTTTTCAGAAACTGCGAGAACAAGCAGTTGCGTGTTTTTCATATTTAATTATAAATGTACTGTAGACAAGGTCACTCGTTGAGGATTAATGAGCCTTTCAATTATACCCAGGTTGGAGCGCTCGTTTCTCTATTCCTTGTGTGACCTTGCGTGATTAGGTCCACCAGTGTTAGTCTTTCCTTTGCATCTTGGGACTTGTAGTTCTTGTTCTAAAATGGGCGAAATGGAGCTAGAAGTCCCAGAAATGCAAAGTATAAAATTGTTTGGATAACCTGCATGTGCACAGCACGGGGAAATTTTAGACCTCATGTATACCAAAGTTACACCGCAAGTCTTGTACTGTTATTGCAAGTATCACACACTTAATTGAAACGGTCTTCACGATTATCACAGAAAGTTCTACTATGGACACAAAGCTTAACCTTTTGGCTTGGCCAATGATTGTTAAACCAGTGCTTGATGTTAAGTTGTTTCGTTTGATCACAGAATTATGCCTTGTTTTCTTTATAAAGTTATTTTTTCTCCATCAATGTGAGCTCTGGTTACGCTAATTCCCATGTTCCCATTTTGTATTCACAGGTGGCTTTGCTGGGGATGGATATCTTGTCAGCCATGGTGTCGCGTTTGCAGGATCGCTTCAGGGCACACATCGGCACAGGTACGAGCTTGCAGATCTTCAGTGAAGATTTCGTATTTAATTTCTCTCAATTATCCTTTTTTTCTGCAGGAAATGAAGGATATACATGCCGATTGATATTCTTAGAAATGTACATGTACTTGATTGAACACGTATTTTGCATGATGTTTATGAAATTTACTTTCATGTGTCTGACTTGGAGCAATATCCATAATGTTCTCACAGGAACTGATAACTGGAGGCCTCCCGTATTGGCTGTCGCAGAAGACCAGTTTTAGACACCGCCATTTAAGAATGTCTCACTTCCATTCCTTTCCACCACGCCTGCACTCCAAAGGTCTTCCAATCTCTTCCCTTTCCGTACTCCTCCATCCGTGGTCATCCTCGTTGCCACCTTCTTTTCTTCCCCTTTACTAGCCTATTCCTTGAGTCTCTTCTGTATTCCCCCTGTCCTTGCCCTCTTACACCTCGGATCCCCACAGACTCTCTTCTTCCCTCCATCTCCTTTTTTTCTGATCTCTTCCATCTATCTCCTTCTAAACTTCTCTAATGTACTCAGTCATTCCCTCTTTCACCAAACCACATACCCTCCTGCAATACTTTGGATTTTCTCCGAGTTCTCTTGTCCTACTGCAGCTCTGATCACCTGGATCTTTTCAGTCTTCTCATGCGTTCTTCATGTCTCCTATAGCACCACTGTTCTCTTGCATTCTGTCAGTTCTCACCTCTCAGTGCTTGAGTACAGCTTCAAGGTTCTCCTGTACATCTGGATTATGCATACCAACTCCGAGAAGAGCATAGCCTCAGCCCCAGAGGAATCCTTCCCACACCACTGTAACCATCCTCATGAAGTTCCTAGAAGGCCTCTAAAAATCCCAGGAAGCCAAGTGCAGGGCTTTGGGCCCAGAGGAACCAGAGTTTATAAAAAATAAAACAACTCTCCAAACTTTCCCTCCTATAGATCCTAGGTTGAAGGGCGTTTTTGTTTTCCGCTTCCTTGTGCTTGGATTCAACACACCTAGGCTCAGAATGGCAAATTTGTTTTATGGAAGGCCTAAGCTTGACTAGCTGTGAGCCAGAGACCTACTCGCATCATTAAAAGATTGTACACAGAATGGTGCCAGACTATCACTGCATACAGAAGGATGGGCATCTGACTCATCTTTCCCTGTGTACCCAGTTTGTTGCATGCCCACCTCTGCCTTAAACAGTCTTAATGAACACAGCCTACGTAAGGAGCTCCGGGGGAGCAAGGACTTCTTCCAGTCCCCCTCCTCAGCAGCAGCTTCAGAGAATAAAAAGGCAGGACGCCTCCCTATGGGTCCACGTGTCTCCAGTGGGGGCAGACTTGCCTCTCGCATGCATTTCTGGCGCCAGAACTTTGCAGACCCATGGATCCTCTCAGTAGCATCCACGCGGTACCGCCTGCCTATACCTCCCTCTCCTCATCCCCCCTTCCACTCTCACATATTGGGACGGCAACTCTGTTGGCGGAGAGCCGGTCGCTCGTCAAGAGCCAGGCAGTGGAAGAAGTACCAGCCTCCCAGAGGGGCTTAGACTTCTATTCCAGGATTTCCGCCATACAAAAGAACAACCAGGCTGGCCTGAGAGTTGTTGGACCTATCCACCCTCAACCTCTTACTCCCTCTTCAAGAATTCAAGATGGTTACCCCAGCACTCATTGCAGAGACACTAGACAAAGGAGATTGGATGTGCTCCCTGAAGGACGCCTACATACACGTCTCGATTTGGCAGCCTCACTGCTCCTTCCTACGCTTCAGGATCATGTGCTGTCATTTCCAGTACAAGGTGCTAACCTTTGGCCTCAACTCAGCCCCCAGGGTATTTACCAGACTCATGAATGCAGTGGCAGCCCTACTCTGGGCCCAGGGCCACCATGTCTACCCGTACCTGGACAACTTGCTTGTCAGGGCGAGATCCCTGGAGGGGGGTGGTCTACACTTCCTCCGCACTTATGAATACACTCCACGACCTGGGGTTTACCATCAACCTCCAGTCTCAGCTGCAGTCCATGCAGTTCCTCACCTGGGATACCAGTTCCGAGAGAGTTTCCCTTGGAGAACAAGATTACGGCCATCAAGAGGGCCTCTATGCATTTCCAGACCAGTGACTTTGGCTTGGTGGTACCAGCGCCTACTGGGTATCATGGCAGCTCTCCTCTTGGCCGTGCCGCGCACGAGGCTCAGGAGGAGGGGAGTGCAGCTGCACTTCACATCCTCATGGGATTGGGAGAAGGGCTCCCAAGTGGAGCTGGTCAGCATACCGCCTTCTCTCCACTCTGACCTCACGTGGCAGTCCAAGGACTGCAATCTGCGACGGGTAGGCCATTCTGGCAGCCGGCTCCGCAGGAACCATTACTACGAACTCCTCCCTAGACAGCTGGGGAGCCACTCTGGACAGCCACAGCGTCCATGGAGTCTGGACCCGGCAGGAACGGGAGTCTCATATCAACTGACTGGAGCTCAAAGCCATCTGGCTAGCCCTCGGGGTCTTCCTTCCACTCATTGGGGCAGGACTGTCCTGATCCAGACTGACAACTTCACCAGCATGTCAACAAGCAGGAGGGTTCAGAGGTATTCTTCCTTTCCTCTCCTTCCCCCAGAAGCTCACTGTCTCCAGAGCTCTGGTTGTCTCCAGGCTAGACTACTGCAACGGCCCCTTTCTAAATCTGCCTGCCTCTACTCTCCGCCCTCTGCAACTCATTCAGTACAGGGACTTGAGGCCAAGGACTGCGAGATTTGTCCTTGGCCTCAAGCCCAGGGATCATATCTCTCCAGGATTGAAACCTCTGCACTGGCTCCCAGTGGCGGCGAGGATTAAGTTCAAAACCCTTTGCATTGTCCACAAGGCCTTCTGGGGCCTGGGACCTCAATACCTACAACTCTCTTCCTAAATATTCCTTCTTGAGCTCTCCGCTAATCCGCCGCCAACTCCCTCAAGTTCCAGAAACACCTCGGGACCTTCCTCTTTGCTTCTGCTTTCTCTCACCCTCTCTCTCTGCTGATCTCCTGGCTGGGTCTGAAACTGCACTGGTTACCTGGCTACACTCTGATCTCGGGCCCAGGTCCCCTCCCTACCAGTTGCACACCTGCACTGCCCCCCTGGCAACCCATGCACTCGGACTATTTCTGTATCCCTACAGCCCTGACTAGCACTTGACAACACCTGATGTCTGCACTTAACCTGCACTTGCCACCAGCTGGCTGCACTTTATTTATTGTCTTTATTTATTTTACTGTTCTACTATGTACTGCACTGCCCGCTCCCCTTTCCCTCTGTACACCCCCCCCATCTCAATGGCACCTGGCCTAGTAGTATCGTTGTCTGTCTTCCTGTCTTCCCTTTGTTTCCCCTCCCTTGCCTCGTCGCACCTTTAAACATTTGTGTTTAGGTGCGTTATAAATGCCATATGATGTATCATACCAGGTCCCCTCAACTGTGCGACCTACCGGTCAGCATGCGGGAATGGGCCCTGGAAAACCTCTACCCCAGGGCCGTCCACCTCCCGGGGGAGGCCAACTTGGAAGCGGGCAGGCTCAGCAGGCTGGGAGCGGACAATTACGAGCGGCAATCGAACAGCCAGGTGCTGCAGGCGGTCTTCAACGCATGGGGCCGTCCTCAGGTGGATCTATTTGCCTCCTGGAAGAACATGAAGTGCCAGCAGTTGGCGTCTTGGCAGGGACAGGGCCCCCCGCTCCATGGGCGAAGCCATGCAGATTCAATGGGAGGGCATGACCACCTATGCCTTTCCTCCCACACCCGTGATCCCCAGGGTACTCTGCAAGATAAAGGAAGCTTGTCACCTCAGCATCATAGTGATTGTGCCTTGGTGGCCAGAGAGGCTGTGGTTCTCCAAACTGCTCAGCCTCTCGGACGGACCACCCATTCACCTTCCGCTGGGCCCAACACCTCTCCTGTCCCAGCATGGGGGCAGGGTTCTCCACCCCACTCAAAAGTTAGCCCTCAGAGCGGGGTGCCTGAGCAGGTCACCCTCAAGCACCTGAGCCTATCTCGGGCTAACCTGGAGATCATCCAGAGCGCTAGGAGCAAGGCCACTAGGAGCCAATACAAGAGTAAATGGAGCAGGTTCGATCACTGGGCAGAGTCTAAGGAGATTGACCCCCTGACATGCACACTGGACGATGTGCTCTCGTTCTCGGCACACCTTGCCCACTCGGGCGTACAGTTGGACACATGTCGCACCTATCTGGCAGCCATAGTGGCCTATAGGAATTCGGAGGAGGAGGTCTTCTCCTCTTCCAACCCAATAGTCAAACATCTGACGATCTTGTCCAGGCTTTACCCGCCCATCAAGAGGCCACATCCTGTGTTGGGACCTCAATGTGGTGTTGGTTGCCTTGGCACACAAACCCTTCGAGCCAATGGCATCTGCGGACATTTGGCTGGTCACCATTGAGACAGCTCTGCTAGTAGGTCTCGCCTCCACTCGCAGAGGCAGCGAGATCCAGGCTCTGGTGGCTTCAGAGCCCTATACCACTTTCCACAGGGACAAAGGCGGTCCTACGGATGCACCCGGCGTTCCTACCCAAGGTACCCTCTGCTTTCCATCTGAACAAGGAAATAGTATTGCCTACTTTCTTCGCTGACCCCAAGGACGAGGCTCAGTCTTACACTGTCTCGATGTCAGATGCGCTCTGAAATTCAATCTGAATAGGACCAAGGGCTTCGGCAAATCGGACGCACTCTGTCACCTTTGGGGACGCCAGTCCCGGTTACCAGGCATCTAAGGCGTCCATTGCAAGGTGGATGGTTGCGGCCATCAAGGCGGCCTATGAGGGGCAGTGCAAGCCGCTGCCAGACAACATGCACGCGGTCAGAGCCAAGGCCACTGCCATAGTCTTCCAGCAGTAGGTTCCGTGGCAGGTCATAAGCAGGGCAGCTACCTGGGCATCCCCTTCAGCTTTCTGTAAGCATTACTGTTTGGATGCCAGCTCTAAGTCAAACATGGCCTTCAGACAGGCGGTTCTGAGGAACTTGTTTGCTTAAGGAGGGTCTCCTCTCCACCCTGGGGCTACATTCAGTTGTAATCGCCCATACAGTATGGATGAAAGGGACGGGACCTAAGAGTAATTACAAGTTACTCACACCATCTCCCCTCCCTCCTCGTCGAACATCTGTTCATCCGATACCCCTGTAATTGTCAGGATGGGATCAATGTACAGCACTGTTCGACACTTGTAATTGTCTACACAGAATCAACATGTCTGCGTATTACTGCTTCCTCCAGCTGTAACACCATTCCCTTTAAGTCCTCCTTCTGGCACTGTGATCTGAATAGGAACTCTGAAGACAGTCTGAGCGCCTTCACCTGTATTCCCGGGGCCTATCCTAGCAGAACTTCGACCCTGTACAGGAACCAGGCTCTGCTTACAAGGTGCTTTGCGCGTGAGCTGCCAAGAGAAGAGCTGCTACCCGGGCATAGTAAAAGCTGGGTATGGAGCACACCATCCCTTTCTCTTTGAACTAGATCGATGGGTGTGTCTTTGGAGTATAGTAAGGGAGCTACAAAGTGTCCCTATGGTTAATGGTAAACCTTTTTATTACTGGAACCACGACCACTGCCCCAGAAAAGCCCTGCGTATACATTACTTTGTTGGAGCAGCAGCGTCTGGCACTAACAGTGCTCTTCCATGGTGTATTTGGCTAGTTTCCTTTGTAATAATTTGGTTTCTGCCTTCGCTGCATTCTTGGCTGCCTGCCTCTCGCTCTGCTGCTTCCTCTTACAGTAATGTACTATTATTGATTGTATTCTGGGCCAGTCCTTAGCTTCTATACTCACTATCTTTTCCAAGGAAGCCTGTACTTCTGTTGGCAGTCCTTTTACTAGTATGTGATAGAACAATGGCATGCATTCATCCCTGTTCCTTCGCATCTCTTGGGTCCATAAATCCTGAGCTCTCTTTATATATTCAGTGGGAATCATCGTCACCTTTCATCTCATACGCCATCACTGTCCCCAGGTCATAGCTGTCTGGATACATGCTTCTTGGAACCTCCCGGACATGTGCTCAACAATTGTTAAATGGAGCTCCGTCATGAGCATTGGTGCTCAATTGCACTCCTTTATAGCCAGCCTTATTCCAAATGTTATCTGCCTGTTCTCCTATAATTGCGGCAGACTATTTTCATATCTCCTATGGCCAGCGTCACTCTCACTATCTTTCTATTGAGTGCCTGTATCCATTTACTGACCCCAGCTACGAGGGAGGGCAAGCTACATATTGGGTTGTTCCAGTGCATTGTTTGCCAGGGCACATAATTGGCTCCCCCTCACCCCTTCTGTAGTAACTGCATTACCCGTATCTTTGGTCCCGTCCCTCCCTCTGACAGCTTGTTTTAACCCCATTTTTATCTTCCCTGTCCTACTACATAAGGCGGTGGACCAGTCCCTGTCACAACCGTCACGGTCCGGTAACTGGCTTTTCTTCCCCTTCTGCTAAGTTTGTCGGTTGTCCATTCTTCACTCTCCCAGTCACTCAAGTCTCCATTTGTCTCCTAATAACCCTTGAGGCTGTGTCTTCCTCATCCCCTTCGTTTTTTTGTTTCGTCCTCTTCACCATCTAATTTGAATTGTATTTTTCCAGATAGCCACTCTCCCTTATCCCCCTTGCTATTCCTCCTCTATCACCTAATCTGCTTCACTAAATAACGTATCCACCTGTTGGCGTGTATTCTTTTCGATATCTGCTAGATATTTTCTTTCGCCCCGCATGTGCACCTCCTCTTTGTGCTTTTTTTCTCATTTCTCCCCCCCCCCCCCATTGTTTGCCTTGATTTGCATTTGAGGTTTCCCACCGAGGGTTGGTATACTCTGCGGCTGGTTGCAAGGTGGGATATAACCCAAAGGGTGGGGGCGGTGAGCTCGGTCCGCCCCCTCCCACGGTCTATTCCTTTCTTCAATTTTTCCCCTTTAGTCTCCTCGTATAATTATAAGAGACCCAATATGTTTTGCCTGCTTTTTAGCTTGGAGCCTTTATTTCGTTAATGGGTGCGAGAACATATTCTCTTACTGTCAAATGTCCCTTCCCCAGCCCATGCATGGAAACGCTGCCCTGCAGTCTTCCCAGCCCACTGAAAATTATATTTTAATAGTTTGTGATACTGGGGCAATTTGTGGCACATGTGGTCTGGTGGGCTCGCCACATAAGCCATTATTTCCTTAATTTTTTATTCTACTACCCAGTGTCCCCCCTCCTCCTGTTCTCCCAACTCTTCCTTTCGTCTTTTTTTTTATTCTTCTTTTATTCCCGATCGCACCAACATTCACTCTTGCCCCCTGCGCAGACCCCATGAGGCACTCCATTCGTTCACAATGGCCTTCTCTGCAGGCCCGACCATTCAGTGTTGGTCCTCGACAGCCCTCTCCAGGGGCTCACTGTTCCCTATGTTAGCGCAAGAGTGTCCATTGTCTAACCATGCATCACCGGCACACTCCTGCTGTTGGAATGCAAAAAGCCTGCTATTTTACACAGGATACCTCTTGGTACTGACTCGTCCACCACAAGCCCTCCTCACTGAAGGACTCTTAACTACCACACGGGTGTCCCTTTCTACAAAAAACACAACTCATATCCCCAATGACTCAATTATACAATGGCCTGCACTATGCGCCACTCCTGCCTGAGTTCGCCACACACTGCGCATCCCTCCTGTTCCACTGCAGGTGTGCTTACACCAGCGCCCGCTCCCTACTGGTTGGTATGCTGTAAAATCTACACTACTTTGGCTGATCGTCCTCCCTTCTCTGAGGATGTGTCCTAGACACTGTAAAAAGAATCTACCACTCCCCCGCAGTAGGCATGCACTATTATGCAGCGTCTTCTTGCACAGTTATAATCACGTCCTGGATACTCTAGAGTCACCTCGGCACTGAGCCTCACAGCGTGCTTGCCTTTCCACTGAGCGCCAGATGGCGCTCGGGACCTGGCAGACCGTTGCGAACTCGGCGTCTGCAGAGAGTGATGAGTAGTGAACGGGTTCTGGCTGCGTTAGGCCTGTAGGACGCTTATGTGAGCAGCTAAGCCAGTTTGTCATGGGATATAGCTGTGTTTTATTAGAGTGATGAGGTGTTCATGGGGTAGTTTTCGTATGTGAGCAGCTAGGCCGAATATATCGAGGGGTATAGCTGTACCTTAATTGAGTGATGGTGTAGAGAGTAAGTGTAGTGATATGATGGTTCATGCGTAAAGCGCCTGAGCATAGTGCGCTTTGAAGCAAGTGGTGAGGTACGGACAGTGGGGACATGCAAGGAACGGTACTTGAGGACCGGGAGGGCTGGGTACATATTGCAGGGAGGCGTGGTAGGGACAAACAGCAAGCGTGCACGGGCCCGGGGTACAGAGACATTACGGGACCAGAGGGGCTGCGTATACAGAGACATAAGGGGACTGGAGGGGCTGGGCAGGCAGTCACTACGTGGGACACGAGAGCCGCATGGGTGTACAGAGATATCATAGTAGATCAGGAGGATGGACAAATTGAGTCACCACAGGGAGGCAAGGACTTTGCACATAGTTGCGTCATATTGTACCGGAGGATTGGCACAACGTCGAGATGCTCTGGGCTGCAGTGGAATGTAGGGGCCTAGAGGTAATGAGTAGCTTAATCCCCACCCCCCCTTTTGCAGATCCCTGTCGTACTGGTCACATGGTTCAGATCGAGGTTTCCCAGATGCAGCCCGCTCGAGGGATTTCCCACTGTGTTTTTTATGATGTTATTTTTACTCCTCCCCTCCTTTAGCTAATCATAATGCAATGTCTTTGGGCTGTGTACACACCCAATGTATCATTCCTCACTAGCGTCTCCGGTGAACCCCTTTGTACAGGGCGTCTGTGGCTTAGTATACCTGGGTCATTTCCCATGCAGCTGCCCCCACAATCCCCCTTTACACTCACAGTTGGTAGGTGCATCCCCCTGTGTGGTTCTGAATCGGCACCCTCAACACAATACCCTGCATGCCACAGCCCAACCTTGACCCCCAAAGGAGATCTGACTCCCCAGCTGGGGCTGTGGCAGGTTTTGCGACAAAGAATAGTGCTGTACTATTCTTTGGAAGGCTGTGCAGAAAATAGGGCACAGTGCTGGAGAAAATCTTGCTCTGCGCTTTAATTCAAGAGAAACTATTACCCTTGAGAGACTTAATCGGACCCTCCCGGATTTAGTGGCGGGAAATGGCAAATTTTGCAGCACAAACCTTTATTTATTGAGGCAATTGTGCAGCACAATTTCTAATGACTGGAGGGTGCAAGATTGCCACATTGCAGGAAACAGGCAGTGTGCAAGGCTACCTGAGAGCCATGGTGTCATTATTTGCACCTTTTTGTATCAATTTAATAGGAAGAGTCCTAGATGTCTCTGACTTGACAGAACAGTATTTTTTTTTGCTGTTTCTTGGTTTAATGTGCATGCCTAGTTAATATTAACGGTATTGATCATTATCAGTTGTAATGCTGAAAATATTCCACTTGTGTTATCCAAACCACCCACACACCTCTCACCCAACACACCTCACAATTTTCACCAATTCCCCATCACAACTTTGTATTTTAGAACCTCACTCTGTCATGCACATACTCTGTCACACTGCCAAGTCACAATTTGCACTCTCCGGTCCCTGCCAAACTCCAAATCATACTCCCAACTCGCACCTTACGCTCCCCAATTCTTCACGCAGTATGTAGTCCTTCATTTTTAGTGCGATTTCGTCATCTTGCATCTCTCTTCCCATTCTATTGCACTCTTCCCTCATCCTTTCTCACAATCTGCAGTTTACTGCCTCTTTTCCAGGAAACGCCTGTTTTTTTTGGCCTATTGCTACCCCTGAGCCCACGCTCCCTCCACTTTCTGAACCTCAGCTCCCTCTCTCTCTGGCCCACTGCATCCTCTCTGCTCTCTTGCCCACCGCTTCCCCCTCTGACCCACTGTTCTACCTCTGACCTCCCTCTGCTTTCTTGCCTACAATGCCACAGCTTACCCATCACTCCCCCTCTCTCTATCTCCTTTCCCTCTCATATTGTGACCAATTTTTTATTTTTGAAAACTCGATTTTAGGCCAAATCCTCAGAAATGGGGCATTTAAAAATGGAGCAATGCATGTTATTTTTAGATAACCCATTTTTGCAAATGAGCAGGTCACCTTATTCTCAAAGGTGACGTGTACATTTCCACAGGGCTGAGATGTAGCGCAACTGATGCGCTGGCCAGCCGCCTTGAATAAGTTTGTGTTGGAAGCGCTCTCCCAACAATGGTCTACAGGTTCCCCATGCATTTCACCGTGATGGTCCCTTAAGGGGCCAGCCACTGTAAAATGCAACCCAAAAAACTAATTTCTATCCCATTTGGAGAACAGAAATGCAAGTGAAAAAAATAAAGTATTGCATCAGTCGGTAGGGTCAGTAAAGACTCCTGTGCACCTATTGAAAGTGGGCGCACACGTTTGCCTACAATTGCTGCACATTTAAAAGTGCGTCTTATCAATTTGGGATGCGCTTTTAAATGTGCAGAAATGCCCCCTTATATGCGCAAAGGGTGAAAAAGGACATCTGAATGGGCGCATATAAGAACTGGCCATTCAGATGTCCTTTGTGGATTGGGCTGCTCCTTTTTTTTTTTTTTTTTGCACGAGTGATGAGATGTGCTTGCGAATTTCATTCCTTGAATAAAAGTGCTGAGAAACTGGCCCCTTGAGTATTTTTTTTTTTAAATGTGTTTTACATAAATGGCTATTTTTGCAGGTGTTTTTGAAAAAACTGCTGTTTTTGCGGCTTTTTGGAGGATCAAAAAATGGGTATAAGCTGGAGGTACTGCTTAATATAGGACACCAGTATTGTCTTGGGTCCTCCTTCTGGGTGAATATTTGTAGCAATGCTGATCATACACAAACGGGTGGTGTATGTTAGGAATGTTAACAATATCTTACCAACCCAGTTTAATCACTGAACCAACACGTTTGGACGGGCCAAATGGTTTCGTGCATACTCTTAAATAGAAACAAATTAATAATCTCAATTTTCTGTTTAGCATTCATGTATATTCTCTTGTAGAGATAATACATGAGTATTAAAGTGGAATAGTCGAGCAATATACAGTTCCTAATGTTTCCAATAAAGTAGTGAAGTGTCCTACTATTCTAAAATGTAAAAACGTACTACCAATCACACATTTGTATATAGTCCGTGTGGCCCAGTAATACGTATACTCCTATGTCACGCCCCCTTTCCTCCATACTTTTGGCAAATTCCGTCCATTAGGACAGGACCAGAGCACTTTTGAAGCATCAAAAATAATGTGTCCTTTTATTTTTACGCGGGTCCACCGCACATGACCATAGCCCCGCCTTCCTGAGCTCTGCCCCGCGCGTCACCCTTCAGTGCTTTTCTCCGCACCATCTGGGTTGGACACTTGCGTTTTAGGGAATTTTTACTTTTTGTTCCCTTGCCCTTCATCTTCCTGCTCCAGTTCCAGTGTCTTTTTTTCCTCCGTCTATGCCGGAGCATCGGGGATTCGTGTCCTGTTCTCCATGCGAACGTCGTTTCGCTAGGGTGGATCCCCATTTTGTCTGGAGGGCTTGACCCCAGAACATCGGTGGGACTCTTCCTTCTACTGCGACTCCCTCTCCGTCCGGGCACTCCAGCGTCGACTTGTCAGGTGGTAGGAGGTGTTCAAACGGATTCCTCCTCCACATTTACAGCAGTTTGACGAAAAATGGAAGCGTCTGGTAGATCCCTTCCTTTTCTACTGCACCCCGGCCAGGTGACTCCCCGGGGTCTTATGGTTCCGGGAGGGGACCAAGTGGCTCTGGTACCAGAGTTCTCCCTGAGGTGTCCCGAAAGAGATTTAACCTGGATTCTGGAGTTTGCTCTGAGGCCCCCTGTCAAGGGGCTTTCAAGACTGCATTTTCATCCGACGTTCCCCATCTGGGGGCTAAGGTTAAGCCTAACTTTTCTTGGGCGGTTACCACCGGGGATATTCCTGAGGTTTCCTGAAACTAAACGTACCGAGCCTAGTTTTAAGGTTTCCTGTACAGTGAGTAAAGGTACCAGGGTTATTCTCGAGGATCCCTGAATAGGGGCTATAATTAAAACCGGCAAGATCGAGGTGACCCCTAAGCCTTCCTACAAACAATCTTGTGGTGGAACTGATCCTGATGAGGGGGCAAAGGAGGGCCAAAGGCCCTAAGTCTTCAAGTACTGGCCCTGCCGAGGGCTAATTCTTCAGCAGAATCCAAAGGGGCTCAAAAGTGCTCTAGATCTGCTTGTACCAAGGTTCCCTGCAACAAGGCTAAAATGGATTAAAAAAATCCACTGAAACCCCTGTGGTGGCAATGGCCTCACCGACACCTGTGATGCAGTTCACGTCAGGCAATGACAAAATGGCGGTTCAACCCACTCTGTCTGAGGTGGCCATTTTGACAAGCTCTTTCACACCAACGTTCTCAACTGCTGGTGCAGAGGGGCCTATATTTGGGGCCGAGCAGCATTTTCCATGGATTGTGGACAATAGGAATCCTTTCTGCCCTCCAATGGATTGGAGTGCTGGGTTTCCGCTGCCACAGTCTCACTCCCTCCTGCTTCCTTAGTTTGTGGATCCAGTTGGTGGAGGGCCATCGTGGCAACCAGCCTCTTTACAATCCTGGGGGTATGCCCCTCCAGAGCGGCCTCTACCTACTCGTATGCCTAGGCCTTCCACTCAGGACGTGTTCTTTGGCAAATTCCAGGCCCTTATGCACTCTGAACCGATGAAGGCATACTTTAAGAATCTATTCAAAGAAATGTATCCTAAGCTTCTTGAGGCGTAGCCTGCTCCTACAACCCCCTTCGCAGGTTTTGGTAGTGCTGCCCCACCACTTCCTGTGGGACCCCCCTCCTCCACTGCCACCACTACCTCCACTTCCACCTGTGCTTAAGACGCCTGCGGAGCAGTCAAGTATGCCCACAGGGTCTGAGGTGTCACGTACTGCAGATCCGTTCTGTTCCCACCGCTTCGGACGAAGACCAAGCATACCAGGATGGTGAAGACGCGCCCCACTCTCAGAGCCTTTCATGTCTGGGTTGTGGATATGATGCCATTGCTGGATATTCCAATACCCGATCCTCTGGCTCCACAAGGTGTACTTTCAGGAACCTTAACTCTTTCGACACAGGAGTGCACAGGCCTTTTTCTTCAAAAGAATGTGCTAGCTGAAGCCCGCACGGTCTGGGAAAAACCTCATTCCGGGCAGCATGTAACGCTCCCTATGAGCTACACTCGTCGGAAGACATGCCCTTGACTGCATGTTCACTCCCCTCATCAATGGTGTTGGCAGCAGCTACACTCCAGTCAAAGCTGTCCTCAATATCCTCTATGGCTGCCTCTCGGGTTCTGTCCAAAGATGACGAGCTTCTTGATGCCATGGGGGGGAAAGTATTTTCCAATTCTGCTCTTCAGCAACAGGCGAATACCAAAGTAATCTTGGCAGCAGCAAATCTCAAGCTGTGGATGGACCTTTCTGAATTTCAGGAATGTATCCCTCCTCTCAGGCTGGAAGATTTTAAAGAGGGCCAATCCGATGCCAGAATGCTGGCTCAGGACCTGGTGGCGACCGCAGCCCATCATGTAGACACTTTCATTCGGGGACTTATGGTTAGAGTAGACCTCTCCCGCCAAGCGTGCTTGCATGCTACCAAGTTCTCGCAGGATGGAGGTTCATGACAAAGTACTTTATCTTCCCTTCGAAGGAGCTCATCCACCGATGAGGAACTCAATAAAAAAAAGGCAAGCACACAAACAGCTAAATCTTTGTTGGTTCTTGCCAAGACCCTGGCTAAAACGGCCTATACGCAGCGGTCGGGTAGCCAGACAAGGTCCTTCTTGGGTTTCAGAGTGTTCCAGGAGCGCCGGGCAGAAGGTTCCTCTGGTGGGCCTCGCCGCAAGCAGGGTGGACGGTTTTTCTCTAGGTCATCTACCTCTCATCTGGAGGCGTGGCAGACCATCTCATGAGACCGATTGGTTTTGCCCATCGTCCAAGCAGGCTTTCGCTTGCTTCTCCCTCAAACCTCATCCTCCTCTTCAGCAGACTGGGTCGCCCTGCCTCAGAGCCAAGGTGCATAAACTTCTGGACGGCAGAGCAGTGGAACCTGTACGCTTGCGGGAGCAAGGGGAGGGCTATTACTCCTGTCTGTTTACAGTGCCCAAACCCAACGAGGCTGGCCTGCGCACTATCCTCGACTTCTTCTCCAACTTCAATCTCTTCCTACCCCAAGAGAAATTCCAGATGATCAGGTCCAGCCAGATAAGGTCCTCTCTCTGGAAGGGCAATTTGCTTGGTGTGGTAGATCTTCAGGACTCTTGTATGCATATCCTGATCTGGGGCCCACATCAGAAATACCTTTTTGTTTTTCTGTGGGAATGGTACACTTTCAGTATTGAGTGCTGCCCTTTGGTCTCAGCTCTGCACTGCGTATCTTTACGAAGATGATGGCGGTCATTGAAGCATTCCTCAGTCTGCAGGTAGTTCATGTCTATCCATATTTGGACGATTGGCTTCTGTGGAGTCCTTGCCCACGGGCTGCAACGGCCAATCTTCAGTCACTTCTCCTGTTCCAACTGGGGCTGTTGGTGAACTAGTGGAAATAGTCTGACGGTTGCTCAAGACCTGATTTTTCAAGGTTTCCGTTGGGATATTGTCCGTGCAGAGTGTTCCTAACGGAGGAGCGAATTGCGGATTTATCGGCCATGTGCCAGCTTTTCCTGGAGTCCTCCCACATGTCGGCCTGGTGGTTCCAGAGACTCCTGGGCTTGATTGCTTCATGCGTGTTAGCCTTACACCTGGCGAAACTGAAGATGACATGCACCCAGCTTACTCTTCAGGACTGCTGGACCCAGGCCATGGACCCATCCTCCAAAATGATTCCGATCCTCCATTACTGCAGCTCTTCAGTGGTGGTCATCCGCCGGCAACCTTTCAGTGGGAACCTCCTTCCAGGAGCCCTGCCCACAGGTTACGGTCACAACAGACGCACCCCTTCTCAAGTGGGGGGGCCGGGGGGGGGGGAGTGACACTGTCACCTCGTGGTGTACGATCTGTGGACGCCCCAACGCAGAATGTCTCCTATTAATTACCTAGAACTTCTGGCAGTTTGTTGATAGAAGGCTTTCAATCCGAAAAAGAGTGGTGCAAATTCACATGGACGCTTCTGTAGCAATGTTCTAAATCAACAAGCAGGGCGCACCAGGTCCCCATCTCTGGTGTATCTAGCTATCCAGAGTTGGAATTGGGCAGTCAAGCACAATGTCTGGATACTGGCTGTGCATATTCCGGGTCAGATCAATGTTGTGGCAGACTCCCTGAGCTGCCAGTCTGAGGCGAGTTACGAGTGGGAGATGAACAGGGATGTTCTTACCAAGATTTTCCAATGGTGGACCTCTTTGCAACGGCAGCTAACAAGAAACTACCTCTTTGTGCTACCAGCGACGGTCTCTGAGCCTTTTCCTTAGGGGATGCCCTTGAGATTGCGCCTTCCCGCCTTTGTTGTTGATTAATCGGTCGCTCTGCAAACTTAGGAGCGCTTCCAACTGCACTCTCCTCCATAGCTCTTTGGTGGCAAGCCAGGTTCTGGTTTTTGGAGCTACAGCACCTCTCAATATGCAACCCGATCAGGTTGCCACACCTTCTGGTCTCCTCCACCAGAGCAATCACCAGGTGTGGCACCCCTCCCCACAATACTTCAGCTTTGCGGCCTGGTACCCGAGTTCTAGTCCTTAGCGGAGTTTAACCTTTCAGAGGATAATATGCGCATAGTTCAGGTGGCATGTAAGCCTTCTACGAGAACTCAGTACAAAAGCAAATGGCTTAGTTTTTGTCATTGGTGTCTAGCCAAACAGCTTGATTCTTGACAGGCTTCTATTGACTGTCTTGTCTTTTATATCAGACCTTGCAGCCTCTGGCATCCACGTCTTATCATGCAGAATGTACCCATCAACCATTGTAGCTTATCTGTCTACAGACAGTTGCTCTTTTTCATTGCCAAACCCAGTAATAAAGAGGCATTTCGCAGGTTCCTCCGGTCAGGTCTTCTCACCTGAAATGGGATGTGAATGTGGTCCTCACCGCTTTGTCATTGTCACGGTGCTTGCCCCCAGACATTGGGAGCAGACCAGCCTGCCCAGGGTACTGGCACCCATGGGGACCTTTGAGGCCCCAAAGGATTGCCTAAGGGCTTCCTGGACTCGGTCCTGGCGCCGTTGGTGCCAGGCTCATGCTGCCCTCTCAAGCAAGGCAGGTTTCAAATCAAGAGAACCGCGTGCAGACTAGTCTGAGGCAGGCTGAAGGGACTACTTTACCTGGGAACTACTTGATAGGGTGTGGTTGGAGGGACTACTTTACCTGGGAACTACTTCTTGAAAGCTATATAAACCATGCCCTCAGAACAGAACACGTTTCGTTTTATTCTGCACTGCTGCAGCTTAACGCTCACCGTGTCTGCTAACTTCAGGCCAGTCTTCAGCCACGCCTGTCCAGTTTTTCTCGAGCTGCCTGCAAGGAAAGGAAGAGAGAGGAGAAAACAGAACGCTCTTACCTGATGCTCCATCTCGATAGCTCTGGAGTCTCCGCTTCTGCTGAGCTGAAAAGGAAAAAAACACCAGGTTAGCCGCTCAGACCATGTTAATGATATTGCAATCCTGCGCAACGCTAATACTTACCAGAAGGTTGCTCACCCCAGCGATCCATCAAAGCACCATCACAAGATCGCCGCTCAGGAGCTGCCGCACCTGTTGAAAACAAAATAAGGCATCAGGTTAGCTGCCCAACGGGGAAAGGCCTCATTTAGACATTTAAATCTTATGCAGCGCTACTACTCACTCGAAGGCTGCAATTCCTTGTGGTTCCGCAAGACATCACCACGCGATCTCCGTCCCGGAGGCACCGCACCTGCAGAATACAAAAGAACAGCAGGTTAGTTGCACAGAAGAACAATACCTTATGTTAAGACTTTATCGCATAACGTTGGTGTGAAAACTTAACTTGGAATCCAGCTCAACATTCCTGGGTAGGCGTCCGCTTCTTTTATGCACCAAGGGGAAACCTGCAAGGAAGAGGCACAGGAGTGAACTTTTGGCAACTTGAACTCGAAAGCAATCCATACCATTGGTATAAAGACTTACCCATTGAGTCATAGTTGTCTGGAACTCTGCAGGATCAGTGAAGTAACTAGATCCTTGAACTACTACGCACCCCTGCATACAGGCGCAGGATGGAGAGTCTGCCATTCATAACACTAAGGTGAGACATAGCAGAGGGGTGCACAAGGAGGCCGCGGGAGGCGGGAGTTGGCCCTCCTTCTTACTATTGGGTAACATTTCATTTAACATTGTAGGCAAACCTGTTTTCGTGACGGAAGGGGGAATCGGAGGGGGCACGAGGAGCCATTCAACATCGGACCGTCCAGTTCCATTCGGCGCCCCCTGTGGAGACCAGGTGAGCGTAACAGTCATAAGCTATTTGAATCAATGTCCACTACCGAGCTCAAGTTCCTTTCTTGTAAAGTGGCCTTCTTGATTGTGGTTACATCTGCGAGACAAATAAGTGAGCTTCGAGCTTTCTTGGTGAACATCCGTTATTAATTTTCCTAAAGGATAAGGTCGTGCTTCACACTCATCCTTCGTTCCTTCCCAAAATTGTATCGTATTTCCACATCCATCAATATCCTTACCGGTTTTCTTTCCAAATCCGGTGCATAGAGGGTTCTACACAACCTAGATGTCAGACAAGCTCAGAAGTTTTACCTTGTCTGAAAAAGCAAACTTGGAAGTTCTTGACAACTGTTACTTTTGCTCACTCAAAAGGGAAACCGTTTTCAAAAGCGTCCATCTCACGCTGCTCACTTAATGCATCTCAGAGGCTTACACAATTCAAGTCCTTCAGCCCCCAAAGGGTGTTCATGCACATTTGGTCCTTGGCAAAGCGGCAGCTGTTGCTTTCCAGAAATATGTCCCTTGGGAGTCCATAGCCGAGGCTGCTACGTGGGCTTCCCCTTCGGCTTATTGCAGACACTTCTGTCTTGACCTGAGCTGCCAGGCTGATGCCAAGTTCGGTCTGGCAGTTCTTAAGAACCTGTTCCAGTAAGGGAAATTTCCATATTCACGTTTCTTTGGTCAGTGCTTGGGAATCTCCCAAAAGTATTTAGGAAAGGGGACGGAACGGAGGAGTATAACTAAGTTACTGCCTTACTCCTAGTCAATAGTCCCCTTTCCTCCATCTGCCCGCCGTCCACTCTAATAAGTATCCTCTATTTTTGTAATGGTCCTTCGACTTTGGCGATAGAAAAGGACTGAAGGGTGATGCGCGGGTGGAACTCGGGGAAGGCGGGGCTACGGTCACGTGCGGTGGCCCCACGTAAAAATAAAAGGACAAAAACATTTTTTGGATGCTTCAAAAGTGCTCCAGTCCCGTTCCGATGGATGGAATGTCACAAAAGTAAGTAGGAAAGGGGACTATGGTCTAGGAGTAAGGTAGTCACTACAGTGAGTAACTTTGTTAAAATCATACTCACAATTGTGATGCAGTGGATTGGAAAGTGAAATGATTGCGAGGTTATATAGATCAACCTCCGGTTAACCCATTGGGCAGAAAGAGTTAAAAACTCTGTCAAAACATGAATGGCTTTTATAGGTAGTTAATGAACATCAAAACCGCGATGTAGAGCAATGGATCAAAAAAGATTACAGGTGAAACTTTTCAAATCCCCCTGCAAAGGATTCCTCAAACGCTTCCTTTGTGCCAAGTCCAGCTTCAAAGGACTGCTCTCACCCTTTCTCTGTGCCAAGTCCTGCATTAGAAGATGGATTGTAAGCTGCGTTCAGGAGAGCCACAAACAATATTAATTGGCCATAGGGTAAAGTCCTCCAGGGGGTAAAAGGGCCACACTAGCCTTCTTATTCAGTGCTCTGCTTGGCATTGTTTGTAAGGCAGCCATGTAGAGCTCAGTGCATATTTTTTCAAAATACTTTTGTATAGATACATAAACAAGAGAAGCATTGCAAGTTGGAGATAACGCACACTAGCACTCATGCGCACCAACGCACGCTCTTGTGCGCGCACTGCACTTTCACGTGCCTGCACTTGTGCGCGCACTGCACTTTCACGTGCCTGCACTTGTGCGCACACTGCACTTTCACGTGCCTTCACTTGTGCGCACACTGCACTTTCACGTGCATGCACTTGTGTGCACACTGCACTTTCACGTGTCTGCACTTTCGTGGGCGCACACTGCACTTTCGTGGGTGCACTGCACGTGCACATGCACCGCAAGTGCACGCACTTGCACGCACTTTCATGTGCACGCGCACGCACTTGCACGCACTTTCATGTGCACGCACTTTCACGTGCACGCACTTTCGCATGCACTGCACTTGCGCGCGCACTGCACTTGCGCGCGCTCTTGCGCACCGTTCTTGCACAGCGCTCTTGCGCACTGCTCTTGCGCACCGCTCTTGCGCGCGCTCTTGCGCACCGCTCTTGCACACCGCTCTTGCGCACCGCTCTTGCACCCGCTCTTGCGCACCGCTCTTGCGCACCGGCTCTTGCGCACCGGCTCTTGCGCACCGGCTCTTGCGCACCGGCTCTTGCGCACCGGCTCTTGCGCACCCGCTCTTGCGCACCCGCACTTGCACCCGCACGCGCACTTGCTTTCAGTCCAACACAATTTCAGAAAATCTCAGGGCAAATGCATCAAGGCAGATTGTGGGATACTGCTCACAACGGAGGGGGATAGTAGGACCAGAATAGCCCTGTCGATGCCTACTTTTACTTCTGAGGAAAAAAACGTGTAATACTCCAGACAGATCACTTAATGGCAGAATATGCAAAGCATATGACTCCAGACGGATAAAAAAAGCTCCTGGCCAATGCAGCAACAGGTCATGGTTTTCAACACAGTGCTCTAGTTTCAATTATGTTATTGATGTGCTCTTGTACTGCGCACGGGTGGTCAGCGGGGTGCCGGGCGATGGAGGGGGTGTCCCAGAGTTAGGTTGATGTAGCTACCAAAGCTTGCCGAATTTCAATAGATTGTTGCGTTGCCGTGTTTCAACTTAACAGTCAACTTTTTCACTCTGTGAAAATATATTATATGTACACATTGAATGAGATCCTTAAATCAAAGGTCAAACAGCAGGTTTTGTGCTGTTAAGTTTTACAAAAGCTATTTTATGAGGAATTGATCTATCAGGGGTCCAACACTCGTTGAGCCCGGTGATTCCCGGTAGTAGAGATTATGAGCACTGTGCAACTCTTGCCCACTTGAGATTTCCATCCGTTTTGTGTTCTGTGAATACTTTTTTTGTTTTGTTTTTTTGTTTCTTCAAGCAGTTACCGATTAGCTATTGCTTTTATGTTGCTTTTCAAAACCCGTTTGTGTATTACATCACTATTTCTTTTTTCTGCAGTACTTCCAAGTTTAATCGATCGGTTGGGTGATGCCAAGGATTCTGTGCGAGAGCAAGATCAGAGTCTACTGCTGAAAATCATGGAACAGGCCACCGTTCCCCAGGTAAAAGGAACCCTTCTCATGATTTCAGCAAGTACATGCCTTCAAAAAAGGCATTTCCATGCGCTACTCTTGCTTACGTTTGCTAAACCTCGACCTAACCATGTTTGACTATAGCAGAGCTTTTCAAATGATCATGAAGGATGCAGAGTTTTTTGCTTTTGTTTTCTTTTTACATCTCCATTTACCTCGCAAATAAAATTACCCCGTATGTAATGCTGCCCGAATCTGTGGAGCTTTGCAGCAAATGACCCACAACTCCTATTCAAAATACTCCCACAAAGAGATGAAGTGTACAGCACTCCACCTTAATCCTGCTTCATCGGAGAGCCTGGGTGGTGTTCAGATAGCCTACAAGAAGTGTTTGTTGCATTAAGTCAAGTAAGTCCACCTTAAGGGGGTTCCAGTGTCCTCATTTGCTCGTGGAAAGACAATGTAGCATGTGGGCGCTTGATAGGAAAGTTAACACCAAGCATAATATGACTACACCAAGCATCTGGAAAAAATACATTGTATAACCGGCAACCGTGTGCTAACCCATGGACCACTTTATAAGACTATCTCTTGACATCGTAGTGATTTCTGAGCTCCGTTGGAACCCTGGGATGGCATTCAAGAAACAGACTATATAGTTGCCCATTACATATTTCATGAGTATTGGTCAGCAAGCTCCAGTTAATAACCTTTCGACTTGCCTCTCTGTTCAGGCTGCAAATCCCAGAACGGCCGACTCAGAGCTTCATCCCCCTGAGGTCGATATATTGAGTACCATTTTACTTGGGTAATATGTGGGTGCCGTGGGTATCAGCCTTGAGGCACTATATTTAAAAATAGCGTTTCTATAACTACGTAATTGCTTTGTGTTTTAAATTTTTTTTTAAAGGCTAATCAGCTGTAATTAGAATGTCAAAACGAAAGTAATAATGAGATGTGATGCTGTGAAGGTTTCTTAGTTAAACTCGAATTCATTGTATTTAAATTGATGTGTACCTTGCCTCATAAGAGACACCACGTTAACTTTCCAAAAGTGTGGGGCCCACACCTGTCATTTTGATCTGACATTTGAAGCATAAAAGATGTCTGACAATTTAGCCTGGAGGGTACTTGGGCTAAGTGAACACTACCATGAAAGAATTCCACAATGCAATGTATATCACGGCTAGCGGTTGGAGAGCCAGAGGTGCTACAGTTGGGCCAGTAGGGTTCGTTCTTGGTTCGAAGACACGCACATGACCCAGGCTGGCATCCTGCCTCCCCTCCCCACAAGACCCATATCTGGGTTCCTGCCTCCCAACCCAAAACCCATATGTCATTCTGCTCCCTTGCCCCTCATCACAAGACCTATATCTGACATCCAGACTCCTCACCCACCACTTTCAAAACATACCTGGCGCCCTTTGTTCTACATAACCCTTTTATTTGATTTTTGCCTACCCGCCACAACACACACCCTTGCCCTATAGCGCTGTTCGATTTCTGCTCTCCCTCCCGTTTTGCCAGATTAATTCTGGTGTCTGGCCCCCTCCATCAGATTCTGCTCTCAGGGATCGCACAACTCCCCTCTGAAGTAACAAGAGGGCAGCATCGGAAGTCACAGCCATGGGCAGACTGGCAAGGGGGACACACTTGCAATTGCCCCCCCCCCCGGCTGGATGGGCTGTTGGCCCATGGCCCAGAGCTCCAAAATGTAAAAAAATAAATTGAAAAAGAAATCCTTTAGAATCGAGCCTTCCATAAAGGAACCGAGTGCTGCAAAGTGTGCCCAGATTCTGTGTAAATGGAGTATGGCATTTGCCTTGATTTCAGCAATGCTGTAGACGTGCCTGGGTGGCCCCACACATGGGCCTCCACAGTGAGGGAGAGGAGGGGTATGTTTGTGTCGCCAAGTGGCAATGTATGCAATTAAATAACGTGATCTGTGACCCTGGATGGTAATGTTTGCACCACCACTGCTGCCTATACAGCATTGGCCTATTCTACTCCACATAAGCCTATCACGACACCTACTTGCCAAGGAAATAAGGGTCCATATCTTACTAGAGTTTGGCGTTGGTTTGATTCTGCACGAATACTTCTATGTTCTGTTGAGTTTATTGATCACAAGTGTGTTCATACAAAAAGATTTTAATGGCATTATGGCAACCTGAATAGCACCCATGGATGTTACTTGTATAGTAGTTACAAAAATTTCTATTGAACTGTTTGTGGTACTTCCTTTTGGACACAGTTGAAAACACACATAATTAATACTTGAATATTTAAATCTTTGTAGAAGATTACAAACTAAGTGGGCCATTTAGAGTTTGGTGGATTTTAATACTGCCGAAGAAAGCTACCAGCTTTGCTGGGGGTATTTCAGAAATCCTGCAGGGGTAGTATTTCTGGAATTCCGGCCCTGCTCTTTCAGAAATACCACCTCCAATAGCAGTAATGTAAAACGGTTTTTTAAACATTTTCCAGCTATTTTCAGCATCAGTGTGATTGGAGACATGGATATTATGTACAGTAGGGCCCCTATCACTTTTTCTAATGCACAGAAGAGTACATTCTGGCTTGTTTATGCACTATATTGGTAAGGTGGTGAGAGGAGGCTATCGGATGCCTACCTTTTTACCCCTTCAACATGGCCCTTTTAAAAAAATATTTTTTTCGTCTGATTGAAGGGAAGCACCTATGCTACCGTTCTGTGCAGTAGAAGGAAAGACTTGAATAATTTGGCACCAGGTTGAATTTTTTTTAACCTTCAATGTGGAGGTCAAAATTGGTGGATTTTCTGCGAAAGGTCCACCTAATCCCATGTAAAACCACTGATTGTATTTGATCAAACCCTGAATTGGGCAGAGGGTAAAAACGATATTTGCCAAATAGTGAACATTTTACTATTCACACCAAACAACCCTGCTAAGTCTGATAATTTTCCAGTGTCTTGTCCAGAGCACTCTTCTCTTATGTGACCAACAAAAGACACGTGCCAATCAACACCAGCTTCAGCTATGTAGATACAAAGTCACATGGACACAGATACATCCTGCAAACTATACTTAGCAGTGTCACAAATACACTCAAACACACACACTGCACCTTATTTGAAAACACACATACATATAATAGGCCGCTCTTGTTTCCTCTCCATCACAAGGTGCAAGACGTATTCCATTTTCAAAGATGTGAAGGCAGGCGCTCTGTTACCAGTCTTTACAACCATGGCTTTCCCCTTCCCCCCCATCAAGGAGAAGATTTGTGCTATGGAGGGAGTTGTTTCCAGTCACCTGCCAGAAAAATCAAGTGCGAAAAATACAAGTACCAGAATCCTCAGAGCTAATTAACTTGTCACACCTGAAACAGAAATGCAGACCCGCCTGAAAAAACAAAGAAACTCAGCCTCCCTGAAGATTGATGAAGTCATGAAAACGTGCGTTAGGAGGAGAAGCTAAAGACTGGTAACAGAGCGCCTGCCTTCACATCTTTAAACAGTATTCCATTTTCAGTTCTCTGCTTCTGTGACTTGAAAATACATAGCTGACTTTCCAGGAAAGTGCAACTTGGCAGCACCAAAAAAAAACACGTCCCCTCGCCGTCTTTCACTCTGCATTATCCACGTGCAGACCTAATAGCCACAATTACCAGCAAGACCCCCGACTTCTTGCAGTGTCTGGCAGAGGCTGACTGACAAACCAAGGTGGTCTACTGTCAAACTGTAAGCCAGTTAGTAACGGAAGGTGGTGAGGGGCAAGGAATGGGCTTGGTGTGATGGGCAAAGGCGTGAGTGGCACAAAATTGGTGATTGAGCTAAATGGGCAAGGAAAGGAGGCATGTGCAAGGTAATGGAAGGGGGATTGATTTAATAGTTAAAGGATGGAGCAAAAGCAGAAATGCGGTCTGAAAGTTAATTGTAAGAAAAGGGGGGTCTTTGAGAATGTAGTGCAAGGGAAGGACACCAGAGGATAATGGGGAAGTGACATATTATTAAATGAGATGAGGTACACATCTGGAATGGTAGGTCAGCAGGTTGACAGTTTATTAGATCCATGTCTGGCCTGCATGCCACTGCACCTGATTATGGGACTGGCTCGACCACCGGTTCTTTTTCCTGACTCTGATGCATACTTGCTTTATGAACATGTTTCAATTAGTACTTCTATTTTTTCCGGTTGCTTTATCATGTGACTTCGTGCTTTGAAAGTACACTCGAGTGTACAGACTAAGATTATAATCTTAGTCTGTTTCTCAGATGCATTTGCCTGAGGATACAGACTATTAATAGGCTTCCCCCATGTAGATACATTGGTTCTCTGAAAACCAGATTTATTGAGCAGTATACTAGTTTAGCCCTTGAATAACACCTTTGCAGAAAGCATTTTTTTGTTTCTAATATTGAAGATGGGAGAAGATGAAGTACCCCCTGCTTTCTGAATTGGAAACTGTGGAACCAGGGAGACCGGTCTCAAACCCCCACCTTCCACACATTGTACAATATGTGGTCCTGGGCAAATCACTTTTATCACTGTGCCTGATTTTCCTTTAGAGAGAGTCTCGCTCTTCTGGGTTTATACTCTATAGTGTTACTCTTATAAATAATTATAATTTTAACAATTGGTGTTAAGCATACTGGTGAGAAGGCAGGATGACCAGTGAGGGCCTTGTGTTGTGTTGTGTGCTGGGGAGTTAAGAAGCCAGGTATGCATGTTTTGCTCTGCCAGCTCATGTTTGGCTGGTTGGGATGGGAGGGGTTGTTGCCTGCTGTCAAATTTGAAACTTCACCACAATGAAAACCTGGCTGAAATCCCATTTTCCAGTTTCACCAATTATATTATCCTGGTGAAACAATTTTACTGTTTGGTAAGTGGGAGAATTTCCAGGGGCCTGGGTCTCTAAGAAACCACAAACATAACAAAAATATCTTGCATAATAGGAAAGTAATGTCTGTTATATGCACTTGAGAATGTTTGGTGGGAGGTTGGTATTGAGTTTTCTTGTTCTGGAAGCTGGACTCTCGGCTTGGGCCATTGCACTATGGGTCAGAAAAGTAATCCTGCCCCCTTGCCCAAATGATGCCAGTCTTCCCCCTGTAACAGCACACAACTGTGGGGTAGACAGAGTAGTAACAAATGTGAATGTGCTGTGTAGCCCATGCGGGGCGTCGCTCCATCTTCACACCTGATCGCCTCCCCACTGTTAAAGGGCTGAAAGTCTTTACCAGGGTGTGGAGATGGTGGGGTATTTTGCAGTATTTTTGGTGAGCTTGTTGGGGTATTTTGGTGAGCCCTAAATATACAGGAATGTCTGATATTATTCTTATACCAGGGTCATAAACAGTAAGCCAAAATTGTACCTGGTGCGCCCTAAATCACAATTTCATCAAGTGGTATTTTATCTACAATACCACTTTGGCGGTAATCAAGAATACATTTATCAGACACCTGAATGCTGTTATTTATGTACCCCTGAGATGGACCTAATTCTCAAATGGAAATACCGCCTGTGGTAAAATGCAACTACCACCTGCTTCACATTTGTATGAATGCTAACACAAGGAACCAGAACGCATAATAAGTAGACTGAGGCTACATTGTTTTTCTTGTATGCTTTATACAAGATTAGAACTTATACAATGTTCAGACCTATGCGATGCACCAAGTTATCTTTGCATGATTTTCCTTATGATTGAAAATGAAAATAAACGAAACGTGGATGTACTTTTCTAAGCAGCCACCGTTTGTAACATGCATTAAAAGAAACCTTGAAATATAACAGTTACTTTGAACAGCATGTGAAAATGAACTATCCACGTTTGTTAATTTTTCTTGTAAAAAAACATTCATTCACCTCAATTTTACTAGAACTCATCAAAACAAAAGACACTTGGTTTTTGTGTGCCCCCGGACAGCGACGCCAGGACCCCCCTCCACACGGACTGGAGAATTACTTTATCTGGTTTTCTTCCCACTCGTCAGCGAAAGATATCAGCCAAACCTTAGCTTGTAGCGAGCCTGCCTGCCAGGGAATGCAGCCCACATCCCAGAGCCAGCAAGAGAGTGCCCTGAGAGAGACACAGCCTTCTGACTGACAGCTCTTTTTAAACCGTCTGTCTGTCACCTCCCATGAATGTATGTTTACCTACATAAAATGTAAGAAAATGCCGCCTTTGAAAGTGATGTCATGTGTCCATCGGAGCCACCTCCCTTTTGCAAACGCTCACTAGAATGTTCCATTAAAAAAAAAACGTGATCAGCCTGGCTTTTAGAAAGACCGCAAACGGATGAAAGCGTTACATTACTTTGCTGTTCTGAAAATGAACAATGGGGCTACTTTAAACAACGTGGCTCTCTGCATTCCACATCTTCATGTATTCATCGCAAAACAAATCTAATTATTTATTTTCTTGCTCTTCCAATTAACTTTGAACAGCCGGTGTTTGTCATCACGTTCAGCTTACTAATTCCACCAAAAGTCAGAAACTGCGTTGCCCTGAATGTTAGTAAGAGAATGTTGGTGTATAAATACTGGTCGAATTAATACTTGTTTGTTTTATTTTTCATTGCACTCAGTCCATAATGGTGAGTCATGATAACATCTGCTGTTATGCAGTGCCAAATTCAAACCCTCTTTTAGCTGGCAGGTGCTCTGTGCATTCACAATACTAACATACACTAGATTCAACCCAGAGCCTCACGCCTGAGTCTCTCACTGTTCACAAATGGGATCAGCTTTCATCTTTTTTGAAATTCTGAGCCTTTAAAATTCAGAGCATCTTTTCCTACAGCTGGCAGGTAACCTTTAATGCAATTCCCAGCAGCCATGTGAGCGTCAAAATCATTTAGGGCGTTATTAGATGTTTCATTTTTTAGACCTTCCTATGTTGCTCTATGGGTAAAAGAGACTGCTTGGGACCAGATTAAGAATATAAGGATTAGGGATATAGACACACTTGAGGGATGGCCATGTCCAGTCTACATTGTGTGCATGGACAGGGTTTCTCCCTGACCTATGTATGGTGCATGTTTTTTTGGCATCCATTTTTACACGCTCACCCTAATGCCCACAGTCTCCGATATGCATAGAGAGGAGCATAGCGCAGCACTGCCAGGGAGCAAGAATTCCAGCTCATCTGGAACGTGGGTCCAATGCATTTGTTGAGCAAGGGCTGAGGGAAATTCGGACCTGTAGTGGACAAGGTACCGTTCATGTGATGCGTGCGCCCTCCGAGGCAACTGTAAGGCAAGACCACCAGACAGTAAAAAAAAAAAATATCCTTGAATGAAAAAGGCTTGGTGCACCTCTTTGCAAGGAAAACAAGATTTATTTTGCATAAAAAAGGAAAAAGGTGACAGAATGTCCTGTATAACCCAACAGACACAGAGCTCGGTTTGTTCCAATCAAGGTTTTTAAAGAAAAAAATAATCTCCAGTCCCCTATAGTCCCTTGACTGAGTAGCCACATCTTAATCTACCCCTGATCTCCAATATGTGGTACCCCTATTCGTCACCTTGGTTCCCCCAGATACTGGATTGGCAAGTTACAGAGGATGTTACACGCCCCATTGGCCTCTTCGCATGGTGTGCACTTGGTTGTTACCATGAGCTCAGTGGACAAGTCCAATGTCATATTGCACTTCAATTGATAGCAGACAAGCAGACGCCCCAATCATGCCTCACCGTTGCATGTCTAGATTTGTTGGCATCACCTCTTGCTCCTTTTGCTCCTCAAATCACAAATCATGGGGTGTTCTGCTCCTTGCTCCCGTTGCCCACCCCCGGTACATACACCACCTGGCTCTCTCAAGGACCTCATTAATTTGCCTAATTTTGATGGATTTAGGTACTCTATTTTCCAATCGTCTGGGAGTTCAACTGGGATGGCCATTGTTCCGGGGACGCTGGTGCCCTAAATCTAGACTGAGCCATTTGGCAGTTCAAGATCTCTAACCTAGCTCCCACAGGTTTGTCCTTCAGGACTGGGGGCAGCCCACCCTTGCTTTGCCATTCACATTTCATTCTAGTTTCACAGGCCTACAGCTTAATGCATTTAAACCATTATCTGTCTGACTTGAATGCCACTATTCCCAGCTTCACTACTGAGGCTTGTGAACGGGAAAATGATTTGAACTCTTCATTGTGCCACACTACTTAATCTCTTAACGGGATACAAAATGCTAGGCCTCACTTCCAATATGTCAATGCTTCAGTATTTCCCACACCCAGGCCCTGTCTGCAGCATCATCATTACACATTATATTTTGCTACTGCTACACAAGATCATCCGTGCCCTATACCTGGGCATACCTACGATTCTGACTACTATAAAACAAATGACTTTGTTATTCCCACTTGCGCTTTTCACCCTCTGTAGCCACGCACTTTCACGTGTGCTAATAGATTTTCCTGAGCCCAAATCGTTGGGGAGGGCATGGGAGCTGGAAATGCATCCCAACACAAATTGTTTTTGTTTACTTATATGGGTGAGCAGTCAGAGCTCAGCCCAGCTATTAGAGGCTTAAAATGTGGCTCGAGCCTGAGCCACCCACTGGACCCGAACAGCCCAGAGCCTCGGGTGGCTTTCCCACCTTCAACTGTCACATTAATGTAGTATGGCTGCATTTTGTACAGTCCTTGGACCCTGACCACCCTGCATTTAATGAACCCATACAAATCAATACCTTACCTGCAGAAACATGTTTTGATATAGACCAACATCTTAACCTTTACGTTGTCGGGCTAAATGCCGGAAATGTGTGTTTTGTTTTTTTTAGAGGATAGCCTTTAATGCTAGTTTCTAGTTTTGCATCTGAAAAGGATTTCAAGAGATATTGCAGTGCTCTGTCCTTTTATTGGGCACGTTATTGGAAAGCCGGAGACGGATAGGGTGCCTTAAGAGGACTGTAATAGTTGGCCGAGTCTGCACAGCCATTGAAGAGGATGCATGTTGGTAGGCTTGAAAGACGACCAGCCCGTCGGGAGGGACCCCGACGTAGGAGACGACGAGAACGTCGAGGGTGCCGACGGGGCTCCTGACAGCCCGTCGGACTCCCCTCAACCAGTGCCGCAAGACAACTCGGCGGCCATTTTGTTGGCTATACAGTCCTTATGCTCGGAGATAAGGACGAGATTGCCGTTACCACCAACGGAGGAACCTCTCCCGACGGGGGACCCTGAGCCAGGCCCTTCTGGGAGCCCTCCTCCTAAGAGAAGAAGGATTCATCCTCCCCCTCTTTTTCAACCATCGCGCCCTGCTTTGCCCTCCTCCCCGTCACGACCCGTGGGGACGATACGGGGACTGACACGGCCGCGACGGGCACAGACGACGAGGTTTACGACGAGGATCTCCCGTCGTCACCTCCTCCCCGGGCTTCCCCGCCCGACGAGATTGGATCGTTTCATGCCATGATCTCCAGGGCATCCAAGCTTTTCCAGCTCTGCCCGGAAGAGAAGAAGGAAGGTTTCCTTTATCAACGGCATGAGACCAAGAGGAAGACGGCCCTCGCTTTACCTCTACTGGACGATATCTGGGATGAGGGTCTCGCCCTCCTCAAGAACCCATCCACAACGCCTGCGAGGAGGGATCGGTACGAGAAGAAGTACCGGGTCCCAGACGCGGCCCCCTTGTGCCTTCGGGCACAGCCGACCCCGGACTCGGTCGTCTCTGCGGCGGCCAGGAAGAAAGCGGGGGCGGGGGGGGGCCTCGGCCTCTACGTCAACCTCCCCGCCGGACGGCGAGGGAAAGAAATTGGACACGATGGGACGCAGAGTGATCTCATCGGCAGCGACGACGATTAAGGCTGCCAATGCCTTGGCTATCGTAGCCCGCTACGACAGGGAGTTGTGGTACAAAATCGCCCCCCTGCTGGATTTCCTACCAGACGACAAGAGGGCGGAGGCCCTAGAGATCTTGCAGGAAGGAGAAGTGGCGTCGGACCATGCCATTACACTGGATTTCGCCAGTTGGGCAATGGCGTGTGCCTTAGATGGCGTGGATGGCTCAAGGCAACTGACTTCCGTCAGGACGTGCAGACCAGAGTCTTGGACATGCCGTTCGACGGGAGCAACCTGTTTGGGAGAACAGTGGACGATTCCCTACAAGCCATCAAGACGGACATGGAGACGGCCCGGGCTCTTGGTGTTCTCCAGCAACGACGGCCGCCCTTTCGGAGCGGCGGAGGCAAGCAGGGTGCCTCCAAAGGTTCCGGCGGCGGATTTTCCACCTATCGTCAAGCGGCCCGTTCGTCGTCACAGGAAGCCTACAGGGGACGAGGCAAGTCGGGCGGACCCCGCCGTCGTCGCCAAGGAGGACAAGGCGGCAAAGCCTCGTCGAAGCAGGACTGAACCGGCCGTGGGGTCGGGCCCCCACCGAAGCACCCCAGTGGGAGGCCGGCTGGCGAGCTTCGTCAGCGTGTGGGAGCCCATCTCCACCGACCGTTGGGTGCTGGACGCCCTGGCCCAGGGTCACACGCTCAAGTTTCTAAAGAAGTGCCCGCGCGTCCCCCCCGTGGCCAGGAAGGAACATCACGTCCCTCAACTTCTCTTGGAGGTAAAGGCGATGCTCAGGAAAGGCGCCATCGAGCTCGTCCCAAAGAGGCTTCGGGGCTCTGGAGTTTACTCAAGATACTTCCTCGTGAAGAAGACGACGGTAGGATGGCGTCCCATCCTGGACCTACGACGACTGAACAAATTCATCAAGGCACAGAAGTTCCGGATGGTCACCCTCCAGCACGTCCTGGGTCAGCTGGAGGAAGGAGACTTCCTGTCGTCGTTGGATTTGGAGGATGCCTACTTCCATATCCCCATCCTAAAGGGACACCGAAAGTTTCTCAGATTCGTGGTCCAAGGGCTTCACTACCAGTTCAGAGCCCTTCCCTTCGGATTGAGGTCGGCACCCAGGGTGTTCACCAAGTGCCTCGCACCGGTGGCGGCGCGGCTGCGCCTGGAGGGGATCCACGTCTACCCCTACCTGGACGACTGATGAGCAAAGACAAAGGAGCTCGCCGCGGAGCACACGGCGAGGACCGTCCAACTACTCAGACCTGGGATTCTCCATAAACTACGCCAAGTCCCACCTGGTGCCCGCTCAAGACGCACTGTTTCTGGGAGCGAAGCTCGACACAGTGGCGCTTCTGGCCTCACCGTTGGAGGAAAGGACGAGGGCCATCTTGGGAAAGGTGCAGCAGATGCTGGTTGCGGACGCGGCCAGGGTGAGGTCCATCAAGTCCCTCCTCGGAATGATGTCCTCTTGCATTTATCTCATCCGCCTGTACAGGCTTTGGATGCACCCGTTACAGGAGTTCCTGGATGCTCGCTGGATCCAGACGACGGGCAGCTTCGAGGACAGGATCACACTCGACGAGAGCTTCCGACGAGTGATCCGGTGGTGGGGCACCCGTGCGCATCTGACGGCGGGCATGGACTTCCAGACCCCGGGCCACCAGAAGACAGTGACCACGGATGCCTCCCTGGAAGGGTGGGGAGCGCACACCGAAAATCTGCACGCGAGGGGCCTTTGGCTGCCTCCGGAGAAGTCACTCCATATCAACGTCCTGGAACTCCGTGCAGTGTTTTGGGCCCTCGGGTCCTTTGTTCCGTCCCTCAAGGGCAAGGTGGTGAGGATCTTCACCGACAACACCGCCACCATGTTCTACATCAGGAAGCAGGGTGGTACCAGATCCCCAACCAGATCCCCAGCCCTGTCCAAGGAGGCTGAGGATCTGTGGCATTGGGCCGTCGCCCAAGGGATGTTTCTGGTGCCGTTTCATCTGGCAGGGATAAAAAACACCATCGCCGACTCGCTCAGCAGAGAGCTGCGCTCGTGCCAAGAGTGGGAACTACGACAGGATCTAGTGGACCGCCTCTTCCGACGGTGGGGCTCACCCCAGATCGATCTGTTCGCGACGGCGACAAACTCCCAAGTGCCAGAGGTTCGCCAGCAGGTTTCCCCAGCCGAGGAGCATGGGCAATGCTTTCTCGTTCCCCTGGGAGGGCCTGTTCCTATATGCGTTCCCTCCATTGCCGCTGCTGATCCGGCTCATCAACCAGCTCAAGAGGTCACGGTGCAGGATGATCCTCGTCGCACCCGCGTGGCTGAGGCAGATATGGTTCCCGGACCTTCTGGACTTGTCAGCGTCCCCTTCAATCAAGCTGCCAGTGGACGCGGATCTCCAGGGAGGGCGGCGCCATCCTCTATCACAACCCAAAGTCGCTGAACTTGCACGCCTGGCTCCTGCAGCGTTAAAATTTGGAGGTTACGACATACTGACCGACTGCAGAGAGGTTCTTGCAAAGGCCAGGGCGTCCTCAACTCTTAAATGCTACGGACACAAATGGAAGAGGTTCTGTGTCTGGTGCTACGCGCAGAAGATTAATCTACGGATTACGGCTCCTCAAGTACTGCCGTACCTGCTGATGCTGGCCAAGTCTGGACTGGCGCACGCTTCCATCAAGATTCATCTTGCTGCGATCTCCCGATAGACCAGAACCACGGGACGGACGTCTTTGTGGTCTCATCGTCTGGTGAAAGAATTCATGAAGGGACTGTTCAGATCGTTCCCGCCGGTGAAGGCCCCGGCCCGGCGTGGGAGCTCAAGGTGGTGCTGACCAAACTCATGGGACCTCCGTTCGAGCCTCTGCACTCAGCTCCGTTGAAGTTCTTGTCGTGGAAAACAGCGTTTCTTGTGGCCATCACCTCCGCACGACGGGTGGGAGAGATCAGGCCCTTTCCTGCAAGCCCCCGTACTTGACTTTTCACGACACAAGGGTAGTGCTCAGGACGCACCCCTCCTTCATGCCCAAGGTGCCGTCGGACTTCCACCTCAACGAACCCTTGGTGTTGCCCGTTTTCTTCCCTTCGTCGCCGGCTGAAAGGACTTTGTACTCGCTGGATGTGGCTAGAGGGCTAAAGTTCTACGTGGACCGCACGTAGAGTTTTCGGAAGACGTCACAACTTTTTGTGAACTTTGGACCTGTCAATCAGGGGAAGGCTCTCTCGAAGGCTTCCATTTCCAGATGGCTCTCCGGCTGTATCATGTACTGTCATTGGTTGGCAAACCGACCGCTGCCTGGCCGTCCGAGAGCCCATTCCACCAGAGCGATCGCAGCTACCACGGCGTTCCTATCTGGTGTGCCCTTGCTGGACATCTGCAGGGCTGCTACGTGGAGGTCGACGCACACCTTCACTAAATTCTACTGCGTCGATCGGGATTCCAGGGAGGAGTCCAGGGTCGGCCAAGCAGTGCTGCGCAACCTGTTCGCCTAAGGTGAACCTGGTGAGGAGGTAAGAATTGCTTAATGTTGAGTTTTGGATGTAATGCTTAATGTTGAGCTTTTGCCACCTCCCGTGGTTGTGCATGTGTGTACTGCTATGTATGCCTTTATTCAGGAGCATGTGAATCCATGCCAGACCCCATGCTGGAGAAGGAACAAGTTACTTACCTGTAACTGTTGTTCTCCAGCATGGGTCTGGCATGGATTCACATGCGAACCCTCCCGCCTACCCCTCTGCGGCTCTTCACTTGGTCATACTGCCACTTCACGTGCTACCAAATCTGAAGATGGCTGCCAGAGGCGGGGCTTAGGGAGATGGCAGTCATTGGCTGTGGTCAGTATGACGCAGAGATCAGTGATTGGTTACTACTACGAAAGACAGATCAGAAACGAAACTGATACTGATTTTTCTTTACCGAGGATTCCCATCCTGACGACGGGGAATATTCATGAGCATGTGAATCCATGCCAGACCCATGCTGGAGAACAACAGTTACAGGCAAGTAACTTGTTCCTTTTTAGGGCACCCCGGCCTGGGGACTCCTTTCTGGCGTCTTCTGGGGCCGGAAGGGGCTTGTGTATCTCTTCTAACGGGGACATCCCTGAGGTGTCCTGCAAGGGTCGTAAAGGCACCGGAGCGTCCTCCGAGAGCTGCCATAAGGGGGATAAAGTTCAGCCCAGTTCTTCTGTGGCTCTGGATACCGGGGTTCGCCCTGAGGTCTCCATTTTTGGAGCTTTCCATACCGAATCACGACTCAAGGCCCCTATTAAGGGAGCTTTATGTCCCAGGTTAAAAACGGAGGTTCCTCTACTTGGGGCTGAGTGCAGTACCGGCAGAATCAAAGGACCTTTTTTGAAGGTCTTGTCGGTCAGGTGTGTTCCTCACACATACCATGCTCGGTGTGCGGGTACCAATTCTGTCGAGGGGGCAAGGAAGGCGGTCACGCACCTCAGGCCTTCAAGTACCGGCACTGCCAAGGTTCCACCACTAGAGGCTAATTCTGGGACAGTATCGAGGATGTCCAGTAAACATCCTAGATCTAACAGCACTGGCTCAGCCGAGGATCCTTGTTTCAAGGCTAAAATGCCACTTAAGACCCCTGTTTCCCCTGAGGAGACAGATGCCTCACTTTCTCCTGTGACACAGTTCTTATCAGGTGATGACAAAAGGGCGGCTCAACTTGTGTGTCCACAGTGGCCATTTTGGATACCTCTCTTACACCAACGTTGACGGCGACTGGTGCTGGGAGCATTTCTTTTGGGGCTGAGCAGTTTTTCCACACCATGTGGACAACAAGAACCGATTTCCGCCCTTCTACAGATTGGCGTGCTCGGGCGCAGCTGCCTCATACAGTAGCGCTTCCTCCTGATTCTGCACCACTGATTTACGTGGAGCCAGCCCTTTGGTGGCCGTCCTGGCAACCATGCTCATTGTATTCATGGGAGTATGCCCCTCACGAGCGGCCACTCCCTACTCCAGCGTCTAGACCTTCATCGAAGGATGTGTTTTTGGGAGATTTGACACTCATGCACGCTGATCCAATGAGGGCATACTTTAATGGCCTTTTGAAAGTGCTGTACCCCCTTCAGCCCCGGTTGATCCTACGCAGGTCCCGATGGTGCCACTTCCTCCACCTCTACCTGCTGGACCCACTCCAGCGCTACCTCCTCTTCCTCCGATATCCCTGATAGAGAAAACATTGGGTGCGACTGTAGACAAAACTTCAAAACCTGGGGCACCACGTGCTGCGGATCAGCCTTCTGTTCCCGCTTCACCGGACGAGTACCAGGCGGACCAGGACAGTGATTAACAACCCCGCTCTATCAGAGCGTTCCATGACCTGGTGCTGGATATGATGAACTTGATTGATATCCCAGTACCCGAGGCCCCCGCTCCGCAGGAGTGGGTGCTTTCGGGATCCTTTACCCTATCACTGCAAGAGCGCAAGAGCGCACCGGGCTAGTCCTCCAGAAGGACGTCTTGGCTGAGGCCCTTAGGTCTGGAACAAACCCCATACCGGGCTGCACCTCAACAAGAGGATTTACGCCCGATATACGCTTCACGCCTCAGAAGATATAGCCTTGTCGGCTTGTCCACTCCCATCGTCCATGGTAGTGGCAGCTGCCACTCTCCAATCCAAGCCGGCATCGGCATCCTCTACTGCAGCGGCCCAACCAAATTATCTCCAAAGAGGATAACCTTCTTGACGCCATTGTCAAGAAAGTCTTTTCCAATTCATAGCTCCAACTTGTCAAGTCAATACCGAGCTCATCTTGGCAGCTGCCAATCTTAGGCTGTGGAAGGAGCTAGCTGATTTCCAGGAGTGTATCCCTGCGGACAGGCTAGACGACTTAAAGGCCGGTTTGTCGGATGCCAAGGTGTTGGCACAGGATCTACTGGAATCTGCAGCACATCACGTAGATACCACTGCTCAAGGAGTCATGGTCTGGGTCGACATCTCCCGCCAAGCGTGGCTTCATGCGACAAAGGTTTCAAAAGAAGTGCAGGACAAAGTTCTAAACCTTCCTTTTGATGGGAAGGATTTGTTCCATTCCTCCACAGATGAGGAACTCACAAAGGCGAGTATTTGGACCTTCAAGTCTCTATCGGTCCTGGCGAAAGCTCAGCTAAGGCCCCTTATACTCAGAGGTCAGGATCTCCAACTCGGTCCTTATCTGGGTTCAGGGGGTTTCAGGTTCACTGTGTGCGCTGGTCTGACGCCCCGGTTGGCAGGCCCCACCATAAGGGACAGCGCCAAGGGGGGCGCTTTTTCTCTCGCCCATCAGCCTCCTCTCCAGGGGCAGGTAGTCAGCCTGCCAACAAATCAGCCAAATTACATTTTTTGTTGATCGCATGAGACTCCAGTTGGGAGGACGATTCTCGTCTCATCTGGAGGCGTGGCAGACCATCACGAAAGACCAGTATGTTTTGTCCATCGCTCAGGTGGGCTTCTGCTTGCCCCTCCCCATTACCCCACCCTTCAACCCTCCTTTCCAGCCGACTGGGTCGCCCTCCCTCAGAGCCGAGGTACAGAAACTTCTAGACCTCCGAGCGCTGGAGCCTGTTCCCCCTCAGGGAGCAAGGGGAGGGCCATTACTCCCATCTGTTCTGTGCCCAAACCAAACTAGGCTTGCATGCGCACTATCCTCTATCTTTCCCAGTTCAATCTTTCTCTTCCCCAAGAGAAATTCAAGATGATCATGCCTTGCCAAATAAAGTTCTCTCTTCAGAAGAGTGACTGGCTCAGCGTGGTGGACCTTCAGGACGCATACATGCACATTTTGATATGGAGCCCGTATCGGAAATATATGCGGTTCTCCCTGGGAGGAGAACACTTCCAGTTCCGTGTGCTCCCTTTTGGCTTCAGCTCGGCGCTGCATGTCTTTACGAAGATGTCGGTCATCGCAGCTTTCCTCAGACTGCAGGGGATTCATGTATATCCATGTCTGGACGATTGGCTCATGTGCAGTCCTTGCCAACAGACGGCCTTGGCCAATCTACACTCTCCTTCAGCTCCTGTTCCATATTGGGCTGTCAGTGAATTGGCGGAAATCGTCCTTGACGGTCTCTCTAACTGGATTTTCTGGGGTTTCTGTTGGGATACTGTCAGTATCGGGGTGTTCCTAACAACGGAGAGATTGCAGACTCATTGACCACGTGTCAGCTCTTCCTCCAGTCCTCGCACATGATGGCATGGTGGTTGCAAATACTTCTGGGACTCATGACCTCTTGCGTGCTAGCTCTACATCTTGCACGTCTGAAGATGAGGCGCACTCTGCTAGCTCTTCGAAGCAGCTGGTCTCAGGCTTGGGACCCAGATTCCAAGATGATCCTGGTCCTTCCTGCATGAAGCCAGATCTGCAGTGGTGGTCCTCGACCAACATCCTTTTAGTGGAGGCCTCCTTTCAGGAGCCCTGCCCACAAGTGATGGTTACCATGGACTGCTCCCTTCTGGGGTGGGGAGAGACGCTGGGTCACCTCGAAGTATTCGACCTATGGACGCTTCAGGGCAGGCAGTTCCACATCAATTATCTGGAGCTCCTGGTTATTTTTCTGGCGCTCAGAGCTTTTCAGCCATCGATTACCAACAAGGTAGTCAGTATTTGCACAGACCATTCTGTCGCAATGTTTTTCATGAACAAGCAGGGTGGCACCAAGTCACCTCTCCTGGTGGACCTAGCCATACAAGTTTGGAACTGGGCCATTCAACACAAGGTTTGGCTCCAGGCTGTACACATTCCGAGTCACATCAGTGTAACTGCGGACTCACTAAGCTGCCAGTCGGCTGCCAGTTACGAGTGGGAGTTAAAACAGCCATGTTCTCCATCATTTTTCGCCAATGGGGCACTCCAGAAGTGGACCTCTTTGTGACCTTTACAAACTGGAAACTCCTGCTTTATGCATTCAGGGACGGCCTTGGAGCGTCCTCCTTGGGAGACTCTCTCGAGATCCCGTGGCACAACATGAAGGCTTATGCTTTTCCTCCATTGCCTCAGATTCATCGGTCACTCTTTCAAGCTCAGGAGCACATAGAATTGCACTCTGCTCTTCATAGTTCCTTGGTGGCCAGTCAGATTCTGGTTCTCCGAACTTCAGCATCTGTCAATTCTCCCGCCGATCAGATTACCCCTGATTCCCAACCTTCTTCACCAGAACGATCGCCAGCGGTGGCACCCCTGCCCACAATCGTTAAACTTGGCAGCCTGGTGCCTGAATTCAAATCCTTAGCGGGGTTCAATCTGTCCGAGGACCATATGCGTATTATCCAAGCGGCCAGAAAACCTTCCACAAGGGCTCAATATAGGAGCAAATGGCTCAGTTTTTACCACTGGTGCTTAGCTAAACAGCTTGACCCCAGGCACGCTACGGTTGACACTGTTGTATTTTTCGTGTCTCACCTTGCAGCTACAGGCATTCATGTTCTGTCGTGCAGAACTTATCTGCCATTGCGGCCTACTTGTCCACGGACAGCTGCTCTTTTTCATTCACTAACCCGGTCATTAAGACATTTTGCGGGTCTTCACCTCTTCCCGCTGGTGCGCACACCTCATCCCAAGTGGGATTTGAATGTGTCCTCACTGCGCGGTATGCCATAAGCCATTTGAACCCATGGCCACTACCGATCTGAAATTCCTTTCTTGGAAGGTCGCTTTTCTGAGCGCAGTAACATCGGCGAGTAAGTGACCTCCAAGCACTTTCCGTGGAACATCCGTTCCTCACGTTTCATAAGGATAAGATTGTGCTTCGCAATAATCCTTCCTGCCCAAGGCGGTTACTGATTCTCATTTGAACCAATCGATCTCCTTACCTGTCTTTTCTTCCTAACCCGGCATCGGATGCCAAGAGTTTTACACCATATTGATGTCAGGCGAGCCCTGAAATTTTACCTCGATAGAACGAGTGAACTCAGAGGCTTCTCACAACTCTGTCACCGTCAGGGACACTAAAGTGAAACAGGCTTCCAAAGAAACTATCTCCTGATGGATCGCTTCCTGTAATTCAGAAGCCAATAGCATTCAAGGCCTTCAACCTCCGAAAGTCATCCATGCTCATCTTGTACGTGGCAAAGCGGCTGCTATTTCTTTCCAAAAATATGTCCCTTGGGAAACCATCGCCAAGGCAGCTGTGTGGGCTTCCCCATCAGCTTTTTGTAAGCATTACTGCTTGGACCTGAGCTCCAGTGCCGATCCCCAATTCGGCCAGGCTGTTCTTAAGAACCTATTCCAGTGAAGTTTATTTATTTCTCCAGCATGTGGTCTGGCATGGATTCACATGCTCATGAATATTCCCCGTCGTCAGGCTGGGAATCCTCGGTAAAGAAAAAAACCAGTATCAGTTTCGTTTCTGATCTGTCTTTCGTAGTAATAACCAATCACTGGTCTCTGCGTCATACTGACCACAGCCAATGACTGCCCTCTACCTAAGCACCGCCTCTGGCAGCCATCTTCAGATTTTTACCGCACGTTCATGTGTTGGGATCCTCGTGCTATTGCTCTCGAGCGTTAGTGCTATTTTTTCACGTTTTTTCTCAAAAACTTCGTTTTTTCGGTCAGAAGAGCCTCAAGCTCCACCGATTCTCCATCCGATCAACGGGGACCCGTGTCGGATTCGCCTGCGCCCCTCAAGGGTGAAGATTTTGTCGAGCTACGCTTTTGGAGGACTCCAGAAGTTTCTCAGGCCCGGTCATGGCCCAGGAGAAGGGGAGCTCGACGCCCGGAAAGCTGTTCAGGGTCTGCCCTGGATGTCAGCTGCAGAACGTCTTCAAGGAGGACGAACACTCTTTTTGTCTTTACTGCCTACATGAGGACAAGACGCACGTGGAGAAGGACTGTGCGTGTTGCGGCAACATGTCGGAGCGGACCATGAAGGACCGCCATCAACGTCTCGCCAACTGGCTGGAAGGAAAGAGCCCGTCCGGCGAGAAGAAGAGGAAGAAAGCCGAGCGGTCTTCTAAGACCTTTGAGGACGCCCCGGCGACGGGGGTCCAACATAAGGCCAAGCACCGCGAGTCCGCTGGCACCGGGAGCGCCGAACGGTCGGGCTCTACGGGCGCCAGGCAGGGCGCACCCTCCCCGGCACCATCAACCACGAGCCAACGCTCTGGGTCGGGTAAGAGGAAGGCCGAGCACCCGGCGAAGCTCCTGGAGAAGCCCCGGTCGAGCTCGAAGGCGGAGGGGGAGCGAGGCAGTGTCCCCCCCCCTCAAGGATAAGGCGGTGAGCGCACCTAGGGTGGTGAAGGCCTTAATCCATCCAGCCAAGCCCTCTATCGAAACTGTCGCGGCGGCCCTGGCTCAGCCTGTGGAGGCTACACCAGTGGTGGCGACCTCGGGGCTCAGAGTCTCCCTGCCACCTCGGAGGGAGTCCTCTTTTGTGCCCATCGATAGGACCCCCGTGAAATCCCCCGTGGGGAAGAAAAAGGGGGGGGCAGGGCGTCGTCGTAGATTCGGCCTCAACCCCGGAGGAGGAGCTGGTCGAAGTCTTAAGCCACGGCCTCGGCGTGGAAGAAGACCGGCCCGTCGAGGGTACCGACGGGGCCCCTGATCGCCCGTCGGATTCCCCTCTGCCAGCGCCGCGAGACAACTCGGCGGCCATTTTGTCGGCTATACAGTCCTTATGCTCAGAGATAAGGACGAGACTACCTTTGCCGACGGAACCTCTCCCGTCGGGGGACCCAGAACCGGGACCTTCTGGTGTTCCCCCTACCAAGAAAAGAAGGATCCACCCTCCGCCTCCTTTTCAGCCGTCGCGCCCCTTCCAGCCCTCCTCCCCGTCCACCCGAGGGGATGATACGGGGACTGACACGGCAGCGACGGGTACGGACGACGAGATATACGACGAGGATGTACCGTCGTCGCCTCCCACCAGGGCTTCTCCGCCCGACGAGATTGGATCGTTCCACTCCATGATCACCAGGGCATCCGAGCTTTTCCAACTCTGCCCTGAGGAGAAGAAGAAGGAGGGTTTCCTTTATCAGCGGCGCGAGGCCAAGAGGAAGACGGTCCTCTCAGTGCCTCTATTGGACGACATTTGGGATGAGGGCCTCACCCTCCTCAAGAACCCTTCCACGACGCCAGCTAGAAGAGACCGGTACAAGAAGAAGTACCGGGTCCCGGACACGGCCCCCCTGTGCCTCCGGGCGCAGCCTACCCCGGACTCCGCCGTCTCCGCGGCGGCCAGGAAAAAAGCGGGGGGGGGGTGCGGCCTCCACATCGACTTCCCCACCGGACGGCGAGGGAAAGAAATTGGATGCTATGGGACGCAGAGTCATCTCGTCTGCGGTGACGACGATTAAAGCGGCCAACGCCTTGGCTATCGTGGCCCGCTACGACAGGGAGCTCTGGTACAAACAGGCTCCCCTACTGGACTTCTTGCCGGACGACAAGAGGGCAGAGGCCCTAGAGATCCTGCAGGAAGGTGAGGTGGCTTCGGACCACGCCATTACCGTTGCGACGGACATCGCCGACACTGGGTTCCGCCAGTTGGGCAACAGCGTTTGCCTTAGGCGGCGTGGATGGCTCAAGGCTACGGACTTCCGTCAAGACGTTCAGACCAGAGTCCTGGACATGCCCTTCGATGGGAACAACCTGTTTGGGAAAACAGTGGACGATTCCCTTCAGGCCATTAAAGCGGACACCGAGACGGCCCGGGCCCTTGGAGTTCTGCAACAACGACGGACGCCCTTTAGGAGCAGCGGAGGCAAGGGCGCCTCCAAAAGTTCCGGCGGCGGTTTCTCCACCTACCGTCAAGCGGCCCGCTCGTCGGCTCAGGAGGCCTACAGAGGACGAGGCAAGTCTGGCGGACCCCGCCGTCGTCGCCAAGGAGGTCAAGGCGGCAAAGCCTCGTCGAAGCAGGATTGAACCGACCGTGGGGTCGGGCCCCCACCGAAGCACCCCGGTGGGAGGCCGGCTGGCGAGCTTCGTCAGCGTGTGGGAGTCCATCTCCACCGACCGTTGGGTGCTGGACGCCTTGGCCCGGGGCCACGTGCTCGAGTTTCAAAGAAGGTGTCCGCGCTTCCCCCCGTGGCCAGGAAAGAACTTCACGTCCCTCAACTTCTCCTGGAGGTAAAGGCAATGCTCAGGAAGGGCGCTATCGAACTCGTCCCAAAGAGGCTTCGGGGCTCCGGAGTTTACTCGAGATACTTCCTCGTGAAGAAGAAGACGGGGTGATGGCGCCCCATCCTGGACCTGCGACGTCTGAACAAGTTCATCAAGGCGCAAAAGTTCCGGATGGTCACCCTCCAGCACGTCCTGGGTCAGCTGGAGGAAGGAGACTTCCTGTCGTCGTTGGATTTGGAGGATGCCTACTTCCATATTCCCATCCTAAAGGGGCACCGAAAATTCCTCAGGTTTGTGGTCCAAGGGCGTCACTACCAGTTCAAAGCCCTCCCCTTCGGACTACGGTCGGCACCCAGGGTATTCACCAAGTGCCTTGCACCGGTGGCGGCGCAGCTGCGCCGCGAGGGGATCCACGTCTACCCCTACCTGGACGACTGGCTCATCCGAGCCAAGACGAGGGAGCTCGCCGTGGATCACACGGCAAGGACCGTCCGACTTCTCACGGACCTGGGATTCTCCGTGAACTACGCCAAGTCTCACCTGGTACCCGCGCAAAACGCACTGTTTCTGGGAGCGAAGCTCGACACAGTTTCCTCTTCTGGCCTCCCCGTCGGAGGAAAGGACCAGGTCCATCCTGGGCAAGGTACAGCGGATGTTGGTTTCCGACGCGGCCAAGGTGAGGTCCATCAAGTCCCTCCTCGGAATGATGTCTTCCTGCATCTACCTCATTCCCATGTGCAGGCTCCGGATGCGCCCGTTGCAAGAATTCCTGGACGCGCGCTGGATCCAAACGACGGGCAGCTTCGAGGAGAGGATCACACTCGACGAGAGTTTCCGCCGAGCGGTCCGGTGGTGGGGCAACCGCACGCATCTGACGGTGGGCATGGACTTCCAGACCCCAGACCACCAGGAGACAGTGACCACCGATGCCTCCCTGGAAGGGTGGGGAGCGCACACCGAAAATCTGCACGCGAGAGGCCTTTGGCTCCCGACGGAGAAGTCCCTCCATATCAACGTCCTGGAGCTCCGTGCAGTGTTCTGGGCCCTCAGGTCCTTCCTTCCGTCCCTCAAGGGCAAGGTGGTGAGGATCTTCACCGACAACACCACCACCATGTTTTACATCGGGAAACAGGGCGGAACCAGGTCCCCAGCGCTGTCCAAGGAGGTGCAGGACCTGTGGCATTGGGCCGTCGCCCAAAGGATGTTTCTGGTGCCGTTTCATCTGGCAGGGATAAAAAACACCATCGCCGACTCACTCAGCAGGGAGCTGCGCTCGTGCCACGAGTGGGAACTACGGCAGGATCTAGTGGATCGCCTCTTCCGACGGTGGGGCACACCCCAGATCGACCTGTTCGCGACGGCGACGAACTCCAAGTGCCGGAGGTTCGCCAGCAGGTTTCCCCAGGCGAGGAGCATGGGCGATGCCTTCTCGTTCCCCTGGGAGGGCCTGTTCCTCTACGCGTTCCCTCCTTTGCCACTGCTAATCCGGCTCGTCAACCAGCTCAAGAGGTCACGGTGCAGGATGATCCTCGTCGCACCTGCGTGGCCGAGGCAGATATGGTTCCCGGACCTTCTGGACTTGTCAGCGTCCCCGCCAATCAAGCTGCCGGTGGACGCGGATCTTCTCTCCAGGGAAGGAGGCGCCATCCTCCACCACGGCCCGAAATCGCTGAACTTGCAGGCCTGGCTCCTGCAGCGCTAGAGTTTGGAGGATACGACATACCGGCCGACTGCAGAGAGGTTCTTGCAAAGGCCAGGGCGTCCTCGACTCTTAAATGCTACGGACACAAATGGAAGAGGTTCTCTGTCTGGTGCCACGCACAGAAGATTAACCCTCTACGGATTATGGCTCCCCAGGTACTGCCGTACCTGCTGATGTTGGCCAAAGCTGGACTGGCACACGCGTCCATCAAGATTCATCTTGCTGCGATCTCCCGATACACCAGAACCACGGGCCGGACGTCCTTGTGGTCTCATCGTCTGGTGAAAGAGTTCATGAAGGGACTGTTCAGATCGTTCCCGCCGGTGAAGGCTCCGGCCCCGGCGTGGGAGCTCAACGTGGTGCTGACCAAGCTCATGGGACCTCCGTTCGAGCCTCTCCACTCGGCCCCGTTGAAGTTTCTGTCATGGAAAACAGCGTTTCTTGTGGCCATCACCTCCGCACGACGGGTGGGAGAGATCCAGGCCCTTTCATGCAAGGCCCCGTACTTGACTTTTCACGACACGAGGGTAGTGCTCAGGACGCACCCCTCCTTCATGCCCAAGGTACGGTCGGACTTCCATCTCAACGAACCCTTGGTGTTGCCTGTGTTCTTCCCTTCGCCTTCGTCGCCGGCTGAGAGGACTTTGCACTCGCTGGATGTGGCTAGAGCGCTGAAGTTCTACGTGGACCGCACGAAGTGTCTTCGGAAGACGTCACAACTCTTTGTGAACTTTGGACCTGTCAATCAGGGGAAGGCTCTCTCGAAGGCTTCCATTTCCAGATGGCTCTCCGGCTGTATCATGTACTGTCATCGGTTGGCAAACCGACCGCTGCCTGGCCGTCCGAGAGCCCATTCCACCAGAGCGATCGCAGCTACCACGGTGTTCCTTTCTGGTGTGCCCCTGCTGGACATATGCAGGGCTGCTACGTGGAGGTCGACGCACACCTTCACGAAATTCTACTGCGTCGATCGGGATTCCAGGGAGGAGTCCAGGGTCGGCCAAGCAGTGCTGCGCAACCTGTTCGCCTGAGGTGAGCCTGATGAGGAGGTAAGATGCTTAATGTTGAGTTTGATGTACTGCTTAATGTTGAGCCGTTGCCACCTCCCGTGGTTGTGCATGTGTGTACTGCTATGTATTCTTTATTCATGAGCATGTGAATCCATGCCAGACCCCATGCTGGAGAAGGAACAAGTTACTTACCTGTAACTGTTCTTCTCCAGCATGGGTCTGGCATGGATTCACATGCGAACCCTCCCGCCTACCCCTCTGCGGCTCTTCACTTGGTCATACTGCCACTTCACGTGCTTCCAAATCTGAAGATGGCTGCCAGAGGCGGTGCTTAGGTAGAGGGCAGTCATTGGCTGTGGTCAGTATGACGCAGAGACCAGTGATTGGTTATTACTACGAAAGACAGATCAGAAACGAAACTGATACTGGTTTTTTCTTTACCGAGGATTCCCAGCCTGACGACGGGGAATATTCATGAGCATGTGAATCCATGCCAGACCCATGCTGGAGAACAACAGTTACAGGTAAGTAACTTGTTCCTTATTTTTTCATCCAACCGTATTACATGTGAGGTGTGCTTGGGAATCTCCCACAAGTATGGAGGAAGGGGACCGGACGTAGGAGTAGAACAGTTACTCACCGTAGTTACTACCTTACTCCTAGTCCATAATCCCCTTTCCGCCATACGCCCGCCCGCCGTCCCCTCTAAAGTATCCTCTATTATTGCTTAAATGGTCTTGGGCCTGGTGATAGAAAAGGACTGAAGGGCGATGTGCCGGGCTGAGCTCAGGAGGGTGGGGTCACGGCCGCGTGCAGTGCTCCGTGTAAAAATAAAAGGACAAGTAAAAAAGTTTTGATGCTTTTTTTACAAAAGTGCTCCGGTACCATCCTGAAGGACGGAATGTCCCACAAGTATGGATCAAAGGGGACTGTGGACTAGAGTAAGGTAGTCACTACTGTGAGTAACTTTGTTATTCTTTCACTGTGCCTGTAAAATGTCTTCTAGCCTTAAACTTATTTTTGATTTTGGCTCTTCGGTGGCGTAAACCACCTAATCGCTAAAACATTGGTACTGTGAATGTAAAGAAAAATGGAGTTCGGGAGCAGTGTATGGGGTTGGCATGGCAACTTGCTGTGCATGGAGATGAAATGGCCAAAGCACCATCTGGCCCTTGACCGTCTCGCTCACATCTGGCAGCCTGCTGCTGTTGCAGGGGAGCTATGCACACTCCGAGCAAAATGACTGCACTTCACTAAATGCCCGTTATTATTTTCATGTGTATGCACCAATGCTTTTTGTCACAAACTCCTGTCCGACTATGTTTAATGTCCGCCGTGGAGTGATCGGTTTTCACGCTAAAGCTGCTACCTGGCGCTGCTGCCAGCATCACCGACGTGCGCATGACTTTCATGAGTCTGCGCTCTGATCTCTGGTGGACTGTTGTGCTCCCCCTCTGACCCGAAACGCCTGCCAGGAAGGACAACCCCCCGCCTTCCCCCAGCCCCAGACTCCCTGCTCCCCATAGAGCCGTAGTAAGAGTGCTTGTTGAGCAGCCGGTTCACAGCAAGGAACGATTGCTCAACCATGCACTGTACCCTACCCCATTATCTCTACCCCACTCTCACACCCCACTCATTCCTCACACACACTTGCTATATTCCTTACCCTCTGTCTCAACTTGTTCATTCATACTCCCACCTCTGTCCCCTTTCCTCCATACTGTATGGGTGTCCCTCACTAGGAACAGGAGACAGATCCTTTCACCAGAAAAAAATCTTCTTCCCCTTTAAATTTAGAGGCGCGGCCCTGGGAGCATGCACTCCCCTGACTCCGCTCACCGGTGCCACTCATTAGTCCTCTTTTCCACGTCGACGGGAGCGGACTACTTTCACCAGCGCTCCTGGGTTTTTCTTCGGCCTTGTAATTCCACGCGCTCTTCCCCCGGATTGGGTCTTTGGTCTTTAATCGGGTACTCAGTCCTCTGGTGCCACGCCCCTCCCCAGCATATGTCGACATCAGTGGGCTTCAGCAGGTGTCCAGCCTGCGATGGGCTCTTCACTTCCTCCAACCCCCCCACGCTCTTTGCCTCTGCTGCCTTGGCCCGATCGCGGCTGGGACGGTTGTACGGCGTGCAACACGCTTACACTGCACGCTCTGACGAACAGGTTAGCTCGGTGGAGGGAGCTCTTTGAACAATCGCCTCCAGAGGACTTGAAGACCTTCGTCAAGCACAAGTCAAGGCTCAAGGTACGGGCACTTTTTTCATCTGCAATCCGCAAGGGCGACTCCTTCCCCAGGGCTCGTCCAAACGGGAGGGACCGTCCAGGTTCTAAAACCAGCACTGAAGCTGCTTCAGCTACCGGCCGCCAGGCCGAGCGGTCGCTATATCCTGCCGGTGAGGTTGCTGAGGGACTGCAAGGTTCTTTTACCGGGTGTCCACCTGAGGGGCTACGCCCTGCTACCGGACACATGTCTGAGGGGGCGCCGGTAGGCAGCACTACTGGCGAGCCAGCCATGGCAACTACGCCTACCAGGCCCCGTCCCGAGGTGCAGGGTAGGCCTGAAGCTCCACCGCCAAGAGTTCAGGAGGAGGCCTGGCCAGCGCGGCAAGCGCCACAACGCAGACATGTGGCATGAGTACGCACAGGCCCCAGCAGCCTACTGCTACTACGCCCGCTCTACCTGCCACCCCACCGTCCTTTGAAGACAGGCTCTTTGTAAAGTTCCTCACATTTATGAGGTCCCCCCAAATGGGACCCATCCTTCGGGATGTGATCAGGGACATGCTACCTCCAGTCCTGCCTCTAGTCATTCCTCCTATGGCTCCAGTGCCTCAGACCCCTGCGCAGCCCCAGCTGCCCATGCCGGGTCCCTCGATTCCGGCTTCCCTGCCTCCCACAGTTCAGGCGGTTCCACAGTAGCCTCCGGCTTCGGTCTTCACAACTCAGCGCCCAGCACTCCTCCACCTGCTGCAGACCAACTGGACACCCTAGTGGACACTGAGGAGGAGGACCCCGAAACACCATCTTCAGCCAAGGCCTTCCATGAACGACTCACAGGTTTGGCCAAATACCTGGGGCTTCCACAACCTGAGGTGGAACAACTGTAGGCGAGGGTCCTGGGCGAGGTCCTCACTCTACACCCTGCGGCTAGAACGGGGATCCCGATGCAGAAGGATGTTGTCGTCTTGGCCAAAAAGGGATGGCTTAAACCCCATTCGTTGCAGTCTATCTACCGGCGGCTCGACGCCAAAAACAGGCGATTGGAGGGGGGATCCACTCTTGCTGTCAGCACACCCTCAACCACACTCTTCGGTGACTGCCACGGCCTCACACTACTTCAAACCTGAGTCGTCCTTGGCTACCTCGTCTTTGGCGCTTCTAGGCAAGGAGAAGATCTTGGAGGCGCATGGAAAGGTGGTCCATTCCAACGCCTCACTGCACTTTAATCAGTCTAATGCAGACGCCATGCTTGCAGCCGTTAATCTGAGGCTATGGCGGGAAATAGTTGACTTCCTTCTGGAACATCCGGTGCACAGTCGGGCACGTTTCAGGGCGGGGCTGGCAGAAGCGAAGATGGTGGCTCAAGACATCATGGAATCCACTGTTGCGCATATAGACACCTTAGGCCAGTGGTCTTCAAACTATTTTGGCCAGGGCTCCAATCGAAGTGGGTTCGGGGGGGTTTCCCCCCAACCCCCGTGAATTTATTTTTAAATAATGTGTTAAAAATGTTGCATTGTAGAGCATCCTGTAAAAAAAAAATTAAAAAAAAATGGGTAAATATCCAAACTGTTTGCAATTGGTGCTGGGGGGGCCAGGGGGCAGGCATGACCAGTTTTACTGGACATGTATAATGTCCAGTAAAAAGATACCATCCCTGTCCCCTGGGCCCTACTAGGTCTAACACAATCAACATGATTGTGTATGCAAGGCGCTGGGGTGCCAAAGGGGAAAGCATGGTATTTTTGTCTGGACATCTATGATAGAAATCCAGTAATAAAATACCATCCCTGTCCCCTGGGCTCGACGGCACCTCGGAAGGAGAGCTGATTTTGGCAGGTAGTAAGGAGGATTGTGCCACAAATGCCTTTGTTGTACAACCCTCCTTCCCCCCTCTATCCACCACTTGCCAAAAACAGCTCAACGGACCAAAACAAACTAACACACACACACACACATTCATACAGCAATCCCTCTATCATTCACATGAGCGTCCATCACCATACACTCACTCATAACACAAGCATACACGCATCCATACACATGTTTTCATTTTAAAAAAAGGAACATAAACGTACCTTCTGCATTGGCCTGCGTGTGGGTGCTGAAATGCCCTGTTCCAGGCTTCTCGGTCTGTATGTGCGAGGAGACGCAGGAGCGCCCTCTCGCACACAACGACCTGCAGTGCGCCAGCCAGCATTTCCAATGAGCTATGCAATGCTGGCAAAGCAAAACGCCCAAGCCTTGCATGGCTCAGTGAGCATGTGCAGCTGGGGAACTGAACTGTCAAAGGGGAAATGGGGTTTCCCTTTGACAGGTCAGCCAGCCTAGGAGCCCTCCCTCATCTCGAAAAAGCAGCTGAGGGAGTGCTCATTGTTTCACTGGGCTGGCTCCTTAGCTCCTCCATAATGGGTGAGGGGGGCCACTGGGTGGGCGCCCCCTCGCCATTATAAATGAGCCGGCAGGCTCGGACTGGCCTACAGGGCAATGCCTGTACCAAAAATGCTAGTGTGGGCCAGTCAAAATGGGCCACCTTTTTGGCCAATGTGGGCCAGTTTGAGTTACTTCACTATTCAGTTAGTAATTTTGACCATTGTTGCTGAATAAATATTCTATAAATATCACAATTTACTTACATTTTAACACAAAGCATCCCTTGGGTACTATTCAAACAGTCTGACTAAAGGAATATATATCAATTTACAACTGCGGGCCACGTTTTCATTGGTGCCTGAGACAGTTTCATGCTTCAGCCTAACCATGTGAGCCACCCCTGCCCATTTCTTCCAATCTAAAAAAATTACATTTCATGCTGGCCTCTCATGGCCCACCAGGGAGGCGGCTGTGGCCCCCTGTGGGGGTGCGCCCCATAGTTTGAATACTGCTGCCTTAGGCCGTGCCATCTGCATCCCCATGGACATGAGGACTGCCTGGTTATGGGCTACCAAATTCAACCCGGATGTCCAGGAAAACATATTGGACTTTCAAGACGGTGGTGACCTTTTTCATTCCACCACTGAGGCGCTAGATGAGAAGAAAAACAGTTCCCATACTGCATCATCTTTATCTATCTTCACAAAGTCCACGCCCAAGACGTACAGCCAGACGCATCAGTGTTCCGATAAGGGGCGGGGCCTTTGGCGGGTTCCAGGAACGGAGTTCAAGACAGACGGCACCGGCGTAAATCGCACAAGGCGGGGAGCAAGGGCTTCTTTCAGTCCCCCTCCTCCGCCCCACCCAGCCTCAGAGGGAAAGAAGGCATGACGCGTCCCTCCGGTTCCACATATCACTGGTGGGGGACGGGCTTTCAGGCTTGCCCTTCACGCACATTGGCATGCGGACCCCTGAATACTCTCATTGGTCTCCGGGCTACCGCCTACCGGTTCCTCCCTCTGCTCACTCCTCGCCTCCACTCCCACAGATTGGGACGACAACTCTGTTGGTGGAGGTTCGACCGCTTGTAGAGAGTCAGGCAGTGGAAAAAGTCTCAGCCTTCCAGTGGGGCATGGGCTTCTACTCCAGGATTTTCGCCATACACAAGAACCACCAGGCTGGCCGGAGAGTTGTTGGACCTTTCCGTCCTTCAAAAGTTCAAGATGGTTACCCCTGCACTTATTGCAGAGACACTGTGCAGGGGAGACTAGATGTGCTCCCTGGATCTGAAGGAAGCGGACCTACACGTCCCGATTTGGCAGCCTCATCGCTCCTTTCTGAGGTTCAGGATCATGGGCTTTCATTTTCAATACATTGTTCTACCCTTTGTCCTCAATTCAGCCCCCAGGCTCTTTACCAGACTCATGAATGTGGTGGCAGCCCTTCTCAGGGCCACCATGTTCATCCATTCCTGGCTCGTCAGGGCGTGATCCCCGGAGGTGGTCCATCACACCTCCTCTGCCCTCATGAATACATTACACGAGTTGGGATTTGCCATCAAACTCAAGTCCCAGCTGGAGCCCACTCAGAATCTAACGTTCCTAGGCCTCATCTCGGATACGAGCTCCAAGAGAATATTTCCCTCGGAGGACAAGGACACAGCCATAAAGAGGGCCACAAGTCATTTTCTCAGCAGAGCAGTGATCTCAGCACCTCCTCGGTATCATGGTGGCATGTCTACTGGCAGTGCCATACACGAGGCTCAGAATGAGACGTTTGCAGCTGCACTTTGCAGCCTCGTGGAGTCAGGAGTGGGGTTCCCAGGCGGAACTCGCCAGCATTCCTCCCCTTCTCCACCAGGACCTTGTCTGTTGGAGCACGGGTTGCAACTTGAGGATAGGCATACTCTTCAGACAACCAGCACCGCAGGTTACCATCACCACAGACTCTTCTTTGGAGGGCTGGGGTGGCTGGACAACTACAGCATCCATGGAGTCTGGTGTCTTCAGGACCAGGATGCCCATATCAACTGGCTAGAGCTGAAGGCGATCTGGCTTGCTCTCAAAGCCTTCCTACTGATGATCCGTGGCAAGACTATCCTCATCCAGACAGACAACTCCACCAGCATCTATTACATTAACGAGCAGGGTGGCACCAAGTCTCCTCCCTTATGCACCTTGGCAGTCGACATTTAAGAGTGAACTCTGGAGAATAACATGCACCTGAGGGCTGTACACCTCCCGGTGGAGTCTGCCCTCGAGGCAGACAGGCTCAGCAGAATGGGTGCAGTAACTACGAATAGCAGTTGAACAATCAGGTCCTTCATGGGATCTTCGACAGATGGGGTCATCCCCCAGGTTGACCTCTTTGCCACCTGGTGCAACTGGAGGGGCCCCAGCCAGTTCGCGTCCTGGCTGGGACAGGGCTGGGGATCTCTTGGGGATGCAATGCAGATTGAGTCAAACAACATGAACACGTATGCCTTCCCTCCCACTTCCATGGTCCATAGGGTAATCTGCATGATCTGGGAGGCTCGGCACCTCCTTATCATGATAGCTCCATGGTGGCCTGTGAGGCCATGGTTCTGGGAACTTCTCAGCCTGTCGGAAAAGGCCCCTGTGCACCTTCCGCTGGGTCCAGCTCACCTACTCAAAGCAGGGAGGCACGGTCATCCACCCCGACCCTCAGAGGTTAGACCTCGCAGCCTGGTTCCTGAACAGGTCGCCTTAAAACACCTGTCTGTTTTAGGCTAACCTAGACATCATACAGGGCGCTAGAAGCAACGCTACTAGGAGCCAGTAAAAAGAGCGAGTGGACTAGGTTTTGTCACTGGGCAGAATTCTGTCTGGACTAGGTTCTGTCACTCTCCGTGGTGCCAGGCAGGTGAGCAGATCTGTGGTGAAGACCCCCTGGGCCTTTTGGTGCCTTTGTTCAGATTTTGTGTGCCCCCAGTCCCGTGTATTCCCCTGTAGCTGCCGAGCTCTGACTTCCCTGTTCCCGCCTCCCTAGCCCTCCCACCTCCCCTGATTGGTCCCTTGTCCTCCCCTGCCTCGTAGCCTCTACCCATCGTCGAGCTCCGTGGCCGCACTCTCCGTGGTGCCAGGCAGGTGAGCAGATCTGTGGTGAAGACCCTCTGGGCCTTTTGGTGCCTTTGTTCAGATTTTGTATGCCCCCAGGCCCATGTATTCCCCTGTAGCTGCTGAGCTCTGACTTCCCTGTTCCCGCCTCCCTAGCCCTCCCACCTCCCCTGATTGGTCCCTTGTCCTCCCCTGCCTCATAGCCTCTACCCATCGTCGAGCTCCGTGGCCGCACTCTCCGTGGTGCCAGGCAGGTGAGCAGATCTGTGGTGAAGACCCTCTGGGCCTTTTGGTGCCTTTGTTCAGATTTTGTATGCCCCCAGGCCCGTGTATTCCCCTGTAGCTGCCGAGCTCTGACTTCCCTGTTCCCGCCTCCCTAGCCCTCCCACCTCCCCTGATTGGTCCCTTGTCCTCCCCTGCCTCATAGCCTCTACCCATCGTCGAGCTCCGTGGCCGCACTCTCCGTGGTGCCAGGCAGGTGAGCAGATCTGTGGTGAAGACCCTCTGGGCCTTTTGGTGACTGACATATCTGTCGCACTGCCGTGAGTATTTGTGCCCGCTAAGACCCTTCTAGGCCTAATAGCCTTGTGCCCCCAGCCCGCCCCACCCCGTGCAGCCCTCCCCCTCCCAGACCATATCATTTCCTTGCCAGTCCCTCGTTCCCCCTACACCCACCCGTGATAGGCCCGTCTGCTTCCTCCTTTGACCTGATTGGTGCAGACGGGAAGCTCCCGTCTCATTGCTAGTCCTCCCAAGGCAGCCCTCTGCCTGGCAGCCCATCAGCTAAGGACCTGAAGCAAAGGACGGCTCCTACAGTGACGGCTCCACTTCGTATCTGCAGGTATCCGCAGGAGAAGCAAGAAGCCAACAAAAAGTAGGTGTGGCAAGGACGGGGACAGAAGCAATTACTTCTCGCCATACTACCCTACCACTCAACCTAGAACCCCATATCTCTAATAAATTCCATTTCGAAACTCTGTCCTATACATGTGAAAGTTGAATTTAGAAGTGTGCCCAATAGCCCAATAGCCTCCCTGAGAAAAGCTGAATTTGATGAGTTCATGATTGCATATTGAAGCTGCGCCCAATAGCCTCCCTGAAAAAAGTTGAATTAGAAGTGTTCCCAATTGCATTCAGAAACTGCGCCCAATAGCCTCTCTGAGAAAAGTTGAATCTGATGTGTAAATGATTGCATATTGAAGCTGCGCCCAATAGCCTCTCTGAGAAAAGTTGAATCTGATGTGTAAATGATTGCATATTGAAGCTGCGCCCAATAGCCTCCCTGAGAAAAGTTGAATTAGAAGTGTTCCAAATTGCATTCAGAAGCTGCGCCCAATAGCCTCCCTGAAAAAAGTTGAATTAGAAGTGTTCCCAATTGCATTCAGAAACTGCGCCCAATAGCCTCTCTGAGAAAAGTTGAATCTGATGTGTAAATGATTGCATATTGAAGCTGCGCCCAATAGCCTCTCTGAGAAAAGTTGAATCTGATGTGTAAATGATTGCATATTGAAGCTGCGCCCAATAGCCTCTCTGAGAAAAGTTGGATCTAATGTGTAAATGATTGCATATTGAAGCTGCGCCCAATAGCCTCTCTGAGAAAAGCTGAATTTGATGAGTTCATGATTGCATTTTGAAGCTGCGCCCAATAGCCTCTCTGAGAAAAGCTGAATTTGATGAGTTCATGATTGCATATTGAAGCTGCGCCCAATAGCCTCCCTGAGAAAAGTTGAATTAGAAGTGTTCCCAATTGCATTCAGAAGCTGCGCCCAATAGCCTCCCTGAGAAAAGTTGAATTAGAAGTGTTCCCAATTGCATTTAGAAGTTGCGCCCAATAGCCTCTCTCCTCTCTGAGAATTGCTGAATTTAGAAGCGTACACGATTGCTTTTAGAAGTTACGCCCAATAGCCTCTCTAAGAAAGTTGAATTAGAAGTGTCCTAATTGCACCTAGAAATTTTTCCCAACTGCATTTGAAGCTGCGCCCAATAATCCTCTCTGAGAAAAGTTGAATCTGATGTGTACATGATTGCATTTGAAGTCGAGCCCAATAGCCTCCCTGAGAAAAGTTGTATTAGAAGTGTCCCTAACTGCATCTACAAATGTTCCCAATTGCATCTAGAATCTGCGCACAATAGCCTCTCTGAGAAAAGCTGAATTAGAAGTATACATAATTGCATTTAGAAGTTGCGCCCAAATAGCCTGTCTGAAAAGTTCAATTATAAATGTCCCTAACTGCATCTACAGGCACATTTAAAATCTGCGCCCATTAGCCTCTCTGAGAAAGTTGAACTTGGAAGTGTACATAATTGCATTTAGAAGTTGCGTCCAATAGCCTGTCTGAAAAAGTTGAATTATATGTATCCCTAACTGCATCTACAAGTGTTCCCAATCGCATCTTGAAGCTGCGCACAATAACCTCAACTTTGAAGAAAAGTTCAACTTAGAAGTGTACATGTTTTCATTTAGAAGTTGCGCCCAATAGCCTCTCTGGGAAAAGTTGAATTAGAAATGTTCCTAACTGCATCTAGAAGTGTTCCAAACTGCATTTATAAACTGCGCCCATTAGCCTCTATGATTAATGGAAATTAGAAGTGTACTTGACTGCACTTAGAAGTTGCGCCCAATAGCCTCTCTGAAAAAGTTGAATTTGAAGTGATCCCAATTACATCTAGAAGCTGCCCCCAACAGCTCTCTAAGAAAAGTTGCATTAGAGGTATTCCCAATTGTATCCAGAAAGCACCAAATAAGTCGTCGACCAGTTGAACCCGAAAGTCTCCCTAAAAAGTGTTAATCATCAACCCTTGAACTACAATCAGAAACCCTCCTAAATCAACCCAAAGCTCGCACCGATCATGAGTGCAGTCACTCCCCCCACTCCTGTCAGAAACGACTCCCGTGGACCACCTCCATTCTCCGATCCGCCCCCCCCTTCCCATATCAGCCCACCCTCGTCCGCAATCCTTGCCACCACCCTCTCCAAACACCAAGCCAGGGGTGCACGATGGCGAGCAACCCACCCTAAGACCACGCATCCCCTGAACCCCACCGCCGACCTGCCAACTGTGCCCACTCCCGCCCTCCTTACTATCATATCTAGCACACCCGACCCTCCAATCGCCCAACCCCCTCCTTGCCCCCATACCCCTACCACTTTCACCGGCCGACCGCACCATTTCCCATCCCTAAAAACTGCACGCCTTGCACTAGCAAGAACCGAAGCCGCGTCCCTCTCCCCCTCTGACGCCCCTACCCTCTCCCACACACCAGTTGCAGCAAAGAAACTAAAGAGGAAACGTTCCTGGTCCCCCTCAACCTCTCAGCTCTCCGCGCCTCCCCTATCTCGACCCTGCACCTCTCTCCCACACTCTCCTCCTTCCCCCGTGGCCTCTCCTTTCCTGAAACCCCTCTCCCTCGATTTCTCCTCGACTGCAACTGAAACTCCCAACCGCCGACTCCCCTTCCTCAAATCCCCCTCCCCGAACCCGATCAACCTATCACAAGCAACCACGCCCAAAGCCTAAATACTTCTCTGCTCGCCCACTTTTCCCTAGCATCACCAACCTTAACCCCCTCCCTCCAGCCTCTCCGCCCCCCCACCCAAGCACCAAACCCAACCCTGCCCGCAGATGTAAACCGTATCCTTTTTAACGCACGATCTGTAGCTAAAAACAGACACTGCATCTTTGACCTCCTCACCTCTGTCAAACCGGACCTAGTTTTCATCACTGAAACCTGGTTCTCTGATGACTTTGGCCCAATCGCTAATGAAGTCTTTCCACCTGACTATTGCCTCATCCCACTGAACCGTCCGTCCAGAGGAGGGGGGATAGCATTCGTCTTCAAATCTCACTTCCGTGCCACAATCATGGACAACCAAACCTCCATTCCATCCTGTGAATCGCTCCTCGTTAAACTATCCCTCTCCCCGTCGCTCTCACACAGCTTCCTAATAATCTACAGGCCTCCTGGCTACGATAGACATTTCGCAAACAACCTTTGTGACTCCATCGCCTCCCTCCAAATCAATCATCCCAACCTCACCCTCCTTGGAGACTTCAACATATGGCTCGACAACCCCACCAACCCTATGACCCACGCCCTGGTTGACGGTCTAGATGCAATTAACCTCCAACCCCACATAAACAGCCCGACTCACTTTAAAGGACACACTCTCGATGCCATCTTTAGCTCCAATACCCTGATTCACCTAAAGCCCCCCCACCCCTATCATCTGGTCCGATCATTTTATTCTCTCGTTCACCATCCACTCTCCCAGCCCCCTTCCCATACGCACATCTGAGCCTCCGAACCTACGCAAGTGCTGGAAAAAACTAAAAATCACCCCAGACCTAGCCGAGGCACTCCTCCAGTCTCCACCACCTACCCACCGTCCCCACAACCATCTAACGCCTGAAGCCTTTGACTCATGGCTCAATGCATCTCTGACACGACTCACTCCCCTGTGCAAACCACCATCCCGCCTTGGCCCTTTTCCCAGATGGTTCACTCCTGAGTTAAAAACCACTAAACGGCATTACAAATACCTTGAACGCAATTGGCGGAAAGAGAAAACCCAAGAGAGCAAGACCACCTTGGCCCGACAATTGTATCAGTACAAGGCCGAAATCCGGAAAGCAAAAAAAGCCCACTACAACACCCGAATCCTAAACTCCAAAAACCCAAGCAAAGAACTCCACAAAATCATCTCCGAATTCACCAATCCAGCCTGTAACACAACCATCCCGACCCCGTCACAATCACTGTGTGATTCACTCTCCCTCCATTTTTACACCACGGCTATTGAAAGGACTAAAACTCTAAACACCAAATTGGCTCTCCTACAACCAATTGACACTCCGCCGCCCGCACCGGCCAGCCCCTCACCTGCGACCTCAACGCAACCAACGTTCGAATCCTTTAGACCATTATCACCAGAGCAATTTCTCAAACTTCTATCTGCCCGCAAACCATCTGGATCACCACTAGACCCTTGCCCAGCCAAAACTCTCAAAGGAATTTTTGCCTCCACCTGCGCAGGAGAGCACGCAAGATCTATCATAAACGACTCCCTTTCCTCCGGTATATTTCCCGAGGCATTCAAAATGGTATACGTCAAACCTCTAATAAAAAAATCTTCGCTCGACCCTCTCGAGGTCAAAAACTACTGCCCAATCTCAAACACCAGGTTCCTTGCCAAACTCATTGATCGAACCGTCTACTCCCAACTAAATGCCTTGGTCGAAGCCAACAACCTCCTAGACCCTGCTCAATCAGGTTTCAGATCACGTCACGGAACCAAAACCACCCTAACGTCGATCTGGGACGACCTCAAAATGACAGCAGACGCCGCAGGATGCGCAGCACTAATCCTCCTTGACCTATCCGCTGCCTTTGACACGATCAATCACTCAATCCTCCTAGACCGCCTCCACTCCCTAGGAATTTGTGGAACCGCTCTTAAATGGATAGCCTCTTTCCTCAAAGACAGGCACCAAATAACCACACTCTCCGGCCTTACCTCCCAAGCTCGACCAGTCGACACGGGAGTCCCTCAAGGAGCATGTCTATCTGCCCTGCTGTTCAATCTCTACCTGATCACCCTCCCGCCAATAATTCGCTCGCACAACATCATATGTTACAACTACGCCGACGACACCCAACTAATCTTAAAATTCCTGAACTCGAAACCCAACTCCCGACCCGACCTGGCAGCCTGCCTCCTTAACATTGACCGCTGGATGACCCAAAGCCACCTCCTGCTAAACCCCGCCAAAACAGAAATCATGGTGTGCGGCAACTCCGATCTTCTTCCGCACCCTCTTCCCTGGCCACCCGCCATGGGCAACTCACCGACACCCTCCAACACAGTGAAAAATCTTGGATGCACCCTAGACTCCGGCCTAACACTCTCGCGCCAAGTCAACAATGTCTCAGTCCTGCCACTACCACCTTAAAACCCTCAGGCGCATCTTTCCATACCTCTCATTTCCGAACAGAGTCTCTGCCATCCAATCAATCGTTATATCCAGACTGGACTACGGAAACCCCCTATACCTCGGAATCCATGCCTACCAGCTGAATAAACTCCAAAGAGCACAAAACGCGGCGGCCAAAATGCTACTTGCGCTAGGTCCAAGAGACCACGTATCCCCAGCCCTCAAGACACTGCACTGGCTTCCAGTAGCCCGTAGGGTGGCTTTCAAAACCTTATGCCTCACCCATCGAGCACTGCATAAAACTGGACCTCAATATCTTCAAGAAAAACTAATAGCATATCATCCCTCTCGCACCCTAACATCAAGCTCAGCCGGCCTCCTAACAACTCGTAAGACAAACTCAATCAGGGTAGGCGGAACATCATTCTCAGCCCAAGCTCCAACCCTGTGGAACTCGCTCCCACCCCACATCCGCCTAACTGAGGACTTAACGTCCTTCCGCAAACTACTGAAAACCTGGCTCTTCCCCTAAAACCAACCGGCTTCCAAACTAGCACCATCACACCGACCTATCAATAAACGACTAAAGTAGATCAAATACAGGGAAGCAGATATTACGAATAAATCAATGAGAAACTAAGGAGATCTGAACCGATGAAATGCACATAGCAGTATGTAAAAGCTAATATGGATAAATAATTCAATGAGAAACTAAGGAGATCTGAACCGATGAAATGCACATAGCAGTATGTAAAAGCTAATATGTACGCAAATACAGAGAAGCGAACAGAACTAAGGAGCACGTAGAACTGATGAGGGCGTATAAAATTAACTTTACTGAACCAACAAACGTATAGACTAGGTGAACGCGTGCCCAGACGATCGTATACAAGCGAACAAGCATATAGAGAGGATGACCGTGGAGAGCGGAAGAGTGTTGAGGGCGGAAGAGTGTTGAGGGCGGAAGAGTGTTGAGGGCGGAAGAGTGTTGAGGGCGGAAGAGTGTTGAGGGCGGAAGAGTGTTGGGGGCGGAAGAGTGTTGGGGGCGGAAGAGTGTTGGGGGCGGAAGAGTGTTGGGGGCGGAAGAGTGTTGGGGGCGGAAGAGTGTTGGGGGCGGAAGAGTGTTGGGGGCGGAAGAGTGTTGGGGGCGGAAGAGTGTTGGGGGCGGAAGAGTGTTGGGGGCGGAAGAGTGTTGGGGGCGGAAGAGTGTTGGGGGCGGAAGAGTGTTGGGGGCGGAAGAGTGTTGGGGGCGGAAGAGTGTTGGGGGCGGAAGAGTGTTGGGGGCGGAAGAGTGTTGGGGGCGGAAGAGTGTTGGGGGCGGAAGAGTGTTGGGGGCGGAAGAGTGTTGGGGGCGGAAGAGTGTTGGGGGCGGAAGAGTGTTGGGGGCGGAAGAGTGTTGGGGGCGGAAGAGTGTTGGGGGCGGAAGAGTGTTGGGGGCGGAAGAGTGTTGGGGGCGGAAGAGTGTTGGGGGCGGAAGAGTGTTGGGGGCGGAAGGGTGTGTGTTGGGGGCGGAAGGGTGTGTGTTGGGGGCGGAAGGGTGTGTGTTGGGGGCGGAAGGGTGTGTGTTGGGGGCGGAAGGGTGTGTGTTGGGGGCGGCCGGGTGTGTGTTGAGGGCGGCCGGGTGTGTGTTGAGGGCGGCCGGGTGTGTGTTGAGGGCGGCCGGGTGTGTGTTGAGGGCGGCCGGGTGTGTGTGAGTCAAGACGTGTTGTGGCGAGAGGACGTGTGGATGGCCGACGAATGTGCAGAACGAACGAATTGCTTAACTGCATGACGTCCACATTATACCTAGAATGCATGGATCCTTTAAAAGATCATACCTCATATCACACCCCACGCTTACTCTCTCCTTACACCACCACCCAACTAGAACACAGAGATACTATGACACCATTCGGTATAACTGTTCCGCTCACCCCACATCACTCTATGTAATCACTGCTGGTCTCGCACCCCCAGCCAGGCGTTCTCCTCAGGCCTTACGCTGCCACTCTCGGTCTGGATAATTCCTGCCAGATTCAAACACATACTCCTGACCTCTCAGCCACCACACCTACCGCTATGAAGCAGCTTCCACAGGAATTTTCGCACCAGCTGCACACATACCAGTTGCGCACTCGCACCTTTTGGACCCTCTCTCCTCCCTCTACTGACAAGAACTTCGGTTCCCAAGGGCGTTCAACCTACCAGCGCCTTCAGACCATACCAATGGTATATAAGGCGCTATATAAGTGCAAAATAACATAACAATAACAGAATCAAAGGAAATTGATCCCTTGACTTGCAGATTGGACGACGTGCTGTCCTTCTCAGCACACCTTGCACACTCGGGGGTGCAAGTAGACACATGGCGCACAAATCTTGTGGCCGTCGAAGCCTACAGGAACTCTGAGGAGATATTTTCATCCTGCAACCCGTTAAGACATTTGGTGGGCCTCTCCAGGCTCTACCACCCATCAAGAAGCCACACCCGATGTGGGACCTCAATGTAGTGTTGGGCACCCTGGCGCATAAACCATTTGAGCCAATGGCTTCCGGGGACATCCGGCTGGTCACCATTAAAACAGCCCCCTTGGTGGGTCTTGCGCCTGCACGCAAGGTCATTGAAATCCAGGCACTGGTGGCTTCAGAGCCCTTTACTACCTGGTCCTTAAAACTCATCCTGCATGCCTACCTATGGTATTCTCCTTGTTTCTCCTCAATGAGGAGATAGTACTACCTACTTTCTTCGCGGACCCCAAGGAGGAAGCACAGAGGGTACTGCACTGTCTGGATGTTAGGCCTGCTCTACAGAACCATGAGCTTCCGAAAATCGTAAGCGCCTTTTGTCACCTTCGGCGGGTCACGGTCAGGCTTTCAATCTTCCAAGGCCTCCATAGCAAGATGGATGGTTGCGGCCATCAAGGAGGCTTATGAGGGGCAGTACAAACCACTCCGGCAGATATGCATGCCCACGCTATTCGAGCCAAGGCCACAGCTGTGGCTTTCCAGCGGCACGTTCCGTGACAGGTCATCAGTAAGGCAGCTACATGGGCTACGCATTCAGCCTTCTGCAAGCACTAATGCTTGGATGCCAGCTCTGATGCGGCATTTGGTCAGGCAATTTTAAGGAACTTGTTTTCTTAGGAGGGTCACCTCGAAACTCGAAAAAAGAGCTCGAAGGTCCAGCCACCAAACCCCCCCTCCCCCCGACACCTGCACTAAAGATAGTAATTGGTGTGCCAACATTTAGTCAGCCTTACTGAATAAAATCTCTACGCTACAATCCAAAATTAAAGACAAACAAGACAGTCTGAAGCTGGACAACCATCCTCCCACCCCTGTAAGGGCCCTCCCTCTAGACTCGTCTAATATTAAACCTTTTGCCTTCTCACCGCTCACTATTGCTGAGGTTGAAAACATCTTGAGAATCAAACCATCTAATTGCCAAGGTGATCCGTGCCCCGCTCCTATCATTAAGGAATCCGCCCACAATTTGGCCCCATTCATCACGTCCTTTATCAACTCCTCCTTTAAAACAGGTATTGTCCCAGACAACCTCAAGGACGCATGGGAGATCCCATTGCTTAAAAAAACCATCCTTAGATCCAAGCATACCCACTAACCTCCGACCCATAACCACCGTCCTGTTCTTGCTTAAAATTTTAGACTGTGAAGCATACCTACAGATCCAAGATTACTTGGAATCCAATAATCTTCTAGGTCTACGACAGTCTGGATTACCGCCCTAGACATGGGACTGAAATGGCTCTGATGGATCTAAAACCCCAAATTGAGGTCTTGAAGGACAAGGGCAAACTAGCAATGTTACTTCTCCTCGACCTCTCTGCGGCTTTCGATCTAGTCAACCACCAAATCTTATGCAGGCACCTTCACTCTGCTGCCACTAATAGATCCATGAGGGTCTTCTCCCCTTCTGCAGCTGCGGACCCCTCTCCAATTCACTGCGTGTCCCCCACACTCTATAACGTCTTCACTAAACCGCTCTTTGATGTACTTGATTATCTAGGTGTCTCCTACACAAACTATGCTGACGACACCCAGATAGTCATTCCCATCACTGGAGACTATTTAGTTGACACCAAGGCCCTTAACGACGTCTACCTGGTAATCCAGGCCTGGATGGCCCAACACCAACTATGCCTCAATGACGATAAGACTGAGCTGCTCATCCTGGGCTCCTCGCAACGCCTTAAACTAGAGCCTTCCTACTAGTCATTTATCATAGATGGCAATCCCATCCAAGTCTCGAAAGACACAAAAACGTTAGGCTTTTACCTTGACGCCACTCTATCCTTATCTCGACAAATAAATGCAGGCAGATCAGCCTCTGCATACACCTGTAAACTCATTGCAGCCTGCAGGCTATTTCTGACCACCCTGAATAGTGTGTCACTAGCCAGAACCCTCATTCTCCAGCATGGGGTCTGGCATGGATTCACATGCTCATGAATATTCCCCGTCGTCAGGCTGGGAATCCTCGGTAAAGAAAAAAACCAGTATCAGTTTCGTTTCTGATCTGTCTTTCGTAGTAATAACCAATCACTGGTCTCTGCGTCATGCTGACCACAGCCAATGACTGCCCTCTACCTAAGCACCGCCTCTGGCAGCCATCTTCAGATTTTTACCGCACGTTCATGTGTTGGGATCCTCGTGCTATTGCTCTCGAGCGTTAGTGCTTTTTTCGCGCTTTTTTCACAAAAAAACTTCGATTCTTTCGGTCAAAGAGCCTCAAGCTCCACCGATCCTACATCCGATCAACGGGGACCCGTGTCGGATTCATCTGTGCCCCTCAAGGGTGAAGATTTCGTCGAGCTACACTTCGGAGGAATCTAGAAGCTTCTCAGGCCCGGTCTCGGAGATGGCCCAGGAGAAGGGAAGCTCGACGCCCGGAAAGCTGTTCAGGGTCTGCCCTGGATGCCAGCTGCAGAACGTCTTCAAGGAGGACGAACACTCTTTCTGCCTTTACTGCCTTCATGAGGACAAGACGCACGTGGAGAAGGACTGTGCGTTTTGCGGCAACATGTCGGAACGGACCATGAAGGACCGCCATCAACGTCTCGCCAACTGGCTGGAGGGTAAGAGCCCGTCTGGCGAGAAGAAGAAGAAATCCGAGCGGTCTTCTAAGACCTTTGAGGGCGCCCCGGCGACGGGGGCCCAACATAAGGCCAAGCACCGCGAGTCCGCTGGCACCGGGAGCGCCGAACGGTCGGGCTCTACGGGCGCCAGGCAGGGCGCACCCTCCCCGGCACCATCAACCGCGAGCCAACGCTCTGGGTCGGGTAAGAGGAAGGCCGAGCACCCGGCGAAGCTCCTGGAGAGGCCCCGGTCGAGCTCTAAGGCAGAGGAGGAGCGTGGCAGTGCCCCCTCCCTCAAGGATAAGGCGGTGAGCGCACCTAAGGTGGTGAAGGCCTTGATCCATCCGACCAAGCCCTCTATCGAAACGGTCGCGGCGGCCCTGGCTCAGCCTGTGGTGGCTGCACCAGTGGTGGCGACCTCAGGGCCCAGAATCTCCCTGCCTCCTCGGAGGGAGTCTTCCTTTGTGCCCATCGATAGGACCCCCGTGAAACCCTCCGTGGGGAAGAAGAAGGGGGGGCAGGGCGTCGTCGGAGATTCGGCCTCAACCTCAGAAGAGGAGCTGATCGAGGTCTTAAGCCACGGCCTAGGCGTGGAAGAAGGCCAGCCCGTCGGAATGGACCCCGACGCAGGTGACGACGACGACATCGTCGAGGATACCGACGGGGCCCCTGCTCGCCCGTCGGATTCCCCTCTGCCAGCGCCGCAAGACAACTCGGCGGCCATTTTGTTGGCCATACAGTCCTTATGCTCCGAGATAAGGACGAGGCTACCGTTACCGACGGAGGAACCTCTCCCGTCGGGGGATCCAGAACCGGGACCTTCTGGTGTTCCCCCTACCAAGAAAAGAAGGATCCATCCACCACCTCCTTTTCAACCGTCGCGCCCCTTCCAGCCCTCCTCCCCGTCCACCCGAGGGGATGATACGGGGACTGACACGGCAGCGACGGGTACGGACGACGAGGCATACGACGAGGATTTTCCGTCGTCGCCTCCCACCAGGGCTTCTCCGCCCGACGAGATCGGATCTTTCCACTCCATGATCTCCAGGGCTTCCGAGCTTTTCCAACTCTGCCCTGAGGAGAAGAAAAAGGAAGGCTTCCTTTATCAGCGGCGCGAGGCCAAGAGGAAGACGGTCCTCTCAGTGCCTCTGTTGGACGACATTTGGGATGAGGGTCTTTCCCTCCTCAAGAACCCTTCCACGACGCCAGCTAGAAGAGACCGGTACGAGAAAAAGTACCGGGTCCCGGACACGGCCCCCCTGTGCCTCCGGGCGCAGCCTACCCCGGACTCCGTCGTCTCCGCGGCAGCCAGGAAGAAAGCGGGGGGGGGTGCGGCCTCCACATCGACTTCCCCGCCGGACGGCGAGGGAAAGAAATTGGATGCTATGGGACGTAGAGTCATCTCGTCGGCAGCGACGACGATTAAAGCGGCCAACGCCTTGGCTATCGTGGCCCGCTATGACAGGGAGCTCTGGTACAAGATAGCTCCCCTGCTGGATTTTCTGCCGGACGACAAGAGGGCGGAGGCCCTTGAGATCCTGCAGGAAGGTGAGGTGGCCTCGGACCACGCCATCACCGTGGCGACGGACATCGCCGACACCGGGTTCCGCCAGCTGGGCAACGGCGTTTGCCTTCGACGTCGTGGATGGCTCAAAGCTACGGATTTCCGGCAGGACGTACAGACCAGAGTCCTGGACATGCCCTTCGACGGGAACAACCTGTTTGGGAAGACAGTGGACGATTCCCTTCAGGCCATCAAGGCGGATACTGAGACGGCCCGGGCCCTTGGAGTCCTGCAACGACGGACGCCCTTTCGGAGCGGCGGAGGCAAGGGCGCCTCCAAAGGTTCCGGCGGCGGTTTCGCTTCCTACCGTCAAGCGGCCCGCTCGTCGTCGCAAGAGGCCTACAGAGGACGAGGCAAGTCTAGCGGACCCCGCCGTCGTCGCCAAGGAGGTCAAGGCGGCAAGGCCGCGCCCAAGCAGGATTGAACCGGCCGTGGGGTCGGGCCCCCACCGAAGCACCCCGGTGGGAGGCCGGCTGGCGGGCTTCGTCAGCGTGTGGGAGTCCATCTCCACCGACCGTTGGGTGCTGGACGCCCTGGCCCGGGGCCACGCGCTCGAGTTTCAAAGAAGGTGCCCGCGCGTCCCCCCCGTGGCCAGGAAAGAACTTCACGTCCCTCAACTTCTCCTGGAGGTAAAGGCGATGCTCAGAAAGGGCGCCATCGAACTCGTCCCAAAGAGGCTTCGGGGCTCCGGAGTCTACTCGAGATACTTCCTCGTGAAGAAGAAGACGGGAGGATGGCGCCCCATCCTGGACCTGCGACGTCTGAACAAGTTCATCAAGGCGCAGAAGTTCCGGATGGACACCCTCCAGCACGTCCTGGGTCATCTGGAGGAAGGAGACTTCCTATCGTCGTTGGATTTGGAGGATGCCTACTTCCACATTCCCATCCTAAAGGGGCACCGCAAATTCCTCAGATTCGTGGTCCAAGGGCGTCATTACCAGTTCAAAGCCCTTCCCTTCGGACTACGGTCGGCACCCAGGGTATTCACCAAGTGCCTCGCACCGGTGGCGGCGCAGCTGCGCCGCGAGGGGATTCACGTCTACCCCTACCTGGACGACTGGCTCATCCGCGCCAAGACGAGGGAGCTCGCCGTGGTCCACACGGCAAGGACCGTCCAACTCCTCACGGACCTGGGATTCTCCGTGAACTACGCCAAATCCCACCTGGTGCCCGCGCAAGTCGCACTGTTTCTGGGAGCCAGGCTCGACACAGTGTCCCTTCTGGCCTCCCCGTCGGAGGAGAGGACCAGGACCATCTTGGGCAAGGTGCAACGGATGTTGGTGGCCGACGCGGCCAAAGTGAGGTCCATCAAGTCCCTCCTCGGGATGATGTCTTCCTGCATCTACCTCATTCCCATGTGCAGGCTCCGGATGCGCCCGTTGCAAGAATTCCTGGATGCGCGCTGGATCCAGACGACGGGCAGCTTCGAGGAAAGGATCAAGCTCGACGAGAGTTTCCGACGAGCGATACGGTGGTGGGGCACCCGCGCGCATTTGACGGCGGGCATGGACTTCCAGACCCCAGCCCACCAGGAGACCGTGACCACGGATGCCTCCCTGGAAGGGTGGGGAGCGCACACCGAAAATCTGCACGCAAGGGGACTCTGGCTCCCGACGGAGAAGTCCCTGCATATCAACGTCCTGGAGCTCCGTGCAGTGTTTTGGGCCCTCAGGTCCTTCCTTCCGTCCCTCAAGGGCAAGGTGGTGAGGATCTTCACCGACAACACCACCTCCATGTTTTACATCAGGAAACAGGGCGGAACCAGGTCCCCAGCGCTGTCCAAGGAGGCGCAGGACCTGTGGCATTGGGCCGTTGCCCAAGGGATTTTTCTGGTGCCGTTTCATCTGGCAGGGATAAAAAACACCATCGCCGACTCACTCAGCAGGGAGCTGCGCTCGTGCCACGAGTGGGAACTACGGCAGGATCTGGTGGATCGCCTCTTCCGACGGTGGGGCACACCCCAGATCGACCTGTTCGCGACGGCGACGAACACCAAGTGCCGGAGGTTCGCCAGCAGGTTTCCCCAGACGAGGAGCATGGGCGATGCTTTCTCGTTCCCCTGGGAGGGCCTGTTCCTCTACGCGTTCCCTCCCTTGCCTCTGCTAATCCGGCTCGTCAACCAGCTCAAGAGGTCACGGTGCAGGATGATCCTCGTCGCACCTGCGTGGCCGAGGCAGATATGGTTCCCGGACCTTCTGGACTTGTCAGCGTCCCCGCCGATCAAGCTGCCGGCGGACGCGGATCTACTCTCCAGGGAAGGAGGCGCCATCCTCCACCACGACCCGAAGTCGCTGAACTTGCAGGCCTGGCTCCTGCAGCGCTAGAGTTTGGAGGATACGACATACCGGCCGATTGCAGAGAGGTTCTTGCAAAGGCCAGGGCGTCCTCGACTCTTAAATGCTACGGACACAAATGGAAGAGGTTCTCTGTCTGGTGCCACGCACAGAAGATTAACCCTCTACGGATTACGGCCCCCCAAGTACTGCCGTACCTGCTGACGCTGGCCAAAGCTGGTCTGGCACACGCGTCCATCAAGATTCATCTTGCTGCGATCTCCCGATACACCAGAACCACGGGGCGGACGTCCTTGTGGTCTCATCGTCTGGTGAAAGAGTTCATGAAGGGACTGTTCAGATCGTTCCCGCCGGTGAAGGCTCCGGCCCCGGCGTGGGAGCTCAACGTGGTGCTGACCAAGCTCATGGGACCTCCGTTCGAGCCTCTGCACTCGGCCCCGTTGAAGTTTCTATCGTGGAAAACAGCTTTTCTTGTGGCCATCACCTCCGCACGACGAGTGGGAGAGATCCAGGCCCTTTCCTGCAAGGCCCCGTACTTGACTTTCCACGACACGAGGGTAGTGCTCAGGACGCACCCCTCCTTCATGCCCAAGGTACCGTCGGACTTCCATCTCAACGAACCCTTGGTGTTACCTGTGTTCTTCCCGTCGCCTTCGTCGCCGGCTGAGAGGACTTTGCACTCGCTGGATGTGGCTAGAGCGCTGAAGTTCTACGTGGACCGCACGAAGTGTTTTCGGAAGACGTCACAACTCTTTGTGAACTTTGGACCTGTCAATCAGGGGAAGGCTCTCTCGAAGGCTTCCATTTCCAGATGGCTCTCCGGCTGTATCATGTACTGTCACCGGTTGGCAAACCGACCGCTGCCTGGCCGTCCGAGAGCCCATTCCACCAGAGCGATCGCAGCTACCACGGCGTTCCTATCTGGTGTGCCCCTGCTGGACATATGCAGGGCTGCTACGTGGAGGTCGACGCACACCTTCACGAAATTCTACTGCGTCGACCGGGATTCCAGGGAGGAGTCCAGGGTCGGCCAAGCAGTGCTGCGCAACCTGTTCGCCTGAGGTGAGCCTGGTGAGGAGGTAAGATGCTTAATGTTGAGTTTGATGTGATGCCTAATGTTGAGCCTTTGCCACCTCCCGTGGTTGTGCATGTGTGTACTGCTATGTATTCTTTATTCATGAGCATGTGAATCCATGCCAGACCCCATGCTGGAGAAGGAACAAGTTACTTACCTGTAACTGTTGTTCTCCAGCATGGGTCTGGCATGGATTCACATGCGAACCCTCCCGCCTACCCCTCTGCGGCTCTTCACTTGGTCATACTGCCACTTCACGTGCTTCCAAATCTGAAGATGGCTGCCAGAGGCGGTGCTTAGGTAGAGGGCAGTCATTGGCTGTGGTCAGTATGACGCAGAGACCAGTGATTGGTTATTACTACGAAAGACAGATCAGAAACGAAACTGATACTGGTTTTTTTCTTTACCGAGGATTCCCAGCCTGACGACGGGGAATATTCATGAGCATGTGAATCCATGCCAGACCCATGCTGGAGAACAACAGTTACAGGTAAGTAACTTGTTCCTTATGTCTAAAATTGACTATTGTAGTGCCCTCTACTTAGGAACCAGCCAAGGGAATCTGAATAAACTACAAATCACCCAGAACAACGCTATCAAAGCAGCCCTAAACATCCCTTGAAACCACCACATCTCTGAATCCAGAACTAACCTACAGTGGCTACCTGTCACGCAGAGAATCTCACTGAAAACACTTGCCCTCACGCACAAATGCCTGGCTAACAAGGCCCCCCCTTACCTCCGCAGTCGGCTGTCCCACCATTCTTCCACCCGCCCTCAAAGAACCGCCCAGACCCATTGTATATCGATCCCTAGGTTCGAACTCCAAAAAGCGGGGGGCACGAGATTCCCTGTTCTAGCCTCCAAGTTGTGGTATGCCCTCTCCGTCACCATCAGATCTGAGGACTCATTTAACACCTTCAAGTCCAAAACGAAATCATAGCTCTTCAACCAGAACTTAGACATGCTCTGCACACCATAGCCTTAAAAGCACCGGCCCATTAATCCTGCCTGTTGTACATTCTTGTCTTTGTCTCATGTCAACACTTGCTTTGTAAATTTGTATATAGTTATGCTCGCTTATTATCCTTGTATATAAGTATATGTCTATATGCTCTGTATGTAACCTTGCTCAAGTTGCGCCCTGATGCCTCCGGGCCTGATGGTGCGCGTTACAAATAAAACAAATACAAATACCTTGCCACCCTGGAGATACATTCAGTTGTAATCGCCCATACAGTATGGAGGAATGGGGACGGGACGTAGGAGTAATTAGTAGTTACTCACTGTAGTGACTAACATACTCCTAGTCCATAGTCCTCTTTCCTCCATACGTCCCTCCATCCTCCCCCTTAATAAAAATGGTGTCATTAGGCAATGGTAATATTGTCGACACGTCAAAGGGAACTGAGGAGTGGCGCCAATGGGCGGAGTCAGGTGAGTGCATGCTGCCAGGGCCGCGCCCCCAACTGGCTCTAAATTTAAAGGGGAAGATTTTTTTCTGGTGAAAATGGTTGTCTACCTTCCCTAGCGCAAGACGCCCATACAGTATGGAGGAAAGGAGACTATGGGCTAGGAGTACATTAGTCACTATGGTGAGTAACTTATAATTATTAGCTCTTGCTCTTCATCAAAGGCAGCCCCTTCATTTCGTCCTTTGCTCTATTCTTCTTCCATCTCATACTTTTGCACACCTGCGTCCCTTACCACAACCTCCTTTGAAACTTTGCACTCCTCATTGCACCCTGGTGCCTATAAATGCAAAGGACAGCAGTAAACGCCAACACTGTTGGCGTTGCCAATGTTTGATTTCTTTTGGACGTATGTCAAAGCTTTTCGAATGCATCATCACTTATGAGGTTCTCTTGATTGAATTTTGATGCACTGTAACGGGGTTTGCTTTTGTTTCTTTTGCAGTATGTGTGGGATAGAATGCTAGGAGGCTTCAAACACAAGAATTTCCGAACGAGGGAAGGCGTGTGCCTCTGCCTTATTTCAACGCTCAGTGTGTAAGTGCCAGTCTGTCCCAGCAGACCGAATGCCCCTTGCTAGTTCACGATTATGCACAAACTAAAGAGCCAGACTTTAACACGTGTTTCTTTGTTTTGCAGGCATGGCGCCAATTGTTTAACGCTAAGCAAGATTGTGCCACATATATGCAATCTACTCGGAGATCCCAATTCCCAGGTGAGAGTTTTTCATGCGGATACACTGTCTGCGCTCCTAAAGATGTGCAAAGGTTTTTTTTGCAAAAAAAGTAACATTTGCTGCGAGTGGGAAAGCAGTAAACCGTTACTCTGGCATGTTGCCAAATCAGTGGTGTAATTTGTTAGTCGTCAGACTTTATCTTGCTTATGGCCAAGCTAAACACCCAATGTTAGGACGCTGCCCCTGTCATGGCACAGGGCTCCTTGTTTTAGAGCACCAGAAATGTGAATTTGTTTTTCTGGTTGAAGACGCATCAAATCATGTTTGACCAAAACATTGACAATGGTGAATCTTTTTTGAAACTTAAATCTTATTAACTCTCATGGTCAACCCTATGGTAATGGTATACGCACTTTCGGAAGACACCACACTTCTGCCAGAATTCTGATTTCATCAGTGTAAAAACCTTGGAACATTTCCTTAATCTCATAAATTCAAGGTAGAGTATTTATTTCACTAATGAATTGGGTGTGCAGGGTTTTAAATCGAAGGATATCTGGTGGCACTTGTGTAATATGCAGTTCACTGGTGCAGCTAACTATGCCACGAGAGACATCAGGGGCGTTGCTAGGGGGGGCTAAGCGGGCTATAGCCCCTTATCTTTTGGTTGTAGCCCCGGATAGAATCTCAGGAGCTACAGCCAAAAGACTAGCTAGCCCCCAGTCCCAACAGTTCTGACATCAGCTTAGCCACGGGTCTTTTCCAGACCCTATCAACTCCCCTGAGAGACATCATGCTTAGGTGTCTCCTTAAAATGTTCCTTTATAACGTTTTGTTAAATTGTATTTGTAGGGTATGTGAACACGCCCTTTTTTCACTACACAGCGCCCACACTACTTTGAATACTTGGACAGGAGAGTGAGGCTTCCTCATGATGGTGAAAGTCTGTGGCTATGGGATCTAGTTGGTTTTGAGGCTCCTGTGGTAGGAGGGAAGCGGGCAGCGTTGGTATTGCTTTATTTTTGTGACTGTGACAGTGGGCTAAGCATCCCAGAGCAGTGCCCTTGCACTACCTGTCTGTGCATGCCATTCATGCCCCCATTAAACAAGATATGGATCAGTAAACCTTTCTCTGACTTGACTCATTAGTAAAATGGAGCAGGATCTCCTGATCGAGTTCGGGCTAATTTTAGCTTTTTTCTTGTGTGCGCAATAATGAATTTCTCGATTTATAACGTGGCGCATTCTGATCTTGGGTTTTCATGACTTACCGACGCAGTACATTACCTTGTGGGTATGTAGGGGACGGTTTTTGGTATGCTGTTCTCCCCTTCATGCCCTGTTTGCGAAAGGGAGAAGAGCACTCTTTTCTAGCTCCCCGCACTGCTCCTCCCATCTGCTCCTTGAAAGGAGGGGACTCCCCCTTCAACTCCACCCGCCCTCCCCATTCTTCACAATGCATCCAGCACCTGTGATCCCTGCAAAGGCTACCTTCCAGACAGTGCTCCAGATAAGATTTGGAAGTGTGATTATTGAACCTGCTATTTTTTTTTAAGTTGGAGTACAATTATTTTTTAGGGAGTAAAAATGAATGTCCATTCCCTAATGGGAGTATTTTATAAGCGAGTGAAACATGTTTTTGTAATTATTTCTTTGCACGTAGTTTTTCATGCACATTAAGATGCACGTTTACTTTTTCCATCAGGCAGTAATAATAGTTTATTCCTGTGGTACTACGTGCACTACCAGTCCAAACATATCCATGGAGCTTTGTTGGTGAATGTAGGGGCACATGGTTCCAAGCGTCTCTTTCCTATTTTTTGTTGGGAGTATTTTTGCTATTTTTGCTCTACATTTTTTTGGGGGGGGGGTGAAGGGGAGGGGTGTGTTTCCATATTTGTAGGTAGTAAAAGTGGGCGATACACCCCTTATCTGTAGGGCTGCCTACACCCCTTATTCCGGCCCCCATGGTGGTGTGTGTTTCTTTCCTGCATTGCAATTGATTTGCAGGAAAGACAGGTCACCGAACTTGGTGCTTTTTTATTTCTCTTCGAAAGTTCAGCAAATTACATGGGCGTTCCCACTTAAAATTCACATACTTGTTGCATCTAAGATCCATGTCAAAACGTTTGCTTGCGACCACTTTGGCAATAGGCTTTCTACTGCCCATCTGCCAGCATAGTGGCTGACCAGTGTTTTTTGTCGGTATTACAGAAACTGTGCTGGAGAAGTGCAGATTTTGTGGCACTTCAAAAACACATTGAAACATTACATATCTGCCTGTGGTGGAGGCAGCCTTTGGCGTCAGAAAAGCCTAGGGGTCACGGCGGTTTGTGGTTGGACAGTTCCAAATGATACATAGTCACTCATAGCTGGTAACTATTTCTGGGGGGTGGTCTAAATATTTACCCAAATTAGTGTGAATGAGTGTAGCAAGGGAGCCCAAAATTATGGGAGGGGTTTGTGGGAGGTGTGGGGTTCCCCCCCCCATCAGAATTTTTAGAATGTGTTGAAATGGTGCATTTTATAGCAGGATGTTTGAGATAAATTAAAAAGCCACACAACTTGCTTCTCTAGGGTAACATAACAAAATACACTAATAGCATCTCACCAAAAGTAAACTGGAGCATTTTACAACATTGCGACGTGGATCAGGTTAACATAGGCAAGCGTGAGTGGACACCACGAGGATTCTCTCTGACATATACTTCTACTAGACTGATTCTGTGGTCATGTAGCCAAACAATGCCCCCTTTGCAGTGGGAGATAGTCAAGGTTAATTACTGTCATGACTGCTTTAGTCAGAAAAGTGGAAGGACCTCTCATGTACATGTGGTGTCTAGTTCATCTATTTCCAAAAATTGACAATGTCCAAAATGTATGTCTCATAGTAATAGTGCAAAAAACAATTCATGATGATTATTATATTTTTTTTTAAATGTATTGGATATTTGTAAGGAGCCTATACAACAAATGGTGTTTCAAAGTGCCACAAGACAAAAAAAGGGGGCGGACAAGGGTAACAATTGCAGTCTTACTAGGCCTTGTGACATTTGGATCGTGCAAGTGGAGTAACAAGAAGTGCGAGGGAGAGGGGGAGGGAATGCTGGTCTGCATGAAATGCAAAGATACTAGGGCGGGAAGGGAAGTGCAGGGTAAAGAGGAGTGCAAGTAAAGGAGTTGAGGAGGGGCGAGGGCCACAGGAGCTAGGTGAGTGCAACAGGGAGGCCAGGAGGGCAAGTGCCAGGGATTGCATGGGATGCAGGGCGTGAGAGTCCACATGCTAAGTGCGAGGAGGGGGGTGTACTGGGTTGGAGGGGGAGGGCTGGTGCCCTGTAGAACTCAGAGGTAGCCAGTCACTGTGGCAGACAGGTGTTAGCAGGGAAGAGGGAAGGAGGAAGAGAAAAGGGGGGGGGGGGGGGAGTTCTTGAGCTTCCCGAACTTGAGATCCGACTGAAGCCTGAGTGGCAGGGAGACCATGCCAGAGGGAGGCTCCTGTATGATATATGCTATGATGTGGCATTTATAACGCACCTGTACATAACTGTTTCTATGCACGAGGAGAGGTATTTACCCCCCACTCCCTGCTTAGAGAAGCGTCTGATCTGTAGAGGGTTGGAGCTAGATTACCAAAGGGCTCTAGCAGAGAGTCATTTAGGCAGCGAGAGTTGGATGTAGCAGGGTCCCAGGCCCCAGAAAGCCTTGTGGATGATGCAGAGGTTCTTGAACTTGATCCTAGCAGCAACTAGGAGCTAGTTGAGAGAGTTTAGGGCTGGAGAGATGCGGTCCCTGGGCTTGTGGCCAAGGATACGTTTTGCAGTCCTATTCTGGATTAGTTGAAGGGGCGAAGGGAGGATAAAGGAAGATTGAGGCAGAGGCTATTGCCGAAGTCCAGCCTAGAGTGGACAAGAGCTATGGAGACATTGAGTTTCAGGGGAAAGGGAGAATGCCTCTGAGGAGGTGCAGCTGATAGTGGGTTGGGATAGTGATAGTGTGGAGTAAAGGATGACACCAAGGTTTTTTGCCTCACAAGAGGGTTAGGGAACCCATAGAGGGTGGCCAGAGAGTACGAGGGAGGGAGGGAGGGAAGGAAGGAAGGAAGGAAGGAAGGAGCTGGGTTCCCAATGAGAAATGTGCAAAAGGATCCCATTTTTTTAATTATTTTTTTTGGTTGCAAGTAACATTTACAAAATTTTATAGAATAATTTGTTACAATTCAAATATCAAAGACAGTAAAAAACACTTAGGTTAAAACCACACAAATATTCATAGAACAGATAAGAAAATTATTTCTCACCAAGAACGTTTAGGATAATCAATACTGACTACACTTGGATAATTAATACTGACTACAATTAAACTTAAGAAACATACAAAGTCCTGCATAGACCTACAAATTTATACAGAAAAGAAGCTAAACACAATAATACAATAAAAAGAACCAAATAATCCACTTGCAGTAAACAAATAGAACATACTCAATACCACGAACATAATAAAAATATCAGCTTCAACTTTGCATCCCAGACTTATGCTCACATAATTTGCACGTATCTGTCAGGAACCGAACAACCGCAATCTGAAGCGGAACCCTTCTGTCATGAAGCATTTCCCACCAAAGTTTATCTAGGTTAACCCTTTCTGGATTTATTACAAATTCGCTAAAACATTTAATATGCTCGAATCTCAGTGCAATGCAATCAATCGGGAGATGTCGCAATGTTTCAACACAATCAGTTTGTTTGCAAAACCTACAGTCAGACGTTGCTGAGCACATTTTTCCCCTCTGGTCAATTTCCCCAGTTTTAAAGCACATAAAGTCCTGGCGCTTATCCGAGAATTGCATTAAATATGGCTCTAGGATCCCCTCGCCCCACTTCTTTTATGTGACACTAGCTCCTAGCATAGCTTTGTTTCCAGCACACTCAAACAGTACTGTTCTGATCCGCATATTCAATGAGTTTCTTTACTCTCCCCGGATTCAATATTAGTAGCTTGATAGAAACCCTGAATTTCTCAAATATCCAAACATTCTGCCTTTTAACCTGCACAAATATCCTGATACGGTAGACCCATTACGCAAACCCCTTCCTAGGATTGCGTACAGAGTGAGGTTTGCTCTTGTCAACAATTTCCTGAAAAGGGAGATCTACACCATTCAACCACACTCCATTGATTGAGTTCCCAACTAGTAATGTATGGCCGCCAATGGTACTGATTTAGGGAGTCAGCATAATACAGACCTCCAAATAAGAGCTTCGTATTCGTATAGCTCTACTTTTGCCCACAGAGGGAAGAGTTCCAGGCCATAATGTATGTGCGGGGATAACCTTGCACTTATAAAAACCAAAGTGTTGGAGATGAGGAGAATTTGCCATATTTTTGATCTATCTTTCAACTGGGCAATTTGGGGGCCGACTTTACCCTCTAAATATTCTCTATAGTGCAGGTTTTTTTTGCAACCCTGAGGATGAGGAAACCCAAATAGCGCATTGAAGACCTATTAGCCAGCTTTTCGTGGTTTAAAAACCATGAATACCCCATAGCACTAGTCTGTGCACTAACCCTCATAATTACGGTCTTCTTTGCATTAATTTTAAGGGAGTTAAGTAGCGTGTATTCGCTGAAGGCGACCAGCAGACGTTGAAAACCTCTAGGGGTATGGTCAAATAACATGAAGTCGTCAGCACATGCTGTCCAGCTCACCTTAACTCCCTCAACAGGTGACGCAAAAGCTGCCTTCCAAAACTTTACTGGCATCTGTCACATATAAATTAAATTAAGTAGGTGTGAAAATACATCCCTGACGGAGACCTTTAGCAGCGATAATAGCCTGTGACAAGGAGCCTTCATTATTGAGATGAAAGTGAAGCATAGTGCCCTCATGCAGGTGGAGAGAAGTTCTGAGGGGGCATCCCTGCATTTGCTAGTTTCAACCAAAGAGTATTTCTATGAACAAGATTGAATGCTAGTGAGAGATCCATGGATGCCACATAGATAGGTAAACTATTTCCCTTCCATGCCTTATCTTGCATGATCATCAATAGCAAACCCCCAACATCGTTCCCTACGTTTTTCCTGAACCCAAACTGAAACATTGACAAGAAATGTTGTTTTTCTTACCACTCCTGCACATGCTTCAGCACTAGTCCTGCAAAAATGGTAGCATCAGCATGCAGGATTGCTGGAGGTCTATAGTTGGAGCATGACCGATCGCCTTTTTTTTTATAGATAGGCACGATGTAGGAAGTGTGCCATGATACCGGTGTACACCTAGGTGAGAGGGTATCTTTGAAAAGAATATAGAGTATTTTGGGACATAAATCATTATTTCCCTTCAAAATAACATTGCAGAGCCCGTTGGGGCCAGCTGCTCTGGAGGATGATGCCATGACAATCGGGGATTTAATCTCAGCTTGAGAGATATCAAGGTTCCATGTAAGATCTTTCAGACAATCCGAGTGATTAGTGCCCGCCCATACCTCCTCTGAGATTGCAATAGTTGGCACCGAAATTTAGGAGAATTGCATCAAATTAAGCATGACCCAAAATTGTCTCAAGGTAGCATCCTTCAGAGCGTTTGGCATACTTTCGCCGTCTGCCTGATGCATGGGGGCCCAGTGGCTCCTCAACCAATGTTTCCATTTATTTTTTACACTGCTCACCATTTCGATTTTATTTATTTTATTTTTTGGCCATGAGGGTCATTTTTAAGATGTACCTCACTTCCCTATGACTGCTCTTTTTTCTAGTTGGAACCGCAGTGTCAAAAATGTCGGTTTACTTCGTATTACTTACATGAGTCCGTACAGGTTTAACTGCCTTCTTTATTAAGGAATCCACATACTGGGCAAAATCATCATGTATATTGTAGAGTAGTTTGGTTTCTAGTTTTGATGTATTGAAAATTGCATTCAGTTTTTTAACATTGTCCTTATGCCATGTAAATTTGGTTTTGGCCTTATTAAGGTTTAGAGGGAGAATATATGTATCCCTATTTACCTGCCGCAGATCCCAAATAAAGATCACCTCAAGCCTCTTATGGTCACTACATGCAATAGGTTTCTGGGAGAAAGACCGAACCATGTCAATCAGTGGTTTTGACATAAAAATGTAATCCATGGTTGAGGAAAAGGTGCCATTTGTCCATGTGGTAAGGTCAGCCAGATCATTCAGCAGGTCACACAGAAGAGGCCCAGTTTGTAAAAAGATTTTGCTACAATTGTCCTTGCAGTTTTTTTCCTGGGGCACACCCAGGGTCTCCCCTCTGATATTTTTCGAGTTGGCAGTAAAGGCTGTTAATATTCCTAAGTACTCTCCTGCCACAATGCGTTTGCCGCCTTCCCTAATAATTTCCACATTAAGGTCTCCTGCTTCTATAACCTGTATACCAGGGCAATTTACATGTCATTCTTCAATGAATAAATTCAAGGCCTTAAGGGTTTCCTGAAGATTAAATTCAGGATTCCAGTAGATATTCAGCACAAGAATAAAAAGTGAGCGGGAACCCATTGTTCGCTCAAGCATTACCGCTATGCAGCATTTCGTCACTTAGGTTGATATCATTCCCGATAGCCAGTAAAAGGCCCCCAGACGGTCTCCCTCTCAGAACTTTTATAGCTAATTCGAAGTGAACAGTATAGCCATTCAGAACATAAGGGGTTGTAAGCCAAGTTTCCTGAATGCAAATAATTGCGTATTTCGCAAAACAAGAGCATAGTTCAATAGAATTCTTAAGAAACCAAGACCCTCGAATTCCAGGATGACAATGAGAACCTTCCAATCTGGTTAAAGATTCGGTTTCAGTCCCTATAATTGGGATATAGATTCTCGAAGACTCAAGGCCAGCCACGTCCAGTTAGTCGGGAGTCTCCCCTAACTCCTGATCCAAACCGCTCCTGTTTTGTAGACAATCAGGTGGCCCTCTTATAGGTCTTTCCAGTTGTCTCAGCATAAGGATTCAGACAACCTGGGCTAAAGTTTATGATTTCATACCCCAGTTTATTGAAACGGTTAACTTTTTGCAATACTGCATCATACACTGTACGTGAGTGAAATATAATGCGCATGTGATCCGGGTGGATGAAGTCCACCAGTTTTATTTCCCCAGATGAAATGAGTCTCAAGGTTGAAATTTCATTTAATAAAGTCAGGATCCTCCACCAATTTAACAAATCTGGGCCTACATAGTGAAACATGTAGTATAGAATTACGCCAGGATCATCCGGGAAATGGGACTGTCTCCAGGTTATAGCAATAAGTTCATTATGTATAGATTTATAAGTTCTTCCACCACCCCCCCCTTTTTTTTTTTTTTTTTTTTTTTTTTTTTTTTTAAAGAAATGTCGGATTTCCAATTCCTAAGGATGATTTTTTTTTCTCATCATGGCTCCCCTAAATAACCACTTCTTTTGACTTTGAGTATATCTAAGGTAGCATCATTTCCCAATATTAATGTCTCAAAATCAAGACCTATCGGTTCATCCAAGACCTTTTCCATCACCACACCAATCTCATTCCAAAATTCACGCACCTTCCTACAATCCCACATCAAAAAAGAGGACTGGTTGAAAGAAATGCTTGATCTGGCGGATGTGGAAAAATGTATATATAGGAAACAAGGCAAGAATGGGTTGTTTATGAAAATTTGGGGCAAATTTCTGACATTGTATTGAATCTGATAATTTCATATTATATGATGTGTACCTGGCATCTGTAAGGGGGGGAGAGGGTATTTATGTCTTTGTAATTATTTATATAGTTTTTGCTACAAATTTCTTTATTTCATGTTTTGTTGTTCTAAGTAAAATGAAAATAAAACATGAAAAAAAAAAATTCTTCCACCCCCCCTCACAGCTGAACCTCTGGCTGCTTGTCGGTCACATCACTATCGGGACGACTCCCTCCCACCCCTGCTCCCCTCCTGGGCTTTCTCTGGAATATTGGATTCTCGAGTCCGACCCAAGGGAGGCAAGAGGGTATCCTCCAGAGGCCCCCAGTGGGTACCTTCCAGGGCAATCTCAGAGCAGTCCTGCACTTGTTGGATGGGATCCCTAATATTGTGGGCGTGGTATGCGGGCTTCATAACTTTAAGGTCCTATGCCCCACTTTTGTTGTTGGAGGTCCACTATCGGCATAATGATTCAAGGGGAGGGGGCAAACAGAGGTATTTGGAGCAGGTTTACCAGTGTTTTAACAGAGGTTCCAGCTCCTGACGGCCAAGTGGGTAATCCCTATCCGGCAGTGTTCGCTTCCCAATAGCTCCCAGGCCCACTTTCCCCTGAGCAACAGTTTCACTGGCCTTCGGCAGCTTACTTAACAGATATCACAGCCTCAGCAGCACTCGCAATGTTAACTGATTGGACAAAATGTCATTCCTCGCAGGTGGGAGATCCACACCAACAAGGACCCCCTTATTGCCACTCGAAATTGAGGGGCAAGAGTTATCGGAAATCTTCGCTCTCTTCATTTTTTTGCTTTTTTGTGTAGATGATTCACTCCTGTGCCCCTCTTGATGCCTGGGGAATCCACCTCCTAGATCTTGGTTCCCATTCAATTTTTTTATTTATTTTTTTTCTGCTCCCTTGTGTTTCATGGCCTCACTTAGAGAATTAGATGCCAAAACAAAACATTTTGGGGCACAATATCACTAAGAGTAAGTAATTGTCTGCCCCTTCAGATTCGACCACCACCTCCTGGGCCTGAGAAACGGACACCCCTTCCATTATCCTGTTTCTCCAAGAACTACGGGAGGGCCTCTTTGCCCCTTTCTCAATAAGGAGTTTAGGCTCATTTTTATTCTTAAATTTTTTAGGTAGAGCGCGAGTCAGTAAAGAAAGCTCTTCAGCGCTTGGGTGAATCCCTTTGTTCTCTGGTCCTGAGTCCACTAACCCAACCTCTACTCTATCAAGTGGGATAAGTGTTATTTGGGTCGGGGGAATACTTTCTGCATTATCCTTAGGGGGTGAAATCAGGTTCCCCCCAAGGTTGTCCTCTTGGGCACAGTCCTCGGCCTTTGATGTGGATAAATGCGGACACATGCATGAGCGAAACCCTCCCTCATTCTGGAGTTGCAACATGACATTCAGGATTGCTCTCAGGCACTTAGTGTGCTCCACTACCTCAATCGGAATCGGCTAGTTAGTCCCACCGCCCCAACCCCCCCACCCCTACCTACCACCCCCACCTCTAACAGGGGCTGGACAGACGTAACCAGACCCTTCACCCCCCCCCCCCCCCAATCTGTCCCTCCGGGTACTGAGAGAGGTGAACCTCCCCTGCCAGAAAAATGGGCTCGGTGTCCAAGAAGGACGCGTCCAGCATGGTTTCCACTAGCACATAAGCAGTTGCATGACCAAACTCTGGGATTGGCTGCATCCCAAAAGAAGTGCGGAGGACCCACCTCAGCATAGGAAGATCCATGATAGGGGGGCAGGGGCTTCACCAAAGATCGCCTCATGGTGTTCTTAACCGGGGTGAACACCAACAGGGCGTATAAAATGTCGTTGTACATCCCTGCTCCAATAGATTTCCTCATTCTTGAGCGGAGGTTAGGCTTCGTTAGAAACAATACAAATACTCTACACTGCACAGCCTCAAATCCCCTCTGCTAGCTTTCAATGAGGAGTCTAACGAAGAACAGCGTTACCAGAGCTTCCGCCCGCTAGCCGGCTAACTGGCCAAGAGGCACTCGCAGGGCACTCCGGCTGGCGCACTGCCCTATCACGTGTGGAAGCTCAGGTGGGCGTGGCTTAGTGCTGCAGCAATACACACTGTGATCTAAAAAGAATGTAGATGAAAAGACATCAATAACTGTCCACTTACGGTAGTATCACTACAGAGTATAATGTTGAACAAATCCACGTACTAAATATAGAACAGGTCTGTAAAGCAGATGAGAAGTCCAACAGAAATCCACAGGCGTTCGAGCAGCGTGCCAGGCCAACAGGCACTCACAGGGCAAAGGGATCCAGTGCATTTCGGACTGCGAGTCCATCTTCAGGGGCCGAATTCTGAATAAAGGATATGCAAAAGAAAATGATCATGAAAATGATATGAGACCAACAAGACTGTATTGTTTAAAAATCAATTAACCAGTGTAAATCTGAAAGCCAAACATCAGTAAGATACCCTACCTGCCTGTACACAATGAGAAATTCTTCCTCATTGCTGTCAAAAATATGTAAGTTGCTTCAGTGAAAATTAATACTGCAATAATGCCACTAAATGGCATACTTCAACTTCTTGGTACTTGTATAGACTTTTTCCTACAGCCACTCTTTCAACAGACCGGTACATATAGAAAGGACACCACACACTTTCTTAACATTTTGTCTTCCCTACATCCCAACCCTACGGACATTGTGGTCACTATCTGAAGGAAAATTCTGTATACATCAATTCCGCACAATTTGGGTCAAGAACCAGTTGAATTGCTACTTTTACAAACCGAGAATCTGAAAGCATCCACAGAGTTTTTCATGGCACTGTTGGAGTTCTTTTCCCTTAACTCTTTCTCCAGGTACAAAGAACAATATTCCCTACAGGTATTGGGTACTTTGATGGGGGCCATGATTGCCCCTCCCTATGCAAACATGTTCATGTGCAAGTTTGAAAAAGAACCTACCATTGACTACCCTGTCTGGCACAAGTGCATCAGGTACTGGGGCAGATACATCGACAATGTTTTTCGAATAGGGCAGAGCATGCGAAGACTTTCTATTATTTATCAAATACTTCAGCAAGATCGATACCCGCATACAGTTTACCCCAGTTACGCACAGCTTCAGTACACTTTCTTGAGGTTAGTGTAATTTTAGGTTCCAGTTGTCTCGATGCAACTTTTGCAAACCCATTGATCACAATAATTTACCACAGACTGTTTCAATCCACCAAGTATAATTAAGGCTTCCGTACAGCCAGTTTCTACGAGTCAAAAGGGTAGTACAAGATGACCAGGGATGTGATAGACTTATGAAAGAAATGGCCTAGAAATTCTTTGCTAGAGAGTATACAGAACCTGAAATACAGTTAGCTCAAGGCACGGCTAACTCACAATCTAGATACACTACTTAACAAAGAGAAGACCACCTCCTCACTGCCCCTTGTGTATGTACCTAAATACTCGCCACAGAGTTATAGAATTAAGGAGGTCTGAAAAACTTGCATTTATTATCCCAAGGTGCAACTTTAGGTCATCTATATTAAGAGCCTCCAGTATTTGCTTACACAGGAAGTAGGAATTTAAAAGAAATGCTAGTTTGGAGCGATACCAGACATGAAAGTATGGCCCCGAAACTAACTGGAGGGTACCCATGTCTTCAATGCACGAACTGCAGCTTTTCAATAAAGGACCACTTGCTATATACCGTCCAAACTCTGGCAAACAAATCTTTGAGACACCATGCAACCTGTGACCAGTCGCAAGACATTTATTTGGAGCAAGGACATCTGGTTTCACAAATGGAGTTCCAAATATCCGAACTCCAGAACACAGACATGTGGTTGAGACCTAACGAGAGTACTCCTTCAAAGAGACTCCTTATCGATCGACCACCTGTACTCCCGATTTCCAGGGGGTTTAAATGAAGAGTGCAATTTTCATTGTTTCATATACGCACGCTTGGGACATTGCTATCGATGTTAAACTTTACATGCATTCATTACTTCATTTGACTACCTACTACACCAGTACAGTGAGCATACTATGAAATTTGATGTGGGTATAATTCCTTAACGTAGACATTTTCCCATCCGTATGTTCTCTTACAGTTTATCCAATTTTGAACATCTTTTCCATCTCTATTCTTTTTATTCGTTCATGTTTTCATCTTTGATTTCTGGCGGCAGGTTGTCACCCTACATATCATTCACTACATATCAGCTCACGTTGAGTGCATCAATATGGTCAATCCACCTTTCACTTACTCGCTAAATATTCTTTGCACGTTCTTTCATGCACACTGCCATTGTTTTTTCAACGTATTCTTCTACATTGAAACCCGTGCCTTTTTTTTTTTTTTTTTTTTTTTTTTTTTGCAGCTGCATTTAGTCTGCATGTTTTATGCAACGTTTTCTCCATCCAGTGGTCATTATGATCCATGTGACGTCACCCAGGTGGTGACGTCATCGCCCAACACTGCTATCCACCAATTAAATTCATTTAAGACATACACCATAGTGTTGTCAGCCACCTACACGGAACAGCTGACAGGAAGCCACCCACAAGCGTATTTCTCTCCTAAATAGGAAATGTTGCACATCACATCATAAATATGTACTCCAATTACCCACATACACTTTTTTACTGTCCCATTTTCCTTTTTTTCTTGTACGTCAGTGTCAGCTGACATCACAGGGAACTGTAGTAAGGTATACATGAATAGGGGGAGCTACCTAATACTACTTTGTCACTATTGTTCAGAATCATATCACTCCTTTGCATTATACTCTAATGATTGTGATATTTTTACTGAACCAATTTATATATTGTCCACACCAATGAGGAATTGCTAAATGTGTGCCGGCAGGTAGGGTATTCTACTGATGTTTTTCTTTCAAATGTACACTGGTTAATTGATTTTTGAAAATCATATTGATTTTGAAAATCCATATTTTCATTATCATTTTCTTTTGTGTATCCTTGATTCAGAATTTGGTCCCTGGAGATGGACTCGCAGTCCAAAATGCATTGGATTCGTTTGCATGTTTACTGCTTGTGATGTGAAAATAAATCTCATCAAGAATAGTTTTTCATACTTACTATGGCACACTGACATTTTTCACCTTGTCAATAATGTTTTGAAATATATTAGAACTCGATTACACTAAACATCACATGCATTTATGAAAGGTCTTTCCACTCCTGACTAAAACAGTTGGGACACAGTTCTTAACCTTGGATCAGGTTGTTGACATAATCATCTATGCCTATATCACAGTAAATTACTTTCATAAAGGTGATCCCACAAATGATATCCTTGCTACTGGCTCTCCTCACCTCTCAATACATATACACAATCTGCATTCATGCCTTCATTTATACCCAGTGACTCTGCCACCCCCCCTGGTTCCCACCCCACCCCGCCTCTGCCACTGTTATTTGCGCTTGTGTGCTTTTATTTGCCCTGAGCCAGCACAAGCTTCTATAATTCCGGTCAAGGTGGCAAGTATCAATTTTACTGTTCAGTGTGCAAGAGCAACTTCTACAGAAAGGTATGCTTTTATGTGTGATCACACTGTACAGTCGTGAAATGGGTGTGTTCAATTCCATGTTTCACAAAAGGAATACCCCATTTCTTAACGCTCATTTTTGGCAAAGCAATCTGCCTCGCCCCTGTGGCCCAGGCAAGAAGTTACACCCCTTAGCATTTGTGGGCTGATGGTGTCGGCCAGCTGAGGTGTTGCCCCTCTTAGAACGTTGTGGTGACTGCTTATAGTGGTATTCATCGGGCCCTTGGCACGCATCCTTGCAATGCTGTCAATGAAATTACCAATTTATATAGCCCACTTGAGTGACCGTGTTCTATCCCATTTCAGAACCCCAGTGGCACGCCTCTCCCATAAAATGTACTTTGGTGATTGTTTTTTAGTCCTGGAGCTCCCTCTGGCCCATGCCATTTCTTGGCCATAGCAAATGCAGATGTATAAATCATGATTTTTTGCAGGAAATCGTCCACAAGCCATTGATATGGCTACAGTGGCATGATCAGTGTTTATTCAGAGACCTATTTTATGACCCCAGACAAAAGTGTAAATCACAAATAGGCTGTCTGGATAAAGCTGAACAATGAGTCAAATCACAGCACAAAATGGGTGCCTCATAGTGGCCATCTTAGAACTCTTAAGGCCTTAATGTTCTTGGTCTGTGTAAGGGTGTGAAGGAAGCTAACTCAAAGGTGGCATGCTTTTGGTTATAGACTTTTATTAGTGTATGACATGCATTACTCGCCGTAATAGCATTTCTGATGATTGTATTTGCTTAGATTCACATGCTGTGCATATGGTGCGACGTCCAGTGGTAATCGCAGAGTATTGCATCTTGTCTTTCAGGGACCGAAAGGGGACGTCTGCATAGATGTGTCTGTAACACTGACGTGTAGTGTACCCAAAATCCCTCACGCGCTGAGATCCCTCCTATTATATTTTTTCTGCCTTGACGGAGCCCAAGGCGTGAGTGAGTAAATGAAGAGATAGTAGTAAGACGTACATGTTCCTTCCACCACGAGCAGGGAGGGCGCATGTGAATCTAAGCAGATGCAATCATCAGAAATGCTATTACGGTGAGTAATGCATGTCTTCTGATGCTTGTTAATCTGCTTAGAATCAAATGCTGTGCATAGACTAGCGAGCAGTACCCGGAGTTGGAGGTGGGTTGTGAGAAAGAACAGTAGAGAAGATGTCTTGGTACTGCTTGTCCCACCTGAGAATCAGACCTAGAATGAGTGTCTAGGCAATAGTGTTTTGTAAAGGTGTGTACAGAACTCCAGGTTGCCGCTTTGCAAATGGACTCTACGAGGAACATTTGCAATGAATGCTATGGAAGCCCCGGTGCCCCAAGTAGTGTGCTCTAGGCTTGAAGGGCAGTTCTCTCTTAGCAAGAGCGTCACACAGTGTGATGCATTTGACATTCCACCTCAAGATAGCTGATTTAGAGACAGAATCCCCTTCTCTACCAGCTGTCACTGAAACTAAAAATTGGTTTGTTTTCCTCAGTGGTTTCGTTCTTTCCAGGTAAAACATGACTGTCCTGCGCACATCTAGTGTGTGTAGGCTTCTTTCGGCCATGCTAGTGGGATTCTGGAAAAAGGTAGGTAGTTCGATCGATTGGTTCACATGGAAATTGATGAATTTAGGTGCAAATCTGGGATGTGTGCGCAGAACTACTTTATCCCTATGGACTGTAACAAAAGGGTCTAGAACAGAAAGGGCCTGTAGTTCACTAACCCTTCTAATAGAAGTGATGGCCACTAGGAAGGCCATCTTGTAAGTAAGTTCTTTTAGACTTGCTTTATGCATTGGCTCAATTGGAGGTCTCATGAGTCTGGTTAAAACCACATTTAGATCACATCCAGATGCTGGGTGAGAAATGTGGGGGGGATGAAGCTTCTTAACCCCTTCCATAAAAGCCTTAATACGTATCTTCAACCATGACAACTTCTGTTGTGACGTGGTGTAGGCTGAGAGAGCAGCAAGATGAACCTTTAGGGAATTGAAGACCAACCCTGTGTCTAACAAATGGGTTAGGTACAGCACAATGTGTGTGGGTGAGCAATCGATGGGATTGACGCCCTTGGTATTACACCAGATGACAAACAGTTTCTATTTGCTGGGATAGCAATTGCGTGTGTTAGGTTTCCTAGCTTCCCTTAGAATGTCCATACATGTTTGAAGGAGCTGAAGGTGTCCAAACTCTGACCTCAGGTGCCAGGCTGCTAAGTTCAGAGTTTGTGGGCATGGGTGTAGGGTCTCCCACCTGTCTTGAGACATGTTGTACGGGCAGAGTAGTTTTACTGGTGGGGAGAGGGACATTTCCATTAGATGAGCGAACCAGGGTTGGCGGGCCGACATGGGGGCTACCAATATCATGGTGACTGGTTCCTGGTACATCTTGTGCACGATCTTGTTGAGAAGGGGGGGGGACGGGAGGGGGAAAAGCGTAAACAAATTTCCCTGACCATGTTATCCAGAGTCTGTTCCCCTTGGAGCGGTTCTGAGGGTACCTGGAGGCGTAGTCTTGGCATTGGGCGTTCTCCTGAGTTGCGAACAGGTCTATCTCTGGGAAGCCCCATTCTACAAAGACGTTGGACACAATGTCTTCGTGCAGACGCCATTCGTATTCTATGGGCAGTGGGAAATCTCTGCAGAGCAGGTGTGCCAGAAGATTGAGTTCCCTTGGAACGTGTTGGGACAACAGAAACATCTTGTGTTTGATAGCCCACATCAGATGTTTTGGGACAGCTTGGATAGCCCTGGAGAGTGTGTACCCCCTTGTTTGTTTTAGGTACTACATGGCTGTGGTGCTGTCTGTCGGAACCAGCACTGTCTTCCCTTGTAGTTGCGTCTGAAAGGCTTTCATTGCTTTCCATGCGCTGTCTGCTGAAGCAGGTGAGCCCCCCACCCAGTGAGAGATGCGTCTGTCGTGAACGTGGCTTCCACTGCAGGGGTGGTGAAGGTTTTCCCCTTCAGGAGGTTCCCCCTTCGACTGGCTACATATTGAGGGATCTGAAAAAGCATGTTCCCTCTCGTTGGAGGGGAAGACAAGGCCATCCTTCGTCCAGATTAGAGCCCAGAGAAATTGTTTTAATTGACTGGGGACTAGACTGGATTTTATCTCGTTGATGGAGAATCCCAGACTGAACAGAAGGTCTACGGTCTGTCGGTATATGGACACCAGATTCAGACTTATGTACTCTTAATTACATATATGTAGAATTTATGTTTAATGAAATTGAGACCCTAAATTCTTTTGGACCAAACGCACTTGATCTCCTAACTTCAATCATATGTCTCAAATGTTAACACATTTTGTCTGATAATTTGATCAGTTTGAGGTGTACAGGGGAAGCTCCAAACCATTCAAAAGAACGCTCTCCTCCGCAAGGCGACTGGCCCATTGGTTACAGGGAGGTCATTTCACGAAAATGCCAGGGGTAGCGGAAGTGACATCACACAACCCTTGACCCCCTGAGGACATCACAGGAAGTGATGTCATTTGACCCAACACTGAAGTGACATTGCAGGAAGATAAGGAATAAGACCTTTCGCCCCTTGACAAATCAGGAAGGGGCATCGCATAGCATTGTTCCTAAGTATACAAAGAAAAATATGGTTACGATATCACTGTGATATACATTTTTCATACAAGAATAGATCACCATCTGTATCGTTAAATTAGGCCCATATTACCAAATTACTGTGAATGCAAGCAGCCATCCTAGGCCAAATGATAATGATGTGTTATAAAGCACTTGCCCTTAAGCGCTTTATATAGAACAAATATACATACAATATCACCCACCCTGTGTTGGTACTAATTTATCGACCTCAGAAGGATGAAATGCTGAGTTTAAGTTTAAGACTAAACCAGGGACTCACCCCATGAAGTGTGCCTGAAATAAACCTTTGAGTCTAGCAATTATTTTATAGAATTCCAGAAAGACAAATTATTTGTTCCTATTCTTTCTTATTTAGGGTCCCTGCACAAAGTATTACAGTAGTGCAACCCCCTGTTTTATTTTTTTAGGGGTAGCAAGGGAGACCTCAGGGGTCGCAGTTGCGACACCTTGTCACCCCAAATGATGTCTGATTGGTTACCCATTGGATAACGAGTCCTCTTCAAAACACCATCGCCCATAAGTGCATCAACCACACAGCCCCACCCTACCTCTTGTAGAGAATAAGCAGAACCCATGCATCCAGACCCACCAGAACACCCTATTCCAACCGGCTCATAATCCCCAGAGTCAAACGAGCCAGAGTTGGTGGGGCAAGCTTCCCTTTCATTGCTTCGATGCAATGGAACTCACTGCCGTTTACCCTCAGAGCAGAACCACCACACCTCGCCTTCTAAGTTTTGAGGGCTTTTCAGATGTTTGTCTAATCGTTATACTTGTAATGTTTTCAATCTGCAAGCATGCTCTTTAAGACGCATGTAATTAAGTCTCTATCTCCTGTAACAGCGCCTCGATGCCCCCGGGCTGCATGTGTGCTTTATACATTTTAAATATAAATATACCAGGGTTTTCAGAGACTAGATGGGTTTTGGTATCAAACGGGTATCCTTTTGCAGATTGAGGTTTTAGCTCTCTGGGCCTGATGCTCCTGTATGGAATGCAGTACACTTTGTTCGTGCATTAAATATACGGTTTACCAAGTCATGAGTACCAGATGTTCATATGTATATGTACAGTTATTCTAGAGTCCTCAACTGCACTAGTATATACATGCTGCTCACCACCTTTTAATGTAGCATCAAATATTAGAAGGCTGAGTGCCATGTGAAATTCACTTTTTATATAGTTCACTACAAACTTTTAAAAAGAGAAAACGAAAGAATACATTTCTTAATCAACACACATTTAAAAAGAAAAAAAAGAATGCACAAGAAAATCTGAACCTCCTGAGGAGAAATAAGAAACTTCTGAAACGATTCAACAAGGGTCCATAGTTATTGGTGATAGCGAGTTACATCTTCATCTTTTCAGCTTATGGTTGAAATACTAGTCACTAATGTTTTCGCGCTAAAGTATACTAGATCATCTTAATTTCTACCATAGTACTTTACAATTTCTCAAGAAAAAAGTTAGGGCGAAAACTAATTTAAAGTCTGTGCCTTCTGCAATAATGTTCCACCAATCTTTCCCTTGTAGGTAAGGCCTCTTAAGGATTTCCAGTCCCAGATGAATCGTTCTTAAGTTCCTTAGTTTTTCATAGTATAGCACTAGGTGTTTTAACGTTTCTTTCTTTTTTTTGCAAAATCTGCACTCTTCGGGAGAATCTTTAACTTTGCTTCTTATGTTCATAATTGTTTTAGTTTTAAACAGATTCAGCCAAAATTTAAAATAAATATTTCTTCTTTTGATACATGGAAAGTTTTGGAGATATTTGGGGAGTGTTAAATGCTCGTTTTTCAGTCGCATTTTCTTTTATGCATCTGCAATTCTCTTTGGTCTTGATTTTCGCACCAATCTTGCTCCCAGTTTTTTTTTATCTTTTTTTACAGTGTTCGGATTCTGTATCAGTAGCACGTGATCTGTTTGTAGTTGGTTTAAGGTGTTTGTGCAAGTTTGTTTCCACATTTGCAATACAGATTTTTTAGGATTACTGCTGTCATTCCGGAGAATCCGATATTGAGGCAGATCGTCAGCTCCCAGGACTTTCCTATAGACTGACAGCATGTTCCACATCACCTTTGCGTTGATTGAAGTCAATCCAAGCTCATAACGAATACACGCAGTTGGAGTCCCCCTGGGCAATGATGGAACTTTTCCCCAGAATGTGTTCTCACACCAGGACCATATATCTGCCGGACAACCGAATATTGCCTCAGCACCAAAAATCAAAGCTGGGATGAGCTTCGTTTTATAGAATGCTATTGTTCAGAACTACACCTTGAGCTGTTAAGGCTTTACATTTCCAACAAATTTTCGTCACCATATTATCGTCATTTATGCTGGAGTTAATTATCACTCCTAGGTACTGGGTTTCCATCGCAAGACGTATTGGTTGATTTTCTAATTTCCAATTAAATTTACTCTGGTTTTTAGCTCCTACTAGATTTTGCAGTATCAATATCTCAGTTTTTGCTGGGTTAATCACCAGCCCATTTGCATCGGTATAATCTTTTAGGGCTGTTAATTTCCTTTGTAACCCAATAGGAGTTACGTCCATTAGAACAATGTCATCAGCGTATAGAATATAATAGATTTGGCTTCCATTTATTTTCGGGGGAAATGATCTAGTTTCGAATGCACTTTCAATGTCGGAAATGAAGGCACTAAACGGAGTGGCTCTGACGGGGCACCCCTGCTTAACACCTCTTGACGTTTTAATTGGGTCTGAGAGCGTTCCCTGCGAATCAAGTCTGATTTTTATGGTGGTGTCAGAATAAAGTTGTTTTATCGCAGCCAGCAAGCTCCTTAGACATCCCCATTTATTAAGTTTGGACCATAGAAGCGCACGATCGATGCTATCGAAAGCATGAGCCGAGTCTACGAAGGCTAGATGGACTTTTGTTCTTATCACATCCATTTTCAATAAGTTGATAAGCATGAGATTTAGTCCACATCAACACCTTTTACAAAACCAGTTTGGCAATGATCAGCCACACCTGCCTCTTTTATCCAACCTTTCAGTTGTGATAACAGTTGGGTTGCAAAGATTTTTCCCACAACATCCAAAAGAGCAATTGGTCTATAGTTTTTTGGATCTGTTCTTAATCCCTTCTTGAACACTGGTACGATGGTGGAGCTTTTCCATGAATTTGGAATTCTTTTTTCATCAATGATGTTTTTAAATAAAATAAAGCAAAACTCGGCCCATGCCTCGGATGTAATTTCAATGTCTGGTTTGTGAGGCCATCTGGGCCGGGAGCTAGAGATGAGCTCAGCCTTTTAATATTTTCCAGAATGTCTACCTTCTCGATGGAGATGTTGCAGGATGCTGATGTATTTCGTTTGCTGTACTTGATGTCGGTGTTCTTAGTAAATAAGTTTGCAAAGTGCTCAGTCCATATGATTTCCGTCACCATGTTAGTCTGAGTAGCCTGTTGAGGCGCTGCCAAGTTCTTTATCAATTCCCAAAACAGGCAACCATTTTTTGTTGATAGAATTTGCAGCATTTTTTCCGCATCATTTTGAACCATCATGGTTTTATGCATCCGCAGCCAATTTTTATATATTTTCTGTGCTTCTTTTTGATCTTTCAAATAGTCCTTGCCTGGATTTTTTTGTAACCTCCTGATTTTTTTTCTCAGGTCACGTTTTTTAGCAACTACCTCTCTGTCATACACATGGATCTTCTTAAAGTGGTTAATTTGAAAGGTTTCGGTATATGCTTGTAGTAATGCTGGACATTCAATTTGATCCATATTTTGTTTTTTGACCTGTTATCAAGTTTGTCATTAATATAATGTGTTGCTCATTTAATTTTAACCGATTTCTGCCTGGAGTACTAGTGACGTCATGATTCCATCTCGACTGGGTGTTCCTTTTTAGTCCTTGGATGGTGATTCTTATCAAGTCATGGTCACTATTTTGCATGCTGATTGCTTTTAGCAATTCAATGTTCGGTGTTAAATTATCTGAGACATAGAAGTAATCGAGGATCGATTCCGAGTTATTTCTCCAAGTAACATTGGGGGGGGATATCCCCTTTCGTGCATCTGTTTAACATCTTCATTCCTCGAACTTCCATCTCCTCTTCCCATGCAACAATCAGCCGTTTATTTTCTTGTGTTCTGAGTTTAACCTTGGAGGGACTGTTTGTTTTTGTAATTTTAGGCATTCCATATTAAGGTCACCACAGAGTATGATTTTTGCATTCTTCTCATTTGACAATATACGGTCTATTAGCTCTCCTATTAAGTCAAGGTACTCCCATTCATCTGAAGTGTCGTGTTGCCAGTATACATTTATTATATGAATTTTTTCTTTGTTCTCCTCAATCTCATTCCTTGTTGCAACAACAACATATTGGATATATGGGGTCACGTTAACAGAGTTTATTATTCTTATTCCTTGATTTAATTTTACGAGTGTCAATAACCCTGCCATTGGTCTCCCTTTTGATTGTTTTATAGCTGGGTTCCAGGCAGTTTCATAGTCTTCCACCAGGGGCTCGTTGAGGAGCCAAGTTTATTGAAGGCAAATTATATGCAGTGTTTCAAGGCCTCCAAGACTATTGTTAAACAGGTGCATGAATCCTCTTGTGTTCCATGCACCTATCTGTAGAGCGGTTAGTGTATTTCTCGGTTGCCATTATTTATTTTCTTGACAATTTAATGATCTTGCAACCCAATTCCAACTTGCTTCGTCATCGTTTCCCTCTTGTTTGTTATCGATCGTTCTTTGAGGAAGGGCTTCATTCTCTTTACAGGTAAATGTGATTTTGATTTGTTTTTTAGGTTGACATTTGTCCCTTGCACAAGGCGACATTTCATCGCCTTCTTCATGTTTCTTCAGACCTCTTTCAACCGTAGCTTTTTGATGGAAATTTTTGGTCCTTTGTACATTAATCTCTTCAGTTGTTTTTGGGTATTCTTGTTGCATACTTACAGATTTTATATGAGGGGCATCACCCCATGGTTCTGATATCCCAAAACCTAACTCTTCAAGGTCAGCAGACTGCTCTACAATTATGTCTCTGATAGCGCGAGAGTAAATGTGCAGCAATACACGATCAGCTGTTTCGTCGTGTATGAATTCAACTGTTTTGATGTCGTTCGTTGTTATTGACCGAAGCCGTGGGAGGTGGTTTGAGTTTAAGCACGTTCTCCAGCATGGTGTTTGGCATGGATTCACATGCTCATGAATATTCCCCGTCCTCAGGCTGGGAATCCTCGGCAAAGAAAAAATCAGTATCAGTTTTGTTTCTGATCTGTCTTTCTTAGTAGTAACCAATCACTGATCTCTGGGTCATACTACCCCCAGCCAATGACTGCCCTCTCCCTAAGCCCCCCCCCCCCTGGCAGCCATCCTCGGATGTTTACCGCACGTTCAAGTGTTGGGAGTCCTCGTGCTTTAGCTCTCGAGTTTTTGCTGCGTTTTTGTGGTTTTTCAGAAGATTTTCTCATTTTTTTTCGGTTTAATCGAGCCTCAAGCTCCACCGTTCTACTTCAGATAACGGGGACCCGTTTCGGAATTCTTCTATGCCCCTCAAGGGTGAAGTTTTCTTCGAGTTTACGCTTCTTGGAGGATTCTGGAAGATCTGCGGCCTACCTCAACGGACATGGCCCAGGACAAGGGAAGCTCGACGCCCGGATCCAAGCTGTTCAGGTGCTGCCCTGGATGCGGATTACAAAATGTTTTCAAGGAGGACGAGCATTCGCCATGTCTCTACTGCCTTCATGAGGACAAGACGCACGTGGAGAAGGACTGTGCGTTCTGCAAGAACCTTTCGGAACGGACCAAGCAAGATCGTTGTTCCCGCCTCGCCGCCTGGCTAGAGAATGGCACAGCAGGTGAGAAGGCTTCTAAGTCCTGTGAGGGCACCCCGGCGACGGGGGCCCAACAGAAGGCCAAGCACCGCGAGTCCGCAGGCACCGGGAGCGCCGAAAAGTCGGGCTTTTCGGCTGCGAAGCAGGGCAGACTTCCCCGGCACGTTCAACCACGAGCCAGCACTCTGGTTCGGGGAAGAGTAAGTCTGAGAACCCGGGTAAGCTGCTGGAGCGGGCCCGGTCGATCTCAAAGGGACCCGAGGGGGAGCGATGCGCTGACCCTCCCCCCAAGGCGAAGGCTCAGGACGCCCCTAAGGTGGTGAGGGCTTTGATCCAGCCGGCAAAGGCCTCTATCGAAGTGGTCGCTGCGGCCCTGGTGAAGCCGGCTGAGACTACGCCAGTGGAGATGGCCTCTGGACCCAGAGTATCCCTGCCACCGCGGAGGGAATCCTCTTTCCAGCCCATCGTTAAGACCCCCCGTGAAGACACCGGCGGAAAAAGAGGGGGGGGCGGTGGCCATTACAGACTCGGAATCAGCCTCTGAGGAGGATCTGGTGGAAACCGCGAAGGGCCTCAACGAGAGGTTCGAGAAAGTTTGATTCCAGGGCAAGGATCCTGCTGAGGAGATCGAAGATTGCGACGACGACGAAGGCCCGGTGGAGCAACCGTCCCTCCCGTCACAGCCATTGCCAGAGCCTCAGGATAACTCGGCGGCCATTTTGTTGGCAATCCAATCCTTATGTACTGAGATGGACGAGGTTACCACGGACCCTGACGGAGGATCCTGAGCCAGGACCGTCGGGAAGCCCTCCGAACAAGCGGAGGAGAGTCCATCCCGCTCCGCCCTTCATCCCCCTCGCCTGACCCTCAGGATGATGGGGGAACGGATGACGACGGTGGCGATAATACGACGGACATTCCTTCATCAACCCCCCCCCCCCTCGGGCCTCACCGCCCGATAAAATCGGGTCTTTTCTCGCCATGATAGCCAGGGTGTCCGAGCTCTTCCAACTCTGCCCGGAGGAACAGAAGAAGGAAGGCTTTCTTTATCAACGACGAGAGGCCAAGAGAAAGGCAGTCCTGGCAGTGCCGTTGCTCGACGACATCTGGGACGAAGGGCTGGCTGTCCTCAAGAACCCTTCTACGACGCCCGCCAAGAGGGACGGGTACGAGAAGAAGTACCGGGTCCCCGACGCCGCCCCCTTGTGCCTCAGGGTCCAGCCTACGCCGGACTCGGTCGTCTCGGCAGCGGCCAAGAAGAAGGCAGCGGGTGCGGCAGCATCAACTTCCACTTCCCCGCCGGACAGCGAGGGCAAGAAGTTGGACTCCATGGGACGACGGGTCGTTTCGTTGGCGGCGGCCACGATTAAGGCGCCCAATGTCTTGGCGATCGTAGCCCGTTACGACAGGGAGCTTTGGTTCAAGTTGGCTCCCCTGCTGGACTTCCTGCCGGACGACAAGAGAGCGGAGGCCCTACAGATTCTTCAGGAAGGCGAGGTGGCGTTGGATCACACCACAACTGTGGCAACGGAATTGCCGATACCGGATTTTGCCAGATGGGCAACGGGGTTTGCCTACGACGACGAGGGTGGCTCAAGGTGACGGACTTCCGCCAGGACGTTCAGACCAGAATGTTGGATATGCCGTTCGACGGCAGCAACCTTTTTGGGAAGACGGTGGATGAGTCGCTCCAGGCCATCAAGACCGACTCGTAGACGGCCCGGGCCCTAGGGGTACTTCAACGACAACGGCCCTTTTCGGAGCTCCAGAGGCAGATAGGGTGCCTCCAAGGGATCCAGCGGTGGCTCTTCTACATATTGCCAGGCAGACCGCTCCTCGTCCCAGGAGGCCTACGAAGGTCACGGCAAGCAAGGAGGAACCCGCCGTCATCGTCACGGCCAAGGCGGCAAGGCCTCCTCCAAGCAGGACTGAACCGGCCGTAGTGTCGGGCCCTCACCGAAGCACCCCGGTGGGAGGCCGGCTGATGAAGTTCGTCAGCGTGTGGGAGTCCATCTCCACCGACCGTTTGGGTGCTGGACACCCTGGCCAACGGACACTCGCTGGAATTCCAAAAGAAGTGTCCTCACATTCCTCCCGTGGCCAGGAAGGAGACTCGCGTCCCTCAACTGCTGTTGGAGGTAAGGGCGATGCTCAAGAAAGGTTCCATCGAGCTCGTCCCCAGGAGGCTCCGGGGCTCCGCAGTGTACTCAAGGTACTTCCTCAAAAAGAAGACAGGCGGTTGGCGCCCCATCCTAGACCTGCGTCGGTTAAACAAGTACATCAAGGCACAGAAATTCAGGATGGTCACCCTCCAGCACGTGCTGGGACAGCTGGAGGAGGGCAACTTCCTATCGTCGTTGGACCTGGAGGATGCTTACTTCCACATCCCCATTCTAAAAGGACAGAGTTTCTCAGGTTCGTGGTTCAGGGACGCCACTACCAATTCAGAGCCCTACCGTTCGGATTAAAGTCGGCACCCAGTGTATTCACCAAGTGCCTGGCACCAGTGGCGGCGCGGCTGCGCCTGCAGGGGATCCACGTCTAGCCCTACCTGGACGACTGGCTAATCCGTGCAAGGACAAGAGAACTTGCCGTCGAACACACGGCCAGGACCGTCCGGCTGCTCACGGAACTGGGATTCGCCATCAACTACTTCAAATCCCACCTGGTTCCGTCGCAAGTAGCACTGTTTCTGGGAGCGAAGCTCGATACAGTGGGGCAATTGGCCTCCCCGTCGGAGGAGAGGACGAAGGCCATTTTGGGCAAGGTGCAACGCCTGCTAGCCTCGGATGTGGCCAGGGTGAGGTCCATCAAGTCCCTCCTTGGGATGATGTCCTCATGCATCTACCTTGTACCCCTTTGCAGACTTCGGATGCGTCCGCTACAGGAGTTCCTCGATGCCCGCTGGTTTCAGGCGGCGGGCTGCTTCGAAGACAGGATCCCTCTCGACGAGGAGTTCCGTCGGACGATCCTAGGTGGGGTACCTGTGCGCACCTCACGGCAGGCACAGACTTTCAGACCCCGGCGTTTCAGGAGACTGTGACGACGGAAGCCTCCCTGGAGGGTTGGGGGGGGCCCACACCGGAGATCTCCACGCAAGAGGCCTTTGGCTCCCGGAGGAGAGGTCTCTCCACATCAACATTCTGGAGCTTCGAGCAGTGTTCTGGGCGCTCAAGTCGTTCCTTCCGTCCCTCAAGGACAAAGTGGTGAGGATCTTCACCGACACCACCACCATGTTCTACATACGGAAGCAGGGAGGCACCAGATCCCAAACCCTATCCAAGGAGGCCCAGGATCTGTGGCACTGGGCCGTCGCCCAGGGGATGTTTCTGGTTCCCTTCCACTTCGCAGGAATAAAAAACGCCATCGCCGACTCACTCAGCAGGGAGCTGCGCTCGTGCCACGAGTGGGAACTACGCCAGGACCAGGTGGATCGGCTCTTTCGACGATGGGGCAAACCCCGGATCGACCTGTTCGCGACGGCGACGAACTCGAAGTGCCAGAGGTTCGCCAGCAGGTTCCCGCAGCCGAGGAGCATGGGCGATGCTTTCTCGTTCCCTTGGGACGGCCTGTTTCTATAAGCGTTCCTTCCATTGCCGTTGCTGCTCCGTCTCATCAACCAGCTCAAGAAGTCCAGGTGCAGAATGATCCTCATCGCACCGGCGTGGCCGAGGCAGATCTGGTTCCTGGACCTTCTGGACTTGTCAACGTCCCCACCAGTCAAGCTGCTGGCGGATGCGGATCTTCTCTCCACAGAAGGAGGCGCCATTCTTCATCACAACCCAGAGTCGTTGAACTTGCAGGCCTGGTTCCTGCAGCACTAGAGTTTGGAGGGTACGATATCCCGGCTGACTGCAGAGAGGTTCTTGCAAAAGCCAGGGCGTCCTCAACTCTCAAGTGCTACGGACATAAGTGGAAGAGGTTCTCTTTCTGGTGCCGTGCACAGAAGATTTAACCCTCTGCGGATTACGGCCCCTCAAGTACTGCCGTACCTACTGTCGCTGGCCAAAGCTGGACAATCTCATCAATAAAGAGCAGGCGTTCTGCAGATTTTGTCAACAACAAGAAATCACTGAAACATTGAGACATCTACTTACCGAATGTGAATTCCTTCTACATTCTCGCGTCAAATATTTTAAACATCTAACTGAACCATTTGGGGTCACTACATCTGACGTACTATGGAGAACCATATACTCTGGGATATCAACAGCTGTGTCAATTGGGGCAATGGCCTTTCTAAAGGAACTGAAGCTTGAACAAATTCAACCAGAATAACAATATGATTAACATAGTATTTAACAAAAAAAAAAATAGTGTCTTCAGAAGGTGTGACCCCTCGTTAAAAAGATATGCACATATACTTGTCATATATCATTTATGTTCGTTTGTTTATGCTTATTTCTTTTCTTTTATCCCTTCCTTTTTTTAAAAAGTTTTTATACCCTAATTCATTTATATTGAAAAGTTGTATATTTCAACTATATCAATAAAATAAAAAAAAAAGCTGGACTGGCTCACGCCTCCATCAAAGTACATCTGGTGGCCATCTCCCGATATACCAGAACTACGGGACGGGGCGTCCTTGTGGTCTCATCGCCTGGTGAAGGAATTTATGAAGGGACTATACCGATCGTTCCCGCCGGTGAAGGCTCCAGCCCCGGCGTGGAAGCTTAATGTGGTGCTGTCCAGGCTCATGGGGGGCCCCATTCGAGCCTATGCATTAGGCGCCTTTGAAGTTCCTGTCGTGGAAGACAGCGTTCCTCGTGGCCATCACCTCCGCACGACGAGTGGGAGAGATCCAGGCCCTATCTTGCAAGCCTCCATACTTGACTTTTCACGACACGAGGATGGTGCTGAGGACGCACCCCTCCTTCATGCCCAAGGTGCCGTCGGACTTCCACCTCAACGAGCCCTTGGTGTTACCAGTTTTCTTCCCGTCGCCTTTGACGCTGGCCGAGAGGACTTTGCACTCGCTGGATGTAGCTAGAGCGCTGAAGTTCTCCGTGGACCGCACAAAGAGTTTTCGGAAGACGTCACAACTGTTTGTGAAGTTTGGAACTGTGAATCAACGGAAGGCTCTCTGGAAGACTTCCATTTCCAGATGGCTCTCCGGCTGCATCATGCACTGTCACCGGTTGGCAAACCGACCGCTGCCCGGCCGTCCGAGAGCCCATTCGACCAGAGCGATCGCTGCTACCACGGCGGTCCTGTCTGGTGTGCCCCTGCTGGACATCTGCAGGTCTGCTACGTGGAGGTCGACGCACACCTTCACAAGATTCTACAGCGTCGATCGGGACTCCAGGTAGGAGTCCAGGGTCGGCCAAGCAGTGCTGCGCAACCTGTTCGCTTAAGGTGAGCCTGGTGAGGAGGTAAGAGATGCTTAATGTTGAGTTGTTGTATTGCTTAATGTTGAGCCTGTTGCCACTTCCCGTGGTTGTGCATGTGTGTACTGCTATGTATTTTATTACTGAGCATGTGAATCCATGCCAGACCCCATGCTGGAGAAGGAACAAGTTACTTACCTGTAACTGTTGTTCTCCAGCATGGTATGGCATGGATTCACATGCGAACCCTCCCGCCTACCCCTCTGCGGCTCTTCACTTGGTCATGCTGCCACTTTACGTGCTACCAAATCTGAGGACAGCTGCGGGGCCCGGGGCTTAGGGAGAGGGCAGTCATTGGCTGGGGGCAGTATGACCCAGAGATCAGTAATTGGTTACTACTAAGAAAGACAGATCAGAAACGAAACTGATTCTTTACCGAGGATTCCCAGCCTGTCGACTGGGAATATTCATGAGCATGTGAATCCATGCCAGACCCATCCTGGAGAACAACAGTTACAGGTAAGTAACTTGTTCCTTGTACCTGTTTAAAATGAGGCCACCATTGGATGAAAAATTCCGTTCCAAGAGGAGACAAAAGTTGGAGATTATATCCTGCTTTTTTTTTTTGTCGACAACTTTTGTTTGTCTGATGATAATCTTTTGTCATCCCTCCAGTCCTCTTTAACCTTTTCATATCATGTCGAATCTCTTTCCTTGTTCTTTAGAATCGTTTTACCGCCCATTGCTTCTCCATGGCTCTGCTCTCTGAGGTTAGGTTTTTCGCTTTGGGATTTATCCTGCGTACATTCTTTCTTCTCAACAAGTTTGAAGTTATCAGGTGCCCATCTTTCGTCAAGTGTCGCGCATCTCTTTTTTTGTTTTCGTTTTTGCTTCTGATATCTGAAATTGAATAGTCTGCCTTTTTTCTTTTTCTGGTGTGACTTCAATTATACATATTCTCGGCTGGTTTATTTTTTCATGTTTAGTCATCGATTCACTGCTACTGTGCAAACCTAACAGCAGGTTTTGCTCGTTTTCCAGGTCTTCATCCATTACTCCATCTTCCTCATTTGACTCGTAAGTAGATAGGTTAGCTAGTTCTTCTATCATTAGCTTGTTATCCTCATCACTTTCATGAGCGATCACTTGTTTTTCCTTATTTATCTCTGCAGGTAGAGATTTTGCAGTCGGGGCTACGGACTCATACGTCTGATGGATTGGTGAAGGCTTGCTCGGAGCAGTTTGAATCGTGACATTTAGTGATTTGATGTTCCTTAAAAACTTGCACAAGTTTTTATTTACTTTTTTTATTTGGCATATTTTTCGTTTTTTTACTCTGTTTTGTTGGTGTTTTATTTATTGGTCTTTCTTTGCTTAAATTTTCCTTTTTGTTTTTGTCAAAAATTGCGAACGTTTCATTTTTTTCAATTTTTTCAATTTTTTTCCGACGTTTGCTGTGAATTAGTGTCCTGATTACTTTCAGCCTGTCCCATTTGGCCCTCAGCATTTGCTGAGGTTGATGGCTGGCTTGGTTCGGTCTCATCCACGATAATTTCCCGCTCTTTTTCCTTCTCATCTGAGGAGTTCATGTCAGCCACACCATGTTCGTAATTCTTATTGAGATTTTCCAAGGAGCCTGGCACAACACAGTTGGGCGTTGATGAAACCCTAGTTGCAATTTCAACATTTTCTTTTGTTCATTAACAGATCGCGGACTAGTTTGACTTCTGTCCTCTTGTATTTGCTCCTTATGCTTTGCTTTCTCACCACTTGTACCGCTGAGGGATGTAACACCCACTACAGATTGTTGCGGATGATTATCTTCATTAATCATTTGTTGGTTTTTTAGGATCGTTATAGCTTCACGCGCCAGCTCAGCTAGAAGCCGTTTGTCATCTGCACTATTTTTTAGTTGGTCCTTTATTTGTGCAAGAAAGGCTTCATTGTTCCCCAAGTTGTTTACTGTTTGATTTTTCATTATTTTTTGTTCAAGGTCCATATTTATTAATTTGCCATATACCGACGCCATTAGGGTGATTTGATCTTTAAGGCTCTCGTTCAGATGTTCATATAGTTTTATCAGTGGGGCTACTGTTATTGTTAATGCGGATATGATATTGGGTCTCAACTGATTTATCACCTGTTCAACTAATTCGTAACAGTCTGTCTGTAGCCCGCTTACACCTTGTATATTGCCATGTTTTTTCGTGTAAGTTTGTCTCCCTTTATAAGAACCTTTTGTGGGTCTTGAGTCATCTGAGTCTGGTGAGCTATCTTCACTTGTATCAGACGAGTCAGACACAGGGCATCTCCTTTCGGCGTTCACTTGCTTTTTTGCTTCCATCACTTCGATGTGTGTGGGACTTTGCTCACAGAACCGAAAAAGGCGCAGTACCTCCACTCAAACGAAACAGAGTATGGTCACAGGGCTGGAACTCGACATAATTTGTCTACGCTTATTGGGGCGGTAAGGGTTTTGCTGAAGACTTTGATGTTCCACTCTTTCCCCCATTAGTTTATCACATGTGACTGCGTTTGTTTCATTTACATTCGTGGCAAATTTCTTACTCTTCATTTCCAGCAATTTTTGTTGTTACTCAAAGTCGGCAAAGGAGTCAGCTTTGCATTAATATTTTTACGGTCTTCAATTAGCTTGTCTGCCAGGAAAAGCAAATTTCGCCTTTCATTCAGTGATTTGCTTTAGGATTTGCTCCCGACTGGTAGCCATCCTGAAAAATATGTTCATTTGGTGCTGAGAAGACTTCATCTCAGAATTCGGGGTGTGGTGTCCATGACTGACAATTTGCGATTCCTGTCTTATGTAGGCAGGTCGTCAATATTTAAACATTGTTCCTCCTCACAAGTGGCATGATCGTTTTTTTGAAGGCTTAGGTGTTTTTCCTGAACTTTTTTATCTACCTTCCCATCATTTCCAAAGTTATGTACTCCATTGCACTCAAGTTACTCTCCAAGCGAGTACTCTCCGAGAGGGTGGGGGTGCTGTTAAAGGACCAGTCATAAATGTGCCACTTTTCTGAGACACATCCCGATCCACGGCAGCTTTTAAAGCTTTTGAAGCAGGATATGTGTTTATTAGTGTGTGTCTTGTTGTCTGTACGTTTACTTCCCAGACATGCCCCAAGCCGTCTCAGCAAGCGCCATCAGTTGAGGCAGACACTCCCCCACCTCTCACCGCCGTGAGTCTCTGTGGGCTCAGTGGGCTGTCCGACCTCGTCAGATCAACCAGTCAGCAGCCTGAGCAACAGGACGCGCCTGCGCCGCTGCACCCGCTGCCAGCTCCTCCCACCCATGAGCAGCCCACCACCGGCACAATCGGGACGGCAGCACCCAGGCGCAGCTCCAGCACGGTAGGCCCGGGGGGGGGGGTTGGATGACTTTTGGGGTGCTTTGTTTACCAAGTCCAAGTAGATCAAATCTATCGAATCCAGATGCTCGGCTGCAGACAGCGTCTTAGCGTCACAACCCGCTTGTCCTTGCATATGGGGGGAGGGATTCTGTTGAGATGTCGCCATTAAGTGTACACAGGCAGCGGACATAGTGACAGCAGGTTGATCAGAAATGACCCCCCTCCCCCCCATTCAAACCACGTACCATTTGATCCGTGGATGTTGATGTTACAATTGAAGTAGTCAGTTTGAGCAGGTGCTGAATGCAGCCGCCTTAGCCTTGCTCGTAGTAGGGGAGTCCGTGGTCGAGAACAGTTTGCGGTGTGGTAAAGTCCATTGTCTACCACCTACACCACTGCACACTCCCACACTCCGTGTGAGTAGGGGGTTTTTATCGGGATACTCCTCCTACCACCAGTAGAGGTACTCCACAACAATCCAGCAGGGGTCCAGCCACATAGAACACTCCCAAACACTCACTTACTAAACGCAATAAAAACAAGTAACTGAAATTCACTCTATAGTGCAAACCACATAGAACCGGCTCCCAACAAACCTCAACTTCATTATATGTAAAGCTACAATATTAGTCCTGTTCTAAAAACTAATCTCGCCTGTAAGCCTAAAAATGTATAGTTGCATGTAATGTCCCTCTCCTGTAATGCAATGATTATCATTTATATCCAGATTACGTCAGACGAACTCTCAATCTAAAGTGTATTGTATGTATTGCATATGCACGTATCGCATATAATGTACCGGTTATTATGTTTGCCAATTGCATGTAAGGAATTGGCGAGCCCCAAATCTCAAACCGTTTATTTATTTTATTCATTTATATTTGTAAAGCGCCTGGCAGCCCGAAGGCATCGTGGCGCTGTTTCAAGAATGTGACTTAGTTACAGGGTTTGGGGTGGCATAAATTATACATTGTTAACAGGCAGTGTTGCAATGAACATTGGTGATACATTGTTAGTGTTCTAGTGGTCAAATGCCTTACAGGTAGGCATGACGAGCGAGCGTTTTATGTGGAGATATGCAGACGAGTATGCTCCTGCTGCTCGCTCCACCTTTAGGCTAGTGTCTCATATTAGATGGCCGAGCCCCGCGCCAAGTTTGCACCAGCTTTCATATATTCACTAACACCGCACCCAACACGCAGAGCTGCAGATCTAGCGTTGCTTTATTACTTAGTCCTTTGATAACGTTGTAATTTGCCTGTAATCATAAATGTATCGTTGCATCCGTGTCCTCCTGTTTATCTTATCTTAAGGCTACATTCTGCTGAAATCCCAGATATTCTTAAACGCTTGGAGGCCAGGAGAGGGTATTGTGGCGCTATACAAATTCTATAACATACAATAAATGCATATATTTAAAAAAATAAGACGTGTGCAAGCCCTCAAAATTACTTCCGGGTGTTTCTATTGTCTGCCTTGCCATATGTAGTAATGCCAATATCGCTGTAGGCTTGCCTTTGATTGTCTTTGTTTGAACCACTTACATGATTTTCTATTGGAATTCCGGCCGAATATACTCGCCCTTCCAATTGCCTTGTCTGGCTTTTGCTCAAACAAGCGCGTGCTGTAGTACCAGAATTGCCCGATAGAGGTCCCTTGCTTGCGTTCTAGGCTTTTACTAGAAAGCAATGGAGGGACCTCCTACAGGATATGTGATAGAGAAGCTACAGGACCTTCAAACATTTTTCTGTTTGCGCGCATTCAGAAGCAAACGGAAACTGGTTTTGACAGCACAGCAGCTACTGCCAGGAATCCCCGAATCCTCCAGGTCCTTAGGAAAATGTATAGGGAGGTATGGCTCTCGGGAAAAGGAATTATCTTTCGCAACACACAAATCTCCAAATAGACCGTGGAGTTCCCATTTAGGAGCATGAGAACGGACATATGGCTCCCACAAAACCTATTGCGCGTTGACATTCATTCATGTAAAGTGGGTCACACGTACTCGATCGCTACTGCCACAGCCCAGCATTGATTCAAGGGACATCTGTCGGGAAATGCTGGAATTGCAACAGGCTATTTTCTTAGCTGAACCTATGTAAAGAAGGTAATTGAAAAAATTGCAGAGGACGTTGCTGCAAAAGAATTTTAAAATTCGATTTGAAAGAACCAAAAGGATTCCTCGTTATGCTATTTACTCGTTCAGGTAGACTGAAAAATAAAATGCATCATGAAATGAATGCCCCTTGCACACTCGTATACATTGTGTGATCCTTTGTGGCACAATATGAAGGTCTGTGGGAAGGCATTTAAAAGGACTGGTGCTCAATTTGCTCACTATTCTACTTTTATAGACCTGCAGCGAAGGCCAAACTGGGCGTTATGGGCCCTGAAGACCTCGCTCGGGCCAGGGCCAGGGCCTTTTAACGAGGTATGAGACACCATAAAGCCTGGTACGGCCCGAGCTGCAAGTCTATAAAGCTATTATAGCACCCTCACTGTTTAATTAAAGTTGAAAAAATGAGACGTGTTTAATTGAAGTACAAAAAATTGCAAAATGCTATATAAATGTTGCAGACTTTTTTTGTACTTCAATTAAACAGGTTTCATTTTTTTTTAATAAGGTGGTGGAAGGTGCTAGGGTGGGAGGAGTATGGTTCTAAAAGTGGATTCAGGTGTGGGTATGCTTGCCCCCTGTTTCAATTAATTTTACTTCAGGTGTGCTTACCACCCCCCACTCCCCTACTACACAAATGTTAGGCAGTACCTACTCCACACAAATGCAATTAAATAAACTTCTACAAGCTCAACATGAACATACATTCATTTAACAGCCAATTCATTTACTTACCTTTCTATGCCCTTTTCCTCCATTGCTATTTTAGGCTCCACTGAACGTTCATCAGTGCCTGCACCATTTCCTTGGTAAATGTAAAGTTCTTCATGCGTTCCCTCTTGCGCTGCACTGCAGCTCACGTCAGCCTCTTTTCAATTTGAAAAGCTTTCATTTCCTTTCATTATTTCAGGTCGGTGAGCCTGACACTGGGAAAGCGTTTCCTTTTGCTTTCCTTGCTTTCTTTCACTTCTGCGAGCCTATGGTTGCTTTGGGAACGTGTATTTTGGAACGGAAAGTTAACTCTTTCTGTTCTGGAATACACATGCCAAGCAACGCAACCACTTTTCTCCGCTTCCCGCCCGCCGACAGCTTTGCGAGGTAATGTAATTCGTTGCAGCCCAAACTAAGGGCTAGACCAGTGCGTATAGCCCGCAGATTGACCAATCCCCATCACAGAACACTCACTAGGGTGTTCTAATATGCATTACCCCACAAGTGGTGGAAACTGAACAAATGTTGTGGGGCATCGCACATGGGGTATGGGGGGGGCAGTGTCTGAGGAGGTTGGGTTTAGAGGGGGGCGGAGCTGGCAGTTGACCTCTGATCAAAGGAAATGTCCAAAATAATAGTTTTAAGCGGCGCAATTTCTTTCATGCTGCTTCCTTTCCAAACTATTTATCAATTCCACTTTAAACCACTTCCGTGGCACTGGTGCACCCAAAATATGATATAATTTACAAGTTTTGAGTGACTTTTTCTTGATAAAATGTCACCCAGAGCAGTGAACAAAGGGCGCAGACCCGAGGTGTACCCTCCTGGACCGACTGGCCTAGGTAAGAGAAACATTTGGAGGCTGTGGTACTGTTAGCCTACCTGGCAGGTGCAAAACAGCTTTGCCTAACAAGCGTCCTGGATGTGTCAGAGACCTCACTCCAAGTATACCAGTCTCCTCAAAAGTGACAGCAGAGACCCCTTCCCAGCTCTGTTGGTATCCCAAGCGAATCTCTTGTACTAAGGCAGTCAGAGTGAGCAATTCCACAGGTCTTCGAATGTTATCAATAGGGCTCAAGTACAGAAAAAAGTGTGGGGGATCATTAACATGGGCCCAGTGAATGAACGTATTCTAAAACGTTCCTTCATCGCTCCACCCAGACCTAACATGGTGGTCCAGGGACTGCAACCTACGGACAGGCAAGCCCTTTTGTCCACCCTCCTCGCAGGCCACAATCGCCAGACTCCTCGCTCAAGTGTTGGGGAGTCACCTTCGGCGATCTCTCGGCCCCTGGCACCTGGACTCGACAGGAGCCACATCAATTGGTTGGAGCTGAACGCCATCTGGCTGGCGCTCGCATTCCTACCAATTCTCAGGGGCAAAGTTGTCCTCATCCAGACAGACAACTCGACCAGCATGTCCTGCTTCAACAAGCAGGGGGGCACCAGATCCCCTCCTCTGTGCAGACTGGCAATCAGCATGTTGGAGTGGGCCCTGGAAAACGACATCTACCTCACGGCAGTCCTCCTCCCGGGGGAAGCCAACCTGCAGGCGGACAGGCTCAGCAGGTTGGGAGCAGACACTTGCGAGTGGCTGCTAAACGACCTCATCATTCAGGAGATATTCAACAGGAGGGGTCATCCCCACGTGGATCTCTTTTCCACCTGGCACAACAAGAAGTGCCATCAGTTCGCCTCCTGGCAGGGACAGGGCCCCGGCTTCCTAGGCCACGCATTTCAGCTTCAGTCGAACGGCATGAAGGCTTACGCCTTCCCGCCCTCTCCGCTGATTCACAGAGCGATTTTGAAAGATCAAGGAGTCTCGGCAACTTAACATCATTCTAAAAGCTCTATGGTGGCCAGCCAGGCCATGGTTTTCGGAGCTGCTCAGCCTCTGAGGTGCCTCCGATTCACCTCCCGACAGGCCTAGCACATCTTCTGGCGCAACAGGGGGGCAGGGTCATCCACCCCGCCCCACAGAAACTAGCCCTCACAGCGTGGTACATGAGCAGGTAACGCTGCGGCACCTCTGCCTCTCACAGGCTAATCTGGAAATCATACAGGGCGCAAGGAGCAAGGCTACCAGGGCCCAGTATAAAAGTAAATGGACCAGATTCTGCTACTGGGCAGTCTCCAAGGAAATCAACCCTGTGGCATGTTCTTTGGACGACGTGCTCTCCTTCTCAGCACACCTCGCCCTCTCTGGTGTGCAGATGACACCTGCCGTACATACCTCGCAGCCATAGGGGCTTACAGGAACTCTGAGGAGGGGATCTTCTCCTCCAAGCCTATCGTCAAACATTTGACGGGGCTTGCAAGGTTCTACACACCCGTCAAGAGGCTGCACCCTGTGTGGGACCTCAACATAGTGTTGGTCACTCTAGCGCACAAACCTTGAGCCAATGGCTTCCGCGGACATCAGGCTGGTCACCATCAAGATAGCCTTGCTAGTTGGCCTCACCTCGGCTCGTAGAGTCAGCGAAATACAGGTGATGGTCGCCTCAAAACCATATACTAACTTTCACAGGGACAAAGTAGTCCTGCAGAGACACCTAGCATTTCTGCCCAAGGTGCCATTTGCTTTCCACTTGAACGAGGAAATGGTCCTTCCTACGTTCTTTCCCGATCCCAAGGACGAAGCACAGAGGGTGCTGCACTGCATGGATGTCGGGCGTGCCCTAAAATTCTACTTGGCCAGAACCAGGGGCTTCCTGTTTGTCACTTTCAGAGGCTCAAGACCGGGCTATCAGGCCTCCAAGGCCTCCATATCTTGCTGGATGGTCTCGGCCATCAAGGAAGCGTACGAGGGTCAGCATAAGCCGCTCCCGGACAACAAGCACGCCCACGGAGTCAGGGCCAAGGCAACGGCCATCGCATTCCAGCGCCATGTCCCTTGGCAAGTCATAAGTAGGGTGGCCACTTGGGCCACTCCCTTGGCTTTCTGCAATCCTTACTGTTTGGATGCTGGCTCTAGATCTGATGCGGCTTTCTGACAGGCGGTTCTCAGGAACCTCTTTGCTTAAGGAGGGTCTCCTCTCCACCCTGGGGCTACATTCAGTTGTAATCGCCCATGCAGTATGGAGGAAAGGGGACTGGACGTAAGAGTAATACTCCTACGTCCCGTCCCCTTTCCTCCATACTTATGGGACATTCCTCTGTCTCCTGTCCCGTCCCACAGGACGTAGGGGTGTCCAGACATTTGGTCGACTGAAAACTGGTCGAATGACATTTGGTTGACGCAATTTGGTCGAATTTTTTTTTAAATTATATATTTATTTTTCGGGTTTTCGTTTTTTAAAAAAAAGGGGGTTTGGGGGGGACCCCCCCCAAAAAAAGGGGTGAAAATAAAAAACAAAAAAATTCGACCATTTGGTTTTCGACCAAATTGGTTCGACCATTTGTCTGGTCGACCAATTTTTTTGTTTTACCAAATGTCTGGTAACCGACATAGGAATGCCCCATAAGTATGGAGGAAAGGGGACTATGGACTAGGAGTAAGGTGGTCACTACGGTGAGTAACCTGGTTATTATAAGTTACTCACCGTAGTGACTAAAGTACTCTTAGTGCTTAGTCCCCTTTCCTCCATACGTCCCACCAACACCCCCCCCCCTAATAATAATGTTATCATTAGGCATGTTAAATCTATTGTCGATGCGTCAATGAGGACTGAGGTGTGGTGGTGGAGTCAGGGCAGCGCATGCGCCCTGGGACGCACTGCCGCACGCCTCTAAATTTAAAGGGCAAGAATGTTTTTTTTTTTCTGGTGAAAAAGGTTGTCTCCCGTCCCTTGGAAGGGACGCACATGCAGTAGGGAGGAAAGGGAACTAAGGACTAAGAGTACGTTGGTCACTACGGTGAGTAACTCCTGATGACTCGAACATGGTGTGTAACCTGTCTCCCCATGGACCACCTTCTACATCAGAGAGTATCTCTACCCCTGGTCCCCCAGGTTTTCCTCCCCCAGAAAAGTTGGACAAAATAATGCAAAGAATGTCATGCTTTGTAGACTTCTTTGACTGCGGCCCTGATCAACTTTCCAACCTTCAAGGGCCCACACAAGGGGAGGCAGCTACAGACCAACCTGTTTCCAAAATACCACGATTACACACCGTCCTGGGCTGGACGGTGCCTCACAGGACACTTCACAGGGTCTCTACTATATTGACATTTCAGGCTCTCAAGATCTTAATTCTCAAGGGGACCAATAAGATCCTGACACGTTTTATGTCATCATACAATCTCCAGACCATGACCAACCCGTTGCCGACTCCCCTGTGGATAATCAGTTACAGTACAATGAGCTTCTCCTAAAAGCTGCCGAACATTTCAAAATCGATACACGAGGCGCAGGAGGATAAAGACTTTGTAGAAGACATCCTTGGGGATACAAAGTATGCGGTACAGTTTATACGCTTCCTGCAGTCCATTCAGAGGCGCATTCAGCCTTCTCTACTCACCCCCAACCTTACGAGAACAGTTAACCCCCCTATTGAGAATGTTCAGGCCAGCCCCCTCCAACCCATTATACATCAGGGGTCAGTTAAAGCCTGACTCTTGTAACCACCACACGAAAGAGGGCGGGCATGCCCTTAGCCTCTGCTGAGGCCCCTGCTGATAAGGAGAGCAAAAAGATATATACACTGGGCAGCAAAGTAGCTTCCTGGGCTGCATGCCAAGTAAGAATCACAACTAACACCACTCTTGGATAGTTACAACTGCCATAAGTGGGACGAAATGCTACAACAAATTGAAACCGTCCCAGAGCCATTTAAATTACAGCTCATGAACACAGTGGCTGAGGGTAATCAGGTGGCTAACTGCATCCTGAAAAATAACCTGGACGCGGCAGATAATGCAGGCCGTATGATAGCAGAGGGCACTCTTATTAAATGACATGCCTGTTTAAGACAATCGGGCTTTGACCTGGAAACTCAAGCCACCCTATGTAATATACTAATTGAATTTAAGCGCTTAATTTTGGAAAGCGGTCGAGGACACAGAAAAAGTGCTAAAGAGTAAAACACCCTTAAGTCTGTTGGACAGTTAACAAGCCCTTTGTTCAAATAGGCGCGTTCAACACACGCCGATTTCGAGGACAGAATTCTCAATGCTCCTCTATAGTCAGGGTGGACAAACATCTTGGGGTTCCTCACAGGGGCAGTCCTCCCCTCAGTAATTTCAAAGGAGCCACAGAAGGTCTAAGAGTAGAGGCAGAGCTGCCTCCTACCAGAGGCTCCACCCCCCTCCCACCCCCCAAAACAATGACCACCTACTCCAGATCCCCTTGTGTGCCTCTCCACTAGGTTGCATTTTTCAATTTACCATGCATGGGAGGGATCACCTCAGACAAGTGGGTACTATGCACCGTGGCTGGGGGCTATTGCATAGAACTCATACAGAGGCAAACCATGCAGGAAGAACGTATTCTGCTAGAAGAGGTCAAAGCACTGTTGGAAAAGGACGCTATAGAAATTGTCCCGGTAAACCAGGGTATCTATTAAACGTACTTCCTTGTGCCAAAGAAAGACCTTACAATGCACCGTGTCCTAGACCTGCGTCCTGCAAATACATATGTCAAGCCACAAATGTTCTGCACAATGTTACAAGAAGTAATTCCCCTGCTAAAAAGGGGACTACATGGCAACATTGGATAGGAAAAATGCATACTTTCATATTTCAATGTCCCCAGCACACAGAAAATTCCTGCGCTTCAAAATAGCAGGCCAACACTACCAGTTAGAGGTGATCCCCTTCAGCATAGCCTCAGCTCCAAGGGTATTCACCAAGTTATTGGCGGTAGTGACGGCACACTTACGCAGACAATCTATCCCAGTGTACCCTTATCTGGACGACTGGTTGATAACAGGGGAATCCCCCCCCCAAATTTGCAAGCAAAATACACAGAGAACAATCAACCTTCTGTTCCAATTGGGGTTTTCAATCAACGAGAAGAAATCGAGCCTCGCTTCAAGGCAAACCAAGCAGTTCCTAGGAGCTATCCTAAAGACGAGAGGGGCTAGTCTTCCCCTCAAACAAAAGAGTGCAAAACATGTTGCTGCAGATAACTTATCTAGCTGATCACCAAATAACCGCACGCAAGGCAATGTGCCTGCTTGGGATGAAGGCTTCATGCATTTATCTAGTTCCACAGGCGTGGCTGTGCATGCACCCAATGCAGGAGTGGTTAGCGAAACGATGGTCTCAGGCATGCATTCAGTGGGATGATCTAGTGGTTATTTCGCGAACTCCTAGTACAAGCACTACACTGGTGGTCAAAGGAAAACCCTTTCGCAATCCACCAGTTCAAGCGATACCACAGACGCCTCACTTCCCTGATGGGGCGCTCCCATTACCTTTACCACACAGCGCATGGCATGTGCATAAAGATCACAGCACAAAACCACATCAACCTCTTGGAGCGATTAGCTGTACTCAAAGCCCTACAAGCTTTTCTTCTACATCTAGCAGGTCACAGTGTAAGTCCTCATAGACTGCACCACTGCCATGTTTTACATAAACAAGCAGGGAGTCTCTCTCTTTCTCCTTCTCCCCCCCCCCTCTTCTCCTCTTCTTCCCCCCACTCCCCCAAGCTATTACAAAGAATATTGAAGTGGGCACTCAAGCGGAACATCCTAGTCTCAACAGGTTCCAGGGGAACTCAATGCTCTAGCAGACACTCTAAGCAGAAATCCTCTACCCGAGGAGCACGAGTAGACAGTCTTCTCCCTGTGGGGCTATCCTCCTTTAGACTTGTTCGCCACAAACCTAAATACACAATGACCAGACTTTGCATCCAGGTATCCCCAACCACAGTCCAAGGGGAACACCCTGTGGATGAGCTGGTCAGGGAAATTTGCTTATGCCTCCGCTGACCCAACTCCTCAGCATAATAGTGCACAAGATGTACCAGGAACAAGCCACACTAAACTTGATAGCCACCTATGTGGGCAAGACCACCATGGTTTCTACATCTGCTCAAACTGGCAATGTGCAAACCAATCCAACTCCTGTGCCCCTACAACATGCTATCCCAGCACGGGAGGACAACACTCCATCCTCAGTCTATGAACTTGGCAGCCTGGCTCCTAAAGTCATAGAGTTTGGGCACTTAAAATTACCCCAAAGGTGTTTGAATATCCTCAAGGAGGCACGCAAACCCAACACCAGGCACTGCTATTTCAACAAGTGGAAAAGATTTGTGATATGGTGCCGATCAAAAACTCTAAATCCAATTGAATGTACCCCATCAAACATTCACTACATTCTCTACTTACTAGACTCTGGTCTAGTATTTAATTCCATCAAGGCTCACTTAGCGGCTCTGTCCGCGTACACCACTTCACAGAACAAGGTGTCCTGATGGAAAGTTCCTGTTCTTAATGCTTTCATGGAGGGAGTAAACACTTTACCTTCCCATTTCCAACCCACCTCCAGGTTGAGATCTTAATGTTGTGCTCTAGAAGCCCCATGGGACCACTCTTTGAGCCTATGCACAAATCCAGCCTCAAACAAGACTTGTAAGATAGCTTTTCTAGTAGCCATTGCCTCAATAAGACTGGTTAGTGAGCTACAAGCATTGTCAGTGCAAGACCCTTTGTTTAGGACAAGGTGGTACTTAGAACACACCCTAGGTCTTCACCTAAATTCATATCCAAGTTCCATGTTAACCAGTCCATTGAACTACCCACTTTTTCAAAATCCATCCAACTTGGCTTTCAGAAACCTCCATACACTGGATGTAAGGCGGGCAGTTTATTTTGCTACTATGTAAACAAAACCTCTAAGGAAAACAGATAAACTGTTTCAATAGCACCTGGAAGGGAGGGTGATCACATTTCAAAGAATACCATCTCCAAATGGATAGTTAATTGCATACAGCTCTGCTATTCTCTGTCAAGGAAAACCCTACCTTTCACACCTAGATCGCACTCTACCAGAGGTACAGGAGCTACTTTGGCATTTATTACAAATGTCCATCTAGACGCCATTTGCAAAGCAGCTACTTGAGTTCCATACATACCTTTACTCCGCATTACTGCATTGACGCACATTCTAAACCAGATTCACAGGTGGCACAAGCAGTGATAAAACATCTATTTGCCGCCATACCTTCTCACAGTCCACCTCCATCTCAAGATACTGCTCGCTAGTCTATGCATAGCATGTGATCTAAGCTGATCCACAAGCCTCAGAAGGGATGCATCACTCACCGTAATCGTATTTCTGATGTTTGTATCTTCTTTGATTCACATGCGCCCAACCTTCCTCCCCTCTTGGAGTCGAAGGTGCATAGATCGCTTCTTATCTGCTTTATTACATCTGTACTCGTGCTACTCTTCATGCTACCTCATGTCAGAAACAAAACAATCTGAGGGGCCGCGACGCGTGAAGGACCATGCATATAGTGGACGTCATGCTAAGGATGGTATTACAGACTCGCCCAGTCGATGTTCCTTTTCAAGTTTCTCAAACAAATGATGTAATACTCTGCGACTACCACTAGATGTCGGCCAATCCATAGCATGTGAATCTAAGCAGATGCAAGCATCAGAAATACAATTATGGTGAGTAATGCATATTTATATATGAACAGATATACCACATCCCTACTTGTGCAAATACCCCTGTGATCCAAAAAACTGTCTCTTAAAGACTGGCATCAAATCATTTTGTGAAATACAGGCCCAAACTATCAAACCTTCAAAAAACTGAAGTGCAAAAATGGCAAACGCAGAGCACATGTTACACAATTAAAATAATCTTGTTCAATTCAATGGGCCCCGTCTTTTACTTAACCGGTTGTCTCTAAATCCCTTTTTTTTTGTTTTTAAAAACGATATGGATATTTTTTTAAATACATTTTATAAAATTAGCAGTTTGGAATACATAATCCATCTACTGTTAATATCAAGTTTATATGAATTTTTGACGAAGGGACTACTGCGCTGTATGAGTACAGGGGTGAGTGGTGGCTAGATAGCCTACTCTGCCCCACGCTACTAAATCTGCAGCTTTCCCAATCATAAAAGTAAAACGGGCAAATCAATTAGCCTCCTATTGGGGATGTGGGCCTAGCAAAGGCTATAACTGCTGTGCGTTAGCTCCTTCATTCTGTTACCAGACCCCACACTACAAAGTTTGAATTTAGTGATGTCCATAAGTAGTTGGTGACAGACGAGGGCCGGACAGTACTCTAGTGCGTTACAAAATTGGGACAGGGCCTCTGACAAAATGAGGCCACTGGAGGTAGTGTAGGGATGCCTGAAGAACGCAGACTACACAGCTCTTGATGATTTTGCATTTCCAATAGAAAAATGTCCAAATGGTCATTTTAAATAATTTGCAGCGTTTCGAAAAGGCCACTAGCTAGGCAGAATGTGGCGTTTTACATTCCCCACTGAATTGCGTGTAAATGGTGCTCTCAATCACTTTTTACCTCTATGCGTTACAAGAGGAGAATCCCCATTTGCAAATCCGGCTGATACAGCCCAAAATGCAGCATTGCCCAATTGCCAAGTAGCCGTCCTCTGAGCAAGAGGGTCTGCAGCAAACCCAGGCATGTTTCTCTCCCTCCTTGGGTGTCATCAGTGAGTGGTTCAAGGGATGGCAAAAAAGAGCAAGGACTCTACCTCTGGAATCTGCTGCTCCAAACATTGCCAGCAAAGCGAGATACCCTCCACAGAGAACCAGGATCATAATCAAATGTTAGTGTCGACCCAGAAGAGGATATCCATTTTTTTTTTACAATATGAAGTGGCCGCACACAAATACCTGTTTGATATTTTATTCCTTCATAGAATAGGATTTGTCATATTACTGCAGCTTAAAGAGGATGGTCTTCAGCAGTGTTCCTCTGTTTTGTCATTGCATTCCTTAGTGACTTCCAAAATGTTCCTAAAGTATGGTATGGCGTACTTTAACCCTGCAGAACACCTTCAGAAAGACTGTCTTGTATTAATCGATCTGGTTTGTAGTGATAAATTGGAATAACACTGTGTCGGAAAGTCATAATGTCGGAAAAAAAATGTGAAAAAAAAATTGGAATGTCTATTTTTAATTGCTTTTTGTTCGAAATGGGGGTTCCCCCCTCAACCCCCTTTTTTAAAAAAATGTTTTTGTTTTACCCCTTTTATTAACTCGGAACCCAACTTTTTCATTGCCTACCAATCTATCTCCCTCACTTACAACTGGTGTTTGTAATGCACATCTCCTCATTTCGATTATATTCTTTCCATCCTCCTTTATTTTCAATGTTAAGCTGTACCCTGGAGAAGTACGTCAGCGTCCAACAAACGGAATACAATAAAAATAAGGTTGGATCCAAATGCATTGGTTATGTTTAAGGTTGGTTTCTGTTGCGAGGACATCTGTTGGCAAAAAGCGGAACTGCTCCTAGTCGGCAACCTCGTTAGTGTATTTCTCTACGTTCAATCCTCCCATGAAATTGTTAACCTAGATATTGACAATCACTTTAATGTTTTACAATCCCCATTACTACAGTTTAGACAAAGGGGCGTTTTTTTTTAACCTGGCATCAAAGAAATAACCTCAACGTATTCGTGAGGGAGTGAGAGCGCAATAATAGAAGGGCGACTGGTCATGTGGGAGAAATAAACTCTTGTTGGATCAAGATAATTAATGTTTGGTTACGTCTGTCAGCTCCGATCACAAGGGGGTTCTTGTGGGCTTGAGAGGTGGGGGCGCACTATTTAACCGCGTTTTGCGCTTGAAGATTTACCGCAGTTCTCGGCTACACGTTGGAATGAACGTCTTGCATTTGTGACATGGCAGCAGTCTCCTTGGATCAGCAGCAGTGAGTCTGTTGTGCTCCTAGCGCTTCTATTTAGTTCCGATTGTGAAAAAGGTAACTAAATAGAAGAGCACTAGTAGTGTCCTTGTCCACCATCAATAGTCCTCCCCTACTTCATAGATGGCATTTTAATTACGGAATTTACTGTGCTCCTTTGCTGCTACCTTAAGGGCACTGTCACTTCCTCCAAATCCTTTGTTCTGTGCCTTTATGGCTGCCGTGATAGATTAATGCAGTGTTGCCAGGTCTGAAGGAAAAAAACAAGCTTGAAGGCCCCTTCAAAACAAGCCCAAAGCAAGCCGACTCCCGACTCCCAATCAAGTGAGCTGGAATAAAAGGGCACATATAAAACATTGTGGATAGGTCTGAAATCTAAAAACCATAACACAATAGTAAACCTACATAGAACACAGGTAAAGTATGTTGGATCAAAAAGCTTTTTTGCTTAAGTTGTAAAGGTTATTTGACTAACCAAAAACAATTTTTAAAAAAAGCTTTTATTACAATAGCATTTTTCGGGCAATTTGTATCTCTTGTTTACATTTCTTGTATATTTGGAATTTTAAGTCAATCTGCTTCTCTGGTCCATTGCCCAGTTGGTCTTTGGCTCCTTCGGGGTTGCCTTCCCTCTGGTCCTTGGCTACTTGAATAGCTGCCAGTTATGGCATCTGACAGTGTGAGCCAGTCTGAGCATTTCTTGTTCTTCCCATTAGAAGTATGGGCCTAAACGTACAAGCATACAAAGTGAAAATCCAGGGATGGCTCATAGTGTCACGCACGACTCTGCCCTCTAGGGAGCTATGCCCTTGTGAGTTGCTCCTCTAGTCTGTTACTTCTCTGGTCGTTCACTTCCTGGTTAGTCACTCTCATTTGGTCAGTCACTCTTGTTTCTTAGCCGATCGCTGTCCTCTGGTCTTCAGCTCATCTGGTATGTTATATGATATGGCATTTATAACGCGCCTATACACAAGTGTTTCACGAAGTCCTCTGGTCATCTGCTCCCTTGTGAGTTGTTCCTCTGGTCCATCATTTCTCTGATGCTTGGCATGTGGTGCCTGTTTGGTTTTGTAAGTTGATAGTTGATGGGGCAAGTCCATATGCACTGTACCATAATCCAGTGTAAGACTGAGCGTGCCGTACATGTCAAAACGAACCCTGCCATTCAGGAGATGCTAGTTCAATCCTGGTTTTAACTTTGTATTCTGGGAGGTCTAGTCACTTCCCTATGATGAATCTGGGACTACAAGTACCAGAATGCACAGTTAAACCCACGACTGGACTAGCATCTCCTGACTGGAGTGAGGCAAGTTGGCAAGCATGCAGTTTTAGTTGTCTTTGAGAAGTCAATTGCAGTCATAATGGAGGTCCTGGGAAACGGATTAGAAACTGTGGGACCTACATTTCTCCAGCATGGGGTCTGGCATGGATTCACATGCTCATGAATATTCCCCGTCGTCAGGCTGGGAATCCTCAGTGAAGAAAAAATCAGTATCTGTGTCGTTTCTGATCTGTCTTTCTTAGCAGTAACCAATCACTGGTCTCTGGGTCATACTGCCCCCAGCCAAAGACTGCCCTCTCCCTAAGCTCCTCCCCTGACAGCCATCCTCAGATTTTTACCGCACGTTGAAGTGTTGGGAGTCCTCGTGCTATAGCTCTCGAGCTTTTACTGTGTTTTGCGTTTTTTCAAAGAGATATATCTCTTTTTTTCGGTCAATCGAGCCTCAAGCTCCACCGTTTCTACTTCCGATCAATGGGGACCCGTTTCAGAATTTTCTACGCCCCTCAAGGGCGAAGTTTTCGTCAAGTTACGCTTCTTGGAGGATTCCAGAAGTTTCTGAGGCCTACCCCGTGGACATGGCCCAGGAAAAGGGAAGCCCGATACCCGGATCCAAGCTGTTTTGGAACTGCCCTGGATGCAGATTACAGAATGTGTTCAAGGAGGACGAGCATTCGAGATGCCTCTACTGCCTTCATGAAGACAAAACGCACATGGAGAAGGACTGTGCGTTTTGCATGAACATGACAGATCGGACTATGAGGGATCGTCAGATCCGTCTCGCCAACTGGCTGGAAGGAAAGCGCCCAGCAGGTGAGAAGAAGTCTGAGCGGTCTTCTAAGTCCTGTGAGGGCGCTCCGGCGACGGGGGCCCAACAGAAGGCAAAGCACCGCGAGTCCTTGGGCACCGAGAGCGCCGAACGGTCGTGCTCCTCGGCTACCAGGCAGGGCGCACCTTCACCGGTGCCATCAACCACGAGCCAACGCTCTGGCTCGGGGAAGAGAAAATCCGAGAAGCCGGCTAAGCTTCTGGAGAGGCCCTGGTCGATCTCGAAGGAACCAGCCGAGGAGGAGCGAGGTGCTGACCCCCCCTCCCCCCAAGGTGAAGGCCTCAAGCGCGCACAAGGTGGTGAAGGCCTTGATTCACCCAGCTAAGGCCTCTATCGAGGAAGTTGCGACGGCCCTGGCAAAGCCGGTGGAGGCTACCCCAGTGGAGGCAACCTTGGGGCCCAGAGTTTCCCTGCCACCGCGGAGGGAATCCTCTTTTCAGCCCATCGAGCAGACCCCTGTGAAGACCCCGGTGGAAAAAGGGGGGGCGGTGGCCGTTACAGACACAGCCTCCGAGGAGGAGCTGGTTGAAGTCGTGGAGGGCCTCAAGAAGTTTGAGGAGGCCCAGTCCCACGGTAGGAATCCCGACGAGGCGGACGAAGAGAGCGACAGTGGCGCCGACGAGGTTCCCGTGGAGGAGGAGCAACCGTCGCAACCCGAGCCACAGGACAACTCGGTGGCCATTTTGATGACAATCCAAACCTTATGCACGGAGAGGAGGATGAAATTGCCCCTACCCCCAACAGACGACCCAGCAGAACCGGGCCTGTCGGGAAGCCCCCCAAACAAGAGGAGGAGAATTCATCGACCCCCGCCCTTTCAGCCCACTTGGCCCTCTCAGCCTTTGTCTCCTTCCCCTGTCCCTGGGGATGACACGGGAACAGATACGGCCACGACGGGGACGGATGACGACTGGACGGACCTCCCATTACCACCTCCCCGCCCGACGAAATTGGCTCCTTCCACGCCATGATTGCCAAGGCCAAGAGGAAGACGGTCCTCGCGGTGCCGTTGCTGGATGACATCTGGGACGAGGGACTTGCTCTTCTGAAGAACCCGTCCACGACGCCTGCCAAGAAGGACTGGTACGAGAAGAAGTACCGGGTCCTCGATGCCGCCCATTTGTGCCTCAGGGCACAGCCGACCCCGGATTCAGTCGTCTCGGCTGCGGCCAAGAAGAAAGTGGGGGGGGGGGCATCGGCTTCAACTTCCCCACCAAACAGCGAGGGAAAGAAACTGGATGCCATGGGACGACGAGTCATCTCGTCTGCGGCGACGACGATGAAGGCGGCCAACGCCCTAGCGATTGTGTCCCGCTACGACAGGGAGTTGTGGTACAAGATCGCCCCCCTGTTGGACTTCGTACCGGACGACAAGAGGGCGGAGGCCCTGGCGATCCTACGGGAAGGTGAGGTGACGTCGGACCACCCCATAACAGTAGCCACAGACATTGCCGACACCGGTTTCCGCCAGTTGGTCAACACGGTTTGCCTTCGACAGCGGGGGTGACTTAAGGCGACGGATTTGAGCCAAGATGTGCAAGCCAAAGTTTTGGACATACCCTTCTATGGGAACAATCTATTTGGGAAGACAGTGGATGAGTCGGTTCAGGCCATCAAGACCGAAGGATTCGGTGGCGGCTCCTTGACGTATCATCAGGCTGCCCGCTCCTCGTCGCAAGAGGCCTACAGGGGACGAGGCAAGTCAGGTGGATCTCGCCGTTGTCGCCAGGGAGGCCCAGGCGGCAAGGCCGCTGCCAAGCAAGACTGAACCGGGTGTTGCGTCTGGCCCCCGCTGGAGGTCGGCTGGCAAAGTTCGTCAGTGTGTGGGAGTCCATCTCCACCGACCGTTGGGTGCTGGATGCCCTGGCCCACGGGCACACTCTCGAATTTCTAAAAAAGTGCCCCCGCATTCCTCCCGTGGCCAGGAAGGAAAACCACGTCCCTCAACTGCTGTTAGAAGTAAAGGTGATGCTCAAGAAAGGCGGCCTGCTCCTCGTCGCAAGATGCCTACAGGGGACGAGGCAAGTCAGGTGGATCTCGCCGTTGTCGCCAGGGAGGCCCAGGCGGCAAGGCCGCTGCCAAGCAAGACTGAACCGGCCGTTGCGTCGGGCCCCCACTGGAGGTCGGCTGGCGAAGTTCGTCAGTGTGTGGGAGTCCATCTCCACCGACCGTTGTGTGCTGGATGCCCTGGCCCACGGGCACACTCTCAAATTTCTAAAAAAGTGCCCCTGCATTCCTCCCGTGGCCAGGAAGGAAAACCACGTCCCTCAACTGCTGTTAGAAGTAAAGGTGATGCGCAAGAAAGGAGCCATCGAACTCGACGGTTCCGGAGTATACTCAAGATACTTCCTCGTCAGAAAGAAGACAGGAGGATGGCATCCCATCCTGGACCTGCGTTGACTAAACAAATCCATCAAGGCACAGAAGTTCCAGATGGTCACCCTCCAGCGCGTGCTGTGCCAGCTGGAGGAAGGCGACTTCCTATCGTCATTGAATTTGGAGGATGCGTACTTTCACATCCCCATTCTAAAAGGACACCGAAAGTTTCTCAGGTTTGTAGTCCAAGGACGGCACTACCAGTTCAAGGCCCTCCCATTCGGATTGAAGTCGGCACCCAGGGTATTCACCAAGTGCCTGGCACCAGTGGGGGCGCGGCTGCGCCTGCAGGGGATCCACGTCTACCCCTACCTGGACGATTGGCTCATCCGAGCAAGAACAAGGGAACTCGTCGAACACACAGCGAAGACCGTCCGGCTGCTCACAGACCTGGGATTCTCCATCTTATCCAAATCCCACCTGGTTCCGTCCCAGGTCGCACTGTTTCCGGGAGCCAAGCTCGATACAGTAGCGCGATTGGCCCCGCCGTCGGAGGAAAGGACGAAGGCCATCCTGGGCAAGGTGCAGCGTCTGCTGGCCACGGACGTGGCCAGGGTGAGGTCCATCAAGTCCCTTCTCGGGATAATGTCCTCATGCATCTATCTGGTGTGCCTGTGCAGGCTTCGGCTGCGTCCTCTACAGGAGTTCCTCGACGCCCGTTGGATGCAAGTGGCGGGCAGTTTCGAGGACAAGATCTCGCTCAACGAGGTTTTCCGCCAAGCAATTCGGTGGTGGGGCACCCACGCGCATCTCGCGGCGGGCACAGACTTTCAGACCCCAGCACACCAGGTGATGGTGACGATGGATGCCTCCCTGGAGGGGTGGGGAGCGCACACCGGGGATCTTCACACGAGCGGCCTTTGGCTCCCGGAGGAGAGGCCACTCCACATCAACATCCTGGAGCTCCGAGCAGTGTTCTGGGCTCTCAGGTCGTTTCTCCCGTCCCTCAAGGGCAAGGTGGTGAGAATCTTTACCAACACCACCACCACGATGTTCTACATCTGGAAGCAGGGCGGAACCAGATCCCTAGCCCTATCCAAGGAAGCCCAGGATCTGTGGCATTGAGCCGTGGCAAACAGCCCAGGGGATGTTTCTGGTGCCCTTTCATCTAGCAGGGATAAAGAACCCCATTGCCGACTCACTCAGCAGGGAGCTGTGCTTGTGCCATGAGTGGCAACTACGTCAGGATCAAGTGGATAGACTCTTCCAATGATGGGGCAAACCCCAGATCGACAGCAGGTTTCCCCAGCCGAGGAGCATGGGCGATGCTTTCTCGTTCCCCTGGGACGGCCTGTATTCGTTCCCTCTGTTGCTGCTCCGACTCATCAACCAACTCAAGAGGACTCGGTGCAGGAGGATCCTCGTCGCACCGGCATGGCCGAGACAGATCTGGTTCCCGGACCTTCTGGACTTGTCCGCGTCCCCACCAGTCAAACTGTCGACGGACGCAGATCTTCTCTCCAGAGAAGGAAGTGCCATCCTTAATCACGACCCGGAGTCGCTGAACTTGCAGGCCCGGCTCCTGCAGCATACCATACTGAATACATTGCTGAAGGTACCACCCCCAGCAACCACATTAGGTAGGCCAAAGATGCCGACCAGGCACACTCGCCATCATCAAAACCACACTCATAACACCTATATAAGCACCATCCAAAACCAAACAGACGAGAAGCACTACCTCCCGCATTCACCAGACCGTATACATATCTGCATCCACACTACGGTTAACTGAAGGCGCTAACCCCAAAATACCAAAGTTCCATGGATTTCAACAGACATACCTCACTATACCCAATACATAATACAACACAAAATGCAGTTCCCATACAATTTACACCAGAATTAATGGATTTCTTGAAGTACATAGTGTTATTCGATAACCAAATCCTTAACTAGTCTTAATAGTCCATGTCGCAATGGCGTGACCTTACTGCTGCAATTCCTCAAGAGTTGCACTGCATTTTGTTATATTAGGAATACCTTCATCCAACAACCAAAACCAGATGTCCATGGAGCATGCGCAGTCACCATCGCATTCATCCACATGCACCCAATAACCAACCAAGTTACTGAAGGCAATCCTAAAAGTCCATGTCACTCCCGTGACCATAAGCTGAAAATCCTCAAACCGATTAAATATAAGAGATACCATGTCCAAACCCTACCCGAAACCAAGCATACCCTACATGAAACCCTTGCAGAAAGAAAATAGGCAAAAACACAGGTAATCTGAAAAAGGATACTTAAGTCCACTCTGCTGGAAACTTCCAGAGATGTAACCAGACAACGCCTTGCACAGTTCAACCAAATAGATTTGTCCCACGTGGTTGAGATCGTCCCGGTACCCTCCTGCGGGTATTACCTGTCTCATATACCCATCGATAATGACCAAAACGCTTCCTCGTCGAGTCAATTGAACCCCTTCGACTGCAATCGCCTCGCAACACAGTCCTGTGAAGTGACACGCCGCTCCATGTGCAGCTATCTCAGGCTTGTTTCCTCCGTTGTGCGTATTATATTGCACTCAGACTGTCTCTTGACAACATCGCCGACGTAATTACCCAGATCTGTCCCACGGCGTACTGAGGAATCATCCTTGCCATATGCAGCACAAACAGGTACTTGTAATCTCGCCCATACAAGTGCACTTGTTTCCACTCCCGTTCGTTGGTGCCATCAACACACAGTATCACCATCACTCCCCGGACATGGAACAAACATGTCCAGTCACCACGCTGCTACATAACGTCTCTTCTGACTGTTTCCTGGGCACGTTCTATCACGTTACGAGGTTCTTTACTCATATTCCCCTTCCAACCTTCTAAACACAACGTGATAGCCTTGACCGCAAACCCGTTAAGACGAGTTTATATGCTGGTGCAGTAGAATCGCCTGCACGTTCTATGCGATCGCCGACTCCCCCTTCTGGGGCCTGACGTCACCATTCCAGCAGCTGCAACCAAACAGTCCTGTGCTCGACTGGACTAACCATCGCTCCAGCACACCAACGGTCACAACTGCTATTTCCCAAGTACACCTTGTTTGCTCGTGCCACACTTTTTTCTGCGGTTACACCTTCCATACAGCCCTCAATGCCATCACTTGACCAGTCCTCAGCATACCAATTTTTGACAACTGAGAGCGTATAAAACCAACAGCTATCACTATGCAGCTTTCCCTTCCTGGTTACAGGCTTCTCCAGCATGGGGTCTGGCATGGATTCACATGCTCATGAATATTCCCCGTCGTCAGGCCGGGAATCCTCGGTATAGAAAAAATCAGTATCAGTTTAGTTTCTGATCTCTTTCTCAGTAGTAACCAATCACTGGTCTCTAGGTCATACTGCCCCCAGCCAATGACTGCCCTCTCCCTAAGCCCCACCCTTGGCAGCCATCCTCAGATTTTTACCGCACGTTCAAGTGTTGGGAGTCCTCGTGCTTAGCTCTCGAGCTTTTGCTGCGTTTTCGCGCTTTTTTCAGGAGATTTTCTCATTTTTTCGGTTAAAAGAGCCTCAAGTTCCACCGTTTCTACTTCCGATCAACGGGGATCTGTTCGGAGTTTTCTACGCCCCTCAAGGGTGAAGATTTCATCGAGTTACGCTTTTGGAGGATTCCAGAAGTTCCGAGGCCTACCCCGGACATGGCCCAGGAGAAAGGGAGCTCGATGCCCGGGAAGCTATTCAGGACCTGCCCTGGATGCCAGCTTCAGAACGTTTTCAAGGAGGACGAGCATTCGTTATGCCCCTACTGTCTCCATGAGGACAAGACGCACAAGGAAAAGGACTGCGCGTTTTGTGGAAACATGTCGGAGCGGACCATGAAGGATCGCCACCTCCGTCTCGCCAACTGGCTGGAAGGTAAGAGCCCGCCAGGCAAGAAGAAGTCTGAGCGGTCTTCTAAGTCCTGTGAGGGTGCTCTGGTGACGGGGGCCCAACAAAAGGCTAAGCACCGCGAGTCCGCGGGCACCGGGAGCGCCGAACGGTCGGGCTCCTTGGCTGCCAGGCAGGGCGCACCCTCCCCGGCGCCATCGACCACGAGCCAACGCTCTGGCTCGGGTAAGAGGAAGTCCGAGAACCCGGCGAAGCTTCTGGAGAGGCCCCGGTCGATCTCGAAGACTCCGGCAGAGGGGGAGCGAGGCTTGGACCCTCCCCCGAAGGTGAAGGCCCCAGGCGTACAGAAGGTGACGTTGGCCGTGATTCACCCTGCTAGGACCTCGATTGAGGATGTTGCCGCGGCCCTGGCTCAGCCTGTGGAGGCTACACCAGTGGAGGCGCCCTCAGGTACCAGAGTCTCCCTGCCACCGCGGAGGGAGTCGTCTTTCAGGCCCATCGAGAAGACCCCCACAAAGTCCTCGTTGGAAAAGGGGGAGGGGAGGGGATGGTGGCAGTCGTGGATACGGACACGACCTCTGAAGAGGAGATCATCCAAGTCGTGGAGGAGGCCCAGCCCATCGGGAGGGATCCCGACGAGGGCGACGGTGATGCAGACGAGGCCATTTTGTCAGCCATCCAGTCCTTATGCTTGGAGATAAGGACTAGGTTGCCCCTTCCCCCGACAGAGGAGCCTGAGCCAGACCCGACGGAGGAGATCCTCCGACGGAGGATCCGGAGCCAGGACCTTCGGGGAGCCCACCGCCTAAGAGGAGGAAGACGCATCCTAGGCCTCCTCTCCCGCCTCTGCGGCCTTCTCTGCCTTCCCCCCAGTCCACTACCCACGGGGATGATACAGGCATGGACACGACTACGACGGGTACGGATGACGACGGAGGCGACGACGGGACGTGCCCCCCCCTGCCCGGGCATCCCCACCCGACGAGATTGGATCCTTCCAAGCAATGATCTCCAGGGCATCCAAGCTCTTCCAGCTGTGCCCCGAGGAAAAGGAGGGGTTCCTTTACCAGCGGCGCGAGGCTAAAAGGAAGACGGTCCTCGCCGTACCGCTTCTTGATGACATCTGGGATGAGGGGCTCGCCTTCCTCAAGAACCCTGTCACGGCTCCTGCGAAGAGGGACCGGTATGAGGAGAAGTACCGGGTCCCCGACGCTGCCCCCTTGTGCCTTAGGGCGCAACCTACCCCAGACTCGGTCGTTTCGGCGGCGGCCAAGAAGAAAGTGGGGCGGGGGCATCGGCCTCGACTTCAACCTCCCCTCCGGACGGGGAGGGTAGGAAGCTGGATGCGATGGGACGACGGGTCATCTCATCTGCAGCGACGACCATCAAGGCGGCCAACGCCCTGGCCATCGTAGCCCGCTACGACAGGGAGTTGTGGTTCAAGATCGCCCCTCTGTTGGACTTCCTTCCGGATGCCAAGAAGGCTGAGGCCCTGGAAATCTTGCAGGAAGGTGAGATTGCCTCAGACCACGCCATTACGATGGCTATGGACATCGCCGACACCGGTTTCCGTCAGTTGGGCAACGGCGTTTGCCTGAGACGACGAGGATGGCTTAGGGCGACGGATTTCCGCCAGGACATTCAGACCAAGGTTTTGGACATGCCCTTCGATGGGAACAACCTTTTTGGCAAGGCGGTTGATGAATCCCTTCAGGCGATCAAGACGGACACGGAGACGGCCCGTGCACTGGGTGTGCTCCAACAACGACGGCCGTCCTTTCGGAGCTCCGGAGGCAGACAGGGTGCCTCCAAGGGAGCCGGCAGCAGCTCCTCTACTTACCGTCAAGCGGCAAGGTCTTCGTCGCAGGAGGCCTACAGGGGACGCGGCAAGTCGGGTGGATCCCGCCGTTGTCGCCAAGGTGGTCAAGGAGGCAAAGCGGCCTCTAAGCAAGATTGAACCGTCCGTCGGGTCGGGCCCCCACCGAAGCACCCCGGTGGGAGGCCGGCTGACGAAGTTCGTCGGCGTGTGGGAGTCCATCTCCACCGACCGTTGGGTGCTGGACGCCCTGGCCCTGGGGCACGCCCTCGAGTTCCAGAAGAGGTGCCCCCGTATTCCTGCCTAGGCCAGGAAGGAAAATCATGTCCCTCAACTGCTGTTGGAAGTACGGGCGATGCTCAGGAAAGATGCCATCAAGCTCGTCCCGAAGAGGCTTCGGGGCTCCGGAGTTTACTCAAGATACTTCCTCGTGAGGAAGAAGACAGGAGGATGACGTCCCATCCTGGACCTGTGACGACTAAACAAATACATCAAGGCACCCTCCGGATGGTCACCCTCCAGCATGCGCTGGGACAGCCGGAGCAGGGTGATTTCCTGTCGTTGTTGGACTTGGAGGATGCTTACTTCTACATCCCTATTCTAAAGAGGCACCGAAAGTTCCTCAGGTTCGTGGTCAAAGGACGGCACTACCAGTTCAAGGCCCTCCCGTTCGGATTAAAATCGGCGCCCAGGGTGTTCACCAAGTGCCTAGCACCGGTGGCTGCGCCTGCAGGGGATCCACGTCTACCCCTACCTGGAAGACTGGCTCATATGGGCAAGGGAGCTCGCCGTGGAACACACTGCGAAGTCCGTCCAGCTGCTCACGGACCTGGGGTTCTCCAACTTTCCAAAATCCCACCTGGTCCCGTCGCAAGTCGCCCTGTTTCTAGGAGCACAGCTCGACACATTGGCGCGGCGGGCCTCACCGTCGGAGGAAAGGATAAGGACCATCCTAGGAAAGGTGCAACGTCTACTGGCCACGGACGTGGCCAGCGTGAGGTCTATCAAGTCCCTCCTCAGAATGATGTCCTCCTGCATTTATCTGGTGCCCCATTGCAGACTTCGGATGCGGCCCTTGCAAGAATTCCTCGACGCCCACTGGATCCAGACGGGCAGCTTCGAGGACAGGATCTCGCTCGACGAAACTTTTCGTCAGGCGATATGATGGTGGGGTGTCCGTGCTCATCTGACAGCGGGAACAGGCTTCCTAGCCCCGGCCCACCAGGTGACGGTGACGACGGATGCCTCCCTGGAAGGTTGGGGAGCGCACACCGGGGGCCTCCACGCGAGAGGCCTTTGGTGCTCGGAGGAGAAGACTCTCCACATCAACATCTTGGAGCTCTGCGCAGTGTTCTGGGCCCTCGGGTCCTTCCTTCCGTCCCTCAAGGGCAAGGTGGTGAGGATCTTCACCGACAACACCACCACGATGTTTTACATTCGGAAGCAGGGCGGAACCAGATCCCCTGCCCTGTCCAAGGAAGCCCAGGATCTGTGGCATTGGCCCATCGCACAAGGGATGTTTCTGGTACCCTTTCATCTGGCAGGGATAAAAAACACCATCGCCGACTCACTCAGCAGGGAGCTGCGCTCGTGCCACGAGTGGGAACTGCGCCAGGATCAAGTGGACCGACTCTTCCGACGATGGGGCGAACCCCAGATCGATCTCTTCGCGACGGCGGCGAACTCCAAGTGCTGGAGGTTCGCCAGCAGGTTTCCCCAACCGAGGAGCATGGGCGATGCTTTCTCGTTCCCCTGGGACGGCCTGTTCTTTTATGCATTCCCGCCGTTGCCACTCCGGCTCGTCAACCAGCTCAAGAGGTCCCGGTGCAGGATGATCCTCGTCGCACCGGCGTGGCCGAGGCAGATCTGGTTCCTGGACCTTCTGGACTGGTCAGTGTCCACACCAGTCAAGCTACCGACGGACGCGGATCTTCTCTCCAGAGAAGGAGGCGCCATTCTTCATCATGAACCAGAGTCGCTGAACTTGCAGGCCTGGCTCCTGCAGCACTAGAGTTTGTAGGATACGACATCCCGGCCGACTGCAGAGGTTCTTGCAAAGGCCAGGGCATCCTCAACTCTCAAGTGCTACGGACACAAATGGAAGAGGTTCTCTGTCTGGTGCCAGGCACAGAAGATTAACCCTCTGCGGATTACGGCCCCTCAAGTATTGCCGTACCTACTGTCTTTGGCCAAGGCTGGCCTATCTCACGCTTCCATCAAGGTACATCTGGCTGCCGTCTCACGTTACACCAGAACTACAGGACGGGCGTCCTTGTGATCTCATCCTCTGGTGAAGGAATTTATGAAAGGACTGTTCCGATCATTCCCGCCGGTGAAGGCCCCTGCCCCGGCGTGGGAGCTCAACGTGGTAGTAACTTGGCTCATGGGGGCACCATTCGAGCCTATGCATTCAGTGCCGTTGCAGTTTCTGTCGTGGAAGACAGCATTCCTCGTGGCCATCACCTCTGCACAACGAGTGGGAGAGATCCAGGCCCTGTCTTGCAAGCCTCCATACTTGACTTTTCACGACACAAGGGTGGTGCTGAGGACGCACCCCTCCTTCATGCCCAAGGTGCCGTCGGACTTCCACCTCAACGAGCCCTTGGTGTTGCCAATTTTCTTCCCGTCGCCTTCGTCGCTGGCTGAGAGGACTCTGCACTCGCTAGATGTAGCTAGAGTGCTGAAGTTCTACGTGGACCGCACGAAGAGTTTCCGGAAGACATCACAGCTGTTTGTGAACTTTGGACCTGTGAATCAAGGGAAGGCTCTCTCGAAGACTTCCATTTCCAGATGGCACTTCGGCTGCATCATGCACTGTCACCGGTTGGCAAACCGACCGCTGCCCGGCCGTCCGAGAGCCCATTCGACCAGAGCGATCGCTACTACTACGGCGTTCCTGTCTGGTGTGCCCCTGCTCGACATCTGCAGGGCTGCTACGTGGAAGTCGACGCACACCTTCACGAGATTCTACTGCGTCGACCGGGATTCCAGGGAGGAGTCCAGAGTCGGCCAGGCAGTGCTGCGCAACCTGTTCGGCTAAGGTGAGCCTGGTGAGGAGGTAAGAGTTGCTTAATGTTGAGTTGTTGTATTGCTTGATATTGAGCCTTGTGCCACCTCCCGTGGTTGTGCATGTGTATACTGCTTATGTATTCTTATATTCATGAGCATGTGAATCCATGCCAGACCCCATGCTGGAGAAGTTACAAGTTACTTACCTGTAACTGTTGTTCTCCAGCATGCGTCTGGCATGGATTCACATGCGAACCCTCCCGCCTACCCCTCTGCTGCTCTTCACTTGGTCATACTGCCACTTCACGTGCTACCAAATCTGAGGATGGCTTCCAGGGGTGGGGCTTAGGGAGAGGGCAGTCATTGGCTGGGGGCAGTATGACCCAGAGACCAGTGATTGGTTACTACTGAGAAAGACAGATCAGAAACGAAACTGATACTGATTTTTTTCTATACCGAGGATTCCCGGCCTGACGACGGAATATTCATGAGCATGTGAATCCATGCCAGACCCATGCTGGAGAACAACAGTTAGGGTAAGTAACTTGTTCCTTGTCCGCCCTTTTCCAAAGTCTTCCCTCCTTGGGCTTATGGAAAACTTTCATTCTCAGCTCCTGGGCTCCACTCTAGATCCATTACTAGGACAACCCACTCCTCCTGATACGGACTTTCTACCTCCCCCTTTCGCCGCCCTGGGTGATGGGTCTTACTTGATGTGGGGGCAGTGTTGTCCTTCTGCACCCCCCGCAGCAGGTTCACCAGCTTTCCAGCTTCTCTTGCGCAGATTCCTCTTTGGAAAACCAGCTCGTCGTCATTGTAGTGAGGTAGCTCTCATGGTTTCTTAAGTCAGTATGTTAGGTTTATTACATGCTTCTTAGGTACTTTTACAAGTGGTTACTTAGGCTACTCATACGATAGTTATAGGACATAATAACGCTGGCAGCCCATCACCCAGGCTTCTGGCTGACTAACTCCAACATGGAACATTCACTCAAGCATTCCGACGCTCGGACACAAACACTCCACATGACATCGCAACATTCCTTCTGCATTTCCTCTGCCAAGCTAAATCAGACACAACACAAACCATTCGAGATTAGCAAGATAAAGTGAAATGTGAGCAGAAGGGGGATAAGCTGAACAGAATCCGAACATCTGAGTGCAAAATGGAGTATGGGGAAGGAAGACCTAAAGGCAACCCAACATAAAGTGAAGTTATATTATAGGTAGGTGAGCTGTATGCGCCTGTCTTTAAATTGGAATTAATCACTAATTCACAGATAACCTTGTGTCGGATATATATATATTTTGCCAACTGCATAGATCTTGTACATTTACATTGGTGCCATATTTATTTTGCCAACTGCATACATCTTAGATATTTACATTGGTGTCAACATTATCCAATTGGGGCACATGCTTATGTTTCTCCCAAGCATGGGCTTTCTCAAGGCACAACAGTTTTTAACGACATTCTTTTAAAAAAAATGGATATTACTTGTTTGAATCGCTTAGCGATTTTTACAAGATGAACTTTGTAGATATACATATAAAAAAATGTAAAAGTTTATGATTTTCTAGTTCAACGGTCATCAGTAGTTCAGGTTTTAGTTCTTCATTGAACAGAAACCTTACTTCGTTTGATTTTCTCTAATGCGTTTTGGAGGATTTTTGCTGTCACGATTACACATGAAGTATTTTCTCCGTTTATCAATCGTATCTACCAAGTGTCTTCCTCACACAGAAGTGATGGGGAAAAGAAACGATTTAAGTAGAAGATGCCTTATTGTTTGTCTGCTCTTGATTCTCAGTTTACACTTGTTTGAGTTTGAAAGGCCTCTAACCGCCAGGATTTCATTTGTCTCCAGGAGATTTAAGCGAGCTCTTAAAGTTGTTTGTTAGTGCTTTGTTTGGAAATTTCTTCATGAAATCTTGGGTGCGATTACATTTCTTTTGTATTAGTCTGGAGATGAATTGTCAATTTGTTCTTTGCTGCTGTTTCTAGGGTATAAATCCAATCAAGCTCTTCCAAAATCCGACAAAGGGAAAATGGATCAGTTCTTCAGTGCTTTGTATCTCCACTAGTTTTGCTTTGATTTCTTGTGCCCATAAATTCAATATTTTGCAGCGTCGTCCTGTGATTTTTACGTTAATCAAATTGAATATCATTGGGCGATCCAGGAGCAAGGTTTTCCTATAAAGCATCATGCGGTTGCACTCGATCGTTGCTTTCAGTGAAAGCAAACTTAGCTTGCATCTGATCGAGGCCATTGGAGTTGATTCAGGCAAGTTTAGGATGGTTTTCCAAAAGTATCCTTCCAGTTTCAGCTATATTTTCTTTGGTATGTTTGGCATCGCTTCTACTCCATATGATAGAGAAGGTACAACCTTTGCTCTGTAAAATGTAATAACGAAGCGGTGAGAACCGGCCAAACTTTTTGTCCAACTCATGTTTGCGATGTCAATTTCCTTGTTTTTTCCAGGAGGGCTTGTTGCATTGTTGTTTCCAACCTTGAGCTGTCTAGCGTCCAAGTACTTAAACTCGGTCACCTTTTCTATTTGGGAACCCTGCAAATGCCATCTTAGTTTTTCTTTCTTTATTTCTCCAACAGCATGACTTCTGTCTTTCCCTTGTTTATCTCCAAATTGTTGGAGTTGATGTATTTTGATAGTTGTCTCAGTAGACAAATTGCCGCGTGGTCTAGTAAAATCATATCATCCGCACACAAAAGTCGAGATGTTTTTGTTTGTCCAATTGTTGGCGGGAATGATCTTACACTTTTTTCGGTGTCTTTGAAGTCCCCAAAATATGCTATGAAAAGTGCAGGGGTGAGGGGACAGCCTCGTTTTACCCCTATTGTGGTTATTTCGTCCAATAGTAAACCCTGTTCACTCAATCGTACTCTCATTTTAGTGTTCGTATAGAGGGCTTTTATCGGGTCTTAGGTTTCCGGCGGGCAGTTCCAAGATGGAAGTTTGTCCCAAAGTTTCTCTCGGTCAACCTGGTCAATCGCTTGAGCCCGGTCGATAAATGCAATAAAAACCCCTGGGCTCCCTTCCATGATCTTTCTTTTTAGAATTCTCGGAAGGATAATATTTGCTGTGGTTCAGATATTTTTCATGAACCCAGCCTGGAAGGGGTCAGCACACTGAGTCCTTTGCTCAGGTTTGAAAACAAGTTAATAGTAGAGAGTCGAAGACCTTCCTGAATACATCTAGTAATGCAATTGGGCGGTGATTTCTCGGGTCTTCTTTGCTACCCTTTTTGAAAATGGGGACCACCATTGATGATGTCCAGGATGATAATATAGTCTTGGACTCTGTACATCTTTTAAAGACCATGCTGATAAGTTGCCCACTCTGCAGGGTGTTTTTTTAATTCGATGTTAGTTATCCCATCCGTGCCTGGAGCGCTTTGTTTTCAATTTACAAATTGTTTCTTCAATGGTTTCTCTATCATGTAGATCGGCCCAAGATGAATTATTTTCACCTTGCTTTAGAGCAGTATTACAAGACTGGAAGTGAAATAAAGTTTTGAAATACTTCACCCAAGTAGCTTCTCCTATGCTGTTCAGGAGTGCGTCGTCAATTGAAGATTCTGTTCTTATGAGAGACCCAAATTCTCGAGGGGTTTGGCCGCTCACCGTCCTCAGCATTGCCTCTGAATCTTGTTGGTATAGTGTTAACCGGTATCCTTTAACCCAAGACTTGTATTTCTTTGTTGCTTCTCGCAGCATGTCTCTATATATTATGCTGTTATGCCTTGATGCCATTCTTTTACTTTTATGCAAAGCGCGTCTTTTTTCCACCAAGATTTTGTCAAATTTGTGGTTTTTGAGTTTTGATGACAAGTTTGATTTGTTCACATTGGTCTTCTATATCATGAGCAGTGGCTGATAGTTGATTGATAAGGGTTTCCCGTCGGATTCCCTCACCCCTCCTGTATCTTTATAGTTTCTCGGGAGTTCTTTGATGTTTATTGCACTCAACTTGAGACGGTTGCCCTGGTTATTGTTTTCAATTTGAGTGTGTGTTTTCATTTTTTGGACGGTTCACGTCGTCCATGAGGTGGTCCGAAGGTTGTGATCACATGATTTGGTCTTTATAACCTCAAAGGAGATTGACGGAAGTACGGCACGTGACACAAAGATGTAGTTGATTGTCACTGGGAAGTCTTCTCTTTCCTATGTCTGAATACGGTCAGGCAGATTAAACAGCTTGTCTAAGTTGAAAAGTTCTCTTGAAGCTATAGTTTCTAACCATGAGGCGCCTCTCTCCTCAGATAGATTTGTTTCTATTCCAAGTAATCGTTTGCTCTTGAGTCCGACATGTTGTGTTCGAGTCTGCGTAGATAACTGTGCGTCACTTGATATTCAACGTAAGCTTTGTCAATTGTTTTTTCCATCATCAGGAGGCAATATTTGTTAGCGATAGCTTGAGGAGTCCAGTAAGTGTTTATAATTAAAACTGGTGTAAGATCCTTTCTTCCTGATTGTGTCAATAGAAATCTATTCAGATGCAGACCACTGCCAGAGTGGACTGCAGGTAATAATCCCGAAGACTGGTGACCTATTGACCCTTTTAGGGCAGGTGACGTAGCAAGGTCGTATCGGTCTAAAATCGGCTTTTCAGCCAGCCAAGTTTCTTGGAGGCAAAGCATATCAAAAGCTTCCAGGTCCACACCACCAGGGACCATCATGTGCTGAAACCCTCTCGTATTCCAGGATGCCAAACTCAACACCATTTGCATCGACTTGTGTTCATCCGTATGTTCCATCTTTTGACCTTGGCATTGAGGAGTTGCGTATTGCTAGTTTCTTAAGTGTGATATTAATGCTTTTGGTATCCAGGTCCATAGTTGTTTTAGTGGGAGAGGTGCTGTGTCCTTTTCATGGACATCTGGGACTATTACTGAGAGATCTTGTGTAATAGACTTTTTTTTAATTTTGGTATCGAACCACTTGGGAATCTGCCTATCTCAAGGGGATTTTGAAAGGTTAGTTTCCACTGACCTGGGTCTAACAGAAGACTTTTCAGTCCTCTTTGTGCTTTTCTGTTGTTGGACTCCTTCCATTTGTCCACTTTGTGATTTGTGGTCCTTCCTTTTGTTTTTTGGGCTGATATAACTTCGATCTTTATCTCCAAGTCTTTTATTCCTTTACAATTTTTCTGTTTTTGACGTGTAACTGGATTTAAATTTGGAGTGGCTGGGCTGCTTTTCCCGTTCTTTGGCTTGATCTGAGAAGTCAAAGAAGGGCACATTGCCTCTTACCTCAGTTAGGTCATAGCCCAACCTCGAGGTATTCCGCTGCATCTTTTATCATTGTTTTCACGACAGGGGAAACTATATGCAAATAAGATCTCTTTGTGGCCATCATGAACTGGTTCCACTATTTTTAGATCTTCTGTCCTTAATAATCGCAAATTGGGAATGCAATGTAGGAGATTTAAAACAGTTCTCCTGTTTAGTGTGAGATGTTTTTGGTTATACGTAATTTGTTCCAGTTTGAAAGTCTGTTCACTTTTCACTTCTGTCTGAGCCATTTGACATCTTTTTGTTTTTCTGACTTTTTTCCACTTCTAATTTTTGACGATTATGGGAGAAACACATTTCTGGCTGGTCAGGCTATTTCTTTGGAGTTGTCGAACATGGTCTCTGCAAGCTATTTGCTGTGTTGCTTTTTTCTTTTGGTGAAGTTTTCCGTTTAGGCAAAACTTCTGTTTGCGTCGAGTGTGTTTTCGTGCTGGCGTGTCCATTTCTCAGCCTGTTTTTTCCTCTTTTCTTGATTCAAGGGGAATGATCTTTTGCATTCCCCAATTTGTTTCTGTGGCCAGTTTTTTACACCTATCCTCTAAAGTAAGGAAAGTCGTTGTAGTTTCCATGTCTGGAATACACCTATTGGTATTTATTTCCATCCTTGAGATTGAAGGTAGCTGACAAGCCTCACTTGGTTTCTCTGTAGTGTTTTCAAATTGTGGATTGTCAGGTTCAACAGTGAGGTGCTGACTTGTATTCATAAGTTCCTTGTCAGCTAAGAAATCATTCACTGATTTTGGCGAGTTGGCAGGCAGAGTTCTTTTAGTCAAGTGTTTTCCGCGGAGTGTGGTTTGCCAGTTTTTCCCTTTTCACCAGGAAATTATTGTATTTTTCTTGATGCAAGAATCGGGCACCCATTTTTAAATATTTCTCTCCACATCAGTTCTTGTTTCCTCTATAAGGGGGTAAGCAAAGCGTGATTGGTCGTCTGTCGTCCAGTAATTCTTTGGATTTGGGTGCTCAAAAATAGCAAAGTCTTTGATGTTTTCTTTGGGGTATTTGCCAGGTTCCACTGGGAGCAAAATCACGTCGTCCTCGATAACACAATTGTTTAGTGTGGGAGGGTTTGCTCTTGTCTCTGCAATATCTGTTCCATTTTGCGCCTCGATTGCAGAAGTTTATTTGCATGTCACCTTCACTTTTTCCTGCAAAGATTGAGAGGCCAACAAGAGAGGACGTACGGAACTGTACTTAGTGCTTTTTTCTTGTTGCCTGTTTAGATGTTTCATGGGTTCCGTCTGTTGGAAAAGGTTCATTTCAGATGGGATTTGCATGCCTCACGCAATTGATTTTCTTATAGCTGTCACCTGGTCATCATTTGTAGTACAGCCTCCATTTGAATTGATATCATTTTGGGAAAGAACCGGGAAAACCTGATCTTTAAGTCTTTGTTCCATGGCAGTAATGTAGCCTTCTTGGTATATTAACTTTGTATGCATCATCGCTGAGATCGTGGTATGATCTTTTAATGTGTTGTTGAGCGACTCATACTGCTTGCTGAAAGGGGCTTATGCTATTGTTGCTGCAGACATTGTCAGAAGATCTGGTTTCTTTAGATGGCAGTTCACTCGGCATTCTGTTTCTATGTGGAGAGGTCGAAGATGTCAAGATGTCCCTCTGTGAAGCAGGGCTGACTATGTTCTGTATCTTTGTTTTAGAGTAAATCTGTCGCCGGTTTGCCTTTTTCTTATTCAGACAATCCTTTCGCGCTCCACTCAGGTCGCTAGAGTCTAGTTCATTGATAAGGAATGGTGGGTTTTTATCTGGGTTTCTTTCCATTTCGCGCAAAAGCGACTTGTAAGCTGGCTGAACTTCTGTGGGGTATGCTCTTTTTGGTGACACTGACCTTTTCTCAGGCAAGCTTTCAGATGAAGGGGTCGTTTGTGTTAATGGCTGCAGTGACGGCTGATTTTCGAGTGACAGCGGTCTCATGTAGGCTTTTTCCCTGCTCTCATTTGGCGCATCTTCTCTTAAAACAACCAAGGCCTCCTGCAAAGGTTGATTAGGAATTGCCTACAGAGACACATTTGGCTTTCCAAAGTGTCATTTTGTCGAGGTTAATGGTGTCTAAATGGGTCTTCATTTTTGGGCTTTGATCTGCAGGAGTTGGTTTTTTTTCGTCAATTTTCCAAAATTTTGTAGTAAGCTGATTTTCCTGTACTATCTCCCAGAATTTCAGCGTCTGAGAGTTCGACTATTTTGTCGAATTTTCTTTTGCAATTCTATGACAAGACTGGAGGCGAGCATTATGCTTCAACTTCTTTAATTTACCACTCTTCAGCAGTTTCAACAAAACTCAAAAAACCATAACAAAACACTGAAAGCCGTCTGAACAGACTTTTCTTCTTTTAAACTACAACTCCCATAGTCTCTGTAGTCCATCTCCTTCCATGCTCAGCTTATGACCATATCCTGTCCCTGAGCTCCTCCTCTTCTTTTACTGCTCTTCAAGCAGATAAGTACTACTTTATGAACCTCTCTATTGTGATGTAGGTTTTAGCAGCATTGCATAGGATTAGTTTGTGCATTTATTCAGTGAAGTATTGCGACTGAGGCGAGTAGGAGAAACGTTACAGTTTAAGATATTTATATCACTTTTGTGAAAGCGTGTTCGTGCGCTAGTATCCCGTTTTCGTTTTCTCTTATCGTTACTTTTGCTAGCGCAGCGAAGGCTTTGCACGGCACAGCTCCCTGTGCCATATGACCGGCACTCCAGGGGGGCGAGCCGGCACTGTGGAAGCCTACAGCGACATGGGTCGCAGTACCTCGAAGCCGCCAGCCCTCGGATGAGGCGGGGAAGGCGGCGGTAGGGGAGAGCGGTCCGTGCCGTAAAGGAGCCAGGCAGCCCCCTCCTTCGTGGAGGCGGGGCCAGCTGCGAGCAGGGACCGCAAAGATCCCTAGGCCCCCTACCTTGGAAAGGAGGGGCTTTAACTCTGCTTCGTTTCCACATCGCGTGCTCACTGCGACACGGAACGAAGCGGAGAGTTGTGGATTGCCGGGCCCGGCGGTGAAGAAAGAGTGCTACGCGCGTAGCGTTGACTGAATACAGTCAAAATAGACAAAGAGGAGCGCTCCTGAACACGAGCTCGTTGGAAGCCAGCTGGCTCCAGCACTCGGTGTGCAGGAGCAGCGGAGAACAGACGGAGGCTCTCTGCCTGCTGAGGACATCATAGTAGGGCCCAACAAGGAAATACGCCTAGCCCAGGCACACAAGAGTAATAGACAGTCGGGTGCAGCCACAGAAGATAATAAAATAAAAGAAATTTAAAAAAAGGAAAAAGAGGAGTATATAAGAATGTTGTCATTAAATAGACGGGAGGAAGAATAAATAGGCAATACAGCCTCTGTCCCGTCAAGAGCATCTGAGTGAAAGGGGCGTGCAGCTACACCTTTACAGGTATCAGAGGCACACAGCATCCTCGATATGTCGGAGTTTGAGTGGAGCGAGGAAGAGCAGCCATCAGTCCTGGCGGCCAGCTTCAAAGAGGTGCTGGAGAACTCACTGATAGATGCAGTGGCTTTAGGAGTCGGACCTCTGCAAGACAGGCTGGAGTCTTTAGAAGCCATGCTACAAAAGCCAGCAGAGAGCACCATACGGACTGATCGCACACCCACAGAACCCTCAGAGAAAGGGCCACAGGGGAGTATTAAGGCCCGTAAGAGGAAAGCCCCTCTCGACCCCCAGGGCCCTGTGGAAGGGGCAAAAGAAAAGGCCCCGGAGGTCGTCGACACCTTCGCAAAGCTCCGAGAAGCATATGTGCGATGTCAGACAGTGCCGGACCTCACGACCCCCACTCCAGGGGAAGATTATGATGGAGATGAGAACCCAGGCTTGGAAGAGGAGCCGGAGGATGGAGAACCTCCCTCTCAGGATGAAGAGGAACTGAGAGAAGAGGAGTGCAAACCCAGCGGAGGGAAAAGACTCCGCAAGTAGAAACACCTCGAAGAGGAGGAATAAGGGATGTTCTATCCGGACAGCATCCGAGATCAGACTGGCAACCCTCTCCGAGAGTAGCCCAATATATGACCAAGAGACTCAGGAAAGCGCTAGACAAGGAGGTCCGTCAGAGGCTACGAGCAGAGTGTCCGCGACCGGATCTCCCAGGGAGAGTGGCTGAGACACCAGAGTTGTACTCCAAAATGCTAACTTTAGTTTCGAAAACAAGCAAGGACCCCCGTAAAGGGATTGATAGATCTTGGAGGAGTTGCCAGGAGAAGGTGCTAGACCTGGCAGGGCCACTCGCAAAGATCATGGACCTGGCGGAGAGGGCCAGGGATACAGGTGAAGAAGTGGACCCCGACGCCCTAGCAGGTTGGGCAAAGAGCGGTATGCCTTCTCGGGAATGCGAACTGTGCCATCGCTTCCGAGCGCCGGAGAGGTCTATTATTGAAGATCGACAAGAAGCTTAGTGACCTAGCCTCGTACGAAGCCGGAGAGGCGGCGCAAGGACTCCTCTTCGGGGAGACCTTCGGCAAGGAAATGGGCTGCTTTGTAGGCACCTACACATCCTTGGAGAAGGTGCAAGCTTCCATCCGAAAGATTTTCCCTAACCAGGTTTTTGGAGGGACCAGTCGCCACAGGGGTCGCTCGACTGGTCGCAATCGGGGAGGAAGAAGGCCCCAGAACCCCACAGCCCAATACTGGGAGAATAGGCAGCAGGACTCCTTCTTCCCGTCCAGAGAACGCTTCCCGAGGGGGTCGCAGAGGAAGAGGATCCGGTCGTGGTCAAAGTTTCACGCAAAGTGAGAGCAGCATATTACCCCCCCGTAGGGGGGAGAACTGGCATGTTTTTGAGAAACTGGCGCGAGCTTTCCAGCGATGCCTGGGTAATACAAACGGTTGCAGGTATGAGCCTAGAATTCGTTCAACCGCCCGTTCAGGAACATGGACAACACCAACAGCAGTTGGGGCGCGCAGAGCAGAAGCTCCTGGATCAGGAGTTATACCTACTAGCGGCAAAGAACGCCATAGAAAAGTGCCCCAGAGACCCCGAATCTGTAAGCAATATGTTTCTGGTGCACAGAAAAGAGAAAGTGTGTCCAGTTATAAATCTGAAAGAACTGAACAGTTGGATAGTATACCGACATTTCAAGATGGAGGGCATCCATCAACTCCGAGATTCGCTCAGAGAGAAAGATTGGCTGACGAGATTAGATCTCAAGGATGCCTACCTAACGATACCGGTAGCAGAAGAGTTCAGAACTTTCCTAGCTTTTCGCTGGAAAGGACAGCTCTGGCAGTTCAGGACTATGCCCTTCGGACTTGCCTCGGCGCCTTGGCCTTTTACCCAGATAATGAAGCCGGTAGCGGCGGCAATAAGAGAGAAAGGGGTAAGACTGATCATCTATCTGGACGATCTTCTGCTCCTAGCCGAAGATCGAGAGTCCCCAAAGTACCAGACGAGTTGGGTGCAGGAACTGTTGACATCCCTAGGATTCCTGGTGAACGTAGAGAAGTCAGATACCGAGCCAGCGCAGAGACTGGACTTCCTAGGTTTCATCCTGGACACCAGGAAAGCTACGCTCGAACTTCCAGCCCGGAAGATTTGCGACATCAAAAGAGAATTGAGAGGGTGTCTACAAAAGCAAGTCGTATCCCTCCGAACACTAGCGAGGATCGTGGGGCTGTTGGCAGCTTCTATTCAGGCCATATTTCCAGGGCCTTTACATTATCGAGCGCTGCAAAGGTTGAAGATAAGACATCTGCAGCAAGGCCTGAGGTATCATCAATTAGTACCATTAGATCAGGAATCCAGAACGGAACTGTAATGGTGGTTGAAGAATATGGACGCCTGGAATGGTCGTGCCATTTTCGGAGACAAGCCAGATCTGATTATAGAATCTGACGCCAGCCGTTTGGGTTAGGGCGCTCGGTGCGGAGATCTCCAGACAGGAGGGAAATGGAGCGAGAAGGAGCTCCGGTTACACATAAATTGCCTAGAATTATTGGCAGGATCCTTTGCGATCAGAGCCTTCACGAAGGGGAAGATGAAGTCGTTCGTCCTACTGAAGATGGACAACATATCGGCAGTGCGTTACATAAATCACCTAGGTGGTACCAGGTCCAGAATGTTAGCCGAGCTAGCAAAGGAATTTTGGCATCTCTGCCTACAATCAGACATCGGTCACAGCAGAGTACCTTCAGGGATCGCTGATCGTAATAGCGGACTGGAACTCGCGCTACCTCTCGGATTCCAGCGATTGGAGGCTGGATCCAGCAGTATTTCGGAGGATGACCGAGAGATGGGGACTGATGCACATAGACCTGTTCGCATCCCGGTTGAACGCTCAGACAGCAGAATATTTCAGCTGGAGGCTGGACCCGGGAGCTCAAGGGACAATGCGTTTCTGCAAGAATGGAGCGGAGGTCCACACTACGCATTTCCCCCGTTTGTGATGCTGAGCAGAGTCTTTGCGAAGTGTCAGAGGGAAGCAGCTGAGGTGCTATTAGTAGCTCTGTGCTGGAAGTCGCAGGTATGGTTTCCGATGCTCATGGAGCTAGTCGTAGATTACCCGAGAATCCTCCCGGAAGGAGAGCACTTGCTCGCGGACCCAGTTGGGTCATATCATCCTCTGAGAGTGAAGGGGACTCTCCCGCTCATCGCGTGCAGGATATCAGGAGACGTTGGGCGCTGCCAGGCATTTCGGTGCAGGCTGCACAGCTCATCGCAGAATCCTGGGCCCGACCACGAGAAGGAGCTATGATGCGGCTTGGGCCAAATGGACTAGCTGGGGCAGAGGGAGAGGTGTTCATCCCATTTCTGCACCTGTAGTGATGATTTTGAATTTTCTCGCCCAATTGCCACAAGAGGGCAGGGCATTCCGCACCATATGAGTGTACAGGTCCGCTATATCAGCAGGACACTTACCTATAGAGGGTGCGCCGGCAGGAGAGCACGCAGCAGTAGTTCGGCTTATTAGAGGAGCCAAATTTAAAGTTCCTCCAGAGCCTCGTTATAAGGCAGTCTGGGATGTACGAGCAGTGCTCCAGTTATTGGGAAGTTGGCCGGAAAACAGATATTTATCTCTGAAACAGTTATCCGGAAAGTTGGCAATGTTATTGTGTCTAGTTTCCTGTAAACGTGTGTCAGACGTGAAAGCCCTAGATATAGATAGAAAGGCTTTTGGACCAGAGGGCGTAACTTTCTCGATAGTGGGTAGAGCTAAGACTGGGACATCCTCCGTGCACTACCCATATTTCCCGAGTAGACCTAAATGGTGCGTAGCGCGCTGCGTAAAAGAGTATGAGAGCAGGACTGCAGAATTTAGAGCAACGAATGTTCAGCAATTGCTTATAGCGCGCAGGAAGCCTTTTAAAGGAGTAGCCACAGCGACTATTGCCAGGTGGGTTAGAGAAATTATGCAGGCAGCAGGCATTGATGTGGGGAAGTACAGAGCGCCCTAAGTGCGAGGAGCTATGGCATCTAAAGCTTTTAGGACAGGAGTGTCCCTTGGAGATATCATGATAGCAGCAGATTGGTCGAATGATCGAGCATTTAAAGAATTCTATTTTAAGCCGATCGAGAATTTAGCGGTCAGTGTTGGGGCGCTCTGAACAAGCATAATGCTCGCCTCCAGTCTTGTCATAGAATAAAGATTACCCCTGCTAACTCCACAGGGAGTATTAATTCTATTAAAGACAAGGAGGCGAGCATTAAATTCCCACCCCAAGGATGTGTTGTACAGGGAATAGGATAATCGTATGTGATGTATATGATTGAGATCCGCAATACATGTACGCCACCCTGATTGTTTCTGCTTTCTATTATCTCTAGGAGAGGAGCAGAAGAACTATTGAAGTAAGGGACTAGCAGACGTAGTCGCCTGAGTCGAGGAAATTCGACATTCGTTTGGATCAGTTCAAGTCATTGCCGGATGCAGGACTTGGAGTGGAGTTTTCATTGTGACTTTCAGAGCAAGTAAAGGAGAGGAGCTGCTCAGGGACAAGATATGGTCATAAGCTGAGCATGGAAGGAGATGGACTGTAGAGACTATGGGAGTTGTAGTTTAAAAGAAGAAAAGTCTGTTCAGAAGGTTTTCAGTGTTTTGTTATGGTTTTTTGAGTTTTGTTGAAACTGCTGAAGAGTGGTAAATTAAAGAAGTTGAAGCATAATGCTGGCCTCCTAGTCTTTTTAATAGAATTAATACTCCCTGCGCAGTTAGTGGTAATCTTTATTGCTTGCTGAAGTCCTTAAGTGCGTTTGTGAGCAGGGGTTTATTTGGGACTGTTTCGTTCTTTTTCTCTTTCGTATTCTGATTGACTGGATTTCTTTAGGTTTTTATTTAATGAGGTTGAATTCCCCGTTTTTTTCTTTGCCGCCATTTTCTTTTGAGAGTAAATTGTTTATGGGCTCGTTTTTTCAGGAAGCGGGACGGCAGTGGCTTTTTGGTAATTTTCTCGTTTTCTAGTTCATAGTTTTCTCTGCTGGGTGAACTGTCAGCGCTACAACTGCACTCTTCAGAACTTGGGCGTCATTTTTGATTTCAGGTTGTAGTGCGCCGGGCTCCTCATCACAACTTGAAGTACTGAACAGATCGCCTTCATAGTGGTCTGTGCAAACTTCAATTTGGGCCTCATAAGAGACTCTGCCCGGTTGAACGTTTTCGAGTGGATGCCCCTTTGCCAGGTCCGCCTGACATTCTATTTCGAGGCGAGTTGTGTTAAAACATAAAACATATTCACTTCTACAGATAATGACAATTTTGTACAAAATACGCAAAGAATCACAAAGTGCAAATGGTGTAGACTGGCTTAGTAACGGGTACAATTTAAATTGAAGAAACTGACAATAGCAGGCCGCCCCATGCTTGATAACTTGTTGAAATGATTTATTATAAATATTTCATACATTTGATGGCGTGAAGAACAATCAAAAGCAGCGAGGACCACCCAGTTCTCTGCTGTGCTTTTTTTTTAAATTGGCTGAATTATATGAAAAAAAAGAAAAAAGTTAATGCACTTTTATCCGGCACCTGTAACTAACCTTGTATACAACATTTGCGTATTTTGCACAAAGTTGTCTCATAAATCTGTAATAGTGAATGTGTTCTATTTTAACGTTGTTTGATTAAATACAATTGTTTCTTTTTTTTTAATTGACCTCGATGGCTTAGGCTGCTGCATTGATTACATTTTCTTGCACCTGTTTCTATGTACCCCATGAGTGCGTGCAAAAAGGAGGGCTAGTCTGTTTTCACATTCTGTATTCTCATTGGGAAACCCAAGTGACGGGTCATTCTTGTATACATGGTTCAGCCACCTGTTGTGGGGTTGTGTTCCAGTCTAGTAATGGCTATGTTGAGGAGAAAATGTTGCACTTAGTGTACTCTTACCCGAGAGGGATTGGCATACCAGAAGGAGTGTATTAAGTGGGCATACATATTTGCCGTTCCAAGTTCATTGTCGTTAATGTTGTAAAATAAATACTAATAAGTTTACCGCACTGACTCCGAGGAACAGTCTGTTTATGCTCAGCTAGAAATGTTTTATTCACGGTGGGGCATGCTGCACGGTCTCTTGACACATTGAGGATCAGTGTGTCTTTGCCTAGCTAGGAATGTATTTGCTAAGCATAAGGGGATGCTCTAGGGTCCATACAATCTGTGTAGCTAGTCAGGTTAGTGGTTAACATTTGAAATGCTTTTCTTTCTATGAACGTGGAAAAGGTGGCCAACCAAGAGTAGCCATTTATTGGTTCACTCATATACAGGGTTATAGCGTGATTTATGTACATGCCTTTGACCACCACTCATATTAATGTGATGATAGGGTGAGCTTCTAGGATGCCTTTTCTGTGTGTTTGAATTCTCCTTTGTTGGGTGCACAGCTTTCCCATGCCTGAGCGATATTGATTACTGTTATTTCTTTCTTCCTTCTGTTTCTATTCTTGAATCTCATTCCAGTGTTTTTCTCTGAGTGGAAGATTGTTTCCTAGTATTCGCCTGTTTTCCACGTGTTCCCTGGATGACTGTGTGCTCCGTTTTGTTCCTTCATGCAGAGTTGCTGTCTCTATCTTCTGCGAGTGTGTTCTATCTGCCTATTAGTGTGTGTGCAAGATGGAGGTTTTATATCCTGTGTAAGAGTGCCGAGAGAATGCTCGACGGCAATGCACGGCACTGAGTGGAATGTTGAGAGCATTTTGTGTAAATGTTCTGTGAGCCATTTGGTGCCTGGGAGCTGGATGAGATGGTTTGCCTGCTGTGTGGTCCTTTCTATGTGCTTGTCCCGATTCTGTAACTTGCAACTAAGTGGAAGAAAGCGAAGTGGAAAAGGAATTGACTCAACTGATTTCTCCAACCCTACCACATCAAAATTCAATAGGCCGAGGCTTCTCTGTGCATCAAAGATCTCTGCTAGGTGAATTGTGTGGGCATGCCCTTTTTTTAAACCTATTCTTTCTCTTGCATTCTTGTATTGTCACCATTTTTCCACATTGATAACCCCATGCGACCCTTATTATAAAGCAGAATTCCTATAGTTCTCTTATGCATAAAGTAACATGCTTTCCTCAATTTTATCTCTTATGAGTAGGTTGATAGTTTTGGCTATTAGGTGGTGGTTTAAGGGCATATGAGTGACTAATAGCTTGTAGCAGGTGTTTGGTTATAACCACCCATTGACTGCCTATGGCCATGCCAATCCCCATGTCCATTCACACCCATTTACTGCCCCTCCCTGCTCAAAATGCATCCTCATGCAATCTCTTTGCGCTATCTTTATCAAGCCTTACCATCGAACTTTGGGCTCAAACTGCCTGTCTGTTTCAAAGCAGTCTTCTGAGAGTTAATGACTTAATTTGAACTGTATTTCTCTGAAAGGCACAGGAAACCCCTCTCTCTGGAAGAGGGTATTAGCATTAACACTAGTCTCAGAAAGAAAATCCAGAGGATACAGTTTTAAAATTCTCGTATTCAGGAATTTATTAACCCTAATACATTTTTTATTCTGTGAGTTTAATCACAATATAATTTGCACTCAAACAATTATTTATTTAACATAGCAGGAAAAGTATTTAAAAACACATCATAATTCCATAAAATTCATACTAATAAATCATTCACACATTTATACTCAACCATACACCAACCCATTTGTACACCACATCAGTAAATACAAGATAAAAATACATAATCAATATCACAATTCATTAACACTACAATTATTATATAGAAAATATTTTGTATAAAGCACACAGCCTGGCCACAGTAGTTTTTGAAAGTGGTCAGCGATTTAGGATAGGCAAAGGATGGTACATCTTCACAAATAGTCTTATCCACAGTTTCTCTACCGGTTTCGACGTATAAACGTTGTTTTTGTTACATCTTCATCAGGAGATAACAATATATTTTCTAAAAAATGAATGAAACAAAACATAAATATTCCCTACGGGAATATATGGACAATGGTGAGAGAGACTGCAAATACATGGCTTCACCGTGCTCAAATTCAAAGTAGATAAAACTACTACTATCCTGCTCATAACTCCAAATATATATTTCTGAGGCTTGTGGAATCTGCTTAGATCACATGCTGTGCATAGGCCGACATCTAGTGGAAGCTGCGGAGTATTACAGTTTGTTTTTCGAAACTCGAAAATGGGCGTCGACACAGGCGTGCCAGTAATACTATCCCTAGTGTGACGTCCACTGTACCCAAGATCCCTCACGCGTCTAGGATCCTCAGATTGTTTTTTTCCGCCATACTGGTCGGAAGCATCTTGCGGAGTCCCCTGGCCTTAGCCATACTTGTGCTAATTATTGAAGTTTAAATTTATTCATTGACATCCTTCCCCACCCCAACGTCGACCCTCGAACTCGACGACGGCTGGAGAAGACATCGACCGTCGGCTGCTGCACGACGGATCTGGGCCTCGGAAGGCCGCTGGCCTCGGCCCTGCAAGTAGGGAGAGTGGGGGGTGGTACATACTCTTCACTCTTGGTATATAGGTACACCTTATATATTTCCTACACTTACCAGCCCGCTGCCTCAAGGTGCGTATGGAGGGTACCCCTTTCCAATTCTGCCCCAAGTGCAACCGCAAATACCCTTGGGTCGACAGGCACGCCACGTGCAATCTCAGCTTGCCGAGGGACTACCCCGAAGCGAACTGCAGAGCGTGTAGTAGGTTTAAGCCTAAGACACTTAAGGACCGTTCGACAAAGCGTTGGGCCCACCACGCCAGGCAGGCGGCCATGGCAGCGGAGGGCGCCTTCAGCGATGGCAGCGACGCCGTACTTTCGGACGGCGAGGGCATTACGGCGTCGTAAGACTGCCGAGCGCAGGTCCCTGACCTCGGAAGGTTGTCCGGCAGGGCGGCTATGGGGAAGACCCCCGGCGACGCAAGCGCTACACACCCTACACACACTAAGCACACTAAGTCCAACCGAACCTCGACGACGTCGACTTCTCGGAAAGAGGCACAGATAGAACGGTCCGACTCGGTGTCCTCTGGGCGCTCTCGATCGAGATCGCCTCATGACGCAAGGCAATCATCCACTCTTGCCAAGAGTGCCTCGCTCCCTAGATTAACGGAAGTTCGATCGTCGGAAGACGAAGACGACTTCCAATCCCAGGCCGCGCTCCAGGAGACCGAGGCCGCAGTTAACACCAGCGAGGCCCCACGCTCGAAACACACAGATACCTCTCCAGACCCTCGACGCCAGGTGTCGAAAGTCTCTGGGGCCTCCAAGGGGCAGGGAAAACATTTTTCCACGCACGGGGAGGGGGGGAAACAGCGGAAAGCACAGCCTTCCACTCCTGTAAGACCATCCTTCCACCCTAAGCAGACAGACAAACACAAATCTACTGGGACATCAACATCCAGCAAGGGTACCCTTGATAAGTCCTCTAAGTTGCCTACTAAAGTCATACCCTGTTCCAAAGAATGGTCCAGTGAAGACATAGACAGGGTCATGTCAAGGATGTCTTCCTTAGCTGATTTTTATGACAACAACCCAGAACATTTCCTTTCGTATGACCCTCAAGGGGCCACACCCTCAGGCTCCTCTGATCCTATCCCCCTAAGTAAAAAGGCCCGGTTCGAAAGACCTGAACCCTTCGAGGTGCAGCCTTACTCTACTCCATACTCTACTCCACACCCCAGATACCAAGGACAGCCTTTCCCTGAAGGGGACCAGGAGTTTAAAATTATGGAGGAACAAACCGGGTCTGAATACTATGCGGAGGATGAGGACCTGGAGGAGGTAGAAGATGAGCAGGAAATTTACAGAGTAGATTCCCCGGTAGAGAGCGAAGCCCCAGTTACCGACTCGCCAGTTGATAACCAGCCCCTCCTTAATGAAGTTCTCGCTCGCGCAGCAGAACATTTTCACATCGACACCCACGGTGTACAGGAGGAAAGGGACTTCGCAGAAGAGTTGGTGGGAGAGAGGAGGCCGGTCGCTCAGACCATCCCTATCCTTAAATCCATCCAACGTAGAATAGATCCATCCCTGGTGAATCCTAACCTCACCAGAGCCGTCAACCCTAGAGTCGAAAAACTTTTTCGGGCAGCCCAGTCTGACCCTCTTTATATAACAGGACATCTTAAACCAGACTCCCTAGTGGTTACCAACACTCGGAAGAGGGCTGGGACACCCTTATCGTCGTCAGAAGCTCCTCCCGACAAGGAGAGCAAAAAACTGTACGGGTTTGGCAGGAAGGTAGCCTCAACGTCCGCCTACCAAGCAAGGATTGCAAACTCCACCACCCTGTTGGCAAGTTACAACTGCCATCAATGGGAAGAGGTCGCGGCGCTCATAGCCTCTGCTCCTGAACCGTTAAAGGGCCAGTTGGCTCGGATCTCGGCAGAAGGGAGAGCCGTGTCTGGTTGCATATTAAAAGCAACTTTCGACGCCGCGGACAACGCAGGAAGATTGATAGCAGAAGGTACTGTTATCAAGAGACATGCGTGGTTACGGCAGTCGGGGTTCAAAACAGAAACCCAGGCTTCATTAATAGACAAGCCGGTGGAACCCGATCTATTGTTTGGGAAAGCGGTCGAAGACGCACTTAAAAATGCCAAGGACGAATACGAGACTCTCAAATCCCTTGGCCAGTTTACCAACAAACCCCCTAACCAGAGGGGGAACAGTAATTTTCGTCGCCCACGCGGCCAAAATTCACAAAGAGGCAACTATGCCCAAGGACAGGGTACACAATGGAACAACAACCAGCAGTCTACCCAAAGTTACGGCAGGGGTAACAAGAGAGGTCGTGGAAGAGGCAGAGGCAGCCCCAACAAGGGAGGTGGCACGCCTCCACCAAAGCAGTGACGCTCAATTCAGGGTCCCTTCTCACGCAACCCCAGTAGGGGGACGCATTTCCAACTTCACCCAGGCTTGGGAAGGGATCACCTCAGACAGATGGGTGCTGTCAACAGTGTCCACAGGATATTGTATAGAATTACTGCAGCGTCCCCGGAACCACCCTCCACGACAAAGAATACACTCCTTAGAACATCAGAAGATCCTTCTCGAGGAGATCGCCATTCTGCTAGAAAAGGACGCGATAGAACTCGTCCCAGGACACCAGGTAAACAAGGGTATCTATTCAACTTACTTCCTTGTGCCAAAGAAAGATTTGACAATGTGCCCAGTATTGGACTTACGGCCTGCCAACAGGTATGTCAAGCCCCAAAAATTCCGTATGACCACGCTACAAGAGGTAATCCCCCTCCTAAAAAAGGGGATTACATGGCAACCTTGGATATGAAAGATGCTTATTTTCATATTTCCATGCTCCCAGCGCACAGAAAATACTTGCGCTTCAAGGTGGACAGTCGCCACTACCAATTCAAGGTACTGCCCTTCGGGATAGCTTCAGCACCAAGGGTATTCACCAAGGTACTGGCGGTGGCAGCTGCACACCTACGCAGGGAGGCAATCCCAGTGTACCGTTATCTGGACGACTGGCTCATAACGGGGGAAACCCCAGGAATTTGCAGGTCAAACATTCAGAGGACTATCGACCTCCTTCACGAATTAGGCTTCTCTATCAACGAGAAGAAGTCAAGTCTGGTGCCAAGCACCTCAAAACAGTTCCTAGGAGCAATCCTAGATACTCAGAAAGGGTTGACCTTCCCTTCGGAAGAGAGAATTCGGAATATACTACTGCAAATTCCACATTATCAGTCAGGTCAACAAATAACGGTACGCAAAGCTATGCGGTTACTAGGCATGATGGCATCATGCATTTACCTGGTCCCCCACGCGCGTCTGCGCATGCGTCCCATGCAGGAATGGTTGGCGAAACAGTGGTCTCAGGCAAGTGGTCAGTGGGACGATCTAGTGGTCGTTTCGCCAACACTCGTACAGAGCTTACACTGGTGGACAAGAGAGAACCTCGCAAGGGGAAAACCCTTTTACGGTCCAGAAGTACAGGCAGTGGTGACTACAGATGCATGCCTGACTGGGTGGGGAGCTCACCATCTCCACCACACAGCTCAGGGTCTCTGGTCTCACTCAGTAGCCAAGAACCACATCAACCTGCTAGAGCTTCTGGCAGTATTCCGAGCGCTTCGGGCGTTCGAGCCCCATCTGCTAAACTTGTCGGTGCAGATCCGGACGGACAGCACGACAGCCATGTTCTATCTGAACAAACAAGGAGGGACTCGTTCGCCAAATCTGTCCAAGCTTGCCCAGAAAATCTGGATATGGGCACTCAGACGGAACATCTTCCTGTCATCACAACATGTTCCAGGGGAGCTCAATTCCCTAGCGGATGCCCTAAGCAGAGACTCCCTCCCAGAAGAACACGAATGGGTCCTTCACAGAGATATCGTAGAAGATCTCTTCTCTCAGTGGGGTTTCCCCACTATAGACCTATTCGCCACAAGCGAAAACAAACAATGCCCAGGATTTGCATCCAGGTTCCCCCAGCCCGACTCCCAAGGGAACGCCCTGTGGATGAACTGGTCAGGGATGTTTGCGTACGCTTTTCCACCAACTCCTCATCAGGAAGGTGGTGTACAAGATGAACAAGGAATCGATGACGCTCATCCTAGTTGCTCCCATGTGGGCGAGACAACCATGGTTTCCACACCTACGCAGGATGGCGGTGTGCGAGCCCCTCAAACTTCCAGCCTGGTACAACCTACTGTCCCAGCAACAAGGTCAAACAGTGCACCAGGAACCCAACTCAATGAACCTGGCAGCATGGCTCCTGAGGTCATAGAGTTTGGCCATCTCAATTTACCACAAAGGTGTATGGACATCCTAAAAGAATCCAGGAAACCAAACACAAGGCACTGCTACTTTGACAAGTGGAAGAGATTCGTTATTTGGTGCCAGAATAAACAAATCAACCCAGTTGATTGCACTCCTTCCAACGTTGTAACATACATGCTCCACCTGCTGGACGCAGGTTTGGTTTTTAACTCTCTGAAAGTACACCTGGCAGCCCTCTCGGCTTACACCACATCCCATAACAAGGTATCGTGGTGGAAAGTACCAGTAGTTAAAGCCTTCATGGAAGGAGTAAAGAGACTTCACCCTCCTATTTCGAACCCACCGCCAGGATGGGACCTCAATGTGGTGCTAGCTAAGCTCATGGGCCCCCCTTTCGAACCCATGCATAAAAGTAGTCTCAAACACCTGACTTATAAAACGGCCTTCTTAGTAGCCATTACCTCTATAAGAAGGGTCAGTGAAATTCAGGCTCTGTCAGTGCAGGATCCTTTCTTTACTATCCACAAGGACAAACTGGTTTTACGCACACACCCTAGGTTCTCACCTAAATTTATATCTAAGTTCCATGTAAACCAGTCCATCGAGCTTCCGGCTTTCTTCCAGAACCCGCAAAGCTCAGCTGAGGTGAAACTACACACCCTTGATGTGCGTAGGGCGGTCCTCTACTATGTAAATAAAACCAGACCGCTAAGGAAAACAGATCAACTGTTTGTCTCCGTAGCTACAGGCAGAGAAGGGGATCGCGTCTCTAAAGGCGCGATCTCGAAGTGGATTATCAACTGTATACAGCTGTGTTACTCTCTTTCTGAAAAAACTCTGCCTTTTACGCCAAGGGCCCATTTTACTAGAGGCATTGGGGCCACTCTGGCTTTCATTGCAAATGTTCCCCTCGACACCATTTGCAAAGCAGCTACTTGGAGCTCTATTCACACTTTTACTCAGCATTACTGCATTGACACTCATTCCAAGACAGATACACAAGTGGGACAAGCGGTTCTAAGACACCTGTTTGCTCATGACCCTTCTCACATCCCACCTCCTTCTTATGGTACTGCTCGCTAATCTATGCACAGCATGTGATCTAAGCAGATTCCACAAGCCTCAGAAGGGATACATTACTCACCGTAATCGTATTTCTGATGCTTGTATCTGCTTAGATTCACAGGCGACCCACCCTTCCTCCCCTCCGAGAGAAGGCGCATGATTGCTTGTAGTCTTACCTTTCTGTCTATCTGCTTGGATTATCTGTACTCACGCTACTCCTCATGCTTCCTCATGTCAGAAAAAATACAATCTGAGGATCCTAGACGCGTGAGGGATCTTGGGTACAGTGGACGTCACACTAGGGATAGTATTACTGGCACGCCTGTGTCGACGCCCATTTTCGAGTTTCGAAAAACAAACTGTAATACTCCGCAGCTTCCACTAGATGTCGGCCTATGCACAGCATGTGAATATAAGCAGATACAAGCATCAGAAATACGATTACGGTGAGTAATGTATCCCATATATCCGCGGTAGACAGAAGGCGTCGTGTGAGGAGTGCTACCAACTAAAAATGGTGTCCCCAGGTTAGATGAAAATGGACTAAGACTCGAATTTTGATACCAATTAAGATGCAAGTATAAAAGATAAAGGATAACCTCCACCCATGCACAGTCGCAACCCAGATGATGGAGTCTATACAGTTGGAGTTAAGGGACAGCCTCAAGTACTGACCTTCAGTGCACCATCCAGATTAAATCCGTGGTGTGTATTTGTACAAGACTGAAACAACTGTCATGGGAATTGGCAGTGTTCAGAAAGAAGATCCTGATGTTCAGCATTTTATTGCTCCGATCTATAATGTGAAAGTACAAATAAGGGAGTCAACAGCCTTAATCAGAAAATCCCAGACCCTGGCTACAAAGGAAATTCATAAAATGGCCAGAATGACAAGAATGTATGGGACAGCAATATTCTTACCCCGGAAAGTCGGGTCACAGTGGATATGTGGGAAGTGCAGATGACGCCTCACAAGATGTTATTAGAGGGGATTGCTGCAATGGCCGGGAGAATGGTACCTGCATTGGAATGGAATGGAACTAGTAAATAATTATATAAAAAAGATTGTATGCCAATTTAAGAAAGAAAACAAGAAAAGAAAAAAGAATAAAAGGGGGGGGAAAAGAAAAAGAAAGACTTCTGCTATTAATTAGGAGTCATAATTTAGCATATTATTGTGAAATGGGAGGGCGAAAAAGGAAAAAGCAAAAGCCCCAATTGGAGTTTAAAATGCTCAGATGCACGAAATAACCCATTAGGCTGACTGAGTAATGCCACAGAAAAAGGTTAACCATTAAGCAAGGAGTTCAAAAAGTGAACCAAGCTTACCTAACACCGGCAACAGCTAATGTCCTGGAATTATCCTCAGATGGAAAAACAGGTGGAGAAATGCACTCGAACTGTCCCAGAACTCCACTATACACCGGAGACTCGCGTCTGAGACTCGGCACTGTTTGAGCCTTTAAATATCCAAACCAGTATTCTACATAATCCCACGTGATCTTATTAGGCGTCTCGCTGTGTTCTATTAAGCGTCCTCACGCTGAATAGCAGCTGACGGAAGCTTGCTCCTTGCTCATCAAGGGAAGCACTGAAATTACTGACCACTCAGGAGCGTGTCAGATTACACACGTTGGCCTCCAGAGTCTACTGCTCTCACTTCTGCGGCTTGGAGGAAACACAATATTTTTACCTCAGCCCCTATTTCATTCACGGGCTTCACTGTCCAATTAGGACTCTCACTGAGTCGCAGCTGGCAGACGCTTGTGGCAAAGAGTATACGCAGCTTGTACTCCTTGCTCATCAAGGGAGGCACTGCAGTTACTGACTGATCAGGAGTGTGTGAATAAATACACGTTAACCTCCAAAGTATACTACTCTCATTTCTACAACTTGGAGGGAACACAGTAGTTTTCCCCAGCCCCTATTACCTAGACGGGCTTCGCAATCCAATTAGTCAGGCGACCACATGTTGTTACATCATAGCAAACGGCGTGGCCATGGCAATTTCATGCATAATGGCCTGCCAATTTCTGGGACTAGATTTTAAAGCAACCCTCGCCCTACAAACGTGCAGACTGCATCTGGGAAAAGGCGAATTATGTATAGTGCCCTTATAGAATTACAAGATGATGAGAAGATGTATTAGTACCAAAGGGCCATGTACCAGTATGGTGGTGGTATACCAACAGTCTCCTACATGGGATATCCCCAGTGGGTGTATCAGCCATATTAGGTGCCTGTGTGCCAGGGTTCTAAAGTATTAAGTCCCTCTGTCAGTGCTTTTAAATTAAAAATCCATAATTCCTCTTTGTAGGCTAGATTTTTTGAAAAGTTGTGTCGGATTTTGACCGAATACCTTCTCCACACAAAACCATTCCATCTGTTCTGCTTTATGGCCCATCTCCACATAGTGAATAACCATTGGGGCATTTAAGTTCCGGGTTTTTTAATTTGAACTGTAAACACGCTACTGGTGTAATAACTGTCTTAACCAGGTCTGCCTTCAGCCACTCAATTTATAAGAGCTGTGTGTCCTTCACTGCCACAACATTTTTCTCTGCTCCCACTTGTTTTTCTGTGATGTGACCTTACTAATTTTCTCTCTGTTGCTCCTGCAAGGTGAGGCTCTAATACACAGTATTCAACAAATTTAACTTGAAATGAGAAGCAGCTATAACTTAGTTCCCGGTACACATGAACACATGAACATTCATGCTTTACAAAGGTGTCTTGTGGAGGTTGATAATTGCAACCCTTACCCCTTAACTGCCAGGGGTTCCCCTCCCGCCCCCCAGTGCCAAGGCCTTTTTTTGGTGATTTTGGTATGTTGCCATTCAATGCCTTGTAACTTTCAGGGATCACACAAAACAGTGCCTTGGCACTGTGAACGTAGTGTCAAGGACGCAATACCTCGTCCTTGGCACTAAAGAGGTTGATGCAAATTCCCAGACAAACTGTTATTGTTGGATAGATATACTTGTATGCCACCATTTGGCTTCGGGACCCAAATGGAGCTTCTGGCACCTGTTGATATCAAGCTAACCAGGCTCTTCTAGTCCCTATCCAGGAGCCAAATAGCTTCCAGCAATTTAGAAACTTGGATTTTGCATGTTAAACTGTTTTCTTTTTCTTTTAGTACATATTGATGATGATACAAATAGCCTTTTTATGATGTTTGTAGATCGACTGTCATGGTGGTCCAGAAGTCCGAAACATTTCGAGAATGTAAAATTGTTCATTTTGCTGTAATCTAATTAAAACAATGTTAATAAGTAGATCATAACCAGAATAAAAAGCTTTGTTTATTGGAGAACAAATCATTTGTGTACCTAAGGAATGTACGTGTGCATACCATGCAGAGAACACATTTCGCCCATCTTAGACTACATCATTCATACTAATGTTTGCCTCTGGTGGTTACAGGACTTTCGCACCTTGACAATTGCATCAACATTTTTAAAACATGCCCACTAAAGTGTATCGCTCTTCATAATAGAAGTCTACCCGTTCATGCCAAAACAATGTTTTTTTGCTTGATCAAGTACGAATTCCAGGTTCCACGCTTCATCACGTTTCGGGGATCTGGACACATTTAGGTTCCCTTATCTTACAAAATCTAAGTTTTTGTAATACTCTAATATACAATGCTTAATATTTGGGACTTCAAAGTACAATACTATTTTTAGATAGAAAATTGGGTACATGGTTGCAGTGCACATGGGATTTAAACGGCAGCCATGCTTGGTGTGGCATCTTTATGGTTTCATTTTATCATTCAACACTTGCGCTTTTAAAACGATGCGCGTAGAGTGGATTGGGCTGTTAAAGATTTTCTTTTTGCAACTTTCCCTCCCGTTTTCTATGGCATCCCATTCCTTTTGCTCTGTTTTTGATCCTGCCCTTCTTAAAGGGAACTGTAAAGCCTTCAGCTTCACTTCCCTTGCCTTTAGCTCATTGTTATTCAGACTATCAGTACTTGGAAACTTTGTTTCCCTTCTGAATGCTTGTATTTTTACATTGAACACGGTACCTTGCAGTGCAATGGGGATACTTGTGTTACCCTAGCCTTTTCTACATGAAATTTTGGGTTCCTGTTTATATTTGCCTATAGACAAGCTGGTCGCAGCACTAGCATTTGTTCTGTTTTTGCATTATTTTTGATGTGCAGCTTGGTGTTTACCGGGTATTGCTCTAAATAAGGCTTGTGCCCTAAAATGGCTGTGCTACAAGATTTTAGCTTGTTCTTCGGCTGCCTTCCTACATTCTTGGGTCAGGAAAGTCATTTTTAAGGCTTGGAGTCCGTGTGGCTCAAGAAGGGGGTTGGGAATTCTATTACCAATCCACATCACTGGCGCCAGAAATTCTGCTAATGGGTCGGCTGTGAAACCAGTAGTTGTCCCTGATTGGACAACTACTGGCTGTTTGAATGGTGCTGATCCTTACCATTGGTGGGCTTGGACTTGCTTCCGGCTTGGAATTTGGTTAAGAGGACTCCTGCAGCCATTCTTCAGATCTACGTTGGAGCCAAGAATCCTTTGAAGAATAGCAGCCTGCTTAAGATACAAAGAAGACTCCCTGAAGTGGCCCAACATCCCTTCCTCTGTCTGGCCCGGTGAAGCCCTGCTCCTCTGCCTGATCTCTGAAAACCGATGTTGATGCCTTCTCGAGGATCCAGCTCCCGAGAGCATTCAGAAGTGTTCTGGATTGCCTTGTGGACTGACCAGCTCCAGCGTGGGCTACCCCACCAGAAGTGTTGCCATTCCGCGTTCAAGCCTGGAACTTGGGGGGTCGCAAACCTGTGCCACAAGTCGCCTTCTCCTCAAGTTTCAGTTCCCTCTTTTCAAGAGAACCTGTCAAGGAGCAGATGTTGATTGTCGCAGGAACTCTCCTTCTAGTGGGAACAAGAACTGTTCTCTCCCAGCTCCCTCTTAACTTTCGTCATCGAAACTGGGCCAACCTTGGGTCTGGACGAGAGGGAGAGCGTACAGGTCTTCTGGTAAATTGTTGTTTAAAATTAAAATAGGTTGAATCTATTCTGAATCCCCGCAAGTCATTGCCTACCTAGAGAGAATACATACCTGTGAGAATCCTTGGGTTGGAACCTGTCTTTGGGCACTAGACCCCATAGATCATAGGGTTTGGACTTCTAAAATTTGAATGCGAATTGAACTTGTGATTGGTTTTCATGTGATGTATAGTGATTGAACATACTGGTGACTTGTGTTTATTTGTATTAGCACCCGGTGCGGGGGAGTCAACCCATCGGGTTGCTCTGAACGTGGGCTGAAATTTCTAATTCCAGCCTGCATTTTGGAGCTGCCCGCTGGCTGCTTCCTTGGCCCTGCACCACCATCTTGCTTGCCACCCACCCTCCTTTTTTGGTGCATTGACTCTGGTGTTAACAGCCCGGGGGCCCTTGTTAAACGCCCTCGCTCGGTGCCTTCAACCCATGGCCAATAACACCCACTCCAGGCCGCCACATCGAGTAATTATAGAGTATTGTGTGTAGATACTACCTGCTAATTTCACTTTTCAGTGTGTTCTAAAGTCCTAAAAAACTATGTTTATAACTGTCTAACTTATTGTGAATTATCCTGTGTGGACTCATTGAGGGCCCCTGACTGGTAACTCGCCTGAGACTAAGCCTTGACTGCTTTCCACACTACCTTGATTGAGTTTTGGCTAAACTCTAGAGATCCCTGTCCAACATAACTGGGCTGGCCTCCTAAAATGTGTCCACCCGGGCTGATTTTAGAAATCCATTTTAACAGGCTGATTTTCTTTTAAAAAATGTTTTTTTTTAAAGGTGATGCAGCAGTTGATTTCAATCATTTAAGTAGATGGGGATGAATTTCACAGAAATGTAGGGAAAAAATATTTTCTGCTAGAAAATAGAAGGAAGACTTCAAGAGAGGGAGGAATAATCAATGGACTAGTTTCAGGGAATAAATGTACAAGGGAAAGCAAAGTGAATTTGTTGAATCTAAGTTTTAAAGGAAACCGGAAGATTGAGAAGTGAGGTAGGTAAGACAAGTGCCATCCGTGTATTTGAATGCTATGTATATGAAAATAATCTTTTGAGTAATAGCCAATAGAGGCAAAGAAATTAGTGTGAAAAATGAGCAAGCAATCGCGTTCTGGTGAATTTGACATAAACTTGAAGGGGTTCTATGTCGTGACTTTTTTACATGGTCCAAGTTGGATTGACTCACTATGCTCAGGACCTGCTCGACCACTGTTTGTTTTTTTTTTTGTTGGCCTGGCACGGCCCCCATGGTGGAAATGGAAGCAAAGTCAGAAGGGATTGGAGGCACTGCAATCAAAGTAGAAATAAAGTAGTGTTAAGCAGGAGAAGAGGACGACCAGGATGATTAGAGATGCACTGTGGGAAACGCATACAAGAGGGAGGAACAATCTGGCTGACAGAATCCATAAGGAGAAAATATAATGTAGCTGGAAGATCGAAATTGGGTTGGGGGGGCGGGGTTTAAAATAGTCTTGGGTGATGATTCTGAAGGGATAGTGTAAAGTCAGATGGGAGAGTGTAGTTCGCTGAGCACTGCAGAAATATGGGTAAATTGGTGATGTTGAAAAAAGTGGAGGACACAAAGAAATGGAAGGCTGTAATTTAAGAGGCAAAGTGTAAGGAAGAGTCGGACAGGGTTAAAAAACATCCTATCACCACCCACTTTTTTATTAGCCCCCTAGGCAAGTGGTGTAATGGACAGTTTTACTTCCTACAATCTGACAAGTACTCCTGACAGAAAAATATACTAGAGCTTGGATGTCGCTGAGATCAAGCAAAAGGTTTCCAAAGCTGAGGAGAGAGATGTGGAACTGACATTAAACATCAGCAGGGTTGAAATACACCCAACTGAAGTGGATGATAAGGTGTTGAGGATGGCGGACCATATAAGGGACTTGCAATTCAAAAATGACAAGTTAACCATAAAGATCACTGAGCAAGAAAACTTTTCAAGAAGAAATAATGTCAGAATTGCTGGTTTTCCAGAAAACATTGACGAGGGCAGGCCTATGGATTTCTTGGAGAAAACTCTTATTACCCTGCTTAAGATGGATCCTAAAATAAGACTGGAGATGGAAAGGGCACATAGGAGTTTGGGTCCAAAGTCAGCGCTTGGTCAAAGACCAAGACACTTTGTGGTCAAATTTTAAGATTCCCAATTAAGGAGATGATCCTGAAGAAAGCACGTGAGCTTGGTTACCTGTCTTGTGGGGTTAGGGGGTGGGGGGTAGGAAACAGTCAAGATTTTTGTAGTCTTGAGCCGGGATGTACTGGATAAAAGGAAATAATTCTATATGGCCAAGGAAAAGGCAAGAACCTCAAATACTATATGGTATATCCAGCCATATTTCGTGTTGTAAAGGATGGTCAATTATTTTCCTTTAATGACTGCAAAAGCGTTGAAGCTTTACTAAGTGACCTAGAGAGCATGAACCTATGTAAGCTGCCAGTACTTTGCAAAGGATTTTACCTTCAAAGAAGAAAAGATGAGGATTTCTGGGGAGGCAACTGTTTGGCTCCTTATATAGTGGACCTTTAGTTAGTACATTACTTCTTAGTTTTTACCTTTATTGCTTTTGTTTTAATTATATTACACTCTTAAAAGGGTTAAATATAACAAAATACACGGTTCATGCAACTGTTAATTTCGTTTTTCATAATGTTTTCTTTTGCTTCGTGAGTTCGGGCAGTTGGAGAAAAGGACCTGGCCTTGGTGTCGGGCCGTCGCACGTACGCTTCAGGAAGTATGTGATCTGAGCTGTAGTAGAATCTTCTATGTTTGTGGTCAGAGGGGAGGAAGCAGCTAGAGCGACACTTCACCCGTCTCAATGGTGCCCTGTAGATGGCGACTTTTATAAGAGCTGCGGAGCGCAGAACAGACTGTGGGATGTATGGTGGAGGAACGGTTGCATGATGAGTGTTGAAGTGCGGTTGCGGTCTCCTGCTGCCGGGATGTGGTGATACGTGTGATTCTAGCAATGCAGTGCAGAGCATGCCGTAAAGTCAGCAGGGAGATTTCCTTCAAGGACTGCAAATTCCCCCTCTGAGTATTATTATGAATGCCCGTGACATGCTCTTCTACAAGGCTGTAGTACCAAAGCAAGACTTTCGTCCACTTAGCTTTGCTTAGAGCCTAGTGGTGGTTTAATTTGCATAAGAGCGCTCCCTCCCCTACATCCTCAGGGTTGCCTGGAAAACATCAATAAACAGGAAAGTCTGCATTATGGCTTGTTTCTACAGTGCGTGCGATCTCTGTGTGATCATACGAGACCGTTCCAGGCAGACTAGCATTAATAAGTTATAGACAATAGGTCACAACTGAAGTGAACACTGGAAGTTGCAAGTTTCACATGTGTTCTATTGCTAAACAAGAAGGGAAAAGGGTACGGAAAAGAGAAAGAAAAGAAAAAATGTACGTGACTGAGTGAACACTGCAAGGGTTTCTGAATGCCGGCGGACAGCAGAGACAGATGGCATTCCTGAACTACCTTGGTGCTTCACATCGGCCCAGTGCTCAACTGTTTTTAATTGTGGGGATGGCTGCAATGGAGCAGAGATCAAGTGCAGTGGCAAGAGCAGGGGTCCACAGACATGCCGGAGTTGTTGTAGAAGCTCGCAGCATTTCCCTTTTGATCCGGTATATTGTACTTTGCCATTTGCCTATCCAAGATGACGCTGATTTGGCCCACAAGGATCTTATGGGAAATGAGGGGAGATGCGAACTGTGGAAGAATGTACTGCGAACCAGGGTTAAGGCTACTCCTAGAACATAGACTGCAGCAGGAACATGGAACTGAACTACAAGCTTTGGCTTATCTGTTTCTGCGCTTATGAGGCCAATATTAAATGTAGTTTATTGAGGATAGTCTGCATTAGCATAATTTTTTATTGCTGTTAAGTATCATTGTGGTGGAATTTATAGCTGCAGCAAGGAGGGAGGTTGTAATGAGACTAAAGAGGGAAAAAGCGGATATTGTCCTTTTGCAAGAAACCCCTTTATTGGAGGAATTGAAATACCCAATGACTAGCACGAAGTGCAATAAGGTACTGTTATCAGTCAAGAGAAGTGGAAATATTACTTTGCAGACTGGATAGGAGTGTGGAGAGGGCAACTATGGACAATGAAGGGAGAGTGATTTTGGTTGATGCAAAGTATGAGGGTAATGTCATTACAATAGGATCCATCTATGGTCACTGTGCTGCGGGGGACAATTCTTTCATAAAAGTAGCATCCCTATTGCAGAATGAGTGGAGTGACTTTAACTGTGTCCTTAATCAGAAGTTGGGCTGCTCAGTGCAGCGCTGATATTCGTCAGAGAGTACAAGTGGAGCATTAGGAGCACTTTTGCAGAGTTTTGATTTAGCTGGTATCTGGAGAACAATGCATCCTGGAGAGAGAATATTATTTTTTTCACCAGTCCACGAACCGCACTCTAGACTATTTTTTGATCTCGGAAAGACTCATTGAAAAGACGGTCAGTGTGGATATAATGGAGCAAGGTCTGTCGGATCATTCTTTGATCAAGTTGAGGTCAGAATTAGGTAATGTCAGGTCGACCACGTCAAGATGGCGTTTAAAAACATACATATTAAAGGATCAGGAAGTTCTAACATCTTTAAAATCGTTCATTAAGTCCTTTTATGAGATAAATATAGGCTCAGGTGATGAATTAATGGTCTAGGATAGTTTCAAGGAGACTATTGGGGTTGAATTAATGAACATTACGTCCCGTAAAAGGAAGTTGGGGATGATGGAATTGAAACTTTTGCAGAGTAGGTTAGGTGAGTTGCAGAAGACATTTCAATTATCAAGAAGTAGAGTTGATAAGGCGGAAGTGGATATATGGGGAGCAGGGAGATAAGGGTGGTAGACTGCTTGCCAACAAATTGAAGTGTTTGATAGATAAGGCATATGTTCAGAAAATAGTGAATGAGCATGGAATATCGCTGATAAAAAGGGAGGATATATGCGAGTGCTATAGAAATATTTATGCATCCTTATATACTGAAACCAAATTTCCAACATCTGACAGTTTAGAGGAGTTTTTGGGGAAAATTAATTTGCCAAAGTTAACTGTGGAACAAGCAATAGCCATTGACCAGCCAATCGCAGAGGAGGAGGTATTAAGAGCTATTGATGAGCTTAATATAGATAAATCGCTGGGTCTTGATGAATTGCCTGTTGAGTTTTACAGAGCTGTTGAGCCCGAGCTAGCCCATTTGCTATGTAGCCTATATAATTACTTTATGATAGAGGGAGTTGTGTCCAACGATGCGGGAGGCATGTATTACAGTTATCCCAAAGCCAGGCAGAGATCAAACAAAATGTGGGAACTATAGGCTAATATCGTTGCTGAATGTGGATGCAAAAATGTTTACCAGGGTATTGACTAATAGGTTGGATATATATATATGTTGGCGAGCTGATTGAGCATTGCCAGGTTGGGTTTATGCATGGTAGGCATGGCTATGATCATATTAGGACCATCTTAGATTTGTTGGGGCTCCCGAAAGACAAGGTAGGGAATATGTTATTAATTTTTTATGGACACTGAGAAAGCTTTCGATCGAGTCAATTGGAGTTTTTTTTAGAAGACACCCTTAAGAAAATGTGATTTGGGAATACTTTCTTGAGTTATTAAAGCTTTATACTCCTCAATCAATGCAAGAATATGGGTAAATGGCGAACTCTCTGCTTCTTTTCCCTTGACCAGAGGTACCAGACAGGGGTGCCCGTTATCACCCCTTCTCTTCAACCTGGCATTAGAAACCTTTCTAACTTACATTAGACAGGAACAAGGGCTTATAGTGGGGGATAGAGGAATTAAGGTGTTGTTACATGGGTGACATGATAATGTTGGCTATCCCGGAGGAGGGTGGGGATAGGCTTAAGAGTATGTTCGAGGAAGTGGGTCACCTGTCTGGTCACAAGATCAATTGGGAAAAGTAGGTGTTTCCACTGGATGTTACTCGCCCGTGCGGGCCCTTGAGTTCATGGAATTGTCAGTGGGCTACGGAAAGTTGCATTATTTGGGAGTCCACCTGGTTCGAGATTTGTAGAGGCTGGTGCAGTTTAATATAGCAAAGATTATAGAGGTACTTCAGAGGGATGTATTGAAATTGGTTTGTTTAACGCTTAGCATCTTGGCCAAGGTTGATGCAATAAAAAAGGTGCTTTTACCAAAATTTCTTTACATTATTCAGTCTATTCCACTTAAATTCATGAAGAAGATTATTAGGCGCATTGACAGTTTTTTAAAAAAAAATGTTTGTGGGGATAAGGTAAGAGACCTAAGATTACACAGTATATTTCATTGCGGTCAGTGCGATAAGGGTGCTTTAGGTATCCCAATTTAGAGGATTATTGCACAGGGTTTGTATTGAAGAAATCAGTGTTATACTTTAATGGGAGGGGCAATGGTATGCCAGAAAAATGTCTGCCGTGCTCTCGGCAAGACCTATACACAATGAAGAAAGTACCCAACTTGATTGCCAAGTTGCCTACAATAGAAGCAACTGGAGATGCTTTGAGGACTTTTCTGACAAATGGTGGATACAATATATGGATTCACTGAGGCATCTTTGTAGCACAACTTGGGGCTTCAAATTTTTAACAGGATCTTCTGCTGGTGAAGTTGGGTTAAAAAAAGGTATTTTAAGGGTGAATGATGTGTGGAAGGATGGTCACTCCAGAAGGAACTATGGTTTAGGGAAAAGAGAACATAGGTGTTGCACTGAATTGGAATCTCTTCTCGCGCAAAGACGGGGGATGTTGACCAGCCCTATGAAAGATAGACTGACAGTCTGCAGTATATTCTATTAATCTCCATGTATTTTATTCGCCCTATCTGAGGCTGATGCCTATGGAGAGTTAATGTGTGAATTAATGGGATAAACTACGCCAAGCATGGGTGAAGGAGTTGGGCAAAGATATATCTGTAAATGATTGGGACAGTTTGATGAGAATTGGCACTAGTTCGAAGATGGACTTGAATCTGCGATATGTGCGTCAAAGGATTTTGTCGTTTATACTAGACACCAGCATGAAGGGTCAACTTGGCTATGGCCGATGATGTTTCATGATGGCACTGTGGTCAGATAGGGGGGGTACTGTATTACCCATGGAATGGGAATGCTGAACGGTGGCAGGTTTTTGGGGTGATGTTTTGAACAGATTGGACTTAACACTGGGAGTTGAATTGCCTAGGTCGTCATATTCAACAATTTTGCTCTCTAATAAAGAGAGGTGTATGGTAGCTCGAGAGCATAGTGGTTGGATCAATAGAGTTTTGGTGGTGGCTGCAAAGCAAATTCTAAGGGTATAGAAGTCGAGGAAAAAGTCACAAATGGAGGGATGGTTGTCGGATTTTCAAATCTTGTCCCGCTATGAGAAAGTATGCTGAAAAGTCGGGAACGGGAGGGTAAATACTCTGAGATATGTGGACCATTTGATGAATTGTATAGTTCATGCCGTTGTTGCTATAACAAAGAGTTGGTAAGATATGAATGGATGGGGAATAATAAGGAACTACGTCTTGTTGTGTGTTCATGTTCGTTGTGTGCGTGTTGTCTACTTGTGTTCTCTCTGAAGAATTGTTTTAGTGAAACAATGATGAATGTCATGGTTGATAAGATTGTAAAATGTTAGTATGGTTGGTGTTATAACTTTATTAATAGATACAGTAAGAGCTTAGTAGTTGTAGTGTAAACCATAAATGTTATGAATATCTGCATGGTATTTTTGAAATGATGGCTCGTTTTTTAAAAAAAACACTATCTATTAAATGGATCTAATCAAGCCTGACAACCTCCACCCCAACTGTCATTAGTATAGTACAGATCAAACGGTGACATCAGCAGGGATCTGCCACAAGAATCTGCTATGCTGCTATTGGTGCCTTTTCCGAATAAGGTGTATAAACCATCTTTTTCCTTACAGAGAGCACTGATTACAGAAAAACGTACCTAATGTTTTGGTCCTCTTCATCTGCTTAAGAATGCTCCCATCAGGAATGCGAATTTTTCCTCTCTATTGAACATTTAAGTCCCAACTCAAAGTAGAGCGTAAAGTGGCTCTACTTAAAAACTTAATGGGGCTGATTCATGGAATTATTTGTGCCGAAAACGGGGATTTGTGCGCCATTCTGCCCGCAAATCTCCATTTGTTAAACAGGGATTTGCAGGCAGAATGGCGCACAAATCCCCGTTTTTCAGTGCAAATAATTCCATGAATCAGCCCCAATGTAGAGTTGCACATAAAACCAGTCCTGACAATATAATCAATGCATTCTCATAGAGACTTGTTAACAATGCAGCCAACACTCTTGACCAACAACTGATGACAATCTGCAGCTCTACAGTGGATTGTGCTCTTGTTCCGACAGTCTGCTATTTTCAACTCTCCTATACAAGATGAGTTGCAAACTTGAGAAAAATATTTGACTATCGTGGGGCATGATTATGGCCATAGTGCCATTTCATCCAAGCAAGCGGTTTGTTATTGGTTAGTGTAACAATCTGTATAAACCAAGCTCAAATTCCTTTAGTGGGGCCTGCTCCTGCCTTTTACCCACATCTTGATAGCCATGATGAGCGATAAGTAATTGTAGGCATAACCTCTGTAACTGTATGCCTGGAAGTGAAAATGGTTTAAGTAAAATATTGTTCTATCTGCAGGTCCGTGATGCTGCAATAAACAGTCTGGTGGAAATCTACAGGCATGTTGGCGAGCGAGTGAGAGCAGATCTTAGTAAAAAAGGATTGCCCCAGTCCCGGTGAGTTGAAACCCTGTATGCAGGTTTGAAACGTAAACAGTTCTCTTGTAAAAACGTATCAATGACAATGTGGATAAGTACATTCTTCAGCAGCTCTGACCGTGGGCGTTATGCAGTGGTTCTCTTGTGCATTATTTTTACCCTGGTTGTTTCCTCCACATCGGTTTCAGATGCAGAGGCAGTGCTACGATTCTAAAGCTCGCCTGATGTGAAAAATTATGAATTGCTTCTCCAGGATCATTTTCTGTTGACAGTCCATATATTTGAGGACAGAGCAGGCAATGCATGAAACACATGCAGCCAATAAAATATCCACACATCATGCAATTTCATGATAATAGGACTCAAGTAACATTATATTAGTCCTCATGAATAACGAAACAAAAAAAAACAATGTTAACCCTCATAGTTAAAAACACGAACATGAAAGAACTTACACTGATGGCCAATCAGAAAGCATTAAAAAAGTGACAACGTTTCATACCCATCATCAGTAATTTACGAGAACGAACAGCATGCCATGGGTTGCACTAGTAAATTATGCCCCTGACCTCATTTTTAGCAGTAATCGAGGAGATGATGAACAAAACTGATCCATAGTCATTGACCAAAAAGTAAACATGGGCCGACTGCATAGTGGGAAAATCACTTTGGGGAATGGTCCCCTGTCAACATTAGAAGGTGCAGAAGGGAAGAAGGCATCAGGGGCATTATTAAGATGTAAATGTTAAATGTTGTTTTGTTGTGTAATATTTTAAAGGTTTGAGTTGAAACCAATAAAATTAATGTAAAAAAAAAATGTGCCACACTTAAAACGTGGGGCACCAAATAAAATTGCCATCAATCATGGGGGCTAACACTAATTATGCTTCTTAAACCTCGATTATATACAAACTTTGTAGCACGGGTGAAAATGGTAGAACAGCGACTTGGAACATATCATAAAACTTTGAATCACCATTACAGCAATCAAATAAAAGCAACTCATGTTAAAATTGAAATTACATCTTAATAGAAAATAAATGATAAAACTAATTTTAGTCTAAAACTGCATCACTTATTGAACCTTCATATAAAAAATCGGCACATATAAAGGTTTAAATAGGGCCACGTATTTATATACTGTTATTTCTTCATCTCCTTTGGTGGGATAATAATTTGGACCTTCTTATCCAGGCCTTTCTCAGGTAGCCAGGAAAAGGCCACTTTTACCACTGAAGATGCCAGTAAAAGTACGAGTGCTGGTGTAAAATGCCTCAAACAACATTCTCTTAATATACCCAATAATGAACCCTTCCTGATATCTGACTGTAGGGCATACAATAACAACGTGGGCCAGAGTGTCTTTTCCTGCAAATACAGCGGGAATTAACTTCTCTTGTCTGGCCCTTCCACCACTTGAATGTCACAGCCTTCAAAGGGAGTACATTGAACGTGCCCTTAGAGGGAAGAATCCTTTTATTGGTAATTCATGACATTGATTGGTATCCTGCAGCACCCTCAAAGTTAGAGAGGCAAATAGACTGACCTGGGTTCTCTGAAACTGCGCATCTTCCCTAATCTGGGCAAACACAGTAGTTTTGATTTCAACCTATGTTTAGAGATTTAATTCATGATTTCTGATTTGTCATAACGCACGCTCATGTGCACTTTATATGTTGGAACCTAATGTGTGCAAGCCAGCCTTTTCTATCCCAGCTTCTTTCCTGACTAAGGCTCTCGTTAATTTGTGTGTTGTCCATAGAGCATGTCAAAATAGGGTTGGTCTGAAAACTAAGACGTCAGTAAGTTAAGTGGATGTAGTTTCCACATGAATCATATATACTGATGTGTAAGACAAAGCAGCCAATCAACGGGCAAGAAAAGCATTCTCTTGCAGCCATACGACCCAGCGGGGATTGCCTGACCCATATAAATAGATGGCATGTGATTGAGCAGTGATGAAGAGTCTTGGCAAATCTAAAAAATACCCCATCACATGCTTTATTTTCGCAGCATTTTTTATCAATGTGACTCTCCAAGGTCAGCCACTGATAGTTGTTTTCCCAGACAGTCAAAATAGTTGCAGGAAGCAAGCCAGTGACCATCCAGAACAAATGGCGGTAACCTTCTTTTTGGTACCAAAAACCCACAACTATTCTGGTAAATTATTAAACCAATAGATGTCATACAATGTTAAATACGCCTCAGCCATTATTTGTAGTGATTTTGGGATTCTGCAGTGTCTACATAACTGAGAACAGGCCTTCGCCCACATCTTGGTACCGCTGCCTCAATTGCCTCTAGACTACTTTCAAGCGAATGGACACACAGATTGAAGAGGGAATAAGCACACACCCTTGCTGAAACCCCTTCATAACCTGTATCTGTTCTCTCAATGTGCCCATGTTGCCATAGTGGACCATACTTTGGAGTCTTCTTGCAAGACCTCTGCATATGTAAAAGGGGTTTAGGACCCCCCCCATACTACTAAAGGTTCGCCAAAGGATTCTCCTTTTCACGTGGTGTAATGCCGAGTTCAAATCCATAAATACCATGTAGGCAGGAGATCCTATGTCTTTGACATATTTACCCAGAATTAAAAATATATTCAGACACTGATGAACAGTGTTAGGACCGGCCCTAAAGGCCAGCTATATCCTTCTCCTGCACTCATTGCTCCATCCTTTTCACCATTATTGATGCAAACTGTAGAAATGCTGTGAAATAGAGTAACCGAGCGACATTAAGATGGATTGGACTTATTGCCCTTATAATGTATTGGCACTATAGTCCCGATTTACTTGATGACACAATGACTATATGCCCAGAAGACTGTGTCCATCATGCCTATGCCCCAAATAGATAGTTACATTTTAAAAGTAGATTTTCCACATTTTGCCTTTTTGTTATTACAAATGTGTTAACTTGCCTTACTCATTAGCAACGTTATGAAGTTGACAACTTTTTTGATCTTGTACCCTTGATGGGATTTGTACATCATTGTTGCGTTTCAGTATTTAATGGTTTAAATTGTATCCTATTTCTTTCTCTTTTTGTTCTAGTTCAACTGAACATGTCTGCAGTTAAACCTTTTGCTGTTAGTTGCTACCCATTCCCTGTCCATTTTAGGTGTAATGGAAGGGACAGTGTTTTAATGTGGGGTACTTTGTACAGCCTTCATAAGAAATGCAGAAGAGCATTGCTAATACTATTTGGAATATTGAGTAGACGTACAAGGGAGAATCTTGGCTGTATTCTTCTGTGAACTAGAGTATATACAATGAATGGTGCCTTTATTATAATCCCACCAAAACGGTATCTATGCACTCAATTAAGAGTGAATTAGCTCTTGAGCCATTTATTTATTCGCATTTGTTGAGCGCACAGGCAGCCCAGAGGGCATCGCGGCGCTTGTTACAGATATGAAAATGACTTGTTGTACATACAGTGAAGTCATTACTTAGTTGCAATAGAAGAGTAGTAGCTACAGGAGAGGAGGAGAAAAGAGTAAACGACACAAAGGAAGAGGCATTAGTTAAACAAGGTGTTTTTCAATATTTTTCGGAAGGCAGTGAGAGAGGTTTCTGCTCTGAGCGTGCTAGGTAGTGCGTTCCATAGCTTAGGGGCAATGTAGGGGAAACTTATTCCACCTGCTCTAGCTCGTTTGATGCGTGGGACCCTAAGTTGGTTGGTGTGGCATTGCCTAGTTGGTCTGGTGGAGTGAGATCTGGCTAGCGTATCAGACAGGCATGAGGTTGCAGACAGGTTGATACATTTGTGTGCGGTGGTAAGTATTTTGAATGTAATGCGCTCTTTGACAGGTAGCCAGTGTGCTGCCTTTCTGGCTTGTGCGATGTGGTCCCTTTTTGGTATATTGAGAGCTGCTCTTAGTGCATTATTCTGTGTTGTTTGGAGTTTGAGATTGGAGTTCGAGGTGCCAGCCAATAGCGTATTACAATAATCTAGTTTGGCTCCAATGGTGGCTCTGGCAATAGAAAGGCAGTTATCTTTGGTTAGGAAAGGTTTGATGGCATTAATGAGCTTAGTGCTCCGGGCGGAGGCAGAAACAATGGAGTTGACTTGCTTGTCTATGGAGAGTGAGGCGTCAATGTGGACTCCTAGTGTTTTAACACATGGTAGAACTGGGATGACACAATTGTCTATGCAGAAGTTGGTGTAGAGTGGGTCGAGCCATAAACTTACTATAGTTCGAACTGTGGCAATGTCCTGTTGAGAAGCAAGCTGCCATCATTCAGGTAAGGCAACGTGTTCTTGTATAGCACACGTGTGCCATTTTTGTAGCCATGCTGTTCACGGCTCTAAGAAAAGACTGGATAGGAGACTGGGTTACTCGGATAAGAGGCTGGGGCGACAGATTCAAATCCTTTGGTTTTGTTGTTTTCTGGTTTGAAGTAGCCGAGTCCTTCGTGTCTATGTAATTCTAGGTGGGTAGTGGTGGATACTCTTGTGTTTGTATTTCATTCAGACAGGAGAGATCAAGATTGGTTGGTTGAAATCAGCGCTGCAAGGACCTACGTAGCAGCTGATGTTTCCGATGAGGTGCGTTGGGTTTAGAGAAGTGAGCAGTGGTGTTGCACCATTAATGCGGTCTTTGTAGGCAGCTTCCTAGTGTACTCTAGTTTTGATTGTGTGAGTAGTGTAAGGTGGAGAGAGATGTGGATGTATTTTAGTTAGTCGGCTGTGTAAGGGTGCAGAAGTAAGTCTGACACAGTGGTGTTATGCTTGTTGGCAAAGACTTTTTAAAAAGAAATGAAAAGAAAAGCAAATACCAATCTGGCACTATTTCTGTGAGGGGGGTTGCCCTGCTTCAACAAAAACACTGACTGCCAGGATGTCTTGTAACTTCTAAAGTCTTGTGTCCAAACCATTTCCATTTCTTACATTAAACTTAACTAAGAAAAAACGTATTGTCTGCTTAGTCCAGAAGGAGGCCTCTCTCGTTGTGGATATGGGCCTTTAAAGTTCATTTCATTGTATGAAAACCACAATGTTGTTTTTTTTAAACACAGTTCCCAAATATCAAAATCGGGGTGAAAGTATCTTCCCCCTGATTCCTTCCTTCTTCCTAATGCCAAGCCTCGTATACTGACCTGCCACGTTTTGTCTGTCCTACATTGAAACTTGACGCTTCCTTGAACAATTGGCCCTTAGTTTCAGCTCTTTACAGTTATTTTCCTCTTTGACAAAGATCGCCAATCCCTCTTGAGTGTCTGACGTGCGCTGGGCCTCAGCCCTTTGATCAAATGTTTCTCTGCTCTTGTTTAGGTCCCAGACTCGTGTTTGCTTTTGTGGGTCTCCCCCCAACTTCATATGGGTCCCAGATCCTCGTGGCTTGGTGGTGTCAGTTTTCTACCCTTTCTCTGCACAGTATCCAGCTGAACAGACCTGGTGTACTCTCCTGCCAGGCATATCTTGGAATCCTCTTTCTACTTGTTTAGACCCTCTTGTGCCAGTTTTGGGCTTCTATTTCTTTCTGGTCTTTAAGCCGCTTATTCTGGCTTTGTCTTTGTGGTTTGCTTGGGTCCCAGAACACATTGTATTGGTCTTACGGGACTCTTGGTTTACTCTCCGGCCAAGTGTCTACTGATGTGGCATGTATTAATATTCTTCTGTTTCTCTTAGAGTCCGTGACCCATGTATTCGTATCCTTCGTTCCCCTCTGGTTCCAAACCCCTTTCTTTGTCTTGTATCTTTCTCATGGGGTTTTTAACCCCTACATTATGGGGCCCAATTTGCTTTGTGTCCCAGACCCCTTTGTATTGGCGTTCCGGGGCACTTGGTTTCCTCTCCTTTTAAGTGTCTATAGATGCTGAAAATGTTTGTGTCCTTATAAGTCTGTTACGGTACTTGACGATCATCATGGACTTCAGTGTTATTCCTTGTCCCAGTATTTATAGATGGTTTAGTTCCTTCCACTCTACAGATTGAAGTGTGGGGGACCATAGGGCACTGAGTGGGGTGAGAGGAAGGAGGAGAGTGAAAGGAAGCAGGGGAACAATGTGCTCTCCCAAGGTGATGGTTACTGCTCCCATGGAGGGCATCCATGTTGGAGGGTTTGGTTATCTGTGACAAAGGATTGTTGCTGTTCCGGTTTTGTTTAAAGGCTGCAGAGATACTGACCAGAAAGTCTGATCTCCCCTAGTCCAAGGCTTGCATGTTTTGTGAGGGCACGTTGTTTGTGGGAGACAAATTTATATAAAGGTTGCTAGACAAGTCGGTTCTGCTATAATTCACAAGTAACAGGTTTGTAATATGTTTGCAACACCTCCTTGTTATGCTAGTGTAATTTTAATTGCCACGATTTCAGATATTTTCTGAAGCGTAGGCCATTTTCCTCCGTGCTAGAAAGTTGTGCCAAGTGATTGAGGAAGATCCTTGTGTTCACATTGCAGCTTTGCACTGTTAATAAGGCTGCAGTGGAGGATCAAAGTGTTCTCAGAAGTTTTGTAGTTGATGAATTTCCCACTAGTCGATTCTGAACGCCTGCTGTGGAAAGCGTGATGAGCTATGTAAATGGTTTTAATTTAAGTTCTACATTTGATGGGATGCAGTGGAGTGTTCTTAGGGCTTAGGTAATGTGTGTCTTTTTTGTCTCTGCATTCTAGTTGGTGTTTTGTACTATGTACTCTATTATTTAGGTAATGGATTGGTGTGGGGCTCAGTTGTCTAGTGCCACAAATCCTAAACTCTTTTTTTGGTTTAGGTTAGTTTGTCTTTTTCATGATCCAGCATTCAAGGTTCGATAGGCATGTACTAAGATCCTGTGTATTCGATGTAGAGTTGTTATGATTGTTTTTAGATATCATTTGTGTCGCTAAAGCCTTTCATGGCCTAATTGACCAGTTCCAGAAGGGGCTGTGGGGGGGGGGGGTGGTTATGTAAATATTGGAGAGGTGAAACTCTCTTTGGGATTCTCCACATTTGGTGTTGCCTAGACATGACTGTGTCCATATGTGGTGTTTTTCTCAAGTAATGAAGGTATCCAGCATAAAGTGGGTTCCTTTCAATCCAGTGGTTCCTTTTTTTTGGGACGTTTTTGTGGGTGATTGTACCGAAAACTGCAGAAATATCCAGTTGAATGAGTGTAAGTATCGGTTGCCTTCTGTTTTCTAGCATGTCACAAACTGAGCACAGTGTATATCCTCTTACTCTCTGTGGTCTGAATCAGTGTTGGTAAATCCAGAGATGTTGCTAAAAAAAACTCCACAAATTTTTGCAGTGAATGGTGTGCTTGAGATTGGATGCTAGTATGCTGGGTTGTGATGAGCAGTCTTCCTCCAACTTTCAAAGAGGCTACAGAAGGTCTAGGAGCGGGGGTAGAGCCTCCTCTGCCAGAGGCTCCACTCCACCCAAGCAATGATGCCCCGCTCCAAATCCCTCCCATGCCACTCCAGTAGGAGGTTGCATCTCACAATTCACCCACGCATGGGAGGTATAACTTTGGACAAGTGAGTGTTATCTACCGTGGCTGGTGGATAGGATATGATATGGCATTTATAACGCGCCTATACTTAAGTGTTTTGAGGCGCGACGAGGCAAGGGAGGGGAAACAGAGGGAACACAGACAACGATCTTACTAAGACAGGTGTCATTCAGATCGCGCAAGTGCATGGGAAGGGGGAAAGGGAAAAGTGAGGGGGGAAAGTGCAGTACATGGGATAGTAGAATAATAAGACAATAAAACAGCCAGACGGTGGCAAGTGCAAGGTAAGAGCAGACATAAGTGCTGGTAGGGGGACTTTAGGGATACAGAATAACAGTCCCTAGGTGCAGGGGTGGACAGGTAACCAGTGCAGTTTCAGCCAGGAATTCAACAGGGGAGAGAGGGAGAGAAGGCAGAAGCAAAGAGGTGCTTCCGGAACCGGAGATGGTTCTCAAGTTTCAGGGAGGCGGGAAGGCTGTTCCAGCGGAAGGCCCCTGCCGAAGAGAGAGATCTACCATCAACTCGTTGCTTGATACTGTATAGAGCTTTTGCAAAGACCATCCAACCACCTGCCAAAACACAGAAAAATTACACAAGAGGAAAGGCATATATTGCTGGAGGAGGTGAAATCCTGGCTGGAAAAGGACACAATAGAAATCTTCCCAGCAAACCAGGTAAACTAGGGTATTTATTCAATGTACTTCCTTGTGCCAAAGAAAGACCTAACAATGCACCCGGTACTAGACCTGCACCGAGCAAACACGCATGTCAAGCCTCAAAGATTTTGCATGACAACACTTTAGGAGGTAATTCCTCACTTAAAACAGGGGGTTTACATGGCAACATTGGATATGAAAGATGCATACTTTCATGTTTTATTGTTCCCAGCACACAAAGTATCTACGCCTCCAAATGGCAGGACAACACTACCAATTCAAGGTGATCCCTCCAGGCATAGCTTCAGCACCAACGGTTATCACAAACGTACTACCAGTGGTAGCGGCACACCTACGCAATCCCACTGTACCCCTAACTGGCTGATAACGGGATTCCTCTAAAATTTTCAAAGACAACACCCAAAGAACAATCAACCTTCTCCAGCATGGGTTCTGGCATGGATTCACATGCCCATGAATATTCCCCGTCAGGCTGGGAATCCTCGGTAAAGAAAAAATCAGTATCCGATTCGTTTCTGATCTGTCTTTCTCAGTAGTAACCAATCACTGGTCTCTGGGTCATACCGCCCCCTCTGGCAGCCATCTTCAGATTTTTACCACGCGCTCAAGTGTTGGGAGTCCTCGTGCTTAGCTGTCGAGCTTTTGCTGCGTTTTCGTTTTTCCGGTCAAATAGAGCCTCAAGCTCCACCGTCTCTACATCCGATTAACAGGGATCCGTGTCGGATTTTTCTACGCCCCTCAAGGGTGAAGATTTTGTCGAGCTACGCTTCTTGGAGGATTCCAGAAGTTTCTGCAGCCTACCCGGACATGACCCAGGAGAAAGGAAGCTCGACCCCCAGAAAGCTGTTCAGGGTCTGCTCTGGATGCCAGTTACAGAATGTGTTCAAGGAGGACGAGCATTCGAAATGTGTCTACTGACTTCATCAGGACAAAACGCACGTGGAGAAGGACTGTGCGTTTTGCAGGAACATGTCGGAATGGACCATCAGGGACAGACACCTTCGCGTCTCCAACTGTCTGGAAGGAAGGAGTCCGTCAGGTGAGAAGAAGAAGAAGAAGAAGTCCGAGCGATCTTCTAAGTCCTGTGAGGGCGCCCCGGCAACAGGGGCCCAACAGAAGGCAAAGCACCGCGAGTCCGCGGGCACCGGAAGCACCGAACGGTCGGGTTCTTCGGCTGCCAGGCAGGGCGCGCCTTCCCCGGCACCATCAACCACGAGCCAATGCTCTGGTTCGGGGAAGAGGAAATCCGAGAACCCGGGTAAGCCTCTGGAGAGGCCCCGGTCGATCTCGAAGGATTCGGCCGAGGGGGAGCGAGGCGGTGACCCTCCCCCCAAGGTGAAGGCCTCAAACGCGCCTAAGTCGGTGAAGGCATTGATTCACCTGGCCAAGGCCTCTATCAAGGGAGTCGCGGCTGCCCTGGCGCAGCCTGTGGAGGCTACGCCAGTGGAGGCGACCTCAGGTCCCAGAGTCTCCCTGCCTCCGCGGAGGGAAACCACTTTCAGACCTATCGAAAAGACCCCTGTGAAGACCCCGGCGGAAAGAGAGGGGGGGGGGGCGGTGGCCATTGTGGACACGGACACAACATCCGAAGAGGAGTTGTTAGAAGTCTTAGAGGGCCTCGACGAGGGCGTCGAGGAGGTCAGTCCCCACGGGAGGGATCCCGACGAGGGCGACGATGAAAGTGACGGCGGCTCTGGCGAGGGTCCTAGTCAGCCGTCGCTTCCGGAGCCGCAGGATAACTCGGCGGCCATTTTGTTGGCGATACAATCCTTATGTTCAGAGATAAGGATGAGATTGCCCTTACCACCGACAGAGGACCCGGTATCCGGTCCGGCGGAGGAACCAGAGCCGGTCCCGGCGGGAAGCCCCCCGAACAAGAGAAGACGGATCCACCCAGCCCCGCCTTCTCAGCCCTCGCGGCCTGCTCCACCTTTATGAAGGGACTGTTCCGATCGTTCCCGCCGGTGAAGGCCCCTGCCCCGGCGTGGGAACTCAACGTGGTGCTGACCAGGCTCATGGGGGCACCATTCGAGCCCCTGCATTCGGCGCCGCTGAAATTCCTGTCGTAGAAGACTGCGTTTCTTGTGGCCATCACCTCCGCACGGCGAGTGGGAGAGATCCCGGCCTTATCCTGCATGCCTCCATACTTGACTTTTCACAACACAAGGGTAGTGCTGAGGACGCACCCCTCGTTTATGCCCAAGGTGCCATCGGACTTCCACCTCAACGAGCCATTATTGCTACCTGTTTTCTTCCCGTCGCCTTCGTCTCCGGCCGAGAGGACTTTGCACTTGCTGGATGTGGCTAGAGCGCTGAAGTTCTACGTGGACCGCACGAAGAGTTTTTGGAAGACGTCACAGCTGTTTGTGAACTTTGGACCTGTGAACCAAGGGAAGGTTCTCTCGAAGGCTTCCATTTCCAGATGGCTCTCCAGCCGCATCATGCATTGTCATCGGTTGGCAAACCGACCGTTGCCCGGCCGTCTGAGAGCCCATTCGACCAGAGCGATCGCTGCTACCACAGCGTTCTTGTCTGGTGTGCCCCTGCTGGACATTTGCAGGGCTGCTACGTGGAGGTCGACGCACACCTTCACGAGATTCTACTGCGTCGACTGGGATTTCAGGGAGGAGTCCAGGGTCGGCCAGGCAGTGCTGCGCAACCTGTTCGCTTAAGGTGAGCCTGATGGGGAGGTAAGAGATGCTTAATGTTGAGTTTTATGTAATGCTTAATGTTGAGCCTTGCCACCTCCCGTGGTTGTGAATGTGTACTGCTATGCATTCTAATATTCATGAGCATGTGAATCCATGCCAGACTCCATGCTGGGGAAGGAACAAGTTACTTACCTGTAACTGTTGTTCTCCAGCATGGGTCTGGCATGGATTCACATGCAAACCCTCCCTCCTGCCCCTCTACGGCTCTTCACTTGGTCATACTGCCACTCTGCGTGCTACCAAATCTGAAGATGGCTGCTAGAGGGGCTTAGGGAGAGGGCAGTCATTGACTGGGGGCAGTATGACTCATAGACCAGTGATTGGTTACTACTGAGAAAGACCGATCAGAAACGAAACTGATACTGATTTTTTTCTTTACCGAGGATTCCCAGCCTGACGACTGGGAATATTCATGAGCATGTGAATCCATGCCAGACCCGTGTTGGAGAACACAAGTTACAGGTAAGTATCTTGTTCCTTCTGTTCCAATTGGGATTCTAGATCGACGAGAAAAAATCCAGTCTCGTACCCAGTCAACAAAAACAATTACTGGGAGCAATCGTAAAAAAAGGAAGGGCTAGTCTTCCCCTAAAATGAGAAACACTGAGAAACATCTGAGAAACACCCCGGCCGGTGATTAGAGAAGTCAGGGATGCGGAAGGCCAGATCCGTAACACCCAGGAAGGAGTAAACGAGGAGTTCCTCATATATTATAAACGCTTGTATGAGGACGCAGGCGGAGATGTGGGTCAAGAAATTCTGGATACAATAGAAAATATAGAACTGCCCACCTTAGACGACTTAGAACGAGCAGATCTGGAGGCCCCAATCACCTCAGACGAACTGGAGGCGGTGATCCAACACCTGCCCACGTGTAAAGCGCCCGGGTCGGATGGGTTACCCAGCAAATTCTATAAAGCGTATAAGCAGGAGCTACTCCAGCCGCTGCTGGCCATGTTCAGTGAGGCCTACGAACAGGGGTAGCTGCCTGAATCCCTCCGAGAGGCAGTGATCATCCCGCTCCTGAAATCGGGCAAGCCGAATGCGGACTGTGGGTCCTATAGGCCCTTATCGATGCTTAATCAAGATAGCAAAATATTCACAGCGGTGCTTGCCAATTGGCTTACACGAGTAATTGGCAAATTGATACACCCGGACCAAATGGGCTATGTCCCAGGCAGAAACATTACGGACAACCATAGGGAGGCTACACCATATTATTGATCAAACTGAGCAAGACCCGGGCGAGCTGGCCATTGTGTCGCTGGACACAGTCAAAGCCTTCGACTCAGTGAGATGGCCATGGTTGATGGCGACCCTGAAAGGTTACGGGATAGGTCCGGGGGTATATTAGATGGGTCAAGATGTTATATAGCTCCCAGATTGCAAGGGTCAAAACAGGCACTATAATTTCAGACAAGTGGCAACTCAGTAGGGGGACTAGACAGGGATGCCCCTGGTCGCCCATGTTATATATTCTTGCGTTGGAGCCGTTGGCAATTTGACTTGGGCAACAATATGGAGAGGTGGGGATAAGTACGACAGGAAATACACACTTGATATCACTGTACGCAGATGACCTACTCCTCTACCTGTGCTTCCCGGAAGAGAATCTGCAATATGTGCTGGAAGTGATGGATCGCTATGCCGTCCTCTCGGGCATATCGGTAAACCCCGGGAAGTCCAGCGTGTTCCCCTTGGGGAGGTACAAAAGTATTCCACTTGAAAAACTGCCCATTCTGCAGATACCTTGGCAGACCGAGACATTTAGATATCTCGGCATAAACATATACCACAAGATAGAGGTAGAGCACAAACACAACACGGAGAAAGCTGTCGAAGGTATAAAAAAATAGCATGATGTTTTGGTCCAGATTACCCCCTGCCATGATGGGAAGAGCAGCGCTGCTCAAAATGGTGGTTTTACCCAGACTGTTACACTTTTTTGTAAATGTCCCGTTCTTGATCCCCCAGACGCTTCTTTGTTAGACTTCATAGCCTGTGCAGGGGCTTCATATGGCACAATTCTAGGAACAGGGTGGCCCTGTGGAAACTGCAAAACTTGTGTGATAAGCGGGGCAGAAACCTGCCGAATTTTGAATTGTATTACTTGGCGGGACAGCTATTATATGTAGCTAGGTGGTTGTCCGCAGAGGACTCTGCAGAAGCCAGGCTTTTACAGGGTGTCTCCTCCCCATACTTCCTAAACGAGACAGTGTGGCTGCATAAAACAAAAGTGGCGGAGATGGGGAGACTGTTGGTACTGGGCTGGGAGGTCTGGCGCAGGGCATGGAGAACTGTAGGGGACCCAGACCCGCTCTCTCAGCAGGTCCCGTTGGTGGTGTTATGTGGGGAAGACTCCCAACTGATCAAAGGGGTCCTCAGATACTGGGAACCGGTGGGCCTGGCCACCCTTAGAGACATATGGCAGGAAGGGGAGGCATTGGAATTCCAGAGGTTGCTGGAGGAGACAGGGGTGCATAAGGGCCAATATATCACTTACACCAGGATTAAGAAACGGGTGAGGGAAAGGTGGCCTGAAACAGTAATTGCAGAAGAACCCGATGCCACCTTAGAAATGATGTATGATGTCTCGGAGGGCGGGCACGAAATATCTCAGGATGTATGAGCTCTTGAGTGCGAAGGCGGGGAAAGAGCTGCTCCAACTGAGGCTTGACTGGGAGGGGGAGGTGGGTGAACCCATGACAGAGGGACAATGGGATAGATCCCAAAGTTACCATAAGAAGGTGTCCCGGAATGCGAGACTCCAGCAAATCCAGCTATGTCACCCACAGAGCTTACTTGACCCCGGCAGAATAGCCAGGTTTGGTGGCGTGGCCATACAGAAATGGAGGAGTATGAGTATGAGTATGACTTGACCAAGTGCAGAATTGCAATGTGCTGGAAAGTGGCCTAGAGTGGAGATGTGGTGGGCAGAAGCAGAAACTGCGGTCTGGTAAGAAGCAGTCGCTAGAGGCGGGGAGGAAGAGGTAGGCCCCCTGATAGCCTGGAGGCAAATGGAAGTCTGGGATGAGTTGACGATAATTGAGATGCCTGAAAATGCTCAGGTAGATGACACGGATACGACGGCTCAAGTTTTTGGGGTGGGAGGGGGGAGGACGGAAGAGAGCATTAAATAATGTAATGACTTAACATTGATCATGTACGTCCTAAATGGTTGTAATGTTGGGAGTGTTGTTTGTTTAAAATAATAAAAATAGTTAAAAAAATATATATATATATATTTCTGAGGCTTGTGGAATCTGCTTAGATCAAATGCTGTGCATAGGCCGACATCTAGTGGAAGCTGCAGAGTATTAGTTTGTTTTACGAAACTCGAAAAGGGGCGTCGAACTAGGGTGTGCCAGTAATACTATCCCTAGTGTGACGTCCACTGTACCCATGATCCCTCACGCTCGTAGGACCCTCAGATTGTTTTTTTGCGCCATACTTGTCGGAAGCATAGTTGCGGAGTTCCTTGGCTTTTAGCCATTTATCATAACATTATCAAAAATTCCCCCTTCTCAAACCCCACGTCGAAGTTCGGCGAAGACTGACGCTGGTACCTGAGAACAAGGACGAACAGCCGTCGAGACTACACAATGGACTTTGGGCCTCGGAAGGCATCTGGCCTCGGCCCCTGCAAGTAGGGAGAGTGGGGAGGTGGACATGGGAGAGTTGGGGGGTGGACATACTCACATACATTTGTTTTCTTACTTATACCCGCCCGCTGCCAGTTTTTAACATATGGAGAGTACTCCATTTAAATTCTGCCCAAAGTGCAACCGGAAGTTCCCCAAGGTAGATAAACATAACACCTGTAATCTGTGTCTTCCAAGGGACCACCCCGAGGCGAATTGTCGAGATTGTAAGCTCTTCAAAGCCAAGACACTTAAGGACCACTCGACCAAACGTTGGGGCCATTACGCCAGGCAACTCGAGGCCATGGACGCAGTAGGTTCCTTCAGTGATGGCAGCAACGCCGCTGTATCGGACGGCGAGGGCACAGGGGTGTCGGTAGGCACACAAGCGCGAGCCCCCGAGCTCGGAGGACTGTCCGGCGGGTCAGTTATGGGGACAACACTCCGCGGCAAAAGCGCTACCCACACATCTTCATCTAAGCACACAAACTCCACCCGAGATTCGACACACGTGTCTAGTGATCAGCAAAAGAAGGCACAAAGAGAGCGGTCTGCAGAATCGGTGTCCTCTGGGCGTTCCAGGTCACTGTCGCCTCATGATACATGGCAACCGACTACGATTGCTAAGAGTGCCACGTTACCAAAGACCCTCCACCTCCTGCTAAGAGACTCTGCTCTGAGACTCCAGTTCAGGGCCTGATTTCAGACCCTCTCTATGTTGAACTTTACCAGCAGTATGGTGATTATCCAGAAGTACAGATACTGGACGACCAGACCAGGGTCGATTATTATGGAGAAGATGAGGATCAGGAAGAGGAGGAAGACTAGGCGGAGGACTACAGTCTTGACTCCCCTATTCCCAAGGACCCCCCCCCTGGTGAATGACTCACCTATTGACAACCAGCCCTTGCTCAACAAAGTTTTGGCCAAGGCTGCAGCCCATTTTCAAATTGACACTCAGGGGCCCCAAGAAGACAGGGATTTTGCAGAACAAATTCTAGGGGATAAAAAGTCCATTGCCCAGGCCATCCCGATTCTAAAGTCTGTTCAATGCAGAATCAATCCTTCTCTGCTCACCCCTAATCTTACACGGGCAGTTAACCCTCGAATAGAAAAATTGTTCAGGGCCGCTCCATCCAACCCACTTTACATAGGGGGTCAGCTCAAACCCGACTCAGAAGTTACAACCACCAGGTAAAGGGCGGGAACACCACTAGCATCTTCAGAAGCTCCCCGGGAAAAGGAGAGCAAGATAATATATGGCCTGGGAAGGAAGGTGGCTTCCACTTCTGCTTACCAAGCACGCAACTCCACCACTCTGCTGGCAAGCTACAACTGCCACCAATGGGAACAGGTAGCTGGCCTCATTTCCTGCACACCAGAACCTCTAAAGAGCCAGTTGGCCCAGATTGCGTCGGAAGGGAGATCAGTATCTGGATGCATTCTCAAGGCTACCTTCGATGCAGCGGACAATGCACAGTGATCAAAAGACACGCTTGGTTGAGGCAGTCGGGGTTCAAACCTGAGACCCAGGCCACCCTCATTGACATGCCGGTTGAACCAAACCTCCTGTTTGGAAAAGCAGTGGAGGAAGCGCTAAAAAACGGCCAAGGACGAATATGACACCTTAAAGTCCCTTGGCCAGCTAACTAATAAGCCCACAAACCAGCGGGGAAATAACAATTTTCATAGCTCTCGCGGCCAAAACTCCCAAAGAGGGTCGAATTACTACCAGAACCAAGGAACCTCGTGGGGCGGCAACCAACAAGCTTCACAAGGGTTTGCCAGAGGTCAAAAGAGGGGCCGTGGTAGAGGGAGAGGCAGCCCAGGTAGGGGAGCTAGGCCTCCTAATAAACAGTGACGTTCCGCTCCGGGTCCCTTCCCATGCATCACCAGTAGGGGGGGGCGCATTCCCATCTTCACCCACACATGGGAAGGGATCACTTCGGACAGATGGGTGCTGTCCACAGTGTCCACGGCATACTGTGTAGAACTACTACAACGCCCCCGCAACCACCCTCCAAGACAGAAGATACACTCCTTGGAACAGCAAAGAATCCTCCTCGAGGAAATCGCAGTTCTTCTTGCAAAGGACGCAATAGAATTCGTCCCGGGCAACCAGGTAAACCAGGGTATTTATTCAATTTACTTCCTTGTGCCAAAAAAAGATCTAACAATGCGCCCAGTATTAGACTTACGCCCTGCAAACAAGTATGTCAAGCCCCAAAGATTTCACATGACTACACCCCAGGAAGTAATCCCACTACTAAAGAGGAGATTACATGGCAATATTGGATATGAAAGGTGCTTATTTTCATATTTCCTTTTTCCCAGCGCACAGAAGATTCCTGCGCTTCAAAATAGACAGCCAGCACTACCAGTTCAAGGAATAGCCTCGGCTCCAAGGGTATTCACCAAGGTACTGGCGGTGGTGACGGCGCACCTACGCAGGTAGGCAATCCCAGTGTACCCTTACCTGGACGACTGGCTCATCACAGGGGAAACCCCCGTAGTTTGCAGATCCAACATTTAAAGAACGATCAACCTCCTCTTCCAATTGGGCTACTCAATCAATGAGAAAAAAATGAAGCCTGATGCCAAGCACCTCCAAACAGTTCCTAGGAGCTGTCCTAGACACTCAAGAGGGGTTGGCCTTTCCATCAGAGGAAAGAATTCGGAATCTGTTACTGCAAATTCCTCAATCAGTCCGGTCGCCAGATAAGGGTTCGCAAAGCGATGTTTGCTAGGCATGATGGCGTCATGCATTTACCTGGTTCCCCTACGCGCGCCTGCACATGCGACCCATGCAGGAATGGTTGGCGAAACAGTGGTCTCAGGCATGTGGTCAGTGGGACGATCTAGTGGTCGTTTCGCCAACACTAGTACAGAGTCTTCGCTGGTGGACAACAGAGAATCTGTCAACGGGGAAACCCTTTTACGATCCAGAAATACAGACCGTAGTCACTACAGACACGTCCCTGTCAGGGTGGGGAGCACACCTACTTCACCACACAACTCAGGGCCTCTGGTCTCTCACAGTGGCCCAGAATCACATCAACCTGCTAGAGCATCTGGCAGTCTTCAGAGCGCTTCGAGCGTTCAAACCCCACCTATCGAACCTGTCAGTGCAGCACAACGGCAATGTTTTACATAAACAAACCGGGGGGTACTCGTTCGCCAAATCTGTCCAAGCTTTCCCAGAAAATTTGCAGATGGGCACTCATCATTTACCTTAGACTCAACATGTTCCAGGGGATCTCAATTCACTAGCGGACGCTTTGAGCAGAGATCCCCTTCCAGAAGAACACGAATGGCGTCTACACGAAGAAGTCGTAAAAGATCTCTTCTCTCAGTGGGGTTTCCCCACTATAGACCTATTCGCCACAAGCGAAAACGAACCAGGCCTAGTATTCGCATCCAGGTTCCCCCAGCCAGGCTCCAAGGGGAACGCTCTATGGATGAACTGGTCAGGGATGTTTGCCTATGCTTTTCAACCAACCCTTCTGATGAGGAAGGTGGTCAAATAGATACACAGGGAATCGATGACGCTCATCCTACTTGCTCCTATGTCCGTGAGACAACCGTGGTTCCCACGCCTGTGCAAACTGGCGGTGTGCGACCCCATCAGACTCGCGTGCTTGTACAACCTACTCTCCCAGCACGAAGGACAAACCGTGCATCCTCAACCCAACTCGATGAACTTGGCAGCATGGCTCCTGAGGTCATAGAGTTTGGCCATCTCAATTTACCACAGAGATGTATGGATATCTTGAAATAATCTAGAAAACCTAACACAAGGCACTGTTATTTTGATAAATGGAAAAGATTGTTTATTTGGTGCCAAAATAAACCAAGCAACCCGATTGATTGCACTCCTTCCAATTTTGTCACCTACATGATCCACCTGCTTGACGCAGGGTTGGTATTTAATTCACTCAAGATACACCTGGCGGCGTTGTCAGCCTACACCACCTCCCATAACAAGGTGTTGTGGTGGAAAGTGCCAGTTGTTAAAGCCTTTATGGAAGGAGTAAAGAGACTCCACCCTCCAATTTCTAACCCACCTCCAAGGTGGGACCTTAATGTGGTGCTTGCTAAACTCATGGGACCCCCCTTTGAACCCATGCATAAAGCTAGTCTCAATCACCTGACCTATAAGACTGCCTTCTTACTAGCCATTACATCCATAAGAAGGGTCAGTGAAATTCAGGCTCTCAGTGCAGGATCCTTTCTTTACTGTTCATAAGGATAAACTGGTTCTACAAACTCGCCCTAGGTTCTCACCTAAGTTCATTTCTAAATTCCATGTTAACCAGTCCACTGAGCTACCGGCCTTTTTCCAAGAACCCAAGAGCTCTGCAGAGGTGAAACTACACACTAGATTTGAGAAGAGCGGTCCTCTACTATGTAGACAAGACCAGACCGCTAAGGAAGACAGATCAACTGTTTGTCTACGTAGCTACAGGCAGAGAAGGAGATCGCGTCTCTAAAGGTGCCATCTCGAAGTGGATAGTCAAATGTATCCAGCTGTGTTACTCCCTTTCAGATAAGACACTGCTTTTTACACCCAAGGGTCCACTCTACAAGCGGCATGGGGGCCACTCTGGCTTTCATTGCAAATGTACCCCTTGACACCATTTGCAAAGCAGCTACTTGGAGCTCTATTCACACTTTTACTTAGCACTACTGCATTGACACTCATTCCACGACAGATACTCAAGTGGGACAAGCGGTTCTAAGACATTTGTTCGCTCATGACCCTTCTCACATCCCACCTCCTTCTTCTAACACTGCTCGCTAATCTATGCACAGCATGTGATCTAAGCAGATTCCACAAGCCTCAGAAGGGAAACATTACTCACCGTAATTGTATTTCTGATGCTTGTATCTGCTTAGATTCACATGCGCCTGTCCTTAATCCCCTCTGAGAGAAGGCGCAAGGATGCTTGTAGTCTTAGCCATCTGCTTGGATACTCTGTACACGCGCTACTCGTCATGCTACCTCATGTCAGAAAAAATACAATCTGAGGGTACTACACGCGTGAGGGATCATGGGTACAGTGGATGTCACACTAGGGATAGTATTACTGGCATGCCCTAGTTCGACACCCCTTTTCGAGTTTCGAAAAACCAACTGTAATACTCTGCAGCTTCCACTAGATGTCGGCCTATACCCAGCATGTGAATCTAAGCAGATAAAAGCATCAGAAATACGATTATGGTGAGTAATGTATCCCATTATCTGTATTTTTTCTGTAGATAAAAGGAAAAACGCATATCTAACCCTATTGTTATGAGGCGAGTTCCCTACCTAACAAACTAAACAAATGGTGCTTGTCAAATGTCCAAAATCAATTTGCAATCTGGCCCTACTGGTTTGAAAATACGTAACAAAAATAGACCAGAGCAATAACCTTTTCACTCAAACTTGTCCAAACTACTTGGGTTTCCACCCAAGGAAGAGTTTTTCAAATGATCGAAGTTCATAATACAGTTCACCATCCTCTTTGCAGCTTTTCCATGGCAAGTCGCATGTCTTCACACATATTCAATACTTTCTGTTCATTAACGGGGGAAAAAGGATTTTCTTGGTGTGATTCCACAACTGTTGATTTTCTCTTTGATAGTATTCTTGTTTGTGGTTTGTGCAAAGGAACCCTCCAGGTTCTCGCTGGTCGCAGTCTTTTCCCCCTATTGTCTGGATTTCTAGGGCTCCCCAAAAGCCCTCTTGCCCTTTGATGTGCTTAGTTCCGGAGGCTCTTGATTGGACGTCTCCCCATGTCCAGTGTTTGGGTTTTGCAGGCTTCTGTAACCCTTTAGGCTTCTACATTCTCAGAGTGTTAATGTCACTTAGTTCTATAGGGCTCTCCAAAGCCCTCTGCCTCTCCAATATAATCAAAGCAGCAGGACCTCTGTTGGGCGCCTGTCCATGCCCAGCGTTAATGTTTCTCAGGCTCCTGTAACCCATTTGGCTTCTCCAGCCTCAGATTTTTAATGTCACTTAGTTCTCTGGGGCTCCCTGAGGCCCATTGGCCCTATGATATAGTTAATACAGCTGGACCTCTGTTGGGGGTCTGCATTCAGGTTTTTTCGACTGGTGTGTACTGGGTATGGTGTGTTAGTCTATGTTGTCTACAATTTTGGGTTTAGGAATATATAGATTCATCTTAATGGTCACATGTATAAGATTATGCATTTCAGATGGTAAAGGAATCAACACTTTGTTTTATTTGGCATTAGGAGTGCACTTGCGGCGGATTCCTTTCTTTTCTGGGAAAAATTAATTTTAAAAATGACTTTGGTCATTTAAATTGACAATTATTACTTTGGGAATAAGAGATACAATAACTTCCTTTCAGGGTGTACAAATCTCTATTCTACATATCTTTTTTATGTAAACTATGATTTTCACAGGTCAAAGTCTATCAATTGTTGTAAATGTGTAAATCACCTTCACCATGTCACAATTCCAGATATAAATTACCCTTGTGAAAATTCAATGATTGGTTAATATTTGGATTCTGTCAGAATTTGTCCTGTGCAATCCTAATATCTTCAGCATTCTATTTTAAGTATTCTTCCGCAATGTTGGACCAGGAGGCTAGTTCTGGGGCAAAGTGTTTGCCTTGGAAACAAGACCCTATCGAGCAGCATCGGTTCAACACACTGTTCCGCACTTGGAGCCAGGAGCCTGACATGAAGTGCGTCAAAAAAAGCAATGTAATGTTTCCCTTACATGGCCAGACCACATTCAGTTGCATAGCTTGTAAAGGATTCCCCCCAAGAGACTTTGAATTGCTATCAGGGTTGAACCTGTTCTTGGAACATACATCTAAATGCACAAGGGTTTTTGTACTCGCTTTTGGGTTGTCATGTAAAGGCCAATGTAGGAACATCAACGACTCCATGCCACTCCGACAAGTGAGATATGCTCCAAGTTGGTGCCTTCTTTCAAAATCCACCTTGGACACTCTGGTTCTGTCCTGAGAAATGATTCTCCCTTAGGCTACCTCTGGAAAAAGCCTTCTTAAGGAAGATTTCCTTAAGGTACGTCATTGTTGAAACCCTATCAGCACTTGTTCTGTTTCTCCAAGTACTCCTCCAATTTCCTATGTGCTTGTCATTAAATAGTTAAATACTTGATAAACTCCACATATGCAGTATTGTATGACACAGCACTGTTTATTGGACAGGGTCAATGCTCCATTCCTTTCCGATATTGACAATCCTAATGATCATCCCCTTCGATTGGTCCAATGTATTTTGCAATTTGACGAATGCAGGTTTTCCTCTCCTAATCGGATTTTTGGATCAAATTGAACTGAAATCTATTTTTCTCTCAGTTCTTGTATGGACCTACGCTATTACTGGGGCATGCATAATAGACATTGCAACTTCTGAGTCATCCTTCATGTTCCAGTAATGGTAATGAGAGTTAACTAAATGTGTACATTTGTTGGTAATTCCCACATTAATATTGTGTTTACAAGTGTGTGATGCAGAATGCTTTGCAGAATTCAAATTTATTTTCGTGTTTTTAAATCGAACCAAGCAGGCACACAGTATAGCTGTATAGCTGATAATGCAATTTCATTTTGGTGCCCTCCCAATGAATTCATTTACTTCGTTTTCAAGAGCTGTGCACTACATTTCTGATGGGTTTTCATCATTAACAGAACATCAAATGAATGATCTGAGACCTCAGGATATGGGGGAAGCTAAACATTAGATTATCATTTGTTGCTGCCCCTCAAATTAAAGGTGTCTGGGTTATAAGGAGAGTAGTTTTTTTTAAAAACATTGTTTTACTAAAGGTTCAGGCCAGTCACTATTTGACCCAGATCTGCGTGAAATTAGAGTGGAAAAGTCCGACCACCAAAAAGTCTGTTTTTTTTCTCTTCATTTTTTCATATATATATATATACATTTTTATTACCTTTACTCCCCCACATATACATATGCGAATAAATGGGCGTCTGACATTTGGTGGTCACTTTTCCACCTTGGTAATTTCGTCCTATTCCTTTGACCCGGCATCCCTCCTAAACTTGGAAGCTCCACGAAACTGGAGTTCTTGGAATGTAAGGACTTGCATTATTTGTATTTAAAAAAATAATAATTGGAACACATGCCCTGAATATCCACATTTATGTCTACTCAGCTAAGATAATGGATTAGGTGCTGATTAAGCTGAACTCTGGACCTTTTGTGGCAGTTTATTTCTGAATAATTACAGGTCAGATTTACAATATTCTGGCGGCATTAACCATTTAAAGTAACATACATGCACAAAGCAATGCGACTGTTATAGGTTTCTTTTTTTGGAAAGACCCCTTTTGGGTGCATTAGGTCGTATAGACGATTGCCACATTAAGGTGTAGGTGGGAATTGGGACCCCTTCTACTTCTGTAACTACCTTAAGGCCAGGGAGATTCCGAAGGGCTCTGGGACACCTTATGTATCACCTTTGGGTTTCACTTGACATAGTATGAGGGCCTCCCCGGTCTGTACAGCCCCCTACACTACCAGAGGACTCACTGTTGAGACATCATAGCACAACAAAGTCAGAATTAATGCCTGTGTTTAAACCGGAATGCACCCATTTTTTGTTTTGTTTTGTTTTTAATTGTACAAACAATTTTTACAAAATAAGTAGAAGTCACCAATCTGCTGAAGAAGTTGTGTAGGGGGCGAGAAAAAGACTGTTGCAGTTTCTAAGGAGCCGGGGAGCGTGGGTAATAGTTCATGGTGCTTTCTGCAGCTGGCCCAGTTGTTCCTCCAATTCCAACTGTCCAAAAAAGCCTGCCACGGCGATGACCCAGCAGGTTTGCTCCCCGCTCATTGGGCGAGCCCACCAATCCTCTTCACTATACACGTGAAGATCCCTGAAGAGGTGGCCTAGGCAAGTGTCTTTTCTTCACCAAACCCACACATTCCAGAAGTAAGTGCCTTCTCGTCTCTACGTGAGTAGGAGAAGGACAGAATCTGCATTTGTTTGGTGAAGCCTTCCCTCTGACTGCTAGGATTTCATTAGTTTGTTTATTTGATATAGCGCAAGACCAAACCCAAAGGGTAGCTGGGCACAGACATTACAAGGATACTTGAGAACTTGGTGGCAGGAAATTACAGTTATACAGTTCAATTAGAAGCAAAGTACATGTACGGAATTAAGTACGAAGATACAGTTAAAGCTAGTTGAGCAGAAACCAGTTGACATAGTTACAATCATCAGGGGTCTCTGTAGCAGGGGCAAGGCGAGGATCCTAGTAAGGGGAGGAGGTCAAGCTAAATGTCATTGGATCGTATCCAGGTAAGGACCTTCTGCCTGAAGCTAGGGCAAGGTTGGCCCAATCTGAAGTCTAGGGGAAGTCTGTTCCAAGTTTGTGCAGCAAAGACCGGAAAGCTGGAGCCGCCAGCTGTGATCTTTTTGTATCTAGGCACCACTAAAGTGTAAGCATTAGTCATTCTTGTAGGACGGTTTGAGGTTCTCTTGTTGACTGTTTGCCAGGAAGGGGGGAGCTACGTTGTTGAGACATTTAGAGGTGAGAGAGAGGGTTTTGAGGGCAATCCTGTCTTTAATTTTTAGCCAATGGATATTTCTTTCTGGAGGTGGAGATATGGGCTCTATTAGGAATATTTAGAGCTGCTCTAATAGCGTTATTTTGGAGTGTTTGGAGTTTATCAAGAATGTACTTGTTAGATCCTGCATATAGAGCATTACAGTAATCCAGCCTGGATATGACGAGTGCGTTTGCTAGTGTGATGCAGCTGGTCTCAGTCAGGAATGGTCTACATGCTCGGGTCAATTTGCAAGCATATGCAGTGGAAGATGCTAAGGAATTATTTTGTTTCTTAAAGGTGAGCGCTGAGTCGAGATAGACCCCAAGGGTTTTGACTGCAGGCATCACTTTGACATTGTTGTCAATGTTGAATGAGGCATAGTTCGGGTCAAGTTTTTTGATGACCATTTCTGAGCCAAGGATCAGTAACTCCGTTTTGTCGTCATTCAGGCAGAGGCCGTGAGATGCCATCCATCCATGCCTGAATGAGGAGATATATCTTGTTTACTAATGCTGTGTCTTCCAGGAAGTTGCTCGAAAGGGGGATGAGGATCTGAGTTTCATCTGCGTAGTTGGTGTAGATCACACCCAGTCTGTCCGTCGTGTCAAAGATTTAGTAAAGATGTTGTACATCGTAGGAGATGCTCATGATCCCTGAGGGACACCGCAAGAAACTCGGCTGCTGAGGGGGAGAAGACTCTCATTGTCCGGTTTGCAAGGAAGGATTGTACCCAGGTTATGGCATCACTTGAGAAATGGGCGGCGGAGCTAAGGTGATTGCATAAGACTGCATGATCTACCAGGTCGAAGCCCGCAGATAGGTCAAGGAGGAGTAGCATAGCTGATTTGCCAATGTCCTTCAGCTCGTCAATTTGGGTTTTGCGGTCAATCAAGGCTGTTTCAGTACCATGAAGGGGACGGAAGCCGGATTGATGCGAGCCTAGTAAGTTGTTAGTTTCTAAGTAGTCCTGAATTTGCAGGTCGGCTACTCTGTCAATGATTTTAAGTAGGAATGGGACGGTGGTAATAGGTCTGTAGTTTGTCTGTATTGCGGGGTCAAGTGTTTGTTTTTTTAGCAAGGGAAGCACCCAAGATTGTTTAAGGTTGTTAGGCACTAGGTTGGACTTAAAAGATGCATTGATGAGCTTAGAGATGAAAGGCGCCAAGTCTCTCGCTGCATCTTTTATAATTTGAGCAGGGCAATTGTCTCCTTTACAGTTGGATGGCTTTAGAGAGAGTATGACTTTTTCTGTCTCTAATATGGTTATTTGTTTGAAGCTAAAGGGGTGGGGGGGTATTGTTAGGCTGGTTTAGAGGGAGCTGTGGCTGGGGCGTAGGTTCCGTCGGCAGGAGTAGGGAAGCTTTTTTGTTGCCAATTTTAATTTGGCGCAAGCTAATTTTTCCCGCCAGTGCATTTTGTATATTAGTGCACCAGAGCTTATTTTTAGGAATGTTATCAGTCAGGGGTATGGGTGATTCCATTTCACGGAGGATGGAGAATAGTTCCTTGGTATCTGATTTGGCCTTAGATATTCTGTCATTAAAGGTGTTCTTTTTAGTGCTTATGATCTCCTTTTTGTACTGTTTGGCGAGAGTGGCTAATTTAATTTTGTTCTTCTCGGTGGGCGAATGTCGCCAAATTGACTGCAACTTTCTTTTTTGAGTTGTTAAGGTCTTTCAACTGTGGTGTGAACCAGTTGTTCAGATGAGAAAGTTGTTTGCTCTTGCGGAGTTTGGTGGGGGCAATCAAGTCAAGTGCCTTAATCATCATACTATTGTAGGCTTCCACAAGTGATGTCGGGTCTGTGATATTGTCTAAATTGTCAAGAGTGGGGAGGATATGAGGTACGAGTTGTTCTGGTGTGATGTCTTTTTTACATCTGGTAGGGAGTGGCGGGGCCATGAGTATTGGCTTAGGTTGGATAAGGTCAAGTGAGGCAGAGAATACAATTAAGTAGTGGTCAGTCCAAGATTGCGGCATTATGTTGGTGATGCTAATGTTGCAATTCCGATCGGCAACCCAGTCTAGGGTCCTGCCTTTGGAGTGAGTTGGGGTGGTAACTTTTTTTGTCGGACCATAATCCTTCAATAATGAAGCAACAGAAGAGGCATGTTTGTCATTAGTCATTAAATCCAAGGTTAAAGTCTCCCAGTCTCCTAGTGTTGACTAGGTTCAGTCTAATTCGCATAAAGGCTTGCCGTGTTCGTTGGTCAAATTTAAGTAGATATGGAGCCACCTCGTTCAATTTTTTTGGGTTCCACGGGAGATCGGCAAGCAGCTTGCACTGGCCTGCTGAGTCACTGGTCTCAATCCAATCCATTTCCAGGAGTTTTGTGCTAATCAGTGTAGGATTTGATAGCAGATCTTCCGTTCTTCCAATTTTTTCTAGGAACTGTTTACTTCGAATCCTCCACTCAAGTAGCATCCCATTTTCTTCTTTTTCCATTTCTTTTTTGATCATTTTCAGAATGGGTTTTGCTAATGGATCTGTTACTTTCCTAAATAACATCAAAGAGTTTCTCTCCACCAGAACTTTCATTGAACTTAGGCTTAGTTCTCTCCTTATCTCCACCGTAGGAGTTGAATTTGGTAGGATTAGGACTTTATGCCAAAAACGTCCTTCCAGTTTAGGCCATAGGTTTGATGGCAGGCCCGGCATTGCTTCTACACCGTAAATCAGTGTTGGCACGACTTTTGCTTTATATAATAGTTTACGATGGGAAGGATTGAGAAACACCCAAACTTTCGATTGATTATTTTAGACTGATTAATCAGGGCTTTGAGTTTATTGAACAGGTGTTCCTGCATCGGGAGTTCCACCCGGCTATTCAATATAATCCATAGATATTTAAAGCTTGTTACCTTTTCAAGTTGTGTTCCTTCTGCAGACAGCTTGATGTTCTTCTTTGTTCTTCTTCCTTTTTCAAATGACATGACTTTTTTTGTTTTTGATTTGTTTAATTCTAATTTGTTATTTTTCAAATAGGCAATGAGGTTATTCAACTGCCTCTGCAGGCCGACTTGAGTTTGGTCAATTAAAATAATGTCGTCTGCATATATCAGTCTCGAGATTTTCTCATTTCCCAACGCTCGAGGAAAGGGTCTCATCGAAGTTTGAGTGTCCATGAAATCCGACATGTATAGGATATAAAGTGCAGAGCCAAAGGGCAGCCCTGTTTGACACCCCGAGCAGTAGGAATTTCTCGGGATTGATCTCCTGCTCTATTGAGTCTCACCTTTACCGATGTTTCTGTATACAAAGCTCTTATTGGATCCATGATTGTATTTGGACAGTTTTGCTTTTCCATCTTGTCCCACTGGATTTCCCGATCAACCCTGTCAAAGGCTTGGACTAAATCAATAAATATTAGGTGCATTTGTGGCTTCCCCTCCATTACTTTCCCTTTCAGAGCACTTAATAGTAAGATGTTAATTGTTATTCCCAGGCCTCTCACGAAGCCTGTTGTGGGTCGAAATTATCTGATTGATTTATCCAGCCTTGCAGGTTTTCCAGGGCATTTGACCCAAACATGTTCCCCATTGTATCAAGCAGGGCGATCGGTCGGTATTGGCGTGGGTCTGCTTTTACAACCTGTTTTGAAGATTGGCACAACGTGTGCCCTTCTCCATGAAGTTGGAATACTGCTGGTCCTTACTGTTTCCTTAAAGATCGTGCTGATAAGGGGAGCCCAAGACTCTGGATGCCTTTTCAATTGGAGGTTCGTAATGCCGTCGGGACCCACGGCCCGGGAATTGTTTAGTTTTCTTATTCTTGATTCAATTTCCTCTATTGCCCAAGTAATGTTCCATTTCCCTTCTTTTCTAGGAGTGGTGTTAACGGTGGTGGCGTTGGATTTATACAGCTCTTTAAAGTGGTTTGCCCATGATTCTTCTCCCACACCGTTTTGTAGGCACTGGGATCACCTCCCGTTGCTCGAATCAGTGACCAAAAGTCTCTGGATTTTTTCCTGGACAATGCCCGAAGCATGTCTTCAGTGTCTTTTGGTATAGAGTATGCTTATTGTTACGAACCCATGCTCTATAGCTTCAGACTTTTTTCTCCCATTTCTCAATCAACGGGTCACCTGTCTTATTAGCTTGTCTTTTAAGCGCTCTGAGTATTTGTCTTCTTGCCACTAATGGGACATTGTAGGTGTGTGATTTCGTTGATTTGGTCTCCATCCCTTTTTTCTTGCTAACTTTGTAAGTTTCTAGCAAAGGATGGTAATCCAAAGCTGCTGTTTGAAGGTGTGAGGTCTTTCCCAGCTGGATTTGGTAGTTTTGGGTTAATATCAGAATGGCCTTTTCGTTTAACCGTCGAGTCGAGTAATTCTCGTTGTTCAGTTCCAGGTCTGCTGACATTTGTTCCGGCCGATTCTGAGTAGTTTTCCACCTTGTCTGTAGCAAATTGTGGTCACTATTTTGCGTTCTTTTAACTTTGAAGTTTTCGATAACAACTCTCGTGATACGAACATATGATCGATTGTCATCCCTTGGCCATTTCTTTCCCCAGATGGAATTGTAGGGTATTGATGTTTTCTTGTAGAGTGGAGGTTATGAAGATCGAATACCTCCATTAGTTTCCATTTTATTCCTCTTTTGTAAGCAGGTGAGGCTTTTAAGCTTTCTTTTAATGGGTAGTCCTTTTCATCCAATAGTGCATTCAGGTCACTGGTGACGATGATGTGATACATTTTTTGGGTTAAAATTGAGTCTTCCAAGATGTTCCAAATTGATTGGATAAAGGCTTCATCGTTGACTACAGTGGGATTCCAGTAGGAATTGATTAGCAAAATCAGAAGTGGTGTTTCCTGGTTTCCCTCTGTATTGTGTTTTGACAATTTAATCAACACCACTTGAGACAAGGTTGTTGGGGTCAGTATTGATTTGAGAAGTAGCCCGCTGCCAGAACGAATGACAGTTAGTAAGCCAGCAGAGGGTCTTCCCTTGTCCCCTTTTGTAGCTGCTTAAAAAGCAATTTCATACCCATCTAAACTTGGTTTTGTCACCAGCCAGGTCTCTTGGAGACATAAGATATCGTCGTCTCCAAGATTCACATCAGAGATCCCAGTGAGATGTCCAAAGCCCCGAGTGTTCCATGAGCCCATCACTATCTGATCATTTTGGCTTTGATGGGTTCTATTAGGGCTAAGTGTTTGAGTGAGACTGGCAGGCCTGTTTTAGTGGCTAGATCGCAGATTGCTTTTGGACTGCCTTAGAGACCCAAGTCCAATTTCTTGGGTCGGTTGTTTTATTTATTTATTTATTTATTTTGTCACCGAAGCCCTTCTCTTACTTGGGTTGGCTGGATTAGTTCTTCTAAAAGAGTGCGGGCCTTTAGGGTATCTTTTGTGTACATTATGGGAGTGCTCAAAATCTTCCTCTTTGCGTGGTGTGTGTTTGTTGTCCTCCCGGTCTTCATAGTCTCTTCTTGACCAATGCCTCGCAACTATTTCTTTTACATAATTTCTTCCTTTTTTGTGTAGGCCCCTGGGCTTACTGCCCTAGCATACTCTTTTCTTAAGACTCTTGGGTGTCCTTTTTTGGAACTGGTATTGAAAGTTGACGCCGTGATTTCGAGATCTGTGGTCGATTTCGAGGAGAATATGCACCCATTGTAAGTGCCCACTTTAGGTATTGGCCTTTGGTGCACTCCCTTGTCTTCAGAATTGCTTTTACCTGCATGGGGAGTGTTACAGGAATGTATTCAGTTTGTAGAAATTGGTCATATCAGGAATTGCTTTTACAAGTTTGCTCCTTCAACATGAGAGCTGAAAGGGTCAAGGGTGGTTTGCTAAATTGATTTCAAAGTACCTAAATTGCACATTCATTCATTGCATGCTTTATTAATGAAAATAAATATTATAGTTGTGACATTCTTCAATATTCGCAGTTATGGCAACCACCATCAAATCTTGTCTAGTGATGTGTAGCCACTTAAAAAAAACATGTAAACATACTACTTTCAAGAGAAATAAACCGCATTGGTTAACCAGTCACACCGGTTCATTTGCTAAACAGTAATTTTGTACCCAACAGGCTGAATGTTATTTTTACGAAATTCGATGAAGTGCAGAAGTCCGGATCAATGGTGCTGACTGCGGCTGGTGAGTAATGTTAATTTCCTCCTCTGTGCACAGTACAAAGATTTCCAAAAGATGAGACCAAATGTGTTTGCGTAGCTCATTGAAGGATCGTGTTTTATGATCGGCATATTGCCACAACTCCCACATTTATTAGCTGTTTTTTCTTATTTCAGTGCGTAAATGGCTGCCCTCAGTGCCGCTTTTACTTATGGCTTCTGTGTCTTGTGTGCTTTGTTGCAATGCAATTACTATAGGTACTGTCTGGAACACTTTTGGAATAGTGCGAAATGGCAGAGTTGGTGGCAGAAATTCCTTCCCCCTGACATCACGCTGCATAAAGGCATACAAACCATTGCTACAAAAAGTATACTTCACTTACATGCAGCTTACTGATGGTAATCATAATTTCATAAAAGGTCTTGTTCAAATTCACCACTTGGCAATTAGTATTATTTTGGATGCCGTTTTAGGTGGGCGTAAGTGATTAGATTTTGTTATGCCTCTAGAATAAACTACGATTTTTCAACTATTTAAGTTAATATTAGGTTGCCAGCTCTCTACTTTCTTTTTGGCAGCAGAGAAGTTAAACTAAGATTATTTCCTAGGGCATCAGTGCTTACCTCAAATTGATGTTTTAGTCACACAGCCTAGATGTAAAGCAACAGTTCTGTCTACCTTGTTCCTACCTAGGAAGGATAGCTCAGGGGCAATGCGTTTGTTCTTGCAAGCAGGACAACGCAGAGCAACATGGGTTCAAATCCTGATCCCGCACTTTAACAAACCACTCCTGGTATTAAGCACGTTATCAATGAACAATTATAATTGCCTGCCCTAGAGCGGATTCCCTGTATGCCCAAGTTTCGACCAACATTTAAAATAAAAGTCAGAAATTGAATTCTTGACAAACCTGTTGTGACATAGAGTACTTTTCTCAAATATGCTGTTTGAAAGGATTGTGTCCTCCCACATATTCCTCATCTTAGATATATCCTTATCTTTAGCTTTGCTGCTTCGGAAAAATGTTTCTCTCTCCACCAGAGGGCGCTCTGCTCGGGCCGCGCCGTCCGTGTCCCTCAGCGGTATCTGTCACCGTCATCCGTATTATAAATGGCTCAAGCCGCGCCCGTTGGCCTCAGTTCTGTTTTTCCGATAGCTTTCGCTTCGTATCAAGACAACGGCGCTTCAGTTCTCGTTAAAATGTCTTCGTCATCAAACCCTTCCACGCTTAAAACTGGCTTAAAAAAATGTCAGAAATGCAGGAAGATGATGTCGATAACTGATCCCCATCGAAATTGCCTCTGGGGATTGGGTCCCAACCATCGGCTAGACTAGTGCGGTTCCTGTCAGGCGATGACCAACAAAGCTCTCGGGGAACGGAGAGGTAAACTGGCGGTGGGGCAGGGACCCTCAGTCGTCTTCGAGAAGAAAAAAAGGCTCGACTGAGTCTAGTGAAAGACGTCACAAATCCAGGCCGAGGAGTAGATCTAGGAAGTAGTCTCCCTCTTCAAAAAAGTCGAAGAAAAGGCGACACCGGTCTCCCTCTTCTTCGACATCTTCAGAAGAGGTTATCACCTGCCCTTCAAAATATGATTCCCGAAAAAGTGGGAGGCCTTTAGAGCCTCAATGTTGAAAATCTTTGAGAATGCACCCCAGACCCCCTCAAAGAAGTCTAGTGGAGGTCATGTTCCTGCTCATCCCGAGTATGAATTTACAAAACCTGACCCTGCCGATCATGCAGATGCAGGGTACAGGATATTAATGAGCAGGGAAACCGAATGTATTGGATGGAACAGAAATTCCCCTACTTACCAAGAGGATGACATGCATCCTTTCGGGGGTACCTCAACAGGACCCCATGCTTCCTTTTCACATAGTTTTGCAAAGGAAGGTGATGACTGCATGGGAAAACCCTGAGTCAGCGCTTGCAGTTAATAAGAAATTTGCATCTAAATACAGGCCCTCTTCTTCAGACCCTGAATATTTAAGGAAGCATCCGTCACCTGAAAGGCAAGTGGTTCATGTGGCCACGTCTACTAGGAATGCAGCATACCCTACAATTCCACAAGACAGGGATGACAAAAAAGTTCACGCATGGTCCTGTGAGATTTTTTTTCTTCGGGGAGCATGGCATTGAAATCTACAAATGTAAGTTGCACCCTTGCAAGATTTACATACACCCTGTGGGGACTGTATGACAGCGGCAGCCGAGCATATCACCGATGGTGAGGAACTGGAAGGTGTCCTAGCCATAGTAAGGGATGCGAAGGCAGCTATGGGGAATGCCTCCAATCAGGTTTGGACACTGCTGACAGCATCAGTAGGTCCATGCCATCTAGCACTGTGCTATGCAGATTTGCGTGGCTGAGAAAGTCAGGTTTTGCACCGGATGTACAGGCCAGACTTTTCAGTATGCCATTTGACGGCTTAAGGTTGTTCGGCAGCAAGGCGGGTGAAAGTTTGGAGAAGTTGCAGACCTCTAAAGCAGCAGCAAAGTCGCTTAGTGCCGCAATACGACAACCTCATCAACGCCCATACAGTCTCATCTTCCTGGAGGGGTCGTCCCTTTCGATTTTATTCCTCATTTGGGAAATGAAGGGGACCGGCCAGTCAAAGAGGACAAAGGAAAAAGGTGCTACATCTGCCCCAGCAGCGGCAACTGTCCCATCAGCCGCTACTGCAGCTGCCGCAAAGCCACTCTGAGGTTTTGACCCACAAGACCCCAGTGGGAGGCAGGATCCCTCAGCATCTGGAAGAGTGGCGGGGCATTACTTCAGATGCTTGGGCACTGGAAGCAGTATCCCAAGGTTACTGCCTTCCCTTTCAGAAGAAACCTCAGAATCACCCTCAGGGATACAACTCCGTCAAAATTCCAGACCTGCTCCTGTTGCCGTAAATCTTAACCCTGCTAGAGAAAGGTGCAATAGAACATGTACATGTATCATAGACGAACAAGGGTTGGTATTCCCCTTACTTTCTAATCCCAAAGAAGGACAGAGGATTGAGACCCATCTTGGACTTAAAGTTCCTCAGGAAGGACAAGTTCAAGATGGTTACCCTTCTCAGATCCTTCAGGCTCTCCATCTCCAAGACTGGCTGGTCTCATTGTACCTTCAGGATGCTTACTTTCATGTGCCAAGCCATCGCAAGCACAGAAAGTACAGAGGTTGGCGATTGGCAATTCTCACTATCTGTTTTGAGTTCTGCCATTCGGGTTGACCTCCGCCTGAGAGTTTTCACCAAGCTGATGGCGGTAGTGGCAGCAAGTCTCAGGAGAGGGGGAATTCACATTTACCCCTACCTGGACGATTGGTTAATCAGGGCATTTTCTCCCGAACAAGCCCAGGAACATCTAAGCAAGACCTGCCACTTCCTACACAGACGGAGCTTCTCTCTGAATTTCACATATGATGCCATCACAGAAACTCCAATTTATCAGAGCAGTCCTGGATACTTTCTCGTGCAAAGCCTCACCTCCTGAGGAGCAAGCTCACCACATTCTGCAGATGGTAACAAAGTTCCAAAATGCCCAATATCTGGCGGCCTTCGATTTTCTAAGGTTGCTCGGTTTTATGGCATCCTGCATTTCTCTGGTGCCAGAAGCCAGATTGAGGATGAGATCCCTACAGTGGGCCCACAGGACTCAATGGTCCCAATTTTCAGGGGATATGTCATATCTTTTGCAAGTTCCGACCAGAGTGGCACAAGATCTTCGATGGTGGGCTTGCAACGAACATATCCTCAAGAGAGAATCTTTTTGGCAACCATAGCATGAGATGACGGTAGTGACAGACGCCTCACTAACAGGGTAGGGAGCCCACACCAACGATCTGACAATCAGTGGTCGTTGGTCTCCATCGAAGTCTAAACTACACATCAACCTGTTGGAGCTGAGGGCAATCAGACTAGTGCTGAAAGCATTTCTGCCCTCTGTAAGGGGAAAGAATATCCTTATGAAAGACAACACAGTGGCCATGTACTACCTCAACAAGAGAGGAGGCGTAGGATCACTACCACTGCAGAGAGGCAATGCAGCTCTGTTTCTGGGCAATACAGGAAGGAATCTCTCTGCAATTTGCCTAGCCAGAGAGCAGAACATGGCGGCAGATGCTCTGAGCAGGCAGAGCACAGTATCCCACGAATGGGAACTAGCTCAGGAAGTCCTTCAAGAGATCTTCACCCTTTGGAGAACCCCTCAAGTGGATCTGTTCGCGACCAGGGTCAACGGGAAGTGCGATCAGTGCTGCTCAAGGGAATTTCCCCCCAAGTGGAACTCTAGGAGATGCGTTAGTGGTGGACTGGGAATTTCAACTTCTGTATGCATTTCCTCCAGTCCCTGTGATTCCTCAAGTGATCAGGAGGTTTAAGAAAGTTCAGGAAAACCATGATCATAATTGCTCTGGATTGGGCCAGGAGAATGTGGTTACCGGACCTTCTGGACATGTCAATCTGCCCTCCAATAAGTCTTCCACAAAGAGAGGATCTGCTTTCCCTAGAGGATGGTCGGGTTCTCCATCCAGAGGTCAAGACACTCAGCCTCTCAGAAACCATGCATGAAGGCTGAGATACAAGGATTGGGACCTTCCGGATGACGTAATGGAGCTTTTGCTTTCGGCCACAAAGCCAGCAACTAAATCTCTGTACAGGTGTCATTGAAACAAGTTCAAACTGGTGCAGTGATAAGAATGTGGACCCTTTTCAATGTAATATTCTACAATATTGTCTTTTCTTTTACATTTGACCAATTTGGTACTCCAAGTTGACACGATAAAAGGTTATTTAGCTGCGCTATACATTTTTAAACGCTCCTCAGAGGAGGAATCTAATTTCAAGATGCCCTTAATTGTACAGTTCTTAAAAAGGCTTACTAATGTGTTTCCTCCAATACCCTTTCAAGTACCTGTGTGGGATCTAAATTTAGTGTTGACATTCCTTGCATGTTTTCCATTTGAGCCCTTGCTTTCAGTGGAGTAACTTTGCTGAAAATGTGGTGGGGGACATGACATCTGAAGAAAAGGTGCCGCAGCCAAATGAATGGGGACAAAATGGTGTGCCATGAAAGTTGGGGGGTGGGAGGAGGACAAACACCCCTGGCCCCCCTAAATTTACACCCATGCTTGCTTTCTTGCCCGAAAGGCTCCTTACTCTATAAACAATATTGCTAGTGGCAATTACTTCAGCCCACAGGGTGAGTTGCAGGTGCTTTCTAGCAAGCCTCCTCACACCATTTTTCACAAAGATAAAGTTGTTCTTAAGGTCAAACCCTCTTTTCTACCAAAAATTCTCAGATTTTCACCTGTCACAAAAGATAACACTGCCTGCCTTTTATCCTCCTCCTCACGCAAGTAAAGAGGAAGAAAGATTACACAGATTCGACCCAAAGATGGCTCTCTTTATATATCGAGATTGGCTAAATTTCGTCAGTGTGACAAACTTTTTGTGGGATATACTGGCCGCAAATTAGGGCTGGCAGTGACAAAACAAACATTGTCCAGGTGGATAATTTTAGCTATAACAATGTTATAGATTGGCTGGGAAAGATCCTCCTGATGGGCTGAGAGCTCATTCAACCAGGGGCATGGCAACTTCAACAACTCTTCAGAGAGGTGTCCCGGTGCAAGAAATTTTCGCAGCAGCCACCTGGTCATCCATGCATACATTTGTAAAGCACTACTCCCTAGATTCAACTTCTTCACAGGGTGGGGGGGTCTCTTTGCAAAATCAGTACTTCATACTGTACATGATTAATATTTCTGGTGCTCCCAATTCATACTGCTTTGGGAGCCTATCTAAGATGAGGAATACGTGGGAGGACACAATCCATTCGAAGAACTAGTTACTTACCAACTGTAACGTTCTTTCGACTGGATGATCCTCCCACGTATTACTCATCGACCCTCCCAGCCTACCCCACAGTACAGTTTACGTTTTGTACACTCAAGGTTCCTTGAGAGCTTTTGGTCAAAGAGACATGCCTTATCTACTAATCATTGCCTACAATATACGAAAACAGAACTGAGGCCAACGGGTGCGGCTCAAGCCATTTATACGACGGATGACATCGACGCTTGACGGATACCGCTGAGGGACATCGACGCTGCGTCCTCGAGCAGAGCGCCCTCTGGTGGAGAGACATTTTTTTCCGAAGCAGCAAAGTTGACGGTAAGGATAAATCTAAAATGAGGAATACGTGGGAGGAACATCCAGTCGAAAGAACGTTACAGTTGGTCAGTAACTTGTTCTTTTATATCTTTTCTGTATACTGGTAGTCGTTTTATATTTTTGTTGCTAAGCAAACTTTGGGTTTCTTCCATCTCGCCACACAAGCCAATCTGTGTATACAGACTCAAAATGGACATTGACAAAGCCGGTAAAGGTGGTAATTTTGAGGGTTGAGTAAGTGAGTGGTTCAACATGGTTGTTGGTGGATGGATGAGGGGCCGGGTGTGGATGCTGAGGGCATGTTTGGCGGAGTGGATTATTTTTTATTTTGTTTTTTGTCATTGTATTGCCCCTCCTAGTCACTCCACCACAAGTTTGTAATTTGTTTTGAATTCGCATGAATTGGGGCTTGCTTGGCATTTTGTTGCCCTTCTTAGTGCAAATGTGTTGGGTTTTTTATACATGGCAAGGCACACTACCACTTTTTTATGCTTGCGTCTGATTAATCTATATTATTTTGACTTTGCCAGACTGAAGGTACCCTTGTATATAGTTCAATGGGGAGTTTGTATGTTTGTGTGTCCTTCTGTGACTTTCTATATTGGAATAGTACTAGAAGCTAAAATGTTCCTGAATAAAATGTCCATGATTCCCACCCATGGGTCTAGTTATGTATGTATATAAGAATATCCCCTTTGCTAAAGGTCAAATGCCAAACAGCTTCATGATCAATAGGAATTATGTCATGACTGGACAACAAGCCATGAAGGCTCTCAAAACGTTCCACCCGTCTTGTGTCTGAAATCGGTTGAACTTGGAGACATTTGTATATTTTAATGGGTATGTGCTTGTTAGTGACCTTGTACGAGTTTGTGTAGCTGATTGAGTTCGAGAGTTTGATTTGATCTATTAGTGCAGCTGACTGAGCTTTGTACCCGTTTGCAACCCGTCTGTGTGCATTTTTGTGGCTTGGGCGATGGACAGATAGTTATTGATATTTAGTGGTAATGTTGGCATATTTTTTGGACGCAACATTAAGGTGATTAACTGTGGAAATCTGGACACATTATGGTAACACCTTTGATAAAGGCATGCACTGTAAAGGCTACATCATGAAAATAAGTTACTGTAAATGCTGAAATTAATAAGGTTATAACTGCACATGATATATTGTATCACCATCCATATGTACTTCCTAATATGCCTCCCTCTCAATATGCCCAACAGATTTGGCACTCAAAGGCGACTGCTCTTGTCCTTGTTTTCCTTTCCCTCCCTCTCATCCATGCATTCACCTATACATGACAAGCGCTTCGTCCTGACCTTTCTCTCAATTGGCTCGGCACCACCAGATTCTTCCTCACTATTGCAGGTATGACGTTGCTTAGGTGCCAGATGAATACGCCTGCATACTCCAAAGGTCACTCGAGCACATCTCAAGTCCATCACACATTCATGCAGTGACTCGATCTTGTTTCTTTCTGCAATTTATTGGAACATACCATTGAACAATGATGTTCAAGCATCAAGAGCATGGATTGATTGCCTTTTTCTGACCAGCCCTTTGAGCCATCTGCCTGACTAATGCCCTCAGACTTTGACAACCATACTCCCCTTCACCACATTCTCATTATTTCTTACCATGTTTCTGTTCAGTTTCCAATCTTCTCCTTTTCTGCCTTTCTTTTTTTGATTTTTGATGTTACTACCTTCCTCCAAAGATTAAGGTATGGTTCACAATACCCCCCTCCCCGCCCCCCCCCCGACAAGTGGTAATTCCGCCAAAAATCCAGAAATAAGGACTAAAACCGCCTTTCCACTACTTGTAATCCTGTGGTAAACCCACAGGACCAACTGTAGGAAACAATAATTCCGTCTAGGCTGTTTTACTACTAAAGTCGTAATGAGGCCCATAGTGTTGTGTATTAACTATATTTAGCATTTGCTTGTGCTTTTGTGACCCTGGGGCAGACCTACTCGAGGCACCCTATGTTAAAATATACAGTATTTTATAATTAAAGGAAATTGCACGTATTCTAAAAATTTATCCCAATGGGGACATTTGAAATAATGGCATTCCAGCCAATATATCTGATCAAATCCTAGTATATAACAACAATAACTGTTGACCTGCATGTTCAAGCTATGTTTATGAAGCACTTGATAAGCCATTACATGGAATACTTATCAATTACAATATGTTTTGGTCACACATGTTTAGAAACTAATTCTGCATAATTATAGATGCTTCATGTTACCATGCCCTCTGTGCACTTCGAGATTAGCGTTCATTTAAATGGATATACTTTACTAGAACATTGACGTTACTTGAGTATAATAGCTGCCAAGTAAGACTTTTCTGCATGAAGCAAATATTATCAAAGTATCTACAACATTTTATTGGGAACCAAGCAAGCGCAATGATGGCTGTTACAGAAATGACTACGTGACTGAAGCTCAGATCTAGTCATGTTACACAAAAGTGGGAGCTGGAAAGAGTCAGTAAACTAAATAGGTCCATCAGACTGACCTGCAATCGGAGCACTTGAAAGCACTTGTTCGACAGAATTGTAGAGTGTGATGGTATCAGAAGATTGACGTTTCACTAGGGGTTAGCACCATGTTGAACAAATCGAATGGAATTATTTGACTCCGTGGCCAAGTACTTAAATCGCGTAAGAGTGGTAGATGTCTACTTGGATTGTCCTGAATACCTTTGATGCTGTTTCACATACACAGATCAATAAAAACAAGCCTGGATGTATTGGGGGATGTGAGGGAAGTTGTCATAGTTGATTAAAAGCTGGTTGAGTTTTGGGAAGCATAACTCTGGTAAATTCGGCTCACCCTGAGAAACATATGGTGGTGAGTGAAATAAACACAATGAGAAAAATACATTTTTCAATGTGTTGTAGAATTAAAATGATGGAATTGAGCTAGAGGGCTTTAGTAGGAACATGAGTAAATATATTTCCACAGGGTAGTGAATGGTTTACAGTGAATGCAAATATTTCAGTCCTGCAGTGCACCATGCTCTTCAGAATGACTGTGGTGGTGTCCTGTTGGATGTGGATTGTACTTTTGTAGGTCACATTTCAGTGCTGCCTTTTTGTGCGAGTTTTGCAGTTCAGTATTGCAGTGTTTCTTCTTTGAGGTGTACTTGTCTGAGCTCCATAGTTCTGGCCCTCTTTCAGTAGTTCAGCTTTTGGGGTCCTGTCCTTTGAGTTGAATGTATCAGTCCTAAAGTGAGTGTCATCGTTCAGTTTTGCAGAACTAGTGCTTTGTCGTGTGTGAGGTGTACTTGGATCAGTCCTGAAGTGAGAAAGCTTATCACAGCGACTGTGCCCTGTTCTATGCAAAGAGCACAGCTTTATTCCTGCAGCAAAGGTAACCTTTTAATATTGCTGCAATGGTAAGCTCCGGATCCCACCAATTTGAGCAAAGATACGCTCCCTTTGAAAGTTGTTCCTCCTCCCCTGAAGTGCCTGCCCCACTGTAATTGTTGTCAAAGCAGGAATTCTATCGACAATTTAAACTGAACTTTAGTTGGGACCTGCTGCTCACTCTTGGAACTGTCATGCTCATGTCCCACCCCTTTTTGGGTCACTCGTGCCCTACCCCGACCCTCTTCCAGTAGACTAATCTTGAATGAGGATGCATGCTTTGCCCTCTACTGGAGTGCTGCAATGCAAGTGACCCAGCACTTCATCAGTTACCATACTGTCTTCAGTGCCCACAAACCTTCCCACATGTTGCCTTGACACATGCCGAGGTGGATTTCAAGCCATGTTCAAAAAGTTGTGGGCAGAGAGTAGTGGTCCAGAATTGATGCATTGCTGCCCAGGCAAATAAGAATCCTTTACCTACTAAGTTGATGAGTTTTGTATGAACCAGGCATGCGGCAGGTCTATGCAAGGAGAGGTTACAGGATGAAGAAGCAAGATGTCGGCAGTGAATTAGATCACTTCCAGTGGAACTGGATCTCTGATGAAAAGTGAGTGGACTAAACTGGAATTAGTGAACCCATTCAAATCTCACAGGGCGAAGTGATATAGCCTAGCCGAAATAGGATGGTCCAGTGGTCACATTAATGTACAAGAGGCATGCTAAGCGCCCAAGGTGCCTTATCACATGGGCCAGTAAGAAGAGGCGCATAATTGAGAGGCATGTGAACCTTAGACGTGCCAAGAACTCTGAGATGCACTTGGACCTAAGAGGTGCTGACGGCCTTGAAAGGCACTGATACTTACAGAAGGTCTGGGAAACCTGAGAGTCTCTTGGTTTTGAGAGTCAAGATTGTAAATCAGTTCCTATCACTTGAACTCTGATTGGGGGTTAGAACTAAAAGGACTATAGCAGACTAGAAACAAATTGGTTCATGTTCTTAGATCGAGTAGCTGTAAATGAGACCTGATTAATTGGGGAAAATCCAGGAAGCATAGTTAAGTTTACAGATGGAAGCAACATCTCTGAAATTAGAATAATTTTGAAGGAGTTATAAAAGAAGACCCTCTGTGTAGGTATCTGTGGTATAAGAAAAAAGTAGACTAGGTATTGTGAAATATAAAGCAAAGCAAATGATCGAGAAACCAGAAGAAAGTTAAATGGAGTGTGAAATGTGTAGAGGGAATGCATTTTTTTTTTTTGATCAAACACTTTTATTGGTTTTATTACATCATACAAGAAAAAACAGTGACCCTGAAGGGTCCGACCATCAATAATAACATAAACAGTAAAGAGTGTATGGTCCGTTTTACAACATCTTGAGGACACATTGTCAGCGTTATGCACATTCTTGCTCTGCCATCACATGCTGGCCGTCGGCCTAGTTCCTACTAAAGAATTTCATACTGCATTCTCCCACTTTTCCCAGATTTTCCCCGCTTTCCTAGGACATCCCCTGGCCGCATATACCCTTCGCTCCATCGCAATGCATGCTTCCACATCATCCAACCACTGTGCGTGCACAGGGGTAACGCTCGAGCCCCACAGCCTGGCAATGTTGCGCTTAATCAGTGCCGTGGAGGTTGCAAATAATAGTCTATCGGAGCGAGACATTTCACCCTCTTCCTCCACTCCCAACAACATCAGCTTTGGATCTCTGAGCACAGTTCGACCCAAAACCTTACTGAGTGTGTCACAACAGTGCTGCCAGTATGTCGTGATGTGTGGGCAATCCCATATGATGTGAAAGAAGGTGCCCTCGTTTTGAAGGCATCGCAAGCAGTTTGGGTCTGTGGTCTTGCCCCATCTGTATAACGCTACCCGCGGGTAATATATTCTATGCAGGATTTTGAGTTGTACCAGGCGTAGCCTGGCCGAGATGGCCGTATCTCTTGGGTACATTAGGATCGTTATCCAATCTTCGGGCAATATCGCTCCCACATCCCTCTCCCACTTAGACTTTAGGCTTGAAAGCTCCGGCGTGGCAAACGAGGTGAGGACATTGTACATTACTGAGGTAATTTTGACATCTATGCTCTCCAGAACCAGGTTTCTTTCTATGGGGGTGCAGTCCGCCATATCTCGTAGTGCAGGTAAATGCTGTTGTAAAGCATGACACAATTGCACATGCCGATATCGGTCTGTGGCGGGCAGATTAAAATCCTCCACTAACCTCTCAAATGTCACCGGACTCCCCTCCCGGAACACATCTCCTACTTTGGAAATTCCCGCAGCCACCCAGTTCCGCCATTTTGGAAGTTTGCCCAGTTCCGGGATATTTTTGTTCGCCCACAGTGGCTGTACTGGTGTGGTTCTCCCCTCCCAGTGTATGTGCTTGTGTGCCTCTTCCCAGACTAGCGTTCGGTGATTAGCCATTGTTTTGTTACTACTGCTGTTAGTTTTCCGGTATAGGGATTCTAATGGGGTTGTGCTGGTCCCATCGAGAGTATCGAATTTTATGTGGGGTAGCGAGGAATCGCCGTGTAGGAGGTCGTTTATCACCGCCATTTGACTCGCCCAATAGTATGTCTGTATACGCGGCAATCCTATGCCTCCCTCCCAGATGGAGCGCTGCAGGATGTGGAGCGCCAGTCTTGGGTGTCCGTTATTCCACAGGAGTTTCCGAAGGATCCTGTCAATTCTGTGAAACTCTTGTCTGGGGATGTGTAGCGGGGCATTTTGGAGTATATACAGGAATCTAGGTAACGCCAACATCTTGAATAACGCTGCTCTCCCTAATAGGGTCAGTGGAAGGGCGTTCCAGTGTTTGACGTCATCCGCAAGGCGATTAGTGACCGGGTGGAGATTCTTCTCAACATACTCGGCCAGATTCGTCGTTATCTGTACCCCTAGATAGCGGAATTGGTCAACTTCTATGCGAAATGGGCAGTCCCGTAGTTCAGCGCTGTCCACCTCTCTCATTGGGAATAGTGTGGACTTCGACCAGTTCACCTTCAACCCACTAAAGGATTCATAATCCTTCAATATACCAATCACCACTGGGCACGAGACTATGGGGTCCGCTAGATACAAAAGCAGATCATCCGCATACAGCGAGACCCTATCCTCCCAATTTTCTGTCCACCGGAAGCCCTTCCATAGTCGAGATTCACGTAATAGAATTGCCAGTGGCTCTATGGCCAGCGCAAAGAGCATTGCAGACAGGGGGCACCCCTGTCGTGTTCCCTTGCCCAGTCTGAACGGTTGCGAAGACCAACCATTTACTCTGGTCACAGCTTCAGGGGATTCGTATAGTAGTTGTACCCATCCCAGGAACTGGTCACCGAAGCCCATTCGGCGCATTATTTCCCACAATGCTGGCCAGTGTACCGAATCGAAAGCCTTTTCAAAATCTATTGCTAGCAGGGCTAGGGGGTCCCGCAATAGGGGGGATTTTTCAATCGCAGTGTGCAGTCGGTGGATATTCATACGCGTTGACCGCTGGGGCATAAAGCCACATTGGTCAGGGTGTATAAGTGATGAGATAACTTTCTGCAGGCGGATTGCCAATGCTTTCGCCAGGATTTTGGTCTCGGTATTAAGTAATGAGATGGGCCTGTATGAGCTACACCTCTCTGGTGGTTTATCTGCTTTGGGGATCACCACTATAGTGGCCCTTCTTAGGTCCAGGGGAAGCTGCCCTTGCTCCCTCGAGTGAGTGTACATATGCAAGAGATGCGGGATTAACGCACTCGGTTCCACCCCCTTCCACGTCTCTACCGGGAAGCCGTTTGGTCCCGGAGTTTTCCCAGGATTTAGTTGAGACATGGCCGCCCCAAGCTCTTCCTCGGTAATGGCTGCCTCAAGCAGCCCTCTTTGTGTGTCCGTTAGGCTGGGTAGGGTGATCCCGTTCAGCACAGAGAGATCAATGGGGGCTTCCGGCGACCCATAGAGCCCTGCGTAGTATTTAGCGAAGCCTTCTGCGATCGCCTGGTCTGTCCACAGCGGTTCTGAATTGTCGGGTTTGATCATCCTGACCTGTTTGTGCCCTTCATCCCTACGTTCCAGCCAGGCCAACATTTTACCCGCCTTATCGCCTGTCTCATATAATCTGGCTCGCATTGTGGCGTGTGCCTGTTTGGCATTGTCTAAGGCTACATTGTGCAGTTTTTTTTGGGCCAGGATTAAAGCTCGGTTCGTTTCGGGCAGGTCTCGCGCCAGATGCGCACTTTCTGCCCGTTCCACCTGATCTTCCGCTTCGTGTAATTTTTGCATGTGGGCCTTTTTTTGCGCCGCTATCCAGGAGATGATCTCTCCCCGCAAGACCGGCTTGTACGCTTCCCATAATAAGCTCGGGTCGTCTACTGACCCAGCGTTCAGCTCGAAGTATTTGGTTGTGGTTTCTTGTATTCGCTCAACTAGCTCTGGGAAGCCTAGATAATAATTGTTGAGGCGCCATGAGGGTGGGGGAATGGGTCGTGATGTTGATAATTCCATTAGTAGGGGAGAGTGGTCAGAAATGCCGCGTGGAAGTAGCGCGGCACTAGTTACCCTATGTATCTCGGTGGTTGGCACGAAAAAGTAGTCTAACCGGGAGAGGGAAGCGTGCGCGCCCGAATGAAAAGAGTATTCCCGCTCCCCCGGGTGAAGGTCCCGCCACACGTCTCTCAGGCCCAGTGCTGATATGAAGGAGGCTAGCTTGGTGTGTAGTTCAGGATTCCTGCCCCTTAGGTGTGTGCGATCCATGCCCAGGTTCATGACTTCGTTGAAGTCGCCACCAAGGATTAGTGTGTCTGAGGAGTCCTGTGCTATCCGGGGAGTTATGTCCTCTATGAGACTTGGCAGCAGCGCGGGTGGTGCGTACACGGCTATTATTGTTATGGTTCGATTCCATAGGGATCCTGTCATGTGCACGAATCTGCCCCCCCTGTCCTGTGACACACTGGATAGAGTCAATGGCAGCCTTTTGTGAATCAGTATGAGGACCCCCCTGGAGCCCGTGGTGAAACCTGAGTGTAGTGCAATACGATAGTGGCCTCGTTTAAATAGGTTGCATGTGGAACCCGCTAGATGGGTTTCCGTGAGCATCACCACATCCGGCGCGTGTCTGTTTAATGTTTGGGTGACAAGTTTGCGTTTAATCCCACTACCCAGCCCGTTGACATTCCACGTAAGAAAACGCAATGTTCTCGTATCATATCTGTCGTGCGTCATCTGGCTGGGGAGCGGGTTGTTGTGAAGCAGAATGTGTGGGATTCCGTGGGGATGCACGCGCTGGTGTTTCGCTGTGAGGCGCAAGCGCGTGAAAGTGGTTGTGTACTGTTGTCGGACCATACATGAATAAAATTTAAAACGAACCTGAAAACAAGCCTCCAAACACGGGAGTAGATTCTTCCTCCCATCTGTTCAAACATTTGTTCCCTTGGGGGCATCTACCGCCCCGGTTGTGTTATCTATCCCCCCTCCCTATACTCCCACCCAACTTGGAGTATCTGTCGCCCGAAGTTTGAACCAGAACAAATAAACTTTAAACTAAGCCACAGTCAGTGGCCTTTGCACCATATAGCTTACGCAACTGTCCGTGGTGCTGTCGTGGGCTTCCTCGGTGTTAGACTTTGCCCGTGGGGTGGGCGGCCGTCCGACCACTGGCCTGGTTGCAATCCGTGCGTTGACCTGCCCGGGGAGGGGGCACAAGTTTACTCGATAGTCCAAATCCCAGTATCGTAGTTTCGTGCTCCGTGTTGTTCCCGTGTTGTTCCCCAGTTCAAATATTTCCCTGCGGCGGATTAGCAGGCTGTTGGTGCTGTTGTTGGCCTTGCTCCGGTGGGCGCTCCGGTCGAGGGCTGTTGCGTCTGCCTCTTCTTCTCTCCTCCGCATTCCAATCCCCTTCTATGTGCCGCTCGGCCCAGTTCCATGCCTCTCTGGGGTCGGTAAAGTGCACTGACGTGCCACCGTGGAATATTTTGAGCTGGGCCGGGAAGATCAGACCATATTTGACGCCTGCTGATTGTAAGCGTCTTTTAAGCGGGTCGAATGATTGGCGTGCTTTCTGGACTTCTTTGGTGAAATCGGGGAAAAAGGCTATTTTGGATCCGTTAAATGTGACCATGCCCTTCGATCTTGCTAGCTGGAGTACCGTATCTCTGTCTCTGTAATTCAGAAACCTGGCAATCACTGGGCGTGTTGGGGCCCCAGGTATCACTCTGCCAGTCGGAATGCGATGGGCCCGTTCAATAGAAAAAAATTTAGAGAAAGCCTCTCTGTCATAAATGTTCATCAGCCAGTCCTCCAGGAAAAGCTCCATACAATCCCCTTCGGCCTTTTCGGGCAGGCCGATTATGCGGACATTGTTACGTCGGGATCTGCCCTCGCTATCGTCCACCCTTGCCTCCAGGGTCTTTATCCGTGCTAACATGTTCGTCACTTGCCTGTTGACGCCACGTAGGCCATCCTCGGTTTCAGAGATTCGGGCCTCCGCCTCAACCGTTCGGGCGGTCAGCTTCTGGAGGTCGTGCCGTAATAGGGACACATCTGCACCGATGCTGTCCATCTTTTTCTCCATCGAAGTCCTGGAGCTGGTGATGGCACTCATGATATCTTTCAGGGAAATGTTATCCATGGGGTCCGGGGTGACCGGCGGCGTTCTCTCTGGTGAGCGGGGTGCTGGCATCGCCGCGTATTGCTCGATCCTGCTCTGGGTGGACGTTTTCCTGGGTTTCTCCTTGCCCATTCTCTGTCCGGCAATGTGTTGGTACAATCTACCGATGTCTAATCCCAAACGTAGGGGGGCAGCCGGTGTTGACGCACTGCGACCGACTGTGTCTGTGCCGCTCTGGCTCTTTCCACGAGCAGCCCCGCTCTTAGCAGCTCTGAGGTTCCGTCTTCGCAGGCGGGAGTCGCAGCTCCGACCGGGGGTCTCTCGCCCGTGGGGGGAAAGGCCCGTTCACCAGCCCCTACTGCTCCGGCTCCACCTCTCCTTACCACATCGCTGGATGTATCGGACCACGGCCAATAGGTCCATGTCACCGTCGCCCGGCCCGGATTTGCGTGCCCCGGCCTTCGGTCGACAATTAGTGCGCGGACATGGCGGCCATTTTGAGTTCAACACTTGGTGCGGGTCGTGTCGCTTCCACACGGTCTGGACGGTGAATCCGTACACCGATTTGTGTCGGAGCGCCGCGATTCGGTGCAGGAGAGTCTCTCCCACCGCTGGGTTATTTCGGATTTCGCACGAAGATATATTTTGTCAGGATTTCGCAGGATGGAGCCAGTGGTGCGGGAGCAGCGCGAGCTCACGTCCTCATCGGATGGCTGCTAGCCACGCCCCTAGGGAATGCATTTTTTGATTAACAGTTCTTTTAAGAGCCATAATTATTTGCTATATACAGTACTTTAAGTAATAGATCATCATAACAGAGTGAGGCTTTTGAGCGATAATTAATCAAATGACTAAGGATCTAAATACATGTTAAAAGTGGACCATTTTTCTTTCGTGTTTTAGCACAACCCCATGTCGCAGTACACATACTTTATCCCTACCCCACTTTCCCCTTTTCTTTTCCTGTACGCTTCGTCCTATTGCTGTGCTTCTCTTCTTCCTGAGGCTCTGTGCTGTGAATGACGCAACAATTTTCAATTCTATGCCTTTCATTTATGGTATTATGATGGTTGGTGTTATGGTTTTTTCCAAATGCTTATGGATGCTGTATGATCTTCAATCCTGGTCTAATCCCCCGCAGGACCTTTTCCCTGCTTTGCCTCCTTGGTTGAGGCCTTCACTTTCTCGTATTCTTGGCACCTTCTATTTCCTAGACCGGGGCCTCTGCCCTTTATCTTGTCTGGCCTCTGACCTTTACTGCTCTGCTTTCCCCTTGGTCAGAGCCTTTTTCTTCACGTGCTGCTTTTTCTCATCAAAGGCCCCTGCCATTGCTTGCTCTGCCCTTTCCTTTTCTAAGGCTGTGGGCAGGTCTATCGGTATGCCTTTTGGTTTCCACTTCAATCTCCTTTGTACAACCTGGAGAGCAGAAATACAGAAAACAATCAGTCTGTCCTATCAGTATGATATGATAGTTTATTTATATAGCGCCTATGCACAATGTGTTATAAAGCGCTTCAAGGCAAGGGAGGGAACAAGGGAAAATACAACAACATTCTTACAGGCCATGAACAGTAAGGATGTGAAATTAAAGGGATGGTCTAGTAAAAAATTTTATTTAAAAAATAGATGGGCCACATAAAAAAAAATATACTAGCATCCTCCGTTTTAAAACTTCCTATGTAAAATTTTGAGCTATTCAAGCTCAAAATTCGAAAAAGCAAGCACGGGTGCGCAGCCATTTTGTGAAATGGAGGCCCTCCTGTTCTGGCTTTTGCTTTTGCTGCACTAATGAAGGAAAAGCCAGCCAGCTGTAGTAAACAAAGTCTACCGCTGGGTGGCTTTCCCTTTATTAGTGCCGGGACTCGGAGGACGCGGACCGGAGACCAGAGCAGGAAAGCTGCAGCTGAATCTCGGTAAGTGCTATTTATTTATTTTACAAAAAATAAGCACTAGCTGCGGTTTTTTTTCTAAGTTTTCCGGGCTGGAGGAGCCCGGAAAACTTAGAAATAAAACCGCAGCTTTAAAAACGTATTTATGTTTGCGGTCGCTTTTGAAGCGACCGCAAACATAAATACAACGTTATTGTGTCGGAAAACGCTGCGGTTTTAAAACCGCAGCGTTTTCCAACACAACCGCGTGTGTTTCTGCCTGCTGTGGCTATCACTTTGGGTCTCCGGTGGGGAGCACCGGAGACCCAAAGTGAAAGCCACAGCAGGCAGAAACACACGCGGTTATGTTTACATGCCGCGTAGTGTTTCTACCTGCAGCTGATTTCCCATTTGGGGCTCTCGGGCTCCCCATGGGGAGCCCGAGAGCCCCAAATGGGAAAGCAGATTCAGGCAGACACAACGCGGTTGTGTTGGAAAACGCTGCGGTTTCAAAACCGCAGCATTTTCCAACACAACGTTGTATTTATGTTTGCGGTCGCTTCAAAAGCGACCGCAAACATAAATACAACGTTTTTAAAGCTGCGGTTTTATGTCTAAGTTTTCCGGGCTCCTACAGCCAGGAAAACTTAGAAAAAAAACCGCAGCTAGTGCTTATTTTTTGTAAAAAAAATAAATAGCACTTACCGAGATTCAGCTGCAGCTTTCCTGCTCTGGTCTCCGGTCCGCGTCCTCCGAGTCCCGGCACTAATGAAGGGAAAGCCACCCAGCGGTAGACTTTGTTTACTACAGCTGGCTGGCTTTTCCTTCATTAGTGCCGCAAAAGCAAAAGCCAGCACAGAAGGGCCTCCATTTCACAAAATGGCTGCGCCCATGTGCTTGCTTTTTCGAATTTTGAGCTTGAATAGCTCAAAATTTTACATAGGAAGTTTTAAAACGGAGGATGGTAGTATTTTTTTTTTATGTGGCCTATCTATTTTTTAAATAAAAATTTTTACTAGACCATCCCTTTAACTATCGTACTCGGCCTGACGACATTTCAGATAGTGCAAGAGCTAAAACATAGATAAGTAAGGGAGTGGGAGAGTGGGAAGGAAATGGAAACAGACAGGCGACTACCGTACTAGGCCTGACAACATTTCTGGTAGAGCCGGAGGAAAACAAAAGGTGAGGGAGAGGGGTGCAGAAAGGGAGGGGAGGAACAAAACAAGCGACTATCTTACTAGGCTTGGCAACGTTTCAGATAGTGCTGGAGAGTGGGGCGAGGGGCAGTAAGGGGATGGTGGAGCGACAGACTAGGTTGCTATCATACTATGTCCAGGGACAAGTCTGATAGAGTAAGTGCATAGAAAAAATTAAGAGGAGGAGATAGTAAAAGGGAGAGGGTAGGGGAGCAGAGAACAGAGAGTAAGCAGTCAAAAAGAGTGGAGAAGCAAGAGGGGAGAGCAAATACAATTGCAGAAGTCAGTAGTAACACATAATGTTGCAAGCCAGGATACAAGATGAAGATGGGGAACAGCATGATTCAGGGCCACCATGAGTACAAGATGCAAGGAAGTCCAGCATGAGAGTTGAGAAAGGGTGACGCACCGTGAATCAATGAAGTCCATAAAAGTAAAATCCAGCATTGGCCACAAGACGGTGATGGTGAAACCAGAATGTATCAGGACAGACTCCTGTGTGCAGGAAGGGGGGGGGGGGGCACAAGGAAACAACACGGGGGGGACCAGAGAGGGTGGGGCTGGCCTGTGGGGACAGAGGGTGTAAACACATGTTGGTGCTTGCTTAGCTGCTGTATGAGCAGGGGTTCGGACCATGGATCCTACTGGTCCGAACAGGTCCAAACAGTAATTGCCTTTTTCTATGACTGCCCTTCACTCCGGACGCCCAGGTGAAAGACACCCTTGATCTAAGAGCTAAGAGCAGGAAGGAAGAGGCAGGGCTAAGAAGGTGGGTGGTGCTTAGGCCAGGTGACCTAGATCCATTTACACCTGCTGCCCAGCTGCAAAGGAAAAGAGGCTGGAGGGCTCCTTAAGTAGGGAAAAGAGCGGCAAGCAGGAAGGCAAAATCTGTCTCTCTTCTGCATTAGTTACAATTCTCCACTCCTCTCCAGCTCTTACAATCTATCCAGCAATCACCCAGATTTCGTCCAAGACACCCCCCGTCGCCCCAATCTGGGTCATCTGTCTGTGCTCTACAGGTTTCTTCCAGCCCGGCGGTCTTCCACTCTGGATCGCACAATCTCTTTCCACTCCAGGTCTTATAGCCAGTTCAGCTATCTTCCTCCAGTTCTTAAGTCAATAAATCGGTTTAAAAAGAAAACGTTTTTTAAAAAAAAGATTGATTTAGAAAGACTGCTCTTGAACTGGCATGCCACTGCCTCGCACAAGTTCTTGCAGAGGCTAACTGTCATGCCAGGACTCGAAAGTGCCGTTGGGGGTTTATGGGTAATTGTTAGTGTGTGGTGTGTGTTTTTTATGTTGGGGGAGTCTTGGGTGGGGAGGGCTGAGGGGGGGATGGGGTTTCACCCCCAAACTCCTATTTTCAGACAAATCCCGTCAGAGGGTGGGGGTTGGGGAGGGTCGCCTTTTTCGCTTTTTGTAGGCCGCCTAAAATCGGCCCGAAAAAACTTTAAGGCGACCTACAAACAGTGAAAAAAGACATAGATGGCTCTTATATTGTGCTTGGACTGACTAGCTTCCTGATAATTGGCCATTAGGTTGCATGTCCGCAATGGGCATGCTCCATGGCAGGGATGCTTTGTTTCTCTGTCAAAACATTTGCAGCAAAACACATTTGGAAACTGCCTCTGAACATCCTAGACCTGTGTGCTTGGACTTGGTCTTAGAGAGTTGATTTTACGGAACATCCAACGCATGTGGCAGTGGCTTTGATTGCAGATTTGTTCCCAATCAAGAAAAAGACACAATGCTGTTGAAATTGGGCACTGACAAAAGCCAAGACGTTTGCAAAATGTAACTTTGAATGGAAATGGGGTGGACACTTCGAGCCCTTTTTGAGAGCTTGAGTTGCAACCACGACGACAACAGAAACAAATGAATGTATGCCTGAACTGGGAGGTGTGAGTCAAGGCCTGATTAGCCCATGACTTTGCCTCACTTTTAGCCTTTCAGGATACTATGTGCTGAACTGCTTTAGAGTGTTTCAAGATAAGAATCCTCAATGCTACATACTTCTATTAGAATGTTCTGCAAATGTGCCAAATATAGGCTGAGTTTTGGAAATAATAATTGCTTCAAATTGATGCTTGGCCAGGGTAGGAATTTCAATCGTGATTTGATAGATGGATTAAATAAAAACCCACATCTAACTTATACGCTTAGTGATTACGGTCGTGACCCCAACTTCAATGTGGCAGCATGAAACATTGAAATGCACAAGATAAACCCATTTGATAAGCTGTGTACTGGATTGTGGAATGTTGCAACCGGTGCGACATGGAATTTCCATTCAGAGTTTTAAGTACACAAATTCCCTTACACAGCTTGTTTGCACTCTACAAAACTAGACCCTTGCAGTCAAGTAAAGAGTACAGTGTTAATCCAGGACTTGAGGGTGGAACCCATGCATGGGTGTGTGCTATCCGTGCTCCAGATAAGATTTTAAGGTGTAAGTGTTTTACTCCCTGTTTTTAGCATCTTGGTGAATGCCGATTCAAGGGAGTAAAAGGAATTCTCATTTGCAAGAGAGTAAAAATAATGCTACATCCAGCCGACTTGTGCAAACCGTTAACTATCTGGAAATGATTCTCATGCATCAGCAGTCCACATTGTGATAGAAAAGCAGGTTTCTCTCAGAATGAACGAATCGAACACACTGCATTAGCACCCTCCAACCGATGGAACAGAGGAGCACTAACACTCTGAACTTCCTTTGCATGCAAAGAAACTCATGGTTACTGTCACGACCTGTGACCCAGAACCCCACTGGCATGGTCACGTGCCAGGTAGGGTTAGGGTTTGGGGTTCATTTGGGGCCCCCAAAGGCCCTGCATTTTCACCAGGGACTCTCCTGGAGTCAGTCCCGGCGCTAAAGGCGCCAGGCTCATATTTGGAATGTCACTTGAAGGGACAACTTTTTGTGTGCCTGCAGCCAATATGGAGACATCCACACAGTCTAGTCCTTAAGAACCAGACTGTGCGGTGCAGTGTTTTAGGGTGTGGTAACCCGGACTACTTTACAGGGTAGGCTGTATAAACCACACCCAAGCTAAAGAACGTGCTTTGCGTTACTCTGCAGCCAGCAGCGTAACACTCACCGTGTTCAGAGACCAGCGCCCAGTGTTCCTGGAATCGCGGACCTGGAGAGGAGACAAAAGAACATCATTAGCAGTTCCAGCTTACCTGTAGTCTTCCATCCTTCAATCTCGGCTGCTCGCGGCCTTTCATCCCGCTGCCAGCATCTTCAGGTCATTGCGCCCGCACCGGAACGAAGCACCTGGAGGGGAGAGAAAAAGGGACAACGTTAATCGGGTTACTCATGGCAATCACATCAGCAGCCAAAATCTTCTCACCTGGCTGGGCATATCTTGGCCGGTTCTGCTCCGGAAATCACTGCACGCCCAGAAAAACCATTGTAACCTGAAAAGGAATAAAGAATACAGGTTAGCCCAAAAAGACATTAGCGCGCACACTTCACGCTGAACCTACCTTTCTTCATACGCTCCACGTCCATAAATCCTAGCAGTAGCCAAACTCAAGCAGAGCACCCAGCGACCCTCCGCATACCTAAGGAGGAAACAAAATCTGTGCCTAAATCCAGTCCTCCTGTGTTTTCAGGCCCACCTGCCATAGAAGACATCATCCCGAATTGAGTGCATCTGGGGGGAATCCGGCAACCAGGGCATACAGGCGTCCCTGTGGATACCAGGTGAGCGTAACAGTTACGCTTTGACTTAACAGTTAGCCGTACATCCTTCAGAAGTCAGTAAATGATTGACTGAGGCACGAATAAGAAATTATTTGATGTTAAAGAAGCCTGCATGAATCAATACATAAAGTTAAATACATATCTGGATTACCTCTACAGAGGAATATGTCTGGATTAGTTTCTATTTGTTACAAATGAAACCCTATAATTTTTTTTGTTTTGTAACCACGCTTGCACTGGCTGTAGTGGCAGGTTTCGAATGTTAGAATTGTAGTCTTGATCTGGAAGATGTTGTGAACCGTGTGATTGATGTAATGACAATTGCTCAAGTTTGAGCAAAGTCATGCTTCAGCTGACAAATTATTGCACCATATACCACTTTGGCTCCAAGTTAAGGTTATTGGATGTTTAAACTAGATATTTCATACTCATCCGTGCCTCATATAAGGTTTTGAGGCATATGTATTTTGCACCCTTTTTATGCTTTGTGTTAATTAAATTGGTAGAGTAAAAATGATATACAACAGGCAACCAAAACATGAATATACCTGAAAATGAATAGAACTCACTAGCAACAAAACAGTTGTGTAGCAAAGATATCTGGCTTCAAAGAATGTATTGCATTTGTAGAAAACCTACTTCACATTAATATGAATGAACACATCGCATATATGCACTTGATGATGAATGCACACAATCCAGGAACTCCGAAAAATACTTTTGTGCGATACAACCATACATTCACTTAAAGCATTTGTTTGTTACTGGTAACTACATTTCTCCAGCATGGGGTCTGGCATGGATTCACATGCTCATGAATATTCCCCGTCGTCAGGCTGGGAATCCTCGGTAAAGAAAAAACCAGTATCAGTTTCGTTTCTGATCTGTCTTTCGTAGTAATAACCAATCACTGGTCTCTGCGTCATACTGACCACAGCCAATGACTGCCCTCTACCTAAGCACCGCCTCTGGCTGCCATCTTCAGATTTTTACCGCACGTTCATGTGTTGGGATCCTCGTGCTATTGCTCTCGAGCGTTAGTGCTATTTTTTCGCGCTTTTTCACAAAAACTTCGATTCTTTCGGTCAAAAGAGCCTCAAGCTCCACCGATCCTACATCCGATCAACGGGGACCCGTGTCGGATTCATCTGTGCCCCTCAAGGGTGAAGATTTCGTCGAGCTACACTTCGGAGGACTCCAGAAGCTTCTCAGGCCCGGTCTCGGAGATGGCCCAGGAGAAGGGAAGCTCGACGCCCGGAAAGCTGTTCAGGGCCTGCCCTGGATGCCAGCTGCAGAACGTCTTCAAGGAGGACGAACACTCTTTCTGCCTTTACTGCCTTCATGGGGACAAGACGCACGTGGAGAAGGACTGTGCGTTTTGCGGCAACATGTCGGAACGGACCATGAAGGACCGCCATCAACGTCTCGCCAGCTGGCTGGAGGGTAAGAGCCCGTCTGGCGAGAAGAAGAAGAAATCTGAGCGGTCTTCTAAGACCTTTGAGGGCGCCCCGGCGACGGGGGCCCAACATAAGGCCAAGCACCGCGAGTCCGCTGGCACCGGGAGCGCCGAACGGTCGGGCTCTACGGGCGCCAGGCAGGGCGCACCCTCCCCGGCACCATCAACCACGAGCCAACGCTCTGGGTCGGGTAAGAGGAAGGCCGAGCACCCGGCGAAGCTCCTGGAGAGACCCCGGTCGAGCTCTAAGGCAGAGGAGGAGCGTGGCAGTGCCCCCTCCCTCAAGGATAAGGCGGTGAGCGCACCTAAGGTGGTGAAGGCCTTGATCCATTCGACCAAGCCCTCTATCGAAACGGTCGCGGCGGCCCTGGCCCAGCCTGTGGAGGCTGCACCAGTGGTGGCGGCCTCGGGGCCCAGAATCTCCCTGCCTCCTCGGAGGGAGTCTTCTTTCGTGCCCATCGATAGGACCCCCGTGAAACCCTCCGTGGGGAAGAAGGGGGGGCAGGGCGTCGTCGTAGATTCGGCCTCAACCTCAGAAGAGGAACTGATCGAGGTCTTAAGCCACGGCCTAGGCGTGGAACAAGACCAGCCCGTCGGAATGGGCCCCGACGCAGGTGACGACGACGACATCGTCGAGGATACCGACGGGGCCCCTGCTCGCCCGTCGGATTCCCCTCTGCCAGCGCCGCAAGACAACTCAGCGGCCATTTTGTTGGCTATACAGTCCTTATGCTCCGAGATAAGGACGAGACTACCGTTACCGACGGAGGAACCTCTCCCGTCGGGGGATCCAGAACCGGGACCTTCTGGTGTTCCCCCTACCAAGAAAAGAAGGATCCATCCACCGCCTCCTTTTCAACCGTCGCGCCCCGTCCAGCCCTCCTCCCCGTCCACCCGAGGGGATGATACGGGGACTGACACGGCAGCGACGGGTACGGACGACGAGGCATACGACGAGGATTTTCCGTCGTCGCCTCCCACCAGGGCTTCTCCGCCCGACGAGATTGGATCGTTCCACTCAATGATCGCCAGGGCATCCGAGCTTTTCCAACTCTGCCCTGAGGAGAAGAAAAAGGAAGGCTTCCTTTACCAACGGCGCGAGACCAAGAGGAAGACGGTCCTCGCAGTGCCTCTGTTGGACGACATTTGGGATGAGGGCCTTTCCCTCCTCAAGAACCCTTCCACGACGCCAGCGAAAAGAGACCGGTACGAGAAAAAGTACCGGGTCCCGGACTCGGCCCCCCTATGCCTCTGGGCGCAGCCTACCCCGGACTCCGTCGTCTCCGCGGCAGCCAGGAAGAAAGCGGGGGGGGGTGCGGCCTCCACGTCGACTTCCCCGCCGGACGGCGAGGGAAAGAAATTGGATGCCATGGGACGCAGAGTCATCTCGTCGGCGGCGACGACGATTAAAGCGGCCAACGCCTTGGCTATCGTGGCCCGCTACGACAGGGAACTCTGGTACAAGATAGCTCCCCTGCTGGATTTTCTGCCGGACGACAAGAGGGCGGAGGCCCTTGAGATCCTGCAGGAAGGTGAGGTGGCCTCGGACCACGCCATCACCGTGGCGACGGACATCGCCGACACTGGGTTCCGCCAGATGGGCAACGGCGTTTGCCTTCGACGTCGCGGATGGCTCAAGGCTACGGACTTTCGGCAGGACGTCCAGACCAGGGTCCTGGACATGCCCTTCGACGGGAACAACCTGTTTGGGAAGACAGTGGACGATTCCCTTCAGGCCATCAAGGCGGATACTGAGACGGCCCGGGCCCTTGGAGTACTGCAGCAACGGCGGACGCCCTTTCGGAGCGGCGGAGGCAAGGGCGCCTCCAAAGGTTCCGGCGGCGGTTTCGCTTCCTACCGTCAAGCGGCCCGCTCGTCGTCGCAAGAGGCCTACAGAGGACGAGGCAAGTCTGGCGGCCCCCGCCGTCGTCGCCAAGGAGGCCAAGGCGGCAAGGCCGCGTCCAAGCAGGATTGAACCGGCCGTGGGGTCGGGCCCCCACCGAAGCACCCCGGTGGGAGGCCGGCTGGCGGGCTTCGTCAGCGTGTGGGAGTCCATCTCCACCGACCGTTGGGTGCTGGACGCCCTGGCCCGGGGCCACGCGCTCGAGTTTCAAAGAAGGTGCCCGCGCGTCCCCCCCGTGGCCAGGAAAGAACTTCACGTCCCTCAACTTCTCCTGGAGGTAAAGGCGATGCTCAGAAAGGGCGCCATCGAACTCGTCCCAAAGAGGCTTCGGGGCTCCGGAGTCTACTCGCGTTACTTCCTCGTGAAGAAGAAGACGGGAGGATGGCGCCCCATCCTGGACCTGCGACGCCTGAACAAGTTCATCAAGGCGCAGAAGTTCCGGATGGTCACCCTCCAGCACGTCCTGGGTCAGCTGGAGGAAGGAGACTTCCTATCGTCGTTGGATTTGGAGGATGCCTACTTCCACATTCCCATCCTAAAGGGGCACCGAAAATTCCTCAGATTCGTGGTCCAAGGGCGTCATTACCAGTTCAAAGCCCTTCCCTTCGGACTGCGGTCGGCACCCAGGGTTTTCACCAAGTGCCTCGCACCGGTGGCGGCGCAGCTGCGCCGCGAGGGGATTCACGTCTACCCCTACCTGGACGACTGGCTCATCCGCGCCAAGACGAGGGAGCTCGCCGTGGTCCACACGGCAAGGACCGTCCAACTCCTCACGGACCTGGGATTCTCCGTGAACTACGCCAAATCCCACCTGGTGCCCGCGCAAGTCGCACTGTTTCTGGGAGCGAGGCTCGACACAGTGTCCCTTCTGGCCTCCCCGTCGGAGGAGAGGACCAGGACCATCTTGGGCAAGGTGCAACGGATGTTGGTGGCCGACGCGGCCAAGGTGAGGTCCATCAAGTCCCTCCTCGGGATGATGTCTTCCTGCATCTACCTCATTCCCATGTGCAGGCTCCGGATGCGCCCGTTGCAAGAGTTCCTGGATGCGCGCTGGATCCAGACGACGGGCAGCTTCGAGGAAAGGATCAAGCTCGACGAGAGTTTCCGACGAGCGATACGGTGGTGGGGCACCCGCGCGCATCTGACGGCGGGCATGGACTTCCAGACCCCAGCCCACCAGGTGACTGTGACCACGGATGCCTCCCTAGAAGGGTGGGGAGCGCACACCGAAAATCTGCACGCAAGGGGACTCTGGCTCCCGACGGAGAAGTCCCTGCATATCAACGTCCTGGAGCTCCGTGCAGTGTTTTGGGCCCTCAGGTCCTTCCTTCCGTCCCTCAAGGGCAAGGTGGTGAGGATCTTCACCGACAACACCACCACCATGTTTTACATCAGGAAACAGGGCGGAACCAGGTCCCCAGCGCTGTCCAAGGAGGCGCAGGACCTGTGGCATTGGGCCGTCGCCCAAGGGATTCTTCTGGTGCCGTTTCATCTGGCAGGGATAAAAAACACCATCGCCGACTCACTCAGCAGGGAGCTGCGCTCGTGCCACGAGTGGGAACTACGGCAGGATCTGGTGGATCGCCTCTTCCGACGGTGGGGCACACCCCAGATCGACCTGTTCGCGACGGCGACGAACACCAAGTGCCGGAGGTTCGCCAGCAGGTTTCCCCAGACGAGGAGCATGGGCGATGCTTTCTCGTTCCCCTGGGAGGGCCTGTTCCTCTACGCGTTCCCTCCCTTGCCTCTGCTAATCCGGCTCGTCAACCAGCTCAAGAGGTCACGGTGCAGGATGATCCTCGTCGCACCTGCGTGGCCGAGGCAGATATGGTTCCCGGACCTTCTGGACTTGTCGGCGTCCCCGCCAATCAAGCTGCCGGCGGACGCGGATCTACTCTCCAGGGAAGGAGGCGCCATCCTCCACCACGACCCGAAGTCGCTGAACTTGCAGGCCTGGCTCCTGCAGCGCTAGAGTTTGGAGGATACGACATACCGGCCGATTGCAGAGAGGTTCTTGCAAAGGCCAGGGCGTCCTCGACTCTTAAATGCTACGGACACAAATGGAAGAGGTTCTCTGTCTGGTGCCACGCACAGAAGATTAACCCTCTACGGATTACGGCTCCCCAAGTGCTGCCGTACCTGCTGACGCTGGCCAAAGCTGGTCTGGCACACGCGTCCATCAAGATTCATCTTGCTGCGATCTCCCGATACACCAGAACCACGGGCCGGACGTCCTTGTGGTCTCATCGTCTGGTGAAAGAGTTCATGAAGGGACTGTTCAGATCGTTCCCGCCGGTGAAGGCTCCGGCCCCGGCGTGGGAGCTCAACGTGGTACTGACCAAACTCATGGGACCTCCGTTCGAGCCTCTGCACTCGGCCCCGTTGAAGTTTCTATCGTGGAAAACAGCTTTTCTCGTGGCCATCACCTCCGCACGACGAGTGGGAGAGATCCAGGCCCTTTCCTGCAAGGCCCCGTACTTGACTTTCCACGACACGAGGGTAGTGCTCAGGACGCACCCCTCCTTCATGCCCAAGGTACCGTCGGACTTTCATCTCAACGAACCCTTGGTGTTACCTGTGTTCTTCCCGTCGCCTTCGTCGCCGGCTGAGAGGACTTTGCACTCGCTGGATGTAGCTAGAGCGCTGAAGTTCTACGTGGACCGCACGAAAGGTTTTCGGAAGACGTCACAACTCTTTGTGAACTTTGGACCTGTCAATCAGGGGAAGGCTCTCTCGAAGGCTTCCATCTCCAGATGGCTCTCCGGCTGTATCATGTACTGTCACCGGTTGGCAAACCGACCGCTGCCTGGCCGTCCGAGAGCCCATTCCACCAGAGCGATCGCAGCTACCACGGCGTTCCTATCTGGTGTGCCCCTGCTGGACATATGCAGGGCTGCTACGTGGAGGTCGACGCACACCTTCACGAAATTCTACTGCGTCGACCGGGATTCCAGGGAGGAGTCCAGGGTCGGCCAAGCAGTGCTGCGCAACCTGTTCGCCTGAGGTGAGCCTGGTGAGGAGGTAAGATGCTTAATGTTGAGTTGATGTGATGCTTAATGTTGAGCCTTTGCCACCTCCCGTGGTTGTGCATGTGTGTACTGCTATGTATTCTTTATTCATGAGCATGTGAATCCATGCCAGACCCCATGCTGGAGAAGGAACAAGTTACTTACCTGTAACTGTTGTTCTCCAGCATGGGTCTGGCATGGATTCACATGCGAACCCTCCCGCCTACCCCTCTGCGGCTCTTCACTTGGTCATACTGCCACTTCACGTGCTTCCAAATCTGAAGATGGCTGCCAGAGGCGGTGCTTAGGTAGAGGGCAGTCATTGGCTGTGGTCAGTATGACGCAGAGACCAGTGATTGGTTATTACTACGAAAGACAGATCAGAAACGAAACTGATACTGGTTTTTTCTTTACCGAGGATTCCCAGCCTGACGACGGGGAATATTCATGAGCATGTGAATCCATGCCAGACCCATGCTGGAGAACAACAGTTACAGGTAAGTAACTTGTTCCTTTCCATCTCATTACTGATTGGACCATAACATGCTAGGAAAATAAATATGCATGCATAATACCCTCTCCATGACATCTACAGACACAAATCACAGCATAAGTTGAACAAAGAAACCATTATGACACTGTGTATTGTTTCTTTGTGAACGGCTAAATGCATGCAGCTCAGAGAGCAAATGTCTTGTTTTCAAACTGATTCTTTCTCTACTGTATGCTATTTCATCCAGGCAGATGCAAATAAAGTTGTTCTGTCAAGTGACTTGGCATTTGCACTGCCCTATGCTCTCAACTGTTGTGGAAATGATGCGCACAGAAAGTCAAAAGGTGTCGTATTTACAATATTGTATTGCTTCAAACGGCCGGGTATTACCCTTATCTGGAGACCTGCATGGTACTATATAGTCTTCCCTAACCCAAGTGTCCTTAATCAAGTCAACATTTCCCCAGGAGTGTAGCGCTTGGTCATTCAAATCTGCTGGATGGAATCGCTGCTGCACTGCCTTAGTCTGTCTGCAAGATTTGCAGTATTGCTTATGACCAAGTGTACGTTTTCTGTCATGAACGCCTTTGCCTCCTCGCAAAGGTATTCTAGGGTCAGAGGTGGTGCAGGGAGCTGTCCTCCTGACACGCCCGCTCTGCATTTCAGAACAGAAGCTATCTGCTTGATGGCTGTCCAATTCTTCTATTATGAAAGCATCTATTGTATTGCCTCATTCCGGTGAGATTGTATTTGTATTTTATTTGTTTATACCGCGCTTTACACCAAAGTGCCATGCAAAATTAAAAACGGCACATCCGATGCAAACCATGGAGAAAAAGGAACCAATTACATAGAAAACCGATGTTTGAGATGTGTATCGAAAAGAGGGTAGGAAGAAAGGGAACGAATGTGAAGTGGGACCATGTTCCAGTGCAGTGGGGCCAACAAAGTAAAAGAACGGAAACGTGACTGAGCACATAGTGGGCGGAGAAAGTGAGAAGAAATCGAGAGTTCAAGTGGAGAGATTGGGCAGGGAGAGTGGTAAGGACAGGAGGGAGGGATCAGTAAGGTGGGGATAGATTATGAAGGGATTTGAAGACTAAACCAAGAAAATTAAAATTGAGGCGAGAGTGGAAAGGAAGCCAATGCAAGGTGGAAAGTCGAAGAGGTGGCTGTGAGAAGACTGAGAAAAATAGGCAAATAGAGGAATTATAAAGATTTAAGAGGACTAAGACACTGTCTGTTACTCACTCATTCTGCCTCTGCCATCTCTGGATTCTATTGGTGCCTTTTCCCTCCTATATCTCGCTGTATCGGTTGATATAACCCCTCTTCCTCTCATGTCATTACTCTGGCTATATCTGTTTTTTATTTTCTCGGTTGTGGTTGCTACTCCTTTTGATCATCTTTCTTGCACTGTCTTTTGTGTTATTGGCCTGCCCGTCTCTAGTCTTGCTTTTCTATTTCCATCTCTCCCCACCTGCTGTTGATCTGTGTTTTATTTCACTGTCTCCAAATGTCTCTTTGGAAGGGATTGTGTCCTCTGACGTATTCCTTATCTTTGATAATTCGTCTCCAGCTTGCTGGCCTCGGAAAAAAAATTCTCAGTAGAGGGCGATGCGCATCGACATCAGTCGAGTTGGTGTCCCTCGACAGCCACCGTATCAGCGCCAACGTCACCATGCCCATAAATAGCCATGCGCAGCGTCCGTTGCTCAGTTCCGTTGTTCCACGCTTTGTGGTGTCTCGGAATATTGTTGCACAGTTCTTCAGTCAAATATACTTCATTATTCCTCGAATACCGACTCGTACTCGATGGCTTCCTCATCCGAACCGACGACTCCACGGTCCGGCTTAAAATTTTTTCGAGACTGTGGAAAGAAAATGTCGTTGATGGATCCTCACAGGATCTGTGTGTGGTGCCTGGGAGTCGAGCACCATTGTTCGGAGTGCGAGGACTGCATGTCCGTGACAGCGAAAGCCTTGAAGGAGCGTAAGGGGAAGCTTGAGAGAGGTAAGGCAGTTAAAACTTCTTCGAAAGTTTCCTCGACGGAGTCGAGACATTTGTCTCCTCGCCATCACAAAAGACATTCTCGTTCTAGGTCTCGAAGCAGTTCCCATCACTCTTTGAAATCTAAGCATTCAAAAAAGAGACGTCGAAGATCCCCTTCCTAGTCTTCTTCCGTTTCCCCGAAAAGGGTCTCCTGCCCCACAAAACATAGCTCTCAGGCTGAGTGGGAGGAATTCAGGAAAAAGATGCTTAGCGTCTTCGAGAAAGCGGCCTCGACCCCCTCGAAGACTGCTGAGGGTGATACTCTGGGTGAAAGACCCGAAAAATCAAAACGCCACGAGTCGCAGCACCCGGCGAAAGAAGCTACTCGAAAGCGCCACAAACCCTCGAGTAAAGGCAAGGTCGCGTCTTCGACGCCATCATCGAAAGTCCCTTTGACGCATAGATCTGCGTCTTCGATGCCATTATCGAAGGGTTCTTCGACGCACAGGTCAGTCGATTTGACGCCGAGAAAGGACAAACCTACGGCCACCTCACAGCCAGTGGCCATACCCAGAGCCTCGACCACGAGAATGTCGTCGACAACCTCGAGTAGAATTCCGATACTCTAGTGTTCCTCGAGGCCTCTACCTACTTTCTCGACGCCTTTTTCGATGGCTTCGAAGCCTTTAACGTCCGCCTCGACGACCTTGACGTTTTCTCAGCCAGTTATGACGAATTTGGCCCCTTCTGCTCTGGAAATGGGATTTATACCATTTCCAAGATCTGATCATTCCAGAGCCTTATCTATTTATGAAGAAGGGGAGAATTCGGATCAGGAAAGACCTTTTGAGTTGCAGAGATCTGCAACTCCTGTACCAGAGGAATTTACCTCTGAGGAAGGTAGGTTAAAGGACCTCCAAAAACCCTTACATGAAGCAAGTGGGTTGGACACTTCCCCAGAAGTGGAATTTGCCAAACCAGACCCAAGGGACCATGCTGAAACCCCTTATAGAACCTTGATGGCAAGGATAATAGAGTTTATGGGGTGGTCTACACCCTCACCTGCTTTTCAGCAAGACGACCTCGCAGACATTTTGGTTAAAGGTCCACAGGAGGATCCTGTGGTGCCATTTCTTGCAGCATTACAAAGGAAAATATTGACAAACTGGTAAACCCCTGATGTTATCCTGGCAGTTAACAAAAAATTATCAGCCAAATATAGAGTGTCTACTGCTGTCCGTGAATATTTATCCAGACACCCAACTCCGGAGAGTCTGGTTGTTCAGGCAGCAACTTCATCAGGTATTAAATCGGCTTACCCTACTGTTCCACAGGACAGGGATGACGAGAGATATGACTCTATGGCCAAAAAAGTATTTTCTGCATGTAGCATGGCGTTGAAATCCATCAATGCTACTTGTATGCTCGCAAGGTTCAGCCACACACTTTGGGAGTGTGCTTCATCAGCGGCTGACTGCCTCCCGGAGGGAGAAGAAAGGGAAGCGTTTCTAAACATCATTAAGGATGGTAAAGACGCAATGTGCGAATCCCTTCAAACTGGCATCGATTCTGCTGACGGCATCAGCAGGGCCATGGCGACAAGTACAACAACCCGGAGATTTGCTTGGTTTGCGAAAGTCTGGTTTTGCTCCAGATGTGCAAAGCAGACTCTTGAATATGCCCTTTGACGGCTCTTCTTTGTTTGGTAAGAAGGCGGATGACCGTTTAGAAAAGCTACAAACATCAAAGGCAGCAGCAAAATCCCTGGGAGCTACAATCCGTCAGACACCATATCGCCCCTCAGGAACCTCTTGGAGAGGTAAGTCCTTTCGCTTCTATTCCGCATTCAGAAGAGGCAGAGGACAGCCGATTCAAAGGGGTCAGAAAAGATTCACCCGAGGTGGACGGGTTAAAAATACAAAAGCCGTAGCAGCAGCAGATGCCTCTTTACCCTCGGCATCTGCATCAGCCGCCTTCAAACCGCTCTGAGGACTCTCCTCACACTACACCAGTAGGGGGCAGGTTAACTTAACATCTGTCGGAATGGCAGGCTATTACGTCAGATGCTTGGGCATTGGAGACAGTTGCCCAAGGTTACTGCCTGCCTTTTCTACGCATCCCTCAGAGTCATCCACCGGGTAACAGCTCTCTGAAAGTTCCAGATCCGCTCCTCTTGCAGGAAATTGTAGACCTGCTAGAGAAAGGTGCAATAGAACCGGTACCTGTAGCAGAGAGGAACAAGGGCTGGTACTCCCCCCTTTCTCATACCGAAGAAAGACGGAGGACTGAGACCTATCTTGGATTTACGAGAAAGTTCCTCAGGAAGGACAAGTTCAAGATGGTAACTCTCTGATCCTTCAGGCCCTCCAGCTCCAGGACTGGCTGGTACCTCTGGAGCTCCAGGATGCTTATTTCCATGTGCCAATCCATCTCAAACACAGGAAATACCTGAGGTTCGCAATTGGCGGCTCTCATTATCAATTTCGAGTTCTGCCATTTGGGCTGACCTCCGCCCGGAGGGTCTTCACCAAGTTAATGTCAGTAGTGGCGGCAAGTCTGAGGGGAGGGATTCACCCCTACCCCTACCTGGACGATTGGCTGATCAGGGCTGTATCTTCGGAACAAGCTCAGATCCAGCTAGATTATGTCTGCCACTTCCTTCACAAACTGGGCTTCTCCCTCAATTTAAAGAAGTCACCGATGATCCCATCACAGAGACTCCAGTTCATCGGAGCGGTCCTGGACACTTGTCTGGGAAAAGCTTCGCCACCAGAGGTGAGGGCTCAAGATATTCTGCAGATGGTCACCAAGTTTCAAAATGCCCAACATCTCCCAGCCTTCGACCTTTTGAGGTTGCTAGGCCTCAAGGCATCCTGCCTCTGTCATGATCTCTGCTTCCAAAAGGTCAGGGTTTTCCCAACTCCCTTGGAAGCAGATCCATAACCCAGGTTCCGAGTGCCAACCAGTCCCAATTGGGACCTTTTGGACCCAGTCCTGGCGCCAGTGGCACCAGGCTCATAAATATGCCCAGTCCCAGCGCTGGAAGCGCCGGGCTCATAATGCTTGGGTGGACTTACCTGCAGCAGACCATGCTGCTTACTTACCTGCCAGTTGAGCCTCTGATCCTCTTCTGTTTGGGACTACTTTTCCTGTTGGGTGGGGCAGGAGCCCCTCCCTAGATTCAGAACACTGGAACGCTTCTGGAAAGCAGGAACTCTTTTCTTACCTAGGCGTGGCTGTGGAAGGAGACACCTAAGCACTACAGGAGGCTATTTAAACCACACCCGATGGATGAATCTTGCTTTGCGTTATTCTGCATCCTCTGCAGCAGAACGCTCATCGTGTCTTCTGCATCTGATCCTGGGCCTAAGGAAAAAGGCTTACCATCCTGAATCCAGTCTTCAGCAACACCTATAAAGACAAGAAAGAACAGGTTAGCATTACGGTCTTCAGTGACAGCTCTTCACTTACCTGGTCCATCGGCTGTCACCAACGCCTCGCGCTGCATTCCGGCATCTGAAAGACAAAGGCTTACCTACTCTTCTTGCGCTCCGGAGGTCTTCACACTGCATTCCGGCATCTGAAAGACAAAAGCTTACCAACTCTTCGCACGCTCCGGAGGCCTTCGGCGCTGCATCCCGCATCTGAAAGACAAAACAAGGTGCGTTTAAAGACATTGGGGAACTTTAATACTCACGTGCCATTACTCCTTTCCACATCTAACCCAGTGGGTATTCCGGCACCCTGCAGCCGCTCCGAACTTGTACCTGCAAAATAAAAAGACAGTTAGAGCGCATCGTGAAGCAGGCAACAAGCGCTTACTTACGTGCTTCCAGGCGCTTCTATTCATCACACGGGCTCCATCTTCAACTCACTTCAGCCCGTCATCCGCCATCGCCGGAACCCTGCAAAACAAGAGACATCATTACTAAAGACTTTAAAGACATTAGAATTACTCGAAACTTACCGTTCGTGCAGTAAACGACGGACAGCAGTCAAGAGGCCTGCCCCCCTTATCCAGTGAAGAAACTGGTTACAGCACCCTGCCCCGAAGCAGATGGAGAGCAAAGCGTTCACTTACCTAAGGTGAGAGCGTTAACCTTTTGGGTTCTACAGAAGAGAAAGGGAAGAAGAGAGCGACATTCAATAACCCAGTTCCTTAATCCCATATTTTCTATCTGCAGACATCTTACCCTTCAAGTCAGACATACAGTGCACAGAGGTCCAGCCCAAAGAGCCAGCCGTGTGTTACACATCACCTTTGAAGATACGGTATACGCCCAGTCAAGACCTGCGCCTCTACGGGAATCAGGTGAGCGTTACAGAACGCAAAGCCTACCACAAAACTCCCGTCCAGGCGCTATGGAAACCTCGGATACCGACCAGCTAGCCCAGTTACTTGGGGAACTAAGGGCAGAAGTGCATGCAGCCCGTCAGGAAACGAACGCTCTAAGAAGGGAACTGATTATTTCCAAGGAGCGAACAGATGATCTCGCTAGACAATTGCTACAGTCACAAGCCGGACAGACCCCGTTACCCGCATCTGGGGGAAATCTTCCTTCTACATCCTCTATGAATCCAGTGCAGATCAACCTACCTGGGAATGTACCTCTGGCTCCGCCCGAACGATTTTCTGGTGACCCAAAGAGGTTTGCAGTGTTTATCAATCAGTGCCGGTTGCATTTCTTATGCCGGCCAGCAGCCTTTCCAACTGATCAAGCTAAAGTAGCTTTCGTGCTTTCGTACCTTAGTGGCAATGCGGCAGACTGGTCGATCCCTCTAGTAAATCAAGATGATCCGGTCCTCCATGATTTTCAAGCTTTTCAGCTCAGTATGGAAAAACTGTTCGCAAGACATTCACAGGGGCAGGCCTTGGACAATGAGCTTCTTTCGTTGCGACAAGGTAATCAAGACCTTTTGGCTTATATTGCGTCTTTCAACAGACTGATAGTGGAAACTCAATGGCCTGAGGACAAAAGGATTACGCTGTTTTATAGAGGTCTACGTGGAGAGCTCAAAGATGTGTTAGCCCAAGTAGTGAATCCCCCACAAGATTGTTCGGACTATATAGACTTAGTCGTTCAAATAGATCACAGACTGCAGAACAGGAAGGCCGATCGTTCCAAGTTTGATGCTCGAGTATTTTCCAAACCGCCAACTCCTTCCAAAGGAGTAGACTCCGGGGAACCCATGCAAATAGGGGGTCTGAAAGGTCCTCTAACACAAAAGGAGCGGGAAAGGAGAAAACAGTTGCAATTATGCCTCTATTGCGGAAACTCAGGGCACTTTCTTCGAGACTGTCCGGTGAAACCTGCCAAGAAGGCAGTAGGAGCTGCAGTTACCAAAGTTACAAACTCTGAGCAGGGAAACGACCTCGCCCGACAAGAATAGAGGTCCTCTTGCCGAGCATGAAAACCAGTTCCGTGACCTCGCATTTCGTGATACCTATGGTCCTCATTAGCCCTGATAATCCGGATCGATTACATGCAATTGAAGCTTACGTCGACAGCGGTGCCATCGGCAATTATGTGGATCATGAAATGGTTTTGAGGATGAATCTAACTCTTTGTCCCAAGGCTGTAAAGGACGTCATTACTACGGTGGATGGTACGGAGATCGCCTCCGGGCCAGTAACGCATACCACTCAAGAGGTGACGCTAGTAAGTAAAGATGGACACCATGAGAAGATCGTGTTCGATGTGATCAAGGCCCCTCAGTTTCAGATTATTCTAGGAATACCTTGGTTAGAGAAACATAATCCTCTGATCGATTGGCGAGCAAGAACGGTCCAGTTTCCAGAATGTGTCTCTACTTGTCACCCTCCACCTGGTGTTGCACTGGCAGCAATTTCTTCAGAGACTCCCCAGTTACCTCCCGAATACCTAGAATACCAAGATGTTTTCCGGAAGGATCAGGCTAACTCTCTACCTCCTCATAGGTCTTATGACTGCCAGATAGACCTGATACCTGGATCTTCTACTCCTTGTAGTAGAATTTATGCCCTCACCGAGCCTGAGAACCTTCACCTTCGACAATACCTGGATCAATACCTGGCAAATGGGTTTATTCGTCCTTCCAAGTCCCCTGCTTCTTCAGCTTTGTTCTTCGTTCCAAAAAAGGAAGGAGACCTTAGAACTTGTATAGATTATCGCTCCCTGAACCAGATCACCGTTAAGAATAGATATCCGTTACCTTTGATCCCTGAACTCCTGGACCAAGTCAGAAAAGCATGCATATATACAAAGCTGGATCTTAGAGGAGCTTACCACTTGGTACGAGTAAAAGAGGGCGATGAATGGAAGACGGCCTTCCGCACCAAGTATGGGCTATTTGAATATCAGGTCATGCCCTTCGGACTTTGCAATGCCCCGGCCGCCTTTCAATATTTTATGAACGATGTCCTCAGAGAGCTCATAGATGTGTGTGTTGTTGTTTACATTGACGACATCCTCGTTTATTCTTCATCGGAATCTGAACATCGGAAACACGTGAAAATGGTCCTCGAAAGATTGCGTCAACACAAACTTTTCGCTAAGTTGGAAAAATGTGTTTTCAACGTGACTGAAGTTGAATTCTTGGGATTCATATTATCACCTGGCAGAGTGCGTATGGATTCAAAGAAGGTCGATGCAGTTCTCAAATGGCCATCACCATCCTCCGTAAAAGGTGTGCAAAGCATGTTAGGCTTCGCTAACTTTTACCGCAGGTTTATCCCCGAATTCTCTCGAATAGTCCAGCCCATCACTGCCTTGTTAAAGAAAAACAAACGTTTTGAATGGTCTACCGAGGTGGAACAAGCTTTCCAGGATTTGAAGACTAAATTTATCTCTGCACCAATCTTAAAACACCCTCGCCCCAAACTCCCCTACATCGTGGAAACTGATGCTTCAAGCCTTGCCATGGGGGCAGTTCTATCACAAAAGGACCCGGTAACCAATCAGTTGCATCCCGTGGCATTTTGGTCCTGCAAATTCTCGCCTCCTGAAATCAATTACACGATTACTGACCAGGAACTTCTGGCTATCAAGTCTGCCTTTAAGGCTTGGCGGCATTATCTGCTGGGGGCCCGACACACCGTTACTGTGATTACGGATCACCGAAACCTGCAATATTTGAAAACCGCAAAAGCCCAATCCTCTAGACAACTCCGTTGGGCATTATTCTTTGCCGAGTTTGACTTCATAATTACCTATCGACCTGGTACAAAGAACGGTAAAGCTGATGTCCTTTCTCGGATGGGCGTGGAAGAACACTTGATCAACCCTAAACCTGTACCAATCATTCCCGAACAAAGAATTCTGGGTGTAATCGCCACAGAATCCATAGAGGAAGTTAAGGATAAAGCCAGGCAACTTGTAACTCCAGCAGACATACAGAATTGGCATCTGCAGGGAAAGGACTTTGCAGTAAAGGACAACTTATTGTATTTCCAAGAACGATTATACCTACCCAGCACAGATTTACAGAAAAAAGTAATCTCTTGTTATCACGATTCTTTAATGGAAGGACATCCCGGTATGGCCAAGACCTCAGAAAAGATCAAGCGCTACTTCTGGTGGCCGTCTTGGAAAAAAGATATCAGAGACTTTATAATGTCCTGTGGAGTATGCGCCCAAAACAAGAGTCAAAAGGAAAGACCAGCAGGCCTCTTACGCCCTATTGACATCCCACCTCGCCCTTGGCATACGCTTTCTATGGACTTCATCACCGATCTACCTCCATGCTCCGGATACAATACGATTCTAGTAATCGTGGACTTATTCTCCAAGATGGCGCATTTCATTCCGCTCAAAGGCTTGCCAACAGCAGCAACTCTGGCCCGAGAATTTCTCGAAAACATCGTCCGACTGCACGGTTTTCCTTCGGTTCTAATTTCGGATCGAGGTAGTCAATTTATTTCTCATTTTTGGCGAAGTTGCTGTCGGTCGGCTCAAATTGATGTGAGACTATCGACCAGTCACCACCCTCAGACCGACGGACAAACCGAGAGGACCAATCAAACTCTGGAACAGTATTTACGCTGCATGCTGCAACAAACTGAAAAAACTTGGAAAGACATCCTTTGGATAGCCGAATATGCCTACAATAACTCTGTCCATTCGGGAACTGGGAAAACCCCGTTTTTTCTTTTGTACGGCAGTCACCCTCGAACCTCGGAGTTGGATCCCCTCCAAGATCTTGAAACACCAGCAGTAGACTACCTGCATTCTACAATCACCCAAGCCTTTAAGGAAGCTGTTTCTCACCTTCAAAGGGCTAAAGAACAATACAAGAAAGGAGCAGATCAACATCGGAAGGAAGCCCCTCACTATCAAGTAGGGGATCAAGTCTGGTTATCCACCAAATATCTACCTCTAAAAGGGCCACGCACATTCAACCCAAGATACCTTGGTGCCTATTCCATCACTACCATAGTAAATCCAGTAGCGGTCAAGTTGGACTTGCCCCCGCACATGAAGATACATCCGGTCTTCCACGTCTCTCTATTAAAACCCGTGCAACCTCAAACCCGACTAACTAAATCTCCAAAACCTATCCTAGTTGATGGAGAACTCGAGTTTGAAGTCAAAAGCATTCTGGACTCCAAGATCTCCAAATCTAAACTATTTTACCTAATTGACTGGAAAGGCTACGGCCCCCAAGAGAGATCCTGGGAACCTGCTGAATATGTCCACGCTCCTCGCCTAATCAAAAGATTTCACCGAACATTTCCTGACAAGCCAAAACCCCCGGAGAAGCCCGGTTTGGGAGGGGCCTTGAGGGGGGGTACTGTCATGATCTCTGCTTCCAAAAGGTCAGGGTTTTCCCAACTCCCTTGGAAGCAGATCCATAACCCAGGTTCCGAGTGCCAACCAGTCCCAATTGGGACCTTTTGGACCCAGTCCTGGCGCCAGTGGCACCAGGCTCATAAATATGCCCAGTCCCAGCGCTGGAAGCGCCGGGCTCATAATGCTTGGGTGGACTTACCTGCAGCAGACCATGCTGCTTACTTGCCTGCCAGTTGAGCCTCTGATCCTCTTCTGTTTGGGACTACTTTTCCTGTTGGGTGGGGCAGGAGCCACTCCCTAGATTCAGAACACTGGAACTCTTCTGGAAAGCAGGAACTCTTTTCTTACCTAGGCGTGGCTGTGGAAGGAGACACCTAAGCACTACAGGAGGCTATTTAAACCACACCCGATGGATGAATCTTGCTTTGCGTTATTCTGCATCCTCTGCAGCAGAACGCTCATCGTGTCTTCTGCATCTGATCCTGGGCCTAAGGAAAAAGGCTTACCATCCTGAATCCAGTCTTCAGCAACACCTATAAAGACAAGAAAGAACAGGTTAGCATTACGGTCTTCAGTGACAGCTCTTCACTTACCTGGTCCATCGGCTGTCACCAACGCCTCGCGCTGCATTCCGGCATCTGAAAGACAAAGGCTTACCTACTCTTCGTGCGCTCCGGAGGTCTTCACACTGCATTCCGGCATCTGGAAGACAAAAGCTTACCAACTCTTCGCACGCTCCGGAGGCCTTCGGCGCTGCATCCCGCATCTGAAAGACAAAACAAGGTGCGTTTAAAGACATTGGGGAACTTTAATACTCACGTGCCATTACTCCTTTCCACATCTAACCCAGTGGGTATTCCGGCACCCTGCAGCCGCTCCGAACTTGTACCTGCAAAATAAAAAGACAGTTAGAGCGCATCGTGAAGCAGGCAACAAGCGCTTACTTACGTGCTTCCAGGCGCTTCTATTCATCACACGGGCTCCATCTTCAGCTCACTTCAGCCCGTCATCCGCCATCGCCGGAACCCTGCAAAACAAGAGACATCATTACTAAAGACTTTAAAGACATTAGAATTACTCGAAACTTACCGTTTGTGCAGTAAACGACGGACAGCAGTCCTCTGAAGTCAAGAGGCCTGCTCCCCTTATCCAGTGAAGAAACTGGTTACAGCACCCTGCCCCGAGGCAGATGGAGAGCAAAGCGTTCACTTACCTAAGGTGAGAGCGTTAACCTTTGGGGTTCTACAGGAGAAGAGAAAGGGAAGAAGAGAGAGACATTCAATAACCCAGTTCCTTAATCCCATATTTTCTATTTGCAGACATCTTACCCTTCGAGTCAGACATACAGTGCACAGAGGTCCAGCCCAAAGAGCCAGCCGTGTGTTACACATCACCTTTGAAGATACGGTATACGCCCAGTCAAGACCTGCGCCTCTACGGGAATCAGGTGAGCGTTACAGCCTCTTCCTTGTGCCAGAGGCTCGCCTGAGAATGAGATCTCTCCAGTGGGCACTAACAACCCAGTGGTCGCAGTTCTCAGGAAAAATGACAGATCTCCTTCGGATTCCGGACAAGGTAGCCCGAGACCTTCAATGGTGGGCTTATCGAGAGAACATTTTGAAAGGAGAACTGTTTTGGCAACCATGGCCGGGGATGACAGTAGTCACGGACGCCTCACTCACGGGGTGGGGAGCCCATGCCAACGACTTGACCATCAGCAGTCGTTGGTATCCATCGGAGTCCAGACTACACATCAACCTATTGGAGCTGAGAGCGATCAGACTAGCGCTGAAAGCTTTCCTGCCATCAGTACAGGGAAAAAATGTCATGATAATGACGGACAACACAGTGGCCATGCACTATCTCAACAAAAGAGGAGGCGTGGGATCACTGCCACTGTGCAGAGAGGCAATGCAGCTCTGGTTTTGGGCAATTCAAGAAGGAATCTCTCTATCGGCAGTTCACCTAGCCGGAGAGAACTTGACGGCGGACGCTCTGAGCAGGCAGGGCACAGTCTCCCACGAGTGGGAACTAGCTCAGGAAGTCCTTTAGGAGATCTTTGCCCTTTGGGGAACCCCTCAAGTGGATCTGTTCGCCACCAGTACCAACAAGAAGTGCGATCTCTTTTGTTCAAGGGAATCTCCCCCGAGAGGAGCTCTAAGGGACAAGTTCGTAGTGGACTGGGAGTTTCCACTCCTGTTTTTATTGTTTCCACCAGTCCCTGTCATTCCGCAAATGATCAGGAGGTTGAGAAGATTCCGGAGCGCCATGATCCTAATTGCCCCAGACTGGCCCAGGAGAACGTGGTACCCGGACCTTCTAGACATGTCCATCTGCCCTCCAATTCGCCTTCCACTCAAGGAGAATCTTCTCTTGCCGAAGGGAGGTCAGGTTCTCCATCCAGACATCGGAACCCTCAACCTTCACGCTTGGCTTCTGAAAGGTTGAGATACAAGGATTGGGGCATCCCTGATGACGTCATGGAGGTGTTGCTTTCGGCCAGAAGGCCAGCAACAAAGTATTTATATCGCTGCCGTTGGAACACATTTTGCAGCTGGTGTAGAGAAGAGAATATCGACCCCTTTTCATGTGGTACTGCAACAGTGTTATCCTTTCTACTCTATTTGTCAAATTCAGGACTTCAAATTGGCACTATCAAGGGCTATCTTGCAGCGCTATCGATCTTCAAGCGCACTGCAGAGGAGCCATCGTATTTCAAATTACCCTTAGTAATACAATTTCTAAAGGGATTAACTAATGTCTATCCTCCAAGACCATTACAAGTTCCCTTATGAGACTTAAATTTAGTCTTATACTCGAGTACAAGTTCCGCATCCCCCTCCCGCCCTGTTGCTTTCGCGCTCCCGTTTCTCTTCTGCTTCCTCTAGTTCCGTTAGGATCCCACCCTGTAGGCCTTTTGACTTGGCAATAGCAGCACCCCGCAATACCACCTTAAAGGCTTCCCAGAGCGTGCACGCTGAATCTACGCTGCCTGTGTTTACCTCAAAGTACTGTGTGATCGCATCCCTGATATCTTCCCTGAAGACTGGGTCTCGGAGCGCCTCCGCCCGGAGGTGCCATGTCGGTATCCGCGCCCTGGGGCGGCAGTACTGCCAGCTCAGCACCAGAGGCGAGTGGTCCGACAGGACCCTCGCTCTATAGTCTATTTGGGTGGTCTCTATCACCACATCTGGCGTGGCAAAAAAGTAATCCAGCTTCGTGTGCAGGTGCTGCGGAGCGGAGTAGTGCGAGTACTGTTTCATTAGGGTGTTTCAGTCTCCAAACATCCGCCCGCCCAAAGTCATCTAGTAATGTCTGCAATACCCTGGCCGCTGGGGTGGGCCTATCAATCTTCCCATCAGATCTGTCTGCCTTTGGGTTGAGCACGCAGTTGAAATCCCCTCCCCAGATAACCGCGCCCAGATGAGTACACAGGGTTCTAAAATACGTCGCAGTGTTTTGGTTGGGGGCATACGTATTTATAATGCACACCTCTCTATTCTCCACCAAAGCCTTTAATATGACCAACCCTCCCTCAGTGTCCACCACTTCTTGTTTATTTTGGAGCGGAACGTGCGGTGCTGCCCAGACCAGCACTCCCCTAGCGTAGGCAGAATACAGAGAGCCTACTACAGTACCTCTCCACTTCTTCCCCACCAGTTCCAATTTTTGCTGGGTCAAATGTGTTTCCTGCAACAACGCAATATCAATCTTCTGTCTTTTTAAGTACATCATGACTTTGTTTCTCTTTAAGTAACTGTTAAGTCCCCTGACATTCCATATAATGATCTTAAGGTCCCCCATGGCTCATAAGTGTCTTCTTGCCTTCCGTGTAGCGACTCCCCTTTGCCCACGTGATACAGATACAGCTCTCCATCTTTGCTTGTAGCTTCTCGTACCAGCTCAAACTACCCATAACTATGTACACGGCAAATTCCCAACTTCCCTCCCCTGCCCCCACCCGTCCCTTCCCCAACATCACACACCCCAACTGTTGCCCAGCTCCATTCTCGGAACTCAGGCACCCCCACATCTAGCCCTGCAAGCACCAAACAATGCACAGAGCTCAGTAGGGTGAAGTCGCCCTAATGGCCACTTAACTAAAATTGTTATGGGGTAGAGAGAACCGCTCTGTAAGGCTCCCATTAATTCAATAATAACTACAGTGCTTATAACATTTAGTGCAATAGTCTGACCTTCTCTACTGAAGGTTGCGCAAACGACTATATTCAAGTCCCACGTGCCGCGCCATCTTGTGGCACCATCTTCGTGCATTACTCTTCCGTGCTCTTTCTCCGTCCGAACTTCTGACTCCTGGGGACATCCTTGCGCATCGAGCCATCCCATGGCATCCTCCGGGGTCTCAAAAAACAAAGTTTTGTGTTTATGAATGACTTTCAATTTTGCCGGATACAGTAACATATATTTGTGGCCCGCCTCTCTCAATCTCCGCTTTACCGTCCCAAAGTTCATCCGGCTACGCTGCACAGACAGGGTATAGTCCGGGTAGGCCGTGATGTTTGCCGCTCCTCGTGTAATCGTTCCTCCCTTACAAAAGTGTTCCAATATCCTCTCCCGATCTCGGTAGTTAAGAATTCTGGCTACCATCGGCCTAGGCGGGTTCCCGGGCTGCGGCCTCCTTGTTAGAGCTCTATGTGCCCTTTCCACTGCAAATCCTTGGGATAGGGCTCCTCCGGGTTTCTCTTGCAGTAGCATGGATTCAATGAATTCCGTGAGATCGTGGCCCTCCAATCCCTCTGACAGGCCCACGATGCGGATGTTTCATCAGGCTCGTCCTTCCGCCTCCTCCACTCTGCTCTCCAAGGTGCCCACTCTTTGTATCAGGGCATGCAATTCGGCCTTATGGGAGGCGCAATCCGCAGTATTCGGGCTAACTTCCTTCTGAAGGGACTCCGTATGCTCCGCCAAGGCCCTGACATCCTGTCGGAGTAGATTAACGTCCTCCTGCACCTCTCCGACCTTGAGATCCAGTGCCGTTTTCAGTTCAGTGACAGCTAGTTCGAGTTTAGATTCCCAGGCCGCCCTTAGGTCCGCAATCGCAGCTAGGACTTCTTGGTTAGCGCCCGAAGTCGTCATGCCGCTTGCAGGCGGCTTGTCCCTGCTCTTGGTATTGTCTTGACCCGGGGACGTCTTAGCGGAGTCGTCTAAGGTGGGCTGTTTCGCCTTCGGCCTCGCCCTTCTATTCAACATGACCCAGAGGACCTGTATTTTGCACAAGTGACAAATGTGCACTCAGTGCGCCCCTTTCGCTCGGTCACCGTGCGGCCTGCTCCTTCCTTTGTTCCGGACATTGGTCAGCCATTTTGTGTCGTCTTTCGTCTCCGGCACTCCTTATCTTTTCTGCACAGATCTCTGCCGCCGTTCTTCCTGCACTATCCAGAAGTTCACCACGCGTGGCCCGATCACTCACACACCGACATGTGTATTTTCAGCGGTCGTCGGCCCATCATTATGCACTTTTTCGCCCGGATCATTACAGGATCTCGGGAGCTCCTCCAGATCGCGTCCTCCTACATGGCCCTTGTAGCCACGCCCCCTCCTCAAAATCTTAGGGCTCATTCAACCAGGGGTATCGCAGCCTCTTCGGCCCTCCAAAGAGGGGTTCCGGTTCCAGACATATGTGCGGCTGCCACATGGTCGTCCGCACATACCTTCACAAGATTTTACAACCTGGATTCCTCCTCTAGTCAAGAGACTAGGTTTGCCAAAGCCGTATTACATTCTGTTCATTCCTAAAGTGAAACATGGCGTTTTTACTCCCACCTCTAATTACACACCACTGCTATGGGAGTCTATCAAAGATAAGGAATACGTCGGAGGACCCAATCCCTTCGAAGAAAAAGTTACTTCTTACCTGGTAACGTTCTTTTGATGGGATGTTCCTCCGACGTATTCCTTATCGCCCCTCCCATCCATCCCCGCAGTAATACTTCCCTTGTGGTTGCAGCTTACGCTCCTTCAAGGTCAATAACCAATTCATGCAGGATTTATCTTATGCTACAAAACGGAACTGAGCAACGGACGCTGCTCGTGGCTATTCATGGGCATGGTGACGTTGGCGCCGATACAGTGGCTGTCGAGGGACACCAACACGACGGACGTCGATGCGCAGCGACCTCTACTGAGAAAAATGTTTCTGAGGCCAGCAAGCTGGAGACGAATTATCAAAGATAAGGAATACGTTGGAGGAACATCCCATCGAAAGAACGTTACCAGGTAAGAAGTAACTTGTTCTTTGCTCTGCTACTATCCCTCACTCCAATTGTGTTTGTCCTATTATTAACTCTGTTTCCCTTCTCACTTTCTTTGTTGCCCTATCATCATGTAGCTCGAATTCCTGCTTTGGATTGTCTAGTATGTTCTGTCCCTTCGCCCTCCCCACCTGTGTTCTGTATTGCTTAGGTTCAAAGTTGCTCTTCCTCTCTGATTTTTCTGTTTGTCTTTTAACATAGCACCAATAAATATCATGAAAGCTGAAAATGCCTTTTCTATTAAATAATCTAGTGCAGCTTTACAATTAGGTGCTCCTTTTCAGATGTGTGCAAACCTTCTTTTGGCTATTAGGTTGGGAATTCTAGAGTTGGAGGATTGAATGCAGATGCTTTATCAACACTGTATGCCATTACAAGTACAAGAGCCCATATGGGATGTGTGTTCTGAACCATCAGTTATAGCAGCCCTGATGAGGTGTGTACTCTGAGCCATTACAAGTATAGTGGTCCTCATGGGATTTGGGTGTTCTACTTCTGAGCCATCGCAGGTATAGCAGCCCTGATGAGTTGTGTTATGAGCCATTACAAGTAGAGCATCCCGGATGAAATGTGTGTTCTGAATCACTGAACATTTAGTAGTCCTTTTGATAAGTCGAAAGTTAAGTCAACTGTATTACAATTGAATGTTACCTGCACCTTAAATGCATATCTCTGATGCAGACTCATTAACTCACCTATTAACATGATTTGAACTAACAGGTTACACAATCTCTTCAGCAGGGTTATTGACCCACTGAGCTGCCTTTCCCAACAGGCTGTTGATACTGAAAGGCACATAGGGTTAGAGCACTGGCAGTTCCATGTGAGGCTTGCCTGACATAAATGGCTTGTCAAAAGATCTAAAGCTTGTTTGGACAATCCTACATTAGTCGGGGGATTCATAATGAGGGTTTGAAATGTGCAAGATTTTTGGCAGTGTGACTCAGTAATTGGACAATGGAGAAGCAGAAGTTTTGAGAAGCGCAAGACCGAGTAGAAGAGTTTGAAGTATAACGACCATGCCATCTTCTCCCACTGTCGGAGGTTTGGTGGGAAGAGCTCAGACACTGTTCTTGCTCTGTACTTTATCTCACTGCAGAAAATGTCCACACAATTTGTGCTTTAACATCAGCTCTGTTAAATTCATGTACTGTCCCAAAACATAGCAGTCCTGTTAAGAAATGTGGACATAATACAATCGGCCCTGTTGTGAATATTTGGCATTGTGCCATGACATGCATACGATATAGCAGATCCATTGATAAATTAGGCTACTTTGCCTGAATATATATCAGTCCTGTTGAGAGGTACTGGTACAATCTGTGCCACTGAAAATATATACAGCACTGCTTCTACCTGTATCCATTATACCTGCTTGCGTTGAGTTGTCAGAAAGGGAGGTTAAGTTCAGAACACATGCCTAGCTATGCAATTGGTGTGCTTCTTTGATGAAACGAAAACAGTGTGAAATGCCCATGCTGCTGCACTGCCTCTATTAAAGCAAATTAAGCAGAAACACAGCCATTGCTGAAGACAATTTTCATTTTACACAATACTATCTTTGTCATAGAGCAAAGTGAAAAGGGTGTTCATGATTGAAGATGCTTTAATAACACTGTGACTTACAAAATGCAGGCAGTTGAACAAAGTGAACAAAACACCAATTCCATTTTACATTACTCAAACTATTATCTTGATAGAACCCTTAACAGAGGAGAGTGTTAAAGTTAAATGGACCAGGACTCCTCCCAGTTGCTTCTTTCAAGAAACTGTCTCGATTACTAAAGAAAAGGATTTGCAAGCTGCTGCTAGCCAGGCTGTTGCGAGTGAGCTCCATGATTTATGGGGGTGCTGCCATAAATAGCCTGTATAAGTGGTACACAAGGAAGAATTAAAAGGGCAGTATTTACAAGATTTCTGTGCGTAAAAAGGCCTCATAGGCACCTTATCTGGAGGGCGGATTGCTTATATACTCCACCATTAAAGTGCTATACAAACAATGAAATAGTATTCTGCGGCGCAAGGGTATAGGCGTTGTTCTCCCGCAGGGTCTGGGAGGCTCTCTGCTGCTGTTTACTGCACTGTGCTACTGGCCACAGCCCCCCCACCCCTGACTACAAAACGACATCGGTCCACCAGCAGGGTGAAGTCTGCGAGACAAGGGTGCAGGTGTTGTGCGCCCGTGGGTGAAGGAGTCCCATGCTATGACTTGCGTTGCACCGAACTGAGAAGTGTACTTGCTGGAACAACTGCCAGTTGAGAAACTGTGCTGAGCTGGAGGGCCACTTTGAAACTAGAACTGAATGGCTGTTAATTGCTACTAGTCTTGAACAACACCACTATCCAATTTCTCCCTCCATGCCCCCATCAAATTCTGCCATGGCAGCAGTGTTGGCCCCAGCGATGGAAGCTGGTTCACCCTGTGCTTCGCTAAACGGCTTCCCCGTGTTTGTCAAAATTAAACTAAAAAAATGAACCCTGAAATGAAGTGTCGCTCCCAGCTGGTTCAATCACTGAGCGCTGCAGAACCACTGTGCAGTCTGGCAGCGCTGTTAATTTTAGCGGTGAGGCCGGTAAACTCCTAAATGAGATCAACCAGTTCCTCGGGTGTGAGCTTTATCCTATGGATGCAAACCTATTAATAAAGTAAGAGGCTAATGCACACAGTAATGACACAAATGGAATTGCAGTTGGAGTGACCACCCATAGTCCATCTAGCCATTGCCTATTGAGCGAAGGGTTGGAAACCCTCATATCCAGCACTCTTACCCGCAGTGCTGCACCCGGGGACCTCTCCCATCAGTGTAAGGACAGCCCAGGTGACTATGAACTAATGTCACCGGCACATACTAATGTAGCATTGAAGGACCCTATTGAAAGGTCCATTGAAAACACTGTGGCGAAGTGTGCTTATGGCCCTGATACTGATTAAGCTGTAAACTGTTTATCGAACTTTGGTGTGGCTGAATCCTTTGCAGCCCAGACTGATGAGTGTAGCCCCTCTCCCAAACATGGAGCAAGGCAGGGAGATGCTGACACTTAGTAAACTAAGGATTGCTCCCTCTCTTACCACCTAAAGCTAATAGAGATGAGGGGCTGACCATGTATAAAGAAAACCAGCTACAGCTGTTTGTTGCTCCCCCTCGTGCTTCTGCCCAGATTGGAATGTTTTTGTCTAATATTAACTCAGGAGCAGGCGAGGGATCATCACCTGGTTGCAAATGCAACGTTGTTCTAGCAGAATTAGCATTGGATGCGAGTACTTACCGAGAACAGTGGGTTGCGCATAGGTCCCCTTGCTAATAGTGGAGCAAGCCCACGAGGACTGGGTATACAAGTGAAATCTGCCCAAAACCACTAGCGAAATCACAAGCCTTACCAAAGCACAGCCCAAGAATGTTTTTCAGCCGTCAGTGGACCAGGGTACTCGCATGCAAACCTCTAGACTCCAGAATAAAAATGTCCTGCAAGTACAGCAGACCACATGTCAGTGGGATGATCATGGGCCCAGAACCACACTTTCAGATTGCAATCAAGGTGGAGGGGCAGCCCATGTAGAATCGAAGCCAGCCCCCACCATAAAAAAAACACTGGGGGTTTAAACAGAAGTACGGGGAGTCTTTTGGAATATGGAAACTTGGGAGGGCCACACTAAGGGGGCCTATTTCTGCATAGAGAACCCATAGTTGACGCTAGCAATTTAGATTCGCGAGAATCCTTAAACAAGAAGTGCACTCATTGGCTCAGTCGTTTATGGTTGTTCATCATTAGTTGGGGATAACATTGTAAGCTGCTCAAGAGTAATTTATGATGGGTTGTGCTCCTTTGATTCTATACGTGTCGAGCTAAGTGACAAGAGTAGCCAATGGCATCTTGAGTGTTGCTACGAGACGCTCTATTCTATCTAGTAGCAGGATTGTACTTGCTACCTTTCCCCATTATAACAATATGCACTGTATAGGAACTGGGGCACAGTATCCATCACTCTCTGGCCCAATTGCAATACCACTGGGGAAAAGACTCCGGGGTACTGCTAGTGGATGTGGAGAGCCTGCTCACTCAGTCAGTTGTCCCGAAATAAAGTAATCCATGGGCACTGAGACTAATAAATGCCATGGGGTTGTACCCATTACTGCCATCTTTCTGGGGAGGTTAGACGCAAACTTGAGTTAATGTACATTTTTATGTGTTGTATTATGTTGTACTTTAATGGCCTTATGGCCAAATAAAAGTAATGAAAATTGAATGGGGTTGCCGAGCATGATGTGCAGCAGACTTGGGTCTCATATAGGTCAGCAGCCCGAGTCTTCTCTAGGATCACAGCAGTGTTCTCCTTTGGTATGTTTCAGTGGATTATGAAAGTGAAAGATGTAGTATTTGGTTACCAGAGTGCAGATGTCTGCTCCAAGTGTACAGTGAGTAGTTCATCCCTGTAAATCCCCACTAGTTGTGTAAACCTCCCCCTGAACTATGGCGTCCCCAAAGGATCTGTACTTGGACCCTTTCCTTTCTCTCTCTATACCTCCCTTCTCGCCCCAGTCATATCTTCTTTCGGCATCTCCCACCACTTCTACGCTGATGACACCCAACTTTCTTCCCTGCTCTTCCTTCACCTCTGACCTCCACCACACTTTCTTCCTGCCTCACGGCCATAAAAAACTGATGTCATCCCACTTTCTTTCCCTCAATACTGACAAGACTGACGTGCTTTTCTTCCTCCTAACTCTCCAACCCCTCCACTTTCCACCTTCCAATCTCCCCATCTCGACCCATGCCCACAATCTTGACCTCTCTCCCTCTCTCTCCCTCTCTCTCCCTCTCTCTCCCTCTCTCTCCCTCTCTCTCCCTCTCTCTCCCTCTCTCTCCCTCTCTCTCCCTCTCTCTCCCTCTCTCTCCCTCTCTCTCCCTCTCTCTCTCTCCCTCTCTCTCCCTCTCTAACATCGCAAGATCCGCTCATCTCTCACCTTCCATGATTCTAAACTCCTAATCTCCTCCCTTATTTTCTCCTGCCTCTTCTACTGCTCCTCTCTCCTCTTTTGACTCCCTGTCTCTCACCTGACTCCACTAAAATCCATCTACCACTCCTCTATCTGTACTCTATCTTCTGGCCCTCGTGACTCTATTTCTACCTCACTCTCTCAAATCGGCTGGCTTCCCTTCCTCTCACAACTGAAATTTCAATTCCTCGATCTTGTTTACAAATCTCTCCATGACCTGTCCCCACTACCTTTCTTCCCTCCTCATTTTACTCTCCCTACCGCTCTCTCCACTCAGCAGATCTCGACGTTCTCACTGTACCCCCAGCCCTATATGCCTTCTCATGTTTCCGCTCCTTCCAACTCTTGGCCCCCCTCCACTGGAACTCCCTACATCTCTCTATCCCCTCCACCCCTACCTACTCATCCTTCCGCTCCTCTCTGAAAGCCCTTCTTTTCCCCCCTGACTCTCCTTCCCTACCTCGTCCACCCCCTTTCCCCTCCCTTCTCTGACCTCAAATTGGACACTGAAACCCCTTAGGGACGCAGGCGGTCACAGAGGTCGACCACCCCCCACCCTCGCATGACCTCAAATCAATCCGACATTGAAACCCCTCATCACCTACCTCCTCTCCCCCCTCTCCCGTCCCCCACTCTTCCCTTCTTCTTGAATAAATTGTTCTACATATTGTATCACTGGTTTGTTTCATGTTTGTAAATATGCTTCTCTCATTATTGTACCTTGTTATTGTACCGTAAAGCGCTTTGGCTTAAAGCGCTATATAAACTCAATAAACATAAACATAACATACATAAACTTGTCTTCCTATCTGCTTTTTTAGTGAACTCTCCAACTCTGATGTCTTCTCGAAGCCCCTTCCCAAACCACCAAACTAACTATCCCTACTAAACCACCTAATGGCCTAGCACACTCACTCACCTTGATAGCCCATTCTAGTGTAGTCAGCCACTTTTGCCAGCCCACACTGATCTTATAGCTATGTGTGCCAATTCACCTCTTAAGGAAGTTAAAGACCCCTGCCTGTACACCTGCAGGTTTGAAGCAATCACCCAACCACCACAGTCTAAGCACCCTCCCACTGCAGATGCACCAAAACCTACTCTGTCTCAATCCAGGATTCCCTAAAAGGAAGCTTAGTAGATGTTAATCTGACTCCGGCAAAGACTCGCTCCTTGCAGCCTTGTCAAAAAGCAACCCTCTTACCCCCACCCCCACACTGTGGAATCCTGTGCATCCTGTGGTGGGTCGGGAGGAGGAGTCCGACTCTTTAAAGAGATTTTTAATTCACTTTTATTCAAATTATAAGAAAAAGACCTATCTTTGCTTATTTCTGGAGGGAGATCCCTACCTATCTAAAGGAACGATAGGTGCTTGTCTGTCAGGTAGTCCCAATGAAAGAAAAGTCGTCAGTCCGAATCTAATTCTACCTGACCCTACCACTAAGATAACTAACTTAAATAAGTCCAGGAGATTGGCTAGATTTCCCCCGGTGTGCCAATAGCTTGTGGCAATCTTTGTATCAATGTCTCTATTCCATCTGCTGCTTGTCTAGCACAAACCTCTGTAATAGTCTGTTGATCTCTTGGATTAATTATTGTAGCTCTTGTAAAACAGTCTTTGGTTTGGTACTCTCTTTAGTGATGTATCTGTGACTTCTCGTTATACTTTCTCACATTTTTGTTGGTGATTTTAGACCTCTCATAATATATTGATCCACTCTTTCTCAGCTTGGCTGTAGTTTATCCCCACTTGGTATTTCCCCCTCTCCTGGGGTCTCTTTGCAACTATCTTGTTTACTCGATAGTCTTGTCTGTCCTTCTTTATTAAAAGATGTTCTGCCACAGTTTCTCCCTTTTTCATTGTGGTGCTCGTAATTTCCCTCCTTTATCTGGTCTTTGTTCGGAGTCTTCATAGACTTCCCAAACCAATTTGTTCAGTCTCCTTCATCAGCTTACCATTTCCAATTACATAGGTTTATATTAGGTAAATCGTGAGTACTGGGAGGCGTTTCTTCAAATTTTTGGATACACCGATGGCCTCCTGCTTCTCCCGTTCTTCCTGATACCGCTCTGAATGTCTGGGAACACTGCATGCCATGGTATCTGGTGAGGTGATCCTCTTTGGTGTACTGCTTCTCTTGTTTCTTGGTTTCGTCACACTCCTGTTCTCGGCTTCCATTCTGCCATACATGGAGGTTGATGTTGGGAAGCGGTTTGCCTTCCCAGTTGCCTTCTTGTTCTGGGTTTTCGTTGGTCTCCAGTTCTCAGCTTCCCCTTTGCCATGTTACAGGGTTTAACATTAGGAAGTGGTTCAAGCTCCCACATGCCTCTCTGATGGTCTTGGCCTGTTTTGTTGGATGTCCTGCCCACCATGATACTCATGTGGTCTCGCCACCACCTTACGCAGGACTCTGTTTTCCTGTTTCACAATGGCTCCTTTGTTTGGTACGCCGGGCATCCACAGTCTCAATCTGGCATTCTGCAGCTCTTCGAAAACGGTTGGCTGCACTGCTCATCTCGGGTCTGCCTCTCTAAGGCTTGCTCACGTCAGGGTGGATTGCCCTGCGTAAGATACTCTGCTTCTCCATGTTCCTCCACTTGTCTCAGTGAAGTATGCGTCGTCTCATAAAGAGACCTTCTCCTTTCCTTCTCGGGGCTGGTTGGTTCCAGAATTACCTTCAGCCAAATATGCAGATGTTGCATTTGTCTTCTTAGCAGATGCTGTGTAGCTTAGGGATTTGCTCACAGGAATGGGATTCCTTGTCCCGTAAGGGGGTATCTCTCCCAGTGAGGCCCCACTTGCTTAGACCCATAGGCATGGTCTTGTGGCGCAGACTCCACTTCCTAGCCCCCTTTGGGAGAAGGGACACAATCCTTTGATTCGTCACAAGCTATAGAGATTGTCAAAAGCCTTCCCCACAAAACCCATAACAAACAATTCGACAAGCTGGAAACTGGCACAAAGCAAAAGATTCAGATTATCTTCAAGTTGGACACCTTGCCAGAACAATGTACCGAAAAGCAATTTGCAATGCCAAAGACCATGCTTTCTATTGGCAAATTAAAAAATTCCATTCACAGCCCAAGGGAGCTGTTAAAAATGGTGCAGACTTTAATCTGGCTGCAATGTACCACATCTTCCACCACACAAAAAACAAGATCTCTGTGACTGCCTAACCTTCTCATACAGTGCAAACCTAACTGAAACAGACCCATGTATGTAGAAGACACACTGAGGGTGCTGCAAGTAGGGTGTGGGTGTAGTAGCTGAACTGGGATGTGTAGAGGGCATGATGACGTCCTCTGGAGAGGGAGAAGTAGGATTGAGGTGAGCAATCTGTGATTGGCAGGATGTTCTTGGAAGAGTAGAATCTGCAGCTCCTTAATGAAATGAAGGATGGAGGGCAGGGGGGGAGGGGACAGTCTTAGCTGTGTTGGTAACCTGTTCCAGAAATGTTAGTGTCTTGGATTTTGGCTGCCCATGGTTTGATTTAATTATGATCTCCAGGATTGTGAGTCCTATGACTTTAAGGGATCATACATACTTTATTGGAAAAAATCTACTTCAGCAAATGCCGAAGGAACTCTGGTGGCTGTCCTGCAGAAACCAGATGCTTGCGAGTTCCTACTTCCGAGGTTGGCATGCTCTGGTCTTCTGACCCTTGAAGCGCTCCTCTCATGAGCTGGGAGTGAGACATCAATGAATAGGGGGTGTAGACTTCTGCATACCTGGATAAAGCTGGCCGATGTATGCATGCATGTTTGCTTCAATTTGCTAGCAAACCAGACACTATTTTTGTCACAAATGGCCTCAGGAATACCCAGACTCAAACTGTTCAAGGGTTTATATTTCTTTAAGCGACTTGGTGCACATTTTCATTTCAAGCTGAGCAGACTGTTTCCTAATAATATCAGCAGATTGTTCAGTGTTTTACACCAGAGTTGGCGAAGGGTTGGTTACACTATGGGGGTGGTTCTTCTCGCATCCTCATGTGGGCTTCCCACCTCCGTAGCCCAGGCTTCCCTGTCTTTCCCCCGTTGTGCAACTAGAGATGGCAACCCCCTTGTATCTAGTGCTAGCTGTTGGTGAGGGCCAAAAGGCAGCAGCCTGATCTGACTCACTAGATGCCCTAGTCTAACACTCCCCATGGTTATCAATATATCTTGTGGGGAAGAAAGTGCCACGATATGCTGCTCAGTTTCAATCTCTCCCTCGGTCGCTCCCTTTCACTCCTCTGCCTGATCTTACTACTCCCTCTATTCTACTCACTCTCTCCCATCTAAAGCCCTCTGGTAGTCCCCCTCACTTTTGTCTCTGTCCAAACTCTCTCTCCATGCTTCCTTCCTTGCTCCCTTCACCTCTGCTCTTTTCTTTCTTCCCCTCTGTGTCATGATGCCTACCCCCGGGGACCCATACCACGTCCAGCTACCCCGGAAGCAGGCATCAAGTTATCCTAAGCAAGCCCAACAACCCCTGCTAGGGGCTATTTGGGTCCAGTCCTGGCGCCTGTGGCGCCAGGCTCATATGGAGAGTCAGTCCTGCCGCCTAGATTAAAACGTACCTGATGCAGACCATGCTGCAAGAGCTCCAAGCCAAAAGAGGCTTGGAAGGGAGGGACTATTTACTTGGGGACTATTTTTTACTCGGGCGGGGCTGGGGAGGAATACTTACCTGGGACTACTTTGGAGGCTATTTAAACCACGCCCGAAGAGCAGCACACGCTTCGCGTTATTCTGCATCCAGCAGCATAATGCTCACCGTGCCTGCAAGTCTGCATCCAGCCTTTTGCCACGCCCGCCTCGAGTTTGGAGCCCCTAGAAAAAGGGAGAAAGAAGGAGAAAAGGTTAGAACAAGAGCAATACCTTTAATCCTTACCTGAATTCCCGATCCATCGCGCCTTCGAGCTGGAAGAAAGAAGTTATTTTATGCACGTCGCCTCGCCTGCTGCAGCGCCGCACTGAACTCGCCGGCCTTCGCAGCATCTTCACATTCCACCGCATCCTCCTGTATGTTCCCGCCGCACTCCGGCACCTAAGGAGAAGACAAGAACAGCAAGGTGAGCCAAGGGAATACACAAAGGAATATTAGTTACCCTCCCATAGACTTATCTGATTTTATCACCGGGGGTACTATTCCTCTTCACGGGTTGGCACAGCTTCCACTGCATCTTCGCCGAACCCCGGCCCCTAAGGGGAAACAAAAGGACAGCAAGGTGAAAAAAAGGAACTAACAAGGGGAACCCTCCTCACCACAATAGACTTGCCTGATTTTACCGCCGGAGGTATTATTCCCCAAGACTTTATACTTTGTCTCAGTGCCTGAATAAGGGAGAAAGCAACAGTTTACATATTGACAATATTTTATCGAACTGTGTTGGAAAATACAATCCTTACCAGAATACTACTGGTTGCCACGAGGAACTCTTCATTAGGGTCAAGCTGCAACCTGCAAGGAATCGGACAAGAGTGAAAGTCAGGTATTTGAACTCATACGAACTTTATACCTACGGCGTCTTGCCGGGAATCTCGGAATCAATTTTGTTCTGGAACTCACCAATTCCTTCGAGCCAGTGAAGCAACTGGTTATCAACGCGCCCCTGCGCTCCATGCAGGATGGAGAGCTCATCTTTTCAAACCATCAGGTGAGACTATAAGAGGGGACATCACAGGTGATCTGTGGGGAGAACAGCGGGGGTGAGAGGGGATTTACGCTCAACTCCATGGGTGGTTAATTCCCTTTCTCCATTTGCAGAAGAATATTCCTACGGGCCAAGCAAACGAAGCTAGGTGGGCCAGTCCGTCATCTCGGCCCTACGCGTCACATTGGTGGAGACCGCAGCTGTCCACTTCCGATCGACGCCTCTGTGGGAGCCAGGTGAGCGTAACACTCTGCTCTACACCTATTATACACTTCATGATTCTGTCTAGTTTCGGAGCACTGAGATGTTTAGTTCTTTAATGTTATACGTTGTATTTTTAAATCTCTAATCCCCTAGTTTATCTAATTATTTACCTTTATGGTGTTGATTTGGTTCCTTAATTGGGTTAAACCGAAGTTTGTGCACAACAATATAGGGGTGCTCACTTGTGTGGTACCAGGCGGTGCAGTGCGTGAAGAGCTCTGAAGCCTAGGCAATCATTACGTGTGGGGCGTGGGTCATCCTGGCCGTGTGGCCGACCTGGTCAGAAAGTGCTCCTGCAGGAGAACCGAGGTAGTGGATGGTTGGGGCCCCCACTGCCGCAAGCAAGGTGTGACAAGGCTACCTTGGTGGGAGGCTGGAGAGCAAATACGTTTGAAATAGATGTCAGGACGCCACAGTTCCGCTGTGCTGACGTCTGTCTTTTAAGCGTGTGGAACGCCTCACAGCCATAATGTAACGACCGGAGGAGCTACGCAATGGTTGTGGCCTGCCGATGCTCGGTGGTGTGAGTCTAGAGTGCAGTTCCTGTGATCGCCCGAGAACCGCCAGTGATGAGGCAAGTGGGGCTGACAGCTGGATCAGGAGTGCAGGTGAGATCCACACCCCTGGGAGGTGTGGGGTAGGCTGCAGCAGAAATCCTGAGATCCTGGAGCTGGGCTTGGATGGGAACAGTCAACTTGACCAAGAGGAATTAAATTGGATCGCATGGTCGCCTGACACATCCCCACTAAACAAAACCAGCCTGGGTCTAAGTGAAAGTCAGTTACTTGCTACACCCATGAGAGATGGGGAGATCGCACTGACCCAATAATTGTCACTTAACCCGGCACAAGGCATGTCTAAATAAACACAGGCCAAGAAGCAAATTAAACTGGAGGCCTTTGCTCTGATGACAAAGAGCCAGACTGTTGAAGGCAAGAGTTGGAATAACCATGCAGAGCCGCTTGGCCACGGCCAGACACATAATGAATAGACACAGTAACAGCAAGTTATAAACCTAGCGTAATCTCTTATGGAACTGAAGTCTGCAATCAAATTGGTGGACAGCAAAATAGGTTCTCCAGTATGGGGGTCTGGCATGGATTCACATGCTCATGAATCCCTGTATTTCTCCTCTAAACCAAGCACTGTCCTCTGGGTCCTACTGCCCCCCTTACAATGACAGTCCTCTCCCCAACCCCCTCCTCTGGCAGCCATCTTCAGATTTTTACCGCATGTTTCAGTGTGAGTCCTTGAGTTTGCTCATAAAGCTATTTGTAAGTTTTTTCATGATTTTTGACAGAAAAGGTTAGATTTTTTTTTACATTTTTTATTTTCAAAGAAGCCCGTGTGCTCTTTGCAACATCTGTTGGCAGCAGGGAACCATTGTCGGTAAAGTTCTGCGCCGCTGAAGGGTGAAAATCGTGATTCTAGAAGGCCCTTGGGCCTACTTTTCACCCTCCAACCATAACGGAGGAGGGGGGGGGTAGAGTCTCTCTTCAGGCCTTGCACCAAATGCAGGCTACAGAATGTGTTTGTAGAGGACACGCACCTGCAATGCCTCTACATGCCTGCACCCGGACCACAAGGAGGTAGAGTGCGAGATATGCCTCGGTTTCTACAAGAAGACGACGGACAGGCATAGTAGAGTGGCGGCGTGACTTAACTCCAAGCCCTTTGACCCGTGCTTCAAGCAGGTTCATGCATCACCCAGCACCGGTCGCTCTGAGGAGCGGTCTTCTAAGCCCTTAGAGGGTGCCTCATCCGTGGGGGCCCAAGATAAGGTCAAAAGCCGCAAGTCTGAGTCCACCAGGTTCGCCGATGAAGTGGGTCCCAAGGTGGATAGGGCACGATCAACATTACCTTCTGCCTCCATTGCAAGCAGACAATCAAGCTCATCTTCAAAGAGGAAGTCATCTACCCTGGCTAAACTACGTGAGCAATCCGAGAAACCGCGAATGGAGGAAAAGGCCAAAAAGCCCAAGCAGGCTCAATCTGCACAGGCACAGACCTAGTCGGCGACTGCATCGACTGCTACTGCCACGGCAGCTAAGGGTGCTGACCCTGTGAGGGTAGCCCCCACGGCTCAGGTGTCCCTAACCCCCAAGGCACCACACTGCCACAGTGAATTTGCCAAAGTCTGCAGACTCGGCCCCTGGTTCAAGACCCTCGGAAAAAGTGGGAGGGCGAGGAGGCCCTGAAACAGTCATCCCATGCCGTTGCCCAAGCCATGGAGGTCTCGTCCACGGACGACGAAGACTAGCAGTCCTTACACACGGTCCACTAGGACGTGGAAAGAGGAGGAAGACTACAATGGCGCAGGGCATAGTCTTCCTGTTCTGCCATCTCAGCCAAGGGACATTTTCTTGGATATTCTGTTGGTTCTACACACCTTGGTGTCCGAGATCCAGTTGAGGATGCCTTCAGCTCCAGTACCTGTGGTTCTCCAGGTCCCCTATCAGCCTCCAACGAAGAAGAGGAAGCGTCATCCGGCGCCCCCATTTCAGCCTTCGCCACCACGTCGGGTCCCTTCTCCCCCAGCAGACACGTGTACAGGGACGGATACAGCCACAACAGATTATTATCATTGCAGCAGACGGTGAATCTCCACATTTGGATGCTCCACATAGGTGTCCCCACCGGATGAGGTGGGATCGTTCCACTCCATAATCGCAAGGGCCTCCGAGCGATTCCAACTGGTGCCTGAGGAAACCAAGAAGGAGGGCTTCTTGTACCAGAGGCGCAAGACAAAGATTAAGACCATCATGGCGGTGCCCCTTCTGGACGGTATTTGGGACGAGGGACTGGACCTCATGAAGAACCCTTGCATGGCTCTAGCCAAGCGCAAAAGGCTGGAGAAGAAATATAGGGCGCCGGATTTTGCACCTACGGGTCTGAGGTTGCAGCCATCACTGGATTCGGTGTGATCAGCGGCCGGGAGTGGCCAACCCGTCCTAATCGTCATCGGTCCCTCCGGACAGCAATGGGAAAAGAAGGGATGCCATAGAGAAGGTGATTTTACACCGCAGCGTCCACTATCAAGGCGGCCAACGCACTTGCGATCCTGGCCAGGTACAAGCTGGGTCAGATTCTGGAGTTCCTCCCCGATGTAAAGAAGATGGCGTTAATCGCTCTATTCCAGGAAGGGGGAAGTGCATCTGCTCAAGCCATCACAGTGGCATTGGATGTCGCTGACACACGGTTCTGGCAAATGGGGAACAGTGTCTGCCTTCATCGCCAAGGTTTGATGAAGGCCCTGAATTTTCGTTGGGAGGTCCAGGGTAAGGTGCTGGACATGCCCTTCGGAGAGAACCTGTTTGGGAAAGGCATAGTCCCTCCAGGCCATCAAAGCGGGTACGAGACGGCCCGTGGGTACTCTCCAGCAGCACCGGTCTCCTTTCCGCTCCTCCAGGGGAAAGTTGAGCAGGTCCTCCAAAGGTTTCTGAATGTCATACCGAAAGCATTCCAGAGCCACAACACAGGAAGCCTACTGAGGCCGTTCCCAGACTTATGGTAGCGGAGGACAGTCTCGCCTGCAGGGCAGGACGCCAGCACCAAAGCAAGCCTGAACCGCCCGGGATGTCAGGCCCGCACTCGTGCACCCAGGTGGGAAGCTGGCTGAAGAGGTTTGTCAGTGAGTGGAGAGAGATCACCACTGACCGATGGGTCCTGGACGCTCTCGCCCAACGACACACCCAATAGTTTTAACGCAGGTGTCCGTGGATCACTCCGGTTACCCTTCAGGAGCAGCACATCCCTCAGCTCCTGGAAGAGGTACGGGCCATGCTGCGAAAAGGGGTGATAGAGCTAGTTCTCCAACAGCTCTGGGGCTGCGAAGTCTATTCCAGATAGTTTGTGGTCCGAAAGAAGACAGGGGGCTGGAGGCCCATCCTAGACCTACGACGTCTGAACAAATACCTAAAGTCCCAAAAATTCTGGATCGTCAAGTTGCAACACATGCTCGGCCAACTGGAAAGAGGAGACTTCTTGCCGCCATTGGACCTGGAGGACTCCTACTTCCACGTCCCCATTCATAGGAAACATCGAAAGTTTCTACCATTCGTGGTGCAAGAACAGCATTACCAGTTCAACGCCCTATCTTTCGGCTTTAAGTTGGCCCCCAGAGTGTTGACGAAATGCCTGGCACCATTGGCGGCCATCTACTTCTACAGGGAATACACGTATACCTGTATCTGGATGACTGGCTGATCCGCGCCCGCTTTCAGGAGCTGGCCGGCGGACACACACAGCCTACCGTCCGGCTACTGATGGATCTGGGATTCTCCGTCAACTATCCGAAGTCCTGCTTCACGCCATCACAGAACGCACTGTTCTTGGGCACGAGACTCAATAGTGTCTTGCCTGGCATCGCCCTTAGAGAAGAGGATAGCAGCCATTCTAGGGAAGGTGCAACGGCTGTTGTCTAGTAAGAATGCCACAGTGTGGGCCGTCAAGTTGTTACTGGGCATGATGTTGTCCTGCATCTACCTGGCTGGGCTCTGCAGGTTGCAAACGCGACTCCCTTCAGGAATTCCTGGACTCCCGTTGGATACAGGTGTCCGGAAGCATCACGGACAAGATATTGCTCAATGACAAGTACCGTCGGGCGATAGTATGGTGGGGCGTTAACTCCAACATCGGCCAAGGTATGGGATTTTAAAGCCCCCTCCATACCAGGAGACAGTTACAACAGACACCTCCCTAGAGGGATGGGGAGTGCACACCAGACGTCTGCATGCCTGGGGCCTGTGGCTGCCGGAGGAGAAAGATCTTCATATCCACATCCTGGAGCTACGGGCAGTCTTCTGGGCCATCAAGTCATTCCTCTCGTCCTTGAAAAGCAGGGTGGTGAGGATCTTCACGGGCAACACCACCACCATGTTCTACATCAGGAAGCAGGGGGGCACTTGATCACTGGCTCTCTTCAGGGAAGCGCAGGACTTGGGGCGCTGGGCCGTCGGGCAAGGGATGTTCCTTGTCCCTCGCCACTTGACGGGAGTCAACAACACATTGCAGACTCCCGCAGCAGGCAACTGCACTCCTGCCACAAATGAGATCTTGTTCGGGATCAGGTGGACTGCCTATTCGTCAAGTGGGGCAGACCCCAGATCAACCTGTTTGCGGCGGTGTCGAATTCCAAGTGCCAGAAGTTCACCAGCAGATTCCACCAACTGAGGAGTCTGGGGGATGCGTTCCCCTTCCTGTGGGAAGGGCTGTTTCTGTACATGTTTCCTACGCTCCCTCTCCTGCTACGAGTCATCAACACAATTCAATGTGATACTCATCCCCCCGGAGTGACCGAGACAGATTTGGTACCTGGACCTTCTTAGCCTGTCGGTGTTGCTTCCAATCAAGCTGCCAGTGGTTCCGGATCTTCTCACCAGAGAAAGAGATGCAATCCTTCATTATGACCCAGGATACCTGAACCTGAGGACTTGGCTCCGGCAGCCCTAGAGTTTGGAGGCTGTGTTGCCAGCGTACTGCAGAGGTTCACCCAAGGCCAGGGTGTCTACCTTGAAGTGCTACGGTCACAAGTGGAATCATTTTGCTGCATGGTGCCGGTCACAGAAGATTGCCCCTCTGAGGGTGTCAGCCCCACAAATCCTTCCGTACTTGCTATCCTTGGCAAAGGCAGGACTGGCGCATGTCTCCATCAAGGTACATCTGGCAGCTATCTCCCGCTACACCAGGTCACCAGGAAGATCTTCACTTTGGTCCCACTGACTCGTCAAGGAGTTTCTCAAAGGACTTTTCAGATCTTTCCCGCCAGTGAATGCTCCTGCCCCGGTGTGGGAACTCAATGTGGTTCCCGTGGGGGCCTCTTTCAAGCCTTTGCATCCACCCCCATCAAGTTCCTTTCAAGGAAAACCGCTTTCCTTGTGGCCATCTCCTCTACCAGAAGTGTAGGTGCGATCCAGGCCCTATCCGGCAAGCAAACTGTACCTGAATTTCCACTAATCGACGGTGGTGCTGCATACACACTCCACTTTCATGGTGAAGGTTCCGTCTGAATTCCACCTCAAAGAGCCTTTGGCATTGCCTGTTCAGTCCTCCCCCCCCCACCTGAAACCTTGGTCTACGGCAGAGAGGACCTTGCTCTCGCTGGACGTTGCTCATGCCCTGAATTTCTACGTGGCACGCACAAAGGATTTTTGGAAGACTTCACAACTTTTCGTGAACTTTGGTCCTGTGAACTGTGGGAAGGCCTTGTGCAAGGCTTCCATTTCAGGGTGGCTCTCTGGGTGCATCACACACTGTCATCGGTTGCGATTGCTGCGACAAGTGTTCCTGTCTGATGTGCCCCTGCTTGACATCTGCAGGGCTACTACGTGGAGGTCCACGCACACCTTCACGAAGTTCTACTGCGTCGACAGGGATTCCAGGGAGGAGTCCAGAGTCAGCCAAGCAGTGCTATGCAACCTGTTCGCTTGAGGTGAGCCTATTCCAGAGGTAAAAGTTAATTGCTTCTGTTAAGCCTTGCCACCGCCTGTGGTTGTGTAAGCTACTGCTATGTATCTGTTATTCATGAGCATGTGAATCCATGCTGGAGAAGATTTAAGTTACTTACCTGTAAAGATTATTCTCCAGCATGGGTCTGGTATGGATTCACATGCGAACCCTCCCTCTGCCCCCCCCCACCCCCGAGGCTCTTCTTGGTCATACTGCCACTTTGTGCTTCCCAAATCTGAAGATGGCTGCCAGAGGAGGGGCTTAGAGAGAGGACTGTCATTGGATGGGGGCAGTAGGACCCAGAGGACATTGATTGATTGGTTTAGAGGAGAAATACAGGGATTCCCAGCCTGACTGGGAAGATTCATGAGCATGTGCATCCAAGCCAGACCCATGCTGGAGAACTGTAGTTACAGCTAAGTAACTTAAACCTTCTTTACCAATGAGGGTGGAGGCATCGCAACATAAAGTGGAACAGCTGTGCACATGTGCAGAATTGCAGATGCAGAAACCAAAATGGAGACTCTCGATAGACCCTGAAAAGGGCTCTCTGGGATCTGAGCCAAACATGAGGAACTGGAGTCGCGATCAAGTCTCAACAATGGCTGGATAATAGGACTGCCGGAAACAGTAGTGCACGGTCCCCTAGAGTGTTCCTGGTGAAGCTTTTGCCAGCGGTACTGAAAAGCCCAGTCTTTTCCCAGCACTTCCAGATCGAGAGAGCCCATAGAACATCAGGTGCCAGGACAGCCCCTGAGGCTGATAATTGCTTGCATTTTCAACTAACAGGGATTGCATCTTGATTTTGAGGGCAGCAAGTCATAGCATATAAAGTCCTTGACACTGCCTGTTCTCAGTGTCCCTATTTATTTAAGCCATGGCGTATTCCATCTGAGCTTATTCTTGGCCCACTGTAACAATTCTGTGACGCAGCATTCACTTGTTTTATTTTATTTTCTAGCTCAGTAAAATTAGGTCTGTTGGATGAAGATTAGTGTTTCTGGTGTATTTGGATGTTTCTATTGATTTGGTGTGCGTTATGACTTTTTATTTCTTTGCTCCTTTTTTTGTGTTTGTAACTGGATTCCAACAGGCATATGCGCTGTCCTGTTTCTTTTTTCATTTGCCAGTGCTGTACAGAAGTCGGTATGCACAAGGTTGTCGTTAGAGCATGTATTTGGATGGATTGGACACGCTCTGCATGTTTGCATCGGTTTACCATTCGACGTTCTCGGTTCAACATCCTACTAGTTGATGCCCACAGCTGACTACATGACTCGACGCCGCGTATGTCTCAGGCAAGGTTGTCACATGACTGGTTATCAGGAAGATGGGTCTTTGCAAAATTACAGTTTAGGAAAGAGTTCATACAGGGGATGCGTTGGTACCACTATTTCCTGGTAACCCATTTAGGAATAGATAGCCAGCAGCCCCGTGGTTTCGCATTTATCGTGAAGACTTATATTTTTGTATATTTTCGTAGTGGTGTTTTTCTTGATGATTTTGTGGGGCAAGTGTGCTGCACTGAATTTATGCAGATTGCAGCCATGCAACCTTTTATAGGTACGCGTTTGAGAGCTGATTAGTATTGTTTCCATTATTGACTTGAGTTGTTTGCTAACTATATATATCTTGTGCAGTACGGATCGTCAAGATGAACCTTAGGAACACTTTTAGACTATTTCAAGAAGTGCAGTGTGCTCGAGGCAGCATATGGCCAGGTTGACTCTACATTCTTTGTCTTAAAGTGCTTCATTAGCTATTTTGAGCATTTCCAGCTACTGGCCCGGTAGGATTATTTTATGGCTAGTCATGACTAGTCTATTACAGTTGTTTGAATTGAAGGTTTCTAGCTTATAGACACGAGGGTCTTGGATTGCGGTTTGTTTTAAGGTTTGTTTGTTTTATTCATTTATAATGCGCTCCAGATCTGAGGGTATAAGGGTGCAGCCGTATTCAATATGCGAAGCTTGGGTTACATGGTTACAAAAGATAATATACAGGCGATACTACAGATAATAATACACACAGAATACATATACAGTGGCAGTAATCTATAATATACAGGTAATAGCGATGACAAGGATAATACAATACAATACAGATACTCATGTACAGGCAGTGGGGAAACAGATAAACAGGGATAGAGATAATGGAGGAATATATACAGGTGGAGGGGTGAGTAAGTACAGATGGTGTGAAGAGCTAGGCAGAAATCTCTAGTTATTAAAGGACTTCAGCTGGTTCATATAGCTGGCTCTAAATTTCTGGTAGGATTGCTCGATGCGTAAAGGATGGGGTAGAGAGTTCCATACTTGGGCCGCTCGGACGGGGAAGTTAGCACCCCCGGCCGTAGTCAATTTGAATCTAGGAATGATAAGGCTGTTGATATGAGAGATTCTTGAGGGTCTAGAAGAATTTTTTTACTACAAATCTATCGGTCAAATAACGTGGTGCAGCATTGTTCAAAGCTTTATGCGTAAGGTAAGCAACTTTTAAGTGTATTTTGTCTTAGGTTGACAGCTAGTTGTTGTGCCTTATCTTTAATATGTGATCTTTTAGATATACCTAGATCTGACTTCAAGGCATTATTTTGTAGAATTTGGATTCTATGTGGGATAGACTTATTAGCACCAATGTATAAGGCATTACAGTAATCAAGCCTAGATAAAAAAAGGGCTCTGGCTAAAATAATGCAATTGTCATCTGAGATAGTGTTTACCAGCTCTGATGAGCTTACATGTGTAAGCGGTGGCTGATGCTAATGAGTTCACCTGTTTGTTGAAGGAAAGGGTGGCGTCCAAATAGAAGCCTAGTGTCTTCACCTACTCGGCCACCTTGATAATGTTCCCGTCAATCTTAAAGGACGAGTAGTCTTGGCCTAGTTTGCTAAGATTGGAATGTGTGCCCAGGATGATTAATTCAGTTTTATTATCATTCGGGCATAGACCATGAGTTGCCATCCATGCCTGGATGATGAGATACACCCTATTGACCAAGGCCAAATCCTTGTTGTAATCCCCTGAAAGTGGGAGGAGAATCTGGGTATCATCTGCATAGTTAGTGTAGGTGATACCAAGAAGGTCCAAATCATCAAAAAGGGGCTTGGTAAATATGTTTAAGGTGGGGGATACGCAGGAGCCCTGTGGAACGCCGCACAAAATGGGGATTGGGTCTGCCGCATCGGAGGGGGAAAACACCCTCATAGTCCTGTCACTGGGGAAGGATTCGACCCATGTAATGGCTTCTTTGGAGAAGTGTGCAACGGAGTTGAGATGGCTTCAGAGGGCCTTATGATCGACAAGGTCGAATGCGGCCGAGAGATCTAATAGTAGGAGGAGAGCTGTTTGATCTTTGTCCCGAAGCTCATCTATTTGGACCTTCAAGTCGATGAGGGCAGTCTCGGTGCCATGCTGGGGGCGGAATCCCGATTGCTGTACTCCCAGGAGCTTGTGGTGTTCCAAGAATTTTTGGATTTGGGTATATGCAATCTTATCAATGATTTTTAACAGGAATGGGACTGTTATAGGTCGGTAGTTGGTGGGGATGAGGGGGTCAAGGGTTTGTTTTTTCAATAGTGGCAGTACCCAAGATTGTTTCAGGTTGGTCGGCACAGTGCCTGAGGTGAATGAGGCATCGACAAGTTTGGATATAAAGGGAGAAAGTTCTCTGGTGGCATCTTTTATGAGTTGTGCAGGCCACATGTCTCCTTGACAGAGGGTTTAAGAGATAAGATGACTTTCTCAACATCCAAGATGGACTTTCTGGCAAATCTGAATTGAATAGCTGGGTTTTGGTCTTTGGGAGGTGGGTTGGTATTGACTTGGGGTGATTCATTAAGTGAGGCTTTCTTGGTAACTATTTTCTTTTGGAGCATGGCTACTTTGTTGACTAGTGCATGTTGTATCTCTGTACACCACGTCTTGTCTTTTGTGCATAAATCTGAAATGGCAGTAGGTGACTCTAATTCTTTGAGGATGGAGAACAGTTCTCTCGTACTCTAGTTAGCCATAGAGATATGCTTGGAATGAGTTGCGTTTGGCCAGGAGGATTTCCTTTTTTAAAAATCGAGGATATTTCTGTAAATTTATTTTTGTGGTCTATTGATGGGGTTAGCCTTCAGGTGGATTCACAACTCCTCTTAAGCTGTCATAGGTCCTTCTGTTCTGGAGTGAACCATTTATTGAGGTGGGATTTAGGTTTACTTGGTCTAAGTTTTAACGGGGCAATGCTGTCAAGAGTGGTTAGCATGATTTTGTTGTATTCTTCCACAAGCAGCTCCGGCTTTAGGTATTCCTCAAGTTGATTTAGAGTGGGTAGGATAGGAGGAATCACCCTAACCTTAGTGATACTCTTTTTGTTCCTAGTTGGACATGGTGGGGCAATAATGGAGACTGGCGGGAGTGGTCTGACAGTGGATAGTTCAAAGGTTACAAGGTAATGATCTGTCCACAATTGCGGGGAGATGGAAGGAATGGTGGCAGTACAGTTGTACTCTTAACCAGTCGAGGATTCTCCCTTTGCTGTGGGTAGGTTCTAGAATTTTTTTAGTTAAACCTAGATCAGTAAGGGTATTGGCCACAGTGCTGGCATGATTTTCTGATGGGTCGTTATAACCTAGATTAAAATCCCCTAGAATGAGCAGCTGTGTAGATATTCTAAGATTGTTGGATAGTAGGCTGCTAATATCTTCCTCGAATGATCCCACAGGGCCAGGGGGTCTGTAAATGAGATAGTCAATGTCTGAGAGTTGTGAAGAGGAAGTTTGATAGTGAGCACTTCACAAGAGTTGGAGACTAGAATGGAAATGGTTCTCATACCTAGGCTAATTTTGGCTATAATGGCAATGCCACCACCTCACATATTACTCCTGTCTTGTCTCAGAATGGTGTAACCATCTGGGATTGCTAGAGACAATAGAGGTCCTGCTGCATCGTGCAGCCAGGACTCTGTGACGGCGAGGAAGTCCAGCTTATTGGACAAAACAAGTTCACAGATGTCAGTAGCATGCGCAGTCAAGGATCTGGCGTTTATTAATCCGCCTTTGAGAGGGGGGGCGCTATTGTAGGTTTAGTTGTTTAGTTTTGGTAAGAGGTTTGTGGTATCAAGATTTTGCAGTTGGCGGTAGATAATTGACTATTGGTTCTTATGTTTATGGCAGGGAGGGATCGTGTAAGTGGCTCATGGAGTCTGGTGAGTCTCGCTCCAAGTCTAGAATTCCTAGAGGCAATACTGCATGGAATGCTAGGCGGTCCACTAGTTAGGGTGGGGTATGGTCGATCCATGGTGGAGGGGATAGTTATAAATGCGAGAGTTAAGTTCTGTATGACTCTCTTGGTAGTTGGGTGGAAGCTAGTATCGGGTGTTTTGTAGGTAGTGAGCAGTAGGTATATGATGGACCATAGGCAGTGGGATACAATTCTCATGGTGTGATACTGCTAGAGCTATAGCTTTATGTTGAGATACATTTACTATATGATGGCTAGGATAGAGGTAGTCATGGCTAGTAGAAGGGTGTTGGGGGAGGCTAAATATGCCTTCAAGATAGGTTTACTCTAGACCGTGTTGCTGCAGTCAGGAAAAGCTGGGTCACATTCTATCTGAGACATGCTAGCAGTCTAACCTAGTCGACTAACAACCTAGTTGATAGGGTCCAAGTGCTGGAGGCTAGGTCATATTCTGACAAGAGGCATACTGGAAATCAATATTGGTCGCCATAAATCACAAACAAAGCACACATTTGGTAAATGGTAGAAATGTTTGTGAACAGCCCGATAATATAAGTAGTTTATAGTTAACAAGTTAGCAGAATAGATTGTTAGGTAGTCTGTCTATATAGTGAATATGGCAACACGTGCAACGCTGGTGAGGGGCCGAATATACAGGCGTTTTTGACAAGTACACATGAGTATTTGGCATCTGGTCTCGTATTAAAGATTCAAGCATCACAAGATTATATCCAAGGACAAGAGATAATAGGCGCATGATTAAAACAGTCAGCATGCTGGTATGGACATGTGGCTTGTGAGCGAGCTCGTACTGTGCATAGTATATAGACAGTCATTAGGAGAATCGCATAGGAGGAGGTGCGGCAGGTAATGGCATAAGAGGCATGTCTGAGGCTCACAGTTCTAACAAACAGAACATATCGGTTACTGTTGGGGAATCTTATAAGTTACAGCCCCCATTAGCACAATGATTGAGTGATGTAGTTATGTTAACTTAAGTGGGTCACAGATTGGAGACCTTATAGCTATCTTACTTAAACCAGAGCACGAACAGTTGAAATGGTGCAGTATTAATAGGAATTGCATTACTGACCTTTTTTTTTTTCTTTTTCCCCCTTTACCATTACATTTTTGATTTTTTTTAATTTGCATTAGAATTGAATCAACAATTCTTTTTAGCAAAGCACAGAATTTGAAAACATTAACTATACAATTTTCAGGATAAGTCTGAGAAGTTGAAGACATTTTAAAAGTTCCACTTTCCGGAAGAACCTCTATCAGGAACTTCACTACTGCAATTACGTGACAGTTTTTTTGACCAGACGTCGAGGGTGTCCACCAATTTGCTACTTCTGCAAGTGCAAAGTCTGAAAAGGGGACGGAAGTGTTTAGGGCGCTGCTCTTTCAAGGCTAGACAAAGAGCTATCAAGTAGAACCGTGACTCTAATTTCTCAGGATCGTGACAATGCCAACATAAGTTGTCCGCAGACAAGGAACACCCAGTTTTGTCTAGGAGACAGTGTAGAAGCCTGCCACTACCTCCGTTTCAAGTCGAAGAGCATTTCATTATACACCAAGTCCCGAATCGGCAGGCGAGCGGGGTCAAGACACTTCCTGAGCAGTGCTAAGCCTGTACCATGTAACTGTGAGTTTCAAGTTCAGACACAGCAGTTCTCTCCGGATAATCGCAATCGGAGTAGACAGGGGGACACCTAAGACCTTTTTCCAGAACCCTCCCTTGAAGCGATTCCAGAGGGGGTCGGGGAGATTAAACAAGGCTTCCTTCCCATAGGTTAGGACTGGTACCATGTTGGCTTTGAAGTACTGCTGGTGAGGGTTTTCATCTTCATTAGAAGGTACGATGACATTGGTGCCTCTATTGATGAATTACTCAGCCGGATCCCTAGATATTTGAAGGATAGCACCTTGTCGATTTTCTTTCTCTGTCGATGTACCATGAGTAACGATTCAGGCCCCTCTTGCAAGATCTAAAAGTCAGAATTTTGGTTTCCCCTTGTTGATGTGAAGGTCGTTTTTTTCCGATGTAATGATGCAAAGCATCAAGTTGCCTTTGCAGGCTGACTGGTGTTTTGTTGACTAACACAACGTCGTCTGCATAAAGAAGATGAGGCAACTGAGCTCTGCCGACCTTGAGGTGGGAGATGGGCGGACATGACCTAGTAGAAGCAAAGGATTCTGGAAGGTCCTCCAAGAAGAAGTTGAAGAGCGCCTAGGCCAGGGGACAACCCTGCTTGAATCCTCTGAAGGTTTTTATTTCTTTTGAAAGTATGCCGGCTTTATTCATCCTTACTTGAAGCGTGGTACCAGAATTCATTGCCAGGATAGGATGAAGTATTGGCGACAGACAGTTTTTCTTTGCCAGTTTTGACCACAGGTTATGTTGCTTGATCTGGCTTGTACTTAATAGACAAACGACATATAGATCTTTGGTTTGGGAGTGCGTAGGTTCCCCTTTAAATATTGGAAAAGAAGAATGTTGGTTGATGTCCTCAAACCTCTGACAGTTTGAAATTTGTTGAAACTACCCAACTCTCTGCACCACGAGTTGAACTGATCCAAGACGATCGAGCTATATAGCTTGCCGATGACATCAAGGAGGGCGATGGGGCGGAAGTTCTCGGGTTTACTCCAGTCCCCTTTCTTGTGGATTGGGAGCACTATCGCTCTCAGACATAAAGTTGGTAGTTGATGGAACGTGGCTATTTGTCCAAACAAGATCGCAATAAACGTGGCCCAGTAGTCAGGAAACTCTTTAAGAATTTGATTTGACAATCCGTCGTGCCCTGGTGCTCTTGACCCTTTCAGCCTCTTAATTAGTTTTGAGATCTCGTTTTGACTGTTACAGGAGGCCCTTGGATCGAGACATTCACTAAACTCAAGAGTATTTATTTCCACCGGCGGGCGCATACAGTTTTTGGAAGTGGGTGATCCAGGTGTCTTCGCCAGTGGGGTTAATATGGTCTGCCTTGATTAATGACTAAAACCGGTTCGGGTCTTTGCCCACTAGGGCTGATATCATTGCCTCTGCATCCCGCTGATATCGTAGATGTTTGGATTCACTGAGCCAATTTTTATAGTTTAATTTAGCTTATTTAGCTCTTATGTGGTTGTCTAGTAAGTCGGTCTTCCAAGCTATGCGAGCAAATTTGCTTGCCATTTTTCTTCGAACCACCAATTCGAGATCAAAGGCATTCTTGTGATTAAAGGCACATCTACCCTTTTGTGGGCAGAGATGGAATTGCTCAAGCAGAGCAATTGACTGTTGCGCCGTCTCGTCCCTGTTCGGATGACAGTGCTAAGATCTCTGTTGGTGAGAGTTTCAGGCACAGTCCCCCATTGCATGTATTGAGGGCTGTAGGAAATTGGTCACCGGGCTGGAAACTCATAGGCGGCCATTCCAGCAAGAGGAGGTGGTGGTCACTATGCACAGTTTTGATGATTTGAAATTTCTCGACCAACAGTAGGAAACATTTGGATACGTAAACGTAGTGAATGGTTGATGTAGTGCCCCAGTTTTCCCACGTAGGTTTTGACGGAATTTCGCCTATACAGTTACCGTTCAGCAGGTGCATGCCTCAAGCATCCATAAAATGGCTCCAACTATTACATCTAGCGTGGCGAAGGTCTTCAAGGTTCCAGTCTTTATCGTGCAGTGTTTTGGTTAGGTCCGAGATGTTAAGGTCCCGCATAGGATAACGTAGGATGGCTCTGGGTGTGTAGAGTAATCGTCCAGAAGCTCAACAATCTGGTCTATAAACTCATCATTTCCAATCAATGCAGGATGTCTAGTACACATTAATTAATCTTAAATGCACCAAAGGATTTGCCCCAGTCCTTGTCGCCATTGTCTCCCAGCCAATCGTCGATGCTTGGATTAGCAAGTGCTTATTTGTGGAGATTCGAAGATTAAAGGGATTACCTAACCTGAACGCGGTAAAGAGACCCACGGAGGGATGACACATGTTCTCTTTCTCTGCTGGTTTTAAGGCGATTTTAAACCCTTCCATGCCTGGGGTCTCCCTCAGCCAGGTCTCCTGCAAGCAGATCCGGTCGTAGTCTCCCAGGTTTATATCCGATGGGTTTAGCAAGTGAGCAAATCCTCGGGTATTCCAAGAAATCAGTTTAAATGTGTCTTGTGAGGGGGTACGGGGGGCTGTTCGTAAGTCCCTCCACTGACCCATGATGTTGCTGTTTCGTTGCTACAGAGGCTTTTGGGCCGATAGGGCACTAGAAAGCCACGACCAGTCTGCACCAGCCAAACTAGATTTTTTGGCATTAGGTTCCAAGTCCACGCACTCCACCAAGTGCGTTGAGGATTGTGTCTCGAAGGAGACACTTATTTTAACCGCCGGACCAGAGGTGACTCTACCCACTCCCAACAGGTCCTTGTAGTTTGATGCGATAGGTGGGAAGGCTGGAATAGCCACATATACATTTGGCAGGGTTGGAACGGGGGTATTTGCTTTTCTGCTCGTCGCCGAAATGGTCTTTCTGCAGTGGCCTCGACCCGAGGGATTCCCATTGACCGGCCCTTCCCCTTCGTTTCCTCATAGGATTGGGGTTGAGATCGGTTTCATAACCCTTTCAGTGCGGTGCCTGTGAGATTAATTGTTGGTGTCCCTGGTGTTTACCGCTGTCGAGTCAAACCCTAACCCTCCAACATGTTTTTGACCACCGGGGACTTGATGTGGAGGAAAACTGCGTCAAGACATCTTTCGTCACAGAATGCGATCTACGTCGGGTCGGAAGAACGCAGTTGTCTCAAATTGGGAATAGAATAAAGAATGCCAGAAGGAGCGCACATTATAAATGCGCTTTAAATTTAATCACCTGGCGACCTTATCCCGCACGAAAAATTGGCAAAAAACATCTGTAACAGAAGATACTTGTAGATTTTGCAAAAACCCTGAAAATGAAACTTTGAAACATCTTGTGCTACACTGTGTATTCTTTGCAAAGGAAAGGCAAAGATACATGGGAATGTATGTGAATATGTATGTGAATATAGTGGCTGATCATGAACTAGAATGGTTATGGATACAATGTATGTGGGGCTATAGGCAAGCTTTGATTATTGCTTTGTTTCACCTTTTGTCGATCATAGATTTGAATTTGAGAAAAAAAAAACCTTGAAGGATATGATTAGAGGACCTGAGTCACGAGGTGACAAGTGTAAAATGTGCGAACACAATGATTGGGGGGATCTCTGGTTTGTACCAGTCAACACGTGTACTTACTAGAAGGGCATGGGAAAGATTAGTATCATATGAATCCTGTGTAGGATCTCACAGAATTTTGCACACTTTTGACATTGCCAGATAGCGTATAAATACTTACGACTTTTGTGGTAGCACCTAAGATTTAAGCTCTAAGGAACAGGAATAAGCTCCCGCCAAATGAGGTGGTATGAGGAACTGACTTGTAGTGTAGTTTTGAATGTTTTATCATTATTTGTAATGTGCTTTTCTTTTCAGAATTGATTAAAAATTGATTGTTGTATGTGTAGTTGAATTGTTTTTTTTCTTCCTTTAAAATTAAACGTGATTTTAAGATTTGTGATTTTAAGTTTCTTTGTAAATTTTGTCATATTAATGTTGTAAAGATATTTCATCTAAAAAATAAAAAATAAAGAAGGTCCAGGACAGTTCTTCAGTTGAGGATGATTGAGATTTCGATCAAGTATTCTTTCCAATTTGATCGTACAAGTCAGCGCGATTTTGTTCCCAGGCGTGTCTGGAGAAAGGCCATTAGTTTCCTTGTTTTGGGCGTAAGGCCCAGATGCTGCCCACCTTCCCTGGTCTTCCTTGATATGTTGGTGGATTTGATTCTTCTGGGAAGGGACGGATCTGAGCGGCTGGTGCCTTGGAATGCTAGGCTGTACATTCAGGTTTGTTTGTCGCTGCTTCTCGTCCATTGTCAGAAATGCTGGTGAACTCTGGCCTGAATCCTGTATTCCTTCCTTGTTAGCACATGGTTCTCCTGGAGTCCCCGTCGGCTTTGCCTCCTTCTCCGGTATCAAACTACTCATGGAGGTGTCCAGTGAGTAGGTGGATAAGTCCAGCAAGGCCATTGAAGTTGGACTGAAGGGCTTGAGTGGTGGGGAGGTCGTGGGAAGGGGGTGCACAGCTTCTTTGGGCAGGCTAGCCCCGACGGAGGTTTTCAGTGTGTTTGGTGAGGAGCACCCATCTGGGTGACTGCGCTCGGCTTTTCGGTTCAGGGTTCGGACTGCTGGGCATGATTTGCTAGAGGTTTTGTCCCTTGTGCTGGCTACATGCTGTCTTGTTTGGGTGAAAATCGAGAAGGCCTCGCCTGAAGCCCCCGCCGCCTCTCCTGCTGCTGAAATAGATTAAAGATTTCTTTTGTTAGAGACACATGGGCCATTCCTCGCGGTTTCGACTGATGAAACCTTTGGCGCGGCATGTATGACTGGGCAATCGCCCGTCAAATCCACCGGAAGGGGGGGGGGGCAGTGATTAGCTCTATATTTTGGAGCAAGTTCAGTGACAAATCCCTCCAGGTAGATGAGTTTGGAGTCTATCATGGGCAGTTAAGTGGTGTGATCTTTGGCTGTATCATTCAATTGCTCATACAACTTGGTAAAGGGCACTAGGGCGATGGTGATTGTAGACATGATGGAGAACAGGTCCAGTTTCTCCTTATTCCCCATAAGGGTTTTTTGAAAGCCAAGCTCAGAATCAGCCCCGTTCCTAGGAGGCGTGTGTAGAATAAAGTCTGAGCAAGGGAGTACTTTGTTTGTGATGCTTCTCTGTTTGTGATGCTTCTCTGTTTGTGATGCTTCTCTGTTTGTGATGCTTCTCTGTTTGTGATGCTTCTCTGTTTGTGATGCTTCTCTGTTTGTGATGCTTCTCTGTTTGTGCTGCTTCTCTGTTTGTGCTGCTTCTTTGTTTGTGCTGCTTCTTCGATCAGACTCAGCTAGCTGGTGCGGTGATGCTACTTCCCCTTCTGGTAGGAGTAAAACTGAAGTGGACCCTGGTTCACGCAGAACTTGTGGAGGCTTGTGGATGTTCTGGGCAGCAGGACTGCATGTCAAAGGCTCCTGGGGCTAAGCCTCGTTTGGGCCCTCCTCCCCAGCACCACCAAGGGGGCATGAGGGGGGCAGGCTATGAAAGGTTTGTGCCGGGTATGACCAATTTGTAGATGGTTTCAGTGTGGATTTAGGTTTTGTTTTAGGATCCTACAAGTGATTTGGCAAGAGAGCCTTTGTATGTAAAGCAGTCCCTTTTGGGTGCGGCCTAATATCCTCTTTGTTTGGTTTAGCCCCTAGGTTTGTCCCAACTCGGTTGCTCCCAGCGATACATGCTTTGTCCACCAGCTCTAAACATGCCGACCCCATGCCAGGGCCATCGTCCGTTGCCCAGTCTGATTGAGGCGAGTTGTCCCTGAAGCAGGGTGGAGTGGACAACAGCGGGGCTGGCAAAACTTCCTTGGGTGCCATCCCTGGTCGTAGCGGCGGGCTTGCCGGCCAAGGATCACAGATGGGTGGCTGATTGTTATGAACCAGCGCCTCAATGAAAATGGAAGAGGCCAGGGGCAGGCTGACCTGGATCGCCTGATCGAATAAGTTCAGAGTTTTGATGATCCCGGGGACCTCTGGCATAAGTACTCTTGTTGGTTTCTCTGAAACATTAGGCAGGGGGATTTGTAACAGTAGATTGTAGATAACCCCCCATGGCGAGCTATGGGGCATGCACTTCATCTGGTGGGCCGGGGAGCCCACCCAGCAGTAGGCTGCCAGCTGTTTTTGAGGGAGACAAAGCGATGGCAGCAGATGGTGTTCCCTTGGCTCTGGGCCGTCGCGTGTCACTGCAGTTAATAATGGTACAGTCAAATGTGTTTTGGAAGAAGAAACAAAGCTGTGAAGGCCATATAATTGCTTTAGAGTTTGTGAGATTTAAGTTACTCACCGACTGTTCCATGATTGCAAGGTCCGGGTCATTGGAGAATAGAGGTGTGGATGAAATTCGGGCAGGGGGTAGCATCCCGGAGCCCACCGTTGTCAGCTGCTTGGAGCTCCTCATCCATGGGCCACCTGACACTCGACCACACTCCGCTACGCGCCGCTACTCAAGGTGGCTTTGAGTACGGGCACAGCTGGAGGGGGGAGTGTCCAGGTGGGGGGAACAGCAAAGGCAGACTCAACAGTCTAACGGTCGAATGCAGAAAAAAGAAAGACTCAGCGAGTCGATATGGGCAGCAATGAAGTCCTTTTTGCTGCGAGTTGTCAGGCACTAGTAAACAGAACGTAGCAACAGCTCCTCAGTAAAAGTGTTTCCGAGACACCCGACACTCGACCACACTGCGCCGTTTATAATTGGTATTCCACCCTTCAATGCTGCATCACATCAATCGCGCAAAATATATGTACTTTATCATGTCTTGCATCTTGATTTTTCGACATTATTACAATCGGTAATGCATCAATCGTGCAATATGAATGTTCCACGTTTCGGTATGTGCCATCACTGCAATGTTGCGCAATGCACTTCCCTCATAAAATATTTTCTTATTCGTGCAAACCTTTGGGTGGATCTGTTCACGAATATTTACTATGCTGTGACTTTAATTTCTAAAATTCTGTCATGCTGTGTTTTTTGAATGGACTGTTTACATATACCCCACATTTCCATACATTTTCATCTGATTTTGACCTCATGGATTTGCAGAATTTCCTGTGGTTTTGTTGGAAGGCCCGGGCTGCCTTTTTCAGATTTTGGTGTATTATTTGATTAAGGACTCTTATGTCCGAAATGCATTGGCACACTCGCTTAATAGCCTCAACTAATTGATTAAAGAATACGTTTCACTGCTTGAACTACAAGAGAACATTGTTTTATTCAGCTATATGGACACAACTAAATTACTTTTACTTAAATAACTAGGAATGTTCTCTAGCTTCGAGGCTGTTACGAACCGTTCTCAACGGTGGTCCTTTCTACGCCGATGGCGCTTCATGCCATCCATTCACACCGTCACCCCCAAGATGGCGTCGCGTAATAGAGTGGACGGTCTAGAACCCATTCCAGCCATTGAGGAAACTCCGCCTTGTGAGTCGATCACGGTACTTAAACCACCGGAATGGAAGACTCAGCGCGTTGCTACTGTTCTTAGTGGTCACGCTCCGTAAGTCTTCGCTTAGGAGAAATACTGGAATTTCACTTCCAAATTGGTTCCAACCTTCCACCTCCTCCCTTTATTGAAACCTGCTTGTCTTTTCATCTTTCCTCTTTCACAGGCTGACTATTATCAAGCGCTGTCACTTCATAACATTCAAAGACTCATTACTGGTGAAGTCGCCTTCTGAACCGCTCACTGCCCGTAGGTTCTCCATTCGATTCATATTTCTTCAATCAAGAAGCCCCGTGCTATACTTACCTTTCTTTACTTTCCCTTCATGTATATTGAATAGGAATCTCCAAACTACATCTCCCATCATTCATTCCGGGAATCACCTTTCACATCCACCTGCATACTCAGACGGGGTAGGTTGAGTCAAAACTCTTACATACTCATACAACCTGTCTTTTCTACATAAAATAGAGCACTGACCTTGTTTTCTTCCTCTTCCAAAGTTCCCGCCGGTTCCAAACCTCTCTACAAACCCTCCTCCGAGAGTCGGCTTAGCAATCGGCGAACTATTGGAGAAACTTCGGAAATAGCTGCACGACTAACATTTCCATCGCGAAGCGGCAGCAGAAGGCTTGAATCCCGATCCACTCAACGCTCTCAAGCGACACAGGGTTTTTTCCCTTCACTAAGGGTTTCCCTGCCACATCCTTCCTTTGCCGAGTTAGAGGCGGAGGGAAGGTGTAACAGGTGAACTCCTGATAGCCTCATTCCACTAATTGAAGACCAGGTAGGAAGTTTCCTTTTTGTTGTGTGGTGTTGGAGGGAGACTGGGAGAGTCAAGGTGTTTTCACAGTTTCATCTAACTCTAAATCATAACAGATAGCAACGCCCGAAAAGGGTGACTGGGTAGCGTTTTGGCTCTCTTAGAGTACTCTACCTCACCACAGAGCAATATGGAGCAACAGGTCCAACAGTTGATGTCGGCTGTACAAACCCTTTCAGGGGAGGTCCAACAGCTTAGACAGGAAAACCAAATATTACGACAACAGGTGGGTCGGTCTGCCCATAGCTCAGAGGTGCCTCCGGGTCCTCTTCCTTTCGGTAAATTCGATGGAAATCCACATGCAGTTAAGGAATACCTAGAGGCTTGCACAGTTCAGTTTGCCTTTAAGACGGCCTTTTTTCCCACGGATCGCGACAAGGTAGGCCATATGATCGCCCATATGACGGGCGCAGCACTAGCATGGGCGACCCCCCTTGTTACCAATAATAACCCGATTCTGGACTCGTATCCCGCCTTTTGCAACAGTGTCAAAAGCATGTTTAGCAGGCAAGAAATCACAATAGCCTCACAAGAGAGTCTGTTGGACCTTAAACAGGGAAGTCAGGACCTCTTGACATACATTACTAGGTTTAAGCAGATGTCCGCCGACACTTCCTGGGCGGACGACGCTCTCGTAACCATATTTCGACGAGGGTTATCTGAAGACCTAAAGGACGAAGTATCACGTATTCCCCGTCCCCACAACTTAACAGAATTTATTGCCTTAACGATGCAAATAGACTATCGCCTCCAGGAAAGACACCGAGAGCGACGCAAGGTTCGTTCACAAAAAGCCTTTTCTGAAGGAACAGTCCCTCTACCCAAGACTTCAGTGTCAGAAGAACCGATGCAATTAGGTTACACTAGAGGTCCTCTTTCTCCAGAAGAAAGGTACAGAAGAAAATCGTTAAATTTGTGCATGTATTGTGGGGCTAGTACACATACTGTAAAAGAGTGTCCTCTTACTCCCAAAAGAAAGTCGGGAAACGCCAGCGCCCGGCCGTGAGGGGAACCACGGTTCAGGGCTCTTTGACAGTTACTGGTTCCCTAATGACCATTCACTCGGATCCCGATCCTGTCCCCGACAGCGCCATGATTGTGTTAGAAGTGACCCTATCCTGGAACAACATACAGCTTCAAAGAGTGTCTGCTCTCATAGACAGCGGAGCTGCAGGGAATTTTATTGACGACATATGGGCAGCACGACATGGTATTCCGAGAGAAGCAAAACCCATAGCCATCCCAGTGGAAAGCGTGGATGGTAGCCCCTTAACCTCTGGACCCATTACTAATCATACTGGCCCGTTAAAGTTGGGCGTTTCTAATCACCAGGAATCTCTGGTATTAGACATTATCAAGACAGCCCATTACCCGTTAATCCTCGGATTGCCTTGGTTGAAGAAACACAATCCTTACATAAATTGGACTGCCGGTACTTTGTTCCTAGGCTCAGAACACTGTGTTCAACACTGTTTAGGATCAAACAACCCGTCCTTAAACCAATACATGTCCCACCAAGGGGTCCATCAGGTGAAGATTCTTCCCCCTGTTTACCAACAATATCAGGAAGTCTTTACACAGACAGAGTACTCCTCTCTTCCACCGCACCGCAGAGATGATTGCGCTATCGATTTAATCCCTGACAGTCCTCTCCCCTTTGGGAGAATGTATATACTTTCTGCCAAAGAAAAGGAAGTATTGAAGGAGTACCTCCACACACATGTACGGAATGGGTTGATTACCGAGTCTAATTCCCCGGCAGCAGCTTCTTTGTTTTTTATTCCAAAAAAAGGCTCTACCGAACTTCGCCCATGCATAGATTATCGGGGGTTGAACAAGATTACAGTCCCAGACCGGTACCCTATGCCCTTAATCCCTGACATATTGGAGGCGGTCAGGGGTGCACAGATTTACACTAAACTAGACCTCAGGGGAGCCTACCACTTAATACGCATAAAATCTGGGGATGAGTGGAAGACAGCCTTTCGCACCCCTTTTGGTCACTATCAGTACCAAGTCATGCCCTTTGGTCTTACCAACGCTCCCGCGGTGTTTCAAAGGTTCATGGACCACTTGTTCGCAGATATATTACTACATTATGTCATCGTATATCTGGACGATATCCTGGTCTTTTCTCCCGATGAAGCTACACACGTTCAACATGTCAAAAGGGTCCTTTCCCGTCTACAAGATAACCATCTATTTTGTAAATTAGAAAAGTGTGAATTCCATCAGTCTTCTGTCACTTACTTGGGGTATGTCCTTTCACCGCAAGGAATCTCTATGGACCCGACAAAGATCTCCGCCATTAGAGACTGGCCATCCCCCAAGTCCATCAAGGATATACAGAGGTTTTTGGGATTCGCCAACTTTTATAGACGGTTTATTCCACACTTCTCTTCTCTTTCTCAATCACTGACACATCTGCTCAAGAAAGGGGTCCCATTTGTTTGGACTCCCGAAACCCAGACCTCCTTTAACGCTTTGAAATCTATATTCATTAGAGCACCCATTCTAGCTGTTCCAGATCAAAACAGACCATTTATAGTGGAATCTGATGCTTCCCATTCGGCACTAGGAGCAGTACTATTACAACCGGATGCACAGAATCTGGAAAGACCCGTCGCCTATTTGTCAAAAACCCTCACTCAAGCAGAACTCAACTATACAGTCTTGGAGAAGGAGCTCCTGGCTATAAAAAGAGCTTTTGAGGAGTGGCGACATCTGCTTTTGGGAGCGAAACACTCGATCGAAGTAAGGACAGATCACCAAAATTTACGAACCTTACAGTATGCTCAAACATGCAATAGCCGCCAAGCTCGATGGGCTCATTTCTTCTCACCGTTCCGAATTACTTTCACCTTCATTCCCGGGAGAAGTAATTTGAAGGCAGATGCTCTATCTCGACGGGAGGGCAAGGATCATAAAAGCTTTAAACCAGAGCCCTTATTCCCCATGGCTAAGTTCATTCCAGTCATACATCTTTTTATGCAGAAGATCCATGATCAGACACAGAGGATGTTGACGGTCAATCCAGACGTTATCACTCAGCACGAGTTGTCTGTTGATAACGGTCTCCTGTTTAAAGGAGATAGACTATTCATCCCAAATGAAACCCTTCAATTGGAGGTACTACGACTATGCCACGATTCACGGATCGCTGGGCATAGAGGAATCTCCAATACCATAGAACTGATCCTCAGACATTTTTGGTGGGCCACGGTTAAGGAGGATGTACGGGAATACATAGCTTCTTGTGCGATTTGTCTACAGACTAAAATTCCTCGCAGACCTCCTGTGGGGAAATTAGTGCAAATGCCACTACCCAATAGACCCTGGCAAATCATATCCACAGACTTTATTGTGGACCTTCCCGAATCGGATCATTGTTCCACCATTATGGTCACTGTGGATTCACTAACTAAAATGGCACATTTCATCCCCCTTCCATCTGTACCTTCTGCCCTACGAATGGCCCAGGTCTTTTTGGATCGCATCTTCTCTTTACATGGTCTTCCCAAAACGATTATCTCTGATCGGGGTCCCCAGTTCACCTCCAAGTTCTGGAAACATTTGTGTAACACTTTGGGAATCTCACGTGCTCTGAGCTCGGGCTTCCACCCGCAAACTAACGGACAAACGGAACGCCTGAATCAGACGCTAGAGGGATACCTCAGATGCTATATTTCGGCGGCACAAGACAATTGGAAAGACCTGTTACCTCTTGCAGAATTTGCATATAATAATGCTGTGCATTCGGCCACTAAAGTCAGTCCTTTTTACTGTACTTATGGCTTTCACCCTTCCGTATTTCCATCAGTCTCCCCTTCTTCCTCAATCTTCCCGAGCTTGGGGAAGCTTTCGGACTCTGTTCGTCAAGGACACCAAAGGGCATTGGAAGCCTTAAAGGTTGCACAGGATAGAAGCAAGGCACAGACGGACAAACACAGATCCAAGGATCCTCCTCTGGCCATAGGGGATCGTGTATGGTTGGCCGGAAAGTTTTTGCCTCGAAGACTCATCCCTTCTAAACTGTCCCCTAAATACTTTGGACCCTTTAAAGTGTTGGAGCGGAAGGGACTAGCGGCATTTAAATTGGAGCTACCCAAGTCATGGAGCAGGATTCACCCTACTTTCCATGTCTCCCAACTGAAACCAGATGTTCGTAATCGTTTTCATCTTGTCCCTGCCGGTACACCCCCTCCGATACTTCGGAGTTCCGGTCCAGAATATGAGGTATCGGATATATGTGATGCACGTTTTCACAGGGGGTCTCTGCAATTTCTGGTCGATTGGAAGGGCTATTCACCGGCTGAGAGATCCTGGGAGCCCGCCTCTGCGGTGCATGCTCCGCGTTTGATTCGGGCCTTCTATCGCCGGCACCCGGGTAGGCCGGGTGCCGCCTCCTTTGGCAGGGGGCATACTGTTACGAACCGTTCTCAACGGTGGTCCTTTCTACGCCGATGGCGCTTCATGCCATCCATTCACACCGTCACCCCCAAGATGGCGTCGCGTAATAGAGTGGACGGTCTAGAACCCATTCCAGCCATTGAGGAAACTCCGCCTTGTGAGTCGATCACAGTACTTAAACCACCGGAATGGAAGACTCAGCGTGTTGCTACTGTTCTTAGTGGTCACGCTCCGTAAGTCTTCGCTTAGGAGAAATACTGGAATTTCACTTCCAAATTGGTTCCAACCTTCCACCTCCTCCCTTTATTGAAACCTGCTTGTCTTTTCATCTTTCCTCTTTCACAGGCTGACTATTATCAAGCGCTGTCACTTCATAACATTCAAAGACTCATTACTGGTGAAGTCGCCTTCTGAACCGCTCACTGCCCGTAGGTTCTCCATTCGATTCATATTTCTTCAATCAAGAAGCCCCGTGCTATACTTACCTTTCTTTACTTTCCCTTCATGTATATTGAATAGGAATCTCCAAACTACATCTCCCATCATTCATTCCGGGAATCACCTTTCACATCCACCTGCATACTCAGACGGGGTAGGTTGAGTCAAAACTCTTACATACTCATACAACCTGTCTTTTCTACATAAAATAGAGCACTGACCTTGTTTTCTTCCTCTTCCAAAGTTCCCGCCGGTTCCAAACCTCTCTACAAACCCTCCTCCGAGAGTCGGCTTAGCAATCGGCGAACTATTGGAGAAACTTCGGAAATAGCTGCACGACTAACATTTCCATCGCGAAGCGGCAGCAGAAGGCTTGAATCCCGATCCACTCAACGCTCTCAAGCGACACAGGGTTTTTTCCCTTCACTAAGGGTTTCCCTGCCACATCCTTCCTTTGCCGAGTTAGAGGCGGAGGGAAGGTGTAACAGGTGAACTCCTGATAGCCTCATTCCACTAATTGAAGACCAGGTAGGAAGTTTCCTTTTTGTTGTGTGGTGTTGGAGGGAGACTGGGAGAGTCAAGGTGTTTTCACAGTTTCATCTAACTCTAAATCATAACAGAGGCTAGATAAATTGAGTGCAGCCCTCACCGTCTGCCTTCTGGCCTAGGTCTCGTTGTTGCATGTTTTTCGACGTTTACCATGGAGAAAACTCCAAAGTAGGCTCTGGCCATTCTATAACCGCAGGTTTTAGTCAAAAGATCCCCACAACGTGTGTTATCATAGTCTCCCTCTGGAACACCAGAAAACATGGTGTAAAGCCAGCATGCTTTTCCGTCCCAAGAACATAAAGGATCGGCAATCTAAATGTTAGGCAGCTTACACCATGCAAGCAGAGGCTATGTCGGACTACCTCACTGGCGCGAAGGAGTCAGATTTAGAACAATACAGCATTGCGCCAGTAGTGATGCTGAAGACAGTATGCAGGAGCCTGAAGACTCCTGCTTGCTCGTCCCCGGCTCCGAAGGGCAGACGTCACGCACTGTTGTGGAGACATCCCCTGGTGACAGGAGCACATGCACTCAAATGCAAGCATGGGGGCAACACACCACAAACTCGCTAAAAACATTCCTTCCCCCAGCCACACTTTGGCGAAACTGCTGAAAGGTGGATCTGTGGTACCCAAGCCTACCATTTAAGCAAGCCGTTCTGTGTTGAAGACATCTGCACTTATACCTCTGCCCTTGATGCATGTCTCAAAGCCTAAACCAACATCGGCCATTGCTGGTACCATGGTCAAATCTTCCACTATCTCAAGTCAGATCCCCGCGCCGAAACAAACGGGCATCAACGTTGAAATAGACACCAACACAGATGCAGAAACAGCTGCTGTTTCTCAGGGGTCACAATATACGCGTTATCTCCCCATTGCCGCAGGCATTAGATGGGGAATCTTACCCTACCCATCCCGAAGAATGTGTTTCCACTTAATGACACCAGTTACAGGGTCATGGACCAGGGAGAGGTTTGAGACCACTATAGACAAAGTGGCATCATTTGTAGATTACTTTTTAGGGAAATACCCTATTAAACAAAAATACATTTCTTAGGGGGAGGAGGGAGCCACCAGCTAAAACCCCTAGGTTAGCTGCCTAATACCCATTGGAGGAATCTGTCATAAACACTGGATGAAAATAGGGGCAATGACATCTTTATTGTTGATGATCCTGGGATAGATGTAGATGACCCAGACTAATAGTTTATTCAGTCCCCACATGATCCTGATGAGCCGGTAGCTAACTCACCAATTTATGATCAGCTAACAACTTGCTGAAGAGAGCTACTGACACTTTAATTTTTTTAAACATTTTATTAATTTATAAACACAACCAAACAATAAAAACCAAACAAGCAGTGCATGTTTCAACAGTTTCATTATACTTTCTTAACTTCTAGCCACTACTTCCCTCATCCCACCCCCCCCCTTTATGAGTCTATTGCTTTAAACATTCTGTGTCTGCAACCTGTGGTACGGTATCCTCTTCTACAGGTTCCGCTGGGTCACCTATTGACCCAAACAGCTCGGCTATCAATGATTTCCAGGTCATCAGGGACGCAGTCTCCTCCCCCCGTGCTACTCGCTTCTTGCCATACCATGGTTTCCGCTTATGCCCATTTTTGCAAATCTCTCCACCACACCTCTACATTTAGCATGTGGCATGTCTTCCATCCCATGGCAATTCTCCTTTTTCTAAGCACATAAGCCAGATCCCTCGGTTTACTCACATGCTTGAGCTTCTGTGATCTTGGGAACCCCCCCCCCCCCCAGCAGACAGGCCCACACTGTATTCACTACAATCTTGACCCCCTTTTTTTCAAGTTTCCCTTTCACTTCCCTCCAGAAGCGTTCTATGACCGGGCATGACCAGAACATATGCACCATGCCCGCATTCTCCTCATCACACTTGGGGCATGCTTGCCATCCTGCATTCTCAAACCTTGATATCCTACAAGGCGTCATATAGGCCCTATGTGTTATGTATAGTTGACTGTTTCAGTCTCGCGTTTCTAGACACCTTCTTATGATACCCCTGTGCCCGTTCCCACATCCCGTCCTCCATCGGGGCTCCAACTTCCGTTTCCCAGTCTAGTCTCAACTGCGTGACCTCCTTCCCCACTTTAGACATCAGCATTTCATACAATCTGGAAATCTCATGGCCTCCTTCAGCTATGTCATATATCATATCTGTGGTGGCATCTGATTCCTCATCCAACACAGTTTCAGGCCATGTTCTCTTAATCCTCTGTACCATTCTATAATATGTAATGTACTGGCCCTCGTGCAACCCAGTTTCTTCCCGCAGCCCCTCAAATGTAATACTAGAGCCCTCCTGCCAAATGTCGCCCATTGTTGCCATGCCAGCCGGTTCCCAGTGGTTCCTGAGTATCATTCGTAGCTGCACATCTGCCCCCGTTAATGCAACCAATGGTATCTGCAGAGAGCATGGGGACAGGTTCTCCATCATCTGGCATGCCCTGCACCACATCTTCCACCCCAGTAGCATCATCTTAGGGCGCCCCATCATTTCCGCCCTGGGTACCCACATCATCTCTTTCAAATAAAATGGTGCACAATCGCGCCCGAACAGCCTAATTTCCGAGGTCTCCTCGTCAAAGAGCCATTTGGCAACATATTGTAACTGGCTTGCCACGTAGTACACCTCATAGTTGGGCTGTTTTATCCCTCCTTTGTCATGGAAGTTCTGTAGCTTCCATAACGTCACTCTATTTCGCGTGCCATGCCACAAAAAGTCCCTACACATGCTATTCAGTTTGGTGAAGAACTTCTTAGGAATCAGGTACGGTATATTCCCAAAGTAGTGTAGGAGCCTTGGCAGAACCACCATCTTTAGCATTGCTCCAGCCCCATCATTGCCAAGGGTAGCTTTGCCCAAAATTGCATGCACTTCTCCATTTCTTTTAACGGCTACTTCTGTGTTGCACCTATGCTCCTCTTCCACAGTGTGGTATATTTTTTATCCCCAGGTACCGAAATGTACTAACCGCCCATGGTACTTGCAATACAGGTAATCGCTCCGATGGAATACCGGACAACACAGCGTATCTCTCCAACACTTCTAGGATGTACTGGAGATTTTCTTCTGGGAATCACAAGTACAGTAGCATGACATCTGCGTATAGGGAGATCAGATGCTGCTCCCCTTTCACCTCCATGCCTATGGTGTCATATTGCTGCCTCAGATATATTGCTAGAGGTTCCAGGGCCAGTATGTCGAGCATTTGAGACCACGGACATCCCTGTCTGGTACCCCTGCTGAGCTGCCACCTTCCCGATATCACAGATCCTGTCTTAACTCTAGCCAGTGGTTCACTATATAATATTTTCGCCCACCTTACATATCCAGGCCCTAACCCGTAGCACTCCAGGGCCGCAAGCAGCCATGGCCATTTAACTGAATCAAAGGCCTTAATTGCATCCAAAGACACAATTGCCATTTCATCATCCTTTTCGCTGCCACACCCAATAATTCTTTGGAGTCGCCTATGGTTATTGGTAATATTTCTATTTGGGACATAGCCCGTTTGATCCAGGTGTATTAGTTTGCCAATAACCTTCTTCAGTCTTCAGACAGCGGTCAATATCTTGATTAAGCATCGACAAGGGTCTATAGGAGCCGCAGCTGTGCCCAGGTTTATTAGGTTTGGGGAGCGGTATTATGATGGCCTCTCTGTGACTCTGGTAAGCTTCCCGTCTCAAACGCTTCGTTTAACATCTCTAACAGTGGGGGGAGGACCTCTTCCATTTATACTTTGTAAAACTCACTTGGGAGTCCATCTGTCCCTGGGGTTTTACTAGTAGGCAGCTGCTTCACCACCTCCCCTAATTCTTCTAAGATAATCGGGGCATCTAGTTCCTCTCTCTCCTCCTCGCTTATCTTGGGCAACCCCATGTCCTCCAGCGTTTCTTCCATCATAGCGCGACCACTTTCACTGTCGTCTCCGTATAATACCTTATAATAATCCACAAACGCTTGATTAACTCCCTCCTGGGTGTCCACTACGCTACCGTCTTCTCTATAGTCCTGATTGTGACTCTGTGGGTCTCACTCTTACGCCAAAAGTCTCCCAGGTTTATCACCTCCCGCATGCTGTCGCTCTACGTATTTTTTTATAATTGAGGTTACCCAATCTATCCCAATATTCTGCACATTTTTGCTGTAGCCTGAGTGTCAATTCTAGCTTCTCTGCTGTATCATCTTCGCCCCTTAAAGCCTCTTCAAGTTTCTCCTCCGTCTCCTGTAGTTCAGCTAATAAAATCCCACCTTGTGTAGACCCTTAGATTTTGCTATGGCTACCCCCCTCATGACAACTTTAAAGGCCTACCATAGTGTTCCCGCCGAGTCCACACTCCCATTATTTGTTTCAAAATAATTTACAATCTCCTCCCTCAAGTCCTCCCTAAAAAAGGGGTCTCAACGCTTCCGCTCGTAGACGCCATGTCGGGATCCTCGCTCTCGGGGGGGGGGGGGGGGCAGTATTGCCATTCGAGAATCAGGGGCAAGTGGTTCGAAAGGACCCTGGCTTTGTACTCTATTCGTGTAATCCCCGCTATCATTTCAGGTGATGTGAAGACATAATCCAGCCTCGTGGATAACTGCTGTGGGGCAGAATAATGTGAGTATTGCCTTTCCTGGGGGTGCCTCACTCTCCATGCATCCTCCAAACCAAAGTCACTCAGCAATGTCTGTAACTCTTTGGCTGCAGGGGCCGGTCTATCCATCTTGCCATCCGATCTGTCTACCCTCGGGCTCAGTACGCAGTTGAAGTCCCCTCCCTAGATCATCGCGCTTCCTACACATGCGCTCAAATTAGTACACAATGTTCTAATGTACACCGCTGTGTTCTGGTTCGGGGCATACGTATTGACTATGCTTATCTCCCTATTCTCCACCAGTCCCCTCAGTATAACCATCCTCCCGTCTGTCTCAGCTACCACTTGCAATCGCTGAAAAGGGACATGTGGCGCCACCCAAATAAGCCCTCCCCTCGCATAAGTAGAGTACGATGAGCCCCCAGCACTCCTTTCCACTTCCCAACAATCGTGTCCATTCTCTCCCCTGTAAGGTGGGTTTCCTGCAGCAATGCAATATCTATTTTCTGCCTGCGCAGGAACAACATAACTTTGTTCCTCTTTAAATAACTGTTGAGCCCCCGTACGTTCCATGTAACTATTTTAAGGTCACCCATGGCCTATACAAGTTCCATTCCTCCTCCCACAGGTGCAATCTGACTCTAAATTCCAATCCAATCTGTATAGGCTTGTTTCCCATTTTAAACTGTCCTTAACCAAAAACACCCCAAACTTCCTGTTTACCCCCCCCCCCCCCCCGCCCCTTCCCCAACATCACTCCCCTCAACTGTTGCCCAGCTCCATCCCTGGATCTCAGGCTCCCCCGCATCTAGCTCTTTCCGGCTCTCGCCTGTACTCGAAGCTCCGCAGGGTGAGGCCGCCCTAGTGGCCAACCTAGTACTACTACAACTATAATTTGGGGGGTAGGGTGCTTTCGCCCTGCCGCTCCCATTTCACTTCGGGTTAACTACGCATTGCTACACAATTTGCGTATATGTACACGCTACTATATTCCAGTCCTTCAAGTTCGTTACAGTCAGCGGTATCCTATCACAATATCAGCCTCATTTAGCCACACCCATTAATCTTAATCTTCATCTACGCACCCCTGGGGTGCTCACTCTACGCCTTGACAGTATGCATACAGTATCCCAGTCACTTATCGTGTTCCTCTCGAGCCTCCTCTGTCTCTCGTTCCGGGCAGCCCTGCAGATCCAGCCACGTCGTTGCTTCTTCCGGAGTATCAAAAAAATACATTTTGCTCTTGTGCACCACCTTCAATTTCGCAGGGTACAGAAGCATATATTTGATCCCAGCCGCGCGTAGCCTCCTTTTGATTGCCACATAGCTGTACCGTTGCCTCTGGACCAACATTGTGTAGTCCGGATACGCCGTGATGGTGCTTGAAGCCCTTTGGATTGTTCCAACTTTTCGGAAGTACTCCAGTATCTTCTCTGTATCTTTATAGTTCAATATTTTCGCGATTATCGCCCGGGGAGCGGCCCCTGGTCTCGGCTTCCTCATAAGGGCTCTGTGTGCGCGCTCCACTGCAAATCCCTGCAAGAGTTTTTCAGCCCCTATTCCTTGTAAGAGTAGGTTCTCAACATAGTCTATCGGATCCTGTCCTTCCTCTCCCTCCGGCAAGCCTACTACGCGGATATTGTTCTTGCTCTCCCTTCCGCTTCCTCCACCCGAGACTCCAGGTTAGCTACCTGTTTAAGTACATGGATCTCCTTTGTGTTGTTGGTGCTGGTGTCCGTGTTGGTTTTCACCGCACTTTCCAGGCTGCTCGTTCGTTCCGCCAGCCCCCTGACATCTTGCCTCAGCAGGGTGACTTCTATGCCTTCTACGTCTATTTTAGCCTCCAGGGAAGTGCGCAGGTCTGACATCACTATCCCCCATGAATCTTTCAGCTCCGTGATGGCCGCTAATACTGACACTTTCAAAATGGATATGCATTAGTCGGAGGAGGACACTGACTTTGTGGAAAACATTTTGAATGAGAGGAAGCCTCTGGGCCAATAGATGCCATTATTAGTCAAAAAGCGCCTTTTCCCATCTCCACGTACTCCTGTTCTTACCAAGACATTAAATCTGCAGATAGAGAAGTGCTTTAAACCAGCTCCAACTGATGCCCCTTCTACATCAGAGGTCATCTTAAACCAGGCTCTGGTAGCCATGACTAATTGTAAGCGGGCAGGCTCTCCCTTAGCCACCTCAGAGGCCCTCCCGATAAGGCGAGCAAAAGGATTGATGCTCTAGGGAAGAAGGTGGCAATGTCTGCTGCTTTCCATATGAGAATTTCAAATGACATCAATCATATGGCAAGCTATTACGGGGCTAATTGGGACTAGGTAGAAGAACAAGTAGATGGAGTTACCTGAACCCTTCCGGTCACAAATTCTGAAAACTTTAACAGAGGACAAACAATCTGCCAATGCTATCAAGAATTCCCTTGAAGCGGCAGACACTTCTCCAGCATGGGGTCTGGCATGGATTCACATGCTCATGAATATTTCCCGTCGTCGGGCTGGGAATCCTCGGTAAAGAAAAAAAAACAGTATCAGTTTCGTTTCTGATCTGTCTTTCTTAGTAGTAACCAATCACTGGTCTCTGGGTCATCCTGCCCCCAGCCAATGACTGCCCTCTCCCTAAGCACCTCCCCTGGCAGCCATCCTCAGATTTTTACCGCACGTTCAAGTGTTGGGAGGCCTCGTGCTATAGCTCTCGAGCTTTTACTGCGTTTTGCGCTTTTTCAAAGAGATTTATCTCATTTTTCGGTTTAATCGAGCCTCAAGCGCCACCGTTTCTACTTCCGATCAACGGGGACCCGTTTCGATTTATCTACACCCCTCAAGGGTGAAGTTTTCATCGAGTTGTGCTTCCTGGAGGATTTCAGAGGTTTCTGAGGCCTACCTCGTGGACGAGAAGAACATGGCTAGGAGAAGGGAAGCTCGACTCCCGGCAAACTGTTCAGGATCTGCCCTGGATGCAACCTACAAAATGTGTTCAAATAGGACGAGCATTCGAAATGCCTTTACTGCCTCCACGAGGACAAGACGCACGTGGAGAAGGACTGTGCGTTTTGCATGAACATGTCGGATCGGACTATGAGGGATCGCCGGACCCGCCTCACCAACTGGCTCGAAGGCAAGAGCCCAGCAGGTGAGAAGAAGTCCGAGCGGTCTTCTAAGTCCTGTGAGGGCGCCCCGGCGACGGGGGCCCAACAGAAGGCAAAGCACTGCGAGTCCGCGGGCACCAGAAGCGCCGAATTGTCGGTCTCCTCGGCTGCCAGGCAGGGCGTACCTTCACCGACACCATCAATCGCGAGCCAACGCTCTGGCTCGGGGAAGAGAAAATCCGAGGACCCGGCTAATCTTCTGGAGAGGCCCCGGTCCGAGAGGGAGCGAGGCGGTGACCCTCCCCCTAAGGTGAAGGCCTCAAGCGGGCCCAGGGCGGCAAAGGCCTTGATCCACCCGGCTAAGGCCTCTATCGAGGGAGTCGCGGTGGCCCTGGCGAAGCCTGTCGAGGCTATCCCAGTGGAGGCGACCTCAGGGCCCAGAGTTTTGCTGCCTCCGCGGAGGGAATCCTCTTTTAAGCCCATCGTGAAGACCCTGGTGGAAAAAGAGGAGGAGGGGGCAGTGACCGTTACGGACACAACCTTCGAGGAGGAACTGGCCGAGAATTTGGAAGAGGCCCAGCCCCACGGGGAGGGATCCTGAGGAGGGGGACGATGAGAGCGAGGGTGGCAATGACAACAAGGTTCCCGTGGAGGAACAACCGTCGCTCCCGGCACGCCTGTCGCAACCCGAGCCTCAGGACAACTTGGCGGCCATTTTGACGGCAATCCAAGCCTTATGCACAGAGATAAGGACGAGACTGCCCCAACCCCCGGCGGATGACCCAGCTGTATCGGGTCCGTCAGGAAGCCCTCCGAACAAGAGGAGAATTCATCCAGTGCCACTTCAGCCCTCTCGGCCTTCTCAGCCTTTGTCGCCTTACCCGATCCCGAGGGCCGACACAGGAACGGACACGTCCACGACTGGGACGGATGACGACGGCGGTGACGGGACTGGCCTCCCATCCCCGATTCCTCGGACGTCCCCTCCCGACGAGATTGGCTCCTTCCACGCCATGATTGCCAGGGCATCCGAGCTTTTTCAGCTCTGCCCTGAGGAGAAGGAAGGTTTCCTCTACCAACGGCACAAGGCCAAGAGGAAGACGGTCCTCGCGGTGCCGTTGCTGGATGACATCTGGGACAAGGGACTTGCCCTCCTCAAGAACCCGTCCACGACACCTGCCAAGAGGGACCGGTACGAGAAGAAGTACCGGGTCCCCGACGCCGCCCCGTTGTGCCTTAGGGCGCAGCCGACCCCAGATTCGGTCGTCTCAGCAGCGGCCAAGAAGAAAGCAGGGGCGGGGGGACCCATCGGCTTCATCCTCAACTTCCCCACCGGACGGAGAGGGAAAGAAGCTGGACACTGTGAGACGAGGAGTCATCTCGTCGGCGGCGACGACGATTAAAGCGGCCAACGCCCTAGTGGCTGTGGCCCGCTACAACAGGGAATTGTGGCGCAATATCGCCACCCCCTGTTGGACTTCCTCCCGGACTACAAGAGGGCAGAGGCCCTAGCTATCCTACAAGATGGTCAGGTGGCATCGGACCACGCCATAACTGTGGCCACGGACATTGCCGACACCGGTTTCCGCCAGTTGGGCAACGGCGTTTGCCTTTGACAGCGGGGGTGGCTCAAGGCGACGGATTTCCGCCAGGACGTGCAAGCCAAGGTTTTGGACCTGCCCTTCGACGGGAACAATCTGTTTGGAAAAACTGTGGATGAGTCGCTGCAGGCCATCAAGAACGACACGGAGACGGCTCGGGCTTTGGGAGTTCTGCAGCAACGACGGCCGCCCTTTCGGAACTCCGAAGGCAAGTAAGTTGCCTCCAAAGGATTCGGCAGCAGCTCCTCGACCTACCGTCAGGCGGCCTGCTCCTCGTCGCAAGAAGCCTACAGGGGACGAGGCTAGTCGGGTGGATCTCGCCATCGTCGCCTGGGTGGCAAAGGCGGCAAGGCTGCTTCCAAGCAAGAATGAAACGGCCTTCACGTCAGGCTCCCACCGAAGCACCCCGGTGGGAGGCCGGCTGACAAAGTTCATCAGCGTGTGGGAGTCCATCTCCACTGACCTTTGGGTGCTGGATGCCCTGGCCCACGGGCACACTCTGGAATTTCTAAAGTGCCCCCGAATTCCTCCCGTGGCCAGGAAGGAAAACCACGTCCCTCAACTGCTATTAGAGGTAAGGGCGATGCTCAAGAAAGCCATCAAGCTCGTCCCAAAGAGGCTCCGGGGCTCTGGAGTATACTCAAGATACTTCCTCGTCAGAAAGAAGACAGGAGGTTGGCTTCCCATCCTGGATTTGCGTCGGCTAAACAAATACATCAAGGCGCAGAAGTTCCAGATGGTCACCCTCCAGCACGTACTGGGCCAGCTGGAGGAAGGTGACTTCCTATCGTCATTGGATCTGGAGGATGCATACTTTCACATCCCCATCCTAAAAGGACACCGAATGTTTCTCAGGTTCGTAGTCCAAGGGCGGCACTACCAGTTTAAGGCCCTCCCATTCGGATTGAAGTCGGCGCCCAGGGTGTTCACCAAGTGCCTAGCACCAGTGGCGCCGCGGATGCGCCTGCAGGGGGATCCACGTCTACCCCTACCTGGACGACTGGCTCATCCGAGCAAGGACAAGGGAACTCACTGTCAAACACACAGCAAAGACCGTCCGGCTGCTCACGGACCTGGGATTCTCCATCAACTTCCCCAAATCCCACCTGGTTCCGTTGCAGGTCGCGCTATTTCTGGGAACCAAGCTTGATACAGTAGCGCGGTTGGCCTCGCCGTTGGAGGAAAGAACGCAGGCCATCCTGGGCAAGGTACAGCGTCTGCTGGACACGGACGTGGCCAGAGTGCGGTCCATCAAGTCCCTTCTCGGGATGATGTCCTCTTGCATCTATCTGGTGCGCCTGTGCAGGCTTCGGATGCGTCCTCTGCAGGAGTTCCTCGACGCCCGTTGGACGCAAGCGACGGACAGCTTCGAGGACAAGATCTCGCTCAACCAAGTATTCCGCCAAGCAATTCGATGGTAGGGCACCCGCAGGCATCTCGCCGCGGCCACAGACTTTCAGACCCCAGCATACCAGGTGACGGTGACGACGGATGCCTCCCTGGAGGGGTGGGGAGCACACACCGGAGATCTTCACGCGAGAGGCCTATGGCTCCCGGAGGAGAGGCCACTCCACATCAACATACTGGAGCTCCGAGCAGTGTTCTGGGCCCTCAAGTCATTCCTCCCGTCCCTCAAGGGCAAGGTGGTGAGGATCTTCACCGACAACACCACAATGTTCTACATCCAAAAGCAGGGAGGAACCAGATCCCCAGCCCTGTCCAAGGAAGCCCAGGATCTGTGGCACTGGGCCGTTGCCCAGGGGATGTTTCTGGTGCCTTTTCATCTAGCAGGGATAAAAAACACCATCGCCAACTCACTCAGCAGGGAGCTGCGCTCGTGCCACGAGTGGGAATTACGCCAGGATCAAGTGGATCAATTCTTCCAGCGATGGGGCAAACCCCAAATCGACCTGTTCGCGACGGCGACGAACTCCAAGTGCCAGAGGGTCGCCAGCAGGTTCCCCCAGTCGAGGAGAATGGGCGATGCTTTCTCGTTCCCCTGGTCGGCCTGTTCCTGTATGCGTTCCCGCCGTTGCCGTTGCCGCTCAGGCTCATCAACCAACTAAAGAGGTCCCGGTGCAGGATGATCCTCGTCGCACCGAGGTGACCGAGACAGATATGGTTCCCGGACTTTCTGGACTTGTCAGCGTCCCCACCAGTCAAACTGTCGACGGACGCAGATCTTCTCTCCAGAGAAGGAGGCGGCATTCTTCATCATGACCCGGGGTCGCTGAACTTGCAGGCCTGGCTCCTGCAGCACTAGAGTTTGGAAGGTACGATATCCTGGCTGACTGCAGAGAGGTTCTTGCAAAGGCCAGGGCGTCCTCAACTTTCAAGTGCTACGGACACAAGTGGAAGAGGTTCTCTGTCTGGTGCCGTGAACAGAAGATCAACCCACTACGGATTACAGCCCCTCAAGTGCTACCATACTTACTGTTGCTGGCCAAAGCTGGGCTAGCTCACGCTTCCATCAAGATACACCTGGCGGCGATTTCCCGATACACCAGAACTGCAGGACGGTCGTCCCTGTGGTCTCATCGCCTAGTGAAGGAGTTTATGAAAGGACTGTTCCGATCGTTCCCACCGGTGAAGGCTCCAGCCCCGGCGTGGGAACTCAACGTGGTGCTGACCAGGCTCATGGGCCTGCCATTTGAGCCCTTGCATTCGGCTCCGTTGAAGTTCCTGTCGTGGAAGACAGCGTTCCTTGGGAGAGATTCAGGCCCTTTCCTGCAAGCCTCCATACTTGACTTCCATCTCAACGAGCCCTTGGTGTTACCAGTCTTTTTCCCGTCACCTTCGTGGCCGGCCGAGAGGACTTTGCACTCGCTGGATGTGGCTAAAGCGCTGAAGTTCTACGTGGACCGAACAAAGAGTTTTCGGAAGACATCACAGCTGTTTGTGAACTTTGGACCTTTGAACCAAGGGAAGGCTCTCGAAGGCTTCCATTTCCAGATTGCTTTCTGGCTGCATCATGCACTGTCACTGGTTGGCTAACCGGCAGTTGCCCGGCCGTCCGAGAGCTCATTCAACCAGAGCGATCGCTGCTACCACGGCGTTCCTGTCTGGTGTGCCCCTGCTCGACATCTGCAGGGCTGCTACGTGGAGGTCGACGCACACCTTCACGAGATTCTACTGCGTCGACCGGGATTCCAGGGAGGAGTCCAGAGTCGGCCAGGCAGTGCTGCGCAACCTGTTCACTTAAGGTGAGCCGGGTGAGGAGGTAAGAGATGCTTAATGTTGATTTGTTGTATTGCTTAATGTTGAGCCTTGCCACCTCCCGTGGTTGTACATGTGCTTACGGCTATGTATTCTTATATTCATGAGCATGTGAATCCATGTCAGACCCCATGCTGGAGAAGGAACAAGTTACTTACCTGTAACTGTTCTCCAGCATGGATTCACATGTGAACCCTCCCTCCTACCCCTCTGTGGCTCTTCACTTGGTCCTACTGCCACTTTACATTCTACCAAATCTGAAGATGGCTGCCAGAGGAGGGGCTTAGGTAAAGGGCAGTCATTGGCTGGGGGCAGTATGACCCAGAGACCAGTGATTGGTTACTAGTAGAAAGACAGTTCAGAAACTAAACTGATTTTTTTCTTTACCAAGGATTCCCAGCCTGACGACGGGGAATATTCATGAGCATGTGAATCCATGCCAGACCCATGCTGGAGAACAACAGTTACAGGTAAGTAACTTGTTCCTTCTTCCTTATTCCAAAGAAAGACAAAACATCCTGTATTGGACCTCAGACCTGCAAAAATGTATGTCAAGCCTCAAAAGTTCAAGATGGCAACCTTACAAGATGTCATCCCTCTTCTAACGAGGGGAGACTACATGGCAACCCTGGACATGAAAGATATGCATACTTTAATATTTCAATGTTGCCAGCTTACTGGAAATACCTGTGGTTCAAATTAGGGTCCGTTTACTACCCTTCGTCATTGCTTCAGCCCTTTGGGTGTTCACAAATGTACTGGCAGCCCACTTGCGCAGGCAATCAATCCCAGTGTACCCTGATCTAGACTAATGGCTCATAATAGGAGACACATACAAATGTGCCAGCAGCACACTCCAGACACAATCAACATTCTGTTCGTTACGATTCTCCATCAACGAGAAGTCAGTCTAGTTCCCAGTCGGGTCAAACAATTCTTGGGTGCAGTGATTCGGAAGGATGCCGCTCCAGTCTTCCCCACCAACGAGAGGGTCCAAAACATGCTACTTCAGGTCCCTTGTTACACAGCCGATTGCCAGATAACTGTCTGGAGGTTTATGCATGTTCTTGCCACACTCAAGATTGCGCATGTGTCCAATACGTGAGTGGCAAGCGTAACAATGGTCTCGAGCAAATGGACAATGTGATGAGCTTGTGGTGGTTTTGCAGACTGTGGTGGAAGCACTTCAGTGGTGGACAGAGGAGAATGTTGAAAGGCAAACACTTTTTCACCCCTGCAATAGAAGCCACTTTAAGAACAGATGCATCACTTTCAGGGTGGGGAGCCCATTATCTCCACCAGATAGCGCGTGGCATGTGGGCACAGACACTGTTGACCATATCACCATCCTAGAGTTGCTGGTGGTGTCAGGCAAGACAATACTACTCCTCACAAACTGCATGACCGCCATGTTTTAGATCAACAAACGAGGCGGGACACAGTCTGTCCAGACTACCACAGAAGATCTGGAGATGGTGTCTCCAGAGAAACATTTACCTCCTGTCACAGCATGTTCCAGCGGAACACAACTGTCTGCCAAACCTAGATCTGTTTACAGCACAAGACCACAAAATGCCACACTAGTCCACAAAATGAATTAGGAACATCTATCATCCTAATAGCTCCAATGTTGGCGTGACAAGCCTGGTTCTCGCACCTAATCAAGATGTCAGTTTGCCCACCAATAAATCTACTGAGCCCTTAGAACATGTTAAAAAAGCATTGGGGAGCAACCCTCCATGCCCACCCTCAGCTTATCAGCTTGGCTCCGGAGGTCATAGAGTTTGTACAACTTAATTTACCTGAACGCTGCATGGACATCTTAAGGGAAGCACGTAAGCCAAAGACTAGACACGGTTACTTCAATAAATGTGATATTTGTGCTATTGTGTAAAAAGTCCATCAATCCCATTGACTAGTCACCCTCTAACAAATTGTGGCAGGTAGTGCACTATGTTAGACTCTGCTTTACTTTCAATTTGGTTAAGGTCCATCTAGCTGCGTTTTCAGCTTACACTACTTCACAAAACAGTGTCTTGATGGAACGTTCCAGTGGTTAATGCCTTCATGGAGGGGGTGAAAAGTAGGTATTTCCCTCCATGTTCCAACCATCCCCCGGCTGGTATCTAAATGTCTTCACCAACGTTATGGGTCCACTATTCAAACACATGCATAAATCGAGCCTTAAAACAGCTTACCTAGAAGACTGTCTTTCTTATAGCCATCACCTCTATAAGAAGTGAGATACAAGCATCACCAGTCTCAAACCCATTTGTTATTATACAGAAGGACAAAGTAGCCTTAAGAACACATCCATGATTTTCACCTAAATTCAATCAATTTCACATTCTTTCAAAACCTACAGAACTCTCGAGAAAGGGCCATTCATAACCCTCGATGTCATTAGAGCAGTAATGTACTACCTAGACAAAACGATTACATTTTGAAATATTTATATAACATTAAACCTGGCAGAACAAACTGCATCTAGGTGCAGGTGACATCATAAATAATCTGACTACGTACTTTAGCATTGGGATGACGTTTTAGTCGGATAAAGGAAAAAGAGAACTAAGAACTTTAGACCGAAGACTTAATTGAACAGGAATATTTTGAGCGATTTACGAAATTGACTTAAATCTGTCAGGTTGCCTAACTCGCATGGGAGGGAGTTCAAGAGTCTGGGACCATAGACCCTGAACCGCTGATCGCCTCTAAACGCACATCGAGACGATGGAACGACGAGTCTTAGGTTATCAGAAGATCTCAATGAGCAGCTTGGTTGGTATCATCTAAACTTCTCTGCCAGGTATGAAGGTGCCAGATAATGCAAACATCTAAAAACTAGACAGAATTTTAAAATCAATTCTCTCCTTCACTGGGGCCAATGTAAAGATCTACAAATTGACGAGGCAACAGTCGATTTCGGGACTTTAAACATTTACTGCACTGCAGCATTTTGTTCCCTCTGGGGTCTCGACAACTGTTTCAGTGGGCATCCTGCCACCATACTGTTTTCATAATTCAGACGAGGGTGAACTACGGCTCCCACTACCATAGCATGATCAGTTGGGGGTACGAAAGGGAGAGCGCAGCGTAACAGTTGAAAAGAGTGAAAAAACGAATTGAACCTTGGCTCCCAGCTGGTTTTCACTGAGGTTCGCCTGCCAAATGCATCACAGGTTTTTGAGTTTGGTGTCAAAGGTTAAGCTTGAACCATAAGCGAGAGGGAGGGGGAAACATTTAGACGGATCTGTGATTAGATATATGGGTCTAACAGTGCCGTCTCGGTTTTGTTGGCGTTGAGCTGTAGGCAGTTTAGGACATCCAGATACTAATTTTATCTAAGCACTGGTCCAATCTCTGAGATAATTGCTCAAAAATTCGGACTTTTAAGAAAATCTGTATATTCAGCTTATGAATGAAAATTGAAGTCAAATTTCCTAAAAATATCCATAAGGGTTATCATGTACAGATTAAACAAAAGGGGTGACCGTGAAGACCCCTGAGGGACACCTCATTTCATAGGCAGAGTATCTGAAAGATACCCTCCGTATTTGGTTTGTTGACAACGATTGGAAAAGAGAGTTGAACCACAAAAGGTAAGTCTCTGAAACTCACCCTATTTCCCTAAAACAGAATAGTAGGATCCCATGGTCCACCGAATCAAAGACCGCTGACAAGTCCAACATTACCTGAATGGAAAGTTGGCCTTTGTCTGACCAGTTCAATAAGTCGACCCATACTGTAACCAATGCTGTCTCCATTCCATGTTTCTGGCAAAACCCAATTGGAAGGTGTCCAAAAGCACAAATTTCTCCATATGTTCCTGTAGTTGACTTGTCACTATTTTCTCCAGGATATTTCCTGGCCAGGAGAGATCTGCTAATGGACAATAGTTTAGAAGATCATTAGAATACAGGTTGGATTTTATTTCAGAAAAGGAGATAGTGGAGAGTTTCGGCTCAGTTGAAACAGTTCCATGCAACAGTGAGACGTTGACAAAGACCGACATGAAATGCACCAGATCATCCACATGAAATTGGGGTGCACTTGCGGGAAGGACGAAATGTAGACCATTTGTAGTTTTCAGCTTTTCTAGTAAAGCGAGAATGGTATAATAAGAAACCACCCTCGAGGGGAATTTTGAAGGTACTGACCGGGGCAACAAAGGAGCCCTGGTTGTAGCAATGATTGGAGACGTTGAAACATGGGACACATTCTGATCAATTTTGTCATTAAGGAAGACTTATCAATTCTTTGTCCTTGGCTGCAGGTCGAGAAGGTGACCGTGTTTCCAAAGCAGCCATTTTAAAAAAGTGGATTGTAAACTGCATTCAACAATGCTACACAATATACAGTGACACTACAGTTCACACCCAGAGCATACTCCACTCTGGGTACAGGTGCAACTTTAGCCTTCATTGCAAATGTGCCTCTAGAGGCTATCTGTAAAGCAGCAACATGGAGCTCAGTTCACATGTCCATTCAGCATTACTGTGTGGATACTCAAACCAGAAGCGATTCTCAGGTGGGGCAGGCAGTGTTGAAACATCTTTGCCTCTGTTCCTTCGAACAACCCGCCTCCTTCTCCTGGTACTCCTCGCTAGTCTGTGCAAAGCATGTGATTCTAAGCAAATCCAAAAGCCTCAGAAGACAAATTACATACCTGTAATCCTCTTTCTGATGCTTGTATCTGCTTAAATTCACATGCGCCCACCCTTCATCCCCTTGTTGGGAGTAGAAGGTACATAGACAATTTGTACGTGCTTCACTTTCTGTACTCCAACATACACTTCATGCATCTTAATGTCATAAAACAATCTGAGGACCTTGACGCATGAAGGACCCTGGGTACAGTGCACATCATAGTAGGAGATGGTGTAACAGGCACGTCCTGTCGGTCATTTTTCAAATTTCAAAAACAAGTCACACAGTACACCAATCACTAGATGTCAGCCTATGCAAAGCATGTGAATCTAAGCATATAGAAGCATCAGACTGTTACGGGTATGGCATATTTGTCATAAGTTTTCAAGTGACTTCCTCTCTGGAGTACTAAACAAAGGAGAATATGATTTATGGAGCAATCAATGAAGGCTTTAGTCTGACATACAATAGTGTTTATAGAGAAATGGGGGTAATTGAGGAACACAGTCTGCCTCTATTTAAATGAACATGCTCCTGATCTAGTCCGCAAGTTTCCACAGGAAAAACACTTGCACCCGGTGTTTTGCAAATATGGTAAATATATTTACATTTTTGTGAAAAATGCAACACCCTTAATCACATAAATGATCTATAAATGGTAAGAAAAGACCTTTAATAGAATTTGAATATTAATTCCAAACTTAAAAGTTGTGATTTTACACTATTACTCCATAATGTATACGCGTTCCTCTGCTCTGAATACATGATTATATCCATATATACGTAATTTTCACTCTAGATGGACCAACACAAGTTTCACTCCTAGACGCTTCAGGTCCACAAAGGGAATAATCCACATTTGTCAGTTAATTGACAGGCATTTCTAAAATACCATGTAAACATAGTTCCTAACCAGTATCATTCCGAGAACAAAGAAAGGAACGGGGGTGCATGTATGGTGGTCCTTCATTATTGTAGACTTTGCTAGAATACATACACTGAAATTGGACGCGTTGATCTACCAAACCGGATTAGTTGGACCTGAAGGGTGAATGTCAACTGTTGCCACTAATCTTCCTTTTATTCTCGAAGTGCGTCAACCTAAGTGATGGCACCATTGCTTTGTGGCATATGTATGTGGGATGTTTAAGCAAGAATACCTTTTAACCTCAGATGTAGTTGTAGTACAGATCCTTTTGCAGCAGTATGTGTAGTGGGATAGGACATTTCAGGGTTTGAAACTGGGGGTGGGGTAATCTGGCTAGTGGTTGTGTCTCGGGCATGCTGTAGATCTTGTTATGCTCTTCCTATGGAAACAGCAACTTAACCATAACTACACAGACACTACTGTGGCCGTGTAATTTAAACACCAGTCTTGCCAAATCAACCACTTTCAACTTGGTGTCCTTACTTTGCACCGTGGATGGGCTTGGGCAGGCATAGGTGGACAGGCAGAGGCCCATGGCATGAAAGCCAAGGGAAGGTATTTCTTATCAACTGAGCTGTGAAAATGTTTCTGCTGAAGTTTAGGGCAATGCTCCCTAGTTTTGGATACCTTTAGTTGTGGACATGCCAGTTTAGTTCCCATGGCTCCTGGCCCTACCTGTTAGTCGTTCTGCTTTAATAGAAAGATCTCCTGTTGCAGGAGGAAGACCTCATTTGGAGATAAAGAACTAGAGCATATAAAAGTATGAGCTGAACTGTAACCCCTCCTGGAAACGGTCAAGAAAATGTTTAAGCAGTGTCTGACCCGCCTTCCCTTGATCGCAAAGGGGGCGTGGAGCCACTTTATTTTATAGAAATGATTCTTAACGCAAATGTTGGAACCAAAATGTGTGCATGGGTTGACTTCAGAAATATTTAGGTTGAGATGGGCAAACTAACTAATTACTGGGCAAAAATGTTGTCAATCACATGGCTGCTATTGTGATTGGTCGTTCCAGGGTTTAGAAAAGTGCTACTAAGCAGCTACTTTCCGGTATTTGAGAAGATTTTTAGCAATGGACCAGACGTGGTGGTGTAAAACTGCACGCTATTTTCTAAGGGCCATCCATTTAATCAGGAAGGATATCTTCAAAGGCCATTTTGGGAAAAAAAGCTTTCCTTTTAAGAAAATGTTGGCAGGGGGAAAATGTTCTTACTCTTGAAGTAGTGGAGACATGAATAGACTCATTCGAATACCTCCAGGAACCGGGCATATTTTTATTGCACAAGTCTTTATCCTGGTGTCATTAAGATGCCCTGCCTGTGCCCTTTTCCCGAGCACACAAGGAGGAGAGCAGTGCTTCTTATTTTGAGTGCGCTCAGAGCATCGCTTTGAAAGTGCGCGGAAGCTCTGTGGGAGCAGCACAGCACTAGTGCTGAGAGCGCGTTTGACTCTTGTTTTGGAGGCGGTGGCAGCAGTTGTCGTCGGTTCTGAGAGTCATGGTTTTGGAGGAGGGAATGAAGATGCAGAGTACAGCGAGTGCGCAGGGTTGGTACAGTACCGCCGGCATGTCATGTGCGCCTGGAGCAGCGTTATGCTGCTGTTACAGTACACGCCCGCGGACTTGCAAATCGTGACTGCTGGCAAAGGTAGGCATCTGTTTTTTATGGGTCAACCTCGCGGGGGGGGGGGTGTAGTATAAACAAGGGTTCATGTGATATCAATCAGCTGGTTGTGGTCCTGTCATCACCGAGGTGTCAACCTCAAGAACATATGAACATATAAAGGACTGTCAAAATGAGTCGATGAGAAATGGATGGAGAGGTGCAGCAAATGCATGATATTTCAGCTACCATAAGATGCGTGTTGGAAACTGAAATGTGTCACAATATTTCATGAGTGGGGAAAAGTTTGTGTATTAAACGCGGTGACACGTCTATCGCATGAAAATGGGCAAACCCCCTTTGCATATTTTCACTGACGCCTAAAATTGTCGGAAGTAATAGACTGCAATGTGTAATCAAGGCGTGTATGAAGATGCCCTTGGCGAAGAGCATTGGTCATTCGTACCTAAGCTTGAACACTATGCTCTGGCTAATATTTTCTAACGTTGCATCACATCACGCAGAGACTTCATTATTGTCATCTAGAAGAAACAAGTGACGCGGCCATTGTGCCTTGGTGCCATCTCATCGATGGATACTCAGTTTAAACGTAGGCACCCGAAAACTGGTCCTCACGATACTCAGTGCTTTGGAAGGATGCCAAGTTTTTTTGCGATGGAAATCGAAAACAGGCATTTGCAAATCCAATCGATTTAGCTTTTCTCTAGGCCATGGGGTTGACGTTTCCAGACACTCCTCATTGTACTAACCTGATCACGAGATGACAGGTGGCTTAAGTACTAGGACCATATAGCAGTGCATGGCAAATGCCTATCGAATGCAAAGCCAAAACAGTGGGCTTTGCCAATGCTAGTTTTTGTTTAACTAGAATTATGTGCAAAGGGCTTACATTGCTTAACTATAAATCAAGTGGTTGAACGAAAACTTTAAGAAATTTCTATTGCACCTATCTGCACACTTAGATTATACGACTACTAAACACCAGACTACCACAGGATAACCTGCCAGCAAACACCGTTATGACATCTCTCATGCCCGACACATCTATTGGCTACTTAGCCATACTCTCTAAACTTTCTGCCTTAGCCTTTACGGCATCCCCTCACCACAATCTGCCTACAGGAAGGGAACCAACCAGAAAGATGTACACACAGTCGCCACCTAAAACAGCCTGCTCCCTTAACCCTGACCCAACTGAATCAGGCTTGTCCTTCCAGACTAAGGAACTCTAGGCTAGGCACTAGACTACCCAAACAGCCTGCGCCCTTCGCCCAGACCCAACAGATTCAGGCCTGTCCTACCGGACTATGGAACCTTAGACTAGGCACTAGACTTCCCAAACCACCAAGTGCACACCCACCTCCTAGCCACACTAAGAAGGAGCTCAAACACACCAGGCACAAAAGGAAACCTAGCTGCAATCAAACCCCTTGCACCAAATCCTCTGAAACTTTGCCCAACAAGGTCCACACTAGCAAGAACACCGAAATAACACAAAACCTCAAGGGAGGTCTCATCAACGCTAGATCTCTAATAGCCCACGCCTCGGAAATTGCTGACATCACCTGTAACCAACTCGACTTTTTAGCAGTTACCGAAACATGGCTACACAAAGCCGCTGGCCCTGCCCTTATTATAGCCATACCCCTAAACTTTACCATCTTCCAAAAAGACAGGGAAACTTCCAAAGGAGGAGGCATAGCTCTTATCTGCAGAGCCAACCTCACCATCAAAGAAATACAGCTTCACTATGCCGTCAGCTGAACTACTCTCCCTAAAACTAGAAATCTCTGCCTCACGTACGATCACATTACACCTTATCTACAGACCCCCTAGTCCACTAGGCACCTTTGAAGAAGACTTGACCACCCTTTTAAACACTAATGCCAAACCGGGTACACAAATCATCCTATTAGGCGATTTTAACTTGGGCTACAAGGACCTAAAAGACTCCAATGCCTCCACCATAGCTAACACTATTGGGGAAGCAGGCCTCACTATTCGGAATAACGGCCCTTCGCACTCTAAAGGCCGCACATTGGATTGGGTCGCATATATCAATTACGTTTCCCTCATGACAGCAATTGAACTTTGCATATGGACAGATCACTATCTGATTTCATTGACCATTTCAGACCTTCCCCAACCTAAATCTACCAAACCTCATGCTCCACCTGCCCTCACCCGCTGCAAAAAAAAATAACACTTGCAAATCTTCTCTCCCTGATCCAACCTATCACTAATCACTCTAGCCAGATCTCTAACCCTAACAATCTAGTCGACCTGTACAATAACACCATCAACTCGGCGATTGACGCCATTGCGCCGCTGAAACTCACTAAATCTAAACCTATTGCCCATTTGAACACCTGGTTTACTCCCACGCTAAAAGCCCTACGCAAAGAGAAACATGCGGAAGCCTGTTGGAGAAAAAACCCTTCTCCCCACAACAAAAACCTTCTCACTGCCCTTACTAACAGCTACAAAAACAAATCATTCAGGCAAAAAAAGAGACCTTTAATGACAGAATCAATAAAGCGAACTCGAATACCAGGGAAATCTTCTCCATTCTGAGAGAATTAGAATCCACAATTGCACCCATAGACTCTTGTACCAAAGACAAAGCCTGGTGCACTAACATTCAAAAAGCCCTATGCAACAAAATCACAATGTTACAAGACAAAATATTAGCCGAAAAATCTGCCCTGCACAACATTGCCCTCTACGCAAGAATCCATCCTCCAGGAACTTGCCGCCAACCAAACTAAACCCCCTAACCAATTTAGCTTTAGAGCCATCTCTACTGCGGAAACTAAGAACATCATCTTGTCCTTGAAACCGTCCCGATGCCTTGGTGACACCTGTCCAGCCACAATTATTAAAGAGGCTGCACACAAACTAGCCCCCTTCGTCACATCATTTATTAACTCCTCATTTAAATCATGCTCTGTGCCAACTAACCTTAAAGATGCCTGGATATTACCTCTCCTAAAAAAAGTTTACCTGGATCCCAATGTCCCAAAAAACTATAGGCCCATAACAACTGTCCCGTTCCTCCTTAAAATCTTAGATAAAGCTGCATATCTTCAGATCCAAGCTTATCTGGAGATCAACAATCTACCAGGGACAATACAATCAGGATTTAGGCCAAGACATGGAACCGAATCGGCTCTCCTTGATCTTAAAAACCAACTAGACGAGCGCAAAGACAGAGGAGACATCTCTATTATCCTACTCCTAGACCCATCAGCTGCCTTCGACCTGGTAGATTACAAGGTACTTTGCAATCACCTCAAATCAGCAGCCAACTTCTCTACTAAAGCCACGGCATGGATAAATTCATTCCTGGACCAGAGAACCATAAGAGTCTTCTCACCTTCATCAGCAGAGGATCCAGTCCCCATCACCTGTGGAGTCCCTCAAGGGTCATGTGTTTTCCCCACGTTATACAATATTTTTACAAAGCCTCTCTTTGATATATTGGACAAACTAGGGGTCTCATATACCAACTACGCCAATGATACCCAGATTCTTATCCCAATCCAGGGTGACTATGAAAAGGACACCAGACTCCTAAATAAAATGTACCAAATCATCCAAACTTGGATGGCCACGCATGGCCTATGTCTTAACGACGACAAGACTGAGCTCTTAATCAACGGGTCTACCAACAAACTGAATAAATTACCCCAGCTGTACAATTCCTTCATGCTCGATGGCATCAAAATCAAGGAAGTCAAAACCTTAGGATTCTACTTAGACTCAGCCTCACCCTCGACAAGCAAGTAAATGCTACAGCCTCAGAAACCAGTTACACCTGCAAACTTATCCACACCTGCAAACCATACCTATCCACAGATAGCTGCACCACCATAGCGCGTGCCCTCATCCTCTCCAAATTAGACTACTGTAATGCACTGTACCTAGGCACCAGGAAAAATAACATCAACAAACTCCAAACCCTGCAGAACAATGCCCTTAGAACAGCCCTAGGAATTCCCAAAGGGCAACACATATCTGCCCATAGAAGAGCTGTCAACTGGCTGGCCATCAATGACCATATCAAATTTAAAACTCTGAACATTACACACAATTGTCTGAACAACAAAGCTCCTGCATACCTCACAGAAAAATTCACAAAGCACACTTCTGAACGTCCAATCAGAAAGGCCCTCTCAAACAGCATCAAAGTCCCCAACTTTAAACTGAAAAGAACTGGTGGGTCCAGCTTCCTGGTCCTAGCAGCTCATCTCTGGAACTCCATCCCAGATGCACTTAGAGCCAACCCTTCCTTCCATGTGTTCAAAGCTAACATTAAACTCTGGCTTAACACCAACGACTGCTAAATGCACCAACTGTACCAAATACTCTGTATATTTTTTGTAAATACTTGTAACTGTAACATATCTTTCATGTAAGTCATCCAACATTGTAACGTAAGAAATGTTTTGATATATGTAACATATCTCACATGTATGTCTTCTGACATTGTAACATAAGAAATGCTTGATATATGATCCTTTAACATAAGAAATGTAACTTATTTATGTACCTGTAACCCAAGATTTAGTTTCTGTAAGCGCCCCAGTTGCTTAATGGCCAGGTGCGCTCTATAAATAAACAATACAATACCAGGATTTGGTTTTCAACAGAATACTTATAAAGCAAGTAAAGTGCTCACAGGGCGAGGGAAGGGAACAAGGGAGTGAAATACAATACAAAACACAATATTTAATCAGGACAGTGGGGGAACGGATGAAAGGACGAACCTACTATGCCTTGTGAGTATTCAGAACGTAGAAGTGCAGCAAGGAAGAAGGTAAAGGGGGTAAGGTGGGGTGTCTGAGCTCACGGGTGATCCACAGATGAAGTGCTAGGGTTGTTGAGTGCTACACGGCCAGGAGCCACGTTCCGAATACGTGCGAACCTCCAGGCCTGGAGAATGTGCCAAGGCAAGTGCTGAGGGTAGACTGGAGCTGGGCCTATTGGATGTGGGAGGTCAGGGGCCCCGAGGATGCATAAGGGCCACAGACACCAATCACAGCAACTGTGGGATTAGGAGAGAAGAAGGGAAGGAGGCAAAGAGGAAAGTCTTGAGGAGCTGCTGGAATTTAAAGTCCTGCTCAAGGCACAGTCAGGGGGCAGCTGTTCAATAAGATGGAGCCATCTGAGGAAAGCTATTGACGCTACAACGTCCTTTCATCGTGGGGCATTTTTTCACTGGGTTTTTTACTGTGAATTTTTTGGGGGGGTTTGAAAACTATATATATATGGGATGTGAGTGTTTGGGAATAGATAAAAAATGTAAGAGAATGGGCGGTTTGGGGGGTACCCCGCAAAAATAATGTAAAAAAATTTGAAGGGGTTTTCCACCAAAAAATGTGCAGTAAAAAACCCAGCGAAAAAACATCCTGCGATGAAATGACATGGAACCCCATCAACCACCTACCCTCTGTTTAGAAAAATGCTTTAAACACAGAGTTGGTGCCAGAGGAACGTAGTGATCTAGAGGGAGAGTATTTAGTAAGATAAAGTTGAAGATACTGTGGTCCCTGGGCCCAGGCAGCCATATGAATGATGCAGAGGGGTTTGAATTTAATCCGTACAGCAACCGGTAGCCAGTGAATACATTTTAGGACATGAGAGATGCAGTCCCTGCGCTTAAGGCCAAGGATAAGTCTCACTGCCCTATTCTGGAGTAGCTGGAGGCGTCGCAGAGTGGAAGAAGGTAGATTTAGTCGAGTCTAGAGAGAACCAGGGTTCAGGTAACATTGAGCCTCGGGGGGGGGGGGGTGAGTGAGAAAGAGAGACTTAATTTGAGAAGGAAGAGCTGAAAGTGGGACTTCTTGGCAATTTCCAGAGGGTGAGGAAGGAAGGAAGGAGAGAGGAGGCAAAGATGACTCCAAGGTTTTTGGCTTCAGAAGGAGCAGGGGGAGAGCCCAAGGAGGATGGCCAGAGTGAAGGGAAGGAGTGAGCAGGGGTCCCGATGGGAGGTATCTGTTTTACAGGCGTTTAGGCAGAGATAGTTGGAGGTGCAGAGCCCTGGGGGACACCACAGGTGGAGAGTGAAGTAGGAGAGAAGGTGCCCAGGATGCTTTGGGAAGAGTGGTCAGTACTTGGAAATAACATAAGCACTACATTGCTGTCGGATTTAAAGCACATAGCTAGCTCAGAATGTGGTAGTGGGGGTTGTTTTGGTCATGGGCGTAGGACGTGTTGGAAATTCATTGGGGCTAGCATGACCATAGACTGCCAATGGTCATAAAAGGCCAACCAGTGCTGTGTCCCTCCTCACATTGCACCAATCTCCCATCTTCACTTTACATGACAATGGTTTCAATGTACAGGCAACACTAACCGCACTGCTCAATTGCCAAAATCAAAAAGTATCTGAAGCGAGCTGATGTGGAGCTAGAAGGATCCTGTTTAAATACTTGTCTGTTGCTTGTGTGCTTATAATACAAAGTTACTGGATTGAAAATTGGTTGAATAAAACCTAAAATGCAGTAGAAGATAAATGGATTTAATCACGCCACTCTTGAATCAAAAGATAGCACCCCAACTACTCTATAGGTTAGGGTTTGTTGAAAATGCGGTACCTGGTTATGCTGGGTGAAGTGGCCTCTTGTGACCATGTGATGGGACCACAACATTTAATTGATCATCACAATCAATATAGTCCTATAGAAAAGGGGGCAGGGCGGCGACCTGGGTTACTAAAGGAACATTTGGTCATTGTTAATAAATTGTGTGCAACCCTGATCCATACCGTCCATCTTATCTTCATAACCTGCACTGTTCCAATAACCTGATCGGCTCCATTCTTTGCTGGCAATCTTTCTTAACCACACAAAGATCCATTCTAAGCTGTTGCCAGTTGAACACTTTCTGAACTGCATAGACTGCCTGGAAGCTTCACCACAGTGGAAGTATAAGCTGTTATTTGTGACTGACATCCACACCAAAAACGATTGCCTGCCAATAGAAATACAGTATTCGGTTAGCCAGAAGGGCTGCCCTTGCCTACCTTGGAGGAATTATTGCTTCCTTCAAGACAGAGATCAGTTTGTGTGCTCAGATACTTCCCTTTCAGCTTTGTATGTCTCAAATAAGTAATGGCTGGTTTCCGTGCACCCAAGAACAAAAAAATCGGGCATTGTTATTTTAAGCAATCTCCTTGACGGTGTCCTTTCACATATGCTCTTTCTACTCTATAGGAAAATTCATAGTTAAATCAGGATGATGGATGTATATTAGGCAGACAGCTGCATCACAGCATGACGACACAGGCCAAAAATAACCTGTTTGCAGAGCATTCAAAGTTCACCTGCTGACATAATTAGAATTGTTTTTTTAAAACACGCTTAATACCGAAGAGGTTTCTAAGGGCGGACCAGGATTCAAACCAATGTTGCTCTGTCTTCTTGCTTCCAAGACGAGGACGTTGCAACAGAGTTATACTACCCGTTCCACATGCCGATGAAGGTAAATCCTGCGTACACTGAGGCTGTTACTCTGATGGCTGGGCAAGGAGTGTTTCGAGGTCACTAGAGCAACATGTTAATAAGCATGCATCCTAGGACCATGCAGTTGAGGAAGGGGGCATAATTAAGGCAGTGCTACTAGATTACCATGCAAGTGTCTGGAAGTTTCCACGCCTCCGGCTCCAAGGTCTCCACACTCGTTTTGAACTATGTATACCTCTCAGAACTTAGCAATACAAATCACACGATTGTCGCTCAACAATGTGCCCTGTCCATCCTCTTTGAACATTTCTGCACTTGTTACTTTGGGGTTGGTGGCCAAAGGGCACCTGGTGCCATGGAATTCAGGGATCTTAAGGTTTAGTCCGTTATATGGGCTATAACTCATGGCCGCCTGGGGATGGGCTGGGTCATGCTTTGGCCAGTGTGAGATAACATGCACCCTAGGTGCTGGTCTGTGAGCCCTTGTAGGGCACTTTCCTCTCTAACATTTTTTTGCAACACTGTTAAAACAATGAATAGGCGTTGTGGCTGTTGGGGGTGTGGGCTGTACACATGGGAGCTTGGGCATGGCTGGAGATTTCCATCGTCTCACAATTTGAGTGTAGTGCATGCACTGCTGCATTAGAAGCACAGGCCTTCCCTTCTACATATGGTTACTAACGTCTGCGCAAAATAGCAATGCTGCTTGCGCCCTAAGCTATACTATGTGGGTTGATTTATATTTGATTATATTGAAGTGGCGTTCTTTTGTATTGGGAGGTGGTCCACTCACTATCTCAACTCAACCCCCCTCTCCCCCCACACCTCCTGGCTCATCATAGTGCTTGGAATGCATCTCTCCTCACTCTAAAGCACCTAGGGGCGGGGGCTGGGGCTGCCCCCTTCCCAGCAAAAGCCCCACAATTAACTTCAGTGGCTGACCTGGATTAAATGGCACTTGTATCCATTTGTGGGTCCAATGCAACATTTAAATCTCCTAAAATAAGGTTGTCTTGTTATCCAGTGATTCTGCCTAATAAAAACAAAAGAATGAATGCATAACTAATAAAAAACGAAGAATACTGAATAAAAAAAATGTGAGGGTGGGGGAAGGGGTTACATCTGGTGGTGGGGCAGGATGGGGTTTTAAACATGGGGAAACTGGGGCTGGGCGGGGTCAGTATTTTTTTTCGTTATTTTGGGTGCATTCAAATTTAATTTATTTTTTGGTTCGTTAAAATCACATAAAACGGTTGTCTTGGCCCACACCTTGCTTAAACTGTGCTAAGTTTACGTCCCCCTTCCCCATTTACTTATTTATAATGGGACTTCAGTGAAGGGCATGCTTAGTGCTTATAAATTGAGTGACTGGTACACCAGTAGCGCGTGTACAGCTCCTATTAAGTCGTTAAGTCTCAGAAGACTACTTTGAAAACAACTCTGGCATACCTTTCGAGCACACAACGAGATGGCAATGCTAGATAAAGCGACTCGGAGATCCCAGGAGGATGTGTTTTGGACGAGGCAGCAGACATTGGATGGGAATGCCCACAGGCAATCAATGGGTGGGTTAGTCACCAAACACATAAAAGCTACGTGTCCTTATACGCATTTATCCCTAGCTTTACTCTAGCACCATGTTTGGCTTCTAGGTGGCACTTCAGTGCCATTTTATGGGCAAAACTGAAAATCAGTCACTCATCGGTTAATTAGTCTGTTTCGAAGTGACCAGGAATGTTGGTATGCCACAGCAATGCATGCGGTGTAGAATATAAAGTGGGATTTCGAACGAGTGTAGGAGTTTCGAGTTCACATTTTGACAGGTAAGAGATACTCAGAACCTATACATGAAAATTGATTAATTTAGTACTATAGCTAAAGCTGCTCAGGCAGTTCCGTGGTTAAGGGATTGCTGCAGAGATCTGCATTTAACATGCAGGTGACAGGTTGAAATTCTAGCGCAGCCGATCAGCCTTTCCCCCGTTGGTCGATACATCGAGTGGCATTCAGTTTGTAAAATGAGCACATAGGATCGCAATGGTAAAATCTGCTGTGGCTATTGTGCAGCGTACACGGCAATACCGCATTATAGGTCGAACCCCGGGTATGAAGTGTTAAATCGGCTAAAAGCTTGGAACTAATGAACAATGTCAGATGGCATGCACGCAGCTGACATTTTTTTTGGGACTGTTAATAAGAAATTAACGTGGGAAGCAAAGACAACGCTATAGACTTAAGTGGTTCATGCGGGGCTTATTGGTTTTCACATAGTTTGTTGTTTTTAAGCTGTGACTGAAGTATGTGACGTGAATATACTTTGTGTAAAAAAAAAATAGTAATAACAAATAAGGTGGAAAATGCCTGTGCAGGGTCTGGCTGAAAGGCTTTGTGTGTTTAACAGACAAAATGACATTTCATGGATCTATGGGACATTTTATTTTTCCGTGTTATCCAAACGAACGGGACAGGTTTTCTTTACGATGCAGAACACACGATCTTCCACAGGTGACGCCTTAATTCTATTCGCATTAAAGGTTTAAGTATTGGCAAATATACATAATGTTCTAACAATGGCTACGTTAGAAGCCATTCTAACCCTTACTCGTGCCATGTAGATCACAAGGCTGCTTAGCGTTTATTTGCATTGTGGTTTAAGCACCATAAACAAAATATGGAAGGCAGTGGCTAAAACCTTGATGAGGAACCGACCTGTTAAATCCAGGCAATAAGCGAAGTTGGTTGCGTGTAAGGCCACAAATACCATCTTGAGCCAGGAAGGGAGAACAAGAGACTGAATGGAAATCCGTTGAGTAATGGGAACTGTAGTCCACATTTCCAGACTTTTGAGAGCATATGAAAAAGCACGGTGGCAAAACCAAAGCTTAGACTTCACGACCACCTGACAACATTCAATGTAATACAGTTGTTGAACTGTAGCCTCATTCTAAACTTGCCACAGCTAACATCTAGCTTGGAGAAAAGTTAACGCATCATGAATACTAATGGCTTTGAGATGAGCCATTCCTGACATAGCGACAGGTGAAATTCAGATTCGTCAGTGAAGAAGACTTAAAGACAGATGTATTTGCTTTGTAAGGGACATGGTTATGATTTATTGCCAGGCTTATTGAAATAGAATTGGGAACACGGCATACTCGTGATCCAGAGATGTGCTCACTTCTCCCCACGGCTTCTATGGATGCACTCACATAATGTGAGTTGTCACTGATGCTAAGGGCATAATTCCGTGGGAACGGATTGATCAAACCAGGAACAACGAGTGCTCCAGCATGGAAAAAAACCTATCAGTTATAAGGTTACCAATCTCGCAGCCCATAAGCAACTAATCCGATAGGGAATCGAGGTAGCAAAGGTAGAGATGGTACAGACAATATTTATTTTATACAGCTGTGCAGAAATTAGCAGGGTATACCCCTCCCCAAAATGTGGGCCCCCAAACACATACCTCAGATTTGATATGATAGGTTATTTATAACATGCTTAATCGCCAGAGGTTTCTAAGCATGTACCGGGGGCTCGAACCTGTGTGGGTCCATGTCAACTTGCTTCCAAGGCGAGCACGTTGCTGCTGAGCTATCCTCCCGATTCAACATCAGGGTTGTTATAGGGTTTTTCACAATGAGCCTTATACAGAAAGGCCAGTATATGATGCATTTAATCAATTACATTGACAATGAACTTCCCAGCTGCACTTTTCAGCCCGGTAGGGCATGGCTTCATACCACCATTCAAGCCCTGTAACATTTTCGACCAACCCATGTGCTAAAGACCACCATCGAATCTTTTCATCATACGTTATAAAGCGTGATCAGGTAACACCTGATCCACGTATTGCATTGAGACATGCCGCAGGCAAAGTTCCTATTGCCCCGCCCCCGTAAAAAAAGCCAATGGAAGTGCTGAATTCAGGTAGGGAAAGTTCCTTAACACCAAGTGACCACGTAATTGAACTGAAGAGCTGCCCTCTTTTCCCTGTGAACATTAAGAACAAGATTGAACTTGGAAGCTTTGCACCCTGGAACTTTGAGGCACAGTTGAAAGAGTAACTGTGGAGAAGCACTCTAGTTCTTAACACAACAGTGACCCCCGCTACGACTTTAAGTCAAAGTCCCTCCTGTTGTATAGTAGACCTACAGGCTGTGGGCTTCCAAGGGAAAGATGGAGTTCTTGGCCATGAGCAAATTTAAAAAACATTTGTTTAAGAAATGGTTAAAATCAATTTCTTAATCTAATTTGATATTGAGATATTCCCACGCACTCCCTCTTGCAATCCTGAGTTTAGGGCACTTATCTGAAGCTGAATCAAACATAGACTTCATTCTCCTTGGATCACATGCCAAAGAACAGTGGCTTCTTGAAATTAACCTCGACTCATTAATACCTACTTATTCCACACACACAATTCCTGGGTTTTACCATTTAATTCACACTGTTTAAGACCTGCATTAATGATACAATAGTCTGATCTACAAAATCAAGCATTTAACTCGCCCCACGCTTTGCTTCACTAGTTGCCACTTTAAAGAGAAAAACCAAAAACGTTCCTCACCGGTATTAGACCTTCTACTCTGGAGCACCTGAAGGCAATCCATAATGCTGTAGCACATCTCATCACTGGTACAATCACAGAGGTCTCTATTTGAAAGTTTGCAGAAACATGCCGGCACCGCTCCTTACTGGCAGCATTCCTCCAGCCTTCCTAATGCCCTGATCAGAAAGGAAGGTCTCAATGCTGCCAGTCTCTTCGGGGAAGTTTCTTATCCTATCGGGATGGGGGCTGAGGGGATTGGTAACCACCTCCTGAGCTCTGCTTTTTTCTCCTGCTCGCCTGACGTCTCATCCAAACTGCCATGAACTACCCCCATTTCTCCACCACCACTTACTGATTAGGAGGCACCTCCTCAACACCAATTGCTACACCAGTCCTGCGGGTTCCATAAAATACTGCAACGCATACACGTAAATAAACATGACCATGCCCCCCACTCCCATACCCAAGGATGGTTACTGGCTGACAATTGAAGCATGCAACATATTGAAAAGCGCTTGCATCAGTTTCCCAAGCTGTCAAGAAAGGGGAACCATCCTATGCGATTAAGAAATATGGAGGTGAGCAAAGTACAAAATACTTCGGCATTAGATTGCGTTTTAACTGGCCTTCTGCTTTGCCCCGGCTCTGAAACAGCCTAGTCGCTGGCATCATGAAGGAACAAGGTCCTGCTCTTAAAGTCCAACCATTTTCTCTCCAGCCGAAGTAGAAGATGCTTTGGCCTCTTTGGCAAATGGCAGGCTAAGATGCAGTTCAAAATAAACTGTAAATATGCGGCTTAGATTTGATCTGCAAACTTTACTGCAGCGTTTAATGCTCAGCTTCGTTTTGTTAGTTTTTGCACCTGGTTGGAAGCATGCAGTCATTCTCCTCCATTCTTTTAAAAAGGGAGACTGGAATGATCCGAACTGTTACTGTCCCGTTTCACTCCTTGATTCATCCTCACATTTGTTTGGTAGGGTGTTGCACACAAGAATAGTGGAATGTGCAAGGGAGCACAACGTGCTACCAAATCTTTAATATAGGTTTTGTGAAGGAAGGGATACTGTGCATCAAGTTGTTCATTTAAATGTGAGCCTTGACAAGTATGTGCATGACTATAATTCAGGAATTTATTTGGGGTTCGTGGACCTTTCATTCACATTTGACTGTAATTCGGCATACATTGTGGGCCACCCTGCAAGCTTTGGGAATGCCTACCTTGTTACTACTCCGAATCGAAATGCACGATGGTGTTTCAGCAACAGTTCGCTAAGCTTGGAAGGGAAGCTTCTGTCCAAATTTCGTTCTATAGTTACGGTAAGGCAGGATTGTGTTCTGGCCCCACTGCATTTTTTAATTTTAAGTGACCTGACCGTTTATACACCAAGTATTGGTGGAAATACAGATCTGCCCTGGCACATGCGGACAGTGTGGTCCTAATTGCTAGGATGCATAAATCCCTGCAAACCCTTGTGAGATGGATAGGAGGGTTGCCAGACATTTGGTCGAAAAAAAATTGGTCGACCATACAAATGGTCGAACCAATTTGGTCGAAAACCAAATGGTCGAATTTTTTTATTTTTTTATTTTAACCCTTTTTTAAAAAAATTTTGGGAGGGTCCCCCCCAACCCCCTTTTTTTTTCTCTAAAAACCCCTTTTTTTACTAAACGAAAACCCGAAAAATAAATATATAAATAAAAAAAAAATTCGACCATTTGGTTTTCGACCAAATTGCGTCGGTCAAATTGCAGTCGACCAGTTTTTTTTCGACCAATTGACTTGTCACCGGATAGGAGTGTACATGAATAAGATGGATCTCCAGCTAAATGTGGCAAAAGCTAAGCTGATGTGCGTGGGCAAGCCCAGATGCTCACTGCGGCTAGTGTTGCTTTTTGGAGGAAACCTAGAATGGATAAGTAGGAGTAACCGTAAACCTGCACTTATATTGGCACATGCACATCAGTAATCTGGGCACATTTTTATGATCTTTTGTTTGTTTTATTGATTAAAAATCCATTCATCCTATAACAATACAAATGATCACATACAATTCGAACAATTCAAAAACAAATTAATCCAGAATAATAAAAAGAGAGAATCTTGTGCAAAACAACCAAAGAAGATCAGCATTGAAGATGCTTACCAGCAAAATTAAGATTCATGTTCAGTCATTGAGTCACAATAAGAAGCAACTGCATTTACAATAGATGTAGTTGATCCTGACAAACAATAATTCCACATAGATACATTGATAGAACATAGCAGTATGTGAACGTATAAAACACACTTTCCCTTAACTGCTTCAAGGCTTTGCACATTAACTGTAAATGCTTAGATGTTTCTCTGTTTCTCGTCTGCAATATCTACAAAATACAGCATCCTCCGTAAACAGACATATCTCACCAGTGTTTAGTCCGTGTCAGATTTAAACGGAACCCCAAGAAGGAGGATTGAAAACATGTACTGCAGTAAATCGATGGACATGGAGCCAAAGTGCCTTGCTTTTTATGATCTTCTTTTAAATGGCATAGGTAGGAGTATGCATGAAATTCCATCATCGTATTAGCCCAAGTCGCTACAAATAGAGCCGCCTTAACTTTGTCTGGATTAACCGTATTATCAGACACTGTGCACTTGTCTCTGCCAATAACAATAGGGCGAGCCCCTTTATTTCATACAAAGCTAAGAGTCCTCCAAGCTCACATGCTTCTCTGAAATCCAACATCAGAGAATTTGCTGGTGGTACTAGCATTTTCCTATAGAAAGATAAATATCACCAAAAAGCTCTAGCCTTCAGTGAAATACTACCCAATTCATAATTCATTATTGAATGCGGTGTGGAAGATGGAAGACGGTGGACTCCTCTCCAAATCAAGGCTTATACATGAGGTAGATAATCTTTTGGGGCTAGATCATATATTTCAATCCCATAGAGTAGTTTAGGGACTATCTTCCCCTTAAAAGAAAACGGCGACAAGGCCATGAAGATAACCTACTAAATTTACAGTCCACACTGTGCAATTGGTTTGCTAATTTAGTGGTCTTGGTGTGCAGCCATGAGCAAATAGGAGTAAGAGGGGTTGGAATTAATCATGAAGCCAAGATAAAGAAAAGTCAAACCTCTTCACCAACCCTGTTTGAACATGCCACTTAAATGGAACTTGTTTCAGTGCTCGAAAGTTGCATTACCTTTTGTCTTTGAGGATTTACAGACAATGAGTTGGCATTCACAAAGGCAGAGAAGCCATTCAAAACACGTTGGAGACGGATCAGTGTATTATCAAAGATTAGGTAGTCGTCTGCATAAGCAGTCCAAAAAGACCTTAAAATAGATATTTTCAGAGTTGCCAAGGCTGTGAGCTGCAGCAATGGATTTAAGTCTGCCATACACAGATTGTATAGGCAGCGGGCTAGAATGCACACCTGTCTCACACCTCTGAGTTATTGGGCAAGACACTGCGCCTTGCTGGTTTTGGCTAACTTGTATAGTGGAGTGGCTATGGATAGCGACCATCAATCTCAGAAGACCTGGGGGAATACCCCCTTGCAACTTGCGCCACAGTGTCCACCGCGTCGAGTGCTGTCGCAAGATCGATGGAGTCAAACACGAGGTTACTCCCCCCTTGACCAAGCCCGATACTGAATACACTTAAGTAACATGCTGTTTAGTTGGGTACCCATCCCCTTCCTGAATCCTGTTTGCCACTTAGATATTCGGTTCTGGCTAGTGGCCCAGGTTTCCAGATGTTGTAACATGAGACAGGAAACCACTTGAGTCTGCTTCAAGGCTAGCAATCGGGCAGTAATTACCTGGATGCGTTCTCCCCCTCTTATAATATAGGGATGATATGAGCCCTGTCCCTAGTTGGAGGAAATTGCTGGAGTTTAATGATATCCGAAAATAAGATGCAAAGAATTTCTGCCCAGAGTATCAGGTTTAATTTAAAGAGACGGTTTGATAACGCGTTTGGGCCAGGTGCCTGGGAGTTGCTAATGCTCCCAATTAGATCTATAAGTTTACGCTGAGAAAGGCTGATTTCAAACTGGATACCATGAGAGGCTGCCTTGACCCTCCCAAAGGAGGCTAGATTTTGGGGTGGGGCATAGTGTATCAAAGTGTTATACCCACACCTCTTCTGTTACATCATTAACCAGCTTACCCACTTGGATATTTCCAGTAGCATTGATCAGTGTCCATAAGGAATTTGAATTCCTCTGAACTAGTGCAGCTAGCATTGTTTCAGTATCCAATTGAAGGTGATGGGCTCTTGATGAACGGAACCAATTCTTGTACCCCTGATGTACTTTCTTCATATTAACCTTTTTGGATTGGTCAGTTAGGTAAGAATCATTTTTAATTTGCCTAAGCAGGCGTCTCAGTTCTCTTCTATTAACCACCTCACTATTGTATGTGTGTAAATGAGAAGAAGAGTGCAGCTTCCCACTGCCAGCCCTAGGAACGTTGGAGGCAATTACACTAGCCACAAAGCACTCCGTTCTCACCCGAAAAATCTGTCCATTTCTTATTCGATGCAGTCGCTTCGATAATTGTATGATGGACTTCTGTTAGCATGTGCAGTGTCCAATGTAGGAGATTGCGTTGATTGTTAGGAATAACTGCGCGCCACCGCAAATTTGTAGCGGTGTGACCTGAGGCGATTACCAGTGGGTCAAAATAAGGTGCCAAGGAGAAGTGGTCACTGAGCTCTGTCCTCTACTTCAAGGCGGGAACAATTCCCCCATCAACCAATGACCCACAAAAATGTAATTGATGGTGGATGAACTCCGCCCCTTTGACCAAGTTGCTGAGGGGGAGGTGGGAGGGGTAGTACCCTGGAACTGACCCATTAAGAGGCGAAAGCCCCAGAACTGTAAAGCAGTCCACCTACACTCTTCAATTCTTGATTTTTTTAAAATCTTAATTTCTTGGACCTGCTTCGTTCAAACCCATAGCCGAAACAGTCTGAGTTTAGGTCTCCCGACACCAAAACGTGCTCGGAGGGTGTAATATTGTACCAATCCACAACACAAACTGATTCAACCACCTCCGCTAAGCCCCCATGCCAATAAATATTAATCACCAGAACATTCACAACCACATTCGTAACAAATCTGATATGAGTGGTCATTATACCAAACTGAACTTCAAAACAGGCCACTACCTTAATTAGTGGGGAGAGTTTCACAAAGGTCAAAAGACCACCATATGGACGAAGATTGTCGCCCTGTCGTGCCGCCTGATGGACAACCTTATAACCATAAAAGGCCGGCTGCAACTTGAGCCATGTTTCCTGCAGATTGATAACGGTATGATTCCTAAATATGCAAGACAAAGAAAAGCTATTGAAGAGATGACCGTGACCTCTGGAATTAAATGAGGCCATCGAGAGACAGTCTGGCCTCCCATATGAGAGGTCAGACTCACCCCACCACCCCCAACCCTGCTCACAGACATATTGCCCTGAAGTCTAATCCGAGGAGGAGGCTAAAAGCTAGATCTTCGCTTTCTTCAGAGGCCATGATATTTCTCTTTAGGGTCAGAACTTGATCTTCCACTGAGTGCCTCAGCCCTGGCTGTTGTGGTTGCTTTCCATTACCATCTTGTTAAGGCCCACCTTGGCTGCCCCTCCCCCTTTCAAGAATTGATATTAAATGGCAATAAAGCATAACCCAACCGTCTCAAATTGTCATGTTCCTTAAGTAAGGGGTCCATGACTAATTTAGATTTTACAGTGTTTGAACTTACTTTTTGGTGATATCCTTTAGTTGTACCTTTGCGGCCTAAACATTTTTCCCGATCTGTTTGGAATTTGTTTCCGTCTTTGTTTTTTGGTTCGTTTTTTTGCATATATCCTTGTGTCGCATAGGTGAGTGCATTTATGGAGACTTGAGTTCCTCCACTCTGTTGGTAAAAAAGGCAATTTTTGTGTGTTTTTACTCCTTTTTCTGCACCAATCATTTCATTCCTTTTGTTATAATATTTTCACTTTCCAGTTTGAGTAAATAAAGATTCCAATCCAATTTGTGCTTAAGATATTTATTTGTAATTTTGCCCTTTTGGATGACACGTGTTTCGGCATTAAGACTCTGCCTTTTTCAAATCCGGGCTGTTCTATTTTACAACAAAAGAAAATAATTACAGATTGTTATGAACTTATGGCCATACTGATCAAAAAAGAATACCAATTTTAACACTCATTGTGATTTTCATATTTTCAAAGGTTTCCTGTTTGTGAGCAAAATAAAGTGAAATCTAGTGAAATATAATAGATGCTGTGGTGTCGCCAAATCATACAAAGAGAGCAAATGTGGGATGGGGTGGGGGTCCGGGAGGTGAGCATAGGCTTGCAAGAACTCTTAAGGTTGTGACAAACTCCTAATGTTCCTTAACCTACTTCCCGTTTTGGTTAGGATCTTGATTTTGCATCATTTAGTTTATGGTTTCATGATTCTAGATTTCCCCTTTTTTGATTTTAGGTTTGTCCCACTGTTGTATTTGTTAATATTTTAGTCTATTGGTACACAGTTCCGGGCTATTACATATTATTAAAAAACCACTGTATTGTATTTTTAGAGTTTCTTACCATTGTTGCTGTGGTCCAAGGTAATCTGCTTCGTTGCAGTGTTACTGAATTTATGGGCTTAAATCCCACCTAATGGGAAAATAAACAGAATGTATAGTATCTTGGCAGTTGTCATTGCATTAGGGCTTGAGCTTGTGATTTATAACATTGCCTGGTGTTTTTGCCGCAATAAAGAGGTTTCCTCTGTTGCAATGCATGCATTTGAGGTGTTCTGATTTGGATTCCAAAAAATCTGTGACTGGCAGGTTCTCTAACATATCGGGCTAATCTGCTGTAAATACGTGCTATACAATAGTTGAACAGAATGCGCTTATTTACTCTCTAAAATTGGTAACATGTTTCGTTTAGCCTTTTTGAATTTCGGTTCAGTATGCTCTGTTTCTCTACAAATAACCTCACTAACATTTATTACTTCGTGGTCCCAAATGAGCGGGACAAACAGTAATTGGTCAGGATCTTGAGTGGGCTCATTACGGACCATAGGGCTTACCTGAAAAGTACGTGGCTCACGCTTCAAGCGTCTGTTTGATGGACCACTACTCCGTAGTCTCGTTGATGCTAATATGCCTATGGCATCATGATAGTTAGTCCTACCTTCCTTTCTGTTATGTTAAAAGCGGCGGCCATACCAACCGTATTGTGGATATGTTCAAGCCAATTCTTATCAAATAAGCAGGTTTATTTGTCATTTTTCTTTATTTTCAAAAGCAAATTACCATTCAGTATATTTTGTAGAAAATATCGGAGGCCTAGCTATTTGTTTATAATTTAACAGGACGTTTGGGGGGGGGGGGGTGCTGTTAGTTACACTATCCCTCCTCTGATATATTGGCTCTTGACATTTATTGCGCACTATTTACCTTGTGCTTGAGTAATACATGGCGAGAAAGTATATTACTAAAATTCTGTCGCTATGCATTGGTCGTTCTAGTTGGATTTGAAAGTTATTTGTAGTACTCAACTTTTCTCACCTCGTGCCTGACTATTTAAGTTTTTAGTTCGATTTTGATGTAAATTAAAGTGTAAAGTGTGTGTACACGTTTCTGCCGCAATGCATTGTGATCATTGTAGTTAGATTCTGATATATTCTAGTCTTGTTTGTAGTACGCAACTTAACACACCGTTTGTGCATTGTGGTTGTGTTGTAGATTCCCTTGAAATGTTTAACCATTTACATTACTGGCATGCTTACATCAAACACTACAATACATCACAAAAAAGACACCATTTCATTGTCTGAATTTAAGCCACGTTCTACAGCTTGAAAGTGGCAAATGAGTTTAGCTTCTTCCTATCAGAGCCGTAGTTCCTGGCTTCCTCCACGTCTACCCATCTTGATCTTTTTTTTTTTTTAGTCCAATACATTTAATTTCTCTTTTGTCTTGTAGTTGATAGTGATTTTGCCAATGGTCTGATAGTGGTACATTTTTGTCTTGGCTTCCAATTGCTGATGTGTTCTCTGATTCGTGTCCTCAGTTCACGAATTGTGATCCCGACATATATTAAATTCCAAGTGCATATGATGAACTTGGAGCGACAGTTGATTTGTTCCCTGATCTCTGTTTTCACTCCATTTTTGTCTTTGAACACATTAGTATTTGGCATTGCATATTCACACATTGAGCAGAGTCCACATTTCCTAAATCCTGAGGCTGATTGATGTAACCAGGTTTTTGTTATTTCTTCATTTACGGGTAGTAGCGATGGGCTTAAGCTACTTCTCAGTGTTTTTGCTCTTCTGTAGATTATAGTGGGCTGATCTTTAATTCTCCAATATGAGGATCCAATTTTAATAGGTACCAATTTCTTTTGAGTACTTTTTTAATGTCTCAATTGTTGGCACAATAGGTGGTGATAAATTAAACCGTCTTCTCTTGTTTCTTTTCTTTTGGTTGTTTGAGTCAAGGTTTGTCGTCTATTCATTTTCTGGGCCTTGTTCCAGGCTGTTTCGATTGCTATTTGAGGGTATCCTCTGGCAGTGAATCTTGTAGTTGGCAGTTTGCATTCCACGTGGAAGGTTGATATTTCCGTGCAGTTCTGTTTTGCTCGTATAAATTCGTCTTTTGGGATGTTCCTAATAACTGGTGGATGGTGACAGCTTGTGGCGAAAAGTGTAGAATTCACTTCCGTTTCTTTTCTGTAGGTTTTGGTTTTTAACTGGTTACCTGATACAAAAATTGTTAGGTCTTAAAAATACATTTCAGTTTGACTACTTGATGCAGGGAATTCCAATCCATATTGGTTGTCATTGACTTGATGAAAAAATTCTTCTAATTCTTGGGATGTTCCGTTCCAAATGAGTAAAACATCATCTATGAACCTTGTCCATTTAACTATTTTGTTTTTGTATGCATCCAATTGGTAGATAAAAAGATCTTCATACATGCCCATGACTAAGTTGGCCAGGGCTGGCGCATATTTCACGCCCATGGCAACACCTCTTGTTTGTTTAAAGTATTGGTTGTCGAAAGTGAAAATGTTGTTTCCCAGTGTTGTCATTAACTTTTCCTTAAGCTTGCAGACATAGTTAAAATGTGAAGCTGATTTGTCTTTGAAAACATAGTCCATTGTTTCAAGGGCTAAATTATATCCAATGGAAGTATAGTGTGCTTTCACATCCCAGGTTGCCAATAAGTAGTTTTCTTGCCAGTGTATTTGTTCCAACATATTTATTGCTGCTGTGGTATCTTTAAGGTAGGCTTTTACTTGACACACTTTAGGTCTTAGAATGTTGTCGATGTATTCCGCAAGGGGTTCCGTTGCCCATCCGATACCACTTACGATGGGCCTTCCTTCTGGGATTTTCTCAAATGTTTTGTGTACTTTCAGAAGGAAGTAAATTGTGGGTATTATTGGTTTTGAAACAAGATGATGTAATTTTTCATCGTCCGTAATTAGCCCTTGATGGTGCCATCCATCTATTAGATGTTTCAAGTCTTGTATTATCTATTTGGTGGGATTGGTGGATAGTTTCTCATAACAATTCGGGGTGACTAAATGATTGTTTGCCATTTGGATATTATCAGATCTATTCATTATGGTATTTCCTCCCGGACCCCCACCCGACATTTGCTATCTTTGTATGATTTGGGGACACCACAGCATCTATTCTATTTCACTAGATTTCACTTTATTTTGCTCACAAACAGGAAACTTTTGAAAATATGAAAATCACAATGGGTGTTAAAATTGGTATTTTTTAACAGTATGAACATAAGTTCATAACAATCTGTAATTATTTTTTTGTTGTTGTAAAATAGAACAGCCCGGATTTGAAAAAGGCAGAGTCTTAATTACGAAACACGTGTTATCCAAAAGGGCAAAATTACAAATAAATATCTTATGCACAAATCGGATTGGAATCTTTATTTACTCAAACTGGAAAGTGAAAATATAACAGAAGGAATGAAATGATTGGCGCAGAAAAAGGTGCAAGCGCACACACAAAAATTGCCTAATTTAGATTTTAGGTAGATCACCACTTGATCAAGTCTGAATCGATCAAGAAATAGTAATCTTGCCACATCGCCAGACTTAATTCCGCCCAGCGTAGGTATTTCTTGTAAAAGTGACAGTATATTTGATTCAGAAGTGAAGAGCGAGTTTCTGGGATCTAGCTTTCAATCACCACAGTGAGTCTTCCTGCATTTTCTGCTGTTTCGTGGTGCAAATTGCGCAAGCCCAGTGGACCATGAGGGCAGTGTGCCTGTGTGTTTGCCACAAACATGTTGAAACCCCATTGTGAAATCTGTAAACCTGAGGTAACGATGGGTGCAGCCCCTTGTTTAGAGCTTTATGGCTGCATAAAGCAGGATAAGGATTCAAAGTTGAAAAATGTTCAAAAGCTGAAAACACTCCTGTTTAAATAAATTGGTCTATAAAACTGTTCGTAATGTATACTGTACACTCCACTGTTTGGTCTTCCTCCACTGACCAAGTGTCCTATCTCTTTGTATTGTCATTGTCGTCCTGTCTTTATGTTGGCGCCCCGATGCCCGCATGCTTTCGGCGCCCTACAAATAAATAAAGTTGATGGCATTCTCTGAATACAGGAAAATGCTGGGGAAGGTCATTGCTGTCGCTGAGGCTACTGGTGGACCACCCACTTCAGGGGATGAGTCCCCTTCCCCCCTCTCTGCACACCATATGTGCAGGTAAATGGCCCAGGTAAATGGGGACTTGTAAGGTCTGGGAACAAAATGGGTGGTGTTCTGGCGGACTGTGAAATCGATGCTTACAAAGCGGTTGAGACCTATGGCTCTGCCCTTTGGAGATGCTGTAGCCTTCAACCACTGCATATTAAAGCTTTCCGGGTAACGCACTACATCAGGAAATGGGCTTCAGCTTTGAGGACCAGGTTGTAGTGAGTCCACTTAAGTCTTGTGTATTGGACCCATCTGTGGTAGAACAAAATCCTGAAAGTAACGCATTTAGTTTGAGATGTTTTGCTTTTCAACATCTGCTCAAGTTACCCCCTGATTCACATACATCAAAATGGAGCTGGCGTATACACCTAGTGGCGAAGTAAAAATTAGTGGCAGTGCGATCTGGAAGCAAATTATGGAGAGATAAATTAAACAATCCGCAACATAAAGTGAATTTTTCTCTTACACAGTGGGTGTCCCAGTCGACGAGACAGTTTGCAATGAGTGGTTGAACCTAGGCATAGGGCACTCTTAATGAGAGCTGCCACAACAGATCGATGGGGGAAAAAATGAAGTTAATAACTGTGAGTGCATTTGCAATGGGCTTTCAGTAGAAGAGTTACATTACTTTCTACTTTTTTGTCAGATTTATGCCAGTATAAGAAGGAATTATTTGTCTCCTTTAGAAAATGTGGTATTACTCGAGTTCAAGCACCACGGTTTTACTTTTTATTCTGCATGTACTGTTTATTGCTTCATCGAGCATGCTTTGCTGGCAAGAAGAAGGCTTTCAGCTGTAGCAAGTATAGAAGCTTGTTATTTTAGTTCAAATGTTTATAAAAGTCATTTATGTACATTTGTCCGTAATATGTATAATTTTATTGTAAATTAAATGTTTTGTCGTGAATTTGTTTTGTATATTGTATCTTTTATGGAAATTGTTTAATTTCTGAAATAAAAAGATGGAGAACGTCGAATATAACACTGACCCACTTCTCTATTCCCTCTTGCCCCTCAATCTTCTGTACACTAATTCCTAATCTGATCTCCATTGGCTCCCAAGATGTATGACCCCTTTACATGTACAGGGCTCTGTTGCCTACTAACTAGGTTTGCACTAAATACATCCCCATACATACTCCATTTGTTGGGGTTTGGAAGAACATTTTTAACACCCTGCATGACCCACACTTGTTCCACAGCCTTCAGCAGCTGTGTGTGAGGCAATGGTCCTCATTTGCTGGGCTTATATTGATTGTCGGTGCAAAAACAACCTTATGTTTTTGAGGTTTGCTTTTTCGGCTGTGGTAGAGAATACACAACCTTAAGATTGGCTAACTAGGCATGTATGTTACTTGTATCTCTGTTTAACCCTGTAGTATTCAAACCTTTTTATTACCGAACCCCCCCCTTGAGTACAAATATTGTTTCTGGGTCCCCCACAACTAGGGTCTGGCCTCCCTCGGGAGGGGAAAATCATATGTTTCTATAAAGGAGATAAGATTAGACGAATAATTTTACTAGACCCTTCAATCCAAAAAGAAAATCCCTGATTGTCCGGCGAACAAAGTCTGTAAAAAATAGACTAAGCTATAAAGTATCAAAAATAAGATAAATATTTAATTGGAACAATGAGTTCAAAAATAAAAACTTAAACAGACCCAAAACAAACATTAGAATACAGTGGCTCCACTGTATTCTTATGTTTGTTTTGGGTCTAAGTTTTTATTTTTGAACTCATATTGTTCCAATTAAATATTTATCTTATTTTTGGATTGAAGGGTCTAGTAAAATTGGTTTGAAGACCACTGGTTTAACCAGAGACACACTTGAGGCTTTTTAAACGGGTTTTAAGTACAGAGGCAGTGTGAGATGTGCGATCTACAATATGTTTCCAGTGGCAGCCAAGTCGAAAAGCCTTTATTGGGAGCTAGCTGTTTTGCTATAGGGCTGATGTACTCACTACTAATGTTCCTCTCTCCGTCTCCTGCTTTTGATGTAATCCGATGTTGAACACTGACGTTATCTGATGTTTCGTTTTTTTTTTTTTAGACATAATTTTTTATCTGAATTTCAAGCATTTTTTCAAAATGTAATGCCGAATGTTTTGCTAATGTAGAACATACACTTTGGATTGTAGAGCATTGTGTTCTTGGTAGGTCTTTACTTCTGCTTCTACCCGAAGAACCCATATGCCAATGTTTGTCACTCACTCACTCACTCACTCACTCACTCACTCACTCACTCACTCACTCACTCACTCACTCACTCACTCATATATTTAGGCCGCAGTTGGGACCATCATCTACTGCAAATTATTGAGCTCTAGTTTCCCCTTCCAAATATAACCTTTTGGATATTGTCTCCAAGATCCCAGTTTATCTTTAAGGCAGTTGCGGGTTACTTTGAACTGCTGCATTTATTTAATATTTTATATGTAAATTGTGGGCGAATGATCAACATTGGCATCATGGCTACGTTGTGCTTGTAGATGTTAAGTGTAAGTGTACTATCCCAACAGATAAAACGTTAGATGATGAAGACTCTGTGGATGGGAATAGGCCGTCTTCATCTGCCAGCTCCTCCATGTCTTCGAAGGCCACGCCTTGCCGGAAGACTGCACCCTTGCCGTCAGCTCGCAAACCTGGGACGACAACCTCCAATATTACTAAAAGCAGCGGTAAGTGTTAATAGAATTTTCATGTATGATTTGGTTGAAGGCTAATGAATGCATCTCATATTTATCTGGCCCATGCTCCTGAAATTGGAACAGACTGTTGCTAGGCCTGGCTTCAGTAGGTGATCAAAACTGTAATTACGAGCAGACCACTAAACTCTGTGTGTCCTCAAACTGTAAACGACTGCAGTTTAAATATGTAAAATTGAACAGTTTGCCATTTAGTACACATGTTGGTGTCTGTAATTTGGCCATGTGTAGAATGTGGTTGATCCCAATCTGCACTGCTTCTCCACATGCTAGAAATGCCCCATATCATATAAATGTTCTCCATGAGCTACTTAGCACAGACCTAACTTCAAGGAGTAGCAATCTGGAATACCGAAGAAAACGGCAGTGGCACAGGAGGGCAATGGCTTATCCTGTTTCCCCATCAAATGAACCAGTTGGTTGTAGTAAGGTAATCTCGCAAGGCTTACATTGTGTGAATTGTAAAACAAGATTCAGATATTATCAATTTTACCCCTGAAACAAATTGGTCTTGGTTTTTTTTGCTGTCCTATTTCCCAATGAAATATCCAATATAGCATTTTCATTAATTGTTTTAGTTTTACATTTTTTTTTTTAGGTCAGATCGAATATTGCAATTTATTTTGGTAGATCTGTAACACCTCGGACATCAGTGTTTAAATAAACAAGTTGAACACGTTCCTGGTAGTTTAATTATAATTTTTCATTGGGGTGTGGTTGCTGGTTATACTGTATACTTTCAAACCGTTGTAAAAAAAAGTTGCCAAAAGAATTTTAACACTGCTCTTTATGTGCCCTTTTCCTCTCACTACACTCATTACTAAATCTTCCCTGTCACTGCCCTGGATTACACCGCTCATCCACACCCTGAAAACAATAAGACTGCTACGGTCATCCCTCTCCTTAATCCTAGTCATAACTGTCCTGTCGATTTTCGCCCCGCCTGTCTCCTATCACACTATTCCAAAATCCTAGAGCATGTAGTAGTCAATAAACTGACAACCTCCGGGACCCTCTTCAATCTGGCATCCGACCTCTGCATTCTACAAAGACTGCTCTCCTCAATGGCAGCAACTTCGTCTCATCGTCTCGGCACCTTCCATCTATTCTTATTTTTCTCTACCTCTCTGCTTCCTTTGATACCGTTAACCATTCTGTCTTTCTCTCTACATTCTCTCCTTGGCATTCGAGATAAGACCCTTGCTTTGTTTCTTTCATAACTTGCCTCCAGACACTTTCAGGTATCCTGGAGCAGCCTTATCCCCCATTGACCCCCCTTACTCTTGGAATCCCTCAACGGGTCTGTCTTCGATCCACTTCTCTTCATTCTCGATACATAATCTTGGCGCCCTGATCTTCACGTATGGCTTTTTCTATGAGCTCAAATCTTCTCCTTTCACTCCTTCTCCAATAAGAAGTTATCAAAAATTTCAAACTGTCTCTCCACCATCAAATATTGGATGCAATCTCAATCGCTCATGCTCAATTCCACCAAGACTGAAGTGCTCTACTTCCCAGCCAAGCAGGCCATCTCTTCCTTGCCCCCCTCTTATTTCCTGGCTATTGTATTTTTATCAATTATTTTTTGTAATTTGTAAGGCGCCTATACAACAAATGGTATTTCAAGGCGCCACAAGACAAAAAAAGGGATGGGGGGGACAAAGGAGAAGGTGACCATTACGGTCCTACTAGGTCTTGTGACATTCGGATGGTGCAAGTGCTGTAACAAGAAGTGCGTGGATGAGGGGGTGAGGGTAAAGAGTACTGGTCTGCGCGAAATGCTAGGGTCCGAAGTGGAGAGAGTGCAAGTGAAACGGAGGGTGTAGGAAAGGGGGTGACTAGGGAGGAGGCCAGGAGGGCAAGTGCCAGGGATTGCAAGTGGTGAGGTTCCACATACTAAGTGCAAGGAGGGGGGGAATGATTGGGCAGGGAGGGGTGACTTGGTGCCCTATAGAACTGAGGGAAGCAGGTAGCCAGTCACTGTGGCAGATGGGGTGTTAGCAGGGGGAGAGGGAAGGAAGAAGAGAAAAGGAGGGTCTTGAGGAGCTTTCAGAACAAGGAGATCCGGCTCCAGCCTGAGGGGGCCAGGGGAGACCATTGCGGAGGAGAGCGATCTACCCATCACTCTGCTTAGAGAAGTGTCTGATCTACAGAGAGTTTGAGCTAGAAGATCAAAGGGTTCTAGTGTGGGGGTATTTAGTCAGAGTTGGATGTAGCAGGTTACCTGGCCCTCTTGTGAATGATGGAGGGTTTTGAACTTGATTCAACTGGAGCCAGTGGGGAGAGTTTAGGGCAGGAGATGGGCAGTCCCTGGACTTAACACCAAGGATAAGTCTCACAGTCCTATTCTGGATTAGTTGAAGGGAGGATAAAGGAAGATTGTCTGCAGAGCTTTGGTCCTCTCTAGGCTGGACTACTGCAACAGCCTCTTCCTCAGATTTTCTGGGGGGGAAGTGAGGAAAGGGAGAATGCCTCTGAGGAAGTGCAGTCGGTAGTGGGCTTGGCAAGGTCCGCAATGTGAGGAGAGAAGGACAGCGAGGAGTCAAAGATGACATCAAAGTTTTTTGCCTCACAAGAGGGTGAGGGGAGGGGGCCCATAGAGGACAACCAGAGGGGAGGAGGGAGATGGGGTCCCAGTGAGAAGGATCTGTCTTACTGGCATTAAGGCAGAGATAATCAGTGGCGCACCATGCCTGAATAGCAGTCAGTCGAGGATGAGAGAAGAGCAGACAGTAGAGGGAAGCTTGAAGGAGAGCTGCATGTTGTCTGCATACCACTGAAAGTGAGGAGAGAAGGAGGAGATCGGGTGGGCCAGAGGTGCAAGTTAAATGTTGAAGAGCCATGGCAAGAGGATGGAGCCTTGAGGGATGCCGCAGGTCAAGAGTATGATGGGGGAGAGAAAAGGGCCCAGTTGAACCTCGGAAGGTCGGTTGGTGAGGAATGAGGTCACCAGTCCAATGCCAGGCACGTGATGCCAAGGATGTCAGTCGATTTGTCAGGGTAGCAAGATTGACCTTCTAGAAGAAAGAAGATAGATACTGAAGGATAAGTACAGATGGAGAGTTGGACTCGAGATATGAGAGCAAGTCTTCACAGGTGTTCAGTAGAGCAGTTTCTGTATGTCTGGCTGCTCTGAAGCCAGACTGGCGGGCGTGGAGTCAACCAAAAGATTCAGTGTGTTGTATCAGTTGGAAAATGACCAGCTTCTCCAGGAGTTTGCCCAGGAAAGGGATAATGGAGATAGGGCAGTAGGTAGCTGGGCAGGAGGGGGTCGGCAGATGGCTTTTTGAGAGGATGGACAGGGCAGTACTTGAGGGGAGGCGGGAAGGAGTCAGTGGCAAAGGAGTGATTACAAGGCTGGCACATGGGAGGCAATGTTGTCCTTGTTAGTTCTGGAGGAGCAGGGGAGCACCTGTTTGGAGGAGACTTTCATAGAGAGGGCTTGTCTAGAGACCTCATCTGGTGGTATGGGCGAAAGAGGAGAGTAGGGAGTGGAGGGATGGGGGGGGCGTTAAGGTAGTCCCGAGAGCTGGGGAGGGAGAAGGAGTAGAGGGGAGTGAGGACATGATGCCCTGAGTTTTGGTTAGAAGTGGGAGGCCAGTGTAGTACAGAGGGTCAGCGATGGCACTGGAGAAGTAGTTTGCAGTAGGATTGGCGAGTTCCTTGCAGATTTTAAACAATTTGCCCATGTTAGTTTCCCCAGAGATGCAGGCTTGGATATGGGCCCTCTTCAAGCGCATGGAGAGTCTGTATTGCCTTTGGAGCAGGCTCTAGGACAGAGGATGTGCCAGATGCACTTCCGCGCAGCAACTCTGCACTTGGGTTTCAGAAAGGGAAGACCAGACACATACCAGGCGTTGAGTTTGGAGCCAGGCTTCAGGCAGATCCTCGTGATGAAAGTGGCGGCAAAAGCAGTAACTGACACTTGCTTCATCGGTTGAATGACTGAGAAGGAGATTGGCATTGCAGGCAGAGGCTTAGCTGGGTGACCCAAGAGATCCAGGTGAGGGGACAGGAGAGAAGTGTGAGAGGTTGGAGATGGGGATGGTGCATTAACAATTTCGTACCATTCCTACATTTCTTGGTGTGCTCGTCAGAACGCCGTGGGTCGGCAGTTGCTTTTGGAAGACTCACTGGTTCCTTCCAAAGTCTCCAATTCTGCTTGCGCCTCTCTGGTGTGGTTTCTTCACCCGCGTTCCTCTTTGGAGTGTGCAGATGTTCTTCCAGGGTCCTGCGCGGTTCTACAGTCACACAGCAGCTTTCTTTTTCGGCCCAGTCAGGAGAAAGTCTCTTTTCGAGCGGCCCAACATCCAGGAATTCCTGCACAGCTCCCAGCGTCTCCACGATCCACCTTGGTCGCATGCAGCGTTTCTCCTCCTGTCCCAACGGCCTACTTCTGTTGCACCACAGATGTATGCCGTTGGGACCTTGCGTGCCTTGTGTTCGTGAGCCTCAGCATGGGGTTCATAGTCTTCTCCTGCACTGCTCGATTCAATAGTGCGGATGCCATCTTTAAATGTCCCGCACACTGAAGACTTTTGAAAAACTAGTCTGCATGTTGTACTTGGAGCTCCTGTCACTTTGCACAAACTCACTCATCCTCTTCCTTGTCTCAGTACCTGGATGGTTACGGGAGTTTTGAGTCCATGGATGTCATTGGACTTTTTTTTTTTAACACTTTATTTAACAGGTCAGCAGGTTACAGCAGATAACAAGTTCACACATTTATATCACGTTTGCATTTATTCTTTGACATTATTTGCACGTTAACAATCCACTTTGTGTTACATCTTTGTTTTCCAATGAGGTAGTCTCCAAATGGGCCCGATAAATGTCCCTGGGTCTACTCGCTGCATGGACTGACCACGTATTCCTCTCCTCTATCTCACTCACATAAGTCATCGCTCTTAGCCATTCCTGGAAAGTTGGAGCCCTTCTGATTTTCCACTTCATCACTATACATTTTATAGCTAATATACATCCCATATTAAACAGTTTCTTAATGGATACCTTACCTATATCCCCTAGTAGATATTTCAATGGTGAAAGCAGACCCCAGTCATGTTGTATATTATCTCTGCCACCTCCCGCTAGAACTGTATTATATTCAGACAATTCTAGTACATGTGTTTTGAGTTCGCCCCATCATTTCCACATTTCATACACTCATCTAATGAACCAGGAAAGAATTGCGAGATCCTTGCCGGTGTATAGTGCATTGGTTTAGTATTTTGAACTGTATAAATCGTAGGCGAGCATTCAGGGAAAGCTCCTTTGTCAGTGAGCAGTATCTTTGCCATTTATTTTCATCAATGCTCATTGTTAAATCTCTTTTCCATTTAATTCTCGCTTTGTTCTGTTGTGGCTGGTCTGTCTGTATTGTCTTGTATTATCTGGAGACCAGTCCCCTTGGTATCATTACTGTAATAATAATTTCGGTGCACGTGCAGGCCTCAGGTTCCTGTGGGAATGAAGACCATCTACGGCCACTGCCACCCTTATGCGAAAATACTGCAAAAGTTTGACAGGGCTGTTCCCCAGCTTTTCTCTAAACCTCTCCCGGGTCACAAAAGTCCCTCCCAGAAAGAGGTCACCCAATCTCATGTCCCATCAGAGTCCCAAGTTTTCTGTATATCTGTGTCATATGTTGGGGGGGGAGCCCTGGCAATTCCATGATGTTTACTATTGTATGGTGTGTCTATATTCAGGTGTTTATACACCCGTTTTCATGCATTAACCTTCGTACACACTGAATCAAATACACATGAATCCTCATATCTGTCTTCCAAGATTACTGCACTAAGGTCCGTGTGGGCTGCTCCATATCGTTCCACTGCTATGTGGGTTGCTGCAGTGGCATGTGAATACCAATGACCTGCATATTGTGCTTGTGCCACTATGTAATACAATTCAAAGTCGGGGGCAGACAGTCCCCCTCGTTTGTATGATTCTGTCAGTCCCTCCAACTCATCCCAGGCACACCATTACCCCCCCCACTCACACATTGTAGCACCATGGATCGAAGTCTAAAAAATAATTGCAACCTGGCCATATCGGGATCGTGGAGAAGTAATACAGTAACTTGGGTACCACTATCATTTTCAAAAGGGATAGCCTGCCATATAAGGACATCGGGAGTCTGGTCCATGCTGTCAATTTTGTTGTTAACCCACTCAGGTAAGTTTCATGATTATCTTCGTAGAGTGTCTGTTGCTTGCGGGAGACTATCACAACCAGGTATTTAAGCTTAGTCGGGGCCCATACGAATCCCAACAAATTGGCAGGTTAGTTTGTGTTCTTGGTTAACGGGAATAGTTCAGATTTTGCGTTATTCATTTTATATCCCGAGTGTTGTGAATGTAGCTACCTCTTCCATAATTGGTCTAAGATTTTCTTTGGGGTTCCGGGGTACCTTTCAATACCAAGACCATCTGGGCCAGGGGCCTTGCCTGAAGCCAATGAGTTTATGGACTCTTCAATTTCTTAACTCAATCGGTTTGTTAATTTCCTCTTATGTTTGTCGGAAGACCTATAGGGGAGCCCTCCTCTAGATATTCTATCTCTTGACCCGTACACATGCTGGCATTGTTATGTCGTGCTATATAATATTTATGGAACTCTGTTTATTGCCTCAGCAGTCGTTAACGTCTGGCCTGAGGTCCCTACAATTCCAGTGATAATTTGTACCACTCTCTCGCCCCTTATCACTCTCGCTAGTAATTTCCCTGGTCGATCCCTCCTTCGTACCTGTGGGCCTGGGTTGGCATAGTCGTATATTTCACTTCCTGCTCTGCCAGTTCTCGGAATTTCATCAGGTTTCCTTTGATAATCCACAGTAGAGCTCTATCCTTAGTCGTGCCATATTGATTCTCTAGATTTCGCAATGCCTTCTCAGTTTCCCATATTTCTCGCCTTGTTTCTTTCAATACACCGGTGGTGGTGGAGATCATGGTACCCTGTAGCCATACTTTAAACGTTTCTCATATCGTGGCATACCCTGGGATGTGAGTAACACAAAAAGGATGGACATTTGCCAACTGGGTAACAATTTCGATGAATAACAGAGGTCTGGTATGTTTTCCAAGGTCAGGAAATTAACCTGTTCTTTAACATAAAATCACCGGGGTTCAGGGCACAATTTAATGTTCCTGAAGATCGGAACTACTGTAGGTTTTAACGCCCACAGAAGCAAGGCTGTGTAGGAGGACAGAAAAGGGAAAGATTTGAATTCTAATTATCCCTTCCTGGTGAACTCCTGTCCCTGTGTAGCGCTGCTGGGCCGCCTACAAACAGGGGGATAGAAAAAGAAAAACTAAATACTTCTAAATGTAATTAACCATTCAGCCTTGCACAAAAGTGCCCTATCGCCCCTCTCTCCCCCCCTATGTATGTGCATGGGGAGAGACAAGTACCAAGTGTAAAACCAGTGTTGAATGATGGGGAGTGTCAACATCCATTGGGTTTTGAACAATTTTATTTGCCCACGGACTATGAATCGCCCCTCATCCACTGTAGTTTTAAAAACAAGGAATATCACAAGGACAGGTGGACATCACTCTGAGCTTGTGTCTAAACCAACAACACTTACAACATTCTCCAATTTGTCTTTTACAGGAATTTACTGTTAATCCAACAAGTGGAGAACGGTAAAAAATCGCTCAAAAATAGAGAAGTGAACTGTGGTATCTATCTTCTGTAGCGATTACCGTCTACCAGTTTCAGCGGCTCATATTTATTGCGGTCGCTTTCTTCAGGACAGTCTTTTTCTGTGTTAGACACCTCTAGGGGTAAATAATTACTATTGAACCCCAATGGTGAATTCTGGTACGAGGAAAGTGATTAATACTTTACCACCTCTTTCTTGTGGCAGAGCTGGACCAGACCGGTGACCTGTGTGGAAAAACAGGAACATAGTCACCACACGTCTCCAAAAGTTATTCATCGCCAATGAATGGCTTTTAGGGTTGGTAATTTGTTATTACCAAGCCTACTTTCGAACGCACTACGTCGAGCGCGATATGAAGTATCTCTTTTAGCAATAGTGTAGATTTCAGTTTGAGAGAATGAGCTAAAGCCCGTTGTTACACCCTAAAACGCCGACTGGGCCATGTTGGCTGTGAAGTTGTTCTATAATCTGTGACAGTCTCTCTAGCCCCCTGCATAGATATTATATATTGTGCAGCATGGCAAGGTGATGTAAACCAGGTTCAGTGTTTAGCTACTGACCTGGATCTGGGCCAGTTCGAGTGTCGTGCTTGTTTTTCTGGGTGCCGATCGATAGTTCACTCCAAGGATCCACTGTACTTGTAGAATTCCTGGGGCAAAACCAACAAACCATGCACAGGGTATTTCAGTCCAGCCGTTCGTTCGGAGGAAGAGGGCCATGTCTCAGAGGCACTTCAAAGTGCTTTCTTAGTTAATATGTGTCTGGGACACCTCAGGCTGCTAACTTGACCGCACTCATTGTTAAGGCGCACACAGAGTGCTTTTAGTTGTTCTTACCTTGCTGCAAAGTCGGCTCTGCTCTGGAGGTGTTCTCTCCCTCCTGAAAACAAGTTGCCGGGGTTGTGGCAGACTATTCATTAGCCCGTCGCGGGTCACGCGGTATCCGGGGACTGCGTCGCGTCCGCGGCGTGTGTTGTCTCCAGTACCGCCCACCCGGAAGTCAGGCACACGGCAGGTATACTTGGGTGAGCACATCCCTGGGATGTGACCAGTGAGTCATCTTGCAGCACCACCTGGAACATCCTCCACATAGGACGGGGTTGTGATATTTTCTTCATTATCAAATACATCTCCACTGGTGAGTGGTCTGCGAGCGTGTGTGGCAGGATTTTGCTGCCCTGCTGCCTATATGCCAACTCAGCTGAGATAAGCCACAAATCTATTCGGGACATTGCATCATGTACAGTTGAATAGTATGTATATTCAGCTTGGTTTGGGTGCTCATTCCTCAATACATCAATAACCCTAGTTGGTCCATTATCTGTCTGCTCATCTGGGCAGCATTAGGGAGTTTTTGTTGCATAGTGTTTGTTGCATCTTTTACCATGTCTAGAACCGTATTCAAATCCCCACCCCATATGATGGGAACCTCTGCTGCTCTTGTTAAATATTCAGCTATACTGTTATAGAAACTTGGGTCGTCTATATTGGGCCCCTAAGAATATATCAATATAACCTTTCCCCAGGTAACTCTCCTGCTACTATTAAGTATGGACCGTCCGGGTCTATTTGAATTTTTTGGGACCAGAAAAGCAGTGAATGGTTGACAGGTGTCCCCCCTCTGGCCTGAGACGCTTAAGAGGTGTAAAATCTGTCGTCCCTATTTAGGGGCAAACGTTTCGTGTAGTGGCCCCCCAGTGATGTGTTTCTTGAAACATCATAATTTGGGGTCAGTGGCGTTCAATGTATGCCAGTATCTTTCTGTCTTTAATGGGGCTATTTATGCCTCTTGCATTCCATGATAGCAGACCTATTGATTCGCCAATTTGTCGTATAGCCATTTGTCCATGTTAGTGTGTTTTTTAAAGTACAGTTTGTTTGTGTGACCTAGCATCGGTCTGCAACCATGTCGGCCAACCTTCTTTTTTAACTTTAAACATCCCAGCCATCATGCCCCACCTGTGGTGCCCCTGTTGCCCCCCCCCTCACCCCCTACTCGATGATGTACCCCTTTGTTAGGCAGAAACCTGTGCAGTTCCCTTAGGGACCACTGCAAAAGATTTAGGACTACAGGTGGTTGGCAGTAAACCCTATTGGTAGCAGTCTGTACCACCCAGATTTACCTGGTAGCTGTGGCTGAGCAGTCAGGCCTCTCTCAAGATGAGTTAGGCAGTATATAGAGTATACACAATAGGTACAGAGATACAGTAGCACAAGCAAACACTGACCAGAGCTTTGGTGTAAAAAGTATATAATTATTTATTTAAAGACACACTTGTAAATTACACTAGCACAAAGAGGTAAATAAATTCAACACACAGTCACTATTATATATATACAACCCTAATTACTTATTAGACAAGTCTTAATGAGAAACACCACTTATTTTCAGACAGAGGTGAGCGCTTAACATAAGATGGCACTCTAAGTTATTAAAAAGGGTGGGAAAAAGGCAGGGTTAGGAAAGCACACTAATTTCAATACTTTTCGAAGAACAGTGAGGCAAACGTGGGGCCACGTTTATTTTATTTGCACCTTTTGTCATATCGTGCCTCCAATCCCCAACTCTTGTGGCGTTGTTGCTGATAGCTGTGTGCCACTTGATCCAATTACACACTCCTGTCACTGTGGTCAGGGAAGGCTCCGTTTTGTTTATCATCACCGGTGCAGATGATGCGTGGCTTGCGCATTAGCAGACTGGTATCTAATCCCTTTTGTCTAATCCCTTATCCGGTGCTCGGTTTTTGCCGTGCCCCACCGGTTCCCCCTCTCTGCATTTTGACGAGTATCTGGGAAGCCATTACCCTGTCTGGTGATATTTATCAGGTGGTATGAAGTATGTGACTCACCATGGTTTGTTTGCTACAATCTTGGTGCCTCCCCACGTCATCCGGTGCCGGGTTTGGATGCAGTCGTGGCCTTATTTTGCACTGCGTTTTACAGATAAAGGGAAGTGTGGTGCAGCGGGCGGGTGCTTCTCCGGAGCCCAGGGAGTCGCTGGCCATTCTCAGTTGGTCTGCACCCTCACGTGCCTTGTTGCGTCACCTCCTGTTTTCACTTCCGTGTGGGGCCTGGTTCCCCACTCCTCCTCGTTGGAGGTTTTAAACCAGTGTAGGGCACTTGGGTCTGCGCCGGCCTGCCAACGGGATGATTAGGCCCCTTATATGCAGGAGGCTTTCAGTTCTGTGGTGAGGGCTGTGGCACCCTTTCCTGCGCTGTCCCCCAGGGTCCCCAGCTGGTGTGCCCCCTCAACAGCGCTTTGTACCTCGTCAGGTTGGTGGTGTTATACTGGGATATTGGAGGGGAGAGGGGGTCCTATGGTGTTGCGCCGTCACTCCTGCATGTTGGTGTATTCTCCAGTCTCTTACCATCAAGACAGATCTGGGTGATCTCCGGTATTCACTTTGCCAGATTGGCGGGGGACAGCCTCTGACGCAGCGTGCCTCAGTGCCAATCTACTTATTGGTTTCACTCGCAAGGGTCCTACTTGGGTCACGGCACCGAGTTCGCAGGCACCGCAGTCAGTAGAGAGCTCCTCCCAACTGCTCAAGGATTTCTTTCATCGCAGTTTCTCAGCTCCAGTGCTACGATTTTGGATGACCCTCAGCATACAAATTCCCCATTGTCTTCGCTGCAACAATATCTAATTGTTGGTCCTGTAATTGGCACTCAGCAGGATATTGCCGGGGCCGGAGCTACGCTCAGGCAACCATGCCTTCACACTGCTCAACAGCACCCCCATCATTGGACTTTTAACTCGTAGATGGTTTTTCTCATAGATTTCACATAAAGGCACATCAGAAACGAAAGGTTTTGTGCGAGTTGTGAGTTTTTGTGCCCAAGTTGAGGGCCTGACTAGAGTGGTGTAGAGTAGAGGTTTCTTGACTTCCTTTGCAAGGGGGAACCATTATTGGACAATAGACCGTTAAGGTCTTAGGTGTCAGAGGATCTTCCTCATGAGAAAGGGTGGGGGTGAGGGGGATACTGTGTATTATCCAATGAAGTCATGACATCTCCCTGGTAGTTGTTTCCTTCCATGTGATCCTCCCTCATATAGCCACACCCAGGGTCAGAACCATGTAGTGGCTGCCGTCCCCTGGGAGAATCCTTGACTCAATCACATAATCCTAAATCCAAATCCTATTCCACTAACTGTCCCTACCACTTAAGAAAACTTAACAGAAAGGAGGTCGGAGCAATAGCCTCTGTCCTTCTGCCTGGCCCTATCCCTTTGATCTCTTTCCAACAGGTTTTAAAGGTTTGTCAAATGTACTGTAATACAGTTAAAAAAAAAAAAAAAAAAATCAGCAGGTTCTGTATGCCAAATCTCAATTCGATACCAATCTCTCGCTCACAGAGGGTTTCCTAATAAGATTTCACCATTTTCGACTTGGTGGTGGGCAGTGCTCTGGGTTTATCCTCAAGTATTGGAACGCTCTAGGTTCTCTCTCCAGTTTTGTTTGTTATAGTTTGTGGTTCTTGGACTTCCCAAAGTTGTCTGGCTCTTGGGCAGGCTTACTATGGCTTGGTGGGTCATCTGCCTGTTTGGGTTTTCTGAGTTCCCATATCCGTTGTAGCTTTCCCAGCCCGTCTGTTTCGGTTTTTCAGGGCTCTCCGAAGCCCTTTGGCCCTCTAATCGGCTTCCTTTATCTCTATTTGGGTTTATCTGGCTCCTTTAACCCTTGTGGCCTTCCCAGCCTTGGTTAATACTGTTTGCCCATCTCCACAGTGTTACTTCTTTGGGAGTGTTTGCTTGCCTTCCGTCGCTCAGCAGCTCGTTAATTTCTTGTGCAGAGCTTGGGAATCTGGTCTCGCCACTGCAGTCTGGTCTCTGCACCACTTAAAAGTTCCAGCACAGGTTTCACCACCACCAAATGGCGAGACAGTTGCTTTACTGTCCCCATCTCCTCTTTGACCAAGGCCTCTTTGCCGGTTAGGACGCCAGATTGCCTGTAACTCATGAGCGTTGTTCACTCCGCGCTAGTGCTGGCTCTGTGGTCTTGCGTGGCTCGACCCCATTCAGGACGTGTCCCCATGAGACTTTCCTTTGCGAGACTTTCCCCTCTTTCCCCTCTTTCCCCTCTTTCCCCTCTTTCCCCTCTTTCCCCTCTTTCCCCTCTTTCCCCTCTTTCCCCTCTTTCCCCTCTTTCCCCTCTTTCCCCTCTTTCCCCTCTTTCCCCTCTTTCCCCTCTTTCCCCTCTTTCCCCTCTTTCCCCTCTTTCCCCTCTTTCCCCTCTTTCCCCTCTTTCCCCTCTTTCCCCTCTTTCCCCTCTTTCCCCTCTTTCCCCTCTTTCCCCTCTTTCCCCTCTTTTCCCTCTTTTCCCTCTTTTCCCTCTTTTCCCTCTTTTCCCTCTTTTCCCTCTTTTCCCTCTTTTCCCTCTTTTCCCTCTTTTCCCTCTTTTCCCTCTTTTCCCTCTTTTCCCTCTTTTCCCTCTTTTCCCTCTTTTCCCTCTTTTCCCTCTTTTCCCTCTTTTCCCTCTTTTCCCTCTTTTCCCTCTTTTCCCTCTTTTCCCTCTTTTCCCTCTTTTCCCTCTTTTCCCTCTTTTCCCTCTTTTCCCTCTTTTCCCTCTTCTGCCGAGGCGCCTCTCTTCTAGATTAAAAGTTCCTTGTGTTTTTATGTACGTCATCACAAACAAAATGGGTATGTCGTTCTTCTTTGACACTGGTGTTCAGGTGGGCTACAGCATTAGCTGAAGCCAAAGAGATTAAAGAAATTTCACTATTCAGTGAATCCCAAACAGGGTTAAGTCTTTGTGATTCTCATACTGGTGAATAATGTGTTCTGGTCCAGGAGTTCCATACCGGAATGGGAGTCCTTGACACCCAGAGAGGAGTCACACGTGAGGCCCCATCTGCCCAGACCCCTAGGTAGGTTCTTGCCGAATGGGCTCACCTCCCTAGCCCCAAAGGAGGTGTCTCCCCTCTGAGGAGAATGGATGAAGTTCATATTCTTCACACGTCACATAATATTTAGGCTATAAATGAGAGTTCAGATTACGTCACATTAAAGCATCTCACTTTGTATTACTCTTGGAATGCTTCTGGTAATTGATATCACTTTGAATTGCATTGGATTACATCAAATTACTTTTGATTACTTTTTTCAGTGCATCATCTGGGTTAGCAGGTCTCTACCACGGGGCAAGGAAATTATGCCATGCCAGTTTTCTAACCCATCACATCCTAACAGAACAGAGAATAACATCTAATTTACAGGTTAGACTTACAAACATTGTGTTGTCTTCTGTGCTTGTTTCTGCAAAAACAATGTTTAAATACATCCAGATCTTTTCACCTCAAATTGGGCATGTGAATGTAGAAACTTGCAACTCATTACCAAATTGTCCAATAGAAAACCTAGCAGCAAAGATATGGTGACTTGCTTTTTTCCACACAACTGTGCAGAAATCACCAGAGAATGTGGCACGCTATTACAGTAAAAAAAAGAATTCGTCCTCCTAGATCCCCTCCACCTCTCCTACCTTAGCCATCCCCCACCGCCCGGGCACATTAACCTGTAGGTTTTTATAGAGTTTTGCACAAATTAACTTTATGTAGCAAAGTCATTGTAATGCATTTTGTCGGTTAGTGTAACAATGAGCTTCCCATTGGTGCATCCTCTGGACGTGCAAGGAATGCCTTTGGAGCACCTTTCAAGACCTGGACAATATCACTCTATATACCCACGTAACATAGCCACCACATCGAGCAGGTCTTTTACATGTAATAGTCTGATCTGGCATCTAGTACCCATGTGACCCTTGTTCCTGGTCTCGGGTGGCGTGGATCGACTTCATTGAGGACACTGAGCCGTGAAAGTGGGTTTACCTGCATCCTGGACAGAGCTTCATGTAACATTTGCGCAACCTTACAGACTCCCTTGTGAGTACCAACTAATGCGCTACCTTGCGCACAACCTCCCTAAATATGGCTGTGGGTCTTACATCATCTTGTATCATGGCTGCTGCTTTGCTTGGTCCATGGCTTGTCTAAATACATTGCTCATTGCTGATCTAAAATGCTGCCATCTTCTTAAATACTTTAGTATTGTATGCTACAATGCTATAGTTGAAAGGCGTTCTTGGTTAACACGTTTGTATTACACCAGGAACAGCTGAATAGGTGCCATTAACCTTTTACATTTTCAGATTATTGGTTTTGCTGGCAAAAATGGCTGTTCAAAATCCCTTTCATTTCACACGGTTATATTTAACAAAGGATATGCCATTTGTTGTTACCAGTGTCCAAGTCGGTATCCCTACACAAATGCCAGAAACAAGTGCTAAGCCCACATATGCCATCTTGCATTTATTTTCCCGTCATAGTGCTGTCTAGCGAGCCCTCTTTAGTTAATTTGCTTTCATAGCACGCTAAACCCGGAGGTATCTAGGCGCTTAACTTGGTGGACAACAAATGTTGTGGCATTTAGATTACATGAACAGTGTTCTAACATCTATACAGATATGGATACAGATTTTTAATTTACAAGATTGGCTGTTTAGTTAACAATTGTCAGAAGAAACAGTCAAAAGTAGTTGACTATGTACAATGTGGTAAATATGAGGCGAGTTTAATCATTGGGGGATTTGTGAGAAGAGCCAGGATTTGACTTTGTATCGGAAGGCCGGTTAAAGGAATAGTGTGCTCAAAATTGTTTTGGTCTTAAAACGCATGGGCAATAATAAATATACAATAAGCATCTTTTTATTGAACGTTCCTATGTAAAATTTTACACATGTTTAAACCCCTTTAAAATCGAGCACTAGGAGGCGTCTGTTTTGTGAAATGGGCGAACCTCCTGTGCTCGAGTTAATCTCTGCCCTCGCTGCACTAATGAAGCAGAAGCCACTTGCTGGTAGCTTTTTTATTACAGCAGCGGCTTTTGCTTCACAAAGCAGAGAAGTGCTATTATAAATACAACTTTGTAAAGATGTTATACAAAGTTGGGTATGCACATGAGCCTTGAGGACTCGACATGTAATTGGAGAGGGAGCTGCTCCTGCTGAAGCTGAAAAGACGCTCACAGATCTATCCGAGAGGAACAATTGGATCCATTCGGCTGCTTTAAGTGAAAATGAGGCTGAACTGACTAGGTGGGTTGTTGAAATACTGTAGTCCACTAAATCGAAAGCAGTTGACAAGTAGTAGGAGTAAGGCCGGGTTACCGTTGTCTTTGGCTTCATCCATCTGCATTTTTAAATCCAAGAGGGCCGTCTCTGTGCCATGTCTTAGCCTGAATCCTGATTGCCGGAGGCCTAACAGGTTATTAGTTTCGAGATGTTTTTGTATTCGGGTATAGGCTGCTTCATCCAATAATTTTAGGAGAAGCGGTACGGTTGCGATTGGCGTATAGTTTGTTGGGATATTGGGGTCAAGAGTGGACTTTTTGATTAGGGGAATGACCCAGGCATCTTTGAGATTTTTAGGGACAGAGCAGGATGTGAAGGAGGTATTGATAAAGGATGTAATGAAGGGAGCATACTCCTTGGCGCCCTCTTTAATTATGGAGGCTGGGCAGATGCCTCGACATTTGGATGATTTAAGACCAGTTGTTATAGCTAACTCCTCTTCTGTGGTGACTGGAGAGAATTCAAATATGTTGCATGGCTTGGGAGGGGGAGAATGGTGTTTGCTAGGTTTGGCTTTGGAGGCGAGGGTGAGTTTTTTTGGTTTCGATCTTTACTTGAAGGAGTGCAATTGTATCTAGTAGAGCCTTTTGGATGTTTGCACACCAGGGGGTGTCTTTGTTGTACGACGCTGGTGGCGGGGGTGAGGGGGGCGGGATGGGAATGGGTGATTCCATTTTTTTTTAAGATGCTGAACAGCTCTTTGGAACTGCATTTGGCATTTAGTATTCCATTGTTAGAGGTGTCACTTTTGGTTTTCAAGATGGCATCTTTATAGGTGTTAGAGGCAATGTTCAATAATTCCTTGTTCTGGGTTGAGGGATTTTTTTCTCCAGTTGGTTTCTGTGCACCTTTTGGACTTCCGTGAGGTTTTCAAGTCTGATGAGAACCATTTGTTTAGATGGCGTGGTGGTTTGGCTTTTCTAGTTCTAAGGGGAGTTATTTGGTCTAGTGCTTGCAGCAAATTTTGGTTATATGTTTCCACTAGATTAGCAGGGTCCTTGTCAGGAGAAGTCGGGGGATTGGTGATGGGTTGGATCAGATGGAGTATGTGGTCCAGGGCAATCAATAGATTGTTTCTGGTAGTGGCCGGGGGTGCTTGCAGAGTAGTGGGAGGTACATGACTGATGTTCTAGAACTCAAAGTGAATGACGTGGTCGTCTGACCAGGCGCACTGGGAGCTCGAGAGTATTTTGGTATTGCAATTTAAGTTGGCTACCCAATCTAGGGTTCTGCCTTTGTTGTGCATGGTTTCGGTAATATGCTGTGTAAATCTTAGATTCAGGAAGGAGTGTTCTAAGACTTTTGCGTTGGAGTTTTGTGGGTCGTGAAAGCCAAGGTTTAGATCGCCTCGTAGTACAATTTGGCAGTTGGGTTTGGTGTTGTGCATGAGGAGATGCGTAATATCTTCAAAGGAGGACAGAGGGCCAGGTGGTCTGTAGATAAGGTGTATAAGTAGTGTGCGCTGAGGAGATAAGGGAAGTTTGACAGAGGAGTTCTCCTGAGGAGATGGGTTGACTGGCAACTTCTCTCATCCCAAGCTGGGTTTTGGAAATTAAAGCAACTCCCTCACCTTTGCTGACGGTCCTCGTTGTCACCCCCCACACACCGCTGAGCAGTGCCTTGTTCGCGCCTCAAGCGACCAGCAGAACAGGAAAGGTGGTTGCTGGCAGATTGGTATCCAGGAGGAAGACTGCAGCAGACCGTGGGCCCGCAGCAGCAGGCACGGCGGAGGCAGTCGGGAGCCCGCCCAGCCGAACAGAGAGCACGGAACACCGCGGACACGGCACAACATCTTGGAGAAGGCAGAGAGGCAGGGGACACCGCAGTCCAGAAACAGGCAACAGGGAACCAGGTAGGAGAGACGCTGGGTGCAATCCCTCCTGCATCATACTGAGACGCACCCGAGATCGCACAGCACACGGGTAGAGGAGACCCTTGCAGCGGAGCTGGCCGTCCCCCACATCCCTGCGCCCCTCATCTGGTCGCCCCACCATCAATCACTACTACCGATCGTGGGCCTCTGGGTCCCCCGAAGACAGGCAGCCTGAGCCCCCCCTCCTGCTACACTGCGCAGGCCAGAATAACCAGCTGTTCCTGCAATTCGGGGCAACCCCTGCCTGCTCGAGGCACGCCAGCACAACAGTCAGACTGGCAGGAGAGGGGAGGGACTCCTCCAGCCACCAGGGGCAGCGGCACCCATGCCACAACTTGACCCCCCCCCCTGCCTATAGTAAAAGCACCCACAGAAGTCGAGATGGCACCCGACTCATCACTAGCAGAAAAACTGCATAAAAATGTCAATCCCATTGGCAGGTCGGGACAACAAGAGAGATTAGAAAGGCCCTTTGCGCCCACAGACCGTGGACCGTCTGGAGGCCTCAACAGGGCCCGGCCCATCGGACAGCGGGCAAAATATCAGCCGTTCCACGTGATTTCTTCCCCCACCCCCCTCCACTAAGCTTACCTGTGCAGCATCCATCGGCGCACAGACTTGAAAAGCACCGGCTGCAGAATCTCGCCAATCCCGGCACACAGGATCTCGGCCATCCCTAAAGAATATAACGCCCAAGCTGGGAGACCCAGCCACCGCCCCCAGCAACCCAAAGTGCAACCGATTTATCATTCAGGAAATCCCTCCACCTCCCTAACTGCCTCGACACACCACCGCGAAGACGCTATCACCACTATGGGCAAGACCGATAATTCGCAACGTAAACTGACATTTGAGACCGGAGCCATAGCCAAAACTCCTAAACAACCAAACCACGAGTCTGCCTTAACACCAGATATGGAACAGGATAATGAGCTGCTGCCCCCCAGCCCTCGACATACGAGAAATACTTCTCGACCTCAAAGCAGGTATAGGCAATCCTGACTCAAAAATCGACACCCTTTCGTCCAAGGTGGACCAAATACAACACAGTCTAGACAAACCAGGTGAAAGACTAGACACTGTTGAACAGAGGGTCTCAGACCTGGAAGACAATACGTCATCCCGTCTATCAAAGTAACATCGCTAGAGCGCCAGGTGAAAGAAATTGTTGTTAAAACGAAGATTTGGAGGGACTCGGCTTCCGCAATAACATCAGACTGGTGGGGGTAAGAGGACAACAAGCCCCGTCAAAGATGGATGACTTTGTAGAACGGATGTGCAAGGACATTTTCGGAGCGGCTGCTATCTCTCAGCTGTTTGTTGTGGAAAGGGCGCATACAATCCCAAAAAAATCACCCGATCCCAGGAGTAGCACCCCGCCCCATCATTGACAAATTGCTGAACTTCAGAGACCGCAACCTAATACTCATGTTAGCCAGAGATAAAGGCGACATCCAGTATGATGGAGACAAAATCCAGATATTTCCAGATTTCTCACCAGCAGTGCAAGTGTCACGCAGAGCCTTCGGCGGGGTAAAACGACACCTACGAGAGGAACAAATACAATACTCAATGCTGTTCCCGGCTAAACTGTGCATCCTCCATGTGGAAAAGACAGTTCTTTCTGTCACCCGAAGAAGCCAATTCCTTCCTAGAAAATATTGGCTGCCGCCCACTATGAGAAATGCCAAAACCACAAAGAGAGAGGGGAATAGAAGGGAACCTCCCTGAAAACAAATTGTCAAACACCTCACATCCTGCCAAAACCTTTAAGAAGAAACACGAGCACACGTCATCTGCGCATACCTCAGGATCAGTAGTTCTTGTTGGAGGGCACTAGCGCCCCGAGCACAGCACAGTTTGCTATGTTACAAGGGTAGGGCTCTACATGGGCGGGTTGGGGGTTGCCCGACAGGGAGGGGAAAGGGAAAAATGGGACTCAAGTTGGGGGAAGAGTACCCAGTTGAACCAAGTTAACCAAGTGAAGCATGCACCGACCAGAACCAAGAGGTATCGCACCCAGTCCCGATTTGAAGCTAACAACCCCACGCATAAAGTCAAGAAGGTTACCTCAAATCGGTACAAGTCCAAAGGAGACCACCTGGAACCTCAAAGCAAGACAACCAAAGACCGCGCAGTGAAACATCGAGGTGACCTCGGACAAAATAAACATTGGATTCTCAGGAATACAATTTCTACTCCTGTGTGCACAAATCCAGTTCGAGGCTCGACTACATTCTTGTGTCTACACACAGCAGACTCCAATGGGGCGACTGTCAATTCCTACCTAGATCACTTTCAGATCACTCAGCAGTTACACTTGAGTGCATCATATCCCGAAGCAGTATCACCAGACCACAATGGAGATTGAAACATGGGGCTGTCCAGGACCAGGTCTTTCCGATGAACTACGAACTGAACTAACGTCCTTTGTCGAAACGAACCAAGGCACTGTGACGTCAGCCAGAACACACTGGTGAACACTTAAGTGCTTCATCAGAGGAGTGTGCTTAGCAAAAGAAAACCAAATCCTGAAAGTGATGAGGAGAGAACTAAATACAAGCCAAGACCGATTAAAAATGCTCATCGTCTGCGAACAACCCCAGCACGCTGGCAGCACTCAAAGTGGAACTAGAATCCTTTAGGACGATTGCAGAGAGGGAGATTAAGTTCCTAGCAAGCCATCACAAGATTCGACGATACGACGAGGGACAGAGGCCAGGAGCACTCCTGGCAAGATTGATCTCAGCAGAACAGAAACCCACACTAGTTGAATCGGTCTATAACCAAGCTGGCAATCTCGTGTATTCCGAGGAAGAGGTAATGGAAACATTCTGCTAGTTCTTTCAGAAGCTATATGACTCCCAACATACCGTGGATCCCGCGGAATTAGCGCAGTACCTAAATACAACAGAACTCTAGTGGACAAGCACCGAACTCCGAGAACCCCTGAACGCACTCCTCACCAAAGATGACATCCTAGAATAAATTAAAGAATTACCAAACACGAAAGCCCCAGGCCCAGACAGCCTAACAGGCGAGTTCTAGAAGTTCTTCGCAGACCTCCTAGCCCCCACTCCTGTTGCAAGTGTATGAGGAAGCTATAGAGAAAGACCAACTCCCACCAGCACTACATGGCAAACATTATCCTCCTACATAAACGAGGCAAACCAAAAGATTTTGCCTCCTACAGACCCATATCATTAATCTAGATAATAAAATCCTTACAAAAATCCTGACCAGGAGAGTGATGCCACTAATGCCCGCTATGGTACTAGCAGACCAAGCAGGGTTTGTTCTGGGCAGAAATACATCATTCGGTCTGAGAAGAATGTTTGGAGTGATGGGAGTCCTCAACACAGAAGATTAAGCAGTGGCGGTGTTACTGAACGCTGAAAACGCATTCAACTCCGTTGAGTGGCCCTTTCCTTTTCACCATACTGGAACGGATGGGCCTCGGCAAACAATTCATACGAATGATCGGCCTCTTGTACAAACGACCAACGTCAAAGCTAACACTAGGGAATAAAAGCTCCACTGAAATACACCTACGGAGAGGGACAAGACCAGGTTGCCCATTGTTGGCATAGCTATTCGCCCTGGTTATGGAACCCTTGGCATCAGTACTCTGATTATACCACTTACACAGTGGCCTCGCCTTCGGACACCACAAATTAGTGGCATCACTCTACGCGGACGATATCGCACTAATTCTCTGTGACCCTCAAGACAACCTGAACCCAGTAATGCAAGCAGTGCTCAAATTCTGAAACTTCTCTGGTCTAAAAATCAGCAATTCAAAATCGGTAATCTTCCCTCTCACCGAATCAACCACGGAATTCAATGAAGACTATGGCTTTAACTAGCAGCATTCAAAGGTCAGGTACTTGGGCATCTTGATGTCCAGATCCAGCACAGACATCATGCAAGATAACTTCAAAAGCATGTTAGATACGATCCATAACAAAGTGAACAGATGGAAAGCGCTCCCACTCGCGCTCTGGGGAAGAGTATCCCTAACCAAAATGGTAATTCTACCCAAACTACTTAACTTATTTACAAACGTCCCCCTAATACTGCCACAGCGGTTCCTACATCGAATTAGAACCATACTTCTCGACCTAGTCTGGGCAGGCAAAGTTGCCAGAGTGGCCCACAATACCATGATCCTTCCTGTAACACAAGGTGGATTAGCCCTGCCGGATGTGAAAAGCTACTACTGGGCAGCACAGGCACAATACCTTAGCCACTGGTACGCTGTACATTTCATTCAACCCCATGTACAGGTTCCGAGGACCCTGGCAACCCCTCATCTCCTCCGGGCGATTATATTTGTCCAACAACAATCACCCTCAACACCAATGAACACAGTGTTCACGACTTACACAATTTGGAAAAGAATGGCTAAAAGAAGTGGAATCAAGACTAGGTACTCCCCTCTCCTCCGGGTGAGAAGCGTCCCATAGAATCCTAATCACAACAGAAAAAGTATTCCAACAATGGACCAAAAAACTGCAGATAAACACATTAGGTGATCTCTTTCCAGATGGAACATTCTTGCCATGCAACAAGCCCGGGACAAGGGAAACAGTAACGCTCTAGATACTTTCATCTACTACAGGATTCAACACACCATGCAGACCATTATCCCCACATTACCTCTTCAACCCCCAACCTGGCCACTGCTGCATGGAATAATCCAAGCCCAAGGCGAAGGCCGATTAGTGTCAAATATTTACAAAACCCTACTAACCGAAAATGCCACAAGCAGATCAAAGTCCAGAAGAAGATGGGAAAGGTCCTTAAACATCACGATTCCTGAAGAAGACTGGATATATATATATATTAAGACTCACCAAAAAGGTTGCAATAAACACTAGATATAAACAGATACACTTTAACTATGTCCATCAAGTGTACCATACCCCAGTAAAACTTCATGCCCAGAGAGCAACACTGCCCGCCGCATGCTCCCGATGCAGCTACCCCGATGCAGCTACCCAGAGGCAGACCTCGTCCATCTCGCATGGTCCTGCCCCGAAATAGCAACATTCTGGAACTCCGTACTGGAGAAGATATCGGCGATAACCGGAATACAACTGAACTCTGACACAATGTTGACTCTGCTGAACCCGCCCGAAAATTAGTGAACCTCCTCCTGGTCCTAGCCTGCAGACGAATTGCATACAACTGGGGGTAGAGGGCCACCACCGAAGCTACAACAATGGCTACGAGACGTCACATACTGCCAAGATGTCGAAACCAGCTATATTAGAATGCTACCTCTCCACGCCCCTCCCCCCCGGATATCTGGGTTCTATACATAGAATACCTAATATCGACCGACGAAGAACTGTTTCCACAAACCCCATCCCCAGCGCAAAGCCAGCGCGAACAACTAGAAACTGTAACAGCATCTCCAAATCTAATACAACAATAAAACCTGAATTCTCAAACATGACTGACCAAGGAGGAAGAAGTGGGAGAGGGTGGGGGGGAAGTAAAGGGAAGATAAGGACTGAGGAGTTTGGTTCATGTTGGCCGGTGCATGGTCTTAATGCTCACCTATTTCTTGTTTAATTGTGTTTGAAAACACAAAGAAAAAAAGAGGTTGTTGGAAGAGATGAGGTCATCTATATTGAATGCGTGAGCACTAAAGGATCTGGCATTTATGAGCGCTCCTTTGATGTGGGAGATTTCCGGTTGGGGAGGCAGTACTGCACGGATCGGCTTAGGTGGCGGGGGTGATGGTGGTGTTATTGTTGATGGTAGCGTCAGTCGAGGTGAAGGTAGGTTTGATAGGTATGGGCTTGTGGCGGGAGGTATTTTTGGAGGTGGTACAAGAACCTAGTCTAGCCAGCTAGGGATGTGGTTCGGTAGCCTAGTCTAGCATTTCTGCACACTAAGGAGCAAGGTAAATTGGGAGTGGGCTTAGTGGCGTACCGTAAAATCCTCTGAGTAGGAGTTAGGGGTTACTGTAGGAGTATGTGACTGTAATAATAGGCCTAGGTGATTGGTCATGCTCAAATAGTGGGGGTGATATCGCTGTAATGGTGTTGGAAACAAGTTGCAGGCTGGCCATTGTGAGAATGAATGACCAAACATTTGCCATGGAGGGCTTTACTGAAAAGGTTGTATTCATGGAGGTGTAAGTAGTCAGCTGCTAGGAGGTAGGTGGGCTCTGGTTGCGACTGCTGTCTAGGATTAACTAGTAGGTATTAGGGCTGGCAATAGGCAGTTTGGCTGTGGAGCACTCAGCGGAAGCTACGTTATTTGCCTATTCGTTAGCGACGTGGAGGGAGTGATACATAAGGGAAGCTCGAAGGATTTTGTCTGGAGGCTGATCACGTATAGTAGGGCAGTGTAATTCCTGGACTACTTCATACAAAATCATGGTTTTATCATGCATAGAGAATGGCAGCGAAATTCTCCAGCATGGGGTCTGGCATGGATTCACATGCTCATGAATATTCCCCGTCGTCAGGCTGGGAATCCTCGGTAAAGAAAAAACCAGTATCAGTTTCGTTTCTGATCTCTTTCGTAGTAATAACCAATCACTGGTCTCTGCGTCATACTGACCACAGCCAATGACTGCCCTCTACCTAAGCACCGCCTCTGGCAGCCATCTTCAGATTTTTACCGCACGTTCATGTGTTGGGATCCTCGTGCTATTGCTCTCGAGCGTTAGTGCTATTTTTTCACGTTTTTTCTCAAAAACTTCGTTTTTTTCGGTCAAAAGAGCCTCAAGCTCCACCGACTCTCCATCCGATCAACGGGGACCCGTGTCGGATTCGTCTGCGCCCCTCAAGGGTGAAGATTTCGTCGAGCTACGCTTTTGGAGGACTCCAGAAGCTTCTCAGGCCCGGACATGGCCCAGGAGAAGGGAAGCTCGACGCCCGGAAAGCTGTTCAGGGTCTGCCCTGGATGCCAGCTGCAGAACGTCTTTAAGGAGGACGAACACTCCTTTTGTCTCTACTGCTTACATGAGGACAAGACGCACGTGGAGAAGGACTGTGCGTTTTGCGGCAATATGTCGGAGCGGACCATGAAGGACCGCCATCAACGTCTCGCCAACTGGCTGGAAGGGAAGAGCCCGTCAGGCGAGAAGAAGAGTAAGAATTCCGAGCGGTCTTCTAAGACCTTTGAGGACGCCCCGGCGACGGGGGTCCAAAACAAGGCCAAGCACCGCGAGTCCGCTGGCACCGGGAGCGCCGAACGGTCGGGCTCTACGGGCGCCAGGCAGGGCGCACCCTCCCCGGCACCTTCAGCCACGAGCCAACGCTCTGGGTCGGGTAAGAGGAAGGGCGAGCACCCGGCGAAGCTCCTGGAGAGGCCCCGGTCGAGCTCGAAGGCCCCATCGGAGGGGGAGCGAGGCAGTGTCCCCCCCCCCTCAAGGATAAGGCGGTGAGCGCACCTAAGGTGGTGAAGGCCTTAATCCATCCGGCCAAGCCCTCTATCGAAACTGTCGCGGCGGCCCTGGCTCAGCCTGTGGAGGCTACACCAGTGGTGGCGACCTCGGGGCTCAGAGTCTCCCTGCCACCTCGGAGGGAGTCCTCTTTTGTGCCCATCGATAGGACCCCCGTGAAATCCCCGGCGGGGAAGAAAAAGGGGGGGGCAGGGCGTCGTCGTAGATTCGGCTTCAACCTCGGAGGAAGAGCTGATCGAGGTCTTAAGCCACGGCCTTGGCGTGGAAGAAGACCGGCCCGTCGGGATGGATCCCAACGCAGGTGACGACGACATCGTCGAGGGTGCGGACGGGGCCCCTGATCGCCCGTCGAATTCCCCTCTGCCAGCGCCGCAAGACAACTCGGCGGCCATTTTGTTGGCTATACAGTCCTTATGCTCAGAGATAAGGAAGAGACTACCGTTGCCGACGGAGGAACCTCTCCCGTCGGGGGATCCTGAACCGGGACCTTCTGGTGTTCCCCCGCCCAAGAAAAGAAGGATTCACCCTCCACCTCCTTTTCAGCCGTCGCGCCCCGTCCAGCCCTCCTCCCCGTCCAGCCCTCCTCCCCGTCCACCCGAGGGGATGATACGGGGACTGACACGGCAGCGACGGGTACGGACGACTAGGTATACGACGAGGATCTACCGTCGTCACCTCCCACCAGGGCTTCTCCGCCCGACGAGATTGGATCGTTCCACTCCATGATCGCCAGGGCATCCGAGCTTTTCCAACTCTGCCCTGAGGAGAAGAAAAAGGAAGGCTTCCTTTATCAACGGCGCGAGGCCAAGAGGAAGACGGTCCTCGCGGTGCCTCTACTGGACGACATTTGGGATGAGGGCCTTGCCCTCCTCAAGAACCCTTCCACAACGCCAGCTAGAAGAGACCGGTACGAGAAGAAGTACCGGGTCCCGGACGCGGCCCCCCTGTGCCTCTGGGTGCAGCCTACCCCAGACTCCGTCGTCTCCGCGGCGGCCAGGAAGAAAGCGGGGGGGGGGGTGCGGCCTCCACATCGACTTCCCCACCGGACGGCGAGGGAAAGAAATTGGACGCTATGGGACGCAGGGTCATCTTGTCTGCAGCGACGACGATTAAAGCGGCCAACGCCTTGGCTATCGTGGCCCGCTACGACAGGGAGCTATGGTACAAACTGGCTCCCCTGCTGGACTTCCTGCCGGACGACAAGAGGGCGGATGCCCTGGAGATCCTACAGGAAGGTGAGGTGGCGTCGGACCACGCCATCACTATTGCGACGGACATCGCCGACACTGGGTTTCGCCAGTTGGGCAACGGCGTGTGCCTTAGGCGGCGTGGATGGCTCAAGGCTATGGACTTCCGTCAAGACGTACAGACCAGAGTCCTGGACATGCCGTTCGATGGAACAACCTGTTTGAGAAAACAGTGGACGATTCCCTTCAGGCCATTAAGGCGGACACTGAGACGGCCCGGGCCCTTGGGGTTCTGCAGCAACGACGGACGCCCTTTCGGAGCAGCGGAGGCAAGGGCGCCTCCAAAGGTTCCGGCGGCGGTTTCTCCACCTACCGTCAAGCGGCCCGCTCGTCGTCTCAGGAGGCCTACAGAGGACGAGGCAAGTCTGGCGGACCCCGCCGTCGTCGCCAAGGAGGTGAAGGCGGCAAAGCCTCGTCGAAACAGGATTGAACCGGCCGGGGGGTCGGGCCCCCACCGAAGCACCCCGGTGGGAGGCCGGCTGGCGAGCTTCGTCAGCGTGTGGGAGTTCATCTCCACCGACCGTTGGGTGCTGGACGCCTTAGCCCGGGGCCATGCGCTCGAGTTTCAAAGAAAGTGCCCGCGCGTCCCCCCCGTGGCCAGGAAAGAGCTTCACGTCCCTCAGCTTCTCCTGGAGGTAAAGGCGATGCTCAGGAAGGGCGCCATCGAACTCGTCCCAAAGAGGCTTCGGGGCTCCGGAGTTTACTCGAGATACTTCCTCGTGAAGAAGAAGACGGGAGGATGGCGCCCCATCCTAGACCTGCGACGTCTGAACAAGTTCATCAAGGCGCAGAAGTTCCGGATGGTCACCCTCCAGCACGTCCTGGGTCAGCTGGAGGAAGGAGACTTCCTGTCGTCGTTGGATTTGGAGGATGCCTACTTCCATATTCCCATCCTAAAGGGGCACCGAAAATTCCTCAGGTTTGTGGTCCAAGGGCGTCACTACCAGTTCAAAGCCCTCCCCTTCGGACTACGGTCGGCACCCAGGGTATTCACCAAGTGCCTTGCACCGGTGGCGGCGCAGCTGCGCCGTGAGGGGATCCACGTCTACCCCTACCTGGACGACTGGCTCATCCGAGCCAAGACGAGGGAGCTCGCCTTGGAGCACACGGCAAGGACCGTCCAACTTCTCACGGACCTGGGATTCTCCATGAACTAGGCCAAGTCCCACCTGGTACCCGCGCAAAACGCACTGTTTCTGGGAGCGAAGCTCGACACAGTGTCCCTTCTGGCCTCCCCGTCGGAGGAAAGGACCAGGTCCATCCTGGGCAAGGTACAGCGGATGTTGGTTTCCGACGCGGCCAAGGTGAGGTCCATCAAGTCCCTCCTCGGAATGATGTCTTCTTGCATCTACCTCTTTCCCATGTGCAGGCTCCGGATGCGCCCGTTGCAGGAGTTCCTGGACGCGCGCTGGATCCAAACGACGGGCGGCTTCGAGGAGAGGATCACACTCGACAAGAGTTTCCGCCGAGCGGTCCGGTGGTGGGGCACCCGCGCGCATCTGACGGCGGGCATGGACTTCCAGACCCCAGACCACCAGGAGACAGTGACCACGGATGCCTCCCTGGAAGGGTGGGGAGCGCACACCGAAAATCTGCACGCGAGAGGCCTTTGGCTCCCGACGGAGAAGTCCCTCCATATCAACGTCCTGGAGCTCCGTGCAGTGTTCTGGGCCCTCAGGTCCTTCCTTCCGTCCCTCAAGGGCAAGGTGGTGAGGATCTTCACCGACAACACCGCCACCATGTTTTACATCAGGAAACAGGGCGGAACCAGGTCCCCAGCACTGTCCAAGGAGGCGCGCAGGACCTGTGGCATTGGGCCGTCGCCCAAAGGATGTTTCTGGTGCCGTTTCATCTGGCAGGGATAAAAAACACCATCGCCGACTCACTCAGCAGGGAGCTGCGCTCGTGCCACGAGTGGGAACTACGGCAGGATCTAGTGGATCGCCTCTTCCGACGGTGGGGCACACCCCAGATCGACCTGTTCGCGACGGCGACGAACTCCAAGTGCCGGAGGTTCGCCAGCAGGTTTCCCCAGCCAAGGAGCATGGGCGATGCTTTCTCGTTCCCCTGGGCGGGCCTGTTCCTATACGCGTTCCCTCCATTGCCACTACTGATCCGGCTCATCAACCAGCTCAAGAGGTCACGGTGCAGGATGATCCTCGTCGCACCTGCGTGGCCGAGGCAGATATGGTTCCCGGACCTTCTGGACTTGTCAGCGTCCCCGTCAATCAAGCTGCCAGTGGACGCGGATCTGCTCTCCAGGGAAGGAGGCGCCATCCTCCACCACGACCCGAAGTCGCTGAACTTGCAGGCCTGGCTCCTGCAGCGCTAGAGTTTGGAGGATACGACATACCGGCCGACTGCAGAGAGGTTCTTGCAAAGGCCAGGGCGTCCTCGACTCTTAAATGCTACGGACACAAATGGAAGAGGTTCTCTGTCTGGTGCCAAGCACAGAAGATTAACCCTCTAAGGATTACGGCTCCCCAAGTACTGCCGTACCTGTTGACGCTGGCCAAAGCTGGACTGGCACACGCGTCCATCAAGATTCATCTTGCTGCGATCTCCCGATACCCTAGAACCACGGGGCGGACGTCCTTGTGGTCTCATCGTCTGGTGAAAGAGTTCATGAAGGGACTGTTCAGATCGTTCCCGCCGGTGAAGGCTCCGGCCCCGGCGTGGGAGCTCAACGTGGTGCTGACCAAGCTCATGGGACCTCCGTTCGAGCCTCTGCACTCCGCCCCGTTGAAGTTCCTGTCGTGGAAAACAGCGTTTCTTGTGGCCATCACCTCCGCACGACGGGTGGGAGAGATCCAGGCCCTTTCCTGCAAGGCCCCGTACTTGACTTTTCACGACACGAGGGTGGTGCTCAGGACGCACCCCTCCTTCATGCCCAAGGTGCCGTCGGACTTCCATCTCAACGAACCCTTGGTGTTGCCTGTGTTTTTCCCGTCGCCGGCTGAGAGGACTTTGCACTCGCTGGATGTGGCTAGAGCGCTGAAGTTCTACGTGGATCGCACGAAGTGTTTTCAGAAGATGTCACAACTCTTTGTGAACTTTGGACCTGTCAATCAGGGGAAGGCTCTCTCGAAGGCTTCCATTTCCAGGTGGCTCTCCGGCTGTATCATGTACTGTCACCGGTTGGCAAACCGACCGCTGCCTGGCCGTCCGAGAGCACATTCCACCAGAGCGATCGCAGCTACCACGGCGTTCCTATCTGGTGTGCCCCTGCTGGACATTTGCAGGGCTGCTACGTGGAGGTCGACGCACACCTTCACGAAATTCTACTGCGTCGATCGGGATTCCAGGGAGGAGTCCAGGGTCGGCCAAGCAGTGCTGCGCAACCTGTTCGCCTGAGGTGAGCCTGGTGAGGAGGTAAGATTGCTTAATGTTGAGTTTGATGTGATGCTTAATGTTGAGCCTTTGCCACCTCCCGTGGTTGTGCATGTGGGTACTGCTATGTATTCTTTATTCATGAGCATGTGAATCCATGCCAGACCCCATGCTGGAGAAGGAACAAGTTACTTACCTGTAACTGTTGTTCTCCAGCATGGGTCTGGCATGGATTCACATGCGAACCCTCCCGCCTACCCCTCTGCGGCTCTTCACTTGGTCATACTGCCACTTCACGTGCTTCCAAATCTGAAGATGCCTGCCAGAGGCGGTGCTTAGGTAGAGGGCAGTCATTGGCTGTGGTCAGTATGACGCAGAGACCAGTGATTGCTTATTACTACGAAAGACGGATCAGAAACGAAACTGATACTGGTTTTTTCTTTACCGAGGATTCCCAGCCTGACGACGGGGAATATTCATGAGCATGTGAATCCATGCCAGACCCATGCTGGAGAACAACAGTTACAGGTAAGTAACTTGTTCCTTATACAACATAGCAGTAATATCATGCAAGGATTATGGCAGCCTAATTCCTGGTACATTTTATACATAAGCATGCATTGCTTGTTTACAAGGATAGATACTTTTCACAATTAACAGTGTGGTGTGGCTGTAAAACAGCAGCGATGCGCATAGGCAGACGGGGAGAGTATGCAAAGGTGCCCATGCAAAGTACCTACCTAATGGGATCGGAGAGAATGGGTTGCATAGGATAGCGGTTGCCTGGGGTGCGCATAGCTCTAAAGCCGGAGCGGGATATAAGCAGATGTAGTGCGTGGTCGCTCCACGGTTTCAGGGTGAGCTGGGGAGAGTTGACGTCGGGCGTAGGAGTTACTGGGGACGTAGTGCTGAAAAGAGGCTGATGGGAGGGTAGCGGTTGGAGAGCGGGTTAGGGTGATGGCCTCTAACGCGAGGGTGGCCCGCAGGCCTCAGAGACCTGTTGGGGTAGTGCGTGCAGGAGTTGGGTGGGGCGACGGACAGGCAGTGGGTGCTGGGAAATGGTGGCACAGGCAGTTTAGATATGAGAGCTGGCTCTCTTATCGCATGGTGAAGTACGTGCTGGCGGGATCTGTGCAACAATGAGGCAGTAGCGATCAGATGAATTCTAGGTCGATGTCAAGAGTTATTTTGATGGCGGTCGTTAGACAGAGGGTAATAGTAAGTGAGACTGGTTGAGCAAGGGTTCGGAGCGGTCCAATGGTCCTCCCGGCTCTGACAGGCTTGGGACAGGGCCTTATGAAAACGGGCCTTGTATAAAATGGGGCCGGCTTCAGCCTCCGGTGGGGGCCGTGTGTTCAAATAATCAGGTGCTGCCAATCAGCTGTTCACGGTGGCCATTACTGCTGTTGCCATGGGGACATCAACAGGCAACGTAGCTTCTTGAGTCAAAACTAAGGGGCATTGCAATCAAGAATGATTTATTTTGAATGAATGCCCCTGCAGCTGTACTGCTCTGCTCCACTGGGATGAGGGTCATGTTTTGTAATAATGTTTGTAATGGGTCTGTGGGAGAATGCCAGAGCCTTGGATGGCAGAACCTTAGTTTTTTAAAAATAGTTTTTATTAATTTATTCAAACCAACAACAATACAAACCAAACACGCAGTGCATATATCAACAGTTCAATCGTTCATGTTTAATTCCAGTCACTGCTCCCCATATCCCACCCCCCATTACAAGCCTATTTATTCCAAGCACTCTGTGTCTGCCTCACGTGGTGGGGTCTCACTTTCCGTGGATTCCGATAGATCTTGTGGTGTTCCAAACAATTCCGCTAATAATGATTTCCATGCCATCAGGGTTCCCTCCTCCTCCTCCCCCCTCTACATGGCTCGCCTCTTGACATACCGTGGTTTCTGCCTCCGCCCATTTCTGCAACTCCTTTCACCACATCTCTACCCGTGACCTGTGGCATGTCTTCCACCCCATCGCAATCCTCCTTTTTGCAAGCACATATGCTAGGTCCTTCAGTTTACTCACATGTTTATGTTTCTGTGCTCTAGGGAACCCCCCTAGCAAGCAGGCCCAGGTGGTATCTATGACAATAGTGATCCCTTTTTCCGCCAGTCTCTGTGCTACTTCACCCCAGAAACGCTCAATAACTGGGCATGACCAAAACATGTGTACCATGTCAGCATTTTCCTCATCACATTCGGCGTTATCAAACCTAGATATTTTTTGAGGTGTCATATATGCCCTATGCGTAATATACAGTTGTATCTGTTTCAGTCTGGCGTTCCTTGAAACCTTCTTATGGTATCCCAGGGCCCGTTCCCACATCCCATCCTCTATCGCGGCCCCCACTTCTGCCTCCCTGTCTAGTCTCGATTGCGTTAATTCTTTCCTGATCCTTGACATCATCTTGTAGTGTCTAGAAATGTCATGTCCCCCTTCCGTTATATCATATATTACATCCATAATAGCGTCTGGTTCTTCTTCCAACACTGTTTCAGGCCATGTTGTCCTATTATTCTGCACCATTCTGTGATATGTAATATACTGCCCCGTATGTAATCCTGTCTCCTCCCCCAGTACTTCAAAATCCATAATGTTCCCCTCTCGCCAGATATCTCCCATCGTAACCACCCTGCCGATTCCCAGTGGGTCCTTATTATCATGCTCAATTGCTTATCTCCCCCTGCCAGTGTAGCTAACGGTATCTGCGGAGAGCATGGAAATGGGTTCCCCATCATCAGGCACGCCTGGCGCCACATCTTCCACCCAAGCTTCATCATCTCGGGCGCTCTCTCATTTCTGCCTTGGGCAGCCAGATAATTTCTCTTAAATAAAATGGGGCACAATCATGACCAAACAGCCTATATTCGGGGGTCACTTCGTCTGAGAGCCATTTGGCAACGTATTGCAGCTGGCTCGCTACATAATAAACCTCATAATTAGGCAGTTGTATCCCCCCTTTTTCATAAAAGTTCTGCAGCTTCCACAGCGCCACCCTGTTCCGGGTACCATGCCATAGGAAGTCCATACACATGCTGTTCAGTTTACTGAAAAATTTCTTGGGTATCAGGTATGGAATGTTCCCAAAATAATGCAGGAGCCTGGGTAGGACCACCATTGTCAGCATTGCCCCTCGTCCCATCATCGCTAGGGGCAGCTTCACCCAAAATTTCATACACTTCTCGATTTTCACAATGGCCACCTCAGTATTGTACCTATGTTCTTCCTCAACCGTATGGTACACATCTATCCCAAGGTACCGAAAGGTACTCACCGCCCATGGTATTTGTAACACCGGCAGTCGCCCCTCAGGAGTCCCCCTGTAACTACCTAGTGGGAACATACTAGATTTTTGAGGGTTCACTGCTATCCCAGACAGCCACGCATATCTCTCCATCACCTCCAGGATATATTGAAGATTTTCCTATGGGTACTTCAAGGACAGTAACCAGTCATCCACATATAAGGAGATCAAGTGTCGTTCCCCTCCCACCTCAATACCTATAGTGTCGTATTGCTGTCTCAGGTGTATTGCTAGGGGCTCTAGGGCTAATATATAGAGCATCAGGGACCACGGGCATCTGTCTGGGTCCTCTGCTGAGTTGCCATCTTCCAGATATCACTGCTCCTGTTCTAACCCTAGCCAGTGGTTCACTGTATAGCATTTTCGCCCATCTTACATATCCTGGTCCCATTCCGTAACCCTCCAGGGCTGCTAGCAGCCACGGCCACTTGACCGAATCAAAAGCCTTAACCGCGTCTAGTGACACGATCGCCATTTCACCTTCATGCTTAGTTCCCCATTCGACAATACGGTGGAGTCGTCTGTGGTTATGTGTTATATTTCTGTTCGGGGCATAGCCCGTTTGATCGGGGTGTATAAGTTTATCAATAACTCTCCGCAGTCTATTTGCCAAGACCGACGTCAATATCTTGCTGTCTTGGTTCAACATCGATAGCGGCCTATAAGAGCCACAACTATGCCCCGGCTTGTTGGGTTTGGGAAGCGGTATTATGACTCCGGCAACCGTCCTACCTCGAACGCCTCATTCAGCATTTCCAACATTGGGGGGAGCACTTCTGCCCTATAAACTTTGTAAAACTCACTAGGGAATCCGTCCGCCCCTGGGGTCTTAGGATGGCAGAACCTTAGTGTTACTTTCTTGTGGCTCTTGCTACTACAGTTTTTGGTGTCGTAGTACTGAAAATAACTGGTGTTACTTTCTCCAAAATTAATCTAATCCTTACTAGCCAGGATCTGAACGTGTTAGCTTCTGGTTATACTTGTATCTCGGGAATTAACTCTTTAAGCCACAGGCTTATAATCAAAGTGTCCTCTGAACTATATTTCAGCAAATCTAAACTGCATGCCTTTCACACTGACTTTTTGTGACTGGTTGGCAGTGTTCTAGGCTCCCCATGGGCTGAGGAGCTTTCATGATAGGTTCTAGGATATGTCGATCTCCAGTGGCTGCAACTAAGCTTCTCAGGCTTGCCTTGCACTCGTTGGGCACTATCTGTTCTGCGCATCAACTAGAGCGTACAGTCTTTCTTGCTCCATCTCACCTAGTCAGGCAGAGGACGCATGCAAATATTCATCCCTGGCACAAAGAGTGCTTTTTGGAGGATCTCTGCCCTGCTGTTAGTCAATGCGTGCAAAGCTTAGTTCTAGCCACCCTCGATGCTCTTGATCAAGTCTTGGTTTTACATAGTCTTTGATTTTCCCAAACATGTTGCAAAACTTGCACTTGACAACAATGGAGATAACAAGCAAATCGTTGTATTAACATGTCCCACATGATTTAAATAATGTGCTGGCAGATTCTGTTTTTTATTTTCATGTGTAGGCAGGTTTATCATAAAGCTGTGAATTGATTTTACGTACACGACCTGGAACTAAAATGGTCATTCCCGTATGTGCTGAGAAAGCAAAAAAGAGATTTCTTCAAGAAAGCATATTGTGGAATCCAGTCTTTAGGAGTACAACATAAGGTTGAAGGTGTGTTGCTTGGAACTATCCATGTTTTGACAAGGTAGGGATCAAACGATCTGGATGTTAAGCTCTCTTAATGTGTAACTTTTCTGCACCAAAGTCTAATAGGATGGTTGGATGACCTAAATCTAGCAGGACTTGAGGAGTTCTCTTATGCAATAACTTTGTGTTTGACTATAATCATTTTTGGTCCAGTTTAACAATGTATTGTGAGAAACTCGAGGGCATCCTCACATCTACTCACCATGGGTCCTCTTCTCAGGTGGCCAGGGAAAGGCCATCACTTTTGGATCCTGACCCTTTGGGTGGAGAAGCGAGGGAGCGGTCACCTGGGTGGACGGTCGTTGGGGATTGGGGAGAAGTCCTTTGGTGGAAATGCAGTATTCCCTCTTCCCATTCTAGGATGAACCTGCAATCCCAGGCGTATTCATTGGTTACTTTTACCCCCTTTCCCTCCAGACAGGATAACTGCAGACAATATTAGCTATCTAGAATCTACAGAAAATGGGTGAAAAGGAGAAGGGTTGATGGCGAGAAATGGTATCCCCCTGGTCCTGCTGAGAAACAACCTCACCCTTCGCCGGCCTTTATGGGTTGTTAAACACCTTTCCATCATATTCCCTCATTCCACCCACTATAGTACCGGGACGAGAAAGAAACCAACCATTTGTTTAACATAAATATATATCAATCTCATATTCCTAATGCAGACACACATCAGGCACACACTGTTCAGATAAATGTCAGGCAACTATCCACTCTGGTACTGAGACGAAGAGGAGGGCTTTGGAGAAGTTCAGAGGGAGAAGCCAGGCAGGTCCCTTTAACTATGGTCAGGCAAGTGGACGAAATGACCACCACACGTGGTCACCTAGTGAGCACATCGGATATAAAAATACAGGCTATTCACAAGGCAAGAGGTCACACAGCAGGCTAGAATGTGGAGCTGGCGAACTGGGGAGATAGAAGTGGATGACGCGAGTGTTGGAAGCCATATCATATCAGGACCAGAGACACCGGGGCTGAGGGAGACCCAGAGAAGGGCAGGAAGTCGGTGCACCCTCTGTGTCGGATGCAGGCAGAAGCCTTGGGGCCCCGTAGCACTCCAGTCATCACGGACCTCAGTGAGAGCGGGCTGTGTTCTCCCCGACCTCAGCGAGAGAAACGCAGAGATCGTAGAAGCTGGAAAGCCAAAGTGGGGAAAAGGAAAGCATCCACTGGAGCTTGTCACCTGAAGCCGGTGAGTGCAGGCAAGGAACACTCATAGCGGGGCGCTCCAAAAAAACACAATGAGCCTTCCTTAAATATTGAATGTTTTGGAAATCGAGATGCGCTTTTGAATACAGAACTTGAATGGACTTAGTTTAGAGGGTCAAACAAATACGTATTGAATACAGAACGAACTTAAAGCATTTTTGAGTACTGTACAGAATTAAACGCAAGTAAATGAGGATAATTGAATATGACACACGAGATATAGACCAGTTTAGCATTGAGTAGAATAATGTATTACAGGACGAGTGATGTAACAAAAAGGGTTTAGATGAAAAATGGAGTAATTTTAAAGGTTAGAATCAAGGCAAAAGGTGACAAGTTGCTTTGTCTTTTCTTTTCTCTTTTACATTTTCAAAAAGTTTGTATAAACTAAATGAAATTAAAAAAAAATATATATGCATTTCTGAATGCTGCACTTAGACGAAACAGATGAGTGTGTTTTGGGTGGAATAAAGGCCACATGGTGCAGGTGGCAAATACTACAAAGTGAATTGACTGAAATATGAGTGTTGGCAAAGCAAGTGAAATCCCAAGAAGGGTGTGAGAAAATAAGTATTGATACGAGCCAATCAAGGATCTACAAGTTAAAAGAAAACCTATATTGTGTGGGATGTCTCAACCCACTGGTCCTGGCCCTGCAACATTACTGTGCATGCTGGCAGCAGAAACCTCGGAAATGGCCACTGGAAAGCATTCTGCTTGCTAAAAATCACCCAAAATTGCGCAGTAAAAATCTGAAAAATAGGCCGCCATCCACTTTTGCCTATGTCAGTGGTAACACAGGAGACCACTGCCAAAACCCACCATTGGGCTACCCACAAAGTAGCCTGAGATCACTTGGAAAAAGCAATGCTGATTGCCAAAAAGAAACACAGAGCTGTTTGGAAATCCGTTTTCTTGATTGTCAAAAATGTGCAAAAATCATGGTTCACAAACCACCTAAAAGATCCAACCTCCTTGTTGGGTGTTCCACATTATTCTACTGCAAGAATCCACATAAATACAATGTCAGCAAGAATCATATGTTATCAGAACAAGCTTTTAAAGATACATGATGGAAAGAAAGCTGTCAAAAATGGGTTTAGTACCGTTGCTCACCTCTGTCAGAAGCCAGCGATTTAAAACCTATTATGTGTAAAGTGAACATTGAACTCAAACTATGCCAAGGAAGAGAGTTCCATCAAAATGCCATATAAGAGTGCCACACATTGATTTTCATGTTGAAAAAGGACTGGAAGTAAAGATGGGTTTGCTTATTTTAAATTTATAAATGTATTTTTTTCACAAGGAACTATGTTACAAATGACCAGAAGGTAACCTGATTCAGTTAGAATTTCCAAGAGTCCTCCTTCCCCTGGGAAACTCGCACCTTGTTAATTCCCACCAAAAGGAGGATATCGCATTGGCATGTTAATCAGGAGGGGAGGAGATTCCTCTGCTGCCAGGAGAAAGAAACAATGGGTTCCTTGGGCTGAATAGGAATGTTAATTTGGGTGTGACTGACAACAAACTGCTCTGATGGGAAGGCAGGCCATGTGACCCTCTGACTCAGCCCAGCTCTGGAGGCGGTCCAGACTGAAATTGTTGATTTGATATTGGATTAAATGTATGTTTAGAAAAATGCTTATAGCAAAGTGTACTGAACTGACAAAAATATGAAACTTAGATTGTTAAAATGAAAAATTCCCTCACAGTTTAAGACTAAGCTGGAATGTACGATGTTCTGAGACTGAACCTCGGAAATTATTCATATTGTAGCCATGGTGTTTGTTAGGAACATGAACAATTACAGGAATGTGCCCAGAGGGGACGTGCATGCATGTATAAAAATTGGTGCAGAACTAACATTGAAAGCGCGGAAAAGTTGTCATTTATGAACCATAGCTCGCAGGAAGATGGGAGTTGAACAGAAATGTACCTTAAGCAATCTGTCATGTAATTATGTATTATTAACAAGTTGTGCATCTTGGAAATAAGTTTTTTGGGGAAAATAGATTTCCTAAAAAAAAGCAAAGGGGAGGGATTTCCTTTGGGCCATAAACACAGCATCACTCTGACACCTGATGACACACAATTCCTTTCTCAAAACAGGGGACAGGGAACTCTGACCTATCAGATCCTTAGAGGATTAGGGTTGGGCATAGATAATCGGCCTCCCCACCCACTTTGGAAATTGATAAATAGGGACTGCTGACAACAGACAAGATACACACTTTCCACTCATCAATTTCACCCCATCAACTGATTTCTTGGCGAAGCACCCTGCAGGAAGATCCAGGCTCCAGACATAGATCCAGAGACCAGACTCTAGAACCAAACTCTAGAACTCTGAAGCAGAGAGGCCTAACCCAAGAAGCTGACCCCTTTTTCAGCAGGCCAGAATCTTTTGCAACCCGATTCAAACCCCTAAACTTCCAAGGGGCACCACAAAATCCAACAGCCTGGCTGAGCTGTTTGCTGTTCTAGCTAAGAACTCCATGCTAGAACCAAGATCCAGACCCGTCAGATCCGGTCCAAGAGGCTGTGCAGACTAGAGGGCCTTGCTGAGAGCAAATCCCAGTACCTGAGACCTGTCCGGTGGCGAGTGAAGTCCAAACCCATGACCAGATCTTTGGCTGGTCCATTCCATTCCAAAGCCATAGGAGTGAGTATTTCGTCTAGAACTGTCCATAGTCATCTCTTAGTTTAAAGTAATCCTATTCAATCCATTTTAACCTATCCAGAACTGCATTATAGAATCTTGTGTCCATCCTGAATTCTTCTCACTATATAGTCTCTGATAATTGTAGCGATAATCATCCATGCGCTGATATTTTTGAACAAAGTCAAGTGTCCTGGCACACAGCAATCAGAGCGGAAGGCACCCTGGTCTGGTGGTTGTCCCGATGGGTACCTTGTACTTTCATAGTTCCATAGTATAAGTCCATATTGGTTCCAAATCTTTAAAGCGCCATCTGTCATTTTGAAATCTTGACTCTGTTTCTGAAAAATCGACCTTCACAAAAACCTGTAACTTTTGAACCGTAAGTCACAGAAACACAATTTAACTGTCATTTTGAAGCTAACATCCTCTGCTTTCAAACGAACCCAGAACTTCATTCCAATTCCTCATAGTTTTGCTGTAATCTCATTTCCCGCATGCGGAAAAGTTGCCACGAATTTGCAATTTGCCTCAATTTCACCCCATGTAAAAGAGCTATTTCTTGCTTTCAACTTCTGAATTTCGTTTTCAACCTGAGAATCATTCATAAATCATTGAACCTATCCAAAGCAACTCTCACTAGTTCTGAATCCCATTTAGTGAATTAAAGTCATTTTTAGCATTTTTCCCATTCATTGCAAATCACATTCAAAAGCATTTTGATCTGTTTTTAAAGCATTCCTGTTCTCTCTAAGCTTGCTGGGGGAATTGGGATTGAACTACATTCTTTAATATCAGTTATTCCTGAAACCTGTGTGCCCTCTTCCACCTCTTCATATTGAATACTGGGGGGAGTGAGTAATAACGGGAAAGAGTGATCACATTGTCTTTGGTTAAATTCACATCAAGTTTTATTTCTGTGTTGCATTCTTTCGTATTATTGCATTTCCTTGAACCATACAAAGTATTCTCTGCTGCATTATTCTTCCTATTTTTACTCCTAACTGATTAAAGAGATTGTTGATATTGTAATATTACCCATTGCTGATCATTGTTCATATTCACAAGTGTGATATTCAGATATTATTCATATTCATAAGTGTAATCTATATATTGTTCAATTCTTCAAATAAATCTTTTAATTTGCAAAACAAACCTATTTCTTGGTTCACTGAGACCGGGGGAATTCAAAGAGAGGGGCGTTATGTAAGGGTACATCATCCAGAATTAAACCAACTTTGACATAAAAATATATAAATAAGGGTTTCCATTGGGCATCCCATATTAGGCGTTGACTTAGTTGGAGTGCTGGATTGAAATCACTTACAATTGGCAAGTGCCAGAGAAGTATGGTGAGTGTAACCAAGTGAACAGTGGCCAAGCTAGCCACAATAAAGTATTGGAAGAGAATAGGTGTGATAAAAGAAGTACTTTTCACTGTCAAGGGAACGCAGTGGACAATTGTTGGTGAAACAGGTGCAAAAGTGTTATTGGGTGCGTGACCTGTAATGGATGGACCGAGCGGTCCGACTTCTGCACCTAGACAGAGTCCCCTGCAAGGAAAAGCAAATGAAATGAGTCCATGTTGAAGCCAAAAAACACAAGTCAATGAAAATATACAAGAAGAGACTTGTGTTGTAACAGACTTGTGTTGGTGAACCAAGGAAAACTACCTATGGTAAGAAGGTTGGGGATGGGGAGGATCCCAACCCTTTGGGAAATGTTTTGTTTCAAACTGTGAAACTTCTATTTTGAACTTGGGGAAAGGAACCACGAGAGTGTTGGGGGAACTGCTTTGAACTTGGGGGGGGGCAGGGGGGGAGGAGGGCTGAAAAGTAAGCCAGGAGCTGGAAGGAGATCAGAACTTTATTTGGAACACAGGTTCTCTCATTATTGCTATCCCTACACTTTGTTTACCTTTAGTTGTGAGGGCAAGTATAGGTTTTGGACGCAGACGTTCCTTAGTTTCTTTGCGTAGGGAAATCCCATCTCTGCATAGGCCAAGTTAGCCTTCAACCATCCTGACATTTAAGTTAATAAATCAGTTTAATTGGAAGTTTGATTCTGTTGTCTGTCTTCATGATGCCTTCACAGTATAGGTATAGAATAAGGTTACATTTCCCATGTTGTTCCAACTCTTCCAACCACCTCTTAGCCCTACTCCTTTTCATACCCCTCTTGATTTTCTTTTGTATACCTTGATCATGTTATTAAACCTGATTTGTGGTGGTATCGATAATAGAGGATAAAGTTTTGCGGTAGCATTTTTTGGACATGTCTATGTGCAGAATGGGATTATCATAACAAACAGTCTTGGACTCAAACGGACAGACTCAAAGAATATGGCAAAGTATTACTTTATTATCAGTTCAATAAAGTAGGGCAATCTGGCGAACAAATTGTAGTACACCCACTCACAATGCAGATTGGTTCCTATTGTTATTTGTTTTGGTTTATGTAAACCTTTACAAAATGATTAAAATATAAATAATAGAAAAACAATTTCATTTACATAAAATCAGTGTGGAAAATCAATACAATTTCATTTACACAGAAAATCATAGTAAGGAAAACCAATTCAATTTCCTCAAATGCATAGTACAAATTCATATACAATTTTATACGAACAATTTCAAATTTACACGACATTTCCAATTTCTATTACAGTTAAACTTTCATTTTCATCAGTTTGGATGAGTTAAAATTCTAATACGATAGCACGATTTAAAATTACTGTAACTAAAATGCCTTCATACATCTTATCCTTTGTCGATCGGCATCACAAGGACTCATTCTGAGTTTTAAAACCGTTTACAGACATCTGTTAAAAATCTCAGTACAGTCAGTTTTAGTGCGGTCGATTTTACCATGCAATATCTGTAACCATACGTAAGACCCATCCTGCAACATTAACAAATTTACTAAAGAACTCAATGCGTTGCATTTTTAATTCTGGGCAATATATTACCAAATGTAGCAGTGTCTCGGTCTTTGTCCTATTTCTGCAAAAGCAACAAGTTTAGAGAGCTATCACGGATAATTTGTATTTCACGGGTCAATAAAAAGTTCATTCTAAAAAGCATAAACGTATTTCTTGCATTTTTATTAGGAAAGCGGCATAAATAGGACTCAGCGTTCCCACTTCTTTTCGACACGAAATCAAGTGGCAGTAGAGTCAACAGTTCATCAGTTCCTCCATATTGTTTGCCCAATTCCATCTTTGAACAATTTTCTTTGCTTTGTTTGGATTGGAAAGCAGAGTTTCAACCAATAACTCTATAATCCACAAGGTCCTTCTACAGTCTACATGTAATTGGTAGATAGAATCCTTCTTTAATGAGCCCTTGCGCACCTCTCTGCTAAATACTTCTCTGGGCTTCTATAGAATTTCCTGGAGAGAGATAGTCTAAGACAAATAACCATGCTTTGTATCGATTGTGTGCCCATTTCATATCTTATAGCACAGAGGGGCTCATTTTGGGAGGCAATAGAATATAGAGCGCCATAGTGTCACTTCCATAGAGCACATTTCCGATAAAATCCAAGTTGGGGAAAAAATCTAGGCCATAACAGTTTAGGAACCACTTTTACCAGATACAACTTCCTCACTGGCAATGCAGAGAATTTTCAATCTTTTCATCTGTTCGGTTAACATAAATCTATCTTTCAGGTAGATTCTGTAGAGTGCCTTAGTATGTTTTGAAACTATCGGATAACCAAAATAAACCATCTTATTTGCAGTCTACTATTGCCTAAAGACCATTTAAGAGAGATACCTTGCTCTTTTTTACTCCGTATTATCACAGATTTCTGCGGGTTGGCGATTTGATTATTCACTTTCATGTGTTGGTCAACGGCAGTTAGCTGACGCTGTAGGATTTCGGTCAATCAATAAAAAATCATCTGCGTATGCTACCCAAGACATATTTACCCCACCCCTATAGATGCAGGTTCAAAGGAAGCAATAGATACGGGAGTTACGACATCTGCTACATATGTTAAATCGGCAGGGAGCAAATATGCAGCCATGCCTGAGGCCTTTTAAATTGGAATGGGGCTAGAAAGTGGGCCCTGGTTGTTCAGCTTCACTTGTATAGAGTAACCCTTGTGCAAATGTATGTGTATGCGTAACAATGGTACAGGCAAGCCCAGTTATTCCAATGTAGCCCATAGGGTTGGGCGATCTGCCCTATCAAAGGCCATGGAAAGATCCATGGAAGCTATATATTGAAGATAGATACCCTGACCATACTGCCTGCGGAAGACTGGATAGCACTATGCCTCCACAATCCGTGTCCAAGGATTTTCGGAATCCGATCTGATTGAAGTACAAGATAGGATTAGTACACCACAATTCTATATGTTCCAATATCACTGTAGCGAATATCTTTGAATCAGGGTCCATGATAGCAATTGGGCGGTACTTAAAGGGAGAAAATGTATCCCCCTTTTTACAAATAGGAACTGCGAAGGAGGTTCTCCAAGAAGTTGGTATAATTATAGTAGATCTAATGTCCTTAAACAGGAAGCCCAATATTAATAATGATAGGGTCACAGTCTCTTAAAACACTAGATCAGGGATTGAGTTAGGACCACAGGCTTTGGATGGTTTTGCCCTATTAATTGTGCGTTCTTTGGCACTCACATGTATTAGTTTGCCAATCCAGATTTATAGACGGTTTATCCAGTTTTATAATTTGGGGAGATATAGATTTATAACGTTTTACAAAATGATCATGCCAGGATTGTTCAGGTGTGGGATTAGTCTGAATGACCATTTGTTTTATCTCCATTTCGTTGAGTAGAGACCAAATGTTAGAGGGGTTATTATTTTGCAAAGCTGCCAGCATTGCCTCTGCGACTCTTTGAAGGACTAAATGGCGATGGGATTTTAGCCAATTCTTCCTCCTCTGCTTTATATATTTGACCCCTCTGGCAATGTCTTCCTCAGGCAGAGAGGAATACCTAAGCCTATGAATTTCCTTTCTTATCTCCATTTTCATATTTTTAACTGTGGTGTCAAATCTATTGATAATGTTTTTTGCTCTATTTTCTTTTGTACAGTTAGGTAATGTACCCAGCACAGATTGTAAGTATGGGACAAAAGCAGAGGATGAATAGGTGGCCTTTTTTGTTTCATAATACTGCGCACAAAATCCTTTAGGATCAGTGTATTTAACTTATAGATGTTACTGTAATTCCAGATTAAGCGGTTACAACCCACATTAGCCCTAGTAAAACCAGTGAGATAATCTCTGGAGCATAGGACAAGGAGACCTTTAAGTTTTACACTCATTATGGCATGATCACTATAGGAGTTTTGTGTGACAAATAAAAGCCAGATTATGCACATGTGTAGAAAGAAAGATACATAGTCAATGACAGATGTTGCATTCCAGCTTGACCAAGTTGGAGTAACCTGTTGGTGGGTCTCGTTAAGCATTATTAAGCCTCATTCTTGTAGAAATAAACACCATTGTCCTCCCTGTAACTTCTTCATATTACTCAGGCTACACAAACTGAAGACCTCATCCGAGGTGGTTCCCTTTTTGCTTTCAATTGAAACACTTAAATTCACATGCAAAGGATGTTCAGTATCGTAGAAAGAATTAGATAAACAGTCAGTTTAAATCCCCAGCGAAGGTAATTTCCCCCCCAGGACAATTATCATCCCAAGCTTCCATTATAAAGTTTCTCCAGCATGGGGTCTGGCATGGATTCACATGCTCATGAATATTCCCCGTCGTCAGGCTGGGAATCCTCGGTAAAGAAAAAACCAGTATCAGTTTCGTTTCTGATCTGTCTTTCGTAGTAATAACCAATCACTGGTCTCTGCGTCATACTGACCACAGCCAATGACTGCCCTCTACCTAAGCACCGCCTCTGGCAGCCATCTTCAGATTTTTACCGCACGTTCATGTGTTGGGATCCTCGTGCTATTGCTCTCGAGCGTTAGTGCTTTTTTCGCGCTTTTTTCACAAAAAAACTTCGATTCTTTCGGTCAAAGAGCCTCAAGCTCCACCGATCCTACATCCGATCAACGGGGACCCGTGTCGGATTCATCTGTGCCCCTCAAGGGTGAAGATTTCGTCGAGCTACACTTCGGAGGAATCTAGAAGCTTCTCAGGCCCGGTCTCGGAGATGGCCCAGGAGAAGGGAAGCTCGACGCCCGGAAAGCTGTTCAGGGTCTGCCCTGGATGCCAGCTGCAGAACGTCTTCAAGGAGGACGAACACTCTTTCTGCCTTTACTGCCTTCATGAGGACAAGACGCACGTGGAGAAGGACTGTGCGTTTTGCGGCAACATGTCGGAACGGACCATGAAGGACCGCCATCAACGTCTCGCCAACTGGCTGGAGGGTAAGAGCCCGTCTGGCGAGAAGAAGAAGAAATCCGAGCGGTCTTCTAAGACCTTTGAGGGCGCCCCGGCGACGGGGGCCCAACATAAGGCCAAGCACCACGAGTCCGCTGGCACCGGGAGCGCCGAACGGTCGGGCTCTACGGGCGCCAGGCAGGGCGCACCCTCCCCGGCACCATCAACCGCGAGCCAACGCTCTGGGTCGGGTAAGAGGAAGGCCGAGCACCCGGCGAAGCTCCTGGAGAGGCCCCGGTCGAGCTCTAAGGCAGAGGAGGAGCGTGGCAGTGCCCCCTCCCTCAAGGATAAGGCGGTGAGCGCACCTAAGGTGGTGAAGGCCTTGATCCATCCGACCAAGCCCTCTATCGAAACGGTCGCGGCGGCCCTGGCTCAGCCTGTGGTGGCTGCACCAGTGGTGGCGACCTCAGGGCCCAGAATCTCCCTGCCTCCTCGGAGGGAGTCTTCCTTTGTGCCCATCGATAGGACCCCCGTGAAACCCTCCGTGGGGAAGAAGAAGGGGGGGCAGGGCGTCGTCGGAGATTCGGCCTCAACCTCAGAAGAGGAGCTGATCGAGGTCTTAAGCCACGGCCTAGGCGTGGAAGAAGGCCAGCCCGTCGGAATGGACCCCGACGCAGGTGACGACGACGACATCGTCGAGGATACCGACGGGGCCCCTGCTCGCCCGTCGGATTCCCCTCTGCCAGCGCCGCAAGACAACTCGGCGGCCATTTTGTTGGCCATACAGTCCTTATGCTCCGAGATAAGGACGAGGCTACCGTTACCGACGGAGGAACCTCTCCCGTCGGGGGATCCAGAACCGGGACCTTCTGGTGTTCCCCCTACCAAGAAAAGAAGGATCCATCCACCACCTCCTTTTCAACCGTCGCGCCCCTTCCAGCCCTCCTCCCCGTCCACCCGAGGGGATGATACGGGGACTGACACGGCAGCGACGGGTACGGACGACGAGGCATACGACGAGGATTTTCCGTCGTCGCCTCCCACCAGGGCTTCTCCGCCCGACGAGATCGGATCTTTCCACTCCATGATCTCCAGGGCTTCCGAGCTTTTCCAACTCTGCCCTGAGGAGAAGAAAAAGGAAGGCTTCCTTTATCAGCGGCGCGAGGCCAAGAGGAAGACGGTCCTCTCAGTGCCTCTGTTGGACGACATTTGGGATGAGGGCCTTTCCCTCCTCAAGAACCCTTCCACGACGCCAGCTAGAAGAGACCGGTACGAGAAAAAGTACCGGGTCCCGGACACGGCCCCCCTGTGCCTCCGGGAGCAGCCTACCCCGGACTCCGTCGTCTCCGCGGCAGCCAGGAAGAAAGCGGGGGGGGGGTGCGGCCTCCACATCGACTTCCCCGCCGGACGGCGAGGGAAAGAAATTGGATGCTATGGGACGTAGAGTCATCTCGTCGGCAGCGACGACGATTAAAGCGGCCAACGCCTTGGCTATCGTGGCCCGCTATGACAGGGAGCTCTGGTACAAGATAGCTCCCCTGCTGGATTTTCTGCCGGACGACAAGAGGGCGGAGGCCCTTGAGATCCTGCAGGAAGGTGAGGTGGCCTCGGACCACGCCATCACCGTGGCGACGGACATCGCCGACACCGGGTTCCGCCAGCTGGGCAACGGCGTTTGCCTTCGACGTCGTGGATGGCTCAAAGCTACGGATTTCCGGCAGGACGTACAGACCAGAGTCCTGGACATGCCCTTCGACGGGAACAACCTGTTTGGGAAGACAGTGGACGATTCCCTTCAGGCCATCAAGGCGGATACTGAGACGGCCCGGGCCCTTGGAGTCCTGCAACGACGGACGCCCTTTCGGAGCGGCGGAGGCAAGGGCGCCTCCAAAGGTTCCGGCGGCGGTTTCGCTTCCTACCGTCAAGCGGCCCGCTCGTCGTCGCAAGAGGCCTACAGAGGACGAGGCAAGTCTAGCGGACCCCGCCGTCGTCGCCAAGGAGGTCAAGGCGGCAAGGCCGCGCCCAAGCAGGATTGAACCGGCCGTGGGGTCGGGCCCCCACCGAAGCACCCCGGTGGGAGGCCGGCTGGCGGGCTTCGTCAGCGTGTGGGAGTCCATCTCCACCGACCGTTGGGTGCTGGACGCCCTGGCCCGGGGCCACGCGCTCGAGTTTCAAGGAAGGTGCCCGCGCGTCCCCCCCGTGGCCAGGAAAGAACTTCACGTCCCTCAACTTCTCCTGGAGGTAAAGGCGATGCTCAGAAAGGGCGCCATCGAACTCGTCCCAAAGAGGCTTCGGGGCTCCGGAGTCTACTCGAGATACTTCCTCGTGAAGAAGAAGACGGGAGGATGGCGCCCCATCCTGGACCTGCGACGTCTGAACAAGTTCATCAAGGCGCAGAAGTTCCGGATGGTCACCCTCCAGCACGTCCTGGGTCAGCTGGAGGAAGGAGACTTCCTATCGTCGTTGGATTTAGAGGATGCCTACTTCCACATTCCCATCCTAAAGGGGCACCGCAAATTCCTCAGATTCGTGGTCCAAGGGCGTCATTACCAGTTCAAAGCCCTTCCCTTCGGACTACGGTCGGCACCCAGGGTATTCACCAAGTGCCTCGCACCGGTGGCGGCGCAGCTGCGCCGCGAGGGGATTCACGTCTACCCCTACCTGGACGACTGGCTCATCCGTGCCAAGACGAGGGAGCTCGCCGTGGTCCACACGGCAAGGACCGTCCAACTCCTCACGGACCTGGGATTCTCCGTGAACTACGCCAAATCCCACCTGGTGCCCGCGCAAGTCGCACTGTTTCTGGGAGCCAGGCTCGACACAGTGTCCCTTCTGGCCTCCCCGTCGGAGGAGAGGACCAGGACCATCTTGGGCAAGGTGCAACGGATGTTGGTGGCCGACGCGGCCAAAGTGAGGTCCATCAAGTCCCTCCTCGGGATGATGTCTTCCTGCATCTACCTCATTCCCATGTGCAGGCTCCGGATGCGCCCGTTGCAAGAATTCCTGGATGCGCGCTGGATCCAGACGACGGGCAGCTTCGAGGAAAGGATCAAGCTCGACGAGAGTTTCCGACGAGCGATACGGTGGTGGGGCACCCGCGCGCATTTGATGGCGGGCATGGACTTCCAGACCCCAGCCCACCAGGAGACCGTGACCACGGATGCCTCCCTGGAAGGGTGGGGAGCGCACACCGAAAATCTGCACGCAAGGGGACTCTGGCTCCCGACGGAGAAGTCCCTGCATATCAACGTCCTGGAGCTCCGTGCAGTGTTTTGGGCCCTCAGGTCCTTCCTTCCGTCCCTCAAGGGCAAGGTGGTGAGGATCTTCACCGACAACACCACCACCATGTTTTACATCAGGAAACAGGGCGGAACCAGGTCCCCAGCGCTGTCCAAGGAGGCGCAGGACCTGTGGCATTGGGCTGTTGCCCAAGGGATTTTTCTGGTGCCGTTTCATCTGGCAGGGATAAAAAACACCATCGCCGACTCACTCAGCAGGGAGCTGCGCTCGTGCCACGAGTGGGAACTACGGCAGGATCTGGTGGATCGCCTCTTCCGACGGTGGGGCACACCCCAGATCGACCTGTTCGCGACGGCGACGAACACCAAGTGCCGGAGGTTCGCCAGCAGGTTTCCCCAGACGAGGAGCATGGGCGATGCTTTCTCGTTCCCCTGGGAGGGCCTGTTCCTCTACGCGTTCCCTCCCTTGCCTCTGCTAATCCGGCTCGTCAACCAGCTCAAGAGGTCACGGTGCAGGATGATCCTCGTCGCACCTGCGTGGCCGAGGCAGATATGGTTCCCGGACCTTCTGGACTTGTCAGCGTCCCCGCCGATCAAGCTGCCGGCGGACGCGGATCTACTCTCCAGGGAAGGAGGCGCCATCCTCCACCACGACCCGAAGTCGCTGAACTTGCAGGCCTGGCTCCTGCAGCGCTAGAGTTTGGAGGATACAACATACCGGCCGATTGCAGAGAGGTTCTTGCAAAGGCCAGGGCGTCCTCGACTCTTAAATGCTACGGACACAAATGGAAGAGGTTCTCTGTCTGGTGCCACGCACAGAAGATTAACCCTCTACGGATTACGGCCCCCCCAAGTACTGCCGTACCTGCTGACGCTGGCCAAAGCTGGTCTGGCACACGCGTCCATCAAGATTCATCTTGCTGCGATCTCCCGATACACCAGAACCACGGGGCGGACGTCCTTGTGGTCTCATCGTCTGGTGAAAGAGTTCATGAAGGGACTGTTCAGATCGTTCCCGCCGGTGAAGGCTCCGGCCCCGGCGTGGGAGCTCAACGTGGTGCTGACCAAGCTCATGGGACCTCCGTTCGAGCCTCTGCACTCGGCCCCGTTGAAGTTTCTATCGTGGAAAACAGCTTTTCTTGTGGCCATCACCTCCGCACGACGAGTGGGAGAGATCCAGGCCCTTTCCTGCAAGGCCCCGTACTTGACTTTCCACGACACGAGGGTAGTGCTCAGGACGCACCCCTCCTTCATGCCCAATGTACCGTCGGACTTCCATCTCAACGAACCCTTGGTGTTACCTGTGTTCTTCCCGTCGCCTTCGTCGCCGGCTGAGAGGACTTTGCACTCGCTGGATGTGGCTAGAGCGCTGAAGTTCTACGTGGACCGCACGAAGTGTTTTCGGAAGACGTCACAACTCTTTGTGAACTTTGGACCTGTCAATCAGGGGAAGGCTCTCTCGAAGGCTTCCATTTCCAGATGGCTCTCCGGCTGTATCATGTACTGTCACCGGTTGGCAAACCGACCGCTGCCTGGCCGTCCGAGAGCCCATTCCACCAGAGCGATCGCAGCTACCACGGCGTTCCTATCTGGTGTGCCCCTGCTGGACATATGCAGGGCTGCTACGTGGAGGTCGACGCACACCTTCACGAAATTCTACTGCGTCGACCGGGATTCCAGGGAGGAGTCCAGGGTCGGCCAGGCAGTGCTGCGCAACCTGTTCGCCTGAGGTGAGCCTGGTGAGGAGGTAAGATGCTTAATGTTGAGTTTGATGTGATGCTTAATGTTGAGCCTTTGCCACCTCCCGTGGTTGTGCATGTGTGTACTGCTATGTATTCTTTATTCATGAGCATGTGAATCCATGCCAGACCCCATGCTGGAGAAGGAACAAGTTACTTACCTGTAACTGTTGTTCTCCAGCATGGGTCTGGCATGGATTCACATGCGAACCCTCCCGCCTACCCCTCTGCGGCTCTTCACTTGGTCATACTGCCACTTCACGTGCTTCCAAATCTGAAGATGGCTGCCAGAGGCGGTGCTTAGGTAGAGGGCAGTCATTGGCTGTGGTCAGTATGACGCAGAGACCAGTGATTGGTTATTACTACGAAAGACAGATCAGAAACGAAACTGATACTGGTTTTTTCTTTACCGAGGATTCCCAGCCTGACGACGGGGAATATTCATGAGCATGTGAATCCATGCCAGACCCATGCTGGAGAACAACAGTTACAGGTAAGTAACTTGTTCCTTACATCCCTGAGAGTATTAAGATTATCTGATGGGCTCAAATATAGAGTGATCAAAAGTATGTGCATTCTGGTTTTCCTGACAATGAGACTGCGCCTACGAGTAAGCCTTTCGATACTTTCCAAGTTTTAAAAGATTTAAGAACCTTCCCTGATTTTATAACTATTAAAAGCCCTTCAGCGGGGTGACCTCTACGACCTAGTTTGGCGGTTTCCGCTATAATTTTATAACCAAGAACGTGAGACCCCAACATCCATGTTGCTTGTAGAGATATGATGTCAAACTTACACAAATGACAACGTAGGGAGGGGTCATTATACAATGAGGAAAAATGTCTAACATTCCAAGAAAGGAATGTCAAGTGGCCCTCATCGCTAAAGGGGACCTTTTAACTCTTTTAGTTGGGAGATGGCGTTACGAAGAGACAGGGCAAGTCAGCGTAAATGATTCCCGTGATCCTCCTCTGCTGGGTTTAAATTACCCTCTTCTTCGATTTGCACTTCATTTAAATTTCCCATCACATCACTTTGCGCTCCACCCTCAGAAAATGAGAACATCAAAACCCATCCTCAGAGGTTTGCTGCCTCCTTTAGCAATATCTTGTATATAGTTTGTGAGGGTATAACCAATCTGACCCAATTGTAGTGTTTTGAATGTTTAAAGTCTACCAATTTGATATCCTTAGAATTGACAAATCTAAGGGTGGGAATTTCAGCAAAAAGAGCCAGTATACACTATCTTTTTAAGAAGTTTGGACCCCCTTTATCAAACATGTAATTAAGTATAATACTGGGATCTTCTGAATATGCCAGCTCTCTCAGAGGTAAATCCCAAACTGTAAAGAATGACCGTTTGGAGCAATTACGCAGACTGTTTTAGAATTGGCCATGGTTGCAGTGTCAGCATTCTGAATCATTGGGGAAACACACTGCTTTGATCCATCTCCCAAGTGATTCGAAAGGTCTTTAATAGTCCCTCATAGGGATCGGTAGCCCCAGTGGCATCCATTTTAGGAATGTCCTTAGTTGGAACGTAGGTATTGTATCTCTGACCATCATGCACCTACCCATTCTGAGTTATAAATCCCCTTCCTCTCTGTTCTCTAGTATGGTCAATCCATCTAGAAGATGCAACATCCTTTAACACCCCCTTCCCAGTGTTGGTAAGCAGCATTATTTTGTTGCGATAAGTGATGGTCCTTAGAATATTTTTCACAATTTCTCTAATTTCCGATTCCCCCAGATTCCTGGGCACAGCATCCTTATTTCTGAGCGATCTCTCGTCCCTGGATGTCATACCTATAACCCGCTCCTCCCCCGCCCCTCAATACATGATTCAGTTGGGAGGGGTACAGAATTTCTTGCAGTCATGTTTGGGATAGCTTCATTCCTCATATTTACAAAACCGATATTCAAGCCTCCACCCGGGTCAACAACATTAAGTGGAGGAGATGACGTGTTTACCGTAGGGATCGAGTCTGTCCGTTTAAATAAATCAAACGCTGTAGGCTGATTAGCCTTCTTCCTAACTTTGTTTCATTGCATCCAACAGTCTCATTTCAGTATTCTTATTTAAGTGGGTAGGAGAATTGATGGTTAGTATCTCGTTAGACCTTTTGTAAACATTGCAGTGCTCTTTTATAGACAAGCCACTTTGGATGTTGATTTCCCCTACCATTCTGCAAAAAGCATCAGCCTCATCAACCAACAGAGGCAGTTCCTCTATGAGCTCACAATCTTGTAAGCCCGAAAGCACAACTTGTCTCAAGTATTTTCTTGAAGTGTTCAAAGATTTCAGTGTAGTTTATGCATTATTGTTTGTTTTTTTTCCTTTTTTGGAAAGTCTACTTTTGAGCCTCTCTGTTGGTGCCGGCCCCATTGCTGATTGCTTGTGTGGTTATCGTATCTTCCCTCTGCCATTTAGGCTTGTTTATATTCACAGGTTCAGTTTGATTAGTCTGCGACACAGAAACCCTAACAGATGCTCTTGCTTCACTATTGCAGGTGCTTGGTTGAGGGTCTTCTTTTTTGCCCTCCCGAACGACACACCAGGGAGGCCAATAAGGTAGATATTTCGAAATAGAGCCTTGGTATGAATTTTCAATTCTTCTAGCATATCCTCTTGCAGAGACTGCATAATTGGCTTATAAGTAAAGCACTGCGGTTCACCACGGTGGGGAGCTTCGTCCGACCTTTGTGCAGAAGTGAATGAAGGCTGCCCCTGCCCTTCTTCCTCTAAATGCTCAGATAATGCCAACCGCAAGATCTCTCCCGTGTAAAATAAGGGAGGCATGTTAAACAGAAACTCATTAAGAGCCGAAGCTGGAGGCAGTAACGTTATCGCAGGGCTTCCACTGTGTTTTCAAATGCTCACCCTGGTCACGCTTTCAGTCCGTTGGGTAAAGTCGAAAGGCAGAAGAAAATGCTGGCATCCTCAAAGAGCAACATCTGCAGCTGGGCAGCCAAACAGCACTCTGGAGGCACTCGGATTGGTTACACAAAGGCTTTATACCGCAATATGCAGCAGCTATGACGTCATTCTACGTAACAAATAATAAAACCTATCCGATGTAGGGATTGGTTTGGGGAAAATATCTTGTTGGAGTCCATAAGTATTAGTAACTGTATTGGCTGCTCCCTCTCTGGAAGACAAGCCTCGAACATCCTTCTAACTAAGTATAATACAGATTATAGCAGTACAACACTAGTGGATTAGCTTGTGCAACATTGGATGCTCCTCAGTGCATTGGCTCTCATGATAGGTTGGCATCCTCTCCCAACTTTGGACACTCTGTTCACTAGCAGGACGTAAGCAAAACTGGTGCAGAGAACGTCAGACGACTGCCCACTTGCCCAATTAGTCTACCATCTCATCAGCCAAGCCTTCAGGCAAGGCTGTGCCTCTGTACTTGACCTTGCTGGTTTTTCTCTTCTCTGGAACTTTAAAGTGAGTTAGGGTACATCGTTCTCTTCGGTCAGGGCTTATGAGTAGGCCTGGTTTTAAAGTTCTGAATCGTGTGTGAGAACACAATTTTGACCATTTCACCTTTTAGTTAGTGCCATTTGATTCAATTAGCTCTGGTGCCATTACCTTCTTTGCCCTCTGGAGACTTGGTTGTTCCGTCTCACATAAGATTTTCTGCATCTTTTATTGTCAATACTTGCTACTCATAAATGTTCTCTCATTGACTTCATCTAAGAAATATGTCCTACGTACATTGCTTACTCTACTAATGGCCCCTTGAACCCTTCAGTAGCTTCCCACTGTGGCATCCTGGATCTCTGGCCAGCAGCTATTCTTTGTTCATGCATGAATTTATATTTCCAGCCTCTGTCAGCTTTATAGCTCTGGTCTCTCTCCTTAGAGTTCTTCACTTGCTATCATTGTGAGCACACGCTATCTTTTCAACATGGTCGCTACACCCGTGTTATATTTTCTACTGCAGCAAGCTTCTATATGGCTCATCTACATTGTGTTTCTTTGTATATACTGTGGGAAACCAGAGGGTGTCTCACCTGCTAGTCCCCAGGGATCTCTATCTCTCTCTCTCTCTCTCTCTCTCTCAGGTGGCCAGGGCACGGCCATCACCATTGGATCCAGACCCTGGGAGTGGACTAGTGTGGGGGGGATCACCTGGGTGAGGGATCTTCAGGGAGTGGGGGGGGTATGATTGCCGATGGTGAGACCAGGTATTCCTCCCGCCCCTCTTGTTCATCTACCAATCCTGTTTTTTAGGATTTACCAAAGTACCCACCCCGTTTTTGCACAAACAGTGTGCCAACGAAGAGGGTGACTAAGAGTAACCAGTCTAATTCTCACATCGTACTGAATATTTCCTGTTAATCGGGTCAGGCAAAGTCAGTCACTTACTGTAAGTGCATACACCTGATACCAGTTGGCTCTCCTTGTACGAATAAAAGGCAACACCTAAAGACACACTCTTAGCCAGGCAGAACATGAACGAGCAGAACTTCCGGGACAATGGCACACCTACTGGAGCAGAGTGACAGACCAAGGGATGAGAGCAGCAGGCCGAAAACCCCAAGGCTTCCCTGCTGGAAGTTCTTGCCTCCAACAGACCGCGAAAGGCATGTAGCGAAGACCAGATCCCATAAGTGAAGATTGCATTGTGTTTCACGGACGCCAGCGACCCTCCTGGGTGAAATGCAGAGTTGGGGAGGCGAGGCCAAGCACTTGGTACTAACCTTGACTCGGAAATTAGAAAACCGCAAAACAAGAAAGTGCACACAGCCGATGAGTTGCCAAGCGACCTGAGAGACCTGTGTGTGGTGTCAAAGTGAATGACGTAGCACTATCATATCACAAGTGAAGGCTGCACGCTTGTGGATGAGACTCAAAGTAAGTCAGACCCGTGAATGAACTTTTAAAGTGAAATACAGCTGCTAGATATGAAAGGTTATTTATAACGTGGTTAATATCTAGAGGTTTCTAAGCGCAGACCCGGGGATTGAACCTGTGGTGCTGAGACCAGCGATACTAAGTAACAAAGTGGTCCGGTGAAAGGAAGTAGCTTATTCGAATGTTTCTGTGAAAGGTTCATTTTTTGAAGCTAAAGGGTGAACAAACAGCAAGAGTGGAAGTAAATAATGAACATTGATTCAAAGTGGTCCTGCGGTGGTCTGTAACAAAACCCACGAACATTTGAAAGACTTTGACATCCGAAAGTGGTCAGAGCCTGACCGAGGGCGACACAAAGTTTAGTTAGCTTGGCGAGGGGAGCATTCTTGCAACTTTGTATGAACTGTATTGTAAGAGGTCTGAACACAGCAAAAGGGGGGACCTACGAGATCTTTGTGGTGAGAGGTCAGAGACCCGGAGAGGGGGGACCTCTGTGAACGTTTTAGTTGACATATTATACAGGACCACATTTTAATATAAACAAATATAGTCTAACTTCATGGTGTGCCCCAAGGTGTGAGCAGCATCTGTATTTTGTGTAGATATTAGTAATCACAGGTAGAAGGGAAGGCCTGCACGGTAAATGCAGCATTACATGCACTAGGCCCAAATTTGCGAGACCACAGAAATCCCCAGCCATGCCAAAGTTCCCATAAGGACAGCTCACACCCCCAACTGCCACAGTCTATTCATTGTTCCAAAAGTGTTGCAAATGTGTTTTTCACCCAAGAGAAATGTGCCCTTTAAGTCCGCAATCAGAGACAAGCGCCTGGTGTGCATGTTACAGCACACTGGCCACAGCATGACCCGGCTCTTTCCCGGGTAATCACGAGTTATAGCCCATATAATTGACTAAACCCCAAGACCCCCTGAATTCCATGGCACCAGGTGTCTTTTCACCACCAACCCCAAAGTAACAAGTCCTGAAATGTTCAAAGAGGACGGAAAGGGCATAATCATTGACGGGACAATCGTGTGATTTGTATTGCGAGGTGCTGGGAGGGATGCATTATAGCTCAAAACAAGGGTGGAGACCTTGGAGCCAGATGGCACAGAGGGGAGTGAGTGAAATGTGTGTGCGAGTGCCCCAGAACCTCCTTTGTGTCAGTCTTAAGGCCTGCCAAGTGCACAGTACGAGTGATAAAACAAGCTGTATAGTAGGTGTTTAATTTGTTTTCTGACTGTTGATGTGAGAGTCCTGCAGCACCCACGTGACAATCTGTGACAGCCGAACACTGAGGAGCCCAGACTCCAGGGCCCAACAGGATCCACTGTATACACCGGACAAAACCTAACTCAAGCAGAACCCCACAGGGGGTGCCAGACCGCAACTCATAGCCTTGAGAAGGACCTACGGGTCGAAACATTCAAGCACAAAACGCAAAAACTGTGTGGAAAATATATTTCTTGGACTCAACAAATGCAAGGTATCCAGGTTTCCCTCCTTTTTGTCTTGTGTAATAGTCATGGAACAAGTCGTGGTTAGTTTAGCGTGTTTTACTCTATTGTTTATTTTTTGGGTGGAGAACAGGCCCTATACGGAGCGGTAATTGGGTGCGTCGCGGTGTGGTGTTGGATGATTTGGTGGAGCGCTGTATGCGCGTAAGGAAGGTTGATGGAGAAGGGTGAGGGTTGATTTTCTTTGTTTTTTGTTATCGCAAGCAGCAGCATGCGCAGTGTATTAGTAGGACATTGTGGGGTCAGTAAGAGATAGACCCCACTAGTATCGGGGATGGAGCACCAATAGAGCATATGTATAAGGCCCTGCCACTGTATCGTGACAGGGTGGACAAATATCAGCATTGGATTGCGGAGACAGAGGGGGGATGGGGGGAGGAGGCCCTGCCATGGCCAGGGCAGGGCTCACACCACACGAGCATTCTGGATCACAATTGTTTGTAGCAAAGTATGAGGGGGGAAGCAGCTACAGAAAAGAGACATTTTTTTATTTTTTATTTGAAATTGTTTTAGTTGACATTTTCAACGTTTTCACTAGATCTGTTGCATTACATTGTTAGTGCAAATCTTATATTAACATGCCTTAACGCAAGTTTGAAATCACATCATTTGCTTAGATATTGACATTCATTACGTATATATGATCGTTAATTATGTGCATAGGTTTAGTTACCTAGGTTTAAAAATAGGACATTTTGTATAATACAGTATACCACATGCTTATAAAAAAAAATGTTTTAAAATATTAAAATTGTTAGAATAGGTAATAGAAATGTACATATGCTAAAATGTAACCGTCTCAAACAGTTTTGTCTATATAAATGTGGACATATTTAACTGAAGACACTTGTCAAAGCACCTTGTGTACCTTTTATTATAGACTTAAAATTTTAGTTTAAAATTCTAAGAGCCGTTGGAATTGAGTAAAAGGCTTTGAATAATAAAATGGCCAGAGGTTGATTTTTATACGGTACTTTAAAGAAGCAGATATGTTCCCTCTATGAGTTGTTGGATGGGTAATAATGATGGATGGATTGAGGGAATAAGTCAAGATTTCCTAGCTCATGGGTCTTCAAGAATAAGAGAAATTGGATTGACGCTATATTCATTGAAATGTTATTTGCATTAAATATGTAAATTCACATTTGCTCCTTAGTTAACGGAATTTAAGGTGTTTTAAAAAGATTTTCTTCTACCAAGGATGAGCATTCTGTGAATAGATGCTGGAGGGTTTTGGGGTCTGTTTTCTTAGAGAATCTACATCTCCTGTCGATGCCTGTGTTTGCAGGTTGCTAATCTCGTCTTTGTTGGCCATAAATTTAAGCGCATTTGAAGGATCGCTGTGGCATAGGCCGGATCTGGAAATTTAGTAAGATATAAAGGGAGATGGTGCATGGCTTTAGGTTGGAAGGCCCCAGATTTAAACATGGCATAGGAATTGCATATCCCACCTCCAAATCCCAACTCCAAAGCTTCAGCTTCCTTTTGCTGGGCTCCTCTAATAGGTCTAAGGATATGTTGGCGTTATCAAGGATAGTTTGGCAACAGGCTTTCCATATCTGCAGAAGACCATGTGTTGTGGAGAGAAGAGCTGATCTTAATACTGGTAAAAGATCACAGGTGGTTGCAGTGAAACTGACACATTTACGATAGGCTGCTAAACATTGGCAGGCTACAATTGCTGACAGTTCAATAAGGCTGACTTCGTATCGGATTATTGCGATTGGTGAACTCTGTGGAAGGGCTAAAATGTTTCTCCATTATGCTCCTTCAAAAGTATCCCCTTGTGGAGAACTATAGGGGGGTTTAGACTGTGCTCTGTATGTAATTCTAGGAATCGCTTTTAGTTTGCAAAACGTTATTGCCGGTTTGTAGGATAATTTACTGTATTTAAACTGGAGCGCTTTTCCTTGAATGGATAATTTCATTCTACTTTTTAATTCTTCTTTTTACGGACAATCTGAAGGATGTGTATTAAGGTTCAGGCCAAGATATTTGTAGTGTGGTGATTGCATATCTGAAGCTTTGGATAATTTCCAGTTAAATTCAAAACCAAATTTAGGGAGGTGATGGTGAAGAATTAAAATATTAGATTTGGACGCCCTTGTTTTAATCCTACGGATGTCGCTCTGGGTTGTGATAGAAGACCACCCGTAGTGAGTTTACTAATAGAAGTACCTGAATACATTTTTTGAATAAAATAAATGTTGAGGAAATTTTGCATTTAAAAGCTTCAACCATAAAAGTTCTAGAGAAATTGAATCAAAGGCTTGTCTAAAATTAATTTGTGCTAAAAAAACAGGTTGTTCTTGATAGCTTGAGTTTTAATCGCTGATAAAATTGTTAAATTCAGTACGGTTCCTACACCTTTTATGAACCCAGATTGATGTCTATCTAAAAGGTTAACATCAAGCCATTTTGTGAGTTCACGAAGAACGAGTCTCGCAAAGATTTTCCCTGGCGCATCAAGGAGTGCTATAGGTCAATAGTTGAAGGGCTCGTTCCGGACTCCTTTTTTAAAGATAGGAATTATGATAGCTTCTTGCCAGGAAGAAGGGATACAACCTGATTGTATTACTTCAGTGAATATTCATTTCTAGAATTGTTGCCCATTCGGCTGTATGGGCTTTCAAGGTTGCATTCGATAGATTATCAGGACCAGGGGCACTGGATTAGCTCCATTTTTTGATCAACATGATCATATCTTCATTATCAAATGTAATTTTCGTTGCGTGATCAGGCGTTTTCTGTACTAAAGTAGTGGGTTGTAATATAGGCCCATTTTTAAAAGGGTTGTGAAATGCGAGATCTAAGTTTGCTCATCAATGATATTAAGTACTAAAGATTGTATGGTGTTTTTGTCATCGTTTATCGGGTCCCAGATCTCTCAAGCTGATTTCTTCATTATAGCTATTGCCATGCTTTCAGCCTGATCTTGTCTTTTTAATAGGTAAGATTTGTTTGATTGTATTCTTATATTTAGTTCTCATCTTGATTCTTTGATCTCTATGCATGAGCGGGGAGAGAGCTCTTAAGGTTTGTCGCAATTCTTTGAGTGCTTGAATTTCTGAGATGTAATTGTATTTATGCTTAAATGAAGAACGGGTGAAATTGTGATTAGATTAAATAAGGACATTCAGATGTTGAGTGTAATCAATTCTTTCTAATGGATATTTATCTTTGTGGTGAGAAGTCAGTTGATTTATTAGGGAGGTTAGATCGGAACTCTCCAGATAAGGCAATTTCGGCCCTGATTGAGTGTTAGTTGTTTATGGTATTCTTTGGATAGAACGATATGAGGAATCCACTGAACCTCTAAAATGTGATCACTCGCTGCATTTGTAACTATTTTAAAGGTGGCGATTCTTTTATTTGCATTACAGAGATAATGCATAATCCAATGTGGAACAGTAAGTGCCTCTTGACCATGTTGGTGCAGGTGGTGAGTCTAGACTGGATGAGCCATATAGCATGTCTACTCTCTGACTTGCATAAGTGAAATCCACTTAAAGGCTCGCAAGTTACAATGTTTAATCTGATCTGGAAGACAATTGATGTTAAAGTTGCCTGCTATGATTGTAGTCTGAATGAAAGGGTCCAGGACGATCACATCAAGGATTGATTCAACTAAGTGAAGGCGATCGAATTTCATCTGTCGTTGCAGGATTCCAGTAAATGTTTCCGGGTAAAAAGGTGATAATGATTTGCAGTTATAACTATCACTAACTGTATGCCTGGGTGAGGTGATGCAAATATCTCCAGATATAGTTGAGATTGGCTCATGAATGCATTAAGCATGCCAGCGGCGTCTCCCTTTTGGTGCTTTAATCGCTGCAACCCATGGGTTCAGATGTGATCCAAGTTTCTTGGAGCATGACAACATCATGTAGGTTCAGAAAGTCTGCTTTAGATGAAAGAAGGTGCGAGAACCCTTGTGTATTCCACACCGCTAATAAGCATGGGCGAGTCTGGGGTGGCATATCACGCTAATTTGAGGAGGATTTCACAGTTGGTTGGATAGCTTCAGACAGCCAACTCCATCTAGATTTAGGTTTGGACGGTGAGGGATATATCTTTTGTTGAGCAGTTGAAGCAGAGTTCCCCTTGCATCGACAGCATTCTTTCTGTAATGCTTGATTCCCTGGTTTAGTGTCTAAATATATCGGGCGTTGAGGACAAGATAGTTGGGTATCGTCTTGTGATAGGAGTCATGGTTCTAATTTACTTAAGGAGGCCGTGCTGTTTTTTTAATTATTTTTTTACCAACTTTATTTTCTTCTTATGGGCTCAAATTACAGGCATACATATGAGAAACAGTATGAAGCATTCTTCATTGTTCTTCCTTACGGTTCTCCTCTGTCTTATAGAAGGCTCATGAGTTTAACAATGAACTCTCCCCTATCCCTTTTGTCCACAATAAGAACATGAATAACATTAACCCCTTTCGCCCCTCACTCCCCCCAACTGGGATGGTTCCACTTTCTACACCATTGGTCAGTTCAGTTGCGACTCGAGCGTTACCAGGTTGTGTTGGCTATTGCTATGGGTCGTTCTTCCCTTTATTCCTCCAAGGAGCTCTAGTTCAGAATCGTCCTCATCAAGTTTGGTCTGTGGTAGTAGGCTGAAGCCATGCTGTTTTAAAGCATTTCAGGTTTGCCACACTATATTTTTTACAATTCTAGACTGAATGTGTATTTCTATTGTGTTTGGATCTGAAGGATCTAAATATCTAATTGAGTCAATGTCTGCTGATCTAATATGTTCAAGTCCCAAGGTGGCATGGAATGTTGTTAAAAGGGCCGATCTGTTGAGATATGGATCCGATCTTAATCTGTCCATCATGGTTAAGATTAGTGAATCGGTGTCTGAAAAGGTGTACTCATTGCTAATTTCGGCAAGTGGTTTCAGGGAAGTTCTCTTTGAGATCAGCAACTGTTTTGCAGTGGGCTGTAGTGTAATTCTCGTCGATCGCAATTTCTTCTGAGGATAGAACACTAGAGACTTTAGCAGGTATGTCTAATGTAGCAGCTCGTTTTTTTGGGCTAGAGTCTTAAATAAAGTAGGTTGTACATCGATACTGACAAAGGTTTGTCTAGACTTGCTTGTAGGTTGAACAGGGCAATGAAGACTTTGATGAGCAATTTCTGTCTTTGGTAAAGCAGATGTAGTATAGACAGAGATTCATTCATTCGGCATCAGTGATAGCCGCATCAGATGGATCTTCGGCTATTGGTGGCAAACAAGAATCACTCACGTCTATAATCCTGTCAGAATCTTGCACAATACCTCGAGATCCAGCCAGTTGACACAATGGAGGGAGAGCAGCTCTTGGTGATGCAAGGGAATGGATGTCCAGTGGAGTTGTTAGCTTGTCATTATGGCAATCAAGTATAGGCCGATTGCATTTTGGGACCTTTGGATTGTCCAGAAATTGCTTTGTTTTTTTATTGCAATTTGTTTATTAGTGATGGGAAGTTTTTTGTTTTCTTAGGATGGTCTGGCAAAATCCACAGCTGCGTTTGGTAGCTTTTTTCTTTTCTTTGTTGTTTTGGTTGAAAAACATTTGAATAGAGGAATTTCACTATTAGAGCTTTCTTGAATTGTTGGAGACCTGGGCTGAATGTCTGGTTGCTCGAATAAAGACGGGGAAGGCAGTATATCTGGCCGATGGGAGCCAGATTTGGACAAGATGCTGCTCTCCGTCCTGGTCATGGGCATGGAGGTGTCAGGATGAAGTAGTCTAGACAAAAGTGGTACAGCAGCATTGAGTTTGAGGCTAGAATTACCAGTAGTAGACATCATTTTGTACGTGATCCGGTCAACTTTATCTAGCAAAGATTTAACAAGGGTAGACTGGATGGCGGCTTTTTGGTTAAGAAACGTGTATAATTTTTGTCAAAGTAAAAATACTCGAGTTTACAGCTGTAAGCGCAGTCAATTGAGGTGGTTCATGGAAATCCAAAAGAGGGTCTTGGTGCCGGCTTAGAAAAAAACGCCTCTACGGATGATTCTGAGAATGAATGTGATATGTTATCAGCTGCCTCACCATTGGTGTATAAGTTTGGGGAGGTCGAGAGCCTAGTAGATTCACCATGAGAAGTTTGAAGAGGAGAGCAAATCGCAATAGATTGCATTGCAGTAATGGGTATTTGAGTAGATTAGTTTTGTGCTGAAAGGGAGGAAGGGCTGCTAGGCTTGAGTGTAGCGGGCAGAGGGCGGGGGGAGCATGATCAGGAGAAATATTGCTTTTTATGACCTGCGAGTAGAGTGGTGGGATAGAAGATGAATCAACATGAATGATTGCACACGCTTCCTGAGCAAGAATTGGAGGTGGGATGTCATTGGGGGTGAGATGGAGATCTGTGGCTTGGTCTATCGAGGCTGGGGTTGTGCAGGCTTGCATTGTGTCATCAGATAGTGCAAATAGGATTAGGGAGATCAGCGGGCTGAGAACACTGGAAAAAGTTAAATAAACATGGATGGACCACGACCTTCCCTACTGCCAGTGTGACAGCGCACATGGGGTGTTGTCACATGAGTTATGGTCTAGGACTGGGGTGGTCAGAGCAGCCACACAATGAGATGAGAGGACGGGGCATGCCAGTCGTGAGTTGATATGCAGCCATAAGAGCTAACAAGAGTTGGTTCCTAGGAAGTAGCATTTCAAGGGAGAAGTAGAGAGGGAAAATAATATAGTTGAGCGTGGCACCCGGCCCACAACACTGCGGTCTTCACTAGACTGGCTCTCCGAAGTGCGTGCACGCTGGTGCGTGTGCCCGCTTTTATTTGAGGTAAATCACAGGCTATCTGGGCCTGGCTGCGTAGAGAGATAAAATAAGTGAAAATAATGAATTTTAAGCGAAGTAAAAGTTGATAGAAATTCTGTATGGATACTGCATGGGTATGGGAAGTACCCAAAAGGTCTTTGCATATGGTTGAAAGTTTGCTCGCCTGCCTGTCTTTAAGGTAAATCACGTGCTGTCTGGGCGTGGCCAAAAGGTCTTTGCATATGGTTGAAAGTTCCAAAATGATCAGGTGAATATACAGAAAGGGTTGAATCCTGAGTGTAGTGTGGCAAGCAGAACAGCAGTCTGCACTCTGCCGTGAGCAGAGACATTTTAGATCTCGTGTGTATGTTTCAATACGCAGAGATCAAGGGAAAGGAATAGAGGCGCAGAGACAGAGATGGGAAGTTCAGAAAGGGAAAAGCAGAGGGCGGGCTGTCAGTGGAGCATGGGGGATTATATCCCTTGACGACATATCCCACAGAAGGGTATAGTAATCCAAGCTATGTACCCGCTGCGATGGGGACCCCTTCTTTAGGGTCCCCTGCAGCACCAGTAACACCACAGGCTACCGCTCCCCCACCTCCGTATACCCACCAGCCTGAAGTACCGGCATTGGTGGGGTTACAGGTCTAAGGAGTTCGAGGATAGGTTGACAGGATTACTAACAGAACTGAGAAGGATTCAGACATGGCCAGGAACAGCAAGGGTTATAGGTGCATCGAGAGAAGGGTCGGCAGAATGGATATAAGGGGGCGGGGGGTGTGCTGCTTCGGATGGACACTGAAGGTATAAGACGTGTAGGTGTTGAGAAAGAAAGAAGCCCGGGTGGGTGGAACATATTAGAAGAGGAGAATACAGTGTTGGGAGAGAGAATGTGGAGGAAGGGGATGCTGATAAGCTTACTGAGGATCAGCGTGAAGGATAAGGGAGGGGTGAAGAGGTGGCTGAGAATACTTCTGAAGTAGTTCTATCGGCAGGGGGCAGGTTGAGGAACCGGGCCGGCCGCATGGCATTGCTAAAGAGAAGAGGAGTTATGAAGAAGGGTGTGGGAAGTAGGGCAAATATGCAGATGCTCTTCATACATAAGGGGGCTGGGAGGACACAGTATGCGCCCTGGCCCCAAATGAATAAGAATAATTTTATTAAGGCACTCCAGCAGCTCACAGCTGGGGCGAGCAAGTGGATATATGATTTCGAAAAGCACACAGCAGGGGTGCCCCTGGCGATGGATCTTAAGAGCCTGCTGGTTGCTGTAATTGGGGACCAGGCTGAGGACATGTGGGTTAAGGCTTCAAAAGAGTAACCCTGGGGAAGATGCATATGATGGAGCACCATATAATGGAGTGAGGGCAATGGTATGGGACGCACTAGGAAGGACCTTCGCGGCTACCCCTGATTTACAGTCGTTGATGCAGTATACTGTGGGGGATGATGAGAACCCAGCTTGAGTTATTATTAAAATGAAAGAGACGTGGAGAGATGAGGCGGGAGGGCCGTGGGATCAATCAATACCATTTTTCTATTTTATTGTAAAGAGGGGTTTGCCGAAGGAAGTGCAGAAGGCGCTGGATAAGATTGTGGGTATTGAGGCAATGGGGTGGCTGGAAATACAGAGTTTAATAGTGCATCATTGTATAAGGATTAATGAGTGGGAGGGGCCCAGAAGTTGAGTGCCACTATTGCGGTGCTCTGGGCTGGAGGAGGACAGTGGGGCGGGGGGGGGATCAACGGTACCCCAGCCCAGTGTGGCAGCAAAGGGGGGCCGTAATGAGTAAGAGGGGGAACAAGAGAGTTTGGACCCAGGGGAGGTGGGTTCAGGCAGTCTCAATGTTGAAAATGTTTAAGGTGGGGTATTTCACAAGGGAATGCAGGAGCAGTTCTTCAGTGGTGTATAATTATGAGCCGCAGCAACAGGGCGAAGGGCCTCAAGGGTTAGGGTACCTGTAACAGGGTCAAGGGTATCAGAATCCAAGAGAATCCACAGGGGCAATACCAAACCTATAATTGGCAGACCCAAGAACTGGACACACAAGCGCAGCACCTGCCACAACTACACCAGGGTGGTGCTGCTCCGGTGAACAAGGTAGTAGATGGGGGCTGCCGCTCCCTTTGGGGGAGCAGTAGTGTTAGGAGGTAGCCCCTTCTCTTTCCCTGGAATGAACACATACACCGACTAGGACAGCCCACAGAGAGCACTCGCATGCCCGGTCTTGTCAACAACCCTCCACCCTGAAGAGGAACCTTTGGTGAGGCGGAGATAGGAAACAAGCAGTTCATATTCATGGTGGACTCTGGTGCAACTAAATCATGTATCATGGAAGGAAACTTCCCACTATCAGGAAAATATCTTGATGCGCAGGGATTCTCTGCGGCTATTTCAGAGGGTCCATACACTGAGGAGTTAGACGTAAAGGTGGCTGGGAAGGTAGTTCCCAGCACTCTTACTATATTTCGAGAGTTTTCCAGTCAATTTACTGGGTAAGGACCTGCTTACCCAGATGTAACACCTGTGCGTATAACGTTGAAGCCAGGTGCAGTGCTGCCCAGGATAAGACAATATCCACTATCAAGAGAGGCAGAGGAGGGTATACGAAAAACAACACAGGCCCTACTGGACCAGTGGATTATCGTGCCATCTATGTCCCCATGTAACACAGCAATATACCATGTTTAAATATCAACGGAGGGCAATTGGAGAATGATTCAGGACTTGCGCCCCTTAATGATGTGGTGCAGGAAGGATTTCTAGTTCGAATCCTGTGACAATTTTATGCAGCATCCCCAAAGAAGCCACGTATTTTACTGTAGTGGATTTGAAATATGCATTCTTCTCGATTCCACTCCATTTGGAGTTGCGGTACCTCACGGCATTTACACAGGGTCAGATGCGGTTAGAACACACTAGATGACCTCCGCGGTACTGCAAGATCCAGAGCATATTTAACAAAATACTGCATGCCGATCTTGGGAATATTCAGGTGCCTAGAAAGATTAGCCAGTATTTGGACTATCTGCTAGTGTGTAGTGACGGTGAACAGCACTGCCAAATGGACTCCTTTGCACTCCTACAATTGCTGGCCTATAAGGGGTACAAAGTTGAAAAGGCCAAATTGCAATATTGGCAACAGGAAGTAATCTATTTGGGGCAGTTCATATCGGCGAATTGTAAGAGAATATTACGCTACAGGACAGTGTCCGTACGTGCCACCACTAGAACCGCCTCAGTTAAAGAGATGTAGAAGTTTCTGGGCCTATGTAATTACTGTAGGGCCTAGATTCTAATTACACAGCGTACACAAGACGACTTCTACAGCCCTTTAGGCCCCAAGCACAAAAGACAAAGGACCATAAGTTACAGTGGACGGCTGAAATGAGCAGACTGTTTGATGACTTGAAGGAACTGATTAGTTGGGCACCTGTACTGGCCACCCCAGATTATACACAGGAATTTTATTTGTTTTCACATTTGGATGGGCCAGCTCATGACAGTGGTGTTGTCGCAGAAAAACACTATGGGCCATAAGCCGTTGGCCTATTATAGCGGCATTTGGATGCAGTGATGCAAATGCAATTCGAGTGCAAACTATCTTTAGCAGCTGCAGCTTTTGCGATCTGCAATCGTAATGGGGTGTTCAGTAATGTATTTAGAACATTCTTTGTTTGCCATTCTAGAAAGGTAAAAATCTACCCTGACTATACATTGGTCGTCGGGCATATGAGATCATTTCTAAACCTCATATTCATGTGGTTACGTGTAAAACAGTGAATCCTGCCACCTTCCTAACAGACATGCCTACTACAGAAGACCTGACGGCGCACGACTGTGCCACCTATGAGGGGGAGGAGGCTGACACTCCCAAAGCAAGGGAGTTTGCTTTTACGGAAGGTGAGGTACTCCTTGACGGGCCATCCACAATTGATCAGGAGGGTGGGCAGAGTTGGACAGGGGCAGCAGTAGTACGACTTGAGGAAGGGGAGTACAAGACAGTGCTCATGAAATTGTTGCCTGTGCACTATTCAGAAGTGGCAGAACTTGTGGCGCTCATCGAAGCACTAAGAGCATCTCAAGGGTGCCATTAAACTATATATTCTCTCAGTGTACGTTACAGCAATGGTACACACCGGTCTATCCCGCTGGAAGAGGGGGTTTCGGAAGGCGGACGGATCAGCAGTGCAGCATGCAGCACTGTTAGAAAAATGCTGATGGAAGCATTATCACAGCCATCTAACGTGGCGGTCGTTAAGCGCGCTGCCCACACGAACAGGAGAGACCAAATATCAATGGGGAACACAGCCCCTGATGCGGCTGTCAAAATAACGGCATATCTGCGAAATGAAATACCCCTGAGTAAGTTGTGACTGTCCTTGCCCACAAGAGAACATCCAGCACCTTACACAGCATTACATTATCTCCCAGATTATCGAGCTACAAGGAAGGGCACCTGAAATGGAGAAAGAGTTATGGTTGCAAGCAATCCCAGACAGATGTGTTATGGAGGCAAGATACCTCCTAGGAAAGCAGTAATGCCCCATGAGCTGCTAGGAGTAGCCTTCAAACAGTTACATTATCCATCCCACAGTTCGGATCATCACATAGCTGCAGACATACAGGGGGACTGGTTTATACCGAACATCCAGGAAAGCTTTACAGAAATGGTCATACATTGCACGTTACGGGGCACCTTGCCCTGCCCTGCTGTGCCGTTCCGTTAATTACACGTAGATTGCGCTGATATGGGTGAGCGTTGTAATGGATCTAGGTACCTCATTGTGGTGGTCTGCCCTTTCTCTAGGTGGGTGGAAGCAAGGCTGTGTGCACGGCCCTATGCAAGGTTTTTAGTGCAGGAATTATTTGTGTGTGAGATTTTAAGGTCTGACAACGGCACACATTTATTTTATGCGTTATTCCAACACGTTACAGCACTACTTGGCATCAAGCATCAGATGTGCATCACCCACAGGCCAATGGCATTTTGGAGAACATAAATGGGCTCCTTAAAAGTAAGTTATCCAAACTGTTGAAGAAAAACTGGGTGCACTGTTTGCCCCTGGCCCGCTTCATTTTATGCACACAGCCAAGCAAAGACCACCATTTGTCACCTCACAGAGTAATCACTGGCTGGCATATGCATAACTCCCATATCTCCTGTAAGAAGGGCTTCTGACGCACATAGGTTGCTGCAGTGCTAGGAGAGTAGTTCAAAGAATATTTGACTACACTAACTTGGACCATTAAACCTTCCAGGATTGTGATGACAGATGCAGAACCTACTACGATGACCGATCCTGAGCATATGACCATATGACCACTCCTGCCTGGGGACTCAGTTTGTGTCTGCAATTTTGTACGCAGATGGTATAACCCTCGGTTCCAAGGGCCTTACGAGGTGGTGTTTTGTACTTCCCCCTGCAGTGAAAGCGAAGGAATTGCACTACTGTGCCCACCTCTGACGTTCGTAGTTATCTAGAAATGAGGGGTAACGGTACTTGTACCCCGATTATCTCACCAGCCTGTCCAGGGGCAATATGGGTGTGGTGTCATGCTGAAATGCAGGCCCAAGCTTGGCTGCTAGCTCTGTATTTTTCTATTTTCTAGGAGTGCTTTCGTTCTTTCTCTTTTCTCGTTCCTTCTCTTTTCCTCGTTCTTCTTTGCCTTAAATTCATCTCGCCTCACTTTAAAGCACCTAGGGGAGGGCTATCCCCTTTCCAACATTCCCCACTTTCATTACTTCTACAGTATCGAATTCAGGATGCTTCTGCGCTCCCCCGTTTCCGCATCCACATATGGCTTAGTCCACTTTATTGACCCCCCCCACCCCCCAGGTCGCGCCAGGTCCATGCAAACCTCTATCATTTTATGGGTCAAGGGATGGGAAAATGATAGTGTGGTATAGAGGATCAACTTCATCTCCATACGCGATGGGGAACATTTCATATTTCGGGCCACCCTGTGGGACATCAGTTTGTACTTCAATATTTTTTGTTTCATGAGGTGCTTTGGGAACCCAAATTGATACCATCATACTTGCGCTATCAGGTGCCACAGTGGCACATCATCGAAGGACCAGCTCACTAGTGCCGAAAATGACCAGGATGAACAAAATGATGGGCATTAACATCTTCACAATGGCTCCTAGCCACCACAGGGCACAGTTAAATGTCATAGTCGGCCAATCACTGTCCTGTATTCCTCCCTCCTCCTTAATGCGAACACCCAGGCCATGGACAGCGGCAATGAGGGATGATGCGTTCTTCGCGTCCTCTGGAGGAGGACTTCGGCCTTTCTTCCCTAGCGGGTTGTATTCTCTGGTGTGAGCGTTTAGGGGCATGCCTTCAGAAGTCAAAGAAAGGAGCTTAAAACAAGGTAGGCCAGACTGGCTTCAATCCACGGTTTTGAACTGTGTGCTGTGTTGGAAGCCACGCCAGGGTGTCACCCTGCCTACATGGATCGCCATTTGAACACTGACTTTTCCTTTTGCATCAATGTTCTCCTTTTTACACAAGAGATAGGGCAGGCATTAGGTTTTGTTAGCATAGACCATTTTGATTTGACAGACTCCACTAGAATTGCTTTATTTATCGTTTGGTGGTCGAGACTACTGCCATCTTAGTTATAGGGCAGAATAGGAGTTTCTGCAACCCCAACATGTCCAATTGGTTGGTGTGGCCTGCTCCAGGTATCGACACTGACACAATGGATACAATTTGTAAAACCTTTGTCAGTGTCGATACGGCGAGCGGGCAGGAGCCCCCACCTCTACTCCTTCGGAGCGGGCAGGAGCCCCCACCTCTACTCCTTTGGAGCGGGCAGGAGCCCCCACCTCTACTCCTTCGGAGCGGGCAGGAGCCCCCACCTCTACTCCCTCGGAGCGAGCAGGAGCCCCCACCTCTACTCCTTCGGAGCGGGTAGGAGACCATACCCCTCCTGGGCCCTTCCTGCCACCACTGCAGGGCCTCACTTGCAGGCCTACCACCCTTTTTGTCCCACAACCCGCACGCGCCGACATTACAAAAAACAAAATGTCGGGCGCGATGCGGGATGAAAGCGAGGCTCGGCCTCGACTTCGTTGCTAGGCAACGCGTCCCTGCTCCACATTACCAGGAACTTCCGCCGGCAGGCGGAATAGCCGGCGGCCACCCCAAGGCCACTATAAGGCCAAGCTGCCCTGTTTGCCCCTGTTTGCCGCTGGCAGGCGCGAGGCGTTCGCCCCTATCGAACCTTGCTACTGGAACTTGCTTCCATCATAGACATCCACCTGCTGCACTGTTGCCACCCTTCTCCATAAAAAGTACCTTCGGTCCAGGTCTCATAAAGTGCCCAGTGCCAGGTCTCATGCTCCTACTGGAACCCACCTACAATATCCTGTTTACGCTGGCACCTATTCAGGGTAAGAAGCTCACTACCAGCATTCAACCCCATCCGTTATTGCTACCGTGTTGCACTGTTAGTGTATGGCTGTGTGGCCTGAGTATACTCGCCACTATTAAATTGTGTTGTGCCCTATGGTCGCTTTCAGACCACTCTCAAATTGTGTTGTGCCCTATGGTCGCTCTCAGACCACTCTCAAATTGTGTTGTACCTTATGGTCGCCTTCAGACCACTTTATACTGTGTTGTGCCTTATGGTCGCTTTCAGACCACTCTCAAATTGTGTTGTGCCTTATGGTCGCTTTCAGACCACTCTTAAATTGTGTTGTGCCCTATGGTCGCTCTCAGACCACTCTCAAATTGTGTTGTACCTTATGGTCGCCGTCAGACCACTTTATACTGTGTTGTGCCTTATGGTCGCTTTCAGACCACTCTCAAATTGTGTTGTGCCTTATGGTCGTTTTCAGACCACTCTTAAATTGTGTTGTGTCCCATGGTCACTTTCAGCCCACTTTAAACTGTGTTGTGCCTTATGGTCACTTTCAGCCCACTTTAAATTGTGCTGTGCCTTATGCCTTTGTCAATTTCTAAGTGCCTTGCCCCATTATATTGGCATTACTAGCCATGATTAGGACTTCCCAAGTCTGAACCTTTGCTGTAGCATATCCGTGCCTTATGCCTTGTCAATTTCTAAGTGCCATGCCCCACTATATTGGCATTACTAGCCATGATTAGGACTTCCCAAGTCTGAACCCTTGCTGTAGCATATCCGCCTTTCAGATACTAACAGGATCTTCCAACCTAGACTGATAGTACATTTGCACCCTAATTCCCACCAGACTCACCAAATACAAGCATTATCTTGCCACTCCCACAATATGTACACTACTACCTGCTTCTCACACTCACATGGGACCATAGCCTGGACTCTCCTAACCATCACCATAATAATGGCCCTCACCAACTCTACACCCTGCAACTTGCAAGAGAGAAACCTGCGACTTAGAGCTAGGCTCCCACGACTTTATGACATCAAAAATAAGAGAACCAACCCACCAGTACCCACGCGCACCTCCACTACCATTAATCCTAACCTCCTAGACCTTGCGTCGACAAATCGCCCTCAACCACTTGATTACCCATACTACAAACAGAGGAGACCCAACCACCCAGATATACTGTCTTTGGACAAATTTGGACAATTTAGATATCCTTGCTGTCACTGAAACCTGGCTCCATGATGCTGCTGGCCCTGCCCTCTCGACTGCCATACCAGATAACTTCAATATCCTAAGAGTCGACCGACCCAACACTAGAGGAGGTGGCCTGGCCATCATAACCAAAACACATCTAGCTGCCAGACTCACCCCACACCCAGCTTTTACATCGTGCGAACTTCTCTCAGCTAAAATACCTATCTCAAACAACAGCACACTAACAATACTTCTTGTGTACAGACCACCAGGCCCACTAGGCAACTTTGAGGAAGACCTATCTAGCCTCTTCACTGACAGCATTAAAGACTCCACTCAGCTCCTTCTACTAGGCGACTTTAACCTAGGCTTTAATGACGCTGAAGACAAACAAGCACAAGCAATCCAATCTATTCTAGCCAATCACGACATTACCCAAAATGTCCTAGCTCCTACACATACAAAAGGCCGCACGCTAGACTGGATAGCCAACCACAACTGCAACATCACCATCTCCAGTATCCTACCTCAAATATGGACCGACCATCATCTTATATGCTTCACAGCCAACATCGAACCTCCCAAACCCAATAAGAATAAAATAGCACCCCCCATGCCAACAAGAAGTAAAAAAGAAATCACAGCTGAAAAACTACTTCCACTTCTCCTACCAACTCTTAGCTAGTCCTAATGATTCCAACCCTAGTGAGTTAGTTGAATCATTTAACAACGCCATGACCAAAGCTCTAGACTTGATTGCCCCTACCAAACTTCATAAAAGTAAACGTGAAACTCACCTTAACTCTTGGTTCACCCCTCATCTCAAACAAATGCGTATCCAAAAACGCAAACTCCAAGCTATTTGGAGGCATACTCCCTCTGCCGACAATAAAACCACACTTGCTAACTTTGCCAAAAAATACAAAAAGGAAATTATTCAAACGAAAAAAGACTCATTCAATCATAGAATCAGTAAAGCCAATTCTAACTCCAAAGAGCTCTTCACTATTCTTCGTGAATTGGAAAACCCTATTGTCCCCAAAGACAATGTCCCCAAGGACAAATCCTGGTGCACTAGCATCCAAAATGCTCTAGCAAATAAAATCATAACCCTTCAATCTAAAATTGCTGAGAAAAAAGCCTTCTTGAGCCCTCACGGTACTCACACCACCCCATTGAAGGAGTTCCCCAGCACACCCTCCCAAAACAACGGTAAACCCTTCAGGTTTACCAATATCTCTATATTGGAAACTGAAAAGGTCATTCTGTCCCTTAAACCGTCAAATTGCCAAGGCGACAGTTGCCCTGCGCAAATCATTAAGGATGCAGCTAGAGATCTAGCACCCTTCATCTCGAAACTTATCAATGCCTCCTTCAACACGAGCACTGTACCTACCAACCTTAAAGGATCCTGGGTTCTCCCCCTCCTCAAAAAACAGACACTTGACCCAGCTATCCCCACTAACTACAGGCCTATTACTACCGTCCCATTTCTCCTTAAAATCATTGACAGAGTAGCCTACCTCCAAATCCAAAACCATTTGGAGACGCACCAACTGTTAGGTACACGGCAATCTGGCTTCAGACCACTGCACGGTACCGAAACAGCCCTCATTGACCTCAAAACACAAATCGACGAGCTGAAGGATAAAGGTAATACAGCTATGCTCCTCCTCCTTGACCTGTCAGCGGCCTTTGACCTAGTGGATCACGCAGTATTATGCAACCATCTAGCGTCTGCCGCTCACTTCTCAAGTGAAGCTATAGCATGGGTACAATCCTTCCTAGCCAACCGTTCGATGAGTGTTCTCCCCTGTAGCAGCAGCGAACCCAATCCAGATCACTTGTGGTGTCCCACAAGGCTCATGTGTCTCCCCGACTATGTATAATATCTTTACTAAGCCTCTCTTCGACAAACTTGACAAATTAGGGGTAACCTACACGAATTATGCGGACGATACGCAGATTCTCTTACCTCTATCAGGCAACTTTGTCGAAGATACAGCTCTAGTAAACAAAATCTACCTCCTCATTCAGGCATGGATGGCCTCCCACGGCCTCTGCCTAAATGACGACAAAACTGAGATATTAATACTGGGTTCCGACTCCAACCTAAAAAAACTGAGCCCCAACTATCGTAATTTCAACATAGATGGCAACACAATCAAAGTGGCCACCGAGGTAAAAACCCTGGGCTTTTACCTCGATTCCACTCTATCCCTCAAAAAACAAGTTAACACCCTGGCATCCTCTACAGCGTACACCTGCAAATTAATCAGGACCTGTAGACCTTACCTCTCTAAAACCAACTGCATCATGCTTGCCAATGCATTAGTCATGTCCAAACTGGACTATTGCAATGCCCTCTATGCAGGTGCCAACAAATCCATCATAAATAAAATGCAAATCCTTCAAAACAACGCTCTTAGAGCAGCCCTTGACATACCCCGCAAAGCACATATCTCTACCGTTAGGAAAGACCACCACTGGCTCAAAATTAGCGACAGAGTCCTGCTCAAGACACTATCGCTTACCCATAAAGGGCTCAACAACACTGCTCCCCCCTACATCTCAGCCAGACTGACTAGAAAATCATCCAGTCACCATACTAGGGCTACTAACCACTACCTGCTCGAAACCCCTAGATTCAGACGCTCCAAAGCGGGTGGAGCAAGCTTCCCAGGCCTGGAACGCACTGCCCATTGCACTGAGAGCCAACTTACCCTACTCCAATTTTAGATGCAAGGTAAAACACTGGCTCTGGACAAACGACAACTAACTCTCGTGGCACCCAATGACCACGATACCGTTGTCTAAAATGATTCTGTTCTCTTACCTATACCTTTACACTCCCTCAAAACTATAATATGCTAGTTTCTTTTTTCTTTTCTTCCACACGGCGTGTATTGATATGATCTTACTGCACTGTTATGTTGTTTCTCGCCTATACTCTGTATGTAACCTAAGCTTAAGTAACCTTGTACCTGCTGCGCCCGGCTACCCCTGGGTTTTGTGCGCATTATCAAATAAACAATACAATACAATACAATTCTTGTGATACCATGCCTTCCCTACAATACATTCACTACTCATCTGGTTACTCATCTTCTTTGTATACTTGGTTTCTTCTTGTATGTATATTTACTCTTGTTTCTTCAGTTATATCTTCAGTCTATCAGTATTCATTTATCGTTTCAGTACGTAATTGTATCTGCTCCTTATGAGATCACTTTGCACCCATTAGATTTTCTTTACAACTCTTTGATATTCAGTGGTCCCTGCAAATCTCCTGCTACCACCTCAGTGCAAGGGTACATTCGATACGGTGGTTTGAGTGCATAATGTGTCTCAAACACTTGATGCAGTATTGGGATGATACCTGGTGCCATGCACAGGGTCTTCTTCTTGTTCATCCATTATGACGGAGGTGAGGAGGCAGTCTGATTCATTTTTCTGTAGGTTTTATTGTGGGGTCATTATTATGGAGGATAGAGGGTATACAGTCTTATTACCCCTATTTTTCTAGTGTTAATAGTAAACTCTTTTCACCAATATTACTGATGTAAACTCAATCAAGCAATTATTTAAAAAACAAACTCTCTCAAAGTAACATTTCCTGAAATACCGAAACCATGCATGATGTGCCTTTATTTTTTTGGTCGTTCCAGGAACTTCGAAAGAAGGAGCTGGTGCTGTAGATGAAGAAGACTTTATCAAGGCTTTTGAAGATGTCCCAACAATCCAAGTGAGCTTTTAAGTCCATTCTCAGAAATGCTTTTATATTATCCAGAATAGTAATTTTGGATGCCTTGATGGAAAGTATTCGGCTTTGCTTTATGACAAATTTGAAATAGTAATACTTGCATTGTGCTTTTGAGCTTTCAAACCAAACTTGGCAGTAAACTTTGCAGATAAGAATTCTTGTTGAAGTTACTGTTTACTTCAATAATCAGTTTTTGCATAGCTTGATAAAAAATTGGCCTTTAGGATGCAGTCTCCAGAAACGGAGATGAGGGACAGGGGGTAGAAGATCTCTCTTAATGGGAGATGTTTTTATGGTACCCGTCAAAAAATAAAGCCAACATTGTCTGTCTGCCTTTGGCCATTAACGCAGGTTACACAGTGTAAATAAATCCCATCTAACCATAGGAAGGGGTTGTGATTAAGTCCCCTGTCCGACAATGTTATGGATGGTAGGTGCACTCTGAGGGCCTGAGCCGGCATGAGAAGGATGCCCCCCCCCCGCAGCCCACCCTTCCCACATGCAGGGGGCAAGGTCTTGTCACATTGCCATCAGAGACACTCTTGCCCATTTAGGGGTGGTCGAGGAATGGCAGTCCCGCAGAACCGTCTGCACTTTCACACTCTGCTCCCTTTGCTTTGGTACAGGAATCTCATAGATCTACAGAATAAGGGAGGCCTGAATTCTGACAGAAGGGCAGTCATCACACAGGCCTCCACTCACAGGTCAGAACAGATGGGCTAACATAGTCTACCCCAGGGGAAGGATCATGTGTGACAACCATAGAGCGGTCAGCCTACGCGTAGGATCTAGCGAGCCCCAAGTACCACATCACAACTGACAACTATTCTCTAGAGCAGGCCACACCAACCAATTCCTGCAGCATCTGACAGAAGTAGCACAGCTATGTCCTCTTACAACAGAATGAGGTTGGTAGGCATGGCCTGTGGTGGCAGATTGTGATCTTTTCTTCGTTCATTTATGCCACCTGCCTTTCCGGTCATCTTTTTCGTTGGTGGTCAGCCCCTCTGTATCCACTCCTGAGAATCTAGTGGCAACCTGACCAGCGACTTAAAAAGGGGGGGCTTCCTTAGCACCTGAGCTATCCTTCCTCTATATCAGCTGCGACCCCCAACACAAGACCAGGGATATGTGCCAGAGTCCAATCCATGCAGACTATATTTGATGAAAAGGACCCCCTCCCCTTTGGGATGGGGCATTTGGCTGACGCAGGGCTTGATCATGTACCTGACTTTCAGACCAGGCAGAGCTCCTGGAGCTGGCTGCAGTCGTGCATGACGTGAAAGGGCTGGATATGTCTCCTGCCATCTAGATGCAGCAGACTTTGCCATACCTGCACACAAATTCTCAGTACTGGAAGGTGGTTGCGTGGGCCAGGATATTACAGCAGTACGAGCACACATATTGTGGAAAAGGGGCCACAGTCTGAGAATGCACTGCCCTACAACTCGCCAATGGTAGATTCAATCACAATTCTGTGCTACCCACCGGTGGTCGACTCTTGTGCTAAATAAAAATATAGCTGGCTAGAGTTTATATACCTTTGCTTTCTGCACAGCCAACCCCCCAAAGGGCTGGTGGTCCAAACTGTAACAGTCAATTCTAGACAGTTGACGTTGAATCTCTATGGTTAGGGAGCCGATGAAAACAGAGGCCCTCGCAAAGAAGGTTTTTGCGTCCAGGAGCATTGTGCTGAAGGCTAGTGATGCCTCTTGTGCTTTTGCTAAGTATTCCCACATTCTCTGCAAGGTGATTTCAGAAGCAGGCGCTCACCTACCAGAAAGGTAAGTGAGAGACGGCTCCCTGGATATCGCTAATGACAGTAAGGAGACTGCAATCTGCCAAGCAAATTAGAGAAAGAGTCCTCCTGTTCAACAACAAGGGTACTGCCTGCCTTTTCTCTGGAGCCCCCGGATAGACCACCTCCCCTGCCTCTGTACAGCTGGAACCCGATCTTCAGTAGGAGACGAAATCCCAGCTCATGGACTGAGACGTAGAGAAGGTGCTTGCCAAGGTGAGTGGTGCGGGCTGGTACTCTGGCTGCTTTCTGGTGCCCAAAAAGAGGGGCCGGAGGGTGCAGGGCACCACCCCATCCTGGACCTCTGGGCCCTCAAGTTCATGAGGAAGGATAAGTTTAGGATGGTGGTGCCGCGAGAGCTTCTCCAGGCTCTACATCCCCAGTATTGGTTGGTGTCGTCAGAGCTTCAAAACGCTTACTCTAACATCCCGTCCCCTTTCCTCCATACTGCATGGGCGTCCCTTCCAACAGACGGGAGACTGAACCTTTCACCAGAAAAAAAACACCTTCTCCTTTACATTTAGAGGCGTGCTGGGGTGCGGCCCAGGGAGCATGCGCTGCCCTGACTCCACCCTCCAGCGCCACAGCTCAGTCCCCTTTTTTCCGCGTCGACCGGAACAGGCCTTGTAATTCCACGCGCGGATACTTCTTCTCTTGGTCTTCTTTGTCTTTTTATCATTCAGGCACTCGGTCCTCAGGCATCACGCTTCTCCCCGGCACATGTAGACTTCCACAGGGTTCAGCAGCTATCCATCCTGCAACAGGCTCTTCCCAACTTCAGACCCCCACGCCCTCTGCCTACGTTGCCATGGCCCAGACCACGGTTGGCAAGCTTGTTCAGCGTGTCACTTGGTGTCCTCGAAAGTGCTGAAGAACAGACTAGCCAGGTGGAGGGAGCTCTTCCAGAAGTCTCCTCCAGAGGACCTCAAGAACTTTGTGAAACGTTGAACCAAGCCCAAGGTAGTGCCGATATTCTCCATCACACCCCACATTGGAGACTTCTTCCCAGGGACTCACCCGAGCGGGAGGGACCGGTCAGGTCCTTCTACCAGCACGTGCCCCGAGGCTGCTGCAGCTACCGGCCTCCGGACCTCCGGATCCTCGGATCCACCCGGTGACAGTGTTGAGGGACCGGAAGGTTCTTTTACCGGGTCTTCACCCGAGAGTCTCTGGCCTTGTACCGGCACCATGGTTGAGGTGCTACTCCCTAGTACCAGCAGTACGTCCGAGGGGGCACCTAAACAGAGCTCTACCAACCCCTGGGTCGAGGGTGTCACTCCTACCGGGCCTAGGCCTGAGGAGCAGGGTAGGACTCGTGAGCCACACGCAAGAGTCTTGGAGGAGGCAGGGCCCAGCGAGCTGCAACACGTCGTAGGCAGCTCGACAAAATGGCCGCCGCGCCAGACAGAGGCACCCCTCCGGGGGTTATCTTCAAAGCCTCCATCAGGGAAGTCCTTCCTGCAATGCTAGCGGCACCAGACGCAGGCACCCCCGGCACAGCCGCCTCCTCCGGCTCCCCAGGCGGCTCTGTACCAGCCTCTGCCACCTCCTCAGCCTCTGGCCACGGTCCCTGTACCCCAGCCTCCGGCACCAACTACTCCTCCACAGGAACCCCCTGATCCACAGGATACGGATGAGGAGGATCCGGACACGCCATCCTTAGCCATGAATGTCTTGCTGGGCTGGTAGAGTGTCTGGGCCTACCTCAAGCAGAGGTCGAGCAACCAGCAGAGTGGATTCTGGTGGAAGTCCTCACGTGACGCCCCTCTGCCAAAACGGAGATTCCACTGTAAACCGATGTCATCTCCCTGGTCAAGAAGGGCTGGCTCAAACCCCACTCAGCCTACCCGGTCAAAGCGACGCCTGGACTCCAAGTACAGGCAGGTGGAGGGTATACACTCTCTTATTCTCGGCCCATCCTCAGCCACACTGCTCTGTGATCGCTGCGGCATCACTATACTCAAGCCTCAGTCATCCTCAGCCTCCTCCTCTGCTAGGCAAAGAGAAGATCTTAGAGGTTTATGGCAAGAAGCTCTATTCCAACACATCCTTGCATCTTCGTCAGGCCAACGCCAAGCAAGGCCAACCAAAGATTATGGCAGGAAATTGCAAACTTCCTCCCGGAACTCCTCACTCGGAGCCAATCACGCTTTAAGGTGGGGCAAGACGAGGCCAAGCTGGTGGTGCATAAACTTATGGAATCCACTGTGGCCCATATTGACACCTCTGGCAGTGCCATCTGTATCGCCACAGACATGAGGAGGACAGCCTGGCTCGGCTCTGGGCAACAAAATTCAACCCGGACGTCCGGGAATGCATATTAGGTCTACTGTTTCGAGGGGGGGGGGGCCTGTTCTACTCATCCACGGACGAAGAGCTGGACAAAAAGAAAAACCGCTCACAAACTGACAAGTCTTTATCCATCTTGACAAAGACCACGCCCAAATCGTACACACAATCTCAGCAGCGCTCCGACAGGGGTCGTACGTACAGTGGGTTCTGCGGCTTCCAGGAACGGAGATCCAGGCAGCCGGACTGCTCGCTGTCTCAGAATCGGTGCAGGCAACAAAAAGGGGGTGGGGTGGTAAGGGCTTTTTCCAGTCCCCCTCCTCCGCGACAGCCTCTGAGGGAAAGAAGGCATGACACGCCCCTTCGGGTCCACGTGTCTCCGGTGGGGGGCAGGCTTGCTCGCTATGCACATTTCTGGCGCCAGAATTTCGCTGACCCCAGGATCCTCTCTGTAGTATCCACGGGGTATCATCTCCCTATCCCAGTCTCTCCTCCCCTGCCACTCCCACAAGTTGGGAGAGAGAGATCCGGTCGCTCGTAGAGACCCAGGCAGTTGAGGAAGTCCCAGCCTCCCAGCGAGGCTTTGCCTTTTACTCCAGGATTTTTGCCATTCAGAAGAACAAGGCAGGCCTGAGAGTTGTGCTGGACCTTTCCACCCTCAACCTCTCCTTACCCCTGCAAAAATTCAAGATGGTTAAGCCAGCTTTTATAACGTAGACATTGGACAAACTAGACTGGATGTGCTCCCTGGATCTGAAGGACGCTGTAACGCACACCTGGAATCCACGGGGACGTCACTCAGCATGTTCTGACCTTGCAACCTCAAACCCTTCCCTGGATGCTATTCGACTGGAGACTGGGCCTGAAACACAGGATTGGTAGAGTTTAACTCCCTATTGTCTGTGTGCTTGAACCCCTTCTTCCCCGGGGTCCAACCCTTCCCTTTGATCCACAGCTCGCCTTGTTTTCTTGGATAGTGTGCTCTCCGTCCCGCCTTCAGCGCAGGGGCGCATTGATGCAGGCTCGTTGCTGCCTAGTTACTTCACTGGCAAGAGTCCGACAGGTAAGTATGAGTCTTTTGAACAGTTCTCTAACTTCGTTCCTTTCCTTCCTTAGATGATGGCCAGCGTCCGGGGATGGCGGCATGCTGCTGAGATGAGTAGCGCTGAAGGTGAGTGAGACCGCGATGCACCCCTTTCGTATTTGCATTGAACTGAGTTCTTTTTCTGTGTCTTTTAGGTGCCGCAACATTTTCATCGTGGATGCCGGTTATGAAGAACAAATGCGGTGGGTAAGCGCGTTATGCCGTGCCTCTAGATGTTTCCACGCCAACCTGGAGTGTCTTTTCCCTCTTGCAGATGGATGAGAAGTTCCAGAGACAGAGTTCCCCCAGAGCGGTTGGGATTCAGGTAAGCGTTAGAAGCTCGTACAGTATTTAAAAATAAGTGAAGGTTTGCAGAATTCTTACCAATGCCTTTTTTCTGTTTTCCCTTTTCCTTAGGAAGTGGCGTGCCGGGATGGGAATGACACCGCCGAAGATGCCCGCAGAACAGAAGGAGCGATGACTGATGGGCAGAAGCGCCGCAAGGTAAGGCTGTTCCTAACGGTGTTCTTGTTCTTGCAGGAGCTGAGCGCAGAAGAAAGATGCAGGCCTACTGGAGACCGATCCGAACACGATGAGTGTCACGCTGCAGGTGCAGAAAACTCAAAGCATGTTTCTCAGCCTGGGTGTGGCTTAAATAGTCTCTGGGTATCCCAGGTGCCTCTGGGCTGAACCGCACACAAAAGACTAGACCGCACATGTAGTTCTGGGAACCGTAATGTGGGGGCATCCATCTTGTCCCCATCAATGCACTAGTCCAATCCCCAATGTTATCCTATGGGAGTGAGTGAGTGAGTGAGTGAGTTGGTGCCACAAGCGCCAAGTCTGACCCCAAGTGGGTCTTTGGAGGGATGGAGAGGCCCTTGAGGGCCATGTAGGTTATTGTGGCCTGGCTCCAGTCTGACATCTTGGATGGCTGGGGACATGAGGGGCAGGAATCATGACGGCTGCGTACCTACACGTCCTGATTTGGCAGCCCCATCATTCTTTCCTACGGTTCAGGATCATGGGCTATCATTTTCAGTACAAGGTGGTTCCTTTTGGCCTCAACTCGGCCCCCAGGGTCTTCACCAGGCTCATGAATGCGGTGGCAGCCCTCCTCGGAGCGCAGGGCCTCCACATCTATCTATACCTCGATGACTGGCTCGTCAGGGCTACATCGCTGGAAGCGGTTCACCACTCTTCCCATGCCCTTATGAACACACTGCAGGATTTGGGCTTCTCGCTCAATCTCAAGAAGTCGCAGCTGCAGCCGACGCAGACTCTGACATTCTTGGTCCTCATCTGGGACATGTGCTCCGAGAAGGTATTTCCTTCGGAGGACAAAATCTCAGCCATCAAGAGGGCCTCCACCCACTTCCTCAGCAGAGAAGTGACCTCGGTATGCTGGTACCAAAATCTCCTGGGTCTATTGGCAGTGGTTCTATTAGCCATCCCACACACGAGAGTAAGGATGAGGAGGATTCAGCTACACTTCGGGGCCTCATGGAACCAGCAGCGGGGCTCTCAATCCACGATGATCAACGTTCCCCCATCTCTCCACCTGGACCTAACTTGGTGGTCCACAGACTGCAACGTACGGACGGGCAAGCCCTTCCGGCCGCCCATTCCGCAGGCCACCATCACCACAGATTCCTTGCTCGAGGGCTGGGGAGGCACCCTGGAAGATTTCTCGGTCCACGGCACCTGGACTCGACAGGAGCAGGAATACCACATCAATTGGCTAGAGCTGAACACCATCTGGCTGGCGCTCGGGGCATTCCTACCACTTCTCAGGGACAAGGTTGTCCTCATCCAGACGGACAACTCGACCATCATGTACTGCGTCAACCAGCATGGAGGACCCAGATCCTCTCCTCTGTGCAGACTGGCGATAAGCATGTGGGAGTGGGCCCTGGAAAAACGACATTACCTCACGGCAGTCCACCTCCCGGGGGAATCCAACCTAGAAGCAGACAGGCTCAGAAGGCTTGGAGCAGAAAATTAAGAGTGGCAGCTAAATGACCTAGTTATTCAAGAGATCTTAAACAGGTGGTGTCAGCCCCAGGTGGATCTCTTTGCCACCTGGCACAACAAGAAGTGCCCCCAGTTCGCATCCTTTCAGGGACACGGCCCCGGCTCCCTGGGCGACGCATTTCACCTCCAGTGGACCGGCATGAAGGCTTACGCCTTTCCGCCCATGCTGCTGATTCATAGAGTAATTTGCAAAATCAAGGAGTCTCGCCAACTTCTCATCATTCTAATAGCTCCATGGTGACCAGCCAGGCAATGGTTTTTGGAGCTGCTCAGTCTCTCGGAGTTGCCCCCGATTCACCTCTCGACTGGCCCAGCACAACTGGGAGGCAGTCATCCACCCCGCGCCACAGAAACTAGCCCTCACAGCATGGTACTTGAGCAGGTAACGCTGCGGCACCTCAGCCTCTCACAGGCCAATCTGGAGATCATACAGGGTGCTAGGATCAAGGCTACCAGAGCCCAGAACAAAAGCAAATGGACCCGATTCTGCCACTGGGCAGACTCCAACGAAATCGGTCCCCTGGCGTGCACCTTGGACGACGTGCTCTCCTTCTCAGCGCACCTCGCCCACTCTGTTGTGCTGGTGGAATCCTACCGTACATACCTCACAGCCATCGCAGCTTACAGGAACTCGGAGGAAGGCATCCTCTCCTCCTCCAATCCCATCGCCAAACCTCTGACGGGACTTGCAAGGCTCTACCTGCCCGACAAGAGGCTGCACCCTGTGTTGGGCGCCCTCGTGCACAAACCCTTCGAGCCAATGGCGTTGGTGGACATCCGGCTGGTCACCATCAAGACAGCCTTACTAGTCTGCCTCACCTCGACTCGTAAAGTCAGTGAAATCCAGGCGCTGGTTGCCTCGGAACCATACACTACCTTTCACAAGGCCAAAGTAGTCCTGCGGACACACCCAGCATTTCTGCCCAAGGTGCCGTCTGCTTTCCACTTGAACGAGGAAATTGTTCTTCCTATGTTTTTTCCCAATCCCAAGGATGAAGCACAGAGTGCTGCACTGCCTGGATGTCGGGCCCTGAAATTTTACTTGGACAGGACCAATGGCTTCTGCAAATCGGATGCCCTGTTTGTCACTTTCGGAGGCTCAAGACCAGGCTATCAGGCCTCCAAGGCATATCCCACTGGATGGTCTCCGCCATCAAAGAAGCGTATGAGGGCCAGCACAAGCCGCTCCTGGCCAACATGCATGCCCACGTGGTCACTGCCAAGGCAATGGTCATCTCATTCTAGCGTGATGTCACGTGGCAAGTCATAAGTAGGGCAGCCAGCTGGGCCACCCCTTCGGCTTTCTGCAAGCATTATTGTTTGGATGCCGGCTCTAGATCTGATGTGGCTTTCGGACAGGCGGTTCTCAGGAACCTATTTGCTTAAGGAGGGTCTCCCATCCACCTTGGGGCTACATTCAGTTGTAATTGCCCATGCAGTATGGAGCAAAGGGGACGGGACGTAAGAGTTATAAGTTACTCACCGTAGTGACTAACATACTCTGTCCTTAGTCCCCTTTCCTCCATACGTCCCACCAACCTCCCCCCCCTAATAATACTGGTGTCATTAGGCAATGCTAAATCTATTGTCGACGTGTCACTGGGGACTGAGGTGTGGCATCGGAGGGCGGAGTCAGGGCAGCGCATGATATCTGGCCCTCACCCCCGCGCACCTCTAAATTTAAAGGGGAAGGTTTTTTTGTGGTGTAAAAGGTTCTGTCTCCAGTCCCTTAAAAGGGACCCTCATGCAGTATGGAGGAAAGGGGACTAAGAGTACGTTCGCCACTACAGTGAGTAACTTATAATTACTTTCACATGCCAATCCATTGGAAGCACAAGTGCTTTCCGAGATTAATCATAGTGGGTTCCCACCATCAGTTCAGAGGGTCCCATTTTGTACTGATTTCCACAAGGGGGGAAAAAAGCTGGTGAGTTGACGTGTGGAGCATAGCGCGTGCTATATATATATGATTGCTGGCGTCACTTCTGGAGTGAAGGAATAGACTGCTCGAGGCAAGGAGTCAAGGAGACTACATTGAGCTGGACTATGACCCCTGTCAACATTTTCCAAGCAGCTGATTCTGAAGCCGAGGGCGAGAGGGGGGTCGGGGTTAATTGAGGCAAAAAATGTGCCAACTCTCTTCATGAATGATCATTTAAAAAAGTCAGTGGCAGCGAGTGTATACTTGCTCTGCATTGCTGTTGGATGTTATGAAGGGGAAGGAATGTTTACTCTAGTATCCCGGGAGCCAGTATCACCTAACCCACACTTCAGGAAGCATAGGTGTGTATTTTGGACCCAGGGCACCCTTTTAGAAAAGGACACAAGGTGATGCAGTCATTAGACCTGCACTTGTAACTTGATTTAGATTTACTATCTGCCAGAGCTTTTCCCCGATGGGCACTATCTTGTAGTCAGTGGTTGAGGAGTGTGGAGTGTTGCAGGGGGGTTCAAATGGCCAGTTGCCACTCTGCCACCCCTTAACACTGGTGTTACCCCACAAAGCATTGTTGCATAGGGTTTTACAGCCCTGCATGATGGGTTCTAGCAGCACACTAGTGCTGGGTATTTTAAGGTCTGCAACCAGAATCTTAAGTGGCGGCACACAGATTGTTGTTTCCCACCTGCCTCCCTTTGAGGAAGTTATGGCCCAACAGTGAGTTGTATTGTGGTAACCAGCAAGGGGGAATTGGGCTGCGCCTGTTAGGGCACCTGATGACACCAACCTCTCCAGGGTCAGTTAAGCTCGTATTTGTCAACTTAAATGTGCAAAACCCAACATTCTTATCTGAGGTGGGAAAGGTCGTATTTGGCCACCTACTGTAGTTTGACCTGTCGATTTAAACAGATTTGATCTGTTAAGTAACATACAGAACTAGTGACAGCTCGGATGGGTGGGGTGCAGGGGATTGAAGCGTGACGGTGGGGATCTTCCACACCTGTCAATGGGGATTGACCCCAGTATTAAAGCACCAGAGAGGCCCTACGAGTCGGGTGGCCACTATCTTAGTGTCCGCAGGTAGGTGCTCTCTTCATGGTGTTCTCTCCTCCCCAACAACCACCCCAATGAATTTGACCCTCCAACCTTTAAATAATGTTTGCCTTTTAAACACATACAGATGTCCATAGTATCCTGACCCCTTCCCCCACATCTCCTCAACCAAATTCCAAACAGACACCAATATCAACAATGTGTATTCCAGTCTGTGAAATGTGCATATTTGCATGGGAAATAACAAATCCTAGCTCATTTAGCAACCTCCAATCTACACCAGACATTTTGGTGTTTCTACAGTGAACCCCTTCTTTGGTAGACAAATCCTTTCGTGATCCATGCTACGATTGAAGCCTGCTCACCATTCAGTCAGGGTGGGCACCTTAGCAGAAGTCCATCACCTGGCACTATCCCTTTTTGCTCTCACAAAAGCCATAGCAATGGAACAGCTTGTCTGATCGGGTACTGGACAAACCCTCTCCCCTTTATACTCGGCTGTACCAATTTCAATTCTTTCTATAGGCGACCCAGGTACTTGGTTAATACCACAGACCGACCAACCTTAATAGGCGAGTTGCAGGCTTTTGTTTGTTGCTTTGTCTAAGAGTGTAATTATTTATGTCTATTTCTGGTGTGTGCATGCTTTGTGTGGTCGGGCCGTGGGTAAATGGACAAACCTGAATGCAGCGTCTCTTCCACTCTATCCACAATGAATGTATGCGATTTCATTAGTGTAGTTCTGCATTCAACGGTCTTCAGCCTGACCAAAAAGCCCTTTCATAGAGCAAAAGATGATTTTTTTCTTTGACGTTCCCTAGCTATAGTAAGCTGCATTTGAATATCCTTTGATGTAATTAGTCAAAGGCACTGTTGTGGATATAAAGTTGAATTTGTGCTACATCTTACTGTCCTCTTTTACAGGCGTCTAAACTACAGTACAAAGCCTGTTGTGCAGAGTGGAACCTGAAGTGTATTCTCTTGGCTAGGGTAAAACTGACTTTTCCTCCCTCTCTGAATCCTTTTTTAAAATGACAGCTGTGCTTTAGATCTCCCTTCAGAGACTCACCTATTACCATCTAGAACACTTGATGGCATGTTCTGCCACTGTCAGAGGTTAAGCCATTTAAAACCTATTTCTGAAAAGGAAGTTGGAATCTTAATTTTTGTTTCATTGATATTATTCGTAATGGGACCGAACACAGTCATCGGGGTTCAACCATTTTAGTCAATGGTGTCGAATGGGGGAGGTTAACTGCTTTGTCATGGATGCATCAATCTTGGGGGAATCTAGTACTAAAGGTAGTATAATGGCCTGACGAAGTGTAAACCTAGGACCCATCTGTATGAATGCTAACCTTCTCTATCACAACGTCTCCAAGGTATTGCACTCAGCCAGGTTGTGCCCCACCCCCTCCCCCGGCTGCTGCTTCTTGCCCCAGCCAGGGTCTAAGCTATAGACCTCAGCAGGCTCTGTTTCTTTTCTCCCTTTCTATGTCCCTGGCAGTGTCTGAAATAGATCCCTCAGCAGGATCTTATTTTCTCTCCTTCACTTTGTTTAGCTGCTCCGAGTGTCAGAGGTATAAGCTTTAGCGGGCACTTTCAAATGTCTTTCTTTGATCTCCACCAGGATCTGGCTCTCCTGCCCTCCTCTCTGACTGAAAGACCAATCTGTGACAGTTCCTGAAGGCCCCTGTGCCCTTTTGTATGGAGTGTCCTATTACTGTGATTGTTCAGTTGATCTACTGGAGGGGTGCACCTTCTCTCTTGCTTATCTGATTGGTTATTTCCTCCTTTCCTTATACAGTAAGTGATTAACTTGCGACTGATTTTTGGTTCCTGCTTGTACTTTTACCTATTAAGTAGCAATGTGGTGCAAGCAATGTTGCTGGTATGCTTCTCTGGGACAAGAGCCGGAATCTTGCTGGTATGTGCTGGCTAGATGTGGAGCTCTGCCAGAGGTCTCAGCTGAGTTCCCCTTCTAAAACTGAATGTGGGTCATCCAACTAGTGATATTCTGCCTCTTTGGCCTTATCTGCATGTTTCATGGCTTGGCTGCTGTCTCTTCACTGAATTTGGCAAAATCTCTTTCAGGTCACTTTATCATTGACTGGTACCGCCCCTTCCATAATTACCTTGATTAGTTTTCACCCAGTAGTACACCCAGAAACTGTCACCTTTGCTTTACCAAATTAACAAATGGAGCATAATTGGACACAGTACTCTTCCTTAGTATACACCTAGGAATGCGTAGCCAACATGTTATAATAAAATGTTAGGCGCACCAGCTATAGGTATTAAAATAGTTTTAAAAAAGGATTTAAGAATAAAATGATCACACAATTTCCCATCACCTTGAGAAATCAGAAGCGACTCTGATTAAACAAAAATACAGAAACTATCATGTGGACAAAAAAACCACATAATGACAAAAGTCACAGTTGGACAGTCCAGGAGTTCTCGAATATAGGAATGAAAAAGGTTTTGCAGTGTGACGACTATGGCACTCAGTTCCCCATAGAAATGTTTGTGCAGCATTTTGGTGTCTGCTAAAGAGGTGAACATTCCAACTATTCGACTGCGCTCCATGTAGACTTAATTATGTAATCTTAGTTTGCTTGATTTTGAATAATTCAACAGTACTTAAGAGCATTTTGTCTCGACCACGTCAATTGAAGCTTGTATTTTGTAGATCAGAAATTGGCCAGCATATGTTTCGATCAAAACCAGAGAATTATCAATACCAATGTATTAGATATCCCAATATACAAAGACAAAAACATTACTTAATGAGTATATCATATCATAAAGCATCATTTAACATCGGTACCACAATCCATTAACATTTACCACCAGTAACTTGAAAGTTCTTGTCAAACAGCCCTCTGTCCTGCAAAGGTATCTCCTGATCATAAGTGGATTACATTTAAAGTAAAGGGAACCCAAACCTATTGTATTTGAAAATACAATTTATTGAGGAAAGTGACTATAAAAAGGAAAGGAACAGTCAGCAATATTCTGTACATATGTAGAACATCACAGTGCTATTGCCAAGCATGAGCCTGAGAAGGTAACATGCCTCTGATGTCTAAGCAAGTGTTTGCTACACATGATGGAGACAATTGTTTCCTATGCTATGTCTTCCCTCACCTGCAAGGTTCAATTATTGTAATGGGTCAGTGCCCATTAACTCCCTCTATAGCAGAAATAGAAGTGATCCTTTTTGGGCATAGGGAAATGCTTCTATTTCTGTTTTCATACCGTACTATATTCTCAGTCTGGCGCTGTCACCATGACAGTGACTGAGCCACTTAAAAAGTAATGAGTCCACGCTACTCGGAGCATGCTTATTTGGTTTGGATTGAGAACAAATTCGTACTACACCTGTATGAAAGGGGCCCCTAGGGGTCCCTCGCGATATGGAAACAAGGCAATAACCATACACGAAAGGATGCGCCAGACACGAGGTTCAAATTCCCAATGATAGGGTTTATTGCAAGCAAAAATAGTCCCAATTGGCAAACTGTGGTCTCACGCCCCGCAGCGTGAGTTTTCTAGACCTCGAGGGATGCAAGAGAGCGAATTACGTACATCAGTTACATATATACAAAATGCATATCATACAATCAGCTATGTCATGTTTAACACCCCCTCTTTATTAAGTTTCTTTAAACTCGGGATGACGATGGACATTTCCGACGGGTATGACAATTATGACACTTTTGCTGTATATTCTAGTAACAATGTGCAATTAGAAAGTGCAGAGGCATCTTCTAGTTGTTGAACAGAACATGGTGGTTCTGTTCCTGGAAGCAAGCTGCACACGGGGGAAGAGCCACATTCCAAGCTTTGCTATCTATGAGGTACTATTCGTGTCCTGGGAGCCGACACGCTCTAAAGGGTTTTGCGAAGGGGGCCGTAAGAAGAGCATAATTCAAGCCTTTAGCTGCTTTATTCTAACATATTCTACCACAGTACGAGACTGGCTGGCAGCTGTGAAATGATTAAATGCCCTGCAGCTCTCCCTCAAGGCTACAGAGAGGGCGCGTGGGCATTCCTTTCTGGGCTGCTCACGAGCAGTTTCAACGAACTCCTCAGTCCCGCGACCTTGCCCTTTCATTTTCAGACAATGTTAACAGTTGAGCAGAGTAAGCAGAATTCGCAAGAATTGCAAGCTGCAAAGCAGTTTAGACAGAAAGCTATGAGCAATAGTTAACAAGCAAAATGGCGATTCTTGCTACGTTTAAAATGGCCGCTTGTTGGTCAAGCATAGATGTCTGTATTTCTATAATTCTGTGCATAACACGGTTGGCCTTCGGCAATCAAGATACTTCCATCATTCAAATGAAGGGTATTCACTTTTCCAGATTGACAAACCCTCCTTTTGAACGTATGTCAAACGTTTTATTCATTCATTGCATCCTCCTCCGATGAAGATAAGTCTGGGGTATCTATGTATGAACCTTTCATGCAATCGTGAGCATCATTTTCATCATTAATGTCTATAGCCATGAATTGTTTTACTGTTTTTGTTTCATCAGTGTCTGTTATTTCGGCCATGCGTTCGTTTTCCTCTCGACACCATGTGCATACATCCCATAGTACATCCATCAGTTATTTCAGTGCAAACTATTGGTAAGCATTGTATGCAACAGCAACATGTTATGAATATACCAAGTACCACCATTAGTATTGAAATTAACTTCCATCCCCAGGACCGCAATAGTACCCAAAACCAGGATCCTATCTCCCAGCCCTCTTCTTCAGTAGAGTGTGTGGAACTTAGGACATGTAATTTCCAGATTGCTTTAAATACCGTAGGGGAGTAATCATCTATATACACACAGCATGCAGTTTTTACGAGTTTGCAAACTCCCCCACGATCAACTAATATTATATCGAGAGCCATCCTGTTTTGTAGTGCCATTAGTCTTATTCCGTTTTCTTCTAACGTCATATTCAATAAAATATCCGTTGTTGAATCTATTGTATTTTTTTAATATTCTAGACAGTTTTCTTATATTGTAGGCATTTTCTATTTGGGCCAAGAATGGTATAAATGATTTGGCTATATCTATTGCTATCATTCCATCCTCGCTACTCCTTTGAGTTCTACCTTTTGTTCGTCTGGCTACTTCTGCTGTTTCCAAGAGGAATTCTCCTTGAAACAGTAGACCTAGGTAGCATGTACCTCCCCAGTTCCTAGGTAACCATGCATATGCTTTTTCCCCACATATAAAGTAAACAGGGTCCCCTACGTACACGGGTTCTATTTCGTGCTTTAAAACCACTGTGTTCAGGCAGTTGCTAAACGTTCCTACTTTATAGGAACCTTTTTTCTGTAAACATAGGGGAGCAGTTTCAGGGCTGTGATCCACTGTATAGGCAGGGGGCACAGCATCTTTATTCCATTCATCCCTCATTCGAAATGTCATTACTGATGTTTCTTCTGCTGGCGGGGTCGGTCTATTCTGCCTACGTAATCTATCTAGTCTTGTTGTCTTTCGTGTATTCTTCCACGCCAGCTTTGTGGAATATGGAACAACCCACAGGTCTCATGATCACTTCCTCAAATTCATTCATATTGGTCTCATCTAGCTGACCCGTATTACTCTTGTTCCATTTCCCAAAGAACATTGCACTCAACGATACTTCACATGAATAAACCAATGGTAACGGTTGTACATACCAGCCTATCCTTTTCCCACCGTGCTGTGGTAAATGGGCACAAACCCAGCAATCTTTTGTCTTTAAAACCGCATGGGTCATGTTCAAGATGAGCAACAATGTATTGTTGCCATATCCTTCTGTCTTTCTTCCATTGGGGGCAAAGTACCAGTGATTACATGAACCGGGCTTTCAGTAGCTGCTTTAGGCAAAAGTGTGTCTAATGGGTGTGCGGACTCCAGGAACCATAGTGCAATAGCTATTATTGTTGGTACTGCCATACTTAGAGAACACAAGACCAATGTCCAAATCAGTACCTTATTCCTTTTACCATGCTTTTTCCCTAAATTTACAGTCTCTAAAACTATCATCTTTTCAGCAGGGGTGCAGGAGGAGGCTGAAACCGGTCTTGATTTGTTCTTCATCCTCCTTCTTGTTGCTGGCAAAGTCCGTCGCAAAGTCTCTCGTTCTTGATGCCAGAAAAGTTCAACGAAAATGTCAGTTCAATTCTGCCAGCCCTTTCACAGCCTAGATCACTTATCCACTCCGAGCAAGATTAGTTGTTCTTTCTCCCACTGCTCAGACGATTTCTGAACAGTTCTTTATTGATAGAGTACTATGTGCGTCCAGCTTGTCCTGCTCTGGCTCCTGACACATGTACTTTTTTTTATAAGCGCACCGAGGAGCCGTGAGTCTTGAATTGTCTGACTTGCACAACTCTCACACTTCTCTCCTCTACGCCCCTGGCTCCTACTCCGTCCGTGAGTGGAACCAAAGGCAAAAGAAAAGCACCAAAGATCTGTGGATCACTTTGCCTGTCGAGGCCGCAAATTATACCGTTTCACTCCTGGTATTGTATGATCCGTGAATAGTGCCGTTGCACTTCCAGTATCAGGCTCAGTGTCAGCCTGCGGCACAATGATGGGTAGCGATGAGCGCCGTGGCAATGATGTAGTTTCTTTCTTTGGCTTTGGTGCGTTTGCAGAAAGTGGTGGGCGCCAAAGGGGTACACGCGTTGTTTCCGCTCGTGTTTGAAATGCAGAGTTTGTGTCGCTCGGTAGTGATGTTGTTTCTGCTGAGCAACGTTGGGGCATTCTTGGCCCTTTCCCCTTACTGGCAGCCTCCTCAGGCTCTGTTTCGAGTTTCACTTCTCGCTTGGGCTTTGTTTCAACTTTCACTTCTCGCTCAGGCTGATGCTGTGGCAGTGGACTGGCAACAGTTTCTTTCGTTTCCGAGACCGTTTCCTTTCTCTGGTCGTCGGAAGTTGTCAGCAGTCATGGGAATCTTTTGGCATGTGTCGCATGGATCCATGCCTTCCGACCGTCCACTTGAATAGCTGTTTGCATCGCCAAAAGTACTTGGTAGGGGCCGCGCCACCTGGGTGCTAATGCTGTCTTCCGCTTAAAGTTCTTAATCAAGACCCAGCTTCCAGGCTCCAGCGAGTGCCCCGGTCTGGTGCATCGCACTGGTAACGCCTCCTGCACCTGCTGATGAATCAAACGCAACTTCTGCATTAAAAGGTCACAGTATGTGCTTAACACAGGATGCATGACCTCACATAATCTTTTGGGCTGCGGTGCGCACCATACATTTGCCGGTCTCCCCATTATAATTTCATAGGGGGAGAGCCCAGTTTTAGCCTGCACAGACGTGCACATGCACAATAGCGCTAGGGCTAATGCATCCACCCAACTCAACTTGCTCCCAGCACAGATTTTAGCTATCTTTCACTTTAAGATACCGTTATGTCTCTCAACAAGCCCGGCAGAACTGGGATGCCTGGAACTGTGGAATCGTTTCTCTATCTGTAGACCTGCACAGATCTGTAGTACTACTGCGTCCACAAAGTGTGGGCTGTTATCTGACCACAGGACACGGGGCAACTCGAACCGGGAGAAATACTCTTTCAACATTACTTTTGCTGTTGACATGGCAGTACAGTCTTTTAAAGGATATGCCTCCACCCACTTGCTAAATGCACAAATCACCACTAACACATATTTGTAGTTATGGCACCTTTCCATTTCTATGAAATCAAAATGGATCACCTCAAATGGCATAGAGGGTGGGCCAAAACTACCTACTGGAGTCACGGTTCCCTTCCCTACATTGTGTTGCAGGCACGCAATACAATTCTGCACTAGCCTTTCTGCATTCTTTTTTATGTGCTCATTTTTCCATACTATGGATAAATGCTGTACCATCTTCTTTGCGCAAATGTGGGTAGGGCTATGCGCCATTATAACCATTGCAGTCACGTAACAATTTGGGAACATCCAATTCTTTGTTTCCTTGTCCACCCAACATCCTTCCAAATCTAACTCAGCAGAGCCCTCAGCCCACCCATGAATCTTTGTCGTGGCCTCAGCCTGCATTTCTTTGACTGTGGCAACTCCATTCTCTATCATACAAGGTACTTCCTCAGTCTGTACTGTCATCATTTTATTTCCCAAATCTGTGGCTTTTTGTTTCGCAATCCTGTCTGCAAATGCGTTTCCCCTCTCCCACTTTACATGTTACTTTTTTATGCGCCTCGCATTTCACTATAGCTAGGCGCTTTGGAAACGTAAGTGCAGACAACAATCGTACAATCAAAGGGCCATGCTGAATCCTGGCCCGATGTGATGTCAAGGAACCCCTCTCAGCCCAGAGTCGGCCAAAGTTATGAACCACGCCAAAGGCGTACTGGCTGTCGGTATAAATATTCACGTTCAAATTCTCAGAGGTCACAGGCTCGGGTCAGTGCTATTATTTCTGCGGCTTGTGCCGAATTGTAGGGGATTCTTCTGCTTTCTACAACACTCTCTAGGGTAGTAATTGCATATGCGGCCATTGATGTGCCATCAGGTAATGTAAAACAAGAGCCGTCACAAAATAACTCCCCATCTGGCTCTTTCTGTGGGATGTCGCTCAAGTCAACCCTTCCCTTTGTTTCTTCTTCAGTGACCATTAAACAATCATGGGGTGGTGATTCGTTGTCACCAATTTCTACTATGGGCAGTGGCATTAATTCTGCAGGATTCAATGCGCTACACCTCATAATTTGGATGTGGGGTGCAAACAAGATAAGCTCATATCTTGTTAGTCTAGCAGAGGTGAGGTGAGGTGTTGTGTCTGTGTTCTGTTTAATAGAACGTCTATGGCATGTGGCACGATCAGAATTAAAGTGTGCCCCAATACCATTCCTTCCGTTTGTTTCACTGACGCAGCAGCCGCTGCGACGGATCGCAAACATCGTGGTAGTGCGCGCGCTACAGGGTTCAGCGCGGAAGAATAATAGCCGCACGGCCTATTTCTTCCACCTTGTTCCTGTGTCAAAACCGCCAATGCACATCCTTCACTCTCGCTCACAAATAGTCTAAAGATCTTCTTATAGTTGGAGTGCCTAAAACTGGCGCAGCACACAATGCAGCTTTCAATTGCTCAAACGCTTTCTGACATTGTAAAGGCATCACTGCATCCTTTTTAGTTAATTTTATCATCGGCTTCACAATCAACGCAAAATTACTGATCCACTGCCGACAATAAAAGGCCATGCCTATTACAGCGCTCACTCCTTTTTGAGTTTTTGGAATAGGCATACTAGAAATATTTTCTATGCGTTCTGGTGTTAATCTTCTCCCTTCTTTCGAAAGTAGGTAACCCAAATAAGACACCTCCTTTTGATTATACTGGAATTTCTTCAAACTTGCCTTGTGACCATGGGTCGGTAAGTGTGTCAATAGTAATCTAGTACTTTCTTTGCAGATCTCTTTTGTGTCAGCAGCTAGTAATAAATCATCTATGTACTGCAAGAGTACGCAACCTTCGGGTAATTCTAGCATGTCTAGCTGCTCTTTTAGCGCTCTGCTGTAAATGCTCGGGCTTTCTGTGTACCCTTGTGGAATGCGTGTGAATGTGAATGATCGACCTCCTAGAGTGAACGCGAACAGATATCTACTGCTTTTATCCACTGGAATGCTAAAGAACGCATTCTTCAAATCAACTACACTAAAGTATTCTGCAGTGGCCGTTATCATTGTCAATATTGTTGTGACGTCTGGGACCAAAGGGAATTGTGGGTCTACCACTTTGTTCAATGCGCGCAGATCAATTATGAAACAATATGGTACTTCATTGCCTCCTTTCTTGTAAACTGGAAGAATCGGGCTGTTGCACGTGCTACCTGCAATTTCTTCAACCACCCCCAATCTCACCAGGTCAGTAACAATACTCTTTAATCCCTTCTCACCTTCAACAGAAATTTTATACTGGGGAATTCGTGGTAATGTAACACCTTCTTTCAAAGTTATTTTTGCTGGCTCTATTTTCAAGCATCCTACATCGTTATCATGCATTGCCCACAGACGGGTTGGTACTCTACTTAGCTCTTCTGGTAACGCTTTTGACATAAATTCCGTCACCAGTGCATCGTGAGGCCACATCGTGAGGAACACCCCATCTGCCGTACAATGTATGACTACCCCCAATTTTCTCAACAAATTTAATCCTAGCAAGTTCTCCCCACAATTTTCTGTCAGAAGAAATGGACATTGTTCCGTAAATGGTCCTATTGTAATTGGGACAGCTTCGGACATGGGGTTAATTACTGGTGTACCTGCGAACCCTACAGAAACATTCTTTTGCCCCGACAGTGGGATCTCCGGAACCAAGTGGTGGTCTATCGAACACTTCTGTGCCCCTGTATCTACAAAGAAACGGTGCTCCTTATTCCCGACTCTCATTTCTACGTAGGGTCCTCTCTGATTCACGGGAATAGACACTGGTTCCGACCCCTGCCGTGGGCTATCCTATTGCGAAAATAACAGTCTGACGTGTAGTCACCGCTGCTGCTATAATACGTGTTTGGCTTTGTATCAGAAATATTCCCATTTCCCCCCTCGGTGTCCTCCACTCTGATCATTTCTCTGTTGGCCCTGCCCGCCCTGATTTTGGTTCGAAACACTTTGGCTCAATGCCTGGTTCTGTTGAGCTTGGTTTTGAACATAGGATTGGTTTTGAGCACCTCCATTGGTATATCCCTGCTGCTGCTGCATGCTATTTCTGCTTGGCCCATTTGACCCCTGATGTCCTCTGAGGCCTTCTCTGGCCAAAACCACCTCTTTTCTGTAGGTGCGGGCATTGCGCTCGCCAGTGTCCTTTCTCCTTACAGTACGCACATTGATTTAATCCCAATGACACCCCGTCCATATTATTCAAATTTCCTCTGCCTTGTGCGTTCCCTCTACCTCTATTGTATCCAGTTACATGCTGCAGTAACACTCCTCCTATTGTTCGCATCGCTTCTTTTCTCATCTCCAATAGGTACCCATTACATATCGCACTTACTTCCTTCACTCACGTTCTTTTGTTCGACATCCATCGCATTGTTTCCCCCACCCATGCCTGCAATCTTTGTGTATCACCTATTTGTCCCAGTGCCGGCAAATGCTTTGCACCACCTGAAAAAACTCTCGGCCACGATTTTTGCATATACAACCTCGACATCTCCTTCCTACCTTTCTTAATACACTCCTGACTATATTCAGGTGTAGCAAACATTTCAGCACATCTATCTTCCATTTCATTTTTCAGTTCAATGAGTTTGTACACATGTTTTCTTACATCCTCATCTCTTTGCTCACTGCGTGCTAACTTATTCAAATCTAACAATTGTTGCGGCGGTAAATTCCCAAGTATCTTTTTCCATTCTCCCATCAAAATTTCCCCCATGCATTCCAACACTACCTGTCTCTCGTTGCTTCTTCGGTACCCATACAATGAGGCCAATGCTGCCGTCCCATCATTTCCTTCTATGTACATTTCTGCCGCTTGCTGTAATTCAATCTTTCTTTCTTTGCTGATCGCGCTTCAAGTTACCCGTCCAAATCGTGTTCCTTCAGCCCCGCCTCTCTCCTCCACGGTCTCAATTTCGACTTCGGGAGGGTGGATGGTGCTGAATCTGTCTCTGGAGCGGGAGGTGCGGATGGGACCAGTGACACAAGTGGCATCTGTGAAGGGCCTTGCTGGGTGCTGGGAAATTGCGCGTCTGCGGTCTGCGCTTGTGGGAGGGCTCGAGCTGTGGGTGGGGCTTGGGTTAATGCTTGCGTGAGGGGAAGTTCTTGGGCTACGGGAGGGGGTATGAGTGCTACTGGTTGGGCCTGCGCAGTCACTACTGGCATGTTTGGTTTCGATCCTGGTTTTGGGCCTCGACCCGTATTAGTAAACAAATGTTCCATCAATTCGTCTGTGTAGTTCCCGCTGCGGGTATATTCCTTCTATGTTCATTTGCTCACGTCTCCCTTCTCGTCTTAGACTTGCCGTCCACTCCTCCTCCTCCTCCTTTTCTTCTGCTACCTCAAGCTTCGATATGTGCCTACGCGCATGCTTCTCTACTCCTAAGTCGGAGCATTGCTTCCCTCCTCCAATCTTTGACAGTCTCAAAAGCTGCGGGTCGCGCTTTTTTCCTTATCAACACCCTTTCTAGGTTATCTATCCTCGCAATCTCAAAGCTACCATTAATTGGCCACTGATGGTCCTGTTGCTTTCTAGTTTGCCTATGCCAAATTTCACAAAATATTATCGCACCCACACCATATTTTGCATACATGTCATAAGCCGGCGTTCCCCCAGGCGGTGCACTTTGGCCATTTTCCAAGGACTGTCTACCGCTGCGGAAAAGCCCTGCTAAAGTGGACAGTACTCCAGGCATGTTTTTAACCTTCCCCTTTGGTTAATTAACCTTTACCTGGACGCTTGAATTTGCAAAATCAACACTCTACCAAAAATCAGGGTTTTGTTTGAATCGGGGAATGACTCACCTGATAAAACAAGTCGCCTGTCCTAACGCAACCTCTCCCAACATCGTGTCTGTGCTTCTCTGGCTTCTGCCTCGTCTCGGGACCCTCGCCTCCTTTGCCCTCTGGCCCGGTACGTCGATCAGGGATCAGATGTGTGCAGATCTGCGGAAGGAATCTCTCCTCACTTCAACAGGGCGCCCCGTACACACCTTGATCCCGGCTCGATCGTCCCGTCCTCCCCGTTCTTCCGCCTTTACTCCGTTACAACTTATACGATGGGGCAAGTGGGGGAGGGTCCCTATTCGGGCGCCATCTTGAAAGGGGCCCCTAGGGGTCCCTCGCGATATGGAAACAAGGCAATAACCATACACGAAAGGATGCGCCAGACAAGAGGTTCAAATTCCCAATGCTAGGGTTTATTGCAAGCAAGAATAGTCCCGATTGGCCAACTGTGGTCTCACGCCCCGCGACGTGAGTTTTCTAGAACTCGAGGGACGCAAGAGAGCGAATTACGTACATCAGTTACATATATACAAAATGCATATCATACAATCAGCTATGTCATGTTTAACACCCCCCTTCCCCCCCTTTATTAAGTTTCTTTGAACTCGGGATGACAATGGACATTTCCGACGGGTATGACAATTATGACACTTTCGCTGTCTATTCTAGTAACAATGTGCAATTAGAAAGTGCGGAGGCATATTCTAGTTGTTGAACAGAACACGGTGGTTCTGTTCTTGGAAGCAAGCTGCACACGGGGGAAGAGCCACATTCCAAGCTTTGCTATCTATGAGGTACTATTCGTGTCCTGGGAGCCGACACGCTCTAAAGGGTTTTGCGAAGGGGGGCCGTAAGAAGAGCATAATTCAAGCCTTTAGCTGCTTTATTCTAACATATTCTACCACAGTATGAGACTGGCTGGCAGCTGTGAAATGATTAAATGCCCTGCAGCTCTCCCTCAAGGCTACAGAGAGGGCGCGTGGGCATTCCTTTCTGGGCTGCTCACGAACAGTTTCAACAAACTCCTCAGTCCCGCGACCTTGCCCTTTCATTTTCAGACAACAATGTTAACAGTTGAGCAGAGTAAGCAGAATACGCAAAAATTGCCAGCTGCAAAGCAGTTTAGACAGAAAGCAATGAGCAATGTTTAACAAGCAAAATGGCGATTCTTGCTACGTTTAAAATGGCCGCTTGTTGGTCAAGCATAGCAGTCTGTATTTCTATAATTCTGTGCATAAGACGGTTGGCCTTCGGCCATCAAGATACGTCCATCATTCAAATGAAGGGTATTCACTTTTCCAGATTGACAAGTATTTCGGGGCCTAAACAGTCCGGTTTTAAATACTGCAAGGACTGCAACTGTAAAATGTCCCTCACAGACCCGCACACTATCTTGCTGTCGGACAGTATATGGAGCAATGTTCTTGTCTGGCAATTAATCTGAAGGCTATGTAGGAATGCTTGGGAAAACTGGCGTTGGACAGACCTCTTGTCAATCCCTGGCAAAGTCTGCACCTAAGTCCTTGGTGCACGATCCTAAGGGGCCTATCCCTCACAACATCGGGAAGGAAGACGCCACAAGAAGTCCAAGAAGCGTTGACACTTGCGTAGCTAATTCCACCCACTCCTCATCATCACACCAAAAGAAACACAGACGCGATTCTGACTTATCGGACGACCAGGGTAAGTAGTGTTCGGCAAAGGGTGCATCTTGGGAGGACTTCAAGAGACAAATGAAGGTTTTTGAAAAAGGCTAGACTGGTGCGACTTCGGCCTCGATGCCTTAGGATTTGGATCAGACCACGCCCGGTCCATCTGCGTGAAGGCAGCCAACGGAGGATGAACGCCGTTGAGCTCTCCTAAATGAGAAACCTACTCCTGTGTCGATACCGTTGGCAGCCCCTCGACTGGCAGAAGCCCTGCAAGATTGAAACTTCATACCGGATTTTAGGTCTGTGTTCTTCGCCTTGATAGTCTTATTTTTGATGAGGAAGGGAACCCGATAACTTTCAGGTTCGACCCGATGGGGTTGTGTGGCCAAGGATCCGTTGGCAGATTTCTTGGCGGACCAGGCTGGGTTACTGCATCTCCACGACATCAGTTGACTAGACATGTCCCACAATGTCGAATTCCAGCAGTCTAATCTGTACGCAGACCCAAATGCCCAATACCACAAGCCAGTCGAAAATGTTATAGCTTTAGGGGTCGGCACTCCGAGGAAACTGGTGTTGCAGTACGACCTTACCGACATCCTCGACCAAGCGCTGCAGACTGAACTGGCTTTATCGTTTAATGCCGGCGGTCGACACATAGCTTACCAAAAAGTATACGTTTGCAAAAGGTGATCTCTGTCTTGACTGCCCACCCGAACCCTGACGGGCTGGTGGCTCAGGCGCAATGTTTGTCTCGGTCCTCGACAACGAACCTCCCCGTAGGGAGTAAAGAAAGTCAATGCTTTGACGTAGAAAGTTTTCGCCTCGGTGAGCATGGCTCTCAAAGCAGTTAATGCCTCTTGTGCCTTGGCAACATTTTGAAATGTTCCCTCGGGCTCGCAAAATCTCCTCGCCCACTTGCATAGGCGAGATGAGTTTATATTTTCTATTGTCCTCACACTTCATTGCGAGTACAGGAATGTAGAAACTTTTAATTTACTATTATCTGGAAAGCAGCATACTTTGCAGTAAATAACAAAGTATCACTGTGCGCGTTTGGCCACTGGGTGGCAGCATTACGCCAAATGTTTATGAAATTTATTATAATAATGGTGAAATGCCAAAGCAGAACATTTTGGCTCAGCTCTTGTGGCGCCAGATGTTTTGGTGCAGACATTTGGGCTCAGATACCATGTCTGTGTCCAGTTGGATGCAGCCGACAGGGGGTTTTGGTGCGGCAAAGTAGTTTGGGTCGTACTCTGTTGATTTAAAGTAATTTACATCTGGTATCTGCTAATCCTCAAATGATAAGGTTTCAATAGCAGAAGCGATGTTAGGAGAAGGGTAAAGGATAGGGTTGAAGGTATTGTCACATTTCAGGCGACAAGTAATTATAACACAAAATAGTTAAGTAGGCTTAGATCCCATGTAGGTGTTAAAAAAAAAAATGCAATTCATTTTCTCTGATAAAATGATCGTATGTTTGAATCACGAAGTTCATTGACTCCAATGGAGCAGGGACATGGGGAGCTGTTACTCAGCTTGTGCATGTATGTGCACATTTGGAGTTCAGTCTGAAAGGTGGCCAATTCACACTTTACCTGCTGCAGCATCAGTGGACCGTACACAGCAAGTGTACATGTGTTCACTATATGAATGGCAGTATCTGTAAGCCTCAAATAATGTCAATAACAAAAATGTTAGGTTACTTCTAATGCAGACTGTGTGGGTCAGGGGACATGGGGGCCGGGGGGGGGGGGGGGGGGGCTACCCAGGATATCGGGGACACCCTGCCCTGCCAGCAAATGTATTTGCAGATGATTGCTGGACCCCGATCAGGACGGGCTGACCTTAGATATCTCAAATTAGCCCTTTTTAAACATAAGGTCCATTGTTAAACACACTATCGATGTGCATGATTACATCACAGAAAATAATGGTGATGTGTCTCACGGAAACATGGCTCTTGGACTCACATGGTCCTGTAATAGAACATGTGAACCCCCGGGTTACCCTCCCCAAACCCCTCGCCGGGCTATGTATTTTGCGGGAGGAATAGAGTTTCTGGGTATGGTGGTGGCGTCGCCATCATTTGTAAAGATAATCTTGGCAAGTATGAAGCCAAAGGGGACTGTGATGGATGTGAAATTCTACACACCAAAATCGCCCCAAATTATAATGGCGTTAATTTAATCTTACTCTACAGACCTCCGGGTGAAAGACCCTTGTTCAATCAAAATATCATTCTTCTGCTATCCTCTATGCATAAAACTAACTGCTCTACAATACTCTTTGATCTACATTTTTGGAAAGGAGACCCTAGAGACAAGAGCCTTGGATCTGGAATAATCTCTAAACAATATGAACATCTTTGTACATAATTTTGATCCCTCACACATAAAGGGTAACATTTTAGATTGGCTTGCCAGTGGAAATATCCAACTGACCTTGACCCAGTGTGTGTGGTCGGACCACTTCTTCCTCACTACTTCAGTGCAACTCCCGGAACCCCTATGTTATAAACCCAAGGTACCACGCAAAATTCTTGGGCGAAATTGCTGCACGATTAAGTCGTCTGACCTTGCTGGGTGTATGAGCAACGTGATGTCCAACACTACGGACCATGACCCTCCTGACACGCTAGCAAAGAACTACAATACACACTTTGAATTACTGCTAGACAAGATTGCCCTGATTACGCTTAGGAGTGTCGGGGAATGCCCCAATCACCTGAAGTGGTTTACTCCAGAACTCTCTGCTTAAACAGAGGAGAAGGCAGGCTGAACATAATTAGCTTAAAGATGAAGCACAAAAGAACAAAGAGGATTTGAAACTCGGGGAGGAAGAATACAAATGTAAGCTAATGGAGGCAAAACAATCATTATAATTAACAAATTACTAAAGCACTAAAACTAAAGAGATTTTGAAATTGTTCAAGACTTGGGAAAAACCCAACGTTCTGAATCGTAGCATCAATCAGGATAAAGACGATTGTATTAGGGTTCAAAAGGCATTTGCAGGTAAAGTTGAATTGGCACGGGCAAGAATAGATAAGGAAATAACTTCCTCCTCAGACGGAGGGTTTGGGGGACTGCTGTTCTGTTGCACAACCATGAAATAATTATTATTCCGCTTGTGTTTAACCTAAGAATGTCATTGCAGCAGGGTTTGTCAATCTAGACCCAGCGTCCCTTATGAGCCTAACAAGGGGTATATCAACAAAGTATTGGTTCAGCCACTGCGCATAGACCATCAATCCGTCCTTATTTTCAAATCTTCACAAATTAAAGTTTTTTTTAATGAATTCTTCACATTCAGTTTAATCTCAATTGTAGATTAATATGCTCTTGCCAACACTTGTTTCAACCCTACAGAACCAGCTCTTCTCCAGGGCCAATATATCACCTTTCTTCTGTTTTATTGTTCTAACTATATAAAAGATCGGTGTCCACCAGCTCGCAAACAGTTTTCTTTCTGGTTGGACTAAAGGCTCTAGTCTCAATGACTTCTATAAATGTGTTTTTCTCCCTTTCTTTTTTTTTTTTTTTTTCTTTTTCAGCGTAGACTTAGTGGTCTGGCATCACGTGGGTGCTTGTTCGAAAGTCTGCTGGGTATCCAACTAAAAGGTGATAAATGTTAAAACGAAAGGAATTGTGAAATCTAAGTGGTCCTGCAACGGGTCAAGCTAAAGCCAGCGCACATTCGAAAGTCTTTGATACGTGAAGAAAATTTCAATTGGGCAGAGCTGAGGGAGACTAATTGTGTTGAAAGGTCCCGAGCCTGGCTGGGGCAGATCCGGGGTGAACAGTGAATCACCTGAAGTGAATAATTGTGAAAATATAAGAGGAAAACAACTTGTTTATTTGGGTGTATCAGGCCCTCTGGTTGAGGAGACTTTGAGAAGCAAGGAGACATGCACACCGAAGGCCCCGATGCTTATGATTGAACTGTATCCTTGTGCTATATAAGGTAGAGCCTGTGCTACGCTTGAGTGAACCGCCTTGTCCCGTGCCGAAAACGTGGGGAAGGGAGGCCACCGGCCTGATCATCCAGACATATCATTTTGAACACTTCTTTCTTTTTCATAACATTATACCACACACCATTTGTATTTAGAGGTCAGGATTGGCAATAGGTTTTTAGTATATGCCCTTTTATTTTGACAAGACACCACTAGGACTGCATTATTTGATCGTAGCTTGCTCCCATCTGCAGATTTAGGATTAGATAGGTGTTTGATAAACACTTTTTTAAGTTCAATAAACACCCTTGAACTGTGGTCACTTGTGTCTTACTGTTAATACCATGCTTTCCTTACAGGTGTAACCAGGATGAGGCTGCAGCCCAGGGAGTCCTGGATTTTGCAGAGGGTCCGGTCGAGCAAAGGGGTGGTTGGGACGACAACACCTGCAGCCGTTCAAACAGATCTGGAAGGAGTCTCCCAGTGACCCCCAACCTGCCCATGAGGCAAACCGGGTGAACTTGCCATTCAGGGGAGATGTAGACAAATGCAGGTCCTCGAACTCCCATCGCTTGAACAGGGGCAACAAGGAGTCTGCAACTCTCACTCCTAGGTGTTGAATCCAAGCGACTCAGCTGATCCGCTTCTGCATTGCTGTGCCCCAGCAGGTGGACTGCCAAAATCAAAATCCCTGTAAGGGCCCAATAGGGATCGGTCAAAGACATTTGCGACCCACAATCTCAACCCTTTTTGAACCTGGTCTTTGGGGTTGTCGGTGTCGACGAAGAAGACACTTTCTCTCTTGAAATAACGAAGTAGCCACGAAAGTGAAGGGACGCGCTGTATTTCTCAAAGCTAAAGCTGTAGCGGAAAAATGGAACTGAATGGCTGCACTTGCTGTATATGCCTTCGATGACCTCCTCGAGAAGGAGGCCCTCGAGGGAGATAGAGTTGATGCCATCACACACAGCGCCCTCTGCCGAAAACTGTTTTCCAAAGCAGCTGAAGCTGGATATCGAATATCAAAGATGAGTAATACGTGGGAGGACACAATCCATTCGAAATGCATGCCTGAGGTCCCCGGAACACATCCAGTCTCCTGCACACAGAGACTTGGCTATGTGCGCTGGAGTAGCCATCTTGAAGCATTCCAGCAGTAAATATGGATTTAGAAATGACAGGTCCGGACTACCTTCAGGCCAGCCTGTTTGTTCTTGGGTATCGCAAAAATCCTGGAATAGGAACCGAAGCCCCTGTCTACAAAAGGAACCAGTTCCATTGCCTGCATCTCCAACAGCAAAAGAACCGCCTGTAAAAAAGCCAGGGATCCGAACTGACAGAGGAGGAGAGGATGGAAGAGGCAGAGTAAGACTGAATCCCGTGGAGCCTACGGATAGGATCCAGAGGTTGCTGAAAAGAAGCTTCTAGGTGTCCTGGAACAGAGCCAAACAGCCCCACAAGGGCGAGCTGTGGCCCTCAACCTTGATGTCACTGCTTCTTTGTATCAGGGGCAGAGCAGAGGGAGGAGAAAAAATTGTGCTGGGCGACTCGTCAGGCCTCCGTGTACCGCAGTCCAGAAACCCCTTGAAGCCAGAGAAAGCGGAGTGCTTGAACTCTGCCCTACCGCAGGACTGAGGGAAGGATTTCTGACCTAGTTTTGTCAGGATGGCCAGGTTTTCTTCTTTGTCAAATCATCGGATGACGAATGAAAAGGGTCTAAACCCTCAAAGGGCAGATACAGGATCCACTTGATCAGATAAAACTTTGTGACGTGCATCCATGCGGTCCTTCTCATCTCGACTACAAGGCACAGACTTCTGCTGGCTGTGTCGATGTGGGAGACCAAAGACTCCATGAGGTTCTGCATAATGGCCCCGGCGTCTGCCAGACCGGCCTTGAAGGAGACTTGCTTGTCCGAAGGGAGGTCTGGCAGAAATTCCTAGAGCTCCTGTCACAGCTTCTGGTTAGCCACGGCCGAGAGGGCCTCCCTGTTGGTTTGCTGCAGATGCAGTCCTGAGATGGAGTAACAGCTCTTTGCCAAGGACTCAATGACTTTGTCCTCCTTGGAGAGGCAATTCGAGGTGGCTCCAGTGACGGAAGACAACTAAGACGATGGTTTAGAATACAAGGCCGCGGCCACCACAGAGGAATGGGGCTGCGGGTGGGAGGCAAGGAGCATTGGCTCCCCGTCCATCAGCCTAAACCTACCGTTCAACATCTTCATCTGGGTGTTGGTCCTGGGCTTCTCCCAGGCCCTTCACGTAACCTGCAGGACATCCTTCTGGATGGGGATGCCAGAGCAGATCGTGGTGTGTTTCCTCTGCTAGCACACCTGACTCCTCCTGGGGGGCTTCTTCAGAAAGAGGGACCCCCAAGAACTCAGCCAATTTCTGAAAGGCCTTAACGGAAGATGAGGGCTCATTGTCCTGGGCATAATCACCCCCCCCCCATTTTTCACAAACCATGGGGAATCCGGTTCCTGGGACACAGGTGCCAGGGGGGGGGGGGGTGCCCACCCCCCCCATCCCCAAGGTCCAGAGCCACAGACCGGTCCAACAGCTGGTAAGGGGGAGGCGTTGGAGGTATAGGGGTCAGAACGACAGGTAACGGCTGATCCGGTGGAGGGACCAGCACTGGGAGTGCAGGAGGAAGGTGGGAAGAGTACCCAGAGGGGGCTAGGGCGGCGCCACCTGTGGAGGTGAACTTCACAATGTCCTTCAGTAGCCCCTTTATCTGAGGGAAACATGAGGAAGAGCTCGAACCGGTCCTCACAAGCCGCCGGGTTCCTAGGGGCCCGACCCTCTGATGCGCTGGCCCTCCACTCCTGATCAAAGCACTGAGGTGCCTGGTGCATGCAGCTTGTACGGCTGTGATGGGTAGATGTACCCCTGAGGGGACCAAAAACCTGCACTGTAGGATCCGCTGCCGAGAGGGAAGGGGGCTGGGATCATTTGTCATGATGCCTACCCCCAGGGAACCAGACCAGGTCCAACATCCCCAGAAGCAGGCATCAAGTTATTTTGAGCAAGCCCAAAAACCCCTGCTAGGGGCTGTTTGGGTGCGGTCCTGGCGCCAGGCTCATATGGAGAGTCGATCCTGGCACCATAGGCGCCAGGCTCATAGAGTAGAACTTACCTGATGCAGACCATGCTGCAAGCTTACCTGATGCAGACCATGCTGCAGAGCTCCAAGCCAAATGAGGCTTGGAAGGGACTATTTTACCTAGGGACTATTTTTTACTCTGGTGGGGCTGGGGAGGAATACTTACCTGGGACTACTTTGGAGGCTATTTAAACCACGCCCGAAGAGCAGCACACGCTTCGCGTTATTCTGCATCCAGCAGCGTACCGCTCACCGTGTCTGCAAGCCTGCATCCAGTCTTCTGCCACGCCCGCCTCGAGTCTGCAGCTCCTAGAAAAAGGGAGGAACAGAAGGAGAAGAGGTTAGAATAAGAGCAAAACCTTAGATCCTTACCTGAATTCCGGATCCACCGCGCCTTCGAGCTGGAAGAAAGAAGCATTTTACGCACGCTGCCTCGCCTGCTGCAGCGCTGCGCTGAACTCGCAGGCCTTCGCAGCATCCTCACGATCCACTGCATCCTTCTGCACGTTCCCGCCGCACTCTGGCACCTAAGGGGAACACAAGAACAGCAAAGGTGAGCCAAGGGAATAAACAGAGGCAATATTAACTGCCCCCATAGACTTAACTGATTACTGCTGGGGGTACTAGTCCTCTTCACGGGTCGGCACAGTCTCCATTGCATCCTCGCCGTACCCCGGCCCCTAAGGGGAACAAAAGGACAACAAGGTGAGATGAAGGGACAAACAAGGGGAACTCTTCTCACCACAATAGACTTACCTAATTTTACTGCCAGAGGCATTATTCCCCGAACTTCATATTTTCTCTCCACACCTGAATAAGGCAGCAAAGCCACAGGTTACATTCTGGCCTTATTTTATTGAACTGTGTAGGATAAGCCAAATCCTTACCTGAACTTCGTCAGCTACCACAAGGAACTCTTCGCTGGGGTCAAGCTGCAAACTGCAAGGAATCGGACAAGAGTGAAAGTCAGACATGTGAGCTCTTACGAACTACATACTTTTCAGAGTCAATCTTGTGCTGGAACTCACCAATTCCTTCTAGCCAGTGAAGCAACTGGTTATCAACGCGCCCCTGCGCTCAATGCAGGATGGAGAGCTCATCTTTTCAAACCATCAGGTGGGACTATAAGAGGGGACATCAAAGGTAATCTGTGGGGAGAACATCGGGGGTGGAGGGGATTTACGCTCAACCCCCCACGGGTGGTTAATTCCCTTTCTCCATTTACAGAAGAATATTCCTATGGGCCAAGCAAACGAAGCTAGGTGGGCCAGTCAAGTCCGTCATCTCGGCCCTACGCGTCACACTGGTGGGAGACCGCAGCTGTCCAGTTCAGATCGACACCTCTGCGGGAGCCAGGTGAGCGTAACATCATTCTGCAAAGTCCACTCAGTTGGCGAAAGCACTGGTGGGCCCTGAGCCGGATCCAAGATGTCTGCCTACTTGGCAGGCTCTGCCACATGCTGCTCGGCCATTCTGAAGTCTTGCAAAATGCCCTGGGTGGAAGGGCACGGAGTCCCTGAGCCAGGAGAGGACTCAGGCATGATACAGCGTGGATCTTGCACCCGAACCGGAGGCGTCGACCTCAAATCCCTCTGGTAAGCGCCGAGCCCTCAGCTGGGCGGCCGGTATCCGTAAACCGCTGATTCATGTCCTCGGTCAGAAAGCTAGAAGTCCTCGGCACCTGTGCCAGGAGCCATGCTGGATCTAGCCGAGAACAGGCTTTCAGAGGTTGCACTCGACGATCCCTTACCCCCTGGGATAGAAGAGGATGAGCCTGGTCGTCCTTCTGAAGACAGCCTGGTAGAGCCACCGAGCCCATCAGAATTTGGGCTGGATCGTGGATCACTCCCATGGCTTGCGCTCAGCCCCTTGGGTGGAGTATAGGGTGGTCGATAGGGCAATTGGCCAGCGGAGGTTCTTCTTCCAGACCCAGGATAGCTATTCCCTGCTCACATGATGTGATTTTCTGAGGCTTCCCTTGCCAGTCAAACGTCAGGCCGAACGGATGTGTCCATCTGTATCGTATGTCCTGGGATCTTAAATGATTCAGAACCTGACCCATCCTTCTCCTTTTAGCTAAGGTAGCTTGAGCTAGGTCCTGATATAGGGTTACCTCCGCACCGTTGTACGTAATCTGCCCGGCCTTCCTTGCCATCGTCAGTATTTGTTCTTTTAGGGTGTAACTGTGCATTGCTGTGTTGATTTTGTCGACAATATCGGCCAGAAGGTGTTTCAAGGCAGCCTGTTTGATTGGTTGATTGATGTCATTTCGCTCCGGTGAAGGTTCCTCAGTGATCCACTCACCAGAACGACTCCCCTGGGGCTCCTCCTGTTCCTTGGCCCATATGCGCTTTCCTGGGGGTCTTTGGGGTGGATGCAAGTCCTTGGCCTCCGGTTTGGTTGTTTGCTTTGGTGTGTGATCTTCCAGTAGGCCCACACAGAGAGGCTATCCTTCCGGGGGTTCTAAGTATTGTCGATCGACCTTCTTGTGGGAGGGGATACCTCCCAGTTTTGTCTATCTGTGGTGCCCCACCTGGATGGATGGGGGGGGGAGAGAAGCGGGGAGGTTGTCGTCGTGGGCAGCTGGATGTGCTAGAGGGTGCGGTGCCCCTCCTCTTCCCCCACTGGCGCGCTAGTACTGATTCCGAAGACCCCCCTCCTTACCCAAGTACCCTGGGTTCAGCTCCTGTCCCTGGAGCAGAGGGCCTGGGTGTGGTTCCCTCTGCAGCTGCTGTGGGTTGTGGTTGCAAAAGATGAGCTTGGTCCGGTTAGAGTGCACCTGAGAGTTGCGATATGCGGCAGACAGTCAACACGGCCGGCCCCCAGCACCCCGGGCCAAAGGAGATCACTGCGCCCTGGCCCGGCGCCACTTCACTTAGGTAAATACCCCCTTGTTGTGTGTGCCTGATCCTGGACCCCTGCTCCTGGGGCTGCAGGTTTAGGTTGGCTCTGGTAGTAGTAGGGCCACTTCAGAACTCGATGTGTGGAGGGACCCGCGACTCTTGCGGGCCCCGTGCTGCCGTGAGAATCTTTGGTGGGGGAGAGGGGCCTACAGCCTAGGGGGGGAGCGCCGCTCATACCTTGTTTTGTATCAGCTAGAAGTTGTGGCGGTGGGAAGAGTGGCGGGGGACCAGTTGTCTTACCCGGTGGCGAAGAGACTCAGCGCTGCCAATGAGGCACCCCTGGCGTGGGGGCACGTCTATGGTTCTGGTTGGGTTGGGGCAGGCCCCCGATCCTGGCTTGGGTACTATGCTCCCGACTCGGTGTTGCCGGGGTCTTCTCTAGGGCACCTGTCCTCCCGTATTACCAGGGGAGTTATGGTTCTCAGAGGTCCGGGGGAAGCCGCCCCTTTCTTTTGTCTTGCTGTGTCGCCGGGCTAGGGGCGGGCTCCTGGACGGCCTCACTCCACTCCTGGTCACTTTTGTTGGAGGTGCCCTTTGCTCAGAGGGCCCCTCGTGTCCAGGGCTCCAATGGGTTGGGGGTAGGGGGGTGTTACTGGTTCTCGTGCTCTTCTCGGTGTGCTGTGCATGCTTTAGGTTGCCGTGCGAATGGGCCGCTTGTAGTCCTTCTGATCTTATAATGGCGTACCTTGCTTGGCCTTGAGGACATGCTTGAGAATCGGGCGGAGGTCTTGCACTCTGCTTCCCCATTTCCCTTCCCTGGTTCTGGGTGTGTCCTGCTGTGTGATCTCGGTCCCTCTGGCCTGGGATTCACTGGAAGCCCCTCCGTGGCCCTGCTCTTCTGCGATCCGCGTTCGGCTCCTGTCGTCAGGGGCGGGCAGCGCCAGCACGGGCACCCGCCGCAGGCTCCCCGATTGGAGGCCTCCCAGTTTGCTCGGGTCCGGGGGAGATGGTGCGGCAGTCCGCTCACACTGGGCATGGTCCCTGGAGCGCCCGTGCCTGATTCGTCCTGGTGGTGCTTCGCCCGGACTGGGCTGGTGCTGTGGGTCGCTGTGCTGGGAAAGCACTTCCCGGGCTGTGGGGGAGATATCGTGTTCCGTCTGGGCGGGCCGCACTCTCACCGCTCCTCCGTGGAGTGGCAGCCCCGCTAGTGCAGCGGGGAGTGGTGAAGTGTCTCCCTGGGCTCCCACATTACACACAGCCGTCTGTGCGATCCGGGGCTGCCTGGGGAGGGCTTCTAAGCACGATCTGCAGATCATTATGGCCTCGGGTGCCGGGAGCTCAGTGGCTGCGGTGTTCACTGCATCACGGCCATCTTGGAATCCCAAGAAGTCTACAAGATCATTTGAAAGTACGGTGCACATCTGCACTGAGTGTGAAAATATGAGGTGCACACCTGTCAAAGTAATTGCAAATAAGGTTTGCCCAATGATTAAATGGCTTTTGAAGGAAGAAGTCCTTTCCTGGAATGAGGCAGTTAGACAGGAAGGTGAAAGAAAACAGAATAGCAAGGTGTGTAAGGAGCGAGAGTCTCAGAGAAAGATGAGAAGGGAGACAGAGTACAAGAAAGCGGGAAGAAGGAATTGGGAGAGAGAAATGTTGCGCAGTGCGCTGAACTCTGGAAAGAAACGCTGGCACTGCAAGGACTCGAACTAAGAAATTAAGGCACAGCAAAGAAGGAAGAAAGGGAGGAAAGGAAAGGGGAAAGAAGTGGAAATTAGCACTAAGGAAGGATATTAAGATATAAGCCCAGAAGTCAGAAACCTGAGAGAAATTAAGGAAGTCTAAGTAGGAGAATAGGAAAAAAAAAAGAACAGCAGAAAATGGCACTGGACGATTAACGTAGAACAGCAATCACGTTTCAGAAAGTCTAGCAAAGAGCATAGTAGCGACACGTTCAACTAACCTGTGTGCCGTCATATAACATATAAGGAAAGATGCTGGAAGGCTGTTGGATGGTATCTTGGGAAAAAGAGACTAGACTGCAGCATCGTATTTATGGCATTAAAGAGGCACCATCTTGTAGTGTCACAGGACTGAATAGGGTGATACTTCCATTTGCGCCACAAAGACTGTGTAGTAGGTTTTCTAACACTAGCCCTGTAAGGCCAGTGAAATTTTTAATAATTTGCAAGGCCTGGAGCACCATTTCGGAAGCATTGGATCACCTCCCGGAGGGAGAGGTCAGGAATGGTTTCCTTGAGATAATTGCTCATGGTAAGGAAATGAAAAAAAAGTCTGAGCTCCTAAGCATGTAAGTATTGTAAGAAAAGGCCGGTCAAGCAATCCAAGCAGGGCTGGATGCTGTGGACTGTATGGTTTGGGCCATCGGCACATTGTCCGTTTTCTGCAGATCAGCTTATCTGAGTGGCTCAAATTCTATCCCTGAACGTCCAGTCGACCGTGCCCTTGACTGAGGACATCTATTTAGTCCTAGCTCCAACGCCGACAAGTCACTCAAATTCACGGACTCTCAGCTTGCAGCTAAATCGCTAAGGTTAGCTGTGCAGAAGCAGCTTCCATGGCAGAATTATTTTGCCTTCGGGTCCAGAGGACTAGGCTACAGGAGGTACTCCCCCTTTCCCAGAAGGGGCCAAGCACACCTGGCGAAGTATGGGCAACCTAGATTCCTGCTGCCAGGAAGAGGTAGAGGAGGGTGAAGATGGACTCCTACTGCTGCTGCGTTGACATTGTGTAACGCTCACCTGGTATCCTCGGGGACGTCACTCGGCCTGTTCTGACCTCTTACGACCTTGAACCCTTCCCTGGAGTCTACTTGACTGGAGACTGGGCCTTGTTTTCTTGGAAAGTGTGCTCTCTGTCCTGCTTTCAGCGCAGTGGCGCGTTGATTGATGCAGGCTCGTTGCTGCCTAGTTACTTCACTGGCAAGAGTCCGACAGGTAAGTATAATGAGTCTTTTGAACAGTTCTCAAACTTCGTTCCTTTCCTTCCTTAGATGATGGCCGGCGTCCGGGGATGGCGACGTGCTGCTTAGATGAGTAGCGCTGAAGGTGAGCGAGAGCGCGATGCACGATGCGACCCTTTCGTATTTGTATTGAACTGAGTTCTTTTTCTGTGTCTTTTAGGTGCCGCGACGTTTTCAGCGTGGATGCCGGTTATGAAGAAGAAATGAGGTGAGTAAGCGCGGTATGCGGCGCCTCCTAGATGTTTCCACGCTAACCTGGAGTGTCTTTTCCCTCTTGCAGATGAATGAGAAGTTCCGGAGACAGAGTTCCCCCAGAGAGGCTGGGATTCAGGTAAGCGTTAGAAGCTCGTACAGTCTTTAAAAATAAGCGAAGTTTTGCTGAATGCTTACTAATGCCTTTTTTCTGTTCTTTTCCCTTTTCCTTAGGAAGCGGCGTGCTGGGATGGGAATGATACTGCCGAAGATGCCCGCAGAACAGAAGGAGCGATGAATGATGGGCAGAAGCGCCGCAAGGTAAGGCTGTTCCTAACAGTGTTCTTGTTCCTGCAGGAGCTGAGCGCAGAAGAAAGATGCAGGCCTACTGGAGACCGATCCGAACACAGTGAGTGTCATGCTGCAGGTGCAGAAAACACAAAGTATGTTTGTCAGCCTGGGCGTGGCTTAAATAGTCTCTGGGTATCCCAGGTGTCTCTGGGCTAAACCACACCCAAAAGACTAGACTGCACATGCAGTTCAGGGAACCGAAATATGTGGGGGCATCCATCTTGTCTCCATCAATGCACTACAAGTCCAATCCCCAATGTTATCCTATGGGAGTGAGTGAGTCTGGTGCCACAAGCGCGAAGTCTGACTCCAAGTGGGTCTTTGGAGGGATGGAGAGGCCCTTGAGGGCCATGTAGGTGATCGTGGCCTGGCTCCAGCCTGACATCTTGGAGGGCTGGGGACATGAGGGGCAGGAATCATGACACATTGACAGTGCCTCAGAAACCTCTTTCAGTTCTTCCCCTTCCCCTATATTTACCCGGTTAGACAAGTGTGTCTGCGTTCTTGGGCAAATGGGAGGAAATCACTTCCGACTCCTGGGTCCTTCAATTGAAGTGGGGCTACGGCCTACTGTTTGAAGAGACCACCGGACAGACCTCCACCTCCCTCTTGACAGCTGGAACTGCAGCAATAGAGGAAGTTCCAACCGAGGAAATGGGCTCAGCAGGTTGGTACTCCACATACTTTCTTGTCTCTAAGCTTTCCTGTGCCTGTTGGGCCTCTCGGCATCCTCTTTCTTCCTGGTGCTGCAGACGAAACTCCAGATGAGATCCCTTAGTGGCTTCTCAGGAGGCAGTGGTCACAGTATTTCGGTGAGATGTCAGATGTCCTCCAGGTGTCTAGGTCTGTGGCGAACGACCTACCTTGGTGGGGCGACAGGACGAACATGTTGGTGGGATAACCTTTCTGGGCGCCATGGCTGAAGTAGCCCATTCAAATGGATGCCTTGCTGAAGGGCTGGGGAGCTCATTGCGGCCCTCAAGAACAATGGGCATTGGTCTCAAAAGGAGAGCATTTGCTGCATCAATCTCCTGAAGCTGCAAGCAATCTGATGAACGCTAATGGCTTTTGCGCCTTCTCTGCAGGGAAAACCTGTCCTGGTATTAACGGACAACAGTGACTATGCACTACTCCAACAAACGGGCGTGAGATCACTGTCCCTGTGCAGGAATGCCCTGCAGCTATGGTTCTGGATGCTACAGAACAACATCTCAGCCTCTGCAGATCTGGCAGGAGTGAAGAATGGGTTGGTGGATGATTTCAGCAGGCAGAGCTGTCGCCCACGAATCGGAGCTATGCTCGGTGGTCATTGGAGATCTTCACCCAGTGGGGCACGCAGACAGTGGATATGTTTACGACAGACAACCCGAAATGCAAGTAGTTCTTTTCGAGGTAATTTCTCCCCCAGGTGGGCATTTGGGGGACACGCTTCTGGTGGATGGGTCCTCGCAACCATTTTGCGTTCCCATGGCTACCAGTCATTCCTTGTTTTCTCAGGAGGTTGCACAGATTCAGGGCTCACCTGAACCTGATCACCCTGGACTGGGCGACGATGACGTGGTACCCGGATCTCTTGGAACTGGACATTTGCCCACCTCTCCAACTTCCAAAGAGGCTTGACCTCTTGTCACAGTCGGGAGGCAATGGTCTTTACCCGGACCCTCTCAACCTGCATGCTTGGATCTCAAGGGGCTGAGGTACAGGACCTCATCGAGGGGATGCTTGAGGTGTTGGCTGCACTAAGACCATTCACTAGGTCTCTGTACACGTTCAGATAAGTTTGTGACTTGGTGCAAGGCAAAGGGAGTGGATCCCATGTTGTGTCCCACCTCAGAGTTTTTGTTAGAATTCGCCAAATCAGGCCTACCAGTGAGCACGGTGAAGGGGTCTCTGGCAGCTCTTTCCTTGTTTAAAAGGATGCCATTTCAAGGTTTGTTCGTTACCATTCTGGTGGTGGCCCAGTTCTAGTTAGTTCTTTCCCTCCTTCGCCTTTTGTGGTCCTTTATTGGGATTGGAACTTTGTTCTCAGTGTCCTATTGGCATCTCCATTTGAGCCATTTTGTTCAGCTCTCATCAGACTCGTCACATCGAAGACTGCTTTTTTGGTGGCTATCGAAGTCGCAAGAAATGCCAGTAAATTGTAGACGCTCTTGTAAAGCCCTTTTCCTGAGTGTTTTTTAAAAAGAGAAATGGTGCCTTAAGTGTGTCCCAGTTAGGTTCTTATCAAAGGTGGTGTCAGAATTAGATGCGAGCCAGACCATCGACCTTCCAGTGTTTTACCCTCCACCCCATCCTTCTAAAGATGAGGAGAGACTCCACAGATTGGATTCAAAGATGGCCTTCATTTTATTACTTTGCTAGAATTGGCTCTTTCACGAAGGATTGCCAGTTATTAATTGGATTTTCGCAATCAAGATTGGGACGAGCGGTTACCAAACAGACCATCTCTTATAGTGCTGTGCATTTCTGAATCTTATTGGAACGCAGGTAGGAAGGTACCGGCGGGGCTTTGGGCCTTCTCAACTGGAGGGTTTGTTGCACCCTCGGCTCTCCAGTGTTGGGAGTACCCGCCAAGGGCATTTGTCACGCAGCAACGTGGCCCTGTTTGCATACATTTGCCAAGCCATTACAGCTTAGATATTGCCTGAGGGCCCAATGCTTGCTTTAGTAGGGTGGTCCTACAGAGTTCTTTGATGCGACTTCGACAGATTCCTCATAACCCTCCCCCCCTCCCCCACCCCCCCCCCCCCAGCCTACCCCGCTTGGAAGTCCATGGTCTCCATTGCAATCTGCGGTCAAGCTTCAATATGTCGATGACATGAGGAACACAGGTCTGCGTTGGGACCGCAACAGTTGGTTGCCAGGCTGTCCAGTTTCTTCTGGTTTCGTTTCGAAGATTCAAAAAGAAAAGATAAGAAAAAGGTAAGCAAGCATCTAGTTGTCTTTTGTGGTTTGTTTTTGATTGCCTTTCCCCATTATTGCATGTTCCCTCTTACAGGCTGAGCTTGTTGGGGAACTGAGGTAAGTGGGCATATTGCATTCCTTGAATACAGCGATCAACGGCACGTCTGTTGTCGTAATGGCACGGCCGAATTTGAAGGAGTCGAGTGGGAGTATGCCCCCCCCCCCCCCCCCCCCTGTTTGAAAACCCTTCTAAACAACTGATGCTGGATGGGAATCAAGATGAAGAATCCATAGAAAGAACATTACTGGTGAGTAATTTTTCCATTTCTAATGGTCGAATGCAATGATTACTGCCTATGCTTTGTAAATCACAAAAGCTCAAACGGGGCTGAATTTGTTATACCGCCAATTCCAGGGTCAAACCCTTGTGTCCCTCCCAAATGGCTGCACATTTCGGTGAGCAGTACCATTCACCTATTAAATTACCCTTATTGATTCCAGCTTGCGATCAGCTCGATTTCAAAATGAAACGTTTCATTGGGTATGAGAAAGAACAGCAGCTGTGGTAAAAATTTGACATGAACACTAAGCATATAAAAAATTATTTACAAATGCGGGAAAGTCAGGGATGACAATATTTTCAAATATCAGTTGCTAAAATAAATCTGTGGAGTTCCACAAAAGAAACCTGATGACTTAAATATTATGAATCTGTGAATAGAGTCATACTCTACCTTAATGGTCACACCTTTTGAAGCAATGCCTATCTTCAATTGACACCTGGATGCCAAGTAAAGGCAGATGGAGGGGGATACACTCTTGCTCTCGGCCCATCCTCAGCCACACTCCTCGGTGATTGCTGCGGCATCACCATACTCCAAGCCTCAGTTGTCCTCAGCCGCCTCCTCTGCGCGCTGCTAGGCAAGGAGGAGAGAATCTTGGAGGCTGTGCCATCTGTATCGCCACGGGCATGACAGCCTGGATCCGGGCTATAAAATTCAACCCAGACGTCCAGGAATGCATTTTGGATCTACCGTTCGAGTGGTGAGGGGGCTCTTACACTCCTCTACGGACGAAGAGCTGGACAAAAAGAGAAACAGCTCACAAACGGCCAAGTGTTTATCCATCGTGTCAAATACCACGGCCAAATCGTACACACAATCTCAGCAGTGCTCCGACAGGGGTCGTACGTACAGAGGGTTCCGTGGCTTCCAAGAAACGGAGATCCAGGCAGCCAGACCGCTCGCCGTCTCAGAACCTGCGCAAGCAAAAAAAGGGGGGGGGGGCCTTTTTCCAGTAGTCACCACCCCCCCCCCTCCGTGACAGCCTCCGAGGGAAAGCAGGCATGACACGCCCTTTCGGGTCCATGTGTCTCCAGTGGGGGGCAGGCTTGCTCTCCACGCACATTTCTGGTGCCAGAAATTTGCAGACCCCTGGATCCTCACCGTAGTATCCACGGGGTACCGCCTCTCCTCTGTCCTCCCCTCCACTCACACAGGTTGGGACAGCAACTCTTTTGGCAGAGATCCGTCGCTCATAGAGAGCCAGGCAGTGGAGGAAGTCCCAGCCTCCCAGCAAGGCTTGGGCTTTTACTCCAGGAGTTTCGCCATCCAGAAGAAGAAGAACCAGGCGGGGCCTGAGAGTTGTGCTGGACCTTTCCACCCTCAACCTCTCCTTACCCCTGCAAAAATTCAAGATGGTTACGCCAGCTTTTATAGCGGAGACATTGTGCAAGGGAGACTGGATGTGCTCCCTGGATCTGAAGGATGTGTACCAACACGTCCCGATTTGGCAGCCCCATCATTCGTTCCTACGGTTCAGGATCATGTGCTACCATTTCCAATACAAGGTCTTTCCTTTTAGCCTCAACTCCGGCCCCCAGGGTCTTTACGAGTCTCATGAATACGATGGCAGCCCTCCTCAGAGCGCAGCGTCTCCACATCTACCCATACCTCGACTGGCTTGTCAGGCTACATCTCCGGAAGCTGTTCACCACTCTTCCCATGCCCTTATGAGCACATTGCATGATCTGGGCTTGTCGCTCAATCTCAAGCAGTCAAAGCTGCAGCCCATGCAGACTGACATTCTTGGGCCTCATCTGGGACATGTGCTCCGAGAAGGTATTTCCGTCGGAGGAGAAGATCTCGGCCATCAAGAGGGCCACCACCCACTTCCTCAGCAGAGAGGTGACCTCGGCATGGTGGTACCAATATCTCATGGGTCTATTGGGGGTGGTCCTATTAGCCGTCCCGCAGACGAGTTTTGAAGAGGATTCAGCTGCACTTCACGACCTCATGGAACTAAGAGCAGTGCTCTCAATCCGAGATGATCACCAGTCCGCCATCTCTCCACCCGGACCAAACATGGTGGTCCAGGGACTGCAACCTACGGACGGGCAGGCCCTTCCCGGAGGCCACCGTCGCCACGGATTCCTCGTTCGAGGGCTGGCGAGCCACCCTGGACCATCTCTCAGTCCACGCCACCTGGACTCGACAGGAGCAGGAATACCACATCAATTGGTTAGAGCTGAACGCCATCTGGCTAGCGCTCAGGGCATTCCTACCACTTCTTGGGGGCAAGGTTGTCCTCATCGAGACAGACAACTCGACCAGCATGTACTATGTCAACAAGCAGGGTGGCACCAGATCCCCTCCTCTATGCCGACTGTCAATCAACAGGGAAGGGTGGGCCCTGGAAAACATCTACCTCACGGCAGTCCACCTCCCGGGGGAATCAAACCTGGAGGCGGACAGGATCAGCAGGCTGGGAGCGGACATTTACGAGTGGCAGCTAAACAACCTCGTTATTCAGGAGATCTTCAACAGGTGGTTTCATCCACAGGTGGATCTCTTTGTCACCTGGCACAACAAGAAGTGCATTCAGTTAGCCTCCTGGCAGGGACCGGGCCCTGGCTCGCTAGGCGACGCATTTTGTCTTCAGTGGAACAGCATGAAGGCTTACGCCTTTCCGCCCATGCCGCTGATTCAGAGTAATTAGCAAAATCAATGAGTCTCGCCAACTCAACATCATTCTAATAGCTCCATGGTGGCCGGCCAGGCCATGGTTTTCCGAGCTGCTCAGCCTCTCGGAGATGCCCCTGAGTCACTTCCCGATGGGCCCAGCACATCTTCTGGTGCAGCAGGGGGGGCAGGGTCATCCATCCCGCGCCACAGAGACTCGCCCTCACACTGTGGTTCCTGAGCAGGTGACACTGCGGCACCTCAGCCTCTCACAGGCTAATCTGGAAATCATACAGGGCGCAAGGAGCAAGGCTACCAGGGTACAGTATAAAAGCAAATGGGCCAGATTCTGCCACTGGGCAGACTCTAAAGAAATCGATCCCCTTACTCTTGGTCACCTTGGCGCACAAACCGTTCGAGCCAAAGGCGTCCGCATACATCAGGCTGGTCACCATCAAGACGGCCTTACTAGTTGGCCTCACCTCAGTTCATAGAGCCAGTGAATTCCAGGCGCTGGTCGCCTCAGAACCATATACTACCTTTCACAAGGACAAAGTAGTCCTGCAGACACACCCAGCATTTCTGCCCAAGTTGCCATCTGCTTTCCACTTGAACGAGTAAATAGTCCTTCCTAAGTTTTTTGCTGATCCCAAGGACGTAGCACAGAGAGTGCTGCACTGCCTGAATGTCAGGCGTGCCCTGGAATTTTACTTGGACAGGACCAAGGGCTTCTGCAAATCAGACGCTCTGTTAGCCTGGTCTTGAGCCTCCGAAAGTGACAATCGGGCCTCCAAGGCTTCCATCTCCCGCTGGATGTTCTCTGCCATCAAAGAGGCGTCGATATCCAGCCCAAGCTGCTTCTGGCCAACATGCACGCCCACGCAGTTGGGGCCAAGGCAACGGCGCTGGAATGCCATGGCGATGTCCCTTGGTAAATCCTAAGTAGGGCAGCCACTTCGGCCACTCAGTCGGCTTTCTGCCAGCATTACTATTTGGATGCCGGCTCTAGATCTGATGCGGCTTTCGGACAGGCGTTTCTCAGGAACCTATTTGCTTAAGGAGGGTCTCCTCTCCACCCTGGGGCTACATTCAGTTGTAATCGCCCATGCAGTATGGAGGAAAGGGGACGGGACGTAAGAGTAATTATAAGTTACTCACGGTAGTGACTAACGTCCAGTCCCCTTTCCTCCATGCGTCCCACCAGCCTCCCCCCTAATAATAGTGGTGTCATTAGGCAATGTTAAAATCTATTGTCGACGTATCAATGGGGATTGAGGTGTGGCGCTGGAGGGCGGAGTCGGGGCAGTGCATGCTCCGTGGGCCGCACCCCCACACGCCTCCAAATTTAAAGGGGAAGAAGGTTTTTCTGGTGAAAAAGGTTCCGTCTCCCGTCCCTTGGAAGGGACGCCCATGCAGTATGGAAGAAAGGGGACTAAGGTTAGTCACTACGGTGGTTAACTTATAATTTTTTATTTATTCTATTTATTTTTTACTGTTCCTATGTACTGCACTGCCCCCTCCCCTCGCACTTTGCGTTCCCCCCCCGCTCCCCTTCACTTGCACGATCTCAATGTCACCTGGCTTAGTAAGATTGTTGTATGTCTTCCCTCTGTTCCCCCTCCCTTGCCTTGTCACGCCTTGAAACACTTGTGCATAGGCGCGTTATAAATTCCATATCATTTCATAGATCATATCCTCGATCTGACCGGTTTGAATCTCCCGGCACTGGCTTCCTTGTTATCCTGGCCCTCCTCTTTTTATGATGCAGTGTTGGGGCTCCCACAGCTTCTCAGGAAAGTCCTTCCTTTGTGTTTGGGCCACGTTCGTCATAACTCCTCTTGGCTTATTCGTCTCAGCATTTGTCAAATAACTATTCTTTAGGACTCATTAATTATTACTCTTCCCAGTACTGAACTGACACTGTTCCTCTGTCATCATAGCACAGTAACATATGTAAGAGGAGTTTAGAGGCCTGTAAAGTAATGTTACATTAGGTTCTGGAGGATAATAGGAAGGGAGTTCCTCAGCGGAAAAGGGAGTCTTATGCCCATGACGGAGTCTCTCCCTGTGAGGTCCCGCTTACCGCCACTCCTAGGGTGAATGTTGCATAGTGGGCTCACCGTGCTATCCTCGCAAGGAAAGACTCCCCCTGCCCCCCCCCCCACTGAATCCCTCAATTTGTTGCAGCACCACTCCCGTTACAGCCCAATCGAGCATCAAGAAAGAGGGCATATATTGCTTAAGTCTAATTCTGAAAGCTGGTAGAGATGAATTATCCAATTTGACCGGAAATAAATTACTGTATGGCCTAGTTGACTGAATTAAGGCAGTACGAAATGCTCGTACAACCAAACATTCGTACAACTAGGCCATACGGTTCCATTATAATGAACAAGGGGAACAGGGTTACAGGGAACTTTAAAAAGAAAAACAACAAAACATAGAGGGACCCCGCGGTGTCGGTTCCAACCCATGTTGCAGGGGATCAAGGCCCCGGGGTATTGGGCCTCCAAGGCCTCTGTAGCCCATTGGATGGTTTCGGCCATCAAAGAAGCTTAGGAGGGACAGCACAAGCCACTGCCGGCCAACATGCACGCCCACGCGGTCAGAGCCAAAGCAGCGGCCATCGCTTTCCAGCGGCATGTCCCCTGGCAAATCCTAAGCAGGACAGGCCCATGGACCACCCCTTCGGCTTTCTGCAAGCACTACTGTTTGGATGCCGGTTCTAGATAAGATGCGACTTTTGGAGAGGCGGTTTTTAGAAACCTGTTTGCTTAACGAGGGTCTCCTCTACACCCTGGGGCTACACTAAATTGTAATCGCCCATGCAGTATGGAGGCGATGGGACGGGACGTAAGTGTAATTATAAGTTACTCACCCTAGTGACTAACGTACACTTAGTCCTTTGTCCCCTTTCCTCCATACGTCCCACCAGATTCCCCCCCTAATAAAACTGGTGTCATTAGGCAATGTTAATCTATTGTTGACGCGTCTATGGGGACAGAATTGTGGCACTGGATGGTGGAGTCAGGGCAGCACGTGCTCCCAGGGCCGCACCCCTGCACTCCTCTAAATTTAAAGGGGAAGGTTTTTTCTGGTGAAAAAAGTTCAGTCTCTCGTCCCTTGGAATGGACGCCTATATAGTATGGTGGATAGGGGACTCGTTAGTCACTACAGTGAGTAACTGATAATTTTCTCACCTACAGACATCCAAACAATGGAAAGGACATCTCTAGGCAGGGAATTGTAAGGTGGATATCCTCCTCCATATCCTTGTGTCACACCAAGGTGAACAAACCATTAACTGGACCCGCCCAGGCCCATTCAACAAGAGGCTTTGGCGGCAATGTGGTCCGCAGTGTTGCTCAGCCACTTTTCATGCCACACACCTCACCAGGCCTTACTGCCTCCCAGGACTGCATGCTGCTGATGCAAGAACAGGAAATCAGTCCTTCAGAGTCTATTCAAATAAGGGAGGCTTTTTACAGGTTTCCTACCTCCATCTAAGTTCAGACTGCTTTGAAATGTATTCAAAATTCTTTTCTGCGTAGCCATGGATGTTTTGACCTGTGCAAGCAAATGTATGATCTTTTTGCTTTTTCTCTCCTCATTCGTTGTCCAATTCTTTGTCCAATTCTTTGTCTTAGTCTTTGGGTTTTCTAGCAGTGTCCTGTAAGAGGGACCTGGTGTCTGTTCTCCATGTGCTTTGCTTGTGGTCGCTGGGCCTAATCACCTATCATGTCTGCAACCTTTTTAACACCCACAGTTGAAGAACATGCTAGCCTAGTGGTTAGAAAGTTTCCACATCTCCCCCGGCCACATCAAGACCTTCAGCAGGAAATCTTGCACGGAGAAGGTACATACTCCACTCTATACCAGAGCACCCCAGCTTAGACTCCTTCCCCTGGTGCTCTACTGCTGGGAGAGGTCACACAGATCCTTCTCTCGGGGCAGTCTCTCGGCAGATATGCACCGTCTTTAAATGTCTCTATTTCCAGGACTGGCTAAGGGTCCTTTTGCCTCTTGTACTGGGTGTTCGCCACAGGGGCCTCTGAGCTCTAATACTGGCTCTACATTCCAAGGTGTCACCTGCATGCAAAGTGACTATTAGCCCTCGACCTTAGGGTTATCCTCCAGGGGTGCCCCAGAGGTCCCTGGAACTACTAAGCCCTGGGTCAAATGTTCAAATAGCCTTCTCAGGGCTTTGCACCAGACGGTTTTCCCATGCAATCCCTTTTCTTCTCACTGGCCCTCCTCTAACAAAATATTAGCTTGGTGTTAACTGTGTACACCGCAATCTAGGGACACAGGTGCTCCTTCCTCAGAAAAATCATTGGCACCTGAGATTGCCAGTGGATCCCGTGGACGTACTGGGCACCAGCACACGGTTGGCTTAATGCCAGCAATGCAAAGGTAAGCCTTATCCCTCGTAATGGATTGGTCTCCTATGGGCACCCCATTGTACACTGTCTATTCTTCATTCTCCAGTTTCTTTGGTACTCTGGGGTGCTTTCATTCCAAGGGAGTCAATTCCTTGGGTACTGATTACAGATACCTGACTCAGTCCTCGGTGGCCTTGCGCCCGCAAGCCAGGTGACCTCTGCGGCCTGGGGCAGTGTTTATTTAAAGGTTTCATGGAGCTCATGGAATCCTTTCAAATGACTAATATACTGAAGGGTTTCATTCGAAAGGTGATGCTGTGAGATCCGAAGCTTCCAGCTGCAGATTGATTTATTAGTTCTTTTGGCCCCAGGGTCCTTTCGTATAAGGACATAATGATACAGATCACATTAAAAAATCAAATCATTTAAAACATTGACTATTCACTTAAAAAGAGAATCGACCGAAGTTGCCATTAAAAACACCTACCTAGAAAGGCACATCTAATCTAAAAATAGCGCTACAATTTAAATGTCCTAACCATCACAAGAAAGATATATGCTAGGGCAAGGCAGAGCAAGCTGGAGCTAAAGAAGAACCCAATTTTAGCTTCTAAGTCTCCAAGAGGAAAGCCATTGGTTCGGAATTAACCTGGAGTGTGCTCAATGATTCCGAAGTTCCAGCTGCACACAGTCCTATTGCTCATCTTTCATTCTTTTTTTCACTTGACTAAGGGGCAATGTATCACTGAGGGCCTAGGCAAATGGCTGCTAAATTGCTTGATATAAGTTTGCATGCCAACAGTGCCCAAGTAGACCTCTACCCATGGGAGACTATCCAGTTTACAGAAGACTTCGACATGTGTCGCCTTCTCAGATTGTTTCTCTTTAAAACGCTTAATGCCATTGCCTTGTAACAAATACGATTTGGTGTCTTTGCGAAGCAGGTGTGACAGGCCTAAAGTATGTCTTCCTGGGGAGATTTAAGCAAAGGGGAGACTCCGCCTGCGCCAATACAACCACTGGTATCCATGTCCTCTTCCGACTCTCCAATCTTCCACCAAAATCTCCCCAGGACTTGCAGTTGCCAAGGGGGAGACAGCCTCCACCAGCTTCTGGGGCAGTACCTTCAGGGGCCCCTTCACCACTGCATATTGACCCTGTAGAGCCAGGTAAACCCCTGGACAGACTCTGACAACACAGATTGAGGATGTTGGATATTGCCCCTTCTTCATAAAGGCCTTTCATGATCAGTTTGCTGGTCTAATATCATTCTTGGACAGTTGGCCTTTTCAGCAGGACCCACGTGAAGGCGTTGACAGATGTTTTACAGTGGCATGTCCATAACTCTGAAATCAGCTTCCACAGCTCTTTGCAATATGGAGTCTCTTCTGTTCGGGAAACAGTTAAAAACATTCCTTTTTTCAGTGAGTCCCTTCTCGGGTTATTTATTCTACGCCCATACAGGTCTCCCGTGAGGTCCTCATTAGGGATGTCACAGTATTGGTTTTATGCAGAGGTCGAAGTGGGCGGGAGCAGTGCTCCTATACTTTTTATTTTTCAGTCTCACTGTTCCTATACTTTTATTTTAAAAAGAAACCGCTCTGGAACGGTTTAGTTTTAAAATAAAAGTGTAGAAAGAAGTTGAAGCTTCAGCACTGCACTGAACATTCCCTTAAATAATAGGTGTTTTTTTGTGGGTTTGGATTGTGTGTTTAAGGGGGCACAGTGATGGTGTTTGTGGAGAGCGGGGGCATACCGGCAGGGAAGATAGCTCTACTACTTCTTTTCGTACACTTCGACTACTGGTTTTACGGCAGTATGACAACTTTCTTGCCAAATGACGGTATATCATGGTTATCGCAGTATAGCAGGTGGAGTTAACTAATCTTAACTAAGATTTTCTTTAAGGTCATAAATTGTCAGCATTTTGAAACTGGTCTCTGCAAATTTTAAGCTGATCCTCCAGGTATCGAAGGTGGCTGCAGATTTGGTCTTTCATGGCGCTCACTGTGATCGCCTTGAATGAAAGACTGACTAGTGGAAGTGTTGATGCACATTTTGAGCAATGAGCTTGCTGCTCAGTCGCAGGTCATCGCTTTGAAAATCGGCCTCGACCTGCATTATTTTGGAACCACATTGCATGGGTATCATGACCCCTCGCTGCAGTCAGTCATAAAAGTTTGTTTTGATGACTTTTCTCCCTTTAAAGGGATAAAGCGTTACTTGTGAGTCTGAAAGCCCATGTTATTTTTTGTCAAAATGTCATAGCCAACACACACTCACCAAAAGGTTGCATATTGATCAAATCACTATAGCTTGTTTACCATCTGCCTGGTGTATAAAGGTCTGATGTTGGAGTCACCACTGACCATGTAATCCAAACAGGACGGCGTTCAGTGGGCGCTGTTGATTTCTTTCTTGATTCTTGCAATACTTGTTCATTTACCTTCTTAAAGATAGTGGCACAAAAACATTTTGAAAATGACAGTTAAAATACATATGGGCACAAATATGGCCTGGACCACCACCTCACCACAGCCCCATCATTAGCATTTTCCCCAGGTCTGAGCGCATTAGGACCCATGTCATGTGAGTTGAGACAGAGGAATGCTTTCATGGGTGGTGTCACAAATCGAGGATAGGCCTGAGAAATCTCACCCCCATTGCCCTGGATACTTCAAATTTAATGTAGAATCTGTCCTGCCTGCTTGAGTCCAGTGCCATATGTAGAAGGCAGGTAAAGGATCAAGCGAAGCAACAACTCTAGTGCCAATGTGCAAATCTACACGGAGGACAGTGGGTGGTGGGGTGCAGTTTACATTCTAGCACAAAGCACTGATGGGCCCAGTGTTCATACAGTCTACAAAGCTCACTTTTTTGTGGACATGCGTCAGGAGGGCATCCAGCTCATTCCCCCCTTTGAATTCTGGGATGTGTAGTGCCCCATCTTTCAAATTGGTGGGAAAACTACAAATCGGCTGATCTTTAACCCGACTCTACTGATCACAGAGAAAGAGCGGTCACAGCATCAAAGCTGCGTTTACTAATGTGGCCTCAATTTCCCTATGCTCTTGTCTGCCAAACAAGGCCCCTTGGCAGATGCCACATCCCACAGGGCAAGATCCAGACTGCGCAGCTCTTGCTTACTGCAGCCTTTCCAAATAAGATTGAAAAGCTCTCTTAATAGTTGCAGCCCTAAAACATTATACCCGTATATACAACGTGATGGTTATTATAGTTCAATTAAGTTGTTCACGGTATCTATAACGGTATACCGTTACACCCCTAGTCCTCATAAGAGGTATGCACTACATAAATGACAAATAAAAATGTGTGCTGGCAGTATAGTCTGGGGGTCAAAAGGATGTTTTGACTGTGGTAGGGAAAATCTGGCAGCAGTGCTACTCTTGTAACCAACAGGTTGGAAAGTTGAATCTCTGTGCAGGCAATGTGCTTTAGATAGCCCAAGCTTATTTGTTTTCCATCCCCTGCTTCACTCATCGGTTGTAGCGGCGCCTTAACTTTATATGACTCAGTCTTTCTCCAGCACATCCTTGTACTCCTTGTACATCCAGCACATCCTTGTACAGCCGGTAAGATGGCTCAGCGGGTTGAGCGCTCGCTGCTGCGATCTGAGTGTGATATGCAGGTCGCAGGTTCCAATCCCGGCAAGACCAACTCAGCCTTTCATACTTCCGAGGTCGATAAATGAGTACCAATTTCGTTTGGGTGATATTGTATGTAAATATGTGCTCTGTTAAGCGCTTTGGATTAAGGCGCTATATAAATAACATATCATTATTATTACTCCGCAAAGTATATTCAAATGCGGGATTACATCTGAGCCAAACAAATGCTGACACCATCCTCCCAGACTTCCTCCCAGACCCGACATGGGGTGGCAGGAAGCATTTAAAGCTGGGTTAGCCGAAGAAAAGATTGTGTCTCAAGACATTAATGGAATCATCTTTCACCCACATAGCGTAAGTAGCAGCATGTGTGGGGGGAGACATGTGGAGGTCGGCTTGGATGCATTGGACCAGATTCACCTCTGATGCACAAGAACAAATTCTAGACCTGCCCTTCAAGGGCACACAACTGTCCCATAAACTGTCAATGTTCTTAATAAAGACCAGTTTGCACACTTTCAGGTCTTTGGCACTGTTGACCAAACCAGACAGTAAGCTCATCAGTCAGGAGCAGAGCAGGATTGAGACTAGGCACACATCTTTTTCTGCTTCCATGGATATCTGTAGAGGAGGGCTAGGCAGCCAGAGAGGTCACGCAGCATGCACTGGCTAAAGCAAGCTAGATCAGCATAAAAGAACCCCCACTACCCCTCCGGCTCCCCTGCCTTCCTCTCAATCTGGAGAATTGGCATCACCTATTCTCAGACTACTGCCTCCTTTCAGTGATTTCAAAAGAATGTTGCTTCCCTCTCTCTTCTCCCTCCCCCTTGCCTTCCCAACCTGTTTTGCAGGTCAGCTTCCCAGCACTGCTCCTGGAAGTAGCATAATAGCTTGAATCTTGGCCAGCGGATGTTGTTCCTCCCTGGGACAGTGCCATGGGCTTCTAATCATGGATCCTTGCATTTCCAAAAAAGAACAAGACTGGCATGCAAATGGCACTAGATCTTACTCAACTCCCTCTTACCTCTAGAAAAAGTCAAGATGATGGAAAACCACCCATATTTTGCAGTCCTTCTGGGTGAGGGACCCACTATGTGCTCCAAGAACTCATACCTACCCATACTGATATGGGTGCCCAATGGCCAATTGCTAAACTTGTCAGTGATGGGCAGGAATTTTCTTTTTTATTTTTATTATTTATTGTCTTAGCTAAAAACATCTTTTACACACACCATCATACAACATTTTTTAAATACACTTTCGAACAGTACTTAATAGCATTACATCATAACAGAAAAGAGAAACGGAGCACATGTAATCTTAAATCTTAAAAATAATAAAAATAAATTTCGATAAATCTAAAACCAATTACTAAAATCAAAAAGAGAAAAAAATGAGAAAAATAGGGGGGAAAAAAAACAAAATAAATGATCAGAGCAAGAGTACAGAGTAGAAGTCCTAAAACAGAAAGTAGAAATGAGGAAAATAGTAGTCCGTTTCACATTTTGACATGGCTTTTTTTCCCCCGTCAGATTTGGATCTTTCAAAAGCTTCACCACTTCAGTCATCAGAAAAAGTTAATGTCCCGAGACCAATCTTTCCCAGAATGTGTTTGTGGCTAATGACCCAACATTATGCACAAATCTTTGTAGTGTTTGGACTCTTAGGTCCCAAGTCCCTGTGCATGTTGATGGAAGATGTCGGATCCATTGTCTTTCCATGTCGTCACATTTTTCACATGCATCAGTTGGAAAGAGTACTTTATCTATAATGTGCAAAATTTCTAGGGTAGGTAAAATATTTAGTCTAAAGTCTGATGCTGGAGATTTCTTCAGATGGGGCAGAAAGGACCTTGGTTTATCTCTTAGAGTAAAAGAGTCTTTATCCAATACATTTTCTGCATGGATTCCTTATTCTGTGATGGGTTTTGGATCAGGGTTTCTATCGTACTGTCTAATTGTATTAGTATTTCATTGCATTTAACCTTTAATTTATTCAGAAAGAGATTATCTGCTTTATCCATCATCATGGCAACGTTCTCCTAGAGGGACGATACGGGATGATCGAGAATCATTTTGTATACAGAAACCCATTTCCATTCCAGCCAAGCTAAGAGTGAGGAAAGACCAAGTTCATATCTTATACAGAAAATTGGAACAAAAGTAGAAAGACCCAGAGTTCTTTTCCATAGCTTTGTTTCAACTTTGTCCCAATCAATATCAAAAGCTTGAGAGTTTGAGTCTAGACCGAATAAGAGTATAGGCACAACTTTTCCAATATAATACTTTACTACAGGGAGAATCTATTTCGACACACGAATAAGGGGGACTGAGTGGCTGCGGGGCATGTGCATCACTGACCGAGCACCTGCAGATTTAAAGGGGAGTGTTTATTTAGCAGTGTAAATTTCACTGGGCCCTTTCCTCAGTGGGGACTCACACACAGTGTGGATGAAAAGGAACCTTGGACTAGGGGTACAACACTCCCTACGGTGAGAGACAGTTCCTAATTCTCAAGTGCATAGTGATTCAGTCTGAACATTTAAACTGGGACTATTCTGAGCGCTTTTGCATTTCTGTTGGGATTTATTTTATCTTTAAAATCTTCTGTTGCCCCTCTATTTGACAAACCTGGATTACTTGTATATAGTCCTGTTGGGGAAAATGCCTGTACTCTATCCTGTGCTGTCTGTGGTATGACCATATGACATACAAATTGACTCCCTAGGAGGATTTAGTGCAGACAGTTATGTATGGAATGGTCTTTGCACCAATAACACTTATTTATGAAAAACAGCACTGTCTGTCCTCTTCCTCTTTCACTCCCCTCCTTTCCTCTCACCTCTCCCTCCTTCACTCCCCTCCCTGCTGATCAACTCTCCCTCCTTGTCCCCACTCCCCCTCGTCCCTCTCACCCTCACCCCTCTCCCTTCACTCTCTTCCTTCCTCCCACCCTCCCCATCTCCCTTCATCCATCTCTGTCCACTCTCTGCCTCCCCTGTGTGCCGCCATCTTACTCTCCCCTCTATCCCTCTCACCCAGGTGTATTACTTCAGCCGTTTTCTTCTAAAGGTTCAGTTGACAACTTTTGAAACTAGGAGACCAAGGTTTCAATCCTGGTTTTCCTACTTCACTACACTGTTGGATCTGGTTTGTTTCCGGCAAATTATTTGGGGAAAATACTGTGGTAATTAAAGAAGTGGAAGGTAAAGTGGGTGACATTGGCCACTGGTCCACAATCTAGGAGCCTAATTGGTGCAAAGTGGTAGGGTGATGCAGCATTTTGGACATTTGAAGACCATGGCCTGTGGTACTTGGTTATGTACTATTGAAGGCAATGTGTCCATGGTCTTTTATCCTAATTGTTGCAGAGTTCACAGTGGCCCCTGCCAAACTCCATGGCAAGTGGGGCATGCATAATATACAGCATAACAAAGCCCTTGAAATCCATCCAACCATGGGAAAGTAAGATTATTTTATGTAGGTGAAACCACTGACCCAATCAATAGTTTTGTTGGCTTCAAGCAGGGGTGTGCCCCTACCCTATTTATTATTTTCTTAGCGGATCGTGCCATGGCCCTTAGTTCTTGTGTAGTATTTCCTCCCATGCTTGGTGATCACCGCATTCAGTGGTTTGGTTATGTGGATGACCTGGCCTTCTTGTGTAGCACCCCTAGGTGACTACTTAATAAATTGAGCTCTTACTTGGATCAACATCAACAAAACTAAGATCATTTTTAGGCCAAATAAGAACAAATTAAAGAACTTGACTCCTTGCAACATCAATCTGCATCCTATTGATATTGCAACCAATTTGCATATTTAGGTGTTACCATTGATGACACTCTTGGTTGCCACAATGGAAAAAAACAGGCTCAAGTTCGACAACCAGTAAGTGCCATCAAACCTTTTGCTTGATTTTAAAGGTGTAGGAGAACATTCCCCCAACACACTTAGAGCCCAGAAATTTGAGGATGCAGATTAGAGCCTAAAATCAAGAAATTAGAACGCATATGCCATAAAATCCTCAACTGTTCCAAAAAAGTGCCCTATCGAATGAATATACTTATGAGCTATGCAACATGAATAGCATGCTCCAGGAGGATAGCTCAAGGCCAAAGCGTTGGTCTTGAAAGCTAGACAAAGCAGAGCATTTTTTTTTTTTTTTCTTTTTTTTTTTTATTGATTTGGCTGAATAATTCAACCTTTCAAACAGAATAATTTACATCAACAACACTTTCATACATTATAAATCTGAATAAAATTAATTTGATACAAAAGGTAAAATTAAAATGTACAAATATATAGTTTTACAAAGTCTTGCATTCTTAGCTCGATTGATCAGGGATCACATGATTAACAAATTGAACTAACGCAATTTGAACAGAGGAATTCGTGCAAGTCAGTAAGTAATTCCAAATTTTTTCAATAGAATATTCTATGTAGAAATTACATTTTGCATGAAAAAATGTGTACCTCACATAGTTCAGAGCCGGGCACTCAACCACTAAGTGACATAAAGTCTCAATTGTTTGGTAGTTAAGGCAGTATCTACAAAAGGTTTGATCTTGGGGCACCAGATGTCTCCTTCCCAAGATCTGTCTTGTTAAACACAAATTTAGCCGAATGCGCATCAACTGGGTTCTCATATAGCTTGAAGGACATTTAATTAGATATGACTCTGGACTATGCATTATTTTATGCGAATACTTTACCAAATCGCAATCTACATATTCTAAGCATTGTTGGCGCGTGTTTATCCAGTCATAGTGGTGCAGTTTTAATTTTGCCTTTGTTGGATTCATCAACAATAATTCTATTGAGATGTCAGCCTTAACTAGTATGTCTACTACACATTCAGACCATTTCTCTGGGAATTTCAATTTGGAGGTTATCAAATGGTTAGCCAACACACCCAGGATATTGTGAGACGATGCACCAATTAAACATTTCCGATAGAATGAGCAAAATTTCCATAAAACTTGACAAAATAAGGAGATTAGTCCCAGTTCATAACGAATCATTGGGATTGGGGTCGATTGCGGCAATCTCAACAAACCTTTCCAAAATTGAGATTCAAGACGGTCCCAAAAAGTTCTTGGCTTTGGAGCTACAGTCTCTGCTCCATAGATTAGAATGGGAGTTACTTTTTGCTGGAAAAAGGCAATTACATGAGTTAGTGTGAATTTGCCGTATTTAAACATTAAAATTTTGGCTTCTGATATTAGCGAGCGATTTTTTGCATCAAGTATGACACGATATATATCATCGTTCAATACTTCTGAAAATGGAAGACCTAGATACTTGTAGTAAGGCACTACGAGTAACTCTTGATTATGCAAAGACCAGGTAAATCTACAAGTTTTTTTGATTGCTGATTTGTGACACACAACAATTTGAGTTTTTTCAAGGTTAATAGTTAAATTGTTCTCAAGAACATACTCCTGCAATTTATTTAGCAGGTTTTGAAGACCATAGGGTGAACATGACAGTAATACCAGGTCATCGGCGTAAAGCAACCATGTAACTTTCTGAATGCCTAGCTTAGGTGAATCGGAGATTGTATTCTCAAGTTTCATACCGATGTCTAACAGGAAAAAATTAAATAATGTAGCCGCAAGGATACACGCTTGCTTTAAGCCTCGCTCAGTTGGAATAATAGCTGTAAGGAGCCCCTCTAAAGATAATCTTACCTGCAAAGAGGTGTGGGAGTGCAAGAGTTTTATTAATGTGAGAATTGAGGGAGGGACACCCGTGTTGATGGAGTTTTTGAAATAGTAGATGCCGATCGATTGAATCGAATGCAATACTGAAGTCAACAAAGGCAACATAAAGATTGCGATTTTCATTAACATATTTTTGCTTGATCAGATTAAGTGCGAGCATGTTTGGAGCAGTGCCAATTCCTTTAATGAACCCAGACTGGAAAGGGTCCCTTTTGAATTTCTGCTGTGTCCAATCATTGAACTCTCGCAAAATAATCCGACAAAACAATTTGCCTGGAGCATCTAGTATAGCAATCGGACGGTAACTTTGAGGCTGCTGACAATCGCCTTTCTTAAATAATGGTATAATTATAGAATGTCTCCATGTAGCAGGAATAGTTTGTGTAACAATAATATTTTGAAAGATATGAAATAAGGCCTCTGCCCATAAAATCGGGTTACTCTTGAATGTTTTATTCGAAAGCCCATCTAATCCTGGAGCCTTGGATTCACTCAGTGTAGAAATAATATGCAATATATCACCTTTGGTGAAATTGAGGTGAAATGGCATAATCTTACCAAAGTGAGGCCCTGCAGGTTATGTTATAGGTCGCGCATATATTCTGGTAAAATGTGCAATCCAACTTTTTTCGGATACATTATGCGACTGTGTCAGTTTTTGAGGGTTAGATGAAACTAAATTTAGTGTGGACCACATTTGAGCTGTATTTTGATTCCGAGTCATGGATAACATTTTCTCTCCATCTTTTTGATAGAGGTTAGCTCGGTAATAGCGCATCCAGTTTCGATATTTTGTTTTGATACGAGTCAAAACTGGGATTCTATATTTAAGAGGAAGAAGGTTAGCTTTTCGCAGAGCAATACAGTTTTGAATCCTAGTCCTGTGCTTCGAGACTGGTCTCCGGTATTAAGCACATTATAAAACAATTATTGAAGAGACTTCTACTTAATTTATACTGGTAACTTGGAAATTCCACTCATGTACTTTAATGCATTTTATTTATCCATCCACTTGAAGGCTTTGTAGAACTAGGAGCACTTGCCTGTTTAACGATTTTAGCACATGGTGTGCACAATCTAATCTTGACCCATCCATGGTCACTTAAGCATGATACGAAGCAATTACTAAAAAGCTAGTTTTCACCCTTGATTTTGAACAAAACTTGATTAACCTGGCTTATGTGTCACACAGCCACAAGTATATTGAACAATATCAATACCGTAGTAAACTTCATTCAATCTTAGTATCCATAAAATTGGATAGCCCACAAAAACAATAACATTAAATGTAATGTTATTGGCTCATTAGAGATCATGGGAGGGTGCAGAGAGCTATGTCTATGTGGTGATGAGGTTTTGGAAACTGTAAAACATTAGTTAATTGATTGTGATGTATCATCATGCGGCAGAGCTACAGGAAGAGGTTCTCTTTCCACTGATGATGTATAGAAGGCTTATTATGGAGGGGAAAGATGTCATTTTCATATCTGATTTAGAATAAACTCTTAGATTCTTATTGAACACATTTTGGAACGTTTAACTTTTTAAGTTGTTATATATATTAATCTTGTAACATGCTCATTTTTTCATTATTGTACATGCTTTTATTTTTCTCTTAAAATTGTGTGTATAACAATCCCAACAGGCTACTTTATACTAAGTAACTAAAATAAAACATCATAAAACAGTTGAAATTCAGTTAAACTTTAGTTAAGATAAACCTATGAAATTCGGCAAGATTGGGACATTAATCAGAATCGTCCCCCACCGTCGTTGCCCAGCCCATGAGCGCGCACACATTAGATCAAAGCAGGCTTCAACAAGATAATCCCCAATGACAACATTGGTGGTATGAGTGATATCGGGGTGGTGATCTCTCCCTATCTCCCTCGACCCCTGACCCCCCCGTCTCGCTCTCTTCTCCCTGTTCCTTGGGCCATGCATTGGTTATGCAAATTAGCTCAAATGACAAAGTTTGTGGTCCAGGAAAACGTCTGTCTATAGTACAACACTTTATTCATAGCATTTTCCAAACCAAGACAGACCACTCTCAAGGATTCAGACAACTGCATATAGGTTTAATTCTTCTTAAGCATCCTCAGTGCAGTATAGTCTGAACCCTTGTGGTTGGAGCATGTCTAACAAACACAAGCAAAGTTATAAGTCTCTTAAAGCCACCATAACTTGTCTCTGGCTTCCCCACTGGATTATTGTTAAATACAACTAACTGCCCTCCAATTAATAAAAAAAAGGTTTTAAATGCTTTATTAAATGTGACTTTTTTTTTCCTTTTTCAAATATGCAGGTTCATTCAAGCCGAGATCTGGAAGAATCCATCAACAAGATTAGGGAAATTTTATCTGACGACAAACATGACTGGGAGCAGAGGATACTTGCCGTAAGAATTTTATAGCAATTTAATGTAATATTGCTACTTTATTGGTTTACTTTTATTCTATTCTTGAATTCAATTGAGAATGTTCAAACAAATCTCAGTTAATACACCGTTGATCCCTTATGCACGGTTTAACACTGAGAGAATCAGCAGTCCTGCTTCTTTTTAGCTTATGCCCTTGCACTGCCAGCTTGAGCGTAATATTATATTTGTAAAGACTGTGTCGCATGTCCAAATGGTGATCCCAGGAACAATCCTTAATTTCCCTGTGTCTAGATTCCTGCGTCGTCCAACATTTCCGGAATGTAGAAACCAGCATTTAAATAAATTAAGGTTAACTTGCCTAACTATGCAGCATCTGCTTTGTTTTCTGCCTTTTCCTTTGTCAGGGAAACCCCCCTGTAGTTTAATAAATCCTTGGTGATGTCGGAGAATTTTGAGCTGACTTATAAAAAGGGATACGGTAAAGTTGGAGCCATTTAATCCTGTATGGAAAGTCATGTAGCCAAACACCTATTCATATTACAGGGTTTTTGCACAGATGGAGATTTAATTAAACCAGCATTGTGTGATCTTTTGGTAAATAAGTCTTTGCCACCCTCCTTTGAAGTTCCAGTTCGGTTCTCTAGCCCAACATCACCCAGTCCCTTTTTCGAAATGCCACGTTTTTATTTGTATGTAGCAGCATACTGCATGTCAGGAGAAAGCCAAGCAGGTATGTAAACAAGATGAGGATTGTGATCATAACTTGAGCAATATATTATCCTCCCTCTGTCCGAACTATTACGTAATTGGTTGAATCGACTCTGAAGTTGTCAGGCTAGCAGACACATGATTCTCACACTGAAGACAAAATTGAGTTTTTTGTTCATTATTTTCTGCTCCTTTTTCATGGGCACACAGTGATAGACCCACTGGCTTGTGATGCCTACCACAGATCAGGATCAGTAAGCCGGTATGGTTCTTTCTGTTTCGGTTCCTGCAGCCAATCATTGAGGCTATTAGTAGAAGCATGCATGCTGCCAGACATCTGCCTCAGAACATTTGGAAAGGAAATCTCTCAGGGACTGAAGAGCAACCCAGGCCCTAAATGTATGGAACATTGCAGGCCAGAAATTCAGTCCGATCTTGACGCTAGCCACCTGAACTGTGTCAAACTGCTAAGCCCTAAGATTGTCTAGGTTGTAGTGGCACACCCAAAACAAATGCAGACCTGGCTGTCTGGTTTTAACCAATGGACAAAACGAAGCAATAGTAGACTGCAGTGATAATCCTGCTAGGAGTGTGGGGTAGGGGGGAACTTATCTGAAGAGATGAGTCTTCAGACCTGCTATAATTTAGTGATGACCTTTGGAATGAGGAGGAGAAATTCTGATTTGAGGACTCCTGAACATGTAAGGATCTCCCCACACATCTTGTATACCTGGCCTTCCAGTTCAATTACCTACTCTTCTGTTCCTTCGGTTTACCAGGGTTTGGAATGCAGCCTCCAGGCAGAACTGTGAATGCCCCTGGCTACCTTGCCCACCAAATGACCCCTTATTTCTCCTCTGTTCTCTTTATATTCATTGGCTCTTTGAAGCAATGTGTAATTTCAATAAAGTGTGTTCTAAAACCCCTATAACGACATAGCTTGTTGTTCGTTTGAGGATGAAGAGCATGCTGGGTAATCTCCGGTTTCAAAAGGGTTGAAGTGTTTGAAATAATTTGGAGAAGTGTCTTGGTGAGTAGCCGTGGATGTACATGAATGTCAGCCATAGCCTCTTGAGATTGGTGATCATTGAGGGGCCCACAGCACTGGCAAGACTTGGTTATGGCACATTAAGGTGAAAATAATCCTGGCTGCATGTCTTTTGCCTCTTTGATATTTATTTTGCAATCCCAATGCAGTTCCAGTAATCTAATCTCAAAATGGTTATTATGAGGACCAATGCAATTGTATTTACACAATTGAGAGCATACCTTTTGAGTAATCATTGTTAATGAAACTTAGTTTTGGCAACCTAGCTTACTTTTTCAGGGTTGGCGTTGGCGGTGACCCTATGGAGGTCTATCAAATTAAATATTGGAGAGGCTGCCTTTGGGCCTAAAAGGTGTTTCTTACAGTACGAAATAAATGAGTCTCCAAGATTCAAGCTAGTTAATAAAGACTGATATGCAAATGCATATTTCCCATCTGTGAAACACTGAGCAAAAAGCAATGGCCGCAAACTCTCATCTCAAAGTGGGAAAAAACCACAGAACAGCGTATCATGCCATGTTCTTTCTGGAGAGGAGCGCCTGCTACCTTTTTTTGAAATGGTTAATAAAGATAATCTAGGATTTTGGGGATGGGGTGCACACCTTCTGTTACTAAGTGGCCTCAAGAGGGGGCACAAGGGTTTCACTTGAAGGGAGTGGTTTTGGAGGAAGGAAGTTAGCCAATTGATGGTATTACCTTCAATGCACACAGATTTTGCGATTTGATTCAGCAGCACTTTGCACCATCTCTGATCAATGATGGCAAAAGTTGCAATCATTTTGGCCCTGTGCTGTTAGGAGCTCTTACCTTTAAGTTGAAGTGTGCAGTCTAAAGATCAAGGCCTGAAGAATGATTGTAAATAAAAGATCTGATGAGTTGAGTTGTCACCACTGATAATAGTGCCTGCACAATGTGGGCAAGACCTGGAGTGGGCCATTAATTGCTTTTGATTTCATAAGCTACCAAAGCGTCCTTCAATAAAGGTCAAGAGCCTCAGTGTTGGCATATTTCAAGGTAGTAGGGAGCTCCCTGGTGCTAAGTAGAGCAATGATACTGAAAGGCCAACATTGATGATGCTTGCATTCTGCTTCTCACCTGCTGCAGGAGAGGAAACCATCTTTTTTTAAAATTTATTTGTGTTTATGGTTCATACAAAACTTCACTCTAAATTTGGAGGGAAACCAGAGGAACACTAAAAGGTTAGTGTGATTCCCTACTTTTATTCGGGTAAGAATATATTTAAGTATTTAATAAGGTAGTTGCATCATGAAAAACAGTTCTAGGAATCTATTAGCAATTAGAAAAGTATAACAAAATGTATTAAGCACATATGTAAAAAATACAATTGAGTCTTGAGACAATTATCAATACATTGATTCAGATATAAAAATATTTGTTTATGGTTCATACAAACCTTTACACAATATTTAAAATTCAGGTTCAGATCATTAATACATAGCATTATAATTATTACATACACGAGATTAAAACAGAATTCAAATACAGTAAAATATACAAGATCATGTGATATATAAAACAGATAAAAACAATATCAGATAGAATTGGGATGAATATTCACTCATCAAGTCAAGATGTTCGATCAATAACCACAACAAAATAAGAGAGAAGTGTGGGGAATAAATAAAGTAATATCCGCTTTGTAATTCAGCTACTGGGGAATTATGCGAGAATTGGCCTTCTTCCATACATGGAAGGCGGCACCTGAGATAACCATGGATTCGGCAGAGTTAATTCCAGACCAGAACTGATTTTCTTGTATGTGTAAGATGATGGATGCAAAGTTTACCATAGCCTTGGATATATTCCCTTTCCAATTGTCTACATTGGTTAAGAGTATGCCAGGAGGTTTCTATTTTGGTCCCACAAAAGCCTTTCTTCTCTCGGAATCCGTGCCCAGCGCCCTGTATGCTCATATGTCAGTAAAGTATTATATTGAAGAGAGATAATAAAACCTAATTTCCTTGACGCATATTTTTGTGAGAAAGGAACAAGGAGCCCCCTGTCTAAAAGCTTGCATGCTATATTCCTTATACATTATCAGATTAGACAATCAATATTCATACAGCGATCATGCTCTTTGGCTTTTTTCTTTAAGATAATCATTCTATTAGGATTGAGTAATATCTGATCCATTTTCCGATTGAGGTGCTCAAGATACTCATTGACAGTTTCTTTCAAATTCACTAGAAGGGAATTATTACTGTTTTTATTAAATTGTCCAACCAAGAGTCTGTCAATGATTTTTTTCATCTATCACGGTCAACGTAATAGTAAAATACAAAGTGCATTTTTGTGTCAACTGCATGGATCTAATCAATGAAATACCAAGCTCCATTCGGAGTGCTGCCACTGGAACGACCTGTGGTACCCTCAGTATAGTTTGCATCATGTTGGCTTCAAGATTGTCAATGTCAATCTTACTTTCTGGAATAGTGGCCAAACTATAAAGAATACTTTGAGTAATATTGCTGGTATAGACTTTTATCAGTCCCTCAATATTGTTACCTCCTCTTATACATGATGCTCCTGAGGAGTAGCCACTTTTTCAGGAACTTTAATCGTAGATTAGTGCAATAGAAATCTTTGCAAGGAGTGTTCTTAATGGGAACACCCAAATAATTGTAAGTAGCAGTCACCTCCAATGTAGTGCCTCCAATGTAGTGCCATTGATATTCCAGGAAGGTATTGGAATTTTCCTTTTATGTCCAAAGATTAATACTTTTGGTTTTCAAACCATTTATCTGGACATGCTTCTTTTGGGCATACTCAGCTAATGCATTAAGTGATCTTTGTAACCCTATTGGGGTGCGATCCATGATGATGGCATTATCAACATAACTGATTCATGGTACCTCAGTAGTCCCAATTATCGGAGGAACATTACAGACAGCTTTTATATGATGGTCCATATCCGAAACATATAAACTATATGTATCCCTGCTTAATACCAGTGTTGGTGTTAATATCGGGCATACGGGCACCTTCTCCATTGACTTTGATCCTTACTGTAGTATCAGAATACAAAGCAGTGATAAAATGCAATAATGTAGGATCAATCCCCCACTTCCTAAGTTTGTCCCATAAACGCACTCTTGATACCGTGTGAAAGGCTTTGCGAAAGTCAATGAAGCATATATAGAGCCTGGTCATGCTTCTTTTGTTTTGAGCCAGCTACAAAGTCATTCAATAAACTAATATTAGTCAAAGTTCCCATGCCACTGCGAAAGCCTTTTTGGAATGGAGGTAATATAGCATTTTCCTTGATCCACTTATTTAACTTCTTGAGAAGTAAAGCAGCAAATACCTTTTGGCTAGCATCAACCATTGCCATCGCTTGATCTATAATTGGAGGTTTTGGTGTGGTCACTGCCTTTAAAGACCTGTACCATGATGGATTTCTGCCAACTTAATGTAAAAATGTAATAATGGAATGGAAACCATTGTTGTGTAATAGTCCCTTGGACTAACATGAACTGAATGAGAGGTATTTGGCAGGCTGTCCATAACATGCAGATTGAGTTATTTGAAGTGTATATTTTGAAATAGTTAGTTTTATAGTTTATAGTTGGTTTTATTAGTAATCGCAGTACAAGCAATGTGAAGTGAGATAGCAAATATGACAACATATGGGAGAAATACAGAGCAAAAGTGACATTCAGTGGCAATATAGAACAATACAAAGCCACTGGAGGGAAAGACATTCCTGACCCTCCTCATGACACAAATTTGGCCTGCACTACTAGAAAGTAAAGCTCCATATTTTGGTCTGCAACCCCATGCTCAAAATGAGTTCTGGTATGTGTATCCCAATGTATGGTACGTGTCTGATATTAATTTGTTTTTCACAAGTTGACTGGAAAAAATAAGCATTGTCAATGTTTTCGTGTGTATTCATAAATATATTAGCGCGGCGGTCGCTGCACTATAGTTATGCATCAAGTTCCATAGGAAACCCAAAAATTGAATTGCTAATAACTTTTGATCTGCATGACAGATTTGGCTGGGACACCAAGTTCAGAGCTCGATTGTCACATAACCAGGGTTATTTTTCGCATAATGGGCGTTCTAGTAGGACACTGGATCGGGAATGAAAGTGCATCGCACAAATAACCAGGGTTATTTTATTAATAACCAGGATTGTTTTATGGATCACCATGGTTATTTGTAGTACATTACTATTATCAGGGTTATACTGACCGCGGTTATGGTGGAAACCTTTTTTTAAAAAGTTTCAAAATCGAGATTAATACAAAAAAGTTGAATGTTACAGCTACAGTGATGTGGGGGTGAGGGGGTAATGGATGTGGCCGAGGACCATGGTTACAGGGTTACTTTAAGGAACCGAATGGTGCAATATGGAAAGTCGGCCATCGCCAAAGGCCATGGCTAGTGGGTCCCAACTAAACCTATTGCAGTAAAATGTCAAGGGACCATGGCGAAAGGTAGTGGCCACTGGGCATGGCCAAAGACCATGGCTAGGGGGTGCCCGTTAGGAAACCTATTGAAACAATATTTAGAATGGCCAAAGGCCATGGCTAGTAGTACTGGAGGAAAGCTATTAGGCAACATGTAAAGGGGCCACACCCGAAGGCTGGGGCCAATGGTCATGGGTGAAGGCCATGGCTATTGAGTGGGAAAGAAAGTTAGTGTTTCAAAACAAACAGTGCCCATGGCCACCTGGTGTGTCCTAAAGAAACCCATTGGGGGAACATGCACAATGGACACGGCTGAAGGACATGGCTAGTGGCCTGTAAAAAAACAATGGTATAACAAAACCCTTGAAATTCACTGAAAAAGAAACATTAGTTAGGTTGTGCAGATTTAAGGCAACAAAACACTTGAAATTCACCATATGTGGGAAGTGTGGTGAATCCGATGGTGCCATAACTCCTTTCCCACTGGTGACCTCCCCTATGTGGACAGGGAATGGCAGCAGCTACCTGATCCTGGCCCTGGGGGCAGCTATATGAGGGAAGATCACATGGGGCAGGAGGGGCGGGGGGCAAACCCCAAGGGAGTGACATGACATCGGATGAGACATGGTCTCTGTTAGGCAAGATTGGATGCAGTACCATTTGGGTGCACCACAACAACCCTGTCCTCCTGGCAATGGGAGCCCAACCTTAGGTATAAGTCTGTACTACACTGTTGGTAGCGTGTTGAGCAGCCAGGCTCATCTCAAGAGGGGTCAATGTGAGCTGTAGGTCCGTTGCAGAGAGAGTTACAGTGACAAGTATTCAAATAAACTCTTACACACAAGGTTTCTTGATTAAACAATTATTAATTTAAGTCAGTTAGAGTAAGCCTTCTTCAGAAGGCAGCAATATAATAGTAACACACTTCAAAAATACACTCTTAATATTTCTAAATCAGTAAGTACCGTTTTGGGATGGCCCACACACTAGCTACACCTTCAGGTGACTTCAATAGTAGGGTGCTGGGGACATTAATATATCACTGTTTGCATTTAGAAAACTCTACAGAGGAGTGTCAAAGAAAAGAGCTTTCAGAATAAGGCAAGTATTCACAACATTATTCTTAAGCAGGTAAGTACTTTCAAAATAACCCCCCAATGCAAAGTCAGTTAACCCCTTCCTGGAAGGAAGACACAACACTTAATAAGAGGAGAGACGAGTCATTCAGGGAGCCAGGCCAGCCAACATGAAGTGAAGCACTTCTTGCACGTAAGTAAAAGCCTTGCACAAGGTTTTAGAAATCTCTGTAGAATAAGGAGAAATCAAAGTAGGGCCACAAGCTGATTAGGCTTGTGAGGTAAAGAAGCAGGCAGCAACTCTACAGATGCAACCAAAACAAGTCTCCAACGAGGACAAGTGAGGTTACACAACAAGATGTAAGTTCTCTTAGACTGTACAGTACCTTTTAGGTTGAATAAAAGTGCAGCAGATGGCTTCTGTTCCTGTGCAGCTCTGCAGATCCTTGTGTTGCTGGGCCTCAGTCGTGGGGACAAGAGGGAGAACTTCTGGGGAATTCTGTGCTGCAATGGAACGGTCACCGCTCGCAACCGGCAATCTTCAAACACGTGGCACTTCAGTGTTTCAGCTCCTCGCGTCTACCACAAATGGCAACACTGCGGTTCCTGGCTGTGGAGATGGGCTTTCCTTGCATCTGGGGTCCAGCACTCTGTTGAGGTGGCTCAGGCTCAGTCCTGTTTCCTGGGAGTCCGGAGGATCTTCCTGGAGGTCTTGGCCAGCTTAAAAGCAACGCACACGATCTGGTGTTCCTCTCCCTGGCTATTGTGTTCCAGCAGCAACTGCAGTGGAATTTCAACAAGCTCTGAGAGGATGTCCAGGTGGCTTACTTTGGAGTGGATTGATCCCACCAACTCAAAGGGAGAAGTCGTCCTTGCAGGGGCTTTTCTGTCGCTACGAAATTGGAGTTTCAGCACAGCAGCAGGGCTTCACCCGGCAAACCAACGGTCCAGGAGTTGCAGCAGGTGTCCAGTAGTCGACTCTACCTTCCAAGCCAAAAAGCCTCGGCTTTCATGCCGGTTTCTCCCATTCATTCCAGCCTAGCTGTCAATCACACAGCAGGGTGGCTGTCCTTGCCAAACAGCCAGCCGGCCAATCACCTAAAAGTGCATTCCTGTCTCCTAGGAGACTAAGCACAGGGGAGTTTCAGGCACCTCCCTCGCTTCCTTCCCCCGCCAGACACCCTGGAGCCAGAGGCGGGCTTCACTCGTGAATCCTGCCAAAGGCAAAACGAATAAAGGGACAAAACCTGGTTTAGTGAGCAGAGTGAATCTCAAGAAGGACCTTTCCACAAAGAAATGGCGAAAAAAGACCGGGCCATTTTGACGAACGCAGCTCGCGGTAAATGCACACCACAGTAGTTAAAAGTAAACCACTGCCACCAGCCATTCGTCGAGGAAAGGGTTACATAAAATTGTTACGTGAGAAGCTAGACAAAGGGGATACTAAGTAACCCCTCCAGCACCCTATTGTAAGATGATGTGTGCTTAGTCTAGAAAGTTACAAGTGTAAGTAAAGTAAATTCCACTTCACTGCACTTGGAAACAGTACTTTATCCAAGAGAAGGTAGTTAAACCTTTGGAAATCTAAGACTTCACTGTGCCACCGCACTGTGAAGGTGCTGTGTGACACATTGTAAAAAGATGCCTATGGAGTTTCAGACTCCACAACCAAAACCGTCCAAAATAGCATTAAAATACATGAGTGGGGGGGGGCACTCTCGCCAGGTTAAAAATTAGGAATTGGCACATTTCTGAGAATTCTCCCCAACGTTGTCCCCCTTTTTCTTTAAGGATAGCTCATCTATTTCCTGTGCCTTAATGGCATATGCTCATACCTCCCCTAACCCATCTAGGAAGGTTACGGAAAACAGTTCGCCATACTTTGGACCCAAGTTGCCAAAATCTGACTTCTCTTTCAAAACTACTTTTCCAGAGAAAAGAAGTACTCAAGAACTGACTTGCCTTTTAAAATGACTGAATATACTTTTCCAGACAAGTCACCAAGAACTGGCTTCTTTTTTCCTAAATGCGAAAGTACTGGGATGAGAAAGATGCGCCGAGTACTGAAGATGAATGGAGATCAAGAACACAAGCCGCGCTCTAATTGTTGCGGTGAAAGGCAAGTTGCTGGGAGATTTAAACTGGCAAAACAGCTGATGGGGAGACTCTGGCTGGAGAACTCTAGTCCTCTCGATGTTGATTGAGGGACAGCAGGGCTGGTACGAGGCCCATGGAGCCAACCAGTTCACTGAAGGAACTGAGCGTAGCGGACTGCAAGGAGCGGCATGCTGTGAGGATGCCTGAAGCCGACGAGAAGCTTGACGGTTTCCAAGTGTCGAAAGGCTGCATCCTCACCGCCCAAGCCCGGATAGCTGCCAAGCGGAAGAGCGGGAGCCGCGAGGGACACAGAAGCAGCAAGACATGAACGTCGAGCAGGAATCTAATGCTGAAGAGCTGCAGGCTTGCCGCACAAAACCCTATACACCATCAAGAGCGGCGAGTCCACCTAAGGAAGCTGGCTGAATGGGGCGTATTGTCAATCTTCCCGAAAGCAAATAACATTTAACAGAGTATATAGGAAAGAACGAGCAACTGAATATTACTTTAAAAGACAGAAGAAAGGAAATTTAAGAGACTGTCACGTTTGTGAGTGTATGTCGCATACCTATAAGGATGGCCCTGACAGGATAGTATACTAGGCAGAATCACGTGAAAACAAAATAGATATGAGACTATGTCTAAGTGTGTACAGTGCACATATGAGGAATTTCCTGGCTGGAGAGTATACCAGGCAGATGCAAACTGCAAAAGTATTCATATAAAGTCCTGGTAAGGAAGCATACCAGGCAAAGTCAATTTGAACAGTTTGTAAAATAAATCAGCTGAGGAAGTCCTGGAATTTACCCAAGAGGAGAAAAAAAACCTGGCAGTGTACACCAGCTATTCTACAAAGATACAGACTAACAGCAAAGTTGTTTTTATACACTAATTGTGTTATTGATCAAGAGAACCTATTGCACTGATATTCTTGAAAGTATAAAAACTGAGTGAAGAAAAATCTAGGAGAAGGGAACCACCGTCTGGAACAACAAACTGTCCTTCTGGAACCTTTTGTGTTGGAGGAACTCAGTTCCTTTTTGAAAATATTTATCCCATTCAATGCCAAAGACATTACCCTTTTCACCTTAGAGTTAATTTTGTTAGAATGTGAGGGATAGTACTTTGGCCACAGGACGGTTTTGCTTTGGACATCTTGACATTGGACGGACCCTTGGTTTATGTTGAGTAGGGAAATGACTTGCATTTTCCAACCCCCTTTACATTTGTAATAAGTTTATGGCCAAAATCATGAACCCCCTGTGTCTGCGTCTCATTGCTGGCTCCTCACTGAAGTCATGAACAGCTGAACTGTATGCGTTCCCGTTGCAAAGCCCATACATATTGTAAGAGAAGGGATTTACAATGACTTACAAAATTGCATTATGGGGGCATGGTATAATGGGGGACATCAACGGGAATGTACAGAGTTAAGCTGGTCATGACTTCCCACAAATCAGCACAACCTAGCTGCACCGTAACTAAGGTTTTGTCAGCGACTCTCTCTATATATATTTTCAAGGAAAAAACTTTAGTTACAGGGACGTTAAGGTAAGAACTTAACGCAAAAAAAAAAAAAACAGAAAATCTGCTAAAGTCACCATAGTTCTCCAGCATGGGGTCTGGCATGGATTCACATGCTCATGAATATTCCCCGTCGTCGGGCTGGGAATCCTCGGTAAAAAAAAAATCAGTGTTTCTGATGTCTTTCTTAGCAGTAATCAATCACTGGTCTCTGGGCCATACTGCCCGCAGCCAATGACTGCCCTCTCCCTAAGCCCCTCCCCTGGCAGTCATCCTCAGATTTTACCGCACGTTCAAGTGTTGGGAGTCCTCGTACTATAGCTCTCAAGCTTTTACTGCGTTTTGCGCTTTTTTCAAAGAGTTTAATCTCATTTTTTCGGTCAATCGAGCCTCAAGCTCCACCGTTTCTACTTCCGATCAACGGGGACCCGTTTTAGAATTTTCTACGCCCCTCAAAGGCGAAGGTCGTCGAGTTACGCTTCTTGGAGGATTCCAGAAGATCTCAGTCCTACCTCGTGGACATGGCCCAGGACCAGGGAAGCTCGACGCCTGGATCCAAGCTGTTCAGAAACTGCCCTGGATGTGGATTACAGAATGTTTTCAAGGAGGATGAGCATTTGAGATGTCTCTAATGCCTTCACGAAGACAAAACACACGTGGAGAAGAACTGTGCGTTTTGCAAGAACTTGTCGGAACGGACTGAGGGATCATCAGAGCCACCTCGCCAGCTGGCTGGAGAAGGGCCCAGCAGGTGAGAAGAAGTCTGAGCAGTCTTCTAAGTCCTGTGAGGGTGCCCCGGCGACGGGGGCCCAACAGAAGGCAAAGCATCGCAACGTCCGCGGGCACTGGAGCGCCGAAGGGAGAGGCTCCTCGCCTGCCAGGCAGGACGCACTTCCACCGACGCCATCAACCACGAGCCACTGCTCTGGCGCGGGGAAGAGAAAATCTAAGAACCTGGGTAAGCTTCTGGAGAGGCCCCGGTCGATCTCGAAGGAATCAGCCGAGGGGGGAGCGAGGCGGTGACCCTCCCCCAAAGGTGTGAAGGCCTCAAGCGCGCCTAAGGTGGTGAAGGCCTTGATTCACCCGGCTAAGTCCTCTATCGAGACAGTCGCAGGGATCCATGGCGAAGCCTGTGGAGGCTACCCCAGTGAAGGCGACCTCGGGGCCCAGAGTTTCCCCTGCCTCCGGGGAGGGAATCCTCTTTTCAGCCCATCGATGAGACCCCCATGAAGACCCCGGTGGAAAAAGAGGGGGGTGGCCGGTGGCCGTTACGGACACGGATACAGCCTCTGAGGAGGAGCTGGTTGAAGTCGTGAAGGGCCTCAACAAGAGGTTCGAGGAGGTCCGGTCCCACGGGAGGAATCCCTAGGAGTCGGACGAAGAGAGCGACGGTGGCGCCAACGAGGCTCCCATGGAGGTGGAGCAACCATCGCGCCCGTCGCAACCAGTACCCGAGCCTCAGGACAACTCAGTGGCCATTTTGATGGCAATCCAAACCTTCTGCACGGAGATAAGGACGAGGTTGCCTCTAACCCCAACGGACGACAAAGCAGAACCGGGCTTGTCGGGAAGCCCTCCAAACAAGCAGAGGAGAGTTCACCCCCCCCCGCCTTTCCAGCCCTTGCGGCCCACTCAGCCTTCATCTCCTTCCCCTGATCCTAGGGATGACACGGGAACCGATACGGCCACGATGGGGACGGATGACGACGGTGGTGACGACGGGATGGGCCTTGCATCACCACCCCCTCGGGCCTCCCCGCCCGACAAAATTGGCTCCTTCCAAGCCATGATTGCCAGGGCATCCGAGCTTTTCCATCTCTGCCCCGAAGAACAGAAGAAGGAAGGCTTCCTCTATCAACAGCGCGAGGCCAAGCGGAAGACGGTCCTCGCGGTGCCGTTGATTGACGATATCTGGGACGAGGGACTTGCTCTCCTGAAGAACCCGTCCACGACGCCTGCCAAGAGGGATCGGTACGAGAAGAAGTACCGGGTCACCGATTCTGCCCCTTTGTGCCATAGGGCACAGCCGATCCCCGGTTTGGTCGTCTCAGCGGCGGCCAAGAAGAAAGCAGCGGGGGCGACGGCTTCAATTTCAACCTCCCCACCTGACGGCGAGGGAAGGAAACTGGACGCATGGGACGACGAGTCATCTCGTCTGCGGCGGCGAGAATTAAGGCGGCCACCGCCCTAGCGACTGTGGCCCGCTACGACAGGGAGTTGTGGTACAAGATCGCCCCCCTGCTGGACTTCCTACCGGACGACAAGCGGGTGGAGGCCCTGGAGATCCTGCAGGAAGGTGAGGTGGCGTCGGTCCACGCCATAACGGTGGCCACGGACATCGCTGACGCCGGGTTCCGCCAGTTGGGCAACAGTGTTTGCCTTTGACGGCGGGGATGGCTCAAGGCAACAGATTTCCGCCAGGACGTACAAACCAAAGTTTTGGACATGCCCTTCAACGGGAACAACCTGTTTGGAAAGACAGTTGATGAGTCACTTCGGGCCATCAAGACCGACACGGAGACGGCTCGGGCCTTGGGAGTTTTGCAGCAACGACGGCCGCCCTTTCGGAACTCCGGAGGCAGACAGGGTGCACTCCATAGGTCACTCCACATCAACATCCTGGAGCTCCGAGCCGTGTTCTGGGCCCTCAGGTCGTTCCTTCCGTCCCTAAAGGGCAAGGTGAGGACGGTGAGGGTCTTCACCGACAACAGCACCACGATGTTCTATATCCGGAAGCAGGGGGAGGCACCAGATCCCCAGCCCTATCCAAGGAGTCCCAGGATCTGTGGCACTGGGCCATCGCCCAGGGGATGTTTCTGGTGCCCTTCCATCTGGCAGGAATAAAGAACACCATCGCCGACTCACTCAGCAGGGGGCTGCGCTCGTGCCACGAGTGGGAGCTGCGGCAGGATCAAGTGGATCGACTCTTCCAACGATGGGGCAGACCCCAGATCAACCTGTTCGCGATGGCGACGAACTCCAAGTGCCAGAGGTTCGACAGCAGGTTTCCCCAGCTGAGGAGCATAGGCGATGCTTTCTCATTCCCCTGGGACGGCCTGTTCCTGTATGCGTTCCCCCCCTTTTCCCGTTGCGACTCATCAACCAAGTCAAGAGGTCCCTGTGCAGAATGATCCTCATCGCACCGGCGTGGCCGAGGCAGATCGGTTTCCCAGACCTTCTGGATTTGTCAGTGTCCCCCACCCAGTCAAACTGTCGACGGACGCAGATCTTTCCAGGGAAGGAGGTGCCATCCTCCATCACGACCCGGGGTCCCTGAACTTGCAGGCCTGGCTCCTGCAGCACTAGAGTTTGGAGAGTACGATATCCCGCTGGACTGCAAGGAGGTGCTTGCTAAGGCGAGGGCGTCCTCAACTCTCAAGTGCTATGGACACAAATGGAAGAGGTTCTCTTTCTGGTGCCGCATACAGAAGATTGATCCCCTACGGATTACGGCCCCGAGAGTGCTGCCATACCTGCTGTCGCTGGCCAAGGCGGGGCTAGCTCATGCCTCCATCAAGATGCATCTAGCAGCGATTTCCCGTTACACCAGAACTCCTGGGAGATCATCTCTCTGTTCCCATCGCCTGGTGAAGGAGTTTATGAAATGACTGCTTTGTTCATTCCCGCCGGTGAAGGCTCCGGCCCCGACGTGGGAGCTCAACGTGGTGCTGAGCAGGCTCATGGGGCCGCCATTCGAGCCTCTGCATTCAACCCAGTTGAAGTACTTATCTTGGAAGACAGCGTTTCTTGTGGCCATCACCTCCGCACGACGAGTGGGAGAGATCCAGGCCCTCTCCTGTAAACCCCCATACCTGACTATCCACGAGGCGAGGATGGTGCTGAGGACGCACCCCTCCTTCATGGCCAAGGTGCCGTCGGACTTCCACCTCAACGAGCTCTTGGTGTTACCAGTTTTCTTCCCGTCGCCTTCGTCGCCGGCCGAGAGGACTTTGCACTCGCTGGATGTAGCTAGAGCGCTGAAGTTCTATGTGGACCGCACAAAGAGTTTTCGAAAGACATCACAGTTGTTTGTGAACTTTGGACCTGTGAACCAAGGGAATGCCCTCTCGAAGGCTTCCATTTCCAGATAGCTCTCCGGCTGCATCATGCACTGTCACTGGTTGGCAAACCGACCGTTGCCCGGCTGTCCGTGAGCCCATTCGACAAGAGCGATCGCTGGTACCACGGCGTTCCTATCTGGTGTGCCCCTGCTGGACATCTGCAGGGCTGCTACGTGGAGGTCGACCCACACCTTCACGAAATTCTACTGCGTCGACTGGGATTCCGGGGAGGAGTCCAGGGTCAGCCAAGGAGTGCTGCGCAACCTGTTCGCCTGAAGGTGGGCCTGGTGAGGAGGGTAAGAGATGCTTAATGTTGAGTTGTTGTAATGCTTAATGTTGAGCCTTGCCACCTCCCGTGGTTGTGCATATGTGTACTGCTGTGTCTTCTTATATTCAAGAGCATGTGAATCCATGCCAGACCCCCATGCTGGAGAAGGAACAAGTTGCTTACCTGTAACTGTTGTTCTCCAGCATGAGTCTGGCATGGATTCACATGCGAACCTTCCCTCCTTCCCCTCTGCGGCTCTTCACTTGGTCCTACTGCCCCTTTTACGTGCTACCTAATCTGAGGATGGCTGCCAGGGGAAGGGCTTAGGGAGAGGGCAGTCATTGGCTGGGGGCAGTATGACCCAGAGACCAGTGATTGCTTACTACTAAGAAAGACAGATCAGAAACGAAACTGATACTGATTTTTTCTTTACCGAGGATTCCCAGCCTGACAGGGAATATTCATGAGCATGTGAATCCATGCCAGACCCATGCTGGAGAACAACAGTTACAGGTAAGTAACTTGTTCGCTGCACGCCCCCTGTTGCAGATCTATGACCACATTGACATCACTGGTGACATCACTAACAATATCTCTATAATACACAAAAGTCAATGGGCCTCATTACGTGTTTGGAGGCAGCCATGCCCTTAATGAGGGCATGGCTGCCTCCAAACTCGGGTCTGGGTCCGTGGTCCCTGAATGGGGAAATACTGGGCCATTCCGACTTTGGAGGGCCTGGTATTTCCCCATTCAGGGAACCCGGACCCAGACCATCCCCATTCCCATTGAGCCCCCATAGGGCTCAATGGGAATGGGGAGCATGTTAACAACTGGCCTGTTAATGACGGGCCCGTTAACATGCTAGTCCCCTCCCGGGGTTCTTTGTACAGTAGGTTTTATTTCAATTTTAACATGTTAATCACAAAAGACACTCAAAGAAATATACATTGATGTACATGTTGTCACGCAAATATTGAATATTAAAACTTACTTTCTTTTCTATACATATTTAAGGGAGTATTAATCACTTTTTCCAATAGCCACATATGGAAATCTTAAAATATATCCCAATATATAGTTCTTTGTGTTAAAGCACTTCACATAAATGGAACGTGTACACCCTTTTCTTACACTAAAACAATTGAGTATTTACATATGTTTATTTTAAAACGTAGTAAAGAATTAGGGTTCAGCATGTGTCTGTGTACTATTTTTTTTTTGTGTAAATGTATATACAGATTATATTATGATGAACATGTTTTATATATATATTTTGCACAAACGGGAGCATTCTAAGCAGTGTACCATTTTATAGTTCAGGTACCTTTTTTACCAAGGTACTACAAAGAAAAGCTTCACAAGTAGTGATGTGATGTGTAGGTGTTTGTTTTAAACAATGTACTCCTGTAATATTAGCATTTTAGAATAGTTCATAACTATATGTAGAAACGTAAGGGTGGTCTAAATATGGGCAAATACTGTGAAAAACCTGAAGGCATCTTGACACCTACTCCCCTTGGATCCTTTTCTCAGGTGTCCAGGGAATGCCATCGCTTTTGGATCCTGACACTGTGGGGGTGGGGATGCGAAGGAGGATAATCTGGGTGGAGGGTCTGTGGGGAGAGGTCTTTTCACGAGGCACAGTATCCCCCACTCGTGGTAACAAACCCTACCCTTTACCTCCATAAGTTGTTGCCAGTCCTTTCCTCTTAGTTCCCCTCAGTCACACCACTCTGGTGCTGAGACGAGGAAGAGGCCAATAAACTATTGCGAGGGTCAGGCATGTCCCAAGAACGCAAGTAATTGGAGTCAGGCAATTGTCACTGGGCCTAGTAAAATCGCTTTTTTTTTTTCCTCCCTTGTTCCCCTCCTTTTTTTCTGGTTGCGCTTTAAAACACTTGTGTAGGAGCGTGATATAAATAAAATATCATTTAATTTCACCCAGACCACAACTAGGATGGCTGCAAGATATGCCTGGGCTTCTTGAAGACAAAGACCGGTATAGCAGGCTGACTGCATGGCTCAAGTCGAGCAAGTCCTCTGACCCGTGCTCTGAGCAGCATCATGCCTTACCCAGGACCTGCCTTAACCTAGTTACGTACCTGTAACTATTGTTCTCCAGCATGGTTCTGGCATGGATTCACATGCAAACCCTCCCTCTGGCCCCTCTGCAGCTCTTGGCTTTTTGGTCATACTGCCACTTTACGTGCTTACCAAATCTGAAGATGGCTGCCAGAGGCAGGGCATAGGGAGAGGAGTGTCATTGGATTGGGGGCAGTATGACCAAGAGGACAGTGATTGGTTTAAAGGAGATACAGAGTGAAAATGACTTTTTTTTTTTTTTTTTTACCAAGGATTCCCAGCCTGACTGGGAATAATCATGAGTATGTGAATCCATCCATGCCAGACCCATGCTGGAGAACAATAGTTGCAGGTAGGTAACTTAAACATTGTGGTCATAGGCTGCGCAGCACGGGGCGAAAAGTTAAGGTAGCTTTAGCTAAATTTCATAGGGTTTGTTGCGTTAAGTTCACCTTAACATCCCTGCAACTGTTTTTTCCTTGGCTTTTAAGGGTTTTGTTATTCCTTAAGTTACTCCTACGTCCCGTCCTCTTTCCTCCATACTGTATGGGCGTCCCTCGCAAGGGACGGGAGATGGAACCTTTTTCACCAGAACAATCATCTTCCCCTTTAAATTTAGATGAATGTGGGGGCGCAGCCCTGGGAGTATTCGCTCCCCTGACTCTGCCCACCGGTGTCACTCCTCAGTCCTCTTTTCCGCGTCGACAGACACAGGCCACTTTAGACAGCTCTCCTGGGTTAGGCCTTCGGCCTAGTAATTCCACGTGCTCTTCCCCAGAGAAGTACCTTTTGTCTTCTTTTTTAAATCGGGTACCACTCTGTCCTCTGGTGCCGTGCTCCTCCCCGGCTCATGTCGACTTAGTCGGGCTTCAGCAGGTGTCCAGCCTGCCAGCCTGCGAGGGTCTCTTCGTGACATCCGACCGACATGCCCTCTGCCTCCAGTGCCTTGGCCCGGACCATGGCTGGCAAGGTTGTACCGCGTGCAGTGCACTCAAGAAGAGGCTAGCCAGGTGGAGAGAGCTCTTCGGTAGGTCACCTCCAGAGGACCTAAAGAATTTAGTCAAGAAGACCAGGCGCAAGGTAGGTGCACTGTTCACCTACGTACCCCGCAAAGGCGACTCCTTCCCCAGGAAGCGCTCAAGCGGGCGGGATCTAGCAGGTCCTAGTACCAGCATGAGTACCGAGGCTGCTTCACCTCCAGGCCGAGGGGTTGCGAGATCCTACCGGTGACCCTGCTGAGGGACCACAAGGTTCTGTTACCGGGCCTCGACCCGAGGGCCTATGCCCTAACACCGGACTGATGTCTGAGGGAGCGCCGTATACACAACACTACCGGCGCTATAACCGAGGGCACTCCGCCTACCAGGCCACGTCCTGAGGTGCAGGGTAGGCCTCAACCTCCACCGCTATGCGTAATGGAGGGAACCGGGCCTGTTGCGAGTACCACAACTCAGGCACGTGGCATGCATCAAGACAAGATGTCAGTCGGGCCAGGCAAAATGCCGGCTCACCCGACACCAGCCCAATTTGAGGAACAGGTAGGTGATAGAGTCTCCAGGTGGGATTGCTCAACGCCTGTCACTTGGCCCACGGTGTACCCCTCTACTTCATAGGACAGGTACACCTCTGCCCATACAGTGAGACAGGGCATGCCCCAGCCTCAGCAGCCCATGGGCCTCACACCTACGCCGGTTCCGTCAGTCACCCACCCCATGACCCCCAGCCTGTGAAGAAGTTTTTTGAGAAATTTCTCAAGTTCATGAGGTCTACACAGATGGGCAACATCCTCAGGGACATGCTCCCACTGGTACAGCCGCTTGCCTCCACGGTCATGCAGCCTTGGGGCCAGCTCCTCTGGGCCCAAAGCAGCCTCCGCTGCCTGCGCCGTCCCTAGTGCTGATCATCAGTATGCTACAGCTTCCTAGACACAGATGAGTTGGACCCTGACACCCCTCATCAGCCAAAGCCTTCCACGAACAGTTGGCTGGTCTGGCTGAATATTTGTATATTCAAAAAAAAAAAATCAGGATGGGAGACCCACACTTTTGAGATTCAGAATAATTTTAGTTTAATCTCTGAGTTTTGGTGATGATACATATAATATATCAATTGTTAGCATAATAACAGACGGACAGTTGTACATTTGATATGTAGGTGTACCACTAGGTACCACCCTCAAGAGTGTGGAGGGTGCAAACCTTCTGATGGTGCAAGATCTCTTGGATACACAGTTAACAAGGGTTTACAACACAAGAGTGAATGCAGCCCAGGACCTCAGTTGGTCCATGGGTATTGTCCTAGGGAAAAAGAAACGGAACAGGTGTGTACAAGTATGCAAGGGGGTCTTACCTCACTTCAGGTGCCCACACATCAGGGAGAGGAGGAAGGGTTGCCCTGGGGTAAAGGGCCCACAAAGCCAACGGCCCCCAAATGTACAGAGCAGCGGCAGCCAACACCTGCACAAGATTGCCTCAGAGGCCATTGCAAGGATCCATGTCGTTATGCAGCACTAACTGGCACGTACTACACCAGGCTCCCGAACTGCAAAATGGGGGCTGCCCACCAGAGTGTGGTGCCTGAACAGAGACACATTTTTTTATTTATTTATATATCGCACAAGCAGCCCAGGGGCATTGAGGCGCTGTTACTTGCAATAACTTAGTTGCATGGTACAGGCATGATAGCGATTGTTAACACATTATGAATACTACAAGATATCATACTGTTACAGATATTGCATTGGGACGTATATTACAACATATATGATAAGTATTCGTGCTGGTGTGTCGGGCCTTATGTGAAGAGGGTAGTTTTCAGAGTTTTGCCGAAGGTGGTGAGGGAAGCCTCACCTCGGAGTTGCTCCAACAGCATTGGCAGCAGATCAGGCACTCCAACAGCAGGATTGCCTGTTCATCAGAATTATACCTCAATGGGTGGGGGGGGAGGGGCAGCGCGGTGGGGAGGGGAAATGGATATGGTTGTCAATCTGATGGCAGGTCACAGGAGCTCACTCAAATTGTGGACATCTAGATGTATGGCCTTCTCACCCCTTCTCCCCCTGAATCTCATAATGCATTTCCTTCCGGAAGTACATTTTCTTATTGCAGAAGGTCATTAGATTGTTAATCAAGATTGTGTTCGTAAGGACATGCTGTATTTGGGCTAGCATTTAGCATTCCTTTAGTTAGTGTAATCCTCCAATCTGTGATGAGGGTTTGACGGTGCAACTTTGCCTATACCTCATGTAGCCTTCGAACTCCAAGAGTGAAACAAACACATCTAGTCTCTTGACTATGACATAATTATTACTATTCATTTGGTCAATTGGCTGAAAAACAGCTTTGCGTTTGATGGTGGAGAGTGTATTAAGTTTGTTCGAAATCTCAAGTTATACAGGGTAGGGTTTGAGCTCACCCAGTCTTGGAATTTTCTTTGTCTACTGGTACTTGTAGTTTCGATTTTTCCATTCTAAATCTATATCTGAAACTCTGTGAATGTTACGAAAACCAGACTAGAGGAGCAACTTAGACCTGACCTCGCACACATTGAGTTCTCGAGTAAATTGTTGTGGAATCAGTCGCCAGAGATTGATGCATTTTCTTAATCTTTTTTTTTTTTTTTATATGTTGGCTAATGGTTGACATTTCTAAATGTGCATCAGAACTGTGAAATTCGTTTTTTTTGCAGTACTTCCTATAGTAAAAATGCCTTTGTGTGTTAACAGCTGAAGAAGATTCGATCTTTAGTCCTGGGTGGAGCGGCAGAGAATGAAAACTTTTTTCAACTTTTACGCCTGCTGGACGGAGCGTTTAAACTCTCTGCAAAAGACCTTCGTTCTCAGGTGGTCCGAGAGGCTTGTCTCACTTTTGGGTAAGAAATATCTACATTGCATTATTTAATCCTTTGAAAGTGGATAATCTAGCTGGTCAACATGTGCCCATCATGTTTGCTCCTAAATTTAAAAGGGTAATCTATGTGATTAATGTGAAAATGAAGTCCATAAGTCCAGGACTAAGTCCATAAATCCAGGATTCTTGACTAGACATCTAATAGCTTGATGCTTTATGAAAATATATTCATTATTGTATTATTTTGGAAATGCATTTGGCCTATGGGAGTGTATAACATTCTGTGTGATCTCAGGAACTATTGAGCAAAAATTGGCAATGTTAGTTTGTCAAAACATTTTAAATGTGTGGATTACTGGAGACCTCTTTGAGGTCTTTCGCAAGGGGTACACATTAGAAGTTTTAAAGGAATGGTTCGGTCAAAATTAGTTGTTGTCCCTACGGGTCGGCCATGTGTTTTTAAGCCTGAGCCGCACGATTTTAGAAATTTTTCCTATGGACCTTACCCGAGTTTTCGTCCATTAAACGCACGCGAAAACAGGCACCAGTGCGCTGTCATTTTGTGATAATCTTATCACTTGCTGCCTCGCCCTGGCTGACCTGCTTTTGCGGCACTAAATCATATCCCCCGCCCCTGAGCCTGTCATCAGCAGACGCGTACCGCCCATTTCACAACGCCAAAGCACGTCTCGTGTCAACAATCGCTGCGCTTGAGCTAATGACGTGTCGCCATGAAACGGCAGGAAGCCTATTTACTCAATAAGTATAAACAGACCGTTTCACAACACACAGCAGCAGATTTTCGATTCCATTCCTCTCTGTGTTACTTTGAGTATTCTGTGACTCGTTTCTGTGATCTGGTCAGCTACCTTTGCCGCTTGTAACCCGTGTGAACACCTGTACCATCGCTATAAATTATTTTAGTTTGTTTACCACACAATGGCTACAATAATGCCCTACATGCACGAGCCCGAGTATACCGAGGAGGAACTACTGGAAAGGGAAACGCGCGAAAACGATGGGGCTTCGGACAGCAGTTGGCAGGACGAATCAACGGATGAAGACACTGGACCTAGTCGCATGGACGGTGTTTCCACCTGGTGCACATGCAATCGGTGCGAGCTAATGCCAACCGAGGAGAACTGCTGCTGCTGTGAAAACTCGGGATGCGTGGCCTACATCTCGGAAGGCGAGCCACGACCGCAATGCATCACTGAGCTACCAGACTTCAGGGCAGCCTGCCTCACACGCTCCGTGTTGAGGATAATGATGGTGCTTATGCACGAACTTCGCGCCACTGTTCGTCCTTGTAATCCGAGTAACGAGTAAGTATACTCTGCTTGTGATGCCACTCCTATTTCATGGTCTTCTACTATATCCAAAATTACATATACATATCATGTTAACGCATGAGTCGTTCAATGGTGCGCAGTCTCTAGTTAGCATTTGTCCAAGCAGAATGCCATTGGTTACAAGAATTGTCATTGACAACAAACGTTTAATAAACTTATCTTGTTCATTTAAAAACAGTTTGTATCATTCTTTTTCACAGGTAGTACCGGCTGGTGGCCTATCGTTCCTTTACCTGGTGGCTTCACGGGAGGCTTGGACACCGCGTTCGAAGAGTAATACCCGCCTGTGCCGTTCGTGCCATAAGAAAAACTTTCCCGCGTGACAGCGGTCAGTACAGGGGATTTTCCCTTGCTGTGCTGCAACCTGACCTGTACAATGTGTAAAGTCTTGTATTTTTGTGCCATCAAAATAAGATACAAAATAAAACACCACATATATTTCAACAACGGTTGTTTCGATTTTTTAAATGAATGAAGTGTGTCTCCATTCAAGGATGGACGTCAGACATCTATGCTCCGAATGGGTGAAGGTCAGGTCGCTGTGAAGCGGGGTGGTCACCATCCAAGCTAACATAATATATTCTCAATAATGCATGAGATTCTAAATAACACTCGTTCAAAGTCTTTCAGTAGGTTATGTCTCTATAAAAGTCACATATATCTATACTATCAATTAACACACTGGTTGAAGTGTGGGTCTGTGCTCACAAGAATCTCTGGTATGTGTCGTTTGTTATTGATAGGCAACGATATTCTGTGGTAGGGGTCTAATGTTAGTTGGGGGTCTGCTAGATGGGCATCATGGCGTGGTCAGTGGTCTGGCACATGAAGAGAATACTTTGCATGGACACAGGGTCAGAATGGCAGTAGGTTTCCACTGGCGAGGGTGCGTGGGCAAGGACACGTTTGTGGAGATGAACGAGCTATGTGCTTAGTTCAGGCTGGTTCACATGCAGGACAGTGATCTCAGAGGAAGATTGATGTGTTACATTTATTAGCTGTTGTAAATACCTCTGGAGTTTTCCAGTCAGAGTGGGAACGAGGGTGGGGGCCATGTGCTCTGCGCGCTGTACTATCGCAGTGAGGCCTGGTCATCAAGATGGAGTCGAAAGGGGGTACAAAAATGGATGCCCCATGTCCTGCTCAGTGGTCCCATCTACGCGAATGTCAACCAAAGTTAACATCACATAAGGGCAAGGGGCGAACCCACTACTGGAGGCACTTGGTCCGACTTTCTACTGAGAAGTAAAGGATGAGAGGAGCCTGATGGCTCCTCGCTCCCACACACGTGCCTGCACGCCCACCGGCCCGCCCTATCCATCCACCCCCCCTCCCCTATCAAAGGCATTTCGCACCCGTGGATTAGCGCTGCCATGGTTTGCTGTCAGGGGCGATAACGGCCAAGGTGCCAAACACCATGTACACTTCAAAAGGTATCCCACGCCAAAGGGGCAATCTCTCACATGGCCTCCTCAGACCCCGTGTCTCCAGGCAGGCCTCCCCTGAGGCAGGCCGCCCCCCTGCAATCCACATAAGTGTGTCTCCATTCAGCAGTCTTCCTGTGACTTGTCTGCACAGCCACCGGCCCATCCATCCACCCTCCCTCCCCTATTAAAGGCATTTCACACCCGTGGATGAGCGCTGCCATGGTGTGCTGTCGGGGGCGATAACGGCCAAGGTGCCAAACACCATGTACACTTCAAAAGGTATCCCACGCCAAAGGGGCAATCGCTCACATGGCCTCCTCAGACCCCATGTCTCCAGGTAGGCCTCCCCTGAGGCAGGCCGCCCCCCTGCAATCCACATAATACCACGACATACACACGTCATTCATTCACAAACACACCCCTGTTTCTAATGCTTTATAAACCACTTGATATGTCTCATGAGAACATCTTTGTGCTTTGCAAGTCAACTCCTGAACGTTCTACCTGAGAAGCACTGAGATGTATGCTAATCTGCTCGTCGTCGTGCCATCTGTGACCGCTTCGAGCAAACTTGTCAGTGTGCTACCTGTGGCCATCTACCTGTTCTCCTGCAACATACTGATCGGCCTGCTGAATCCAACTGTTTGCTGGTCAAGGTAAGGCCATGTATCCTAGTCATATTTCGGTCATTTTTAAATTTCTATCTATTTGCCATTAGAGTACCCAATAGTGCTATGTTCATTTGGCTCATTGCGTTTGACTTGAGTTTTAATTGTTATGCTATCGATAGATCTATTTATTTTCATCTGTGTCAATTGTCATCGAATTGCATCCTTCGGGGGTCCAGTCTATAATGTAAGCATGTTTCCTTCTCGTGCAAGACAGAACATCCAAGGGACGAGTCACATGTTCAGAGTTTAGTCACATCATTTACAAATTTCTGCAACTTATGCAAACACTAAGCCGCACATGATGAACTGGTATAGTTCCGGCGAGTAAAACAAACTTTGCTTTGAACATTGTATGGTTCATTTACTTTTGTATCACATTTTTATTCATCAAGATTGTTTAATAATGTTGATATTTACTTTTCAGAATTTTCAACAATGCCTGCCTGTTCGATTAGCGGTAGCCCTTCGAAGACCCAGCTAAATCTGAAGGCACTACAATGCATGTATTCCCGAAAACTGTTGATCGAATAAGAGAATGGGTCAGACATTGCGGATATCCACTGCATGAGCTTGAAAGTAGAGTCCAACAAGTCTTTGAAGACAAGAGGGGTGATCGATACCGCATCTGCAGCCGGCACTTTCCCGCGAACATGTACGCCACATCTTGGGTAACAAAGAAGAATAAACGGCGAACGACACGAAAATTGCTCGCAAACTGTATTCCCACTCTATTCGTCCACATTCCGCTAGTGGTGAGTCAAGTGTCAGTTTTTAGCTTTAGGCCTTGCGGTAGTGTGTAGGTAGCCGAATGGATTCATTGATATTTTAGGTGTTGCTTCCAATTTGTAATACTTTCGACATTGATATGAGTGTATAGCTTTTTGAATAATGACATTTATCAATATATTATTTTTAGATTTCATGACCCACAAACGAAATCTATATATGGGCACAGGGAACTGTGCTATATTGCGCATTTTCAAATGCATTACTCAGGTATTTCATTATCAAACAATAATTTACCTTTACAACTGCTTGACTATCCCTTGAATCTGAAGCAAGAACATTCTAGTTCCTTGACGTGCTCGCAGTTATCAACCACTTCTAGCGCGTATCAGGTAATCTTACTTGGCTATTCCGCTACAGACTGGTTTTATGCATGTCAAGTAATAGTTTTCATGTATCGTGTGATTATTTTACCAATTGTTTGGTTAGTGCTTTCCAATTGATATACACCTTAGTTGTCGTCCCCTGGTGTTTGTTTTCAGTTATAATTAGTGTTAGCCATACTAATGCAAGTACTGTCTTTCAGGGAGATGCTGAAGCATCCGCCACATTGACAACAGCCCTAGATGTTCTTCAGTAGCATGAGGTATGGATACTGACAGCTCCATCGACCGTGATCATCAGGACTGGAACACTTGTCGTTTGTTCTACACCATGTTTCATTCGTGGTTAGCCATTGATATGTACCTGTGCGGTCGACCCCAAGTGTGTTATGTTTTCAATATTGTAATCCTTACTAATGCAAATACTATGTTTCAGGCAGTTGTTGAAGCGTCAACCCCTGCACTTGATGCGGAGCCTGACATTCTAGTAATTCCAGGGGAAGTGGAAGCGAGATCATGCGGATACGAACAGCTTTCGGAAGTGCGCACTACATTTACAACATCCCTAGATATTCTTCAGCAGCACGAGGTATGGATACTGACGGCTCCATCGAGCGTGATCATATAACGTGATTCCAATTGCTATACTTTCTTCCCTATTAATGCAAGTACTGTGTTTCAGGGAGACGATGGAGCTTCCACTACAATCACAACATCCCATTTAGATGATGCAGATGTAAAGAAATCGGAGAAATAAGTTGATTAAATCGGATCATATTTAAATATTCCTTGATTCTTTTAGACAAAGCATCATTTGTGGTTATCTCTTTATATGTACCTGTACCGTTGACCCCAAGTGTGTGTATGTTTACAATATTGAAAACCATACTAACACAAGTACTGTGTTTCACGGAGTTGCTGATGCATCCTCTCCAATACAATCATTCATGGCAGTCCATGCAGAGCCAGAGGTATGGATACTGACAGTTCCATCGAACTAGGTCATCAGAGCTCGAATACTTGTCGTTTGATTGTTCTACACAATGTTTAAATCGTGTTTAGCTATTGAGATGTACCTGTGTGTTCGTCCTCACGTGTTTTATGCTAACAATATTGTGATACATAGTAATGAAAGTACTGTGTTTCAGGGAGTCGATGGAGCCTCAATCCGTGCTGTCTATGCGGATACAGAAAATATAGTCGTTGCAGCGCAACAGAAAGGGAAGAGATGCAGAAACGAATCGGAGCTACAGCGTGCAGATGTTGAAGGTAGAGTCCAAAAAGTTGCAAAGAAAAGAAACAAAAATAAGGTTAGTTACAATCAGTTCATAACTTTAGACATTTTTTTGTGCTGGGGACTATTTTAGGTTTTTTTCCAGTCAATTGTACTATACTTTATTTTGTGTTTAAACTGAACATCCCTTTTCCAATCTGTCCTCTAGTTACCCGTGGGTGTACGAACTATACATACACAGACAGTGAAGCGAATACACAGACAGTGAAGCGAATGAGAGATGTTGCTTGCCAGACCATTTACACTATGGAGGAACTATTAATTCAAACGCCGCGTGTTGAGACTAGAGATGCTCATGTCCAATGGCCAGAACATGAAATTAATGTGTCCGGAGAATTCAGTAAAGTTGTAAAGGACCATTGCTACAGTGCGACTGCAACACCACAAGAAGATGATACTGAATGTATTGAAGATAGCTCTGAAGTAGTCGCAGATCAATTCACACAATCTACACCCGCCAAAAAATTGCCACCAAAAAAGCTGTCGACATTGTTGTGTTCTCCCAACAATGTTAAAGTAACAGATGTTGAAATGACAAAGAATGAACCAGTAGCAGCATTCACCGACGCATCAGAACCTGATATCAGCGATATTTCTTTCTTTCAATGCTGCTGATATGTCCTCAACAATGCAGTCCGAAACAAGTGCGATGCCGGATGACAGTCTAATGAAAGAGGGCAAATACATAGTATTCGACAGTTGTTTGATGGATATTAGAAGTATGCTGAAATGTGGGCATTCCGTCAGAGGGAAAGTATGTCGGAAGCCATTGATTCATGTGACTCGTCAAAAACAAGGCAGTAACGTCAAAATAAATGCCGCCTGTAGATTAAATCATACGTTCTCATGGTCTGCACAACCGATGCTGGGGAAACTGCCAGCAGGCAATCTGTGTGCAGCTGCATCACTTTTTAGTGGCTCCAGTTTTAGAAAGTTAGAGTCTTTGTTTCAGTTTGTGGGACTCCATTTCATTTCTAAAACGCAGTACTACAGATACCAAAAGGATTTTTTTGTCCTGTTTTAACTGATGGATATATTGTCAAAAGGACACCCAATAATGAGGGTGTAATACTTCTGTTGGATCATGTTTTGGGATGCATCAGTGTCTCAAAACATGTTCATGGCATGATGTGAGCACTTAGACATGAAAGTTAATTTTATGGGGTACTGAAACGGTGAATACGTTTGAAGTTCAGTTGGGTATTCAGCTGAACGTTTTCCCTGGTTCATATTCTTCTGCCTTGAATTAAGAGGGTGTGTTACACAGGTACTGTTGCATTAAACCAAATGCTGTAATGCTTTTTTCTCCCTTGAAATTACATTTTCGGTGCAGAAGTGAAAATAAAAGGGCATGCTGTGTGGGATAGCGTTGTTGCAGGGGTGCGGGTGATTACATTTCGGTTACGTTCTTGAATATTTCTAAAGCACATATCTGCTGGGTGGCTCTGTGCTATCATAAGGTTATGTGAGGGGTCAAGAATACGACTTGGCACAATACCAGTATTTAAGTTCAAAGATGGCTTTTATTGTCAATACAGAAGGAGTTGGGACAGTCCTAATGGTGGTCCCTAACTCTGAGGGGTTTCTGTACCTCAACAAAAACGAATAAATGTCCGTTTGGATGTCTAAATCAAATTCTCTGTCCTGTGTCCAAAAATCCTAATCTGACCCTCACACACTAAACTCAATATAAATGTGACAGAGAAAAGTCTTTGAGCTGTACACCAACAACTTAAAGTTCCACACCTAAGTCTTTCACTAGGAAGAAAAGATAAAGGTATAAAGTTCAATTGGAAAAGGGGTTCTTCCCTTCCCCAAGGATTTCGCTTGTTGATTCAAAAAAATAAGTAATCTCTAATTGTCCACATTCCCAAGGTGGGTGGCTTTTCCCCTTGGGTTACCCTCATTCTCCAGCATTGGATCTTTCATGGATTCACATGCTGTGAATATTACCCCTGTCGTCAGGCTGGGAAACCTCAGTAACTTTAATTTAGCGTTTTCCTATGGAAAACTTCGACACTTTTGTGTCCTATCATCGTCCTTTTTTGGGTGCTTTAGGCCCCACCAATAGGACGTCTTGTATAAAAATCCGCCTGTGGCTTCCCTTCAGATTTCAACCGTCTCGAAACTGTTGGGATCACTGTGTTTCGTTGTGTTTTTGCACGTGCGTTTGGTTCGTGGGCGAGGATGTAGTCTGTAGCCCAGAAGAATTCTCTTTTTCGACCTTGTGCTACCTGCGGCTTGAAGGTGTACGAAGGGGATGGTCATATTAACTGTCTTTACTGTCTCTACCCCCATCACTCGGCGCATACTTGCGATATATTTGTCTGGGGTTTTCGCAGAAGACCTTGTAAGACCGTAATCGACGGCTCATATGTTGGCTTAATGAGGGTACGTACCTGGCTTCTGAGGTTGGTAAGGCCTGGGGGAGCCAGTCTTTGGGAAGAGTGGAGAAGTCTGCAGAAAATCGCCAAACTGCGTCGACGGAACCCCATGCAAAGAAGCATCGGGCCGCATTGCCTGCATCTGAGGTGGGGAAAGGCAGCAAGTCTTCGTTGAGGCCGCATCAGTCGAAGGGGTGCGAGTAGCTCTTCGTTGTCAAAGCATGGTGGGTCGGACAAATCCAAGGGGTCTGGTGGTCGGCCCGTGAAGTCTTCGGTGTCGGAGAAAGTCCTTGCGAAGTCGTAGGAGTCTTCGTCGAAGCACTCGTCAAGGGACCATCACAGGTTTTCGTCCAGCCGGGAGTCTTCGGAGCACCGGTCCGGTTCTTCCAAACATTTCAGGTCTCCGGTGAAATCGAAGCCAGGAGAGTGGTTCTGATGACTAGCTTGTCGCTGATGGTTCCGTCGTCGACGGTGTCATCAGCGCCGTCCACAACGCCGACTGATAGTGGTCCACTGCTGCTGTCGCCGTCACAGATGGAATCGGAAGGGATGTTGACGGGTGGGGCGTGGCAGTACTCCGCCTTTGAGTCTTTCCTTCCTAAGAACATTTTGCAGCGAGATCCAGTTATGTTTTCTGTTTCTTCGGAAATGGAGGAGGAACAGGAGCCGGTGTTTGACCCGTCAGCTCTGGGTCTGCAGAGTATGAGGCCTTTCACGTCGAGTCGAATGGGGGCTGGGCTGCCTTTTTATCCATTGGTTAACCCGCAATCTCTGCTGTCGTTGCAAGTGCTGTCTATGCTTCAATCTTTGTTGGGGAACTGGATGCGAGGTTGCCTCCTCCAAAGAGTCCGGCAGTGCTGGTGGTTGAGGTGTTGCCTGGTGAGGCGCCTAGGAAGTCTTCGCTGGCACGGTTGCCGGTGGGGTTGGGCCATTCACGGTCTCATCCTGAAGAAGGCGAGCTACCTGATTCGGACCCTGACTGTTCCGGGGGACACCCTATCTACTGTAGCGTTGTCGCCGATGAGAGATGACGTCTGGGACATGGAGGTGGAGCAGCCCCGTAGTCCGGCTCAACCATAGCCTCCGGATGATATTGGGGGGCGGGGGGTTCCATGCCATGATGTCGAAAGCATGTCTTGAGTTTGGGCTGGCCCCTGAAGAGGAACGTAAGGACTGTTTCCTCTTCAACCATATGGGCAAACCGAGGAAGGCGGTCTTCTCGACCATGTGTGGCAGGAGGGCCTGCGCACGGTGTGCCACTAGTTTTCAGAACCACCTGTGAAGGGTCGCCTTGAAAAGAAATTCAAGGCTCTGGAGTCTCCCTAGATGCCTGGTGTTGCAGCCCACGCCTGAGGCAGTGGTGTCGGCGGCTGTCAGCCGTAAGGCCAGGAGCCAACATAAATGTGTTATGCCTCCAGACAGTGACGACAGGAAGCGGGACACTTTTGGAACGAAGGCCTTAACGGTAGGGGCTACGACTGAGAAGGCTGCAAATTCCCTGGCGATCATGCCCAGATATGATTGTGAAATGTGGCATCGGCTGGCCCCGATTCTTGAACATCTGCCGGAGCAACGCCGAAAGGAAGCAATGCTGTTTGTGCGTGAGGTGGAGGAGGCCTCCAACCACAGCCTAAATATTGCTGTGGACCTGGCGGAGTCAGGTTTTAAACAGATTAACAATGGAGTAGTGCTCCGGCGGCAGGCCTGGTTGAAGTTCACTGACTTTCGCCCGGAGGTCCAATATAAGGTCATCGACATGCCCTGTGAGGGCGAACACTTGTTAATTGAGGTCCTCAAAGGGATGAAAGAGGATATGGAAAACGCTAAATCCTTGGGTTCCTTGCAAGGTGGGTGATCTTTTCGCTCCTTTCGAGCTTTCTGCGGAGCCTCTGGGAATGCCAGGTTTGCTTCCACCAGAGATTGAGATTACGGGTGCTCCAGCTACTCATCCCAAGGGTATCAGTGATCTGTCCAGCCAGCGCAGAAAGGCAGAGACTTCCAGGCTCAGCGAAAGAAGAGTTTGCAGTCCTCGGCGGCTAGTGGGTGGCAAACTAAAACTCAACAATGACTGCCATATGGCCAATCTGCTGGGGGCAGGGTCGCCATCCACGTCGACGAGTGGCGAAAGATAACATCAGATTGCTGGGTGCTAGAAATGTTGCGTTTTGGCCACTCGTTGGAGTTCCGGCATCCTTCGGGCCCTATTCCGCCGGTGCGTGTACTGCAGCCGCATCTTCCAGTCCTGCGGCAGGAGGTGGTTCTCATGCTAGAAAAAGGGGCGATAGAACCAGTTCCGGTTGCGGAACGGGGCCAAGGGGTTTACTCCTGGTACATTGTCGTGAAAAAGCCCAATGGAAAGTGGAGGCCTATTCTAGATCTTCAGGCGTTAAACAAGAATCTGCAACGCCTGAATTTCAAGATGTCATCTGTTCAGTGCAGCCGGGAGAGTTCCTGGCGTCGTTGGATCTGCAGGATGCCTATTTTCAAATCCCTATGCGGCGGAAGCACTGCAAGTTCCTGTATTTTGTGGTTGGAGAGGAGCACTACCAGTTTCGTGTCCTCCCATTTGGCCTGAAGTCGTCCCCCAGGATGTTCACTTAGTGTCTGGCGCCAGACTTCTTCCAGAGGGAAGGTCATCATGTGTACCCCTACCTGGACGATTGAGGGGTTAATCGCAGAGAAGGGCAAGAGAGTCTCTCCTGGCTACCATGTTTCTTTTGCAACGGCTGGGATTCGTCATCAACTTCGACAAATAATATTTGACGCCATCCAGAGTTGTTTCTTGAGGCGCAGTTTCTTACCCGGCAGCAAAATCTGGTGAAGCCTTCTAGCGAGCGTGTGGAAAAGTTGCGGGCCAAGGGGAGCGAGTGGAAAGGAGGCGCAGCAGTCTCGGTCCGAGGTTACATGTCGCTGTTGGGGGCCATGACATTGTGTATCCCTCTTCTGCCCAATTGCCGACTGTTCATGAGGCCGGTGCAAGAGTTCCTCACGGACAGATTGTCACAAAGTAGAGGATTGTGGCCAGACAAGTTGGTGGTTGGCAAAAGCCTGGTAGACTCCCTTCGCTGGTGAATGTGCACGAACAATCTTGTAAGGGGGATGCCCTTACTGGAGCCGGAGTTCCAGTTTACGATTGTGGCTGACGCCTCCCAGGTAGGGCCAGGGTGGGGGGGCGGGGCGGGTACACCTCGACAGCTCACGGGTGCAGGGCATGCGGTCTAGGGTGGAGACTGTTACACATCAATCTGCTTGAGTTGAGGGTGATGCACTGGGCCCTAAAGTAATTTCTTATGCGGATCAGTAGTGAGGGTGTTAAAGGACAATACCACCACAATGTTCTATTTAAGGAAATGGGGGCACACATTCCAGAGTCCTGTCGAAGGAGGCGCAGGACGTTTGGCATTGGGCTCTAGCTCAGGGGTTCAGCATTGTTGCCTTCCATCTGCCCGGAGTTCTGAATGTTCAAGCAGACGTGCTCATCAGGGACGCCAGTCAGTTGCACGAGTGGAGGCTGATGGAGCAGCAGGTATTCAGGATCTTCCGGCGATGGGGGCATCCTCCGTTGGATCTTTTTGCTACGAGGGAAAACGAGCAGTGTTCGGAGGTCGCCAGCAGAGGGGCTCATCCCGAGTCATTGGGGCGGGGGGGCATTTTCGTTCCCGTGGACGGGGCTCTTCGCGTATGCGTTTCCTCCGTTCCTGCTCATTCGGAGGACCATCCAGTGGATTCGGAAGTACCGGTGCCGAGTGATACTGGTGGCCCCGTTCTGGTCCAGGCAGATTGGTTTCTCAGATCTCCTTCATCTGGCGGTGAAAGAGCCGATTCGGTTGGGAGCAGATCCGGATCTTCTGTCTCAGGACGACGGCAGAGTGTGGCATCACGATCCGGCGTCCCTCAGCCTGGCGGCGTGGCTCCTGACCACTCTGAGTTCAGTTATTTAGGAGTATCCAGAGTGTCGACAAATTTTGGAAGCAGCGAGGGCGCCTTCCACGAATGTCACATATGGTCATAAATGGACGAGATTCTGTCAATGGTGTAAGGGTCATCCGGGGGTTGTGTTAGGCAGAAACCTGTGCAGTTCCCTTGGGGAACACTGCAAAAGATTTAAGACTACAGGTAGAGCAGTAAACCCCTTTGGTAGCAGTCTGTACCACCCAGATTTACCTGGTAGCTGTGGCTGAGCAGTCAGACTTCTCTCAAGAAGAGTTAGGCAGTATGCAAAGTATACACAATATGTACCAAAACACAATAGCACAAGCAAACACTGACCAGAGCTTGGTTTCAAAAGTATATAGTTATTTATTTAAAATACACATAAGTTAAAAACACTCTAGCAAAATATAGTAAAAAAAACTTCAACACAGTTATAATGAAAGTAGATCCAATCCTTTCTCCTATCTAGACAACTCTAGGTTAACACCACTTAATTAAAACAGAGGTGAGTGCTTAACGTTAGATGACACTCTAGTAGTTTCCAAGAAAGGGAGAGAAAAAGCAGAAATGGGTTAAACACACCACTCTAAGGTCCAGAACACTTGCAATAGGCTCAAAGAAGCACAAAGTCACAGGTGAGCAAAAGTCACTAGGCAGGGCCCACTCTTAGAGTAGCCGGAGCGAAAATGTGCCCAAGATCACACTGTTAGTTAGAGATTCAAAGTCTTGCAAAGAGTCAAAAAGAGTTTAGAGTGGCTCAGAAAGTTTAGCCAAAGTGTCCCAGGCACTCCCAGGTTCGAAAGCCGGGGACTAAATCTACCCCGTACAGTCGGTAGCAAGGGAAGCCAGGCGGAACACAGTACCTTAAGCGGAAAGGATCCTCCAGCGGGGGCAGTTGTTCCAGGCAGTGGCAGCAGGGCTCGACGTCGGTCAGGGGAGAAGAAGTTCTCGCTGAAGCGCAGAAGAAGAGGGTCGTTGCACTGCCCGGGAAGAAACCAGCCGCGGAGTCCTCCGGTTAAAGGGTTGGTACCGACTTTCGCGGTATGGGGGGTAAAGTGTGGTATTCCGGTTGCCGGGGTGCTTGGCACAGGCAAGGCGGCCACGAGATACCTCAAAGAACGGAAAGAAGGCGAAAACTGGTTGTCCCCACCAGTCAAGGGAAGGAGCCACTCCGTTAAGAGTTCTCCTCGGTCGTCGGGAAAAAGTGGTGAGACGGTTCAGCAGGGCTCCACCGGGTGGTGTCGTCGAAGCAGGTCGGCTCAGCTCTTCCCTCGTCGGATTCTTGGTCCTGTGGCGACTTCTGAAGTCCCAGTCCCCAAAGCCCTGCTTTTATGCAGCAAGCCCCCATTCACCCAGCCTAGCTGTCACTCAAACATGCTAAGTGGTGAGCCGGGCGGCTCACCACTTGGGCCAATCAGGACGGAGTGCGACTTGAGTTACCAAGGTAACTCAGTCCAGGGTGCCTAAATCCCCCTCCACCCCTCCTAAGTACCCCAGACAGAGTGGCACCACTTTGGAGGGCTTCTGTGGAGAAGCCCGCCAAAAGTGGAACAAAGGGCTCCACTTTGGGTCAGAGTTACAGAGGTGAACACCAACGCCATTTTAGAATCAAGTTTTGGCAAAAAGTCCCAACCGGAGTTATAAAAATAAATATATAAACCGGCGGTATGTTTAAGGCTACCGTAAATAAATAATTAAATGTGTTAGCCTAAAACAATGGGAAATCCCATAGGGAAATATTCGCGGTCGAATATAAAAAGTAGTTTCCACTGCCACCAGCCAAAACTCGATCAGGGGGGACGGAGACGTGCCCCCTCGACTAACAGACCCTGGGGCAATCGAATTGCCCCAGCCAGTACGTCCACAATATGATGGTTTGTACTGGTTCTGTTCAGGATTCAAGACTAGCAAAGTCTTTGGTGACTTTACATGCCCTGGGAGACAGTAGTCAGTCCCAGGGTATGGAGTCTATGTTGGGGAGTCCCTAGGACACCCCTGGGTCACGGCACAGAGGGTGCTGTGTGACCCACATCACAAAAATACATGAGGCCCTATGGAGTAAAAGACCCCATAGCCCATTCAACACAAGGTTTAACCAAGATAACACACTTCAACATGTCCAAGAGTGAGGGTAAAAGAGTCTCACTCTTGGCAGGAGAAAAAAAATTAAACCCCAGAAATCCAGCAAAGCTGCTGGGGGACTCACTAGGTAGGGAAATTCAGCCTAAACAGAGAATTCTCCCTAACACTCGCCCCCCCCAGACTAAGGGACAGGAGGATTTAATCCACTCCTGGATGAACCTCATACCTCTAGTCGATGATATACATCCTAGAGAGTCCATCAGCATTTTGATGGTGACACCCTGACCTGTGCTCAATGGTGAAATCAAACCCTTGCAGGCAGATTGACCATCTCAATAGTTTTGGATTTTCCCCTTTCATTTGCATTAACCATCTCAAGGGTTGGTGGTCAGTCTGAATAACAAAAGTAGAACCATACAAGTATGGCCTAAACTTCTTCAGTGCCCACACAATAGCAAAGCATTCTCTTTCGATAGTTGCCCACCTTGTCTCAGGATCCTTCAGTTTCCTACTGATGAAGCAAATGGGGTGCTCCCTACCCTTCTCATCCAGTTGGCTTAGAACTGCACCTATACCTACATTGGAAGCATCAGTTTGTACAATGAAAGGTTGGTGGTAGTCAGGAGCTCTCAATACTGGAGCCTGGCAAAGAGCTCTCTTCAGTTTTTCAAAGGCCTGATTGCACTCCTCATTCCATTTTACCTTTTTAGGGAATTTGGGAGAGGAGATTACATTCAGTGGAGAAGCTATGGTCCCATAGTTCTCAATGAAATTCCTGTAATACCCAGTGAGGCCTAGAAAAGCTCTCACTTGGGTTTGAGTAGTTGGTGTTGTCCAATTTTGCACAGCTTCAATCTTGCTGGGCAAAGGCCTTATTTCTCCACCTCCTACCTCATGTCCAAGGTAGACCACTTTACTTTGACCAATCTGGCACTTACTGGCTTTGATTGTCAAATGGGCCTGTTTCAGAGCCTGCAACACATGTCCTAGGTGGTTCACATGTTCTTCCCAGGAGTGGCTGAAGACTGCAATGTCATCCAAGTATGCCATGCAGAAATCTTCCATCCCAGCCAGAACTTGGTTCACCATCCTTTGGAATGTGGCAGGTGCATTTTTCAGTCCAAAAGGCATGACCTTAAACTGGTACAAGCCAACTGGGGTTGAAAATGCAGTTTTCTCCTTGGCATGGTCTGTCAGGGCTATTTGCCAATAGCCTGACGTCAGGTCAAATGTGCTGAGGTACTTGGCTGCACCAAGTTTATCCACCAACTCATCTGTCCTGGGCAAAGGGTGGGCATCAGTCTTGGTGACTGCATTTAGAGCTCTATAGTCCACACAGAATCTCAAGTCTTTGGATCCTGCCTTTGGTACTAACACAACTGGGCTAGACCATGGACTAGTAGAGGGCTCTATTACCCCGAGATCAAGCATCTTCTTGACCTCTCCTTTGATGTGGGCTCTGATATGTTCTGACATTCTGTATCCTCTGCTTTTGACTGGCAGACAGTCACCAGTGAGTATCTCATGCTGGCCCCAAGGGGTCAAGCCTGGTGACAGTGAGAACAGGGAGGCAAACTGATTTAACATAGATTTGCACTCCTCTTGTTGCTCAGGTGTCAGGTCTGAAGAGAGATTGACTCCTTCAACTTTTTCATCTAAAGGTACACCTCTGAGGAGATCAGGGAGAGATTCACTCTCTTCCTCCTCTGCAGCTGAAGCTAGAAGCAAGGCTCCTACATCAGGTCTGGAGATGTATGCTTTTAGTCGGTTGGTGTGGAAGACTCTAGGAGCTTCCCTGGGTCTGCCCAGATCCACCAGATAGTTGACCTCTCCAAGTTTTCCCACAACCTTGAAGGGTCCCATCCATTTGTCTTGCAAGGCCCTCTGCCTTGTTGGGAGCATAACTAGAACTAGCTGGTCTTGAGTAAACTCAACCATGTTAGCCTTCTGGTCGTGCCAATGTTTGACCAGGGCTTGACCAGCTTTCAAGTTGTCACTTGCTTCTGCCATCATGTGTGACATTCTCCTCCGGAGACCTATCACATAGTCAGTCACTCTGACTGGCTTGAGGGGAGGAGCACCTTCCAACCCCTCCTTAATCAGGGCCAATGGACCTCTGACTGGATGGCCATAGAGAAGCTCAAAGGGAGAATAACCTACTCCCTCCTGAGGGACTTCTCTATAAGCAAAGAGAAGGCATGGCAGTAGAAGGTCCCACTTTTTCTTAAGGGGTTCTTCCAAAGCACCTATCATGCTCTTCATGGTTCTGTTAAACCTTTCAACCAACCCGTTTGTCTGAGGGTGGTAGGCGGTTGAGAACTTGTAGGTAACTCCACAGGTTTTCCACATGGCCTTCATGTAGTGGGACATAAAGTTTGACCCCCTGTCAGAGATTACCTCCTTAGGAAACCCAACCCTGGTAAAAATACCAAGGAGGGCCTTAGCCACAGCCGGAGCTGTAACAGTCCTCATAGGAATGGCCTCAGGGTATCTAGTAGCATGGTCTACTACAACAAGGATAAACCTGTTGCCTGAGGAGGTTGGAGGATCAAGGGGACCAACAATGTCAATCCCTACCCTCTCAAATGGGACTCCCACAACTGGGAGAGGCACTAAAGGTGCCACATTCTTGGAACCAACCTTACCAGAAGTCTGGCAGGTATGGCAGCTCTTACAATATCTATCTACTTCAGCCCCCATCTTTGGCCAATAAAAGTAGAGTGAGAGCCTTTCCTTGGTCTTCTTGAAACTCAAGTGGCCAGCCAAAGGTATCTCATGGGCTAGTTGTAAGAACTGTTGTCTGTTTTCTTGTGGGACTACAAGGCGTTTGTAGTCTCCAGGTTCAGACTCAGTGGGTTCACTGTAGAAGAGGCCATCTTCCCAGTGCAACCTATACTTCCCAGGCTCTTGCCCATCAGCTTGAGAAGCTGCCTGGTGGCGGAGACCCTCCAGAGTTGGACATTCTCTTTGCCCCTTACGAAAAGCTGCCCTGCTAGGCCCACCTTCTGCCAGTAAAGACTGCAGCTCAGGATGGTCCTCAGGGTCCAAATCTCCAATAAGGTTGGGGCCTCCTTCTAGCTCTTCCTCAGAGTCTAGCTCAACCACACAGGGTTGTACCTCTCTCTCAGCCTCAGCTGGAGGGGGAGTTACAGGTGTAACTTTGGACAACCTAGGGGAAGTCCTGGTTGGAAGCACTGGAGTGCTTGCTGCTGGCTTTTTCCTAGGAGTCTTGGGTTGCCCCTTTGCTCCTGATCTGGTAGTTACTGCAGTAAGTTGCTCCAGTGGTAGAGGAGTGATTTCTGTCATCATCTCCTGAGATAACCCTCTCAGGGTTTTCTCCCTTGCAGGTTTTGTGAGTTCCTGAAACCTTTTGCTAGGAGGTCTGGGGGTATGAGATACAACTCCAAGAGCTTTGAGGTCATTACCCAACAGAACCCTACCTGGCACTTCACATTGTACACTGACAGGTATTTTTACAGCCATATCATTACATTGGATGAGAACTGGTAACTGGGGACACATCTGCACAGGCCCACCAGCTAACTTGGTGAGGCATTTGGGTGCCTTAGCAACATCCTCTGCCTTGAAAAATGATTCATCCACCACAGTTATGCTGGCTCCAGTGTCCCTAATGGCAGGAGTCTCCTGACCATTCACCTGGACACTGTCCTTATAATACTCTTTAGTATTATCTGGGATAGAGTTATAGACATCTAAATTCTGTTGCTCCCACAACCCCAGAGAGACTAAAGAAACACTAGCTGAGACTCCAGTGGGTTCATCAGCTAGTAATAGAAAGTTTCCACTTGCCATAGGTACTTCCTCTTCTGGAGCGAAGGCTAAGGAGGCAAGCTGGACCCCTGAAGGTTTACCCTTACATCTGGGATCTCCTTTCACATGGTCAGTAGCCTTACAAACAAAGCATGAGCCAAAGGCTCGCTGGAATGGAGGCTTGTTCTGACCTCCTTCTGGTCTGGGACCAGAAGGTACACTAGCCTGATTTGGTTTCCCTTGTGGCTTACCCTTATAGTTTTGTTTGGGGCCCTCTTTGGAATTTGTAGTATTAGAATTCTCTTTGGAGTCCTTCTTAGACTGTTTTTCCCCATCCTTCTTCTGAGTTACCCCAGAATCCTTGTAAGTGGCCCTGTTGGCAACCCACAAGTCAGCAGCCTTAGCTAGCTTCCGGGAATCTAATTCCCTGGAATCAGCCAAGTGTTGTCTGAGCTCAGGAGAGCAGGCATCATAAATAGTCTCCAACATAAACAAATTCTTCATACCTTCATAAGTGTTCACCTTGTAACCCTTAATCCATCCCTCTAAGTTTTTCAAACATTCATTCACCCAGGTAGCCCAAGGGGTACCATCATGCTTTTTGAGGCTCCTAAACCTCTTAAGATACTGGGAAGGGGTCTTCCCAAACCTAGCTATCAAAGCTAGTTTCACACATTCATAGTCCTTCCTATCCTCCTCCCCCATCTCCATTACCACATCAGTTGCAACAGGGGGAAGCCTAGAGAACAACCAGGTGAGTAAGTCATTTCCTGTGATGTTCTGGAGCCCATGATTATATTCAAACAGAGACAACCAATCCAACACATCCAACTTAGGCTCATACATACCAACCAATTCTTTAGGCATCCGGGGTCTTTTAGGACTGGAACTTCTAGAGGAGCCAGAGAGAGAAACATTCTCCACAGATAATTTCTTCATTTCTAAGTCATACTTGAGCTCCATTTCCCTTAGCCTTAGTTCTTTGTCAGTTTGAGCATTAAGTTTCTTATACTCCAATTCTAGCTTCATTTTCTCCAGTTCAAAGTACTGAGGACTAAATGTGGGACCTGGTAAAGGTCCAGTAGGTACAGCAGGTAGAGCAGGCAGAGGCCTAGGGGGGACAGTTACAACAGCCTCACCCTCCTCTTCTGACTCTTCCTCAGAATCATCAACATTTTGCTCCATGTTAACTTCAATACTGTCACCTACAGTTGCTGGAGTGGTAGGTTCCTCTGAACCATCACCCAGACTTTGGTTAGCTAACAATCTTTCAATCAGCTCCATTTTCTTGCCCTTAGTCAGGAGATCCTTATGTTTACAGAGCACTCTTAAACAATCAGCAGTTTTGGCTGCAAGGGACTCTTGACTATAGCTTTCTATAACTGACATGTTAGAGGTTTTACTTTTTCAGTGCTAAGCTTTGTGGTTAGTTGCACTAAGGTATCTAAAGCACAATAAAATGTATACTCAATACAAATCCCACCGCTGTACACCAGTGTTAGGCAGAAACCTGTGCAGTTCCCTTGGGGAACACTGCAAAAGATTTAAGACTACAGGTAGAGCAGTAAACCCCTTTGGTAGCAGTCTGTACCACCCAGATTTACCTGGTAGCTGTGGCTGAGCAGTCAGACTTCTCTCAAGAAGAGTTAGGCAGTATGCAAAGTATACACAATATGTACCAAAACACAATAGCACAAGCAAACACTGACCAGAGCTTGGTTTCAAAAGTATATAGTTATTTATTTAAAATACACATAAGTTAAAAACACTCTAGCAAAATATAGTAAAAAAAACTTCAACACAGTTATAATGAAAGTAGATCCAATCCTTTCTCCTATCTAGACAACTCTAGGTTAACACCACTTAATTAAAACAGAGGTGAGTGCTTAACGTTAGATGACACTCTAGTAGTTTCCAAGAAAGGGAGAGAAAAAGCAGAAATGGGTTAAACACACCACTCTAAGGTCCAGAACACTTGCAATAGGCTCAAAGAAGCACAAAGTCACAGGTGAGCAAAAGTCACTAGGCAGGGCCCACTCTTAGAGTAGCCGGAGCGAAAATGTGCCCAAGATCACACTGTTAGTTAGAGATTCAAAGTCTTGCAAAGAGTCAAAAAGAGTTTAGAGTGGCTCAGAAAGTTTAGCCAAAGTGTCCCAGGCACTCCCAGGTTCGAAAGCCGGGGACTAAATCTACCCCGTACAGTCGGTAGCAAGGGAAGCCAGGCGGAACACAGTACCTTAAGCGGAAAGGATCCTCCAGCGGGGGCAGTTGTTCCAGGCAGTGGCAGCAGGGCTCGACGTCGGTCAGGGGAGAAGAAGTTCTCGCTGAAGCGCAGAAGAAGAGGGTCGTTGCACTGCCCGGGAAGAAACCAGCCGCGGAGTCCTCCGGTTAAAGGGTTGGTACCGACTTTCGCGGTATGGGGGGTAAAGTGTGGTATTCCGGTTGCCGGGGTGCTTGGCACAGGCAAGGCGGCCACGAGATACCTCAAAGAACGGAAAGAAGGCGAAAACTGGTTGTCCCCACCAGTCAAGGGAAGGAGCCACTCCGTTAAGAGTTCTCCTCGGTCGTCGGGAAAAAGTGGTGAGACGGTTCAGCAGGGCTCCACCGGGTGGTGTCGTCGAAGCAGGTCGGCTCAGCTCTTCCCTCGTCGGATTCTTGGTCCTGTGGCGACTTCTGAAGTCCCAGTCCCCAAAGCCCTGCTTTTATGCAGCAAGCCCCCATTCACCCAGCCTAGCTGTCACTCAAACATGCTAAGTGGTGAGCCGGGCGGCTCACCACTTGGGCCAATCAGGACGGAGTGCGACTTGAGTTACCAAGGTAACTCAGTCCAGGGTGCCTAAATCCCCCTCCACCCCTCCTAAGTACCCCAGACAGAGTGGCACCACTTTGGAGGGCTTCTGTGGAGAAGCCCGCCAAAAGTGGAACAAAGGGCTCCACTTTGGGTCAGAGTTACAGAGGTGAACACCAACGCCATTTTAGAATCAAGTTTTGGCAAAAAGTCCCAACCGGAGTTATAAAAATAAATATATAAACCGGCGGTATGTTTAAGGCTACCGTAAATAAATAATTAAATGTGTTAGCCTAAAACAATGGGAAATCCCATAGGGAAATATTCGCGGTCGAATATAAAAAGTAGTTTCCACTGCCACCAGCCAAAACTCGATCAGGGGGGACGGAGACGTGCCCCCTCGACTAACAGACCCTGGGGCAATCGAATTGCCCCAGCCAGTACGTCCACAATATGATGGTTTGTACTGGTTCTGTTCAGGATTCAAGACTAGCAAAGTCTTTGGTGACTTTACATGCCCTGGGAGACAGTAGTCAGTCCCAGGGTATGGAGTCTATGTTGGGGAGTCCCTAGGACACCCCTGGGTCACGGCACAGAGGGTGCTGTGTGACCCACATCACAAAAATACATGAGGCCCTATGGAGTAAAAGACCCCATAGCCCATTCAACACAAGGTTTAACCAAGATAACACACTTCAACATGTCCAAGAGTGAGGGTAAAAGAGTCTCACTCTTGGCAGGAGAAAAAAAATTAAACCCCAGAAATCCAGCAAAGCTGCTGGGGGACTCACTAGGTAGGGAAATTCAGCCTAAACAGAGAATTCTCCCTAACAGGTTGAACCTTTGAACGTTTCTCCGGCGCAAGTTCTCCCGTACCTGTTACACTTGGCAGAAGGGGGCCTGGCGTTGTCATCCATTAAGGTGCATATGGCGGTGATTTCTAGGTTCACGAGAAAGCCCCATGCGGCTCCTCTTTAGTGATCGTTTGGTGAAACATTTTCTCAAGGGGTTGTTTCGGACATTTCCTCCGGTGAAGAAGTTTGCACCGGTGTGGAATCTTAACTTGGTCCTGTCGGCTTTGATGAAACCTCCTTTTGAACCCATGTTGACGGCTCCCGAAGTTCCTCTCATGGAAGGTGGCTTTTCTAGTGGTGGTTACCTCGGCCAGGTGGGTGTCTGAATTGCAAGCACTGATCATTGACCCGCCTTACCTAAGATTTATGAAGATCAAGGTTCTCCTGGCCCTAACCCGCACTTTATCCCGAAAGTGCCATCAGCATTTCACGAACCTGCCTATATTGCTTTGCCATAATTTTTTGCTAATGCATCCATGCCAGCGGAAAGGGACCTGCATTCTCTGGACGTTAAGAGGGCTCTAAAGTTTTATCTGAATTGCACACAGGACTTCAGGAAGTCACGGCAGCTGTTTGTGGCGTATGGCCGTCCGACAAGGGGCAGGCCAACTCCAAGCAAGGTCTTTCCCGCTGGGTTTCCTCTACAATTTTGTTTTGTCACACAAAAGCTGGCAAGCCTTTGAGGGGTGCTCCGAAAGCAATTCTACGCGGTCCACAGCATCGTTGTGGTCTGGGATACCGCTGGTGGACATTTGCCAGGCAGCCTCCCGGGCGGTGCTGCATACCTTCACCAGGCATTACTGTCTGGGGCAGAAACATGTGGAAGATGTGCAGGTTGGGCGTGCAGTCCTCAACACCTGTTTCAATAGGGTGCAGCTTTGTGGTTTTTTTTTTCTTCCCCCTCTGTGCTTTGTCACTTGATGGGTTTGTTGTCTCATGTATGTGATTAAGTACTGTTTGTTGGTTTGCCTGTGACACGCCGCCACACATTGGTTGTACTGCTATGTAATCTATTCACAGCATGTGAATCCATGAACGATCCAATGCTGAAGAAGGAAGTAGTTTCTTACCTGTAACTCCATTGGTTTCGGGTTCCCTCTACTTTGGAGGTTAAAATCTGAAGGGAAGCCGCGGGGGCGGGGATATTTATACCAGACGTCCTATTGGTGGGGCCTAAAGCACCCAAAAACGTTGATGGGCCACTAAAACACTAAGTTAAAGTTAATGTGGTTTCCAAGCCCGACGATGGGGGGAAATATTCACAGCATGTGAATCCATGGAAGAAATGTTATCCGCTCCCATGGTTTCAGATGTTACTCTTATGCTGATGATACTCAGAATTCGGTTCGGCTGGACCTTCTCATCCTACCTATGCCACTCAGCTGAGAGATTGTCTGTTGGCCGTGGGAAGCTGGGTGAGCGACAATTGGCTTAAATTGAACAGGGATAAATCTGAGGTTATGGTTGTCTGTTCTGGCTCTATCATGTCCCCCTGGACCCTCTCCTTGTGGCCATCTTCTTTTGGTTATTTTCCTGCTGCTGTCTCTGTTAAGAATCTGGGTTTTACTGTCTGCCTCTGTCTGTCTTCCCAGATCAGTTTGGTCTGCCAGTCTGGTCCCTTACAGCTGAAGTTCTTGAGAAAGGTACCTCAGTTTATTCCTCTTCATCTTTGCTCTCCGGTGGTTGCGGCCTTGGCCCTTAGCCGGATTGATTATTCTATTTCCCTGTATCTTGCGCTTGCGTAACCGGACTATCTGGTACACCATCTTCAAATTCCACAGAACGTAGCAGCCCGGCTTGCTACCGGCTCTTCCTTTAGGGATCATGTTTCCACAGTTCCGAGGGCTTTGCATTGGTTTCCAGTGGCCAAACATGGGCAGTTTAAATATGTATCATGTACACAGGGCTTTTCATATGGTCGGACCCGAGTATTTGCAGCTGAAGTTCCGGCCTTATGCCCCTGGCCGTCAGCTGCGCTCGAAGTGCTTGGGTACAAAAATGGATAACATAACTCATCTTCCTCGTCTCAGTATTGTAAAAAAGGGGAGGGGAGTACACATGTCTGTATTTTCTATTCTGGTGTTAAAGGGAGTGGAAGGCTTGTGAGTTTTTGTATATTTTGTCCCAGGGTTAACGATGGGAGGGAAATGTCCATAAGTCCCTATACTTGTTGTTTTAGTATTATACAAGGGGGGCGTGGGCTGGACAAAAGTCCCAAGATTAGTGAACATTCTCCTCTGACGAGAAGGTGGAGTAAGTGTCTTGCTTCCAATGATTTCAACTCTTCTATCACTTTTTCTCATCTTGGGGGCAAAGGGGGAGACATTCACAGAAGGTTGGTGATCAATAAGGAATGGGGATTCCTTACCTACACCACAATATGGCATGCAAGAATGAGAAGACCACAAATAGGTGTCGTCAAGGAATTATTTTGGTCCAGTGTTCTTACTCTGCTTCCCTGGAGTTTGCCCTCTCCCACGTGGTCCTCCTGCAGATAGCCACCCCCCCTCCCCCCCCCAACCCCCCTGGGGTCAGAGTCTGGTAGCTCCTGCCTTTCTCAGGCCACGTAACGGAAGCTTTGCTGCTGTGAAGCAGTGACAACATAGCTATATTTGTCAATAGCCTGACGTTGTCAGGAGGGAATGGTGAAATCTCTCAGCCTGCAGTGGGAGGGCTACAATGGTGGAAACCAGAGCCAGGCCTACCCCATGGGATAGAAGGCCCCAATTAATGTCCCTTCCCCAAGAGTCTTCCTGTACATGGGCAGTACCCATCTGCATCATCCCGTGCTTCTTACTTCAAATGTTAGACAATTTCTCTCCCTGTTTTTAGAACTAAAAGCAACAGTGCAGCCTGAGTGAGAGAACGAGGAAAAGGTACAACCCGCCATTCATATGCCTTCGTGGAGGCGAATTGTAGAGCAGGTGAGGTATTGGTTGGTCAGTGCAAGTGGTACTGTGTTGTGCGTGTGAGACTAGTGAGTGAGATTATTAGGAATGTAGTGAAATGTTTGTGAGCGTGAAAGGCGTGTGACTGGCAGCGAAGGTTGTGAGAAGTGGTAGTAGTTTGGAAGAGGGAGTAGTGTGAAGTGGCGGCAGTAGTAGTGTTTAAAAGGTATTGGCAACAAAGGGTGGAGGCAAGGCATTGAAGGAGTGAGACCTTGCAGTTACATGTAGAAGGATGCAGGGATAAGGAATGAACAGGGGCTGGAGTAGGAGAATAGTCTTTTTTACTGCCCATGAGTATATGCCGAAAATTGTTTGATTTTATAGAGGTCCTTTTCTGCAGGATCGGTATGGACATAGTCTGACCCCTGGTGCCTTTTAAAATAAGGTAATCGATATATATCCTAGCAATCGTTGACTATGCAAACCAATTTCCTGCAGCATTTCCCTTGAGGTGAAACCCCACCACAGCCATTTTTAAATGTCCTCATACCTTCTTTCATTGCAGTGGGTTTTCAGCTGAAATTCTCTCAGACCAGGGAAGTAGTTTCACGTAGAAACTAATGGGTGACATGAAGACACTGAAGGGCCATCCTAAGGAAGTTGCTCACGAAAGGTGGACAGCATTGGGCAGATTGTTCCCATGGGCCACATTGCAAACCCTGAAAACCCTGCAATCATCCATGGGTGTAACACCATTCAAGTTGGTCTGTGGCCAAAATTGCTTTAATGTGCTAAACACGTGCCGAAAATTCAAGATACAAGGTATTAGCCAGCCATAAAGTTGCTTGCCACCTCAATTCTATGCATATACACATAATTCCTTAGAGTCAAATTTCACTTGCGAGTGCATATACTCCTACGTCCCGTCCCCTTTCTTCCATACTGTATGTGCATCTCTCGCTAGGGACGGAAGAAGGAACCTTTTTCACCAGAAAAATCATCTTCCCCTTTAAATTTAGATGCGCGTGACCCTGGGAGCATGCGCTCCCCTGACTCTGCCCACCGGCACCACTCCTCAGTCCTCTTTTCTGCGTCGACTGGAATGGACCGCAAGGGTGACTCCTTCCGCAGGAAGCGCTCAAGCGGGTGGAACCTGACTGGTTTAAAGACCAGCAACAACACAGAGGCTGCTCCTGCTACCAGCCGAGGGGGTCGCAAGATCATACCGGGGCTACTGCTGTGGGGAGGCAAGGCTCTATTACCGGGTCCCAACCAGAGGGGCTTTGCCCTAACATCGGACCCATGTCTGAGGGGGTGCCTGCACGCAGCACTAGAGGCACCACTGCCAAGGGACCTCTGCCTACTAGACCCCGTACTGAGGTGCAGGGTAGGCCTCAACCACCACCGATCAGCGTACTGGTGGAAGCTGGTCCCAGCTCAGCAAGTTCCACGACGCAGGCACGTGGTACGCAGCAAAACAAAATGGCCACCGGGCCAGACAAAATGGCACCCACCCAACGCCTTTCCCTTCGGAGACCAGGCAAGGGAAAGTTTTCAGGTGGGATTGGTCAACTCATTTGGTCCACATCCTATCCATCCATTTCTCAGGGCAGGTATACTTCGCCCTATACAGCGAGGCAGGGCAGGCTCAGGAGACAGCAGCTTTAGGGCTCGGTCCCTATGCCTGTACCATCAGGCACACCTCCAGTCTGTGAAGAAGACAGGTTCTTAGAGAAGTTCCTCGCATGCTGCCTCCCGTACAACTGCCAGCACCCACAGCCACACCGCCCCTGGGTCCAGCGCAGCCCCTGACTCCCATGCTGTTACCAGTCCTGGCAGCTCCAGCTCCCATGACTATCCCAGTCACGGCAGCCCTGGCTCTCCCACCTCAGCAGCCTCTGGTGCCGATACTCGGCATGCAATAGCTGCCTGTGCCCAGCACGCCTCCTGCTCCCCCGGGCCCACAGGACACAGACGAGGAGGCGGATCCTGACACTCCTCAGCCAAGACTTTTCATGAACGAACGGCTTGCGGGCCTGGCTGAGTACCTAAGAATCCCACACCTACAGGTGGAACAACCGGAGGCGGGAGTATTGGCTGAAGTTCTCACCCTACACCCTACCGCTAGAACGGGAATCCCACTTTAGAAGGACGTGGTAGCACTTGCCAAAAAAGTGTGCCTCAAGCCACTCTATTCAGCCTACCAATAGGCGTTTCAATGCTAAATACAGGCAAATGGAAGGGGACCCCCTCTTATTGTCGGCGCACCCCCAACCACATTCCTCCCTGATACCGGCAGCATCACTGTACTCGAAACCACAATCTTCTTCGGCCTCGGCACTCCTGTGCAAAGAGGAAAGGATCTTTGAGGCGTTTGCAAAGAAAATGTATTCCAACGCCACTCTCCACCTGCGCCAGGCCAACGCAGATGCCATGTTGGTGGCTGTCAACCAGAAGCTATGGCGGGAGATGGAAGATTTCCTCCCTGAGCTCCCTACCCAGTCAGGCTCGCTTCAATGCTGGCCTGGCTGAGACCAAAATCGTGGCACAAGACATAATGGAGTCCACGGTGGCCTACATTGACACTTCGGGTTTGCATTGCCACTGATGTGAAAAGGATGGCTTGGCTAAGGGCGACAAAATTCAACCCAGATGTGCAGGAGTGCATACTAGACCTGCGTTTTGAGGGGGTGTGGGGGGGGCACCTGTTCCATTCGACAACAGACGAGGAACTCTATAAGAAAAAGAATAGCTTGCAGACAGTGAAATCTTTATCGATCCTCACCAAGCCCACTCCTAAGACCCACAGCCAAACGCACCAACGCTCGGACAAGGGTTGGTCCTTTGAAGGCTTCTGATGCTTTCAGGAGAGACGGTCCAGGCAACTAGACAGATCTCCTAGCCAGCACAGGCGCAAACGGCACAAGGCAACAAGGGGTTTTTCCAGTCCCCCGCCTCAGCCTCGGAGTGCACATCCGTATCCACAAGTCTCCCGTGGGGGGGGGGGGGGGCTTGCCCTTCACACACACCGCAGGCAGACAAGATTCACCAACCCATGGATTTCCTTAGTAGTATCCATGGGCTTCGGCTCCCCATTCTTCCTTCTACTCAGCTCCTGCAGATTGGTACAAAAATTCTCTTGGCGGAAATGCGCTTGCTGCTAGCGAGCCAGGCCGTGAAGGAAGTCCCAGCCTCACAGCGGGGCATAGACTTCTGTTCATGAATTTTCGCCATAAACAAAGAACCAGGCTGTCCTGAGAGGTGTTAGACCTTTCCACCTTGAATCTTTCCCTGCCCCTCCAACAGTTCAAGATGGTTACCCCAGCCTTCATAGCAGACACTTTGTGGCGGAGACTGGATGTGCTCCCTGGATCTGACGGATGCCTACCTACACGTCCCTATTTGGGAACCCCATTGGTCCTTCCTGAGGTTCGGGTTCATGGGTTTTCACTTTCAATACAGGATTCTACCCTTTGGACTCAATTCAGCCCCTAGAGTCTTTACAAGTCTAATGAACGCAGTGGTAGCCCCACTCGGGGCGCAAGGCCACTATATTTACCAATTTCTAGACGACTGGCTAGTCGGAGCGAGATCTCTGGAGGTGGTCCAACATACGTAGGGTTTCCCGTTTTAGGGGTTTATTTTTTTTTTACTTCAGGGGGTGTTTTTCCAGTGTTTCCCAAAAATTTCAGAATCTGTGTTTATCAGTGTTTTCCCATTTGCCCCTTTCAAAAAATCGCGGACAACTGTTTTTCCAGGTGTAAACAAAGACATGTTATTTTATTGCTTCATTGCATGCAAATGTAGGGTAATCTCTCAATGTGAGATGTTGTAAGGGCTTGCCCCGTTCTGCTCCTCTGCCACGGCCTTGTTTTTTTTATTTATTTGGACAATGTTTTTCGGGTCAGCATTGCAGAAATAAATAATTAATCGGGTCCACTGACCCGTAGAACCTTGTCCAAATAAATACAAAAAACAAGGCCGTGGCTGAGGCCTGTAACTGCCGCTGGGCACCAGTGGCAGTAACCGCCCTCCCCACATCCCGCTCCTCTGCTGGTGGGGGAGCTACTCGGGGGCCAATGGCATGACTTGCCACGGCATGGTTTATTTATTAATTTGGACAATGTTTGTCGGGTCCACAGACCCGACAAACATTGTCCAAATAAATAAATAAACCAGGCCGTGGCGAAGGCCTGTAACTTAGGGTGACCAGATTTCCAAAGTGAAAACCGGGACAACCAACGACATAAAAGAGGGACTACCACATCGCAGCCCACCAATGACCACCCCTTCCCAACACAACCCCACAACCACCACCCAATCATAATTTCCAGCTCTTATCTTTTTTATAAACTGTATATGATCTCATTTGTGCAGTTTTGTCTCTGAATCTTGGCATGTTAATTCAAAACAAGCTTTTGCTAGAACTCATATTACATGGCCTGCTGTACAATTATTTCCAAGCCAGTCTCTGTAGCACAGTTAGTAAGTGTTGTGACTTGCACCTGAAAGGTTGGGGGGTTCGAGCCAATCCTCCAACTCCAACATTGTGAAAAATAATTACAATTTTAATCACCATAGTCACCCAACCATGCAAACCCCAGACGGGGTTTCAAAAATAAAAAAAAAACTCCCGGGTCGCGGGACGGAGGGCGATTTCCCCGGGAAAACCGGACGTCTGGTCAACCTACTGTAACTGCCCTCCCCACATCCCGCTCCTCTGCTGGTGGGGGAGCTACTCGGGGGCCAAGGGCATGACTTGCCTCTGGCCACGGCCGTGTTTATTTATTGTTTATTTATTGGTCCCCACCAACATTGCGGAAATAAATAAATTAATCGGGTCCACGGACCCGAAGAACATTGTCCAAATAAATAAAAAAACGCAGCCGTGGCGAAGGCCTGTAACTGCCTCTGGTGCCCCCTTACAGGGGGCACCAGAGGCAGTAACAGTCCTGCCCCCGTCCTGCTTCTCGGCCACGGCTGTGTTTATTTATTTATTTGGACAACGTTCTTCGGGTACGTGGACCCGATTAATTTATTTATGCAATGTTGGTCCCCACCAACATTGCGGGAATAAATAAATTAATCGGGTCCACGGACCCGAAGAACATTGTCCAAATAAATAAAAAAAACAAGGCCATGGCTGAGGCTGTAGCTGCCTCTGGCAGAGGCAGTAACCGCCGTCCCCACGTCCGGCTCCTCTGCTGGTGGGGGAGCTACTTGGGGGCCAAGGGCATGACTTACCTCAGATACTGAAGGCAGGTCGCAAAATGCATTCAATTCACCATTCAGCCACAAGGTGGCAATGGTGTATAATCATTTAAGGCACTAAATCCAAATCTTTCGTAGAGCTGCCATGATAGCTCACTGGCAACGCTTCTGTCTTGAAAAGAAGACATCACAGCTTCAAATCCCGCTCCCTGAATATGATTTACCGGGGTTTATCGGAGTCCCCCGAGTAATAAATAAATAACGGGGTCTAGACATTGGGGAAAATCGGTAATCACCGAAAACCGGACTCCCTAAACATACGGCATCCGCCCTCATGGGTACACTATACGACCTGGGAATTTCCATCAATCTCAGTCACATTTGGTGCCCATGCAGAGCCTGAACTTTCTGGGACTTATCTGGGACACAAGCTCCGAGAGGATCTTCCCCTTGGAGGACAACATCACGGCCATCAAGAGGGCCACTGGGCGCTTTCTTAGCAGAACAGTGACCTCGGCATCGGGTTACCAACACCTGTTGGGAGTTATGGCCGCATGTCTTCTTGCAGTGCCACATAGGAGGCTCAAAATGAGGTGGCTGCAACTACATTTCTGATGCTTGTTGATCTGCTTAGAATCACATGCTGTGCATATGGTCCAACATCCAGTGGTAACCGCAGAGTATTGCATCTTGTCTTGTGTGGCCCGAAAGAGGACGTTGGCATAAGCTTGTCAGTAACACTATCACTATCGTGATGTGGACCCAAAATCCCTCATGCGCCGAGGTCCCTCAGATTGTTTTTTTCCACCAGATAACTGGTCGCCCCATTGCGCAGCTCTTCATAAGAGACATTGTTTATCCTTGTTTTACAGACTTTGTCAGTTGTTTCCCCTAAGGTCACTTCGACAGTGCTTCAAATACGATGATGAACACTGCGGGAACTTTCGATGGAGGCGGACCTAGACGCCTGAGATCCGGCGGCAGAATCATCCACGTGGCAGGGCCCTCTGGCCGGCCTACACAGTAGGGAGAGTGGGGTCGGGTGGTCAGATCTTAACCTATCGCTCCTCTTCCCCCTCTTTACCCTCTAGGTCTGCTCATCATTTTCATTACTTTTCACTATGGAAAGGACACCATTTAGGTGTTGCCCCTCTTGCAGGGTCAGATACCCGTGGAAGGGCGAGCACGATAAGTGCAATAATTGTCTGCCCCTTGACCACGATGAAGCGCGGTGCGCGGCTTGTAGACTCCTTCGACCTAAAACCCATAAGGAGCGCCGCGCTAAGCGGTGGGCTGTCCACGGCATGTCGCGGGCTGGATCTTCTTCCCGCCCCACAGCCACACCTGCCGAAAGTGACGGGGCACTAGTGATGACCAAGCATCCGTATCTGATGCCATCGACCTTACGCCGGACACTTCTAGCTCCGCCACGCCCATCCCCGACCCCTCCAGGCCTGACGGAAGTCACGCTATGAGGGCGTACAAAAAGGCACACTAAACACACAACCCCTTCCCCGGTTACGACGGTTCCGTCAAAACGGGTGAAAGTGCCAACAGGACCGCCGAAAATCTCGACGGAATCCTCTGATCTTGAAGATCAACAGCCTTCCCCGCATCCGCAGTAGCGGCTTACGACTGGGCCTTCAAAAATTAAAGGCGCTACCTCAAAATCACATGTGGCCGGCGAAGTACCCTCAGCTGATGGTCTGACGCCCTCTAAGGCCCCAGTAGGACAAAAATCTACTGCTAGGCCTCCTAGTCAATCGGTAGGCAAAAAATCTACCACTAGGCCTCCTAGTCAATCGGTAGGCGAAAAATCTACTGCTAGGCCTCCTAGCCGTACGGCACGCCCCGATTCGCCGGATATCGCCAAAAGCATCGCAAAGTTTACTTCGGCAGTGGGGCTGATGCCTAAGCAGTCGACAAAACGCAAGGAGCATGCCGCGGACACGTCTAAAGATGCGCCACAGCACCCCGATGCTCGCGAGACTATGGAGACAGTCAGGAGCATTTGTCTAGCACTATTCGTAATAAATGTCGGCGCCAAAGACAATTAAGACTTTCCACCTTTTGCACCTTCTGGTTCGTCTAAATGGACCAGGGAATAATTTGAAGGGTGCATGTACCGCTTGGAAACGATTGTCGCTTTCAGAGCACCCTACACCCAAGATAACTTGGGAGGATCCTCTTTCTGTGTCAACCTTAAGGTTTCCTATAAATTTAGAATCTTCTTAGGACCATTTCACTTCTATCCACCCTGAAGATGAAATTGAAATGAACACATATCATGACACTTATGACGAGGAAGAAGATACTACCTTCCTACAGGACTACACTGCAGATGACCAGGCGGATGCCACGGACAACTGGGAGGACACTCATCAAGTTGAGATGGACCCATGGGCACTGTACTCGCAATCGGAACACAGATGTCCTATGTTTGGACTGCCCTCTTTCCATCCCAGCCTGCCAGGCTTCACCAGTAGACGATGAGATGGCCTTTAATGCCATCTTAAGGATTACTTTCAGATCGCCACCCAAGAACCCATACCTGAAAAAGATTTTGTGGAGGACATTCTTAAAGAAAAACCCCCCTCCAGTCGAGCCATTCCTCTCCTAAACTCCATTTAAAAGGAGATTGGCTCTTTCACTTTTCACACCAGCCCAGACCAGGGCAGTAAATCCAAGGGTGGAGAAATTATTTTGGCCATCGCCTACTGACCCTCAATATATTAAAAGCCATGCCACCCCCGATTCCCTAGTGGTTACCACCACCCGGAAACGGGTGGGAGTACCCCTTGCTACGGGAGAGGCACCTCCCGATAAGGAGTCAAAAAGATTATATGCCTTGGGTAAATGTATCACCACGGCAGCTGCCTTTACCATGCGCATAGCAAACACCACGTTGCTTGACAGTTATGTGGATGCGCAATGGAACCCTATACAAGGTCTCCAGGAGGTACCTGCATCTGCAAAAAACAAATTACTCACCATTGTGGCCGAGGGCAGGCAAGTCAACCAAAATGTTATTTTTTTTAACTCTGGATACTGCAGAGACGTCTGGAAGATCCCTGGCTCAGGGCACACTGCTTAAACAGCATGCTTGGCTCCGAAACTCGGGCTTCAAGCCGGAGACCCAAGCAGCTCTTATTAACAAATCTACCGAAGAGTCGAATCTGTTTGGTAAAGCAGTCGACGAGGCTCTGGAGACTGCCAAGAGAGCATGAGACTCTTAAGTCCCTGCAACAAATCACACAAAAACCCTCCCCCCAGAGAGGAAACGGTTCCCGCTGGTACTTTCGCAGCCAATCACGTTCCACCCAAAACATGTACAACACGGGGAAACTGGAACTCAAGTCAAGCATCCAGCACCCCGGCCAACTATCCACCTAGGGGTCAGCGACGCGGGAGAGGCAGAGGCCCCTATTCCAGGGGTGCCACAGCCTCTGGTCAGAAATTACCTACGGATCCAGGTCCCCTCCCATGTCAGCCCGGTCAGGGGGCACTTAACATCTTTCCTTTCGGCATGGGAGGGGATTACATTAGACCAGTGGGTTCTAAAAACGGACGTCCATGGGTACTGCGTGGAATTCGCCCTGCCACCACAGTTCAGAACGCCCAAGACAAGACGCCTGACACCAGACCATCTGCGAATCCTGAAACAAGAGGTGGAAGCACTTCTGGAAAAGGACGCCATAGAAGCCTTCCCTATTCTTCAGGTAAACGAGGTGTAACGCTTACCTTTGACTCTGCGGGAACACCACTCCATCTGACCTCTTCTCTTTTCTCAGATTGCGTTGTTACCCTTTCACTCTCTCTATCGGCTGAAACTATCTTCAAGTTCACAAAGGGTCTAAGAAACAACTAGAGAAGATACCTGGAATTATTTAAGGGCTTTCTCTGATAACAGAGAAATAGTGATTCTATCTCAATCTTATTCTGAATCTAAATGACTCCAACCCCTTACCTTGAATTATGGTATGGTGAGCTATCCATCCTGCAATCTATGCAGGGGCGCAGGTTCTGAAGATGGGATATTAGCTCGATGCCTGGGCACAGGTTCTGAAGATGGGATTGATAGAGCACAGAACTGGACAAAATATTTTACTGACAGAGGAACAAAAAGGTTTCTATAAAGTAGAGTTCCGTGACCATAACTCCTATGGCTAATACTAAACTCAAGGCAATGTAAACACCAGAGTGAATTCTAGAGAAAATACGGAGCAACCTAATATGCCTCTTTTAATCCGAAATGGTAAGCAGAAAAAGTTCACATTCATACAACAATTGTCAGAATAAACAATGCGCCTAAAGACACATGGATGCAGGTTTATCGAACGCTAGTTCGTTTTGTGAGGCGGCGCGACTCGTAACTGCGCATGCAGGCCGTGAGGTGAGCACTTCGTAAAAATGTGAAGAATTACTGTAACAACTGAATGCCACCACGAGCGCAAATGACAACCATAAAACTCTTCACAACACCATGGTACTTGCGTTTTCGCTGAGATAGTCGAGAAAACAAATGGAAAGGTTTTCTCTCAGAAACCTCACACACGTCAGGAGCCGGGGAAGGACAGGACAGTGGAGGGACTGGGCACTGTGAAAGGACAGGGAAAATTACTACGACAACAGAGGGCAAAAACTATGACAGAAAACAAATAGGGAATCAGAGAATATCTCTGACAGGAATCCGGACCGCGGTAAACGTCGCTAATAACAGACGCGAAGCGTGGAACGAACAGAGGGAGGGGCTTAAATACTCTAGGAGCGGCAGCAACTAGACTGCTGCCTGAAATTCAAGGTGCATATTCAGATCGCCATGTTGGTAGATGAGGAAGTAGTTTTAGATCCGCTAACCCACTAAGCTCTGCCTACAATTCCTGGTCCAAGAGTAGGCAACCACCCAGGAAACCTTGGAGATCTTTTTAAGAGGGATACCCGTGGTCATGACAATACTCCTCCCCCCCCCCCAAAAACTAGGGCTCCCCTTCCTTGGTTTGCACGGGTGATTACAGTGAAAGGCCTTTAACAATCTAGGGGCATGCAGATTCTCAAGAGGTTCCCAAGTCCTATCCTGAGGACCGTACCCTTTCCAATCCACTAAGTAGAATAGCTTGTTACGGACTATCTTAGAATCCAGGATGGCCTTAACTTCATATTCAAGCTGATCATTCTCCACTTCCACAGGAGCTGGAGCTTCTTGGACTTGTGTATTAGGGTGAACTGGTTTCAAGAGAGACACATGAAATACAGAATGGATTTTCATATTACTTGGAAGGGTCAGCTTCATGGCTACTGGATTGATTATTTTCTCAATGGCAAAGGGCCCTAAAAATCGTGGAAGGCATTTTCGAGATCCTTTCAAGGCTAGGTTCCGAGTGGCTAACCACACCAATTCTCCCACCTTGTATTCAGGAGCACAACTTCTTCGACTGTCAGCAAACTTTTTCTGATATTCTTTCGCCAGAGACAATTGATTTCTGGCTTGAGCTATTGTGGTAGCAATCTTTTCGTGCAGAGACGTTACTGCAGGCATTTCCAGTGGTTCAGGAGGATCGTAACTTGAAGTGCGTGGATGCCGTCCGTGCAGGGTGTAAAAAGGACTTAATCCTGTGGAGGCATGAACGGAATTATTATATGCATATTCTGCTATCCACAAAACCAACCAGGTTTCGTCAAGTTGATGTAGCATACATCTGAGGTACTGCTCCAAAGTTTGATTAGTTCGCTCCGTTTGGCCATCGGTCTGGGGATGGTGACTGGTGGATAATCGTACTTCTATCTTTGCTAGGTCACAACATTTTCTCCAAAATTTGGAAACAAATTGGCTCCCTCGATCTGAAACAACTATGGTAGGGAAGCTGTGCAGTTTCACAACATTTTCCAAAAAAGGTCTTAGCCAAGACTGCAGCGGAAGGTAATCCTTTCAATGCTATAAAATGCACCATTTTAGAGAATAAATCCACTACCACTGAAATGGTATCAAAACCTTCACAATTTGGTAAGTCGGTAATGAAATCCATCGAAATGGTGTGCCAGGGGGCAGGTGGCACTTCCAACGGTTGAAGAAGGCCAGCAGGCCTTTTCTTTTGAGTCTTGTTTTGGGTGCAGTTTCCACAAGTTTTTAAATAATGAATGACGTCCTTTCTCCAAGTTGGCCACCAATACGATCTCTTGACCTTATTCAACGTTTTGGTGATTCCGGGATGACCTTCCAACAGGGCTCCGTGATAGTTAGCAATCACTTGCTCTTGCAGTTTAAGTGAGGGCAAGTACAGACGTTCTTGAAAGAAAAGCAAACCATCCCGAACTGTAAAATGTTCTCCTCTCGACTCCCACCTCATCAACTCATCTTGAGAGATGCTGGCTCTTATTTCTGTTCGTAGATCTTCAAAGGTCGGGTCTGTGGTATCCATGACTCCGAGCACCTTCTCCCCAGAAATTATCTCCACCGGATTCACAGGCACGTATGCTTCTTCTCCTTTTCCAATACGGGACAGGGCATCCGCCTTCCCATTGCGCACTCCTGGTCTGAAGGTAATGATGAAGTCCTATTCGGCAAAAAAGAGGGCCCATCGCAATTGCCTAGCGGAGTGTGCCTTGACAGAATATAGATATTGTAAATTTCGATGGTCCGTGAAAATGGTCAGTGTGTCTTGCGCCGAGCAAATGATGCCTCCATTCCTGCGATGCACATTTTATTGCCAAAAGCTCTTTATCGGTGATTGTATAGTTCAATTCTGCAGCGGAGAACTTCTTGGACTAATAGGCCACTGGATGCAACTCTCGTGTGTCAGGATCGCGCTGAGACAATACTGCTCCCATGGCCACATTTGAAGCGTCAGTCTCCACCACAAATGGAAGGTCTGGTCTCGGATGTTGGAGAACTGGTGCAGCCGTAAACCGCTCCTTAAGTTTCTTGAAAGCCTTATCTGCTTCTTCTGTCCAATCAAATTTCCGATTCTTCCTAAGCAATGCAGTGATGGGATGAACCAAGCGAGAGAAATCTGAAACAAATCGTCTATAAAAGTTTGCGAACCCGAGAAAACTCTGGATTCCTTTTACCGAAGTAGGAGCAGGCCAAGAAAGAATAGCATCGACCTTTCTGTTGTCCATCTTAATTCCACTTGCCGACAGAATGAAACCCAAAAACTCCTCTTCAGGGACATGGAACTGACATTTCTCCAACTTTACATACATAGAATTTTCTTCCAAGGTTTTAAGTACCGATGTCACATGCCTCACATGATCCGAAAGGTTTGCGGAGAAGATTAAAATGTCATCCACATAAACCACCACACAGATATCCAACAATTCTCTAAAGATGTCATTCATAAAAGATTGAAAGGCCACAGGAGCATTGCACAGCCCAAAGGGCATTACTTGGTACTCGAAGAGACCGAACCGCGTTCGAAAGGCGGTTTTCCATTCCTCCCCTTTCTTGATGCGAATGAGGTGATAAGCGCCTCTAAGATCAAGCTTGGTAAATATCCGTGCTTGTTTCACCTAATACAGCAAGGTCGAAATAAGAGGAAGAGGATAACGGTTCTTTGCCGTAACTTGATTCAGTGCTCTGTAGTCAATACAGGTCCTCAAATCGCCCTCCGTTTTAGGCACAAAAAAGAGAGGTGATGCCGCCGGTGACTTTGATGGTCGAATAAAACCATTAGCTAGGTACTTATCCAGATAGGATCGCAGATGAACATTTTCTTTTTTTGTGAGGGCATAATTTCTGCTACACGGAAGCTGGGCTCCAGGAATGAGATCAATTTGGCAGTCATATCGTCTGTGTGGGGGTAAAACTTCTGCTTGCTTTTCTTCTTGGAAAAATACTCTGAAATCTTTGATATTCTCCTGGTAAGGATCCCACAAGACCTAAGGTGGATTTGGAAATTACTTCAGACTGTCTTACGACTTCGGAACCTTCGGCTGAATAACACATCTTTTTACACTTAGAGGAAAAGGTCAGAGTTTGAGCACACCAATCAATTAATGGGTTGTGCCTTTCCAGCCAGGGTATTCCCAAAATGATTTGGAATTGTGGGGCTTGAATTAGGTCAAAAGAGATCCTCTTTGTGTCCTTCCTGGCTAAGCATAACTAGGGGGTTAGTGCATTGAGTAACGGGGCCAAACACCAATGGAGTGCCATCCACCCCAGAAACATTCTCAGCTTCTAACTTATTCCTCAAAGGGATTCCCAATTCGTTAGCTAGCTTCTGATCCATATAATTGCCAATCGCTCCACAGTCAATGTATGCAATTAGTGTATGCCTTACGGTGGGAGTTTCATGACCAAAAAGGACGATAGGGAACACGAAGTGTGAGGTCACTGCAACCTTCTTCATGCTCGACAAGCGGACCTCTAGACTTGTCGGGCACTGCAGTTTTCCGCCATCTGTTCTTTTTTGTCCTGATTAACACCTCCAATAGGTTTCCGAGCAGGCTTCACAGGGCAATTTTTAAAAAAATGTCCAGCCTTGCCACAATATAGACACAACTGTTGCCGTCTCTTTTCTCTCTCGGCTTGGGAGATGGGGCCTCGAATTCCGCCCAACTGCATAGGTTCTGGACAGGCATCAACCCCTGTTTTAACCAATGGTTCTCTGGAACGGACTACAAACGGTTGGTTGACTTGACGGGCTCGATCTGTTCTTCGGTCCTGAAGACGATGATCCAACTGAATAGTTAAATCTATACATTCTGCAATGCCTTCAGGCGGATTCACAACTTGGGCCAAGACATCCTTCAACTCACTGCGTAGCCCACGATAAAACAGGGTAGTTCTCTTTTCTGTCGGCCAATTTGTTTCTGCCACCAACCTGTTGAAAGTAGCTACATATGCAAGTAAATCTTGGTTGCCCTGCTTTAGCGACAGCAGCTCATTGTCTAATGCCTGTCCTTGTGTGTGACGGGCAAACAGCTTCTCTAACTCTCGTTGGAATTCAGCAAAGTTCTGTAACACTGGATCGTCTCTATTGACTAAGGGAATGGACCAATCCACCACATATCCGCCCAGGTAAGACAACACAAATGCGACCTTGGATTGATCATGTGGGAAAGCACCAGGTCTGCACAGAAAATGCAATCTGCACTGATTCAGAAACACTGCAAACCTTTTAGGGTCCCCAGTAAAACGCTCTGGAGGGGCTAACGGAATATTCCCTGGGAGGACTACTTGGACTGCAACTGGTGGTGAAGTAGAGATGGAGGCCTGAGCATTACCTTGGGGTAAGGGTACCTGCCCAGCCCGATTCTGTAATAACTGACGAGCAACCTCTTCAGTCCGTTCTCTGTTAATTCCCAGTTCTCTTCTAAGAGCATTAGTCTCGGACCGGGCTGCATGGACTTCTGCCCTTAGTTCTCCCAAAAGTTGAGTTAGTTGATCTACCTCAGTAGTTCCCATGGTGTTCAGGCAGAGTATTTTTCAGTACGGCTTCGCGTTCTGTAACGCTTACCTTTGACTCTGCGGGAACACCACTCCAACTTACCTCTTCTCTTTTCTCAGATTGCGTTGTTGCCCTTTCACTCTCTATATCGGCTGAAACTATCTTCAAGTTCACAAAGGGTCTAAGAAACAACCAGAGAAGATACCTGGAATTATTTAAGGGCTTTCTCTGATAACTGAGAGAAATAGTGATTCTATCTCAATCTTATTCTGAATCTAAATGACTCCAACCCTTTACCTTGAATTATGGTATGGTGAGCTATCCATCCTGCAATCTATGCAGGGGCGCAGGTTCTGAAGATGGGATATTAGCTCGATGCCTGGGCACAGGTTCTGAAGATGGGATTGATAGAGCGCAGAACTGGACAAAATATTTTACTGACAGAGGAACAAAAAGGTTTCTATAAAGGAGAGTTCCGTGACCATAACTCCTATGGCTAATACTAAACTTAAGGCAATGTAAACACCACAGTGAATTCTAGAGAAAATACGGAGCAACCTAATATGCCTCTTTTAATCCGAAAAGGTAAGCAGAAAATGTTCACATTCATACAACAATAGTCAGAATAAACAATGCGCCTAAAGACACATGGATGCAGGTTTATCGAACGCTAGTTCGTTTTGTGAGGCAGCGCGACTCGTAACTGCTCATGCAGGTCGTGAGGTGAGCACTTCGTAAAAACATGTGAAGAATTACTGTAACAACCGAATGCCACCACGAGAGCAAATGACAACCATAAAACTCCTCACAACATCATGCTACTTGCGTTTTCGCTGAGATAGTCGAGAAAACAAATGGAAAGGTTTTCTCTCAGAAACCTCACACACGTCAGGAGCCGGGGAAGGACAGGACAGTGGAGGGACTGGGCACTGTGAAAGGACAGGGAAAATTACTACGACAACTGAGGGCAAAAACTATGACAGAAAACAAATGGGGAATCAGAGAATATCTCTGACAGGAATCCGGACCGCGGTAAGCGTCGCTAATAACAGACGCGAAGCGAACAGAGGGAGGGGCTTAAATACTCTAGGAGCTGCAGCAACTAGACTGCTGCCTGAAATTCAAGGTGCATATTCAGACCGCCATGTTGGAAGATGAGGAAGTAGTTTTAGATCCGCTAACCCACTAAGCTCTGCCTACTCTTGGACCAGAAATTGTAGGCAACCACCCAGGAAACCTTGGAGATCTTTTTAAGAGGGATACCCGTGGTCATGACACAAGGGTATTTATCAGTGTATTTCCTTGTACCCAAAAAGGACCACACCATGCGCCTTGTACTAGACTTGCGCCCAGCGAACATGTTTGTCAAACCTCAAAAGTTTTGAATGGTAACTCTGCAGGAAGTAATCCCACTGTTGAAACAGGGAGATTACATGGCAAAATTGGACATGAAAGATGCATACTGTCATATTTCAATGTTGCCGGCGCACAGAAAATACCTAAGGTTTATGATAGAGGACAGGCATTACCAATTCAAGTACTCCCCTTTGGCATTGCCTCGCGCCAAGGGTGTTTATGAAGGTCCTGGCAGTTTCAGCAGCACACCTGCGCAGACTTTCCGTCCCCGTCTTCCCTTACCTCGATGACTGGCTCATAACAGGGGACTCTTACGAGACATGCCTAGGAAATACTCAGAAGACAATAGACCTCCTATTCAGTCTGGGATTCTCAATCAGCTAGAAGAAATCCAGCTTAGACCCCAGTCAAGCCAAACAAGTCCTAGGTGCTCTGATTCAGACAAAGGAAGGTCTTGTCTTCCCCTCCGAGAGGCTTCAGAACATGATTTCTCAGATCCCTCAATATGTAGCCAGTCGAAGTGACAGTATGCAAGGCAATGCGCTTGCTAGGTATGATGGCATCATGCATTTATTTAGTTTCCTACACGCGGCTGCGCATGCGTCCCATGCAAGAGTGGCTCAACAGCCAGTGGTGTCAGGCCAGCGGACAATGGGAAGATCTGGTAGTTGTCTCGCCAGCCCTTGTTCTCTCTCTGCAGTGGTGGTTGAGGGAAAACCTCTTGAAGGGGAAGACCTTCACCACCCCCGCAGTGGAAGCCACTCACAAGACTCCTCTCTCACGGGGTGGGGTGGGGGGCTCACCTACTTCAGCAGACAGCGCATGGAGTGTGGTCCCCACAAGTAGCATCCAACCATATAACTGTTAGAGCTATTAGCAGTATTCAAGAAGACAGTTTTGGTCCCGACAGACAGCACCACAACCATGTACTATCTAAACAAACAAAGGGGAGGGCACACACTCTCCAGGGCTATCCAAGCTGTCCCAAAACATTTGGATGTGACCTCTCAAACACAAGATTTTCCTGTTGTCCCAACACGTTCCAGGGGAACTCAATCTTGTGGCGGACGTACTCCGCAGAGATTTCGCACTGCCCTTAGAATACGTATGGTGTCTACATGAAGACATCGTCTTCAACGTCTTGGCAGAATGGGGCTTCCCAGAGATAGACCTGTTTGCTACTCAGAACGCTCAATGCCAAGACTACGCCTCCAGGTGTCCCCAGAATCGCTCCAAGGGTAACAGACTCTGGATAGCATGGTCCCGGACATTTGTCTCTGAGCCCCCCCCCCCAACTCCCTTTCTCAACAGGATAGTGCAGAAGATGCACCAGGAACCAGTTACCATGATACTGGTGGCCCCCATGTGGGCCCGCCAACCCTGGTTCGCTCATCTAAAGGAGATGTCCCTCTCCCCCCACCCCCTGTGAAACTACCCTGCCCGTACAACATGTTGTCTCAGGGCGGGGGGTGGGTGGGGAGACACTACACCCATGCCCGCAAACTCTGAACTTAGCGGCCTGGCTCCTGTGGTCATAGTTTGGACGCCGTCAACTCCCTCAGAGATACATGGACATACTCTGGGAAACTAGGAAACCTAACACACGCTATTGCTATTCGAGTTAATGGAAACACTTTGTCATCTGGTACAATACCAAGGGCGTCAATCCCATCGATTGCTCACCTACACACATTGTACTGTACCTAACCCATTTGTTAGACTCTGGACTGTTTTTCAATTCCCTAAAGGTTCATTTAGCTGCTCTCTTAGCCTACACTACGTCACAGCAAAGTGTCAGTTATTAAGGCTTTTATGTAAGGGGTTAAGAGAATCCACCCCCCCATTTCCCACCCAGCTCCTGGATGGGATCTAAATGTGGTTTTAACCAGACTCATGGGATCTCCCTTTGAGCCAATGCATAAAGCAAGTCTAAAAGACTTTACTTACAAGACAGCCTTCCTAGTGGCTATCACTTCTATTAGAAGGGTTAGCGAACTACAGGCCCTTTCAGTTCTAGACCCTTTTGTTACAATACACAGGGATAAAGTGGTTCTGCGCACTCATCCTAGATTTGCGCCTAAATTCATTTACAAGTTCCATGTGAACCAATCAATTGAGCTACCCACTTTCTTCCAGAATCCCACTAGCATGGACGAAAGAAGCCTACACACACTAAATGTGCGTAGGGCAGTCATGTTTTACCTGGAGAGAACAAAACCACTGAGGTAAACAAACCAGTTTTTCGTTTCAGTGGCAGCTGGTAGAGAAGGGAATCCCGTCTCTAAATCAACTCTCAAGGTGGATTGTAAAATGCATCACACAGTTTCTCTCTTACTAAGAGAGAACTGCCCTTCAGGCCTAGAGCACACTCTACTCGAGGTATTGGGGCTTCCATAGCATTCATTGTAAAAGTTCCCCTGGAGTCCATTTGCAAAGCGGCAACCTGGAGCTCTGTACACACCTTTACAAAACACTATTGCCTAGACACTCATTCTAGAGTTGATTTTCAGGTGGGACAAGCAGTATTAAGACATCTTTTCACTACTGTTCCTTCTCACAACCCACCTCCAACCCGGGTACTGCTCGCTAGTCTATGCACAGAATGTGATTCTAAGCATGTTAGGCAGAATCCTGTGCAGTGCCCTTAAGGGCCACTACACACAATTAAGACTACAAGTGGTAATACAAGTTCACCTTTGGTACAAGCCTGTACTACACTGTTAAAGTGGTAGCAGTAGTGGAGCAGCCAGACTTATCTCAAGAGCAAATGAGCAGTAGTAGAGATTACACAAAGGACCACAATTACTGTGACTCAAGCAAACAGTGACTCAAGGTTTTTGGTTAAAAAGTAAAAGTACATTTATTTCTAAACCATCTGTTGGTAAAACACTTCACTTCTATTAAATTAAAACCACACGAAAAATACACTACACACAACCAATTCTCTTGGCACTGAACAACTCAAGGTTAAGTACCCTATGTTTTAACGGACCGGTGTTGTGAAACAAAAGACGTTACCGGGAATACATATGCGATCACTTTTTGACAGTAATGACAGTTCGGTCTTACGAAAGATGCACGTATCCGCGGAAAGAAATGCTACCAGGGCAAAAACACACTTAGCACCTGAGTTAACCAAAGAGAGTTGGGGGCAAAAATCATAGGCAATACTTTTGTCAAGGCAAACGGAATCAGAGCACTTGCTGACAGGAGAACAAAAGTCAGTAGGCCTGTGCCAGTGTCAAGTGGAACCGGGTTCCTGTTGTCGTGGATCACACAGTCAGATAGTTCAAGATTCAACGTTGCCAGGCGTACTTGGATATTGTCAACAGAGGGAGCAAAAGTTATAAGGAGGGAAGACGAGGGCAAGCCTTGGAGGAGGAGAAAAGGGATTCACCCTAGTTCCTCGAAACTGGACACAGTACCTTATTCAATGAAGAAGCTGGTGCCACGGCAGTTGTTCCTGGTAGTTTCCTGCAGACCCACGGTTCCTGGAGCTTCGGTTGGGGAGACAAGGAGGACGACGTCTGGAGGGGTCTACACTACTCGGGGATGAGGCCAGGTGCAGCGACGGTGAATAAAAGGTGCACTCTTTTAAAACAGGAGAGGCTCTTCAGATGGCTATCCGGACCACCACAGCAGTGTGCAGCGATTTCGACCACGAAGAGGATCCTCTGGCTGTAGAAGATGAGCTGGTTGACCCCACCAAGCTCAAGGGAAGAAGACTGCGGACTGGATTTTCTCTGGTCGTTGAAGGATAGATGGCTCAGGACTGCAGCAGGGCTTCACCGGGACGGGATAGTTGCAGCAGCCGTATTCTTCTGCTTCTCTTCGGTTCCTTGTAGTTCCAGTGGCGACTCTCTGACTTCCAGCCCAAGAGTCCTGCCTTTTATGCGAAAATCCCCCATTCACACAGCTTGGCTGTCAATCATGCAGCAGGGCGTTTGTCCCGCCCGGACAACCACCTCAGCCAATCATGGCAAAGTGCGACTTTCCTAGGATACCCTGTGCAGGGGGTGACTACACCCCTCCCTCACATTCAGCCCACCTAGACAACCAGGCGCCAAAAGACGGTGAGCAAAGAAGGCAAACCTGGTTTGCCGCGCAAAGTAACACACAAGGACTTTACCAAAAATAAATGGTGAATAAACCTGACCGAAGCCAAACTAAAAAGCCAAACTAAAAAGTATTTGGTCAAGCGGGTTTATGTTCGAGGCTAATATAATAGCCTAAAACAATACCATGTTTATATAGTATAATCGCCGTAGAAAAGCTAGGGTAGATACCACTGCCACCAGCCAAGTCTAAATGTTAAGAGCAAAACAAAGCTCAGAGAGGCACAGACAGAAAAGGGATAGGCATTAACCCTTTCCAGTACTCCATGTAAGATGGGGTGTACTGGGTCTGTAGTTTACAGTGACTATGTAAAGTTAATGGCAACTTTACCTGTTTCTGGGGGACAGTAGTCGGCCCCAGAAAAGGAGTCATTGGGGAGTCTTAGAGACAACCCTGTGTTACTGCACTGAAGGTGCTCGGTAACGCACACACAAGAAGTTGGGCCCATGGAGGGGTGTGCTCCAGAGCTCAAGATCACACAACAAGTACAAATACACATGGCAAAACACATCTAAGAGTGGGGAAGAAAGGCTCACACTCTTACCAAGTGGAAAAAGTAAACTCCAGAAATCCAGCAAAGCTGCTGGGGGGGACTCACTAGGGGAGGGAAATTAGCCATAGAATGAGAATTCTCCCTAACATTAACAAACATCAGAAGACATGCATTACTCACCGTAAGAGCATTTCGAGGGGATTGTGTCTTCCGGCGTATTCCACATCTATGACGGCTAATGACCACAGCTGTGCTGCTTCGGAAAACTTTGGCGTAGGCGTCCTACGTCGATACGCTGTCCCTCGAGGGCCTCTGTCGAAGGTCGACGTCACCAGATGTTATATATAGGATGTATGGCGCCCGTAGCGTCAGTTCCGTTTTTTCCGTGAATGTTTGCTTCGGAATCTCGGCGCGCTCGATTCTTCTACTTCGAAAACAATGTCTTCGTCTTCTTCTACACCGAAGTCGGAAAATGTCCATCACATAACCGCACATCAGCCTCTGGTGCCTCGGCAAAAGCCACGCCACCGACTACTGCGATGATCGCCAGTCCCTGACATCGAAGGCCTTGCGGGAACGGAAGAAGAAATTAACGGTAGGTAGGGTGTCTAGGCCCCATAAGTCGAAATCTGCTGGGCTTTTGACTGACTACTCGAGGGTCGACTCTCCACGTCAGCAAAAGTCCAGGGGGGGTCTGAGTGGTTCCCGCCATTCCTCTGCCTCTTCGAGGCATTGGCGGAAGCGCCGTCACCGGTCGCCTTCCTCGTCAGAGCATTCTGCCAGACGGCGGTTGACTTGTCCCAAGTCTTTGTCCCGGGCAAAATGGGATGCATTCCGCCAACAGATGGGGATTTTCAAATCGCAAGGCACCGTTCCGGCCGCGCCATCGAAGGAAGCCAGCAGGGAATGGGCTCGGCCCACCACTCGCACGCCTCCGGGGTCGTCGCGATCATCGGGAGCCATCGAGGTCCCGATTGGACAAGGAAGATCGCCGTGCCAGATCCAGGTCCCGGTCCTCGTCAGTACCTGTGAAGCCTTCGAGGAAGGCGTTGACGCCATCGGCGCTGTGTCCCTCGAAGGACGTTCTCGGGGCTCCGCCCTCGAAGTTGTCGGCGCCTCGTTCAATGTCGGCGCCAATTCCCTCGGTGCCCTCGACGCCTTTTGTGGAGGATTTGCCGGAGGTGCCCCAGAGGGCTGTGGAAGCTCCGGGGAAGGCTCACAGTAAATCTGTGAGGCCTGTTTTTGAGCCCTACTCTGTTCCTCCTCCCAGATTGGACTTGTTCCAACCTTTGGAGTATATTTCAGAGGTGGAGGAAGGGTCTGATGAGGAGATGGTTGTGCCTCCTGATGACCTTTTGTCTGGTCAGTCAGATGGAAGAACTCCGTCAGTCCTTGCATGATGCCAGTGGTCTTGACACCTCTCCCGAGGTGGAGTTTGGCAGGCCTGAGCCTGGACCACATGCCGAATCCTCCTATAGGCGTCTCATGTCTGATGAGGAGATGGTTGTGCCTCCTGATGACCTTTTGTCTGATCAGTCAGATGGAAGAACTCCGTCAGTCCTTGCATGATGCCAGTGGTCTTGACACCTCTCCCGAGGTGGAGTTTGGCAGGCCTGAGCCTGGACCACATGCCGAATCCTCCTATAGGCGTCTCATGTCCAGGGTGACGGAATATTTGGGGTGGTCTGCTCCACCTGTTAATTATGATCAGGATGATCTGACGGACATCCTGGACCAAGGTCCACCCACTGACCCGGTGTTGCTATTTAACATGGCTTTGCAAAGAAGGATGGCGACGGCTTGGACTGCTCCGGAGAGTCTCCCGGCAGTTGGTAAGTCACGTTAAAAAAAAAAAAAAAAAAAAAAATACCGCCCAGCCAGTAGTGACCCCTGCTACTTGTCGACGCACCCTACTCTGGAGAGTTTGGTGGTGCAGGCGGCTACGGCCCCAGCGAAGCAGGCTACATACCCTACCATCCCTCCTGATAGGGACGACAATCGCTTTGATGGTTGGGCGAAGAAGGTATTTTCTTCTAGGGGTATGGCTTTGAAGGCACCCAACTCCGTTTGTGCCTTGGCGAGATTCACTCACACTCTGTGGAATTGTGCGTCTTTGGCGGCTGAGCATATTCCCAAAGGGGAAGAACGGGATGGTTTTCTAGCCCTCGTGCAAGACGGCAAGGATACCATGTGTGAATCCGCGCGGTGTGTGGCACAGTGTGTCTGGTGGAGTCAGGAGGCAGACCGCTGTGCGTTTTCCCCGTGATTCTGACTAATGTGTTAGTCCCTCTTCAGCTTCTACAACTGCTGCTGGGAACTTTGAACTTTCCATAAAATCACCACGCAGGCGCGGAGCGCGGCGCGGTGTGTGGCACAGTGTGTCTGGTGACGGAAGACAGGAGTTGAGACAAGCCCTCAAGGCATCCTTTCCTAACCCCCTCCCCTTCCCCCCCTGCGTCCTCCCTACCTCCCTTCCTCCCCCCGTTCTCACCGTCTCTGATCCCTCGCCTCCTGCAGTTACCAGCCGATTCCACACACGTACTTATATTCACGAACCTCCACGGATTGTTGCTGAAAACTAAATTTTCTTACCGACACGGCTGGCGCTCTCGGTGTACACGGCATGACGGCGCCGGCATCTCCAACCGAAGCGGACCCGGGCCGCTGGATGCGCAGCAAAAAATCTCAGCCTGAACTCGCCAGGAGAAAGCCGGGCTCGTGCCTTAACAGCACTGAAGCTGATGCCAACATAAGCGAGGCAGAGGCCGTGCGAAGGGCTTTGAGCCCGCCCTCTGCCCCCTCCTCCCCCCAGGACTCCGGAATGGCGAGCGAGGTCAGCCTGACTCACGTAACCTCCTGCCCCCTTCAAGGCACAGGGGAACTCGCGGCTCCTAATGCCATGCAGCCGTCAAAACATTTTGAGACGGAAGGGGAAAAACAGAAAAAAGCATCCAACTTTTCCAGCACTCCAGAACGGATAATGTCTCCTTTTACCACCCCTCAAACCCCCTGCCAGCTCACCGTTGCGACGAGTGACATCCGGCCTGAGGCCGTCGGAGGACGGTCCCGGCAGGGGTCTTCATGTCAGGGGGAGCTTGAGGTGGAAGAGCCCATCGACCAGAGGCCCCCGCATCGGCAGCCTCATTCCACACTGCCAGGAAAGCAATTGGCCGTTGTGGTAAAGTATGGTGGCGAGGCAGGGAAACGAACACCAAGGTCTGAAAAGGGCCTGGCGACTATAGCCACAATCCACAACAACAACTCTATTCAAGACGCACTGATCACCGGCCGGGAAAAGACACTGGCATTGACCGAGTGGAGCCTTATGGAACCCGGCCCTACAGTAACAAAAGACGCGGCGGACTCGCACGAGAAGGGAAATAATGATGACTGGGTCTTCGAAGCACCAGAAGGGCCGAGCGTTTCCATCCAAGCATCTCCCACTGAAATAAGAGTCCGGCAAACTAACCACAAGAGACCGACGACCAAAGAGTCAGGAACACAACGAAAATTTACGTGCAAAGAACGTTGAAGCCATGGAACTCGACATGTCATTACCAAACCATGAATCCATTTCATCTCCTGAATCATGCTCTGCCCAGGAGGGGAGAGACAATAAAATTAAAGAAGTCGCCAGGAGACCAAAAATTTTCAAAAAAACTAAGAAAGACAAAGCGAAAGGAAAGGCCACAGACGGGAAGGCCTTTACAAAAAAAGTTTGGAAAGCTGGTCCAAAAACATCAGGAGCACCGCTGCTATCGGCCTCCCTGAAGGACTATTTCATCAAGCATAGTAAGAGGAAACTGTGTTCTGACCACGAGATGTCAGGCGCTGAAATATTGGAGGCGATAAAAACGGACCCAAACCAGGGAAACCCAGCACCCAGAATCAAATGGCATGCATGCAACCCACCCATTGTGGACAGGGACTCGGAAGGAGCAAGGGCTGTGCCTCGCCCGGCAAGTATCCTTCACAAACCTACACCACTATCAGAAATTCCAAAGCTGACATCACCTCTGAAATTAACAGAAGGGCCGAATACGGAAGAAATTAGCTCTGTCCCCTACCCTCTAGACGAACCATCGCCAGCACCAAGTTCCGAAGATCTTAATCGCCCGCAGAAGGGTCCTATGAACAGCACCCAGATCATAGAGTCCGAGAAAGAACAAACTGCACCACCACAGGACCTAGTGCCTGTACATAGTTCGAGCATAGAGGCACGGGACAGACCTAAAGTCAGAACGAGACTCTCGCAGAGGGAAGACCAACATGCTTGGACCCGCCCACACACACAGACAAACAGTAACAGAACCTGGGCTGAAACATCAGCAAATACCCAAGAGACCTCAATAGCTGCAGAAAAAAACCTTTCAGAGAGACTGCTTCAGCATCAAAATGAAAGAGGTCTACACACTCCGAATAAACTGAGAAGGCAAAGTGACATTTCGGGATTGTCTGATAAAGAAACGCCAACATCAAAAAAAAAACTGACCACCTATCCATCATGTCGGCCCTTACTATAGCGCTAAATCCTTTTAGTAAGCTATATGAATCGATCCATGAGGCACTAAAGGACAATACATCGATGATTGCCTCAATGAAGGACAAACTGACTTTCATAGAAGGTTACGTAACGGCTGTTGAACAGAACTCAAAAAATATGCAACTGACTCTCGAAGACAGAATATTAAACCTGGGGAAAGAACTGTCAAACATCAATCCACGAGCACAGTATACTAACATATTGATCAATAGAAGTACCCAGACGGAAAGATGCAGCTCAAAAAAAGAAGGATATAGCTCCGATCTTCGCAAAAGGACTGGTCAAATCACCAATATCTCGACCTGGCACCAAACGAGTCTCAAAAAACTCAACCAGTACCAAAAATGTGGCAGAAGGTCTGCTACTGTGCATCCCTACAAAGGGGTCACTAGACCATTCAGCCAGAGCAGCAACTAGTTCCCAAACAGGGCGTGAAAACTCCCTAGATACCAGGCCTACCAAAGTGAAAACAAAGGAAGCAGTGGCCCAGACAAGGCCACTATCCAGAAAGAGCAAGACCTGTCTGATGCCTCACAAGGGCCCCCTGACTCAAGCCCCGGTCTAGATTCTTCAAACTGCTCCCAGACCTCGGATTGTGTCAAAATGATCACGGCAACCCCAAACAGAAGAACCAAGGCAGATAACGACAGGTGCCCGGAAAAAAGTGGGTCAGCCTCTACCTCCGAAAGAATCCAACGAAAGCCATGGACGGACAAGTCGACCTGAAAGACCCCGCTCGAGCACGCCCAGTACCGGATTGGAAGCCATAGAAGCTTTAAAAAATCAAGAAAAGAACCGCTCTCAGAGTAGAGAACCTGAGCAGCATCCATGGCAGACGCAAAAACAAGACCGAAGAAAACACCGAAGGTACTCACATAAAGAAGATCTCAGACGCATAAAACCTATAGCAAAAAAAGACCTAAAACTCACTGAAACGACCCTTTTCAAGCTGGAGCAAACTTCGGCCAGAGACAGCTACATGGTACTGAATAGAAGAACTGTTCTAAAGATATCTGCGAAAGTCGGAAAATTACATCTATCAACTAATGACCTGGTCTTGGTGGAACCATATCGCAGGGACCACAGAGCCAAAGCATACCTACATGTAAGATCAAATGCCCTAAAAGAATGGCCTTTAGAAATATCAAAAGATCTTCATCGCTTGGGCCTGAAATTAGAAAAACTCCAGACCGGTAGAAAGGAGCGAGAAGAGGGGGAAAGGACCGAACGGAATTTCACAGCAAAACATGGTGAGGCGAAAGCAGCACCCTCCATAGAGGAAAACAGAAGACGAGATGTCGCGCCGGAACGTGGAAACGAAGCGAGGGATAAACAAAACGACTACCCTCCTAAAGGACTTAAAACGAACCACATGACAACTAACTACTCTAGACGCCGAGAGGGAAGTCCAAAGACCTACCGCTTAAAGAATGAACAGATTGTTCAGTCTAATCAAACGCCAGCGACGTCATCAAAATCTTGGAAATGGATCTCTGACACCTTTGGTCGTATCAAGAAGGACTAGCAGTTAACCCATGATACCGTCATTTTGAAGAATCTCACAACTAACGCGGACCAACGCTGGAAAGAAACCGTATTACAGATGGCGTCATGGAACACAAGAGGTTATATACATTTAACCAAACCCAGCGACAAAAACTGGAACACATTCGACCTAATCTGTTTCCAAGAAACATGGCTAGTAGACAAACCTTCTCTCGAGGGATTCACTATTGAAGTTTCCCCAGCTCATAAGCCCACCACAGGAAGACCTTCAACGGGACTACTCACGGCAGTACGATTGGGGTCAGGAATCGTAATGAAAAGCAAAATCAGTGAGGAGTATGGCACGTTAACCATTCTGGCGCGATGGCATCACCAAGATCCGGTGGGAAATGGGGAGTCTAGCTCTGATCTCGCCATAATAAACCTATATTGGAATCCTGATAAAACATCAACAAAAGATTTCTGTAAACGAGTGGCCAACTCCATCGACGATATCAGAATTAATCATGACACCCCCGACATCATGACATCATCTGTGGGGACTTGAATGCAAAATGTGGAACACACTTGGAAGACAAGATGGTGCCCCCAGCCCTGAGAAAAACAGATGCTAGAGGCCAAGCATGGCTGTCCTTGATGAAGTCCAGACAACTCTACAATGCCGCAACACTTCAAGATGGCGACGTGCAAATCCCCACATGGGAAAGAGAGTCCTCAATTGCTAACTTAGACTATATTTTCATCTCAGAAGGTCTAATCCCTTACTTCAAGGAATTTAAAGTAAAAAGAACGACCGAAAGCGACCACAATCTCCTTCACTTATCATGGAGAGGAGAAGTGAAAGACCGACTATCCTACCCCTTGGAGATAGACACTAACAAGCAGCAAAACCGAATTCGCTTCACATCGGAAACCATCAACGAAGTAAGGAAAAACCTTTGCAGAAAACAACCCAGCTAGCACAAAGGTTCAGCAGACCAACGGCCAGAATACGTGTCGCTATTGATACCGCATAAAGTGGACTTTGATGGGAAAAATCGACACAAACCCACACACATTCATATGTTCAATGCAACATTGGTAGCCAAACGCAAAGAAATCAGAAAACTGAAAAGACTAGCGTCAAAAAGCATCAGCGAAGAATCCTGGAAAGCCTACCAAAGGGGAAAGCAATTTACAAAGCATGGCTCAAACAAGAACGTCAAAATTTATATCGGAACGATGCTGAGGCCATGCTGAAAATTGGGGCCTCCAAAAGTAGCCGTGACTTCTGGTCCCTATTAAAATCAATTAAGGGCCAGAACTCCTCAAAGATCCTTAGTAACGTTACAGAACAACAGTGGATCGCATACTTTACTGAACTCTACGCCTTACCATCTCACAATATCTCGCAGATGGTGCCACTACAACAACACGGAGGTCTAAAAGATCCTTGGATCAACGTGGCTGTCTTGGAAGATATTTTGAGCGTAATTACATGCTTAAAAACCTCTAGGGCCCCAGGTCCCGATGGACTTACCAACTCTGATCTGAAACAGCATCCCAGAGCCTGGGCGGGTTTGATCTGTGAGTTGTTCGACCAATGCCTAAAACAAAAGCAAATCCCGAAGACTTGGACGGAGGCGGTCCTCGTACCAATCTATAAAAAGGGGATCAGAACGGACCCGTCCAATTACAGACATATTGTCTTACTGGACATTATTGGAAAAATATTTGCCTCACTGACACTCATCCACTTCAAAGAGTGGGCCAGGAAATCTCTGGCCCTCGACATTTTCCAGACTGGCTTCCAAAAAGGAGCGGGAACAGCGATAAGCATCCTGATCCTGAACACCATCAAGGCAAGAGTGAAAGGTGGCGCCCCTGGAGTCCATATGGCCATGATTGATCTATCGCAGGCCTTCGACACAGTGGACCGTGGTAAATTATGGTCGAAACTAGAAAAGTGGAATTGCCCGATGTCAATTCTTGGCCCAATCAAGGCCCTGCACAAGAAAACATCACTCAGAGTGCGACTATGCCAACAGGGAACTTTATCCGATAAGATTACCACAGAAAGAGGTGTCAAGCAAGGCTGCCCGCTGGCTCCAGCACTCTTTATCGCTTTTATTGGCGACTTCCAAGAAACAGAAGACCAGGTCCGAGCTTTCCCTCCAAAACTGGGAGAAGTGAAAATATCTAGGCTATGGAATGCGGACGATCTGATCCTGCTGGACCAAACGGCCATCGGACTCCAAAGACAGATTGCTAACCTATCAGCTTACATGGATCTCAATAACCTAAAGATTAACTCAAAGAAAACCAAAATCATCTCTTTCTGCAAAACCACTAAGGAATCAAAGACAGCACACTCATGGTACCTGAATAAGACTAAAATTGAATCAGTGAAAGAATTCAAATACCTTGGTGTCATGATCGACAATACTCTGAAAGACCACTCCCTTCTGAATTCGCTGTGGGAAAAAATCCATAGTCTCACAGCTCAAACCTGTGCTGTGGATACGAAATTCGGAAAATTTTCGTGGTCTCCAGCTCTCCATTTTTATAAATCAAAGGTTATACCAGCACTAACCTACGGAATGGCGGCAAACCTGTCCCTGCCATCGGAAATTTGGACCAAGCTTGAAGGCTACCTTTGGAAGTCAGTCTTGGCGCTACCGAAATCTGCATCTATGCCAGCCATTCCACTGGACCTAGGCCTTCCCTCTATAGCCTCAGTAGTAACTCAAAGCGCAGTACAACTTTACAGAAAAATGTTGTCTCCCAGTTCACTGCCGATTTTCCAACTTATGGAAATCGAAATCACTAAAGGCACCTGTAAACCACTACTTGATTGGGGAAAAAAAATACATGAAAAACTGGAAGAAGTGGCCTGCTCGAGTGAAACGCTCTTAAATAACCCTGGGAGAGTAAAAAAGAAACTAGAAGATCAGGATTGGATCAATACTAGTGAGAGGATCCTGCAATACAAATCTCTAGAGCATCTTCCACCTACGCACAATCGACCGAGGGTCCCTCTAAAATATTGTGAAAGATTCCCAGAGAAGAAGCTGAGGAAGACCTTTGAGAGCAAGTCTGAATTTACTCAATACAAGGGAAATCCTAGCTTCAAGAGCATGTGTCTCGGACGCCCACTGTCGCCTATGTGAAGATCCAACTCAAGTTGAAACGATCCACCATCTTCTCATGTCATGCTCAGCCTTAGCAACAGAAAGACAAAAATACTTGGCACCACTCACATCTAACGAAACCGCTCTGGATGAAGAAACTCGCTGGTATCTGCTAATTGCTGGAGACTCCCCCAGATGGTACAGGATGACTGCTAAATTCCTGGACTTTGCCCTTAGAAGGGCCAACACTCCCGTCACAAGTGTCCTTCAAGCGAACTTAGAATGAAGTGCCTTCAAGTCCGACAATGGCTCAGCACACGAGACCAAAGTGGTGTCCCAAGTCGGAAGATTGACTTTTGTAAAAACCAAGTGGTTAACACAAAAAAAAAAAAAATGAATCCGTTCAGTCGGGTCTGGACATGGCAGACTGTCAGCCGGTCCATGGCTGCGAGCACCGTGATACGCAACCACGCAAACCTGCGTAAGTCAGGGTTTGCTCCTTATGTGCAATCCCGGCTTCTCAACATGCCCTTTGATGGTGTCCATCTGTTTGGCAGCAAGACTGACGAGAGCCTTGAGAGGTTGCAGACCTACAAAGCTGCAGCGAAGTCTTTGAGCGCCGCAGTACGTCAACCTCTGCCTTTTCGTCCTAGGGGACAGCATTGGAAGGGAGGTTCCTTTCGGTACTACTCTAACTTTGGTAGATCGAGAGGAGCTGCGAGTCAAAGGCACCACCATAGGAGTACCAGAGGTGGAAAGCAAGGTACTTGAGGTGCCAAAGCCGCTCGGGCAGTTGCCTCTTTGCCTTCAGGCACTGCCGCAGCCGCGTCAGCTCAGTCATGGGGCCATGTCCCATGGTTCGCCGGTTGGGGGCAGACTTGCACACCATCTTGGAGAATGGCGAGCCATTACTTCCGATGTGTGGATTCTGGAGATCATATCCCACGGCGATTGTCTTCCCTCTCGGCAGAGGCCTCGCAACAATCCACCGGGGAAGCTCTCTTTGAAGCATCCAGATCCGCTCCTTGCGCAGGAAATTCTATCCCTGCTGGAGAAAGGCGCCGTAGAACTGGTGCCTGTAGCGGAGAGGAACAAGGGATGGTATTCCCCTTATTTTTTGATCCCGAAAAAGGACGGGGGATTGAGACCCATCATGGACTTGCGTCGGTTGAAAAAGCTCCTCAGGAAGGACAAGTTCAAGATGGTCACTCTTTCTGAAGTCCTCCAGGCCCTTCAACTTCAGGATTGGTTGGTGTCTCTCGACCTCAAAGATGCTTACTTTCATGTGCCGATTCATCCCAAGCACAGGAAGTACCTGAGGTTCGCGGTTGGCGACTCGCATTTTCAGTTTCGGGTCCTGCCGTTCGGCTTGACCTCCGCCCGAGGGTCTTCACCAAGCTGATTGTGGTGGTGGCAGCGTATCTCAGGAAAGGGGGGGGGGATTCACGTCTACCCCTACCTGGACGATTGGTTGATCAGGGCGCGCTCTGAGCAAGCCCTGGATCTGTCAGTCACCTGCCACTCACTTCACAAGCTGGGCTTCTCCCTCCATTTAAAGAAGTCCCATTTGACACCTACCCAGCGGCTCAAATACATCGGAGCTGTGCTCGACACATCCCTGGGGCAGTGTTCGCCTCCCAGGTGAGGGCTCATCACATTCTGCAGAAGGTGGACACATTTCAACGTGCCCAGAGTCTTCCAGGGTTCGAGTTCTCGAGGTTGCTCGGCCTCATGGCATCCTGCATTTTCCTGGTGCCAGAGGCCAGGCTGTGGATGAGATCTCTGCAGTGGGCTCTCAAGATGCAGTGGTCTCATTTCTCCGGCAGGATGTCGGATCCCGTTCAGATTCCGCCCTCGGTCGCACATGATCTTCTGTGGTGGGCCGTCGAAGGCAATCTGATGAATGGTGCTCCATTTTGGCAACCTTGGCCCGAGGTGACGATCATGACGGAAGCATCCCTCATGGGTTGGGGAGCTCATGCCAACGAGTTGACAGCCAGCGGACGTTGGTCTCCGTCGGAGTCCAGACTCCACATCAATCTGTTAGAGCTGCGGGCTGTCAGGCTAGCCCTGAAGGCTTTTCTGCCGTCTGTGCGGGGGAAGAATGTCCTGATCATGACGGACAATACGGTGGCCATGCAGTAACTCAACAAAAAAGGAGGCCAGGGTCACTCCTGTTGTGCAGGGAGGTGATGCAACTCTGGTTCTGGGCCATCTAGCAGGGAATTTCGATCTCGGCAGTTCATCTGGCCGGAGATGAAAACGCAGCGCTGGATGCTCTGAGCATTCAGAGCACAGTCTCTCACAAGCTGGCTCAGGAAGTTCTGTTGGAGATCTTCGCCCCTTTGGGGAACCCCACAAGTGGATCTCTTCTCTACCAGTGTCAACCGGAAGTGCGAAAGATTCTGCTCGCAGGAATTTCCTCCAAGAGGAGCCTTAGGGGATGCGTTCGTAGTGGAGTGGTCCTTCCCACTGCTGTACGTGTTTCCTCCAGTCCCCATCATTCCGCAAGTGTTGCAGAGGTTACGGAGGTTCGCTTCCTGGATGATCCTCATTGCTCCGGCATGTGCCGGGAGAGTGTGGTACCCGGACCTTCTAGACCTGTCCATCTGCTCTCCACGCGGTCTTCCCTACCGATACGATCTGCTATCATGGGAGGGGGGGGGGGTCAGGTTCTCCATCCAGTGGTCCAGTCTCTCCACCTTCATTCTTGGTATCTGAAAGGTTGAGGTGTAAGGATTGGGACCTCCCCGAAGACGTGATGGAGGTGTTGCTTTCGGCCAGAAGGCCCGCAACGAAATCCCTGTACTGTTGCCGTTGGAGAAAGTTCTGTGACTGGTGCAGGGTACAGAATGTGGATCTTTTCCAATGTTCTATTCCTTTGGTTTTGCCTTTTTTGCTTTCCTTAGCCCACAAGGGCCTGCAAGTGGGTATCATTAAGGGTTACCTGGCGGCGCTGTCTATATTTAACCGCTTGTCTGAGGAATGTTCTTATTTTTAGATTTCTTTGATTTCACAGTTTCTAAAAGGGCTCACTAATGTGTTTCCACCGTCACCTTTCCAGGTGGCGGGATGGGATTTGAATTTGGTTTTAAAGTTCCTGATGGGAGCTCCGTTTGAACCCTTACATTCTTGTCCGTTGCGACTGTTATCCTTTAAAACTGTATTTTTAGTTGCAGTTACTTCCGCACGCAGAGTGAGTAAGTTGCAGGCACTTTCTGCCAAGCCACCTTTCACTGTGTACCATAAGGACAGGGTTGTCCTTAGGGTGCGGCCTTCTTTTCTTCCGAAGGTTGTGTCGGAATTCCATTTCAGCCATTTGAGCCAGAAGGTCATTCTCCCAGCTTTTTATCCTCCTCCACATTCTGGTAAGGAAGAGTCTCTCCATAGGTTGGACCCTAGGAGAGCTTTGAGTTTCTATCTCTCATGGATGTCCCGGGTCAGAGTAGACTATCGGCACTTTGTAGGTTATGCTGGAAGGCGTTTAGCGTTTTAAGCAGACCTTGTCCAGATGGATCAATTTGACGATCTGACTGTTACCATTTGGAGGGAAAGGACCCTCCAGTAGGCTTACAGGCTCTCTACTAGGGGTCTGGCGGCCTCCAATGCTCTACAGAGGGGCGTTCCGATTCGCAATATTTGCGAAGCAGCCACATGGGCCTCTTTCCGAACTTTTGTGAGATACTATTCCTTGGACTCCATCCATGGGCAGGATTTGGCCTTTGGTAAGGCAGTCCTTTATTCAGCAATTTGATTGGGCATTATAAGTTTGTAAATTCTTTTCACACCTCCAGACGTTGCTACTGCTTTGGGAGTCTGTCATAGATGTGGAATACGTTGGAGGAACATCCCATCGAAAGAACGTTACCAGATAAGGTAAGTAACTGTTTCTTCTGATGATTGTATCTGCTTAGATTCACATGCGCCCTCCCTTCCTACCCGCTCGGGTGGAAGGAACATAGACGTCTTACTAATTTCTCTCTTTATGTACTCACTCAAAATAGCCTGGAGCTCCCTCATGGCAGAAAAAATGCAATCGGACTGACCTCGGCGTGTGAGGGATTTTGGGTACACTACACGTCACAATAGGGATAGTGTTACAGACACGCCTATGCCGACGTCCCCTTTCGGTCCCTGAAAGACAAGATGCAGTACTCTGCGGTTACCACTGGATATCGGACCATATGCACAGCATGTGAATCTAAGCAGATACAATTATCAGAAATGCTTTCACAGTGAGTATTGCATGTCTTATCAGTCTCCTGGAACAAGTGGAAGGGTTTGCAGGAGTAGCTGGTCAGCATACCACATCTGCTCCACCAGGACCTGATCTGGTGGGGTACGGACAACAACCTGCGGATAGGCAGGCACTTCCGACAACCAACACCTTAGGTCACCATTACCACAGACTCATCCCTAGAGGGATGGGGAGCTAACCTGGACAGTCATTGTCCATGGAGTATGGTCCAGGCAGGAGCAGCTGGCGCACATCAACCGGCTCGAGATGTCTATCTGGCTTGCTCTCAAAGCCTTTCTACCTGTTCTTGCTGGCAGGGCGATTCTCATTCAAACACAGCTCCACCTGCATGCATTACTTCAACAAGCAGGATGGCACTCAGTCCCCTCCCCTCTGCAGACTGGGGGTCGACATTTGGGAGTGGACTCTGGTGAACAACATACACCTGTCAGCGGTCCACCTCCCAGGGGAATCCAACCTAGAGGCAGACAGGCTCAGTAGGCGGGGTGTGGAAAACTACGACTGGCAGTTGAACAAACGGGTCCTTCAGGTGATCTTCACTAGGTGGGGTCATCCGCAGGTTAACCTCTTTGCCACCAGTGCCAACAGGTGGTGCCCCCAGTTTGCTGCCTGGCAGGGGCTAGGCAGTTGATTGCTGGGTGCAACAATGCAGATCCAGTGGAGCAATATGGCGGCTTGTGCTTTTCCACCCACTCCCCTGGTGCACAGGGTCATCTGCAGGATCGGGGAGTCGAGGGGCCTCCGGATAGCCCTGTGGTGGCCAGCATGACCCTGGTTCTCACAGCTGCTCAGCCTGTTGGGCCAGGCCACCATATGCCCCCTGCTGGGCCCAGCACACCTACTTGCTCAGCGGTGACGGGGGGGCGCACAGCCATCCACCCCTCCCTGCAGAAATTAGCCCTTACTGCATGGTTACTTAACAGGTCACCCTGAAGCATCAGTACCTATCGCAGGCTGACCTAGCCATTATACAATGGGCTAGGAGTGACGCCACCAGGAGCCAGTACAAAAGCAAGTGGACCAGGTTCTGTCAATGGGCAGAATCAAAGGACATTGATCCTTTGGCTTTCACGTTGGACGACGTGCTCTCCTTCACGGCACACCTTGCACTATCGGGCATGCAAGTAGACACATGCCGCACTTATCTGGCATATTTTTCTCAAACGGCAAAAACCATGCATTAATGGATCACAAAACACACTCCTTACCACATGGATAAGACTGGTAGTATATAAAAGAAGGTGTAAAACATGACGCACAATATATCCACAGGAATTGCACCTACACGTAAATCCGTATATTCCTTTAAAACATGTCTTTATTTAATTCATTATAACACTCTTAAAATGATCATATTACATAAAATTCATCATCCAACACACAAGGTATAAAACATAAAAAAAGACTCAACTTTACAACACATAACAATCCCAAAAAATCGGGTTAAATCTGCTGATTTTTACATTGACTCCGTGTGGGACTCCACACTGAAGAAATTTCTTTTCAATATCAGTTTTATTAGTATTTCCTCAATAACCCAACTTGTACAAGTTTCTGTCCTAAGAGCACGTATTACTGTGGGACATTCATCAGGGGTACAGATGGTATGTGTTTGTATCTGAAGGTGGATTGTATCTCTTTCCTGGCACTTTCTAGTCGCTCTGGATATAGCTAAAAAATTGACACCTTCTGAATTGTGGTGATAACTTCCACAAGCCTCACCAAATCGTAGATTTTGGTGACACACGACTTCCAAATGATTACAGGAGGTCGCTCACAAACTGCCTCTCAACTTAGCACTTCCATGTAAATCAGGACTCCAGGTGAGGATGTGCCTCCAACTCGATAGATGGTAGGGTGGGACGGCAAAATTAAATCTCCCAAAAACTGATCTTGCTAAATTTCCAATGTACACCAATCTTCCATCATCGGTACTGTCAGAAAACGAGGATGTTCCGAGGCTCCGTCTTGGCTTTAAACAAGATGCTGCTGCCTGCCAGAAAAGACCAGCCTTGCACTGCGACGTCAGAGAATTGGGAACGAAGGGCATGGTATACCGCAACCTTCCATAACTGCTAGCACTGCTCTCCGAGGACCTGTTGGCCGCTTTCACTGCCAAGCAAGTATAAAGTCGTATATAGACACGTCCCAAATGGCGGTGCACGGACCCCCTGAGTGTTGCGATACGGGGGTCCGTGCACCGCCATTTGGGACGTGTCTATATACGACTTTATACTTGCTTGGCAGTGAAAGCGGCCAACAGGTCCTCGGAGAGCAGTGCTAGCAGTTATGGAAGGTTGCGGTATACCATGCCCTTCGTTCCCAATTCTCTGACGTCGCAGTGCAAGGCTGGTCTTTTCTGGCAGGCAGCAGCATCTTGTTTAAAGCCAAGACGGAGCCTCGGAACATCCTCGTTTTCTGACAGTACCGATGATGGAAGATTGGTGTACATTGGAAATTTAGCAAGATCAGTTTTTGGGAGATTTAATTTTGCCGTCCCACCCTACCATCTATCGAGTTGGAGGCACATCCTCACCTGGAGTCCTGATTTACATGGAAGTGCTAAGTTGAGAGGCAGTTTGTGAGCGACCTCCTGTAATCATTTGGAAGTCGTGTGTCACCAAAATCTACGATTTGGTGAGGCTTGTGGAAGTTATCACCACAATTCAGAAGGTGTCAATTTTTTAGCTATATCCAGAGCGACTAGAAAGTGCCAGGAAAGAGATACAATCCACCTTCAGATACAAACACATACCATCTGTACCCCTGATGAATGTCCCACAGTAATACGTGCTCTTAGGACAGAAACTTGTACAAGTTGGGTTATTGAGGAAATACTAATAAAACTGATATTGAAAAGAAATTTCTTCAGTGTGGAGTCCCACACGGAGTCAATGTAAAAATCAGCAGATTTAACCCGATTTTTTGGGATTGTTATGTGTTGTAAAGTTGAGTCTTTTTTTATGTTTTATACCTTGTGTGTTGGATGATGAATTTTATGTAATATGATCATTTTAAGAGTGTTATAATGAATTAAATAAAGACATGTTTTAAAGGAATATACGGATTTACGTGTAGGTGCAATTCCTGTGGATATATTGTGCGTCATGTTTTACACCTTCTTTTATATACTACCGCACTTATCTGGCAGCCATTGGAGCTTACTCTCAGGATGAGGTATTCTCATCCTCGAATCCGGTGGTTTAGAGGCACTTAGGTGGATATAGCCTAGTCAGGCCTGCTATCAAGAAACCGTACCCAGTGTGGGACCTCAGTGTGGTCCTAGGCACCATGGTGCATAAAGCATTCGAGTTGATGGCGTCCACAGACATCAGGCTAGTAACCATTAAGACGGCCCTACTAGTGGTCCTTACCTCAGCATGCCGAATCAGTGAGATCCAGGCGCTAGTGGCTTCAGAGCTATATACTACATTTCCCAAGGATAAGTTGGTGCTTGGAACACACCCTGCATTCTTACCTAAGGTTGTCTCCTCTTTTCACTTAAATGAGGAGATTGTGTTACCAACTTTCTTTGCGGACCCTAAGGATGACACTCGGAGGGTATTGCACTGTCTAGATGTCAGATATGCTCTAAAATTGTACCTGGACAGAACCAAGAGCTTCCGCAAATCAGACACCTTCTTTGTCACCTTGGCGGGAGTTAGGGGGGGTCAAAACTAGGCTTTCTGGCCCTCTAAGGCTTACATAGCTAGGTGGATGGTTATAGGCATCAATGAGGCTTATGTAGGGCAGCACAAGACATTACCAGCAAACATGCATGCCCACGCCATCAGAGCTAAGGCCACTGTGGTAACTTTCCAAAGACCTGTTCTGTGGCAGTTTATCAGCAAGGCGGTCACATGCGCTACTCCTTCGGCCTTCTGCAAGCACTACTGCTTGAATGCCAGCGCCAGGTTGGATGCAGTCAGGGAGTGTTAAGGAACTTGTTTTCTTAGAGGGGCAACCCTCCACCCTGGGGCTACATTCAGTTGTAATAGGCCATACAGTATGGAGGTACGGGCCGTAGTGACTAACGTACTCCTAGTCCATATACCTCTTTCCTACATATGTATCGCAGTCAGCCCCCTAGCAGAACTGGTATCTTTAGGCAATGTTAATATTGTCGATGCGTCAAAGGGGACGGAGGAGTGGCGCCGGTGCGTGCAATCAGGGGAGCGCATGCTCCGAGGGCCGCGTCCTCTGCACGCATCTAAATTTAAAGGGAAGATGATTTTTCTGGTGGAAAAAGGTTCCATCTCCCGTCCCTAGCGAGGGGCGCCTATACAGTGTGGAGGAAAGGGGACTATGGACTAGGAGTACGTTAGTCACTACTGTGAGTAACTTATAATTTTTGCACCCTCACAGATATTTTGCAGGAAGAGTTGGCAGGATGCGCCAGCTGACAGACCAGCGACCATCCCATGGTGAAGAAGATACAAGAGTACTACATGGAGAAGGTGCCCTAACTGTTTAGAACCAATTTGCAGGAAGCTCAAACCAGACAGGAAAGGCTTACAGCAAGTAAGCCATATCACAAACTTTTCACATGGGGGGTGAGGGGGCACAGTGGTGGTCTTACTCCCTACCATTCACATCAAACTACTGGCTAGGTGGCATGCCCACTATGCAACCACAGAAGTGATCTGCCCTTCGCCTCCAGCAAGCTGATTGGTGGAAATCTTCTCAGCTATATTATATAAACTAAAAAGCGGGAAAGGAAATCGCTTTCCACAGCTTCTGCTACTGTTTTGCAACACCACCATTAAACGCCCCTGCAATCTAGGTCCATGGAGTAACCATGCTGGTGTGTCTATGCACGACCGGTCTTTAGGAACTCGTCAGTTGATTAAACAGTTTAAGTGTATTTTCCCCAAAGCCTGGTTGTGTGCAGGCAGTAGTCAATAATATCCAGACACCTAAGGGGAGGCTGAATTATTCTTAAACCCTATCGACTAACCGAGGCCAGAAAACAATCTTTGATGAATTGAATCAAAGCTTGACCTTGGTGTAACTGAAAAGTCTTCACCCATAGTTCTGGTACCAAAACCTCACATTTCTTGGTTTTGGATCCATTTCTGACACCTCAACTAACCTCCTGGTACTTTTCTTCTTTAATGCCACGGATAGAACTTGGTTGGACATGGTCAGAACAAAGTTTATTTCTACACTTGACCCAATGATCGGCTACTTGCAGTTACTTCTGGATGAAGAAGCAAAACCCAAAACCACAGAGGAGCTGTTTCTGGTCAGTCTTGCCATTTAGTCTCCACAGTTCCCAAGCAACATTGCAGAGACTGATGAATCGAGTCCTGGCCCCATTTCGCTCCTTTACAGGGGCTTACATCGACAATGTTGTCATATACAGTACCATAGTGAAAGGAACAATCTAAAACATCTGACTGTCTGCGACCAACTGCAAAAGGCCAATCTAAGAGTCAACCTGGCAAAGTGTCACCTGTCCCAATCCAGTGTAAAGTACTTTTGGTTTCAAGTCAGAAATAAACAAGCCCTCCCGCAGTAGGTTAAAGTTGAAGCAGTTTATAAGGGTCCTATTCCTAATACAGATGTAAGAGCTTTTCTTGTCCTCTTTGGATACTACTGCCTGTTGACAAACTTTTGAGTGTCAACCCTTGACTGTCAAACTTGGAAAAAGCCACTGAAAATATTGTTCAGTCAACACTGCGGCCCAAATGGCTTATGACCAGCTGAAGGAAGCTCTGTGTAAACGCTCCATATTAATCATGTCAACTTCACCACAGAGTTTATTCTTCAAACCAATGAGTCCTCTAGACTTGGGACCTCATCTCAAATACAGAAGGCAGAGGAAACACCTATTAAGTTATGTAGGAAACTCTTTACCAGAGAAAAGAACTATCCATTCGACTGTTTGAAATGCTTAACCATTAAATGTGCCAAATGTCAGTCTTCTGTACTGTTTTATAGGCAGGCAGTTTAGACTGGTGACCAGCTATGCCCCATTAATCTGGATGGCCAGGAACAAGGCTACAAATCCCCCATATCCTCAAATGGTTCTTGGCCCTACTGCCATATTCTTTCAAATTTGAAAACCTGGCTGGGGCCAAGCATGCACATGTAGATTTCCTTTCACTTTTATCTTCAGTCAGCTTGTGGACAGGGATAAGTGGAGGACTTGGGAGGAAAAGGTAGAGGTGGTTGGCAAGGTCTGCATTCTGATCTTCTCAAGAGGCAATCCGAACCCCTCTCAGCATTTGGTCGTAAGCCTGCATGGTGCAAGCGAGAGCCAGTCCTACCCCAGAGGGGTTGGTGGCAATTGATAGGGCCCCATGTTGTCCTCCTCGGGTGCCTGTTCATATATGGGCAGTACCCATCAGCATCACCCTATGCCTCATTATTACAAACGCTTTCCAAGTTGTTTCTCTGTTTTAGAACTAAAACGAACATTGCAGCTGGAGCTTGAAATCGAGAAAAAAAGCACAACCCCACCGTGCCCCATGCCATACACCTTGCAACTACTAACCAGCAAAGTGGGAAAGCGAGTGAGGTGTAACGGAAAGCCTACCCGGCCACCTGACCTGCAGTGCACCAATCTTCAGGCCCCGAAAAAACCTGCCTTAGGTGGGGAAAAGGGGGTCAGATTGTCCAGGGCCAGACAACAAACCAGAAAACAGGAGACCCCAGGGAACAAGTTGTGCAGTGTTTGGGTGAGGTCAGAGGAGAGAAAGTGGTAGACCGAGACCAGCAGACTGAAGGATGGTCCGAGACCAGCAGACTGAAGGATGGTGGACAAAAGGGTGGAGGAGAACTGATGAGCAGGCGAGGCATTGGTTGGTGAGTGCAAGTGGTACTGCCTTGTGTGAAGCAAGTGAGTGAGATTAGTACAGGGAGTCAATCTGAAGTTGTTAGAGTGCAAGGTGCGTGAAGGTGGGGAAAATTGTTAGTGGATTCGAGGAGGTAGTGGTAGTAGTGCAGAGTGGTGGGAATGTTGACAAGGGAGTAGTAACAAAGGGTAGATTCAAGTCTTAGGAGTGAGGGGGCATCAGAGGGACAGAGGAGAGGAAGACACAGGGAGTAAAGGGGGGCTTAGTTGGGAGCAGGAGCTGTAGTGAGATGGGAATACCAGATGGAGTGAGGGGGACAGGAAAACGTGGGCCTTACGGGAAGACCACCGAATCATGCAGTCTGTCTCAAGGGCATGCCTATAATCCCTTTTCAGACCCTAGGGGATAATCTGTACATTTACAGTGGCTTGCATTGTCCCACAGATTCCTCATCTTGCTAGAGCATCTCCTCAGGACTCTGCTGCGTGGAACAATTCAACAGTGGATGTAGTGCGGCTCAACGTTTTCTCCTCAACTCCTTCACTCTCCAACCACACCCCTCGAACTCGAAGTGATGTCTGTGATCGTACTTATAGTATGCAGTTTGTCCACATAACTTTGTTCTTTTTTTTCTGTGCACTCGGCATGCTGTTCAGAACACACCTTGCTTAACAATTTTTCAGGGACCGTATGTCTGGGCACAAGCCTTTGGGATTGAAGCACTGCTGCTACTGCAGCTCTAAAATGTCACCTCACGGACCCACACTACATTTGTGTGCGTTGTCTATGGGTGGAACATGGCAAAAAGCTATGAGGCTTCCGTCAGCCTATAAACAAGAAAAAGACATCAGCTCTGACAAACTTCTACCACTTATCCTTCCCATTATTAACACCCTCTCAAGCAGCTCAGATCCTGGTCACTTGGTGGATCTTTACAACAAAACTATGCCTCGGGCCCTTGACACCGTCGCGCCACTCAAGTTACGTAAGAGTAAACGGCAGTCGCACCTCAACGCCTGGTTTACACCACACCTTAAAGCACTAAGACTACAAAAGAGAAAATTAGAAACCCTATGGCGAAATTCCCCTACTGATGAAAACAAACTGCAACTGAAGAACTTCGCAAACAATTACAAAAAAGAAATTATCCGTACAAAAAAAATTGCTTCAATGAAAGAATCTCCAATGCTAGCTCCAATACTAAGGAACTGTTTGTGATCCTGCGGGAATTGGAATCCTCCCGACAACATTCCCAAAGACAAACAATGGTGCACTAGTGTGGGATATTTTGACCCACTCAGCTGAGCTATGTTAAACCACTTGGCTGCTTTGATGCCAGAAACCGCACAAAATGGATGCGCTGACTCCTCCTGTGCGCGCCAAGATCCCTAAACTGCGCTTTGCAATAACCAGAAAATGGCTGCACTGCCCTGCCAACACACATCAGGTGGGGTGGAACAGAGTACTCACTACAGGAGTATGCCAGTGTGCTCTGCAACATTGTACATGGAGCAAATGAAAGAAGCAGCATTACTTTGCTGTAAACCCAAAATGCCTCTTTAAAATGCCATCTTTTCAACCTTAAAAGGTGCTGTTTTGGCGCTAAATCCATTCATTTCTTATGAACCACTTTGACCAAAAGGCCCCTGCAATGCCCAGGATCAGTCTTGAGTCTCAGAGGAAGCGGGCCTCATTTCAATGACAGCTCCTACAAAAAGTATCTTTGGAAAAGCAACCAGAGACTTTGTTTTTCATTTTCCACTGGGAAACACAGCTATTTCTTTGCAACATTATCTAAAGAATCAGCTGTCCAGAGAAAGAATCTAAACAAATGCTTGATACATTTATCCATGCTCAAACAATTCCAGCACTCCAGAGCGGACTAAAGTGTGTATTTGCTGCAGATGGAAACCGAATTTAAAGAAATAAGTTTAATGTGCTTTTTCCTGAATGAAGAGCAAAATCGCCTATTTTTAAAGTATATTATTGTGTAAAGGCTTGATTATTTAAGAATGCAAAAGGATTTGCTACTGTTAAAAATCCACCTATAAACTGTTTTAATTCCATAGGTTTAAAGTAAAGATTTAAAAGGTGAAACTCAAAGCTCAACCCAGTGTGAATTGGTAAACTATATTTAAAAGAAAAAAAAATCTGCTCTGCCAGTGCTGACCCTGAGAAAGGGTGACACCTCAACTGCTGGAACAGGAAAAGGCTAATTGCTAGCTGAAGGCTTTGAATCCCCAGGACAATGGGGCTTTTCAAGTCACATTAGACGTTCGTGTTTGCCCCAGGCGGAGACAATAGCAGGCTAAGACACCAACCCTTCCAGTGGGTGGGGCAGGACGCTTCACTCACAAGGGAGAGTCCCCTCATTCAACTTCAAAGGGATTGACATTTGCTTACACTTGGGGGGGGGGGGAAGGGGTGGTAGAAAAAAAAACTGACAAGTGACACTGATGTTAAAAAGCCTATTTGTAACTGAACTTTAAAGACATTTAACTTGACAGCAAGAATGAGAAGAAAAATGTGAAAAGTGCATAATTCTAACTCTAATTTGATGCTATTCATTTGAAGATTTGGTAGGACTCAGTACTGTATAAGGAAGATGGGAGATATCCAGCTTGTAAAAATCATCCCATAAACATGACATCCTTTTATGTCATCCAATCAGCGAAAAGCAAGGCAGAGATTATGCTTTTGCCCAATCCTAGCATTAGTGGTGTGGAAAGTTAGACTGCCCCTGCCATATCCTTTAGTGATGTCATTTGGCATGATAAATAATGGAACCTCACAGCACACAACACTGATTCCTGACTTCTTCCTGATTTCTGCGTGGCGCCCTGTTCCTGAATTCTCCATTCTTGTTCCAGATTCCTGATTTTCCTTACAAAGCCAAGGCCTCAGCATTGCTGAATTGTTCCTTTTCTCAAAATTCTAAAACAAATCCCAAAACCCAAGCGAAGCATTTTTATCCAGTATGGCTTGGTACTACTAAATGCATGCCTGCTGCAACTCGCCATACCACTGATCTCCAGTCTCCAGTAACCAGTGCAGTCCAGAAGCAGTCTCCAGTCCAGAGCAGTCCGGCGACCAGAACCGCCCAGCTGATCCTCTTCCGCCCGAGTAGCCCAGCTGTCTTTGGTTAGACCTGATCTGTATGATGACCAGAACCCTTGACGGTCCAAAATCCTAAATTAAAGTGGACTGTGTATTAATAGGAAGCATAGAAATTCATAGCATGCCTTGTTCTGTTCCATCCCAATCTCTAAACCATCCTTACCTTAAGAACTTGTAATATTGTCACACCTATCATTGCAAACCTTGCCTTTGTTTCTTTGCGCTAGTGCTAACTTCTTTAAATAATTTGTCTTGTGAAATCCCAAACCCTAAATCCTCCCTCGGGTAACCGGACTGGGTCCGCCAGGGCGGACACGGAGGTGCTGGTGTTGGTTCCGCGGATCAACTCTAGAGCTTACTGTTTCAATCTGGTAACCTGGCCTGAATGCCCTAGTGTGGAGTATAATTATCCTTGTAAAAATTGATTTCTGTTTTCTTTTTCGCGCCATTATTTTCCAACAACGCCTCTTATTCAACATTGCATAACTCACTCAATTTAATAGCTTGACTTCATTTCAACTCTGGATTATACCGAAGACCCTAGCTACATCCCAACCTAAAAATGAGTATATTTCAACCGTTTTTCTTAAAAACCGTTTGGTTAAATTTAGGCGGGAATCTGCATTTCTGCAAAGTTTTACATGTGTGAATTTCATTTTAAATTATTTCCAACCTTCCATTCAGATTCAAAGTGGTTAATTTTGCTCAAACTATAGCTCATGATGGTTAGCATCTTTCCAGTGTTGCTCCCATAGAAATTTATATTGATTTAAGGATTTTTGCACACTTCATTGTTTTGCTAAGCCATTTTCGAATGTCATTTTAAAAAGTGTACGATTGCAAACCCGTTTTTCCTCTCTTGTTTGGGTAGGGAAGGTCGTATTTAAATTGTTTACTGTTCTTCATTCCTGAATACCTGCTGCTTCCTCACATCTGTTTAGAATTGCTTATTTGTGGGTTGAGGAATATTGCAGGGGGAAATCCTAACCTAAGTGCTATTGTTTCAAACAAGCCAAAAGTGTTCTTTTCTCTGTTTTATATTTTATGTTGCTAAAAGTGAATTTGACTGCCTTACATACCTTCTTATCTGTTATTGACACCACATTGGTGATTGCTGCTCACTAAAGTATGTTTAATTTGAATTTTAAATAAATAAATATTACCTTTACCAACCAGCCTGATTCCTGGTCCATTGTGAACTGGGGTATTTTGAGAATGGGTGTGATATGAGTGGTATATCACTCAGAATATTGAACCTATAGACATAATAAAAATAAGTATTTCAGCTGTGCGCTGCATACTAGGCTAAAACCAGGGTGCATCGCCTGATTGAAATACTTAACACTAGCATCCAGAATGCCCTAGCCAATAAAATAACTACACTTCAAATTAAAATTGCAAAATAAAGCCTCCCTGCATCTCGCTGCGACACCATCTACCAACATTGCTAAAGACAGGCCTGGCCCTGCACCCTTACCAAAGTATCCATTCAGGAAACTGAAAAAATTATCGCATCCTTGAAGCCCTCCAACTGTAAGGGTGACAATTGCCCTGCCCAAATAATAAAAGATGCTGCAAGAGATTTAGCCCCCTTTATCTCAAAATTAATTAATGCCTTCTTCTCAACTAATACTGTCCCCAGTAACTTAAGGGTCTTGGGTCTTACTACTTCTCAAGAAGCAAACGCTAGACACATCCATTCCCACTAACTACAGGCCCATCACCACAGTACCCTTCCTTCTCAAGATAATAGATAGAGTAGCCTATCTTCAAATTCAGAACTATCTTGAAGCCAACCAGCTTTTAGGCTCCCGCCAATCCGGATTCAGACCACAACATGGCACAGAGACTGCCTTAATTGACCTCAAAGCACAAATCGACGAGCTCAATGACAAATGTAACACGGCCATGTTGCTCCTTCTTGACTTGTCGGCAGCCTTTGACTTGGGGTACCATGCAGTTTTATGCAAACACCTAGCGCTGGCTGCCCACTTCTCGAGCGAAGCCATAGCGTGGGTCCAGTCATTCCTAGATAATAGAACTTTGGGGGTCTTCTCCATCTCTGCATCGGCAGACCCAATTCAGACTACATGCGGCATTCCACAAGGCTCGTGTGTCTCGCCAACTATGTAGAATATATTTACCAAGCCCTTATTTGAAAAATTGGACAGACTGGGTTTCACCTACACGAACTACGCAGATGACACCCAGATCCTCATTCCCCTTTTGGGCAATTTTGTATCTGATGCGGCCTTGGTAAATTAAATATACCTCCTCATTCAGGCATGGATGGCAACCCATGGCCTCTGCCTGAATGACGATAAAACAGAGATCCTGATCCTTAGCTCTGCTACTAATCTAAAAAAACTTTGACACTAACTACTCTGCCTTCAACATCGACGGCAACATAATCCCAGTAGCTAAAGAAGTTAAGACGCTAGGCTTTTACCTTGACTCTACCCTAACTTAGAGAAAACAGGTAAACTCTCTGGCTTCATCTAAAGCCTATACCTGTAAACTTATTAGATCTTGCAGGCCATTCCTAACTCAAACTGTTTGCATTATCTTAGCTAATGCGCTAATACTATCTAAACTAGACTACTGCAAGGCCCTATATCTAGGATCCAACAAATAAATCACTAACAAAATCCAGACACTGCAGAATAATGCCCTTAACCTACCTCCCAGAGAACATATATCTAATACAAGAAGAGATCACCATTGGCTTAAAATTAGTGATAGGATCCTTCTCAAAACCGTTCTTGCTAACATTGAAGTGCCTTAATAACGCAGCCCCACCTTATCTTAAAGAAAGAATAATCAGAACTTCTACCCGGCCTTCTAGATTGGTTAACTCACACTGCCTTCAAATACCTAGATTTAGGTTAAAAAAAAAAAAAAAAACATGTGGAAACAGATTTCTGGTAAAAGCTGCCCAGTACTGGAATGTACTCCCACCTGAGCTCAGAATAGACAAATCCTACTACAACTTCAGACGCAAAACCCTCAACTGGCTACGATCTAACGACCATGACTAACCCACTGACACTAGCTTCTAAACCTTCTCCGGTACTCTATTGTACTTCCGCACCGGACTTCTAACTGTACCTACCCTGACCTGTGTAACTATGTATGCATTGTATTATGTATGTATTTACCTTATTTAACCACTTGTCTATACAATGTATGCAAGTTCCTACCCTACATTGCCTTTCTTTACCATTTAACTAAGCTGTAAGTATCTTTTATTTTCTGTTGCACTCAGTTACCTAAGGGTTTGGTGCGCCCTACAAATTAATAAACAAACGAAGGCTAGAGCTCGCATTCCAGGTTGTGATGCCGGTCGGCCAAAACAGTCTTAGTAGTAGACAAAAAGGGTCCCAACCCAGAGAAAAAAGATGACCGGGAGGCCAAGCCGCATAGAACAGTGGAGGTCTCACTCGCATAGGGAGTCACACCACTCTTCATCCGCCACCCACAGGATGCGCAGACATAAGCGGAATTCGAAATCATTAGAGGAAAGGGGTAAGGCTTACCCTTCCAAGGGGACACAGAGAGGAGTGGGAGGAATTGAAGTTGAACATTTTTCAGTTATTTGGGAAGGTCATGATGGGGTACTGTTGGCCTAGATGGTATCGGATGGGCGATTGGCAACCATGCATCGGACTTTCGGCTCAAAGGCGTTGAAGGGTCATATTGCCCTTGAGCTCGACCACTTCCAAGCCAATGAAGGTGCCATATTCGGCACTGCCTGCAGTGGGGTGGTGCCAGGCGCGTAAGCCTAGATTTCCCTTTCGGCATCAGCCCTGCCACAGGACTGATGTGTCTCTGACTCCGGAGCAAACTTAGAGTACATGCAGTCCATATTCAGTGAGCAAGGGGACTCCATTTTGGGATGGAGCCATTGGCGGGTGCTGGGCTCAACCATGTGCCAAACTTTGACCGATTAAGCAGAGGCCATGCCAAATGGAACGAACTCCCACCTCACTTCAGACTCGAACCCAATTACCTTTAAATTCAGAAAAAAACGAAAAACTGTTCTTTTCAAATGAGCCAACAAGACTCTCCCTCACTGATTGACCACTAGTACTTAAAATGCCCTGTCCCCACTTCTGTAGTCCATGTTTCTTTTTCAGGGCCCTGATGCCTGCGGCGCTCTACAAATATATAAATAAAATAAATGGGGCTGGTGCTGGGCCTGCACCACACGAGAGGGTTGGGTATGTCTCCTGCAGCAGCCTATGCCATATGTCCATCTGAATGTCCAATCCACCAAGGTTGTCGAAGGTGGTCGCCACCCTCGGATCTCTGTCGAAACCCTTACTGCAGTAGGAACTCACTGGTCTCTGGGGGATAGCTGGGGGCAGCATGCTCGCCTTGGAAGCAAGACGACACAGAGCAACACAGGTTCTATCCCCGGTTCTGTGCTTAGAAACCTCTGGGTATTAAGCACGTTATAAATAACCAATTAAATATCTTGGAAAAAGGGCCAAAGTCTGAGACAGCCCTGCCATTTAACATGGCAATAGCAGACTCAATTGCAACACTATGGCAGCACCCTTGCTCGACGGTCAATGGGGATCTCGCAAAGAAATGCATACCTGCCAGAGGTGATCAGCCTTTCCTTTCCATGCACCTAAGCTCCGAAGAGATGGTGGTCCAGGCCACACCTGTCAACTCGAAGCTCTCGACATCGAGCATTCCTATCGGTAAAGAGTACAAATAAATGGATGTGCTTGTAATGACAGCTGCCTTCAGCGCCTGGAAGCATGGCGCTGAAGGCAGTCTCCTCTTGCACTTTGCCAAAATATTCCCATGTTCTCTGGAAGGTAATCTCTGAAGTGGCCACTCACCTGCCAGAAATTTTGATCAGGGTCTGCTTCCTGGACATAGTAAATGATGGGAAGGAGGTGGCTTGTCAAGCCCTCAATGCTGGCCTCGACATGGCATATTGTCAGGTTGATGGAAAGGTTGACTGTCTTCCTGAGAGCTTCATATCTTCCAATTTTTAGATTTTCATCGAGGTGTGGTCAAAGCTCCTCAACCTGGTCTTCAATGGAGAGCATCTCTTTGGACCGAATGCTGATGAGCCTCTGGAGAGTTTAAATGAATCAAAATTTAGTGAAATCACTGGGATTTACGGTCGTCGTCCTTGCAAAAGCCGGTCTTTTTTTCCTTCAGTTTGAGATGTAGATGTTTTTGACGCTACACTCCCTTTGTAAGAAGGGTGCAGTTGCCCCAGGCCAAACAAGAGCAGAAGAGGTTCCGATGTCTCAACAGGGACGGGTGTGAAGCGAAAAGCCAGACTGCTTTGGCGCTGGCAGTGCCCAAACCGCTTTAAGTTCTCCTCCAATGTTTCTCTGGTTGGAGGAGCAGCCTCTGGGCACTTTGGAAGGTGGAAAAAGATAACCTCCGAAGCCTGGGTTCTCCATTTAGTGGAACAGGGTTTTTGCCTACCATTCCTCAGGAAGCCCCCAGACAGACACCTCCTCCTTGACAGCTGGAGCCAGAGATCTATGATGAATTAAGATCCATCCTGCTGAAGGATGTAGTGTAGAAGGTGCCAGCCTTGGAGAGAGATACAGGTTGGTATTCTCGCTACTTCCGGGTGCCGATGTAAGAAGGACTGTCCCATCCTGGACCTCGGGGCCCTTGGACAAGTTCACGATGGTGACACTAAAATTAATTCTCCAGGTTTTCTAATACCAAGATTGGTTGTATGCAAACTTGAATATACCGATCCATAGAGAAGCACAGGTGCTTTGAGATTTGTTATTGAGGAAGCTCACTAACAGTTCATAGCGCTCACCTTTGGCCTGTATGTACAATAGATGCCGGATGGAATGTCTACTTCAGCATGTAGGCCAGGAGATGTTTATATCAGCCATTGCAGAAGTTGTACTTGTTCTGTACCGCACTAAAATTCTCATTTATTTTATAGGTTGTGTGAAGTTAAACCGATGTCCTTCGTGACCTTGGTTCTATTATAGTACCTTGAGAGAACATGCATGTTTTCCACTACCTATACTTAGCTGTTTTAATTCACTTCTTTACAATCTTCTCCCCAAAGAGTTGTTGCTGCAGGGCTCTATTGCTAAATTAGAATTTCTGTTCAGCATTTTCATATTTATTTTTCATTCTTGCGAAATGCCAGAGATTGGTTTGTGGCACAGTGCACTTGAGTTTAAGCCACATAGTGCTTTTGAAATTAAGTCATGCCAAAAAGGTACTGGAGACAAATGTACATAAGTCAAATTCTTTTTCACTGCTGAACCTACTGCTTCCCAAACCTTGATGTTGGTAACGTAAATGGTGGGGTCCGACAGGGTCTCAAAGGACAATAGAGACTTGAGTCACCTCACTGTTTAAACAAGTGGAATGGCTATATATATTAAATAGTTTAACAAAGCAGCCAATCCCACAAAAAGGCAAATTATTCTAATGATTAGCATTGTCCAATTAAGCATGTTAATGTGGTCTTTTGCACTATGTATTACAATTAAACAGAGATTTAACTTTGCTTTTAGCCAATAGATCTTCCGTGTGTGTTTAGTTCAATAAATGCAAACCTGTTTGATCACTACACTTCTTCCAGAACACCTAAGTTCAGAAATGCTGAACCATGTTAGTAACCAACTTAAACAAGATACAGCAAGGAGGATCTCCTTTTTCAGTTCTGGCCACAAAACTAAGGAACACCCCACCCAAACCTCTCTGCCTGGAAATGAACTGCCTGACTTTCAGGAAACAGCTTAAGACCTGGTTTTTCAACCAACCACTTTGGAACAATTATAATAACAACCGATTTAAAAACTGTGCACCAGAAACTTGGTTAATTTACAACAAGCAATTGTCAAATCTCTTGGTACTACCATCTGTGTGGAAACCAATTAGTTTTGTTGATGTTCTGCTGCGTGACACTGGTCTGCACCTTCTTTTCAGTGAAATCTACAACCAAGAGCGAAGATGCAGCAACGCCCTTTCTCTCCCACCCAGTTCTTAATTTGTGGATGTTTGCCAGGGTTCAGCCCCAGCGCTTATTTCTGAGCCCCTGCACTTATTCTCTTAGACTCTAATTCAGAAGTTATCACAGAACAAGCAACAAGTGTGCACTGGGACACATTTCTTCATCCTAGGCTAACTCATTGTTGCTCATGAACCTGAAGACACATGGGCATGACAATATTAGTTATTCATTTTATGGATACTAATTAGTTACTGGGTGCTTGTTACTGGGCATGCCCACGCACTGCTCCAGTCGTACTGAATAACATTGGTGCAGCTCCATGACTCTTAATAACCAGCAACATTATCACAGTAGGTGTTGGTTGGCAACAAGAGGACAATCACCAGCACCAACACATGGGCAAGGCCAGGCAAAAGGCCAAGACTTAAGAGGAGTGTCTGTCATGAGTGCCTACCTATACACAAATGTTTTGCTGTAGTGTTTGAAAGGTAAGTTAATCAGTTCAGGAATTATTTTTCCTGCCTTTGTCAATCAATTTACCATAGGAGTAAAGAGCGTTTGCTCTTTTATTTTCTGTGGAAGCTGTGGATAGTTGGTCACCATGTTCTACCTATAGAATCCAAGCAAAATGTTAACAATGGTGATGTGTTTAAAGAAGCAGTCAAACATTTGCCTTAAACTAGTATGTTATGTACTCCTACATCCGGCCCCTTTCCTCCATCCTGTGTGGGCGTCCCTTACTAGGGACGGGAAAGGAACCTTTTTTCACCAGAGAAATAACACTTTCCCTTCAAATTTATAGGCGCCCAGGAGTGTGGTCCTGGGAGCATGTGTCCCCTAACCCCACCCACCGGCGCCACACCTCTGCACTCTTTTCTGTGTTCACAGGAGCAGACCGTTTTCACCAGCACTCCTGCGCGAGGCCTTGAGCCTCGTAATTCCATGCGCTTTCCCTAATCTTTTCTTTTTTTCTAATATTCAGGTTTTGGGAACACTGTCCACTGGTGCCCTAGTCTGTCCCCGACGTATAACGGCTGCGGCTGGCTTTAGCAGGTGCCCGTCGTGCGATGGTTCCTTTCCCACCTCAGAACCGCACGCGCTCTGGTGCTTTGGGGAAGACCACGGATGGGAAGGCTGCTTGGCGTATAATGTTCTCGCGCCCTGGTCCCTCAGAAACCAGCTTGTGCGGTGGAGTTAGTCTCCAGGACTCTGCTGGAGAGCATTAAGGAACACGTGCACAGGAAGACCAAGAAGGTAGGTGTACTCTTTTCAACAGCACTTCACAGGGACGACTCCTTCCCAGGGAACTGTGTTGACCGGAGGGGTCAGTCGGACCCTTGCATCAGCAGGAAGGGCAGAGGCTCTTGTAGCTATCGGCTTAATGGCTGAGGGCGGGCCTCGGGGGCCCTACCGGTTCCACTGCCGAGGTGCCTACTGGCTCTGGTACCGGGATACATCCTGAGGGGCTCAGCTCTGTTACCGGGCACAGGCCTGACGGGGCGCCTACACGCAGTGCAGATAGCACTACCGACCCCATGGCCGAGTGCCAACAGCCTACCAGCCGCAAGCCTGAGGTGCAGGGTGGGGCAGAGCTGATGCGTTCAGGCATGCAGGCCGAGCCCAGGCTCTGTCGGCCACAGTCCCACGTGCAGAAGGCACAGACAAGATGGCGGTGTGCACAGACAAGATGGCTGCCAGTCCAGACCGCCAAAGGCGCGAAACAACCCCGACCAGGTCAGAAGCCTGTCAACTGGGTGAACCTATGTCCTGGGCGGTTTGGGTTCCTAGGACTCCGTTCACTTGTAACGCTTCATACCCGACCTTCCCAGGGCAAGCACGGTATAGTGAGGGCATGTGCTCACAAGGCGGGGGCAGGCAATAGGCCTTTATGCCTCCTCAACAGGCGCAGGGCCGCTCTCAGCCCGCCTGCAAGAATAGTTTCTTAGACAGGTGTTTGACCCTCATGCAGTCTCTGCTGATGATGAAAATTCTTAAAGGCATAATTTAGGAAATGCTGCCACCCACACCGCCTCCTCAGCTGGTGCCTATGCAGCCTGCACCTCCACCACCGTTGCCCATGCCTCTAGTTGCTCCGGTAGCAGCACCTACACCTCCAGTGCCTGGGCCAGCTCCAGTGGCCGACCTAACGCCTATGGACCCCTTCTAACGCAGGTGACCAGTAAGAGACTGATAAGGAGGAGCAGGACATGCCCTCTTCGGTGATGGCATTTCATGATAGAATTGCTGGCCTAGCTGAACACCAGGGCATCCCTCATCCCCTGAAAGAGCTGCCGGAGTCGGGGGTTCTGGCGGAAGTACTTGCCCTCAAGTTGGAATCCAGATCTGGCATCCCGTTGCAGGAGGTTGAGGGTTGGCTAAAGCCCCACTCCACTCAGCCAGTAAATAAAAGGCTTGATGCAAAATTCAGGCAAGTCGAGGGTGACGCACTGCTCTTGTCAATTCACCCGCAGCCACTGTCGTCAGTCATTGCGGCGGCGTCTATGAACACCAAGCCTCAGACCTCTTCGAGCACTTCAACTTGAGCACCACTGGGCAAAAAATTGTTTGAGGCCTAGGGGAAGAACGTATACTCTTGCAAGCCAATGCCATACTGATGGCTGCTAATTAACAGCTGTGGAAGGAAATTGCTGACTTCCTCCCGGACATTCCAGCAGATAAACCAGCCTCCTTCAAGGCAGGACTTGCCGAAGCAACACTAGTGTCAAAGGACATCATGGAAGCCACAGTAGCACACATGGATACTGCTAGCAGGGCAATCTGCATGATGGCGGACATGCAAAGCATGGCCTGGCTCAAGGCAACCAGGTTCAACCTGGACGTTCAGGACAGAATCCTAGACCTGCCTTTCGAGGGCAGCGACTTGTTCCATTCCACCACTGACAACGAACTAGACAAGAAGAGCAGTTTGCTGATGGCCAAATCCCTGGCCATTCTTACCAAACCAGCAGCCAAAACCTTCGCACAGGCCCACTCTCGCTCAGACAGAGGGCGTTCCTTTGGCGGTTTCCGGGGTTTCCAGGACTGATGGGTCAGGCAACCGGACAGGTCGCCCAGCCAACATAGGCAAAAACACCAGAAGTTTTTGCACAAGGGCTTCTTTCAGTCCTCCCAGTCTTCCGCCTCTGACCCAAAGAAGCAATGACGGCTCTTTCCAGATCCACAGCACCCCAGTCGGGGGAAGGTTGGCCCTGCACAATCAAGCTTGGTGTGCACGCTCTACGGACTCATGGGTGATTTTGGTAGTCTCCTCGGGCTTCCGTCTTCCCCTACCATCCCCCACTGTCATGATGCCTACCCCCGGAGCACCAGGCCAGGCCCAGCACCCCCGGAAGCAGGCATCATGCCCTCGGGTAAAAGCCCAGCGGCCCCTTATTAGGGGCTCTTTGGACTCAGTCCTGGCGCCTTTGGCGCCAGGCTCATGTTGGACATCAGTCCTGGCGCCATAGGCGCCAGGCTCATAAAGGGAGGTGTTTTGTGCACTTACCTGATGCAGACCATGCTGCACGCTTCAGGCCTCCGAGACCTGAAAGGGACTATTTTTTCATAGGGACTATTTTTTCACTCGGGCGTGGCCAGGGAAGGATACATACCTAGTTGGGGAAGGATACATACCTGGGGCTTCTTTGGAGGCTATTTAAGCCACACCCAGACAGCAGCTCATGCTTCGCGTTGTTCTGCTTCCTGCAACTTAACGCTCACCGTGTCTGCTCCTGCTCCTGGACTCCAGCCACGCCCGCCTCGAACCTGGAAGACCTGCAAGGAAGGAAGGAAGAGAAGAGAAAGGTGAAAACCAAGGACTATTTCAAACTTCTTACCTGCATCCGGAATCTTCTTGCCAGCATCCCTGAAGAAAGACTTCCATTTAAAAGCATCCCGTTGCTCGCTGCAGCGCCACGCTTCACTCACCTGTCCTTGAGACATCTCCCGGCTCCATCGCGGCTGTCAGCATCGGACGCCACATCTCTGCACCTAGGGGAGAGAGGAAGAAACAAAAGGTGAGCAGAAGGAAAGCCGGATTAACAGCCATAATACTTACCGGCTTTTCTTCCACATTTCGGGTCGCGCCACCCCGTTGGCAGGTACTGTACCCCAGCCCCTATGGCGAAAGGACAAGAGACATTTCTGGGGAATGATAAGGACATTTAGAGGGATCGCCCTCATCACTACTCACCTCAGCAGTTTAACCCCTCGACGCATCGCCTTCATTCTGCACCTGAAATAAAGGACAGATCACAGGTTAGAAAGACAACATAAAGGGGGCCTCACTTGAACTTTCATACTTACGGCGCATCGCTCAGGAAAGTCAAGTGGATTTTGCCAGCGCCATTCTGAAAACCAGTGAAGTAACTGGACCAACGCGCGCCCCTGCACCAGAAGCAGGATGGAGAATTCATCCTTCCAAACCATAAGGTGAGCTTAAACCGGGGTTTGGAGGAAGTTAGAGAGGAACGAAGGGGGAAAGGGGGAGCTAGCACACTATTCTGCAGACTGTTAATCCCCTTTCTCATCTGCAGAAGGATATTCCTACGGGCCAGGCAAGCACGATTTGGAGGTCCTGTCCAATTGGTGTTCCGGGTCCTGCGCATCACGCTAGGAGAGGCCACAGCAATCCAGACTAGACCAGCACCCCCGTGGGAACCAGGTGAGCGTTACACCCACCCTGTTCCCCTCCACCCCTCCCACAGATTGAGACTGCTTCACTCTTAGCAGAGATATGTTCCCTTGTGGAGAGTGAGGCGGTGGAGGAGGGTCCTCTCCCTCAGCAGGGGGCAGGACTTTTACTATGTATCGTTGCTATTCACAAGAAGAACCAGGTGGGCCTGTCAGTGGTCCTAGATCTTTCCTTCCTAAAATCTGTACCTACCTCTGTAGAAGTTCAAAATGGTGACGCCAACTCTTATATCGGATACACTGTGGGAGTCGGGGGACTGGACGTGCTCACTGGATCTGAAGGATCCATATTTACACTTCCCCATAGTGCAATTGCATCGGGCCTTCCTCAGGTTCCGGGTCATGGGGGTTGCACTTTCAATACAAGGTGTTGCCGTTCGGCCTGAATTCAACGCCAAGGGTATTCACAAGACTGATTAACGCAGTGGCGGCCCTACTCGGGTCTGATTAGCCTCCATGTATATCCTTACTGCGACGACTGGCTAGTCTGAGGGATGTCCTTGGAGCATGTCAGGTACTCAGTGACCACACTCATGACTACACTCTATGAAATGGGGGTTTCAATCAACTTCCAGAAATCTCAGCTCTGCCCTACGCACTCTGGTGTTTTAGGGGTGCTGTGGGATACTCGGAAGCAGAATGTGTTCCCCAAAGGGGAGAAGGTGGCAGCGATCAAATCTTCTGTTGCTCATTTCCTCAGCACAGCCTGGTGGTACCAGCACCTGCCCGGAGTACTGATGGCGTGCCTTCTGGCTATCCCTTACACCAGGGTGAGAATGAGTAGGCTGCAGCTGTATTTTTCGGCATCCTGGGACTAGGAGTTGTCATGCCCTGGTCACTATACTCACTCACCTACAGCAGGACCTTGGGTGGTGGGAGTAGGATGCAAACCTCATGGTGGGCAGACCATTCAGACCACCTCTAGCGTATCATACTAGGACTATGGATTCCTCACTCAAGGGTTGGGAGCTACCCTGGGCACACATTCAGTACACGGTCTGTGGTCCAAGACGGACCAACAAAATCACATCAACTAGCTGGAAATGATGGCCATTTGACTTGCACTCAAGGCATTCCTCCCACTAATTAGGAGCAGTGCATTTTGCATTTGGACGGACAACTTTACCTGCATGTATTACCTCAGCAAGCAGGGAGGCACCAGCTCCCTGATCCTATGCAAGCTGGCCCTTGGCATCTGGGAGTGGGCGATTGTGCAGGACATCTGGATCTCAGCAGTGCATCTGCCAGGAAACTGAAACCTGAAGGCAGATGGACTCAGTCGGTTGGGCTCAGACAACTATTAGTGGCAACTGAACGTGTGAGTTCTTCAGGACATTTTCACCAGGTGGGGGGTCGCCCGGTCACAGACCTGTTTACGACGGAGAGCAACCAGACTTGTCAGCAGTTTGTGTCCTGGGGGGAGAGGGCACAGCTCCCTCGGGGACACGCTTCAGATCCCCTGGGAAGGGATGTGGGCATATGCATTTCCTCCTACCCCTTGCATCAACAAGGTTGTCTGCAAGATCAGGCTGACCCAGTGGCTGCATCTCTTTCTTATAGTGCCTCAGTGGCTGGCCAAGCCCTGGTTCCCAGACCTTGGACAGCTGGCAGTCCACCCAGAAGTGCCTCTCCCGCTTGGCATGAGCCCACTTCTCGCGCAGCAGAGGGGGCAGTCCTTCACCCCTGCCCACAGAGGTTAGCCCGAGCAGCCTGGTACCTAAGCAGGTAACTCTTCAACATCTCCAGCTGTCTCGGGACAACCTGGAAATCATCCAGGGAGCAAGGAGTCTGGCTACTCAAACAGTACAAAAGCAAATGGACCATGTTCTGCTTCTGGTCTAAGGAAAAAGGAATGGAGCTGCTGTTTTGGCGTACCTAGCCAGATCGGGTGTCCAGGTCGACACCTGCTGACATACATTGCGGCCATTGGCGCATATAGGTACTTTCTCTTCGGCCAACCGAATAATAAAAAGATATCTGGTGTGATTAACTAGGCTGTACCCGCCGGTCAGAGGCCCGCACCCAGTCTGGAATCTTAACATTGTACTTTGCACCCCTGCGCACAAACCATTCGAGCCCATGACCCAGTGGACATCAAATTGGTCACGCTCAAGACAGCGCTACTAGTGGGGCTTACTTCAGCTTGCAGGGTTAGTGAGATTCAGGCCCTTGTGGCTTCCGAGCCCTACACTTTCATCGGGGCATGGTTGTGCTTCGCACTCACCCAGGTCCCTCCCAAAGGTGGCCTCCTCCTTTAATTAATGAAGAAATTGTACTCCCCACTTTCTTTCCAAACACCAAAGTAGACTGAGAGAAGGCTCTTCGCTGTTTGGACATCCAAAGAATACAAATTCTAGCTTGACAGAACCAAGGCCCTTCGCAAGACGGACACATGATATCAGGGTCCGCGCTAGGAAACAGAGGCCAAAATCTACAAGGCCAGTTCCAGGAGGGTCACTGGTACCACATGCTCACCTGCAGAGGCTCCAGATGGAAAGAGCATGCAGGGAGACGCCGGTGATTACACAGAGCAATGTTTGGTGAAACACCCAATCAGGGTCCGGGGGGAGGGCTGGGAGGCGGTAGGAGGGAGGGATGGAGGAAGGAGGCTTCGGGGACTGCAGGGGGAGCGGGCCGGGTCTGCGCTAGGAAACCGAGGCCAAAATCTACAAGGCCAGGCCCAGGAGGGTCACTGGTACCACATGCTCACCTGCAGAGACGGCTAAAATGACAGCTAACCAGCACCATCTTCGGAATGGGAATAACAGAAAAGATTGTTTTAATTTAGTAAACTATAAAATAAACGGCTGTAGAATTACACTTTCAAAATACCAGGGACCCTGGATCTGTAGTTAAAGAAAATTAACAGATAGACTGCAATGTGTTCCTGAAAGCCAAAAAGGAAAATACACATTATTGGTAAAATAAATATCAAGGATTAGCTCAATAAGGTGGAAAATGTTCAACAGGCAGCTGGAAGAATTTTAAAATGGTGAGTGAAAAACTTTGATTTAGCTCCAAAAAAGTGGTGATTCTGGGAGAAATGAGGGAAAACTGAAAACGGTAATGTGAAATTGTCTTCTATAGTGCACTTCTGCCAAGAATGTAGGCCTTGCTGAGCATTGCTCTGTAAGAAAGGAGGGCAGGGTGTGTTAGTCGGATAGCAGGACGGAAGATGCAGAAACCTTTCGTGTTGCTGGGTGAAGGTCAGAAGGACCAGTTACCGGTGTGCCGATATGAAAAGCATACCTACCAGGCAGGTTAGCCATAGGGGTAGCCCTCTGATTATGAAACAGTGCACTTAATGTAGAAGATGGCAATAACGAGGGAAATATCCAGCATAACTGAAAACCATGCCTGCCTTGCATAGAATAATCATGTTAGCCAAAGTTGCATATTACAAAGCCCATGCTGAAGCTACCAACATACGCAGATCCCTTTTAATGCAGGCCAACATTGCATTAACCCACAACCCGATAAAATGCAACTTCATTGGCGCATTCTTCACCGAAAAGTGTGCAAGATAGGTCTGAATGACTGCACCAAGCAAACCACACCCTCCCCTTTGCCGTTTTGCAACTCATCCTTATTACAAATGCATTTGCTCGCATAGCTTTCCAACATTCTTGCATAACTTAATTCCTTCACCAATTGTGAAAGCGCTCCCCAAAGAAGCACTTGCTCCCTCCTCAACATGCCAAATCCTCCCTCCATCAGGGCATCTTTTCTGGTGCACACAAAACTTGACTGTTCCTCCTGCTACTTGCAGGTTCAAGTCTGGATCTGGTAAATCTTGTAAATCATTACATATCTTTCTTTTCTGTGGAAAATAATCAAGAAAACAGTTGTCACCCAGTGCCGAGTTAAGATTAACAACTGTGTTTTTCCACACAACTTCCAATCTGGCTTCAGACCACACTGAGATGTGTGATGAATCACAGGTGATCATCCCAGAAATCCTGGCCTGGACCCCTTCTCATGTGGCCAGGAAAAGGCAGCCGCTACCTGGTCCTGACCCTGTGGCAGTATCCTGTGGGAGGATCACATGAAGTTCTGGCCAAGAAGAATGGGAGAGTACTCTGAATAATTTCCCTAATCTTCTGTGGGATATTTTGACCCATTCCAATGTGTCCCTCTGCATCACTTTACAAATGGGGAAAGAAACAGCCAAAAATGGATGCGCTAACCCCTGTCCACGCAAAATCTTCAAAACCGCGTTTGAGTCACAACCAAGGAAAGGCTGCACCCCTGCCACTAGTCACAGTGGGGGTGAAAACAGTTATCACTGCAGGAGCATGCCAGTGGGCTTTGTTACATTCAACATGGAGCAAGGCTGCAGAATTGTCTTGAAAATTCCTTTTAAAATGTAGCTTTGCAACTTTCAAAGTGCTGTTTTGGCTGTAGATCCATTTATTTTCCAGTGAATCCTTGAGAGTAAAAGAATTACAGATCATCCAGTGTGGCTCAAAGGAGCCGGGCCTCATTGACTTGACAGCAGCTAAGAAATGTATCTCTTTCAAAAAACAGCCCAACAACATTTGTTTTCAGTTCCACGGGAAAAATGCGGCAACATATAAAAATTTCAATTGTGCAGACAAACTTCAAACAAAGGCTGGATACATATATCCAGACTGCAAAACAAATCCCAGTACTCAAGGAAAGAACTGACTGGTGCTGAATAAAATGTGTGTGCTGCAGAGGAAAATCTGAATTAAAAGACTCAGTAATGTGCTTTTTCCAGGAAGGAAAGTGCAAAATCACATGTTTTTAAAGCATGTTTTGTTGAAAGGCTTAATTTTGTAAGAAATGTCAAAATCCACCTATAAACTGTCATTTATATGTTTTAATGAAAGATGTAGGTAACTTCAAGTTAAAACACAGTCTTGAGTTAATTAACTTTTTAATTCTGATCTGACAGCCTCAGCCTGGGAATGGTGAACACCTCACTGCTTGCAGGAAAGGACTAATTGCTGCTTGGAGGTTTTCACATACTCATGACAAAGAACTCATCAGACTTTCGTCTGGGCCCCAGCCAAAGACATTGGCAGGCTTGAACACTCATCCTCACAGGAGAGGGGCAGGAAACTTCCCTCTCAAGGAAGAGGACCCCCACCCTGATCAAAGGAATTTGACAGCTGTTGCCAGTTGAAAGAAAAGTAAAAAAAACTGCTAAGGACGTTTGGTGGTTAAATGGCTATTTGTAATTAAGCTTTAAAGACTTAACTTTGCCACAAGAAGGAGGATAAATCTAAAAGTTGTTAGTTGTAAATCTAATTGTATGCTCTTTCTTTGAAGATGTGATTGAACTTTGTACTGCATAAGGAACCAAAGTTGTACAAAAACGCTAATTGCGTAAAGACTATTCGTGCTGAAAATCTAATATTGTATACCCGTATTCTAGGGGTGATTGCACAGATATGTACCGAATTAGGAATTGTGAGGACAAATTTGTATTCGGTATGATTAAAATTAACAAAATCCCACAAAGACAAAGCCAGATCTCACTGACGGAGTTGGATATAAAGGTAACCCACAAAATATCTAATGTATGTGTCCGATTTTATTAGAGGGCATCATTATAGAAATGTGTATTTGTGAAAGATAAATGTGGTCCAGATAACTATGGGAGTTTCCCTAGTCACATCATAAAATATGACAGCCCTTTCTGTCTTCCAACCAGGAAAAGGCAAGTGCCTTTGACCTATCGGAGCCTTGGGGGGGGGGGGGGGGGGTTGTAAGTTTGCCCCTACCAGAAACTGAGTGATGTCACTTGGCATGATAAAGAAGGGAACCTCACAAAACACAGACACACTGATTCCTGACTCCATCCTGATTTCCGCGTGACGCTGTTCTAGAATTCTCCGTCTTGTTCCTGATTCCAAACTTCTTTGAAAAGCCAAGGCCTCAGCATTTGCTGAACTTTTTCAGCTAGGCCCAAATCCTGAACCATCCCAAACTTAAGGGAATTAATTCTGATCCAGTCTGGCTTGCTACCATTAAGGCTTTCCTGCTGAAACTCGCCATTCCACTTATCTACAGTGTCCAGCAACCAGAAGGGCCAATCCAATCCAGTCCAATTGACCAGAACCGCCCAGCTGACCATCCCGCCAGAAGTGCCTTGCTGTCTGTAGATCCGATCCTTGATGACCAGAACCTGACGGTCCAATCTTAATTTACAGTGGACTGGAAGTATAAATAGGAAGCATAGTAAATCATAGCATATTTGGTCTTACCTTGTCCTATCCCCATCTCTCAACCTTATCCCATCTTTAAATTATGAACCTCTAATATTGTCAACCATTCTTGCAACCCTGTTTATAATCCCTAGTGTTAGCGCTGATTTTCTCTCAATTGTTTAACTAGACCATAAACCATTAGTGATTTGGATTAAATAAAGTAATTCCCATAAAAGATAAACGGAGTATCTGCCACGTTAAGGGTTACAATCGGTTGTGCATAACTGTGGAGATTCACGGGTGGCATTCTTTTTCTTGGCATTAATATAGTTTAAATAAAACCAATCTGTCATTTTAAAACTGAATTTCTGCTTTTCTCTGTTCTATTTTTCTCAAACGCCTCTCATTCAAACTTGCATTAGTTCCTCAATTTTATAGCTAGAGACTTAATTTCAACTCTGTTAAAACACATAGGGAAAATTAGGCGGGAATTCGCAATTTTTGCAAAAGTTATACACGTGTGTTTTCCCCTTCAAAGTATTTCCAAATCCATTCTGATTCTAAGTGTGTATTGCTGCTCATATGGTAGCTTATGTTTGTTAGGATCTTTGTACTGTTGCTTCCATAGGAATTATATCAATTTAAGGATTTTTGCACACTGTTCCTTGTTTTTCTCCGCCATTTTCAACTGTCATTTTAAAAGTGTAAAAGTTCCAAAAACTTTTTCTCTTATTTGGGGAGGGACGATTGTATTCAAACCCTATACACTGTTCTATATTCCTGAATACCTGTGCTTACTTACATCTGTGTAGAATTGCTTCTTTGTGAGTTGAGAAATTTGCAGGAAATCTTAACCTAAGCGCTTTCTTTTCACAAGCCCAAACTGTTCTTTTATCTGTGTTTTATATTCTGTGTTCTAAAAAGTGAATTCAACTGCATTATCTACTTTCCTACTTGTATTGTCACCACATTGGTGATTGCTGCCTCTTTTATATTAAAACGTGTGGTTTGAATTTTAAATATATAAATACCTTTACCAACCAGCCTTCCTAGTCCAGTGTTACCTGGGGGTATTTTGAGAAGGGTGTGATATGAGTGGTATAACACTCAGAATATTGAAACTATAGACACAATACATAAGTATTTCATTTGTGCATTACATGCTGGCGAGACCTGGTTGTATTGCCTGATTGAAATCCTTAACAGATTATACCGTATTAATTGCATTTTGTAAAGTTGGAAAATTCTGATCTTGAAATGGATGAGAACATTATGAACTTCTAGTCTGTGATGCTGGAAATGCCTTATGAAGGGACTGGGCCTCCTAGTCCTTGTCCTACCACATCTGTGTGTTTTCTCTGTTTTCTGCCACTGAAGTCCAGCCTGGACCTCTGGCAGTCCAGCTCTTCATGGTTTCCTTTTGGTGATCAACACCCATGGGATACATCGGTGGGGGTACACCCCTTTACCCCTTATGTGTGTTTTTGGGCACCTGTGTATTGCCCACAGATCAGGGTATGGGCTGGTTGCAGCTACATACCGATTTGGCAGTGGCTCCATTTTGGAACACCCAGGCCAAGCCATAGGAATCAATGGATTCCTGCAGGAAGGAAAGAGGGTCATTGTGGCCTCTTTGTTTCTATGGCCTTTTACCTTGTTTCTCAAGTCCTAGAAAGCCCAGACACTATCTTTCTCCTGACTGGCTGTTGGATGGAAATGCCATATATGGCTTTGCATCTGCCACCTGTCCGACTGACTAGAGCCTTCCCGGAGGCTGTGTTGTGGGTACACCCCAGGGGGGGACCTGTATGAATGGAGTCTGAAGTGTTGTTGGTGTCTGGTTTCTGTGTGTGTGACACAGTGAATGTAACAGTCCTGACTGAAACTAGCATTAATGCAGTGTAGTGTGCTGAAAGGCTGGGTACTTACCCCAATCCACCTTCTTTGTTATGGTGAGTCTGGGTGGAGTGAATTGCCTGAATGCCTGTGAGCCTGATTGGCTGGCTGCCTGCATGAATGCTCTTCTGTGTGATTGGCTGACTGAACCTGTGAATGGGTACCAGATGTGTATATCTGGGAACCTCTCACCAATTAGTTCAGAAGCTGAAGTCGAGGTTGAAGCAATAAGAAGCGGTTCCTTGAAGCCCAGCTGGAGAAGTCTGCTGCTACATTTTCTTTGTGTAATCCAAAAGCTGCCGTGTTCTTCCAAGGACTGATGCAAAGAGGACCTCCGATGGAGACCTCTCCCTGAGCTTCGAGGGACCATCGTGCAAACTAAGAGTCAGGCCAGGCAGGCCGCCCTCTATGGAGCTGAACTGTGGGGCATCTGTAGTCTAGGCATGGTCCAGGTTGTGTAACAGAAATTCCTCAAAGCAGCCCTAGACCTACCAGTAAATGCGACTAATGCTCTGATTTTTTGGGAGTTGGTCCTGAAAAGCATTGGCTTCATATGTCAAATGAGGCCAGTGTTTCTTTGGGCTCGACTTTGGCCAAATGGCAATTTGGGTCATTATAGAAGAACTGTTGGAGATGTCTCATCCCAGTCAGGAGGATTTAACTTAACCTGGCTATCGGCCATTAGAAATTATTAGATTGCCCTGGGGAGGATTTTATTGGTCCCACCCTAAAGCAATCCTAGGAAACATCAAAACGCTATTAAAAAAAGGCCTACGAAAGCAAGTGGGAGAGAAACCTGAGTAAAACTTGTACAATTCAGCTAGCCTAGCCTCTTACCTGTCCATGAAAGAATATCCTGTTTTCAATATTACCTGGACAGAATGCAGCTGAAAACCATTGAAAGCTCTTTATATGAAGCTGCATATTGGCATTCTTCCCCTAGCTAGTTCAAAGTATAACTGAAACCAGAGTAATTCAGCTGCCTGTCCTTTTTGTCCAAATGAAACAAAGCATAGTGCATTTTATCCTGTTCTGCCCAGAGTACTTTTATACTAGAACAAAATATTTGATACCACTTTTTAAACAGTTTTAAATCAGAAGGGCCAATGAAGGGCTTCACCTTTGTTTGGTGTGCAACTATGAAATAGCAACCCACTTTATGGGGAACTCCTTACTCCATGCTTGGAGAAAGATATAAACCTGTTACTGCAGTGATGAGAAATGTTCTAGTCCCTGTTGTCTGTTTTATTTGCATTTCTTTTTGCTATTTGAAGTTACAGCACAATGTAGATGTTGTATTTTAATACGTTTTTATAAACAATAACTAATATTCATTGTGATCGATAATGCTGTACATTTTTTTTGTATCTGACTTTTATGTTGAGGGTTGGATCGAAATAAAGTTGTGACAAAACACACACGCGCAAACTGCTACTCTTAATCAGAAGTACCTTGGAAGCCAGTCCTGTGTGCCTGCCGTCCGGAGAAGGGGTCTTCGTGAGTCAATGAAGTCCATTGGAGTCACCTACAGTCCGGAGGTGCATTTTGTGACCGCTTGAGGCAGTTAGTCTACCATCCAGAAGAGGGGTACCATGGCATAGTGCTGCTGGACACCCAGAGCTGCGAAAGCTCCAAACTGCCTAAGAACATTGCAAGGGACATCATTGCCATCAATACTGACCACTTTTTTCCCTCCAGAGAGATTCCAGAGTCGCTGAGTGCAGGGGAAGGTCAGTTGGCGGGTTTCTTGCCACCAGAATCTAACAGACATCCCAAGAGTCCAGACTTGGTGAAGGTCCATGGTTCACTCCATGGTTCACTCCTGTGTTCATGTCCAGGCAGCCAGAAGCTGTGTAGAGGTCTGTGCTGCGGCTGCAGCACCGAAGAACCGGCAGGTGGGAAAAAGCAATATTCTGAAACCCGACACTAAAAGTGACCTATGCACCAGTCGCCGCCAGAAGTCATCGAAGTGTCCCAGGTGTCTTACACTCATTTGCCAAGCCTTTAAGGAGCCCACAGCAAGTTTCATCGTCACAGGAATTCTACAGTCTGAGAAATCGTCGACCAAAGGAGAGCACCTGGAAGAGCAAAACTGCTGCAGACTTTGGTTTTATTGTTCTTGTGGACTCGGCATCGCAGTGGCTCCTTCTTCCAAGGGGATGGGGGGGGGGGTCCATCATCGGAGGGAATAGTGTAGTGAAACCGAGAAACTCTGCCACTTCGCCTGTGAAGACACCAAAGGTACTGTGACGAGTAAGCACACCTTCTAGCCTCAGTCATCCAGAGGTCCAAGATTCGTCTTGGATACTGTTCTCATGTGGCCACTCTGGTACTTTGGGGTGGTAGAACCTTTTAAAGAAAGCAGGTCGTTATTGAACATTATTGGACTGGGCTGTTAAGGCATGATAAGTTACACCCTAACTTTTCCATTGCAGGTTGTGCAGGTGTGGTGTGGGGGGGGCGGCATCTTCACACAAACTTGTATATCTAGTCTAAAGAAAGCATTCTGCCACAGTTTACAACTAACCTGGCTTTCTTCCCTATTCTATACTGATACACCTCACTTAAGAATTCACATACCTATTTAAAACTGCAGTTAGTGCATCAATTACTGAATTTAAGTATTGTGTGGTACCAAATAGTGTATATATTTGCCATGCTTTGAATAAGTATTTACAAGTACAAAGTGTTATTATTTAAATGTGTGTGTATATATCTGAATCTTATTTTATATAAAGAAGCTGTTATCACCCAAGAGTGTGTGGAAATTCCTTTCTGGGGGCTTTGGGGAAACACTGTACTTAAGAACCAGCCTGCATCCCCTCCTGAAAGCTTAAGCCTGGCTGCTCGTCCATTGCTACCAAATTGAGAGAGCCTTGGCTGGGGTGTTATGTGCCTTTACCCTACCATATAGTTGGTAGAAGTACAGATAGCCCCCTCCAGTCTTTACATAAGTCATAGGCTCTTTGTGATTATTAAGGATAGGTCATGAGGCAGCCCTGGCTGGATTCATGGTGTTGTATTGCTAACAGGCCCATAATGCTTTTAGTACTGAGATGAGGAAGAGGAGCACAGCTGCAAAACTGTAGTGTGCAGTCCAGTGGTTATGATGAAACACATCTGAGTGGGACCTTTAAACATATAAAGGCCTTTTAGGTGCGGGCTATTGCGAAGAAGCAATGGAAGCAGCAGGGAATGGGAGACGCTGCTGTTACAAACAGGACTCCATGTAGAAATAGTGGCAGAGATCGGCAATCCTGCATGCATAGGACGTGCAACAGGAAGCGGCACGAAGGGTAGCTGTCTCGTGGGAGAGAGCTCTCCTTGTCCTGTGTTGCTCTGGAGTGCAAGCAGAGCAGAGAAAGCTCCAACTACAGGAGGTGCGAGCAATGGAAACGTTACTGGAGCTGTCGAACACCTGTGCAAACCTTACAAAAGAGGAAACTGGAGCAGTGGGTCCAGCGAAGATGCACGTATAGACGGTGAGTTGGCCTTTGTCAGGTAACACCGGGGCACTCTGAAACAGACCGATGGCTCAAAACAAAACCTTTGCATACCGAACTAGTGAATTGAAGCAATTTGGGTGCAGCTGTAATTTTAAGAGATACGGTTAAATAATATTGTAACTACTGTTGTCCAAGCCCAAAGGGAACAATATTCAAACAAGGTGACTGTGATTTACAAAAAGAAAGATCACTTGCAAGTATTGCCTAAGCCAAAGAGATGCAATTAGAGAAAAACAATGATGGCAGAATAGAAGACCTCTTTGTCACAATTATCAAGGGGAGTGTAATATATCCTGCATTGCCTGAGGCAAATTAATCTGTGAGACATGGTCAACAGGTACTGTATCCTTGTAGAAGAATTTATAAACCTATTGTGGTTGTTGGAAATCAAGACTTGTTCATCAAACAATTGTTGATTGAACTTTCCCCATTGAGAAATTAAGTGTGCAAAGTTGGAAGCAAACCTCATTAGAAAGTACTGGCAGTGGTATTTTGAGTTTTATCCTGGCAAATGGATATACCAGGAAAGGGACGATTAGTAGTTAGTGCTGGCAGGTTAGTATTGGCAGGTGAGTGGCCCAGGAAGAAGGCGATTTGAAGTACTGCAGTGTTGTAGAATGTTGTGGTGGAAAGAAAGTGGCCAGTCCACTAAATGTGTTCTGATGAACTGTTGTAAAACCATCCTGAAAAAACTGTTGCTTAAGAAGAATAAATGTGATTTAAGACAAAGCAAGTGGTATTCAAAGAAGATAATTATTATGTTGAATACTAACTGTATGCATGAAGATTAAGTCTTTCTAGTTTTCAAGCAGATGTTTGTGGCAACTTGGACACTTGTTTTGAGGCGTGAAGAAACCGGTTTGAAAAATTTCCAATGGATAAGTAAAGGTTTTATGGAATGAGAGGAACTTTGTTATACGCAGAGTGCAACTTTTTTATTGAAAATAACTTCCTTGATTTTGAACTTTGGTTTGAAACATCCCGAATTGATCGAGGGGAAGGGGATTCAGCCCTGGTTGCAAGGATTTATTTATATTTCTCTGTTAGAATATAAATGTTGTTTTATGAAGTTTAAACAGCCAGATAAACCTTGTATGATTTTGCTGTATGTATAGGTGTGAGGGACGGAGCTTTTTGGGCATTAGATCATTTTCCTTTAGCTTTAGTTTGACAGGTAGGCAACCCCTTGTTAGGTTAGGGAGATTTAGGCGTTTGTCTCACCCTTATTGGTTAATAAAATGGCTACTTGTGAGAACTACTTCTGTCTTACATTTATGACCCCTCACAGATAACTGTCTTAGGTATTCCCTGCACATCAGACCCCACCGAGCCTGGTCTTCTAATCCTCGTGCCTGCCTTTGACCTCATGCCTGCCTTTGACCACCAAACCTTTGTGAACATCCTATCATCCCAGGATAGTTTGTGTGTCCTGTACTGCAATGATTCTCACCCCACCTCCTCTTCTGATGACAGTTCTTCCATGCATGAATTTGTTAGCCTAGAACGTGGGCAGTATCCCACGGATAAATCCTCTAACTTGTAATCTTTATTTTACACATGGAGACCTTAGGACTTCTTGCCAGCCAGGTTGTCACGATTATTCAATTTGCTGACAACACTCAACTGTACCAGGTAGTCACCTCCTTTATAGCATTTCATGCCCTCCTCTAAGCATGGATATCAAGTGCTTACCGAATTCTATACTTGATAGACTGAATATGGCACATAATTAATAAACACTGGCAATATTTGGTCCCGTTTTGGCTCTGCTATAAATAATACTTCACTCCTGTGCAGGATAACATCCTACTGAGCTGACCTACTTCAGAGCCATTGCCCTAGTCCTGGCCCTGCTAGATCACTAGTATGTTGTGTGGTGACCAACAGAACTCATGACACACAATATAGGGTTCAGACAAACTTGATTCTTCTCAGGATAAGTAATGTTATAAACCCCTAATGCATTAGATATTCATGTATCTGAAAAAGGTATTCTGTGGACGATTTAAGTCAAAGGTGTAGGAAAGGGTACTGGTCTCCCTCTGTAACTCTATTCTGAACATGGCCTCAGAGATTTAGTGCTCAGCTCACTCGTTGATGGTCCTGGACCCTCAGGGATGTATAGCGCCTAGCGTGCTGCTTGTGACAACCAGAGATGTAGTGATCGGCTTGCTCCCTCAGGGATGTAGTGGCTAGGGTATCGGGTAATAATGTCTCCATACATAATGTCACTGGGAAAAGCCATTGGGGATATTATATATGGTGACATTATGTACGGGGGCGGGTTGCAGGGATGTCCCCTGCTCCCCTTGTAAAAAAAAAAAAGAAACAGGGGTTTCTGTGGTGTCCCCCACATGTTCAATGTAGTAATGTTGCCGGAAAAAAACAGCGACTTTTTTGTTAGGATACATTTTTGCGGGGACATTATTACATGAAACCGTGGCCAGTTTACACACACCTGTAGTGCCCAGGTCACTGTGTGCACTAGGTTTTCTTACCCTTTGGCCTCTGGGGGTAGGCTCATAAGTCCCTCTAGTCTTGCCTCTCCTCTTTCCATGCTTTCAGGCTAATCTAGTTCAGCTCTTTCTGCATTCTTTCCTCATGGACCTTTCAGCATTCCCAGCCATCTGTTCTGCCAGCTTCTTCACTTTCTTCGTTCTCTTGGGTCTTTGTTCCCAGCTCCTACAGCTCTCCAATGGGTCAGTTCCGTCAGTGATCTGGGACCTTTTGGCTTGCTCAGCTTGATCTACCCTCTGGTATAGTTTGTCTTCTGCTGAGGAGTTTCTCATAAATGTCCCGCTTAGATGGGTGTCTTTCCCCTTTTTGTATACGCTGCCTGCAGTTCATAGTTCTAATTCTGGCTTTGTATAGCTTTTGCAGTGTAATGCTTTCTGTAGGGTCCTCTGTTTGGCTGGTGTTCCTCATTGAGCGATTTCTTTCAACTGTATGCATCTCACGCACCACAGATTCTCCGGCTCGATGGCCAATTTTGGTTGAGGCAGAATTCCTGTCTCGGATATGTGTATTTGTATTTATTGGGATTTGCGTAGTGCTTTCGCCAAAGCACTGTACAATTAAATTAGTAAACAGTACAATGAAATTGAAAATGAATCGTGAAATTACAAAGGAAGTAAATAGGAAAAAAGGAATCCTCAGTTGTGACAATTGAGTCGGAGTACGACGATACAGAGAGAAAAAGAACACGACCGGACATGTATCGGAAGAGCATTCCAAAGTTTAGCGCACAGAAAAGAGAATGAGCGAACACGAGATGAAGCACAGTGTCTTAGGAACGGAAAGTAGATGAAGTGATTTGTGTCTGAAGAGAATAAGAGGGAAATCATAAAATAATGATGGCAGAAAGTGATGGTGCAGCAAGACCATGGATACATTTAAAGCTGATACAGAGGAATTGATGAATAGGATTATCAAATGACAGAAGGAAATATCAGTAATAGAGGAGCGAGAGGCTAAGGAAAACAGGAGACGAATGGTACCATTACACACTGAACAGAGGGGGGGGGGGCAGATGGAAAGCAGGGAGGCCAACCAGGAGAGCAGAGCAATAATCAAGAAGACAAGAGATGCAATGTGTTTAATTAAATGAAAAGCGAAAGGCACAGTGCAGCAAATATCGGAGATGGAAATGACATGTACAAGCAGTATTAGAGATTTGTGTAGAGAAAGAAAGTGAAAAGTCAAGTGACACCAAAGTGCGAACAGTGGTAGAAAAGCAGGAGATGCTATAGAGTGGGTTAGTAAGAAAGAGAAGCAGGAACAAACTCAGTTTTTGAAGGATTCAGGTGGAGAAAGCGTCTGTGCATTCAAATCTGGAAAGGTGAAAGACAGGCAGAGACAGTAGAATATGTAAGGGAGGAAAAGGAAAGAAAGGTTTGAATCCTCTGCATTAAAAGTAACCAGAAATATTGAACAAGGAATAGTATAGAGGGAGGGGAAAAAGAAGTAGGCCATGTACGTAACTCTGTACTGAAGTGGGTGGGCAGAGGAGAGTTTGCCAGCACAAGAGAAAGAAAAAGTTTTCTTGATATAAGAATGACACCACTGATGTACATAACCAAGAGCTGAAAGAGTAGGATGATAAACCATGTTGAAAGCTGCAGATAGATCGAGGAGAATGTAAATTGAAGAGTGTTTTAGATGGCGATAAGAGTTTGAGACATGGAGAAGAGCAGTTTCAGTGGGAGTGGCCTGGATGATAACCAGATTGTAGAGAAAGGGAGGAAGTAGTGAGTGGAGACTTTGTCCACTGTCTGGTTGCTGCTCCTCTGTGATGCACCTTTGCTGCAACCAGCAAGAGTTTTTGTTGTCCTGTGATCTATGAGGGCTTTCTGCAAATCAGTTGGTGTACTGCGTGTTAACGTTACTTTGAGTTGGAGGCCCGTAGAAGTATGTGGCTCTATTCTCTCTCCAAAACCTGCAGCTCCGATTTGGTGTTCCATAGGGAGAAAATTACTTCCAGCGCCGTCTGAGCCAACTTCATCCCCGTGAAAAAATAACTGAGGGGCAGCTTTAGTTAGCAGGGTTTCCTCTGGGTTATTGGGAGGGGTTACTCTAGTGATCCCACCATTTGCCACCTCCATGTTGCTCCTGGCACTGGCTCAAGGGCCCTTGTGGGCCAGCTGTTCTAGTTACCAGCATACCCCCCATCTCTTCGAATGTTGGGGTACTGTCACAGGTGACAACGCTCTTGTTGCCAGGATACCGCACTCCAACCTTGTCCCACTAAAAAATATCTTGCATGCTCCTGCTTAACTCATCAGATGAGAACTTCACTCACTATGATTGATTTACACTGATTGCCTCCCCAGGCCTGCATCATCATCTTCGAGGCCTACTGCCTCAAATATAAGGTAATAAGGACCAGCATACCATCATACCTGGCTCAACCGCTTTCCCTCTCTGGTGCCCATCCCAATGCAAGAAGCTACATTATTACCAGAATAAAAATTTAAGAAAGGAAAAAAAGAAGCCAGTATTCCTGATAGGAGAATCTCATGAACATCCACTGACAACCGAGTGCCATTGCCAATTAAATACCCAACGAGGACTGTGTTGGGTATTTAAGGACACCGCTTTGGCAACGCAAGAGAGAGACGGCAGAGTGTGGCTAGGATCGGGGCTTGCAAACTCAGGGTGGGGGAGTTTTAGGGGGGGTGCTTTGGGGGGAGGCGGTTTAGGGGGGGATCAGACCTGATCCAAATGATGGCCGCTATGGTAACTGAAGCGGAGGAGGGACAGAGGAAAGGAGAAACTGACACCCGGCGTGTGGTCAGGGGACCCTGAGCGTGGATTACGCCTCAAGCACGTAGGAGGCTGCGTATTAGGTTGCTGACCCTTGGACTCGCCGGTTCACACGCCAGACTGCTGCTGAGCTCACCGTGTGGAATGCCTTGTCTCCGTATGCAGACCCGAACAGCTGATGGGATTTAATGGCCGGGCTCGGACTGTCTGCAACTAAGCCCGGCTTGGAGGCTCCATGCAGTGAGTGCATATGAGAGATATTATCGAAACGCGTCCATGATCTAGATATAGAGGCACACAGCTCAATGTACAGAAGTGAGCATTCATTACCAGACTTATCGCCCTGACACCTACTACCCCGATGTACTGTTGCTGTTACTCCACCTCTGAAATCATTACGTCCGGATATCTTTGGGCTAGCATACCTCTCAATCCTGTCACCTCTGGCGCACTGCTGCCCCTGAAAATAGCTCCACTGTGGCACTGGAGGTGAATTGTGGCCGGAGGGAATAGAGGCCCACCTTATTAGCTACCAATAAATTCAACTGCCTCTCGGGAGACACAACTCACAACTTGCAATAGCCACGCTGAACATCACAGCCCCATTGAGAACATAGCGGAGGGCTGACATGGGAGGCATGTGACAAAGTGATCTTGAGCAAGGTCCAGATCACGCATTGGACGCCAACGAGCTGAGCACTCTACCATGCAATTCGGCCAGAAAACGACCAAGATGGATGTCCAGACACAGCTAGAAACCATATTGGCTGAAATGAGGATTATTGGTCGGTGAACCCAGGAGATGAATGTGACCGTTCAAGATATCAGGCGTGACATCCAAGATGTCCAGACACGCCTGACTGCACAAGCAGAGAGAATGACTGATATTGAACAATGTATCGGTGCATTAGATGACATTCACGACACCCTGATGATGGATCTTGACGGGGTCATCAAGGAGGTGCAGAGATTGAGCAAGAGAATAGACTATCAAGAATATAGCTCTCACTGGAATAATCTCTGCCTGAGCGGCCTTCCGGAAAATGCTGAAGGTACAGACCTGGAATCCTTTATGTACAACTTCTTCTGTGATGCTCTACATATGGACAATGCACATGACAATGTAATTGAGAGTGTACAGATTCCCAAACCGGCACTAAGAGATCGCCTGTGCATAATCGCCATGAGGCTCTTGAATTTCCAACATAAAATGGCCATCCTAGAGATATACAGGGCAGTGACTCTGGTACGCATCGATAATATGCATATCGGGATCTACAATGATTACTCTATCGAAGTGTCCAGACAGCGAAAAAAGGCTTTAACCCCAACTTTTGAAGTGCTTAAGGGCACAGAATACAAGCACTATCTTAAATTCCCAGCAGTATGGTGCATGCAATTGGACAAACAATGGCACTCCTTCACTGAACCTGAAACAACATAGCACTTCTTGCAGCAACATAACCTAGTGACTATAGACATTGAACAGGTGGGAGCAGGGACCAATCGTTCTGATTGTTACTCCCCACCCCCTCAACACCGTTCCCAGACACTGGGGAAAGCGAGAGAGGACTTGTGCCATGTGTGCATCCACTGACAGCGAGGAACCTTACGAGATTAAGTCACTGAAAAGCGGGCCCTTCAGTTGCCCTCTGAGTTGGGGGAAGACCTGCAGATAGCAAAGACTCTTGCAGAGGCAGCTTCTATAATGATTACCTAATGGTGTAACCCCTACCCTTTGTGGCAAGCCAAAAGGACTCCAACCATAGGATATGTTGGTACTAAGGTGGTCGTTAATAGTCAAAATAAAGAATCTGGCCCTACCACGTAGAACAAATATAAAAGAAAAATGTTGTAGTACGCTGTGATGCTGGAAATGCATTGGAGAGACAGGGCCTCCCTGTCCTTGTCTTGTAGTCCTTTTTCATTTGTGTTCTGTATTGTTTTCTGCCCAGGAGTCCAGGTGGGGACTCCTGGCAGTGCAGCTCTTCCTGTTTTTGGTTTGGTGTACAGACCCATGGGATAGCCTTATGGCACCCATGGGTGGGGGTGCAACCCTGTGCCCCTAGTGTATGTTTTTGGGCACCTGTGTGTGGCCCACAGAGCAGGGTATGGGCTGGTGGCAGGTCCATGCTGAATTTGGCAGGTGCTCTGAGTATCCTCCATTTTGGGATACCCAGGCCCTGCCATTGGAATCAGTTGATTCCTGATAGGAAACAAGATGGCCCCTGTGGCCTCTTGCTTTCTATTGCCTGTTAACTTGTTTTCCCAAAGTCCTGGGAAGCCCTGACTCTGTCTCTTCTCCCTGACTGGTTGTTGGGTAGAAGTTCCATATATGGTGTTGTTGTGAAGTCCAGGCCAGACTGGCTGGAGCCTTCTCAGTGACTATGTTGTGGGTACATCCTGTGGGTGAGACCTGGGTGAATGGAGTGTATGACCGTCTTGTTGTGGATGTCTGGTTTCTAGTATGCAATACAATGATTGAGACAGCCCTGCCCGAAACTGGTATGAATGCAGTGTAGTGTTGAATGGCTAAGTACTTGTCCCAATACACATTCCTTGTTGTGAGTGTCTGATAGGGAGGAGTATGGCCTGAATGCACTGTATGCCCGATTGGCTGACTGACTGCTGAATGCCCTTCTGAGTGATTGGTTGCCTGTGTGACCCAGCAGAATGAATGAGATCAACTAGTATATCTGGGGGCCTCTCACTGCTAGAATTCGTTCAGAAGCTGGAGTTGAAACTAACTTTGAAACTGAAGCTGAATCTCGAAGCAGAGCCTGAAGAAGGTTGATTGCTGTCTCCCTTTGCCGAAATCCGAAAACCGTCGAGACTGATCCAAGAGAGGACCTGGTAAGGCGCCCTCTTCCCATGCTCCGAGGGACCATCGAGCACCACTAAACCTTCGCCGAAGCTCCCTGGAAGTCAGACCCTCGAAAGGCTGCCGACCGGAAATGGGGACCGCCGAGGAGAACGAAGATAAGCACCGAACATTCTGTCCACAGTCGTCAACCAGGGATCGTAGGTTTGCTATAACCGCTGGAGGCCCATCGAAGCCGTGTTGCCCAGAAGAGGGGACCGCTTGACGCTGTGCTGCCGACGACCGGAGCCACATGCTCCTTTGCTTAAGACTTTTTGACTCACAGACACGCTCGTCAGCACCGCCGCCCGCCTTATCCCGCCAGAGAAGGCCAGGCTGTTGACGCACCGAGGAGCATCCGCCGGTGGGTTTCCCGCCCCCCAAAGACCGTAGAGACGCCAGCCGACTCAATGCCCTTGATGGCCCATTGTTCTTGTCATGATGCCTACCCCCGGAGCACCAGGCCAGGCCCAGCACCCCCGGAAGCAGGCATCATGCCCTCGGGTAAAAGCCCAGCGGCCCCTTATAAGGGGCTCTTTGGACTCAGTCCTGGCGCCTTTGGCGCCAGGCTCATGTTGGACATCAGTCCTGGCGCCATAGGCGCCAGGCTCATAAAGGGAGGTGTTTTGTGCACTTACCTGATGCAGACCATGCTGCACGCTTCAGGCCTCCCTGAGACCTGAAAGGGACTATTTTTTCTTAGGGACTATTTTTTCACTCGGGCGTGGCCAGGGAAGGATACATACCTAGTTGGGGAAGGATACATACCTGGGACTTCTTTGGAGGCTATTTAAGCCACGCCCAGACAGCAGCTCATGCTTCGCGTTGTTCTGCTTCCTGCAGCTTAACGCTCACCGTGTCTGCTCCTGCTCCTGGACTCCAGCCACGCCCGCCTCGAACCTGGAAGACCTGCAAGGAAGGAAGAGAAGAGAAAGGTGAAAACCAAGGTCTATTTCAAACTTCTTACCTGCATCCGGAATCTTCTCGCCAGCATCCCTGAAGAAAGACTTCCATTTAAAAGCATTGCGTTGCTCGCTGCAGCGCCACGCTTCACTCACCTGTCCTCGAGACATCTCCCGGCTCCATCGCGGCTGTCGGCATCGGACGCCACATCTCTGCACCTAGGGGAGAGAGGAAGAAACAAAAGGTGAGCAGAAGGAACACAGAAGGAAAGCCTGATTAACAGCCATAATACTTACCGGCTTTTCTTCCACATTTCGGGTCGGCGCCGCCCCGTTGGCAGGTACCGTACCCCGGCCCCTATGGGGAAAGGACAAGAGACATTTCTGGGGAATGATAAGGACATTTAGAGGGATCGCCCTCATCACTACTCACCTCGGCAGTTTAACCCCTCGACGCATCGCCTTCATTCTGCATCTGAAATAAAGGACAGATCACAGGTTAGAAAGACAACATAAAGGGGGCCTCACTTGAACTTTGAACTTTCATACTTACGGCGCATCGCTCAGGAAAGTCAAGTGGATTTTGCCAGCGCCATTCTGAAAACCAGTGAAGTAACTGGACGAACACGCGCCCCTGCACCAGAAGCAGGATGGAGAGTTCATCCTTCCAAACCATAAGGTCAGCTTAAACCGGGGTTTGGAGGAAGTTGGAGAGGAACGAAGGGGGAAGAGGAAAAGGGGGGAGCTAGCACACTATTCTGCAGACTGTTAATTCCCTTTCTCATCTGCAGAAGGATATTCCTACGGGCCAGGCAAGCACGATTTGGAGGTCCTGTCCAATCGGTGTTCCGGGTCCTGCGCATCACGCTAGAAGAGGCCACAGCAATCCAGACTAGACCAGCGCCCCCGTGGGAACCAGGTGAGCGTTACAGTTCTTCACAATCTCTTTGCTGTCCTGAACTATCGATATCGAGGTGCCCCGCACCCCTCTTCCTTGCAGGACGTCTTCGAATCGTCGTCGATGAGCACCGCTGGGACCGAATCTGCTACCTTGACTCAGAGTTCACTTTCAGAGGGATCTCTATGATCCATGGCTCCTGCTTTAAAGGGAGCTGCTCAAGAAGGAACCGTCGAACGCTGCTATTCCAGGTATATTGGGGTGGTAGAAACCTTATAGTAGGAAATAAGACTTGTAGAACAATATATGGACTGGGCTTGTGATATATCTTTACTTTACAGGTTGCCTAGGTGGGATGGGGGTCTCCACACAGAACTGTGTCTAGGTAACAGGGCCAGTATTCTGCTAATTGTTATAACCAACTGCTTTCCTCCTATGTCTATTGTTGGTTACCTTTATTCAGTGATTTGTGAAACATTTAACCAGAGTACAGTTGATGCACTTTAATGAAATCTGATAATAATTGTGGTACCGCTTAGAACTGTATATATTTGCCATTGTAGATTTACTGAGCACAAAGTGAGTTATTGTGATTGTGTATATAACCTTGAACCTTAATTATATAAAGACTGTGTCTTAACTAATAGTGTGCAGACATTCCTTTGTGGGAGCTTGGGGACTAAATTGTACTTAAGAACCAGTCTGCATCACCTCCTGAGAAGCTAGGCCCTGATTGCTCGTCCATTGCTACCAACAATAGAGAATCTTGACTGGGGTCCTCTGTGCCTCTCCTCTACCATATACCATATAGAGAGCAGAAGTACAGACCCCCATCCAGTCTTTACATGCGCTAGCCCTCATAGTTGTTCAACTCAATCCCGCTATGGGCTTCCAGGAATCCTTCCTAGTTCCGGATCCAATGCTTATCTGTAGAAAACTATTTTCCCTGGTTTAGTAGTTCTTTACAGTCTGTCAAAGTTCCAAAAATGTTTCTCAGATTATTACCAAATGTCTCCAGTTCCTGACAAGATCAAATGCCCAAGCCACCTTAGGGAGGAGGGATATTTCCCTGATTCCCTTTCCACCACTTGGGTGGGTTTCAACCCACTTGGTTCACATCTGGTGTGCCTCTTTGCTCCTCTTATGTTATTGGGCCCCTTTGGTTCACTTTGGTCTCTGTCCCAATGTCTCACTTATTTCCCTGGAGTGTTGGGAACTCCTCCTTTCAAATGCTTCTCTTGGTTCTTGGGAGTTTCTGTGAGCCGTTTGCCTGTTAACATTATTTGGGTTTCTTGCGCTTCCGTAAAACATATTGCTACTTGGTTCTTGCGCTCTCTTCAGACATGTCGCCCCTGGTATGGGATTAGGGTAATCCTTCCTTCCCCTTTCGCGCTCTCTTCCCCCCCTCCACTCCGGGCAACCCAGGTACTTTCTATGTCGCAGGGTTTGCTCCAGTGAGTTGATATCTGCTCAGTAGCAGTGGCATTCTCCACGGCTTTCTGGTCTTCCCATCTGTAACAAGTGGAGGTTATGGGTTCTGCTAGTTCCGCATTTCTTCTTTCCTTGGCTCTCATGTTTCGAGCAGAGGTTACGTTCCTGCCTTGCGTTCTGGTTTCGGTGGCGGTTATCGGGCACCGGGCCCACCAAGTCTGATGCATGGTCGTGCCTCCAGGTAAGGCCTGCATTATTTTCCTTTGCCCTATCTGACTCTGCGCATATCTCTGCCAGGTCAGCAGCGTCTCTCTTCCTCTCCTGCTTCTCTCTGTGCCACCATAATCTACTGCCTTGATTCCCCCTAGCCACAAAGGGGGTGGCTCCTCCCAGGGCGGAAGGGACGAAACCTCCAGATTTGAGTCACCTTCCAAAATGAGTATTAGAGGGGCACAGATCCATAAAAATAATGATGAAAAAGAAACTGCTTAGGTTAGAGAGGAATATGATTTTAAAATATCCACTAGGCATGAATAGCAGATAATATATTTCTTGAAACATGGCAGTAGATTATGGTGCCTTCATACTGGAACCCAATTTGAAAAGAAATCCGGGGTGAGCGTGTGGAGCTTGCCAAGCTGCCCATAAATCGACTGCCAATTTGTAGGTGACAGCTGGAGTGTGTCTGTCATGTTGTGTTTGGGAACTGGTACCTTGCTTCCCTTTCCCCACATTGTCCTATTTCCATGCACGCGTTCTTTTCACTGCCTCCTGAGTGGTTGCCATGGCTGCCAGGTTTACAGATCTCTTCCATCAGCAACCTGGGTTTTGGGAACAAATGTTAAGTTTTGTGGAACATTTGGTTTAAAAGGGGCTTGGGATTAAAGTTTCTGAATACGTTAATAGTATTGCAACTGTTTGCTTGTATTACCAGTTGACGTGCACATATTTGTAACCACATCCTTTTTGTTCTGTTCATTTTTCTTAGTCATCTTTCGACCGTCCTTGGGAACAAGTTTGACCATGGTGCCGAAACCATAATGCCAACTCTTCTAAATCTAGTTCCCAACAGTGCCAAAATAATGGCTACTTCAGGTGTTGTAGCTATTCGATTAATTATACGAGTAAGTATGTCAACAGTGTAGAAAATATTTATTTGCTTCAACGTCTTTTCAATTACACAAATGTTCAAAGAAATGTCAGATTGGCAAGACTCAATATGCCATGTAGTGTTCATGAATTATTTAACATGGTGCTTATTTACGCTCCCGCAGCATGTGGTTTCGTAGTACAAGAACTACAGTAAGAGCGTAGGGGATTTGCACACAAGTGATAATTCAACTGGGGCCTTTTATAGGGAATCCTAATCTTCTAATTTCTATGGGTTAGATATGGGGTATAGTTTAACCATTTAATCCGAGGTGAGCTACTTTCTAACAAAGCTTCCATCACAGTGCTCTTCACTAACAATTTAAGGTCTCGGCATCGCCAAATTAAGTGGGGGATTTCTTCTTATGACTACACGTTGGCTGGAATGAGCCAATAAAGTTTTAAGTCAAAGTGCAGTTTGGTGTGTGGTGATTGTTATTGGTTTAAAACTACATTTATTAGACATTGGAGGAAGTTTAAGATTACTGAGGGGCATTAGCTCTGCAATATGGTGTCAATGCTATAGCATGGATCAAATCGTTCTTGTCGAACAGAACAATGAGTCTTATCTTCTGCAGCAGCCAGCCCTGCTCCAATCACCAGGGATCATGTGTATGTCCCACTATGTACAACGCATTCACTTAACCTCTCTTTGATAAACTGGATAATTTGGGTGTCACTTACACAAACTATGCTGACTACACCCAAATACGAATTCATATCACGGGGGACTACAACACTGACACGAATGCCCTAAATGCAATATATCACACAATCCAAGATTTGATGGCTCAGAATGAGCTAGGTCTTAATAATAAGACCGAGATCCTGATCCTGGGCAGCCAAGCAAAACACAAAAATCTCTCCCCGCTGTACCACTCCTTCAACATAGATGGAAACCTTATCACAACAGCCAAAGAAGTCGAGGCCTTAGGAGTCTATCTCGACTCCTCACTCACCCTTTCACGACAAGTTAACGCCATCACATCGGCATCCGCCTACACAGCCATACTCATCATGGCTTGCCGACCTTATCTTACAGAAGAGAACCGTATCACCCTAGCAAGAGCACTAATCCTCTCCTGGATCGATTATTGCAATGCCATCTTTACAGGGTCATGAGCCAAAAATATTAAGAAGCTCCAAATTTTGCAGAACAATGCCAGATGAGCTGCTCTGACTATACCTAAATCAGATCACCTCTCCACCTCTAGAAGAAACATTCACTGGTTACCAGTGAGGGGACCGTATTAAATTCAAAGTACTCACGCTCACACACAAAGGCCTATCCAACACCACCACACGCTATCTCTCCAGCTTGATAACTAAAAACCAGTTGGGTATATTTGGCATCAGACTAATCCTAGAAACAAAAGACAAAGAGCAGGCGGCTATAGTTTCCCTGTTATGGAAGCCAGCTACTAGAACGCCCTGCCCTTGACCCCAAGGATGGATCCCGTGGTACTTTTATTCCGCACAAAACTAAAAACATGGCTCTTTACTCATGATACTAAGTTGGTCCCTCCTCACCTGTAAGTAACCCAATTTACTGCATACCCTATAACCAAATTCGCAAGAATGCATTATTTGTTTTCTGCATAATCTGTAACCAAACTCTTAAACCTAATTAACCTGTAACCAACTTCTTAAGCCCGACCAACTTGTAACCATCCTCTTAAGCTTGCTGAACCTGTAACCAAATTAGTAATTAATGCGCCCAGATGCCTAAGGGTTAGGTGCGCAATACAAATGTAATGATAAATAAAATAGATATGCACACATAAAAGAAACAAATGCTGCTTGAGTTCCTCTTTGAATGCTTGCATTGCTTTTTTAATGCAGTTTAATGTGCACATCTTGTATGTTTTGCTATAGTATCCCTGCACCACGAGTAGGTATTCAAAATCGAAATAATCTAGGTTTCCTTTAATTGCAACTCCATTCGTGTTTAAATGGGCTACATTTCAAAGTACTCCAGTAGGTGAACTTTCATTACGCCTTAGTTAAAATTTACATGTATACTGGGGAGCAAGGATAGCCCAGGGGCAACACGTTGGTCTTGGAAGCAAGACAACGCAGGGCAACACAGTTTCGAATGCCGATCCCATACTTAGAAACCTCTCGCTGGTATAAAGCGCGTCATAAAAGAATAATTATAATGGTTTACCAGTGCAGTGCTACAGCATGTGCAGCCTTCTTACGAGCAAAGCCTTTCAGTACAGAGCAATGGGGAACATAACAGATTATGTTTAGCAGATCTTGTATTGGCGATGTGCTCTCCACTGCATAGCTTAGCAAGCCATTCTTCCTTCCTCGTAGTAATTAAGTCCTAAAGACTTCCGACTGGAATGACCTTAAACTTCAACTATTCTTTACATTGAGCTGTATTCTGACATGTCTTTTGTGGCTTTTTGAAGGAAATAACCAAGTGCAGTGAAAATTGTCCTACTTGCAAAAATTGTATCCATCTATTTTCTTCAATTTAGCATAATTATTCTCTTTTTCTCTTTTTTTAGCATACACATTTCCCTAGACTAATACCAATTATTACTAGTAATTGTACATCAAAGTCTGTTGCAGTTAGAAGGTGAGTTGTTTTTCATTACATTTTACCGATTACACATCAGTTTCCTTTAAACAAGTCAAAAATATATTTAAATGTGCTGTTTACTAGTTGTGATACTAAACCCGATGCAGTTGTCTAGTATTGAATGACGTAGAACACTGATTCAGGTTGAGAACTTTTGAAATACGTGTGCACATCAGAAGATACTCTGCACTTCTCTAAACATGTCTCTGAATACTGTTTTGGTTCTTATTTGTATCGGTGCCCATGTAAGTCTAATATTAAAGGGGTTCAAGGCATTTGAATGCTGTAAACATTCCACTTGTAGGATCATATGTGTGGCTCTGTTCTTAAAAGTGCTGGATTACAGAGGATTCATGTGAAAGTGCTTATTTATTTCCAACTTTAATCAGACGAGAAGCTGGAGAGAACAAGTATAACCACGTTTACAGTAGGCTGAGTGACTAAATCAGCTATTTACCTGAAATTAAGAAATGTGTTTGCTTTTTGTGCTCTGAAAACATATTGCATACATGTAAAAGCATATAATTTATGCTACTCATGTGCTGCAAGTCTTTAAATTATTTTGGTGAAATAGTCCAGAAAGGGAATAACCGTAGAAAGTGCAATGTAAAAGCATACATAATGTTGCATACATTATTGATCCATTGTCCTGTCAAACAGCGTCTGGCATACCTGCTATCCTATTTTCCACATGAGCTTTGTATGCTCTGATTTTGAAGCATTATGGGAAAAACTAAACTAAGTCCCAGAATGGAAAGTGCTTTTGCCTGAAGAAGCAGAACTGTCTGAACGTGTTGCGTGTGACAAGGAGCCAACTAACTTGTGTAAATCACCCAATGAATGTGTTCTGGTATAAAAAGCTGTCATGTTGTTTTGGTGCTAAATCCTAAGGCGATCTGCCATGTTGGCCAGTAAAGGCTGCCATCACAAGCGCAATGGCCAATAGAGTTCACTCAATGGCCGTTGCGATCTGCCTTTGTCTGCTTTATAACCATTAGAATCTGTGATTCCAAAGGCCATCGTTTTGAGAGGACAAAAACTGCTTCTAACATGGACGCCACAGAGATGGCATCTAGGGCTCCAGAAAGAAGCCTTTCTTCAAGTGATGAATAGGAGTGGGTGTCTGAGGTGGTGTGGCAGTGAACAAGGGAAGGCACTTTTAATATGGGCATGAAGGGCCGTGTAACAGGGAGTGGGCGAGTACCATCGTGAGAGAAGAGGGATACTGTGAGCAACCAGCAGTTTTCTTGGAATGGAGGCAAATATAGCCTGAGATCCGAGCAACCTCATTGGTTGCTCACTAAACCCGGGTGCTACTGTTGAATCACTATATTTAAGAAGGCATATTGCATTAGTTTGTCCTCATGGAATGATTGAATGATGTTTGATGTGGTGTAAATATATTCTGAAGATACACTTCAGTACATTTACTGAAACATATACATAACTCATCAGGAGGTGGGAACATTTCAAAATGTAAATCCACCCCTTGTAAGGGTAACTGAATATATATCCTAATTGTTAGCCAGTCCTTGTATGCATGTCTAAAGGTATTGAGGGTTTTTCTTGTTCTCCTCCTTCCTTGCAACCTCTTTCTGTGAAAAGTGATGTAGTAGGGTATTCATAAAACCAGTGACTTGCCTACATGGAAGTCAACCAGAAACCCAGATCTTCTGGTCCTCTGCTGAACTACTTTGAGATTAAGTGTTTGCAAACCACCCTGCAAACCAAGGGATGCAGTGTGTGTAAACGTCCATTTAAACTGCATGCTGTGCCTCTTGGAAAAGAAAATGTTATGGCCGTCAACATGATTTTGTTTTTTTTATTATTGAATTTCAGGCGCTGTTATGAATTTTTGGAACTTCTTTTGCATGAATGGCAAACACATTCACTAGAAAGGTAAAGTCTAAACCCAAGATAGCTTTGAACATTTTGACAAGCTTCTGATTACACTAGTAATTAAAGCCATGAATATTTTGAACATGTGTTTTGTTCCTGTCTGGGGAGCATACTTAAGGTTTGTCTAAAATTATACTGGTTCGGTTTAGATTTCAGGAGTGGAATCATGTCGTTTTGTTTAATTGTAAATAATGCTTAGGATTTGGGTCACTTCCGAAGTTCACGTGGCACCTCATTTATTTTCCCGTATTTACTGGAATATTTTATTGGGTTGTCTGTTAAAACCTCTGCATTTCCTCCTGCGATATGAGTTTGAATGCAAGTATGACCAGGTATAAATCCAGGGCCTTCTGCAGGGTTATAGGTCATAGTACCGAATCAAAAGGGTCGAGTCAATTCGACTGAAAAAAAGGATCCAAATTTATTTTTATTTTTTTGGGAGGACAGGGAGGGGGGAGTTCCACCAAACCCCTGTTTTTGGTGTAAAAACACCCTTTTAAAGCTAAACTAGAGCAAAAAAAAGAATATATAAAAAAAAATGCAATCCTTTGGTTTTCGGTCGAATGCACTCACCTTTTGCATTTGATCCTTTTGTTTTCGAAACTTTAACTGGACACCCTTCTGCAGTTCTATCCTCTTTACTTTATCAAAACATATTAGGAAACTACCAAAAGGAAGTGTGTTAATACTGCATAATGGGGCTGTTAAGCAGACACCTGTGCAGTTCCCTCTGGGACCACTACAAAAGATTTAAGACTACAGGTGTTTGGCAGTAAACCCACTTGGTAGCAGTCTGTACCACACAGATTCACTTGGTAGCTGTGGCAGAGCAGTCAGACTTCCCTCAAGAAGAGTTAGGCAGTATACAGAGTATTCACAATAGGTCAGAAGAACACACACTGACCAGAGCTTGGTGCAAAAGAGATATAATTATTTATTTAAAACCACATCTAGAAAAACACACAGGCACTAATAGTAAGCAATTCAAAAAAACAGTCACTAAAAGATATACACTCCCTTAGAAGAAGTTTAGACAAGTCTTAAGTAAAGCCCCACTTATTTTCAGACAGCGGTGAGCGCTTAACGCAGATGGCACTCTAATAATTCGTTTTAAAAGGGAGAGAAAAGCAGAGTATAATATGAAACAGATCCCAACACTTTCATAAGAACAACACAAGAGGGAAAGGCAAGTAAAACCGTGACGTTAGAGTTCAGAAGGCCGGATCCACTTTAAGAGGATCAGAACGAAATGTGTCCAAGGTCACACGGTTGAAGTGCACAAGAGTCTTGCAAAGGTTCAAAAAAGTGTTGGACCAAAAGAAAGGGACCAGTTAGAAGATCAAGGCGGCCAGTCCAGAAGGTTAAGGGATTATTATTACCTTGTAGCAATCTTTAGAAAGGGAGGCCTGGCGGACACGGTACCTTAGTGGTGAGAATACTCCAGCGGGGGCAGTTAGTGGTGAGTCGGTTCCGCAGGGCTCCACCGGTGGTGTTGTCGTAGTAGGTCGGCTCAGCTTCTCCCTCGTCGGATTCTCATGTCCTGTGGTGACTTCTGAAGTTCCAGTCCCCAAAGCCCTGCTTTTATGCAGCACACCCCCATTCACTCAGCCTAGCTGTCATTCAAACATGCTAAGTGGTGAGCCGGCCGGCTAACCACTTGGGCCAATCACACAAGAGTGCGACTTGAGTTACCAAGGTAACTCAGTCCAGGGTGCCTAAACCCCCTCCGGTACCCAGACAGAGTGGCGCCACTTTTGGAGGCTTCTGTGGAGAAGCCCGCCAAAAAGTGGAACAAAGGGCTCGACTTGGGTTGGAGTCACAGAAGAGAACACAAACGCCATTTTAGAATCGAGTCCTGGCAAAAAATACCAACCGGAGAATTAATATTAAATAAATAAACCGGCGGTATGTTCGAGGCTATGAGAATTAAATAATTAAAGTTGGTAGCCTCGAACAATGGGAAAATCCCATAGGGATATATTCGCGGTCGAATATAAAAAGTAGTATCCACTGCCACCAGCCAAAACTCGATCAGGGGGGACGGAGACGTGTCCACTCGACTAACAGACCCGGGGGAAATTGAATTGCCCCGACCAGTACGTCCACAATATGATGGTTTGTACTGGTTTCTGTTCATAATTTGGGACTAGTAAAGCCAATGGTGACTTTACATGCCCTGGGAGATGGTAGTCAGTCCCAGGGTATGGAGTCTATGGTGGGGTGTCACTATGACACCCCTGTGTTACTGCACGGAGGGTGCTGTGTAACACACATAGGAAAAACACATGAGACCCTATGGAGTAAAGGACCCCATAGCCCATAAAACACATTAACAGTCAAAGGAACACCATAAATAATGTCCAAGAGTGGAAGAAAGAGTCTCACTCTTGGCAGGAGAAAAAAAACAAACTCCAGAAATCCAGCAAAGCTGCTGGGGGACTCACTAGGTTAGGAAATTCAGCCTAAAGAGAGAATTCTCCCTAACAGGGGCCCATTAACATCCTAATAATAAGGCACTGGGTGGTGCCTTTTTTAAGATTGCAAATTTTGTATTGGTGTAATCTCTCTGTGGAACACCAGAGGGCACCCCTCTTTCCTTGTTGTTCCTTAAGGTTAGGTTTTGGCCACTCAACGTTTGGCCAAACAGTTTATAATTGTGGATGATATGCTCATTTATGAATCCAACGTTTATGGTTTGTCAACTTCACACATTGTGTCCTGACCATACAAATATTTTATTTGGATTGCTAATAACTTTGTAAAATTGAATCCATCAAAGACCGAGTTTGTGACCATTCTCATCAGATCAATGTTTACCTGGTAACCAAGGTATAGCCTGTCTTTCCAACCCCTCAGAGGTGGTAAGACATTGGAGTATATTTGAACTCCAGTTTATCACTATCCTCTAAATCACATATCTGGTTAGGTCTGGGTACCTTCACTTAAAAGCATTTAAAATCTTCCCCTGTTTTTCTCCATGTGCCCTGCCATTCCCCAGCCTCTTAGCAGGTGCTGGTAACGTTGGTCTAGTTGTGGCTGGATTAGGACTATACTCTCTATCTGGATCTTCCATAATAAACCTTGGAGCAGCTTGAGGGATTTCAAAGTGTACCATCTTGGATCCCAACAAGGACTTCCTTTAGGGACAACCCTGTGCTCCTAAATTAAACTGGCTCATCATAGGAAAAAAGTGAAGTTCAAGCTTCTCTGCTTGGCCAATCGACAGTTCAATCCCCTTGATCCTTCTTCCCTAACCTCAGTGTTGCTTAGAAATGTTCCAACATGTACTCTGATCAAGGAAGGCCCTACTTTGAGATACCTTAATTTATGAAAGGTAGATATGGTGACCAGAGATTTATGGTGTAGGTCTCTCTGCTGTGCACTTATTCTTTGTGGTAAAGGATACAACTGACAATGTTAAATGTCAGAAACGCTAAAGACTAGTGACTCGCTTTCACCAGTTACCTCTCACCTAGCTTTAGCTCATGGAGGCCACCTATGGAGGCAATTAAGCTCAATAACTAACCAATAATCTAACAGTTGGCAGCATCCACATACATATGCATACTGAATCTGCGGAAGTGAAAAATAAATACATTAATCAAAATGAAGTAAATGTTGGCTTTTCCGTTGGTTGAACCTTTCTTGGTATTGTCCGCTTCAGAAGCAGGTCTCTGTTAATGAAGGTTGCTGGACCAGCTGCTTGCCTGGACTGAATAGAATGAAGGCAAAGGTCTGCTTTGAAAGTCCTTACTTTTTGATGCCAGTTAACCAAATTGAGTCTGATGGAACATTTTTCTCAAACAAAGCTGATTAATGAGATGTGTTTGTATATGAAAAGAGAAAAAATAATTATTGGTAGCATGTTACATGAAAGAATTTACTTCACAAACATATCAAAGGTTTACTATCTCATTAGTTAAATGTGCAGTCCTGTTTCTTCCCCACTAACTCTGCATAAAGAGTAAAGATGTTTTAAGATTTGTACTGCCTGGTAGGTTTGATGTTTGCCATTGGTGCTCTACTCTTGCAGTGGCAGGAAGGGGACCCCATTCCATGTCCAGAGTTTGTATCCACCCTCATATATTGACTGATTTTTGTCCTCTCCAGGCACATATCAGTACTAGCAGAAACGATAAAGAAGGGAATTCATGATGCTGACTCGGAAGCCAGAATAGTCGCAAGAAAGTAAGTTTGGAACACACAGCACTCACAACTGTTTTCCAGACTGTGTTGTGCCTTATGGTCAATAACTGACCACTTTTAGACTGTGTTGTGCCTTATGGTCAATAACTGACCACTTTTAGACTGTGTTGTGCCTTATGGTCAATAGCAGACCACATTCAGACTGTGTTGTGCCTTATGGTCAATAACTGACCACTTTTAGACTGTGTTTTGCCTTATGGTCAATTGCAGACCACTTTTAGAATGTGTTGTGCCTTATGGTCACTGCCTTAGTCACTGCAGCTGCCCAACCACTATGACAATTGTACTCGGAACTAATCCTCCGCACACACTGCTCACAACTGCACACCTCTCTCTAACCATACTGTGATGCAATGCAGACATACACAGGCCACCAGAACTGAGTTGTGCCCTATGGTCGCTAACAGACCCTCTGATATATGCATTTTGGTCAATGTCAGGAATTGTCACATCTAGGTGCCCTGTTGTATGCCCCAACCTTACAACTAGTTGTATCCAACCTAGATACTATACTGCACAGGCTGTACCTGACCGATTATACCCGATTCCAACCAGCCACCATCTATCTTAGTCTGACCTGCTCCCCTCCAGCGCCACCAGACTCCACCGCTATCCACAGACCATGATCTTCTGGCTCGCCCTAACCATGTTCCCTTTCTGCTTAATACAGGACAATGTACCCTGTAGCAACAATAGCTACATAGCCCATCAGGACGGCCTGGCTAAACTAGGGTTCCCCAGACACCACCCCATCCCCTGCCCCACTCCGTTCCTACCCTCCACACCCCCTTTCCCCTCCACTTACCACCACCCCCTCACCTCCACATCCATCGCCACCCATTGCCTACCCACCAACAGCCACCACAGTCCCACTGCTAAGTCTAACAAAACCAAATCGACCACCAAACCTCTCACCCGCTTTAAGCCGCCCGGACCAACCCCCCTCTCCCTTACTCTCAACATCACAACCCGCAACAAAAGATTAGGCTCCAGGCTCCCCACCACTAACTCTAAACCTTACTCCAGACCTTACACCAAAACTAATACAAAGCACATTGCACCAAGCAAACCCACTCCTCCCCCACTAAAAGGCGCCCTTCTCAACGTCAGATCCCTGGCTGCCCACCCCACAGAAATTGCAGACATCATCCTTACCAATGACCTTGACTTCTTAGCCCTAACAGAAACTTGGCTTCATGAGGCGTCCGGACCTCATTTATCGCTAGCTATCCCAGACAAATACACTATCCTCAGAGCGGACAGACCTAACGCCAGAGGTGGAGGCGTAGCAATCATTTCCAAATCCGCTCTAGGCCTCAGACTAACCGACACAGTCGCATTCACTTCCTGCGAGTTACTCACAACCAAACTACAAACCTCCCCCACAGCCACGATAACTATCCACCTCATATACAGACCCCCAGATCCCCCTGGGACCTTCGAAGAAGACATCACATCCCTCATCTCACAAAATTTCCAAGACCAACAGCACAATTCATGATCCTCGGAGACTTCAACCTCGGCTACCAAGACCCAAACGACGCACTTGCTGCATCCCTGGCCAATGCCCTAACCGATCACGGTCTCACTCAACTCATTGTACTCCCTACCCACCAAAAAGGCAGAACCCTTGATTGGGTAGCAACCCACAATTGCAACACAACCTGCAAAGACCCCCAACCTCTGGCATGGACCGATCACCACATGATCCCCCTTGAGGTTAACACCAATCAGGTGCTGCCCAATAAGCACCCCATGGCACCAGCATACCCCACCAGAAATAAACGCAACATCACTGCTGAAGCCCTACTACCACTGGTCTTACCTACCCTCAATGCCCTCCCAGCTAACGCTGACTTAAACCTGCTGATTGACACCTTCAATGATTCCATGGCCAAAGCAATGGACACCGTTGCCCCCTTGAAAATACGCAAAGCTAAACCCAAAGCTCATCTGAACTCATGGCACACCCCTGAGCTCAAACTACTTAGAAAAAAGAAAGCTAAGGCTCACTTCACCTGGAAGACTAACCCACTGCAGTAAACAAATCCAACCTCACTAACTTATCCTCACTTTACAAAAGCGAGATAATCCGGACCAAAAAAGATAATTACAACACCAGGATCACTCAGGCAGGATCCTCCACTAAAGAATTATTCAAAATTCTGAAGGAGCTAGAAAACCCTATTTCGCCCCCGGAAACCTGCCTGAAAGACAAACCCTGGTGCACCAACATCCAGAACGCCCTCATCAATAAAATTTTAGGACTCCAAACTAAAATCGAAAACAAACGGCAACAACTCAACAACAATGTCACCAACCTTAGCCCACCCACACCTATCTACACTAGCGCAGGCTTCTCGTTCAAAAAAGTCACCATACCGGAAGTTCAAAAAATCATCACATCCCTGAAACCCTCTAATTGTAAAGGTGACAGCTGCCCGGCTCAAATCATAAAAGATGCAGCCAGAGAGCTCTCCCCCTTCATCACCAAACTCAACCTATCCTTCACCAGTAGCTCCATCCCCAGCAACTTAAAACAATCATGGGTTCTCCCCCTCCTGAAAAAACAATCCCTCGACCCGGCCACACCCACAAACTACAGGCCCATCACCACAGTCCGCTTCCTACTGAAAATCCTGGACAGAGTCGCCTACATCCAAATTCAGGAATACCTAGAATCCAACCAACTGCTAGGAATACGTCAATCTGGCTTCAGACCTCAACACGGACCTGAAACCGCCCTTGTTGATCTCAAAAGCCAGATTGATGAAATTAAAGACAAAGGCAATGCTGCTATCCTACTCCTCCTCGACCTCTCAGCGGCCTTTGACCTGGTCAGCCATGAGGTCCTCTGTAATCACCTTGCCACTGCAGCCCACTTCTCCTCCCCTGCCATCACATGGATACAATCCTTCCTGGCTAACAGAACCATACGAGTCTTTTACACCACAGCTGCAGCAGACCCCACCCCCATCACTTGCGGGGTCCCACAAGGTTCCTGTGTATCCCCCACTTTGTATAACATATTTACAAAGCCCCTATTCGACCAACTGGATCATCTGGGTGTCACCTACACAAACTACGCAGATGACACCCAGATACTCCTCACTATCTCCGGTAATTACCAAGAAGACTCCGCCCGGATCAACAAAATATTCTCCATCATTCAGGCATGGATGGCCTCCCATGGTCTCTGCCTGAATGATGAGAAAACAGAGCTCCCAATTGTCGGCTCCCCCAACACTCTAACTAAACTTGACCCTTGCTATAATAACATCACCATCGATGGTCATCCCATTCCCATAGCCAAAAGCGTAAAAACCCTGGGTTTCTATCTAGATGCCAACTCCAACTTCAGCAAACACACCAATATGATCGCCTCAGCCGCTGCCTATACCGGCAAGCTCATTAGGGCTAGCAGACCCTTCCTATCACCCAACAGCTGCCTCATCCTTGCCAGAGCCCTAATACAATCCAAACTGGATTACTGTAACAGCCTGTACCTAGGCGCTAATCAATCCATACTCAATAAATTGCAGGTAATACAAAATAACGCCTTACGCGCAGCCCTCAACATACCCAGACAAGAGCATATCTCTGCCACTAGGAAAGCCTGCAAATGGCTTTCCATACGCCAAAAAATTGATCTAAAAATCATCTGCCTCACGTACAAAGCCCTCAATCGCCTAGCACCACCTTATCTAGCTCATAAACTCACCCTGAAACCTGCCACCAGACTCGCCAGATCCTCCTACTCTTTGCCTACTAGTGCCCAGGTTCCACCTAAAAAGAGCGGGAGGGGTAAGCTTCACAGTGCTGGCCCCCCAACTCTGGAACTCCCTACCGCTTAACATCAAAACTGTCGAATCCTTCCAGATCTTTAGGAAGCAGGTCATCAGATGGCTGCTAAACAAAGAATAACACCACTAACTCTAGACCTGTGCGGATACTGGCTTAGACACTGTATTTATTCTGAAAAATGTACATTGTACGCACTGCATATGTTCTGCTTATTAACCACTGTATATATATGTATATATTATAAACTTGTACGAAGTATGCACACTGTAACCATATTCTTAAGCGCCCTTCTACCTCCGGGTTTGGAGCGCCATACAAATAAAATAAACAAACAAAAACAAACAATAATAATCAGTAAGCAAGGTTGGATAATCACAGGACAAGTCTATTTTCCTGTTGCTTCACTGCTAGTCTCTTCAACTTCCCGAGCCTTTGCTTCAGCTTGCTGGAATGATTTAAGCATATTATCTTGTTCACGTGGTTTACAACATGTTTCTAAAATAATTGAACAATATATGGCCAGTTACACAAGTAACTGATCATACATTGATGTGCAGAGTGAGAATTACAGTGAGCGATAGCTCTTGACACACAACCTTGGCCTGTGTCAATTGCTGTGCAGTCAGATTTGTCACACCAGCACTAACTACAGTGGAAATTGGGGTCCTGTTGCTAACCCTACTGATTTTACGATTTGTTTGTTCAACAAACCCAGCACTTTAAAAGACACAGAAATGTGTATCTCCTTTGCACGGTAGCCGATTTTATTTTTTCCTTGAAGTTGTTTGATAGCGAGTGCTGCTTAAATTTATTGATGTCAACTGATTGCATGGAAAGGACGTTGGAAGTTAGTTTGTCCGTGCATTTAGTTGCCACATCAGTGCATCTAACCAGCAATCTCTATAACAAACCTTGTATAAGAGTCAGTCTACAGGCCTATATCCATGTCTGTTTCACTATTTAGAACGCTCATCAATTGTGGCTTCAAAATATTTGCCACGTTACAGCTACAGCCCAAGCTCTGTTTTGTTATCTTTATCTTTAAGTATGTTCATGGTTTCATTAGTGGTTTTGGTTTTCTGCATTGGCTGGGATCCTTCATCTTATTAGAGCCATATCGTACAGGTGTCCTAGCAGTGGTGGATCCTTCAGCTAAAGTAAATGAGCCCAGCACAGAGTAGCTATGACTTTGTTCCATTCTGCTTTTCATTTTGTGAATAAATTGGTAATGTTGCTGCCGCTCGATATGTTATGTGATGTCATGAGTAATACTGTGGGAGCGGGAATCCCAGTGTGAATGTTTTGAGTGTGCCATAGGTTTGCTGCTGAGAAGAGCGTCGGTGGCTGGGATCTCCTTTGTCTTACTACCTATCTGTGCCCAGTGTTACCAGAAAGAATCCGAATACAGCAACATTTTTTTTCTATCTGCAGCTCTCCTGGGCTTTACCGCTCAAGAACTGATCTTTATAGACAAGCATATATATTTCTGAGGCTTGTGGATTGTTAGGGACAATTCTCAGAAATGTGCAAATTCCGTCCACCTTAGAGACCCCCAGCAACTTTTCTGGATTTTGAGGACTTTTTTTAACCTGGAGAGACCTTTTTTAACCTTTTTCCCACTCTCTCATGTATTTTAATGTGATTTCTGAGCTTTGTGTTTATTTAGGTTATGGAGCCTGACAAACTCCATAGGCAGCATCTTTTACATTGTCATACAGCACCTTCAGTACAGTGGCACATGGAAGTCTTTCAGATTTAATACCTTCTCTGGGATAAACTACCGTTTCCCAGAGCAGTAAAGTGAAATTGACGTTACTTACAATTGTAACTTTCTAGACCCAGCATACACCATCTTACAATAGGGTGGTGAAGGGGGTTACCTAGTATCCCCTTTGTCTAGATTCTCATGTAACATTTCTTTTACCCTTTCCTCACTGAATGGCTGGTGGCAGTGGTTTCGTTTTAACTACCGTGGTGTGCATTTACTGCGGGCTGCGTTCGCAGCTGCAGTAAAGCACCCAAGGGTGCCATTTTTGTCAAAATGGCCCCGGTCTTTTTTTTTTTTTCGCCATTTCTTTGTGGAAAGGTCCTTCTTGAGATTTAATCTGCCCGCCAAACCAGGTTTGGTCCCATTGTTTGCTTTGCCTTTGGCGGGATTCACGAGTGAAGCACGCCTCTGACTCCAGGGTGTCTGGGGTAGGCAGTAAGTGTGGGAGGTGCTAGGAGACCGAAATGCACTCTGTGGTGATTGGACAGCCAACTGTCCGGCAAGGACAGCCACCCTGCTGGGTGACTGACAGCTAGGCTGGATGAATGGGAGAGAACTGAATAAAAGGTCAGGCTTTTGGCTTGGAAGGCAGAGGCGACCACTGGACGAAGGAGCCGAAGGAGAACTTGGATGCCCGCTGCAACTCCTGGATCATTGGTTTGCCCGGTGAAGCCCTGCTGCTGTGCTGAAACTCCTAATTCGTATCGACAGAGAAGCCACTGCAAGAATGACTTCTCCCTTTGAGTTGGTGGGACCAATCAACTCCAAAGTAAGCCACCTGGACATCCTTCTTGGAGCTGGTTGAATTTCGAGTTGCTGCTGGAAACTGTATACCCAGGGAGAGGAACACCAGATTGTGTGCGTTGCTTTTAAGCTGGCTTAGAGCTCCAGGAAGATCCTCTGGACTTCCAGGAAGCAGGACTGACCGAGCCTGAGCCCCCTCAAGAGTGCAGGACCCCAGAAGCAAGGAAAGCACATCTTGACAGCCAGTAACCGCTGTGTTGCTATTTGCTGTAGACGCAAGGAGATGAAACACTGAACAGCCACTGATTTGAAGATTGTGTTACGCTCACCTGGTTCCCACAGGGGCGTCGATCAGACCCGGACAGCTGCGGTCTCCACCAACGTGATGCATAGTGAAGAGATGACAGTCTGGACTGGCCCGCCTAATCTTGTCTGCTGGACTCGTAGAAGTATTCTCCTGCAAGTGGAGAAAGGGATTTAGCCACCCGTGGACTTTAGTGATGGACCCCCCCCCCCCCAACTGTTCTCATTCTCCCCACTAATCACCTCCAATATCCCCTCTTGGTAACCTCACCTTATGTTTTTAAATGAGCTCTCCATCCTGCATGGCATGCAGGGGCGCGTAGATACCAGTTACTTCACTGGTTTGAAGGCACTGGAGGAGTTCCGGAGGAATATTGACTCCAGTGTCTATAAAGTTCAAAGAGTTCAATATGTCCGATGTTCACTCTTGTTCCATTCCCTCGTTAGGTTGCAGCTGGGTCCAAAAGAATATTGCCTGGAGGTAGCTGATGGCGTTCAGGTAAGAGTCTGTATTACCAGACACTGTCCGGTAAAAGTTGCATGAGTTTAACTTGCTGTTTTCTCTCCCTTTATAGGTGCGGCATAGAAAGATGCAGCGAATTAAAGGATAATACCTCCGGTGGTAACGCAGGTAAGCCTATGGTGGCAAAGAGATTGTCTTTGTCGGTTTTCTCGGTTCACCTTATTCCTTTTGTTTTCCCCCCAGGTGCTGGGTTTCGACGAAGAAAATGATGCAGGCAGCGCCGAGTTGAAAGATGCGGTGGACTGGTGAGTATAACGCGGCGCTGCTGCTGGCGAAGCGACACGTGCTGAAATAATGTCCTTTCCAGGCTCGGAGATGTGCTGGGTCCGGAATCAGGTAAGGAATCAAATAATGTCCGTAATCTAACCTCTTCTCCTTTCTTTTCCTTTTGTCTAGGAGCTCCGGATTCGAGGCGGGCGTGGCAGAAGACTGGATGCTGACTTGCAGACACGGGGAGCGTTACGCTACTGGATGCAGAATAACACGAAGCATGAGCTGCTGTTCGGGTGTGGTTTAAATAGCCTGCAAAGTAGTCCCAGGTAAGAAGTTCCCCAGAACCACACCCGAGTAAAAAATAGTCCCTGTAATAAAATAGTCCCATCCAGGCCTCACGTTGGCTTGGACTCATTTGCAAGCATGGTCTGCATAAGATAAGTAAAGTATATGAGCCTGGCGCCTATGGCGCCTGGACTGATTTCTATGATGAGCCTGGCGCCTAAGGCGCCAGGACTGAATCCAAACAGCCCCCAGCCGGGGCTGTTGGGGTTTTAATGAGTATCTGGATGCCTGCTCCCGGGGCTGATGGACTCGATCCGGATGCCCGGGGGTAGGCATCATGACAGATAGCCGGTTGCGAGCGGGACCGTCCCATTGCAGTCCTAGAAGTCCTCCCTCTTGTCCCCACGACTGAGGCCCAGGAACAATGATCTGCAGAGCTGCACAGGAACAGAATTCATCTGCTGCACTTTTTCTTCAATTCAAAGGTACTGTTCAAAGTCTGAGAATTTACCTCTTGCTGTAGAGTTTCTTGAATCTTCTACTACTCACAAGTCTAAAGGCTTGTGGCCCTACAATTGATTCTTCTTTTCTTCAAAGACTTCTAAAACATTGTGAAAAGACTTTTCTACTTACCTATCAGAAGTGCTTCATCCTATATAAGAGTTTTGCCCATTGACTTTGGCCTAGCCTGTGATACTGAATGACTCTGCTGTGGGGACCCAAAAGTATTTGCCTGCTTAAGAATATTTGTGGTCTCTTGTTCTAATAATCTTTTCCTTTTACCAACTTATAAAAGTATTCTAAATGCAAACAGTAAGATATTAATGTCCCCAGCACCCTAGCTATTGAAGTCACCAGAGGGTGTAGGTTGTGTCTGTGGGCCATCCCAAAAGTGTCTCTACTGATTTAGAAACTAAGTGTCTACAGTATTGAAGTGTATTTGTGTGTTACTATTATCTTGCTCCCTTCTGAGGAAGGCTTATTCTAACTGACTAATAAATAAATTAGTAATTGTTTTATTCAAGAAACCTTGAGTGTAAGAGTTTATTTGAATACTTGTCACTGTGAATCTCTGTGTAACTCCGCTACAGCTCACATTGACCCCTCAGATAAGCCTGGCTGCTCAACACGCTACCAAAACTGTGTAGTACAAGCTTATACCAAAGGTTGCGTTTCCTATTGTTAAGCAGAAACCTGTGCAGTTCCCTCTGGGACCACTGCAAAAGATTTAAGATTACAGGTGTTGGCAGTAAACCCATTTGGTAGCAGTCTGTACCACACAGATTCACTGTGGTAGCTGTGGCTGAGCAGTCAGACTTCCCTCAAGAAGAGTTAGGCAGTATATAGAGGATACAGGATAGGTACAGAGGCACAGTAGTACAAGCAAACACTGACCAGAGCTAGGTGTAAAAGTATATACTTATTTATTTTTAAAGGCACACTCATAAATTACACTAGCACATAAAAAGGTAAGTAAGTCAAAACACAGTCACTATTACTTATATGTACATCCCTAGTCATTTGTTGGACAAGTCTAAGTTAACACCACTTATTTCCAAACAGAGGTGAGCGCTTAACATCAGATGGCACTCCAACAAGTTATTAGAAAAGGGAGGGAAAAAGCAGAAGTAATGAAAGCAGCAAGGTAAAACACTTTTCACATAAGGTTAGCAAAGGCAGTCAACTGTGGAACAAGGAGAATTGGTTCGTGGCCCGCTTTAGAGAGAGCCAGGCGAAAATATGCCCAAGATCACACAATGTCACAAGTCTTTGCAGGTGAGTAGAAAAGGTTTTACTGAGTTTAGAAAAAGTTTAGTTAGGGTGACCCAGGCTTACCCAGGGTCTAGAGCCGAGGGCTAAATCTACCCCGTACAATCGGTGGCAAGGGAAGCCGGGCGGAACACAGTACCTTTAAAAGTGGAAAGGATCCTCCAGCGGTGGTAGTTGTTCCTGGTAGTGGGTGCAAGTCGCGGCGTCGTTCATCCAGAGGAAGAGGTGATCTCGACGTGGATGAAAGCTGCAGGTCGTTGCACTACCAGGGATGAGACCAGCCGTGGAGTTTTCCGGTCACAAAGGATTTTTCCCCTCTTTCGCGGTTGAGGTAAAAAGTGGTATCCCGGTTGCCGGGGTGCTTGGCACAGGCAAGGCGGCCACGAGATGCTTCGGGACGGCGAACAGAAGGCAGCAACTGGTTGTCCCCACCAGTTAAGGGAAGGAGACTCTCTGGCGGGAGATCTCCTCTGTCGTCGGGAAAAGTGGTGAGACGGTTCCGCAGGGCTGCACCGGTGGTGTCGTCTTGGCAGGTCGTCTCGGCTTCTCCCTCTTCGGCTTCTTAGGTCCTGTGGCGACTTTCTGAAGAACCAGTCCCAAAAACCCTGCTTTTATGCAGCAAACCCCCATTCATACAGCCTAGCTGTCACTCAAACATGCTAAGTGGTGAGCGGGGTGGCTCACCACTTGGGCCAATCACACCAGAGTGCGACATGAGTTGGCAAGGCAACTCAGTCCAGGGTGCCTAAACCCCCTCCCACACCCCCTGTGGTACCCAGACAGAAAGGCACCACTGTGAAGGGCCTCTGTGCAGAAGCCCGCCAAAAGTGGAACAAAGGCTTGACTCGGGTTCAGGGTTACTGAAGTGAACCTAGACGCCATTTTGGCGGCGAGTTCTGGCAAAAAATCCCAACCGGTGAATTTATATTAATTAAATAAACCGGCGGTATCTTTAACATTGCACCAAAAAGTGGTGCATTAAAAACAATGGGAAATCCCATTGGAAAATATTCCGGTGGAATATTTCCGTGGTATCCACTGCCACCAGGCAGAACTCGGCGAGGGGGGACGGAACAGTACCCCCCTGACAACAGACCCAGGGGCAATCTAATTGCCCCTACCAGTACTTCCACAGTAAGATGGCTTGTACTGGTTAAGTTCCTAAGTTAAGACTAGTAAAGTCAATGGTGACTTTACAGACCCAGGGAGACAGTAGTCAGTCCCAGGGTGTGGAGTCTATGTTTGGGGGTCTCTATGACACCCCTGTGTTACTGCACTGAGGGTGCTGTGTAACACACATTCAAAAACCAATGATAGCCTATGGGGAAAAAATACCCCCTAGCCCATAAGCACATAGCAAGTCACAGAAACACTCTCAAATCATGTCCAAGAGTGAGGGTAAAAGAGTCTCACTCTTGGCAGGAGAAGAAAATAAACCCCAAAAATCCAGCAAAGCTGCTGGGGGACTCACTAGGTTAGGAAATTCAGCCTAAACAGAGAATTCTCCCTAACACCTATACCTGTAGTCAGTTGTTTGTAGTGTTCCCAGAGGGTACTGCATACAAACTTTGCCTAACATGGGTCTCCTTTGACCACATGCTATGCATAGGCTGACAGGTAGTGGTAGCTGCAGAGAATTATATTATCGAAACTCGAAAAGGGATGTCGACAGGGCGTGCCAGTAATACTATCCCTAGTGTGACGTCCACTGTACCCATGGTCCTTCATACGTCGAGGTCCCTCAGATTGTTTTTTTCCGCCATCGTAGTCTGACGCATATCACAGAGTTCCTTCTTGGCTGACGACATTACTTAGTAAAAGTTTATACTTAGTTTTTCTTTCTGTCCTTTCGACAACTGTACAATGCATATTCCTTGAATTGTCTCGTTCCTGTTCCTCCATACTGTATGGGCGGTTACAACTGAATGTAGGCCCAGGGTGGAGAGGCGACCTTCCTAAGAAAACAAGTTCCTTAAAACTGCCTGACCAAATGCCTCGTCCGACCTGGAGCTGGCATCCAAGCAGAAGGCGTAGCCCATGTAGCCGCCCTACTGATGACTTGCCACGGAACGTGCCTCTGGAAAGCCACAGCCTTGGCTCTGCTAGCGTGGACATGCATATTTGCCCAGAGTGGTTTGTGCTGCCCCTCATAAGCCTCCTTGATGGCCGCAACCATCCATCTTGCTATGGAGGCCTTGGAAGCTTGATAGCCTGGCCTTGACCCACCGAAGGTGACAGTGCCTGGATTTCCCTGACCCTGCATGCAGACGCAAGACCCACAGAGAGGGCTGTTTTAATGGTGACCAGCCTGATGTCGGCGGACGCCATTAGTTCAAATAGTTAATGCGCCAGGGCGCCCAACACTACATTGAGGTCCCACACTGGGTGTGCATCTTGATAGGTGGGTAGAGCCTGGTGAGGCCTGCCGAAAGTCTTAACTATTGGGTTGGAGGATGAAAAGACCTCCTCCTCCTCCGAGTTCCTGGAGGCTCAGATGTCCGCCAAATAGGTGCCGCATGTATCTACTTGCACCCCCTGACTGCGAGGTGTGCTGAGGACAACAGCACGTCGTCCAACCAGCAAGTCAAGGGATTGACTTCCTTTGATTCTGGCCAGTGACAAAACCTAGTCCACTTGCTCCTGTACTGGCTCCTAGTAGCGTCGCTTCTAGCGCCCCGTCTGATGTCTAGGGTAGCCTGTGACAGGCGCAGGTGTCTTAAGGTGACCTGTTCAGGAACCATGCTGCAAGGGCTAACCTCTGGGGGGCGGGGTGGATGACCGTGCCTCCCTGCTGTGAGAGTAGGTGAGCTGGACCCAGCGGAAGGTGCACCGGGGCCTGTTCCGATAGGCTGAGAAGTTCCGAGAACCATGGCCTCGTGGGCCACCACAGAGCTAACGGAATGATATGGAGGTGCCGAGCCTCCCTGATCTTGCAGATTACCCTGTGGACCAGGGGAGTGGGAGGGAAGGCATACGCGTTCATGTTGTTCCACTCGATCTGCATCGCGTCCCCCAGAGAGCCCCAGCCCTGTCCCTGCCAGGACGCAATCTTGGGGCACCTTCTGTTGGACCAGGTGGTAGAGGTCTACCTGGCGATGACCCCATCTGTCGAAGATCCCCTGAAAGACCTGATCATTCAACTGCCATTCATAGTTGTCCCCACCCAACCTGGTGAGCCTGTCCACCTCCAGGTTGGACTCGCCCGGGAGGTGTATAGCCCTCAGGTGCCTGTTGTTCTCCAGGGCCCACTCCCAAATGTTGACAGCCAGGGTGCATAGGGGAAGAGATCTGGTGCCACCCTGCTTGTTGATGTAGTACATGCTATTTGATTTGTCCATCTGTATGAGGACCGTCTTGCCACTGACTATAGGCAGGAATGCTTTTAGAGCAAGCCTTCAGTTCTAGCCAGTTGATATGGGCCTCCTGTTCCTTAAGAGAGCAGACTCCATGGACGCTGTGGTTGCCCAGGGTGGCATCCGAGCCCTCCAAGGAAGAGCCAGTGATGATGGTAACCTTTTGGTTCTGGTTGCCTGAAGGGTCTGCCTATCCTAAAGTTGTAGTCTGTGCTCCACCAGACGAAGGTCTTGGTGAAGAAGGGGAGGAATGCCGACGAGTTTCTCCTGGGAACCCCGCTACTGACTCCATGAGGCTGCAAAGTGCAGCTGCAAAGTGCAGCTGCAATCATCTCATTCTGAGCCTCGTGTATGGCACTGCCAGTAGACATGCCTCTGATACTCAAGAAGTGCTGGTACCACGGCTCTGCTGAGAAAATGACTTGTGGACCTATTGATGGCTGTGACGTCCTCTGAAGGCAAAAAATCTCTCGGAGCTCGTATCCCAGATGAGGCCCAAGAACGTTAGGTAGGTTTCAGCTGTGACTTCTTGAGATTGATGTTAAATCCGAAATCGTGTAGTGTATTCATGAGGGCGGAGGTGGTCTGATGGACCACCTCTGGGGATCTCGTCCTGACGAGCCAGTCTAGATATGGATAAACCTGGTGCCCCTGGGGCCTGAGAAGGGCTGCCACTGCATTCATGAGTCTGGTAAAGACCCTGGGGGCTGAGTTGAGGCCAAAGGGTAGAACCTTGTATTGGAAATGAAAGCCCATGATCCTGAACCTCAGAAAGGACTGATGAGGCTGCAAAATAGGGACGTGTAGGTACACGTCCTTCAGATCCAGGGAGAACGTCCAGTCTCTCCTGCATAGTGGCTCCGCAATAAGCACTGGGGTAACCATCTTGAACCTTTGCACCTTGAACCTTTCCCTCCCTCTACAAAGGTCCAACACAACTCTTAGGCCAGCCTGGTTGTTCTTGTGTATGGTGAAAATCCTGGAGTAGATGTCCATGCCCCACTGGGAGGCTGGAACGTCTTCCACTGCCCGACTCTCTATGAGCAATCAAATCTGTCAACTGAGTTGTCGCAATCTGTGGGGTGGCGTGGGAGGGGAGGGGAGAGGAGAGGGAGGAACCGATAGGCAGTAGCCTGTGGAGACCACAGAGTATCCAGATGTCCGTGAAACTCACCCCCCCGCCCCTTCCCACCAGAGAAACGTGGATCGGGAGGGGCGTGTTATGCCTTCATTCCCTCTGAGGCTGGGGGGGCGGAAGGGGACTGAAATAAGTCCTTACTCCCCGCCTTGTGCTGTTTACGCCAGTGCTGACTTGAAGACCTGTCCAGCTGTCTGGACCTCTGTTCCTGGAAGCCACAGAACCCACCGAAGGCACGCCCCTTGTCGGAATGCTGATGCGTCTGGCTATGCGTCTTGGGTGTGAACTTCGTGAGGATAGATGAGGATTTTGCAGTCTGGGAACTGTTTTTCTTCTCATCTAGCTCATCGGTGGTGGAATGAAAGAGGTTGCCACCCTCGAATGGAAGGTTCAATAGGCATTCCTGGACATCCGGGTTGAATTTGCCAGGCAGGACTCGTGTCCGTGCTGATGCAGATGGCACAAAGAGAGGTGTCGATATGTGCAACAGTGGATTCCATTAGGTTTTGAGCCACCATTTTCGCTTTTACCAGCCCCTCCTTGAAATGTGCCTGGCTGCGCACCAGATGTTCCAGAAGGAAGTCCTATTTCCCGCTAGCATGGTATCTGCATTAGACTGACAAAGGTGCATTGAGATCTTGCATATGCCTGCAAGATCTCCTCCTCCTCCTTGCCTAGAAGCGCCAAAGATGAGGTAGCCGAGGAAGAATGAGGCTTGGAGTAGAGTGAAGCCACAACAATCACCGAAGACTGTGGCTGAGGGTGTGCCGACAATAAGAGTGGATCCCCCTCCAATTGCCTGTACTTCGCGTTGAGGAGCAGGTTGGTAGGCTGCGCCGAATGGGGTTTAAGCCATCCCTTTATGGCCAAGGCAACAAAGTCCTTCTGCATCGGGATCCCCGTTCTTGCCGTGGGGCCTAGAGTGAGGACCTCAGCCAGGACCCCTGCCTACGGTTGTTCCACCTCGGGTTACGGAAGCAGCAGGTATTCGGCCAAACCTGTGAGTCGTTCATGGAAGGCCTTGGCTGAAGATGGCGTTTCGGGGTCCACCTCCTAATCATTGTCCACTAGGGTGTCCGACTGGTCCGGAGCAGGTGGAGGAGTGCTGGGCGCCGAGGGCTGAGGTGTGGAGACCGGAGGCTGGTGTGGAACCGCCTGAACTGTGGGAGGCAGGGAAACTGGAATCGCGGGACCTGGCGTGGGCAGCTGGGGCTGCTTGTGGGCCTAAGGCGCTGGAGCCATATGAGGAATGACTGGCGGCGCTAGAGGCGGGACTGGAGGAAGCATGTCCCTGATGACATCCCCAAGGATGGCTCCCATTTGGTGGGGACCTCATAAGTGTTTGAAACCTTTCAAAGACCATGTCTTCACTGGCCAGTGGGGCGTCAGGTGAATCAGGTGTAGTAGCAGTAGGCTGCTGGGGCCTGTGTACTCTGCCTTGCTGGCTGCGGGGTGTATGCCCTGCGACACGGAAGGATAAACCGTAGGCCACATACCTGGCCAACACCAGTCCTACCTGGACACTCGTTCTCCTACCTGCTCCCCGAACAGGGGTGGTGTTGGACGAGTGGCCATTTTGACTGGCGCAGCAGCCATTTTGTCAGGCTGCATGCCACGTGCCTGTGTCGTGGAGCTTGACACACTGGGCCCAGCCTCCTCATGAACTCTTGGTAGTGGAGCTGGAGGCCTACCCTGCACCTCAGGACGGGGCATGGTAGGCATAGTGCATTCGCAGTGTCGCGGTTAGTGCTGCGTTCAGTCACCCCCTCAGACACTTGTCCGGTAGTAGGGCGGACACCCGGTAAAACAACCTTGCGGTCCCCCAGCGACTTCACCGGAAGGATCTAGCGACCCTTCTGCCTGGCGGCCGGTAGCTGAAGTAGTTTCGGTACCGGGTCTGGTCTCAGAACCTGGACGGCCCCTCCCGTTCAGACAAGTCCTGGGTAAGAAGTCACCCTTGCAGGGAGCAGTTGAAAAAAGCATCCCTACCTTGGGCCTTGACTTGTGTTTGAAGTTCAAGTACTCTGGAGGCGATCGTTCGAAGAGCTTCCTACACTGAGCTAACCTGTTCTTCAGAGCGTGCAGTGTAAGCGCGTCGCACGTGGTACAACCCTTCCAGCTGTGATCGGGGCCAAGGCAGTAGAGGCAAAGAGCGTGGGGCTCGGATGTAGGGAAGAGTCCCTTGCCAGCTGGACACCAGCTGAAGCCCATCGACGTCGACATGCCTCCGGGAGGAGCGTGGCGGCAGAGGACTGAGCACCTGATTAAAGACCAAAAGACAGTATCCAGGGAAGAGTGCGTGGAATTTCAAGGCCGAAGCCAAACCCAGAAGCGCTGGTGAAAGTAGCCCACTCCCGTCAATGCGGAAAAGACTGGGGAGTGGTGCCAGTGGGCGGAGTCAGGGGAGTGCATGCTCCCAGAGCCGCGCCTCTAAATTTAAAGGGGAAGAAGATTTTATCTGGTGAAAAAGGTTCTGCCTCTGTCCTTCATGTAACAGGAAGTTTCCCTGGAAGGATTCACACCCACAGTGTGTAACCTTTGCCTCCCTAGGGACCATGCCAAAAAACAGTGCAAGTCTTGCAGACTGTTTAGGCCGAAAACTTGAGGGACTGCAAGACTAAACGCTGGGCCCACAACGCCATGCAGGCCCAGATGGCCATGGACCTCAATGGAGCCTCCAGCAATGGCAGCATTGGCATCCTAAGTGACTAATGGATTCCCAAGTGCAAGCCCCCGACTCCAACAGGCAGGCCGGTGGTTCTGCTATAGCGACAACACCCGGCGGCTCAAGCACACCCAGTTCACACCATACCAAGCACACCCCCCCCTTACTACTCCCCCATGGCCGAAAGTAGACCACTGTCGATCGATAAGCCTCACGCAGTGTTGAAGGGAAAGTCCAAACATTCCCTGTCCCCTGGGCCATCGTGGTCACAATCGCCACATGACAGGCCCCTGAAACAGACACCAAAGTCAGTTTCCGACACCGTGTCTAAATCTGGGAAGTCCTCGCGTTCTGACGACTGGGCGTCAAAAGACTCATCGACGGCCCCGGGGGAAAAAGCAACATAATTTAAAAAACATGTCCCCGACACCCTACTGAAGGCCAGAACGTCAAAAAGCTCAAACTTTGCCTCAAAGTGACAAGGTAGAAAGAGTAGAGATTACTCTACCTCTGAGGGCAACATTTCAGGGGCAATGCATCATAAGCGGACCACTGCCACAGAACTTCCACCTACACTTGCTACCTATGTGTTGCCAAGCGCCTTCCAATGGACCCCAGAACATTTCGATAAGGTCATGATCAGAATGGCCAGTTTTGTACATTTCTTTGATCAACCCAGACCAACGCCAGTCTTCAGGGCCCCTCACAAGGCGAGGAAGCAATGCTTAAGAAATTACCTGTAGTAATTTGTATTCACCACTTATGTATTGTCTGTCGTAACTTGTATAAATACTCTGTAAGAATCCCACCGCCGAAAGAGAGCCCGCCTAGACACCACACAAGCTTCTACTTAGTCATAGCAAGACTTAGCTCAAGACACATATTATGACACTCGGCTTGCAGGACCCTGGCTCATATTCAGACCCAGAGGAGCAAGGGGACGCAGGGGACTTAAACCAATACTATGATGATGATGTTCGCCCATCTCGAGAAAGACGACGACCGTACCAGGCGACCACAAGGCTTGCCACACATTGCCACAGGCCCCTCACTGTTAGGCAACTGTTCCAGGCTTGCCCATCTGCCCCATCCCATTGTGGCTGCCTGCAAGCGCTGCCCCATCACCTACCACGAGACGGAGCCGACCACAATGAGCGGCCTCCTGAAAATGGCCGCCGCCACTTTGTTTATGGGTTGCTAAGCAACCAAGCAGCCTCCTGATTGGCTGCCGCCATTCACTTCCTCAAACCAGCCCCACCGGAAGGCGAGAGCTGGCCTTCGTCGGAAGGGCTGCAGCGTAAGGGTCAGGCCTGTCTGTGCTTGTCTACGCCAAATGGAGCCAATGGGCCAGGCACCCTGCTCATCTCCTCTCCTGCCGGAATACCATTGGTAAGGTCATAAACTCTTCCAGGACACGCTTCACTTGTAACTTAGTTTATCACCTGTCTTGCTCTACCATGACTCTGTCTCTGCCTACTCTGAGACCAAGAGGATACCGTGACCCTATGATCATCCAATATGTACATTAACATGATACTTGTGCACCCCTTATTAGCTACTGCACCATCCGTTTACTACTAGTGACTCATTTGCCTCTAACTTCTAGAGGGTAACGCACTATGCCCAGCACCTTGACCAGCTGTATTCAATCATACTGCAAAATCTGCCTGCATTCACCCATGTGCATACTCCCCAGGGCCTACCTGCATTGCCGCCCAACTCAAATTTAATGCTGCACCCACCTTTTATTTGTGTATGCTCCCCAGTGCCGACCTGCATTGCCGCCTAGCCCAAATTGTATGCTGGACCCAGCTTTTGATTTTTGTATGCTCCCCGCAACTTAACAAAGTCCAACAGGCTACCCAGGACCACTCTCCGACATTCCTCTCACACTCCCACACAACATACCACCCACACCTTTTCTATCAGCACTGTCCACAGGCACTCCCACCACCAGAGCTATGCCTGCACCTACCCCTACCAAAACTACTCTTACTAGCACACCACCTATCCCACAACACACGACACAAACTAACTCTCCCCCTATGCCGCCCCATATGCAAAATCATAGGCTAGGCTCCCGATCAGTTCACCTCTCAGCCAGCCCTAAAACACACCACGTGAAACTACCACACCACCCACGACCACCTAAACCAGCCTCCTCGCCAAAATCCGACACCAAAACTATTAACATCCCCACTAAAACTAAACCAGGGAACAACCAGGAAACACAATTCCAATGCGCACTTATCAATGTACGATCCCTCCCAGCGCACACCACAGAGATTCACAACCTCATAACTGATCTGAACCTAGACATCCTAGCCATTACTGAGACTTGGATATATGATGCTGCCGGTCCAGCCATTTGCCAAACTCTACCTCCAGGTTACACCATCCTTCGCCAAGACAGGACCTCTAGGAAAGGCGGGGGGGAGGGTGGCCTTGATTCTCAGGGAAACTATTAATGCCAGGCAAATAGAATCCACTGAGTCAGACATCTCTGACCTGCTATCAGTAAAAATATCCCCCTCACCTAATGAAACCATAACACTGCACATTGTATACCGACCTCCAGGACCAAACCTAGACTTTCAGTCCAAAATTACCCACATCCTAGGGGATAACCTTAAAACAAACACAAAAGTTATCCTCCTAGGTGACCTTAACCTGGGCTTCAAAGACCTCAAAGGCAAAGCTCTCGCCAAAGTCCTCGAAAACCTAGGCTTCACTCAACTAGTCAACGACCCGACCCACATTAAAGGTCGTATATTAGACTGGATCGCCGATCACAATTGTGCCGCCGACATCAGCTCCAACACGCCATGCCCATGGACTGACCACCATCTACTACACTTCTTACCCTCTAAACCAGTAAGAAACCTAAACCTACCTGCACCAGCCACTATGGCTAGATCCAAGAAGCTTCTCACCATGGAAAGAATCATCCCTCTTCTTGAAACTTCAGCTTTAGCCCACCCCACATCCACAGATTCAACTGAACTAGTTGAGATCTACAATACCACACTCAAAGAGGTTGTTAGGCTCACCTGGCTCCCACAGGGGCGTTGGTCGGATCCGGACGGCTGCGGTCTCCACCAACGTGATGCGTAGTGCAGAGATGACTGACTGGACTGGCCCTCCTAATCTTGTCTGCTTGTCCCGTTGAAGTATTCTCCTGCAAGTGGAGGGATGGATTTAGCCACCCGTGGATTCAAGTGATGGCACTCCCCACAGTCCTCCCAACTAATCACCTCTGAAGTGCCCCCTCAGCAATCTCACCTTATATTCTTGAAAGATGAGCTGTCCATCCTGCATGGATTGCAGGGGCGCGTTGATGCCAGTTACTTCACTGGTTTGAAGGCGTGGGAGAGTTCCGGAGAGTATTGACTCTGAGGTTCCTGGCAAGGTCCAGTAAGTATCAAATTCATAGAGTTCAATATGTCCGATGTTTCACTCTTGTCCCCCCTTCCTTCCTTGTCTTGCAGCTGAGATCGTGAAAAGATGCTCTCGTGGTAGCTGGTGGCGCTCAGTCTGTATTACCCGACGCTGTCTGGTAAATGTTGCACGTGTTTAACGTGTTGTTTTCTCTCTCTTTGCAGGTGCGGCACATGAAGATGTGGAGAGTTATAGAATAATGCCTCCAGTGGTAAATCAGGTAAGTCTATGGTGATAAGAGTTAGATTTGTTGGTTTTCTCGGCTCACCTTGTTGTTTTCTTTTGTCCCCCAGGTGCCGGATATAGGCGAAGATGATGGAGGCAGCGCCGAATCGAAGGATGCTGCGAGGACTGGTGAGTATGGCGCGGCGCTGCAGCTGGAGATGCGACGCGTACAGAAATGTTCTTTCCAGGTCCGGAGGCGAGATGGATCCGGAATCAGGTGAGGAATTCAAAAATAGTTCGTTTTTTTCTAACCTTGTCCTTTTCTTTCCTCTTTGTTTAGGAGCTTCCAGATTCAAGGCGGGCGTGGCAGAAGACTGGATACAGACTGCAGGCACGGTGAGCGTTACGCTGCTGGATGCAGAATAACGCGAAGCGTGTGCTGCTGTTCGGGCGTGGTTTAAATAGCCTCCAAAGTAGTTCCAGGTAAGAAGTTCCCCAGAACCACGTCCGAGTAAAAAATAGTCCCTGTAATAAAATAGTCCCATCCAAGCCTCATGTTGGCTTGGACTCACTTGCAGCATGGACTGCATCAGGTAAGTAAAGTCTGAGCCTGGCGCCTATGGCGCCAGGACTGAACCCAAACAGCCCCTATCCGGGGCTGTTGGGGTTTTAATGAGTATCTGGATGCCTGCTCCCGGAGCTGATGGGCTTGGTCCTGATGCCCGGGGGTAGTCATCATGACAGAGGTATTAGACACCATAGCCCCATTGGAAATGAAAAAAAGCCAAACATATACTTCACGCAAATTCATGGTTCACACAAGAACTTTTGGACGCCCGAACCTCTAAAAGAGCATCACTAACCACATGGCACACAAACCCCTCCACCACCACAAGAGACACCTACCTCTCACTAGCCAAAGAGTACAAGCAAGCCATCTCCACTCCAGAATTGAGAAAGCTAACTCACAATCTAAAGAGCTATTCGCCATTTATAATGAGCTGACATCCCCCACTCATCCACACAATCCACCGAAAAAAATGAAACCTCGTGCAACAACATCCAGCACGCTATGCTTAACAAAATAACACTTCAAAACAAAATTAAGACGCAATTTGACAAACTACCCAAAGCCTCAGCCCCCACATTGCCGCCCGTGGCCACCATGCCAACAGCAGACTCCACACAGGCCACTCTACCTATAGCAGATGCCACACAGGCTTCTAACAAACCTGCAACCCTTCGCATTCAGGGAAGTAACTATCCCTGAAGTCCTTCTAATCATGAAGCGCATCAAACCATCGCTTTGCAAAGGGGACACCTGCCCAGCCAACCTAATCAAAGAATTTGCAACAGCCCTCGCACCGTTTGTCACATCATTTATTAACGCACTCTTCGCCAACAGCACCGTCCCACTTGCCCTTAAGGAAGCTTGGGTTAGACCGCTGTTAAAGAAACCTAGCCTTGACCCGGACTCTCAACAACTACCGCACAATCACCACCGTGCCATTGTTGCTAAAAATTCTAGACCAGGCTGCATATTTACAGATTCAATCCTACCTTGAAACTCACATAATACTAGTCAAAAGACACTCTGGTTCCCGCCCACATCACGGCACATTATCAGCTCTACTGGACCTCAAGAACCAATTACTTGAAGCCATGGACAAAGGCAAATCCTCTCACCTTCTACTCCGGGATCTCTCGGCAGCCTTTGACTTGGTTGACCACAAGATCTTGTGTAAACACCTCACCAACACCGCTCACTTCTCCCAAGAAGCCACAGCATGGATCACCTCCTTCTTGGAAGGCCGAGCCATGAGGGTCTTTTCTGACCAGGCCTCAGCCTCTCCATCCCTATCCCCCATTGAATGCGTAGTGCCTCAAGGATCCTGCACCTCTCCTACATTATACAATCTATTCGCCCTCCCACTCTTTAGCGACTTAGAAGACTTTGGCATAGCCTTTACCAACTATGCCGACGACACTCAAATTCTTCTCCCCCTAACAGGAGACTATGAGCATGACCTTGACACACTCCAAAAGACTTATGCGCACATCCTGGCCTGGATGGCAGCCAATGGTCTCTGTCTAAACAGAGAAACAAATCCTATTGATAGGCCCCAAGGAATCCCTAAACCAGCTAAATGAAAAATCAAGATCCTTCACTATTGAAAACACGGTCATCACAGCCTCCACTAGAGTGAAAACCCTTGGAGTATATCTGGACTCGACACTATCAATGGACAAGCAACTCGGTGCCATCTCATCCTCAGCGGCTTTAACAACAAAAATCATAAACGCAGTAAAATCCCATCTGTCACCAATGAACTGCCTTAACATTGCCAGAGCCACTATTGGCGCAAAACTACTACTGCAACATTCTACTCCTAGGCACTTCCATTAACAACATTAACAGACTACAAACTGCACAGAATAATGCTTAAGCACCGCCCTCCGCATCCCCATGAGAGTGTACATCTCCCAGGGAAGAAAAGATGCCCACTGGCTCCCAATCAAGGAACGCATAACATTCAAGGCCCTCACAATCACACACAAATGCCTCGGCCAGACCACTCCAGCCTACCTCTCAGACAGAATTCACCAGGCTCCAACTAACAGACCAAAACGTGAGAGGTACTGCCACTTACTCTCAGTCCCAGCATTCAACAGAGCTATAGCGGGCGGCACAAGGTTTGAAGTACTAGGCCCTAAAGCGTGGAATGCTCTCCCACTCAGTTTACGAAACTCCCACACAGTATTGAGAAAGGCTCTAAAAACAAAACTATTCAACTAGACCACTCGGCAACACAGCACAGTACCTGACTCTGTTCCTCTGCCACCTCGGAACATCTATCCAACATTGTCATCTTAACCTGTCCATGAATATGTATATGTATAATGCTTAATTCAAATAAATTAATAAAAATAAATGTTTACATCATCCAATCCCCAGACTACACCGACCAACCAGTGGCTGACTCCCCGGGAAACAACTAGCTGCAGTACACTGTCCTACTCTTAAAGGCGGCAGAAAACTTTAAAATAGATACCCAGGATGCTCAAGTCGATAAGTACTTCGTGGAGGACATCCTTGGGGATAAGAAATCCACAGCACAGTTTATTCCTCTGCTTCAATCTGTCCAGAGGTGTATTCAGACCTCCCTACTTGCCCCCAATCTAACAAGGGCAGTCAAAAAGATGTTGAGACCGGCCACTTCAGACCCCTTATTCATTAGGGGGCAGCTAAAGCCCGACTCTAATAGTCCCAGCCGCAAGAAAGAGGGCTAAGCCCCTCCTGACAAGGAGATTAAGAAGATCTACACTCTGGGCAGGAAAATAGCTTCCTCTGCTGCCTATCAAATAAGAATAGCTAATAATACTATGCTATTTTTCAGCTACAATTGCCACAAGTGGGACGAGATCGCACAACAAATGGATTCAGTTCCAGAGCCCCTAAAACACAGCTCTCAGACACCATTGTTGAAGGGAGACAAGTGGCAAGTTGTATCCTTAACAATAACTTGGACGCAGCAGACCACGCGGGGCGAATTGTGGCAGAAGGCACACTAATCAAACGCCATGCATGGCTCCGTCAATCTGGTTTAAAATTGGAGACCCATGCTCCCCTTTTAAACATGCTCATTGAGCCCAACGCTTTATCTGGCAAACCGGTCGAAGATGCACAAAAGCGCGAAGGAGGAATAGGACACCCTCAAATCCATGGGACAACTCACTGATAAACCATTTGGGCAGAGAGGAGGTGCAAATACGCACCGGTTTAGAGGACAGAACGCCCAGCGGTCCTCCAATTACAAACAGGGTTAGCAAAGTTCTTCCTGCGATTCTTCACAAGGGCAGTCCTCCCAACAGGGTTTCCAAAGAAGGTCTAGAAGTAGGGGCAGATCCTTCTCCTCCAGACGGGCTCAACCCCTCCTAAGCAATGACCACCTGCTCCAGGTTCCCTCCCATGCCTCTCCAGTAGGAGGTCGTATTTCTCAATTTACCCACGCTTGGGAGGGGATCACGTCGGACAAGTGGGTACTTTCCACCCTGTCGGGGGGGCTATTGCATAGAGCTAATACAAACCTCAGCCAACCACCTGCCAAGACTAACTACAGAGGAAGAACGCATCCTGTTCGAAGAAGTCAAAGCACTGCTACTAAAGGACGCCATCGAAATTGTCCCAGCAAACCAGATAGGCAAGGGTATTTATTCAGTGTACTTCCTTGTGCCAAAAAGAGACCGAACGATGCGCCTTGTCTTAGACCTGCACCCTGCAAACACCTATGTCAAGCCACAAAAATTCTGCATGACAACGCTACAGGAAGTAATCCCAATGCTAAAACTGGGGGACTACATGGCAACCTTGGATATGAAAGGTGCATATTTTTATATTTCAATGTTCCCAGTGCACGGAAGATTCTTGTGCTTCAAAATAGCGAACCAACACTAGCAAATCAAGGTGCTACCCTTCGGCATAGACTCCGCTCCAAGGGTATTCAGCAAGGTACTAGCAGTAGTGGCAGCGCATCTTTGCAGAGAATCAATCCCAGTGTACCCTTATCTGGACTAGCTGATAACGGGGGCATCACCCCATATTTTCAAGCGAAATACCCAGAGAACAATCAATCTCCTGTTCCAATTGGGATTCTAAAACAAGGAGAAAAATTGGTCTTGTTCCAAGCAACAACAAAAAACAGTTCTTAGGAGCCATCATAAAGTCTGTCCAGGCTAGCACAAATGATTTGGAAGTGGGCACTCAAGCGGAGCATGTTCCTAATGTCGCAAAATGTTCCAGGGGAACTCAATTCTCTGACAGACTCATAAAGCAGAGATTCCCTACCCGAAGTTCCCTTTTTCCGCAAACGTGTTTGCTTTGTGAAACTCGGCGTGAAGTATTTGCTAGTTGTTTTTTCGACATGTCTTTGTCTTGTACTCCAACCCCTAGATTGAGTTCTTGATTCAAGAAATGCAAGGGCTGCGGTTCCAAAATGTCCATTATGGACCTGCATCGAGTCAAATCTGTGGTGCCTGGGCAAGGGCCACGAGACGGATACGTGCTCCAAGTGTCAATCTAGAACAGGAAAGGCCTTGCAGGACCGACAGGGGAAGCTTCAGGTAGGCAAGGCGTCCAAACCCCATAAGTACCGACCTGCTAGGCCTTCAACCGACGTGTCGAGGGGCAACTCTCCTCGGCGGAAGTCGTCCAAGCGTTCAAGGTCTCAGAGGGGTTCCCGCCACTCTTCGTCCTCGTCGAAGCGCTCGAGGAGAAGGCACTGCTGGTCACCTTCCTTGCCGTCCTTGTCAGGCAGCACCCCAGAGAGGTTGCCCTGCCCGTCCAAAAAGTCAATATCGGCAGAGTGGGAAGCTTTCCGTGTTTAGATGCTTAAAATCTTTGACAAACGGGGCAGGGCTCCGTCCCGCCTTCTGTGGAAGCCAGCAAGGAGCGGTCTCGGACGGAAATTCACACGCCCTCGTGCACGAGCAAACGGCGTGATCCACATAGAGGCCTCCATCAGACCAGGTATAGAAGGATCACTCTAGACGTGGTGAAAGATCAAGGTCGTTGACGCCTTCGAAGACCTCGAAGCCCTCGGTAAGCCAGAACCCGGCGAGCATGCTGACTCCTCCTACCGGCAGCTTATGATTAAGAATATTTGGGCTGGTCTAGTCTCCAGTGCGTTTTTGATCAGGATGATGTCCCCAACATTTTGGACAAGGGTCCACCTACGGATCTTGTTACCTTTCCATGTGGCTCTTCAAAAAAGGGTAGCAAGGAATTGGTAGACCCTCGAGACTAATCCGGCAGTGGACAAAGAATTATAACAAGAAAATACTGCCCTTCTACCTGTCGCAACAACCCACTCCCGAGAGTCTGGTGGTCCAGGCAGCCACGGCTACCTCGAAACAGGCAGCGTACCCTACCATCCCTCCTGACGGGGATGATAAGCGCATGGATGGATGGGCACAGAAGGTATTTTCGGCAGGGAGTATGGTGCTGAAGTCGGCCAACTCCACCTGTACTTGGCAGCATTTTCGTACACTCTGTGGGAGTGCATATTTATGGCGGCGGAGCATATTCCAGAAGGGGATGAAAGGAACCGCTTCCTGGCTATTAAGGGTGGCATGTGCGAGTCCCTTCAGTCTGGGTTGGATACTGCAGATAGTGTCAGCAGGTCCTTGGCTACGAGCACTGTGATGCGCAGGTTTGTGTAGTTGCAGACGTCTGGTTTTGCACCTGATGTGCAGGCTCGTCTTCTCAACATGCCATTTGATGTCTCATATTTTTGTCAGCAAAGGCTGACGAGATCCTTAAGAAGTTGCAGACCTCTAAAGCGGCAGCCAAGTCTTTAGGTGCCGCTGTTAGGCAACCTCTGCCTTTTCGTCCTAGCGGACTACCTTGGAGGGGTCAATCTTTTTGTTACTACTCCTCATTCGGAAGGGTGAGAGGAATGGCCAGTCAAAGAGTCCATTGAAAATGTCCTCGTGGTGGACGAGGTAGAGGTGCCAAGCCAGCTCAAGCTTCAGCCTCCTTGCCATCCGCATCTTCAGCAGCTGCTTCCAAACTACTGTGATTCTTGCGTCATGATTCACCAGTGGCGGGCAGACTGTCTCAGTATCGACGAATGGCGAGCTATTACTTCAGATGCTTGGGCTCTGGAAACAATAGCCCACGGTTACTGCCTTCTTTTTATAGTGCAGCCTCAGACCAGTCCACCGCGGAAACACTGAGGATTTCGCTCCTTGGGCAGGAAATGTTAACCCTGCTAGAGAAAGGCGCTATAGCACCAGTGCCTGTAGCAGAGAGAAACAAGGGTTGGTATTCCCCATATTTTTTTTATCCCCAAGAAAGACGAGGGCTGAGACCCATCTTGAACTTGAGATACTTGAACAAGTTCCTCGGGAAGGACAAATTCAAGATGGTTACTCTTTTGCAGATCCTTCAGGCCCTACAATTGCAGGATTGGTTGGTGTCATTGGACCTTCAGGATGCTTATTTTTATGTGCCGATTCATCTCAAGCACAGGAAATACGTGTTACGCTCACCTGGTCTCTGCGGGGGCATTGGGGCACGGTTGCAGCCCTCCCTGGATCACCCTGGTCAGGCCTCCCCTTCTGCAGATATGCTGCTGTCTGCGGTGATCGGTAGAACTGCGCCTGCATGGGTCTGAGAGAACGTGAGTCTGTCTATTGCTATGATGTCCCTCGAACCCTTCTTCCAACAGCGTGATTTCCATGCACCGTCCCATAGGCTCACCTTTAATTAATGGATGACGAGCTCTCCGTCCTGCTTCTTCCAGCAAGGGTGTGTTGTACATGGGGCCGAGTTACTTCACTGGCCTCTGTAGTGGTAGTCCAGTCCAGCTGCGACGATGCCACTTGGTAATGGTAAGTGTCTTTTCAATTTTGTAAAGTCTTTTCTCGCTTTAAAATATTGTAGTATTGTCCTTATCTGCGAGTTTTAACAATGTCCCTCTCTGCTTTCTCTCCACAGCCAAAAGTGCGGCCCAGCAGTGATTTTGGGACTTGATATGCGGCCAGAATGAAGAAAAAAGTATTTGTGACGTTCCGACCACAGGTGAGAGCTGGTTTAAGGGTAAGCGCAAGGTTTGCAATGAGCGCGACCATAAACTGAATTTTTCAGTCTAACCTTTACCTGTTGTTTCTCCTTGCAGGTGCTGTTCACGGACGAGCTAAGCGGGTATCAGCAGTGTCGCGGCCAGGATTCGCTTACCGGGTGGTGCAGAGTTGGAAGGTGAGTGGCAGGCACTGCGGAGGTGATTACAGGGGAGAACTGGTCCAAAGGTGAGTTGAGGAGCTGTCGGTGAAAGCAGGTTCCCAGGTGAGTAGCGGGGTTGCAGAAGCAAAGAGATTCCAGTTAAGTTGAATCGCTGGAGCTGGATTCAAAGGTGAATCTGCACCCAAGCGGTGGTGAGCGTTACGTTGCCTTCTGGCAGAATAACGGAAAGCGCTTGCATGAAGGCTGGGCGGGCTTATATAGTCTAGCCCCGGCCACGGCCCTTTAGCATTAGCTTTCTGGTCACACCCTGCCACTCCCAAATGATGCTGCACATGCTTCTTAGTTCTTCAGCAGCCACGCCTGGACTGAATGCATGTGAATAGTTCCTGAGTATGGAATAAAGTACTTTATACCAAAATAGTGTCTCTGCTCATATTTGATCATGAGACTGGGGCCATAGGCGCCAGGACTGAGTCCAGCTGGGTCCCCTGGGCTTGATTTGTCCCAAAGGGACAATTAAGTATGGCATTTCTCCATGCCTCCATCCCCTGGAGGTGCAGGGTTTGTGTGTTTGGGCCAGTGATCATGAGAATACCTGAGGTTTGGCATTGGCGGCTCGCAATATCAGTTTCGAGTCCTGCCATTCGGGTTGACCTCTGCCCTGAGGGTGTTCACCAAGCTGATGGTGGTAGTGACAGCGCATCTAGGGAGAGGGGGATTCACGTCTACCCCTACCTGGACGATTGGCTGATCAGGGCGCGTTTCTCCAGAACAAGCTTTGGGTCATCTCGACATTACCTGCCACTCCCTTCACAGACTGGGCTTCTCCCTCAATTTCAATAAGTCCCAGATGACGCCTTCCCAACAGCTCCAGTATATAGGGGCTGTCTTAGACACGTCTTTGGGGAAAGTGCTCACCACCCAAGGTGAGGGCTCAAGACATTCTCCAGGTGGTGGTAACATTCCAGAATGCCCAGTCTCCTGGCCTTCGAATTCTTCAGGTTGCTCGGCATCATGGCATCCTGCAATTTTCTCATGCCAGAGGTACGCCTGCGGGTGAGGTCCCTTCAGTGGGTTCTCAGAACGCAATGGTCCAAGTTCTCGGGACAGATGTTGGACCAACTTCAGATTTCGACTAGTGTCTCACAGGATCTTCTGTGGTGGGCCTGCGAGGAAAATATTCTGAAGGGAGAACGCTTTTGGCAACCAGGACCGGAGATGACTGTAGTGACGTGACGCCCCACTCATGGTGTGGGGAGCTCACGCCAAAGATTTGACTGTCAGCGGTCGTGTGTCTCAATCGGAGTCCAAACTACACATCAATCTTTTGGAGTTGAGCAGCAATCAGACTAGTGCTGAAGGCTTTTCTGCCATCTGTACAGGGAAGGCACGTCCTGATAATGACTGACAATACGGTGGCCATGCACTACCTCAACATGAGAGGAGGCCTAGGGTCACTACCACTATGTAGAGAGGCAATGCAGCTCTGTTATTGGGCAATTCAAGAAGGAATCTACCTGTTGGCAGTTCACCTGGCCAGGGAGGAGAACACAGCAGCAGACGTTCTGAGCAGGCCGAGCACGGTCTCCCACGAGTGGGAATTAGGTCAGGACGTCCTTCAAGAGATCTTTGCCCTTTGGGGAACCCCTCAAGTGGATCTGTTTGCGACCGGGGTCAACCGGAAGTGCGAGCAGTACTGCTCAAGGGAAGGAGCTCTAGGCGACGTGTTTGTGGTGGATTGGGAATTCCCACTGCGTTACGCGTTTCCTCCAGTCCCCGTCATTCCTCAAGTAATTAGGAGGTTGAGACAATTCGGGAGTCACATGATGCTCATTGCCCCAGATTGGGTCAGGATAACATGGTATCCGGACCTTCTGGACATGTCCATCTGTCCTCAAATATGTCTTCCACAGAGAGGATCTTCTCTCGCAAGAGTGGGGGGTCGGGTTCTCCATCCAGAGGTCAACACTCTCAACCTGCACGCTTGGTTTCTGAAAGTTTGAGATACAAGGATTGGGACCTCCCGGATGACATGATGGAGGTGTTGCTTTCGGCCGGAAGGCCAGCAACAAAGTCTGTGTACCGTTGCCGTTGGAATACGTTTTGCGACTGGTGCAGGGAAAAGAATGTTGATCTTTTTCAATGTACGACTCCGGATGTTCTATCCTTTCTGCTTTCATTAGCACACAAAGGTCTTCAGGTTGCAACCATTAAGGGTGACCTGGCAGTGCTTTCCATTTTCAAGCTCTCATCTGAGGAATGCTCCTATTTTAAAATCCCACTGGGGACTCAGTTTCTAAAAGGGCTCACAAATGTGTTCCCGCCTTCTGCTTTCCAGGTTCCGGTTTGGGACCTCAACCTGGTTTTGAAATTTCTTATGTATTCACCATTTGAACCCTTGGACACATGTCCGTTAAGGTTGTTGACCATTAAGACAATACTCTTGGTTGCTCTAACATCTGCACGTAGAGTGAGCGAGTTGCAGGCACTTTCTTCCAAGCCACCTTTTACTATATTCCACAAGGACAGGGTTGTGTTGAGTGTAAGACCCTCCTTCCTATTTAAGGTAGTTCTAGACTTTCACTTAAGTCAGAAGATTGTGCTGCCGGCCTTTTATCCTCTGCCGCTTCCTAGTAATGAAGAGCAAAGGCTTCATAGGTTGGATCCTAAGAGAGCATTATGTTTTTATATTTCCAGGATGTCCAAGTTGAGAGTGGATGACCAGCTCTTTGTAGGGTATACTGGATGCAAATTAGGCCAGGCTGTTTCCAAACAGACCATGTCTAGGTGGATCATCCTCACTTTTTCTGAATGCTACAGGCTGGCAGGCACAGACCCTCCTGAGGGTTTGTGTACATGCCACCAGGGGCATGGCCTCTTCAACTGTCCTGCAAAGGGGTGTCCCTATTAGAAATATCAGTGATACGGCAACGTGGTCATCAATACACACGTTTACTAAGCATTATTCTCTGGATACTTCCCATGCTCAAGATATTGCTTTTGGTAAGGCAGTGCTTTACTCTGCCCTTTAACACTTTGCATGTCTAAATTCTTCACCCTCCTCCAAACATGGATACTGCTATGGGAGTCTGTCAAAGATGAGGAATACGTTGGAGGACACAATCCATTCGAACAAGTTACTTACCAACTGGTAACGTTCTTTCAACTGGATGTTCCACAAACTTATTCCTTATCGCCCTCCCATCCTACCCCCTCTGTAGAATTTCCCGTATTATTAAAGCTTTCATTCCAATAAGCAGAGTACTGTCCTGCCCGTGTTTATGGGCATTTCTGCTAACCCGAGGAGGGGAAAAACAGAACTGAGGCCAATGGGTGCTGTGCGTGCTACTTATAACATCCGATGACGTCACCCTCGACGGAGGGGAGACCTTCGAGCGACATCGACACAGGGTGCCCTCTGCCAAAAAGTTTTCCAAAGCAGCCGAAACTGGACATTACATGTCAAAAATGAGGAATACGTTGGAGTAACATCCAGTCGAAAGAACGTTACCAGTTGGTAAGTTACTTGTTCTTCTGGTGGCTATCACCTCCATAAGAAGAGTCAATGAACTACAAGCTTTGTCGGTGCAAGACCCTTTTTGTTATCCACAGAGACAAGTTGGTACTAAGAGCACACCCTAGGTTTTCACCTAAGTTCATATCTAAGATCCATGTCAACCAGTCCATTGAACTATCTGCTTTCTTTCAAAACCCTTCAAGCTCAGCTGAGAAAAAACTCCATACACTAGATGTAAGGAGGGCGGTTCTTTACTATGGAAACAAAACCGCTACGAAAAACAGAGCAACTGTTTGTCTCCATGGCGGCTTGCAGGGAAGGTGATCATGTTTTAAAAAACGCCAACCCCAGATGGATAGTGAAATGCATACATCTCTGCTATTCTCTATCAAACAAAACTCTTCCTTTCGCACCAAAAGCGCACTCTACCAGGGGTACAGGAGCTACTTTGGCATATAATGCAAACGTCACGCTGGACGCCATTTGCAAAGCAGCTACATGGAGCTCTATACATACTTTTACTCTGCACTTCTGCATTGACACACATTGTAAAGCAGATTCACAGGTGGGACAAGCAGTGCTAAAACATCTCGTTGCCACTGTACCTTCTCACAACCCACCACCTTCTCCAGGCACTGCTCACTAATCTATACATAGCATGTGATCTATGCAGATCCACAAGCCTCCGGAGCGATGCACTACTCTTATTTCTGATGCTTGTATCTGCTTAGATTCACATGCGCCGCCCCTGTGGAGTAGGTGCCTATGTTTTCTGGCTTATCTACTGCTATCTGCTTTATTACATCTGTACTCGCGCTATACTTCATGCTACCTCATGTCAGAAACAAAACAATCCCTCGACGCGTGAAGGACCATGGGTACAGTGGACATCACACTAGGGATAGTGTTAATGGCATGCCCTGTCGGCGTCCCTTTTCGAGTTTTCTAAAACAAAAAATGCAATACTCCTCGGCTACCATGAGATGTCGGCCTATGCATAGCATGTGAATCTAATCAGATAAAAACATCAGAAATACGATTACGGTGAGTAATGTATCCTGCATTTATTTATTTTTTTTATATATATCTATATATTTTTTTGGCTGCAGTGGCAGTACCCTTTTTAATTGTATTTAAACAACCAGCACCAAGATCAGGAGCTGCCAAGTTTGTATTCAATTGTTGAAAGTAGAAACTAAATACGATTAGTCATTTGCTTTGCCATTTGCTCAAATTATCCTGCCTCTCTCTGTCTTGAGCCGGAGCACCTTAACTTCCGGAAACTCCCCAAGACATTCCTCTTCTCTTCCTCCTTCTCTCACTCTACTCTGGCAACCTCTGTTCTTTTTCTCCACCCTCCTTCCTACTTCTCCTCCCTAACTCCGCTCAGTTTTTGTGAATGGTTGCCTGGTTCGCCTCCAGAGCCTTGCAGGTCCCAGGGCTCCCGCCAGTCTTTGCACTCCGGGCTACTGCACTAGGTCCTGCATTACTATCAGCTTACGCTCCATGAACAAGGCAACCTCTCTGCACCCCTGTTGCACTGGAAGTGTTCGTTCCCCCCGCCCCATCTTCCTCGCACCTCCGTCTGTATGAATGCATTACCTACATTTACTAGGACTGGTAAGTTTGTCTGTCCTCTCCCCCCTTCTCCCCGCACCGCTCCACCACCTCCTCCATAGTGGTTTCAAAACTGTGTCCTAGGAGAAATGCAGTCAGGCCTAGTATGCTCGCTTTTCTGTTTAGATCATTCAGAAACTTCAAGGCCTAAGAATGATTACTGTATTCCCTTGTTTCCTTCCCGCCTTGAAGTGCTTTGAAACACTCCACTTGTGTATAAGCGCTGTATAAATAAAACATTACAATTACATTTACAATCACTTAGAAATGCAAATCATGATTTATTTTAGTTCACAATGGGGCAAATTAACACTTTATGTATTTTCAGGTGTTACTGGATTTTCCACAGTCACTTTGGCAAGGAAGCTGAGCAGTTGTTCAACACACTTGAGTCCTCCTATCAGAAAGCCCTGCAATCCCACTTGAAGAGCGCAGACAGTATAGTATCCTTGCCTCAGTCGGATCGTTCCTCCTCGAGTTCCCAGGAGAGCCTTAAGTACGTTTTTAAGCTTTTCTGATGAATGTGATATTTGGAATGCTTTGCATGTTCAGTGTGTGCTCAATGCAGAAAGAAACATCTTTGGCATAACATTAGACTGCCGTTGGTGTTCAGGTAACCTGAACAAGCCAATGTAAGATGCATGGTTGGTCCGCTGTTAATTAACAGCGTTAATTCATTGTGGTAATTGTACAGTCTTAAGTTGCAGTACTGCATAGGTAGTTGTCTCGGATCTGTGTGTTTCAAGTGAATATTAACTGGTCAGATTTTCACTTTTTTTTGTACCACATCTTTTGCCACAGAACGCTGGAATACCCGCCTGCATCCCAATCTTCCTCACCATTTTTGACCTGACCCCTACCAATATTGCCTGACTGCTACCCACCATCTACCTTTTTGTGGTAGAATGTGGTAAACAAAATTAAGAGGGGGTAGGGCAACCAGTTGGTGGGGGAGGGGCATCAAAACACAAAAACCCTTTGTCTCCAAATGAAAAAATTCTATTATACTGCTTTTTAGCTGCAATTCCGTTTCTCCAGAAAGGAATGCATAACTCATTTTTTATTGTGTGCTATTGGGGTGAATTTGTAACAAATTCCTCAAGATAGCACATGGAGCCAGATTGTGTAACTAATGTAAGCAGATTGGTTCATAATAAATGGCAATCCTATTTTATAACAAATGAAATTATGTACCCAGAGTCCGTTCAAAAGCAGAAGGAAAATGGAATCCTTAACAGTTTCTTTGACCATGCCTTGTAGTACTGTTGCTTTGGATTCAAGGTTTTGAACATAGTTGTGCAAACTGCATGCTGTATTGTTTATAGATTGCCAAACCCGTCTGCATGGGTTTGATTGCTGGATCCGCTGTTATAACTACATGTGTGTTTCTCTTACATGCTATCTCCGGTCAGATGCTGGATCCACTGGAATAACTATGTGTATATTTCTCTTACATGCTGTCACCATTCAGATGCGGGATCCACTGTAATAACTATATGTATGTATTTCCTCCCAGCCGTCCACTATCTGCCAAAAGAAGTCCAACTGGAAGTATGACGTCCAGAGGTAAGACCCAAATCAAGGGCTAAAGGGAGACTACAGCACGCAACGGTATGATACATAGATTCATAGGTGTGGTTTTGTACGTGGATCATTCGTTTGTTTTTTGTCGTGGTTATAGCCCAGAGTTAATAGCCACTGTACCCTTGTGAATGCAGGTTCACCATTATGAGCTGTAAATAAAAGGAATCTTGTAAAGTGATGCTACAATTTGTTGGCCATTAACTTTGCAACCCTTAATTTTATTTTGGTATTTATTTTATTTGTTAACTATATAGAGTTGCCAACTCATTGGAAGAAGGCTGCTCCAAAGGGCTTTAACAGATAATGGCAAAAAACTGTAGACTGAATAGAATAGCGTTAACGTACCTGTTATATGGCCGGCTTGGCCTGGATCAGAAAAGGACATCGAAGATCTTGGGAGGCCAGACAATATGTGTACCTACATTGTGCAAGTCTACTTTGACATGGGTAATGGGAGTTACAAGTCAGAACTTTATGCAGAGCCAATGGAGTGGATGCTGATTTTGCTAGCAGAGCTTAAGAAGTTTCTTAAAAGTCGTCCTACCTAGGTACATTTTTTAGGTTGTGGGCGGTCCTAATGTTGGCACCTAATGTTGAAAGTGACCTTCTGCTGTTTGTCTATCAAACATGGTCTCATTAAATTCAGGGCCTAACAATTCAGTAGTGGGGTGCATTTATGAGGATGCTTGGGTTAATCACAGTACTTTATAATTTGTTTCCCCAACCTGAATCCATTTTAAGGATTTAAATCATGCTGGCGCATAGTTGCCCAAGAACCAGCCAGGGTGCTTTATTTTGTATTAGCTGAAGAAGCTGTAGTTGGTATTTATTTAGACCAAAGTTAAGACTATTACAATCGAAGCCTTCCAGACCCAATTTCCCTGCTCAATAAGCAGAGATTTTACAGCTTTGCATATTCTTAATAGTTGCATTGAGCTAATTCAAAGTACTTTATTGTGAAAGTTCTTTTAGACACATAGCTAAAGTCGGAGAAAGCGCATGCCTACCTACCCAGCACCATTTAGTTGTATGAAATGTAGCACATATATATAGTTCTTTTGTAAATGTGGCGAAATAAATACGGCCAAATGGACCTCTCAAAATAATGTCATCTTGCAACAGTTTTGGAAAAATAAAACGTTTGCTGCATACTTCCCCACTATCGTTCATCAAAGTGGGTTATGGAGTTTCTTCTCCATGGAATGAAATAGGAAGGATGTGTACGGGTTTGCACCGATACGTGATAGTTCAAAGATTGCACACACCTTTCTTGACTGTGTTCCTCCTCTTGCAAATTATGAAGCCACTCTGCTGAGAGGGGGTGCTGAGAGCCATGACACAGGAAACCTCTTAAGCCACTGTTCAGTTCCAGCAGAAGGGAAATGTGTGGTGATGGCGGGTATGCTTAAAGGTTGATGCTTTGAAGGGGGCGCGAGGGGGAGAAATAGGGGCAGGGAGATGTTTTCCCCAGATGATAGACACTATTTAAAAAAGAACAACAAGAAATACTAAGAAGAAAATATGCCTGTGTGAAGGGATGGAGGAGGGTAATGTATGAAAATAATATCTAATTTATTACAATATTTGTACAACAATTTGAAAATCACACAAACCAGCAGCACCATAGTTTCCTCTTTACATGAGTGATAGATCGTCTTTAAAGCTGTAACTTCTCAACCAGTACTTTTTTTTTTCTTCTGTGTGCATGCTGTTAGGCAGTGTCACCAGTTCACATGACATTGACTATTTTGAGACATTATTTTTTTTGGTCCAGTTTCTTCTGCCTGCAAGGCAGTGATTAAATTAATTTACATGTGTTGCAGGCATTGAACAATGTATTCTTTCCTATCCTATTGGTTTCTGTTGCTGCTAATCGAAAAATCTTATCTTGGATGTTAATCCTATTCAAGATATTTGCTTTGTTTGCAAACCTTCCTCTTTTCACTCCCTCATTTTTCTCTTTTACACAGTATAACCCGAGAACAACGCAAGGTATTCATTCATGCAATATTGTTTCTCTTGTCTAAAAAAAAAAACATTGAGTTATGTTGGGCTATTCCTCTAAAGGTTGCCTTGAATAGTGCTACCAACCATCTGATTTACGGAGTTAATATACTTCTCAAACTGAAGATTAATCCAGAAAATGCCTTGCAGGCAATCCTTTGAACACAGACCACAAGATGGTGCACCTCATCAGTTCTCACTTTGTATTTTACTTTCTAATTCTATCGCGACATAGGTTGGTGTTTACATTTCTTAAGCCATGTTCCTGAAGCAGAGGGTGGGGATCTTTGAGCTCTTCCTTGAGAATAGTGATAGTAAACTTCACGCCTGGCTTTAATATGTTGTGAATTACTCCTTAGAATAGCAGATGCACCCAAACTTAATTTTCTTTCTAGTACTTTCTGTTGAGCGGATACAAAATATTATTCTAGCTTTTGGGGTTGAAAAACAGCATGTAACATAAAAAAGAAACAAGACACCTGGAGCTCCGACTTTGCTGGTGGAGCACGATGTGCAGGGGCAGCGTTGAGTGGGAGAGCACCGGAGGCAGACGGGATATTACAGAAATTCTGTTACAGCTAAAAGACTGGATAGTTGGCATGTATCCCAAGATGGACTCTCTCTCTAAAGTTGACATGTTAAAACACTGCCTGGACAAGCATAATGCCGTCTGGACGAGGTGGCGCATAGTCTCCGGAGTGGAGGACAGTGCGATGGCCTTGTTGGAGAGAATTCTTATTTCTGTGATAATTCCCTTCAGCCTTGGAGACCCCCAGCTCGTTTGCTGGACTTTTGGACTTTACATTTTCATCCTGGAGTGAGAATTTGTTATCACTCATGTAATTTTGATGTAATCTGGTCTTTCTCTTTGGTTTTGGAGTCTGACAAACTCCATAGGCATCTACCTTTTTGTATTATGACACACATCACCTTCAGTCTAGTGTCACAGAGAAGTCCTTTGGATTTCTCATAAGGTTTAAACACCTTCTCTTGGTTAAACTAATGTTCCCAAAAGTATGAAACTGAAATTGACTTTACTTACCTGTTTTTCGTATGTAGGTCCAGTACACACCACCTTATGTGAAAGTACTGGGGGGTTATTTAGTAGCCTCTTTTCTTACTTATGTAGGTATTGTATGTAAATATGTGCTCTGTAAAGCGCTTTGGATTAAGGCGCTATATAAAAAACACATTATGTAAAAATGTTTGTTACTCTCACTACTTTTAATTTTCCTACCATTGTGCGCTTTTACCGCATGCTGAATCCTCAGCTGCAGTATACTACCCATGGGTGCCCATTTTGTCCAAATGGCCCCGATCTTCTTTTCCCCATTTCTAGCTTGTGAGGTCTTTCTTGGGTTTTACTCTGCACGCCAAACCAGGTTTAATCTTTTTGTTTGTTTTGCTTTTGGTGGGCTACAGTGCTGAAACCCACCTCTGGCTCCAGTGTGGCTGGCAGGGCAGGAAGCGAGGGAGGTGCCCGAAACTCCCTGTCCTTAGTCTCCTTGGTTACTTGAATGCACCCAATGCTGATTGACTGGCTGGCTGTCCTTGCAGGACAGCCACCCTGCTGTGTCTGTGACAGCTAGGCTGTACATGAATGGGCGAAAACCTGCATAAAAGGCGAGGTCTCTTGAACAGAAGGCAGTCGACCACTGGACAAAACATCCAGCGAAGGAAACTGTAAGAGAAGCTTGCTGCACCCTCCTAGACCGTTGAACTGCCCAGTGAAGCCCTGCTGCAGTGCTGAAGCTCCAAACTCTGAATAGACTAGAGAAGCCTGGAACAGACTACTTCTTCCCTTGGGTTGGTGGGACCAACTGACCCCAAGACGAACTGTGCTGTAAGACCTTTCCCTGCTGGCTGTACTTCTTTGCTGCTGCTGGAACAGAGTGCTAGGGGTCAGGAAACCCAGAATAGAGTGCATAGTCTTTAAGCCGGACCAGAGCTCCAGGAAGATCCTGAGGACCCTCCTGAAGCAGGACAACCCAAGTCTGACCCACCTCACCAGAGTGCTGGACCCCAGAAGTAAGAGAAGCCCATCAAGTGTCCCAAGAACCATGGTGGTGCTATAGACGGGTAGCTGAAACCGCAAAGTGCTGCTGATCTGGCGAGAGCCTGTCGCCGCCACCAACCTTCAAACTGCAGTAGTCCTCCAGACGTCCTCCCTCTTGTCCCCACGACTGAGGCCCAGGAACCCAGGATCTGCAAGACTGCAACCCAAACAGAAGCCAGCTGGATCCTCTTCTTCAAACCTAAGGTACTGTCTTGACTAAGGGGTATTTACCTCTTGTGTCTGTAGCTTGCTTTTTCTCGCTGGAGACTTGCAGTAGCTGCTTTTTGCAGAGTGGAGTCCAGATCTGCCTTTCACAAGCCTAACAGCTTGTGGCCCAACAGTGATTCGTTTTTCTACAAACGCTCTTAAAACATTGTGCAAGATGTTTGTGCTATCTAAAGAAGTGCCTCAGCTACATAGACATTGTTCATATTGACTTTGGCTGTCCTGGCTCCCTGCAGACTTGGTTCAAACTGTCGCTAATCAGTGGTGCATACATTTAACTTGTATTGCTGGGAAAGATCTAATCTAGACTTCAATGGGAGATTGAAAAGTATTCACATGCTCTGAGAACCTATTCACCTGCAACAGATGACACGCCCTGTGTGTTTAATTTGAATCTACATATCTGTACACATTTTTGCTTCTAGCCCTAGTGTCTTTACTGCCGCATTGCATTTTAGTCAGTGCACTATTCTGAATTTAGGCCCATTGCATTTTAGTCAATGTACTATTCTGATTCTAGGTGCTGCCCCATTGCATTTAATTAATGTACTATTCTGATTCTAGGTGCTGCCCCACTGCATTTCAGTTAATGTACTATTCGGATTCTAGGTGCTGCCCCATTGCATTTCAGTTAATGTACTATTCGAATTCTAGGTGCTGCCCCATTGCATTTAGTTAATGTACTATTCTGATTCTAGGTGCTGCCCCACGGCATTTTAGTTAATGTACTATTCTGATTCTAGGTGCTGCCCCATTGCATGTTAGCTAATGCACTATTCTGAATTTAGGTGCCGCCCCACTGCATTTCAGTTAATGTACTATTCTGATTCTAGACGCTTCCCCATTTTAGTCAATGTCAGGAATTGTCACATCTAAGTGCCCTCTGATGTAAGCATTTTAGTCAATGTTAGGAATTGTCACCACTAGGTGCCCCTGATGTATGCCAACCAGCCACCGACTATCTTAGTCTGGCCTGCTCCCCACCAGCGCCACTAGAATCCACCACTATCTACAGACCATGATCTTCTGGCTCGCCCTAATCATGTTCCCATTCTGCTTAATACAGGACGACGTACCCTGTAGCAACAATAGCTACATAGCCCACCAGGACGGCCTGGCTAAACTAGGGTGCCCCAGACACCACCCCGTCCCATGCCCCACCCCGTTCCTACCCTCCGCATCCCCCTTCCCCTCCACTAACCACCCTCTCACCTCCACCTCCATTGCCATCCGTGGCCCACCTACCAACAGCCACCCCAGCCCCATTGCGAAGTCTAACCAAATTAAACTGACCACCAAACCTCCCGCCCGCTTTAAGCCGCCCGGCCTAACCACCCCATCCCTTACTCCCAACCTCACAGCCCGCAATGACAGATTAGGCTCCAGGCTCCCCACCACAATTTCTGGACCCAGCTCCAAACCTTACACCAAAACTAATACAAAGCACATTGCCCCGAACAAGCCCACACCTCCCCCACTAAAAGGCGCCCTACTCAACGTCAGATCCTTGGCTGCCCACCCCACAGAAATTGCAGACATTATCCTTACCAACGACCTTGACTTTCTAGCCCTAACAGAAACCTGGCTTCATGAGGCATCCGGACCCCATTTATCGCTAGCCATCCCAGACAAATACTCTATCCTCAGAGCGGACAGACCAAACGCCAGAGGTGGAGGCGTAGCGATCATTTCAAAATCCTCCCTAGGCCTTAGACCAACCGACACAGTCGCACTCACATCCTGTGAGTTACTCACAGCCAAACTACAAACATCCGCCACGACCACAATCACCATCCACCTCATCTATAGACCGCCAGGCCCCCCTGGGACCTTTGAAGAAGACATCACATCCCTCATCACCGAATATTCCAAACCATCAGCACAAATCATGATCCTCAGAGACTTCAATCTCGGCTACCAAGACCCAAACGATGCACATGCTGCATCCCTAGCCAATGTCCTAACCGATCATGGTCTTACTCAACTCGTTGTACTCCCTACCCACCAAAAAGGCAGAACCCTTGATTGGGTAGCAACTCACAATTGCAATACAACTTGCAAAGACCCCCAACCTCTGGCATGGACCGATCACCACATGATCCCTCTTGAGGTCAACACCAATCGGGCACTGCCCAATAAGCACCCCATGGCACCAGCATGTCCCACCAGGAATAAACGCAACATTACTGCTGAAGCCCTACTACCACTGGTCTTACCTACCCTCAATGCTCGCCCAGCCAACGCTGACCTAAACCTGCTGATTGACACCTTCAATAATTCCATGGCTAGAGCAATGGACACCGTTGCCCCTTTAAAAATACGCAAAGTTAAACCCAAAGCTCATCTGAACTCGTGGTACACCCCTGAGCTCAAAATACTCAGGAAAGAGAAAGCTAAGGCTCATCACACCTGGAAGACTAACCCCACCGCGGAAAACAAATCCAACCTCACTAACTTATCCTCACTTTACAAAAGCGCGATAATCCAGACCAAAAAAGATGCTTACAACACCAGGATCACTCAGACAGGATCATCCACTAAAGAACTATTTAAAATTCTGAAGGAACTAGAAAACCCTATCTCACCTCCAGAAACCTGCCTGAAAGACAAAGCCTGGTGCACCAACATCCAGAACGCCCTCAACAATAAAATTTTAGGACTCCAAACTAAAATTGAAGACAAACGGCAACAACTCTTCAACAATAAGGTCACCAACCTTAGCCTAACCACACCTAACAACGCTAGCGCAGGCTTCTCGTTTAAGAAAGTCACCATCCCGGAAGTTCAAAAAATCATCACCTCCCTAAAACCCTCTAACTGCAAAGGAGACAGCTGCCCGGCACAGATCATAAAAGATGCAGCCAGAGAGCTCTCGCCCTTCATTACCAAACTCATCAACCTATCCTTCACCAATAACTCTATCCCCAGCAACTTAAAACAATCATGGGTTCTCCCACTCCTGAAAAAACAATCCCTCAACCCGGCCATACCCACCAACTACAGGCCCATCACCACAGTCCCCTTCCTACTGAAAATCCTGGACAGAGTTGCCTACATCCAAATTCAGGAATACCTGGAATCCAAACAACTGCTAGGAATACGTCAATCTGGCTTCAGACCTCAACACGGAACTGAAACTGCCCTTGTTGATCTCAAAAGCCAGATTGATGAAATTAAAGACAAAGGCAATGCCGCAATCCTACTCCTACTAGACCTCTCAGCGGCCTTTGACCTGGTCAGCCACGAAGTCCTCTGTAATCACCTTGCCACCGCAGCCCACGTCTCCTCCCCTGCCATCACATGGATACAATCCTTCCTGGCTAACAGAACCATGCGAGTCTTTTCCACTATAGCTGCAGCTTGTCCCCATCCCCATCACATGCGGGGTCCCACAAGGATCCTGTGTATCCCCCACTTTGTACAACATATTTATAAAGCCTCTATTTGACCAACTGGACCATCTGGGTGTCACCTACACAAACTACGCAGATAACACCCAGATACTCCTCACCATCTCTGGTATTTACCAAGAAGACACCGCCCGGATCAACAAAATATTCTCCATCATTCAGGCATGGATGGCCTCCCATGGCCTCTGCCTGAATGATGAGAAGACAGAGCTCCTAATCGTCGGCTCCCCCAACACTCTAACTAAACTTGACCCTAGCTATAACAACATCACCATCGATGGCCATGCCATCCCCATAGCCAAAAGCGTAAAAACCCTTGGTTTCTATCTAGATGCCAACACCAAACCTTAGCAAACACACCAATATGACCGCCTCAGCCGCTGCCTATACCGGCAAGCTCATTAGGGCCAGCAGACCTTTCCTATCACCCAACAGCTGCCTCACCCTTGCCAGGGCCCTAATACAATCCAAACTCGATTACTGTAACAGCCTGTACCTTGGTGCTAATCAATCCGTACTCAACAAGCTGCAGGTAATACAAAACAACGCCTTGCGCGCAGCCCTCAACATTCCCAGACAAGAGCATATCTCCGCTACTAGGAAAGCCTGCAAATGGCTATCCATACGCCAAAAAATTGATCTAAAAACCATCTGCCTCACATAGAAATCCCTCAATCACCTAGCACCACCATATCTAGCTAATAAATTCACCCTGAAACCTGCCACCAGATCCTCCAACACTCTTTGCTTATCAGTGCCCAGGTTCCACCTAAAAAGAGCTGGAGGGGTAAGCTTCACAGTGCTTGCCCCCCAAACTCTGGAACTCCCTACCGCTCAACATCAAAACTGTCGAATCCTTCCAGATCTTTAGGAAGCAGGTCATCAGCTGGCTCCTAAACAAAGAATAACGCCATTAACACCATACCCGTGCGGTAGCTGGCTTAGTCACTGTATTTATATTGAAAACTGTATATCGTACGTACTGCATTTGCTCTTGTTTACTGATCACTGTATATATATGTATATATTATAAACTGTACGAAGTATGCAACACTAAGATACTTAACGCTGTAACCAAATTCTTAAGCGCCCTTCTACCTCTGGGTTTGGAGCGCCATACAAATAAAATAAACAAACAAACCTTTTTCCTTCCCTAACCTTTTCCTTTTCCACAACCTCAGAAGTGCATTAAGTGTAAAGCGTGATATATTGCCAACATTGTCCTACTAATTGAAGTCCCCTCAGAGTGTAGGAAGTGTGTGTGTGGCATCCCAAAAGGGTATCTACTTGCTTATCTTAAATCTGAGGAAGTGTTATGAGTGTATTTTTATTGTTGCATATTGCCCTTTTTAAAGAAGGCTTACTTAAAACCAACCATTAAATAAATAATGATTTTACTTGAACAACTTGTGTAAGTGTTATTTGGATACTTTTAATTGTGAATCTCAGTGTTGCATCTCTACAGCTCACATTTACCCCTCCTTGAGAAGTCTGTCTGCTCAGTCACTCTACCAACTTGTGTAGTGCAGACCTATACCAATAGGTGGGTTACCTATTACCAATAGGACAAGGCTGGTGTAGTCTCCCACAGGGTGACTGCATCCAATCTTGCCTAACAGGCCTGGCAAGTAGAGTAAGTGTGCTAGAAGGCCAACTCAAGATAGTGGCTGACAAGAATGAAGATCTGGATGGCTGTGCCCGAATAAATGTTTGGTTGGTCGGCATCAGGGAGCAACCCGGCCAATCTAAGATGGAAGAATTTGTGGAGCAGCTTTGTAATACTGTTTTCGGAGGAGATGAGTTGTTACCCCGGTTTGTGGTAGAAAGAACACACTGGGTTCTAGCACAGAGACTGATCCCAGGGCCCCCCGCAAGGCCTATAATAGCACTGCTTCTAAATTATCAGGATTGCAATACCATCCTTGGGTTGGCCTGGCAGAAGGGTGCCCTGCAGCACGACTGAGACCGCTTCCAAATGTTTCCCTTTTTTTTTTTCTTCCAGCAGATGTGCAGGCGTCAAGGAGATCCTTTACTGGAGTGAAGCATAGATTACGTGACGGCGAGATTCAGTATTCCAAGCTCTTCCCTGCCAAACCTAGGATCCAATTTGACGGGAAGATGCAAGTCTTTACATCTCCGGAATCTGCCAGCTCCTTTCTCGATGGCGTAGACAAGGAGGGGGCGAAACAAATGTCAGATGTGACCGGAATAGGGGCAATGAGGGTCAGGAGGACACCTGAATGTTTGGAATGTGGCGAAAGGGCATGGAGACGGCACTGTGGGAGTGATGCAGGAGGTTGATGGCTGTTGTCTCCAGGGGACCCGAACAATAATTTGCCATAAGGCCATTAAGTTAATCCTGTGATGTTTGGCTGGTCGTGCTCGATTTCGGCACTAGTGTCCTGTGCACAGCCTTGTTTTATGGTTTTTATCTAGGGTTGGGTTGGAATTGATGGGTTGGAGTTGCCCGTGGGGGAGCAGAGAAGGGGTTTGTTGGGTGTGTGGATTTTTGTTGGTTGGAGTTTGACCATTTGGCATCAAGGTGGTGGAATATAAGCTTGGTATTAAGTATATATCAGGCAGCAGGAAACTGTAACCGAGCACCACTTGTAGATTTCATTGAGGGATGGCCCTTAAGGTAGTAACATGGAATATTCAGGGGTGTAACAAACCCACCAAGACCAGGCAGGTGGTGCACTATTTGAAAAGTCATGGAGTGGCACTATTTCAAGAAACCCACTTGGAACCTCGGACTGAGTCCCACTGGGCATCGCAATGGGGATATCATGCATACTTCTCGTCCTATGCCCGGGGAGCGGCTATATTAATAAATAAGTCTATGAAGGATGGCTTTGTGTCTAGTAGATTGGATGATGTGGGCAGGGCACGGATGATGGTCGGGGTCTTGGAGGGGGTGCAAGTGACTTTGGTAAATACATACGTGCCAAATGTGGAGGATGTTGGCTATTTCGATTGGGTGTCGATAAACCTGTCAGACTGCTGAAATTCTATAATTATATGGGGGTGGGAGATAGGAACGCAGTGTTGGACTCTGCCAAGGATAGATCTCCAGGCTGCACGCCCTATGTGAACAAGGTTGACAAATTCAAGACGTTAATGGGATATACGACCTGGTAGATGTGTGGTGAATGCAGCTCTGGGAAGGCAGGGATTATACCTTTCATTCATGGGTACATGGGTCATATTCTAGTTTTGATTATTTACTGGTGTCTCGCAATGGGGGGGGGGGGTCTCTGGGTGAGTGCACCATCCTTCCCAGGACCCTGTTTGACCACTCGCCTGTGGTACTGGAGTGTGGTGTGGGAGGGTTTCTATGGTGTTTTAAATCGGACGCAGTGGCAGATGTGGTTCTCCAGCAGATTCAGAAGGACATTGTGGCTTTCTTCGAACGGAATGATGGCTCTGTTGGGTCACAGAGAGTGCTCTGGGAAAGCGTCAAATGCTATGTTAGGGGCATATGTATGGCGAAAGAATGTAGTACTTAATAATATCAGGAGGTAGCTTTCGGCCAATGAAACCATATTGAAGGAGTTGGAGGGGAGTATGTTACCTCGCCTATCCCCAGTACACTGGCAGCATTGAGAGCTGAGCTAACGGAATTCCAGAACAAAGCGAATAGGGAAGCTAAATTCTTGGGTCTGAGCTGACAGGTAAGGCAATACAGGGAGGGAGAAAAACCTGGTTCCTGCCTGGCCAGAATGCAAATTAACAAGGGGGTCCTGGGAGTCCCTCTGCCAGACATTAGTCCTGGTTGCAACCAGACTGAAACACGTGTCTGGGGTTTCTGTTGGTACTCTTGTTCAGAGGAGAATAGCCTAGCATTTCGGTGCTGGACTGCCCCAGGGCAGGACAAAGACTGATATGTTTGGGATATTTCTTTTCTGTGAAAGATAGTGAGCTAAAGACTCTGGGCAAGTCTCTCATAACCAGGACTAATGTCTGGTAGAGGGACTCCCAGGACCCCCTTGTTAATTTGCTGGCCAGAATGCAGCCAGCTGAGCGGCCGCCACCGTGGTTTGATGTGATTAGAGATGCCCAAGGGCTACCTCGATATGCTGACGAAGAGATCACAGCCACGTTTCAGGAGTTTTATGAACGCCTTTATGCTTCTAGATACGAACAGGGTGAGGTTGACCTGCAGATCTACTTCGAGGCAGTTGAATTGTATTGGGTGGAATCGCTTTTTAGGGACTCCATTAATGGGGAAGTGACGGAGGAGGAAATCCTAACGGCCATTAAGGAACTCCTGGGATCTAAGGCAGACAGTCTGACCGGGGAGTTTTATAAAAACTTAGCGCATATCTTGGCCCTGCGTTTGCTGCTCATGTATGCAGAATCAGTAAAGGTGGGCTATCTTTCCCCCAGCCCCCTACGATGTGCGAGGCTTCAATAATCCTGTTGCACAAGATGGGGAAACCACCCGAGGAGTGTGCTTTATATCAGCCAATCCTTAATGTGGACGGCAAAATCTTTTCCAAGAATCCTGGCTAATCGATTGCTCCCACTGATGCCTGGGCTGGGGCTAGCGGACCAGTCAGGGTTTATTCCGGGGAGGAGTACGACCTATAGTGTCCGCTGTTTTTTGGGGATCTTATAGGCATTACAGCCTGAGGCGAAGGCGCTGGCTGTGCTACTTGATGCGAAAAGGCATTTGACTCGGTTGAACGGCCTTTTCTTTTTGCAGTGCTCAGAAAGCTTGGTCTGGGTGAATACTGTATTTCATTGATCTCTGTCCTCTACACAGCACCAGTCGCAAGAATAAGAGTGGGGCAGGCTCAATCCGGGTTGGTGGCAATGGGATGGGGGACCAGGCAGAGCTGGGCATTATCTCCTCTCCTTTTTGCATTGGCCATGAAACCCTTAGCAGCAATATTGCGAGACCACCACATCCGAAGGGGGATACTGCTGGGCCTGCATCGCTTGATAATATCACTGTACACTAACAATGTGATAGTCTATGTGGTAGGCAATCTATCACCAGTGATGCGGATCAATTGGTGCAAGTCAGTAGCATTTCCACTTACGGATGGCACGGCAGCATTTGATCACCGGTTTGGGCTTACATCGGAGACGTGAGGTATTAAGTAAGTGGGGATTATCCTTGCACGGGGGCCGGCCATCCTGTACTGGGACAACTATCGTGAGTGCCATCCAGGAATTGGTGCTGCTTTGGCATACCCTCCCCCTTACGCTGCTGGGTCGTGTTGCGATATTGAAGATTATATTGCCCAAACTCTTATACCTATTAATGTTCTGATGATACTCTAAAACTAACAGAGGATTATCGACTTGGTATGAGCTCAGAAACAAGCCAGCATTCAACTCTTTATTCAAGCAAACAGACAGACAGATTGGACATGGGTCACACACCCCATCGATCAAATATAACAGCTAGTATTATGTTAGATTGCGTCACATATCACAGACTGCATACATGTTATTACTTATGCATTCCCAGGTTGCACATTTCTGTTACTCATGGAATGGGTCCCATATATTCTTCAGCCTACTCACCGTGCACCGTCCCAATGTAACCCTCCTCTTTTTCATTTTCATAAGTTAGCTCCCTAAGCCATTCCTCGCACAATGGAGCCACTTTTGATTTCCATTTTAACAAAACACATTTGTTTCGCAGCGATGCGCCATATATTAAACAATCTACAAAGTTCGATGGAAATGTTCCCAGTATCACCTAGTAGGTATTTGAGAGAGGGTGTAGAGTATGGGAGGTACCCCTGTAACAACATGCAGTATCTCGGCAATCCTATGCCCAAACTGTGCTACCTTGGGGCAGTTCCAAAACATATCAATAGTCTGCTCCCCCCCAGCCACATTTCATACATAGATATGTTACATTTGGGAAGAAACGTGCCACTCTTGCAGGTGTATAATGTGAATGGTTCAAGATCTTAAATTGAATCAGACGTAATCGCACATTAATTGCAACATTTTGTCACAGACAATATCTACGCCATTTAGTTTAATCTATGGTTCTATTCAAATCACTATTCCAGCAGAGCTTTGCTTTATTTCGTGTCACCGGAGTAGCCTGCACAGTTTTATACAACCTCGACACTTGACCCCTTGCCGTATCCCCCAGCCCTATCACAGCTATGCATTTGCATGATTTCGGTTCCTGGGGGAAGATGGCCATCTCTTGGGCACCGCTGCCCTGATTCGAAAATGTTCACTTTTTGACAGGGTTCGATCACTGCGAAGATGGGAATTCCTCCTGTGTCAAAAAATCTTCCTTGCGGGAATAAGTAAAATTGTCCTACATGAGGTCCCATGACGCCTGTATGTCAAGGTTATAGGTTGGAGGGAGGCCTGGACCGCACCAAAGGCTAATCTTGTTATACGGATTAGTTATTCCCAATTGTTTAAACAATCAAACCCATGCATTCACCGTTGTACGCACCAGGTGAAAAGTGCATCAGTCTGTGTATCGGTAATTCAAAATGACCGCTCTGAGGTCTGTCGGGGCTGCGCCATATCGTTATTTTTTATTTTTATTTATAAAGCGCACTAACAGCCCATGGGCGTCGAGGCGCTGGTCCAAGTAAATGGACAGGCATTTGGCCAGGCACTTTTGAACCTGTTTTCTCAGAGGGGCAACTCTCTTCCTAGCGCTGCTTTCAGTTGTAATCACCCATACAGTATGCAGGAAAGGGGATGGGACGTAGGAGTAATTATAGGTTGCTCACTGTAGTGACAAACATACTCCTAGTCCATATTACCCTTTCCTCCATACGTCCCACCATCCTTCTCAACATCTCACTGTCATTAGGCAATCGTAATATTGTCGACGCGCCAAAGGGGGCTGAGTGGCGCTGGTGGGATGTACTCAGCGGAGCGCATGCTCAAAGGGCAGCGCCCCGAAAGGTTCTGTTTCCTGTCCCTAGCGAGGGACGCCCATACAGTATGGAGGAAAGGGGACTATGGACTAGGAGTAAATTAGTCACTACTCTGAGTAACTTATAATTTAGTGACAAAGGGCGGTAGGAAGCGACTTCATCAGGCAGCCTACCTGGTTTCGACAATACTGATAACAGCCTTTATAAGCGTGGGCGGGAGATGCCCAGCAACCAGTAACTCCTCTCAAAACTTAAGCAGTCGTGGAGTAAGGGTCTCTATGTACGTCTTATACAATTCAGTCCCCAGCACATTGGGCACTCCACCTCCGTCAGTTCACGCCTGATTTCCTTTAGTACACCAGAAATAACCAAAATCATTGTACCCCCGCAGCCAGACCTTAAAGATTTCCCATATTGTATCATACCACAAAATGTAGCCCTCATTTGTCTCAAAGAACCTTTTGATCTTCTCCCTTAAATCCTCCACCATTACACCATCGATTACCAATGTGCATGGCATCGACCACCGAGTGCAGGGACGCAACGAACTACCAAGTTCCAATGACATCACTACTGGTGAATTGTCCGATGGCGTACGGGGTAGAATTCTGCTACCATGCAGACATGGCATCCAGATTGCTGAGAGTAGCCAGAAATCAATCTGTGACATAGCGTTGTGGACCATAGAATAATACATATATTTGGCTGCCCTCAGGTGCTGGTTACTCCAGACATCAACCAACCCCAGTTGTCCCATTATCTGCTTAATCATTTTACCTGCAGCCGATGGCCTGTGCTGTGTAGTGCTTGATTGGTCTTTGTGAAGATCCAAGATTGTGTTAAAATCACCACCCCAAGTAATGGGGGCGTTAGTCATCCTCCCCAAAATCTCAGCGGCCCGACTATAAAATACTGAGTCATCAATATTCGTGCTACAGGTATTAACCAGTATAACTATTTCACCCGATATGGACCCCCTCACTAGAATGGTCCAGCGCTACCTATTCTGCCTGCAAACATAATGATTGATGCACTAGTATAAGCACTCCCCTGGCTTGGGATGAGTAGGATGTATAATATCTCGGTTGCCCCCTTTTGGGTGCAAACTTGTTGTGGAGCAGCCCCAGTGTGTGCGTCTCCTGCAGCATTACTATTTTAGAATGGCGGTCCAAATATGCTATGACCTTTCTAGCTTTAATCGGATTATTGAGGCCACAGACATTCCATGATATCTGCCCTATTATTTCACCTGGCATTTATCCGCACACAGTAACAATAATGCATATTTCTCTTTACACCAATTGGGGCGTCATATACAGCATGTCCAACTACACACCCATAGCTGTCTGCTTCTGAAACCCTAGAGTCCTTACAAACTTCCTACCCCTTGCCGCCCTCCCTGAACATCTTCTCCAACTTGATGATACAACCGTGGAAAATTCCTGGGGTGCGTTTCGAGCAGTCACAGAACACACAGGCAGCTTGGTGGTCCTGCACCCCGACTTCAAACAGTGTCTTGTGCCTGTATCCTCAACAGTGTCTGGAAGGACAGAGAAAAGGCCCCCAATTAGCCCTCCATGTCATTCCGGCCGGCGTCCTCCCTCTGCGCCAGATCCTGATCTTTTCCACGCTCTGGCATCTGGAGCGAGGGTTCCACATAATCCATGGCTTCTACAGGATTGTCAAAACAAATTCGCTCTTCCTCCATACTGGATGCGTAATTTTGCAGGGAATATCGATGCATACTGAACATGTCTCGCCCTCAGCAATCTCTTCACTGGGTCGTAGGATCTCCTCAGGGCCTGGACACCAGCTGCAAAATCCGGGTAGATGTGAATATTATTGGTTTCGTAGCGAAGTGTCCCACGCTCTCTGGACCGCTTCAGGACCCGATCCCTGTCCCTATAGTTTAGCAATTTTGCTATGATAGTGCGCGGTGGGGCCAAAGGTCTAGGAATCGTTGCCAACTAGGAAGTGAGCGGAGAACTGATCTGTGCCAAACAGAGCTTTCAGTAGATCTTCAAGACATTTTTCCATGGGTCCCTTGCATGCGGCTTCGGGTCCTCCGACTATGCGCAGATTATTGCGCCTCAATCTTGATTAAAGATAATCGCATTTCCCTTGGGTCTTGGCAAGTTCTGCCTTCAATATTGCAATGTCGCGATCATGCTGGCCCACTTTGTCCTGAACTTCGCTGATCCTGGTTTCAGCCTCATTAATTTGGCCGCTTTCCATCTCAAGTTTATATTTTAGGGACCCAATGGTTGCCACAATGTCATCCAACTTCACATTGACTGCCATGAATCTGCTTTGCATCGCCAGCAGCAGCTGGTCCTCTCAGGCCGCAAGTGTCACTGTGGCCTCCTCCTAGATCGATTTCATCGGCCCGGCGGTTGATGGCTGGTGAATGAGTCCATCGGGCCCCGTTTCTTGCTGGCTGCCCTAGTCATGATGTTACTCTAGCCAGCGCCTCTGACCACCAGCTGGGTTGTAGTCCAACCCTGCTCCACAGAATGTCCACTCCAACAGTGGTGTGATGCTGGGGTCGGGCACCGGAAGAATAGACCAAAAGCCAAACATATTCTCCAAGATATGCAGTACAATGGCCCCCTCTCTGCACCCCTCAGTGCTCCAACCGGATAATATCTCCAATACTCAATGCCACTGCCTCAATCTGATGGGATTGCCAATGCCTCCCCAGCTACACCCCGCGCAGGACCAGTCGGCCTTTGTCATGCCCTGGACTGCTACCAGTGGTCACCAATCGCTGCCAACAAGGTGTCTCCAGGTCCAGGCCAGCATATCCACATACAATCCGTTCTCCCCCAGGTAGGCTTGTCACAGTGCATGTATCAATAGACTCGGCCAGCCAGCAGGTCAGTACATCGCTTTGGCCCCTCTGCCGTGTAATCACAAATTGGGAGCGCCTGTGGTGCCACGGCACCATTCCAGGCAGCCCCACGTCCTATGTAGGCACACAACACTGCCTACATTTAGGCCCTCCATGGCCGTCCCTCGTGGCAGCCGCCCGAGAGGGGTGCCAACACCCGCAGTATTCACCGAGGGCCAGCCCCTGTTCTTGGTCCTCGGTGTAAAGGATTTCAGCATGGGTCTGTGCACTCCAGGCCACCCTCGTCCTGCAGGCTACAAGATCCGCAGTCCACTGTAGGCAAACGGCTGCACCGCGCCGATGTCGTCAGCTGGGGTCCGCTCCTGCTCCGCTCGCCACACCAGGCTGCCATATCACAATATCTTGCCACACGGAGCCACCCGTTTAGGCCCGCCGATGCTACGATTCACCACCTGCCGCTGCTTACACAGCTTATCCAAAACGCAGGCATGAAACAAGATTTATTTATATAAAGGATTTGATCGCAGCTGGAGCTCACGTTCAAGCAGCCATCGTATTTGGCTTCTCAACAGCGCACCCGGGATACACCACTTTTACCCAGCCATATGGTGGGGCGGGGGGCTGGCACTCCCGACCTGGAGTGGTGTTACTGGGTGGCGCTGGTGCATTCTTTTTAAAAAACATTTTTTTTAAGCATTCTGGTACGTGACGCAATTTATTAGGACTCTTGTTCAAGTGGAGAGTATGTTTTAGCTGCCCCTGGCCTCTTGCGCTCACGGATTCTGGGTGTGCCTCATCCAGAACCAGGAACGATGCACATAGTAAATATCACGTGTGTGGTATGGAGGAAGGTGGTTCGTAGGGTCGGCATTGTCACGATATACTCGCCCCTGCGTCCTGTTAAAGATGTGGCAGATGTGGCAATCTCTGGGGAGCGTCGATATATCAGTGGTTGTAGAATCTTGGTATATGAACTTTGAGGGAGTTTCTTTTTATGGAGGATGTATTCATCTCCCTTGCTCAGATGAGGAACATGGGTGGGATGACCGTGCTGGATATGCTTATGTATCTTCACATGCAGAACACTCAAGTCCATGTTTTCATCATTTCCTAAATGGCCGACTACATGGATGTTGCTACACAAGTTGATTCAATGACATGGGGCGGGCATATTGGTTTCTAGTCTCTACCGTGACCTAATGGCAGAGATACCATGGGTGGGGGGATGAACCCAGAAAGAGGTGGGAGAGGCCACTAAACAAAATAATACCCAAAGAAGATTGTGACTTTGTGGCACTGCAGACACAAAAGATTTTGTTGAATTCCAGATTGCAATTGATTCACTTTAATTGTATGCATCAGGTATATCATGCACCAGCGAAATTGCATAGACACTTTGTAGATACTCCAGATGAATTTCTCAGGTGCGAGAGCAGTCCTGCAGACTTTCTGCATCTGGCATGGTTCTGTCCGACTATAAGCAGGTATTGCGGGGAGGTAGTGCCCAGTTTCTCGTTCATTGTGGGGGAGGAGCTCGACCTGGACCCTGGACTGGTGCAATAGGCTAACACGAGGCGCCGACCATTGGCTTCCTGTAGGCTCACAGGCCTTTTGCTTGCTTTGGCCCGTAAGAGAATTGCCATGTCATGGGGAAGGGACCCCACACCCAAAATGCAAACCTGGTTGGAAGATGTGGTGTATTGTCTTGACCTAGAGACTGCCTTCATCCAAACTTTACCATTGCATGCGAGACCACTGGAGAACTAGGCGAAATATGTTCAATAACTTTTAAATGCTGCAGGAAGAATGGTGGGGTGGCAGTGATGCCAGGACAGTTCTGTTTTGGAAAAATTCCTGCTGGGTGATGTGGTAATACAGTGTGTCCCTGGTAGTATCGGACTCTGATGTTTTGTTTTGTTTGTAGTTGTGAAAACAGATTTAAAAAATAAAATCTTTGCTTATTCAAATATTAAGGTGTTTCTTCAAATGATATTTTTGATACTCATTTTTCAATAGATTTATTTCCACCGATAATGACGGGGTGCCACTTTTGGAGGTTATGGCTTCCAGAACAAATACCCAACCCATAAAGCATCACATTCTCCCAGTGTAGGTACCAGACTGATCGAGGCAATGAAATGGGACAGGAAACTAGCCAGAGCACACTAAATACGGAGTACCAAACTGATGATTGAAATGGGATACTTCAATTCCATGTAGGGAACATTGTTGACTGTTCAAAACAATGTGGAGTGCTTGTGTACTCTTCACAGAAATAAATGGATATTGTACAGCTAATGCATTTTCTCCATAGACAAACAGGACTAGATCCAGTACCAGTATCCACATCAGCACCAAGACACCCTGTGGTAACGGTTGCGCTTTAGAATACCCCTTTAACAAAACATGCCTTGATAAAGGAGGCCAAGGGGTCCCATTTTAATCCTTAATTTACAGCTATAAAGGTGTTGTGGTGAAGCCCAGGGTATTGTCACTGCTCCCATGGGGGAGCACCTTCAGATGAGGCCGCTACCCGATAGTCCCCCTTGGGGTGATACTCAGTGGGTGGATCTCATGGAAAGGGAAACCCTCCATGGGACCAGTGACGACTATCCTTGGAGAACATAGTATGCACCTCCTTCTGCAAGATGGTAAACCTCATCCACTTTGACCACACTGCGATGAGGAAGACTGAAAAATACCCAATTGGAGTCCCTCTTACAATTGACACCAAGAAGATTGGGCAAGGAGGAAAATCCCGTTTGTGGAACTAGCATACACGGTATAATCATTCAAACTCTATCCCAATTGTAAAAAGGGAAGGACTGTACATGAGGGCAGATCCCAACTGGAGGAACCGCGAACTGGCGGGCTGCTTACCAAAGAGAATAGGGAACCCTGGCAGAGCATTGCTGAACAAAGTCGGTGTTCAGAGCTGTCCTAGCTGGACTGGAGACTCAGAGGACCTGGTGTCGAACTACGCAACTGAGGCAAACGCAAGTTGCGGGGCCAGACCTGGAAGCATGAGGAGACGTCGAAAGTGCTTGAAGGTGTACGGAAGCCTATAGCAAGCAGAGGCGGTCTTGCAAAGTCATCCAAATCAGACTGCAACACTACAAAAGGTACCTGTGGTACTGTAGCGGGTGGCAGACACCACGAAGAGCAAAAGGGACAATTGGGGGAGCTGAGGAACCCTTTCTTCCTCGTCCCAGTACCTGGGAAGAAATACAGAGTGGACATATGAGAAACAGTGCCTGGCACGTTAGTGAACCAGGCCTGGCCAAAAGTGACGGCAAGTCTGAGAGAAGAGTCAGACCCATATGAAACTGGAGAAGCCACACGAGAAGGGTACAGGAAGGTCAAGGACCCATTGACGTCTAAGGAAGCCCACACACAAGGTGCTGAGATCCAAGACAGGCCAGGGAAGCCCAGAGAAGGCATAAAAAGGTCGGGACCCACAGAAATGAGAGAAAAAGATAGAGCAAATCGGGGCGACCATGAAGCATTCCAGAAGGGTCTGTGACCCAAACAAAAGGGAGCAGGCAGAAGTAATGATAAAGGGCCCAAGGGTCCATTGTTAAACACACACTCTTGAACAACAAAAACTACAATCAAGTCTGGCAGGGGAGTAAACCAAACTGGATACATTTTGTGAACTTTGCTTTTGACGATTGTTTTCTTGTGGGACACAGCTGCAGGTGAAGAAAGAAAATAAATTGTCAGAGTGAACCGGGTTTGCTGTGTGGCATTTGTTTTGTGAAGGTCCTACTATCTAACACAATTTGCAAATCAAGTCTGGTAGGTTAGTGAACCAGACTTGTTAAGACATTTGTGAGGTGAAAGAAGAGGGAAAGGGAATCCCTTCCCCACCCCCCGAAACATTGGAATTGTTTTCTTGTCAAGATTTGAACATGAAGAACTGAATATTTTAATTGGAGTCCAGAACAGGAGAAGTATTCTTCTGGATCAAGGTGGTCACAGTTTTCCTTACTTAATTTGGTGTGTAAGGACGGAAATAGGTTTGGACACAGTACGGTGGATATTTTATGTTTTAGGACTTCTGGACAAAAAAGTTCATCTTTTTGTTGAGTTAGGGAAAGCCCTTTTAGAAATAGGGCCAGATAGGTTTTTCCTTTTCTTTATCTTTAATAAAAAAATGTTGCCAGCAAATATGCCACCTCTGTGTCAGACGCATACTTATATCCTATGGAGACTTCATCCCCTTCTCCATAAAGAGCTCTTCACCCCTATAGCATTTCTATGCTCATGTAATAAAGCTAACTCCTCAGATAGGTTTGTAGTTAGTCTGGTGTTTATTGGGAGGCTCTCTCGCTCGTGGTTTACATACTGTCCTCTGAAATTCTTTATTGTTAACCTGTTTGAGGCTTCCATTTTCTGTCTCACTTAGTCACTTTTTAGTCTCACTCTAGTATGGAGGAAAGTGTTGGGTACAACTTATTAACCATAATGTTAATGTCCAACTAGTCCTCCTTCCCTTAAAAACCTCAAATAAGATAACCCTGATTGTTTAACTTGCTGAAATGGAATAGTGCTGGGAGTGAGGGGACCTGTGATTGGGAAGATTCAGTTCATGGCCTGATAAATGTTTAATGGCCTGCTGTGCGGGGTGCTCCAGTTTAGTAATAGTCACAAGGGAGAAAGAACATCCTAATGTTTAGGGGAAAGGGGGCTCTGGAGTAGAGTATTCACTACAATCATTAACCTACCATTGAACACCAGCATCATTTGTCGTAATTAAAGCTTTTTGACAATTGAATTCTACCCATGAACATTTCCTTTAGCTTCTAAACAGTTGTATTTATTTTAAGTCTGTAAATTTAAACCTGGACCTTGCCAGTGGCACAATTTGGACTCTTGTTACTCTGCTGCTAAATTAAAGAACACCTAAAATAGATCAATAGAAACCGCATAAAGGAACCTGCTATATTGAGTTGTGCATTTATTTCCCAACTTTCATTTTCACTAAACGGGATGTTTTTTTTTCTTCTCCAAACGCTGCCCGGATACCTACTGTTGTGAGCTGTCTGCTTGAGCAATAGATTACTTGATTGAATTGTATTGCATTGTTTACACCTGAGTTACTTTTATTTTTGTTTTCGAGTGATTCTTTCCCTTTGGCCTGTTGCTTATTCCAAAATATGTTCTCTCCTTGGCATTCAGTTATTTTGGTGTGAACGGCCACAGTACGTAGAATAGGCTACTCAAATTTGTAGGTGTTCTAGCCTAGCAAGTAACCTAATACCATTGGGTACAAATTACTGGATTGGGTTTCCTGCCATCAAGCGGTTATTAAAAGCATTATTGCTAGATGTCCAGTTTATTTTCTGAGTTACAGACATTTTTGTTTTCAAGTCATTGATGTATTGGGTGAATGATGAGTTTCCTGTCCTGCGTATCCTTCTTAGTTTAATCTTGGACGTTAAATTAAACTTTTATTTTGTGTATACAAAGAATGATGCTCCATTGATTCACTGCATGCATTTTATTTTAGCTTGGCTCTGTTGTAGCACCAATGCTCTAGATAAGATTTGAAAGTGGGAATGTTTTACTCCCTATTTATTATAATTGGGAGTACAATTATTTTTTTAGGCAGTACAAAATCAAGTTCCATTCCAAATGGGAGTATTTTATTTTTGATGAAACATGTTTTAATTGTAAAACAAATGTTTTCTAATAAATATTTTTTTACATATAGTTAATGTACATTAAAAGATACCTTTTTACCTCTTCATAAGAGGCTGTGTTAATAAGAGTTTCTTCCTGTGGCTCTGTCTTATTGGTCCAAACATATCCATTGAGCTGTGTGGGTGAAAGCAAGGGGACCAGGGTTTGTTTCCCGTATTTTGTTACTATTTTTACTCCCTATTTTTCCTTTTGTGGGAGAATTTGCCTACTATATTGTGATACACCCCTCATGGCTGGGTAGCACTTCTCTATACAGAGAACCTTTTATGGGAACAGTGTTCTGATTCTTCGCTGAAACTTGAATTTAACTTGTGTAGTTGGACAAATCCAGTTTTAGCAAGTGAAATCTGAAGCGTCTTCTTTGGAACTCATGAAGTAGTACAGGCGTTGTGATGAAGAGAAGGAAAAAGAGAAAAAGCTTAAGCAAGTTTAGGAAGAAATAGAAACAACCCTGTACCATTACATTCTCTTGATATTGCAAGGAAGAAATAGCCATTATGACTTTTTTTTAATATAAGGGCCTGATCTGTTTTGATGCCTTCATCGAACTGAGAGCCCCATAATATACAGTTTCACTCTTATTTCCAGGCTGAAAGATTTCAAGTTACTAGACGGGCATAAGCTGTTATTTAGCATCCAATTCATGCTAGTTAGGCACACGCATACAATTTCTAGCTCTGCAAGATAGATATAGGTCTTTGCAATGGCGTGTGGTGTGTGCACATTTTTTGGGTCTTCTATTATGATCTTTTTCATTCTGAAGACATTAAAATGGGGATATAGGAAAAATAAATATCTCCCTACCCCTAAAATTTCAATCACAAAAATCCTGGGGATTCAGTATTGTCAAATAGAGAGCAAACATGATATGAGAGATAGGGCACCATAGCAGAGGTCTGGCATTAGCAGTAGCTACTGACAATAATATGCTTCCATGATCCCTCACCATTGATTATGCTGGGTAGGTCTGATGGGAGTTGTAGTCCAAAACATCTGGAGAGTCAGGTTGCAGACCCACTGATCTAACATTGTCATCATTTTATATGTTTACCCTTGGTGGGGTAAAGTGCGACTAGCTGAACAGAACAATTGGCAGGCTAGTGCCTCAATGTGAATAGGAACTTGATCGGAATTTAGTTGTATGTTTACCCCATTTGTTGGCTATGGTATGATATGATCTGGCATTTGTAACGCGCCTATACACAAGTGTTTCAAGGCGCGACGAGGCAGGGAGGGGGGAACAAGGGGAGACAGACAACGATCCTACTAGGCCAGGTGTCATTCAGATCGCGCAAGTGCATGGGTAGGGGGGACGGGAAAAGTGCAAGGGGGAAAGGGAGAGGGGAAAGTGCAGTACAGGTTTAGTAATGAACAAGATAAATAATAAGGGCCAGCTGGTGGCAAGTGCAAGATAAGTGCAGACAAGTGCTGGGAAGGGGGGGCTGTAGGGATACAGAGACAGTCCCGCAGTGCAGGGGTTGCCAGGAAGGCAGTGCAGGGGAGAGTGGCTGGGCCAAGGACCGAGATTGGTGAGTGGCTCAGTTGCTGATTCAGTACAGTTTCAGTGATTTAGCAGGGGAGAGGGAGAGAGAAAGCAGAAGCAAAGAGGAAGGTTTTGAGGTGCTTCCGGAACCGGAGATGGTTCTCCTCAAGTTTCAGGGAGGCAGGAAGGCTGTTCCAGAGGGAGGCCCCTGCTGTGGAGAGAGATCTCCCCCCAACTCGTTGCTTGGAGAAGCGGCTGACCCTGAGGGAGTTGGAGGCGGAAGAGCGAAGTGCTCGAGAAGGAAGATATTTAGGAAGGGAGAGTTGAAGGTAATTTGGCCCCAGGCCCCAGAAGGCCTTGTGGACAATGCAGAGGGTTTTGAACTTAATCCTCGCAGCCACAGGGAGCCAGTGCAGCGATTTCAGTCCTGGAGAGATACGGTCCCTGGGCTTGAGGCCAAGGACAAGTCTCGCAGTCCTATTCTGGATGAGTTGCAGAGGGCGGAGAGTAGAGGCAGGCAGATTTAGATAAAGGCTGTTACAGTAGTCCAGTTCGAGAGAACCAGGGCTCTGGAGACGGTGAGCTTCTGGGGGAAGGAGAGGAAAGGAAGGATACCTCTGAGGAGGTGCAGCTGGTAGTGTGACTTCTTAGAAACGTCAGAAATGTGAGGAGAGAAGGAGAGTGTGGAGTCGAAGATGACCCCGAGGTTTTTTGCCTTGCAGGTAGGAGCAGGAAGAGGGCCAAGAGAGGCTGGCCAGAGAGCTGCAGGGAAGGAGGGAGTGGGTGTGCCGATGAGTAGAATCTCGGTCTTACTGGCATTAAGGCAGAGGTCGTTGGCGGCACACCATTCCTGGATAGCAGAAAGACAGTCAGAGAAGAGGGACGGAGAAGAGGAGGCCGAGGGTAGCCTGAAAATGAGCTGGGTATCATCCGCATAGCACTGAAAGTTGGGGCAGAGAGCAGCGATGCGGTGGGCGAGAAGTGCCAGATACTGGTTGAACAGCCAGGGAGAGAGGTTAGAACCCTGGGGGACACCACAGGTAGAGAAAAAGATGTCAGACAGGAAAGACCCCAGTTGGACCTGGGAAGGTCGATTTGATAGGAAAGAGGTCAGCCAAGCCAGAGCCTGACCAGTGATACCCAGGTTATCACGAAGACGGTTGAGCAGGATGGTATGGTTGACAGTATCAAAGGCAGAAGAGAGATCAAGCAAAATGAGAACACATGGAATGTTAGTCAATGTTCGAGAGCAGGTCCTCACAGATGTTCAGGAGAGCAGTTTACGTGCTTCTGGCAGCTCTGAAGCCAGACTGATGGTTATGAAGGCTCTAATGTTTAAAGGAACTGTAAGGGTGCAGAAGGTGGAGACTGAAACACAGGTTGCATGATTTTTGACAAATACCTTTTTATCTATATATATTTAAAATTTAATTTGGTTAAACCATGACCTTTGACATACAGTAAAATACATACGTACTTAAAGACTTTCAACATTTAAACATCAAGATTTACTGTAAAATTCCAATGCCAAATTCACTCCAATGTCATACAAAATTCATACATAATACTATAAAAATAGAAACAACCGCTTGAAATTAATGTCAACTTTTTTGCATTAATAAAATCAACCACTGCAACCACAGTTGAGGTAGAGGCTCACCCTCGAGCAGCAATTCCAAAATTGATCACTATCCATCGCGATGCCAGGATACACACATTTCTTAAAAGATGCAGTACGCTTCCCATGAAGGATAGAGCAGTGCACTAAAAGATGTTTCAAAGATTCCTTCTCCTTTATATCATTGCAAAATCTACAAAAGGTATTGCCATCCCCCAAAAGACCATATTTAATCAAGACTTGCTCCCGAACTCTTGGAGGGGATTCCCTGCCTTAACTTAGGATCTAAGGAATCTGTTAGAATGTCCTAGTAAATGAGTCCACCGTTATTAAAATGCCTACTTCTAGCCCTTAACACTAGTAACTAAAGTATCTGGATCGTCTTGGTCCAGAAGAATGGCTGGACAATGGATTATAGTTCCAGTTGGCAGGTGGGAACTGCGCCTGAGAGAATTACTCCCTTCTCCAGGTCTCTGCTCCTTTCCAAGATACAACACAAGTTCCAGCTTGAGGTGCTGTCGAGTTCAGTTCCAGCTTAAAAGTTCCAACTCGAATAGTATATCTTATTGCCCATAGTTTACTTCACTATCGGGTTCCTGGAGAATGCCTCCCTTCTCCAGGTATCTTGTTCTCAATACTTTCACAGTGCCTGGGGAATTGCTCCCTTCCCTGGGCCTTTCTCTGCTTTGCTTCACAGCACACAACACCAGAGGGTATAATCTCCTTCCCATGATCTTGCTTGGTTTGTAGTTTTCACCCTAGTAGGGGGAATGTCTTTCTTGCTGGGTCTTTCACTGGCTCCATACCCCAGTTTGTGAAGGCTGGGGGCATGCCTCCCTTCCCCAGGCCTCCTTTCACTTTGTTTTACCAGATTGCACGTGGGGTCCCAGACCCATAAGATTCTGCTGCTTTCCTTTGGTAGACCGTCACGTTCCTGCCATATATCGCGCTGAGGAAGATTAGTCATGCTCTTCTCAACTGGGTGTGGGTCCCAGACCGACTTTCCTATCTCTTGAACCCTTCCCAAGCCCCACCAAGCGTCCCGGCAACCTGGTATTTGTGAGGGTCTTCCCTATGCTATCTGGGTAGTGTGCAGCTTTGTCGCATCTCCTGTTGGGATCCTGTAGGCTTTGTTTGCCTTTCGTATGCTGCGGCGGCTCAGCAGCTCTCTTCTCCTTTCTGGCAGCGTGTTTGCCACTGACCGAGACATCCTGTGGTCTTTGTTGTCTGGAAGTTGTCTCCTGTAGCCTTCTATGGCTGTCTGACCACTGCGAACCGTAAGTGAGCTTCTCAGTGGGTCAGTAACCATATCAGATGTTGTCTTGGAGTCCCTCTGCTTTCCGGCTCTCATGATCCCAGCTCCTTCAGGGATGACTTCTTCTCTCAGGGTTCCTCCAGGGAGATTCCAACACTCTTTAAAGTCACTCACCTTTTATGCTCATAACAGTGCCCACATTGACTGGAGCGCTGACTTTGCTTCCGCGGGGCATTCCTCACTGCTCCGCACTTCATCGTCCCATTACTGACCTGGTCGGCGTCTACTGGGTTAGTTGGACTCTTCCTCATTCCAGTCTTCTAGTGAACTTCAGGTTGGCAGTCCCTACTCTTCCTCATCCTAGTACTTCTCATGAGGGCTGTGGGATCTACCCTGCACAAATACGTGGACGTGGGAGGTACTAGTGTGCTGTGTATATGGTAGGAGTATGAGGGAGGTTGTGGTGCACTCTGGACATAGTGTTCTCCCTGGAGAGGTGTCCCCAGTCACATAGAGGGGGATCCCTCACAGTGAGAGTACCACCACAGGGGGAATATCAGTAGTGGCCTCACCTTCCTGGCCTCATGGAAAGGGGCTCCATCTTGTGCAGAAGTGAAGGCGTCAAGAATTCACCAAAGAACTTTATTCACGTGCATCAGAGGGATGTCTTTGCTAAGAAAGAACATGTTCATTTCAAATCAAACTTAGACACATCCATAAACTACCTCTAGGAATAATGTCAACATTTTTTCAGTGACAACTGTAGACTGTTCACGTACATTTGTTTTGTGTTTGGGACAAACTCCCAGATGAAGCAAATTTAAAGGGATCAGCGTAATTCCACTAGACCTAATCTACAGTAGCATTCATTAATCTTATTACATACACCTGCAAGCTTTAGTTCATGATCTTTAGGGTACTACTTTTATTTTCCATCTTCTGGGCTGTGAGGATAGCTCACAGGCAAGACGTTTGTCTTGGAAGCAAGACAACGCTGAGCATCACAGCTCCGGATCCCGGTCCTGCGCTTGGAGACTGGCGTCTGGTATGTATTCATTGCTTTATCTGTTTTGCAATATTGTTATATGGTTAAAAGATGAACTTTTAAAACACTATTTGGAATAACTCCATTCATGGTTAGACAAATCAAAATCAATCAAAAATCACAAAAAAGTAGAATAAAATCAAAAATCATACAGTACACAAAAACCCAATTACCCAAACAACCAATTGTTAAATGCAGTCTCCGTGAAAAAATGCATTGCTGCCATCAACCACTGATTTTGTCCATAGGAGCTCAATACTCGTTGCCACACTATTCCTGCTCCTCCAACAGTGCACCTTTTCATCAAGTGGTCAAAATAATGGTGGCGCCAGTCGGTTAAAGCCCCACAATACAGCAAAAAGGTGCTGCAAAGACTCAACTTGGCCCTTCTCCAAACAATAGCGGTCGATCCTCAGTTACCTTGTGATCCCAGCTTTGGCACCCTCAATTCCGTTAGTTGGCAGTAAATTGAGCTTCCGCCTCATAGCCAATCTACACCATGTCTAGCTAGGTGATCTGCTTAGATAGGTCGGTGACACCCACAAACGGTACATCAATAAGCAAGTCTTTAAACCTTTTGTATGATCTTATTTTTCCGATCGTATACATCCAATCCCTTTTTTTTTTAGCATTCTCAGTTTTTAAGACGAGAGTTCAAGATCATATCCCTTGAGATGCCACTATTCTCAAGGATTGAATAACATTCCTGCTCCCGTTTATTGAAGCAGGGCCAAGGTTTACAGTCCAAAAGTAGCTTCAATTCCCACCAGATGGAACCCTGCTCAGCTCACCAGATGTTGTTAGTAGTGCCAGGTTCTTTGATGGAATATAGAACTTAATGAAGGCAAGCCCAGTTCGTAGCGAATCGCCACTAGGACACCATTCGGGAGTAACAGAACTTGTCTCAAAAATAAGCCCTCAGTCGCTTCAAGTTTGTCTGTTGTGGAAGCCGCTGATTTTCCCAACCATAGACAAAAGCGGGAACGACTTATAATTTGTAATATTCAAGGACCGGTGTTAGTGAAAAAAGCCAAATCTTCTATTCATTGCAGAAGCCTGTGCCGCCAACATTCTAGCCTTAGAGGACAGATGACTCTGTAGTTCGGGGCTACTCTGCAAAGCCTGTAATTTGGCACCCAGATGAACAAAGTCAGGACTTTATCCAGCACCTCTCCATTCAGGCACAAATCGGTTTTATTTAGTACTCTTCCAGCTTCAGTTTTAAAAATGCCGACATGCGTTTCACTCATTTTGCATTTTCTCAAGGTGCATAAGTTAATATATTCAACAGTTGTTGCTGATCTCTTTCACATGGACTTTGTTCTTTATATCTCTAGCAGCTTACTTGGCTGCTAATTGCACCATTCAGTTCCTCTGCTAAAACAAATGCAATATGAGGGTTTAAATAAACCCACTACTACCTGAAGTTCCACCTTCCACTTTTAGCCCTATTTTCCTATGAGAAATGAGCACTTTTGGTGTTCCCAAGATAGTTTTAGCCTTACATTTCTTTTAATTGTGTGGTTTAAACACGACATTATTTCAGTTCAGTAGCCAAAATGTTAATTGCAATGTTAAAAATCTCTAGAAATCATTCTAATATGTATGTATGCATGCTTCATGAAATTATATAAAAATCAGTTACAATATTCAGCATTTTTCAGTTCAATGTAAAATCTACCCATGTTCCTTCATAAGGCAAGGGTTTTGAAAGAGGGCCAAGAGTTTAGCCAGAACATGCTGATTGGATGTTAAGCGCACTAGTTGGACACTAATTAAAGGCCACATGTTAGTCTGTCCCTGGCCATCTGTATGGTAATTGTTTTATATTATTTTATGGTATTTATGGATGGTGGACCTAGCTTTGGGAAGAAACTGGGCGGGTAGCTAACAAAGAGGGGGTGCAGCAGTTTGTCAGCATGGGATAGACAAAGAACCAGTGGATGAAACGAGTGCACAGATCACCCAGTCGGAGATGAGGTGGGGAGTGGAATACGTTCTGCAGCTGGTGTAGAGATAAGAATGTTGACCGTTTCTCATGCAATACACCAATGGTGTTATCGTTTCTTTTGCACTTGGCAAATCTGGGGCTCCAGATTGGTACGTTCAAAGGTTATCTAGCAGCGCTTTCTATCTTAAAGCGCACTGCAGACGAAGTCTCCTATTTTGATTCCTCTAGTAATTAAATTCTTAAAATGATTAAATGTTTATCCTTGTTGGGTAAGATTTTCACAGAACTGGTACATCTTCCTGACCTGTGTCAACCCCAGAACATGTTGCTTTATTAGTGGGATATTTTTTTTAATACCTCAGTGAGTGGGAACCTTTTTCCACACTCGCATTATCTTTAACTTTTTATGGGTGTCATTTGTTTTGACTCTCCATAGTGTCTTTTTAAAGTTATCCTCTTTAACAACTTATTGTCAATATGTTCCTGTTGTTGCTGGGTTGCCGTAGGGGCTCCCCTTTTAACTTTGTTTTGCTAACCTTGAGAGAACTACAGTTCCCAAGGGTAGAAGGGATCCTTGGATCCCTTCTACATTTTAAGTGAAACCAGCCCACCACACCTCATGTGGATTGCTGGGGAGATGCAATGTATCCCCTTTCACATTAAAACTGTAACAATTCTGTTACAGGGACAAGCTTACCTTCAATGGCTGGTGGCAGTGATACCTTGTATTAATTTGGTGCACCTTTACCGCGGGCTGTGTGCATAGCTGCAGTAAAGGCACCTAAGGGTGCTCATTTTACCAAAATGGCCCCCGTCTTCTTTTTTGGCCCTTTTTAGTGTTTCTTGTTCCTTCCCCTGACCTCGAGGGTAGGACATTCCTTTGTGTGATTTTTATCTTCGGCGGGAGTCCCCTAGACTCCCGCCCAGTCTCCAGTATGTCTGTGAGAGCAGGAAGTGAGGGTGGAGTCCAAAACTCCCCAGCCCTTTTTTTTTTTTTAAAGAATATTTTTATTGGCATTTCTTCAAACTTAAACATCGGGACACAACATAGTCCCACAATCCCCTCCACTCCACCCCACCTCCCTCCCTCCCCTCCGGTTAAACGTCTATGCAGTGTCCCTGCAACCCTTGGATGTGTTCATTTTAAGCTGTAAACATATCAAGAATGCAGATGTTGTGTGGGCACCATTGCAGTATATAATCGCTTTGCAGGAAGTCTATGGCATCTCCCCAATCTGTGGTGAACTTCTGTCTGTCTCCTTCAAGGTTATAGGTGATCCTCTCCATGGCTACATAGTTCCAGATCCTCCGGAGCCATTCTTGTGTAGTTGGAGGGGTCTTCTGTTTCCATTTTTGCACAATGGCTAGCCATGCTGCTATAAGGAATCCCATAAAGTTCAGTTTTTGAGTTTTCGAAAAAAGACTTATCTCGGGGGGCCCACATACCGCACATCCATATCTCTTCTCCTAGGTTGGCCGCGCCCTCGAAGATTTTCTGCATCTGTGCTTTCACTTCCGCCCAAAATTGTTGCAGTACTATACAGTCCCACCAGATGTGTCTCCGGGTTCCCAAGGAATCCCATCCCCTCCAGCATTTCCCTTGCGTTGTTGGGAACATTTTATGAATTCTCTCTGGCGTATAGTGCCATTGAATCATCACTTTCGTCCAAGCTTCCCTCGTTTGCACTGCACGTGTCCATTTCGGGATTATTAGCCAGAGGTATGTCCATTGGTCCCGAGCAATCGGTTTCCCTAGGGTTACCTCTCACTTTTTCATGTACTGGCAAGTGATGTTTTCTTCTTGGGCGTTTATGAACTTGTAGAGTGCAGAGACACATTTTTTCCCCCCGTTTGGGTCAACATATATGTCTCGAATGGGGTGAGGTCCCTTGTCCATGATATTGTTCTTGGTGTTGCGAGCCAGTGGTGAAGCTGCTCGTACTGATATCTATCCCTTTCCGTGAGGCCCAGCAGCTCCTGGCAATCTGAAAAGGTTCTGATCCGATGGCCTTCCATCATATCTCCCACCTTTGTGCAGTCCGCCTCGCGCCATTTCCTGAAGGATCCTTTCACCAGTCCGGGGGGGAAATCTGGATTGTCGAACAGTGGCATAAAGGGGGCGGGATGCTTCGTTAGGGTTTCCTTCTTGGTTGCTCTGTTCCATATTTCCATGGTGGTGCTCATAACTTTGCTAAATTTGATGTTGTGATGTCTGTGCTCGGGTCTCCTCCATAGGAGGTGGCGCAGATTTGATCTTGCGGCGGCTGTCCTGTGCCTCCCACCATTTTTCTGAGTTGTCTGTGATCCATTCATGTAGGACCCACAGTTGTCCCGCCTCGTAGTATTTTTTGAAGTGGGGGAGCTCCATTCCTCCATCTGATTTAAGTGCAGTGATCGCCTATTGCGACATTCTCAGTGTTTTGTTTTGCCATATGTATTTTGTAATGATTTTGGAGAGGGTCTTGAAGAATGTTACCGGGATTCGGATGGGGAGAGCTTGGAAGTAATACAGGAGCCTGGGCAATATCGTCATCTTGATGACCGTTAATCTGCCCCACCATGATATTGACAGAGAGTTCCATCTGGTTAGGTCGCTTCTTACGTCTTCTTTAAGTTTGGGGTAGTTTCCGTTATAGAGGTCTTTTATCTGTGGCGTCAGGATTACTCCCAAGTATTTCACTCCTCCTTCGGCCTTTAGTAGGTTTAGGTCTTTAGTTGTCTTGTATATTCCCTCTGTGTCTCCCGCCAGGGCCATTACCGACGATTTCTGCTTATTTATTTTCAGCCCCGATATTACTCCATAGTCTTCTATCTGCTGGATAAGGAGGGGAAGTGTGTTGCTTGGGTCTGATATGGTCAGCAACAAGTCGTCTGCGTATGACGCCGTTTTGTGCATGTGCCCTCCCATTTATATGCCCTTGATGTCCGGGGCCGCTCTGATCTTCGCTAGAAGGGGTTCCAGAAAGATTGCATAGAGTAGGGGCGATAGGGGGCATCCCTGCTTTGTTCCTCTGCCTATTGTGACTGGGTCCGAGAGTTCGCCGTTGACTGCGATCCTGGCCCTCGGTGAGTTGTAATTTGCACGAATCATGTCGATAAAGTCCTACCCCATGCCCATTTTCTGTAGTATAGCGAATAGCATCGACCACTCTACCCGGTCAAATGCTTTTTCAGCATCCAGTGCTATTATTGCCGAGGGGATTTCCATGATTCTGGTCTTTTCTATGAGGTGGATTATTCGTTTTATGTTGTCGTGGGTCTTTCTGTTGGGGATGAAGCCTGATTGATCTTGGTGGATTTATTTGGGAAGCAGGGGTGCAAGCATGTTGCCTAGGACTTTTGTATAGAGTTTGGCATCGACATTAAGGCGATTGGTCGATATGAGCCCGGGCTTTCGGGATCTTTCCCTTTCTTATGGAAGACTAGTATCTTGGCGTCATTCATAGATGTGGCTATATTGCGCGTTGACTTGAAGGTGTTGAATAGCGTAGTTAGATAGGGCGATAATGTTTCCGCATATGTTTTGTAGAATGCTGCGATAAAGCCGTCCGACCCTGGAGCTTTATTCTTAGGAAGGTCTCTTATAGCCTTCAGCACCTCCTCTGTTGTGATTGGTTGGTCGAGAGCTTCCTTTTCTGCCGGAGCCACTGTTAGTAATGTTATCCCTGACAAAAATGCCACCTGTGCCTCTTCGCTCGGACGCTGTGACGTGTACAGATTCTGGTAGAATTCTCGGAATACCTCTTTTATGTCCTTCGTTTGCGTTCTCTTAACTCCTTGTCCGTCCGTCAGGGTTTTCACTGATTGTTCTTGCCGTTTGCCTTTTATTTGTCGTGCCAGTAGCTTGTCTGCTTTATTTGATTTCATCGCGTACCAGTGTTTGGTGTGAAGTAGTTGCGTTTCGGCTCTCTTTGTCCTTATCAGGTCTATCTGACTCTGGATATGTCGGTATGCTCTCTTCATTTTCCTGGAGGTGTTCTTGGTCCTTTCTTCCCTTAATTCTTCCAGTTTGACCCCCAACTCGTCTTCCCATTTGTGTAAAAGTTTCTTTTTGAGCTTTTAACACTATTAGATGCCCCCTTATCACCACTTTGAAGGCTTCCCACGTAGTGCTCGGGGAGACGTCCGGGGTGACATTATTCTCAAAGTATTCCTCAATTTTCTCTCTGATTATTTCTTTTGTCGCTATATCTTGAATCATTTCTCTAGGGAATGTCCAGCGCCATAGGCCTTATTGTTTCCGCAATTTAGGAAGGGTAATCCATAGTGGGGCATGATCTGATAATGAAATTGTGCCTTTTTCTATGTCCTGTATTTCTCCGACTAGGCCTCCGGTGGCCCAAATGTAGTCGATCCTAGAGCTTGTATCATGTACGTGTGAGTGATAAGTATATCCTTTAGTTGATCCTCTGAGTCTTCTCCACACGTCCTCTAATGCCGGGTTCTGCATTGTCTGTCTGAGTGCGTTAGACGGGGCCCCTTGTTGGGAGGTTTTGGGGTTCGATCGATCTTCTGTTAGATTCCACGCTAGGTTGAAGTCTCCTGTCAGGATCACCTCTCCCTCCGCAAAATTTTCTAGTGTATTGATTGTTGCTTTGATGAATCCTTCCTGGCCCGTGTTCGTGGCGTATAGGGTTGCAATGGTTAGTTTACGGTTGTCTAGCTGGGCCTTCACAAATACGTATAGGCTGTTTTTGTCCGCTAGTGTCTCCTTGATTTGGACCTGCAAATGGTTGGCGAAGGCTATGAGTACACCTTTTTTTTTTTTCTCGTCATCGTTGGATTGGATAATTTGTTTGTAGCCTTTTATCCGGAGTAGACTTTTCCTCTTTTTCTGAATGTGGGTTTCTTGGTGCGATATTATATCAAACCTTTCCCTTTGTAAGAAGTGTTACGTTTTTTTCCTCTTCACAGGCGTATTCAGCCCTCGAATGTTAAACGTTAGGATTTTCAGCCCCATTCTTTCAAGTGAACTTGGGTTTTCTGGCTGGGACCATCCTGTGGGTTGCCATCGGATGCATTTTGAACCGGAGTATGAGTCTTCCCCCCCCCCCCCTCCCTCAACCCCCCTCCAACTTTCCCCTGAACTCCCTCCCCTCTCCCTTCCTCCCCCCCAACATTGTTCCTGAGGAGGGCTCTGGGCCCTATGGTTGCTCCGGCGTGGTGCCTTTGCTCCATGCCCTCTAAAGTCTCAGGGTAATTGTTTGCAGGGGATCCTAAACCCTACTTGTGGTGCGGGTTCCACTGGTGTCCCGTGGCTCTGCCGCGCCTGCTTTTCGGCACTGGCCCTTGCTAGGGGTTTGTGCCAATGTTTATTCTCCCTCCTAGTCTGCATAGGAGTACTTTTCCTGGTGCGTTAATTTTATTCTGGATTGCGTGATTGGAGTCTTGTCCTTCTTTTCTCTGTTTGCCACCCCCTTGGCTGTCTCCGTTGTTTTGGGGGTTCTCTTGTTTTTGTAGGATCTGACTCGTGTTCCTGACATCTCATAATCTTGAGGCCCTCTTCGCATGTTGTGATCCGATGTTGTCTGTCTTCCCATGAGAATAGAAGGCCAAAGGGGAATGCCCATTTATACCGGATTTGTTTTTCAGATAGGATTTTGGTCAGTTGACTCATTTCTCTTCTCTTTCTGAGCGTGGATTGTGCTAGGTCCTGGAACAGTAGTATTTCTCTGCCATTCATTCTTATTTGATCCAGTGTCCTGGCCTTTCTCAATATCTGTTCCTTTTGTGTGTAGCTAGTCATGGCCACTAGGACGTTTCTGGGACGGGATCCTGGGTCCCCTGTTCTCCGGGGGCCTACCCTGTGTATTCCATTAATGTGTATGTCGTCCCCGGGATCGTCCCCCAAAATATCATGAAATACTTGTTGCACTGCTGTGCAGAGACCTTTATCCTCTACTGTTTCCGGCATATTTTTGATGCGAATGTTTGATCTCCTCAATCTATTTTCCAAGTCCTTGCATTGTGATTCGAGTTCCAACGCCAGACGTGCGAGGCGGTCTTGTGCCTCAGCTTGTAGGGTCGCCTCCTCGTCCATGTTCTGGACCGTCTTTTCCAGGTTGTCCGTCCTCTCCTCTAGGGATTCGATGTCTTTTTTTAGTTCCTGTACTGCCTGCTTCAGTTCCCCTTTCATTTTATCGAATTGTGACTGAGTTGAGGCAATGAACTGGTCTTGGAATTCTTTAAACCATGTTTTCATGTCTTCCCGTGTGGCCATGTCTAGCTCTTCGCTTCGCTCTATTGGGTCTCCTTCTTTACTATTCTGTTTATTTTGTTGTCTTTGTCCTGTGTTTCCTATTCCCCAAATGTGTGTCAGATCTTGTACCTGCTTGGCTCCTCTTTTATTTGTCGTTGCAGCCTGTGACCCCAGCCTCGCCTTGGCTTTGGACATGTGTGTGAATTCTTTGCCCGGTGCGCTATCCCTGCGTCTTTCTCTCCTTGGGCCTCCCGGGTTCGGATATCTTTGTATAGGGACGTTTTCGCCCCTGCTTGGGTTTGTGCCCCGCCGTTTCTCAGGTGTGATCTTTTTCTCGGGGGCTGGTGGGGTTCCTCCCCTGTTATTGCTCTCGGTGTTGCAAGTCTCTTATGAGTGCCTGGGGGTCTGTTCCTCTGGGCGCCAGTCTGCTCTCCACTGGCCCGTTGTGTGGGAGTGTCCCCAGTCTTTTCCCAGTGTGGCCTGCTTTAGTGGGACCACCGTATGGGGGGGCCCTCCCCGTTTAGTGGGACCACCGTATGGGGGGGGGCCCTCCCCGTTCGTCCCCGGAGCTCTGCCCCTCCTCGTACCTGCTTATGGCGCCGGCGGTTGGATCACTGGGCTTCGTCTGCATCCGCTGCGGCGTGCTGGGCCTTGCCGTCTGCTCCCCTCTGGGGTGCGATTCCTTTCGCCTGGCGCCTCCCTCTCCCAGGCGGTCCCTCGCCCCGTCCGCTCCCCTCCTTTTCCGCGCTGCCGCGGCCTCAGAGTCCGTCTGCTTCTCTCTCACTGCTTCCCTGCGGGGCGGGCCCACGGCCTTGATTCTCGGTTCCCCTCGGGGTGCACTCCGACGGAGGTCCGTGTGTCCCCTCCAGGACTCGCTCCTTGTTTCCGGTGTATTCGCTGGCCCCGCGCCGGAGGCACCTCCTTCGACCGGGCAGCGCAGCGTCTCGGGTCTGCACCGGCGGGAAGACAGTCCTGGGTCTGGACTGGGGGGCACTTCTCGATCGCCTGCAATCGGTTCGTCAGGCTCCTCTTCGCCCCTTCTCTACCCGATGAAGGAGGGTTCATCTTGAAAGGCACAGCGCCTGCTTATTTCATTTCTTTATTGTCGCGGCCTGAGCTGGGGGACGGAGCTACGCTCACGCACGTCTACCCGGCTCGGCCGCCATCTTGGAATCCCCAGCCCTTTGTTTTACGCCTTGCTTGAATGGGGACAAATTTCAGTTGGGGGCTGGCTGTCCTGATTGGGCAACCAGACCGCCCCTTCGTGTAAAATGCAGGGAGAGAATGCAGAGATTGTGCTGTAGTTCCTGATAAATACTGCGAACCTAGAAGCTGAAGAAAAGTCGACAACTGGAACCAAAACAGAAGAGGAAGATGAAGGAAACGTGGCTGAAGCGATTTCCAGCGACCGGAGAGCCTCCTGTGTAACCGGAGCCTGCTGTAGCCCTGCCTTCCAAACGACCTGGGGACTCTGAAAACGACGACCCCGACCCAGAGCCTGGTGAGACGCACTAGACTCAAGATGACCTGCATTTTCAGCCATCCCACGCGTTGCTGCGATCTTGCGTTGTTGCAATACCCCAATACCTTGGGACCTCAAGCCATTATGCGGTGCACAGTCTTCTAAATTCCGAATATCGCTGAAACTTCGTGGGCATCTTGGTGGATCTCCAGAGACACGAATCGAGTCCGAAAAGTCCCCTCAACAGAGTGCTGGACCTTTGCAACAACGAGAATTCAACCGCGATTTTCTGTCTTCTTCTGTGCTCCTTGAAAAGGCGCCAAATCTGCAGAAGCGCATTCAGCCACAACCTTGCCTAGAGCCTTCTTCATCGATCCCTGCTGCAAAGTTCCTTCTGAGGTCTTCCTTTCAGTCACCATGACAAGGAATCCACTGACCGGGTATTTGGCTGCAGATCCTGAACAAATAGTACGTACGAGAAAATGAAATCCCGGGCAACACCAGGTATATCAGCTAGTTTACTATAAAACCTGCTGACACGGAAGGGGGTATAGTAATCATTGACACTGATAAGTACAATCAAGAAATCATTAGACAACTTATTTGCACATGTTATCGCCCTCTCACACAAGACCCAAGTTCTGATATACAGGAACAGATTCAGACTTAATGGGAAAGCACGAGAAGAGGAATGGATTTCACATAGAGGCAGAGTACCTATTGAGAACTGAGCCTGGTATTCCAGCTGTATATATTAGCCCTAAAATGTACATAGATCTGATCAATCTACTGGGACGCCCTATTGTGTCAAGGGGTAGGCTCTATTTTTGAGACATTATGCAATTTATTTTAAAAAAACATTTGTGCAACTTATTCCCTCATATATCAGAGACCATGCATGCTTTTAACATAATTGAAAATATGGCGTTGGGTCTGGCTTTAATAATTTTAGATGCTGTCTTTATACGAACACCCCCAAGGATGAGGCCATCAAGATTGTAGAATTCACTTTGAATCAAAGAGATAAACCACAAACAATTACTACTGAGTTTTTTACAGATCTAACTGATATTTCCATGAAAAAGAATCTCTTCTTATCCATGCACAGCTGTACCATCAAATCAAGGTGACAAGCACAGGCACCACACTAGCTCTCAACATAGCAAACCTATAAATAGACTCCTTTAAAAGCTTGTTTGTTTCAGTGGAAGAAAATATATTCCGGACACCTATTAAACTATGGCACAGATTCATTAATGATGTGCTCATGATATGGAAATGCACACATGAGGAATTAGTCCTGTTTCATAAATGCATTGTAGTCCGGCTGATATCTTTCCTGCACCTTTAGATCTCGCATGAAACTTTAAAAAGGACACTGCTAGAAGCACACATTTGCATTGGACTAGCTTCCACCGCGGGAGTCTTAAATCCGTTCTTCCTTATGGATAGTTTTACAGACCCAAACAGAACTGTACTGACCAGTCTGATTTTTAGTTTGGAAGCATCCAACCTTAGAAACAAGTTACAGGGAAGGGAATATCTCAGGAATATCTAAGGAAAGTGGTCTCTGATGCATTCAAACAGGCAGAGTATATACACACAGCATTTGCTACAAATGAAAAACAAAACCATCAATGATAGTCTAACATGCGTGATCACTTTTGTCAGAACAGTGATCGAATTAGAATAATTGGTCCCGATTCCGTTGTTTGATTCATGGAAAGGTTGGAGCTTGACACAAATGTTAGTGAGAACGTGTGTAGAATCACAAAATCTCTGTGCGCACATGTTGGGGATTACCGGAGGTGTTGGGCCACTTCGCTTGTGGGACTAGTCTGTCTAGTCTGTCTTGTCCTATAACTTTAGCCTCCAAAATATTTGATACAAAGGTCTGAAATGGGAGCGCAGTTTTAATTTGAACTGCAATTCCAGTAATTCCACTAAAGTCATTTAAGGCATGGTTGTCTTAAATCATTTGGGTGGGCACAGTATGTGTGTGCAGACCATTTTTACTTATTGGTTTTCGTTGCAATCTGTCCACTTTAAGATGGCCAACTTAATCTATCCAATGGCACATATGGGCATTTAGTCATTCCGTTGATGCACACATTTCCATTCATACTGTTTTCTGTATACATAAGCTGACCGTGCTAGTCTGGAGAGAGTTGGTGTTCTGGCAGCAACATCAATGCACCCCCATATGGTCAGACGCAGAAGATCATGATGCAGAAATACCCAAAGAATTGGGGTAAACACCTGAAGCAGTATCCGTACAATAGATTAACTCAAGTGCAGTGTTGATTCAATATTTAGAATACGGTTCCTTCTTCTGTGGTTCATGCAATATTTCTCAACTTCACATATGTCTTAATCCAGCAAGAACAGGAACTGGAATAGTTAAAGTAGCGAGTCACTTTCAAGGAAATTTTATTCACATTTGTTCTTCCCCCACCATTCTATCACTTAGATTATTTGTAGTTGGGGCCAGTTCATATACACATGCCACTGTATCGTTAATGGTGATGTATGTCACTGTGCATTATAATCAATGTATAAAATAAAAATCCAGTCTCTTTTGGTGCAGGAATTTTGTTCATTTGGTTTGAGGTTTTCACTCCCGTATGGTGACACTAATGGTGAGATTTTTAATTATGCATTGGTAAAGAGGATGACCGCTATGTTAAAAAAAATGTCCTCAAGTGAAATGGGGGATTCCTACACATGCCACTTGTAAATTTCGTATTCCTTACATAACGTTTTTACTCAAGAGAAAGGTCCTACAAAACAAGCTTTTGTTTTATTTGTGACAGAAATTAGAAGTTACTCACCGTAGTGACTAACGTACTCCTAGTCCATAATTCCCTTTCCTCCATACTGCATGGGTGTCCCTTCCCCTTTAAATTTAGGAGCGCGGGGTGTGGCACTGGGAGCATGCGCTCCCCTGACTCCTCCCACCTGCGCCATTCAGTCCCCATTGACGCGTCGACAATATTACCATTGCCTAATGACACCAGTTTTATAAGGGGGGAGCGGATGGTAGGACCTATGGAGGAAAGGGGAATATGGACTAGGAGTAGTCACTACGGTGAGTAACTTTTAATTGCTCCTACGTCCTGTCCCCTTTCATCCATACTGCATTGGCGATTTCAACTTAATGTAGACCCAGGGTGGAGCGGTGATCCTCCTTAAGAGAAAAAGTTCCTTAGTACTGTCTGTCCGAAAGCTGCGTCTGACCTAGAGCTGGCATCCAAACAATAGTGCTTGCAGAAGGCCGAAGGAGTGGCCCACGTGGCCGCCCTGCTGATGACATGCCTCTGGAATGCGACCGCCATGGCCTTGGCTCTGATAGCATGGGCATGCATGTTCGCTGGAAGTGGCTTGTGCTGCCCCTCATAGGCCTCCTTGATGGCCAAAATCATCCAGCTTGCTATAGAGGCGTTGGAAGCCTGATAACCCGGCATTGATCCCCAAAGGTGACAGAGAACCTCCGACTTGCGTAAGCTCTTGGTCCTGTCCAGATAGAATTTCATCTGGACAGTGCAAGACCCTTTGAGCATCGTCATTGGGGTCTGCAAAGAAAGTAGGTAACAAAATATTTTAGTGGAACGCAGAGACTACTTTAGGTAACACAGGATGCGTTCTCAGGACCACCTCATCACTGTGAAAAGTAGTGTAAAGTTCTGAAGCCACCAGTGCCTGGATTTCGCGAACCCTACGTGCAGAAGTAAGACCCACCAAGAGAATTGTTTTAATGGTGACTAGTCTGATGTCTGCTGACCACCTTAGGTTCAAAAGGTTTGTCCGCAAGGGCGCCCAACACTACATTGAGGTCCTACACCGGGTGTGGTTTCTCGATAGGAGGGTAGAGCCTGGTGAGGCCCGCCAGATGTCACTTAACCACCGGGTTGTAGGAAGAGAACACACCCTCCTCAGAGTTACCATAGTCTCCTATGGCTGCCAGAAAGGTACGGCATGTGTCTGTTTGCACTCCTGATTGTGTGTGGTGTGCAGAGAAGGATATTATATCATCCAACGTGCACGTAAGCGGGTCAACCTCCTTTGATTCCACCCAGTGGCAAAACCTAGTACATTTGCTTTTGTACTGGCTCCTAGTAGCATTGCGCCTAGCACCCTGTATGATGTCTAGGTTTGCTTGTGACAGCCACAGATGCTTTTGTGTGACCTGCTCAGGGACCACGCTGCGAGGGCTAACTTATGCAGAGTGGGGTAGATGACCCTGCCTCCCTGCTGTGATAGAAGATGGGCAGGGCCCAATGGAAGGTGAATGAGAGGCTTGTCAGAGAGGTTGAGCAGCTTAGAGAACCATGGTCTCGCAGGCCACAAAGGAGCTATTAGAATGATGCTGAGGTGCCGTGATTTTCTTATCTTGCAGATCACCCTGTGAACCCTAGGAGTGGGAGGAAATGCATATGCGTTCATGCTGTTCCACTGTAACTCCAATGCGTCGCCCAGGGACCCGGGGCCCTGTCCCTGCCAAGACGCAAACTGAGGGCATTTCCTGTTGTACCAGGTGGCAAAAAGATCCACTTGAGGATGCCCCATCTGATAAAGATCCTCTGAAGGACCTGATCGTTCAATTGCCATTCGTAATTGCCCGCTCCCAGTCTGTTGAGCCTGTCCGCCTCCATGTTGGACTCCCCTGGGAGGTCGATTGTGCTCAAGTAAATGTTGTTCTCCAGGGCCCACTCCAAATGCTGACTGCTAGGCTGCACAGAGGCGGGGACCTGGTGCTACCCTGCTTTTTGATGTAATACATGCTGGTGGAGTTGTCCGTTTGAATGAGTATTATCTTGCCACTGATAAGTGGTAGACAAGCTTTGAGAATGAGCCAGATAGCTTTGAGCTCTAGCCAATTGATATGGGCCTCCTGCTCTTGGAGGGACCAGACTCAATGGACGCTGTGGTTGTCCAGGGTAGCCCCCCAACCGTCCAAGGAGGAATCCGTGGTGATGGTCACTTGCGGTGCTACTTGCCGGAAGGGCCTATCTGTCTGGTCCTGGTGGAGAAAAGAAGGAATGCTGACAAGCTCAGCTTGCGAGCCCTGCTACTGATTTCATGAGGCTGTGAAGTGCAGCTGCAACCTCCTCATTTTTAGCCTCATGTGAGGTACTGCCAGTAGGAACCCTGCCACGATACCCAAGAGATGCTGGTACCACCAGGCTGAGGTCGCCTCTCTAAGAAATTGACCTGTGGGCCCTCTTGATGGTTGTGATCTTGCCCTCCGAGGGGAAAAAACTCTCGGAGCTTGTGTTCTAAATGAGGCCCAGGAAAGTCAGACTTTGCGTAGGCTGCAGCTGTGACTTCTTGAGATTGATGGAAAATCCCAGTTCGTGGAGTCTGTTCATGAGGGCGGAAGAAGTGTGCTGGACTGCCTCCGGGGATCTTGCCCCGACGAGCCAGTCGTCCAAGTACGGGTAGACGTCGTGACATGGGGCCTTGAGAAGGGCTGTCATTGCACTCAGTCTGGTAAAGTCCCCAGGGGTTGAGTTGAGGCCGAAGGGTTGAACCTTTTATTGGAAATGGAAGCTCATGATCCTGAACCATAGATAGGACTGAGGAGGCTGCCAAATTGGGAGGTGTTGATACGTGTCCTTTAGATGCAGGGAGCACATCCAATCTCCCCTGCACAGTGTCTCTGCAATAAGCTCTGGCGTAACCAGCTTTAATTTTTGAAGATGGAGGGAGAGGTTCAGGGTGGAGACACCCTCCGACGTCTTCATCAGGGCCTAGATGCCAATTTCTTCAAAACAACTTGGTTGGACCTGACCAATGTCCATTCACTCTGAATAGTGACCAATATCTCCTACGTCCCATCCCTTTCCTCCATACTGCATGGGCGTCCCTCGCTAGGGATGGGAGACAACCTTTTTCACCAGAAAAAACCTTCTTCCCCTTTAAATTTAGAGGTGCGTCCCTGGGAGCATGTGCTCCCCTGATTCCGCCCACCGGCGCCACTCCCGAGTCCCCTTTTCCGCATCGACGGGAACGGACCGCTTAAACCAGCGCTCCCGGGGTTGGCTTTGCCCTTCTAATTCCACACGTTGTTCCCCGGATACTGATTTCTGTCTTTTGTCTTCTGTTTTTTTTATCTTAATCAGGTACTCTGTCCTCTGGCGCCACACTCCTCCCCGGCACATGTCGTAGTCAGAGGACTTCAGAGGGTGTCCAGTCTGCGAGGGTGCTCTTCCCTACGTCTGACTCACATTCTCCTTGCCTCTGGCAAATTATGGGAATGAGATTATCTTTCCCCCAAAGGCATCCAATATAAAAGGCAATTCCCAGCGGACTGAACAGTAGTAGATGGCAAAGCTAGTGCGTAATTGAAGTTCATTCAATGATTTAGATATTCTTGGCGTCGTATGTTTAAGAGGCCATAAAATCTTGGTGAACAAAGTAACTTTTGTGCCAATGCTATTATGTCCTACCTTAGACTTGGTCCACCATTCACTATTTAAAAAATATATATGCATGTTATTTCTGTAAAATCAGCATTAGATCATTACTTGTTGCTCTTGAGAAATGTGGTCAAGCTTTTAGTTAAGGAGCTTAACAAGGACGAAACAGATTCAAGTACACAAACACTTGGTTTGAGTTCTACAGGAAGATATTGCTCTCCAGTGCCATTAACATACCACTGTGAGCCAGTGTTGCATTGTATGGAATATAATTGATTTGAGGTTTTGTTTTATATTGTAGGAAAGAAGACTGATTTGTTTGGAAGCATTTGTCTGCTTTGGGTTCAAATCTTTACTCCATTGCTCTGCGCTTGAAGAACATGATCACTATACAGTATTTGCAAAGTATAGTTCGTCTTCAATGAAAACTGTTGTAAATAATTCAAATGATGTGTTCCTTTGTGCCATTGCATGTCGAGATGTAAGCCACAGCCTCCCATTTCTTGGTTTTTACCAAATAACTGCAGCCTTATCAGAAAACGGGTCAAATTGAATTTAATCAAATAAGATGCTGACCTTTTAAGGTTCCTTTTTGTTTTTTCCTCCCATTTTAGCCTCTACTGTTAGTACAAAATCTGTGTCAAATCCAGGATCATTACAGCGATCCCGCAGCGACATTGATGTGAATGCAGCAGCCACTGCCAAGTCTAAAGTGACTGCACCTGCAGCTTCCGTTTCCTTCAGTTCTGCTGCAGCGCTCCCTCCAGGATCCTATGCATCGCTAGGTAAAAGCATGCCTTTTCTGTGTTTAATTTTAGCAGAGTCTGCCTTGGGTGGGTTATGTTGACCGTTATGCCTTGCCAATTTGACATTGTGCAGACAAGAAAACCTTTTCCCTTTGCCTAGTAAAAAGTGGATTTCAGTCTTATCTGGGTGTTATTTTGCATGGCCTGAGAAGCAAAGGTTTTGTAATTGAAATAGTGAACCTATAGTCACCAGTGATGTTTGCACTTTGTGAATCGTTCTGCTTTTCTATTGTGAGTTTAAGCATTATCTATTGCATAGCTGACAAACCATTTGCGGTAGCCAAGGTAATGTAAAGGTGTTTTGTAATGGTAGGCACAAAAGAATTATTAAAGGGCAGTAGATGCTTTAAGGTTTTTTTTTATTCTTCTCTTAGGTGTGTCTTTCCTTGCTATTGATTAGACATCTCAGGACCCACATTGTGGCATGCCTCACACATGTCCCCATGCTGTATTTTGGCAAATCTTCCCTTTGCCACTAGGTGATTTTAGATGCTTTTAAAGCCAGTGTTGGAAATGCAGTTCAAACTACCAAGAGTAATTGGGTTTGTGTAATAATTCTGTGTATATAATGCTCACCTAAAGTTGCTTGTGCTTCAATCCTTGATGTATATTTGCTATATACCTGCAGTACTGTTTTCTTTTTTTTCCAATCTGTAAACCTTTTTATTTTCCTTGCAAATGTACCAACCTTCCACTTCTAATTCTACTAACCTTTCCCTATCCACCCCTTTCCCTGCTTTTTTTTCTTAACTTTGCTATAAGATGGTACTACTTCTAAACCTGATGGTAAGCAGTATGTTTCTGTAACTAGGGTCTGTCTCCTGCTCTGTACTATTACCTGGTCAGTATTTGTCACAGTGTATCTCTAGCTGGTTCTCATCTGTGCTCACTGGTTATCTGCATGACTTGTTGCATGGTTGTCTGTCCTCTTTAACTCATGAGAACATTGGTAAGCTCATTTGTCTTCACTAAACCATGCAAGTATACACTGGTATAGTGACTATTTCATCCAACATTGTGTTGATCTGCAGTTGTAGAGTACTATTACCATTTTCAGGCAGGAACAATGCAGCCCCTGGATTGACTCTGCAGTACAACTCTTCAATCTGTCTTGCAATGCAACAATATTAATGTTTGAATATTGCTTTTGATAGAATTTAATTTGGTCATCTATCCATTTAGTTTATACCTATGCAATCCCACTTCAAAAAAGCAAATATCCGCTGAGAGGCCTTCCAACTAGTGTGTAATTGAGCATGTTTGAAGGGGTGAATTTTAAAAGGATATGGAAGAAACATCAGCATGCTATAAGCCCAGCTTTCACTACAGCTTAATTTGAAACAATGTTTTATTTTTGGAAAACTCTGAATGCAGACTTTGCAGTTCAATATATATATATATATTTCTGAGGCTTGTGGAATCTGCTTAGATCACATGCTGTGCATAGGCCGACATCTAGTGGAAGCTGCCGAGTATTACAGTTTGTTTTTCGAAACTCGAAAATGGGCGTCGACACAGGCGTGCCAGTAATACTATCCCTAGTGTGACGTCCACTGTACCCAAGATCCCTCACGCGTCTAGGATCCTCAGATTGTTTTTTTCCGCCATACTGGTCGGAAGCATCTTGCGGAGTCCCCTGGCCTTAGCCATACTTTTGCTAATAATTGAAATTTATTATTCGAAGGGATTGTGTCCTCCGACGTATTCCTTATCTTAGATAGAAATCCTTCAGCTTTGCTGGCCTCGGAAAATTTTTTCGCCAGAGGGCGCTGCGCGTCGATGATCGCCGAGTCGATGACCCTCGACGGCCTCCGTGCCGACGTCGACGTCATCCTGCCTATAAAGGCCGCGCGCAGCGTCCGTTGCTCAGTTCCGTTTTTCCGCGCTTCGTTGTGCCTCGGAACACCGTTGCTCAGTTCTCGTCAAGATAACGTATATAATAACTACTATTTACCTCGATATCGATGGCATCCTCCTCCGACCCGACGACCCCTCGGTCCGGTTTCAAAAAGTGCCGAGACTGCGGGAAGAAAATGTCGTTGACGGACCCTCACAGGGTCTGTTTGTGGTGTCTGGGAATCACGCACCAGAGTTCGGAGTGTGAGGAATGCCTTTCCATGACGGCGAAAGCCTTGAAGGAGCGTAGGGGGAAGCTCGAGAGAGGTAGGTCAACTTTAACTTCCTCGAAAGCTTCTTCGGTAGAGTCGAGACGTTCGTCTCCTCACCATAAAAAACACTCTCGATCTAGATCACGAAGTGGCTCCCACCACTCGTCGACATCGAGACACTCGAAGAAGAGACGTAGGAGATCCCCTTCGTCATCTTCGTCGAGTTCTCCTGAGAGAGTTCATTGCCCCACAAAACGCAGCTCGCAAGCTGAGTGGGAGGAATTCAGGAAAAAGATGCTAAGCGTCTTCGAGAAAGCGGCCTCGTCCCCCTCGAAGACAGCTGAGGGTGATACCCCGGGTAAAAAACCCAAAAAATCTAAACGCCGCGAGTCGCAGTACCCGGCGGAAAAGTCAACCCGAAAGCGCCTCGAGCCATCGGGAGATAAAGCATCATCGACGCCATCGTCGAAAACTCCTTCGAAACAGAGGTCGGCGCCATCGACGCCGTTGTCGAAGGATTCATCGGCGCATCAGTCGATCGAGCCGACGTCGACGCCGATATCGACGCCGGTGAAGGAAAGAACCACGGCTACTCCACAGCCAACGGTTAGACAAAAGACCTCCGACTCGACGCCGAGAACGTCGACGTCGTTCTCGAGCAGGACTCCGATCCTTTCGAGTTCTTCGAGGCCTAGTACACATTTCTCGACGCTTTTCACGGCGCCTTCGAGTACTTTCACGTCGGTGTCGACGACATCGACGTTTTCAAGGCCTGTGATGATGGCTCCTTCTGCATTGGAAATGGGGTTTATACCATTCCAAAAACCAATGTATCCCCCTTTAACCTCGATTTTTGAGGAAAGGGAGGATTCAGACCAAGATATTGATTTACAGAGGACCACATCACCAGAGCCAGAGACTTTCGCCTCTGAGGAAGGAAGATTAAAAAATCTTCAGGATGCACTTCAGGAAGCTAGTGGCTTGGACACTTCTCCTGAAGCAGAATTTATCAAACCAGACCCAGGAGAACATGCGGAGACTCCATATAGAGCTCTGATGTCTAGAATCATAGAATTTATGGGTTGGTCTGCACCTTCTCCTGCCTTTCAGCAGGATGACCTCACTGACATACTGGACAAGGGCCCACAGGAGGATCCTGTGGTTCCATTTCACTCTGCTCTACAGAGAAGGATTTTGACAAACTGGGAAACGCCAGAAATTATCCCGGCAGTAAATAAAAAACTGTCAACAAAATACAGGGTGGCTAGTTCTGACCCTGAATATTTGTCAAAACACCCTACTCCTGAGAGCTTGGTTGTACAGGCTGCAACCTCATCAGGCAGCACATCTGCATACCCCACTGCTCCGCAGGATAGGGATGACAAAAAGTATGATGCCATGGCTAAGAAGGTTTTTTCTGCCTGTAGCATGGCGTTAAAGTCTATTAACGCGACCTGTACGCTCGCTAGGTTCAGCCACACCCTTTGGGAGTGCGCTTCATCAGCGGCTGACTGCCTCCAAGAAGGAGAGGAAAGGGACGCATTTTTAAACATCATCAGGGATGGTAAAGATGCGATGTGCGAGACCCTACAAACTGGCCTAGATTCTGCTGACAGTATCAGCAGGGCCATGGCGGCAAGTACCACAATCCGCAGGCATGCGTGGTTGAGGAAGTCTGGTTTTGCCTCTGACGTGCAGACCAGGCTTTTGAATATGCCCTTTGACGGTTCTACCCTCTTTGGAAAGAAGGCGGATGACAGTTTGGAGAAACTGCAAACGTCCAAGGCAGCAGCCAAGTCATTGGGAGCTGCTATCCGTCAGAATACCTTTCGTCCTTCGGGATCATCGTGGAGAGGACGGTCCTTTCGTTACTATTCCTCATATGGAAGGGGCAGGGGACGACCGGCTCAAAGAGGCCAAGGAAGATTTACCCGTGGTGGACGGGGTAGGGGAAAGAAAGCCGCACCCGCAGGAGCAGGAGCCACTTTACCTTCGGCAACTGCATCAGCCGCTTCAAAACCACTCTGAGGTCTCCCCTCACAGAACACCAGTAGGGGGCAGGTTAACTCACCATCTGACGGAATGGCAGGCTATTACGTCAGATGCTTGGGCTCTGGAGACAGTGGCCCAAGGTTACTGCCTGCCCTTCCTACATATCCCTCAGAGTCATCCACCGGGGAACAACCCTTTGAAGCTTCCAGATCCGCTCCTCTTGCAGGAGGTTTTAGACCTGCTAGAGAAAGGTGCCATAGAACTGGTACCTGTAGCGGAAAGGAACAAGGGTTGGTACTCCCCCTACTTCATAATACCGAAGAAGGACGGAGGACTGAGACCCATCTTAGACTTACGGGAATTGAACAAATTCCTCCGAAAGGACAAGTTCAAGATGGTGACTCTCTCTCAGATCCTTCAGGCCCTCCAGCTTCAGGACTGGTTGGTATCTCTAGACCTCCAGGACGCTTATTTCCATGTGCCGATCCATCCCAGGCACAGGAGATACCTGAGGTTCGCAATTGGCAGCTCTCATTATCAATTTCGAGTTCTGCCATTTGGGCTAACCTCCGCCCCGAGGGTCTTTACCAAGCTAATGTCGGTTGTGGCTGCAAGTCTAAGGAGGGAAGGGATTCATGTCTACCCTTACCTAGACGATTGGTTGATCAGAGCTGTATCTTCGGAACAGGCTCAGAGACAACTAGATTATGTTTGCCACTTCCTTCACAAGCTGGGCTTCTCCCTCAATTTAAAGAAGTCACAGATGATACCATCACAGAGACTCCAATTCATTGGAGCAGTCCTGGACACTTCCCTGGGAAAAGCCTTGCCACCAGAGGTGAGGGCTCGAGATATTCTGCAGATGGTCATCAGATTTCAGAATGCCCAATATCTCCCAGCCTACGACTTTCTGAGGTTGCTAGGCCTCATGGCATCCTGCATATTCCTCGTGCCGGAGGCTCGCCTGAGAATGAGATCCCTCCAGTGGGCACTGAGAACTCAGTGGTCACAGTTCTCAGGAAGGATGACAGATCTCCTTCGGATCCCGGTCAAAGTAGCCCGAGACCTTCAGTGGTGGGCCTGTCGGGAGAACATCCTGAAAGGAGAAATGTTTTGGCAACCATGGCCGGAGATAACAGTAGTCACGGATGCCTCACTCACGGGGTGGGGAGCTCACGCCAACGACTTGACCATCAGCGGTCGTTGGTCTCCATCGGAGTCCAGACTACATATCAACCTGTTGGAGCTGAGAGCCATCAGACTAGCGCTGAAGGCTTTTCTGCCGTCTGTACGGGGAAGAAACGTCCTAATAATGACGGACAATACAGTGGCCATGCACTACCTCAACAAAAGAGGAGGCGTAGGCTCACTACCACTGTGCAGAGAGGCGATGCAGCTCTGGTTTTGGGCAATTCAGGAAGGAATCTCTCTATCGGCAATTCACCTAGCCGGAGAGAAGAACTTGACAGCGGACGCTCTGAGCAGGCAGAGCACAGTCTCTCACGAGTGGGAGATAGCTCAGGAAGTCCTTCAAGAGATCTTCGCCCTTTGGGGAACCCCTCAAGTGGATCTGTTCGCCACCAGTATCAACAGGAAGTGCGACAGATTTTGCTCAAGGGAATTTCCCCCGAGAGGAGCTCTAGGAGATGCGTTCGTAGTGGACTGGGAGTTCCCACTTCTGTACGCGTTCCCTCCGGTCCCTGTCATTCCTCAAATGATCAGGAGGTTGAGAAGGTTTCGGAAGACCATGATCCTAATTGCCCCGGATTGGGCCAGGAGAACGTGGTACCCGGACCTTCTAGACATGTCCATCTGCCCTCCAATTCGACTGCCATACAGAGAGGATCTTCTCTCGCAGAAGGAAGGTCAGGTTCTCCATCCAGCCATCAAGACCCTCAACCTTCACGCTTGGTGTCTGAAAGGTTGAGGTACAAGGATTGGGACCTTCCGGATGATGTTATGGAGGTGTTGCTTTCGGCCAGAAGGCCGGCAACTAAAACTCTATACCGCTGCCGTTGGAACAAATTTTGCAGCTGGTGCAGAGAAAAGAATATTGAACCCTTTTCTTGTGGTACACCTATGGTGTTGTCATTCTTACTTTACCTGGCTAATTCAGGCCTACAGGTTGGCACAATTAAGGGCTATCTCGCAGCGCTATCAATCTTTAAGCGCACTGCAGAGGAGCCTTCATACTTCAAAATTCCATTGGTAATACAATACCTAAAAGGATTAACTAATGTTTATCCCCCGAAACCTTTTCAAGTTCCCTTATGGGATTTAAACCTAATTTTAAACTTCCTAAAGGGTGCCCCTTTTGAACCACTACACTCTTGTTCATTGAAGCTTCTCACCCTCAAAACTGTTTTGCTAATAGCATTGACATCTGCTAGAAGGGTTAGCGAGTTGCAAGCCTTATCGTGTAAACCTCCACATACAATCTTTTACAAGGACAAAGTTGTTCTTCAGGTGAAGCCTAACTTCCTCCCGAAGGTAGTCTCGGAGTTTCACATCACTCAGAAGATTATATTACCTTCTTTCTACCCTCCTCCTCATCCGGGGAAGGAGGAAGAGAGACTGCACAGGCTGGACCCTAAGCGAGCCTTGAGCTTCTATATCAGCAGATTGGCTAAGATCAGACAAGCAGACCAACTCTTTGTAGGTTATGCAGGACATAAGTTGGGCCTTCCAATAACAAAACAAACCATCTCCAGATGGATTATTTTAGCCATTCTGGAGTGCTACAAATTGGCAGGAAAGGAGCCTCCTCAAAATCTAAGGGCTCATTCTACCAGGGGTATCGCAACATCCTCAGCCCTTCAAAGAGGGGTGCCAATTCGAGATATATGTGCGGCTGCCACATGGTCGTCCGCACATACATTTACCAAATTCTATAGCCTGGATTCCTCCTCTAGTCAAGAAACTAGATTCGGCAAGGCTGTGTTACACTCTGTCCATTCTGGAAGGGTAACATAACTTTTATTACTCCCGCCTCCAGTCACAATACCACTGCTATGGGAGTCTATCTAAGATAAGGAATACGTCGGAGGACACAATCCCTTCGAAGAACTAGTTACTCTTACCTTGTAACGTTCTTTCGATGGGATGTTCCTCCGACGTATTCCTTATCGACCCTCCCATCCATCCCCGCAGTATGACTTCCTGTGGGTTTGCAGCCTATGCTCCTTCAAGGTGATTAGTCTAATCCAAAAACATTACTGGGGACTACAAAACGGAACTGAGCAACGGACGCTGCGCGCGGCCTTTATAGGCAGGATGACGTCGACGTCGGCACGGAGGCCGTCGAGGGTCATCGACTCGGCGATCATCGACGCGCAGCGCCCTCTGGCGAAAAAATTTTCCGAGGCCAGCAAAGCTGAAGGATTTCTATCTAAGATAAGGAATACGTCGGAGGAACATCCCATCGAAAGAACGTTACAAGGTAAGAGTAACTAGTTCTTCTTTGACATCCTTCCCCACACCAACGTCGACACTCGACGACGGCTGGAGAAGACATCGACCGTCGGCTGCTGCATGACGGATCTGGGCCTCGGAAGGCCGCTGGCCTCGGCCCGGGCCTAGTAGGCCGCTGGCCTCGGCCCTGCAAGTAGGGAGAGTGGGGGGTGGTACATACTCTTCACTCTTGGTATATACATACACTTATATATTTCCTACACTTATCAGCCCGCTGCCTCAAGGTGCGTATGGAGGGTACCCCTTTCCAATTCTGCCCCAAGTGCAACCGCAAATACCCTTGGGTCGACAGGCACGCCACGTGCAACCTCTGCTTGCCGAGGGACCACCCCGAAGCGAACTGCAGAGCGTGTAGTAGGTTTAAACCTAAGACACTTAAGGACCGTTCGACAAAGCGTTGGGCCCACCACGCCAGGCAGGCGGCCATGGCAGCGGAGGGCGCCTTCAGCGATGGCAGCGACGCCGTACTTTCGGACGGCGAGGGCATTACGGCGTCGAAAGACAGCCGAGCGCAGGTCCCCGACCTCGGAAGGTCGTCCGGCAGGGCGGCTATGGGGAAGACCCCCGGCGACGCAAGTGCTACACACCCTTCACACACTAAGCACACTAAATCCAACCGAACCTCGACGTCGACTTCTCGGAAAGAGGCACAGATAGAACGGTCCGACTCGGTGTCCTCTGGGCGCTCTCGATCGAGATCGCCTCATGACGCAAGGCAATCATCCACTCTTGCCAAGAGTGCCTCGCTCCCTAGACTAATGGAAGTTCGATCGTCGGAGGACAAAGACGACTTCCACCCCCAGGCCGCGCTCCAAGAGACGGAGCCCGCAGTTGACACCAGCGAGGCCCCACGCTCGAAAGACACAGATACCTCTCCCGATCCTCGACGCCAGGCGTCGAAAGTCCCCGAGGCCTCCAAGGGACAGGGAAAACATTTTTCCACGCACGGGGAGGGGGGGAAACAGCGGAAAGCACATTCTTCCACTCCTGTAAGACCATCCTTCCCCCCTAAGCAGACAAACAAATACAAGTCTACTGAGAGATCAACTTCCAGCAAGGGTACCCTTGATAAGTCCCCTAAATTGCCTACTAAAGTCATCCCCTGCTCCAAAGAATGGTCCAGCGAAGACATAGACAGGGTCATGTCAAGGATGTCTTCCTTGGCTGATTTTTACGACAAGAATCCAGAGCATTTCCTCTCGTATGACCCTCAGGGGGCCACGCCCTCAGGTTCCACTGATCCCATCCCCCTAAGTAAAAGGGCCCGGTTCGAAGGACCTGAAGCCTTCGAGGTACAGCCTTACTCTACTCCATACTCTACTCCACACCCCAGGTACCTAGGAGAGCCTTTCCCTGAGGGGGACCAGGAGTTTGGAATGATGGAGGAACAAACCGGGACGGAATACTATGCGGATGATGAGGACCAGGGGGAGGGAGAAGATGAGCAGGAAATTTACAGAGTAGATTCCCCGGTAGAGAACGAAGCCACAGTTACCGACTCGCCAGTCGATAACCAGCCCCTCCTTAATGAGGTTCTCGCTCGCGCGGCAGAACATTTTCACATCGACACCCACGGTGTACAGGAGGAAAGGGACTTCGCAGAAGAGTTGGTGGGAGAGAGGAGGCCGGTCGCTCAGACCATCCCTATCTTTAAATCTATCCAACGAAGAATAGATCCGTCCCTGGTGAACCCAAACCTCACCAGAGCAGTCAACCCCAGGGTCGAAAAACTTTTCCGGGCAGCCCAGTCTGACCCTCTCTATATAAGAGGATATCTTAAACCAGACTCCCTAGTTGTTACCAACACTCGGAAGAGAGCTGGAACACCCTTATCTTCATCAGAAGCTCCTCCCGACAAGGAGAACAAGAAACTTTACGGGTTTGGCAGGAAGGTAGCCTCAACGTCCGCCTACCAAGCAAGGATTGCTAACTCCACCACCCTGTTGGCCAGCTACAACTGCCATCAATGGGAAGAGGTCGCGGCACTCATAGCCTCTGCTCCTGAACCGTTAAAGGGCCAATTGGCTCGGATCTCGGCAGAAGGGAGAGCCGTGTCTGGTTGCATATTGAAAGCAACTTTCGACGCCGCGGACAACGCAGGGAGATTGATAGCAGAAGGTACTGTTATCAAGAGACATGCGTGGTTACGGCAGTCGGGGTTCAAAACAGAAACTCGGGCTTCATTAATAGACAAGCCGGTGGAACCCGATCTATTGTTTGGGAAAACGGTCGAAGACGCACTGAAAAACGCCAAGGACAAATACGAAACACTTAAATCCCTTGGCCAACTAACCAACAAACCCCCTAACCAGAGGGGGAACAGTAATTTTCGTCGCCCTCGCGGCCAAAATTCACAAAGAGGCAACTATGCCCAGGGACAGGGTACACAGTGGAACAACAGCCAGCAGTCTACCCAAAGTTACGGCAGGGGTAACAAAAGAGGTCGTGGGAGAGGCAGAGGCAGCCCCAACAAGGGAGGTGGCACGCCTCCACCAAAGCAGTGACGCTCAGTTCAGGGTCCCTTCTCACGCAACCCCAGTAGGGGGACGCATTTCCAACTTCACCCAGGCTTGGGAAGGGATCACCTCAGACAGATGGGTGCTGTCAACAGTGTCCACAGGATATTGTATAGAATTACTGCAGCGTCCCCGGAACCATTCTCCACGACAAAAAGTACACTCCCTAGAACATCAGAAAATCCTTCTCGAGGAGATCGCCATTCTGCTAGAAAAGGACGCGATAGAACTCGTCCCAGGACACCAGGTAAACAAGGGTATCTATTCAACTTACTTCCTTGTGCCAAAGAAAGATTTGACAATGCGCCCAGTATTGGACCTACGGCCTGCCAACAAGTATGTCAAGCCCCAAAAATTCCGTATGACCACGCTACAAGAGGTAATCCCCCTCCTAAAAAAGGGGGATTACATGGCAACCTTGGATATGAAAGATGCTTATTTTCATATTTCCATGCTCCCGGCGCACAGAAAGTACTTGCGCTTCAAGGTGGACAGTCGCCACTACCAATTCAAGGTACTGCCCTTCGGGATAGCTTCAGCACCAAGGGTATTTACCAAGGTACTGGCGGTGGCAGCGGCACACCTACGCAGGGAGGCAATCCCAGTGTACCCTTATCTGGACGACTGGCTCATAACGGGGGAAACCCCAGGAATTTGCAGGACAAACATTCAAAGGACTATCGACCTCCTCCACGAATTAGGCTTCTCAATCAACGAGAAGAAGTCAAGCCTTGTGCCAAGCACCTCAAAACAGTTCCTAGGAGCAATCCTAGATACTCAGGAAGGGTTGACCTTCCCTTCGGAAGAAAGAATTCGGAATATACTACTGCAAATTCCACATTATCAGTCCGGTCAACAAATAACGGTACGCAAAGCAATGCGTTTACTGGGCATGATGGCGTCATGCATTTACCTGGTCCCCCACGCGCGACTGCGCATGCGTCCCATGCAGGAATGGTTGGCGAAACAGTGGTCTCAGGCAAGTGGTCAGTGGGACGATCTAGTGGTCGTTTCGCCAACACTTGTACAGAGCCTACACTGGTGGACAAGAGAGAATCTCGCAAGGGGAAAACCCTTTTACGATCCCGAAATACAGGCAGTGGTGACTACAGATGCATGCCTGACTGGGTGGGGAGCTCACCATCTCCACCACACAGCTCAGGGTCTCTGGTCTCACTCAGTAGCCAAGAACCACATCAACCTCCTAGAGCTTCTGGCAGTATTCCGAGCGCTCTGGGCGTTCGAGCCCCATCTACTAAACCTGTCGGTGCAGATCCGGACGGACAGCACGACAGCCATGTTCTATCTGAACAAGCAAGGAGGGACTCGTTCGCCAAATCTGTCCAAGCTTGCCCAGAAAATCTGGATATGGGCACTCAGACGGAACATCTTCCTGTCATCGCAACATGTTCCAGGGGAGCTCAATTCCCTAGCGGATGCTCTAAGCAGAGACTCCCTCCCAGAAGAACACGAATGGGTACTTCACAGAGAAATCGTAGAAGATCTCTTCTCTCGGTGGGGTTTCCCCACTATAGACTTATTCGCCACAAGCAAAAACAAACAATGCCCAGGATTTGCATCCAGGTTCCCCCAGCCAGACTCCCAAGGGAACGCCCTGTGGATGAACTGGCCAGGGATGTTTGCGTACGCTTTTCCACCAACTCCTCTCATCAGGAAGGTGGTGTACAAGATGAACAAGGAATCGATGACGCTCATCCTAGTTGCTCCCATGTGGGCGAGACAACCATGGTTTCCACACCTACGCAGGATGGCGGTGTGCGAGCCCATTAAACTTCCAGCCTGGTACAACCTACTGTCCCAGCAACAAGGTCAAACAGTGCACCAGCAACCCAACTCGATGAACCTGGCAGCATGGCTCCTGAGGTCATAGAGTTTGGACATCTCAATTTACCACAGAGGTGTATGGACATCCTAAAAGAATCCAGGAAACCAAACACAAGGCACTGTTACTTTGACAAGTGGAAAAGATTTGTTATTTGGTGCCAGAATAGACAAATCAACCCTGTTGATTGCACTCCTTCCAACGTCGTGACATACATGCTCCACCTGCTCGATGCAGGATTGGTTTTTAACTCTCTGAAAGTACACCTGGCAGCCCTCTCGGCTTACACCACATCCCATAACAAGGTGTCGTGGTGGAAAGTACCAGTAGTTAAAGCCTTCATGGAAGGAGTAAAGAGACTTCACCCTCCTATTTCAAACCCACCGCCAGGATGGGACCTTAATGTGGTGCTAGCTAAGCTCATGGGCCCCCCTTTCGAACCCATGCATAAAAGTAGTCTCAAACACCTGACTTATAAAACGGCCTTCTTAGTAGCCATTACCTCTATAAGAAGGGTCAGTGAAATTCAGGCTCTGTCAGTGCAGGATCCGTTCTTTACTATCCACAAAGACAAACTGGTTTTACGCACACACCCTAGGTTCTCACCTAAATTTATATCAAAGTTCCATGTAAACCAGTCCATCGAGCTTCCGGCTTTCTTCCAGAACCCGCAAAGCTCGGCTGAGGTGAAACTACACACCCTAGATGTGCGTAGGGCGGTCCTCTACTATATAAATAAAACCAGACCGCTAAGGAAAACAGATCAACTGTTTGTCTCCGTAGCTACAGGCAGAGAGGGAGATCGCGTCTCTAAAGGCGCTATCTCGAAGTGGATTATCAACTGTATACAGCTGTGTTACTCTCTTTCTGAAAGAACTCTGCCTTTTACGCCAAGGGCCCACTCTACTAGAGGCATTGGGGCCACTCTGGCTTTCATTGCAAATGTTCCCCTCGACACCATTTGCAAAGCAGCTACTTGGAGCTCTATTCACACTTTTACTCAGCATTACTGCATTGACACTCATTCCAAGACAGATACACAAGTGGGACAAGCGGTTCTAAGACACCTGTTTGCTCATGACCCTTCTCACATCCCACCTCCTTCTTCTGGTACTGCTCGCTAATCTATGCACAGCATGTGATCTAAGCAGATTCCACAAGCCTCAGAAGGGATACATTACTCACTGTAATCGTATTTCTGATGCTTGTATCTGCTTAGATTCACATGCGACCCACCCTTCCTCCCCTCCGAGAGAAGGCGCATGATTGCTTGTAGTCTTACCTTTCTGTCTATCTGCTTGGATTATCTGTACTCACGCTACTCCTCATGCTTCCTCATGTCAGGAAAAAATACAATCTGAGGATCCTAGACGCGTGAGGGATCTTGGGTACAGTGGACGTCACACTAGGGATAGTATTACTGGCACGCCTGTGTCGACGCCCATTTTCGAGTTTCGAAAAACAAACTGTAATACTCCGCAGCTTCCACTAGATGTCGGCCTATGCACAGCATGTGAATCTAAGCAGATACAAGCATCAGAAATACGATTACGGTGAGTAATGTATCCCATATTTCTGATGTTTGTTAATCTGCTTAGAATCACATGCTGTGCATAGGTCCGACATCCAGTGGTCACTGCGGAGTATTGCATTTTGTTTTTCGTAGTCGAAAAGGGACGTCGACAAGGCGTGTCTGAAACACTATCCCTATAGTGATGTGCGTTGTACCCACAATCCCTCACGCGTCGAGGTCCCTCAGATTGTTTTTTTCCGCCCAGCTACTGGTCGCCTTTACGCGGAGCTCCTCGAGAGACATTGCAGATTTCATCTCCTCGACCTTTGGTCGTTTTCCTATATTAATATAGAACATATCGATCCCCCCCTCGACGCTGTTGTGAAGCTGTCTCCGCCGAGCAAGATCTTCGACGGAGGGGACGAGCGGAGGAGATCCTTCGGCGTTGCCGAACACGTGGCCTGGCCTCGCAGGCCATATACAGTAGGGAGAGTGGGGGTCGTGGGACATCTCTGGTTCTTTTCTGAGAATGCCTTTCCTTTTCCCCTTCCTTTCCCTTGGGGTGGTTATCACGATTTATTGCCTCGGCTATGGAGAGGACACCCTTTAGGTTTTGCCCGCTTTGCAAGGGCAAGTTCACTTGGAAGGACAAGCATTCACGGTGTAACCGCTGCTTGCCCCTCGATCACAAAGAGGAAGGTTGCACGGCTTGTCGGCTTCTTAAGCCTAAGACTCTAAAAGACCGTAGGGTCAAGAGGTGGGCGGCCTACGCTATGTCGAAGGCCGACGCTTCACCCACCGTTGCTACCACCGACAGTGACGAGGAACGTGATACCACGACCTCCGCTACGGAAGTCGAAAACCCCCCTAAAGAGCGCACACGCGCTTCGTCGTCTGTCCCCGGCCCCGACGGGCTCGGCTCACGCCCTGCTTATGGGGATGAACACCCCGGCGACATTGACGCACACAAGACCACACCCATAAGCACACAACCCATGGCTCTTCTTCGTTAAAGGCGAAGAGAGCATCAGCGCCCAAGGAGACGCAGGTTCCACCGGCGGACTCCTCGGACCGTTCGGGTTCGAAGCCCCTCTCACAACCGCAGCCGCGACCAGCGACTGGGCTTTCGGCAAATAAGGGCGCCGCCCCCAAATCATCGGCCGGCGCGCATCAGCAGAAAGCGCATGCCGCCGTAGAGCGATCGACACCCATAACGTCGAAACCACAGCCCTCCGCTGACAAACGAGTCGCTGAGAGCTTGGCGAGGATCGTGGTAGCCGACGCCCACAAGCGTACGCCAAAAGACACGTCGAGCGCTACGCAGAGGTCGAAAGACACGCCGAAAAAGCCCGAAGAAAGGCAGGGACTACCCCCTTCAGTCGAGGGGACCCCCAACACACCTGAAGGCTTTTCGGAGGGCGACGGGACACTTTCCTCGACGTTGTGGGAGAGGTCGAGCCGTTTTCAGCTACAAGACACTATTTTTCCCCTGCTAGACCGCTCAGGGGTACCCCATGAAACCATGGAAAGGCTCCATCTCTGCATGGAAAGAATGGAGAGGTTTATGAATACCCAGAACCCTCCCACTCCCAAGAGAATAAGAGAAGGGCCTCAGGAGGACCCCAGGGCCAAAATTCCGAGACTAGTCAATCCCCACCAGGACACAGCCTCAGACTTCCATAGTGTGTATGACCTCACTGGGGAAGAACATTACTTTGAGGAAGAGGATGATTTTATGGACGAGGAAGAGGGACGGAACCAGGAGGAAGGTCTGGAAGACAGCCCAGACTTGGTAGGAGAAGGCTTCGGAGAAAATCCAGAAGAAGGACCTTCTCACCCCTGGCAATTCCCTTCAATATATTCCGACACTGATGTCCTGAACCTAAATCCTCCTGACAATTCACCTATTAGAAACACATCTCCCATTGACGATCAGCCCACATTCAATGCCCTGTTGCGCAGAGCAGCAGCACATTTCGAACTGGACACTGGGGAGCTCTTTCCTGAATTAGACTTTGTGGAAAGAGTAATTAAGGAGAAACCCCCAGTCAGTCAGACCATTCCCCTCCTCGCTTCGGTGAAGAGAAGAATCATCCCTTCGCTGTCCACACCCGCACTAATCAGAGGGGTCAATCCTAGAATTGAAAAACTTTTCACTCCTTCACCCTCAGACCCGCTGTACATCAGGGGACATTCCATTCCGGATTCCCTGGTAGTAACTAATACAAGAAAGAGGGCAGTGGTACCACTTTCCACCAGTGAGGCACCACCTGACAAGGAGGGCAAGCGGTTATATGCCCTTGCAAAAAGAGTTACATCCTCGGCTGCCTTTTCGGCAAGAATTGCGAACAACAATTCTTTGCTCGCTAGCTATGCGGACGCGCAGTGGGCCAAACTGCGCAAAGACGCCGAAGAAGCGCCAGAACCACTACGTACACGCCTGCTGACAACTATTGGCGAAGGAACCCAGGTCAACCAGAGTATTGTAAAGAACTCTCTGGATGCTGCAGAAACAGCGGGACGTTCCCTGGTTCAGGGAATACTCCTAAAACGCCACGTATGGCTGCGCAACTCAGGGTTCAAACCGGAGACACAGGCGTCTTTAATAAATAAACCTGTTGAAGACTCAAACCTCTTCGGGAAAGCGGTGGATGAGGCTCAGGAGATGGCTAAAAAAGAGTTCGATACTATCAAAACTCTTGACCAAATCTCTAAGCCCTCTACCAGGCGCGGCTATGGCAACAAACGCTTTTTTCGTGGCCAACGACAACAACAAAACCAGCAGCAACAGTACCCTGCCACCAATTTCCAGACCAATAGTGGGCAGTACAGCCAAAGAGGCCAGCGCCGGGGCAAAGGAAGAGGCCGGGGGTCCACCCCCAGAGGCTCCCAAGCCCCCAACAACACCAAGTGACGCGAAGATTCGCGTCCCCTCCCATGCAACACCGGTCGGGGGCCGGATAACATCCTTTCTTCCAGCATGGGAGGGTATAACGTCAGACCGCTGGGTACTTTCCACCGTAGCCCACGGATACTGCATCGAATTCAACAGTTCCCCAACATACAAACCCCCGAGGGGACGACGCATGACACCGGAACATCTTGCCATCCTTCTCCAAGAAGTACAACAACTGCTGGAAAAAGGAGCCATAGAGGTCGTGCCTCTATCTCAGGTAACGGAAGGTATTTATTCAGTGTACTTCCTTGTACCCAAAAAGGATCTAACCATGCGCCCTGTATTAGATCTGCGCCCAGCGAACAAGTTTATCAAACCCCAAAAGTTTCGTATGGTGACCTTACAGGAAGTGATCCCACTGCTATCACAGGGAGATTACATGACAACATTAGACATGAAAGATGCATACTTTCATATTTTAATGTTGCCAGCGCACAGAAAATACCTCCGGTTCATGATAGAGGGCAAACACTACCAGTTCAGAGTGCTACCCTTCGGCATAGCATCAGCACCAAGGGTATTCACGAAGGTGCTGGCAGTGGCAGCGGCCCACCTGCGCAGGTTGTCCATCCCAGTTTACCCTTACCTCGACGACTGGCTCATAACGGGGGATTCTTACGAAACATGCTTCTCCAATACCCAAAAGACTGTAGACCTTTTGTTCCAGTTGGGCTTCTCCATCAACGAAAAGAAGTCCAGCCTAGACCCCAGCCAAATCAAACAATTCCTAGGGGCTCTAATTCAAAGGACGGCCTCGTCTTCCCCTCCAAAGAGAGGGTCCAAAACATGCTGTTTCAGATCCCTCAATATGTGACCGGTCGAGAGGTGACGGTACGCAAAGCAATGCGCTTGCTAGGCATGATGGCGTCGTGTATTTATTTGGTACCTCACGCGCGCCTGCGCATGCGCCCAATGCAAGAGTGGCTCAACAGCCAGTGGTGTCAGGCCAGGGGACTATGGGACGATCTAGTGGTGGTCTCGCAGGCCTTAGTTCTCTCGATTCGGTGGTGGACAAAGGAAAACCTGGGAAAAGGGAAACCCTTTGCCACACCCTTGGCGGAAGCCACTCTAACCACAGACACATCCCTCACAGGATGGGGGGCTCACCTATCCCATCAGACTGCTCACGGAGTGTGGACTCCGAACGTAGCATCCAAACACATCAATCTTCTGGAGCTACTAGCGGTGTTCAAGGCGCTAAAAGCCTTCCAGGAACACCTACAAGGCAGGACAGTGATGGTCCTTACAGACAGCACCACAGCCATGTATTACATCAACAAGCAGGGGGGAACCCACTCTCCAGGACTGTCCAAACTGGCCCAAAATATATGGAAGTGGGCTCTCAAACAAAACATGTTCCTACTGTCACAACATGTACCAGGGGAACTCAATCTGCTGGCAGACAAACTCAGCAGAGATTTCCCCCTGCCCGAAGAGTACGAATGGCGACTGCACGAAAACATCGTCTTCGATGTCTTCACACAATGGGGATTCCCAGAAATAGACCTGTTCGCAACCCTGGAGAACTCACAATGCCTAAGTTACGCCTCCAGGTACCCCCAGAACCAATCCAAGGGGAACGGTCTGTCGATACAATGGTCAGGGAAATTTGTTTACGCTTTTCCCCCCCGACTCCCCTTCTCAACAAGGTGGTGCACAAGATGCACCAAGAACAAGTAACCATGATACTGGTGGCCCCAATGTGGGCCCGACAGCCATGGTTCGCTCACTTGATGGAGATGTCTCTATCTCCCCCAGTGAAACTCCCCTGCCCGTATAACATGCTGTCACAAGACGAGGGCAGGACCCTACATCCATGCCCCCAGAACATGAACTTAGCAGCTTGGCTCCTGAGATCATAGAATTCGGACATCTACAGCTCCCGCAGAGATGCATGGACATCCTCAGGGAAGCCAGAAAACCTAACACTCGCCACTGCTATTCTAGCAGATGGAAGAGGTTTGTCATCTGGTGCAGGGGTAAGAGCATCAACCCGATTGACTGCTCTCCCACACATATTGTTCTATACCTGACCCACCTATTGGATTCAGGTCTAGTGTTCAATTCCATTAAAGTCCACCTAGCGGCACTATCTGCATACACCACTTCCCAACTCAAGGTGTCGTGGTGGAAGATCCCTGTTATAAAGGCCTTCATGGAGGGAGTAAAGAGAATACACCCCGCGATAGCTGACCCAGCTCCCGGATGGGACCTTAATGTGGTACTTACCAGACTCATGGGCTCACCATTCGAACCCATGCACAAAGCATCTCTTAAACACCTCACTATTAAGACTGCTTTTTTAATAGCTATCACCTCCATCAGGAGAGTAAGTGAACTTCAGGCTCTTTCTGTTCTAGACCCCTTTGTTACAGTTCACAGAGATAAGGTGGTTCTACGCACTCACCCAAGGTTTGCTCCGAAATTCATCTCAAAATTCCACGTAAACCAGTCTATAGAACTACCAGCGTTCTTTCAAGATCCTTCCAACTTGGGAGAAAGGACTCTGCACACACTAGATGTCCGCAGAGCGGTCATGTTCTACATGGAAAGAACCAGACCACTGAGGAAGACTAATCAGTTCTTCGTCTCGGTGGCAGCAGGAAGAGAAGGGGATGCAGTTTCAAAGTCCACTATTTCTAGATGGATTGTTCAATGCATCACTCTCTGCTATACTCTTGCTAAGAGAGAACTGCCCTTTAGGCCAAGAGCACATTCTACTCGAGGCACGGGGGCGTCCATAGCATTCATTGCAAATGTTCCCCTTGAGTCCATCTGCAAAGCGGCTACCTGGAGTTCTGTGCACACCTTTACAAAACACTACTGTCTAGATGCACACTCTAGATCTGACTCCCAGGTGGGACAGGCAGTATTAAGACATCTTTTCTCTACTGTTCCTTCTCATAACCCACCGCCAACTCCGGGTACTGCTCGCTAGTCTATGCACAGCATGTGATTCTAAGCAGATTAACAAACATCAGAAGACAATGCATTACTTACCGTAAAAGCATTTCTGATGGTTGTATCTGCTTAGATTCACATGCGCCCACCCTTCCTCCCCGCTCGGATGGAAGGAACATAGACATCCTTTCTATATTTCTCTCTTTTCTATACTCACTCACGTCTAGAAGGCTCCCTCAGGGCAGAAAAATACAAACAGAGGGACCTCGACGCGTGAGGGATTGTGGGTACAACGCACGTCACTATAGGGATAGTGTTTCAGACACGCCTTGTCGACGTCCCTTTTCGACTACGAAAAACAAAATGCAATACTCCGCAGTGACCACTGGATGTCGGACCTATGCACAGCATGTGAATCTAAGCAGATACAACCATCAGAAATGCTTTTACGGTAAGTAATGCATTGTCATATATATATATATATATATATATATATATATATATATATATATATATATATATATATATATATATATATATATATATATATATATATATATATATATATATATATATATATATATATATATATATATATATATATATACCCCAACTATCATTGAATATCTTTGGTTCCATCAAGACCCAATACATGATCGACATTGTTTTCTATGTGGCTGTACATAGAGTCTAACACATGGCTGCCTCAACATGATAACCGATCCTTGTAACTGGAAATATGTCATTATGTTAAAGGACTAACTAGCAAAGCACCTAGACACAACCAGGCCAACAGTTGTTTCGGGCACTAAATGTTGAGACCTTGGGAACGTGTGTAGAACCTGCTGGGCTGAAAACTTTAAAAGTAAAGGAAGGGTTTGGATGCAAGTCCTCTTTTTTATTTGACAATTCTATGGCCTATACACAAGTGTTTCCAGGTGCCACAAGACGAGATGGGAGAGGGTAGTAGGGGTGGGGGGCATGGAAATCAAAAAGGTTCAACAAAAAACTGTTTTTATAATGGCCTTGTGACAATTCTACTGTGCCAATGCATGACAAGGTGGTAAGTGCAGGGGAATGGGGTAGAAGTGCAGGAGTGGGGAACCCCCAAGAGTGGGGCGGGCATGTGCCAGGTGGGCCCAAGCGGCAACTGCTAGGGGAGAGGGGGTGGGATGAGTGCAGTGGACAGGGAGGACCAAGTTGGGAAGGGAGCCTGAGGGCAAGTGCTGGCAAAGGATGCTTGAAGGAAGGGTAGTGGGTGGTCTGGTCCCTGTATGAGACTGAAGGGACCATGCCCCAGTTGCAGCGGCAGGTGGAGAGGTTAGCAAGGGAGGGGGAGAGGAATGGAAGTGGAGAAAAGGAAAGTCTAAGAAGTTTCTGGAACTTTAGAAGATCCAGCTCAAGTCTGACGGTGGAGGGAGGCCGTGCCAGAGGGAGGAGCCAGACCAGGAAAGGGATTTACCTCCCCCTCTGCTTGGAGAAGCGTTTGACCTGCAGAGTGGTGGAGCGAGAAGACTGAAGGACTCTGGCTGGGAGGTATTTAGGGAGGGAAGGCTGGGTGTAAAGAGGTCCCAGGGCCCAGACAGCCTTGTGGATGATGCAAAGGGTCTTGAACTTGATCCTTGCGGTCACCCGGAGCCAGTGGGGGAATGTTAGGGCTGGAGAGATGCAGCTCCTAGGTTTGAGGCCAATGATACGTCTTGCAGTCCTATTCTGGATTAGTTGAACGAGGCTGAGGGGGAGGAAAGGGGCAGATTGAGGAAGAGGCTGTTGCAGTAGTCAAGCGTAGAGAGAACCAGGGCTCTGGAGATGTTGAGCTTCTGGGGGAAGGTGAGGAAAGGTAGAATGCCCCTGAGGAGGTGCAGCTGAAAATTTGACTTCTTGTCAAGGTCCATGATGTGTGGAGAGAAAGAGAGAGGAGTCAATGATGACCGCAAGGCTTTTTGGCTCACAAGTGGGTGATGGGAAAGGACAGAGGGAGTCTGGCCAGAGAGTGGGGTGGGGGGGGCAAGGAGCAGGCATCCCAAATATCTGTCTTACTGGCATGAAGGGAGAGATCATTAGCAGAGCAACATGCCTTGCAAAGCAGGAACTGCTGCTAAGGGTTATTGGCACATTTTTACTAACAGACATGTAAAACGTGTTTGTACAATAATTATGCAAGCAATATTTTCTTAGATATTTAAAGTTTTTTCACTAGTCATTGTGTTGAAGTTTTAGTATTAGCCTATTTGACCGAAATAAATCACCTAATGACCAATTTGGTCGAATTTCACATGTGTGATTTGGCCTTCGGGGGAATTTGACTGCATATAAATAGCAACCCTGGAGAGCAGGGGTTGCGGGGGTGTCCCCCGCTATCCATGGTTGGTATTTAGTAATTTTGAGGGTGCAGGGTGTCCCCCGCTTTCTTAAAATTGAAGGCGGGGGACCAAACAAAACCGCATATGCGTTTAACTTTTTTGGTCAAATTGCCACGAAGGAATTGCATACGGTCAAATCTACCTAAACCAAAGTTTTACCTTTGCCATGCACCTTAATTACTTTTTTCTCCGCAGAATCATTATCTTTTAAGATAAGACTTGAAATACTTCTTATATACATCTTTATTTATTTATATAATACTGTAGTTAGCCTTCTGTTTAGAGGAATTATTGAAAAATACAAATGGGAACAAATGTTTTTTTTAGTGAGTGGAAAATTCAGGCCCGTTGGGAAACCTACAGTTATCAACGTTTGTGATATTGTGCAATACGATACCCTGCGCCTCAGTCTCAGTAAGCTGCGTATTTATTTTTCCTTATCACAGATGAGCCTTAAGGGAAAATAGCTGGGCCTATCCACTTTGCAGTGATAGATGCAAATCACACTTCACAGGTGCAAGGTTTTCACCAAACACAACGCTCAATAAATACCCAAATAATATTTAAAACGATTTCCTGTTCTGAAGAATAGGTTCTTCCATCCCCAAGATGGCATTGGATGCATGGTCATGTTCAGTACTTCCCTGTAGTACTACTCTCCATAATTAGTCCAACCCACCTTATGCTCAGACACCCTTCTTTAACTTCCTCAGTCACTTTACACTCCCTCCCTACTCTCTCATTACCACTCTCACTCACACCTTATACACGTTCACAAAACAGTACCACATTCTTGCACCAGCCAACACCTCATCTTTTCTGAATACTGTCTCTGCAGTCCTGTCCACCATGCTTGCTGCTTTTGGTCTGCCACCACCACCTCTGATTTCATCAGAACAACTTCCCATTTTCTGACCCCAAATGTATCTCCCTTCTCCCATTGGTCGGCCCCCACTAGTTCCCTGGGCCAATCTTTCCTGCTCCTCTCTGGCTGGCAGGTGCAAACCAATCAAACCTCTGTGACCCTCCAACATGCAGTCCTAGCACGAGGGGGCAACACTCCATCCACATCCTCAGTCTATGAACTTGGCAGCCTGGCCCCTGAAAAGTTTGAGCACTTATACCTTCCTGTAAGGTATATGGATATCCTAAAGAAGACAGAGAAACCCAGCACCAGACACTGTTACTTCAACAAGTGGAAAGGATTTATGGCATGGTTCAGATCACAATCCTTAAATCCAGTTGAATGTTCACCATGCAACATTCTACACTACATGCTTTATCTACTAGACTCTGGCCTAGTATTTAACTGGATCAAGGTACACCTAGTGGCCCTGTCTGCATACACCACTTCGCAGAACAAAGTGTCTTGGTGGAAATTTACTGTTACTCCACCAGGTTAGGACCTTAATGTTGTGCTCTCAAAGCTTATGGGTCTGCCCTTTGAGCCTACTCACAAAGCCAGCATAAAACACTTAACCTACAAAACCGCCCCTCTGGCAGCCATCACCTCGATAAAACGGGTTAGTGAGCTACAGGCATTATCTGTGCAAGACCCTTTCTTTGTAATCCACAAGGACAAGGTGGTCCTAAGAAAACATCCCTGGTGTTCACCAAAATTCAAATCCGAGTTCCAACAATCAATTGAACTACCTGCTTTTTTTCAAAATCCATCTAACTCGGCTGAAAGAAGCCTCCATACATTAGATGTAAGGGGGCGGTCTTGTACTACGTAAACAAAACCTCTAAAGAAAACAGACCAGTTCTTTGTTTCCATAGCACCTGGTAGGGAAGGTGATCACATTTAAAAAAAATGCCATCTCCAGTGGATAGTCAAGTGCATACAGCTGTGCTATTCACTAACAAAGAAGACCCTACCTTTCACAGCAAGAGCCCACTTCACCAGGGGTTACAGGAGCAACTTTAGCCTTTATTGCAAACGTCCCCATAGACGACATTTGCAGAGCAGCTACTTGGAATTCCATGCATGCCTTTACTTGGCACTACTGCATTTAGACACATTCTAAAGCGGATTCACAGGTAGGACAAACTGTGCTAAAACATCTATTTGCTGCTGGACCTTCTCACAATCCACCTCCTTCTCCAGATACTGCTCTCTGATCTATGCATAACATGTGATCTAAGTAGATCCACAAGCCTCAGAAGGCATACATTACTCACCGTAATCGTGTTTCTCATACTTGTATCTGCTTAAATTACACTATGTGCCTACCTTTCCTCCCCTCCTGGAGTTGAAGGTGCATGGATGGTTCATGCTCTATTGCTATTTTTCTGCTTTATTACATCTGTACTCACGCTACACTTCATGCAACCTCATGTCCGAAACAAAACAATCTGAGAGACCTCGACACGCGAAGGACCATTGTCGCACTAGGGATAGTATTACTGACACGCCCACTCCACGTCCCTTTTTGAGTTTAGTTTTGAAAACAAATCATTTAATATTATGCGACTACCACTAGATCTCGGCCTATGCATAGCATGTGAATCCAAGCAGATATAAGCATCACAAATACGATTACGGTGAGCAATATATGCCATATATCAGTTTTTATATAGCGCTTACTCACGCAAGGGCATCAAAGTTCTGTAGTAACCGATGATATCATTATCCACTTTGTGGTACTCAATTTACCGACCTTTGGAGGATGAAAGGCTGAGTCAGCCCGGCCGGGATTCGAACCTGCATCAGCAGGCTCCGCACAGATGTCATAAACAATTGCTCAGCTCACTGTGCTATGTGACTGGCGGAGAGGATAGCTCAGGGGCAATGCGCTCATCTTTGAAGCAAGACCACGCAGACCAACACAGATTCAAATCCCAGTCCTGCTCTTAGAGACTGGTTTCAAGTATTAAGTATGTTTATAAAAGATTGTTACCGCTCAGCCAGAGGGAGGACTGGGAAAGTCATAGATGTGAATGAAACCAAAGGGTCAATCAAACGAAGACCTTTATAGGCGACAGCAAGATAGAATGACGACTATGGTAACCCGTGTTTACTTTTCAGCAGTGTGTAAGGGGGCATTGTTAAGTAAACTACATAGTTCAGTTATAAAATGTTATGTCCACACCCATTTATTAAATATTGCACTGTAGAATTTAAAATACATTGAAATGTGGCTCTTAATAAACCTAACCTTTAGTTTAATAATCCTATTGAAACCATGACGATGAGCATGAAAGGTGGCATGCTGGTGAAAGTAAATTGGACTATGAAAACATTTTTGTACTACAAAACTGCCAGGGTCAACTCACCTGTTCCTTAGTTGACTAATGCTTTCTCTCTGTTATAAGGCACTGTCACATAGACAATTTTTGGCAGCGTTGGTGAAAAAGAAAATGTTAGGTAAACTTTGAAAATATTCTGCTTTATGCAGTACTACAAGTGGGAATTCCCCAATTCAACTGTTCAAGTTTAGGACTTCGTCTTTGGCTTGGAAAGTGCTCTGTGCTAGAAACAAAATAAAACATGTCGATTTGACTCCAGTTTGCATGCTTCGTCTCTGCAAAGTGTTTGGGCAGTGATCTTTTAAGGCCCCCATGACTATGCTGTTCTATTTGTTGTGTTATGTCATGTTCTATTATCTTTTCTTAATGGTAGTTCTCATACCAGGTTATTTTATTTTGGCCCTCCCAGTTTCTTCATTGGCAAGGGAACCAAATAATAGCATATGCCCCATAGCAGACCCAACGAGGCAGCCTCATCTCACCCTGTCTGCTGAGGCACTCTGACCCACCCATTAGAGCACATGCCACTGGTTGCCCCGCCTTTGCTGTAGCCTAAAGTCTAAGCCATCTCCTAATAAGTCAGTGCAGCATACTAATATGAGAATCAACTTTCTGCCTTGACAACAAACAAGGTAGACAAGTGCTTTGAAGGACCTGGAAGGTGACATTCGAGGGGATTGGGTCCCCTGACGTATTCCATATCTTTGACAGTAATCACCACAGCTGTGCTGCTTTGGAAAATTTTTGTCTCCTGCGTCGATGACATCGATGCGGCGTCCCTGAGGACCTCCTCCGACGGCCGACGTCAACCAATTTGATAAGTAGGAAGCACGCGTCGCCCGTAGCCTCAGTTCCGTTTTTTCCACGAACGTGTTCGCTTCGTGAATCTCGGTACGCCTCGACTCTTTGGAGTTTCTGTTGTATTCTTCTCGGTTCTTTGAACCTGTTCGGTTTTTGTGAAAAGAATGTTCGTGGAGATGTCTACCTCGTCTTCAACCCCACGTCCGGGCTTCAAGAAATGCGGGACTGTGGGTCCAAGATGTCGGTAAGGGACTCGCACGACGCCTGCCTTTGGTGCCTCGGGGAGGCCCATGACATGGACAACTGTGTCGACTGTCAGTCGCTCACGGCCAAGGCCTTGCGGGAGCGCAAGAAGTTGTTGTTGGTAGGTAGGGTGTCTAACCCCCGGAAGTAGAGGTCTGCGGGGCTTTCGACGGATGATTCAAGAGGCGACTCTCCGCGTCATTGTCGGATGTCCAGTGGGTCTCCTTCCAGGAGTTGGTCTCGCCACTCCTCTGCCTCTTCGAGGCATTCCCGGAAGCGCCGGCATCGGTCGCCTTCCCCGTCCTCTTCCGAGGACTCCGCCCGTCGGCAGGTCGCTTATCCCACCATGCAAGCGACACCGGAGGAATGGGCTTCCTTCGGGAAGAAGATGTTAGCGATTCTCGAATCGCAGGGCACCGGTCCGTCCATGCCTCCGAGTGGGGTTGGTCGTGATCGGTCGAGAGACACCGCTCGCACGCCTTCGGGCTCGGGTGGTCGGCACGGTTCACGGGAGAGGTCACGCTCGGACAAGGGTAACCGTTCTCGCCATGCCCGTTCCAGGTCCCGGTCCTCGACGCGCTCGAGACCACGTGATCCTGTGCAGTCTTCGAGGAAGACGTCGACGCCTGTGGCGCCGAGGTCGTCGACGACCTCTCTCGAGGCTCTGCCTCCGAGGGGGTCGTCAACGCTGTCGGTGCCTAGGTCGTCGAAGGACACACTCGGAGCTCTGGCTTAGAGGCCTGTGTCGACGCCACCGATGCTGGCGGCGCAGCGGCTGACATCGACGCTGATTCGCTCGACGCCGACTCGTTCGGCGCCCTCAACGCCTTTCGAGGCGGTGGTGTCGGAGGGGCCCCGTGGCACGGGGTAGCCCCTAGAAGGCTCTGGCTAAGGTCAGGCATTGCTTTGGTCCCCAGGTGTCTTCCTCTCACCGCCTGGAGTACATTTCAGAGGGTGATGAGGGCTCTGATGAGGGCTTGGTTCCGGTTACGGGGCCAGATGAGCTTCTCTCGGGCCATAGCCAATTTGATGACCTGAGGCAGTCACTGCATGATGCCAGTGGACTGGACACCTCTCCGGAGGTGGAGTTTTGTAGGCCTGAGCCTGGCACTCATGCCGATTCTTTGTACCGGCGCCTTATGTCTCGGGTCACCGAGTACTTGGGATGGTCGACTCCCCCAGGGGAGTTTGTTCAGGATGATCTCACGGACATCCTCGATCTTGGTCCCCCACTGACCCGGTACTGCCATTTCATATGGCTCTGCAGAGAAGGGTGGCAGTGGCTTGCACTGCTCCGGAGAGTCTCCCGGCAGTGGGCAAGTCTTTGTCGCGAAAATACCGTCCAGCCAGTAGCGACCCCTGCTACTTGTCCAGGCACCCCACTCTGGAGAGTTTGGTGGTGCAGGCGGCTACGGCCCCGGCAAAGCAGGCGTTGTATCCTACCATCCCTCCGGATAGGGACGACAAATGTTTTGATGGCTGGGCGAAGAAAGTGTTTTCTTCAGGGGGTATGGCGCTTCAGGCAGCCAACTCCATATGTGCCTTGTCTCGTTTCACACACACTCTGTGGAACTGTGTTGCATTAGCGGCTGAACATATCCCCAAAGGGGACGAACGGGATGATTTCCTTGCTATGGTTCATGATGGCAAGGATGCCATGTGTGAGGCCGTTCAGTCGGGTTTGGACATCGCAGATTGTGTCAGCCGGTCCATGGCGGCGAGCACCGTAATACGCAGGTTTGCGAGGTTGCAGAAGTCTGGGTTCGCTCCTGATGTGCAGTCCCGGCTCCTCAACATGCCCTTTGTCGGTGAACATCTTTTTGGCAGCAAGGCTGACGAGAGCCTTGAGAGGTTGCAGACCTCCAAAACTGCAGCAAAGTCATTGGGCGCTGCAGTTCGACAACCTATGCCTTTTCGTCCTAGGGGACAACAATGGAGGGGGAGGTTCCTTTCGCTATTACTCGTCCTTCAGTAAAGTGAGAGGAGCTGTCATTTAAAGAGGCCACGGTAAGAGTGCCAGAGGTGGAAAACAGGGTACTCAAGGTGCCAAGGCCGCTCGGGCAGTTGCCTCTTTGCCCTCAGGTAACGCCGCAGCCGCTACCACTCAGTCATGAGGCCAGGTCCCATGGTTCGCTGTTGGGGGAAGGCTGGCGCAGCATCTTATAGAGTGGCGTGCCATTACTTCCGATGTGTGGGTTCTGGAGATCCTGACCCACGGCTACTGTCTTGCATTTCGGCAGAGGCCTCACGACAATCCCCCTGGGAACCTCTCCTTGAAGGGTCCGGATCCGCTCCTTGCGCAGGAAATTCAAGCCCTGCTGGAGAAAGGCACCATAGAACTAGTGCCTGTAGCGGAGAGGAACAAGGGATGGTATTCCCCTTATTTTTTGATTTCGAAGAAAGACTGGGGATTGGACCCATCATGGACTTGCGCGGATTGAACAAACTCCTCAGGAAGGACAAGTTCAAGATGGTTACTCTCTCTCAAGTCCTCCAGGCCCTTCAACTTCAGGACTGGTTGGTGTCTCTCGACCTCAAGGACGCTTACTTCCATGTGCCGATCCATCCCAAGCACAAGAAGTACCTGAGGTTCGCGGTTGGCGACTCACACTTTCAGTTTCGGGTCCTACCTTTTGGATTGACCTCCGCCCGAGGGTTTTCACCAAGCTCATGGTGGTGGTGGCAGCGCATCTCAGGAAAGGGGGGGATTCACGTCTACCCCTACCTGGACGATTGGTTGATCAGGGGGAGCTCTCCCGAGGAAGTCCTGGATCATCTGTCCGTCACCTGCCACTCCCTTCACAAGCTGGGCTTCTCCCTCAATATAAAGAAGTCCCATTTGACGCCAACACAGCGGCTCCAGTACATCCGAGCAGTGCGCGACACATCCCTGGTGCTGTGTTTTCCTCCCCAGGTGAGGGCTCTTCACTTTCAGCAGATGGTGCACAAGTTTCAACATGCCCAGACGCTCCCGGCGTTAGAGTTCTTGAGGTTGCTCGGCCTTATGGCATCCTGCATTCTTCTGGTGCCAGAGGCTCGTCTGCGGATGAGATCTTTGCAGTGGGCACTCGAGATGCAGTGGTCGCACTCTTCCGGCAGGATGTCGGATCTTGTTCAGGTGCCGCCCTCGGTCGCCCAGGACCTTCTGTGGTGGGCCGTCGAAGGCAATCTGATGAAGGGGGCCCCATTTTGGCCTGGCCGGAGGTGACGATCGTGATGGACGCATCCCTCACGGGATGGGGAGCTCATGCCAACAAGTTGACAGTCAGCGGTCGTTGGTCTTTGTCGGAGTCCAGACTCCATATCAATCTGTTGGAGCTGAGGGCTGTCAGGCTAGCCCGGCTTTTCTGCCGACTGTGCGAGGAAAGAGTGTCCTGATTGTAACGGACAACACGGTGGCCATGCGCTACCTCAACAAAAAGGGGGGGGGGGAGGCAGGGTCACTTCCTCTGTGCTGGAAGGTGATGCAGCTCGAGTTCTGGGCCATCCAGCAGGAAGTTTCGGCTGTTCATCTGGCCGGAGTCAACAACGAGACGGCGGACGCTCTGAGCAGGCAGAGCACGATCTCTCACGAGTGGGAGCTGGCTCAGGAGATTCTCCTGGAGATCTTCGCCCTTTGGGGGACCCCTCAAGTGGATCTGTTCGCCTCCAGTGTCAACCGGAAGTGCGAAAGGTTCTGCTCGCGGGAATTTCCTCCAAAAGGAGCCTTAGGAGACGCGTTCGTGGTGGAGTGGTCATTCCCACTGCTGTACGCGTTTCCTCCAGTCCCCGTCATCCCGCTAGTACTGCGGAGGTTACGGAGGTTCGGTTCCCGGATGATCCTCATTGCTCCGGTGTGGGCCCCGGAGGACGTGGTACCCGGACCTTCTCGACTTGTCCATCTGCCCTCCATGTCGCCTGCCCTACCGAGACGATCTGCTCTCACGGGAGGGGGGGGTCAGGTTCTCCATCCAGAGGTCAGATCCCTCAACCTTCACGCTTGGCTTCTGAAAGGTTGAGGTATAAGGATTGGGACCTCCCTGAAGACGTAATGGATGTGTTGCTTTCGGCAAGGCGGCCGGCAACTAAGTCCCTGTACCGTTGCCATTGGAGAAAGTTCTGCGACTGGTGCAGGGTTAAGAATGTGGATGCTTTTTCATGTGACATTCCTGTGGTTCTGTCCTTTTTGCTTTCCTTGGCCCACAGGGGCTTGCATGTGGGTACTATTAAAGGTTACCTGGCAGCACTGTCTATATTTATGCGCTCGTCTGAAGAATTTTCCTATTTTAAGATTCCTTTAATTTCTCAGTTTTTGAAAGGGCTCATGTTCCCTCCGTCACCTTTTCTGGTGCCCGGTTGGGATTTGAACCTTGTTCTTAAGTTTCTTAAGGGGGCTCCATTTGAGCCTTTGCATTCTTGCCCTTTGAGACTGTTAACTCTTGAAACTGTGTTATTGGTTGCGGTTACTTCCGCTCGCAGAGTGAGTGAGTTACAGGCACTTTCAGTTAAGCCACCCTTCACTGTGTTTCATAAGGACAAGGTTGTCCTTTGAGTTCGTCCTTCCTGTCTTCTGAAGGTGGTTTCGTAATTTCATTTGGGCCAGAAGGTTGTTCTTCCGGCATTCTATCCTTCTCCGCATCCTGGTAAGGAAGAGGAGAGGCTCCATAGACTTGATCCTAGGAGAGCGTTGAGCTTTTATATTTCATGCATGTCCCGGGTCAGAGTGGACGATCAACTCTTCATTGGTTACGCTGGAAAGCGTTTGGGACAAGCTGTGACTAAACAGACTTTGTCTCGTTGGATTATTTTGGCCATCTCCGAGTGTTACCGCTTGGCGGGTAAGGACCCACCGGCTGACTTGCGGGCCCATTCTACCAGGGGTATGGCTGCATCTACTGCCCTACAGAGGGGTCTTCCTATTCGTAACATCTGTGATGCAGCCACCTGGGCTTCTGTACATACTTTTGTATGTCACTACTCCCTCGATTCCATCCGAGGACAGGATCTGGCCTTTGGCAAGGCAGTCCTTTATTCTGCAATTTGATTGGGCATGCTAAATTTGTGTTCTAAATTCTTTTCCCACCTCCTTGCTTTGGTACTGCTTTGGGAGTCTGTCAAACATATGGAATACGTCGGAGGACCCAATCCCCTCGAAGAACAAGTTAATCTCTTACCTGGTAACGTTCTTTCGATGGGATGGTCCGACGACGTATTCCATATCGCTCCCTCCCTACCTTCCCCGCTGCAGAATTTCCTATGCGATTGCAGTTTACGTTTCCGCAAGGCCTTGTGTGTCTGACTGGCAGAAGGCTGGTGTCACACGTTCTGGGGGAAAACAACTACAACTGAGGCTACGGGCGGCGTGCGTCCTACTTATCACATCGGGTGACGTCGGCCGTCGGAGGAGGTCCTCGGGGATGGCGCATCAACGTCATCGACGCAGGACGCAGACGCCGAAAATTTTCCGAAGCAGCACAGCTGAGGTGATTACAGTCAAAGATATGGAATACGTCGTCGGACCATCCCATCGAAAGAACGTTACCAGGTAAGAGAGTAACTTGTTCTTCTACAAAATGTATAAAAATGTGAATAGTGCACACAAGCTGCAATCTGAAGGAAGTCACCAGGCAGGGAACACAACTGAGAACGTGCAAATGTAAGGAAGGAATGGCATCAAAGTAAGATTGACACAGGTGATCACATTTAACAGGTGTTTATTAAACTGTAAAATGGGTGAGATAAACTCCTATCTAAACCTAAGATGGGAGCAAGCTACGACCATCAAATAACAGTCCTAGTGGAGTCACGTCAAATAAAAAGGGCCTAAACTAAAACCTATTGCCAATCCTTACTGCTATGCTACAAGAGAGTGTGGGATAATGTTCACAGGAAAAGAAAGAAGTGTCCACAAAATGATAATTCAGGATGTTATGGCCGGGGTCTCCATTCCCCATGTTTTTAGCATGGGGCAAGGCGGGCCTCTCAAGCACAGCAAACTCCTGAGCTTCTCCGGTACAACCTTGCAGTTTCTTTTCTCAATATCAGGACCCAAGTCTCTTCTCATGCAAAGTCTCTTGCTTGAGAGGGCCTGATATGCCAAAACAACAAAACAAAATTTCCTTCTGTTAATCTTTACGTTGGGTGATTACCATTCACCCTTGTATCCCCTCAGCTGGGCTCAGATCCTATTCTCAGGTGTCAGCCTGACTCATTCGGGCTCAGACCAACTAGAGCTGTTGCCAATTTACACAGCAACTTCTTAAGGGCGATCTCGTCCTGCTGGGTCACTCTGTTAGCCTCCGGCAAGCGCGGGGTTCACACAATGAAAGTTCTCACAGCGTTCCCCTCAGCTGGGCGCAAACATCTGTTTCACAATATCAAAACTTCTGCAATGTGTGAATGACTTTAGATTTTACGAGGGATTTGGCTTGACCTTTGTAAGACCACCTTAACATCTTGCACCGGCCTTCCCTATGGCCTCTTGGTAATTGTAGTTTCTTTACTCGCAATGTTCAACGGTCTCTTTGTTCAGGAGAGGAGTACCAGCCAGAGACCTTCAACTGAGCGCTCACATGGCGCAGGACCACTCTCTCTGGTACCATGTTCGTTCACAAAAGACCTTTGTCTATTTATCTTCTTAAAGTTGCCACTGCAACCTTGACCCTAACAGTCTGGTCGACTATGGGGTTCTTCCGACTCACCAGCTTTGCTGAACTTGTTGGTTCCTTTGCTGCTGGAGTCAAGGACGGTACCACGATGGCAACCACATCTCCCCGTCCTTTCCGATCAGTGCAGGAGTGAGCAATGGACTGCTGACATCCGTCGCACCATTTTCCAGCTGAGATTCCCGATCTTGTTTCTTTCATCTGAGGCTTCGCAGGTCTGGGTTGAAAAGGGCATGGGCACCTCCCACCTTGACGTCCTTTCAGGTCTCGCCGTCTTTCTCCTCCGTTTAAACTGCCGTCCTGGAATAGCTGTTTCCACGCGTGTTCGGCCTTGCTCGGAGTGTGCTCCTGTGCTCTGCCTTTTATCCCTATGGGGAAGGGAAAGGGTAGACGGGTGTGTGTAGTTGCCTGCAATTGCCTGACTCTGCCTGACCCTTGTATTGGGACACGTCAGGTAAACGGCTCCGGTATTTGTCGTTCACGGTGTGAGAAAGTATTTGTGTTGGAAAAAGGGGTGGGGGCAGAGTTTCTAAGTATCCTACTTGGCAGGATGGGGAAAAGTTGTCATGAGGACGGGGATACCACGTCTCACCCTTCAGTGTCACACTTGCACTCCCCGAAGACCCCCCCCATCCAGGTGATCCTTCCGCACTGGTCCACCCCCAGGAACTGGATCCAATACCGATGGCTGTATCCTGGCCACCTGGATGACAGACCCCGGGGACTAGCGGGTGAGACACCTTAAGGTTTCTCACACAAACCTTGCAAATTAAATCCCACTCTTGCTTTAGGCTTGCGAGACGGATACCGCGTCTCACCCGTCAGTGTCACACTTGCACTCCCCGAAGACCCCCCCCATCCAGGTGATCCTCCCGCACTGGTCCACCCCCAGGAACTGGATCCAAGACCGATGGCTGTGTCCTGGCCACCTGGATAACAGACCCCGTGGACTAGACGGTGAGACACCTTAAGGTTTCTCACACAAACCTTGCAAATCAAATCCCACTCTTGCTTTAGGCTTGCAAATGTACATGAACAGACCAACAGGCGACTATATTTGTGGCACTCTACTGGTTACTTTCCCTCTTCTCCTAATCCTGCCCCCTGAAATCATCTTTCTTACATAGCCCCTTCAGACTTGGATGCATAGGTAGGGTGACTAATTAGGGAAGCTACAGCACATCTAGTCATGTTTCCAAACAACATTGGACTGCTTGAACTCATCTAGGCCCCATCATGCAACCAGCCACGCTCCATCTCGGTACACTTAACCAGTAGAACCAAATCTACCAGTTACTCTACCTCAAGTTATTGGCATTTCAACCCTACACTATAATTTTGTACACTTACTCTCGCTCAATCTAGAGCTGCCACATCGCACCTCACTGCCGTTACTTGCCTACATCCTACTGTGTGCCTCCTGCTTTCTCCAAATCAGCCCCCACCCCCCCTGCTCCCTCAACTTCACATAACGGATCAATGTCTGGAAACCCAGGCATGGGAACAATATGCCTTGTCCATTTGGACCAGCCTCAATGCTGAGTCCCACAAGTCATTGTGGGCGTAGTTTAAATTCCTGTAACATTTATTGCATTCGTTGCAGACTGTCCTATGGATCAGTGCAAAAGTAATGTAAAAAGCACTAGGATAAAATTCCTTTCTAATTATCCACATTTTCACAGAAATTGTAGCTTCTTTGATGACCACACTGAACAAACACATTAAACAATTGCCTGTGTGTAGCACGTGTGCGAAAAGCATTCTCTATAGTCTAATGTAAAATGAGCGGATGCAGGTCTCGGACATTTTATCTTTTGCTATTTGCAAAGCACAAATTGCCAAACAGGTCTTCATAAGCAGTCAAACCCCATATATGAATGACACTGACTACTTAATCTTACTAGATATAACATTGCCACCATCCAACACAGAGCAAGTCACTTGGATCTCATTTTATCAGGGTCACATTAATGCTGTTACCTAGTTCTGGCTTTTTAGTTAGCAGCTCTTTGAAAGCTGCGTTGTAGTTATGTTTGTCCTATGTATGGATCTGCAAGGTGCAGCAAGCCAATTGCTTGGCTAAAATGCTAGAGCAAAGTTTTTTTAATGACAAGGGGGTTAATTGACATCTCTGCTAAATCCTCATGCTTAACCATATTCTGGCAGGTTTGCTGCTGCAATGTCGTGTCTAAACAAAACAGTAACTTTAGCAAAACGAGGATTTGCACAATTTTCTCAAGTATTAAATGAAGGACACAGAGGCTTTAGGGGTAGGTTGGTGGTCTGTACTTCACCACTTGCCAAAAACATGTGTTCAGCATTATTGATGCAGTGAATGTTGTTATAGACTTTAGAGACACTGCCGTTAAAATGAAGTGCCACTGCAGCTGGATTTGGCTTTTTGTGCTGCAGCACCCCTTTTGAAGTCCACACCTGCGATTGTGGCTCTTCCAAACACTGATTCTGTGCATTTTGCAGGTTGCTGAAGGGGGAAGCAAGTACTCCACTTTCTAGACAACCAACTACTTAGTTGAAACGGGAGGATGTTATAGGTACACGTTGCGAGTTGCATACAATTTCTAAGTCCTACCGTTCTTACACTATGGATAGCAGCTTGACTTTTTAGGCCGAAGTGCTGCATTCAGCCCATGTAGATATGTTGTCAACAATCTGACTCCCCTATATTGTTGTTGCTGTAACCGTAAACTCCACACAAGCTCCTTGAGTATTCACAGGATAGTCAGTACCCCCTGCCTGTTACTTTGCGTTATCCCTAAACCATGCAGTTCACTCAACTATGCACCCTTCTTGGGGCTGCCTCTGCCATATGTAATCTATTCTCTGTGAAGCATTTGTGGTTGAAATGTCTTCCTTGCTACTAAATAAATACAGAAATAAAAATATAGTGATCTGCCCAGCATTTGGAGGGAGGACCATGTTTTACTGTTATGAAAGCATTGACTCTACAAAACAAAGAAATTGGACTTTGGAAGGGCAAACACACCAATATTATAAAACTATTTGAAATGTGCTTGTGCTCTGTTTTGAAAGCAAGGGTATTTCACGCTGCATCAAAGTTCTAGGAAGATCACTGCTGCTCGAGTCATGCCAACTCACCCAACAGGCCCTGCTTTATTAGGTGTGATGCTCATTCTGTAGCTCGGACTTCATAAAATATCTTCCGTGGCCAGATTCAGCGTTGCTGCCAATTTCACCCTCCCCCACTTCTTTGAAATGATTCCTCTCAATTGCTAGTTCTTATTATTTGTATGTAGGTGTGCTATTGTGTGGTGTGGAGTCGTGGAAGCAGCAGATCCAAACACTGGGATGAGCAGGCAGGATGTGTGTGCCCAGTCTTCTGGGTGGACATGTTAGCACTTATGCTAATACACCCTTGTATCTTGCAGGTGGCCAACTGGAGTGGAAACCAATAGCACCTGTGGCACTGAATCATGAAGAGGAGGCGATGAAAGCAAGGCAGATGGAAAAAGTGTTGTGGCAACATCACGGCATCCCTACACAGGAAGCCTACACAAGTGCAACACTGTTGCATGACTCTCTTGTGACCAGCTTCCCCAAACAACCATCTGAAATACAGATGGCTATGCCACATACATCCTCTATGGGCAGACCGAAACCCATCAAGTGCTGTGCTGTAGCGCAGGAGCATATTTCACCTGCAGATTTAATTTGCGAGCAAGGTGGTGTGAATGTCCTAGATGATGCAGATGAAGGTGGTGAAGATATTCAGCCATTGCTCCAGTTGCCTACTCCTGAAATGGATTCATTTTCTACTACTGATGGATACCAATTATCGGATGTTCTGCAAGGTCAGCTGGCTTTGCAAGGTCTCATAAAGGGACATGTAGCAGCTGCTGAGCACATGGCCGTTATGATGCAGCAGCAGAACGAGACATTTAGGCAATTTGGGGAAAAGATTGTGCAGGAACTGCAGCAGACGCGCCGTGCAGTACTGTCTATGTCAGGAAATATGAAGGCCATGACTAAGGCTATTAGAAAACTGGCGGTTGTCCATTCCACCTTAACTGAGGAGGTGGTTCTGAGCCAGCAGATGTCATTACGAACCATTGAACGCATGACCAACATACTGGAGAGGCAGATTGCCAACCGTAGTGAAAGGGGGTTGCACAGTCGAAGAAATAGCCTTTCTGCCACATCTATGCCCCTTTCCTCTGGAGAAACCTCTCGGTCACCCTTGCCTAGTGGGGCAAGGAGGAGATCAAGAAGATTTTTTACCATGGTTCACCAACCACCTGCAAAGCGTGGACGATGATTGTTGCCATCTACAGGTATCTGTCCACAGTGGGCCTCTGCGTTAGGGTTATGTCTTTGTACAGACAGCTTTGTTTACATGGGCTTCAGCTGGTTTTTGTCATGTTTTGAATGGAGATCTGTTGACGTGACTTTTTCCCCCCACTATTTTCTTTATTGATCCCTGTGTGCAGATTATAGAGCACGCTTGATGTTGTGGGCACAAAATATAGCATTAATTGTCACTATTTTCCTGACAGCACCTTTCCTCTTTTTGGCCCATCCCATGTTGTCCAATATTTTCATGTTCAAATAAATTATATTCACAAGATCTCAAATGGTTTCTCGTCCCTATTGATAATTCAGTGGTTGTTGCAGTACTGTAGCTCTACGCATGCCTGTTCATATTGTCTGGCATTGTGCTTACCTTTTCTCGCAATTGCATCAGTCCCTAGTGCTTTGGCAATGCCTGAATCAGTTTTTATGTATTCCAAAGGCACATGCCATGACCTCATGTGGGATGTGTTGTGTTTTCTGCTGAAGTTTGAGAAGGTTTCTAAGTTGTGTTGAGTGGGAATTGGTTAACATCTTAGATCACCTACAATAACAGTAATATACATGTAAAGGCATTTAAATGGATTTCATTCTGAGTCGTCCATCCACCGTCAGCTGCTTGGACACTTTTTCAACAGGGGGTCTAGTGTGTACAGCAGTCTCTTGACTCCCTCGTGTTCGGCCGCACCACTCTCCGATTCCGTACGTGATGTTGATGCCGTACTAAAGGGATGCACTTCGCCCCCATACCTCAGTTCCTTATTTGAGCATGCTCAGCGTGCTATACGGAACACTGCTCAATTCTTCGTCTCAATTGAATTCTTGCTACACCAGAATGTCAGGGCCTAAACTGTTCTGGTTCAAGCGCAGCAAGTTCTGCAACTCCAAGATGTCCCTAACGGACCCACAGACTGTGTGTGGTGTCGGACATGATTTGGAGCAATGTTGTTTTTGTCTGGCCAAGAACCCGAAGGCGGTGTAGGAACGCTCAAGCAAAACTGGTGCTTGATAGACCACCCAAGTCTCTGGTGAAATAGGTCTTTAAGTCCTTGCAGCATGACGCATAGGGGCTTTCAAACACAGAAATGTTATGAGGGCAGGGTTCCTAAAAAAATCCCCAAAACATTTGCACTTGCTTAGTGAGTCCCAGCACTCTTCCTCATCTTTGCATTAAATGAAACGGGCATGATTCTGACTCATTGGAGGAAAACATGAAGTCCTACCCTGTAAAGGGTGCGTCGAGGGAGGAGTGTGAAGAGTCTAAAAAAACAGATGATGCAGGTATTTAAAAAGGCCAAGGCTGGTAGTGCTTCAGCCCTTACGATGCAGTCATAATCTGCTCTGACCACGCCAGTTAGTTCGGCACAAAGACGGCCTCTGGTGGTCAAACCCCACGTGCTCGAACTCCAGTGGGAAACTCGCGCCTGTGCTGATATGTCAATGTTCACCTGGGGTCACAAGCCTCTCAACTGGCGGATATTCTGCTAGACAGAAGCTATGTCCCGGAATTCAGAATTCCACTCAATGCGGTTGATCTTTGATGAGGAAGGTGACCCGATCCTTTTCGGGATGGAGCCAGTAGTGGGCTCAGCCATGAATCAGTTGCCTGACTTCATGGCTGGGAAAAAGGATTTACCAGAGCTGACGGAGGGCCTTCACAACACGAGCAGACTAGACATATCCATGTTCGAGTTTCAACAGGCGGTCTTGTACGTGCATCCTAATGCTCAGTACCGCAAGGCGGTCTAGGGTCGCTGCAGCGTTCGGGCTTGCCACTCCATCTAAGCCGTTGATGCAGTACGTCTTGACAGATATTATTGACTGAGTATCGCAGGCGTTACTGTTTGACGCCGCCATCGAGGACCTAGTCAAGCGTCTTTGGCAGCATCCGTGTTAGCCAGCAGTCAACGTGGAGTTAACAAAGTATAAGCTGAAGTGAGACAGCCATCTTTTCCCGATGGTGCATCCAAACCCCAGAGGGCTTGTGATCAGGCTACACCAGTTACCTCGAGGCCCTCTGTGTCGAACATCCCCACAGATAGGGAGTCTAACTTTGATGCTTTAGCAAAAAAAGGTTACCTCAGGGAGCACGTCTCTAAAATCTATCTACATTTTGTGGAACACCATCACGGAGGCAGCCGACCATTTCCCAGTGGAGGAAGATAGGGACAGCTTTATGGATAGTGCCCCTGATGGCCAGGAGATTGCTTGGTGGGCGCTGCAGGCTGGGTTTGACACCACGGACTGCTTGGGTCGTGCCATGGGCACATCTTTGCTGCGCCGATCAGCCTACCTTAGAGTTCAGGGTTTTCCCAGAACGTTCATGCACAGTTCTGGATCTGACCTTCAGCGGGGAGCAATTGTTTAACTCTAAAGCCCATGATTCACTCAAAGTATAAAGATTCAACATTGACAGCAAAATCATGGGGGCTAATACTTAAAGATCCCGTCCCCTTTCCTCCATCCTTATGGGCGTCCCCCCAACATGGGGACGGTACCGGAACCTTTGGCAGCGGAAAAATGAGCTTCGCCTTTAAATTTAGTATAGTGCATGGGGGCGTGGCCTTGTGTGTGGAACTATCCTGTTGAGGCCACGCCCTCCGGCGCCTCACCTCAGTCTTTTACCGCACAGACGGTGTCGGACCTGGCAGGCAGTACAGAGACCTTTTTTAGCTTCCTGCTTGCTCCCTGTTAGTTTTTAAATTGGTATTTCACTTCCCTTCAGTGCCTCACCACCCCGGCACATGTTGGCCGTAGGAGGATTCACAAGGTGTGGCTTTCGTGACCGCTCGTTACCGGCCTCATGCACTCTGGAGTGTTTGGGGCCCGACCACCGCTGGGACTCTGGTGAGGCCTGCAGCGCTTTTGCTCATAGGGCATTGAAGAATGGTTTAACGCGGTGGAGGGAGATCTTCCACACCTCTCCCCCCTCCACCTGAAGGACTTTGTCCCTGGGACCTCTTGTCAAGACAAGGTAGGACCTCTGTTTAGCATGGCTCCACAGCAGAGACTCCTTCCCTGGGGTGCCCATGGATCAGGGTTCCTCGCATTCAGGTTCTGGCAGGCCCACAGCCTCTAAGACTACAGACTCACAAGCCGAGGGGCCAGTGGTCCCTTCCTGGCAGTCCGGGGACAAACCTGAGGCCTTCCAGGCCACCGGCTCCCAAGTTGAGAGGTCCAAGGGGCCCTACCAGGTTGTCCTCAGATGGACGATCAGGCTCACCCTCTTCTACCCAAGGGGGGGGGGGGGGTGGAAGGATTGTCGAGGGCCACCTCCACAAGAGTTTGCTTGGCTAGATTCAGCACGGCTACCGGCACAGGTGCCGAGGGCTCCCAGCCTACTGAATCCCGCTCTGAGGCTGTCATCCAGGGCGTTTAGATTACCGGCCTTCTGGCTGAGGGCTCAGTGCCTACCAGAGGGCTCTCTGAGGTCGACGTCTCTGCTTCGGGTGCAAGACCCATGCTGTATCCTCTTGTGTCTGAGTCCTTTCTTGGCTCAAGTCCTTCGCGCTCTCGAGCTCAGGGTGTGGCGGAAGGCTTCAAAATGAGGGAGTGGCACGTGGTGGAGCCTGCCAAACAGGCAGCCATCTTGGATCTGACTCAGGGCCGGCCAGTGTTATCACCCATGGAGTGGGATTTGCAGGATGATTCCAGCCCCCTTCTTTCAGTAAGCGGCAGCGGATCCAACAGTTCAGGATTTTGGGCCTTTGCAGAGGTAAATCTACCCATCACAACCCTACAACTACACACCCCAGGCGCCTCAGTGCTTTGACCAGGAAAGGATGCCCAGTGCCTCAGAGGGCTGGGCTTCTAGAGACCTGGTGGCTAGTGAGGACTGCTTCTTTAAACCTCTTTCTCATGCATTCCCCTGAGATGAAGGGGCTCCTGACGGACATTGTGAAGGAGTTTATCCCCCAGGCGGAGACGCCTCGGCCCCAGTTCCTCCGGCTCTCCCGGTCCCTCCTCTGGCTCAGGCCCTGCCGGTCGTGCTGGCCCCTCCACCACCTGTTCCACCAGCGCCTCCCCCTCAACAGCTGTTGGGCTTGTCTATGGCTCTGGACCTAGGGATGGGGGAGCCCTCCAGCACCTGTGTCCCGGTTTCGCCTCAGCCTGTGAAAAAGTGGGGGGGGAGGGGCAGTACGATGATGCCCAAGATGATGAGCTCTCGCCATCCGTCGTCGCCTTTCATGACCGCCTCCAGGGCCTGACGGAGTTCATGGGGGGGGTGGAGTGGGGGCGGGCTCTCTCTTCCTAAGGAAGCCCCCCAGGAGTCGGGGTTGCTCGCAGAGGTCTTGGGGAAATGCACCATAACCAGGTCTGGCATTCCCCTCCAGAAGGATGTCCTGCAGGTGGTGCAGAAGGTCTGGGAGAAGCCCAGGGCCAACGCCCAGATGAACAAGAAGTTGGACAGCAGGTTTAGGCTGACACTGGGAGCCAATTCTCTTTGCCTCCCATCTGCTGCCCCATTCTTCTGTGGTGGCAGCTGCCTTGTTATATTCTAAACAATTATCTTCCTCCATGGGAGCCTCCTCCAGTTGCTTCTCCACAGAGGACAAAGTCCTTGGGAAAGCGTTGGTATTCCATCTCAGGACTGCATCTGCGGCAAACCAACGCAGACGCCATCTTGGCTGCGGCTAACCAGAAGCTGTGGCGGGAGCTCGGGGAATTTCTGCCTGACCTCAAGCAGGCATCCTTTTAAGGCCGGTTTGGCGGATACCCTGGCCATTGCGCAGGACCTCATGGAGTTTTTGGTCTTCCACATCGTCACAGCCAGCAAAGGGCTGTGCCTTGGGGTTTAGATGAGAAGAACAGTGTGGATGCACGCCACTGTTTTGTTGTGACCTGCAGGAACGGATCCTGGACATGCCCTTTGAGGGTGTGAACCTTTTTCATTAATCAACTGATATTGAGTTGACAAAGAAGAAAACTTCTACTGAAACCGCCAAGTCCTTGGTCATTCTGACAAAACCCGGTCAGAAATCTTTTCCTCAGTCTCAGGGCAGCTCTGAGTTCAAGCCCTGCTCCTTCTGCTTCAAGGGGTTCCAGGACCTGTGATACACAGAGGCTTGACAGGTCGGCAAGCGCCAATAGGAGGAAGCAGCAGAGGACGTTGCATGGTTTTTTCCTGCTCTCCCTTCTCTGCTCCCACCTCTGATGCCAAAAAGCAGTGAAGTAAAAGTCAGTGGAACATAAGCTGCCGTTGCCTCGACCATCCTCTTCGTCAGATCGGGTTCCCTGCTCTTTTACGTGAGGTCCTTTTGCTCTTGGTGATGCAGGCTATAGAACCGATTCCTCTTGTAGACAGTGGCTCTGTGTACTATTCCAGGATTTTTGCGGTCCCCAGGAACAAGCAGGCTGGCCTGAGGGTTGTCCTGGACCTGTCATTTCTAAATCTCTCTACCGCAGGAATGCTTCAAGATGATTACTCCTGTGCACATAGCCAAGTCTCTGTGTGGAGAGCACTGGATGTGTTCCTTGGACCTTAAGGATGCGTACCTGCATGTTCCCATCTACCAACCGCATCGGAAATTTCTGTGGTTCACAATTGTCGTACCCCTTTCAGTACAAGGTGCTGCCCTTCGGCCTGAACTCTGCTCCTCACGTCTACACAAAGTTGACGAACACAGTGGCTTGCCTTATCTGTTTGAAGGGACATCATCTGTACCCTTATTTGGACTCTCTGGTGAGGGCAGGGTCACCCCAATGGGTGCTGCACTCCTGCCAGATGTTGGCAGATATCCTTCATCAGCTGGGGTTCTACCCTCAACCAGAGGAATTAACAGTTGTGCCCATCTCAGGAACTGGTCTTCCTAGAGGTGCATTTGGAACACTACCATTCAGTGGGTGCTTCCTACGTCCGAGAGGTTTCTGTCCCATTGGCAAGGCAGTGGGGCACTTCCTGGAACGAGAACTCTAGGAGGAGGTTCAAGCCCTTCTGTTGAAGTTTGCTGTGGAAGAGGTGCCACTCGCAGAGAAGGGTTTGATCTGTTACTCTTGATAATTCCTGGTTCCCAAGAAAGGCAAAGGACTCGGTCCCATCCTGGAACTCTGGGCCTTGAACACGTTCCTGAAGAAAGACAAGTTCAAGATGGTGATGTTGAGGGAGATTATCCCCGCTGTCTAGATCGAGGACTGGCTGGTGTCGATGGACCTTCGGGGAGATAAATTTGCATGTGCCTATCCACAGGATGCACTGGCAGATTCCTGAGGTTAGTCATTGGGAATGCCCATACCATATCAAGGTGCTCCCTTTTGGCTTGACGTCTGCACCCAGGGTTTTTACAAAGCTGATGGCAGTGGTGGTGGCCGATCTCAGGAAATCTGGCGTCTTCGTATTCCTGTACTTAGATTCGAGGTTGGTCTGCAGAGTAGGTTTGAAGGCACCTTGAGGACACTTGCTCGCTACTACACAGCTTGGGCTTCTCCCTGAATAAATAGAAATCGCAGATCTCACCAGCACAAAGCTCCAATTCCTTGTGGTGGTCCTGGATACTTGGGAACGGGAGGCTTTTCTTCCCGAGGAGAGTGTCACCAACTTTGTAAAGATGATCAGTCTTTTACAGAATTCCAGCAGTCTTCCGATGCCTGCATTTTTTGTCTGTTGGGCCTCATGGCTTTCTATATCTTCGTAGTGCTGCCGATAAGGCTCCAGATGAGATCCCTATAGTGGCTTCTCAGGAGCCAATGGTCGTAGTACTCGGGCAAGATGTCGGATGTGCTCCAATTGTCAAGGTTCGTTGTCAACGACCGGGCTTGGTGGAGCGACAGGATGAACATGTTAGCAGGAGAGCTGTTCTGGACACTGGCCGACGGTGCAGGAATTCTGACACTTTGCAGAAGGGCTCGGGGGGCTCATTGTGACACTCTCCAGGTCAAGAACCGCTTATCCTAGAATCAATCTACTGGAGTTGCAGGCAGTCGGACTAGCGCTGACAGCGTTTGCGCCTTCCCTCAATGGGAAGCATGTCCTAGTTCTGACAGACAGCACAGTGACCATGCACTACCTTAACAAGCAGGGAGGCATGAGATCACTGCCCCTGTGCAGGGCAGCCATGCAACTATTTCAGCTGATCTGACATGAGTGAAGAATGGGCTGGCAGACGCTCTGAGCAGGCTGAGCTCAGTCTCCCACTAGTGGGAACTATGCCTTCAGGTCGTTGAAGTGATCTTCAATTGTTGGGGCACCCCGACTGTGGACCAGTTTGGGACAGACAACATAAAATGCAAACCGTTCTACTCGAGGGAATTTCCCTCCAGGGAGGGGGTTGTGGGCACGTTCCTGGTGGAGTACATTTTCGACTGCCACTACGCATTCCCACCCTTATCTATCATCTAGAGGGTTCTCTGGAGGTCCGGACATCACCTGATTGCCCGGACTGGGTGAGGACATGTAACCAAACTTCCTGGAACTTGCCATGTGCCCACCTCTCCAGGTTCCTCGGAAGCCGGACCTCTTGTCGCAGTCTGCAGGCAAGGTACTTCACCCGAACCCTCTGTGTGCATGTGTGGCTCTTTGGGGGTACTGGAACCTGGACGATAAGGTATTAAAGGTATTAGCTGCGTGCAGATCATCCACTAGGTTGCTGTGTGTGTGCAGGTGGAGAAAGTTCATGGCATGGCAGAAGCGGACCCAGTGTCCAACCTCCACTGTGATGAAGTTTCTGTTGGCCTTACTCAGATCAGGCCTACAAGTGGGTACCGATACCTGGTGGCCCTTTTTACTCGTACATCCCATCCCCTTTCCTCCTGGGTGTCCCCCAGAACTGGGACAGTACTAGAACCTTTGGCAGTGAAAAAATGAGCTTTCCCTTTAATTTTCGTTTTGTATAGCATACAGGGGATTAGGCCCTGGGCGTGAACACGCTTAATAGCCCTGCTCTCCGGCACCTCATCTCAGCCCCTTTTTCCTCTCAGATGGGAAAAGTCTGGGCTGGTTGTGCGGGTGTCTGTTTTGGTGCTTACATGCTTCCCTGACTTTTTCTTTTTTCTCCAATTCTTCTTCACCATCCTTCAGTGCCTTGCCTCACCGGCGCATGTCGGGCGCAGGAGGCTTTACCAGGTGTGCTTTGTGCAACTGTTCCTTCCCGGCATCAGATCCCCACACACTTAGCTTTGAGTGCTTTGGACCTGATCACCGTTGGGACGTATGCGTGGTGTGGATGCTTATGCCCTGTGCACCTTGAAGAACAGTCTATCTCTATGGAGGGAAATCTTCAGTAGGTTGCTGTCGGATCCTCTCAAGAACTTCATGGCAAAATCATCAAAGCACCAGGACAAGGTGGATCCCTTGTTCTCTAAGGCACTCCAGCACGGTGATTTCCTCACAGGGATTGCCTCGCCTCGGAGGGGTCTCTCAGATTCTCTGACCGGTGTCCGGCCCGAGGCTCTGGGAGATACCTGTGCTCGTGCCGAGGGGCGGGATGGTCCAACCAGCTGGGGACCGAGGGGTGCTCCAGCTCTTCTACTGCCCTGGGGTGCGAGGAGCCTTCAGGCTCTAGTTCCAAACCTAATCCAGAGGTTCTGTTACGTGGCAATCCGACTGTCAGTCTTCAGATTGAGGGCAAGAGGCCTCCCAGGGCTTAATCTGAGGTCGGGCTCATGCACGGACATGAAAGGTGGACTACCAGTCACCTGACTGAGGGCAGTACGCCTACCGGAGCTCCCTCCGATGTCAGTCAAAAGCCTGCAGGGCATAACCATACAACACATACACCTGTGAGGGCCCCTGCGCCAGACCTTCGCGTCAATGGATTGCCTTTCTCCTGCTGATTCCTCATCTGATAGATATCCTCATCCAGCTCTGCTGCTCTGAAAAATCTTCGACAGGGTGCATAGTGTAACTCGACTCGACTTGACTGTCGATCGTTGATCCATCTTGCTTGGTGCTTGATCATCGGCCCTCGTATTTATACCACCTCACTACGCCCTATACCTAAGTTTCTTTTTTCCATGCGCTCGCCATGCTGCTCTGAGGAACATAGTGTCAACGAGTCTGATTTCTTAAATCTATTTATTATTTTTTTATTATGTATTTTTCTCAACCCCGAGATGTCCACGCCTCAAGTTTCAGGGTTTAAAAGGTGCACTGACTGCCACTTTGGTGACCGACCCCCAAGACGTGTGTGTGGTGCCTAGGCACAGGTCATGACACTGCGGTGTTTGGAGACAACACGAAAATGGTGCGTAAGCAGGCAGCCAAATCTCTTGCGCAGTTGACCATTTGGTCCTTGCAGGCCGAGACTGAGGGGCCTACCCCCCCAAAAGAAAAACATCGGCATAAGACGTAGAAGCGGTCCCACTCGTGCCAATCTTACTCGTCTCATAAGAAAGAAAGGTGTCACTGGCACAGACGAGATTCCGACTTTGTTGGACAGAGGTAAGCTGTCGGCTGGGTCGTCCACTTGGCAAGAGTGGGATGAGTTTAAACGCAAGATGGTGGTGATGTTCGAAAAAAATGCAGGTGCTGGGTGCTGACCCCAAGCAGTGTTAGGGAGAATTCTCTGTAAAGGCTAATTTCCCAAACCTAGCGAGTCCCCCAGCAGCTTTGCTGGATTTTTGGGGTTTATTTTTTTCTCCTGCTAAGAGTGAGACTCTTTTCCTCCCACTCTTAGACATGATTTGAGGTGTTCCTTTGACTTTGTATGTGTTCTATGGGCTATGGGGTCCTTTTCCCCATAGGGTTTCATGTGTTTTTGATATGTGGGTTACACAGCACCCTCCGTGCAGTAACCCAGGGGTGTCGTAGCGACCCCGTAACATAGACTCCATACCCTGGGACTGACTACTGTCTCTCAGGGCATGTAAAGTCACCATTGGCTTTACTAGTCTCAAATTGTGAACAGAACCAGTACAAACCATCATATTGTGGATGTACTGGTCGGGGCAATTCGATTGCCCCGGGGTCTGTTGTTCAAGGGGGCACTGTCCAGTCCCCCCCGACCGGGTTTTGGCTGGTGGCAGTGGATACTACTTCTTATATTCAACCACAAATATATTCCTATGGGATTTTCCCATTGTTCGAGGCTACCACGTTTTTAAAATAGCCTCGAACATACCGCCGGTTTATTAAATTAATATAAATTCACCGGTTGGTATTTTTTGCCAAAACTTGGTTCCAAAATGGCATTTGTTCGCTTCTATGATTCCGCCCCCAAGTCGAGCTCTTTGTTCCACTTTTTGGCAGGCTTCTCCACTGAAGCCTCCAAAAGTGGTGCCACTCTGTCTGGGTACCACAGGGGGTGTGGGAGGGGGTTTAGGCACCCTGGACTGAGTTGCCCCGGCAACTCAAGTCGCACTCTTGTGTGATTGGCCAAAGTGGTGAGCCGCCCGGCTCACCACTTAGCATGTTTGAGTGACAGCTAGGCTGAATGAATGGGGGTTTTCTGCATAAAAGCAGGGCTTTGGGGACTGGAACTTCAGAAGTCGCCACAGGACCTAAAGAATCCGAGGAGGGAGAAGCTGAGCCGACCTGCAACGACGACACCACCGGTGGAGCCATGCTGAACCGTCTCACCACTTTTCCTGACGACAGAGGAGATCTCCAGCCCGGAGAGTCTTCTTCCTTTGACTGGTGGGGATAACCAGTTTGCCCGTCTTTTCACCTTCCTGGACCATCTCGTGGCCGCCTTGCCCGTGCCAAGCACCCCGGCAACCGGAATACCACGGTTTACCACTACCGCAAAGAAAAGGGTGGTACCTTGTAACCGGGAAACTCCGCGGCTGGTTTCTTCCCTGGCAGCGCAACAACCTCCAGCTTTCCTCCACGTCGAGATCTCCTCGTCCTCTTGACGAAACACCGACTTGCACACACTGCCAGGAACTACCCCTGCTGGAGCGTTCTTCCCATTTTCAGGTACTGTGTCCCGCCTGGCTTCCCTTGCGACCGATCGTTCGGGGTGACAGTAAATCCTAGACTTTCTAACCTGGGTTAGCTTGGGACCTGTTAACTAACTTTTCCTGACTTGATCTCAATCTTTTGTGAACTATCTACCAAGACTCTTTGGGCATACCTCCACTGTGTGATCCTGGACACATTTCACTTGCTCTCTCTAAGAATGGGCCTGGCATTTGAACTTCCTTGCTCTCCAGTAGACTTTGCCTAACCTGCCTCACTGTGGTTCTTTGAAAAGTATTGAAATTTGTGTGCTTTCATAACTCTGCCTTTTCCCTCCCTTTTTAATAACTTATTAGAGTGCCATCTTATGTTAAGGGCTCACCTCTGTCTGAAAATAAGTGGTGTTTCTCATTAAGACTTGTCTAATAAATAATCAGGGTTGTATATATAATAGTGACTGTGTTGAATGTACCTCTTTGTGCTAGTGTAATTTACAAGTGTGTCTTTAAATAATTATATACTTTTACACCAAAGCTCTGGTCAGTGTTTGCTTGTGCTACTGTATCTCTGTACTTATTGTGTATACTCTATATACTGCCTAACTCATCTTGAGAGGGGTCTGACTGCTCAGCCACAGCTACCAGGTAAATCTGGGTGGTACAGACTGCTACCAATTGGGTTTACTGCCAACCACCTGTAGTCCTGAATCTTTTGCAGTGGTCCCTAAGGGAACTGCACAGGTTTCTGCCTAACAAGCAGCAGGCCACGGTGACTGCAGCGGTGCTTGGTACTTCCGACCCCATGCAAGCCCTATTGCTGGCGCCATCGATGTCGGGAAAATCTTCGCGCTCAATGCAGAGAAAGGAACCTACACCTATGCCGTGGCCTTCCCGTGAGCCGCTGGGGTTTGGGTGTCTTTGCCACCTCGGTGCCCAAGCCCCGTTCGACGCCGACAGTCATTCCATCGATGTCTAGGGATAAACACTCGGTTCCGACAATCGCAACTGTTCTTTTGTCCCACTCTCCCGTTACGATTTCTTCGCTTCTATGGTGTCCATCTTCGGCGCTGTTGGTGGAGATGACCAAGGGAACATAGATCCTGTGTATGCATGAACGGAGGGCGTTGACTATTTTGATGACTAGGCAGATCTCCTGGTGTTGGCACAAGGACTCCACCACGTCAGCGGGCTGGACACAAGGCCATATGTTAAATTACAGCAGAGCTAGCCTTACATCCACACCCATGCCAAATTTCAAGCACTAGTGCATAGGGTGGTTTATAATTTAGGGCATAATGCTGCGGCAGTGCCAGCCCAAGGATACAAATTGACACGGATAAGGACCCAGTGACTGAGACACATATGCCGCTGATTGCCGATCCAGTAGCTTCTTTGTGGCAGCTTCCCCGCTCCATTCCCCCAATCAGCTCCATTATGACGAGGAAGTACAGGCCGGAAAGAGGAGACCCGACATTTTTGGCTTCTCGCCCTTCTCCGGAAATTCTTGTAGTGCAGTCAGCCAAAGTTTCCACCAGTGGCCGCCTCCTACCTCGAATATGCCTCCTGACAGGGAAGGTAAGAGGATTGATGCGTTGACAAAAAAAGTATTCACGCCTGGCAGCATGTCCTTGAAAGCCACTAACGTAGCCTGCGGGTTTGCTAACTACTCTTTTGCCTTCCGGACGGCAGTAGAACAGGCAACCCAATGCATCCCTGAGGGTGAGCTGTGAGATGGCTTTGTTCAGCTAGTGTAAGATGAGAAAGAGGTGGCTAGGCAGTTGCTGCAAACCGGCCTGGACGTGGCTAGGCTGTTTGATGGGATCGGCTGTAGCGTTGAGGCAGATCTACCTACAGTCTTTGGGCTTTTTGCCAAAAATCCAGAACAAATTGCTGGACATGCCCTTCTAGAAAGGCGACAATTTGCTAGAAAAATTTAAGGAGGCCAAGATCGCTGCAAAATTGCTGTGCCTTGCAGTGCAGTCGGCGAAGCCTGCTTTCAGCTTTACATCTAAGGGTAGCGGCTACAGGTGTTGTGCCTTACGGCAGGAAGGTGCAGCTCCCGCAGGCCAGGCAGGGGCAGAAGTTTCTCATGCTCCAGAAGGAGTAAGTGGGCATCCAGAGGCCAACAAGCAGCAGTGGGGGTGGCTACACTCTCTAAGCCGCTTTGATTTTCCCCTCCCATGACTTAGCGGTTGGTGGATGGCTGTCGGAGGATTTGCCTCGATGGTGGGAGGTTACCTCTACACCTTGGCACTAGAGCTTGTGCGGTGGGGCTATTGTCTGCCTTTCTAAAGGAGACCACCGGACATACCCCCCCCCCCTCCACCTCCTCCAAGTCAATCGGGACAGGAGCTCCAGGAAGAACTGCAAGCCCTGCTGAAGTGTGCTTTGAAAGAGGTACCGATTAGAGGACCACGCTGGTACTTGTACCTAGGAATCGAGGACGTATCCATCCCATTTTCGACCTCAGGGCCTTGAACAAGTTCCTGAGAAAAGACTAATTCAGGATGTTGAGAGATACTCCACACTCTCGAATTGGAGGACTGTTGGGTGTCAATTGATCTGTAGCATGCTTATTTCCATGTGCCGATACATCGCAAGCACAGGAAGTTCCTGAGGTTCCTCATAGGGGACAAGCAACATCTGTTTAAGGTGCTTCCCTTTGGCTTGACCTCCGCTCCAAGGGTCTCCACCAAGTTCATGGCAGTAGTCGCTGCCCACCTCAGGAGATCCACTGTCCACGTATTCCCATACCTGGACAACCAACTGGTCAGAGGGAAGTCGGCTGAGATGATTTTGGCCCACTTAGGACACCTGCTCTCTTCTCTACAGGTTGGTCTTCTCCCTGAATTTGAAAAAAGTCCCATGTGAAAATGACCCAGAGGCTCCAGTTCATCAGGGCAGTCCTAGACACGGGTAGGGAAGGCCTCTATCCCCCCACACCCCCAAGGAGAGAGCCAACAGCATGGTGCATATGGTGAACCTGTTCCGGAACCATGCCGCCTTAGCAGCAGCTTTCTTCCTCTTCCTCTTAGGCCTCATGGCATCCTGTATCCTGTATTTTCCTAGTGCAAGAGTCCAGGCTGCACATGAGATCTCTACAATGGCTCCTATGAAGTCAGTGGTCCCAGTACCTCGGAACCCTCATGGATTCCCTCGGGGTTTCCAGGTCAGTGGTTGACTAACTTGGTTTGTGGGCCAACAGCAGCAATCTCATGGTGAGGGAACACTAATGGCCTCTGTGGCCTCAGGCCCGAGTGGTCACGGATGTCTCTCTGAAGGGTTGTGGCGCTCACTGCGAGGACTTGAAGGTGAACAGCCTTTGGTGAGCAGTGGAAGCCAGATGCACATTAGCAGGCTGGAGTTGCAAGCCATCAGGTTGGCCCTGAGGGCTTTCTCCCTGTCTCTGAAGGGGAAGCATGTCCTGAGTCTTTACAATACTGGGGCCATGCGCTACCTGAGCAAGCAAGGTGGCATGCACTGCCTCCCCCTTTGCAGAGAGTATGTGCAGCTGTGGTTCTGGCTATTGGAGAACCAGATCTGTCTTTGCAATTCATCTGGCAGGGACAGAAAACTGTTTGGCAGATGCTCTGAGTAGGCAGAGCATGGTCTCACATGAGTGGGAAGTGTGCCAGGAAGGCCTAGAGGTCTTCTTTCACTGGGATACCTATCAGTGGATCTGTTTGCCACAGAGTCCAACAGGAAGTGCAGACAGTTTTTCGTGAGCAAATTCCCAGTGAACAGGTTCTAGGGGACGCGTTTCTGGTGGATTGGATCATCCCTTTCCACTATGTCTTCCCCCGGATTCCCGTCCTCACTTGTGTTCTCAGGAGGTTGAAGAGGTTCCGAGCAACCATAATCTTGATCGCCCCGGACTGGGCGAGGAGAATGTGTTACTCGGACCTTCTGGATCTGCCCACCTCTCTGGTTGCCTCGTTGCCTGGATCTCCTGACAGTCATACGGTCAGGTGCTTATTCCGAAACTGGAATACCTCAAACTACATGTGTGGCTCTTGAGAGGATGAGGTATGATGTCTGGGACTTCTGAGGCTGTAGACCGTCTTCAAGATCCCTGTATGTGTGCAGGTGGAGAAGATTCGAGACGTGGTGCAGGAAACACGAGATTTACTATATCTATAAAAGAACAATTCTAAGGATCTCTTGTCCCACCACTACAGTGATTGAGTTCCTTCTGTCACTGCCATCGGCAGACCTTCTGGTTACCACAGTCCGTGGATATTTGGTGGCCTTGCCTGCGTTCAAGAGGTACCCAGATCAAGGCTAATTTTTTACAGTCCTGGTTATTGCCCAATTCCTGAAGGGCCTTGTGAATACATTCCTGCCAACTCCCTTTGTTGTCCCAGAATGAGATCTAAATCTCGTCTGGACTTTCTTGATTGTGGCTCCCTTTGAGCCGATGCACTTCTGTTCTTTGCGGCTGCTCACTCCGAGGACTGCATTCCTGGCTGCGATTAAGTCCGCTAGGCGGGTCAGCGAATTGCAGGCCCTTTGTTGCAAACCCCTGTTTTAGCGATTTTCGGGAAAAAGTCTTGGTTAAAGTAAGGCTGGGGTTTCTGCCGGAAGTGGTATTTGAGTTTCACCTGTCACATGCCATAGACGTACCAGTCTTTACCCATCACTGAACCCTTTGAATGAAGAGGAGTGCTTGCATCGATTGGATCCCAAGAGGGCCTTGAGTTTTTACATCGCAGGGATGTCGGTTTCGTAAATCTGATCAGCTCTTTGTGGCCTCATTTCTAGACCTGAAAGGCCTGGTTGTAACCAAGCAAACGTTATCCCGGTGGATTATCTTGTTCATTGCGGAATGCTTTGTCTGCAGGCAGGGAACTGCCTTCTGGCATCAGGACACACTTGACCAGGGGCGTCTCTGCATCAACAGCCTTGCAAAGGGTGGGGGGTCCCAATTAGGGATATTTGGGATGGGGCAAGATGGTCCTCACTCCACAAGTTTACCAGATACAACAGTCTGGACGTCGCCTGTGGGGCTGACGCACGTTTTGACAGGGCAGTGCAGCAAAATCTGTTATTGCAAACTTTCTGCCCGCCTCCATTGTCCTACTGCTTGGGGAGATGAGGAATTTGCGGGGGAAGGCAATACATTACAGGAGAAACAACTTACCCTAATGTTGTTTCTATGGCTTCTTCTTCCGCAGATTCCTCATCCCCCTCTCATCCAACCCCGCTCAGAAAGGGTTGGCAGTCGGTGCTAGTCGGTCTTAGTGAGTGGGCACCTGTTGATGGTCCTGAGTGACCTTTTTCTGTTTTCAAGCCGCATGTTCTCTCAAACAAGTTTTATTTATTGATTCGGACTACTGTGGAAGTTACCACAGAAATGGTCATCCCTTTGGGATGTTTGTTGTTGCTAACCTCTTGTTGGCTGTTTAGCCTCTTCTCTCACTGTTTTCCTCTGCAGCGCGCAAGCATGGTGGAAAAAAGGTGGTAACTGAGTTGTGGGGCGTAGTATATACTCGACGGCTGAAGTCCTGTCCAGAGCCATCAAGCGACGAGCAAGATGGATCGATGGCGGAGTCAAGGTCCACTACGTCCCCTGTCAAAGATTTTTACAAGCAAATGAGTTGCATGAGGATAACTATCAGATGAGGAATCTACAGGAGAAGAATACATAGAAAGAACATTACGGTAAGACATTTCTCCTTCCTGCGCATTCTACCGGATGGGGCACACTGCACAAAATGCTGTCGGAACATGTGGCGGAGCCAAGACAAATGGAGGACAAAGCTGTCCTAGAGTGGGCCTTGCAAGGGGCAGTAGCTCTCCAGTGGGTGGAGGTGAGCCCGAGGCTTCAGGAGACTGGTCTCCTCATGGCTATTTTTCGATCACTTCCTCGCCCTCATGAGGTTGCAACAGATGGCAGGTTACTTTAAGGACCTTTAATGCTGCCTCCCTGGCCTCCCCTTAGGGCCACTTCCTCAGCCCCCATGGGTGCCAGTGCTTCAGGTTACAGCGGCCCGCCTCCACTACTTGTGCAGGCCCCACTTCCTCTACCTCTCTTCCTCCTTCACTGGTGTCTCTTATACTGGTACCTCCTATGTTTCGGGATCTACATGGGGGTCTTCTGGACATGCAATCTAGCACCCTGGATTCCCCTCCACAGGCACAAGATAATGTTGATGACTGTCTGGATGAGGACAAGGCTCCCGCCTCAGTTGTGGCATTCCATGACCGATTTGCTGACTTTCTCAGTGTTCTTGGGCCTGGTCCAAGTGGAGAGCCAGATCGCTCTGTGCCAGCTGCGGCACCCTCTTCATTGTCGGCGCCATGTACTCCTCGGCTCTGCGGAAGTACACCCCACTTCCCAGAGATGCTTTTATGTCAAGAAATATGGCATCTACGAGGAAAGTGACAAGTTCCCATTTGGTTTTGAATCCATGGGTCGTAGTGAACAGAGGTACTTCTACGAGAGTGGCGGCATGCTTGACCTGGCAGCTGACCTGCACCAACACCAGGTAAACGTTAGGCTGCTTTTCAGCACTTGGTGGCAAAGGTGGCTGATATCCTAGGTGTCACCCTAGGTGTGTCTGATCTGTCCAGGGCCGGAGTTCAATGCGAACTGCGACGTTCTAGACAGTGCTCCAAGGAAAGACACTGCTGCCCTTCAACATGGCAGTGGGGGCCCCAGTGTTGGAAGTGTGGGAGAAACCTGCCTCTGTTGCCCCAGACAGGAATCTGTTGAGGAAGCACTGTCCTGCACCTTCAGACCCAGCTTTGCTCTCTGCCCATGCATCACCTGAAAGTTTGGTGGTACAGGCTGTATCACTGAGCCTGAAGACCCCTTCTTTTCCGTCCCTTCCACAGGACAGAGAAAGCAAACAGCTGGACGTGTGGGGCAACCAATGTTTGCATCAGGGAGTCTGGAATGCAAGCTGAGAATGCCTCTTGTGCCATGGCGAAGTTGTCCTTTGGCCTCTGATCGGCTGTAGCCTGTGCAGCAGAGCACGTCCCAGAGGGGGAGATGAAGTATGGTTTTCTGTCTCTGATCTTGGGAATTGTAGCCCGGCGGATGCTGCATTCTGACCTAGACATGTCGGACTGCATTGGCAGGTTCACTAGTCCAGGTTTGCAGCCGAAGTCCATTTGAGGCTGCTAGATATGCCATTTGCTGGACAGAGCTTATTTGGAGCGAAGGCTGACAACGCCCTCCAGAAAATCCTGTGGTCTAAGGCGACTGCCAAGTCTTTGAGACTAACAGTCCATAATCCCACCATGCAATCCTTGTCACAGGACTGGGGTTTTTGCCCCTTTCCTGCTTTTGCTCAGGGGGGCCGTGGACATCCTGCCCCAGGAAGGGGCCAAGGTTGACTCTTCCCATGAGGCAGAGGGGGAAGGGTTTACATCAAGGAGGTATTGCAGCAGCAGCTATCCCCTCGGCTCCCCAGGCCACCAAACCTCAGTGACGGACTGCAGCACCCTTCACCGATGGGGAGAAAGACTATGCTTCATCAGCGAGTGGTCGGAGACATCTGATGCTTGGGTCTTACAGGCCATCAATCAGGGTATGCCTTTCTTGTTTCCAATGCCCAACAGATCACGGTTTACTGGCCACCCCTCTCTCTCCGGACTGCTATCAAACTAGTTATGCCTTCATAATGAGGGGGGGTGGTGGTACTCCAACTTTTTTCTGGTGCCAAAGAAGGGCAGAGGCTTGCGCCCCATTCTAGATCTATACTACTGAACATGTTTCTTTGCAATTACAAGTTAAAGATGGTTTCTTAGATCAGATTCTGCAAGCCCTCGATCCGCCGGATTGGTTGGTTTCCCTGGATCTACAGGACCCCTACTTCCATCTGCCGATTCATTTGAAGCACGCACAGGAAGTACCTGAGATGCATGGTGGGCCAACATTACTAATTCAGGGTCCTGCTGTTCGTTCTTTCATCGGCACCCATGGTTTTCACCAAACTGCTGGCAGTGGTAGCGGCTCGGGTGGGAGTACATCAATGTCTTTCCCTACCTGGACGACTGGCTCATCCAAGCTAGTGTCGGAGCATCTACATATGTGCACCTCTTGCACAGTTTGAGCTTTTCCCGTGTCAGCTTCTGCCGTCCAAGTCTCTCTGATTCATTGGGGCAGTCTTGGACACTCCCCTGGGCAGGGCTTTTCTGACTGAGGATAGATTGGCAAATATATTTTCCAGATGGTCAATATCCTTCAATCTCAGACACAAGTCCGGTCCTTGGCTTTTCCTGCGCCTTCTAGGATTCATGGCCTCCTACATCCTAGTGGTGCCAGTGGCAAATCTTGACATTAGAGTACTTCAGTGGCTTCTCTGTTGCCAGTGGTCGCAGTTCCAAGGGCACATGTCGGACCTCCTCGAGGTCTGGTGTTAGGTGGCTCAGGGTCAAGCGTGGTGGGCAGAGCGAGACAACTTGCTGAAAGGTGTGCTACAGCAACCTGTGCCGCAGGTGACCGTGGTCACGGACGCATCTCTGACAGGATTGGGTGCTCATTTGTCAGAGTTTATGGTGAGCAGACTGTGGTCTCCCGTGGAGTCTCAGGAACATATTAATTTGCTGGAGCAGAGAGCAATCGGACTGGCCCTCGACGCTTTCCTCCCCTCTGTAAAATGCAGATCCTGATCCTGACGGACAACACAGTGGCCATGCACTACCTCAACAAATGAGGTGGAGTATGGTCCTTGCCTCTGTGCAGTGAAGCAATGAGACTGTGATTCTGGACTTGGGAGAACAGCGTCTCCTTGACGCCGGCTCATCTGGCTGGACGCAAGAATGTCACAACGGACCCATTGAGCAAATAGACCTCTGCCTCCCACAAGTGGGAGCTCTATCATGAAGTTCGGAAGAAGATTCTCTCTTTGGGGGGACTCCTCAAGTGAAACTCTTCACTACCAGTGGCAACAGGAAGTGTGAATTGTTCTGCTCCAGGGCATTTCCTCTTATGGGAGCTTTGGCTGATGCATTGACGGTCGAGTGGGCCTTTTACCTCCTTTATGCGTTCCTGGTCATCCCGCTGGTTCTCGGGCGACTACGTCTGTTCGCAAACACGCTGATCCTGATCGCCACAGACTGGGCCCACAGAACGTGGTATACAGAGTTGCTGGAGATGTCTATCTGCTCTCCCTGGCAACTTCTGAGGAGAGTCGACTTGCTCTCCCACTCGGAGGGTGGATCCTCCAATCTGAACATCAGCAGCCTGAATCTTCATGCTTAGCTACTGAAAGGCTGAGATGCAAGGAGTGTGAGATGTCGGATGACGTCCTCAATGTGCGCCTTTCAGCTCCGAGGCCCACTGCGAAATCCATTTATGCCTGCAGGTGGCATACATTTTTTTTTATTTTGTACCGGGAGAGGGACCTGGATCCTTATACTGTCCTCTGTCCCCTCTGTTGGATTCGTTGCTTTCCTTGTACCAAGTGGGTCAGCAGATTGGCACTGTAAGTGTTACCTTGCTGCTATTTCTGTGTTCAGAGGTCCCCAGAACAGAGAGAGATTTTCACAATCCCCACTGTTATGCAGTTCTTGCAGGGTTTGTGTAACCAGTTCTCTCCCTGCCAGTTTGTGTTTCCGGGGTGGGATTTGAATTTAGTTTTAACATTTCTTATGGGTGCTCTTTTGGAGCCCCTTCCTTCCTATTCTATCAGATTGCTCACTTTAAAGGTGATTTCCTGGTTGCCAGAACTTCCGTGAGATGGGTGAGTGCACTCCAGGCTTTGTGTGTTTCGCCTCCCTGATTGTTTTTTTCCAAAGAGACGGTGAATGAGAGTAAAACCACCTCCTTTCTGTGAAGGCGGTCTCGGATTGCCATCTCTCAGAAGATACAGCTCCCTGTGTTCTTCCCTCCGCTTCACCCTTCCAAGGCAGAGCAACGATTTCATCAACTGGATCCGCTATGGGTCCTTGAGTTCTACATCTCGATTTAGAGAAGCTAGAAAGGATGACCAGCTTTTGTAGGTTACGCTGGTGATCGTGCAGGCAGGGTTGTGACCAAACAGACCTTGTCCCAGTGGATCATTCTCTGCATCTCAGAATGCTATGATCTGGCTGTGAAAGATGTGCCTTAGGGTCTCGGGGCTCATTCTACCATGTGTGGCTGCCACCTCTGCAGGGGGTCCCTCTTGACCTTTGCCAGGGGGCAAAATGGGCGTCTCTGCACACGCTGGCTAAGCATTACTGCTTAGATTCCCTTGCTGATCAGGATGCCCGTTTTGGTAGGGTAGTCCTTTACAGTTTTTTCTTGTTTAGTTGGTGTCCTTGCTTTCCTCCCTCCTCCAGATTACACACTGCTTTGGGAGTCTATCATAGATGAGGAATCCATGATCCATTAGAAGAACAAATTACTCTTGATAATGTTCTTTCTGATGTATGTTCCTGCCAAGGATTTCTCATCACCGTCCCTACCTGCCCCTCTTGCAGGAAGCTAGTAGGTGTCCATTCTGCAATCGCTCAGTGCTAGTGGAAAAAGGATGAAACTGAGGTCATGGGTCGCAGCGCAGATACTTAAGCTGGACTCAATGTAAATTCCGTTCTGCGTGTGTAGAGTTGTCCGACGGACCCAACAGAGCCACGTGGCATCCCATGGCAGCGGAAAAGTTTCCGGAGTACAGCTGCGCTGGGATACGAGTCTCATTGAGGTACCCATGGCAGGAAAAGAAAGAACTTTACTCAGAGGTAAGTAATTTGTTCTTCTGGTGGATATGTATATCCTCTTACAGATTCCTTATCCCCCTGCAGCCGTCCATGCTGAATTGTTTACTCAGAGTGCTGTAATTGGAATTTTTGCACTTTGCTTTTTGTGTGGGAGTTTTACAAATCCCTTCAGTTGCCATGGCAAGAAAAGGGTGGAACTGAAGTATACAGTGTTGCTTCAGGTATAAGTACGGTTGCATGCATTCCGGTGAGACAGAACTTTGATGGTGCTGTCATCAGATTGACATGGCTCCAACTGATGGCTGTCGGAAAAACTTTCACCCCCAAACTGCTTCGCAGAGGGATTTCAAAGATGTGGAAAATGTGGGAGGAATAATGGTATCCAATAGAAAGAACAATACCAAATGTGTTTGCGTATACAATATTCTGAGGGTGGAACTGAGGAAGGTGGGTGTCCGCAGCACTCAGTATTTTGGGGTTCGTCAATCTACAAATTGAACATATGATCACATCTTTTGATTTGATTGGTCATTCTTTTCTCTTCTATACTACTTTCTTCATGATCATTTTGTACACTGCAGGGAATATTTTCTCTAATTTTGACTGGACCTCTGCCAGATGGCAGGATATTTTACTCCATTTGGTACTTCTAAAAATTGTATAGGTAGACTACCTCACTGATTTCATATTTGTTTGGTATTGAGATCATAATGTATTTAGATATAATCAGTTATCCTCTCAAGGTTAATGGGAGCATAGTTTTGTGAAGTTCTCTACTTGTTCATGTGTCATGGACTAAGTCAGTTTTACATGTTACTGTGTCTGATACGGCTGTTGTTGGGGCAACACCATTCTCCAGCATTGGATCTTTCATGGATTCACATGCTTAGAATATTCCCCGTCGTCAGGCTGGGAATCCCCGGTACATTATATAGACCCTTTCCCATAGGAAAACTTTTTCGACGCTATATGTCCTATCCACCTCGTTTTGTATCATGCGTGCCCGCGCCGTCAGGACGCCATGATATAAATACAGGACCTGCCCCCGCGCTCCCTCAGATTTCAACCGTCTTTCAAAGTAGTGGGATCCTCGTGGTTACTGCTAGTCATAATTAGGTTGTATTTCGCTTCGGCGATGTTATATTTTGGAAATAATATGTCCGGAAAAGCTTTATTTCGTCCTTGTGCGACATGTGGACTCAAAAAAGTCTATGAAGGTGATGCCCACATGGATTGTATCTACTGTCTCCACCCGCACCACACGGCGGATACATCTGAGATATGCCAGGGTTTCTCCCAAAAAACCCTTAAAGACCGAAAAAGAAGGTTGGTCGACTGGCTTAACGACGGAGCGGGTGCCTATCCGGCATCAGAAGTTGGCTCCACGGCCTCCAGGAGCAAGTCGGAACCTCCCTCGAAGAAGGTACGGCCTGTCGAAAAACGCCCTGCGGACAAGCCTACGGAGAAGCATGCTGGGTCTTCCTCATCACACAAAAAGGCCTCCTCCTCCTCATCCTCTAAGACGGAGAGGCAAGCGGCATCAAAATCCTCCTCAGGGGACCGTCCTAGGTCTTCCGTGAGTCGAGACTCTTCAGCAGGGAAGTCGGCAACGAAATCAGCTACGAAGTCTAAAGGCTCGGTGCCGGCTACTTGCTCGTCGACCCCGGTGTCGCTGACGATGCCTATTACTATTCAGGCAGCAGCGGTGGGGATTCCTTCATCGACGGTGACTCAATCTATGGCCTGGCAGCCAGAGGTCTATGACCCGGCCCCCCCTGAGGTCCTACTGCAGCCAGACACGGCCTTGTCGGTGTCGTCGGCGGACGGAGAATGTGGCATGGTTATGCAGCCGTCGGACTTGGGCTTACGGCCTTCCAATACGTCGACGATGACTGCGAGTGGGGGTGTGGCCCCTCTATCCTCGACGTTGCTGACCCCCCAGACGGTTTTGTCTCTGGATGTGCTTAATACACTTCAGAAGCTCCTGCAGCGTCTGGATACGCAGATCCCTCAACCTGGCATTTCATCGTTGATATTTTCTGCACCTTCCGTCGACGAGCAAGCTCAAGCAGCTCGTTCGACGACCAGAAGCCCGTCGGCCTCCCAGGCGGTGAAGGATCGTCCTCGAGCGCAGGAGGAGGGTGAGCTATCGGAGTCCGATTCTATACGAGGTGACTCAGGGTCGGACATTTCCCTGTCGCCGTCGAGAGACCCAACATGGAATTCGGATGTAGAGGTAGAGTCTACGAGGAGCCAGGCACAACCATCTCCTCCGGATGATGTGGGAGCCTTCCATGCAATGATGGGAAAAGCGTGTTCCGAGTTCGGCTTAATTCCTGAGGAGCAAAAGAAAGACTGTTTTCTTTTTGATCACATGGGTCAAAGGAGGAAATCGGTATTTGCCATCCCAATCCTGGACCACGTGTGGCAAGAAGGCCTCAAGACGATGCGTCATCCGTTCTCGGAACCGGCTATTAAGGGGCGTACTGAGAAAAAGTTTAAAGCTCCAGAGTCCACTCCAAAATGTCTAACATCACAGCCTCTGTCAGACTCTGTGGTATCGGCGGCAGCGGCTAGGAAGGCCAGAGTACAGCAAAAATGTTCAACCCCACCAGAAAGCGAGGCCAGGTGGCAGGACGCCTTTGGGAAAAAGGTGCTCTCAGTCGGCGCCACGACGGTAAGAGCAGCCAACTCCTTGGCGATTGTATCACGATACGATAGGGAGATGTGGCATAAAATAGCCCCTATCCTAGAACATTTGCCGGAAGAACATCGAAAAGCAGCCATGTTGCTAGTACGAGATGGTGAGGAGGCCTCGAACCACGCAATTAATATTGCGGTGGACCTAGCAGAGGCTGGTTTCAAACAAATCAATCATGGCGTAGTACTGCGTCGACAAGCGTGGCTCAAATGTACTACTTTCAGACCTGAAGTCCAGTACAAAGTCCTAGACATGCCATGCGAAGGAGAACATCTGTTTGGAGACAACGTAGATGAAGCCTTGAAGGGGATGAAAGAAGACACGGATACAGCTAGGTCTCTCGGCGCCCTCCAGACAGGTAGAAGTTTTCGCTCTTTTCGCCCCTTCAGGGGTGCTTCCGGAAACTCCCGCTTTGGAGCCTCTAGGGACCGTGGATTTAACAGGCCCTCATACTCCTCACAAGGTTACAGACGTGCCTCCCAGTCGGCACGTAGAGGCAGAGATTATCAAGCCTCCAGAAGACGCGGCTCGGGTCCCTCGTCGACGAAGGACAAGCAAACCAGCAACCAATGACGGCCTTCGGAACGTCCTGGGGGGTCGAGTCTCTCATCATATCGACCAATGGAAATGCATCACCACAGATCGATGGGTTCTGGACACGATTCGCATGGGTCATGCGCTGCAATTCAAAAACAAGCCTCCAAGTCTTCCGCCAGTGTTTTCGGCCCAGCCCCACCTTCGAGTTCTAAGACAAGAGGTGGCGCTTATGCTGCAAAAAGGAGCGGTAGAACGGGTTCCTGTGGCACAGGAAGGACAAGGGGTTTATTCCCGGTTCTTCGTTGTCAAGAAGCCAAATGGAAAATGGAGGCCCATTCTCAACCTGAGGGTACTCAACAAATGGCTAAAGAGCCCAAAATTCAAAATGCTAAAGCTCCAGGAGGTTATCAGGTCAGTGCAACCCATGGATTATCTGTCGTCGCTAGACCTTCAGGACGCATACTTTCATATCCCAATACGTCCACGACACAGGAGATATTTAAGGTTCGTCGTCGGGCGAAAGCATTTTCAGTTCATGGTCCTCCCGTTCGGCCTCAAGTCCTCCCCCAGGACGTTCAACAAGTGTTTGGCCCCTATAGCGGCCCATTTAAGGAAGGACGGTCACCATGTCTATCCCTATCTAGACGACTGGCTGGTCAGAGGTTCGTCCATGGAACAAACACGAAACAGTCTGGGGGCCACGATGTCCCTCTTACAGGAACTGGGCTTCGCGATAAACTTCAGCAAGTCCTCCGTAGAGCCTTCGAGGACCTTGGTCTTTCTAGGAGCGGAGTTTCATACGCACACAAGCCTTGTAAGACCATCCAGCGAAAGGATACAGAAGCTACAAAGCAAGGCGTCGGAATGGAGATGCGGTACCAGGGTGTCGGTGCGCAAATACATGTCCCTGCTAGGGACCATGTCATCCTGCATTCCGTTGATAAACAACTGCCGTCTGTTTATGAGGCCTTGCCAGGAATTTCTAGCGGACCGTTGGGCGCAGAGCCAAGGTCGCTGGTCCGACAGACTGGTCATCGACGAACAACTGGTACAAGCACTCTGTTGGTGGAGAGCTTCTACTCATCTAACGAAAGGAATGCCTCTGGTGGAACCGGAGTTCCAGAAGACAGTGGTGACGGATGCATCGCTGAGCGGATGGGGAGCTCATCTGGACACGTTACAGGTACAAGGCCGGTGGTCGTTACAAGAGTCCTCCCTGCATATCAACCTGCTAGAACTGAGAGCAGTGCGGTGGGCTCTAAAATCTTTTCTTCCTCAATTGAGAGACTCCATGACGGACAACACGACTACAATGTTTTACCTACGGAAACAAGGAGGAACACGTTCCAGGTCCCTGTCGATGGAGGCACAGAAAATCTGGCATTGGGCCCTGCAACACAACATGCTAATCTTGGCGTTCCACCTGCCAGGCGTGAGAAATGTGGAGACCGATGCCCTCAGCAGGGAAATGAACGAGGTTCACAAATGGGTGCTGAACGACCAGCAACTACAACATGTATTCAAGAAGTGGGGACATCCTTCCATCGATCTGTTCGCGACGAAGGACAACAGGAAATGCCCGCAGTATGCAAGCAGATGGCCTCAGCAGGGCTCACTGGGGGATGCGTTCTCCTTCCCATGGACGAACAAATTTCTGTACGCATTTCCTCCATTTCCTCTTATCCGGAGGACATTGCAATGGATCCTCAAGTACCCATGTCGTGTGATTCTGGTGGCCCCGTATTGGGCCAGACAGGTGTGGTTTTCAGACCTGCTGCACATGGCGGCGGCAGAGCCAATGAGGTTCAGGAAGATCCCCAACCTTCTGTCTCGATAGGAGGGTACTGTTTGGCATCACGACCCGGACAGCCTCAAGTTGACGGCCTGGCTCCTGACTTCGCTGAATTTGGTCAGCTAACGATTCCGGAGGAGTGTCGTCGTATTCTGCAAGCGGCAAGAGCACCTTCCACAAACACTTCATACTCGTACAAATGGAGGAGTTTCTGTCAGTGGTGTGGGGATCACCCAGGTTTGGTTCCGCAGTCGATTACGCCGGAACAGCTCCTTCCATACTTGCTGTTCTTAGCTCAAAAGGGCTTATCGGTGTCGTCGATAAAAGTACACCTGGCCGCCATCTCCAGGTTTACACGTCAACGACATTCCGCGCCATTATTCAGCGACCGCCTGATTAAGCACTTCCTTAAAGGTCTGTTTAGGAGTTTCCCTCCCGAGAAGAGATTTCCTCCGATGTGGAGCCTCAATCTGGTGTTAGCGTCTCTTATGAAACCTCCTTTTGAACCAATGTCATCATCGTCTCTAAAGTTTTTGTCGTGGAAATTGGCCTTCCTGGTGGCCATCACTTCAGCCCGACGTATTTCGGAAAGAGCGCACGTTACACACATTAGACGTGAAAAGGGCTCTCAAGTTTTATCTGCATCGCACGCAACCTTTTAGGAAAACGAGACAATTGTTCGTGGCCTATGGTTTGGGTGCTAAAGGCAAAGCTATTTCAAAGCAAGGACTGTCAAGATGGGTATCGTCTACCATTTCGTACTGCCATTCCAAGGCTGGGAAGCCTCTTCTGCGACGCCCAAGAGCTCATTCAACTAGAGCGGCGGCATCGTCGACGGCGCTGTGGTCTGGAGTCCCTCTGGGGGACATCTGCATGGCGGCTACCTGGGCGGCTACACACACTTTTACCCGCCATTACTGCCTGCCACAACAACATGCCGAAGATACTCGGATGGGACAGGCGGTGCTTCGACACCTATTCCAATAAGGTACTCCCCGGTTGAGGGGTTAGATCTTGTTGCAATTATGATTGAATATTGTTCGTTCTCTATGTTAACTATTGCTGATGGGTACACGACCATAGGGAACGGGCATTGTGAGGAAAGTATGTGAGTTTGCATGCACGCCTCCTCCTTTCGGGATGGTACTGCTATGTAATCTATTCTAAGCATGTGAATCCATGAAAGATCCAATGCTGGAGAAGGGAATAGTTTCTTACCTGTAACTCCATTTCTCCAGCATTGGTATCTTTCATGGATTCACATGCGCCCGCCTGCCTCCCCTGAGCATGCAAACCGGTTCCCCCACTACTTTGGGGTCCGAAATCTGAGGGAGCGCGGGGGCGGGTCCTGTATTTATATCATGGCGTCCTGACGGCGCGGGCACGCATGATACAAAACGAGGTGGATAGGACGCATAGCGTCGAAAAAGTTTTCCTATGGGAAAGGGTCTATATAATGTACCGGGGATTCCCAGCCTGACGACGGGGAATATTCTAAGCATGTGTATCCATGAAAGATACCAATGCTGGAGAAATGGAGTTACAGGTAAGAAACTATTCCCTTACCCCTCAGTGATTTCATTCATAGCTGGCTATTTTGCTAGCAGTCAGATTATGTGATTGGAAATTGAGACTAGTGATAGTAGTGAGCCCCAACTCAGAATAGTACCCTATTGATATTGATATTTTATTTCGACCGCGCTCGTACACAAGTGTTTCAGAGCGCGACAAGGCAAGGGAGAGAAATAGGGGAGAACAAAACAGCGATCTTACTAGGCCCAGTGACATTGAGAACGCGCAAGTGCATGGGAGAGTGGGAGGGGAAAAGCGCATGGAAGGGGGAGAAGTGGAAAGTGCGAAGAGGAGAAACAGATCAATAATAAATAATAAAGGCAACAAACAGTGGTAGTGCAGCCAGCAATTTGCAAGTGCTAGGTTTAAGGCAGCAGACAGGGTAAGTCTGATAAGTGCAGGAAGAAAAAAGGGGGGGGGCTGTATGGGTACAGAGACAGACCCCAATGCAAGGGGTGACCTGAAGGCAGTGCGGACGGGTGGCAGGGTGAGCAGGTACCTGGGCCTGGAGAACAGAGGGTGGCCAGGTGCACAGTGCTAAGAGAGAACAGATCAGCAGCGGAGAGGGGAAAATGGCAGGGAGGCTGTTCCAGAGGGAGGCCCCAGCCAAAGACAGATCTACCCCCAGCTCGCTTCTTTGAAAAATGACTGACCCTGAGTGAGTTAGAGGTAGAGGAGTGAAGAGCTCGGGAGGGGAGTGTTATGACCGGCTCTTGGTCATAGGGTTCACTCCAAGGGACACTCAGGATACACAGGCCAGGTACGCATAGTGGTTACTTTATTAGGTTCTTAGGTTACAAGGATCAGATGTCATCATAGTTATTAGGAGATAAAGAGGAAAGGGACAGGAGCCCACTGGCTCCCACCACCCAGGCTCACATAATCTAACTGCCTGGGTTAGAACCCATTCAACCCCAAACATTCTAATCTCACACTCCAGACTCACAGCCTACATTCTGATGGTGACATCAATCCTGGCTCAGCACACATGCAAGTATAAGAGCCAACCCTAACACCTCCTTTCCTACAACAAACAAACACACCTCAAACACACACTTAGAGAAAGCAACCCTAACACCTCCTCCTCTTGCATAAAGAGCAACACACACTTTCACAACAGCAAGACACACCTCACTCTCAGCAGAGTTCCGCTAACCCCAGAGATTGAACAAACAGGCGTAACTAACATCCTATGACAGTCCCAGCCACCACAACTAACATTCCCAACCAATCAAAACATCACAAATCGCCTTCCGTTCCCGCCTGCCACAAAGGAACCTCGAACTGCCACTTTCGAGCACTAACCGCCCACCTCGGCAAACAAACCACAACACTACCAAGACCAACCAAACACAAAGCTCCTTCCGTTCCTCTCTGCCACAAAGGAACCTCGGACTGCCACTTCCGAGTACTAACTCCCAAAACCGGGAAAAACCAGGTACTGTCATAACTGCGCAAGATACTTACTAACAACCCAACAATCTACCTGGGTCACCAAGAAACCACAGTCACAACTCATGCCGCTGTCAAATCCATTCCAAAATTCAAGCAACACAGACACACCTAATCACCAGTCACTCACCTCATCACACCAATAAAGAAACGCAACCAGCTGTCACTAAACAACCACCACCAGCATAACGCTACAAATGTTGGCCAGACAAATGAGCCCTTCAAAACCAAATAAACACCCCAAAGTGAACACAGCTGCAGATGAAACGTTGCCAGGCTTCTGAAATTAATCAAGAGCGGACTCAAGAACAATTCCAAAAGTCACCTAAAGTTAAAAGAAAACACTAAATGCAATGTAACTTGCATCTCCAGAATTCCAAGCAATCCCTGGACCTTAACAACTCCAGGGTCACCAAAAACATCAAAGCTTCACACAGCTTCAAGTAAACTCCGCAGAGCTAGACACCTTCAAAAACAACATGGAAGCTTCACACAGCTTCAGGCACTAGTCCCCTGCTAGATGCCTCTGGACTGCTCCGCAGAGCCACAATCCAAAACAACATAAAAGCTTCACTAGGTTTCATGTGAACTCCTCAGAGCCACCAATCATCACAAAAACACAGCTTTGCAAAGCTTATGGTACTAGTCTCCTACTAGGTACCTCTGGACCCCTCAGAGTCACTAACCAATTAATCAAAGTTCCAACTAGGTTCTATACTAGCCTACCACTAGTAACATCACTAACCCCACAGGGCCTCAAAACACCAAACACCTCCAACTCCGCAGAGTCCCCTGACCAACCCTGGTCATGTACATCAATTAAAACATATTCCAAAAAACAATAAAAAAGATTTCAAAACCCAACACTGGTCATGCACCAACACTAAAACATTCACATACTGCTACAACACACACACAAACACAGGATGTTCAAAATACAGACAACCCCGGCATAGAATGTTAACTGCTAAGGAGCGCTGCAGTCACTCTGGCAGTCATCATGGGTTGCACATCCATACACGCACAAACAGAACATCACGCCTACAATGCCTCAAAAATGGTTATAGTAAGCATTGCAATGACATATCAATAATCACATTATAAATTGCAGATCTCATTTCCTAAAAGTCCATGTTGCCAAAGCATGGGCAACTCTAAATGCTGAAATGACTCAAAGATTGTGGTAACCATTAATGACCAACATCACTCTTATTGTGCTTTAAGATCACAAATCTCACACCACACACACACAAGCAAAACATAGTCTTAGGATGATCAGAACATTGAAACATAGTACATCCAAGTCACATTTTCTAAAAGCCCATGTCGCCATTATACATGTAACCTAATATGCTAAAATGCCTCAAAACGTTATACTAAGCATAATAGGATCAACACCCTTTGATTGTCCACCTCAATCAACCTCATATGTGCCACTCACACACAACCCCTGTCACAACACAAATGTGGAAACCAACTTTAAATGAGACCTAAACGTCCATGTTGCCAACTGGGGCCAACTCTAAAACCAACCTGCAATGCCTCAAAATGGTTACATCTAAAATAAAATGCATCTCCTATTCTAAGTGCAACATCATTCTCACTAATACTTCTCACGGTAATTCACTACTAATGCACAACAGTACTCTTCAGTCACTGCTTGCCACATCGTTGCTCAATCCATTATGACATTTTACTTTTAAATGAAACTCCAAAATTTCTTCTGCAAGCATAAACTAATCATCCCCAAAAACTACTATCATACCCAAACCCAAACAGTAACCATTTTCTCATTGCATGGTCCCCACCTCAGACCAAATCAGCATAGCGTCTATTCTCATTAAAACCTTTAGCCTCCAGGTGCATAAAAGGCACATTTACGCTTACTTGGCATGGAAATTACACTTCCCCTTTTTAAATAATGCTGGCATAGTCACTCAGGAAATGGTGGCACACTTGGGCAGCCTCATGCAACCCTGCCAATGTCTCCTCATGTACCAGGGGGCCTGTTCCTGGCAGACTCCAACAGGCCATCCTTGCCCCAGGCTCCATGGGGCAGGATGCTTCTGACACCCCTGGGTGGTCGCCTGCAACAGCCCTGGGGGCTGACTAAAGCAGTACTTGGTGGCTGACTCAAACAGCCCTGGGTGCTTTCCATTTCTCCAGACTCTTGGACAGCCTCTAATGACTCTTGGCCTCAAACAAGGCACTCTCCCTTCTTCCCAGGGGTCTCCTCTGACAGGCTGTCCCTTCCAGCCCTGGGTAATTTCCATTTCTCCAGACTCTTGGACAGCCTCTAATGACTCCTGGCCTCAAAGAGGGCACTCTACCTTCTTCCCAGGGGTCTCCTCTGACAGGCTGTCCCTTCCAGCCCTGGGTGGACTGGCTCAAACAGCCCTGGGTGGTGGGCGCAAACAGTCTATGGGGGGCAGTGGGCTCTCCCTCTCTCCTTTCATTCACTTGTCCTCTTGCCTGCACCCCCCGCAGCAGAGTTTCTTCTCCTCTCTCACATGACATCACACAGGTACCTGCATCTCCTTTTGCTTCACTTGGTGTCCACTCCAAGGTCCTCCTTCACCATACCTTGGACCATCCTCGTCGCCAATTGTTATGACCGGCTCTTGGTCATAGGGTTCACTCCAAGGGACACTCAGGATACACAGGCCAGGTACGCATAGTGGTTACTTTATTAGGTTCTTAGGTTACAAGGATCAGATGTCATCATAGTTATTAGGAGATAAAGAGGAAAGGGACAGGAGCCCACTGGCTCCCACCACCCAGGCTCACATAATCTAACTGCCTGGGTTAGAACCCATTCAACCCCAAACATTCTAATCTCACACTCCAGACATACAGCCTACATACTGATGGTGACATCAATCCTGGCTCAGCACACATGCAAGTATAAGAGCCAACCCTAACACCTCCTTTCCTACAACAAACAAACACACCTCAAACACACACTTAGAGAAAGCAACCCTAACACCTCCTCCTCTTGCATAAAGAGCAACACACACTTTCACAACAGCAAGAGGGAGGTATTTGCGGAGGGATAGCTGAAGGTATTTTGGACCCAGAAAGCCTTGTGGACAATGCAGAGGGTTTTCAATTTAATCCTTGCATCCACTGGGAACCAATGGAGAGATTTCAGAGGTGGAGAGATACGATCCCATGGCTTGAGGCCAGGGACCAGTCTTGCAGTCCTGTTCCTGTTCTAGATTAGTTGCAGAGGCGGGAGAGTAGAAGCAGGTAGATTTAGAAAGAGGCTGTTAAAATAGTCCAACCTAGAGAGTACCAGAGCTTTGGATACCATGAGCTTCTGGGGGAAGGAGAGGAAAGGCAGAGTACCTCTGAGGAGGTGCAGTCGGAAGTTTGACTTTTTAGAGACCTCAGATGTTTTTCAGAATGCCTACATTAGATTGTTGATGCTCCACATCCACACTGCTGGCTGGTTCTGACACTGTGAAGGTTCCTTGTTACACCCAAGATAACTCACATTTTTGTCTACAATTTGCTTATAAAATGGCATTCTTTGAGGAAAGACTACGTCTAAGGGAGATGTGTGATGGTTAAAAAGCTGTTATTTCTGCTTCACATGCAAGTGCACATACAAACCCAATCCATTCAGTATAAAGACTGAGATTGAGCCATGTACCTGTTGAATGTAGCTGGCCTAGTACCTGGTCCAATAAAATAAAACATCAAATTGGATGTCTTTTTTCGAAGTTCAGTTATTGCCCTTTTCAGTATCGTGGTGTGTCTGAGAGAAGTTCATTGAAAATGAGCTCACACGAGACACCCACTGCAGTAAATCTTGCTTTTCACATTGCTGGCTGATTGTGAATCATTTGGGGTTTCACCCTGATTAGGGCAATCCAGACATAGACCCCTTCTCTGTGCCTAGAGAGGCAGCTGCACATTGCTTATACATATTGTGGCAGAAACACGTGTCTGGGGTTGCTTTTGATACTCTTGCTCAGAGGTTTGCCTTGCAATTTGGGCTGGACTGCCCTTGTGAGCATTATCAACTGATATGCAAATGGATACTTCTCCCAACATTCCCTAATCAAGCCACTTGGGATTTTACCTTAAATGAGTAGGGCATTCCAGACGTGGACCATTTGCTCTCTGTGCATAGAGAGGCAGCTGCACCTCACTGATGAAGCCCAATTAGGCAGAAACACGTGTCTGAGTTTGCTGTTGTTAATCCCACTCAGATTTGCCTTGTAGTTTTTTGTTGTTAATCTGCTTGATTGAATTTATAAGCATATAAAATAGGCAATTAACTAGAAACACATTACAATTATACTAGCAAGAGTAGATCAGTTGTTTTACAAGGAAAAGAAAGAAAAGTGGGGCATCTGGTAGGGGGCACGAGGGGTCGGGCATGTACAACTCATTAAAAATGTCTCTCATAACAATAAGTATTTGTCCTGCTTATTAAACGGTAAGGACACCTCTCTGCAGGATAGAATTGATAAACCATGCAACCAGTCATCAACAGTAGGTTTGAGATCACAGTTCCAAATGTTTAAGATGACATTTTTGACCACTGAAAGGGCCCTATAAACCCTAAAAAGCATGCCAACAAGCCTTGTATTTTGAACCCAAACTATTTTCTTCGTTCTCAGCAGGGGACTGCTCACGTTGTTGGTTAACTCTAGTAGATCTGTGTCCTGCATCATGTGGAGGCCAGTATGCCATTTCTCCCTAAATTTCGAAAAAAATCTTGACCTCTCTAGGACCATGGCAGCTATTGCACAAAGGGGCATCCTTTGGTACAGAATGGCATTGGAATAGCCAATGGACCAGTCCAGATTGAGACTTCTGGTCTAACAACAATTCCTGTATTTAGAAGCACTTTTGCCATTTATAGTTGATCCTTTGGTTTTCTTTCGCTACATAATCCTCCTAGGTTAGCGATGAGGCTACCAGGTCTAGTAGGTATAGATAATCCATTCTTTCGGCACAATTTGATCTTCATCTTCACTCTACTGTGCTGTTGGAAGTTCAGACTATATTGGCCAAGTTACTGTAAAAGGCTGGTACACTCAGGAGATTATCCATATTGATGTGTTCACCATTAAAAACTCCACGATTGTCCAACTGATCCACCTTGTCATCTCCAACCCTATTGATAACCTCCAACTTAGAGTGACCCTTAGTTTTGTTCCACTAGATTATTAACCTGAATCTTTTGGCTTCTGCCTCAAATCATGCCTCTTGACTTGCAGCCAGGTAATGCTTCGAAAAACCTATCCCTTGAACATAATTAGTTTGTGACTATAACTATCTCTTTTAGCAGGTATCGAACTGCAGTAACGGACATTCTGATTCATGAAATTTTAGCAAGTCTATTGTTCGCTCGCAAGTTGCATCCAGCCGAGGGCACCAGATAATCTACTCGCACATTTCCAATGCTAGTACCTGGTTTCTCTGTTCTCCAAGAGATTATGAAAGAACACCTATTGGCATATAAGGTAGCCATTCCTCCGTTTCCTCTTCCTAGGTCCTACGTGGTGAAGTCGTGTATGTATCTGTGTTGTATTTAATTTCTCCAGCATTGGATCTTTCATGGATTCACATGCTTTGAATATTTCCCGTCGTCAGGCTGGGAAACCTCAGTAACTTTAACCTAGCGTTTTCCTATGGAAAACTTCGACACCTCATTATCCTATTGATGTCCTTTTTGGGCGCTTTAGGCTACCCAATAGGACGTCAGTATAAATAGCCCTGCCCCCGTGGCTTCCCTTCAGATTTCAACCATCTCCAAACAGTTGGGGTCACCTCGTGTCTACTCTTCGTGTTCTACATATGCTTTTCATACCATCGGCCAGTATGTCCTCTGTGGGCCAGAAAAAATCGCTGTTTAGGCCTTGTTCTACTTGTGGCCTAAAGAAGGTCTTCGCAACTGCCGGCTGATTGCTTGGCTTAACAAGGGCACTTACTCAGGTTTGGAGGTTTCGTCCCAGGGAAGAAGGTCCTCGGCTCCGGCGGTGACGACATCTACGCAGCAGAGGGCGAAGTCAGCGGAACCCCCGCCAAGAAGCCATGCATGGAAGTGCCGGCGTCGGAGGTGGGGAAAGGTGGTTCCTCTGAGTCCAAGTCGCATCGGTCTAGAGGTGCGAGTAGCTCTGCGCTCTCCAGGTCGGCGAGACTGGACAAGTCCAAGGGGTCGAATGATAGGCCTGCGAAGTCGGTGCATAAGTCTGCGTTGGGGGAGAAGGAGAAAGTGAGAGAGTCCTCTTCGAAAGCACTCGTCGTCTAAGGACCTACGTCAGTCCTCTTCCAGCCGAGACTCATCCAAGCACTGCTCCGGCACTCCAATCACCTAGCCGGCATTGCCGGAGAAGGCCAGGCCAGTGGAGGCCTTGGTGTCGTCGACAAGGTCGTCGACAGAGGTTCCGTCGACGATTGTGGTACAATCCTCACTCCCTTCGTCGACTGGGGTGTCATCAGCTCTGTCGACGGCCATGCCTGTCAGTGGTCTGCCATTGCTGTCGACGACACAGCTAGAAGCGTTCAGTGGTTTGTTGCCGACGGGAGATCCTTGGCAGTCTGGTGCCGGCTTCAGGCCGTTGCTCCCGGTGGACATTCTCCAACAGGATTCGGCTTCCTATTCAGTCTCCTCGGGTCTGGAGGAGGAGCATGAACCAGGTTTCCATCCGTCAGAGCTGGTTCTGCGGGAGGCATGTCCGTCTTCGTCAATTGGGGCTGCGGCGCCCCTGTACCCGTTGGTGAACCCTCACACTCTGCTGTCTATGCAGGTGTTAAGTACGCTTCAGTCGCTGTTGGGACAATTGGATGCACGATTTCCAGCGGCTCAGAGCCGGTACCTCCAGTGGTGCGTAGTATGCCTGTTGAGGTCCCTCCTCCGAGTCTCCCTAGGAATTCACCTCTGGTGCGGCTGACATTGCCGTCAACGGTGGGGTTGGGCCTTCCCAGAAGTCATCTAGAGGAAGGAGAGCTGGTCGATTCGGATCAGGATAGCAGGCCTCGCGACACGTTGTCGACAGTGTTCTCGTCGCCCAGGAGAGATGATACGTGGGATACAGACTCTGAGGTGGAACCACCTAGCAACCCTGCTCAGCCGTCTCCACCGGATGATATTGGGGCGTTTCACGCTATGATGGCGAAGGCGTGCCAAGAATTTGTCCTGGCTCCTGAGGAGGAGCGAAAAAACTATTTTTCTTTTCGACCACATGGGGAACCGACAGAAGGCAGTCTTCTCGGTCCTCATTTTGGACCATGTGTGGCAGGAGGGCATGTGCACGATGCTCCATCCTTTTTTGGAGCCAGCCATGAAAGGATGTCTGGAGAAGAAGTTTAAGGCACCTGATTCGACCCCCAAGTGCCTCATGTCTCAGCCCACGCCAGAGTCGGTGGTTTCGGTGTTAAGCCACCGGACAGTGAGGCCAGAAAACAAGATGCGTTCAGGAAGAAAGTCCTCACGGTGGGCGCTACGACAGTGAAGGTGGCGAATTCCTTGGCCATTGTAGCCAGGTATGACATGGAGATGTGGTACCGGTTGGCCCCGCTCTTGGAATATCTCCCGGAACAACGCAAGGAGGCTATGCTGCTGGTTCGAGAGGGGGAGGAGGCCTCCAACCACAGCATCAACATTGCAGTGGACTTGGTAGAGTCGGGCTTCAAACGAATAAATAACAGCGTTGTTCTCCGGAGACAGGCAGGGTTGCGCTGCACTGACTTTCGTCCGGAAGTCCAGCATAGTTGTGGATATGCCCTGTGAGGGGGCGCAGCTCTTTGGAGAGAAGATCGATGAGGCGCTCAAGGGCATGAAGGAAGACACTGAGACAACAAATTCCCTAGGGGCCCTGCAAACGAGCCGTTCTTTTTGCCCCTTTCTGGCGTTTTGAGGGGCCTCTGGTAATGCCAGATTTGCCGCCACCCACAACGAGGTTACAATCGCCCAGGCTACACTTCCCAAGGTTTCAGGTGCTCGTTCCAAGCGGCTCAGAAAAGTAAGGACGACCAGGCACAGCGTAAGAAGGGTCCTCCCTCCTCAGCTGCTAAGGGACGGCAATTTAAGTCTCACCAATGACTGCCTTGCGGGCAGACCACTTGGGGGGGTAGTGTCGCGACAAGTGGACTCTTATTACTACAGACCACTTGTTACTGGATACGGTACGTCTTGGCCCCTCTGAGTTTCGGCATCCTCAACTCCCAATTCCACCTGTGCACGTGGTGCAGGTGCACCGGTCTGTCTTGTGGCAGGAGGTCTAACTCATGCTGGCGAAAGGGGCACTAGAACCAGTTCCGGTGTCGGAACGGGGCCAAGGGTTGTACTCGCTGTATTTGTCATAAAAAAGCCCGATGGTAAGTGTAGGCCTATTCTAGATCTTCGGCCGTTGAACAAGAATCTGCAACGCCTGAAGTTCAAGATGCTGCCGCTGCAGGATGTGATCCGGGCAGTGCAGCCGGGGGAGTTCCTGGCGTCGTTAGATTTGGAGGGCGCTTACTTCCACATCCTGATGAGGGCAAACCATTGCAAGTTCTTGCGCTTTCTGGTCGGGGATGACCATTACCAGTTCTGTGTCCTCCCGTTTGGACTGAAGTCGGCGCCCAGAACATTCACAAAATGCCTGGCTCCAGTGGCTGCCTTCCTCCGCAGGGAGGGGCATCATGTGTACCCGTATCTGGATGACTGGTTGGTACAGTGGCTGTCGCTGGAAAGGGCGTTGGAGTCTCTCATGCTTCCATGCTCCTGTTACAACGGCTGGGCTTCGCAGTAAACTTCGCAAAATCCTTTCTGACTCCATCCAGGGATTTTGTTTTTCTCGGTGCCCAGTTTCTCACACAGGAAAATCTGGTGAAGCAGTCGGAAGAGAGTGGTGAAGTTGCAGTCCAGAGTGGCCGAATGGGGCCAAGGAACGGTGGTCTCAGTCCGCAGTTACATGTCACTGCTGGGGTCCATGGCGTCCTGCATACCCCTAATCCCTAGCTGTCGCTTGTTCATGCGTCCGGTTCAGGAATTTCTCGCAGACAGGTGGTCACAAAGTCGAGGGTTATGGTCGCACAAGGTGGTCCTCTCCAAGGGACTGGTGGAAGCCCTGCGACGGTGGTCATGCAGACAATTTGGTACAGGGCATGCCCCTGCTGGAGCCAGATTTTCAGTTCACAATAGTGGCAGATGCCTCCCAGGTGGGTTGCGGGGCGTCGCTCGACCAGTCGCAGGTCCAGGGACTCTGGTCTCAGGAGGAAGCAGGATTGCACATCAACATACTGGAGTTGCGAGCGGTGTACTGGGCCCTGAAATCTTTCTCCCTCACATCCAAGGCGCAGTGATTAGAGTGTTGACGGACAATACCACCACAATGTTGTACTTAAGGAAGCAGGGGGGGCACGCATTTTCGGCTCCTGTCAAGAGAAGCTCAGGACGTGTGGCATTGGGCCATTGCTCTGGGAATTTACATTATGGCTTACCATCTGCCGGGGGTCCAGAAGGATGCTCTCAGCAGAGGGAGGGGGCTGGGGGCAGTTGCTCGAGTGCCTGCTGAAGATCTTCAGGAAGTGGGTGTTTGCCCCTCTCGACTTGTTTGCCACGCCAAAGAACAAGCAGTACCCATTGTTTGCCAGCAGAGTGGCTCATCCAGGGTCAAAAGGAGATGCGTTCTCATTCCCATGGACGGGCCTCTTCAGGTATGCGTTCCCTCCGTTTCTGCTGCTTTGATGGATGATCCTGTGGGTGTGCAGATCCCGTGCAGAAAAATATTGGCCGCCCCATTCTGGCCCAGACAGACGTTCTCAGATCTCCATCTAGCGATGGAAGAACCGCTTTGTCTGGGGGCGGAAGAGGATCTCCTATCCCAGGACTAAGGGGGAGTGTGGCATCACGATCCGGCATCGCTGAGCCTGGCCGCCTGGCTCCTGACTACTCAGAGTTTGGTCATTTCAGTATTGCACAGGAGTGCTGTAGGATCCTGGAGGCGCCAAGGGCACCTTCCACGAAAGTTTCTTACTGTAGAAAATGGGTGAGATTCTGTGCCTGGTGTGAACAGCTGCTGGGAGTGTGGCCATGGAGGTTACTCCGGCCCCGGTTCTTCCATATCTGTTGCGGGGGGCCTGGTGTTGTCTTCAGGGTGCATTTAGCGGCCATTTCCAGATTGAACAGACAGCGCCATGCTACTCCTCTGTTTAGTGACAGATTGGTTAAGCATTTTCTGAAAGGACTTTTTCTGACATTTCCCCCGGAGAAAAGGTTTGCTCCGGTATGGAGTCTCAATGTGGTTCTCGCTGCTCTCATGAAACTGCCGTTTGAGCCCATGTCAACAGCGTCCTTGAAGTTCCTCTCGTGGAAAGTCGCATTTCTAGTGGCAATCTCATCTGCCAGAATGATTTCAGAGCTTCAGGCGCTGGTCATTGACCAGCCGTACCTGCGATTCATGAGGGACAAGGTTCTCCGGTCTACTAATCCGCACTTCATCCTGAAAGGGCCTTCAGAGTTTCACAAACCTGCTACAATTGCATTTCCTTTGTTCTTCACTTAGGTAACCACGCCGGCGGAAAGAGCCCTGCATTCTCTGGACGTTAAGAGGGCGCTAAAGTTTTATCTGACCCATACTCGGGACTTCAGGCAGTCGAAACAGCTGTTTGTGGCGTTTTGTCCCTCCTGCAAGGGACGATCCATTTCTAAGCAAGGACTTTCCTGTTGGTTCTTGTCCACAATTTCATTTTGTCACGAGAAGTCTGGCAAGCCCTTGAGGGGCACTCCTAAAGCCCATTCTACCAGGTCCACGCCGTCGGCAGCGGCGCTCTGGGCTGGAATCCCGCTCATTGACATTTGCCAGACGGCTTCTTGGGCGGTGCCGCATACCTTCACCAGATACTATTGTCTGGGTCAGCAACATGTGGAAGATGTACAGGTGGGACGGAAGGTCCTTCAATGCCTATTTCAATAAGGTAAGCCCCGCAGCTTCCGGGGTTTGTTTTACTCTATCACTTGCTGGTTCTGTTACCATGCATGATGTTGGATGTATTCGATTGTTAGTGGTTTATTCACAGCATGTGAAGCCGTGAAAGATCCAATGCTGGAGAAGGGAGTAGTTTCTTACCTGTAACTCCATTTCTCCAGCGGTGGTATCTTTCATGGATTCACATGCGCCCGCCGGCCTCTCCCTGCAGGCAAACCGTGATTCGGGTTTCCTCTACTTTGAAGGTTTAAATCTGAAGGGAAGCTGCGGGTGCGGGGCTATTTATACCAAACGTCCTATTGGGTAGCCTTAAGCGCCCAAAAAGGACATCGATAGGACACTAAGGTGTCGAAGTTTTCCATAGGAAAACGCTAGGTTAAAGTTACCAAGGTTTCCCAGCCTGACAGGAAATATTCACAGCATGTGAATCCATGAACGATACCAACGCTGGAGAAATGAAGTTACAGGTAAGAAACTATTCCTTTCTGGACCCTCTTTTACATGTTGGCCAGCAGTTAGTCCTGCAAATGTGCTAGTCCTTCGGATATAGATTTCTTTGTTTTCTTGGTCATACCAAATTGCACATTCTTGAATGGCTATTAATGTCAACTTGTGATGGAAGAATTTGAAAGGTTACCATCTCTGGTTGGCCGAATTGCCAATCCTTTAGCTAACCACGCCTTTACACATTCATTCAATTGCTCCACATGGAATAAGGTTTAACTCTAATAATGTAAAATCTTGTTTGTCTGATCGTGCTTTTGCAGCTTTGGGTTAAGGTATCTGAATCTCCTATCTCTGGGAAATACTCCATATTATTTTTGTGTTATGCACTAGCAGGAGCTTCAGACAAGCATGTTTAGATGTACTGCCAAACGTTGCAAGTGCTCCCACTCCCAGTTAATTCATTTCTTCATTAGTTTGATTAGTCATTGATTTCTGCATCATTATCAAAGAATTTGCAACTGTAGTTGGTTAACTCTAATGCACTCATAGGTTCCCTTAATGTGGTGGGATATTTTAACTTGAATAAAGCTTTGAGTGTCTTATTTTGGGGATTGAGACCACCTAATCCCATGTCCTACAAAAAATAAATGTTTTACACATTGGGCTTCATGAATTGATAGTTTTGACTTTGAATCATCCAGTTTGATGAGGACATTGCAGGTCTCTTCCAAATAAGTTACACTTTCCTAGCTTGTTCCACCGAGGCACAACAATAGCCTGATGTTAAATCTAGACTTGTAAAGATATTTGACACTTGAGTTTGGGGGACAACTTTGTGTATGGAGGTTAGTGACCATCAGGATGTTTACTCACTTAATCGTCATCCTGAAGTGGGCATCATTATCCCCTAGGCTGAACGGTTTCGGGTATCTAGTTGTTGAAATAAAAATGGAACACATCTTTTTAATCTCGTCTGCCATCATAATGGTCTTGTCCAATGGTTCGCATACCACAGCAATACCATTTGGTGTCTCGTTTCTTATATAAAACATTTATTTTAGCATTTAATTTGGCTGCCATCCCTACTCTTTAAAATTGTCCCATAGTTGTGGAGAAAGGGGGTGCATGTACCTGTAAGTTAATGTTACTCAGCCAATCGACTCTTGTAAATAGTCCTTACACGAATTTGCTCCAAGAAAGCCTGCTGGCCATGCTTCTTCAATATTCCTTTGATATATAGGGAGGACTGAGGGGTCAGAAAGCTGATGGATGCAAGCAAAACTGGGATGTAAAACTCTCGCTTTTCTATTTTTGCTCTTCACAGTATATGCAGGTACCAATGACCATCTTTGTGTCTAGAGGAAGGGGGCCTAACAACTATGAATATAGGAGTCTGTATGAGAGTCGCTGGAAGAAATTCAAAAAGTTATCACTGGTGCATTTTAACTTTGGTATAGGCCATGTCTGGGGAATATAGCAGAGTTCACAGTGGATCTTTAAGAGATAAATCTGTTTTCTTATTCGAAGATGCAGGCCCCAAGTTGTACTTTTTGCTTCAAACAAAGCTTGTCTACAATGATGGCAGTGAATGAGGCAGTCACTTGTGTACTCTAATACTAAACTCTTCTGCCATTGCTCTAGTATTGGGCAATTATATTTTAGTATACTTGGATTGTCTGTGAACCAGTTCTCTTTTCAAGGGTTTGGCTTATTTGGCCTTACTTTGAAGAGTCACACTTATTAAAGGACATCAGTCATCCCTCTTTAAAATATGGAAGGGACGTTGGAGTGCAATTGCCATCAGTGAACCTAAACTAGAACACTTGAAGAAGGGTTTCACCATGAATGCTCATGTTTGTCAGCATTAGGTACCATGGTAGCACAATACTTATGTATGATAGTTCATTAGCAGATTGTATGACCAAGATACAGGTTGATGGTCTCAGATGAAAAGGATTTGCATATGAGAGAACTGGGTTTTATAACTGGATTACTCTATTTGGTTTCCTGGCTTGTTGAGCATAACGGTGATTATCCATTTCTAATGGATAGCATCCTCCCACAGGTTCTTTATCTTAGATTAACCTTGTTTGTGGCAGCTGGCATCTGAAGCCTTTTACCCAGTAGGGGCAGAGTATGCTCCAGTGCCAAATATGACAAAGCACTCCTGGACTCCTGTTAGGGAGAATTCTCTCTTTAGGCTGAATTTCCTAACCTAGTGAGTCCCCCACCAGCTTTGCTGGATTTCTGGAGTTTGTTTTTATCTCCTGCCAAGAGTGGGACTCTTTTTCTCCCACTCTTGGACATGATTTATGGTGTTCCTTTGACTGTTAATGTGCTTTATGGGCTATGGGGTCCTTTACTCCATAGGGTCTCATGTGTTTTTACGATGTGTGTTACACAGCACCCTCCGTGCAGTAACACAGGGGTGTCATAGTGACACCCCACCATAGACTCCATACCCTGGGACTGACTACTGTCTCCCAGGGCATGGAAAGTCACCATTGGCTTTACTAGTCCCAAATTATTAACAGAAACCAGTACAAACCATCATATTGTGGACATACGGGTCGGGGCAATTCGATTGCCCTGGGTTCTGTTAGTCGAGGGGGCACGTCTCCGTCCCCCCTGATCGAGTTTTGGCTGGTGGCAGTGGAAACTACTTTTTATATTCGACCGCGAATATTTCCCTATGGGATTTTCCCATTGTTCAAGGCTACCAACTTTAATTATTTAATTCTCATAGCCTCGAACATACTGCTGGTTTATTTATTTAATATTTATTCGCCGGTTGGTATTTTTTGCCAGGACTCGATTCTAAAATGGCGTTTGTGTTCTCTTCTGTGACTCCAACCCAAGTCGATCCCTTTGTTCCACTTTTTGGCGGGCTTCTCCATAGAAGCCTCCAAAAGTGGTGCCACTCCGTCTGGGTACCACAGGGGTGTGGGAGGGGGTTTAGGCACCCTGGACTGAGTTACCTTGGTAACTCAAGTCGCACTCTTGTGTGATTGGCCCAAGTGGTGAGCCGGCCGGCTCACCACTTAGCATGTTTGATTGACAGCTAGGCTGAGTGAATGGGGGTATGCTGCATAAAAGCAGGCTTTGGGCACTGGAACTTCAGAAGTCGCCACAGGACCTGAGAATCCGACGAGGGAGAAGCTGAGCCGACCTACCACGACGACACCACCGGTGGAGCCCTGTGGAACCGACTCACCACTTCCCGACGACAGAGAAGATCTCCTGGCTGGAGAGGCTTCTTCCCCTGACTGGTGGGCACAACCAGTTTACCTTCTTTCTTCGTACCCCAGACCGGTTTGTGGTCGAACTGCCCGTGCCAAGCACCCCGGCAGCCGGATAGCCACTTACCACTGGACCGCGAATCCACGGACAGCTCCTTGTACCTGAGAAACTCTGCGGCTGGTTTCTTCCCTGGCAGTGCAACGGACTCCTGTCTTCCTCCCTGACGAGATCCTCTCTTCCCCTGGACGAAGCACCGACTTGCATCCACTGCCAGGAACAACTGCCCCCGATGGAGTATTCTCACCACGTTAAGGTACCGTGTCCGCCAGGCCTCCCTTTCTAAAGATTGCTACAAGGTAATAATAATCCCTTAACCTTCTGGACTGGGCTGGCCGCCTTGAACCTCTAACTGGTCTCTTTCTTTGGTCCAACTCTTTTTGAACCTTTTCAAGACTTTTGTGCACTGCAACCGTGTGACCTTGGACACATTTCGTTTTGATCCTCTTAAAGCGGATCCGGCCTACTGACTCGGAATTCACTGTGTTACTTTGTCTTCCTCTCTTGTTGTGTTCGTGAAAAAGTGTTGGGATCTGTTTCAATTTATCCTCTGCTTTTCTCTCCCTTTTTAAAACGAATTATTAGAGTGCCATCTACGTTAAGCGCTCACCGCTGTCTGAAAATAAGTGGGGCTTTACTTAAGACTTGTCTAATATTCTTTTAAGGGAGTGTATATCTTTTTGTGACCGTGTTTTTGAATTGCTTACTATTAGTGCCTGTGTGTTTTTCTAGATGTGGTTTTAAATAAATAATTATATCTCTTTTACACCAAGCCCTGGTCAGTGTTTACTTGTTCTATTGTGTTCTCTTGACCTATTGTGAATACTCTGTATACTGCCTAACTCTTCTTGAGGGAAGTCTGACTGCTCAGCCACAGCTACCAAGTGAATCTGTGTGGTACAGACTGCTACCAAGTGGGTTTACTGCCAAACACCTGTAGTCATAAATCTTTTGCAGTGGTCCCAGAGGGAACCGCACAGGTTTCTGCCTAACAACTCCGAAGTGACAGGCCCGAAGTGTGTATATATAGGGCACACCATGCCCCATTAATGCAGTTTTTTCAAGTGTTCAGCAAGCTGCTCCGATAACGTTCCTCTCCTCAGATTGTTGTCTCACAGTTGTTCTAACAGTTTATTTTAGAAATCTCTTGTTCGAGAGCTTCAGGCCTTAAAAAGCGCAGAGACTGTTCTTCGAAAAATTTCTATTACTGATCCCCACACTATTTTTGTCTGGTGCTTGGGGTGCACCATGATGTTTTGTATTGTGATTCCTGAGAGGCAATTAACCCTAAGTCGATTTTGTGAACCGGCACCAAAATTTGCATTAACCTGTCCCTCCCCCCAAACCCTGAAATCTAGAACGACTCACTTCATTGGATGAGTGGAGTGTCGGACATTCACACACCAGATAGAGACCATGCTAAAGATTGCGAAGAGTGCAAAAGAATCCCAAATGCTCGCACTCTGAGGAGTTTGATCATTCCTTGCCTTCCTGAGTGCATTCAAATTAAAGGAAGCACAGGCCGCGTCTTGACAAGAATGTGGACGTCTCAAAAATGGTGATGTTCAACTTCTGCCTCAACAGTTTAAGAAAGGGAAGATTTCAGGCAAAAGGTTCTTAATATTTTTTGCCGCCGACACCTACCTCATGTAAGGAAGGTCCCACCGTACCTCTTGAAGCAGTCAAGGTACCGAAACAGGGCGACACCTGGTGGAAAACTCAGACCCCTATGGAAACTATGGCAGGGGCTGTCGCCAAATCTTCGAACGTGCCACCCCTACTGCCAGACGAAGAGTGAAAAACTGGATGCTTTTGGGGGAGAACATTTTCGGGGCAGGTAGTGTGGCCTTGAAGGCTATTAATACTTCCTGTGCCCTTGCTAAATATACATGTCTCTTATTAAAATGAGTGTTGAAGGTAGCAGAGCACTTGTCACGAGGCAAGGGACAGCTTCAGAGATATAGTGGAGGATTTAAAGAAGGCAGCATTCCAGATGCTAAAGACAGACCAGAACACAGCTGACTGCATAGCACAAGCTATGGGAATAGCGTTGGCGGTTCATGGATGAGGACCTCCAGTTTTGAAGCGGGCATTCAAGCTAAGCTTCTTTATGATCTTTGGCATTGTTCATTTATTTGGGACAAATGCTGATGAATCACTCTAAAAATATTCAAGACCTTGTAAGCTATGGCAAAGTCCCCAGGGTTAGCTGTACCGCAGACCGAGCCGCAAAGTTTTTCCACTTTGGTTTTTAGTTGGGGACATAGATTTAGACCTTTTCAGTACTTAACCCACAAGGGGAAATTGCAGCCACTTACTGCACCCAGAAACATTTTTCTAGATCATATAGTGATTGATGGGGCCAAGAGCTCTCTGCATTTTGGGATGGCAATTCAAAGACATGAATTTCCCTACATATTGGGCACCTTTGGGAGTAAGGATAGCTTGATTTCTGAGCAATTAGCAAAACCTTACTTCGGATGCCTGGGTCTTTTAAGTGGTTGCTCAGTAGTAATGTTTTCCATTTCGTGGAAAGGTCCCAGACTTCCCTCCCCAGTACCCTTCCTGCTGGAGGATGTGCAGGCTCTGCTGCTAAAGGCGGCTATAGAGCTTGTTCTTGAGAGGAAGTGGGTGAAGGGACGTACTCCTTTTTGGTCCCCAAAAATGATGGGGGTATGCATCGGGTTTTGAATTTAAGGTTTCTCAAGTCTTGGGAGAAAGGATAGGACAGACTCAAGAAAGAGGGCTACGGTTGTCTAGATCTTGCCGGCCCTAGAACTGCAAACTGGATGATCTCCTTAGATCGTCAAGGCGTTTTATTTCCATGTGCCCATTCATCAGAGGCACAAGAAGTACCTGAGGTTTGAGATTGGAGGAACGCATTACCAGTTCTGCGTACTCCATTTCAGACTAGCCTCCACCCGATGGTCTTCACCAAACTGGTCAGTGGTGGCAGCTCAACTCAAGAGGCAAATGATTCATGTCTTCCCAATCTGGATAACTGGCTCATCAGGGCCCGCTCTCCCGAGTAGGAGTTCTGCCATCTTCATCACGCATGCCACACCCTGTAAAACCTGCACTTCTTCCTAAACTTAAGTCGTCTCCGGTAACACCATCTCAGGATCTCCAATTCATCTGTGCGGTCTTGGATTCTTGCTGGGGGAAGGCTCCCCCCAAAGACTGTGCCATCAATATTCGGCAGTTCCAGAAGTCAGAATTCCAGCCTTCCCTCACCTTCGTGTCTAATGGCATTCTGCCTTTTTTTGTGCCACAGTATGCTCCATTGCGGTTGAGGTCTCTGCAGTGGCTCATTCAATGGCAGTGGTTGCAATTCTTGGTCCTCATGCCAGACCGTGTGCAGGAAAAAAATCCTGTACCTTGGCCAGAGGAGATGATTGGGATGGATGCTTCCCCCTAAAGCATGGGGTGCTCATCTCCAGGATCTCAGAGGCAGCAGGACTTGGTCCAGGACAGTAACCAGGGTACACATCAAACATTTGGAGCTGTGGAGAGGGGCTGAGACTTGCCCTAAAAGCTTTCCTTCCCTGGTCAGGGGTAAGTGTCCTGATCCTGACGGGCAGCAGTGTGGCAATGCTCTACCCCAATAAGAGACACGGTTTAGGGCCACTACCCCTGTGCACTATTCCTATGTTCTGCTTTACATCATTTGGTCATGTACCTTATGATTGACGCGATGCGCCCGAGCTGGAAGTGCCTGCTTGTTACGCCTGGGGAACGCTGCGTTTTGCTGCACCAGCTCTGCTGAATTGGAGAACTGTTTCCATTGGACTGCTGGGGCCACGCCCCTGTTTCGTGCAAGTCCGGCCCATAAAACATCTGGGATCCGCGCCCTTGCGCGCACCCCCGAGCCAGAAGTGCCCGCCAGAAGTGCCTGCCTGTTATGCCTGGGGAACGCTGCGTTTTGCTGCACCAGCTCTGCTGAATTGGAGAACTGTTTCCATTGGACTGCTGGGTGCGATATATATTGTGTTCAAAGTTTCTCTATTTGCTAATGGTAACAGCCTCTCCTCCTTATTGCACGGCCACGCCCCTGTTTCCTGCAAGTCCGGTCCATAAAACATCCGGGATCCGTGCCCTTGCACGCGCGCCCGAGCCGGAAGTGCCCGCCAGAAGTGCCTGCCTGTTACACCTGTTCGACCTGGGGCCAGGGGGGCGGAGGACTCTTTTTCACGATCACTGCGATATTATACAGAGGTAATTGATTGCCTAGTACCTGCCGAACAAATTAAGTGGAGAAATGTCTAGAAGGCGGGCTAGTATTGAATATGTATATACTCGCCCAATCTCAGCCGGACCAGCTACAAGAAGCTCTACGATACAGGGGGCGTGGCTTTATGATGACATACTATCCGCGCCCCTTGTATTTACCCCTGTAAAAAAAATGATGCAAATGGCAATGAGCATGCCTTTGCCCCCTTCTCCCACTGAACCAAGTGATTCATTAATCCTGGAGTCGGAGGATTTAGCCCATTCCTCCATTCTCTCTACTCGAGAGCAACCACGAATTCAGCAGGAAGACGCATGTAGTTCATGTCTCTTTGCCACTCAATCTGAAAAAAATACTCCTGTAGCATCAGACGCTTCCTTTCTGGATACTCCACTGGACTTATTTTCAGTGGATCCTGTGTTAATGGATCTGTCTCCGCATCCTCAAGACCCCCCAAGCCAAGAAGGCCAACAGTACCCTTTGCAGACTATTGCCCTAGCAGGTACACTCATCAATCTTGCAAGAATTAAAAGATCATTCAACATGCTACTTTGAAATGAGAATTCTAATGGAACATATTGTAGTATTATCGAAAGTAGGGTTAGATATCCTGGAAACTCTTCCTGGAAAATTAGCCAATCAGTTGGGCGAAGCGGTTAATAGGGCAGTGTCATGACCCTTCCCCTCACTGGAAAGTCAGCCTTCCAGTTAGGGCCAGGTCAAAGGCCTTAAAATCAAATCCAAGACTCTCTTGGAGTCAGTCCTGGAGCCTTTGGCGCCAGGCTCATAACCATCATGAAGACCAACATTAGAATGGGACTATTCTATTTACTTTGGACTGTTTAACTTAGGGGGCAGAGGGGGGGGGGGGTTTCAGCCAACATGGAGGCACACACAAGGCTCAGTTACAAGGAACTGAGCTATGCTGTCTAGTTTTTTGGGTGTGGCAGGCCTGGGACTACTTTACCTGGACTACTTTACCTGAGACTATTTAAACCGCACCCAAACAGCAGAACATGCTTTGCGTTATTCTGCTGTGGGCAGCGTAACGGTCACCGTGCCCAGTTCTTTGATGCCAGCTTACCTGAAACCAAGGACCTGCAGAGTGAGAAAGAACACTACGAAACTTACCTGGAACAGTATCCTGTCTTTAATCCATCGCTGACTTCAGTTCCATTCACCTGAAGGTACCGACTCCATCATCCGGCACCGCATGCATCCTGGAATACCATAACCTGGAAAGAGGAGAAAGAAATACAGCATTAGTAAGCGTTTACTCGTGTTTCCTTCCGAATGAAGAAAGCCACACAATTCTTACCTGGGTAGTCATCTCCTGGTCAGTATCATTGCTGGAACATTACAGCGCTCGGCAAGGAACATCGCAACCTGCGAGGAGAGAAAAGACACAGGTTAGCAATATAAAAGGCAAAACAGCACCACGCATTACTCACCGGACAGCATTGCGCACACCGCGCTTTCGCCTGCCGGCTCATCTTCAAACTGCATGACAACACCAAAATACCTTTCCATACCTAAAAGGAAAGAAGCAAGACATTATTATTCGAACTAAGAGGAACATAAGAACTGCATATAAAGACTGTAAAGCAGCAAACCTATGGAGTCGCAGCAGGCCTGGATTCCAACAGGGGGGCTTGCACCAGTGAAGTAACTTGGTCGCTGCTCGCCCCCCACATCTACACGCCCCTGCCACGAGGAGCAGGAACGAGAATCCACCTTTTACAATATTAAGGTGAGGAGAGAGCCCAAGGGGGAGGAAGGAGTTGAGGCCAAGGGAGGTGGGGAAACATAAAGACAATCTGGTATTGAATCCAGCTCTCCTTTGTTGCAGACCCATCTTTAACCAGAGGCCTTACCAAGGGACCGTGAGAGGGTTCGAGAGTGCAAATCATCCAACCAGGGCTGGGTGGGGTCCCCGTGGATACCAGGTGAGCATAACAGGCAGATATTAGACCAGATGAGAAGCAAAAGGTTCCTGTCCCGCTGACCAACTCTTTACAAGCTCCACCATTACCTGAATCGCAGTTACCATCAATAAAATCTTCAGGAGAATAGCAAAAAAGCTCAAAAAAAAGAAAAAAATTGCAGAAACTAGGTTTCTAAAAATACTTGGCGAAATGTTATTAGGGAAGAAAAGGACCAAATGCATCTTTCAGAAGTACAAGAGGTGGAAGAGGGGACTAGGAAAGCAAATTCTAGTATTGGGGCATACTCTATTCCTACAAATACTCTTTCTGAGGCGATGCATCATAAAATTGCAATGAAAGACATTGCCTCCGTGTCAAAACAAAAGGAACAGACTAATGTACCTCATATGACATTAAGAAACAAATGTTGAAGCCTGGGGAACAGAGAGAAAATTATTGCCTATTCTCAAAGGCGAAGGTGCTAAATAATGCAAAATTGACCACTTTGCCCCCTGTCCAACTTGACCCCATCAAAGGGGATAATTTTGGGTGAAAGCTTGTCTGCACCCAAATTGAACCGGGCCCCGGATGATAAAGCGGGCCCTCCAGTGATGCTGGATTTGACATCTGAGAAGCCACCTCCAGGAAAGCAAACGGAGGACAATTGGGAAAAACGAGCATCCACAGATCGACAATTGGAATTGCTCATTCGCTCTACTGTGGTGGAAATATTAAAGGTAGGGGGCGTAAAAGTGGATATTACTAAAGTGGATGCTCAACTACCCACTATCCCTTGCGTTCCTCTGAATGCCCCCCGGGACAAAACAAAAAAAAACTGACGGGGGATGGGGGGGAGTGGATACCAACATCGAAGGGCCTATTCTTCCTGGGCCACCTCAGAAAGCACAGGTCCAAATACAATTACCCCCTTCTCCTCCTCGTCTAATTCCGAGACTTTCTACCTCTGGTTCTTCACAGCCCACAACTAATTCAGGGGAAATAAATCATACTGTTCCTAAAAATTATCTGGATACGGAACTAAGACACATTATGTGGAGGAATCCATGTTATATGGATTTCCCGAGTATTCTGCTATTTCCCCTATTTGATTGTGGGAATCAACTCCCAATGAATAGTGAAAGATCCTTGCATCTCTTTAATGATATACCCTCTTTAGGAAATTTGTCCACCGCGGACATTAAGAGGATGGATTTTATCCACCCTATTTGCTTTGACCATGTCAGAGGTGTTTTTCACTCAAGATTGGTCTATCAAAAAGTTGTGGCAGAATTGGATCATTTTAACAGCAGGGGCTTTGACATTTTGGTTACTCACATTCAGATGGAAATACCAAAAATGAAGCCTAGTCCTCATTAAGTGCTGCTGCGAAGCCCCAACAAAAGGAAGTAGTGGCCCCCTTAAACGAGGAAACGATCTGGGGATGGCTGGCCTTGTCCTTAAGGGATTCAATATTTCAGCTTCAATCAATGAAACAGCAACTTTAACCGAGACCACAGTTTAACCATATTATGCTGGAACACTCGTGGTAATTCCCATTTATTATCCCCTCCACCCCCCAATTGTGTGGCAAGATGAGAAATAAGTGTATTGTGCATACAAGAGACATGGATGACGATTCCAGCACAGCCCGATGGCTTTGAAAGTTGTCATCTACTAGCCACCAAGGGGCCTAAGGGTCCTCCTTCGGGGGGCCTTCTCATTGCCATCGGGCTGGGCATGGGTCTGCATCTAATTGAAATATTCCTGATCATCCCACATGTCCTGGGGGCCTTGGTGGAACTGGATGGTAATGATGGCATTTCTCACTTTCTAATTTTAAATGTTTATTGGTCTCCTCGCTCTAACCTCCAAGAGTTACTGCAAAGAATGGAAGATATAATGATGAATTGTTTCTCTAAATGTTCTGCTGTCCAAATCCTCATTATGGGAGATTTAAATACAGATATGAAACTTGTAATTGATTATCCTGTTGTTGCTCCAGATGTATCTCTGGATGTTAATACAGAGTTCTTTGGGGATCATAGCTAAAAACTTTGGGGAGCTGTAAATAAGAAGAGTGGCTCATTTTTATGGAACATACTATTTAACTCTTGGGGCCTTAAGTCGCTGCACACTCTGTGGGAGCCTGGGGAAGAATACATTACATGGTCATTGGGCAATAGGATGTCTGCAGTTGATTATATTTTTACCTCTAGTTATGTCATTAATCTAGCAGAATCGTTTGTTATGCACTCCACCACAATGAGCGATCACACGATGCTTGAAGTTACCATCAGGCTATAGAGAGGACCCCTTCTAACTCAGTTTATGTCCTCAGACTTTAGCTTGAATTTGGCAAAAAATCAGTTTAGGTGGCATCCCGGTAATGTAGAAGCTTGTAACAACTTGTTCCGGAATGACCACAATATTACAACATACGAAGAGAAGCAAATCAGATTCGCACATTGTCATTTTACCCCTTATGTTAAGATTCTTATAGATAACTCAATAAAACAAATAGATAATAAACACACAAGGAAATTACATATTCATAGATATAATACTGTGCGAATAAGTAAAAGCTTACTTTGCCGAGCCCTAAGGAAACCTAAACTCTTAACAATTTCTGAAAGCTCTTAAGAAGGTGGAAGATGTATGCAGCAGCTTTATAAAAATTGGATAAGTGGTTACAAACACTCAATGCTCCAAGCAGATAATGAGCAAATGCTGCTTGCATTGAAGGATAACTCCTCACGTCAATGTTGGCGCCTTATTAGTAGGAGTGCTCCTAGGAATACAATCTCCACTCTAAATCCAATTAATGAACAAACTTGGTCCGGACATTTTTCGGCCCTTTATGCTCTGAGAGAGCCTCCTTTTGAAATCACTAACACCATGTCATCTATTCATGTCATCTATTCAGTGGAACTGTAGCTTCTCTGCTGTACAAATTCGTGAAAAAATTATTTTGGCCAGCTCTTCCAGAGCGGTGTGTCCGAATGGACACCCAGATACTTGGTCTAAAGCATTATCGATTCTGTTTACCGATATTGGCCGCACTAAGAGTATTCCATATTCATGGAATATGTCTTTTATAATTCCTATTTACAAGAAAGGGGATAGAGCTTTGCCACAAAACTATCGGCCGATAGCTCTATTAGACGCCGAGTCAAAAATGTTTGCTAGTCGTCTTCAGCAAGTGGAGGAATGGTCTACTGCAAACGCAATCATTTCAACAGCACAGTTTGGCTTTAGGAAAGGAGTGGTGACCGCTGCAGGGTGGCTTTTAATTTCTCTTCTACAAGAAATGGGGTGGAAACGGGAAGCTCCTCCAATCTACTTAGCAAGTATGGATTTATCTTTAGCATTCGACATGGTAGATTGTGCTACACTATGGAGGAAATTAGATCTTTTAGGTATCCCAAAAGATCTTTTGGCGATACTGATTCCTCTTCATGAAGGGTTCAAAATACAAATACGCTTAAATAAGGACTCCTCTCCGTTCCAATTCCAACGCTTAATGGGCTAAGGCAGGGGTGTATTTTCGCCCCCGCACTGTGTAATCTGTATACTTCTGATATTGGCCCCTGCTTAAAGAGGGCAGCATTTATTCAACCGACTCTTGAAGGGAAAGAAAATGTGCTAGTGCTCGTATGCGGACAATTTTCTGCTATTTGATAAGACACCACTGGGCCTTCAGCATTTATTAACAGCTTTTGCATCCTATATGGCTATAAATAGTCTCATTTTAAACACGCAAAAATCACAGTAGAAGAAAGAAGCCGTTCTCAGAGAAATGGTTTCTGGATTCTAATACGCTGGGCATCAAGCACTCACTGGTCTATCTTGGCTTCTTAGTAACTGACACCCCAAACAATCTACAAGCTCGGAATTACTATCTTATGAAAATCAAACAAAGTATCATCCAAATGCGATTTGTTGATTGAAAGTTTGGTGCTTACTCAAGTTTACCGATTTTTAGGTATTATAAACAAAAAGTCATGCCAAAAATGTCTTATGGCTTAGAATTCTTGTTTATATCAGGTAGGAGGAACCTGAATAAATTAGAAGCAAGTATTCTAAGAGCGATGACTTATTGTCTACCAAAATGTGTCTGATTACCTGCTTTGCGGTATGAATTTGGTCTCCAGTCACTACAAAGTGCTATTGAATGTGAGGTCTTTCTTTTTATTGAAATCTTATAAGAGAAAATGGGGTCACCTTGTACTCTGATTTGGGGTGTCATTTGAAATAAGATATATCAAAATCTGCTTTCTCATTAAACTATTGGTTATTTGCAAACGACTACTAAAAAAGGTGGGAGTAACACAGTGTACATTATTAAATAATCCCAAAAAAGTTAAACAATGACTCCAGATTGTAGATTGGGATAACACAATTCAAAAACTGACTAATTTTAGATTGTACGCCCATATGGTTTCAAACTTTAAAAGTATGGGTTCTCCAGAACCATACCTCATTCGCTTTCCTAATAAAATCTGGAGAAATGTCTTCATGAGATTCCGCTTTAACGTACTGCTTACTGGTGAAGTCTTAACAGCACGTGATAGACTGGCTTCTCCTATTGTATGTAGACATTGCAACGGGGAAGGTGTTATAGAATCATTGAAACCTCTTTTCAGAGTGCTCAGCCTTAGCCTTAATTCGTCCATTATACTTCAGTCGCTTCGTAATGAAATCGAATAGTGTGGATCTTGAACTGCTATGGAAGTGGATGTTATATGATAACAAGACGTCTCTGCAATTGGCGGTTGTTAGAATTTTAAAGGTAGAATGTGAGTTAGTCTAGTTCTCGTATATCATGTGAATTCTAGTGAAGATTTCTTTTGATTGCCAAATGTATTATATACGATTTTAATTTTTTCTGAAATTTCGCTAAATTGTGACTTCTCTATGAATGTGGTTTTTTATGATTGATTAGTGATGTTTTATGTAAACTTGTGGGAGAAGTGTGGTTGTGTTTTTGCCTTCTCAATTTGTGTAATTTGCTGTTTCGTATATTTTCTAAAGATTTTGTTAAAACCATATACAAATAAACTAAATAATACATTTTAATTTTTGTAGAGCGCCACATCACCCATAGGCCTCAGAACGCTTGAACATGACAAAACAAACAAAGTAGACAAAGTGGAGTGGAAACCACACAATCAGGAGTTGGGAGCATGTCGAGCTATTTATGATTAATCAGGAGTTTTATTGAACAGGAGGGTCTAAATACCCCTCTTGAAATCTGTGAGGGAGGTTTTTTTGCCGGCGCTCAGGTGAGAGTTTATTCCATAAGGTCTGTGCCTGACGGTCAAACATGGTACCTCCAAAGGTTTTTAATTTAAGTCTTGGCTGAAATAGCTTTAAAGGATCATGGATAGATGCTGTGGTGCCACTCTGTTACGACATTTGAAAGTGATAGAACTTTATGCGTGATCCGATGTTTGACAGGGAGCCAGTGCAGATCTCTTCTAGCCTCTGCAACATGATCTTTTCTAGAAAGGCCACCGACCGCTCTCACTGTCCCATTTTGAGTAAATTGCTACCTTTGGATATTTGTGTTTGCTGTACCCAATAATAGACTATTACAATAGTCAAGCCGTGAATTAATCCAAGGCGGAAGCAAGTAAAGAGCTATTTCTTTTAGAGCTGCAGGCACGAATATGGTGAAGTTTCGTGACATATCCACATGATGCACATATCTGGGCTACATGTGATTTAATTGACAATGCTTCATCTAGATTAATGCCCAAGGTTTTCACCTTCTCACATACGTTGATTTTATTACCAACTATGAGAAAGCTTTCATATTCTGATGGGAATTTTCTACGTTTTTTTTTACCCAAGGCTATTATCGGCAACTCAGTTTTGTCTGCATTATGCGCCAAAGAATTCATGTACATCCACTCCTGAATTGCATATACCATATTAATAGCTGAAACATCTTTGGTATAGCAGCCTGATAATTCAAAGTCATCAAGGAGTTTTTGTTAGGCAGAAACCTGTGCAGTTCCCTTTGGGAACACTGCAAAAGATTTAGGACTACAGGTGTTAGCAGTAAACCCACTTGGTAGCAGTCTGTACCACCCAGATTTACCTGGTAGCTGTGGCTGAGCAGTCAGACTTCCCTCAAGAAGAGTTAGGCAGTATGCAAAGTATACACAATAGGCACTCAGATACAACAATACAAGCAAACACTGACCAGAGCTTTGGTATCAAAGTATATAATTATTTATTTAAAAACACACGCTTTGAAACACCCCAGCACTCTTATCGTAAAATACTCTAAACACAGTTACTATTATAATATATACAACCCTTGTTCCTTATTAGATAAGTCTTAGTTAACACCACTTATTTTCATACAGAGGTGAGTGCTTAACTATAGATGGCACTCCAACAAGTTCATGAAGGGAGGGAAAAAGACAGAATATGGGCAGGTACACCACTCTAAGCTTTAGGAACACTATTAGCAAGGCAGAAGAGCAAAAGTCACTTGTGAGCCAAAGTCCATAGGCTGGGCCCACTCTTAGAGAGAGCAGAGCACAAATGCGCCCAAGATCACACAGTTACCCTAGGCTTAGAAAGTCTTGCAGAGAGTTCGAAAAGAGTTTAGAGAGGCTCAGAAAAGTTTAGCCAGGGTGTCCCAGGCTAACCCAGGTTCGAAAGCCGGGGGCTAAATCTACCCCCGTACAGTCGGTGGCAAAGGAAGCCGGGCGGGACACGGTACCTTAAGTGGGAAGGATCCTCCAGCGGTGGCAGTTGTTCCTGGCAGTGGGTGCAAGTCTCGTCGTCGTCCAGGGGAAGAGAAGATCTCGACTTGGAGGAAAGATGAAGGTTGTTGCACTGCCATGGAAGAAACCAGCCGCAGAGTTTTCAGGTTAAAGGTATTACCCTTTCATTTGCAGTTGTGGTAAAACATGGTATCCCGGTTGCCGGGGTGCTGGGCACAGGCAAGGCGGCCACGAGATACGTCGGGAAGGCGAAAAGACGGTGAAACTGGTTATCCCCACCAGTCAAAGGAAGAAGACTCTCCGGCGGGAGATCTCCTCTGTCGTTGGGAAAATTGGTGAGACGGCCCAGCAGGGCTCCACCGGTGGTGTCGTCGTGGCAGGTCGGCTCAGTTTCTCCCTCGTCGGAATTCTTAGGTCCTGTGGCGACTTCTGAAGTTCCAGTCCCCAAAGCCCTACTTTTATGCAGAAAACCCCCATTCACTCAGCCTAGCTGTCACTCAAACATGCTAAGTGGTGAGCCGGCCGGCTCACCACTTGGGCCAATGAGGACAGAGTGCGACTTGAGTTGCCTAGGTAACTCAGTCCAGGGTGCCTAAATGCACCTCCACCCCGCCTAAGTACCCAGACAGAGTGGCACCACTTTGGAGGGCTTCTGTGGAGAAGCACGCCAAAAAGTGGAACAAAGGGCTCGACTTGGGTTGGAGTCACAGAAGAGAACACAAGCGCCATATTAGAACCGAGTTTTGGCAAAAAAACACCAACCGGAGAATTAATATTAATTAAATAAACCGGCAGTATGTTCGAGGCTATCGTAATTAAATAAATAAAGATAGTAGCCTTGAACAATGGGAAAATCCCATAGAGAAATATTCGCGGTTGAATATAAAAAGTAGTATCCACTGCCACCAGCCAAAACTCGATCAGGGGGGACGGAGACGTGCCCCCTCGACTAACAGACCCCGGGGCAATCGAATTGCCCCAGCCAGTACGTCCACAATATGATGGTTTGTACTGGTTCTGTTCAGAATTTAAGACTAGTAAAGTCAATGGTGACTTTACAGACCCTGTGAGACAGTAGTCAGTCCCAGGGTATGGAGTCTATACTGGGGAGTCATCATGACAACCCTGTGTTACTGCACTGAGGGTGCTGTGTAACACACATCACAAAAACACATGAAGCCCTATGGAGTAAAAGACCCCATAGCCCATTAAACACATCTAGAGTCAAAGGAACACACTCAAATCATGTCCAAGAGTGAGGGTAAAAGAGTCTCACTCTTGGCAGGAGAAAAAAATAAACCCCAAAAATCCAGCAAAGCTGCTGGGGGACTCACTAGGTTAGGAAATTCAGCCTAAACAGAGAATTCTCCCTAACACTTTTAAGAAAAGACACTATGTAAATGTTAAAAAGTAGCAGTTAAATACAGGATTTATAAGATACACCACAGCTAGTAAATGTAACTGAGGAGCTGGCCTTTTCCACAGCCACTTCAGCATTTCGTGGCCCTAAAAAAGAAGCAATCCACTGGGTGGTACGGCTGGATCAATTGGTCTGGGTGCTAAACCTGGAGATCAACAACGGATGATCTACCGGGTCGAACGCGGCAGACAAATCCATCAGCAATGCTTTCTTGCCTTGATCTACAATACCCGCAATGTTAGACTTAAGATCCAACAGTGCTGTCTCCGACCCGTATCCTGCTCTGAAACCAGATTGTCTGGGTTTGAGGAGGTGGTTATTCTTTGTGCAGTCCCTTAGTTGAACATAGGCGACATAGTCCAAGATTTTTAGCAGGAACGGTACGTTTGTAATGGGTAGACCATGTTTTGCATTATTAGGATCAAGATTATTTTGCTTAAGGAGAGGAGTGATCCATGCTTCTCTAAGCCTAATGGGAACAATAGCCTCTGTAAAGGACAAATTAACCAATTTGGTAACCCATGGGGCAAGTATAACCATACATGCCTCGAATAGGCTAGCGGGGCAGCTATCCCCCAAGCAAGTGGTGGGCTTCATACCAGACACAATCTTTATAATTGGCGCCTCTGAACAGGGACTAAGTTCAAAGACGGGGCCGGCTGGTTGCTCTCTCACTTCTAAGTCTTGTTGGTCTCCAGTAACATGAGAATTAATATAACTATCAAGACAAAGATGACTTTGTTAGGTAGCAATAGCATGTTGATGTTAAGTCACTTTGGTGTCAAATTATCCATGATGATTTCAATCACAATCTGTTTTTATTACAAGAAAGGTTTGGTGGAGAGTTACCTCCAAATTCTTTTAGAATCCGAAAAAATTCACGAGAACTCGATTCAGCTGATGCGATTGTCGTTGAAGCTTTTGGCTTTGGCATCAATGATTTTTTGTTTTAGATCGGCTACTGCTTGTTTGTAAACAGCCAATGTTTCAGGTGAAAGGGACTTTTGCCAATCTCTTTCCAATTTACTCTTTAGACGCTGAGAGACTACAATGGCATTTTCAAACCATGCACTTAGATGTGTTTTTCACCAGTGTACGCCTTTTTGGGGCAAGTGTGTCCGTAATGTCACTGAGACTATCCATAAGGTGTTCAGCTAGCTCATCCGACTTATTAAAGGTATCTGCAGGGCGCGGTTTATTTTGTAACTGAGCACACATGGCAGATGTCATCTTTTTTAAGTTGCGTGCCACCACAAACGTTTTATCCTTACTACTTTCTCTAAACGAGGTAGAAGAGGGTATTGCAAGCACACATTTTACCAAAGAATGGTCTGACCATGGAGAGACAATAACTTCCATGTCCAGGGCTGCTATCTGATGGGTTAGGACCCAATCGAGGGTGTGTCCGACCTTATGCCTGGGAACCTGTATTTCTGATGCTTAATATGCTTAATCACATGCTGTGCATATAGTCTGACATGTAGTGCTAATCGCAGAGTATTGCATCTTCCTTTCGAGGATCGAAAGTGGAGATTGACCTGGCCGTGCTTGTAACACTATCCCTAATGTGACGTGTAGTGTACCCAAAATCCCTCACGCATCGAGGTCCCTCAGATTGTTTTTTTCCGCCCAACTAGCTGGTCGCCATATGTGGAGCTCGAAAGAGATATATTGCAAAAGTTATAAGTTCTTTGGCCAATGACCGGTGGTCGTTTAGTCTTCGACCTTCTTCGACTGCTACTTTGGATCCCTACGCCGAAGAGTCTGCGAATGGTGCTTCCGTTGACCACGTGGCCTCGGCTTTCCGGCTGGGCCTATACTGTAGGGAGAGTGGGGGCCCAGTGTTTGATTCCCTGAGAATGCATTTCCTTTTCCCCTCTCATTTCCCTTCTTGTCTGGCTGCCGCCCTTTACCTCTATTACGGAGAGGACTCCCTTTAAGTTCTGTCCGTCCTGTAACGGAAAGTACCTGTGGAAAGACACTCACTGAAAGTGTAAGAAGTGTCTGCATCGTGATCATGATGAGCGATACTGCAACTATTGCCAACTTTTCAGTCCGAAGACGCTAAAGGATCGGTGGATGAAACTGTGGGCGGCCTACGGCATGCAGGCAGAGTGTGGTTCCCCCGTTGGCGCAGGCGCCTCGAGTGACGAGAATTCAAGCGGCAACCATGGCTCTGATGTTGAGGCCATAGACCTTTCCACTGAACCATCCAGTTCCCAGTTGACAGTCCCCAACAGGCAGGCCACCAGTTCTGCTATGGGGAGACTACATCCCGGTGACAGGGACACACCTGCATCACAGCCGGATAAGCACATGACCCCACAAACTCCCATAACTGATAAGTCGAGGAAGCAACAGACGCGAACAGGCCTGCCAAAGTTTCGACGGCGCTTACCCGATGCTCACAATCGGTTGCCCTCCCCGCATCCGCCGTCGCAGGATGGATCTGGGCATTCAACCCATAAGGGCGTTCCTGTTAAACTAAAGAGTGTGTCAGCCCCTAAGGTTGCAGCGGTGCCAAAAAACCTTGATGACACCTACAGGCGCGTCAAAATCTTTCCCTGATCCACCGAAGCAGCGCAAAAATCTTGCTAACATTATTTCGGTGGCAAACCAGCCGAAAACCACATCCTCATCCAGTGGAGTATTCAGAAGGGTCCCAGCCCATCTCTAAGACTTTGGCAGACAAGGCGTCTCCTTCTAAGGACCCCTTTTCTGAGCCTTTCCCTCCTCCTGACCCCTCTGGTTCATCCCCCTGGTCCAGAGTGAGGTTTGAGAGATGTATGGACAAACTGTCAGTTTGTAGACTTCCGACACATTTTTCACCACTAACAGACCTAGGCAGGAGGATTCCTGCTGTAGTTTTCCAAAGGTACAAAAACTCTGTCACATTCCACAGGAAGTTTATGAATTCTCTGAACCTGAAGAGGTCTATGAAGATCCCTATGACCTTTAAGACCTTCCTTTTGGGCAGGACACACCTGACAGATGCCCAGATTGGGACAGGGAGCAGCCTGTAGAGGAAGCATCTTGACTTTCCCCACTCCCACGCCTGACCCTGACCCCATTTGTCTTGATCCTCCCTTCTTGCCCCTGCAGAGGCAAGCTTCACCTGCTGAACAGATGGCCTTTCATTTTTTTTTTTTTTTTGGTTGGTTCAAAATATTAAACCTTTCAAAACATATAAAAGTCAGATCATGATTACTTTAATATTTAACAACTTGTTCCATATATATCACACGTTTCTTTACATATACATATTCTTGATGGCAAAGTAAGTGAAATATATCAACAAGTCAAAATTCGTAACATTAAGAATATAAAAAAATCAAATATATAACATTAAAATACAGTTATAATAAATGAAAGGAACATGATTTGTTAGACAGATTTAAACAGTGCATTAAGATACTGTACAATTGCGATACGGACTGTGAGTGTCTTGTTGGTAAAAAGCCAGTACCACGCTTGTATTTGATTCATGGGGGGTAAAAATACTTCTTTCTCAAATCTGTTAGATTCAATTAGACAGTGCTGTAATGTTTCTTTCTGATCTATTAATTTGTACCATCTACAATAGTTTTGTTCACTGGTTATCGGTTTTCTTTTTGCTAATACATCACGTGTGTGCCAAAGTTTAAATCTGAATCATGGGTATTCGCTGCACATTTGTGGTGAGGGCCATCTATAAAGATAGTCAGCCATCATTCCTAGTTTCTTATGGCCGAATAGCATTATGTCGAAATCTTAACTGTGAACATTGGCTGATAGTATTAATCCAGTCCATCTGGTACAGTTTTATTTTGGCTCTGCCGAGATTATTTAATAGTGTTTCCAGCGGAATGTTGGCATCTGCGAGGATGTCTAAAGTATGTTCTAACCATTTGCTTGGAAATGAGTCCTGGGCCTTTAATGCAATCCTGAAAAGGACAGCAGAATATTTAGAATTTGCCACGCAGGAAGCTGTACAAGATACTGACTTTGTAGAGGACATTCTGCAGGAAAAAACACCCACAAGTCCAGCAATCTCACTGCTAAATTCTATCAAGAAGCATCACAACTTCTTTGCTGTCCCCTTCACTTACAAGGGTCATCAACCCTCGGTTAGAAAAACTATTCCGCCTCTCCCCTTCTGACCCATTGTACATCCAGGGGCATGCCACTCCAGACTCCCTAGTAGTTACTACTACCAGGAAGAGGACTGGGGTGCCATTATCTATTTCAGAACAGACCCCCGACAAAGATTGTAGAAAGTTGTACGCCCTCGGCAATCAAATCACGACTTCAGCGGCATATTCCACAAGAATTGCTAATAACATCTGCAAGTTATAGTGATATGCAGTGGAATTTACTTCAGGAGGGTCTTCAGGAAGTCCCAGAACCATTATGATCACGCCTAAAGGCGGTTGTCTCGGAAACAGGTGACTCATAACATCCTAAAAAATACGTTTGATGCAGCTGAGACGGCAGGGGGTGGACACGTTTCTGGGTACTCTTCTTAAAAGGCACGCCTGGGTCAATAAATCAATACTTGTGTATGAGCGCGATAGAAATAAAATATCAATATCAAACCCTAGCCTCCCTTATAAACAACCGGTGGAAGACACACATTTGTTTTGGAATGCTGTGGATGAGACTCTCAAATCTCTTAATAAAATCACTGCTCGCCCTTAACAGCTGGGAGGTAACTCTAGCCACTCCTTTCGGGGGCTATCTTTTTCCTGTTCCCCACATAACCAGTACGGAGCACGGAGTATACCATGGTCCTCCGGACAGCGCTCAGCCAGCACCAGTCAATACCAGCAGAGGGATCAGCGAAGAGGCAAAGGCAGGTGTAGCAACTCCACCCTTAGAGGCTCCCCGGCCTCCGCTCAGGAATGACTCGCCAGTCCGGGTCCCTCCCATGCCTCCCCGGTCGGGGGACGTTTAACATATTTTCTTAACACATGTGAGTGGGTCACTTCAGACCAGTGGGTGCTCAAGAACATAGCCCATAGTTATTGTATCGAGTTCCACCAGCCACCTTGATACCGTCAACCAACATCCAGACGCTGATCGACAGCGCACCTGCAGTTTCTGCTGGAAGAGGTGCAGATTCTTCAAGAAAAGGGCGCCATAGAAGTCGTCCCCATTCATCATGTAAACAAGGGTATTCAGTGTACTTCCTTGCACCCAAAAAGGATCTCACCATGCGCCCTGTGTTAGACGTGCACCCAGCAAAAGAAATTTGTCAAGCCACAAAAGTTCAGAATGACAACATTGCAGGAAGTCATCCCACTGTTAACACAGGGAGATTACATGGCCACATTGGATATGAACGATGCATACTTTCATATTTCAATGTTGCCGGGATACAGAAAGTACCTAAGGTTCATGATCAATAACAAGCACTATCAGTTCAAGGTCCTTCCCTTCGGCATTGCCTCAGCCCCAAGGTTCTGGCGGTAGTAGCGGCTCACCTTCGCTGGCAGTCCATTCCACTCTATCCTTATCTCGATGACTGGCTAATAACAGGGAATTCATACGGAACATGCCTATTAAATACCTAGAAGACGGTAGACCTCTTCAGTCTGGGATTCTCTACCAACGAGAAACATTTCAGCCTAGAACCCAGCCAAGTCGAGCAATTTCTGGGGCTCTAAATCAGACCAAAAACTGCCTGGTCTTCCCCGCCCTCCGAGAGCATTCAAAACATGCTGTTCGGGATCCCTCACTATGTAGCCAATTGCGAGGTGACTGTACGCAAAGCCATGTGACTGTTGGGGGATCATTGCCTCCTGCATTTATCTAGTCCCACATGCACGTTTGCGTATGCGCCCGATGCAAGAGTGGCTCTTGAGCCAGTGGTGTCAGGCCAGCAGCAGACAATGGGACAATCTAGTGGTTTTCTCGGCAGCCCTCGATCTCTCTGCAGGGGTGGTCGAGGGAAAACCTCTTGCAGGGGAAAACCTTCACCACCCCTGCAGTGGAAGTCACTCTCACCACAGACTCATCTCTAATAGGGTGGGAGGGGGGGCTCACCTCCTTCAACAGACGCGCACAGCATTTGGTCCCCAGCGGTAGCGTCCAACCACATCAACATGTTGGAATTGCTAGCAGTGTTCAAGGTCCTGAAGGCTTTTCAAAAACACCTACATGGAAGGATAGTGCTGGTCCTCACAACAGCACCACGGCCATGTATTAACTGAACAAGCAAGGGGGCACGCTCTCTCCAGGGCTATCCAAACTGTCTCAGGACATATGGAAATGGGCTCTCAAACACAAGATGTTCCTCCTGTCACAACACGTTCCAGGGGAACTCCATATTCTAGCAGACGTACTCAGCAGAGGCTTCCCACTACCCATAGAGTACGAGTGTCGATTGCACAAAGACATTGTTCTCAAAGTCTTTGCAGACTGGGGCTTCCCAGAGATCGACTTGTTCGCGACTCTGGAGAATGCACAATGTCTAGATTATGCCTCCAGTTACCCGCAGAACCGCTCCAAAGGAAATTGTCTCTGTATAACATGGCCAGGAAAATTAGTCTATGCCCTCCCCCCAAACTCTTGACTCTCCTACTCAACAAGATAGTGCACAAGAGGCACCAGGAACGAGTCACAATGATTCTGGTGGCCCCGATGTGGGCCCGCCAACCCTGGCTCTGTCATCTGATGGCAATTTCAGTCTCACCTGCGAGGACGCTGCCATGCCCTTACAACATGCTGTCACAGGACAAGGGGGAAAAACTCCATCCATGCCAGCAAACTCTCAATTTAGCAGCCTGGTTCCTGAGGTCATGGAGTTCGGACACCTCCAACTTCCTCAAAGATGCATGGGCATATTTAGAGAATCATGAAGGCCTAACACCGGACATTGCTACTCCAACAAATGGAAACACTTTGTCATCTGGTGCTAGTCCAAGAGCATCAATCCCATTGACTGCTCACAACACATATTGTCTTGTACCTGACTCACCTATTAGACTCCAGTCTGGTTTTCATTTCTCTAAAGGTCCACTTAGCGGCACTTTCAGCTTACACCACCTCTCAGGTTTTGTGGTGGAAAATACCAGTGATTAAGGCTTTTATGGAAGGGGTTAAAAGCCTTTTTCACTCTATTTCCAACCCAGGTCCCGGATGGGACCTAAATGTTGTACTGACTGGACTGATGGGGCCTCCCTTTGAACCTATGCATAAGGCTAGCCTTAAAGCACTCTTATAAAACCGCCTTCTTGGTGGCAGCCACCTCAATAAGGAGAGTTGGTGAATTGCAGGCCCTTTCAGTTCAAGACCCATTTGTCATGATTCACAAAGATAAGGTGGTCCTGCGCACTCACCCATGATTTGTGCCTATGTTTATTTCAAAGTTCCATTTGAACCAATCAATGGAATTACCCACCTTTTTCCAGAACCCCACTAACATGCCAGAACGAAGCCTCCACACACTTGATGTGAGGAGAACAGGGATATACTTTCTGGAAAAGACTAAACCACTAAGAAAAACAAACCCATTTTTCGTTTCAGTGGCAGCTGGTATAGAAGGGGACCCTGTCTCTAAATCAGCCATCTCAAAGTGGATCGTAAACTGCATCACACTGTACTACGCTCTTGCCAAGAGAGATCTGCCCTTCAAGCCTAGAGCACACTCTACTCGGGGCACTGGGGCTTCCATAGCATTCATTGCAAATGATCCTCTTGAGCCCATTTGTAAAGCAGCAACCTGGAGTTCTGTACACACCTTTACACAGCACTACTGTCTAGATACTCACTCTAGTTCTGATTCTCAGTTGGGACAAGCAATGCTAAGACATCGCTTTTCGACTGTTCCTTCACACATCCAACCACCATCTCTGGGTACTGCTCGCTAGTCTATGCAAAGCATGTGACTCGAAGCAGATTAAAAAGCATCAGAAGACAGGCATTACTTACCGTAATAGCATTTCTGATGCTTGTTAATCTGCTTAGAATCACATGCTGTGCATATGGTCTGACATGCAGTGGTAACTGCAGAATATTGGATCTTGTCTTTTGGGAACCGAAAGGGGACGTCGGCATAGGCGTGTCTGTAACACTATCCCTATGGTGACGTGTAGTGTACCCAAAATCCCTCACGCGCTGAGGTCCCTCAGATTGTTTTTTTCTGCTCAGATAACTGGTTGCCCTATAGCAGAGCTCTTACAAGAGACATTGTTTATCTTTACTGACTTGTCGGTTATTCCTGGTTAAGTCACTTATCTTCGACGAAGACTACGGTGGATTCGTCTATGGCTGTGGATTTCCGTGCCTAAAATCCGGCAGCTGGATTTTCCACGTGGTCGGGCCCTCTGGCCGACCTATACAGTAGGGAGAGTGGGGTCAGGGTGGCCATATTGTCGGTATGTCTTTCCTCCTGTCCCCTCTTCCCTTTTGGTCTGGTTATCCTTCCCTTTAGCTATGGAAAGGACTCTTTTTAGATTCTGCCCTAAGTGTAGGGTCAGATATCCTTGGAAGGACGAACACAGGACGTGTAACGACTGTCTCCCCCTAGAGTACGACGAGAAGTGGTGTGCGGCCTGCAAACTCCTTCGGCCTAAGACCCTTGAGGAGCGTTGTGTAAAGCGGTGGGCCGTGTACGGTATGTCGCGGGTGGATCCCCCACCACCACACCCGCTCTGAGTGACGGGGGTACCTCAGATAACCAAACATCTGTTGCGGATGTTATAGACCTCGAGGCGGACACTTCTAGGTCCGCCACGCCCGTCCCTGACCCTTTAAGGCCTGACTCTGGTCTCGCTACAGGGACAACACCCAGTGACGGGGGCGTACAAACGCATCACATTAAGCAAACCACCCCTACACCGTTTTCGACGTCTTCGTCGAAAAAGGTGAAAGCGCCAACAGGGCCGCCGAAAACTTCCGCCGGTTTCCTCGGATCGTTCAGATCCAAAGCCTTTCCCGCATCTGCAGCAGTGTCTTGCGACTGGGCAATCAAAATCAAGTAAGGGCGCTACTCCAAAAACTTCACACGTCGAAGCGCCGAAATCCGACGCTACGACTGTCCTAAAGGCCGCAGTAGGCCCAAAAACTACGGCTAGGCCTCTACCAGGAAAACCAACGGCTAGTCCCTCTAGCGCTGCGGGAGGTAGTACACCTATCGATAGACCATCGGAACTACTGTCTCACGCTGATTCGGTGATTAACGAAACAAGCATTAAAAGAATTATGGCGGCGGTGGGTCTTACCCCGGTTCCGCCTAAAGTTATGGGACAAGCCGCGGAAAAAGTTTCAGATGCGGATTGGGATTCCGATTCTTACGATACCTACGAAGATAGTCAAGAGCCTCTTTCTGACACCCTAAGAGACTATTTTCGACGCCGTAGGGCGGAGAACGCCGTTCTTGGGTCCACTAAATGGACTACAGAGAAGTTCGAAGGGTTTATGGATCGGCTGGAGAAGATTATCAGTTTTTCTGATCATCCTCCCACTAAAAGGCTTCGGGTAGACCCTAACCTCCAATTTCCGTCTCAAATTCAAGATGATCAGTCTTCTGCCTTCGTTCAGCAGGAAGACATTGTCCAGATGGACACATATAGGGACATTTATAATGAGGAGGAAGAAGCTTCATTTCTACAAAGTTGTGTAGAACAACAGCATACTACAGACAACTGGGAAGAAACCCAGCAGGAAGGTCAGGACCCATGGACACAGCAAGATCAGGACACTGATGTTTTGTGCCTGGATTCTCCTCCATCCACTCCGGCTCGCCAGGCCTCACCTGTAGATGACCAAATGGCATTCAACCCCATGTTGAAAAAAGCAGCTGAATACTTTAAAATTTCCACTCGAGGCTGTGCCTGAGCAGGATTTTGTAGAGGATATCCTTAAGGAGAAGCCCCATCCTTAATTCCATTAAAAGAAGGATGGCCCCCTCATTGGTATCACCAGCTCAAACGCGGGCAGTGAACCCAAGAGTTGAAAAATTATTTTGCCCTTCCGACCTTCTATACATTAGAAGGAACGCCATCCCAGATTCATTGGTAGTGACTACCACTCGGAAAAGGGCAGGGGTACCCCTGGCCACGGGGGAATCCCCGCCGGATAAGGAATCCAAGCGACTGTATGCTCTAGGCAAACGTATAACTTCGGTGGCCGCATACGCTATGCGGATTGCTAATAATACCACACTATTGGTAAGCTATCCTGACGCTCAATGGAACTTGCTCCAGGAAGGCCTCTAGGAGGTTCCTGAACCCGCCAAATCAAAGCTTCTCTCCATTGTAATGGAGGGAAGGCAAGTTAACCAGCATGTTATCAAAAACACCCTGGACACTATGGAAACAGCAGGTAGGTCTCTGGCCCAAGGGACCCTACTTAAAAGACCAGCTTGGCTGCATACCTCCAGGTTTTAAACCGGAAACCCAAGCCTCCCTCATCAATAAGCCCATTGAGGAATCTAACCTCTTTGGGAAAGCGGTGGATGAAGCCTTGGAAACAGCCAAGAAGGAGCATGTGAAGTCTCTGCAGCAGATCACACAGAAACCTCCCCCCCCCCCCCGAGGGGCAGTAACTCTCGGCGGTCCTTTCGAGGGCAAGCCTGTGCTGGTCAAAACAACTACGGCACAGGGAACTTCAACACAGGACAAACTTCAGGAAGCCCTGCATACTACCCTTCAAGGGGTCAGAAACGCGGCAAAGGCAGAGGTAGAGGCCCCAATCCCAGAGGAGCCACAGCCTCTTGTCAGAAATGACCACCAAATCCAGGTCCCCTCCCATGTCACCCCGGTCGGGGGGCAATTAACATCTTTCCTCATGGCATGGGAGGGGATAACTTCAGACCAGTGGCTCATAAAGACGGTCGCCCACGGGTACTGCGTGGAATTCGCCCGACCTCCACAATTCAGACCGCCGCTCTCACGGCGCCTTTCACCGGACCATCTGCAGATCCTGAATCAAGAGGTGGAAGCACTACTGCGAAAGGACGCCATAGAAGCCGTCCCTATTCTTCAGGTAAACGAGGGTATCTATTCAGTATACTTCCTTGTACCCAAAAAGGATCTCTCCATGTGCCCTGTTCTAGACCTGCGCCCAGCGAACAAGTTTATAAAACCCCAGCAGTTTTGCATGGTAACACTACAAGAGTTGATCCCACTGCTGAAACAGGGGGACTGCATGGCAACATTAGACATGAAAGATGCATACTTTCATATTTCAATGTTGCCAGCGCACAGGAAATATCTAAGGTTCATGATCGAGGACAGGCATTACCAATTCAAGGTACTCCCCTTCGACATCGCCTCAGCGCCAAGGGTGTTTACCGAAGTCCTGGCAGTGGCTGCAGCACACCTGCGCAGACTGTCGGCGCCAGTTTACCCTTACCTCGACGACTGGCTCATCACGGGGGACTCATTCGACGCATGTTTTTCGAACACCCAAAAAACAGTAGATCTCCTTCAGTCTGGGTTTCTCAATCAACGAAAGGAAATCCATTCTAGTCCCCAGGCAAATAAAATAATATCTGGGAGCTCTAATTCGGACGAAAGACGGTCTCGTCTTTCCCTCCAACGAGAGGGTTCAGAACATGCTTTTTCAGATCCCTCAATATGTAGCCAGTTGGGAGGTGACAGTGCGCAAGGTCATGCGCTTGCTAGGAATGATGGCGTCATGCATATACTTGGTTCCCCACGCACGGCTGCGCATGCTCCCCATGCAAGAGTGGCTCAACAGCCAGTGGTGTCAGGCCAGCGGACAATGGGTAGATCTGGTAGTTGTCTTGCCAGCCCTCGTTCTCTCTCTGCAGTGGTCAAGAGAAAACCTCTTGAAGGGGAAGACCTTCACCACTCCTGCAGTGGAAGCCACTCTCACTACAGACTCATCTCTCACAGGGTGGGGGGGGCTCACCTGCTTCAGCAGACAGCTCAGAGTGTGGCCCCCTCAAGTAGCGTCCAACCATAGAAACCTACTGGAGCTATTAGAGGTGTTCAAGGCTCTGAAGGCCTTTCAAGTGCAACTGCAAGGGAAGACGGTGCTGATTCTGACGGACAGCACTACAGCCATGTATTACCTGAACAAACAGGGGGGCACTCACTATCCAGGGCTATCCAAGCTGTCCCAAAACTTTTGGATATGGGCTCTCAAACACAAGATAATTCTGTTGTCCCAACATGTTCTAGTGAAACTCAATCTTCTGGCAGATGTGCTCAGCAGAGATTTTCCTCTGCCCGAAGAATATGAATGGCGGCCACACGAAGACATTGTGTCCAACGCAGAATGGGTCTTCCCAGAGATCGACCTGTTCGCAATTTAGGAGAATGCCCAATGCCAAGACTACGCCTCCAGTTACCCCCAGAACCGATCCAAGGGGAACGGTCTCTGGATAACATGGTCAGGGAAATTTGTCTACGCTGTCATCCCCCCCGTTCCCCCCCCCCGGCTCCCCTTCTCAACAAGATAGTGCGCAAGATGCAGCAGGAACCAGTTACCATGATACTTATCCCTCTCCCCACCAGTGAAACCACCCTGCCCGTACAACATGTTGTCTCAGGACAGGGGGGAGACCCTACACCCATGCCCACAAACTCTGAACTTAGCAGCATGGCTCCTGAGGTCATAGAGTTTGGGCACCTACAACTCCCTCAGAGGTGCATGGACATTCTCAGGGAAGCTAGGAAACCAAATACATGTTATTGCTATGCCAGAAAATGGAAACGTTTTGTTACCTGGTGCAATTCCAAGGGCGTCAATCCCATCGATTGCTCACCCACACACATTGTGCTGTACCTAACCCATCTGTTGGATACACTGGGTTAGTCTTCAATTCCCTAAAGGTTCATCTGGCTGCTCTGTCAGCCTACACCACATCACAACAAAAAGTGCTGTGGTGGAAAATACTGGTGATTAAAGCCTTTATGGAAGGGGTTAAGAGGATTTATCCTCCCATTTCTCACCCGGCCCCTGGATGGGATCTAAATGTGGTTTTAACTAGACTCATGGGAGCTCCCTTTGAGCCTATGCATAAAGCAAGTCTGAAAGACCTGACTTATAAAAGGGCCTTCCTAGTGGCTATCACTTCTATCAGAAGGGTTAGCGAACTACAGGCACTTTCTGTTCTAGACCCCTTTGTTACAGTCCACAAAGATAAGGTAGTTCTGCGCACACATCCCAGATTTGTCCCTAAATTCATCTCAAAGTTCCATGTGAACCAATCAGTCGAACTACCCACTTTCTTCCAGAACCCTACTAGCATGGCCGAAAGAAGCCTACACACAATAGATGTGCGCTGGGCAGTCATGTTCTACCTGGAAAGTACTAAACCACTGAGGAAAAACAAAACAATTCTTTGTTTCAGTGGCAGCTGGTAGAGAAGGGGATCCTGTCTTAAATCGGCTATCTCAAGGTGGATTGTCAAATGCATCACACTTTGTTACACTCTTGCTAATAGAGAACTGCCTTTCAAGCCTAGAGCACATTCTACTCGGGGCACTGGGACATCCAAAGCATTCATTGCAAATGTTCACCTTGAGTCCATTTGCAAAGCGGCAACCTGGAGTTCTGTACACACCTTTACAAAACACTATTGCCTAGACACTCATTCTAGGTCTGATTCTCAGGTGGGACAAGCAGTACTAAGACATCTTTTCTCTACTGTTCCTTCTCACAACCCACCTCCAACTCCGGGTATTGCTCACTAGTCTATGCACAGCATGTGATTATAAGCAGATTAATAAGCATCAGAAGACATGCATTGCTTACGTAATGCTTAAGTCTATGTTCCTTCCACCCCGAGCGGGGAGGTACCGAAGGCGCATGTGAATCTAAGCAGATACAATCATCAGAAATGCTATTACGGTAAGTAATGCATGTCATATTGAGAATAGCCCACTGCATCAAGGGCATGAAGGAGAGAAACTGCATGACAAGTAGAGTTGTTGGCCTTAGTCACGGTGTTGTTCTTCAAAGACGGAAGAGATAGATGGTGGACAATATGACAAGTCAAGGAATAATTTGCATGCAACTTAATTTTTGCTACTAGACTATCACAACCTTCAGGAGATGGATAGGCGTTTATATGTATGTCAATGCATTTTTTGACAATAGCCACCCCCTTCTCCCCCCCCTGCGACCAATGCGATGTGCCCTTAGTAAGGTGTAATCGGCATCTGCAATGGTGTCAGATAGCCATGATTCTGTGTTAGCTAGAAAATCACAGGAGGTATCGGACAAGTAATCAAAGACTTTTGACCACATGCTTAAACAAAGAGTGAGTTTTCAGCAGAGAACGATGCAGGGAAGTTTGTTTATTTTTGTTGCACTGTGCATTTTTTAAGTATGGTGGCGAAAAAACTATTAGCAGGGTCTGCGGCATTCGGTATCTGGGGGAGTTCACCAGTTGGGCTAATACAGATAACATTACCCTTATGATGCTGTTGGGGGCTGCACAGTTGGTCATGCATTTTTTCCATGAGAAAAAATAAATTTAACTAACGGAGTACACGCAGAGAGGATCTTACACAGCCCTCACTCCAGTATTCGTGATCCAAACCAGACACAATCCGTCACTAACTGGCTAGTCCCTCTTGTGCCTGAAATGCAAACAAATTGTCTTACAGGACTACAGAAATGCTGGGGATTGCAGTTCGCACGGCAACTACAGCTGTAACTAATTCTTTCTGCAGCTATGCTCGAGTAATGCGAAAGCAAGTGGAAACCGGCAAGGAGCTCAGTAATTGGCAGTATTATTTTAATGCGAAGATAAAAACTGAATATCTTTTTTAAAGTAGTTGAATGGGAAGAGCAACAAAGAGGAAACGGAAAGCTACACAGTAAAAATTCTTCTGCATTCCAGATAAAAAGATCACACGCTCATGCACTCATTTTTGAAACGCATATAACAGCACTCTGATTATGCCCACTGTGCCGGGGAGGCTTCAGTCCCAAGAATTGAGGTCTGCCAAATCTGTTTTTACAAGGCGTTTATATGAATCTTGATTTCCGTCCTGAGACCGAGATATCGCTAACCTCAAATTTGAACAGCTCAAACTCCAAGCCATGCCACATAGGTATGCAAATACAAATGGAATATTCCTATTGATATTGACAGAAGATGCATTTCACAAATGTCCACTCAAAGCAATTGACTTTGACACTTCCTCTTTTCAAGCACAAGTGAATAGTATGCAAAATGTTTTCCAGAATGTATGATGGTCTTAACCTGTTCACCGATACCCACAAAAAGCTTAGTGCTTATAAAAAAAAAGTGAATTTTTTTAAATGCAAAAAGATGGATATCTCGCCTAAGCAACGGTCCTCACTTCTAACATTTCCATTTTATTTCAAATAGCTTCTAAAAGCAAATAACCTCCTTGCTTTGCCATAATGAGTATGTAATCTTATAATCAGCATTGTCTTTAAAATAATTATGCTTATGGAAAATGGTAAGAGTATTATGAACAAATTTAAAAACACACAGCAGTTGGACTGGATATCATAAGGTTTTTTGTACATAATCATGTCTTAACCCTCAAGTGCTAAGGACGTCTGTGTTTTTCCTGAATTCCCATAAGGAATCATTGTATTCTCTCCCCACCCCAGTACTTGAGTGGTTGCTTATGTCAACCAAAAAGAAAGACGTTCAAGCTAATATAAATAAAACATCAACCAAGTGATAACGCTTAATTGGTGTAAACTGATAGCCAACATTTTTTTGGATAAAGGCATTCCAGTTTATATGTAAATTATCGAAAACAAGATGGCTTTGTTTCAAATTAAACAGATAAGATTGTCCATTCTAGTGATAACGCAAACAGGGGAAGGACTGATCGTTTATAAACCAGCTGTTTTAGCAGGCTTGGATGAGTTCCTGAAATTTCACCAATAGCTACAGCACTGTGGACCATGACGGTGCAGAGGACAACTGCTGACCCAGAAGACTTGACCCTGCCTGCCTAAGAAAACAAGCAGAAACTTTAATGAATAGGCCAAGACTGTAATCCCAGTCTGAGTCAAAACATTGGCAATTTGCTCTATTTTTGATTTTTAATGTTTGTTTCAATAATTTGGAGGCAGAGCTAAATCACAAAGCTGAACTGCCTCGGAACCTGGTGCAAACAGCTTGCTGATGAGTTCACCCTGAGACAGTAAATTGTACATGGGGTTAAGAATTGGCGCTTCAGAAATTTTCCCAATCTCTATTTTTTCTGGTTCAATATTCTGTGGGCTAATAGAAGCAATTTGTACCCCTTTGTTTAAACATATTGTTTTCTTTTCCACGGGACAATCATTAAGGGACACTATAAATGTAATTTTTGTTAGGTTAGCCTTTGAACTTTGTGTGCTGGTGAAACCTGGAGTTTAGCTTGGTACCGAGTTTCGGCACAGTATTCATATATGACCTGTATTGCCCTTGGTACTACTTTGACCAGGATAAGCGATGACAGCACAGAGGAAGAAGGGCAAGAGGAATCCTTTGCAGAGGGATTTTGATAGTGATAGTTTATTTGTATCGCGCTCATACACAAGTGTTTCAGAGTGCGACGAGGCAAGGGAGGGGAACAAGGGAGAATAAAAACGATCTTACTAGGCCCAGTGACATTGAGAGCGCGCAAGTGCAGGGGAAAGTGCTTTACCTGTTAACTTTTTTGATCCATGGCTGTAAATTGCTTTTCGGTTCTTAGTTAACTACTCATAGAAGCCATGGAATTTTCAAGTTTTTAACCCTTTCCACCTAATGGGTAATCCAGAGGTTGGTCTGTGTAACTTCACCTGTCCCCTGGCTTGCCAGAGGATCCCAATGGGAGTATGATTTTACGTTTTACTGGGCCACAATGGCTACCAACACATTGTTGATTGGTTGTAGGTAGGTTAAACATTTTGTAGAAGAGTAGGATGATGGATAGCTAGTCAACTACTTTATTGCATATATTAGCAACTGTATATTGTTTGAATTTTCTAATTTGAATGCTCATATATTACCTCTACAGCAGAATAAATATCGATAAATGCTAGTCACAAGAGCATTGTGATTTCGATTTATGGGTATAAAAGGCACCTTTATTGCAAGTACAGAAACTTGCTGGGTTAGTGATAAAACTGTGTAGGAAAGATATGGATAGCATGTAATGTTTATCATACATGCAAGGTTAATGAGCATTGATTCATAGATTCACCTTGAAGGTAGACCCACAACAATATTGTTGTCCTATAATAAGCCTGTCGGGTGCTCCAGTGTAGAGGTCTCTCTTGTGCTAAAGCACAGATACCCATCTTTGTCAAGAGTCTTGCTTCTGACAGAGCACTATTCCCTGCCGCAAAACCTGCTACAGACGTACGCTTTTATGCAGACTGCATTTGGGATGGAGTTTGGGCTCTGGCAGGCTGGGTATGATGTAAATCATGACAAACTGTTAAAAGCTAATGACATTAACAGCTTTGTGAAGAGAAGAAAGGTTCTTCAATAATGAAAGCCCAAAAAGTCTGATAACTTTGGTTCAGATTGAACACTTGACACCATATGAGGCCCACAGTCTGCAGAGATTGGATGGTGAAGGTGACCCATATCTGTTGGTCATCGGCAGATAGACGTTGACTTGAAGAATGTTCAGAACTGTCTGATGGGGAGAGGTGAGTGAGTCTTGCCATGGTTGCGATACAAGGGGTAGAGTGTGATCTGTTAACTGTACACTGCCAATTTGCTTTCCCTCATACTTAAAAGGGTCCTGACTGGTTGGCTTGGCTCTATTTACATTGAGAGGAGATCGGCATTTGGTGCAAAAGTGTTTACGAAACAGATCAAAAGGGTACAACCTCCCTGGCAGCAGAGATGGAGGCATTTTGAAAGATGAAATGTTGAGCCATTGTTTGTTCAAACCATGCAAAATGCACATGACGGCCAGAGATGTATACACATTTCAATGGATTGCCTTCTCCCACAGATTCCTCATCTTGATAAATCATCCCCTCAGCGCCAGCTGTTCGGAACTTTTCAACAGAGTGCGACTTGATGTCTCTCGACTTTCTCATGTCTCCACTGCGCTGCTCCTCAACTCCAGGCGTGACATCCGTTATCGTACTTAAGGAATGCACACTGCACTTTACCTCAGTTCCTTTTTTTCCACATGCTCAGCACTCTGTTCCAAACATTGCTTTAGTTTTTCAATACGAAACTGTGTCAATGTTGGGGCCAAATCCATCAGGATTCAAACGCTGCAGGGGACTGCAACTCGAAAATGTTGCTCACATACCCACATAATGTATGTATGGTGTCTGGGAGTTGGACATGACACTGAACAATGTGGTTCCTGCCAGTCTCAAACCTGAAGGCTGTAAGAGAATGTTCGGCAACACTAGAGCTAGAGAGGCCCCCATTAAAATTGCACGCTAGATAGGCAACAAAGTCCCTGAATCCAAATACAGAGGGACCTACTCTAGAAAAAGATTAGGCACTATAAGAATTTGAACAAGCAGTCGCACAGTTCAGTCCCACAACTTGTTCTCCTATAAGAAGCAGCAGTGGAGGCCCAGGCGGGAATCCAACTTGGGTGAAAGGTTTAAGTCCTACCCTTCTAATGGGGCTTGGAGGGAGGATTGGGGGGGGTGGATTTTAAAACCCATATGATGCAGATCTTCCAGAAATCGGTGGCTGATATGGTTTTGGCTTCAATGCCAACAGTGGTATTGGCACCGACTGTGCCTGGTTCATCTGGCATGGAGGTAGCCAAACAAGGTCCAGCACCCTCAACCTCAACCAAAGTAAATACTGCTTTGGCATTAGATTGACTGTGGGACCGAGGCTATGTGCCAGAGACTAGGTCGGACTTCAAGTCCATGTGGGCAATATCCGATGAGGAAAAAGACCATATCCTGTTTGGAGGTAACCCATGGTAGGGACAGATGTGGACCCACTGCCCAATTTTTATGACCACTGAGGCAGGACTGCTCAAACTAGCAGAAGGTCTGCACGATGCAGGTGGGCTGGACATGTCCTTCTACGTAGAGATGCAGCAGGCGTTCCCATACGTACACCTGAGTGCACAGCACCGCAAGGCGGTCACAAAGGTAGTTATTACTTTCTGCTTTGGTGTTCCATCAAAACTGCTCGAGCAGTAGGAGTTCACGAAATACTGGACCAGGGCTGCAGTCCGAAAGAGCTTTGCTGTTTAACACGGCCATAGCGGACCTGGTCATGCAATTGTGGAACTTACCTTCCTCATGGCGCACTCAAGCCCCGATAGACTGGTGGGCAGGCCACAATGGTAAACTCTAGACCTTCGACCTCGACTCTCCCTTACGAAAGAGTCGAAAATCGATGCTTTGGCAAAGAAAGTGTTTGCCTCAGGAAGCATGGCATTAAAGGCGATGAATGCCTCTTGTGCATTTGCCAAATATTCCCATGTCTTTTGGAGGATTCTTTTGGAAGTGGCTAACCATTTTCCAAAGGGAGTGGTGGGGGTACCACTTCCTAGACATCAAGGATGGCAAGGAGATGGCGTATCGGACACTGGATGCTGGTTTTCAATCAGCAAGTTGCATCGGGAGGTCGTTGAGCACATCGACTGTTCTTGCGCTGAACCTAGTATCTTCGAGGATTGAACTTTTCACTGAATGTCCAACCAAAACTGCTCGACATGGCATTCAACGGAAACCACATCCTGTCTAAACCGAAAGAGACAAGCCTTTAGAAAAGTGTAAGGACTCTTAATTGGCTGCAAAGTAATTTGGGTTGATAGCATTTGAAAGGACCTGAATGACCATGCATATCTCCTTCGCCGTGGGTGGTGAATTCAGCAGGTCTGACACAGAAGGGTCCAGCCAGCCCAAGCCTACCCGATCGAGGTACGATCGGATTTCCTAAGGAGCGCACGTTAGCTGGGATGAGTATAATGTACTGTAATACTCCCAAAATAGCCTATTGATGTCTTTGGAGTTGCACACTGATGTCCAGCTCGAGTCGGTAACCTCCAGTATCCCACCCTGTCCTCGGTTTACTGATTGTCCAGACTACAGTGCGACTGGGTCTGCCGCCTGTATTTAGTCGCCAGGATAGCGTCCCCTAAATATCGATCCTTTCTGTCCGATGTTTCGAGGTGTGGCCATCTCTTATCAGTTGGTATCTTTTCCACCTGTGGGTCCCTCCCCAGGATCTGCTTATGCTCCAGATCCTTAATTTCTGCTTCTAGATGACGTACAGTTGTCCTTGGGAATGTAAGCACTCTCCCCCGCCCCCTCTCTCTGGAGTTACAACAGCACCTTATAACTACTTTGAAGGCATCCCAAACTGTTTTGTAGTCCAGGACAGAGTCGGCATTAGTGAGGAAATACTCTACGATATCTTCCTGGATACCCACCCGAAATAATGCATCTCGAAGGGCACGGGGGCAGAAACGCCAATGGGGGGTTGTGGTATAGTGTCTGTGATGGAGATGCAGGCTATTACCGGCAAGTGTCCTTGGGAGCATTCCAGAGAACTGTGTTGCACTGTCTAGGGGAATAGTCAACATGATGCAGTCAATTCTGGAAGCACTTATGTGGGCGCTTGAGTAGAGCGTGAATTCCCTTGTGTCTGGGTGCATGTGTCTCCAGATGTCTACCAATTCAAGGGAATCAGCTATATTGCCCCATGTGGCGGCCGCTTTAGGGAGCATGATTTGTTTTTTTGATGAACGATGTAAATCAAGGGATAGTGTCATATTGAAATGACCCACCCATGCTACTTCGTATGTGGTGAATACTCACGTCCTATCCCCTTTCCTCCATACTGCATGGGAGTCCCTTTCAAGGGCCGGGAGACGGAACCTTTTTCACCTGAAAAACCTTATTCCCCCTTTAAATTTAGAGGCACGTGGGGGTACACCTCAGTCCCCTTTTCCACATTGACGGGAACTGGCCGAATTCCCCAGCGCTCCTAGATTTGGCATCAGCCATGTAATTCCACGCGCTGATACTTCTCTTCTGTCTTTTTTGTATTTTTATCATTCTGGTACTCAGTACTCAGTCCTCAGGAGTCACGCTCCTCCCCGACTCATGTCGACTTGTATAGGGTTCAGCAGGTGTCCATCCTGTGACGGGATCTTCCCGACTAAAGACCCCCACGTCCTCTGCCTACGGTGCCTTGGCCCAGACCACGGCTGGCGAGCTTGTACCGCATGGAGCGCGCTTTCCTCAAGGTCTATGAATAACAGGCTAGCTAGGTGGAGGGAGCTCTTCCAGAGATCACCTCCAAAGGACCTAAAGGACTTAATCTATTATCGATCCAGGCCCAAGGTGTAGGGCCACTCTTTTCCAGTGCACCCTGCAAGGGAACTCCTTCCCAAGGACCCGCCTGCGGAGGAGGGACCGCCCAGGTCCTGGTACCACCACAAGTACCAAGGCTAAATCAGCTACCGGCTGACAGGCCGAAGGGTCAGTGGATCCTTCTGGTGACAGTGCTGAGGCACCCGAAGGTTCTTTTACTGGGTCTTCACACGAGGGGATACGCCCTAGTACTGCAACATGCCCGAGGGGGTGCCTATACGCAGTTTTACCGGCAGATCCGCAGATGGCGAAATGCCTACCGGGCCTCGGCCTGAGAAACAGGGTAGCCCCCATGATCCACACTCAAGAGTCCTGGATGGGTCAGGGCCCAGTGAGCCGAGCAACACGATGCAGGCACGTGGAAGGCAGCTTGACAAAATGGCCGCCGTGCCAGAAAATCCAGACATCCGGCCGACGTCGCTCCAAGGAAGGCCGCAGGTGGTGGAACATGTATCAAGGTGGGACTGGTGTCAACCAGGTATGTGGCCTAAGCTTACCCTTCCTTCGCACAAGGCAGGTTCCCTCTGCCTCCATATGGGCAGGGCACGCAACGGCTCCAGCAGCCGCTTGCTACCCTGTCAATATCGCCTACCACCACTCCGGCCTGCGAGGTCAGATTATTTGAATGGTTCCTCAAGCTCATGAAATCTCCTTGGATGGGGGGGTCAACCTCCAGGATGCCATCAGGGACGTGCTCCCGCCAATTGCTCTGGCGCTGCAGGCTCCAGTACAGGCACCCCTGGGCCCTGTTCAGCCTCAACAGCCAGCTCCGGCCCCCCAACCAATTGTCCGGGCGGATCTGCGACAGCCTCCGCTATAGCCTCGACACTGCAGCCCTCGGCTCCCAGCACTCCTCTTCCTCCACCCAGAGCTTCCGGCACAGAGCCAATAATGATTCAAGGCGGGATTGGCAGAGGCCAAGATGGTGGCACAGGACATCATGGAGTCTACTGTGGACCACATTGATACCTCTGGCCGTGCCGTCTACATTGCCACGGACATGAGAAAAACAGGCTGGCTCTGTGCTACGAAATTAAACCACGGATGTCTAGGAACGCATCTTGAAACTTCAGTTAGAAGGGGGTGACCTCTTCCACTCCACAACGGACGAGGAGCTGGACGAAAAGAAAAACAGCTCACAAACAGCCAAGTCTTTATCCATCCTGACAAAGACCAAGCCCAAAACGTACACCTAGTCATAGCAACGCTCGGATAAGGGGCATACGTACGGACCGTTCTGCGGCTTCCAAGAGCGGTTGTCCAGGCAGCCTGACCGTTTGCCGACTCAACATCGGCGCAAACAACAAAAGGGTGGGGTACGGGATTTTTCCCGTCCCCCTCATCCGCAACAGCCTCGGATGGAAAGAAGGCATGACACGCCCCTGCGGGTCCACCTGTCTCCAGTGGGAGGCATGCTTGCTCTCCACGCACATTTCTGGCGTCAGAATTTCACGGACCCCTGGATCCTCTCTGTAGTCTCCACGGGCTACCGCCTCCCTATCCAAGCCTCTCTGCCCTCCTCCCATCCACTCCCACTGGTTGGGACAGCAACACTTTTGGCGGGGATCCGGTCGCTCATCGAGAGCCAGGCAGTGGAGTAAGTCCCAGCCTCCCAGCAAGGCTTGGGCTTTTACTCCAGGATTTTCGCCATTCAGAAGAAGAACCGGGGGGGCCTGAGAGTTGTGCTGGAGCTACCTCTATAAAAATTCAAGATGATTACGCCAGCTTTGATAGCAGAGACATTGTGCAAGGGAAAATGGATGTGCTCCCTGGATCTGAAGGACGCGTACCTACACGTCCTGATCTGGCAGACTCATCGTTCTTTTCTACGATTCAGGATCATGGGATATCGTTTCCAATACAAGGTGCTTCCTTTCGGCCTCAACTCGGCCCCCAGGGTCTTTACCAGGCTGATGAATACAGTGGCGGCCCTCCTCAGGTCGCAGGGCCACCACATTTTACCCGTACCTCGACGACTGGCTCGTCAGGGCGACGTCTCTGGAAGCAGTGCACCATACTTCCCATGCTCTTATAGGAACACTACACGAGCTGGGATTTTCACTCAACCTCAAGAAGTTGCAGCTGCAGCCCACGCAGAGACTGACCACCTTGGGTCTCAGTTGGGACACGTGCTCCAAAGGAGTTTTTCCCTCGGAGGACAAGATCACGGTCCTGAAGAGGGCCACCGCGCACTTCCTCAGCAGGGAAGTGACATTGGCCTGGTGGTACCAACACCTACTGAGTCTCATGGCAGCAGTCCTCTTGGCTATCCCCCTCACGAGACTCGGGATGAGGAAGATACAGCTGCACTTTGCAGCATCTTGGAACCAGGACCGAGGCTCTCAGTCAGAGATGATCAACGTTCCTCCATCACTTCACCCGGACCTCACATGGTGGTCCAGGTACTGCAACCTTCGGCTGGGCAAGACTTTCCGGCAACCTACCCCGCAGGTCACCATCACCACAGACTCCTCTCTCGAGGGTTGGGGGGCCACCCTGGACAACCACTTCGTCCATGGCACCTGGATCTGGCAGGAGTAGCACATCAATTGGCTGGAACTGAAGGTGATCTGGCTAGCGCTCGGAGCCTTCCATCCGGTTATCGAGGGCAAGGTCATCCTCATTCAGACTCGACCAGCATGTTCTATGGCAACAAGCAGGGAGGCACCAGACCTGCATCCCCCACTGTGCAGGCTTGCAGTCAGCATGTGGGAATGGGCCCTGGAGAACAACTACCTCATGGCTGTCCACCTGCCTGGGGAATCCAACCTGGAGGCAGGCAGACTCAGCAGATTGGGTGCGGACAACTAAGAGTGGCAGTTGAACGACCTAGTACTACAGGAAATCTTCTACAAATGGGGACACCCCAGGTGGATCTCTTTGCCTCCTGGGATAACAGGAAGTGCCAACTGTTCGCTTCCTGGCAGGGTTAGGGCCCCTGCTCCCTGGGCGATGCATTCCAGATTCGATGGGACGGAATGACAGCATACGCCTTCCCGCCCACTCCACTGATACACAGAGTGATATGCAAGATCAAGGAATTTTGCCACCTCGGCATCATTCTAATAGCACCGTGGTAGCTGGCCAGGCCATGGTTCTCAGAGCTGTTCAGCCTCTCTGAGAGGCGGCTCATTCGCCTCCCGACAGGCCCAGCACATCTTCTGGTGCAGCAGAGGGGCAGGGTCATCCACCCCGCGCCACAGAAACTAGTCCTCACAGTGTGGTTCCCGAACAGGTCATGCTAGGACACCTCGGCCTTTCCCAGGCTAACCTAGACATCCTACAGGGTACCAGGAGCAAGTCTACCAGGGCCCAGTATAAGAGCAAGTGGACCAGATTCTGCCACTAGGCATACTCTAGGGGTATCAACCCTCTTGCATGTACCTTGGACGATGTGCTGTCCTTCTCGGCGGACCTCGCCCACTCAGGCGTGCAGGTGGACACTTGCCGCACTTACCTGGCAGCCATTGTGGCTTACAGAAACTCGGAGGAGATTTTTTCCTCTTCCAACCCGATTGTCAGGAAACATTTGACTGGACTCGCCAGACTCTACCCGCCCATCAAGAGGCCACACCCCGTGTGGGACTTCAACATAGTTCTGGGTGCCCTCGCCCCCAAACCATTTGAACCAATGGCGTCGGCGGATATCGGGTTGGTCACCATTAAGACGGCCTTGCTCGTCAGCCTCACCTCGCAGAATCAGTGAAATCTAGGCGCTGGTCGCCTCAGAGCCATATACTACGTTTCACAAGGATAAAGTAGTACTGCACACCCAGCATTATTGCCCAAGGTGCCTTCTGCATTCCATCTGAACAAAGAAATAGCGCTACCTACGTTTTTTGTTGAACCCAAAGACGAGGCACAGAGTTCTGCACTGCCTTGATGTCGGGTGTGCCCTGAAATTCTACTTGGTCAGGACCAAGGGCTTCCACAAGTCGAACGCATTTTTTGTCACCTTCGGTGGATCAAGACCGGGGTATCAGGCCCCCATAGCCCGTTGGATGGTCTTGGCCATCAAAGAAGCTTACGAGGGACAGCACAAGCCACTGCCGGCTAAAATGCACGCCCCTCGTGGTCAGAGCCAAGGCAACGGCCATCGCTTTCCTGAGGCATGTCCCCTGGCAAGTCATAAGCAGGGCGGCCACATGGACCACCCCTTCAGCTTTCTGAAAGCACTACTGTTTGGATGCCGGTTCTCGATCAGACACAGCTTTCAGATAGGCGGTTCTTAGAAACCTGTTTGCTTAAGGAGGGTCGTGTTTCCACCCTGGGGCTACACTCTGTTGTAATTGCCCATGCAGTATGGAGGAAAGGGGTGATGAGACGTAAGAGTAATTATAAGTTACTCACCGTAGTAACTAATGTACTCTTAATCCTTATTCCCTTTTTCTCCATACCTCCCACCAGCCTCCCCCCCTAATAAAACTGGTGTCATTAGGCAATGTTAATCTATTGTCGACGCGTCTATGGGGACTGCGGTGTGGCGCTGGAGGGCGCAGTCAGGGCAGCGCATGCTCCGAGGGCCACACACCTCTAAATTTAAAGGGGAAGATTTTTTTCTGGTGAAAAAGTTCCGTCTCCCATCCCTTGGAAGGGACGCCCATGCAGTATGGAGGAAAGGGGACTAAGTATGTTAGTCACTACGGTGAGTAACTTATGATTTTGTGAAGCAAGGCTGCGCAGTTATGGAACAATTTCAGTGACTCGACATTGGGAGCATAAATATTAATGAACAGGATTTTCAAGCCTAGGCATTCACCCGCTAGAAATACATATCGGCCCTCGGTATCACATTCTTTCAAGTAGGCAGAATTTCAAGGATTGATGTATATAGATTGCCATTCCTCGGGATTTTGATGAAAAGGAAGACCCATACCTATGTACGCCCCAATCTCTAGCTAGATGGAGTGTGCCATCTTTTAGGATGTGAATTTCCTGTAGACAGAAGACGTTCACTTAATGTGATTTAGCCTGATTGATAACCATTCGGATTGTTTTGCTATTGGTCCCCCCCTAATATTCCATGACTTAATATTTAGTGTCTCACCTACCATGAACTTTGACGTTTAGATAGAAGAGCGGGGTGCTCCAGCAAGGCAGGTTTAATGTGCACTGATTTGTACTCTGAGAGCCTTGATATCCTGTTACTATATGATTCTGCAGTACAACAAAAAGATTCATGTATGCACCTTAAAAGAAAAAGCGTTCCCCTCTTCAGCCCCCACCCACGCCAGAAACCCCAACAGAACCGCATATTCCCCCTCCAAAATGTTAAAACGCATACAGAACAAGGCGCGCAGTGACTGTGTCAACGGGGTACTGTTCGCAGATGCTTAGCTCGGGGGGGGGGGGGGGGCCAGCAGCAGTGTCAATGTCGTTCCAACGTGGAGCTTAGGGGCCCTGAGCAGGGATTGAAGATGCATCGGATGGCCCAAGTTAGCATGAGTCGAGATAAAGTGGAAAATCCTCATCCCAAACAAGGAGAGTTTAGCAGCATGACCCCGAACCCCAAAGGAACATGAATAGAAAAATGGGTGGTTCATTATCACAGCCGTTAGATGATTTTCATGCTATTGTCAAATGTTAGGTTCCCCCCTCGGCCCATCAGGGTCAGGGAGCTCAGACAAAATTGGTCTGAATGGGTGGTGAAGAACCAGGTCTTGCCATTATGGATCACCCGTAGGTTGGCCAGGAACATCATAGCGTAAAGGAGATTTTTCTTCCTGAGCTTAATCTTCACTGCTTGGAACAACTTTCTCTGTTCTTGAAGCTATGGACACGAGTTGGGGAGCAGTCCGATAATCGAGGATCCATGCGCAATTCACCCAGTTCTCCTGCCCCTTTGAGGAGGGTGTCTGTTTCTGTGGTTGAGTTTCCTTGCATTGATGAGTCGGTCAAGGGCCCCGGAGGGATCTTGGGGGCGAGGGAGTGGTGCGCTCTTTCGACTAGGAACATGTTTGACAGCATGGGCTGCTCTAGTATGTCCATGAGATTTCTTTAACAAACGTCTCAATTTTATCGATAGTGTACATTCGGGAACCCCCACTATCCAGATATTATTCCTGCGTGATCTTCCTTCTCAGTCTTAATTTTTGGCCTCGACCCACCTCACGGATTGTTTTAGGGCCACTACCTCCCTCTGCAGAGATGCCACCATGTCCTCGTTATCACCAATGCGTTGTTCAGCCTCCGTCTTGCAACCACATAGTTTGTCTGCTGTTGAGCCAGCAGAGTTTCATTCAGGGTGGTCACGTCTATGGCCGAGGGGGGAACAGGAGCTGCGTTGGGAGAGGAGGATGTCTGATCTTGGCGAGCAAATTGTTCCATTTTGGCTTGTCTTTTATTGTTTCCCATATCTTTGAAGGGCAGGCGAGCTAGGGGAAGTGGCCCCCGGAGCTTCAGGTCCAAGCTGCACCGCAGGGGAGACAGCACCGAGCACCAAGGAGTTGTCTAAGATGGTGTGAGGCAAGGCCAGGAGTTTCCCTGGTTAGTGCTGCCACAGCTGCAGCAGAGATATCCGTGAGCCTTCACAATCAGAGAGGGGTGTTGGGTGGTTGTGGCACTCCAACAGTTGGAATGGGATTTACCCGTGTGGCCCTCTGGCAGGAGTGTCCAGTCCATCATGCCGCACCCCCTGGTCGTGGGGAGGGGGGCTGTCCATGATGGTGTGAGGCCAGTCCAGGAGTTTCCTTGAAGGGTGCAGTCCCTGCCGCAGTGGAGACTATTATCTCTGGTTAATTCTGGGGTCCCTCATGACTAGAAAGGTGTCAGGTGGTTGTGGCACTCCAAGAGGTCTGAATGGGGCGTATCCGTGTTGCCCCCTGGCAGGAGAGTCCACCCCCTCCTGCCGCACCCCCGGCCGGCGTGTGGGGGGGTAAAGACTGTCTGGATGGCCGGTGTTTGGTCTGGAGTCCAGACTGGAGAGGAGGCGAGTAGTTGATGAGGTGTGGGCAATGAGAGTTGCAGCGCTGGGTGATGCCCCGGAGTCACCCAAAAGTTGAGCGGGTGATTGGGGCTCCTCCGTCCTTCTCGCTGCACCAATGATCTGGGGGTGGGGGTGCCATCGGGGGCCGACCGAACAGCGAAGCCCAAACTGACACAGCACTCACCGGTCTCCACAGGTGGTGGTGTTCCCTCAGGTGGTGTCCCCTCGGATCGCTCTTAGAGAGCGTCCCTCACTCTGTCGCTCAATGTTAGTAACGCAGTGGTCGCTGCAGGGCCTCCGCGACAGGCAGCGGGTGGAGGACTTTGCAGGATACTATTGATGGGTCGCTGTTGTGCCGCCGGGAGGGGCTCAAAAGATGCTGCATGGTGTCCGCCACACGATGCCGCGGTCCACACTGTCAGGAATCCACTGTAGTTAAGGATATTGGCTGTTGTCGGGGGCAAGCTCTTTCAGGCGGCGTCCATCTTACAGCCGCGCAACAGTACCCCGACAGTCTCTGGGTTCTGAGTCTCAACGTTCAGGGAGATGTGGAATGAGATGACCTATAACGTGCTGATCCGCCATTTGATGGAGCTAGGGTACGGTTTACCCTTTTCCTTGGCAGCTAGAACCCACGCTCCAGGAGGAACTGCAAACACTTTGCCTGAAGGGCGCAATGGATGAGGTGTCAGGCAGTGAGAAAGAGTGGGGTATGGGCTGGTACTCCCGCTACTTCCTAGTGCCCAAGAAAGGGTGAGGACTCTGTCCCAGCCATGACCTCAGGACATTGAACAAGATCCTGAGGAAGGACACGTTCAGGGTGGTGACGCTGAAGGCTCTACAATCCCAGGACTGTTGGGTGTCTTTGGACCTTCAGGATACCGCTTTCCACCAGCCGAAGCACAGGCGGTACCTGAGGTTTGTCGTGGGGACACTCATCAGATCGAAGTGCTCACTTTTGGCCTGACCTCTGTACCTAGGGTATTCACCAAGCAGTGGCACACCTTAGGAGATATGGTGTCTTTGTATTTTCATGCTGCTTCTGGTTGATCAGAGTTCTGTCCCCTTATCAGGTTTTGAGGCATCTAGAGGATACTTGCTCACTGGTACAAAGCCTAGCCTTCTCCCTGAATTTGCAGACGTCTCACATTACACTGACGCAGAGGCTCCAGTACATCAAGGCAGTCCTAAACACTCTAGCGCAAAAGGCCTTCGCTCTCATAGGAGAAGGTCACTAGCGTTGCCCAGATGGTCAACCTATTCCACAAGTCAAGCAATCTTCTGGCATTTGCCTTCCTCCACCTCTTCGAACTCATTGACTCGTGCATTTTTGCTGCTGCCATAGGCCAGGCTCAGAATAAAATCCTTGCAGTGGCTTCTCAGGAGTCAGTGGTCTCAATTTTTTTTTTATTTTTTTTTTTTTTTTATTAAAATGTGTTTGGTTTGTATCTTAAACCTTACATTTCCATTCTACTAAAATACATTTATGTTTCGTCAATTAGTTCATCATTTTTCTTTTTTTCCATCATTCCTGTTGGGTTTCTTTCTCGGTTGTGATGTCTTCCCAAAAATGGATCATGGTAGCAACCATTTTCCTATTGTTTCCCATCAGGATTTGGTTCCATCTTTCCTTTGTGGTCGGTTCTACTGTGGCGCTTTGGTATTTGCCACCATATGTCAGACGTTTTTCGCTAAGCGCCTCGCATTCCATTAGGATGTGATATATTGTTTCGCTCTTCCCGGCAGTTTGACAAAATCTGCAATCTTTGTTATCCGCCTTGTGTTGGCTCCAGTTTCCCAGTACTTCTCTTGAAGGGAGGAGATTCAATCTCAGTCTTAAAAACTTATCTCAGATACTTCTGTCCAGGTACAGGTTTTGGTAGTGTGGGAGTTGCTTAACCGCTCTTGATTCACCTTCGCATTTTAAGTTCATTTTCTATCGATCTTTGAGCTCTTGTGTCTCAATCCAATCTAGACACCCTATCTTTTTTTTTTTGCGATCTGGGGCATTCGTGTAAATGTCTCTAATGTAATATCTCTTTTCATGCATATCCTCCTTGTTGCTTCTTTCCATATGTTTAATACTAGGTCATTGACTTCATATTTTGATCTTCTCAGGATGTCCAGGGCCGGAATCTTTTCTTCGATGTTTACTTTCCTGAACAAATCTAATGTTTTCCATTCCACTATCGATTGCAGGGATTGAAGTCCCAATTCGTAGCGTATCCGAATCATTGGTGTTGCTTTCGGCAGCCCTAATGTTTTCCGCCAGAATATCGCCTCTAGTTTTGTCCATATGGTTTGGTCCAGGTTAATCATTGTTTCTGCTCCATAGGTTAAAATCGCTGTCACCTTTTGTTTATAGAATGTCAGTGCTGCTCTAAGGGAACATTTTCCATATTTCTTATGTATCATGAGGCCCTGTCTTGCTAAGGCTCTGGTTTTTGATTTCAGATGTTGCGTCCATGGTCTTTCCATTATTGATTGGTTGATCTAGATTCCTAAGTATTTGTATGTGGTAACCTGGATAAGTTTTTCTTTTTTCAGGAAATATGTATACTTATTTTCTCCTTTTTTCTTTCTCTCTGTCAGCAGCATTGTTTTTGTTCTCTATGTTTATTAATAGTTCGTTTTGTTCCATATATTCCTGCGTTTTATTCAGTGCCATTTGGAGTCCGCCTGGAGTTTTGGCCAGCAAGATGATGTCATCTGCATATATTAAGCAAGGCACTATCGTGGCATTGAGTTTTGGTGGGTTTATCCTTGGTTCGTTTATGGCTTCCTCAAAGTCTGATGTGAGCAAACTAAACAATGCGGCTGCCAAGGGGCAACCCTGTTTTAGTCCATGGCAAGTATTGATTAATTTTGTTACTACTCCGTCTGCTGTCATTCTTACTTGGATTTTAGTATTTGTGTATAGTAGTTTAATGGGTTCCAGTATGTCACTCGGACATCCCCATTGTTCCAGTTTGGCCCTTAGTAGGTCAAGATTCACTTTGTCATAAGCCAGGCTGAGATCAACATAAGCTACATATATTTGTGTTTTTGTCTTCAGTGCTTCGTGTTTCAGCATATTTAGGATTATCAAGTTTGTTTGTACCGACATTACGGACAAATCCGGTCTGTCTCACTGCCAAATGATTTGTTTGTTTGGACCATATATTGAGTTTTTTGAGTAGCAGATTGGCGAATATTTTTCCTAGCGGATCCAGAAGTGCTAGTGGCCGATAATTCATTGGTTCTTTGGTTGCGCCTTGTTTTTGTATATTGGAATCAGGCTTGCCAATTGCCAGGAATCCAGCAACTTTTTAGTGCGGTTGATGAGCTCGATGATTTCTCCGCAGAATATTGCCCAAGCTTCAGGATTCTTTTTTAGGGTAGCGTTTGACATGCCATCGGGTCCAGGTTCTCTTGATGCATTTAGCTTCTTAATTGTATTGGTGATTTCTTCAATATTATAGTCAACTTTCCAGCTCTTTTCACATTGTAAGTAATTCTTGTTGGTTTCTGGTGTTCTTTCTTGGTATAACTCAGTAAAATGTTAGCAAAGCGGCTTCAGAGACGTCTACTATCATTACGTCTTTGCTGTTTTTATTCGGTTTTAGTAGCTCCCATAGGTGTCTCGTGTTATTTTTGAGGGTCTTCATCATTTGTTCCGCATTTCCTTGATCTTGCATCATTTTTGCATTCTTTAGCCAATTTTTAAATCTCTGTTTGGCTGTGCTTATCATTTGCCTTTTCGTACGGGGAGATTCTGTTTTGGCTCTCTTTATTGTGGTTTTATTTTCGCGTTTTTTTTTCCGACTATAGCTTTATTGTATGTGTATTTGGATGTGAATTGAGGCTGGTCTTTCTGTTTCTCTGTTAATCGAAATTGTTTGAATATCCATCCATAATTGACTCTATCAGCATCTTCTAGTGACGAGGTCTTGAACCTTTCGCTGAGCGTTGTTAGTTTGTTCATTGGAATCTTTAGTCTGTTCATTCTAGTCGTCACTGTGAGTTGGGGGATGTTTATTCTTGGGCGCTCAGTGGTGTTCATTTCCCACGTGTGCTTGAGGATGTAGTGGTCACTATGTTTACTATATATATTCACCGCTTTAGTTCAAGATTGGGGTATTCCTTTAGTGGTGAAGATGTAGTCAATAATTGATTTAGTTTCCCCTCGCGACCATGTAGGATCTGGTATGTTTTCTTTATTAACTGCATCCCAGCGTTCAAAATTCCTATTTTGTAGTTCTGTTGCCCATCTCCGTGCTCATTGTTCGAGAGCATGTTTTTCCATTATTTCCCCTTCGTCATCGAATAAATGGAGGTTAAGGTCACCACATATGACAAATTCTACGCCTTCATATTTCTGGGCAGTGCTATCTATCAGTGACATTATTGAATCTATCACTGTCTCCTCTTTAGTTTTTCTGGGGTTCCAATAGACGTTTGTGATGCTTAGATACATATCTGTGGTGCTTGGTGGAATTGGGGTACACATTAGCTGATTCGTTGTTTCAATTGTCAATATCATATTTTGGCCCCAGCCACTTATGTTATGGTATTCAAAGACTTCTGCATTCAAATCTTGTTTAATTAGCGTGATGAGTCCAGCCGATGGTCGACCCGTTCTTTTAGCAATAGCCGGATTTGTGTAAGTGAGATAGCCTTCACATATTGGGGGATCAATCAGCCATGTCTCTTGTAGACATATGATAGTTGCTTCATTCAATTCTGGTTGATCCGTTTGAAATAAGTGTTGATGGCCTCTTGTGTTCCATGAGAATATTATAACTAGTTTTTTTCTTGTTTGGTATTTGTTGTTATGGGATCTCCTGTCTATATAGTCCTCTCTGTTCGGTTTCGGTGCTGATGTCTCTCCAAAAGGGTGAGGGCTCCTGGTTCCATCCTGCTGTTTCTTTCACTGACTGATGGTGATATTTTGTATTTATGTACTGGGCAGTTTCTCTCTTTTCTTCTCTGTATGTCATCCTTTCTTCATGCTCTGTGTACGTCATATCTGTACCGTGGCTGATGTTTGAAAGCTTTCTGTTATTGGTTCGCCATGGTAAATAGTTGGCATCAGTGATTCTGACTTAATCTCTTTTGCGCAAGCTGTTATTTGTCTCATCAATTCTGTTGTGTAACAATATATCCATATTTTGTCCAGTCTTTTCTCGTCGATGAATTAAATTAATTTGAGATCTTTAGAGTTCAGTTTCCTCAGTTTTGGTATTGCTTGTAGGAGGCGTAGTGTGTTTGTTCTATTCATGATAATTTTGGACTCTTTATCAGATTTCCTTTCTAGTCTCAGACGGATGGTTTTAGGTTTCCAATGGGGGTCGATAAATTTTGGTTGTTCCAGTTGCATGCTTTCCACCTTGGGGTTGTTTTTCTCATTTCGCTCATGTCCTTCTGAGCTAATGGGACTGGCCTCTGCTGATTGGTTCTCGTGGTCTGCTCTCCCTCTACTTGTTGACGAGAGATTGTAGTTTCCGGAGGGCAGTTCTTCTGATATTTCCTCGCAGCTAATATAACTGGTCTCTGTTGATTGGTTTCCGTGGTCTGCTCTCTCTACTTGTTAACAAGGGATTGTTGTTTCCAGAGGGCAGTTCATCGTCCGATATTTCCTCACAGGATAACTCTATGGATATTTGTGTTCCTGTGTTTGTTTCTTCGCAACAGTCTACTATTATCATTAAAGTCATGTCTGTTTGTTCAGATAGCGTCGTTCTCATTGAGTTTTCATTCTCATTATTTTCAATGTCTTGTGTCGAGTAAGTAGATAGGTTCATCAACTATTCAATGTTTCTCTGTTCTATTTCTTCTGTTTCTAAGTTCTGAATTGTCGCCTTTTCTGCCTTTTTTTCTTGTCCTTGTGTAGGTTCTTCAACTCCTGCTTTTTTTTCGGTCTTGTTTCCAATAGCTTTCGATCTTATTGGCATCTTTATTTCTGTCTGTTTTTAGTTTTCTGGAAATTTCCTGATCACTTTGTATCAAGTGTCGGAGGAAAGCTCTCGAACCTCTGTTTTTTTTATTTGTTTTTTCTTGCTTTCCATTTTTACTTTATCTGGAGTATTCTGTGTTTGTTGTTCGAATATGCTATAGTTCTGGTCCCCTTTACTTTGTTTCTTGTTCCGATCTCTTTGTTTCTGTTGACTCTCCTTTCTGGTTTGGATATTTTTCATTTGGTTTATTTCTTATCGGATCTGATGTTAAATCAATCAAAAGTATATTCGCTTCAGGGCTCGTATCTTCTTGTTGGAATTTATTTTCCTTGCCCTGATTATTAGAGTCTCTTATTTTTGCTTTTTGTCTTTTCATAAATTCCTCATATAATTCGTTCTTCTTTTGGGTCTGTTCTCTGTAGTTATTACATGTTAGCGAAGTCTTAGTAATCGTGATTAGGGCTTCTGTGAGTTCAGCTTTATCCATTCGGTCTTGCCTTGCTATTTCTGCCAGGCGTTGTTGCCAGATGTAATTGTTTTCGGCTTCTACACTCAGCCTTTCTTGTATGTAAGTTGTTCCAGACTCTTTTGTTTATCGTATATGGACTTTAGGATCTTTGCATGTTCTTTCGTTGTTTCTATGTTTACTTCCTGTAGTCTTACATATGGTGTCATTGTTTGTGTGGTTACTGCAATTAACATATTTTGCAGGTCTTCCATTGTGGTGGCTACTGATTCCTGCTGTTGGCTTGGGTTTATAGTACAGGAACAGGTGTACTCTTCCATCTTGATCGTCTTTCTCTTATCGTGGATACCTTCATTTGACATTAAGTTCTTTTTTGCTGTTATGACCCTGGGCTCACTGGTAAGTGGGTTCCTAAAGTCCCTAGCTCTGTTTTCTGTTCTCTGTCCCAGATCATTGGCAAGTCTTTTATTTTTTTTTTATTTGTTTGTTGTAATTGCATTAGGGCTTCAATTTCTGATAGGTCCAATGAGAGTCGTTCCAAGCGGCAAGGGCTTAGTGGGGCTGTCTCTTTCCACTGGTGTTCAGACTTTGTTGCTCTCTGATAATATTGTTTCCATTTTTCCTTTGCTTGAATTGCTTTCTCCTTCTGGGACAGTGGTTCTCCACCCGCTGCACCATTCTCGTTGCCCTGGGTGGGCAGCCTGGTCATTTCCTTCATGGTTGTTTCGACTTCTGGTTCTCTATCGCTGGTTTGAATGTGTTCACTCTTGCTCTGTAGGTCTTTTCTCCCTTGTACTTGTGGCAATTTTTCAGATCCTACCTCAATATTTCCGGCATTGTCCTCTTTATTCTGAACTTGCAGTAATCTGTTGGCTGTGGCACCACTTGTAAGATTTTGTGTTTTGGTGTTTTTTTCGACATTTCTTTCAGCTACACTTATATTCTGTGTCAGTGGTCGTTTCATTTCATTGATGCTTCCGTGGACGTTAAAAATTGGTACTGTCACTTTAAGAGGGAAGTCTTTTGATTCTTTTCCCATGGCCAGGCATTCGTATTCTGCGGCTCTCTTGTTGTTTTCCTTTGAGGCATTGGGCAGCTTCTCTGACATTCTTTTTTTCCTGAGCCTCGTGTGGTGTACTGGCAGCTCCTCCATATTCAACTCTTCTTCGTGTGATTCTTCTTCCATCCACGCGTCTTGCACCGAAAGCAAAAGTGCCGCTGGCCACGCCTCTGGTTCTTCCGACTCAAAACACTGCCTTACCGGCGTCCGCAATGAGTCCAGGCAGGTACTAGCCCTCAGCGAGGAGGCTGCTCACTCTCCGGCGGAACCCCAAGCACCAGCCCCAGACTACAGACGCCCACAGGTAACAGGGGGTCTGGGTTAAGGAGGGGGGCGCAGGGGGCTCAAGTCAGATAAAAGTTGTCAATTTCTCTATATATGTCTGACTAGTTAAGAGGCGCACACTATCATTAAGCATTGGGTTGTCACAATATTTGTCGTTTCCCAATGTTTACATCCCGCATTAAATGGATGTTTTAATCCCTTACGGTATAACTGTGGAAAGAGTCTCACATTCAGCGCAGGGGTCAAAGGACATGTCCCGCATTCCCCCCGCGCTATGCTTTTCCGTTTGGTTCGCTTTTCTTGTTATACGATTTTCGGTTTTTGCGTGGGGGTCAAAGGACTAGTCCCACAGCCCCCCCCCCCCCCCCCCCCACACTAGGGTATCACTCTGGCTGTTTGCTATTTTCAATTTGCTAATGGTTGCTGATGGTTAGGTATCAAATATGAGTCAGTTACACCTGTTCCGCCAGATGTCAGTCAATTGCAGGAGTTTTAGTCTTATGCCAAGACCAAGCGGACGTTAGGGGGGTTAGCAGTTTAACAGTTTAGCCGGCGAGGATGGTTTCCTTACCTTTGTGGGTGTCTTGGGGGTGTCTGCACTCCGCAGCTCTGCTGTTCCCGTGGACTCCTGCAGACTCCACACTCCGCCTCAATACACTGGCAAGACGTCTGATGTCCTCCAGGTGTCTTGTCGGTTGCTGACAACCTTTCTTAGTGAAACAGCAGGATCAACATGTTGGTGGGGGAGCACCCTGGCCATTGCGGGTACCTGCACGTGAGAAGTTATTGGTCCTAAAGGGATTGTTGCAGTCATAAAAATCAGCTGAAGTTGCGAGCAGTCAAACTAGCGCAGACCCTTTTTGCTCATTCTGTCCCGGGAAAGCATGTCTCAATACTGACAGAAAACATAGTGACAATGCATTACCTCAACAAGCAAGGGGGTGTGCGATCATTGCCCCAGTACAGGTAAGCCATGCTACTATGTTTCTGGTTGGTGGAGAACAATATCTGTCTCTGCAGTACATCAGGCAGGGGTGGAGAACAGGTTGGCAGATGCTCTGAGCAGCCAGAGCATGGTCTCTCATGAGTGGGAGATTTGCCCAGAGGTCATCCCAGAGAGATTCTCCCAGTGAGTAACCCTGACTGTGTATCTGTTTGAGACAAGACAATGCAAAATGCTCCCAGTTCTGCTCAAACTAATTTCTCCCGAGGCACTGGGGACATGTTTGTAGTGGAGTGGGTCTTCGACCGCCACCATGCATTTCCACTGATACCAGTCATCCTGTGGGTTCCCAGGAGCTTCAGTAGATTCCGTCCCGCCGTCGATTGGGTGAGGAGGGCATGGTACCCATGCCTTTTGGAATCAAGCAAAGCCGATTAGTCAGCCCAGGCATAGTGGGGACCTCGGGGCATTTCGGTGAACACGCAAAGTGCAAAATATAACCATCCCATTGAAACCGAGACAAGTAGGCATATTGCAAATAAGGGCCCCAGCCATGAATGAATGATAATATGGGGAGAAGCAAAAATCGAATGATGAATCAAGGAGATGTGGAAATAAGAGGAACCAATATAAGAAGCCCTGGCAGGGGAGTACACCAGGCAGTTGCTAAGCAGCTTTGTAAACAGTATTATTGTAGAATCATTTGCATCAAGGAAGAATCCAGTGTAAGGGACCCACCCTTTGGAACTAAGGCTCTTCGACTTTGGAGAACGTTTATGTTGGATCTGTTTAGATTGTGCTTTATGTACTAAAGGTTAAAGACATTTGCCTTTTAACCTTATAGTTTAGTTTATAGTGTGAGGTTCAGAATACAACGTTTGGACACAAGGACCGTTTTGATGACACAGAAAGATCCTTAGTTTTTGGTAGGTCTTGCATCAGTAAGCCTGGCAATGTCTCACATTTACTTGGTCATCCAACCTATGAATAGTGTCAGTGGCTGCCTGTTAGCCTGTTAGGCAGAATCCTGTGCAGTGCCCTTAGGCACCACTACACACAATTAAGACTACAGGTAGTGGTACAAGTTTTAACTTTGGTACAAGCCTGTACTACTATGTCATAGTGGTAGCAGTGGCGGAGCAGCCAGGCTTATCTCAAGAGTATATGAGCAGTAGCAGAGATTACACAAAGGGACCACAATTACTGTGACTCCAGCAAACACTGACTCAAGGTTTCAGGTAGAAAAATAAAAGTACATTTATTTTTAAACCATTAGTTATAAACACAACACTTCTATTAAACTTCAATAAAAAAAACACACGTTAAATATACTACAACTAACCAATTTACTTTGTACAGTAAGTCTCAAGGTAAGTACCCTGTGTTGGAATGAACCAGTGTTAGGCACAAATCACATTACCGCAAATACAATTGCGATCACTTTTTGTACTAAACAAACGCGTATCCGTGACATGAAATGCTACTGGGGCAAAAACACACTTAGCACCTGAGATACCCAGAGGGAGTTGGAGGCAAAAATCACAGGCAATAAATATTTTGGTTAGGCAGGCAGAATCAAGAAACACTCAGACAGGAGTTCAAAAGTCAAAGGCCCGGAGCCAGGGTCGAGAGACACCGGGGCCAGTTGCCGAAGATCACACGGTCTAACAGTTCACGATTCAACAGAGCCAAAAGTACTTCGATATTGTCAATGTTATAAAGAGGAGGGAAGACAAGGGCAAGCCTTGGAAATGAAGAAGAAAGGGATTCACCCAGTTTCCTCAACAGAACACAGTACCTTTTTCCAATGGTGCAGCTGGTGCCCTGGCAGTTGTTCCTATTGGTTTCCCGCAGACCCACGATTCCTGGAGCTTCATCTAGAAGGACGACGTCTGAAGAGGGTCTGCACCACACAGGGATGAGGCCGGCAGCAGCGACACGGAATAAAAGGTGCGTCCTTAAAAACAGGAGAGGCTCTTCAGGTGGCTATCCGGACCACTACAGCAGTGTGCAGCGACTTCGACCACGGAAGAAGATCCTCTGGCTGAAGATGATGAGCTGGCTATCCCCACCAAGCTCAAGGGAAGAAGACTCCGGACTGGATCTTCTCTGAGTCGTTGAAGGGCAGATAGCTCAGGACTGCAGCAGGGCTTCGCCAGGATGGGGTAGTTGCAGCAGCCGTCGTTCTCTCCACTTCTCTTTGGTTCCTTGTAGTTCCAGTGGCGACTCTCTGACTTCTAGCCCAAGAGACCTGCCTTTTATGCAAAAAAAACCCATTCACGCAGCCTGGCTGTCAATCACGCAGCAGGGGGGTTGTCAGCCTGGACAACTACCTTGGCCAGTCATGACAAAGTGCGACTTGGGTTTCCTAGCATACCCTGTGCAGGGGGTGACTACACCCCTCTCTCACATTCAGCTCACCTAGACACCCAGGCGCCTTGAGGAGGGCTTCTGGGCAGAAGCCCGCCAAAAGACAGTGAACAAAGAAGGCAAACCTAGAAGGCAAAGTAAAACACAAGAAGGACTTTAACAAAAAGAAATGGCGAATAAACCCAACCGGAGCCAAAAGAAAGACGATTTGGTCAAGCAGGTTTATGTTCGATGCTAATATAATAGCCAAGAACAGTACCACATTTATCTAATATAATTGCGGAAGAAAAGTTAGGGTAGATACCACTCCCACCAGCCAAGTCTAAATTTTAAGAGAACGAAACAATGCTCGAGGAGGTACAGATAAAAAGGGATACGAGTTAACCCTTTCCAGTACTCCATGGAAGATGGGGTGTACTGGATCTGTGATAGATTGACCAAGTAAAGTTAATGGTAACTTTACCCTTTTCTGGGGGACAGTAGTCGCCTCAGAAATGGAGTCGAGGGAAGTCTCAAAGACAACCCTGTGCCACGGCACTGAAGGTGCTGTGTGACGCACAAAAAGAAGGGGGCTACTGAAGTGGTGTACCATCACAAAAACAGATGGAAACACATAGCAAAACACAGGTAAGAGTGGGGGAAAAGCTCTCACTGTTACCAAGAGGAAAAAAAATAAACTCCAGAAGTCCAGCAAAGCTGCTGGGGGACTCCATAGGTGAGGGAAATTAGCCATAAATGAGAATTCTCCCTAACAATGCCTTTGCCTCTACCTACTCTGCTCTTTCTACTCCTGCAGCTGACTCCCACCCTGACACAGCCCTTTCCAACTTTAACCTCTGTTTCCAACACTCTTGTCCCTGTCATGAGGGTACGACTGAAGCCTGCCAAAAAGTGCAACTCTTGGTATGTCTCCGTACTGGTTGCCCTTAAACGCAAGTGCAGGGCAGTAGAACGGAAAGGGGATTCCTCGGGCACACCCTCTGACAAACTGACCTGCCGCTCTCTTCAAAGGCAATATAGACTCTGCATCTGCTCTAAGCTAAGAAAATGCTCTTTATTCAATCCTGCATCTCCAAGGCATCCAATAGCACGGCTGAACTTTTCAAAGTCTGCAAAGAACTAGCCAATCCTGCCGCAGCCTCCTCCTCCACCACTGCACCCACCCAGGCCCTTTGTTCGGCCCTGGCTGCACACTTCACCTCAAAAACACAGGATATCCTAGCCTCTCTGTTCCTTACCACCTCATCCACCAACATCTCTTGTACCTCACTTGGTCACCCTCACCCCTCCCCTTCTCTCTTCTCTCGCCAGTCACACCTGAGGAGGTCACTAGACAAGGCCGGTCAATGAAAGCCTCCTCCAAACATGTGGACCCCTGTCCCCAGAAAACCATCAAGGACAACATTGACTCTCTCGCCCCAGCCTTGGGCCCATCTCTGCAACCTCTCCTTCACCACTGGAGTTTTCCCCACTGCTCTTAAGTGGTATACAGTTCTTTTGCCGCAGGATTTTTCATCGCGGGACTTTTCATCGCCGTTTTTTTATCCAAAAGAAAATCGTGGGTTTTTTTTGGGGGGGGGGAGGGGGGGATTAAAAATTAAATACATTTTTGTGGGTGAAAGGGAATATTTAAAAAAAAAAGGGGGGGGGTTTGGCGGGGTAACCCCCCCCCCCCCAAAAGTTTTTTTTGATAAAAATACGGCGATGAAAAGTCCTGCGACGAAAAATCCGACGGCAAAATAACATAGAACCCTCTTAAGCACTCCCTTGTGCAGCCTCTCCTCAAACATTGGCGCCTGTACAAGCTTACCAACATTATAGATGAAGGCATTGCCACTGAACGCAATATGCCTCTAAACCCCCGCCATTGCAGATCCTCTAGCAGTTATGTGGCAAAACCCATGTTTCATTCCGGAAAATGCAGGCCAGCTAGAGACCTGTTATGTAGACCGCTACAGTCTCTTCTAGACCTGCATCTTAAACATCCACTCTCGCTTCAGACAGAGAAGCAACAAAAAAAAATAGATGCCTTGGCAAAAATGGCATTCGAGTGGATTGTGTCCTCCCACGTATTCCTCATCTTAGATATTATCTTCCAGCTTGCTGCTTCGGAAAAAGGAAAAAATAATTCACCAGAGGGCTCTGTGCTCGAGGCTGCAGTGCCGATGTCCCTTGAGGGCCGTCAAGCGACGACGTCATCAGCAGTATAAATCGCTTGAGCCTTGCCCGTTGGCTTCAGTTCTGTTTTTCCGATAGCTTTGCTTTGTTTGACAAAAGCAGTGCTTCCGTTTTTGACAAAAATGTCATTGTCTTTGACTCCCTCCACACCCAAGACCAGTTTTAAGAAATATCAAAAGTGCGGGAAGATGTCCATCACCGACCCCCATCGAGTTTGCCTCTTGTGTTCAGGCACTGACCATCGGGTCGATGGATGCGGTTCCTGTCAGGCTATGACTAACAAGGCTTGTAAGGAACTGTAAAGGTAAACTAGCGGGGGGGAGGAATCCTCAATCTTCGAGAAAACAGAAGGCTTCAAGAGAATCGTGTGGGAAATCTCAACATGGGTCGAGGGAATGGAGATCAAGAAGTCGATCGAGGAAATCCTCCTCCTCCTCCTCCTCCACCTCCTCCTCAGAAAAATCGAGGAAGAGACAACCTTGATCTCCTACTTCCTCTTCGGGTGACGCAAGGGTCATCTCCTACCCTTCAAAACACGATGCCCCCAAAAAATGGGAAGCTTTCAGAGCCTCAATGTCAAACATTTTTGAGAACACGGCCCAGACCCCCTCGAAAAAGCTGCGTGAAGGCCACACCCCAGCTCACTCTAAAAGTGATAGAGGGAGATCAAAGACCAGACATGCGAGATCCGGCGACAAGTCGCTGAGGGTGTCGTCCGAGGAAAATTTCTCTGACACCTCGTGAAATAAAATCAAACCTTCCGATGCATAAATCAGAGGGTACGGCTGACAAAATGGCGCTGGGAATTCACCCGTCGTCAAAGCTGACGTCGTAGATCATATTGAATCAATCGCAGGTGTCCTCGATGCCACCCTCGAAGATGGCGTTGATGCCTTCCTCGATGGTTTCGAAGCCTCCTTCGACGCTATCAAAGCGACACCATTGTCAAGGCCATCTTTAATTCTGGCAGCAAAATCGACATCCTTGTCGAAGCTGAGATCAGAACCGGTTGTTCCACCCAGAAAGTTATACCAACCACAACCTAGACAAGACTTTTTCAGGTCTATGTCCTCTATTTTCGAGGTACAATCCTCTGAAGAGGAAATTACTCCAGCTGGAGTAAAATTTGGGACTAGAGATGTCCCTGTGGAATAGGTTGACCCTAGCTCCAAATTAAGTAATCTGTATGAATGGCTTCAGACAACCAGTGGCCTGGATACTTTCCCTCCCTGAGGTAGACTTTGACAGACCCGACTCTGCAGATCATGCAGACTCAGTGTACAGAAGGTTAATGAACAAAGTTATTGAGTTTATGGAATGGAAGTCAAATTCCCCTAATTTAGACCAAGATGACATGACAGATATCCTTAATGAAGGCCCTCAAGAGGACCCTGTCCTCCCTTTTCACAAAGCATTACAAAAAAGTGTCACAGCCACATGGGAAACCCAGATTCTGGCCCGGCAACAAATAAGAACATTTTGGGGAAATATAGGCCTTCCTCATCTGACCCAGAACACATTTGAAAGCATCCCTCGCCTGAAAGCTTAGTAGTGCATGCAGCAACTTCTACTAGGCACTCAGTTTACCCTTCCATTCCACCTCATGGGGATTACGAAAGAATTGATGCATGGGCCCGAAAAGTCTTCTTTGGGCAGCATGTCCCTAAAGTCCACAAATGTGACTTGCACCCTGGCAAGGTTCACACACACCCTGTGGGACTGTATTACAATAGCGGCTGAATACAACCTGAGGACGAGGAACGGGATGGTTTCCTGGCAATAGTCAGAGATGGAAAAGAGGCTATGGAGGAATGCCTCCAGTCAGGACGGGACACAGCTGATGGCATAAGCAGGTCCATGGCATCTAGCATGGCCCTGCACAGATTTGCATGGCTGAGGAAATCTGGTTTTGCACCGGATGTGCAATCCAGATTACTCAATATGCCTTTTGACGGCTCAAGGTTGTTTGGCAGCAAGTAAGTCAGAATCCGGGTTTTGCGCACAATGTGTAGCCGTAGAATTATTCCTATCAATGTACCCTTCTAAATGAATTAAACATGTACAGGAGTCTAGTAATGGGAAGATGGAACACTGCATGAATCTCAGGAACTGTAGAGAACAAGGAATCAGAAATCTTAGCTTGATACAAGAACTCAGATTAAGGAACAGATATCAGTAATTTAACCTGATTGGTATATTCGTATACTTGTCTTCTTAGTGTGGGTGGTTGGGGCAAGACAGTCTGTAGGAACGTCCTTGCCCGAACCTGAGAGACAGAGTAACAACTGTAAGAGGAATGAGTGAATGGCTATGAATGTGCAAATACGGGGGTAGGTTACGAGACTTGCCGTATGATTTCTTTTTTGTGTGGCATGGTTCCAAGGATGTAGGATACAGTTCCAAATAACGCACACTGTGTACTCCACCAAACAACCTGACCATGAGGATGCCTAACACGGTGTAAGTCTCTAGTTCTTGTGTGTTCCCTGTCCCAACGGCACAAGGACGCCTAACGATTTTGCGCCATTGGAAGTCTCTAGTTCGGGCGGTGTTTGGTAGAGGTACACTGGCACATAGTTGGAGGTTGATTCAACGTTCCAGGCTATCTGGGTAATCCTTTCTAGGTCGGCGTTGTGCTGGGTGTTAGAGTCCAAAGCAGAAATCAGAAGAAAGTCGATTTGAGCGGTCCGTGTCGTGAGGAAGCGAGCAGCAACAGATGCAAAAATCAAAATCTGGTTCTCAGGTCAGTAGGCAGTCCGAGGTTCGTTACACAATCGGATAAATGACAAAGACACAGGAAGTTGGCAAGGCAAGGTCAGGAGGGTACTGCAAGGTCTCAGGAAAACAAGGTAGATACAAAGTTAAAAAAACACAGAAGCCGCGATTCTTGGACAATCAGAAGCGTCGAGTTGTGGAAACCAGAAGTCGAAATATGCTTCTTTGCGTGAGCCTTGACGTAAACGCCCCCTGCACGGGACATGTACCGTGCGTTCCACGGACACCATAGTCGCCATGGCAACCTCCAATTGTAAGGTTTCCAGGAAAGCAGATTTGCCTGGGTTGGAGATGCAGGGAGTCCGTGGGAAGACTGTAGGTGGGATACCAGCTGTAAATGCCTAAGCCCAGAAAGAGTATTGCCATCCATGCGAGGAAGTGTGTTAGTATGTCCAGGAAATCACTTCAGGCGTGTCAACCTAGCACCGATCCTGACAATGACGGACGAGAGTTTGGAGAAGCTTCAGACCTCAAAAGCGGCGGCTAAATCACTTAGCGCCTCTATAAAACAACCTCAACAACACTCCTACTCAGGGTCATCTTCCTAGAGGAGCCGTCCCTTTCGATTCTACTCCCCATTTAGGAGAGGGAAGGGACAGGCCGGTCAAAGAGGGCAACAAAGAAAATTTCCTTGTGGTGGAAGAGGAAAAGGTGCTAGATCACCCCCAGCACCGGCAACTGTCCCCTCAGACACTAGTGCAGTTGCTGCAAAGCCTCCCTGAGGCCTTGACCCACAAGACACCGGTGAGAGGCAGGGTCACTCGGTATCTGGACAAATGGCGAGGCAAACACCAGTTTACTGCCCTACTTGCACTTTGACCTACTCTGCATCCCTTATTAACTATCCTGTAAATCACTGCCTTATCGATATTCGCTTGAATGTATATTTTGTAAATTTTGTAAATCTTCCTGTAATACTCCTGTAATACTCTGTCACATTGCCTTGTCATGCCTTCATCTTGTTGTAACTAAGTTAAGCGCCCGGTTGCCCCTGGGCCTGGTGCGCTATAGAAATAAATAAAATACTAAAATACTAAATATTACTTCGGATGCCTGGTTAGAAATAGTGACCCATGATTACTGCCTTCCTTTTCTTTTTTTTTTTTAAACTTTCTTTATTGATGGTCACAAAGGTACATCGGCATCACATTACATAAAAAAAGGAAAAGGAAAAAAGGAGCTTGCATGTATGACAATGAGTGCGTTCAACCATAGTTCTATGTACACTGTTACAATGGCATGTCATCATTCTCAATCGTGTTACACAAATAGACCCTGAAGGGGCCCCATATGTCCTTGGGCCTGCATATTGTAGGTCGGGTAATAACAAATTGTTCCTCTGTCTCATTTACATGCGTTACCTCTTTCAAAAAATGATTCATACTAGGCGGGGCGGGACTCTTCCATTTCTGGAGTATGCATTTCTTGGCAATGGCACAGATAATATTAAATAATCTACGTATTTTTTCAGAACATTTGCCAATATCGCCAAATAAGTATTTCTGAGGAGTCATAACCGGGGGAACTTGTGTTATTTCCTCCAGTAATTCCGCCACTTCTCCCCAGAACCCCGCCACCACCGGACATCTCCAATACATATGGAAGGCATCAGCCTGAGGTGAATCGCATTTAGGGCAGGAATCGGAGGCCCCCGGCACAAACCTAGCAACCTTGGAGGGTGTATAATGTAACCTATTTAGGATCTTAAATTGAATCAGTCTCAAACCAGAGTTAAGCGAGACGTTTTTAGTAAGCATGCAATACCTTGCCCATTTGTCCTCCTCAATTGGTGTCTGTAGGTCTGCCTCCCACCTCTCCCTGACGCGGCTAAGTGTAGGCGTATGGGCCTGAACCATGGTGTATAACCTGGAGATCCCCAAGCCTTTGGTAGTTGTTACTAACTGTATACACGGATGACCAACCGGTTCATCCGGAAACATCGGCCATCGCTTAATAAATGCAGACCTCATACGGTAGTATTGGAGAGTTTTAAGTGGTCCATCTCCCAGTGCCCTCAGGAACAACTTCAAATCCGCAAACTTTCCCTCCACAAACATATCACCTACTTTCATCTCCCCATCAGGGTCCCACGATTCTCGTATACCAGTATCATGCGTGGGAGGCAAGCCCGGAAAGTTCCAAAGAGGGACCTCCGGGTTATAGGGTGTCTCAATCTTCAGCCTTTTGAATATCGCCTCCCATGCCCCTACAGTGGAGCTCACAGGGTTATAATCACAAGTATCTCTATACTTGGTGTCGAAAAGGACAGATTGTATATTTGTGGGGTGTGTGGTACGTTTCTCTATCCATGCATGTGGTGTGCTTTCTGGGGACTCGTACCAGTGTTTTGCAAACTGAGCCTGGGAAACATAATAGTACAGCTCAAAGTCAGGGGCAGCTATGCCCCCCATGGAATATGGTTCCGTCATTTTTTCCCAGCTTATTCTAGCCGTTTTTCCGCCCCAGACAAATGTGACAGCCATAGTACGGAGTTTGGTGAAAAAGATTCTGCCTGGCCATATGGGGATGTTGACAAAAAGGTACAGTAACTTGGGAAGGATCACCATTTTAAGGACCGCGACTCTACCTGCCAGCGAGAGAGGGAGGCGCCCCCACATCTGGAGTTTCGCGCCTACGTTACGCAGTACAGTCTCATGATTGTCGGTGTACAACGTGTGTTTGTCTCTAGATACCAGAACCCCCAAGTATCTGATGTGGTGCTCTGACCATCTAAGCCCTCCAGTGGTGGGGGGCCTAACAGTGGCCGGGGTAAGTGGAAAGATCTCAGACTTGGTTTTGTTTATGGTGTACCCGGAGTATGCTGCAAACTCCTGTATCTCTTCCATTATAGGTGTCAAATTCACCTCGGGTTCTTTGATATATAGTAATGTATCATCCGCATAGAGTGAAACCAGCTGGGTGGACCCCTTCATCAAAATCCCTCGGTGTGAATGTCTCAGTCTGACTGCGGCCGCCATTGGTTCAATGGTTAAGGCAAACAGAAGGGGCGAGAATGGGCATCCCTGTCTGGTACCCCTGCCCAAAAGGAACATATCAGAGATGGTTTTATTGGTTAATACTCGTGCACCAGGTTTAGTATATAGTAACCGAACATAGTTTATAAAATTGGGGCCCATCCCGAACGCCTCAAGAACCGCAAGAAGGTAGCCCCACGAGACAGAGTCGAATGCCTTTTCTGCATCGAGGGCTATAGCCACCGCGCTTTTACCCGGATCTATCTGTGCCATAATGCCAAAAAGTCTGCGCAGATTCAGGGCGGTGGACCTCGTGGGAATAAACCCATTCTGATCAGGGTGGACAAGGGTGGGAACAGCTGGGAGAAGTCGGTTCGCTAGGACTTTCGCAAATATTTTTGCATCTGTGTTTATAAGTGACAGGGGTCTATATGACGAAACGTCCTGTGGTGGTCGTCCTGGCTTGGGGAGGACCGTTATTACAGCTTCCCTCATGGTTGGAGGAAGGATTTTATTTTCAAGAGCCTCCTCCCACACCTGTATTAATATAGGGACAAGTTCCTCGCGGAACTCTTTGTAAAATTCGGCCCCAATTCCATCCGACCCAGGGGCCCTGCCTGACGAAAGCCCCTTGATTGCTTCCGTGACCTCGTCTGGGGTTATCGGTAGGTCCATGGTGAGGCGTTCCTCCTCAGTGAGCTTAGGGAGTGAGAGGGCCTCTAAATATGACCTAATTTCCGGGAGTGACTTCAAATCTTTGTTTGAATAGAGGTGTTTATAGAAGTTTGAAAATTCCCCATTTATCTCTGCGTCAGTGAGGCGTACATCGCCTTGTGCTGTATGAATACTGGTGATCAGGGTGGGTTGTCTACCCTGCTTAAGTAAATTGGAAAGGGTTCTACCCGCCTTATTTCCCTCCCCATATCTGCGAGCTCGTATGGGTGCTGCGATATATTGCACCTCTCTGCCGGCCAATTTGTTAAACTCTAGCAGGTGTACTTGTATGTCTCCCAATATGTCTTTATTTTGGGTACGTGTGAATTCAGCTTCCAACCTATCTAGTTTGGACTCAACCTCAGTTAACTCGGTTCTCACCCTTTTAAGCATACCAGCAGACCTGGATATCAACACTCCCCTCAACCAAACCTTAAAGGATTCCCATACTGTTGAAATCTTATCAACCGATCCCACATTGTTCACCAGATACTCCACAATTTCAACATGCAATGTCTCAATTTCCCCGGGGTCTGAGAGCATTCCACCGGGCATCCTCCACCTTCTGGCGGGTGCGGGAACATTCTGGAGCAATAAGTTCAACAACACTGGGGAATGGTCTGTCATAGTGCGTGGAAGAATCTCACATCCCTTCAGCGCCGTCATCATTGATGAAGAGAGCAGCCAGTAATCAATTCTAGATTCAGAGTCGTGGACTGAAGAGTAAAATGTGTATCGTTTACCATCAGGATGTAGCTCCCTCCAAGAATCCACTAACAGTAGTTGAGACAGGATGTGTGTGAGAGTCTGGGCGGCTTTGCTGGGAGCTCTAACAGCCTTAGAGGCCCTGTCTAGGCTAGGGTCAAGGACCAGATTAAAATCTCCACCCCAGATTATCTTTGAAGTTTCAAGCGAAACAATTATCTGATAGAGTTCCAGGTAAAATGCAGGGTCGTCGACATTGGGCCCATACGTGTTGACTAGAAGAAGGCGCAGGGAGGAGATTGCCCCCCAAACCAAAACATACCTCCCCAGCTGGTCCACCCTGTGGCCCTCCGGCCTAAACCCCAGTCCTGGATGTATGAGTGTGATGACCCCCCTGGACTGAGACGAATAGTCTGTGTAGTATCTAAGGGATCCCCATCTAGGCAATATGCGCATATTATCGGTCCCCACCATGTGAGTTTCCTGTAACATCAGTATCTGGGGATTGTGTCTGGTGATGTAGTTATCAATCTTTTTCACTTTCATATGATTATTTAGCCCCCGAACATTCCATGTTAAAAGTTTAACCTTCAGACCCTCGCCTGGACATTATAAGGAAGCGTCTGTCATTGCCATGAGCAGGAGTTCTATAGTATTCATACACTTTGCTCGGTACCGGTACAAGTGTGACCACATTTTTCCGTTTCAAATCATAGATACCAACTTTGTGCCACAGTAGGGCTGATCCAGTCCTGTAACGTCCAATCCCAACTCCCCTTCCCACCCCCCCACCCTCATTGTCACCCCCAACTTGACAATGGATCAAACCAAACTCGTGGAACCTTCCGAGGGTAGCCATGTTGCTTCACATGGCCGCCGACTGGGTCCCAGCCTCCACCTGCTCGTAGTGTCTGGACCAATAAGTGTTACTCATCTTCTTAATTACATCCCTCGAGCCCCTTATGTTATATCTGCATTTGTCACATGCGATCATAATCCCCCTTCAGTCCGCCGGTCTGGGCCTGTTGTTTTGCGCCGGCCTGCCCCCCTTGGGAGGTAGAGGTATAGAGGTTTCGATGTAGTGTGTAGCCTCAGCCGGGGATTCAAAAAAATGCGCCCTGCCTGCATGCTGGATCCGCATCTTGGCAGGAAATATGAGAGCATATGGGATTTGACGGTTTCGCAGGAGCTTTTTAACGGGCTCGTAGGATCTCCTGTCTGCCTGCACCCCGGCAGAGAAGTCAGGATATATATGAATGCGATTTTCCTCGAATTGAAGTGTTCCTTTCTCTCTTGCTCTGCGTAGGATTGTGTCCCTATCTCTGTAGTTCAGGAGTTTTGCAATAATAGTGCGTGGCGGGGCACCCGGTTTAGGAGCCGGGGCCAAAGTGCGATGCGCCCTTTCGACCAGAAAGTGATCTGAAAATGCCTCTCGCCCAAATAATGTTGTCAGTAGCTCCTCCAATTGTCGCTCCATCTGGCTTTTCCCAAAGGATTCAGAAACCCCCACCACACGGATGTTGTTCCTCCTTGATCTAGATTCGAGATCCTCGCACTTGTTTTGCAGTTTGGCCAAGTCTCCTTTGATCTGGGCGATATCTCGGGTGTGGTGTGTGATGGTATCTTCATTGGAACTTATTCTGTTTTCAACCTCTGTGACACGTGAACTTTCCTTCTCCACTCTGGCCTTAAGTGAGCCCATGGTGGAGACAATGTCATCCAATTTCGTATTAATAGAAAGGAAGCCACTCTGAACTATTTTTGTTAATTTATCAACGTGATCGCCAGGTTCAGGGTTCGAGGTCACCTCAGTGGAAGAATGGAGCTCCTCAACCGTAGCAGTGTTTTGACTTCCCGTGTATGCGTCCATCGGGCCCCTCTTCTTGCCTGCCGGGGTTTTGGAGCCCCTTGCCGCCTTGGATGGTTCCCCCATAATAATATCCGCTATATTGGCTGTGTCGATGGAGTGGTCTCACCCTCGTGCTGTGTGTATGAAACGGGACGGGATGAGGTGATTCACCCCCGACTCCTGAGGGAAGCCACCCAATATGTCTGAAGGACCGTCCCCAAACCCGCTGTGGAACGGCGGTGCCAACTCGTGATCCTGTAGGTGTATGTTAACCCCTCCGGCCCCCGAAAGTTATTTCACCGGGAGATGGCTGCGAGCCGAAAATGTAGGAGCGCCGGGTGGGTCCACCTCACCTTATTCGGATGTGAGCCGCTCCCGGGGGACCTCCGTCAGGCGGGCTATGGCGTATGCAATTCCCTCCTTCAGCCGGGAACCCGCCAAAATGATCAGCCCGGCCGCTGGACCCACCGGAGCTCCAAGCGCGGCGTCGCTCTAGGATGGGTGTCCAACCGGTCGCGGGGTCAAGTCTTCCAGGACCGCTCCCCCAGCAGCAAGCTCAGCAGCGCGATCCCAGCACGGAGAGCGGGCGCCGGAATGGGCCTCAGGCTCCTCCCCCACGCGGCCTCTCCGAGCGCCAAAGCCGCGGCTCTCGAGTGAACCGCCCTGGTATCCGACTCCGGGCCTCGACCGCCGCAGGGGCCGGTTAATGTTCGGGCCGGAACCGCTCCGACCTCCCCGGTCACCGGCAAACAGGAGTTGCAGGGGATGGTCTCGAGTACTTGGGCCAGCGATGCCTGTGTCCTGGGTACGCTAGGCAGGTCCAAGACGGATTTATTCCAACAGGATTTGTCAGTGGAGCGGGAGCTCAGCAATCAGGCGGCCATTTGCAGCGTGCGCAACAGCGCCCCCTACTGCCTTCCTTTTCGACAAAGGCCTCAAGACCATCCACCGGGCACCACCTCTACCAAAACTCCAGACCCGCTCCTCCATCAGGAGTTTTTTTTGTGTTAAAAACTTTATTTAATGATTGTGGTACATGCCATTGCAACAATAACATAAATAGGATATCTTCGAAACATCAGCTTTCAGTTAGATAACATTACAGCATACGCATTATTTACTGATTTAATGGAGTACTTGGACATACCGGGCTATTACTGTTTGAGTTAGCTTCGCTAAGATACACTCTAAACAGGGCCCATATAGCTTTCGGTTTGCTTGGATTCGGGATAGTCAATATATAGTATTCTTCACACTCATTTACATACATCAACTCTTTAAGGAAGGGATTCACTCTTGGTGCCTGTGCACTCTTCCATTTTTGCAATATACACTTTTTCGCCACTGCGCATGTAATATTAAAGAGTCTCCTTGTCACCTCTGATTGTTTACCAATGTCCCCAAACAAGTATTTTCGCAACCAGCAGGAGATTGTAACCCTGCTAGAGAAAGGTACAATAGAACATGTACCTGTAGCAGGGAGGAACAAGGGTTGGTACTCCCCTTATTTTCTCATCCCAAAGAAGATTGGAGGATTGAGGCCCATCTTGGACTTAAGAAACTTGAACAAGTTCCTCAGGAAGGACAAGTTCAAGATGGTAACCCTTTCTCAGATCCTTCAGGCTCTCCAACTCCAAGACTGGTTGGTATCATTGGACCTTCAGGATGCTTACGTTCATGTACCGATCCATCTCAAGCACAGGAAGTACCTGAGGTTCGCAATTGGCGGTTCTCAGTATCAGTTTCAAGTTCTGCCTTTCGGGCTGACCTCCGCCCGAGGGTTTTCACCAAGCTGAAGTCTGTGGTGGCAGCGAGTCTCAGGAGAGGGGGGATTAAAGTCTACCCCTACCTGGATGACTGGTTAATCAGGGCGAGTTCACTTCTGCCTCAATTACAAGAAGTCTCAAATGATACCACTCCAAAAGCTCCAATTCATCAGTGCAATACTGGATACGTCCTCGGGCAAAGCCTCGTCTCCTGAGGAGAGAGCTCACCCTATCCTGCAGATGGTAACAAAGTTTCAGAATGCTCAGCATCTGCCAGCCTTCGATTTCCTCAGGTTGCTCGGCCTTATGGCACCCTGCATTAGGCCAGATTGAGAATGAGATCCCTTCAATGGGCCCTCAGAACTCAATGGTCCCAATTTTCGGGAGATATGTCCGATCTTTTGCGGGTTGCAACCAGAGTGGCTCAAGATTTGCTATGGTGGGCTTGTGGGGACAATATCCTCAAGGGGGAACCTTTTTGGCAACCATGGCCGGAGATAACAGTAGTGACAGATGCCTCACTCACAGGGTGGGGAGCCCACACCAGCGATCTGTCAATCAGTGGTCGTTGGTCTCCATCGGAGTCCAAACTACACATCAACCTGTTGGTGCTGAGGGCAATCAGATTAGCGCTGAAAGCCTTTCTGCCCTCTGTACGTGGAAAGGATGTCCTGATAATGACGGACAACACAGTGGCCATGTACTACCTCAACAAAAGAGGTGGTGTAGGGTCACTACCACTCTGCAGAGAGTCAATGCAGCTCTGGTTCTGGGCAATACAGGAAAGAATCTCTCCATTAGCAATTCACCTAGCCGGAGGGAAGAACATGGCGATGGATGCTCTGAGCAGGCAGAGCACTGTCTCACGAATGGGAACTAGCTCAGGAAGTCCTTTAAGAGATCTTCACCCTTTGGGGAACCCCTCAAGTGGATCTGTTTGCGACCAGGGTCAAACAGAACTGCGATCAGTACTGCTCAAGGGAATTTCCCCCAAGATGAGCTCTAGGAGATGTGTTCTTGGTGGACTGGGAATTTCCTCTACTATACGCATTTCCTCCAGTCCCTGTGATTCCTCATAAATTCAGGAGGTTAAGAAAGTTCAGGAAAACCATTATCCAAATTGCCCCAGATTGGGCCAGGAGAACGTGGTACCCGGACCTTCTGTATATGTCCATCTGCCCTCCAATCCGTCTTCCACAAAGAGAGGATCTCCTCTTGTAAGAGGAAGGTTGGTTTCTCCATCCCGAGGTCAAAACTCTCAGCCTTCATGCATGGCTTTTGAGAGGCGGAGATATAAGGATTGGGACCTACCGGATGACGTAATGGAGATCTTGCTTTTCGGCTAGAAAACCGGCAACAAAATCCTTGCATCGGTGTCGTTGGAATAAGTTCAGTAACTGGTGCAAGGTCAAGGATGTGGATCCATTACAATGTAATACACCTATGGTTCTCTTTTCTTCTACGTTTGGCCAATTTGGGGCTCCAAGTTGGCACCAAAAAAGGATACTTGGCAGCGCTATCTATTTTCAAGCGCTCATCTGAAGAGGTTTCTTACTTTAAAAATCCCTCGGTTATCCAATTTCTACAAGGATTGACAAATGTTTACCCTCCAACTCAATTCCAAGTACCTATTTGGGATTTAAATTTTAGTTCTAAAATTTTTCACAGGTACCCCCTTTGAGCCTTTACATTCTTGTCCATTAAGGCTCCTCACTTTGAAGACAATTTTTCTAGTGGCAATTACATCAGCCCGCAGGGTGAGTGAGTTGCAAGCACTCTTGTAAGCCTCCTCACACTGTCTTCCATAGAGACAAGTAACTCTTAGGGTCAGACCCTCATTCTTACCGAAAATAGTCTGCTTTCCACCTGTCACAGAAAATTACTTTACTTTTGTTCTATCCTCCTCTGCATGCGAGTAAAAAGGAAGAAAGACTACACAGACTGGACCCAAAGAGGGCTCTCAGGTACTACATTTCCAGATTAGCTAAATTCATCCAAAGTGACCAACTGTTTGTCGGATATAGTGGACACAGATTGGGTTTAGGAGTATCAAAAAAACACTATCCAGATGGATAATTTTGGCATTTATGGAGTGCTATAAATAGTGCTTCTCCTGGTTTGTGCACACACTGAATATGTACTGCATTCCATAAGGTAATCTGACCATCGTGTGGTGCTTGAGTATGACTGGTAGATGGTATCGTGTTTACCAATCTTTCTCTCAGCTTGCCGCTCCGATTTATAGCAAATCTAGATTTATTTAAAGGAGTTGTCTCAGTATTGAGAATGGGCCAAAGTTTCAAAATCTCCTTCAGTTGATTAAACTGATTCTGTTAATTATAATGCAGGCTTCAAGGGAAGCTGCAAGGCTGGAAAAGGCATTGACATTTTTTTTATGAGAACCAGATTAGTCACAATGTCCATATAGCGGCTGACATTTCAGCCACATGACATGTGAATGAGTGATTTTCACTTTCAAAATAGCTAGAAAAATCACAGAAGAAATAAATCATATAAATGGTGGGAGGTACATTCCCAGCGAAATTATGTGATTATTGGGAGAATTCCATGTGGCTTAAGAATTATGATTTCTCACACTCTTGATGACCAGGACCCGGCCATGCTACATAAATGGAGTACAGAGACTGAGTGTTCAGCAAAGTTTCTTGTTCTGGTTAATTCAGACAGGCAAAGTCTTCTCAAACAAATTGTGTATATAGAGGAGAAGCTAAAGCTGGTAACTACAACTGATGGGGTGGTGACAGATTGCGTGCCAATGTTGATGCTGTTCTTGTGGTGCATAAAAATTAAATTGCGCAAACATTTCCCATTTTTGCGTGATAACCTAGATTGACACATGCCGTGTCTACACATTTGCCATACGCTTTGATACCCTTTGCATTGCATCTATGGATAAAAATCAGGAAATGGAAGCCGGTTTGCCCCCTTCTTCCTCAGAATCGGATGTTTCGAACAGTGAGAATGAGGAACCCCTTACTAAACTACATTTTTTAGTAAAGATGTCTTCTTTGTCGAGATGGCAGAATTCAGAAAAGGGTAAGGGGCCGTGGTTGAGGAAGCGGTCTAAATCCTGTGGGAATCTTAAAACTACAGAGAGAAGATGGGCAAAGGTGGCCTCTACAACAGTAAATGGTTGTCGAACTCGATTTGAGGGTCGAAGCAAGACATATTTGAGAAAACTGCAATGCAGGTGGTGAATTTGTTTACACATCAACTTACTAGTGATCGACTTGGAGTACTACATTGGTGCAGAATTGTTGTTCAAGATTTGGCTTTGATTACACACTGACTAGACTTGATTTTCATGTGTTCATGCATAAGATCAAACTGAAGACATATTTTGCGATTAGTCCAACTAAAGAATCTCTGCTGCCAAGACAGGCGGTTAAAATTGATCTTACCATTGCTGATCTTCCTGCCTGATTGGATTTGGCACAGCTATCAGATGAAGTATCGCGTGATAGCCGAATCGGCATTGCCGATTTTGATATTGATCCTGACTGGTCTAAATCTACTAAAGTCAAAAGTAAGTCCAGATTTAATCCACCTTCCACCATGAGTCCATGTATCGAGGTTTTTCAGGATTTGGTAGTAGCTGGCCTGCAAAAACAAAGACATCGACATTCCGTGCATTAGAATTTAGCTAAACAGCGCATGGTATTGGATGATTTGCAAAATTTGATTGAGGTTCTAATTAAACCTTTAGATAAAGGGTCACACATAGTTTTGCAGGATCCAATGGATTATTTGTCAGGGCTAATACACAACTTAGAAATCACTCTTTCTATGCCAGAATGCCCTCAAACCCTTTTGTTGAGATTGAGAATAACTGGGCGTAGTTGCTCAATAAATGGACAGGTCGTGGGTTTCTTGATTTGGATATTTGCAAGTTTCTTTTCCCTTCTACCTCTGTCATTCTGAAAAAATAGTTCCTATACAAAATCCACAATTCCTTGGTGAAGTCCTGCATCAGACCCATTGTGACTTTCAGCTTCTCTTTTGGGGAATGTATCCAAATTTGTGGATGTAACTCTACATACTTTTGTTTCAACCTTACCCTCATTCATACGGGATACTAAAGATTTCTTGAATCACATCAATGGAATTCCTTGGGAGCAAAATATGCTATTGGCTACCCTCGATGTTGTTTCCCTCTACCCACCATTTGAACATTCTGTGGGGTTGGATGCGTGTCAGCATTTTTTGAAGACACGCTCTTTGAATTATCTTTCTCACACGGAAATTTTCTTGTATATGAATTCCTCCTGTGTGCCCAATCTATTTCTTTTTGATGGTTTCTTTTTTCACCAAACCGAGGTACGATGATGGAGTTTACTTTCGCCCCCTTGTATGCCAATTTGTCTATGGGGTGCCGGGAAATGGTTTTGGTCCAGGAAAATGAAATGTTTACGAATCATGCCATAACTTGGCTGCATTTTTATTGATGACCTGTTTATCAGGTTTATCCCTAGTGTTTTCACACTATTCAATAGCATTTTACTTTCTGCTCTCATCGCTCAGTTTTCAAATATTGTTTGTTTAAATTCATCTCTTTTGCAAATGCACTTCGCTTTCATTCTGGCGATAATCTCATATCCTTTTCTTTAACTCAGCATTCAAAACTTATTCAGTGCTTGTCGATTTGTTAGGTATTCAGTAGTTCATATTTGAGCATCCGACCCATTTATCAGCATTCAAAACTCATTACTTGTTTAGAACTTCATTTAGCATTCAATAGTCCACTTTCTGGTCTCCAGACCCCTTTATTGTGTATTCTTGCTTGTTTGGCCTTCGCACCAACCCACACCATGCCCCTGGCGCGCCTTGGTCTGAGTCAACCTTCCCTGTCACTCACCGGTGTGAAGCCGCTCCTCTGGGTGCTTTGGTTTGAGCTCCGTTGAGCAGCGCTAGCTCTTTCCAGTTTGTCCGGCAGCATCAGTGTTCCACACTCCCAACATAGAACACGAGACCACAGGCTCTGCGCAGCTCCAGACTTTACCGCAGCCAGCATTGGCCTTGGCGTCTTCACGGCTTCTTATCTGTCGGCACCCTTTTCACCGGATCGTACTCTGCTCGCTCGACCTCAGATGGGTGCGCCCTCCGGCCCAACTGGTTCACTTCTCGGTTGCTTCTCACTCTTTTCATACACTTGGAACCATTTAACAGGTTGCAGGTGTGAATAGATAGTTTCCCTTGCCTGGTCATAGGTATTGCAACATGCCTGACCCTTCCAACACTCCTCAGGCCTCTTCTTCGTCTCAGTATGAGTGGTGAAATGACAGGTTAGTATTCACTACCCTGAACGCCTCTTCCTCGTCCCAGTACTATAATGGTTTAAATGAGGAAAATTGAGGGGAGATGGTTTACAACAGCCCACAAAAGCAGGGTGAGCATGATGCTGGTTCCCCTTTGTATATATGGGTCAACTGGAGTGTGTGGTAATGGGGGAGATGATACTCAACAGAAGTAGATGGACGGCGGAGGGTATTCTGATCTTTGTTTTAGTAGGAAGTTAGAATGTGGAGAAAGTCTGTAGTGAGGTGTTCTAGTTGGGGTTTTCTTCTTAGTTCCTTGATACTGGGGTTTGATTTGACAAGAACTTGAAGGGTTTTCACAGTACACTATAAAGGCTTCAGGGACTGAGGGTTCATTATGGAATGGGATCGAGGAGTACCGTGTCTCGTCTATGGACATCCTGCTCCCAATCCCCAAGGACCCTCCACCCAGGTAAACCTCCCTCGCATCCCCACCCCCAGGGTCAGGATCCAAGAGCAATAGCCTTTCCCTGGCCACCTGAGAGAGGATCCAAGGAGAGTAGATGTGAGGACGCCCTTCGGTTTCTCACACTACATAGATGTGCTCGTGTTAGAATTGTTGAACATATATTTTCACCGATGGGCGCAACAGAAGTTTGCTAGAAAAAGTTCTTCCTGATATATAAAAATGTTTTTGGCTAAAGCAATTTCAGCCAGTTGTAGGATAAATCTAACAGGGACGCAACACAAGTCCCTTTCAACTCGCGAAGCCTTTGGATGGCTAAAAGTGTGAACTCCTACAGAATCCTCCTATAGATGGTTTAGATATCCATGGTAACCAATATTTGATTTGTTGGATCAAAAGCCCTAGCTTTTAAAAGATTTAATATGGCCGTCAAGTCCTTCACGTAAGAGACCATCTTCAGGTTTTCATCCCTGAGAAAAGGATCCCCAAACTGTTCTAGTGGTTCTAAGATGCAATTGATAGCAGAGACTATGGGAAGACCATGTATAGGAACCTTACCTTTGTGTACTTTACGTAATGCATACAGAGCGCTTGGAGTCGTGAATGTTTGGGAGTTAATGATTCTGCTTCTTTTGCGCTAACGGAACCTACTACCGCCGCTTCTTTAATAATTGGGGCAATCATTGCTTGAATGGATGGAGTTGGATCTGTGGCAAGTGTTCTTTAACTTTGTCGATAAAACAAGTCATTGTAATCCTCAGTATTCATCAACACAATTACCCTGCCCTTCTCTGCAAGCTTGATGACTCTAGTTCAGCTTTGGTACAGTTATTGCGGACAAAGGGTATAGTTTTCTCAGGTTCTTCCATTTTTTTTTTCTAAAATAGCTTGTTCAAACGTTGTAGACTCTGCTGTGATTCTCTGTGGAGGGGGGGTGTTATCTTGATGCTACATGTTATCCTCTGGTGTCCGATTAAGGTTTCCCACTCAATATCGCCAAACATTTTCAGCCTGATTTTCCTCATTAATCTAGTGAGATCGATGCGCGTTTGAAAAAGCGTATCTTGCCATTGGTATGAAAGATAGAACTTTCTGTAGGATTAGGCATTCTTCTTGTGAAAGAGGTTGGGGAGAAAAATTCAGAACTAATGATTCTTTGTAGAGGAATTCCCCCGCCCTCTGCTCCTGGTGATCCTCCAGTGTCTGCCATCTCCTTCTGCGTATCCCCCTGCCGCGTTGTCCCATAAATGTCTGAGTAGGGGATTGGATGGTTTGTTTTGTTCATCCTCAAAATGGACTAATCATTCATGTTATTGTGGTTCCCTTTGTCCAGCTCAGGTCCCAGGACTGACCTTCTCTTGGGAGAAAGAGGAGATGAGCAATTTCTTATTGGGCTTCTAGGCTTGTTAAGTTGTTGGCCTTCTGCAGCTTCTTGCAGTTCTCCATCATGGGGTCTGGCATGGATTCACATGCTCATGAATATTCCCCGTCGTCAGGCTGGGAATCGTCGGTAAAGAAAAAAATCAGTATCCGTTTCGTTTCTGATCTGTCTTTCTTAGTAGTAACCAATCACTGATCTCTGGGTCATACTGCCCCCAGCCAATGACTGCCCTCTCCCTAAGCCCCCCCCCCCGGCAGCCATCCTCAGATTTTTACCGCACGCTCAAGTGTTGGGGGTCCTCGTGCTATAGCTCTCGAGTTTTTTACTGCGTTTTCACGTTTTTTCAGGAGAATTTCTCTTTTTTCGGTTTAATCGAGCCTCAAGCTCCATCGTTTCTACTTCCGATAACGGGGACCCGTTTCGGAATTCTTCTGCGCCCCTCAAGGGTGAAGTTTTTGTCGAGTTTACACTTCTTGGAGGATTCCGGAAGATCTGCAGCCTACCTCAACACATGGCTCAGGACAAAGGGAGCTTGACGCCCGGATACAAGCTGTTCAGGAACTGCCCTGGATGCGGATTATATAACGTTTTCAAGGAGGACGAGCTTTCGCAATGTCTCTGCTGCCTCCATGGGGACAAGACTCACGTGGAGAAGGACTGTGCGTTCTGCAAGAACCTTTCGGAACGGGCCAAACAAGATCGTCGTTCCCACCTTGGCACCTGGCTGGAGAAGGGCACAGCAAGTGAGAAGGCGAAGAAGTCTGAGCGGGCTTCCAAGTCCTTTGAGGGTGCCCCGGCGACGGGGCACCAACAGAAGGCCAAGCACCGCGAGTCTGCAGGCTCCGGAAGCGCCGAAAGGTCGGGCTCTTCAAATTTCCAAGCAGGGTGCTACTTCCCTGGCACGTTCGACCACGAGCCAGCGCTCCGGGTCGGGGAAGAGGAAGTCCGAGAACCCGGGTAGGCCGCTGGAGCGGACCCGGTCGATCTCGAAGGGGGAGCGAGGTGTTGACCCTCCCCAATGCGAAGGCCCAGGACGCACCTAAGGTGGTGAGGGCCTTGATCCACCCGGCTAAGGCCTCTACCGAAGTGGTCTCTGCGACCCCGGCAGAGCCGGCTGAGACTACGCAAATGGAAACGGCCTCTGGGCCCAGAGTATCCCTGCCGCCGCAGAGGGAATCCTCTTTACAGCCCATCGCTAAGACCCCCTGAAACCCCTGGCTGAAAAAGAGGAGGGGGGCCGGTGGCCGTTACAGACTCGGAATCAGCCTCTGAGGAGGAACTGGTGGAGACCGAGAGGGGCCTCAACGAAAGGTCCATAGGCCTCAACGAGAGGTTCATAAACCTCAACGAGAGGTTCGAGAAGGTTCGATCCCAGGGGAAGGTCCCTACTGACGTGATCGATGATGGCGACGAGGACGACGAACAGGGCCCATAGGAGCGGCCATCCCGTCCGTCGCAGCCATTGCCCGAGCCCCAGGATAGCTCGCAGGCAATTTTGTTGGCGATCCAATCCTTATGTACCGAGAGAAGGACGAGATTACCACGCACCCCGACGGAGGAGCCAGAACCAGGCCCGTCGGGAAGCCCTCCGAACAAGCAGAGGAGAGTCCACCCTGCTCCGCCCTTCGTGCCTGCGAGACCGGCGGACCCCTCATCCCCCTCGCTGGGAGAGGATACGGCGACGGATACGGCGACGGGGACGGACGACGACGGTGCGATGACACAGCGGACATCCCGTCGTCGCCTCCCCCGCGGGCGTCCCCAGCCGACGAGGTTGGCTCTTTCCACGCCATGATAACCAGGGCATCCGAGCTCTTCCAGCTCTGCCCTGAAGAACAGAAAAAGGAGGGGTTTCTGTACCAGCGACGAGAGGCTAAGAGGAAGACGGTCCTCGCAGTGCCTTTACTCGACGACATCTGGGACGAGGGGCTTGCTGTCCTCAAGAACCCTGCCACGACACCCGCCAAGAGGGACAGGTACGAGAAGAAGTACCGAGTCCCCGATGCCGCCCCCTTGTGCCTCAGGGCCCAGCCCACGCCGGACTCGGTCGTCTCGGCAGCGGCTAAGAAGGCAGCGGGCGCGGCGGCTTCAACTTCCACCTCCCCGCCGGACAGCGAGGGTAAGAAGTTGGACTCTATGGGACGACGAGTCATCTCATCGGCGGCGACGACGATTAAGGCGGCCAATGCCTAGGCGATCGTGGCCCGCTACGACAGGGAGCTCTGGTTCAAGATAGCTCCCCTGCTCGATTTACTGCCTGATGACAAAAGGGCAGAGGCCCTAGAGATTCTGCAGGAGGGCGAGGTGGCGTCGGATCACGCCATTACGGTGGCAACGGACATTGCCGATACCGGATTTAGCCAACTGGGCAACAGAGTTTGCCTCCGACGACGAGGATGGCTCAAGGCGACAGACTTTCGCCAGGACGTCCAGACCAGAGTGTTGGACATGCCGTTCGACGGCAACAACCTCTTTGGTAAGGCAGTGGATGAGTCTCTAGAGGCCATCAAGACCGACTCGGAGACTGCCCGGGCCCTTGGGGTGCTTCAGCAGCGACGGCCCTTTCGGAGCTCTGGAGGCAGACAGGGTGCCTCCAAAGGATCCAGTGGTGGCTCCTCCACCTACTGCCAGGCAGCCCGCTCCTCTTCCCAGAAGGCCTACAGAGGTCGCGGCAAACAAGGGTGTTCCTGCCGTCGTCGCCAAGGAGGCCAAGGCGGCAAGGCCGCCTCCAAGCAAGAATGACGCGGCCGTGTTGTCGGGCCCCCACCGAAGCACCCCGGTGGGAAGCCGGCTGACTAAGTTCGTCAGTGTGTGGGAGTCCATCTCCACCGACCGTTGGGTGTTGGGCACTCGCTGGAATTCCAAAAGAAGTGCCCTCGCATTCCTCCCGTGGCCAGGAAGGAAAATCACGTCCCTCAACTGCTGTTGGAGGTAAGGGCGATGCTTAAGAAAGGTGCCATCGAGCTCGTCCCCAGAAGGCTCCGGGGCTCCGGAGTGTACTCAGGGTACTTCCTCGTCAGGAAGAAAACAGGCGGTTGGCGCCCCATCCTGGACCTGCGCCGCTTAAACAAGTACATCAAGGCACAGAAATTCAGGATGGTCACCCTCCAGCACGTGCTGGGACAGCTGGAGGAAGGGGACTTCCTATCGTCGCTGGACCTGGAGGATGCTTACTTCCACATCCCCATTCTAAGAAGGCACAGGAAGTTCCTCAGGTTCGTGGTTCAAGGACACCACTACCAATTCAGCCCTACCGTTCGGATTAAAGTCGACACCCAGGGTTTTCACCAAGTGCCTGGCACCAGTGGCGCCTGCAGGGGATCCACGTCTACTCCTACCTGGATGACTGACTAATCCGGGCAAGGTCAAGGGAACTCGCCGTCGATCATACGGCGAGGACCGTCCGGTTGCTCACGGAGCTGGGGTTCTCCATCAACTACCCCAAATCCCACCTGGTTCCGTCGCAAGTAGCACTGTTTTTGGGGGTGAAGCTCGATACAGTGGAGCAATTGGCATCCCCTTCAAAGGAGAGGACCAATACCATCCTGGGCAAGGTACGGTGACTGTTAGCCACGGACGTGGCCAGGGTGAGGTCCATCAAGTCCCTTCTCGGGATGATGTCTTCATGCATCTACCTGTACCCCTTTGCAGACTTCGGATGCGTCCGCTGCAGGAGTTCCTCGACGCCCGCTGGTTTCGAGGACAGGATCCCCCTCAACGAGGAGTTCCGTCGGGCGATCCTATGGTGGGGCACCCGGGCTCACCTCACGAGGGGCACGGACTTTCAAACCCCGGCGTTTCAGGAGACGGTGACTACGGACGCCTCTATGGAGGGTTGGGGGGCCCACTCCATGCAAGAGGCCTTTGGCTCCTGGAGGAGAGGTCTCTTCACATCAACATCTTGGTGCTCCGTGCAGTGTTGTGGGCGCTCAAGTCGTTCCTCCCGTCCCTCAAGGACAAAGTGGTGAGGATCTTCATCGACAACACCACCACGATGTTCTACATACGGAAGCCGGGGGGCACCAGATCCCCAGCCCTATCCAAGGAGGCCCAGGATCTGTGGCACTGGGCCATCGCCCAGGGGATGTTTCTGGTTCCCTTCCACCTGGCAGGAATAAAAAACACCATCGCCGACTCACTCAGCAGGGAGCTACGCTCGTGCCATGAGTGGGCACTGTGCCAGGATCAAGTGGATCGACTCTTCCGACGATGGGGCAAACCCCAGATCGACTTGTTCGTGACGGCGACGAACTCCAAGTGCCAGAGGTTCGCCAGCAGGTTCCCCCAGCCGAGGAGCATGGGCGATGCTTTCTCGTTCCCTTGGGACGGCATGTTTCTAAACGCGTTCCCTCCATTGCCGTTGCTGCTCCGCCTCATCAACCAGCTCAAGAAGTCCAGGTGCAGGATGATCCTCGTCGCACCGGCATGGCCGAGACAGATCTGGTTCCCGGACCTTTTGGACTTGTCAACGTCCCCGCCAGTCAGGCTGCCGGCAAACGCGGTTCTTCTCTCCAGAGAAAGAGGCGCCATTCTACACCACGACCCACAGTCACTGAACTTGCAGGCCTGGCTCCTGCAGCACTAGAGTTTGGAGGGTACGATATCCCGGCTGATTGCAGAGAGGTTCTTGCAAAGGCCAGGGCGTCCTCAACTCTCAAGTGTTACGGTCATAAATGGAAGAGGTTCTCTGTCTGGTGCCGTGCACAGAAGATTAACCCTCTGCGAATTACGGCCCCTCAAGTGCTGTCGTACTTACTGTGGCTGGCCAAAACTGAACTGGCTCACGCCTCCACCTCCATAAAAATACTTCTGATGTTTGTTAATCTGCTTAGAATCACATGCTGTGCATAGGTCCGACATCCAGTGGTCACTGCGGAGTATTGCATTTTGTTTTTCGTAGTCGAAAAGGGACGTTGACAAGGCGTGTCTGAAATACTATCCCTATAGTGACGTGCGTTGTACCCACAATCCCTCACGCGTCGAGGTCCCTCAGATTGTTTTTTTCCGCCCAGCTACTGGTCGCCTTTATGCGGAGCTCCTCGAGAGACATTGCAGATTCCATCCCCTCGACCTTTGGTTGTTTTCCTATTTAATATATAACATATCGATCCCTCCCTCGACGCAGTTGTGAAGCTGTCTCCGCCGAGCAAGATCTTCGACGGAGGGGACGAGCGGAGGAGATCCTTCGGCGTTGCCGAACACGTGGCCTGGCCTCGCAGGCCAAATACAGTAGGGAGAGTGGGGTCGTGGGACATCTCTGGTTCTTTTCTGAGAATGCATTTCCTTTTCCCCTTCGTTTCCCTTGGGGTCGTTATCACGATTTATTGCCTCGGCTATGGGAGAGGACACCCTTTAGGTTTTGCCCGCTTTGCAAGGGTAAGTTTACTTGGAAGGACAAGCATTCACGGTGTAACCGCTGCTTGCCCCTCGATCACAAAGAGGAGGGTTGCACGGCTTGTCGGCTCCTTAAGCCAAAGACTCTAAAAGACCATAGGGTCAAGAGGTGGGCGGCCTACGCTATGTCGAAGGCCGATTCTTCACCCGCCGCTGCTACCACCGACCGTGACGAGGAACGTGATAACACGACCTCCACTACGGAAGTCGTAGACCCCTCTAAAGAGCGCTCGCGCTCTTCGTCGTCTGTCCCCGGCCCCGACGGGCTCGGCTCACGCCCTGCTTATGGGGATGAACACCCCGGCGACACTGACGCACATGATACCACACATAAGCACACAACCCATGGCTCATCTTTGTCGAAGACGAAGAAAGCATCAGCGCCCAAGGAGACGCAGGTTCCACCGGCGGCCTCCTCGGACCGGGAAGGTTCGAAGCCCCTCTCGCAGCCGTGACCAGCGACTGGGCTTTCGGCAAATAAGGGCGCCGCCCCAAAACCATCGGCCGGAGCGCACCAGCAGAGAGTGCACGCCGCCGTAGAACGATCGACACCCGTAAAGTCGAAACCACAGCCCTCCGCTGACAAACGAGTCGCAGAGAGCTTGGCGAGGATCGTTGTAGCCGACGCCCAGAAGCGTACGCCGAAGGACACGTCGAGCGCTACGAAAAGGTCGAAAGACACGCCGAAGAAAGACAGGGACTACCCCCTTCAGTCGGGGGGACCCCCAGTACACCGGAAGGCTTTTCGGAAGGCGACGGGACACTTTCCTCGACGTTATGGGAGAGGTCGAGCCGTTTTCAGCTAGATGACACTAATTTTCCCCCGCTAGACCGCTCAGGGGTAGCCCATGAAACCATGGAAAGGCTCCATCTCTGCATGGAGAGAATGGAGAGGTTTATGAAGACCCAGAACCCTCCTACTCCCAAGAGAAAAAGAGAAGGGCCTCAGGAGGACCCCAGGGCCAAATATTCGAGACTATTCAATCCCCAGCAGGACACAGCCTCAGGTTTCCATAATGTGTATGACCTCACTGGTGAGGAACAATACTTGGAGGAGGAGGATGAATTTGTGGATGATGAAGAGGGACAGAACCAGGAGGAAGGTCTGGAAGACAGCCCAGACATGGTAGGAGAAGGCTTCGGAGAAAATCCAGAAGAAGGACCTTCTCATCCCTGGCAATCCCCATCAGTATATTCGGACACTGATGTCCTGAACCTAAATCCTCCTGACAATTCACCTGTTAGAAACACGTCTCCCATTGACGATCAGCCCACATTCAATCCCCTGTTGCGCAGAGCAGCAGCACATTTCGAACTGGACACTGGGGAGATCTCTCCTGAAATAGACTTTGTGGAAAGAGTAATTAAGGAGAACCCCCCGGTCAGCCAGACCATTCCCCTCCTCGCTTCAGTGAAGAGAAGAATCATCCCTTCGCTATCCACACCCGCACTAATCAGGGGAGTTAATCCAAGAATTGAAAAACTTTTCACTCCTTCACCCTCAGACCCGCTGTACATCAGGGGACATTCCATTCCGGATTCCCTTGTAGTATCTAATACAAGGAAAAGGGCAGGGGTGCCGCTGTCCACCAGCGAGGCACCACCTGACAAGGAGGGCAAGAGGTTATATGCCCTTGCAAAGAGAGTCACATCCTCGGCTGCCTTTTCGGCAAGAATTGCGAACAACAATTCTTTGCTAGCTAGCTACGCAGACGCGCAGTGGGCCAAACTGCGCAAAGAAGCCGAAGAAGCGCCGGAACCACTACGTACACGCCTGCTATCAACTATTGGCGAAGGAACCCAGGTCAACCAGAGTATTGTAAAGAACTCTCTGGATGCTGCAGAGACAGCGGGACGTTCCCTGGTTCAGGGAATACTCCTAAAACGCCATGTATGGCTGCGCAACTCGGGGTTCAAACCGGAGACACAGGCGTCGTTAATAAATAAACCTGTTGAAGACACAAACCTCTTCGGGAAAGCGGTGGATGACCAGATCTCTAAGCCCACTACCAAACGCAGCTATGGCAACAAACGCTTTTTTCGTGGCCAACGCCAACAGCAGAATCAGCAGCAACAGTACCCTGCCACCAATTACCAGACCATTAGTGGGCAGTACAGCCAAAGAGGCCAGCGCCGGGGCAAAGGGAGAGGTCGGGGGTCCACCCCCAGAGGCTCCCAAGCCCCCAACAACACCAAGTGACGCGAAGATTCGCGTCCCCTCCCATGCAACACCGGTCGGGGGTCGGATAACATCATTTCTTCCAGCATGGGAGGGAATAACGTCAGACCGCTGGGTACTTTCCACCGTAGCCCACGGATACTGCATCAAATTCAACAGTTCCCCAACATACAGACCCCCGAGGGGATGACGCATGACACCGGAACACCTTGCCATCCTTCTCCAAGAAGTACAACAACTGCTGGAGAAAGGAGCCATAGAGGTCGTGCCTCTATCTCAGGTAACGGAAGGTATTTATTCAGTGTACTTCCTTGTACCCAAAAAGGATCTAACCATGCGCCCTGTATTAGATCTGCGCCCAGCGAACAAGTTTATCAGACCCCAGAAGTTTCGTATGGTGACCTTACAGGAAGTGATCCCACTGCTATCACAGGGAGATTACATGACAACATTGGACATGAAAGATGCATACTTTCATAATTTAATGTTGCCAGCGCACCGAAGATACCTCAGGTTCATGATAGAGGGCAAACACTACCAGTTCAGAGTGCTACCCTTCGGCATAGCATCAGCACCAAGGGTATTCACGAAGGTACTGGCAGTGGCAGCGGCCCACCTGCGCAGGTTGTCCATCCCAGTTTACCCTTACCTCGACGACTGGCTTATAACAGGGGATTCTTACGAAACATGCTTCTCCAATACCCAAAAGACTGTAGACCTTTTGTTCCAGTTGGGCTTCTCCATCAACGAAAAGAAGTCCAGCCTAGACCCCAGCCAAGTCAAACAATTCCTAGGGGCTCTAATTCAAACAAAGGACGGCCTCGTCTTACCCTCCAACGAGAGGGTCCAAAACATGCTGTTTCAGATCCCTCAATATGTGACCGGTCGAGAGGTGACGGTACGCAAAGCAATGCGCTTGCTAGGCATGATGGCGTTGTGTATTTATTTGGTACCTCACGCGCGCCTGCGCATGCGCCCAATGCAAGAGTGGCTCAACAGCCAGTGGTGTCAGGCCAGCGGACTATGGGACGATCTAGTGGTGGTCTCGCAGGCCTTGGTTCTCTCGCTACGGTGGTGGACAAAGGAAAACCTGGAAAGAGGGAAACCCTTTGCCACACCCGCGGCGGAAGCCACTCTAACCACAGACGCATCCCTCACAGGATGGGGGGCTCACCTATCCCATCAGACTGCTCACGGAGTGTGGACTCCGAACGTAGCATCCAAACACATAAATCTACTGGAGCTACTAGCTGTGTTCAAGACGCTAAAAGCCTTCCAGGAACACCTACAAGGCAAGACTGTGTTGGTCCTTACAGACAGCACCACAGCCATGTACTACATCAACAAGCAGGGGGGCACCCACTCTCCAGGACTGTCCAAACTGGCCCAAAATATATGGAAGTGGGCTCTCAAACAAAACATGTTCCTACTGACACAACATGTACCAGGGGAACTCAATCTGCTGGCAGACAAACTCAGCAGAGATTTCCCCCTGCCCGAAGAGTACGAATGGCGACTGCACGAAGACATCGTCTTCGACGTCTTCACACAATGGGGTTCCCAGAAATAGACCTATTCGCAACCCTGGAGAACTCACAATGCCTCCAGATACCCCCAGAACCAATCCAAGGGGAACGGTCTGTCGATGCAATGGTCAGGGAAATTTGTTTACGCTTTTCCCCCGACTCCCCTTCTCAACAAGGTGGTGCACAAAATGCACCAGGAACAAGTGACCATGATACTGGTGGCCCCAATGTGGGCCCGACAGCCATGGTTCGCTCACTTGATGGAGATGTCTATTTCTCCAGCATTGGATCTTTCATGGATTCACATGCTTAGAATATTCCCCGTCGTCAGACTGGGACCCCTCGGTACACATATATAGCCTTTTTCAAAGGAAAACTTTCGACACTTTTGTGTCCTATCTACGTCCTTCTAGGACCCGCCTACGCATGCTCCGCAGGCCGCGCTAGTATAAGAGGCCCGTCCCCGCGGCTCCCCTTCAGATTTCAACCGTCTCCAAAGTAGTGGGATCTCCTCGTGTTGTCCTACTGTTCTGTACTAGGTTGCGTCATTGGATTTCGAGTAATAATGTCCTCTGTGTCAGGTAAAGCGCTGTTCCGTCCATGCGCGACATGCGGCTTAAAAAAGGTTTACGAGGGGGACGGACATATGGACTGCATATATTGCCTCCACCCTCACCATTCGGCGGATACCTGCGACATATGCAAGGGGTTTTCTCAAAAAACCCTCAAAGACCGGAACCGACGCCTGGTGGCATGGCTGAATGATGGAGCGGGGGCATACTCCCCCTCGGAGGTGGGCTCCACACAGTCGGCGAAAACATCGCGCCGAGCGGCCTCGTCGGAACCGTCGGCGAAGAAATCTAAACCGTCGGAAAAAGAGTCGTCTGGAAGTCACTCCACTAGAGACTCCTCGGCAAAGAAATCATCCTCATCAAAAAAGCATGAGAAGGAAAGGAAATCCTCCTCTGGCGATCATCACAGATCGACCACAAGTCGAGAGTCGAGTAAAAACGGGCACAGTGTGGAGAAGGCGGGACCGCCAAAACCACCTGCGAATTCTTCGTCGTCGACGGCGGTCCAGTCATCGACCGCCTCCCTACCACTTGCACAGGGGGCATCCACCGTCCCGTCGACAATGGCGTCGACGAGGGCCTCGTCGACGGGGATCCTACAGGAGGCCTGAAGTCTTTGACCCGACCCCCCCGGAGCCTTTGCTACAAGAACAAGCTATGTTGCTGTCCTCGGAGGACGAGAACGAGAGAGTTGCTGGCCCAGCAGACCTAGGGCTACGAGCGGCTGACAAGTCGTCGACGAGGGCCTCCGTTACACCGGTATCTGCCCCTCTCCTCAATCCTCAATCGGTTTTGTCGTTGGATATTCTGTCCACGCTTCAGTCCTTGTTGCAGTCATTGGACCAGCGACTACCCCAGGCAAGCCTGCCACAGTCACTCGTCGACGAGCCGGGCCCGTCCCGTCAACCGACGCACCCACGCACGCCAATCTCAACACTGGCACAGGAGGAAGGTGAGCTGCCAGATTCGGAGTCCGACAGGGGGGCCATGTCGGATATCTCATTATCCCCCTCCAGGGATCCTACCTGGGAGTCAGAGGTGGAGTTGGAAAACCCCAGAAGCCCAGCTCACCCGTCCCCTCCGGACGACATCGCGTCATTCCATTCTATGATGGAGAAGGCATGCAAAGAATTTGGTCTGTCCCAAGAAGAACAGAAAAAGGATTGTTTTTTGTTCGACCACATGGGCAAGAGAAGGAGGTCGGTGTTCTCGATACCAATACTGGACCATGTATGGAAAGAGGGGTTGCAGACAATGAGACACCCATTCTCAGAACCAGCAGTGAAAGGACGCCTAGAAAAAATGTTTAAGGCTCCAGAGTCTACCCCCAAGTGTTTATCCTCCCAACCAACACCGGACCCGGTGGTGTCGGCGGCAGCAGCGAGGAAGGCAAAGGCACAGCACAAGTGCACGACTCCTCCTGAGAACGAGGCGAGACGCCAAGATGCCTTTGGCAAGAAAGTGCTCTCCGTGGGAGCGACCACAGTAAAGGCCGCAAACTCTCTGGCAATTGTGGCCAGATACGATAGGGAGATGTGGCACAGATTAGCTCCGCTGCTTGATCATCTTCCAGAAGAACAGAGGAAGGCGGCGATGCTACTGGTCCGAGAGGGTGAGGAAGCCTCAAATCACGCAATAAACATCGCGGTGGATCTCGCTGAGTCAGGCTTCAAGCAAGTCAACAATGGGGTGGTATTGCGTCGACAGTCATGGCTTAAGTGTACCTACTTCAGGCCAGAGGTGCAATACAAGGTCTTAGATATGCCCTTTGAGGGAGACCTTCTTTTCGGCGAGAAGGTGGACGAGGCCCTAAAAGGGATGAAAGAAGATTCGGACACGGCACGTTCATTGGGTGCCCTCCAGAGTGGCAGAAGTTACAAGTCTTTTCGTCCCTTTAGAGGGGCTTCAGGTAATTCGAGATTCTCTTCTGGAAACAGATCCTTTGCCAGATCGGCTTACCCCTCCCAGGGATACCGACGTGCCTCACAATCAGCTAACCGTCGACGAAACTTCCAGTCTTCCAGAAAACGACCATCATACCCATCGTCGTCGAGAGACGAGCAAAATAAAGATCAGCAGTGACATACCACGCGCCGTTCTGGGGGGAAGAGTCTCAGCATATGTCGACGAATGGGAAAGGATAACGACAGACCAATGGGTGTTAGACACCATAAGAAACGGACACTCTCTGCAATTCAAACACAACCCTCCGCAAATTCCACCTGCGTTCACCGCTCAGTCCCATATGAAGGTACTGCAACAAGAGGTTACACTCATGTTAGCGAAGGGCGTGATAGAATTAGTTCCAACATCACAGAGAGGTCAAGGAGTCTACTCAAGATACTTCGTCGTAAAAAAGCCGAACGGCAAATGGCGTCCCATTCTAGACTTACGCGATCTCAACAAGTCCTTAAAGAGCCTAAAATTCAAGATGCTCACTCTGCAGGAAGTGATCCGCGCAGTTCAAAAGGGAGATTTCCTGGCGTCCCTGGATTTACAGGACGCGTATTTCCATATTCCAATGTGTCGGAAACACAGGAAATTCCTACGTTTTGTAATAGGGCGAACTCACTACCAATTCACGGTTCTTCCTTTCGGGCTCAAGACCTCCCCCAGAACGTTGACAAAATGCCTGGCTCCAGTGGCTGCCTGGCTAAGGAAGCAAAGCCACCATGTATACCCATACCTCAACGACTGGCTGGTAAGGGGATCCTCCCCAGCGTCGACCAACACAAGTCTGCAAGCCACCAGGCAGCTTCTACAATGACTAGGATTCGCCATAAACTTCGAGAAATCCTCTCTGCGGCCATCGAGAACGCTGGTATTCTTGGGGGCACAGTTCGAGACTCAGGGCTGGTGAAACCTTCCCTCGACAGGACCTCAAGACTCATTCAACAAGCGGCCCGGCTACGGCGGAACACCAGGATCTCAGTGAGAAAGTATGTTTCGGTCCTGGGGGCCATGGCATCCTGCATCCATCTGGTGAGAAACTGTCGACTATTCATGAGGCCAGTCCAAGAATTCCGCGCGGACCGATGGACACAGGCTCAGGGATCGTGGTCGGACAGGATAACCGTCGACGACGACAAGCTACGTCGGACCCTCCAGTGGTGGCAGAGTTCCCACAATCTGAGCAACGGTGTGCCCCTACAGGAGCCGGAGTTTCAGAGCACCATAGTTACGGGTGCGTCCCTAACCGGATGGGGAGCGCACATGGGTGCTCTCCAAACGCAAGGTCGCTGGTCTCCAACGGAGTCACTCCTACACATAAACGTACTGGAACTCAGAGCGGTACGATGGGCTTTGAAGGCGTTCCTACCACACATCAAGAGTTGCGAATACTGACCGACAATACAACAGCCATGTTTTATCTGAGGAAACAAGGAGGGACACGATCGAGGACTCTTTCCATAGAAGCCCAGAAAACATGGCATTGGGCATCGAAACACAAAATTTCCCTCGTGGCTCATCACCTTCCAGGAGTGAGGAACGGCCAAGCCGACTCCCTCAGCAGAAGCATGGCCCAGATACACGAGTGGGAAGTGGACACGGGTCACTTGAGGAAAGTGTTCGAGAAATGGGGTCACCCCCCTCTGGACGCCTTCGCGACCACAGACAACAAGAAATGCGAGCAATTTGCAAGCAGATGGCCCCAAGAGGGATTGGTGGGGGAGGCGTTCTCCTTCCCATGGACGGACATGTTCCTCTATGCTTTCGCCCCGTTTCCCCTCATACGGAAAACAATACAGTGGATACGCAGATACAATTGCCGGGTGATTCTAGTGACACCATACTGGCCGAGGCAACCGTGGTTCTCAGACCTCCTCCATCTATCGCTGGAACATCCCATAGCGTTTCCAAAAGTCCCGTACCTTCTATCCCGGGACAGAGGCACGGTGTGGCATCACGACCCGGACAGTCTCAACCTTACGTCCTGGCTCCTGACTTCTCGGAGTTCGTCGCCTTAGACATTTCAGAGGATTGCCAAAAAATTCTACAGGCGGCTAGAGCCCCTTCTACTAACAATAAAATTAATTTCGTGGAAGTTGGCATTCATTCCTGATAGCTATCACATCAGCCAGACGTATCTCGGAACTACAAGCGCTGGTCGTGGACCCGCCCTACCTAAGATTCTTTAAGGACAAGGTAGTCCTGGCAACTAACCCTATGTTCGTCCCGAAGGTTCCGACGGTATACCACAAACACTCATCCGTGGTTCTGCCTACTTTCTTCGCCACTCCATCATCGGCAGCAGAAAAAACTCTTCATACCCTGGACATTAAGAGGGCCCTGAAATTTTACCTACATCGTACACAAGACATCAGGGCTACTCGGCAACTGTTCGTCGCATATGGTCCGTCGACGAGAGGAAAAGCAATCTCTAAACAGGGACTGGCTAGATGGGTCTCGTCGACGATTGCTTTTTGTCACTCTAAGGCCGGAAGGCCACTGCAAGGACATCCTAGAGCTCATTCTACAAGGTCGATGTCCTCCTCAACAGCGTTATGGGCTGGGATTCCGCTGACGGACATATGCCAAGCGGCGGCATGGTCAGTGCCCCACACGTTTACCCGCCACTACTGCCTTGCCAGGCAGCATGCAGACGAGGTGCAGATGGGAAGAGCTGTCCTGCGCCATTTGTTTCAGTAAGGTAAGCTCTTCCCTGTGGAGATTCGGTTATCTACCCTCTTAAGGGCGATATACTTTATGTGGGCAATGTTATATGACTTAACTTATCCCTACGGGAGATATGCATTGTGTAGTAGGGTGAGGATATATATTGTTACATTACATTCTCACCGCCGTCTCAAGCGTTACTGCTATACAATCTATTCTAAGCATGTGAATCCATGAAAGATCCAATGCTGGAGAAGGGAATAGTTTCTTACCTGTAACTCCATTTCTCCAGCATTGGTATCTTTCATGGATTCACATGCGCCCGCCAACCTCCCCGTATGTAATGTATGTGATAAATTTAACCCTTCCTACTTTGGAGGGGCCGAAATCTGAAGGGGAGCCGCGGGGGCGGGCCTCTTATACTAGCACGGCCTGCGGAGCATGCGTAGGCGGGTCCTAGAAGGACGTAGATAGGACACAAAAGTGTCGAAAGTTTTCCTTTGAAAAAGGCTATATATGTGTACCGAGGGGTCCCAGTCTGACGACGGGGAATATTCTAAGCATGTGAATCCATGAAAGATACCAAATGCTGGAGAAATTGAGCTACAGGTAAGAAACTATTCCCATCTCCCCTGCCCGTACAACATGCTGTCACAAGACAAGGGCAGGACTCTGCATCCATGCCCCCAGAACATGAACTTAGCAGCTTGGCTCCTGAGATCATAGAATTCAGACATCTACAGCTCCCGCAGAGATGCATGGACATCCTCAGGGAAGCCAGAAAACCTAACACTCGCCACTGCTATTCTAGCAAGTGGAAGAGATTTGTCATCTGGTGCAGAGGAAAAAGCATCAACCCGATTGACTGCTCTCCCACACATATTGTTCTATACCTGACCCACTTATTGGATTCAGGTCTAGTGTTCAATTCCATTAAAGTCCACCTAGCGGCACTTTCTGCATACACCACTTCCCAACTCAAGGTGTCGTGGTGGAAGATCCCTGTTATAAAGGCCTTCATGGAGGGAGTAAAGAGAATACACCCCCCGATAGCTGACCCAGCTCCCGGATGGGACCTTAACGTGGTACTTACCAGACTCATGGGCTCACCATTCGAACCCATGCACAAAGCATCTCTTAAAGACCTCACTCTTAAGACTGCTTTTTTAATAGCTATCACCTCCATCAGGAGAGTAAGTGAACTACAGGCTCTTTCTGCTCTAGACCCCTTTGTTACAGTTCACAGAGATAAGGTGGTTCTACGCACGCACCCAAGGTTTGCTCCGAAATTCATCTCGAAATTCCACATAAACCAGTTTATAGAACTGCCAACGTTCTTTCAAAATCCTTCCAACTTGGTAGAAAAAACTAGATGTGCGCAGAGCGGTCATGTTCTACATGGAAAAAAGCAGACCACTGAGGAAGACTAATCAGTTCTTCGTCTCGGTGGCAGCAGGAAGAGAAGGGGATGCAGTTTCAAAGTCCACTATTTCTAGATGGATTGTTCAATGCATCACTCTCTGCTATACTCTTGCTAAGAGAGAACTGCCCTTTAAGCCAAGAGCACACTCTACTCGAGGCACGGGGCGTCCATAGCATTCATTGCAAATGTTCCCCTTGAGTCCATCTGCAAAGCGGCTACCTGGAGTTCTGTGCACACCTTTACAAAACACTACTGTCTAGATGCACACTCGAGATCTGACTCCCAGGTGGGACAGGCAGTATTAAGACATCTTTTCTCTACTGTTCCTTCTCATAACCCACCGCCAACTCCGGGTACTGCTCGCTAGTCTATGCACAGCATGTGATTCTAAGCAGATTAACAAACATCAGAAGACAATGCATTACTTACCGTAAAAGCATTTCTGATGGTTGTATCTGCTTAGATTCACATGCGCCCACCCTTCCTCCCCGCTCGGATGGAAGGAACATAGACTTCCTTTTATATCTCTCTTTTCTGTACTCACTCACGTCTAGAAGGCTCCCTCAGGGCAGAAAAATACAAACAGAGGGACCTCGACGCGTGAGGGATTGTGGGTACAACGCACGTCACTATAGGGATAGTATTTCAGACACGCCTTGTCGACGTCCCTTTTCGACTACGAAAAACAAAATGCAATACTCCGTAGTGACCACTGGATGTCGGACCTATGCACAGCATGTGAATCTAAGCAGATACAACCATCAGAAATTCAGAAATGCTTTTACGGTAAGTAATGCATTGTCATCTGGCTGCCATCTCCCGATATACCAGGACTACGGAACGGGCGTCCTTGTGGTCTCATCGCCTGGTAAAGGAATTTATGAAGGGACTATTCCGATCATTCCCGCCAGTGAAGGCCCCTGCCCCGGCGTGGGAACTTAATGTGGTGCTGACCAGGCTCATGGGGGTCCCATTCGAGCCTATGCATTCGGCGCCTTTGAAGTTCCTGTCATGGAAGACAACGTTCCTCGTGGCTATCACCTCTGCACGACGAGTGGGAGAGATTCAGGACATATCTTGCAAGCCTCCATACTTGACTTTTCATGACACGAGGGTGGTGCTGAGGACGCACCCCTCCTTCATACCCAAGGTGCCGTCGGACTTCCACCTCAACAAGCCCTTGCTCCTCCAATGATAGAATGCTGCTATGGGAGCCTATCTAAGATAAGGAATACGTCGGAGGACACAATCTCTTCGAAGAACAAGTTACTTCTTACCTTGTAACGTTCTTTCGACGGGATGTTCCTCCGACGTATTCCTTATCGACCCTCCCATCCATCCCCGCAGTTCTACTTCCCTTGTTGTTGCAGTTTATGCTCCTTCAGGGTGATTAGTCTAGTCCAGAAAGAATTATTGTGGGCTACAAAACGGAACTGAGCAACGGACGCTGCGCGCGGCCTTTATAGGCAGGATGACGTCGACGTCGATACGGTGGCTGTCGAGGGACATCGACTCAGAGGACGTCGACACGCAGCGCCCTCTAGAGAAATATTTTCCGAGGCCAGCAGAGCTGGAAGGAGATATCTAAGATAAGGAATATGTCGGAGGAACATCCCGTCGAAAGAAAGTTACAAGGTAAGAAGTAACTTGTTCTTCTCATGAATTCCTTCCTCCCACGGAGTCATTATCAATAATAATGTATTCACAGCACAGCTGCTCTTCGGAAACATTTCTGCCAGCTTGAGGTGCAGCTGTGTGTCTGCTCCACCAGAGGCATCTATGCTGCGCACCCTGGAAAAAATGGCGTGGCCAGTATATATTGGAGTGCCATGCCCGTGACCTCGGTTTCTTTTTTACAATGTCTATTTGCTTCTGAAACATGCTGTTTGCATTTTTGGTTGAATTCCCAACCCTGCTTAGGCCTCTGGTTTTAAACCATGCGAGGATTGCAGCTGACAAATGTCCATCTTGGATCCCCACAGGATGTTGCCTTTACTGCCTGGGGGGCGATGCACAGAAATGGTGTTCAAGCCAATCAATCCATCATCGGACCCTGTGGGATTGGGCTGCAGAACCTTTCTCCCCATTCCAAAAGGGTCTAGTTGAACAGTCTTGTTGGTCTCACTGCACAGAGCACAGATCTCCCCTGCGCAAGGAGAAAGAAAAGCAAACCCTCCAGGAGATCCAACTCCTTGAACTGATTTTCTCAGCATCATTCTTCCGAGAATAGGAGTCATTGTTCCAAGGACTCCCTGGAAGCAGCGCCACAAGTACAGTTTACCACCCAGTCCTCCACCACGGAGGAATGGGAAAGCTCCGGTTGAAGATGCGTGACATCTTTGCCAAGGCCCCATTGACCTCAGCCCCATGTCCATTGGCTCTGATGGGACACGCTGTGTTGCCTCAAAATGGCAGAGCTCTCAAAGGGGAACACTCCTGCACGCCTCCAGGCTTGAGCCTGATCCCTTAGGACATAGACTCCTCACAGTGCCATAAGGACATGCCTTCGGGCATCAAGACTTCAGTGCCGATTCAACATTCCACTTCAACGCAGACTGGTGACGCAGCGTCTCTGGAATCTATGCTCCACTTCCTACGAGCCTCTTCATGTCTAAGATGGATGAATGTTTTGATGACCAGGGGGGCCTAGTTCCCTTTGTGGTGGAACCTCCATATCCTACGGTAAAAAGAATTCCAGAGGGGTTTTAAGAAAAGGGGACAAATGCTCAAGTTTTACCCCAGGATCTCCTTATGGCCAGCAGCCTTGACACCTACCCATAACTTGATATTTTACTAGCTCCTGCCCAGGGAAAACATCATGTAGCCTTCCAGAAGCACATGGCCAAGGTTACTGAGGCTCTCACTCTCTGCCCTGTACAGGCCTAAAGTTCTGTATGAACAGACCAACCTAGACTAGGTACCCAAGAGGGAGACATTGCCTCGTTTTAATGCTGCTGTAGATGTGCCAATGCTAGAGATGTGGTTGAGACCCGCTGCGGATTGGAAACCTGGGAACATCCAATGCATTTCCTTATGGTGTGTAGGTTTTTAATAAATTCAACAAAACAATGGCTTAGACCGCATTTTATTAGAAACAGTGAGAACGTGTGCGGAGGCAATGGCCTTTTTTATGTTCAGCAATACTTACAATTTTTTGTCAGATGCTGGAAGTGTTATGAAGTTGGCTTTTATATAAATCTGTAGAAGGCATGCGGTAACCTAATCGGCCCGGGTCCCAGTATCGGGTATCTTATGTGATAGTTATGTATCTTAATGTTATGTATTTAGTTTTCCTCAATGGTTGTAATTTATATGTATTTGTATTGTAATTGCTAATGGATTATATTGTCTGAATAAACATTCATCTAGACCTACAGTGGATAGGTTACTGGGGAAGAAACCTTGTTCGCCCCTTATATACAGCCTTCTTGTCCACCCATGGCTCTCCTGAGAGCTTTGTACCACATGCCGCTAAAAAACACCTTTGCCCAGGATGTACAGGCAAAGTTCCTTGACGGCCCCTTTGACGGATTCATCTCTTTGGGTCGAAGGCCCATGATGCCTTTCAAAGGTTCCAAACATCCAAAGTGACAGCAAAGTCTTTGGACTTACCTGGGCAAGAACCCATGTTGCCATCAAGCAGGGATTGTGGTTTTCGCTCCTCTGCGAAAGCTGGTCCCTTGGCCACCCAGGCTGAAAAACCCCTGTGCAGTGGACGTCTCGCACCACCCCAGTAGGTGGAGGGGGGGTGGGGGGGTTCTTCTTTTCAGGGCGGAATGGTCACAGACCACGGCCAATGCTTGGCCCTTGCAAGTCATTCAATAGGGATACTGTCTCTTACCTTCAGCATCCTCCAGGCCACTTTCGTCACACCACCCCTTTGCCTCAGGACCCCATCCTCCTGGAAGAGGTCTGCCAACTTCTGTCGACAGGAACGGTAGAACTGGTGCTGCACCTGGAACGAGGGAAGGGGTAGGATGCAACTTTCTTTCTGATGCCAAAAGCAGACAGAGGCATGCGTTCAGTGCTGGACCTAAGAGTTGACGTGCCTGTGAAATGACAAATTCAAGATGACGATTCTGGCCCAGATCATGCAAGCTCTCGATCTGCAGGACTGATTGGTTTTAATGGATCTTTAGGATGCATACTTCCACATGCTTATTCATCTGAAGTACAGTAAATACCCAGATGTTTTTGCTCGAACAACATCACTACCAGTTCAGAGTCCTTCCATTTGGCCTTTCTTTAGCACCCAGGTTTTCACCAAACTGCTGGCAGTGGCGTTGGCTCGTACTACTGACTCATCTGAGCTGGCTCCCCAGACCAGGCGTCGGCACATCTGTTCCGAATATACAGTCTGTTGCACAGTTTGGGCTATTCCGTGAACTTCAAGAAGACCTAAGTTTTGCCAGTCTCTCTGATTTATTGGAGTGGTCTTGGACACTTGCCTGGGCAGGGCATTCTTTCCAGAGTTTGAGGTGACAAACATCTCTCTGTTGGTCCATTCCTCCAATCGCAGGAACGAGATCCTGCCTCAGCCTTTCTGCTTTTTGTGGGTTTCATGGCCCCCCTTCATTCTGGTGGACCCGGAAACCTGGTTGCTTGTGATAGGTTGCTTCAGTGGCTCCTTAGTTACCAATGGTCCCAATTTCAGGGTTGCATGTCGGATATTCTACATTTCTCGAACGATGTTTAAGACCTTATGTGGTGGTCCCAGAGAGACAACCTAACAAGAGATGCATTGTTTTGTCAACCTTGGCCACAGGTGACTGTCACTAGTGCATCCCTGAGCGGTTGGGGCACACACACCTGTCAGATTTGGCAGGGAACAGACTGTGGTCTCCCTAAGAGTCTAGGCAGTGCATCAGAGCAATCCGGCTGGCCCTGGTTGCCTTCCTCCATTCCGTTAAAGACAAGGCTGTGCTGATCCTGACCAAAAACACATTAGCCGTGCACTACCTCAAGGTGGTTTGAGATCCTTGCTGCTATGCAAATAAACAATGCAACTGTGTTTCTGGGCTCTGGAAAACTGCGTCTCTGATGCCTGCCCATCTTGCGGAAGAGAGATTGTTATGGTGGATTTCAGCCTGCCACGAGTGGGAGCTCTGTTAGAAAGTTCTGGATGAGATGTTCGCCTGCTGGGGAACTCCTCGAGCAAATCTCTTTTGCTTCCTGTGTCAACTCCAAGGGCAAGTCATTCTGCTCCAGGGAAATTTCTTGATGGGGAGATCTGGGCCACACCAGTCGAGTTGATGTTGGACTTCGTTTATTCGTTCCTGCCAATCACTGTCATTCAACTGATTCTCAAGAGGCTGCACCTGTTAAAGTCTGTGTTGCTTTTGTTTGCTCCGGACTGGGCCTGGAGGCCCCGGTATCCAGAGTTACTGGACAAGTTAATCTGTCCTCCCTGATGCCTTCCTTGAGCAGTGCACGTATTCTCCCAATTGCAGTGGTGGCTGCTCCATCCGAATCTCGGCAGCCTGCAACGTCATGCTTGACTATTGAACCGCTGAGATACAAGGAGTGGGACTTGTTGAATGACACCCTGATGTCCTCTTCGCTCCAAGGCCCACAACCAAGTTTATTTATGCCTGTAGATGGCCTAAAGTCTCAGCTTGTTTCTGGGGGAAAGATCTGGGACCTTTATCCTGTTCTTTAGCCACAGTTTTGAATTTGTTACAGTCCTTGACCCAGTCGGGCCTGAAGATCTGCCCTGTGAAAGGGCTCGTGTTGTCTAAATCTTAAGCTGTGCAATGGCAATTGCAGTGCTCTTTGCTGTTTTGCTGTACAGCACGTCAAAGAGCACTATGAAAGCAGCTAAGGAACTAGACCACGCAAGTCCTTTAGGAACTTGTGTGGTATATTTCCTTAGCTGCTTTCACAGTGCTCTTTGCTGTGCTGTAAAACGAGGCAAAGAGCACTGAGATTTCCTGTGGACTCCTGTTGTCCATTGATGGGCTAGCCCCTTAAGTCACGTGAGCTGGATTGGGGTCCCTACCTGTTCTTCTTTTTTAAATTTTTTTTATGGTGCTTCCAATATTGTTTTTAAAAACAGAATTTGAAGCTTCCAGAGAATAAGACTCACTGGGAATTGAACTGAGGTTACATGCTTGAAAGGGCTAACCCTTCACCACTGGACCCCAGAAGTCTAATTCCAAGAGCAAGGCAAACATGCCCTGTTAAATAAACAGGCCGCGTTTGCCTCGTTTACAGGACAGAGAGTCCTATGAAGGCCATCCTAATACAGTAAGCAAACACTTTTCAGATTTTGCTCAAAGGTTTGTTTGCTGTATTATGATTGGCATTCATAGGACTGCCTGTCTCTGCTCCCTGGCAGTAGCAAGCTCAAGCTCCCAGTAAGAGGGATCTTGCTTGATTACTGTTGCAAGAGAATTGCATTAAAGAAACGGATGATACTGTTTCTGCATACAAAATGGATGCCTCTCTAGTCCTTTAAAAAGCAGGATTTTACTGCACATTTGCAGCTTATTTTTAAAATGTCAATGTATATGAATTATGGGCAATATTTGGAAATGTTAACATTTTTGAGAGAACTTCCCCTTTAAGGTTATTTTCCTGGTCCCTGTCACTTCCACTAGACTGGTGAGTGAGCTTCCGGCATCATTTGGTAAAGCGTCTTATTTCATTTTCTATAGAGAGATGGGGACATTGAGAGTGAGACCCTCCTTTCTTCCGAAGGTGGCTTCAGATTTCAATCTCTCTAAAAAGATTGATCTTCCTGCATTTTTTACTGTGCCCCAGCTTGCCAAGGCAGAGCAGAAACGTTTCCGTTGGCTGGTCCAAGTGCAGGCTCTCTGCTGCTACCTGTCTCTGATGAGGGATGTCAGGAAAAATTACCAGCTTTTTGTTGGTTGTTCTGGTTGAACTGATGGCATGGCTGTTACTAAACTGACCCAGTTAAGGTGGATCATTCTTTGCAGTTTGGAATGCTATGATCCGGCTCGGAAGGGTGTGTTTGAAGCTCTCAAAGCTCATTCTACCAGATGAGTGGCTACCACATCTGCCCTGCAGAGAGGAATCCCTGTCCTCAACATCTGCCAGGCAGCACCAGGGGCTGATCTGCACACGTTTGTGAAGCATTACTGCTTCGATTCCCTTTCAGGACAGTAGCCCCATTTTGGCAGGTCTGGCCTTGAATTGACTTTTGATAATGTTCTTTCTTGTAGAAATTTCTCACACGTATTCCTCATCTCCCTCCCTACCTGCCCCTCTTTGGCAGTTAGCTAGTTAACCATGGGTTTCACTGTCCCTCAGTGTCAGAATGCTAGGGGAGAAAAAAGGTGGAACTGAGGTCACGGGATGCACACTGTTGCAATATTTACTGGCCAGACGTCCTGTCTGGCGCAGGGTGTGTAGAGTTGTCAAGCGGAGCCGACCCACAGTCCGGTTTCAAATGCTGCAAGGTCTGCAACTCCAAAATGTCCCTCACGGATCCACACATTATCTCTGTGTGGTGTCCTGGTGTCAGGCATGATATGGAGATATGTATCCCAAGAACGGGCAATCGGGTGATGGGACCAACTGCGCTTTTCAATATGATACACAGAAGAATCTTGACAAACGTATAATAATCTGCTGCGGTTGATGGTGCCAATTGGGTCTCTGTTCCGAGTCAGGACCCTGTAGTCAATTAAAGCTAATGAATGCACTATCATACTGTGCTGATTAACAAAACCTTTTACTCTTACGCACCGTCCCCTTTCCTCCATACTGCAAGGGCGTCCCTTCCAAGGGACGGGAGACAGAACCTATTTCACCAGAAAAAACCTTCTTCCCCTTTAAATTTAGAGGCGTGCGGGGGTGTGGCCCAGGGAACATGCGCTGCCCTGACTCCACCCTCCGGTGCCACACCTCAGTCGCCTTTTTCGCATCGACTGGAACGGGCCGAATTCACCAGCGCTCCTCGGTTTGGCTTCGGCCATGTAATTCTACGCGCGGATACTTATTCTTTGTCTTCTTTTTTGTCTTCTTTTCATTCAGGTACTCAGTCCTCGGGTGTCGCGCTCCTCCCCGGTGCATGTCAACTTCTACAGGGTTTAGGACGTGTCCATCCTGCAACGGGCTCTTCCCTACTTCAGACCCCCACGCCCTCTGCCTACGTTGCCTTGGTCCAGACCTCGGTTGGCAATCTTGTTCAGCATGTGACTCGCTCTACTCAAAAGCACTGAAGAACAGACTAGCCAAGTGGAAGGAGCTTTTGCAGAGGCCGCCTCCAGAGGACTTCAAGAACTTTTTGAAACATCAAAACAGAACCAAGGTAGGGTCGATATTCTCCATCGCCCCCCTCAAGGGAGACTCCTTCCTAGGAACTCACCTGCGCAGGAGTGACTGCTCAGGTCCTTCTACCAGCACGTGCACCGAGGCTGCTGCAGCTACCGGCCCCCATGCCGAGAGATCCCTGGATCCTCCCGGTGCCAGTGTTGAAGGACTGAAGATTATTTTACCGGGTCTTCACCCGAGGGGCTCCGCCCTTATACCAGCACCATGGCCGAGGGGCTATGCCCTAATACCGGCAATACGTCCAAAGGGGCGCCTAAACGCAGCTCTACCGACCCCCGGGTCGAGGGTGTCGCACCTACCAGGCCTAGGCCTGAGGAGCAGGGTAGGCCTTGTGATCCACATGCAAGAGTCTTGGAGGAGGCCGGGCCCAGCGGGCCGGGCAACACATGGCAGGCAGCCCGACAAAATGGCTGCCGCGTCAGAAAGAGGCACCCGTCCGACCCATTCCAGGAATTCGGCGAAGAACGAGTGTCAAGGTGGGACTGGCTTCAACCAGGTACGTGGCCTACAGCCTATCCCTCTTATGCGCAGGGCAGCTTTCCTTTGCGTCCGTATGGACAGGGTATGCAGCGGCCACAGCAGCCTCCCGCTACCCCGTCGGCACCCCCTGCCACAGCTTCAGTCAGTGAAGAGGTTTTCTTCGAGAGGTTCCTCTGCCTCACAAAAGTCACTTCGGATGGGCGTTATCCTCAAAGACGCCATCAGGGAAGTAATTCCCACCATGCTAGCTGCACCACAGACGCATCTGTCGGTGCCCCAGGCCCCGGCGCAGCCGCCTCCTCCAGCTCCCCAGCCGACTCCTCAACCTATGCCGCCGCCTCAATCTCCGGCTGCGGTCCCTGTACCCCAGCCTCTGGAGCCATTTACTCCTCCTCCACAGGATCCCACAGATCTGCAGGATACAGATGAGGAGGAGGATCCGGACACACTATCCTCAGCCAGGGCCTTCCACGAACGTCTTGTTGGTCTGGCGGAGTATCTGGGCCTTCCCCCAACTCGAGGTCGAGCAGCCGGCAGAGTGGGGTTCTGGCTGAAGTCCGCACACAACGCCCCTCTGCCAAATCGGGGATTCCTATGCAGACCGATGTAGTCTCCCTGGCCAAGAAGGTCTGGCTCAAACCGCACTCGGCCCAGCCGTTCAATACACCTGAACGCCAAGTACAAGCAGATGGAGGGGGATACACTCTTGCTTTCGGCCCACCCTCAGCCACACTCCTCAGTGATTGCTGCAGCATCACTATACGCAAGCCTCAGTCGTCCTCAGCCTCCTCCTCTGCGGCGCTTCTAGGCAAGGAGGAGATGATCTTGGAGGCGTATAGTAAGAAACTCTATTCCAACGCTTCGTTACATCTCGGTCAGGCCAACGCCAATACCATGCTGGCAGCTGCCAACCAAAGATTATGGTGGGAATTTGTGGACTTCCTCCTTGAACTCCCCACCCATAGCCAATCACGCTTTAAGGCGGGTGTTAGGCAGAAACCTGTGCAGTTCCCTTAGGGATCACTGCAAAAGATTTAGGACTACAGGTGGTTGGCAGTAAACCCAACTGGTAGCAGTCTGTACCACCCAGATTTACCTGGTAGCTGTGGCTGAGCAGTCAGACTTCCCTCAAGATGAGTTAGGCAGTATATAGAGTATACACCATAGGTACAGAGATACAGTAGCACAAGGAAACACTGACCAGAGCTTTGGTGTAAAAGTATATAATTATTTATTTAAAGACACACTTGTAAATTACACTAACACAAAAAGAGGTAAGTAAATTCAACACACAGTCACTAATATATATATATATATTTCTGAGGCTTGTGGAATCTGCTTAGATCACATGCTGTGCATAGGCCGACATCTAGTGGAAGCTGCGGAGTATTACAGTTTGTTTTTCGAAAGTCGAAAATGGGCGTCGACACAGGCGTGCCAGTAATACTATCCCTAGTGTGACGTCCACTGTACCCAAGATCCCTCACGCGTGTAGGATCCTCAGATTGTTTTTTTCCGCCATACTGGTCGGAAGCATCTTGCGGAGTTCCCTGGCCTTAGCCATACTTTTGCTGTTATTATAATTTTAATTCTTATTCATTCCCTTCCCCACCCCAACGTCGACCCTCAACCTCGACGACGGCTGGAGAAGTCATCGACCGTCGACTGCTGCACGACGGATCTGGGCCTCGGTAGGCCGCTGGCCTCGGCCCGGGCCTAGTAGGCCGCTGGCCTCGGCCCTTACAAGTAGGGAGAGTGGGGGGTGGTACATACTCTTCACTCTTGATATATAGTTACATTTATATATATTCCTACACTTAGCAGCCCGCTGCCTTAAGGTGCGTATGGAGGGTACCCCTTTTCAATTCTGCCCCAAGTGCAATCGCAAATACCCTTGGGTCGACAGGCACGCCACGTGCAATCTCTGCTTGCCGAGGGATCACCCCGAAGCGAACTGCAGAGCGTGTAGTAGGTTTAAACCTAAGACACTTAAGGACCGTTCGACAAAGCGTTGGGCCCACCACGCCAGGCAGGAGGCCATGGCAGCGGAGGGCGCCTTCAGCGATGGCAGCGACGCCGTACTTTCGGACGGCGAGGGCATTACGGCGTCGAAAGACAGCCGACGAGCGCAGGTCCCCGACCTCGGAAGGTCGTCCGGCAAGGCGGCTATGGGGAAGACCCCCGGCGACGCAAGCGCTACACACCTAACACACACTAAACACACTAAGACCAACCGGACCTCGACGACGTCGACTTCCCGGAAAGAGGCACAAAAAGAACGGTCCGACTCGGTGTCCTCTGGGCGCTCTCGATCGAGATCGCCTCACGACGCAAGGCAATCATCCACTCTTGCCAAGAGTGCCTCGCTACACACACTAACGGAAGTTCGATCGTCGGGAGACGAAGACGACTTCCACCCCCAGGCCGCGCTCCAAGATACCGAGACCGCGGTTAACACCAGTGAGGCCCCACGCCCGAAGCACACAGATACCTTTCCAGACCCTCGACGCCAGGCGTCGAAAGTCTCTGGGGCCCCCAAGGGACAGGGAAAACATTTTTCCACGCACGGAGAAGGGGGGAAACAGCGGAAAGCACAGCCTTCCACCCCTGTAAAGCCTAAGCAGACAAGCAAACACAAGTCTACCCTTGAAAATAAATCACCTGCTAAAGTAATACCCTGTTCCAGGGAATGGTCCAGTGAAGACATAGACAGGGTTATGTCTAGGATGTCTTCCTTAGCTGATTTTTATGATAAGAACCCAGAACACTTTCTTTCATATAACCCTCAAGGGGCCACACCCTCAGGCTCCTCCGATCCCATCCCGCTAAGTAAAAAGCCCCGGGTCGAAAGACCTGAACCCTTCGAGGTTCAGCCTTACTCCACTTCATATTCTACTCCACTCCCCAGTTACCAGGGACAAGTTTTCCCTAGAGAGGACCAGGAGTTGGACATGATGGAAGAACAAACCGGGACAGATTACTATGCGGAGGATGAGGACTTGGAGGAGGGAGAAGATGAGCAGGAAATTTACAGAGTAGATTCCCCAGTACAAAGCGAAGCCCCAGTTACTGACTCTCCAGTTGATAACCAGCCCCTCCTTAACGAGGTTCTCGCCCGAGCAGCGGAACACTTCCACATCGACACCCACGGTGTACAGGAGGAAAGGGACTTCGCGGAGGAGTTTGTAGGAGAGAGAAGACCAGTCGCTCAGACCATCCCTATCCTCAAATCCATCCAACGAAGAATAGATCCTTCCCTGGTGAATCCGAACCTCACCAGAGCTGTCAACCCCAGAATTGAAAAGATTTTCCGGGCAGCCCAGTCTGACCCTCTGTATATAAGGGGACATCTTAAACCAGATTCCCTAGTGGTTACCAACACTAGAAAAAGGGCTGGCACGCCCTTATCTTCATCAGAAGCTCCTCCCGACAAGGAGAGCAAAAAACTTTACGGGTTTGGCAGGAAGGTAGCCTCAACGTCCGCCTACCAAGCAAGGATTGCGAATTCCACCACCCTGTTGGCTAGCTACAATTGCCATCAATGGGAAGAGGTCGCGGCGCTCATTGCCTCTGCTCCAGAACCATAAAGGGCCAGCTGGCTCGGATCTCGGCAGAAGGGAGAGCCGTGTCTGGTTGCATTTTAAAAGCAACTTTCGACGCCGCTGACAACGCAGGGAGATTGATAGCAGAAGGTACTGTTATCAAAAGACATGCGTGGTTACGGCAGTCGGGATTCAAGACAGAAACCCAGGCTTCTTTAATAGACAAGCCAGTGGAACCCGACCTATTGTTTGGGAAAGCGGTCGAAGACGCACTTAAAAATGCCAAAGATGAATATGAGACTCTCAAATCCCTTGGCCAGCTTACCAACAAACCCCCTAACCAGAGGGGGAACAGTAATTTTCGTCGCCCACGCGGACAAAATTCACAAAGAGGCAACTATGCCCAGGGACAGGGTACACAATGGAATAACAACCAGCAGTCTACCCAGAGTTACAGCAGGGGTAACAAGAGAGGTCGTGGAAGAGGCAGAGGCAGCCCCAACAAGGGAGGTGGCACGCCTCCACCAAAACAGTGACGCTCAGTTCAGGGTCCCTTGCCACGCAACCCCAGTAGGGGGACGCATTTCCACCTTCACCCAGGCTTGGGAAGGGATCACCTCAGACAGATGGGTGCTGTCAACAGTATCCGCAGGATATTGTATAGAACTACTGCAGCGTCCCCGGAACCATCCTCCACGACAAAGAGTGCACTCCCTAGAGCATCAAAGGATCCTTCTCGAGGAGATCGCCATTCTGCTAGAAAAGGACGCGATAGAACTCGTCCCAGGACACCAGGTAAACAAGGGTATCTATTCAACTTACTTCCTTGTGCCAAAGAAAGATTTGACAATGCGCCCAGTATTAGACTTGCGGCCTGCCAACAAGTATGTCAAGCCCCAAAAATTCCGTATGACCACGCTACAAGAGGTAATCCCCCTCCTAAAAAAGGGGGATTACATGGCAACCTTGGATATGAAAGATGCTTATTTTCATATTTCCATGCTCCCAGCGCACAGAAAGTACTTACGCTTCAAGGTAGACAGTCGCCACTACCAATTCAAGGTACTGCCCTTCGGGATAGCTTCTGCACCAAGGGTATTCACCAAGGTACTGGCGGTGGCGGCTGCACACCTACGCAGGGAAGCAATCCCGGTGTACCCTTATCTGGACGACTGGCTCATAACGGGGGAGACCCCAGGAATTTGCAGGTCAAACATTCAGAGGACTATCGACCTCCTCCACGAATTAGGCTTCTCTATCAACGAGAAAAAGTCAAGTCTGGTGCCAAGCACCTCAAAACAATTTCTAGGAGCTATCCTAGATACTCAGAAAGGATTGACCTTCCCTTCGGAAGAGAGAATTCGGAATATACTTCTGCAAATTCCGCATTATCAGTCAGGTCAACAGATAACAGTACGCAAAGCTATGACCTGGTCCCCCACGCGCGTCTGCGCATGCGTCCCATGCAGGAATGGTTGGCGAAACAGTGGTCTCAGGCAAGTGGTCATTGGGACGATCTAGTGGTCGTTTCGCCAACACTCGTACAGAGCCTACACTGGTGGACAAGAGAGAATCTCGCAAAGGGGAAACCCTTTTACAATCCCGAAGTACAAGCCGTGGTAACTACAGATGCATGCCTGACTGGGTGGGGAGCTCACCATCTCCACCACACAGCTCAGGGTCTCTGGTCTCACTCAGTAGCCAAGAACCACATCAATCTGCTAGAGCTTCTGGCAGTATTCCGAGCGCTAAAGGCGTTCGAGCCCCATCTACTGAACTTGTCGGTGCAGATCAGGACGGACAGCACGACAGCCATGTTCTATCTGAACAAGCAAGGGGGGACTCGTTCACCAAATCTGTCCAAGCTTGCCCAGAAAATCTGGATATGGGCACTCAGACGGAACATCTTCCTGTCATCGCAACATGTTCCAGGGGAGCTCAATTCCCTAGCGGATGCTCTAAGCAGAGACTCCCTCCCAGAAGAACACGAATGGGTCCTTCACAGAGACGTGGTAGAAGATCTCTTCTCTCAGTGGGGTTTCCCCACTATAGACCTATTCGCCACAAGCGAAAACAAACAATGCCCAGGATTTGCATCCAGGTTCCCCCAACCGGACTCCCAAGGGAATGCCCTGTGGATGAACTGGTCAGGGATGTTTGCGTACGCTTTTCCACCAACTCCTCTCATCAGGAAGGTGGTGTACAAGATGAACAAGGAATCGATGACGCTCATCCTAGTTGCTCCCATGTGGGCGAGACAACCATGGTTTCCACACCTACGCAGGATGGCGGTGTGCGAACCCATCAGACTCCCAGCTTGGTACAACCTACTGTCCCAGCAACAGGGTCAAACAGTGCATCAGGAACCCAACTCTATGAACCTAGCAGCATGGCTCCTGAAGTCATAGAGTTTGGACATCTCAAATTACCACAGAGGTGTATGGACATTCTAAAGGAGTCCAGGAAACCAAATACAAGGCACTGTTACTTTGATAAGTGGAAAAGATTCGTTATCTGGTGCCAGAATAAACAAATCAACCCGGTTGATTGCACTCCTTCCAACGTTGTGACATACATGCTCCACCTGCTGGATGCAGGGTTGGTTTTTAACTCACTGAAAGTACACCTGGCAGCCCTCTCGGCTTACACCACATCCCATAACAAGGTCTCGTGGTGGAAAGTGCCAGTGGTTAAAGCCTTCATGGAAGGAGTAAAGAGACTTCACCCTCCTATTTCGAACCCACCGCCAGGATGGGACCTCAACGTGGTGCTAGCTAAGCTCATGGGACCCCCATTCGAACCCATGCATAAAAGTAGTCTCAAACACCTGACTTATAAAACGGCCTTCTTAGTAGCCATTACCTCCATAAGAAGGGTCAGTGAGATTCAGGCTCTGTCAGTGCAAGATCCTTTCTTTACTATCCACAAGGACAAACTGGTTTTACGCACACACCCTAGGTTCTCACCTAAATTCATATCCAAGTTCCATGTAAACCAGTCCATCGAGCTTCCGGCTTTCTTCAAAAACCCACAAAGCTCGGCTGAGGTAAAACTACACACCCTAGATGTGCGTAGGGCGGTCCTATACTATGTAAATAAGACCAGACCGCTAAGGAAAACAGATCAACTGTTTGTCTCCGTAGCTACAGGCAGAGAGGGGGATCGCGTCTCTAAAGGCGCTATCTCGAAGTGGATTATCAACTGTATACAGCTGTGTTACTCTCTTTCTGAAAAGACTCTGCCTTTTACGCCAAGGGCCCACTCTACTAGAGGCATTGGTGCCACTCTGGCTTTCATTGCAAATGTTCCCCTCGACACCATTTGCAAAGCGGCTACTTGGAGCTCTATTCACACTTTTACTCAGCATTACTGCATTGACACTCATTCCAAGACAGATACACAAGTGGGACAAGCGGTTCTAAGACACCTGTTTGCTCATGACCCTTCTCACATCCCACCTCCTTCTTCTGGTACTGCTCGCTAATCTATGCACAGCATGTGATCTAAGCAGATTCCACAAGCCTCAGAAGGGATACATTACTCACCGTAATCGTATTTCTGATGCTTGTATCTGCTTAGATTCACATGCGACCCACCCTTCCTCCCCTCCGAGAGAAGGCGCATGATTGCTTGTAGTCTTACCTTTCTGTTTATCTGCTTGGATTATCTGTACTCACGCTACTCCTCATGCTTCCTCATGTCAGAAAAAATACAATCTGAGGATCCTACACGCGTGAGGGATCTTGGGTACAGTGGACGTCACACTAGGGATAGTATTACTGGCACGCCTGTGTCGACGCCCATTTTCGACTTTCGAAAAACAAACTGTAATACTCCGCAGCTTCCACTAGATGTCGGCCTATGCACAGCATGTGAATCTAAGCAGATACAAGCATCAGAAATACGATTACGGTGAGTAATGTATCCCATACAACCCTAATTACTTATTAGACAAGTCTTAGTGAGAAACACCACTTATTTTCAGACAGAGGTGAGCGCTTAACATAAGATGGCACTATAAGTTATAGAAAAAGGGAGGGAAAAGGCAAAGTTATGAAAGCACACAATTTCAATACTTTTCAAAGAACCACAGTGAGGCAGGTTAGGCAAAGTCTACTGGAGAGCAAGGAAGTTCAAATGCCAGGCCCACTCTTAGAGAGAGCAAGCGAAATGTGTCCAGGATCACTCTGGGGTTATGCCCAAAGAGTCTTTGTAGATAGTTCACAAAAGATTGAGATCAAGTCAGGAAAAGTTAGTTAACAGGCCCCAGGCTAACCCAGGTTAGAAAGTCGAGGATTTACTGTCACCCCGAACGATCGGTCGCAAGGGAAGCCAGGCGGGACACAGTACCTGAAAATTGGAAGAACGCTCCAGTGGGTGCAGTTGTTCCTGGCAGCGGGTGCAAGTCGGTGTTTCGTCCAGAGGAAGAGGAGCTTTCGACGTGGGGGAAAGCTGAAGGTCGTTGCACTGCCAGGGAAGAAACCAGCCGCGGAGTTTCCCGGTTACAAGTTACTACCCTTTTCTTCGCGGTAGTGGTGAACCATGGTATTCCGGTTGCCAGGGTGCTTGGCACAGGCAAGGTGGCCATGAGATGGTCCAGGAAGGCGAAAAGATGGGCAAACTGTTATCCCCACCAGTCAAAGGAAGAAGACTCTCCGGGCTGGAGATCTCCTCTGTCGTCGGGAAAAGTGGTGAGACGGTTCAGCAGGGCTCCACCGGTGGTGTCGTTGTTGCAGGTCGGCTCGGCTTCTCCCTCCTTGGATTCTTTAGGTCCTGTGGCGACTTCTGAAGTTCCAGTCCCCAAAGCCCTGCTTTTATGCAGAAAACCCCCATTCATTCAGCCTAGCTGTCACTCAAACATGCTAAGTGGTGAGCCGTGCGGCTCGCCACTTGGGCCAATCACACAAGAGTGCGACTTGAGTTGCTGAGGCAACTCAGTCCAGGGTGCCTAAACCCCCTCCCACACCCCCTGTGGTATCCAGACAGAGTGGCACCCCTTTTTGAGGCTTCTGTGGAGAAGCCCGCCAAAATGTGGAACAAAGGGCACGACTTGGGTTGGAGTCACAGAAGCGAACACAAACGCCATTTTGGAACCAAGTTTCAGCAAAAAATACCAACTGGTGAATTTATATTAATTTAATAAACCGGCGGTATGTTCGAGGCTATTTTAAAAACGTGGTAGCCTCGAACACTGGGAAAATCCCAAAGTAATATATTTGCGGTCGAATATAAAAAGTAGTATCCACTGCCACCAGCCAAAACTCGGTCGGGGGGGACTGGACAGTCCCCCTCTAACAACAGACCCCAGGGCAATCGAATTGCCCCGACCAGTACGTCCACAATATGATGGTTTGTACTGGTTCTGTTCACAATTTAAGACTAGTAAAGCCAATGGTGACTTTACATGCCCTGGGAGACAGTAGTCAGTCCCAGGGTATGGAATCTATGTTGGGGGGTCGCTACGAGACCCCTGGGTTACTGCACGGAGGGTGCTATGTAACCCACATACCAAAAACACATGAAGCTTTGTGGGGTAAAGGACCCCATAGCCCATAAAACACAAAGTCAAAGGAACACCTCAAATCATGTCTAAGAGTGGGAGAAAAAGAGTCTCACTCTTAGCAGGAGAAAAAAATAAACCCCAAAAATCCAGCAAAGCTGCTGGGGGACTCACTAGGTTTGGGAAATTAGCCTTTACAGAGAATTCTCCCTAACGGCGGGGCTAGCTGAGGCCAAACTGGTGGCACATGACCTCATGGAATCCACAGTGGCCCATACTGACACCTCTGACCGTGCCATCTGTATTGCCACAGACATGAAAAGGACAGCCTGGCTCCGGGCAACAAAATTCAACCCGGATGTCCAGGAACGCATACTAGATCTACCGTTTGATGGGGGGGAACAGACGAGCAGCTGGACAAGAAGAAAATCAGCTCAAAAACTGCGAAGTCTTTATCTAGCCTTACAAAGACCACACCCAAATCATACACTCTCAGCAGCGCTCAGAAAGGAGTCATCCGCAGCTTCCAGGAACGCAGATCCAGGCAGCCGGACCGCTCACCGTCTGAGAACCAGCGCAAGCAACAAAAAAAGGGGGTGGGGGTGGAGTAAGGGCTTCTTCCAGTCGCTCTCCTCAGCGACAGCGCCATGGGAAAGAAGGCATAACACACCCCTTCGGTTCCACGTGTCTCCGGTGGGGTGGGGCAGGCTTGCTCTCATGCACACCGCCTTCCTATCCCAGCCTCTCCTCCCTCCTCCACTCCACTCCCACAGGTTGGGACAGCAACTCTTTTGGCGGAGATCCGGTCACTCGTAGAGAGCCAGGCAGTGGAGTAAGTCCCAGTCTCCCAGCGAGGCTTTGGCTTTTACTCCAGAATTTTCGCCATTCAGTAGAAGAACCAGGCGGGCCTGAGAGTTGTGCTGGACCATTCCACCCTCAACCTCTCCTTAGCCCTGCAAAAAATCAGGATGGTTACGCCAGCTTTTATAGCGGAGACATTGGACAAGGGAGACTGGATGTGCTCCCTGGATCTGTCCCGCTTTGACAGCCCCATCGTTCTTTCCTACGGTTCAGGATCATGGGCTACCATTTTCAATACAAGGTCCTCCCTTTTGGCCTCAACTCGGCCCCCAGGGTCTTTACCAGACTCATGAATGCAGTGGTGGCCCTCCTCAGCTCGCAGGGCCTCCACATCTACCCATACCTCGACGACTGGCTCGTCAGGGCTACATCTCCGGGAGCGGTTCACCACTCTTCCCATGCCCTTATGAACACACTGCACAATCTGGGATTTTCGCTCAATCTCGAAGTCGCAGCTGCAGCCTACGCAGACTGACAATATTGGGCCTTATCTGGGACACGTGCTGCGAGGTGGTCTTCCTGTCGGAGGACAAAATCTCCGCCATCAAGAGGGCCACCACCCACTTCAGCAACAGAGAGGTGACCTCGGCATGGTGGTACCAACATCTCCTGGGTCTACTAGCAGTGGTCCTATTAGCAGAACCGCACACAAGACTAAGGATGAGGAGGATTCAGCTGCACTTCGCAGCCTCATGGAACCAGCAGTGGGGCTCTCAATCTGAGAATATCAATGTTCCTCCATCTCTCCACCCGGACCTGACTTGGTGGTCCAGAGACTGCAACCTACGGACGTGCAAGCCCTTCCGGCTGTCCATTCCGCAGGCCACCATCACCATGGATTCCACGCTCGAGGGCTGGGGAGCCACACTGGACGGTCTCTCGGTCCACGGCACCTGGACTCGACAGGAGCAGGAATACCACATCAATTGGCTAGTGCTGAACGCCATCTGGCTGGCGCTCAGGGCATTCCTACCACTTCTCAGGAGCAAGATTGTCCTCATCCAGACAGACAACTCGTCCAGCATGTACTACGTCACCAAGCAGGGAGGCACCAGATCCCCTCCTCTGTGCAGACTGGCGATCAGCATGTGGGAATGGGCTCTGGAAAACACTTACCTCACAGCAGTCCACCTCCCAGCGGAATCCAACCTAGAAGCAGACAGGCTCAGCAGACTGGGAGCAGACAATTACGAGTGGCAGCTAAACGACCTTGTTGTTCAAGAGATTTTCAACAGGTGGATCTCTTTGCCACCTGGCGCAACAAGAAGTGTCTCCAGTTCGCATCCTGGCAAGGTCAGGGCCCTGGCTCTCTGGGTGACGCATTTCACTTCCAGTGGACCGGCATGAAGGCCTACGCCTTGCCGCCCACTCCCCTGATTCACAGGGTTATTTGCAAAATCAAGGAGTCTCAACAGCTCCTCATCATTCTAATAGCTCCCTGGTGGCCGGCCAGGCCATGGTTTTCAGAGCTCCTCAGCCTCTCCAAAGTGCCCCCGTTTCACTTCCTGACTGGTCCAGCACATCTGTTGGCACAGCAGGGAGGGCAGGGTAATCCACCCTGCCCCAGAGAAACTAGCCCTCACAGCATGGTACCTGACCAATCTGGAAATCATACAGGGCGCCAGGAGCAAAGCTACCAGGGCCCAGTACAAAAGCAAATGGACCAGATTCTGCCACTGGGCAGACTCCAAAGGAATCTACCTCCTGGCGTGCACCCTGGACGACGAACTCTCCTTTTCTGCGCACCTCGCCCACTCGAGCATGCAGGTGGACACCTGCCGCATATACCTCACAGCGACTGGGGCTTACAGGAGCTCAGAGGAGAGGGCATTTTCTCCTCCTCCAACCCATAAATCCAGAAACATCTGACTGGACTTGCAAGGCTCTACCCGCCCGTTAAGAGACTGCACCCTGTGTGGGACCTTAACATAGTCTTGGGCGTCCTCGCGCACAAACCGTTCGAGCCAATGACGTCCATGGACATCAGGCTGGTCACCATCAAGACAACATTACTAGTCGGCCTCACCTCGGCTCGTAGAGTCCGCGAAAACCAGTGCTGGGCACCTCGGAAACATACTACCTTTCGCAAGGACCAGGTAGTCCTGTGGACAAACCTGGCATTTCTGCCCAAGGTTCCATCTGCTTTCCACGTGACGTAGGGAAATAGTCCTTCCTACGTTTTTTCCTGATCCCAAGGATGAAGCACAGAGTGCTGCACTGCCTGGATGTCCGGCGTACCCTGAAATTCTACTGGGACAGGACCAAGGGCTTCCGTAAATCGGACACCCTGTTTGTCAATTTCGGAGGCTCAAGACCAGGCTATCAGGCCTCTAAAGCTTCCATTACCCGCTGGGATAATGCCATCAAAGAAGCGTATGAGGGCCAGCACAAGCTGCTCCCGGCCAACATGCATGCCCACGCAGTCCGGGCCAGGGCAACGGCTATCGCATTCCAGCGCCATGTCCCTTGGCAAGTCATAAGCAGGGCGGCCACTCGGACCTCTCCCTCGGCTTTCTGCAAGCATTACTGTTTGGATGCCGGCTCTAGATCTGATGCGGCCTTCGGACAGGCAGTTTTCAATTACCTATTTGCTTAAGGAGGGTCTCATTTCCACCCTGGGGGTACAATCAGTTGTAATCGCCCATACAGTATGGAGGAAAGGGGACAGGACGTAAGAGTAATTATAAGTTACTCACCGTAGTGACTAACGTACTCTTAGTCCATAGTCCCCTTTCCTCCATATGTCCCACCAACCTCCCCCTAATAATACTGGTGTCATTAGGAAATGTTAAATCTATTGTTGACGCATCTATGGGGACTGAGGTGTGGCGCCGGAGGGCAGAGTCGGGGCAGCGCATGCTCCCTGGGCCGCACCCCCGCGCGTGCTTCTAAATTTAAAGGGGATGAAGGTTTTTTCTGGTGAAAAAGGTTGTTTCCCATCCTTTGGAAGGGACACCCATACAGTATGGAGGAAAGGGGACTATGGACTAAGAGTATGTTGGTCACTACGGTGAGTAATTTATACATTTTTTTATTTTTATATATCAAAGCATACAGCCGACACATGTTTGAACCTCAGATACTGCTCCCTCTGTCAAGGAGGGAGCAGTAGCCGAAAGGCTTGGTATAGGAAAGTGCAAGGTATCCATTTTAACAGAAATATTTGAAATTTGGCAAATTTGCAGAGGTGGTATTGGCTTAAGCCAGGAAAAAGACTGAGGTCGAAACACGTGTCTTGTGTCTGCTTTGATATATTAAAAGGTTTTGTTAATCAGCGCAGTGCGATAGTGCATTAATTAACTTTAATGATATGGAGCAATGTGGTTCTTGTCTGGCCATTATTCCGATGGTGGTGACGGAACGTTCGGCGGAGATGGTGCATGACATACCACCTTCAAACTCTCTAGCGAAGTCGGGAGCATAACAGATGGGCCTAACCGCAAGTAGCATCAGTGGGGAAGGCGTAGCAAAATCAAACATTTTTTTAAAAAAGCTTTCACTCGCTAACCACTCCCACCTTTCCTCCTCGTCACAGAAACCAAAGTGCCAACACCATTCTGACTCGTTGGGCAATAATGGTGCATCGAGAGAGTAGTGGGAAGACTTTGATAATGAAAGTCTCTGAGAACGCCTCTGCTGGTAGAGCTCTGGCCTCGATGCTGCAGGTGGATCAGGCTCTGACCGTGCTGATTTCGTCCAGCACAAAGGTAGCCAATGAAGGTTAAATGCCCTTCTCCGCTGCCTTGAAATAGAAGCCTACTCCTCTCGACCGGCAGAAGTTCTGCAGGATCGATATTATACACCAAAATAGAGAGCCGACTTCGGCTCAATGCGGTCGATCTTTGATGAGGAAGCCGGCCCGATCCCTTACGGGATGGAGCTGTTCGGGGTGTCACCCTGAATCCGTTAGACACATCCCTGGGCGTTGAGTTCCAGCAGTCGAAACCCCTAATCACACCTGAATGCTCATTACCGCAAGGTGGTTGTGAAGGTAGTCATGGCACTGTGGCTCAAAGCCAGTATTGCAGTACGAACTGAGGGCTGGATGCTGACTGCGCTTTACTGGTCAATGCTGCCATAGCGGACCCTGTCATGCAACTGTGGCAACGCCTGTGTTTGATGTTGGCGGTCAACGCAGAGCGGACCAAAATAAGCCAATGAGAGGCAATCTGTTCCTGATGTGCCACCCAAACTGGTTAGTTGTGCAGGCCACGACTGTCACATAGAGGCCCTCATTGTCGAACATTCCCACCAACAGGAAATCAAAGAAGATCGCTGCATTGGCAGAAAGGTCTTCGTCTCATAGGACTTTGGCCCTCAAGGTGGCAAATTCCTTGTGTGGTTCACCAAGATTTCTCACATACTCTAGAGAGCTATTTCAGAGGCAGCTGACTACCTCCCTGAAGAGGGTAGTCAAAGCTGGTTTGTTGGACATAGTGGCTGACAGCAAGATGGCCTGCCAAGCTCTTAAAGCATGTTTGGACGCGACTGACTGCATGGGCCGTGCTATGGGTACCTCCACGGTTCTGCTCAGGTAGGTGTATCTGAGAGGGACAGGTTTTTGACCGAATGTACAAACAAAATTTATCGAAATGACCTTCGATGGGGCCACAAGGCACACCAGTACCTGGAGAAATTTAAGGACTTGTGCAGCAGCTACACCCACGCCAAGCTTATTCCTTTGGATCCAAAGGAAGAAGGTACAGGAGATGCTCCACCTTTGCCAGTATGGCACAAGCGCCCCAGGCCAAACAAGGGCAACGCAGGTTCCCATGCTCGGCTAAAGGCAGGGGTGGAGCGAGGCAGTCGATAGCAGCAGCAGCAGCATCGACTTCCACAGGGCTCCACATATTTCGCCAATTGGAGGGAGAATCTCCTGATTTTCTTTTGGCCAAATGGAGAGTAATCACCTCAGACGCCTGGGCCCTCCAACTGATAGTGGGGCTACTGCCTCCCATTTGTGAGAAGGCCTCCAAAGAGAACCCCACGCCCTCTGTCAGCCAGAGCGGGAGCTTCTGCAAGAGTTGCAAGTAATTTCAATCCATTGGTTAAACCCTTTTATGAAAATGATGACTTGGACCATTATGGTGAGGTAAAGGATAGGAAAAATAGTGGCTGCTTTTCAAGGTGCGTCTTTACTGGTGTTCGTTCGTTCAGTGGGTAGAGACTTGTTGCCCCATAGGCAGCAATTGTGGAGACGGATGTCTTTAATTAGCACCTCATCTCAACTGGTGAATGAAAGATCGACTTCTGTGAGCAAAGTAGGTCATGCAGCAGGATTCTCCCATGCTTGTTAGGACTCTTACAGTAACAAACACTGGGTATCTTACAAAGATCACAGGTCACAGGCAAACCATAAGAGAATCTGTTATCGGAGGTAGTGGTCATGCAGTGATGGGTGCAATTCAGTGATCGTAAATTCAAAAATAATGGTTGATTGGAGAAATTATTTACCAGTAATGTTCTTGCTATGTATTCTTCTCCCACAGATTCCTCATCTTCATAGATATTCATCCAGCTTTGGCTGTTCCAAAATGATTGTCCTCACCTACCTGAGGCGCTTGAACAAGCTACTGAGATCCTACCAGCCCTGGAGTTACAGGATTGGTTGGTGTCACTTAACCTCCAGGACACTTACTTTTATATTCCCAGCCAACCGAAGCACAGATTGTACCTTAGGTTTGTCATTGGCAGTGCCAACTTTCGGCTCTATGTCCTCCTGCCTGTGGGTTAATCTTCGCTAGAGGGTCTTCAAGTTGTCAGCGTTGACAGCCATTCTAGGGAGAGAGGGGTATTCATGTCTTTACTTGCCTGGACAATTATCCAATGTACGCGATTATACCGCAGCACAAAATTGCGAATCTAAAAAATGTAAAATCTGCAGTAAAATTGCACATTCGTTTCCCCATATGTTTTCCAAATGTGTTCTTATGTAATCTGATTCCCCGCTTCTATGCATTATAATAACATGTGTTTTATTTGTACAACATTAAACGGCATGCGTGCGTTTTTATTACCTCAGAGGGACCTTGCCACAGTATTCAAACTTGTTATCTTGAAGATTTGCTTCTGATCCAGCAAATATAGTAGGAGAGCTCCCTCTTCTGGCAAACTGCTGCTAATGCCACTGATCAAAATACGGAAAAGCCCTTTTCATTATTTCACCTTATGGAGCATGTAGTGGCCGATTTAAGATAAAAGGTCCCCATACTGAAGAATGACACTCCTGCAATGGCTGATCCCATTATAGCGAACAAGGGAGCGGCGGACACCCCGCAACCCCCACTCACCCTGTTCGCTATAATCGGATAGTATGGTATAATTGTTTGACATTTTTGGCTGTAGGAAATTTTAGGACAGCCTAAATTCGAACAATTATACCATACATACATTTTCTTTTTGGATACTCCTACCCTATTATCTAATTCGAGCCTGCTTCCTTGAGTAGCCTCACAATCATATAAGCCACTCCTGTCTCCTCTTACACCAACTGGGCTTCTCCCTGAACTTCAAGCAGCCCTAGGTAACACATTCACAAACACTTCATTTCATCAGAGTGGTCCTGGGCACTTCCTTTTGGAAGGCTGTTCCACCAGAGGACATGACTCTTCATATTAGCATATAGCCACAAAGTTGCAGAGCACTCACCATGCAGCCCCTGGACTTTCTACAGTTGCTTGGCGTCATGGCATCCTGCTTTTCCTGTTGCCAGAGGCTTACTGAAAATGAGATAGCTTCAATTGGCTCTGTTTTCAGTGGTCACAGTTCTCAGGAAGCATGACAGATCGTCTCCAGGTCCAAATCTGGGTGTGTCAGGACTTTGTGGTGGTCTCACAGAGAGAACCTGATGAGAGAACCCTTTTGGTAGCTATGGACGGAGGAGACCGTGTTAACAGATGCCTCCTGGAAAGGCTTTTGCTCAGCTGAACAAATTGACAGTAAGCAGGCTATGGCCCCCAGCAGCAACAAAACTTCACATAAACCTTTTGGAGCTGAGGGATTGCATTCTTGCCTTCTGTACAGGGGAAGGCTGTTCTGATCATGATGGGCAACATGGTGTCCATGTTACACTACCTCAACAAGAACGGTGGTGCAAGGTCACTTCCTCTGTTCAGAGAGTAAATGCAGTACTTGGGCATTACAGAATGGTATCTTCCTGTTACATTTCATTTTGCTGGCTCGTTCTCCCACCAGTGGAAGCTGTGCCAGTAAGTCCTTTCTGCGATCTTTTACCGTTGGGGAACCTGTCAAGTCAATCTTTTAGCCTCCAGTTCCAACATAGTGCGATCTGCTCTGCTCAAGCATATTTTCTCCAAGAGGAGCACTGGGGGAGGAATTTGTGGTGGCCTCTAACATACCTCTTCTATACACATTCCCACTGTTTCGCTGTCATGCCTTACATTCTCAGGAGGTTGAGAAGGTTTGTAACCATGAGGATCCAGACTGTGGTGGGAGGACGTGGTACAAGGAACCTCTAGACATGGCCATCTGCCACTGTGTGGTGTCTTTCTCTGCGGGTGTACTTCGTCTCACATTTGGAAGGCTTAGTCATTTATCTGAGCATCAACACCCTCGACCTTCATAAATGGCTTGTGAAAGGAGGCGGTAGGAGTGGGACCTTCCAGAGGACATCATGGAGGTGTTGCTTTCAGCAAGAAGACTAGCAACCAAGTCGCTGCTTGGCTGAAAGAAAGTTTGCAGCTGGTGCAGTGTAAAACAACCTGACCCTTGTTTGTGCAATGTAGGGATGGTTTTGTCCTTTTCTTCACACCTTCCTGAGCAAGGTCTTTCAAGTGACATTAAAGACATTTTTTGCTGCGCTATTAATCTTTAAGCGTAAACCTGAATAGGGTTTGTATTTATCATACCTATCCAACTTCTCAAAGGCCTAACAACCATTTTCCCTCCTGTTCCCTTTGTTGTTGCAGCCTGGGATTTTAACCTAGTGTTCAATTTCTTGATGGGTGGGGGGGCCCCTTTGATCCCATACATTTGTGTCCTCTCAGACTCCTTTCCTGGAAGACTTTATTTTTGGTGACGATCGCCTCATCACAAAGGGTCAACCACCTGCAGTCTCTATCCTACAAGCCCCCGTTTACAGTATTCACTAAAGACAAAGTAACACTCTGCGTTAGATATACGTTTCTGCCCAAAGTAGTTTTTGATGTATTCTTTCCCATAATATTCCCTGCCTAGTCTTCTGCCCTCTGCCTCACCATCCACAGAGGAAGAGAAGTTTCATAGATTAGACCTCAGGAGGGCTCAGATTTTCTATCTTTCAAGATAGAGGCTTTAGTGTGTATGACCAACATTTTGTGGGATATACTAGTCTTAGACTGGGTAGATCAGTGACCAAACAAAAACATTGTCCAGATGGATAGTCTTTTGTTTTTCATAATGCTTTCAATCACAGGAAAAGTGCCTTGGAGCCTCAGGGTGCACTTGACCAGAGCGATGGTTTCCAATATGCTATACATTTACCAAGCTGTAATCTGGTCATGGTTGCATGCCTTTCCTAAGCACTACTGCCTGAATTTGTCTGCCAGGACACCTGATTTGGTAGGGCGGTCTTCCTAAACTTTGATTCAAATCTGGTCTCTAGATTTGTGCTCCCCTCCCCTAGGATAATGAATAGTGCTTTAATGCTTTGGGAGTCTATCCAAGATGGGGAATCTGGGGGAGGACATCTGTTCGAGGAACATATTACTTGTGTTCTTTCTGATGGATGCCCCCCCCGCACTCTCTCCCACAGATTCCTCCTTGCCCTCTTATCCTACCCCTAAGATTGAGAGCTCATCCAAATAATATTCTGATTGTTTCCCCCGTCCTCAGCCGCATGGGGGAATCAACAATCTGTAGAAACTGAGGTCACGGGGAACCGTCACACCTGGCGTGTAGCGCATGCATAGAGGGATCACATGCATAGATCGCATGGTGGCCCCTATTGGTGAACAGTTTCCTGTGATCAGCTCAAGCTGCTGAAATATAGCTAAAATGGGAAATCTGTGCAAGGAACATCCATCAGAAAGAGCATTACTGGAGGTAAGTAACGTGTTCTTCTATAACCTCTTTCTTCCTTTCTGATATATTAAGTTCCCTTTTTCATATTTTTTGTTTTCTGCATGCTAGGAGGCAAAATGTTATTGACACCATTTGCCATGTGTCTAACTGGTGCGCTTCACATTTTTCAGTTAAGGTGATTTAGAGATTTTATTTCATCCCTGGTGGATAATGAGTAGTGAGGTAACAGTTAAGTATTACAGGCGCCAGTTGATCCTTTGAGATTGGCCACCAGATGTGGTTTGATTAATTTATATTCGGAATTGGGTCGGCTTTTCATGGTGTAGAAACTTATTCTAATTTTCAGGTTTTTCTGTTTCCTGTAGGGCGAATTCGAACTAGACGTCCGAGTTCTGGTAGTTCCACAAGCACAGCATCAGCAGTTGTGGATAGTAGAGGACGCAGCCGTGCTAAAGTGGTTTCACAGTCTCAACGTAAGAAAGATTTGTGATTTCTTTTTCCCTGTTTTTAGCCTTTGTATCCAAATCCATGTAATTGTATTTATTTACTCAGACCGAAAGAGAGAATATGAATGATTCAGTGCCCTAGCTTCGGAAAATACAGACAGCAAGGTGGTGCAAGCCACTTCCTCTCCTCTTTAGTGTTATTCCAATGGTCACATTTGTTTCTTATGGATGCCAATAAGTACTTGCTGAACCAGAAAACCAAGCAAGATGTTCACTTTTGCCAAGATCAATGTGCATAGGTTTACTTTCATACATTCCATGTTTATATTGATCTTAAAAAGGGATAGTGGAGAGAATCACTTCAAAGTTCATGCAACCAGGATGAGTGCCCTATACTTTGTCTAAATTATATAAGGTTTTGGTACATTCTCCAACCTCTTAACTTTCCAGCATTTGATCTCAAGATGATGACCTGCAATAAAAAAACAAAATACTCAATATTGTATTGTAAAAGACTTTATTGTATAGAAGTATTTTTTTGGTTTTAGCCCATCATTGTTTTTAAAACCGTCAAGATGGTCTTACATACCCTATAGGGAAAGTGTAAAAAATAACAGCAGTTCTTCCCACAGACTCCTCATCTCAGCAATGTCTTCTCAGGCTCAAGCCTGGGTTTGGAAGCTTTCTTAGCCAGAGAGCAGAATGGATCTGGGTGGATGGGTGGGTTGGGGGGTCAGGAGGGCAGATGAGATATTACACTGCGGCTCTGTTTGCTTTGTGTCAGCATTGTGGGTGGTGTATATGTATAGCCCCATGACTTTGATTCCTTTTAAGGCACACGCTTAGACTCTGCTTCAGGAATGCTACTACTTCATCCAGATGATGATGATGTGTTTAGTTCCCCCATTGCTCCCCTCCAAAGGCCTCAAGTGTTAAGTCCTGTTAAGGACTGCAAGAGGCTGAAATGAGATCCACTGGTGCTGTGTGGTGCTTGGGACTGGAAAATTTGACAGACAAATGTGGCTCCTGCTAGTTAAGGATTTTAGGGGGTGGTTCGTTATTGTGTTTACTGCACTCAACTAGGCCAGCAGGGCCTCTGTTGCTTCTCTGGCCTCACTGCCTTTAGCTGCTAAAGACCTTTAGAAATGTCAGGCCTGGCCGGGTGACTTGGACTAATAGTCATACAACAAAGATAAAAAGAAGGAAGGAAAGAAGGGGGGGGTCCCACTCTAGTAGCTTCTAATAAATAAAATTCAACTCCTCATCCTCACGAATCATTGATGCCACTTACTAATTCGTCAGTCTGGGTTAAGAGTAGTTAACTATGCTAATACATGCAATGTTAGCAAACTTTCTTGAAATTTGGTATAACAAAATTCTGATATATTAGAAGCACTACAGCATGAAGCCTTGCTACATGAATGCCAGACCCCTTGTACAAGCAGTTGTGTAATTAGTTTTTTTTTTGGGATCAAGTACAAAAACCCAAAGCTGCTTGTTTACACATGTTATATTAGCATGTGGGTGTTGCTGCAGATGAACAAACAACTTACCTTTTTGTTTTGGTAATGTTTTTTCTGGTGAATTAGTCCTTTCTCTCGCAAATGCTGTATTTTACAAATATCCTCAAGGTGCCAGCCTGGCTTTAGAAATGTTTTCGTCCACCGGAGGGTGGGGGTTAGGGGGTTGGCTGCAGTGCGGCTCAGCTCTATCATTGGCGACCATAACTCCTTATGGGAATTCATGGTTGCTAAATATGGGCTGGCTGTGCCCCATGCTCTCGGTGCCATCCATTTCCCCCAGAGGCTGAGTATCCACAGAAGTACAATGGTTAACACGAGGTGTTTGTCAGCGGTAGGTTGCAGTGTGATGAGCAATCTGGGAGGATGGACTAATGCATAAGTGGAATATTTTTTTTTATGCATTTTTATCCCACAGATACTCTTAAGTCCCGTCCCCTTTCCTCCATAGTGTATGGGTGTCCCTTCCAAGGGACGGGAGACGGAACCTTTTTCACCAGAAAAAAACCTTCTTCCCCTTTAAATTTAGAGGCGTGCAGGGGCGCGGCCCAGGGAGCATGTGCTGCCCTGACTCTGCCCTCCGGTGCCACACCCCAGTCCCCTTTTCCACGTCGATGGGAACAGGCCGAATTCACCAGCGCTCCTGGGTTTGGCTTCGGCCATGTTATTCCACGCGCGGGTACTTCTTCTCTTTTTGTCTTTTTTTGTCTTATCTGTCATTCAGGTACTCTGTCCTCAAGCGTCACGCTCCTCCCCGGCGCATGTCGACTTCTACAGGGTTCAGCAGGTGTCCATCCTGCACCAGGCTCTTCCCAACTTCAGACCCCCACGCCCTCTGCCTATGTTGCCTTGGCCCAGACCACGGTTGCCAATCATGTTCGGCGTGTGACTTGCTGTCCTTGAAGGAACTGAAGAACAGACTAGCCAGGTGGGGCAAGCTCTTCCAGAAGTCGCCTCCAGAGGATCTCAAGAACTTTGTGAAGCATTGAAGCAGGCCCAAGGTAGGGCCGATATTTTCCAGCGCACCCCGCAACGGAGACTCCTTCCCAGTGACTCTCCCACGCGGGAGGAACTGGACAGGTCCTTCTATCGGCACGTGCACCACGGTTGCTACAGTTACCAGCCTTCGGGTAGAGGGATCCTCAGATCCTCCTGGGTGCAGTTTTGAGGGACTGGAAGGTTCTTGTACCGGGTCTACACCCGAGGGGCTACGCCCTTTTACCGGCACCATGGCCGAGGTGCTACACCATAATACCGGCAATTCTTCAGAGGGGGTGTCTAAACGCAGCTCTACCAACCCCCCGGGTTGAGGGTGTGTCACCTACCGGGCCGAGGCCCGAGGAGCAGGGTAGGCCTCGTGATCCACACGCAAGAGTCTTGGGAGAGGCCGGGCCCAGCGTGCCAAGCAGCACGTCACAGGCACGTGGCAGGCAGCCCGACAAAATGGCCGCCGCGCCAGAAAGAGGCACCCGTCCACTGCCATTCCAGGAGTTCCGCAAAGAACGAGTGTCAAGGTGGGACTGGCATCAACCAGATACATGGCCTGCAGTCTACCCCTCATTTGTGCAGGACAGCTTTCCTTTGCATCCATATGGACAGGGTATGCAGTGGCTCCAGCAGCCCCCTGATACCCTTTTGGTACCCCCTGCCACCTCTTTGGCCAGTGAGGAGGTTCTCTTCGAGAAGTTTCTCGGCCTCATGAGGGTGTCTCAGATGGGGGTTATCATCAAGGACGCCATCGGGGAAGTCGTCCTCGCCATGCTAGCGGCACCAGAGACTCCTCCATGGGGCCCCCTGGCTAGTAGCGACCCCTGTTACTTGACTACGCACCCCACTCCGGAGAGTTTGGTGGTGCAGGCGGCTACGGCCCCAGCAAAGCAGGCGTCGTACCCTACCATCCTTCCGGATAGGGACGACAAACGTTTTGATGGCTGGGCAAAGAAAGTGTTTTCTTTAGGGGTATGGCTTTACAGGCAGCTAACTCTGTGTGTGCCTTAGCACGTTTCACTCACACTCTGTGGAATTGTGTGTCCTTGGCGGCTGGACATATTACCGAAGGGGAGGAACAGGATGGTTTTCTTGCTCTCGTTCAGGATGGCAAGGATTCCATGTGTGAATCCGTTCAGTCAGGTCTGGACATGGCAGACCGTCAGCCGGTCCATGGCGGCGAGCACCGTAATGCGCAGATTTGCATGGTTGTGGAAGTCGGGATTTGCTCCTGACGTTCAAGCCCGGCTTCTCAACATGCCCTTTGATGGTGTACATCTTTTTGTCAGCAAGGCTGATTAGAGCCTTGAGACCTCCAAAGCTGCAGCGAAGTCGTTGAGCGCTGCAGTTCGCCAACCTCCGCCTTTTCGTCCTAGGGGACAGCAATGGAAGGGAGGTTCCTTTGGATACTACTCTTCCTTTGGTAGACTGAGGGGAGCTGGCAGTCAAAGGGGCCAACGTAAGAGTACCAGAGGTGGAAAACAAGGTACTCGAGGTGCCAAAGCTGCTCGGGCAGTTGCCTCTTTGCCCTCAGGCACTGCCGCAGCTGCTTCCACTCAGTCATGAGGCCATGTCCCATGGTTCGCCGGTTAGGGGAAGGCTGGCGCAGCATCTTTTAGAATGGTATGCAATTACTTAAGATGTGTGGGTTCTGGAGATCATAGCCCACGGCTACTGTCTTCCTTTCCGGCAGAGGCCTCCCAACAATCCACCAGGGAATCTCTCTTTGAAGAGTCCGGATCCGCTCCTTGCGCAGGAAATCAAATCCCTGCTGGAGAAAGGTGCCATAGAACTGGTGCCTGTAGCGGAGAGGAACAAGGGATGGTATTCCCCATATTTTTGTATTCCGAAAAAGGACGGTGGATTGAGACCCATCATGGACTTGCGTGGTTTGAACAAACTCCTCAGGAAGGAAAAGTTCAAGATGGTTACTCTTTCTCAAGTCCTCCAGGCCCTTCAACTTCAGGACTGGTTGGTGTCTCTCGACCTCAAGGACGCTTACTTTCATGTGCCTATTCATCCCAAGCACAAGAAGTACCTGAGGTTCGCGGTTGGCGGCTCGCATTTTCAGTTTTGGGTCCTGCCGTTCAGACTGACCTCCGCCCGAGGGTCTTCACCAAGCTCATGGTGGTGGTGGCAGCGTATCTCAGGAAAGGGAGGATTCACGTCTACTCCTACCAGGACGATTGGTTGATCAGGGCGCGCTCTCCTGAGCAAGTCCTGGATCATCTGTCCGTCACCTGCCACTCCCTTCACAGGCTGAGCTTTTCCCTCAACTTAAAGAAGTCCCACTTGATACCCTACCCAGCGGCTCCAGTACATCGGAGCAGTGCTCGACCCATCCCTGGGGCAGTGTTCGCCTCCCAAGGTGAGGGCTCATCGCATTCTGCAGATGGTCAACAAGTTTCAACATACCCAGAGTCTCCCGGCGTTCGAGTTCTTGAGGTTGCTCGGCCTCATGGCATCCTGCATTCTTCTGGTGCCAGAGGCCAGGTTGCGAATTAGATCTCTGCAATGGGCTCTCAAGCTGCAGTAGTCGCAGTCCTCCGGCAGGATGTCGGACCCTGTTCAGGTGCCACCCTCGGTCGCCCAGGATCTTCTGTGGTGGGCCGTCGAAGGCAATCTGTTGAAGGGGGCTACATTTTGGCTACCCTGGCCGGAGGTAACGATCGTGACGGACGCGTCCATCACGGGATGGGGAGCTCATGCCAACCAGTTGACAGCGGTCGGTCTCCGTCAGTCAAGACTCCATATCAATCTGTTGGAGCTGAGGGCCATCAGGCTAGCCCTGAAGGCTTTTCTGCCATCTGTGTGGGGGAAGAATGTCCTGATTCTGACGGACAATACGGTGGCCATGCACTACCTCAACCAAAAGGGGGGGCAGGGGGGGGTCTCCCTCTGTGCAGATAGGCGATGCAGCTCTGGTTCTGGGCCATCCAGCAGGACATTTCGATCTCGGCAGTTCATCTGGCCGGAGACGAAACGAGACGGCGGACGCTCTGAGCAGGCAGAGCACAGTCTCTCACGAGTGGCAGCTGGCTCAGGATATTCTGCTGGAGATCTTTGCCCTTTGGGGGACCCCAGAAGTTGATCTCTTCGCCACCGGTGTCAACCGGAAGTACGAAAGATTCTGCTCGCAGGAATTCCCTCCAAGAGGAGCCTTAGGGGACGCGTTCGTGGTGGAGTGGTCCTTCCCACTGCTGTACGCGTTTCCTCCAATCCCTGTCATTCTGCAGGTGCTGCGGAGGTTACGGAGGTTCGGTTCTCGGATGATCCTCATTGCTCCGGCATGGGCCAGGAGAACGTGGTACTCGGACCTTCTCGACATGTCCATCTGCCCTCCATGCCGTCTTCCCTACCGAGACAATCTGCTCTCACGGGAGGACGGTCAGGTTCTTAATCCAGAGGTCAAGTCCCTCAACCTTCATGCTTGGCTTCTGAAAGGTTGAGGTATAAGGATTGGGACCTCCCTGAAGACGTGATGAGGTGTTGCTTTCGGCCAGAAGGCCCGCAACCAAGTTCCTGTACCGTTGCCATTGGAGAAAGTTCTGCGACTGGTGCAGGGTTAAGAATGTGGATCCTTTTTCATGTGCCATTCCTGTGTTTCTGTCTTTTTTGTTTTCATTGGCCCACAAGGGCCTGCAAGTGGGTACCATTAAAGGTTACCTGGCGGCGCTGTCCATATTTAAGCGCTCGTCTGAGGAGTGTTCTTATTTTAAGATTCCTTTGATTTCTCAGTTTCTGAAAGGGCTTATTAATGTGTTCCTACCGTCGCCTTTCCAGGTGCCAGGTTCGGATTTGAACCTGGTTCTAAAATTCCTCATGGGAGCTCTGTTTGAGCCTTTACATTCTTGCCCTTTGAGACTGTTTACCTTTAAAACTGTATTTTTAGTTGCAGTTAATTCCACTCGCAGAGTGAGTTAGTTGCAGGCACTATCCACCAAGCCACCCTTCACGGTGTTCCATAAGGACAGGGTTGTCCTTAGGGTATGTCCTTCATTTCTTCCGAAGGTTGTGTCGGAATTTCATTTAAGACAGAAGGTCATTCTTCCGGCGTTCTATCCTCCTCCGCATCCTGATAAGGAAGAGGAGAGGCTCCATAGGTTGGATCCTAGGAGAGCGTTAAGCTTCTACATCTCACGCATGTCCCGGGTCAGAGTGGACGATCAGCTCTTTGTAGGATACGCTGGAAGGCGTTTGGGTCAAGCGGTTACTAAGCAGACGTTGTCCAGATGGATTACCTTGACCATCTCGAATGCTACCGTCTGGTAGGTAAGGACCCTCCGGTAGGCTTGAGGGCCCTGCTTTGTAGAGGAGTGTTCCCCTTCGTAACATTTGTGAAGCAGCCACATGGGCCTCTGTCCATACTTTTATCAAACACTACTCCCTGGATACTGTCCATGGGAGGGATTTGGCCTTTGGTAAGGCAGTCCTATATTCTGCAATTTGATTGGGCATTCTAAAATTCTAAATTCTTTTCCCACCTCCATACATTGGTACTGCTTTAGGAGTCTATTATAGATGTGGAATACGTCGGAGGAACCAATCCCTTTGAAGAACAAGTTACTTTCTTACCTGGTAACGTTCTTTCGATGGGATGTTCCGACGACGTATTCCACATCGCCCCCTCCCTACATGCCCCTCTACAGAATTTCTTATGCGATTGCAGCTTTGGTTTCCACAAGGCTTTCTGTAGTCATTCTGGCAGAAGATTGGTGCCACACGTTCTGGGGAAAAAACTACAACTGAGGCTGCAGGCGTCGTGCGTCCTACTTATAACATCCGGTGACGTCGGCTCGACGGAAGCCCTCGAACAGCTCATCGACGCAGGACGCAGACGCCGAAAATTTTCCGAAGCAGCACAGCTGTGGTGATTATCTGTCATAGATGTGGAATACGTTGTCGGAACATCCCATCGAAAGAACGTTACCAGGTAAGAAAGTAACTTGTTCTTCTTTAACCGTCAGTTTTAAATAAGCATTCTTTAAAAAGGGCATTGTGCAACAATAAAAATGCACTTCAAAGTACTTTCTCAGAATCAAGGCAAAGCAAGTAGATACTCTTTAGAGATGATTCATACACACTTCCTACACCCTGAGGTGATTTCACTAACTAGGACAGTATTGGCATTTATATATCATCTTTGTACTTGGTAAAGTCTGAGGTTGGTAGAAAGGAATGGTTAAAGGAAGGGAAAAGGTTAAACAGGTTCTCAGAGCATGTGAGCACTTTTAAATCTGCCAATGAAGTCTAGATGAACGCCTTTCCCAGCAATATTAGTTAAAAACCCATGTATCACCTATGAGGTACAGTAAGAATCAAAGTCGATGGACTAGAACAGTCTGCAGGGAGCCAGGACAGCCAAAGTCAATTGGTGCAAGTCTATGGAGCTGAGGCACTTCTTAGATAGCAAAAAGTATTGCACAAAGTTAGAGAGTTTGTTGTAGAAAATCACTGTTTGGACACAAGCTGTTACGCTTGTGAAAGTTAGAGCTGAATTCAACTCTAGAAATGCAGCTACTGCAAGTCTCAAATGAGAAGAACAGAACTGAAGACAAAGAGTTAAGTTCCCCAAAGTCATAACAGTACTTTTGGTTAGAAGAGGTTCCAGCTGGCTTCTGTCTGGTTGCAGTGATGCAGATCCTGTGTTCCTGGGCCTCTGTCGTGGGGAGAAGAGGGACGACATCTGGAGGACTCCTGCACAGCAATTCAAAGGTCGGCCACAGCTACGGGCGTTCTTTGGCTAAGCAGCACTTTGCAGTTTCAGTGCTCGGTAAACAGCACCACTGTGGATCTTGAGTCCAGCACTCTGGTGAGGTGACTCGAGCTTGGGTCGTCCTGCTTCCGGAGGCTTCTTAGGAGACTCCTGGAGCTTTTGACTGGCTTACAGACATTGCACTACGGATTTCTCAACGCCTGGCACTCGGTTCCAGCAGCAGCAAAGTAGTACAGCCAGTTGGGGAAGGTCTTCCAGCAGTTCGTCTTGGGGTTAGTTGGTCCCACTAACCCAAGGGAAGAAGTCGTCCTTTCCAGAGCTTCTCTTGTCGATCAGAAAGAGGAGTTTCAGCACAGCAGCAGGGCTTCACTGGGCAGTTCAATGGTCCAGGAGGATGCAGCAAGCTTTGTTCACGGTTTCTTCTAGTGGTCGACTCTGTCTTCAGTCCAAGAAGCCTTGCCTTCTATGCAGGTTTCTCCCATTCATGCACAGCCTAGCTGTCACTCTCACAGCAGGGTGGCTGTCATGCAAGGACAGCCCGCCAGCCAATCAGGACTGGGTGCATTCACGTTACCCTGGAGACTGAGGACAGGGGAGTTTCGGGCACCTCCCTCACTTCCTGCCCTTGCAGACACACTGGAGCCAGAAGCGGTTTTCAGTACTGAAATCAACCAAAAGCAAAATGAACAAAGGGCTCAAACCTGGTTTGGCGCACAGAATAAAACCCAAGAAAGGCCTCACAAACAAGAAATGGCGAAAAAAGAACGTGCCCATTTTGACACAATGATCACCCATGGGTGCTATACTGCAGCTGAGGATTCAGCCTGCAGTAAAAAAGCACAATAGTAGGAAAATTAAACCACTGCCACCAGCCTTTTAAAGTAGTGAGTGTAACATAAAAAATGTTACATGAGTAAGTAGGATATGGGGCTTCTGAGTAACCCCCAGCACTCCTCATCCAATGGGGTGTGTGGGAGCTAATAAAAGAGAAGGTAAGTAAAGTCAATTTCATTTTTCTTTTCTTGGGAATAGTAGTTCACACAAGAAAAAGGTATTTAAACCTTAGGAGAAATATAACCGATTTCTCTGTGACACTGCACTGAAGGTGCTGTTTCACCATACAAAATGTAGATGCCTCCGGAGTTTGCCATACTCCATGTTAGGGAGAATTCTCATTTTATGACTAATTTCCCTTACCTAGTGAGTCCCCCAGCAGCTTTTCTGAAGTGTGCTTTTCTAGTTGGTAAGAGTGTACCGCTTTTTCCCCACTCTTACTTGTGTTTTGCCATGTGTATTTCCTCTGTTTTTTGTGGTTGTGGACTCTGGAGTACACCACTTCAGTAGCCCCCTTCCTTTGTGAGTTGCACAGCACCTTCAGTGACACAGGGTTGCTTTTAGACTTCCCACTGACTACATTTCTGAGGCTGACTACTGTCCCCCAGAAAAGGGTAAAGTGGCCATTAACTTTACTTAGTAATTTAACCACAGATCCAGTACACCCCATCTTACATGGAGTACTGGAAGTGTTAAATCTTAGCCCTTTTTATCTGTACCTCCTAGATCATTGTTTTCCTCTTAACATTGTGACATGGCTGGTGGCAGTGGTATCTACTCTAATTTTCTACCGCGGTTATTTTATAGGCTATTGTATTAGCCTCAAACTTAAACCCGCTTGACCAAATGCTTTTTCTTTTGGCTCCGGTGTGGTTTATTCGCCATTTCTTTTTGTTAAACTCCTTCTTGTGTTTTACTTTGGGCGGCTCTTTGTTCACTGTCTTTTGGCAGGCTTCTGCCAAGAAGCCCCCCTCAAAGCGCCTGGGTGTCTAGGTGGGCTGAATGTGAGGGAGGGGTGTAGTCACCCCCTGCACAGGGTATCGTTGGAAACCCAAGTTGCACTTTTTCATGATTGGCTGAGGTGGTTGTCTGGGCTGGACAACCCCCCTGCTGTGTGATTGACAGCCAGGCTGTGTTAATGGGGGATTTTCGCATAAAAAGCAGGTCTCTTGGGCTGGAAGTCAGAGTCACCACTGGAACTACAAGGAACCGAAGAGAAGCGGAGGAGAGGTCGACTGCTGCAACTATCCCGTCGCGGTGAAGCCCTGCTGCAGTCCTGAGCTATCTAGCCTTCAACAATTAAGAGAAGATCCAGTCCGGAGTCTTCTTCCCTTGAGCCTGGTGGTGATAACCAGCTCATCTTCTTCAGCCAGAGGCCCCCTTCGTGGTTGAAATCTCTGCAAACTGCTGTAGTGGTCCGGATAGCCACCTGAAGAGCCTCTCCTGTTTTTAAGGAGCGCACCTTTTATTCATCGTCGCTGCTACCGGCCTCATCCCTTTGTGGTGTAGACCCCCTTCATCGTCCTTCTTCGTGCCGAAGCCAGGAATCGTGGGTCTACAGGAAACTACCAGGAACAACTGCCTTGGCACCAGCTTCTTCTTTGAAAAGGTACTGTGTGCTGCTTGAGGAATTTTGGGTGAAATCCCTATTTCTCTCTTATAAGGCTTGCCCTTATTTTTCCCTCCTCCTTATAACTTTTGCTTCCGAACATTTGACAATATCTAAAGTACTCTTGGCAACTTTGAATCGCGAACTATCCGACGTGTGATCCTCGACACAGGAACCCGGTTCCACTTGACACTGGCTCCGGCCTCTTGACTCTTGAATTTCTGTCCATGAGTTTTTTTTCGATTCTGCTTGCGTAACTAACATATTGCCTATGATTTTTGCCCCCAACTCTTTTTGGGTATCTCAGGTGCTAAGTGTGTTATTGCCCCAGTAGCATTTCTTGCCACGGATACACGTTTATTTAGTAGACCGAACTGTCAAAAAGTGATCGCAATCGTATTCACGGTAACAGGTATTGTTCCGTAACACTGGTTCTCTTAAACACAGGGTACTTAACTTGATTCATACCGTGCAAAGTGAATTGGTCAGTCGTAGTGTATTTAACCTGTGGTTTTAAATTTAATAGAAGTGTTGTGTTGATAACGAATGGTTTTAAAATAAATGTACTTATATTTTTCTACCTGAAACCTTGAGTCAGTGTTTGCTTGAGTCACAGTAATTGTCCCTTCGTGTAATTTCTCCTACTGTTCATATACTCTTGAGATAAGCCTGGCTGCTCCGCTACTGCTACCACTTTAAAATAGTAGAACAGGCTTGTACCAAAGGTAAAACTTGTATTGCCACCTGTAATCTTAATTGTGTGTAGTGGTCCCTAAGGGCACTGCACAGGATTCTGCCTAACACTCCAAAACAAAGGAAACGCATAATCCGAATAAGATCAAAATACATGAGAAAGTGAGAAAAAGGGCTCGCTGCAGGGTTGAAATTACAAAGTCCTAAAGTCCAGCAAACAAGCTGGGCGTCTAAGGTTGAAGGGAATTAGCACAGAAATTTGAATTCTCACTAACGGGGTAGTATAAAAGGATGCACTAAGCCCCCATACCTCAGTCACCGCCCCCCACCCCCGCCTCTGGCTCAGCCTGCGAGAGGATGCAGTAAAGGGGAAAAGCATTGAAATAAGAATACTAGGAAACCACTACTGACCATGATCTATGGACTTCCAAGCAGGTAGGCTCGGAGAGGGATGAGTAGTCTGCTGGAGAAGAATCCAAAGGGACAACATTACCTGTAAGTAATTTATCCTTCAATGGATTCCATTCACGAAGCTAAACCAAGAAGCTCTGAAGGACTGCCCTACCAAAGTGCGCATTTGCTCCATGGGCCAAGCCCAAGCGGGCATGCTTGGCAAACGTTTGTATAGAGGTGAGCAGAGGAATCCGCAACACCTCTGGTAGAGTGGGCCCTACGTCCTGCTGGAACTGCCTTACCTGCGTATTCCGAAATGCACAGCACCATTCAGCGTGATGTTTGCTTAGTGACTGCTCGCCCCAACCTGGATTGTGAGAAGGCAACAAACTGGTCATCCTTCCAAAAGGGGCCCATCCTGGCCAGGTAAAATCTCAGCGCCTTCTTAGGATCCAACATGTGGAACCTCGCCTCTTCCTTAGGGGAATTGGAGAGGAAGGTAAAACGCTGCAAGGTCTATGCTCTTGCCAAGATGAAATTCCGACACCACCTTTGTCAAAAACGTGGGGTGCACCTTCAGTGTGACCAACTCCTTAAAAAAAAAAAAAACCTTAGGAAAGGGCCTTTACTGGTTGAGTTGTTGAAACTTCACGTCCGGAGATGTGTCCAGTCCACTGGCATTGTGGAGGCCCTCCGCTAGTTGCAATCGTATCCAGTGATGGTCGCCTACAAATTCCTGTGGCTGAAAGGCTTTTTTTCAATTTTTCAACTCACATAAATGTGGGGAGTGCATTAGGGTAATCATTTATATTAAGAGGAGTATGGGGGACTGCGATTGGTCTCCCCCACATATATATATATATGCATTGAAAAGTACAAAAACAAACTGCTTTTTCAGCTGTGGGATTTTTGTAGGCGAGTTTATCACCACACCTGGTTCGCCATAAATCAGGCATCTGGTACAAGGTCACACCCCCAACCTGAATGGAATCTGGTTTCCCTCCTCATCGAATATGGACCACATTGAATCGTACACCGAATGAGGGTCTGGTGCAAAACTCTGATCTTGCAGGACTGGTCGAGGAGCCTCTACTCCCGAGTGGGCTTCAGGCGGCTTTGGCGGAGTATGTGGTTTTTCTCGATGGGCGTGCAACCCTTTCTGGTTTGCTTTATCCCAGACTGACCCAGTGCAGTTTGAGCCGGATCGGCCAGCTGCGTTGGGGCGCAAGCCGTACCTGTGAGGACTTCTCAAAAATGAGCATTTTGTTTTTAGATTCCTCCCACTCCTTCCTAGATGCACCCTTTGCAGGGTCCGATTTACCCTTATTGTCTGCCGAGTCAGAATCACGTCTGCACTTTTTCTTGTGTGGCCATGACAATGAGTGGTGCGATTTGCTCCGAGAGTGGGAGAGTTTCTACAATTTCTTTTTTTTAAGGGGGGTTTCTTTTTGGCGACGTCCTTCACAACGTTTTTGGGGTGTTGGATCCTCTGTATCGTGCTCCAATGAGCATGGATGGCGGTCTGCCAAGCGTTCACTCACCGCTTTCTGGTTCATCAAAAGGCAGAACCACATTGCTCCATGTCATGCCCTACTCCAAGACACCACACACAGTGTGCAGGTCTGTGAGGGACATTTTGGAGTTGCGGTCCTTGCAAAGTTTGAACCAGACAATTTAGGCTGCGACAGCCTGATGCAGTTTTTCAATGAGATAGAAAATAAGCGTGTTCCTAATAGTGTGCTAAGCATGTAAAAAAATGGAATTGGGGTATGGGGTCGTAATACATCCTTTCATACGACATCAGACGTTGCGTCCAATCGAGGAATGGCATTGCCATATACGAGGGAGTCATTGACGGTATCGAGCGGCACAACACCCCGCCATCTCGTCAAAACGTTTTCTTAACAGCTGATGCTGGATAGCTATCTATCAAGATGAGGAATCTGTGGGAGAAGGCAATCCATTGAAACAAACATTACCAAAGCGAGGGAGGCTTTCCTCTTACAGATTTCTCAACTTGGAAAATCTTTCAAATCTCTTCAGAAGTTGACAGAGGGAGGAGAGCAAAGAACCATGCCCTAAGCTGGGAAACTGAAATGCTGCACAACCAAATTTGGTGTCCGAACCCTTTAAGTAATCCAAGCAGTGGTATTTAGTGAAGCAGTACAATCTCACTGCCTGAGAGATGTTCTCAACAGCGGGATCCTTCTGTGAGTAAGTGCTAGCCCCCAGGCCTGTGATAGAGTTGCTCTTGAGACCTGCAGGCACTTCCTTGTTAGCCAGATCATAGCATTACAAAATGCAGAGGATAATCTATCTCGGCAGAGTCGTTGGTAACAGCCCAGCAAGCCAGTGCACCAACCAACCTGATGAAAAGTTGTTAGTTTTTCTGGATTTCCCTTTTCCTGATTCATAGTAAGTGAAAGCCCTCTTGGGTCTTAGACAATGAAGCCTTCCCTCCATCTTATATAGTTGAGAGAGAGAGAGAGAGGAAAGAACAACAGAAGATGGATCACCTGTGAAAGCCAACTTGCGTGACCTTGGGAAGAAATCACTGTGTTTTTCTAGGTAAAACCACCTTGGGGAAGACAATGTAAGGGGGGCTTAGCAAAGAGCCTGTAGGCCAAAATAGAGGCGAAGTTGAATCAACAGATTTGACTGCCTCCTAATGTAAATATGGCAATTCTGGCTCTTACCTTATGAAGGAGGAGGAGAATACTTTAGACTTATTGCACATGTCACAATAACTGCAGATTCGGAATTGAACAGGATCAGGTTATGCAGCACATTTTCTTTAGACATGATTGATGAATAAGCATTCACTGTGCATTATGCATGCGTGATGCAACCGTACAACAGATGATGCAAGATATGGACTGAAGTATGGCAGTTTACCAGTGTCAGTAAAGCATTATGTCCTTAACTCAGGACATTTTCCATTCCATCTCTTTATTTCTGGAATGCTATATTACTCATCTTAAATTTTGTATGTTTTTTTTCACCTTTGGTCACTGAAAGCATCATAATCTGACAAGTAGGTAGGAGCCTTATCTGCTGCTTTTAATTGAAAATTCAGTATTTTTGATCATGGTTACCTCATTACAATTTCAAGGGATGTAATTGTGTAAAAGGAGCAGACATATTGTAGAGCAAAAGTAAATATTAGATTAGTTTAATAAAAATGATTTATATACTAGTACACTTGTAATAGTGCAATGTAAAAAGGAAAATGCATGCCATTGTACATCTTTTAATTCACTCTTTGCCCTGTCTTCAACCTGCATCTTAATCAAGGATCAAGATCTGCTAACCCTGCTGGTGGTAAGATATCTGTACCTCTCTGTCCTTTTATTTTACTTTCTATGTGAACCTTTATTTGCAAAACCTATTTTTCACTCAATGTTCCATTAGGTTTCATTTCCATTGCATTTTATTTCCCTGTGCTTGGATAAGTGTTTAAAACAGTGAATATAATTTGATAAAAGAAATAAATGATCTGACACTTTTTTAAATCTTGTTTAGTTAGTTTGTAGTGTTCACAAACTACTTTCAAGAAAGTCTTTCATTTGCCTATGTGAAATGAGTATGTTTTCGTTCACATTTTTGCAAATAAGGCACAAACATTGAAACAAAACAGGAATTATCAATATTTTATACCTGAGCTTTACATGCTTTAGAGCAAAGGTTGTGCATGAGACCCTCATTTTTTTCATCAGAATCAGTATTTTGTGCTTGTGTTTTTTTGTAAAGCTCTGGTTTATTTTAAAGCTGTTTAAGGTAACAAAGCTCAATAGTAATCACTCCGAAAAAAAGCTTCTTAATTATTGGTTATAGTTGTGATTTGTAGGGTGTGCTGAATAGAGCATGCTCTGATGTGCTGGAGTGATGTCATGCTTGAGTGGAATCTTGGGTGAATGAGTGCAAGCTGTGTGGAGTGCTTTTAGAGTGACAGTTGGAATGGGACTGGTTGACCTGTGGATGTGCAGGTGTTTCTGACTTTGGCATTTGATATTCTTCACTCTATTTTAGCAGAATAAAGTAGTATTATTTTGTGTGCATGTAGCTCCTGACTGGTCCCTTCAGGTAAGAGTTATGCAGAGTCCTACGACTGCATATACATAGCGCTTACAAAAGTGATTTCTCCATTCGCAAACCTGGGGATCTCTCGGATATAGTAAAATGTCATAGGCTATACGGAGGGTTGTGCCTGCCCTGCAACATTAAAACCGGACTGCATTTTAATGGATTCTTTCCTCCCATGTGTACCTCATCTATGATATTACTATCCCAGCGCAGCTGTTTTCTGGAAACTTGTTTGCCCTCAAGTGGCAACAGCGCAGCGCCGCGCCATCTGCCACCTCTATGCTCCCTGCGCCAGATATGACGTTGGTGCCAGTAAAGATTTGCTTTTTTCAAAACAGACACACCATGCTCACTGTTAGCCTTTCATTGCCCACACATCCATTCCTGGGAAGCCATTACATTACTGTTTCCCATCTCCGGCCCCTGTCGTACACTCCCTCCTCCATGCCCACCCCACTTTATTCATATTGGCCCAGAAGTACAAAATTAAATGAACGAGAAAAAGATGCCTGTTGTATGTGGATTCTAGACAAAATCTGCTTGCATTCAGTAACCATATTAGAACAATGGTGCATAAAAAACAATGCCTTCACTTATTGTGGGCTGGACATTGGCCATTTGTATTTGTTTTATTTCTATAGCACACCGAACCCAAGGGTATCTGGGTGAAATTTCTTACAGTACAAGTATCGCAAATCCCATAACCTTGTCTCAAAAACAATATAGAGTGCAAGTTTCAAACAATGTGGCTTGAGACAACACACAGAACCCTGTCCTCTTGGCTAAATTTAGAACAATATAAGACTGATATGTTATAAGCAAATTGTGTGTGTGTATAGTTTGAGCTTGGTTAGGTCAAATAGGGGTCTACGCATGGCGCTGGTGCTAATCCATGTCAGCGCACACCTCTTGCATGTCTGATTCGGGATGCAATGGTAAGTACGTTTTGGTGGTGGAGGGTAGTATCTGCCTTCCTCAGGACCAAAGCATATAGAAATATTTTGTGCCGATCTGGCTCTTTATAACATGGTCCACCTTATAGACTTAATGCTAATTAACTCTGTTATCACCAAGTTGGGCACAATATTTATTTCCGAGGTGGGGCCATGTTACTGCTATCCTGCCCCATAGCCCCCTCTGGTCCCCTGTGATGTCTCTGTGCCCCCCACTGCCCTCTGGTCCCCTGTGATGTCTCTATTTGCCCCCTCTGGTCCCCTGTGATGTCTCTGTGCCCCCCACTGCCCTCTGGTCCCCTGTGATGTCTCTATTTGCCCCCTCTGGTCCCCTGTGATGTCTCTATGTGCCCCCCATTCCCCTTAAAGGGTCCTGTGATTTCTCTCTCTGCCCCCCCCCCTTCCAACCCTCTGGCCTCCTTATGCCCCCCTCCCCGCCTGCTTTCTAGCTCCCTTCTGTCACGCTTTTCCCTCCCCCCTTCACTGCAGGAGCTGTCTTGACTCACTATGGTTTTACCATCTCCGACTTGTCAACGCTTGGATCTGACTTTATGGACATATTGACTTTGGTGCTTCACCTTGTCGACTCTCATGCTGGACCTCCCTGGATCCCGTACTCTGGATGGCCCTGATTCATACTGTGCCCATCGTCTTCTTGAATCCCTGCCTAAATTTTTTTTTGTTCCCGGCAACATTTTGTTTTTTATTGTCCTCTGCAACTCTATTTTGCTCTTCCCTCTGCTTCTCACCTCTGTTTTCTCTGTTCTCTCCTCCTCACTCTTCTCCCTCTCTCCTCCCTCTCCTACTTTTTTCTTTGCACTTTATCAGACTTGTCCTTGGACCTAGTATGATAGCAACAATTGTTTGTCTCTTCTCCCCCTCCCATACTTGTGCTCCCGCCACCCAATCCAGCACCATCTGAAATGTCTGACCTAGTACGATAGTCGCTTGTTTTGTTCCTCTCCCTTCTTTCTCCTCCCCTGTCCTTCACCTCTTGTTATATTCCAGCTCTACCAGAAATGTCGTCCGGCCTAGTACAGTAGTCGCCTGTCTGTTTCCCATTTCCTTTCTATCTGTGTTTTAGCACTTGCACTATCTAAAATGTCGCCAGGCCAAGTACGATAGTTAATTTCACATTCTTGTTGTTCATGGCCTGTAACAATGTCATTGTATTTTCCCTTGTTCCCTCCCTTGCCTTGAAGCACTTTGAAACACATTGTGTATAGGCGTTCATATCATCCTCTTGATGGATAAGGAAAAGCTTCTATTTGGACCGGTCAGTAAAGAAAATTCAGTGCCTTGCTATTCAGAGTATTATTATTCCTTTCGAGCTGTCTGTTATCCTCATTTCACATAAGTCTATTTTAGTTCTTTCCTGCAAAGGCAGTTGCTAGTGCACCTTGCTATGTACAATGTTATTATTTCGTTCAGGTAATATGCTTGTTATCCTGGTTTCCGTTTTGCATTTGCTTACATCTCAACTGCAAGTGCAGTCTCTAATCTTTCAAAATTGGGCCGCGTGGTAAATTATTACTATATCGCTACCATGCAACTCTTACGACTGTGCCGATTCTTGCTGCGCTCCCTATCTAGCCAATGTATTGCATATAGAAGAATTTACAATTGTAGCCTACAAGAATGTATGTGGGTAGCCAAAGTACTGCATTTAGAAAAATTTGATGGTAGCCAAGGTATTGCATTTAGTGGAATTAATGCGGGTAGCCAATGTATTTCACTTTGAAGAATTTAAGGGTAGCCAATTTATTGCATTTAGATGATATTGAGGGTAGCCAATGTACTGCATTTGGATGATTTCTTTTAATGTGGCCAATATATTGCATTTAGTCTAATTCTTAAGGCAGCCTATGTTTGAAGAATTTGAGGGTAGCCAGTCGGTTTTACTTGGAAGAATCCTTAGGGCAGTGCATGCCGCCAATGTATTGCACTTTGAAGAATTTCAAGCATAGCCAATGTATTGTGCTTAAAAGAATCCTTAGGGGGGCCAATATGTTGGACTTGGAGGATTTTTGAGGATAGCCAAGGCACTGCCCGTAGACTTATACTTAAGGCAACCTATGTTTTGTACTCAGGAGAATGAGGGTAGCCAATCCATTGGACTTGGACTCCTTAGTACGTTGAATGTAGCCAATGTATTACACTTAGAAGACTTCATAGGGTAGCATATGTACTGCTCTTAGAGGAATTTGAGGGTAGTCGATGCATTGCATTTAGCTGAATTGGAAGTATAGACACTGTATTGATTAGGGTAGTGCCGCCCTCTGAATGCTGCCTCTGTGTTGAAAGCATACTAGACTCTGAAGCTTGCCACTGTTCTAATTACTCCCGCTCCTCTCCCACAGACCTCCCAAATACCACACATGCCCTAAAGAGCCAGAAACATACCATGTGATGCACACAAACCACACTTCAACCACAACTTATATCCACAAACAATCCCAGACACTGGTCCTTACCCTTCTGAAGATAACAAGGCAGTGAAAGCAATCAAAGCACACATAGAAAGCAGACGCGAACAGGTGCCAGTTTCTCCTGGTTCTGCAAACATCAACAGATGAGCACAATCTCTTTCATATCCCTCTTCCCTCACTAGCCCACCGGCCCCTTATTTTTATTTTTTTTAGAGCCACATGAGCGCCTGGAGACCATGCTAATGGTAAAGCTGCATGGTAGCAGTCCACTTAACATAACCTATTTAGCAGCGTCACGCCCCGTGACCCAAGTTCCTTTTTCCGGAGCCCTCTGCTAATTGGGAACACGCTTGTCAAGCTTACATTTTTCTACACCATGCCTACTCAGTCTAAGGCCTCGGACGTCAAGCTGTGTGGGGACTGCGGCTGACAGATGTCCTATTATCTGCACCGGATTTGTCTGTATTGCTTGGGCAAGGACCACAGCACCCATGATTGCAGGTCATGCCAGTCCATGGACCTGAAGGCCCTCAGGGAAAGGGTGGCAAAACACTTCATTCATCCGGAAGGCGAATGTTGAGGCTTCACGTTCGAAGTCACGAAGAAAGGGCAGCTCTGCGCATGGAAAAGGATAAGAAGCAGCATCATTGGAAGAGATACCGCTCTCCGAGTGAGTCTTCAAACCGACATACCTCTCAGAAGGAAAAAAGATATTGCTCCATGGGTTCTCCTGAAGGGCCGCTGGTGCAGGTACCTTTTCCCCCCCCCCAAATCTTCCCTCAAGAATGGGAGAACTTCCACCTGAAGATGTTGGACATCGTCACCAAGGCACTGGCTGCTCAGGAGGCTCTGCCCTCGACAGCTGTGGCACAGGCAACAGCACAGTCCACTTCGACACTGACTGGTCCCACAGCGTCTTTGGCGACCGGCAGGGTATGATGATACAAGTCATTTATAACACACCTGCACACAATTGTTTCTAGGCGCGACAAGGCAAGGGAGGGGAGACCGAGGAAGGACAAAACAACGATCTTCCTAGGCCTTGTCATTCAGATTGTGCAAGTGTGAGGACACAAAGTGCAAGGGGGTGGGAGGGAGAAGAGGGCACTGTCAGGGAGAGGGAAAGGGGAAGTGGAATCTGGGCAGAATGCTCTGTGTAAGCGCAGCTCAGGGGACTGTAGGGTTACAGTTACAGCCCCTAAGTGTGCGGAAGGCCCAGAGGCATTGCAGGGGCGACTGGTTGTGGAGGAGCATGGTACACAGTGAGACTTAGGGTAGCCAGGCCACCAGTACGCGCAGCAGACAGGCAGGTCAGCAGGGGAAAGAGAGAGAAGGCAGAGGTGAAAAGGAAGGTCTTGAGCTGCTTCCGGAATTTCAGATGGTCTGACTCTAGTTTGAGAGGGGCAGGGGGCCATTCCAGAGGGAGGTTCCTGCAGAGGAGAGAGATCTACCCCCACTCTCTGCCTGGAGAAGCATCTGACACTCGGAGTTGGAGGTAGCAGAGCAAAGGGCTTGAGAAGGAAGGCTCCCTGGGTGATGCATTCCAGATACAGTGGGACGGCATGACAGCATATGTCTTCGCTCCCACACCCCTGGTCCACAGGGTGATCTGCAAGATAAGAGAATCTTGTGACCTGCGCATCATTCTGATAGCTCCTTGGTGGCCGGCGAGACCGTGGTTCTCGGAGCTCTTCAGCCTCTCGGACAGGCCACCCATTCACCTGCCGCTGGGCCCAGCTCATCTTGCACAGCAGAGGGGCAAAGTCCTCCACCCCGCTCTTCAGAAATTAGCCCTAGCAGCGTGGTTTCTAAGCAGTTCACACTGAAGCATCTCAGCCTATCACAGGACCTAGACATCATTCAGGGAGTTGGGAGCAAAGCTACCAGGAGCCAGTACAAGACTAAATGGACTAGGTTCTGACACTGGACAAGCCCTAAGGAGATCGCGACCCCCCTCACGTGCACGTTGGACAATGTGCTCTCCTTCTCTGCACACTTCGCTCACTCAGGGGTGCAGGTGGACACATACTGCACCTATTTGGCAGCCATAGGGGCTTACAGGAATTCAGAGGAGGAGGTTGTCTTCTCTGCCAACCCAGTGGCGGACATCACCAGGCTCTACCCACCCATCAACAACCCACACCCTGTGTGGGATCTCAATGTAGTGTTGGGCGCCCTAGTGCACCTGCCTTTCGAACCAATGGTGTCCGCAGACATCAGACTGCTCACCATTAAAACAGCTTTATTGGTGGGTCTCACCTCGGCTCACAGAGGCAGCGAGATTCAGGCACTGGTGGCTTCAGAAACCTATACTACCTTTCACAAGGATAAGGTGGTTATGAGAACACACCCTGCGTTCGTTCCTAATGTAGTCTCTGCTTTCCATGTAAATGAGGAGATAGTGTTACCTACATTTTTTGCTGATCCAAACGACGATGCTCAAAGGGTCTTGCACTGTCTGGATCTCAGAAGCTCTCTAAAATTTTATCTGGACAGGACCAAGAGCTTCAGCAAGTCAGACGCTCTTTTTGTCACCTTCGGGGTTGGGGGTAAGGGGGCGGCGGTCAAGGCCCAGGTATCCAGCATCAAATGCCTGTATAGCAAGGTGGATGGTTTCGGCCATCAAGGAGTCCCATGAGGAGCAGCACAAACCACTTCCTGCTAACATGAATGCCCACGCTCATCAGAGCCAAGGCCACGGCCGTCACCTTCTAGAGACAGGTTCCGTGGCTAGTCATCAGCAGGGCATCTACCTGGGCCACCCCTTCGACTTTCTGCAAGCGCTACTATTCAGACGCGGCTTTCGGACAGGCGGTTCTAAGGAACTTGTTTTTTTAAAGAGGGTTACCTCTCCACCCTGGGGCTACATTCAGTTGTAATCGCCCATGCAGTCAGGAGGAAAGAGGACGGGATAATAGTTACTCACCGTAGTGACTAACGTACTCTTAGTACATAGTATCCTTTCCTCCATACGTCCCACCATCCTCCCCCTTAATAGTACTGATGTTATTGGGCAATGATAATATTGTCGACGCGCCAATGGGAACTGAGGTGTGGCGCCGGTGGGAAGAATCCGGGGAGTGCATGCTGCCACGGCTGCGGCCTCGCGCGCCTCTAACTTTAACTTTAAAGAGGAAGACGGTTGTTTCTGGTGAAAAAGGTTCCATCTCCCTTTCCCTATCGAGGGACGCCCATGCATTATGGAGGAAAGGGGACTATGGACTAAGAGTATGTTGGTCACTACTGTGAGTTACTATTCATTTTTTAACCTCTTCCTTTCTGGGACTTGATCAGATCCTTTGCCCTGGTAGCGCTAACAGTGGGTGCAACAAAGGTGAATGGTTGGGCCTACACCGATGATGTTGTCCTATTGGATCACACAACCGTAGGTCTACAACGCCTGATAACATCATTTGGCAACTATGCCCTGTCTAATGACCCGACGATCAACATAAAAAAGACCTTTGTCATGTTGTGCAATCACCTGAAAAGGACCAAGAGAGCCACATTTAGGTGGAAATTAGATTCACAGAGCCTCCCAATAGTGAAGGAAATGAACTATATTGAATTCATTATAAGAGCTAGTCCCTCTTTAAAAAAACCTAGAGCTGGAAATAGAGGGTAAACTAAGCCAACTGGTATCCCAAATGAAAAAAATCCTACATCTATTCTGTAGATTCACTCTGCTTCCTCTTATCAAATACTATAAGGGAAAAGGGATTCCGGTCTTAATGTATGGCATTGAGATTGATAACCTGGCTAGTAAGATCAATTGTGTCAGAATAGAAGGCCTTATTTGGAAAAGAATACTGAAACTTCCCATGTCACTCCCTATAGCACGGTTACGCTATGTATTGGGCCTACAATCACTATAGTCTCATGTGGTGTGGAGAAGTGTTGTTATATGGCTCCATTAGTCCTGAACGAAATTCCTTGTATGAGGATGTCGGGCTTCTCCTAAAGAAGGATGGCAATACGCTTCTAACATGATTGAAGGAACACACGTGCTGGCCAATTGTGATTCAACAGAAAAGACGCTGGCAGAGAATCGCCTAAAGGTAAAAAAAATACACTTAGGCAGAATGACTGGATTAAGACGAGGGACAGTTTTTCAGGAATTCAATTCTTTAAGAACTTTCCAATTAGTGATGAACCTAGAGATTTTGTGCTACCTTATCTTAGGTGTTTTCCTGATCCCATTTGGCGGGTGCAATTTGAGGTTTCGCCTGAACCTTTTCAATACTAGAGAACTAACCAGAATGAGGAATAAAGGAATGGATGGGGATGGCTCATGCAATCTCTGCAATTCTGAAGTTCAACAGAGTGCGAAACATCTTTTAAAGTCATGCGTGCTCACTAAAATGAAGAGTGAAATATTTCTCCTGTTTTGTCCATACTGCTTATTGGATAAATTCAGATATCAGCAGGAAGGGAAACATTCCTTTCCTTGGAAGTTGTAAGACTGTTGAATTAATTGAAATCTGCTATTGAATAATACTTTATGGAAGGCATTATCACCTTGGGTGCTGGTGTCTGATGTATATATCGATGATATCGGAATTTTGTATTTTTTAGGAGTTTTTCTTCTTATGCATGTGTATTTTATGTATTCTAATTAATTTTGTACCATCAGTTTTGGAAAGTATTTTGTTCACTAAACACAAAAAATAAAAAGAAGTAATTTACAATTTAAAAGCACTTAATGCCGCAGGTCGCCACAAGCTCATCCCAGCACAGGAGAGTACTCACTGGGGAACACTGCTGCATGCCTATGGGCTCAGACCTGGACCAGAAGACTTGAGTCCCTTAGTACTGAGAAGGCCCCGCAGTTTGGGGGGTAACGAGGCCTCAGCATCGGCTGTGATGGCAAATTTGGAGCTGGATGGTGGTGGCTCCGTGGGAATACGCCCCACTCCATTTGCGGTTAGGGCCTCTGGGGTTCTAGGTAGATGAGGGATTTCCAGAAGGAGTTATACAGGAAAGGTGATGTTGTGCTGCGACTGGCCAAGGCCTTGCAGTTCGGCAGTGGCCTTGATACCTCCCCAGAGAAGGACATTTCAATGGATTGCTATTCTCACAAAGATTTCTCATCATGAGCTATGCTCATCCCCAGCTCCGCTGCTTTGGAAACTTTTTGCCAGAGGTGTAGCGGACCTCAACTCTCGGCATCGATACGTCGTGACAGGCTCCCGATCGTTGCCCCGGATGTGACGTCAGGCGTCATACTGATAACACGTCACTTCTCCCCACACATCAGTACCTTTTTTCCGCACGCTTGCATGCTGCTTAGGGAACACGACTTAGGTTTACTCGACATTCTTACCGTACTTCGTATGTCTTTTCCTCAACACCTCAATGTGATGTCCTCCCAGAGGGATTTGGGCTTCAAGCGATGCTGCGATTGTGAGGCCAAAATGTCTTTGACTGTCCCCCATGACATTTGTCTGTGGTGTCTGGGTGCTAGTCATGACATAGAAGCCTACATGCCTTTTGCAAAGATGCAGCCGAAGTGTCTGTGCGGGAGAGCCAGGAAACTGGCTTTGGGTCGACCTGTCACCAAGTCTCCGGCACGGTCGCTCGTCTGGTCCCCGGACGCTGAGACTGAGGAGCCCACCCCTACCAAGGGGAAGGAACGACATCGTAAGAATACCAAGACGCAGTCCCATTCCACGAGCCATTCCTATTCTTCCTCGCAGAAGAAGCGTCACCACCGATGCAAGTCCAGCTTGTCGTTGGATTGAGGTAAGCTGTCGGCGGGGCCGACTACTCAGGAGGAATGGGAGAGTTTTAAGAACTCTGTTTTAAATGGTTAAGATGCAAGCAGCTGTAGGTGCTGCTCCGGCCTCCGATCAGCAGGCTTTGCTGGCTGAAGCAGAGCTCTGTGCTCCTGACCCCAAGCTGGCCACTTCGTCGGCGTCGAAAACATCTTCGGGTGTTATGCCCATTAGGCATAAGTCGCCGGAAGGCCCTAGGGCCGAGGCTCCCGACGTCTCTCGGTTGCCAGAGCGTCCCTCTGCGCCAAAAGTACCCTTAGCATCGATAGCTTCGGCTTCGAAGTCTATCCTCAAACCTTCGGCGCCGACAGTTGGTGATGGTTCCTTTGTGTCACTGTCGAGATCTGATTTCTTCGAATCTGTGCACTCACATTTTCAGAGTCAAGGAGCACGATGACCCTGCGGACACAGTCAACCCCGTTTTCATGGGCGTCAACTGTTTCGATGACCAAGCTGATTTATTGGCCTTGGCTCAGGGTTTTCATGATGTCTCTATTCTTCTCCAGACTTGGAGTTACAGCAGAAACAGCCCTATACCCACACTTGTGTGAAGGTCAAGGAGCTGGTTCACAGGCTAGTAGACACCCTGGGGTTGAAGACGTCCTCTGTCCTTTCAGGGTTATGATCTGACCGACATTTTAGATGAGAATCCCACATTCGAGACCAATATTCCTTTCAACCCTGCCATTGCAATTCCCTTAGCCTCCTTAAGACAGCACCCTTGTACCATTTCCCCTGTGAATGCCATCTGTACAGGGAAGTATAGGCTGGCAAGAGGAGATCCTGCTTTCCTCGCTACACCGCCTTCCCCAGAGGAATTGGTGATTCAGGCTGCCACTGTCTCCACTAGACCTGTGACATCCACCTCTAATATGCCTATGGACAGAGAAGGGACAAAATGTGAAGGCCCGGCCAGAAAAGTGTTCACTTCTGATAGCATGGCTCTGAAGGCCACTAACGTGGCCTGTGGTTTCGCCAAATATTCATTTGGTTTATGTAAAGCTGTCAAACACGTCCCTGACAGTGCCAAGCGGGACGGTTTCATACAGTTGGTGGTGGATGGGAAGGTAGTAGCCAGTCATTGCAGACGGGCCTGGACGTGGCAGACTGTGCGGACAGAGCAATGGGTTCAGCAATTGTGAGAAGACGCCAAGCTCATCTTAAAACATCTGGTTTCTCCTCGAATGTCCAAAACAGATAGCTGGATATTCCTTTTGAAGGTGATATGATTTTCGGATGAAAATCAGACAAGTTCTTGGAGAAATTCAAGGACTCTAAATTGGCTGGTAAATCTTTGGGCCTAGCGGCGCAGCCAGCCAAGCCAGCCTTTAGCTTTGCATCCAGGGGCAGTATGGCGCAGCTCCCCCAAGCCAGGCCAGGGCCGAGGCGCTCCTCGCATCCCGGAAGGAGGAGGTCTCTGTCCCATCCTGGACCTCAAGACCTTGAACAAGTTCCTGAGGAAGAACAAATTCAGGATAGCGACGTTGAAATTCTCCACGCTCTCGAACTCCAGGACTGGCTGGTGTTGATAAACCTACAGGACACCTATTTCCATGTGCTGAAGCACCAAAAGCACAGTAAGTTCCTAAGGTTCCTCATTGGCAACAAGCACCATCAGTTCAAAGTGATTCCCTTTGGGTTGACCTCCACGCGGAGGGTATTCACCAAGCTCATGGCAGTGGTCGTGGGCCACCTCAGGAGATCCGGAGTCCATGTATTTCCATACCTGGACTGGCTGATCCGAGGGAAGATCAGAATCTCATCTGGAAGACACCTGTCTGCTACTGCACAGGCTGGGCTTCTCCCTCAACTTGAAGTCCCATCTGACGCCAGTCCACTGGCTCCAGTTCATCGTAGTGGTCCTAGACAACCAGGTTGGGAAGGCCCTGCCCTCCCAACGGAGAGAGTCAGCAACATCGACCAGATGGTACAGTTGTTTCCGAACCACGCCACTCTTCCGGGCGATTACTTCCTCCGCCTTCTGGGTCTCATGGCCGCCTCCTATTTTTCTAATGCCAGGCTGCGTATGGGATCCCTCCAATGGCTCCTGAGGGACCAGTGGTCTCAATACCTCGAGCACTCTCGGATCACCTGTCAGTACCCGGCCAGGTAGTCTGCTAACTCGGCTGGCGGACCTCACGCAGCAATCTATTAGTGGGGGAACCCTTCTGGCCACCCTGACCCCATGCCCGAGTAGACAACCGATGCGTTTCTGAAGGGTTGAGGCACCCACTGCGAGGAATTGCATGTGAGCAGCCTTTGGTCTCCATCAGTTGTGGGCCATTATGTTAGCTCTAAGGGCATTTGCACCGTCTGAGGGAAGCATGTCCTCGTCCTGACAGACAACATGGTGGCCATGCGTTACCTCAACAAGCAGGGTGGCGTGCACTCCAGCTGTGGTTCCAGTTGAGGGAGAACCAAATCTTGGTCTCAGCAGTTCATCTGGCGGTGACCGAGAACACCTTGGCGGATGCTCTGAGCAGGCAGAGAATGGTCTCACACAAGTGGGACAGGTGCCCGGGAGTCCTAGAGGAGGTCTTCACTCTGTGGGGTGCCATGGATCGTTTCTAGTGGATTGGACCGCTCCTCTCCATTAAACCTTTCCTCAAATTCCAGCCATTCCTTGGGTTCTCAGGAGGTTGAAGAGGTTTCGAGCGACCATGATCTATTAGCCCCAGACTGAGCAAGGAGAACGTGGTACTCCGAGCTCTTGGATCTGATCGTCTGTCTGCCTCATTTGTTGCCTCTGTGTCCGGATCTCCTTACCCAGTCGGAAGGCTGGGTACTTCACCTGAACCCAGACTCCCTCAACCTACATGTTTGGCTCTTGAGCAGATGAGGTATGACTGGGACCTCTCAGAGGAGGTGCTTGAGGTACTGCTGGCTGCACGCAGACCCTCTACATTATTTCTATGCGTGCAGGTGGAGAAGATTTGAGATGTGGTGCAGGGAATGCAAGACGCACCCTATCGCTTGCCCCACCACCACAGTGATGGTATTCCATATCTCACTGGCCTCTTCATGCCTTCAGGTTGCCACAGTGAAAGGGTATTTGGAGGCCCTGTCTGTGTTTGAAGATCCTCAGACCAAGGTTTTTCACCATTCCGGTCCTTCTCAACAAGTTTCCAACCCACCCCCCTTTGTTGTCTCCGATTGGGATCTTAATTTGGTTTTGACCTTTTTGATGGTGGCTCCGTTTGAGCCTATGTATTCCTGTTCTTTGCGACTGTTGTCCCTCAAAACAGCCTTTTTGCTCGCAGGCAAGTCTTCCAGGAGGGTTTGCGAACTGCAAGCCTTGTGATGCAAGTCCCCATTCCTGAAGTTATTTCGCAAGAAGGTCTCTCGAGGTCAGGCCAGGATTCCTGCTTAAGGTAGTTTCAGAACGTCATCTTTCCCAGGCCATTGACTTGGCTGCCTTCTACCCTCCTCTGCATCCTTCAAAGGAGGAGTAATGTTTCCACCGCCTTGATCCCAACAGGGCTTTAAGTTTCTATGTCACCTGTACGGCTGAGTTTAGGAAATCAGCCCAGTTTGTGGCCCATTCCTTGTCTAGGAAAGGCCTGACTTCCACTAAAAGTCTGTCGCAGTGGATTATCCTGTGCATAGCCGAATGTTACCAGACTGCTGGCAAGGAGCTCCCAGCAGGTATCGGCGCACATTCTACCAGAGGAGTCTGAGCCTCTACGGTCTTAACTATTTGGGTAGTCTATAATGATGAGGAATCTGCAGGAGAATAGCAATCCATTGAAGGAGAAATTACCTTACCGTAATGTTCTTTCTATGGATTCTTCTCCCGCAGATTCTTCATTCGACGCCTCCCAACCGTACCCGCTCAAAGTTTTGTGGGTTGTTGCTTCTGTCCAAGCGAGGTGACATCTGGTATGGCTCTGGGATGACCGTTTTCTGTTAAAAAAAAAATATATATATATTACAAAAACATGTATATTTCTCTACACATTGTTGTGGGGTCACCCTGTTTGGGTGTACCCTTGTTAATGTTCTTATGGCTGGTTAGCCTTCACCTGCGGTTTTGCTTCTGCAGCGTTCAATCGAGAAGGGAAAAGTTACAGGAAGTGATGTATGGGGCGTAGCACCGTGTTATAAGTACGGTTCCTGATGTCACGTCCGTGGACGACGATTGGGAGCCTATCAAGACGGATCGGCGATCAAGTACTGAGTCGTGGTCCACTACGCCCCCTGGCAGAAGTTTTCTGAAGCAGCAGAGCTGGAGATGAGCATCTATCATGATGAAGAATCTGCTGGAGAAGAATCCATAGAAAGAAAATTACAGTAAGGTAATTTCTACTTAGACCGCCCCTACCCAAATAAGCTTCAAGCTGCCTATCAGCGATTGATGGCTAAGGGGGCAACTACTCTGGGGAAATCAGCCCTGTCCAGGTCGAAGGTTCAGTACGATTTATGCGACATATTGGACGATGATCCCAAGAAGGAGACACTCCTGTACTTCAATGGGGCAGCAGAGACCCCCATACTGGAGGTGTGGGAGAAACCTGCCTCTGTTCTGGCATTGGACAGGGAACTGGCATAGAAAAACCACCCCGACCCGCTGGATCCTTAGTTTCTCTCCTGCCATGCGTCACCTAAGAGTTTGGTGGTTCAGGCTGCGATGGCTAGCCTGAAGATTTATACCTTCCTGTCCCTACCACCAGATGCGGAACGCAAGCGGGTTGATGCATCAGTCAGTCTTGCACTGCGTGTTATGAATGCCTCTTGCGCCACCTTCAAATTTTCCTTCGCCGGCTATGGTCAATGCGGCTGAATACATCCCTGAAGGAGAAATTACGGGTGGTTTCCTGTCCTTGGTTACTGATGACAAGGAGGCGGCACACCTGGTATTGCATGGCCATGAGCACTGTTGTCGGATACCACTCTGGGATAAGGACGTCAGGGTTTGTGGCAGATGTACAGGCCAAGCTGTAAGACATGCCTTTCGATGGCCAAAACCTCTTTGGAGCCAAGGCTGATGGTGCCCTTGAGAAGATCCAGTTGTCAAAGTCAAGGGTTAAGTCCTTGGGGCATACCATTAAACAACCCTGAGTTCCAGGAGTTATCCGGCCTATTCTGGACCTCAGGGTTCTTGAACAAGTTTCTAAGGAAAGACAAATTCAGGATGGTGACATTGAGAGAAATTCTCCACGCTCTCGAACTTCAGGACTGGCTGGTATCAATAGATCTGCAGGACGCTCATTTCAATATGCCAATACATCAAAAGCACAGGATGTTCCTCATAGGGGACAAGCACTGGCAGTTCAAAGTGCTTCCTTTTGGGTTGACCTCAGCTCCAAGGGTCTTCACCAAGCTCATGGCGGTAGCCGCGACCCACCTCAGTAGAACCAGGGTCCACGTATTTCCGTACCTGTACGACTGGCTGATCCGAGGGAAGTCAGCGGGGCAGGTCTTGTCTCATCTAGAGAACACATGCCTGCTGCTTCACAGGCTGGGCTTCTCCCTGAACTTTAAGTCCCATGTGACGCCAGTCCAAAGGCTCCAATTCATCGGAGCAGTCCTAGACACCCGGGTGGGCAAGGCCTTCCCTCCTGAGGAACGATTTGACAGCATAGCACAGATGTCACACTTGGCCGCAATCACACAACCTTACCAGCGGCTTCCTTCCACCACCTCTTAGGTCGCATGGCATCCTGTATTTTTCTAGTGGCAGAGGCACATGCTATTTCTAAAGTGGCTCCTAAGAGGTCAGTGGTCACAGAATCTCAGAGCCCCTTTATGTCCCCTCAAGGTGTCCAACCAAGTGGTCCATGACGTCTGCTGGTTGGACCGACCGTGTCATACTTATGGCGGGGGAACTTTTCCTGCCTCCTTGGCCTCAGGCCTGAGTTGTCACGGATGCATCTCTAAAGAGTTGGGACGCTCACTGCAAGGATTTGCAGGTGAGCGGCCTTTCGTCAGCGACGGAAGCCAGGTAGCACAACAGCAGGCTGGAGTTGCGAGCCATCCGGCTAGCCCTGAGGGCTTTTGTTCGGCCTCTCAAGGGGAAACATGTCCTGATCCTGGCGGACAAACCGGTGGCCTTGCACTACTTGAACAAGCAGGGTGGTCTGCGCTCCCTCCTCCTTTGCAGAGAGGGTAGGCAGCTGTGGTTCTGATTGATGGAGAATCAAGTCTCGGTCTCTGCAGTTCATCGGGCGTGGGGTAAAACGGCTTGGCAGATGCTCTGAGCAGACAGAGCACGGTCTAACACGTGGGAAGTGTGCCATGAAGTCCTGGAAGAGGTCTTCTCTCTCTGGGTTACCCCAGCAGTGGATCTGTTTGCCGCTTAATCCAACAGGAAGTGTAGACAGTTTTGCTCGAGGAAATTCTCAGTGAGCGGTGCACTGGGGGGACACATTCCTTGTAGATTGGGACCTTGCCTCTCCACTACACCCCTCTACCCCTGATTCCCATCATTCCATGGGTTCTCAGGAGATTGAAGAGGTTTCGAGCGACCATGATCTTAATCGTCCCAGACTGAGCGAGGAGAATGTGGTACTCCAATCTCTTGGATCTGACCATCTGTCTGCCTCAATGGTTGCCTTTGCGCCTGCATCTCCTGACCAAGTCAGAACTTTGGGTACTCCACCTGAACCCGGAGACCCTCAACCTACATGCTTTGCTCTTGAGAGGATGTGGTGCAGGGAACACAAGATCTATCCCATCTCTTGCCCCACCACTACAGTGATGGAGTTCCTTCTGTCACTTGCCTCAGCAGGCCTTCAGGTTACCACAGTCAAAGGATATTTGGCGGCTTTGTCTGTTTTCAAAAGGTCCCCAGACCAAGGTTCCTTCTTTATGATCCTGATTATGGCCCAATTCCTGAAGGGCCTTGTGAATAGGTTTCCACTACCTCCCCTGAAATCTGGTTCACATTCTTGTTGGTGGCTCCGTTTGAGCGCATGCATTCCTGTTCTTTGAGACAGTTGTTGAATACAACCTTTTTGGTTGCAATCACATCAACCAGGAGAGTTAGTGAGTTGCAGGCATTGTGTTACAAGCCACCGTTCCTGCACGACTTCTTCCCCCACCCCAGGAAAAAGGGTTCTCTTAAAGTAAGACCTGGCTTTCTCCTGAAAGTGGTTTCTGAGTACCCCCTTTCTCAGACCATGGAGTAGCCAGTCTTCTACCCTCCACCACGCCCCTCTAAGGAAGAGGAGTAGTTCCACCGCTTAGATCCCAAGAAAGGTTTGAGCTTTATTGTTGCTAGGACGTCTGTTATGAAAATCTGACCAACTGTTTGTGGCCCAATAACTGTCCCACAAAGGCCTAGCGGTAACAAAGTAGTCTCAAAGGAATTATCCTCTGCATCGCAGAATGTTACCAGTCTGCAGGCAGGGAGCTTCCTTGCGGCATCAGGGCACACTCGATGAGAGGGGTCTCAGCTTCTACAGCCATTCAGAGATGAGCACCTATTAGGGTCATCTGTTGTGCGGTCACATGGTCGTCCTTGCACACATTTATCATGCACTATTGTCTAGATTTCGCCTGCGGGGCTGATGCATGTTTTGGTAGGGAAGTTCTGCAAAATCTGCTACTGTAACACTTTCTGCCCACCTCTGTGGTCCCAACTGCTTGGGGAGTCTTATCAGATGAGGATTCTGCGGGAGAAAAGAGAAATTACTGAACGTAATGATCTTCCTATGGATTCTTCGCCCCTCCGTTCCATCCTCTCTCAGAAAGTTCTTGTGGCTTGGTGCATCTGTCTAAGCGAAAGGACGCCTGATCGCTTGTCTTTCAAAAAAGAAAATCTTTCAATTTTTTCTGATTCTTGGGGTTTTCACCGTTTTGGGAGGTTTCCCATTGTCAGTTTTTTTTTTTTAAATATATGAACAGGTGCTCATATCGCACAGTAGTTTGAGTGCACAAATGGTGAATAATATATTGTAGAAACATGAAACACAGGTATTTCGGGAAACGACATAAGAAACAGCTGCCCCCCCCCCTCCTGCCCAGTACAAACAAAGCAGACCACCATACTCGGTGTGGCACTTGTTCCCTTCAGTCCTATGGAACAACATCTAGGCCATCTCTCAGTAGACAAGGGGGGTTGTATTACGCACGCTTACCTCGAAACACAGCAGGCGTTCCTGTTAAAACATCCTGGTAATATTATTCTACTCTCCATGCCCCATGAGGGATATATATACACAAACTCAGAGCGCCATACTTCAACCCACACACTCCCCACCACCAGCCAGTTCATCCCTGTACGTTTCCTTCCTAGACAGTAAAAAAAGCATGCCGCGGGTACCGGATATCACCAGGCCTAGATCTAGCAGGTCTGCAATATTCCTGTTCAATATCGCAGCAAGTCCCTCATCCATTTTGCTACTGTAGAAGCCACAGAGCCTGACCAAAGCATCAAAATACAACGCTTTGCTAGTAGCATATAAATGGACAGCAACTTATTTCCTCCCCTGGAGATCCCCGGCAGCCACCCAAAAATGCAACATGGGATATCCTGAGGGACTTCTTGGTGTATCATACGACTTGTCATTTCTGTCACCTGTTGCCAGAAGATTCAGAGAGGGACAGCTCCATAGGATATGATTGAATCCAGCATTTTCACTTTTACACCTGGGGCACCGGCGATCACTGAAGTGGTCACATTTTTTCTGAACTGCAGGAAAACCTGTGCAACATTTTAAATTGTATGAGCTTAAGCCTTTAACTAATGGCTTTTTTCCTATTGTATTAGCACATATAACGCCACCTCTTATCCCCCAACTCATAACCAACTTCCGCTGCCCATTGTGACCTGCATGCCAGGGCCTCCCTTGGGGGGGGGGGGGGCTCAGTGCCATCTGATAGATTGTCGATACCACTCTTGTTGAATTGGCAGCATCAACCAAGAATTTCAAGGGAATGTTTGCAGCTCCATGGGCAAGGAAATTGACCAGGTCCAAAATGCCTTGTGAATCCTGAAAAACTGAAATGCCAGCTGAAGTGTTTCCCCTAACTTGGCCCGGACCTGCTCCCAGGAAATATTCTGACCGTTATAGTAGCAATCAAACATATTGCTCACCCTAAAATGAGACCGCTCCTTCTTGATCCTACTATCCCATGTTGGCGCCAAACTTTGAATATCCCAGACCCCCAATTCGGTTGTATGGAAGAGGAATTTGCATTCTCTGACAGAGCCTATGCCATGCATGGATCATGCACACTGCTGGTTCGATAGGACATTTATCATTAGTCTGACTAGAAATCCGAGTGCTCTGCAATGAGTACGGGAAAGCCAACCTCTTCTCAATCCTAAAATGCAGGAAGGGCTGGGACTCGGGCATCCAGTAGGCAGCAAACGCCACTTGCGCCGCAAGATAATCTAGCTCCATATCAGGAGCATTTAGACCCACTTGCTCCCATGCCCCAGTAAGCGATTCCCATTTGACCATAGGTGCCTTTGGACCCCACACCAGTTTGATCATTAATGATTTTTATTCACCAAAAAATTGGGCACTGGGCAAAACCGGGATATTAAGAAAAAGTATATAATAATTTGGGATAGACGACCATCTTTAGCAACCTTCTCCATAATGGAAATTGGCAGAGTACCCACTGATCGACTCTACCACTAGGTTTCTCGGCCCAGAATAACACCAGCCTGATCCAGATGTATTATAGTGGGAAGCAGTCAATCGGCTAATATCTTGGAGAATATTTTTGTATCTAAGTTGAGGAGGGATATTGGTCCACAGGATGCGCAGTTTAGTGGGTCCTTGTCTGGTTTTAATATCAGAGATAATACCCTTGTGCATTGTGGAAGGCAGCAAGCCCATTTGCAGACTCTCTTGCCATACTTGGAACAAGATTTCTGCTATATTGGGGCGAATGCCCTGAACTCTGAGGTGAGCCCGTCGGGCCCAGTGGCCTTAGCGGTCTGGAGACCTTTTATCGCCTTCATAATGTCCTCAACTGTGATAGCAACGCCCAACACCTCTTGCGCTGATGCTTTCAGTTCCGGCAACGCAGCCTCCTCAACAAAGAGGCGCACTGTGCTTGGGTCTGCACTACCCTAGCCGGCATACAAATTCTCATAAAAATACTTGAAACTCTGCAAATATCAAATCGGGCTCCGAAACCAATGAGCCATCTGCACATCTAATCGCCAGAATAACTGTTTGACGGCTTACGCCCCGCACCAACCCAGCGAAGTGCCTACCCGGTCTACCCTCTTCCCCATATCTGCGTGCCAGTAGAGGAGTCACAAAAAACCACACCTCCCTGTCTGCCTCTTCTCTGAAGTGGTCAAGGGCAGAGAAAACCGCCGCCAAGGATTCCTGAGAAGGGTTTGCCCCTTCCCCCACCCATTGTCAGGTTTTTACAGGATAGTTAGCCTTGTCGCCCATCATTTTCCTCTGCAGCGTTCAAGCAAGACAAAAAAGGGGGAACTGAGGTATGGGGCATAGTGACGTGATATGATGTATATATGACGTCTGACGTAAAGACCGGCGATGACGACTGAGCAAGACGAATCGACTGCAAAGTCGAGGTAAACTTACGCCTGTGTTAAAGTTTTCGAGCAGCAGAGCTGCATGAGGATTTCTATCAGATAAGGAATCTGTGGGAGAAGCATCCCTAGAAAGATCATTAAGATAAGTAATTTCTCCTTCTTGCAGCAGAACCTTCCAGCTTCTTTTTCCCATTAGGAACTTGGTGGGCGATAAGAGGACAGGGGGGGATCAGAACCCCTTCAGACTTGCACTGCACATTCACCATTTCTTGAGGGGGCTGGAGATATCTTCAGGGTACACCCGTTACGGTCTTAATGGGGGGCTCCGGTCCCTAAATACTTCTGGTGGATGAGGAGCACGTTGATTATGGTGGCAGCATTCAAGCGCCCCTTGATGGTCCACAGTATCCTGTTTTAAATGCTAATGAGACTTGCTGCTTTTTCAATATCTTGAACACAATGTTCTAACTTTTTTCTTTTAGTACCTTAGAACGTGGGGTTGTCAGTCACTCTTCCATACCTTTCCTTTTTCAGAGTGTGGATGCAAGTGCAAGCTTTTTAAGAGCGTACAAGCCAAACCACAATCTTAGTCCACTTTTCTAGTTCCAATACTTTCAACATAATGCCATAATGTCAGGAACATTCACCAATACACAGTTTGATTGTGCATCCTCGCTTTCCATCTGTGTTTTTAAATGTTCTTCTGAACTAAAGAAAATCCAAAATTGCTACTGATTTCATGTCATTTCTAAGGAAAGGTTTCTAGTACATTCTAGAGCCAGCCCTACAATGTGCAAGCATTAAAATTCCAGTAACTTGCAAAATCTCTAATTTTTTGACTAGTCCCCAAAATATTTCTCCGATATTTATTGAAATCTGTCACTTAGTAATCAACTAGTCAGAGTGCATTCAGAGATCTGAGGGGCCACTGCTTTTGGCCTTCTGCTCACACTACCAAAATCTTCCCTTATCTTCTTGAGACTCGAGTACTGCTGTGATACTCGTTAATCTGGCTGGCAGAAGCAGCTGAGTTGGTAGCGCGCACACACACTATGAACAGCTGCACGCATGGCTTGGTGCGACTTGCTGGCATGTCTCTGGTGTGGTCTTCCTTCCCTTTTTTTCCTACCTTGCCAGCGGTATCCTGTTGGGGGCAGAGGCGGAGCGGGAGTTCGAGTAAGAATCAGGGTGTCTGCGTGACAAGGCGTTGCAGAAAGGTGTGGCTGGTGGCCCCTCCTTGTGTTACATCTGACATTGTGTTTGCAGGACTGCTGACTGTTCTCCCCTCTTTCGTCGCTGTGTTTGGTGCTGTCAGTGTGAGGTAGGGTGTGGAAAATCTCAGAGAGCCTGTTTGAAGGCACCCAGGCGTCAAGGCATGTGGTAGATAGCATGCTGTATTTGCAATATTTTAGGTTGTGTAATTGTGGTACGAGCACGTAAGTAGGTAATAGAATACCCATTACAAGATCTCACTAAACCAACACGCTGCATGTGCGCTCAGCTGCTTATATGAGAGAGATGGAAGCTAAATCATATACCCAGCCCAACTTTCTTGAATTAATGTATGTGGGGGGACAATTGATACCCAGGTTCTCATCACCCTATCGGGTTGCTATGAAGAGGACTCCATACGGATCAACAACCTCTACCTTGAGATCCAAGCCTGGATGGCAGAACATGGCTTATGCCTCAACGACGAGAAAACTGAGCTCCTTCTCGTCTGCGCCCAACCACGGCTAAACAAACTGGACCCTCGTTACGCCTCTATCAACCTAGACGGCAACCTAATCACTGTGGCCAAAGAAATTAAAACCTTAGGGGTTTTAGATTCCACACTCTGGCTCAGAAGACAGGTAAAGGCCACAGCCTCCTCCACAGCTGATACTAATAAGCTCATCAACTCCTGCAAACCCTTCCTCTCGCCCTCCAGTTGCATCACACTAGCCAGAGCACTTGTGTTCTCAAAACTCGACTACTGCAACACCCTCTTTCTTGGCACCTCGGAGCTCTATTTGTACAAATTGCAGGTGCTACAGAACAATGCCCTCAGAGCGGCTCTGAGTATCCCACGACACTCACACATCACCAGCTTTAGACAAGATGTCCATTGGCTCCTTATACGAGACAGAATTACCCTTCGATCTCTCGTCATCGTCCACAAAGGCCTCTCTAATGACGTCCCCAAATACTTGGCAGACAAGTTCAACAGACAACTCAACCAGACCCACAAGAAAGTTATACTCCCACTGCCTTTCCATCCCCAAATTCTCCATAAAAAAAGCAGGCGGCTCCAGTTTCCTAGTCTTAGCCACCAAACAGTGGAACACTATACCGTTGAGCCTTAGAGCAGAACCATCCTTCTGGACCTTCAGAGCAAAAACTAAGTCCTGGCTCGCCAACAAGAACTCTACCATTGTCTGACACTCTAATCACTGCACCTTGTTTTCCTGTGTCTGCCTCTTGACCACCATGTAACCTGGTCAAATGCACTTACTGCTACTTTCTTGTATGTCTATTTTCTACTGTAACCTGCTCCAAGTCTCCGGCGCCAGGTTACCCCATGGTTCAGCACGCAGTATAAATAAACTGAACTAAAGAAGCTTAAAATCCTGGTGTACCCGAACTGGTTCTATAAGGTCCTGTCACACAGTCTGCTTCCCCAGTGACTAAAGGGAGTCTGTTCTCTGAGGTCCTGGAGAGTATGCAAAGTGAAGGCCGTGATTGAGGGAAACTGAGTGGTAGACAAGGTCGTCGCTGTTATTGATGCTGCTGAAGAGCTAGTCCCGAAGGTCACAGTGCGTCTCAAATACCTACAGGTGGCTCCTGTTCTCCCGGCTTAGACTAGCCCTGTGCTTGAAGTTGTTGCATGCCCCTCAATATCAGTATCCCACAAGCAGTGTTCCCCCTTACCGACTGAGCCCGGAATTAAGGGCTCCAGGAAGGCAAATTGAATGCCTGAGAACCGACCACTACATTTGAAGAAGTTTTTGTCAATGCCGGATTCACCATGAGGAACTCAAGTAGGAAGTACAGGTGGCATGGCATCAACTGTGATTGCCCTCCCGCCCCACTGCAGCCTCTAACGAGAGAGGAGGGAAGAGCTTTTTCAAAGTCTCCCATACAGACACTTTGGGGTGTTATGTCTGTCATTACAGGCTAAGATGGACTGCGATCTGATCAACCCTGCAAATTGGCAACTCACTAAGGAGTGTATCATATTTAAACTTAAACAGATTATGATAGGTTATTTATATTGACAACTTGAGAATTTCACCAGTGGCTTGAATATGTGGAAAGGAGTGATCAAGGCTCCTCATGTAACAGCGGATAAATGCTGCCAGACTGCCTTGGAAGGAGTCAGTAGTAATAGGGTGGTTAGCAAAAAATACGAGGTAGGACAAGGTAATACGCCATGTCCATTTCCCTCGCTAACCTCATCGCCAGCTTTAGTATGAATTCCTTCCGAATTTGCATTGCTGCATCAAGGCTTAACTAGACCGGCAAGCACGGTACAAAGGACACATAGGTTATCCATTCCCAGGGACATCTGCATTGGAAAATCTCAAATGCAGGTTATTATGGACAGATACTTAAGAGATCTAATCCTGGATAAGAGAAATATAATCATTACAAATGTGGAGAAGCCAATGAGAAATGAGCCTAGTTTTATCCTGGGTGCAGCAGAAAGTCGGGACCGGGTGCTTTGGATTGCATGACCTGAGTCCTTCGTAGGGTTCAAATTGATGAATGGGGCTCCCTTAGCAACAGACTGCATAGAAGTGGGTTGTGGCAAAAGTAATCTTCCCCACTTTCCGAGCATATGCAAAAGCTTGTTGAATGTGCCATCTGACTTGAAAATCGTGGTGGACTATGCAGATTAATTATGGGGAGTTGGTCATGAGTTAATGAACCAATGACATTTGCTTTGGTCAAATGTTTTTCCAAATCTGTGGGTTAGGATTTTATTATGAATTGTATGATTATATGTATGCTAAATGTGTTCTTATGATTAAGTGTTTTACGTGGTTGACTGTTCTGTTTGCAGTGTTTATGCACTGATGGCCTAACAGCCAAGTATCTATATCTTTAATATGAAAATGGTGGTTGATTATATATTGTCCCCATAGTGAATTTAGTTGAGGCAAGGTATTTATATTATACTCTGTAACAGCTGTGAGAAACCTGAAGGTGTCTCCCTGACTAGTCCCTGGGGATCTGTCATCCAGGTGGCCAGGACACGGCCATCGCTATTGGATCCACTTCCTGGGGGTGGCCCAGTGAGGGAAGTGGGACACCGACTGGTGAGACGCGGTATCCCCCTTCTTATAGCACCTTTTCCCCATCCAACCCCTAGGAATAATCTATCCCACCACCCTCTTTTCCGACACAAACCCTTTCGCACACCACGAAAGACGGACAAACCCTGAGGGCCGTTTATGTGACATGTATACAAGGGTCAGGCAATTGACCAGAATCACACACACCTGACGGCCCTTTTCCTTCCCCACAGGGATAAAAGGTGGAGCACGAGAGCACAACACGAACAAGGCAGACCGCATGGCGAGAGAGCAAACTCAGCACGGCAGTTCAAGAGAAGGAGAAAGACGGCGCGAATTGTGAGGGTGATAAGGAGAGGCATGACCTTGCCCTTTCCGACCAAGCCCTGTGAAACGTCTGCAGAAGGAATCGTAAAACAGCGAACAATAGCCAGCATGTGTTACAGCAGATGTCAACTGTACACAGGGCCCTCCTGCGCTGATAACCAAGCCGGGGAGAGACGCTTGCCACTGTGGTACCGGCCTTCACTCCAGAGACGAGTAAAGCCAAGCGGTTCATCAGAGGCTGCGAGTCGAGGGGAGAGCCGATTAGAAACCGAACTTTGTTGAACAAAAGTAGCAAACGGCTAATTGAAGAAAGTACAAACTGTTTATACGAGAGGGGAAAATCAGCTGCAGAGGAGTCGGGCACCACGATTACGCGATTACCCTATTGTTGAAACTACCCGTTACCAGAAGGCCTTGGGAAAGCCGAGAAAGGGGTAAAGTGGACATACAGGGGTCTTGTAAAATCCTCTGCACAGTCGAAGGTCTTTGACCGGCAGATGATTGTGAAGCTAAGGGAAGTGAATCCTGAAATCGTGAGAACTGTTCAATGAATTGTGTGATTGACAAAGTTGGCAAGAGTGAACCCGACGGAGGGATGCCGATAGAAAAGGGGTGAAGTCTAAATTCCTGATTAAATAATGTGTTGACAAGAGTGAACCTGGCAGAGGGATGTCCACAGTGAACTGTTTGAAAGGACATTAAGGTTTGTGAATGTCACAGATGAGATTGTGTTAAAAGCCGTAGTGAACCCGACGGAGGGAGGCTGACATTCGAGAAGGGCCTGAGCCCGGAAGAGTGAGACCCAAGGGTGAAAAGGCATCACCCAACGTGCTAGCAGAAAGGAACTTTTGTTTATTATTTTTCTGAACTCATTTCCTCAGAGGCAAGAGACTTAACCACCGAAGGCTCTGATTACTGAGAGTGGAACTGTTGGCTCGTGCTGGGAAAGCTAGAGCGTGTGCTGTGCTCCGGAATCCTGCCTTGTCCCAAGCTCAAAACGTGGGGTAGGGAGACCCCCGGCTAGTGCCTCCTGACTTCATTTGTGAATACTGCTTTATTTCTTCCTTATCCCACACTCTTTATTTGTATTTAGAGTAAGGATTGGCGATAGGTTTTTCTTAGCGTCTTGTCTAATAAAAGGGGTCTGTGCTATTAGGACTGCCTTGTTATTTGATGGACGTAGGTTGCTCCCATCTTGGATTTAGGTTTAGATGAGGCGTTTCTCCAACCTGCCTATGGAATGTAATAAACACCCTTGAACTATGATCACTTGTGTCTGTCTTTACTGTTGCCACCATGAGTTCCTTACACAGCACTCTGTGGCAATTATGTATTTTTTTTGGATGTCTTCCTTTTTTCCCATTGCTAAGTTATGTTGTCTTGTATCTTTCTTTTTTCTTGTATCTTGGTGGTCTCAGCTCCAAATATTGTTTTAATCCTTATTTTTGTGTCTTCATTGTTGTCGGCTTGTTTGTTGATATTTGTTTGTATCTGCGCCCGTTTGCCTATGACGCAATATAAATTAGTAAATAAATAAATGTAAGTATTTTGGAAGCCAGCTGAAATTCCAGAGCAAAGTATGAATACATAACATTTCCCTGCAACTTTGAGATGCATCTTGTGGTTTGCTTTGACCAGAGCCACTAATTCTGCCAAGTGTGCCTTGGCAGAGCTCACAACTGAATTATTTAGGTAAGAAAATATAATTGGGGGGGGGGGGGGGGCGGTGTTGTGCTCCGCCGAAGATGGCCGCCTAGTTACGGAGCTGCGCTGATACAGAAATCCTTATTTTAATATTCTACGGTTTGGAGCATATCCAGTGGTCGAGGTGCACAGATTACGTTATCGGAACATTCTGGGAAACCGCTGTGCTCATCCCGTGAGTGGAACCTGCGGATTAGACCATGTAGGCACTTGGCGCCCACCGGAGCCACACAGAGCCCACGTATTGGAGGCGGGCAGCCCCGCAGGTCCGACAACTGCCAGCGAACACAAGCCTTTGCATCCACAGCACTGTATTCGAGTGAGGAGGCGTGGGCTCCGGCTCGGCACCTAGTACCTGGGCACAGCGCTGACCTGAGCTACCCCAACACCCCCTACGGAAGACAGCAGGGAGCGGATCCAGTCACTGCCAGCTAACGGACTACTTCATAACGCATACATGCCAGCCCTCCCGATTTACGCGGGAGACTCCCGATTTTTTTGTGAAAAATACTGCTATTTTTCACCTTCTCACGCCTAAAATAATTATTTCCCCAATGCATTCCTATGGGGAAATTGTTGTCTCCCGATTTCTCTGTAAAAATCTCCCTCCCAGGCACGTCAGAATGTTGGCATGTATGATAACGTATGCGACTGCCTGCTGCTCCGGGACTGCGCGGCAGGCAACCGCCAGTCATTAAGTTATCCCCGCTGCGTCAATGAGAAGGGGGCTGGCACAGCAAAACTGACAAGGCACGTACTGTACCTGGGAGAGGTGGGGCGGCATCAGGGGAAGTTTGGCTTTTACCACGCAGCCTGCACGTGGGACATGGGCAACAGCGCACTGCAATAACATTCACAAGAAATGTTCGATAACACAGGCCTGGGTTCCGGCGGGTAGCGCTGCTCATCCCTTTATCTACAATCCGGCAAGAGTCAGAGCAAGTAGGACGACACAGCCATAAGAACAAAGAAGGGCAAGCTTCAGCCCTGGGGTGCCGGGCCACCCCCAGTAAGCAAAATACGATCATGTGCCCCCTGGGTCCAAAAAGGCCCACTAAGTAATTGTAACCGTGGCAGGCCCCTCTAACAAGGAGCAGGCCAAATGAGTTTATACCTTCATGGGCATGTGATCTCACCTCGACAGCCATCGGGTACTTGCAGGTGCCAGTGTTGAGGGGGGCAGCCGGCAAGCTAAGAAACAAACTGTTAAAGGACCTCAGCCCCCCACAGTTTACCGCTGATTGGCCACTACAGGCACAGCAGTAAGGGCTACCCTACGACATCACAGCCTCGGAAGACTGCTGAGAGGAGCTCTACCTTCGGACTCCATAAGCACAAAGAAAGTCTATACCCGCCCACACACAAATACCCGGATACACTTATTCCTGCTGGTGCAGAAGATCTCCAACACAGGACAGGCAACACCCCTGCTCTACCACTCATAAGACTGGCCATGCGGGGTGCAGACATGACCTGGGGTGCTAAGGGGCACAAAAAGAGCCCCATGGATGCATACACGAATACAAGTACAGGGGAGATGAGGTCCGCCCCCCACACCCGAAACCCCCCCAGTCAACCAGCCACACACAATCGGAGGACCACACGGATCCTTACATGACCGCACTACAGGTTGCCTTTGCGGCAGTCCATAGCAGACTAGACGATATTGGGAACAACATCTCCTCCATCAGAGCCGACCTCCAGAAGCTTAACCACAGAGTGAAGGAGGCAGAGACAAGAGTGAGTACACTCGAAAATACCACCATGGCGCACGGCAAGGACATCGAGACCATCAAGACAAGCCTAAAAGCTGTACAATCCAAGTGCGAATAATATTCGGGTGGTGGGCTTGCTGGAGAAAACCCTGAACACCACAATGGAGGTCTTCCTGGAGGAGGCGATCTGTGCAATGCTGCCTGAGGCACATTTTTCTCAACAATTCCTCATTGAGCGGGCTCACAGATCCCTTGGCCCTCCGCCTAAACCTGGGGCCCCACAACGCACGGTCATTGCACGCCTCCTCAACTATTGGGACAGGGACCAGATCCTCTGCCTCTCTCGTGAGAAAGGCACTCTAACCTACGATTCTACCCAGATTTACATATATCCAGACTTTTCCATTGGGGTGCAGGCAGCCAGATGCACCTTTGACCAAGCCATGAAGGCCCTCAGAGAGATCTATCCCCTTACACCATGATGTTCCCGCAAAGCTCTGCCTGCAACATTCCGGCAGGTCCCACTTCTTCGAGACACTCCAGGAGGCCATGTCATATATTGAACATAACATACCGGCCACAACAGGCCAAGCAATACTCGCCTCCCAAGTTGACACATGCCTGATCCCCCAAAAGCCAACGAAGCAAACACGATCTGCTGTTCATCCAAATCACAAGTAACCAGCTCAGCAGCTCCCTAAGAGTAACAAACAGTATCGGGGGATTAGACTCCTAACACGCAACATTAGAGGACTGGAAAACCCTATCAAAGCAAGGAAACTCCTTGCCTACTCCAGGAGGCATCGGACCGACATCCTTCTCCTACAGGAGACTTGCGCTATAAGAAAAGTAACACAATAGTTTACCTAGAACTTGGGACCGATATGCATAGGCACTGACTATTCACAAGCAAGGGGGGTTTTGACCCTCATCCACTAGCCCACTGGCTTTCAGCTCACTAAATCCTCGATAGATACAGAAGGCAGATATGCCTTGGTTTGGGGAACACTCAAGAACCAAGAGCTCATTATTTTCAACTCCTACGGCCCCAATGTAGACACCCCTGAGTTTTATTTACAGATAGTCTCACAGATTTCTCCACCGGGGAATGCCAAGATAATCTCTGGTGGGGATCTGAACACAATCTTGGACCTGTTGAAAGATTGAACTTCCAGAGGTCATAGAAGCCACTCCAGGTCGGCACTGACCATCTCACATGTACACAACTCCAGTTCACGCATAGATTACTGGCTCTGCTCCCCAGAATTTATCTCCCAGGTGAAAGAATGTGTCACACTACCACGCACAATGTCAGACCATTCCCCAGTCCTAATAGAAATCACAACAGACACTGACAAGAACTGGCGGTGCTGGCGTATGCCACCAGCAATGCTGAAAGACGAATCATTAATTCCACCTTTACGGGTGGACATAATCGACTTTTTTTATTGTAATGTCGGCTCAGTGGGGTCAATGACATTGGTGTGGGAAACATTTAAAGTGTGGATCAGAGGGCACCTGATATCCCTTTCGATGGGGGCAATACGAGCAATAAAGAGAGAGCTAGACCAAACTGAAGTCAGACTGAAGTCCCTGGAAGTAACACACTTTCGGTCACCTGGGATCGAAACGCTCGAGCCACTGTAGGCCCAACTTGAGAGATTCAGAGCCCTAGCAGACCGGGAAATCCTATACTCCATGCAGCCTGCCCGGGCCAGAAGATACAGGGAGGGGAACAAAGCAAGTAAAACCCTGGTCAACCTTATCAAATCTGAGCAGGGGGTGAGACCTATCACGGGTGTGAAAGGCACCGACGGCATAATACATCTGGAGGCCCATGAGGTCAACAATGTGTTAAAGAAGTTTTACACAGTTCTAAGCAAACACAGGCCAGGTAACGAATGAAGAGCTTCAGCAGTATCTGTCTTTGTTTCCTCTCCCCCTACTGGATAGAGACGAGAGAACTTCTAGAACTCCCTCACCCAGGAAGAGGTCGTACAGACAATCAAAAACCTAACAGCCGGCAAAGCGCCCAGACCAGACGGGCTTCCAGCGGATCTATACAAATGTTTTAGCACGGAAATAGCCCCCAAATTGCTGGAAGCTTGGGAAGAGGCCATCATAACGGTTCTGCTCAAACCACATAAGCCTCCTCACGAGCCATCGTCTTATCGCCGCCTATCCTTAATAAACTGACACTAAAATATTTGCAAAGTCAATTGCCAACCGTCTCCTACCGTATATGAATAAACTGATACACCCAGACCAATTGGGCATTTTTCCCCTCACGTTCCACAGCCCTGAATCTATGCAGATTCTTCGCCATAACTTCACAATTAGACCCGAATGCTAAAACAGTGGCGATTGCACTTGTTGCTGAGAAAGCATTTGATTCTGTCTCCTGGAATTACATGTACACCATACTACGTAAAATGGAGTTTGGACCTGGATTCTAGAGATTCATTCAAGTTTTATACAATGACCCGAAGGCCAGAATCAGAACAAACCACTCTTTCCGAATTCTCATTACACAGAGGAACGAGACCGGGATGTCCACTTTCTTCCCTCATCTTCTTCCTCACCATAGAGGGAATGGCTGCATATTGGAAACTTGAGGCGCGGTATTTGCATTAGGCCCCCCCCTCCCCTCAATTCATTTCCCTGTATGCTGACAACACTGTTATACCTGAGAGATCTCGAGACCAATTTACCTTCAGTAATGCAGGAAATTTATGAATTTGCTAAATTCTCAGTCTACAAAATTAACCGTACAAAAACAGAAATTATCCCCCTAACACCAAGCACAATCAGATTGGCAGCCACAACACAATTTCTGTGGTCCCTGAACACAGCTTGCCACCTCGGCATTATACTGTGCATGGATAAAAACGCCCTTTATGCCGCAAATTACGAACCTTATGTAGTGACACTCGAGACTAAACTGAGTGTCTGGAACAAGCTCCCGATATCCATGTATGGCCGTCCGGCCCTGTTAAAAATGGTTGTGCTGCCCAAACTGCTATACTTATTCAGCAACATTCCGATATGGCCAGGCCACCAGTTCTTCAACAAAATACAGAAGCTCGCCTCCAACTTCATATGGGGTGGGGGCTCAGTGAGGCTTAGCTGGTCTAAACTATGCGAACCGTTTGACACAGGAGGTATGGCCGCCCTGGATTTCCTACTATATTACCACTCCGCACAGGCACACTTTGCAAAATACTGGACCAACTGCACAGAACCATATGCCCATATTCAGGCTGACAATTCCGAAGCCTCTCCCTGGTCCTTAGTCATTGATCTTTGCAGGGAGAGACGTGGATGAAGTAGACCCCGTTGCTTGCACAATTTGAGCCTGGGTGGTTCTCTATCGTAGAGTAGGATGCTCTGAGCCATATTGGCCACACACCCACTATGGCATTAACCGGATATGACGCCCACGTTTGATACAACACTTCAGAAAAGATGGGACCCTCACAAGGAAATGTGCTTTGGGGGGGGATCTCTTCCCCGAGGTCAGGTTTGTCCACTTGAAGGAGGTTCAGGAGAAGGTTGGGGCGGTCTAGCCACAGCCCTGCAATATCACCTGCTAAGAGCAAAATGCAAAAGCAAATAGGCAACGGTCCCAGTGGCCTCAATACCACATCCATTTTTGTTGCATACCCCATCCAAAAACAATGAGGAGCAAATGGGAAAAGGACCTGAATGTAACCATAGACGAAACTAAATGGGTGAAATATTACCAATTCACCAAATCCGTCTCACTCTTCGCCAATTTCAGACTGATACAATTCAAGGTGCTGAACCACTTACACATCACACCCAGCAAGATCAACTTATTCGATCAGTCCAAGCGGGTACTCTGTCCCAAATGTAAATCCTCAGGAGCTGACTCGATCCATATGTACTGGAAATGCCCCTCTCCCCGATCAGACAATTTTGGGATGACGTTTCTGCTGCTCTCAGCGATATGCTGGACATACAAATACCGGCCACAACAATGAAGTACCTGCTTGGAGACATCGGGAAAAAAACAATCAAAATGCATAGACTTTTTTCTGTAGCAGGTGCGGTTGCTAAACGTAATATACTTGTTGGGAGACAAAGGAGGCCCCTTCGATCCAGGCATGGCTCACGGACCTGATATCGATACAAGACTGTGAGGAAAGTTATAGCAAAGGAGTCTCACCCGTATGTAGACCAAAAGACATTTGGGCCCCACTACGCTGCTACCTCAAAGCCACCCAAGATGCAGCAGGGAACTGTACACCTTCATTTGTCCCACTTAAGATGTAAACCTAGCCCATAACTATCGCCATTGCCATGCAATGATATATCATACATAGCATAGTCTAATATTCTGATTGTGTTGTATTGTAACCGTCAATTGAAAAATAAAGTTAAAAAATATATATATATTATTGTGAGCAGCACTTAGTTTGATTTCAGATGTAGAGGCAGTCTGTCTCATCAGCATTGAACCACAGCTACTTGGTTGCAATTGGGTCAATAGTTTAAGTATTTTCTCATGTTTACTTTTTGAGCGGTCAACAGCATGTTTATAACAGTACATCAAGCATTCCTTATTGCTAGCACATTAAGTTAATCAAGACCCCCATAACGATAGTCAAGAGAAGGTCCATGTTGGCACCACTGGAGGCCAATATTGTCCAGACGATCATACCTTGGTTATTTCAAGGCCTTTTCCATAAGCATTTATTTAAAAGCAGTTTCTTGTCCTTTGGGCACATTTAAAGGAAATTGCTGCCTCCATGCAAGCACATCTGTGCTGGTATTCTGAATTATTTATAAAAGTGTACATTTGCGTACCAGTTTCTGAAGTTGTTCCCATTTTCTTTAATGGCGTGGCTTTTGCATTAATCGCCCGTGTTTTGTAATGGAGTTCTCCCCTGTATTTAACAATATATGAAATTATGGTAATTGCTAACACCCTATTTTCAAACTAGGATTACAAAAGCATTTGACTGACCCATTGCCTTATAGTATCTCCCACACCAGTAGAAGTTCATCTCATCCTGAATATGTTGACTTTCTGTTGATGTTTTCATATAGAGCTTATTTCTTCATTTCTTAGCCTACCATTGAGCATGTTGTCTCTGACCATTCATTTACGTTCTCATTATGCATCATCTTAATTTTTAAATGTTACTTTCGGGCTGTTGCAATACTAAACTGGACTGAAGTGCTTTACGTTTTTTATTTAACATAAAGTTCTTTTACATAATCTATTGAACATTAAAATGTGATGTCAAACGTGTTTAAATCTGTATGAAAAGAAAGTAATTGAAAAATACTCTGCTTTCTATAATTTAATGTTTACAGCTGGCAGCCGTTCCAGTTCTCCTGGTAAACTCCTAGGAGGCACCTATGGGGGAGCACAGCGAGTTCAACCGATGCCTTCCTCAGCAGAAAAGCGCAGCAAGATTCCACGGAGCCAAGGTTGTAGTAGAGAGACGAGTCCAAACAGGTCATCACTGGGTAAGGGAATTTTAATAAAGTATATTTGCAGGAGACCTGGGGAGTCGCTATGCATGCTTAGTATGTTTATTTATATTTTTAAGAATGAGTTTCGCAGCAAATAACATTCCTTATTGGTCAAGCTGTCAGATTTGTTTAGTTATGGCCAAAAAGCAGAACACTCATGATTTGTTTTTTTTAAAAAAAATAACTTAATGTTCATTTGTTCTCATAAAGTAGAGCTATTGAATTAAAGTGCAGTTTTTAATTTGGACACCTCGCTCCCACCTCACCACTGCCCCCAAATCTGTGAAATGCTCTGTATATAGCCAGAGCTTTTTTTTTGTAACTATTCCGGAGCACCATCATGCTTTAGCTGTAGTCTATTCACTGATTTTCAGACTGCCTTTAGACATCAGTAATTCATCACACTCCAACATGTATTGGATTCAATTCCATAGAACTATGTAAAACTTTAGTAGTCCTTGGTGTACTTTGTGCTTGCTAAAAAGTTAATTGTGTGGGAATTATGATGCTCCTTTTGTTTACTACTGGACTTGGTATATTATTTCCCCAAATCTTTTTCTTTCTTGAGAAATAAGTGTCCATAAACCAGTATGTTTTATGGCGCTATTGGATCCTGTAGTTTTGAACAAACCCTATTCTTATACCAGTTATTTGCAGTGTTTATTCCTCCACATTGTTTGTAATGCATGCAGCCACGTGTGCTCTGCATGAAACAGTTAGTATACATTCAGTAACCATTTATCGAATAGCGACTAGTTGGTCCCATTGTGACAGATACTCTTTTGTGTTCTACAAAGTAAATGTAGCCTATCTTGAAGCCATCAGCGTTTGAAACCTAGTTGGCCTGTTTTGCTACAACAATCTGTCTGGCTTCATTGCTTTGAAATCCTTTCTCGTCTGCGTAATCCAGGGGAGTGCTGCTATCAAATGATATCTTGTGTTCTCTACCACAAGCCTTGCTTGTAGCTCAAGCTATCCTCTCCAGCCCATCCCTTCATTACGGTAAAGCCTGCTTGGCTTTTATGTGCTATTTGCTGCAGAATGGATAATTGGATTTTATTTCTGTGACTGTGGATTCAAGCACCCTACCATTCTGATTTGGTTAAAGCTCACAACTGGCAGTCTATTGAGTCTGCAAACTTTTAACTATTTGATGGCTTTGCTTTGATACCTCGAGCTACAAGATGGTTCTTTTTCTAGCTCCTGGCATTTTCCAAGCTGATGCTGTGATTTTATGTGAGACTAGATGATAACCTGATGTAAAGTATGCACCCTGAAAGTCATCTTTTTTCTTTTTCTTTAAAGCTGTGAGAAAGTTAGAAAATCAGCATTCAGAATTCAAATTGTTAACAAACTGTACATGAAATTGACATCCTACTAACAAATTCACAGGAATAAGACCCTGGTCATTTATACTAATTTTATTTTTTAGTGCTGTTTTATTTTAATTGTATAAGCATTTTATTTTACTTGGGCTTACTTTGCCTGTATTCTTAAAAACCGTTTGCTAGTCAGTAAGATGAGGAATGGATGGATTCCTTCCTCCTACAGACTGCACATCTTTGATATTCTCTCTCCAGTGACAGCTGACACTTTTTCACCAACAGGGGGTGCAGCGCTGCTCCTTGTGAGCTCCGTTCTGCGACAGTTCTCGCCACTCACTGGAAGTGATGTTGGACAGGTATATGTGGAGCCGCCTCACCCCATGATCTCCGCTCCTTTTTTCTGCACACTCTGTATATTCCAGGAATTACACTGAACTACAGCTAATTTTCCCAGTCATGCCAAACCTTGCTAAGAACTCTAGCGTTAAGCCCTATTCGGATTGCAGGAGCAAGTCTCGGACTCTCACAGGTTGCATATGGGGGGGGAACATGATCCGCAGGACTGTGGGTGATGCTAATCCATACACCCGAAGGCCCTGAAAAAGCAAGTCCCAAAATTGTTCACTTAGTGCCACCAAACTGGCAAAAGGAATTCATTCACATCTTGGCACTTAACCAAGGAATAGATTATGATGGAACAGACAGGAGCTCTCCCCATAAGTACACAAAGAAAAATAAATGTAGGAAGAGGTCCTATTCCCCAAGTGAGTCTCCCAGAGAACTCTTCTTAGTCATCTGAATAGCAGAGTTAACACTTCAAGTCGAGGGTTAGAAGCCAAACACCTTTTTGCAATCTAGCTGTAAAATGCCTGACGGGGGCACACAAGGCATGTCCTGAGGAGACACTCATGGATGAGAGCATAAGGTTTCACTCTCTATGCCCAGGTAAAAATGGAAATGCCCTTTTTATGGACCCAACCGCTTCCGGGCTAAAGCAAATGAGTCCCTACCAGAAACTTCAAGCGTCAAGTCATGGCCAAGTCTCTGGACCTGACTGTTTGTCAAACCTCCAGCACAACCCTGAGGGGTCGAGAATTTAAACCATTCCCCCTTCCTTTGTCCACTGTTTTATAGGAGTGATGCTCCCTCTGGCAACTTGCAGCGGCTGTGCTCCCGACACTGACAGGGGTTATGAAGCTCAGGGAGGGTTATTAAAGTATCCTCACAACGGCCCTGGTAGCAAAACCTCTGTGAAGAGACTCTAATCATTCCACCCAAGTGTGGGATAGAATTACCCCCTTTGTCGAGGATTGGCATCCATCCTCTTTTGAAGCTTGCGCCTTGCAGGTCTTAACTCTGATTTACTGCCACCATTTTACTCAGACTACCCTTATTCCAGCCACTTACTCGACCTTCTATTGGCGGTCTGTCGGTTTCTAACAAAAGGCGCCATAGGACAGTTGCCCCGTTCAGAATGAGACCAGGGCTGGTACTCTTTACTTTCTGGTTCTGGTGGAGGACAGGGCCTGCATCCCATCTTGGATCTTAGGCTTTTGAACTTACATCTGCGCAATGGCATGTTCATGATGGTGAACATGGACCAGGTCCTACAGGCCCTCGAACTGCAGGAATGATTGGTATTGCTGTTTCTTCAGGATGCCAACTTCCATATGCCCATTGATTCGAAGCACAGGAAATCGCTGAGGTGTATGTAGTAGGTACCCTCAGACTAACAATTCAGGGTTATGCCATTTTGCCTTTCTTTAGTCCTCTTGGATTTCACCACACTGCGGCCACTAGTGGTAGCTCACCTCAGGCGGGAAGGTCTATATTTCATCCCCTACACAGAGGACTGGCTCCCTGCACAAGGCACCGGCACAACTGTACCATGCATGCAGCTAATTGCACAGTGTGTGCTTCCGCTTGAACTTCAATATGTCCCATGTTTCATCATCCCAGTCCCTGTTTTATTGGCACAGACTTGGACAACCGACTGGGAAGTGCTATACCACCAAAGGATCGAGTGTCAAACATCCTCCAGATGGTCCATGCCTTTGAGTCTGAGTGGTGGAGGGAGAGGGCAGTGGGTCATGCATCTGAACCTCAACAGCCTGAACCCTCATGGTTGCCTGCTGAGGCTGCAATATAAGTAGTAGAATGTGTTGGAGAAGGTCTTGGGTGTACTCCTTTCGGCTATGAGGCCAGCCACCAAATCCATTTAACCTTGTGGGTGGCGTACATTGTCTGCTTGGTGTTGGGAGAAGGTTCTAAACCCTTTCACCTGTCCTCTCATTGTACTGGCTTCCCTGTTTTCATTGGCTGGACAGGCCTGCCAATTGGAACTTAGAAAGGGCACCTGCCTGCCATCTGGACCCTTGAGCAAGTCTTTTTTCTTCGCAATCCCCACGATTATGCAATTTTTTCATGGTTTGCGCAACCTGTTTTGCTGTTCCTGTGTGGGACTTGCATTTTGTGGTCCTTTTCCTTAGCTCTGTTTCAGCCCCTGTATCCCTGTTTATTAAGTTTGCTCACCCTTAAGGTGAGCTGCCTAGTGGTCATCATCTCAGCAAGATTAGTGAATGAGTTTTAGGCATTGTGTTAAAACTTCCTATGTGGTTTTTCCAGGAGAAAGTTACGTTGAGAGTAAGACGAGCTTCCCTTTTGCACTTTCATCTTTCTCAGAAGACCTATCTTCCTGTCTGTTTGGCCCTGCTTCTCACTTCTTAGAGGAGCAGTTCCATAGGCTAGATCCCTTCTGGGGCCTCAGCTATGAAGTCTTTTGGATGAGGGATGCCAGGAAAAATTAGCAGGTCTTTCTGTGTTATGCTGGTGCTTGTGCTGGCATGGCTGTGACTAAATAAATGCCGTCAAGATGGAGCCACCCTGATTTGACTGGAAAGTATGTGACTGAGGAGTCTCATGGTTCATTCAACCAGCAGCTTGGCTGCTACATCTGCCTTATAGTGGGAAAGGTCTCTGTCTTGGACATGTGCGAAGTGGATTTTGGCTGCATTGCACACGTTAGCCAAGCATGGCTGCCTAGTTTCCCTATCGGGGCATGAGGCGCACTTTAGTCGAGCAGACCGTTAGAGTTTTAGGGTTTTGGTGGTGTCCTCTCGCTCTCCTCTGTATTTATGCGCTTCTATAGGAGTCTATTAAATATTTGGAATCTGGGAGAGGTTGGAATTGATTAACTTATTTCTGTCTGATCTTTCTGACGGTGGTTCCTCCCACAGATTCATCATTGCCCTCCCAACCTTCCCTTCTCGGCGGATAGCTTGAACAGTGATCTGTTATGTGGTCCCTCAGTGGCTGAGTGCTAGGGAAAGAGTCAGTACTGAGGGCATGGGGTTGGGACAGCTCCATATCTGCTGGCCCTGCTGTTGACTGGTGCGTAACTGCATCAAGTGGATCAGATGCTGAGCTGCACTGCCCCCAGAGGTGAAATTAAATAGCAAAGACGAGGTGTGGGAGGAATATCCATCAGAAAGAACATTGCTGAGCAGTAACTACATTTTCCTTTACATATACAATATTCTCTGAAATTGGTGCACTTTCATAGAAGTTACCCGATGTGCTTGGGACAAGCAATATATGTAAGCCAAAAAGGGAGCGAGGTTACCGGCTGTGAAGTTTTTCCATGTTTTGCTTGTGAGTAACAAGAACTACCAAGATTGCTGTAGCTCAACTTCGGTTTTATGGATGAGGCAATGCTATACGTTCATCCATCTCATAGATTCAATTCCTTCCACATATACTTTCTCTTGAAATCACAGTGGGTGCAAACTTGTGTCAACTATTTTTCGTAGCCACCACAGCAACTCTGTTGCTCTGTACCGACAGTCATGGCATAGGAAGCCCCTTGGCCTTGGAAATGACTTACTCAGCATATAAAAAGAGCTATGCACCCCCCGCCCCCATGACCTAGATTCCTTTTTTCTGTGGTTAGACACCAGGTTTTTTTGGGGGGCGGTTTCTGAATTTCTGTACCGTGTCTCCTGCCAAGCCAGGCTTGAGGCCCTGTAACAAGTGCTGATGTCAACACCGCCAACCCGCCTCAGTGCTATGTGTGGCATGTAAGGCAGATTACAAAATGTACCATTGTTTCCTGTCAGTTGATGCACCCAAAGTCCATACAGGAATTCGTGGCAACAGTAATTTTGTCTTTGAATAAAATGGGGAGGAGTGGGGCCCACACGCTACCTCTGCGCTCCATGCCCTCCAAGTGCCCAGCGCAGATTTTGGTTATGGAACGCGGTTTGTCATGGAAGGATAAGGGAATGTGAGTGATATAGGTAGGGAGAAAAAGATACTCCATGGCCAGGAGTGACACCTCATCCTCTCAAACCCGCTCCTCATCTACCAGAGGATGTGGTCTTGTTCTATTCAGAAGTCTGTACTAACACTAGTGGAGGTGAGTAGGCCGCTCTTCCCAATTTCAACCTCTTCAACCTCTTCACAGTGTGAGGTTATGCACTTGGACATGCTAGACTTTTGTTTCAAGAAAGACCCTGTGCCACTATTGTAGTGGATAGTTTACAGGTTGAACTCTGCCTCCGCCACGGGACATGCTTGAATTTCGCAAGTTCCAGTGCCGGGCATAGCAGCTTCAACTAATTATCGTTCCAAGGTCTATAAAGTGAGTAAAATTACATTGAGTGATTATAACACTTGTTATGGTGTGTCAATTGAGTGAAATTTGGCATTGGTATGTTTGTTTCTTGAGTTTATATAGCGCTTTACTCCAAAGCGCTTTACAGTATAACAAGGTACAATAATGAAAGAAGCATATTTACAAACTTGTAACAAACCAGTGGTAAAGTATGTAGAACAATCTACTCAAAAGGAGGGGAGGAGGAGGGGAGCGGAGGGGAGGTGAGGGGACGTAGGTGAAGGGGCTTTCAATGTCTGATTTGAGGTCAGCGGGAGGAAGGGGGAAGGAGAGAGGGGAAGGGGGGGCATAGTGTCAGGAGACAAAAATATATGAAAACACAACTGATGGAAACTTTGCCTTCACAGCCTACAGTGCCTTTACTGGATAATGGCGTGCAGGCACCATCTCACAACTGCCCATCTCCTAACTGGGGACCTAAACCTGACTCCCAGTTTGCACCATTGAGGTCCGTGATGGTGCCACCTGGTGTAATGGTGCATGGGTCTGATTATTTTGCGCTGTTTAAATCATAACCACTTTGGGTGCCATTGCCTCACCATATGTCTCCAGTTCTTGAGCGAGTATTCTGGTCAACATATGGACCTCCCTTGTGAGGTTCAAGCCCATTTTTATTGGAGGATTACCTTTCTCTTTTTGCACCATTTTATTGGGGGTTTAGCAAAATTAAGTATTTGGGTTAGATCCCCCAATTCATATGGTTCATGACTTATCCTGTGTATTGTCTCCGCGTGGTATGTGGGCTGGACAGCCCACGAGTCAGTTTGGTATCGCAGTATCTCCCTAGGTAGCGAATATGGGTTCTTCAAAAATGTGGTGGCCATGTTAGTTTAGTCACTGGGCCTCCTGGGACTGCACATCTAATGTAAGGTTTGCCTCAGATATGATATAATCTGCTGCCTCGCATGACACACTTGCCCTTCAGTGATGCCTTTACTGAGCCCATGTAGTTGATTTTGCAGAAGTAGTCTTCCATTCCAGAAGAAAAGAAATGATGCTCAAGAAATTTGGCCTGCTCCTGGCACCCTTACGTTTTTATCTAAGCACCCTTGGCTCAATAGTTTTATGCAGGCATAAATTCCCAATCATTCTTTCAGAGTACAAGATACTGGGAGATGTCGGCTGTTTAAATTTTGTATCTGGCCGCCTGGCCATAAAAGCGATCTAATACTGATTTTACCCTGGACAGATACTCTGTGGGATGCAGTGTGCAAATCTACTGAACCTAATCTACCAGATACAGGGGGTCCCCTTCCATCAGGTCATGGATATGAGAAGAAAACAGCCAAACAGATGTTAGTACCTACACTTCGTTAAATTGTGTCCAAGTCACTGACCAGTGGATCTGGCCAAAAGATGTTAATCTTGGTGAGATTCGTGTTTTTACCAAAGCTTTTATCTGAAATCCACCCGCAACAAAATCTCGACATGCCTGCCTTTTCCCCATCTCATTCTTTAAAGCTTTTGGTTTACATCAAGGTTGGACCCCAAGAAGCATGTTCTGTTTTTATGTGGGAAGAGATGCACATGTGGGATGCACTATGTTAGAAAACATCTTTGGGTGTTTCCCACTCATAAAAGCCCATATTTCCAGTAATATTGCTGTGGCAGATTTTAAAAGCAGGAACATGTGGGAGGAATAACTTATCCAACAGTATGAACATTATCTAAAGTAAGTACCATGTTAAGGTACTGAGACGAATCCCAGGGTATCGTCATTACTTCTGTGAGGGGAGCCCTTTTTCATGAGGCCAGGGTGGTGAGGCCACTGCCTGATAGGCCCCCTGGGGTGGTACTCAGCAGGGTGGATCTCATGGAGAGCAAACCCCTTCATGGGACTGGTAAAAATGGCCCTGGAGAACTTGGTATCCCCATGTATCACCTTACCCTAGACACCCTTTTTACATCCTTAATAACAGCCCCTTTCCTCATGGGTCAAGAGTTATTGCCACCCTGCGTGGAGGCACTCAACCCACAAGGGAACCAGAAGATTACTGCAGTGACGAGGGAGATGCACAGAAGCATGAGAGATCATCTTTGAGAACCACAAGGAAAATTGTATTGGCTGCTAGTTTCCGATTGGTCCATCTAGAGTGGAAATGGGAGGGAAAGTAAGACGTGTTGTTAAGCCCTCCATGGAGGAGCAGGAAGCTGAGAACTCATGCTCAAGGAGTGGAGGCTGTGGACCAGAGGCTCGGTCAGAAGGGGGAATCTTTGCATGCCGGTGTAGGGCTGAAGCCTGGGTGGAAACTAGGTGAATCCCTTTTCAAAGTTCCTGACAGAGAACCTAACCATGCTTGGAGGATCCAGGGGGCAGATCCTCACTGGAGGGACCGAGAGCTGGCGAGCAGCTTACCGCAGAGTGCAGGGGATACTAGTGGAGCCTTGCTGAACGCACTGTGTTTAGATCTATCCTGGCTGTAGAATCGGAGGTCCAGGAGAATCTGGGAGCCAGACCACACAGCCGAGGCAGGAAACTCTAGCCGGGAGAGACCAGACCTGGAAACACGGCGAGGAGACTCTGAGAGAGCCAGAAGGTGTGCGGAAGCCCATAGCAAAGGCGGTCCCGCAAAGTCACCCAAAGCAGACGGTAACACCATGAAAGACTGGGGAAAGTTGAGGAACACCTTCTCCCTCGTCCCTTTCCCCCAGGGAGAAATACAGGGAGAAAAACAAAGTGGACATATGAGAAACCGTGCCTTGCAGGTTAGTGAACCAGGCCTGGGCAAAAGTGACAGCAAACCCAGAGACAGGGGTTTGGGACCCATGAGAGACTGGAGAAGCTGCATGAGAAATGTACAGAAGGGGTCAAGGACCCATTGCAGTCCAAAGAAGCACTCCAACAAGGTGCTGAGATCCAAGACAAGCTGGAGAAGCCCCGAGAAGGCATTAAGGGGTTGGGGACCCACAATAAGGTGGCTCCAGTAGCTTCTGCAGTTGGAACCCTTATATCAGTTGGGAATGCACTGCTTCTATTAAACCCAGCAGGTACTCCTCGATACAACGTTTCTGCACGCCCTAATGTTTTGGTATGGTGTCCTCCTCGAAGGCCCTTAGAATAGCATCAACACAGTAGACCGCAACTTGTACCTCATCGGCACGCAATACCGTCTTACTTTCAGCTGACTTGTCAGCATCCAAGGTTGTGCGAGTTTGGCTTTGACGTTGAGGTATTCCCCGGAGAGGAGGTTGGTGTTAATTAGATTGTTTCCATCCATTTTTGAATATAAGGGTGACCAAATTCGTGTTGGATTTAAACCCCACCAAGGAGGGCAAGCAAAGTTCGCCAAACTATTTGTTGGAAGAGGCAACAATAGTGGACCTGGCAAGTGACATGTCGTGCCAGTCAATGCACCCGAATACGCTCCTACAACACCACGCAAAGCTGCTCACTTTTCTTCACAAAGAGAGAGTGGATAAGTGGACCCGCTCAAGGTTGCCGTCCATGGAGGACAAAAACAAAAAAGCACTGCAAGAGGGCAGAGGTCTCCCAGCGGTTCTTCTTGGCATCACTCATCTTCATCCTCGAAGAGGAGCCACCACGCCAAGGAAACCCAGGAGTGAAGAGGGCCCTACTTTTTACGATCACATCTTCACCAGAGGAATAGGAGGCATTCCGTTTGAAGATGCTTGACATCTTCGCAAAGGCCCAAGTACAGGTGGCTCTGGCCCCCACACTTTCAGTGTCTGTGCCGACAGATCCAGCCACGCTTGGAGGAGCTGACGGGGAGTCGGCGGTAGAAATCGAGAAAGGGGTGCACTGTTCCATCTTCGGATGTTGTTCCATCAACATATGATCCTTGGCCAACATTGCTGAAAAGTTCCCCCCCTACTCCCATGAAGGGCATATATGTCACATTTGGAGGACATTTATGATGATGATGGTAATGTCCCTTTTGGTCTGGAGCCCTTCCAACCCTGAGAGTTTCTGAGAGGAGTTTTACTGGGAACATGGTGACTTTTTGGACCTGGCAGCTGACTTGCAGGAAGCAAGTGTCATGGACACCTCGTCAGAGGTAGATAGGATGCCTGTTTCCACCACCAGGCAAACCACAGGCGGCTTTTCAGCACCTGATGGAGACGGTACTCAACTCTCGTGGGCTGTTGGCCCCCACAAGTCCTAACGTTCAGTATGACTTGTGCACCATTCTGGACTAGGGTCCCAAGAAGGAGACCTTGCTGCCTTTTGGGTCGGGCAGTGGAGGTGGCCATGGTAGAACTGTGGGCCAAATCGGCATCAGTCCTCTGTGGAACGTGACCCGGCAAAGAAGCACAGACTGGCCCCTTGCACCTCTTATTCCTCTCTGCCTGCGCTACCCCAGAGAGTTTGGTGGTGCAGGCCGCTGCAGCGAGCCTCAAGTCCACGCCTTTTCCATCTTTGCCCCTGGATAGGGAGAGCAAATTGTTGAATGTGTTTGGGCCTGAAGATTTTTGTCTCTTCGAGCCTAGGTTTCCAGTGCGTCAGCCCCTTTTGTGCATTGGCCAGATTCACTCTTGGTTTCTGGTCCATGTTAAGAGGCAGCTGAGCACATCCCAGAAGGGGAAATGCAGGGTGGTTTTCTGGCCATTGTTATGACTAACAGCACCGGCTTGACGCTTTTTTCTTGGCTGAGAATGTTGGGGTTGACCACTGACGTCCAGGAGAAGTTCCTGGACATGCCCTTTCATGGCATGAACTTGTTCGGCACCAAGACTGACCAGTCGCTCTACAAGTTCCAGGCCTTTGAGGTGACAGCCAAATCTTTGGTGCTGGCCTTGCAGCAACAGCGTCCGGTGAAGCCGTTAGACAAGGGCAGGACTTTTTTCCCCTGTGCCTCTTACCCCCAAGTGTGGTACAGGTCAGTTTTCCTTGGGCAGGCAAAGACAACACCATCTCTACAGGGGTAGAGTATGCAGGGTGCCTAGAGGAGGTGCTTCCTCCTCCTCTGTGCCCTCCACAACCCCCAGCACAAAGCCTGTGTGAAGCGGACTTCAGCCATTCATCCCGTATGGTGGGCAGGATATCCCAGTTCGGGGAAGAACGGAAAAATACCACCTTGGATGCTTGGGCTTTGCAGGTCGTCAAGCTGGGATACTGCCTCCCCTTTGCATTTCACTCTTCAGACCACTCCACTTGCCTCTGTATCCTGTCCTACTGGAGATCAGTCTGCTCCTTGGAAAAGGGATCATAGAAATCGTATCCTGCTCAGGACAAGGAAGGGATTGGTACTCTGCTTGCTTTCTGGTGCCGAAGGTAGACCGGGGTCTGAGACCCATCCCGAATCTGCAGCTTCTGAACTTGTACCTGCGCAAGGACAAGTTCAAGTTGGTCACTGGAGCCCAGATCCTCCAGTCCCTGGATGTGAACTACTCACTAGTTTCCCTAGATCTCCAGGGTGCTTATTTTCTTGTGGCTATAAACGAGAAGCACAGCAAGTATCTTAAGATTCTGAGTAGGGAACTGTAATACCAGTTCAAATTCCTTCCTTTTGTTTTTTCTTAAGCACCCAGGGTTTTTTCCAGGCTGCTAGCACAGGGAAGCAGGTCAGGAAGACTGGGAAAAGCCCCTCTTTAACTTTCCTCGCAATCCCAAGCTTCTAATGGCTTATTGCCAAGTAGAGGAAATGAAGAAACCCAATTTTGTTGTTCATAAATGAAAGTCCCATAATTTCATGAGTACTGGGATGAGGAAGAGGGCTGAAGGGGCAATGTTACAGTACAGATCAGCCTGTTAAGCTTAATGACCCACACATGAGGGTCGCAGAGAGGCTCAAAAGGCACCCTCTGGTTCAGGCTTTTAGTTGTCAAAGAGGATGGAGGTGTGAAGTCAGTGGCCGCTCTAGTAGCAGAAGCAGATGAGTGTTCTCCAGCATGGGGTCAGGCATGGACTCACATGCTCATGAATATTCCCCGTTGTCAGGCTGGGAATCCTCGGTAAAGAAAAAATCAGTATCAGTTTTGTTTGTGATCTGTCTTTCTTGGTAGTAACCAATCACTGATCTCTGGGTCATACTGCCCCCAGCCAATGACTGCCCTCTCCCTAAGCCCCGCCTCTGGCAGCCATCCTCAGATTTTTACCGCACGCTCAAGTGTTGGAAGTCCTTGTGTTTAGCTCTCGAGTTTTTTACTGCGTTTCACGCCTTTTTCAGGAGATTTTCTCATTTTTTCGGTTTAATCGAGCCTCAAGCGCCACCGTTTCTACTTCCGATAACGGGGACCCGTTTCGGAATTCTTCCACGCCCCTCAAGGGTGAAGTTTTCGTCGAGTTTATACTTCTTGGAGGATTCCGGAAGATCTGCGGCCTACCTCAACGGACATGGCCCAGGACACGGGAAGCTCGAGGCCCGGATCCAAACTGTTCAGGTGCTGCCCTGGATGCGGATTACAGAACGTTTTCAAGGAGGACGAGCATTCGCGATGTCTCTACTGCCTCCATGAGGACAAGACGCACGTGGAGAAAGACTGTGCGTTCTGCAAGAACCTTTCAGAACGGACCAAACAAGATAGTCGTTCCCGCCTCGCCGCCTGGCTGGAGAAGGGCACAGCAGGTGAGAAGGTGAAGAAGTCTGAACGGGCTTCTAAGTCCTGTGAGGGCGCCCCGGCGACGGGTGCCCAACAGAAGGCCAAGCACCGGGAGCGCTGAAAGGTCGGGCTCTTCGGTTGCCAAGCAGAGCGCTACTTCCCCGGCACGTTCGACCATGAGCCAGCGCTCTGGTTCGGGGAAGAGGAAGCTCGGCAGCCATTTTGTTGGCAATCCAATCCTTATGCACCGAGATAAGGACGAGATTACCACGGACCCCGACGGAGGATCCAGAACCAGGCCCGTCGGGAAGCCCTCCTAACAAGCGGATGAGACCCCACCCCGCTCCGCCCTTCATGCCTGCGAGACCGGTGGACCCCTCACCCCCCTCGCCGGACCCTAGAGAGGGGAAGGACGATGACGGCGGCGATGACACAGCAGACATCCCGTCGTCGCCCTCCACCCCCGCGGGCGTCTCCAGGCGACGAAATTGGCTCTTTCCACGCCATGATAACCATGGCATCCGAGCTCTTCCAGCTCTGCCCTGAAGAACAGAAAAGGGAGGGGTTTCTGTACCAACGACGAGAGGCCAAGAGGAAGACAGTCCTTGCAGTGCCTTTACTCGACGACATCTGGGAGGAGGGGCTTGCTGTCCTCAAGAACCCTTCCACGACACCAGCCAAGAGGTACAGGTACGAGAAGAAGTACCGAGTTCCCGATGCCGCCCCCTTGTGCCTCAGGGCCCAGCCCACGCCGGACTCTGTCGTCTCGGCAGCGGCTAAGAAGAAGGCAGCGGATGCGGCAGCTTCAACTTCCACCTCCCCGCCGGACAGCGAGGGCAAGAAGTTGGACTCTATGGGACGACAAGTCATCTCGTCGGCGGTGACGACGATTAAGGCGTCCAATGCCTTAGCGATCGTGGCCCGCTACAACAGGGAGCTCTGGTTCAAGATAGCTCCCCTGCTAGACTTCCTGCCTGATGACAAAAGGGCGGAGGACCTAGAAATTCTGCAGGAAGGCGAGGTGGCGTCGGATCACGCCATAATGGTGGCAACGGACATTGCCGATACCGGATTTCGCCAACTGGGTAACAGAGTTTGCCTCCGATGACGAGGATGGCTTAAGGCGACAGACTTTCGCCAGGACGTCCAGACCAGGGTGTTGGACATGCCGTTCGACGGCAACAACCTTTTTGGTAAGGCGGTGGATGAGTCCCTACAGGCCATCAAGACCGACTCGGAGACGGCCCGGGCCCTGGGGGTGCTTCAACAGCGGCGGCCCTGTCGGAGCTCTGGAGGCAGACGGGGTGCCTCCAAAGGATCCAGCGGTGGCTCCTCCACTTACCGCCAGGCGGCCCGCTCCTCTTCTCAGGAGGCCTACAGAGGCCGCGGCAAGCAAGGGGGTTCCCGCCACCGTCGTCAAGGAGGCCAAGGCGGCAAGGCCGCCTCCAATCAAGACTGACCCGGCCGGGTTGTCGGGCCCCCACCAAAGCACCCCGGTGGGAGGCTGGCTGACGAAGTTCGTCAGCGTGTGGGAGTCCATCTCCACCGACTGTTGGGTGTGGACACCCTGGCCAACGGGCACTCGCTGGAATTCCAAAATAAGTGCCCTCGCATTCCTCCCGTGGCCAGGAAGGAGAATCACGTCCCTCAACTACTGTTGGAGGTAAAGGCGATGCTCAAGAGAGGTGCCATCGAGCTCAGCCCCAGAGGGCTCCGGAGTGTACTCGAGGTACTTCCTCGTCAAGAAGAAGACAGGCAGTTGGCGCCCCATCCTGGACCTGCGTCGCTTAAACAAGTACATCAAGGCGCAGAAATTCAGGATGGTCACCCTCCAGCACGTGCTGGGACAGCTGGAGGAAGGCGACTTCCTATCGTCTTTGGACCTGGAGGATGCTTACTTCCACATCTTGTGCCTTTTTAGAATAGGGAAGTTCCTCAGGTTCGTGGTTCAGGGACGCCACTACCAATTCAGGGCCCTACCGTTCGGATTAAAGTCGACACCCAGGGTTTTCACCAAGGGCCTGGCACCAGTGGCGGCGCGGCTGCGTCTGCAGGGGATCCACGTTTACCCCTACCTGGACGACTGGCTAATCCGGGCAAGGACAAGGGACCTCGCCGTCGAGCACACGGCGAGGACCATCCGGTTTCTCACGGAGCTGGGGTTCACCATCAACTACACCAAATCCCACCTGGTTCCATCGCAGATAGCACTGTTTCTGGGAGCGAAGCTCGATACAGTGGGGCAATTGGCCTCCCCTTCAGAGGAGAGGACCAAGACCATCCTGGGCAAGGTGCGGCGCCTGCTAGCCACGGACGTGGCCAGGGTGAGGTCCATCAAGTCCCTCCTCGGGATGATGTCGTCCTGCATCTACCTTGTACCCCTTTGCAGACTTCGGTTGCATCCGCTACAGGAGTTTCTCGACGCCCGCTGGCTCCAAGCGAGGGGCTGTTTCGAGGACAGGATCCCTCTCGACGAGGAGTTCCATCAGGCGATCTTATGGTGGGGCATCCGTGCTCCCCTCACGACAGGCACAGAATTTCAAATCCCGGCGTTTCTGGAGACGGTGACAACGGACGCCTCTCTGGAGGGTTGGGGGCCCACACCGGAGACCTCCACGCAAGAGGCCTTTGGCTCCCGGAGGAGAGGTCTCTCCACATCAACATTCTGAAGCTCCGAGCAGTGTTCTGGGCCCTCAAGTCATTCCTTCCGTCCCTCAAGGGCAAAGTGGTGAGGATCTTCACCGACAACACCACCATGATGTTCTATATACGGAAGCAAGGAGGCACCAGATCCCCAGCCCTATCCAAGGAGGCCCAGGATCTGTGGCAATGGGCCGTCGCCCAGGGGATGTTTCTGGTTCCCTTCCACCTGGCAGGAATAAAAAACACCATTGCGGATTCACTCAGCAGGGAGCTGCGCTCGTGCCACGAGTGGTAACTGCGCCAGGACCAAGTGGATCGACTCTTCCAACGATGGGGCCAACCCCAGATCGACCTGTTCGCGACGGCGACGAACTCCAAGTGCCAGAGGTTCGCCAGCAGGTTCCCACAGCCGAGGAGCATGGGCGATGCTTTCTCGTTCCCTTGGGATGGCCTGTTTCTATACGCGTTCCCTCTGTTGCCGTTGCTGCTCCGCCTCATCAACCAGCTCAAGAAGTCCAGGTGCAGGATGATCCTCGTCGCACCGGCGTGGCCGAGGCAGATCTGGTTCCCGGACCTTCTGGACTTGTCAACGTCCCCACCAGTCAAGCTGCTGGCGGACGCGGATCTTCTCTCCAGAGAAGGAGGTGCCATTCTCCATCACGACCCAGAGTCGCTGAACTTGCAGGCCTGGCTCCTGCAGCACTAGAGTTTGGAGGGTACGATATCCCGGCTGATTGCAGAGAGGTTCTTGCAAATGCCAGGCCGTCCCCCACTCTCGTGTTACGGTCATAAGTGGAAGAGGTTCTCTGTCTGGTGCCGTGCACAGATGATTAACCCTCTGCGGATTACGGCCCCTCAAGTACTGCCGTACCTACTATCGCTGGCCAAAGCTGGACTGGCTCACGCCTCCATAAAAATGCATCTGGCTGCCATCTCCCGATACACCAGGACTACGGGACGGGCGTCCTTGTGGTCTCATCGCCTGGTAAAGGAATTCATGAAGGGACTATTCCAATCATTCCCGCCGGTGAAGGCCCGTGCCCCGGCGTGGGAGCTTAATGTGGTGCTGACCAGGCTCATGGGAGCCCCATTCCAGCCTATGCATTTGGCGCCTTTGAAGTTCCTGTCATGGAAGACAGCGTTCCTCGTGGCCATCACCTCTGCACGACGAGTGGGAGAGATTCAGGCCCTATCTTGCAAGCCTCCATACTTGACTTTTCATGACACGAGGGTAGTGCTGAGGACGCACCCCTCCTTCATGCCCAAGGTGCCGTCGGACTTCCACCTCAACGAGCCCTTGGCGTTACCAGTTTTCTTCCTGTCGCCTTCGACGCTGGCCGAGAGGACTTTGCACTCGCTGGATGTAGCTAGAGCGCTGAAGTTCTACGTGGACCGCACAAAGAGTTTTCGGAAGACGTCACAACTGTTTGTGAACTTTGGGTCTGTGAATCAAGGAAGGCTCTCTCAAAGACTTCCATTTCCAGATGGCTCTCCGGCTGCATCATGCACTGTCACCGGTTGGCAAACCGACCGCTGCCCGGCCGTCCGAGAGCCCATTCGACCAGAGCGATCGCTGCTACCACGGCGTTCCTGTCTGGTGTGCCCCTGCTGGACATCTGCAGGGCTGCTACGTGGAGGTCGACGCACACCTTCACAAGATTCTACTGCGTCGATCGGGACTCCAGGGAGGAGTCCAGGATCGGCCAAGCAGTGCTGCGCAAACTGTTCGCTTAAGGTGAGCCTGGTGAGGAGGTAAGAGATGCTTAATGTTGAGTTGTTGTATTGCTTAATGTTGAGCCTGTTGCCACCTCCCGTGGTTGTGCATGTGTATACTGCTATGTATTCTTTTATTCATGAACATGTGAATCCATGCCAGACCCCATGCTGGAGAAGGAACAAGTTACTTACCTGTAACTGTTGTTCTCCAGCATGGGTCTGGCATGGATTCACATGCGAAACCTCCCACCTACCCCTCTGCGGCTCTTCACTTGGTCATACTGCCGTTTGGCGTGCTACCAAATCTGAAGATGGCTGCCAGAGGCGGGGCTTAGGGAGAGGGCAGTCATTGGCTGGGGGCAGTATTACCCAGAGATCAGTGATTGGTTACTACTAAGAAAGACAGATCAGAAACGAAACTGATACTGATTTTTTCTTTACCGAGGATTCCTAGCCTGACGACGGGGAATATTCATGACCATGTGAATCCATGCCAGACCCATGCTGGAGAACAACAGTTACTTGTAAGTAACTTGTTCCTTGGCAATCCAAGAAGAAGTTGGTGAACAGAAGGGATGCCAGTACTTTAACCAAGCAGATTTCTACTGGCTTTTCTGAGCGGGTCCTGTTTCCCCAAAATATGAAGTGCAGAGGTTGCGCAGCAGAAGGTGTGAAAGAAGATTGCTTTCCCCATGTGAGCCTGATTGCAGAGATTGCGCAGCAGGAAATGTGCTGGAAACGGTGGCTGAAAGAAGTTGTGCAGCCAAGGGTCCCTGGAGCGAGAGAAGCTTCTTAAAGGCATGGCAGGACCGAAAACACTGTTACCGAAGAGGGGTGTGTGTCCAAGAGAAGCCCGAAACAGCCCAAGCCCTGCAGCACATGAAGGGAGCAAGACAGAAGCCAGTGAGTGTTACTCAGCGTTCTGATCCCTTGCGCAAACAAAGACAGGAAACTGGATCCAGTAGAATCATTCACAAAGGAGTGAAAGCTATCTTAACGTGACCGCCTATATGGGAAGAGTGAAAATCAGTACTCGTATGTGTGAACATTATTCCCGTAAAAGTAAAAAGTCTTGAAACATATTAAACAAACGCTTCTTTGTAAACAGATGAAAGAATGGTCGTATGTACCTAAAAGTGATTCTAAGGTGAATGTGATCTTAAGAATCAAGCAGTTGAAGTGACTGAATATTAACTTTCATGAAGTGGGGAGCAAGCATTACCTAAGCCAAGAGTTAAACAAGTGATGCTAAAGCCAAGAGTGAATCAAATCTTTCCCTGGCCAAAGAATGGGCAAGTATTATCCTAAACCAAAAAGGATATATACATTTCCCAAACCAGAGGTGTACAAACATTGCCTAGAGCCAAAAGAAACTGATAAGTGTTTATGGTTAAACTACTGTGGTTGGCAGGAAACCGAGACCAATGCAAGGTTGGGGAAAGGGAAGCTTGTTGATTGGGTCTGTTTTCTGAAAGTTGTTATAACTCACATTGCCAAAGTGAAGAAGAGGAAAGATACAATTCTTCCCTTAAAGGCATTTTGGTTGTTTTGTTGTGGTTGAAAGACAAGAGTGGCAAAGAGACTGCCACGAAAGTGAATGGTCAGAAGAAGAGTGCCTTGCTTACTTGAGAGGTGCACTAAAGTTAATTTTGTATTTTCTGAAAGGTTGTTCAAAATCACAAAGATGTGCATTGCTGAAGTTGCAGAAATGCTTTGTGTTGTCAGTAGATGTAATACTTCAGGAGCACGTTTGTATATGGAACACTATGGAGCAGGCGAGTGTACTCACATGGTGAAGTTTAGGCAGAAGTGCTGTGAAGTCATCATGACAAAGATATAAATTGTGACTTGTATCATTATAAAGAAGCTTAAGTATTACTAAAAGTTGTGAGTCTTTAACCTTGCTAGAAGTTGTATTGCATTGGACTTGACATGAAACCGTAGTTCTTCTTTGACATTTATACATTGTGGCAAAGCATCTTGACCTGAAACATCCTTGATGCAAATTACTGAAGTGGAAAAATCATTGTTCAAGGAAGAGGAGAGACTTTTCTATTGGTTGAACCTTGGTTGGCTGAGTTTTCTTTTGACACTGAAGGAGCCAAGAACACAACTGAAACTTTATTGTGAACCTGGATTTCCTAGTTTATTTTTGTTGTAGAACACTGGAACTAAAACAAACTTGAGACATGGAGAACAGGATCTTGCCCTGCTTACCAAGAGAACAGGTTCTGGAGAACAGCGTGTCTCTGGCTGCGGCTCACCTGACCAGCAAAGAGAGCACTCTACCGGATGAACTGAGCCGGCAGTCCTCAACCTCCCATGAGTGGGAGCTATGCCAGGAAGTTCTGGAGGAGACTTTCTTCCTCTGGGGTACTCCCCCATGTGGATTTATTTGTTTCCAGTGTGAGCAAGAAGTGCAGGTTATTCTGCTCCAGGAAATTTCCTCAACAAGGTGCTCTGGGGGACGCCATGAGTCCAATGGGATTACGACCTGCTCTATGTGTTCCTGCTAATTCCTGTCATTGCGCTGGTTCTTAGGAGACTGCATCTGTTAGGGGCCGCAATGATCTTGATCGCTCTGGACTGGGCGCTGAGAACGTGACACCTAGTGTTGTTGGACATGGCCTTCTGCCCTCCCTTGCGTTTTCCGCCAAGGACGGACCTCCTGTCCCACTCAGCGGGGAATGTCCTGCACCCGAACTTCCGCAGCCTGAAGCTTTATGCCTGGCTGCTAAAAGGTTGAGGTTATTCGGAGTGGGGTTTGTCGGAGGATGTTCGGGAGATTCTCCTATCTGCTAGATGACCCGCAACCAAATCAGTTTGTCTGTAGGTGAAGATGTTTTCGACTTGGTGCTGGGAGCGGGATCTGGACCCTTTTACTTGCTCCACCTTCTCTGAGTAGGAAAGTCTTTGTCTTTCGTCCGGACGGGCCTACAAGTTGGTACAGTGAAGGATCTTGCAGTCATATCGGTCTTCAAGAGGAACCCATAGCAGGGCTCCTTTTTCACAATCCCCACACTTATTAAAATCCTGAGGGTCTTTCTAATATGTTTACACCATTCCAATTTGTTGTTCCGGCATGAGATTTAAATTTAGTTTAGATGTTTTTAATGGGAGCTTCGTTTTAGCCCCTTCATTCTTGTTCATTAAGACTGCTCTTTACCTGGTTGGCATCACTTCCGCTAAACGTTTCGGTGAGCTCCAGGCTCCGTCTGTCAATCTTCCCTACTTGGTGTTCAACAAGGAGAAGGTGACGTTGAGACTTAGACCCAGCTTCCTTCCAAAGGTGATCTTTAGATTCCATCTCTGTCACATGAGCCATCTACCTGTCTTCTTTCCTCCGCCTCACCTTTCCAAGGCAGTGGAATGGTTCCATCAGGTAGGTGCAGGCCCTCAAATTCTACATCTCTCGGACTTGGGGAAAACACACCTGATGACTAGCTTTTCGTTGGTTACGCATGTGCCCGAGCAGGGAGGGCTGTTTCATAACAGACCTGTCTCGTTGGATCATTCTCTGAATCTTGGAATGCTACGATCTGGTTGGCAAGGAGGTCCTTAGGGGTCTCACGGCTCACTCCACCAGAGGTCGACTGCTACTTTGGCTCTGCAACGCAGAGTGCCTGTTCTGGATATTTGCCAAGCAGACACATGGGCTTCTTTGCAGATGTTTGCTAATCATTACTGCTTGGATTCTATGTCTGTTCAGTGTTAGGTAAAATTTCACTTATTGCTATTTTGCCTCTATATTTGGGGAACCCCCAACTTTTGGCTTTTGTTTCAGCCTCCTGTCCTGATTTCCTACCAGTGAAGCACATCCTTCAACTGCATTTCACTGGGCTGGTGGCAGCAGCATAAGCTTATTAATGTGTTTTTAAATGTCTTTACCGAGCCATACTGCACTTACCACGCTTGGCTCATGCCTGTGGCTAGTGTCAGTCATGGCCATGCCACAAGGTCTTTTGTCTTCTACTTTGGGCATTTTGTCCGTTGGCCTTCCTCCTGGCCTTTGTGACCCAGGGAGTCCTTATTTGGGCATGCATTCACCCACGAAAGCCAACGCTTTTTGCGGTCTAATGCATGTCACGTGTGTAGATATCCAGGAAGTGGGCTGAGACGGCCTTGTCCCAATCCACACTACTGGTGCCGGGATGTCTGGTATACATGAGGGCATGAGTGAGGCAGATCTCATTGGCTAGCTGGGCCCGAGCACTCACTGGACTTTTGGATATGAGGACGGGGCCTGAGTGCAGACCCGTAGATTCCTTTGGTCCGAATTATCTATACATGGAGCAAAGTATCCAGAGAAGTAAAGCAGATCCAAGGACTGTCCGGAACCGTGCAGACGCTCTGGCACGCTGTGCCCGCTGTAGTTCCGGTACAGCCATGCTTTGCGCTTGATGTCCGAAAACCTGCAAAGGTGCTTCAACCCCTTAGGACCAATCCCTCTCGACGCCTCATTGCTGCCCTGCAAACAAGCCTTCTCGGAAGAATCCCTATGCCCTCCAGTGGACTGACCAGTTTGTACATTGACACCTGCGTTGGAGCGTTGTTACATTGAGTTTTGCCTCGAGCTTTGGGGAAATCTTAGTTTGCACTGAAAAGCATCTCCTTGCCAAATTTGTTGACCCAGCTGCTTTGGGCCACGAGAGAGGAGCATCTTTCAGACCACAAGACTTCGGTGCCCTTGCGTTACTGTGCAACAGTGGTGGTCGCTGCTGGTGACTTTCCTGCCTTTCGTCAAGTGTCCTGAGATCAACTGCATCAGTGCTTTCTTCATCCTGCATTCATGAAGAGAGATCCTGCTCCAGTTGTAAACTGGACCCGCATTTGCGGCACATGTGCTCTTTGAAGCCCAGGCGAACATCTCAAAGCCTGGCAAGTTTGGGTCTGAAGTGAGCTAAGGGCGGTGAGTAATCATATCACTTACTGGTTCCCCCTAGTTCATAACCCATTTTTACGCACAAAGTATCCTGTGTGCCTTGGAGAGTTCTTCCTTCCTAAAGCCGCACGAAAGTTGGGGACAACTTTGTTATCTGCAGCAGATCCTCTGACTCTGGGAGCCGAATTTCCACACTCCAGAATCTCTTGCTAACTTTTCCTTCTCATTGAATATTGTCCTTTGTAAGCTTTACGCATCACTGAGCGTGTTTATGCTCAAACCGGACACTGAGCACAAGTCCCCAATCTTCGTAGGGCTGGACTTAAGTTCTGGACATTCATCTCTGTAGTTGGCCAATGTATTAAAGTTTGTCTTCTTTCCCTCCCAACAGGTTTTGGAAGGAAACCGCACTTTACTGCATTGACCGAATAATTGTACATACATTTTACATGGTGTGTGTTTAAGTAGTGAGATTACTGTGTTTGCCATTATTCACATATTTATTCTTTGGCCTAATAAATTGTATATTTTTGATATGCTACTGTCTAAGGGTAATTCTCGTCATCTTACTGTGGGCGCTCATCCAAGACCTCAGATCACACCCACTACTCCTGAGACTTAGCCTTGGCTGCTTTCCAAGCTACCTTGAATTGTCCTCACTAACTTCGCAGAAGTGTTCCCTGTTTCACTAACAAGGGTGGCCTCCTAAACATCTGTTCACCAGAGCAGAGTTTAGAAATACATTCTAACACTCGGGACGCTAGTTTCAGCAGGGCTGTCCTTCAGAGTTTTCTGGTTTGTGTGCTGTCCTTATGCCCTCCATCCTCCAGGTCGTTGTACTGCTTTGGGGGTCTATCGTAGAGGAGGAATCCGTGGGAGGAAGGATTATGTTAGAAGAACTAACTACGTGCCTCTCTGTAAAGTTCTTTCCAATGCATGTTCCTCCCATAGATTCTTCATTGCCATTCCTGCCTGCCCCTATTGGGGTAGCTAGTACACCTTAGTTCTACGGTCCCTCAGCGCCAGAGTGCTAGGGAAAAAGGGTGGAATGGATGTCACGGGAGGTGGCGGCTCTGTATATACTAGCCCCAATGTCATGTCAAGCTCATAGAGGCGGTGGAGATGTTTCTGTACAACAGCTGGTGCTGGGAGATGGATATCTTGGTAGGAACATTCTTCCATCGGAAAGAACGTTAGAGGGCCAAGTTATTTATTCCTTCATGTCTGGTAGTATGGCACTAATGCCTATTGACAAGTCTTGTACACTTGCAAAGTATACCCCACCATGTTAGCAATTGTCTCAGAAGCTGCAGCACATGTACAAAAAGAGATGGTTTTAATGACCTTGCACCAACAGGAATGAGGCAGCCTGTCAACCTCTGCAGTCGGGGCTTGATGCTTCACACTGCAGCAAAAGAATATGGGCCTCAGTTCGCTGACCAGAAAATGTTCCTGGCCAAGGCAATTAGGTTTTGCTCTGGTTGTACAGACTCCACAACATGCCTTTCAACAGTGACCACTGTTTTGGATCTAAAGCAGACAACCACCTAGAAACATTTCAGACATCCAAGGCATCTGCCAAATCTTTAGGGGCTGCAGTATGACAACCAGTACAGAGGGACTAGAATGTTTTCGATACTTTAGTTCATTCAGCCAAAGTGGCACAGGCCAGTCTTCAATAAAACAGGACCAAAGGAAATCAACTTGGCCAGGTAGAGGTAGATGTAGTAAAGGGCCAGACAGCCCACTGCTCCCATTCCCTCAGGATCCACACTGCAACAAAACCCTTTGAAGCATTGTCATATGCCTAGGCAGTCAGAGGTAAGCTAGTGCTGCACTCTGAAGAATGGGCGCATTACTTCAGATGCATAGGTCTATGTGGTGACTCTGGGCTTTTGTCTCCCATTCCTAAAAAGCCCTCCAGATTGTCCCCACCTTTCAACTATGTTGGCCACAGATTCTCTGCTGCAGCAGGAGATGGCTTCCTTGCTTGAGAATGGCACCAAAGAGTGGGTGTCCAGGTCGGAATTGCATCAGGGATGGTTCTCGTACTACTTTCTGGTGCTGAAAAAGAATGGAGGACTGCAACGCTTTTTTGACCTGAGGCACTCAAACAAGATCCTCAGGAAGGACACATTCAAGATGCTAATGCTTTTGCAGATTCTCCAGTACCTGGAGTTACAGGATGGTCACCCGACCTCCAGGATGCATTTTTCCATGTGCCCATCCATCTCAAGCATAAGAAAGTATGTGAGGTTCGTGATTGGCAGTACCCATTACCAGTTCCCATTCCTGCCTTTCAGGCTGACCTCTGCACTGAGGGTCTTCAAGTTGTATTTGTAGCAGCCAATCTATGGAGAGGGGGGTCCATCTCTTCCCTTACATAGACGATTGGCTAATCAGAACCCATTCACCAGAGCATACTGAAACATCTCAGCGAGACTGCTCCCCTCTTGTACAAACTGAGCTTTTCCCTGACCTTCAAGAACTCCCAGGGTGACACTTCCATTTAATCTGTGCCGGCCTAGAATCCTCTTCAGGGAAGACATTTACACCCAAGGACAGGGCTCTACACATCCAGCAAATGGTCATGTGGTTTCAGAGTGCCCTCTTCCTACTGGCCATAGACTTTCTAGGTTTGCTGGGCCACATGTCATTCTGCATTTTCCTGGTGCTAGATGCTCGACTATTGAGAACGAGATTGCTTCAATGGGCTCTCAGACCTCAGTGGTTACTCGGGCAGCATGACAGACCTTCCTAAGGTCTCAAACAGGGTTATTGCAGTGTCTCCTCTGGTGGTCCTGCAAAGAGTAATTGATGGGAGAACCCTTTTAGCAACCATGGCCGGTGGCAAAGGTAGTTAAAGATGCCTCTTTGAAAGGCTGGGTGCACACCTGAACAAGTTGACTGTGAGCAGGTTGTGACCCCAGCCGAAAGAAAACTACACATAAACCAGTTGCAGCGGATGGCTATCAGATTGACAGGGATTGCTTTTTTGCCTTCAATACAGGAGACGACTGTCCTGATCATGGCTGACAAATGATGGCCATGCACTACATTAACCAGAGGGGGAATGAGGGTGTCCCTGCCCCTCTCCAGGGAGACAATGTAGTTCTGATTTCAGGTATAACAGAACAGGATCTCCATGTAGGCAGTCCATCTACCCGGGATGGAGAACACAATGGCAGATTCCCTGAGCAGGGAAGTCTCAGTCTCCAATGAGTCTCATTTGTGCCAGGAAGTTCTTTCAGAGATCTTTGCCCTTTATGGAACACCTCAGTTGGACCTAATTCAATTCCAAGTGCAAACTGTTCTGCTCAAGGGAAAGGAGCACTGTTGGATGAGTTTGAGGTGGAATGGAACTTTGAACCTCTATTTGCATTCCCGCCGATTCCCGTCATGCTGCTCTCAGGAGTTTGAACAGGTTTGAGACCTCCATGATCCCGATTGTTTCCAATTAGGCCAGGAGGATGTGATACCCAGACATTCTGGACATGGCTATCCGTCTCCTTGGACGTCTTCCTCTGAGGGCGGATTACTTGTCACATTTGTGAAACCTGGTCCCCATCCAAGTATCAACACACTCAGCCTTTCATGCAAGTCTTGTGAAAGAATGAGGCAAAAGGACTGGGCCTCCTGCAGGAAATCATGTCCGCGCTGCTTTCAGCAATCAGGCCAGCCAAATGAAGACCATTTGCAGCTGGTGCAGGACAAAACAACGGGATCCTTTTTTTACAATCCAAGGACAGTTTGCTCTTTTCTTTCACACGTTGCCCAGAAGGTTCTGCAAGTGACAACAGTTAAAGGATACTTAACTGTGCTGTCAGTCTTTAAGAGCACACCTGAACCAGGTTTGTATTTTACCATACATACGGTTGGCCAATTACTCAATCGCTTAAACAAGCCTCTTTTTCCCCACCTCCTTTCGGTTTTCGATCTGATACCAGTATTGAACTTTCGAAGGGATTGTGTCCTCCGACGTATTCCTTATCTTAGATATAAATCCTTCAGCTTTGCTGGCCTCGGAAAATTTTTTCGCCAGAGGGCGCTGCGCGTCGATGATCGCCGAGTCGATGACCCTCGACGGCCTCCGTGCCGACGTCGACGTCATCCTGCCTATAAAGGCCGCGCGCAGCGTCCGTTGCTCAGTTCCGTTTTTCCGCGCTTCGTTGTGCCTCGGAACACCGTTGCTCAGTTCTCGTCAAGATAACGTATATAATAACTACTATTTACCTCGATATCGATGGCATCCTCCTCCGACCCGACGACCCCTCGGTCCGGTTTCAAAAAGTGCCGAGACTGCGGGAAGAAAATGTCGTTGACGGACCCTCACAGGGTCTGTTTGTGGTGTCTGGGAATCACGCACCAGAGTTCGGAGTGTGAGGAATGCCTTTCCATGACGGCGAAAGCCTTGAAGGAGCGTAGGGGGAAGCTCGAGAGAGGTAGGTCAACTTTAACTTCCTCGAAAGCTTCTTCGGTAGAGTCGAGACGTTCGTCTCCTCACCATAAAAAACACTCTCGATCTAGATCACGAAGTGGCTCCCACCACTCGTCGACATCGAGACACTCGAAGAAGAGACGTAGGAGATCCCCTTCGTCATCTTCGTCGAGTTCTCCTGAGAGAGTTCATTGCCCCACAAAACGCAGCTCGCAAGCTGAGTGGGAGGAATTCAGGAAAAAGATGCTAAGCGTCTTCGAGAAAGCGGCCTCGTCCCCCTCGAAGACAGCTGAGGGTGATACCCCGGGTAAAAAACCCAAAAAATCTAAACGCCGCGAGTCGCAGTACCCGGCGGAAAAGTCAACCCGAAAGCGCCTCGAGCCATCGGGAGATAAAGCATCATCGACGCCATCGTCGAAAACTCCTTCGAAACAGAGGTCGGCGCCATCGACGCCGTTGTCGAAGGATTCATCGGCGCATCAGTCGATCGAGTCGACGCCGACGTCGACGCCGATATCGACGCCGGTGAAGGAAAGAACCACGGCTACTCCACAGCCAACGGTTAGACAAAAGACCTCCGACTCGACGCCGAGAACGTCGACGTCGTTCTCGAGCAAGACTCCGATCCTTTCGAGTTCTTCGAGGCCTAGTACACATTTCTCGACGCTTTTCACGGCGCCTTCGAGTACTTTCACGTCGGTGTCGACGACATCGACGTTTTCAAGGCCTGTGATGATGGCTCCTTCTGCATTGGAAATGGGGTTTATACCATTCCAAAAACCAATGTATCCCCCTTTAACCTCGATTTTTGAGGAAAGGGAGGATTCAGACCAAGATATTGATTTACAGAGGACCACATCACCAGAGCCAGAGACTTTCGCCTCTGAGGAAGGAAGATTAAAAAATCTTCAGGATGCACTTCAGGAAGCTAGTGGCTTGGACACTTCTCCTGAAGCAGAATTTATCAAACCAGACCCAGGAGAACATGCGGAGACTCCATATAGAGCTCTGATGTCTAGAATCATAGAATTTATGGGTTGGTCTGCACCTTCTCCTGCCTTTCAGCAGGATGATCTCACTGACATACTGGACAAGGGCCCACAGGAGGATCCTGTGGTTCCATTTCACTCTGCTCTACAGAGAAGGATTTTGACAAACTGGGAAACGCCAGAAATTATCCCGGCAGTAAATAAAAAACTGTCAACAAAATACAGGGTGGCTAGTTCTGACCCTGAATATTTGTCAAAACACCCTACTCCTGAGAGCTTGGTTGTACAGGCTGCAACCTCATCAGGCAGCACATCTGCATACCCCACTGCTCCGCAGGATAGGGATGACAAAAAATATGATGCCATGGCTAAGAAGGTTTTTTCTGCCTGTAGCATGGCGTTAAAGTCTATTAACGCGACCTGTACGCTCGCTAGGTTCAGCCACACCCTTTGGGAGTGCGCTTCATCAGCGGCTGACTGCCTCCAAGAAGGAGAGGAAAGGGACGCATTTTTAAACATCATCAGGGATGGTAAAGATGCGATGTGCGAGACCCTACAAACTGGCCTAGATTCTGCTGACAGTATCAGCAGGGCCATGGCGGCAAGTACCACAATCCGCAGGCATGCGTGGTTGAGGAAGTCTGGTTTTGCCTCTGACGTGCAGACCAGGCTTTTGAATATGCCCTTTGACGGTTCTACCCTCTTTGGAAAGAAGGCGGATGACAGTTTGGAGAAACTGCAAACGTCCAAGGCAGCAGCCAAGTCATTGGGAGCTGCTATCCGTCAGAATACCTTTCGTCCTTCGGGATCATCGTGGAGAGGACGGTCCTTTCGTTACTATTCCTCATATGGAAGGGGCAGGGGACGACCGGCTCAAAGAGGCCAAGGAAGATTTACCCGTGGTGGACGGGGTAGGGGAAAGAAAGCCGCACCCGCAGGAGCAGGAGCCACTTTACCTTCGGCAACTGCATCAGCCGCTTCAAAACCACTCTGAGGTCTCCCCTCACAGAACACCAGTAGGGGGCAGGTTAACTCACCATCTGACGGAATGGCAGGCTATTACGTCAGATGCTTGGGCTCTGGAGACAGTAGCCCAAGGTTACTGCCTGCCCTTCCTACATATCCCTCAGAGTCATCCACCGGGGAACAACCCTTTGAAGCTTCCAGATCCGCTCCTCTTGCAGGAGGTTTTAGACCTGCTAGAGAAAGGTGCCATAGAACTGGTACCTGTAGCGGAAAGGAACAAGGGTTGGTACTCCCCCTACTTCATAATACCGAAGAAGGACGGAGGACTGAGACCCATCTTAGACTTACGGGAATTGAACAAATTCCTCCGAAAGGACAAGTTCAAGATGGTGACTCTCTCTCAGATCCTTCAGGCCCTCCAGCTTCAGGACTGGTTGGTATCTCTAGACCTCCAGGACGCTTATTTCCATGTGCCGATCCATCCCAGGCACAGGAGATACCTGAGGTTCGCAATTGGCAGCTCTCATTATCAATTTCGAGTTCTGCCATTTGGGCTAACCTCCGCCCCGAGGGTCTTTACCAAGCTAATGTCGGTTGTGGCTGCAAGTCTAAGGAGGGAAGGGATTCATGTCTACCCTTACCTAGACGATTGGTTGATCAGAGCTGTATCTTCGGAACAGGCTCAGAGACAACTAGATTATGTTTGCCACTTCCTTCACAAGCTGGGCTTCTCCCTCAATTTAAAGAAGTCACAGATGATACCATCACAGAGACTCCAATTCATTGGAGCAGTCCTGGACACTTCCCTGGGAAAAGCCTTGCCACCAGAGGTGAGGGCTCGAGATATTCTGCAGATGGTCATCAGATTTCAGAATGCCCAATATCTCCCAGCCTACGACTTTCTGAGGTTGCTAGGCCTCATGGCATCCTGCATATTCCTCGTGCCGGAGGCTCGCCTGAGAATGAGATCCCTCCAGTGGGCACTGAGAACTCAGTGGTCACAGTTCTCAGGAAGGATGACAGATCTCCTTCGGATCCCGGTCAAAGTAGCCCGAGACCTTCAGTGGTGGGCCTGTCGGGAGAACATCCTGAAAGGAGAAATGTTTTGGCAACCATGGCTGGAGATAACAGTAGTCACGGATGCCTCACTCACGGGGTGGGGAGCTCACGCCAACGACTTGACCATCAGCGGTCGTTGGTCTCCATCGGAGTCCAGACTACATATCAACCTGTTGGAGCTGAGAGCCATCAGACTAGCGCTGAAGGCTTTTCTGCCGTCTGTACGGGGAAGAAACGTCCTAATAATGACGGACAATACAGTGGCCATGCACTACCTCAACAAAAGAGGAGGCGTAGGCTCACTACCACTGTGCAGAGAGGCGATGCAGCTCTGGTTTTGGGCAATTCAGGAAGGAATCTCTCTATCGGCAATTCACCTAGCCGGAGAGAAGAACTTGACAGCGGACGCTCTGAGCAGGCAGAGCACAGTCTCTCACGAGTGGGAGATAGCTCAGGAAGTCCTTCAAGAGATCTTCGCCCTTTGGGGAACCCCTCAAGTGGATCTGTTCGCCACCAGTATCAACAGGAAGTGCGACAGATTTTGCTCAAGGGAATTTCCCCCGAGAGGAGCTCTAGGAGATGCGTTCGTAGTGGACTGGGAGTTCCCACTTCTGTACGCGTTCCCTCCGGTCCCTGTCATTCCTCAAATGATCAGGAGGTTGAGAAGGTTTCGGAAGACCATGATCCTAATTGCCCCGGATTGGGCCAGGAGAACGTGGTACCCGGACCTTCTAGACATGTCCATCTGCCCTCCAATTCGACTGCCATACAGAGAGGATCTTCTCTCGCAGAAGGAAGGTCAGGTTCTCCATCCAGCCATCAAGACCCTCAACCTTCACGCTTGGTGTCTGAAAGGTTGAGGTACAAGGATTGGGACCTTCCGGATGATGTTATGGAGGTGTTGCTTTCGGCCAGAAGGCCGGCAACTAAAACTCTATACCGCTGCCGTTGGAACAAATTTTGCAGCTGGTGCAGAGAAAAGAATATTGAACCCTTTTCTTGTGGTACACCTATGGTGTTGTCATTCTTACTTTACCTGGCTAATTCAGGCCTACAGGTTGGCACAATTAAGGGCTATCTCGCAGCGCTATCAATCTTTAAGCGCACTGCAGAGGAGCCTTCATACTTCAAAATTCCATTGGTAATACAATACCTAAAAGGATTAACTAATGTTTATCCCCCGAAACCTTTTCAAGTTCCCTTATGGGATTTAAACCTAATTTTAAACTTCCTAAAGGGTGCCCCTTTTGAACCACTACACTCTTGTTCATTGAAGCTTCTCACCCTCAAAACTGTTTTGCTAATAGCATTGACATCTGCTAGAAGGGTTAGCGAGTTGCAAGCCTTATCGTGTAAACCTCCACATACAATCTTTTACAAGGACAAAGTTGTTCTTCAGGTGAAGCCTAACTTCCTCCCGAAGGTAGTCTCGGAGTTTCACATCACTCAGAAGATTATATTACCTTCTTTCTACCCTCCTCCTCATCCGGGGAAGGAGGAAGAGAGACTGCACAGGCTGGACCCTAAGCGAGCCTTGAGCTTCTATATCAGCAGATTGGCTAAGATCAGACAAGCAGACCAACTCTTTGTAGGTTATGCAGGACATAAGTTGGGCCTTCCAATAACAAAACAAACCATCTCCAGATGGATTATTTTAGCCATTCTGGAATGCTACAAATTGGCAGGAAAGGAGCCTCCTCAAAATCTAAGGGCTCATTCTACCAGGGGTATCGCAACATCCTCAGCCCTTCAAAGAGGGGTGCCAATTCGAGATATATGTGCGGCTGCCACATGGTCGTCCGCACATACATTTACCAAATTCTATAGCCTGGATTCCTCCTCTAGTCAAGAAACTAGATTCGGCAAGGCTGTGTTACACTCTGTCCATTCTGGAAGGGTAACATAACTTTTATTACTCCCGCCTCCAGTCACAATACCACTGCTATGGGAGTCTATCTAAGATAAGGAATACGTCGGAGGACACAATCCCTTCGAAGAACTAGTTACTCTTACCTTGTAACGTTCTTTCGATGGGATGTTCCTCCGACGTATTCCTTATCGACCCTCCCATCCATCCCCGCAGTATGACTTCCTGTGGGTTTGCAGCCTATGCTCCTTCAAGGTGATTAGTCTAATCCAAAAACATTACTGGGGACTACAAAACGGAACTGAGCAACGGACGCTGCGCGCGGCCTTTATAGGCAGGATGACGTCGACGTCGGCACGGAGGCCGTCGAGGGTCATCGACTCGGCGATCATCGACGCGCAGCGCCCTCTGGCGAAAAAATTTTCCGAGGCCAGCAAAGCTGAAGGATTTATATCTAAGATAAGGAATACGTCGGAGGAACATCCCATCGAAAGAACGTTACAAGGTAAGAGTAACTAGTTCTTCTAATGGGTGTTCTCTTGGAGCCCATGCATTTGGGTCCACTCACTCCTTATTTAGAAGACCATATATTTCGTGTCAATTAACACAGCATGAAGGGTCCACGATTTGGGAGTCCTATGCTACAGGCCCCCTTTATGATATCTCCAAAGACAAAGTGATTCTGGTAAGTCAGAATCAGGAGACTGACAAGGTAGCATCTAAGATATAGGTTTCTTTATTCGAAACGGTCACTAATCTATGGGCCCTAATTTAAATACAGTAAAGAAAAATGAGTGCCCACTAGGACTTAACTGAAGTCCGCCATCCAGAAATGTATTCTAGCCTGACCTCTGCCCCTACCACTTTATACAACATTCTGACCCAGTGTCAGGCCTGCTCTGACCTTTAGGTGATTCTTGTATCGTATGTCCACACCAGGTACTTTCTCGTGACTTTTCGCTCACTGCCTTGATGTAATCTTCACCTGTAATCTTGTTTTCTACGAATGGATTCACACCTCCCATGGATTCCTCATCTGTGAAAATCCTATGCACAATGCAGCTGCTCTTCATAAACTTTTCTGCTGCCAGGGGGTGCAGTGCTGCTCTACATTGGCTCAGTCCGACACCTCTATGCACCCTGCACAGAACATATCGGGGCCAGTATATATAGAGGTGCCTACACCCATGACCTTGGTTCCTTTTTTCCTCGCACTATGCTTGCTTCAGGAACATTTTCTATGAGTCGCAATGCCCAACCCTGCCGAAGGCCTCGCGATTCAAACCATGCGCAGACTGCGTCCTGTAGATGTCTGTTTCAGGTTCGCACCAGATTTGTTTGTGCTGTGTGCTGGGTCAGATGAAGGATGCACACTCTGGCAAGGCATTATTAAATAAGTACTTATTAAAGAAAAGGATAACACCCATCTTTCCCTACTTCTATGGGGTAAACCCTACCTAACAAGCTAAGGTGCTCGTGAGTGCCTTAAAGTAGTCTGTCCACTGACCAAACTAACCTCGGCTAACCCTTACCCCTGCTTTATCAAATAAAGGCAGGATAACGACTCCCTTCTCCTGTGTTCTTGATTCTCGCAAGTTTGCTATTCAGTAGTTGATTTTCAAATAGTCTCTTATGACGTCTTTAATCGGTTCACACAGTTCTCTTAATACTTAGTTACTTTTTTGTTCCTTCTCAACATGGGATGTCCTTGGTTTTTTTATTTGGTATTTTTATCCGCCTATACACAATGTGTTTCAAGGCGCATATATGTGGATATCTTTTCCCTTGTTAGTTGCTTCCGTTAGTTTACTTTTCTCTTTAATTCTCTTTTCAAAAGTTAATCATCTGTTTTCCAAGGGTAAGGTTATCCAACCTTTAAGAGTTTCTCTCTTGAGGTTTATTTCTCTTCTATTTAGTTCACAACCTTTAGCTCTATATTGTATGTCTCCCTTAATATGCATCTTCTTTTATACTTATCTTCAGGATTTACTTTTACAGTTTCACTGTGTCCCCTCTGGTTCTCACTTTTATATTCTCATATTGACTGTGACGAGTATACATGCTCATACAATGATTCTCTCGTCTCTACTGTTATATTCTCGTTATCTTGACTGGGACGAGTATGAGCACTTTAATAATGCTCCTCATACACCCACCCGGGTCTCCCGTTACCGGACACTTTCAGGGATAATGTCACCGGGGTTCTCTGTGTTAATCTTCAGTTCTCTGTTCAATCGTTTTCCTCTCTCGCTATCTTACTCCGAGTCTTCCTCTCCAATTGACTTGCGGTATCCCAGGTACCGAGAAGTTACGCGCTCCCAGTCACATAATGGTCTCTGTATGGTTGCCAGGATCACCGGACCACCACTGGTTCTCTGTGGTTGCAACAGCACTGGCTGCTGCTTTCTCCAGTTTACAGGAAGCTGCATGTCCGAACCTCTGACTTCGACTTAGTAGCCGTTTTGCATTTTGTTGTTCTCTCAGATTCTCCAGTCTCCTCCCCCTCTTGAGGTTATGTAGCCGTGGGACTTCCCTGGCATATCTCTGCCTCTGTCCTTCTGCCTGTTGGGGCCTTTTGTCTTTTATTCTTCCTCGTCTGTTAAATAGCTCTACATTTAAAGGGATATTCACTTTTTTCTTGTGTACAGTAACATATTCTTGTTCTTTCTTTGTACAAGTCCTTGTGGGGTATTGTTGAAGAGATAATGTTAGTATGGTCTTTCGGCAGTTCCTCACAGGAAAGGGAGTCCTTGTCCACAATGGGGTAGTCTCAAAACTTGCCTCGTCTTCCTTATTCCGCAATAGCTTCTGGGCCTGGGCGTTCTTTCATTTATCCATTAGGTTGTCCACTAAATTAGAATCATTTGGTATAAACCTTCGATAATAGCCCTGCAAACCTTGGATAGCCCACAGTTCATTCTTTGTCTTAGGTGTGGAAGTTTGTTGAACAGATTTGATCTTTTCGCTCTGTGGTTGGACTATGCAATTAGGCACGAAAAAATGTAGCTATTTAACAGATTGTACGAGCTGACCTTTTCAGGGGTTGGCAGTTAGACCAAACTTCTGGAGTGCACGAGTGATTTCATATAGATGGTATACATGCTCAGGCCCACTATTACTATTTATGACAAAGTTGTCAAGGTAAGCTCCACAAAATACTGAGTAAGGTCTCAACATTTTGTCCATAAGCTGCTGGAACGTGGGAGGTGCTACACGAAGCCCAAAAGACAGGACCTTAAATTGAAAGAGGCCTTGTGGTGTTGAAAAATCAGTCTGATGGATTCGCTGAGCCCAGTTTTTCAATTGGGTCTGTCCTCGGCGTTGGTTAATGATCAAATATAGATATGGAGTTGAGTTTACGAAAATGGATACAAAAACACCAAGTTTGGTCGGGTATTGCTACCAAAACATTGGGGGAGGACCAAGGACTTTTTTAGATGGTTTAATAATCTCAGCCTTAAGCATCTCCTTTACCTCTTTGATTATTTATCTCCTAGCTTCTGGGATTCTGTATTATTTCAAATTAATGACTTTCCCTGATTGGGTCCTAATCGAATTAAAATAATTACAGACCCTTCCTGGTGGTTCTACAAAAATGTTGGGAAATTGAACCGATAAATTCCTGATGTCTGTCTGTTGAGAGGGGGACAGGTCAGATTGAAACTAGGGAATTTTCGATATCTGGATCTACAAGGAGAGTGGCCATAGTCATCAGTTTTATCGACTGTTCATTCTTTCAGTAAGGTATTTGAGCTATCCTCTCTGAGGAGAGTTTGGAAGGCAATTTCCCCTTCCCAACAAATGAAATTCTTTATAAATCAGTGTGAAAGGTGCATTTCTCAGCACCTTTTCCAAAGATATATTTTAATAAAACAAATATTTTATATGCAATTATAAAGGGAGCTCATCAATCAGTCCATGAATTCAAGATTTGCTACAGTACCCTACCAAACGTTTTCCTATGCAGAGAATGTGTATGCACCAAGAATGCATTGTATAGGTTTTTTTGTGGCTATTCATTTGTTGACACTGCTTAGAGACAATGCAGAAAATGTTTTATGCCATTGGAATCTTTATTATTAAAAACAAATATTGCACCTCATAACTAATGTGGCTGGCAAAAAAAATCAAACATGATACAAAATGTGCAGATGGAACAATGGCAATTAAAGAATGTGTCATAAAACCTACCAATGGGAGTTCATTTGCAACTTTAATGAAGTAATTCGAGGGCTAGGAGAACATGCCTCTCAATTTGTGTAAGGATGTCAATTCCATCAGAATAACTGCATCAGAGTATTATGATAAGAATACATGTGCCTCTGCTTACCATCCACATGGCATTGTCCTATGAGCATGGTTGCGACAACACTTGCACAAAACCAGCCTTACAGCTAAGAGACATGCACACAAACCCATTTTTACTCCCTAAAAAAACAGGAAAATGTGTCCAACAAAAATGGGAAACAACAAACATATAGTAGCCTAACCTCTGCTCCTACCCACAATGGTCCCCTAATATTTGTGAATCCATGACCAGCAGAGCCGTCACATAGGAAGGACCTCTCATAATATTACTGCTCTATCTTAAGGGGAATTTTAATCGAAAGAACATCTTATAATCAGCGTAAAGTATCCCTATTGTCAAATAACTTTTTTACTCCATGAAAAATAACTTGATTCCAGGTAAGTGGTAAAATATTTTCAGCGCTCTGCTTGGAACCCTGGTATATGAAGTGAAATGAGAAGGCACATAATACAGCTTTTGATTTTTCTCTCCCTTCCTTACTGCCGCTTAGTCAACATTCAACTAACGACCTTACGGAGGTTTCTTATGGAGCATCAAAGTACATCACATATATTTGCCTTTTAAGTTAATGGCTGAAATGCTCAGAGCTACACAGGAGTGACTGCCTTGTTCTGTAACTAGGAACCCAACTTTTGCAATTACCTGTTGTCAGTTAAACAAGATGTTTGGGAATGGTAAAGGCAGAAAATGCAGAACACATGATAATATTGGAAAGCACCCTGGTGCTGAGCATAGAAAGAACAGAAGGTGCAATTTCGTAGATTGTTACTAGAGTTTGTACCTTTAGCAAACACACATTTCCTTTACTGTACTGCTGAAACGTCTGGTGGTCTTCTTCAACCCCAAGGAGTGTTCACCCTTGCCCTTGTCCAGTACCCCTCCCTGGCTCCTGTGTTAGCATCCAATACTAGTTGACAAGGCTCTGTGAAGCTGATGGATTGTATCTATTAAGCACTCACTGGAATATTTGCATACCCCCAAAACTTTGCAAGCAAAACGTTTATTTTAAGCCTTATGTCATGGGCAATTTGAGAAAATGCTATGAATCTGAACAAACACAATTATTTTGCAATATACAGACAATTGTTTGCAGTATACCTCATCCTAATATTGTTATGTAGAATTGTACAAGTGCTCAGTGCAACTGTCTTTGTATAGCAGATAGTCGCAGTATACTTTTAGGTCTGTGCCCACTGGACCTCCTGAAAATGTTGCCCTCATATGCAATTAATGCTAAAGTAGGAGACGCTGAGCATGGCATTTCCCTACTCAAAATCCTTAGAGGGCAAATTAATATAATGTGTTACCTTGCAAGGGTATGCTTCAAAGTGTATGTGTGACATATGTGCAAAGTATAGGAAGCATGGGATGAGATTATACATCCAATTAGCCTGCCTACTTAGTCCGTATCTGATATTTCAGTTGACAGTAGGGTTACATAGTGTGGATGAACTTTTGCTAAAGCACCAAGAGTCACAAAAATTCTGGTGCTTGAACATTAATCATAGTACAACCAACATAAAAAAGTGGATGTAGGTCCAGGTCTGGTAAACTTTGACAGAGCCAAGGCAGGTAAGGTCAAGGTTGTCCTCTGATGTCTAGATGTGGCCTCGGGCAGAAGTTAGTCATACGGTATGAGTGTAGTAGAGTCAAGTATAGGAGTCCTGATTGGGAGGGGAGGTTATCTGGTTAATGTGTGCAGGCCTATCTTAGTTAGAGCTTCTGTTCTTGGGGCCACATTTTTATATTTGTTTTTAACTTCTTGAGGGTGAATTCTGTTTTGAGTTTTTAGGTTTTTAAGATTGCACTAGTTACAATAGGGTATGGAGAATAGGCTACATCAGATATAAGGACCAGTTAGTATAATTTAACCTATTGAGAGAAAGAAAATGTCATGTAACTTCTGTGGCTTGTGCCTTCTTAATTCTTGAGAAGATTGGAACTGTCAGTGTGAGCTACTAAAACTCTTCTGATCGACGCCTAGAAGGAAGCTGGGCGCAAGCGCACATGCGCACAGCTTAGATAGAACATTGGTTCTAGTTAGCCTGTTTATGTTGGTGGGCTTGTTCCAGATGATTCCATACACATTTTCTTATGTACAATATCACATACTTGTTCTTTGTTCGTACAAGTCCTTGTTGGGGTATGCTTGAAGAGGTAATGTTAGTAGGGGTTTTAGGGAGTTCCTCACAGGAACAGGAGTCCTTGTCCCCACATGGGGGTCTCTCCCTGTGAGGTCCAGCTTGTCTCTACCCCCAAGGAGGGTGTTGCAGTGTGGGCTCACCTCCCTAACCACAAAGAGCAGGAGGGTCTCCCCCTTGGTTTGGAAGGGGGGCATTCCTGCAATTTGTCACAGCTGCTTGCGTGAGCTGCATGACACCTAGGATTGCAGGTTGTGTAGATTCATGCACCCGAAAGCCCTCAGGGAACGGGCACCCAACAGATTACCTTTGTCCACAAGGCGATGGGGGATGTTGCACGGTCTCATTCGAGGTTGTGCGGATTGTGGGGATCGGGAGAGAGGTTGTCTGTGTGTAAGGAAAAGAAGAAAAGGCAAAGCAAGAGATCCTGGTCCGAGTTGATTCTTCCTCCTCTTCCAAATTGAAGAGTGACCGATCCAGATGTTCTATGGAGCTGGAAGAAGGTATCCTTTCCCATCTAATCCTCAAACAGGAATATTTTCACCAAAAGATGTTTCACAAAGATGCTTGACTTCACCGCCACTGCGGGACCCACTGTTTCTTCCACAACCGGCAGGTGCCTGCTGTGGTTTGCTCCTGCGCTCCCGACTCCACCTTCGGCCATAGAGTTCTAGGTGCTGGGCTGACTTCGTCCTCATCACTGCAGGCAACTAAAAACTTCTGGAGTATGCTCCTCTTCCGTTTATACCCTAGATGTCGAAGATGTGATACCTACGATGAGGAGGGGGACCAGGTACCCTATGGGTTTGAAACCCTGTCTCGAGGGAGGAGATGGACTTGCCAGCAGATTTCTATTAGGAGAGTGAGGACTTTCAGGGGATGGCTGCCGGGCCTCCAAGAGGCCAGTGGCCTAGTCAACTCACCTGTCCTGGATATTTTTCCAGCCTTTACCCCAGTATAAGCCTAAGCCCTCATTTCAGAGGTTGATGACAAAGGTGTTATATACCCTGGGGCTTTCTGCCCCATGCAGACTGAACATTCAGTTCTAATGAATCAGACTACTGGTTGAGGGTGCCAGGAAAGAAACACTACTGCCCTTCATTGTGGCAGCAGAATCCTTTGTACTGGAGGTATCAGAGAAGCCTGCTTCGGCAGTTGACAAGGAGCTGGCCTGGTAACATCGTCCCGCTCCATCTGTTAAAGTTTCTCTGTCGCGACTGCCAATGTAAAGTCGTTCCCGTTCCCCTCTCTTCCACCTAACATGGAAATTAGGAGACTGGACGCATGGGGGACGAAGATGTATACATTGTGCCGCCTTTCCCTTTGCGCTGTGAATGCTTCTTTGCACCTTGGCGATATTCTCTTTTGGTCTATGGTCCACTGTAGCAAATGCAGCTGAATCCATCTCTCAAGGGGCGATGAGGAACGGCTTCCTGTCCATAGTGAATGACTACAGGGAAGTTTCCCTCTATAATTTGCAATCTGGGTTGAACACGGCTGACTGAGTGGGCAGGTCCATGGCCACAAATGCTTTATGCAGGCGCTCTCATGGATGAGGACGTCTTGCTTTGCGGAAGATGTCCAGGCTAAGCTTCTGGACATGCCCTTTGATGGCCAAAATTTGTTTGGGATGTAGGGTGAAGACGCCCTCCAGGAATTTCAGGCATCAAAGGCCACAGCAAAGTCATTGGTCCTAGCTGTGCAGCAGCCCTCTGCCTCCTCGGCAAGAGGCTGTAGTTGCTGTCCATCAGGCTCCTACGCCCCAAGGGTTTAAGGCCAGGCCGACCCAGGAATAGGTAGCGGTACCCTCATAGGAGGAGCGGTGGCAGCATCGTCGGTTCAGCACTTCAAGAGGTGAAATAGCTGTGGTATTCTGCCACAGTTCCCTTGTGGGTGGCTTTAGGGGGAGGGGTGTAGCGGGAGGGTGAAACTTTGCCTGTTCAACACAGAATGGGTCAAGGTCAGGTCAGCTGCTTGGGCCTTGCAGGTCATTTAACAGGGTTACTGTCTCCCTTTTGTGCAGCGTCCACAGGACCATATCCCTTACACCAGTGCTTTTCCACCTGATAACAGTATTGCACTATGTGTGGTACCACAGGGAAATTAGGAGACTGGACGCATGGGGGACGAAGATGTATAGAACGAGTCAAGGAAGTCCTGCTCTTTGGTCTTTCTTCGTCTTCCAGGGTTTTCACCAAGATGCTAGCAGTGGTGGCGGCTCGCCTAAGGCAGGGCATTCATGTCTTTCCCTATCTGAACGACTGACTCGTCCAACCCCACTCCCCCAATCTAGTGTCTGAGCATCTTCTCCGCACATGCACTTTATTACGCAGCCTGGACTTTTACCTGAACTTCAAAAAATCTCTGCTTTCGCCATACTAGTTTCTCCTATTTATCGGAGAAGTCTTGAACACTCGCCCTGGCCGGCTAGTGCAACCTGACGAACAAGTGGTGAACATCTTTCGGATGGTCAATGTTCTCCAATCCGAAGAACAAGTCACAGCATCAGCCTTCCTGCGCCTCTTGCGCTCCTGTACCCTGGTGGGGCCGGAGGCGAGGCTGCGACTGAGATCACTTGAGTGGCTTCTCTTTTGCCAATGGTTATAGTTTTAGGGCCACATGCCAGACCTTTTACAGGCCTCGGACCAGGTGGCTCAGGAGCTTGCGCGAATGGCCATGCAAGACAACCTGCTGAGAGGTGCGTTGTTTTGTCAAAAGGTAACAGTGGCCACGGATGTATCGCCGACTGGTTGGATTGCTCATTTGTCAGATCTGAATGAGTGGACTGTAGTCTCCCACAGTCTCGTTAACACAGAAACTTGCTGGAGCTGAGGGCAATCGGGGTGGCCCTGATCGCCTTCCTCCCCTTTGTGAAACACAAGACTCTGCTGTTCCTAACAGGCAACACAGTGGTCATGCACAACCTCAACAAATGATGTGGTGTGATGGTGCTTGCCTCTGTTCAGAAAAGCAATGCAACAGTGGCTTTGGCTCTGAATAATGGTGTCGCTGATGGCATACCATCTGGCCAGAAGAGAATGTCATAGCGGATAACTTGAGCCAGCGGACCTTGCCCTACCACGAATGGGAGCTCTGCCAGGAAGTTCTGAAGGAGATGTTCTCCTTTTGGAGAACTCAAGTGAACATCTTCACTTTCCATGTGAACAGGAAGTGAGAGTAGTTATGCTCCAGGGAATGTCCTTATCCGGGAGCTCTGGGGGACACTTTAATGGTTGAGTGGACCTTCTGAAGAAGCCTATGGAGTCATCATTGATCCCCCGTCTAAAGTGTCTACCCATGTGACATGGGGATGCAGCTGCTACCTGACCCTCGAGGTGATATTATGATGGAGGATCACATGGGAGGGGATGTCTGCCAGGAGTATGTGGTGACTTCATTAGGAGAGGCGCAGTTCTCTTACCTTTTATGTGAATAGGATCCTGTAATTCCAGAGTTCCTGATGGCATATTATCATTGTACAGATCGCTGTAGTTCTAAAGCCTTGAGACCTTGTAAAGGCTGGACAGTGCTCTTCCTCGTCACAGTACCTTTGGTTCCCTTGGCCGGCAAAGTGGTGGGGTTTCTTGGCTTTACTTGAAGGGACCCCTCGAGGATTGGACCCCTTTTGGAAGTAGTCTCTGGGATTTCGAGGTCAAGAGAAAAGAAGGAACCAAGCAGTGCTGGAAAGGCATCACTTTCAGTCTTGTCTTTGCAGTGGTCTCTGTTGGCACGTCGTTACTTGGGATCTTGGATGACTTTCAATGCAGATGGGTGCAGTGGCAGAAGTAGGTGTCAGGTTTAAAGATTTTGCGGTTTGCTGACTTTTGGAGCTGTAGCCGCAGCAAAGACCTCTGGATGGCTTCTGGTGACCTGGACTCGAACACTGGACTGAACCACAGACTCCCACCAAGTCTGGACACTCAGAACAGAACGTCGGATTTTGGTGGTGGGAAACCCACCTGTGGACATTCCTCTGCACACAGCGACCCTGGATCATCTTCGGCAGGAAAAAGTGGTCTGTCGTCGTGTCAGGGATGTCCCTTGAAGGATTCTTCAATCAAATGGAACTTTCGCTGCTCCGGATGTCAAGCAGCACTGTGCAGGTGTATCCCCTCTTCTGGGCAATACACAGCAATCTGGCTTACATCAGTCACCAACACGCTCTCTGGACCCTGGGCGACACAACTGGATTTCTTCGGATCAAGGTGTCCAGGCACGCCTTGTGGCTTATGAAGACCCCCTTTTCCGGATGGCAGTCGCACTGAACTGGCGTCCAGAGTACTTCGGAAGAAGAGCAGCAGGTTCACGATGATCCTCGTAGCTCGGGAAGAGGTTGCCTGTCCAGGTCCTTTTTATTTTTTTATTTTATTTTTACTTTATTTTAAAGAGATTCACAACAGGGAAGACATGTCACAGTACATCACAGTATCACAGTCAATACAGCATTACAATTACAATACATACGTTACACAGTAAATAGCAGATCAAGGCATGGACGCGGGGGAGATGTCCCTATCGGAATTCATTTCACACAGGTAGATTCTGAACGGAGCCCAGATGTTTTTAGGGCGGCAAGTTATAGATACAGTCAATACATATTCTTCTTCACATTCATTAACCATTGCGAGATCACAAAGAAAGTGTTCATGCGGCGTGCGTGCGTAGCCTTCCAGCATTTCAAAATGCAGCGTTTCGCAACTGTACATGTTAAATTCAATAGGCGACGGATGGTCTCAGCCACCTTGCCAATGTCCCCAAACAGGTATTTCAACGGGGAAGGAGATGCGGGGACTGACTTAATCTTTTCATGGATATCCGCGACTGCACCCCAAAACTTTGCTATCAACGGACATGCCCAATACATATGGTAGGCGCCTGCATTTGGTGCATCACACTTCAAACATTTTCCGGTGCAACCGTCTACGAACTTAGCCAACTCAGCAGGGGTGTAGTGTAGTGGAGTTGGTTTAGGATTTTGAACTGTATTAATCGTAACCCTGAGTTTAAGGAGACATTTTTGGTGATGTCCAGGTCCTCTCTTGATTCTGTCCTTGAGTCAGCTCCTCAGTCTTCAGATTCCTTGAAGAAAGGCAACTGCAGACTCCTTCCTCCGACTGGACTCAGGATACAAGCTTCAGGTTTCAACTTCAGCTTCAGAACATATTGGTGAGTGAGGGGTCCCTAGTTATACACGTTTGTTCCCCATTCACTCTGGCAGCGCCAGGCTCAGTCAGCCAATCATACACAAGTTCATTCATGCAGGCAAGCAACCAATCAGGCTCACAGGCATTCAGGCCATTCGCCTAAAACCAGACGCACATAACCCAGAATGTGGATTAGATTAAGCATCCAGTATTTCAGAGCACTACACTGCATTAACTCCAGTTTCAGTCAGGGCTGGTCCAGGCATTGTGTCCTTCAACCATACATCCGCAAAACAGAATGCATATTGCCTCCTCACTCCATTCATATAGGTCCCACCCCAGGGTGTACTAACAACACAGTCCCAGGGAAGTCTCCAGCCAGTCTGGCATTAAGCAACCCCAGAACTATATATGATCCATCCACCCAACAGCCAATCAGGGCGAAGGGGACAGAGTCGGGACTTTGGTAAACAAGGGGTAATGACAATAGAAACCTCCAATACAGGGCCTGGGTGTCCCAAAATGGAGGACACTCAGAGCCACTGTCGAGTCAGCACGTAGCTGCCACCAGCCCATACCCTGCTCTGTGGGCAACACACATGCCAAAAACACACACAAGGGGTACAGTGGTGTACCCCCACCGATGGGTGCCATAAGGCTAATCCTGGGGTAGTGTTCAAAAAAATGGATAATGAAGAGCTGCACTGCCAGAGGTCCAGGCTGGACCTCTGTGAAAGAAAACTTAAAGAAAACCTATTGAAGTGGTAGGACGTACTAGGAGGCCCTGTCCCTCCAAAAGTCATTTCCTGCATCACACACTCCTTTTTGTTGATCACCCTAAGCAGGATACCGTTCACACCTTCACAGTCGCCTTGTGCCCCGCCTATACTTACTAGAAATAAGAAAAATATCACTGCAGACAAACTACTCCCCAGCAGCTTGCCCACCCTTAACTCCCTACCTGACAATATGGATCCCAGCTTCCTAGTTGAAGAATATAACTAAAGTCATGAACAAAACTCTTGATAACATTGCCCCCTTAAAACTCAGTAATAGTAAACCTAAAAGCCACTTAAACAATGGGTTTACTCCTCATCTAAAAAATGTAAGACTAGACAAAAGAAAATGCAAAACTGCCTGGAAATGTCATCCCACGGCAGAAAACAAATCAAAGCCAATTAATATATCATCCCAATACAAGAAGGATATCATCCTGGCCAAACGAGAAACTTACAACAACAGAATCACGCAAGTGAATTCTAGTATGAAGGAGCTCTTCACTATTCTAAAAGAATTAGAAAATCCTATCATATCCCAAGACAACTGTGTCGAAGACAAAACATGATGCTCTAATATCCAGCACGCGCTAGCCAAAAAAGTCTTGAACCTTTAAAATAAAATAGCACTAAAAAAGGCGTCACTAACTGTTACGACTCATTTTAACAAAACAATACCACTGAAAATTAAACCGATCACCCAATTTCACTTTTCCAAAGTCTCCATTATAGAGATCAAGAAAGTTATATTGGGTCTCAAACCATCTATCTGTAAAGGTGACCAATGCCCAGCACAAGTGATCAAGGACGCTGCTAGGGATCTAGCACCGTTCATTACCAAACGTATAAATGCTTCCTTTACATCCGCCACGATACCTAGCAACCTCATGGAATCTTGGATACTCCCACTCCCTAAGAAGCAAACGCTATTCCCCGCGATACCGACCAACTACAGGCCTATCACCACTGTGCCATTCCTGCTGAAAATCTTAGAGAAGGTTGCATACATCCAAATCCAGAACTTCTTAGAACTTAACCAACTATTAGGCTCTCGAGAATCTGGTTTCCGGCCATTACATGGCACAGAAACAGCACTCATCGATCTTAAAGCCCAAATAGACAGTTTAAGAGACAATGGAAAACCTGTATTACTCCTCTTCCTTGACCTGTCGGCGGCATTCGACCTAGTGGATCACAACGTCTTATGCAGCCACTTGGACTCAGCTGCTCATTTCTCTAGCGAGGCAATAGCGTGGATACAATCCTTCCTCAGTGACCGAATCATGAGGGTCTTCTCGCCATCTGCAGCCGCGGGCCCCACCCCCATCACTTGCAGGGTGCCTGCCCCAGGGCTCTTGTGTTTCTCAAACCCTGTATAATATCTTCACCAAGCCTTTGTTTGATGATCTGGTCCATCTGGGTATCACCCACACTAATTATGCATACGATACCCAGATCCTCCTACCTCTTACGGGGGACTATAGAAAGGATTTAGCATTGGTGAATAGAATTTACAGTATCGTTCAGGCATGGATGGCCACTCACGGCCTCTGTCTGAATGATGATAAAACAGAGCTTCTCATCCTGGGAACCGCATCTTTTCTCGCCAGTCTTGGCACAGAATACTCCTCGCTCATCCTCGATGGGAACCTTATTAAGGTTGCCAAGGAAGTAAAAACCATAGGTCTTTACTTAGACTCCACCCTAACATTCACCAAACAGGTAAACACCCTAGCCTCTTCTACAGCATATACATGCAAATTAATTAGATCTGGCAAACAATTCCTCTCATCCAACAGTTGCATGATCTTAGCCAGAGCCCTCATTATATCCAAGCTAGATTACTGCAACGCCCTATATATTGGAGCGACCAAACTCATTTTCAACAAAATACAGATACTCCCAAATAATGCCCTCGGAGCCGCACGTAGTATATCTAAAAAAGAACATATTTCTTAAACAAGAAGGAAGTACAAGTGGCTATCCACACACGAGAAAATCAGACTAAAAACAGTATCCCTCATCCATAAATGCCTAAACAATAAAGCACCACGATATCTTATAGAAAGATTTGCTAGAAAAACATATATTAGACCTACGAGACTAGTGAATTCCAACTGCCTTCAGGTGCCTCGCTTTAAACTATCCACCATTGGGGCACCAGTTTCCCAGTCAACGCAGCCCAACTGTGGAACTCACTATCTACCACGCTTAATATGGACCAAACCTTTACCAAATTTAGGCAAAGTCTGATCACATGGCTCCTAGAGAATGATGATAAATGAACTTGCAGAATGTGACCATACTTGTAAATAACTATACGTCTTCCTGTATATAGATTGTCTATATTTTCCCTACTATTGTATACTCTCTACCACTGCCTACTGTATGTACCTTTACCCAATGATAGTTAGATGTGATGTTTTTCTGATACCTTTGTAACTAATGTGACCTATGTACCAAGCTGTATAACTTGCTACTTCTGCCTGCGCCCTGATACCTTCGGGTCTGGCACGCATAATAAATATCAAACAAACACCTCATATGTACATGAAACACATCTCTCATGTTCAGTGGCCTTAGTTTTAAAAGTTTTGAAACAATAAAACCTTAAAGAGCCTAAAACTCCTATGGGCTTCAAATCCCATGGAGCCGCAAGCACTGAAACCAGGAAGATGGAGTTAATAAGGAATGAAGGAAACATCGATCCAAATGTGCAGACTGTTTCTGCAGACTACCTGAAGTGGACGTGGAAATGTGAACTCTCTGGGCGAAGCAGACGCTCAAGCCTCTGCTTGGAAGCCCCACCTATCTGGAGAGACGAGAGTCTGGGGGAAACCCTTCACGTTCACTGACACACGAAAGCAGAGCAGACGCTGGAACTGAACTAGGGTCAACACCAGTGAATCTGCCCAAAGGTGCATGTAGACAGGCATATGGAAAAATGTAATGAATCTTTTGAATGCCAAGCAAGTAAATTGAAGAGACAGAATTTATACAAATCCTTGTGTGAGAGAGAGCCATGTGGGGAAAACCTGAGTAAATGTTATCCACAGCAGATAAAAATTAAGGAGGAAGTTGAAAGGCAAAGTTTGTACAAGTCTCTTTATGTGAGAGGTCAGTGTGGGGAAAAATTGCAACATACATTGCCACATGCTTAGGTGTATTAATGTAACCATTAAGGAGGACGTTGAAGGGCAACATTTTTACAAATCTACTTGAGAGGTCATTTTTGAGAAGATTGGAACCAGCATTGTCACAAGCTAAAGGGGTGTAAGCAGTGAAGAGGAATAGCTGTTATAGTAAGGAAAGTGAACAGAAAGTCCTGGTGAAAGAAACCATCAGGCAGAAAATGCATTTGGGAAGAGATACCTGGCAGGAGAGCAAACCAGGGGATCTGCAAGACCCAGAAGTAGAAGCAAACCTTGTGAACATTGTAGCAAGTCCTGGTGAAAGGAATCGTCAGGCAGACGATCCTTTTGGGAAAGGATACCTGGCAGCAGAGTATAGCAGGGGAGCTACAAGACCCAGAAGGGAAGTTCCTGGCATGGGATTATACGGTATCGTACAAAAATGTCACCCTCATTTGTGGGCCCCCGCAGTCGCTGCGACTTTGGAGGCACACACAATGAGTGTGACATTTACTGCGCCCAAGCAGAGCGGCGTTTGCAGGGGTGTCCCCTGCTCTTCCTGGGTGCAGTAATGGGGGTCAGGGATTGCGGGGGTGTCACCCGCTTACCATTTTGGAAAGCGGGGGGACACGTAAAAAAAAGAAGAAAAAAAAGCACCCTGTGGCGTCAGCTCCAACCCACGTCAGTGGGAAGAGCTGACACCGCAGGTATCAGAGTGAGGGCGGCACATGCAGAAGTGTGCCGCCCTAAAGGTAAGTGGGGTGGGGGTTGAGATGGGTAATGCAGGCCAGGGGAAGCGGGCACAGTGATCCATATGATCACTGCGCCGCGCTGTAACTGCCGTCAGCATGTTCGGCGTCGCAGTTGCGGGCGGCGCAGTGATCACATAGATCCGATTATACCAGGAGTTTCATAACTTTATTGAAGAAGAAAAGTCACTTTTTGCCATCCTGAAGGAAAACTAGCTAGCAAAGAGACATGTCATCTACTCTTAAAAAGCTCATTGAGATATCTTGTGGCCATCCTGAAGAAAGTCTCATTAAGAAAGATATTTCATCTATTCTGAAAGGCTCATTGACTGAGAGAGACACTCTCCTACTTGGAATGATCCAGGGGAAGGGAACCAGACCCTGGATGCAGAGACTATTTGCTGCATTTTCATATTTCGTTTTTGTAATCTCCAGCATGGAGTCTGGCATGGATATACATTATCATGAATATTCCCCATCAGGCTGGGAATCCTCAGTAAAAGAAAAAACGGTTTCACTTTCGCTTTAAAACTGTATTTCTCCTTTAAACCAATCACTATCCTCTGGGTCATACTGCCCCATCCAATGACTGTACTCTCCCTGGGCTCCACCCCTGGTGGCCATCTTCACTGCACGCTTCAGTGTTGGGAGTCCTCTTAGTGCTTTCCAAGCTTTTTTCCTAATATTTGGAGTTTTTGGGAAATATTTTAACTATTTTTGGATCTATCGTTCAACCAGAGGTCGACTACCGGCAGCGGGGACGATCAAACTACATCGAGGATCTTGCATCGGAAGGCCCGGGTTGGGCTTACTTTACGGCTTTTCACCATGACCGAGGAGAAGAAATGCTTCTTCAAACTCTGTGCGAAATGTGTACTAAGGGACGTTTTCTTGGAGGATCGACACCACAAATGTCTTTACTGCCTACATCTGGACCATGATGGGGAGGGAAGAGAGGGGGAGAAGGAGGAAGAGTAGGAAAGGGAGTGGAGGGGGTGGAGTTTCTGCACCATGGCCCAGCATCGCTGAACCTCAGACTGGCTCACGCTTCCATCAAGGTACACCTGGCGGCCATCTCACGCTACACCCAGATCCCTGGATAGATACTCACTGTAGTTCCAGAGACTCGCCAAGGAGTTATTTAAGGGACTTTTCTTATCTTTCTTGCCGGTGTAGGCTCCTGCCCCGCCATGGGAACCCAACGTGTTCCTGACAAGTCTCAAGGGGGCTCCTTTTCGAACCTATGCATCAAACCCCACTCGAATTTCTCTCGTGGAAAATGTCTTTCCTGGTGGCCGTCACCACTGCCAGACGTGTGGTTGAGATCCAGGCCCTATCCTGCAAGCAACCATATTTGGTTGTCACCTTTGTCGCCGGCGGAGAGGACCTTGCATTCGCTGAACGTTTCTCGTGCTTTGAAGTTCATGCGCGAGGAGTTTTCGGAAGACTTCTCAATTATTTGTGAACTTTGGTCCTGTGAACCATGGAAAGCCCTTGTCCATGATGACGGCTGCATCATGCACTGTCATCGGCTGGCGAACCAGCCTCTGCTGGCCATCCGAGAGCCCATTCCAAATGAGCGATCGCTGTGACAACAGTGTTGCTTTCTGGTGTGCCCCTGCTTGACATCTGCAGGGCTGCAACGTGGAGGTCCACGCATAAATTCACAAAGTTCTACTGCATCAACAGGGATTCCAGAGTCGGCCAGGCAGTGCTACGGAACTTGTACTCTTAAGGTGAGTCTGTTCCAGGGGTAAGTGTTAATTGCTTCTGTTGAGCCTTGCCGCCTCCTGTGGTTGTGTTATGTGGTACTGCTGTTTATTTGTTCTTCATGAGCATGTGAATCCATGCCAGACCCCATGCTGGAGAAGGCTTAAGTTACTTACCTGTAACTATTATTCTCCAGCATGTGTATGACATGGATTCACATGCAACCCTCCCTCGGTCCCCTATGCAGCTCTTCTTGGTCATGCTGCCACTTTATGTGCTTACCAAATCTGAAGATGGCTGCCTGCTGTGGGGCTTAGAGATAGGACTGTCATTGGATGGGGGCAGTATGACCCAGAGGACAGTGATTGGTTTAGAGGAGAAATACAGTTCTAAAGTGAAACTTTTTTCTTTTACCAAGGATTCCCAGCCTGGCGACAGGGAATAATCATGAGCATGTGAATCCATGCCAGTCCCATGCTGGAGAACAATAGTTACAGGTAAGTAACTTATACCTAATTAACTTAATGGGGGGATTGGATGAATTGTAACTGGCTCATGCTGAATGGTAGCAAAACTGAGGTGCTGGTGGTTGACCCCTATCTGCTACTGCTCTTTGAACCCATTTGTTTTGTCCTCCTTCGCTTGGGCCTTTTCCTGTTCCTCTCACCACGGTTAAGGACCTGGCCGTCAAGATAACAACCACTCCTGCTGATAAGCAGATTGGTGCGGTGTGTCAGCAGGGCCACCTGCAGCTAAATATTTTGAGGAAGGTTCTTCCCTTTATACCCAAGCAGCTTATGGCTCCGGTTGTTGCTTCCTTGGTACTGTCTACCCTGGATTATTGTACCGCTTTGTATTTGGAGCAAACTGATTATTTGATCTGTTTACTCCAGGTTCTCCAGAACTCGGCTGCCTGGGCAATTACCTCTGCTCCCCGCTACTCTCATGTTACTCCCATTCTGCACCGCCTTCATTGGCTCCTGGCCGAGAAGTGGAATTTTTTCAAATAGATCTGTCTTGTCCACCGGGCATAGTATGGCAAGGGAGCAGGGTATCTTCAATAGAACTGTGTTCATTATATTCCCGCCCGAGCACTACGGTCACTCCACCTGTGCTTAGTGGCTGTCCCTCGGGCTCTGGATACTTGGATTGGCAGCCAGGCTTTTTCTATTGCGTTCACCAGATTGTTGAATTCCCTCCCTCCCTCCTTCTCTTTGAGCTATCGAGGACCATCTTCCTTTCAGGAGAGCTCTTAATACTCATCTTTTCTGGTTTACCGTTGTCTTTTCTGACTCCCATTATTGTCTATCAGCGCATGTATGCCACTGGGCATATGTTGTGCTCTACAAATGCCCTATCAAATCAATGAGTCAGTTGTCGTTTTTAGATTTTAATTATTGGAGGATATGAATTTAATGTATGTTCAATACTTACGTTGTATAACAGTATGAATGTATTTTCCTTTTGTAGTGTTTTAAGTTTAACCATAAACCCTTTCATATATTTTTTTTAAAAGCCAGTTCAACATGTTGTGGCCATCAGCAAGTCAGTCTTGTAGACTCTGCTTCCGTGTAAGACATTTCAAGGATCTAAGACTTCCTCTTGGGTCGGCAGGACTAGTGCTTCCCAGGTGTGTTTTAGCTTTAATTACAACTTCACAAGACAAGATTAGAACATTCAATGTGCTAAGTGGAAATATTTGAAATCCTACCCTTTTCACCCCTGTACTAACTGAGCTGATAAAAACAATAGTGACTGCAAATTAACGACCAGGACATACTACACAAAGATAGGCTTAAATGAGGTGGTCGAGGTTAGGGGCAGGAATTCTCTATTTATTTTTTAAACGCTGCGCCATAATTCCCAATTGCTCATCGACCTACACTTTCATAATTCCCATTACCGCTTCCAAGCAGCTGTCTGTTACCTTAAACTGCTTCTGGAAAGAAACAACTGGAACCATAGTATTGTTTTCTGCAGCAGAACTCACTCGGTTTTATCTTTGCATTTTTTTAAAAGGGCGGTGGACAGAAGGTTAGTCTCTGTCACGCCATACTCCTTCGTCTCTTTAATTTACTGCTCGAAAAGGACTCAATGTGTCAACCTGCCACAGTCTACCCTGTTCACTTAGGGTCTTGGCTCTGTATTCAATATTCCAGTCTGAAAATCACACCGAGTTTTCCCCCCAGTTTCATACAGGGGAGCACAACCAGTACAAGATCCTTTCCTTGAGACCTGCTCTAGTGAAGGCTCATTTAAGGTGTCCACAAGTTCACTTATGCCTCGCCTTGTTGGTAGGAGATTCTTGCCTTCGCCAAACCCCCTCCATGCCTACTCAGCCTCAGGTAGCGTTGTAGTGCCTAATTTACTGTTCACCTTCTGCAAAAACTTTTGTCTTCATGTCCCTTGCCCATCAACACGTTAAATGTGTACTTAAACAGCAGTGTGGAATGCCTTTGCTTTTTCAGAGGATTGCCACTCCTTTAGCCACTCATATCCAGTTATTTTATAGCCTTGTCTAATAATTTCAAGCTATGCTGAGGTGCCATCTCGTGTTAATCTGCAGATACTCTATTCTCGCGTACAGATGTATCTGCACTTTAATTTAAAGAAACCCCCTAAGTCTCTCATGTGGTCTACCACTGAGGGCATTAAACTGTCTCTGGAGTGGTGGTCTTCTAAAGAATAACTTAGTATTTTCTTCCTATTCCTTAATCTGGAAACCACAGTATTTTCAAGGTATGGATAAAAATGGGCGGTTGGGAGAGTGGTCTGTTCTTTAACTGCCATCTTTCTGGCACTTAAGACTTTTATGCTTTTGAGTGATGAGAAGTAATAGGCACCTTCAACACCACAGCATTGCTTTATGGCGAAATGGGCATGGCTCTCTGAGGGCTGACTCAACCAAACTATGTAACCAGGCTGTGCAACTCCAGATTTTAATATTTGATAGGACAATCCTGCTGTCTGCCACTCACCTAGCTGCAAAGCAGACCATGCATGGGGCATAGTGAAACAAGTTGGCTCATGCATCCACAATAAGATAGCAACATATTTTTTCATAATGGGAGCAGCCAAGACTAGATTAGTCCTTGCTTGGTGAAAAATGTGTTCCATGTTGGCCAAGCAAGTTCTTTTGTGCCTTTTTCAGTACCCTGTATACTCAATACTTTTCAAAATCCATAACATAATGTAACTATTGTAACTCCCAGATGACCAAATCGTTTTTGGTTCTCAAACATCCTGGAACTAGGAGCAGATGATGAAGAATGTTTGCAAAAGGAAGGTGTGTCTAATATTGCACCTAAATCTCTGACTTTGGACTTGTTCCAGAAGCATGGCCTATAGGCATTTGGATCTGTCTCTGGGCAATATTAAGATGTTGAAAGTGGCCAGAAAGTGTTCTACCAAACAGAAGTGCAGAATCCAGTGGTTCAAATTCTGCAGCTTGGCTGTTAACATGAATACATCCTTCCTTTCCAATGAAATATGATGATCTACTGCGTTACTTACTTTTTGCAGAAAAATCTATGGCTATTTGCCGTGCCTCATAGATTTAACTAAATTCATTTGAAATGCTGGGTCCACTTGGGTGGGTGGGGGGGGGGCTTTCTTTTACTGAAAGGTGTTGTCCATGTAAATCACTGAATGCACTAGAAACCTGGTGGTATCTAATCAAGGTTTGTAAGCGCACTTATATGCACAGATCCATGATGTTGATGTTTATAACGCCATGACATTCTGGGTAGGCCTGCTTGCGGGTCATCATAACTCTTTAATTATTGCATTGATCAGGATGATGAGAATCGTATGTGAATTATTGGGTGAAAAATGTTTAAACCCATTTTAGTAATTCTAGTCATATTATTAGTAGAACAGTTAGCGAAGGTTTTGAATTGCACGTTGTATAAAGCTATATTCTAGCTTTTTATTCAACATGGGAAATAGTTATTGCTATTTGTTACAATCGTGTGTGGTGTTAATGTTTGATTGTGTAAGGTTTTCATTCAACTAAGACAAAAATGTTCTTGCTCCTTAGCAGTTATGCTCATGGCTTGGCCTTGGTTTTCCTTTTGGTCGCCTCAGATATGCAGGTAGAATCTGGCAATTTCCTGTAGGAACAGTGACCATAGCCATTTCTGCCTGCTGAGTATAGTTCTTAAAACATAAGCGGCTGCACTCTGCCCTCTTTGCTGCTGTAATGCAGTTGAGAGAGCGTGTTCAGTTTGGGACTTGAATTTTGTATTAATGTAACTATCTTGTCCTATATACATCAACAGAATCCTGTGACATTAGATTGGTGAGACGGAGGACCACTTTTCTGATTGTGATTGTCTATCAAACTGGTAACATGCAGTTCCCTTCCGTCCTCTCTAGTGTGCTTTGGAAGTTTGTAGTTTTGTTAAGAGTACTTGTAAAGCGCATGTACACCCAAAGGCAGCATGGTGCTAAGCCGGCATAAAGAAAGAATTGAGAGCAAAAAAGGTTTTCGAGAACGACGGAAGGAGAAATGCCCAGGAGTGCCACGCAAAGAGTGAGTGTTCCAGGCTCTGGCTGTAGCAACTGAAAAAGCGCACCCACCCATACGAGAGAGTTGAATGAGAGCGTAGCGGGCCATAAGGGCATTTTGTCTGAAGGTATTCTGCGCCCAGTTTATAAAAGGCTCGATCCATAATGCAGAGCGATTTAAAAAGAACACGCTTCTCAACGGGGAGCCAATGGAGCTGACGAAGTAGGGCACACATATGCACACCAAGCGGAGGATGAAGAACAGACCTGGCTGCAGCATTCTGAAGGAGCTGGAGACGATGCATGAGATAGCAGGGCTGACCAAGGTAAAGCAAATTACAATAGTCGATAGTAGTAAGTACAAGAACCGCAACAACAGGGGCCTGAAACTTGGCCGGAATGAAATTAAGAACTTTCTGCAGGATTTTCAATTTAAAATGTCCACATCTGCAGACCGACGCAACCTGGTCACTCATGGTTGTAGGTCAAAGGATCGACAACCAAAGGGTCGAATGATCAAAGCATCGACACCAAAGGACTCTGAAAACCAAACCAAAGGATCGATTTTTTAATTTTTTTTTACATTTTTTTGGGGGGGAGGGGTCTCCCAACCCCCGTTTTTGTGGTAAAAACCACTTTTTTTCACTAAACGAAAACCCCCCAAAAAAATATATAATTTAAAAAAAAATTTGATCCTTTAGTTTTCGATTCTTTGGTGTCGATCCTTTGACCATTCGACCCTTTGGATTCGATCCTTTGACCAGACACCGTCACCCATGGATAGAGAGAAAGAGATTTTTACACCCACATTTTTTACAGAGTTGACAGGCATAGGAAAAGGACCCAATGAAGTAGGCCCGAAGTCAGCCGTCCAGAAGGACAAAGGGCTGGAGGTACCAACAAGAACCTCAGTTTAGTCACCATTAAGTTTGAGCCAGTTCTCAGCCATCCAGGATTTCAGGTCCTCAAGGCAACCCCTAAGCCGTGCAGCAGTACCCTACTGAGTAAGATCAAGTCGGACCATAATCTGCATATCATCGGCATAGGAGTAATACCGGAAACCATGGGACTGGATAAGGCGGAGAAGTGGCCTAATATAGATATTGAATAGTGTTGGCGAGAATGCAGAGCCCTGCGGGACAGCACAGGATAATTGAACAGGCTTAGAACAGAAGGGTGGACGAGAAACAGACTAGGAGCGGTCTGCCAAAGAGGCAGAGAACCATGCCAGAACTTGGCCAGACAAGCCGGCCACTGATAGCCGTAAGATCAGGGTGGATTGGTCAACTGTGTCGAAAGCAGCGGATAGATCTAACAAGATCTACCACGTGGGCAAGATCATCCATCAGAGGCGAGGACTGACTCGGTACCTCTCCCAGGACGAAATTCCGTCTGAAACGAGTCAAAGAACCAAGAGGATTCCAAAAAATATGAGAACTAAGGAGAGACAAGAGACTGAAGCAACTTCATAAGAAAGGGGAGACGTGAAATTGGACAGAAATTAGCGAGCACAGCGGGATCCAAGGAGTGCTTCTTAAGCAAAGGGATCACGAGTGTGTGTTTCAGGGCGTTGGGAATATATCCAACACGAAAAGATGTATTAACTGCGGATGTAATCAGTGACACTATCACCATATATCTCCTTAAGAAGAACGAGACGAATAGGGTCAGAAGGCGATGCAGATTTAAGCTGATGAATAGCCATAAGAACATCTTGATCAGAAAAGATAGGCAAAAGAGACCAAGTAGAATTGAACAAAGTAGTAGGATGGGAAGAAGATAAAATAACAGGCTGCCCAGCAGAATTGCTAATATTGTGACGGATAGTCTCAATCGTGTTACGAAAAAAACAGGAGAGAGTCGCAAAGATCTTGAGACGGCACAGCCTGTGAACCCAACTTGGCAGGAGAGGGAGGTGAACCAATTCAAACAAAGTCTTGGGTTGGTTGACGGCTGCCTCCACCTTCCGGCTAAAAACAATTGTTTAGCAGAGCTAATAGCCTTATGCTGTGCCACCATAGTACGTTGAAAAAAGGTTTTGTCAGCTGAAGAATACCTGGCTCGCCACTTCCTCTCCGCTTACCTACAGAGAAGTTTGCAAGCCCTAGGTTCATCAGAGGGACGTTTTTTTGTTTTCAAAGCCTAAGGGGAGCCCAATGGTCAGCTGCCGCACAGAAGGTAGCATCCAAGGTCGGCAAAAAATATGGTGAATCTTGAGCGCACAGAGAAAAGCTACTAAGTCGGAGCTAGAAACCCGGTGCCAGCTATGCATTTCCCATGCAGGGCCCTACCAAAGGCTTTCAGGAATAGGATGGGAACGCCCTAAACTGCCCACATACTAAGGGAATACAACCCCAGACTAGTTGGTAATGGGCAAACTTTCTACCCCCTTAACTCAGAGAGCACGATCTGAGGAAATGGACCCCACTCCACTAGACCTGGGAGACATTGGCGGGCCTATCCAAACCACAGAGCCAACCGCCTTAGATACCTACTAGTATATGCCCGATGGGTGGAGGAGACTTCTCCTCTTTGGTCACCCGAAACGATAGACAACCCTGCACACACACACACAAACCGTACAGGATTCTGAGAGCGACCCCCGTGAAACACCATAATACAAGACACTAGCCGAACCAACCTATATAGATACCCACTACTGTATGCCCGATGGATGAAGGAGGCATCTCTTCTATCTAGTCGCATAGACTGTTTTGGAGAGTGACCCCCATGAAACAACACAATTCGAGGCACAAGCAGAGAGGCTTAACTGGGATGTCTGAAGCAAGGAGGTAGTATCATGCAACCCACTAACCCAATGTGAAAAATCTCGACCTTCTGCATGCACCCATGAAACTCTACACAACCACGTCTATTACACAGCAAACGGCACGCACTTCACTACAACAACAAAACAAGCCACACATACTTGCAGAACTTAACACGACAACCGACCGACTGAGAATCCACACCTATGCTCAGTGGACAGTGATACCCAAACTGAAGCGGTCGGCTTGCCTTTCAGAGTTGCCAGGGGACCACTCCGGTGGTGATGGTGTGCGATACAAATTACCTATAACATAAAATAAATCATATGTTCTCCAATAGAGAAACTCTGAAGTAGTTTAAAGGAAAAGATGGTGCAAGAGTAAAAGTGAGTAACTTGTGCTATTTATATCAAGGAATATTGATGGTTATTGTAAACTTGCATGACACAGTTTGCATGGCCTTCTCTGCAGAAGTGTCAATTTTAGCAGCAATGGGTTTGGTATCACAAAGAATGGTAACTTTTAAGAACTTGTTAAAAACTGCAGAAGGCGAATGCTACACTCCTTTCTTGTAAGCTTCATTTGTTTCCTCTTTCTCAAAGGAGGTCTGGAATCATTTTCAAGAAGTTGTTTGTGTTCAAAACAGTCTAGTTTCCTTTTTTTGTGAACTGGGATAAGCATATGGAAGCAGTTCTTTAATGTAGTCTGTGTTTTTGTTTCATGTCGGCTATGCTGCAGCTAGCCGCCATGATACGCTTTTTTGGGTATGACCAGGTTTGCATATACAAATTGTAGGTCCTGTAGGAACGATCTGGTATATAGTCTGTGAGCGGATTAAATGAAGGGGTTTAACAGCGTGTAACTGATATTGGTGTCAGTGAACAACCACATTTTCCTTATTTACAACAAATGTGTTGCTGAGTATTTAATAGCATACTATTAACTACAAACAGCTGTTATTCTAATTTATAGATATATCTGCCACAATACCTTCCCACAGGATGCAGTTAAAGCACTCCGATTATTTATAATTGCACCCACCTTTCTCATAGCATACTCAACGTTTGTGTTTAATATGCATGTTTGTTAATTTCAAAGTAAAATACAAATATTGTATTGAAGTTCAACTCAAAAGGAAGAGGAACGTGGAACATTCTTAGCCAGTTTTTAAAATTGGGACGAGAAATGCTCCATACAAGACACCAGGGTTGTGGGAGATTATGATGATCTCTTTGGAATGAATACCAACAATGTTACATTTATTTTGAGCAATAGCTTTGATTTCCTTGAACCTCACTGCTCAAATGAAGAAACATTTCAAAGATGAATTGTGATCTCCGATTGGTGCCAATACTTGCTGATGCATGTTCAACAGGGTTCCTTGTGGTAGGTTAGCCCTGTACCACTGGCAACCCCCCCACACCCTTGAACTATTGCCAAAGCACATTTACGCATGCACTCATATGAATTGTGGAGAATTGTAATGTTTACCAGAATGAAAAAGTGTAGAAGATGTGCATGATGCAGCCATTGCCTTATAAATAGAGACGTCTAAGGGTCACTGAAGACTAGTGTTCTGGCCGCTGAGCTCGTGGGGGCAACTGTTACTTTTGTGAAGTGTCATCAGCGTGACTTATCTGCCCCAGTGATTTAGCCCTTGAAGGAACCGGTTTATATGTTACAGTTCCAAGAATAGGTGAGTAAAGTAGGCTATAACTGCAAAATAGTTTAACCTAGTACACATTTCTAATGGATTCTTTTCTCCCATGGACTCCTCATCTATGATATGCTATCTCCAGCGCAGCTGTTCTTTAAAATCTTTTCTGCCTCCTTTGCGGTTGAGTGCGGCTCTGCCTGACGCCTTTATGTACCCTACGCTGGACATGACACCGGGGGCCAATATATATCGAGGCTCCACACTGTGACCAATGACCTCTTTTTCTCTGCACCTTCTGTTCACTTCAGGAACATATGGAGTCTCACAAAGACCTTGCGTTTCAAGTCCAGTGTGGACTTGGTCGACAAATGTCAATTTCCAACCCCCACAAGATCTGTACTGTTTGGAAGAGGAACATGACCCCCAGGACTGTGTTGTCCGTCAATGCATCTGCATGTTCTCCGGGAACTGTAGGCAAAGCTCTTTACATTTTTCCACAGGGAACAAGACAAAATCTTGTTCAAGATCAGAGAGAGCAGACAAGGGGGTCATCTGACTGGTCCTCGCCCTGAAAGGAGCATAAGAAGCAGCAGCACTACAAGACTTCACATTCACTGATCCGTACCTTTCAGCATCACTCATCTTCCTCTTCGAATAAGAGGTTTCACCACTCCAGGGACTCCCAGGAAGTGGCTCCACGGGTACAGATTTCCACCTAATCCTCAACCTGGGAAGAATGGGAGGCTCACAGGATGAATATGCTTGCCATCTTCGCCCAGGTGCCAGAGGTGCCATCAGGACCCACTGCGCTAGGACAAGCCGACAGGGACCCTATGAGTGACCGCAACCGCACACCTAAGGTCTCGGCCACAGCTCCTAGGGGCAATGACCGTCCCTGCACAGGCACACTCCACCTTCGAGTGTCTAGAGATTGCCATCGGCCTCCTCTGCGGCTTCCTGACGGACTTCCTCTGTATAGTATGTCCTGCATCCAATGGTGGCCTTTACAACAAAGATGGAAGAAATCTTTGAGGAGTGTGACCTTATCTCCTTTGAGATAGAACCCCTATGCCCTCGAAAGGTGAGGGACTTCCTAGAGACATTCTATGGTGAGGAGGGAAGGACTGTTGGGTCTGGCTTCTGACTTACAGCAGGCCAGTGGTCTGTATACATCCCCACAGTTGGAGATTTCACCAGTGAGAATTCTGGAAAAACCTCGAGACGTATTCCAATGGCTGATAGCCAAAGTGGTGGAGACACTAGAATGGTCAGCCCCTTCCAGGTTGAAGTTCAATTTGAGCTTTATGAATATACTGGATAAAGTTCCCTCCTAAGGATACCTTAATGCCCTTCTACTAGGCAGTTGAAGTCCGGCACTGGAAGCCTGGGAAAATCCTGCCTTTCTTTGGTCGACTGAGTAATGGCTAATAAACACTGGCCAGCTCCTTCAGACCAAGCTTTTCTTTCCACCCACACCAACCCTCATATAGGGTGGTGGTTCAGGCTGAGACTGCCAATCTGAAAATGTCTGTTTCCTTCTCTCCCTCCGGACAGAGAAAGCAAGAGCCCATTTTTTCTTTAAGGTCACCCTTACAGTGATTTTTCTGGCCTCCATCACTTCTACTAGACTGATAGATGAGCTCCAAACGTTGTCATTTAAACCTCCGTATTTGGTTTTCTCCATTGGGTGAGGCCATCCTCTCTCCCAAATGTAGTGTCCGATTTCCTTCTCTCTCTCAAAAGAACCATCTTACTGTCTTTTTTTTCTATGCCTCACCCTTCTAAGGCAGAGGAACGATTCCATTGGTTGGACCCAGTGCAGACCCCCAGCTTCTACATCTCTCGGACGAGGCAGACCAGGAAGAATGGCTAGCTTTATATTGGTTACACTTGTGCCCGTGCTGGCAGGGCTGTGGCCAAATAGACCCTGTCAAGGTGGTACATCCTCTGGCATTTGGAATGCTGTGATCAGGCTGATAAGGATGGGCTTGAAGATCTCGGGGCTCATTCCACCAGAAGGCTGGTTGCCATCTCTGCTCAGCAAGGTGAAATCCCTGTTCTGGACTTTTGCCAGGTGGCTAACTGAGCATCTCTCCATATGTTTGCAAAGCATTACTGCTTGAATTCTCAGTCTGGACAGGTTGCTTGTTTTGGTTGAGTGGTTCTTCAGAGTTGTCTGGTTTAAGTGGTGTGCTTGCTCTCCTCCAGATCAACATACTGCTATGGGAGTCTGTCAAAGATGAGAAATCTGTTGAAGGAAGGAATCCTTTAGAGGATCAAATTACCCCTTAGTAGTGTTCTTTCTGATGGATGTTCCTTCTACGGATTGCTCATCACTTTCACGACCTGCCCCACTTGGCAGATGGCTAGTACACATTGCTTCTGCAGTCCCTCAGTGTCGATGCTTGGGGAGGGGAGAGGTGGAAAGAAGGTCACGGGGCACAGCGCCTTGTTGTATACTGGCTCCAACATTCTGTCTCACGTGGTGTGCGTAGAGGCAGCTGACTGATCCGACATGGAGCCATGCTGCGCCCTCTGGTGGCGCAAAGGTTTCTGATCAGGTGTGCTGGTGGTGGATTATCTTAGATAAGGAATCTGCCGGCAGGGACATCCATCATAAATAACATTGCCAAGAGGTAATTATTTCTTCTCTCTGCTTTGGGACATCCTCTTTAAGTAGTAATTTGATAGCTGGAGATGATAAAAAATCAAAAGAAAATGTGGACAATGTTCCCTACAGATTATCTCTTCCAAAAACTCTGGTCTAGCTACTTTTGCAATATTTGAAAGACTTGCAGCTGTTCAATGCAGTGCTTTTTCATGTGTAGCGAGAGCATGTCTAGTTTATTAAAGGAGTGTGGCAAGATGCTTGTGTCTAGAAAGTCCACATTCTGATGCTGTGACTGTGTGTTGTTTAATGGTTGGTACCCTCAGAAATGTATACCGAATTTGAGAACATCCTCCTAATCTCTTCTTCTTCAAAATGTATGTTCTTTTTTTGGGTTGGTAGGGGTTTGGTGCCATGCATAGCTAGTGTGGGGATGTAGTCAGTTTACATTATTGCCTGCCTTAAGAGTAGTCATTTATTGTGGGGTTTTTCTGCTCCTTGGGAAAATGAACAGCCATTTGTGTATGTTATTGAGCAATGTACCAGTCCAACTAACATGAGTTTTGCCTCAAAGGGTGCCATCCTTTTAACAAGCCTGTTCAACTTCTCTAATCATGCCACATGCTAGCACGGAGCAGCCGTATCCCTCGACCCAGCATGAGTCAGGGGTGCAGCCGCGATACCAGCCGTGAGAGCAGTCGAGATACAAGCCCTGCTAGGGGCTTTCCACCTCTCGGTGAGTACACACAGATATTGGAGCGTAGACAATGAATGCTCCCTATTCCCTTCTTCCTCACCCACTTTGAATGCCTCTCCTATGATACACTGCCGGGTGTGGTATTCCTGCTTGTCCTCCTTATTCCTTTTCTCCTCTGCCATTTCCTGCATGCTCAGCTTCTGGATTACTTTTTCCTTTCCAATAGAGCACATTTACAGTGGAACAATTTACTTAACGTTCTATCAACACAGCAAGAATTAGGATAGTTTCTACCTAAGCCATATGTCACAACAGTCTACAATTGCATTGTGTATGTGCTTTAAAAACCTCAGTGATCGGATGAGTTCAACTTGAGCATCTATGCAGACCTGTGATTCACTGCTGTACATCCTGATGAGGATTAGCTGATTGTGTTGGCTGGGAAACATTTTTTCTCTATCACAGGAATGTGGTTGGAGGCAGGGTAATTTTTCAGGGCTTCAGATAATGTTTTGGAATTGGAGTATTTTATTCAAATTTCGGACTAAACCTATTTTCTAGGGATTTTACGTTAATTCACTTTTCCAGTGGGGTTACTTTTTAGGTGAGTAAAAATGTATTTTAACTTGGATAGCTTTTTGTAATCCATACTACTTTGCTGTTAGTAATCTATACGTAATTAAATGATGCAAAGTCTGTTCCTGGGTAGCATATTAAATCTGAGTGCTCTGACAAAAGTAACATTTTCCTAACTCAGCTAGCCCTTCTGTCCCTAGTAAACAAACTCAATTCACAAGAAATATGTCTTTTTGAGCTAGCTGTATCTGCTGCTAGTGAAGGGGAGCTGTTTTAGGAGTGTATAGCAAGGTTGCGTTCTGGATTCCAACCACTGAGACCACTCCCTCCACTCTATTTTCCCACACTAAATCACTGAGTGCTTTTTCAAGTTGTCTAACCAGAATGAGGGTACCACCAAACTATAACACATTGCAAAACCACAATTGAAATAAATAACATATTTTCATGTGTGTTAAAAATGGGTTCACAAGACAGGTAAAGTTAAAGATTGCTCTTCAATTTCTTGCCCATCAGCCATGCCACAGTATCAAATAATGTATGAAATAACTTAACTTTGCAAACGAAAAGAATTCTACATTTAACTACCTATGTCCTGATGCACATTCATACCTATAAATGAATACTGAAATGTGTATATGGCAACCTATAAACCTAAACCTGTATTATACAAGCGTGTAGAATATGCCCCATTCAGGGAACCAGGTTCATAGGCTATGTATTTTATTTAAAAGGGGGTTGGGGGGGGGGGGCAGGGAAGAAAATGATAAAGGTCCTACTATGCCTTGTGTCATTCGGATCATGCAGGGGAGGGGGGAGAGCCTGTCAGAGGGAAGGTATAATGCTAGGGTCGGAGGGAAGTGCGTAGCAGATTGAAGGCAAACAAGTGCAAGGGGGAGTAGGAGGGGGAGAAGAGGGCCCCTGTGGCTAAGCAGCAAGTGCTAAGGGGTTGCCAGTTGGGCAAGTGCCAGGGGATGCAGAGAGTGAGACCCACATGCTAAGTGTGAGACCCCACATGCTAAGTGTGAGGACGGGAGTGGACCAGGCTCGGTAGGGACGCACACCATGCAAGGGTAGTCTGGGGGGTGGGGAGGTAGGGGGATTGGGGGGTTGGGGGGCTGGGGGGAGGGGGTTTTCTGGTGGGGTGTAGGGGACCCGGAATGGCAAGTGCAGATTAAGAGAGGTGGTCAGGGAGACCGTGGTGCTGAGGTAGACTGGGCGATGAGGGCCTGGTGCCCTGTTGGACTCAGAGGGGACCAGGCAGCCAATCGGTGCAGCAGAGGGGGGCATTAGCAGGGGAAGGGTGGGGAGAACAGAAAAGAAGGGTCTTGAGAAGCTTCCGGAACTTGGGGAGATCTGGCTCAAGCCTGAGGGGTGGAAAAAAAATCTGATCTGCAGAGAGTTGGTGCTAGAATACTGAAAGGCTCTAGCAGGGAGGTATTGGGGAGAAAGAGTTGGATGTGTAGAGGGGTCCCACGCCCCAGAAAGCCTTGTGGGTGATGCAGAGGTTCTTGAACTTGATCTTTGGAGCCACTGGGAACCAATGGGGAGATTTTAGGACTAGCTATATGCGATCCCTGGGCTTGAGGCCAAGTCTTGCAGGCATTGAGGAAGATGCTGTTGCAGAAGTCCAGTTTAGAGAGGACCAGAGCTCTGGAGACATTGAGTTTCTGAGGGAAGGTGAAGAAAGGGAGAATGCCTCTGAGGAGATGCAGCTGAAAGTGGTCCTTCTTGGCAAGGTCTGCGATGTGAGGAGAGACTGAGAGAGAGGAGTCGAAGATGACGCCAAGGTTTTTAGCCTCACAAGAGGTTGAGCAGAGACCACCCATGGAGGACGGTCAGAGAGTAGGAGGGAATGAGGGAGCAGGGGTCCCATTGAGAAGGATCTCTGTCTTATTGACATTAAGGCAGAGCTAGTTGGCAGTGCATCATGCCTGATCAGCAGTCAGGAATGAGAGGAAGAGGAGGAAGTGGAGGGAAGCTTGAAGGAGAGCTGCGTGTTATCTGCATAACACTGGAAGTGAAGAAAGAAGGTGGAGCTCAAGTGAGCCAGAGGGCCAAGGTAGATGTTGGAGACACAGCGAGAGGATGGAGCCCTGTGGGACGCTGCAGGTGGAGTGTGTGGTGGAGGGGAGGAAAGGGCCCAGTTGAACCTGGGAACGTTGGTCTGGTAGGAAGGAGGTCAACCAGCCCAGTGCCAGGTCCGTCATGCCAAAGGATATCACAGAGCCGATTTATAAGGGTGGCATGATTGACCATATAAAATGCAGAGGAAAGATCAAGATGGATCAGAACGATAGGAGAGTTGGAATCAAGATGTGAAAGGAACTCTTCTCAGGTGTTCAGGAGAGCAGTTTCCGTACCGCTGGATGCTCTGAAGCCAGACTGGTGGTCGTGGGGACAACCACCAGTTTCAGTGTGGTGGATCAGTTGGGAGATGACCAATTTCTCCAAGAGTTTGCCAAATATTTCTTTATCGTCACATTTTTGATTGCAGGGTACCAGTGAGCACACAGTCCATGGTGAGGAACATCTTCACATGGGTTTATTTAACCAGACAGTGGGGAGCCTGGATGCAAAGCTCGGATCAGGATCCAGATCTTCAAGTTAAAAATTCAGCAATTTACTAATTCAATGCATTGCAACCATTGACTCGCTAAATTTCTTTACTTTTTGTAGAATTTAATACAGGTATACAGTTTATTTGTAAGCCTTCTCATATTTGCCAGATAAGAAAGCTGAAGCAGATGTAAAAAGATATTTGCTTATGATCACATAATCCTGTCTATAATTGCTCTTTAAGGGGGTGGGGGATCATTGGCTTTCTATTGAGGAATGCACTTGATAAAAAAATGTGCTTGAAATGCAATTTGGTGGTTATTATAAATGAATCTTGGTGAAGAAAACCCTGTGAAGTGCCTTAAAAAAATGGCTCTGCTTGGTTGCCTTGTAAGCCAATCCTTAAAGTGGGAGCTTTTTCACAAGGATCAATGTTTTATGTTACATGTTTTGTTTGGCAGAAGATATGCATAGCTGCATGTACTTTTATATCTTTCATTCAGCTGCTAAATTATCAAAAATGACTCTCTCAAATTTCCTAATCAAAAGAATCCACATTAATTTGCAGTATACCTAGGCACATTCATATCAATTCAAATGTTCTGCTAGCTTGGGTGCCTATACATATAGACTTTCTCTTCCGCCATACTAAAGTATCAAATATTAACTCTTATTTCCAAATCCTGGCAATACTTACTTAGTTAGCATAATGAATCACATTCATACCTACATACCTGTATATATTGGCATCCATACATGTACAAGTTCAGTTAATTGGATAAAGCACACTGCAGTTAGTCATCGAAAGAAAGGTTTTCTACGCGGGAGAGACCACAATTAGCAATGTAAAGGTGAGCATGTGTAATGCAACAATTCTTTGAAATTTGGCCTAAAAGTCAGTCCTTGGCTGACGCTGGCAGCCTTAGATATAATGTTTCTAATGGATTCCTTCCTCCCATAGATTCCTCATCTTTGATATTCTTTGTCCAGCACCAGCAGTCTTGGAAATTTATTTTGCCAATACTGGGCGCAGTGTGACTCTCTATAGGCTCAATTTAGCACCCAGGTGCAACCTCATGTGGGTTAATTGTTATATGGAAGTGCTGCGCCCATGAGGTCGGGAGGATAGCTCCGGGGCAACGCGTTTGTCTGGGAAGCAAGACCATGCATAGCAACACTGGTTCGAATCCCGGGTTCACACTTAGAAACTGCTCATCAGTATAAAGCTTGTTATAAACAATTATATTTATGACCTCCATTCCTTAAATACATGCACTCCGTATGCTTCTGGATTGCCACTAAGCTACAGCAGAGGAGCTGATCGAAAAGGATGAAATGAAGCAGCAACATAGGAAGAGGTCGTTCTTCCCCAGATGTTTGGAGACCACCATAGGAGTCTAATGAGACTATTCTGCAATGCCTCCAGGCGTCAAAGCCTCTGGTCTGCTCCCCTCTGCGGTGTCTATTAGGACTTCCCTAGAGTACAACCCTCTTCCAAGAGCCCGGTTCCACTACAAGATGTCTGAAATCTTCGATGAGGAAGGGGGATGCCATGCCCTTTGGCTTTGAGCTAGTGTTGTCCGGGAAGTTTTCTACATGGATGATAACATAACAGAGCTGGCTTCTGACTTGCAAGGACCCAGCAGCTTGGACACTTCTCCATAGCTGGATATGTTTCGGCCCCCGGAACCAAGGAGGCATCACTCTGCCCTTCAAAAGGTGATTGCGAAGGAGTTGGAGGCCTTGGGTCTGCCTGCCCCCAGTAGACCTAAAGTCCTAAATGACTGTAAGGATATTTTGGACAATCGCCTTCTAAGGGAGACCCTGCTTCCCTTTATGCTGGCTGTTGATGCACCCCTGTTGTCCCCCTCAGAGAATCCCGCCTCCATGCCTGCGGTAGACAGAGCCCTTGCTGAGAAGCATTGCCATGGCTCCTTGGAGGCAGGATTTGCCATCACTCTGCAGTCACTGGAAAGTTTAGAGGAACAGTTTGTGACGGCAGGCAAGAAGACTACATCTTTACCTTTGCCCCCTGACAGGGAGAGCAAGAAGCTGTATGCCATGAGACATTTTTGCATCAGCAGCCTAGTCTTTGCAGTTGTGTGCCCTGGTTGAGCCCTTGCCAAAAACGCATTTGGCCTGTGGAGTATAGATGAGAGAGGACTTTCCAAACTGCGTGGGAAATTGGAGAGAAGAAACTTGCCAAATTGTGCAATAGGTCCTTAAAAAGGCATGGAAACAGGTTTGAGATGAGGGGGCACGCATGGATGAGGACCTCAGGACTTGCTCCAGAGTTTAGTGAAAACACCTGGATATGTCCTTTGATGGTAGCCATCCTTTGGGGCAAATGCTGAGGAGTGCTTTGCTTGCAGAAGTTTCAGGCCTCCAAGGCCACATCCATTAGGCTAGCTGTTAAGCCTTCTAAGTCTTCTCCGGGGGGTAGAGGGGTCATGCTTTTCAGCCCTTCCCTTCTTTTGCACACCACAACCTGGGTCTAAGGCCCACTGGGAAGCAGCCACAGCAACATCCTCCCCACTAGTGTCGAGGCTGTTGTGCCCAAAGAGGTTGATTTGCCACCTTTGGTTTCCCAACCGCAACCCTGGTTGCTCAATAGCAATTAATTGGACTTTGTCAATCGTGAGCGGGAGCTTTCCCCATCTTTGTCAGAGTATGGCATTTCACCACTTCAGTCACTTGTGCCGTACAGATAATGTCTCAGTTACTGCTTCCCATTTCTCTAGTGCCCACCAGACAAACTTCCTTCTGGCACCTCTTTGCCATCAGACCATCCCCTGTTGGAGGATGTCTGTCTGTTTCAGATAAGAAGGTGCCAAAGAGTTGACGCCCCAGTCAGAGTGAGGGGAGATCTAGTACTCCTTCACTTTTGAATGGATTCCTCCCTCCCATGCATTCCTCAACTTTGATATTCTTTCTCCAGCGTAATCGTCCTTCCAAATTATTTTAGCCAACCGGGGTGCCAGTGCAGTTCTGCTTAACATCTTTGCATACCTAGTGCCAGACATGGTGGTGGCCAGTACATATTGAGGGGCTGCACGCCATGGCCACACTTTTTTTCTGTGACCTCGGTACACTTCAGAAACCCCATTCTAAGTCAGAAACCCCATTCTAAGTCTTTACCTTCAGTGGATTGCATTCTCAGACAGATTCCTCATCTTGATAAGTACCCCTTCTGTGCGAGCTGCTCTTAACATTTTGGCAAGGGTCGCAATGTTTTGCCAGGTTGCTTCATGGGCTTCATTGCACTTTTTTAGTGTTTTCATTTATATCACAAATGAATAAAATAAAATTGGTTTAGCTTCCATTTCCCGTCCTGCTAAGGGCACTGCTTTTGAAGGAGAAATTACTTACCGGTAATGTTCTTGCTAATGGCTTGTCCTCCCATGGATTCCTCATCTTAGATATGTATTCTCCTGCTTTGCAGCTCTTGGAAACTCTTTCCCACTAGGGGGTGTCATATGCACTGGTGTCGATGGCCGTCGAGCCGTCTTCGTGACTGGACTGGATGTGATGTAGATGTGGTTACAAATAGCGCGCTTACCGCCCTGTGACCTCAGTTCCTTTTTTCTTTATGCCCAGCACTCTACTCGGGAACTTTACTTGAGAGAAATATTCAGAAGCAGTTATACTCCTACGTCCTGTGCCCTTTACTCCATAGTGCATGGGCGTTCCTCGCTAGGGACGGGAGACGGAACCTTTCACCAGAAAAATCATCTTCCCCTTTAAATTTAGATGTGCGTGGCAGCAGGCCGGGGAGCATGCGCACCCTTGACTACGCCCAGCGGCCCAACTACCCAGTCCTCTCTTCCGCATCGATTAGAACAGACCGCTTTCACCAGCACTCCTAGGTTAGGCCTCTGGCCTAGTAATTCCATGCGTTCTCCCCCAGAGAAGTACTATTGTCTTCTGTTTTCTAGTCTTTATTCAGATACCTCTGTCCTCTGGCACCACACTCCTCTCCAGTGCATGTTGACGTCAGTGGGCTTCAGCAGGTGTCCAGCCTGTGAGGGGCTCTTCCCTACGTCCGACCCGCCCCACCCCCCCACGCTCTGCCTCCACTGCCTTGGCCCCAGCCATAGCTGGGAGGGCTGTACCATGCTCGTTGGAGGGAGCTCTTCGGAAGGTTGCCTCCAGAGGACTTGAAGGAATTAGTCAAGCACAGGTCCAGGCCCGAGGTAGGGGCACTGTTTCCATCCGCACCCCGCAAAGGCGACTCCTTCCCCAGGAAGCACACAAGCGGAGTAACCCATCAGGTTCTAGTAGCAGTGCAGGTACCGAGCCTGCTTCAGCTACCGGCCGCCAGGATGAGGGCTCGCAAGATCCTACCGGTGATTACGCTGAGGGACCGCAAGGTTCTATTACTGGGTTTGCGATCGAGAGGCTACGCCCTAGTACCGGACAAATGTCGGAGGGGGCGCCTGTATGCAGCATTACCAGCGACACAGCCGAGGGCAATCCGCCTACCAGGCCCCGTCCTGAGGTGCAGGGTAGGCCTCAACCTCCACTGCCAAGAGTCCTGGAAGAGGCCGGGGCAAGCGCCACAACACAGGCACGTGACATGCAGCCTGACAAGATGCCCGCCGGGCCAGACAAAATGGTGGCTCGCCCGACTCCATCGCTCTTTGGGGAGTAGGCAGGGGAACGAGTTTCCAGGTGGGACAGGTCTTCAAGGGGCACGTGGCCAACGCTGTAGCGTTTAGCGACGCAGGGCAGATACACCCCGCAATCAGCGAGGCAGAGTGTGGCCAGGTCACAGCACCCTAAGGGCCCTGCGCCCATGTCCGTGCCACAGAGCTTTCCACCGGCCTGTGAAGACAGATTTTTTTAAACATTCCTGACTCTTATGAGGTCTCCCAGATGGGCATCATCCTCAAGGATTTGATCAGGGGCATGCTCCCTCCTGTTCTGCCGCTAGCACCCACAGCCACTCCGCTCTTGGTCCCAGCACCTCCGGCTCTGATGCAGCACCAGCTGCCCACGCTACTGCCCACTACACCGGCTCCCATGCCTCTGACAGTCTCGGCCGCCCCTTATCCTCAGCAGCTGCCGGCTCCGATCAGTACGCCACAGCACCCAGCACTCCTCCAGCTGCACCTGAACACCAGGACACATTCGTGGACACGGGTGAGGAGGAGACCCCGACATGCCAATTTTGAACAAGGCCTTTCATGACTGGCTAGGAGGCCTGGCCGAGTACTTGGGGCTTCCACAGCCTGAGGTGTAACAACCAGAGGCGGGGGTCTTGGCAGAGGTCCTCACTCTATGCCCCATGGCTAGAACGGGGTTTACAATGCAAAAGGGCGTGGTGTCACTTGGGGAAAAAAGGATGGCTTAAACCTCATTCGACACAGCCTACCAACTGGCGCCTCCACGCTAAGTTTAGGCAGATGGGGGGTCGGGGGGGCCTCTTCCTGTTGGCACACCCCCAGCTACACTCCTCAGTGATCGCCGAAGCTTCACTCTACTCCAAGCCACAATCGTCCTCGGCTACATCAGCCTCTGCACTCCTGGGTAAGGAGAAGATCCTGGAAGCATAAAGAAAGATCTATTCCAACGCTTCCCTTCATCTTAGTCAGCCCAATGCGGATGCTATGCTCGCTGCTGTCAACCAAAGGCACTGGCGGGAAATGGCACTTCCTGTGCAGAGCCAGGCGCTCTTCAAGGTGGGGCTGGCGGAAGCTAAGATTGTAGCGCAGGACATAATGGAGTCCACGGTGTCCCACATTGACACCACAGGTCTTGCCCTTTGCATTGCTACGGACATGAGAAGAACGGCCTGGCTACGGGTGACCAAGTTCAACCCGGATGTCCAGGAGCGTATACTGGACCTTTCTTTCGAGGGTAGTGATCTGTTCCATTCCACTACGGACGAGGAACTTGATGAGAAGAACAGTTTTCAGACTGCCAAATCCTTATCCATCCTCACTGAGGCCACTCCCAAGGCATATAGTCCGACGCACCAGCGCTCAGACAAAGGTCAGTCTTTTGGATGTTCCCGAGGCTTCCAGGAAAGATGGTCCAGGCAACCAGACAGATCCCAGAGCCAGCACCGGCGCAAGAAGCACAAGGCGGCGTAAAAAGTTTTTTTCTTCAGTCCCCCTCATCAGCCCAAGCCTCAGAGGGCAAAAAGGCATGACACGGCCATCCGGATCCACAAGTCTCCAGTGGGGGGCAGGCTTGCCTTTCACTCACAATGCTGGCGTGCAAGGTTCGCGGACACCTGAATCCTCTCCGTAGTATCGACAGGCATCTGGCTACCTATCCCTGCTTCTCCTCTCTCCTCCCCTCTGCTCCCACAAATTGAGACAGCAACTCTGTTGTCAGAAATTTGCTTGCTCTTAGAGAGTCAGCCAGTGGAGGAAGTACCAGCCTCCCAACGGGTTTTGGGCTTCAATTCACGGATTTTTGCCATACCCAAGAAGAACCAGACGGGCCTGAGAGTTGTTGGACCTTTCCATCTTGAACCTTTCCCTTTCTCTTCAAAAGTTCAAGATGGTTACCCCAGCGCTCATAGCAGAGACATTGTGCACGGGAAGGATGCCTACCTACACGTCCCGATCTGGCAGCCCCATCAGTCCTTTCTGCGTTTCAGGATCATGGGTTTTCATTTCCAATACAAGTTTCTGCCCTTTGGCCTCAGTTCGGCCCCCAGGGCTATTAGAAGCCTGATGAACGCGGTGGCAGCCCTGCTCAGGGCCCAGGGTCACCAAGACTTTCTATACCTAGGTGACTGGCTTGTCCAGTCTAAATCCACCTCGGCATAGAAGTTGGAAGATTTTTGCATCAAAATAATGCAGGTCTTAGAGAAAGTGGGTTGGCCTGTTCTCTCTTCCTCCGGAAAGACCACCACCGAGCCCACTGCACCCGACAAAGCCGGCAGGGACTCGACTCACCAACCATCTTGTGTTCCTAAAAACCTGAGAGGTGAAATCCTCGATTCGAGGACTGTCAACGCTATTGGTGGCTGATGCGTTCTTCGTTCCATCGATGTCACAGAAGATACCATCAAAGACAATGGAGGATCTCTCAAGTAGATTCATTCCAAAATCTAGGTATTTTATGTCATCTTTTGAGGATGTTGTTGGTGAGGATGACTTCCTGTCCCCTTTCAGGATGTACCCATTGGCCTTAATCGACCATCCTGAGGAGTTTCAAGAAGAGTCTGTCTGATTAAGCCTAGGGCCGGCATGACGCAAGTGGCATGGACACTTCTCCTGAGGTGGAATTCCCACAGGGAGACCCTAGACCCTATACTTACGTGGCATATAGGAGAATGACTAAGGTGCCTTAGGTTGCCCCCTCCGCACAGCCTCACCTGGTGACGTAGCGGAATACGACTTGATTGACTTTCTAGACAAGGGCACAGCCGTTGAACCTGTCCTTCACTTACATAATGCCATAAAAAAATCTCCTAATTGAGCTATGGAAGACTGGGCCAGCAGCCAACAAGGATTTTGGCAAGCTGTACAGACCAGCCTCATCTGATCCAGAATTTCTAACCAGTAAAGGTTGTGACTGTGAGTAACAAGGCAAGCACTTATCCATCTTCAACCCCTGACCGTGATGACATGTCTTACGATGCTTTAGCAAAAAAGCGTATTGCCTCTGGCAGAATGGCGCTTAAAGCGTTTAATGCTTCATGTGCACTGTCAAAATATACACATATGCTTTGGTCTGCTTGGGATTCGACACAGCCGATTGTGTCAGGAGATCTATGGCAGCGAGTTCCGTCATGTGACGATTCGCCTGGCTAAAAGGTTGGGTTTGCGCAGGACATCCAAGCAAAGTTGCTTGACATGACCTTTAACGGCACACATCTCTTTGGACAAAAGGCAGGTGACAGCCTTGAAAACTTGCAGGTGTCCCAGGCTGCAGTGAAGTCCTTGGGTGCGCCGATAATTCAGTCTGCTAATCTTTCCACTCAATGGAAGGGCAAGGTCCGACAGTTGTTTCTCCCGACCTTCCACCAGTAGAGGAGTTAAGACACAGTTTGCTTCTGTCTCCGTCCCCTCCAGAGGTGGGCACTTCCGCAAAACCTCTTTAAGGACTTCTGCAACACTACACCTCAACAATGGTACGTTATTACTTCAGACACATGAGTGCTTCAGGTTGTCTCCCAAGGTTACTGCTTCCCATTTTTAAAGCATCCCTCTGGCCAGACCACCCCCTGTTCCAGACCCACTGCTCCAGCAAGAGGTTTCCTCTCTTCTGGAGAAGGTCGCCATAATTTGTACCTATAAAGGAAAGGAGCAAGGGGTGGTACTCACACTATATTCTTTAGTCCCAAAGGAGGACAGAGGTCTGCAACCCATTTTGGACCTGAGGTGCTGGAACAAGTTCCTCAGGAAAGGCCAATTTAAGATGGTAACACTCTTGCAGATCCTCCAGTCAAGCAACTACACCTGGTCTGTGACCTCAAAGTGGTGCTGGCCGCCCTGGCCCACAAACCTTTTGAGCCCATGGCATCAGTGGACATCAGGCTTGTTGCCATCAAGACGGCGCTTCTGAGCAGCCTCAACTCAGCGCGAAGGATTAGTGAGATCCAGGCCCTGGTGGCATCGGAGCCATATACCACATTCCACCGGGACAAGGTGGTGCTTAGGAAGCACCTTTCATTCCTCCCTAAGGTAGTGTCATTCTTACACCTTAACAAGGAGATAGTACTTCCAACATTCTTCCCAAATCCCAAGAATGAGTGTTATGGACAATTCTCATAAATGTGCTAATTCCCTTCACCTTAGAGACCCCCAGCAACTTTGCTGGATTTTGAGGACTTGATTTCTTTACCTGGAAAGAGTGAGCCTTTTTCCCACTCATGTATTTTGATGGGTTTTACTTTTGTGTTCTTTGATTATGGAGTTTTAAGATAACTCCATAGGCATCTTTTCATGTGTGGATGTCTTTTTAGACTTCCCAAAGGTTTAAATACCTTCTCTGGGATAAACTGTTTCCCAGAGAATGTAAGGCTAAATTGAGTTTACTAGTCTTTTTAAATTCCTAGACCCAGCACACACTATCTTCCTATAGAGTGCTGGAGTGGTTACCTAGTAACCACTGTGTCTAGAAACTCTTGTAGCAGTCAAATGCTACCCTTTTCTATCGGAATGGCTGGTGGCAGTGGTTTTACAACAAACTACCATGATTTTTCCATACCGCGAACACCGGTAGCTAAAAATCACGTGAGCCATGTTTTTCAAGATGACGCCTTAAGCCCCCTTCGTTTAAACAGGTCCCAGTCTACTTTTTTTCGCCATTTCTTTTTGGAAAGGTCCATCTAGAGTTTGTCTCTGCACGGCAAACTTGGTTTGGTCCCTTTGTTTCTATGCCTTTCGGGGGCTTCAGGACTGAAGACCGCCTCTGGCGTCTGAGTGTCTTGGGTGCGCAGGAAGTGAGGGAGGTGCCCAAAACTCCATGTCTTTAGTCTCCTAGGAGACCCAAATGCACTCTGGCGTGATTGGCTGGCTGACTGTCCGGCAAGGACAGCCACCATGCTGGGTGAGTGGTAGCTAGGCTGGAATGAAAGGGAGAAAACTGTTTAAAAGGTGAGTTTCTTGGACTGGAAAGCAGAGTTACCCACTGGAACGAAAGAACTGAAGATGAGCTGGAAGAGAACGGCTGCTGCAACTCTTGAACCGTTGGTTTACCCGGTGAAGCCCTGCTGCAGGTCTGAATCGCCAAGTTCATCTCGACGGAGAAATCCCTTCAAGGACGACTTCTTCCTTTGAGTTGGTGGGATCAATCAACTTGTAAGCCACCTGGATAGCGTTCTCGGAGCTGGTTAGGATTAACCAGGGGAAGGACATCAGCTTGTGTGCTTGATGACAGCTACTCGAACTGAAGTGACTCCATTTTGTCCGCGTTTTTTGACGATCCCGTGTAGTGCAGGAGTCCCCGACGTCCTCCCTCTTGTCCTCACGACTGAGGCTCAGCAACAGTGAGATCTGCAGGAACTGCCAGGAACCAACGTCTTCTGCTGCCTCTTGTTCTTCATATTAAGGTACTGTGCCAACCCGGTTGAGAGAACTTACCTCTCGCAGTGAAAGTTCATGGAACTTTCCCAACTTGCAGGCCTAATCAGCTTGTGACCCAACATATGATTCTTTTTCATACAAACTACTTCTGAGAACATTGGCCAAAGACTTTACTACAAGAACTGCTCTTTACTATCCAAGACACTAGTCCATTGACTTTGGCCCAGGCCTATTGAACTAAATCGAGTCCTCTAGTGAACTGAAACTGCACTGCTTAAGAAAGTATTTGTGATCTATTCTATTAACTTGTGCCTTTTTACTCCCATTCAAAGTAACTGAAATGCCATTTTGCTTTTATTTCAGGGGGAGCCTAATTTACTCAAACGTATTGGTTTGGTATTGAAGTATATTTGTGTATAATATTAAGATGCCTCCTTCTAGTGAATGTTTTCTAAATGATTGTGTAATAAATTAATAAGTGTTTTACCAAGAAACCTTGAGTGGGTCTACTTATACCACTGTGATTGTATGACCTCTGTGCAACCATTTGTACTTCCCTCTTGAGATAAGCCTGGCTGCTCAGCTCGCTACCACAAAATGTGCAGTACAGACTTCTACGAAAGGTTGGTTTTTGCTTACACCTGTAGTCCTAATGGTATGTGGTGGTCCCAGAGGGTTCTGCATGCAATTCTGCCTAACACTGGTGGCAAGCGGTGGGATAAAGTATAGTTGTTGAATTGAGAGTGCTGCACTTATTTTTGTTCAAATAACCTTTACAAGGCTAAGCACCACTAGAAAAGCAATTGTTTTAAAATGCCAAATATGGATAACTTCAAACAGGAAGCCCTGATCATTCTAACAGTAGATAAACTGAAAGAGATGTGTAAAGTCAGGTCTCTCTCTGTTAAAGGCAAGAAAAACGAATTGATTGGGAAATTGTTTAATCATCAAAGACTGTGAGGTAGAGCTATAACCTCTGCCCTCTCAGCAAATGTGGATAGTATTGATGAGGATAATGATTCAGAGCCTAACTCTAATGTTATTGATGAGCTAGAAGAGTCAGAGGAATCTCAGGATGTGAGCCCCACAGCACACCTACCTGCTTTAGGCCCTCAGGCTATAGCCACAGGGACCCAACCAGGTCCAGTACGGAATCCAGAATTTGTCTCTATTGAAAAAATGAGACTTGAGTTAGAGTTCAAAAGGCTCCAAATCCAAACTGAAAGTAAACATTAAGAAACAGCTTGGTGTTCCAGTCCTAAGAAGCCTTGCATGCCTAAAGAAACTTTGAGTATGTATGAGGTGAGACTTGATATTTTGGATTGCTTGGCGGCTTTTGAATATAACTGTGATTCAGGGTTTCACAGGGAATCAGTTGATTCCTTGGCTTTTGTCTAGTGTTAGGCAGAAACCTGTGCAGTTCCCTTAGGGACCACTGCAAAAGATTTAAGACTACAGGTGTTGGCAGTAAACCCACTTGGTAGCAGTCTGTACCACCCAGATTTACCTGGTAGCTGTGGCTGAGCAGTCAGACTTCCCTCAAGAAGAGTTAGGCAGTATGCAAAGTATACTCAATAGGCACTCAGATACAATAATACAAGCAAACACTGACCAGAGCTTTGGTATCAACGTATATAATTATTTATTTAAAAGCACACAGTTGAAACACTCCAGCACTCTTATTGTAAAATATTCTAAACACAGTTACTATTATGATATATACACCCCTTTTTCCCTATTAGAAAATCACAGTAAAACACCACTTATTTTCATACAGAGGTGAGTGCTTAACTAGATTGCACTCTAATAAGTTTGTGAAAAGGGGGGGGGGAGGGACAGAATATGAAAAGGTACACCATTCTACGATTCCAGAACACTGTTAGCAAGGCAGAGAGCAAAGAGTCACTGGTGAGCCAAAGTACAAAGGCTGGGCCCACTCTTAGAGAGAGCAGAGCACAAATGCGCCCAAGATCACAGTTACACTAGGCTTAGAAAGTCTTGCAGAGGGTTCAGAAAAGCGTTTAGAGAGGCTTAGAAAAGTTTAGCCAAGGTGTCCCAGGCTAACCCAGGTTCGAGAGCCGGGGGCTAAATCTACCCCGTACAGTCGGTAGCAAGGGAAGCCAGGCGGGACACGGTACCTTAAGTGGGAAGGATCCTCCAGCGGTGGCAGTTGTTTCTGGTAGTGGGTGCAAGTTGCGTCGTCGTCCAGGGGAAGAGAAGATCTCGACTTGGAGGAAAGATGAAGGTCGTTGTACTACCAGGGCAGAAACCAGCCGCAGAGTTTTCCGGTTAAAGGTGGTACCTTTTTCTCACGGTCGTGGTAAAACGTGGTAGCCCGGTTGCCGGGGTGCTTGGCACGGGCAAGGCGGCCACGAGGTACGTCGGGAAAGCGAAAAGACGGTGAAACTGGTTATCCCCACCAGTTAAAGGAAGAAGACTCTCCGGCGGGAGATCTCCTCTGTCGTTGGGAAAAAGTGGTGAGACGGTCCAGCAGGGCTCCACCGGTAGTGGTGTCGTGGCAGGTCGGCTCAGCTTCTCCCTCGTCGGATTCTTAGGTCCTGTGGCGACTTCTGAAGTTCCAGTCCCCAAAGCCCTGCTTTTATGCAGCAAACCCCCATTCACTCAGCTTAGCTGTCACTCAAACATGCTAAGTGGTGAGCCGGCCGGCTCACCACTTGGGCCAATCAGGACAGAGTGCGACTTGAGTTGCCTAGGCAACTCAGTCCAGGGTGCCTAAATTCCCCTCCACCCCGCCTAAGTACCCCAGACATAGTGGCACCACTTTGGAGGGCTTCTGTGGAGAAGCCCGCCAAAAAGTGGAACAAAGGGCTCGACTTGGGTTGGAGTAACAGAAGAGAACACAAACGCCATTTTAGAATCAAGTTTTGGCAAAAAATACCAACCGGAGAATTAATATTAATGAAATAAACCGGCGGTATGTTCGAGGCTACCGTAAATAATTAAATAAAGATAGTAGCCTAAAACAATGGGAAATCCCATAGGAACATATTCGTGGTTGAATATAAAAAGTAGTATCCACTGCCACCAGTCAAAACTCGATCAGGGGGGACGGAGAAGTGCCCCCTCGACTAACAGACCCTGGGGCAATCGAATTGCCCCAGCCAGTACGTCCACAATATGATGGTTGGTACTGGTTCTGTTCAGAATTTAAGACTAGTAAAGTCAATGGTGACTTTACATGCCCTGGGAGACAGTAGTCAGTCCCAGGGTATGGAGTCTATACTGGGGGGTCACTATGACACCCCTGTGTTACTGCACTGAGGGTGCTGTGTAACACATATCACAAAAACACATGAAACCCTATGGAGTAAAAGACCCCATAGCCCATTAAACACTTCTAGATCCAAAGAAACACACTCAAATCATGTCCAAGAGTGAGGGTAAAAGAGTCTCACTCTTGGCAGGAGAAAAAATAAACCCCAAAAAATCCAGCAAAGCTGCTGGGGGACACACTAGGTTAGGAAATTCAGCCTAAACAGAGAATTCTGCCTAACATCTAGGCTCCCCCAGGTTGCAACTGATGCTGTAATGGAGGTGGGGGAACTTGAAAGATTGGAGTATGAAAATTTGAAGCTAGCTTTGATAGCTAGATTTGGCAAAACTCTTTCTCAGTACCTTAAGAGGTGTAGGACCCTCAAAAAAGCATGAATGTACCCCTTGTGCTACCTCGGGGTGTGAATGTTTGAAGAATTTAGATGGTTGGGTAAAGGGTTACAGAGTTAACACTTTTGAAGGAATGAGAAATCTAATGTTGTTAGAATCTATTTTTGATGCCTGCTCTCCTGAGCTGAGACAGCACTTGGCTGATTCTTAGGAAATTGATCTAAAGAATTTAGCTGAGGGCTCAAGCTGGCATATGCAGTTGTAATCGATGCGCTAGTAATCGAGCCAGTATTTTATTATCGGCATTTACCACCGAAAGTCTGTATGAAGATCTTTCTGGTGTTTTAGTAAGACAGTCACAAGTCGGATCGCATGGATTCTGGAAGTAAGGCCCTATGCAAAGCAGACTCGTATATGCCTATGAGGTGAGGGACAGGCTTGTCCGCAAACTCCTTATAAAACTGAGCTGTTAAGTGGTCCAACCCCGGGGCTTTATTATTATGTAAGGACATGATCACTTTATCTCTTCCACGGTTAGTGGGGTGTTTAATAGTATAGCCTGTTCGGGAACAAGTCACCCCAGAGCAACCTGGTTGTTGGGTAGAATTTCTCTGTACTGCACCTTTCCTTCCATCTTTATGGAACCCCCAAACCTTTTGCTTTTATTTTTGAATCTGACCTGTATTTTTAGCAGTGCAGTGAAGCCTTAAGCTTCACTACACTGGCCTTTGCTTGTATGTTATGGGGAAACTGATGTCCTTCAGGCTGTCAGTACTGGGAAACCTTGTTTCCCTTAGTAGTGTTACTGTATTCCTAACTTTGGTTACTTTTGTATCACTTGTGGTAACTTTTTTATCTTTGTACATTGCAGCTTACACTGCAGTACAACGGGTGCATTTTTGTTTTGCCCTAGACTAACACTCGGAGGATTTTTGGTTACTCTAGGTGTGCTAAATGGATAGGCTGGTGGCAGCAGTGACTTTTCCCCACTTTTTAGCGATTTTCATTTGACTTTGTTTGGCTACTTACTGTGGCTACTGCTCAAACATGGCCGTGACACAAGATTTTTCGCCTGTTCTTTTGCCATCTTGTCTTTTAGCCTTCTTCCTGGCCTTGGAGTCCAGGAAAATCCTTAACGACTTCCAGTGCCCGGGAAAGCAGGAGCTTTTGGCGGGCTACTGGAGGGCTGTTTTTTTTTTGCTGGTAGGATGTGGGCTGGGTCTGTCTGACTCCAATCCACAAACTGGTTTCAGTGTGTCTGAGTGGTATGCATGAATGTTCCCGCCAGTGATCCTGATTGGACCACTGCTGGTGTGTGTGTATGTGGGCTAGTCCTGCTATTGGGAGTTTCAGCTCTTACCTGGCTTTCAGGATAAGAGGACCCCTGCACCCATTCTTCAGAGATCTTGGAAAAACCTGAAGGAGCCAAGTATCCTGTCCAGCTATGAGACCCGCGAAGAAACCTCAGACCTGACTGAAGGAGGCCGGGCAACCAACTTCTGCTGCTGTCCTGGAGGAGCCCTGTCTTGCTCTTGAGCTTTAGAAGTCCTGCGAAGGAGCTACGACCCTTGGAGTGGAGGGACCATCCATTCCCGACGTCTGCTCGGTGCCCTGCCAAGGGAATCCTTCGGAAGTGCCCTGGAACCGTCCTGTGGCTGACCAGATCTGTTTTTGGGCTACTGTGCTACTGGCGTCACTGTACCGAGTTTCGGCCTGAAACTTGTGGAATCCCCAGCTGGCCATACAACACTAACTCCTGCAAGATTTCGGCTTCCTAGCATTAATGGGACCCGAGATAGGAGTAAAAGCCCTGCTGCTGAGTCCTTTTGCGTCGCTGTGCGCAGTGACCACCGCTGGAAAATTGCTTAACTGACCCGAGTCCAGTCCTGATAGGGGTGCTTTATCGGGTTTTTCTGCATTCTTCGACTGAGAGTCCTTGCAACAGTAAGACACCAACCGGAGATCAGCTCGGACCTGCAACCCCAGGGAATCGAGGACTGTGGCATTTCGTGGGAAAAGCAACATTGGACACTCTTCCTTTGCTCTGCCAAGTCTGGAGAAGAATGGTGGTAACGGGGGTAAGTTATAGAGTTTCTAACCTACCCCTATACTCCCATTATAAGTCAATGGGCTTATAATAAAGCTTATTTCTAACACTTTTGGCTTCACCATTGCTTGCTTGTGCAAGACATCTGACTGTTGGGGCTACTTTTGGGCATTAGTCTAACTTCAACCTTAAGACCCCTTCACTGGGCCCCACAGACCCTACCTGCATTTGTTCCTGCATCATAAGTTCTGTGCAACTGTATCCTGAACTATTGGGCACAAGGCCCCAGGCAACTTAGGGCTGGACAATTTTACTTAGGGATCATCTCCGTGGAACTTTTTGTGCATAATACTTGCCTAACCCTTCCTTTGTAGGAGTTTGATTTGTATTATGCCCTATAACAAAGTGAATGTATATATGTATTTAGTTTGATAGTGTTGTGCGGTACAGTACATCTGCCTGCTTGTAGTCATTTTTCTATAGTGTGTTTTGGCCATAAATGAATAACTATTTTTATACATCATGTCTAAGTGTAATCTGTGATTCCCATTGTGTGAACTCATTGTGGACCCTTTAAAAGCTCACCCCCTCTGGAGAATTTAGCCTAGACCGCCTGTAACTGCTACCTACACTGGTTTGGCTACAGCTTCCCAGAGTTGTTCCTGTCACAATATAGGTTGACCTTCTACACATCTGTCCACCAGGCCAGAGTATACACAATTAGTCCTAAAACTAGTCCAAAAATGAACTTATCAGTGTTGTCTGTTGTAGACCCAGACATATAAAGGGATCCATAGTAGTCCCGGAATATCTTGTTTATGTCTGCATCTCTTACTACCTCGCCTGACCTTTTTTCAAATCTTTTTATTGTGGATTTCAAAAGCAAACGGCGGAAAGTCAGAATCACATCAGTGAAACTCATAGTGCGCACTTGATAACAAAGTCTGAACAGTTCTCACCGTTACGCTCAGCAGATTAATTTGAAATTTACGACAAACTCCCTCACCACCCCTTTGCCCCACTCCCGATAACCTCCCTGCCCCCCAACCCACAGCACCTTTCTCTCATAGTCTCTGAGCAGTGCGTCTCTCGCGGATTCGCGTCCCAAAGTTATATCCCGTACAACAAGTTTAGGAGCCCCAAAGCTCGGACTCTGCGGGGCATGCGCAGCCCTTGTTCGTGTCTTCAATATATTGTAGAAGAGCTTCCCATTTCTTGAAAAAGGATGTTGGTGTATTGTGCAGCATACAAGTCATTTTTTCACAGATAAGTCGCCACATGCCTCTTAAACAGTCATCCAGTGTAGGAATTTGCGGGGATCTCCACCGAGCGGCTATGGTGTTTCTGACCACAATTAGTATCACTAAGTAGCTGTATCGAATGTCTTTGGCAGCTTGATATTTTGATCTGTTGTGGCGACCACCACCCCAGTAAGCAGAGTTCTGGAGTGCAGGGAAGCAGCAGATTGGTTCCCTGCTTGAGAGTATCCATCACATCTTCCCAGTATGGTCTCAGCTTGAGGCAGTTCCACCATATATGTATTTACAAGCCTGGCGCTCCGCACCCCGCCAACATAGCCCCGAGTCATTGGACCCAACGTGCGAGCCCCTGACTGGGCAAATGTACCACCTTACTAGCATCTTATAGTTCTGTTAAGCATGCTTTGCACTTACTGTCATTTTCGTGGCCCCCTTCCACATTTCACCCCATTGCACTCACTCTATCACATTATATAGGTCTCTATGCTATCCTCTCGCATAAAACGGCAGTTTGTCCAGCCTCTGTAGATTGAGACAGCTATATAGTTGATATCAGGCAGGTCGAGGCCCCCGGGGTAAGAACCAGCCTTTCAAATGCAGTAAGTGGTTGTGTGGCTCCTCTTTTGTTACTTCCCTGTAGGACCAAGTGTTGCAGTTGCAGGTATGTGAAATCGTTCTCTTAGAGACCCCAAAGGTGTCTTTGCACTCCAGAAAGGACCTGATGTTACCCCCCCCCCCCCATGTGTGCAACCTGCCAGGCCCTGAAAACATTATCATATGCAGTCTGAAGGTACTGTTGTGGTGAATCAGAGTGGCTGAGCCTGTGAAAGTTTTTGGGTCTAGTCTCTCCGTAATCACATCCCAAACTCCAAAGGTAGTGGATGTAGAAGGTTGTTCATACAGTCCCCTAGGGCGGTCCCAGCGTGGAATGCACAACATATATCGCAGGGGCCTGCCCGCCACCAGCTCCTCCACGGTTTCATTGAGAGTGGATCAAGCCAGTCTCTCAAAATCCTCAACTGCACTGCTTGATAGTATTTCCGAAGATTTGGGAGAGCTAAACCCCCTTCCACCCTTGGTCTGTATAATTTTGAAGCCTAGCTGGTCGGTTTTTCTAAACATAAGTACTTAGATCTATCTACAGTGTTTCCAACACCTTCCTGTGAACCATTATAGGGAGGGTTTGGAATAAGTACAAAAGTTTAGGTAGCATTCATTTTTATTACTGCAACTCTGCCCAACAGAGAGTACTTGGGTCCTCCATTTGAACAGGTTGCCCTTAATTTTGCCTATGGGCCTGCAGGTAGTTTGCATGATACAGATCCCTTGCTCGTGCTGAGTCATATACCCAGACACCGTGTGGCCTTGGTTGCCCACCTAAACAGAAAAATGCCCCTCAGATACTGCACTCGCTCACTTCCCAGGGAAATATTCAGCACTTCACATTTATCAAGGTTTATCTTACATCCGGAGATTGCCCTATAACTTTCTAAGAGATCTAGTGTCTGCGGGAGCGGCTACTCCGGATTTGATAATGCTAAAAGAATATAGTCTGTGTACAGTACCACTTTATGCCCTGTCCCTGCATAGCTGATCCCATGAATTTCCTTCTGCCTATGATTAGTTATGCTAGTGGTTCTATGTAGAGTGCGAAAAGCAGGGACACCAAAGGGCATCCCTGTCGTGTGCCCCTGCTTACCCGGAAGCCCTAAGAAAGTCAGAGACTGTATCACCTTTAAAATCCTCACTACCACACACAAATGCATTAACCTTATCACGCCCTCCTACCTTTCAGACTCACTATCCAGATCTATCTCAGTTAGGCCCACCAGAACATGCTACACCAATCAACTCACTGTTCTGCGCATCAACAGAGCTAAAGCAGGAGGGATAGGCTTCCCATACTTGGCCCCGAAGCTCTGGAATGCTCTCCCCATTCCCCTCAGAGCAGAATCCTCACTCCCGGCCTTTTGAAAAAACTTGAAAACGGCCCTCTTTAACTAGCATCTCTTCAATGAACCACCTTCTTAACCTCCACCTCACTTTGTCTATGTAAACTGTCACATACAAAAATGTACAAAAAATGTCTATTTACATGTAACCAAGATCTGATCACTCACTGTAACAAGCACCACGATGCCCTTGGGCTGTTGCACGCTCTACAAATATGAATAAATAAATAAAGTTGCCCATTCACTGCATCCTTTCCCGTTGGAGCGTGGATAGTGCAAAGACTCCCTTTGTGAACTGTATCCCCAGCCCAAATTTATGTAGCACCGCAGAGATAGCACCATTGCACCCAGTCAAATGCCTTTTTGACATCAAGGTCCACTAACATGGCCGGGATCTTCTACTAATGTGCAATATCAATGAGATTTACGACCCATCTGGTGTTATTGGCCGCTTGCCTACCTGATATAAATCCTGATTGACCTGTCGATACTATGTGCGGCAGGACCGGGTCAGGTCTATTCGCTAGTATTTTGGCATACAATTTCCTGTCAATATTTAGTACTGCTATTTGTCGGAATGAAGAGCAGAGACTCTGGTCTTTGCCCTCCTTGGGGATCACCAAGACCCTAGCCTCTTCCATTGAGCTCAGGAAGCGGCCCTCTCTCCAAATCCATTGAATAACGCATGAAGTGGCCCCAGGAGCCTGCTGGAGAAGATTTTATGAAATTCTGGTGCAAACTCATCTGCCCCCGGGGCTTTGCATGCTTTGAGGGAACCTATCGCATTTATAATCTCTTCCTTGGTTACATCCCCTTAAACCTCTCTCTGCTCCACTGTCAGTTTCTGAAGGCTGCATCTGCTCAAAGCTTCTATCAGACCAGGCTTCTGTGCCGCTCCTTCTGGGGTAGTACATCTTGTCTCTCAACCTTTCCAGGTTAAAACTCGCCCAAAGGTGAAGGTACGCAGAGGTTTGAAGAGGTTGCAGTCACTCTACTGTGCCGTTTACTGAAGGAGGAGCTGCTGTGTAAAACCCCTACCTCCAACACAGAGCGTTCAGAGCTTTGCAGAGGTTGTAGTCACTGCAGTTGGTGGCAAACGGAGGTGGCCGCGACTGATTTACTTCAGTGGGACTTCAGTGTGAAAACCCAATAACGATGAACAATTTACCACTGCACTGACAACTATCCAAGGAAGCAGCTTCTACACATCCTATTCGGCAACCCGGCTGCAGTTGATCGACGAGGTGAGCAAGTTCACTATCCTCAATGAAAACAACATTCCACCACTGGGGCATGGAACGATGAACGGACGCAGCACAAGGTTTACCCTTGCAGGATAGTGTGCAATGCAATAGAGCGGGGCATGCAGCAAAGACCGCTAATGGTTGCGATTCATCGATTACAACCCCGTTTCGAAAATAACCAGGATGAATGCTCAAGGGACGGCAAGCAAGTCTAAAATCAGCAATCATCCGCTCACCAACAAATCAATATGGAACCCGACGGGTCTCACTACCAGTGAACCATTTAAAACTCAAAAGATGTTGTACGGGAAATCACAATTAAAGTGGAAATTTGGTTCGGAAACGTACCAGGGGGAACCACAAACGGACGAGGTCCTAGACAATGTCCTGTTGGAAGGTACTAAAAACATAGATCTGGATACACAGAACCAAGACAGATTACAGAACCAGGGCGACACTCCTCCCAATATCAACAAGGCTCAAAGGACTGCCCTTGAAATGGTTCTGCTTAGGCCACTAAAATTACCACTCTCATGGAGGAAGAAACTGAGTCTACTGCTTGATGGCTGCCGATCCAGCCTCCGAACCAGTGACATCCAATGTGAAATGAGTTTTAAACGTGGACGCACTACGTTTGGTAAATTTGAACTAGAATCGCAACACAGAAAGTAGCACCAGAGATCTTAACATTTCAGATTTAATTATTAAAGGCAATAATGGGCTATTGAAGCGATCCCAAAAAAGAATTAACAGAGCTACGCTATCTAGTAATAATTGGGGTTCTTTTACATCAAGAGGATAGTCCATCTCCAAAAGAAGTTCCCACAATCTCTCATAAATTTCAGTTTACATCTGATAGTACCAACGTGAAGGTGATTCCAAGTGCACAGGCAACCATTGATGCAAAAATGGTAGCAGCCTTGTTGGTCACTATGGCTCCATTCATGAAACTTTATGAAAGCATCAATGTTCAACTCAAGGACCAAACTATGATTGCAATGACGCACTCAAAGATGCTGTTTGTAGAAGTATTCATTATAGCTATCCAAAACAATCTAGAAAAAAAAGCTGCGCAAGTCACAAGCATTCTGCATAGCATATTGGATCCTATCATTAAGGAAAAAAATGAAAGATGCGCTCAAAGATTGATAAAATGTCAATTTTTGCAAAAGGGGACTACCAGTGCTGCTACCAATAAGGCCAATTTACTAAATCAAGAATTGACCCTGAAAGAAACTGAAATATTAGAGGTGTCAACGGGAAGTGATCCAACTTCACCCATAGAACAAAAAAGTGGCAAAGTCTTGGTCATAGATCTAGTTAACAGCGATGAAGATCAAGACACCAACATCATGCCTAATAAGGTAGTGGAGAAGGAGTTAACTAACCAACAAGATTAAGAAAATGACCTAGATGACCTGAAAAAGTCTAACCCACTGAAAGAGTACACATACTCTTACGTCCCATCCCCTTTCCTCCATACTGTATGGGCGTCCATTGCAAGGGACGAGAGACGGAACCTTTTTCACCAGAACAAAAATCTTCTTCCCCTTTAAATTTAGATGCGTGTGGGGGCGTGGCCCTTGGAGCATATGCTCGCCTGACCCCGCCCACTGGTGCCACTCCCCAGTCCCCTTTTCTGCGTCGACGGGAACGGGCCGAATTCACCAGCGCTCCTGGGTTTGGCTTCGGCCATGGAATACCACGCGCTCTTCCCCAGATATTCTTGTATCTTTGTCTTTTTCTTTTCAATAGGTACTTGGTCCTCTGACGCCACGCTCCTCCCCGGCACATGTCGACTTCAGCGGGCTTCAGCAGGTGTCCAACCTGCGAGGGGCTCTTCCCTACAGGCGACGCCCATGCCATTTGCCTCTGCTGCCTAGGCCAAGACCACAGCTGGCAAGGTTGTTCTGCGTGCGACGCATTGACTCAATGGGCACTGAAGAACAGGCTAGCTAGGTGGAGGGAGCTCTTCCAGAAGTCACCTCCGGAGGACCTGAAGGACGTTCTCATACATCGCTCGAGGCCAAAGAAAAGGCCTCTATTCACCATTGCATCCCGCAAGGGCGACACCTTCCCCAGGAAGCGCTCAACTGGGAGGAGCCTGTTGGGGTCTAGTACCAGCCGACGTACCGAGGCTAGTCCAGCTACCGGCCTCACGGCCGAGGGGTCTTTGTATCCTTCCGGTGTCAGTTCTGAGGGACAGCAAGGTTCTTTTACCAGGGTTACTCCCGAGATGCAACGGTGTAGTACAGGCATCATGTCTGAGGGGGCGCCTTCACGCAGCACTACCGGCAGCTCTGCCGAGGGCAATACACCTTCCAGGTCACGGCCTGAGGTGCAGTATAGGCCTTTCGTTCAAACACCAATCGTCTTGGACGGGGCTGGTACCAACGAGCCAAAATGACCGCTGTGCCAGACAAGATGGCTGCTCATCCGATAGCCCCTCTTGCGGAGCGGGTGGACGAAAGAGTCACAAGGTGGGACTGGGGTCAACCAGGTACGTGGCGTACAGTTTATCCATCAGCAGCGCAGGGCAGGTTTCCCCTGCACCCCAGGCAGAGTGTGCCCCGGCCCCAGGTGCCCTTGGCCACACTGTCAGTATCACCTGCCACCTCTACAGCCTCCGAAGACAGGTTCATTCGGGAGGTTCCTAGGGCTGATGTGCTGGACCTGGCCGAGGACCTGCAAGGAGCCAGCATCCTTGACAATTCGCCCCCCTAGTTGGACAGGCAAGCTCACACCCCGGGCAAGCCTCAGGTTGCCTTCCATCGCCTGATGGCTAAGGTGGCCGATGGTCTGGGGCTCTCTACTTTGTCCAGGTCCAGAGTTCAGTATGAACTCTGACATTCTGGAGGATACCTCCAAAGAAAAAACGCTCCTAACATTCTTACAGGCCATGAACAGTAAGAATGTGAAATTAACTATCGTACTCTGCCTGACGGCATTTCAGATAGTGCAAGAGCTAAGACATAGATAAGGAAAGGAGCGGGAGAGTGGGAAGGAAATGGAAACGGGTGACTACCGTACTAGGCCTGGCAACATTTCAGATAGTGCTGGTGGGGGGAGAGAGGGGCAGTAAGGGGAGGTGGGAGGAGGCAGATAAGGTTATCATACTAGGTCCAGGGACAATTCTGATAGAGTAAGTGCATAGAAGAAAGTAAGGGGAGGAGATAGGAAAAGGGAGAAGAGAGAGGTAGAAGTCAGTAGTAACACATAATGTTGCAAGCCAGGATACAAGATGAAGATGGGAACAGCATGATTCAGGGCCACCATGAGTACAAGATGCAAAGGAAGTCCAGCATGAGAGTTGAGAAAGGGTGGCGCACCGTGAATCAATGAAGTCCATAAAAGTCCAATCCAGCATTGGCCCCAAGACGGTGATGGTGAAATCAGAATGTATCAGGAAAAACTCCTGCAGAAGTAGGCTGGAGGGGGGGTAGGGGAAGCAGGGTAGAAGAATCTAGCAAAACCTGTGCGTCAGAGGGGGGGGGGGCACAAGGAAACATCACGGGGGCCACAGAGGGTTGGGATGTACTGTGAGGACAGAGGGTGTAAACACATGTTGGTGCATGGGGGTCGGGCTCTGGGTCCTCCTGGTCTGAACCGGTCCAAACAGGAATTTCCCTTTTCTTTGTCAGCCCTTCACTTCAGACGCCCTGGCGAGAGGCGCCCTTGATCTAAGAGTTAAGAGCACGAAGGAAGAGGCAGGGCGAAGGAGGGCAGGGCTTAGGCCAGGTGACCTAGATCCACTTGCACCTGCTCCCCAGCTGCAAAGGAAGAGGCAGGAGGGCTCCTTAAGAAGGGGAAAGAGCGGCAAGCAGCAAGGCAACAGGTGGGCGGGGCTTGCTAAGTGGTAAAAAAGAGTGGCAACCAGAAAGGCACCGGGTGGGCAGGGCTCAGGCCAAGTGACCTAGCTCCACTTATTTTGGTCACCCTTTAGCCTGGCTATGCTAGACCCTTCCAAGGTCTTTATTTTAGAGGAACAAAAGGTTATGTTAGTTCCAATTTGGTTAGGTGAACTTGTTTAAAACCTGCTACAAAAAACATGGTCTACAATGAGAAGAACAAAGTGTATTAGAAGCAATAAGATGTCTTTGTATTTGTGTCTCTCTCTATCACTGTTACCATGCAGCATGTTCATGCATCAATTTGTTTTGGGCTTTGATCTATGCTTACCGCTTACATTTGTTTGAACTGTGGTCTGTTATATGGGCGGAATGACAGTTACTTAATAAAAGCTGTTCCTCCCCTCGTAAACAAGCTAGCACATGTGGATTATTATTCTCCTTCATGTACACCTACCCTACGATATGCATAAATAGTGCCACCGAAGGGTAGTGAATACTCCACAACGTTGACTTGCAATAAATAAGCTCCGACTCCTACAGCCAGGACAAAACCCCTTTTTTGTACACATTTATTTATAGCCCTCAGTCCTGGGTCGGTGTTGGGCTTCCCTCCTGTGTATACTAGATCCACTTGCACCTGCTTGCCACCTGCAAAAGAAAAGAGGCAGGAGGGCTCCTTAAGTAGGGAAAAGAGCGGCAAGCAGGAAGGCACTAGGTAGGCGGGGCTTGCTAAGTGGTGAAAAAGAGCACCAACCAGGAAGGCACCAGGTGGGCAGGGCTTAGGCCAGGTGACCTAGATCCACTTGCACCTGCTCCCCAGCTTCCTGCACCTGCTCCCCAGATGGTGGAGGCCTCAGCATTGGCAGTGGACAGGAACCTAGCGAGGAAGCACTGTCCTGATCCTCCAAACCTAGCGTTCCTTTCAACCCATGCTTCACCTGAAAGCCTGGTGGTTGAGGGTGCGACAGCGAGCCTGAAGACCTCTACTTTTCCATCCCTTCCACTGGACAGGGAGAGTAAGAGGTTTGACGTGTGGGGGCAAGAAGGTTTTTGCATCAGGCAGCTTGGCACTGTGGGCCATGAACACAACAAATATATCTTATGATTCTTTCGAAAGCTGTGGTGAGTAAACCCCTAATAGCATGAAAATAAAGGTCTATCTTTCAGTCCATCGAATAACTATGATTATTTTCAAACTAATATTGAGATCTTCAAATTCTGTGGAGGGTTAAAGCTCAAAAGTTTCTTTAAACTGACACCCGAAAGAACTACACATAAAGAACCACTACCATCGAACATGACTCTAAATCTGAGAACACCCTGACACTGTTAAATTTGGAATGTATTGTGGAGGAATACACATTGCAACAGTTTACCATGAAACAATACATCAACATATATCTGACTAAAGAAAGACATTTAAAACCCCATTCCAAATTTGTAGCCATTTACCCACAGACAATGTGGTGGATTTAATTAACAAAGCAGTCTCAGAAGATTTAAGGAAAATATGTCTCACTGACACCAAACTAAAGATGAATCTCAGCTTAACATTTCAGGAGAGACATGCTTTAAAATAACTCTGGAAAACCCTGAAATAGTAAAATCTGCAGATAAGTGGGGAAAAATAGTATTGATGAACAGAGGCGTCTGTGGCAGAGGCCCATCAATTGAATAACAACAAAAAATGATCAAGAAACTGACAATGAACCAATTACAAGAATTGTATAAAATATTGAGAGAATTAACTAAAAGATGGAGGGATTCTGGTTTACTATCTGATGAAGACGACAATATGAATGTTCAATTCCCCATTATGGCGACAATACACTTTGTACCAAAAGTTCACAAACAATATTTGAGTTTTCCGCCGTGTATACCGATCATAAATGGGATAGGATCACTGGCAGAAAGGATATCTGAATACATTGCTGTTCACCTGAAACCCATGGCCTCCAGTCTGGCATCGTACAATAAGGACACCAAAAGTGATACAAGAAGTGGACTTAATTGCTTGGCAAACCAACTATCGTTTTGTCACCTTGGATGTAACATCCTTGTATACTAGTTTACAACATCCAAAAAGGATTACTAACCACAGAATATTTCCTTATATCACGATCAATTTTGTATTACCAACAGAATCAAATGATATTACTCATGCTGGAATTGACCCTCACTAACAACATCTTCTGTATTGATGGACAACTATAACAACAACAATGAACCGCAATTGGTGTGAAATATGCACATCCATCCTTCACTGAAAACAGAAATATTGTCTATTGGGTCGGTTCATAGACGACATCCTATTAATATGGGATGGAGACAAAAAATCTTTGTCCGAATATATCAAATATTTGAAGACGAATGATTACAATATTATACTGGCGATGAACTATAGCGAGGAACAGATTTGCTTTTTGGATCTTGAACTGTATGTCAAGAACAGCACAATACTTCTCTCTACCAAAAACCAACTGCTGGCAACAGTATCCTACATGCTAAAATCAATCATAATGCGTCGTTCTTATATTTACCCCCCTGACCATGGCACACAGTTATTTAAATATGAATTTGCAGTGGTCTCCGTGGTGGTGTCATTTTCGTTGCAGCGTGAAGGATTCGACCTCGCCCGGTGGCTCCCAGGAGTGCAGTCCATTTTGTTTGTACTTTCAGAATATATATAGGAAAACTCTACGGGTTTGGATATTTTGGAATACATGCTATCCAAAAAACAGCAAGGGGGGGAAACCGAGAACTCCTCTTGCGACAAATGGAAACCAGATACATCTTGGACTATGAGACAAAGAAACCCCAGGGCCACAACCTAGATGAAGAATTATACACATTCCTAGGAATTTAATAGGGCTCAAGAGTAATCTAAGCAAAACATTGATCTGCCTAAGACGATCCCAGACTGAGGCATGCTGAGTTGGGTTCCTGTTACCTCAAATACTATGCGTATTCAAGACTTTCCTCTTTGTTGAAAATATATTGCTTTTTTATAATATATTGCATTTGCAGGATTGCGTCAACCCACATGTAAAATGTATTTAATTGTTTTCGGTTTTTGGTCTGTTTCAAACATGGGTGTTATGTTTTCTCATAATCACAATGATTAGAGGGTCTATTTACTTTTTTACCATTCCGAGATTCACAAGAATTCTAGACCTCTCTAGTGTTTTAGTTTTTATTCTTTCACTTCTTTTTCTTGTAAGGGCAACCAACGGATATTCTTTGTTGAAGTATCAATGCAACACAATGGAACAACAGTTACATGCACATTTTTCTTTATTTTCAACCTGTCTCTTACTCCTATTGGTCCATATTATTGATTTTAGGGTTATTTATATCGTATGGGGCTTTTTTGCAAGTGAGGTTTTATTATGTGTAGGCAATTGCCCTAATAATGATTTGGTAAAATTGTTCTTAATTCATGCTAGTAACAAATGATTCAAGTGTAAAATACATCGGTTTTTAAGGATGCACTAAGCACTTTATCATGTTCCGACATAGAATTTTGTCGTGAGGCTGCTAAATGCACTAGGCACTTTATAAACTGTAAATTTTCAGGTTATCAAATGCACATAGCACTTTAACAACATCTGTTGTATTTTGCAAATTCTGCACAGCTCGTGAATACTGGTAAAGGTATTTGCACGGGTTAAATTAAGTACACTTGAATTGAAGAATTTAAAAGAATGTGTGCACTATGCACTTTATTTTAGATACTGTATGAAATTATTTATCTTTACTAGAACTTACCTCACATAAAGCGGTTTTGGATAACTATAATCGTTTGCCCTGGGTCAGCCAAGCATGTCCGAATAAGCATGTTTTGTTTTTCGTTGCTATTTATCTTAATGAGTTCTAACACGCTCTAACCCATTCCAAGATGGCAAACTTTTATAAGAGACAAAAAAGAAAGTGTGCACGACTCTCTACACAGAAGTCATAGAGTTGATGACTGTATAAATAGTCTTTCTATTGTGTCTGTTGTCCTAAACGTGAACAAGTGGTCTGTTACCGCAAAACACGTCGTTTTTCGTGTTTGTTTCTCCTGTCCTGGACATTTTATGAATTAAAGTATTGATTTTTGGCTGACATTACCTGGTTTGCTGCCTGTGTTTTGCTGTGACTATTGCAAGCAAGACTGTTTCCTGGAGTGCCTTCCACCTTTCCTGGACCTTGGTGCAGGGTTTTCAATATATATATATATATATATATATATATGTGTATATATATATATATATATACTCATATACTCAAACCTCTAACTGCCTCGATTCGCTAGGTATCTCATACACTAACTATGCGGATGATCCCCAGAACCTCATCCCCATCTCAGGCAATTACACACAGGACTCGCTCTGAGACAATCCAAACCTGGATGGCCACACCAAGCCTCTGTCTCAATGACTAGCTGCTTTTTGTGGGCCCCCAAGCACGGCTCGCAAAGCTTCATCCGTACTACAAATCTTTTTCCATCGATGGCCACATCATCCCTGTCGCTGCGGCTCTAAAAACACTCAGCATCTACCTGGACTCCTCCCTCAACATGACACACCAAATCAAACACATTGCCTTAACTTCAGGATACGCCACCCAGCTCATCATCGCCAGTAGACCTTTTTGTCCACAAAAAGTCTCGGAAGTTGCTTGGGCCCTCATCTGCTCAAAGCTCAACTACTGTAACTGTTTTGCGGCACCTCCACCAAAAATCTGTGCAAACTTCAAACAATGCTGTGAGAGCAGCCCTTGATATTGGAAAGCCTGATCACAATCGGAAGCCAGGAGATCTGCTCACTGGCTCCCGGTTAAGGATAGGATCAACTTCAAGATCTTTGCCATCACACACCGCTCGCTGCCTCTCCGACAACACCCCCTCCTACCTGGCAACAAAAACTCTCTAGACACCACGGCAAGGCACAACATTCAACCTACAAACACTTTCTCGCCACCCCATATTCAACCGCAAAAGAGCATGGGGTGGTCTAGCTTCCCAGTCTGTGCCCCCGCACTCTGGAATGAGTTCACCGGCCCCCTCCCCGATCAACCATCTTATGTCGGTTTCAGAAAGAAGCTCAAAACCCACCACTTCAACTAAGACTCTTTCCCTACCCCCATTGTTTCTGTTCCCCTTGTTCTTCTCCTGTCTGACAGGCTTGGTTCACTCATACAAATGCCTAAATAAAATAAATAAATCCGAAACACAATTCACAATATACCATATGGAGAAGTCTTCAGGATCAAAAGAAACTGCATTTGAAAATGTGGAATACCAAAAACATGTAAACACAGTACAAAGGTTTCAGGAAAGAGGTTACCAACCTAGTATTCTGCACAAAACATTAGAGAGCCAAAACAAAAGGGAGAACTGAACTATTAAGAAAAAAAGAAACAAGAAGAGGAAATGGCAGCAGTAACAAAACACATTTTTTTCCAACATATGGCTGTAATGCTCATACTGTAAAGAATATTCTAAAGAAATACTGGAATATACTCCGTCTGGACAAAGATGGAACTAATTTTCTTGACCCACAACCATCCATGACATATCGTAAAGCAAGCATGATTAAAAACCAGATAAGCCCAAGTGTCTTGGAACCAAGGAGCATGAAGAAAACACACGTATTGCAATAGATGTGGAACATGCCAGCAGTTAATTGAAACCACAAATGTGGCAACAGCAAAATCTGTGCACAAATAATAGATTGTAAAGTTAAGATTGAATTACCAATTGCAACGCAGCAACAAATTGATCAATTTATCAACTGCAATACCAAATTTGTTGTATATGGGTATTCTCTACTAATGTGGAAAATCATACATTGGAAGTACTATTCGGCGACTCAAAATGCGCATAATGGAACATTTAAGAGCCTTCAAGAACAAACACTGCAGATACACGATGGCAGTCGACTACAATCTGGAACACGCAAATTCATTAACACTTTAAAAGTTATGGATTTGGAGACGGTAAACATACCACCTTGGGGTCGTAACCAATATAGCATTGATTGCGCCAAAATGAGGCTAAGTGGATAAACATTATAGACACATGCCAGACTGGTTTGTATTCGGACAACCTCTAATGGTATGTAATAACCAGGAATATAAATGAAAAGTAATTTCTTAAACTCTTTTACAAATAGACTATGGGTACATTGGCAACAAATGTATTAATGTAACTAATTATGTTGAATTGGAACATTTGATACTTTCTTTAGCATTTTTGACAGCACAACATACAGATAGGACTGCCATCATAGTAAAACACGTAAATCTACAATTAGGATTCACTTTAATTTAATTCTAATATATTGAATTAATGGTTAATATCCACTAATATTCAAACATAAAACATTGCAATTGTAAATTTGAAAATGTAAAGCCACACCCAATTGGGTAACAAGTATTACACTTTGAAAATGGACAGCACAATAGAATTAGAATTCCTATGAATTGAAAACAATATGGCCGTCATACTTTGGCAGACAGAATTATGTCATTACGGCACAACGCGAACGTGTTGACATCATCCACATGCATAAATGGTGTCCGCCATTTTTATTTGACAGGTCCACACGGAACAGTGTTGGGAAGTCTCCCAGAGGTCTGGACTAATATATCCATTAATCATTAAACTATTGTAATATTAATTTTTTGACAATTATTATTTATATTGAAGTCACGCTATCATACAGGAACTTACAAGTAGTATATGGCTTTTTACTTATTATGCAGACAAATTCCAAATATATATTTTAAAGTAACCACGTATAGAAAGAATTGGGGGGGGGAAACTTGAGTGTCAAACCTACTATGGTGAGTCTATATATTAAAAATGTATGACCATATAGACAAAAAAATGTACCCATTATTGGGCTAGTGACACATGTTCTGAATGGTTCTTCTCTTTCTTTATTTTTCAGTTTAAAGCACACATTTTAAAATATTGGACAATAGAACCTCCTGATGATCCACCCTAACTATTGTGGTGAAACATGTGTAGAGGGCTTATTGATATTAAAAGACTTTTGACACTACAACAAAACAGTGAGATCTGAACTGTAAGAGGATTGTGTTTCGAAGAACCCAAGATAGACCAGTGATTTGTGATACAACAACAAACTAATGTGTTCAGAAATTTGAGAGCATTTTGTTTTGAAAATTATATCTCTAATAAAAACACCAAATTGATTTAATAAGGAGTAAGGAATTTATTTCATTACTGATTATTAAACACGAGGAGTACCAATGCAATCAATTGCCAGGCGCAATAACCAACTCTTATAACTTCTCGAGCCTCTTGAGCCTTGGCGAAATTCTCCTCCGACCTCTTGTAATCAGTAGCCAATGCAGTGGAGTAGATTCCAGCTTGAGAGATGAGCCATGCATTTCTGTCCTTGGTCTCAGACGGCAAGGAGGTGGCATGACAGATGCTGCAATCTGGACTGGACACGGTGGACTGCATGTTCAGATAAGACTGTTAGACATGCCTTTAGACAGACAGACAACATTTGTGAAGTTAAGGTTGATGATGCCCTGCAGAAGGTCCAGTTGTCTATAAATGTTTAGGGCTTGCAGCCTTCCACACAGTCCTCTTCTCGGGCCACAGGTTTTCACCCCTTTCCCGCCTTTGCTCAGAGGGCCATGGACAACCTGCCCTGGCAAGTGGCCAGGCGCTTTCAGAGAGGTAGAGGAAGGGGTACCCAGAGGGTGATATTGCAGCAATCACTGTTCCCTCTGCACCCCATGGCGCCAAACCTCAGTGCCAGGCTACATCACTCATCAACAGTGGGAGGATGGCTTTCCTTGTTCAGCATGGAATGATCAGAGACCACATCTGATGCTTGGGTCTCAAGTTATCCATCAAGGTTATTGCTTCCTGTTTCTCCTGGGTCCACCAACCACAGTCCTTTGGTCCACGCCTCTTTCTCAAGATCCCATCCTCCTGGGGGTCTGTCAGCTTCTGCCAAAAAGCGCGATCAAATGGGTTCCGTGCTCAGAAAGCGGAAGGGGGTGGTACTACACCAATTTTCGAGTGCAGATGGAGGCTTGTGCCCCATTCTAGATCTGCGGCTACTCAACCTGTTCTTATGCAAGGTGAAGTTCAAGGTGGTTGGTTACTCTAGCCCAGATCCCGCAAGCTCTCGATCTGCAGATGTGACGCTGGAAATGCCTTATAGAGGTACATTGCCTCTTATGGAAATGCCTTATAGAGGTACATTGCCTCTAAGTCCTTGTTCTCCCTCTTCTCTGTGTGTTTTCTCTGTTTTCTTCCAAAGATGTCTAGCCTGGACCTCTGGCATTGCAGTTCTTCATGCTTTCCTTTTGTTGAACACCACCCATGGTATATCCTTATGGCACCCATGGGTAGGGGTACACCCTTGAATCCCTTATGTGTGTTTTTGGGCACCTGTGTGTTGCCCACAGAGCAGAGTATGGGCTGGTGCCGGCCACATGCTGACTTGGCAGTGGCTCTGAGTGTCGTCCATTTTGGGACACCAAGGCCTTGCAATAGGAATCTGTGGATTCCTGACAAAGGCAAGATGGCCCCTGTGGCCTCTTGGTTTCGATTGCCTTTTACCTTGTTTTCCCAAAATCTTGCCAAGCCCTGGCTCTGTCCCTTCCTCCTGGGTGGATGTTGGATGGAAACACCATATAAGTCTCTGTTCCCTTTCTTCTGGCTGTTTGGTGGAAATACCATATATGGCTCTGGGGCTGCCTCCTGTCAGACTGACTGGAGCCTTCCCAGAGGCTATGTTGTGGGTATACCTTGGGGGAGTGACTTGTATGAATGTGGAGTCTGAAGTGAACTCACATTCTGTGTTATGGGCGTCTGGTTTCTGTGTGTGACACAATGAATGAGACAGCCTTGACTGAAAATGACATGGATGCAGTGTAGTGTGCTCAAATGCGGAGTACATACCCCAATCCACATTCTTTGTTAAGGGTGTCTGGGTGGAGTGAATGGCCCGAATGCCTTTGAGCCTGATTGCCTGCCTGCATGAATGCCCTTCTGCGTTACTGGCTGACTGAGCCTGGCTTAGCCAGAGTGAATGGGGAACAGATGTGTATATCTGGTGACCTCTCAATTACCAATTTGTTTAGAAGCTGAAGTTGAAGCAAGAAGCTGTTCTTTGAAGCCCAGCTGGAGGAGAACTCTGCTGCTGCATTTCTTCGTATAATCCAAAAGCTGCTGTGTTTTTCAAAAGACTGATCCAGAGAGGACCTGCAAAGGAGACTTCTCCCTTAGCTACGAGGGACCATCGTGCAAACGGCTACTCTTCATCCGAAGTGCCCTGGAATTCAGTCCTATGTGCCTGCCATCCAGAGAAGGTGTCTTTGTGAATCCTGAAGAGGCGTGCCCGGACATCTCAAGTCGAAGAAGTCCATTAGTGTCACCCAGGTCCTGAGGTGCGTTTTGTGACCGCTGGAAGCCGTTGCTGTATTCCACCCAGAAGATGGGGGACCCTGGCATAGTGCTGCTGGACACCCAGAGCTGCAAAAGTTCCAAACTGCCTAAGAGCATTTCAAGGGACATCCTTGCCATCATCACTGACCACTTTTTCCCCGCCAGATAGAGTCCAGAGTCACTGAGTGCAGAGGAAGGTCCGCTGGTGAGTTTCCTGCCACCAGAAGCTAATGAAGATGTCCCGAGGGTCCTAATTTGGCGAAGGGCCGAATCGAGGTTGCTGGAAGCTGTCCAGAGGTCCGTGTTCATGCGGCTGAAGCACCAAAAGTCAGAAAACTGAGATATTCTGAAACCCAACACCAAAAGTGACATATGCACCTGTCGCCGCCAGAAGTAATCTAAGGGTCCCAGGTGTCTTACTCTCATCTGCCAAGCCTTTAAGGAGCCCACACCACGTTTCATGTTCCCAGGACTTATACAGTCGGAGAAATCGTTGACCAACGAAGAGCACAGCAAAGAGCAAAACTGTTGCACTTCAGAAAGTCTTTGGTTCCATTTTTCTTCTTGAACTCAGCATCACAGTGGCTCCTTCTTTCAAATGGGGGGGAAGGGGAGTCTATCCTCAGAGGGAATTGTCGAGGGAAACCGAGAAACTCTGCCACTTCGCCTGCCAAGGCACCACATGTACTGTGATGAGGAAGAGCATCTTCTAGCTTCAGGAGTCATCCGGGGGTCCCAGCTTCGTCCTTGGAACCAAGCTATGCGGTATAGTGTTTTGGGTGTGGTGGCCTAGGGACTATTTTACCTGGACTACTTTCTTGATGCTATTTAAACCACACCCAACTTGGATAACACGCTTTGCGTCACTTTGCAATCCTGAAACGTGACGCTCATTGTGTTCAGCTGCATCTGCGAACCTCGGAAGAACAGCATCTGAAAAACAAAAGGACATCCTTAATAGCAGCAGCTTGCCTGTGATTCCACCGCAAGCTACCCTCCGCTCCTGCAACCAGCATCCAAGGAACACCAAGCCTCCCGGACCATTGAATCTGCAAAAAGGAGAGAAAAAGGACATTAGACATTTTACAATTGTGCCGGCAGCTTACCTCACGAGTCGCCCATCGACCAGCATCGCCTTGGGACTTCTTGCTCCGGGTGAGCACCGCAACCTACGCGAACAAAAGACAACAGGTTAGCAAAGGCAAGGCATCATAGCGCTGCGCATAGCACCTACTTACTGTATCAAGGCGCTCTCGAAGCACCATCACCTGCCGGCGAGTCCCAATTCAGCCAACGTTCCACAGCGAACTTCCGCGCACCTAAGGAGAGAGAAAAGACATTTAAATCCAAGAAAGGCATACAGTATAACAGTAATAAGACCTACCTGAAAGACTCTAAAGGGCCTGCATCAGTGAAGTAACTAGATCGCACTCGCCCACAAAGGACAACGTGCCCCTGCCAAGAAGGCAGGACGGAGAGCAAGCCAAAACCCATAACAAGGTGAGGAAAGGTCCGGGGAGGGGCTGCGGGCATACAGGGTGTTGGGAGGCTCTTACCCCAGTTGCCCAGTCTTGAACATTGCCCACCTGTTTTCCAGGCAGAACTTTTCCGCTGATTATACCTGGGAGCGGCTGAGAAGGGTACCCGAGTCCCCACAGCTGGGTGGCGTCCCCGTGGATACCAGGTGAGCATAACAGGTCGTCAGCCAATCCAATCCAGTGCCTGGTCTGTGATGCTGAGGGTATCGCACAGATGTTTTATGAGGGTGGTATGGTTGACCATGTCAAAGGCTAGGGAGAGATCAAGGAGAATGAAAACGGCAGGAGAGTTGGAGTCGAGATTAGCAAGCAGGTCTTCACGGGTGTTCCGGAGAGCAGTTTCCATACCATTAGATGCCTCATGTGGACAACCAGAAAGTTCAGTATGATGGATCACTTGGCAGGGAGGAGGGGGGCGGCACACACTTCTCCAAGAGTTTGCCAAGGAAATGGGTAATGGAGATAAGGCGATAGTTAGCCAGGCAGGAGTGGTCAGCAGATGGCTTTTTTAGGAGAGGGAGCACCATGGAGTGCTTGAGGGAAAGAGCCAGTGGCAAATTAGTGGTTGCAGAAATCAGCATGAGCCGGAGCGAGGAAGGAGATATTGTCCTTAATAGTTCTGGAAGAGCATGGGGGCACCTGTGTGGATGAGACTTCCATTGAGCAGACAACTTTAGAGACCTCATCAGGTGCAATGGGGGGGCGTGGCTTGAGCACATGGAGTGAGGAAGTGCCTGATTGCAGCTCCTGTCGAGATCCTGCATAATATCCTTACAAACACCACTACAGCTAACAGAGAACATCCAAGCACATATACAAGTGGGGGAAGCGTTTCCCCATCTCTGCACCATAACTCTGGAGAAAATCGGAAATGTCCAACTGAAGAATGACAGACGAAAGCGGGAGGCCCCTAGCCGGCAAGATGGCGGGCGGAGCTGCGCCCAGGCAATAAGGTAGACCGAGTCGAACCCAAAGAGCTGGCTGCCAGCAGCAGGCTGCCCTGTGGATCCTGGACCTGAGTAATATCGAGGTGGAGGCAGGAGAACTGTGCAGAGGGCGGACTGGGGGCTGTGGTAGCTGACGGCTGCCAATGAGGAGCTTAGATGCAACACAGCACAACGAAGAACTGACGGACCTCCCCTCCTGTTGAGAACAGGTAGGAGGTGACGGTGCGCCATTGCAAGCAGGACTTGCGAGGAAGCTGGGCCCGCCTGGACTGGATAAACGGAGCTGAGCACCACCGACGCCACTCCGGCACGCCCTGAAAAGGGCATACGAAAACACCACCGCAGTGCAGGGATCGCTGCTTTGCGGCTTGCTCTCGGAGCCTCCCACGGGCTGTGCCGTGATAGTCAGGCGGTGGACCTGCATACAATTGGATGGACCGGACCATGTCAGGCGGCAAAATGACGCGCGGCACTGGGTGGCCGCTGCAGTCGATGGAAGGCTGCTGAATCGGTGGGTTGACGCCCTGGGACACGGACTCCAGACAGGCCTGCGGCGGATGCAACTGGCTGCTAACCGACCACACAGTAACTAAGTTACGTGGTGGCAACAGTGCACACGAACTTCGGGCTATACTGCAGACACTGCCTAAATAAAAGCGTGGCAGCTGCAATGGAACCCTGCGCGGAAGGGCACGTAGCGCCCACCACACTTCACCCCCTTACATCGCTGAATCGGGAGCACTTGTGGCGACAAGGGCGACATGCTGGGAAGCGCGAGCAAGGCGCAGATGAAACAATGGCGGCCCAATGCTGCATCTCCCCGACCTGCGCACCATGCTGGTGCAACTACACAAAACCCTGGGAGCACCTAGCAACGCAGTGCGCGCCACCCTATTACTGCCAAGGAACGTGCCCATATAAAGCGCATTAAAAGTCAGCCAAGAAGCTGGTGCAAAGAGGACTGGGGCACTGTTCTGTCTCCCCTTAATAAACCACTGTGGGATTTGCGTGCTGCAAATAACACTAGTGGCAATTTACGCAGTTTAGGAACTGATGGCTGGATCTACAAGGGCCTAGAAATAGACCCACCAGGTAGTGCACGCCTCTAAATACACGAAGGTGCTGACTGTATGCTCAACGCCACGAACACGCACCACTCGTGGCTAAGGGAAGCTGGGACACTCGAGTGGCCCACCCAGTAGTGCGCACAGGAAAATATTAGCACGGATGGCACTGGATGTCCAGCTGGACGCGGCAAAGGGCCTGCGGCGTGGCGACTGGTGAACCAGATAAGCGGAGGCCAGTGCACGGAAGCTGGGTACGCGGCTCTGACGGCTCTCCGGCAATCAAGCCCAAGGCGAAGCAACACTTCAAACACAATCACCCGGAGCCGCTGCTGAAGCCCAGACTCAACGCAGGCCTGGTGGAAAACGTCCGCTACATAACTGGCTGCCATAGTTGCCACACGACCCAACATGCAAGAAACCTACAGAAATGGTGCAGTGCTGTGGTGTTAGCCCTACTTAGAGAAAGAGTGGCAAGGAGCACGCCTAGGCCTGTGAGAAGGGCAAGCTGTGAGCAACCTAGGACTAGCAATTGTAAACTGAGCCCTACGTGCCGATCGCGAGTCACTCTCCCCACGGCATCGACAGCGGCATTAAGCACACAGCTGCAATGCAGGGACCCGGGTTCAGCGACGAAGTGACAGAGTTCAGCGGCAAGATCGATGGCATGTCCCCATCCAAGGGGAAGAAGAAATCCACAATCATGGACTCTTTCAATAACGCCACCAAATCTCGCGAGATGGCTCTGGGTGGTGCTGCGTGTCAGACACAGCGCCAGTGCCGCGCACAAACAGAGAAGATCAGGTGCTGGGGGCTATTGCTGCGCGCCGGTCGTTCATCGACACAAAAAAAGACTAAGTCAAGGCAGACATGCAGTTGATTAGGCAGGACATGCTGAACCTAACTGAAAGAGTAACGTCAGTAGAGTCTGACTTGAAGGAAACCAACGACACAACTCAAGACCATGAGAAGAGGCTGAAGGAGTTGGAAAGGAAGAATGCCCAGCTTGAGTCACGAGCGGAGGATGCAGAAGGGCGGGCTCGGTGCAATAATGTGCGGTTGTTGGGCATTCCAGAAGGACTTGAATCCCCGAATCCCACTGACTTCGTGGAGACCTTGCTACTGCAAGAAATCGGAGCTGGAAAACTAACACAGGGATTCGTGGTGGAAAGAGCCCTCAGATCCTTACAGAAATGGCCTCTGCCGTGATCGCTCCCTCGCCAAATGTTCGCGAGGATATTCAACTTCCAGGACAGGGAAACTATATTGAAATACTCGAGAAGGGGGTGTGATAACCTGTGATAACTCCACAATAGCCATCTATCCTGACTACACGCCCGCCGTCCAAAGAGCCATGAACTACTTTGTACCATTCAAGGCTAGGCTCAGACAATTGAACATGAAATACATGGTAATGTACCTATCCAGATTAAAAGTGATCTACAAAGGTCGATCCATATTCCTGGAGACTCCGGCTCCGGCCACTGCGGCTGGAGCAAAATAATCTGGACGGCGGAGAAGAATCTTTTAAGTGAGCGATATCGTGGTGGGGGTTAGGGGTGCTATGGAAAAAACACTAACCAAAGTAAATGCTTGTTCTGAAGTACTATAATAACAGGGGCATTAACCCCTGAGGGTTGTTGTTACGCTCACCTGATTCCCACAGGGGCGTCGACCGGACCCGGACAGCTGCGGTCTCCACCAACGTGATGCGTAGTGAAGAGATGACAGTCTGACGTGGCCCACCTAATCTTGTCTGCTGGACTCGTAGAAGTATTCTCCTGCAAGTGGAGAAAGAGATTTAGCCACCCCTGGACTTTAGTGATGGCCCCCCAACAGTTCTCGTTCTCCCCACTAATCACTTCCGATGTCCCCTTTTGGTAATCTCACCTTATGTTTTTAAATGATGAGCTCTCCATCCTGCATGGCATGCAGGGGCGCGTAGATACCAGTTACTTCACTGGGTTGAAGGTACTGGAGGAGTTCCGGAGGAATATTAACTCCAGTGTCTATAAAGTTCAAAGAGTTCAATATGTCCGATGTTCACTCTTGTTCCATTCCCTCGTTAGGTTGCAGCTGGGTCCAAAAGAATATTGCCTAGAGGCAGCTGATGGCGTTCAGGTAAGAGTCTGTATTACCAAACACTGTCCGGTAAAAGTTGCATGAGTTTAACTTGCTGTTTCTCTCCCTTTATAGGTGCGGCATAGGAAGATGCAGCGATATTAAAGAATACTACCTCCGGTGGTAAAGCAGGTAAGCCTATGGTGGCAAAGAGATTGTCTTTGTCGGTTTTCTCGGCTCACCTTGTTATGCCTTTTGTTTTCCCCCCAGGTGCTGGATTTTGACGAAGAAAATGGAGGCAGCGCCGAGTCGAAAGATGCGGTGGACTGGTGAGTATAACGCGGCGCTGCTGCTGGCGAAGCGACGCGTGCTGAAATAATGTCCTTTCTAGCCTCAGAGATGTGCTGGGTCCGGAATGAGGTAAGGAATCAAATAATGTCCGCAATCTAACCTCTTCTCCTTTCTTTTCCTTTTGTCTAGGAGCTCCGGATTCGATGCGGGCGTGGCAGAATACTGGATGCTGACTTGCAGACACAGTGAGCGTCACGCTGCTGGATGCAGAATAACGCGAAGCATGGGCTGCTGTTCGGGTGTGGTTTAAATAGCCTGCAAAGTAGTCCCAGGTAAGAAGTTCCCCAGAACCACACCCGAGTGAAAAATAGTCCCTGTAATAAAATAGTCCCATCCAGGCCTCAAGTTGGCTTGGACTCATTTGCAGCATGGTCTGCATAAGGTAAGTAAAGTCTATGAGCCTGGCGCCAATGGCGCCAGGACTGAATCCAAACAGCCCCCTGCCGGGGCTGTTGGACTTTTAATGAGTATCTGGATGCCTGCTCCCGGGGCTGATGGACACGATCCGGATACCCGGGGGTAGGCATCATGACAGTTGTTTAACTTTAACATTTGACAGGGTGACGACAGGCCACCTATTCTGGGCTCACATGTCTAACGCACGCGAAGGTTAGCATCGGCCGTTTGCTGATGCAACGTGACTTGCACAAGACGATCCGGATGGGTCAAGACGGTGCAGGGGCACCTGAGTGCTGCAGGAAGGTAGCAGCTGCTGGGAGCGGATGTTTTGTTCTTGTAATTGTTTGGGTTTGGTTTGTTCGGAACTTGTTGAATTCTTCACGAAAATAAGACTTATATGGCAAAGTGTGCACTTGCGATAATTGCGATACATTCAGGTGTGGGGGGATTGCTTGGGAGGGGAGGAATGAGGGTAAGCTGAAAGCTGGGGGGGAGTAGGAGGTAGAAGTGGGGAGACACAGAGGGACAACCTGACAATTCTATGGCTGCTAACATCAAGGACTTGATGTGGAACGCTGGGGGCTGGGCACATATCTACGCAGGAACAGGTTAAATCCTTCCTTATTAGGAAAAAGGTGTCTATTGCACTACTACAAGAAACCCATCTAATGCAAGACACCATGGCCACGTTTATGCACGTGGTATTTTCACCTGGATAAGCCCCCACGGTCCCTTTCCAACTACTAGGGAGCGAGGTAGATCCGGAAGGAAGATATCTAATATTAAGGACCTACATAGAACAAGTGGAAACGTGTATTGTTTGCTCCCACCTTCCCAACCACGGAATCCCCATGCACCTCAACACACTATGTGCTAAAATAACCCCATATCGGGAATGTTTTTTCATCTGGGTGGTGATTTTAACCGTGTGCAGGACTTGGACCTAGACAGATCCCACCCACCAGCCGCCCGGACTGAAGACGCCACAGGTGCGCTAAATTCGTTGATTGGAAACTTAGATCTGGTGTACGTATGGAGGTAGTGCCCCCGAACGATAGGGGCTATTCTTACTTCTCCTCACCACATGGGTTACACACTAGGATTGACTACCTCTTCGTGGCCAGAGCCCACTTGGCGCAAATGGAAGAGGCACAATATCTGGGCAGGTAAATGTCTGACCACTCGCTGCGGCTGATGGACTGGAGGATAAGAGGCCCCAGGCCCCCCATACCACTGTGGCGCATGCCCACTGATGCCTTGACCGACCAGACCTTCAAAGAAAACTTACAAAACAAGTTAGAGGAATATGTTGAAAGGAATGTGGGTAGTGTCAAGGAATGGTGCATGGTCTGGGAGGCAATGAAGGTAGTGGTGAGGGGGGGGGAGTTATCGGGAGTTATCGCTAGTGCAGGGGGCACTAGGAAAGCGCTGAGACTGGAGAAATGGGAAGAGGAAATAAAACGGGGAGGCACGTACAAGTGGCACGTACAAGTATGTCCTCCACGGAGGAGCTAGTATTGGCGGAACTAAGACGTTGCTGCCAAGACACTTGGGGGAGGCTGTCTAAATTCGACTACACTGTAAAAACCACCAGGGCACACGCAGAGGGAGACAAGTTGGGCAGGTTACTCTTGTGGCTGTGCAAGAGGGAGCACCCAAGACACCTGATCACTGAAATTAAGGATGGGGCTGGTACGGTTTATAAATTGCAACAAGCGATTGACACCTTCAAAGACTTTTACTCCCACTTGTGCAGCCATGAAGGCCGGGTATCCCAGGCCAATGTGCTGGGCACACTAAAAGAGAGAATTACCTAAGCTGGGCACAACACAACGAGATGCGCTAGAGGGGGAATATTGGCTGGGGATATATCCGACGCAATCGGAACACTAGCCACGTGCAAGACACCTGGGAGCGATGGACTCCCCCTGGAGTTTTATAAGACGTATGAGACAATCTTGACCCCGGTGTTGCTCGAAGTATTCAAGAAAGCCTATGGGAAAGGGGTACTGCCACAGAGCTTGAGGGAAACCTTGGTGATTCTGATCCCCAAACCTGGGAAGCCAACCGATGAGTGTGACTCGTATCGCCCACTGGCAATGCTAAACTATGACGTTAATCTTCTAACTACTATACTGGCCAAACGCCTAATCTGGGTTATCGGGGACCTGCTTCACAGGGACCAGAACGGTTCCATCCCAGGCCCTAGCACTGCGTTGAATTTGCATAGATTACAACATATTCTAGCACAGATAGCAGACTCTCCGGAGCGGTACACCATACTTTCTCTAGATGCCATAAAAGCGTTCGACTCGATCTACCGGGAATGGCTGCGAGCAGTGTAAGGGAATTTGGGTTCGGGGAGTAGTTCGTCTAATGGGTACAGATACTGTATAAAGCGCCCGTGGCAAGGGTCAAATATGGGAAGGTAGTATTATCGGTCTGGGACATACAAAGGGGCACTAGGCAGGGGTGCCTGCTGTCACCTATATTGTATGTGCTGGGGTTAGAGCCAATAGCAGTTTACTTCCACAAGCAGTTCATAGATGCGGTCCTTTGGGTATGGGGAGTTGGACACCTAATTTCTCTGTACATGGATGTTTTACAGTACCTGAAGGATCCAGACCTTAATGTCCCAGTGGTCCTGGACGTGTTGGACAACTATGCAAAGGTGTCTGGGATCCGTTTCAGAAAAGAAAAATCCTGCATATTCCCGATAGCTGGACTGAGGGGCACGGGAGTGGTAGACCTACCAGACGTTGGGCTAAGGTGGGAGCGGGAGTCATTGAAATACCTGGGGGTGTACATTAGGCATACACCAGACCAAACGCACGAGAATAATATGGTAGTAGTGGTAAAAGGTCTAAGGAATTCAATGAAATTCTGGGCCAGGTTGGCGCTGTCCCCGATGGGTAGGCTGGCTATCAAGAAAATGATCATCCTACCACGATTCTTATATTACTTTAATAACATACAATACTACGTCAAGGCCTCCTTTTTCCGCTTACTGGAAGTATTGCTATTGGAATCCTTGTGTGGGCAGCTCGTCAAAAACGGTCACTTATCACTATGTGCCTGCCTTATAGGGAGGGAGGGAGGGGTGCAACTACCAGATTTGCAAAAATACTACCTGGCAGCTAAACTTAGCTTTGTCGCTACATGGCTGTCGGACGAAGCTACATCTGAAACCAGGCTACTGCAAAGACTGGTGGCCCAGTACGCCTGAAAGAAATATTGTGGGTCCCACTAAGCTGCATGAAGAGCGTCCCTATGGTGTTGAAATTGGGAAGGAAGGTCTGGGGTAGGGCCCTGTCACTAATGAAACTTGCTCACCCCTACTCACCTGAGACCCCAATCCCTGCAGATGTCTGCAGGGCCAACACAGACTTGGCAACGGTGAGATATTGGGAAAGATGGGGTAAATACACCGGGGCGATCTGCACAGGGATGGGAGTCTTCAGGGAGTTCGAATCACTGCGGGAGAAAGAAGGGGTGGCCGGTGGGCAGTTCCTCTGGTACCAACGGCTCGGAGGGTGGCAAAGGAGAAATGAGAGGGGGGCCAGACGAGCCGGCAGCAAACCCTTTGTTGACCCTAATGCACAACCTGAATGATGGCTGGCGGCCGGTGTCCAGACTGTATGGTCTGCTGACTGACATTCCCAACCCCAAAAGCGCTACACTGAAGGTGAGATGGGAAAAAGATCTGGGCGAGGACATAACTGGGAAGGAATGGGAAAAGATAATGGCATACCCTAAAGAAGTGTCACGGAATGCTAATTTCAGGCTAATACAGCTGAACTTATTGTATCGTACATCCATGACACCATGCAGGATAGCCACAGTCGTCAACACACCACCACTCTGCCTCTGGTGTCAGTCGGGTGACGCAGACTTCATCCATTTGTTCTGGGGATGCGGTTGAGTGCAAGGGTTCTGGGCACGGATTGAACAGGTATGTAACAAGGCTGGATTAGTGCGATACAAACGGACCCCAAAATAATGTCCGCTGGGGGCATACCCTAGAGCTAGTAAACATAAGCATGTGGTCAAGTTCATGGACATGGTGTGTATATTAGCTAAAAGTTCTATTGCAACGGCCTGGAAATCTGCTGGGGGTCCGCAATGCGTGTGCTGGCTCAGGGAGTTTGAACGATGGGCAGAGGCAGAGACCAGAGTCTGGATGGAGGGAGTGGGCAGAACTGGGGAGGAAGGGAGTAATAGATGTGATGCCTGGAAAGCATTGGTCTGGGACATGTTCCACTTGTCAGTTGACAAAACCCCCCTGAAAGCCTCTCAAATTCCTCCAAAATATTTGACCTTGAACCATTGAAGCTTGCCCTAAGCACTAAGCTTGCCCAGGAGCCTCTACCGGCCCGACGGCAGCGACCACCCCGAACGGGTCCATTACTAAAATCAAAATCGGGTGCAATGGGCCAGAAGGAGGAGAGTAAGGGGGGGGGGCTTGCCAAGGGAGGCAGGAAGGCAGGAGAGGGAGTAGAGATAGGGGTGAAGGAGAGTGAGGACAAGCTGTTTTTTGTTTTAGAAGTGAAATGGGAGGACAATGCAGTGCGGCTAGCTTGGGAAGGGGAGAGGTATAAACTGAAGTTAGATTGGTGAGTGCCTTGCTGATTTTGAAAGGTTCAGCCGTGTTTGTGGCTCCTGAGATGTGGGCTTAAATGGCAGCCCTCTTCTTGGAGTGGATGGAAAAGCGGTATTGCCTTTTGGAGCATGCGACAGGTCAGTTTGTGAGAGGATGTACCCGAGGACTGCCACTTCCATTGAGCAACTCTACACTTGCGTTTCAGAGAAGCTAGATCAGAGTCATCCCAGCCATTACACTTGGAGGCAAGCTTTAGGTGTATCCTCATGACGCGGGCAAGTATGTCAAGGGTATTAGATATGGAGAGTTGAAGGTTAGCAAGGACTGAGTCGGTGTTAGTCGATACCAGGTGTAGGAGGGGGGATGAAAGTGGAAGCGAAAGCAGCTACTGACACTCGCTTAATCGGTCGAATTGATTGCAAAGGAGGCTCGCAGTGTGGCAGGCGGCTCGGCCAGGTAGCTGAGGGGGGCCCCCAACCGGGAGGAGAGGAGAGAATGGTGAGCCCAGGAAAATCACGAATCACGAAAAAAGCAGATCGATTAGTGACATGTTGTAATGCTCACCTGGCTCCCACGGAGGCGCTGGTCTGGTCTGGGTTGTGTGGCCTCTTCAAGCGTGATGCGCAGAATTCGGACCACCGATTGAACAGGACCCCCAAATCTTGCTTGTCTGGCCTGTAGGAATATCCTTCTGCAGATGAGAAAGGGGATTAACTGTCTGCTGAATAGTGTGCTTGCTCCCCCTTTCCCCCTTCGTTCTTCTCTGACTTCCTCCAAAACCCCCGGTTTAGGCTCACCTTATGGTTTGAAAGGATGAACTCTCCATCCTGCTTCTGGTGCAGGGGCGCGCGTTCGTTCAGTTACTTCACTGGTTTTCAGAATGGCGCTGGCAAATCCACTTGACTTTTCTGAGCGATACGCCGTAAGTATGAAGATGCAAAAGTTCAAGTGTGAGCCTCCTTTTATGTTTTTTCCTAACCTGTGATCTGTCCTTTATTTCAGGTGCAGAACAAGGCGATGCGTTGAGGGGTTAAATTGCCGGTGGTAAAATCAGGTGAGTTAGTGCTGAGGGCGACCCCTCTAAATGTCTTTATAATTCCCCAGTAATGTCTTTGTCCTTTCCCCATAGGGGCCGGGGTGCGGTACCTGCCAAAGATGCGGTGCCGACCCGAGATGTGGAATGGTTCACCAAGAAACGCCGGTAAGTAATATGGCTGAAAATTCGGCTTTCCTCTTGTGTTCCCTTGCTCACCTTTTGTCTCTTCTTCTCTCCCCTAGGTGCAGAGATGTGGCGACCGGTGCTGAGAGCCGCGATGGAGCCGGGCGGCGTCTCGGGAACAGGTGAGTGAAGCGCAGCGCTGCAGCGAGCAACGCGGTGCTTTTAAATGGAAGTCTTCCTTCAGGAATGCTGGCGTGAAGATTCCGGATGCAGGTAAGAAGGTTGAATAAGTTCTTGGTTTTCACCTTTCTCTTCTCTTCTTTCCTTACAGGTGTTCCAGGTTCGAGGTGGGCGTGGCTGGAGTCCAGGTGCAGGAGCAGACACGGTGAGCGTTCAGCTGCTGGGATGCAGAACAACGCGAAGCACGTGTGGCTTTACGGGCGTGGCTTAAATAGCCTTGGAAGAAGTTCCAGGTGAGTATTCTTCCACAGCCCCACCCAAGTAACAAAATAGTTCCTTCAGAAAAATAGTCCCTCCTAAGCATCATTTGGCTTGGTTCTTCATGCAGCATGGACTGCATCAGGTGAGTGTGCAGCATGGTCTGCTTCAGGTAAGTGCACCAAACACTTCCCCTTATGAGCCTGGCGCCTATGGCGCCAGGACTGATGTCCAACATGAGCCTGGCGCCAACGGCGCCGGGACAGAGTCCAAAGAGCCCCTATAAAGGGCCGCTGGGCTTTTACCCGGGGGCGTGATGCCTGCTCCCGGGGGTGCTGGGCCTGGCCTGGTGCTCCGGGGGTAGGCATCATGACACATGTACATCTAAATAGACTGGCTTCCAATGCTCTTATCAGCAACCAGGCAAGCTTGTTTCATCAGTTTAAATGTTAAAGCCACATGACGTGTTGCCTCTACGAGTCCCCATCCGCCAAGCTGACCTCATTGTCTTTTAGTTTAAACGGCTACCTATTATTTACTGTTGGAGCTTACTGACAAGCGCATCTTTCTAGCTCATCTAAAGCCTTCCAAGGAATAAAACAGTGACGATTTCTTCCTTACTACCGGCAGGGCACCTCTTTGACTTCCTCCCTTACAATGATCGGACGGTCTTTGTCAGACTGTCCTTCCCTGCTGCACACTGCTGCTCCGTCTGTCATCCTCTGATTGTGCCACCCCACGGGAGAGATTTTGAAGGAACTTTTGGGTTGATATCACTTAGAACCCCCGTCACCTGATTAAATGCAAGAATTTGCACTGTCGCAGTGGTGTGCCATAGAACGGAGACTTCGAGTTCCTCAACTCCGTTTGTTTAATTAGGAAACCAGGCTGTTGTGGTCACACCTTGTTACTGCGCCAGAAAAAAATATATGCTGGAGACTGAGTCCAATTGCTGTTGTGTGATAAGGAAGTTTAATTGATCTGCCCTATGGATTACACGTGTTTCGGCAAGGTGCCTTTCTCAAATCAGGGCTTATCTAATTATGACCCATCATAAGTGAAAATAATAAATGCACCATCCAATCCCCATGTACCAAACCACATCGTAAAAATCAAGGTAAAACGGAACATCCAGAAAAGAAAGTTAAGTAATTCAATCAAACATTATTGAGAAAAAACAAAAGCAAATGGCATTTTTTTTAAACGTATGCATTTCCATTTCAGTTACCCATTCACAGAGAGAGAGGGTAGGGGATAAAGGATGGATGTTTAGGTTTGGAAAAATCAAAAGGAAAAAAGAAAAACACATTAGAAATGAATAATTGGTGATTGAACAAACTCGTGCTAAGTGTGCTGTAATGTGAGAAAAGATTTCTTACCCAACTTTATTTCTCTTGATCATTACTGGAAGTGTAATAACGGGGATCAATCCCAACTGTGAGGTAAGGGCGTGGGAGAGAAAGGAAAGAAGGTGGCGGTTTGTGAAAACTTCTAAGCACATTGTCAGCTAAAGTTGCAAAAAGGCGCTTTTACTTTTAATGCGGGTTGCATCATGTTAAAAGGCTCGCGCTGCCCTTGGTTCCATTTTAATAGAAGTTCAGACTAATTTGCTAATATTTGCGGTTGTTCATTAAAAGCCACAAATGGCGTGTGTGTTGTCAGTTGATTTAAATAGCTTAGACCCGATTTTTATCACGTGGCAATAGCTGTAACTGATTCAACAAGTGCTGCTCTTTGTATTAATATTAATATTTGCGGTTGTACATTAAAAGCCACCAATGGAGTGTGTGCTGTCAGTTGATTTAAAAAGCTTAGACCCGATTTTTACATCACATGTGGCAATAACTGTAGCTGATTCAACAAGTGCTGCTCTTTGTAATAATTAGACTATGTGCTGGAATTAAGCGCATCCTGGTGCGATTGGTCCTGAGAGCTGGTGGGCTGTCAAGGACCCCAGGGCTTACCTGCAAATGTCATTGTCGCGTCCCACGTTCAAGCGAAGTGTTGCTGTGATCCCTGCTTGTTGCCATGTAATGAGGGGATGACTTGGCAACTAAGTCCCTTGTTTGTGTCATTGACGACTGTCTGTCTACAGGTTGGTGTCAGCCATGTTGTAATGTACTTTGTGATAACCTCTTCCTGGGAGACACGAACTGAGTGCTAATCACAGCGTTCTATTCCTTTGCTGTGTGGGAATCTTATGTTACCATTTATTATTTGATTCATACAGGAGAGTTTGAAGCTCGAAATGCATTCAAACTCGTAGTCACGTTCCAATTGTTACTAGGTTTGTCTCATGGGTTTCTCAGTGGTGTATTGTGGGAACCGTAGTACTGTGTAGGTTACAGTTCTGAAGAGTTAGAATTTGCCTAAAAATCACTTGTAAAGAGTTTTGCACAGTACATATTTGATACGTATTGTATTAAAGGGTGCCCTTGATTCTGGTTGTATCTTAGTAAAGACCTTATATGTATTGAAAGTTTTTAAACCCTGGGGGTAGACAGTTCCTATTGATGGTTGTATGTGCGTGGGAATCTTAAGTCTCGAGGGATTCACAGTGGTGTATTATGGGAATCATAGTTATTAGTATCATTAATATTCTAAATGTGTTTAAGAGTGCCAGGAAAGTCAATATAGTGAAAACAAGAGTTACATATCCATCAGAATTATATCTTAGTATAGACCACATTGTTGAAGAACAAATTACAGAAAATATGACATCATATTGTCAGTGTTTAAGCCAGTGTGGTTTGGTACATGGGGATTGGATGGTGCATTTATTATTTTCACTTATGATGGGTCATAATTAGATGAGCCCTGATTTGAGAAGGCACCTTGCCGAAACACGTGTAATCCATAGGGCAGATCAATTAAACTTCCTTATCACACAACAGCAATTGGACTCAGTCTCCAGCATACATTTTTTTCTGGCGCAGTAACAAGGTGTGACCACAGCAGCCTGGTACACCACGGAAGAGTCGTCAACTGTTGCAGCCTCCGACGCCTACGGACCTTCGTGGCGTTAGTCAGATGGGTTCGCAGTCTGCCCATCACACAATGGTGCCATGTTGGCAGTGCTGGGGGAAGACGAGGCGAGCGGGCACAGGGACACCAGTTCTTTACTTTAATATATTTGTACTGCGCACCTGATGACCCTGAGGCTTAAAGGCGCACACAGACAGATAAAACAAAAGCTGAAACGGGCCTGACATACTACACACACAAACAAGTCACAGGGCCAGCAGACATGCAAAAGCAGCCATCTCAGCAAACTGCAAATCCCAAGGGCATTATCTGAACAGGGTCTTCAACTTCTTTCTAAACATCGCTGTCAATCTCAGTTCTCTCAGGTCTGGTGGGATAGCATTCCAGGTGTTGGGAGCTATCAGAAAAATAGCGCATTTCATGACCTGACTAAGATTGCATGCAGGGATCTTAAGCTGATTCGTATTGTTGGATCTAAGGGTCCTCATACTAGATTTGTTAACCAGAGCTTCACTCAAATATAAAGGGCTAGTGCCCATCAAACATTTATGGGTGATCAGCAAGAGACGAAATTCAATCCTGATGCAGATTGCGTCTAATGTCTGAGACATGATCGCTCATGTTGAGGCCAGTGATAACCCTCACTGTGCTATTTTGTATGATTTGCAATCAGATTTGAATATACCCACAAGTAAGCTACTGCAATGGTCAATTTTTGACCCCACAATGGCCCTAGCCACAGTCTGTTAGCTCGAGAGATGTAGGGACGAGGTTATGCAAGCAACTTAATCTAATATGCGATAGAGGAGACCAAACTACCCACTTGGGCCTGCATATTCATATTTTGATCCATATAGATCCCAAGTGTTTTCACTGTCTTTTTGGTCTCAATATCACAGCCTGCCACTAGAAAATGGTTATAGTCTGTTCCCAGTTTCCGTATTATATTCTGTGCCCACCTCCATCAATTTGTTTATTTGTTTGTCAAGCGCCAAACCATTTCCCACCATCCAAGTTTGAATAAGTTCATAAACCTTATTGACAGTTTTTTCATCTTCTGCATGATTGCCAGCCATTGAGATGACACATTGTGTGTCATCTGCATAATTAGTAAAGCCAACACCACTCTCTTCCAGAAGATTAAAAAAGGAAACAGTGAAAATATTGTAAGGAGCTGGTGATAAACACGCCCCCTCAGACGCCCCATAAACCAGGTGTGCAGACTCTACCATCGGTTTCTCAAAAATGAGCTGATCCAAAGTGCTGCATTATCCCAGAACGATGCTATTAATTTTAATCTGGTGACCAATAATGTGTGGTCAACCAGATCAAAAGCCGCGGACAAATCCAGCAACATAAGTGTTGCAGTTTGCTCCCTGTCCATAATTTGCAGTTTGCTCCCTGTCCATAATTTGTAGTAATCTCGATGTCAGGTTAAGTAGCACCTTTTCTGTTCCATGTCCCTGCCTAAAACCTTACTGCCATTTGTTTAAAATCACGTGTTTATTCAAATATGCCTCGATTTGAATATATGCCACACCGTCTATATTTTTTAAAAGAAACAGGGCTATTAGTAATGTCCTGAAGGTTTGCTGGTGTTAATGGACATAGTTTCCCTGAGTAGGTTCTCCACTTGCGAAGCGGACCTCTAGGCAGGCTGTCTGTTCTGCCCCAGGCTCTGCTGCATCCTCTGACGCCTGCAGACCTCTGTTGTGTCTCAGTGAGGCTCGCCGTCAGCTAGGTGGATGGCATCCGCCATACTGGCTCGCTGTGGCTGAAACTCTTAGGAGATCTCATTCTCGTTCCTTCTACGTCTCGCTATGCTCCGAGTTCTCCAGTCCTCACACGAGGCCTCCAGGCAGGGACTATCACTTCATGCTGTCGGTTGTTGCCCACAGATCGAAATCAGTCGACCCTGGTTCCAGGATATGCCTAGAGCTCAAAAGAGCATGTCCGCCATGTTGGTTGTAAAACTTACCAGCTAAACGCCAACATCTCAGGCTTTTAATCAAACCATGTGTAACGAATAATATTGGTCTATAAACATGCAAAAAAGTCAGGTTGTCATGGACATCTACTGAAGTGAAGTTGCAGAGATTTGTGAATCTGGTTTCTTTTTAAATGCTTTGAAGGCGCCGTCTGCCTCAATGTTGTTTGATCCTGTGATTTGAAAGATGAGAGTAATGCAGATATACAGCTCTAAAAAATGCTTGTTCACTTTCGGCAACACCATATGTATTTTTCTCTGTTAATTTTCCAATTAAACACTTGCATTTCAATTACAAGAGTGCTTATGATAAACATGTTCATACATAAAGACATATTTAAAGGAATGGTTCGTTAAAATTTTTGTATTGCCCATATGGGTCGGCCATGTGTTTTTAAAGCCCAAGTCGCTCGATTTAAGAAAATTTTCCTATGGACCTTACCCAGGTTTTCGTCCATTAAACGCACGCGAAAACAGGCATCAGGGAGCTGCCATTTTGTGATAATCCTATCACTTGCCGCATCGCCCTGGCTGACCTGCTTTTGCGGCACTAAACCATATCCCCTGCCCCTGAGCCTGACATTAGCAAAACATTCATATTCCCTGCCTCTCTCCGTGATGTTTCTGTGCTGCGTAGGCAAACGCGCCCAGTCGTCTTCTACGCGACGTCACACAGAACCCGGAAACCAACACAGATCAACTCGCAACACAGCGCGCCTCAATTCGGAATATGAAACTGTACTTTAAAATCAAACCGCAACACGGTACATTTGGTAAAGTACATTTATTTGACAATAAATGTTTGGAGAATATTCAGCAATTGGCATATTAAATCGGAATGGAATTTTTTTTCTTTTATCTCCATCCGCAAAAACTGTTCAGTTTTATCGTGAGTCACGCGCTGTTCTTTTATGGTACACAGGGTGTTGGTTTTCGTTAAAAGAAGCACTTTGGTCGCACGGTGAACCGCAAGGCTGTTCCATCAAGTAGGCACTAGGCCAGCGTAAAGGTTGATAAGTTGCTTCTAGCCACCAGTACCGCATAAGGGCATATGGGCCTTTGGCGATCATCCCATAAGAGTGTCAAAATGGTGCAGTTTTTGACAAGAAGCTGCAGCTGGCGGTTGAAGAAGCCGTCTGCCGGGGTCTGAAACTGGTGCAGTCGCAGTAGGGAAGGATATACCTGTTTTGAAAACATAAAAATTATAATTAGTCTCGCCAGCCGATCTTTATTAATATTATTCATTTTATTTATTACGGACGAGCTGAAACTATTTGCTTTCAAGGATAGTGCAATGGAGTAGGTTCGGCTCTAAAATCAATGCGAAAAGTAACAAAAAAAATCAAGGTTAGCACACAATGAGAAACGACTGTTTGTCTACATGCGTGTGGAATTGGGGACCTGCATGCCCATGTGCCCGCTACAAGGACGATCCCATAAACGTTTTCCTAGCTCTTCATTCATTCATTTATTCATGCATCCATTCAATAATTCTTCATTCCAGTATAAAAGCGTCTAATGAGTTACTTACATTATATTTGCAATTTCCATTGTGTCTCTGCGTAATGCAGTCCGTAAATCCCACTGTGCTCTTGACAACGATTTTTCGTATACTGAACTAACATGAAACTCGGTCTAGTTTAAGAATTTTCTGCCTTATCGTCTCTTACGTTATTGCACCCCCCCCCCTTCAAATAAAGTTCTTCCGGCATGGTCCCTGTCTCTCAAGGTCAAAAAACAATAGAACCTTATACTGCCAGTGCGAGTTGTGGGGCTCTTCAGGCCGCGAGCTGAAACTCAAAGCCGCTGACCTTCACTAGAAATGAGCATACATTCTTTCTTTGCAACATCCCGTAGTAAAGCCATCTGTGAGAACTTGAAGTTTCGAATCCATCTATGTACTGCGCCTCAATGTGCAAATGCGAACTGGCTTCTCTCCCATCTGCAACGGCTCGCTTGGCGCGGTCTAAGGCCCCCAATTTTGTCCTTGTTGTCTGCGAGCTTTGCAGCCCCAAAGAACCATAACTATTGAGACTTTTAATTTTTTGGGGAAGGTCAGGGAAATTATAAAGTACCCGAGGAGTTGAGTTGAAAGTGAGATTTATTTTTTTGTTTGTTTTATTATTTTCAATACGCAAGCCTCCCCTCAGTTAACAGTGCGCAACATTTACATGAGATTGCGAAAATGTGTTACATCAACAAAAATATATACATACACATATAGACAAGGTCAGCAATATGAGGTGAATAGAGAGAGAATTCAAAGATGACACCCAGGTTGTTCGCCCCCAGCATGTTGAAGGTAGGGGTTAGGGTTAGCATACTTTGTATGTACACTGTACAATAACATTTATTTACAAAAAGACAATCGTATTACATTTATTTAAACCAGCGTTTGTACTTCACAACCAGCTCTCCTTTGGGTAGACATGGCACAGTGGCAATGTTTGGTGGCAATGGATCAGTGCTCTGCACAGAAACGTTCAAAATTCCATATCTGTGCTTCTCTAATACAGCATCAATAAGGCTTTTGACAAAGTCGAACTCCATTTCCTCATAGACTGGTTTGATCACCCATTGCTTACTTATTTTTGAAAAGGCCTTGGTGTAGCGAGGCATCCTTGCATTACCCGTAGTCCTAGATTGTTCACGGCCGAGATTCTCGTTATGAGCCACGACGGCAAGTAGAGTCCTATGTCTCATGCCCTGTATGCTGAAATGCAAGCGCTTTGGCCTGTACTTTAGGCACATACTGTGGAACACCTCCAAACCTCCTGTGTGATAGAATTCTGTCAGTCCCCTCAAATCTCTTGATAGAGTTTTATCGAAAACAATCTTCTCGATGGCTTTGTGTGTCGGTGAAGATGGAATCAACCACTTCTTCGTCCGTGCCTCCACTGGGGACAAAGGGCCATGTTCACATTGGTCGAAATGTAGGTTTTCTGACCAGCGGTGCACGTTGGTACAGTGGTGCATCAGTGACCGCCATTTTTCAAGTAGTATTTCCACTGACCCTTCACAAGTTTTGGAGCTCCACCAAAGATGGTTGCTGATAGACTGGGACCACTCTGAAATACTTTCCAAACCTTTTTTTTCCCTGCAGCCGAGATTTTCTTATTGATTGATTTAGCAAGATGCCATACGTCAAATTGATGTTTAATATGTGGGAACTGCTCTCTCATTGTCTTGGCAATTGAAACTTGTCTGTCCTTGGCTATGAGGTCGATGTGCATTCCCCTCGATTGTAGATATTCCACTGATTTTATAAATCCTAGTTTCTCCATGGCCACTGAGGATGTACATTGTGTTTCCTGCGCGACCACCAAACTCACAATTTTCTTACTATCCATGTCCTGAAAGTGGTAGGTGCAGTATTTGGCAGAAAATCCAGGGCTGTCGCACTGTCCATCGCCGGCTAGCCTGAATCATTTGCCTTCGAATGTACTTGCTAGAGACAATTGTTCAATTTTCCAAGCATCACTAATGGCCGGAAACAGATAATCATGTTGGTATTTGTAGTACTGCGTTTTCTAAATGAAATGGAGTCCCACAAACTGAAAGAAAGACTCTAACTTTCTAAAACTGGAGCCACTAAAAAGTGATGCAGCTGTACACAGTAGATTGCCTGCTGGCAGTTTCCCCAGCATCGGTTGTGCAGACCATGAGAAAGTATGATTTAATCTACAGGTTGCATTTATTTTGACGTTACTGCCTTTTTTTTGACGAGTGACATGAATCAATGGCTTCCCACATACTTTCCCTCTAACGGAATGCCCACATTTCAGCATACTTATAATATCCATCAAACAACTGTCGAATGCTATGTATTTGCCCTCTTTCATTAGACTGTCATCCGGCGTCAAAGTTGTTTGGGCCTGTGACGTTGAGGACATATCACCACATTTGAAAGAAATATTGCTGCTATCAAGTTCTGATGCGTCGGTGAATGCTGCTGTTGGTTCATTCTCTGTCATTTCAACATCTGCTACTTCAACATTGATGGGAGAACACCACAATGTCGACAGCGTTTTTGGTGGCAATTTTCTGGCGGGTGTAGATTGTGTGAATTGATCTGCGACTGCTTCAGAGCTATCTTCATTACATCCAGTATCATGTTGTTGTGGTGGTGCGGTTGCACTGTAGCAATGGACCTTTACAACTTTACTGGATTATCCGGACACGTTCATTTCATGTTCTGGCCATTGGACATGAGCATCTCTAGTCTCAACACGCGGCGTCTGAATTAATAGTTCCTCCATAGTGTAAATGGTCTGGCAAGCAACATCTCTCATTCGCTTCACTGTCTGAGTATGTATAGATCGGACACCCACGGGTAACTAGAGGATAGATTGGAAAAGGGATGTCCAGTTTAAACACAAGATAAAGTATAGTACAATTGACTGGAAAAAAACATAAAATAGTCCCCAGCACAAAAAAAATTCTAAAGTTATGAACTGTTTGTAACTAACCTTATTTTTGTTTCTTTTCTTTGCAACTTTTTTGACTCGACCTTCAACATCTGCACACTGTTGCTCCGATTCGTATCCGCATGTCTTTCCTTCCTCTTGCGCTGCAACGACTATATTTTCTGTATCCGCATAGACAGCACGGAATGAGGCTCCATCGACTCCCTGAAACATAGTATTTTCAATACTGTGTATCAAAATATTGTTAGCATAAAACACACTCCAGGACGAACACACAGGTACATCTCAATAGCCAAACACGATTTAAACATTGTGTGGAACAATCAAACGACAAGTATTCGAGCTCTGATGACCTAGTTCGATGGAGCGGTCAGTATCCATACCTCTGGCTCTGCATGGACTGCCACGAATGATTGTATTGAAGAGGAGGCATCAGCAACTCCCTGAAACACAGTGTTTGCGTTAGTATGGTTTTCAATATTGTAAACATAACACACACTTGGGGTCGACGGCACAGGTACATATAAAGGGATAACCACAAATGTTGCATTGTCTAAAAGATCCAGGAATATTTAATATGATCATATTTAATCGACTTATTACTTCGATTTCTTTACATCTGCATCATCTAAATGGGATCTTGTGATTGTAGTGGAAACTCCATCGTCTCCCTGAAACACAGTACTTGCGTTAATAGGGAAGAAAGTATAGCAAATGGAATCACGTTATATGATCACGCTCGATGGAGCTGTCGGTATCCATACCTCGTGCTGCTGAAGAATATCTATGGATGTTGTAAATGTGGTGCGCACTTCCGAAAGCTGTTGCGCCGATTCGTATCCGCATGGTCCCGCTTCCCTTGGAATTACTTGAATGTTAGGCTCTGCATCAAGTGCGTGGGTTGACGCTTCAACAAATGCCTGAAACATAGTATTTGCATTAGTAAGGATTACAATATTGAAAACACAACACACACTTGGGGTCGACCGCACAGGTACATATCAATGGCTAACCACGAATGAAACATGGTGTAGAACAATCGAACAACAAGTGTTCCAGTCCTGATGATCATGGTCGATGGAGCTGTCAGTATCCATACCTTGTGCTGGTAAAGCACATCTAGGGCTGTTGTCAATGTGGTGGACGCTTCAGCATCTCCCTGAAAGATAGTACTTGCATTAGTATGGAGAACACTAATTATAACTGAAAACAAACACCAGGGGACGACAACTAAGGTGTATATCAATTGGAAAGCACTAACCATACAATTGGTCAAATAATCACACGATACATAAAAACTATTTCTTGACATGCATAAAACTAGTCTGTAGCGGAATAGCCAAGTATGATTACCTGATACGCGCTAGAAGTGGTTGATAACTGCGGGCACGTCACGGATGTAGAATGTTCTTGCTTCAGATTCAGTGGATAGTCAAGCAGTTGTAAAGGTAAATTATTGTTTGATGATGAAATGCAAATATTAAACCAACAGAATACTTGAGAATAATGCTATTGAAAATGTGCAATATAGTCCAGTTCCCTGTGCACATAAATAGATTTCCTTTGGGGGTTATAAAATCGAAAAATAATGTATTGATAAATGTCATTATTCAAAAAGCTAAACAATCATATCAATATCGAAAGTATTACAAGGGAGTATTACAAGGGACACAACACCTAAAATATCAATTAATCCATTTGTCTACCTACACACTACCGCAAGGCCTAAAGCTAAATCCGGACACTTGACTCACCAGTGGCGGAATGTGGACGAATAGAGTTGGAATAGCGTTTGCGAGCAATTTTCGTGTCGTTCGCCGTTTATTCTTCTTTGTTACCTAAGATGTGGCGTACATGTTCGAGGAAAAGTGCCGGCTGCAGATGCGGTATCGATCACCCCTCTTTTCCTCTTAGACTTGTTGGACTCTACTTTCCGGCTCATCCAGTGGATATCCACAATGTCTGACCCATTCTCTTATTCGATCAACAGTTTTCAGGAATACATGCATTGTAGTGCTTTCAGATTTAGCATGGGTCTTCGAAGGGCAACCGCTAATCGAACAGGCAGGCATTGTTGAAAATTCTGAAAAGTAAATATCAAGAATATTATAAAACCTTGATGAATAAAAATGTCATAAAAAAGTAAATGAACCATACCATGCTCAATGCAAGGTTTGTTTTGGTCGCCGGAACTGTACCAGTTCATCATGTGCGGCTTAGTATTTGCATAAGTTACAGAAATGTTTTAAATTATGTGACTAAACTCAACATGTGACTCGTCCCTTGGATGTTCTGTCTTGCACGAAAAGGAAACATGCTTACATTATAGACTGGACCCCCGAAGGATGCAATTCGATGACAATTGACACAGATGAAAATAAATAGATCTATTGATAGCATAACAATTGAAACTCAAGTCAATAGCAATGAGACCAATGACCATAGCTCTCTTGGGCACTGTAATCGCAAATAGATAGAAATGTAAAAATGACCGAAATATGACTAGGATACATGGCCTTACCTTGACCAACAAACAGTTGGATTCAGCAGGCGAGCAGTATGTTGCAGGAGAACAGGTAGATGGTCACAGGTAGCACACTGACGAGTTTGCTCGAAGCGGTCACAGATAGTACGACGACGAGCAGATTAGCATAGATCTCAGTGCTTCTCGGGTAGAAGGTTCAGGAGTTGACTTGCAAAGCACAAAGATGTTCTCATGAGACATATCAAGTGGTTTATAAAGTATTAGAAACAGGGGTGTGTTTGTGAATGAATGACGTGTGTATGTCGTGGTATTATGTGGATTGCAGGGGGGCGGCCTGCCTCAGGGGAGGCCTGCCTGGAGACACGGGGTCTGAGGAGGCCATGTGAGCGATGGCCCCTGGGCGTGGGATACCTTTTGAAGTGTACATGCTGTTTGGCACCTTGGCCGTTTGCGCCCGTGACAGCCCCCCATGCCAGCGCTCATCCCTGGGTGCGAACCGCCTTTGATAGAGGGGGGTGGGATGGATGGGCCGGTGGGCATGCAGGCAAGTGTGTGGGAGCGAGTGGCCATCAGGCCCCTCTCATCCTTTACTTCTCAGTAGAAACTCTGACCAAGTGCCTCCAGTAGTGGGTTCGCCCCTTGCCCTTATGTGATGATAACTTTGGTTGACATTCGCGTAAATGGGCCCACTGAGCAGGACACAGGGCATCCATTTTTGTACCCCCTTTACAATCCATCTTGGTGACCAGGCCTCACTGCGCACAGCACATGGCCCCCACCCTTGTTCCCACTCTGACTGGAAAACTCCAGAGGTATTTGCAACAGCTAATGAATGTAACACATCACTCTTCCTCTTCGATCACTGTCCTGCATGTGAACCAGCCTGAACTAAGCACATAGTTCGTTCATCTCCACAAACGTGTCTTCAATACCTGCATGCATTATTGAGAATATATTATGTTAGCTTAGATAGTGACCACCCTGCTTCACAGCGACCTGACCTTCACCCATTCGGAGCACAGATGTCTGACGTCTATCCTTGAATGGAGTCACACTTCATTCATTTAAAAAATCAAAACAACCGTTGTTAAAATATATGTGGTACTTTATTTTGTATCTTATTTTGGTGACACAAAAATACAAGACTTTACACATTGTACAGATCAGGTTGCAGCACAGTGAGAGAAAATCCCCTGTACTGACCGCTGTCACTCGGGAACGTTTCTCTTATGGCACAAACGGCACAGGCGGGTATTACTCTTCGAACGCGGTGTCCAAGCCTCCCGTGAAGCCACCATGTAAAGGAACGATAGGCCACCAGCCTGTACCACCTGTGAAAAGGAATGAAACAAACTGTTTTTAAATGACCAAGATAAGTTTAATAAACATTTGTTGTCAATGAAAATTCTTGTAACTAATGGCATTTTGCTTGGACAAATGCTATCTAGACACTGCACACTATTGAACGACTTTCATGCGTTACAATGATATGTATATGTAATGTTGGATATAGAAGACCATGAAATAGGAGTGGCATATCAAGCATAGTATACTTACTCGGATTACGAGGACGAACAGTTGCACGAACTTCGTGCATAAGCACCATCATTATCCTCAACACGGACCTTGTGAGGCAGGCTGCCCTGTGAAGTCTGGCAGCTCGGTGATGCATTGCGGTCGTGGCTCGCCTTCCAAAATGTAGGCCAAGCATCCCGAGTTTTCACAGCAGCAGCAGTTCTCGTCCTCGGTTGGCATTAGCTCTCACCGATTGCATGTGCACCAGGTGGAAACACCGTCCATGCGACTAGGTCCAGGCTCTTCAGCTGTTGAATCGTCTTCCCAACTGCCGTCCGTAGACCCATCGTTTTCACGCGTTTCCCTTTCCAGTAGTTCCTCCTCGGTATACTAGGGCTCATACATGTAGGGCATTATTGTAGCCATTGTGTGTTAAACAAACTAAAATAATTTATAGCGGTGGTACTGGTATCTGTTCACACGGGCTACAAGTAACGAAGGTAGCTGACCAGAGCACAGAAACGAGTCACAGAATACTCAGTAACACAGAGAGAGGAATGGAATCGAAAATCTGCTGCTGTGTGTTGTGAAACGGTCGGTTTATACTTATTGAGGAAAGAGGCGTCCTGCCATTTCCATGGCGACACGTCATTAGCTGAAGCGCAGCGAATGTTGACACGAGACGTGCTTTGGCGTTGCGAAATGGGCGGTACGTGTCTGCTGATGACAGGCTCAGGGGCGGGGGATATGATTTAGTGCCACAAAAGCAGGTCCGCCAGGGCGATGGGGGAAATGATAGGATTATCACAAAATGGCAGCTCTCTGATGCCTGTTTTCGCGTGCGTTTAATGGACGAAAACTCGGGTAAGGTCCATAGGAAATTTTTCTAAAATCGAGCGACTTAGGCTTAAAAACACATGGCCGACCCGTAGGGTCGATAACATTTATTTACCAAACCATTCCTTTAACATGCTACATACATAAATAATATCCATCAAGTTCTTAAAGTTTAGAGGTTTCTAGGTCAATAAGTATATTTCAATTCTCCTGAAAGTTCTTCATGAGGCCATCTTCCATTTTCAGTGGTTCATTTCGTAAATCCAAATCTTTTTCCTGGAATAACCACAAAGCACGTTTGTCTTCATTTTATTTATTTGCAGAGCATTAATTTGAGGACACTCTTAAAGAGAATCAATGAGTCTCTGTAGGTCAATAAGTATGGTTCTGTAATTATTTTTTTTTTTAATTTTGTGTTTGGCTCACAAAAGTAGGCTTTTCACAATTACAAATATAAAAGATTCAAGCTAAATAATAAAATCATTACATTTCATCATTACTTCAAATACAGAATGAAAAACATAGCTTTAGCCCGAAAGGGGCTAATTGGTTAATTACTTCCCCCAGGTAACCAAAAAAGCTCATTGAATTGTTTTCAGAAACAGTTAAAAAACATATAGTGCCGAAATCAGTTTTGTAGAGTTACCCCACATTAGCCTAGTCCAGTGCATGTCACTCGGCACCTCGTCATCCATATAGCGCATCCTCGGGGCAGCAAAACCAGGACAATCATTGGTAATATGTTTCATGGTTTCTACCATGGGAAGTCGCAGAATCTGCAGATGTTGGTAATTAGTGATTTGTCCCACTTCGATCTCCTTTCCAGGGTTGCAAATTGGTTCATTCGATCACCTTTCCAAGGTTGCAAATCGGTTCATTCAGAATCTAGGGTAAACAGCCCAGACTTTTGGGCAAGGAAACAGTGTTGAATACATCTAATTTTTACCTCGCCTCTTTCTGAACCCAGCATACACCATTTCTGCCCAATCAGCGATATCAAGTTTGCATTTGACAACTCCCGGGAATAACTTCAACTCCTCCTGTGATGACCCAATCCGATGGAGGATGGCACACATAGCAAGCTTGAACTGTGTAACAGTTGAGGGCGTGTTAGATTGTGATGGCCCACCCAGGTCCCGGTAAAGTGTTATTTGGAGGGTTCAACATCTTAGCGTATTCAGCTAACTTGTTCCAGCTCATTTTTAACCACAACATTTGGGACAGTTTGATTTAAGGCCAACGTTTGTTTCCAGAGGAGCCCCTGTAAGGTGTTTAGTGGGCCCTCCAGGTCAAAATAAACTATGCCCAGACCATATAAGATGGTTGGTTCAATGGTTTGGAGATTAAACCTGAGCAAAGAAATCAAAGATTAACGACAAATCTGGGAATAGATCCTCTTCATTTTTGCCAGCAAAGTCGGAAAACCTTCCCTAAAAAGGATAACCCATTTCCCCCTGAATAGCTAGTTGTAAGGTTGAAGCCCAAGTACCACATTGAGTCCACCCTTCCCAGAAACAGTTCATCTACCCTCCAAATGCAAGTCTTGGGTCATTTTTTGGTTGTAAAGATAACCTTAGATTTTTTCCCAATTAATCTGCAAATTATTTTGGACCGCATAGTGGAAAAAAGGGTACATTTTCGGAGGAGGCCAATTGTGGTTTTCTCAAATGAAAGGATGTCATCGTAAAAAGCAAGCCAGGCCAATAGTAGGCTGCAAGCTTTACCGGATTGGTCGTTCCTGCCTTCCAGAGACCTGCAATATCTGAAACATACAGGTTGAAGAGGGTCGGGCCACCACACAGCCCTAAATCCCACCTAAGTGGAAACAGGAGTGGAGATGGCCCCGTCCATCGTCAACCTGACCCTCAGTGAGGAATCCCTATGGAGCAATGGCAAGGTCTGTACAGTTGTTAACGGGATCTTCCATTTGATGAGCTTGCTCCAGAGAATTTCTCTGCTAACCATATCGAAAGCTCAGGAAAAGTAGATAGACGCCATGTAAACAGTACCTATCGCCCCCGTTTTTACGGCTGCAGATAGAGCGATAATTGAACCATTAAGAGTGGTACCCATATCATTGAGAAAGTCCACATGGTACTTGGACAGGAGATTTAGTTTTTCAACCTGGCGAGAAAGATCTCTTCATAAGAGGGAAGCAAAGATTTTACTGGAGGCATCAAGCAGGGCGATGGGTCGATGATTCTTGGGATCAGACACATCGCCCTGCTTGTAGATGGGGATGATTGTGGACTGTTTCCAAGTGGAGGGAATCTTGGCCTCCCTAAAGATGGACCTAAAAAGTTTCAGTAAAGGACCAACCCATAATTCCGGCTCCTGTATAAAGAGCAGTGGCAGAATGCCATCAGGTCATAGGGCCGTGGATGGTCTTGCGCCTCCCAGTAGGCCATCTTACATCCTCAACCCTTGCACAAACCCCCAATTCCCTAATACTCTGGTTCAGGTCACAGCAATCCGACTCGCCAATACATCGAGCAAATTTGGACTGTAAATAACCCACCCAGACATGCTCTGCTATGTTGGAACCCCTATCACCCTCTGCGCCCTTAATAAGTTGCCTAATTTTTTTTACCAAAAATTGGAGTGGTTGTTATCAGGCAGGGTTTTAATTACTGCCTAGTTTGCTGCGAGATGAGCCTGCCGTTTTCCATATAACTCAGATTTGTAGCTTGCAACAATTTTTGTTCCTCACAGCCTGATATTCCGAAGGTAACATCAGAGTTATCATAACGGTACGCAAGGCATTCCTTTTGCGTGTTTTGGCTAGGGCAATAGTAGCATCGTACTTGTAAAGATGTTTTTCCCAAAATCAGGCTTGCCCTTCGCTGCCATAAGGACCAAGCGAAATTGTACTGTAGTATTAAACGTTTCTACCCCTTCTAGCTCATTCAAGCTGGGTTTGTCGTTTGTCATTGGAGCATAGAGTTTAAGGAACTTCCTGCATGTAGAAATGTTCCACTTAACTGTCAAGCCTCCTCTGGCTGGTATGATAAGGGTAGTAGATAACTCAATTGGTAAATATTCCAATGTTGGGTGAATCACCAAGACTATAGAACGGTGGTCACTACCCACAAGGAGACACCCTGTGAGCGGTTTGCAAGAAGTTAACAAGGCGGAAAAAATAAAAAAGTGATCTATCCAAGAATTAGAATTGCCTTAAGACCAGGTGTAGAAGGTGTCGACTACATCAGGGGACGGAAGACATAAGGCCATATCCCAGTTGCCTAGATGGTTGGACCAAGACGTGACAGGATCCACAGAATCTAATGAAGGATTAAAAGGACCCTCTTTCCTGGTACACGTCCTGTACAACAACCTCCCCGCAAAGGGCATAAAGGTCACCTCTCAAAATTATCAATGAACCTTTAGCCATTGCCAACCACTTCTCAAATAGGTTGTCAAGCCCCTTCAAGAACTGCCCAAGAGTGTATTTAGTGGGTTTCCAATAAACATTTACTAGGAGCAACTCTTCAGTATCATTGTTGAATGTAAGATTCACCTTGGTGGGAACACTTCATGCCCAAATCGATGGCAATTGCGAGCCCCCCGCACCCCGAATGGCGGCCCTTGCGACCCCTAGCTGCGTTTTTGCAATACGTGTTAAATCCCTGCAGGGTGAATGGACAAGTAGCCATTGTTTTCTGCAAGAAAAGTATGTTAGAATTTACAACCCAAGTTTGAATCCCCTTAGACAGATTATGAAATTTGGCAGTCCCATCCTACAGCATGGTTTTAGCTTGTTTAATCTTTGCAAACATCTGGACTGCAGCCTCCGACCATGATCAACCATCCAGGACCGTTGTTGGACCAGGCAGAGATTAGATGAAGTTGAATTTGAGTATGTAGGCGACGTTTTAGTTATCGGGTAGTCCGCCAGGACAGTTGGGTTGTGTTGCTCGAAGATGTCTTAACCCACCACCTTCAGCCGTTCACGCTCATCCCATACGATTTGCTCAAATAAGTTGGATTTGTAGTGACAGATCGATCTGTTGGAACCTGTTTTTGGGAAAATCACCTGCGTGATATCGTCAGAGCGCAAGGCACGTATGTTTGTTTATTTGTAATTCGCGCCAGCCCAAGGGTATCAGGATGCAGAGGATACATGAATATTTGCAGCTTAGGGCTACACAATTATCTTACAGTCAATAGTAAGATTGAAAGGTATACATACAGTAAGCATAAATATGATAGCAATTACATAATTACAGAGGGAGGTTCAACATCAAGTGGGCATAATGGAGTTTATTTACAGTGCAAAAAGAGTTGAGATAGTAGGACAGTGATTAAAGTGCCTTAGTGGTCAATTTCTTTGAGCCAATTGATGATGATCTGTCTGAAGTTGGGGTACGTTTGGTCTGCCCTCAGGGAGGATGGTAAAGAGTTCCAAAGCTGTGCAGCTTTGACTGGGAAGCTACTCTCACCAGATTTGGTCAATTTAAATCTGGGTACAATAAGACAGTTTGTGTTTGCCATTCTGGTGGGCCGTTTGGAGGACCTTCTATTGATTATCTCTATGAGATAGCGAGGTGCTGTGTTTTTTAGTTACTTGTGAGTTCACGAGGCAGTTTTAAGCCAGATTTTGTTGCTAGTGGAGAGCCAGTTATTCTGTCGCCTTACCTCAGAGATGTGCTCTTTTCTAGCTATGCCCAGTGCCATTCTAAGGGCATTATTCTGGAGAGTCTGAATTTTACTGATGATGTACTTATTGGCGCCAAGGTATAGGGAATTACAATAGTCCAATTTGGACAAGATTAAAGCTCGGGCCAAAATGGTACAGCTTTTTTTTTTAGAAAGGAAAGGCGTGCCTGCTCTAATCACCCTACAAGTGTAAGCAGAGGCCGAGGTCATGGAATTAACCTGTTTGACAAAGGTGAGGGTGGAATTCAAATAAAACCCTAAGGTTTTTACCTCTTTAGCAACCTTTACAGTGTTGCCATCAATATTAAAGGAGGTGTATTTGTGGCTAAGTTTATTGAGGTTGGGTATAGTTCCCAGAATAATGAGCTCAGTTTTGTCATCATTCAGGCATAGACCGTGGACAGCCATCCATGCCTGGATGATGAGGTACATTTTGTTTACCAAGGCCAAATCCTTGTCATAATCCCTGGTAAGTGGTATGAGAATCTGGGTATCATCTGCATAGTTTGTGTAGGTGATACCATGAAGGTCCAGATCATCAAAAAGGAGCTTGGTAAAAAGATTGTACATTGTGGGGGAGACACAGGAGCCCTGTGGCACACCCCACGTGATGGGAATAGGGTCTGCTGCTGCTGATGACGAGAAGACTCTCGTGGTCCTATTGCTTACAAAGGATTCGATCCAGATTATAGCCTCCTGGGAGATTTGAACTGCTGAGTCAAGGTGGTTACATAGGACCTTGTGGTCCACCAAGTCGAACGCAGCCAATAGATCCAAAAAAAGTAATAAGGCTGATTTCCCTTTGTTCCTAAGCTCGTCAATTTGGGCCTTAAAGACAATCAGCGCCGTTTCAGTACCATGTTGGGGCCCGAATCCTGATTGACGGACTCCTAGTAGCTGGTTATGCTCTAGGTAATCCTGTATTTGGAGATAAGCCACCCTATCTAACATTTATAGTAGAAATGGCACTGTCGTTATAGGCCTATACTTGGTGGGTATGGTTGGATCTAGTGACTGTTTTTTTGAGGAGCGGGAGTAACCAGGACTCCTTTAGGTTACTATGGATGGTGCCAGTAGAGAAAAAGGTGTTGATTAGCCTACATATAAGGGGTGCTAGGTCTCTTGCAGCATCTTTGATGATTTGGGCTTGGCATTTATCTCCCTGACAATTCGAGGGTTTGAGGGAGAGGATGATTTTTTTCGACCTCAAGAATTATAACTTTTGCAAAACTAAAGCGTTGTGCTGGTTTATGTGGAGGCATGGCAGTTCTAGTCGGTGTGATCAAGTTAGGTAGGTTTGCTTTTATTTTTGGCGATCTTGTCATGGAGGGTAGTAACTTTGTTGGAAAGAGCCTTTTGTATATTGGAACACCAAGTTTTGTCCTTCACACAGTTATCAGGCACAGGGATTGGCGCTTCAAGCTCTTGGATTACAAAGAGATCCTTTGTTCATGAATTGGCTTCCACGATCCTATTGTTGTAGGTTTCCTGATTTGCCTTGTTTACATCTGAGGGTAGCTGCCTCCAAATGGCTTCACATTTTCTTTTTTCCGTTCTTAAGGTTTTGAGGTGTGGGGTGAACCAAGACAAGGTGTGCTCTGGGTTTGCTTTTTCTGATTTTTAGCGGGGCGATGGTGTCGAAGGCTTCATTCATGGTTTTTATTGTATTCATTAACTAAGCTATTCGGATCGGTAGTATCTGGTAGTGAGTTGAGGGTCGGTAATATTAAAGGTAAGAGTTTATCTGCAGTTAGGTTCTTTTTATTCTTCTTTAAGGTGGGAGGAGCGAATAGGTTGTTTTTGGTAGTGAGAATTTTAGCTGCTAATGTAAATGCTACCAAATGGTGGTCTGTCCATAACTGGGGGGTTATGGCAGTTATGGAGGCATTACAGTTGTAATCTGCCACCCAATCAAGTGTTCTGCCTTTGTCGTGAGTTGGTAGTGTCACTCTTTGCGTGAAGCCAAGTTCAGTGAGGAAATTCTTTGGGGTCGTTGAAGCCCAGATTGAGCTCTCCAATCAAGAGTACTTGCATTATGTTTTTTAGATTGTAAGAAAGAATATTGGAGATATCCTCCTCAAATGTGCCGATGGGACATGGAGGTCTGTATATTAGATGAATGGTGAGAGTTTGGGAGTCAGAGATGGGCAATTTGGCGGTGAGGGATTCACAGGATTTAACATAAGGAGAAGGGACTGGTCTCATGGCTAGATTGGATTTGGCTGAGAGCTATGCCTCCTACACGGGCCTCAATTCTGTCTGCTCTAAGAATGGTATAATTGTCAGGTATAGCTAGCATAAGGCCAGGGCCAGCTGCTGCATGTAGCCATGATTCAGTAATGGGTAGAAAGTCATAATTTCCTGCCTGAATTAAATCAGCTACCTCTGTGGTGTGAGCTACTAAGGACCTGGAATTTATTAGGACTCCCTTGAGGTCTGGAACAACGAAATACCATCAACGTAGTGATGGTATTTCTTGGAAGGCTTGGAGCATTTGAGTGCTGTTCATGGGGCGGTTTCCATTTGGTTGTAAAATGAAATCCCACCCCATGATGACCTCCTCAAAAGCTTGATCCCTGTGACCCTCTGCTTGGCCTATAGAATCAGTATAGACGTAATCCGAGCCATTCTCCCGAGTTGCTAACATAGTAGGATCTCTTAGGGCATATTCATTGGCCAACAAGCTTGGAACAGTTAGTGACACATTGGTTGTTGGGGGCATAGTAAGGAGTATTGGATTTCGCAAGAATGTGGTCATCTTCATTTGTTTAGTATTCTTTGGTCTTTGTGGAGTTTGTACTCCAATATGTCCTTCCGGCAGTATATGGTCGATGGCTGACTGGGTAGCTTCTTCTGCAAACAAATCCTTGACTATCTTCACCCGAGGGTATACAAGAATTGATTTTTTTTTCCTCAAATTTGCTGCTGGCAGATTGTTTTCTTTTTCTGCTGTTCCTATTTCTTCTTGGATTTTTTTGTGCGTTGATTTCTTAGCCGTAGTTGTTGTGAGCTCTCATGTATATTGGATGTTTCTTCCATGTTCTGTAGCTCTCGTTCAATGGTTGAATCATGCCGGCTACCTTCAGCCAGAGCTGGGCCAGCGTCCTTCAGATGAATTATCTACCAGCAACGATGGAGTATCCAGAGTGGTGTTGGTTGCAAAAGCAGTGGAGTTGTTAGTGGAACTTCCCATACATGTACACCTCCAAGGTTGCATTTAGGAGCAATTGAAGCTGGCGTTTGAAGATGTTGATATCCCAACAGTTTAGACAGCTTGAAGTCCAATATGCCCTACTTGTTTGAGTTAGCTTCCGTGATGTCTTTGATATTGTCATATAGCCTAAGCATGGATTCCAGCACCAAATGCAATGCTGAAATAGATGTGGGCCCCAATGTATCAGTCTGAGGGAACATCATAGAGTCTCTTCTCATATCGATGTTCCTAGGAGTAAAGAAGTCCCCCACAAGGGGCTGCTCTAGAGTGGATTTTGGATTGGTTTTTGCTGCTGTTGGAGAAACAGATAAGCTGTTGGGGGATGAGTCATTGAGCTGGGCTAGAGGTAGAGCCCCAAAGAATCTGTCCTGTATGTTCGATTTGCAATGCCCTTCAAATTGGCACAAATGTTTTCAAAAGATTCGGCCAGTGCCATTGAGTGCTTTAGCACTGTCATTTGGAGGGGTTCCAGGTCCACTTGTAAGGAGGACCCCTGTGGCACCCTCCCCGCCTTCAGAGTGTTCTTGAATGCAGTAACAGAAGATTGAGGATCCCCATCAACATACTACAATGAACAGGTTTTGCCCTCACATCCAGGTCCATTGGGGGGGGGGGGAAATCATTGAGTCGTCTGTTGTCTGCATATGGGGCAATCCTGAGTACCCTGTGCTGCGGGCTGCACCAATTAGGACTTGTGACAAGAGGCGGCGGCAGGAAAAGATGTATTGGGTGCGGGACGCATCAACACCCGACTGTCATTTGCCTCCTGCGGGGGGCAGGTTGATTAACGTCCTCATTGTAGAAGTGCTATGCTCGCTGGCAGAAAAACTCCCTTACGCTGCTTCTGTTTAAGGGCTGCTAGACCCTTCTCAGTGATTAGGAGCCTCCCACACCTTAGTTTAGGTACCAACATTATGCTTGGTCACAACTGAGTGGGTAATAATGCACAAAATTAGATGTTTACTGTGCCATACCTGTAACACTGAAGCCCACACCACATGCACCACTAGCCCACAATACCAAAAGACCACTTGCTGCCACTTGGTCTCCACGTTCATTTTAGTAGACCAGTGACCTTGTTGATTCAGCCTTACTTGGATACCAGTGTCTTTATGTAAATAGATCAAAATACTTAATAGCTTGGGGGAAGCCACGAATTGGCTAGTTTCATTCCTAATCTACAGGCCAAATAAATTGTGCTTGCAATATTCCCCAGGCAGCTTTCTGAAGACTTTCAATCATGAAACCATTTAGAGTAGTGCCAACTTTCCTATGAAAGCTTGTTAGTATTTTTTTCAAATGACCTATACCTATAGCCCATAACTCCAAATCTGTCTAGAACCAGGATCCAAAAATCGTCCTGTGGGCTACATTGACCCATTCAGCAGAATTCCCATCCATAACCAAGCTGCGCTTCTGCCGTCAACAGCAAAATGGCTGCACTGGCTCCTTGGAGCACCATTGCCCCGCATCAAAACTGCATTTTGCAGCAGCAAATTGATGGCTGCACCATCTGGCCAAACACCTATTGGGCGAGTTTACACAGGGAGCACACCGAGAAATGTGCCATTGTGTGTTCTTGTGTGCACCAAAAGAAGGGAATCAAAGCGGCGCTGCTCTGCTGCTTAGTAAAAAGTTCCCATTGAAAAGGGAATATTTTACATGAAAAAGGATGCTGCCCTGACGCTATGTTCATCTGTTCATCATCGCACTACTTTTATCAGTGAGACCCTGCCCATCCATATTTACATTGTGCTTCATCAGAAGAGAGCAGTATCCCTGAAGGGACAGGCTGTTCAGAACTGGGAAATCAAAAGAAGCTTTACTCTGTCGTGCGGGAAAACGCTTGACTTTTAGGCTGCACAATTTAAAAAATCAATGCTTCAAAGAGGCCCTGGCTCTCTGGGCCTATGTCAATTTCAGTGGATCTGTGTTTTAAACAAATTGCTGTATAAAAGAAACTGACTATGGCTGCAGAATAACGTGGGAAATTCAGATGGAACCTTTTGAAAGTAACATGCCAGCAGGCCTCACCGTGTTTAAATATACTTTTGCAAATAAGAAAAATACCTGTTTTAAAAGTGTATGTTGGATACGGTGCTGCCCTTGTCTAACGATGTAAAGGGGTTTGTGCTGGAAAACATATATGGGATGTTTTATTTTAACAGGATTGCATCTGATTTAGAAAAAAATAAAATAAAATCAAGAATTAAATGCATTAAGCTGCTGCTTTGGGAGCTCCGGAACCGGTTCTTCTGCTAGCTAAACTGAGGCCTTCCCCCCAAAAGGAGCTACCATAAACTGATGGAAATGTAAAAAGTTAACAGTGTAAATGTCATTTTTGTGGCTGTTAAACCAGATGAGGTAGCCGTCACTGCCATATCGGGAACAGAAATGACAGAGAATTGGATATTCTGAGGAAAGTGTACATGATGCCATTCTGAAATTCAATACTTGCATGCCTTATGATAATCTATACCCATGTATAAATGTATAGAATTTTAGGTCTAATATTTATCACTGAAAATCGCGAAAATCTATTAGACGGGTGAAACTAAGTCCTGCAACCGTGAAAATTGGACTGCCATGCTCTGCGTAAAATATGTAATCTGCCTATGTAATTTGTTAAAATGCCACAATTGTACAAATGTGTAAATTATGTCCACATTGATTTTTGGCAAAAAGGACTGTGGGAAGACTTTGTGCATCCTAAAGTACAACCCCATAAACTGAGTCACCTCCTAGAGGAGGCAACCAACATTGGCTGACCTATCCGGGTCTTGGGGGTAGGCCTAGCTCAGTTCTGCCCAACAATAAACCAGTGATGTCACCCGCTTTTATATAAAGGGTGGGAGCTCACAGGGATAGGACACGCTCTTCTGAATTTTCCGGCGCCTGCGTATCTAGATATTCCACCTTCACTCTGCAAGATTCCAGACCCCACTGCCAGTGAAGGGATAGTTGACCCAGGCCTTCCTATCCAGGCAGATCCACCCTTCAGCACTAAACCCCATAACAAAATATCACTAACTTCAGGGAGAAAGGGGAAAGGTGGCTAAGCCCGCTTTGGGATTCTCCAGTGCCGCCTGCTTACCTGCTGCATCTAGCTAAGGCGTCGCTGTGCCGTGACCAGACCTTTGTCCAGCTGTCTTTTGCCAGGAGAGCCCGCTATCCAGTGAGCAGAACCTTTTGAGTACAGAATTCGGTTTGCTGTCCCAAACTCCAGCACCGATTGTGAGTATTTCCCCATCCCATAACAACACATAGCATACCCCATCTTGACCCCTTTGCCCTTTCCCTATTTTCTCAGTAATCCTATCCATACCCTGGTAACTTGTCTAAACTGTTATCATTTTCTGTGCACCCTGCCCTTGTTCTTCTACTGTTAGTGCCACGCTTTCATTCACCCCATCTTGTAACTCCTTAGCAATATTTTGGTTAAATTAATTGTCCCTAAAGAAAAGGGGTACACTGCGTGAAGGGTTAAAACTGCAGCGTAACTTTTATTTCTGATGCTTGTTAATCTGCTTAGAATCACATGCTGTGCATATGGTCCGACATCCAGTGGTAACCGCAGAGTATTGCATCTTGTCTTTTGGGGACCGAAAGGGGACGTCGGCATAGGCGTGTCTGTAACACTAGCCCTATCGTGACGTGTAGTGTACCCAAAATCCCTCACGCGCCGAGATCCCTCAGATTGTTTTTTTCCACCCAGATAACTGGTAGCCCTATAGCAGAGCTCTTACATAAGACATTGTTTATCCTAAACCGACTTGTCGGTTATTCCCCCTTAAGTCATTTCGATGCCAAGAACAACTTCGACGAAGACTGCGGGGGACTTGTCTACAGCGGTGGTTTTCGGCGCCTAAGATCCGGCGGCTGAAGCATCCACCTGGCCGGGCCGGCCTTTACAGTAGGGAGAGTGGGGTCGGGGTGGCCATATTTCCGTTGTCTTTCCTCTTCCCCCTCTTTACGCTCTAGGTCTGGTCATCTTTCCCTTTTGTTATGGGAAGGACTCCTTTTAGGTTCTGCCCCAAGTGTAGGTTAGATACCCGTGGAATGACGAACACAGGACGTGCAACTCCTGTCTCCCCATAGATCACAACGAGAAGAGGTGTGCGGCTTGTAAACTCCTTCGGCCTAAGACCCTTAAGGAGCGCTGTGTAAAGCGGTGGGCCGTGTATGGTATGTCGTGGGCGGAGCCCCCTTCCCCCACCTCCACACCTGCCGAAAGTGACAGGGGCACCTCCGATGACCAAGCATCCGTTGCGAATGTGATAGACCTCGAGGCGGACACTTCTAGGTCCGTCACGCCCGTCCCCGACCCTTTAAGGCCTGACTCTGGTCTCGCTTCAGGGACAACACCCGGTGACAGGGGCATACAAGCGCATTACATTAAACACACAACCCCTACACCTATTTCGACTGGTACGTCAAAAAAGGTGAAAGCGCCAGCAGGGCCGTCTAAAATTTTGGCAGATTCCTCTAATCGTTAAGATCAACAGCCTTCCCCGCATCCGCAGCATCATCTTGCGACTGGGCATTCCAAAACAAACAAGGGTGCTACCCCTAAATCAGATTTACACATCAAAGCGTGGAAATCCGACGGTCCCGAAGGCCTCGGTATGCCCAAAAATCACAACTAGGCCTCAAGGTGAAAAACCAACCGCTAGGCCCTCTAACGCCACGGTAGGCGGTAAGTGTACCGATAGACCTTCGAACCCACTAACTCACGCCGATTCGGCGGTAATCGAACACAGTATCGCAAGAATTACTCATGGGGCAGGCCGCTGACAAATCTTTATATACGGCATGGTTCCCCCGATTCTCACGATACCTATGACGACAGTCAAAAGCCTCTTTCCAACACCCTGAGAGGCAATTTCTGGCGCCAAAGGGCGGAAGACGACGCTTTTCTACCCGTAGGCCCTTCTGGGTCCTCTAAATGGACAAGTGAGAAATTTGAAGGGTGTATGGACCTTCTTGAAAAAAACTATCCATTTTTCTGAACATCCTTCCCCGTAAAGATCTTGTGGAGAAACTAATCTTCAATCTGCTTCACATTTCCAAGACGATCAGCCCTCTGTCCCCGTCCATCATGAAGACCTCGTCCAGATGGATACTTATCAGGACATTCACAGTGAAGATGAAGAACCTTCCTTCCTACAGAATTACAATGAGGACCAGGCCGATGCCACAGACAATTGGGAAGAAACCCAGCACGTGGGGACGGACCCATGGACGCTCCCCCAACAAGATCAGGACACTGATGTATTGTGCCTGGATTCCCCTCAGTCCTCCTCGGCTCGCCAGGCCTCTCCTGTAGACGACCAAATGACCTTCAATACCATGTTAAAGAAGGCAGCTAAGCACTTTCAAATCTCTACTCAAGAGGCAGTGCCTCAGCAGGACTTTGTAGAAGATATTCTTAAGGAGAAACCGCCCTCTAGCCAGGCCATTCCACTCCTTAATTCTATTAAGAGAAGATTGGCTCCCTCCCTGGTGTCACCAGCTCAAACCCGGGCAGTGAACCCAAGAGTAGAAAAGTTACTTCTGCAAGCTCCTTTGGACCCTCAATAGATTAAAGGGCACGCCACTCCCGATTCCCTGGTAGTAACTACCACCTGGAAACGGGCAGGAGTACCCCTTGCTACGGGGGAGGCACCTCCAGATAGAGAATCCAAGAGGTTATATGCCCTAGGTAAACGGGTTATCTCAGCCGCCGCATATACCACGCGCATAGCAAATAACACTAAGCTACTGGCGAGTTATGCTGACTCTCAATGGAACCTAGTACAGGAAGTTCTCCCAAGAGGTCCCAGAGCCCATCAGGTCCAAGCTTCTCACTATTGTGGCCAAAGGCAGGCAAGTGAACCAGAATGTAATAAAGAACACTCTGGACACGGCTGTAACAGCAGGCAGGTCTCTGGCCCAAGGAAACTTACTTAAAAGGCACACTTAGCTTTGTACCTCGGGTTTTAAGCTTAAAGCACAGGCCTCTCTCATCAATAAACCAATTAAAGAAGCTAACCTCTTCGGAAAGGCGGTCGATGAGGCCCTTGAAATAGCCAAAAAAGAGCATGAGACTCTTAAGTTCCTGCAACAAATTACTCAAAGACCTTGCCCCCAGAGCGGAAGTAATTCTCGGCGGTCCTTTCGAGGGCAGTCCTGTGCAAGTCAAAACTATGGCACAGGAAACTTTGATGCTGGACAAACATCAAGAAGCCCTGCATACTACCCACCAAAGGGTCAGCGACGTGGCAAAGCCAGAGGTAGAGGCCCCAATCCTAGAGGAGCCGCAGCGTCCGGTCAGAAATGAGCATTAGATCCAGTTCCCCTCCCATGTCACCCCTGTTGGGGTGGGTGGGGGGGCTTAACATCTTTCCTCACGGCATGGGAGGGGATAACTTCAGACCAGTGGGTCATAATGACGTTCGCCCACGGGTACTGCGTGGAATTCGCTCGACCTTCACAATTCAGACCACTGCGCTCACGGTGCCTTTCACCGGACCATCTGGAGATCCTGAATCAAGAGGTGGAAGCGCTGCTGGGACAGGACGCCTTAGAAGCCATCCCTATTCTTCAGGTAAACAAGGTATTTATTCAGTGTACTTCCTTGTACCCAAAAAGGATCTCACCATGCACCCTGTTCTAGGCTTGCGCCCAGTAAACAAGTTCATAAAACCTCAAAAGTTTTGCATGGTAATGCTACAGGAGGTGATCCCACTGTTGAAACAGGGGGACTACATGGCAACCTTGGACATGAAAGATGCATACTTTCATATTTCAATGTTGCCAGCGCACAGGAAATATCTAAGGTTCATGATAGAGGACAGGCATTACCAATTCAAGGTGCTCCCCTTCGGCATTGCCTCAGCGCCAAGGGTGTTTACGAAGGTCCTGGCAGTAGCTGCAGCACACCTGCACAGGTTATCAGTCCTGGTTTACCCTTACCTCGACGACTGGCTCATAACAGGGGACTTGCACGACACATGTTTTTTGAACACCCAAAAGACCATAGACCTTCTGTTCAGTCTGGGGTTCTCCATCAACGAGAAGAAATCCAGTCTAGTCCCCAGTCAAATAAAACAATTTCTGGGAGCTCTAATCCGGACGAAAGACGGCTTTGTCTTCCCCTCCAACAAGAGGGTTCAGAACATGCTTTTACAGTTCCCTCAATATGTAGCCAGTCGGGAGGTGAGGGTGCGCAAAGCCATGCGTTTGCTAGGAATTATGGCGTTGTGCATAATTGGTTCCCCACGCGCGGCTGCGCATGCGTCCCATGCAAGAGTGGCTCAACAGCCAGTGGTGTCAGGCCAGCGGACAATGGGAAGATCTGGTAGTTATCTCGCCAGCCCTTCTCTCTCTGCAGTGGTGGTCCAGAGAAAACCTCTTGAAGGAGAAAACCTTCACCACCCCTGCAGCGGAAGCCACTCTCGCGACAGACTCATCTCTCACGGGGTGGAGGGCTCCCCTGCTTCAGCAGACAGCACATGGAGTGTGGTCCCCACAAGTAGCATCCAACCACATACATGTACTGGAGCTATTAGCGGTGTTCAAGGCATTAAAGACCTTTCAGATGCAACTACAAGGAAAGACAGTGCTGATTCTAACAGACAGCACTACAGCCAAGTATTACCTGAACAAACATGGGGCACTCACTCTCCAGGGCTATCCAAGCTGTCCCAAAACATTTGGATATGGGCTCTCAGACACAAGATGTTTCTGTTGTCCCAACATGTTTCAGGGGAACTCAATCTTCTGGCAGACATGCTCACCAGAGATTTTCCTCTGCCCCTAGAATACGAATGGCGTCTGCACGAAGATATTGTGTCCAACGTCTTCGCAGAATGGAGCTTCCCAGAGATCGACCTGGGATCGACCGCTCAGGAGAGCGCCCATTGCCAAGACTACGCCTCCAGGTAACCCCAGAACCGCTCCAAGGGGAACGGTCTCTGGATAACATGGTCAGGGAAATGTGTTCACGCTTTTCTCTCGACTCCCCTTCTCAACAAGATAGTGCACAAGATGCACCAGGAACCAGTTACCATGATACTCAGGGCCCCCATGTGGGCCCGCCAACCCTGGTTTGCTCATCTAATGGAAATGTCCCTCTCCACACCAGTAAAACTATCCTGCCCATACAACATGTTGTCTCAGGACAGAGGGGAGAACCTACACCGATGCCCACAAACTCTGAATTTAGCAGCTTGGCTCCTGAGGTCATAGAGTTTGGACACCTACAACTCCCTAAAAGGTGCATGGACATACTCAGGGAAGCTAGAAAACCTAACGCACGTTATTACTATGCCAGCAAATGGAAACGTTTTGTCATCTGGTGTAATTCCAAGGGCGTCAATTCCATAGATTGCTCACCCACACACATTGTGCTGTACCTAACCCATCTGTTAGACACTGGGTGGTCTTCAATTCCCTAAAGGTTCATCTGGCTGCTCTTTCAGCCTACACCACATCACAACAAAAGGTGTCGTGGTGGAAGATACCGGTGATTAAGGCCTTTATGGAAGGGGCTAAGAGGAGTTATCCTCCCATTTCTCACCCAGCTCCTGGATGGGATCTAAATGTGGGTTTGGCCAGACTCTTGGGATCTCCCTTTGAGTCAATGCATAGAGCAAGTCTAAAAGACCTGACTTATAAGACAGCCTTCCTAGTGGCTATCACTTCTATTAGAAGGGTTAGCGAACTACAGGCACTTTCTGTTCTAGTCCCTTTTGTTACAGTCCACAGGGATAAGGTACTTCTGCGCACTCGCCTCAGATTTGCGCCTAAATTCATCTCGAAGTTCCATGTGAACCAATCGATTGAACTACCTACCTTTTTCCAGAATCCCACTAACATGACCAAAAGAAGCCTACACACACTATATGTGCGCAGGGCAGTCATGTTCTTCCTGGAAAGAACTAAACCACGGAGGGAGGAAAAACAATTTTTTTGTTTCAGTGGCAGCTGGTAGAGAAGAGGATCCTGTGCCTAAATCAGCTATCTCAAGGTAGATTGTTAACTAAGAGAGAACTGCCCTTCAAGCCTAGAGCACATTCTACTCGGGGCACTGGGGCATCCATAGCATTCATTGCAAATGTTCCCCTTGAGTCCATTTGCAAAGCGGCAACCTGGAGTTCTGTACACACCTTTACAAAACACTACTGCCTAGACAATCATTCTAGGTCTGATTCTCAGGTGGGACAAGCAGTACTAAGATATCTTTTCTCTACTGTTCCTACTCACAACCCACCTCCAACTCCGGGTACTGCTCGCTAGTTTATGCACAGCATGTGATTCTAAGCAGATTAACAAGCATCAGAAGACATGCATTACTTACCGTAATAGCATTTCAGATGATTGTATCTGCTTAGATTCACATGTGCCCTCGCTACCTCCCCGCTCGGGATGGAAGGAACATAGACGTCTTACTATTTTCTCTCTCCATGTACTCACTCACTATAGCCTTGGGCTCCCTCATGGCAGAAAAAATACAATCGGACGGACCTCAGCGCGTGCAGGATAATGGGTACACTACACGTCACGATGGGTATAGTGTTACAGACACGCCTATGCCAACGTCCCCTTTCGGTCCCCGAAAGACAAGATGCAATACCCTGCGGTTACCACTGGATGTCAGACCATATGCACAGCATGTGAATCTAAGCAGATACAATCATCAGAAATGCTATTACGGGAAGTAATGCATGTCATTCTCAGGTGGCGTTCCTCTTTTCTAGCCATTAAATCTCATGTAAGTAAAACCTTTCCTTTCCTTCCAAACCGATTTTCGTTTTTAACTGCTTTATTTTCCTAAAATCGAACCTCATTCCACCTTGAAAATCCCTTTCAATTCTTAAGCTATAGCCGTCCTTTCACTTCTATATTGTCCCTGCGATGTGCCTCTATCCCCCAGCCCAAAAACAGCATTCCAATTAAGAGTATTTCACCTGTTTTTCTGAAAAAACGTTTTTGACATTTAAAACTGCAAACTAGAAAAAATTCAACTTTTCCATGTGAGATTTGACTGCACTGTTAGGCAGAAACCTGTGCAGTTCCCTCTGGGACCACTGCAAAAGATTTAAGACTAAAGGTGTTTGGCAGTAAACCCACTTGGTAGCAGTCTGTACCACACAGATTCACTTGGTAGCTGTGGCTGAGCAGTCAGACTTCCCTCAAGAAGAGTTAGGCAGTATACAGAGTATTCATAATAGGTCAAAAGAACACAGCAGAACAAGAAAACAATGACCAGAGCTTGGTGTAAAAGAGATATAATTATTTATTTAAAAACCACATCTAATAAAACACACAGGCACTAATATTAAGCAGTTCAAAAACACGGTCACTAAAAGATATACACTCCCTTAAAAGAATATTAGACAAGTCTTAAGTAAAGCCCCACTTATTTTCAGACAGCGGTGAGCGCTTAACGCAGATGGCACTCTAACAATTTGTTTTAAAAGGGAGAGAAAAACGGAGTATAAATTCAAACAGATCCCAACACTTTCACAAGAACACAGCAAGAGAGGAAGGCAGAGTTAAACCGTGAAGTTAGAGTTCAGAAGGCCGGATCCACTTTAAGAGGATCAGAACGAAATGTGTCCAAGGTCACACGGTTGAAAAGTGCACAAAAGTCTCGAAAAGGTTCAGAAAGAGTTGGACAAAAAGAAAGGGACCAGTTAGATGGTCAGGGCGGCCAGCCCAGTCCAGAAGGTTAAGGGATTATTATTACCTTGTAGCAATCTTTAGAAAGGGAGGCCTGGCGGACACGGTACCTTAAAGTGGTGAGAATACTCCAGCGGGGGCAGTTGTTCCTGGCAGCGGATGCAAGTCGGTGCTTCGTCCGGGGGAAGAGAGGATCTCGTCGGGGAGGAAGACAGGAGTCCGTTGCACTGCCAGGGAAGAAACCAGCCGCGGAGTTCTCAGTTAAAATGAGCGGTCCTTTGATTCGCGGTCCAGTGGTAAGTGGCTATCCGGTTGCCGGGATGCTTGGCACGAGCAATTCGACCACAAGACGTCCTGGGATGCGAGGAAAAGAAGTTAAACTGGTTGTGCCCACCAGTCAGGGGAAGAAGACTCTCCAGCAGGGAGATCTTCTGTGTCGTCGGGAAGTGGTGAGTCGGTTCCGCAGGGCTCCACCGGTGGTGTCGTCGTAGCAGGTCGGTTCAGCTTCTCCCTCGTCGGATTCTCAGGTCCTGTGGCGACTTCTGAATTTCCAGTCCCCAAAGCCCTGCTTTTATGCAGCACACCCCCATTCACTCAGCCTAACTGTCAATCAAACATGCTAAGTGGTGAGCCGGCCGGCTCGCCACTTGGGCCAATCACACAAGAGTGCGACTTGAGATTCCAAAGTAACTCAGTCCAGGGTGCCTAAACCCCCTCCCACACCCGCTGTGGTACCCAGACAGAGTGGCACCACTTTTGGAGGCTTCTGTGGAGAAGCCCGCCAAAAGTGGAACAAAGGGCTCGACTTGGGTTGGAGTCGCAGAAGAGAACACAACGCCATTTTAGAATTGAGTCCTGGCAAACAATACCAACCAGCGAATTAATAAATAATTAAACCGGCGGTATGTTCGAGGCTATGAGAATTAAATAATTAAAGTTGGTAGCCTCGAACAATGAAAAAATCCCATAGGGATATATTCGCGGTCGAATATAAAAAGTAGTATCCACTGCCACCAGCCAAAACTCGATCAGGGGGGACGGGGATGTGCCCCCTCGACTAACAGACCCCGGGGCAATCGAATTGCCCCGACCAGTACATCCACAATATGATGGTTTGTACTGGTTTCTGTTCATAATTTGGGACTAGTAAAGCCAATCCAATGGTGACTTTACATGCCCTGGGAGACAGTAGTCAGTCCCAGGGTATGGAGTCTATGGTGGGGTGTCACTATGACACCCCTGTGTCACTGCACGGAGGGTGCTGTGTAACACACATAGTAAAAACACATGAGACCCTATGGAGTAAAGGACCCCATAGCCCATAAAACACATTAACAGTCAAAGGAACACCATAAATCATGTCCAAGAGTGGGAGAAAAAGAGTCACTCTTGGCAGGAGAAAAAAACAAACTCCAGAAATCCAGCAAAGCTGCTGGGGGACTCACTAGGTTAGGAAATTCAGCCTAAACGGAGAATTCTCCCTAACAACTGTTTTCAATTTCAACCTGCTTTGTGAAATGTATGGCTCTGGAGATCCCTGAGAATGTGATAAAAAATATTTACATCATTATTTAATTACACATATAATTGTTAAAATCCGAGTCATTTTAGGCCATTGCAAAGCCTATCCTTGGCTACCTGCTGCTGCTTTCTATCCACTCAGAATTAGGTTAATTGTGGGTTGAGGGAACTTTGCAGGGGAAATCGTAACTCTGGTGCCATCTATCCTAATTGAAAAAGTGCTCCTATTCATTTGTGCTTTGGATATGCTCTTGTAGAAGGTTACCCACGTGTATTTTAGTGACTCTCATTGTAATTATCACCCCATTGGTGATTGCTGCCCAATATACAAAATTGTGTGATTTTCTTTGAAATTAAAATAAATAAATGTTGTGTTACCACCCACCGGCCTGGTTCATGGTCCATTGTGACCCGGGGTATGTTAGGGAGAATTCTCATTTACGGCTAATTTCCCTCACCTAGTGAGTCCCCCAGCAGCTTTGCTGGACTTCTGGAGTTTATTTGTTTCCACTTGGTAAGAGTGAGAGCTTTTCCCCCACTCTTACCTGTGTTTTGCCATGTGTATTTCTATGTTTTTGTGATTGTGGACTCTGAAGTACACCACTTCAGTAGCCCCCTTCTTTTTGTGTGTCACACAGCACCTTCAGTGCCGTGGCACAGGGTTGTCTTTGAGAATTCCCCCAACTCCATTTTTGAGGCTGACTACAGTCCCCCAGAAAAGGGTAAAGTTGCCATTAACTTTACTTAGTCAATCTACCACAGATCCAGTACACCCCATCTTCCATGGAATACTGGAAAGGGTTAATTCGTATCCCTTTTTATCTGTACCTCCTAGAGCATTGTTTCGCTCTTTTACCATTTAGATTTGGCTGGTGGCAGTGGTATCTACCCTAACTTTTCGACCGCGATTATATTAGATAAACGTTTTATATTAGCCTCGAACATAAACCCGCTTGACCAAATTGTCTTTCTTTTGGCTCCAGTTGGGTTTATTTGCCATTTCTTTTTGTTAAAGTCATTCTTGTGTTTTACTTTGCGCGGCAAACTAGGTTCGCCTTCTTTGTTCACCGTCTTTTGGCTGGCTTCTGATCAGAAGCCCTCCACCAAGCGCCTGGATGTCTAGGTGGGCTGAATGTGAGGGAGGGATGTAGTCACCCCCTGGACAGTGTATCCTTGGAAACCCAAGTCACACTTTGCCATGATTGGCTGAGGTGGTTGTCCAGGCTGGTCAACCCCCTTGCTGGGTGATTAACAGCCAGGCTGTGTGAATGGGGGTTTTGCGCATAAAAGGCAAGTCTCTTGGGCTAGAAGTCATAGTCGCCACTGGAACTAACTTTAAACACACTTTTTGCAACCTTTACAGGATTTGATTCCCGGCGAATTACTGCTTGTTTGCTTATTTTTAGTATTGGTATTTATCAGCTGTGGTATTGCATCTTAACCTAGGTTGCCATAGGTAGAATTAAATCATTTCTCAAAATAAATACATCTCAACTTGCGATTTCCCATTGTACTTTAATTGTTATGGTAAGCGCCAAATAAATTTCCTTCACACCAGATTACTTTTTCAAAAGTTGAGTGTTTTCATTCCAAATTTAACTTCTTGTTTTCCACTCTCAACCTCTTATTTAACACTCTCTACACGTGTTTCACCCTTGTTTTTACAGGGGATCATCAGGAGAGATTTGACTGCCATTATAACAGAAAAAGAAAAAAGAAAACCATTCATACCTTTGTATTTGATTCAACAAAAGAATTATTTAAGCAGAAAATGCATTACTCACATGTTCGAACACATTTTTCAAGAATTAATCATGTCAAAAAATGTCAAAATGACGCTCACCAATAGTGTTGTCTTTTGAGTTTGTTGTGCCACATTTAAATCCACTGACTTTTAAGTTTCCCTTGGGTGCTGTACCCTATTTTAGCAAAAAAGAACATATATTTTAAATTGGAGGTTACAAAGTAGAACCTAGTTAGGATACATCCTAAATAAGCAAATAATTTGCTCAAAGTAGCTTTGGGGGAATCAAAGTTTCCTCAGCTTACTTTAATAGAATGATCCGCTTGTCACTCTCACGCTTATTTCCTAACACGTTTAACAGTATTCCTTTGCGCGTTTAAATACTCTTTTTGCATGTGACGTCATCACGTCTCTGCTCCCGCGTGCACGATGACGTCATCACGTGATAACGTACGCCGCAGTGGCCATTGTGAGTGTCGCTATAACTTTTAAATTTAAAGTTGGCATCGTGTCAGTTAAGTAATTTGACGGCATTATTTAGTGCCGCTCGAAATGGTTGAGCTTTCTATGATCTACATTCAGGTTTAACAACAATCTATTCATCTTTTGGTTATTATTGCAAACACGGAAAAATATATCTAATTAGACCAAAAGAAAAACTCTTTTTTGTGGGTAAAAGAAAAGTGTTCAGTGCCTGAGGATAACAATTTCATGTAGCAACCAAATTAAAGTTTCTCAAAGCCAGTTACAAAATTCATTTTCAGAGTTTAATCCAGTCTCACAAGTGTCCATAGTACAAATCCATCTGGATTCTCTTTGTTTTAGGATTCTTTCTTTATTCCCTCCTCGTGGCAAATCTTCAATTTTATCCAAGCCATAGATTTTTAAATGATCCACATTGAGTCCCTTGTGTTCCATAAGACAGTGCAATGCTATTGGATACTTTAAATCCTGGTTCCTTATGGCTCGTAAATGTTCAAATATTCTTATTTTCAGGCTTCTTATTGTCCTTCCTATATATTTTTTAGTACAGATGCACTCAATTGCATAAACCACAAATGTACTATTGCAATTTATAAACTGTTTCATTTTGTATTCTTTTCCATTTGGTAACAAAATCACTTTCTTTCCGTTATCCATTTGTGGACATAGTTTGCAGTTTCCACATTTGAATGAGCCATATATCGGTTTCTGATGGAGCATGCTTCTAATATCTGGTTTTGCTTTAGATTTAAGATGACTGGGACTTAATATGTTTCTTAAGGTCGGGGCTTTTCTGTAGCATATACCTGGATTTTCATCTATATGCTTAAGTAGAGTTTCATCCAATTTTAACATATTCCAATGTTTTGTTAAGGTTTTTCTTAAGATTGAAGCATCAGATCCATAGGTGGTAATACATTTCGTTTTAGATGGTTGCTCTTCTCTTCTTGGTTTATCTTGCAATAGGTACTCTCTTGAAATGTTTTCAGCTTTTTTGATTGATGTCCAGGCTGGGCAACCCCCCTGCTGGGTGATTAACAGCCAGGCTGTGTGAATGGGGTTTTTGCGCATAAAAGGCAGGTCTCTTGGGCTAGAAGTCAGAGTCGCCACTGGAACTACAAGGAACCGAAGATAAGCGGAGAGAGCGACGGCTGCTGCAACTACCCCGTCCTGGTGAAGCCCTGCTGCAGTCCTGCGCTATCTACCCTTCAACGACTCAGAGAAGATCCGGTCCGGAGTCTGCTTCCCTTGAGCCTGGTGGGGTAACCAGCTCATCTTCCACAGCCAGAGGATCCTCTTCCTTGGTCGAAATCGCTGCACACTGCTGTAGTGGTTCCTATAGCCATTTGAAGAGCCTCTCCTGTTTTTAAGGAGCGCACCTTTTATTTCTTGTCGCTGCTGCCGGCCTCATCCCTGTGTGGTGCAGACCTCCTTCAGACGTCCTCCTTGACAACGAAACTCCAGGAACCGTGGGTCTGCGGCAAACCAACAGGAACAACTGCCAGGGCACTAGCTGCATCATTGGAAAAAGGTACTGTGTTCTGCTTGAGGAAACTAGGTGAACCCATTTTCTTCATCTTCAAGGCTTGCCCTCGTCTTCCCTCCTTCTTATAACTTTTGCTTCCGAACATTGACAATATCGAAGTACTTTTGGTTATGTTGAATCGCGAACTGTCTGACTGTGTGATCTTCGGTAACAGGCACCCGGTGTCACTTGACCCTGGCTCCGGTCATTTGACTTTTGAACTCCTGTCTCTGAGTGTTTCTGGATTCTGTATGCCTAACCAAAATATTGCCTGTGATTTTTGCCTCCAACTCCCTCTGGGTATCTCAGGTGCTAAGTGGGTTTTGCCCCGGTAGCATTTCATTTCACGGATATGCGTTTATGTAGTAGACCGAACTGTCAAAAAGTGATCGCAATTGTATTCGCGGTAAGGTGTTTTGTTCGTAACACCGTTTCATTCAAACACAGGGTACTTAACTTGAGACATACTGTACAAAGTGAATTGGTTAGTTGTAGTATATTTAACGTGTGGTTTTTGTTGAAGTTTAATAGAAGTGTTGTGTTTATAACAAATGGTTTAAAAAAATAAATGTATTTATATTTTTCTATCTGAAACCTTGAGTCAGCGTTTGCTTGAGTCACAGTAATTGTGGTCCCTTTGTGTAATCTCTGCTACTGCTCATATACTCTTGAGATAAGCCTGGCTGCTCCGCCACTGCTACCACTCTGACATAGTAGTACAGGCTTGTACCAAAGGTAAAACTTGTATTGCCACCTGTAGTCTTAATTATGTGTAGTGGTCCCTAAGGGCACTTCACAGGATTCTGCCTAACAAGGTATTTGTAAAAGGGGGTGTGAGGCGGGTCGGGTATTTGGCTCAATTCGAATTGTTGAAATTAAAGAAAAAGCAAGCTAATTGCGCGCTACATCTAAGGCTGAGGGCGAAGGTCCTGGTGCGGTGTGTGATGCCCGGTTAGAATGCTTCACAGTCCTATCTGCATCCAACAGTGTGGTTGGTCTATAATTGCATGGGTCACTTCTGTAACCCTTTTTTTTTTTTTTAACAGGGAACGATATGTGAAATATGTCCAACTACCTGGTCTCTTAGTCTTATTAACAATAGTCGATAATATGTAGGATATAGAGGCTAATCCATTTGGTACTGGTGCTTTAGAATTATTGGAATTGTGAATAAGGTAAATAATCTTATCTAATTCAAAATGGAGCTCCAACAGACAAGATGTCTTATATTGGCATGCGATTCAATGCCGATAAGAGCATATTTATATTATATTAAAATGATATGAAAAATGTATATGAAAGATGAGTTAAGTCTGTGATCCCTGCTACAAAATATCATTTTTGTTGAGTCCTTTTTGTTGAGTCCCCTATGCTAAAGGCTCAAATTGATACCACACACATTTGTGTATGTGGTTTGTAAGGCTGTAAGTTGCCAAGATCAGTCCATATTATCTATCAAATATGTTTACTGTTTATTACCTGAACTGATCTGGGTTTGCCCCATCCCTTCTGGGAAATTTCCATTGTTTCATAGTGTTTTTACTTTTTAGGTTATTTGTTGAGGTTGGCTTAAGCATTTTGTTTTAAATAGGATAAAATATCATAACCTATTTGATTGAATGTTTTTGTTTCTGTTTGTCTGACAAATCGTATTCGATTTTTGAAGGGAATGTCCAAAGTATCTTGATCAGTTCTCAGTGGGTTAATATATTCAACTTGGTCAATATCCATTGATGTAATCAATATTAGCCATGGACTCTCATACAATAACTCCATTAGATTTGTTGTATTCAGCAAAATCGTAGGGCCTCCTTTTTAACATAAGTTCTAAAGTAATCTTGGTGCTCTAGGGGTCCAATTTCTATGTTTTTGATTAGACAAATTCTGAGTATAATTTGTAAAAGTAAATTGATCACTCATCAATAAAGGGGGACCTAGATGTGTTGGATTATCGTATCATGAGTATCTCGGTTGTAAGGGTGCCTTATTCCTATTATGTCAATTAGTACTAATACCACATCAATTGGTTGGAGCTGAACGCCATCTTGCTAGCGCTCAGAGCATTCCTTCCACTTCTCAGGGGCAAGGTTGGTCCTCATCCAGACGGACAACTCAACCAGCATGTACTATGTCAACAAGCAGGGAGGCACCAGATACCCTCCACTGTGCAGACTGGCAATCAGCATGTGGGAGTGGGCCCTGGAAAACGACATCTACCTCACGGCAGTCCACCTTCTGGGGGAATCCAACCTGGAGGCGGACAGGCTCAGCGGTTTGGGAGCAGACAAGTACGAGTAACAGCTAAACAAGCTCATTAGAACTTCAACAGATGGGGTCTCCCCCAGGTGGATCTTTTTGCCACCTGGCACAACAAGAAGTGCCCTCAGTTCGCCTCCTGGCAGGGACAGCGCCCCGGCTCCATGGGTGACGCAGTTCGGATTCAGTGGAACGGCCTTCCTGCCCACTCTGCTCATTAACAGAGTGATTTGCAAGATCAAGGCGTCTCGCCAGCTCAATATAATTCTAATAGCTCCCTGGTGGCTGGCCAGGCCATCGTTCTCTGAGCTGCTCAGTCTCTCGGAGATGACTCCGATTCACCTTCCGACGGGCCCATCTTCTGGCGCAGCTGGTTGGCAGGGTCATCGACCCCACGCCACAGAAACTAGCCCTGACAGTGTGGTTCCTGAGCAGGTAACGCTAAGGCACCTCAGCCTCTTAAAGGCTAATCTGGAAATCATGCAGGGCGCAAGGAGCAAGGCTGCCAGGGCCCAGTACAAAAGTAAATGACCAGGTTCTGACACTGGGCAGACTCCAAGGAAATCGACCCTCTGGCATGTACTCTAGATGATGTGCTCTCCTTCTCGGTGCACCTCGCCCACTTGGGCATGCAGGTGGACACCTGCCGCACTTAACTCGCAGCCGTCGGGACTTACAGGAATTTGGAGGAGGGGGTCTTCTCCTCCTCCAATCCGATTGTCGAGAAACATTTGACAGGGCTTGCAAGGCTCTAACCGCCCATCAAGAGGCCACACCCCTTCGACCTGAATATAGTCTTGTGCGCCCTGGCGCACAAACAGTTTGAACCATTGTCATCTGCGGACATCAGGCTGGTCACCATTAAGACAGCCTTACTAGTCGGCCTCACCTAGGCTTGCAGAGTCCACGAAATCCAGGCGCTGGTCGCCTCAGAACCATATACTACCTTTCACAAGGACAAAGTAGTCCTGGGGACACACCCAGCATTTCTGCCTAAAGCCATCTGCTTTCCATTTGGAACAAGGAAATAGTCCTTCCTGCGTTCTGCACTGCCTGGATGTCAGGCGTGCCCTGAAATTCTACCTTGACGGGACCAACGGCTTCTGCAAATCAGACGTCCTGTTTGTCACTTTCGGAGGTGCAAGACCAGGCTATCAGGTCTCCAAGGCCTCCATATCCCGCTTGATGGTCTCGGTCATACGAGGGCCAGCGCAAGCCGCTTCCGGTGACCATGCACGCCCACGCAGTCGGGGCCAAGGCAGCGGCCATCGCATTCCAGCGCCATGTCCCTTGGCAAGTTATTAGCAGGTCGGACACTTGGGCCACTCCCTCGGCTTTCTGCAAGCATTACTGTTTGGATGCCGGCTCTAGATCGGATGCGGCTTTCGGACAAGCGGTCCTCAGGAACCTATTTGCTTAAGGAGGGTCTCCTCTCCATCCTGGGGCTACATTCAGTTTTAATCGTCCATGCAGTATGGAAGAAAGGGGACTAAGGACTAAGAGTACATTAGTCACTATGGTGAGTAACTTATAATTTCTTGCAGCGTCCTCCAGACCATGGACTAGATGACAACACCTTACCCCCCGAATCCCGTCCTGGAGGAGGTCAGTCAGCTTCTGTCAAAGAGCGCAAAAGAACTAGTATCACACTAGCAACTAGGCAAGGGTTGGTATTCCACCAATTATTTCCCCTTGCCGAAGGAGGACAGTGTTTTTTGTCCTATACTGTAACTGCAGCTGCTGACTTGGTTCCTACGCAAAGACAAATTCAAGATGGTTGCTCTAGCCCAGATCCTGCAAGCCCTTGATCTGCAGGACTCTGGTTGGTATCACTGGACTTTCAGGATGGCTACTTCCATATGCCTATCCCTCACAAACACAGGAAGTATTTTAGGTACTTGGTTGGCCAACATCATTACCAGTTGAAAGTGCTGCTGTTCGCTCTTTCTTCGGCTCCCAGTGTTTTCACCAGACTGCTAGCAGTGGAGGCTGCTCACCTCAGGAGGATGGTATTCATGTCTTTCCCTACCTGGATGGCTCGCTTCCCTGAGCTTGCGCCCACAACCTAGTGTCAAAGCACCTGCTTCATTCATGCAGTCTGTTGCACAGCATGGGCTTTTCCCTGAACTTCAAATAATGTCAGATTTCACCATCCCAGTCCCTCCAATGTATCAAAGCTGTGTTGGACACTTGCCTGGGCAGGGCATTCCCACCTGAAGACAGAGTGGCGAACATCTCTTGTATAGTCAATGTCCTGCAATCTCAAGGGCAAATCCCTGGCTCAGCCTTTCTGCGCTTATTAGGCCTCATGACCTCCTGCATCAGAGTGGTTCCGGAGTAGAAGCTGCGCATGACATTGCTTCAGTGGCTCCACCGCTGCCAATGATTGCAATTTCAAGGCCACATGTCAGGTTTCAGACCAGGTGGCTCAGGATCATGCGTGGTGGGCCTTAAGAGACAACTTGCTGAAAGGCACATTGTTTTATCAACCCTGGCCCTTGGTGACTGTGGTCACTGAGGGGTCCGACAGGTTGGTCTGACAGTGAGCGGACTGTGGTCTCCCTCAGAGTCTCAAACATACCAATTTGCTGGTGCTGAGTGGTCAAGCTGGCCCTGGCCGTCTTCCTCCCCTCTATGATGCACAATACTTTGTTGATCCTGACTGACAATGCAGGTGCCATGCACTACCTCAACAAGCAGTTTGTTGTGGTGTCCTTACTGCTATGCAGAGAAGCAATGTAACTTTGGTACTGGGCTCTGGAGACAGGCTTCTCTCTGATGGCTGCCCATCTTGTGGGAAGAGAGAATGTCACAGTGGATACCTTCAGCAGACGGACTTTGGCTGCCCATGAATGGGAGCTCTGTAAGGAAGGTTCTGGAGATTTTCTCTGTTTGGGGAATTCCTTAAGTAGACCTCTCCACTTCCAATGTGAACAGAAAGTGTGAGTTGTTTGCTGCAGGGAATTTCCTAGTCGGTGAGGTCTGAGGGATGCACTGTCAAATGGATATTCAACCTCCTTTTAATGCGTTCCTACAGATCCTGGTCATTCCACTGGTACTCAGGAGTTGGCGCCTGTTTGTGGCCATGTTTATTCTGATAGCTCTGGACTGGGCCTGGAGAACATGGTACCCTGAGTTGCTGGACATGTCCTTCTGCCCTCCTTGGCATCTCCCAAGGTGATTCGACTTGCTGACTCAGTCAAAGGGGCGGTTCGTCCACCCAAACCTCAGCAGCCTGAACCTTCATGCCTGGCTACTAAGTAGCTGTGATACAAGGACTGGGACTTGTTGAACGACGTCCTTGATGTATTCCTATCAGCTCTGAGACCAGCAACGAAGTCTATGCTTGCCGATGGCGTATATTTTCGACTTGATGCCTGGATAGGGATTTGGACCCATTATCCTGTCATTTATCCCCTATTTTGGATTTTTTTGCTGTCTTTGACCCAAGCAGTTCTGGAGATCGACATTGTTAAGGGATACCTCCCCACTATTTTGGTCCCTGGAACAGGGCTCATTCTTCACAATCCCCACTGTTATGCAATTCTGTGGTGTTTGTTAAACCAGTTTCCCCGTTGCCAGTTTGTGATTTGAATTTGGTTTTTCCATCCCTTGTGGGAGATCTGTTTGAGCCCCTACATTCTTGTTCGATTACATTGCTAGTGATTTTCCTGCTTGGCATTACTTCATGAGGCGATTGAGCTCTAGGTGTTATCTGTTAAACCTCCCTATTTGGGTTTCTCCAAAGAGAAGGTGACGTTGAGTGATTCCAAAGGAGGTCTCAGATTTCAATATCTCTCAAAAGATCCATCTTCCTGTCTTTCCCCCCACCTCATTCTTCCAAGGCAGAGGAATGGTTTCCTCTACTGGTACTGGTGCCGGCCCTCAGTTGCTACGTCTCTCGAATGAGAGAGGCCAGGAAAGGTGACCAGCTTTTTGTGGGTTACACTGGGGCATGTGTTGGCAGAGCTGTGACTAAACAGACCTTGTGATGATAGATCATTCTCCAGCATGGGGTCTGGAATGGATTCACATGCTCATGAATATTCCCCGTCATCAGGCTGGGAATCCTCGATAAAGAAAAAATCGGTTTCACTTCAGAACTGTCTTTCTCCTAACAACCAATCACTGGTCTCTGGGTCATACTGCCCTCAGCCAATGACTGCCCTCTACCTAAGCCCCTCCTGTGGCAGCCATCTTCAGATTTTTACTACACGTTCAAGTGTTAGGAGTCCTTGTGCTTAGCTTTCGGGCTTTTACTGCGCTTTGCCCCTTTTCTAAGAGTTTTACTCTATTTATCGGGCAATCGAGCCTCAAGCACCATCGATCTACCTTCCGATTAACGAGGACTAGTTTTTCTGATTCTTCTTGGAGGATTCCAGAAGCTTCTTCAAGGCCTATGCCGCGTGGACATGGTGGATGAAAAGGAGGACTCGGCTCCCCTGTTAGATTGGCCCAGGCTGCGGCCTGCGGGACATCTTTTCGGACGACGGACATTCCTTGTGCCTCCACTGCCTGCACTCGGACCCGACGCACGTGGAGGATGACTGTGTGTTTTGTCAGGACATGGTGCCCCGCACGCTGAGCGATCGGTGCAGGTGTCTCAACGAGTGGCTGCAGGCCAAGGCCCCTGCTCTCTGGGTGAGTCCCGGCAGCATGCCTCCCGCGCCCAGAAGAAAGTTGAGCTGTCTTCCAAGACCTTTGAGGTCACCCCTCCCATGGGGGCCCAACATAAGGCTAAGTACTGCGAGTCCACTGTCTGCGCCGTTGCGACAGGCACCTCAGGGCGAGTACAGCGTCTCCAACGGCTTCGACCACGAGCCAACACTCAGGATCTTCAAAGAAGAGGAAGTCAGACCATCCGGGAAAGCTCTTGGAGAATACCCAGATGGGCCCTCCAGAGAAGGCCAACGGGGAGCGCGGCTCAGACCCTCCCCCTAAGTAGAAGGGCGCGGGCTCGACCAAGGCTGGGAAGGTCCAGGTACATCCGATGAAGGCCCAACCTTCAATCGAAGGAGTGGTGGCGTCCCTCGCGAAGACCGCCGTGGCAGATCCGCAGGGCAAGGCCACAAAGGAAAGGGTATCCTTGCCTGCTAGGAGGGAGTCCTCTTTTCAGCCCATCAAAAAGACACCGGAGAAGATGCCTATCATTTCACCGAAACCGTCTCCCTTAGTCGCAGAGAAGGGGGGGGGTCACGGTAGCCCTCCAGGGCACTGATATCTCCTTGGAGGAGCTTACCAACTTCCAGACCTTCCAGGAGGAACGAGGTGTCGAGAGCAGGCCCTACGGGAAGGATCCCTACGAGGGCGATGATGAAGGTGACGACTAGGCGATCGAGGAGAAACGGCGTTGAGGGCTTGGAGGACCAACCTAAGCCGCAAAGTCCTCTCCTCCGTCGCCACAGCAACGTCAGCAACCACCTGGAGATATCTCGGTGGACATTCTTGCTGCTCTGCATACCCTATGCTCTGAGATCCGGACGTGGATGCCTCTTGCGCCGACAGCCCCTCCTGCGGTGCCGGTACCATCAGGGGAACCACCATCCAAAAAGAGGAGAGTTCACCCTCCGCCTCTTTGACACCCTTCGCCACTCCCTGCACCTCTGTCCTCCCTGCTCCCTCCCCGAGGGATGAGACAGATCCTGACACGGCGACGATGGGCACTGGCACGGATGACCGGTTGGGGGATCGCTCGTCTCCGCCCCCCAGATCTTCACCCTCCGACGAGATAGGCTCGTTCCACGCCATGCTCTCCAGGGCCTCGGAGCTATGCCAGCTTGCCCCTGAGGAGGAGAAGAAATAGGGTTTCCTATACCAGCGAGGCGAAGAGGAAGACCGTACTTTCGCTCCCGGTCTTTGATGACATTTGGGACGAGGGGTTGTCCCTCATGAAGAACCCTTCTTCGGGCTCGGCGAAGAGGGACGGTTATGAGAAGAAATGCAGGGTGCCGGACTCTGCGCCCAAGTGCTTGTGGTCCCAATCGTCTCCGGACTCTGTGGTTTCGGCGCGTTACGACAGAGAGCTTTGGTTCAAGATCGCTCCCATCCTGGACTTCCTGCCCGACAACAAGAGGGCAGAAGCTTTGGAGATCCTACAGGAAGGCAAGGTGGCATCGGACCATGCCATTACAGTGGCCACGGACATCGCTGACATGGGGTTCCGTCTGCGGGCCTGGCTGAGGGCCACAAATTTTTGCCAGGATGTTCACTTGAAGGTGTTGGGCATGCCCTTCGACTGAGAAAATTTGTTTGGGAATACCGTGGATGAGTCTCTTCTGGCCATCAAGGCGGACACTGAGACGGCTCGTGCCTTGGGCACGCTGCAACAGCGAGAGCTGTCCTTTCGGACTTCCGGCAGAAAATCCCAAGGTTCTGCCAAAGGATTTGGTGGAGGTGCTTCGTCCTACCTTCAACCCACTTGCTCGTTGGCCCAGGAGACCTACAGGGGCCGTACCTAATCTGGGGGAGGACATTGTCGCCAAGGCCCCCAAGGTGGCACTTCGACATCAAAACAGGATTGAACCGGCTGTGGTGTTGTGGCCCCACCCGTGCCCCCCCTGTGGGAGGCCATCTGGCGAACTCAGTCAGCGTGTGGAAGACCATCTCCACCAACCATTGGGTGCTGGACGTTCTCGCCAACAGACACACCCTGGAGTCCCAATGGAAGTGTTCCCATATACCACCAGTGGCCCAGCAGGAAAACCACATCCCTCAGCTTCTGCTGGAGGTGCGGGCCATGCTAAAAAAGGGTGCGATAGAGCTTGTACCAAAGAGGCTCCTGGGCTCTGCAGTGTACTCTCGTTACTTCCTTGTCAAAAAGAAGACTGGCGGTTGGAGGCCCATCTTAGACCTCTCCGTCTGAACAACTACATCAAGTCTCAAAAGTTCTGGATGGTGACTCTTCAGCACGTGCTAGGACAGCTAGAAGAGGGGGATTTTCTATCGTCGCTGGACTTGAAAGATGCCGATTTTCACATCCCCATACACTAGGGCCACCGCAAGTTCCTGCGCTTCGTGGTTCAAGGGCAACATTACCAGTTCAAGGCCCTTCCCTTCAAATTGAAGTCGGCGCCCAGAGTTTTCACCAAGTGCGTGGCGCCGGTGGCCGCACAACTGCGTCTATGAGGGATCCTCTTGTACCCTTACCTGGACTGGCAATCTCAAAGGACCTCCCTGTTGGACACACGGCGAGGACCGTCAACTCCTGACGGATCTGGGGTTCTCGGCGAACTATGCAAAGTCCTGCTTGACTCCATCGCAGGACGTGCTGTTTCTGGGATCCCCACTCAACATAGTGTCGTGCCTGGCGTCCCTGTCGGAGGAAAGGATAGAGGCCATTTTGAGCAAGGTACAACGGCTGTTGTCCCTAAATGTCGCCACAGTGAGATCCATCAAGTCTCTGCTCGGCATGATGTCGTCATACATTTACCTCATCCGACTATGCGGGCTGCGGATACGTCCACTACAGGAGTTCCTCGACGGACGTTGGATACAAGTGTTGGGAATCTTCCAGGACAAGATGAAGTTTGACGAGAGCTTCCATCGAGCGATACGATGGTGAGGAGTCCGCTCATATCTGTCCGAAGGTGCAGATTTCCAGACCCCACCGTACCGGGAGGCAGTCACGACGGACGCCTGACTGGAAGGTTGGGGTGTTCACACAGGAAGTCTTCATGCAAGAGGCCTGTGGCTGCCAGAGGAGAAGACGTTGCACATCAATGTGTTGGAGCTGCAGGCAGTGTTTTGGGCCCTCAAGTCTTTCCTTCCGTCCCTCAAGTAGCATAGGGGATTTATTCTCTTTCCCCTGGGACGGCCTGTTTCTGTATGTGTGCTCTCCCCCACCCCCCGTTGCTGTTGCTCCTTCGACTAGTCAATCAACTCAGACGGTCCTGGTGCAGGATGATACTCGTCGCACCTGCGTGGCCGAGACACACATGGTACCCGAACCTTCTGGCATTGTCAATGTCCCCTCCAGTCAAGCTTCCGGCGGTCGCAAATCTTCTCGCCGGGGAAGGAGAGGCGATTCTGCCCCATGACCCAGGATCACTGAACCTGAAGGCCTGGCTCCAACGGCACTAGAGTTTGGGGGCTACGATGTCCCAGCATGTTGTAAGGAGGTGCTTGCCAAGGCCAGAGCTTCATCTACTCTCAAATGCTACAGGCGCAAGTGGAAGAGGTTCGCCGTTTGGTGCCTTCTCAGATCGACCCTCTACGAGTCACTGCTCCGCAGGTGCTTCCGTATTTGACATCGTTGGCCAAAGCAGGACTGGCCCATGTTTCCATCAAAGTTCATCTGGCGGCTATTTCCCGCTACACCAGATCTCCTGGACGATCATCACTATAGTTGCATGGATTGGTAAAGGAGTTCATCAAAGGACTATTTCGCTTGTTCCCGGCGGTGAATGCTCTGGCCCTGGCGTGGGAGATCAATGTAGTGCCTTCTAGGCTCATGGGTCCTCCGTTCGAGCCTATGCATTCGGCGCCCCCGAAATTGTAGTCGTGGAAAGCAGCTTTTCTTGTGGCCATCACCTCTGCATGACGAGAGAGAGATCCAGGCCCTCTCTTGTAAACCACCTTATTTGAAATTCCACGAGACAAGGGTAGTCCGGCGAACGCACCCCTCCTTCATGCCCAAGGTGCCGTTGGACTTTCATCTAAACGAGCCCTTGGTGTTACCTGTATTCTTCCCGATGCCTTTGTCGCCGGCTGAGTGGACTTTGCACTCGCTGGATGTGGCTAGAGTGCTGAAGTTCTATGTGGACCGCATGAAGAGTTTCTGGAAGACGTTGGCACTTTTTATGAACTTCGACCCTGTGAACCATGGGAAGGCCCTCCCGAAGGCTTCCATTTCCAGGTGGCTCTCCAGCTGCATCATCAATTGTCACCGGTTGGCAAATGGACCGCTGCCTGACCATCTGAGAGCCCATTCGACCAGAGCGATCGCTGCAACTACGGCATTCCTGTCTGGTGTGCTCCTGCTTGACATCTGCAGGGCTGCTACGTGGAGGTTGACGCACACCTTCATGAAGTTCAACTGCATCGACAGGGATTCCAGGGAAGAGTCAAGAGTTGGCCAGGCAGTGCTGCGCAACTGGTTCGCTTAAAGGTGAGCCTGGTGAGGAGGTAAGAGATGCTTAATGTTGAGATGCTTAATGTTGAGCCTTGCTACCTTCCGTGGTTGTGCATGTGTGAACTGATATGTATTTTGTATTCATGAGCATGTGAATCCATGTCAGACCCCATGCTGGAGAAGGAACAAGTTACTTACCTTTAACTGTTGTTCTCCAGCATTGGTCTGGCATGGATTCACATGCGAACCCTCCCGCCTACCCCTCTGCGGCTCTTCTCTTGGTCCTACTGCCACTTCACGTACTACCAAATCTAAAGATGGCTGCCAGAGGAGGGGTTTAGGTAGAGGGAAGTCATTGTCTGGATGCAGTATGACCGAGAGACCAGTGATTGGTTGTTAAGAGAAAGACAGTTCAGAAATGAAACTGAAACACATTTTTTCTTTACCGAGGATTCCCAGCCTGACGGGGAAGATTCATGAACATGTGAATCCATGCTAGACCCATGCTGGAGAGCAAAAGGTACAGGTAACTTGTTCCTTCTCTGCATTTCAGAACATTATGATCTGCCTGTGAATGTTGTGCGTGAGGGTCTCGGAGATCGTTCTACTAGAGTAGATCCTGCCACCTCTGCCCTGCACAGGGGAGTACTGTACCTGGACATCTGCCAGGCGGCAACGTGGGTGTCTCTTTACACATTTACTAAGCATTACTGCTTGGAAGCTCTTTTAGGCCAGGATGCCATTTTAGTAGTACTGTCCTCCAAAGTATTCTGGTCTATGCAATGTCCTTGCTTCAGTCCTCCCCCTCCATTGTTTTTATGAAAGTAGATTTCTGTGTTTCATTGGCTATCCATAGACTGGAGCTCTACATACAGTACCCAGAAGGATAGTCCTTACTTCCATGTTACAAGCATGTGTGGCTTTAGCCTTAGGGAGGCTCTTTCCTAGATGTCACCATCTTTGTTATAATGTGTGCAATATCCTTATTCTCAAAGGTGCATTACTGATTCACCCATGGTGTTGTGGACAACCTTATATTTTGTAGCAATGCATTCTATTGTTGACACGAAGGAATTTGCTGTGAAAATAAATAATACCATAACATTATTCTGTGCTATCAGATTCATTAGTTCATGTGAGCTGTTGGTAAGAAGTTTGATTTCGACAAACTGATGAAGCAACATTTCACATCACCCATGTATTAATTTAGCCAAGGTATTGGGAATTGGCAGCCTTTCTGGCTTTAGCATAGTGCTAATTAGACCATGTCTTTTCTAACAGTGACATTTTCGGTAGTCTTGTTAAATGTTATGTTAAATGTTAAAGGTATTTGTACCGCGCACCGTCACCAACGGAGTTGTCCCCAGGCGCTCTGGCGGATCTGCAAACGAGAAGGTGGGATGGGTTAGTAAGTGAAGCGGGAGTAGGATAGTGAGGAGAGTGGTGTTCTGTTGGCAGCTTTAACTCGGTATACACCGGGTGCTGAGCTTTGGTGTGAGTATCGGATCGATGTCAATCCTCGTGTGCTTTTGGTGCGGCTTATGTGTTGTTGCGGTGTTGTGAAGTGCGTGTGGGTTATTGTGCGAGAGGTGGTTGTGAGATTTTTGAGTGAGATAAGTCTGCAGAAATGCTGAGTTTTTTGTTAGTGGGTTGTATGAAGTTTAACATGCTAACATTCAGAACTCTGTCAGGGAGGATTCGCCAGTCCTCCCAATCTCATCAGGGTGGGCGAAGGGGTTACGTCTGGCAGGGTTTTAGGTTTGTGTGAGGCGCTCCCTGTGCTGTTCTAACGCGCTCTGTAACTGTTCTAATTGCTCCTCGCCATTCTATTCTAGCGAGCTCTGTAGGAGTTCTAATGCTGATGGATTGATTAGTGTGGGTTGGGTGTCTATTCTCCTCCTCGGGTGCTGGAGCTGGTGGTGTGGTCTTCTCTCGCAAACTTTCTATCTAAATGTGTCTGCTGGGGGCTTGGATATGGTACGGCCGGGAGGCAGTGGATGAGTCGTTTAAGGGCTTTCCTCTTGGTCTGAGTATGTGATCTGTCTATGGTGACCTCCTTCTGTGGCTATTTCCCATAATATCTTATGGTCTGTCGTGGGGTCTGTTCTTTGGGTTCTGTGTATGTCCATTTTGGGAGTGACCGAGGTTGGTGTTTTTTTCACCGTTGTTTAACAGGGTGGGCATTCTCGTGCGTCGCTGTTGTAGTTACGCTGTGAAGAGCCATGATTTGAGGAGTTTCCTGAATGCTAGGTGGTTTGTTGTGTTCCGTATATTCTTAGGTAGGTCATTCCAGGTTTTTGGTGCCTGGTGAGAGAAAGAGCATCCTCCGAGTTTTCTTCTTTTTTGGTTCCAGGTGGATGTCGGTGCTTGATCTCAGTGTTCTTGTTGGTTGACGTAGGCGTAGTTTATCGCTTAGGAATTCTATGCCTTGTTTGTGTATTGCTCTGTGTGTGATGCACATGGACTTGAACTTTATTCTCTGTTTTAATGGTAGCCAGTGTAGTATTTTTAGCGTGGGTGTGATGTGTTCTCTTCTGGGTAGCTTGAGGAGGAGTCTGGCTGCTGCATTCTGTATGCATTGTAGTTTTTTTAGAAGTCGTTCGGACATGCCCAGGTATAGACTATTGGCGTAATCTACTCTGGACATGATCAGAGCGATGATGGTAGTAAGTGTTTTGTTGGCGAACGAAAGGAACAGTAGGATCCTTTTTGCTGCTCACAGGAGGAAGAAACATTTCTTGAGTAGAGCGTTTACTTGTGGCTCTAGAGTGAGGTTGTTATCCATAAGGACCCCTAGGTTTTTTCAGTTGATGATGGTGCTAGTGTGGTGCCGAGCTCTCTTGGCCAGGGGATGTAGCTGATGTCTCCTCCCTTTTTTGTCTCGGGTGTCTTGTACGTTAAAGAGTATTGTTGGCATAGTTGTAGCATGTGAGGCTGTGTTTTTTGATGAGTTTGATTAATAGGTACATGTAGATGTTGAATAGAAGTGGGGAGAAAGATGATCCTTGTGGTACTCCGCACGTGGAGTCTCTAGGTTTGGACTTAAAAGGTTTAATCCATACGGTTTTGGTTGTTTGTTAGGAAGGATTTGATCCATAGTAGGGCGGTGTCTGTTCTTCCTAGTCCTTCTAATCTCTTTGAGGATGTCGTGGTTGACGGTGTCGAAAGCTGCGGATAGATCAAGGAGAATCAGGGCGGTACTGTTGTCCGAGTCTGCGTTCGTTTTTAGGTCGTCCCCATATTGAGAGGAGAGCTGATTCTGTTCCTCTCATTGGTCTGAAACCAACTTGTGCCTGGTCTAGTGGGCAGTGCTCTACTATGAATTATTGGGTTATTTTGTAGACGTACGTTTCTAGCAGTTTGGCTATGTAGGGTATGTTGGTAATGTGTCTGTAGTTGGATAAGTCCTCTGTTTCCTGTTGTGTCTTTGAGTAGCAGCTTGATGTAAGCCGATTTGAAGGCCTGTGGTACTTTACCTGTTAAGATTGCGAGGTTGAGGAGATTCCTGTGGTATTCCATGGGGGTTCCTTGTTTAGAATTGTTTTGTATATATCCGGGGGGGCAGGGTCTTCAGGAGAGCCTGATTTGTTGCTTTGGTTTACCAGTTTGACGAAAGTCTCCACTGATATTTCTGGGAAGCTTCTTAGCTTGTTTGGATATTCCTCATCGGTGTCGATGGTGTTTGAGGTGTGATCGCTAGGTCTGTTTTGTATAGTGTGTTGGATGGAAGTTATTTTGTTTTTGAAGTGGTCTCCTAGGTCATTGCAAAGTTTCATCGATGGAATTGGTGTGGTGTTCTAGCCCGATGGGTTTTTTATTTCGTTTATGATTTTAAAGAGTTCATTTTGGGCATTTGGTGCTTTGAAGATTCGGTTGTCGTAGTGTTTCCTCTTCCCTTTTTGGATTTCCTTTTTATATGAGCGGATCTGTTGTAGGAATTTCAATTTGTTTGCAGTGGTGGTGTTGGTCCTCCATTCAGAGTCTAGTTTTCGTTTTTTTCTTTTCCTGGCGCTGAGTAGTGGGATGAACCAATTTGCTGTTTTCTTACGTGATGGGGTGAAGGGCTTTTCTTTGGCGTCTTGCTCGTTGCATTCAGTTTGCATGTTAATTCACTTTCATGAGCTGCTTAACATTTAATAAATTATTTAATAAATTATAATAGCATGCAAGGTAGCATGATTTATCTCATGATAAAAGATTTGCATTTTGAAAGTTTTGTTGTAAAAAATAATAATAATGATTGGGCTGAACAGGGTAATCATACCGGGATGATAGTGTAACCTTTTAGAGGCGATTTTACCATGCCAAATGGCCCCCTTTCTAGAAAGTAATGCACAAATATGTACAGGGTAGCTCTGCATCACTACGCAAAAGGAGGTTGGGGAAATCTCTGTTTCCATAACCACAACATTTTAATAAGTGCTTGGGCCTGAGTTCTGTGTCTTCATTCTTTGATTTTTAAATACAACTCTACAACCAGTGCAACACACATCATGTGTTTCAGGCTTGTGTAATATTTAATACTAATTTGAAAATAAATCATATGCTGTTGATATCACAATGTCCATTGATGGTCAACTCTATTATATGTAACGTAAGTCTTTTGATCTGAAATTTTGTGTGGTGTTAAGGTTGGAAGTGATGTGATATCAATATAAGAGGTAAACTTAAACTCTTAGTGTAGATGTTATAGGGGAACCCTGAAAAGCCTGCAGGATCTTTGAGTGAAGGCCTTTCAGTGGAAGCCTACAGAAAGATAATTTTCATAATTTCCAGTACCCAGTAAAGCCATTTGTGACTGTAAAATGGGGATGATTTGACGTCTGAGCACCATTCCATTGTCCTCTGCTGTGCACTAGATTGAAGTTTGGCAAACCGAGTCTCGCATGGAGATCATAATCCAAACCCTTAAAATTACTGCTGCCAAATGTGCTTCTCAAAAACAATCAAAAGTGAGGCAACCTCAACCAACACTGTTTTATGCATTGTTTTCCTAGAGTTCTTCGTTTGTCCTATGCATCAAAAGTGGCCTTACATTTTCAAAGAATCTCCTGTAGCTATTATTGTAGGCATTTACAGAACCTAATGTTCACCATCACCGAGGTGGTCTCTTGGATAAAAGCAGTCTCAAAATACATGATTAACAACTTGAGAATGTAGATCATTGTCATTTTGAGGTGGTGTCTGTGAAGCCAGTTCCTGGCCAACGGCTTGCTACTTTTATTGAAATACTAGCTCGGACACCCGCTGTTGCCAGTGTCTTGATTAAGTGGTGTCTCATGTGCCCTGGAGGATGTTGCTCTTGTCCACTGGTCGGCAAGTCCTGCTGCTGTTTGTTGTTGTGTTTCATAAGCTCTTGATATTAATTTTTCCAGTGATGTTTGTTTTTTGGGGGGCATGTTTCAGTCACTTTATGGCTTTAGCACATTTGATAAAATGTCCAAGAAAGATTGATTGTGCTCTCTTCTCCTGAATAAACTTAAGTAAACTATAACCATGCCATTTCCCATATTTGGAGTGGCGTAATAAGACAAATTGGAAAATGTTTTTTCTTTTTAAATTTTTAAATTTCCTTTAAAAATGCTTATACAGTAGTAAAAATGTTTATAGAAATAACCGACATATCGAACATTTTGCTTCAGACACTCCTGCTGGGGTGACAATCCGTAAATGAGGGTGTCTACGGAGTCGATTTTTTTGCATCCAAACATAGACTACAAACTTGCCCCCAGGCAAATGAGGAATCCAATGCAAAATGTGTTAACAGTGGGTTAAACGGTGTGGATTTGTGTAGCCGGACATACATACACCCACACAACATTTTTTGCATATAAGATTTTGGCATCCAAACATAGACTATGATCTTGCCCCAGACAAAAGAGGAATTCATGCAAAATTTGGTAGATGTGGGTTCAATAGTGTGGATTTGAATAGCCGGACAAACATCCATACATGCATTCAGCTTTATATATAAAGATGATTTATTCATCAGTTTTTCTGTAAGTTAGATTTTATTTGCCTTTTTAAGTTTGAATGGTGTTGCCTGCAACAAAATAATTATAGGGAAAAAAAGTTTGTTAAAGATGTCTTTGTAAACAGGTATGGTATTGGCAAACTGTAAGATTGGCAATGTTACTTGATACAGTGTGTAGATTGTGCACTGCAGCAAAAATTAAGGTGGAGTTGATATTTGAAGAGCTTAATTTTCTGGTGGGGTCGTCATTTCACTTTATGATTTACAATATCGTGGCTGTTCCTGTGATTGGCTTTGTTGGCAACTGATCAGAAAGAACATTTATTTTTTCACTGTCTGACAGGTGGCCATTGAAGATGGTTAAGAGCAAGAGAAATGCAGATGCCATATCAGCAATTTTTCAATTCACCCTTTTAGTATTTATGAAACTGCTGATGACACTGATGAACTTGGGTTTGGAGGGTACAATTTTTGTGCTAGAGGCATTCTGAACGTTATAACGGTGCATAGAATATTAGAACTAAGTCTTTGATAAAAGGGTCCTGCTGCTGGATTCAGTGCCTAAAACCTAAGTCTGCCACTCAGGTAATTCAAATTCGCTTTCATCTTTGTGTCTAAATTAACATGAACAGTCCTGGAGTGTGGCTAAGCGCATTGCTTTTGTAAAATGCTAAATAGGTTTTGAACCTCGAACAGACTGTCTTTCGGGGTTTCAAACTTTGTGCATCCATGCTCTTCATGTTCACATGGCTCTCCTCCAACGCGCTCTCTGATTGTCCATGTGCATCACCTGTCCCTCTACCCTACTTTGCACTGTGGCATTTTATCCTGAGTTCTTGTGTGTTAATCCTGTGGGTGTTGCCATTCCTTTACTTGCAGCCTCTCGACGTCATTCCAGGTCCACTAGTGCTCTGTCGTCTGCTGATTCTGTTGGGCAGTCAGGTGAACAAGTGTTAAATGCATGTCTCTGCTTCGTGATCGTCTTCTCACCATTATCACATTCACTGTTAGCTTCATTTGCCAGTCGATAGCATGTCCTGTCTTTCGCCATTAGTTTCATTGAATTAATGTTTTCATTTTGTGTATTGCACATGCAGAATATTTGTGGACAATAGTATGAACCCATTCTTTCCTAATTTAAAGTGGATTTAGAATTTATTCTATTTTATGGATACAGTTTAAAGGGCCAGTCTGTGCCATTTTACATTATGTGCCGCTTTTTAACTTTTACCTTTCTGCTGCTCTTGTAATGGCATAATTTACAGTTTCATTATTGTTGGGGGAAAAAAAATCAGGTTTTTTCTTTCAAAGATCAAATCATTAAACTCCCTTATCCATTTGAATAAATTGCTGGACTGATATCCCAGTCTGCTTTCTTCTCACTGTGATGTCAATGTATACACTGGGCTCATACCTGAGAGACTAACTTGCTCCAGGAAAGGGCCACAGGTATACACAATTGTATAATATTGTAATTATAAGCATAACTGAGAAAAAATAGTAAGCACACCATGAAGACCTAGTTGAGAAGACGGCAGCAGACTAAGAAAATGGCACATATTTTAAGTTTAAAGTAAAGGGCAGACTCAAGCGGTCCTTCAAAGCTAAACATGTTAGTAACATTTCCTTTTAAAAAATAAAAACCATTGCCCACAAAAAGATCTGGCATGTTGGACATAAAGCATGTGCACAGAAAGTATCTCCCAGTCTTTACATTGCTAAACAGCTTGATTTGCAAACTGTTACATTTTGTTCTCTTCTGTTATCGCACAATTTTCATTGTGGTCATTGTACTGTTGTCGTGTCTTTCTTCCCACTGCTGTAATGTACAGGTGGCCGCATGTTATCTGGGTTGACTTCTGACATCTTTGGTTGAAGGTGTAAGTCGTTAACGTATCGCCTGCCAATCAGAAAGCAGCAAGATGCAGTATGACTTCTGGCCTCACACAAACATACAATGTGAAGAATGAAAGGACCAGGGGTGTTAAGGTCCATACCAGCAATGAAACACTTCACCAATCATCTAATATTTCCAAAGGACACATGCACTTGAAGTCATATATCGAAATGAGTCCTGGGTGGAAGGCTTCTCACAAAATGAGACAACACTGACATTTTTAGGGCTCACTGTCTTTCTGCTTTAACCACTTACTTAAAACGCTTCAGACTTTTTTTTATTTTTTCAAAAACAAAATATGAAAAGCATGGCCTGGAGCTCTTCACAATTGATTTTTGTTGTAATTTTGATATGTTCTGATATTGTACTTATTTCTAAGTTAAATATTGATCCTCTGAGAGACCGCTAGGGGCCGTAGACCAAGATGTTCGCGTGAGCCTGGAGCTCTGCACCCCACCGACACAAACTAAGTAATTTGCTCTTATACCCCCCGAGATTGCGATCGCTTGAAACGGGGCTGCAGAACTGTGCGAGTGGCTAGACGTCCGGTGCCAGAACGGTCCCAAGGGACCGGTCAGTGAGACTGCTACATCGGCCCGGGGCCACCGCAGCCTGCAGGGCCGATGACCAACAGAAGAAACAGGGCGGCTGTGGGCCACCTGTGTGAAGGAAAGCACCCGCCAGGGACCGGAGAGGCTTGCAAAGGAGCTGCTCATCCGGCGCCCCCAAACAGCAACAGCAGAGCGACCAGTGGTGAACAAAGGAGACCTGGAGGCTTGAGTTGGAGGCAAGACCCCGCTGGGAGGCGGCCTGAATGTGCAATCCGAAAGACCCTGGCACCAGAGAAATCCTGGTCTCAGAGTAACGGTGGCACGAAAAACAGAGCCACATAGCTCTGCGGGACTGTGCTCCCACTAGGGGAGAAGACCTGCCGAGGTACGGTGAGGATGAAGTGGGTGCCATCTCTCCCCATCCCCCTCCCTGTTGTACCACCATAAGTACAGAGAGGCAGAAAGCAGGGGGGGGGGAGCAAGACGTCCCGCAACCCAGGCAGAGGCAGGGGGGAGCAGCCGCCAAGTGAAGAAGTGAGGATTTCCACGGGGAGGAAAGGGCCCTTAAGGGAGCAGAGGTTGGTCAAATGTACTGGTCCTCACATGCAACCTCAAATAAGGAGGGGATGGGGATAGTGATGGCAAAATCCATGCTCCTGAAGGTGGTCCAAATCAAGAGGGGATTCATGGCCAGATTCATAGCAGTGAATGGGCGATTTGAGTGGAAAATGATCACGCTAGCCTCAATCTACGCTCCCAATGTGAACCAGGTAACGTTTCTTAGAAGGTTTGTGCTTTTTTGGAGGATTGGTGCGAAGGGGCTACGATGGTGGTAGGGCATTTTAACATGATCCTGGACCTGGGGCTAGACTGGTGGTCCATACAAGATGATAGGAAGAGGACGACAGACTGGTCCCATAGGGACTTTGCACAGCTCCTCCAGGACTATTTCTTGGTGGACATTTGTAGAACGTACTACCCACAGCAGGGTGCTTGTACCTTCTGTCCCCCTGCCCCCAACACCAAACATATAATAGAATGTACGTTTTGCTAACAGCTCAGGAGCAAGGGGGACTTCGCCACTTCCCCCAGGGTTGAAAATGTGACATGGTCTGACCATGAGATGGTCACGGTGGAGTAGTGGGTTGGAAATGACAGGGGGGCGCCCCGGTGGTGCTGTGAGGACAGCCTCATGCTGGAATCGCACTTTCAGGTAGTTCATGGGGACGGAAATTATGTGCGTTTTTCCTACAAACACCAGTGGGCATATGCTTATGAAATGTGTGGGAGGCGGCTAAGACTACTTTTTGGGGCCTCTTGATAGAGGAGGGAGCGTGGAAGAAAAGGGAAAGGGTATTGATGGAGCAAAAGATACAGGGGAGCTTCGAAACATGCAGGCCCGACTGACACAAATGGGCACTGAAAGAGAGCTGCTCCTGAAAGACATGAGGGACAAGTGGCAGGAGCTGCACTCGCTCCTTATAGGTGAGGTGGTTAAGAGATTACGGTATGCTAAGCAAAGGTACTATGAGAAAGGAGATAGAGCAGGACTCTCTTGGCAAATAGTATAAGGGAGGCTAAGGTGGAGAGGAAGGTAGACCGGATCAGGGATGGTAGGGGACCAAGTGGTAACTGCAAGGGAAAATATACAAGACTGCTTTGCTAAATATTATGAATGCCTCTACTCACGACCCCATAGGGAGGATGGGAAGGTACAGGAATACCTGGACTGACCGGCTCCCCGTGCCTAGGTCGACAGTCGAGGAGAGATCAATCCTAGAAGGGGACATCACGGCGAAGGAGGTGCAGGAGGCAATAGGTAGCCTCAAGCCGGGTAAAGCTCTGGGAGACGATGGGTATACACCAGATTTTTACAAGCAATTCCAGGAGCTCCTTGCGCAGCCACTGGCTCAGGTCTTTAACTCCATTGAGGGAGCTGTAAATATACCATCGACTTTTCTGGAGGCATTGATAGCGGTCATCCCCAAGCCGGACTAGAACAGGGAAAAGTGCTCTTCATACCGACCTATCTCACTGCTGAACACAGGCGCCAAGATATTTGCTAGAATATCGGCAACCAGATTGGAAGTTTACCTCCCTAAGCTGGTCCCCCCGGACCAAGCAGGATTTGTGCGTAACAGGCAAGGATTGGATAATTTGCGTAAGACCCTACATATCATGACTGCGCCTGAGGTGAGGTGCAACAGGGCCATGCTTCTGGCGCTCAATGCAGAAAAGGCCTTCGATCGGGTCAGCTGGTCTTTCATGACAGGGTTGGGTTTTAGAGAAAGTTGGTATGGGACCCAAATGGCTGGGCTGGATCTATACTAGTCACCAAGGCCCAGAGTAGTGGTTAATGTGGGAATGTTGAGGGTCCTGGAGCAACAAAGGGGAACTAGACAGGGCTGCCCCTTATCACCCCTGTTATACGCCATGGTTATGGAATCATGGGTCCTGGAGATTGGAAAGGTTAACTATAAGATGAGCTTCTTTGCCGACGATGCCCTGCTTTATATTACCAACCCTAGCACATCGGTCCCGCGTCTCTTGGTTTTAGAATTTGAGACAAGTCACTGGCGTTTATGCTGGGGGAATGGAGCCTTGCTGCTGAGCACTACGTCTCGGGCCTTGGCCTCCGGATACAGCAGGAAGGGTTCAGATACCTGACATGACGTGGATCTCTTGAAAATAACTCTCTCTCCCTCTGAGATAGAATACGGTTAGACCTGCAGTGGTGGGGAAGGTTAAATCTCTCCTGGATGGCGCACCTACATTGCATTAAAATGACGATCCTCCCTAAGTTTCTATTCCTTATTCAGATGTTATGACATTTGTCCCGACTTCCTCTATGAGACAGTGCAAAGGGCCCTTTTGCGTTTCCTGTAGGCGGGGGCATGGTTTAGGGTGGCCTACTCTACTCTGCTCTTGCCACAAGGGGAGGGGCAGTGAGCTTCCCTGACATTGAGGCATACTACAAGGCAGCACAGCTACGAATAATGGTGGACCACTTGGACCCCGGAACACGAAAGCAGTGGATCCATATGGACAACACTGTTCTGGCACCGGTAACATTGGGTGAATGGCTGTGGGTCCCACAGAGGGTGATACCCAAACGAGTGCTGCTGCATCCTATTCTGAAAGTGTTCTGGTCGGTATGGAAGGAGGTCAATGCTACACGATGGCTCATGTCGTGGCCCTCGCCATTAAGCTGCATTTGGGCCCCACCTCCGAGAGACCGGATTAATGATCCGGTTCAGTTTCAGCTCTGTTATGAGGCAGGTTTGACCTGGGCTGGACAGATGTGGGTGGAAGGAGACTACCTGCCCTTGGAACGTTTGGAGGAATGCCTACATGTAGGCAAACTTTCAGTATTTTGATACCTACAGCTTAAAGGGGTGTTGACAGAACAAACATGGGGAAATAACTTGAGGCGTGAGCTCACGTCATTTGAGAAGACATTACTTTTTTATTCAAAACTTTTTCATTACAGCACGTATCCATTGCTCCATTAGTTTAAAAAGTCCAAAATCCTTCCACTTTCATGAACTAAAATACATCCTCTATCCCACCTTATCATACATAATTGTCCACTAAGGGCATAGAGGATCGCAGAAGTATCATATCACGGTAGCGCCATGGCAAAGGACACTTCTGTCCTCTGCAGTCGATCTGTCCAGCTTTAGAGTGCTTCAAACAATTCCACATCCTGTTTTAGGGTTTCATCCAAAAAGTCGACTGTCACTGGTGCAGATTTTCCCAAGTGGAAGCATCTTACTACATTAAATGTATTAGGTGACAAACTGATTCCACCTAATTTTTGCAGAATCTGCATTGATTGACTTTGACCTTCTTTAAGTCTCTCATATGCAATATTTCTTTTGTTGGATATAAGTTTAGTCTGAGGCGAATAAATTGGTCCGATGTTATCAGCGCCATGATACCTTTGGGTGACTGTGTGCTTTATAAATTGTCATAACCTATTAGCTTGGGAATCTTACCAGATATTTCATAGGCCTTTTTATTGCACAAGCTTCACACATTAAATTAATTGAGGAGCTAAGGGACAACCTTATGTTGATGGTCTCTATCCAATCATTTTGTATTACCTTCCGTTTGATGGCGCAGGGATTCTCTTTTGGTGTCTATTGAGACATTTAAGTAATCAAGTTGGTTTAGGCAATGTTCATACCATCTCTTTGAGGCCTGCATTAGTCCCATCTAAGGATAAGCCCAATATGTGATACGGCTTTGCTGATGATGACATGCACAGTTTCTGTAGGAGTGACACAGATTTCTATACTAGTATGGATTGCAGCAATTGAATCCCCATTTCATACCGGATTTCTGCAATGGATGTACACATGGGTATGCACAGTACCTTCCTCCAGAAATATCCTTCCAGAGTGTTCCATATTGTCCAGCTTAAATTCAGACCTGATTCACTGACGAAGGTTATTGCTGATGTTACTTTCTGGTTATAAAACATGATGAGATGTTTCATGATGAATTTGCCATATTTGGCATGTAGAATGATTCCTTGCGCAGACATTTTTATCTTTAATTTCAAATCTTGAAGCCATTCCCATTCTCTAACCGATTTATTAAGCAAGATTCCCAGATATCTAATAACCTCGGTAGTCCGATTATTTCCTTGCCTGCTCTCTTTTGAAACTTCCATCTTGTTTTCCCCTTTTTACCACCGAATGACATGATTTTAGATTTGCATGCATTTATTTCAAGCTAATTCTTCTTAAAATAGTTGTCAAGAAGGTGTATCTGTCTCTGCAATCCTAATTGGGTCCTATGCAATAACACCAGATCGTCGCGTATATGACCCATGACATTGGTGTTCCATTTACTTTAGGGGGAAATATGTTGACATAAAATATATCAGGCAAATTGGCTAAATAAGCTTGAAGATCAATGAAGCCAGCGGACAGCCCTGTTTCACTACTTTCTCTGTGGTTATCTCATCCGTTAGATCTCCTTCAGGTTTTAATGGGATGCGTTTTTTTGTCGGTGTGTAGAGAAATTATGGAACATAAGACGTCCTCTGGCCACTGCCATGACTTTAGTTTTCCCCATGGTATTGATTTATTGACACTGCCGAAGGCTTGACGAAGATCGATGAATGCTAGAAACCGTGTATGATGCAATTTTAATGTTTCAAGCTTTATGATGTTCAATAATATAAGATTTAGATCTGTCCCAATTCCCTTAGTGAATCCAGTCTGTCTTGTGTCAATTATGTTTTCGTCTGCCCATTAAGATAACCTTTTATGTAGGAGTGAAGCAAATAATTTACCAATTACGTCTGACAAGGCAATTGGCTGATAGCAGTTTCCAAGATGACGGAATTGTCCTTATCCTCGAGATTTGCTGATTTGTTTTCCTCTAGCATGATCTTAATCACCCCATCGGATCCTTCTGCGCCAGAGTTCCTTAATTTTGTTATCGCCTCCACAATTAAATCTTAAAGTTGAAAAAATGCTTGCTTTTGGTCCTGTGTAGTTCTGAAGGAAATATGCCATTTATGATATCTTTGCCTTCGTTTCTTAATCTTTTGTATCCAGTATTGGCATTTTGTCCTTCAGCAACCTCCTGGTGTCTCTTTGCAAGATCCTCTTCTGAGCCTTTACTTCCTGGCTATACATATGTTTAGGTTTTTGATAAAATTGCTTAAATCCTGCATTTATTGATTGATACATTGTCAGTAGTGGCACATAGTTTGGTTCTTGCATTTTTAGGTTGATTAGTTTCTTACTTATGTTTTCGATTCCTCTCGGATTTAGCCATAGGTGATTTTTCCATGCGTTGATTTTGAGATCACACAATGCCTTTACACCTTTCCAAACCACTGTCTCCCATCTCACATTTACTGTGCCATGGTCACTACTTTCCATAACCGTGACTCTAAAGTCTTTTGTTTTGGAGATTTTTTGACACCCCGATGTAATCTATTGTGGCTTTGCACTCATATGGCAGGAATTTCTCCCCTAGTTTGACTATTTACCATCACGCATATCCTTATCTCCATTTCTTGAGCCCATTGTGCCCTTCTGTCTCTATTCAAGGCATTCAAGTTTATCATCTCAATGGATTTACCTTTCGCATCTATGCGTTTTATATTTAAGTCGCCACATATTGTAATATATGGATTCTTAAATGCCATAGTATAGTAGTCAATTATCTTGGTTACTGAGGCATTCAGACTTACTGTTGTTTTTACTGGATTCCAGTATACGTTCATGACTAGTAAGCAACCATAATCGATGTTTACATTATTGTCATTTCCCAGTACAGTTCCTTGAACAAAAGAATTTGGATTTGTTTATCACAGTTAGGCTGATATTCCTAATCATTAAGAGTCCAGAGAATGGACTACCATTTTGATTTTTACCCACCGCATTAAGTAAGGTTATAGGGGGTGCCTGGCTAGGCAGCACGCCATACGGTATGCGGTCGTGTTTGCCGTGAGCTCTGCAGTAAGATGCCTAAAGCATGTGAAATTGACGCGCTGCGACGAGACTCTTCACCCGATATGCGTCCCATGGATTGCCGAACATACACAGGCTCTGCGGAGTGAAAAATGCGGAGCTACTTGCCCCTGGTCCTGAAGTTTTAGCCCGGAGTGTGACGGCGTGGCTCTGGAGAGAAAATGCACGGCAATATGTACGAACTGGAGCCCTGATTCGGATGGCGAGTTACGCGGCTGACCGAACAGCGAGGAGGAAGCCAACACTTCCCGGCGCGGCTCCTTGAGGGGGTGTGTGACAGGGACCCTCCAGCTGGCGGGTCGGGCAGAGTGTGTGACGGACCTGCAGGCTGAGTGCCTCCTCAGAGAAAAGACTTGTCCCCCCGGGCTCCACGCGCCGGTGAGTGGAGCTCCACTGGGCCGGCTTGACTTCACCGCCCCCTCTCACGGGCTGGAGGAGAGGGGACCAGGGGTAAGAGGCGACGGCCTGCATTAGGAGCGCTGAAGGACTGGGGGACTGGAACGCCTGCGGAGGACGCACTCCGCGCTGCGGCCCCTCCATCACCGGCTGCTCGGCCCCTGCTGCGCGCCTCATTTTGGTCGGCATCCGTGTTGCGGGACTCGCAGCGGGCTCGGTGAGCGACCGTCCATCCCCCTGGTCATTGCGGTCCACAGGCAGCCCTGAATATCATGGCGTATGTGTGCTACGAGCGGCAGGTGAGTGTCTGTTGGGTGGTGTTGGAGGGACGGGCCCCAGTGCCTGAAGTGTCCTCGCGGCAGACATAGGAATCCTGAAGAAATGAGACACCCCCCTGCCCCAAGTGTGCTGAGCTAGCGGAACACTCAACTTCACTGGGCCGGATTGACTCTATCGCTCCCTCTCATGGGCTGGAGGAGGGGGGGACCCTGAGTAGGAGCGGACCGCCTGCATCAGGAGCGTTGGAGATCTGAAACGCTTGCGGGGGGAGCGCTCCGCACTGCGGCCCCTCTGTCACCGGCTGCTCGGCGTCTGCTGTGTGCCTCAATTCGGACTGCCTCCCTGCTGTTGTGCCCGCGGCGTGCTCAGTGGTTGTCCCTCTTCATACGGAGACAGCAAATGGAGCTCCTTGCCTCCGGTCATTCCGTTCCAGATGCAGCCCTGAACATAATGGATATATGTGAGCTGTGAACGGAAGGTGGGTGCCTACATACCCCCTGGGCAGCCCGTTTGGAGGGTCTGTGTGTCCTTAAGCTGGGTGTAGAGGGATGGGCCCCAGTGGCTGAGGTGGCTGAGGTGTTCTCTCGGCGGGCGCACAAGCCCTGGAGAGGGGAGACCCTCACTGTTTTAAATGATCTGAGCTAGGGGAGCACATTTAATACTCGCTGAATACCTGGTGATATTCCTCGTCTTCTTCCTGAAAGATCGAACTAACTATAAACCTCTGCGCCGTGGGCGCACTAATGCAATTGCGTTGGAGCCATTGGCAATTCCTAGAAGTGCAGGGAAGCGGAAAACGCATGGCATTCGGGCCTTTTTAACGCTGCAGCCGGCATCTTCCTCCTGCTCGCACATAGTCACAGCTGACATCCACCCAGCCCCGTCAGTGTCCCAGCATTCAGACATGTCCTTCTCCCAAAGTGACTTTGAAGAGATGTTAAAGACTCTCAAACAGGACATCACCCAGGAAATCAAAGCAGAAATTAAAACCTCAAGACTCCCTAGCTCGGTCACTGGCAGATCTGACGGCGCACCTTGGGGGCCTTGAGACCAGGGTAAATGAGCTGGAAAATTTAGCCTGTGAACAGACACACGATAGCAAAGTTCTCTCGGAAACGATGAGGGTCATTGAAGAACAGCTGGAGGACATCTGGGCTAAACAGGCGGACCTTGAAAACAGGTCAAGGAGGAATAACGTGAACCTTCGTGGCATCCCCTAGCCAATCCCAGATCAAGATCTTCCTGAATACGTGGAAGCACTGTTTAAGTCCCTCCTCGATCTCCCACCCTCTGAAGTACTGACATTGGACAGGACCCATCGGGTATATTCCTCAATCCAGCTAAGAAGAAATCTGCCGCTGGATGTTCTTACCCGAGTGCATTTCTTCCGCCAGAAAGAAGAAATCGTGCTGGCAGCCAGAAAATCGGCCTCAGTACAATTCCGGGGATCATCAATACAGCTCTTCCAAGATCTCTCCCCATACACCCTTGCAAATCGAAGACGGCTACAGAGGGTGTCTGCCTGGCTGCAAGCTAAAAAGATTCGGTATCGCTGGGGGTTCGCATGTAAGCTAATATTTGACCTTCACAATCGGCACTACATAATCTTTTCGGAAGACGAGGCAAGCGTGCTAATGTCTGAACCAAACAACGTAGACGCCCCAGGGCCTCGCACCCAGGACTCGGCGGACTCAACTTTCAGTCCTACACAAAAGGACAAGTTGAGAAAGCCCCGGGGTTGGCGTCGACCAGGGGCACCCGCACAACAGGAGGCGGAATCCACAAAAGAGGCGAAATAAGCAGCGAGAGCTAGAGGCCCCCTTAATGTCGGAAGCAGACAATCCCAGTGCCAGTTGAACCCGGGTAGCCTGGCTTGACAACACTCAACAAGGTGGATGACCAGGCTCCTCATTTGCCCACACCCGACTAATGGCAGCTCCATTGAACTAAAGGACCATGGCGAGGCCTAATTTCTGATTTGTCTGCAGAGCTTGAGTGCAACCTGAGGAGACGCGCTTTTTGTATGCGAGATACTAAGTTGAATTAGTAAAATAGAGAATTTGGGCACCTGAGTGGATGGCGCCCGCTATGGTTGACGGTTTGCTCATGTTATATGGAGAATTGAGCCCGACATGGGCTTTAACTATATTGTTTCCTTTATCCTATATTGATTGCTTTTTTTTATGTCCGTTGTTTTTTTATTACATTACCAATGGGCCTGTTTTATGGCCCCACACACAGCACAAGATTTGTTAACTGGACCACAATGCAAGGGTCCTGGTGGAACCTCTTCCAGGACCCCTCCCCTCCAAACTTCTCTGTTGGTCATCATACAATGCACGATATTCAGGATACACAACTGGGAGGGTGGTGGGGAAAGACGACAAACTAGGGAGCCCTCTCAGAGGCATGAAACTCGGTTACTACATGGATCACAAAAGCCTGAGCGAATCCTGAATGGCGGCCCGAACATTAAATGCATCACCCTTAATGTGCAAGGCTTAAACGCCCCCCTAAAACGTAACGCCTTTTTTCATAAGTTAGTGTCCTAGACGCTGGGTTCCTATTTCTTCAAGAAACCCACCTTCAGCCTGCTGATGAATTTCGTCTTAACAGGCTATATCCCACTAAATATTTTGCTTCCAGCAGCTTGCAAAAATAGAGGGGTCGCCATTCGGGTGCGCAAGGGCATTCCTCTCAAGACACTGGAGGTAGTGCGAGATGAAGAGGAGAGGTTCATATTGGTAGTGGCCATGCTAGATGGGCGCAGAATCACCCTGGTCTCCATATATGCACTGAATGCAAAGCAGGATGTGTTTTTTGCAAAATTATCAAAAGCTATGTCCGATCAGTCATGTTAATGCGGTAATCAACCCCTTAATGGACAAAACATTGTCCCCAACGGCCAATGACAAGAGTAACTTTAGAGCACTTACCACGTTGCTGCAGGAACACTCGCTCATTGAGGTGTGGCGTTACCGCCATCAGGAAGAGCGAGACTATACCTATTTCTCTGTGGTTCACAAAGGGTTCTCCAGGCTAGATATGATTCTTATCTCGGATTCACTAATCCTTTCTGTGATAGAGGCGGAAATTCTCCCAGAAGCCCTTTCAGACCATTCCCCAGTGAGGCTAACAATGTCCCCACTTCATGCAACCCCACCCCGGAAGCCCCCTTCGGCGATTAAATGATTTTCTATTGGAAGACCCAGTAATTCGAACTCATATAAGGGAGGTTATAGAATTATACTTTAATGAGAATGATAATGGCAACACAGGCTGGGACACAATACGGGAAGCTAGCAAGGCAGTGATTAGGGGGCACATGATTGAACACGCAGCACAAAGGGGCAGGGCCAGGAGGCTATTGCAAGCTCAATTAGAGGGAGAATCTCGCAGGCTCGAAGCGATACATAAATAGACGGGATCACAGCGCTCTTTGAGAGACCTGCGGATAGCTAGGAAGGCGCTGGAGGCACACCACACGGCGAAGGCAGCTCATCACATGATGCTCACTAAGCAATACTTTTATACAAGGGGGAACAAAGCCAACAAATTACTGGCGGCTAAATTGAAAAAACAGATTAAGCGAAATAGGATAGACGCCCCACACAGATGGCGAAGGCAGCCACGTCTCCTCGGAGGCGGGCAAACGTCAGATTATTGAAACCTTTTTTAGAGAACAAGCAAACCTCCAAAGAATTCATAACAAATGCGAACCTCCCGCAAGTTCCACAAGCCTTAGGGGACCCCCTGCAAGACCCACTTCTTGTGCGGTAATTGTAAGTGCAGTCAAATCTCTTACCCTCGGCAAAGCCCCAGGCCCAGACGGGTTTTCGAATACATTTTATAAGACCTTCATTGTAGAACTCACACCCCACCTCTCGAAGCTATTTAATTTTTTATGGGAAGCAGGTACTGTTACACAGACAATGGCAGAATCGGCTATGTCCTTGATTTTGAAACCTGGGAAAGACCTAACAGAGTGCACATCCTACCGCCCCATAGCCGTGCTCAATACTGACGCAAAGCTCTACAGTAAAATCATAGCTCGGCGGTTGGGGGACGTGCTGCCAGTAATAATACATAGGGACCAGACTGGGTTTATTCAGGGTCAGTCTGCACACAATATCATCCGCCGAGCTATAGACCTGGTGGCCCTGGCCCCCACGATCCTGAGCCCCCTCATTATTATCCCTAGATGCCCATAGGGCATTTGATAGCATGTCTTGGGACTACTTGAATCTGGTGTTAAAGGGCTTCGGCTTTGGTCCGAAATTTTCCAGACTAATACTGTCAAATTTTCAGATCCGCTCTACCCAAATAAGTTAACTCACAGTGGTCGGTCCAGATAGCCTTGGGTAAGGGAACCAGGCAGGGTTGCCCGCTATCCCCATTGGTATTCGTGCTAGTGATGGAGACCATAGCCCAATAGATCCGTCTTCACCCGAAGATTCAGGGGTTCGAGATCGGAGGGCAAAGTCACAAAGTTGCACTATATGTGGACGATGTGCTTTGTTTTTTGAGAGGGGCCAGAACTTCCCTTCCTGCCCTCATGGCCCTATTTGCCCAATTCGCTTCGGTTTCAGGGTTTACAATAAACACACCTAAATCAATGGGCTTGAACCGGTCGGTAACCCCTGACACCCTGGCTGCCCTGCAGAGTACATACCCTTTCCACTGGAAGAACACATACATCAAGTACATGAGTGTGAACTTGACCCCAATTTATGCAGGGCTCCTGAAGGCCAATATCCCCAACCTCTTAAAAGACGGTAAGGAATCCCTGCAGAGATGTATCTCACAAGAGATACCTTGGCTTGGACGCATCAGCGCAGTTAAAATGGTCCTGCTCCCGAGACTATTAAACACGTTTCATGCCCTCCCAATACTGATCCCAGAGCGAGATCTTCTCGATCTACAAAAAGAAATAGGCCGCTTTATATGGCAGCGTAAAACACCAAGAATCCAGCGTAAACTTTTAAGCGTGATAGGTGGCATGGGGCTTCCCTCCATTCCGCAGTATTTCAGAGAGTCCCAAATAGCAGCCATCTTGAGCTGGACTAATCCAATAGAGGCCCCTATATGGCATGATATTAAACAGCTAACTACCTGGGCCCCCCTGGGGCACTTGCCGTTTCTCCCACGAGAGGCACATAGCTATCGGGGGATCCCTCCTCCCCACAACGCCATCTACGCTTCGATGCTGGGATAGGGTCTGCATACAGAGAGGTTTTCAATCAGGCCTTGGCCCACTTTCTCTTATCACGCAGAATCCAGCCTTTACCACAAGGCTTCAACCCAACTCATATCATCTTTGGTCAACTGAAAAACCGCTGAGACTACAATATCTTTGTTGATAACCTGCCCCTGACCTTTCACCAATGAAAAGAGAAATGTAAGCTCCCAGAAACGGAAAGATTTAGGTTTATACAGCTACGTCATTGGATAACTAACCTGAATACGAGACGGTTGGGCACCAGAGCTCCCACAGGACTGGAGCTAACGGCTGTGGAAGATGAACACTCTCGCAGAATAGCTACTTGCTACCGTCGGAGAATGTGCCAGAGGACGAGACGCTTCCCTACATGCTGGCATGGGAGAGGGAATTTGGGATCACTATGTCTCAGGAATCCTGGCGGAGGATTTGGGGTAGGGCCCACAGATCTTCAAGGTGTACTGCAGTAAGGGAAGGAGCTCTTAAACTCTGTTTTCAGTGGTACTTCTCTCCTCAAAAGCTGCACGCACTGAACCCAGACTACCCAGACACATGTTGGCATGGCTGTGGGCAGAGGGGACCTCGGCCAGCTGTTGTGGCATTGCCCTATCATACAGTCCTTTTGGTTGGAAATTAGATCAAGGATTAGAGAGAGATGTGGGGCTCTATTGCCTATGGACACGCAAATAATGCTATTGGGCGATACACCAGAAGATGGGTCCTATCCGCTGTAGGGCCCTAGGGCTGAATTGATTACTCAACTACTTATGGCAGCTCGCCTCACACAAGCCCGCTTCTGGGAAGAGGTAGAGGGCCCTCACATAGCCTATTGGTGGCTGAAGGTTTGGGAACTGCTTGGAATGGAAAAACTTACAGCTTACAATTGAGGGGAAGATGCCCAAGTTCGCCCGCACCTGGGGGCCGTTTTTGGAAAATGTTGCCGAAAAAGAACATATGTTTTACCAGCCAAGACTGGTTACATTTCTCCTTAACCCGTGACAAGGCCTGGATATGAGAGGTCCGGGCCTGATGTGGTTGGAAGAGCGGTGAATAAGCCTTTTAAGATGTGAACGTGGTTAATTATGAATGGTGTGTGGGTGTTCTCTTCTTTCCTCCCCCTTTTTGCTTTTGGTCTCCTTGTGTTGAAGCATCACATTATGTTAAACTGTTTTATCAGGCTTGTTTGAGCGTGTTGATGAGTTTATGAATTTTAGAAATATTGTAATCCAGTTAAAATGAAATTTCAAAGCGTTGATTCACAGAGGTGTTAATGCTTTATTGCTGCTGTGTATTATGCAAGGAATTTCAAGTTGATCGAAGTTTCAATAAAAATATTTTGGAAACCAAAAAAAGGTTATAAATCCATAGCTCCAAGGGGGTCCCGCAGCCAGGTTTCTTGCCAACAAATGATCTGATGATCATCTTTAATTATTCTCCTCTTGTTGAACAAATGAACGAATCCTCGTGTATTGCAGGAAATAAGGGACCTTTCACTTGTCCTTCTCCGGCCAGGAGCTAGTACTGAGGTGAGGATTTATCCCTTCTGCCAGATTTTTGTCGCACAGTATCTTACAATTGCGAACTTTTACCTAATTTTTTTTTAGGCTCTCTCGCCTTTGCTCGCTTCGAGTTCCCTCATTTTCCTCCTTTCACTTGGATTCATTGTGCGCTCTTTCATCTCCACTTACATATGATTTCTGTCTAGTTAAATTGTAATCGAGTCAAAGCAGAGCCGCTCTTGCATCCAGGAGAGTGCTTTGTTGACTGGGTGAGTAATAAAAGTGTAACAATACCTAATCCGAGCGCGCTTCTGTAACGTATTCAACAATATCAATTTCTGATGATGTTCTTAATGAGGGGACACAATGGAATAATTTCATTATGTTCCGTCGATTTAGATTAACTTCATTTTTTGTCGATAGAATATTTTCCAGTTGTCATTTCCCCTTATCTTCTCTTGCACAGTTCCCTGATGATAAATTTCCTTTCTTTTGCTCTTGTGAGGACGTACATTTTTGATTTAATTTTGAGACTGACTGTCCTCTGATGGGCTCTTTTTCACAATTCACATCAGAATTTGTTTGTGGCCTCCTGTGTTTTGCTGGTGAGAACTGCGTCAACTGAGTTTTTCCCTCCTTTGCCATTCCATAGCCCTTTTCCTTGACTTTGGTAATTTTTGAGATACCAACATTATTTTGTGTCTCGTTTTTTTGTTCTACCACTAATACGACTAAGGATGTCCTACTTTCCATTGAATTCTGCATGGAGACAGCTCTGTCGTCATTCTCATTTAAGTACATCGACATATTTTCAAGTAAGTTTGTTTTCATCCCTATTACTTCAACACTTTCGTCTTGAAACCTTGGTCTTTTTTTTGCATTGGACATCAAGACACTTCCAGATCGATCTAAGTTGGCTAGATTTTTCTGGGTAAAGGGGTTTTCTGACCTCCTTTTGATGTTCACGTGATCTAATAGGGTTGTTTTTGGTGGGGTTGTCAGATTCCTTATAAACCCTCTAGACTCATTCAACTTTACTGTTTTTTGGCAAGTCAAATTTTGCCATCTTTTCCTTGCGTGTCTCTCTTTTTAGTTTGGGTTCTCTTATTCGCACCTTCAACACTGCTTTTGTCATAATTCTTTTTGAAGATAATGAAACTGTGCGATGTTAGTCATGGGGATTAAAAATGCATTATATGTGACATTACTAGATGGATTGATGCTGCAGTCACTTGTGCATTTGGTCCTGTTCTCTGTCCTTGAACGGCCGGCTGATGGTTGCCAAAGTTATGACTCTTGGTTGATTCAGGATCATTTCACACTCTGTCACTTTCGGCAACACTTCCATCCATTAGTTATGATGTCTCATTTCCTTTTGAGCTTTTTAGGGATCTAGGTGTCATGATCACGGGCAAGGTATCAAGCATAAACTCTCAGAAGAATTGGACTTCAGCTTATCGCAATTGGGTCTTTCATAAGACGAGGCTGGGTGAGAAGGAATTTCAATGAACAGTATGGAAGTTTTGAATACCTAAGATGGCCGCCAGGGGGAGTTCATAAAGCTACTGTGTTGCTCTATTCATTCCGCTCTGTTATGTTTATAAGCCCCGCCCACCGTGGGATCCCTGCTTCGCGTTGAATCTACCTAACAGCAGTGCAACGTTTAACGCGGTTCCATTGGAAAATCCTGAAGTCTTCACAGAAACCCTTTCTCTGCTCATTTCCACAGTTCTCTTATATTTCTTTCCTTTCCACTTCGTTTTCTTCTTCTGCCCGTTTGTAAATTCCAAATTCCCAGTCACCTTTTTTTCCTGAAGCAGTTTCTGTCACTCACTCGTACCTTGATATGCTCCCTTAATCCCCAGTACATTGTACTCGAAGCTGAGTTTTACCTGCTACAAAAATGCAAGTATTGCTGAATGCAAAAACATTGTATGAAATTCGTAACAACTTGTAATTGTATCTTTTCACGGAAGTCACCGCTCAGTTGTGTGAACTTAGTTTCTCTCACCCTCCGCCGCTTTGGCGAAAGCAAGTTTAGTTTTATAATTAATTGTGCTTGTACTGAAATTGGTACGACGCAGTTCCTGGGACTACATTCTACAGTTGAATTTTCGCTACGACAGTAGTTAACGCTTTAATTATGGAACTTTTACTTCAGTCAAGCTGTTCCATAAGTTCCACAGAATCTCCCACTATTCAGTAGCATTCACTAGTGCGCCCATGAGCTCTAAAGGTCTTCATAATAATTACACAAACTTTTCTTCAGGAGTTCCCAACTCTTCATAGAAATGAAACGTCAGTCAGGAGAAGTTACGCTGCATTTCTATTCAGAAGTTTCCTACTCCTCATACTACAACTTTGTCAGGAGAAGTCACGTTTCCATTTCTTCATTCAACGGCAATCTCAACACTACAAGAACGCCTGCCAGGAGAAGTAATCCACATGTCTCTTTTCCTATTTTCTTCTACTTTCTTAGCTATCACTTCACCTAGTGGAAGCTTAGTTATTCACCAGTCAAAAATATTCATCAGTACAGATAATTATCCCGGATCCATCTCTTCAGAACACGCACCCCTGCACTGCGCAGGATGGAGAGCTGATTAAGAAATCAACACTGGTAAGCCATTATTACCCACAGTAGAACAATGAATTTAAACTCAACTAGTCATTTTTAGAAAAAGGGCAGAGGTGGTGCATTGACATTGTACTGAGAATATTATTGTTGAACCTCGCAGGGTCAACCAGTCCATTTCCACCAGTAAGATTCTTCTGAGGAATATCCATAGACCCGGTGCCCCGCAGAGTTCAGGCAAGCGTTATACTAGGTATTCCTTGAGCAGTGCTCATGCTTGACAATTGAGCTTCCTTGCTTTTTTCCCACTAGGCCCATTCATCGTATCACTCATTTTACTTCCTTTTGGTTGGCAGCCGTTTCCTTTTGAATCTGCATTCTTCTAGTTTCTTTCAGCAAGTCATTTCAGACACAATCAGGCTCAACTTTTTTTGGGGCCATTTTTATCAAAGTTGTGTTGCATTCCATTTTGTAGAGTCAATTGCTGCCTCCATTAGATCATTTTTTTTTCAACCAACTCATTCCTTACCAGATCACTCAGTCTATTATGCCATTTAGCTGATGATTCTGCTTCAATACCAAGTCTTATTGGACTTTTTCAGTAAACATTTCCAAATATAAAAGTTTAGAGTGCACCATCGCCAACAACGTCTCACGGTCTTTCTAACTGTCATTCAATGATTGATATAATTTTAGGAACGGGGCCTGGGAGATAATCAGGGCTGTCATCACGTTATTACGGATCTGAATCTCGGCGGCTAGTGATAACTGTCCTTTGGGTGGTCTCTTCCAGGCAAGTCTGTTGGTTGCCACTTGATTGGCCTAATGAATCTATGTAAGATCAGTCAGAGATGCAGGACTGGGATCTTCTTCCAGCTCTTGCACTCTTTCGCTCATTTTTTGATTGGTTTTGCGATGAATATTGAGGTGTGCTAGTTGATTCATTCCTTATTGGATCTTTGCTAGCCAACTTTCTGACCTCTCCAGGAGCTGACTTTCCTGTACTAGTCACATGGTTTATTGGTGAGAGGCAGCAGGCTTTCACCCTGCTCAGTTTTTTTTACTATCGGTCATTTAGCACTATAACATAACTGGTTTCGTAAGGTTTCAAAGTCTGAATGCAATAGTGCAGATAGCCGTGCCTCTCTTTGTACATCCACACCATAGGTACTCGCTGAGGAAGTCTTTGCCGCCTTGTTGTCTATCTCCTTGTGTGTATCTCTAGTCATCTCTTCCACCGTCTCTACTAACGGAAACTTCTTGACTTTGAGTGCTCCTTCTGAAGGTCCGTCTTTGCTTCCAAATGTGTGTCCACTGTCTCCCTCAGTTTTAAGTCTTCCAATACATCTTTTGGACTCCGTATCTTTGCATATTCAAAAGACCCAATTGCCATGCTTGAATGATCCATTTCATTATTATGCATTTTCTCTCCCAATGCTGCTTCAGTACAGCCAAATGCTGGGAACAGACTTGGCTTAGATGTCATCTGCTCCAGTTCTAAACGATGTAAATCTGTCCGGGATGAAATGCAATGTACTCCTTACACCTTTTGCGGGCAGGTACTCATCAATTTGTATCGCCCCCTTCATGGTTTGCCATGTTGTTACCTCTGTCGGCCATATCGTGTTGCTCCTCCCTCACCTCATTATTTCTCTACTTTTGTCCTGGTACCAAGTGTGATTATAACAACTCTGCGTCAGTGATATCTGCCGTCACCTCTGCCCTGATTTTATTTGACATCTCCCCCTTGCGGTGTCAGACATCGTAGTTCTTCCGTATTAGCAGGTTCACTTGTCAGTCTCGCTCAGGGATATTGGAGCATTAGAGGCAACGCATTTCACATCTGCAGTAGCTAGCGTGTTTTGCTGTAGCACGTCACCACTCATCTCTAATGAGTCTCCATTGTTCGGCTCAGCATCACTTGTCAATTTCACTGATGGATTCGCTTCGTCCACCATTGGATGTAGTAATTGCTGCTGTGTTCCAATTCTCGTTGGTCTTGCCTGCGTTCTTAACGTTCCAGGCCCTGCAGCTGCTCCAGCCACCTGCCGCTTCATTCGGATTGCTCTGCCCAAACTATTAAGGGCGCCTGCAAGCCGCACATCTCCATGCCAATCTCACGTACCGGTGAGCAATGGAAACGATAAGCGATTAATAGTAGGGTGTGCCCCAGAGGAGCCGCTATAATGGAAAGGCTGACTCCAATGAGACCCACACAAACGCAGCCAAACACTTCCAAACAGTTAAATCCACTTTGCACTATTCAGCTGATAAACAGTGCTCCATGTCCTCTGGGATAGTCAAGGCAAGAAAAGAGCTACCGAGGCAGCCCAAGGCAAGCCAAACCCAGCCCCAGCCCCGGGTGGGGTGTGCGGATACACTCGCTGCTTGGCACAGGAGCTCTGCAGTGGATTACTTTATTTGCCCAATAAGAATTGATAAAAAGAAAGTAAGCTTGCCTGATGTCTTATGTGTTGTTATATTGCCCTCAATAACACCGACTGGGGGGGGGGGGGGCCTCCGCTCCAGTGCACCAGATCGCCGGCGCAAAGCACCTCGGCAAGGGAAGCCGGCTTACTCACTCACTGGAAATCAGCACAGCATTTCACAGCTATGTGACTCGCGGTGATGTAAAAACGGGATTACTGCATGGGACTGATACAAAGGGGTGTATTGCTAGGTGTATGGGGGAGATCAGGCGCAATGATGTTACTGGAGTCTTGCCGGTGAGAGCCAAGTGGGAGATGGACCTGGGCAGGGAAATTTCATATCAATTATGGACCACAATATGTAGAGGAATCAAGTTGTCCACAGTGTCACTACAGTATAGGATGCAGGCTATCAAACGTAATCCTCACTGGCACTACGCCGCAAATGCGCAAGCAAACATGTACCCGGGGCCCGACTCACGCTGTTGGAAATGCCAACAGCCACGAAGTACCTATTACGTGTGGTGGGAATGTCCCTGCATACAACAGTATTGGCAATCCTTGCTGGCATAGCTTGAGGGTGTTGGACGGGATACAGAGGAAGTTGCCCCCCCCCCCCTCTGCTATTGTTCGGGGTAGACGATGAAGAGGGTGCAGGAGAGGGGGAGGGACAAATGGCACGCACACTGTTTGTGGCCAGAAGCTGCATAGAACAGGTTTGGAAAAGACACAAATGCCACGGAAAAGGAATGGTTCTTGGAAACCAGGGCCATATACGATATGAAATACTTCACACACCTGATGGATGAGACGCGAACAAGTATTGAAGGGGCCTGGCTTTCGTTTTTTGAGAAGTACGGACACTGAATAACCTTGAGAGACATACCATTGTATATAAGTGGTTGAAACCTGGAGTGAGCCCACATTGGATTAGAGCGGGAATGCGTGAGGAAGTGGGGAGGGTTGGGATGAATAATCTGCATATTTCACTGAAGGCATGGTTGTAATTTTGTTATTTGCTTAAGTGTACTATGGGAAAATGATTATAAAACTCAGTTTGGAAAAAAGAATATTGATTCTCGATCATTCGAATCCATATAAAAAACCTAAAAAAAAACCAAATGGTAGATTTGTTCGCATTTCGGCTGTACGGAAATTATGTACAGACAAAAATTTAGATCACATCTTCCACTCGGTACCATTGTAGCGAACAAGGGTAGCGGGGGGGTGTCTCCCGTACCCTTGTTGGTTACAATGGCATCGAGGGTTGCGGGGGTGGCCCCTGCTCAGTCAAAAATATAGTTAAAGAAAAAGGACCCTGCGGCGCCGGTGCCCAGGGGAACCGGCGTCGCAGAGGGAAAGAGGACTCGGCGGCACACAGCGAAGTGTGCCACCAAAAGGTAAGTAAGAGGTGGTGGGGTTCGGGTTAGCAGAAATGTCCGGGGTAGAGAAATCCATAAGGCATTTTCGTTCAAATGTCTTCAGGTTTTTTCTCCCTCTGACATTTCTGATTCGGTTAAATCATGGTCGACCTAGAGATAAGCTAACCCCAAACAAAAGGGAGTTACTGCCTCTGTTTTTTTGGTAGACCTTTCAAACTTTACCAGCATTCCGAGGTTATCTTTTTTCATCCACACCCAATTGCATATCTTTGGGGGTTACTATGTTTATCCTTACTGGATTGTCTGTTAAACTTATTTATGCAGGAAACACTCTAAAATAGGCTGTTGTCTAACAATGTACCCAGACTCTACATTTGCTTTATTTGGGGCTAGGGAAACTTAAGCCAAAAAGTTAAACAGCTGCAGGTAGCATATAAATGTTTTGCCAATTCACACCATTTTTCTAATTCCTTTTAAAAGGTAGGTTTCGAGCTGTATATTAAGTTCTTCATAGGTTCTTTAATGTACAAACAAGTGCATACAATTTAGTATGATAAAAGTACAAGTGCCCCAATGTCCACAACTAAACAATCTCTTCCTACACAAAACGTTGTCTTTGATATCATTGTACCACGGGCCACAAATGTTGAAGATATGAGCAAGGCTAGGCAATGCCAACAATTGTGCCTCTTGTATAGGCATATCCCGACATTTACCTGCCACATTGCGAGTTACTACCATCGCTGGCCAGATGTTGCCTGGTTTGGTATTCCGGCGTGAGGGTGCAGGCTGCAGCATCTCTGCAATCCAGATGGTGTGAGCACCTGGGAAAATCATTGCAGTACTTGGCTTGGTACCTGTAGGAGTATCGGGGCATATGGTCATAATGTGGAGTAATCAAATTACTACTGGAAGATGAATTGCAGATGTGCATCCCAGGAGCAGGGCCTCAATACTTGCTGCCTATAGCATGCGGCCTAGACTGTTTGTGATGCTTTGTCGCATTGAGCGGATAGGGGGCAGTGCACCTTCTAGCCTGTTACAGGAGGGCTAGCATCAATCTCATGTAATAGTTGGACTGTTGTGTTTCGAAGTCTGCCACTTATTTGGCCCTTCTGAGTACAGCTCCAGGAGATCTTGGTGGTAGCATTTTTCAGGCTTTTTGTATGGTCGGATCTTTTTATTCGGTCCGATCGTACAATTCCTGCTGCAGTGCCTCAAGGAGGTGGTCTTGGTTGCCTAGTGGCACCCCCCCCCTACCCCCCCGGTGCTGGCTCCTGCTCCTTAAAATGCCTCACCCTGAACAGTCGGGCACAACTCTTTGTAGTATATAGATGTCTAGGAGACAATGGGGTATGTGTGGGGGAGCTGATAAGAAAGGTTAGGAGAGTGTAACAGAAAGGTGGGAGAGTGCAGGTTTTGAGACCAATAGGATAGGAGTGTATGGATCTTTGAATTAGGGGCAGAAAGTGTGTGGCAAAGGACAGACACAAGTGGGTGGTGGATCAGTTATAAGGAGGGCGTTGCAAAGGACAGAAAAGATGAGGAGCGGGTAGAGGTGTAAATTACGTAGAGCAGCTCAGGGTTAGAGGGGGTAAGGTAGGTTCGTAGAAGGTGAAAGAGGGTGAGATGGAAAAAGGAGTGTGATTTTTATAACAGTGACGATCGGTGGGGGTTACGTTGGTTAGTTCGGTGGCCGGCGTAAATGGGAATGTTGGGTGGGTAGGGTTGGATACGTTTGGTGAAAATGGGTGAGGTGGAGTTGGTTTATGTGGTGATGGATGAAGGGGTGAAGGTGTATTAAGGGTGGGATGAGCTCTTTTTAGATGAAATGGGGTTGAAGTTGGGTGGGTTAGGGTTAAAGTGCAAACTAGGGTGCTGAAACAGATCTAGGTTTTCTAGAAACTTCCTGACCGGTGTCGGTAGCACAGAAAAAGAATGGGAATGCGAGAGATGGCGATTGGAAGCATAAATTAGCGAGATCTCATCCTGCAACAGGGATTGTAAGTTAATTATGGCCAGAGAAAATTTAAAAGTAAGTGCAACTCCACCGCCTCTGTGGTTTTCCCGATGTGACCAGTTGATCTGAAAATTGTGGGGAACAAGAGAATAAAAAAGACTGAGCTGTAGCAGGTATTAAACCAGGTTTCCGTGATAAAAATTAGACCAAGATTGTAATATTCAGTAGTTTGCTATGTTTGTAGCATTTTTCAATGCAGACCTGGCATTGATGAAGGCAGTTTAGAGAAATTGAGCCTGATTATCGGATATTATTGTAGTTATGGAGTGTGGAACATTCAGAGGTTTAAAAATGTTGTTAAGTCTTTGATTAGGACACAAAGATGGAAAAATCAGTGACCACTATTGAGGTCTAAAAGCGTTTCTCTAGTGTACTTGCAGTAATGAGATAAAACAATATTGAGACCGACAAATACTAAGGGAAAAAGAAACAAAACCTAATTTAGGAAGTGACCGTGGCTAGAAGTGTCTCACACAGCATTTTGGCAGCGTCTCACATCAACAGTTGAAATTCCCAAACAGGCTTTGCGTCAGCGCTTCGCTCCGACATGTACCTTTTGAGGCCTGCGGCGCAGGTATTGATGAATCCACTATGCACCCTTTGTGAGGTCGGGAAATGTAGTACGATACAGTGGAAATGCAAAAGGCAGCAATGGAGGTAAAAATATGATGGCGTACGTTCCGTTCAGGTTTCGTTCTACTAGAGGCCTGGCTGCCATCTCAGTCCTGCAGAGAAGGGACATAGGGTCCCGTTTTGGACATCTGCTAAGCGGTTACACGGCTCGATTGCATGCGTTTGCCTGGATTGCCAGTATGGGCACAGTGCTCGCATTGGCATTGCATCTGCTAGAGTTTTCTGGTTTAGGTGGTGTCCACTTGCTCTCCTCCATCTTTCAGATCCTATGTACTGCTATGGGAGTCTATCAAAGATGAGGCATCTGTAAACTGAAGTAATCAACTACAAGAACAAATTACTTAATCTGGGTAATGTTCTTCCTGATGGATTAGAGGAATCTGTGGATTCTACCACAGATGCCTCCTAATCATCCTAACTTGACTTGTGAGTATACTTATAATGATCCCCTATTTGGAATTCCTTTTGTTCACTGTACATTCACAATGCTTCAATTGTCAACGACATTGCTTGTAATGTGTTACTTTTCTTGTTTTTTTCACTTCTAGTCCAGTGTCCACTTACTGCCATGGGTCCCCCCCCCCCCAGTGCCAAGGCCTTTTTTGGTGATTTCGGTATTTCACCATTCAATGCCTTCTAACATTCTCTCCTTCATTAACCCCTTAAGTGCCAAGGACGAGCTATCTCGTCCTTGGCAACAGGGAGGTAATCCCAAGGACGAGATACCTCGTCCTTGGCATTTAAGGGGTTTGTGATGAATTGTTTAAATTTGTTTTTATCTTTGAAACGTTCTTCGAAAGGATTTCTAAAATGGGATAACCAACATTGTGGCCTAACCTAAGCCCCTTTAATGTTTCTTCCCATTTTTTTGGTTGTATCCCTAGTGCCATCATTTGAATAAGTAAAGGCCAAAAAAGTATACAATAATGAATGCTTCCTATTTTTGTTTTAAGTCATTGGTGCGGCCGTTGCGCACTGTTAATAATAAAATAATAATTTGGCACTTATATAGCACTACGAACCCTCAGGTATCTGAGCGCTGCTTATTATTACCCACGGTGGGTGGTGCTCATTTCTCCAGCATGGGGTCTGGCATGGATTCACATGCTCATGAATATTCCCCGTCGTCAGGCTGGGAATCCTCGGTAAAGAAAAATCAGTATCAGTTTCGTTTCTGATCTGTCTTTCGTAGTAGTAACCAATCACTGATCTCTGCGTCATACTGACCACAGCCAATGACTGCCCTCTACCTAAGCCCCGCCTCTGGCAGCCATCTTCAGATTTTTACCGCACGTTAAAGTGTTGGGAGTCCTCGAGCTTAGCTCTTGAGCTTTTACTGCGTGTTTTGCGCTTTTTCAGGTGAATTTTCAAATGTTTTCGCTTAATCGAGCCTCAAGCTCCACCGTTTCTACTCCCGTTAACGGCTACCCATTACGGGATTTTCCTACGCCCCTCAAGGGTGAAGATTTCGTCAAATCAACTTCTTGGAGGATTCCAGAAGATTTGCGGCCTACTTAGAGATGGCCCAGGACGTGAGTTCGTCACCCGGACCCAAGCTGTTTCGCATCTGCCCTGGATGCGGGCTGCAGAATGTGTTTAAGGAAGACGAACATTCGCGATGCCTCTACTGTCTTCATGGGGACAAGACTCATGTAGAGAAGGACTGCCAGTTCTGCAAGAACTTGTCGGAGCGGACCATGAGGGACCGTCGATCCCGTCTCGCCAGCTGGTTGGAGAAGGGCTCAACGGGTGAGAAGAAGAAGAAAGGGTCCGAGCGGGCTTCTAAGTCCTGTGCGGGCGCCCCGGCGACGGGGGCCCAACACCAGGCCAAGCGCCGCGAGTCCGCTGGCTCCGTGAGCGCCGAAAGGTCGGGCTCTTCGGTCGCCAGGCAGGGCGCGCCTTCCCCGGCACCCTCAACCACGAGCCAGCGCTCCGGTTCAGGGAAGAGGAAGTCCGAGACCCCTGGTAAGCTTCGGGAGAAGCCCTGTTCGATCTCGGAAGAGGGGGAGCGAGGCGTCGCCCCTCCCCCTAAGGAGAAGGCCCGGGACGCACCTAAGGTGGTGAAGGCCCCTACCCAGCAGGCAAAGGCCTCTATCGAGGCGATCGCGGCGACTCTGGCCAAGCCGGCAAAGACCCCGCCAGCGGAGACTGCCTCCGGGACTAGAGTTTCCCTGCCGCCAAGGAGGGAATCCTCTTTTCAGCTCATCGTCATGGCCACCATGATGGAAGAAGCGAGGGGGGCACGGTAGCCTCCTCGAGCTCGGAGTCAGCCTCAGAGGAGGAACTGACCGAGGCCGTGAGGAACCTCGAAGTCCAATTCGAGAAGGTTCGATCCCGTAAGGAAGATCCTCGGGAGATAACCGAGGAAGACGACGATGGCGAGGAAGAGCAGCCTTCCCTTCCGGCGCAGCCGGAACCTAGGCCTCAGGATGGCTCAGCGGCCATTTTGTCTGCGATCCAGTCCTTATGCTCTGAGATAAGGACGAGATTCCCACGGCCCAGGCCGGAGGACCCGCAACCTGGCCCGTCGGGAAGTCCTCAGAACAAACGACGGAGGACCCAACCCTCTCCTCCACTCGCCCCCGTAAGGCCTACAGTTCCCTCCTCATCCTCCCACGAGTCGGGAGATGACGGTGCAATGGGCTCGACGATAGGTTCTGAGGGCGACGACGACGGAACGGGTCTCCCGTCGCACGGCCTCGCCGCCCGACGAGATTGGCTCTTTCCACGCCATGATCGCCAGGGCGTCCGAATTGTTCCAGCTCTGCCCGGAGGAGCAGAAAAAGGAAGGTTTCCTCTATCAGCGCCGGGAGGCCAAGAGGAAGACTGTCATCGCGGTGCCTCTAATCGATCTGGGAGGAGGGCCTGTCAGTTCTCAAGAACCCCTCCACGGCACCAGCCAAATGGGACCGTACGAGAAGAAGTACCGGGTCCCCGAAACCGCTCCCCTGTGCCTCAGGGCCCAGCCAACGCCAGACTCGGTCGTCTCGGCGGCGGCGAAGAAGAATGCGGCGGGGTCAGGAGCCTCGACGTCGAATTCCCCGCCGGACGGCGAGGGAAAGAAGTTGGACGCCATGGGGCGGCAGGTCATTTCATCAGCGGCGACGATGATCAAAGCGGCCAACGCCCTGGCGATCGTGGCCCGTTACGACAGGGAGCTCTGGTTTAAGCTGGCCCCCATATTGGACTTCCTACCGGACGACAAGAGGTCCGAGGCCCTGGAAATACTTCAAGAAGGCAAGGTGGCGTCGGACCACACCATAACTGTGGCAACCGATATTGCCGATACCGGGTTCCGCCAGCTGGGCAACGGTGTTTGCCTACGACGACGGGGTTGGCTCCGGGCGACCGACTTCCGTCAGGACGTCCAGACCAGGGTGTTGGACATGCCGTTCGACGGCAGCAACTTGTTTGGGAAGGCGGTGGACGAATCCCTCCAAGCCATAAAGACGCAGACGGCCCGCGCCCTAGGAGCCCTTCAGCAACGACGGCCCTTTCGGAGCTCCGGAGGCAGACAGGGTGCCTCCAAAGGATCCAGCGGTGGCTCGTCGTCCTACCGCCAGGCGGCACGCTCCTCATCTCAGGAGGCCTACAGGGGTCGCGGCAAGCAGGGAGCGCCTCGCCGCCGTCGGCAAGGTGGCCAGGGCGGCAAGGCCACCACCTCCAAGCAGGACTGAACCGGCCGTGGTCTCGGGCCCCCACCGAAGCACCCCGGTGGGAGTCCGGCTGACGAATTTCGTCGGCGTGTGGAAGTACATCTCCACCGACCGTTGGGTGCTGGATACCCTGGCAAGAGGACACTCTATCATATTCCTGAAGAAGTGCCCTCACGTTCCACCTGTGGCCAGGAAGGAAAATCACGTCCCGCAACTGCTGTTGGAAGTACGGGCGATGCTCAGGAAAGGCGCCATCGAGCTTGTCCCGAAGAGGTTCCGGGGCTCCGGGGTGTACTCAAGGTACTTCCTCGTCAGGAAGAAGACGGGCGGCTGGCACCCCATCCTGGACCTTCGTCGTTTGAACAAATACATCAGGTCACAAGGGTTCAGGATGGTCACCCTCCAGCACGTACTGGGACAGCTGGAGGAAGGCGACTTTCTATCGTCGTTGGACCTGGAGGATGCATACTTCCACGTTCCCATCCTCAAAAGTCACCGAAAGTTCCTCAGGTTCGTCGTCCAGGGACGCCACTACCAATTCAGAGCACTGCCGTTCGGATTGAAGTCGGCCCCCAGGGTCTTTACCAAGTGCCTAGCACCTATGGCGGTGCGGCTGTGCCTGCAGGGGATTCACGTCTACCCCTACCTGGACGACTGGCTCATCCGCTCAAGGACGAGGGAACTCGCCGTCGAACACACTGCGAGGACCGTCCAGCTACTCACAGACCTGGGATTCACCATAAACTACCCAAAGTCCCACCTGGTGCCGTCGCAGGTGGCCCTGTTTCTGGGAGCGAAGCTCGATACAGTGTGGCGCCTGGCGGCACCGTCGGAAGAACAGACGAAGACCATTCTAGGCAAAGTGCAGCACCTGCTAGCCTCGGACGTGGCCAGGGTGAGGTCCATCAAGTCCCTCCTGGGGATGATGTCCTCTTACATCTACCTGGTGCGCCTCTGCAGACTACGGATGCGCCCTCTTCAAGAATTTCTCGACGCCCGTTGGATGCAGGCGACGGGCACCTTCGAAGACAGGGTCTCCCTCAACGAGGTGTTCCGGCGGGCGATTCAGTGGTGGGGCGTTCGAGCGCACCTCACGGCGGGCAAGGACTTTCAGACGCCGGCGTACCAGGAGATGGTGACGACGGACTCCTCCCTGGAAGGTTGGGGCGCCCACACCGGAGATCTCCACGCAAGAGGCCTCTGGCTCCCGGAGGAGAGGCTCCTGCACATCAACGACCTGGAACTCCGAGCCGTGTTCTGGGCTCTCAAATTGTTCCTCCCGTCGCTCAAGGGCAAGGTGGTGCGGATCTTCACGGACAACACCACGACAATGTTTTACATAGGGAAGCAGGGAGGCACCAGATCCCCAGCCCTATCCAAGGAGGCACAGGATCTGTGGCACTGGCCAGGGGATGTTCCTGGTTCCCTTCCACCTGGCAGGAGAAAGAAACACCATTGCCGACTCGCTCAGCAGGGAGCTGCGCGCGTATCACGAGTGGGAACTGCGCCAGGATCAGGTGGATCAACTCTTCCGACGATGGGGCAGACCCCAAATCGGCCTGTTCGCAACAGCAACGAACTCGAAGTGCAAGAGGTTCGCCAGCAGGTTTCCCCAGCCGAGAAGCATGGGCGATGCGTTCTCGTTCCCCTGGGACGGCCTATACCTGTATGCGTTCCCTACGTTGCCGTTGCTGCTTCGACTCATCAACCAGCTCAAGAGGTCCCGGTGCAGGATGATCCTCATCGCACCGGCGTGGCCGAGGCAGATCTGGTCCCCGGACCTTCTGGACTTGTCAACGTCCCCTCCCATCAAGCTGTCGGCAGACGCGGACCTTCTCTCCAGAGAAGGAGGCGCCATCTTCCACCACGACCCGGCGTCGCTGAACCTGCAGGCTTGGCTCCTGCAGCGCTAGAGTTTGGAGGCTACGATATACCGGCCGATTGCAGAGAGGTTCTTGCAAAGGCCAGGGCGTCCTCGACTCTCAAATGCTACGGTCATAAGTGGAAGAGGTTATCTATCTGGTGCCGAGCACAGAAGATCAACCCCCTACGGATTACGGCCCCTCCAGTGCTGCTGTACCTGCTATCGCTGGCAAAGGCTGGGCTAGCCCATGCCTCCATTAAGATTCATCTGGGGGCGATCTCCAGATATACCAGAACCACAGGACGGACGTCCCTGTGGTCCCATCGACTGGTAAAAGAGTTTATGAAAGGACTGTTCCGGTCGTTCCCGCCGGTGAAGGCCCCGACCCCGGCGTGGGAACTTAACGTGGTGCTGACCAGGCTCATGGGGCCCCCATTAGAGCCGATGCACTCCGCACCGATGAAGTTTGTGTCGTGGAAGACTGCATTCCTGGTGGCCATTACCTCCGCACGACGAGTGGGAGAGATCCAGGCCCTATCCTGCAAAGCACCGTACTTGACTTTCCATGCCTCGAGGGTGGTGCTTAGGACGCACCCCTCCTTTATGCCCAAGGTGCCGTCGGACTTCCATCTTAACGAGCCCCTGGTGTTACCTGTTTTCTTCCTGTCTCCTTCGTCGCCGGCCGAGAGGACTTTGCACTCGCTGGATGTGGATAGAGCGCTGAAGTTCTACGTGGACTGCACGAAGAGTTTCCGGAGGACATCACAGCTGTTCGTGAACTTTGGACCTGTGAATCAAGGGAAGGCTCTCTCAAAGTCTTCTATTTCCAGATGGCTCTCCGGCTGCATCATGCACTGCCACCGGTTGGCTAACCGACCGCTGCCAGGCCGTCCGAGAGCCCATTCGACCAGAGCGATCGCTGCTACTACGGCGTTCTTATCTGGTGTGCCTCTGCTGGACATCTGCAGGGCGGCTACGTGGAGGTCGACGCACACCTTCACGAGATTCTACTGCGTCGATCGGGATTCCAGGGAGGGGTCCAGGGTCGGCCAAGCAGTGCTGCGCAACCTGTTCGCTTAAGGTGAGCCTGGTGAGGAGGTAAGAGATGCTTAATTTTTTGTATTGCTTAATGTTGAGCCTTTTGCCACCCCCCGTGGTTGTGCATGTGTGTACTGCTATTTATTCTTATATTCATGAGCATGTGAATCCATGCCAGACCCCATGCTGGAGAAGGAACAAGTTACTTAACTGTAACTGTTGTTCTCCAGCATGGGTCTGGCATGGATTCACATGCGAACCCTCCCGCCGACCCCTCTGCGGCTCTTCACTTGGTCATACTGCCACTTCACGTGCTACCAAATCTGAAGATGGCTGCCAGAGGCGGGGCTTAGGTAGAGGGCAGTCATTGGCTGTGGTCAGTATGACGCAGAGATCAGTGATTGGTTACTACTACGAAAGACAGATCAGAAACAAAACTGATACTGATTTTTCTTTACCGAGGATTCCCAGCCTGACGACGGGGAGTATTCATGAGCATGTGAATCCGTGCCAGACCCATGCTGGAGAACAACAGTTATAAGTAAGTAACTTGTTCCTTATCGACCTCGGAAGGATGAAAGGCTGAGTTTGGCCCCGCCGGGATTCGATGTCACGCTCACCTGATTCCCACGGAGGCGCAGGTCTGGCTTCGAGTGCTGATGCTTCTTCTATGGTGAAGCGCAGGACTCTGAAGATGGACTCACTGGCTCGCAGGAATATTCCCCTGTGCGTGAAAAGGGAGTATTACCTACTGACGGAATAATGCTCAAGCCTCCCACTCCCTTCCAGCCCTCCACGATACCCTTCCTCGATTCCCCGTGAAGTCTCACCTTAGGGTCTGGAAGGATGAGTTCTCCATCCTGCTTCTGATGCAGGGGCGCGTTGAAACCCAGTTACTTCACTGGATTGAGGTTTGATGGGAGTTCAAATGAGCTTGACTATTCAGGTAAGGCGCTGTAAGAATTCTGTAGCAAGTTCAAAAGTTCAAGCCTCATAATAATGTTCATTGTCTTATTGCAGCAAGCGCTAATCGCTTATGTCTTTTTTCCCCTTAGGGGCCGGGGTTCGGAATGCCGGAGATATGGCGCCGACCCGAAGTGAAACGTGCAGTTCCAGTAAATGAAAGGTAGGTTCTGGATGAGCGTTCGGGTAATGTCTTTGCATTCGCTCATTCAATGTCTTTGTCTTTTTTCCCCATAGGGGCCGGGGTCCGGAATGCCAGGAAGCGGCAGGACCCGAAATGAAATGGGAATGACCCAACAGGTAAGTCTTAGAAGGAAACTGAGCTTTTCCTATTCCCTTCCTTCTCTCACCTTGTGTTTTTGTCTTTTTCTCTCTAGGCTCTGGGAAGTGGCTGCGGATCCGGATGATCGCTGCTGAAGATGGAGGTGCCCAGGAAAGGTGAGTGAAATGCAGCGCTGCAGCGATCGAAGCGAAATGCTTTTAAAATGATGTCTTCCCTTTCAGGATCGTCGGTGTGAAGTCTCCGTGATGCAGTTTTAGCAGGTAAGGTCTTCTTTCTCTCCAATTCTCTCTTAGCAGGTGACCCAGGATGCTGACAGGCGTGGCTGAAGTCCAGATGAAGGAGCTGACACGGTGAGCGTCCAGCTGCGAGGAGCAGAACAGCGCGAAGCGTGAGTTGCTGATCGGGCGTGGTTTAAATAGCTTTGGAAGAAGTTCCAGGTATGTGTCCTTCCACCGATCAGGTATGTATCCTTCCCCGACCACACCCAGGGGAAAGTAGGTCCACAGGTAAAGTAGTTCCATTCAGGCCTCAAGAGGGCCTGGATGTAGCAGCATGGTCTGCATCAGGTAAGTGCACCTTAAAACACTTGAACACATGTCTAGCTTTATGAGCCTGGCGCCTAAGGCGCCAGGACAGGGGTCAAACATGAGCCTGGCGCCTAAGGCGCCAGTACTGTGTCCAAAGGGCTCCAGCTTGGGCCCGCTGGCACTTCCCTGGGGGGAAATGATGCCTGCCTCTGGGGTTGCTGGGTCGGACCTGGCTCCTTGGAGGTTGGCATCATGACATTCGAGCCTGCTTTAGGAGGCTCTGCACGGATGTCTAAGCGAGCTCTCTACTCGCTGTGCCACTTGACCGGCTAATAAACGCTCACATTATCAACTCATTAACAACTCAGCAAATAAGTTTTGAATTTCGTATTGTGTGTAGGTTTTCATTTTCTTATTTGATAAACAACAAATTAACCTTGACTTGAGTTATGACTTTTCAAACGATGAAACGAAGAATGTTATGAACATAGCACCAGTGGATAAGTTTACTGTTCAAGAATGTTATCCTCCTGCAAAGTCTTGATCTTTCAAAATGAATCCAGTCGCAGTGAGGATGGACAAGAAGGAAAGCAGCGGTGGCTTCATGTCTTGCCCTGTCAGAGTAATAGGGCCACTGGTGCTGGTGTGATTTTGCCTTATGTATCCCTTTGTTTTGCATTTGTACCTGATAAATTGATATAGATGTGTGGTTGTGTTTATAGTTTGAGGTATCTGAGTAAACGTGGATGAATAGTTTTTTTTTTCCCACATACCAAAGATACTGCTCCCCTTGCCATCAATGTTTATTGAATCTGCACTTCCCACTCCCCAAAGACTTTCTGGTTTCACGCCTTGTAAAAAATCCCAGTGACAGATGTATGTGCCAGATCAACAATGGCACTGCTTGGTGCTGAGATTGATGCCTGCAGTTATGCCAACTGGTGAATCAGAAAGTCTTGGAGCAGTTTGTAAAGTTGTTCACCATAACACATAAAGGTAGGGGCATTGGGAGCTGTCCTTGTTCACCTGATGTAATGCTCCAGTGTGAATTGTCAAGTATTTGGCACTGTGACCGAGAGATGTCCCTGGTTGTGGAACCAGAAAAGTATAAGGATAAGCTACGAGTAAAGCGCCAGCACAACAAGAAATCTGGGCGCATACGTGATGCTTCTTAGGTCCATTACTAATTAACCCTGTCACCAGGATCTGAACAAAGCTCAGGTGAGTAACCAACTCTTTACTTCCATGGCCTCTTACCCAGCTGACATGCCGGATTTCAGGCTGTCCATGCCAACCATTTTCCAGGAAAATGGCTGAGAGCCTGCCGTGAAGCCCCCCACTTCTCCTTCGTTGGACAAGTGAGCGACCTGGTATCCTAAAACGTGCTCATTCAGGATCTGTTTTTGGTCACCATCAGTAAGGTTGCACCACCAGACCAATGCAAAAGGTCAGCTGACACCCTTTTGAGACCTCCCTAGGCGCAAAGACTGATACTGTGCCCCAAGTCTGCAGCCAAACTAACATGGTCTTGGAGCCAGGTTGTAGAGATATAACCTCCAGTGACTGTCCAGTGGTCGCGCTTTGGGCCATTTTGAACACCTTACCTGATGAGAAATATGATGCTGCCTACTCTTGGAAGGGGATCATGAAAACGTGAATGTGCCCTTCTGCACTTGCATGCTTAATCTTGATAAGACTTGGCTTTAGACCTCCAGGAGGCCAGTGGGACGCATTCATCCCTTGGTAGGACTTCCCTGTCCTTTACTTTGATTCCCTGGGTGAAATGTCATGCTATAATATGGTTATGCCCTGGTGCCCACTGCCTGTGTCGGCATTATCCAATAGCTATCAGAAATGACACACTTACTGATATCTAATGATATGATATGGCATTTATAATGTGCCTGTACACACGTGTATCTAGGCGCCACAAGACAAGGGAGGGAAGACAAATGGAGGACAAGACAGATGATCTTACTAGGCCTTGTCATTCGGATCACGCAAGTCTCACACAAGATGTGCAGGGGCAATGGAGAGGAGGTGGGGGGAGGAGTGCAAGGGAGAGGGTTGGGGTAATGTGCGATCATGGCATCAGGCTAAGTGTAAGTGCAGCCAGTGCAGCGCAGCTCTGGGTAAGTGCAGCGATACAGGGGGGCTGTAGGGGTTACAGTTAAAGCCCCTAAGTGCGTGGTAGGCCAGGCAACAGTGCAAGGAGGAGTGGTCATGGAGGAGTCTTGTACCCAGTGAGACACTGAGGGTACCAAGCAACCAGTCGGTGCAGCGGACAGGTAAGTTAGCAAAGAAGTGAGAGAGAGAGAAGGCAGAGGAGAAAAGGAAGGTCTTGAGCTGCTTCCAGAACTTCAAGTTGTTTGGCTCAAGTCTGAGAGGTGCAGGGAGTCCATTCCAACGGGAGGCGCCTGCAGAGGAGAGAGAGATCTACCCCCACTCTGCTTGAGAGTTGGAGGTAGCTGAGTGAAGGGCTCTAGAAGGAAGGTATTTTAGCAGAGAGAGTTGGATGTAGTGCGGCCCCTGACCCCAGAAAGCCTTGTAGACGATGCAGAGGGTCTTGAACTTGATCCTTGCAGCCACCGGGTGCCAGTGGAGAGATTTAAGGGCTAGAGAGAGATACTGTCCCTGGTCTTGAGGCAAGGGTAAGTCTTGCAGTCCTGTTCTCGATTAGTTGCAGGGGGGCGAAGAGTAGAGTTGGGCAGATTGAGAAAGAGGCTGTTGCAGTAGTCCATTCTGGAGAGAACCAGGGCTCTGAAGACAGTGAGAAAAGGTAGAATACATCTGAGGAGGTGAAGCTGGAAGTGGGCCTTTTTGGCAAGGTCTGTGATGTGAGGAGAGAAGGAGAGCGTGGGGTCGAAGATTACACCATGTTTTTTTTGCCTCACAGGAAGGTGATGGTAGAGGTCCCAAGGAGGGCGGCCAGAGTGAGGGAAGCGGGAGCAGGGGTTCCAATGAGAAGGATCTCAGTCTTACTGGCATTAAGGCAGAGATCGTTGGACGCGCATCAATCCTGAATTGCAGATAGGCATAAGTGAGCGAGGGAGGCGAGGAGGCTGGTGGAAGCCTGAAAGAGAGAGGTGGAAGCCTGAAAGAGAGAGGAGTGTCATCCACATAACACTGAAAGTTAGAAGAGAAGGTGGTGATCAGGTGGGCCAAAGGGACCAGATAGACATTTAAGAGCCAGCGTGAGAGGATAGAGCCCTGGGGGACACCACATGTGGAGAGAGAGGTGGTGCAGTTAAAGGACCCAAGTTGGATGTGGGATGGTAGGTCCAGGAGGAAGGAGCTCAGCCATGCCACGGCCTAATCCATGATGCCCAGGTTCTCACTGAGATGATTGATCAGGGTGGCGTGATTGACCATGTCAAAAGCAGAGGAAAGGTCAAGGAGGATGAGGACGGAGGGAGAGCTTAGGATTAGAGAGCAGATCTTCCCGCGGTGTTCAGGGGAGCAGTTTCTGTGCCTAGGGCTCCTCTGATGCCAGATTAATGATCATGGAGACAACCAACAGACTGTGTGAGAGTAAGCTGGGAGATGGCCAGATTTTCCAGGAGTTTTCCCAGGAAAGGAGTGATAGAAATCGGCCGATAGTTAGCCGGACAGGTAAGATAGGCGAAAGGCTTTTTTAGGAGGGGCTGCACAAGGGAGTGCTTGAGAGGAGAGGGAATGATCCAGTGGCTTAAGTTTGGTTGCAGGAATTGGCCAAGGCTAGAGCTAGTGTGGCAATGTTGCCGTTGATGGTTCTGGAAGGAGCACCTGTTTGAAGTCACTTTCATAAATCAGACTTATCAAGGAACATAGTTGGGTGTTATCAGAGAGGAGGGGGCAGTGAGGAAGAGGCGAGGAAGAGGCCCCAGAAGGGGACCTCAGAGAGGTAGAGGAAGAGGAAAGTGAGGACAAGGTGTCCTGAGTTTTAGTGGTGAAATGAGTGGCCAGAGCCCTATAGAAGCCCTGGGAGGGAACAGGGGAGGTGGAGACTGCAGTATGATTGGTCAGCTCCTTGCAGATTTTAAAAGGTTTGCTGTGGTGTTGTAGGCCGCAGAGGCGTGGACTTGAATATGAACCCTCTTCTAGGACAGGACAAGAGTCTGTATTGCCTTTGGAGCAGGCGGCAGGCCAGTTTGTCAGAGCGCGCCCAAAGCTCTCCACTTCCTCTCAGCTACCCCGCACTGGCGTTTCAGGGTGGCGAGGTCGGAGTCATACCAAGAGTTGCACTTGGAGGTCGGCTTCAGATGGATTCTCATGACGGGGGCAAGGATGTCCAAAATGTTGGAGATAGAAAGATGCAGATTAGTGAGGGCTGTGTCAGTGTGAGTCAGCCGCAGGAGTAGGAGGAGCAGAAAAAGAGGCAAAGGCATCCACTGACACTCGTTTCATGGGTCGAATGACCGAGAAGGAAGGTGTCAGTGCCGGTGTAGGCTTTGCTGGGGGGGGACAAGAAGTTTCATGTGGGAGGAGAGCAGAAAGTGGTCAGTCTGAGAGAGGACTGGAGAGAGGGATGTCTAAGGAGATTAGAACATCCAAGGTGTGTGGACCAGAGGGTGGAATGGCAAGGGAGAGTGTGTCGCAAAGGTTGCGGAAGAGCCCGGAGGCAGAATTAGTAGCATCCAGGTGTATGTTGAGGTCTCTGAGGAGAAGTTGAGCGGTAGAGGCAAGGAGAGAAGAGGAGTGGTCAGCCCATTCTGAGAGGAAGACGGCGGCCAGGCCAGGTTGCCTGTCGATGGTGGCCACAGTCGGTGAGAGGCCAGGAGAGGGTAGAGAGCCTGCAGACCAGGCATTCAAAGGAGGAGTAGGCCTGCGTAGGGACCCACTTTGGAAAGATCGGGCCACTCCACCTCCGGTTCTGGGCTCAGAGAGAATCTTGTAGCCCTCAGCGAGGAGAGTGTCAAAACTCGTGACAGAGCTGGCCGTGAACCATGTCTCGTTGAGAGAGAGGACATCTAGGTCAAGGTCTTTTAGGAGGTGGCAGATGTCAGAGGAGTGTTTGACAGCAGAGCGAGAGTAGCGACGTGCAACAGGTTGCCACATTTGAAAGACGTCCGGGGTGGGGTACAGGAGGTGAGGTACGCAAAGCGGTAGATGGGCCCGAGAATGGACAGAGGCAGCAGACCGATGTGGCATAGGGGAAAGAGGGGAGGAGAAGGAGGAGGAGGCGGGGGTGCCAGAGAGGCAGTGGAGGAAGGAGGTGGCAGAGGAACCAGAGAGAGATTGTAGGAGTAACAGGAGACGGAAGGAAGTTGATAAGATGCGGAAGACGCCTATCCAGGAGGAGGAGAATGTGCTCCGAGCTCTGGACCATGCCAGTACCATTTAGATAGATCTTGATGAAGGCTTTGGAGGAATCGAAGGAGGCTAAGAGGACCTTCCACCGGGTGCCACCCTTAATCGGAGAGCAGGAGAAAGGAGAGAAAACAGAGTCCATATGAAGGGTCCATGGGTCTGGCGAAGGAACGACAGAGAATGTCAGTGAGAGTCTGTCTGGATGAAGTGCTGATGTAGGTATGGGCGATAGGAAGGCCTGGGTTGGAGACCAGGATATCCCTCTTGAACCTATTTCTTCCAGACTTATATAGACATTGATACTAGATAGAGTAGCAGTTGGAGAAGATGGGGAAATCGAGCGCACCATAGAGAGAGTGCAAGCAGGAAAGTTGAAGGCAGTGAGGGAGAGCGAGAGGAGCACAGTCTGCCCCAAGATGCGTAAAAAAAGGAGGGGCGCGGCGGGGGGGGGTCATCACGCAGTTGGGAACACAACAAGAGGAGGAAGGCAGGTGAACAGTACCAACACTAACTACTGTGGAGTGAGAACCAAGGGAGTGGGGGAGAGCCTAGTGGAACAACAGACACAGTAACCAACAGTAACCACTGTGGAGTGGGAACCTAGAGAGTGGGAGAGCGCCAAGTGGACACAGCAAAAGTTACCAAAGGATACCAACAGTGGAATATGAACCTAGAAGGGAAAACACACCTACAAAGCACAACAGTTAACCAACAGTGAACACCATCACTCCCACCCTGTGGAATGCCCTCCCTCGGCAGGTCCAAGATGAACCTACTTATGCACTCTTCCAAAGAAAGTAAAAACTGCATTGATCAACAAATATCTCTAATATTCTGGCCAGACCTGCCTACTCTTAACCCGACTCACTATCCTGATGTAACATAACTACCCTCTCTGTATGAATCGCATCCTAAGATGAATGCAACTACTCTTTTCTGTAGGACTTGCGCTTTTGTTGTAATGTAACCTTACTGTTCCCATGGAATCCTAATTATCTACCTTTAGCGCTGTGATTCCTTTTGGTTTTGGTGCTACAAACAAATACAATTAATAAATAAACAGTGGGGAGGGACCCTAGAGAGGGAAACGGACCTAGAACACCGCAGTTAGCCGTGAGGACGCACAACAGCCTCAGGACACAGTAGTGACTCACAAAACACAAAGTACAGCTAACCGCAAGAGTGGGAAAGCCTAAGGTTACGCAGAGACAGAGCATGTTATGCCAGGCTGTTAATAGACGTATGCACAAGGCCAGGCAGTTTATTAGAGAGCATTAATGGCTGCTCCCACTGCCCGCACCTTTCTTCTCTCTCGGTCGCTGCTGGTCGACGACTATGCAGCGTACTTGCACTCTGCGCAGTTACCCTTTCGTCGCCAAACACCTGCGGCGTACAACACTGTGGCCTTGTCCTGCATGGGCTTTCCCGCATAGAATCCAATCCTCTGGTTCTTAAAGGGTACGTTGTGTGGACGTAGCGCAACATGCAACATATCAGATGGGCAGTGTCTCCTGCAGACTTGTGGTGCACAACACCGTGGCCTTGTCTTGCACAGGCTTTCCAACAGAGGGTCCGATCCTCGGTTATTAAAGGGTTCGCTGTGTGGACGTCGGATCAGATGAAGTTTGAGGGTGAGTCAACTTTATTTAAACACTTTCAGTCACTGGCCTTACTTACACAGAATATGGAAAAGAGAAAACATTTTGATAATCGGGGGTGAGAGATTGAATCCAGAAAGGGGCTCGGGTTTCAAAAATAAGGTGACTGGACAGTACATTTCACAATGGGATAATATAGAATGGTGCAGGATTTTGGAATGCATACATTTTAATGAATAGGACACTTTCAAAATGGGACAGTGTTTAAGCATGAGTCTACATCTCAGAATCGGAAAGCCTTTCATTTAGGGACACAGTTTTAGCATACTTGCTTTAATAGAGATAGCTCACGTGTTCAGTAAGGGGGTAGTGCAGTCTTGGCATGGGGTAGCAAAGTTGCTTGGCTAGAGTGGTGCACATATTTGCAATGAGGCAGCTCATTTGGAGCTGCTCACAGGGTCAGGATTGGCAGCTCTAATTCCCTGAAATGGTGGCAGCTCACAGGCTCAAAGTGGTGCCTCACTGCTTCAAAGGAGCAGAGGTGAGCTAGAGGCTAGCTCATAAGTTAGAATGATAACCTTTGAGTGTGTGAGCTGTGTTCATCTCTAAGGCTATTTAAAAAATGTAACATGGATGTGGGAATGTCACAAAAAACATTCAGATGGACTGCTTTTTTCAGTTCGTAGTCGGAGTAGTCCATTCGTGATGATCATAAGCTGCATCTGGCTCCAGAAGTGAAAAAAGTTCCAAAGACTGGTCTTCCACCAACAGCGTCCATGACAGTCACTGTTACCACTACAATGGTGACCACGCAAGTATCATTACCGCCTAGACCTCAGTCTGCCGTTGCGACGACAGTCCCATCAGCGACGGCACCTTTTCCTGCTCCATAAGTTCCAGTCATTGCCTCTTTCCCAAAGGGCTCATATTTGGTGAGGGAGATGCCTCTGCTCAGGAATTCCTACGTAGACCCATCAAGGCTGCACCACTGTTTACCCTGGCACCTCTGGGATCCCCAGGAGGTTGCCAGCATGCTACACCAGTTTAGAGGAGGACCTGCCAGAGAGTTTTTACTCTGCCCAGGAGGGGGATCAAGGGGAGCCTGACCACATTGTGCCATCTCACAAGCCTCCTCTGCCTTGCCTGCTGGATTTCAGCCGCCAGTGTGTACAAGGTGGTCAAAATGTCCAAAGACACATCCCTTGGTTCAGGTGCTGGGCCCAGATGTGAAGGGCTCTTCACTTCTGGGCCCAGCACCTGAACCAAGGGATGTCTTTGGACATTTTGACCACCTTGTACACACTGGCGGGTGAAATCCAGCAGTGACTCCCCACTGCTCCATTCCCGTTCTAACAAGGAGTCCTCTGATGCCTTACCAAGGTCAGCCGATGCAGCCTCATAATACCCCTGCTACCCCTCGGCCATTGCCAGTGGAACCCCCACCCTCTGTGGTGGAAAAAGAATCTCGGACAAACACTGAAACTGATACCGTCACAACCGGTACACAAGGCATAGATGCATTTGATGATTACGTTCCTGCGGATCTGGGACCCCCTGACATCGATGTACCCTCCAGAGCCTCTTTGTCGGATGAGATTGTGTCGTCCCACTCCATGATATTTAGGGCTGCAAAGCTGTTCAACCTAGCAACCCAGGAAAAGAAAAGGGAAGGTTTCCTTTTCGAATGACAGGAGTCCTCCAAGAGGACCATTGTTTCAGTTCCCCTCTTGGATGACATTTGGAAGGATGACCTGGCAGTCATGAAGACCCCTTGTACCACTCCTGCGAAAAGGGATTGTCTGGAAAAGAAGTACTGGTTTCCGGACTCGGATCCTAAGTGCTTCAGGTCCCAGCCCTCGTCAGACTCTGTGGTCTTGGCTGCCACTAGGAAGAGGACTTCCAACCAGTCTTCCTCGTCTATGGTTTCTCCAGACCAAGAAGATAAAAATCTGGATGCAACAGGAAAGCGCATAATCACAACGGCAGCATCGACTATCAATGCCACCCTCGCCATTCTCTCGAGATATGACCGGGAGTTATGATAGAAGTTGGGGGCCCATCCTCAACTTCCTCCCAGAGAATAAGAAAGCTAAAGCCCTGACTCTGATCCCGGAAGGGGAGGTGGACTCCAACCATCCCATCACCCTCGACAACACTGATTCCGGCTTCCGCCAGATGGGCAATGGAGTGGCCCTCCACCGCCAGGGTTGGCTTAAGGCCACCAACTTCCGCATGGATGTGCAAATAAAAATGGTCGACATGCCGTTTGATGGTGACAAACCTCTTCAGAAAGGCGGTCGAGGAGACTCTACAGGCCATAAAGAGTTACACTGAGATGATGCCTTCTTTAGGCACTCTTCAGCAGAACAGGCCTTCCTTTCACTCCTCTAAAAGAAGTCGCAAGGTCCTCAATTGGGTTTCACCCTAAAGCCCATATTTTCAGCCCTCCCTCACAAACACCCAGAGGCTTATAGGGGATGTTCCCAGGCCTCCAGGAGTGGAAACCGGCGTTGTCGCTCTCCATCCAGGATGCAGATGCCGAAGCAGGCCTGAACCGGTCCAGGGCCCACACCCCCACTTCTACACCCCAGTAAGAGGCATATCGCAATTTGAGCATTAGTGGCGGAAGATGTCCACAGACAAATGGGTGTTCGATGTCCATCAACAGGGACTGGCCCTGGAATTCCATACAAATGCCCTTGCATTCCTCTTGTTCCACGGCAAGAACAAGTTGGCACCGCTGCTAAAGGATGTTCAAGCAGTGGTAAACAAAGTGGCAATAGAGCCAGTCCCTCAGTGGCTCCGGAGTGTACTCCAGATACTTTACGTTGAGTAAGAAGTCAGGAGCATGGAGACCTATCCTAGACTTGCTACGCCTAAACAAGTTCCTCAAATCCCAAAGGTTCAGGATGGTCACGTTGCTGCAGCATGTGCTCGATCAACTGGAGGAATGAGATTTCCTAGCGACCCTCACCTTATGGGGGATAAGGTGAGGGTCGCCAGGAAATCTCCTTCCTCCATTCATCGCAAACACTGGATGTTCCTGAGTTTTGTCATACAGGGGCGCCCTTACCAGTTCAAGGCCCTGCCCTTTGGCCTGAAATTGGCCACAAGGGTGTTCACCAAATGCTTGGCCCTGGTGGCAGCGAATCTGCACCGCAAAGGAATCCACGTCTGTCCTTACCTGGACGATTGGCTCATCGGATCCCGCTCTCACGTGCTGGCAATCCAGTACACAGCAAAGACCATCCAGACCCTGACTTTTCTGGGATTCTGATAAACTATCAGAATTTCTGCATCCGCCATCTCAGAACGCGCTATTCCTGGGTGCCCTCCTCAACACGCTCTTGTATCTGGTGACTCCTTCGGGAGAGAGGTTGAACGACATCCTGGGAAAGGTCCAGTCGTTATCAACGGCTTCTGTTGCAACAGTCCGATTCATCAAGTTCCTGCTGGGGATGATGTCATCCTGCATCGATCTAATTCCCTTTTGCTGACTGCAGATGAGATCCATTCATGAATTTCTGGATGGCAGATGGTAGCAGGTTACCGGCGTATGAAGCGACAAGACCGCACTCAATCGGGCATTCCGTAGGGATCTCCATTTGTGGTCAGTTCGCGCACATTCTTGCAGGGCACTCCTTTTCAGATACCCAAGTTATCAGGTGAGAGTCACGGCTGACGCCTCTCTGGAAGGTGGGGGGGTCCACATAGGACATTTGCACACCAGGGGCCTCTGGCGCTGCAAGTGGAGTTGCATGTCAATGTCTAGGCTCTTACGTCTTTCCAGCCTCAGCTCCAGGGGAAGGTGGTGCAGGTCTTCACAGGCAACAGAACCACCATTTTTTACATCAGGGAACCACGTCGGACACATTCCCCTGCTCTCTGCAGGGGCAGAACCTGTGGTGCAGGGCCTTTGCTCAACTGATGTTTCTCGTCCAATTTCACATGGCATCTGTTCAAAACACCATTGCGGACTCGCTCAGCAGGGAGCTGTGGTTCTGCCACAAATGGGAGCTCTAGCAAGTGCAAGTGTCTCGCATCTTCAACAAGTGAGGTCTCCCTCAAATCAAACTCATTGCTACAGCTACCAACGCCAAGTATTGGAGGTTTGCCAGCATGTATCCGCAGACATGGAGTCTGGGAGATGCCTTCTCCTTCCCTTGGGAGGGCTTCTTCCTGTACACTTTCCCACCGATTCTTCTGTTGCTACGAGTGATCAACACACTCGAGCATTGCCACTGCAAGATGATCCTCAATGCACCGTTGTGGCCCAGGCAGATCTGACACTCAGACCTTCTCCATCTGTCAGTGGCTCCAGCCATCAAACTGCCTCATCTTCCAGACCTGCTCTCCAGAGAAGGAGGGTCATTCCTGCACCACGACCCAGCATCTCTGAGCCTCACGGCCTGGCTACTGCAGCCCTACAAATTGGACACTACTCTCTTCCTTTGGAATGCAGGAATAGTCTATCCAGTGTCAGAGCTCCCTCTATGCTGGCATGCTACAAGCATAAGTGGAAGCGTTTTGCAGTGTGGTGCTGGCCACAGAATATTTCTCCACTACTCATGATGTTGCCACAGCTTCTCACCGTACCTGCTCTCGCTGGCCAAGGCTGGGCTTGCTCATGCATCTATCAAGGACCACCAGGACGCCATATCCCTGTACACCGGACTCCAGGCAAGCTCTACCTGTGGTCTCACAGGCTCGTTAAAGAGTTCAAGGGCTTCTTCAGAACATTTTCTCTGGTGAAGGCTCCTGTCCCTGTGTGGGAGCTAAATGTGGTAATGTCAAAACTGATGGGGCTTCAGTTTGAACATATGCATCGGGTCTCCTTGAAGTTGCTGTTATGGACGACCGCCTTCTTGGTGGCAATCACCTCGGCCAGGCGAGTGTGGGAGATATAGCAACTCTCCTGTAAGCCTCTGTATTTGTCCTTCCACTCCTCTCAGGTGGTTCTGCGAACTCATCCTTCCTTCATGCCGAAGGTTCCGTCAGAGTTTCATCTCAACAAGCCTTTGGTTCTACCAGTCTTCTTTGCGAAACCTTCTTCGCCTGCTGAACAGGCGTTACATTCACGTTGTGTGTGCCCCCAAATTTTATCTTGCACGCACACGGGTCTTTCGTAAGACGTCTCAGATTTCCATCATTTTTGGACCTGTGGGACTTTGGAAGGTCCCGGTTAAGGCTTCCAGGTGACTCTCCGGCTGTATCATGCATTACCATGATCTGCCCAACAGACCACTTCCAGGTCGGCCAAGAGCTCGCTCCAGCAGAGCTATCACAACAATGGTGTTTTTCTCTGGTGTTCCCCTTCTCAATAGCTGCAGGGCTGCTACATTGAGGTCTACCCACACTTCACGAGATTCTACTTTGTCGACAGGGATTCCAGGGAGGAGTCCCAGGTCTGGCAAGTGGTGCTACGCAACCTGTTCGTTTGAGGTCAGTATATTTCAAGGGTATGATATATTTTATTTGTATCGCGCTTATACTTTGTTTCAGAGCACGACCAAGCAAAGGGAGGGGAACAAGGGAGAACAAAAACAACCATCTTACTAGGCCCAGTGACATTTAGAACGCGCAAGTGCATGGAATAGGGAAAAGGGGGAGGGGGGTGCATGGAAGGGGGAGAAGTGGAAAGTGCAGGAAAGAGTAGAGAACAGAATAATAAGTGCAATAAATAAATGAAGGTAGTGCGAAATGCTAGTGCAGCTAGCAAGTGCATGATTAGTCAAATAGGGTATATCTGAGAAGTGCAGAAGAAGAATGGGGGACTGTATGCATACAGATCCCAGTGAAGGGGGTGGCCCAGAGGCATGCTGGAGGGAGGCAGGATAAGTAGGTACCTTGGCCCAAAGGACACAGGGTGACCAGGAGCACAGTGCCAAAGGGAAAAAAAACAGATCAGCAGGGGAGAAGAGGGGCGAAGAGGAAAGTCTTGAGGTGCTTCCGGAACCGGAGATGGTTTGCCTCAAGTTTCAGGGTGGCCGGGAGGCTGTTCCAAAGGGAGGCCCCAGCCGAAGACAGATCTACCCCAAGCTCGTTTCTTTGAGAAACGACTGACCCTGAGGGAGTTAGAAGTAGAGGAGCAAAGGGCTCGAGAGGGGAGGTATTTACGGAGGGATAGTTGAAGGTATTTTGGACCCAGGCACCAGAAAGCCCTGTGGAGAATGCAGAGGGTTTTAAATGTAATCCTTGCATCCACTGGGAGCCAATGAAGGGATTTCAGAGCTGGAGAGATACGTTCCCAGGGCTTGAGGCCAAGGACAAGTCTTGCAGTCCTGTTCTGGATTAGTTGTAAAGGGCGGAGAGTGGAGGCAGGTAGATTTAGAAAGAGGCTGTTACAGTAGTCCAACCTAGAGAGAACCAGAGCTTGGGAGACCGTGAGCGTCTGAGGGAAGGAGAGGAAAGGAAGATTACCTCTAAGGAGATGCAGTAAGAAGTTTGACTTTTTAGAGACTTCAGATGTGTGCAGAGAAGGAAAGTGTGGAGTCAAAGATGATCCCGAGATGCTTAGCCTAGCAGGTAGAGATAAGAGGAGGGCCAAGGGAGGCTGGCCAGAGAGTGAGGGGAAAGGAAGGTGAAGGTGTACCAATGAGGAGGATCTCAGTCTTGTTGGCATTTAGACAAAGATTGTCGACGGCACACCAATTTTGAATAGCGATTAGGCAATCGGAGATGAGGGAAGGAGAGGTGGTGTCTGAGGGAAGGCCGAAAATGAGTTGGGTGTCATCAGCATAGCACCAGAAGTTTGAGCAGAAAATGGAAATGTAGTAGGCGAGGGTTGCCAGGTATTGTTTGAAAAGCCAGGGTGAGATGTTAGACCCCTGGGGACCACCACAGGTAGAGAGGGAGATGGAGGATAGGAAGGACCCAAGTTGAACCTAGGAGGGTCGATCAGAAAGGAAAAAGGTCAGCCAGGCCAGAGCCTGATCGGTGATACCCAGGTTGTCACGGAGACGATTGAGCAGGATGGTATGGTTGACCATGCCGAAAGCAGAGGAGAGATCAAGAAGGATGAGGACGGAGGGAATGTAAGAGTCAAGGTTGGAAAGCAGGTCTTCACGAATGTTTAGGAGAGCTGTTGTTTCCGTGCTTCTGGCAGCTCTAAATCCAGATTGGTGATCATGGAGAGAGCCAACAGAGTCGGAGTGAAGGTTAAGCTTTTCCAAGAGCGTCCCCAAAAAGGCAGTAATTGAAATTGGGCAATAGCCAGACCAGAGGGATCGTCTGTGGGTTTCATGAGGAGAGGATGCACAAGGGAGTGCTTCAGAGGGGAGGGGCAAAGGAATGGTTGCAGAAATTGGCTAGGGCCAGAGCAAGGAGATCAATGTGGTCCTTTATGGTTTTAGAGGAACAGGGATGGACCTGTTTAGATGAGGCTTTCATAGATCAGAGGGGGGGGAGGAGGGCGGGGGCGGAGGAGAGTGTGGACAAGATGTCCTGGGTTTTGGAATTAAAAGGAGAGGCAAGGGCATTGCAAAGAACCTGGGAGGCGAGAGGAGGGTTGGAGACTGCAGCAGGGTTGGCCAGCTCGGATTTCGGTCGAGTTGTTAGATGCCGCAGAGACGCGGACTTGAATGTGGCCTCTCTTCTTGGAGCGGACAGTGAGACGATATTGCCTTTGGAGCAGGCAGCAGGCCAGTTTCAGAGGATGAGCAGGAAGCCCTCCATTTCCTCTCAGCCGCCCTACACTTGCATTTAAGTGTAGCTAGGTCAGAGTGATCCCAGGAATTACAATTGGCTTTGGCCTTCAAACTGATCCTCATGACAGAGGCAAGAACATCGAGAGTAGCAGAAATAGAGTAGAGCAGGCACAGGGCTGTGTCGGGGTGTGAGTCAGCCTGATGTTGGGGGTGCGGGGAGAGAAGGTGGCAGCAAAAGCCTCGAATTGACACATGATTAATGGGTCGGATGTCCAAGAAGGTGGGTGGCAATCTTGGGGGAAGGCTTGGCTTGGGGGGAGGAGATAGTATAACTGGGGGGGTGGTAACTGCCGAAAAAGTTAAGCCATTCTCAGATTTTGGAATGTTCTATTGTTATAGGGAACTGTAATGGTGTTAAGAGTAATCGCCCTATTCCCAACATGCAAGTGTTTATAATTGGACTCACATTTTTAAGAAAAAACAGAATATGTTTGAATAAATCATAACAACTGTTATAAACCCCTTAATTCAGGGGACATGTATTTATTTACATGTAATATCAATGAAAATCAAATAAACATCATATTTAAACAAGAAAAAATCATTGTCATTGTATGTAATCAAGGAAAGTAAACAATGTTTAGAACCAGGTGTACCCACATCTAAGACAAAACACAGGTTCTAGAGTAAGTAATGAAAAAAAACCATGTTACATTTGCTAGGAGGATGTTTCCTTCATAGAAATCTGTTTCAAAAGCAATTGGTTCTTACTGTTTGAAATGGAGACAAAAAAGTGATCATAAGCAATTATGCTGATGCTATAGTCTTCTAACAGAACTGGACTGGTCTGTAGTGCAACCAGTGTTTTCACAGTAGATTATAATGCAATCATACCAAACGAAAATTATACCCAAAATTCAGTACATTTTGTTCTGTAAGTGCTATTTGGTAACTGTGTACAAGGCATTGTAGTTAGGCGAAAAAAGAAAAAAAAACACATCTCAAATGCTTCATTTCTTCAAGAGTACAGAGCCTAACTCTTATGGTTTGGTTAGTAAAGCCAAGTTCTGTTATTTGTGGTGAAATCTTGCACATTAGTGGGATGATGGCCAATCCTTGGTCTACGTCGGGAAATAAAAATCCCTGATGTATAACTGGAGGCAGGTAGGGGCCTGCTGCAGTGGGGAGGAGATAGCCAGAGTAGAGAAGCTAAGTGTATTGCTTCTGTGACCCTTGCCACCTCCTGTGTTTGTGTATATGCACTGCTGTATAATTGTATTCATGAGAATGTGAATCCATGCGAGACGCCATGCTGGAGAAGGAACAAGTTACTTACATGTAACTCTTGTTCTCCGGCATGGGTCTTTCATGCATACCCTCCCTCCTTTTCCCCTCTCAAGTTCTACTTGGTCCATACTGCCACTTTACCTGCACTACCAAATCTGAAGATGGCCACCAGGGGTGGAGTTTAGGAGGACGAGTGTCATTGGCTGGGAGCAGTATGACCCAAAGGACACTGATAGGCGATAGAGGAGACGAGCAGTTTTAGTTTACTGATAAACTGCTTTCATTTTTACAGAGGATTCCCAGCCTGACGACTGGGAATATTCATGAGCATGTGAATGCTGGAAAAAAGGTAAAGGTAAGTAACTAGTTCCATCTACGACTAGGAGGGCGACCACATCCCTTTTGGGCTTGAACCCATGGGCTCTAGGGAGGCAAGAGTCTTCCCAGAAGAATTTTATGGGGGAGGTGAGGAATTACTGGACCTGGAAGAGGACCATGTCAGAAACCAGAGGGTTTCTCACCCACTACTCCCCGGGCATACCTCTCTGGTGGGCAGTGCATAGCCATCGCCTTTGGATCCAGACCCTGGGCGTGGAACAGTGCGGGAGGATCACCTGGGAGTGGGGTCTTCAGGGAGTGGGGGTAAGGCAGCCGATGGTGAGACGCGTATTCCCCCTTTTTTATACATCCAACCCCTTTTATTTTTTTAGGATCTGATGTCCCCAACCCCCACTTTCTGTGCAAACTCTAGGCAGAGGAAGAGGGGGCGACTGAGAGTAACAAGACTAACAATTATACATCGTACTGGACATGTCCAGCTAAATGGCAAAGTCAGGCACTTGACTTCAAGTGCATACAACTGATTCCAATTAGCTCTCCACACATGGATAAAAGGCAGAACCTATAGACACACTCAGAGTAAGGTGGAACACAAGTACGAGCAGAACTTCTGGGGCGAAGGCGAACTACTTGAGCAGAGCGACGGACTGAGGGACGAGAGCAGCAAGCCCAAAACGCCAGGAGTTCCCTGCGGGAGGTCGTTGCCTCCACAAGTCCACGAAAGACACGTGGAGAAGGCCACATCACAATATCAAAGACTGCATTGTGTTTCAAGGATGCTAGTAACTGTCCCGGGTGAACGGCTGAATTGGGGAGGCGAGGCCAAGCCTGTGATACTAACCTTGACTCGTGAATTCGAAATCGAAAAAGCAAGCGAGAACTGCACACAAAGCCAGTGAGTTGGCAAGCAACTAGAGACTGGTGTGTGCTAAGAAAGATTGAGGTTTGCACCATTTTATCGTAAGTGAAGGCTGCCCCCGTGTGGATGAGTCACAAGGAAAGGCAGACCTGTGAATGAACTTTAAGTTAAAGACCGCTGTGGAATCAGCAATACTGAGAAACTTAGTGGTCCGGCTAAAAGGAGTAGCCCACTCGAAAGTCTCAGTGAAAGGTGCATTGTTTGAAGCGATAAAAGTAAATGAATTGGAAAAGCAAAAGTGAACAAGGTTGACTCAGAGAGAAGGGGAGAGGAAAAATTGATTATTAAAGTCGAAGTGGTCCTGCAGAGGTCTGTAAAGGAAGCATGCACATTTGAAAGTCTTTGACTTCCAAAAAAAGCGGTCTGAGCCCGACTGAGGGAGACCCAAAGTTTAAAAAGCTTGTGGGCACCCGTCAAGTGTTGTTGAGCTGTGAAAGGTCTGTGCCCAAGAGAGGGGTACCAACAGTGAACTTATTATTTTTTTTTTTAAGAGGTCTGAGCCCGACAGAGGGGGACCGGTGTGAACGTTTTGTTTTGTTATTTGGGGAAGACTGAACAAAAGCCTTTAACGTGGAAGGCCAGGCGGTCCTTGATGCACGTTCCGAACTGTTTGTTTTAAAGCCTCACTCAGAGTGTGTCATCCTGCCTGTAGAGGCTGCCTTATTCTGTGCTGTCTAAACGTGGAGAGGAGAGCTGATTCAGCCACACTTTTCTTTGTTGAACACTGATTTTCCTTTTATATACACGTACCTCCTTTACACACTTTTTTGTACAAGAGATGGGGCAGGCATTAGGTTTTATTAGCATAGGCCATTTTGATTAGACAGACTCGACTAAGACTGTTTTCTTTATTATTTGATCGTCGAGACGCTCCCATCCTAGTTATAGGGCAGAGTAGGAGCTTTTCCAAACCCAACGGTTAATAAAGATTTTACAAATGGTATCCTTTATGTTGGTGTCATAGTTGTGATACCAGGCCCTCCCCTATAACCTGCATTGCGCCAGCGGCCTAGACCCTTTTCATGAATTAACCATCTTACCAGTTCCTTCCCCAGGCAAGCTTCAGGACGCCTTCCAGCACCTGATGACTAAGACGACTGATACTCTGGGCTTTCGGCTCTCTCTAGGTCCAGAGTTCAATGCGAACTGTGACATTCTGGATGATGCGCCAAGGAAGGAAACACTTCTGCCCTTTGATGTGGCGGTTGAGTCTCCGGTATTACAAGTGTGGGAAAAACCTGCATCTGTTACGGCAGTGCACAAGGACCTGGCAAAGGAGCACCGTCCTGCTCCGTCCAGCCCAGCTTTCCTTTCCGCCCATGCCTCACCTGAGAACCTGGTGGTTCAGGCCGCAACAATGAGCTTGAAGACGTCTACCTTTCTGTCCCTTCCACCAGACGGGTAGAGTAAGAGGTTTGACCGGTGGGACAAGAAGGTGATTGCGTCTGTGAGTCTAGCATTGCGGGCCGTTAACGTCTCTTGGGCCATGGCAAAATTCTCCCTCGGCCTCTGGTCATCGGCCAATGCTGCGGAGTGTGTCCCAAAAGGAGAGATGAACGATGGATTTCTGCCTTTGCTCTAGGACAGCAAGGAGGCAGCACGACAGATGCTGCAATCTGGACTGGACACAGCGGACTGTGTGGGAAGATCCATGGCCCCTAGCACTGTGGTTAGTCGCCATTCTTGGCTACAAATGTCATGTTTTGCAGCAGATGATCAGACAGGTTTGTTAGACATGCCTTCCGAAGGACAGACCTTTTGGAGCGAAGGCTGATGACACTCTCCAGGCGGTCCAATTGTCTAAAAAAGACTGCAAAATTTTAGGACTTGCAGTCCAGCATCCTTCCGCGCAGTCCTCTCCTTGGGGCAGGGTTTATTGCCCCTTTTGCTAGAGGGGCCATGGACAACCTGCCCTGGAAGAGGCCACAGCAGGCATATCGCGAGAGGTAGAGGTAGGGGTACCCAGCATGGAGGTGTTGCAGCGACCGCTGTTCGTTCCGCTCCCCGGGGTGCCAAACCTCAGTGACTGGCTACATCGCTCGTCATCGTGGGAGGGATGCTGGAATGATCGGTTTATAGCCTCCCGTTTCTCCAGCACCCACCGGAATACAGCCCTCTGGCCACCCTTTGCCTCTGGATACCGTTCTCCGAGAGGACGTCACTCAGCTTATGGCAAAAAGCACAAACTGGTTCTGTGCTCAGAACGAGAAAGGGGGTGGTATGCCACCTATTTTCATGCACCACATTCTGGATCTGCGGCTGCTGAACTTGTTCTTGCACAAGGACTAGTTCAAGATGGTTACTCTAACCCAGATTCTGCAGGCCCTTAATCGGTAGGACTTGTTGGTTTCCCGGGATCTTCAGGATGCCTACTTCCATGTACCAATACAGCTAAAGCACAGGAAGTACCTGAGGTTCATAGTAGGCCAGCGTCATTACCAGTTCCAAGGTCCTGCCATTCAGTCTTTCGTTGGCACCCAGGGTTTTCTTCAAACTGCTGGCAGTGGTAGCATTTTGCTTCAAGAGAGACGTCATCCATTTAATTCCCTACCTGGATGACTGACTCGTTTGAGCTCGCTCACCGGAGCTAGTGTCCAAGCATCTGCTCTGCACAAGCGCTCTTTTGCACAGTTTGGGCTTTTCCCTGAACTTCATAAAGTCTCAGGTTCTGCCGTCTGTCACTCCGATTTATCGGGGTAGTCTTGGATATTCGCCTGGGCAGGTCTTTCCTGCACAAACATCTTTTGGATTGTAAATGTCCTCTAATCGCAGGAACAAGTATGTGCCTTGGCTTTCCTGTGCCTTCTGAGCCTCATGACCTACTGCATCCTAGTGGTGCTGAAAGGTGAGATCACTTTAGTGGCTTCTCCGTTGCCTATGGTTGCAGTTCCTAGGCCACATGTCAGACCTCTTACAGGTCTCAATCCAGGTGGCCCCGGGTCCTTGTGTTGGGACGTGTGGGACAACTTGCTGAGATGCACATTGTTTTGTCAACCTTGGCCTCAGGTGATGGTGGTCACGGACCCGTCTGACTGGCTGGGGTGCTCACCTTAAAGTGAGCTGACTGATCTTCCGCAGAGTCTCAGGAACACATCAACTTGCTGGAGTTGACGGCAATTAGTATGGCCCTGGTCACTTTCCTACCCTGTGAAACGTAAATCTGTGCTGATTCTGACGGACAACACAGCGACTATGCACGACAAGCAAGGTGTTGTGGGGTCTTTGCCTCTGTGCAGAAAAGCAATGAGACTGTAGTTCTGGGTTCTGAGAACAGTGCCTCTGTCTGCTCTTTTGGCCGGACAAGAGAAGATCACAGCGGATGACTTGAGCAAACAGACAACAGCGTCCCACGAGTGGGAACTCTGACAGGAAGTTCTGGAGGAGATCATCCTATTTTGGGGATCTCCTCAAGTGGACCTTTTCGCTTCCAGTGCAAGTTCTGCTCCAGGGAATTTCCTTGTCGGGGAGCATTGGGGATGCATTGACAGTTGAGTGGGCTTTCAACCTCCTTGATGCTTTTTCCACTGATCCCTGTCATTCCGCTGGTTCTCAGACTGTGCCTTTTCGGAACCACAGTGATCCTCATCCCCCCCCCAGACTGGGTCCAGAGAACCGGGTATCCAGAGTTGCTGGACATTTTTTACCTGCCCTCCCTTGCGTCCTACGTGGATATGACTTATCAAAAACCTTTAGTTATTAGTTTCAAAGCTTTTTCTCGACTGAGCAGTCATAAAAGCCGTACAAGAGAAAACAGATGCAGCAATACCAAATAGTTTTGTTAAACACAGCATTATAAACAAAGTGCAAAACGTGCAGAAAGTGCTTCAGTATGTGCAACACAGAGATAAACAGACTGTACCAGTCTAACAAACTCTCGTCATCTAAACAATCGGCTACATCTTTTTAGAAAGTTAAGTTAAATACTTAACAGATAATAAAAGAAGCGCATCGATGCATAAACAACAAATAAACTATGCAGTGTTGGGCCCAAATTGCAACCAAAGCTGAAAATTGTAAACATTTTGTGCAAGGTTTTTTAAAATTTAAATATGTTATTGCGTAATACCCAAGCCCTCTGTATGTGTTTAGCCACCCTATATACAACATCTTCGCTTTTCGTTCTACTGCACAGTTTCAGAGCAGCCACAGAGCAATGGATATTCCTAGGTAGGAATACATGCTTTAAATAAATTCTAATCAGAGGAATCAATTGAGCACAAAACAATATAAAATTAAGCACAGATTCTTTGCAACAACCACATAAGGGGCAGGTACCAGTGTTCATTGTATCCCAGATCCTGATATACGAGGCAACCTTTGAAGATGGTGCAATTCAATCGAAGTAGTCCTCAAACCCAAAATTCAGCTTATATTCCAAGTGCCGAGATCTTGACCATCGCCTCGGCATGCCTATTCCATCTTTTTCCTGGTTGACATAGTGACAGCATTTTTAATAAGGCTAGGACTCGTTTTATCAACAGAAGTCTGGTTTTGCCAAACATAAGGGATCTGTAAGGATTTTCTTTACATGGAACAACCATGGTAATCTTTTCCCACCCTCAAGAATTAAAATTTTGCATCGGGCAGTATGGCGTTAAAAGACATTAATGCAACATGCACCCTCACGAATTAGACCCATACCTTGTGGTCGGTTATATCTGAGGCTGCAGAACATATGATTGCATTGGAAGGGCCATGGTACAAGCTCTGGTGCTGAGAATTGCCTGCTACGGAAATTTGGCTTTGCACCGTATGTACAAACCAGAAAATCTGACATGCTATTCGATGGTCCAAACTTGTTTGGACCAAAGCCGGATGATAGTTTAGTTGAGTTACAACCCTCAAAAGCAGCTGTAAATAGTTAGCGCTGGCTGCAAGCCAGTTGATTCGGCTCGCAGCTCAAACTTTGAAAGGAAAACCTTTTCGCTATTATAGCTATCTCAGCCAGAGAAGAAAAGATCAAGCATTGTGTAGATGAGGGAAAATAAAATGTGCAAGACCATTGAGAGGCAAAGTGGGGAAACATCCCTTTCTGCTCCGCTTCAGTCTCCTCCAGCACTGCAGCAGCCCCAAAACCGTTTTGGGAACTTTGCTCACTCTATGGTGGTAGGCAGACATCTGCTACATCTGATGTCTCGGGAGGATAGCTCAGCGGCAAAGTGCTTGCCTTGGAAGCAAGACGACACGGAGTAACACAGGTATGATCCCCGGGTCTGCGCTTGGAAACCTCTGGGTATTAAGTGTGTTATAAATAACCTATCATATCATGTATCATTCTAAAGAATGGTTCAGTTACTTTGGCTGCGTGGGCACGGCAAGTGGTCATCCCAGAGTACTGCCTTACTTTCCTAGGACATCTACCAGACTGTTACCCAGTCCCAACCTGCTACTTCATGTCATTATCATCTCCCTATTGGAGAAAGGTGCCATAGAAATAGAATTTCAGGGGGAGAGAAACGGAGGGTGGTACTTAATTTACCTTTTGGTACCAAAAAAGGAGGAGTGCAACCCCTCTTGGACCTGATGCACTTGAACCAGTTCTCCAGGAAAGACCAATTCAAGATGGCAACACTCTTGCAGGTCCTCCAGGGCCTAAAGCTTCAGAATTGGTTGGTGTCACTTTACCTTTAGGATGCTTTTGTATGTGCCCCTCCATCTGAAGCACAGGAAGCACCTGAGGTTAGTCATCAGCATTTCTCACTACCATTTTACCTCTGCCCCAAGGGTTTTCACCAAGCTGCTGGCAGTGATGGTGACCAGCCTGAGGAGCGGTGGAATTCACATCTTCCCATTTTTGGACGATTGGCTGATCCAAGCCCGCTCCCAAATCACACTTGCGAAAATCCCAGCCGCACCTGCCTCCTCTTGCACAGGCTTGGCTTCTCCCGCAACTTTCAAAAGTCCCAAATGTCGCCCTCTCAAATGCTTCAGTTCATATGAGCGATCCTGGACTTCCTCAGGAAAGGACCCCATTGTCCCCAACCGCGGACAATGCTCCACACATCCAACAGATGGTCACCAAATTTCAGATCGCCCACTTTCTGACAGCCCCAAATTGCTTTTGGTTGGTAGGTCTCATGGCATCATGCATTTTCCTAGTTACAGAGGCCAGACTACGAATAACTGTCCCGAACAGAGACGCACAGGATCTCCTGTGTTGGGCCACACAGAAAACGTGATGGAAAGTGAACCTTTTGGCAACTGTGGCCAGAGACTACCATGGTTATGGATGCCTCCTTGAAGGGCTGGGGTTTCATCTGACTGAGCAAGCTGTAGTGCCTGGCGAAGTGAAAACTCCATATAAACCTGTTGGACATGAGGGCAATCAGATTGGCGTTGATGGTCTTGTTGCCTTCTATACGCGGAAGACTGTCCTGATGATGACGGACAACACAGCGTCCATGTGCTGTGTCAACAGGAGAGGTGGTGTTGAATCTCTTGACCTGTGCAGGGAGGCAATGCAGCTCTGGTTTTTGGGCGTTGCAGAACAAGATCTCTCACAGTCATTGACTTAGCCTGGATGGAGAACACAACTGCAGACAAAGCAAGCAGGCAGGGCTCAATCTCTTGAGTAGGTGCTGTGCCAGGAAGTTCTTTGGGAGATCTTTACCCTCTGAGGAAACTCTTCAGGTGGGTCCGTTTTCCTCTAGTTCCAACAGAAGTGCAAACTGTTCTCCTCTGAGAGAGTCACTATGTGATGCCTTTGTCATGTTTTGAAACTTACCATTGCTATATACGTTCCCACTGATCCCAGTATTTCCTCAAGTTTTCAGGCGATACAGAACAACCATGATCCTAGTTGCCCTGGATTGGGCCAGGACGGCATGGTACCCTGGACCTTCTGGACATGACCATCTGTCCTCCATTACTCCTTACCCAGAAAGCTCTCACAAAAAGGAGGCCTGGCCCTTCACTCTGGCTAAGCGATGGGGATTGGGATCTCGCTGAAGAAGCTGTGGAGGTGTTTTGCTTGATCAGGATGCATCTTGTGACTGTCTTTTCTGGGTGCATTCGGCTGCTTGGACACGTGGTGGTGGATTGTTAAAGGTTGTTCAAGGTTGCTGTCATTAGTTTTGCAGGGCTCCACGTTAGGACTTTCAGACTCAAAGAGGCTTAGCAGGCTCTTCTTAGGGTCTGGCACAGCTCCCAGTTCCAGCTGTGGGGTTGTTGTGGATGGTGCATGATGTCTAGGGATGAATGGGAGTGTAACAGCTATTTTTTGTTGTGTGTCCTGACTTGTGGTTGGTTGAGTGGGTGACTAGGTAAATGTAGGCAGGGATATTAGGTCTTTGGTGAGCCCTGTTTCTTTGACCAATTCTTCAGGTGCTATCTGGTGATAAAAGCCATAAATGGTTTATTGAAGTGAGGTAGTCGGAAGCCTGTAGAGTCTCTGGATGCCTGAATGGATGGGGCAGTGAGGGCTGCATCCAATTTTCTCCTGGGTCTTTTTTCCTTTCTGATTCTATGTTTGCATTTTCTAGGCATCTTGTCTCGATGTTTTCACCCTGTAGTTGAGGATTGAGAAGAGGGGGTGATATGGTAGGGGTGATTTTCCTTATCCCTATGTGACAATGGTTAGTTGGGAGAATTTGAAACTGTTCTGTGAATACTTTCAACATTATCTTTTTATTATGTTTTATAACCGTTAAAACATAAGAGCCTTTCAGAATGAAGCATAGGGAGGCAAACAGAAAACAAATGAGGAGCAGTAATGAAGACACACATGAGCACGGCACACTTTGGACCAAGGGGAGGCGTGCTCCAATAGTTCAACTGACAGGCTTTGTCAACAAGGCGATAGTTCACTTGCCCCCTACTGTTCTGTGAGCCACCTGAGTGTTGGTGGCTTGCGTGCCACTCCTGGGGATCGGCTGGTGTAATCAAAGAAGGGTTACCAGGTACCCTAAAATGTACCCAAAGTTCCCAACTGGGCAACAGTAATATTCTCCGCTGCAGCAATGTCCCAGCACTTTGCCCACCATAATGAACTATTCCTGGGTCCCAAGGAATTGTCAAGCCTGTGATCTGTTTCAGTTGAAACAAAACCTGGCTGATGGGGCACATGACCACCACATGTGGAAGAATGATCCCACTGACTCGCTGCCCCGTCAGCAGTGTGGTGTGGTGAGATGGATGGATCACTTTTGTTTAGTATTTCCGGGGTGAGGTACCATCGGTAGCAAACCTTGATTGCTCCCGTCCTATTCGTAATGCATCTAGAGCTTCTATGTGTGCGAGTCCAGATGCGGTACTAATCCTCTGTGTCTACCTCTCTGCCGAGGTCCCTTTCCCACTTGAGCATGTATTTCTCCTTCCCTGAGGGGTCCAACCTATTGAGGAGCTTTTAGAGGAGGGCCAACCCTGCCTTTGAGAACTGCTGAAGTTAGCGTCCATTCTAGTGCGTTAAGTTCTCTGCCCTCTGCCGCTTTGGTTGCAGGTTGGGACATCCAGAGCCTCAAACTGCGCATACCTGAGCCACTCCCCTTCATCAATGTGGAATATTTATTTACACTCTTCTACGGATAGGGGGTACCATTGTTGACGTCTTTTATCTGCAACAGTTCACCCTCTTTCCAGCTAGTGAACCTCAATGGGTTCAGGCCTGGAGAGAAGTCTGGGTTATTCCATACCAGGTTGAGGGGCCTCAGTGGCCCACTAACCCCCAGCGATGAAGTGCCCTCCTCCAGCTGTAAATTGTATTCTTGGTGGAAAATAGTGAGCCTCCCTCCCCCCTGAGCACCCGCCAATGAGTGTGATAAGGTGGCAAGAGGGGCCAGGCACCATGCCTCCTCGATCTGCTTCCAACGTGGGGATCCCGCCCCCTCCTGACATGTGAATGCATTCGATAGCTGTGCTGCCAAGTAGTATCTAAGGATATCTCGAACGCTGAGGCCCCCTGTTTGTGTGCTACTCAGGATGACCCTCCTGGCAACCCAGGGTTTTTTCCCCCCCCAGATGGGTATAGGTCCTGGTAACAACCTCTCTATGGTGGGCTAACATTGCCTGTATGTTATCGCTCTCTGAGAAAAGTAGCACCCTGCTATCCTCTCTTAATGAAGGGATATTATTGCGGGTGTGCACTTTCCTCAACTTATAAACCAGGAGCTTATTTGCTTTGCTGCTGTCTGCATAATAAAATTGTTTGATAAACGTAAGAGTTTTGGCCGACATTTCGGCCAGGTGCATCTCAAGTTGTGATTTCGCTTTTTTGAGGTCTATCCAAGCCTTTCTCGAGTGGGAGGCCTTGTGTATGTTCTAGGTCCCTCACCCTTTTCTCTAGCTTTATTTTCTGTGAGGAGCTCTGCCTCCGGCACTCCACTGCTTTCACCATTAGCTCCCCTCGAACAACTGCCTTCATTGCAGCCCATACGACCGCCAGGTGGGGGTCTCTCTTAGGGTGTTTTCTCTGAAATAGGCTTTCAGGGTCTCTGTGATTTAGCCTCTAATTACTGGGTCCTGGAGAGAAAGTCTTGTAGCTTCCAGGTCTGGGAGGGTGGTAAGGGGGGGGAGGAGGAAGACAACAACAATTCTCGAGAGACCCTTATGAGCATGGGAATAAAATTAGTAATATCTAGTGCCTGTGTTATGTAGCCTCTAGTAGTCCATCACCCCCAATTCCCAGAGAAGCCGTGCGAAACCCACTGCTTTAGTGTAGTCTTCCCTGGTTGGCTGTAGGGATTGTTCGCTATCTGGGTCCGTGACTAAGTTAAAGTCACCCCCAACTATGAGCTTTCCCTCTGCAAAGGATGTGATCTCTGGGGCAATAGAGTTGAGAAATTGAACTTGGGAGGAGTTTGTGGCGTAGGTGGAAATAAGGTGAGAGGTAAGTCGTGCAAGCTCCCTTTCACCATAATATAGCGGCCCTGTGGGTCGCGGAGCGCATTAATCTCAGTGAGCGGTATCTCCTTGCTAAGCAAGATTGCTACCCCCCTTTTCTTAACCCCTGCCATACCGAAGAAGCCTTTTTTGTATCGGGGGCATTGTACCCTGCATTCGTCAGCGGCTAATAGATGTCTCTTGTAAGTGGACTTCTGCTTCCAATTCAGACAGCCTTCGAATCACGGATTTGAGTTTGCCTGGGAAATTAAGGCCGTGTACTTTCCAGGTGACCAACACCAGTTCCCTTTTAGCCCGGTTTGTCATTTGTCATCCTTGGGGAAAAGGCTTGATCCCATTCCCTCTCACCTTTGTTTGGCCAGCGCTCAAGTCTAGTGTCCCCCACCGCCTCTTAGTGAGGACCATTTTGTTTGGCACGATGGCGCCCTGTGTGCTCCGAGAACCAACCCCTCCATACTGAAACCTCTGATGCCTCTCTGTCTTGGCTAGGTTAACATGCTCTTGAACCCTTGACTCTTGACCATGCTCCCCCCAGGTCTTTCGGGCGCCGGGCAGTCAGCGAGGCGTCCACCTCCTTTTCATTGGAACCCGCCGGGCTCAAGAGCTTCTCTGCTTCTTTCATTGTTCGAATCCTCCACTGCTTCCCTTCTGCTGTGAATTGTAGGGCTGTTGGGAAATGCCATTGATATGCTATATTCTTTTCCTGGAGCCACTCTGTCATTGGCTTTAGGCTCTTTCGTTTCAGCAGGGTGGAGGATGCCAAGTCTTGGTATAGCGCTATTGCGGCATCTCTATAGAGAAGGCAGAGAGAGTTTCTGGCTTTCCTCATTTATTTTTGAATTTTGAAGACTTGGACTCTTGCCAAGATGTCAGGGGGAAGGCCTGTGGCTGTCTCAGCTGGGCACGATGCACCCTGTCCAGCTCTATGGAGGCGTCATCAGGGAGAGACAAGGCGAAGCGCAAGAGGTCCCTCACAAACGCCTCAAGGTCCAGCTCGGAGACCGAGAATGGGACTCCCCTTATGCAGATGTTATGGCGAGAGCGGTTTTCACGATCTTACTCTTTTATTTCCAGGGCTTCACATCTTGCCTCCAGTGCCGTTAGCCTGTCAGACCCCTCGCCCAAATCAAAGTTCTGCTCGCAAAGGGTTGTTTCCATCTGTTATTCTGCTTTCGGCCTCATCCACTCTTTTGTCCAGTCCAGTGATTTTTCTGCAGCAAGGATTCAGTGCCCCTCTGATATTCCCTGTTCATGGCAGCGAGCAGCTCCTGTAAATCGGCTTGGTCACTGCTTGTTTTTGGAGGTCTCCCCTTGAGTCCAGATCCGTCGCGTGGATCATGGCTTCAATGCGGTCGCCTCTCGGCTTGGTCTGCTGTCCCTGCAGCCAGCATGGTGGAAATATCAGCCTTCTTGGTAATTTTTTACTGGATTTGGCCATACTGTGCTCTTCCCTCTGCTTTGTGCCTCCCCAGCTGCGAAGATATGACCCCTGCCCACCAGGGGTGGCACTGGTGGGTAGTTGGCGCTGGATTGCACTCTTGCAGGGCTGTAGGTTGTAGAGTCGACAGGGGGAGGGGCACTGGCTGCTGTTGCTTGTAGCCTGGAATGCTAGGTGGGAGGCTCCTCACTGGTGCTGTGCCTGGGGAATCGGTGTGCCCCCATGCTCCCCCTCTCCAAGAAGGTGGTGGTCCGGGAACACTGCAGCAATCAGATGGACAGGGGTGAGGGAGCTGCAGTAACACCTCGCCTCTAGTGGAAGTCTCACTGGTGCTGTACCTGGGGAATTGCTGTGTCCCTAGGCTCCCCCTCTACAAGGTGGTGGTGGTCCGGGAACCCTGCAGCAATTAGATGGGTATGGGTGAGGGTCGGGAGCTGTGGGAACCTCACCTCTAGTGGAAGTCTTCCTTGTCCGTTCCACTCAGGGAGCCTCTCCAGCCTGCTAAATTGATCAGGCACGATCCCTTGTAAGCCCAGCAGCCTCTTTTCATGCTGAGCCGGGACGCTGCGACAAGCACCCGGGCTAACAAGCCGCCCGTCATGTCCACAGGGGGAACTATGGTCCCCAGCCAAGTCAAGCTTCCAATTCCCCTTGCCGGAGAGACACATCATGCCATGCCGTTCCTCCGCACTGGCGGGGGCAGGCGCTCAGAGCCTCAGGGCCGGTTGAATTGCCTCGTCTGCCCCCGCAACATCAGGGCACGCAACAAGGGACACTCAGTCGTGCAGTCTCCTCTCCACGGCCTCATGGGCCGCCGGCTCCGGCCTGCATCGCCATCTTAAGCCTGAGGCTTGCAGCCAGAGTCCGAGCGGCTGTCCCTGCGTACGGCGAGCCGAGCGCTCCCTGGTTGCCCCCATTAATGCACTGGCCTTAGCGTGGGCATCCCAGTGCCTTGTCCTCCCCCCTCCTCCATGCCTGGCCCCTCACTCCCTCCCCCCTCTCCTCCCCTCATGCAACCCGGCATATGTCATACATCACATGTTGGAAAAAACAACTCAGACACTTTGTAAAGTTGGAAGATTAAAATGCCTCAGCAGCTTTATTTTGCATAAAGTCTTGGAGTTATCTTACAGGCGATCCGTAATTCACCACCACAGGTATACTACTCTGTGTGCGGCTACCTAGGTATCCCTTGCCCTCCCCCCCTCTCCCTTACCGTCCTCGTCCGGTGGACGCCTCAGGTTGAGCCCGGCCCTTGCTAATAACCTCTCTCTACCCTCGGCCGTTTGTAGATTTCCCATGACCAACGTCTTGTACCCGCCATTTGACCTATACCTCTACTCAAATTGGGAATTCTTGGTATCCTGACATTCCTAAATTAAAGAATGGCGCATCCTAATCTTTAATACAACTATTGTGCGCCCATAATATCATACTTAAATGCTGCATTTATTCGAACCTACGAAAAAGTGCCGCGGCAGCCTAAAACCGTGAAAACATGCGCCCCTACTCGACTTTAGTACCCGTGGCGGCCATTGTTTTGGGCTCGTGAAAGAAACAACATGCTAGATCCCCCCAGTAACTTCCCTCCAACACACAATTAAAACACATGGCGCGGCGGCCAGCCATCGTCATTGAAAAGAACGTGTTGCACTACCTCCGCACGAACATACTGGCTTTGCTTTAAATGCATGGCGCGGCGGCCATAGAAATTGGAAACAACCTGCTGCATTCATCCACCACCGGAACACCATGCTTTGGCTTAGTAGCACGTGGCACGGCGGCCCTCGCAATAACAACAACATATCACATACCTCCAACGCATAGTTAAAGTTACCGCCTACAAGGGGGGCCAGCCCGTACGCACAGACTATGAAACATATTCCTGAGAGGCGGCGCCAGCCATGCCACCTTCGCTGGCGCGTTCGCCCGCCAATCGTAGCGCAGCCTGTGAAAAAGCACAACCATTAACTGCTCTAAAAACCTCTCGCTGTACCGTGTATCAAAATTGGAAGACACCAACGATCTGTGATTAAATTACAGTTGCACGTTTCCCTCCCTGCAAATCTTGCGATATGCCCCCGCCTGCCACCGGCTTTGTACAAAGTCCACCCACTCGCCCCAAATAATCAATTCCCCCAGCCTACCTCTATGCGCCTCCACCTCCTGCCCCTCGATCGAGTTCCCCCTGATGTGCTGCGCGGTGATGTATGCAGTCCCTATTTCTCCCCTTCTGCTTTCTACATTCCTCCATTAATTCTAATTCGAAGTTGCCACTACAAGGGGCGACTTACCCCCACCCGCAAGTACCTGCCCGACGCATTAGTGGGTATTTCCGAGGCTTTGCCATACTGCATTCTGGGGCATGTATTTTTTATTTATTTTTTTTGCTGGCCTAACCGGCCGGGACCAATGCGTCCACACAATCAAACCGGGCATCAAAGATTAAAAAGGCCCATAAAGAAACTCCCTATGCCAAGGCCCCGACACCCCTTGCTCACCAACAGAACATTACCTATTTTGCAAAGCGAAAGCAGCAGCGCTTTACCGAGTGCACTTTAGGCCAGAAATGCATTTTTTTTTTTCAATAAACATACGAGACTGCCGCGGAAAGCACTCTATAACAGCAACCTTCCACTTGTAACGTGGTCTTTTACCACATCTGCTGGCAGCCAGAAATTCTGTAACACGTTGCTGCCTTCCTCCTTATTTAAATCTGCCCACTCGATTGTAGAGATGTCGCGAGAGCCCCGCTCTCGCGAGATCTCGCCCGCGCCCGCAGCTCCGCCCCCGCGCGCTACGCGCGCATTACGGGACGAGCTGAGGACACGGACAGCTGCGTCTTCCCGGCTCCTCCGAGCACGGGATTAATTCAGCATTAAAGCTACAACGTTAGAGCTACTGCAACCCTGCCCCAGTTGGCCACGTTGGCCTTTGCCACTTAGGGCCTCGTTTATATGAGAATTGTTCCAGTGTAGCCACGTGAAATAAAGCACTGGTGAAACCCCTGCCTGGCTCCGGTCTTCCTTCAAATATCAATATACTACATAAATTGGCGACGAGGATCACCACAAGAAACCGCGCAGAAACATGCAGGGAGCCACACCGCCACCACCCTTTCTACAAACGCCAGGTAGGCCTACCATCCCTTGGCCACAATGGCAGCCCCTGTTCACGACATACATGGAGGCTATGGGTGGTGCAGGATTTTCAGCGGCGAGACGCAGGGCCATGCTACTCAATGCCCTAGGGGTGGAAGGGCAAAGAATATTCGAGGGCCTTACCCCGATTCTGGTAGATGACGACAATGATGATGTGTTCAAGGAGGCGGTTAGAAGAATCATTAAGAGGTTCGCCAGCAAAGAGAACACAGTACTCCATAGAATAAGGTTTTACACTCGAAAACAAGAACAGTCCGAACCCGTCGATGACTACGTCACTAAATTAAGGGAACTAGCAGCCCTGTGTAACTTCGGCACCAATGCGGAAAACCGTATATGCGACATGCTAGTTGTCCACACCAACAGTCGGAAAGTCCAAGATAAGTTAATCCTCGAAAAAGAGCTACAGTTAGAGAAAGCCGTTGAGATCGCCAGAGCGGTAGAGGAAACGGCGGGAAGAAGGAAAGAGTTTACAGGGGCCCAAGTTCCCACTGAAATACAAGCGGTGGGATTCGTCCAAGAAAGGAAAGGTTTGCACCGGACACGAGAGAAGTAAGAAACAGCAAGAAAGAACCCCTCAAGTGTCATAGGTGCACCAGCACCAAACACCTGGCTTTTGACAGAGAGTGCCCAGCCAGAGACAAGGAGTGCTCCGTCTGCAAACGCATAGGACACTTCTCGATAGTGTGTCGATGGAGGAACAAGAAAGTCACCAGCCTTACCACAGATCACACAAGGGAAAGAGAATCCTCTTCAGATGAGGAGGGAAGACCCACAGTCATCATGGTGAACAGCACACGAGCCAGGAGAGAGAAGCCCCACTGCGTGATCAAAATCGATGGAAGGGAGACAAAGGTCATGGCAGACTCCGGTTCAGACCTCACCATCTTACCCCTTCGGACATACAAAGAAATGGTGGGTAAAGAGAAAGTGGAAGTACTCACCACACGACACAAGCCCACAGTGTTTGGTGGGGCCTCAGTCGAACTGCTAGGGTATATCAACAGCAAAGTCGAATTTAAAGGAAGAGAAACCATCACCAGGGTCTACTTCAGCCACGAAGGACCTGCAGTGTTGGGCTGGGATGATCAAGACAAATTAAAAATCAGACTAGATCCCAGCACAGAAGAGCAAGTTCTATCAGTCAATACGAGGAGCGGATCCGTTGTCAAGAGCGATTACCCAACACTTTTCTCGGAGGAGCCGGGGCACATTAAAAGCTTTATTCACAAAATTGTGCTAAAAAAAAATGCTGTCCCTGTCAAGCACCGGGTGAGACCAGTACCGGCCACAGCAAGAGAGCACTGGTGAAACCCCTGCCTGGCTCCTGTCTTCCTTCAAATATCAATATACTACATCGATGTCCTAAAGCCCGGGCGCCCCCACTACCTGCCCACCCCCTTGGCCTACCCCTCGCAAATCTCGTTGCCCTCCGATACAAGGCCATCAACCTTTGTAATAAGCATCTTCCGTCTGGCACTCCTTGATTTGCGCCCACCCGCACCAAGCCTCCAAACGGTCCCGCTTTCCCGGCGCAATCACGCATGAACCCCTTGGACTCCCTAAACTTTAAACGACCGTGCGCATGTACCTGCCCCCACGCAATACCATAAACAAATACGTTATTCCCTCCGCTCATACCTTCTCTCTTTCCCTTTGGAACCCGACCGTCCTTATCCGACTATCCTTCAAACTGGAACAGAAGCACCCTGACGCAGGACACGACACTGGAACTCCTGGCCTGGACCCCACAAATAGGCCTGCTACTGGACCTTCCTTGCTTTGCACAGCAACAACAGGAAAACAAAAACACGATCCGGTGAGGCAGGAAACCGAGGGAGAATGTGATGGGGTCTAGAAAAAACCGTGCCTTTATGGGGCCTGCTTCTCCCTCGGTTCCCTGCCCCTCACATTTCGCGCGCTCCCGTCCTCTTCCGGGGGCGGGCTAAAGTGTCCCCCCCATATCCCCGCCCCCTGACCTGTTTGAGTCGTGGGGGGAGGAGGTAGGCTGGGCAACCCCCACTAAGGGGCGGCGCCCGCCATGCCACCTTCGCTGGCGCGTTCACCCGCCATTTAGGCGCAAACTCCCCAGGAATCGGGCGGAACCATCATCTGTAGGCGCCCTGAATTTGTCCGTTTCCGGGCTAGGGCCGGGAGCCATGCTACGTGCTCCCGGCTCTAGGCCACGCCCCCTGTTATGTGAATACTATAGGGCAGTTGGCATGTAGACTAAACAGATGAGATGATTATGCAGGGGTCCGATACTGTAAAGGGTTCCTTCGATGTTGCAGTCTATGCTTCTATGGTTATAATGATTCCTGAATTTGAGGCATTGTTTGTAACTGATACTCTGTGTGAGGGGCTAGTTTCAGTGAGATAGGTCTGATTATGACAGGTATAATATGTGTGTTGATTTAGCTTGGTGCTGATTGTTCAGTCAAATACGGAGAGTCCAACCAGTTATACGTTCAGGGTGTAGATGAAATACAATGAGCTGTGAAGTTATTGTGAGGATAGCAAGCACAGTGAGTTAAGATATGTTGGTGATTGATACGCAAAGCCTATATGGATTTAATACGAAGGCACAACTAAAAGTAAACAGCTGTAACACGTCTGCAGTATTGTGGAGGCACAAACACTGATTCAACCTCCCGAAACGATAGGGATACAGGCACACAATAGTACTATGCCGTAGTTAAGCAGTTGTAAAAGTGAGTTGATCATGCAGATGTTATGAGCATAGCACTATTAGAATGACTTATATTGTTTTGTATACCAGGAAGTACAAATAATCAAATCTGTCTGTGCGCTGCGTGTTCGTGTATCGATATTGAGTTACAGTTGTCATGGGTGACTTTATAAATGCTGTCAATCTAATATAGCTAATCTTGCTAGGTAGCAGGCAATACAGTGGGCCAAATATGTACTTGTGGTTGAATATAATTCAGTTATATACTAGATATGCTGGTTGTAGTATAAAAGAGTCATAGAAGTGTGGGACTAATGCAATGCGATGTTTGATTTATTTTGTCGCTTTAATATAGTCTGTGCCTGAGAGCGACTCCAGAGTATAGCAGAGGTGCTATGGGCGGGACAAGAGAAAAAGTAAACCAATATCCAGGAGGTTATATTTTGGGTATCCAGTGATCATAGAGAATACAATTACAGAGAATGCTATAACAGAGAAACAAAATGTGTTGCCATAGATCAGAACGCGTTGTGAGGGATATTTGTTGTACTTTTCCGACTCCGGCTCGATGGCCCTCGTCCATAGAAAAGATACTCTGTTTTAAACAAACACCCCTATTAAAATGTTTGTGTGATGCCCTCTGCAGACCTTTTAAGTTTCCCCATGCCATGTGCGATTCATCCAGTCCTATGTTTTTCTTGTAAGACAACTTCAAGTCTGAGAATTCCAGGAAAAAGCACGTCAATTGCTTTCTCACGTTTAGCAACTTGGGAGCTCTGTCTTGAACAGTGGCTCTTTCTTGGCAATCCGGTCTTGGATGGCTGGTCACATACTGATATATGGTTGCAAACATCAAGAGGATGAAACATAGAATTTCTGTAGATTGCAAGTGCCATGAATTCAGTTGTTATCTGAGCAAACAAAACTTAAAACATTAATTTCAACTAAAAAATGAAATGCATGCATTTAAACATGAACCTTTTCATCACACTCCTGAAGCCTGGCTTCACGTTTTCTGTGCTGCAGGAACTTGTTTGGAAATATTTTCAGCTTCATTCTGTATGTAAAGTGATTGGTAGTTTAGTAGCCTAGACACATGTTCTATAGCCTTTTCTAGACACCTGTGACTATTTTTCACAAGGCCAGCAGCACACCTGCAGTGCAGTATTGTTTGGATAATGCCAGCTAATAAGTCATGCCAGCTAATAAGCTGTTGATTATAATTAAAATGTCTCTTATGTTGTCACTCATACAGACCGGTTTGGACTCGGACAGCCAGGGAGAGTTCCCGCTTCCATGAATGCAATGAGAGTTCTTAGTACAAGCACGGACCTGGAGGCTGCTGTGGCTGATGCACTGGTGAGAAAACAACTGATTAACTATTTATTTGATCACATTTTGAGGTCAAGCTTGATATGAAAATAACCTGCATGTTACCTCTGTGTGACTATCCCCACAAACTTCAACATCCGAGTGTGTTCACTAAGAGGATATTAACAAATGTTCTGAATCAATGGCATTAAAGGCAGACCTGGTACAGGCAGCTCCATTCTGCTGAACAGGTCCTTTCACTCTGGACAGACATGGCCCCTTTGAACACTTTCTGTATTTAAAAAAAGTTTTCTCTTTGAAACAGAGAAGATCCACCAGGGCATATTCCCAACCTACTTGCTTGGATCACCCAGGTTCTCTCTGATACTGCGAGCAAGATGAGTTTAGAGATTAAACGTTGCTCCTCATGACTGCAATCCGTGACTACCAATCGTGATCACAGTGAAGTACATTGGCAGGGGGAAATTACATGGATGTGATCTCATGTTTTTCTCGCAGCGACCCGAAACAAAAGCAAAACTGCAAGCAGGCACAGGCAGCAATTTGGAGGGAGAGAACAACCCATATGCCAGCCAGCATGAGGTGACCAAACCAGAATCAGATGGCCACTGTGACAGGGATGCCCGATTCCAAGATGGAGGCCCACCTTTTAAAGTGTAGGCCTACACAACCACAGGTTGCTAAAAAATGAATCAACAGCAGTAGCCACACACAGACTGACAGAGGGACATACATACGAGTGGCATACTATTCCAAGTTAAGGGCGGTTAACAAGCCCATGAGTCTGCTAAAGCCATCATGGATACTAAAGAGGGACGAGCCCAGCCCAGTGTGATTGAGTTGGGAGGTAGGTTAACGCTGTGGCAATGGTTGGTGAAAGTGAGGAGAGAGGAGGAAGGAAATGATGGGTTTAGAGTAGGGAAAGACCAGGAGAGAGAGTGAAAGGAGAAAGATGAGGTAAAGGATGGAGTTGCAGGAGGGAGAGAGAAGTTCAATGAGTGCAGGTTGGAGAAGACAAAGAAGGAAGGACCGCGTTGGAGGAAGGTTTGTAGATGTGGGAAGTGGGCAGGTGTGTCCAGTATAGTGCCAGCATTAGCCAAGCCACATGAACTCAATACCGCAAAGAGTGCTAAGAGGTAAATGGCGATGCCAATGGTGCCAGATTTGTGAGGTGGCTAAAACAAAATGGTTAGTGAAGATGAATGCCTTGTATGATGGGGCATGCTTTCAGCCCCTGTCAAAATGGGGTTGGGGGCTCGCCCCACCCCAAAGTCCCGGCCGGTGGCAGAGTGCGGACAGAACAGACTCCCCTCCCTCTTAGCTGTGGCAGCATCCCTGCTGTGGGTGACATGGGGGTGGAGGGGTCTCCCCCTTCCAGAAAGCAGCTGCACCCTGGAGCAACGCTGGAACAGCAGGGCATTAAGAGGAAGGAATGCTGCGGGAGGGGACATGCTCAGCAACACTGACTGCTGCATACGTGGCCAGGATGTACGCAACACCAGTGGGTGCCATGCCAACTACAACACCGGCATGGCTCAGCCAGACTGTCTGCTGGAGCCCGCGCGACAAGGGGCCCACTAGCCCACCAGGGAATATATTAGATGCCTCTAGGGAGAGCTTCCACATCCCACTAAGCCGCCAGGGAATTTTATTAATAAAGACCTCACTAAGGGGCCCACTAGGCCACCAGGGTTACTTTATAGTTATAAATGCCCATAGACAGGGCTTGAAACAGCTAAACATCCCTGGGACCAGTACATGGCCCATCTTGGAAAATGTGCGGGGCTTACAAGCCTTCTTAAGCCTTAGCCAGTCCACCTCATGCCCCTGCAAGCCAAGTGAGTTATTGGATAGGGTTAGTATCGAATCCTGGGAGGGGATGGGGTATGAAATGTGTGTGTGTGTGTGTGTGTGTGTGTGTTTTGGTGGAGGACGTCCAAGATACCCGAGGAGGCGAGAGCAAAGGGAGTGCAGAGACTATTATAACGAGGTGGGTCTCTGTGTGAGAGTGTAGAGATAGTAGAGGTGGAGTAGTATTGATAGTAGTTGGGAGTAGAGGCAGTAGGTAGCAGGCGTAGTGTAGTAGCATGTGAGAGAGACACAGGCAGTGGAGTGGTAGTAGTTGGGAGTTAGAGGGTGATGGTGCGCATTAGTGAGTAGAAATATAAATAGACTAGTAGGAAGTAACAGTAGTAGGGGGATACTGATAGTGAGGGAAGATCAGTAGTGAAGGGAGAGTAGGAAGTGTGACAGAGTGGGATAGTCGGAGTAGCCAGTGGTAAGAGTAGAGGGAGACACAGAGAATAACAAAAAGAATAGCGAGAAACAAGGAAGTAGAGTAGGAGGCAAGAGAAGATAAGAGGTAGAGGGGTATGTGATGAATCCAATGGAGTCATCACAGATTTTCCGGCAGTGACCTCCTCCCATGTGGCCAGGGAACGGCAGTCGCTGCCTGATCCTGACCCTGTGGGTGGCTCTATGAGGGAAGATGATGTGGGGATTTTATTTCTTAACTTTCAAAGACTGGCACATCAATTTCACTGGCAGCACAAACTGAAGACCTGTTATTTAGCTACCCTATTGAAAGGAGAATTGCAGAACACATATTGGCTATATTATTTGTTTTTTTTTGTTTGTGTTCTAGTTTGTTGCAAACTTTTTCTACACATAAAAGAAAAGGAGACATCAAGCAACGTTTATCTTTCCTTACGTTAAGATACACCTCTATCCATTCGCAGTGTTATCTCGAACGTCATTCATGTTGCCGTCTACCGTCGTTATTCATGTCTGATTGATTCTCCATCTCAGACGTTTCCAAAATGTTATTGAGAAAATGTATACCTGCACATACAAGCAGTGTTTTTTCACCTAGCAAAAAAGTTCCACCATTCGTCCATAGTTAATGTACCTGAATTTGTAATGTACTTTCTTAGATATAGTATTGTCTGTGTCCTTACGGCCGGACAGATAACTAACAAATGTTTTACTGATTCTATATTCATAGCCAGTTTACAAAATCGACAGATGTTGTTGACAGTTAGTTTGCTTCTAAACATGACTTCCTTAGTAAGGTATAGATTATGTTTTATCCGTAGGAACTGATTACGATGTTACCTGCTTAGGCATTTCTGCAGCTATCTTGGCACCGTGTTTAGTGTTCGCGGTTCGTTGAGAAAAAGCCTCAACGCTTTGTCATTTTCTCTTTGTTCAGCTTTTTCAATCCAGACTCTGTTGTAACTTTTTTTTTTTACTTCATCAGGATTCCCCATCAAGATTTCTTGATCCGTGTCCATATATTTGCTGTTTTTTGCATATCTCATTCCATTCGTTCAGCAGCTATATTTCAAGGACGTTCGTACAAGTCGTTAGAATGCGATATGGTGCAGCTGCATCTTTCATTCCAAGCTTTCTGTATAATGAGGCTTTTCCATAACGTTATTCAATAAAGTGATTGTATCTATAACAGTCACAGGCACAGATTTCGGTAATTGTAGGACACTTTTCAAAAAAACACCCAACAGGGTCCAGGTCGTCAAATCCATGCCTAAAGCTGCATCTACAACATATATTATTATTGGCATCAGTTTTTGTTTATAAAACATTATCAGAGACGGCATTGTGAATTTTCCATATCTTGCATGAATTATTGCACCCTGTGAGGCAAGCATTTTCGATTTTAACATATTTATCCAAATGGTTTCACCAAGTGTCTTTTTTGAATTGTATACCTAGGTATCTAATTGAGTCAAGATGTTCTAATACTTAATTTACTACTTTCCAAGTAAATTAGGTAGTCTTCTTACGTCCATGTACAATGCTTATAATTTTGGACTTCTTGCTATTGATGGTTAACTCATTTTTTGCCATGTCTTCTTCTTGATGAGTCTGTTTTTGTTGAAGTACTGCTTGGGTACGGTCAATTACCACCAGATCATCTGCATATACTATCCAAGCAATATGTTGTCCATTTATTTTTGGTGGAGTGTCAGCGACATTTTTCAAGGTCATTGGCAGGTCTGCTAGGTATTGGTTAAATAGTGTAGATGCTAGGGGACAACCTTGTTTCACACATGTTTCAGTTTGTATTTCTGATAAGTTACCTTGTTTGTTTAGTCGTATGCAGATGGATGTATTGGTGTGAAAAGCCTTGATGATTTCTAGCAATGCCTCTGGACATTTCCAGGCATGCATTTTGTCCCAAGGTTTTGACCTGTTTACGCTGCCGAAATCTTGTTGGAGATCAATAAAGGCAAGATAAATTGGATTTTTTCTTTTTTTTTTTAAACTCTTTTTATTGAAGTTTACAACAAGTCCAAAGAAACAAACATTCCCTCCCACCCTAGCCCCCCGCCCCCGATTGACATGCATTTAAGATCAAAAACAACTTCCTTCCAGGCGGACCCCCCAGATTTATTGTTAGTCCAATAGTCTCAGACGTTGCGGGCACCAGATCCCTCTGTAGTCCTCTTTAAGAAAAGCCATTATTTCCCCTCAGTCCGCAGCAAGGTTCTGCACTTTATCGTCCATGGCGTAAGTTGCCCACTCCAAGACAACTATTTCCCAAATTTTCCGGAGCCAATCCTGGTACAAGCGGGTCTCAGAGCTTTTCCACTTCAGCGCTATTAACATCATACCCGCAAGAGTCAGGACCACCTTAGCTTTCTCCCTTCCCCTGTGTCCATCCCCCTCCGAAGCCCCACGGATGCATAAGAGGATCTGTACCGGTGTCCTTTTAGCTCCCGGGCCGAAGACCTGTTCCTGTGCCCTTTGTACCTCTTCCCAAAAGTGTTTGATTTTGGGGCATTTCCACCAAATATGTTCTGCTGTTCCTGCCAACCCACATCCCCTCCAACAGCTACCCGATCACGCTGGGAACATCTTAAGAAGCCGGGCAGGGGTATAATGCCACCCAAATAGAATCTTGTACCTCGCTTCCTGTAGCTGGGTCGCTCTAGCCAGTTTAGGTATCCTCCTCCATAACCTCTCCCACTCATCCCTACCGATGTCTCTACCTAGTACCTGATCCCATTTCTGCATGTAAGCCCACTGTGAATCTGTATGGGGGCTATCTAAAATCTTATATATATTAGAAATAAGGCCCTGCATTCCGTCATTGGTTAGAAGGAATCTCTCAAAGTGCATGGGTTCCCTTGTTGCTGCCATTCTGACTACCGGGGTAAAGAACCCAGTGTCTTATCTGTGCATATCGCAACCTTTCCCCCTCCTGTATTGCGAATTCTCGCTTACATTCTTCAAACGAGAGCAATTCTCCTCCCCGAAACATGTCGCATAGCTTCCTACAGCCTCCCTCTTGCCATTTCGCAAACGCACCTTTCTCCAGACCCGGGGTGAAATCTCCATTGCCAAAAATGGGGGTAAATGGCGATGGGTACGTAGTGATTCCCCTAGAACCCACCAACTTATCCCAGGTGTCCGCCATTAGCTTAGTTATTGTGCCGGGGTCTATGCTTTTTTGGCAGCCAGAGCACTTTCGCTAGATTGCGATGAGCCACCACCCTATCCATTCTCACCCAGAGTTTATCCTGCTGGCTTTTTTCCCCTTTCAACCATTCCCTAATGATTCGGAGCTGAGTTGCTTCATAGTACCGCCGAAAATTTGGTAACGCTAAGCCTCCCTCCCTCTTTAGAGCCATCAATAAACTACCACTCACCCTGCAGCTCTTCCCTTCCCAAACAAAATCTTTAGCCAGGGTGTCCACCTCCTTAAAGTTCGAGGGGACCGGCTGCGGGATCCCTTGAAATAGGTACAATAGCCGCGGGAGTGTTACCATCTTTACCGCCGCTATCCGCCCCAACCGCGATACCCTAAGACCCCGCCACCTTTGGTAATCCCTCTTAATTGCTTTAAGAAGAGGGGAGAAGTGTGCGGAATACCACCCGAAGATGAGTGCTTTCCTTTAGCTCATCCCGTTCCCTTCCCCTTAGCGTTAGATTTAGGACCTCTGATTTGTTAGCGTTAATCTTTAATCCTGAGACCTCCCCAAATTTTCCCAGCAAGGTCATGCTAGTCTGAAGCGATTTGCTCGGCGCTGGCAACATGAGCAACATGTCGTCAGCGAAGGCCGTGACTTTCTGCTGTCACCCCCGCCCCTGTATGGGATGCCCCGTATCCACGCCGCCTCCCTTATTGCCTGCAGAAGAGGCTCCAGATAAATCGCGTAGAGAATTGGGGATAGCGGACAACCCGGTTTTGTTCCCCTCTGCAAATTTACCGTCTGGAAGGGGTCCCATTCACCATTATTCTAATAGAAGTGGCTTGGTAATTGGCCTGGACCATAGTCATGAATTCTCCCCTGAAACCCATCTTCTCTGTTACACAGAACAGGTAGGACCACTCCACGCGGTCAAATGCTTTTTCCGCGTCGAGAGCCACCAGGACCGCGGGAGTCTTCGTTCTCTGGGCCTTTTCAACTAAATGGGCTACCCGTCTGAAATTCTCCGCTGTTTGTCTGCCTTTGACGAAGCCTGCCTAATCGGGATGTATCAGAAGAGGGAGAATGACATCCAACCTATTTGCCAGAATCTTTGTATATATCTTTGCGTCAATATTGATCAAGGCAATGGGTCGATAGACTGCCCTCTTTTCTGGGTCTTTGTGGTTTTAGGACGAGGGTCACCTTTGCTTCCTCCATAGACGGGGCAATTCTACCTGACTGCCGAAACGAATTAAACAGGGAGGTCAATAGGGGGGCCAGCTGTGAGATAAACAATTTATAAAATGCTGCAGTGTAGCCATCCGGTCCTGGGGCTTTGTTGACTGAGAGGGCTCTAATCACCCCTCTTACCTCCTCTTCCGTGATTTCTCTGTTGAGGGCCTCCCTCGCCTCCCTACCGATTTCCCGTAACTGTACCGATTGTAGGAACTGTTCCTGCTTATCGCTACTGGGATATTGGGATGCATAAAGGGAATCATAATACCCCGCCAAAGCCTCCTGTATTCCTTCGCGCTTTGTGACTTTATCCCTCGAGGCCAATTTCAGTGCCGAAATTGCATTTTTTGCCCTCTTTCCCCAGAGTAACCGTGCTAAAAGGGTGTCCGCTTTATTTGCCTTTGCGTAGTATTTTTGTCTCACCGCCAACCGCGCTCCCTATGCATTCTTGGTACACAGGAGTTCCAACTGCCCCAGCGCTCTCCTGTATTCCCGCATAGCCACCCGAGAAAGTCTTTCCTGCCGCCTGTCTAGCGCTTCCACCTCAGCCTCTAATTGGGCCTCCAAAGCCTTCAATTGTTTCACTCGGAAAGCAGCTGCTGCAATTAAGTCTCCCCTAATGGTAGCCTTGAATGCGTCCCACCTTACCCCCTCTCCCGTATCCTCCTTCCTGTTGACCGCAAAGAAGACTTTAATCTTCTCTTCGATGACCCCACGAACTTCCGGGTCCCTTAGGACCGCATTTGGTAATTTCCAGCCCCATACTCCTCTCACCCATCGACCCAGGTCCAACACTGCCGAGATTATTTTATGGTCCACTATTCCTATCGGACCCGTGTTCACCTCCTGGATACCGCCAACTAGACCCACCGAAGCCCATATATAATCTGTTCTGGATTGCAAACCAGGAACTCTAGATAAGAAGGTATAGCCCTCCTCTTCCTCCTTTAGTTCTCTCCATACGTCTCTCAATTCCAGCTCACCATTCTTTTCCTTCAATTCAGTCGACATTACCGCCCCTGCTCCCCTTACCCGTTTGCCATCTCTGTCCCTCTCCCTATTCCAAGCTATATTGAGTTCTCCCATCAGTACAATCTGACCCCATGATTGTTCTTCCAGCACTTTCAGAACCCGCAGCAAAAACTGTTCCTGACCGGAGTTAGGGGCATATACAACAGCAATGGTGTAAAGAGCGTCCTGATATCTCCCCCTGACTACGAGCAATCTCCCCTCTTTGTCCCTTGTTACTGTATCAACTCTGAAGTCAACCGAATCTCTAATGGCCAGGGCCACCGCCCTTGCTTTACTTTGCCCTGAAGCATGGAGAATCTGATCGAATCCCCGCAACTTCAGTCTTCCATGATCTTTGCACATAAATTGCGTTTCCTGAAGCCCCATAATGTCAGATCTTTCTTTTCTCATGAAGTGCTCCAGCTTTTTCCTCTTTAGAGGGGAGTTCAACCCTCTCACATTATGTGTTAGCCACTTAAGAGATCAGGACTTGAAATCTGAGCTCCCCTATAAGTCGTTACACTCCTGCCTCTCCCTCCCTTAAATGACTCGTCAACCCCCTCCCCTTGGCCCCCCCCCGCTTTCCCCCTGGAAGGACAATCCCTTCCCGCTTACTCTCCACTCCTAACTCGGGCATTTCCGCCCTTTCTGTTCCCAAAATGGTTGACCCCCCCCCCATGACCCCTAATGTCAATTCACCTTTTAGAGACCCACCACCCCTTCTACCGCTGACGTAACTCAGGAGTCCTTCCCATTCAAAAAGCAGGCCAAATGGGAATGTCCATTTATATTGTATACCCTTATCATTGAGAACCTTCAACAATGGGCTCATTTGTCTCCTTTTTATTAGTGTGCTGCTTGCCAGGTCCTGGAATAGTGTGATCTGTTGACCTTTGAACTTTATGGGTTCCCGCTGCCGTGCTGCTCGCAGAACTGCCTTCTTCTAGGCGTACCTAGTAAATGCTGCCAGTACATCTCTAGGCCTCGCCATCTGACTTTTGACCATTCGCCCGGTTCTATGCAGTCGATCCAACTCAATCTTCTCGGGGCTCCCTTCGTCCAGGATTTCCACGAAAATGCCTTGAAGCACCGCAGAGTCAGTATTAGACACCGTCCTTGTCTAATACCGACTCTGGCAGCATTTTCACTCTGGTAATGATCTTTAGGGATCTATTTTTCAAATCTTCCACTTGAATTTCGAGATTTTGTGTTGCCACATCCTACCTCTCAATGGCTTCGCTATTGGCTGTTGTTTCTTCATCTACTTCTTGAAGGCCCCTTTCCAGCGTATCATCCTCTCCCCCAATTGCCACATCTCCTGTCTTATCTCCCCTAGGGCTTCAGTCAGATCTGCACGCATCAATCAATGATCTTGGAAAGTTTTGGCCAGATTGGATTGTAGTGCGTGTAGCTCCCCCAAAAATTCCTGTCTGGACATAAGTTTGTTCCTCCGAGGTCCCTCGGGCAGGATCCTCCCCCATCCTCTCTTGAAAAGTCCCATGGCCCTCCTTTGGTGTATGCACAGGCCAGATTGAGGGAGTGTGTCCCAAAGCCTGAGCCACTTCCCCCCCTTTTCCTTTGGTTTTCGTGGTCATGCTGCTCCCTTCCCAATCCTTTGTGCCTAAATCGTTCTCCCGGAAGACTGTCCGTGACCAAACTTCGTCCCCCAGAACCTCCTCCGAGCCGTGGAAAGTCTGTAACTTGTCGCCGCCGGGGGTCGAGGATTTTGCCTCAGAGAATCACTTTTGATAAGTAGGTCGCCGAAAGATAGCAAGGGGGGAGTTGTGGACTGCCAACTACTGCTCCTTTAGATCCCTCAACCCCCTAGGTTGCACCAGGTCTGGCCTCTCCCCAGGTAGCTCCGCACTAACTCTCACTCTGCGCCACCATAAGCAACCGGGGGAGAACCCGATCTTCTGTTGGACTCCCGCTGGAATCTTCTCCATTTCGTTGGGGCGGGGGGCTGGGGCAAGTCGGTCAGGCCCGACACCAAAACTGTCACAATGCCACCCTTCACGGCGGCCCGTGGCCCCGTGCCTCTTGGAGCGTCCCTCTACCTCTCCTCCAGCTGCACGGTGATAGCAGGTCCCCGCATGGAAGGAGGCTCCAGAGCCGCTGTTGGTCTCCTCTCCACCCCTCAGCCCGTCAGCCGCTGCTTCCCTTCCCCTGCTGTGGGGTTGTAGGGCGTCTTCGCGCAGCAGAGCTCCCAACCGCGCAGCGGCATGCCCGGTGGGCGGGCATGTCCCCACGCAACTTTCCTCGGCTCTCCCGCTCCCTCTGGCCGCCTCTAGAGCCCCGCCGTACCTCTTCCTCTGTGGGGGCACCTTCTCCTTCTTAGCCTTCTCCTGCCTCCTCTTCGCAGCGCCACCTTGCCAGGGCCTCTCCGGGCGCTCCACTCCCTGCGCAACGCCTGGGGGGGGCAGACCAACGGGCCGCATCCGCGGGCTCACCCGCTCTCCATGGCGGCTTCCCCAGGGGCCCGTCTTCCTTGCGCTCCGTCGGCAGCGGGGGGGGCGAGCCGCGTCCGCAGGTTCTCTCTCCCCCGCAAGCTGCCTCCGAATTCCCCTGCGGCTCTTCCTTCTCGGGGCGGCCCCGATCCTTGCACCTGCCGACCTCTCCCGGCGCTGCCCTGCACCGCCGCGTACACCTCCGGCTATTCGGCTCCCTTCGGCCGCTCACGCAGCTGCGGCTCTCTCCCCGGTGGCGCTGTTCCTGCGACCTGCCCCTGGCTGCTCCGTGAGACCTAGCAGTTCCTCTCCTGCTCTCCACTTCTCAAGACGTTTTCCCGGGCGAAACCGTGGACCGTTAGTGGGGCGGTGGCCACCTTGCTACAGTCTGGTCCGGGGAGCGCCGTCGGCACGCCTACTCAGTGCCGGCGTCCATCTTGGAATCTGGATTTGTTTTTGATGGTTTGCAGTTTGTGTGTGTAGGATGAAGAGGTTAAGATCTGTCCCTGTTCTTTGTGAACCCAGTTTGCCTTATGTCTGTAATGTTGTTGTAGTAAGTCCAACATGAACGTTTTTGGTTATGGGCTGCAAGCAACTTTCCAATAACATCCAACAATGCAATGGGCCTATCATTTTTGGGATACGATCTGTCTCCTTGCTTGTACATAGGCACTGTGATGCCAGTTGTCCAATTCGCCTGTAATTTGCCAGTTATTCATATCCTCTGAAATATTTCTTTTATTAATTCAGCCCGCTCCTCTGGTGTTTTTTTAAAGATGTTTGTCAGCCCATCCGGACCGGGTGCCTTCGAGGATCTTAGTTTTCTAATACGTTCACTTATTTCAGATGTATCACAAGTGATCTGCCATCGAAGTTGACATTCAGGTATCAGCAGTTTCGTCGTCTTGTTTCTGTTTGTGAATACACTAGTGTAGTGGTCCATCCATCCATCCATTCTTTCATTTACACCACTGCTCAAGATAGCCTGTTGGTTAGAGGTTGCTTTGTTTAGCAGAGTCCAGGTCTCTCTGCCATTAGACTTGCATATTGCCCGGAGCATCTCCTCGCCTTGTTTCTGATCTCTGAGTAGTGGAAATGAGTCATCCAATTTCGATATTGCTTTGCTCTTTGCTTTATCGCGCGTGATCTAAATGCTTCTGACCTTCTTTGCTTTTTTGAGATCCATCCTTAATTTTTTTTTTATGTGATACCTCAGTACTATATGTATGTTTTGGATTTTTGTACGGATACTTGAATCCTGTCTGCGTTTTCATATATTGTTAATAAGGGCACATATGAATTTTCTATATTCTCTCTTCTATCTTGATTTCCATATCTTGATATTATTAGTTCGATATCTTTAACAGAGAATCCCAGTTGATTTCTTCCTTGATTTAATATGGGTTCATGCACGTGCATTCTCATAAACCTCATTTTTAGTTTCTAGGTCAATTGGAGTGGATCATGATGATCAATCAGGTTTGTTGGTATTATGTTTAGCCTTTTGATAGTTTAACTGAAATTGCACAAACTCCTTATGCAATCAATTGTATGAACACTCCTATTTCCTTTCCAGGTTGGCTTACCTGGAATATCACCAGTTGTTTGTCCATTTAGCATGTAGCAGTTTCAAATTGTCATCTCTCAATGCCACAGATAATCTTTTTGTGTTGCCATAATCACTGTGGTAGACTTAAAGACTTTTGGTATTCCATTTGGGTCTAGGCATTTGGTTTTCACATCACCACATATTAATAGATGACGATTTTCTAATTTTAAGTGGGATTTGTCAATTATTCTATTTATAATTCCAATTAACTTTTTTGTTATAAGACTGGAATTCCAATACACATTTAGAATCGCAGTGTATGTTGGTGAATTATCATCGGTGTAGGTATGCTGCAGGATGGTTCTCTGAATGAAAGGATTGATATATTCACTTTTCTGGATTGTAGCTCCCGAATTGTTTTTTAACATTGACCCTGTGTAATGTCTTCCAAGTTGGCCTTTTAATGCTGGATTTAATAACGTAACATAACCATCATTTGACAGGATGTCACGCATCCATGTCGCTTGAAGACCAATTATATCATATTGTTCCAGATTTAGAGGTTTCCCAAGAAGGTGTTTGAAACCTTGAGTGTTCCATGAAATGAGAGTTCCAAGATTTGACGTCCATTTTTCTTGTTGCTAGTCGTAATGCTTATTTACAAGGGCTCTTGAGAGCCAGTTCCGGTCTGTAGAATCATCATTTTTTATTTCTTGTTGTTTTCATAACTTGTTTGTTATACATTGCTCTATTTTCAAAAGTTACAGTTAGACGATCCTTCTCATATTCAGACTTTAGCACCATTTTTAGATCTTTCTTTTTCATGACTATTTCGATACTGATCTGACTCTACTTTTCTCCTTTGATTAGTATCGTGTATGGTCTCTTATTTCAAATCCAAAAGAAAGAATTGAAGACTTTGCTGTTAGTAGATAATCTTTTGTCAATTGGGATCTCATATGTAATATTACCCAATCAACTCTGGTCTCTTTTACGTATTTAATGATTGCAATGTCATCTGAACTCAGTTCTCAAGATTGGAACAGAGTGTAATAATTTCATTACATTCTCTCTGTTCAGATTTACCTAATTTTCTATTGTCAGTATGTTTTCTATTGCTACTTTATTTAAGTCTCTTGTATCATGTCTCGATGGTTCTCCGTGAGGTTTTACTTTGTCTGTTGCTTTTTGATTTCTGTTGCAGGGCTTTACGGGATTAAGAGTTCTAGTGTTGGTAGCTTTTTCCGTTTCTGAGCTAGTCATACATTGTATGGTATTTCTTCCTGCTTGATCTTTGTCTAGGCTGGAGTTGTGGTTCCTTTGGTTAAAACTTGAACCTTTCTTTGGGTATCTTAAGACTGGACTCGGCGATGTCTCATGTCACTTTTGTTGATTGAGCTTTCCTGACAGCTTGATCGTGAATCTTCATTTTCTTCTAAATATTGCGAGAGGTCTTCTAAGGGATAATATTCTTCTGCTTTACTTGAATTTTGACTTATTAAAGACACCATTGCTGCCAGCATTTTATTTTATTTTTTAGCTAGGTGCCTTTGTTTCCCTCACAACCCTCTGCGTTTGGTAGATGGTTATGTTCTTGTTTCTGATTTTTTTTCTCTTTTAGATTTAGTTTCGACATTGATACATTGAACAGGGAGTTGTAGGTTTCTTAAGAATGCTTACGAACCATTTGATCTCTTTTGATTTTTCCTTTATTTTTTGATTTCCCTTCTTTGTCCCTCGTCTCACTTTCTGGTTTGAGTTCTCTACTTTAATTTGTTTGGTTTGTTTAAAACAAATGTCAAATATGTCTTTTCTGTCTGCCCACTTGGCCGTTTGAATACTCAGCTCGAATGTGGCATTGTGCTCGGCTTGGGCTGGTGTTGGTTATGCCTTTGCCATGGACTTGTCTTTTCCAATATTTGTTTTTTGTTCATTTTGAACGTCCCTTGTGCCATTTGTAATTTTCGTATAGTTGTCTCCTTGGTCTTCCTTTCTGACTAACCCTCCTGGCTCTCATGTGGCGTGTATCTCTCAGCAGTTCTGTTCTTGTGCAGTCGCCAAGCTGCACTGTTAGTTCATTTTGTTTACGTATATTTAATCCTTGTGGATGTCGTTTTCCGTTTTGCAGTAATGCATCTTGCGACTCTACAGTGGTAGAAAGACTTCTTTTTCTTTGTGTCTTACTTGCTGTTGAGTTCATGTTTTTCTTATCCATTTCATGGACTCCAACAAGGCATCCATCATGTTGTTTTTTTCTGTGTGTTCTTCCCGTGCCATGTCACAAAGTCGGGCCTGCCATCTCACAGAGGCCTCTGCCTCGACTTCCAATCTATCTCGGATCACTGTTGTGAAGGTCTTTACATGTAGTAGTTTAGCATGAACCATATCGAGCAAGGTATTGTGATCTTTTAAGCTGCTATGGATGTCTTCGTATTGCTTCAGAAACGGGGCAATCAAAATGGTGATTACGCTGTTATGAATTTGCATTGCTGCCTCACCAGACAGATGCATACTTCGTGAGTTTTGTTAACATTAGACAAGTCAAGGTTGTGCACTTGACAAATGTCAGTGTGTATTTGGCTTGTATCTACTTCAGTCTATCAGCCAACGCAGTTTCAGCTATTTGACCTATCTGTATTGGTTCACCGTTCTTTACATCATTCAAGTTATTTGGCAGTCTAATCATCAGGAAGAATTGTTTTCCTTTTAGTAGCGCAGAGGCAGCCGGAGTTGATATGTATTGGTTTACATTTCTATTATAGTGTCTTTCTTCAAATGAGCAGCACAATAATTACTCATATATGCGCTCTCTCATTTGTGCAGCATCTTCCTTCAATCTTGCAAGAATTCTTTTCTCTTGCTCATCGGTGTATTTCTGTGATGTTTCCCGTACATCACATTTTTCGTAACTGATTTCTTTTATATTCCCCTTGCGTCATCTGCAGCACTTGCATTACCTACAATTTGTTTGTTGTATTCATTCAAGTATGCACTGTCCTTGACGACAATCTTGTAGGCTTTCACCTCCTTCTCATGTTCTATTTGTTTATTTCCTTCTTTGTTCTCTGCACACGTTGGATTCTCGGTGCTGCACATCTCCAAAGAGCTCGCTTGTGCTTGTACTTGCCGGCAGATTGACTGGTTCACAGTTTTAATTTCCATCCCCTGATGTTGGGATTCAGCTTCTCGTCCGCGGTCGCTCCTTTCGTGCAAGTACAAGTCATCGGCTACTTTGTAGCTTTTGGCAAGTGTCTGTGTTGGTATTGTCCTTTCCTGCTGATTGCTCTTAGCGTATATCAGCACAAGGCCAGGCCTGCAAAAGCTCTGCGTCTGTTACATCAAGCGTGCTCGTGTTAGTTTCTATGTCAGTATCGTTTTTGTTTAGCACCATTGCTACAACTCTGCTCCATACTCCTTGTGTATGTGTTGTAATAACGTTTCCTTTAGCTTTCAGAATTTTGGTCTGCGCTCACGTGCCGCCCACATTACTGGTCACAATGTTGTCAGCTCGTTAAGTCGGTTGCACTTTGTTCTGCCGGGGGCATTCGCAGTCGTTGTTTTTGCTGCATTTGTGCACCCACTTGGCCAATTATTCTGTGGTTCTGACAGTAGACAGTTCACGTTGTCCAGAAAGTTGACTGTGCCTTTTAGTGACGTGAGGGACTGGGAGAGACTGGGACTCTCTCTGTCCCACTCACGCTCCGGTGCTACGCGCCACCTAGAGTTTATATAGGCAGAGCCTTGGAGTTGAAGGCACAGCAGCTTTAATCTCCACAAAATGATCCTTGCCCTGCTTCCAAAGGAAAAAAGCACATAGACTGGGACTCTCTGCCGGACTCACAGATATTTATCAGCTATTAAATTCTCCGGGGACCACATCCTTTGATAAGATCAAACAAGGATTGCTGAAAAGGTTAGGCCAGACAGACCATTTTTACAAGCAAAAACATATGAGCTTTAAAATTAATCCCGATGAAACACCAGTCGGGCTAGAGTGCAAAACACCCTGATTCTATGGCTAGGAAGGGAGTCTTTACCAGAAGTATTTGAGACACTTACCATAGAGCAGCTTGTGAATTCACTCCCTATTTACAGCAAGCGTTTCTTCAACTGAACCAACCTGGTCCAATACTAGCCATAGAGGGAGCGCAAAATTATGCAGAAGCTAATTGGCATCTCAAAAATCTCCATGAAGGTAATGAACCTAAAAGAGGATTTTTCCACATCCACTTTCAATTAAAGATAGACACGAAGATAGTCTTCATAAAGCCATAGTGAAAGACCTATCAAAGGGAGAGAGAGAAAGCCTATGGTAATCCCAGAAAGGGGAGAGGTAAAATCTGATGAGGGGCAAATACCAAGACCCACCTATATGGTATGTTTCTAATGCAGGCAGTAGAGTCGCCTGGCCCCGGCGGTGTCCTGCCAATAAGAAAGAGGAACCCATGGAGATTGTTTTTATGGTAGGAAAAGACTGGAGGGAAATCATTTACCTGAAGATGATTTTGAAGCCACCAGTCATTATTTTTGTACCTGTACCCCGTTTAAAGCCCATGAATCTGCTATCATAAATGTATTTCCAGTTAAATCCCTAATTGTTTTGGGGAATAAACAAACAGCAGTAAGATCTAATCTAATATCTACCAGGGACCAAGAAGGGGAATTCAATTAAGTTGCTTGTGTACATGGGTATGAAGAAATGTATCCAAGCATCCCAGTTAGCATCAGAGTTCAGGGCGGGGGGTGTGGGGGATCCACTGAAATCAATGTTGCTGTCATGCCATTTCCAATAATCTGTGTGTATTGGTTCAAGATATCGGTTGTGGGGTTGTACTTGAGTTTGGCATAACAGCTAGGTATTGCGCGATTCTGGAGTCTAATATCAATATAACCCTTTCTGTCTAAAATTACAATGTTGCCGCCCTTGTCTGCCTGCTTGATCGATTGATCAGTTGCCAAATAGTCCAAAGCTAACTTTACTTGCATCTTTAGATTCATATAGGGCAATGGTTTATAGGCTTGATCCATGTGTTTTGTAAGTCAAACAGAGCAACTTTATGAAAGGGCTCAATATTCGGCGTTTAATAAGGTGGTGGGGCGTGCGCTCTAACATCGCCGGAGGCACAGACTTCCAGAGTCCCAGGTACCAGGAGACGGACGGTCACGACGGATGCTTCTCTGGAAGGATGGGAAGCTCACACCGGTCGTCTTCACGCCAGAAGCCTGTGGCTGCCGGAGGAGAAGACGCTACACATCAATATACTGGAACTATGGGCGGTGTTTTGAGCCCTCAAGTCGTTTCTGCCATCCCTCAAGGGCAAAGTGGTGAGGGTCTCATTCCTCATTTCTTTCCACCTGGCAGGAGTAAAGAAGATCGTCGCTGACTCTCTCAGCAGGGAGATGCGCTCGTGCCACGAGTGGGAGCTTCGACAGGATCAAGTGGACAACCACTTCCTCAAGTAAGGCATTTGCCAGTTCGATCTGTTTGCGACGGCGATGAACACCAAGTGCTGGAGGTTCCCCAGCAGGTTCACTCAGCCGGGGAGCATGGGGGACGCATTATACTTCCCTTGGGAAGGCCTGTTTCTTTACATGTTCCTTCCGTTGCCACTACTACTTTGAGTCATCAGCCAACTCAGACGGTTCCGGTGCAGGATGATCCTTGTACTGGCAGATCTGGTACCCAGACCTTTTCCGCATGCCCACGTCCCCGCCAGTCAAGCTGCCAGTGGTTGCGGACCTCCTCGCCAGGGAAGGAGGCGCAATTCTGCATCACGTACCAGGATCGCTGAACCTAAAGGCCTGGCTCCTGCAGCATTAGAGTTCGGTGGTTACGAGCTGCCGGCGGACTGCAGGGAGGTGCCCACCACGGCCAGGGCGTCATCGACTTTGAAGTGCTATGACGCAAATGGAAGTGTTTTGCGACTTGGTGTCGATCGCAGAAGATCAACCCTCTGAGGATCACGGCCTCTCAAGTGCTTCCGTATTTACTGGCATTGGCTAAATTGGGGCTGGCGCACGCCTCCATCAAGGTACCATCTGGTTGCAATTTCCTGCTATACCAGATCTCTGGGTTGGTCTTCACTGTGGTCGCACCGTCTAGTCAAAGAGTTCATCAAGGTACTGTTCCGTTTGTTCCTGGTGGTGAAGTCGCTGGCCCCGGCGTGGGAACTCGACGTAGTGCTGACTAGGCTCATAGTCATATTTTGAAATAAGCACTTTACACTATGCACTTTATTATATATGTACAGGTGTACATGAAATATGAGCTCTAGATGGTTTAATATGTATTTTAATACAGTAAACCTAAATAAATACAGTATTTTAAAATTATGATTTATCTCTTGTAGGATGATCTGTAGTGTGAACTAGGGGGTTCCCTTTCTTTCTTTCTTTCTTCTTGTCGGATCAAGTCCCCTTGATCGAACATAGTTAAATTCTGCTGGCTTGATCTTTGTTCAATACTATTTGTCGCTTCCCCTCTGCCAGCGAGGAAGGGGTAACCCATCCATTGTTTTGTTGGTTTACAATAGAAAGACAGTTTAGAAACTAAACTGAAACTATTTTTTTTTTACTGAGGATTCCCAGCCTGACGGGGAATATTCATGAGCATGGGAATCCATGCCAGACCCATGCCGGAGAACAACAGTTAAAGATAAGTAATTTGTTCACTACTCACTATCCCCAGGACAAAATGTCTCTACAGGAGATTGTAGATTCTCGGTCTATGGGCCCAGATTATAGAACAGCTTCCCTCTGAATTTAAGGCAATCGAACATGCTTTTCACATTCCGAGCAGGACTAAAAACCCATCTCTTTTTAAATAAGGCTTCTTCGTACTGATTTATGGGCTACTACCATCATTTGGCTATTATACTTCTGTTATGATGACACATACCAACTGCGCCAGTATTTTAGTTCTTCGTGTGCGTGCTTAAAATTTGTCAATCAATGCTGTCACCAAAACCGATGCACACCCATTGCCTAGGGCTGATCAGCTTGTGGACAAGGTTGATGCTGCCACGTTTGTGAGCACCCTTGACCTAACATCAGGCTATTGGCCAATATCTCTGACCAGGCCAAGGAGAAAAAACAGATTCTTTAATACCCGAGTGACTCTACCAGTTTAGATTCCTGCCTTTTGGGTTGAATAATGCCCCTGCTACCTTCCAAAGGTTTTAACCATACTCTCAGTGGGCTGTAGGCCTGCTGTGTGGTCTACCTGGACGACATTGCGGTCTACAGTTCCAACTGAGAAGAGCATTTGGCACACTTGGATACAGTGTTGCAGGCCATGAAAAGGGCAAACCTCACTATCAAGGCCACCAAGTGTCAGCCCAGGGGAGGGTCACTTACCTTGGTCATGAAGTTTGGGGGGGGGGTGTCGGGTCAAATCCAACCTCTCCCCAACAAGGTACACGCTGTACAGGACTGGGAGACTCCCACTACTCAAACCCAGGTGAGAGCTTTTTTGGGCCTCACTGGGTATTACAGAAATTTCATGGCAGACTATGGTACCATAGCTTGCCCGTCTGACATCCCTCGAGCAGCTTAGGAAGGTTCATTGGACCGAAGACGACTGTCGGAGGGCCTTTGATGGCTTGATAGAAAGTCTGTGCAGGGCACCTGTGTTGTGTGCTCCTGACCACAGCAGCCACTTTATTGTGCAAACTGATGCCAGTGACACAGGAATTGGAGCATTCTTATCCCAGTTGGACGACAAAGGGAGAGAACAGCCCTTAATTTTCATCAGTAGGCAACTGAAAGTTAGGGAACTTAGGTGGGCCATTGTTGAAAAGCAAGGTTTTAACATTTTTTTATTTTTATTTTTTATTATTGGTTAATTACAAACCTTTTATCAAAGCACATCATAAAAAGAAGGGGGAAAAAGTTTAAAAAATAATCAGCATTTCCAATCCCCATTCCATATTCGCAGTCTCGTACTCTATCTCTAATAAACAATGGGTTCTCCCATTGGACCTTATTTCAAGAATCCTTTGTTGTCAGACAAGACTTCCTTCAAAAATTTGACTAGGACGAATTTTGGCGAATAGCATTCACTTTGTTGGAGGAAAAGCCAAAATAACTCTGCTACTTCAACGTGTCTTCAATAATCTTGCTGAGGTATTTTGTTCTTACGTCTGTCAGGCCTTGACAGAAGATCGTTATATGCCTCAGGGATTCCTCCACTCTTTCTTTGTGGCAAAATCGGCAATCAGACAATGAGGACTGGCCATACATTTTCCGAATCTGTGCAGTTCGGTATACATTAATTCAGAAGCATGGAAATTATCCTCTGTACCAACTGTTAGAGAATTTGGTCAAATATTTTGGAAGTTCACCCAAAATCTTGTGTTAGTTCTGTGAGGGGTTCTATATTTTGCATTGATTTTTCTCATCAGTCGTACTGATTCAATCTTCCTGCCACACCTTCCTTTTTACTCTTACAGGGTTGTTAATTAGCTCTTCCTTCGTCACATCGAGTCAGCTGAGAGATTGATCGCAGCTGTTTCTCCTTTCCTCTAGTAGAGTATCTCTTGACGCCTTTAGTGCTGCTTCCAAAATTTCAAATGGCTTTGCCCGATCGAGCATGAAGCATTTTTGGTAGAGGGCCAAAGATTTCCATAAGGCTCTAGCTTGTAAGAAAATAAGGCCCAGCTCAAAACTAGTAAGTGCTGCTGAAATCAGTTTGGGAAACCTTTTAGTATTTTTCTCCAGAAGGTTCCCTCTAATGTCTGCCATATTCTCTGAGGGGTAAATGCAAAACCTTCAGCCCCATAGGTTAACACTGGGGTGGCTTTAGCTTTATAGAAGGATACCAATAGCAAGAACGAAAAGTTGCCATATCTGCTATGTGTAAGGTGTTTCTCCCCTTTAATCAGTAGGAATGAGTGAGGTGCAACCTGTAGGAGACCTGAGCATAGGAGTCTAACACCTTACTGCACACATGTGCAAAATATGAAAAACCCAGGGGGATAATGGATGGACCCTCATGAGGACCTAGAGTTGGTCAGCCCAATGACCAACATTTGTACTGGTGCCCCTCATTAAATACATACAGTCTTAATTATAACAAGCGTGAACCTCTTTCGTTTATGTAATTTAACTGTTAACCCAATCCTCGGTACATACGAACGATATTACACTACTGTACACCTAGCAGAGGCCATCTCAGCTAGTACATGAAAGGAACAATACCTTATAGTTCACATTCCGTCACTTTCGTTAGCATTCATTACATATTTGCTGCCATAATATTGAAATAGGTCCTGGGGTAATACCCGAGAACAAGTACATTCACATTTGGTAAATAACAGATTGAATAGGTCCGTGAGGTCACCTTTAGAACAAGTGCATTCACATTTGATAAATGATCAAATTGACCCGTGGGGATCACCTTGAGAATAAATTCACAGTTGGTAAATAAATAGGTACATAAATCAGTGGGGTCACCTGCGAACAAGTTCATTCACCTTTGGTAAATAAATAATCAAATATATTGTTGGAGTCACCTGAGAACAAACACATTCACATTTGGTAAATAATTAAATATATCTGTGTATTCACCTTAGAACAAACACATTCGCATTTGGTAAATAATCAAATATATCTGTGAGGTAACCGGAGAACAAACACATTCAGATTTGGTGGATAAATAATCAAATATGTACGACCAGGGTCCCCTCACTACTGGTAGTGGCAAAACATGTCACTGGGACATACCACACTCAACACCACAAACCACCAATACCCATTCAGGCCACCGGGCCGTAATCCACCTTTCCCCTGCGCTAGGCAAGGCCCCCTCGGATAGACCCTAGCGGGGCTTTACCGATTCTCCACGATGCTGGCTAAGTGCCAATTCAGAGCTAGGTGCGTCACTGTCCCCCTGTGCGGATACAGCTGACCCCTCGGGGCCTTCATACTGTGTCCCTTGAGTCGGCCAACCCCCCCCCCCCTCTTTCTTAGGCGAGTTCCCTCGTCCCCACAATCCATAGAGCTACTGATGGTGTTAGGCCTCTCAGCGTCACTGGGACAGGAGAAGTGAATATTGCCTTCCCTCTGGTCCGCCACTGCCCACGTGTAAGCTGTAGCACCGGCACACGCAGCGCTCGGGGTCCCTGTCTTACTTTTTCAATACCCTACCTGACTGCTAATCCTCAGCGCGAGAACACACTCGGCTCTCTTCTCCTCATGAGCCGTGGCGGCCAGGGGTGGCACCCGCCAAGGGCTCCTTAGGAATCACAACCTCCGGCACACCCACTCGACCCCAGGTGGGGAAGAGAGAAATACCGGCCCAGAAAGGCGGACGGCCTATGGGTTTGGGACCTGTGCCTGACATACCAGAAGGCCTGAATGCCCTCCGTGATGGTTTGGAGCTCCCGTCTCTGCTTGTCTCTCCCGGCGCTCTTCTTCAGCTGCTCCCCTCGGCCTCTTATGCTCACCGGGAACTCTCCACTTGAGTCCGCCAGCAGGGGGGCTCGTACCGGTCCTGAGCTGAAATCACCTCACAGACGTCCCCGCTCCCCCAGCTGGTGGAACCTACCATGATTACTCGGGCACACACTGCACGGCAAAACCATGCATCACAGTTAAACGACAACGTGAAAGGTAAATAAACACACATGCTCTCCAAATCACGTGACACATAGCCCTTGTACACACGGAAACCCACAAGACATGCAGGTTTACACTTGGATCAGTCTTCCTTGTGCAAACAGGGTATTTAGTTTGATCTTCAAAGCTTTTTTAGAGGAAGATCAACCTTGCTGTTGTTAATCAGGGCCCCTAGATATATCACTTGCTGAGATTCTACCAGTGGTTGTTTATCTGCATACCATTTACATGTATTAGTTCTTGTCGCATGATAGTAGTCTTCGTTAAATTCATCATCTGACCGTTGGAAATCATGTAATGTTGAAGAGCGTCCAGGCTCTGCTGAAGGCCAATAAGTGATCTATCAGGACCAGATCATCCGCAAACAAAAGTATCTTTGTTGGTTGGTCACCTATTTCTGGTGGAAATGATCTTACTAAGTCCAGCGTCTTGTTTAGATCGGAGGTGAACAAGCCAAATAATATTGGTGCTAAGGGACAGCCCTGTTTCAGGCCTCCGAATATCGATCTAGTCAGGAGGGCCTTGGCATTGAGCCAAATCTGCACACTAGTTGATTCATACAGAGATTTAATGGCCTCTAGCAGTTCCATCTTTGCCCATAACGATTGTTGATCGACACAATCAAACGCTTTGTGTAGGTCTATAAATGCCACATAGGCTGTTGTCTTCTCTTGAAAGACTTTTCCTTTGATGTTTATCAGAAAAAGGTTTGTCAATTCCGACTCCCTTGACAAATCCTGTTTGAAACGAGTCATCCCTGTTTGTAGTTACAATCCATTTTTGAAGTTCTTTCAACAGGAAACCCACAAATAGCTTTCAAGTGAGTCCAACAAAGCGATCGGCCGCCAATTGTCTGGGTCTGCTCTCTCGCCCCACTTGTATATTGAAACTATGATTGCGGATTTCCAAGAATCAGGGATCGTCTGCCTTCCCATGACCTGCTTAATTAATTAGATCGTTTGAGACCACAACTCTGGATCTTTCTTGATCATGAAGTTCGTAATGCCATCTGTGCCAGGCGCTCTAGAGTTGCTAGCCTTTTTGGTCAATAGTTATACATCCAAACAATCTAACTGGAATGACCATTCTTTTTCATAGGGAGTATCGTGTCAGACAAAACATCTTTTTGTTTGAATAATTTTTGGTAAAATGCTGTCCACGTTTCTTCCGTCACAGCATTTAGGAGGCTAATTGGTTGCCTCCCCATCGCTCCATTTAGCATTTGCCAAATAGAGCTCCCATCTTTTTTAGTTAAGGCAAGTAACATGGATTCTGCTTTGTTCTACAGCATTTCAGCTTTATGCAAGGTTAGCCGGTTCTTATAAGGCTGGTTCCGGCTTTTGGTCAGAGTTGTTCCTTTGGCCACTGGCTCTCGATTTTATTCGTCTGACGTCCTTCCGCATTCGTTTTCTTTACTTAAGTTTTTCATCGAACTTATGCTTTTGGGTTGTTTAATCAGACCCATTTTCTTTGCTTTTACTTTGAATGATGAGGGGGACGTAATTCACATTGTCCTCCTGGGCTTGCATTCTCAAAGGATGTCCTGTCGCTTCCTCCTCAACCTATTCGTACCTTAATTCCTAGTGGGATCAATTTTGATCCTTGTACACGACAATACCAGCTCTTTCAATGAAGATTTGATGAGTGGTCACTAGCTGTTTTCTGCGTAACATCAAAAGATGGAATATCCGTGAGTAGCGAGGAAGACACAAATACATAATCCAGAAAACTGGCTTCTTTGCCATTTGACCATGTCTTTTTGAAAGGACAATCACCCTTGGTTTGACCATTCAAGATATGAAAGTCTCAGGTGTTCCTTAGGTTGAGCCAGTTTGCAGCTCTAATGGCACTCCGCGAGGGGGAACCTCTAGTGCCCAGCAATCAATTGTTTTTATTCCTAATACACAGGCAGTTCAGATTTCCACCAACAATTACATAATGAGGTTTGTGTTGTCATGTCCAAATGTCAATTAATGAAGATGCCTCATTGAAAAAGATCATCATAGAGATAGCAGTTGGATTCCAATAAATATTGAGAATCAAAAAGCGTTGAGGTTCTAAGTCCTTGGTTTCTTTAAAACAGATGATTTGCATAAAGGGATTTGGGCTATCACAGGTTTCCACTGATAGTCCAGGGACGAGTTTGATGAAGGTGAGGATTCCTGCCGGAGGGCGACCTCATTCCCCGCCGTAGGTCGGTGTGCGAAAAGTCATATAGCCAAAAAGACTGGGTGCGTCCAGAAGCCAGGTTTCCTGCAGGCAAATCACGTCAAACGCACCAGATTGTAGTTGATGGACCTTCAGAAGGTGGACATGGCCTCTTGTGTTCCAAAAGCCATCTGTCTATATGGGCATAGTGGCTAAGTAGAGGACGAATTATGTCTGCTATCTAAATGGTCTTCGTTTGTTCAAATGATTTTTAATTGTCTTGGTGGCTGGCCATGTAGGATTGTGTGTTTGAGGTTGCTCCTCTTAGAAAAAGTGATCCTTGGGAGACAAGTCGGTTTTCTAGCTGCCGCTGTTGATTCTGTCTCAAAAGCCTTTTTGGGGATACAGATCCTGATGTCTGAGTTCTTAGTCATCTGTGCTGGTTCCAAGAGAAAGTCGCCTCTGTTCGGAGAGGCATCTAGTCTCCTAGGGGAGACTAAAAAGGGCTTAGGCGTTGTTCTTTCTATGAATTTGCGACATCCAAACCCCATAGGAAGGAGCAAATGTACCATTTCTAATAAGGAGGTTATAACAGCTTTAAAACACAGGCGAAGAATCACCCGGTCAGTTACACGCTCTTTAGGAAATGCCGCTATTAAGATATCATCAGATTGAAGGAAACACAACTGCGGCATGTTGTGAAAAAGGCTGAAAGCATTGAACCGGTTCAGGTTAAAACCATCTCTCACCGGCAGTAGCCGCTCAAGAGTTACCTGGCATGAATTGGAATTGCAAGCCATATTGTATATCGTGTTGTCCAAATGTCTATTAATATTAGAGGCTTGAAGCTCCTTTGACCAGCCCTCAGGAGCCTTTGGGTCGACCCCTCTATGTGCCTTTGAGCATCTCTCTGCCTCATCTTTGGCAAAGGGACGTTTTTTCTTAAGATGTCCATGCACCTCTCGGCCAGTGTCCGAAAAGGAGAGTCCCTATCAGACGAGCTGAGAGGTCTTTGCATTAGGTATCCTAGTAGTCCCACCATTGCCAGGCTTGGTTGCACCAATCATCACAGTTCACAGACTGTGTGTATCGTGGATGACGGGGGAGTCTTATTGCAGGTAGGTTGGATCTAGGGGTAGGCATCTCATTCTATCCATCTGCACTCTCTCAAGGAGTACGCTTTCTCCTTGCAGTTTTGCAGGGTAGTTCCCTAGTTTCCATTGGAGGCCAGGCAGAGGCCGGTGGGTAGGAGGACTCTGATGTTTAGAAGAGAAAGATCTCTTGGCATTGCGGTGGGTGGGGAACAACATCTAATCTCCCTATATACGGATGACATGCTGCTGTATTTGCGACACCCGGAGGAGAACCTCCAATACATGTTGGAAGTGATGAAAAGATATGCCGGGGTGTCTGGTATAGCGGTGAACCCTCAGAAATATAGCATGTTGCCATTGGGTGGATATAAAGGGATCCCATTGAAACAGCTACCAGTGTTACAGTTCCCATGGGAGGTTAGCACATTTTCGCTATTTAGGGATAGATATATACCACATGGTGGAAGAGGAGCATAAGTGCAACACAGAGGTAGCCATTAAGAAAATCGAAAATTGTATGAGGTTCTGGGTGAAGCTGCCTTTAGTAATGATGGGACGTGGGGCAATGCTGAAGATGGTTGTCCTGCCTAGGCTCCTGCACTATTTTGGGAACATACCGCACTTGATACCCAAGAAGTTCTTCACTAAATTGAACAGTATGTGCAGGGATTTCCTGTGGCACGGCAAGCGGAACAGAGTGGCCCTCTGGAAGCTGCAGAATTTCTATGAGAAAGGGGGTATAAAACTGCCTAATTATGAAGTCTATTATAATGCAGGTCAACTGCAATATGTTGCTAAATGGCTCTCAGATGAGGTGACCTCTGAATCCAGGTTGTTTGGACAAGATTGTGCCCCATTTTACTTAAAAGAGATGGGGTGGCTGCCCAAGACAGAAATGGTAGGGCGTCCTAAGATGATGGTACTTGGATGTAAGATGTGGCGTAGGGCATGCCAGATGATGGAGAACCCATCCCTGTGTTCCCCGCAAGTACCACTAGTTGCACTGGCGGGTGGAGAAAAGCAACTAAGGATAATAATCAGAAACCACTGGGAACCGGTTGGGATAGCAACAATGGGTGATATTTGGCAAGAGGGCACTATCACAGATTTTGAGGTGTTGTGGGAGGAATCTGGGTTACATACAGGCCAGTATATTACGTATCACAGAATGGTGCAGAGAATTAAGAGAACATGGTCCGAAGTGGTACTGGAGGAAGAGCCAGATGCTACCATAGATATAATATATGACATAGCGGAGTGGGGGACATGAGATATCTAGAATATACGAGATGATGATGTCTAGAGTTGGAAAGGAGGTAGTACAATTGAGACAAGACTGGGAAGTGGGAGCCCCGATGGATGATGGGATGTGGGAACGAGCCCAAGGGTATTATAAGAAGGTGTCGAGAATGCGAGATTAAAGCAGATGCAATTGTATATTACGCATAGGGCGTATATGACACCCCTGAGGATATCTAGGTTTAAAAATGCAGGACGGCAAGCATGCCCTAAATGTGATGAAGAGAATGCGGGTATTGTGCATATGTTTTGGTCATGCCCGGTTATTGAGCGCTTCTGGAGCGACGTGGCACAAAAGCTAGCAGAGAGAGGGGTTAAGATTGTGGTGGATACAGTGTTGGCCTACTTGTTGGGGGAGGGGGGGTTCCCTAGACCACAGAAACTCAAGCATGTGAGTAAACTGTAGGACCTGGCATATACGCTTGCAAAGAGGAGAATTGCTATGGGATGGAAGACGTGTCACAGACCACGATTAGAGGTGTGGTGGAAAGATTTGCAGAAATGGGCGGAGGCAGAAACCATGGTATGGCAAGAAGCGAGCAGTGCTGGGGGGGAGGAGGAGATAGAGACCCTGATGGCCTGGAAATTATTAATAGCAGAGTTGTTTGGGTCGATACGAGACCCAACGGAACCCATGGAACGGGAGACCCAGCCACAAGATGCTGGAATAGAATGTGAGAAGTAATAGGCTCGGAACTGGGGGTGGGATAAGGGAAGCAGTGAACACAATTAAGCGATGTATAATTGAAAAGTTATCATATGCACTGCAAGTTCGGTTTGTATTGTTTGTTTGAATAAACCAATAAAAATGTTTTTTTAAAAAGATAAAGATCTCTTCATGTTTTGTTTCGGAGACTTAATTTTGGTAGTCTTTCTCATTAGTTTGCTTATTTTGCTTCATTGAAATATCGGAAACTGTAAGGAGTCAGCCTTGGCTGGTGTCTGAGAATCAATTTTCGATATAGCCCAGGTTGATTGGTGTTTCGTGGCAGCGAGGCCTTTTGGAGTAAATTCCGCCTTGATAGAAGAGGAGAGCCCATTGCTCTGGTTCCGAACTACCTCTCCCATACATAAAACAGGATCCTCTTCAGTAATGGTCACATAGGAGGCCACTGGAATCTTTCTTTCGGAATGTAGGCTTTTTCCCTAGGTTTGATTACCGGAAAAGTTATCTTCAGAAGTATGCTGTGAAGGAACCGGGCCTTGATTGGGGGACGGACATGGTTTTCTGTTTTGTACCAGCTATTTCAATTGCAACAGGTCCAAAACTACACTCAATAGATATATTTTTGGTCTGCTCTCTCAAGGTTCAGAGCGTCCTACATTTTGCTCTGAATCAACTTTGAACATTCCGCCTCTTGATCTACTTGTGACTGGAGTGAGGTGATGAAGGATTCGATGCAGACCTGCGACTGAATAAACGCCAGTAATGTTGCTTGGTCCTTTGCATTTTCATTAATAGTTTTGTAGAGTTTCAGAAACGGATTTAGTGAGATCACAATCCCGGCCATCATCTTACAATGTAGATTAAATGTAGAAGAGTGAATTTCAGGTTTTAAGTCTTCAAGCTGTTTATGGGAGAAGGCAGAATTTCCTCTGGAAGACTTAATGGATTGATCAAATGGGCCAGGACCCTCCATCTCTAGAGAGAAAGAAATAAGATGACCGGAGTCTTTAGTTCTGTTGGGATTTGTTGGGTCCATTGAGCAATCATCCTCTGCTTGGAAATCTGGATCAACAGCCTTTGAAGCAGCTGGGCACACAAGCGATTGATCGACTGTGTAGTATCAATCTCTTTAAGCCGTCCAATGTCCATAGACAGTGCTGTAGCTGAGCTTGGATGGTGTCCTGTTTATTTATGTCCATCGAAGTTGGGGTGGTCTTCAGCACATCACATTGTGATTCCGTCAATGGTGGAAGGCAGACCTCTTTCTAGTGTTAAAGAATCACCTAGGTCTTCTTTCGCACGGCCCCTCATTCTCTCCCTCTTCTCTTGGTGAGAGTATGGCAACCTGCAGTCCCAAGCACAATCTGAGTTTCATTGCCACTGCTTCGTAAAATCGCCGGCTCCTGTTCTAGTTCCACATTTAGAGGGTATATAGAGTGATCCTCAGGGTTTGGAGCTTGCAGGGGAGGGGCAAATTCACTCTGGAGAATCTCTGCATCTGTCAGGTCCAATTAAAGACATGAGGGGGGGGGGGGGAGTACCCCGTTCATCAGTACTAACGTCTATTGGAGTAATAGAGTTGACGGCACCAAGAAGCAAAGGGCTATCTAGAGTTATCGATCTCTGTTTTACTACATTTTTGGTTTTCAAAGCATTACGAAGACCGCTGCATTTGATTCCGCCAATAGAATCCTGACGCCAGGTCTTGGCATCTTTCATTGGTCGTTTCAAGCCTTGATGAATATTCCCATCTGGAAGCAGAGAATGTATGGATCACTGCTTTTGTAATTTGTCAGGCTTTATCAGGGTTTCGCTCACCTGAGCTTTAAACTGCAGTGTTGTGCGGGACATAGGAAAAAAAAAACTTGGATCCGGTGAGGAAGACATGGCTGTCCGCACCTTGCGGTCAATGTTCATATTCTCGGCCCTCCCTGTCCACCAAGTCAACACAGCTAACACTTCTCACACTCCGCGTCGTTCCGCAATGGGAGAAGGGATTATTAAGGGTGAGAGCAACAGAAGCAACCAGCCAGCAGATTAGAAAGTGTGGAAAGACTTTCGGGTCGGGCAGTACTTGGAACACAGGTAACACTCCCTGCACTACGGGCATTTTAAGGTCTAAATTGACCATAAGCCCTTAAAGTGGCTAATGCAGATGAAGGGTAAAATCACCAAACTGCTCAGGTGGTCCAGGAGGTCCATCAGCCTGCAAGGGCTAGACTTCACAGTTGAGCATGGACCAGAGAAGTCATGATAATGCAGATGGCCTTTCCAGAAGGATGAGGGTGACAATCTTGTGGGAGATTAGCCCACCTTAACCTCAGTCTGGGGGGTGGTGGCACATTTGATGCTGGAAATGCCTTTTGCAGGGACAGGGCCTCCTACTCCTTGTCCTACCACTTCTCTGTGTATGTTTTCTGTACATTTTCTGCCTTGAGGGTCCAGCCTGGACCTCTGGCAGTGCAGCTCATTTGACCTTTTGGTGAATAGTACCCCTGTGCCACCCTTATAACACACATGGGTGGAGGTACAGCCATGTACCCCTTTTTGTGCACCTGTGTTGCCCACAGAAAAGGGTATAGGCTGGTGGCAGCTATGGAATCAATGGATTCCTGAACAAAGGCAAGATGTCCACTGTGGCCTCTTGGTTTAATTTGCCTATACACCTTGTTTTCTCAAAGTCCTGAGGAACCCGGGCTCTATTCAGTTTCCCTGATAGCATGTTGGGTGGAAGATGGTCCTGAGGGGAAGCCCATGCCAGACTGGCTGTAGCCTCCCCATGGACTGTGCTGAAGGCCCACCCTTAGATGGAGCCTGTATGAATGGAGTGAAGAGTTGACTCTCATTCTGTGTTGTGGGTGTCTGTTTTTTGCTATGGGGCACAATGGCTGAGTCTGCTCTGAATGCAGTACAGTGTGCTGAAAGGCTGGGGAGTAGCCTCCAATCCACATCCAGTGTTTTGGGTGTCTGGTTTTGGGTGAACGGCCTGAATGCCTGTGAGCCTGATTGGGTGCTGCGTGCATGAATGTGATTGGCTGGCTGAGCCTTGCTCAGCTGTAGTGAATGGGGGGGGGGTGTTTTTGTATAACGGGGGCTCCCACACTCGCCTTGTTCAGAAGCTGAAGTCAGAAACCTAAAGAAGCTGTTCTCTGGAATCCAGCTGGAAGGAGTTGTCTGCTGCTGAATCCAACGAATCCAAACGCTCTGGTGCTGTTCCAAAGACTGACCCAGAGACTGACCCAGAGAAGATGGGGATAGGCAACCTCGTCCCGAGCTACGAGGGACCATGGTTCAACTGCTGTTCTTCATCCAAAGTGTCCTGATAGCCAGTCATGTGTGCCTGCTGTCAGGAGAAGGGATCTTCGTGAGTACAAAAGAGTGGTGCCTGGACCTCTTGAACCAAGAAGTCCACCTGCGTCATCCAGGGTCCAGAGGAGTGTTTGTGACCCAAACTGCTGTGTATTGCCCAGAAAAGGGGGTACCCTGGCATTGTGTTGCCAGACACTCAGAGTTGCCAAATTTCCACTTGATTGAAGAATCCTTCAAGGGGCAGCCTTCCCACGACATCTGACCACTTTTCCATGCTAGAGAAGATCCAAGGTTGCTTCCTGCAGAGGAGTGTTGGCCGGTGGATTTCCTACCATTAAAATCCAAAGATGATGTCCTGAGGGTCCAGACTTGGTGGAGCTCCCCAGTGCTGTCCAGTGGTCTTGTCGAAGTCGCCAGAAGCCATCTTGAAGTACGTGCTGCAGCACTGAAGAACCGAACTGCAGTAAACTGCGAAATACCGAAACCCGACAGCTACTTCTGCCACTGCACCTGTCCCCACCGAAAGTCACCAATGTCCACGAAGGGTCTTACCTTATTCGTCCAAACCTTGTCCAGGTCCACAACAAGTTTTGCCTTTGTGGAACATCCACAGCCGGAGTAACGACCTGCCAATGGAGACTACTGAGACCGTCCAAATTGCTGCCTTTCCGACACTGCTTGGTTTCCTTCTCCTGCTCGACACCAACATCCCAGCGACTCCTTCTTCCAAAGGGAGTCCATCCTCTAGGGGTCTTGTCGAGTAAAGCTGAGAAACTCACCACTTCGCCTGCCAAGGCACCCAAAGTAATGTGACTAGGAAGAGCATCTTCCATCCTCAGAATCCATCCTCAGGATTCATTCAGGGGTCCCAGATTTGTTTTGATCCTGTTCTCCTGTGTCTTCCCAGGTACTTTGGGGGGAGGGGGAGTAGTGGGATCTGAAGTCAAACAAAGCAGACATTAGCTGAATTGGACTGGGCGTAATATACAAAATAAAGTGCACCTTAATGTTTCCCTCACCAGTTGCCCAGGCTGGGGACGGGGGATCCTCACACAGTAACACTTATTTGCGTCTAATGAATCTAACCTGCCTTTCTACAGTAATGGCTATGCAATTATCCAATACTTAATGATTCTTATGCTTTTAGCAGTTGGTGCATTTTATATTGAACCTAAAATGTTGTTACCACATAGATGTGTCAATATTTACCAGTATTAAGATAGTGTTGCCTAAAGTACAAAGTGCTTTATTTATGTGTTTGAATGTACTTGCACCTTATATATGTATCCAAAGCAAAAAACGAACTGCAAAACGGCAGTTCACAGCGGCACTCCTCCATCTTGCATTTCATAAAAGTACACCACGCAGTTGTGCACCATTCATTTGTAAAATGTCCTTTTTTCTTTGGTGTGGACATTCAAGAGCACACCCGTGAAATAAACAGTAACATGGTGTATATATGTATATATGTACATAAGCGTGTGGAAATTCCTTTGTGGAGGCTTGGGGATTCACTGTACCTAAGAACATGCCTGCATCTTCTCCCTTGAGTCTCAGCCTTGGTTGCTCGTACATTGCTACCATTGGATAACTTTGGCTGGGGTGCTCTGTGCCTCTACCCTAACGATGTAGGGGGCCAAGGTACAGATACCCCCTCCAGTCTTTATAATAAATACTTAAACATAACTAAATGTGCCTTATAGGGTTCACCACCTTTCACATATCAAACGGATAACCAGGGTGTCTAGGAGATTCAGGCTGTTTAAGGCTGAGCCTGGAAAAAGGGGGATGAGTTATTCATAGCGTCAGTGTAATGCTGGGTGCTGTTTTCTATAATACACAGTGTTTATTCCTTGACTCTCATTGCAGGAAACCAGTGCCTTCCCTAGGCAAGATGGAGACTGATAAGTAGCCCTGATTGGCGAAGACGAGAGTGTGAGGTAGTTTGGAATCTTATCTAGGATTCTAAACAGCCTTTCATTCAGGTAATTCCCAGAGCAGCTAACAGCAGTTTGTGCTCCAGAAAAATCTGAGACTTAAAGTTCAACAGAAGAACCTTTCAGGCCATAGCCGCTAAGAAACTGTATCAGAGTCTATTGTATAATACAAAGTTTGAAACCAAGGGAAAGAAAAAACATTTCAAGAAGTACTTATGAGGAAAAGACAGAGAAAAGAAGTCAAGCCAGCAGCAGTCTTATGAGTGCCAAGTGAATTTATTTTGACTAAGAACAAACTGCAGAATATTTAAATGAGCAACACAGTTCTAGTTACTGGCTGCCGTGAGGCGTGTAAATTGGAAGATTAGATCACGTTGCATCAATTGGATTCAGTATTGTTTTTAGTTAGTGAAGAAGATCCAAGTTACTGGTTAAATATTTCCTTGCGCACTGTAGTGTTATGGTCGAAGGCAGCAGCACGAGGAAGTAAATGCTCGTCGGGCACTATAGCAAAAGGACCGTAATGCCACAAGCATGCCTGACGCTTGTACTCTTTCCTAAATCATTTTCCTGAGAGAAAAAGGACTGCATCATTCCAAGCAGGGAGTTAAGTGAGGCGGTGCGCTTCAAGGAATCGTGGCTGTGCTATTTACCCAGTCGGCGCGGCACTGCAGGAAAATCTGAAAACAGCAGTGTGAAATAGTTGAAGTGAACTCTGAATGTTTTCCATGAGAAAGGAATTTTAATGAACATTCAAAAGCTCGCTCAGGAGGTTTGTATAGTTCTGAATAGAATTGAATTTCTAAGAAACAGAAATACAAAGCAAATTCAAGTGGTTACCAAAAAAACACATCACGATAGATGCAGCAACCTTTCTTTATTTCTTCAAGTGCCTATCGGCAATAAAGCATAGGCAGCAGGTACTAAAAGGGGTTTAGGGAAAATCATTATATAGTTAGTGGGAAATATTGAGTTAGTTATTCTGTGTTAATTTTTAGGTCACCGGAATTACAGATATTCCTAATGAGGTTCCAGGAAACCAGGGCAATTGAGGAGACTTGTGTTTTATTATTTTATCCGCTTCCCCATCCCCCTTTGGTTTGCCAGCTTTGCAATTGTAATCTAAAGATAGTCTGGCGTGCAAGCTTGGGAGGTCTGGTGGGCTAGCATCACTCCTGCAGGAATCAAGAGCTGGGACATGACCGTGCCTCCCTATGTGAATTTCACTATTATAAGTCCACAAATGCACCCACTTTCAATTATGCAGTCTTCCACTAAATATTATGGTAATCTAAAAGATACTAGACATTCTAACATTTCTGCTTTACATCGGCTTCTTTATGAACATCAATTTCTCAATAGAACCATTTCACATAATGCAAATGTGGTTAAAACATTGGATTTCCTCCAGCATCAAGACAAGTATGAAGCAGGAGAAGGTTAATGGAAAAATAATCGATATACTTTTACACTCTAAGGTGCAGGTGCGAGATAGTGAATGTATTAGCTATGAAGAGACCACTTGGCATATAGGCAATGGCCGGCTAGCATGGTACTATGTGTTGAGTCATGTACATGCAAAAGGTGACTTGTTTGCATTGCCGCATGTAGGTTTGAATTCCCGTTCATATATTGGGAATCTATAGGTTAGGTTCTGAATCCACATGTATACTATGTTCTCTAGCATGGGGTTGTACATGGATTCACATGCTCATGAATATTACCTGTCGTTGGAATGGGAATCCTCAGAAATATAAAATCAGTTTACCTTTAAGCTAAAAACTGCTTGCTGCTTCTATAGCCTATTGCTGTCACTTTGGGTCATACTGCCTCAGCCGATGACACTCATCCTAAGCTCCCCCCTTGAGGCCATCTTCAGATTCTTACAGCACGTTCTCGTGTTGTAAGTCCGTGTTCAGGGGGCGCAGGAAAATGGATATATGAGTTTGAAAAAGAATACAGCGGGAGTGCCATTAGCAATTGGGGACATAAAGAGCCTTTTAATATCTGCAGTGGGAGATCAGGCAGACACAGTTTGGGTTAAGGCAGGGTTTCCGGCAGTGACCATGGGGAATGACATGCATGACGGGGCGTCCTTTAACCATGGGCGGACGCGAGCATGGGATGCACTACGGAGGACCTTCCCTGACACCCCAGATTTACACTCTGTAATGCAATGTACCATGGGGGGGGGGGGAAATGAGGAAGATGCTGCAGTTTATTCTTTGTTTGCAGATGTGGCGGGCGGAGATGGGCACGGCCTGGGACCAGTCTACATCCCTCTTCTATTTTATCATTCAGCAAGGCCTCCCAAAGGAGGTACAGAAGGCCCTTGATAAGATAGCTTGAATGGAAGCCAAGGGGTGGCCAGGAATACAAAGCATTATAGTGCACCATTGCAGTAGGATCAAATAAAGGGAAAAAGAAATAGCTCAGAGGAGATTAGCAGAAGAAGCAAAGCTGGTACAGAGTAAGGTAGTGAAGGTCCCAGCAGTAACTGCTGCACCCCCCACAGCATGGCAGGGAGAAGGGGAGGGGCTGCTAGTGCTACAGGCCAGGATGGTAGCTACATGGGTAGACAACCGTCAGGAGCAATGGGGTGGAGAGGAACGGTACACAGGACTTCAATGGCAGAGAAGACCGGCAAGAGGAAGAGGTGGGTATCGAAGACTGCGAGGAGCAGGTGGTGGATATGCCTATGGAGGGCAAGGACCAAGGGGGGCTGGACCTGGACCATGTTGGTAATGTGGGAGATGGGGACACTTTACCAGGGAATGTCGTATCTGACCTATAGCTAATTACCAAAATACTCAGAGGTACAGCAGCGAACAGCAGTATGGGCACCCGCACCCAGGTACCCTGTATGGACTCCCTATGGGCCCCTTCAAACACGATGGGCAGCACGACAATAGGCCCACACCGGGGTATACTTCACAACACTGGCCAACACAACAAAATCGCATCGCACACACATGAAAACCCATTTGCCACAGCAGCTAACGGTGCTCCAGCACCATACCAAGGCACGTGTTTATTAAGGGAAAATATATTTTCTAGTCCAGGAACGAACACCCCCCCAGATTAGGACAGCCCACAGAGCGCCCTTGCGTGTCCAGTCCCATCCACTACCTTACGCCCAGACGAGGAACCGCTGGACGGAGCAAAGATAGGAAACAAACAGTTCATCTTTATGGTGGACTCGGGGGTGGAGAAATCATGTTTATGTGAGGGTGATTTTACGTTATCTGGCAAGAATTTCGAGACGCAGGGATTTTCTGAGGCTGTAGTCACGACTCCTTACACAGAAGAGCTAGTTGTCAAAATAGGAGCAAGAACAGTACAAGCACCCCCTACTGTATCATGAGGACTCGCCCGTGAATTTACTGGGATGAGACTTGCTAAGTAGGCTGAACATGACCATCGCATTTACAGACGGAGGGATTGTATGTTCTACCCCGGGTATGTGCTTCATGCGAGCAATGCTTTTCATACAAACAATAGCAAACGAGACGGTTGTCCGAGGGGTACAAACCAATGCGGACATGTTTGTCTATGGTATACAGGTGCCAGCAAGTGTACTCCCAGAGATTACACGCAAGGATTGGAGAGTGCCCTCTGTTTTCGTTTTCCACCCAGTAGCGACCTCCGAAATTGTGCGTGGCACAATTTTGTCTCTTGATCTGCATGGAGTTCTGGGCTCTGCAAAATGTATTGTGGCAATTGTACTGGACATGCATGGCTGTGAGTGGAGGACAGTATTGTGTATTGACCCATACATAGCACTGCATGAATTAACTGATGAAGAGCTATTCACTGACAATGACACTGATGGCGAAATAATATTGGAAGTATATATGCCTTGTGTCATAGGTACAAAACAGACGAGTGACAAACCCTCTCATGGCCAGTCTCGGGGAGAATCGCTCGGGGGCAACGTGCTCGCCTTGGAAGCAAGACGACATGAAGCAACACAGGTTCGATCCCCAGGTCCGTGCTTGGAAACCTCTGGGTATTAAGCCCGTTATAAATATCCTATCATATCATATATTGTCAGCGCACAACTTGTGCCACCCAATTTATAGACTACAAACCCCCATGATGTGGAGCTATTGAAAGAAGTAACCCCAATAAAAATAAAGAGTAAACCAGAGGCATTATTGCCCAGAGTAAGATGGTACCCCCTATCAAAAGAAGCAGAGGAGGGTATAAAAGACACTATATACACGCTATTACAACTGGGCATCATTGTACCCTCGAATTCCCCATTCAATACTGCAGTTTATTCGATTGAGAAAGCAAAAGTGGGGTCATGGAGGATGGTGCAGGACCTCCGCCCACTTAATGATATTGTCCAAAAAGAGTTCCCTCTTATTGCGAACCTGGCGTCCATTTTGTGCAGTATTCAGAAACGAGCCACCCACTTCACTGTGGTGGACTTGAAAAACGCCTTTTTCTCAGTGCCCCTCGATCCAGACTCTCAATACCTGACAGCATTTACTCCAGGGGAGGAAAAGATACGAGCATTGCCAATTGCCTCTTGGGTACTGTGAAAGCCCAAGCATTTTCAAAAGGATATTGCATGAAGAGCTCCGCAATATTGCTGTTCAAAGCACCATCATTCAATAAGTTGATGACCTCCTAGTGTGCAGTGCAGTGAAGGGGAGGAAATGTGCTGGAAAGACCCAGGCTCCTTGCTAACGCTACTGTTCCACAAGATAGATGAGACCTAACTTCAATACAGTCTGGCAGAGGTGTTGTATCTGGGCCAATTAATATCCAAACATGGCAAGAGAATAATTCCTAACAGAGCAGCGACAGTACAGGCAACAGCCAGACCCCACACAGTGAAGGACATGCAAACGTTTCTTGGCGTATGTAATTATTGCAGGGCATGGATCCTAGACTATGCCGCATACACAAGACCCCTACTGCAAGCTTTAAAGGAAGCACAGAAAGAAAACGCAGCTATAACTTGGACCCCTGAAATGCACGCTGCTTTCACGACATTAAAAGAATTGATATGCACAGCACCCGTCCTTGCCACACTGGATTATGAACGAGAATGTTTCTTGTTCTCACATTCAAATGGAACACTGATGACCGCAGTATTCACACAAAAACATCATTGGGCCATAAACCACTAGCATACTATAGCGGTACCCTCGATTCAGTAATGCAAGGCCACTTCGCGTGCGAACAAGCTCTTGCTGCAGCTGCCTTCACAATTAAGTTCCACAATTGTGAAGGGCCACTGCCTATGAAATCATCTCAAGCCCAAACATTCCTGTGATACGTTGTAAAACAGTGAAACCAGCCACATTTCTCACAGAGCCATGTACATTGGAAGATATGCAAATGTATGACGCATGACTGTGCCACGTATGAAGGAGATGACATTCCCAAAGCAAGTGAGATTCTCTTGAGTGAAGAAGTATATTTTGTAGATAGATCAGCGTCCATTTGTCCAGAGACTGGTGAAAAGCATGTCGGTGCGGCAGCAGTGAGGTTGGAGGAAGGGGAATGCGAGGTGCTCATACAGAAGGGATTGCAATGCGTTCTTCAGCTCAAGCAGCACAATTGGTAGTGCTAATTGAAGCTCTCCATGCAGCCAAAGGGTGTGTGGTGACAATATACACAGATTCAGCATAAGTAACCACCACGGTACATGCTGGACTCTCTAGATGGAGGCGGAGAGGGTTCAGGAGAGCAGATGGGTCGTCTGTGCAACATGCAAGATTACTAAATGAATTCTGGTTATTCCATGATCTCGAGGGCAGCAAAGCTATTCAACCTCTTGCCTGAGGAAAATAATAAGGAAGGTTTCCTCTTCGAACTACCAGAGTCCTCCAAGAGGACCATCATTTCCGTTCCCCTGTTGGATGGAATTTGGGAGGATGGCCTGTTGGTCGTGAAGACCCCTAACACCACTCCTGCAAAAAGGGATTGATTGGAACTTACCTGTTAGGAGTTATAGGAGTTACCTGTAACTCTTGTTTTCCAGCATGGGTCTTTACATGGATTCACATGCAACCCCTCCCTCCTTCCCCTCTCTGGCTATTCTTGGTTCCTATGGCCACTTTACATGCGTGACCAAATCGGAAGATGGCCACCAGGGGTGGAGCTAAGGACAAGTGTCCTCTAAACTACTACAGAGGATTCCCTGCATGATGGGGAGTTTCAAGAGCATGTGAATCCATGTAAGACCCATGCTGAAGAACAGGAGTTACAGGTAAGTAATTTGTTCCTTATCTGAATCTGTGAGTGCAGCTCTCTATAGGCATATATATGTGGCTTTCAGAAAACATGGATTTGTTATTTTCATTTATTGAAGGGTGGGGGGTGTGGTGTGTGTGTAGCTTTCATTGAACATGAATGTATTCCTTTCAATCTAGACCCATGCACAGTTTTAAAGGGGCCTCCATATGCCTTTAGTATCTTAAGATGTCTGGGATGGAGATGCACTGTTCTCCAGTAACAGATATTTAGTTGAAGACCCCCTTTCCTCCCACATTACACCTGTCTGTACCTACGCTTTGCAATATAAGGGCATCCAGAGGATTTGCACTTCACACAGTTCTTAATGAATCCTTTCAGCATTAAATACATGATATATCTTAGAAAACCTAAAGTTGCATCTTAAAGGGTAAATTAATTAAAAAACCAACTAGCCCCAAATTGGCGACCCAAATTAATCAGGGAGGGTAAAGATAAGGGAATTGTGGGGGAAGTGCGATTTGAAAAAAGGAACATCAGTGTTGATAAATGCATGCTGTATGTCCCCCATCTGTATTGAATACAAAGTGAGCGGTTGTCCTTTAAAGCTCAATTCACTTTGCATTGAAAATCAAAATCCAAATCTGAATGCATTTTGGGTGCACTTTAAATTGGGATTGCCTATGTAAAGTCAAGTATTTTTGCGAATATAGTTAGTGGACGAGGATGAGTCTGTTAGATCATAGTGAAATTATAAATCACTATTTTGGGAGATCCAGCAGAGGACCCAGCCACCCAGATGTCAGCAAAACATCTGTTTGGGTTGCTTATTTGGAAATCATTCTCCCATGGAGTCACTGGACTGGTCTCTTAATGCACAGATCTCCCATCTGTCCTTCTGTTCTCCAAGCCCCACTTTATTTGTCTTCTTACTTCTAAATCCTCAATCCCCCAATCCATAATAATCCTCTCTCCTAGTATGTATGCTATTGTTACAACTCTCTATTCCACCCCTCCTTGTCACAGAGGTATGGTTTCTTATCCACATGACCAGGAAAGGAGGGAAGGAAATTGCTCTTTTCTAAAAACTTGGACATTTAGTTGTTTTTAAAAAATATATAATTTGTGAGCAATATGTGCTACCCTGATAAAAATTTATATTTTCAGATTCTGCAGGTGGGGACAAACAGATAATTTGATTGAATTGCTAAAATGTGTTAACTTGAGTTTCTAGCAATTTTGGCCCATACAAAACATAGCAAGGTATTTTATTATTTGAAATTAAGAGATAATCTCTCTGGCTGCAACATTCCTCTCCCTCCACGCTCATACCTGACTGCCTGACTGCCCTTCAGGTATGGTGCTCTGCTTCTAATCTCTGCCTTAAGCCAGTAAGACAGATCCTTCTCATTGGGACGCCTGCTCCCTGCTTCCCTCCCTCTCTCTGGCAGTCCTCCTTGGGCCCCCTCACCCTCTTGTGAGGCAAAAAATGTGGGGGGGGGGGGTCATCTGTCTCCTTCTCCCCTCACTTCAAAGACCTTAACAAGAAGTCCCAACTTTCAGCTCCACCTCCTTAGAGGCATTCTTCCTTTCCTCAGAAGCACAATGTCTCCAGAGCCCTGGTTCTCTCTAAGTTGGACTACTGCAAAAGCCTCTTCCTCAATCTACCACTTTCGTCCCTCTGCAGCTAATCCAGAATAGAGCTGCAAGATCTATCCTTGGCGTCAAGCCCAGGGACAGCCTCTCTCCACCCCTAGAATCTCTCCACTGGCTCCCTGTGGCTGAGATGATCAAATTGAAGATCCTCTGCATCATCCACAAGGCCTTCTGGGGCCTGGGACCCCACTACATCCAGCTTTCTCTGCCTAAATACTGCCCTACCAGAGTCCTTCAGTCCTCTGGCCTGCAAATCAGATGTTTCTCCAAGCAGAGAGTGGGTGGGGGGAGAACTTTCTTCGGCAGGAGTCTCCCTCTGGAACGGCCTCCTTGCACCTTTCAGACTTGAGCTGGAACTCCTTAAGTTATGGAGACTTCTCAAGACTTTCCTTTTCTCCTCCTCCCCTCTCCCCTGCTAATGTCCCCCTGCTGCTGCGACTGATGCCTGGTTTCTTATGTGCCTTACAGGGGCCAGGCCCTCCTCATCCAGTCTTCCCCAGCACCCCTTGACCAGCACTTGCTCTCAGCCGCCCCTCACTGACGAGCCTGAATCTAGTCCACCCTGTCCTCGCACTAGCTGACCTTTACCCCTGGCACTTGCCCTCCTGGGCTCCCCTTAGCACTTGCCCAGCCCCTGTGGCCCCAGCCTTCTTGCACTTCTCCCCTCCCCCCTAACTTTTTGTACCCCTTCCTCCCTGTGCTGCCCCCTTCCCCTGCACTTATTGGCACTGCACTTGCATGCTCCGCATGTCACAAGGCCTAGTTAGAACCATTTATTGTTTTGCTCCCCTGATTAACTCCCTCCGCCCCCACTATGGGGAATGCCTCGAGCCTCCTGGAATTATTCAGCAACTTTGCTATGAAACTAGTGGACACTCATACCCCCTAAAATCCAGCCCGACTAAAACCAAACCATCCGCCCCATCAGCAATCAACTGATTTGCTTGAGATGGGGCAGAAGGACGCTTCAGGATTTGGAGCGGAGAAACCTGGACCTAGCAGCTAAAGTCGTTGACTTGGAAAACCGCAAGAGAAGGTCCAACATTTGCATACAGGACTTGAAGGAGATGCCAAATGAAACACCACAGAGCACAGGGAGACTGGTGAAGTCTCTAGGGGGCTCCCTGTTCGAGCCACCCCCAACACCAGAGCTAGAGTTCGACAGAGTGCAATGGCCCAAGATCAGTCCTGTCGAAATGCCATCATTATAGACATAAAATGGAGATCGTGCAACGGGCAAGTGAAAGAGACCAAATTGACTTTGAGGGCTCTCGCGTCAGAATCTTTCAGGGCTTGTCGGCGGCCATGTTGGCTAAAAGGGAAGCCTGTCGCCCTATGACCACTTCGGCTGCGGGAACAGAGAATCTGCTACGGATGGGGGCTTCCCCTTCGTGTTGACTTTTGAATGTGGCAATGAGGAATATCGAATAGTCTCTGCCGAGGAGGCCGCCAACAGCGTGCTGCAGGGCCTGACCTTGGGAGCAAAAGGAGCAGAGATGGAGGAACTCCCATCCTCCTCTGAGTCTTCCAGGAAACCTGAGGACGTGCCAAAGGGACTACAAAGTTCAAGTGGTTAAATACACCTTGATCAAGGAGGATCGGAATTTCGGACACAGCTAGCGGACCACCTCACCTCTGGTGAAAATTGATGAACACACGGCAGCCCAGTACTTAGAGAGCCGTTTGTATTTTAGCTTTCTGATTAAGCCAGGGCACTCCATCTTCAGAGGACAGAATGCATGCACCTGGTAGTCTGAGTACTCAATAGTGAATAGTAAGTTGTAAGCGCCTGCAAAGTGTTTGTTATTTAGTAGTTAATCCTATTGTGGGTTCCAAGGAGTCTCTCATGTGTGGTCCTAAGTTTTCTTCTAGGGCGTCTTCATTTATAGGAGGGACCTTAGAGTCTCGTTTTCCAGTTTTGGGGGGGGAGGGTGGGTGAAGGGAACCGGGGAAAAACTTAAAATGGGTCGAGAATGATAAGGCGGGGCTTGGAACACACCAAAATTGCATGCACCTGCATATATCAACAACGGGTCTTCGGACAAAGGTGACACATGAGAATAGACGGAAGACTGGCCAACAGGTAGTGACCCAAGGGGTTGGAACGCAGTTGTCAAAGTCTGGGAAGTGGGATAGCATTGAAATATGTGTAGGTTAAAATAATGGTGGCTGATGTAGTTCGGTTTGTGACCTTAAACTCACCCCAAAAACAATCCATGTTAGCCAGGGCATTCAACCTATCGGATTTGGACGTCATGTTTGTGCAAGAGACAGAATTCCAGAAGCGAGAGGAGTATAACATCAGAGGAAGACAACTGGTGGGAGTAATGTGGGCATCAGGATTGCAAAAAAAAAGGGGGAGTGGGTGTGCTATATCAGGCATCGCTGGGCCTGCAAATCACACAAATCCATAAGAATGCTAATGGGAGGAACCTGGTCATTAACAGGGTCATTATGTCCAGAGCAGTGGCACTGTGCTCGGTTTATGCACCAAATAGTCAACAGATCCCCTTCAGCAGAGAGCTCATGGCTTTTTTTAGATGGGTGGAAAACAGGGGCGCTAATCTGTGGTGGAAACTTTAACATGGTGTTGGATCCCACACTGGATTGGATTTCAAACAGTGAGGGAGCAACAGCACCACCAGGGAAAGTCTTTTAAAGCTCTCCTACAGGAACACTTTTTAATAGAGTATTGGAGAACACAGCACCCACACACCAAAGCATACACATTCTATTCCCCCTGCATAGCACATTCACCTGAACAGATTACATCTTCGTAGATGAGGCACAAGAGCATAACATTGTTAAAACGGGCATTGACTTAGTGGGATGGTCGGACCACGACATGGGAACAGCAGAACTAGATCTAGGGCCAAGCACAGCAACAGATCGAAGGTGGATTTGTAGCGACACCCTATATAAAGATAAAGTCTTCAGAAACACACTCGATATAGGGATCAGAGACTTCTTTCAACGAAACGACACAGGCAAATCTCCCTAGGGCAACGGTATGGGAAGCAGCAAAAGCCACCGTCAAGGGGTTACTGATGGCGCAGGGAACCTTCATGAAAAGGGTGCGAGTAGTAGAATTAGCCCTCGGGGAAGAAATCCGATATAAAGAGGCAGACCGAACTAAAGTGGAGGGAGACTAGGCGGGTGCATTAGCAGTCATAGGAGAATTAAGGCAAGAGCTGAAGAAAATATGGAAGGACCCAGCTCTGATACACGAAACAAAGGTTTTATGAAAAGGGAGACGAGGCCCACACACTATTAGCGGCCAGTTTAAGATGTATATAAAATTCAGAACTTGTAAGGGGACCTACTAAATGTGCCCACTGAGATCACAACTCGTTTTGCGCAGTTATACACTTTACACAGTGAAGCTGGCAGTGAAAATGTGCAAGATGACTTGGGAAATGTGCTGCTCGAGACACTGAGAAGCCTAGACACAGATCAGTTATCTGCCCCCATAAAACTTGAGGAAGTAAGCGCTGCTGTCTTGAAACTGAAACCAGGCTCAGCGCTGCGACAGGATGGCTTCACCCCAGCTTTTTACGAATCCTATAGTGGGGCCATATCTCTGACCCGTCTCTTTAACAACATCATGGAGACTGGGACGGGCCCCGAATCCTTTACGGAGGCCTGTATAATTGTCTTGCCGAAGGAAGGGAGGGACAAGCAAGACTGTGGCCATATAGGCCAATTTCCCTGATCAATGTTGATGAAAAGATCTATGCAAGTGTATTGGCAGATAGGTTAAGAACAGCGCTGCCGAGACTAATGCACAGTGACCAGGTAGGCTACGTGAGAGGGCGGCAAGGATCAGACAATATTCGTAAGACATTAGAGCTTATAGCGTCGCTAGCCACTCAAGACAAAGATCCAACCCTGGTTTCGATCGACGCAGAATGCATTTCACAGGGTTGAGTGGCCATTCATGGTAGCAGTGTTACAAAAGGCAGGCCTGGGTGTGCGCTGTATGAGATGCGCCTGGGCCTTATACCGAAACACAAAAGCAAAGGTAGTGGTTAACGGAATAGCATCTCACCCTTTTGCCCTTAGTCGAGGGACCAGACAGGGATGCTCCCGGTCACCCCTAATATTTGCATTGGTCATGGAACCACTGGTCCAAACAATTTGATCGAACGCTGCAATTAGTGGACTCACTAAGTATGGAAAGGAATATAAATTGCTGTTATTTGCAGACGACATCCTGGTTTACCTAAACCACCCGACCCCGTCGATCCAGGCTCTCCTTGACACAATCACTTTATATCGGTCCCACTCAGGCTTTTGCCTCAACCTAAACAAAACGGATGTTCTACCTAAGCAAGAAGAGGCACACCCTCTGATAGCTCGTTAAATAGTGGGGGTGTACAGCACAAACAGAAGGACATCCGATATTTGGGGGTAACCATCACGAAACAGTCGGGAGAGCTTTACCAAGCTAACTTTATCCCGCTATGGGCCATAATTAAAAAAGACATCCAAAATGGGAGACATCGAAACTTTCCTGGGTTGGGCGGTTGACTAAGATAAAACTGAATGTTCTCCCAGGTTTCTTTTCTTGTTTCAGTCACTCCCAGTAGCTCTCCCAGACTCATACTCTGCTGAGATAAAACACACTCTTCTGGCCTTTCTATCGGAAGTGAAGAAGCCCTGTATTGCGCACAAGACGATGATCCTCCCAAAAGATAAAGGGGGTGTGGGATTCCCAGGTATCTATGAATATTACAGGTCAACACAGCTGCGGGTCTTATTGGACCACCTATGGGAATCGGGGGAGAAACAATGGGTTCACTTGGAAAATGGACACCTTTTGCCAGTAACGGTAGAGGAATGGTTGTGGGTCCCTCAAAAACTATTACAGAGAAGAGTATGTGAGCACCCAATCCTCAATTTTGTGGTCCCTCTGGAAGAACAAACCAGATGTGCTTGTAGTTACTACATGGCCACCCACCTTAAGCTGCATTTGGCCCCCCTGTCCCTGTTAGGGACCTCATACGGTTTCAACTGCAATATGAGCAGGGGCTGGTAAGGGTAGGGCAACTGGAAATACGGGGTCTTCCTGACCAAAGCCGAGCTGGAATCAGCACAGCAGAGCCTGTCCATTCACCCGCTAGCATACCTGCAGCTAAAAAGTGCATTAGCCGACCCAAGATGGAAGAAACCACCCCAGCAACAACTAACTCAGTTTGAAAACGTTTTAAAAGCCCATCAGCGATCCAGGGGACTGATTGAAAAACTATACGGTGCTCTGCTAACAAAGGGTCATTTAACAGTGACACACACGAAGGTTCGATGGGAGAAAGACCTGTGATGGGTAGACGATGTAGAAGGATGGGCAGCTGTTTATAGATCGGTCTGGAGCTCTACAATAGCAGTTCAATACAAAATGCACAATTGTGAACTGCTCATGCAGTGGCATCTTACACCCCATAGACTAACCAAGATGTGTTCAGGGATAAGCCCTTATTGCTGGCGAGGCTACTCAGATGTAGGCACCTACTGGCACCAATTGTGGGAATTTCTCAAAGTCCAGACTTACTGGAAAGAAATCCTTAGCTGGATCCACAACATAGACTGCATTCAAAGGGAAGCAACCTCGCTCATGGTCCTATTTGGCATCGAGATAATAGATGACCAACACACAAATCTAAGAGACCATTGAATAAACCTCACAACATATAAACCTCACAACCTGCAGGCCGGCATGCACACTTCCCCTCTGGACCAAATTCTATCCTCTCTGCGGATCTCCTAAAATTGATTGCCTCCCTCAAACCTGCTTCTTGCTATGCTGATTTAATTCTGGCCTCCGTCATTAAACAATTGACTGGCCCAGCACTCAATGTGCTCCTCACCATCATCAATGCCTCCCTCTCGGAAGGGTCATTCCTGGGCACCCTCAGGACTGGTCTCATACAACCTCTTTTGAAAAAGCCAACCATAGATCCAGACGACCTGGCCAAATAAAAGCCCATTACGAACCTCCCGTTTATTGGCAACATTTTGGAAAAAGTAGTAGTTGGACAACTACTCGCCAGAATCAAACAACTCCACCTCCTAATTGACTCAGCCGGGGTTCCGCCCAAAGTATGGCATCAAGACAGCCACCATCCAGTTGGTGTATGATGCTCTCTAAATGATGGATAAGGGCAACTCATGTCTCCTCTTCCTCCTTGACCTCTCGCCTGCATTCAACGACGTCGACCACTGCATCCTTCTCGCCCTCTTTGCTGACAGGATGGGATTCTCTGGCACTCTCCTGACTTGGTTTACCTCCTGCCTCTCAGGCAGACACAAGGTTGTCCAGATGAACTTGTTGTGTCTAACTCCAGGTCTCCTGAAAATTCACCTAAGTCTCCAACCATCACCAAAACTTTGAAACCTTTGCATGAAGTCTGAGTACTCTCCCCAAAGATCCCAATATAGCCATCTACCAATATGCAGGCGATACTCAGTTGTACACGAGAGTAAATGGCGCCCAGGACATAATTTGTCTCTGTGATTACCTAGCCATCATCCAGTACTGGATGTTAACTGCCTACCTCAAACTAAACCCATCCAAGACTGAATTCGTCCTCATCGGTCCATCTGCTAAAGAGTCCAACAATAGCTCCATGATATGCACCTATAAGGATTTAATCGACAACTCCGACTCCGCAAAATCCTTAGGCTTCACCATTGACATCAATCTGTCCTTCCAGAAACACATGGCCAAGAAGGCCCAAATACTCAGAATCTCTACCCTTCAAGGAATCAAACCCTCCATCCCGTCGTAGGACTTCCGAACCCTAGTGCAGGCCCTTGTGGACTCGCACATTGATCGGGGAAAATTCTCTGCTGACAGGGCTCCCAACTGCTCACTTGGCTCCCCTAAAAACAGGCCACCACGCTGCAGCACGGCTTATTACAGGAGCACGAAATTTGACCGAATTAACCCCATCCTACACAAACTATATTGGCTTCCACTCCCAAGCCAGGATGCTGTTCAAGACTGCATGTATTATCTACAAAGCAGACGCTGGCGGCTAAGCTCCACATAGGTGGCGAACGCTCCTTGCGCAGCAAATCGACCAACTAACTTGAATCGCAACTCCACAAGCAATCCTTCTCTTGTCATGCACACACCTTCTGGAACTCGATCTGTGTCGTCTCGGAATGCCCCCACAATTCCCCAATTTCGCAAAATCTCTCAAAACATGGCCCTTTTAACAACTGACCGAGGACTAATTCCAGTGGACACTCATACCGACGCACAGACCTCGCAGTACTGTGCTACTGTTAAGATGCCTGCCCAAATGCGACTTCCCTCACGCTGCACAGCGCTCCGCGCTCACTTTAAACAATAAAATAAAAAAATAGTTTAATCTTGTACTTGCTGTATAAAATGTCTCATTGGGCAACCAATGGCTTGTTTCAAAAGACTATGGAAACGGTGGTGGAGGCATTGGGCCTAGGCATCCCTTCTAAGCCGGTAACCCAGTAGGAGCTTATTGTCATCTTAGACAAGGGACTACCAGGTGACAAATTACCCGATTATCACCGAGTAGGATGGTGCCTTTCATTGAAGAAAACGAACGTCGCTGGCTGAAAATGCAATTAGTTGTCACAAACCTGTGCCATTGTATCCCTTTGATCTTTCCAAGCATGCAACTGTCCAGACATCAACCACCAGATTAATGTTGTCCACTTTCCTTTAGTCCCTGCAAATAACAAGAGCATAAAATTGGATGTGATCAGAAAAGAAATAATTGCAGCTGTCAGCGACGCACTGACGGCTATTAATATTGTTCTGCTCTAGCCATGTCTCACATTCTATGGATGGTTATCTCTTGGGCAACGGAGCACCTACCCAAAAAGGTAGTAATGGATGGGTTTAATACAATAGTTGCAGATGGCAAAGAGGTTGCTTGTCAAGCTCTAGAGTCAGGAAAACAAGAGATGTGATGGCTGGAAAGTTTCGAATTAATCTTAACCTCTGACATTGTTCTTGGCAACCCTCCAGACTATCGTACTTCGCTTGCCAAGGCTTTATAAAAGGGGAAAGACCATGTGCAATTCAGGCTTGGGCCCACCCCCAAAGGGGCAGTCCAGCCTGAACTGCTTGGTCACATCCCTTCTGCACGAGACCACAAGCATCTTCAGACATGTTTCCGCCTCGTTGGGCCTCATCATACCGCAGTAGCTGGAGTCTCTCGGCCCAGCAGACTCGGGACCCACGTCTTGGTATACCCAACCTAATTGCAGTGACTATAGCAAAACCAGAGGTGATGACTGGAAGGTTTATAATGAATCCTAACCTCTGGCATTGCTCTGGGCAACCCTCTAGAACATCACTCTTAACCTGCCAAGCCATTGCAAAAGGGGAAAGACCATATGCAAATTGGGCTTTGTCCCACCCCAAAAGAGTCAGGCCTGGATAGAGTAAATTGTATAGCGCATTCAGTGGGCTCGGTTTCAGTCAATGACCAAGCCAATTTCTGGATATGCTCTTTGATGGGGTCAGCTTTTCGTGCAAAAGCAGGTGAGCTGCTTGAATAATTAAAGGCCTTCTCAGCAACTGTGACATCTGTGGGCCTGGCAGTGCAGCAACTGTCTTCCTTTCCTTCCTTCCTCCCTCCTTCCTCCTTGTCCTTTTCCAGAGATCTTGGTTTCAGCCAGTTTACCTCTTATACCCATACATGGAGAAGGCACATCTCTGCGGCGAAGAACATGCTAAGGTACTGGATCAGGCCATTCGGGGGTAGAGGATCAAAGAAAATTCAATAATCAGTGTTTGGGGGGCACTGCTCCCTTTTGTAAATCTGCTCAAATTCTTTGAGGTCCCCTTTTACCATTTGAGATCAGTCTGGGGTATGAATTACTATAGTCTGAACAGTGCCACTACTTAGGACGAGTGTGATCTTTCTTGCCAGACTTCTCTGCTGGCTTCCTTCCTTGGAGAAGAAATAAAATCCCTCTTGGAGAAAGGTTGCCATAGAACCGGTTTCAGAGGCAAAGGAAGGGAGAGGGTGATATTCATATTTCTTAGTTACTAAAAAGGACACGGGGGACAGAAATGTTGAGTACAAAATGTTGACCCTTACAGATTCTTCAGGTTCTAGGATTGGCTGATGTCACTAGACCTCCAGGACACCTGCCTGTGCGTTGGAAGCACAGGAAGTATCGAGGTTCGTGATGGGCAGTACCCATTACCACTTTTGAGGTCTACCCTTCAGAATCGCATCTGTCCCCGCAGTTGTCGCCAAGCTGATATCCTTGATGTTAGCTTGTCTCAGGCAGGAGAGGAAAGACATATTTATTTATAAAAGTCACAGGGAAAGCAATGCATTTTTGGATCAAAAACGTGTGCAGCATTTGCCATTCAGAACAGAGCGGAGGACATGGGTCCTTGACAATGGCATGAGAGAATGTTACTTGAAGGTGAGATGTTGCAGGAGAAAGTCGAAACATAAACCAGGGACGAGGAAAGGACAGAATGACAGGAACGGGATGGTGAGAAAGTGCCCAATTAAGGATGGGAGGGGTGATGGAAAAGTGCTGTAGGGGGTTGTCCATGATGGGTAGGGAGCGATGAGAACAAGGTGATGCAGCAGCGTAGAGTGCCAGGAAACAGGTTCTTCAGAAAGGAGAGCATTGAGGTTTTAATTTAAATTTCAATGGATTGCTTTTCTCCTGCAGATTCTTTATCTTGATATCCATCGTCCAGCTCTGCTGCTTGGAAATTTTCGTCAGGGGGCATAGTGGACCTCGATGCGGCCGTTGATCCGTCTTGTCGGGCTCTCGATCGTCCGCTACGGAAGTGACGTCAGTCGTCCTACATGTAACACCCATGCTTCGGTTCCATTTTTCAGCACGCTTGCACGCTGCATCGGGAAGACGACTCGAGTTTATGCTGTTTTTTTTTTTTTTTACAATTTGTACATTTTCCTTCGTAAAACCTCAACGCAATGTCTTTTCACAGGATTTCGGGCTAAAAGCGATGCCTCGATTGCAAGTCCAAAATGTCAGTGACTGACCCCATGAGGTCTGTCTGTCTGTGGTGTCTAGGTGTTAGTCACGACACGGAGGCCTGCGTGTCGTGCAGAAAGATGCAGCTGAAATCCCTTTGTGAGAGGGCCGGTAAACTGGCCTTAGTCCGACCATGCGCCAAGTCTCTGGCATGGTCGCTCGTCTGATTTTGGAGGCCGAGACTGAGGAGACTACCCCTGACAAGGGAAAGGAACGACATTGCAAGAACACCAAGAAACGGTGCCATTCCAGGAGCCATTCCTCCTGGATGAAGCAGCAGCATCACTGCCATCAACGTGAGTCCAGCTCATCGACGGGGCTGACTACTTGAAGAGTGGGAAAGTTTTAAAGCTTCTATGGTCGAAAATGTTTAAAAGGCAAGCTACTGTAGGTGCATCTCCGGCCCGCGACCAGCAAGCTTTGGCGGCAAAAGCGGGGCTCTGTGCACCCGGCCACTCAGTTGACGTCAAAAATGCCTCTGGGCATCACGCCTGCTAGGCAGAAATCGCTGCAAGGCCGAGGGCCAAGGCGTCCATCGGTTGTCCTAGCGTCCCTCTGCCCTGAAAGAGCCATCGGCATAAAACGCCACTTTGGCCTCAAAGCTTATTCCGTAGGCGATCAAGCCCTCGGCGTTGACAGTCGGCAATGGTTAGTTTGTGCCGTTATCGAGATCAGGGTTCTTTGACTTGATGCAGTTGATCTTCGTCATCAATTACCCCGATGATCAGGTCGACACTTTTTACACGGAAGCCAGTGGGATCGATTTTCTCCGATGACCAAGCCGGTTTATTGGCACTGGCACAAGGTTTACAGGATGCTAGTGACCTGGATACTTCTCCAAACCTAGAATTGCTACAAAACCAGCCCTATACCCATGCTAACGTCAAGTTCAGGGCTCTGGTTGACAAGGTTTTTAAAAAAAAAGTTTTTATTGTTTATATAACACAAAAAACAAGAAACCAAGTAACCACTCTCCAACATATTAAAACACATTCACTTAGTTTGTTCTTGTGTCCCCCCCCCCCCCCCCCCGCTCGAGCCTACTCTACCACTTCCACTGCCGTGGTGTCTTCCAGAGATTCCTTGTCTTCTGTATCACTAGAGGAATTCTGTTCCTCCTGGCCCATCGTGGGTGGGCCCTTGCAGCGTAGCTATCAGAAGTCTCCATGCCACTAGAATTTCCGCTTCCTCCTCCCCTCCTCTATTGGTTGCTTCATGCCATACGGCTGTTTCTGCCTCTGCCCATTTCAATAAGTCCCGCCACCACACTTCTAATCTGGGTCTATGGCTCGCCTTCCATCCCATGGCGATTCTACGCTTGGCCAGTATGTAGGCCAGGTCCTTAAGTTTGCTTACATGCCTCAAGTTGCAAGCTCTCGTAAAGCCCCCCATCATACATGCCCACACTGATTCCACGTCCGGCCGGATTCCTTTCTCTGCTAATCTTTGGTTAATTTCACCCCAGAATTTCCCAATCTCCGGCATGCCCAGAACATGTGCACTATCCCAGCATTCTCTTCCCCGCATTTAGGGCAAGCTTGTGTTCCTTTGTTTTGGAATCTCGCAACTCTTTGGGGGGGTCATGTATACTCTCTGGGTTAAATATAATTGGATCTGCTGCAACCTCGCGTACCTGGACACTTTTTTTGTGATATGTTTGGGCTCTCTCCCACATCCTGTCCTGCATGGGTATCCCTACTTCCTCCTCCCAGTCCCTCCTCAATTGTACTACCTCCTTCCCCACCCTGGACATCAGGAGTTGATAGATTCGGGAGACCCCATGTCCTCCCTCCGATATATTGTATATTGTTTCAACAGACACATCAGGTTGGTCTTTCAGCAACAACACAGGCCACGTTTCTCGCACCAGCCGAACCACCCTGGCATAAGTAATGCATTGACCAGGATGTACTCAGGTTCTCTCCGTTAGTTCATCAAATTCTATGAACCTTCCCTCTTGCCATAGGTCTCCCACTGTAGCTATGCCCACAGTTTCCCAGTGCTTCCTGATCGTCTTATGCAATTGTTAGTCTACTCCCTTTAGCGCCACTAACGGCACCTGGGGGGAGCACAGAGTCGGGTTTCCCAGTGCCTGGCAGGCTCTGCGCCACATGCTCCATCCCAGCCCCAGCAGCCACGCTCGCCCTTTCATTTCTATGTTGGGCACCTAAATCATTTATTTCAGGAAGAACGGGGCGCATTCAGACCGAAGCAAGTTGGACTCAACTGTGGGGTCTTCCCTTAGCCATCTGGCCATGTGCTGTAATTGGCTAGCCAGGTAGTACATCTCAAAGTTGGGTAGTTTGATCCCACCCTTGTCGTCTGGGTTTTGCAGTTTCCATAGGGCTATCCTGTTTCTGGTATTGTGCCATATGAAGCCCTGACATAAGCTTTGTAGTTTGCCAAAGAATCGCTTAGGTATCATGTAGGGGATATTGACAAAGAAGTGTAATAGCCTGGGGAGCGCCACCATTTTCAACAGTGCTACCCTCCCAATCTTAGCCACAGGTAGCGTTGCCCAGAATCTCACTCTTCAAGTTTTCTACTGCACTTTCTATGTTATGTTTATGTTCGTCCTTCACCCTGTGGTATATATCCACCCCCAGGTATCTAAAGGTGCTGGTCTCCCAGGGTATCTGTAATACTGGTAAGTCTTCACTCGGGATCCCTATATATCTGCCTAGGGGAAACAGTCTGGATTTCAGAGGGTTAACCGCTATCCCAGAGAGCGACGCAAACCTCTCCATCACTTCCAGGACATATTGCAGGTTTTTCTCTGGGTATCTTAAATATAGTAAGATATCATCTGCATATAACGATATGAGGTGCGGTCCCGCCCCTTGTGTAGATTCCCACAGGTTCATATTGCTGTCTCAAATATATTGCCAAGGGTTCTAGTGCGAGGATATACAGCATCGGGGACCAAGGGCAGCCCTGTCTGGTGCCCCTGCTGAGCTTCCATCTGTCTGAGATGATCGCCCCCGTCTTGACTCTGGCCAGTGGGGAGCTGTACAGCAATTTCGCCCATCGTAGGTACCCTGGCCCTATGCCGTATTCTTTCAGGGCTGCCAGCAGCCAAGGCCATCTGACCGAGTCAAAGGCCTTCACTGCGTCCAGCGAGGCTATAGCCATTTCCTAAGTGTCCCCCTCCACTTGTTCTATAACGTGGTGGAGCCTCCCCAAGTCATCAGCTATGCGTCTGTGTGGTACGTAACCGGTTTGATCTGGATGTATGAGCTTGCCTATGACTTGTTGCAATCTAGTCGCCAGAACAGCCGTAAGAATCTAACTATCTTGATTCGACATGGAGAGCGGTCGATATGACCCGCAGTCTTCGCTAGGTTTGTCCGGTTTAAGGAGTGGTATGATAATTGCCTCTCTGAGGGATTCCGGCAATCTCCCCTCTTCCAGCGCCCCATTCAACAGGTCTAGCATCGGGGGGGGGGGAAGTACCTCTGCACTATACATTTTATAAAATTCACTCGGCAGTCCATTTATCCCCGGGGCCTTACTGGTGGGCAGCTGCTTCTAGCTCCTCTAGCGTTATCGGGGCAGCCAAGCTCTCTTTCTTCCGTACTTATTTTTGGTAGGCCTATATCTTGCAGTATTTCCGTGATCTCACTCTCCTCCCCTTTTCCCCTGTCTTGGTACAGTTGTTGGTAAAATTTGTGGAACCCCTCGTTCACTCCCTCTTGGGTTTCTAGCGTCTGGCCATTCTCCCCTTTTATTGCTCGGATAGATGCTCTGGGCGTTTCCTTCTTGTACAACCATGCCAACAACCATCCCAGCTTATCTCCCCCAGCGTGCTGTCTCTCTATACATTTCTTGTAATTTAGGTTACATAGTCTCTCCCAGAGTCCCTCACATTCTTGCTGTAGTTTACTTATGGTGTTCGCGTCACCTAGGGGACATTCCCCCTTTTTCATAACTGTTTCAAGTTTCTCCGCAGCCTTTCGTAGGTCCCGAATTATATCTCCTTGGAGACCTTCAGCTTTTGATATGGCAGAACCCCTCACCAGCACCTTAAAAGCCTTCTACAGGGTGCCAGCTGATGGTACGCTTCCGGTGTTTTTCTCAAAGTATTCCCTGATGTCCTCCCTTAGATCCTCCCTAAACACTGTATCTTTCAGTGCCTCTGTTCTGAGCCGCCATTTGGGGATTCTTGGTTTGGGGGGCAGATATTGCCATGTCATCAGTGGACCCTCGCTTTGTATTCTGCCTGCACTATTTCCCCAGTCACGTCCTAGGAGACGAACACATAATCCAGCCAAGTGTGTAGCTTTTGTGGGGCTGCATAGTGCGAGTACTGTCTATCCTGTGGGTGGCGTATCCTCCAAATGTCTTCTAATTGTAGTTCCCTAAGCAAGGTCTTCAAGGTTCTAGCAGCAGGGGTAGGCTTGCTTTGCTTCTCGTCCGATCTATCCACCTCCGGGTTCAGCGTACAGTTAAAATCTCCTCCCCATACCACTACACCTCCTAGGTACGGGCTAATTTTACCATATAGGGTCTTAAAATATGCTACAGTGTCATGGTTGGGTGCGTATGAGTTGATGATGCTCACCTCCTTGCTTTCAATCAGACCCCTTATCGCTACCAGCCTCCCATCCGTGTCCACTGTAGACTGTATTAATTGGAAGGGGACGTGTGGTGCTATCCAGGTCGTCACCCCCCTGGCGTATGCCGAATATGTTGCCCCAATGGTGGTTCCCTTCCATTTCCCCCATATCATTTCCTGTTTGTCCCTTGTGAGGTGGGTTTCCTGAAGCAGGGCAATGTCTATCTTCTGTCTTTTGAGGTACATCATGACTTTTTTTTTTGTTTAGATAACTGTTGTGTCCCCTGACGTTCCAGATTACTATCTTGAGGTCCCCCATTATCAGCCGTACTCTGTTCCTCCTACTTCCATCATCATCCATGACACGCGCAGTAGCACATGGGTGTAGGCTCGTTCCCTTTCAACCCCCACAGCACACTCCCCAACTCCCCTCCATCCCCCCTCCCTTCCCAGCCCCAACTGTTGCCCAGCTCCATCCCTGGATCTCAGGCGATCCCGCATTTGGCCCTACCCTGGCTAATCCAGTACTAGGTGCACAGCAGGGGGGTACTGCTCTACTGGTATTCCAACTAATCTATCTACTGGGGTGTGAGTTCAGGTCCTCTGTATCTCCTGAACCATTGCTATCTTAAGTGCTACCCGCCTTCTTCTAGTATCACAGGTCTATAATCCAGTCCCAATGTCACCAGTTACACGACACCTCAGACTCTCGGGCAGTCGCCTCATTTCTCCATTCCGCCTTCCTTCTGGTCATCTGTCCCCATCGGGCAATTCTGTGTGTCCAGCCACTCCATTGCATCCTCTGGGGTCTCGAAAAATATTGCTTGGTTCCCGTGGAACACTTTCAGCTTTGCCGGGTACATCAGCATGTATTTGAGGCTCACTTACCGGAGTCTCTTCTTCACTATCCTGAAGTTCATCCGTCGTCTTTGTACCTGGAGTGTGTAATCCGGGTAGGCAGTGATGGTCGCCGAAGACCTTTGTATTGTGCCGCCTTTGCGAAAGTATTCCTGGATCCTCTCCCTGTCGCGATAGTTCAGTATCTTGGCTATTATTGGTGTTGTAGGGGCTCCCGCGTGGGGTGGCGGGGGGGGGGGGTTAGTGGTCTTCTTGACAGGGCTCTGTGTGCCCTCTCCACTGCGAAGCCTTGTGTAAGCACCCCTCCTTCTATTTCTTGCAGTTGCATTGTGTTAGGCAGAATCCTGTGCAGTGCCCTTAAGGACCACTACACACAATTAAGACTACAAGTAGTTATACAAGTTCACCTTTGGTACAAGCCTGTACTACACTGTTTAAGTGGTAGCAGTAGCGGAGCAGCCAGACTTATCTCAAGAGCAAATGATCAGTAGTAGAGATTACACAAAGGACCACAATTACTGTGACTCAAGCAAACACTAACTCAAGGTTTTTGGTGGAAAAGTAAAAGTACATTTATTTCTAGACCATCTGTTCGTAAAACAGTTCACTTCATTAATTTAAAACCACACGTAAAGCACACTACACACAACCAATTCACTTTGTGCAGCACAATTCAAGGTAAGTACCATTGGTTTTGACAGACCGGTGTTGTGAAACAAAGACGTTACCGGGGGGACAGATTCAATCACTTTTTGACAGTAATGACAGTTCGGTCTTACTAAAGATACGCGTACCCACGGGAAGAAATGTTACCGGAGTTAAAGCACACTTAGCACATGAATCAACACAAGAGAGTTGGGGATAAAAATCATAGGCAATACTTTTGTCAAGGCAGATAGGATCAGAGGACACTTTCCTACAAGTGAATAAAAGTTAATAGGCCTGTGCTAGTGTCAAGTGGAACAGGGTTCCTGTTGTCGAGGATCACACGGTTAGTACAGTTCACAATTCGAGATTGCCAGGAGTACTTGGATATTGTCACAAGAGGAAGCAAAAGTTATAAGAGGGAAGGAAGATGAGGACAAGCCTTTAGTGAGGAAAAAAGGGATTAACCCTAGTTCCTCGAGGTCGGAAACAGTACCTTATTCAAGTGAAGAAGAGCTGGTGCCACAGCAGTTGTTCCTGGTAGTTCCTGCAGACTCACGGTTCCTGTGACTTCAGTCGTGGGGACAAGAAGGACGACGTCTGGAGCGATCTGCACTACCCAGGGATGAGGCCAGCAGCAGCAAAAGCAACGGTAAATAAGCGGTGCGCTCCTTTAAAACAGGAGAGGCTCTTCAGATGGCTATCTGGACCACTACAGCTATGTGCAGCGATTTCGACCAAGAAGAGGATCCTCTGCCTGTGTTAGATGAGCTGGTTAATCCCACCAGGCTCAAGGGAAGAAGACTCTGAGACTCCGGACTGGATCTTCTCTTGTCGTCGAAGGGTAGATAGCTCAGGACTGCAGCAGGGCTCCACCGGGACTCGGTAGTTGCAGCAGCCGTCTTCTCCGCTTCTCTTCGGTTCCTTGCAGTTCCAGTGGCGACTCTGACTTCTAGCTCAAGAGTCCTGCCTTTTATGCGAAAATCTCCCATTCACACAGCCTTAGCTAATCATGACAAAGTGCGACTTGGGTTTCCAAGGATACTCTGTGCAGGGGGTGACTACACTCTTCCCTCACATTCAGCCCACCTAGACACCCAGGCGCCCAAAGGAGGGCTTCTTGAGAGAAGCCCGCCAAAAGACAGTGAACAAAGAAGGCAAACCTGGTTTGCCGCGCAAAGTAAAACACAAGAAGGACTTTAACAAAAAGAAATGGTGAATAAACCCGACCAGAGCCAAAAGAAAGTATTTGGTCAAGTGGGTTTATGTTCGAGTCTACTATGATAGCCTGGAACAGTACCACGTTTATATAATATAATCGCGGTAGAAAAGTTAGGGTAGATACCACTGCCACCAGCCAAGTCTAAATGGTAAAAGAGCAAAACAAAGCTCAAACACAGGAGTTAACCGTTTCCAGTACTCCATGTAAGAGGGGGTGTACTGGGTCTGTAGTTTTTAAATGACTATGTAAAGTAAATGGCAACTGTACCTGTTTTCTGGGGGACAGTAGTCAGTCCCAGAAAATGGAGTCAGGGGGAAGTCTCAAAGACAACCCTGTGTTACTGCACGGAAGGTGCTGTGTAACACACATGAAAAGTGGGGTTCATGGAGTGGTGTCCTCCAGAGCCCACTATCACACAAACAGTAAAAATACACATGGCAAAACACATGTAAGAGTGGGAAAAAGGTTCACACTCTTACCAAGTGGAAAAATAAACTCCAGAAATCCAGCAAAGCTACTGGGGGACTTACTAGGTGAGGGAAATTAGCCATAGAATGAGAATTCTCCCTAACACATTCTCAATATATTCGGTGGGGTTTGATCCTTCCTGTCCTCTTGGAGGCCCACAATACGTATGTTGTTCCTCCGTGCGCGTCCTTCGGCTTCTTCAGCTCTATCTTCCAAATTGCCAACTTGTTGCTGCAGTGCGTGAATCTCCTCGGTGTGCGCAGGCAGCCGTGTTTGCTTTCGCTTCCTTTTCAAATGCGCCTGTGTGTTCCACTATTAACCTCACTTCTTGCCTCAGTAAGTTAACGTCCACCTTCACCGCGTCAATTTTGGCCTCTAACGACTCATTTAGAGTGGTCATTGCCGCCTCCAGTTTTGTTTCCCATGTCGCTTTCAGGTCCGCGATAGCCTCCAGTATCTGTCGATCTCCCCGTATTGGTGATGCATCCACCTGGGTGTTTCTCTCCTTGTTCCTGGCACCTTCCGTTGTTTGTAAAGTTTTGGTGTAGTCCTCCATTGTGGGCTTTCCCCTTTGTTTTGGGCAGTTTAGTTGCCATCTTTGTGCGTCTCTCCGTTACAAGGCTAGGTGGTTAGGGCCAGTGTTCTTTGTGTTTATGCCACTTTTCTGTCTGGCGCTGTGGACTGTCCGGGGGCTATTCTCTGCGTAGGCGTGGTGCGTCACTCTGGGTGTTAGGCGCCAAGGTGTCACACCTATCCCTTAGATCCCACTCCTTGCTGCCGCTCCTCGTTGGTCGCTTCACAATCTTTGCCTTTCAGGAGTCCCTTTCCTCTGCACTTGTTCCCCTGGTGCAGTTGTCCTGCTTTGCCAGTGTGGGTGGTCAGCCTCGAGTGTTCTGGAGCGCTGTGGCTTATGGTTTCCTTGCGCGTAACGCTGGTGCTAGTGTCACCTCCAGTGCCGTGGTGGCCCTTGCGCCCCAGCCTAATCTTTCTTCTGTGTAGTGCACTAGCTGTGCCCTGCCTGGAGGCCCTTTTATGCCGGCCTCTTACCGGGGGGTGCTTTCCTCAGTGTATTGTCCTTTTGGCCTCCATATAGTGTGGTGCACCGTGTTTTAAAGATCCCTTGCGCTCCTGCTCATATATTGTCTGAGGCTGAGGTGCTTTGTCTGCGTGATTGCCACCCCTGGCTCTGTGCTTGTGGCAGGTCTTCGTAGTCTGCCGGAGGTCCCGTTCCTCCGGCACAGTGCAGTGCTTCTGAGGTATTGCAGGCTCCTCCCCCCTGCTGCGCTAGTTTCTTGTGAGCTGCAGTGCAGGGGCTCCAGCTTTAACAGGTGCGGCCGGTCCCTGCTCGATTTTCGGTCAGCCCCTGTGTTGCCTGCTGTTCTGGGGGGGAGGGCGGTGCTCCGGGTCCTCGCGTAGGTCTGCCCCGCCTTCCGCGCCTGCTCCGGCTGTTTCTCGGGTGCCCAGGTTCTGCGTGCTTACTTGTGGGGGCCACGGTCTGCGGTCACACGGGGTTGGTACTTGTGGGTTGCCCGTGTCCTTCGTCTGACACCAGCAGTCGTGCGCTTCTCAGGGATCCTCACTGGCAGCGCTTGTGAAAGTCGGCGCTCGCTTCACTCTGTGGCTCGCAGTCTCCCGAGCCCTTTGTTCTATGAAGCGGCCATTTTGTTGCCTTTTCCTCCGCTTCGGCTTGTTCCTTACATTGCGGTCAGTTTCCTTTGGACGACATTGTAGCAGCAACTAGGTATTCCATCCCGTTCAGCATTCTGTCCCACGCATTTGCCTGGACTTTGCTGCGTTTTTTATGGCTCAGGCGGCAGGCATTAGCAGGATTGTGGACGGATCCTCGGGAGCTCCGGAGAAGCCTTGCCTCCTACATGGCTTGCTAGCCACAAACCTCCCCCCCTCTCCCCCTCTCTCCTTGACAGGGTTGTTGACACTCTTGGTTTGAAGGCGTCTACCACATCTCTCCCAGGGTATGAGCTCACTGATATCCGGGAACAGGGTCCCACAGTTCAGCATAACATCCCATTTAACCCAGCCATTGCGTACCCTTTATCCTCCTTATAGCAGCACCCTTGTACTTTTTCCCCCCCTGTAAAGGGCAATTTTGCGGTGAAGTTTAGGAGAAGAGGAGACCCTTCTTTCCTTGCCACACACCCTTCTCTGGAAAGGCTGGCTATACAGGCTGCCACTATTTCCACCAGACCGCCATCCACTTCCAATCTGCCTACGGACAGAGAGGGGAAGAAAACGGATGCATTAGCCAGGAAGGTGTTCACCTCTGGCATCATGGCGCTCAAAGCCACAAACATTGCATGTGGATCCGCAAAGTATTCCTCGGCTAATGGAAAGCTGTGGAACATGCTGCTGAATACGTACCTGAGGGTGCCATCTGGGACAGACTTATACAACTTTTGGAGGATGGGAAGGAGGGTAGCCAAGCAGTCATTGCAAACTGGCCTGGACGTAGCTGGCTGCGTTGGCAGATCAATGGGTTCAGCAGTGGTAATGAGACGGCAGGCCTACCTGAACATTTCTGGTTTCTCCCCGAATGTTCCGAACAGGTTGCTGGACATGCCCTTTGAGGGAGAACTGCTTTTCGGTCAGAAAGCTGGCGAATCCTTGGAAAGGTTTAAAAAATCCAAGTTGGCTGCTAAATCACTGGGCCTAGCGGCGCAGCTGGCCAAGCCTGCCTGTAGCTTTGCCTCCTGAGGTTACATGTCCTATGGCAGGAAAGGGCAGTTCCCGCGAGCCAGGCAGGGGCGAGGCGCTACTTGCGTCCTAGAAGGGGCACAGGGGCCTCTAGAGGCCTACAAGCGGTGGGGGTGCCCGCACCCTCTAAACAGCTTTGATTTTTCCTCCCATGATGCACTAGTTAGTGGACGGTTAGCAGGGCATTGGCTCCAGTGGCAGGACATAACCTCCGATGCCTGGGCGCTGCAGTTGATTCAGTGGGGTTATTGTTTGCCTTTTCTAAAGAGACCACTGGATAGACCCTGACCGACCACCCCCAATCCAACCGGGACAGGAGCTCGAGGAAGAACTGAGAGCCCTGCTGTCGATGGTTGCTGTGGAAGAGGTACCTCCCGAACAGAGAGGATCGAGCTGGCATTTCCATTATTTCCTAGTACCCAAGAAGGGAGGAGGTCGATGGCCCGTTCTGGACCTCGGGGCCCTAAACAAGTTTCTGAGGAAACACAAATTCAGAATGGCGACGTTAGAGAAATTCTTCACCCTCTCAAATTTTAGGACTGGCTGCTGTCGATAGACCTGCAGGACGCTTATTTCCATGTGCCAATACACCAAAAGCACAGGAAGTTCCTAAGGTTCCTCATAGGGGACAAGCACTATCAATTCAAGGTGCTGCCCTTTTGGGTTGACCTCTGCTCCAAGTGTCTTCACCAAGCTCCTGGCAGTAGTCGCGGCTCACTTCAGGAGGTTCTCTGGGGTCGGGACGACTGGCTGATCCTGAGGAAGTCAACGGGTAAGTTTTGTCTCACTTTGAAGACACCTGCCTACTACTGCACAGGCTGGGCTTCTCCGTCAACATGAAGTCCCATTTGACACCAGTCCAGCGGCTCCAGTTCATCGGAGCAGTCCTAGACACTTGGGTAGTGAAGGCTTTCCCTCCTGAAGAGTGAGTCATTAATATAGCCCAGATGGTGCTTTTGTTTCAGAGCCACGCCACCCTACTAGCGGCTTCTTTCCTATGCCTTTTGGTTCTCATGGCCTCTATTTTTCTAGTTCTAGAGGTCAGGCTGTGTATGAGACAGCTTCAGTGGCTACTGAGGCACCCGTGGTGTCAGTATCTGAGAGCACTCACGGATCACCTCTCTGTGTCCAGCCAGGTAGTCCGCAAACTCAGCTGGTGGAGCATGCGCAGCAGTCTCTTGTTGGGGGAATCCTTCTGGCCTCCTTGACCTCAGGCCTGAGTTGTCATGGATGAGTCTCTGAAGGGTTGAGGCACTCACTGCGAGGATTTGCAGGTGAGCTGCCTTTGGTCTCCATCAGAAGCTAGGTGGCACATCAACAGGCTGGAGTTGCGGGCCATCAGGTCAGCCCTGAGGGCCATTGCCCCGACTCTCAGAGGGAAGCATGTCCTCGTCCTGATGGACAACACGGTGGCCATGTTCTACCTCAACAAGCAGGGTGGTGTGCACCCCTATTCAGAGAGGCAATACAGCTGTGGTTCTGTTTATGGGAGAACCAAATCTGTCTAATCAGTTCATCTAGCGGGGAATAGAGAACACCTTGGCGGATGCTCTAAGCAGGCAGAGCATGGTCTCGCGTGAGTGGGAAGTGTGCCAGGATGTCCTAGAGGAGGTATTCGCTCTCTGGTGTACCCTAGCAGTGGATCTGTTCGCCACGGAGTCCAACCGGAATTGCAAAAGGTTTTTGCTCGAGGGAATTCTCAGCGAACGGCTCACTGGGCAACGCGCTTCTGGTGGATTGGGCCTTCCCTCTCCATTACGTCTTCCCTCCGATTCCCGTCATTCATTTGGTTCTCAGGAGTTTGAAGAGATTTTGAGCGACCATGATCTTGATCGCCCCGGACTGCGAGGAAAAAGTAGTACTCTGATCTCTTGGATCTGACCATCTGTCCCCCTCACTGATTGCCTCAGTGTCTGGATCTTCTGACCCAGTCGGAGGTTCAAGTGCTCTACCCGACCCCGGATTCCCTAGACCTACATGCGTGACTCTTGAGAGGATGAGGTATGATAATTGGGACCTCTTAGAGTAGGTACTTGAGGTGTTGCTGGGTGCAAGCAGACCTTCTACAAGAGAAGATTTGAGGTGTGGTGCATTGAATGGAGTTCCTTCTGTCACCGGCCTCATCAGGCCTTCAGTTAACACAATGAAAAGGGTATTTGGCAGGCCTGTCTGTGTTCAAGAAGTCCCCAGACCAAGGTTCCTTCTTTACTATTCTGGTTGTGGCCCAATTCCTGGAGGGCCTTCTCAATACGTTTCCGCCAACCACCTTTGTTTTCCCAGATTGGGATCTTAATCTTGCTTTGACCTACTTGATGGCAGCTCTGTTTGAGCCTATGCACTCATGTTCTTTACGGCGGTTATCCCTTAAGACAGCTTTTCTGTTGGCAATCACCTCTGCCAGGAGGGTTAGCGAGCTGCAAGCTTTATGCTGCTGTTAGGTAGAATCCTGTGCAGTGCCCTTAGGGACCACTACACACAATTAAGATTACAGGTGGCAATACAAGTTTTACCTTTGGTACAAGCCCGTACTACTAGGTTATAGTGGTAGCAGTAGCGGAGCAGCCAGGCTTATCTCAAGAGTAAATGAGCAGTAGCAGAGATTACACAAAGGGACCACAATTACTGTGACTCAAGCAAACACTGACTCAAGGTTTCAGGTAAAAAATATAAGTACATTTATTTTTAAACCGTTTGTTATGAACACAGCAATTCTATTAAATTCAAAACCACATGTAAAATACACTACAACTAACCAATTCACTTTGTACGGTATAATTCAAGGTAAGTACCCTGTGCTTGAATGGACCGGTGTAATGAAACAAGACACGTTACTGTGAATACGATTGCGATCACTTTTTGACAGTTTGGTCTACTAAATAAACACGTATCCGCGGCAAGAAATGCTACCGGGGCAAAAACACACTTAGTACCTGAGATGCCCAGAGGGAGTTGGGGGCAAAAATCCTAGGCAGTATATTAGTTAGGCAGACAGAATCGAAGAACACTCATAGACAGGAATTCAAGAGTCAAAGGGCCGGAGCCAGTGTCAAGTGGAACCGGGTTCCTGTTGTCGAGGATCACACAGTCGGAAAGTTCACGATTCAATTTAGCCAAGAGTACTTTGATATTGTCAATGTTCGAAAGCAAACGTTCTAAGAAGGAGGGAAGATCAAGGACTAGCCTTGAGGAAGAGAAATAGGGATTCACCCAAATTCCGCAAGCAGGACACAGTACCTTTCTCAAATGATGAAGCTGGTGCCACGGCAGTTGTTACTGGTAGTTTCCTGCAGACCCACGATTCCTGGAGCTTCGGCACGAAGGACGACGATTAGGGGGGTCTGCACCACACAGGGAAGAGGCCGGCAGCAGCGACAATGAAAAAGGTGTTCTCCTTAAAAACAGGAGAGGCTCTTCAGGTGGCTATCCGGACCACTACAGCAGTGTGCAGCGATTTCGACCATGAAGGGATTCCTCTGACTGAAGATGATGAGCTTGTTATCCCCACCAGGCTCAAGGGAAGAAGACTCCGGACTGGATCTCCTCTTAGTCATTGAAGGGTAGATAGCTCAGGACTGCAGCAGGACTTCACCGGTACGGGATAGTTGCAGCAGTTGACCTCTCCTCCGCTTCTCTTCTGTTCCTTGTAGTTCCAGTGGCGACTCTCTGATTTCCAGCCCAAGAGACCTGCCTTTTATGCAGAAATCCCCATTCACATAGCCTGGCTGTCAATCACACAGCAGGGGGGGTTCTCCAGCCCCGACAACCACCTCAGCCAATCATGAAAAAGTGTGACTTGGGTTCCCTAGGATACCCTGTGCAGGGGGTGACTACACCCCTCCCTCACATTCAGCCCACCTAGACACCCAGGCGCCTAGAGGAGTGCTTCTTGGCAGAAGCCCACCAAAAGACAGTGAACAAAGAAGGCAAACCTGGTTTGCCACGCAAAGTAAAACAAAAGGAGTTTAACAAAAAGAAATGGCGAATAAACCGCACTGGAGCCAAAAGAAAAAGTATTTGGTCAAGGGGGTGTATGTTTGAGACTAATACAATAGCCTACAATACTACCACGTTTATATAAGATAAACGCGGTAGAAAAGTTAGGGTAGATACCAATGCCACCAGCCATGTCTAAATGTTAACAGAGCGAAACAATGCTTTAGGAGGTACAGATAAAAAGGGCTAAGAGTTAACCCTTCCAGTAGTCCATGTAAGATGGGGTGTACTGGATCTGTGGTTAAATTGGACTAAGTAAAGTTAATGGCAACTTTACTCTTTTCTGGGGGACAGTAGTCAGCCCTAGAAATGGAGTCGGTGGGAAATCTAAAAGACAACCCTGTGTCACTGCACTGAAGGTGCTGTGTAACACACAAAAAGAAGGGGGCTACTGAAGTGGTGTGCTCCAGAGTCCACAATCACAAAAACAGAGGAAATACACATAGCAAAACATAGGTAAGAGTGGGGGAAAAGCTCACACTCTTACCAAATGAAAAAAATAAACTCCAGAAATCCAGCAAAGCTGCTGGGGGACTCACTAGGTAAGGGGATTAGCCATTGAATGAGAATTCTCCTTAACAACTGCAAACCACCTTTTGTAACGTTCTTTCATGAGAAAGTCTCTCTCAAAGTCAGGCCTGGGTTCCTTCATAAGGTGCTGTCAGAATTTCAACTGTCCCAGTCTATTTACCTGTCTTTTACCCTCCTCCACATCCATTGAAAGAGGAAGAGCGGTTCCACCGCCTTGACCAGAAGAAAGCTTTGAGCTTCTATGTTGCTCGCACATCCGAGTTTCGGAGGTCCGATCAGTTGTTCGTGGCCCAAAGTCTTGCCATAACAAAACAAACTCTATCACGTTGCATTGTTTCGTCCACATCTGAGTGTTACCAATCGACAGGCAGGGAGCATCCAGCGGTCATCACGGCTACTCAACCTGAGGGGTTTCGGCCTCTACTGCCCTCCAAAGGAGGGGTTCCTGTTGTTTCTGCTAGGGACATATGTCGTGCAGCCACATGGTCATCATTACATGCATTTACCAAGCACTATGCCTTGGAAGTTGCACAGGGAGCTGATGCACCGTTTGGTAGGGCAGTTCTACAGAATCTACTTGTTTAAAACGTGCTGCCCTCCTCCTTTATAACAACGAATTGGGGAGTCGATCAAGATGAGGAATCTGCGGAGAAAAGGAATCTATGATCTTTCTATGGATTCTTCTCCCACAGATGCCTCATCAACATCCATCCTCGCTCAGAGGATTCTGTGGCTTTTCACTCCTGTCCGAACATGAAGACATCTGATGATGGCTCTTAAATGACTGCTTCTGTCTCATTCAATTAAAAAAAGATATATTTTTCAATCATTGTTGTGTGGGATCACCCTGTTGGGGATGTATCCTTGTTAAATTTGTTAACGGCTAATTAGCCACCTCCTGTGGGTTTTTCCTTCTGTAGCGTTCATGTGCGGGGAAAAAAGGGAAGAACTGAAGCATTGGATGTAGTGACGTGTTATATATACAACGCCTGACGTTACTTCTGGAGCTGAGAATCGATAGCAGTCTAACTGAACATGGGTGTCATTATTTAGATACTTACCTATTACACATCGTTTGAACACTAGGATGGACCAGACAGTGATGTGACCCCGACTACTTACCTTTACATAGCTGGACTTCAGACCACACGGAAGGACCATATTGAAGATTGTTGCTCTCTATGCACTTTTTCTCAAGTAAGTCAGCTACTCTTTGATGTAGCTTTATACCTTATTTCGAGGGGATTGGGTCCTCCGACATATTCCATATCTATGACAGGTAATCACCACAGCTGTGCTGCTTCGGAAAATGTTCTGCGTCGATACGCTGTCCTCGAGGGCCTCCGTCGAGCCAACGTCACCGGATGTTATAAGTAGGACGCACGACGCCCGTAGCCTCAGTTCCGTGAACATGTTCGCTTCAGAGATCTCGGCGCGCCTCGGTTCTTCCGAGTTATATTCTTTCGGTTCTTCGAACCTTTTAGTTTTTGAAGATTTCCATGATGTCTTCGTCGTCTTCTACCCCGCGGCCGGGTTTCAAGAAGTGTCAGAACTGCGGTTCCAAGATGTTGTTGACGGACCCCCACTACGCGTGCCTCTGGTGCCTCGGTGAGGACCACGCCACGGACGATTATGGCGATTGCCAGTCGATAACATCGAAGAACTTGCGGGAGCGTAAGAAGAAGCTTTCTGTCGGTAAGGTGTCCAAGCCCTGGAAGTCGAAATCCACTGGGGTTTCGACTGACGATTCGAGGGGCGACTCTCTGCATCGTCGGCGTTAGTCCAGGGGGCCTCGGTCCCAGAGTGGGTCCCGCCATTCCTCTGCTGCTTCGAGGCACTCACGGAAGTGCCATCACCGGTCGCCTTCCTCGTCCGAGGACTCCGCCCGTCGGCGGGTTGCTTGTCACAACAAGCATTCCACTCCTGCGGAATGGGATTTATTTCTTAAGGAGATGATGGCGATTTTTCAGTCGCAGGGTTCTGTTCCAAGGTGCTAAGGCCGCTCAGGCAGTTGCCTCTTTGACCTCAGGCAATGCCGCAGCCGCTTCAGCTCAGTCATGAGGCCATGTCCCATGGTTCGCTGGTTGGTGGAAGGCTGGCACAGCATCTTGTAGAATGGCGTGCCATTACTTCAGATGTGTGGGTTCTGGAGATCATAGCCCACGGCTACTGTCTTCCTTTCCGCAGAGGACTCACTACAATCCACCAGGGAATCTCTCTTTGAAGAGTCCGGATCCGCTCGTTGCGCAGGAAATACAATCCCTGCTGGAGAAAGGCGCCATTGAACTGGTGCCTGTAGCGGAGAGGAACAAGGGATGGTATTCCCCTTATTTTTTGATTTCGAAGAGAGACGGAGAATTGAGACCCATCAAGGACTTGCGTGGTTTGAACAAGCTCCTCAGGAAGGACAAGTTCAAGATGGTTACTCTCTCTCAAGTCCTCCAGGCCCTTCAACTTCAGGACTGGTTGGTGTCTCTCGACCTCAAGGACGCTTAGTTTCATGTGGCGATCCATCCCAAGCACAAGAAGTACCTGAGGTTCGCGGTTGGCGACTCGCACTTTCACTTTCGGGTCCTGCCGTTCGGATTGACCTCTGCCCCGAGGGTCTTCACCAAGCTCATGGTGGTGGTGGCAGCGTATCTCAGGAAAGGGGGGATTCACGTCTACCCCTACCTGGATGATTGGTTGATCAGGGTGCGATCTCCCGAGCAAGTCCTGGAGCATCTGTCCGTCACCTGCCACTCCCTCCACAAGCTGGGCTTCTCCCTCAACTTAAAGAAGTTCCACTTGACGCCAACTCAGCGGCTCCAGTACATCGGAGCAGTGCTTGACACGTCCCTGGGGCAGTGTTTCCCTCCCCAGGTGAGGGCTCATCACATTAAGCAGATAGTGCACAAGTTTCAACATGCCCAGAGTCTCCCGGCGTTTGAGTTCTTGAGGTTGCTCGGCCTCATGGCATCCTGCATTCTTCTGTTGCCAGAGGCCAGGTTGCGGATGAGATCTCTGCAATGTGCTCTCAATATGCAGTGGTCACAGTCCTCCAGCAGGATGTCGGACCCCGTTCAGGTCCCGCCCTCGGTCGCCCAGGACCTTCTGTGGTGGGCCTTCAAAGGCAATCTGATGAGGGGGGTTCCATTTTGGCTACCCTGGCCGGAGGTGACGATTGTTACGGATGTATCCCTCATGGGATGGGGAGCTCATGCCAACGAGTTGACAGCCAGCGGTCGTAGGTCTCAGTCGGAGTCCAGACTCCATATCAATCTGTTGGAGCTGAGGGCCGTCAGGCTTGCCCAGAAGGCTTCTCTGCCGACTGTGCGATGGGAAGAATGTCCTGATTCTGACGGACAACACAGTGGCCATGCACTACCTCAAAAAGGGGGAGGGTAGGGTCACTTCCTCTGTGCAGGGAGGTGATGCAGCTCTTGTTTTGGGCCCTCCAGCAGGAAATTTTGATCTCGGCAGTTCATCTGAGCAGAGACGAAAACGAGATGGCGGACGCTGGGAGCAGGCAGAGCGCGATCTCTCACGAGTGGGAGCTGGCTCAGGAGATTCTCCTGGAGATATTCGCACTTTGGGGGACCCCACAAGTGGATCTCTTCACCTCCAGTGTCAACCGGAAGTGCGAAATGTTTTGCTCGTGGGAATTTCCTCCAAGAGGAGCCTTAGGGGACGCGTTCGTGGTGGAGTGGTCCTTCCCACTGCTGTATGCGTTTCCTCCAATCCCCGTCATCCCGCAAGTGCTGCGGAGGTTACTGTGTTTCGGTTCCCGGATGATCCTCATTGTTCCGGCATGGGCCCAGAGAACGTGGTACCCGGACCTTCTCGACTTGTCCATCTGCCCTCCACGCTGTCTTCCCTACCGAGACGATCTGCTCTCACGAGAGGGGGGGGGGGGTCAGGTTCTCCATCCTGAGGTCAGATCCCTCAACCTTCATGCTTGGCTTCTGAAAGGTTGAGGTATAAGGATTGGGACCTCCCTGAAGACGTGATGGGGGTGTTGCTTTCGGCCTGACGGCCTGCAACAAAGTCCCTTTGCCGTTGGAGAGAGTTCTGCGACTGGTGCAGGGTTAAGAATGTGGATCCTGTTTCATGTGGCATTCCTGTGGTTCCGACTTTTTAGCTTTCGTTAGCCCACAAGGGCATGCAAGTGGTTACCATTAAAGATTACCTGGTGGCGCTGTCCATATTTAAGCGCTCGACTGAGGAGTGTTCTTATTTCAAAATTGCTTTCATTTCTCAGTTTCTGAAAGGGCTCACTAATGTGTTTCCACCGTCACCTTTCCAGGTGCCCGGTTGGGATTTGAACCTTGTTCTAAAATTCCTAATGGGTGCTCCATTTGAGCCTTTACATTCTTGTCCTTTGAGACTGTTAAACCTTAAAACTGTATTTTTAGTTGCGGTTACTTCCGCTCGCAGAGTGAGTGAGTTGCAGGCACTTTCTGTTAAGCCACACTTCAGTGTTTCATAAGGACAGGGTTGTCCTTGGGGTTCGTCCTTCCTTTCTTCCGAAAGTGGTGTCGGAATTTCATTTAAGCCAGAAGGTCATTCTTCCGGCATTTTATCCTCCTCCGCATCCTGGTAAGGACAAGGAGAGGCTCCATAGGTTGGATCCTAGGAGAGCTTTAAATTTCTACATTTCACGCATGTCCCGGGTCAGAGTGGACGATCAGCTCTTTAGAGGTTACGCTTGAAGGCGTTTGGGACAAGCTGTTAATAAGCAGACTTTGTTTAGATGGATAATCTTGGCAATTTCTGAATGTTACCGCTTGGCAGGTTAGGACCCTCCGGTAGGCTTACAGGCCCATTCTACTAGGGGTATGGCTGACTCTACTGCTCTGCAGAGGGGTGTTCCTATTCATAACATCTGTGATGCAGCCACTTGGGCTTCGGTCCATACTTTTGTAAGACACTACTCCCTAGATTCTGTCCATGGGCAGGATCTGGCCTTTGGCAAGGCGGTCCTTTACTCTGCAATTTGATTGGGCATTCTAAATTTCTATATTCTAAATTAATTTCCCTCCTCCATACGTTGGTACTGCTTTGGGAGTCTGTCATAGATATGTAATACGTCGGAGGACCCAATCCCCTCGAAGAAGAAGTTACTCTCTTACCTGGTAACATTCTTTCGATGGGATGGTCCGACGACGTATTCCATATCGCTCCCTCCCTACCCGCCCCGCTACAGAATTTCTTATGCCATTGCAGCTTACGTTTCCGCAAGGCTTTCTGTGGTCATACTGGCAGAAGATTGGTATCACACGTTCTGGGGAAAAAACTACAACTGAGGCTACGGGCGTCGTGCGTCCTACTTCTAACATCCGGTGACGTCGGCTCGACGGAGGCCCTCGAGGACAGCATATTGATGTCATCGACGCAGAACGCAGATGCCGAAAATATCTGAAGCAGCACAGCTGTGGTGATTACCGGTCATAGATATGGAATACGTCGTCGGACCATCCCATCGAAAGAATGTTACCAGGTAAGAGAGTAATTTGTTCTTTTTAATTTGTGTATTCCAGTCAATTCATCATTACAGAAACAAGAATTAGTTCCTTGGTCATTATTTTTACTGATCCTTCTTATTACAATGAGCATGTTACACCGGTTTGGTTCAGAGCTATAAACCAGGAGTTAAAATACCACTACTACCTTTAATTTCTAGCATAGGAGAGACATGGTTGTCATTGACCCTTTACAACATAAAGCTCTTTCTTATATATGGAAATATAATAGTGTAACGCTCACCTAGTATCCACGGGGACGTCACTCAGCCCGTTTGACCTCTTACGACCTTGCACCCTTCCCTGGAGTCTACTCGACTGGAGACTGGGCCTGAAACACAGAATTGGTAGAGTTTAACTCCCTATTGTCTGTGTGCTTGAACCCCTTCTTCCCTGGGGTCCAACCCTTCCCTTTGATCCACAGCTCACCTTGTTTTCTTGGAAAGCGTGCTCTCCATCCTGCTTTCAGCGCAGGGGCGCATTGATTGATGCGGACTCGTTGCTGCCTAGTTACTTCACTGGCAAGAGTCCGACAGGTAAGTATGAGTCTTTTGAACAGTTCTCTAACTTCGTTCCTTTCCTTCCTTAGATGATGGCCAGCATCCGGGATGGCAACGTGCTGCTGAGATGAGTAGCGCTGAGGGTGAGTGAGAGCGCGATGCAACCCTTTCGTATTTGTATTGAACTGAGTTCTTTTTCTGTGTCTTTTAGGTGCTACGACGTTTTCAGCGTGGATGCCGTTATGAAGAAGAAATGCAGGGAGTAAGCGCCGTATGCGGTGCCTCTCGATGTTTCCACGCTAGCAGATGTCTTTTCCCTCTTGCAGATGGATGAGAAGTTCCGGAGACAGAGTTCCCCCAGAGCGGCTGGGATTCAGGTAAGAGTTTGAAGCTCGTACAGTCTTTAAAAAATAAGCGAAGATTTGCTGAATGCTTACTAATGCCTTTTTTCTGTTCTTTTCCCTTTTCCTTAGGAAGCGGCGTGCCGGGATGGGAATGACACCGCCGAACATGCCCGCAGAACAGAAGAAGCGATGAATGATGGGCAGAAGCGCCGCAAAGTAAGGCTGTTCCTAACGGTGTTCTTGTTCTTGCAGGGGCTGAGCGCAGAAGAAAGATGCAGGCCTACTGGAGACCGATCCGAACACGGTGGGTGTTAAGCTGCAGGTGCAGAAAACAAAAAGCATGTTTCTCAGCCTGGGCGTGGCTTAAATAGTCTCTGGGCTGAACCACACCCAAAAGACTAGACTGCACATGCGGTTCTGGGAACCGAAATATGTGGGGGCATCCATCTTGTCCCCATCAATGCACTAGAAGTCCAATCCCCAATGTTATCCTATGGGAGTGAGTGAGTCTGGTGCTACAAGCGCCAAGTCTGACTCCAAGTGGGTCTTTGGGGGGGGACGGAGAGGCCCCTGAGGGCCATGTAGGCGATTGTGGCCTGGCTCCAGCCTGACATCTTGGAGGGCTGGGGACATGAGGGGTTGGTATCATGACACATGGTGAGCTTTAGGACTCAAAATGTACCACCACATGTGTTTGAAAAATATTGAGAGGAATTTATGAATTAACATAACATGTATTTTAATATGACATTAACATTTGAATATATATAAAATCTTTTTTTCCAAGAAAAAGCATATTTGCCCCTGATGAAGAGTACAAGTAAAACTCGAAACGCGTTGGGCCAGTCATACTGAATGTGTTTTTTATGTGAATACAAATTTGTTCTAAACCAAAATTGAATGGTCAAACACTAATGTTGTCTCTGGAAAACACCTTGGTGAAATAAGGTTCAATATTTTGGAATTGCTAAAAAAATCATCTTTTTACAAAGAGGAAAGGCCTGGCCCTAGATCTCTGTTGGGGAGTCTGGTACAACAGACCTAGCCTCTGATACCAAATAATACATTTAGGCTTTGTTGCCTCACAGATAGTATGCAGGGGACGTGGGTTTCCTTAAATAGGAAACCATCTGTCTTTTTTGTTGAATTGCCAGCCTAAATACCAAGGCTGAGACTTCTCCTCTGCACCTCAAATTACAATCACCTAATACCTTAAGACCTTGAAAAATGTCTTATTCACTGAATCAATTATTGAATAGTTGTGCTTTGTAGCTTTTTCCCCGATAAAACCGAGATTCTCATTATTGGCTCCCCCACCACTCACCGCAACATGGATCCGGCCTACAAATCCTTCAACGTCGACCGCAACCTAATCCCAATCTCATCTGCTGCATAAACTGTGTATCTGGGCACTTCAGTCGACTTCTCACGTCCGTCAAGTTAACGCGATCTCCTCCACTGTCGCCTCCACAGCCAAACCCATCAACGCCAGTAAGCCTTTCCGCTCCGTACCCAGTCGCCTTACAATTGCTAGATCCATCACCGGGGCCAAGTTGGACTACTGGAATGCCCTCTTTGCTGGCACCTCAAAACGCAACCTGAAAAGGGTACAAATCATCCAAAACAATGCCCTCTGAGCTGCCCTTGGCCTTACCAAAGACGCCCATGTCTCAGAAGCCAGAAAAGACGTCCATTGGCTGCCGTTTCAGAGAGCGAATCCACTTCAAGATCCTCTCCATCATTCACAAGTGCCTCTCCGAAACTGCACCGGACAACCTTTCTCATTGCGTGGAAAAAATACACGCCCTCTCGCCCACTAAGTGCCCAGCTTCAATCACCAAACTGCAAGCGGCTCAAGCTTCCCTGTTGTCGCTGCCAAGCTGTGGAACAATCACCACTTGTTCTTCAGAATAGAACCCTCCTTTTGGACCTTTAGGTGAAACGGGGTTCTTGTCTCTCCCCTTCTCTATACAATATATTCACCAAGCCCCTGTTCGATAATCTGGACCTTCTGGGTATTACCTACATTAACTATTCAGATGATACTCAGATTCTCCTCCCACTTTCTGGGGATTATGACAAGGATTTGGCTCTGGTGAATAGTGGCCACTCATGGTCTATGCCTGATTGATGACAAGATGGAGCTTATCATCCTGGGCACCCACCTTAACCTTAAGAAATTAGGCCTGGAATATTCATCATTCTCCATCGATGGAAACCTCATTAAGGTAGCCAAGGAAATGAAAACCCTTGGCTTTCACCTTGACTCAACCCTCTCCTTTGACAAACAAGTGAAATCAATGGCCTCCACCACTGCTTACACGTGCAAGCTCATGACTGGCAAACCCTTACTTTCAAACGACAGCTGCATGATCCTGGCCAGAGCTGTAATACTTTCCAGGCTAGATCACTGTAATGCTCATTACATCGGTGCCAACAAAGCTATTATCCAGAGGATACATATCCTCCAAAATAATGCATTAAGTGCCAATTAGGTATGAACAAAAGAGTACACATCTCAGCGTCTAGACTTTTGTCTGCAGCCAGGGACTGAAAAATGGCAGATTCTCCAGGCCAGGAAATGGACGTGTGAAGAGGTCGTGAACTTGGCTTGCTGAAGAAAATCCCAAGGGAGGGGGCTACACCTTTTGCTCCTGAGAGAGATAAAAGGCAGACCATTTGCTGTTAAAGAATATGTAATGCACATTTTTAGAGACTCATAACTTGCTATCAGAAATGGTGAAAAATATAAAAAGGGCAAAGTTGTTACTCTAATTTTTGGACCTACATTTCAAAATGGGGTGGAAATATAGCATATTCTGTACAGGAATGGCAGTATATGTGACTTTATGGGAACTGTATTTATGCTAGAATTGTTAAACTTTGCACACACATTCCTGTGGTAAACACACATTTGTTGAAATTTGGGGAAGGTTCGGAAAATGTGTTCATGGCGAAATAGACAAAATGCTTCAGAAAGGCGAAACAACATCTCACAGCTGTGGGCTTTTGACTAACAGATACTCCATAAAATATGTGATCCTTGTATGTGATTTTCATAGAGGTTACAAATGTATAAATATGTATTTAGGACATAATTCGATTTTGATACTAGTGGCTAGGCGAGGGGTCTAAGGATTGTAAAAACCAAACCATAAAACTTGACAAAAAAAATCTGTCCTTGATCCAATCACTCGGATGCAAGGCGAAGATGAGGCTTTGATCCAATCCCAGTTCACAGGGGAACGCTTAATTAAGCCACCCATTTTTGTGATGTCTTTGGAAAGGATAAATAGAGACAGCTGACAACACAGAAAGATGCACTCTCTCTTCTGATTCCAGCAAAGCACTCTGATCCTGCATTCAACATCCAGGTCTTAACATCCCTCGAGATCCAGATGCCAAGGACCAGACCAAGCAATAGCTGAACCATTTTCAGCAAGGCCTCAATCCTCAACTTATCCTCACAACCCAGTGTAGCGCTGTGGTGTGGGAAAGCATCCTGAAACTGTTTGGCCTGCTACCATGAATGCTTGCCTGATTAACTCGCCATCCCGCTGACTTGAAATACCCCTAAACAAGGGCAGATCCTGTGCGGTTCCGGTGGCAGGCCTAGCTTATCCTGTCCTGAGACCGATGTGCTGTCCTTCCTTGATAGACTCGATCTATTGACCAGAATTTTGACGGGCCTAAAATCTTAAATCCCAGTGGATTGTATTAACAGGATGCTAGAGAACTATTGTATACCTTGCATTATCTTGTTCCACTCCAATCTCTGAACTATCCTTACTTTCATAACCAGTAACAGTGTCAGAATCTTTAATGCTATCTTATTCTGTCTATTTGCTAAGTGTCATTTTCATAGTCCTTTTTATTTGTGTAACTCTGATCCAAAAATTCCACTTTGAGTGTTTGGACTGGTTCTGCCGGGGAAGGTGATGGGGATCTGTTATGAAGTCATGAATCAGTCTCAGAGCTTACTTTGTCCCAACTTGGTGGTCTAGTCTGAACGCTCTAGTCTTGAGTAAAAGCAAAAGCCATATTTTCCGATTTTAAACTGAAGTTCTTGTGCAAATTCGTGTCTTTATTTCTGAAAAACACCTCTCACTAAAACCTCCATAACTCGAAACAGTGCGATTAACCCGTTATATCAAAAATCGCATAAGTAAAAGTTTGCGGCGAATTTACGTTTGTGCAAAACTTTTACACGTGTGAATTGCTTTTAAATTATTTCCTACATTGCCTTTGAGTTTCCAACTGTTTTCTTTTGATTAAATCATTGCTTGTGCTTGCTTGCATCTGTTCAAAGTGGTTTCCGTAGGAATTTATAATAATTTAAGCATTTATGAACATATTTAGTGGTTTTGCTCAGCCAATTTCAAAGCCATTCTGACCGTTGAAAAGTCAAATCCGTTTTTCTCTGGTGTTTAAAGGGGGAAGGTGGGAGTGATATTCTGTTTGGTCTGTGTTATTACTGAGTACCTGCTCTCTCCTCACATCTATATAAATTGCCTATTGGTGGGCTGAGTGACCACAAAAGTGATGGGTGGAAGGTTTCGAATGAATCTAAACCACTGGCAATTGCTCTGGGCAACCTTGCACACCACCGTTTTTTAGCCCGTCTGCGCCATTGCAAAAGGGGACCAGCCATGTGCAAATCAGTAGTCAGCTGCCGCCACCGAAGGTAGCAGCCCAGCCCGAACTGCTAGGCCAGGTCCCCTCTGCACAGAAAACCAAGCAACCCCAGACATGTTTCGGCCTTGTTGGACCTCCTCAGTGAGGTGCAGCCTGGTTCCCTGTGGCGCAGCGAGCAAGGGACCCACGTCTGGGCATACCCTCTCTCACAAGGAGAAACAAACTGACCACAAAAGTGATGGGTGGAAGGTTTCGAATGAATCTAAACCACTGGCAATTGCTCTGGGAAACCTTGCACACCACCGTTTTTTTAGCCCGTCTGCGCCATTGCAAAAGGGGACCAGCCATGTGCAAAGTCAGCAGCTGCCGCCACCGAAGGTAGCAGCCCAGCCCGAACTGCTAGGCCAGGTCCCCTCTGCACAGAAAACCAAGCAACCCCAGACATGTTTCGGCCTTGTTGGACCTCCTCAGTGAGGTGCAGCCTGGTTCCCTGTGGCGCAGCGAGCAAGGGACCCACGTCTGGGCATACCCTCTCTCACAAGGAGAAACAAACTGATCACAAAAGTGTTGCAGGGGGAACCTCTAACCATAGTGCTATCGATTCCAAACCAAAAGTATTGTTTTCTTTACTGCATTCTTTTGGTGCTCAATACTTGATTCCCAGTGCATTAAAGATATTATTATTGTTCCTGTCACCCCATTGGTGATTGTTACCTATTAAAAATATATTGTGATTTTAATTTCTAAATACATAAATATTTACTGTTGCAAACTAACCTGATTCCTGGTTCAGTGTGACGGGGGGGGGGATTGGATTTTGAGAAGGGTGTGATATGAGTGGTATATCATTCAGAATATTGAACTTATAGACAAAAATAAATAAGGGTTTCATTTGCGCACTACATGCTGGGTGAGACTTGGGTGCGTGCCTGATTGAATCCCTTTACAGCCTCCTGCTTTCTCCGTTTACCTTTACACCCCGTTCCCTTAATGTAACTAGCGCGTATATACCCGAGGGTTCAATGCGCTGCTACAAATACCAAAATAAATAAATACTTGGTCCCCTTCTTTGTTTACTTGCTTTCTGTTTTACTTTGTCTGCTCCGGTGCCTCCAACACATGGACTTGTCCTTCCTCCCCATGATTTTTGCACACTTTGTTTCTCTTTCTGTGCCTCTTGCACTCTTTAATTATGTTTCCTTCCATGCCGTTTGCACCTTTAAACTTGTATTCTTGCTTTACTTTCAGGTCACTCACACCCTCTTATTTCTGTCTTTCCTTGAAAAAATACTGGCTTTCTTTGGCTGAGACAATTGTGTTTCAAGTATTTCTTCTTCTTTATTACATGGGTCCCAGACCCCTTTAACTTTCTCATATATGCGGGTGCCAGACCCTTTTTGGCTTTTTCATATAACTTTGCTTCTCACTACAAGTCCGACAAGACCCCGTTCCCTATGGACAATAGTGGACTTTTAGTTCACAAAGGGATTCATACGTTTCTTGTCTTTCTTTGCAAATATCCCGCTTCAGCCTAACATGTGCACCAGGTTTCTTATCTCACAGAAACTCACCGGTTAGCGCAATGCTGTCAGGAAGGCTTGCTGGCTCCAGCGCTGAGGTCAGGGTCTCACTGCTTGCCTCTCAGACACACCAGGGTCCTGGATACCTCCCAGGGGAGCAAGCACTTGCTTAGCCACAAACAGTAGGGTTTAGCAGGCCTTGACCTGGCTCCCTGTAGGCATGGCTCCCTTGTCACGCTGAAACCCTTCTCACACACTGGGTCAGTGTCCGGGTGGCCCGTTCTCCACCGAATAACTAGAGGTCTTCCTTCTGCTGCAGCTCCCATGGCTCCTTCAGCATCCACGGCTTACTCTGCTTTTCTTTCAAAGCTCTGACTTGGGACTGAGAAGGGTTCCCCTGCTGTAATCGGCTAATGCAGGCTCCCTTCTGCTCTCCCAACTGCTTCTCCTGTAATGCTGAATGCCCCACCTTATATACACCCGAGGCCTGTTAAGGGACTTCAGATGTGAGTCCTTGGCCTCCCTTGCCTGACCTTCATTGGGCCAATTAATCGTACATGCCTGACCCTTATGCCCCCTTCTCGCCTAGTTAATCCTGAAGTGGTGTTTAATTGACTGCATGTGTGTAGGATTGCTGTCAAGGTCCTGACCTCGCCTGACTCTATTAATGGGACAGCCTAATGGTGGAGTGTAGTAGGCCCCTCCCTGCACAGTGTTGTTCCTATTGGTAATCCTTAACTCCCGGTCACCTCTTCCTCATCCCAATACATGTTGGAAATGCGTAGGGGGGACGGGATAAGATTGAAAATACCTCCTAAAGGCTGAGGGCGAGTGTGATGATGTGTAACTGATTTTTGTGTACTGAATTACAGCTCACATTCCCCCTCCTAAGACAGGCCTGGCTGCTCTGCCACACTACCAACCTGGGGTAGTACAGGCCTATATTAGAAGCTGGGGCCCTATAACCAAGGGATAAGTCTTGTAGAGTCCAATACCAATTGGGCTGTAAAAAAGCTCACCTAAGACCCTTGTTTAGACTGGCTAATAACAGGAGAAACAGAGGCTATTTGCTTTGAGAACACTCAAAAATGTGGGCCGGTTTTTCATTCAATAAGACCAAGTAAATCTCAGATGATCACAGATCAAATAACTTCTTGAGACAATTTTAAACACTGAACAGGTAATAGCCTAGCCCACAAAAATTGTGCAAGCACTCTTAACCAAAATAGCCTGTTATCAGGATGGAGTTTAGAGAACAGTCAGGCAAGTCATGAAGCTGTTAGAAATGATGGCTTCATGTATTTACATTGTGCATCTCGCATGACTGAATTTGCGTCCTGTACAGCAATGGCTTGCATACCAATAGACTCAAGTGTCGGGCGGTTGGGACGATCTAGTGATAGTGTCACAAAAGCGGGTAAACAGTCTACACTGGTGGACAGAGGCAAACCTGCTAAGGGGCAGACATTTCAACACCCCACCACTATGAATAATAATTGGCCCTTCAACCACTGTGGCAGGAGCCCTTTGACATGAAGCAGCAGTGTCGTCCTTCTCTCCCAGGTTGAGGCAAAGGGGCCCAGAAAGGTGGTTTTGCCACCATGCTGTACCCACAGCAACCCCTAGTGCTAAGCCACTATGAATTGGACTTTATCAATTACACTCAGGTAGGAGGGTAGACGGTCACTGTATGTTGAGTAGTGACATTGCACCACTATGCTCTCCGCCAGCCTCCCAACACAATGATCTTATCGGCTCACCCACACCACCATCGGCTTACCGTAAGACACCTTGCCTCAGTCCACCATTGGGTCGTATCTTCACACCCGCTGGGACTGATCTTCACGAAGCCCGCCATAGCAATGACCAGGAAAGTTCAGACTGGTCCCAAGTATGGTGACTGACTGGGGGCAGTACGGAAATTGATTAAGGCGTAGAGGGATGTTGCCTTTACTCTGGTCTGCCCCAAGGATGACGATCAGCGATACACTGTTTGGCATGAAATATGGAACCTGTTGCAGGCTCGCTCTGGTTTAAGACCTCTGTAGTTTATCTCTGGTTCCTTTGCTGGTGGGCAAGAGTAGTGATAACAGTGGGAAGACAGACCACAGCGATGGCACTTTGGGTGAGGGACAATACAGGAGGAGAGGCGCAGGGTGGGGGGAAGCCTAGTTTGGTGGGAGCTGTGGCACTGATATTTTGGTCGAGGTGGCTGTGGGAGTCTGGGAAATGATGGGACCTGAGCAAAATAGACGTGCAGGAGCGGGAATAGACTCGTACCTTGGGATAGTGGTGATTGGAGGTGGCTAACGGCCACCTCAGAAGAGGCGGGAGGAAGGGGTATGGTGCATTTGACGGAGGGGGGCACGTTGTGCTCCCCTGGTCTTCAGGTATGCTATATGTAACCTGGGTTGTTGATCTACAATTAGTCAAAGGAAGCTGGTAATACTATTGTATTTCATCACATGCTCTATGTTTAAAAACTAAAACACAAGTTTAAAAGAATACATAAAATAAAAAATTCAGCTCTTTAGGCCGAAATATCATACAGAACCTGTTTGTTTGGGATCTTGTACTTGATTTATTTTTAGAATGTCTTTTGTTTTTGACGGACAGTAGACTAAGGTAACAGTTTCCATTAAGATTTTTTTAAACCTTTTTCTAAGCACTTTTTAAAAAAAAAATGTTGACATATTAGGCACATTTTATTTCAGTAAAAATAAATATTGGGATACAGATTTGAGAACTGCTGTTTTCACGTAATTTTTTGGAGAATTTTGTTTATGTATTCCTATTTGTGTGTGGTCTAATTCATAGAACAATCCATGCTGAATAAGGGAAGGTTAGATACCTGTAATGATGGTTCTTTAGAGCAGGTACCTTCTGTGGAGTCAAATACAACTGTACATTCTCCATCATGGGGTCTGGCATGCTTTCACATGCTCATGAATATTCCCCGTCGTCAGGCTGGGAATACTCTGTGAAAAAGAAAGCTGTTTCGCTTTAACTTGAAAACTGCTCGTCTCCTATAACCAATCACTGTCCTTTGGGTCATACTGCCCCCAGCCAATGACAGCCGTCTCACTAAGCTCCACCCCCGGTGGACATCTTAGGTTTTTTACAGGGCTTTGGAAGTCCTCTCACATTGCTCCTTTTGATAATTTTTTCCTTCAATCCTTTTCATCGTCGACCATTGCGGTTGACTACTGGCAACAGGGACGATCGAGTTCCATCATCGGATCTTCTCTCCAAGCTTGGGCCTACATCTCACCTCGACGATGTCTGACATGGGCAAGAGGAGTCTCTTCAGGGCCTGCGAGAAGTGTGGCCTGACAAATGTTTGTCGAGGATCAGCACCTCAAGTGCCTGTATTGTCTGCATCGGGACCACAATGAAGACGGCTATGAGATGTACCGTGGGTCCTGGCGAAGACCAAACGAGATCGCTTTCGCAGGTTGATGGCTTCGTTCAAGAAGGAGAAGGCCTCTTAGGCAGCCTTCGGGTGCAATCATTCCTAGTAAGCGTTTACTCATGTTTCCTCCCGAATGAAGAAAGTCACACAATTCTTACCTGGGTAGACATATGCTGGTCAGTATCATTGGTGGAACATTACGGCGCTCGGCGAGGAACATTGAAACCTGCAAGGAGAGAAAAGACACAGGTTAGCAATATAAAAGGCAAAACAGCGCCGCGCCGGACAGCATCGCGCACACCACGCTTTCGCCTACCGGCCCATGTTCATCTTCAAACTGCATGACAACACCAAAATACCTTTCCATACCTAAAAGGAAAGAAGCAAGACATTATTATTCGAACTAAGAGGAACATAAGAACTGCATAAAAAACTGTAAAGCAGCAAACCTACGGAGTCGCAGCAGGCCTGGATTCCCAAAGGGGGGCTTGCACCAGTGAAGTAACCTGGTCGCTGTTCGCCCCCCACATCTACGCGCCCCTGCCACGAGGAGCAGGACGGCGAATCCACCTTTCACAATATTAAGACCCATCGTTAACCAGAGGCCTTACCAAGGGACCGGGAGAGGGTTCGAGAGTGCAAATCATCCAACCAGGGCTGGGTGGCAACCCCGTGGATACCAGGTGAGCGTAACAGTCATCCATGTGGCCAGGACACGGCCATCGCTTTTGGATACAGTTCCTGGGGGTGGACCAGTGCGGAAAATCAACTGTGTGACCGGCTGGGGGTGAGACATCCGATGGTGAGACATGCTATTCCCCCCCCTTTCCCGTACCCATCCTTTTTTATATGATCTTCCAATGTCCCACCTCCCTCCTGTTTCTACACAAACACTGGGCCGAGGAAGAGTGCGACTTAGAGTAAAAAGACTAACCCTTACACATCTCATTGGACATGTCCCACTAATCGGGTCAGGCAAAGGCACTTGACTTTAATTACATACATCTGATACCCATTAGCTCTCCTCACACGGATGAAAGGCGGAACATAGTGACACACTCTGAGCAAGGTGGAACACGAGAAGGAGCAGAACCTCTGGGGCGAAGCCGAACCTACTGGAGCAGAACGACTGATAGAGGGATGAAAACAAAGGATGGAGAAACTTGGGGATCCCTGCAGGAGGTGTGGCCTCCGAAGAGCTGTGAAAGCTATGCATAGAAGGCCAAATCCCAGACAAGAAGACTGCATTCCGTTTCAAGGGCGCCAGTGACCCTCCGGGTTGAACGACAGAGTTGGGGAGGCAAGGCCAAGCCTGGTTATTAACCTTGACTCGTGAATTAAAACCGAAAAGACAAGAAAGGAATGCACACAGCTGGTGAGTTGGCGAGTGACATGAAAGGCCGGTGTGTTAAAGAAATATTGAAGGTGCAACAGTATATCTCACAATTGAAGGCAGCATGCGCGTGGATGAGACAAGAAGGATGGCAGACCTGTGGGGATCTTTAAATTACCCATAACTGTGAAGCCAATGATACAGAGTAGCAGAGCGGTCCGGCGAAAGGAAGTAGCCCACTCGAAAGTCTCTGTGAAAGGTCAAATGTTTTGTTATAAAGCGACAAAGTGAATGAACTCTAAAATGCATAATGATCATGATTAACCCAGAGAAAAGAAGTGAAAAGATGCATGTTGAACTTTTTTGCTTGTGATACTGAACTACCCAGACCATGGGCAAATAACGTAAGAATCTGAGCTGAAGGGAAAATCAAAGTGGTCCTGTGCAGGTCTATAGTAAAAACCTTGCACATTCAAAAGTCTTTGACATCAGGAAAAGGTCTGAGCCCAACTGACGGAGAACGAAAGTGTGATAAATTAGGGGAAGGGAACCCCAAAAGAATGTGAATTAAGCTTGGCGAAGTGCTGTGATTGAAAGATCCGAGCACGACTGAGGGAGATCTACGTGAACTTTTTGCTTTGGAAGGGTCGAGCCTGACTGAGGGAGACCTGCGTGAACTTTTGTTGAACTGTGAAATCACTTTTGAAAGCTGGATCAGTGACTTTAACGTGGAAGGCCAAGCGCGTCTCGATCCACGTTTTGAACTGCCTTTGTTTTGAGAACCTGAGCCAGAGAGCGTCATCCTGTTTACGGGGACTGCCTTACTCCGTGCTGTACAACGTGGGGAAGGGGAGTTGAATCAACAACATTGATTCATTATTATGACATTGATTTTCCTTTACATACATAATCTCCCTTTACACATGTTTTGTATAAGAGATAAGGCAGGCATTGGGTTTTGTTAGTATAGGCCATCTTTGTTTTGACAGAGACTGATTAGGACTGTTTCTTTAATATTTGATGGTAGAGACTACTCCCATCCTAGCTATATGGCAAAGCAGGAGTTTTTCCAAATCTCAAAAATCGAATAATGGGATTTTCAATTGTATATCTTGTGCCAATGTCATACTTGTAATACCATGCCTCCCTTACACTTGCCACTGCCTGTGGTTGTGTGCATGTACTGCTGTGTAATCGTATTCATGAGCATGTGAATCCATGCCCGACCCCATGCTGGAGAAAGAACAAGTTACTTACCTGTAACTCTTGTTTTGCATGGGTCTGGCATTGATTTGCATTCAAACTTTTCCTCCTTCCCCTCTGTGGCTCTTCTTGGTTATTATTGTCACTTTATGTGCTCTACCAAATCTGAGATGGCCACCAGGGGTGGAGCTTAGGGAGACGACTGTCATTGGCTGCGGGCAATATGGCCCCAATGGCAGTTATTTGTTATAGAGGAGACGAGCAGTTTTCATGTTAAAGCGAAACTTTCTTTTTTACTGAGGAATTCCAGCATGATGCCTGGGAATATTCATTAGCATGTGAATCCATGCCATACTCATGCTGGAGAACAGGAGTAATAGGTAAGTAACTTGTTCCTTCGCCTTTCCTCAAAAGAAATATTCTTGCCATTTTATTTCATGTAAAATATGGCTTCTTTGTATAGACCTAATCAAATCATAGAGCTCAATTAGTAGATTACTATGTGTCCAAAAATATGATTCATTCGGAAATGTTTCTAGATTCACCTTGATGATGGGGTTATTCTTGTGTATTGTGACTCAATAGATACATGCTCAGGCAAACCATTAAACGAGGTAAGTAACTTTTTGTCACAGGTTTGCAGAGGTAGGTTGGTCATGGTTATTGTATCATACTACACAACATTAGCATGGGGTGTTTATAAGTTGAGAGTGGGGCTTGCAATAACAGCAATTAAATGCGTTGCCCAGTGCTGCTTTAGCCCCATTGTAAAGCTATGCACCCAAGTAGATGGTTGTTTTTTCAATTGTTTATGAGCCACTTTAATTTAAAAATTGCCTACAAACATGACTGGGAAATAAAGGATGAGACAGAATTGTTTTTTTTATTTTTTTATTGCCTGAATGATATTTTTCTACTCCACTGATTTTAAATCTCTGTGCTTTTTCTCATCCTCAATACTTTCCTGCCTTCAGCTTTTAGGAGACCCCAGGAGTAAGGTACCAGTATACCCTCTTCTTTTGTTTTCAGTTTTCCCCCCTTCCTTTCTGCTTTTCTTTAAACTATTTACTAAATGGTTGACACCAACATTAGTGCAACTTTTCAAAAATGTATATAATGCAAGGCAACCTTATCCACTAATTCCTTCAGGCTTTATCCATTGGTTGACGCACCTAAACCATTGCATTCCCTACTAATTGCCTTGTTGTATTGTCACTGATTCTGTTACGGTCAGTTTATTGGAGTTTTATGTTTGGCACACATTTAAAAGAAATTAGTTTTAGATTTGTGAAAATGAGCGTAAAGGAAATATTGAGTTTCTAGTTAAGGTGGTAGGAACAGGACTCCACCATAAGAAAAAGGAAATCACCCACTCCAACTTGCCGTCTAATAAAAAGTCTTATGAAAAAGTACTTTAGGTGTAGGAGTCATCAGGACATCATTGCTACTTTGTTAGCTGCCGTTTTTGGCAGTACTAAAAATTTAAATGTCCAGATGACCCAGTAGTCTGAATATTCTTGAGGAAGAGACACTCATATCTGTGGTATAACAGTAGCTACTGGGAAACGTTAAATAGATTGCTTTGCTTTTAGAGAAAATGGCAGCAGAGCCAATATGGCGTCAAAAGACATTAATGGATCATATTGTTTTCAACTGCTTGAAGAAGGGTATGACTGTTGCAATGAGGGAGCTAGTTTTCCTTTTCAGGTATTTGTGTTAAGAAAAAATGTGTTTTTCTTGGGTGCGATTTTGTCTTGGCATATGCTTCTTTCATGATACTGACTCTAGAACAGGGCCAGTGAATGAGACCCCATTTTGAACAATCTTTTTATTTTATTTTTTGGTACCATCTGTTTTTGAAATGTGAATGCAAAAGTATTGTTTAAGTGGCTTCTTTGGAAAACTTGTTTGCTATGTAGGTATCGGTGCATTAACTAAAACATTTGAATAACAGGATTTTGAGCTTGTATGACTATATTTTAATTTGTTCAAACCACCTTTTCCTTGCAGCATTTGTGTACTTAGAGTAGAATAATTGTAGCTATGTTTTATTTCAGTCATAGTTTGTTGTGTCTGCCATATTTACAGTCTAAATCAAATTGTTTCATTCCTCAGAAGAAGCCAGTGAGAAGACGATACGAGCCTTATGGAATGTATTCGGACGATGATGCAAACAGTGATGCGTCAAGCGCCTGTTCGGAACGGTCTTTTGGTTCCCGAAATGGTGGTATCCCCCATTACTTGAGGCAAACCGAAGACGTGGCCGAAGTACTTAATCACTGTGCTAGCTCAAACTGGTCTGAGCGGAAAGAGGGGCTAATAGGACTTCAGAATTTATTGAAGAGTCACAGGACTTTAAGGTGAGCATTATCTGACTGCAATATTGGGTATTGCAATACATATGTTCCCTTTAATAGTTGATTAATTGAAGAATAACTGCTTGTTTGTACACTGTTAATCCGGGACTAGATGTTTCATCTGTCCTTGTGGTAGCCCCCACTCACTTAGAGACATGATTACAGCCCTGATTAACCGGCTCACTGTAGGTGCTCAGCTCATGGTTTGTGTGCCTTTGACTGTTGTTCTTGTTGTCTTCCTCCATTACAAAGTTATTTCTCTCATGGCTCATAGCATAACTGGAGGTCAGACTTTCACAGCAGTGCTTGTGGCTTGTTGCAAGCATACATTGTGAATTCAGAAACTATTTCATGGTTTCATTCTGAAGCATATTTGAGGAGGACAGCGCCCCAACTGTTTGGATTAGAGCCATTAGCATTGACTCAAGCCATTAAGGATTTAGTCTGAAGAGGACAGGCTAACCAAATTAACCCTACACCTTAAAAATGCTAGAGGGCTACACACCTCTCCAGAGGTGAGAGGTGGAATTTGAACAGCCTAACCCTCATGGCCATACTAATGCTGCTTACACAAAGATGATGGCAAACGTCACAGATGCTTTGGGCTGGAAATCCCCTGCTGGGAAGTATGTTTTCATGGACATCCTTGACTGGGGATTGGGGGAATCTGGACGGGTGGGGGTGTAGGAAGAAAGTACAGGTAGAACCTATAGTACCCTTTCATATTGCCATTAAAGATCCTGTGTTTATCACTATAGAAAATAAAAACCTGCACAGTGCCACCAGTGCACAAGGATCTAGGGAGCAAATATAAACAAGCATGCTCTGACTCATACTTCCTTTCAAGACACCCCTGCTGTGGCAGCTTGGCGGTACAAACTGCAACTCTTAAGTCTATAGCAAGCTCTAAGCTTTCCTTGCCCCATGACTGGGGTTATAAGAGATATGACACCCTATTCAAAGTCTTTGCTTCAGGCAGCATGGCTCTAAAAGCCATTAATACAACATGTGTGCTTGCATTATATGCACATGTTACGGCTGAGCCCCTAAACCCCACCCTGCCACCCCGGTGGAAGAAACACCAGGACAGAAGAGAAGGGGTCCATAGCGCACACACCACTGCAGGGCATGCACACAAAGGGGTTCCAAGCATAATGCTACCCCAGTCTGAAAGGTTGTAGAGAAAATACATGACTCCCAGGATGCATGGTGCTGGGAGTAGCCTTAAGGAAGTCTCACAAGATTAAGAACCTCTCGCGGAGACTTTGGGATCACAGATATCTTCTTGCTCGCCTATAAAATGTCACACCCCAGAAGGATGCGCTCGACATTCGCTCCAGTCCGTGTCTGGTAACGCCTCACCTGATGCTCTGGAGAACTCCGCCTACCAGCTACTGCCTATGTGCCATTGCGTCTGACAGCCCACTTGACCCACTTCCGTGCAGTCTCTCTCGTTCCAGTCCACAGCACTCCTCCTGCAAGGGAAGAAGAAAAGAGGAGATAAGTACTGTGATTCTCGCCTTCTTTACTATTACTTGCATGCACAGGAGACTAACTCTCTAACAGACTTGCCTAACCAGAATCGAGGATAAAACACGCTTCCCTGCATACAGATTTATCTAATCTGGGAACTGTTAAATGCACAAGTGAAGCAGCCCATACTCACCTGGGGACCTATTTCAATTCTGCTATACTAACCTAATTTGGTGTGCGCAAACACCAAAACTACTGAAGATATCTTAATCATGTATAGCAGTGTAATGCTGCCCAAAATGTATTTCAATATAGCGGCAGACTCTCTTACATGCTGTTGAGTGAAGGAACTCAATCAGGTACAGAGTGACGAAACGGTCACCAAAGGCTCTATTTGGAACCTCTCAATCTCCAAGATTGGGAATAACAGGTAAAAATCAGGTACTTGGGAAGAGGAAGAAGTGTCAAGTATAACACTCACCTGTTTCCTCTTTTCTGTTGGTGAAGCAAGGAAGGGCAGATCAGGGACTATACAGGGTACTCCACGTGGGGGTCAGGCACAGGAGCACTGTTGAAAACGTTGGCACCTTGGGGCGCTGCCATCCCATTTTCACTGAGGAGCTCTCTGGGTATTATCTCCAGCAGTGGCACTGCATCTCCTGGGAAGATTCTGGTTCAGATTGTGCTCAGACCAAGGTAAGTTGTTACAGTGCGCACCTTGTGGGTGGTGATATTGGAGGCTGCAGAGCACATCCTGAAAGGCAAAATGCGAGATGGATTCCTCAGCATTGTCACGCATGGCATTCAAGCCATGTGCCACAGTCTGGATCCCGCGGACTGCATGTGGAGAGCGATGGCTACAAGCTTTGTTTTGTAGAGGTTTGCATGGCTCAGGGAGACAGGGGGATGGGGCGGTTACAAGATGTGCAATGTAATTTACTGGACGTGCCATGTGATGGATCTCATTTGTTTGGCCCAAAGGTAGATGATAGCCAGGATCAATTAAAAATATCTATGGCTTCAGAAAAATCTCTGGAAATGCACCCTAATGAAAGTTAGTCTTCTTCGCTACTAGGGCTACACTAGCCAAAGAGGTAAACAGTCAGCTGCCAGACAATGTCAAATAACATTGTTGAGACCATCAAGGGCAAGAAGATGGAAAAAAAACAGTGATCACCCCTGCTACAGTCCCACTAGTGCAGCACCAGCTTCAAAACTGCTTTAAGAGCTGTTACCATCCTACTGCGGTAGGGGGGGGCTGTCTATTGCATCATTCTTCAGAATGGTGTAATATTACTGTAGACGCAGGTGGTCACCCAGGGGTACTACCTGTCTTTTGTACCGTGTCTCCCAGATTGCGTCCCTCCCGTTCAGCCACCCTTTGCTCCGTCCCGCTACTTTAGCAGGAGATTGTCTCACTGTTGATCAAGGGTGCTATAGTATTAGTGCTGCAAACGGAAAAGAACAAAGGGTGATACTCCCTTTATTTTTCGGGCCTAAAGAAAGACAAAGGACTGCAAACCGTCTTGGACCTAGGAAGCTTGAACATGTTCCTCAGGAAGGACACATTCAAGATAAGAATCTCAGATGCTCCAGGCACTGGAGTTCCAGGACTGGTTGGTGTCACTCGAACTCCAGGATGCTTACTTTCATGTGCTGATACATCAGAAACACAAAATACCTGAGGTTCATTGGTAGTTATTACTTCCAGTTCCAAATTCTGCTCTTAGAGCTTACCTCCGCCTGAGCGTCTTCACCAAGCTTTTGGTAGCCAATGTCAGGAAGGGAGCAAGTCACGTTTTCCCCTTCCTAGACTACTGGCTGATCAGTGCCCATTCCCTGAGTCGGGCTCTGGACAACTCAAACGCACCTGCTACCTCCTTCAGATGCAGCTTCTCCCTTAACTTCAAGAAGTCCCAGTTGACACCATCCCAAACTCTTAAGTTCCTCTGAGCGGTTCTGGTCTCTACATTGGGCATAGCTTTTCCTCTCAAGGACAGGACTCTGCGCATACAGCAGAGGGCCACCAGATTTCAAAACACCCAATGTTTACCAACCCTGTACTTTTTACAGTGGCTGGATCTCATGGCATCCTGCATGTTCCTGGTGCCAGTGGCCTGGTTGAAAATGAGGTCACTTACTTCAAGTCCCGACCAGAGTCATGCAGGATCTCTTGTACTGGACTTGCAGAGAGAACTTGATGGCAGGATAACCTTTTTGGCGACCGTGGTTACGGGCGCCTTGATGAAAAGTTTAGGCACTCACCTGAAATAGCCAAAACTGAGTGGGCTGTGTTCCCTGGTGGCGATGAAGCTCCACGTAAAAACCTGCTAGAGCCGAGGGCAATCATACTGGCGCTGATGGCCTTTTTGCCCTCGGTACAGGTGAAAATTGTCCTGATCATGATGGAGAACACAGTGTCCATGCACTACATCATCAAGATGGGTAGTGTTGGCAGACCATGGAAGGGGCACTCCAATGTGCAGCGAGGAGAACAAGATCTCCTTCGCTGCAGTTAACCTGGCTGGGATGGTGAACAGAACAGTGGATGCACTGTTCAGGTAGGGCTGGGTCTCCCATGAATGAGAGCTGTGCCTGAAATTTGTTTTTGGAGGTCGCCTCCCTTTGGGGAACCCCTCAGGTGGACCTGTTTGTGCATTTTCTTTTGCAACTGGATATAATCTTCTGCTCCAGGAAATTTCCCCCGAGAGGGGCACTGGGGGAATCATTCATTGTGGTTTGGAGCTGCCCTCTTCTGTATGCATTCCCATCAATACTAGTCTTCCCTCGAGCGATCAGGAGGTTGAAGAGGTATGAATGAACCATGCTCCTGATTGGGCCAGGAGGACATAGTACCCGGACCTCTTGGACATTACCATCTGTCCTCCACTGCGTCTTCCCCAGCGGGCTGACCTGCTCTTACAAGAGTGAGGCTTGGTTTTTCACCTCAACGTTGGCATGCCCAACCTGCACGCCTGGCTTGGCTTCTGAAAGTCTGAGGTATGGAGCCTGGGACTTTCAGGAGGACGTAGTGTAGGTGTTGCTTTCGGCCACAATGCTGGCAGCGAAAGCTCTGTATTGCTGCTGATGAAATCCAGTGGCATTGAACCTTTTCTGTGAAATATCAAAGATCCTGTCGTTCCTCTTGCACCTGGCCAGGCAAGGTGTGCAGATTACGACAAAGGCTGTATAGCAGCACTTTCCTTCTCAAGCGCACGCCTGAATAGGGGTCGTTCGTCATAATCCCTATCATACAATTTCTGAAAGCACTAACAAATACCTTTCCCCTGAACCCCTGTGTGGAGCCGGCGTGGGTGTGGAACTTACTGCTGACTTTCTAGTGTCATCACCATTTGAGCCGATGCACTCTTATCCTCTCGGGCTCCTCTCCTGGAAGACTGCCTTCCTTGTTCCTTGTGGTGATATCATCGGCACACAAGGTTCAGCAAGCTTCCGGCGTTGTCTTGTTAAGCACTGTTCATGATCTTTACAAAGGATAAAGTGGCACTCTGGGTACGCCCTTCTTTTCTGCCTTATGTTGTGTCTGAATTCCACCTGACGCAAACAATTTTTCTGTTTTTTTTTTTACCTGCCACCTCATGACGAGAAGGTTACATAGGTTTAGACCCCTTAAGGCATTTAGTTTTTATATTGCCAGAGCGAACCCTTTCAGAGTGTAAGACCAGCTATTTTTGGGTCACAATGACTCAGACGGGAAAGGGAGTTGCAACACAGATAGCTTCTAGATGGATTCTCCTATGTGTGTCCGACTGCTTTTCTAGAGTGGAAAAGGGCATCCCCTAACAATTAAGTGCATTCATCCAGGGTGTGGCTGCTACATCGACACTCCAGAGGGGATTTCCTATAAAGAACACTTGTCAGGCTGCAACGTGGGCTTCTATCCACACGTTTACAAAACACTACTGCCTAGATAATTTGTTGGGTCAGCGCACCAGCTTTAATAGCGCTGTCTTATTTGACATCAATGGAGTTCACTCTTCCTGCTATGAGGTATTGCTTTTGGAGTCTAACTAAGATGAGGAATCCATGGGAGGACACAATCCATTACAAGAACAAATTACTTAACCTCTGGTAATGTTTTTTTTTAAATGTATGTTCCTCTCACAGATTCCTCATCACCGTCCCATCCTACCCCCCTCAAACCTCGATGCCAGAGCCGCCTGGTGCCCCCTGCAGTCTGTTTTCAAGTTCTGCTGCCACAGGAAGAATGTATATCTAAAATGAGTAATCTGTGGGAGGATTATCATCAGAAAGAACATTCCATGGGGGAATTAATTTTATTATATCCGTGGAGGGAGATGACTTTGGGTGGGATATCTCCATGAGGCTGTTTTGGACGTTCATCTCTTTCTCAGATGATTTATTTTCCTGTGGTTTTTTTTCTTCATCTGCCTCGCTCATGTAAGTCAGGAGTGATTCCATCAGCTGGATCTGGTGCAGGCTGTCCAGTACTATGTCTCTTGGATGATGAATATTGGAAATGACCAGCTTTTTGCGGTTTATGCTGGTGCTCCTAGTAGCAGAGCTGTGAAAATGTCCCAGTCAATGTGGATCATCCTCTGCATCTTGGAATGCTACAATCTAGCTTGCAAGGAAGTGCCTGAGGGTCTCGCGGCTTGTTAGGACTTGCTGCCACCTTTACCCTGCAGAGGGGGTTGTTCTCGTCTGGGAAGGCTTTGCCGCCGCCGCCACCACCACCCTCTTACGCTGGAGGGATTGCTATGAATATGGGGGGGTTTCACCCCAAACCCTCTTTCATCCTCTGTTGCTCATTCCTAACCCAGTATATTCCCCTCACCCTCCACTACTCGCACACAAACGCTTTTACCTGCTCCCCCCGCCCCTTCCCCACCACAAACATTCCCACTCCTCTCCCAAACACAGATATATATATATTTCTGATGTTTGTTAATCTGCTTAGAATCACATGCTGTGCATAGGTCCGACATCCAGTGGTCACTGCGGAGTATTGCATTTTGTTTTTCGTAGTCGAAAAGGGGACGTCGACAAGGCGTGTCTGTAACACTATCCCTATAGTGACGTGCGTTGTACCCACAATCCCTCACGCGTCGAGGTCCCTCAGATTGTTTTTTTCCGCCCAGCTTATGGTCGCCTTACGCGGAGCTCCTAGAGAGACATTGCTAAACACTTACTATGGGCCTCGGTCCTTCATATATATACTTACTGTTAAAAGATCCCTCCCCTCGACGTTAGCTGTGAAGCTGTTTCTCCGCCGAGCAAGTTTTCGACGGAGGGGAAGAGACGGAGGAGATCCTTCGGCGCTGCCGAACACGTGGCCAGGCCTCGCCGGCCAACAATACAGTAGGGAGAGTGGGGGTTCGAACTTTTATCTTCTCGTCGAGAATGTCTTTCTTTCTCCCCTATCTTTCCCTTGGGGTTGTTATCACCAGTTTTTATTGCCTCAGCTATGGAGAGGACACCTTTTAAGTTTTGCCCACGCTGTAGGGGCAAATACACTTGGAAGGACAAACACAAGCTCTGTAATCGTTGCTTGCCCCTCGATCATAAAGAGGACAGCTGCGCGGCCTGTAAGCTCTTGAAACCAAGAACTCTTAAAGAACGGAAAGTTAAGAGGTGGGCGGACTACGCTATGTCGAAGTCAGTTTCCTCACCCGCCGCCGCTGTTACAGAAAGTGACGAGGAGGGTGATAACTCGACGTCCGTTACGGAAGTTATTAACCCCCAAAAGGAGCGCTCGCGCTCCTCGATGTCCGTCCCCGACGGGCTCGGCTCACGCCCTGCTTATGGGGATGAACACCCCGGCGACAAGGACACACACAGACCCCATAGGCCTAAGCACACAACCCACGGCTCTTCTTCGTCGAGGACGAAGGATCCATCAGCGCCCAAGGGGACGCAGGGCACTCCGGCGTCTACCTCAGACCGTAAGGGTCTCGAGCCCCACCCGCAAACGCAGCCGCGACCAGCGATTGGGCTTTCATCTAACATGGGCGCTACCTCAAAAACATCCGACGGAACGCTCCATAGAGCGGCCGTCGAGAAGCAACGTGTAACGCAGGCAACGTCGACTCCAGAACCCTCGACTGACGAACTCGTTGTCGAGAGCCTGGCGAGAATTGTTTCCGAGGACAAACGTAAGCGGACGACGAAACAGACGTCGAATACCGCACCAAGAGATATAGAAACGCCGAAAAAGCACACAAGTAGCCAGGAACTGCCCCCTTCATCTAAGGGCACTTCTGAACTACCGGAGGGCTTTTCTGAGGGCGACGGAAACCTTTCGTCGACGTTGTGGGAGCGTTCTAAGCGTTTTGAAGGTGAAAACACTGATTTCCCCCCTCTAGACTATTCAGGGGTTCCCCATGAGACCCTTGAAAGACTCCATTCTTGTATGGAAAAAATGGAAAGGTTTTTGGGTAGCCAAAACCCACCCACACCCAAAAGACCAAGAGAATGGACCCAGGATGACCCTAGGGTCAAGATTCCTAGGCTGTTTCCCCCTTCTACAGACGCATATGACCTCACTGAAGAGGAGCAATACCTCCAGGAAGATGAGGAGTGTTTGGGTGGAGAGGAAGAACATGAGGAAGAGAGGTTTGAAGAAGACCCTTACACTAGTGCAGGAGCTTTTGAAGAGGATACAGCTACTTCACAGCCCTGGCACTCCCCATCAGTGCAGCCTTGGCAATCCCCATCAGTGCACTCAGACCCTGATGTCTTTCAGCCTTCTCCTCCCAAGGACTCACCTATTGGAAACACCTCCCCCATAGATGACCAACCTTCACTTAATGCACTGTTGCGCAAGGCAGCAGCGCATTTTGAAATAGACACAGGGGAGACTCTTCAGGACATAGACTTTGTAGAAAGAGTTATTAAAGAAAAAGCCCCGGTCAGTCTATTCCGCTCCTGGCTTCTATAAGGAGAAGAATAACTCCTTCCCTTTCCAATCCGGCCTTAGTCAGAGGGGTCAACCCTCGGATAGAAAAGCTCTTCAGCCCTTCGTCCTCTGACCCTTTGTACATCAGGGGACATTCTATTCCAGACTCCCTTGTAGTGACTAATACCAGAAAAAGAGCGGGAGTACCGCTATCTACTAGTGAGGCACCACCTGACAAAGAGGGCAAGAAGCTCTATGCACTTGGGAAGAGAATCACGACCTCCGCCGCCTTCTCAACCAGGATTGCAAATAACAATTCCCTACTAGCTAGCTACGCAGATGCACAGTGGAGCAAGCTGCGCAGCGAAGCAGAGGACGCACCAGAACCCCTGCGTTCACGCCTGCTAGCTATAATATCAGAGGGAACTCTTGTAAACCAGGGCATCGTAAAGAACTCCTTAGATGCCGCAGAGACAGCTGGCCGTTCCCTGGTTCAGGGAATACTTCTCAAACGCCATGTCTGGTTGCGCAATTCGGGTTTTAAGCCGGAAACACAGGCTTCCCTGATAAATAAACCCATAGAACAAACACATCTGTTTGGAAAAGCAGTTGATGAGGCCCTAGAACATGCGAAGAAGGAGTTTGATACCATCAAGACTCTTGACCAAATTTCTAGGCCAGCTATGGCAATAGACGCTCCTTTCGTGGCCAACGCCAGCAACAAAGCCAACAACAATTTTACTCTGCTACCAACTGGCCCTCTAACCAAAGTACCCAGTTCAGTCAAAGAGGCCAACGTCGTGGCAAAGGAAGAGGGCGCGGCTCCAGTCCCAAAGGCCCCACGGCCAATACCAACAAATGACCCGAAGATTCGGGTCCCCTCCCATGCATCACCGGTCGGGGGCCGGCTAACATCGTTCCTTTCAGCATGGGAGGGAATAACGTCAGACCGCTGGGTATTATCCACCATAGCCCACGGATACTGCATCGAATTCAACGGTTCCCCGAAATACAGACCCCCACGGAACCGACGCATGACATCAGAACACCTCACCATCCTTCTCCAAGAAGTGGACCAACTACTGGAAAAAGGAGCCATAGAGGTCGTCCCTCTATCTCAGGTAATGGAAGGTATTTATTCAGTGTACTTCCTTGTACCCAAAAAGGATCTAACCATGCGCCCTGTATTAGATCTGCGCCCAGCGAACAAGTTTATCAAACCCCAGAAGTTTCGTATGGTGACCTTACAGGAAGTGATCCCACTGCTATCACAGGGAGATTACATGACAACACTGGACATGAAAGATGCATACTTTCATATTTTAATGTTGCCAGCGCACAGAAAATACCTCAGGTTCATGATAGAGGGCAAACACTACCAGTTCAGAGTGCTACCCTTCGGCATAGCATCTGCACCAAGGGTATTCACGAAAGTACTGGCAGTGGCAGCGGCCCACCTGCGCAGGTTATCCATCCCAGTATACCCTTACCTCGACGACTGGCTCGTAACAGGGGATTCTTACGAGACATGCGTCTCAAACATCCAAAAGACTGTAGACCTTTTGTTCCAACTGGGCTTCTCCATCAACGAGAAGAAGTCCAGCTTAGACCCCAGCCAAGTCAAACAATTCCTAGGGGCTCTAATTCGAACAAAGGACGGCCTCGTCTTCCCCTCCAACGAGAGGGTCCAAAACATGCTGTTTCAGATCTCCCAATATGTGGCAGGTCGAGAGGTGACGGTGCGCAAAGCGATGCGATTGCTAGGAATGATGGCGTCATGTATTTATTTGGTACCTCACACGCGCCTGCGCATGCGCCCAATGCAAGAGTGGCTCAACAGCCAGTGGTGTCAGGCCAGCGGACAATGGGACGATATAGTGGTGGTCTCGCAAGCCTTGGTTCTCTCGCTACGGTGGTGGACAAAGGAAAACCTGATAATAGGGAAACCCTTTGCCACACCCGCGGTGGAGGCCACTCTAACCACGGACGCATCCCTCATAGGATGGGGGGCTCACCTATCCCATCAGACTGCTCACGGAGTGTGGACTCCGAACGTAGCATCCAAGCACATAAACCTACTGGAGCTACTGGCGGTGTTCAAAGCACTAAAAGCCTTCCAGGTACACCTACAAGGGAAGACAGTGATGGTCCTTACAGACAGCACCACAGCTATGTACTACATCAACAAACAGGGGGGCACCCACTCTCCAGGACTGTCCAAGCTGTCCCAGAATATATGGAAGTGGGCTCTCAAACACAACATGTTCCTACTGTCACAACACGTACCAGGGGAACTCAATCTGCTAGCAGACGAACTCAGCAGAGACTTCCCCGCTGCCCGAAGAGTACGAATGGCAATTGCATGAAGACATCGTCTTAGACGTCTTCACGCAATGGGGATTCCCGGAAATAGACCTGTTCGCAACTCTGGAGAACTCACAATGCCAAAGTTACGCCTCCAGGTACCCCCAGAACCAATCCAAGGGGAACGGTCTGTCGATTCAATGGTCAGGGAAATTTGTTTACACCTTTCCCCCGACTTCCCTTCTCAACAAAGAGGTGCACAAGATGCACCAGGAGCAGGTTACCATGATACTAGTCGCCCCAATGTGGGCCCGGCAGCCATGGTTCGCTCACTTGATGGAGATGTCCATATCTCCCCCAGTGAAACTTCCCTGCCCGTACAACATGCTGTCACAGGACAAGGGCAGGACACTGCATCCATGCCCTCAGACCATGAATTTAGCAGCCTGGCTCCTGAGATCATAGAATTTGGACATCTACAACTCCCGCAGAGATGTATGGACATCCTCAGGGAAGCCAGAAAACCTAATACTCGCCACTGCTATTCTAGCAAGTGGAAAAGATTTGTCATCTGGTGTAGAGGTAAGAGCATCAACCCGGTTGACTGCTCTCCCACTAACATTGTTCTGTACTTGACCCATTTACTGGATTCAGGTCTAGTGTTCAATTCCATTAAAGTCCACCTAGCGGCACTTTCTGCATACACCACTTCCCAACTTAAAGTGTCGTGGTGGAAGATACCAGTTATCAAGGCCTTCATGGAGGGGGTAAAGAGAATACACCCTCCGATAGCTAACCCAGCTCCCGGATGGGTATTAAATGTCGTACTTTCTAGACTCATGGGCCCTCCTTTCGAACCCATGCACAAGGCAACTCTTAAAGACCTCACTCTTAAGACTGCTTTCCTAATAGCTATCACCTCCATTAGGAGAGTAAGTGAACTACAGGGTCTTTCTGTTTTAGACCCCTTCGTAACAGTTCACAAGGATAAGGTGGTTCTACGCACACATCCAAGGTTTGCACCAAAATTCATCTCGAAATTCCATGTAAACCAGTCAATAGAACTACCAACGTTCTTTCAAAACCCTTCCAGCTTGGGAGAAAAAAGTCTGCATACACTTGATGTACGCAGAGCTGTCATGTTCTACATGGAAAGAACCAGACCACTGAGAAAGACTAATCAGTTCTTTGTCTCGGTGGCAGCAGGAAGAGAAGGAGATGCAGTTTCAAAGTCCACTACATCTAGATGGATTGTTCAATGCATCACACTCTGTTACACTCTTGCTAAGAGAGAACTACCCTTCAAGCCAAGAGCACATTCCACTCGAGGCACTGGGGCTTCCATAGCGTTCATTGCAAATGTTCCCCTTGAGTCCATCTGCAAAGCGGCTACCTGGAGTTCTGTGCACACCTTTACAAAACACTACTGTCTAGATGCACACTCTAGATCTGACTCCCAGGTGGGACAGGCAGTATTAAGACATCTTTTCTCTACTGTTCCTTCTCATAACCCACCGCCAACTCCGGGTACTTCTCGCTAGTCTATGCACAGCATGTGATTCTAAGCAGATTAACAAACATCAGAAGACAATGCATTACTTACCGTAAAAGCATTTCTGATGGTTGTATCTGCTTAGATTCACATGCGCCCACCCTTCCTCCCCGCTCAGATGGAAGGAACATAGACACCTTTCTACATCTCTCTCTCTCTCTCTTTTCTGTACTCACTCACGTATAGAAGGCTCCCTCAGGGCAGAAAAAATACAAACAGAGGGACCTCGACGCGTGAGGGATTGTGGGTACAACGCACGTCACTATAGGGATAGTATTTCAGACACGCTTTGTCGACGTCCCCTTTTCGACTACGAAAAAAAAAATGCAATACTCCGCAGTGACCACTGGATGTCGGACCTATGCACAGCATGTGAATCTAAGCAGATACAACCATCAGAAATGCTTTTACGGTAAGTAATGCATTGTCATATATATATATATATATATATATATATATATATTTCTGATGTTTGTTAATCTGCTTAGAATCACATGCTGTGCATAGGTCCGACATCCAGTGGTCACTGTGGAGTATTGCATTTTGTTTTTCGTAGTCGAAAAGGGACGTCGACAAGGCGTGTCTGAAATACTATCCCTATAGTGACGTGCGTTGTACCCACAATCCCTCACGCGTCGAGGTCCCTCAGATTGTTTTTTTCCGCCCAGCTACTGGTCGCCTTTATGCGGAGCTCCTCGAGAGACATTGCAGATTCCATCTCCTCGACCTTTGGTCGTTTTTTCCTGTTTAATATAGAACATATCGATCCCTCCCTCGACGCAGTTGTGAAGCTGTCTCCGCCGAGCAAGATCATCGACGGAGGGGACGAGCGGAGGAGATCCTTCGGCATTGCCGAACACGTGGCCTGGCCTCGCAGGCCAAATACAGTAGGGAGAGTGGGGTCGTGAGACATCTCTGGTTCTTTTCTGAGAATGCCTTTCCTTTTCCCCTTCCTTTCCCTTGGGGTCGTTATCACGATTTATTGCCCCGGCTATGGAGAGGACACCCTTTAGGTTTTGCCCACTTTGCAAGGGCAAGTTTACTTGGAAGGACAAGCATTCACGGTGTAACCGCTGCTTGCCCCTCGATCACAAAGAGGAGGGTTGCACGGCTTGTCGGCTTCTGAAGCCAAAGACTCTAAAAGACCCTAGGGTCAAGAGGTGGGCGGCCTACGCTATGTCGAAGGCCGATTCTTCACCCGCCGCTGCTACCACCGACAGTGACGAGGAACGTGATAACACGACCTCCGCTACCGAAGTCGTACACCCCTCTAAAGAGCGCTTGCGCTCTTCGTCGTCTGTCCCCGGCCCCGACGGGCTCGGCTCACGCCCTGCTTATGAGGATGAACACCCCGGCGACACTGACGCACACGATACCACACATAAGCAGACAACCCATAGCTCTTCTTCGTCGAAGACGAAGAAAGCATCAGCGCCCAAGGAGACGCAGGTTCCACCGGCGGCCTCCTCGGACCGTTCAGGTTCGAAGCCCCTCTCGCAACCGCAGCCGCGACCAGCGACTGGGCTTTCGGCAAATAAGGGCGCCGCCCTCAAACCATCGGCCGGCGCGCACCAGCAGAGAGCGCACGCCGCCGTAGAACGATCGACACCCGTAACGTCGAAACCACAGCCCTCCGCTGACAAACGAGTCGCAGAGAGCTTGTCGAGGATCGTTGTAGCCGACGCCCAGAAGCGTACGCCGAAAGACACGTCGAGCGCTACGCAGAGGTCAAAAGACACGCCGAAAAAGCCCGAAGAAAGACAGGGACTACCCCCTTCAGTCGAGGGGACCCCCAGCACACCGGAAGGCTTTTCGGAAGGCGACGGGACACTTTCCTCGACGTTATGGGAGAGGTCGAGCCGTTTTCAGCTAGATGACACTAATTTTCCCCCGCTAGACCGCTCAGGGGTACCCCATGAAACCATGGAAAGGCTCCATCTCTGCATGGAGAGGTTTATGAAGACCCAGAACCCTCCCACTCCCAAGAGAACAAGAGAAGGGCCTCAGGAGGACCCCAGGGCCAAATATCCGAGACTAGTCAATCCCCAGCAGGACACAGCCTCAGACTTCCATAATGTGTATGACCTCACTGGTGAGGAACGATACTTAGAGGAGGAGGATGAATTTGTGGACGATGAAGAGGGACAGAACCAGGAGGAAGGTCTGGAAGACAGCCCAGACATGGTAGGAGAAGGCTTCGGAGACAATCCAGAAGAAGGACCTTCTCATCCCTGGAAATCCCCATCAGTATATTCGGACACTGATGTCCTGAACCTAAATCCTCCTGACAATTCACCTGTTAGAAACACGTCTCCCATTGACGATCAGCCCACATTCAATGCCCTGTTGCGCAGAGCAGCAGCACATTTCGAACTGGACACTGGGGAGATCTCTCCTGAAATAGACTTTGTGGAAAGAGTAATTAAGGAGAAACCCCCAGTCAGCCAGACCATTCCCCTCCTCGCTTCAGTGAAGAGAAGAATCATCCCTTCGCTATCCACACCCGCACTAATCAGAGGAGTTAATCCAAGAATTGAAAAACTTTTCACTCCTTCACCCTCAGACCCGCTGTACATCAGGGGACATTCCATTCCGGATTCCCTTGTAGTAACTAATACAAGGAAGAGGGCAGGGGTGCCGCTGTCCACCAGCGAGGCACCACCTGACAAGGAGGGCAAGAGGTTATATGCCCTTGCAAAGAGAGTCACATCCTCGGCTGCCTTTTCGGCAAGAATTGCGAACAACAATCCTTTGCTAGCTAGCTACGCGCAGTGGGTCAAACTGCGAAAAGACGCCGAAGAAGCGCCGGAACCACTACGTACACGCCTGCTATCAACTATTGGCGAAGGAACCCAGGTCAACCAGAGTATTGTAAAGAACTCTCTGGATGCTGCTGAGACAGCGGGACGTTCCCTGGTTCAGGGAATACTCCTAAAACGCCATGTATGGCTGCGCAACTCAGGGTTCAAACCGGAGACACAGGCGTCTTTAATAAATAAACCTGTTGAAGACTCTAACCTCTTAGGGAAAGCGGTGGATGAGGCTCTGGAGATGGCTAAAAAAGAGTTCGATACTATCAAAACGCTTGACCAGATCTCTAAGCCCACTACCAGACGCGGCTATGGCAACAAACGCTTTATTCGTGGCCAACGCCAACAGCAGAATCGGCAGCAACAGTACCCTGCCACCAGTTACCAGACCAATAGTGGGCAGTACAGCCAAAGAGGCCAGCGCCGGGGCAAAGGGAGAGGTCGGGGATCCACCCCCAGAGGCTCCCAAGCCCCCAACAACACCAAGTGACGCGAAGATTCGCGTCCCCTCCCATGCAACACCGGTCGGGGGCAGGATAACATCCTTTCTTCCGGCATGGGAGGGAATAACGTCAGACCGCTGGGTACTTTCCACCGTAGCCCACGGATACTGCATCGAATTCAACAGTTCCCCAACATACAGACCCCCGAGGGGACGACGCATGACATCGGAACACCTTGCCATCCTTCTCCAAGAAGTACAACAACTGCTGGAAAAAGGAGCCAGAGAGGTCGTGCCTCTATCTCAGGTAACGGAAGGTATTTATTCAGTGTACTTCCTTGTACCCAGAAAGGATCTAACCATGCGCCCTGTATTAGATCTGCGCCCAGCGAACAAGTTTATCAAACCCCAGAAGTTTCGTATGGTGACCTTACAGGAAGTGATCCCACTGCTATCACAGGGAGATTACATGGCAACATTGGACATGAAAGATGCATACTTTCATATTTTAATGTTGCCAGCGCACAGAAGATACCTCAGGTTCATGATAGAGGGCAAACACTACCAGTTCAGAGTGCTACCCTTCGGCATAGCATCAGCACCAAGGGTATTCACGAAGGTACTGGCAGTGGCAGCGGCCCACCTGCGCAGGTTGTCCATCCCAGTTTACCCTTACCTCGAAGACTGGCTCATAACAGGGGATTCTTACGAAACATGCTTCTCCAATACCCAAAAGACCGTAGACCTTTTGTTCCAGTTGGGCTTCTCCATCAACGAAAAGAAATCCAGCCTAAACCCCAGCCAAGTCAGACAATTCCTAGGGGCTCTAATTCAAACAAAGGACGGCCTCGTCTTCCCCTCCAACGAGAATGTCCAAAACATGCTGTTTCAGATCCCTCAATATGTGACCGGTCGAGAGGTGACGGTACGCAAAGCAATGCGCTTGCTAGGCATGATGGCGTTGTGTATTTATTTGGTACCTCACGCGCGCCTGCGCATGCGCCCTATGCAAGAGTGGCTCAACAGCCAGTGGTGTCAGGCCAGCGGACAATGGGACGATCTAGTGGTGGTCTCGCAGGCCTTGGTTCTCTCGCTACGGTGGTGGACAAAGGAAAACCTGGAAAGAGGGAAACCCTTTGCCACACCCGCGGCGGAAGCCACTCTGACCACAGACGCATCCCTCACAGGATGGGGGGCTCACCTATCCCATCAGACTGCTCACGGAGTGTGGACTCCGAACGTAGCATCCAAACACATAAATCTACTGGAGCTACTAGCTATGTTCAAGGCGCTAAAAGCCTTCCAGGAACACCTACAAGGCAAGACTGTGTTGGTTTTACAGACAGCACCACAGCCATGTACTACATCAACAAGCAGGGGGGCAACCACTCTCCAGGACTGTCCAAACTGGCCCAAAATATATGGAAGTGGGCTCTCAAACAAAACATGTTCCTTCTGTCACAACATGTACCAGGGGAACACAATCTGCTGGCAGACAAACTCAGCAGAGATTTCCCCCTGCCCGAAAAGTGTACGAATGGCGACTGCACGAAGACATCGTCTTCGACGTCTTCACACAATGGGGATTCCCAGAAATAGACCTATTCGCAACCCTGGAGAACTCACTATGCCTAAGTTACGCCTCCAGGTACCCACAGAACCAATCCAAGGGGAACGGTCTGTCGATGCAATGGTCAGGGAAATTTGTTTACGCTTTTCCCCCCCGACTCCCCTTCTCAACAAGGTGGTGCACAAGATGCACCAGGAACAAGTGACCATGATACTGGTGGCCCCAATGTGGGCCCGACAGCCATGGTTCGCTCACTTGATGGAGATGTCTCTATCTCCCCCAGTGAAACTCCCCTGCCCGTACAACATGCTGTCACAAGACAAGGGCAGGACTCTGCATCCATGCCCCCAGAACATGAACTTAGCAGCTTGGCTCCTGAGATCATAGAATTCGGACATCTACAGCTCCCGCAGAGATGCATGGACATCCTCAGGGAAGCCAGAAAACCTAACACTCGCCACTGCTATTCTAGCAAGTGGAAGAGATTTGTCATCTGGTGCAGAGAAAAAGCATCAACCCGATTGACTGCTCTCCCACACATATTGTTCTATACCTGACCCACTTATTGGATTCAGGTCTAGTGTTCAATTCCATTAAAGTCCACCTAGCGGCACATTCTGCATACACCACTTCCCAACTCAAGGTGTCGTGGTGGAAGATCCCTGTTATAAAGGCCTTCATGGAGGGAGTAAAGAGAATACACCCCCCGATAGCTGACCCAGCTCCCGGATGGGACCTTAACGTGGTACTTACCAGACTCATGGGCTCACCTTTCGAACCCATGCACAAAGCATCTCTTAAAGACCTCACTCTTAAGACTGCTTTTTTAATAGCTATCACCTCCATCAGGAGAGTAAGTGAACTACAGGCTCTTTCTGTTCTAGACCCCTTTGTTACAGTTCACATAGCTAAGGTGGTTCTACGCACGCACCCAAGGTTTGCTCCGAAATTCATATCGAAATTCCACGTAAAGCAGTCTATAGAACTGCCAACGTTCTTTCAAAATCCTTCCAACTTGGGAGAAAAAACTCTGCACACACTAGATGTGCGCAGAGCGGTCATGTTCTACATGGAAAGAACCAGACCACTGAGAAAGACTAATCAGTTCTTCGTCTCGGTGGCAGCAGGAAGAGAAGGGGATGCAGTTTCAAAGTCCACTATTTCTAGATGGATTGTTCAATGCATCACTCTCTGCTATACTCTTGCTAAGAGAGAACTGCCCTTTAAGCCAAGAGCACACTCTACTCGAGGCACGGGGGCGTCCATAGCATTCATTGCAAATGTTCCCCTTGAGTCCATCTGCAAAGCGGCTACCTGGAGTTCTGTGCACATTTTTACAAAACACTACTGTCTAGATGCACACTCGAGATCTGACTCCCAGGTGGGACAGGCAGTATTAAGACATCTTTTCTCTACTGTTCCTTCTCATAACCCACCGCCAACTCCGGGTACTGCTCGCTAGTCTATGCACAGCATGTGATTCTAAGCAGATTAACAAACATCAGAAGACAATGCATTACTTACCGTAAAAGCATTTCTGATGGTTGTATCTGCTTAGATTCACATGCGCCCACCCTTCCTCCCCGCTCGGATGGAAGGAACATAGACTTTTATATCTCTCTTTTCTGTACTCACTCACGTCTAGAAGGCTCCCTCAGGGCAGAAAAATACAAACAGAGGGACCTCGACGCGTGAGGGATTGTGGGTACAACGCACGTCACTATAGGGATAGTATTTCAGACACGCCTTGTCGACGTCCCTTTTCGACTACGCTCTACCTCCTTAAGTGGCTGGTGCTGGAGTGACGAATGTAGCCAAATTCGTAAATATGAGAAAAACGCACAAGCCCCTGCGCAGTTGTAACTGCAAAAAACCACCCAGTGGGCATGCGTAGAAAATACTCCAGCACACAAGACCTAGCTATTTAGAATATCATATTTATTGTTGCATAATACAGCACATTACAAAAAACAGAGGTGAAATCATTCGCCTCTGTGACAGCCATAAGGTTGGACAAAACACTCACCCCACGGGTGGAAGATGGTCACGCGTTCTGCCTGAATGCTCAGGCTTCCTCAGACCTTTAAAATCCAAATGCGGCATGCACATCATAGAATTTAAAAAGAAAAGCAGTTAGAGCGTCCCCACTCGTGTCACATCACGTGCAAAAATGGTCATGTGACCGCTACAAGGAAACAATAGTGAAATCTATCACATACATTGACCTCCATATTGGAATGGTCAAAGTCCTATAAATAAAGTATATACGATGGAAAAATGCGTAAAAGTTACGCGTGAGGAAGTCACTTAACACCTATATTAGCTACTGCAATGTGAACTACACCATGGAAACTCTCTAAACTACTCATTTAAAATATTGTTGTCAAATTACAATTGATGTGTAACAAATGAGCACACGTGTGCCTGTTTAGTTTAGTTTATTATTTGTATAGCGCCGCCTGGCCCTAGGGCATCCAGGCGCTTGCGATGAATACAACAGAATAATACAGCAGAAATGTACAAACCGATTACATATTTACAAATTTACAGTCTTGGTGCATGCTGTTCATAATCAAATGACTGAAACCAGCTTAGATAGCCGCTCTCAGACATACGCCCCCACATAGGGACAGTGTTTGCAAGCCAAGGACTACACGAGGTCCCGATCGGACAAGGTTGATCGCCATAGCCGTGCTAGGTCCAGGTCCTCGACGCCCTCGAGACCGTCGGAGCCTGTGAGGCCTTCTAAGAAGGCATCGACTCCGTCAGCGCCATGTCCGTCGAGGGACTCTCTCGAGGCTCCAGCTCCGAGGAAGTAGTCGACGCCATTGGCGCCGAGGCCGCCGAAGGACACACTTGGGGCCCCGGCCTCGAAGCCGTTGTCGAAGTCATCAGCGCCTCGCTCGACGTTGACGCCTATTCCATCTGCGCCCTTGGTGCCTTTTGAGGAGAATTTGCCGGAGGTGCCCCGGAGGACGGTGGAAACTCCGAGGAAGGCTCTCTGTAAGTCGGTGAGGCCTGTATTTGAGCCTTTTTCTGTACCCTCATCCAGAGATTTATTCCAGCCTTTGGATTACATTTCAGAGGTTGAAGAAGGGTCAGATGAGGAGGGGTTTGTACCTCCTGAGGTTCCTGATGACCTGCTGTCTGGTCACAGCCAGATGGAAGACCTACGTCAGTCCTTACATGACGCCAGTGGTCTGGACACCTCTCCGGAGGTTGAGTTTGGCTGGCCTGAGCCTGGTGCACATGCTGAGTCCTCATACAGGCGTCTCATGTCGAGGGTGACTGAGTACTTGGGGTGGTCTGCTCCACCTGTGGATTTTCTGCAGGATGACCTGACGGATATATTGGACCGAGGTCCACCCACTGGCCCGGTGCTGCCATTTCATATGGCTTTACAAAGAAGGGCGGCAGCGGCTTGGACTGCTCCGGAGAGTCTCCCGGCAGTGAATAAGTCGCTACCGAAAAAATACCGTCCAGCCAGTGGCGACCCCTGCTACTTGTCTACGCACCCCACTCCGGAGAGTTTGGTGGTGCAGGCGGCTACGGCCCCAGCGAAGCAGGCTGCGTACCCTACCATCCCTCCGGATAGGGACGACAAGCGCTTTGATGGTTGGGCGAAGCAAGTATTTTCATCTGGGGGTATGGCTTTAAAGGCAGCCAACTCTGTTTGTGCCTTGGCAGGATTCACTGACACTGGAATTGTGTCTCTTTGGCAGCTGAACATATTCCCGAAGGAGAGGAACAGGTTGGTTTTCTTGCCCTCGTTCAGGTTGGCAAGGATGCCATGTGTGAATCCGTTCAGTTGGGTCTGGACGTGGCAGACTGTCAGCCGGTCCATGGCAGCGAGCACCGTGATGTGCAGGTTTGCGGAAGTCGGGGTTTGCTCCTGATGTACAGTCCCAGCTTCTCAACATGCCCTTTGATATTGTCCATCTTTTTGGCAGCAAGGCTGACGAGAGCCTTGAGAGGTTGCAGACCTCCAAAGCTGCAGCGAAGTCGTTGAGCGCTGCAGTACGTCAACCTCTGCCTTTTTGTCCTAGGGGACAGCAATGGAGGGGAGATGCCTTTCGATACTACTCTTCATTTGGTAGATCGAGAGGAGCTGCCAGTCAAAGGGGCCAACCTAGGAGTACCAGAGGTGGAAAACAAGGTACTTGAGGTGCCAAAGCCACTCGGGCAGTTGCCTCTTTGCCCTCTGGCACTGCCGCATCCGCTTCCGTTCAGTCATGAGGCCATGTCCCATGGTTCGCCGGTTAGGGGAAGGCTGGCGCACCATCTGGTAGAATGGCATGCCATTACTTCAGATGTGTGGGTTCTGGAGGTCATAGCCCACGTCTACTGTCTTCCTTTCCGGCAGAGGCCTCACGACAATCCACCGGGGAAGCTCTCCTTGAAGAGTCTGGATCCGCTCCTTGCGCAGTAAATCCTATCCCTGCTGGAGAAAGGTGCCATAGAACTGGTGCCTGTAGCGGAGAGGAACAAGGGATGGTATTACCCATATTTTTTGATCCTGAAAAAAGAGGGGGGGGGGGGATTGAGAAACATCATGGACTTGGGTGGTTTGAACAAGCTACTCAGGAAGGACAAATTCAAGATGGTTACTCTTTCTCAAGTCCTCCAGGCCCTTCAACTTCAGGATTGGTTGGTGTCTCTCAACCTCAAGGATGCTTACTTTCATGTGCCGATTCATCCCAAGCACAGGAAGTACCTGAGGTTCGCGGTTGGCGACTCTTATTTTCAGTTTCGGGTCCTGCCATTCAGATTAACCTCCGCCCTGAGGGTCTTAACCAAGCTAATGGTGGTGGTGGCAGTGTATCTCAGGAAAGGGGGTATTCACGTCTACCCCTTCCTGGACGAATGGTTGATCAGGGCGCGCTCTCCCGTGCAAGCCCTGGATCATCTGTCCGTCACCTGCCACTCCCTTCACAAGCTGGGCTTCTCCCTCAACTTAAAGAAGTCCCACTTGACACCTACCCAGCGGCTCCAGTACATCGGAACAGTGCTCAACACATCCCTGGGGCAGTGTTCGCCTCCCCAGGTGAGGGCTCATCATATTCTGCAGATGGTGGACAAGTTTCAATGTGCCCAGAGTCTCCCGGCGTTCGAGTTCTTGAGGTTGCTCGGGCTCATGGCATCCTGCGTTCTACTGGTGCCAGAGGCCAGGCTGCGGATCAGATCTCTGCAGTGGGCTCTGAAGATGCAGTGGTCGCAGTCCTCCGGCAGGATTTCAGAGCCTGTTCAGGTGCCGCCATCGGTTGCCCAGGATCTTCTGTGGTGGGCCGACGAAGGCAAGCTGATGAAGGGAGCGCCATTTGGGCTACCCTGGCTGGTGGTGACGATCATGATGGACTCATCTGTCACGGGGATGAGGCTTATGGGCTCACTCTACTAGGGGTATGATGGCCTCCACTGCTCTATAGAGGGGCGTTCCGATTCGCAATATTTGCGGAGCAGCCACATTTGCCTCTGTCCATACCTTTGTGAGACACTATTCCTTGGACTCCATCCATGGGGCAGGATTTGGCCTTTAGTAACGCAGTCCTCTATTCAGCGATTTGATTGGGCATTCTAATATTCTAAATTTGTAAATTCTTTTTCCCACCTCCATACCTTGGTACTGCTTTGGGAGTCTTTCATAGATGTGGAATACGTCGGAGGACACAATCCCCTCGAAGAACAAGTTACTTTCGTACCTGGTAATGTTCTTTCGATGGGATGTTCCGATGACGTATTCCACATCACACCCTCCCAGCCTACCCCTCTACAGAATTTCTTATACGATTGCAGCTTACGTTTCCGCAAGGCCTTCTGCAGTCATACTGGCAGGAAATTGGTGCCACACATTCTGGGAAAAAAATACAACTGAGGCTACGGGCGTCGTGCGTCCTATTGTTACGCTCACCTGGTTCACACAGGGGTGTCGGGCGGAACTGGACAACCACGGTCTCCACCAACGTGATACATAGTGCAGAGACGACTGACTGGACTGGCTCACCTAGTTACGTCTGCTTGACCCGTACAAGTAGTCTCCTAAAGGCGGAGAAAGGGAATTAGCCACCTGTGGAGTTGAGTAATAGCCCCTCACTGCGTCCCCATTTATCTCCTCTGATATTCCCGTTCAGAAGCTCACCTTATAGTTTTGAATGATGAGCTCTCCATCCTGCGAGGAACGCAGGGGCGCGTTGATGGCCAGTTACTTCACTGGCTTGAGGATATTGGAAGAGTTCTAGACAAATCTTGGCTCCAAAACTCCTGGCGAAGGGCCGTAAGTATATAGTTCTAAAGAGTTCAAAAATGTCTGAATAATCACTCGTCTCCAATTCCTTTGTTTATCTTGCAGCTTAGACCCAAAAGAAGATAGTTCTGTGGCAGCTGAAAGTGTTCAGGTAAGAGTCTGTGCTATCCCACACTGTCCGTTAAATGATGCCAAAGTTTAACTCGCTGCTGTCTCTTTTTTTTACAGGTGCGGCGTAAGAAGATTTGGCGTGCTGGTGAATAATACCTCCGGCGGTAAAATCAGGTAAGTATATGGTGGCAAGAGATTGTCCTTATTTGTTTCCCCTCGGCTCACCTTCTTGTTTTCTTGTCCCCCTTAGGTGCAGGAATGCGGCAACTTAATGATGGAGACAGCGCGGCGCTGCTGCTGCTGCTGGCGATGCGCCGTGTTTAAAATAAAGTATTTTTCTCGTTCAAAGGTGCGATGAATCCGGAATCAGGTAAGAAACCCAATAACATTCTTGTTCTAACCTTTCTTCTTCTTTCCCTTTTTTCTAGGCGCTCTGGACTCGAGGCGGGCGTGGCACGAGGCTGGATGCTGACTGCAGGCACGGTGAGCGTTACGCTGCAGGATGCTGAATAACGCGAAGCGTGTGCTGCCCTTCGGACGTGGTTTAAATAGCCCCCATAGTAGTTCCTGGTAAGTATTCCTCCACAACCACACCTGAGTAACAAAATAATCCCTAGGTAAAGTAGTCCCTTGGGCTTGGATCTTCTGCAGCATGGTCTGCATCAGGTAAGTTTCTAACATATGAGCCTGGCGCCAATGGTGCCAGGACTGTTCCCCCATATGAGCCTGGCGCCATAGACGCCAGGACTGTACCCATATAGCCCCTAACAAGGTTTGCTGGGCTTTCTCTGGGTAACATGATGCCTGCTTCTGGGGTTGCTGGACTTGGTCTGGATGCCCGGGGGTAGGCATCATGACACCTATATATAACATCCGATGACATCGACCCTCGAGGGACAACGTATAGACGCAGGAGGCCTACACCGAAAAAATGTCCGAAGCAGCACAGCTGTGGTCATTACCTGTCATAGATGTGGAATACGTCAGAGGAACATCCCATCGGAAGAACGTTACCAGATAAGGTAAGTAACTTGTTCTTTAGAATGTTAATTGAAGTGGATAGGTTTTGAGGTGGTTGTGTTATGTTTTTTGGGTTTTGGTCATTTTGCAGGAGTTTGCTTTCATAGGTGTGTTATGCTGCGGTGGTTGTGGCCAGGGCTCAGAGTCTTGGGTGCCCTGGCCACAACCACCGCAGCATAACACACTCATGCTAGCAAACATTTTGACTGTGGTATGTTCGCTGCTTAGGGGATATGTTTTCAAACGTTTGTGTAATAGTGTTTATAGGATAGTGAGATGATGTGTTAGTTTGTTGGATTGTGTTCAGAATGTTGGTATTGAAGACTAGGCATTTTGGGTTGTATTTATTGTTTAGGTGTTCGTTTGCATGGGTGTGTTATGTTGCAGTGTTTGTGAGTCTAATCATTATATACTTAGTTTCCTTTGTTTAGGTTGTATGTAGAGTTTTGGCCAGGCCAAGCAGTCAAGATTGTAGGGTTTGGCAATAAGCACTGCAGCATAAGATAACCATGGAAGGAAACATTTTGGATTGTGGTCTATGGTCAGGTGTTTGCTTCAATGGGTGTGTTATGCTGTGGTGTTTGAGTCCAATCATTATATACTTACTGTTTGATTGTTTGTGGTTATATGACGTGGGTAATTGAAGCAGACATTTTTTTTAATCACCGTGATAAAAGAAAAAAATCACATGTTAGTGTAGGTAGTTTATAATGAGTGTTGCATTGCATAGTAGACATTTCTGTATTTTGTCGACCCTCATAGTTAGTACTTTAGAAGTACTATAGTTCAAACCAGTGTACTGTGCAATTTGCTCAGTTCCTGTGTTTGTTCATTAACTCGTTGGGTCCGTCGGAAAAAAATCCATGCTGGATTAAAAAAAAAAAAAAACTTCTACGTTATGGTACAATATATTCCTTTGGTTGATTTCAATAGGAGGAATTGAATAGGTGTATGGTTTCGCATTTGGAAGTGGTGGTAGTATTGTTGCATTTAGATACCAGTTGGTGTATTCTAATTGTTTATTTCTTGTTTCATTTTAGTGGTATTGATCTATCTGTTTGCTTGTTGCAGAATCTGGGGGAACTTGGATACCTGTTGGCGTATTCTAACTGTTGATAGTTTTGAAGTTGAAGACTTGTTGATGTTCATACACAGATTAGTTATTACATTTTGGTTTTAAGAATATTAAGTATGCGTTAACACGATTTGCTGGTTATCTTTAGAGTAATGGTAGTATCATTACATTTGAACCATCCACAATTCTTTTTTATATATGCAGTGTAGTGACCTGCATTGGTTGTGGCTCCTGCGTTGTAGATTATACCTATTGTTGTGATGGTTTTCTTACCAAGTGATACTTGTCCATGTGTGAATCCAGTCAGCTTGCAGTTGTTTTTGGTACCATCTGCATTGTAACGTAAAAGCATTACTGATATGATATGATAAGGCATTTGTAACGCGCCTATACACAAGTGTTTCAAGGCGCGACGAGGCAGGGAGGGGGGAACAAGGGGAAGACAGACAACGATCCTACTAGGCCAGGTGTCATTCACACCGCGCAAGTGCAGGGGTAGGGGGAAGGGAAAAAGTGCAAGGGGAGGGGTGGGGGGAGTGCAGTACAAATAGTAGAATAGAAATAAAATAATAAATAAATAGGGCCAGCTGGTGGCAAGTGCAAGGTAAGTGCAGACAAGTGCTGGGGGGGTGGGGGGCTGTAGTGATACAGAGACAGTCCCGCAGTGCAGGGGTTGCCAGGGAGGCAGTGCAAGTGAAGAGTGAATGGGCCCAGGACTGAGGTCGGTGAGAGTGGCCCAGTTGCAGAATCAGTGCAGTTATGGTGAAGAATTTAGCAGGGGAGAGGGAGAGAGAAAGCAGAAGTGAAGAGGAAGGTTTTGAGGTGCTTCCGGAACCGGAGATGGTTCTCCTCAAGTTTCAGGGAGGCAGGAAGGCTGTTCCAGAGGGAGGCCCCTGCCGCGGAGAGAGATCTACCCCCAGCTCGTTGCTTCGAGAAGCGGCTGACCCTGAGGGAGTTGGAGACGGATGAGCGTAGGGCTCGGGAAGGAAGATATTTAGGAAGAGAGAGTTGAAGGTATTTAGGCCCCAGGCCCCAGAAGGCCTTGTGGACAATGCAGAGGGTTTTGAACTTAATCCTCGCAGCCACTGGGAGCCAGTGTAGAGATTTCAGTCCTGGAGAGATACGGTCCCTGGGCTTGAGGCCAAGGACAAGTCTCGCAGTTCTGTTCTGGATGAGTTGCAGAGGGCGGAGAGTGGAGGCAGGCAGATTAAGATAGAGGCTGTTACAGTAGTCCAGCTTTGAGAGAACCAGGGCTCGGGAGACAGTGAGCTTCTGGGGGAAGGAGAGGAAGGGAAGAATACCTCTGAGGAGGTGCAGCTGGTAATGTGACTTCTTAGAGACGTCAGATATATGAGGAGAGAAGGAGAGTGTGGAGGCAAAGATGACCCCGAGGTTTTTTGCCTTGCAGGTAGGAGCAGGAAGAGGGCCAAGAGAGGCCGGCCAGAGAGCTGCAGGGAAGGAGGGAGTGGGTGTGCCGATGAGTAGGATCTCAGTCTTACTAGCATTAAGGCAGAGGTCATTGGCAGCACACCATTCCTGGATAGCAGACAGACAGTCAGAGATGAGGGAGGGAGAGGAGGAGGCCGAGGGTAGCCTGAAAATGAGCTGGGTATCGTCCGCATAGGACTGAAAGTTGGGGCAGAGGGCGGCGATGCAGTGGGCAAGGAGTGCCAAATACTGGTTGAACAGCCAGGGAGAGAGATTAGATCCCTGGGGAACGCCACAGGTGGAGAAAAAGATGTCGGAGAGGAAGGACCCAAGTTGGACCTGGGAGGGTCGATTGGAAAGGAAAGAGGTCAGCCACGCCAGAGCCTGACCAGTGATACCCAGGTTATCACGGAGACGGTTGAGCAGGATGGCATGGTTGACAGTGTCAAAGGCAGAAGAGAGATCGAGCAGAATGAGAACACACGGAGTGTTGGAGTCGAGGTGCAAGAGCAGGTCCTCACGGATGTTCAGGAGAGCAGTTTCCGTGCTTCTGGCCGCTCTGAAGCCAGATTGATGGTCATGGAGACTATCAACAGCTTCAGCATGGAGGTTAAGATGGGAGATGGCCAGTTTCTCCAGGAGCTTGCCCAGGAAGGGAGTGATGGAGATTGGGCGATAGTTAGCCGGACAGGAGGGGTCGGCAGAGGGTTTCTTAAGGAGAGGGAGCACAAGGGAGTGCTTGAGGGGGGATGGGAAGACTCCAGAGGCGAAGGAGTGGTTGCAAAAGTCAGCCAGGGCAGGAGCCAGGGAGTCGATGTGGTCCTTGATAGTTTTGGAGGAACAGGGGTGAATCTGTTTAGACGAGACTTTCATAAATCGGACTTGTCTGGAAATCTCGTCAGCAGAAAAAAGATGAAAGGCAGAGAAGGAGGGAGGAGGGGTGGCTGCAGAAGGGCCAGAGGAAGAGCAGGGAAGAGAGGGGGGGAGGTGATAGGAGGAGAGTGAGGAAAGGATGTCCTGAGTTTTAGAGATGAAGTGGGAGGCCAGTGCAGTGCAGAGGGCCTGGGAGGGGACAGGAGAGGTAGAGACTGCAGTAGGGTTGGCAAGCTCCTTGCAGATTTTAAAGAGTTTCAGCCGAGTTGTTAGATGCCGCAGAGATGCGGGCTTGGATAAGCGCTCTCTTCTTGATGAGAACAGAGAGACGGTATTGCCTTTGGAGCAGGCGGCAGGCCAGTTTGTCAGAGGATGAACATGAAGCACGCCATTTCCTCTCTGCCACCCTGCACTTGCGTTTTAGGGTGACGAGATCCGAATCATACCAGGAGTTACATTTGGCTTTGGGCTTCAGGCGGATTTTCATGACAGGGGGAAGGATATCAAGAGTATCAGATATAGCAGAGTGGAGCAAGGAGAGGGCTGTGTCAGGGTGGGAGTCAGCTGAAGGGGGAGGGGGGGGGCGAGAAGGTGGCAGCGAAAGCCGCAACTGACACACGCTTCATGGGTTGGATGACCGAGAAGGTGGGTGGCAATGATGAGGGTGGCTTTGCCTGTGGGGTAGGGAGGGTGAGGTGGGTGGATAGGAGAAAGTGATCACTCCAGGAGAGAGGAGTGGAGAGAGGGACAGAGAGGGGAAGGTCAGAAGAGATCAGAGCATCAAGAGTGTGCCCTGCAGAATGAGTAGGCCCAGACGGGAGAATAGAGAGTAAGAGAGAGTCGCAGAGGTCACGAAAGAGTCCAGTGGGGGGACAGGAGGCATCTAGGTGGATGTTGAAGTCACCAAGAAAGAGGAGTTGAGTGGTAGAGGACAGGAGTGAGGAGGAGAGGTCAGCCCACTCAGAGAGGAAGGAGGAAATTTGACCAGGTGGCCGATAGATAGTAGCCACGGTAAGGGAATGGCTAGGAGAGAGAGAGAGAGAGAGAGTCGGCAGACAAGACATTCAAAAGAGGAGTAGGTCTGCGTAGGAGTGACAGTGGCAGTATTTAGTATGTGTCTGTATTTGTAAGGTGGAACGATTATCTGAATTGCAGGTAATACATAATCTGCCATGGTTTGCATTTTGTACAAGTTACTGAAATGGAATGGATTCACAGTTAGGTATGGATACATACACAAAACTTTCATTAGGGACTTGTTCTTGTGCCACATGGCTGCAAAGAGTGCATGTATGTTTCCACATGTATGAAATCTGGAAGATTTCATTTATAGGTATGTTTTTGCTTTCCAGTACTTTGTAGTAAGTACATTAGAAATTCTTGTGAGTTTATAGTGAATTTGACCATTCCAGCACAGTAGTCCAATTCCAGAAACATGAAGTGTTGTCAGGATTGTTGATTGCATTTCTGTGAAGGACTAACATTTGCAAACACAATTGGTCTGTCCCGTGTAAGTAAATGTTGTCAATAATTGGTGGCATTTGGAATAGAATATTGATTGCTACATTTGCATAGCAATTTACACCAGTTGTATTTGAATATCAGTGTTTACTTTACTTGCATCAAAGTTGATTAGAAATAGTCCATCAAGTGTACGTAAGCGTGATAGTACTACATAGCTCATGTCTTCTTTAAACCCTGTGCTACCAATATCTACCAATGCTTTATCTAGGGTAAGACCTTGTGATTTGTGAATGGTAACTGCGTATGCTAGAGTTAGAGAAAATTGTTTTCTGCGTACATACATTTCTTTGAAAAGAAGGAAGCGGGCTGTTGAGCGTCCTATCCTTTTAACTTCTGATAGTTTCAGAGAATATTGACAAACTGAATGTTGTCAGGTGGGTATGTTTGAAAGCCAACAACTGTACCAAGTGCTCCATTAACTAGTCCTTGGTCTATGTCAAGGTTACGTTTAAGCATTACTCTACAGTTTAAAGATAATTTTAATATTTTCTCCAAACCAGCTGTGTTAGAGATAGTTTTCTTAGGTATTTAGCCTTGTTGTGGCTTGTTGACACATGGGTAGTGGCCTACCATGCACGTCCAGTTTGTCTGTGGAGCAAATTTGAACTATTGGTTGCATTTCTTTTTTCAACATTGTTTCATTGAATTTTGAACATAGAGTGCATGGATGTGCCTGGTTTTTAATATAGATTGTGCTTCTTGAGATAGTACACCAACTCTAATACTTTTAAAAATGTTAGCATATGTGAGGTCTGCAGACTGATGCATGTTTTCAGTTAATTCTTTGTATTGGAAATGTTGCCAAAGGTTGACATTTCCTATGCTGCCAAGAGTTTTACGGCATAGTTTGTGCCCTAAGGTTTTAAAAATAGGTTCACCTTGAACTGGTGTTAATTGAAGATCTCCAAAAACTATAATGTGCTTTCCTCCAAAGAGTTCTTCATAGTCTGTTTTCAGGACCTCTTGAAATCTGAGGTGAATGAAGGCTAACCATAGATTGGAAACCATGCTTACCTCATCTATTGGCAGCATTTTCATTTGTTTGAAAACTCTGCTTAGTTCCATTGCAGCTTCTGGAGAAAGTTTGTAGTAGTCTAATTTGTGTTGGTGTTCTACTGGAAGGAGTAGTAATCAGTGTAAAGTGACACTGCCTATGTTGTAGGCAGCTAAACCTCTGGGGGCTGTTAAAACAGCTGACAATTTGTTGTTTGTCCATTTTTGGAGGAACTTGCTGATGATTTTGATTAAGAATTTTTTGCCCGAACCAGCTTGACCACTCACGTATAGCAGTATAGGTTTGTAGTCTTGAAAGGTACCATTTTTTGTTTCATGCTGCAACCGATGTTCAATTTGTTTTATTTCTTGGAAAATGCTACGCTGCTCATTGTTTAGTTGTGATTTTAGTAGAGCAAAGTCTTCTGTAGATTGCTCATACTGACACATGGTGTTCTATACTTCAGTCTTGGCTAATTCTGCCTCATTTGCCTTTAGTGGCTGTCCAAGTGGTTTTTGGCTTCCTGTTACAGGAGGATGACTACTTTCAGGAGTGTCCACATCTAGTTGCGCCTGGAGTTCTTCTTGTTGCTGTTCATTGCGCAACATTGGTTTCTACTGTGTAAAGTTTACGTCTGTTATAGTGCTTTCATTTGCTTTGAAAGCATCTTCATAGGAGTCATGGGTATCTAGTAAATCTTCTTTTCACCATGGTTTAAAAAGTTGTCGCAGGGACATGTAATACAGTTCTTTATGTTGAGGAGTTTTTAATGACAATTTGATAAAATTAAGCTTCGTTTGGTAAGTTTTACTAAGCTGCCTTCACAATTTTCCACTCTGTATCTACCTTCTCATCTGTTTTAATGTAATTTGTGTATGTGAAGTTTTGGGCTATGTGGTATAGACACATGGTTTCAAAGTGGTACTTCTGTTTGGGTAGTATGAGTCTAGTAGGGTGTTTTTCAAAATGTCTTGGCTGTTGGGATCATTTCTGGCTATTGTTTCTATGTCTTCATATCATTTGAGAACTCTTTTTCTAGATTCAGCAGGACCAAGGCTTAGCCATACTATATTTTCAGATTTTCCATACAAGGCAGTGCCGGTTAAACGGTCTGCAGCTTCATAGCAGCCAGATATGGGAGAGCATTTTTATGCCTAAGCTGTACAATTTCTGTGATGGTGTTTTGTCAGATATGTCATCGCAGAGGTCTTTGAGCTCTGTTTTTTCTGTTTTGGTTAAGTAGGCTGTGAAATATCGTGCAACTGCAGTGGAATTGTCTGCAATGTACTGCACATCCATATTTGCATTCCATAGGAGGGCAATGATTGCATTGTAGTCATTTATGTATTTTGATCCTTCTGTTCTTTTTTATGTAATATGTATTCCTGGGTGATTTACCTTTGACACTATATCTAATTGAAGACATGAAGTTGTTCACTTTACCTGTTGTTGAAACTGTCCTAGGAAAACCAAAGCGCCGTTTGGTGTAGTATTTACCTTTGTTTTTATATTTGCGACGACGATACTTCCTACATTTTCGTCTTTGAAATTGTAAAATTTGTGCCTGAAGGTCACTGTGTCGTTTGTGAAGGGATTTCACAAGTGACATATTTTTGGATGAACTGCAAAACAGTGGCATCACTGTCCTGACCAAATTTAGTAGCATCTTTAATCCACAAAAGCATGTGGATGTGTGGTGCTCCTGTGGCTTGGTATTCTTTTCTCCAAAAGAAGTGTTGGACTTCTCTGAGGGGAGGAACAGTTTTATTACAAATGAAGTGTAGAATAGCAATGAAGCGATGATGGAAATATCTTGACACATTTATAGGATCTAGAGAGCCGAGTTCTCCTGGTGTTTTTAGATCTATTTGTTTTGTTTTTGTTTGATATGCTTAGGAAATCGTGTAAATCTTCCCATGCATATTCTGCACAACTTAATGTCACAAACCAAGTAGGTGGGTGTAACGCTCACCTGACTCCCACGGAGGCGCTGGTCTGGTTTGCGCTGCTGTGACCTCTTCTAAGGTGATGCGCAGGGTTCGGAAGACGGACTGGACCGGGCCCCCAAATCTGGCTTGTCTGGCTCGCAGAAGTATCCTTCTGTAGGCGAAAATAGGGGATTAACTGTCTGCGGGGTAATGCAATCGGTCTCCCACTTTCCCCTCTCACCCTCCTCGAAACCCTTCTGTGATTCCCTGTAGCGTCTCACCTTAGGGTCTGGAAGGACGAGCTCTCCATCCTGCTTCTGATGCAGGGGCGCGTTGGTATCCAGTTACTTCACTGGATTTTCGGATTGGTGAGAACCAAACTTGCTTGGCTTCCAGGTAAGTTGTTTTGATAAGAGGTTTCCCTTGTGTCCATGCATTAATGTAGTAATGCTAGTGTCTTTTTCCCCATAGGGGCCGGGGTACGGAATGCCGGGGAACAGGCACCGACCCGAGATGAGAGGTGAAATCCTTGTAGAAATCAGGTAAGTCTTTAATGAGCGTTTTTTGGTAATGTCTTTTCATTCGCTCATTAACGCTGATGTCCTTTTTTCCCCTTAGGGGCCGGGGTCTGTAAATGCCAGGATGCGGCACGGACCCGAAATGAAGAGGGAATGAATCAACAGGTAAGTCTTAACATGGAGATTTAGCTTTCCTTATTCCCTTCTCTCTCTCACCTTTTGTTCTTGCCTTTTTCTCCCTAGGCGCTGGGGCGTGACTGCGAATCCGGATGATCGCTGCTGAACATGGAGGCGCCCTGTAAAGGCGAGTGGAATGCGGCGCTGCAGCGATCGACGCGATGAGCTTTTAAATAAAAGTCTTCCTTTTCAGGATTGTCGGCGAGATGTCTCCGGGATGCGGATTTAGCAGGTAAGGACTTTTCCTTCTTCTGTTCTCTTCTTCTCTTCCTTTGCAGGTGATCCAGGATGCTGGCAGGCGTGGCAGAAGTCAGGATGCAGGAGCAGACACGGTGAGCGTCCAGCTGCTAGATGCAGAACAACGTGACGCACATGTGGCTGTTCGGGTGGGGTATGTATCCTTCCCCGACCACGCCCGGATGGTAAATTAGTCCCACAGGTAAAGTAGTTCCTTTCAGGCCTCAAGGAGGCCGGGATCCTGCAGCATGGTCTGCATCAGGTAAGTGCACCCAAGCACTCCCATAAGGAGCCTGGCGCCTATGGCTCCAGGACTGATGTCTTTTATGAGTCTGGCGCCATAGGCGCCAGGACACTGTCCAAAGGGCCCCTATATGGGGTTGCTGGGTCTTTCCTTGAGGGTTGGATGTCCGCTTTCGGGGACGCAGGGCTTGAACCGGCTCCCCGGGAGCGGGCATCATGACAGTGGGCCAAGGTTTCTTATCATACAGTGTACATCTGCATGATGTCGTAACCAGTATTCTTTTGTACCACACATGTTTGCTAAAAGATTTGTAATGCTTGACTGTAAAACCTCATCTTTTTCTTGCACTTTTTCTAGTAATTGTGTAGCTGACATATTTTGAAAATTGGTACCTGATTTTAATGTGTGCGCAACTCCGTAGCATTGAGTTGCTAGTTCACTTTCAAAGAGAATGTGGAATATGTATTCCACGTTTTGTCTGAATCTGGGGTCTTCAGAATACATTCCTAAAGAGCGGTATTCCGATGCTGTTATTTGTGTGGGTCTTTCATTGTACCTTCCTCCTTTTCCAGTAGGAAAGGCTTGTGCTTCTATACTTTTTTCCCCATATGCTGATTGGAGATCCTTTGGCTTGTCGCATTTGGTAAGTTTCCAGTGCATCATCTATCATGTCTTTAGAGTGTAATGGGTGAATTGTATAATGGTCTAAAATATTGGATTCTGTAGCAGGATCTAAAAGTTGAAATTGACCAGTTCCTGACGAGTCTTGAATTATTTTGTTGGTTTCCCTCAGGTTTTCTTCAATATTTATTTCTTTGTAGTATTCATTGTTGTCTTTTAGATATTGCAGGGCTTCTCTAACTTTATGTAAGTCCACGAGTTGTTGCCAAATTATTTTGTCTTTTGTCGGTATTGGACGTTGCACTCCCAGAGTGTGTACATTTTCTTTGAGATCTAATGGCAAATAAACTAGGTTTCCATGAATGCCTTTCAGTAATTGAAAGGGAGGTAGTTTTGCTGTTTTTGGTTGAAGGCAAATTATTGCTTGAAATGGGTGCACTGTTTGAATTATGATGTTCTCATACAAGTTGAGTTGTTGCAGGGGTTTTGGTAGTGGAAATAATTCCAAGTTATTTGTGATAGCACATGAAGGTATTTGTTTGTTGTCAAGTTTTGCAGTGCAGTAACTGCAAAGTATCAAGGGGGGGAGGGTCAGTAATTTCGTATTTGTTTTCTGCTATAAGATGGAGAGCTAATTGGAACCATTTGGAATCTTCATTGTCTTCTATTTTGTACATTATGTCTACATTTTTTTGTGCTATTAAGTCCTGGGGGGGGGTAGAGGGGACACACACACACACCCCTTTTAAACTTTAGTATTTCTTTTTTTTAAATCATTTTTATTGGCATTTCTTTAAACATGAACATCGGGACACAACATTGTGTGTTTCCATTTTTGCGCTATGGCTAGCCATGCTGCTATAAGGAAGCCCATAAAGTTCAGTTTTTGTGTCTTTGTGAATGACTTGTCTCGTGGGGCCCACATGCTACACATCCATATTTCTTCTCCTAGGTTGGCCGCACCCTCAAAGATTACCTGCATCTGTGTTTTCACTTCCACCCAGAATTGTTGTAGTTCTTTACAGTCCCACCAGATGTGTCTCCAGCTTCCCATGGAGTCGCATCCCCTCCAGCATTTCCCTTGCGTTGTTGGGAACATTTTGTGGATTCTCTCCGGCATAAAGTGCCATTGAATCATCACTTTAGTCCAGGCTTCCCTCGTTTGTATAGCCCGTGTCCATTTTGGGATTATTTGCCATAGGTAAGTCCATTGATCCCTCGTAATTTGTTTCCCTAGAGTTACTTCCCACTTTTTCATGTACTTCCAGGTGAAGTTTTCTTCTTGGACGTTTAAGAATTTGTAAAGAGTGGAAACGAATTTCTTTTCGCCCGTTTGGGTCATCATATAAGTCTCAAATGGGGTGAGGTCCCTTGTCCATGCCTTTGTTATTCTTGGTGTTGTGAGCCAGTGGTGGAGCTGTTCGTACTGATATCTGTCCCTTTCTGTAAGGCCTAGCAGTTTCTGGCATTCTGTGAAGGTTATGATCTGATGTCCCTCTACCATATCTCACACTTTTGTACAGTCCGCTTCGTGCCATTTCTGAAAAGATCCTTTTACCAGTCCGGGGGGAGCAGAGGGGGTGTCTGGGTTATCGAAAATTGGTATGAAGGGGGCGGGATCTTTCGTTAGGGTTTCCTTCTTAGTTGCTCTGTTCCATATTTCAATGGTGGTTCTCATGACTTCGCTTAGTTTGATCTTTTGGTGTCTGTGCTCGGGTTTCCTCCATAGGAGGTGGCGCAGATTTGATCTTGCGACGGCTCTATCCTGCGCCTCCCACCATTTTTCTGAAGTGTCCGTGATCCATTCGTGTAAAACCCACAGTTGTGCCGCCTCATAGTACTTCTTAAAGTGGGGGAGCGCCATTCCTCCATCTGTTTTATGTGCTGTGAGCGCCTGTTGTGACAATCTCGGTGTTTTATTTTGCCAAATGTATTTTGTGATTATTTTGGAAAGGGTCTTGAAGAATGCTGACAGGATACTGATGGGGAGAGCTTGGAAGTGGTAGAGCAGTCTGGGTAATATCGTCATCTTGATGACCGTTATTCTGCCCTACCATGAGATTGACAGTGGGTTCCATCTGATTAAATCGCCTTTTACGTCTTCTATCAGTTTGGGGTAGTTCCCTTTATAGAGGTTTTTAATCTGTGGTGTCAAGGTTACCCCCAAGTATCTCACTCCTTCTTCGGCCCTTTGTAGTTGTAGGTCTTTAGTTGTCGTGTAAATTCCATCTTTGTCTCCCGCCAGGGCCATTACTGATGATTTCTGCTTATTAATTTTTAGCCCCGAGACCTCTGCATAAACGTCTATCTGCTGGATGAGGAGGGGGAGCGTCGTGCTAGGGTCATCAACATATCGTCCGCGTATGCCGCCGTCTTATGTGTGTGCCCTCCCATTTCTATGCCCCGTATGTCTGGGGCCGCTCTGATTTTTGCTAGAAGGGGTTCTAGGAAGATTGCGTATAGAAGTGGTGATAGGGGGCATACCTGTTTTGTACCCCTGCCTATTTTGATGGGGTGTAAGAGTGCCCCGTTGACTGCAATCCTGGCCATCGGTGAGTTGTAATTGTCCCAAATCATGTTGATGAAGTCCTTCCCCATGCCCAATTTCCGTAGTATAGCAAATAGCATTGACCATTCTACCCGGTCGAATGCCTTTTCCGCATCTAATGCTATTATTGCCGAAGGGATTTCCATGATTCCCGTTTTCTCTGTGAGCTGTACAATTCGTCTTATGTTATCATGGGATTTCCTATTAGGGATGAAACCAGATTGTTCTTGGTGGATTAGTTTGGGGAGCAGGGGTGCTAGCCGGTTGGCAAGGACCTTTGTGTAAAGTTTTGCATCGACATTGATTAGGGCGATTGGGCGATATTAGCCCGGGTTTTCAGGATCTTTTTTATGGAAGACTAGTATCTTTGCATCGTTCATGGAAGCGGCTATATTGCGCGTTGTCTTGAAGGTGTTGAATAGAGTAGTTAGATAGGGGGTTAATATTTCCGCGTAAGTTTTGTAGAAAGTGGCGATAAAGCCATCCGGCCCTGGAGCTTTATTCTTAGGAAGGTCTCTTATTGCCTTTGCCACCTCCTCTGCCATGATTGGTTCATCGAGGGCCGCTTTTTCTGATGGCGTTACTGTAGGGAGCGTTATCTCTGACAGAAATGCCGCCTGTGCCTCTCTGTTCGGGCACTGTGATGTGTACAGGTTCTGATAGAACTCTCGGAATACTTCTTTTATGTCCTTTGTGTTTTCTTTACTCCTTGTCCATCTATCAGGGTTTTCACTGTTTGATCTTGCCGTCTGCCTTTTAGTTGTCGTGCTAGTAGCTTTTCTGCTTTATTTGATTTCATCGCGTACCAGTGTTTTGTATGCATTAATTGCGTTTCGGCTCTTTTAGTCCTTATTAGGTCTATCTGACTCTGGATGCGTCGGTATGCTTTCTTAATTTTCCTGAAGGTGTTTTTGGTCATTTCTTCTCTCATTTCTTCCAGTTTCTCTCCCAGCTCGTCTTCCCATTTGTGTAAGAGTTTATCTTTTTGTGCTTTCAACGCTATTAATTGTCCCCTTATCACAGCTTTGAAGGCTTCCCTCGTGGTGCTCGGGGAGACGTCCGGGGTATCGTTGTGCTCAAAGTATTCAGCTAAAGTGACTGTTCCCATGTTGCCTCTCCCTCCGTTCCTGCATGGGAGGTTCTTTTGCTGGGAGATTGGATTTAATATGGGTTGCGTGATTGGAGTCTTGTTGTTCTTTTCTCCATTTGACATCCCCTCGGCTGTCTTTGTTGTTTAGGGGGTTCCCTTGTTTTTGTGGGGTCTGACTCATGTTCCTGGCTTCCCACGATCTTGAGGCCCTCTTCGCATGTTGTGATTCGATGTGGTCTTTCTTCCCAAGAGAAAAGAAGGCCAAAGGGGAATGTCCATTTATATCGGATTTGTTTTTCGGATGGGATTTTGGTTAGCAGACTCATTTCTCTTCTCTTTCTGAGCGTGGATTGTGCTAAGTCCTGGAACAGAAGTATTTATTTGCCGTTCATTCTTAATGTCCTGGCCTTTCTCAGGATTTGTTCCTTTTGTGCATAGCGTGTCATGGCCACTAGAATGTCTCTAGGGCGGGGTCCCCTGCTCTCCGAGGGCCTACCCTGTGTATTCTATCAATGTGAATGTCTTCCCTGTGGTCGTCCTTCAATATGTCTTGAAATACTTGTTGTATTGCTGAGTGAAGATCTTTATCCCCTACGGTTTCCGGTATATTTTTTATGCGTATGTTTGATCTCCTAGATCTGTTTTCCAAGTCTTCGCATTGTGATTAGAGTTCCAACGGCAGACGTGCAAGGCGGTCTTGTGCCTCAGCTTGTTGGATCGCCTCTTCGTCCATGTTCTGGACCATCTTTTCCAGGTTGTCCGTCCTGTCCTCTAGGGATTCAATGTCTTTCTTTAGTTCCTGTACTGCCTGTTTCAGTTCTCCCTTCATGTTATCAAATTGCGACTGTGTTGAGGTGATGAACTGGTCCTGGAATTCCTTAAACCACGTTTTCATGTCATCTCGTGAGGCCATGTCTGAATCTTCGTTTAGCTCTATAGGGTCTCCCCCTTTACTTTTCTGTTTATTAGATTGCTTTAAAACTGCGTTTCCTATTACCCAAATCTGGGTCAGATCTTGAACCTGCTTGGCTCCTCTTTTGTTTGTCGTCGAAGCCTGTGACCCAAGCCTCGTCCTAGCTTTGGACATGTGTGTAATTCTTTGCCCGGTGCGCTCCCTCGATGTGTTTCTCTCTTTGGGCCTTCCAGGCCCAGATATCGTCGTGTAGATTTGTTTTCCCCCCTGCTAAGGCTTGTGCCTCACTGCTTCTTGAGTGTTGGTGTGAGGTATGTCCCATTTCTTGAGGCCTGCTGGGGTATCCGCCCCCGACTATGGCTCTCGATGTTGATTCTGTAGTGTGTGCCTGGGGGTCTGTCCCTCGGGGCAGTAGCGCTCCCCCCTGGTCGGTTGAGTGGTAATGTTGCGGATCTTCTCCCGGTGTACCTGGGCATTAGTGGAGCAGCCTGGTGGGGGGGGGGGGGGTCCGTGTCTCTGTTTCTAAAGGGGAGGACTGGGTTCTCTGTTTCGGCCCCTTATGTATCTTGGGGGGGGCGAGGCTCCCCTCCACCTCCGCCCCCTGTGTTCAATCTGGTTGCCCTCTTTTCAGCGTTCTGGGGCAGCTTTGCTGTCTGTGCCTGGGGGGGGAGGGGCGCTCCCTCCCCGCTTGTCCCGAGTTCTCTGCCCTGCCTCGTACATGCTTTTCGTGGCTTCGGTCGAGCCGCTGGGCTCTGCTGGGCTCGGTCGACAACCGCTGGGCTCCGGTGTCTGCTCCCCGCTGTCCGCTTCTGGGACCTTCTCTTCCGGACCCGCTTGCCGTTTTCCCTCTCCCGAGCGGCTTCTCTCTCGTCCAGCACTTTTCTTGCTGGCGCTGCAACGGCTTCGGATCCTGCCTGCTTCTCTTTGGCGGGTTCCCTTCAGGGCGGCGTCCTCGGCCTGGTCTCTCGTATCTCCACTGGGTTTCACTCCAGCGGAGGTCCGGGTTCTCTCCTTCGAGTCTCACTCTGCTGCTTCCGGAGTGTTCACTGGCCCCGTCCTGGAAGCGCCACCGCGGTTGGCGGGCATGGAATCTCGGCTCTTGTCGGAGGTTCTGCACCAGCAGAAAGGCAGTCCTGGGCCGGATCAGGAGTTTTAAAACGATCGCCTCCGAGCTGGTCGTGCCGGCAACACTTCGCCCCCTCTTCTCTTTCCGTGGGAGGATGGCGAGTCTTGATGGGCTCGATGCCTGCTTATTTAATTTCTTTGTCGTGGCCCGAGCCGGGGGGCGGAGCTACGCTCACAGGCGTTTGCCCGGCTCGGCCGCCATCTTGGAATCCCTAGTATTTCTTTTATGTATGTGTGTAGTAGAAGCTTGCCATCTGTATAGTTGTTGCTAGTCTGTTGTAAAGCTTTTGGATTTTGTAAGTGGCTTTCACTCCCAAAATATTTTCTCTGGATAGGATCTATTTCTTCGAGTAGTTCTTTGGCTGTACCATGTAGAAGATTGTTATTTAAATTGGCTAGTGCTAAAGCAGGACTTTTGGCATAGTACAGTTTATGAACCAGATTTATTATAGTTCAATGGTGTGTTGATATCCTTTTGATATGGTGGAAAGTACTTTTGCAAATAGGTCCAGAAGTGCAGGCTAATGAATGTCCTTGTAGTCCTTTGTATTTTCGCACTGGACAGGAGTCCATATTTTGTAATAATTTTATTTTCAATTTGTCTTTGCCTTTCACATACTGATTGAGGAACTGGCGTAAAGATGTCAAAGATTTTTTGCTTATGTTACACATTGATGTGCATGGCCATTTGTAGACTGGACACATTCCTTCAGTGGAATGGAGAGTTGATTCTAAGTTTTCTGGGGATATTTCTGTGAGCAGTGTTTCTTGTTCCATAATGGTATTATTACATTTTTCATACCCTCGTCCACTGCTATATATGGCAATTGGGTTTCTTTGCTTTTGTTTGTATGCTTCTTAATTGAAATATGGTTCTGTGCTAGTGGTGTGACTCCACTCACTTCCACAGATGTTTGCAAAGATATCTTTGTTGATATTCCGTTTATTGAGAAGTCTTTTTTGTAGTTAGTTTTGTTACTGGTTTTATTCTGTTTAAAATTTAAATAATTTCCTTTTGAGAAGGATTGCACTGTCTATGAGCGCTTCCAGGATTAGTTTTCTGCAGTAGGTTTTAAGGGCTGAGCATGATTTCTCACCTGTTTTGAAAAGGTTCTGAAGGACTTTGTGCCAGAACATTTTTTGTAACATAATTTTTTTGGTATGCTTACTTGTAGCTACATCGAGATTTATAGGTGCAGTGTTAGCACTAGTGTTAGCTGCAGTCTTTTTAATAACTTTCTGTTTAGTTTTACATTTTGAAAGAGGAGGTAAAATGTCTTTACTGGAAGCTATTTTTGTTTCGCTTAGTGACTGTATTAGCTGTTTTGTTTGAACTTTTTGTATAAATTCTGCTAGAGGTGGATGCTTATTTTGTACTCTTTTATTTTGATTTGCTCTACTTCTGCGTTGTTTTCTACGGAGTTGCTTTTTGGTAGGGATTCTTTGGGGTCTGCTGGAGGAAAAAAGAAAGTGTGGGTTGGGACGTTGTGAAATGTATGTGTGCAATGTGCATGAGTGTCTGAGTATGATGGTAGGCATGTATGTAGAGGTGTGTGATTGTGCAATGGGCTGTTACTTCAGGTTGTGAAAACTATTCTCGTATTAGTGTGTTACTATACTGGTGTTCAGATGACAATACAACGTGTGCACCTTCTAAGGGGCAATCAGCAATACTGAATCTGCTGCTGGGTTAATACAATTGTTCTACAATACTAGAATTCTACAGTGTTTGAGTAACAGTTAGAACATTATGGCATGATTGCACTTACTTTTTTGGATGCAAAGTGTAGGTTTTTTTCTGAGTTCTGTTTCGTACTTCAGATGCTGCTGGTTTTCAGGAGAGTGGTCTTCACTGCAATTGTGAAAGAAAGAAGTTAGTAAATATGTGTGTTAATAGCACTGTTATTAATGTAGACATGTATTTGTTTGTATTTGCAGTAATAGTGCTTTCTGATTGTGCATAGCATGTAGATGCAGTTTCCTTTGTCTATGTGCATTCTGTAGATTTTACTTAGAATCTGTCAGTTGAACTCGCCTAAGAAATGATTACAATACTAAGCACACAGAGCACACTTGGAGTTTTAAGGCAGTGTTATTTGATGTTAGGAGATAGGAGAAATAACGGTATGCTTTTCTTGCTACTTGGCAGGAACTCTGGTGAAAAGCATGCAATGTATGTATTTACAATGCAGGGTGTCTTCTACTTACCCTGGATAAGTAGTAAAAATGTTGTGCTGGCATTTCTTTCATCTGCTATGATCATGTGTCACTTTAATGGTGTGTGTTTTACAAGTTTTCATTTACCCATATCACAACACAGAACAGGAAACCATTGCATGCATTTGAATATGGTTGTTGCCATTTACAATCGTACTGTTATTTCTCCCATCTTTTAACATGAAATGACACTTTATTAGACAACTGTGTGTGTTGTGTCTGATTACTATTGTAATCATTTCTAAAGGAAGTTCAAATGATAGATTGTATGTAAAATGCCCAGAATGTATAGAAAGGAAATTGTATGTACATCCTATACACTATAATGCATGAAATGCTATTATGCTTGAAATGTGGATAAATAGGTGGCAGTGGTTACACAAATGACAGAATGAATGAAGAGAATAACAGTTTGCACGTTCCAATTAGTAATATGGGTAAATAAAAATTTGGAGAGCAGACGTCTATGCAAGTGACACTTGATCAGATCAGATGGGAGAAATGACAGTAAACTTTTTTTAATACATTTTATACAGGGTAAGTGGCAGTTACCCTGTTTGCATTTATACAAGAGCTGTACATGTACTGTGCAGAAAATATTCATACCTGTAGTTTGTGTTCATGCATGTGTATGTGCATGAATCTGCAAGCAGAAATCTTGGAGATTTTTATAGTAGTTGTTGCTGTAGGTGCTTTGCAGTGACAGCAGAATTGTACTCGCAGTGATCAAAAGTAAATCTAAAGTGCTGAACTGTGATGATGGAGTTAGATGTAGATTTGTTGGATGTGATTGGTGGATGTTTGTGTAAAGGCTTAACAGTATCCAATGAGGGAATGGTGCAGAGAGTGAAGTGGAACACTTTGAACACCAAAGATGGCTCAAAAAGTATGCGGATCGCTAGGGACATGGTCTGGGATATATGCAAGGGCGAAGTTTCACAGGAAAATACCTTGGATTGCTTAAAAAACGTACTTTTTTGGTGTCTGGGGGCCCGGACTGTGTCCGCGAACAAAGAACCACGCTTAGCGTGGGTGCGGTCACATGATGATGACGCGGACACGTTATCAAATGGGATGGGTGTCCATAGGACACCAAATGTGCGGGGTCGGGTGTACGCCTGCATGCGGGTGTTCTACGGACAGTGTTCGTGTCCCTGAACTAATTAAATGTGCGACAAGCGTGCAGCTGACCGTTACGGATAGGCGTGATGTTCTCAAGACCCAAGGGTGTGATATGCGTGCGGGTATTCTACAGACAGTGTTCAGGTCCTCAAACTAATTAAATGTGCGTCACAACTTTGCAGACAGGCGGACGGGCTATGTGTTCTACGGACATATTCATTCTGATTTCGGACAATGCGAACAGTGGGGGGGGTGTTCTTACGACACCTTATTTTGATTGCGAACAGTGCGGTAGGTATGGTGTCCTTAGGACACCTCCATTTTGGTTAATTGCAGACACCCCCGACCGTCGCGCCGTCCGTGGACACCTGAACGGCTTTTAATAAAAAAAACAGGAATATAGTAACAGCATATATAATATTTTATTATTATATAAAAAATATGAAAGAGGGGAAGCAGAAATTGATAAAAATACAGGGGAATTAGGGGTTTATACATGCTGGATGTTGGGGGAGGAAGGGATTGAAGTCTCATAACGTTTTTCGTGATAGGGATTTTTTGGGGATGGTTGGCTGGGACATGGAGAAGGGGTACAGATACATGTGGGACAGTGATATTTTATTTTCTTCATGATATGGTTCTCTACAAAGTTTTTCCAAAAAATGAAATTGGTCATTAATTGATACATTTTTTGTTCTAAACGCTGCAGATAATTTTCCAAAGTGTCTGTTTCAGTATTATTCTTGTCTGTATGTACTGTAAAAAAATGTGTTAAGTACACTTAAAATAATGTTTATTAATTGGCTTATTTGGAAAAGTGTAGTGTCTACCATTAGTATAACTGTTCTCACTCATTTCATCCTGAGGAAAATTTTCTTCTAGCCATTTCAAAGTACTAGACATTTCTATGTAAAAAAAAGACAATTATTTTCAGTGTATCCGACTACAGAAAGTTTATACATCTAGGAATTAATGTAGTGTACTTACCAGTTTGTTTTTTTAGTTTTCTTGTTACTGCTATGTAGGTGTTCTTTTGATATTTGTTGTACAGTTTCTGTATAAGGCATCTGTGAGGTAATTCTGTTCGAGGCATATGTTATTTTATTTTGGTTTGTTCCATTATGTTTCATATGCTATGTAATTAGACTGTTGGTGTCTTAGATGGACAGTTTGCACTTCTTATTTATTTTTTAATGTAATTTATTTATATGCTGCTCTTTGAACATGTTCTGTCTTTTTATTGCATGATACAACAATGTAAGATACCCCTTGAGTTTTTGGATAATGTTGATGTTGACCTAATCTGTCTGCGGACATGCGCACGGTCCGCGGACATCGGAACCACTAGCATAGGACAGGGGGTTCAATCTGTTGTATGTTACATGTATATAAACTAAGGGAATCCTACTAAAACCGTATCAAATTCATGATATCTATATTCAGTGAAAATATCTCTTAGGATGTTCTGGTTAAGTTGTGCTACTAAAAACCTATGAAATTCAGTGAAAGAACTTTGTTAAAGACTAATAGCCATGACATCACAGATGACATAAATTACATTACGTATGCATTTCGTTTTTTTATGTGCAGCCTCTACAAGGGATTGTTTTTATTATATTGGCAGAAAAAAGTCAAAACATCATTGGAAGAACTATCATGTGGCAAATAGTTCATTAGGTGATGCATTGCTTTAAACATCATTGTGTTACTGACTTCTTTCCAGTACATGAATGAACTTGTATAGAAATGTAGGCATTCTCTGCAGCATGTGCCATAGAGCAGCAATATTCAATACCTTACCATGTTGGATAGTAAAATGATGAATCCTTTCATTTCAGCATTTTGTGCACTGTGACACATATACCAAGTACCCAACAATGCTTTCTTTACGGCATAGTTGTAGTAGTACACATAAAATATAAAAAGACCACAATGCATACAAATGAGTATATGCAAGGAAAGTTAAGTAAGCCAAAAAAACAGCAGCATTACCAGAAAGTGTTCATAACCTGCCTATTTAAGTTCATGCACAGACATGTTTGCTGTATCTCAAAGCTGCTTATTCCCTTATGTTTGTGTTGTATAATGTGAGTGAATTCTAAGGAAAGTAGTGTAAGTACATAAAAGAAGAGTATGGTATAGAAACCTAGTATCTTTTGCATTTTTACTTCATGACTGTTACTGAAAAAAAACACCTGGCCTAGATATGTTAGTGAACAAAAAAGAAGGCGTTATAAGATATGTAATGTTATCAGTGATGTCATGAATGACATTTGTGATGTCATCTTTGATGTCATGAGTATTAGTCTTAGCAGTGCATGGTGGTGGCGCGAGTTATGGTTACTTAGCTTACCATAACTGGCGAATTTCTAGGGTTTTCGGTTTTACTTAAAACCATAACGTCCATTTAACATTTTTTCACTGAATTTCAGAGGTTTTTAGTAGTGCAACTTAACCATAACGTCCCGTTAACAATGTTTTTTCACTGGAAAAAAACAAATATATATATATATATTTCACAAAAGGTAGCAGGCGCTCCTCTCCAGAGAGAACATGGCATAACCTGTTCTGAGGTGAGAGTTTTCAGCACACGCTTTTTGCTCACTGTACCTTTTACAGATGGGAAATATCCATTTGCATATCAGTCTTTGTCCCGCCCACATGGGCAGTCCAGCGCTGAAATGCTATGGCAATTCCCTTCTGAACAAGAGTACCGACAGCAACGCCATACACGTGTTTCAGCCTTGTTGGGCCTCATCAGTGAGGTGAAGCTGTGCCTCTCTGAGCACAGTGAGCAGGGAGACCACGTCTGGTTGCCCCCAGGTAATTTAGGATGACCAACCCCAAGTTCCTTACACACATTTCACAAAAGGTAGCAGGCGCTCCTCTCCAGAGAAAACATGGCATGATAACCTGTTCTGAGGTGAGAGTTTTCAGCACACGCTTTTTGCTCACTTTACCTTTCACAGATGGGAAATATCCATTTGCATATCAGTCTTTGTCCCGCCCACATGGGCAGTCCAGCACCGAAATGCTATGGCAATTCCTTTCTGAACAAGAGTACCGACAACAACCCCATACACGTGTTTCAGACTTGTTCACTGGGGGGAAAAAAAAAATAATATATATATATATATATATAATAGCATAGCATGTCGCCTCAGTAGCCATGGAGTTGCTCGAGCTGCACTGTTCCAGCTAGTGGAAAGATTTCCCACGATCAGCTGGTGCTGAAAAATATATTTAAGAGGAGTTATCTGCGGGAGGGTAATCCATCCGAAGGTAAATTACTTAAGTACTTTGTTATTGCTAAATGTCCTTGCCAATGAGCACACACGATTTACCTCTGGCATGTGTATGCTGTAGCTGTCTGCCCCTGGTGAGATTGGCGTCGCTCGAGCTGTGAAGTCTGAGTGAAAAGGAGGGGAGGGTTGGCTGACGAAGAGGAGTGTACTTGCAGTGACACTCCATAACCAGCGTGTGGTTCTTGCAGCTCACACCACACTCCCGCTGCTGGGCCACTGCAGCCAGTATATACATTCAATTGCTGGCAGTCACATTCATGCCCATGCCCAGCAACTTATGCATATCAAAACTGCCAAGTAAAGTACTAACAAGTAAGACATAAGCACACAGAATCTTAAACTGTACACAAAGGGATTCCTAATATTCCAGCAGCACAGAAAGAGTATCAGTTCGAGCATGATGTGGACTTGACAGATGTTAAGTTAGTCACTTGTTTTTTAAAAAGACTGTTTATTGGAAGTATGGTCTTTCCATCGAAAAGAAAATTCATTGAAATAAAACAAACGAAAAAAGATTAATCAGAATTACATTTTTTCAATTCAAAGTGCATATCCGTCGAAACCTTTCCATCGAAAATATGGAGAGGTTCGATTAATGTATTCAATGAATATGCTTATCAATGGAAAAGCATTTCGATTGATACATTTCGATGGTAATTGATTCTATGGAAAGACCTGACACCTGTTTATTGCTGAGGTTTGGTGGGGAAATGCTCTGTTTTGCTAAACATATGTTTAGCTACTTTGTGATGGAACAGTATGATGCAAAGCTTCCAATCTGACATAATACAAACATTGCCATTAAAAATAGAAGCACTTGCTGACTGGAGGCGGGGGGGGACCAGTCCACTGCCTAAAGAAACAGGTACCCAATTGTTCAAAAATGGTGAATAGCAGGTGAAGTGTTAACGAGACAATTTAAGTAAAAAGGATACTATAGGTGTGAGAAATCGAAGACGTGACAATATTTACATTTCATTGGTAGCTGGGAGAAGACTGTTGGAGTTCACCACTATCATAGGAAAGGCGTAGTCCTAACAGTTGTATGTGTACACCGAAAAGATCTGGAAACAATGGAAAATGCAGGCAGAATTGCTCATTCTGAAATATCCCAAAATGAGGGCTGGACTCTCAGGTTATGCACCTACCTCACCACTAGCAGTAATCATGACAAAGCCACCAAAAGGACATAACTGTGCTTTTCTTATGTTACCTCACTTAAAAGACCTCTCAGAACTCTTACCATGATGAAAGGCTGCTCCCACGGTACCAGCAAAGTTTTAGATGTTGCTGCATAGAAAGTACTCTGTTTTAGTTTTTTTTTTACAGTAAATGAGTTTGACGCTTGAAGACGCAGAGTTTCATCCAAAATGCGCTCCAAGACCTGTGTGAAGGTATGTGTGTGTCCCAGTACAAGAATTGGTTATTTGTAAATCACAGAATAAAGTCCAAACATTGCAAAATGTTTCAGCCAGATCAGAACATTGAAATGGTCATTACATATAAATATGAATCATTTTTAAACTGCTTTAAGTTAACTGCCATGATGAAGCATAACATTGATAGGCCCACAATGTATGAATGGAAGGCTTGCAGATGGTAGGGTCCACATGATTTATTTATCAGTTTATAATGTGCCGGTAGCCTGCAGGCATCAGGCGCACATGTACACAAGACAACAGAGAGCACGGGACAAGTGAGAAGAGGGTCCTAATATTTGCGGGTCAGCTACTTGAACAGGAAGGTCTTAAGTGTTTTCCTGAAGGGGAGCATGTTTTCCTCCAGTCTCAGATTGGAAGGGAGGGAGTTCCAAAACTGGGTCGCACGGAGTGGAAAAGATCTGCCCAGGCCTTTGGAGCATTTGAAGACCGGACAAGAAACCATTATCACTTCAGATGAGCGCAATCGTCTTCCAGGCAAGTAGCAGGTGATGGCAGATTTGAGATAGGAAGGGGCATTACCATAAAGACAACGATGGTGCATGTTTTAAATGTAATGCATTCCTCTATGGCCAGCCACTGAAGGTCTTTACGATGCTTCGAAATGTGCTCCTTCCAGGGGACTTTTTTAATGATTTGTTTGGCATCATTCTGAATTCGCCGGCATCTTTTTAGACTGGCATTATTAGCCCAAAGAAGTAACGCATTGCAATAGTCCAGCCTTGGTAAAACAGTTGCACAGGCAATAGTATCGGAATTCTCCTCAGTCAAGAAGGGTCTGATGTTTCTGAGGAATCGAAGATGGTAATTACAGTTTCTGGTAATCGTGTTGGTGTGATCGTCCTAATTGGGGGAGGCTTCAAGAATGACACCCAGAGTTTTCACCTTGTCCTAGACTGGGATTCTGGTGGTGTTTATAGTCAGCACTGAGTTTACACCTGGCCTGGGGAGAGCCAATGATTAGGAGCTCAGTCTTCCCTCCATTAATATGCATCCAATTTTCAGACATCCATAATTCAATCTGGTTGTATATATAGTGAGAGAAGTTTAGAGGAGTCTAGAGACCCCTAAATTCAATTGTGTGTCGTCCGCATAGTTGGTAAAATAGACACCTAGGCTCTCTAAGAGGGAGCAAAGGGGCTGAATGTATATATCGAACGGCACTGGTGACTGACCTGCATCTTGCGGCACCCCACAGAAGATAGTTGTTGGTGGCGAGAAAGCATCCCCCCAGTAGATTCTGGAAACGCGATGGGTCAGGAAAGAAGTCCTGAAGGCTAAGATTTGGGCCTGGAGTTATAAAATGGTGAAGCTTAACACGCACACGGTGTCTTGGTGTTGGTGGTCTGATTGCAACTTCTTGCTTTTTGCGCTATTCCAAGAGATCTATGCATGTTGAACAGATACCAAGAACCCCCTCCCCTCCAGAAGACCCCCAAGGCATAAAATCATCAAGCAGGTCATCCCAAATTTTGGTTGTTTTGAAAGAACCCAAATTTTAGTAGTTTTGAAAGAACAAAATAGTTGTAAAGGTGGGTTGTTCCTTTGCTTCGGTAAAGCAGAGATATGTTTGAGCCCAGGCCAAATTGTTATTCTTTTTGTACTGGGAACCATTTTCAAATATTCATGGAAGACCTGCAGCTGAGAAAGGGTTTGTATAAACCCGCCTCTGGCTTCACCCATCCATCCCGCACACAATACAAGATTTTAATGAAAGGATATGATTAATGTCTCAGGAAGGAATTTCTTAAGTTGCCGCATTGCAGGCCTTCGCAGGCGTCGTCGTACAATGCAGAAAGTTGCATTGGCTTTACTTCCTAGAGAACCATATTTATTTAAGCTAATTTCTATTCCTTCATTTTCCATAATTGAACATTGGGCTGCCACTTATGCTCATAGTTAAGTATGCTGGAACTGCTCACTTAGTCACCCATGGTTTCCTTTGACAGGAATGTTTTTAGGTTTCAGGCCGTCTTTACTGCCACACATGAAATTCCTTTTATTTATGCTGATTTCTTTAGATGTACTCATGGGTAAGTATTCCCAGTTGATCTATGCAAGCATATTTGGCATTCTCCCATGAGTTGTCATTTACTTCTCTTCAAGGGATCCCATGCATCAGTACCACCTTTGACTGGGTAGGGCTATGGAGGTCTATGTGGAACCAGCTCCCTGTGATGTCCCAAACGCACTTCTGGGTGCCTGCCTCTGGGTCAGAGTAAAGTGTAGTCTCAGCTTCCAGGACAAGAGAAATCTTCCTTTCTGGAAGAACCCTTAACTGCCTCTATGCCTGTGGATCCTCTAGCGCCAGACACAGCTTTTCCAGGTGGTGGTTTCTCTCTGGGCCAGCGAGGGCCTGCTGCTATGGAGGAGGACTGGCCTTCACCACTGAGGGCTTTTCATGACAGGATGTGTACAGTGTTTGGGCATCTGTGTCCTGGAGCATTTGCCTACAGAAACTGGGGTTATATAAGGTGTGTTGGGGCTCAAGGGCCCGCAACGTTCAGGTACGCCCCTGCAAAAGATTTATTTACTGAGGTAGCCAAGGTTTAAGCAGAAGATACTGCACTCCTTTGCCGACTAATGGAAAGCTGGTGCTTTACTTTAGATAATTGGCTACCGTAACGGTGAGCCTTTGAGGACTCATGCAGCCTTCCTCCTCCTTGCTTTCCAAGGCTTCCTCTAGGACCCCTCTTCAAATGCTTCTTCAGTCCCTCCTGGTAGGTAAGAGCGCTCAGCGGGTTGAGCGCTCGCTGCTGCGATCTGAACGTGATCTGCAGGTCGCAGGTTCAAATCCCGGCTAGGCCAACTCAGCCTTTTATCCTTGCGAGGTCGATAAATGAATACCAATTTCGTTTGGGTGATATTGTATGTAAATATGTGCTCTGTAAAGCGCTTTGGATTAAGGCGCTATATAAATAATACATCATTATCATAAAGAGGACAACCTCTTCAACAAGCTCGGCAAAAAGGTGTATGCGAACTCGTCCCCGCATCTATAGTAGGCTAATGCTGATGCATGGTTCGCAGTGGCTAACCTCCAGCTTGAAGTAGCAGATTTTCAGCCGTATCTTCCTCCAGGTTGTCAATTGGCTTTTCACTCGTGTCTTGCCGATGCACCCCTTATTGATCAAAATATGATGGATGCCTCAGTGCGTTAAAAAGATACTGCATCAAGAAGGATTCACCTGGGAGCTGATATGCGTTGCACTGCTTGACTCGGGCGATGAAGTTCACACAAGATGGTACAGTACTTAAACTAGAGTTCAAACAGAGAATGGAATACAACCCGGTCTCCAAACTGAATTATAAGCAATCAGTGTTCCACAACAAGGAAGCTATTCGCGCTATGAAATCTCATCATTATGCAGACCGGATTATATCAGCTCTCTGTTCTGCAAAAAAACATTTTAAAGTTGCAAAGGAGCTCTCATCTGTGACCCCTTTTATTGATCCTTTACGATCACAAGAAAAGTGTGATCTCATGAGTTCCTTCTTCGTTGAAAAGCTCCAACTAATTTGAGACTCTATTGCCACTATTGGGACCACCAAGGCAGAGGACTGTCCCCGGGACCAATCAGGAATTAGAAAAATCATTCCCAGGATGAATCAGTTTGAATTGGTTACTGCTAACATGGTCAATGCAACTCTTCAGAAACTGAAATCACCCTCTCCAGCGGACCACATTCCTCTATGGGTACTCCAGTCTCTGCCAGAGGAGTTTATTCCTCTCCTCACTGCAGCGGTGCAGTCCTCTTTCTCCTCAGGCGGTGTTCCTTGTGCTGTGAAGCATAGATTAGTTTCACCACTTCTAAGAAAGAAAAATAACGCAATTGGATCCGCCTTTGGCCTCTCATTATCGTCCAATCTCACTCCTACCCTTTGTCATGAAAGTTATGGAGGCCATTGTAACTCCCCAACATTCACTTTTTTTGTAGTCTTGTGACATCCTTTTCATTCCGGGTTCCGTCTCAGGAGAGGTACAGTGTCGGTTAGGATTTCAGTTCTGGATGATTTGGCGTATCTACAAGACCGTGGGAAGGTCAGATTTTGTCAACTGCTGTGCAGCCTTTGATACTATTGACCATGATATCCTTTTGAAGGGTATGAAGGGGGCAGGAATCTCTGGGGCTCTCCTTGCTTGGTTTTCATCTTTCCCTTCAGAGTGCAAACATACACATTGCACTATTCACCTTCCCATCTTCTGCTAGTGTCCTGTCCTATGGGGTTCCCCTGGGTTCGTCACTGTCCCTGTTGCTTTTCAATTTGTTCTTGCACCCTCTGGCTGACCTGATTCAGGAGTTTGGGGTAAGGTTTTATACCTATGCCGACAATACCAAGCTTCTTTTTAAGCTAGATTCCCCAAAAAGTGACCCACCGTCCCAACTAAGGAATTGCCTGACTGGCTGAAGTTGAAGGTGCAAAGGCCGAGATTATGGTGACAGGGTACATTGAATCACAGGCATCCTGGTCTGACGACTTCTGCCCATTGTCACTGGGTCCAAGCCCACCCACCCCCTGTTAACTCTGTAAAAAGTGTAGGTATTAAAGTCCAGGCCTCTGGCTCTCAGGAGCTACAAATTGCATCGGTTTGCAATTCTGGGTTTTTTAAGTTAAACATTTTCAGGAAGACTTTGCCTTTCCTCCCCTGAGTATCGGTGGTTGCAGCTTGAAAACATGGGGCCATTGATTACTGCAATGGCATCTTGGGCCAACTGGCTTAAACTGCAGCTTCTGCATAATGCTGCTGTCCACTTGGCATTGGGAGCAGGTCGAATGTCCCACTCCCTCTGTCTTCTCTGTCAACTGCACTGGCTCCTGGTGCGTAGTCGCATCAAATTTTAGACTGTTTATTACCCACCGGGCTATTCACGATCGTGAAGCGGAGTACTTGCAGACTAAGCTCATCCCATATGTTCCCTCCAGGTGTCTTTGCTAAGAATCTCAAACTCCTGATAGTACCTTGCTTCCAAAGAACCCGGCTGGGTGGGCATGCCTTTTCAATTCTTGCGCCTAGTATGTGGAACAGGCTACCAAATTGCCTTTGCAGTATTGATGATCATTTACTATTTCGGAAAACCTTGAAGATGCACCTCTTTTAGATTCTGTATTAGCTGAAGTTTTTGTTTTTGCATTGGCTTTTAGCCTCCCATGCTGTTTCTTAGCGCCTAGATACCGTTGGCCTTCGTCTGCGCTTTATAAATGCTGTTACGTTACAAAATCTTGGACTCCTTGACGTTCAGAGTTCTTTTACACCATCATGGTCGAAGAGCTAAGAGAAAGGCGTTCACTCAGATGGCTAAATTAGTGGAGGCCCTTACAATTTTTTTTAAAACTTCCAGTTAGATTTTTAACAAGTTAACATCAATAATGCCATTATGCACACTAATTAATGTTCGATTCCTTCAAAAGAAATCGGATATAACCATAAATACGAAACACCCTCATAAAGCCCCTTTACACACCAACACCCTCCCACTCAAACCCATTCCTAGGCCATGTATAGCAATGCTCATATATTTTTACGCGAGTGCCATTCCATTCAACCCATCAGTACCCCATCATCCATCATTATCATTCAACTTGTAGACTAAGTCCCCATGGGGAGATTTCATCGGAAGGCTACAACAGTCCATTCAATAATATCACCCAGCCACTTTTTTTGTAATACACGTGAACTCATTTCTAATTAACATTGCTTTATCAGCTCTTGCCAGCCCTTACAAAAGTTACCCAGAAGCCCTTTCAATGTTATTTGGGCTCCAGACAGGCAGTAGGTACTGGAACACGGGAGGCTTTTGTGGGGGTTCTTTACTCCAGGAGCAGGCTACCTGGAGGCTCTTCCAGCGTCTCCTCAAAAAAGCACATGTCTCTTTCCCCACCCCCTCCTTCCTTCTTAACTGAATAAACGTCTAAGTGATGTGCTTGTTACCCAATCCACGAACCCCCAGTTGGGGGCTGGCTCACAGAAGGTTTAGAAATGTGGGTATCCATTACCTGGGATCATCTGGTCATGTGACATCAGTGGTCTTGAGCGGCTGCCAACTTCCTTTCCTCTGGTTCACAGCCTTCTGCAGATAAGGGCCTTTTAGGTTGTTTCCCATCGGGAGAGTGGTCTGAATTTTTATTCCATGTGGTTTACCGTCCCCAGTCCAAACAAGACTGGCCTGTGGATGGTACTGGCTCTTTCCCCACCATATTTTTGTTCCCTTTTGAAAAATTCATGATGACTATACGCACCCAAAGCCAGTCAGCCTTCAATCAAGTTTTGATTTCCTTCAGTTGACCTGAAGGACACTTACTTGCACATACAAATTTGGCCTCACTGGAAATTCCTCTGTCTATCCCTTCTAGGTAAAGAATACCTATGCAAATTACTACGCTTTGGCCGTAATTATAGCTTATTGGTGGCTGTTGGGTGGCTGTTTCTGAGCATTTACAGCAGAGGGGCATCCATATTTATTAATATCAACATGACTGGGTATTTCAGGGGCCCTCGGTCAAGTAGCCCATGGGTCCCTTCAGGTGCTTTTGACCCTCTTCCGCGATCTACATATCCCATAAAACCAAGAGAAGTCTGAGCTTTCACCTCAGAGGAGCATCCTGGACATTGGAATCCTATGAGACTGTGTTCCATGGTTTTTCATACTCCTGAAAGGGAGGACCAGAAGGAAAGAATCTGTTTCTTTTGAGATGGAGGTTCTCTGGCCTAATATGTCCTGGTAGTTCCGCTGGCCAGACTTCAAATGAGACTCCTTCAACAGCACTTGCCATGGGCTTGGGAACAGCATAAGGGTGAGCAGTCAAGGTCCTCATACCTGCTTCTCTCTGAGACCAAGACCTTTGGTAGACCCAGGAGTGCATTCCCCCTTTGGGGCACTCCCCTCTCAGACGCCCCCTTCTCAAGTGATTACATTCCTCCAGCGATTTGGTGCTACTCTCCAGAAGCTTTTCTTTAATGGCTGCTCGACCCCGGCAAAGCAACATGATCATAGCAATCTTTTGGAGCTGTGGTTTGCCTTCCTTGATTAGATGTTTTTTATCATTTCAGACAAGGTGATATTCAGACAGACAACACTGCATGCATGTTAAGAAATCTCCTCCCTTATATTCTGACTGTGGAGATTTGTCAGTGGGCCCTGCAGTACGAATTGACCTGAGGACGAGGCATTTGGAAGGCCAGGACAATGTGGAGGCAGAAGGGCTAAGCTGATTTGTTCCTGCAAATCGTGAGCCAGAGTGCTATCCTAAAATCATAGCTCATGTTTTTCAGTGCTGAAGGACCTCTCATGCAGGCATTTTCGGCTCCTCCACAAATGCCAAATACAGGAGCTTTGCCTCTCAGGCAATTCTGGGGACTGGGGCACTATGGGTCAGTACCACTTTCTGTGGGAGGACATTTCGACATGTGCGTGCGTTTCAACTGGTGAGTCTTGTTCACATGGCCATCCTCAAGTGGATGCACTGGACATTCCGATGCCGAGTTCATGTACTCAAGGCTCTGGCCAGCAGAGGATGTTTGTTTCTTCACCGCTCAGCTGGTTCTTGAAGAGTAGATGTTGGTTTATCATGGCCTTTCCTGTGAGAACATGCATATCATCCAGGCAGCCAGAAATGATACTACCAGAAACGTATACAGGACCAGTGGCTCCAGATTTGTCACTGGTCTCTAGAAAGGGGCGTCCATGCTCTGTGATGTTCTGTGGACCACGTTATTGTGTTTTTCTTATTTTATCTTTTCATACCCGTGTTATCTGTTTGCAAGACTGGCAGCAGGTGCTATATAAAATCCAAGTTATGTGCATGTGTAGTTGGTGGGTATTCAACATTGGCTAGTCATACTTACACAACATAACATTTAGCAGTCATGACAGTGTAATGAGCTCTGGCATCACTTATGATCTTTGAAGTGCTGAACATCTGTTCAGCTTTTGGTTGCTATTTTTGCCTTTTCCAAAGTGTTAACCAAGTATGGTTGTTACTGGAAGGGCTTTCATTCCCGGGTCCAAGGAAGCAGAGTGGAATGCCTGCAGACAGGTTGATGCTTTTGCAATGTAGTATTTTGTGTGAAACAGGCTCTGAAAAGCTGACACCCTGCACATTCAATAGTGAAAGGTGTCAGTTAAGCAAAATCATTTTTTTGGAGATCTACATCATTCAAAGTTGATTTACAATAATAAAGCATCAAAGCACAATTCTACAATGGGTTATATTAATTTTCAACTGCTTGGCGTTTTACTTTATTTACAAAAATGCAAATTATTAGATTGAACGCTGTTCAATAAGGGGTTTGATTCCTACTGTATCTTATTTCATGTGATATATTCACATTGATTGCATTTGATTGACTGAAATTTGGGTTGTCCCAAAATATGAAATTTGACTGCTCTTAATCCAGCATGGTTAGGAAAGGCAACCTCATTTTTATGAAACAACCTTTTATATAATCAGCTTAGATTTTTATTTTTTTTATTTTATGAAGGTCACATTTCCTCTGTTCTAGGTCTTTATTGTTATACTTTAGAATAGGGCTTCGAATGCAAAACCAATAATGGCAGACCCTGGTTTAAAGAACCTTTTTGTTTTTGTAAATGGAGACATTGTAGGGGCCCCCTGGCTGTGGGACATTATGCACACCCTTTATGTCCTCTGCCACAGTTATCCCTGCTTTTGTCTGCAACTCGGTTTCCTGAAAACTTCCACGACAGAGTGTGCTGTTGTCTGTTATAGATGTATTGGGTGTCCCAACAAATTGTGAATTAGAAATTGGATATCCTACATAGTGTGGCACAGAATCTCCAACTGCATTTGATTACCAGTCACCACAAGTAATTATTTGGATATTCTGTTAGTGCAGTTATTTGAAATGAATTTCAGTAAAGAAACATGTTTTTTCTTCCAGTCGAGTTGAATTGAAAAGGCTTTGTGAAATCTTCACCCGAATGTTTGCAGATCCTCATAGCAAGGTAAGGAAACTAATGTTAAAACAATGTAGTTGAACGAACAAAGTTCTAGCAAGGGTTCCATTATATATTAAACTATCAACCTCTTTCGCCACAATAAGTATTTGTTAGCTTCTTTTATTTGCTATACTGTATTTATAGTGCAGTTCACAAGCAAGTATATAAAAGGGATCTTCAGTTGATAGGAATAAACTAAGTTTTTATCCCCGAGTGTAGTTCGGTTTACAGGAACCCATATGATCTGTGTAGTGGCCCACGTTGGGCCTTTATTCATCCTTTCCTCTATTGGTAAGAACGTAGCCCAAATAATACTCCCCTTACCACCCTGTTTCCAATGGTTGACCGTGTTGTAAACAAAATGGCGACAATTCTTGTCCAGATTAAAGTTGCTAAATACTGTGACATCCTCTGACCTATGTAAATCCATTTCTCTAGCTATTAATGTATGGTAACCAATTCATACTTCAGCCACTTTCATGAATGTCAATAGTGGCTGACCTGGGGACCTAGGCTTATCAGGTGGCGGATTAAGGGTTACTGTTTTTTTTAATTTCAAGGATTTAGTAGAAATATTAAGGTTTAGCCTTCAAGGACACAACAGGGTAGCATTGTGCACTATCTCAGCAGAACTGTTATTACACCTCAATCACCATCTCACCTCCATTGGAAGCTAGCCGAGTATGGCTCGGGGTGGCATGATTCTTGATCATATTGCCCTTTTTTTGTCCCCAACCTTCATTGAGCACACACCCAACTCTTGGCTCTGACACTTCTTTCAGCTTGCTCAATATTACCAGATCTCCTGAGTACTTCATAACGAATACATGTTGGTAAGCCCTCAAATCTCAGAAGAACTCTTAAGCACATCTCAAGGCCATCACCCATACATAACTCGATTTTAAATAATATCAACAATACATTGCACTGCTAGCCGACAAGATAAATGAATGTCCACTATGACATTTCTTGATTGATTCATTTCATGACCTTTTCTGGTCTAAACCTATAGTAATTTACTTGTATCCCAGCAATCACCATCACTCAACCTTGTTATCTGTGACCTATGTCTCCCTGTTCTGTTCGGTCTTTCTCCCTCTTTACCATTTTCAGTGTACTTTTTCCTATTTCTTTTTCACCTGACAGTGTGGTCTACACCCTTGGTGGGGGGGGGGGGGTCACAGTCTACTCCCACATTGACAAGGTTTCAGCACTTTAAGACTACTACATTGGGGATCTGTGCAGTATAAAAAAACAATTAACAGAACTTAAATGCTGCTTTTCATTGGGCACCCTTCCAGCCTCACCAAATAGTCTTCAATGGAAGTTAATTTACAGTAATAAGATTCTTGTTTAAGATAGTACTGGGTAGCAGCAGATTGCAAAATGAAATGTTAAGGGTTGAAGTTTTACCATCCCACATTTTGCAATGGGTGTCACTTTTGTCTGCTAGTTCTTCTCCAGATTTAGTTCTGTTTTTTTAATAGCTGTCTGCTGTTTAAAGTGTTTGTTTGGGTAACTAGCCTGTTTACTGGGAAGCTGCAACTTTTCAAGGATTGCATTGATTCATTTGACTTTGTATCATGAAGCAATATCTTGTTCACAACTTAATGGTTGGATGCATTTCTGGGTAACCTTCTAAGATGGTACTATTTGATTATAAGGTTATATGTGAAATATCCGACTTGATCACTTCTGTATATGCTGCAAATGTTGGAGTGAAGGAGCAGCACCGAATTCGGACCTAAAATATGCATCAACTGCTTCTAATTCAGTTTTAGAGCACCTTGTGTGAACATTGGAATATTTTATTTTTAATTTTTTTTATTGAGTTTGAAACAAAAACAGAACAAACACAACTTCACTTTCAGGCGACTGCACCGATCCAGCTTCCTTAGACGTCACCACTTTGGATAGACAAATAAAACATAAAACATTATAGAATTTCAGACTCAACCAGAGTAGTGATACGACACCTCAGAATCGCCATTGCTGAGCATTAATAAATATGTAACATATGGACCCCAAATGACCTTCGTTCCCGGTCGGATGCACATCGTTTCTATAGTCTGTTGCAGTTTCATAGCAATATACAGTATCTGACCTCTGTTGATCAAATAAGGGAGCACGGCCCCTACCCCCACACCATGGCCACTCTCCTCTTAGCCCGCAGCTATAGAAGCCCTGTTATCCTCCTGACATGTTAAGCGTAGCTCAACGTACACCCCGGCAGCGCAGCTATAGGAGAAAGTTCCACCCGCTCCCCCACAATACCCTAAATAAGTTCAAACACTTGTTCCCAAAAAGCATGGATTCGAGGACTGTACCAGGCCAAATTCAGGAAAGATGCCGGGCCAACACGACATCTGTGACATGATTCTGGGACCCAAGCAAGAACCTATGTATGTCTTTCAGGGTCAAGTAAAAATGGTGCATAAAGTTAAACTGAATTGATTTAAAGTTATTGTTGATGGCTGCCTTTCGTGTCTGCGAGCAGCAGTGCCTCCAGGTTTCATCCGTCAAAGGGGCACCCAATGCTTCCACCCATTTAGCCTGAGAATCCCCTGCCCACTCCGAAACCTCATCAATGATGGTACTGTACAGCTTGGAAATAATCCTGGACTTCGTCCCTGAGCTGATTAATTCATGTAAAATCGGCACCACCTTAGTCTCCCAAGCGAAAATCTGCAAACCTGTCTTTCATACCGCAGTTTAAAGTATACAAAAACATCTAGTGCCGACACTTCCCCTTTGGCCTTTAAATCCTCAAGTGCAAGAAGCCGCCCATCGGGGAAAATATCTTGCCAGCATGTGATGCCCAACCTGTCCATAGTTTGAACATAGACCCACCATAAGTGGTATCTCTGGAATATGTTTAATCGGAAGAAGTGGGGAGTAAAGTAACCCGCTGCGTTCCACTCCCTCAATTTTCTTCCTGGCGCTACAGGTGAGCTTGACCGTGGTCTGTATATTCTTTGCGGCAAGGTGAAAATGACTGCCATGAGACGCCCTCTCAATTTGTACGTGTGCTCTATCCACGGCCAAGTCGTACCAACCCAGCAGAAAGGATGCGTGTGCTGCCATCCAGTAGACGTGGAGATCGGGAAGGGCAAGTACTCCCTTTCCAACCGGGCCACCAGCTTTTCCCATCGCACTCAGACTTGCCTCTCCTGCCAAATAAAGTTTGCCATCACAGACTTCAGTGAATTAAAGAATTTAGCTGGGAAGAGGATAGGCGCATTAAGGACTACGTAAAGAAATTAGGGTAGTATCACCATCTTGATTTTCGAAATACGCCCAAAATGGTACATCAGCATGCTCATCCATCTCCGGAGAATAGCCTCTGTGTGTTCCAATTTTTCCCCATAATTCTTTGAATAGAGCACATCAGGTGCTCTGGCCACCATCACCCCCAGGTACAAAGTGGGTTCAGCATGCCATTGGAAACCAAATTCATCCTGGAACCTAGCCGCTCCGGCGGTCAGCGCAAACGGCACTGATTTCAAGGGATTGACACTCAGCCCAGATAAGTAGCCCAAGGCCATAATGTCCCTCGTTCCCAGTGCAAGGTTAACCTCAGGGTTGAAGAAAAAGAATTAGGTCATCAGCGTGAAGTGAGATGACCAATTTCTGCATAAATAGTCGCACCCCTTTGTCAATATGCCTGGAACAGACCATTTCCGCCAAGGGTTCAACCGCAAATGCAAATAGTAAGGGGGGGGGGGCGCAACAGTCATCCCTGCCACATGCCCCTCTCCATAACAATGGGGTCAGAGAGTCTGCCATTCACCCAGGGGGGGTCCCACAGGACGCATGAATAGTAAGGAAACCAACCCCACAAATTCCTATCCCATCCCAATGTGCCTCAGAACAGCGAAAAGGAATGAGCACTCAATAGAGGCAAACACCTTCTCAGCGCCGAGAAGGGACATGACCACCGACGCACGCTGGCCAAGGAAGAGCCCAAAAATCCTACATAACCCATATGACACAGACCTTCCGGGCATTTACCCCACCTGATCAGTCAGTACGCACCTGAACATGATCGGGGAAAGCCTATTAGCCAACACCCTGGCTAGGATTTTTTTTGTCCAAGTTTATCAAAGAGATCGGGCGATAGGACGTGCAACTATCAGCCTTTTTCCCTGGCTTCAGGAGTAAGGTGACACTGCCTCTCATTGTGACTCGAGCAACGCCCCATCTGGAATAGCCTGCTGATACATGATTTTTAATTTTTTTTTTAATTTATTGCTTTGGCTGATTTACTCAACCTTTCAAAAATTACCTTATTACAAGAGGATAAAAAGTCCAACAAAATAACAAAAATATTTCACATTAATCACTATAAAATACTTTCATGATAATAAACCCAAAGTAACTAAAATAGCAAACTAGAATTAACATTTTGGGGTTAAACAACAATTATATGATCTCCAATCTGTTACTACATCCTTCCTAAAAAAAATTGAAAAAATAAAAAGAATGTATAATTCATGTCAAAGTGGCGATTAAAAGATTCAAGATAAAGAAAAAAGAAATGTACCAAATTCCAAATGACCAACATGTCCCTATTTCCTGGATGTTTCTCCCAAAGTCAACTCATTATTCAGATCCAAGTCTAACAGAAAATTCATTATGGCATACCCTAATGATCTCGAGCGAATATGAAAAATATGATGCCTTATCTTATCTGCATCTATATTTCCATATTGTTTAGAAAAGACCAGCAGGTACTTACATCGCTTGGGTTGCAATTTGACACACTCCACCAATACATGTTTCAATGTTTCATTTACGCTATTGCAAAATCGACATAACTGCCTTTGGGGTGACAGGGAGTGCCATTTCCCTGTGACCTCATGTGTTTTCCACAGATTTTTTCTCAAGCGCAAAAGACCTGCACGATGCTGTTTATCAGGTGACTGGAATAGATATAATTCAATTGAACCATAACTCTTGTGGGCAAATTGATTTTTCTTAAAAGTACTATAATTGCCACAAAGTTCTTTTGTTCGAATCCAGTCTAATTCCCATAATTTTTTCTTAGCCAGATTTGGATTTTGTAAAAGGATCTCCTCTGAAATAGAAGCATCATGCATCATTTCTTGAGCTTTAGACCTCCAATCAGACATAAACATATTGTAGAGTTTTTGACATATTTGGACAGAATGGTCAGTATGTTCTGTTTCTTATCTGCAAGTAGGCATTTCCGGTAGAGCATACACATTTTCCACAAATAATGAGCATATAGCGAAATTAAACCTAGTGTCACGACCCACGTCCTGAAACCCCCCCCGGCAGGCCCCTGGGCCAGGAGGGGTCTCGGCTCGGGCCCCCAACAAGCTTAGGCATCCTTTGCCTAGGCCCTCTTGGGGCCAGTCCTGGCGCCTTTGGCGCCAGGCTCATACTTAATGAGGACTTGTGCTTGGGAACTACTTTATTTCAATGCCAGTCAACATGGAGGCATCCACATAGCTTGGCTCCTTGGAACCAAGCTATGCGGTATAGTGTTTTGGTTGTGGTAGCCTAGGGACTATTTTGCCTGGACTACTTTCTTGATGCTATTTAAACCACACCCGACTTGGAGAGCATGCTTCGCGTTACTTTGCAATCCTGCAACATATGACGCTCATCGTGTTCAGCATCACCTGCGAACCTCAGAAGAACAGCACCTGGAAAAACAAAAGGGACATCGTTATTAGCAGCAGCTTACCTGTGATTCCACCGCTAGCTGCCCTCTGCTCCTGCAAACAGCATCCAAGGAACAGGGAGCCTCCCGGACCATCGGATCTGCAAAAGGAGAGAAACAAGACATTTACAATTGTGCCGGCCGCTTACCTCACAAGTTGCCCATCGACCAGCACCGCCTTGGGACTTCTTGCTCCAGGTGAGCACTGCAACCTACGGGAACAAAAGACAACCGGTTAGCAAAGGCAAGGCATCATAGCACTGCGCATAGCGCCTACTTACCACATCAAGGCGCTCTCAAAACACCATCACCTGCCGGTGAGTCCAAATTCAGCCAACGTTCCACAGTGAACTTCCGCGCACCTAAGGAGAGAGAAAATACATTATTGAATCCAAGAAAGGCTTACAGTATAACAGTAATAAGACCTACCTGAAAGACTCTAAAGGGCAGCATCAGTGAAGTAACTAGATCGCACTCTCCCACAAAGGACAAGGCGCCCCTGCCAAGAAGGCAGCACGGAGAGCACGCCCAAATCCATAACAAGATGAGGAAAGGTCCGGGGAGGGGATGCGGGCATACGGGGTGTTGGGAGGCTCTTACCCCAGTTGCCCAGTCTTGAACATTGCCCACCTGTTTTCCAGGCAGAACTTTTCCGCTGATTATACCAGGAAGCGGCTGAGAAGGGCACCAGAGTCCCCGCAGCTGGGTGGTGTCCCCGTTGATATCAGGTGAGCGTAACACCTAGTTCATGTCTAACCAGTGCTATCGGGGCTGAGGATGATAACTTTACGATTGTTTTCCAAAAGGAGCCTTCCAACTTATTCCAATATGATATAGATTTCAGTGTTTTTGTTTCAGAACCATAAGTTATAATTGGAATAGTTTTTTGTTTATAATACGAATTTACTATCAATAATTCGAGCTTCCGACGTCGCTGTGTTTAATTTCATCTTCATGCTCGTCTGGTAGGGCGCATCCTGCGGATGCTTATTTATGTTAACCCCTAGGTATATATAGGATGATCAGATTTGTAATTCTGATTTGTCCAAATACCAACCATTTTTACACCTACGTTGCTTCACATTTCCAAACTGAACGACTTGAGTTTTTTATTTTATTTATTGCTATCATATGTTGGTTGGCATATTTTTCCAGAGATTTGAGAATATTTTTTAGCCCACTTGTGTCTTAGATGGTAACAGGAGGTCGTCTGCATGAAATAACCACTTAAATTCCTGGCCTTTAAATCTTGCCGAATCTGTTCTAATATCGCTAAAGCCCTCACCCACATCCAAAATAAGGAAGTTATACAGAGTCGATGCGAGAATGCATCCCTGCTTCAGTCCCCTCGATGTCGCAATTTGTTCTGATAGAAGACCCTCTCTATTTAACCTTATTTGCATGGAGGTGTCTGTATGCAGTTCTATAATCCTTTTAAGTATGTTCCAAGGACAATTCTTCTTCGATAGTTTCAAAAACAGCACTTCACGAGGTACTGCATCAAAAGCAGTTTTGAAATCAACGAATGCTACATAGAAGGGTTGTTTCTCTTTCTGATGTTTTGCAATAATAACATTTAAAGCCAATAGATTTGTGCTGCAAGTCCTGTAATAAATCCTGATTGATAACGTGTCTCAGTTTCTTTTCTGTCAACCATAAGTTAAACTCTTTAGCACAATACGTGCACAAATCTTCCCAGGACAGTCACGTAAGGCTATTGTTTCCATGATACGGGTATTATACCCGAGGATATGACCTGGGAAAAGATTTAATTAAGAATTTGAGCCCATACCTGCAGATGTTTTTTCATCATGGCATTGTCCAAACCATCAGCCCCTGTGGCTTGCGACGAGCTTAATTTGGCAATATAGTACTTCAAGTCTCCTTCATCAAAAGTCAACTGATGACTCCAATTTGATCTATGAATAATAGGATGGGGAAGAGTGTTTGATAGATATTTTGATAGTATTAATGCCAGACTGTTTCCGCTATTGAGTTTGATTGCATTATTTCTTGTGACCCAAGGGTTGCTTTATTAAACAGCCCCCATATTTCAGCTGTGGACTTCGTTAACATCTTCTTTAACATTTGTTCACTATCTTTTTGATAGCACAGGGCTTTCCTGCTCAGCAGCCAATTCTTGTATACTGATTTCAGATGTCTGGTATGTTTCATTCTTTCTGTGAGTGGTAAATACTGAATTTGTCAAATATATCTTAATTTGCATTTCCTGATTTTCATTTCCATATCAAATAAATGCACATGTCTGTGCCACTGAGAGTTGGTTTTTGATTTAGATACCCGAAATTCATGCATCAGAGAAACATATCCACGTTCTCCCTGTGCATCAATCAAAGATTCAAAATCAAGTAGGGCTTTGGTTGACCATCGTAACTGATTTTTACCATTGTTGGCGACCACTTGACATTTAAAGAAGTCTCTTGTCTTCTTAGAGGAACTCACATCCCATAACCCGGTTAGATGTAGTTGACAATGGTCACTCAAGTTATTAGGAGTTATATGCACAGATTCAATCCTGGACAATACATTGTGATCTATAAAAATATAATAAATTATGTCTTTTGAAGAGCCTCTATGCCATGCAAAATGTGCAGGAGCATCGTATTCTATTGTCCCATTTAACATAACGTGTTGTCTCTCTCATCAGGTTAAGCCATCTTATTTAATCAGGTTTTTGCTTCGCTAATACATCTGAAATTAGATGGAGATTCAGGTCGCCCATGATCATCATAGACTCTATCTTCTCGACTAATAATAAATTGTCAAGTACTGTTTCTAACAGTTTAAAAAACTCATCTGATGATAATTGGGCTGTATAAATATTTTTTATTGCCATGGTATACTTCGCTTTCTCCAGGAAGGTAGCTTGAATGAACAGCTAGATTGTTTTGCATAGTTGAACAGTAAAATTCTTTGATTTCTTCACAGCTACCATCAGACCAGCTATAGGGCGACCTCTTATCAATCTTAATGCAGGGGTGAACAATATCTGATAACCATCCCACGTTAAATTGCTTCGAGGGCGATTTCCTGTTCAGCCACAAGGCCAACGATTCCTTGGAGAAATGTAAGGAATCAAAAATCTCTGATAAATCTTTAGGCCTCGCTGCGCAGCCGGCCAAACCTGCATTCAGCTTCGCCTCTAGGGCAAGGGGGCTATAGGTGGGTTGCTTCTTATCGCAGGAGAATGCAGCTCCCACCGGCCAGGCAAGGGTAGAGGTGTCTCGCTCGCTTCGGAAGGGGTAGGAGGGCTTCTGAAGGCCAACAAGCAGCGGCGGGGGCGACCCAGCCTCCTAAGCCACTTTGATTTCCTTAGTGACCGTTTTCTGTTTATCCTGCCGCATGTTGTTCAAAATAATATATTTTCTGACGCTACTCAGTTGGTGTCTATCACAATTTCTTCCTTCTTCTGAGGTTTGTGGTCATTTCATTTTTTGTGGGCTGATTAGCCTGTTATTTCTCTGTTTTCCTATGCAGCGTGATGGCTCGGGGGGGGGGGGGGGAGCTAGGGCGTATTGACAGAGTATATATACAACGCCTGACGTAATGTCCGGAGCTGATGAACGAGTGCCGAGCAAGACAATCAACGGCCATTACTCCCCCTGTCAAACATTTTCCCAAGCAGCAAAGCTGGATGTGTGGATGGGGTATCTATCAAATGAGGAATCTGCGGGACAGGAATCCATAGAAAGAACATTACGGTAAATAATTTCTCCTTTATCTATCGAGTTAACACTGCTTTGTATGCACCGCTGGGTTGCGCTGACAGTGCCATTGCTTCACCCAAAAACGGCGGAGGACTCCTTGGATGGCTCGGACAGCCCTGGCCACTAAATAGGCCTGATTATGGAAGGAGAGTGGACCGTGGTCTTGGGGGGGGGGGGGGAAATGGGTGAGGGGAGGAGGGTGGGAAGGGGAAGAATAAGGGATGGGCACAACATATGCAGCATATGAGAGAGTTTTTGTTTGTGTTAACCTGTTATTTGTCAAAACCAATAAAGAAAGTTTAAAAAAAAAAAAAAACACTGCTTTGTAACTGGGTCAGGACACACTTAATGTCCCTAAGGGCGTCTGGTGAGAGCCTGCATCCGGGTGACCCATCTTCTCCCCTTCAAGAGCGCTGCACACCACATTTTTTGCCTGCAAGGGGGTGCCAAAGGGAAGTTTGGATTGTGTTTTGTCGTGCTTCCCCATCTTGATCCAAGCCGCTTTGCACCCAAAAACCTAGCAGGGACAACTCGCACCCATTTCATGTGCTACAATCCGCCTCAGCACCAGCCTCACCAGGCTGAATGTGCCTTCTAGACACTGAGACTGACAGCGGCCGCTCCTCTGGTCCAATCTTGGTTCTGATGCTCAGACACCCTTTTCTGGTCCCTGGAGACCCCCGACCTCTAAGCCACCTTATACAATAGTTCCCACAGTAGGTCCCAGGCTTGCATTACACTCTGGGAGCCTTGCCCCCCACATCCCTTCAGTCAGACCAGCAGCTGTGGCTCACTGCAGGAACAACCGTCCCCCAGGCACCAGGGGAAATAATTCACGCTGCTTCTGCTCTGCCGGGCACCACCACTAACCCTGGGGTTTAGCCGCCTTAACTCACAGGTTGATGTTCCACTGCTACAGTCTGCCCAGTATCTAGGCAGATGAATGTGACACCACAGAGTCCCCACACCAGCTCCATGTGGGGTATGGCAGGTCCTTGAGCCGTAGCCGGCTATCCTGCTGGAACCGCCCACTGCCCTCCAGGACTACGGATATTTTTGACCCGGCTCCACTTACCGGATTCAGGCTCCCTTCAAGGCAGCCCGCAGCGCCAACCGGCCTCCGAATCACGGCCCGCAGATCCAGCCGAGGTAGCAAACCAGACAGTTGAAGGTCGTCGGGCGGGCACACCCGTAGGCCTCAGTTGTGGGGTTTGCATCGCTTTCCGTTGAGCATCCTTAGCCGTGGGGGTGCTGAGCGCACAGTCCCTGCTCACTGAACCCGGGGCGGTGTGGCTGTCCACCTCAACTGCTTGGGCTGCCCACACCACCTCAGGCCTCGCCTCCTTCCCTCATATATCTGCACCCCCAGGCATGGCTACCCGAGCTGTCGGGTGTAGATGTTCTTCGACTTCACTGCAGCAACTGTCAGGGATCACGCTCAGAGCCTTTCCCCCAAGAGACCCGCTTACATGCATCGATCCTCTGCATTCTTCTTGATGGTGATCCGGACAGTCTCCGCTGACATTCAGCTCCCGCTGTATTCCGAAGGAAACCGCACCTGCAGAAGGAGATGAAGACAATGACATTATAATGACGCAATCCGCGCGCAGCACAAACAATCAACAAGTCAGAACTCACAACTTCGTGCCTCGCAGCGCATCCAGACATTCCCGCTCACCCAGAGACATTCACTTACCAGAAGTACCACTTGTGTCGCAGCTGGACTGGACCACGATTTTCCAGTGACGGAACTGGACCTGGTGCTGAAACTACACTCTAGAGCTCACAGCAGCAAGAATAAGGTGAGCCAGTGCCCTTGCCAGCCAGCCAACCCTGGCGGAGAATTCAAGGGAGGTGAGGAAGGTTTAGACCAAGACTAAATAGCCCCACTTGTTTGTCCATAAGTCTCACATCGGCCAATCCACAATCGCGTCAACCAGAGCTGGGAAATCTGTGGTTAACCTAGACGGGTAATTAGCTGCATACAATACCAAGAACCATGGCGTGATCCGAACTCCCAAATAGTTGATCCCTCTGACTTCGACGAAAACTGTTAAGATTCTTTTAGCTATACTACCTCATTGCCCCTCACTGCGACTTTGAGCAGCTCTGACTTGTCGATGTTGATCTTAACACCAGAGGCCCTCCCAAAGCTCTCTAGTAACCCCCTGCATGCCCTCAGGGACTCTCTCGGCTTTGATAAGTTTAAGAGCATGTCATTTGCAAAGGCAGCAACTTATGTTGGACCCTGCCAAAGGATACCCTGTGTACCTCCCTAGATTCTCGCAAGGCCAGCAGTAGCGGCTCTCGATGTTGGGCAGAAACCTGTGCAGTTCCCTTAGGGACCACTGCAAAAGGCTTAAGACCACATGTGTTGGCAGTAAACCCAATTGGTAGCAGTCTGTACCACCCAGATTTACCTGGTAGCTGTGGCTGAGCAGCCAGACTTCTCTCAAGAAGAGTTAGACAGTATATAGAGTATACAACATAGGTACCAAAATACAGTAGCACAAGCAAACACCGACCAGAGCTTGGGTATAAAAGTATATAATTATTTATTTAAAAACACACTTTGTAAAATACACTAACACTAATATGGCAAGCAAGTTCAAACACAGTCACTATTATATATATACATCCCTGATCACTTATTGAACAAGTCTTAGTTAAAACACCAATTATTTTCAGACGGAGGTGAGCGCTTAACCTAACATGGCACTCCAATAAGTTAATTAAAAAGGGAGGGAAAAAGGCAGAATTAGGAACATACACAATACCAACACTTTTGGAGAACCAGAGCAAGTCAGAAAAGGCAGAGTCTACTGAGGAGCAAGAAAGTCGTAGGCCGGGCCCACTCTTGGTGAGAGCAAGGCGGAATGTGTCCAAGATCACACAGTTGAATAGTACTTTTAAAGAGTCTTTGCAAAGAGTTCAAAAAGGGGTGGATCAAGTCAGGAAAAGTTAGTAGGTCCCAAGTCACCCCAGGATAGAAAGTCAAGGATTTACGGGACACCTTGAACAGTCTGTTGCAATGGAGACCAGGCGGGACTCAGTACCTGAAATGGTGAGAAAGCTCCAGCGGGGGGGCAGCAGTTTCTGGCAGCGGGTGCAAGTCGGTGCTTCGTCCAGTGGAAGAGAAGATCTCGACGTGAAGGAAAGCTGGTGGTCGTTGCACTGCCAGGGAAGAAACCAGCCACAGAGTTTCCTGGTTAAAAGGTACTACCCTTTTATTCGCGCTAGTGGTGAAGCGTGGCTATCTGGCCGCCGGGGTGCTTGGCACGGGTGATTCGACCACGAGACGATCCAGGAAGGCGAAAAGAGGGCGAACTGGTTATCCCCACCATTTCAGAGGAAGAAGACTCTCCGGGATGAAGATCTTCTCTGTCGTTGGGAAGTGGTGAGACGGTTCAGCAGGGCTCCCCCGGTGGTGTCGTTGCAGGTCGGCTCAGCATCTCCCTCTTCGGATTCTTTGGTCCTGTGGCGACTTCTGAAGTTCCAGTCCCCAAAGCCCTGCTTTTATGCAGAAAACCCCAATTCATCAGTCCTAGCTGTCAATCAAAAATGCTAAGTGGTGAGCCGGGCGGCTCACCACTGGGCCAATCACACAAGAGTGCGACTTGAGTTGCTGAGGCAACTCAGTCCAGGGTGCCTAAACCCCCCCCCCCACACATCCTGTAGACCAGACAGAGTGGCACCACCTTTGGAGGCTTCTGTGGAGAAGCCTGCCAAAAAGTGGAACAAAGGGCTCGACTTGGGTTGGAATTACAGAGGCGAACACAAACGCCATTTTAAAACCGAGTCCTGGCAAAAAAGACCCAACTGGGGAATAAATATTAAATAAATAACCCAGCGGTATCTTTAACATCGCACCAAAAAGTGGTGTGTTTAAAATGAATGGGAAAATCCCATAGGAAATAATCTGGTGGAATATTTCACGTGGTAACCACTGCCACCAGCCAGAAACTCGATGAGGGGGGCCTGCACAGTGCCCCCTCGAAAAACAGACCCAGAGGTAATCTAATTACCCCTACCAGTACTTCCACAATATGATGGTTTGTACTGGTTCTGTTCGCAATTTAAGACTAGTAAAGTCGATGGTGACTTTACATGCCCTGGGAGACAGTAGTCAGTGCCAGGGTATGGAGTCTATGTTTGGGGGTCACTATGACACCCCTGTGTTACTGCACTGAGGGTGCTGTGTAACACACTTACCAAAAACACATGAAACCCTATGGAGTAAAAGACCCCATAGCCCATAAAACACATTACAAAGTCAAAGGATATCTCAAATCATGTCTAAGAGTGGGAGAAAAAGAGTCTCACTCTTAGCAGGAGAAAAAATAAACCCCAAAAATCCAGCAAAGCTTCTGGGGGACTCACGAAGTTTGGGAAATTAGCCTTAACGGAGAATTCTCCCCAACACTAGATATATCGCCTAAAGCAGGGTCTAGAGGGGGCTGCACTGCTTAACTGAATGACCCGGAACGTGAACCCATTAAAAAGGAGACTGGCCTTTGGTGTCATATAGTTAGCCTGTACCATTCAGAGGAAGTAGCCTCCCACCCGCATCCTTTCCATTACTTTAAACAGAAATGCCCATTCCACCCTGTCAAAAGCCTTCTCAGCATCCAGGGTGAGGAGAATCGAGGGTGTCTGTCTTGTGGGCCTTTTCTAATAAATGTGCAACCTGCCTATTATTATCGAAAGTCTGCAGTCCGAGTACAAAACCCGACTGGTCTGGGTGGATCAGGCTCGCGAGAAATGCTTGCAGTCTGTTGGCCAGGATTTTAGTATAGATTTTGGCATCTTAAATTACAATGCTATTGGTCTGTAGGACGAGCATCTGGTGTGGTCTTTGTTAGGCTTGCAGATTATTTATTTTTGCTTCCTCCATAGAGGCCGATATTCTCCCCGTCTCCCGGAAGTGGTTAAATGGGCTGGTGAGATATGGGACCAGAACTCCCATGTATGTTTTGTAAAAGGATGCTGTGAAGCTATCCGATCAAAGTGCCTTGTTTGGGGGAAGGCCTACTATGACCTTTCAGACTTCTTCCTGCGTGACCTCACGTCTCAGTATTCCAATCACCCCCTGTACCCCCTTGCAGGGAGTTGAATCCCCTCCAGAAATTCTATTTGGTGCTTGCTCAGTGGGTTTTGAGTCCTATATAGGTCTGTGTAGTAGGAAGCAAAGCATTCCTGAATTTTCTCTATGCTGGGGTGGCAGATCCCCTGGCCGTCTGTTATGTCTGCAATAGTGTTGTCCCCTGCCGCGCCCCTAAGGAGTCACACGAGAAGCGTGTCCGCCTTATTAGCTTTTGAGTAAAACCTATGGCGTGCAAATAACAGTGATTCCCCTGCTCTCTTGGTCCTGAGGATGTTGGGTTGGCCCACTGCCTGCCCTTTATTCTTTCTTTTCTTTGATGGTGTCGCCCCTGCTCGCCGCCAAGCCTCCTCCACCTCTCCCTCCAGCTGCGTCTCAAGAAGTTTCAACTGCCTGTCCCTCTGTGCCTTAGCAGCTATACATCCCCCCCCCTTATTGTGGCTTTGAAAGCATTCCAGTGGACGCTTTCTCCTGTGTCAGCTGCTTTATTTATCATAAAAAGTCCCTGATTTTTCTTTCCAGCTCCTCCCTAATAGCTGAACCTCAAAGCTCCGCCCCAGATCCTTGCCCTGTACCCCTTTAGGGGCAGCTTCATTGTCAACACCTTGTTGTCTGCTATAACCAGGGGCCCCACCTCTATGCCCTCTACTGCTTCCAGCAAGTGGGCTGAGGTCCTTAATATAATCAACGCGGGATTGTGTGCCATGGACGCTGGACAAGAATGTTTCCCGCTGTGCCCCCCCCCTCACTCCCCTCAAAACAACCCTTAATCCCAGTGCTTTGAATCTGTCCTTTAGTGGGGTTAAGGCTACTACCCACCCTCCGCCCCCTTGTACGCTCCCTCCCGATGACCTATCCGAATCCTGGGACCACGCTAGTTTGAAGTCTCCCATGATAATTATATAGCCCTTTGCGAAAAATTCCCTCATGAATGCCTCTTGCCCCTTGTTAGGTGCGTATACGGAGGCCAGAGTAGAAGTTGCCCTCCCAGTGTTCCCCCACTATTACGTATCTACCCCCTTAATCTGCTTTGGTGTCGTTTACTTTAAGGTCCATTCCATTACGAAGCACCAATGCCACCACACATGTCTTGGTTGGACTTGAGGCGTGAACATTTTTTGAATAGCCCTGCAGTTCAAGCTTTGTCTGGTCTTGCTAGGGCATCTGGGGCTGTTTTCTTAGTAAACTGCTCCAGTGTTTTCCTCTTGAGGGGGGGTATTGAGCCCTCTCACATTATGTGTAGCCCACTTGAATGCCTATTTCAACCATGCTCGCCTTCCCCTCCTTCTCCAATGCTGTGGTGCTGTCCGTTTATCCCTTCCTCCTGCCCTGCTGCTTCCACCTCCTCTGCTTCCAGTAACGAGCATTAGCGTAACCCGCTCCCCTACATCCGCCCCCTCCCTGATCTCCATGGTCCTGTGACCCCTCTCCCCATACTCCCTCTTCCCATCCTGACCCCCAACTCTGGGATGTCCCTCCCCTCCCTGTCTCTGCTACTCTCCCCTGCACCCCCCACTTCCCTTTTGCCCTCCCCTTTCCCTCCTTCCCGCTCTTATTGAAATCAAGATTGAGCATCTTCCTGTGTTCCCGAAGCCCAGTTTCCCCCATGTATGTTCCACCACACCTGGTGTATATCTCCTTTTTATGCTAGTCATCCCTTGCTGCTAACCCACCCCCAGTGTGCCTCCCTCCGCCCCTCGTTCCTCTTTTGAGATCGGGCCCTTAGGGATGGCTTTTCTCCTGCTTTGTTCTCCTGCCGTTGCCCATTCCCATGGTCAGGGCTTTGTACGATGTCCCCTGCTGGAGAGGGTGATAATCATGGAGGCTTTGGCTTGGTTCTAATTGCAGTAGATCGACCCCCTTCTGGGCCGATTGTAATTTGCTTTTGGCCTCCTTCCCAGTCAAAGACTAGTCCAAAGGGGAAAGTCCATTTATAGCGGATTCCCCAATGGGCTAGTTCCCTCCCCACCAGGCCCATCTGCCATCTCTTGAGCAGTGTACTGCTTGCCAGATTTTGGAACAGGGAGATCTCATTTCCTTGGTAACACACCAGCTCTTTTGCCCTTGCTGCCCTCAGGACCGCTTCCTTCTGAGCATAGTGTGTAAAAGCAGCCAGGGCGTCCCTCAGCCTACTGCCTGCTCCCCGTGCCCTTCTACCTGTTCTGTGGATTATATCTAGTTCAGTTTCCTCCGGCCCTGCAACTCCCAGGACGTCTTGACTTATCCCTTCAAGTCAATTGATTTAATTTATTTGTTTGCTTGTTATGCACTTATACAGCAAGTAAAGTACTGTTTCAAAGCGCCAACAGGGCAAAGAGATGGAACAAGGGAGTGAAACACATTGAAAAACACGATTTGAAGCAGTGGAGGGAAAAGGAAAGAAGGGCAAACCTACTATGCCTTGTGGGTATTCAGAACATGCAAGTGCATTAAGGAAGAGGGGGTAAGTGCTGGGGTGTCTGGGCTCATGGGTGAGTTACAGATGAAGTGCGTGGTATGATATTATATGATGCATTTATAATGCGCCTATACACAAGTGTTTCAATGGTGAGAGCTACACAGCCGGAGCAGCGTTAGGTGTAAGTGTGAACCTCCAGTGCAGAGGGTGTGCGAAGGCAAGTGCTGAGGGTAGACAGGAGTTGGGCGATTGGGTGTCAGTGGTCAGGAGCCCTGAGGATGCAAAAGGGCCCATGACACCAATCACAGCAACTGTGAGATTAGCATAGGAGAGAAGGAGGAAAGTCTTGAGGAGCTTGCAGAAACTCCTGCTCAAGGCAGAGATGGATGGGGAGGCTGTTCCATAGGAAGGGGCCAGCCGATGAAAGCAATCAACCACCTACCCTCTGTTTAGCAAAAGGCTTTACACACAGTGTTGGTGCCAGAGGAACGTAGTGATCTAGAGGGAGAGTATTTAGTAAGATAAAGTTCAAGATCGTGTGGTCCCCAGGCCCAGACAGCCTTGTAGGTGATGCAGAGGGATTTGAATTTTATCCCTGCAGCAACCGGGGGCCAGTGAAGACTTTTTAGGGTAGGAGAGATGTGGTCCCTGGGCTTAAGGCCAAGGATAAGTCTTGCTGCCCTATTCTGGATTAGCTGGGGAGGTCGCAGAGTGGAGTAAGGTAGATTCTGGAGGAGTCTATTGCAGTAGTCAAGCCTAGAGAGAACCAGGGCTTGGGTAACATTGAGCCTCTGGGGGAAGGTGAGAAAAAGGAGTATTTATTTAAGAAGGAAGAGATGAAAGTGGGATTTACTGGCAATGTCCTCCGTGTGAGGGAGGGAGGAGAGGAGAGTGGAGTCAAAGATGATTCCATGGTTTCTGGCTTCAGAACAATGAGCAGTGGGGAGAGCCCAAGGAGGAAGGCCAGAGTGAAGGGAAGGAGGAGGGAGCAGGGGTCCCGATGGGAAGGATCTCTGTTTTACGGGCATTGAGGCGATCTCTGTTTTACGGGCATTGAGGCAGAGATAGTTGGAAGTGCACCAGGACTGGATGGCAGAAAGGCAATCGCGGATGATAGAAGGTGCAAGAGGTCAGCAGGAAGTTTGAAAGAGTTGTGTATCGTGTCTCTGGCAGGTTCCTTATCCTTATATTTATCCTCCGAGATCTATTTTCCATATCCTCTGTCTGCAGTTGTAAGTTCTGCTTGGCCACATTTGGTTGCGCTGCCCATAGGGTGGGGGATGGTGCCCACTGATTCTGAGGCTGCCTGCAACCAGCCTCGAGGACCTCACCTTTGCCTTTGACATCCGCCCCACTTCTCCGGGTTACTCCCCTCGAGTGGGTATCTCAGTCAAGCGGGATCCCTGGAGGGCTCTCCCCCGATCGGGTTTTGAGGACAGTATCTGGTTCTCCCCTCTTTTTTCTGGACCTTTTCACCTGTGGTCACTCATCTTCCACCTGGTCCCCGTGGGCTCCTTCACCCTCCTGTTGCCCCTAGCTTATGCCTCCTTATAGTGCCCACAGGGACACCCTCATTACCTATGACTATAAGCGGGTGCTATGGGTCCATTCTTCGTCGGGGGGGGGTCTCCCTTCCCTCTTAGGGGATCCGGTCTAGACACCTTCATCCCCCAGTACCACTTCATTGCTTTCTACTACACCTGGGCATTTAGTTGGCTCCTTCGATCAGGCTCCTCTGCCTCGTGGACTGCACACCTCTCCCCTCTAGTCTGTGGTCCTTTTATCTCCCCCTTTTGGGACTTTAGACTATTCCTCCCAGGGCTCTCTTCCCTGTCGGTGGCTGTGCCGGGAGGTGGGGCAGTTGGGTGGGGCCTGGGGGGTTACTTACCACCTCTAAGTTGTTGTCTTTGCTTTGAGATGCTTTCTTCCCCCTCCAATACCATCATCCCCCGGTGCGCCACCAGGGTGCACCCCTCTGGGCAAGCGCTCCAGTGTTTCTCCTGCAGGGGAGGACTCGCCCTCCTCGGATCTCCAGGGCACGTTGAGAGCCGGCAGTCGCTGCTTCCCCCCTCTGCGATAGGCCCCTCAATGTCTGGTGCCTGCTTTCTGCCACCTCTGCCCGGGGTAATAATCATACACTCTCCCCTGACTCCTTCCTCCCGAGCTGGTGCCCGCATCATTTCACTCTTGCCAATACCCATCAGGACTCCCTCGTGGGATAGGCCCCTCCGCGGTCCTCTGTGTGGATGCCCCACCAACTCTTCGTGGCTCAAGGGCCCCCTGCTTTCTTGTTCGAGGGCCTTACCATACCGGAACTGGGGCCCCTTTCTGCCACTGCTTTTGCCACTCTGCGTGGCTGGGTGCCAGCCTACACAGCCACGTGGCACAGCCAGACGTTGGCCTGCCTCCCTGCACCGCCCGCACCACACAGTTTCTTCCTTCCCTCTCCCAGGAGGCGGGGGGATCCCCGCACACCTTAGCACCTCTCCCAGGCTAAGGGGGACGGGTTGCCTGGCTCCCGCCTAGGTCCATCTCCTGCCGCTGGCCTCCCCCTGTTCGCTCAGAGATGCTGCAGCTTTCGTGGCGATGCATGCTCAGAGACTTGCCGCTGTGGCTCCCTCGCCCTCTCTTCCTTCTCTGTTTGGCCTCTCGGTTGGTTGTCTCTAGGTGTTATTTGTAATACCACTGCTGCGTGCCGCTCTCGCCTGTTGACTTGCACGGCTCCGGGGTGGTGAGGTATGTGCTTTTAGGCTCTGGGCTTGGAGAGTGGCTGCCGACACGTCAACCTAGTGTCGGCGGCCATTTTGAAGTCCTTGTCTTGATACTTAATCATCTTCAGTCACGTTGTAACTACCTCGGCAGGACCCGTTGCCGAAAGAGATCCTTAGTCCATCGTCTGATCTCCAACTCGTGGTCGGCCCAGGCTTGGGCCTTTGCTTCAACTCCATGGCGGATGCCACAAAGAAAGTTCTCTTCAGGGCCTGTGAGACCTGGAGCCTGAAGGACATCTTCATCGAAGATTGGCACGGCAGGTGCCTTTACAGCCTACATCCCAGCCACAACGCGATCAGATGTTCAATTTGTCCTCCTTCTCCTCCAAGACACGGAAGGACCACTGTCGGAGGTTAGTGGTTTGGAACAAGGAAGCAAAGGCCTCTGACGCAGCCTCTGGATGTAGTTATACCTCTTCTTCCGGGGCCGGCAGGTCCAATGAGTGTGCTCCCTCTGACAAAGAAAGGCCGAGGTCCTTTGAGGGTGCTTCCCTGGTGAAGATCGAAAAGAAGAGAAGATTGTAACATGCTCAAACGTCACCTTCATCTGCAGTCGCCGCGGCTGCAGGACCCAGGTCGGAGAGAGGACGGTTGCCGTCGCCAGCTCTGTTGACGGTTAGCCTACTGGCAGGAAGACCGTTTCCGTCTGCGAGAAAATCATTGACGTCAAAGGGCAAGTCGTCTAAGGACCCGTAGGCGGATCCACTGTAAGTGGCTCCGTCGACATGAGCCTTGTCGATGTCCTCCATCCGGACTGGTGCCCCGTCGATAACCACTCCGTCGACTAGTACCTCATCATCGACCAGCCCGTCGACAAGTACCTCTGCAAAAACTGTTCTTTCATCAATGGTTTCGATCACGCCAAGGGGCTCGTCGATGACCATCACCATTGCCACTACGACCGTTACCATGCCTAGACCTCCGCTTGTGGTTGGAAGAGCAGTCTGTCAACGACACCTTTTCCTGCTCCGCAGGCTCCAGTCATTGCCTCTTTACCTAGAGGCTCAGATTTGGTGAGGGACATGCCTCCAGCTAAGGATTTTCTGCCTAGTCCCACCAAGGCCACACCACTTTTCACCTTGTTCACTCTGGGATCCCCAGGAGGTCGGCAGCACACTACACCAGCTCAGAGGAGGACCTGCCAGAGGGGAGCCTTACCATGTTGTGCCAGTACCTCAGCCAGGGCTGCCATCTCACCATCCTTCTCAGCCTTTTAGCCCTTAATTTCTGAGCCCATCTCCAGCACCTGCTCCAAGGGATATGTCTTTGGACATTTTGACAATCTTGCACACACAGCTGGCTGAATTCCAACAGCGGCTACTGTGAGAAACCTGAAGGTATCTCACTCGCTAGTCACTGGGGATCTGTCATTTAGGTGGCCAGGACACGGCCATCGCTATTGGATCCAGTTCCCGGGTGTGGACCAGTGCGGGAGGAACACCTGGGTCAGGAGTCTTTAGGGAGTGGAAGTGGGACACCGAAGAGTGAGACGCAGTATCCCCTTCCTTATAACACCTTTTCCCCATCCTACCCTATAGGATATCTAGACACACAACCCACTTACCCCTTTCTTGACATGGAACACTTTCTCACAGACCGACTACCATGAAAGACAACAGACTAACACCAGACCCGTATACCTGACCTGTCCCAACACAAGGGTCAGGCAATTGCCGATAATTACACACACCTGACTTCTCTTCCCTTTCCCCATAGGGATAAAGGGCAGAGCACCAAAGCACACTCTGAGCAAGGCCAACCGCATGAGGAAGCAGCTATTCCAGGACGGCAGTTCAAATGGAGCAGTAAGGTGATGAAACCTGAAAGGGCGACGAGGGATTTGCCCTTGCCGTTTTCCACCCAGACCCGCAGAGCCTCCGAGACTGGAACCGTAAGACCGGGAATTGCAGCTGGAGAATGGTGCGAAGAAGGTCAGCGGTACATGGGACCCTCCTGCAATGATAACCAGGGGAGGAGAAGCGGTTGCCATTTTGGGACTGGAGGCAGGAGATGCCAACCGAGTTCGGCACCGACGGTGAGTCGGAAAGAGCTGATAATAGATTCGACTGTGTTGGGCTCAAGGTTGTGAAGAGCCACGTTGTATGAAGAAAGAAGACTAAAGTGCAAAGGTCTTTTGAAAACAATATTGGCATAATTTAGTGGTCCGGCACCGCGTTTGGGCTCATTCAAAGGAATCTGACTGATGCCCCGCTCCTGAATAAGGCGAATGTGTTGAGCTGGGAAAATCGAAGTGGTCCTTCACGGGTCATGCTGAATCACGTGCACAGTCGAAAGTCTTTGGTTGTTGTGGAAACTACAAGTGCCAAGAGGCCCTAAGGAAGGCCGGCGTGAGGTGTCAAAGTGGTCATACGAGGGTCAAGCCAAACCCATTGTACAGTCGAAAGTCTTTGGCACGTTGTGGAGGCAAATGTGAACCCGACTGAGGGATGCCTGTGAATTAGGGCGAGCAGTAATACACCTGTGAACATTGTGACAAGTACGAACCCGACTGAGAGATGTCTACAGTGGATTGTTGGTCTGACCCCGACTGAGGGAGGCTAACGCTGAGCGAAGGTACGGAGCCGGCTGAGGGGGATCCAAGGGTGAAGAGTAATCGCCCGATGTGAAGATTAGCAGAAGGAACTTCTGTTTTGTTGTTAATGGCATATCATGTCCCTCTGAAGCAAGAGACTTTTCATGAATGAGACTTGGACACAGAAGGGCCTGATATTGAGTAAAGGAACTGTAACCTCGTGCTGGAGAAGCCCAGGAGTGTGCTGTGCTCAAGAGTCCCACGTTGTCCCGTGCTAAAAACGTGCGTAAGGGAGACCCCGGCCATAACATCCTGAATTATAATTTTGTGAAGACTTTTCTTTTCTTGTGAACATTTTCACACAGTATTTTTGTAGCATAGCGGTAAGGATTGGCAATGGTTTTTTAGTATAGACCCTTTTTATTTGACTAGACTACACCTGGACGGTATTAATATTTGATGGTTGTAGCTTGCTCCCATCTTAGATTTAGGTTTAGATTAGGCGTTTATCTCACCCATTTTACAGTTTAATAAACACCCTTGAACTGTGATCACTTGTGTCCGTCTTACTTTTATTACCATGTCTACCTTACACTACCCACTGCTCCCTTCCTGTTCCAGCAGGGAGTCCTCAGAGGCCTTCTTGAGCCCGGCCAACATGCCTCATGTGACACTTCTTACCCTTTGGCCGTTGCTATTTGCATCACCTTGTGTGGGGGAGGAAGCAGCTCAGACTGACACTGATGATGGTAACTCCACAACCTGTACGCGCATGGATGAGTTTGATGACTCATTCCTGCGGATGGGGAACTCCCAGACATAGATGTGCTCTCCAGAGCTTCCGCTCCAGATGGGATCGAATACTTCCACTCCATATTCTTTAGGGCTGCAAAGCTCTTCCATCTAGTACCGGAGAAAAAGAAAAAGGAAGGTTTTCTTTTCGTATGATGGGAGCCCTCCAAGAGGACCATCGTTTCAGTTTCCCTGTTGGATTACATTTGGTTGGATGACCTGTCGATCATGAAGACCCCTAATACCTTTCCTGCGAAAAGGGAACACTTGGAAAAGAAGTACTGGCTTCCAGACTCAGCCCCTAAGTCCCTCAGGTCTCAGCCCTTGCCGGACTTGGCTGGTTCGGCCGCCACTAGGAAGAGGCCCTCCAACCCATGTTCTTTGTCTTTGGTCCGTCTAACAGGGAACACAGTGGCTGGGGTTGTGTGTAGTCATTACCACTATGAAGGGAAGCAATGCAGCTTTGGTTCTGGGCATTCGAGAACAAAATCTATATCTGGGGTGTCCATCTAGCGGGACAGAGAATGAGTTGGCGGATCCCCTAATCGGGAAGGGTGCAGTCTCCCACGAATGGGTGATTTGTCCCAGAGGTAATTGCTGAGATCTTCGACCTTTGGCGAAGACCTGCATTGAACCTGTTTTCATCAAGAGGCAAGAGTGCAGACTGTTTTGCTTGATGAATTTCCCCTGTGGAGGGCTCTGCCCAGCTCTTTTCTAGTGAAGTGGATCTTCGACTTCACTCCGTGTGTGCCCTGATTTTGACCATCCTGTTGGTTCTCAGGAGGTTAAGGAACTTTCAGACCAGTCTGTTCCTAATTATTCCAGTCTGGGTGAGGAGGACGTGGTACCCGGAACTTCCAGAACTGGACATTTCCCCACCTTGCAGTCTTCCTTGGAGGGAGGATATCTTCCAGTTAGAGGGTTGGGTGCTTCATCTGAACCCAGAGTCTCGCAGTCCCTGTGCGTGGCACTTGAAACGCTATGGTATAAAGGCCGTGACTTGATGGATGATGTATTGGAGTTGTCTTTTGCTGAACGCAAACCCTTTATGCAATTGATCCATGCAGAAGGAGAAAGCTGGTCGCCTGGTGTAGAGAGAGGGGTGCAGACCTGATGTTGTGACCCACTTCAGTGGTCTTGGGAGTTCTCCAGCATGGGGTCTGGCATGGATTCACATGCTCATGAATATTCCCTGTCAGGCTGGGAATCCTTGGTAAAGAAAATCAGTTTCACTTCTGAACTGTCTTTCTCCTAACAACCAATCACTAGTCTCTGTGTCATACTGTCCCCAGCCAATGATTGCCCTCTACCTAAGCCCCTCCTATGTCAGCCATCTTCCTATTTTTACCGCAATCGAGCCTCAAGCTCCACCGATGAACCTTCTGATTAACAGGGACCCATTTTCGGATTCTTCAGCGCCCCTCAAGGGCGGATTTTTGTCAAGTTTCTTCTTGGAGGATTCCAGAAGCTTCTTTGAGGCCTACACCGCATGGATATGGCAGAGGAGGAGGAGGACTTGGCACCTCCCTTCAAGGTTTGCCCCAGCTGCAACCTACGGAACGTCTTTTCAGATGATGGACATTCCCTGTGCCTCTACTACCTGCATTCGGACCAGATGCATGTGGAGTACGACTGCATGGCTTGTCGTGAGATGGTGCAGCGCATGCGGGCTGACCGACGCAAGCGCCTCAACCAGTGGCAGCAGGTGAGTCCCCTGCCCAGTAGAAGAAAGCAGAGCGGTCTTCTAAGACCTAACATACGGCTAAGCACCGGGAGTCCATTGCCTCCGGGAGTGCCGTTGCGATGGGCTCCTCGGCGGCCAGGGCGAGTTCAGTGTCTCCAGCACCTTCGACCACAGGCCAGCGCTCAGGTTCTTCAAAGAAGAGGAAGTCGGACCATCTGGGCAAGCTTTTGGAGAAGACTCAAGCCGGACCGACGGAGAAGGCCAAGGCAGAGCGGGGTCACGACCCTCCCCATAAGGTGAAGGCCGCGGACGCGGTCAAGACCGTGAAGGCCCAGGTGCATTAGATAAAGGCCCACACTTCCATCAAAGTAGTGGCGGCATCCCTCGCGAAAGCCGATGGTGCAGATTCGCAGGGCACGGCCCCTATGGTGAGAGTATCCCTGCCTGCCAGGAGGGAGTCCTCTTTCCAGCCCGTCCAAAAGACTCCGGAGAAGGTGATGCCTATCATTTCACTGAAACAGTCTCCCCTGGTCGCAGAGAAGGGGGGGGGCACGGTAGTCCTCCAGGGCACAGACATTTCCTCAGAGGAAGAGCACGGACATTTCCTTGGAGGAAGAGCTCACCAGCCTCCCGGTCCCCCAGGAGAGGAGATGCGTCGAGAGCAGGCCCTACCAGGGGGAGGGATTCCCGACGAGGGCGACGACAAAGGTGACGACGAGGAGACGGACGAGGAGCAACAGGGCGGTGACGACGGAGCGGATCAGCCTAAGTCGTAAACGCCCTGGTCCACGTTGCCTCCACCCCAGCATCCACCTGGGGATATCGCAGTGGACATTCTGGCGCCTCTGCATACCCTGTGCTTGGCAGTCCCTCCCACGGCTCTGAGGCCATCGGAGGAACCACCACCCAAGAGGAGGAGAGTTCATCCCCCTCTGCCTTTTCACCCCTCGCCTCCCTTTCCCCCACCGAGGGATGGCACAGAACCAGACACGGCGACGACGGGCACTGGCACAGACCACTGCGGCCTGGAGGATCTCCTGTCTCCACCGTCCAGATCTTCACCAGCCGACGAGATTGGCTCGTTCCACGCCATGATCTCCAGGGCCTCAGAGCTGTTCCAGCTTGCCCCAGAGGAGAAGAAGAAAGAGGGTTGGCTTGACCAGCGCCGGGAGGCGAAGAGAAAGACCGTACTTTCCTGTTATTGGATGACATTTGAGACAAGAAGTAGTACAGAGTGCCATACTCTGCACCCAAGTGTTTACAGTCCCAGCTGTCTCCAGACTCTGTGGTTTTGGCGGCGGCCAAGAAGTCGTCTTCGGGCTCATCCTCATCGGCATCCTCGTCGGTGGCCTCCTCCCCCCACCGGGCGGTGAGGGGAAGAAGTTGGATGCCATGGGGTGAAGAGTGATCTTGTAGGCGGCAATGACCATTGTGGCGCGTTAGGACAGGGAACTTTGGTTCAAGATGGCCCCCCTCCTGGACTTCCTTCCCGACGACAAGCAGACTGAGGCGTTGGATATTCTACAGGAAGGCGAGGTGGCTGCGGACCATGCCATTACAGTGGCCATGGACGTTGCTGACACGGGATTCTGCCAAATTCGTCGGCGAGGCTGGCTGAGGGCCTCGAATTTCCACCAGGATGTTCAGTCAAAGGTGTTGGACATGCCCTTCGACAGGGACAATTTGTTTGCGAAGACTGTGGACGAGTCTCTCCAGGCTATCATAGCGGATACTGAGACTGCTTGTGCCCTGGGCACGCTTCAGCAACGGTGGCCGTCCTTTCGGACTTCTGGAGGGAAATCCCAAAGTTCCGCTAAAGGATTCTGAGGAGCTGTCTCGTCCTACAGTCAGTCCCCTGCTCATAGGCCCACGAGACTTACAGGGGCTGTGCCAAGTCTGGAGGTGGACGTTGTTGTTGCCAAGGCCCCCAAGGTGGCGCTTTGACGTCGAAGCAAGATTGAACCAGCCGTGGAATCTGGCCCCCACGGTTACACCCCGGTGGAAGGCCGGCTGGCGAACTTTGTCAGCGTGTGGAACACCATCTCCACCGACCGTTGGGTGCTGGAGGCTCTTGCCCACAGACACACTTTAGAGTGCCAACGGAAGTGCCCAAGGATACCACCAGTGGCCCGTCAGGAAAACCACGTCCCTCAACTGCTGCTGGAGGTACGGGCCATGTTAAGAAAGGGGGAGATCAAGCTCGTCCCGAAGAAGCTCTGGGGCTCCGGGGTGTACTCTCGTTACTGCCTCGTCAGAAAGACGACCGGCGGTTGGAGGCCCATTCTGGACCTACGCCGTCTGAACAAGTACATCAAGGCCCAAAGGTTTTGGATGGTGACCCTTCAGCACTTGCAAGGACAGCTGGAAGAGGGGGATTTTCTATCGTTGCTGGAATTGGAAGATGCCTATTTTCACATCCCCATACACAAGGGACACCGCAAGTACCTACGCTTCGTGGTTCAAGGACAACATTACCAGTTGAAGGCCCTTCCCTTCGGGTTGAGGTCGGCGCCACCAGTGTTCACCAAGTGCCTGGCCTAAGTGGTGGCGCAGCTACGTCTATGAGGGATCCACGTGTACTCGTACATGGATGACTGGCTCATCCGGGCGAAATCAAGGGGCGTTGCCGTCGACAACACGAAGACAGCCCAACTCCTGTCGGAACTGGGGTTCTCGATAAACTTTGCAAAGTCCTGCTTTACTCCATCGAAGGACGCACTGTTTCTGGGAGCCCGGCTCAACACAGTGTTGTGCCTGGCGTTTTCGTCGGAGGAAAGGATCATGGCCATCTTGGGCAAGGTACAGCCGCCATTTGCCTTAAAGGTCGCAAGGGTAAGAGCCATCAAGTCCCTACTCTGCATGATGTCGTCATGCATTTACCTCATTCGGCTGTGCAGGCTGCGGATGCGTTCACTGCAGGAGTTCCTTGACGCCCGCTGGATACAAGTGGAGGGGAGCTTCGAGGACAAGATCACACTCGAAAGTTTCTGTCGAGCGATACAGTGGTGGGGAGCGCACGCACATCTGTCCGCAGGCACGGATTTCCAGATCCTAACTCATCAGGAGACGGTCACGACGGACCCCTCCCTGGAAGGATGGGGAGTGCATTCCGGAAGTCTTCATGTAAGATGCCTGTGGCTACCGGAGGAGAAGTCGTTGCACATCAACGTGTTGGAGCTGCGGGCAGTGTTTTGGGCCCTTCCTTCCATCCCTCAAGGGCAAAGTGGTATGTGTCTTCACAGACACCACCACCACGATGTTCTACATCCGGAAGCAGGGGGAACCAGATCTCTGGCGCTCTCCAAAAAGGCGCAGGACTTTTGGCACGGAGCCATAGCCCAGGGGATGGTCCTCGTCCCGTTTCATCTTGCAGGAGTGAAGAACACCATGGCCGACTCTCTCAGCAGGGAGCTGCACTCTTGCCACGAGTGTGAACTTCAGCCGAACCAAGTAGATCACCTGTTCCGCAGATGGGGCAATCCCTAGATCGATCTGTTTGCGACGGCGACGAACACGAAGTGCCAGAGGTTCGCCAGCAGGTTTCCCCAGCCGGAGAGCATGGGGGATGCATTTTCTTTCCCCTGGGACGGTCTGTTTCTGTATGCATTCCCTCCGTTGCCGTTGCTTCTTTGACTAGTCAACTCAGAAGGTCCCGGTGCAGGATGATCATCGTCGCACCGGCCTGGCCGAGACAGATATGGTGCCCGGACCTTCTGGACATGTCAGCGTCCCCTCCAGTCAAGCTTCTGGCAGACGCAATTCTCGCCAGGGAAGGAGCCCCGATTCTGCACCACCACCCAGGATCACTGAGCCTGAAGGCCTGGCTCCTGCAGCACTAGAGTTTGGGGGCTACGATCTCCCAGCGTATTGTAAAAAAGTGCTCGCCAAGGCCAGAGCTTCATCTACTCTCAAATGCTACGGGCACAAGTGGAAGAGGTTTGCCGTTTGGTGCCGTACTCGGATCAACCAGGCAGAACTGGCCCATGCTTCCATCAAGGTTCATCTGGCTGCTATTTCCTGCTACACCAGATCTCGTGGACGATCATTCTTATGGTTGCATCGTTTGGTCAAGGAGTTCGTCAAAGGACTATTTTGCTTGTTCCCGCCGGTGAGCTCCGGCATGGGAGCTCAATGTGGTGCTTACTATGCACATGGGTCCACAATTCGTGTCTATGCATTCAGCGCCACTGACATTTTTGTCGTGGAAAACAGCGTTTCTTGTGGCCACCATCTCCGCACGACGAGTGGGAGAGATCCAGGCCCTCTTGTAAACCACCTTACATGACATTCCACGAGACGAGGGTGGTGCTACGGACGCACCCCTCCTTCATGCCCAAGGTGCCATCAGACTTTCATCTAAACAAGCCCTTGGTGTTACCTGTATTCTTCTCGACGCCTTCGTCGTCGGCTGAGAGGACTTTGCACTCGCTGGATGTGGCTAGAGCGCTGAGTTTTCGGAAGACGTCGCACCTTTTTGGGAACTTTGGCACTGTGAACCATGGGAAGGCCCTCTCCAAGGCTTCCATTTCCAGGTGGCTTTCCAGCTGCATCACCCATTGTCACTGGTTGGCAAACCGACCGTTGGCTGGCTGTCCGAGATCCCATCCGACCAGAGCAATCGCTGCAACTATGGCGTTCCTGTTTGGTGTGCCCCTGCTTGATATCTGCAGGGCTGCTACGTGGAGGTTGACGCACACCTTCAAAAAGTTCTACTGCGTCGACGTGGATTCCTGGGAGGAGTCCAGCGTCGGCCAAGCAGTGCTGCGCAACCTGTTCGTTTGAAGGTGATCCTGGTGAGCAGGTAAGAGATGCTTAATGTTGAGCCTTGCCACCTCCTGTGGTTGCACATGTATGTACTGCTATGTATTATTTATTCATGAGCATGTGAGTCCATGCCACACCCCATGCTGGAGAAGGAACAAGTTACTTACCTGTAACTGTTGTTCTCCAGCATGGGTCTGGCATGGATTCACATGTGAACTCTCCCGCCTACCCCTCTGGGGCTTGTCTCTTGGTCCGACTGCCACTATATGTGCTACCAAATCTGAAGATGGCTGCCAGGTAGAGGGCAGTCATTGGCTGGGGGCAGTATGACCCAGAGACCAGTGATTGGATGTTGGGAGAAAGACAGTTCAGAAGTGAAACTGATTTTTTCTTTACCAAATATTCCCAGCCTGACAACGGGGAATATTCATGAGCATGTGAATCTATGCCAGACCCATGCTGGAGAACAGCAGTTACAGGGAAGTAACTTGTTCCTTTTTGTTGTCTCTGGCCAAGCCTGGTTTACAGGTAGGCACAATGAAAGTGTACATGGCTCCTCTTTCGCTAAGAGGCTGCCAAGGCCAGGGTTCTCTATTTTCCGTTCCTATAGTTGCCCACTTCCTTAAGTTCCAGTCTGGGATCTTAATTTGGTCCTATTTTTCTTGATGGCTGCTCCCTTGAGGCCTTGCACACTGCGTCAATCAGTCTTTGTGCATTAAAGATGGTGTTCTTTGTGCGGATTACATCGGCCAGACGTGTGCGTGCGATGGAGGCACCATCTTCTAATGCCCTATTCTTTCACTTCTTTAAAGGATAAGCCACTTCAACAGTCTGGCCGACGTTTTTGCTGAAGGTTGTTTGAGTTTCACATTTGCCAAGGAATTGAATTGTCTGTTTTTTTCCTCCACTTCAATCACCTAAAGAAGAGTGGCTCCATAAAATGGCTGCAAAGCGGGTGTTGAGCTATTACGTGGCCATAAGGACACCATTTCTCAGGGACGAACAGCTGCTACTTTTTCGTGGGCACGGTTGGGCCCTGCATGACCAAAGCAACTTCATCTTGCTGGAGCGTTACAAAAAGGTGACGAAGGAGATCCCTTTTGGTTCTCCGAGCCCACACCACAAGGGGTGGTGGCTGCTTCCTATGCAAAGAGGGTTGCCATTGAAGCATATCTGCTAGGCCACCATGTTGGGCATACTTTCCCAAACCATTACAGTGTTTCTGTCTAGAAGTAGGAATTTCCTCTTTGGCAGGGCCATTTTGCGAAGTTTTATGGTACAAAACTTTCAGCCCTCCTTATCTACTGCTAATGGGAGTTGCTCTATAGGAGGAGATCTGGGTCGAAGCAATCCATTGGAGGGAAAATTACTCACCGTAATGTTCTGTCTATGGATCTTCATACAGATTCCTCATCACCCTCCCGATTTTCCCTGCTTCTAAAAGTTTTCTTGTGGGTGAATTAAGAGTAGTTGATAAAAAATAAAGTATATGCAATGCAAATTGGGCCAGAATAAAGTTTTTCAACATTCCTAGAGTTTGTGACCTACAAGAAAATTGTTGAAGGTTTTCCATTTTGTGTTTATTCTTAAAATGGCAATAGATGGTTGCTGGGCACAGGGGAAAAGGAGTAGGGAACTGAGGTAAATGGGTCATAGTGCGCACTATATGTATGTTTGCTGACATGTATGCAGTCGGGGAGCATGAGAGCTGAGGAAGATGTAATGTATCTGGACTACGCCCCTGTCGAAATTTTCCAGGAACAGCTGGCGCTGGAGGATATCTATCCAGATGAGCACTCTAAGGGAAGAGAATCCATAGAAGGAACATTACCCGTAAGTATTCTTTCCTTTGTTTCGCTCATGTAGTTGGTTGCGTATGCATAGCCTTCTCCCTGAACTTCAAGAAGTCTCTGGTTTCGTTGTCCCAGTCCCTCCGATGTATGGGTGCAGCCTTGGACGCTCTCATGGGCAGGGCTTTCTCACTGGTTGACTGAGTGGCAAACCGCTTCAAGATAGTTCCTGTCCTCCGATCATATTGGGAGAGTTCTGGCCTCTGCCTTTCTGTGGTTGTTTGGCTCATGGCCTCCGTTCAAGACATCTTGTTAATAAGGACATTTCTCCGACAACACTGACCACAACTGACGGTCACAGATACATCCTTGAAAAGCCAAGGTGCTTACCTGGAAGTGCTGAGGTGAGTGTTAGGGAGAATTCTCTGTAAGGCTAATTTCCCAAACCTAGTACGTCCCCCAGCAGCTTTGCTGGATTTTTTGGGGTTTATTTTTTACTCTCCTGCTAAGAGTGAGATTCTTTTGCTCCCACTCTTAAACATGATTTGAGGTGTTCCTTTCACTTTCCATGTGTTTTATGGGCTATGGGGTCTTTTACTCCTTAGGGTCTCGTGTTTTTTTTTATGTGGGTTACACAGCACCCTCCGTGCCGTAACCCAGGGGTGTCGTGGGACTGACTACTGTCTCCCAGGGCATGTAAAGTCACCATTGGCTTTACTAGTCCCAAATTATGAACAGAAACCAGTACAAACTCATATTGTGGACGTACTGGTCGGGGCAATTCGATTGCCCCAGGGTCTGTTGTTCGAGGGGGCACGTCTCCGCCCCCCTGATCGAGTTTTGGCTGGTGGCAGTGGATACTACTTTTTATATTCGACCGCGAATATATCTCTATGGGATTTTCCCATTGTTCGAGGCTACCAACTTTAATTATTTAATTCTTATAGCCTCGAACATACCGCCGGTTTATTTATTTAATATTAATTCACCGGTTGGTATTTTTTGCTAGAACTTGATTCTAAAATGGCGTTTGTGTTCTCTTCTGTGACTCCAACCCGAGTCGAGCCCTTTGTTCCACTTTTTGGCAGGCTTCTCCACAGAAGCCTCCAAAAGTGGTGCCACTCTGTCTGGGTACCACAGTGGGTATTGGAGGGGGTTTAGGCACCCTGGACTGTGTTACCTTAGTAACTCAAGTCGCACTCTTGTGTGATTGGCCCAAGTGGTGAGCCGGCCGGCTCACCACTTAGCATGTTTGATTGACACCTAGGCTGAGTGAATGGGGGTTTGCTGCATAAAAGCAGGGCTTTGGGGACTGGAACTTCAGAAGTCGCCACAGGACCTAAGAATCCGAGGAGGGAGAAGCTGAGCCGACCTGCAACGACGACACCACCGGTGGAGCCCTGCTGAACCGTCTCACCACTTTTCCCGACGACAGAGGAGATCTCTAGTCCGGAGAGTCTCCTTCCTTTGGCTGGTGGGGATAACCAGTTTCGCCTTCTTTTCACCTTCCTGCAGCATCTCGTGGCCACCTTGCCCGTGCCAAGCACCCCGGCAACTGGAATACCACGGTTTACCACTACCGCGGAGAGAAGGGTAGTGCCTTTTAACCGGAGAACTCCGCGGCTGGTTTCTTCCCTGGCAGTGCAACGACCTTCATCTTTCCTCCAGACCTCTTCTTCCTCTGGACAAAACACCGACTTGCACCTGCTGCCAGGAACAACTGCCCCCGCTGGAGCTTCCTTCACACTTAAGGTACTGTGTCCTGCCTGGCTTCCCTTGCGACAGATCGTTCGGGGTGACAGTAAAGCCTCGACTTTCTACCCTGGGCTGGCCTGGGACAACCTAGCTAACGTTTCCTGACTTTAATTTCATCCTTTTTGTGCGAACTATCTACAAAGACTCTTTGGGCATAACCCCACTGGAACCTTGACCCCTTCTGCTTGCTCTCTCCAAGAGTGGGCCTTGCAATTGACTTCCTTGCTCTCCAGTAGAACTCTGCCTATCCTGCCTTACTGTGGTTCTTTGAGAAAGTATTGAAACTTGTGTGCTTCTTTAACTCTGCCTTTTTCCCTCCCTTTCTTTACAACTTATTAGAGTGTCATCTTATGTTAAGCGCTCACCTCTGTCTGAAAATAAGTGGTGTTTCTCACAAAGACTTGTCTAATAAGTGAATAGGGTTGTATATATATGATAGTGACTGCGTGCTGAAATTACTTACCTCTTTTTTGCTAGTGTAATTTACAAGAGTGTGTTTAAATAAATAATTATATATTTTTACACCAAAGCTTTGTTCAGTGTTTGCTTGTGCTACTGTGTCTCTGTACCTATTGTGTATACTCTGCATACTGCCTAACTCTTCTTGAGCGAAGTCTGACTGCTCAGCCACAGCTACCAAGTGAATCTGTGTGGTACAGACTGCTACCAAGTGGGTTTACTGCCAAACACCTGTAGTCTTAAATCTTTTGCACTGGTCCCTAAGGGAACTGCACAGGTTTCTGCCTAACAGTGAGCAGGCTCTGGTTTCGTTCAGAGCCCCAGGAACACATCAACCTACTGGAATTGAGAGCGATCACGCTGGTGCTGGTTTTCTTCTTTCATTGCAAGGCAGTAATGTGCTCTTCTGATGGACAAAACCATGGCCGTGCACCACTTCAACAAGTGAGTTGGTGTAGGGTCCTTGCCTCTGTGCAGAGAAGCAATCCAACTGTGCTTCTGGGCTCTGGAGAGCAATGTGTCTCTGACTGCAACTCATCTCGCTGTGGCAGAGAACATCATAGCAGGGTGTACTCTGCTGATGCTGAAGTGTTTATTCTGTTAAACGTTTTACTGTGAGGAATCTATCCTACTTGGCTGGTGTCCATTCTGCGAAGGCAGCACTGCGAGCATTTGCTCTTGCCGCCACAGCCCCTTGCAGAGCTTCCAGAGCGGGGATGAGCCACTAACAGTCACGTGACGGATTACGTGACCAGGAAGGCTGCATTTATTTCGGGCACAAACACCCTTGCGGCGTAAGCCCTGGTAGCAGAAGGGCTTGTGCTGTTTGGCTTGGTATACACCGCTTATTGCATCTCCAGGACGGGGAGGGGGGAGAGACTGACTCTGGCGGCTCCTTAAGCTGTCAGGCATTTGCCGTCTCTGAGAGATTTTGGCGTTGGAGTAGCATCATAACGCCATTTCTGTTTACGTGGCATACAGTGTACCGTATATTTCTACTAAGCCTGATGGTGTTCAGGGTGTGAAGACACTGTTTGTGCTGCTTGGGACGGACAGGTGTTTCTTGTGACTCTACCATTAAATCTTATGGTATACTATGAAGAGGTAGTACCCAAGTTGATCTTGCTAAAGCTTTAATAACTCCATAAGAGCAAACCATGCAGTGTTATTTGCAGTTAAGAAGGTCCAGTATTCACAGATTGTTATCAAAGTGATCATGGTATCAATTTTAATCTCTGACTTTTTATTGAACATAACCAACTGAGCCTTTTTAGGCCCGGTGGACTGTGGGGTGTGTCTGCTGGCCTCAATTTTTGATCCGGAGTCTTTTGTAAGTGTTAGTTTTTATAGAATTTCAATGAGATCAGGCTTGCGTAGTGGGGCTGGCCTGCTGACACCTGCCCAGAAGCATATGGTGGCACTAAGAGAAGTTAGACAACCCCAGCGGGTTGATCATACAACAGTTTTTACTGAATATGAGAAGTCCATCTATGTTGGTGAATGTATCCCTTTTACCTGAAACAGGGGTTAATTGTACTGCTGATGAAGAGGTAAACGTATTTGAAATACAAGAAGCAGCCATTAAACTTATGTCAGGAAACCCACCCCTCCCCCCTTGAACCAACAGTGACAATCTGTAATGGGTTGAAGGAGGCAGAGGTTATGGTGGAAATTCTTTGATTTTGAACAAAAAACCACAAGTCCATAAGAAGGGGAGCAATGGGGTATCTATTCATCTATTAGCACCTCAGGCGTCAAACCTCACTTTGTCCTCGAGGCCAATTTCTGGCCAAAAGATTATGGACCATTATTTTGTTAAATCTGCTACAACGAGTACAGAGATTAAATCTCTGCCAGCACTGAAGGGGACAGCAATGCTTGACCACTCAGTGATGGCGTCTCGGCCCAATTTTGGGGGGTTAAAAGATCTGACTGATATTAGTATTATTGAATTGGCTGATCAAGCAGAAGGCAAACTGGAGGCTTTAAACATGGATTCCTCTAAACCCCAGCCTTCAATTCCTTGTGATACCCCCACTTTAGACTCCCCAACTCCCTTGGTTGATATTATAAACAAAGTCTCTCCCCGTTTCTTCCAAGAGGAGCGACAACCATCCTTCCAAACAGGAGATATTGCAGGAGCGTATGAAGGTTCCTCTGAGTTACACCATAACTTAAGGGAGGTGGATGAGCGTATTTCCTTGTCTCACCCCACTGTGTCAGCTTTAAACATGGTGTTAAGCTCTTTCGTTGCCCTATATGATAACATTTGGGCGGAGTTGAAATCTACCAATATCATCCTGGTCGATGTTACTTTAAAACTGGAAGAATTGGGGTCTGAGGTTCGATTTGACAACCTGGGGACAAGGAAGGTGGTGGCACCTGGGGACGGGCAGCAGTTGAGGGTAAATCTTGATAACGGACCGGGATCTGTTATTGAAATTTCAGATGACCAAGGATCAGATGAGCAGCTGACTCCCTTAGTAGGGAGCCCCAAACAAACTGATCCTCAAATTGTTTATCAAGCCAGTGTTATTACTGGTATTGATGCTAGTATTACTGACATCACTAATGACCATCCCAATTTTGGGGAGGATGTAAGAGCGGTTTGCGATGATGAAGGGAGTTTACCTAAAGTGCAAGCCAGTTCAGATTTTAAAAAAACTGTAATAGCACCAAAGGGCAAAGCATCGAAGCGGAAAGCGAGGGCCAGGAAAAATAGAGTTCTATCTCTAAGAATGGCCCACCGCACACTGTTTCGTGCCAGATTTTCTCCTGTTCCGGAACAAGTGATTCCAACCACTGAACCCGTGTTAAATGCTCAAATAATATCAGAGAATGTACCAATTGCACCTGTTAGACAGGAGGGTGTATGTATTCCTTCAATTCCAACTAATGAGCGATTTGTAAAGAATGGTGAATTTTCTGAGGGCAGTGGGACCCTCGATATGAACCTTGGCTTGAAGTCGAAAGGCTTTGCCCCCCCATCCCGCCCTCTTTTCCCTATCCTCTTGGGATGTGGGGTGAACAGGGACGGGGTTCTCATGGATTTGGCTCATTCACCAACCAATTTCAGTCTGTTTGGGGCCCAGTGGAGGTAGCAAGTACTTCAATGCAACTATTGGGGAATAGTGGGACAGGAAAATTTTGCCTAGTTGTACAACAATTAACCCTTTGGTTGAATCTAACGAGGTTATTACCAAGGGCACAAGAGTTGTAAATGATTACCCCGCCCCCACACCTCCGCCCTTGTTGGCCAAAGAGGGCACTTCTCACACACAATTGCTAACCCCATGTTCTAATCCCACTTTGATCTTGGATCGGGTGGTGGCAGGCTCTGGATTGGACAAATCAACATTCCTTAAGGAGGTGGCCGATCTCCCCTATGAACCCAATTATCCCTGAGTGTCTGCTGGGATGAAGAATCTATTACAGCGTCTCCATTACCCCTGAAGCACCGGTGTGAGTGAATCCATGAAAGTACCTGTTAGGAGTGGAGACCCTCGACAGGGCCATATAAGTGCCCCATTGAATACAACTTCTTATTCTGACGCCCTTAAAGGGAAATTTGCAATACCTACCCAGAAAGGTGTGGGTTGTAAAATTCACCAAGTTAAGATCCATTGTACCTTGGGCTCAGATTATCGGATCTGCATGAATCGACCAAACATCTTAGCCATTTTTGCGGCAATCCCATGTTTGGCTTTGGTGTCATCGGCAGATATTGGGAGGGTTTCCTTCCCAGTTAGAGAAGATATGAGTACCAGTATTATGTCCCTATCCTCTCTGTTGGTAAGAGAACTTATTCTTACCCAAAGTGAAGCATTGGCAGAATTGGGTTTTGTAATCTCGCAGATATGAGCCAAGTTTGGGTATCCATCAGAATGGTGTGGCTCAACCTCATGTAAATTCGCCTATGGTCATTGTTATACCTGACAAATTGGCCCAGAGTGGAGTGGCGAATAATATGGACTGGGCATCTATCATTTCTCCTTATGGCAAAAACTGGTCCCATAAAAAGGACATCTCTTTGGGTGACCACTGGAAGAGCATTCCATTATGCCTGAAATCTTGGAACACCCGAGGCAATGCCCACCTTTTTACTAACACGGTATGTATGAAAATACTGAGAACGACTAACTGTATTTGCCTGCAGGAGACATGCCTAATCTCTGCACCTCTTTTGGATGGATACAGTGTTTTCATCCAGCCCGCGAGGGATGGGACGGGGGGGGGGGGGGGGGAGACCCTCGGGTGGTCTCCTTACTGCAGTAGATGTTTCTTTGGGTCTCAGCGGGGAGGCAATTGCAGGCTTGCCTTTTGGTGCATTGGGGGTTGAATGCAGGTCAGAGGAAGGATCGATTAATCTCCTATTGCTCAACATTTACTGGCATAGGGGTATCGAACTGGCTGACCCTTTTGTAGATGGGATTTGTCGGGTAGTGGATGATAACTAACCCCGAGGGTAAGGTGGCCATCATGGGTGATCTGAATGCGGATTGTGCTTACTCTAATAAATTATGGGAACTGGAAGAGATCTGTGGGGGTAACTCAGAGAAGCAATTTGTTGGACAGAAGTGGAGAATAGGTCTTGGCGGCAGGGGGCTGTTCCCCCTGGTAGGGAAAATTAGTGAACCACAGAACACCAGTGAATGGCATACCTGGCACAGAGGGGATAGCTCATCCTTGATTGACTATATTTTTGTAGACACTTTCCTGATGAATTCTTGCCTGTCATTTCAAAGTTTTAAGAACGATTGGAGTGATCACTGTATTCTTACAGCACAATTTAATTGGGTCTTGAATATCAGGAAATGTAGGCAAAAAGTACAACTAATTGCTAAGGTAGGGCGCTATGCTGTTAGATGGACGGAACCGAACATTCGTTGTTTGAATTCTAACATATACCATGCATTGAACTGCTTGACCTATGACTGGAAACTCCAGAACTTTAATGTAATTGAGTTCCAGTCATTTGTGGGGCAGATGATAGATAAGATCGCCCCTAGGAAGAGAGCTACTAGTTTGGGCCAGGTTAGGCATGCTCATTGTTACAACGCCAATGTGGCATCTGCAAAAAAGATCTTACGGAGATCTGTGAGGCAGATCCAGAGTACTTTTCAGGAGGAAGTTAGCCGTAGGCAGCCAGTTGGGAAGCTCAAGCAATCGTATAAAAACTATTGTAAATCAGTTAAACATGCAATGTTTCAGAACGATGCAGAAAAGATGCTTGGGATCCTAATAGCAGCCGATGTAAGTGCATTCTGGTATTTGGTGAATGGACAGGACCCAAACTATTCCACCTGTCAGTCTAACTCAATATCAGGAAAAGACTGAATCGAGTTTTTGGGTGAAAGATTTGGGAAGGTCTCGGTAGATCCCCGATCGTCTTGGATTTAACTAGAGAGGACAGGTGGAATCCCCAAGTAGATATCAAAACCACCTTAAAACTGATTTCAAGATGTAAGCGTTCAAGGGCCCCTGGGCCAAATGGCCTTACAAACAATACTTTCAAGGACAACCCAAACCTATGGGCCCAGCTTTTGTGTCTGGAGTTCAGTGATATACTGTCCTCGGGAGTGTGCCCTATATCTTGGAACACAACTCATGTCCCGCTCTTCAAGTGTGGTAGCAGGACTGATCCGGTGAATTATCGCCCAATCTCCCTAATTGATGCGGACTGTAAGATCTTTTCATCTTTCCTGCTATCTCACTTGGAGGAGTGGGCACACAGGTGTCACCCGCTGGATAAATTCCAGACAGGCTTTAGAAGGGGTCATTCGACCAACATTAATGGGCTTGCCCTGAAGTGCGTGCAAGAGGCACCGTGGTTGACATCAGGGGTTGCACGTATATGGCCTTGATCGACCTTACGGCCGCTTTTGATCAAGTTGATCGAGGCAGATTATGTCAAAAACTAGCCAGTTGGGGCCTGCCCTTTGGGCTATTGAGGCTAATTAGTGGGGTTTATGAAAATTGTGGGGTCCGAGTACGCTTGAATCAAGAAGGTGATCTGTCGAGGAGAATTAGATCATTTCAGGGGGTTAGACAGGGTTGCACATTGGCTCCATGGCTATTCAACCAATACTTTTCCGATGTGGCCATTGCACTAATTAAAGAAGGACTCCTAGCCCCTAAGATCGGCAAGTATAAAATAATTTGGCTTGCATATGCCGATGACCTTTTGATTTTTGATAACACCAAGGTGGGGCTGTAACGGTCTCTTAATAGGTTCGAAGCATATGCGAAAAGTAATGGGCTAACAATTAACCCCTTGAAAACTCAGATTCTATCCTTTAGGAAAGAGAGAGTAAAAACTTCTGGCTACATCGGTAATTTGAGTGAGATCCCCCTGAAATTGGCTAAGATGGTGCGATACTTGGGGTTTAATTTTTCAGCATATCCAGGCTCTATGGTATTATTTGAGTCAATTTTACATAATGCGAAATTACTCGAAGCACAGGTGGTCAGGATTGACCGAAAGTTCGGTAGGTTTTCCTTGAAACCTTCTTTTATCTTTAATGAGAGTAAAATAGTGCCTAAATTAATCTATGGCCTGGAATTGCTACCCGAGAAAGTGAATGTGATCTTGAACCGTATAGAGGGCCGCATTTGGAGACGATTGCTGGGTGTGCCGAATGCGATCCCTGTCTCTGCAATCCGGTTCGAGTTTGGTATTGTTTCAATGTGGGCCCGGGTTCAGTGGGCCTGTGTATCTTTGTACTCCAAAATTAAAACTGGAGCGCCAAACACATTGTAGCATCTTATGTGTGAAAATCTGGATTTCTCGTTTACATTGATAACTTTAAGCGATAGGTCGGAGATGATCCTTGAGGAGATCGGAATGTCTATAGAAAGCTTGATCTCCAATCCTATGTCTGTAAAACGTGCCTTATTCGATCTGGATTGGTGTCAAACGGTTGACAAATTTCACTCCTACCCATCCTTCTCATTTGAATCCTGAACACAGAGCCAGAGGCTCGCCCACCAGAGTCATGTTACAATTTCCAGATAGACTGTATAGAAGCATCATATTGAGGGCAAGATGGAATATCTGCCCACTAGAGATATTTTGGTTAGAAGAATGTTGATTCCGACAGATCAAGGCAGATGTAGGTTCTGCTTGTGCAATGAGGAGTCCCTAAAGCATCTGGTTATGGAATGTTACCTATTGCACCCGCTTAGGGTTTAATATTCGGAGCCACTCAATGTTAATTCCATTACAAATGATGAAGAGCTGACATGGAAACGATGCTTGAGCATTCAAACTATCCACGAGGGCTTAGCCTTATCTGGGTTTATTAAAAGTCTAACTCTGTAAAATTGAGCTAAAGATTTTTTTCCCTTGTGTTCAACATCATGTGCTTGGAGAGTTATATGGTGTTCACTTGATGGTTCCAGTTACAAGATCGGAATATTGTTTTTCTGACCAAGTGTAAAGTTTGGTTATATGGATTATTGTATTGATTACTTTTTTTTTTCCTTTTTTTTTTTCTTTTCTGTATTTCTTTTTTTTTTTTTCTGTGTCTATGGAACAGATGATTTGCAACTTGTACTCTATTCTGTGAATTTTGAACGAATTTTATTTGCTCTTGATTTTTTGTAAAGGTTTGAATAAACCAAACACAAATATACATTTTTTTTTAAAAAAAAAACATCATAGCAGATGACTTGATCAGACATTTATCGTCTTCGGTGGAAGCTCTGTCTGGAAGTTCTGGAAATGTTCTCCTGTTGGTGGGCCTCTTTGCCTCCAGTGTGAACAGGAAGGTTAGATTGTTTAGCTCCAGGACATTTCCTCACCCCAGTGCTCTAGGGGACGCACTGTCAAGTAATCTTTCAACCACCTTTCTTTTCCCATATATATCCCTGTCGTTCCGTTGATTCTCAGTAGTTTGAGCCTGTGAGTCCATGTTGATTTTGATTGCACCAGACTGTGCCTGGAGCTACTGGTGCCTTCCACGGAGAGTTTCTCTGTTCTCCCAGTCGAAGAGGTGGAGGCGCCATCTGAACCGCAAGAGCCTTAGCATGCCTAGCTGCTGAGATATGAGTGTGATTTTGTCTGATGACGTTCTGAACCTGGTCCTCTCAGCTCAGAAAGCGGTCTCCTTGTCCATTTATGCCTTCAGGTGATGTCAATGTTTGCCTAGGTTCTGGGAGAGGGATCTGGATCATTTTACTTGTTCCGCATCCTCTGTTACATTTTTTTTTGTTTTCTTTGGCCCGAACGGGCCTGCAGATTGACAGTGTGAACGGGTGCTTTGCTGCAATTTCGGTTTTCAAATGGTCCCAAGAGCAGGGCTCGTTCTTCACAATCCCCACTGTTCTCCAGCATGGGGTCTGGCATGGATTCACATGCTCATGAATATTCCCCGTCGTCAGGCTGGGAATCCTCGGTAAAGAAAAAACCAGTATCAGTTTCGTTTCTGATCTGTCTTTCGTAGCAATAACCAATCACTGGTCTCTGCGTCATACTGACCACAGCCAATGACTGCCCTCTACCTAAGCACCGCCTCTGGCAGCCATCTTCAGATTTTTACCGCACGTTCATGTGTTGGGATCCTCGTGCTATTGCTCTCGAGCGTTAGTGCTATTTTTTCGCGCTTTTTACAAAAAACTTAGATTCTTTCGGTCAAAAGAGCCTCAAGCTCCACCGATTCTACATCCGATCAACGGGGACCCGTGTCGGATTCATCTGTGCCCCTCAAGGGTGAAGATTTCGTCGAGCTACACTTCGGAGGACTCCAAAAGCTTCTCAGGCCCGGTCTCGGAGATGGCCCAGGAGAAGGGAAGCTCGACGCCCGGAAAGCTGTTCAGGGTCTGCCCTGGATGCCAGCTGCAGAACGTCTTCAAGGAGGACGAACACTCTTTCTGCCTTTACTGCCTTCATGAGGACAAGACGCACGTGGAGAAGGACTGTGCGTTTTGCGGCAACATGTCGGAACGGACCATGAAGGACCGCCATCAACGTCTCGCCAACTGGCTGGAGGGTAAGAGCCCGTCTGGCGAGAAGAAGAAGAAATCCGAGCGGTCTTCTAAGACCTTTGAGGGCGCCCCGGCGACGGGGGCCCAACATAAGGCCAAGCACCGCGAGTCCGCTGGCACCGGGAGCGCCGAACAGTCGGGCTCTACGGGCGCCAGGCAGGGCGCACCCTCCCCGGCACCATCAACCACGAGCCAACGCTCTGGGTCGGGTAAGAGGAAGGCCGAGCACCCGGCGAAGCTCCTGGAGAGGCCCCGGTCGAGCTCTAAGGCAGAGGAGGAGCGTGGCAGTGCCCCCTCCCTCAAGGATAAGGCGGTGAGCGCACCTAAGGTGGTGAAGGCCTTGATCCATCCGACCAAGCCCTCTATCGAAACGGTCGCGGCAGCCCTGGCTCAGCCTGTGGTGGCTGCACCAGTGGTGGCGACCTCAGGGCCCAGAATCTCCCTGCCTCCTCGGAGGGAGTCTTCCTTTGTGCCCATCGATAGGACCCCCGTGAAACCCCCCGTGGGGAAGAAGAAGGGGGGGCAGGGCGTCGTCGTAGAGTCGGCCTCAACCTCAGAAGAGGAGCTGATCGAGGTCTTAAGCCACGGCCTAGGCGTGGAAGAAGGCCAGCCCGTCGGAATGGACCCCGACGCAGGTGACGACGACGACATCGTCGAGGATACCGACGGGGCCCCTGCTCGCCCGTCGGATTCCCCTCTGCCAGCGCCGCAAGACAACTCGGCGGCCATTTTGTTGGCCATACAGTCCTTATGCTCCGAGATAAGGACGAGGCTACCGTTACCGACGGAGGAACCTCTCCCGTCGGGGGATCCAGAACCGGGACCTTCTGGTGTTCCCCCTACCAAGAAAAGAAGGATCCATCCACCACCTCCTTTTCAACCGTCGCGCCCCTTCCAGCCCTCCTCCCCGTCCACCCGAGGGGATGATACGGGGACTGACACGGCAGCGACGGGTACGGACGACGAGGCATACGACGAGGATTTTCCGTCGTCGCCTCCCACCAGGGCCTCTCCGCCCGACGAGATCGGATCTTTCCACTCCATGATCTCCAGGGCTTCCGAGCTTTTCCAACTCTGCCCTGAGGAGAAGAAAAAGGAAGGCTTCCTTTATCAGCGGCGCGAGGCCAAGAGGAAGACGGTCCTCGCAGTGCCTCTGTTGGACGACATTTGGGATGAGGGCCTTTCCCTCCTCAAGAACCCTTCCACGACGCCAGCTAGAAGAGACCGGTACGAGAAAAAGTACCGGGTCCCGGACACGGCCCCCCTATGCCTCCGGGCGCAGCCTACCCCGGACTCCGTCGTCTCCGCGGCAGCCAGGAAGAAAGCGGGGGGGGGTGCGGCCTCCACATCGACTTCCCCGCCGGACGGCGAGGGAAAGAAATTGGATACTATGGGGCGTAGAGTCATCTCGTCGGCAGCGACGACGATTAAAGCGGCCAACGCCTTGGCTATCGTGGCCCGCTACGACAGGGAGCTCTGGTACAAGATGGCTCCCCTGCTGGATTTTCTGCCGGACGACAAGAGGGCGGAGGCCCTTGAGATCCTGCAGGAAGGTGAGGTGGCCTCGGACCACGCCATCACCGTGGCGACGGACATCGCCGACACTGGGTTCCGCCAGCTGGGCAACGGCGTTTGCCTTCGACGTCGTGGATGGCTCAAAGCTACGGACTTCCGGCAGGACGTCCAGACCAGAGTCCTGGACATGCCCTTCGACGGGAACAACCTGTTTGGGAAGACAGTGGACGATTCCCTTCAGGCCATCAAGGCGGATACGGAGACGGCCCGGGCCCTTGGAGTCCTGCAACGACGGACGCCCTTTCGGAGCGGCGGAGGCAAGGGCGCCTCCAAAGGTTCCGGCGGCGGTTTCGCTTCCTACCGTCAAGCGGCCCGCTCGTCGTCGCAAGAGGCCTACAGAGGACGAGGCAAGTCTAGCGGACCCCGCCGTCGTCGCCAAGGAGGTCATGGCGGCAAGGCCGCGTCCAAGCAGGATTGAACCGGCCGTGGGGTCGGGCCCCCACCGAAGCACCCCGGTGGGAGGCCGGCTGGCGGGCTTCGTCAGCGTGTGGGAGTCCATCTCCACCGACCGTTGGGTGCTGGACGCCCTGGCCCGGGGCCACGCGCTCGAGTTTCAAAGAAGGTGCCCGCGCGTCCCCCCCGTGGCCAGGAAAGAACTTCACGTCCCTCAACTTCTCCTGGAGGTAAAGGCGATGCTCAGAAAGGGCGCCATCGAACTCGTCCCAAAGAGGCTTCGGGGCTCCGGAGTCTACTCGAGATACTTCCTCGTGAAGAAGAAGACGGGAGGATGGCGCCCAATCCTAGACCTGCGACGTCTGAACAAGTTCATCAAGGCGCAGAAGTTCCGGATGGTCACCCTCCAGCACGTCCTGGGTCAGCTGGAGGAAGGAGACTTCCTATCGTCGTTGGATTTGGAGGATGCCTACTTCCACATTCCCATCCTAAAGGGGCACCGCAAATTCCTCAGATTCGTGGTCCAAGGGCGTCATTACCAGTTCAAAGCCCTTCCCTTCGGACTACGGTCGGCACCCAGGGTATTCACCAAGTGCCTTGCACCGGTGGCGGCGCAGCTGCGCCGCGAGGGGATTCACGTCTACCCCTACCTGGACGACTGGCTCATCCGCGCCAAGACGAGGGAGCTCGCCGTGGTCCACACGGCAAGGACCGTCCAACTCCTCACGGACCTGGGATTCTCCGTGAACTACGCCAAATCCCACCTGGTGCCCGCGCAAGTCGCACTGTTTCTGGGAGCGAGGCTCGACACAGTGTCCCTTCTGGCCTCCCCGTCGGAGGAGAGGACCAGGACCATCTTGGGCAAGGTGCAACGGATGTTGGTGGCCGACGCGGCCAAAGTGAGGTCCATCAAGTCCCTCCTCGGGATGATGTCTTCCTGCATCTACCTCATTCCCATGTGCAGGCTCCGGATGCGCCCGTTGCAAGAATTCCTGGATGCGCGCTGGATCCAGACGACGGGCAGCTTCGAGGAAAGGATCAAGCTCGACGAGAGTTTCCGACGAGCGATACGGTGGTGGGGCACCCGCGCGCATCTGACGGCGGGCATGGACTTGCAGACCCCAGCCCACCAGGAGACTGTGACCACGGATGCCTCCCTGGAAGGGTGGGGAGCGCACACCGAAAATCTGCACGCAAGGGGACTCTGGCTCCCGACGGAGAAGTCCCTACATATCAACGTCCTGGAGCTCCGTGCAGTGTTTTGGGCCCTCAGGTCCTTCCTTCCGTCCCTCAAGGGCAAGGTGGTGAGGATCTTCACCGACAACACCACCACCATGTTTTACATCAGGAAACAGGGCGGAACCAGGTCCCCGGCGCTGTCCAAGGAGGCGCAGGACCTGTGGCATTGGGCCGTCGCCCCAGGGATTTTTCTGGTGCCGTTTCATCTGGCAGGGATAAAAAACACCATCGCCGACTCACTCAGCAGGGAGCTGCGCTCGTGCCACGAGTGGGAGCTACGGCAGGATCTGGTGGATCGCCTCTTCCGACGGTGGGGCACACCCCAGATCGACCTGTTCGCGACGGCGACGAACACCAAGTGCCGGAGGTTCGCCAGCAGGTTTCCCCAGACGAGGAGCATGGGCGATGCTTTCTCGTTCCCCTGGGAGGGCCTGTTCCTCTACGCGTTCCCTCCCTTGCCTCTGCTAATCCGGCTCATCAACCAGCTCAAGAGGTCACGGTGCAGGATGATCCTCATCGCACCTGCGTGGCCGAGGCAGATATGGTTCCCGGACCTTCTGGACTTGTCAGCGTCCCCGCCGATCAAGCTGCCGGCGGACGCGGATCTACTCTCCAGGGAAGGAGGCGCCATCCTCCACCACGACCCGAAGTCGCTGAACTTGCAGGCCTGGCTCCTGCAGCGCTAGAGTTTGGAGGATACGACATACCGGCCGATTGCAGAGAGGTTCTTGCAAAGGCCAGGGCGTCCTCGACTCTTAAATGCTACGGACACAAATGGAAGAGGTTCTCTGTCTGGTGCCACGCACAGAAGATTAACCCTCTACGGATTACGGCTCCCCAAGTACTGCCGTACCTGCTGACGCTGGCCAAAGCTGGTCTGGCACACGCGTCCATCAAGATTCATCTTGCTGCGATCTCCCGATACACCAGAACCACGGGCCGGACGTCCTTGTGGTCTCATCGTCTGGTGAAAGAGTTAATGAAGGGACTGTTCAGATCGTTCCCGCCGGTGAAGGCTCCGGCCCCGGCGTGGGAGCTCAACGTGGTGCTGACCAAGCTCATGGGACCTCCGTTCGAGCCTCTGCACTCGGCCCCGTTGAAGTTTCTATCGTGGAAAACAGCTTTTCTTGTGGCCATCACCTCCGCACGACGAGTGGGAGAGATCCAGGCCCTTTCCTGCAAGGCCCCGTACTTGACTTTCCACGACACGAGGGTAGTGCTCAGGACGTACCCCTCCTTCATGCCCAAGGTACCGTCGGACTTCCATCTCAACGAACCCTTGGTGTTACCTGTGTTTTTCCCGTCGCCTTCGTCGCCGGCTGAGAGGACTTTGCACTCGCTGGATGTAGCTAGAGCGCTGAAGTTCTACGTGGACCGCACGAAGGGTTTTCGGAAGACGTCACAACTCTTTGTGAACTTTGGACCTGTCAATCAGGGGAAGGCTCTCTCGAAGGCTTCCATCTCCAGATGGCTCTCCGGCTGCATCATGTGCTGTCACCGGTTGGCAAACCGACCGCTGCCTGGCCGTCCGAGAGCCCATTCCACCAGAGCGATCGCAGCTACCACGGCGTTCCTATCTGGTGTGCCCCTGCTGGACATATGCAGGGCTGCTACGTGGAGGTCGACGCACACCTTCACGAAATTCTACTGCGTCGACCGGGATTCCAGGGAGGAGTCCAGGGTCGGCCAAGCAGTGCTGCGCAACCTGTTCGCCTGAGGTGAGCCTGGTGAGGAGGTAAGATGCTTAATGTTGAGTTTATGTGATGCTTAATGTTGAGCCTTTGCCACCTCCCGTGGTTGTGCATGTGTGTACTGCTATGTATTCTTTATTCATGAGCATGTGAATCCATGCCAGACCCCATGCTGGAGAAGGAACAAGTTACTTACCTGTAACTGTTGTTCTCCAGCATGGGTCTGGCATGGATTCACATGCGAACCCTCCCGCCTACCCCTCTGCGGCTCTTCACTTGGTCATACTGCCACTTCACGTGCTTCCAAATCTGAAGATGGCTGCCAGAGGCGGTGCTTAGGTAGAGGGCAGTCATTGGCTGTGGTCAGTATGACGCAGAGACCAGTGATTGGTTATTGCTACGAAAGACAGATCAGAAACGAAACTGATACTGGTTTTTTCTTTACCGAGGATTCCCAGCCTGACGACGGGGAATATTCATGAGCATGTGAATCCATGCCAGACCCATGCTGGAGAACAACAGTTACAGGTAAGTAACTTGTTCCTTATGCCATTTTTGCAGGGATTGTGCTATCGTCTTCCACAGAACAGTTTGTTGTTGCCACGTGGGATTTGAATTTAGTGTTCAAATTCCTTATGGATGCTCTGTTTGGGCTCCTACATTCTTGTTCTTTAAGATTACTCACCCGTAACGTGATTTTCCTGGTGACTATCACGTCTGCGATAGGAGTGACTGAGCTCCAGTCCCGGTTTGTTACACCTCCCTATTTGTTTTTCCAAGGAGAAGGTGGAGTTTAGAATATGAGAGTCCTTGCTCCCAAAAGGGTTCTCAGATTTCAGTCTTTCTAAGTAAATCCCTCTTCCTGGAAGGCGCTCGAGAGCTCGAGTGGGATGGGGGCTTTCCAGTAACGCTCTAGGCCAATAGAGAGATTAACCGCCACTATGCCTGGTTCTGAGACTACATGAGCTGTGAAAGCGGAGGCAATCCGCGCAGGACAGACACCGGCATGCTTGGTGTGGGTCACGGGCTTCAGAAGAGCTGGGTGTGACTGCAGCACTGGACAGGGGGATGCCTGCCGTGGCCCGCAGCAACAGACGGGTGGTGGCTGCAGGTTGCCGGCGTGATGATAGCCTTGGCAGGTGTGTGGGCTGAGTCAACCAGACCCAGCCGGCCCCCTGCACATCTGGGTGCTTTGGCCACACCGACGCCTGAGCCTTGCGGCCGGCTGGGATACCAGACTCCAACAGAGGATGGGACCGCCTGCTGCTCCCGTTGGGATATGCCACAATAGAGAAAGCAGTGCGGACCGCTGGATAGCGGGGACAAACCCTGCTTTCAGAGCCCAGGCCGCGATAGGTGGTATAGTGCATATTAGGTGAAGCGCACCCCAAGTGGCCATAACGACCACAGGCACTGTAAACAGCCTGGCAAACACTGGCAGGATCCTGGCAATGGGAGTATGAGGGAGCTCCAGCAGCAGAAAGAAGAGCACAAAGTAAGTGCATGAGTGTTCCCCCACCCCACCCCGCCAGCGGCACATACATGGGCGCACATACTGCATGAATAGATTGAATGAAGCTAACTGGAGGGCAGAGTGAGAAGCAGGTGTGTTCCAACAATTGAAAGCCTGCAGATATCCACCTCCAGCGGGCCAGTGCCCCCACCTATAGAGGCCTGCCACCACATTACTGACACTTGGAAAGCTTCTGACTCGGGGACACCAGCAGAAGGAGCGGCGGCCATTGTGACATTAGAACTCCTAGGAGGCTCGCTTTCTAAATTTGTATCGCCAATTATAAGTTAACCTATCTCCTCCTTCCGAGTTTCAGAACGGGCTTCAACTACCCATGGTGAAGGCGGAGGAAATGGTCAAATTAAATGCTCCAATTGAAGAGGCGGGGAGGTACTGGCTGTCATCACGAGGCTGGCTGAAGGGAAGGCTACCGGATCTGACGGCCTTCTAATTGATCTGTAAAAAGCATTGGTGGACACGCTGGCCCTGAGGCTTGCCTCTATCTTTAATGAGGCAAGGGATGTGGACGCTCTGCCTGACTCACTGCTCCTGGCCAACATCGTAGTGTTTCCCAAGCCTGGCAAAGACCTGACTGAGTGTGGCACGTATAGGCCAATATCTCTTACTAATACTGATGCAAAGATATTGGCCAAATGCCTAGCAAGTCGGCTAGACCCTCTTCTCACGAGACGGGTTAACCCATATCAGACAGGTTTTATTTGCGGATGTCACTTGTGTGACAATCTGAGGTGATTTTTGAAAGTTACGGCCATTGAGGCTGACTGTGACGATACTTTTTTATCCCTCGATGCCAAGAAGGCCTTTCGACAAGGTCAGTTGGACCTATATGTTTGCTGTTCTGCTGGCTTTCGACATACTACTTAGATATCGTCCGGCTACTATACAACGATGCCCAGGCAGAGATGATCACAAATGGCTTTACCTCTATGCCCTTTCGGTTGCACTCTGGGACTCGACAGTGCTGCCCCCTGTCACCCCTTCTTTACGCTTTAATCATCGAACTGCTCGCGGCCGAGATCCGTCAGGATATGGAGGTGGAGGGTATCACTAGGGGGGAGGGGGGAAGAACGCTGCATTTCATTATACGCGGACAGACAATGTTCTTCTTTATTTTGCTAAATTGAGGCTTGCCCTTCCCTGGAACCAATCCATATTACACAGCTTTGGCACACTGGCAGGCTACAGGGTTAACTACGATAAGTCAGAGGTTATGCTGCTCTATACGTATATCCCCGGGGACCCAAGGGGGGACGCAGCCTTTTTTAGGTTGCAAATGAATAAACTCAAATATTTGGGGCATTCATGTCGACCCCCCAGTACTCTCCCTAGTTCAAGATAACTACCCTGCTCTACTTTAGTGAATTCAATTGGATTTTCTCGAATGGAACTCAATACCCCTATCACTACAGGGGAGGATTAATGTGGTTAAAATGAACACTCGTCTCAAATTGGCATACCTGGAACACATGATTCCCTATCGTATGCCCTCGGGGATGCAGCGCAATCTTGATAGACCTATCGGGAAATGCAACTGGCGTCACAAGGTGGCTAGGCTAAAATTTGAATGGCTATGCGCCTCTAAACAGGGAGGAATGGCGCTTCCCGCGTGGGACTCCTTTCAATTGGAAGCACCGACCTGCTGGATCAAACAATGACTGAATCCCAAGAGAGGAGGCCAGTTGGCATGTACCCGAATTAGTGTATTTACAACCCCACTCGCCTCAAAGTGGTCGATTGCCCATGGTCCCGCACCATATTCCCTCGCACCCCATAATGGGCTTAACTTTCAGATCTTGGCTGCAGAAGACTGGGTGCGATTATAAGTCAATTCCGGGATGGCTCAGTCTGGGTACACTTCTCATGACCAGAAGGGAAGGAGAGATGGGCTGACTCCGAAGCTTGGCATCAGGTTCGTAATGGATCTGTTTGAGGGGGAGATCACCTTGCCCTTCACTGAGGCCAGGACTGTTGTTAGGCTTGCAAAGTACGGCTTCGCTAGAATACAGGGCAATGATGTCTGCGATCCATGACCAGACGACCAAGAGAAAGTTCACACATACCCCCTTGAGCTGCGAGCTACAGTTAGAAACTGACCACCTAAAATTTCCCAAATTGAAGGCCTTTTATTTACTGAGCATCCCGAACAGCGTAGGGAGGAATATGATCTTGGTTTAACAGTGGACGGTCGAGTTGGACACCCAGATAGATTGCGGAGATCTCAATGCTTTCTTTGCAGTGATTAATGAGGTATCCTATAACATGGGCAACAGAGAAATCAATACAAAATCATCCAAAGATACTATTTCACTAGGATGGCTGCCGTGGGTGTGGAAGACCAAGCACCTTGGGACACATGTTTAGGTGGTGCCCAGTGACGCACATGTTCTGGGGGGAGGATCCAGGGCACTGTTGGGGCAATACCAGGGGTAACACTGGCTCCAGAACCTGGAACTATGCTTTTAGGTCTGGGTGTGGAAATCGCCAGAAAGCCTGCTTGTGAGATTCTGGGAGGTTATGGTGTCTAGCCTGTGTAGACTGGAGAGACAAGCGTATGCTAACAGATGAGGTATGGAAAGGGCGCAACGTCTGTGGGAGTTGTATGAGCAGTACATCTGAATGTCAAGTGGAACATTCTGGGCATGCTTGGCTGGGGCATGCCAGAGAGGACGGTGGGAGGGTGCGAGAGAAAGAAGCTGGGAGGTGTTGAGGCAGTCCAATCAATGATGCATGTGGTTGGTAGCCAAGGAACGGCCGACCTGGTCGGACATAATGAACGCCCGCACCTGGGGTAAAGTACTTTTTGTGAGTCCGGTTATTACTAGCTCACCATTACCTCCCCTCATTGTTGGGCGGGGAGAACGGACTTAGCAATACTAAAGTGTGCGGGCGTGAGGACCATCCAAAGCGAGTAGGGCCTGGAATGAGATGCATAATCCTCCCGGCTTGGACTGACTGTATTCAGTATTTTGTATGCACATCCTGAATCCTCCCAAGTGGGGTTGTTCTATTTTTCTTCTTATATACTCTTCTTTTCTTTTTACTTCATTCTGATATGTTGTTGGTGTATGAGAACTTTTCTATTAATAAAAGGATTTACATTTGAGGCAAAAAACCTTCCTGACTTTTTGTTCCACCTCACCCTTCCAAGACAGAGGAACAATTCCAGAAGTTGGACCCGGTGCAGTCCCTCAGATACCATGTCTTTTGGACAATGGTCAGCAGGAATGTTGACAAGCTTATTGTGGGTTATGTTGGTGCCCATGCTGACAGGGCTGCAACCAAATAGACCCTGTCAAGGTTGATCATCCTCTGAATTTCAGAATGCTACTGTCTTGGCGGTCAGGAGGTGCCTGAAGGTCTCAGATCCCATTTGACCAGTGGACTGGCTGCCATCTCTGCCCTGCGGATGGGCGTGCCCATTTTAGACTTTTGCCAGGCTGCTATGTGAGCCTTATTGCACATTCTCGCCAAACATTACTGCTTGGATTCCCAATCAGTGCATGATGCTTGTTTTGGTAGGGCCGTCTTCCAGAGCGGTCTTGTACAGATGGTGACCTTGCTTGCCTCTTTCAGATCAACGTACCGCTATATGAGTCTATCATAAATGAGGAATCCATAGGAGGAGGGAATCCATTGGAGGAAATCACTTGACGGGTAGTGCTCTTTCTGGTGGATGGTTCTCCCATGGTTTCTGCATTGCTTCCCCAACTTGCCCCAAAAGGCAGTTAGCTAGTACACCTTTCGGTTCTACTCCTTCGTTGTCAAAGTGTTATGGAAAAACTAAAGAACTAAGGTCACAGTGCTTCCATATGTACTGTCCCCCAACGTCATGTGCTGTACGTGTAGAGGCGTCAAGCGGAGCCAATGCAGAGCTACGCTGCACCGCTGGTGGTGAAACAGTTTCAGAAGAGCAGCTGCGTTGGTATATTGATATCATAGATGGGGAATCTGTGGTTGGAACACCCATCGGAAAGAAAATTACAGAGGGGCAAGTCATCTGTTCTTTGCTATCTGATACAATGCGCCATTGGTCATCTGCAACCGTAGAAACCATTCAAAAGACACGACAATCCCAGTTACAACAGTTTTCAATTAAAAAAAGGTGAGCAGGAATCCAAGATGGCGGCCGCGAGGGGAAGACTTGTTTGAGCGTCGCTCCGTCTCCCCCGGGCAGCAGCACTAATGAAAGACAAAGATGCGGATTCTGAGCACCAGATCATAATATCCCAAGGGATAGTGCAGGGGAAAAGCAGAGAGCACGACGATACCACATGAAGCACGGTGTTGAGGAAGGTAGTGAAGGCAGCGCGGAATGAATTAATCGAGCGGGAGCCCCAGTTGCCCGCTCGAACTGCTAGTGAAACGCGGCGACCTTCCTCCTCCCAGGGATGACTTGTTGGAATAAGAGAACTGGAGCCAGAGACAATCACCCAACATTGGAAGGGCGGAGTACAATGAACGTGCTCAAATGTCTGGTCCAGTAAACTAATTTAACGAGAGCAGCGCGACCTAGAATGCCCAGACCCGGGACACGGACCTCAGCATAACGGGATCCCTGGGCACAAAGCAAAGCAAACACAGGAATACAGGTGGCCCAAGGACCCAACAGCATAAGGTACTCCGCCTCCGACAACGGGCGGCATTGGAGGTGCAACAAACTTAAAAGGCTGGGGTGAGGAGGCGATCTCCTAACAGCGCCCAGTCAGAAAGCGGCGATACGAGAGGAGCAGAGGACATTGCAGCAGATGTCCAGACATTAGGTGCGCAAAGCAAAAAAGGATTAAGCTACCACAGACAGTGTGGGCCCATGTACATATCCCCAAGGCATATTGACGACGGGAGAGCAGAAAGGATCTCACTCAGTGGAACCCCACCTGACGCCGACTACAGAACAGCTTCACCGAAAGGGAAATCCCAGCGGGCTGCTCCCCCTCCTTTCCCCTAAATACGCAGCTGGGGAAGCTGGCAGCGCACGAGATGGATAGGAGCTACGAAGAGCCCACCACCTGGGACAGTCAAGGGAGCCTGTGCTCCGTGCAGGTACGCCACAGGGAGAGCCTCAAGTTAAGGGTCGGGGACCAGCATTAGCAGAGCCATGCACCCCCTGCCCCCCCTCTGGCAGGTGCACAAGGTCGACATAGGGGAGGGCGTGTGCGCCCACGGTGCGAAACAGCAAGCCAGAACGCCATAGTGGCGAAAAGAGACATATACGAGACCCCCTACACTCCAGAAACCAAGGGCCCGTGCGCTGGAACAGAATACTTGACGGGTGGACATGTTGAACCTGCGGAACCACTCGAGCGCACAGCAGAGACACATGCCAGGCGGGAGACACACGCAGGAGACGGATCGGTGCAGTCCCTCAAAGGAAATAGAGCAAAGCCAAGCAGGGGACCATCAAATATCAGAGGACTACATAGAATGCCTCAGAGGGAGCAGAACAACTAACAGAAGCACACATGTCAAAATCCAGGGGGAAACAAGCAAAGGCTGCAGCGCAGACCCCATAATCGAGACAAGAATGAAATCTGGTCCAAATATGGGGAACAAACCTCCTAACACACACAAAGCTGAAGATTCAAAAAGAACAGAGGGAGCGAACAGACTGCAACGCGACATGAACAGAGAAGGCCACGAAGGAAGACAGGAAGTCCTGCTTTGGAGAGCTCCAAGCACAGTTTATGGCCACGGTGCAATCCCAATTTGGAACAATGAAGAATGAAATGAAACGAGCGATACAAAAAATAAAAACAGGCGTGGCGAATATTTGGGAAATAACGGATTCACTAGAAACAATTGTGCAAACCATCGAGGAGGAAGCACAACAAAATGCAGAGACAATGGAGCACCTGGTCCACCTAGCCCACAATCTAGAACTCCAGTTTGAGGACTTAGAAAACCGCTCCCGGAGATCAAACATCAGAATTAAGAATATGGTGGAGGGGGCGTGGCTAGTCAGCACGCAGTGAAGCTGTGCCTGCTGTGAGCTCTGCCGAAGGGTGCCCCGAAAAACGCAATATTAGTGTTTAGCAACCATGTCCCTGAAGTATGTTAGCAGGACTGCTTGCTGACTCTAAGGTGGATATCCGGCCAACAATTCCTGGGAGAAACTGAGTGGAATTGAGGAGGAAATCACCGAAATCTCTCCGGCTCCCGAAGACCGTTACTGGCGGTGCACGCCATTTACTTAGCAGATCTCCTGGCATCCTCGACCAGCCTGATGTGATGGCCGGGACGCGGCGTGTTGGACCCGCTTGCATGGAGGAGCGGAGCTGAAGTTATGGTGTCTCCGACCTGCATTGAGGTGAGAGCGGAACCTGCGGTGTGGGAGACAAACGCTGCTAGGTGAAGATGGCTGGCATTGCCCGAGCTGGAAGAGGGGCGCTTCATCATGGGCGCTCTTGCCTGGGGCTCATAGCCCGGACTGCGTGCTGTTATCCTGAGGGTGCCGCCAGAACCTGGGAATAGAGGTGTCCACATTCGAGTGTGGAGGTCGGCATCTCTCTGCCTTCGTAGAACGTCAGGGCCACCGCGGATCCCGCCCCGCCCGACAACGCCTCTGCGAAGACTGAAGCCCATCCAGAAGCGACATGCCAGGGCAACCTGGCCTAAGAGGAGGAAGGTGAGCAGAGGGAGTTTGTGATCCTGTCTCCCCTGAACTGCGCCAAGTTAGTGCACGGTCTTGCTCCCTGTCTGGGGTAAACTGTGCCCTTATTCCCTTCCCAGAGTTTTTGTTCCTATTGCGACCCAACAGCTGCATCTGGGGAGACTAGTTCTGGGTTGGTGAATGGCTCTTGGAACCCTAATCTAGCGCCCCTGAACTGCACTTTTGCTGGCTCGCTTCGATCTTGGACCCTCGGTGCAGTTGGGATCTGTTTGGGCCCTCTGGTTATCCTGCATAATTACACGTAACTGCTGGCTAACTACAGCAGCCCCCAATACCACATGGGCATCCACTCCATCCGTGAGTTATCACTACCCAGTATTCTGCTCCCCTGGCGATGCCCAAAGTAATAGGAAAGAAGAAAGCACAGGACATTAAAGCCTTCCTAACACCCCAGGTGGCACCTACTCTCCAGAGCCATACAGTGACAGTGGACATCCACCCAGCCCCCGCCATAGAGCCTCTCCCGGACATGGCATTCTCCAAAAATGAGTTTGTGGAGCTGCTAAAATCTTTTAAACAAGAGATTACTCACGAAATCAAAGCTGAAATAAACACCTCAAAAGATTAATTGGCTAGATCGCTGTCCGAGCTAACTACCCATCTGGGAGGACTCGAGGCTAGGGTTAATGACCTAGAAAATGTAACATGGGAGCAAACACACGATACGGAAGTGCTCATGGAACGGGTGCGGACAATCGAAGAACACCTGGAGGACATTTGGGGTAAACGGGCAGACCTTGAAAATAGGTCTAGGTGGAACAAAGTGCGCCTTCGAGGGATTCCCCGGCAGGTCTCGGACCAGGAGTTGGCCAACTATGTAAAAGATCTGTTCCGGAGTCTATTGAGCCTTCCCCCCTCTGAAGCACTAATCTTAGATGGGACGCACTGCGTGTACTCATTAGTCCAGCAGAGAAGAAATCTCCTTCCGGATGTCCTCACCAGGGTCCACTTCTTCCGCCAGAAAGAGGAAATCATCACATCTGCCAGGAAATCGGAAGCAATACAATTCCGTGGAGCGTCCATACAGCTGTTCCAGGATCTATCCCCATATAACCTAGCGTGTCGATGCCGATTACAGAGGGTGACCTCACGGTTACAAGCCCGGAAAATCCGTTACCGCTGGGGATTCCCTTGTAAGCTGATCTTTGATTTTTACAACCAACACGCTACAATCTCTTCAGAGGCAAAGGATCTATTGGCTGGGAGAGTCACTGAGATCACACCAGACCATACTCCCAAACAGGGGTAGACCATGATTTTCAACCTACTCCAAAAGACAAGAAAAGACGACCCATGGGTTGGCGGCGAGTCGGAGGTCCCTCCCACCAGGAAATCGAAGCCGCGGATGGCACAGACACTCGCCTCTCACCGAACGACCCAAACGTCCACCAAGAACAAGTCTGCACTCTGCTGAACAGTGTAAACCTAAGTAAATGGGAAACGCACTTTGATTCTTGTGGATTGTGCCCCGAGAGACGCGACAGACTGGAGTCCTGGAGGCTGGCATGGGAAATTGCACTGGCAGAGACGCATGAGATCTCTATCAAACATTTCTGAAGCCACCCTCGGGGGGCGTGGGGGTGGGGGTGTGAGGGGGAAATATGTTACTGTCGGAAATCGTATAAAGAGGATAGATAATATAATGCAGATTGACCCCCGTGTCATGAACCGAATCGTGGCCTCTAAGAAATCTGTTGACATGGCATTGCCAGACCTGCCTTGGAATGGACGAGACGCTTGCCTGGAGTGGGATTCGCGATGCCAATCACACAGAATTCTGAACTGTCAATGGGCCCACCCCTTGCACTACTTTGACACAGGGCATATTACCCACAAGGGGATTTCATGGAGTGCAAAGGTTGTATAAGACATCTCATTGGGGCGCCCAAGTCGGATTGCGCTCATTGTTGCCGACGGTTTGTTACTGTTGAAAACTGATTCGGGGCTACTAAAAGCCTCTTATGCTTTTGTCTTTATTTATTATAGCTTTTGTTTCTATTCGGTTGCTGTTGGTCACTCTGCCAACATGTCTTTATTATGGTCCTAAACATCTTTGGTCAATCTCAGGTCATTGTCGAGTCTCTGGCCCCCGGGGTGGGAGGTGCCATCCCTCCACACGCGACCCCACCCCCAGATCATTTGTTAGACGGCAGGAGGCCCCAGACGGGGAGAAAAAGACGTTAGATAGCGCATCAGGGGAGGCCGAGCGATCCCGGAATGGCGACTCCGGAGATTAAATTTATCATAGTGCGCGGTACAAATGTCCTTTAACATTAACCCTTAACGTACAAGGGTTGAACTCTCCCCTAAAACGTAATGCACTACTACATAGACTAGCGACACTTGATTCAGCTTTTCTATTTCTCCAAGAAACCCACCTGCTGACGAATTTTGCCTTAACAGTAGATTCTACCCAACGAAATTCTTTGCCTCGAGTGGCACGAAGAAGCGCGGGGTCGCCATCCTGGTGCGCAAGGGCATCCCCCTAAAAACATTGAAGATAATATGAGACAGTGAGTAGAGATTCCTGCTGATAGTAGCAATGCTGTGGGTGCGGCAAATGACTCTGATCTCGTTATACGCCCCAAATGCTAAACAAGACCTATTTTTGCTTCTCTCTCGGACACTTTAGCGCAGCTTGCAGAAGGCGAAATAATTCTCGGTGGGGACTTTAATGCAGTGGTCAACCCCTTACTCGATAAGACACTTCCCCCAACGGCAAACGACAAACATTTCTTAGCCCTTACTAAACTGTTGTGAGAACATTCCCTTATCGAAGTGTGGCGGTTCTTACATTTGGAAGAACGAGACTATACATACTTGTCACCATCCATAAAGGATTCTCCAGACTTGATATGTTCCTCCTCTTCGACACCCTTATCCCATGGGCGACAGAAACCGAAATTCTTCCAGGAGCCCTCTCGGATCACGCCCCGGTGCGCCTAACACTAACTCCTCCCCAAGCAACCCCTCCCCAGAAACCACCTTGGCGATTAAATGATCTCCTATTAGAGGATGGGGCAATCCGCACCCATATAGCTGAAACCATCACTCTCTTTTTTCAGCAGAATGACACGAGGGACACAGGCTTTGGGGTAATGTGGGATGCTGCAAAGGCTGTTATCAGAGGTCACCTGATAGAACAAGCTACACAGAGAGGGAGGGCCAGGAAGGTCTTGCAGTCCCAGTTAGAGGGAGAGGTTCGTAAATTTGAAGCAATACATAAAGGGAAGAGCTCACGCCGCTCCCTGAGGACCTCCGCGTAGCACAAAAGGCACTAGAAGTACACCATACATCAAGAGCGGCACATTATATGTTGCGGGTAAAACAATACTTCTACACAAAAGGGAACAAGGCTAATAGGCTGCTGGCAGCGAAACTTAAAAAGCAAGCAAAATGGAATAGGATAGACTCCCTGCGCGACCACTTAGGCAGACCTGTTTCCTCTGAGGACAAACTCTGCATTGTGGAAACCTTCTTTAGAGAGCAAGCAGCCCCCCACGCCGGGGATCCACAAACTGCCAAAAAATGTACAACAGATGCACGAGTCATCCAAATCCCACAAGCCTTACGCGCCTCATTAGAGGACCCTACAACGGCCCAAGAAGTCGAAGATGCGATCAAAGCCCTGCCCATTGGCAAGGCCCCGGGCCCTGATGGGTTTACCAATACGTTTTATAAAATCTTCAGAGCTGAATTTACACTCCACCTCACAAAACAATTTAACTCCCTGTGGGAAGAAGGAACTGTCACACAGACGATGGCGGAGTCTGCCACCACCCTAATTTTAAAACCGGAAAAGGAGCCAACAGAATGCGCATCTTATCACCCTATTGCTCTTCTTAACTCTGATGCGAAGATATATAGCAAAATTATTGCTCATCGCCTAGGGGAGGTCCTGCCCCTCATTATAGACCGAGACCAGACTGGATTTATTCAGGGCTGTTCGGCGTATGATGACAACCGTTGAGCTATAGACCTGATATCCTCAGCCCCATCAATACCGGGCACCCTTTGTCTCCTGTCTTTATACGCCCATAGGGCATTTGACAGTATATCCTGGGAATACCTAGACCTAGTTTTAAAAGGCTTTGGCCCTAAATTCTCTAGACTAATACTGTCAAACTTCCAAACTCCATCGACTTGCGTGCGAGTCAACTCGCAATGGTCTTCTCAAATACCCCTGCGCAGGGGCACTAGACAGGGATGCCCACTGTCGCCGTTGGTGTTTGCATTGGCGATGGAGCCCCTTGCCCAACACATTCGCCTTCACCCAGGTATCCAGGTATTCGAGCTCAAAGGGAAATGTCACAAAGTCGCGATGTACGCGGACGATGTTCTCTGCTTCCTTAGAGACGCCCGTAGCTCCCTACCCATCCTCATGAACTCATTGGCTCAATTTGCTATGGTCTCCGGGTTCACAAAAAATTCTGAAAAATCAATGGGAATGAGGCTGTCGGAACCTCAGGCCACTCTAATAGCACTGCAGAATACATAACCATTTCAATGGAACTCCACAGACATTACGTACCTAGGGGTGTGCTTATCTCCAACCTACGAGGGCCTGCTAAAGGCCAACATTCCTAACCTCCTCCGGGATGCCAGGGTCTCTTTGCACAGATGGACAGCGCAAGAGATATCATGGCTCGTCGTATTAGTGCAGTCAAAATGTCTCTGCTCCCAAAGCTCCTATACTCATTTCATGCTCTCCCAATAGCAATCCTGGAACGAGATCTTCTTGAACTGCAAAAATAAATTGGCAGGTTCATATGGCAAGGGAAACCACCGAGGCTCCTGCGCAGACTTCTTACGAGAGGGAAAGCGTTTGGGGGCCTAGGACTCCCTTCCATCTCGAAATACTTCAGAGCGGCTCAGGTAGCAGTGATGCTGGGGTGGTCAGGTCCGACTGAGGCTTTACCTAAGTGGTATGATATCGAACAAGCAGTGTCTTCCGTTCCCATGAACTTCCTGCCATTCCTCCCAAAAGAAGCACGTACCCACCAAACCTCCCTTCTCCCAACCACGATAAATACACTTCGCAGCTGGGATAAAGCCTGTGCACAACAAGGTTTCTCAGCCGGTATGGGCCCCCTCTCTCCTATCACCCAGAATACGGCCTTCACTCCAGGCCTCCAACCTAATGCTCATCACCTCTGGTCAGAGGGGAAACCCCTAAGGTTACGAGACCTCTATGATAACAACACACCCTTGACCTTTGAACAATGCAAGTTGAAATTTGGGCTCCCCGAAACAGAGAGGTTCAGATATCTGCAACTGCGCCATGGGGTCACACACTCGAGCGTAAAACGAGCAGCTAACAGACCCCCTACAGGGATAGAACTGACAGTGATGGAGGACCAACAGACTCATAGAATAGCTACTTGTTATCGCCTCCAGGAGAACGCCCCGCTGGATGACAAATTACCCTACATGTTAGCATGGGAAAGGGAATTGGGGATTACGATTCCCCAAGACTCTTGGCAGAAGATATGGAGTAGGGCCCATAAGACCTCACGATGCACGGCACTTAGAGAGGGTGCTCTCAAACTATGCTACCGTGGTACCTATCGCCACATAAACTCCATGCAATGAACCCAGAGATTCCAGGCACGTGTTGGCATGGATGTGGCGAGAGAGGCGACCTGGGACACGTGGTGGCATTGCCCAACTATACAATCATTTTGGTTGGAGATACGATCCAAAATCAAGAAGATCTGCGATACATTACTTCCAATGGACCCACAAATCCTGTTGTTGGGTGACGTTCCTGAGAATGGTTCTTACCCACTGTCGCCCCAGATCCAAACTAATCTCTCAACTACTTATGGCTGCTAGGCTCACGCGAGCCCGATTTTGGAAAGATGTGGAGGGTCCAAATATTGCATACTGGTGGGTGAAGGTCTGGGAACTACTTGCAATGGAAAAACTGACAGCCACGATTGACAGGAAGCTTGCTAAGCTCATGCGCATGTGGGGGCCATTCAAAGACTATGTAGCAGAAAAAGAGCATATGTTCTTTCAACCAAGACGTGTAAAGTACCTGCTGAACCCATGACAATGATTCTGGATTGCGTGAAATATGTATCTTAGATAAAAGTACCAAGGACATAATGAACTTTTATTGTTTTTTTTTTCTTCTTTCTTTTCCTCTTTTCCCTTTGTTGCTTCTGAACTGCTTGTAAACCCAGCTCTAATTAATTTTTCCTAAACTGTTTAATAGGAAGTTGTCAAAGAGTATAAGAGCAACAGTTGTATTGTTAATCAAATAAAATGAAGTTCCGGCACATGAATGTTAATCACTTATGATGTTATATGATTGGTTTTTATCAAGATATACTTTATGTGGTCTGAGATTTCAATAAAAAAATAAACTTGGAACAAAAAAGAATATGGTGGAATCCATAGAGGACAAAGACCGTAAGGAGGCGGTCCAGCAAGTCTTGAAAAGACATCATTGCCTCGGAAGACGACAGGAACATTCCAATAGACAGAATACATTGGGTTGGCCCACACAGAACGGGTGAACCTGTCGCACGCCCCCGCAACGTCCTGGTAGCATTAACCTTATACACCCAAAAGGAGGAAATCCTTCGAAGGGCGAGAACTATGGATTACATCCCGCTGAACTGAGTGGACATTCACCTTTATCGGGATCTAGCGCAGTCGACGCTACAGAAACGGCGAGAGATGGGTCCGGTCGTAAAGGAGCTTGTAGTAAAACAAATTCGGTATAAATGGACCTTCCCCTTCGGGTTGCTCTTCTCGTGGGAAGGGAAACAACAAAGAATAACCACATGTGAGGAAGGGATCCAGATCTTAAACATACAGGAACGAGAAGGAGAACAGAGAGGCCGAAGAGAAGGACCGACACCGCAGAGGACTCCCTGTGAGTGGAAAACGATCAACAAACATCCGGAGACCCAGCAAAAACAACTGAAACCCACACGATCCTCATGGGCAACTCTGACGGCCAGATGTATACTCAGCAGTCCAGCACCCCCTTGGGTCAATCACATTGCAAGACTCAAGAACCCACAGATAGCGGAATCCAACTTCCAGGTGACGGACGGGGGTGGGGGGTGGTTGGTGACAACAACCCCAGTGCCATTGGTCGAATCCATGTGGGATTTAGGACTCCCCACAAAGTTTTCCCTGTGTGTCTAGAGGGCATGACTCGATGGGCTTTACTCTTGAGCGACCATAGGTCACAGGGCCCTCCTCAGGGCAGTTATGAGGGTGTGGGGTGAAAATGCAAGTTGGGGTTTGCAAAGCAGAAGGAGGGACTCAGGGGGGGGGTAGTAGAACTCCGGAAGGGCATGATCATGTGCAATAAAGGGACGAGGAAGAACAAGAGTTAAATTTAACCAAGAGATGAAAGGGTTAAAAATCCTAACATATAATGTTCGTGGACTGAACTCCCCGGTAAAAAGGAAAAAGATGGAACACTTCCTCCAAAAGGAGAAATTTGAAATCCTAATGCTCCAAGAAACGCACATAAAGGGGAAGGATAATGGGAAGATTCGTCTGAGAGGTTGCAATCAAATCATCCAGGCTAACGAACAGTAGAAAAGGGTTGTGTCCTGATTGCCTTCCATAATACCCTATACATACGAATACGCAATAGATTGGCAGGCAAACATGGGAGGTACCCCTTTGTAAATACCCAGATAGAGGGATACCCCCTGACGCTAGCAGCATTATATGCCCTGAGCACAGGTCAAGATGGCTTCATCAGCGATGTCTTAGATAAGTTGGAACACTTTGCCACGGTGGAGGGAGCCCTGGGGGGAGGGGGGACTTCAACCTCGCGTGGAACCCGAACATAGATAGATCGGCACCAGGCCACAGGGACAGGGTGCCCCGTTGAGAGCCCTGCGAGTGAAGATAGGTATGCTCGTACTGGAAGATGTGTGGAGGGGACTGAAGGGGCAACAGCTAGGATACACCCACTTCTCCAGTGTCCACAACACCATGTCTAGAATAGACTAACTATGGGTATCGGCCAGGCTCCTGGGGAAGGTGCAGCACACGGAAATCGGGGCGATATCACTATCAGATCACGCCCCACTCTGGGCGGAAGTCGCCCTCACCCAACAGCAGACAGGACTTTGGAGGTGGAGGCTACCATGGGGACATCATACAGGACCCGGTCTTGGGAATCGAGGTTAGGGAGGGCATTGTGGAGTACTTCTCCCGGAATAATCAGCCCGGGACTCCTAGGGAGACCCACTGGGATGCCTTTTAAGGTGGTAACCAGGGGACAACTCATAGCACTCAAAGCAAAGAGGCACAAGCAAAACCGCCAATGGGAAGCCAAACTGGAAGAGAAACTTACAGCGATCCAGAATGAAATGGTATTGAAACAGTACACAAAACTAAAGAAAACCTTGAGACATGTCCAGGGCCAGTTAGAAACCTTACACTCAAAAAGAGTGGAGGGAAGTCTCCTAAATCTGAAACAATGGTATTATATCAAGGCAAATAAGGCAGAAAAACTCCTGGCCAGGCAGTTAAAGGGGAAACAAAATAGTTGAACGGTAAAGAGTCTGATTAACATGAAGGGTCGTACCATGACCCGAATGTCAGACATAGGGAACACCTTCAAAGACTTTTACCAGCCCCTCTATGCATCAGACCACCCCGACTGAGAGGCCCAGGAAACATACCTAAGCGCCATCTCCCTACCGACAGTGCCGGAAAAGGAAAAACAGTCCTTAGACAGCGACATATCAGTTGAAGAGGTTCAAAAAGCAATTTGTGATCTACCCAAAAATAAAGCCCCAGGGCCAGACAACTGCACTGCACAATTCTATAAAAAGTACTCAGACATATTAGCCCCCATTCTCACAGAACTCTTCAATACTTTGAAAGTAAAGGGCAACATAACAGTCCATGAATGAGGCAAAACTGCTAGTCTTCCACAAACCAGGAAAGAACCCGGAGCTTCCCACTTCATATCGCCCAATAGCATTGATCAATTTAGATGCCAAGCTATATACAAAAGTACTGGCCAACAGGCTCTCGCAGGTCCTCCCCAAATTATCAGGATCAGTCATTATTTGTTCCGAATAGAAAGACCCACGATAATATAAGAAGATTTATCCACCTGGTGGAGAAAATCAGGATCATTCAGTCACTGGCAGCATTACTGGCACTAGACGCGGAGAAAGCGGTTGACCGCATTGAGTGGTTGCTTCTCTTCCGTATACTGGGGAAAATGGGGATTGGGGAACAATTTATCAACATGATACGGGCCAATTATGTCTCCCCAAGCGCCAGGATAGCAGTGAATGGAGGGATATCAGACAGGGTCCTAATAGAGGGACAAAACAGGGGTGCCCCCTTTCCCCGCTCCTATATGCGATTTCATTTTTGGAACCCCTTTTGCCACGTATATGGGACTCTCAGATATGCGGATGATATGCTAGTAGCCATGGGAGACCCGGAGAGGACTCTACCGCTCCTCATACAGGAGATGGAGGAATATGGAGCAATCACAGGGTTAAAAATTAACAGACAATCCTCATATTGGCCGGAATAGAGGTGCAATCACACTGCAGGCCTCAGCATTACAATTGAAAGTAGCGGATAAAAGGGTGAAGTATCTGGGACTAACATTAACAGATAGGATGGGCAAACTCAACAGAGCAAATTACCCCCAACAATTGGAGAAGATCAAACCGGAAATAGAGAGATGGAACCCTCTGTCAATCTCATGGTGGGGCCGGATCTCAGTGGTAAAAATGACTATCCTCCCCAAGCTCTATATCTGTTTCAAGCATTAGCGATTAGAATTCCCCCTTCACACTTCAAATCGCTGACCAAGCTGATAATGACATCCTTTTGGGGGGAAAAGAGCCCACGAGTGGCAAGAGTTATCCTTAGAATGCCAACACAGTTCAGGGGATGCGCCCTTGCACATTTTAGGAAGTATTATGAAGCCACCCAACTGTGGGTGCTGAAGGAATGGATCCCGGGTACTTCACAGAAGATTTGGGCCGTACAAGAAAGGGTGTGGCCACGACCCCTCTCCGACATATGCTCTGGAAATTAAAACAATATAGACACTCAAATCTGCAGATCAGTGAGGTGATGAAAGCACTGTTAGAAGTGTGGGACAAAGCCACAAAAGAATAAACTGACAAAAGACCCGGCCCCATTTATGCCAATTTTCAGAAACCTGGAAATTCCCCCAGGAATGGAAAAAGGGGCGTATGGTAAATGGGAAGAGGCAGGGTGTGTCAAAATAGGAGACATGTACCAGACCCATGTAATTAGATCCTATGAAGACTGTGTGGCACAGCTAGACTTGACGCAGAAAGACAGATTTAAATATGAACAATGACGTCACTGGCTGCAATCTCCAAGGATCATGTGGGCTGCAACCAGGGATTTGACCTGGTTGAAACGTACCTCACAACGCACAAGGGCTGAAAAAAATGAGTCTCAGATATATATAAGTTCCTCATCACCCCAACAGAAGAGGTTAAATATCAATACATGAGGTGGGGAAAAAACCCTCAGGGTCCCTCGATCCAAGGAGTACTGTGAAAATCTATGGGGGGCAATTCCCAGACTCGCAAGAGCTATTCAATCGTGGGAAATGTGGACAAAGATTATAATGCAATGGCATTACACCCCGGAAACAAAATGTATAGAACAACATCAAACAGATGCTGGAGGGAGTGTAGCGTAGTTTGGTACTGGAGGCATATATGGTGGGACTGCCCAATCATTCAAAGCTTCTGGGGAGAAGTCAAAACGCAAATGCAAGAGATGTTCCCGGAAGCTGGAGTGCCTGGGGAAGATGTGTGGCTGTGCGGACTCTGTGATCCCCGAGAAAAGCGGATGACCAAAATACAGAAACGGAACTTCATGGGGCTCCTAATAGCGGCATGGCTCGCAATAGCTAAAAAATTGAAGCAGAGCACTCCGCCGTCAATATACAATTGGCTACAAAGAGTTTGGTCGTTCATCTCAATGGAACGGATAACGTACAATATCCAGGGGGAAAACCACAGATTCTGGACCGATTGGGGCACAGCCCTCACTTACCTCCAGATTGACTACATGGAACAATGATGCCCACACAAAATAAGGAAACTCAACTAGTTCAAATAAAGTTACAAGATCTCCCGAAACACAAGAGAACTTTACAGAGATGCCTTTCGGATGGAGGGCTTGGGGGGGGTGGAGGGGCGGCGAAGAAGAAAAAAAACAAACTGGTGAGCAAATAACATGGGACAGCAGGGAAGCTGACAGCATGAAATTGAAATCATTGGTACATTTTCTGCTCCCCACCCTTCAGGTGGGAGTAAACCTTGTGAATGGTTTCCAGCTTGGCAATCCATCACGAGAGACTATTAGGTGCTCAATATTGCACAGAATGGCGGTTATTATGGATTCCTTTCTTCCACAAATTCCTCATCTTTGATATCCATCTCCCAGCGCAGATGCTCTTTGGAAACATGTATGCCACCCGGGGGCGGAGCGTGGATTTGCGTCTACTCCGCTACCTCTATGTGCCCGGCGCCGGACAGGCCCTGTGACCTTAGTTCCTTTTTTATGCGCTCTGCTTGCTTCTGGAACTCAGCTTCATTTTGAAGTTATTTTCCTTCTCATTCCATGCCATACCGAATACGTCGAAGTCCTCTGGTTTTAAAGCCTGTGCATCTGTGGCATCAGATTTTAGTCTCTGCTTCTCATGGAATCTGTCTATATTGCCTGGCAGAGGAGCACTACTTACAGGACCGCAGGTTATGCCAGTCGATGCATTCCAAGGCACTTTGTGAGCGTGCATCCAAAAATATTAACTTTTAACCACAAGGAGAAGGGAGATAAATTTACCCTCTCAAGGATACCCTGTGCAGAACGTCGACCTGAAGAACTGTTGTGGGTCCGCACCAAACGAGCACTGTAAGAAGTCTTATTTCCCCTTCGCGTCTTCGAAGCACCATTCTTCTTCCCCTTCAGAAAAAGGAGTCTCAGCTCCAGGGACTCCTCACAGGAAGAGGCACCACAGATAGCCGTCCCCACCCAAACCTCGGAACCTGTGGAATGGTGGGCATTTTGGCTGAAGATGCTCGATCTGTCCGCCAAGGCCCCATCACCAGCAGCTTTGATCGTGGCACAGCTAGTGCCATCTGAGTCCACGGTGCTTGGACAAGCCAGAAGAGACTGCAAGAGGCTGCAACCATACACCCTTGGGCTCAGCCACAGCAAATACGGTCAAGGATCGGTCTCAAGGCCACACCGCTCAGTCTTACATCATCAGTCTTCCACCCCCAACTTCTCTCCCCACAGCCTTGGGATTCCTCAGGGGATGTGCCCCACTCCCTGTGGGTGCCTTTATGTCTCAAGTGGAGGACATTTATGAGGAAGGTGATGCCATACCCTTAGGGTTAGAGCCCCTATGCCCTAGAGAAGTTAAAGGTTTTCCAGAGGAATTTAACCACAATTCGACATGCACTCTGCTCCTACTTTGGGAATCCCTCAGGCTGCTTTTCAACACCCGATAGCTGAGGTGGTTGATACCTTTAGGGTTATCAGCACCTTCTAGACCCAAGGTGGTAGTAGAAGTGGACAGATATTCTGGATGAGGGTCCACAGAAAGAGACCTTACTACCCTTCCAGTTGAAGCACCAGTCTTGTAATTGTGGTCGAAACCAGCCTCAGTACCAACTGTAGACCGGGACATTGCCAAGAAGCGCAGGGCAGCGCCTTCTGATGTGCTATTCCTGTCTTCTCATGCCTCCCCAGAGAATATAGTTACCCAGGTGGCCATGGGCAACCTGAAGACTACATCTTTTCCCTCTTTGCTCGCGGACTGGGTGAGCAAATGGCTAGAGGCCAGAGGAAGGAACGTTTTCGGTTCAGGCAGCCTAGGCCTGAAATCCATAAATGCATCCTGTGCCTTAACCACATTTTCTTTTGGACTTTCATCCACGATTTCGAAGGCGGCATAGCACCACCCGGCTTGTGATATGAGGGAAGGCTTTGAGGCCCTGCTAAAGGATTGCAAGGAGGCCTCATGTCAGATCCTCCTATCTGGCTTAGATACTGCCTAATGTGTCGCTAGGACGATGACCACTGGAACAGTGTTGAGGTACTCTGTGCTAAGGAGCTCATGTTTTACCTGGATGTCCAGGCCAAACTCCTTGACGTGCCATTTAATGGCAGCAATCTCTTTGGGACAAAGGATGATTAGTCCCTTCAGAGATTTTTGGTTTCAAATGCGACTGCAAAGTCTATGGGCTTACCGGCTCAGCAGCAACAGCCCTCAACCCCCCCCACACCCACCCAACCACACACACACAGACAAGGGTAGTGGTTTTCGCCCCTTCAACGCCTACGCTTCCAGGGGCAGAGGACACTCTCCCTCTGGCATACAAGTGTTGTGCCGACAAATCGAGGTCAGGGCAGAGGTGCTACTGAAGGTGGTCTATCGGCCTCCCCAGCCCTGGGTTGCGAAGCCTCTCTGTAATGGGTTTCCACCACTCTTCCCCTCTAGGAAGCAGTATTTTCCTCTTTGTCAAGGAATGGAATCTTACCATATCAGACGCATGGACTTTACGGGTCATCCAACATGGATAGTCTCCCTTTTGTTCCACGCCCACTGGACCCTTTCCTGCTGGAGGAGGTTTGTCACCTTCTAGAAATAAATGCAATCGATCAGACTGTTAGGGAGAATTCTCTTCTAAGGCTAATTTCCCTTACCTATAGAGTCCCCCAGCAGCTTTGCTGGATTTGAAGGGTTTTATTTTTTTCTCCTGCTAAGAGTGAGACCCTTTTTTCCCACTCTTAGGGAGATTGCTAGTATGTGTTTTAGGCGGTGTGCAGTCATAATGTCGACATCAATAATGTCGACAGTCAAAATGTCGACAAAATAATGTCGAAAATGTATAATGTCGACATACAAAAATGTCGACACAATACATTTTCGACATTATTTTGTCGACATTTAATAAAAGCATAAATACATTCTCTATATATATACACACAAATACGTTGTTGATGGTAAGTTTGATATATCAGTATGTTTATTAAATTGAAAGTAGTATGTGTAAGTAAACGTAACTGTACAACATAATAAATAAATAAAATTAACAATACTTTTACTTTAATAAATATATAATTAAATACAACACCTTTTTGTAATTCATTTTAACTTGTTATATAATAAAGAACCAGTAGATGGCGCTTGAGAGCTAAAAATGTATGTCTATAATTATTAACTTATAATTGTTTTGACTTTCTACGTAAGGTACGTAGCACAACGTAAACGTGAGCGCCATTTTTAAAGCTCACTTTCGACTTGTTTTTACCGCGGTCGCGTCCTCGTCCCTTCGCTCCATGGATTTGTTTTTTTTTTTGGGCATTTCATCATTTTTTTCATGGTTTTTCATCTGACGGACCGGGTCTTTGTGGATTTCAAGGATTTTGTCGTACGGATGGTGGATTTTTTTTTTCGGATATGGCTTTTTTGGAAGTTTTTATTTTCATGCAGTAGCGAGATTACCCGGAACTGATTATTGGACTTTCGAGTAATATGGATTTTGGACACTTTTCGGTGAGTTTGGATACCTTTTTTTACTGAAGCTGTGGATTTCAACAAGAAAACGGTACTTTTTCACGGTTAATGCAACGTCATTTTGCACCTGGATTCATGGATTTTATGGGGGATTCTTCACCTTTTTAACACGGAATCTTGGCCACCATGAACTGTAAGTACTCTTTTTAGCATTTTAAGTTAAAAGCTATGGAATCTAAGTAAATGTCCTTGTTCTCTACTGTGAATGCTTGTACTAATTGCACTAATTTACTATCATAGTCTCTGTATTTTTTGGTTTTCGGTGCCTGATTTGCCAAAGAAATTGTTTGCGAAATTCTCATTTCTTGGTGTTGTTCTTCTAACTTTAAGTCTCGCAAGAAATGCCACAAACTTGGATTTTGGGTATTGAAATTTTTACTTATGCGGCTATGCCAGCCTTCTAATGCGTTATTTGTTCGGGGTTTGTTCTCCATGGTGTTGCGGTAGCAGTTCCATAACTCAATTGTGTATTTTGGTCGGCGTCTGTTGCCACTCCGTGTTAACTGGCCTATCCATGTATTTTCGAAGTAGTCTAGTAAATTTGTTAATTCATTTTCATGATTTTTATAGTATTCACTGTCAATTAAATGTTCGTAATAATTAATAACATGATTCTCCGGTACAAAAGCCAATGCAAAAAGTTTTTTTACGTTAATCTGAAAGTAACTGTCCTCCGTATATTTTGCTGACAAACCTAATTTCTGTATTTTTCTCCAAACACTTTGAGTGAAATGAAAAAAACAACCCTTTATTGTAGTGTCTTTGTACACGCATGAAAAACCCTTGATTTGTGCTGTTTCAAAATCCATGATTATTGTCTCTGGTTGTGAATCGGGTGTAGTTTCCTTAATTTTATTGTATACGATTTTGTAAGCGTCCTCTGTTTTTTTTGGCATCAAAAAGTAAATCAGTGGTAATGTTTTGTCATTGATTGTTCCATGGACAGTATAAAATTGAAAAAACGGGTGGGGGCATACTTTAAACGTGGCGTCACTTTGCCAATATTTGCTTTGACTTAGATGGCGAAAGTTTTCAGAGGTAGCGAACACCAAGATTTTTTCATTGTTTATTCCCATTTCGCCACAATAAAAATGTTCTCCTCTCGCTGTAATCCTAAAAATATCCGGAATACGTATATGTTCAAAGGATGTAGGTGGAGGGGGTAGGTTTTCATTGGTATGTTTTGCTCGGTTCATAGTGCGTTGCATCAACTTTTCAGCTGGTAATTGCGCTGTTACATGCGTTGGTAATTGGCCACAAACTTCCCTGAGTACCGATCCACTAGTTTCCCCCTCATGTTCTACTGCTTTTCTTTTAAGTTCCGTTAATGTTTTCCTGATGATTATAGTTGTTTGATCAGGCATATGATTGTGTTCAGCGTTTCCCTTTACTTCTGTTCCCACTGTTACTGCGCGGGCTGAACATTTATTTTTTGTATATTCTGTGCAGCGCCAGTATATTCTCTCTTTTCGCTGAAGTTCTTTACAGAATATGTATCCATTCCATACCAGCTGCTTACTTCCTTTTTGGCTTTCTATAAATTCTATTTTGTTTTCCATTTTATCACCTGAAACGACACGTAAAAATAATTTTTTTGAGGTACTGTATACTATTTCCTTTATTGTAGACGTAATTTTTCATAATGGTAGTGCGTCTTACCTTTTCGCTAGAAAAAAGTACGAAAAAAATGCTGTCAATTGCCCGAAGTAACCTCTCAAGAGATGTTCTGTCAGGTAATGACGGTTTTTTCACAGCCGTTAACCGTTTCCTGCTATCAAAAACAAGGTGCTTTACTCAGGAATGTCATCTAGCGTGTTAACCATTTCGTAACCTATCTTTATCCAGTGTCACAGACAAGTGGGTGATTACGGACGAAGGGAAGGGGAGGGGGTGCTGGGATGGTTCGTGATGGAGGGTGAGGTTGGGGGGTTGGGGGGGGGGACCCCCCCCAATGATTATTTCTGGTTATTGTCTATGATAATCGACCATTTTTTTTGTCGACATTTTTTTTTCGATAAATTGACTTCTTCCATTCTATGTATAGGATGTCGACATTATTGTTTTCGACATTTTTTTTTCGACATTTTTGCATGTCGACATTTTTTTGTCGACATTTTGACTATAAACCGTTTTAGGCTACCTTGTGTGCTTCTGGTCTATGGGGTTTTTCTCACCCTCATAGGAATCATCTTTTTAACATGTGTGGTACACAGCACCCTACGTGCCGTACCACAGGGGTGTCGTTGCGACCCCCAAACATAAACTCCATACCCTGGGACTGACTAGTGTCTCGAAGGGCATGTTAAGTCCCCATTGACTTTACTAGACAATAATTATGAACTAAACCAGTACAACCCATTTTCTTTCCTAACATTCATTTTCGAGGGGGTACCGTACAGTCCCTCTCTCAAAAGTTTCTGGCTGGTGGCAGTGGTTACTACTGTAAATATTCGACCGCAAATATTTCCCTATGGGATTTTCCCATTGTTCGAGGCTACCACTTTTACTGACAGCCTCTAACATACTGCCGGTTTATTTTAATATTAACTTTACTCTGGTAGGTTTTTATTGCCAGAACTTTGATTATATTTCTTTCTCGTGTCTTTCTCTATAATCCTAACCCAGGTTGGGGATCCTTTGTTCGTCCTTTTGGCGGGCTTCTGCACAGAAGCCCTCCTCTCGGCGCCACTGAGTCTGGGGTAGACAGGATGTGTGGGAGGGGGAATAGGCACCCTGGACAGGGTTGCCTACGTAACCCAAGTCGCACTCTGCTCTGATAGGCTGGGGGGTTCTCCCACCAGGAGAGCCACCCCACTGTGAGAGTGACAGCTAAGCTGTATGAATGGGGGTCTTGCTGCATAAAAGCAGGGTCCTGAGGACTGGAGGACAAGACGTCGCCATTGGAACTAAGAAACCAAAGAGGAGAAAAGCTGAAGACATCTGCAACGACTGAACCACCGGTGAAGACCTGCTGCAGAACCTCACCACTTTTCTCCAACGACTTGAGAAGACCTCCCTCTGCAAGAATCTTCTTCCCTTGAGCTGGTGGGGCCAACCAGTTTGCCAATCGCCTTCCAGGACCTGCCTTGGTTGAATCGCCAGTGCCCTGTACTTGGAGACCGGATAGCCAGGCACCTGTCCACCACGACCGTGATTTAAAGGAGCATACCTTTTATTCATTTTGACAGCACTGCGGCTGGTTTCATCCTTAACTCGAACCTTCCTCCACAACAAGAGTCTCTTCCTCTGCTGGATCCCCTGAACTGCAGGAACTGCCAGGAACTACCGCCACCGCAGGAGGCTCTTCCACTTTTAAGGTACACTGTTCTGCCAGGCCTCCCATTTTGTTGGGTACTGCTAAAGGGGTTTCAAATCCTTTACCTACCTACTGGGTGTCCGGCCCCTTCCTCTAACATTGTCTTTAACCTTCTGCAACTGCCTTTTCGAATCGTTAAACAACTCAACGACTTGATTGCAGCTACTAGAACATTTTGCTCCTCGGCACATTGCCCTGTACCATTGACTCTGGCACATGCCTATTGACTCTGGCTAAATCTGTTACAATTTCCTTCTCTAGATTGCTTCTCAACTAGAAATGTGTTGGTGCACCTAAGTCTTATAACCACCTTTTCCTTCCCTCTTTTTAAACTTGTGAAGTGCCATTTTGCTCGGTTTTCACCTCAGTATTGCATATGCTAAAGTACTGCCTTGCCTAATTTGTTCACAATCTTCTTGGGAAGTGTTTCTGGTGGGTTAAAGAGTATAAACCTGTATAACTTGTCCTTTCCCTCCCTTTTGAGAAATTGCTAGAGTGCCATTTCTGCTTGGTTTTCACTGTGCCGTTTTGCTCAGTTTTCACTCTTGCTCAAACTTGTCTACAATTTAAATAGGGAGTGGCGTATACTTTTCTTGACCGATTTAACTTGCTTTTATAACAGTGATTTGTGTGTGAACATCAGAGTGTGTAAAATAAATATATATATTCTTTTTGATACAAAGCTTTGGTCAGTGTTTCCATAGTATTGTAGTCCTAATGTGTAATCCCGGAATACTGCTCATCTCCCTCTTGAGATAAGTCTGACTGCTTAGCCACAGCTACCAACTAAATCTTTGTGGTACAGACTGATGCCAAAGGGGATTTATTGCATATACCTGTAGTCTTAATCTTCTGTAGTGCTCCCTAAGGGAACTGCACAGGATTCTGCCTAACACAGACAACCCGCTTGGAACGAGGTAAGGGCTGCTACTAACGTGCTTAGTTTTTTTCTTGTGCTGAGAAAAGACTGGGACATATTTCCCATTGTGGATCTGCGGCTCTTCAATCTATACATGCTCAACGATAAGTTCAAGATACTTACTCTTGCTCCGATCCTTCAAGCCCTCGATCTGCAGGACTGGCTTGTCTCCCTAGATCTCAAGGATGGCTACTTCGATGTGCCTATCCACAGACGGCACCAGAATTATCCAATATTCACAGTAGGGCAATGCCACTAACGATTCAAAGTTCTGCTGTTCGGTCTATCATCAGAACCCAGTGTCTCCCCCAAGCTGCTGGCTGCGGTAGCGGCTCATCTCAGAATAGAGGGCATTCATGTATTTCCCTATCTGAACTGGCTTGTCCAAGCTCACTCCCCATACTAGGCGGCAGCACATCTATTCTGCACGTGCAGATTGCTGCACAGCTTGGGTTTCTCCCTGAGCTTCAAGAAATTGCCGGTTTGCCAGTCCCAGTCCCTCTGATGTATTTAGGTGGTCTTTGACACTCGCTTGGACAGACCCTTCTCGTCTGAGGATCGAGTAGCGAACATCTCCAAAATTGTCCATGTCTACAATCTCAGGCCAAATCTCAAGTTCTAGCCTCGTCTTTCCTGTGCCAGCTGGGTCATATAGTCTCCTGCATTTGTGTAGTGCTAGTGGCTCGGCTGCCCACAAAGTCACTTCAGTGGCTTCTCACTTGTCCATGGTTTCTGTTTCAGAGAATTAATCTTCTTCAGGTCTCAAGGAAAGAATCCTGAGTCCTGCAGTGTTGGTCTCTACAGCACAACCTATTGAAGGCGTGCTCTGTTTCAACAACCCTGCCCCCAACTTATACTTGTTACGGACATGTCCTTGAAAGGCTGGGACATTCACTAGCAATATCAGTGAGGAACCCTGTAGTGTCAATCAGAAAGCAATTTGCTGGAATTGAGAGCGATCTGGCTGGCCCTAGTCGTTTGCCTTCCTTCAGTATCAGACAAGACTCTACTGGTCATGATGGACAGCACACTGCCATGCACTACTTCAAATGAGGTGGTGTTGACCCTTGCCTCTGTGCAGAAAAGAAATGCGGCTGTGCTTCTGGACACTGGAGAATGGCATACCCCTGATCGCCACTCATCTCACTGGGAAGGAGAACGTCACAGCGAATGCCTTGAGCAAATACTGTTGTCCCATGAGTAGGACCTCTGTCAAAAGGTTTTGAAGGATATTTTCTCTCAGAGGAGGACTCAGGTGGACCTTTTCACTTCCTGTGTGGAAAGGAAGTGCAAGTGGTTCTGCTCCAGGGAATTTCCTCAACAGGGAGCTCTGGGAGATGCCTGGATGGTTCAATGCATTCCTGTTGATGCCTGTAATTCAGCTGGTACTCGGTAGACTGTGCCTGTTCGGGTGCACAATGATCTTGAACACTTTGGACTGGTTCCAGAGAACATGGTACCCAGAGTTGCTGGACATGTCCATCTGCTCCACCTTCCCCCCCTGACTACTTCTGCAGAGAACAGATCTGCTATCCCATTCATGAGTACCAGTCCTCCACCCGAACCTCAGCAGCCTGAACCTTTTTGCTTGGCTGCTGGAAGGTTGAGGTATAAGAATGGGATTTGTCACCCCCAGATGGTACTGTGGGTACTGTGACCAACCCCCGCCTAATGCCCCATAAAACGACTCCACAAATCCTGTGATTTCGACTCTACAAACTACAAATGGCATCCACATTGACCCATACATCTCAAACTGATCACATGCAACGTGAATGGGCTAGGCTCCGGAATCAAGAGACGTCTTGTGATGCAATTTCTGAACAGACACTCCCCAGACATTGCCCTAATTAAGGAAACACACTTAGCCGGAACTAACTGCACCACATGGCATTACATGCGAGATAAACTATGGGATCCAGAGGGACACTCATACTGATGCACAAATTTCTTCCATTTGTGGCACTGAAAGTAGAGCGAGATTTCAGGGGCCGCTATGTGGTGGCCATTGGAAAGCTAGCGGAAGAAACATTAGCCATTGCGTCAGTGTACTCTCCATCGGGGCTGGGGGAAGAACTATTAAAGGACTTGGTTATCCTCATGGCAAAACACCAACCCGACATGTGGGTTTTGGGGGGCGACTTTAATGACGTCATGTGTAACAGTAAGGATTGCACTCACGTCAGGGACCGCAATCCGAATACCTCTGCTAATTTAGTCAAATTTGCGTCCGCCCTGGGCCTCCGAGATGTGTGGTGACATCTTCACCCTGACACAGAGGCTTACTCGTTCCAATTGAGAGCACATGGCTCCTTGTCCAGATTGGATTACTTCCTCCTCCCAAGTACCGGCATAAGCAAGGCGACTGCTGCGGATCTACTTTCCCATTGCATCTCTGAATACTCACCCTTGATGATGGTGTTGTGCATGCGGGGCGTCGCTCCCCCAAGTCATGGAGATTGAATAATTATTACCTGGGCTTCCCCGAGCTTGTCGATCAACTCACGTCAGCAACTAATGAATATTTGGCAAACAAAAAAGGAACGGCTTAGGGAACTAGCGAAGGCAGAAGCCGAAATGAGTGACTGGGAGGCCAAATATGTTCTTGACCCAATCTCTGAGACCCTCAGATCCTTTAAGGGCGCTAGAGAGAGGCTTCGGAACATCGAACTAGACAACGCCAAACATGCCTATCGAGAGTCCAGAGCAAGGGTTTATGAACAGGGGGACAAAGCTGGGAAAATGCTGGCCTGGTTTGAGAGGAGAGATGAGGGTCAACGCTATGTCAGAGAAATTGTAACCCCACAAGACGGAGGATGCTACTCAGACCGTGAAATAGCAAAGGCTTTCGTGGACTTTTATGTCATACCGTATGGCACCCCGGTATCCCCACTGAACCCCTCCCTTCCAGATGACATTACTCTGCCCCAACTGTCGGAACAGCAAAAAGCACAACTGGACGCAGTTCTTACCAAAGCGCAGAGAGCTGAGGCTATAGCCCAATTACAGTCTGGGAAAACACTGGGTCCCAACGGAATCCCGGTTGCGATCTGGAAGAAACTGGGCGGGGAAAAGTAAGCACCGTACCTCCATAAAATGTTCCTCGGGGCTCGAGACCAGGGTGCTCTCCCGCCGGATTTGCGCAAAGCCACTATTGTGGTCATTCCCAAACCAGGTAAACCACCTGAGCAATGCGCCTCCTATAGGCCCATCTCATTACTTAATACTGAAACCAAAGTCCTTGCCAAACTCCTAGCTAACCGGCTACAATTGGTCATTACCTCCCTGGTCCATCTGGACCAATGCGGGTTTATGCCACATAAATCAACACGCATGAACTTACTACGCCTCCACCTTTTATTAGAAAGAGCCCCAATTATAGACAAACCGCTTGCACTACTAGCCATAGATTTTGAGAAGGCGTTTGATTCGATTCGCTGGGACAGCCTCTGGGAAACTATGCAGAGAATGGGCTTTGGAGACAATTTCCTGGGATGGGTACAACTCCTTTATACAGACCCACAGGCAGAAGTGAGGGTAAACGGGTGGCCCTCTGAGCCCTTTCCCATTGGTAAAGGCACACGGCAGGGATGCGCCCTGTCCCCCCCACCTCTTCGCTCTTGCAATAGAGACACTCTCCTTATGGCTCCGTCAGAGCGAGGATTGGATAGGATTCAGATAGCCAGAGGGACATGAGGACAGGGCGTCTTTGTACGCTGACGACCTCCTGATCTATCTGGGGACCCGATACGAACCTGCCCCATAGTGACGCAGATGCTTGTCCGCTTTGGTGAATTCAGTGGGCTGAGAATCAACTGGAGCAAATCTATCCTTTTTCTGGTGAAGGGCGGTACACAAGCCATCCCCCAGGAATGCCCATACAAGGTGGAACCAAGCGGATTTCGATATCTGGGGATTTGGGTATCGGAGTGTTAAGCAGAAACCTGTGCAGTTCCCTCTGGGACCACTGCAAAAGATTTAAGATTACAGGTGTTGGCAGTAAACCCACTTGGTAGCAGTCTGTACCACACAGATTCACTGTGGTAGCTGTGGCTGAGCAGTCAGACTTCCCTCAAGAAGAGTTAGGCAGTATATAGAGGATACAGGATAGGTACAGAGTCACAGTAGTACAAACAAACACTGACCAGAACTAGGTGTAAAAGTATATACTTATTTATTTTTAAGGCACACTCATAAAATTACACTAGCACAGAAAAAGGTAAGTAAGTCAAAACACAGTCACTATTACTTATATGTACATCCCTAGTCATTTGTTGGACAAGTCTAAGTTAACACCACTTATTTCCAAACAGAGGTGAGCGCTTAACGTCAGATGGCACTCCAACAAGTTATTAGAAAAGGGAGGGAAAAGCAGAAATAATGAGAGCAGTAAGGTAAAACACTTTTCACAGAAGGTTAGCAAAGACAGCCAATGGTGGAACAAGGAGAATTCGTTCGGGGCCCGCTTCAGAGAGAGCCAGGTGAAAATATGCCCAAGATCACACAATGTCGCAAGTCTTTGCAGGTAAGTAGAAAAGGTTTTACTACGGTTCTGAAAAGTTTAGTTAGGGTGTCCCAGACCTACCCAGGTTCGAGAGCCGAGGGCTAAATCTACCCCGTACAATCGGTGGCAAGGGAGGCCGGGCGGAACACAGTACCTTTAAAAGTGGAAAGGATCCTCCAGCGGTGGTAGTTGTTCCTGGTAGTGGGTGCAAGTTGCGGCGTCGTCCAGGGGAAGAGGTGAGCTCGACGTGGAGGAAAGCTGCAGGTCGTTGCACTACCAGGGATGAGGCCAGCCGTGGAGTTTTCCGGTCACAAAGGAGTTTACCCCTCTTTCGCGGTTGAGGTAAAAAGTGGTATCCCGGTTGCCGGGGTGCTTGGCACAGGCAAGGCGGCCACGAGATGCTTCGGGACGGCGAAAAGAAGGCAGCAACTGGTTGTCCCCACCAGTTAAGGGAAGGAGACTCTCTGGAGGGAGATCTCCTCTGTCGTCGGAAAAAGTGGTGAGACGGTTCCGCAGGGCTTCACCTGTGGTGTCGTCTTGGCAGGTCGTCTCGGCTTCTCCCTCTTCGGCTTCTTAGGTCCTGTGGCGACTTCTGAAGAACCAGTCCCAAAAACCCTGCTTTTATGCAGCAAACCCCCATTCATACAGCCTAGCTGTCACTCAAACATGCTAAGTGGTGAGCGGGGTGGCTCACCACTTGGGCCAATCACACTAGAGTGCGACATGAGTTGGCAAGGCAACTCAGTCCAGGGTGCCTAAACCCCCTCCCACACCCCCTGTGGTACCCAGACAGAATGGCACCACTTTGGAGGGCTTCTGTGCAGAAGCCCGCCAAAAGTGGAACAAAGGCTCGACTCGGGTTCAGGGTTACTGAAGTGAACCTAGACGCCATTTTGGCGGCGAGTTCTGGCAAAAAATCCCAACCAGTGAATTTATATTAAATAAATAAACCGGCGGTATCTTTAACATTGCACCAAAAAGTGGTGCATTAAAATCAATGGGAAATCCCATTGGGAAATATTCCGGTGGAATATTTCTGTGGTATCCACTGCCACCAGCCAGAAACTCGGCGAGGGGGGACGGGACAGTACCCCCTCGACAACAGACCCAGGGGCAATCTAATTGCCCCTACCAGTACTTCCACAGTAAGATGGTTTGTACTGGTTAAGTTCCTAAGTTAAGACTAGTAAAGTCAATGGCAACTTTACAGACCCAGGGAGACAGTAGTCAGTCCCAGGGTGTGGAGTCTATGTTTGGGGGTCTCTATGACACCCCTGTGTTACTGCACTGAGGGTGCTGTGTAACACACATTCAAAAACCAATGATAGCCTATGGGGAAAAAATACCCCCTAGCCCATAAGCACATAGCAAGTCACAGTAACACTCTCAAATCATGTCCAAGAGTGAGGGTAAAAGAGTCTCACTCTTGGCAGGAGAAAAAAATAAACCTCAAAAATCCAGCAAAGCTGCTGGGGGACTCACTAGGTTAGGAAATTCAGCCTAAACAGAGAATTCTCCCTAACACGGAGGACCTGCCACGTTACACAACCCACAACCTCCAACCAATCATGGAGCGTTTTAGAGATGTCTGCCACTGGAAACTTCTCCCCCTGACACTTATGGGCAGAGCCGCCCTCTTTAAGATGATTACCCTGCCCAGATTTCTCTATGTATTACAAAATGCCCCGCTTGATCCCGAATTCGACCGCCTTGATAATCTCCTTAGAGAACTCATATGGGTGGGGGGGGGGGAACAAGGGGGGCAACCCCGCATTGCACTGGTCACGCTTCAGAGATCGATCTGGGAGGGAGGAATCAGCATGCCCCGCCTTCGGGCGTACTACTGGGCCTCCCAGCTAGCGGATGGTCAACGTCCTACTACAAGGGGACCGGGAGTTACCACACATAAGGGCCTAAATAACAGCCATGCATGACATAGATCCACTACACCTGCTCTATCAGCCCCTCCGCAAACCCCCTCCACAAACAATGGCAGCACATGTTACTATGGTCTGGAAACAGGCGCATGCTTTTGTGGGTTGGAAAGATAAGATCACCACTGCACAACCATTGTGGCACAATGGTAGCCTGACGGAGCTTGGGAAACTTAAACCATGGTCCAAATGGGGGGAGGCCGGTATCACTAAGATCGGGGACCTCCTGATGGGCGGGGAGCTCGCCTCATTCGAAGCACTGCGATTAAAATTCCAGCTCCCAACAACCGAACAATATCACTATACCCAGCTGGCTCATGCCTTACGAACACATATTCAGACAGACTCAGCCATTGCCGAGAACACACCCATAGAACGCAACATATTCCCAGCATACATTCCTGTTAAATGCACCTCTATATTATACAATGCCATGCATGTCCTCCTTCGCTACTCCAGAATTTCCTCACCATAAATCCAAATGGGAGGAGGATGTGGGTATTATAGATCCGGAGGACTGGATCCAGATCCTAATGCACCCTAGGAAAATCGCTATTTCTTCCAGGCTCCGTCTGGTGCAACTGAAAATTCTACACAGAATATATTATCCTAGAACTATGATACACAAATGGAAGCGTGCCCCCAACCCGTATTGCCTCCGATGTGGGAGAGAAACTAGAACGTTTATATATGTTCTGTGGGAATGCCTTCAAATTCAGACCTTCTGGGGTGAATGCTGCAGGGAACTGTCTGGAATACCAGGTCGCAACATAGCACTAGACCAGAAAATACTGTTATTGGGTAAACCCGATGAAAACATTGTGAAGAAATGGGAGGGGTTGCTCCTGGCAACGGCCGCAGGACTGATGAAGCGAAATATCGCACAGAAATGGGGCCCTCCGGAACCTCTGACACTGGATCAATGGGCAGATGATATGGACACATGTGCAATTTTGAAACAGAGTCTACAAGGCAAGGGGCTGTCCCACTAAAGCTTTCAAAATCTGGGGGAAATGGGAGAAACGTGACTCCCCATAATCATTGACACTTTAAAAGAACACGCTTCTTGAACACATGGAGGTGGCTATAGATGGAATTCACCGGACTTTAACCATTCTTTATTATTGATTCACTCTTTGAATGCATATGTTTTGATTTTGTTTCCTTGTTTTCTTGTTGATTGTGTTTGTTGTTAAAATCAATAAAATATATTATTAAAAAGAAGAATGGGATTTGTCAGAAGACTTCTTGGAAGACCTGCTACCAAATGCATTTATACCTGCAGGTGGCTTACATTTTTGTCCTAGTAGCGGTAGAGGGATCTCAATCCTTTAACCTCCTCCACAGGCTCAGATCTGGATTGTCTGCTTTCTTTATCCCAGACAAGCCTGTAGATTGGCTCAGTCAAGGGGTTTCTTATTAATTCCTTCCTCCCACGGATTCCTCATTTGTGATATCCCTTTCCCAGCACAGCTCTTCTTTAAAACTTGCTTCCGCCACCAGGGGGCCCAGTGAAGCTCTGTCTGCTCCACCCCACTCCTCTGCGCGCCACGTGCCCTCCTTTCCTTTTTTCCCACGCACTCTGTACTCTACTTGGGAGCATGCTTGTCAAGCTTTGAGATTTTTTTTCTCGCCACCATGCCTACTCCGTGTAAAGCATCGGTCTTCCAACCATATACGGATTGCGACTGGCAGATCTCGGATTCGCACCGAATTTCTCTACTGCTGGGGTGAGTACCACGACACCCAGGATTGCAGGTCATGCCAGTCCATGCTCCCGAAGGCCCTATGGGAAAGGACGGCAAAGATCCTCACGTTAGTCCATAAGGAGAAGGATGAGGCTCCGCAGTCTTGTTTGAGGTTGCACAGCTTAGACTGGCGCCCAGAAAACTGGGCGGATCCGCACAAGGAAAAGAAGCTTCATCGAAGGAGGTCCCGCTCCCCCAGTGAGTCCTCGCACCGACACTCATCTTTCTTGGAAAAGAAGAGCCACCGCTCTGAAGATTCTCCTGCACGGCTGGAGAACTTTCACCTTAAAATGCTAGACTTCTTTGACAAGGCGGTTTCCGGCTTCAGGGCCTTTTGCTCAGGCAACAGTGTGGTCAGCTCCAACACCAACAGTTTCCCACTGCATCTGTTGCAACTGGTAGGGTACCCACAGGGTACCACTGCCATGGGCCTGGGCCAGAAGATGCCCTACCTTCGGGCGTGGAGTCCTTGGTGCCTGTTTCGACTTTGTTGTCAGAGCCGATCAGCGTTGTTGACACACTGGCTCTGCAGGAATACACTCCACTCCTTATGGACACCTTTATGTCTAGGATTTATGACATCTATGACGAGGAAGGTCCGTTGCCAATAGTCAAAGTTTCAAAGCCACATGTCAGATGTTTTACAGGTCTCGGATCAGGTGGCTCAGGACCTTGCGTGGTGGGTTATACGGGACACCTTGCTGAGAAGTGGGCTATTTCGTCAACCTTAACCCCTTGTGCTGGTGGTCGCGAATGCATCTCTTACTAGTTGAGGTGCTCACCTGTTGGATCTGAATGAGAGCGGACTGTGGTCTCCCGCAGAGTCTCAGGAACACCTCAACTTGCTGGAGTTGAGGGTGCTCAAGCTGGCCCTGGTTGCTTCCTCCCCTCTGTGAAATGCAAGACTGTGCTGGTCCGGATGGACAACAAAGTGGCAATGCACTACCTTACCAAACAAGGTGGTGTAGGGTTGTTGCCTCCGTAGAGAAGCAATGTGACTGTGGTTCTGGGGAACAGTCTCTCTGACGCTGGCTCATCCGCCTGGAAGAGAGAATGTCACAGCTGATGCCTTGAGCAGACACTTCGGCCTCCCAAGAATGGGAGCTCTTGCCAGGGAAGTTCTGGAGGTGATGATCTCCTTTTGTGCAGCGACGCAAGTGGACCGCTTAGCTTCCAGTGAAAACAGTGCAAGTTGCTCTGCACAAGGGTTTTTGTTCATCTGGGAGCTCTTGGGGATGCACTGACGGTCGAGTGGACTTTCAACCTCCTTTACGCATTCCAGCTGATCCCTGTCATTCCTCTGGTTCTCGGCAGATTGCGCCTGTCCGGAAACCATGTTGATCCTGATGGTTCCGGACTGGGACTGGAAAAGATGATATTCGAAGTTGCTGTACATTGCCATCTGCCCTCGCTGGCGCCTTCCGAGGAGTCTCGACTTGCTCTCCCAGTCGGAGGGGCAGGGTCCTCCATCCAAACCTCAGCTCTCTGAACCATCATGCTTGGCTACTGAGAGGCTGATATACAAGGCGTGTGACTTTTCCAACAAAGTCCCCAATGTGCTACTTTCAGCTAGGAGGCCCGTTACGCACTCCATTTATGCCTGCAGGTGGCGTACATTTTTTATGCCGGAAGAGGGTTCTGGATCCTTTAACCTGCCCGCTATCCCCTGTGTTGGATTTTCTGCTACCCTTGGCCCAAGCAGGCAAGCAGATTGGCACTGTAAAAGGTTACCTCACCGTTATTTTGGTTTTCAACAAGTCGCTGGAACAAGGCACGTTCTTCATAATCCCCACTGTTGTATAGTTGCTTTGGAGGTTTGTGTAACCAGTTTTCTCTCTGGTGTGGGATCTGAATTGAGTTTTGTTAGGGAGAATTCTCTTATAAGGCTAATTTCCCAAACCTAGTGAGTCCCCCAGCAGCTTTGCTGGATTTTTGGGGTTTGTTTTTTTCTCCTTCTAAGAGTGAGACTCTTTTACTCCCACTCTGAGGCATGATATGAGGTATGTCTCTGACTATTTGTGTGCTTGTGGGCTATTGGGTCTATGTTTTGTGTATGTGTTACACAGCACCCTCAGTGCAGTAACACAGGGGTGTCATAGTGACCCCCAAACATAGACTCCATACCCTGGGACTGACTACTGTCTCCCAGGGCATATAAAGTCACCATTGACTTTACTAGTCCTAAATTGTGAACAGAACCAGTACAAACCATCATATTGTGGAAGTACTGGAAGGGGTTAATTATATTGCCCCTGGATCTGTTTTCAAGGGGCACTGTCCAGTCCCCCCTTGTCGAGTTTCTGGCTGGTGGCAGTGGTTACCACACACAATATTCCACCAGAATATTTCAAATGGGATTTTCCCATTGATTTTAAACATTTCCCATTGATTGCACTTTTTGGTGCAATGTTAAAGATATCGCTGGTTTATTTATTTAATATTAAATCCACGGTTGGGTCTTTTTGCCAGAACTCTTTTCTAAAATGGCGTTCGTGTCCGTCTCTGTAACTCTGACCAAGGTAGAGCCCTTTGTTCCACTTTTTGGATGGCTTCTCCACAGAAGCCCTCCAAATGGTGCCACTCTGTCTGGGTTCCACAGGATGTGTGGGGAGGGGAATTGGCACCCTGGACTGCGTTGCCTTAGCAACTGAAGTCGCACTCTAATCTGATTGGCCCAGTGGTGAGCCGCCCGGCTCACCACTTAGCATGTGTCAGTGACAGCTAGGCTGTTGAATGGGGGTTTTTCTGCATAAAAGCAGGGCTTTTGGGACTGGAGCTTCAGAAGTCGCCACAGGACCGAAGAAATCCGAAAGAGGGGAGAAGCTGAGCCATCTGCAACGACGACAGCACCGGTGGATACCTGCTGCAACAACCTCACCACTTTCCCAACGACAAGAGATCTTCTGCTAGAAGAGTCTTCTCCCTCTGAGCTGGTGGGATCAACCACTTCGCCATTTCGCCTTCCAAAGACGTCTCTTGGTCGAATCGCCCGTGCTAAGCACCCCGGCGGCTGAATAGCCAAGCTTCACCACTTTGACTGCGAATAGAAGGAACGCACCTTTTACCGACGAACTGCGCAGCTGGTCTCTTCCCTGGGCAGTGCAACGACTACACGGTTCCTCCTCGACGAGATCTTCTTTTCCCCTGGTTGAATCCACGACTTGCATTCACTGCCAGGAACAACTGCCGCCGCTGGAGCTTCCTCTCTCTTTAAGGTACTGTGTTCCACCTGGCCTCCCTTTCTTCGGATTGCTAAAGGTGACCCTTAAATCCTTGGCTTTCCAACTGGGTTCAGACCTTCTAACTTTACTTCTCAAATCACCCCAACCTCTTTTGAACACTCTGCAAAGACTTTTAGTGCATTTTAAACAGTGTGATCCTGGGCACATTTCGCTTTGCTCCATTTAAAGTGGGCCTGGCCTATGAACTTTGGCTCTACAGTGTATACTGCATTCACTGACTTGCTTTGGACTTAGAAAAGTGTTGGGAATTGTTTTATTTTTATGCCCTGCCTTTTTCTCTCCCTTTAGCTGAACTATTGGAGTGCCATCTAGGTTACGCACTCACATCTGTCTTTACAAATAGAGATGTTTTAACTCTGACTTGTCTAAATAGTTATCAAGGGAGGTGTTTATACTTTATCTGACTGTGTTTTAACTTGCTTTTGATTTAGAGTGCTAGTGTATTACCTAAAGTGTGTTTTAAATAAATAATTATATATTTTTGATACAAAGCTCTGGACAGTGTTTGCTTGTTCCACTGTGTTTTTGGCCCTATTGTGTATACTCTATATACTGCCTTACTCTTCTTGAGAGAGGTCTGACTGCTCAGCCACAGCTACCAGGTAAATCTGGGTGGTACAGACTGCTACCAATTGGGTTTACTGCTTACTCCTGTAGTCTTAATCTTTTTTGCAGTGTTCCCCAAGGGAACTGCACAGGATTCTGCTTAACAAGTTTGGACATTTCTTATTGGTGCTCAGTTTGAGCTCCTCCATTACTGTTGTAAAGACTGGAGGGGGGGGGGGTATCTGTACTTCTGCCCTCTATATGGTTCGGACTAAGGCACCCCAGCCAAGGTCCTCTATATGGTAGCTTGGACAAGCAACCAAGGGTTAAGCACTCAGGAAGTGATGCAGGCTGGTTCTTAAGTACAGTGAGTCCCCAAGTCCCTGCAAAGGAATGTCCACACACTGTTAGGTGATAACACAGCTTCTTCATGTAAAATAAGGTTCATTAAAATATATGCATATAAATAACACTATGTACTCTGACAGTTCTATTCAAATCATGTCAGATATATAACCTCTGTGGTACCACTCTACTTAGTACAAATGCACCAATTTCTGACAGTTTGAAACAGGCCTGTGGATTCTTAAGTAAGGTGTACTTTCATAGATCAAGGAAGGAAGGCGGGTTACTTTCAGAACATAGGCAGTATACTTTCATGAGACTGAAATAGCAATACTGTGCGAGGATCCCCCCACCTGGGCAACCTGTAATGGAAAAGTAAGGGAGTACCTTACCTTACCTTGTCTTTTACAGCCCAGTCTAAAAATGTTCAATATTGCTCGGCTTTCTTTTTACAGGTTTGATCACCCCAATCTACCTGAGATGCCACAGGAGAACAGGATCCAAGATTGCTCTTGGACCCCTGAGGCTTGAAGATTCTCTTCTTGGTCAAAGTACCTTTTGGTGCCTTTACAGGCAAAGTGGCAGAGTTTCTTGTCTTCACTCGATGGGTCCCTTGAAGGATGGACTCCCTTTGTACGATGGAGTTGCTGGAATGCCAGGGCCAAAAGATCAAAAGGAACCGAGTACTTTCGGAAAGGCAGCAGTTTCGGTTTTCGCGGTGGTCTCCTTTGGACGGGTGTGACTCCAGCTGTGGAAGTCCTCGGAAGGTGAAACTTGATGTGGACTCCGAAAAGGCCTGGCTGAAGAAGAAAAGATCCCTGGGGACCTTGGATGCCTTTCGGTGGCGACTAGTGCAGTGGCAGAAATAGTTGCCAGGTTTCAGGATTTCGCAGTTCACTGTCTTTTGGATCTTCAGCGCTGCAGCCGCAGCACAGACCTGAGGATGGCTTTTGGCGACCTGGACTCAACCGCCTGACTGGACTACAGACTTCACCAAGGCTGGACCCTGGGAACATTGTCTTCGGATTATGGTGGTGGGAAACCCACCAGCTGACCTTTCTCTGCACACAACGAACTGGAATCTTCTTCAGTGGGAAAAAGTGGTTGGATGTCGTGTCATGGATGTCCCTTAAAGGATTCTTTGATCAGGTGGAACTTTCGCAGCTTTGGGTGTCAAGCAGCCCTATGTCAGGGTACCCCATCTTCTGGGTGGTAGACAGGAATCTGGCAAATGTCCAAGCACTTCCCTTCAGTATTCACGAAGACCCCTTCTCCAGATGGCAGGCACACAGGATTGGCTTTCAGGGTACTTCGGATAAAGAGTAGCAGTTGCACGATAGTCCATCGTAACTCAGAAATATGTCTCCTGTCCAGGTGCTCTCTTGGATCAGTCCTTGGAAGAACACAACAGCTTTCGGATCTTGTGAATAAAATGCAGCAGCAGAGTTATTCCTCCATTTGGGCTCCGGGGAACAGCTTCTTCTTGCTTCAGCTTAGACTTGACTTTCAAGATTTGCTTCTGAACAAATCGGTGAGTGAGAGGTCCCCTGTTATACACATTTGGTCTCCTTTCACTCCGGCTGAGCCAGGCTCAGCAGCCAATCATTCACAAGTGCATTAATTATTGCAGGCAAGCATCCAATCAGGCTCACAGCCATTCAGGGCATTCAGACAGCCATAACAAAGAATGTGGATTGGGGGTAAATTAAAAAGGCCTATACTAAGAAAAACGTATTGCCAATTTCTTACAACTAATTACGCAGAGTGTGGGATAAGGGTTCAATAAGGAAAGACGTGTTCACAAATAATAAGTCAGGATGTGATTGCCAGGGGGTCTCCCTTCCCCACGTTTTGAGCATGGGACAAAGTGGATCTCCTGAGCACAGCACACACTCGAGGTTTCCCATCATGGTTTCCCATCATGAGTCGACAGTTCCGTACCTGCTATCTTCGTTGGTTAAGTCTCTTTACAATAAAAGTCTCTTGCCTTCGAGGGCCTGATACTTTCAACGAACACAAAGGTCTGCTCACATATATTTTGTGTGACGGCTACACCCCTGGGTCCCCCTCTTCCGGGGTTTCCTAGTTGCTACCTCAAATACAAAGGAAACAAGAGTCTGTTTTGTATACATTTTAAAAGCAATACTCTGCTAATTACTAATCTAAAACCTGCCAGAGATCGTCTTTCCTTGTGGCACCTGGCCTCTTGCATGTCCATTACTCCTCAACCGTGACTGCATATGAGACATCTTAATGAGTATTTGAAGGTATAGTGGTCCCAGAAGAGCGGTATTTGTGGCAAAAGCTTCATCTGACGCATACAGCAGCACTATTCCAGTGGGAGTACCAGGATAAGAAGCTTTAGTGAGCAGTGCCGTTTCAAATGGTAAAGGCACAGCAAACACTAAACATGGAGCTGTTTATTGACAGTTGGGATGCACATATGAGCCTTCTTAGTGCCTACTCTACCTGGTCGACAAGTAATCCTACCACATAAACATGTTGGATCGGAGGGCATAACATTGAATTCCATTCAAATTCAAATGGGTGGCATGTATCATCTAAACAGTGTTGCCCAATTCAGGGGCTGTTTAGACCATATGGTGCTGGCTTATAGAAACTTTACAATGGCATCAATCCATCTACCAGGTGTGTGAAATGTTCAGGCCTGTACCATGAGAAGATTAGACCATAAAACTACATTCTAGGGTTCTATGTGTTTTCATCGACCTCATTTTGAACGTGTGCACTTTGCTCATGCATATTTGGTAGTCATGAATTTTATTTTAGTTTAGATTTGTATAAATGGTGTGGGTTCCCCTAATCAACTTGCGCTCATCCCCAAGTGCCCCATACACACCTACCCCTATATACATGCGTATATAATTGCACAAAGTGCACATGTTTAAAATTACGCATTGTAGACAACAATTTTGTCAAATGGGTTTGTTGACCTCTCAAGAGTTTTAACAACTCTAAATAAACCAAAACGCCACAACTTGGTGCCTAGATATCCGGCGGAAAACTGCAAGGGTAATGCCTTTTGGAAAACTGTTGACTTTTTTTTTTTTTTTTTTTAAACCCTTAACTTTGATCCCACTTTTTTGATCAGTAATACTAACACTGTAGCAAGGCAACAATCTTAATTGCTCCTACATGGCCAAGACAAGGGTAGGGTACAGATCTCCTGTACTTAAATTTAAATACATTCTGGAAATTGTAATGCACATGGAATCACCTAACCAACATGAAACGGTGTGAAGCAGCACCGCCTGTCAGTCAACTAAGCAGCATGGCACCTAAATATCTGCTAGATGAACACTTACATCTTCCTACAGATTGCTTGAATGTCCCTGGAGAAAACAGTACACCATCTGTGAGAACCTCCTACACTATCAAATATAAGACTCTACAGCTGGTGCCTGGAGAAAGGTTGTAATCCGTCCAACATCATGTCAAAAAGAGATTGTTCTATCTTACCTTATTTATCTTGCACGCATAGTGTCCCTGATGAAATTGAATTTGGTTGCAGTATTGGCTTCTCAGATGAAGGCTTTTTAGAACGTTTAAAGAAACTGCAAGCCTCCTCCTTCCCTGACCCCCTAGTGAGATAGACTAGGGCCCCTCTGCTTCCCACCCCTGGAGGGAGCTGAGCATAGTTCTAGAAAAGTTGGTCTTCAGCCAATGAATGGATGTGACCTGCAACACCTTTCTTCGAAATTCTTTCTTTGTGGTCCTCACACTGAGCTGAGGTGTTAGTTCAAGTTTCTATATACTCATCAGTTTTGTTTTTCATACAAATAAGGAAGCCTTAAAGACATTTTTTTCTTTTTACAAGAGTTAGTTCCCAGTGTTAACTTTGACCGGAAATCAACCATAAATTACCATTTGTTTTGCCTATCCTACTATGGCAGAATGTTTCCTTCACACACAAACTGTTCATAGTGCTTGCCGGTATTATGCGGTCAGAAGTAAATCTATTCAGAAATGCACATTGTTTGAGTTATGAGGCAATTTGACTGGTTTTGCTTCTTTCAAACAATTAAATTCTTTCAATTAAATAATATAATGGAGTCTCCTACACTCCATTATATTATCTGAAGATGAACACAAGCCTTTGCTATAAATCCTAGGACCCATTCTACTAAAGGAAAACGTGCCACTCTCTTAAGAAACATTCCCTTGTAGAAACATGCAACTTTTTTCATGTGCTAAATGATTTTTTTGGAGTATATATTTAAGACCTTTATAAAACATGTGGGTATACTTTCATCCCACAGATTCGTTGAGGTGTTCATGGAGTGAAGAGAATTGTATAAATCACTATGGATAGTTAAATCACACAATCACATGGGCATTGAGCATAGAAAACTACTTATGTATCATGATGGGTGCCTGGAGGTCCATGATCCATGTTTTTGTGTTGAAAGTCTGTGGCTTGTTTTGTGTATTAATTGTGAATTATATTTGAAGTATGTCTTTTAAGCTTAGGAATTCTAAAGCTGAGGAGTGTTGTGTTGAAATAATCACTAACGAGCGGTTTGTTTTGTTGCATGGTCTGCTTTGCGGTGGAATTCACAACAGAGAGTAAGTGATTTTCAAAAAAATGCTTTCGCTTTTTTTACGACTTCATCTGTTTTTTGCGCTTTTAAGTACTCATCCTAAAATTAGTGCATGCATGCATGCAAAGCTTTTCATTGACTGCATGAACAAATCAGTTTCATGCTTTGCCATTCACATTGATTTAGTTCAAATACATTTTGGTACATTTTGCTGCATATTAAAATGAGTGTCTGTATTTTGAATCTCTCTTGTATGAATACAGTTTTGACTGCATGCACTTTACAATGTGAACTAGTGCACTTTTACCAACAATTGTTTCAGGTGAGTAACATTCCCATCAGAACCTTATTCTATCAGTAAGCATCAAAGACGACATTGCATGGTTATCCTATCTGAGGCATTACTCTCTCACCCTCTTATTGTTACGTCCCGTCCCCTTTCCACCATACTGCATGGGCCTCCCTTCCAAGGGACGGGAGACTGAACCTTTTTCAGCAGAAAAAACCTTCTTCCCCTTTAAATTTAGAGGTGCACAGGGGTGCGGCCCAGGGAGCATGCACTGCCCGGACTCCGGCCTCCGGCACCACACCTCAGTCTCATTTTCCGCATCGATGGAAACAGGCCGAATTCACCAGCGCTCCTTGGTTTGGATTCGGCCCTGTAATTCCACTCGCCGATACTTCTTCTCTTTATCTTTTTTGTCTTTTTATCATTCAGGTACTCGGTCCTCGGGCGTCACGCTTCTCCCCGGCGCATGTCGACTTCCACAGGATTCAGCAGGTGTCCATCCTGCAAAGGGCTCTTCCCAACTTCAGACCCTCACGCCCTCTGGCTACGTTTCCTTGACCCAGACCACGGTTGGCAAGCTTGTACAGCGTGTGGCTCACTGTCCTAGAAAGCGCTGAAAAACAGACTAGCCAGGTGGTGGGAGCTCCTCCAGAAGTCGCCTACAGAGGACCTCAAGAAATTTGTGAAACATCGAGCCAATGTTACGCTCACCTGGCTCCCACAGGGGCGTCGATCTGAACTGGACAGCTGCGGTCTCCACCAATGTGACGCGTAGTGCCGATATGACGGACTGGACTGGCCCACCCAGCTTTGTTTGCTTGGCCCATAGGAATATTCTTCTGTAAATGGAGAAAGGGAATTAACCACCCGTGGAGTTGAGCGTTAACACCCCCCCATACCCTCCCACTCCCGCTGTTCTCCCCACTGATCACCTTTGGTGTCCCCTCTTATAGTCTCATCTGATGGTTTGGAAAGATGAGCTCTCCATCCTGCATTGAGCGCAGGGGCGCGTAGATAACCAGTTGCTTCCCTGGCTCAAAGGAATTGGTGAGTTCCAGAACAATATTGACTCTGAGATTCCCGGCAAGACGCCGTAAGTATGTAGTTCGTAAGAGTTCAAATGTCTGACTTTCACTCTTGTCCGATTCCTTGCAGGTTGCAGCTTGACCCCAGCGAAGAGTTCCTCGTGGCAAGCGGTAATATTCAGGTAAGGATTTGTATTATCCAACGCAGTTCGATAAAATAATGTCAATATGTAACCTGTTGCTTTCTCCTTTATTCAGGCGCTGAGAGAAAGTATGAAGTCTCGGGGAATAATGCCTCCGGTGGTAAAATCAGGTAAGTCTATTGTGGTGAGGAGGTTTCCCCTTGTTTGTCCCTTTGTTTCACCTTGCTGTCCTTTTGTTTCCCCTTAGGGGCCGGGGTTCGGCGAGAATGCAGTGGAAGCTGCGCCGACCCGTGAAGAGGAATAGTACCCCCGGTGGTAAAATCAGGTAAGTCTATGGGGGGCAACTAATATTGCCTCTGTGTATTCCCTTGGCTCACCTTGCTGTTCTTGTCTTCCCCTTAGGTGCCGGAGTGCGGCGGGAGCATGCAGTAGGATGTGGTGGAATGTGAAGATGCTGCAAAGGCCAGTGAGTACAGCGTGGCGCTGCTGCAGGCGAGGCGACGCGCATAAAATAACTTCTTTCTTCCAGCCCGAAGGCGCGATGGATCGGGAATTCAGGTAAGGATCAAAGGTATTGCTCTTGTTCTAACCTATTCTCCTTCTCTCCCCTTTTTCTAGGAGCTCCAGACTCGAGGCGAGCGTTGCAGAAGACTGGATGCAGACTTGCAGGCATGGTGAGCGTTACGCTGCGGGATGCAGAATAACGCGAAGCGTGTGCTGCTCTTCGGAGTGGTTTAAATAGCCTCCCAGATAGGTATTCCTCCCCAGCCCCACCTGAGTAAAAAATAGTCCCTTAGGTAAAGTAGTCCCTTCCAAGCCTCCTTTGGCTTGGAGCTCTTGCAGCATGGTCTGCATCAGGTGAGTTTGCAGCATGGTCTGCATCAGGTAAGTTTTAATCTATGAGCCTGGTGCCAGGACTGCACCCAAATAGCCCCTAGCAGGGGTTGTTGGGTTTTCTTAGTATAACTTGATGCCTGCTTCCGGGGTTGCTGGACTTGGTCTGGGTCCCCGGAAGTAGGCATCATGACATCCAAGCCCAAGGTAGGGCCGATAGTCTCCATCGCACCCTGCAAAGGAGACTCCTTCCCAGCGACTCTCCCGCGCGGGAGGTACCGGTCAGGTCCTTATAGCAGCAGGTGCACCGAGGCTGCTGCAGCTACCTGCCTTTCGGACCAAGGGATCCTTGGATCCTCCCGGTGGTAGTGTTGAGGGACTGGAAGGTTCTTGTACTGGGTTGTCATCCAAGGGGCTCTGCCCTTGTACCGGTAATATGGCTGAGGGGCTCCGCCCTAGTACCGGCAATACGTCCGAGGGGGCGCCTAAACACAGCTCTACCGAACCCCGGGTCGAGGGTGTTGCACCTACTGTGCCTAGGCCTGAGGAGCAGGGCAGGCCTTGTGATCCACACCCAATAGTCTTGGAGTGGGCTGGGCCCAGCGGGCCGAGCAACATGTCACAGGCACGTGGCAGGCAGCTCGACATGATGGCTGCCGCGCCAGACAGAGGCACCCGTCCAACACCATTCCAGGAATTCAGCGAAGAATGAGTGTCAAGGTGTGGCCTACAGCCTATCCTTCTTTAGCACAGGGGAGCTTCCCACTGCATCCATATGGGCAGGGTACGCAGAGGCTCCAGCAGCTACCCAGTCAGCACCCCCTGCCACCTCTTCGGCCAGTGAAGATGGGTTCTTAGAGAGGTTCCTTGGCCTCATGAAGTCACCTCGGATGGGGGTTATCCTCAAGGACGCCATCAGGGAAGTCCTCCCGGCAATGCTAGTGGCACCACAAGTGCCTCCGCTGGTGCCCCAGACCCCGGCACAGCCGCTGCCTCCGGCATCCCAGCCGATGCCTCAGACGGCTCCGTACCAGCCTCCGCCGCCTCCTCAGCCTCCAGCCGCAGTTCCTGTACCACAGCCTCCGGCGTCAACTACTCCTCCTCCTTCACAGGATCCTCCTGATTCACAGGATACGGATGAGGAGGATCATCCAGATACGCCATCCTCGGCCAGGGCCTTCCACAAACGTCTTGCAGGGCTAGCGGAGTATCTGGGCCTACCCCAACCCGAGGTCGAGCAGCCGGCAGATGGGGTTCTGCTGAAGTCCTCATGCGATGCCCCTCTGCCAAAACGTGGATTCCACTGCAAACCGATGTAGTCTCCCTGGCCAAGAAGGGTTGGCTCAAGCCCCACTTGGCCCAGCAACGCCTGGACACCAAGTACAGGTAGATGGAGGGGATACACTCTTGCTCTCGGCCCATCCTCAGCCACACTCCTCGGTGATAGCTGCAGCATCACTATACTCCAAGCCTCAGTCGTCCTCAGCCGCCTCCTCTGCGGCGCTGCTAGGCAAGGAGAAGATCTTGGAGGCGTACGGGAAGAAGCTCTATTCCAGCGCGTCCTTGCATCTTCGTCAGGCCAAGCCGATGCCATGCTGGCTGCCGCCAACCAAAGGTTATGACAGGAAATTGCAGACTTCCTCCTGGAACTACCTAGTCGGAGCCAATCACGCTTTAAGGCGGGGCTGTCCGAGGCCAAGCTGGTGGCGCATGACCTCATGGAATCTACTGTGGCCCATATTGACACCTCTGGCCGTGCCCTCTGTATCGCCACAGACATGAGAAGGACAGCCTGGCTCTGTGCAACAAGATTCAACCCGGACGTCCAGGAACGCATATTGGATCTACCGTTCAGGGGGGGGGAGCCTCTTCCACTCTTCCATGGATTAAAAAGTTGGACAAAATGAAAAACAGCTCACAAACTGCCAAGTCTTCATCCAGCCTGACAAAGACCACGCCCAAATCGTAATCGTAATGCAAGGGAGACTGGATGTGCTCCCTGGATCTGAAGGACACGTACCATCTTGGGCTACCATTTTCAATACAAGGTCCTTCCTTTTGGCCTCAACTCAGCCGCCAGGGTCTTTACCAGGCTCATGAATACGGTGGCGGCTCTCCTCGGAGCACAGGGCCTCCACATCTACCCATACCTTGACGACTGGCTCGTCAGGGCTACATCTCCGGAAGTGGTTCACCACTCTTCCCATGCCCTTATGAACACACTGCACAATCTGGGCTTCTCGCTCAATCTCAAGAAGTCACAGCTGCAGCCCACGCAGACTGACATTCTTGCACTCATCTGGGACACGTGCTCTGAGAAGGAAATTCCGTCGGAGGAAAAGATCTCGGCCATCAAGAGGGCCACCACCCACTTCCTCAGCAGAGAGTTGACCTCAGCATGGTGGTACCAACATCTCCTTGCTCTATTGGCGGTGGTCCTATTATCAGTCCCGCACACTAGATTGAGGATGAGGAGGGGTCAGCTGCACTTCGCTGCCTCATGGAACCAAGAGCGGGGTTCTCAATCTGAGATGATCAGCATTCCTACATCGCTCCACCCGAAACTGACATGGTGGTCCAGGGACTGCAAACTACGGACGGGCAAGCCCTTCTGGCCGCCCACCCCGCACGCCACCGTCGCCACGAATTCCTTGCTCGAGGGCTGGGGAGCCACCCTGGACCATCTCTCGGTCCACGGCACCTGGACTCTACAGGAGCAGGAATATCGCATAAATTGGCTAGAGCTGAACACCATCTGACTAGCGCTCAGGGCATTCCTACCACTTCTCAGGGGCAAGATTGTCCTAATCCAGACAGACATCTCGACCAGCATATAGTATGTCAACAAGCAGGGAGGCACCAGATCCCCTCCTCTGTGCAAACTGGCAATCAGCATGTGGCAGTGGGCCCTGGAAAACATTTACCTCACCCCAGTCCTCATCCCGGGGGAATCCAACCTGGAAGCGGACAGGCTCAGCAGGCTGGGAGCAGACAGTTAAGAGTGGCAGCTAAATAACCTTGTTATTCAGGAGATCATCAATAGGTGGGGGTCGTGCCCAGGTGGATCTCTTTGCCACCTCAACAAGAAAGTGCCCTCAGTTCGCCTCCTGGAAGGGAAATGGCCCTGCCTCCCTGGGTGACGCATTTAGGCTTCAGTAGAACGGCATGAAGGCTTATGCCTTCCTGCCCACGCTGCTGATTCACAGAGTAATTTGCAAAATCAAGGAGTCTCGCCAACTCAACATCATTCGAATAGCCCCATGGTGGCCGGCCTGGCCATGGTTTTCGTAGCTACTCAGCCTCTCGGAGATGCCCCCGATTCATCTCCCGACGGGCTCAGCACATCTTCTGGGGCAGGGTCATCCACCCCGTGCCACAGAAGCTAGCCCTCACAGCGTGGTTCCTGATCAGGTAACGCTGCGGCACCTCAGTCTCTCACAGGCAAATCTGGAAATCATACAGGGCGCAAGCAGCAAGGCTAGCAGAGCCCAGTATAAAAGCAAATGGACCAGATTCTTCCACTGGGCAGTCTTCAAAGAAATCGATCCCGGCATGTACTTTAGACGACGTGCTCTCCTTCTCAGCACACCTCGCCCACTCTGGCGTGCCGTTTGACACTTGCCGTACATACCTCGCAGCCATCGGAGCTTACAGGAACTCTGAGGACGGGATCTTCTCCTCCTCCAATCCTATCATCAAACATTTGACGGGGCCCGCGAGGCTCTACCCGTCAGTCAAGAGGCTGCACCCAGTGTGGGACCTCAACATAGTCTTGGGCGCCCTGGCGCACAAACAGTTTGAGTCAATGGCGTCCGCGTGCATCAGGCTGGTCACCATCAAGACGGCCTTTCTAGTCGGCCTCACCTCGGCTCGTAGAGTCAGCGAAATCCAGGCGCTGGTCTCCTGGGAACCATATACTACCTTTCACAAGGACAAAGTAGTCCTGCGGACACACCCGGCATTTCTGCCCAAGATGCCGTCTGCTTTCCACTTGAACGAGGAAATAGTCCTTCCTATGTTTTTTGCCAATCCCAAGCACGAAGCACAGAGTGCTGCACTGCCTGGATGTCGGGCGTGCCCTGAAATTTTACTTGGACAGGACCAAGGGCTTCTGCAAATCGGACGCCCTGTTAGTCACTTTCGGGGGCTCAAGACCAGGCTATCGGGCCTCCAAGTCTTTTATATCCTGCTGGATGGTCTTTGCCACCAAAGAGGCGTACGGGGGCCAGCACAAGCCGCTTCCGGCCAACATGCATGCCCACGCAGTCGGGGCCAAGGCAAAAGCCATTGCATTCCAGCGCCATGTCCCTTGGCAAGTCATAAGCAGGGCGGCCACTTGGGCCACTCCCTCGGCTTTCTGCAAGCATTACTGTTTGGATGCCGGCTCTAGATCTGATGCGGCTTTCGGACAGGCGGTTCTCGGAAACCTATTTGCTTAAGAAGGGTCTCCTCTCCACCGTGGGGCTACATTCAGTTGTAATCGCCCATGCAGTATGGAGGAAAGGGGACGGGACGTAAGAGTAATTATAAGTTACTCACCGTAGTGACTAACATACTCTTAGTCCTTAGTCCCCTTTCCTCCATATGTACCACCAACCTCCCCCTAATAATACTGGTGTCATTAGGCAATGTTAAATCTGTCGACGCGTCAATGGGGACTTAAGTGTAGCGCCGGAGGGCGGAGTCAGAGCAGCGCATGCTCCCTGGGCCGCACCCCAGTGCGCCTCTAAATTTAAAGGGGAAGGTGTTTTTTTTCTGGTGAAAAAGTTCTGTCTCCCGTCCCTAGGAAGGGACACCCATGCAGTATGAAGGAAAGGGGACTATGGACAAATAGTATGTTAGTCACTACGGTGAGTAACTTATAATTTCTCATCACAAACCTTGTACATTTGATACCCTTCCACCTTCAAAAACAACTTCTTAGAAGCCAATAGCTTTCAAATTAGATTTTGGTTCATTTTGGTTAATTAGTACCACCGTGCACTCCCGCCCCAAATAATCGCATGTATTTTGTTTTTGACACTTCATAACTGTCTTGTAAGGGCACACCTCGAATATGAGTTCCGTTGAAACATTCTTGTGTCATTTAGTAGTGGGAACACATTCTGGTATCTAGTGATTTTCACCTTGCGTCCTGATAATGATGGTGTGTTATTTATATAGCACTTTCCCCAAATCACTGTACCGACAACATAATTTACATACACTTATCACCCAACTAAAGTTGGTACTCCTTTATCGACCTTGGAAGGATGAAAGGCTGAGTTGGCCTTGCCGGGATTCAAACCTGCGACCTACAGATCACACTCGGGTCATAGCAGTGAGTGCTCAACTCGCAGAACTATCTCATCAGCTTATCTTATTTAATAGGCGCAGGCATAAGATTTTCCCCAAAATGAATTGCACAGGATGCAGAAATGGTGTAGTCAACAGTGATTATACGTGCCATGTATGTTATTTTTCATCAACTGAATTATCTTCAGAGTTTATCCTAATGGAGTGGTGTAAAAGGAAAGGGAAGCAACACCATGTTGTTCGTTACCTCTTGCCCATGAGTGACAGCACTACAAGGAACACAAAAGGACAAAACCGATCCTCCCTGCCTCACCATGCTTGTGAATACTGAAGTGCCTATAGTTGTTCCTGAAGTCCACACTCTTCTTTGTGGTCCAATATTAGATGCTTCGCTCACCCGGTCCCCTTCGGCTCGTCGACTGCTGCCACATCTTTTGCAGTTTAAAGATTGCTAAGGATCCCCAAACCATCTGGCCACCTTGCCGCTCTTAGCCCCTCACTCGCCTTTGACCCACTCCACGGCCAGTCACATGAGGTACGTGACCAGGAAGAACTGGGACATGACTCGCCTCTGGCTTACAGACTTCTGCCAGATCTTTTTCAGGCTTAGCACTGCTTCTGAGCAACCCCAAAACATCCTGTAGCCTCGCCTTTCTTCCCTTCCCTGCAAAAGTTCGAGGCTTTCCTCTGCCGTGCCAGTTTAACGTGGTCGATCACCTGTTACTCATTGCCCATTTCTTTATCCTCCTGTGTGCGTTCTTTCCCCTGGGCCACCCTCATCAACGTGTAACCCATCCAAGGATTTCCTATTTGTGCCTGATCATGCACCCTCCACCTCATTTCTACAGCCACCTTCTCGCCTCTTTCCTATTTTTGCTCTCCTTCGTTTTTATGCTGTCTATTCTTGCCAGACTTTCCCCTATGCTCTCCAACCATTTGTAACTGCTCTCAAAATAGTTCCTGCTCATGCTATCCACACCATTACCCCCACCCTTCTCTTATCAACCTTGGTCTTCTCAATGCTCGATCTGTCGGCAATAACAGACCTTTTCTTTCTTTTCAACTTTCAGTTTCTCTGACAGATCCAGATTACTCCACACAACACTACCACTCCTTCCTTTTTTTCACTGCCTCTACTAATTTCTCCCACACCCCTCATGCCTCTGCCCTAGGTTGTGGCACTGGGACTATTTACCACTCCTCCTGGTCGCCCACCTGTTCTGATCTCCACCATTTCTCCTCCCTTGAATATAACCTTTATTCTTTTTTCCAAACTTCTCCCAGTAGCTTTTCTTGTAATGTATAGACCCCCCTGGTCCCATCTCTAACTTGTTAGACTACCTAGATTCTTCTAGCTTCCCTTCTTCCTCCTCAGTGACTTTAACCTCCCCCCTCAGATCTCATTCTGCATCTCCTTTTCTCTTACCGAATCCTATCATTTCAACCGACTCCCGTCCCATCATCCATATTTCCTGCTCCGATCTTCCCTCTTCTACCACCACCATACTGTCTATCCTATTCACTCTTCTGACAATGTTCTCCTCTCTGTCTCCCCTCATTCTGTGGCCCCACACTTGTACCATCTTTTGTCACCCCCGTCTTCTCTTCCAACTACTTAAAAATATTCTCTCTGATCGCCTCCCTTCCTCCGACTTTGCCAACTGTTTCACTTCTAAAGTTGTTTCTCTTTTCCTCTATTCCCTCTACTATGCCTTCTTCCTCTACCTTTCTTACTCCTCTTCCCCATTCACTCTCGTTCTTTTCCCAACTTACTGACCCTGTTACTGCTGCCATTGTTAACCACGCTCATCCTACTGCCTCTCCTCTTGACCCACTCCAGCCTTCCCTTATCCCACTGGTCTACCTTCATCTCATTCCCTATCTCACCTGTGTCAACATTTCTCTCTTAAATGGATTGTGACCGCTTACAGACATGGGCGTTGTGCGTTCGGGCGTCAATGGCCGTTGAGGAGTTGTCTTCATGACCGGAAGTGACGTTGATGTGGGAACAAATAGCGTGTTCACAGTTACTTTTTTATGCATGCCCAGCATGCTACTCAGGAACTTCTCCTAATAGAAATCCTCTGACAGTTAATTCTTTCAAATATGCTTTCAAATTCTAATAGATTACTTCAACATGTCTACTCCAAAACACTCTGATTTAAAAATATTCTGTGATTACACTGCAAAAATGTCACTCCGTGTCTGTGGTCTCTCATTACCAACCAGGTTGTGGCAGATTGCGGCCCATGTGAAGTTATGACACCTAGCTTGTCTTTGAAGTCCCCAAGTACAACACTGTGACAAATCTGATGTAAAGAAACCAGCGGAGATACAATCAGGCTCGGGCTCTGGCAATATCAGGTCAAACAGGGCAACAAAGGGTTAACATTGTTCGCCAACTGCAGGGAATGATTGCCATTTAATTAACCAATCCCTAACGGAGATGTAAGTGTTGACATTTCTTTTTCTTGGTTATGGTTGCTAGGAAACTGAGGAGGGAGAAACAGAAGACGTCCGTTATGAATGGGCGTATTAGCTAATGCTGGCAAGGAAATCTGTTATGAGTTTTCGGCAATTAAGTAAGTGCGCTGTTGCGCCAAAGAGTTGATCGGAAGTTGAAAAAACCTGAGAAGATGGCCGACACGACTTCCAAGGTGTTGTGGTAATAAATGCAGAGACACGACTACGAAGAGCCGTTGACATCCCGAGAGGCGTATTACGCCGGAGTCCGCCTGAAGAGGAGGGGCTGACACTCGAAGACACCTGGGGTCTTGCGAGCCTTCGTGAGACAGGAGGAGGTGTAAAGTTGACTGAGAAAGTGAAGCGGCGAATCCGAAATCACACGAGAGGTTCCCAGTGAGGAAGCTAATAACATTGTCGCTGACGCACATAACCTACGCCCATAACAAGGTGAAAGCAGCACTGAGGTACGAACGTTTTATTTTATGGTTATAACGCAACAGTAGTCCTGAAATGACAGGAGGTCTACGTATGGCCGAGTGAAGTGCCAAAAGGCTATAATACAGGTCGAAATACAGAAGACTATAAGTTCAACATAAAAGAAACTGTATTATACGTGTTATTAAGAGTGAAGAGAAAAGAAACGTTGGCAGTTGATGTTGTAAATAAGTTAAGATTTATCCAGTCAAAAGAGATAAGGAAGGAAGAAAGTCACAGCACATACCATGGTGTGAGATTACATAAGAAGTATTATAAATATTGACAATCTTACAGAGCAGGAAGAGCAATTAAAGCAAATGAGGAGGTGTTGTCATATACAGGAAAGAAAGGTAAAAGGAAGAACTAACAAATAGAGAGTCTGAATTAATTTTGCAAACAGGAAACAAATATTACCTACGAGTGAAGACAGAAAAGAGTTGAAAGGAAGTAGGGAGAGAGTTGTGCTAGCAGAGACTGTAAGAAAGACTTTGAAAACTGATGAAAGTAATTCCTAGAGACTTACCTGGGGAAAACCCTACTCTTCTGCATGAAGCCAGTTTCGAGAAAAGATCAGCAGGAGAGTTAACGACATATCCTTTTTACCTGCAAACAGAGACGGTTATAGTTAATAAAAAGAATTGTTACAAACAAAACATACTTTCAGGCTCAGTGTAATTTTTTTCATAGTCTACAGTATACCTGCTTACAATCACATTTGAAGATTTGACCCAACAAAAAAAGGTCAAAGGTGGATAAATCCCCAGAGCAAGAGAAAAAAAAAGTTGAAAAAACACTGTAAAAGATCTCTCAAGGAGCTACTCCCGTCATTCTAAGTCTTCCTCTTCAACGAAGAAGAAAAGGAGGAAACTTCTGTCCACAGGCTCATCCGCTGAGAGACAGGTACGTTTACTATAAATCCTTTTCCAAACGGCAAAGTGGCAAGAGGTTTGCATGAAAATGATGCAGGTCTTTGAGAAAACGGGACCACCCATTTGCTCTTTGATTGGGAAGAAGACAATCAAGCTCATTGTGCCCAACAAGGCTAGCAGGGACTCGAGTTACCAACCACCTTGTGCACCAAAGAGCCCGAGACTGGTGAAATACTTGATTCGAGGACTGTTCACGCCACCTAATGAGATCCGTCTGCTCCATCAGCGACGTTGATATCAAAAAAGGTGTCATCGATGACGGTCAAAGATCCCTCAAGTAAATTTACTCCAAAATCAGATTTGACTTCCTCTTTTCAGGAAATTTTTGATGAGGATGATGACGCGGTTCCCTTTTGGTTTGAACCCATAGGACTTCCTCAACATCCTGAAGAGTTTTAGGAAGAGGAAAAAAGGCTCTCTGATTTAGCCTCCGCCCTGAACGATGCAAGTGGCTTGGACACATCTCCTGAAATAGAATTCCCACAGGGCGATATTAGAGCCCACTCTAATATGGCATGTTGGAGGATGATGGCTAAGGTAACTGATGCCTTAGGTTGGGGTCCTGCACCTGGTCACATAACAGAATCTGACTTGACAGACCAGTTGGACAGGGGCACAACCTTTGAACCCGTCCTTCCCTTAAATAATTCCATCAAGAATCCCCTCATGAAGCTATGGAACACTCCCTGCTCGGGACCAGCAGTCCACAATTTGCCAAGAAATACAGACCAGCCTTATCTGATCCAGATTCCTTACCAGACATCCGGCACATGATAGTCTGGTAGTACAGGCTGCGACTGTGGGTAACAAGGCTAGCACCTATGCATCTTTACTCCCTGGCAGGGCTGACAAGCGTTATGATGCTCTAGCCAAAAATGTCTGTGCCTCTGGCAGTATGGCACTAAAAGCAGTTAATACTTCATATGCATGGAAGAGGCGTGGCTAAGGAGCCATGTAGGAGGACGTGTCCTTGCTAGGTAGAGCTCCTGCAGATCCTCCCATTATCCTGCAGAAAATCGTGCAATAAATGACATAAATGCCCTATAACTGAGAGTATCGTGTATTGGAAGCTTTGGAGCATGTACGGAGGTAGTGTAGCAAGGACCAGTGAAACAACAACTCTGCCGGAGGCTGGAGACGATCCTTAAGCGAGATCGCGACGAGAGGAAAATGGCCGCCGCCTGACAAGCCAAGAGAACAAAGGCACGACTGGACCAGGTGCTGGTCCACTTAATTTCTTGTAGGCTACTAGCGGAGGTGACCGGAGTGGATCAGGTGGTGGCCAAGCGTGCAGAATACAGAGTACGCTCGGCACCCTGATCGGGGCCTGAGGGGTGTGCAGCCCGCATGAGGATGCAGCCCCGTGAACAGCGGCTCTGGTGATCGTATCGCTATGGAGGCAGCCTGAAGCGGAGGGGAGACGAGAGCGAGGAGGGGAATAAGCCGGGCCTGACTAGGGGGATACATTATCTCCGGTGACGCAGGGGCTTAGACGAGCGAACTGCTGCAGGCACACCTCTAGCCTTGGAACTAACAGAAGGTGTAGGATGAGGAAGATACAATTGTATCTAGCACAATTGGTCCTGAGGTACATAGCATCCGAATACCGCAGCACGAATACCAGAAGTCGTGAGAACTCACAAAGACTTGAATGGTAGCTTGCCCGAAACGTACGGATCAGCGGAACATAAGATATAGACGAAAAGAGAAAGAATACCAACTGGGGCACACTAAAAGAAAATGGCGACCAGCCCCAAGCGGAGAACAAAGAGCGGCGCTACCCGGCGTGGAGACACACCAGCAACGCGCCCATAAAAGAAGCAGTTGAACACAAGCAGCACTTACGGAGCTCACTGCTTCAAGGGGGGCGATCCCGCAACCAGGTGTGGGAGATCACTAGAATAGTGGTCGGAGAGCTGAGGTGAGCAATGCACCAGAGCAGGCACGAACGGGGCACGAACACTCGTTGAGAATTCGCTGCCAGCTAATCAAGAGGCAACCACCGGGGCGTTCATACACACAAAATTACCCAAAGGACCTAGGCACTGAGGACGTGCGGAACTGCTGGCACGACAACAGCTCAGCAGGAAATTAGAACTATTACAGCGCTCGCCACATTCGGGGACATGGAGCACTGCACTGCCACTGAAAGGTGGGGGAAATAATAAAAACAGTTTCTGGGCGATTGAATGCAGCAGCACACGAGGGTATCTTTACCCCGGGGACAGTGGAGAGAGCAGGTGCACTATACCGGTGCCAAGGCACAACCCTAAGCTATGTCTGCAGTGACCGTTCTAGAAGAGTGGAACAGAAGGTCAGCACTTCATATGAGAAAGCGGGACACCTGAGTACACTGTACGAAGGACTCCTGGGGCTACACAGTAAGACAAAGTGCATACAAGCAACGAACAAAGAGTGGCTTGCACGCAGAACGGCAGGGGCCCTTTGCTACAAGCCAACTGGGTGACCAGCACGCCAAGGCCCACATAATCCCCCAGCATGACACGGATATAATGGATATATGATCACGACCCCCAGCCACTCTGAAATAATGGACACTGCACACGCCCACATAAGTGCACCCAGCTCAAGACAGCGGGCACAGAGCACGGCACCCTGAAGTGAAGGCCTGCAAGAGATACGCTGCGCACAACTGCAAGAACAAAAAGGGAAGGGGATTGGAGGAATAGTGGCGGGAGTAAGAGTGGACGATAAGTGCAATGGCGTACAACCCCCCAAAATCTAGAGGGGAAACAAGCCACGATGGAAGATTATACTAAAACACCCAGGCTACCGAAGGGTCCAGCAAGAAAGATAAAAATCAACAACCAGACAACATGCCGGAGCGAGATAATCAGCCTATCCTCGATGCAATCGCAGACCTGAAGTCTGCTTGGGAATCCAAATTGGAGGCAGCAATGGCAGATCTTAAAACATCATTAGATATTAAAATTGGAGCGGTACAGGAAGAAGTAAACATCCTGAGACAAGATGTCAAGAAGGGGACAGAACATACGAGCGAACTAAAAAAAGAAGCAGGCTCAAATTCCACAGCCTGCAAGTCGCATGCTTCGGAGATGCACGTACTACGATAGCAAGTGGACAACTTGGAAAGCAGAGTTGAGGAAGCCGAAGGACGGGCCTGCATGAATAATGTGCGCATTGTCTCCGGGAAGGGGAGGTAGGCCCAAATCCTACGGACTATATAGAGACCATGCTGCTACATGAAATACAAGGCGGAGCTCTCACTCAGGGATTCGCAGTGGAGAGGGCGCATAGGGCACTCACAAGGAGACCGCCACCTGGAGCCCCCCAAGGCCGATTATCACCAAGATCCTGAACTATCGAGACAGGGAGAAGATCCTAGAATTCTTCCAGAAAGGTGGCACGATACACCATTGAACTATGGGTCCATCAAAATGAGGTTGCGAGATGCGGGCTACAAGTACATGTTGATGTACCTAGCAAAGTTAAAGGTTTTCCACAAAAACGAGGCCTTTTTTTTCGAGACGCCAGAAGAAGCGACGGAGTGGCTAGACAGCCAGAGCTGCCCAGATGAGACTGGCCTGCAGAAGATGGACGGACAGGAGAAGTGAAGCAGTGCCTCCGGATGCCAAAGTCCTGTATTACTAGAGACAATGGGACTAGAATATAAAAATTAGCACATAACAGCAGGGTGTTAGTTGGTGCTTAACGCAAGAAGATTTGCGCACAAAGAGTAATGAGCATAATGCAGGACATAGCGGACCTTCTTCCACACCCCAGTAGTTTAGTTAGGTTGCTGGTAGGAAGGTAACCGCCCTGCGGAGTTCCTAATATCGGCTCGCCGAGATAGGACTAAATGCGGGAGTGACTGAGATCCAGGGATGGAGCTGGGCAGCAGTTTGGGATGGGTAGGGAGGGGGGGGGAGGAGGGCAGGTAGGGAGTTGAGGGAGTTGGACGTGTTTGGGGGAGGGAAAGGGGTTCTGGGAGTTGGGTCGTTAATAGTTTGGGAAACCCTTATAAGAGCAACGTATTCAACCTATGCTAGGGGGTGGTCACTTGGGTGGCGCCACATGTACCATTTAAGTTGCTGCAGTCAACGACGAAGGCCGATGGGAGGATGGTGATGCTGAGGGGGCTGATTGAAAACCGAGAGGTATGCATAGTTAATACATATGCCCCGAATCAGGACACAGTGACCTACTTTAGGACCCTATACAACAAAATGAGCCCGTACCTAGGCTGTGCAGTCAACTGGGGCGGGGACTTTAACTGTACACTGGATCCAACAGTGGACAGATCAGATACGAAATACGATAGACCCACCCCTGCCGCCAAAGCCCTAAGAACGCTACTAAGAGACCTCCAATTAGAAGATACATGGAGGCTGTGCCACCCGCACGACAGGCACTACTCGCATTATTCGGCCCCTCAAAATGTATACACGCGGCTGGATTACATATTTACCACACCAGAAATAACCAGTGAAATTGGGAATCCAGAATATAAAGCGAGGGTCCTTTCAGACCACTCGCCACTGACCTTATCATGGCAAAACGTCTTGTAGGACTAATTTGTTGGCTATTGCCGCCTACCTGTCCACTGACTCTTGCTCATTTTCTTTGACAAACCATGTCATTAAAAGGCACTTTGCAGGTCTTTTGCATCTGTATCCACCTGTGCGCAGCATGCATCCTAAGTGGGATCTGAATGTGGTCCTTACAGCTTTGTCATAAACCCTTCGAACCCATGGCTACGGCAGACTTGAAATTCTTTTCATGAAAAATGCCCTTTCTGATTGCTGTAACTTCGGCAAGGCGTGTAAGCGAGCTTCAGGCCTTGTCGGTAGAACATCCATTACTCACCTTTCACAAGGATAAGGTTGTCCTCCGGACCAATCCCTCTTTCCTTCCAAAGGTGGTCTCTGATTTTCATCTGAACCAATCTATTTCCTTACCAGTTTTCTTCCCGGAACCGGCTTCAGATGCCGAGAGGGTTCCGCATAATTTGGATGTAAGGCAAGCTCTTACGTTTTATTTGGACAGAAAGTCTAATCTTCGGAGCTCTTCCCAGCTCTTGGTGACCTTCGGAGACCCAAAAGAAAAGCCGGCTTCGAAAGCAACTAGCTCCTGATGAATTGCTTCCTGTATCTCTGAAGCGTATTCCGTTCAGGGCCTTCAACCGCCAAAGGGAATTCATGCCCATCTTGTGCGGGGCAAGGCAGCTGCCATTGCCTCCCAAAAATAGGTTCCCTGGGAAACCATTGCCAAGGCAGCCACGTGGGCTCCCCATCAGCTTTTGTGAAACATTACTGCTTAGACCTGAGCTCCAGGGCTGATGCTCAGTTCAGACAAGCTGTTCTTAAAAACCTCTTTCAGTAAAAGAGTTCCATCTACCCGTTATCCTGTAAGGAGTGCTTGGTAATTTCCCAAAAGTATAGAGGAAAGGGGGTGGGACGTAGGAGTATAATAAAATTACTCACCGTAGTGATTACCTTACACCTAGTCCATAGTCCCCTTTCCTCCATATACCCACCTGCCGTCCCCTCTAATAAGTATCCTCTATTATGGCTTAAATGGTCTCAGACCTGGGGATAGAAAAGGACTGAAGGGCGATGCGCGGGGCGGAGCTAAGGAGAGCGTGGTTACGGCCGCGTGCAGTACCCCGCGTAAAAAGAGGACGACACATTTTTCAATGTGATGCTTTTTTACAAAAAGTGCCCCGGTCACGTCCCACTGGACGGAATGTCCCAAAAGTTTGGAGGAAAGGGGACTATGGATTAGGAGTAAGGTAGTCACTATGGTGAGTAACTTTATTAATTTATTGTAGCAGTCCTGGATTGTCCCTCGAGCAAGCCTTTCCATCCTGAGGAGTGGGCTCTACACATCCTACAGATGGTCAACAAATTCCGGAACGCCCAATATCTGCCAGCCCTAGACATTCTTTGGTTACTCGGCCTCATGGCATCCTGCATCTTCCTGCTGCCAGAGGCTCAATTGAGAATGAGATTGCTACAATTGGCCCTCGGATCTCATTAGTCGCAGTTCTCTGGCAGTGTGACAGACTTCATTTAAGTCCCGAACAGTCGCTCAGGATCTCCTTTGGTGTACTTTGCACAGGGAATGTGATGCCAGGAGAACCGTTTGGGCAACCTTGGCCAGAGGTGACCGTAGTGATTAACGCATCTCTAAAAGGATGGAGCACTAAGCTGATGATGAGCGAGTTGTGGTCCCTGGCGGAAACCAAAAAATTCACATAAACCTATTGGAGCTGAGGTCGATGAGACGGTCGCTGATGGCCTTTTTGCTTTTCAAACAGGGAAAGACTGTCCTGATCATGATGAGGTTGTGTGAGGTCACTTGCCCTGTGCAGAGGGCCGATACAGCTCTGGATTCGGCCGTTCGCCAGAAAGAAGATAGCAGACGCCCTCGAGCAGGCAGGGCTCGGTCTCCCACAAGTGGGAGCTGTGCCAAGAAGTTTTTAGAGATCTTCGCCCTTTGGAGAACCCCTCAAGTCGACTTGTTCGTATCCACTGTGAAGAGGAAGTGGAAACTTTTCTGCTCCAGGGAATTTCCTCCAAGAAGAGCACTGCGGGACGCATTGGTGGTGGGCTGGAACGTCCAGCTCCTGTATGCGTTCCCACCGATTCCTGTCCCTCAAATGATCAGGAGGCTGATGAGGTACTGAGTAACCATGATCCTGGCTGGACTAGGAGGACGTGATACCCGAACCTTCTGGACATGGCCATTTGTCCTCCACATAGTCTTCACCGCAGGTCAGACCTCTCAACAGGAGGGGCTGGTTCTTCACTCAAGCGTACACACACTCAACCTAAAAGCCGAACTTCTGAAAGGCTAAGGTACAGGTATTGGGACCTTCCGAAAGATGTGCTGGAGGTGTTGCTTTCAGCCGGAAGGCCAGCAACTAAAGCTGTATACCGCTGCCATTGGAAGAAATTCTGAAGCTCTGCAGAGCACAGGATGTGGATCCCTTTTTATGCGATACATAAAGAGTGTTGTCTTTCCTTGTTAATTTGGCAAGACCGGGCATTTAGGTTGTCACCATCAAGGGCTATTTAGCGATGCTCTCTATTTTTAATTGCACGCCAGAGCAAGGGTCATACTTCTTGATCCCCTTGGTGGTGCAATTTTTAAAAGGCCTGACTAGCACCTTTCCTCCAACGCCCTTTCATGGTACAGGCATGGGACTTAAACTTAGTGTTAACTTTTATTATTGCTTGTCCTTTTGAGCCATTACATTTGTGTCCTCTGAGGCTTCTGTCTTGGAAGACTGCCTTTTTGGTCGCTTTTATCCTCTGCCCGAAGAGTGAGCGAATTGCAGGCATTGTCATGTAAGCCACCTTTTACAATCTTTGCAAGGACAAGGTGACTGTGTGCCCCTCGTTCCTTCCAAAGGTCATCTCAGAATTTCACTTATCGCAGACAATTTCTTTGCCAGCCTTCCATCCACCTCCTCATCCATCCTAGGAGGAAGAAAGGCTGCATAGGCTTCACCCAAACAGGGCTCTTAGTTTTTACATTGCCAGAACAAGCCAATACAGGCCGGAAGATCAGCTGTTCATTGGATAGAACGGCCTGAAAATGGGCAAAGCAATAACAAAGCAAACCATCTCTGGGTAGATAGTGCTCTGTGGTTCTGAATGCTACACCAGAGCGGGTATTGAAATTCCTGAAAGCTATCACTGCCCTCCAAAGAAGGGTACTTGTAAAGGATATCTGTCGGGCCACAACTTGGTTTTCCATTCACAAGTTTTCAAAACATTACTGCTTGGACACATTATACGCAAATAAGTCTCATTTCGGCAGGGCTGTCCTCCAACAGGTGGTGTAGCCACAAAAGTGATGGGTGGAAGGTTTTGAATGAATCTGAACCACTGGCATTGCTCTGGGCAATCTATCCACACCACCGTTTTTTAGCCTGTCTGCGCCATTGCAAAAGGGGTCCAGCTATATGCAAATCAGTCACATACTGCCACCAATGGTAGCAGCCCAGCCCAAACTGCTAGGCCAGGTCCCCTCTGCACGGAAACACAAGCAACCCCAGACATGTTTCGGCCTTGTTGGGCCTCCTCAGTGAGCTGCAGCTTGGTTCCCTATGGCGCAGCGAGCAAGGGACCCTTGTCTGGCCATACCCTCTCTCACATAGTGTGACAAACTGTAGCCACAAAAGTGACAGGTGGTGACATAATCGACATGGAGTTTGCCCCTTTCCGCCTTACTGCTATAGGAGTCTATCTTAGTGGAGGAATCTGTGGGAGGATACAATCCATTAGAAGAACCAATTACTTACCACTGGTGATGTTCTTTCTATTGGATGTTCCTCACATGGATTCCTCATCGCCCTCCAACCACACCCCATGTTTTAGGAGGTCCCGAATACAGTTATACAATGACTCTCCTTTAACGCTTGAACAGTTATTGTTTCTAGTCCCTAAGGCGACTGTGCAAGGAGAACATTTAACAACTGAGGTCACAGGGTGCCGAGTGCGCCATTTGAACCTGCATCGATATCCATTTCGGTCACAAAGATGACTGCCATTGACGCCAGTGTGCATGACGCCCCCCTGTTGGGAAAACGTTTTCAGAGAGCTATAAAGCAGTAGATCTAAGATGAGGAGTCTGTGGGAGCAACATCCAGTAGAAAGAACATTACATGGGGTAAGTAGTTTGTTCTTCTAATTGACTTTCCTCCCAAGGATTCCTGATCTTTGATATCTATCTCCCAGCACAGCTGCTCTTTGGAAACTTTGCACTGCCATGGGGGTGCATCACAGTTCCGCCAGATGCCTCTATGGGCCCCGCACCGGACAGGGTCAGTATTTATAGAGGTGCCTCATTCCATGACCTTAGATTCTTTTTTCCATGCACTCTGCTCATTGTTAGGCGCACCTCTCTACCGAATTATAATAAATTCCTCTAATAAAATCTTTGCGTCTCTTGTTCGTTATTCGACATCATGCATAATCCAACAAAGTCTTTGTTGTTCGAGCCCTACACTGGCTGCGTGTGCCAAATGTCTGATTCCGACCCACACTGCCACTGTTTTGTTCAGGACTGCTCGTGCCAATTTGAATGCAACTGAAGGCGCTTCGAGAATGTGAAGCAAAGCTATTCACCTTTTTTCCTCGAGAAAAGGTGACTGAACCGTTCAAGGTTACACCATAAGAGTTCAAGATCTTCTAAACACCACTCTTTGTCTAAGAAAAGAGGAATCACCATTCCAGGGAAGCATCCAAGGCAGAGGCCCAACAAGGTACCCTTTCTGACTCAATCCTCTACGCCAGTGAAATGGGAGGCCTTCAGGCGGAAGATGCTTGACATCTTCGCCAATGTGTTGGCAGCTTTGGTCCCGATGCTGGTGGCCTCTGTGCCAGTGGTCTAAACCCGGGCGCCTTTGCCCAGCTGGCGGATCTCACTGCGCTCAGACGAGCCAGCAGGGACTCCATTAGTAGACAAGTTCCTGTATGAGTCACACTGTTACGTCTTGGGACGTGGGCCGTCTGACCTCGCCCCCACCGCCCCCCCTGTCGCGGCACTGACATGGGGAATTATCCCTGCTCACCAGAAGAGCATAATGTCCCATTTGGATGACATTTATGATGAAGAGGGGCACCCTGTTCCCTTTGGACTCGAACCCCTCCATCCAAGGGAGGTCAGGTACTTCCCAGAGGAGTTTTATAGAGAACAAAGGGGTCTGGTGGATCTTGTGGCCGACTTGCGAGATGGAAGTGGCCTGGACACCTGAACGGAGGTCGACATGCTACCACCCCAGGGAAAGCCACAGGCTGCTTTTCAGTGCCTGATGATGAAGGTAGTTGGCACCTTGGGAATGTCTGCCCCAAAGGTTCAGTACGAGCTTACTGACCTCCTGGACGAGGGTCCAAGGAAGGAGACGGTATTCTTTTTTTTTTTTATTAGCATTTTTAAAGCGCTCACACAGCCCACGGGCATCGAAGCGCTGTTACAGGAGTTGTTTGATTTTTAGTTGCGTAATTCATTTTTTTCTTGTCATAGTTGCGTATTTATAACGCACTTAAATACCCAGTGGTTTCTAAGCGCGGACCCGGGGATCGAACCTGTGTTGCTTTGTGTCGTCTTGCTTCCAAGGCGAACACGTTGCCGCTGAGCTATCCTCCCGGGACATTGCCTTTATATTAGGCAGTGGAGGGACCAGTGATGAAACTCTGGGTGAAACTGGCTTCAGTTCTCAAGGTGGACCGCGACCTGGCAAAAAAAAGCACAGGCCGGCACTTTCAGACCACCATGTTCTTTTTTGACTATGCTTTACCTGAATGTTTGGTGGTCCAGATGGATATGGGTTGTTTGACCGAAGTCAAAAGGTGTGCAGCGGAATTGACCGTAGTCTATTTCGCTGCAAATCTGTGACCTCCAGTCAACCAACCTAAATCCCAGTAACGCCAGCAGCCCTGTACCAATCCCCCCCTCCCCTACTTTATTTTTTTTCACAGGCCACCAGGGCTTCTGCTATAGCCCTGCAGCCTCAGTTCCCTCCCTCAAACGCGGGTCGGAACCGACACCGCAGGGTCCCTTTTTCTTTTTTGTCCCCCGCTTCCAATGTCATGGAAGTGGGGAATACCCCTGCAACTCCCGAAGCCCATTATACAGAACATGGGGAGCGGGTGACCCCCCTGCAACCCTCGCTACTTATGTTCGGTATAATGGGTTTCGATTTTTTTGTAGTGGCCGAATTGTCCATACGGACAATTTCTTTTGGTCAACTTGGTTGTTTCCGGTCCAGGCTGCTAGGGCGATTCTTAAAACCACATCCTTTTTGTCCTTTCCCCCAGACAGGGAGAGCAAGAGGCTAGACACATGTATAAGGAAGATATTTGTCTCTTCGAGCCTGGATCTCCAGTGTGTAAATACTGCCGTGGCTTTGGTCAAATTCTCCTTCGGACTCTGGTTGGAGGGGTCGCAACACCTCCTTGAAGGGAACTTCTTTCGGGGCACTGACCAGGGACGGCAAGGAGGCATCCTGACAGATCCTGCAGTCTGGTCTGGATATACCAGACTGTGTGTCGAGAACGATGGATTACCAGCACGGTTCTGGCTCTGGTTCTAGCTCTTGGCTCAGGACGTGTAGCTTTGCCCTGGACCTTCATGAGAAACATTTGGACATGCCCTTCAACGGCATGAGCTATTTCGACACCAAAGACGAGGAGTCCTTACAGAAGGTTCAGGCTTCCAATGCTACCGACTAGCAGTACAGCAGCATGTAAGCCATGCAGGCAAGTGTTTTCGCCCCTTAGCCTCCTGTGCCAGAGTGGTAGCGGTCAGCTAGGAATGGAAAGATACCACTTCAGACAGATGCCTGGGCCTTCTAGGTCTTACAACAGGGCTACTGCCTCCCATTTATTCTCTGCCCTCCAGACTGCCCCATAAGCCACAATCCCTGTCTCTGGACCCTCTGCTACTGGAGATTTGTTTGCTTCTGGAAAAAAAGGCCATAGAACTAGTACCCTGCTCGGAACAAGGCAGGGATTTGTATTATACCTATTTTCTGGTGTAAAACAAGGATGGAGGTCTGACACCCATCCTGGATCTACGACTTCCTAACTTTTACTTAAGCAAGGATGCCAGTTGGTCACTCTAGCCCATGTCCTCCTCTGCATTGCTACCGACATGAGAAGGGCGGCTTGGGTAAGGGTGACTAAGTTCAACCCTGAAGTCCAGGAACGTATACTGGACCTTCCTTTCGAGGGGGCGATGTGTTCCGTTCAACAACGGACAATGAATTCGATAAGAAAAAGAACAGCTCACAGATTGATAAGTCTTTATCGATCCTCACCAATTCCACCCCAGAGACATATAGCCAGGCGCACCAGTGCTCAGACAAGGGTCAGTCGTTCGGGGGCTTCATGGGTTTCCAAGAGAGACGGTCCAGACAACCGGACAGATCCCTGAGCCAGCATAGGTGTACGCAGCACAGGAAGGCTCATAAGGGCTTTTTTCCAGTCCCCCTCCTCAGCCCCAACCTCAGAGGGCAAGTAATCATGACACACCCATCCGGATCCACGAGTCTCCGGTGGAGGGCAGGCTTGCCCTTCATGCTCACCGCTGGCGGACAAGGTTCTCGGACCCATGGATCCTCTCTGTAGTATCCATGGTCTTCCAACTCCCTATCCCTCCTCCTCCTCCTCCTCCTCCTCATCATCCTCTCTCCTCCCCTCCGACAGATTGGCTCAGCGACTCTGTTGGCGGAAATACGCTTGCTCGTAGAGAGTAGGGCAGTGGAGGAGGTCCCAGCCTCTCAGTGGGGTCTGGGCTTCTATTCATGAATTTTAGCCATGCACAAAAAGAACCAGGCTGGCCTCAGAGTTGTGAAGGACCTTTCCACCTTGAACCTTTCCCTTCCTCTCCAAAAGTTCTAAATGGTTACCCCAGCACTAATAGTAGAGACATTGTGTGCGGGAGACTGGATGTGCTCCCTGGATCTGAAGGATGCCTACCTACACGAACCCCATCGGTCCTTTCTGAGGTTCAGGATCATGGGTTTTCACTTCCAATACAAGGTTCTACCGTTTGGCCTCCATTCTGCCCCCAGGGTCTTTACAAGATGAACCCTTTTGCGCCCTACTCAGGGGTCATCACATCTACCCATATCTAGACTGGCTAGTCAGGGCAAGGAGGCGGTTCTGCACGCTGCCCCTCCCCTCATGGATACACTACATGAGCTGGGATTTTCCATCAATCTCAAGAAGTCACAGTTGGTGCCCTTCAGAGTCTAACCTTCCTGGGCCTTATTTTCTCCTCAGCGGACAATATCTCAGCCATCAAGTGGGCCATGGGGCATTTTCTCAGTAGAGCAGGGACTTCGGCATGGTGGTATCGGCACCTCTTGGGCATTCTGGTTCCATGTCTCCTGGCAGTCCCGCATACGAGGCTCAAAATGAGGTGAGTGCAGCTGCACTTCGCAGGCTCCTGGAGTCAGGAGAGGGATTCCCAGACAGAGCAGGTCAGAATCCTGCATCATCTCCACCTGGACCTAGTCGGGTGGAGCATGGACAACAACCTGCGGATAGGCGGGCCCGTCCGTCAACCAGCACCTCAGGTCACCATCACCACAAACTCATCCCTAGAGGGCTCGGGGGATTCCTTGGGCAACCAGTGTCCATCGGGTTTGGTCCCGTCAGGAGCGGGCGGCCCACATCAACTGGCTTGAGTTGATGGCCATCTGGTTCGCTTTCTAAGCCTTCCTCCCAATGATCAGTGGCAAGGCGATCCTCATTCAAACCGACAGATCCACCAGCATGAATTACATCAACAAGCAGGTTGGCACCAGGTCTCCTCCTCTCTGCACTCTAGCAACCAACATTTGGGAGTGGGCTCTGGTAAACATGTACATGCCAGCAGTCTACCTACCTGGTGAGTCCAACCTAGAAGCGAACAGACTCCGCAGATGGGTGCGGACAACTACGAAATGGCAGTTGGACGAACAGGGCCTTCAGGAGATCTTCAACAGGTTGGGTCATCCTCAGGTGGATCTCTTCACCACCTGGTTCAACAGAAGGTGCCCTCATTTCACGTCCTGGCAGGGACAGGACAGGGGCTCTCTGGGTGCGACAATCCAGATTCAGTGGAACAACATGAATGCGTATGCCTTCCCTCCCACTCCCCTGTTGCAAAGTGTAACCAGGCACCTCCGTATCATCCTGATAGCTCTGTGGTGGCGAGCAAGGCCATGGTTCTAGGAAATATTCAGCCTGTCAGCACACCTACTTTCTCAGTAGGGAGGCACAGTCCTCCACACTGCCCCACATAAATTAGCCCTCGCAGAGTGGTTCTTGAACAGGTCACACTGAGGCATCTGCATCTGTCACAGGCTAACCTAGACGTTCTACAAGGGGCTAGGAGCAATGCTACCTGGAGCCAGTACAAAAGTAAGTGGTCCAGATTTTGTCACTGGGTGGAATCAAAGGAGGTTGATCCGTTGACCTGCACGTTGGATGGCGTGCTATCCTTCTCTGCGCAACTCGCACACTCGGGGTGCAGGTAGGGACATGCCGCACCTATCTGGCGGCCATTGGAGCCTACAGGAACTTGGAGGAGGGATTTTCATCCTCTAATCTGGTGGTTAAGACACTTTGCGTGCCTAAACAGGCTTTATCTGCCTACTAAGAAATCACACCCGGTGTGGGACCTCAATGTGGTTTTGGGAGCCCTGGCGTATAAACCATTCAAACTTATGGTGTCCGCGGACATCAGGCTAGTCACCATTAGGACAGCCCTCCTGGTAGGCATTACCTCGGCATGACGGATCAGGGAAATCCAGGTGCTGTTGGCCTCAGAGCCATGTACTACTTTTCATAAGGTGGTCCTTAGAACTCACCCTGCATTCTTACCTAAGGATGTCTCCTCTTTTCACCTAAATGAGGAGCTAGTGCTACCAACGTTCTTCGCAGACCCTAAAGATGACGCTCAGAGGGTATTGCACTGTCTGGATGTAAGGCGTGCACTGAGATACTACCTGGACAGGACCAAGAGCTTCCGCAAATCAGACGCCCTCTTTGTCACCTTCGGTGGGTCTAAGCCTGGCTGTTAAGCCTTCAAGGCTTACATAGCATGGTGGATGGTTACGGACATCAAGGAGGCGTTTGAGGGACTGCACAAACCTCTTCCAGCAAATATGCATGCCCACGAAATCGGAGCTAAAACGACGGCGGTTGCTTTCCAGAGACACGTCCTGTGGCATGTTATCAGCAAGGCAACTACATGGGCTACACCCTTGGCCTTCTGCACACACTACTACTTGGATGCTGGCTCCAGGTCGGACGCAGCATTTGGTCAGGCAGTGTTAAGGAGCTTGTTTTCTTAAGAGAGCACCTCTCCACCCTGGGGCTACATTCAGTTGTACTCGCCCATACAGTGTGGAGGAAAGGGGATGGGACGTAGAAGTAATTATAGTTACTCACTGTAATAACTAACGTACTCCTCTTTCCTCCATATGTCCCACCATCCTACCCGCTAATAAAACTGGTGTCATTAGGCAATGTTAATATTGTCAACGCACAAAGGGAACTGAGGAGTGGCACTGGTGGGCGGAGTCAGGGGAGCGCATGCTCCCAGGGCAGTGCCCCCACACGCATCTAAATTTAAAGGGGAAGATGATCTTTCTAGTGAAAAAGATTCTGTCTCTCGTCCCTAGCAAGGGATGCCCATACAGTATGAAGGAAAGGGGACTATGGACTAGGAGTACATTAGTCACTACGGTGAGTAATTTATAATTTACTGTCTGCTATCTCCTTACAGCACATTTGGCAGCTCTTTCAGAGATCTTTGGGAGCAGCTCTTTAGTGGGATTTCTAGTGGGATCGGCACCTCAGACTAAGAAAAAGGACTGACTGACTGCCTGAATGACTTGTGACTAGCAGTATACCTGGAGTCGACCCGAAAGGGACCTATTAGAATCTACAGGAGTATTTGGAGAAACCCCCTGACCCATACCAGGTCTTGTTTGGGTTTTTTCCAGATGAGTTCCAACCATCGGCTTCTTAAGAAGTTGGACTTCAACAGTTTCGGATTTCCTCTTCATTTGACCATCCTGTTATGCAACAGGTAAAATATGTTGTGTACAGAGAACAGAATGTAGTTAGCTGGATCAGACTAACATTCTTAGGTTCCTCATCCTGATGCAACCCCCGCAGAGCTTCAATTTTAATAATTCTACTAATCTTGAAGCCTTTGATTCCATGTTCCGCTGTTGAGTGTGCTCTAGCCTCAGCAGATGCCATACCCCTTGAAACCGTGGATAGGTGCTTAGCGGTGAAAGTACCTGTGTATTTCTGTCAGTGGCAAATCATCACCTGAAGATCAGCAACACATCATTCCTGTTTTTTTTATGCGGAGTGCCTCCATTACCCCTTCCTCCACTCGCACCATCTAGTCCCTTTGCAAACCTGTTTAGGAGTGTGGTAAGCGGGAATGCCAATACCAATGTTTTTGCTGCTGGCAAATATATACCATCAAAAATAGCCAGTCTATGCTAAACTGATGGAAGCATCACCCAAGAGAATTCATAGTGTATTTTTTTCATCCATGCAACTGCTACATAGGTCTCATGTCCTGATGCAGAATTAAGATCCCCTGTGTGCCACATTGGAGAATGTTTGAGATGAAGTTGATTTGGAAGTGATGATAAACATGATCGATATGACCCCCTGAAGTCTTAATGTATTGGCTAGTTCCTACAATGTCGTGGCTAGTGGACAGCATTAGATTGGGGAGTGGTAAGATTAAGACAGCTCAAAAACTGTCATTGGTCAAATTGCTTTCTTGGAACAGAAATGGTTTGACACAAGACTTTAAACCAGCTGTACAAGATCAGAAACTAGGTGTTCAGTTTAGACCACTTTGAACTACTTTTTGATTCCAAAGGGTTTATTGGGGATCTATGCCTCTTAGATTTTTCTTCTCTGCGGTCTTCCAGAGATCTCCCTAGATGGATATCAGGGAAGCCGAACCTCTTCCCCCCCCCCAATGCAGAATACCCACGGCTTTTCCCAGACTCCTCAACAACATTCCCCCCTGCTCCTCGTGTTACCACATTTCTCATCTGAAGGGACAGTGGGGAGCAGAATCCAAGCTTTTTCTGCAGTCGGGAAGAATCCATAAAAAGCTGTTCGGTTTTAAATTTTAAATACTGTGGCCTGTGGTTATTAATATTTTCGTTATTAGTGATATATATATTTGTGATGTTTGTTAATCTGCTTAGAATCACATGCTGTGCATAGGTCCGACATCCAGTGGTCACTGCGGAGTATTGCATTTTGTTTTTCGTAGTCGAAAAAGGGGACGTCGACAAGGCGTGTCTGAAACACTATCCCTATAGTGACGTGCGTTGTACCCACAATCCCTCACGCGTCGAGGTCCCTCAGATTGTTTTTTTCCGCCCAGCTTCTGGTCGCCTTCACGTGGAGCTCCTCGAGAGACATTGCAACTCCTCGACCTTTGGTCGTTTTTTTCTCATAATATTAATAATCCCTCCCTCGACGCAGTTGTAAGCTGTTCTCCGCCGAGCAAGATCTTCGACGGAGGGTCGAGCGGAGGAAATCCTTCGGCGCTGCCGAACACGTGGCCTGGTCTCGCAGGCCATATACAGTAGGGAGAGTGGGGTCGTGGGACATCTCTGGGTCTTTTCTGAGAATGCCTTTCCCTTTCCCCTTCCTTTCCCTTGGGGTGCTTATCGCAATTTATTGCCTCGGCTATGGAGAGGACACCCTTTAGGTTTTGCCCGCTTTGCAAAGGCAAATTTACTTGGAAGGACAAGCATTCACGGTGTAACCGCTGCTTGCCCCTCGATCACAAGGAGGAAGGTTGCGCGGCTTGTCGGCTTCTTAAGCCTAAAACTCTAAAAGACCGTAGGGTTAAAAGGTGGGCGGCCTACGCGATGTCGAAGGCCGAAGGTTCACCCGCCGCTGCTACCACCGACAGTGACGAGGAACGCGATAACACGATCTCCGCTACGGAAGTCGAAACCCCCTCTAAGGAGCGCTTGCGCGCTTCGTCGTCTGTCCCCGGCCCCGACGGGCTCGGCTCACGCCCTGCTTATGGGGATGAACACCCCGGCGACACTGACGCACACAAAGACTCACATAAGCACACAACCCACGGCTCTTCTTCGTCTAAGACGAAAAGAGCTTCGGCGCCCAAGGAGACGCAGGTTCCACCGGCGGCCTCCTCGGACCGTTCGGGTTCGAAGCCCCTCTCGCAACCGCAGCCGCGACCAGCGACTGGGCTTTCGGCAAATAAGGGTGCCGCCCCCAAACCATCGGCCGGCGCGCATCAACAGAAGGCGCATACCGCCGTAGAGCGTTCGACACCCATAGCGTCTAAAACGCAAGCTTCCGCCGACAAACTAGTCGCCGACAAACGAGTCGCCGAAAGCTTGGCGAGGATCGCTGTAGCCGACGCCCAGAAGCGTACGCCGAAGAACACGTTGAGCGCTATGCATAAGTCGAAAGACACGCCGAAAAAACCAGAAGAAAGGCAAGGACTACCCCATTCAGTCGGGGGGGTCACCCAGCACACCTGAAGGGTTTTCGGAGGGCGACGGGACACTTTCCTCGACGCTTTGGGAGAGGTCGAGCCGTTTCCAGCTAGATGACTCTATTTTTCCCCCGCCAGACCGCTCTGGGGTACCCCATGAAACCATGGAAAGACTCCACCTCTGTATGGAGAGGATGGAAAGGTTTATGAATACCCAGACCTCTCAAACTCCCAAGAGGACTAGAGAAGGGCCTCAGGAGGACCCCAGGGCCAAAAATCCGAGGCTAGTCGATCCCCAGGTGGACACAGCCTCAGACTTCCATAACATATACGACCTCACTGGGGAGGAACAATACTTGGAGGAGGAGGATGATTTCATGGACGATGAAGAAGGACAGAACCAGGAGGAATGTCTGGAAGACAGGCCAGACATTATAGAAGAAGGCTTCAGAGAAGACACTGAAGAAGGACCTTCGCACCCCTGGCAATCCCCATCAGTATATTCCGACACTGATGTCCTAAACCTAAATCCTCCTGACAATTCACCGGTTAGGAACACGTCTCCAATTGACGATCAGCCCACTTTCAATGCACTGTTGCGCAGAGCAGCAGCACATTTCGAACTGGACACTGGGGAGCTTTCTCCAGAATTAGACTTTGTGGAAAAAGTAATTAAAGAGAAACCCCCGGTCAGCCAGACCATTCCCCTCCTAGCTTCAGTGAAGGGAAGAATCATCCCTTCGCTGACCACTCCCGCATTGATCAGAGGGGTCAATCCGAGAATTGAAAAACTTTTCACTCCTTCTCCCTCAGACCCGCTCTACATTAGGGGACATTCCATTCCGGATTCCCTAGTAGTATCTAATACTAGAAAGAGGGCAGGGGTACCACTTTCCACCAGTGAGGCACCCCCTGACAAGGAGGGCAAAAGGCTATATGCCCTTGCAAAAAGAGTAACTTCCTCGGCTGCCTTCTCAGCAAGAATTGCGAACAACAATTCTTTGCTTGCTAGCTATGCAGACGCGCAGTGGGCCAAACTGCGCAAGGACGCTGAGGAAGCACCGGAGCCTTTACGTACACGCCTACTTTCAACTATTGGCGAAGGAACCCAGGTGAACCAGAGCATTGTAAAAAACTCTCTGGACGCGGCAGAAACAGCGGGACGTTCCCTGGTGCAGGGAATACTCCTAAAACGCCATGTATGGCTGCGCAACTCAGGGTTTAAACCGGAGACACGGGCGTCTTTAATAAATAAACCTGTGGAAGACTCTAACCTCTTCGGAAAAGCGGTGGATGAAGCTCTAGAGATGGCTAAAAAAGAGTTCGATACTATCAAGACTCTTGACCAAATCTCTAAGCCCACTACCAGACGCGGCTATGGCAACAAACGCTTTTTTCGTGGCCAACGCCAACAACAACAACAAAGTCAGCATCAACAATACCCTGCCACCAATTACCAGACCAATAGTGGGCAGCACAGCCAAAGAGGCCAACGCCGGGGTAAAGGGAGAGGTCGGGGATCCACCCCCAGAGGCTCCCAAGCCCCCAACAACTCCAAGTGACGCGAAGATTCGCGTCCCCTCCCATGCAACACCGGTCGGGGGCCGGATAACATCCTTTCTTCCTGCATGGGAGGAGATAACGTCAGACCGTTGGGTACTTTCCACCGTAGCCCACGGATACTGTATCGAATTCAACAGTTCCCCATCCTACAGACCCCCGAGGGGACGTCGCATGACACCGGAACATCTTGCCATCCTTCTCCAAGAAGTACAACAACTGCTGGAAAAAGGAGCCATAGAGGTCGTGCCTCTATCTCAGGTAACGGAAGGTATTTATTCAGTGTACTTCCTTGTACCCAAAAAGGATCTAACCATGCGCCCTGTATTAGATCTGCGCCCAGCGAACAAGTTTATCAAACCCCAAAAGTTTCGTATGGTAACCTTACAGGAAGTGATCCCACTGCTTTGTCAGGGAGATTACATGACAACATTGGACATGAAAGATGCATACTTTCATATTTTAATGTTGCCAGCGCACAGAAAATACCTCAGGTTCATGATAGAGGGCAAACACTACCAGTTCAAAGTGCTACCCTTCGGCATAGCATCAGCACCAAGGGTATTCACGAAGGTGCTGGCAGTGGCAACGGCCCACCTGCGCAGGTTGTCCATCCCAGTTTACCCTTACCTCGACGACTGGCTCATAACAGGGGATTCTTACGAAACATGCTTCTCCAATACCCAAAAGACGGTAGACCTTTTATTCAAGTTGGGCTTCTCCATCAACGAAAAGAAGTCCAGTTTAGACCCCAGTCAAATCAAGCAATTCCTAGGGGCTCTAATTCGAACAAAGGACGGCCTCGTCTTCCCCTCCAAAGAGAGGGTCCAAAACATGCTGTTTCAAATCCCTCAATATGTGACCGGTCGAGAGGTGACGGTACGCAAAGCAATGCGCCTGCTAGGAATGATGGCGTCGTGTATTTATTTGGTACCTCACGCGCGCCTGCGCATGCGCCCAATGCAAGAGTGGCTCAACAGCCAGTGGTGTCAGGCCAGCGGACTATGGGAGGATCTAGTTGTGGTCTCGCAAGCCTTGGTTCTCTCGCTACGGTGGTGGACAAAGGAAAACATGGAAAAAGGGAAACCCTTTGCCACACCCGCGGCGGAAGCCACTCTAACCACAGACGCATCCCTCACAGGATGGGGGGCGCACCTATCCCATCAGACTGCTCACGGAGTGTGGACTCCGAACGTAGCATCCAAACACATAAATCTTTTGGAGCTACTAGCTGTGTTCAAGGCGCTAAGAGCCTTCCAGAAACACCTACAAGGCAAAACAGTAATGGTCCTTACAGACAGCACCACAGCCATGTACTACATCAACAAGCAAGGGGGCACCCACTCTCCAGGCCTGTCCAAGCTGGCCCAGAATATATGGAAGTGGGCTCTCAAACAGGAAATGTTCCTACTATCACTACATGTACCCGGGGAACTCAATCTGCTGGCAGACAGTCTCAGCAGAGATTTCCCCCTGCCCGAAAAGTAGGAATGGCGCCTGCACGAAGACATCGTCTTCGACGTCTTCACACAATGGGGATTCCCAGAAATAGACCTGTTTTCAACCCTGGAAAACTCACAATGCCTAAGTTACGCCTCCAGGTACCCCCAGAACCAATCCTAGGGGAACGCTCTGTCGATGCAATGGTCAGGGAAATTTGTTTACGCTTTTCCCCCGACTCCCCTTCTCAACAGAGTGGTGCACAAGATGCACCAGGAACAAGTGACCATGATACTAGTGGCCCCAATGTGGGCACGACAACCATGGTTCGCTCACTTGATGGAGATGTCTCTATCCCCCCCAGTAAAACTCCCCTGCCCGTACAACATGCTGTCTCAGGACAAGGGCAGGACTCTGCATCCATGCCCCCAGAACATGAATTTAGCAGCTTGGCTCCTGTGATCATAGAGTTCGGACATCTACAACTCCCGCAAAGATGCATGGACATCCTCAGGGAAGCCAGAAAACCGAACACTCGCCACTGCTATTCTAGCAAGTGGAAAAGATTTGTCATCTGGTGCAGGAGTAAAAGCATCAACCCTATTGACTGCTCTCCCACACATGTGGTCCTATACCTGACCCACCTATTGGATTCAGGTCTAGTGTTTAACTCCATTAAAGTCCACCTAGCGGCACTTTCTGCATACACCACTTCCCAACTCAAAGTGTCGTGGTGGAGGATTCCTGTTATAAAGGCCTTCATGGAGGGAGTAAAGAGAATACACCCCCCGATAGCTGACCCAGCTCCCGGATGGGACCTTAATGTGGTACTTACCAGACTCATGGGCTCTCCATTCGAACCCATGCACAAAGCATCTCTTAAACACCTCACGCTTAAGACTGCTTTTTTAATAGCTATCACCTCCATTAGGAGAGTAAGTGAACTTCAGGCTCTTTCTATTCTAGACCCCTTCGTTACAGTTCACAAAGATAAAGTGGTTCTACGCACTCACCCTAGGTTTGCTCCGAAATTTATTTCTAAATTCCATGTAAACCAATCTATAGAACTACCAACGTTCTTTCAAAATCCTTCCAATTTGGGAGAAAGGACTCTGCACACACTAGATGTACCAGAGCGGTCATGTTCTACATAGAAAGAACCAGACCACTGAGGAAGACTAATCAGTTCTTCGTCTCGGTGGCAGCAGGAAGAGAAGGAGATGCGGTTTCAAAATCCACTATTTCTAGATGGATTGTTCAATGCATCACTCTCTGCTATACTCTTGCTAAGAGAGAACTGCCCTTTAGGCCAAGAGCACACTCTACTCGAGGCACGGGGGCATCCATAGCATTCATTGCAAATGTTCCCCTTGAGTCCATCTGCAAAGCGGCTACCTGGAGTTCTGTGCACACCTTTACAAAACACTACTGTCTAGATACACACTCTAGATCTGACTCCCAGGTGGGACAGGCAGTATTACGACACCTTTTCTCTACTGTTCCTTCTCATAACCCACCGCCAACTCCGGGTACTGCTCGCTAGTCTATGCACAGCATGTGATTCTAAGCAGATTAACAAACATCAGAAGAGAATGCATTACTTACCGTAAAAGCATTTCTGATGGTTGTATCTGCTTAGATTCACATGCGCCCACCCCGCTCGGATGGAAGGAACATAGACTTCCTTGATATATCTCTCTCTTTTCTGTACTCACTCACGTCTAGAAGGCTCCCTCAGGGCAGAAAAATACAAACAGAGGGACCTCGACGCGTGAGGGATTGTGGGTACAACGCACGTCACTATAGGGATAGTGTTTCAGACACGCCTTGTCGACGTCCCCTTTTTCGACTACGAAAAACAAAATGCAATACTCCGCAGTGACCACTGGATGTCGGACCTATGCACAGCATGTGAATCTAAGCAGATACAACCATCAGAAATGCTTTTACGGTAAGTAATGCATTCTCATATATATCTTCATCCTGGACTCTTGCTGCTTCTTAGCAATTAACCAGGCTTAAACTCACATTGCGCAAGGTGTGGTGATGGAAATGCCTTATGGAGGGACAGGGCCTCCTAGTCCTTGTCCTACCACTTCCCTTTGTGTGTGTTCTGTTTTTTGCCACTGTGGTCCAGCCTGGACCTCTGGCAGTGCAGCTCTTCATGTGGTCTTTTTGGTGAACACCACCCATGGAATACCCTTATGGCACCCATGGGTGGGGGTACCCCCTTGTACGCCTTATGTGTGTTTTTGGGCACCTGTGTGTTGCCCACAGAGTAAGGCATGGGCTGGGGTAGTTACATGCTGACCTGGCAGTGGCTCCGAGTGTCGTCCATTTTTTGGACACCCAGGCCCTGCCATAGGAATCAATGTATTCCTGCAGGAAGGCAAAATGGCCCCTTTGGCCACTTGGTTTATATTGCCTTTTACATTGTTTTTCAAAGTCTTGGGAAGCCCTGGCTCTGTCCCTTCCTCCTGAGTGGCTGTTGGGTGGAAATACCATATGTGGCTCTGGGGCTGCCTCCTGTCAGACTGACTGGAGCCTTCCCAGGGGCTGTGTGTTGTGGGTACACCCACGGGGTGGGACCTGTATGAATGGAGTCTCAAGTGAACTTGCATTCTGTGTTATGGTTGTCTGGTTTCTGTGTGTGTGACGCAATGAATGAGACAGCCCTGACTGAAACTTACATGAATGCAGAGTAGCGTGCTATAAGGCAGGGTACTTACCCCAATCCACATTCTTTTTTATGGGTGTCTGGGTGGAGTGAATGGCCTGAATGAATGCCTGTGAGCCTGATTGGCTGCCTGCCTGCATGAATGCCCTTCTGCATGATTGGCTGACAGAGCCTGGCTCAGCCAGTGTGAATGGGGAACAGATGTGTATATCTGGGCACCTCTCACTTACCAATTTGTTCAGAAGAGGAAGTCAAAGCTTGGCAAGAAGAAGCTGTTCCTTGAAGCTCAGCTGGAGGAGACATCATCTGCTGCAATGTCTTTCCTGTAATCAGAAAGCTGTCGTGTTCTTCCAAGGACTGATCCACAGAGGACCTGCAAATGAGACTCTCGCTGCTTCGCCGCGGTCTTCCAAGTCCCCCGAGTCTTACTTGCAGCAACTAACACTTTTCTTCGAGGTATACCGCACACCTTACCTTCCCAGCACTTTAAACATCGTAACTGTCGACCGTCGACGAGCACCGCGAAGGACAAAGCACCTACATCTTTGAAAGTATTTTACTTTCCCTTGAGGTTCTTGGCACCCAGTGACGACTCCTTCCAAGGGGGTCCATCCTCGAAGGGTACCGTCTAAGAGCCGCCGAGCAACTCTCCCACTTCAGGTACATTGGGGTGGTTGGAGTTTGTGACCAGAAAGCAAGGCTTATTGTACATTTATGGACTGGGGTTGTTAATTCTTTTTATTACAGGTTGCCCAGGTGAGGGGGATCCTCCCTCAGAATTGTGTATCTAGTCTAAAGAAAGCCTACTCTTGCGTCACATCCCGTCCCCTCCATACTGCATGGCGTCCCTTCCAAGAGACGGGAGACAACCTTTTTCACCAGAAAAAACCTTCTTCCCCTTTAAATTTAGAGGCGCGTGGGGGTGCGGCCCAGGGAGCATGCGCTGCCCTGACTCCGCCCTCCGGCGCCACACCTCAGTCCCATTTTCTGCGTCGACTGGAACGGGCCGAATTCACCAGCACTCCTGGGCTTGGCTTCAGCCATGTAATTCCACGCGTGGATACTTCTGTGTCTTTTTTTGTCTTTTTATCATTTAGGTACTCGGTCCTTAGGCGTCACGCTCTTCCCCAGTGCATGTCGACTTCCACAGGGTTCAGCAGGTGTCCACCCTGTAACGGGCTCTTCCCAACTTCAGACCCCCACGTCCTCTGCCTATGTTGCCTTGGCCCAGACCACGGTTGGCAAGCGTATACAGCGTATGGCTCACTGTCATCAAAAGCGCTGAAGAACTGACTAGCCAGGTGGAGGGAGCGCTTCCAGAAGTCTCCTCCAGAGGCCGAAAGTAGGGCTGCTATTTTCATCGCACCCCGCAAAGGAGATTTCTTTCCAAGGACTGTCCCGCGCCGGAGGAACCGTTCAAGTCCTTGTACCAGCACGTGCACCAAGGCTGTTGCAGCTACCGGCCTTCGGGCCGAGGGATCCTCGGATACTCCCAGTGGCATTGTTGAGGGACCGGAAGGTTCTTGTACTGGATTACCATCCGAGGGGCTCTGCCTTTGTACCGGCAATATGGCTGAGGGGCTATGCCCTAGTACCATCAATACGTCCGAGGGGGCGCCTAAACGCAGCTCTACTGACCCCTGGGTCGAGGGTGTCTCACCTACCGGGCCTAGGCCCGAGGAGCAGGGGAGGCCTTGTGATCCACACGCAACAATCTTGGAGGAGGCTGGGCCCAGCGAGCCACTCCACCACGGGCGAAGAGCTGGAGAAGAAGAAAAACAGCTCACAAACGGCCAAGTATCCATCTTGATAAAGACCACGCCCAAGTTGTACATCCAGGCAGCCGGACCGCTCGCCATCTCAAAACCGGCGCAAGCAACAAAAGGGCGGGGGGTAGTAAGGGCTTTTTCCTGTCCCCCTCCTCCGTGACAGCCTCCGAGGGAAAGAATGCATGACACACCCCTTCGGGTCCACGTGTCTCCAGTGGGGGGCAGGCTTGCTCTCCATGCACATTTCTGGTGCCAGAATTTCATGGACCCCTGGTTCCTCTCCGTAGTATCCACGGGGTACCGCCTACCTAGCCCAGCCTCTCCTCCCTCCTCCCCTCCCTCAGGTTTGGACAGCAACTCTTCTGGCAGAGATTTGGTCGCTCGTAGAGAGCCAGGCAGTGGAGGAAGTCCCAGCCTCCCAGCAAGGCTTGGGCTTTTACTTCAGGAGTTTCACCATTCGGAAGAAGAATCAGGCGGCCCCGAGAGTTGTACTGGACCTTTCCACCCTCAACCTCTTCTTACCCCTACTAAAATTCAAGATGGTTACGCCAGCTTTTATAGCTGAGACATTGTGCAGGGGAGACTGGATGTGCTCCATGGATCTAAAGGACGCGTACTTACACGTCCTGATTTGTCAGCCCCATCGTTCTTTCCTACGGTTCAGGATCATGGGCTACCATTTTCAATACAAGGTCCTTCCTTTTGGCCTCAGTTCGGTCCCCAGGGTCTTTACCAGGCTCATGAATAAGGTGCTGCCCTCCTCAGAGTGTAGGGCCTCCACATCTACCCATACCTCGACGACTGGCTCATCAAGGCTACATCTCCGGAAGCGGTTCACCACTCTTCCCATGCCCTTGTGAACACACTGCACGATCTGGGCTTCTCGCTCAATCTCAAGAAGTCGCAGCTGCAGCCCACGCAGACTCTGACATTCTTGGGCCTCATCTGGGACACGTGCTCCGAGAAGGTATTTCCATCAGAGGACAAGATCTAAGCCATCAAGAGGACCACCACCCACTTCCTCAGCAGAGTGGTGACCTCCGCATGATGGTACCAGCATCTCCTGGGTCTCTTGTTGGCGGTCCTATTAGCTGTTCCACACACAAGATTGAGGATGAGAAGGATTCAGCTGCACTTTGCGGCCTCATGGAACCAGGAGCAGGGCTCCCAATCCGAGATGATCAACGTTCCTCCATCTCTCCACCCGGACCTAGCATGGTGTCCAGGGACTGCAACATGCAGATGGGCAAGCCCTTACTGCCGGCCACCCTGCAGGCCACCATCACCACAGACGCCTCGCTCGAGGGCTGGGGAGCCACCCTGGACGATCTCTCTGTCCACAGCACCTGGACTTGACAGGAGCAGGAATATCACATCAATTGGTTAGAGCTGAACGCCATCTGGCTAGCGCTCAGCGCATTCCTACCACTTCTCTGGGGCAAGGTTGTCCTTATCCAGACAGACAACTCGACCAGCATATGCTACGTCAACAAGCGGGTAGGCACCAGATCCCCTTCTCTGTGCAGACTGGCATGTGGGAGTGGGCCCTGGAAAACGACATCTACCTCACGGCAGTCCATGTCCTGGGGGAATCGAACCTGGAGGTGGGCAGGCTCAGCAGGCTGGGAGCGGACAATTACGAGTGGCAGCTAAACAACCTCGTTATTCAGGAGATCCTCAACAGGTAGGGTCATCCCCAGGTGGAGCTCTTTGCCACCTGGCACAACAAGAAGTGCCCTCAGTTCGCCTCCTGGCAGGGACAGCGTCCCGGCTCCTTGGGTGACGCATTTCGGCTTCAGTAGAACGGCATGACGGCTTACGCCTTCCTGCCCACTCCGCTGATTCACAGTGATTTGCAAGATCAAGGAGTCTCGCCAACTCAACATCATTCTAATGGCTCCATGGTGGCCGGCCAGGCCATGGTTTTCGGAGCTGCTCAGCCTCTTGGAGATGCCTCCGATTCACCTCCCGATGGGACCAGCACATCTTCTGGCACAACAGGGGGGCAGGGTCATCCACCCCCGCTCCTCTGAAACGGCCCTCACAGCGTGGTACCTGAGCAGGTAACTCAGCATCACCTCAGCCTCTCCCAGGCTAATCTGGAAATCATACAGGGCGCAAGGAGCAAGGCTACCAGGGCCCAGTATAAAAGTAAATGGGCCAGGTTCTGCCACTGGGAATGTCAAATCGGATGCCATGTTTGTCACCTTCAGAGGCTCAAGACCAGGCTATCAGGCCTCCAAATACCACTGGATGGTCTCTGCCATCAAATAAGCACACGAGGGCCAGCACAAGCCACTTCCGGCCAACATGCATGCCCACTCAGTCGTGGTCAAGGCAACAGCTATCGCATTCCAGCGCCATGTCCCTTGGCAAGTCATAAGCAGGGCGGCCACGTGGGCCCCTCCCTCGATTTTCTGTAAGCAGTAAGCATTGCTGTTTGGATGCCGGCTCTAGATCTGATGCGGCTTTCGGACAGGCGGTTCTCGGGAACCTATTTACTTAAGGAGGGTCTCCTCTCATGCCTGGGGCTACATTCAGTTTTAATCGCCCATGCAGCATCGGGGAAAGGGGACGGGATGTAAGAGTAATTATAAGTTACTCACCGTAGTGACTTCCTTAGTCCCCTTTCCTCCCTACGTCCCACCAACCTCCCCCCTAATAATACTGGTGTCATTAGGCAATGTTAAATCAATTGTCGACGCGTCAATGGGGACTGAGGTGTGGCACTGGAGGGCGGAGTCAGGGCAGCGCATGCTCCCTGGACCGCAGTCCCACGCGCCTCTAAATTTTATGGGGAAGGTGGGTTTTTTTCTGGTGAAAAAGGTACCGTCTCCCGTCCCTTAGAAGGGACACCCCTGCAGTATGAAGGAAAGGGGACTAAGGACTAAGAGTACGCTAGTCACTACGGTGAGTAACTTATAATTTCTGCCACTGTTTCATAACCAACCTGCCCTTTTTTTCCCCAATCTATACATCTTACATATGATTTGCTATGCCTTTTAAACTGCCACCTTTGGGTGCATTTTAAAGTGAATTTAAAAGTATTGTGTGGTACTACCCACACTGTATATATTTGCCATTCTTTGAATAGACCTATCTAAAGTACAAAGTGTTATTCATATGTGTATATATTGCTGACCTAATTTTATATAAAGAAACTGTTATCACAAACGTTGTTTGTAGACATTCCTTTGTGAGGCTTGGGGACCCACTGCACTTAAGAACCTGCCTGAGTGTTTGAGCCTTGTTTGCTCGTCCAAGCTACCATAATGGAGAACGTTGGCTGGGATTGCTCTGTGCCTTTGTCCCGACCATATACAGGACAGAAGTACAGATATCTCCTCCAGTTTTTACCCAAGGCATTGTCCTGTTGCCAAGGCGAGCGAGTTTCCCCTGAGCTAACCTTAAGGTAATGTTTGCCAAGACACCCTCCCCATTCTGTATTAGTCACTATCCCATTGCTGAGGATTCTTTTTAGGAATGGAGACCGATTTATTGGCATAAAAGATATACTGGCAAAAAATGCAGTTTAGTTATACCTGAAGCGCGGAGAGGCCATTGCTGGTGGTAATCCTTGTTTTTGGGTAAAAAACTCAGCCAATTGAAGGCCCACTCTACATTTAAAGAAGGCGACTGTCAAGGACATACCGGTCAAGATATTTTCAATCCCTTCTCTCATCCTCCTTTCTGCTCAGTATTTGATATTCTTTGATTTGAAAGATGCGTAATTTCACTTTCCTATTCCAGATCTACACCAAAGATTTGTAATGTTGGTGGTACTGAATCAACACTAATAGTTTTAAGTCCTTCAATTTGCACTGAATCGCTTCACATGGTCTCACCATTAGTGGGTTTCATCTATTCTGTGAGTTCTGTTATTATGTGAGTTCTGTTATCCATTACACTTCCATTTCTTTGCCTGCCTTGCCGTCCGTGAAGGGCAGGAGCCCTCACCATCACCCGCCGTCGACAACCACAACGAGGCTGTGGCCTAGAAGCGACTGCCTAAATGATCCAACGTCACCCCGATGCCTGCAATGAGAATATATCAGCTGTACTGGTCTGATACCCTTATTATCACCAGTAAGCCTAATCTGTCACTGCTCGCACGACGGATGCCCTCCATCTCCATTTCGAGCAACCACGAGAGTCGGGGCTCTAAGATGACCGCTCTCCGTGATAGATGACATGGTTGCCTAGCAACCAGGAACAAGCAAGAGCAGTCCGCCCTGATTGGGCCTGTGTGCCTATTAATTCTATAGGCTGCCGCCGGATGGCATCAGCCGGCTTTCTTGAATAAGGCCTGATCGAACAAGGCCGACTCCTGTTTTTGCCTGCCTTGCCGTCCATGAAGGGCAGGAGCCCTCACCATCGCCCGCCGTCGACAACCGCAACAAGGCTGTGGCCTAGACGCGACTGCCTAAATGATCCGACTTCGCCCGATGCCTGCAATGAGAATATATCAGCTGTACTGGTCTGATACCCTTATTATCACCAGTAAGTCTAATCCGTCACTGCTCGCACGACAGATGCCCTTCATCTCCATTTCGAGCAACCACGAGAGTCGGGCTCTAACATGGTCTCTCTCCGTGATTGTTTACATGGTTGCCTAGCAACCAGGAACGAGCAAGAGCAGTCCGCTCTGACAGGGCCTGTGTGCCTATTAATTCTATAGGCTGCCGCCGGATGGCATCAGCCGGCCTTCTTGAATAAGGCCTGAGGGAACAAGGCCGACTCCTGTCCTTGCCTAACTGGCCTAGGGCTGGCAACTCTGGCGGTGTTATGCCCTACCCATCACCAGCAAGATCCCTGATTCATTTGCCATATTCCTGCCGCAGGCTGCAATCCAGCACAGAGCCGGGCAGGAGCCCCACCAACTCCCAGAGCTGTAAGTACAACACCGTCGAGTCGAGCATCAACAAGACGACAGGGTCAGCGCGACACCTGTCTGTTATCAGCTTCTCCTCAGAGCAGAGGCCTACGTAGCACCTGCCTGCCCCCTTGTCTCCCCACGGCCACGCGGCCCGCTGTAGAACCCCCACCCTCATGACCATGGCCGCCTGCACATGAGTGCTGAATTTGTGTATCTGGGTCGCCTAGCAACCGCAGGAGTACGAGTCCATAGGCCTCTGCCCGCAACCGGAAGCTTCCACTACTAAGGCCTACGCCTACCCGTGCCTATCCAGGCCTACCAGGACCAGGGCATTGGACTTTGCCCCTCGCAGCACACAAGGTACTACTTATTGACATGCCAGGACTCGGCAGACACAGTACTAAAACATCACAGGTGTAACCCAAATGTGAGTACCTCCTGCTTGTACCCGTACTACCACTTGCCTCCTCCTAGAATATGTGCCTTCTCAATGTACCTATATTGTCTGATCCAAGCCACTAATTCACTAGCTCCCTTCACTGAATGATCACCTTCTTGATTGGCCAGCTTAATGCTCAATTGACAGTACCTGCTGACAGCTGTATGTAGCTGACTACCTGCACTGCCATTTAATACCGACATGGAACCATTCAACTCCATCTGTATTGCCACTTGATAGTTGTATTTACCATTGTATTGCCACTTGATATCTGCATTTAGCCTCCATTTGCATTGCCATTTGATAGTTGTATTTAGCATTTGTATTGCCATTTGATAGCAAATGTCAGTGCAATGCTAGATACTGCTATCTGTATAAGCCTCCACTTGATTTGATAGTTGCATCTAGCATCCACTTGCATTGCCATTTGATAGTTGTATTTAGCATTGCCATTTGATAGTTGTATTTAGCATTGCCTACCTATACGGCGAGTATGCCTATCTGCCATAACTAACTACTAGACCTGTGCTCATACTGAAAACAGCCTACTGCCGGCCGCTGACCTGCTTTCATAACTTAGTAAACCTTTGGTTTACTAAGTTGGCAAAGTCGGCAAAGACTGCTTACTTAGTAAACCTTGGTACCAGCCTATGCCCCGGGCCTAACCGGAGACAAACTACTCTGCTCCCCACCACCACGACTGGTACTAATATATTGCCAGAAACTATGAGCTCCATAATCTATTAGTGATTATCTAAACATCACTGTGCCCCACCCCCCAACCAGACATAGATAATCATCTTTAGGATAGGATGACCTCCACCCTCCTCTATTTGACCACTCTGGTCCACAATGATAACAATAAACCACCTACTGCAGTTTATGCCCACTGCATCATCAAACTCTGAGGAGTGCCTGCTGACCCTCAACATATAAAGTTACCTATCCCCTACCACTCCATAACAAACATCCCGTGCAACACTTTAAGTAGAAATGCCAAATTATGATCAAGATTACCTAAAATCTATGAACCTCCAGCCAGACTAGTCACCAAACCTAGTAATAGAAGAGACCCCCAACTCAATTCCACTAAACTAAAGACCTCTCCCGCCAAAAGAGACTCCCACTTCAGCAGTCCTATTAACACTCACTGCAAATTAAGCAATAGGTCAACCAAAAAGAAAAGTCGTGTCACCCCTGCGACACCTAAACCAAACACCCCCTGAAGGGTGCCCTTATTAATGCTAGGTCATTAATGGCACATGCTACAGAAATTGCCGATCTTATCCAAATAGGTGATTATGACCTCCTAGCCATAACGGAAACCTGGTTTCACCAGGCAGCAGAACCCGCTCTGATGCTTGCCTTGCCCCCGAATTACAACATATTCAGAGAAGACTGAACCAATTCTCGAGGTGCGGCCTAGCCATCATCGTTAAAAATAATCTCACCCTAAAAATAGAAACGCTGTCAAACACCAAATCCTGCAAATCCCTAACCGCCAAACTCTTAACTTCATCCTCTCAATCCATCAATATACACCTCATCTATAGGCCACCAGGTCTCATCTGAACTTTTGAGAAGGACATCTCTACGATCCTCTCAAATAACTTAAAGAATTAATCGCAAGCCATCCTTCTGGGAGACCTGAACTTAGGTGTCAATGACCACAAAGACTTACAAGCAACCAATATCGCCAATGTCATCACAGAATTAGGATTTACCCAAAGAATATCACAACCTACCCACATAAAAGGTCGAACACTCGACTGGGTAGCCAACCACAACTCTAATGTATCTATTACTGATGTCAGCCCACAAATCTGGACAGACCATGCGCTAATAACCTTCCTTATAAATGAAAACACCACCCACTCTTACCAACCAGAAATAAAAAAACATAACCACGGACAAACTGCTACCACTCATCCTCCCAACTCTAAACACCCTACCTGAATCACTAAACCTTCAGCTCTAGTGAATGAATTTAACTCAACTATGGCCATAGCCTTGGACACTATTGCCCCTTTCAAAATGAGAAAAAGTAAGCCCATAGCTCACTTAAACACCTGGTTCACCTCTCACTTCAAATCCCTAAGGATTGAAAAACGCAAATGTGAATCCGCCTGGCATTTAACCCCATCTGAGACTAATAAAGCAGCTCTCATCAACGCCTCTAAGACTTACAAAAATGAAATAAGGAGAGCTAAAAAAGAGGACTTTAACAATAGAATACTGCAGGCTAAATCTGTAACCAGAGAACTATTAATTATACTAAAGGAACTAGAAAACCCCATCCCGGCCCCGAACAACTGCGACAAAAATAAAATGTGGTGCTCCAACATCCAAAAAGCACTTAACGACAAAATAGCTACACTTCAAACTAAAATTGAGAAAAAGAAACAAAATATTCCCCCCTCAACCATTCAAGGAGTTAAACTACCTACCTCTGCCAAACCAGTACAAAAATTCAACTTTACCAAAGTGACTATTTTAGAGATTGAAAAGATAATACTCTCGCTCAAACCTTCCAACTGTCGAGGCGACGTATGCCCAGCCCAACTGATAAAAGATGCGGCCAGAGACCTATCCCCATTCATTTCTAAACTTATTAATGCCTCTTTTGCTTCAGGCACGATACCAGACAACCTCAAACAATCTTGGGTCCTCCCCCTCCTTAAAAAACAAACTTTGGACCCGTCCATCCCGACTAACTATAGGCCAATCACAACGGTACCATTTCTGTTAAAAATACTAGACAGAGTGGCTTATTTACAGATCCAAAAACACTTGGAGCTGCATCAACTATTAGGTACTAGACAATCATGCTTCAGACCTCAGCACGGTACAGAAACCGCGCTCATCAATCTCAAAACCCAGGTTGATGACCTGAGAGACCATGGAAAAACAGCCTTACTCCTCCTACTGGATCTCTCTGCGGCTTTTGACTTGGTAGATCATGATGTGCTCTGTACCCACCTGGAATCTGCAGCCCACTTCTCCACACATGCCATTGCGTGGATAAAGTTATTCTTAAGTGGCAGAACTATGAGGGTCTTCTCTACCTCTGCAGCGGCTGACCGAGTACCTATCACATGTGGTGTTCCCCAGGGCTCCTGCGTCTCTCCTACTATGTATAACATTTTCACGAAGCCCCTGTTTGATGATCTCGACCTTCTGGGTGTCACTTACACTAACTACGCAGATGACACTCAGATTCTCATCCCACTTTCGGGAGATTATGAACAGGATTTGGCCTTGGTGAATAAGATATACCTCATCATTCAGGCATGGATGGCCCATCATGGTCTATGCCTGAATGATGACAAAACGGAACTCATACTGGGGAGTACTCAAAATATCAAAAAACTGAACAATGACTATTCATCATTTGTCATAGATCGCAATACCATTAAAGTAGCTAAAGAGGTAAAAACATTAGGTTTTTACCTCGACTCTTGCCTCTAACAAAGCAGGTGACTGTGATGGCCTCTAGCACCGCATACACCTGTAAATTGATCAGAGCAGCAAAACCATTCCTGTCCACTACCAGCTGCCTCACCTTATCAAGAGCTCTGGTATTATCCAAATTGGACTATTGCAACACACTATATATAGGGTCTAATAAACACACGTTGCAAAAAATCCAAACCTTGCAGAATAATGCCCTTAGAGCCGCTTTAGGAATCCCAAAAAGAGAACATATCTCAGATGTCAGAAGACAAGCCAATTGGCTCTCTACAGAGGACAAAATTAAACTTAAAACAGTATCACTAACATTCAAAGTATTAATGATTTAGCCCCCAAATACCGAACAGAAAGGTTCATAAGAAGAATCTCCAATAGACCAACCAGAGAAGCATATACCAACCAGCTAGTTGTGCCCCCTTTTAAAATGAGCACTGCCGGAGGTAACAGCTTCCCTGTCAAAGCAGCCCAGTTGTGGAACTCCCTCCCTACCTCGTTAAGTTCTGACCAATCCTATCCACACTTCAGACTTAACTGTATTAAATGGCTCAAAGATAATGATGACCTGTAACTGACCGACACCAGGACCACCTACATTTTACCCACCCGTTAATCTGGAGTTGAACGCATACTTACATGCTCTCCCCCCCAGCCTATTCCACCCTGCTTTTTGTCTCTTAATGTATACTGTGCATACATCTCTATGTACAAATACCTGTGTATATAACTCTGTATATTACCCTGTGTACAAATTGTATATTACTCTGTGTGCAAACTTTTAGCGTAATAATTTTTCCCGTTGTCATTGTATCCTGCATCTACATGAAATGTGTAACTGTAACTTGTAAGCTTAAAGTATTCTTGTACACGCGCCCGGACACCCTCGGGTCTGGCGCGCGCTATAAATAAATAAACAAACAAACATGGATGTTTGCTTGATCCACACGTTTCTCTTTCCATCATTCCAAGTGAGGTTCTACACATGTTGCCAAAGCAAGCTTACACAGTGACCCTCGTTCAAGACTGTATCAAAATCAATTATTGTGTGATATGTATGTTGCGGTGGTAGAGGCAGTGGATGGAATATGATTGTCTAGAGGGGATTGTGGAAGAAGCACCCATTAAAAAGGCCACCAGGAAAATGAAGACCCAATTAAATTCGAAATTATTTCGAGGTGACCATGTCTCACGAGATGCAGGTTTTCATCTAATTTTTTATTGTACTAAGTGAAAATACTATGCAGTGATGGAACAACTAATTAGCTCACGGAGTCCCACAGACTTCTTTGTCAGTATAGTGTTAAATGATTCATAAAGAGAAAGCTGCAGTGCAGTTTGTGCACAAAATGAAGAAAAAAGCATTTTAAACTGCATTGGCAGAAGGAACAGTATGCCTGGCATGTGGGTCTGAAAACTGCTGTCTTTTCTAAAAGACCATAAAAACTCTTGGAAGCAAGGAATACGTAACGGAAGGTTGCACTTACGTTCTTCTCTTTTTAAGCACTTCTCTGCGAGAACTTCTCTATGAGCACCACAGCACCTGTCCCATACACCCTCTCCCCTCTGCACTTGCACTCATGAGGCACAGTAGCTTTGTCTCCTCTCCCTGTAATTCTCATTATTTGTTTAAACTATTAATTCATTTATTTATCTTTGATGTAAGTTCATTGTCTACCTTCCCCTGTTCCCAATCGATTGCCCTGTGGGCAATTTGAAACAGTTTTTGCTAATTGTATAAGCGCCTAACAAATGTACGATCAATAAATAAAATAAATAGCTGTTTGGAAATAGTACACATTTCTATCTGAAAGCTACATTTGACAAATAAACAACAAACAAATAGTGTCCGGTCAAAGGATCGAATACAAAGGGTCGAATGGTCAAAGGATCGAAAACCAAAGGATCGAAAGTTTTTATTTTAATTATATATTTTTTTGGGGTTTTCGTTTAGTGAAAAAGTGGTTTTTACCACAAAAATGGGGGTTGGGGGGGACCCCCCCACCCCCAAAGAAATGTAAAAAAAAAATACTAAATTCGATCCTTTGGTGTCGATCATTTGACCATTTGACCCTTTGGTTGTCGATCCTTTGAACAACAACCAAAACAAATCCTTTTCACATGCAACTATTAAGTTTGACCAAGGCACTACTAAAGTAGGCCCCGGTGGTGTCCTCCAATGACTGATTTTATTTTCAATGGCTTATTGAAATGAGAGGTTTAAAAACACACAATTAAGAAATAGGATCAGTATTGTATTTTCCTCATGCAGTCTCTAAAATTGTGTTCTGCAGCCTCCATGTAGTGTCAGGATATTGTAGTTATTTCAGTGCAGCTGCTACGTTTCCTGGCATGCATGCAATGCGACACTACAAAATATGTTCTCAAGGTTTAACTGGTGCAGTGTCCAAAGGTACCTGGGTGTGCCTCAAGCTTCACAATGATTTCCTTGCTTGCATTTAGTGTAAATGCGAAATACATTACCCATTTTTGAATGGAGCAGCGTTTTCTGCTAGCTCAGTATGTTCCCATACTTGCTAATAGGTGCCACCTATTTGAGCTTATATGCCAAAGATTTACGTTATCTGTGCCCCTCACCCATTAGGATCCTGGGAAGAAGTTTCCAAATGCTGATGGTGAAAAATGGTACTGGAGGGTTTTCTTCTGACTTTGTTGATGTGATGGCATTGCTGGACCTCGGCTCAAAGTTGGCCATAGTGTAATTAAACCTATATTTATGTTCAGACCGCTGTCTTTTAGGTGCAGCATCTTCATGTACATCAACTCCCACATCATTTGTGTTATCATGAGACCACCTTTTGAAACGATCACCAATAGATCCTGAAATTAGTTCCCATCATATGTGAAGTGTTGACCCACTGGTGTTTTTGTGTTTCGAGGTGGTGTACCTGTGTAGGTTTTTCCTTTCATGCAGCTCCTAGTAGGTCTCATCTACATAACTCCTTTGCATGCATTTTGTGCATTGGATGAGGTACACCACATTGGATTATCTGCAGTAATATATCCCTTGCATCTGTATTTGCTTCTGTTGGGTTGTTATGGCAAATGTGTTGGCACTTTTTGCATCTGCTGATGTTGCAGGGATAAGTTCCAGGTCTTCTTTGTTCTTGTTCTAGTGGAAACATACTCCTGGTCAGAGACTGGGCTAGGTTTCTCAGTTGATTTTATACAGTTAGTGGAGCTTCTTTGATGATGTCGCTCAGCTCATCCTTGCTGAATATTGGTTGATCATATTGAATTGCGTTTGGTGCTATATGGTAGGTGACAACCAAAGGAATTCATTCTGTTTCTGTATTCTAGCAGATTTCTGTAGAACTGTGAAAACATAATTAAGGCCATTTTCAACATCATCCTGACAAAGGTCCTCCTTTAGTCCAGATGAGTGGCCAGGATTTAATCTCACCTGAGTCTGCTGGTTTTCTTTTGAGGTGCCCACAACAAATAGTTGACTGCAGATTCAGGGGGAATGGTGGCAGCAGTGTTTACAGTTCTTCCTTGGGCACACTTTTACCTCAAATTCTTTGTACATCACATGTTGAATCTGTGGTTCTCTGTGTTTTACAGTGAAAAGTTCAATGGGTGCTTCACTTCGAGTTTCCGTGCAGTGTTGGAGAAGGGATTTGAATGGTGTGCTGTGGTTTTATCTAAGTAGGTTTCTCTGTGGTAATCTACTTCCACTTAATTAATTCATGGTGAAGTAAATTGGTATGTGTTTTTTATATGGGTTAGCAAGTATGTGGGTGAATAGTTTGGGTTGTAGTGGGAAGGGTACGAGGCCCCCCATTTAACCTTAAAAAAAATCGAAATAATTAAAGATGAAGTCATTCTGGCAAAGTAAATTAGCAGTCATTTGTTTTGATTTAAACAAAGTAGAACAAATTGAACATTCTATGCGGTGAACATTTGAGTCTTCCATTGATGCTCGCTGGATAGGATTGAGCTCATTCTTAAGCCTATTTTATTTATTTTATAAACGTTTTGTAACGGCCAAAGCCTCGACTTTCCAGGGGACTTGGTGCTTTTTCAAAAGGGTGAAGTCTTCTAGCCGGATAGGACTATTATTGGTAATTTGATATCTCAAAGTCTTTGCCCCATTATTTCCAAACATTCCTTTCCTGGGCCCCATGCACAACCAGGTGGCAATGGTCTCTAAATGTCAATGGGGAATCCAGACCCTTGCCTTGGTGATCTAAGATCGTCCGCTGGTTATATTGCCCTATCTGTTTATGTATGGGCGCAGTGACTTCCTTTCTCTCAGCTGTAGCCCTCTTTGTTGCTTTTGGCCTAAGTCAAAAGGGCAGTCGTCCTCGACAGCCACTTTCAGTAAGTGGACCAAGCAGGTTCTTCTGTGGTTTGCTTCAGTAGGTCTACAGCTGCCACATTCTCTCAGCTGGGGGAAATTAGGGATGTTTCCATGGCAGCAATATGTAGAGTTCCTACTTGGAACTGCCCCTCTGTTCATTAAGCACTATCACCTTCATTCCATTTACCCGGGTGGGTTGTATTTTTTTAGCAATACTAATATCTGCCAATTACTTCAGTGCACTTTCTTAAAATACATGTGGTGTTTGTTTTTTGGACTGAGATGAGGAAGAGCAGTACGGGGGTTATTGGCATGATTGCTTCTAGGGATCTTTATTACATTAAGTTGTGCTATTCTCATCTCAAAACTCTTCCATGTCCAAGTTATCTTCTTTTCAGATGTATATTTTTATCTGCCTTCTGCTTGGTGGACATGCAAGGGCTTTTGGGAGATGGTGTTTGGTTATAAATGCCTTCAAAGTGATTGTAATGGACAACATTTAAGTTAACGAAGGTAATTGTAAATCAACAATTACATTTGAAAGCTATTGTCTCAAGAGGCAGACGCTTCACATGCATTTGGAGTGGATCGAGGAATATTAAAATCTGATATGATAAAGATTAGTGTTAACAGAAACAAAGACAATGCCCTGATTACTTAAGTAAGATGGCTGCATAAGTTATTGCACCCACTGTCCGGGGTCTATGCCTAACCTGCAACTGCACATTTCCAAGTATCATCTCATGCTCACTAGCGGTGGCCTCTTTCTAAGCCCTTGCTTGCAGCTAATGATACTGACGCACAGGGTGATGTATTGATGTGCCAATCCACTATTAGAATCCAAGTGTCCTGGTCCTCTAGTCAGCAACACCTTAAAGTGTGATTAGACTTTCTCAGCATTTGATCTTCCAAAGATTAATTAAGTTTGCACCATTATGTAGAATGGTCGCAGAAATGTCTGTTATTGCACTGCTTCTATATCCAAAGCTTAGGGTGCTGTATATACACCACATTATATATTCTAAGTTGTAAAGCTACTTTTCAAAAATTCACTAATCTTATTATGGCTTCTTATGCTGTCCACAGAAATCATTGTTGCTTCGTTTTCCCCTGACTTGTTGATTGTGCTAACTATCCTTTAGGTATTTAGTATGTTTCTGGAAACTTTGGTCGACTTTGTAATCATCCACAAAGAAGACCTGCAGGATTGGCTCTTCATTCTGCTAACACAGCTACTGAAGAAGATGGGGGCTGACTTACTGGGTTCTGTACAAGCAAAGGTGCAAAAGGCCTTGGATGTGACCAGGTAAGCAAATGTGCATGTGACTTTCCTTGATTAGGGTTCATTGTATTAAAGGGGAATAATGCCAACACATCTGCCATTCCCACCATGTCCTCTCCTATGCTTAAATACGACATTTAATTCAGTTACGCTTACTTTAGTATGCCCTTGTCCACCCTTTTTTCCCTCAAATGTCTCATGTAGCTTAGAGCCCTTTGCTTGAGATGATTGAAGAACTATTTTATGAATTGAAGAGGTCAATTAGATTCCATTATGTTATAGGCTGAATAGCTGGTCACCAACCTATTTAAAGATGTTTGAAATGCTGGAAAAGTTAAATGGGCATAAAGTGAGAGAAAAACTGCCATCATTTTCCAGTGATGATTGAAGGTAGAGCAATAGATCTCTTTTGGGACCTTATTAGTCCTTCAAAGGAATGAAGACTTGAACATTATTTACTGGATATCTGGTTTGGAGTAGCAGCGATGGCCTTTCCTTCTACTAGTAGCAAGTGCATAGTATTGTAGAATTCTGTGCTTGTTTATGAACGTATACAATCTGCTAAAACAAAAGCAGTGACATAGAATGCTAAAGTATCATCTATGGGGACCATTTGCATAGTAACCGTAAAATCCTACTATCCTCTGGGGAAATTGCAGCAATTAAAGCCACACAGAGCATTCCTAAGCAGATAGGATTGCAAGATATCATGGCAGCTGAAGATATATGCAGTGTTGTTGTACCCACCCAATTCTCGACTCCAGTGGATTAGGAGGATTTCTGGCCTGAGATGTTAGATATCTTCACCAGTGCCCCAGCATTGACATTTGCACCAGTCGCAAACCCAGGACCCACTGCACTTGGAAATACTGGCTGGGATTCCTCACAAGACTGTGACCATACACCTACGGGCTCAGCCCCATTTCCAATGGATACAACCTGGTGCCATGCTGCTCCACCCTCAGGCAATGTCGTCTCAGTTCCACCCTTCTTGTCTGTTGCTCAGCGCTGCCCAAGCCAGTGACCCCTGAAGTATGCCCCAATTCTAATGAGCAGGTTTATTTCAGACATTTTTAATTAAGAGAGGGTGCGCTTATTCCTTTTGGGATGGGACCCCATTACTCCAGATGGACGGTTGAATTCCCTGAAGAGTTCTATGGCGAGGAAGAGTACTTGCTGGACCTGACCACAAATCTGGAGGAGGCCAGCGGACTCAACACCTCCTCAGAGCTGGATATCCTTGCAGTGCCGACACATGCTTTTTTCAGAAGAGGATGGCAAATGTGGTAGAAACACTGCAGTTATCACCCACCAGGCCTAAGGTTCAGTTGGAACAGGCCGACATCCTGGATGGGAGGTCTCGAGAGAAGGACCTTTCAGCCCTTCAACCCAGCAGTAATCTGGTGCCTAGTTGCAGCCAGTGTCAATCCCTGTGCTAGACTGGGACCTTGCCAAGAAGCATATCCTGCCTTCTCGGATCAGGCCTTCTTCACCGATGCATCCCCAGAAAGGTTGGCGGTGGTAAGTAGACTGCCAACCTTAAAACCAGCTCTGTCTGCTTATTTGCCTCATAACAGGCTGATCAAGAGATTGGATGCTTGGGGGCACCAGATATTCACTTCGGACAGCCTTGCCATTGGAGTGATAAATGCATCTCATCTGGAAAGATGGAGGGTATTTAATGCCCTGCTAAAGGACAGCCGGGAAGCAGCGTATCGGATCTTGCAGTTGGACCTTGACACAGGCCACTGTGTATCATGGACACAGAAAGGGTCCTAAGGAAGTACTTTTTAAATGAGAACCTCGGGTTTCGATGGATGACCAGGCAGAACTCTTGGGATATGCCCTTAGATGAACATATCCTTTTTTGGAGCAAAGGCTGATGATTGCCTTTTTTAAAAAAAATGTATTAATCCTATTTAGTCAATTTGACTTTTCACATAAAACGCAATAACAAATAGTTAACAACAATACAATAAATAACTTCTACAAAATCAATCAGACAATTGGACAGTCCCTGGGATACATTCTTAAACATTTACATACCACTTCTTTTCATAATGCAAACAATTTACAAATTATTAAAACCTAAATCATTCAACATTTTCAATACTTCATCCGAAAGAAAGGTTTCTTGTTCCGAGGATAATCTCTCCCAGAAGTCCTCTGTTAAGCCACTCTTCTTTATCTACAAAATGCATAATTCTCTCAACCTGAACTGTGTGACATTCAATCATAATATGTTTTAAATTCTGTGTTGGGGCTTCCCCACACAAGGTACAATAATCCTCTTTATATAGATCCTTATTACAAACTGTTAGAATCTGACCCGTTGGTACTAGATTTAATCGGAACCTCAGGAACTCAGCCTTAATTTAGGAAGTGTATTAAATAAGATGGTCAGCACCCTTTGGGTTTCTCAAGGGATGAGAACAATGTAGCTATGACGTAGCTACACATTTGGTCTATTGTTTTGGCCCAGTCGGTTCTCATGATAGCCAGGTTTACCCCAGTGGGTTTGTTTGGAGATCTTAAGCTATTCAGTGACTAATTCAAGATTCTGGCCAGTTTCCTTCAACTTACATAAAGTCAGACTAGTTCCCATGCCTAACTGTACACCAATGTCCACATATAGGGATTGCTTTTGGGGCAATATTATTCTGTACATTGATACCAGTTTCCAAACCAAACTAGCCTGAAGTGAGTAACCCTATTTGATGACTTCCTTTAAAATATCCCAGGCATCTAAAGCCACAGATAACTCTTTGGGCCAAGCTGTCCAATAGCCCACCAATCCTGCTGCAGGAGGCTGTGATTTTCACCCCTTTTGCTCTTGCGCTCCCCGCGGTAGGTGACAGACACCGTGGGGACAAATGCAGCTGTGCTGGCCCCTCTCTCCCCTCTGCAAAGGTAGAGATATCTGGGCATGAAGAGCTGGATTTGCCATCTCAACGGCCCCAGGTGCCAAACCTCTGTGGGGAGGACATCAGCCATTCCATCCAGGTAGGAGGATGAATTACCCCCTGTTCAGCGAAGATGTGCATCCTACCATTTCTGACTCTTGGCTCTTGCAGATTCTTACTCAAGATCATTCTATCGCCATTTCTCAATGTCCCACAGATCATTTTCCTAACAACCTCTGTCTGCCTCAAAATCCCTCTCCTACTGGTGGTGATTCATCATCAGCATCTGGTAATGGGTGCTACAGATCGGGTGCCCTGCTAAGGAGGCGGCATGGGATGGTATTTCCTTTATTTTCTGGTCCCAAAACAACAATGGGTTCCTTCATCCCATCCTTGATCTGTCTTTTGAACCTGTACCTGCACAAAGACAGGTTCAAGATGGTCACCCTAGCCCAGATTATCCAGGCCCTCTGGTTACAGGGCTGGTTAATGCTCCTGGATCTTTGGGATGCCTAATTCCATCTGCCAATCCACTGCAAGCACAAGAAGTACCTGAGCTGTGTAATTGAGTCTACCCACTACCAATTCAGGCTCATTCCGTTCAGCTTTTTGTCGCACCAAGAATAGTTGATACTAGTTGCGTGATACTTAACTGAGCTTTTAATTGCTTAAAGCTTATTAAAAGGCCTAAAAGATGATAGTTCATTTGTGTGCATGTTCTGTCTAATTTGAATTATTGGAGTGCTCTGTGTTTTTATCATTGTAGTCCTAGACCACTTTCATACACTTAAAATCTACCGAGTTTAAGGCGTACTACCCTACTGCACTATCTTGACTGGGTTTGGCTAGAAAGTCTTTCCTGTTCACCATAATTGGTTGGCCTCGTGGAATCCTAACATTCAGTAACAAATAATCAATAGGAACTGGTTCCCCTTGAAGAAAGGGTGGCTAAGGCAGAAACAAAGGCTGCATTTCAATCAACTAAGGGAGTGAACACATTTGATGAAGGTTGAGGAAGCACTACAGATGGGGCTCTGGACATTTCCAGAAGGACACAATGGGACAGCATGGTATGAGCACAGGGCTGAGATTGGAAAGGTCATAGTGTGGTTGGCTGACCTGGAGGAAGGCCAAAAATATGTGTCCAGAGTTATGGATGAAAGTAATCAGGATGTTGCACTCTCCGCTATGGTAGGGATGAAAGACCTTTCTTAATCATCTATGCTCTCTCCGAAACACTGGGGATGACACCTGTGTGTGGTCCTTGGGGGAGGAGGGACACACACACACACACACACACACACACACACACACACACACACACACACACACACACACACACACACACACACACACACACACACACACACACACACACACACACACACACACACACACACACACACACACACACACACACACACACACACACACACACAGACACACACACACACACACACACACACAGACACACACACACACACAGACACACACACAGACACAGACACAGACACAGACACAGACACAGACACAGACACAGACACAGACACAGAGACACACACACACAGACACAGAGACACACACACACAGAGACACAGAGACACACACACACAGAGACACAGAGACACACACACACAGAGACACAGAGACACACACACACACACACAGAGACACACACACACACACACAGAGACACACACACAGAGACACACACACACACAGAGACACACACACACACAGAGACACACACACACACACAGAGACACACACACACACACAGAGACACACACACACACACAGAGACACACACACACACACACAGAGACACACACACACACACAGAGACACACACACACACACACAGACAGACACACACACAGACACACACACACTCACACAGACACACACACACTCACACAGACACACAGACAGACACACAGACACACACACACTCACACAGACACACAGACAGACACACAGACACACACACTCAGACAGACACACACAGAGACACAGACACACACACACACACACACAGACACACACACTCAGACAGACACACACAGAGACACAGACACACACACACACACACACAGACACACACACACACTCAGACAGACACACACAGAGACACAGACACACACACACACACACACAGACACACACACTCAGACAGACACACACAGAGACACAGACACACACACACACACACACAGACACACACACTCACACAGACAGACACACACAGACAGACACTCACACAGACAGACACACACAGACAGACACTCACACAGACAGACACAGACACACACAGACAGACACTCACACAGACAGACACACACACATACACATACAGACACACACACACTCACAGACACACTGTCTCACAGACACACACAGAGAGAGCGACACAGAGTCTCCCTAGCGCTCGCTCTCTCTCTCTCTCTCTCTCTCTCTCTCTCTCTCTCTCTCTCTCTCTCTCTCTCTCTCTCTCTCTCTCTTCTCTCTTCTCTCTTCTCTCTTCTCTCTTCCTCCTCCCCCCCCTGCACGCCCCCCTCCCAGTCTTGGACATTTGGCAAGATGCTACTGCACACTTATTACTTCTTGTGTAAGACGTACACTTCAGTAGGGCCGTTTTCCAGAGTTTTCTGGTTTAAGGTGGTGTCCCTCTTTCTTCCCTGCCTTGTCTCGGGATCTGGGCTTCATGGTTCTCTTGTTCCCAGGCCTCTCTGCACTTTAGCACAGCTACTGCTGCGTTTCCTCTGTCCCTTTGGCTTCTCACTGGTTTATATAGATCTCAACATCCTTGATTTGTTTCCAACTTCACACTAGGTCCCTCATGGGCCTTTGCTCCCTTTCATCTTCTCCAATCGGTCATTCGCAGATTTTTGTTTCTCTGGGGAGGTGTAGTTTTGTGCAAATCCTCATATCGGGGTCTCAGGTGTTTTAAACCTGTTCATTTGGTTATACAGGAAGGGGTCTGCTACCTTTGTCTCTTAGTTGTTTTGGACTACACCTCCCATCATCCCTATCCAGTATAGGTAATGTGAGGAATCATGGGAGTCTCTGTCCTGAACGGGTGAAGAGCCACATGTTTCAAACACCTGTAGGCTTTCCCTCCGCCTCTGTACTCCCAACTCCCAGCCATTTTTATACTTTCTGGACCTCTGTCTTTGGCCTGACACACACCCCACACAACACCCTAAACACGGCCCTTTCCACCATAGCAATATGGAAAAGAATTCCGCTGAAATGTAATATTCAGACCAGGTTCTCCCCCCTACTTCCGATAAAATTCATTCCTAGAATCCCCCTGACCGCAGAGAAAGTCTACTTAAATTGGGTCGACAAGTTAAAATTAAAAACCATGGGCGACCTTTTCATCGAAGGGCACTTCCCACTCCCCAACAGGCCAAAACCTGCAGAGCCTCCACAGCCCCTGACACGTTTATCTACTTCCGCCTGAGAGGCTCCCTGCAAGCCAGATTACCCTTGTTTCCGCAACATGGCAACTGCTGCACATGGTCATCCAGTCGCAAGGAGAGGGTAAACAAGTTTCGATGCTATACAAATCCCTACTAACAAAAACAGCCCCAAACCCAATAACACCTAAAGTGAGATGGGAAAGGGCCCTCCAGATCTCAATTCCAGATGAAGATTGGGAATACATTCTAGCACAAACCCAGAAGGTATCGCTGAATACAAGATACAAAGTAATACATCTAAAATTCATTCACCAAGCGTACCACCCCCCTCCCCCCGCTAGAATCCACCACTACCACCCCTCGACCCCCTCACTGTGCGGTCGCTGTGGTGCGCCATCGGTAGACTTCCTCCACCTCGCATGTGTCAAGGAGTCCCCCCCGCCCCCTCCCTTCTCGCCTGGATCCGTTCCTTGTTGGGGTCCTTGGATGCTGTCTTCTTGCGGACGGACCTGCCTTTCACTAAGGCTGCTCGAGTCTTCTCCGACTCCAGGTTGCGTTCACTTCCGGGATCGTGGAATCCAGGAATCCAGGAGTCTTGAATGGAACCGACTTGCACGGGAATCCAAGAAACAGGAAAAAAGGGAAAGGGCTAGAAAGAGGAAGGGAATGAGGACTAGGAAACAAAGCCGCGAACTAGGTACACACGTCTGGTAGCCACTTGCGATAGCATTGAGACGCGCGGAGCCGCAGTCTATAAATGGAATAGGCTACGTCCAGCGCGTGGAGCGGAAAGAGGTGTTTACGCTGGACGGCCATGTTGGGAGTATTAGGGAGTGCAAGCCCCGTTGAGACAGGGACCAGGAAGTCCAAAAGGGGCGCGCTCTGCGGTTCATGACAGCATGGTACTGCCCAGCAATACAACAATTCTGGGAAATGATACTGGAAAAGACAGCCGCAATAGTAAGCATGGCCATAGAACCCGACCCCAAGATCACCCTCTTGGGACTCACCAAACACCTTCCACCGTCAACACGCAAACTAGGAGGGCTACTGCTACTGTTGGCACGCAGGAGAATCGCAATGTCATGGGGAAAAGGACCCACACAGACCGTACAGCAGTGGTTGAAAGACAGATCATACTGTCAGGACATGGAATCAAACTTTACCAAGTTATTACCCATGCACGCTCGACCACCCGACATATGGGGCCCATACATCGCTTACTTGTTATCCACCGGAAATAGCGACTCCTCTCGAGACACATCCCCAGAGCCCCAACGGAATCACACGGGCACACATCCCATCCTGAATACAGCAATCAACTCTTGACTACTACTAACTCATGCACGGGTGCATCCTGGGTGGAGGCGGGGTGAGGGAGGGGGAGGCGGGAAATGAAGCACATGCTACTTCCATGTTTGTTATAATTTCTTCTGCTTATTGTACATATACCAAAAATAAAGTTTTAAAAAAAAAATACTTTCTGGACCTCTGGATTACGGTACAGTTCCCTAATGGATTCTTTCCTCCCAATGATATCCCAGCACAGCTGTTCACTGGAATCTTTACCGCCACCGGGGGTGGGGGGCACGGTGGCTCCTCTGCCCGATGCCACTACGCGCCCTCGACAGACATGACTTCGAAGTAAGTATATATAGCGGCACCGTGCCCTGTGATTTCAGTTGCTTTTTTTTCAGAACACGCTCATCAAGCTCACCTATTTTTTACACACAATGCCTACTCAGTCCAAGGCCTCTGGCTTCGAGCCGCATGCGGACTGCAGCCAGCAGATGTCGGTCTCTGATCTGCACCGTATTTGTGTATTCTCCAGCATGGTGCCTGGCATGCATTCACATGCTCATGAATATTCCCTGTTGTGAGGCTGGGAATCCTCTGTTAAAAAAAACAGTTTTGCTTTAGCCTGAAAACTGCATTTCTCCTCTATAACCAATCACTGTCCTTTGGGTCATACTGCCCTATCCAATGACGGTCGTCTCTCCAAGCTCCACCACTGCTCACCATCTTCAGGTTTTTATTGCAAGTTTCATTGTTGGGTGCCCTCTCATCTTGCTCTTTTAGTTGTTTGCTATTTCTAGTTTTTCTGGTAAAGTTTTGACTTTTTTCTCAAATATTTGTCCATCGTCGACACATCAGTGAAGATCCACTTCCATCGCAGATCTGCTCTTCGAGTTTTCAGAAGGCCAAGGCGTGGGTCTACTTCGCACCTCGATGTCTGAGGAGAAGAGGAGTCTCTTCAAGCCCTGCGCAAAGTGTAGTCTACGGAACGTCTACGTCGAGGTGCCTCCGGTGCCTATATTTCATGCATCGTGTCCACAACGAGAGGGGATGCGAGATTTGCAGTGGATTTCCGATGAAGACAAAGAAGGACCGTTAACGCAGGTTAGCTGCAAAGCTCAAGTTGGAGAAAGCCTCTGACTCAGCCTCCGGGTGCAGTCATGCCTCGTCCAGGACCGGCCGGTCCGATGAGAATACTTCCCTCCGTGAAGATGTTGATGTCCTTTGAGGATGTCCCTTTCCAGGGGATCCAAAAGAAGGCTAAGCACCACACTACAGATTCTGCGATGGTTGCCGCAGCCGCGGAAACCAGTTCGGGGAGTACTGGTTCCACATCTCTATCCACGGTGAGGCTGCCAGCTGGGTGGTGTACCTTCTGCTAAAAAGTCTCTGACCGCGTCGAAACACATCCTTTTCCAAGGACAAGCCTGCGAAGGAGAGACCCAGGGCCCCGTCAACAACTGCTTTGTCATCCAAGACCTCGTCTACTTCGGCGGCTCACCCATCGACGACCATGGTATCGTCACACGGTTACTTCGGCCTCATCTGTGTCTGCCTCGTCGATGACCATTGTTACTTTGGCGACAGGGAAGCCCGTTACAACCGTGGTATCTACTGTGAAGACGTCAAACCCACGAGTGGCTCTGCCCCCACAGCTTCCTGCGGCTGCTCCGCCTACGACTATGGAGGATGCACCCTTCCGGGAACATGTGCCCATCGTCTCCTCCTTCCCGAAAGATGCAGGGAGATTGAGGGAGCTGCTTCCTCCCAAGGATTTTCTCCCCAGGCCGGTGAGGATGTCCCCGGCAGGTTTGATGGGGTCTTCAAGATGATCCCCACGCATTTATACCAGCTCCGTCGATGACCACTTGCCCGAAGGCTACTATTCGGATCATGGAGACGACCTCGGCCCCATGTCCCTGGAGGGATCCCTGTGAGGGGAGCCTGACCTACCTTTTGGACCAATGAGGCATTTTATTCCAGGGCCATTGCCAGCTGCTCCTTTTCGCACCTCAGCCAGCGCCCAGGGACATGTCACTTGACATTCTTGAAGGACCCTCAACACCTTTGAGTCTGAACTACAATAGAGGCTTGCTGGCTGCCCCAGTGCATGGCCCGGTCCATAACACTCCTAGGCAACCAGCCAGGATTCTTCCTAGTCTAAGCCCTCCAAGACCAAGACGCCTGCTAGCCCTACCAGGCCTAAGCGACAGCCTACCCCCTCTCTGCCGAAATGCCTGCTGAAAATGCTGCAGCCATGCGTGCGACTCCGGTTGGGGAGTGACCACCGCACATAGATACAGGCACTGAAATGGACACTACGCCAACACATATGGATGGGTTTGCTGATTATGTCCCAGTGGACAGTGAGCCACTTGGTGCCAATGAGCCCGCAGGGCGTCTCCTCCGGACGCAGTTGGATCTTTTCATGCCATGATCTCGAAGGCATCCGCTCTATTCAATCTGGTGCCGGAGGAGAAGAGGAAGCTAGAGTTCCTTTTTCAACATCGGGAGTCTTTACAAAAGACCGTCATGTTAGTCATCTTGCTGGACGACGTCTGGGAGGAGGGTTTGGCCCTGATGAAGATGCCAAGTACCGCTCCTCCTAAAAGAGACAGGCACAGAAGAAGTACAGGGTCCCAGACTCAGTCTCCAGGTGCTTGAGATCGCAGGGTTGTCCAGACTCCATGGTGTCCGCTTCCAGGAAGTGATCGTCAAACCCATAGTCCGCGTCCATGGTGCCTCTGGACCAGGAGGAGAAGAAGCTTCATGCAGTGGAGAAGCGCATCATTTACACCGTGGCTGCCACTGTCAAGGCCGACAATGCCCTGGCTAACCTGTCCCGGTATGACTGGGAGCTCCGTTATAAGCTAGGATCATTCTTGGACTTCCTGCCGGATGACAAGACTGATGCTCTGGTCCTGTTCCCGGAGGGCGAGGTGGCTTCGGACCATGCCATCACAGTGGCATTGGATATTGCAGACTCCAGCTTCCACCAGATCGGCAATGGGGTGCCCCTCCGGTGCCAAGATTGGCTGAAGGCTACAGACTACAGGGTGGATGTGCAGTCCAAGGTGGTGGACATGCCTTTCGATCGGGACAATTTGTTTGGAAAGGCTGTGAACGAGACGCTCCAGTCGATTAAGACAGACACAGAACGTTCTCTTGGGCCACTGAGGCAGCGGTCGTCATCGTCTTTTCGTTCCTCAAGAGGGAAGACAGGCAGGTCCTCCAAGTGGTACTCTTCTCCCTATTGCCAGCCCTCCCGCTCTACCACCCAGGAAGCCTACAGTGGCTGCTCGCAAGCCTTTGGCAGTGGAGGACAGCATAGTCGCCCACAGCCTTGGATGCAGACGCTCAAGCAGGCCTGAACCGGCTGTGGATCCGGGCCCCCACTTTCGCACTCGAGTGCTTGGCAGGTTAGTAAACTTTATTGTCACGTGGACGACCATCACTACGGACAAATGGGTGCTGGATGTTCTCCATCAGAGGCACACCTTGGAATTCCAATACAGGTGTCCTTGCAGTCCTCTGGTGGCGCATCAAGAACTACACATAGCCCAGCTCCTGCAGGAGGAATAGTCCATGTTAAGAAAGGAGGCTATAAGAGCCCGTCCCCCAGCACCTCTGGGGCTCTGGAGTGTACTCCAGGTAGTGTTGGGTACAGAAAAAGTCTGGATGGTGGCAGTCAATCCTAGACTTAAGGCACCTCAATAAGTATTTGAAGCCCCAGATGTTCAGGATGGACACATTGCAGCACATGCTCGACTAGGTAGAGGAAGGAGATTTCCTTGCAACCATGGACCTGCAGGATCCCCTTGTTGATGTCCCCATTCATCCAATGATCTTCCCCTTCATTGTCGTGCTATAGCCACACATGGAAATGCTTTGCAGTGTGACGCAGCACTCGGAAGATCCCAACACTGTGAATCACAGCTCTGCAGTTCCTCCTGTATCTGCTTTCCCTGGCCAAGGCTGGCCTGGCTCATGCCTCAATCAAGGTACATCAAGCTGCCATATCCCATTACACCAGGGCACCTGGTAACCCCTCCCTATGGTTGCACAGGTTTATTTATCAAGGAGCTCCTTAAAGGCAGTTTCAGGACTTTTACACCAGTGAAGGCTCCTGCTCCAATTTAGGAGTTCAACATGGTTTTGACTAAGCTCATGGGGCCCCTTTTGAACCGATACTTCAGGCCCCTTTGAGGTTTCTCTTGTGGAAGATGGCTTTCCTAGTGGCCATCACCTTGGGGAGGCAAGTCAGGAAGATCCAGGACCCTCTCCTGCAAGCAGCAGTGCAGTACTTTGTCCTTCCACGCTAGAAGGGTGGTGTTGCGGACCCACACCACCTTTATTCCACCTCAGCAAGCCTTTGGTTCTTCCAGTCTTCTTCCCAAATCCTCCTACGCCGGCAGGAAGGATGTTGCATTCGCTAACGTTGCTCGTGCCTTGTTTATGTGGCACACACAAAGGACTTTCGGAAAACATCTCAACTTTTTGTGAACCTGTGAGACATGGGAAGGCCCAGTCGAAGGCTTCCATATCCAGATGGCTCTCTGGTTGCATCATGCGCGGTCATCGTCTGGCCCACAGACCTCTTCCAAGCTGGCCGAGAGCCCATTCCACCCGAGCCTTCGCAGCAACACCAGCGTTTCCGTCTGGTGTTCCCCCGCTCGACATCTGCAGGGCTGCTATGTGGAGGTCTACCCACGCCTTCACAAGATTCTACTGTGTCGCCAGGGATTCCAGGGAAGAGTCCCAAGTTGGCCAAGCGGGCCCTGGTCATTCTGCCCTTGGAATAGGGCAAGGCAGGCACTTCCCGAGAGGCCGGGGTTCCTAGTGGGGATGGGGTGGTGTTGCAGCAGCAGCTGCTGCCTCCACCACACAACAGGGTGCCAACCCCTGGTGACAGGCTTTGCCACTTGTAACTGGTGGGGGTACTGGCTTTCCTTGCTCAGCCCGCAATGGTCTAAGACCATGTCCCACACTTGGGCCTTACTGGTCATCCAACATGGATATTGCCTCCCAAGTCCTCAACACCCGCCCCCCCCCGGACCACAGCCCTCTGGCCCACCCATTTGGCTCCAGGCCCCATACTCCTGTAGGAGTTAGATCAGCTTCTGTCAAAGTGCGAGAGAGCTAATTCCACGGTCAGAATGGGGCAAGAGGTGGTACTCCACATATATTCTGGTGCCAAAGAAGGATGGAGGCTTTTGCCCCATTCTGGATCTGTGGCTGCTGAACTTGCTCCAATGGGAGGCCAAGTTCAAGATGGTTACTCTAGCCCAGATTCTGCAAGCCCTTGATCTGCAGGACTGGTTAGTTTCGCAGAACCTTCAGGATACCTACTTCCATGTGCTGATTCATTGAAAGCACAGGAACTACCTAAGGTTCGTGTTAAGTCAACACCATTACCAGTACAATGTCCTGCGTTTCGGTCTGTTGTTGGCAGTCCGCAGGGTTTTCACCAGGGAGGGCTGCCACCAGGGAGGGCATTCATGTCTTTCCCTACCTGGATTACTGGCTCGTCCGAGCTCGCTCCCAGAGCTAGCGTTGGAGCATCTACTTTGCACATATGCACTCTATTGCACAGCCCGTGCTTTTCCCTGAACTTTAAAAAATCTCAGGTTTCGCCATCCCAATCTCTTGAGTTAATTGGGTCATTATTGGATACTCGTCTGGGCAGTGCTTCCCCACCCAAGCAGTGAGTTATGAACATCTTTTGGATGGTCAATGTCCTCCAATCCAGCTACCCTCCCCGTTGCCTTCCGAGACAAGTCTTGCTCTCCCAGTCTGAGGGGGCGGGTCATTCACTGGAACCACAGCAGCTTGAACCGTCATGGTTTACTACTAAGAGGCTGAGGTATAAGGTAAGGTCTTGTTAGACGACGTTCTCAATGGGCTCTTTTCATCTCGGAGGCCCGCTACAAAATCCATTTATGCCTGCAGGTGGCGTACATTTTCAGTTTGGTGCTGGCAGATGGAACTGGATCCTTTATCTTGTCCTTTATCCCCGGGGTTGGAATTTTTGCTAATTTTTCACAATCCCCACTGTTACGCAGTTCTTGCAGGGTATGTATAACCAGTTTTCTCCCCTCCAGTTTGTGGTTCCGGCGAGAGATTTGAATTTTGTTTTAATGTTTCTTATGGGCGCTCCGTTTGAGCCTCTTCATTTCTGTTCTATTAGGTCACTCAGGGATTTTCCTGGTGGCCATCACTTCCGCGAGACAGGTGTGTGAGCTCCAGGCACTGTCTGTTTTATTTCCCTATTTGTTATTTTCCACAGAGAAGTTGATGTTGAGAGCGAGACCCTTCTTTCTGCCAAAGATGGTCTAGGATTTCCATCTCTCTCAGAAGATCCATCATCTTGTTATTTTTTTCCGCCTCACCCTTTCAGGGCAGAGAAACGATTCCATCGTCTGGACCTATTACAGGCCTTTAAATTCTATGCTTCTCGTACTATAGGCTAGGAAGGATGATCAGGTGTTTGTTGGTTACGCTGGTGTTCTTTCTTGCAGGTCTGTAACCAAATTAAACCTGGCAGGTGAATCATTCTTTGCATCTCAGAATGCTACAATCTGGCTGGTAAGGATGTACCTGAGGGTTTCGGAGCTCATTCTACCAGATGAGTGTCTGCCACCTCTGCCATGCAGAGGCTAGTCCCTGTCCTGGATGTTTGCCAGGTGACACGAGGGCGTCTTTGCACACCTTTGTGAAGCATTACTGCTTGCATTCCCTTTGCCAGCATGACTGTTTCGGTAGAGCAGTCCTCCAGCCTTTTCTGGTTTAGGCAGTGATATTGCTTCCTCCCTCCCCCAGATGTACGTACTGATTTGTGGGTCTATCATAGATGAGGAATCAGCTGAAGGAAAGAATCCATTAAAAGAACAAATTACTTACCTCTCTGTAATGTTCTTTCTGATGGATGTTCCTCCCATGGATTCCTCATCGCCCTCCCTACTTGCCCCTTTTTGTGGGAAGCTAGTACAATATCGGTTCTACAGATCCTCAGCTTCAGAGTGCTAGGGAAAAATGGTGGAACTGAGGTCACTTGGCACGGCACTGCTACATATATTGACCCCACGTCATGTCTGGCGCAAAAATGGCGTGCGGCAGAGCCGACGTGGAGCCACGCTGCACCGCGTGGCGGCAGAAGGTTTCCACAGGAGAGCTGTGCTGGTAAAGGGTATCATAGATGAGGAATCCATGGCAAGAACATACATCAGAAAGAACATTACTGAGAGGTAATTAACTTGTTCTATTCGTTCTTTTTTTTAAACCACTTACTTGATTTTCAGCTCTTTAACCAAGCATAATTTCACATCCGTTTTGCATTGTTAACTCCTACATAGTCCCCCAAAATACAACGGATTGTTAACGGTCAAGGCATATACACTGTACACGATTATGGAGTGTCTATCAAGTTCAGGGCTCTCAACCTTCTTCTGCAAGTTAGGCCATTCTAATCCTTTTCCATATCATTTTGAAACTGTGCCAAGAGGCTCATTACATTTTGTAATTCCTAGCTCTGATGGGTTATTACCTGTGTTTTATTGAATTTCTCTCATTACATTATTAATGAAGGGTTCTCATTGGTTAATTATTTGAGTTATTAGTGGTGAGGAAAGTTTGCAATGGTTAAAAGGTGTCTGTGACATGGAGTGCCATCTTGGGATAAACCACACCGAGCAAACCTAGGTGGTGAGCCTGACCACACTGCTGTCACGTGAAACATGCTAGCACTTCAGCGGGACTCTTCTCCTCCTTGTTAAGAGTTGACTTGTTTCACCATGACTCTCAACCCTGCAGGTTTGTTCACCTCTAGTCCCTATTGATAATCTAACTCCGGCTTCTGTGTCCAGGTCACTCTTACTGCGTGCAAGGTTTTCTGGGCACTATAGTCCTGCGGATTCGACTCCTGCAGTGGGACATCCACTGCGTCACTACCGCATCTCATGGAGGTGTGTGGCAGTGCGCCTGTACGATCCCTCCTCATCCATTCTTTGGGAGGCACATCGGGTAGCGGCCTGACCAGCCCATTCACTAGTGGCTTGCTTCCCTCACATGTAGATGGATGGGCAGTTCAAAGATCTCATCACTATGCTGACATCTATTTGTCTTCCTAGGATGACCCCCAATGCCTGGTCCAAGAGTGATGGACATCGTGCAAGAACATGGTCTCCACAGTGGTCTGCTCAGTAATTGGCACAAGCCCATTGTTTATAGTGAGGGGGCATAGCTAACAGTCCCAATGGGAAGCCCCCAACCACAGAAACACAGAATTTTAAAGTAACTAGCACACATGTTCTTTTTTTGATTCTAGCCCCTTATTTAGGTCTGCTAGCTTTCAGACATCTCAGGCTGATGTGTTAACATCATCGAAAACCCAAAGGAGAATGTTCAGTTGAACCTGTAACCAGTCCTTAAAAGTTGTAGAATATTGGGCCAAACTGCCATTATCATTGAGGGCAAAAGTAACATTATGTTGCATGGTATCCTTCCCATGGTTTCTGTCATCGCACTCCCCCCTGCGTAATTCCACCATGAGACATAGATATAATGGAGGGGTTCTAAATGACTTTGCTGTTGCATGGGATTACTCAGAGAAAATATATTGAATTCCTAAATCATCCTTTGTGGGAGTGTAAACTGGAATTCCTGAACACAAGGAAATACTATTAGGGCACCCCACTGGTGATAGCTTATTAGTTGCTCTTTTCAGCTTTTACACCCATCCAGAGGGCATCCTAGGAGTGGCCAGAATATGGAAGGAACTATCAAAAGGATTGACTGGTTCGGTAAAGTTATTCTAGAATCCCTTCCTCTGGCACGGTGCAACTATCGGAAATCTATAAACTAAATGTCTTCATGTCATGGGAGGAAAAGGCAGAACTGGGTGCTGCAAGATGTGATGATGCTTGAACAAACATGTGGGAACCTACAAACAAAATATCTACTTAGATCAAGCAATGTGCACAATTTTCACAAAGAACACTGCATTACAATGCCTACTCCAAGCTTGATAGTTGCTCACCTAGCGAGGCTCAAGAAGTGGGATGTGGACATGGGAATACTGGATGGGGCATATTGGCCAGAAGTAGCCCATTCCTCCCTTAGTTTTGTCCTGAAGCTCAAGACTCTGATACAATAACATCTATTCTACTAAGTGCACTATTGCAGAGAGATTCTGCAAAAGGGCCAGGGGTGCCTTGCCCAGGAGTATAAGAGGTTGCAGCATTGTTTTCCACCCCATAGTTTATGGTGCTGCTCCAAGATAGAGCTGTGTTCTAGTGGGATTGGATGGGAGACATCAAGAATCGTGAGCAAACCAGTAAACCTAGACCTGAAAATGTTACTACTGGGAATCTGGAATGAAACTGGATACACCAAACATGAATAATTGTTATTGAAAAGTCATTCATGATGGCCAAAGGAGACACAGCAGTGTTATGGGGTGCGACTGAGATCCCCACAATGGGGAATAGTACATGGGAATGAACTGTTGCATACACTTTGAAAGGCTGCTTTAAGAAAAAGTTTGCAAAGATTTCATCAAGTTTGAGGCGAATGTGAAGATCGAAATTTATGCATCTGATCTCCGCTCATTCGGACTTTGAAGAGGCTTAGCACAATTTCGGTACAGAGGAGCCACTCATTACATAATAGTAGATGGAGAGGGGATAACCCTGAAGGCCAAAAAACTGATCACAATCTGCTACACTTGCACTATGTCTGCGCTTTTGGGGTGAAATGTTGAGTGTTGTTAAGTTGGCAGCTGTTGCTTTATTCACAGATTCTCATATAACCTGGCATTGCAACTGTCATTATTATACTTTGAAAATGCAAATAGAATATACAATAGCCGTGTGGTTGGAAGATGGACTGAACTAGAAGGCTACCTGGAAAAAAACCATTACACTTTTTTGGATGCCAGTAATTCGTCTCTACACGTTACAGTAAGTAAAGGTTGGAGGGGCAGTTATGTATGCTCGTATTGGAGTCCTGGCAGTGGTGATTATGCAGCCATTGAAACCTGGAGAAGTGTGTTGGGCCCCTGATGTTTGAGCAATAAAATAGTAGGTTTAAGGGACTGACATGTTTACTATCTAGTAACTTAGCTTCCTGCAATCCCTTAGCCTCCCTCTGATGTAGCCCTACCGGTTTTGTTTGTTAAATGGTCCTTCTGTTATATCTAAACCAAGAGAGATGCACAGGCAGCAGGATATGTCTGGCTACACTGCCAGTGCAGACATTGGAAATGTAGTGATCTTGAGTTGAGAAAAATCACCAATCTTGGCAGTTATGGTATATACCTCTTGTGAGAGGTACACTGGTAATGAGTCAAGAACTTTTCACAAGGGAAGTGAAAATACATTAAAATAGTGTAAAATAGAGAAGAGCGATCCACCCTATCTTGGTTTTTTAGCATGTATATCCAAACCCTGTTCTACATACTCCGTGAAGCGAGTAGTACATGAACTGTAACAGGATGATAATAAATGTCATATTGCTTTTATATGTTACATTAGCCAAATTGATGTAATGCTACATTTTACGTTTGTCTTGTTGCCTACCCCAAACTTGGAAGAAAACGACTGCATTATAAATTACTGCATGGAACGTCTCTGGCTGAGAAACCAAACAGCAAGATACTTTCTGCTTTTATTAGTGATGTCCACTACTGTGCACCCCTGCACTAACTAATGTGCTGCTTCTGTTATGTACTCATTTGCTGCTTCCCACCAAGCTCCAGAGATTTGGTCAGACAGGAGTGCCGTTTGTTTCTTTCATGTCACTATTTGCTGGTACTCCATATCATGATTGATCTCATCATGTAGCTTATGTACTTCTGGCAAGAAGTTATACTATTGTTGCTGGAATCTATTGATTCACCTCAGCCGGATGTCTTTCTGCGGGCTTATTCTCTACGCCATTTCTGCAGAGTAGCTTTGATTAATATCGACAGTAATTGCAAAGAATTGATATATATTATAAAGTGAAGCTTTCTCACTCTTCAGTTATCTTCTCATTCAAAATAAACCTAATTTATTTTAATCTCCAGGGATTCTTTTCCATTTGATCAACAATTTACAATTTTGATGCGATTTATTGTGGATCAGACACAAACCCCAAACCTCAAGGTAAGATTGCATTTGCTTTAGAAAGTATGAATTGATGTTTATACATAAGGTTACAATTTTAAGTCGTGCATGTGCTGCATATTTTTTTATTGATATTGATGGCGAAAGCAATCAGCTTGTAATTTGCATTGAGAATTACAATGACTACTGTTAATAATTCTGATGACTACTGTTAATAATTCTGAACTACCTTCAATTCACCTTTTCAAATTAGTCCCTTAGTGCATACAAGTATGTTTCAGCACTTTCCATGCCCAGTTACTGGTGTGACCAGTTTCCATATATCAAGTAAGGGAAGGGCCCCGTTATCAAATACGCAGTACGATGTATTGCCAATTTCTACATGCCCAGTAACAAGTATTGTCAGTTTTCCTGTCAAGGAAGAGGTATTTTCAGTTCATGTCCAGTAACATGGAGAGACAATTTCACATTTGCATGAAAAGCATTTGTGAGTTTTCACATGCCGTTTAATGGGATTTTCCAGTTTCAACATGTCCAGTCAGAGGTTTTTCCCATTCATGACCTGACTAGTAGATGCCATTCCGAGTTGCTACCTGCACAGTAAGAGATGCCCCATCGTGTTCCATGAATTTATAGCGTCTGTATACCCAATAAGCTGTATTGCTAGTTTCACTGCTTTCATGAAAAGGATTTCCCAGTTTCTACTTGCTTAAAATGAAGTATTCCTAGTTTCCAAATGCACCTTAATTGGTATTGTGCATGTGCATGTATCAGGCTGGCCTCAGCTGAATGCAGCAAGAGCCTGACCAATGCCTGGCTGAGAATAACCAGACTCCTTCAGTGCAGTAAGGTAACCAATCCATTAGACTTCACCTTATAGTGGAAGTGCAGGTCAATGCTATGAAAGCTAACCAGGCCCCCTACCCTCTTCAGATCTGTTCCCAAGCTCTGCTTCTATTCTGTTTCCACATAAGAGTGAGGATGAGCGGTCACACCACAGGATGGATGGAATGAGTAGAAGAAAATGTGGAAGGCACAGTTGGACACTTTTGTTTTCATCTGTTGTGAATGAGGAGCCATGAATGGGGGTGAGGTGGGAACTTGTCCTTCAAAGCATTATGTAGTCAAGGAAGATGAGACTTCACGGGTGACAGATTGTGGTGTGTGGGGGGTGGAGATCATATGGAGAAAGCACTCCAATAAAAGCTCTTGCATTCTCATTATTTTGTAGCCTCATCATAAGCATGTAATGCGAAGTTCACATTGGTCCAGGTATGCAGGTACATGTTCTGCCATGAAAGAGAAGAGATGGTACAGACCTAATCTAGTCACTACAGGACTAGATTGCTGGTGTGACAATAAGAATTCAAAGTTTCATTCTGGTCTACTATCCCATCTTCAAAACTACCTGCTGTCTCCTCCTACATCTGCTCAGTCTCTAAGCATTGCATAGTTCTTTGTCTTGACCTGGCTTGACTGGATAAAGAAAATATGTGTAACCTTTTCTACCATATGTACTCTTACGTCCTGTCCCCTTTCCTCCATACTGTATGGGCGTCCCTCGCGAGGGACGGGAGACAGGACCTTGCCCACAGGCGCCACTCCTCAGTCCTATTTTCCGCGTCAACGGGAATGGGCCGAATTCAGCAGCGCTCCTGGGTTTGGCTTTGGCCATTTAATACCACACGCTCTTCCCCGGATATTCTTCTATCTTTGTCTTTTTCTTTTAAATTCGGTAATTGGTCCTCTGATGCCACGCTCCACCCCGGCGCATGTCGACTTCAGCAGGTGTCCAGCCTGCCAGGGACTCTTCCCTACATCAGACCCCATGACCTTTACCTCTGCTGCCTTGGTCCCGACCATGGCTGGGAAGGTTGTTCCGCGTGCGACGCACTGACTCCACGGGCACTGAAGAACAGGCTAGCTAGGCGGAGGGAGCTCTGCCAAAAGTCACATCTGGAGGACCTAAAGTACTTCCTCAAACATCGCTCAAGGCCGAAGGAAAGGCCTCTATTCACCATCGCACCCCGTAAGGGCGACTCCTTCCCAAGGATGCGCCTGACCGGGTGGAACCTGTCAGGTTCTAGCACCAGCAAACGTACCGAGGCTAGCCCAGCTACCGGCCTCACGGCCGAGGAGTCTCCAGATCCTTCCGGGTTCAGTGCTGAGGGACTGTTAGGTTCTTTTACCACGGTTACCTCCGAGGGGCAACACCCTAGTAACGGCATCATGTCTGAGGGGGCACCTTCACGCAGCACTACCGGCAGCTCTGCTGAGGTCAATACGCCTTCCAGGTCACGGCCGGAGGTGCGGGATAGGCCTTTTGGTCCAACACCAAGCTTCTTGGTCGGGGCTGGTTCCAGCGAGCCAGGCACCACAACTTTGGCACGAAGCTTGACAAAAGGGCTGCCGCGCCAGACAAGATGGCTGCTCATCTGATGCCCCCTCTTGCGGAGCAGGTGGAGGAAAGTGTCACAAGGTGGGACTGGTGTCTACAAGGTGCGTGGCCTACAGTTTATCCATCAGCAGCACAGGGCTGGTTTCCTCTGCACCCCAGACAGAATATGCCCCGGCCCCACTTGCCCTTGGCAAGTCAGTCAATATCACCTGCTGCCTTTACAGCCTCCAAGGACAGGTTCTTCGGAACGTTCCTAGGGCTGATGCAAACTCCCCAGATGGGGGGGGGGCCATCCTCCGGGATGCCATCAGGGACATGCTCCCTCAGGTTACCCCACCGGCACCCATAGTCATTCTCCGATGGCTCTGGTGCTACAGGCCCCAGCGCAGATGCCGCAGCCGGCTCCTCTGATTCCTGCTTCCCTGCCTCCCACAGTACAGGCGTTTCCACACCAGCTTCCACAGAAGCCACCGGCTCCGGTCTCTACTCCGCAGCCCACGGCACCCAGTACTCCTCCACCAGCTCTGGACCCACTGAGCCTGGTGGACACGGACGAGGAGGAGGAGGACCCCGACACGCCATCTTCAGCCAGGGCCTTCCACGAACGCCTTGCAGGTTTGGCAGAGTATTTGGGCATTCCTCAGCCCGAGGTAGAGCAGTCGAAGGGAGGAGTCTTAGCAGAAGTCCTCACCCTAAGACCCCCAAAACAGGGATCTCGATGCAGAAAGACGTAGTTGCCCTGGCCAAGAAGGGGTGGCTCAAGTTACACTCAGCCCAGCCTGTCAATCGGCGCCTCAACGCCAATTACAGGCAGATGGAGGGGGACGCACTCTTGCTTTCAGCACATCCTCAACCGCACTCTTCTGCGATAGCTGCAGCGTCACTCTATTCCAAGCCTCAGTCGTCCTCGGCCACCTCGTCCTCGACATTGCTAGACATCTTGGAGGCGTACGGAAAGAAGCTGTACTCCAACGCCACCTTGCACCTGCGGCAGGCCAACGCAGATGCCAAGTTGGCAGCCGCTAACCAAAGGCTCTGGTGGGAAATTGCAGACTTCCTCCCAGAACATCCAGCACAGAGCCAAGCGCGCTTCAAGGCGGGACTAGCAGAATCCAGGCTGGTAGTGCAGGGCATTATGGAGTCCACCGTGGCCCACATCGATACCTCTGCCCTGGCCATCTGCATTGCCACGGACATGAGAAGGACGGCCTGGCTCTGGGCTACTAAGTTTAATCCTGATGTCCAGGAACGCATATTGGACCTTCCCTTCGAGGCCAGTGACCTCTTCCACTTCACCACGGATGAGGAATTTGATAAAAAGAATAGCTTGCAAACCGCGAAGTCCTTATCTATTCTGACGAATGCCACCCCCAAGACTTACACCCAGTGGCAGCAATGCTCCGACAAGGGCCAGGCGTTTGGGAGGTTCTGAGGCTTCCAAGAACAGGGGTCCAGACAACCTGGCCATTCTTAGTCAGCATTGGAGGAAACAACAAAAGGGGGGCGGGGTGGCAAGGGTTTTTCCAATCCCTCCCCTCACCCCCATCCACAACAGCCTCAGCGGGGAAAAAAGGCATGACACGCCCCTTCGGGTCCACGTGTCTCCGGTGGGGGGCAGGCTTGCCTTTCACGTGCCTCCTCCACTCCTCTCCCAACTGGACAGCAACTGTGCTGGCGGAGATCCGGTTGCTCGTCGAGAGCCAGGCTGTGGAAGAAGTCCCAACCTCCCAGTGAGACTTGGGATTTTATTCCAGGATTTTCTCCATACAGAAGAAGAACCAGGCTGGCCTGAGAGTTGTGTTGGACCTTTCCACCCTCAATCTCTCCCTCCCTCTACAAAAATTTGAGTGGTTACGCCAGCTCTTATTGCAGAAACACTGGACAGGGGAGGCTGGATGTGCTTCCTGGATCTGGAGGACGCTTACCTATACGTACCGATTTGGCAGCCGCATCGTTCCTTACTTCGCTTCAGGGTCATGAGCTTCCATGGTGCTACCCTTCGGCCTCAACTCGCATCCCAGGGTATTTATCAGTTTGATGAATGCAGTAGCAGCCCTCCTCAGGGCCGCCACGTCTATCCATCCCTGGACGACTGGCTCGTCCGGGCCACCTCTTCGGAAGCGGTTCAGCATACTGCCTCCACACTGATAAACACACTACACGATCTGGGGTTCACTATCAATCTCAAGAAGTCTCAGCTGCAGCCCATGCAGATCCTGACCTTCTTGGACCTTACTTGGGACACAAGCTCCGTGAGAGTCTTTCCCTCGGAGGACAAGATTGCGACCATCAAGAGAGCTACAGCTCACTTCCTCTCCAGTCTCATTACCTCGGCCTGATGGTACCAACAACTACTCGGGCTTATGGCAGCGGTCCTTTTGGCCGTGCCCCACACAAGACTGAGGATGCAGAGATTACAGCTGCACTTCGCAGCCTCATGGAGTCTGGAAAAGGGCTCCCAAGAGGAGGAGCCAGTTAACATTCCTCTCTTTCTCCTCTCGGACCTCCACTGGTGGTCCGCAGACTTCAACCTGAGGCAGGCCAGGCCCATCCGGCAGCCGGCACCTCAGGTCACAGTTACTACGGACTCTTCCCTAGAGGGCTAGAGAGCCACCCTGGACAACCACAGCGTCCAGGAGTCCCACATCAATTGGCTAAACTTGAAGGCCATATTATTGGCTTTAAAGACCTTTCTCCCTCTTATCGAGGGCAAGACGGTTCTTATCCAGACAGAAAACTCCACCAGCATGTACTATGTCAACAAGCATGGGGGCACCAGATCCCCTCTGCTGTACCACCTAGCAGTCGGCATGTGGGAATGGGCTCTGGAGAACAACATTTACCTCATGGCTGTCCACCTGCCGGGGGAATATAACCTGGAAGCGGACAGGCCCAGTAGACTGGGGGCAGACAATTACGAGTGGCAATTGAACGACCTGGTACTGAAGGAGATCTTCCTCAAGTGGGGGCATCCCCAGGTGGATCTTTTTGCATCCCAGGAGAACAGGAAATGCCAACAGTTCGCCTCCTGGCAGGGGCAGGGCTCCGGCTCCCTGGGCGACGCATTCCAGATCCAATGGTTTGACATGACAGAATATGCCTTCCCACCTACACCCCTATTCCACAGGGTGATCTGCAAGATAAAGGAATCCCAGCACCTCAGTATCATTTTGATAGCTCCCTGATGGCTGGCCAGACCGCTGTTCTCCGAGCTTCTCATCCTCTTGGACAGACCACCCATTTACCTAGCGCTGGGCCCAGCTTCTCTCCTGGCCCAGCAGGGGGACAGGGTACTCCCCCTGCTCCTCACAAACTAGCCCTCGCAGCATGCTTCCTGAGCAGGTCACGCTGAAACACCTTAGCCTATCTCAGGCTAACCTAGAGATCATCCAGGGTGCTAGAAGCAAGGCTACTAGGAGCCAATATAAGTGTAAATGGTCTAGATTCTGTCATTGGGCCGACTGTAGAGAGAACGACCCTCTGAAGTGCACCTTGGACAACATGCTCTTTTTCAGCACACCTTGCCCACTCGGGTGTGCAGGTGGATACATGCCGCACCTATCTGGCAGCCATAGGGGCGTGCAGGAACTCGGATGATGGCATCTTCTGCTCCAACCCGGTGATTAAGTGACATCTGGCGGGCCTCCACAGGCTTTACCCACCTATAAAGAAGCTGCACCCGGTGTGGGACCTTAATGTTGTGTTGGGCGCCTTGGCGCACAAACCTTTTTGAGCCTATGACGTCTGCGGACATTAGGCTGGTCACCATAAAGACAGCTCTTCTCGTGGACCTCACCTCAGCTCGCAGAGTCAGCGAGATCCAGGCTCTGGTGGCATCAGAACCCTACACCACTTTTCACAGGGACAAGGTCATCCTGCAGACGCACACCCTGCTTTCCTACCCCAGGTGACGACCTCCTTCCATCTCAACGAGGAAATAGTCTTACCCACTTTCTTCACCGACCCAAAGGACGAGCCTCAGAGGGTCTTGCACTGTCTGGATGTCAGACGTGCGCTGAAATACTACCTGGACAGAACCAAGGACTTCCGCAAGTCGGACGCCTTGTTTGTCACTTTCGGTGGGTCAAGGCCCGGTTATCGGGCCTCCAAGGCCGCCATAGCACTGTTGATGGTCGCGGCCATCAAGGAGGCCTATGAGGGGCAGCACAAACCAGTGCTGGCTAACTTACATGCCCATGCGGTCAGAGCCAAGGCCACGGCATTGCGTTCCAACGGCATGTGCCGTGGCAGGTCATCAGCAGGGTGGCTACCTGGGCCACACCTTCAGCTTCCTGTAAACGCTGTTTGGATGCCGTCTCTAGGTGAGACGCAGCATTCGGGCAGGCAGTTTTAAGAAACCTGTTTTCTTAAAGATGGGCTCCTCTCCACCCTGGGGCTACAAGTTGTAATCGCCCATACAGTATGGAGGAAAGGGGATGGGACATAAGAGTAGTTAAGTTACTCACCGTAGTGACTAACATACTCTTAGTCCATAGTCCCTTTCCTTCATACGTGCCACCATCCTTCCTCAATAATACTGCTGTCATTAGGGAATGCTGATCATTGTCGACGCTTCAATGGGGACTGAGGAGTAGTGCGGGTGGGCGGGGTCAAGCAAGTGCATGCTCCCAGGGCTGCGCCCCTGCACGCCTCTAAATTTAAAGGGAAAGAAGATTTGTTTCTGGTGAAAAAGGTTCCGTCTCCCCACCCTCGCGAGGGACGCCCATACAGTATGAAGGAAGGGGGACTATGGACTAAGAGTAGGTTAATCACTACGGTGAGTAACTATTCATTTATCCAGGTTTTATGAATCCATATTGGACATGTTGCGCTCAACCCATTGTTTCTTTCTCCGCACGTTCTGGGACTTTGATTTTATAAATGCCAAGAGAAACGTCCCGGAATACAATAAGAAAAAACACTGAACGAGAAACACACCTGCATGACAAAGATCTAGTTGAGAGATATGGTTAAGCAAATATAGGAAGCACGTACTGGAACCTTCTTGTCCGAAACCTGGGACAACTACAGTAAAATAAAAAATGGAAAATTGAAGAGCCAGGAAAGCCAGCTGAATTGCAATTGCTGTATGAGGAATTAGTGGAGGCTGAAATATCCACTCCCCATGTATATCTGAAACAGGCTAATTTTTGATTTGTCGCAATGGTTTGGTTTTATTTGCCTAGAGAGCATACCAACTTGTAAAAAAGTATTCGTCATTAAACGTATCTTGAGAACCCAGTGGGCATATCTATTCACAAATCATTCGAATAACCACAGTGTTTAAATGAATTGCGTATACTCCATCTGGACCCTATCACAGTTTGGAGATAACACCAAACTTGGGGTGTGAATGGTGAAGTCCAGGATAGTAGACATGGAGGAGAGCGTGAAAACACAGAACTAAACTCAAATTAGTAACCAAAGAATTCTCAACCTAAATTACCACCCAACTAATTGTAATAACACAAATAGGTTTACAACCAGCCTGAACTCTTCCGAGAAATAACATGTTTGAAAAAACATTTGCAAATAAACTTTAAACCCTCCGTATTGGGATTTTTCCATGAAGACTTTTGTTGCCTCAAGGTCACTTTAGATGGGTCTCTTTCCACTATTATCCACCATGACTTTAGCTTGGTGCCAAACGGATTACTTCATTCTTGGAGAGATTAATTCCCTCCTATATTCCAACACTTGCTTCCTCTTGCCCATAAAACGAGAGGTAAGGGGGGAAAGAAGCATTCTGCTGCCACCGAGAGTCTTTAAGGATTGCCACTTTCTTCCAACGATCATCTCTGTTGGAGGAGCAAAGAGATATCAGTCCGCAACCCACCACCATTGTTTATCTGAGCTTCCCATGAGGAAAGTCCAAATTTTCTTTTTTAATGCTGAAGCACTCGCCACCCTATTTCCGTCAAATTGCAAATAATCCTAGACATCTTTTCAGAAAGATCAGGTCCCTGATCCCCTTGGGGGATCCATCCAGGACACAAGTTAACATCCCCCCACGTCCCCTTTATTCTCATGCTAATTTAGAATCGAGGATGACCATTGCAGCCGGCAATTTCCTGTGAAAGTCTATTGTGATCATATTTCTCTCAACCATCTCCAAATTGTTTTACACAGCCTTTAGCTGAGTCTTCAACAAGTGAATGCGGGTCTCTTCCCTTACTGGATGGTTCTCCAGTGTCCAAGCAAGTCGCCAAAGAGTAGACCGTACGCTTCACCTTGTCTTTTTTTTCATAGGACTTCAAATGATTTTCAAATGATTTTTAAAAGTTATTTAAGGCTCACTATGTCCGCTCTCCGGTGGACCCGTGTTATCCTGATCTCTACTAAAATGTGGCTAAGTGGAAACAAGCATTTGTGTGTTCTCTTCTGGACACGACTGCTGCAAGCTGAGTGGAACTTCAATAGTTGCCTCGGGTATCATGAGTGGCCTCTCCTCAAGGAAATCGCCATGTCCTGCTTCTACGGGAACCTGTGCCACTGCAATGATGTCAGGCAGTGACAACTGGCTATACCTCTGCATATCCAACACTCAGAGTGCCTCTCCTCCATAAACTAGATTCACATGCAGCCTATGGTCCCCCAGCCAGTGCTCACACCACATCTGCTCAGTGTAATAGCTGCTGTTCCAGCCTTGAATTCATGTTGAACATTTGTCCTTATGAATATTTTTGGACAGAAGAAGTGCCTTTTTTTTTAGAAGACTGAAAAGAGCGCCGACATCTTCTCCCACTTTAGGTTGTGTAGCCGTGCACTGCATTTTTTACCTAAAATATGCTTGGTGTCCGCTTTGGACATCTATGATATGGCGTGTGTATGTGTACGTTTGTCCGTCTGTATGTATTTACGTTTTTTTTACTTCTAGTATTCTTATCTTAATGTGATCTGTTCATAAGTACATTTCAACGGATTGCTTTTTTCCCGCAGATTCCTCACCTTGATAGATATCCATCATCCAGCTCTGCTGTTCAGAAACTTTTCGACAGGGGGTGTAGTGGACCTCGACTCGGCCGTCGATCCGTCTTGTCCGGCTCTCGATCATCTGCTCCGGAAGTGACATCAGACATTGTGTATACATAGCTCGTTACTATGCCCTGTGCCTCAGTTCCTTTTTTCCACGTGCTTGCACACTGCATCAGGAACACGAGTCGAGTTTACTCTACTTTTTTTGTACCTAGTTGTAAGTTTTCTCAGAAAACCTTGACGTGATATCGTCTCACATGGTTTCGGGCTTCAAGCGATGCTGCCATTGCGAGGCCAAAATGTCTGTTACCGACCCCCACTACGTGCGTTTGTGGTGCCTAGGTGCTGCTCACGGCACAGAGGCCTGCGCGTCGTGCCCAAAGATGCAGCCCAAGTCCCTACATAAGAGGGCCAGTAAAACAGGCTTTAGGCAGACTGGTCCCCAAATCTCTGGTCACCATATCTCTGGCGCGGTCCCTTGTCCGGTCTTCGGAGTCCGAGACGGAGGAGCCCACCCCCAACAAAGGGAAAGAACGACATTGCAAGAAGACTAAAACAGTCCCACTACAGTAGCCATTCCTCATCGTTTCCTTGCGGAAGAAAAAGCGACTCCAACACCATGAACGCGAGTCCAGGTCGTCGTCGGATCGAGATAAGCCCTCAGCGGGGCTAACCACTCGGGAAGAGTGGGAAAGCTTTAAAACTTCCATGCTTGAAATGTTCAGGCAACAAGCTGCTGTAGGTGCGACTCCGGACCTGACCAGCAAACTTTGGCAGCAAAAGCGGCACTTGATGCTCTCGACCCCAAGCCAGCCATTCCGTCAACACCGATTTCGGAAACGCCCTCTGGCATTACGCCTACCAGGCATAAGTCTCCGGAGGGCCATAAGGGTGAGTCCCACGATGCCCATCGGTCATGAGTGTCCCTCTGCTTCGAAAGAACCTTCGGCATCGAAAGCTTCAGCTTCGAAAACCTATTCTCAAGCCCTTGGCGCTGACAGTCGGTGACGGTTCATTTGTGCAGCTGTCGATGCAATCCATATTTGGCGTTAATGACCTCGATGATCCAGTTGTCCCAGTTTACACGGGAGCCGGCGGCATGGACCTTTTCGACAACCAGGCCGATTTATTGGCCATAGCTCAGGGTCTACAAGACGCCAGTGGTCTGGATACTTCCTCAGAGCTTGAGTTAAAACAAAATTAGCCCTATACCCATGCTCACATCAACTTCAGGGATCTGGTTCACAGGGTTGACACTCATGGTTTGAAGGTGTCCCCCAAACCTCTTCAGGGCTATGCGCTCACTGACATTTTTGACGAGGGTCCCACAGTTGAGTTTAACCTGCCATTAGACTCAGCCATTGCAAAACCTTTGGCCTCCTTTGCAGCACCCTTGTACTATTCCCCCCTGTGAATGACAATTGTGCAGGGAAATATAGGCTGGCAGGAGGAGACATTCTTTCCTCACAACACACCCTTACCCAGAAGGGTTGGTTATACAGGCTGCCACTATTTCCACAAGACCAGCAGCATCCACCTCCAATCTGCCTCCGGACAGAGCGGGAAAGAAATTGGACGCATTGGCCTGAAAGGTGATTACCTCTGGCAGCATGGCGCTCGAAGCCACAAACGTAGACTGTGGATTTGCCAAGTACTCCTTTGGCTTATGGAAGGCTGTGGATCATGCCTTCCATAATGTCCCATAGGGTGCCATGCGGGACAGATTTTTTACAGCTGGTGGAGAATGGGAAGGAGGTAGCCAAGCAGTCATTAAAAACAGGCCTGGACGTAGCGGACTGCGTTGGCAGAGCAATGGGTTCAGCAGTAGCAATGGGGACGCTAAGCTTACCTGAAAACTTCTGGCTTCTCTCCAAATGTTCCAAACAGGCTGCTTGACATTCCCTTTGAGGCAGACATGCTTTTTGGTCAGAAAGCGGGCGAATCCTTGGAGAAATGTAAGGAATTTAAGTTGGCTGTTAAATCATTGTGCCTAGCGGCGCAGCCGGCCAAGCCTGCCTTCAGCTTTGCCTCCCAGGGCAGAGGCTATAGACATTACGTACCCTTTGGCAGGAAGACGCAGCTCCCGCAAGCCAGGAAAGGGCAGAGGCGCTTCTCGCATCCCAGAAGGGGCAGAGGAGCCTCTAGAGGCCAAGAAGCGGCAACAGTGGCAGGGACACCCGCGCCCTCCAAGCCGCTTTGATTTTCCCCTCCCACTATGCACCGGTTGGTGGACGGTTGGCAGGGCATTGACTCCAGTGGCAGGAGTTAACCTCTGATGCCTGGGCCCTGCAGTTGATTTGGTGGGGTTATTCTTTGCCTTTTCTAAAGAGGCCTTCAGACAGACACCCACATCCCCCAATCCAACCGGGACAGTAGCTGCAGGAAGAAAGGAGTGCCCTGTTTTCGGAGAGTGCTGTGGAAGAGGTACCTCCCGATCAAAGAATGTCGGGTTTGTATTGCCAGTATTTTCTGGTGCCCAAGAAGGGAGGAGGTCTACGTCCCATGCTGGACCTCAGGGCCTTGAACAGGCTTCTGAGGAGGAAAGACAAATTCAGGATGGTGACGTTGAGAGAAATTTTCCATGCTCTCGGACTTCAGGACTGGCCAGTGTCACAAACCTACAGGACGCTTATTTTCATGTGCCAATGCACCAAAAGCACAGGAAGTTCTTAAGGTTCCTCATGGGAGACGAGCACTATCGGTTCAAAGTGCTTCCCTTTGGGTTGACCTCCACGCCAAGGGTCTTCACCAAGCTCATGGTGGTAGTTGCGGCTCACCTCAGGAGATCCGGAGTCCATGTATTTCTGTACCAGGATGACTGGCTGATCCGAGGGAAGTCAGAAAGGGCAAGTTTTCTCTCCTCTCATATAGATGACACCAGCCTCCAATTGCACGGGCTGGGCTTCTCCCTCAACTTGTGAAATCCCATTTGACACGAGTTCAGCGGCTCCAGTTCATCAGAGGAGTCCTAGAGAGTAGGGAAGGCTTTTCCTCCCAAGGAGAGAGTAAGCAACACTGCCCAGATGGTGCATTTGTTTCAGAACCATGCCACCCTTCCAGCGGCTTTTTCTAGTGCCAGAGGCTAGGTCAAGTATGAGATCCCTCTAGTGGCTCCTGAGGGACCCAGTGGTCTCAGTATCGCGGATCGCCTTTCAGTGTCCAGCCAGGTAGTCTGCGAACTCGGCTGTTGGAACATGTGCAGCAATTTCATGGTGGGGAAACCCTTCTGGCCTCTTTGGCCCCAGGCCACGGATACGTGCCTGAAGGGTTGGCGTGCCGACTGTGGGGATTTGAAGGCGAGTTGACTATATGGTCTCCATCGGAAGCCAAGAGGGCACATCAACAGGCTGGATTTGCGGGCCATCAGGTTAGCCTGGAGGGGTTTTGCCCCGTCTATCAGAGGGAAGCATGTCTTCGTCCTGATGGACAACATGGTGGCCATGCACTACCTCAATAAGCAGGGTGGTGTGCACTCCCGCCCACTCTGCACAGAGGCAATTCAGCTATGGTTGGGTTTGTGAGGGAACCAAATCTTGGTCTCTGCAGTTCATCTGGTGGGGGCATAGAACACCTTGGCCAATCCTCTGAGCAGGCAGAGCACAGTTTCACGTGAGTAAGGAAGTGTGCCAGGAAGTCCTAGCAGAGGTCTTCACTCTCTGGGGCTACCCCAGCAGTGGATCTGTTCGCCACGAAGTTCAACAGGAAGTGCAAACAATTTTGCTTCGGGGAAGTGTTTCTGGTGGATTGGATCTTCCCTCCAAACTACACCTCATCTCCCCCACACCCCCGATTTCCGTCATCCCTTGGCTTTGGATTCTCGGGAGGTTGACGAGATTTCGAGCAACCATTTTCTTGATCGCCCCGGTTTGGGCGAGGAGAACCTGGTACCTGGATCTAACAATCTGTCCATCTCACCAGGTTACGTCGGCGTCCGGATCTCCTAACCCAGTCGGAGGGACGAGCACTTCACCCGACCCCGGATTCCCTCAACCTACATGCGTGGCTCTTGAGAGGATGAGGTCTGATGACTGGAACCTCTCAGAGGAGGTACTTGGTGTTGCTGGCTGCACGCAGGCATTCTACAAGATCTCTGTACGCATGCAGGTGGAGAAGATTTGAGGTGTGGTGCAGGGAACGCGAGACTGTCTGTGTACAAGAGGTCCCCAGACCAAGGTTCCTTTTTTACTATTCCGGTCATGGCCCAATTCCTGAAAAGCCTTCACAACAAGTTTCTGCCAACCCCATTTGTTGTCCCAGATTGGGATCTTAATCTGCTTTTTGACCTACTTGATGGAGGCTCGGTTTGAGCCTATGCAATCATGATCTTTGCGGCTGTTATCCCTTAAGACAGCCTTCTTGGTCACAATCACATCTGCCAGGAGGTTAGCGAGCTGCAAGCCTTGTGCTGCAAACCTCCTTTTCTGCAGTTCTTTTGTGATAAAGTGTCTTAAAGTCAGACCTGGGTTTTCAGAGTTTCATCTGTTCCCGTCTATTGATTTACCTGTCTTTTACCCTCCTACACATCCCTCGAAAGAGGAAGAGCGGTCCCACTCCCTTGATCAAAGTTTCTATGTTGCTTGTACATCTGAGTTTCGGAAATCAGACCAGTTTTTGTGGCCCTCTCCTTGTCTAGAAAAGGTCTTGCCTTCACTAAACAAACCATGTCACGTTGGATTATTTTGTGCATATCCGAGTGTTACCAATTGGCAGGCAAGGAGCTTCCAGTTTGCACCAGGGCCCACTCAACCAGTGGGTACAGCTTCTACAGCCCTCCAGAGAGGGGTTACTGTTAGGGATATTTACAGAACAGCCACTTGGTCATCCTTACATACATTCACCAAGCACTATGCCTTGGATGTTGCACGGGGAGCCGATGCACGGTTTGGTAGGGTGGTTCTACAGAAACTACTGGCTTAAATCTTCCTGCCCTCGCCCATTATTGTAACTGCTTGGGGAGTCTATCCAGATGAAGAATATGCAGTAGAAAAGCAATCCATTGATGGAGAAATTACACTAATTATCTTTCTACTGATTCTTCTCCAGCAGATTCCTCATTGACCCTCTCATCCATCCCCGCTCAGAATGTTCTGTGAGTTGTCGCTTCTGTCCAAACGACAAGGCATCTGGTGATGGCTCTTAGATGACCGCTTCGGTCTCATTCAATAAAAAAATAAAATGGTTTCAATCATTGTTGTGGAGGATCACCTTGTTGGGATGTATCCTTGTTAAAGTTTTTTAACGGCTGATTAACCTCCTCCTGTGGTTTTTCCTTCTGCAGTATTCAAACGTGGGCGGGGGGGAGATGAGGAACTGAATCATAGGGCATAGAGATGTGCTATATATACGACACCTGATGTCAGTTCTGGAGCCAGCGATCGAGAGCCGGACAAGACGAATCAACGGCCGTGTCGAGGTCCACTATGCCCCCTGTCGAAAGGTTTCCAAACAGCAGAATTGGATGATGGATATCTATCAAGATGAGGAATCTGTGGTAGCAGAATCCATAGAAAGATTATGGTGAGTAATTTCTCCTTTTGATACTTGAATTTGTGGACGGTCTGTTGCTTGGCAAACTCTTGTGTATGGTAACTGTACTTTCCACCAGTATCCTTAGTCTCACCCTTAACTGCTCAACCACTCTACCAACTGAGCGTTTGATTCGGCTTGGCGCAAACCTTGCAGATACACTAAGGCTGGCTTACCGGAACACCTCACCAGTAAGGGTCCGAAAACCCTTCCTAAAATTATGGATGGCCAGTTGTCTGATGACCAGCAGGGGAACTATGTGAAAACCTGTTCAGATCATCTTCTCCCAACCAACCTAACAACTTATTTGGAGCAAAATCGCTGAATACACATGTATTGGCTGTAGTAATATTTACACTGGACCATGGCAATGCAAGCCCAAGAAGACAATAAAGACATGCATTTCAATTTTTTTGTTCTAAACACCCTGCTATCATAATGAGATTTAACCTTCAATTTTCAGCTACACAAGGGTCCTGCTGATATAATTGACAATGTTATGGAATGCACCACAGCCTTAGTTCAACAATAGTAAGGATCCCTAATGGACTTATTGTGTGCTCAGTATGAGTCACTACCTATCCCTCATAAGAAAGTCTCCACTGACCCTCAATGATGTGTCTGTCCCCAGGCAGCAGTGGTGTGTAGAAAAGGGGATAGTGAGAGAAGATCACCCCTCTTCTCATCATGCGTCAAAACGCAATATTTATTATACATCAAAAATCTAAAAGGCTAATTTAAATCTGAATCCCTGGACTTTATTTTTATTCTGACCCAATTTAGTGCAATCCTAAAAGAGGCTAGGATTTTATTGCTTGTTTGCAAAGGTAGCGGGTGCCCCTCTCTAGACAGAACAAGGCCTGATAACCTGTTCAGTGGTTATTAACCACTTGAGAGTTCGCAGCCACTGCTTTTACTCACTGTGCCTTTCACAGATGGGAAATATCCATTTGCATATCAGTCTTTGTCCTGCCCAGGGGCAGTCCAGCACCGAAATGCAATGGCAATTCCAACCTGAACGAGAGTACCACCAGCAACCCCATACACGTGTTTCACCCTTGTTGGGGATCATCAGTGAGGTGAAGCTGATGCCTCTCTAAGCACAGTGAGAGGGAGACCACGTCTGGTTGCCCCCAGGAGACCTAGGGTTACCAATCCCAGGTTCCTTGCAATTTAGTTTGCAAAGGTAGCGGGCGCCCCTCTCTAGACAGAACAAGGCCTGATAACCTGTTCAGTGGTTATTAACCACTTGAGAGTTCGCAGCCACTGCTTTTACTCACTGTGCCTTTCACAGATGGGAAATATCCATTTGCATATCAGTCTTTGTCCTGCCCAGGGGCAGTCCAGCACCGAAATGCAATGGCAATTCCAACCTGAACGAGAGTACCACCAGCAACCCCATACACGTGTTTCACCCTTGTTGGGGATCATCAGTGAGGTGAAGCTGATGCCTCTCTAAGCACAGTGAGAGGGAGACCACGTCTGGTTGCCCCCAGGAGACCTAGGGTTACCAATCCCAGGTTCCTTGCAATTTAGTTTGCAAAGGTAGCGGGCGCCCCTCTCTAGACAGAACAAGGCCTGATAACCTGTTCAGTGGTTATTAACCACTTGAGAGTTCGCAGCCACTGCTTTTACTCACTGTGCCTTTCACAGATGGGAAATATCCATTTGCATATCAGTCTTTGTCCTGCCCAGGGGCAGTCCAGCACCGAAATGCAATGGCAATTCCAACCTGAACGAGAGTACCACCAGCAACCCCATACACGTGTTTCACCCTTGTTGGGGATCATCAGTGAGGTGAAGCTGATGCCTCTCTAAGCACAGTGAGAGGGAGACCACGTCTGGTTGCCCCCAGGAGACCTAGGGTTACCAATCCCAGGTTCCTTGCAATTTAGTTTGCAAAGGTAGCGGGCGCCCCTCTCTAGACAGAACAAGGCCTGATAACCTGTTCAGTGGTTATTAACCACTTGAGAGTTCGCAGCCACTGCTTTTACTCACTGTGCCTTTCACAGATGGGAAATATCCATTTGCATATCAGTCTTTGTCCTGCCCAGGGGCAGTCCAGCACCGAAATGCAATGGCAATTCCAACCTGAACGAGAGTACCACCAGCAACCCCATACACGTGTTTCACCCTTGTTGGGGATCATCAGTGAGGTGAAGCTGATGCCTCTCTAAGCACAGTGAGAGGGAGACCACGTCTGGTTGCCCCCAGGAGACCTAGGGTTACCAATCCCAGGTTCCTTGCAATTTAGTTTGCAAAGGTAGCGGGCGCCCCTCTCTAGACAGAACAAGGCCTGATAACCTGTTCAGTGGTTATTAACCACTTGAGAGTTCGCAGCCACTGCTTTTACTCACTGTGCCTTTCACAGATGGGAAATATCCATTTGCATATCAGTCTTTGTCCTGCCCAGGGGCAGTCCAGCACCGAAATGCAATGGCAATTCCAACCTGAACGAGAGTACCACCAGCAACCCCATACACGTGTTTCACCCTTGTTGGGGATCATCAGTGAGGTGAAGCTGATGCCTCTCTAAGCACAGTGAGAGGGAGACCACGTCTGGTTGCCCCCAGGAGACCTAGGGTTACCAATCCCAGGTTCCTTGCAATTTAGTTTGCAAAGGTAGCGGGCGCCCCTCTCTAGACAGAACAAGGCCTGATAACCTGTTCAGTGGTTATTAACCACTTGAGAGTTCGCAGCCACTGCTTTTACTCACTGTGCCTTTCACAGATGGGAAATATCCATTTGCATATCAGTCTTTGTCCTGCCCAGGGGCAGTCCAGCACCGAAATGCAATGGCAATTCCAACCTGAACGAGAGTACCACCAGCAACCCCATACACGTGTTTCACCCTTGTTGGGGATCATCAGTGAGGTGAAGCTGATGCCTCTCTAAGCACAGTGAGAGGGAGACCACGTCTGGTTGCCCCCAGGAGACCTAGGGTTACCAATCCCAGGTTCCTTGCAATTTAGTTTGCAAAGGTAGCGGGCGCCCCTCTCTAGACAGAACAAGGCCTGATAACCTGTTCAGTGGTTATTAACCACTTGAGAGTTCGCAGCCACTGCTTTTACTCACTGTGCCTTTCACAGATGGGAAATATCCATTTGCATATCAGTCTTTGTCCTGCCCAGGGGCAGTCCAGCACCGAAATGCAATGGCAATTCCAACCTGAACGAGAGTACCACCAGCAACCCCATACACGTGTTTCACCCTTGTTGGGGATCATCAGTGAGGTGAAGCTGATGCCTCTCTAAGCACAGTGAGAGGGAGACCACGTCTGGTTGCCCCCAGGAGACCTAGGGTTACCAATCCCAGGTTCCTTGCAATTTAGTTTGCAAAGGTAGCGGGCGCCCCTCTCTAGACAGAACAAGGCCTGATAACCTGTTCAGTGGTTATTAACCACTTGAGAGTTCGCAGCCACTGCTTTTACTCACTGTGCCTTTCACAGATGGGAAATATCCATTTGCATATCAGTCTTTGTCCTGCCCAGGGGCAGTCCAGCACCGAAATGCAATGGCAATTCCAACCTGAACGAGAGTACCACCAGCAACCCCATACACGTGTTTCACCCTTGTTGGGGATCATCAGTGAGGTGAAGCTGATGCCTCTCTAAGCACAGTGAGAGGGAGACCACGTCTGGTTGCCCCCAGGAGACCTAGGGTTACCAATCCCAGGTTCCTTGCAATTTAGTTTGCAAAGGTAGCGGGCGCCCCTCTCTAGACAGAACAAGGCCTGATAACCTGTTCAGTGGTTATTAACCACTTGAGAGTTCGCAGCCACTGCTTTTACTCACTTATTGCAACTATGCAAGGTGAGCCTTACGTATGTAAACTGATAACTCTGAAACAAGCCATAAAGGCAGTGAACTTTTAATCCTGGAAAATACCAAACCCGTGCTGTACTAGCCTACCTAGGTGGGATCTGCGGGAGACAAAAAGACAAGAGAAAACATGGTTCTCGAACATGCAATTTAAAAGAAAAGAAAGATATAATGATATTATGGTTACCAATTGTCGCTTGTAGGGGAATTGGTAAACAGCACATTTTGTGACTCACCACACTATCAATGTTCGACAGCCTAACATTCAGAAGACGTCCACTGTCTTATGGGAAATGGGATGTCTCTGGTGACTGGTACATGATGAGCTACCTAAAGGTGGTAAACTGGGAATTCCCCAGAGCTCCTCTACATGTCTTAAGAACATCCTGTTTTATGTCATCAGGGTGTGTGATGCCCAGCTACCCCAGGCTGGACATATGTTGTATGAGGGTATTTTTATTTATTGTAGTTTTTGTTCAGTGCTGGCCCTACCCTGAGTGTCTCGGAGAGCCTTACAAGTTTTAAAGGCTGAAGGTGAAACAGAAGTTACAAAGTGTTTTCAGGATAGCATAGAAAGATTTGGATAGATAAGTGGTAGCAGGGGAGATTGTGTTGAAGGGTTATGTGTAGGCAAACATGTCTGTTTTTAAACAGTTTCAGAAAGTGATTGGAGGGTCCAGTCCTAATGTGAAAAGGTATGGTGTTCCATGTCCTGGGTGCCCAGTGGGTAAATGCTTGTTTTTGTGTGCATGCGTGTTTGCCGAGTAGAATGTGTAGGAGATGTTGGCTTGTGTTTCTGGTGTTTGTGTGGGTGATAGTTTAGAGTTTGTCATTAAGGTAAAATGGGGTTTTGTGGTGATTGACTTTGAAAACAATGCAGAGTCTGTTGAAGGAAATCCTTTGGAGTACGGAGAGCTAGTGGAACTAGGCGAAAGCTGGGGTGGTGGGTGAATGTTTGGTTAGGTGGAGGATGAGTATGTCGCTGCGATTTGTGTGGCTTGCAGGGGGGGCTTGGGTGCTACTGGGGAGTCCAGTGAGGAGAGCATTGACGTAGGCCCACTTGGACAGAACTAGTGCTTGGACTGTGGTGTGGAAGTCATTAGGAGGAAGAAGGAGGCTGATATTACATAGGAGGTGGCTATAGATTCCATGTTTTGGTGACAGCAGCTATATGGTGTGTTTAGGAAAGGTGGGGGTCGATAATGAAGCCAATGGATTTGACGGGCATGGAAGGGTTGAGCTTAAGGAAGTTGGTGGCCATCCAGGTGGTGGTGGAGAGACCTCTTTTGAAGATGTGGAGTTGAATTATATTTGAAAGTATATTTGTGTGTTATCTGCGTATTCGTGGAAATAGACATTGTGTTAATTCGATGGTCTGTCGAAGGGATTCAACATAAAGATGGAAGATGAGTGGAGCTAGGGAGGAGCCCTGCTGGACCCCATACTTGACTGGGGCGTGGTCTGATCAAAAAGGGCATGGAGACAAAGTGTGTCCTGTCAGTAAGGAAGGAGGTAAACCAGTAGTGGGCTGTGCCTAAGAGTTTCATCCTTTGGTATAGTATATTGAGTAGAATGGTGTAGTTGGTGTGAAAGGCTACAGAGAGGTCGAGGAGTAGTGATGTGTGTCCTTTGTCTGCGATGTTGTGGAGGTCACTGAGGATTGTGTATTTCTATTAATCTAATAGTAGATCGTTTTATTTTGGTCCTAAAACCTTCTCAAACTATATACAATAATACATAGTTATCCATTAAACATTGGTGAAACATAATAGAACCGTCAATATGTTATACAATTATTGTAAAACATAACTATTCATATATGCTAAGAAAAGAGTCATGAGGCGAGCCCTACTCCCAGCCTCGATAAATCCCAGTAACAATTTCACTTGCCTTGAAAAGAGAGGGACTGTTTCAAGGGTGTCCAGTCAATTCGTCGAAAAAAAACTGGTCGACTGCAATTTGGTCGACGCAATTTGGTCGAAAACCAAATGATCGAATTTTTTTATTTATTTATATATTTATTTTTCGGGTTTTCGTTTAGTTAAAAAAGGGGTTTTTAGAGAAAAAAAAGGGGGTGGGGGGGGGGACCCCCCCAAAAAATAAAAAAAAGGGTTAAAATAAAAAAAATAAAAATTTCGACCATTTGGTTTTCGACCAAATTGGTTCGACCATTTGTCTGGTCGACCAATTTTTTTCGACCAAATGTCTGGCAACCAGCTGTGGCAAATACAACACTTTGGGGGTTACTTAGATATAGCAACGCCTCACTTGTGTCACGAATCCCAACTGAGGTTCAGATTGGCCTCAAATATTTGAGTCTCAACATCAAAGTGTTTTGGCAGAGCAACATAAAATGCTTTACATCTTCTATGGTGATCTTACACAACAGACACGTATCAGACTCCTGAGGTCTCAGCGGTTAGTGACTCAACCGCAAGCGTTTCTAATCTAAAGCAAAAATGTAGGGATTTTTCATAAACCGGTCTAATTCGATTAGTATATACTATACCAGCTTTAGACAGTCTGCTACTAATGTAACCTGGTCCAACAATCAATTTCAAGGCATTGCAAATTAAATAATTTCTTGACTGGCTGTTAATGGCCAGATTTACAATCTTTCTTCCTATGCCCGACAGAAAGTTGGGTCATTTCAGAGATTACTCAAGTTAATTTTAAATAGGCACTTTTTTACATGGATATGACATTTCAATCTCCTACCTGCTTTCAGGCTTAAGAAATGTATCAACGCCTCATGAGAAGTTAAGCCTTTCCTGGCTCCACAATCTTACATAGTATCTAGCTGGATCAAACTTCACTTTGATCACCACAGGTAAAATACCTAACTCAAGGTATATCAAGGGGGATGGGCTACTTGGGGTTAAAAGTAACAGTTTTTTAAAGTATTATCTCACAATATTGTAAATAGTTATAAGCCGTAAAACCCCATACTTCTGCGCTATAGAAAGCAGCTTGCGATGATTGTTTCTTAAATTAAGAGCTGGAGAAACTGCTCTGCTACCATGGCACACAAAGAAAGAATTAATAGCTCCATTATATTTGTCCATACTAGTGCTCGATTTTACTATTTGAGGTGCCCAACTCCCGAATTCGTGGAATCTAATTCTCAGGTAATCGAAATGATTTACCTGTTCAAGCGGGGAATTATAGTTTCTAAAAGAAGCTGGCGCCCATTTAGACGAATGAGGCAGAAAGACCATGATCTTAGATTTCTCAACATTTAACTCCAGTTTTAGATCTTTATATTTGTGCTCAAATGTTGAGAGGGTCTTTTTTTTTTAATCAAATTGCTGCATCGTCATCATAGAAAAGAGCTGGGTATTTTCACTGTCCCCATTTTTGGGCAATCCTGGCACTCCTTTAGCAAAACGTCAATTTCTTGGCTGTATATATTAAAAAGCAGTGGTGCCAGGACACAACCCTGCCTCACTCCCCTATTTACGTTAAATGTTTATGTACACCCTACGCCCCCCAGACCAAATCGAACTTTAGCCTGATTTAGAGACTACAATGAGGATATCATTGGGATTATCTTTGAGGTAGCTTTACGAGCTTCAAGTATCCGCCAATGTATGACCCTAGACACTGAGTCCAATGTGGTCTTGTGATCTAAAAAGGCAACATATCTATAAAGCGCTTGCGACCTAAACGCTGAATAAAATGAAAAGACAGTACAATAATAGTTGCAAATGCAGATCAAGAAAATAATCATGTTATTATGAAGGAGAATACCATAGAAAAGATTTAAGTTGGGAGTGGGAAATAGAGGAAAAAGAACAAATCGGAAAAGGGAGTTCCAATACTTTGGGGCAAGAAGAGCAAAGGATCGAAACCGGGAGAAGGCTGTGACAAGTCAACGGTATTTGCCCCTTATCTCCAAGGAGGCTTTAAGGCTAGGGAGGTGAGCCTGCTGTGAGATACCCTCCCAACGAGTGTGTGCAAGTGCGATCACATGGGTCCCTTAGGGGACAAGGACTCGCGTTCCTATCAGGAACTCCCTAAAATGCCCAACATATCTGCGTATATGGCACTCCCTACTGAGAAGAATTATTTAACATCTTTATTTTTTGCTGCAGGCAATGCTGAAGTGAATCTATCAGAAAGAGAAAAGGTGGATGCCTCTTTAAGACGAGACATATATACTTTTTTCAACAACGTTTTATCAGATTTTGATAAAACAATGGGTATATCCGAGATCTCAACATAATATGCAGTAGTCGCCTATTGATGCCCATGTCCCTGGTCCGAGGCTACCATTCCCTCCACCCCCTCCATCTCCTCCCACTCCAACTCCCCATTCTACTCCTCCTTCTCTCACCCCTATCTGCCCCAGATCTTTTTGTGGGCAACCCCTGTACTTATATAATATTTGGTCCCATCTCTTTATAACATCCATCCCCATTCTCCACGCTCCAATTGTTGGGGTATCCAGGCTCATCCATTTTTCCGCTATCGCCCGTTTGGCCACAATACACGCTATGTTTATGAAGCTATTGTTGTATCTGTCCATTTCCTCCTCCACCCAGATCCCCAGTAACGTCCCTTTGGGATTCCAGTGTACCGTTCTCTCCCAAGTCTCTATTTCTCTTTCGACCACCTCCCAATATCTCTGAAGCTTCGGCCAGTACCACACCATGTGGATAAAGGTCCCTACTTGGGTGTTACATTTGGGGCAAGTGTCGTCCTCTCCCCTCCTCATTCTCTTGAACTTGTCCCTGTAGTAGTAGACCCTATGCAGGTACTTAAGTTGTATCAGCCGCAGTCTGATTGTGATGGCCACAAAATAGCTTCTTGGTGCTTTAATCAAGACTGTTGGTGTCTTTAGTGTCAGCCAGGGGCTTCTTGTCTACTCTGGGGTACATTTGTACCGCACCTGGTATGTTGGGCTGACTGAGTGGGTACCTCTCGACACACTTGTCAGCCATCTGTCTGTTGGGAATTCATCCAAAATAGAATGGGTGATTTAAGTGTTTCCTGGTCTTCTGTATCATGAATTCTGTATGAGGGGGAGTGGAGGTAGGCTTTCCCATCCCTCTTCATTTGATTCAAAGGAGCCTGTGTGCTCTTTTCTGCCTCTGCCAACAGCAGGGATCCTTTGTCGGTGAAGTTGCACCACTCAAGGAGGTGAAAAAACGAGCCATCAAGGTTCTACAAGGTCATCTTGGGCCTACTTTGCGAGGAGGCGGAGACGCAGCCCAAGCAGGCTCAACCGACACAGGCTAAGACCTAGTTAGCGACTCAGTCGACAGCAACTACTACCACGGCAGCTACGGGCACTGATCCTACGAGGGTTGCTACCATGGCTCCGGTGTCCCTTCCCGCAAAGCCTGACACTGCAGCAGTGACTTTGGCAAAGTCTGCAGGCACGCCAGAAGGGGTGAAACCGGCCCAGGCCCCTGTTCAAGACCCACAAGAGGGGGCGAAGAGGCCCCAAATAAAACCCTCCCAGGCCATCGGCCAAACCATGGAGGTCTCGTCCACGGACTATGATCAAGATTCCCTGCACACGGTCCAGGAGGACGTTGAAGACTACTACGGCGGCGCAGGGCCTAATTTTCCTGTTCTGCCTTTTCAGCCGAGGGACATTTCCTTAGATATTCTGTCGACTCTACACACCTTGGTGTCAGAGATCCAGATGAGAATGCCTCCTGGGCTGGTACCTGCGATCCCCCAGATCTCAATCTCCTCTGAAGAGGAACCGTCATCTGACTCCGCCATATCAACTTCCTCCACCACGTTGGGTCCCTTCTCCCCAGCAGACACGGGATCGGATACGGCCACGACAACGGATAATGACGAAGGCTCCGTCGCAGCGGATTGTGAATCGCCACATTTGGATGCTCCACATAGGTTGTCACCACCGGGTCATTCCACTCCATGATCCCCAGGGCCTGCGAGCGATTTCATCTGGTGCCCGAGTAAACTAAGAAGGAGGGCTTCTTGTAGCAAAGGCGCGAGGCCAAGAGGAAGACTATCATGGCAGTGCCTTTTCTGGACGATGTTTGGGAGGAGGGACTGGCCCTTATGTAGGACCCTTGCACAGCTCCAGCCAAGCGGGATAGGCTGGAGAAGAAATATAGGGTGCCAGACTCCGCACCAAAGTGCCTGAGGTCGCAACAATTGCTGGACTCTGTGGTGTTGGCGGCCGCAAGGAAATGGTCGACTAACAGTCCTTGCCGTCTTCGGTCCCTCCAGATAGCGACGGGTAAAGGATGGACACCATGGGAAAGATGATGATTTACACAGCGGCGTCCTCTATCAAGGCGGCCATCACACTGGCAATTCTGGCCAGTTACAACAGGGAATTTGTGGTACAAGCTAGGACCGATCCTGGAGTTCTTCCCCGATGTCAAGAAGATGGAACCCCTCGCTCTGTTCCAGGAAGGCTAAGTTGTGTCAGATCACGCCATGACAGTGGCATTGGACGTCGCTGACACGGGGTTCCGACAAATGGGGAACATTGTCTGCCTTCGGCGACAGGGTTGGATGAAACCCACAAATTTCTATCGGGCAGTCCAAGCGAAGGTGCTGGACATGCCCTTCAGGGAAAATCTGTTTGCGAAGACAGTCGACGCGTCCCTCCAGGCCATCAAGACTGATAGAGAAGACTGCCCGTTCCCCTGGCACTCTCCACCAGCACAGCTTGTCTTTTCACTCGTCCAGGGGAAAGTGTAGCAGGTCTTCAAAAGCCTATAGGGGCTGTTCCCGCAGAGGACAGCATCGCCGGTGCAATCCTGAACCGACCGGGACGTCGGGCCCCCACAAGTGCACCCTAGTGGGAAGCCGGCTGACGAGGTTCATCAGCGAGTGGAGAAAGATCACCACTGACAGATGGTTGCTAAACGCTCTCGCCCAAGGACACACTGGTTCCCTCTGGTTCCCAGTCAGGAGCAGCACATCCCTCAGCTTCTGGAAGAGGTGCGAGCCATGCTCCGAAAAATTAGGCGATAGAGCTGGTTCCCCAATGGCTACGGGGCTCCAGAGTTTATTCCAGATACTTTCTAGTCAGAAAGAAGACAGGGGGCTGGAGGCTCATCCTGGACCTATGACGTCAGAACAAATACCTAAAGTCCCAAATGTTCAGGATGGTCACATTGCAACACGTGAAGACTTGTTTACGTCGTTGGACCTGGAGGATGCCTATTTGCACATCCCCATTCCCAAGAAACATCTGAAGTTTCTGCGCTTCGTGCTGCAGGGCCAGCACTATCAGTTCAAGGCCCTGTTTTTCAGCTTGAAGTCGGCCCCCAGTGTGTTCACGAAATGCCTTTCACCAGTGGCGGCCCATCTGCGTCTACAGGACATACATGTATGCCTGTACCTGGATTACTAGCTGATAGGCGCCCGCTCGCAGGAGCTGGCTGACTGACTCATGGAGGCGACCGTCCGGTATTTGACAGATCTGGAATTCTCTGTCAACTATCCGGAGTCCTGCCTAAAGCCATCACAGAATGCGCAGTTCGTAGGCGCCAGACTCAATACATTGTCTTGCCTGCCTTCGCCCTCGGAGGAAAGGCTGGCAGCCATTCAAGGAAAGTTGCAACAGCTTTCATCTACGAAGACAGCCACAGTGCGGGCCATCAAGTCATTGCTGGACATGTTGTCCTGCATCTACCTTGTCCGTCTCCAAGTTGCAGATTCGACACCTACAGGAATTCCTGGATGCCTGCTGGATACAGGTGTCCGGAAGCTTCACGGACAAGATCTCTCTCAACGAAGAGTTCTGACTGGAGATGGACTGGTGGGGCGTCTGCTCCAACATTGCCCAAGGCATGGGATTTCAAAACCCCCCCATAGCAGGAGACAGTCACCACGGACGCCTCCCTGGAAGGTTGAGGATTGCACACCGGACATCTGCACGCCAGAGGCTTGTGGCTGTCGAAGGATCTTCACATCAACATCCTGGAGCTATGGGCAGTGTTCTGGGCCCTCAAGTCGTTCCTACCGTCTCTGAAAGGCAAGGTGGTGAGGATCTTCACGGACAACACCACCACCTTGTTTTACTTCAGGAAGCTGGGGGACGCTCGATCCCCGGCACTCTCCATGGAAGCGCAGGACTTGTGGCGCTGGGCTGTCAGATAGGGATGTTCCTCGTCCCTCTCCACGTGGCAGGAGTCATGAACACCATTGCAGACTCCCTCAGCAGGGAACTGTTCTCCTGCCACAAGTGGGAGCTTTGTCAGGATCAGGTGGACCGCCTGTTTGTCAAATGGCACAGACCCCAGATCGATCTGTTTGCGACAGCGGCAAACTCCAAATGAGAGAAGTTTGCCAGCAGATTCCAACAGCCGGGGAGCCTGGGGGACGTGTTCTCTTTCCCGTGGGAAGGGCTGTTTCTGTATGCATTTCCTCCATTCCCTCTCCTTCTACGAGTCATCAACACACTCCGTGTCAATGCAAGATGATACTCATTGCCACGCCGTGGCCGAGGCAGATTTAGTTTCCGGACCTTCTGAGCCGGTCAGCTTCACCTCCGGTCAAGTTGCCTGTGGTTCCGGATCTTCTCACCAGAGAAGAAGGCACAATTCTTCATCACGACCCAGGATCGAGGAACCTGAGGGCTTGGCTCCTGCAGCCCTAGAGTTTGGAGGGTAGTATGAGTTGCCAGCGGACTACAGGGAGGTCCTCGCCAAGGCCAGGGTATCATCAACCTTGAAGTGCTACGGCCACAAGTGAAAGCGTTTTGTTACATGGTGCCGGTTGCAGAAGATTACCCCTCTGAGGGTCACGGCCCCACACATCCTTCCATGCTTGCTATCCTTGGCCAAGGCCGGACTGGCGCACGCCTCCATCAAGGTACATCTGGCGGCTATCTCCTGCTACATCAGGTCCCCAGGAAGATCTTCACTTTGGTCCCACTGACAGGTCAAGGATTTTCTCAAAGGACTTTTCCGATGTTTTCCGCCGGCGAAGGCTCCTTCCTCAACGTGGTTCCGATGAGGCTCGCGGAGGTGAGGGGGGCCCTTCGAGCCTATGCATCAGGCACCACTCAAGCTTCTCTCATGGAAGACTTTCCTTGTGGCCATCACCTCTGCCAGAAGGGTAGGTAACATCCAGGCCCTATCATCCAAGCTACCGTACCTGACTTTCCACGAATCAGAGGTGTTGCTGCATACGAATCCCTCTTTCATGCTGATGGGTCTGTCGGAATTCCACCTCAACAAGCCTTTGATGTTACCTGTTTTCTTCCGAAACCTTGTCTCCGGTGGAAAGGGCCTTGCACTCGCTGGACGTTGCTCTTGCCCTGAAGTTCTACGTGACGCGCACAAAGAGTTTTCGGAAGACTTCACAATTCAGTCTGTCAGCTCAGCCTCCTAATAGTGAACATGCATTCTTCTTCCACTTCAAGAATAGAAGCTGTATCCCCTGAGGCGACTAACGTATCATATCCAACCTGCAGCTTCACCACTGGTTGGACTTCTGACAGCAGATGATTGACACCTTCACCAAGGTCCTAGCGCTGGCAATTTCAGTGCCAGTGGCAGAGCAAGTGCCCACCACACTTTAACAAGCCGGAAGAGGCCACTCTTTGGGCTTGAGTCGCACGCCTGCTAGCTCGGTTCTGGTTCCAACACTTCCGAATGTTCCCCTCATGTTCTGTGTGGATCCAACTTTGGTCATCTAGGTGCTGGTTGTTTTAGCTTTGGCCATGGCGCCAGTTGGTGCCAACACCATGCTGAAATGTACACTGGCTCCAAGGGCCCAAAAATGGAACAGATTCTTGGAGGGGATTGCCCAGTTCCTTATGGACTGGGGCCCTTAGATTCAGCTTCCCCAAGGTATTTTTTTTATGACGCTTAGTTCCTGGCTAATCTGTTCCCCAATTGTCAGGATGCCTGTGGGCTGGACACTTCACCTTACAGTCCTCTGCCAAGGAAAGCCACATGCATCTTTTCAACAATCAATTGATAGGATCATTTCCCCTTATTATGGCGACATGGATGCAATTAGCTTTTACCATTGCTTTAGACGTAGTCCATGTGAAGACGCATTGACTGGCTCCCTCAAATTTGTGCTTCTTGTACACACCCCGCATGCCAGAGAATCTAGTGATCGAGTGCTCTATAGCGGCTTCTAAGTCTGCCACCTTCCCGTCTTTGCTCCCGAGATAAGGAGGGCACAAATTGGATACCTTTGGTTGCAAGGTTTTTGCTTCAGGTAGCCTGACCTTGGGGGCTGTGGATGCCACCTGCGCCGTGGCCAAATACACGTTTGTGGAATAGAATATCTGAGAGAGTGGCATATCTCCCCATGCCCGAGGGACGAGAGGGTATTACTTTTCCTGTTCATTGATTAAAGGAAATGACTGTCGGATTCTGCAATTGTGTCTGGACATGGAACACTGCCTGACGGCCATGGGTACGGGCTACATCATTCACTGGCATTCCTGTATGCAGATGTCTGGATTTACCCGTGACATCCAGGTCAAACTCGTGAATTTTCCCTTTGACAGCAACAACCTTTTCGAGGAAAATGCAGATGAGTCTGGAAAAATGTAAAACCTCCAAAACTATGACCAAGTCTCTTGGGTTAGACGTTCAGCAGCAAACTGCCTCTGTTCTCTACAGCAGTCGTTAACCTTTTGACCTTTTCCTCCTATTTCCTCTGCAGCAGTGGCCAGGCGCCTACTAGCACGCAGGTCCAGTAGTGGCGTTTCCTCAGCCTCCACCCTCTCTGGGACCCCAGGACCAAAACCCCTGTGAATTGGCCTTTACCCACTCTCCAGTGTGGGAGGTGGGGTTTGTTCTTACTCGTCAGAGTATGGCAGCGCACACATTTAGATGCCTGGGCATTACAGGTTGTATTGTAGTGTTATTTCCTTTCATTCAATGAATGCATCACCAACCGCTGTCCTTCTCACACTTCTCCCTCCCAGGTTGATACGTCATTTCCTTGCAAATAGTGCAATAGAGCCGGTGTCTACTGCAGATGTTTGAAGAGGCTGCTACTTTTCATTTTCTAGCATTTAAGGAGGATGGAGGCCCAGCGTCCCATCTGGGTCTGAGGCTGTGGCACCTTTACCTGCACAACAACAAGTTCAAGCTCGTCAGCTTGCTTCATATCCCCCCGGCCCTTCAAGTTCAGGACTGGCTGCTATCACAGGACATCCAGGGCAGTTATTTCCATGTGCCCATTCATTCAAAGCAGAGGAAGAATCTGAGATTTGTGGTTGGGGCACCCATCATGAGTTCAAGGTCCCTGTCCTTTGGTTGTTCGTCTGCCCCAACGGTCTTCTTCAAGCTGTTAGCTGTAGTGGCAAAGCGTCTCATCTTTCCTTACCTGGATGAATGGCCCATTTGAGAGTAGACCCCAGATCTCGTGTCGACCCATTGCACCTGTCCGCTGCTTCACAGCTTGGGCTTCTCCGTGAACTTGAAGAATGCACACATCATGACTTCCCAGCCAGATGCTCCCGTTCATTGCATTTTTTTTGGACTCATGCTTTGGTAGTCCTGTTCCTCTGGAACACCAGGTTACAATCTTACAAATGGTTTGTCTCTCTGTTCCAGAGTTTGTTCCCCAATTCTGCTTTTGTGTCTCGGAAATCTTCAGGGTTCCATAGGGCCGATTGTGCAAGAGGCCGTTCCAATGGCTACTTCATTGTGCATGCTGTAATTTCACTGTAACATGAATCACCTGATGCAGGTCCAGAACACTGTCATAGGATCTGATGTTGTGGGCCCAGCGAGACAATGTGCTGAAGAGGAATCTCTATGGCAACCTTGGCCTCAACTGACAATGGTCACACATGTCTTGCTGAAATGCTAGGGTGCCTACCTGAACGATATGACTGATCGGACTGTGGTCCCTTGCTGGGCCACGGGAACACATACATCTGCTGGAACTGTGGCCCATCAGTTTGGCCCTGGTGGCATGTCTTCCTTCGGTGCTTGGCAAGTATGTTTTGGTCTTGGCAGACAACACAGTTGACATGCATTACCACAAAAAGGGAAGTGATGTGGGGTGGCTGCCTTTATGCAAAGAAGCAATGTGTCTGTGGTGTTGTGCTCAGCTGAACGATGTTTGTCCGCTGCACATCTTGCCAGTAAAGAGAACGTGATTGTGGATTACTTGAACAGCCATAAGCCTGCCTCCCATGAGTGGAATCTCTGCCCAAATGTTCTAGTTGACATCTTCGCAGCTTCAGCTGCTCCACAAGTGGGCCTCTTCACCTCCAGTCTCAATAGGAAGTGCAAGTTGTTCTGCTTAAGAGCGTTTACCCCGCAGGAGTTTCTGGAGGACACATTGGTTATCAAGTGGAACTTTGCTCTCCTCTATTTCTGCAAGTTCCTGTGATTGTGTTGGTTCTCAGGGGACTGCAGACATTCAGGTCCACCATGATTCTGATAGTTCTGGATTGGTCCCAAAGAATGACACAAAAATGACCACATCTCGGAGGCAAGACAATCAGTCCAATGGCTCCCTATCCAGGAAAGAATCAAATTTAAAATCCTCATGATTGCACACCACTGCCTGGTCAACAAAGCCCCCTCTTACCTTGTCCAGAGGATCAAAAAGTACTCACCAGCCAGACCACTTAGATCATCCAACAGCCGCCGCCTACCGACTGTCAGATTGAGACGGAAGCGAGCAGGTGGTTCCAACATCCCTACGATTGTGGCCAACCTCTGGAATAACCTACCACCCCACTTGCACTTTGACACATCCTACACACAATTCAGAAAAAAATCTCAAGGCTCATCTCTTCTCCCTAATTTCACTCATGCACCGCCCACCTGGATCCTACCTACCAATGTAACTACCGCCCAGATGCCAAAGGACTTGGTTCGCTGCTATAAATGTAAAAATAAAATAAATAATACTTTCTACCAGATTCATCATCTCCGATATATACTCCAGCACCAGCTGCTCTCAACATTTTTCAGCCACCAGTAAGTGCTTTGTTGCTCTGTGTCTGATACCTTTCATCAACAATAAAGCTTGACAGGTGGGAACGCCCCCTTAACCCCGAAGTCCTGCCCTGGAAGTGACACTGAAGTCCCGCTCTTAGCGGAAGGCCTATCTGGAAATGAGGTACTGGTGGTTAACCTGACCTTTGGGCGTAGCGGTTGTTACCCCGGAAGTGACGACGTAAGTGTTAACTGTAAGACCCCCACAAAGCCCATAGTCCTGAGGGGTGTCCCCTAGAAGCATGATGGTTGACCTATCCCGGAAGTGTCCTAGTGGGCTTCACCTGAAAGACTCCTCTCTTTTAGGTAATGGGTATGGGGCATGACCATTCTGACCCGGATGTTCCCCCAAAGACCCGGATGTGTGTCACAGTTTTTGCTAGTGCACGCTGGCGCTCTGGAGATTGTCTGTGCAGTGCCTGCTTTAGGGGTGTGGCGTGAAGGGATAGTTGTCTGTCCTCCTTGGGGTTGAGAGTTCCTTCACCAGTGCATCAGCAGCCTCAACCTTTATGGTTGGCTTCAGAGAGGCTGAGGTAGGATTAGTGGGACTTATCAGATTACTTCCTTTAGATGCTCCTGTCTGCCAGAATTCCTACCCACAAGTCCATCTATGCCTGCAGGTGACTTAGGTTTTCATCCTGATGCACAGTGGTCTTGACTATTTGAGTTGTCGGACCTCTTCTTTTCTGTATTTGTTGCTCTTTGCCCTGGCTTGGTCTAAAGATTGGTGCTGTGAAAGGGGTTCCTTGCCACTATCTTTTTTCCATATGTAAAAGTACACCCAAGCAGAGCTTGTTTTTTTACTATTCTCCCTATTATGGGCAATCTCTGTTGGGCTTGGGTATCCAGTTTCCTCCACATGAGGTTGTTGTGTTGTCAGGGATTTAAATCTTATGTTGTCTTTTCTGAGGACAACTTAATTCTTGTTCTTTGAGGTTGCTCACCCTTAAGGTGATCTTTTTGGTTGCCATCAATTCCGCTAGACTGGCGATTGAGTGCCAGGCTCTTTCTGTGAATTTGTCTTCTCTAAGCAGAAAGTGAGTAAGGCTGACCTTGCATCCCAAGATTGTCAGATTTCCACGGTCATAGTAGCGAATCAAAAGGATGGAATGACAAAAGGGGTGAGTCAATTCGACCGAAAAAAAAAAGATTGAAATTTCTTTTTTTTTTTGGTGCCCCCTAACCCCCCAAACACCCATTTTTGGTGTAAAAACACCCCTTTATAGCTAAACTAGAGCTACAAAAAAAAAAAATACATTTTTTAAAAAAATCGATCCTTTGGTTTTCGGTCGAATGCACTCACCTTTTGCATTCGATCCTTTTGTTTTCGAGACTTTAACTGGACACCGATTTCCACCTCTCTCAAAAGATTAGTGTTCCTGTGTTCTATCCTCCACCTCAACTAACGGAGGTGAGATTTTATTGTCTGGACCCTAACAGGGCACTCTGCTACTAGCTATTAGTTGGTAATGCTTGGGGTCATGCAGGCAGGGCTGTTGCCAAGCAGACCTTGTCCAGGTGGGGCATCCACTGCATTTCAGAGAGCTATGTTCTGGCTCAGAAAGATTGGTCTGAACCGCCCCCTCTATCATAGACTTGACATCCACTTATGCGTTGCAGAGGATGTCACAGCTTTAAACATTTGCCAGGCTGCTGTATGGCCTTCTCTGCAGTTGTTATCCTAGCATTACTGCCTGGCTTCCTAGTCAGGATAACTGCTTTGGTTGTGCAGTGCTTCAGAGTTCCAGGTAGTGGGTTCATTCTATCCTCCCTACTCCAGGGTTCTGTATTCCTTTGTGAGTCTATCAGAGATGAAGAACCTGTGTGGGAGAAGGAATACATTAAAGGAAAGTATTTACCTCTGAGTGATGTTCTTTCTGATGGGTTAATCCTTCCACAGATTCCTTGTTGCCCTCCCATCCTATCCCTCATGATGGTAACACATTCACCCCTTTCTGTTATGCAATCTCTCTGCTGCTGAATGCTAGCAGAAACATCCTAACTGAGGTCCTGGGGCATCAATTGGCTTCATATGTACACTGCCCCTGATGTCACTTCTGATTTCACGGCCACACAGCAGAGTAGAGCGGAGGTTTAGGGCTGCAATGAGAGCATTGTTTTGGAAAACCTGAAGCCTACTCAAGTTCTTGTCTGAGATGCTGTAGAGAAGGGGGTTGTAATAGTCCAGTTTGGACAGCACAAGAGCGCAGGCAACTGTAGGTGGTAGAAAGTGTCTGCTTGCTTGGATGAGTTTTGTGGTGTAGGCTGTAGCAGAAGTGATGTTGATTTGGCAGGTCATGTTGGGTGAGGCATCCGGCCAACCGGGTAAAGGCCCAATGTTTTGACTGAGTTAGAAACAGGGATTTTGTGACCATCTATAATGAAAAGGTGGTATGCAGGCTCGAGGTTTGCAAGACTGGTTAAAGGGCCGACTAGGAGAAGCTCAGTCTTCTCGTCGTTAAGACAGAGGCTGTGTTGCTCCATCCAGGTTTGGATTGTCTAATAAATGGTGTTTACGGGTATGTAGTCCTGGTCATATGAGCTTGTCAGTGGGATGAGTATTTGAGTGTCAGGAGATTCCCAGGGCATCGAGGCGGTCAAACAGTGGCTTAGTGTAAATATTGTAGAGGGTTGGGGAGACATAGGATCCTTCTGGGACCCCACATGACATAAGGGTGGGCGTGACTGCGGCTTCACCAACAAAGACTCAAGATGTTCTTTTTAAAGGGAAAGAGGCAACTCAGCTGGCCACTTCTGGCGAGAAGAGTGCTGCTGCTGTAAGGTGGTGGCAAAGGGTTTTGTGGTCCACCAGATCGAATGCGGCAGACAGGTCAAATAACATCAGGAAGGAAAGTTTCCCTGCATCGTTGGCATTGTCTTGTTGATTCTTTAGGTCGAGAAGAGCTGTTTCTGTTCCGTAACCTGGGTGGAACCCGGATTGCTGAGGATGGAGTGTTCTTCCAAACATGCTTGAATTTGGATACAGGCAATTCTATCCAGGATCTTCAGTAGGAATGAGACGGTAGTGATGGGTCGATAGTTGGTGTAAGTGGCTGGATCAAGTGAGGGAAGTGAGGGTTTTTTAACAAAGGGGTGATCCAAGATTCTTTTTGGCAGGGCAGGACGGTGTTTGAGGCGAAGGAGGCATTGATAATGGTGGTAATAAGGGGGTTGAGTGGCTCCAGGCATTAACCAGTGTGGCGGGCCGGTGCACCTGGAGGGATTGAGGCCCTTCACTGTATTGGTCCGGTAATAATCCGTGATGGGAGGAAACTGGAAGGCCTGTATGTGGGCGGGAGGTACGTTAGTTAGGCTCTGAGTTAAGTTGAGGGCCAAGATGTGTGATTTGACTGTGATTCTGCTTTGTAGTTGTTTGGATTTGCCAGTAAGTGCATCATGAAGGTTGTTGCACCAGCTATTATCTTTGATGGTCGATGGGGGGGAATGGTGGGTGTTTCTAATTCCCGGAGGATGATGAACAGTTTGCGCGAGCTTGAGGCTGCTTCTGATATTCGGTTATTGTATAAGGCTGCCTTGGAGGTGAGGATGGTTTGTTTGTAAATTCTAGACTGTTCTGAGAAGGGTGATTTGTTTGTTGCACTTTGCTGCTTCTTTCAGGCTGCTTCGGCAGCTCCTTTCTGAGCTTGTTGAGACTGGAGTTGTGTGGTAAACCAAGTGTTTTTGTGGCTAGTATTCCTTTCTTTGCACAGCTTGAGTGGAGCGAAGCATTCCAGGTGTTGGAGAGTAAGGAGTTGTACCGTTCTTCTAAGTGGTTAATGTTGTGGAACATGGGTAGCTTGGTTGTGAGCAGAGGTAGTAGTTGAATCACTTGTGAGGTTCTGTGCTCTACGTACTAGTGTCGAAGATGGTTGTGGGTTCGGGTTGTTGTGTTTCTAAGTCATGGGCAGGGCGAAGGTTACACAATTGTAGTCTGTCCAGGGCATGCAACATTAGAAATTGAGGCATTACATTTATGATTGAGTAGCCAGTTTAGTGTGCAGCCTTGGGTGTGAGTAGGGTTTAGGATCTGCTGGGTGCAGCCTAAGGCGGTTGTGGCTTTAGCTAAGGCTGAGGCGTATGTGTCCAAAGGGTTGTTGAAACCGAGATTGAAGTCTCATAGGACTAAGAGCTGGGTGTTAGCCTTGATGTAGGCACTTATGACTTGGAGAATGTCCTTTTCGAAAGTACCATGCAGGGGGGCCAGAGGGTGGTTCAGTAGGTGGAGTGATATGGACCAATTGGGGGACCAGCTGGGCTTCGTGGCTATGGTTTTGAAGTCGGGGATGGGGGTGGTAGTGATCTGACAGAGTGATATATGGTAAGTATTTTACAACGCGCCTTTACACAAGAATGTCTAAGCGCGATGGAGTGCTTGTAAATGAAGGCTACCCCTCCTCTTTTGCTTGTTGATCTCTCTTCTCTGAGAATAGAATAGCCTGTGGTGATGGCGATGAATAAAGCCGGGCCGGCAGAGGGAATTAAGTCAGGTTTCAGTAATGGCTAGAATGTCAATATCATTTGATGTTATAAAATTGTGAATTTCAGGTGTGTGAGCAGTGACTGATGTGGCATTGATCAAAGTGCATTTCAAGAGTGGGGGAGGCAGTGTTTTTCTTTTCTTTGAGTGCTGTGGTAGATACTTTGGAGGGTGTCCGAGACTTAGAGTGAGGACAGCAGGCTTGGGTTCGGAGGCGCAGGTATGTGTTTACAGGGAGGTGTTTGATGTGGGTGTCTTGTGTAGTGGCAATGGTGGTGGGTGCATGTGCGGTGGCAGTAGGAATACTAGGTGTGAGGTAGATTGTCCTATGCTTGGTCGTGTCAGTGATAGCTGTAAGGTTCATGGGTGAGCAGGTGGGGATAATGTAGATCTTGGGTGCAGGTTTGGTTGTCCTGTTTCTTTTAGGCACACAAATGGTAGTGTGGTAGCTCCTGGGCATATGTGGAGTGATATTGTGGCTCTCAGTAGTATCCAGGACGCTATTTCTCATTGCTGCAGTTGGGTGCCCATGTTGTGAGTTCAGATATGGTGGGTCGACAAGTGGTCGGGTCATGAGGGTTGCTCCGGTTTCTAGTGAGAACAGGCAAGGTGGAATATGAACATATGTAGCCAAGTTGTCAGGGTTATGGCTTCCCTGTGTTTGAGTGCTGAGGGCTGGCAGGAGTAATGTTGATGGGAGGGAAGGGCCATGTGTGTTCCCTGCAGTGAGGCAGCATGGGGCAGAGATGCCGCTAGAGGTGGGAGGCTGCAGAGTATGCAAGTACATGGGAGGGGTGTGCACCGAGCAGGTGAGCTTTGTCCCTCGAAGAACCTCAAGAGGAGATTTTATTTCTACAGTTAGTGGTAATGTCACACGTAGACTTTAATTGCATATTTGAATATATTACAATAAAAATGCTTACTAGCCCTCTCTACGAATCGAATTGCTTTCAGATACTTACGATATGACCCAAGGCGGCAGGTCTACCCTGCCAGTAACTGCCCACTGCCCAAGTTAAGGACCTGATTGAAATGCGGTCAGCTGTGCCATTACCAGCCAGTTCGGCCTGCTGCTGAGGGTCATATCGCCAATAGCATCCGCGAGTAACCACACCTGGGTGCTAAAAGCTAAGGAAAAATATTTTTAAAAGGAAAAATGTAGCCTTCGTTCCGTCCTACCATGCTGCATCTGGGACTGGTCAGTTTTCATTGTTGATCGCAATGGCGTAATAAACACTGAAAACAAACTCCCTGTCACGGAAGCAGCGGTACAGGACTGAAGGGCAATGGAAGTTATTGTTTTCTATTTTTCATTAGCCTTTAGTGTTGGCGTGTGCTTATCAGCGGGTGCTAAAGGCAGCAGGGGGGTGAGATGGGGAGTAAGGGAAGCACAGGGTGAGGGGTGCTCAGCACTGGCAGAACTCTGAACATTGGCATATACCAGAGAATACATCCTGTCTTCTGAGCTCCCTGATTGGCTAGTACCGCAGCTAGGTTGCTAATGGTTTTTATGCCTTTTTTGCAACAATGACCAGTCTAGCATGGTGCCAAAACAACCAAATGCAATGTAGGATTCGTCTCCCAGCATTCTGTAACCAGAGCTGTTGCAGGATGTTTGCAACAATAGGCAGTGAGCTATTGTTGCACCTCTATGGCAGCATTTGTAGCTTTGACACAGCCATTTAATGGACAAATATTTCCTTTGCTTAGAACTCACCCTCTACTACCTCCTGGTAGAATCAATTTTTCTACAGCAAAGTACTTTAGTTGAGTGCATGATAAATTAGATAATTAGTTTGATTTTGCTAGCTGTATTTTTTTTTTTAATATACATTTATGATTGATTCTCTTTGAGGAAATGTCTTGACTTGGCATGTCCTGCATGGCACCTATATTCCAACATAATCTTGCAGTAGGATAGCCTCTGCTGTCTAAAGCACCCAAGTTTATTCTGTTTAAATATTTCAGGTAAAAGTTGCAATACTGAAGTACATAGAGTCTCTGGCCAGACAGATGGACCCAATGGACTTTGTGAGCTCCAGTGAGACCAGATTAGCAGTTTCCAAAATTATAACATGGACAACCGAGCCGAAGAGCTTAGATGTGAGAAAGGTAAGGTCACATGGGCAATTGGACGAAAGCGATGGCCATTACAATGGCATACATATGACACCTGAAGGAGTAAATGTGGTACTTTTGTGTAGCATGCTACCATGAGCCATTTTGGCGCTGAAGTAGACTTGTTTCTTGAGTTGAACTTTATGATTTATAACGTGAATGATGGTTGTAGTATTCTTGTTGGACTTTGTGATGGCTATTTAACAACAAATTGGATTTTCTCAGGTATACCCGAGTGTGTCATTGCTTTCACAGGCTAAACTCTGTTCGCTGTGTCGCCCATACAGAGTGGGTTTGGATGCCATTTCTTTGCTGTGATGTAACCTGAATGTTAAATTACTTTCCAATTGATAACTTTCTCTCACGTTTTGTTCCTCTTTGCAATAGCTCTGGGCACAGTAAGGTTCTGTAAATTGAGGTCACCAAGTGGCTTAGGTGCTACTTGGTCATTGGCTTCGGCACAGCATAGTGGATGCTGCTAACACTGGATGTGATGTAGCTTGTACGTTATATAATGTGGACCTGCACATGCTACTGTACCTCAGGTCCTCAATTTCCACAGGATTCAGATTGCTAATCCTTGCTTACATGAACCTTCGTGTCTGGCTATTGAAAGGTTGAGATACCAGGATTGGGACCTCTCAGAGAATGTGCTTGATGCAATATAGTCAGTCTATAGGCCAGCCATTTAGGTGGTTAGCCTATTTTTCCAGATGGTTCAGCCCCATGGTGGCTGTTTGAAGCTTTTCTGTTTGACCAGAGTTGCTCTAAGCATGTTGGGGCTGGTTAGCTGATTTTTCTGTGTTCAGAAGAACTCCTGAAGTACAATGTGTAGGTGGGCACCACAGTAATAAGATACTTTAATATAGGTAATGTTTGTTTGGATTAATTCTTGCGGGAATGTTTTGACCTGGAGCTACCAATCTGTAAGAGATCCTATGGCATCCGGATCGCACTAAACAGATTTGGAGAAAAAGTAAGGTGATGATACCGTACTTAAGACTGGTGCTCTCAGTTGACCTTAAATAAGGTTGCATAAGTACTTCACGCAAGAGTTATATACAACTGTGCAACCTTATTTAAGGTCAACTGAGAGCACCAGTCTTAAGTACGGTATCATCACCTTACTTTTTCTCCAAATCAGAAGAACTCCTGAACCATGGATTGTAATGTACAATTTGGACTGCCTGGCAGCTTTTGAAAGGGTTTAATCCAAGGCTATTTTACATTCAGTTTTGTGCCTTATATGTGGTGTTGACTTTGTTCATGGCAGCTCCTTTTAGAACTATGCATTTTGTCCACCGGATCCTAGCAAAGGTAACAACTTCACTTTGTTTGCAAGTCCTATTTTGTTAAGTTTTCAAAGCATACAGTGATGTGTCTATCAACAATTCATATCAATCCATGCAATTCATTAGTGCGGGTTTGGTAGGCACACATCCAGATAGAGTTCAGAAGTATGGTGACAGTGAAGCAAAGAGCATTGACTTATATGCGTGTTTCAGGGGGAGGAGCAGCAACGTCTATCTAGATCAACATGGAGGGCATTTTGCTTGACAGGGTCACACATCCACACACCATGATCCCAGAGATTGACCCAACCCAAAGATTGAGATCTTTCCCCTGTGTTCAGGCTGAGGACTTGAATGCACTATCCTAAATAGTGTCCTACAATGTTGACTTGAATGACACATGGAGGTTTTTTTCCCAATTAGACCTGTAGGAATGATTTGGGGTCCCCCTGGTAGTGTCCAAGATTTTATAAAGCATCAATATTCTTTGACTGAGGGGCTCAATATTATTTTGCCTTGCATTAAGTCTTTGAATTTAGTAGTATTCCTAACCCCTCAACTTTAAAATTTAGGATTGGGATATCCAGTGTCGAACCTAAGAATATTGAAAACGTACATTTCATAAAGATTAAAGGTTTGTTTGCACCTTCCATAATCCATCAGCCTCCCTAAGCTTTTTCTTCTTGACCTAGGGACATTAACGGGCCACGGCCAAGCCTTAAGTATCCTTTACATTTCATGCTTTCTGTAATGTTTTTTAAATGGATTGCCTTTCTCCCGCCGATTCCTCATCTTGATAGATATCCATTATTCAGCTCTGCTGCTCAGAAACTTTTCGCCAGGGGGCATAATGGACCTCGACTCGATCGTCGATCAGTCTTGCTCGGCTCTCGATCATCTGCTCCGGAAGTGACTTCAAGCGTTGTGTATATATATATCATGTCACTGCGCCCCATGCTTCAGTTCCTTTTTTCTGTGTGCTTGTATGCTGCATCAGGAACACGATTTTGAGTTTTCTCAACTTTTTATTTTGTTGAGAAAATCTAATTTTATTAGCAATTTAGGTATAACACAAAGCAATGCTACCGCATTCCTCGGTAACTCCAACAGTAATATCTCCCTCCCTCCTCCCCCCATCCTCCTCCCTCTCCCCTCTTGCCATGGATTCCCAATCTAAACATCACTCAAAACGTTGGACATTTTAACAATACTTCCAGGCAGCATCTTGCTGCAACCAACATAATGTGAAACCTGTGACCCACGTTCCGCTGCGGAGTCCTCCGTGGTTACCCCAACGAGAACGAGCCACAGGGAGAGGTCCCTCTGAATCCCATCGACCGTCTTTATCCAAGAGAGGCCTCCCTCCAATATGTCCATCTTAGAACAGCCCCATCACATTTGTATGTAGTCTCCCCTCTGACGCTGGCATTTCCAACAGTGCGGGTCATGCCCATCTCTACTCCGTGCTATATTCACTGGGGGGTAGTGCCAGCTATGGACTAGTTTAAGGGCCTGATGTCTGTACTCCAGAGACATGGTGGAACGATGGGCCCTCCTGCACATCTGGGTCCATAGAGTGTTCCCAATATCCCTGCCCAGGTCCTGTTCCCACTTGACCCTCGAAGAAGGGGGCTCCCTTGGGCATCCCAGAAGTAGTAGCTTGTAAATCCCGCTATCCGCCCTTTTGTCACCGTCTGTGTAATCACGAATTTCTCAAAATTAGTCGGTTCCCTCTTAAGATTTGCCCCTCTCCTCGGACAGGGCCCCCTTTAATTGTAGGAAACGGAATGGCGAAAGCTTAAACAGACTCAAGGCCTCTTCCAGACCCCCAGCGTTATAAAAGGGTTTCCCACCCATAATTGTCCTGCCCTGCTGAGCGCCGCCTCGTACCACGATTGAAATGCCAGTGGTTCCTCTATCCCATCCCTGCGTGGGGGTGCCCAGATGCAGCTCAAAGGTGACGGTCACGTCGTGAGCTACCTGTTGTCCCCTCCCTCTTTCCAGACAGACCACACAACCTCCAAAACCGGGTGGTGCAGGACTCTGTTGGGGATGCATGTCTGGGTTACACACAACCACTCATCCAGCGTGACCGGGGCCAGGACCTCCTCATCCATTGGCTCCCATTGTTTCCCTGTGCCCGGGCTAAAGTCGTCAATCAAGACTCGCAACTGGGTTGCTTTGTAGTATGTAGCCAGTTCTGGGTAACCCCCTGCCCGCCCCCCCCTCTTCCTTAGGCCGAATTCGCGTTTCATAAGCAATCCTGTGTTTCTTCCCTGCCCAAAGGAACCGCAGCATGGTCCGCTTTACCTCAAGCAAGAAAGACTTGGGCACAGGTGTTGGCAACATTTGGAACAAGAACAGGAACTTGGAGCATCACCATCTTTATAGAGTTTAGCCTTTGCCATCCAGAACAACCCCAACCATCTCTCCATAATCGCGCTTCACAGTTACCCAGAGGGGAAGGAAGTTACTGCGGAAGAGGTCCCTAGGATTTTGCGCCACCTTGATCCCCAAGTACCGGAACGTCTCCTTCTGTGCTTTGAGCGGCAATCCAGCCACATAGTCTCCTGCCTCATCTGATAATCCTGCAATTGCAAAGACCACTGATTTCCCCAGGTTGACTTTAAAACCTGACACCTTCCCATAATCCTCCGACTTTCCAACACATAAGGGACTGAGTGTGACTGGTCAGAGATGTAGAGCAACGTGTTGTCCACGAAAAGGCTTAGCTTACAGCGTTATCCCACCCACCTCAACCCCTCTAATCTCTCCATTTTGCCTAACTGACACAGGCCAGGGCTCCATCACTAACGCATAAATCAGCAGGGACAGGGGGCATCCCTGTACATGTACCCCGCTGCAGAGGGAAGAGCCCTGATTCTTCCCCGTTAACCACAACCCTAGCAGTGGGCTCTGAATACAAGGCTGCTATCCAGCCCGTCCACCTTGGACCATCCCCAGAGATGCAAAGACCACCCCCATGAAAGCACAGCTCACCCGGTCAAACTCCTTTTCGCCATCGAGGGACAGTAGAAGCGCCCCTTTTTTCTGCATCTCCTGTGAGCTCATAACATGGAGTTTTACGCATGCTATCCGCTCCTTGACTGTTTTAGACAAAGCCCACCTGATCCGGGTGAATCAGTCTGGGGAGGTAAACCTCCAGATGCGTTGCCATGATTCTGGGCCTGTACGAGGTGCAGTCGGCCCAGTGTTTCCCTTGTTTTGGTATAACAGCTATCAACGCATTGAGAAAAGACGGTGGTATCGTATCCCGTGCCGCAATTAGATTGAACAGCTTGGCCAGAGGTTTCGCCAATAGTGATTGATACTGTTTATAAAAATCGGCGTGAAACTGTCCTCCCCGGGACCTTCCCTACCTTCAAACTCTTGATGGCTTCCAGAAGCTCCTCCCCGGTCGCCTCCCCCTCCAAGGCCTCCCTTTCCGATCCCAAAAGCTTGGGGAGGTTGCATTCGACCAGGTATTGCCGCATGTCCTCCACAGATTCCTCCGCCGATCTGGCATACAGTTCTTTGTAGAAACTAGCAAAGCAAGCCGCTATGTCCTCCCCCACCCTCCCGTCGGAACCTGCCCTCCTCCATTGCGGATCCCCTCCACCCCACCTTTCCACTCTGCAAACCCTAACTCTGTTTGCCAGGAGAGTCCCTACCGTATCCTCCCTCTCATAGTACCTCTGCCGGGTGTACCTCAGTTCTCTTGACAACCTCCCCAATTAGGACCGTGTGGAACTCTTGTCCCTCATGTCACTCAATAATGCCTCCCTGTCCACATCCCCATGATTGTGCTGTAGGCACATTACTCTCAGCTCCTCTTGAATCTTCCTCTTGATCCGTGCCCTTTCACGGTTTTTGCAGGCTCCTTCTGCAATGAGCAAACCCCAGAATGTGACCTTGGCTGCTTCTCATACCGTCGCCATTGCCGTCTCCCTGGTATCATTTGTCTCTAAGTAAGCCTGCACCGCTTTACCCAAAAATTCCCTGAACACCTGGTCTCTCAACAAGGTATCATTCCATCTCCACCTGTAACTCTGCTGGGTCTTCGGCAATCGCCAGGTCGTCACCACCAGTTCATGGTCTGACCACGTAATTGCTTCCGCCCTTGGGACTCTGACCTCCCCCTCCTGCTCCCTCGGAACCAATAAGATGTCGATCCTTGTATATGACTGTTGCGGCGAGGGGGGGGAAAGAGTATAGCCCCCTGCTCCTGGCCATGACCTATGCCACACGTCCACCCAATAATGGCCCTGCAGGAGATCTCTGAATGCAAGGTTATCTCTTGTCATTCCTCTCAGCGCCCGGCCCTTAGTTGACCAGTCCAGTTGGGGGTCCAATATCAGATTGAAATCTCCCCGCTCTTACCCTCCTCCCCAGCCCCAACAACATTGCTCCCTCTGCCCATCAATCACCCTAAACACCTGGCGTAGGAACTCCATCTGTCCAACATAGGGCGCATATAGGGTGGCAAGCTTGATCCGTGCACTTTCGTACGTCCCTTTCATACCCAGGAACCTCCACCCGAAGCCCCTCCTGGTCTCAATCCCTTCTAGGTGGACTGACTTACCCAATAGTATACCCACTTACTCCTTCTTAGAGGTTCTTTGAGAGGCCCAGAAATTAGCACCTATCTCTTTTCCCTTTTATCAATGATTCCGCCCCTGGTGGGTAATGCGTTTCTTGCAGGAAGAGGACCATCAGTTTGTTTGCGGAACATATTACTAGTGAGAGATTGTCTATTTTGAGAATTCAAGCCCTATTACGTTCCGGGTACCCACTCCTGCCTCAACCATTACCCCTCTTCACCCTTCGCTCCCCCTATGTCCAACAAGGCCCATTGCCTCCCCTTTGCATGGAATCCATAGCATATTCTGCCTCCCCTCATCCCCCCTTTCTCTCCTCCCTCCCCCAAACCCTCACATCCCCACCCACCCCTCTCATCCCTCCCCGACATCGAGGTGTCCATCCCCACCACCCAGTCATGCTGGGGGTGATCAACAAACCACGCGGGGCTCCTACACTGCCTTGGGTTTCATATGTAACAGCTATCCCAGTCTTGTCTCTCTGAGCCAGTCGAAGGGGAGACGCTTAAACCCCATTCATTCCAAGCTGAGCTCCATGCCATTCCTCCAATCGTCCCAGAATTCTCCCCCAGACCACAAGGCATTCTTCATTTCTCAACAGTTCAGAACTTAAAGTGAACAAACTGAACAGCTGGTCAATCTCCCACCAGGGCATAACAACTCAACAGTGATTTCCCCCCTTATCAAAACGGCTCATTCGAGGGGATTGGGTCCTCCGACGTATTCCATATCTATGACAGTAATCATCACAGCTGTGCTGCTTCGGAAAATTTTCGGCGTCTGCATCCTGCCTCGATGACGTCGATGCGCCATCCTCGAGGACCTCCTCCGACGGCCGTCACCCGATGTGATGAGTAGGACGCACGGCGCCCGTAGCATCAGTTCCGTTTTTTACGCAAACGTGTTTGCTTCATGAATCTCGGTACGCCTCGACTCTTTGGAGTTTCTGTTGTTCATCTCGGTTCTTCGAACCTGTTCGTTTTGTGAAGTTATCCTTCGTGAAGATGTCTACCTCGTCTTCAACCCCGCGTCCGGACTTTAAGAAATGCGGGGACTGTGGGTCCAAGATGTCGGTGACGGATTCACACGACACCTGCCTCTGGTGCCTTGGGGAGGCCCATGACACGGATGACTGTAAGGTAAGGTGTCCAAGCTCCGGAAGTCGAGGTCTGCGGGGCTTCCAACGGATGATTCGAGAAGCGACTCTCCGCCTCATCGGAAGTCCAGTGGGTCTCGTTCCAGGAGTCGGTCTCGCCACTCTTCTGCCTCTTCGAGGCATCCCTGGGAAAGCGCTGGCATCGGACGCCTTCCCCGTCCTCTTCCGAGGACTCCGCCCGTCGGCGTGTCGCTTATCCCACCAAGTATGCGACACCGGAGGAATGGGCTTCCTTCGGGAAGAAAATGTTAGCGATTGTCGAATCGTAGGGCACCGGTCCGTCCGCGCCTCCGAGTGGGGTCGGTCGTGATCGGTCGAGAGATACCGCTCGCACGCCTTCGGGCTCGGGTGATCGGCACGATTCGCGTGAGAGGTCCCGATCGGACAAGGGGAATCGTTCTCATCATGCCCGTTCCAGGTCCCGGTCCTCGACGCACTCAAGACTGCGTGATCCTGTGAAGTCTTTGAGGAACCTGTGGCGCCGAAGTCGTCGATGGACTCTCTCGAGGCTCCGCCTCCGAGGAAGTCGACGCTGTCGGCGCCCAGGTTGTCGAAGGACACGCTCGGGGCTCCGGCTTTGCGGTGTCGACGCCGTCGATACTGGCGGCTCTGCGTCTGACGTCGACGCTGATTCACTCGCCGCTGGCTCTCTCGACGCCTTTCGAGGCTGTTGTGTCGGAGGTACCCCATGGCAGGAGGGAACCCCCTAGAAAGGCTCTGGCTAAGGTCAAGCATGGCTTGGTTTCCCAAGTGCCTTCTTATCGCCGCCTGGAGTACATTTCAGAGGTGGATGAGGGCTCTGATGATGGCATGGTTCCTAAAACGGTGCCAGATGAGATTCTCTCGGACCATAGCCAATTTGAGGACCTAAGGCAGTCACTGCATGATGCCAGTGGACTGGACACCTCTCTGAAGGTGGAGTTTTGTAGGCCTGAGCCTGGCACTCAAGCCGATTCTTCGTACCGGCGCCTTATGTCTAGGGTCACCGAGTACTTGGGATGGTCTGCTCCCCCAGGGGAGTTTGTTCAGGATGATCTTACGGACATCCTCGATCTTGGTCCCCCAAATGACCCGGTACTGCCGTTCCATATGGCTCTACAGAGAAGGGTGGCGGTGGCTTGGACTGCTCCGGAGAGTCTCCCGGCAGTGGGAAAGTCTTTGTCGCGAAAATACCGTCCAGCCAGTAGCGACCCCTGCTACTTGACCAGGCACCCCACTCCGGAGAGTTTGGTGGTGCTGGCGGCTACGGCCCCGGCAAAGCAGGCGTCGTATCCTACCATCCCTCCTGATAGGGACGACAAACGTTTTGATGGCTGGGCGAAGAAAGTGTTTTCTTCAGGGGGTATGGCGCTTCAGGCGGCCAACTCTGTATGTGCCTTGTCTCGTTTCACGCACACTCTGTGGAACTGTGTTGCATTAGCGGCTGAACATATTCCCGAAGGGGACGAACGGGATGGTTTCCTTGCTATGGTCCAGGATGCCATGTGCGAGTCCGTTCAGTCGGGTTTGGACATGGCAGATTGCGTCAGCCGGTCCATGGCGGCGAGCACCGTAATACGCAGGTTTGCGTGGTTGCGGAAGTCGGCGTTTGCTCCTGATGTGCAGTCCCGGCTCCTCAACATGCCCTTTGACGGTGAACATCTTTTTGGCAGCAAGGCTGACGAGAGCCTGGAGAGGTTGCAGACCTCCAAAGCTGGGGACAGCAATGGAGGGGAGGTTCCTTTCGTTATTACTCATCCTTTGGTAGAGCGAGAGGAGCTGTCAGTCAAAGAGGCCACCGTAGGAGTGCCAGAGGTGGAAAACAAGGTACTCGAGGTGCCAAGGCTGCTCGGGAAGTTGCCTCTTTGCCCTCGGGCAATGCCGCAGCCGCTACCACTCAGTTCTGAGGCCATGTCCCATGTTTCGCCGGTTGGGGGAAGGCTGGCGGAGCATCTTGTAGAGTGGCGTGCCATTACTTCCGATGTGTGGGTTCTGGAGATCATAACCCATGGCTACTGTCTTCACTTTCGGCAGAGGCCTCACGACAATCCACCAGGGAACCTCTCTTTGAAGAGTCCGGATCCGCTCCTTGTGCAGGAAATTCAAGCCCTGCTGGAGAAAGGTGCCATAGAACTGGTGCCTGTAGCGGAGAGGAACAAGGGATGGTATTCCCCTTATTTTTTGATTTCCAAGAAAGATGGCGGATTGAGACCCATCATGGACTTGCGCGGTTTGAGCAAACTCCTCAGGAAGGACAAGTTCAACATGGTTAGTCTCTCAAGTCCTCCAGGCCCTTCAACTTCAGGACTGGTTGGTGTCTCTCGACCTCAAGGACGCTTACTTCCATGTGCCGATCTATCCCAAGCACAAGCAGTACCTGAGGTTCGCGGTTGGCGACTCACACTTTGAGTTTCAGGTCCTGCCGTTGGGATTGACCTCCACCCCGAGGGTTTTCACCAAGCTCGTGGTGGTTGTGGCAGCGCATCTCAGGAAAGGGGGGATTCTCGTCTACCCCTACCTGGACGATTGGTAGATCAGGGCGCGCTCTCCCGAGCAAGGCCTGGATCATCTGTCCGTCACCTGCCACTCCCTTCACAGGCTGAGCTTCTCCCCCAACTTAAAGAAGTCCCATTTGACGCCAACACAGCGGCTCCAGTACATCGGAGCAGTGCTCGACACTTCCCTGGGGCAGTGTTTTCCTCCCCAGGTGAGGGCTCTTCACATTCAGCAGATGGTGCACAAGTTTCAACATGCCCAGATGCTCCTGGCGTTCGAGTTCTTGAGGTTGCTCGGCCTCATGGCATCCTGCATTCTTCTGGTGCCAGAGGCTCAACTGCGGATGAGATCTTTGCAGTGGGCACTCAAGATTCAATGGTCACAATCCTCCGGCAGGATGTCGGACCCTGTTCAGGTGCCGCCCTCGGTTGCCCAGGACCTTCTGTGGTGGGCCGTCGAAGGCAATCTGGTGAAGGGGGCTCCGTTTTGGCTTCCCTGGCCGGAGGTGACGATCGTGACGGATGCATCCCTCACGGGATGGGGAGCTCATGCCAACGAGTTGACAGTCAGCGGTCGTTGGTCTCCGTCGGAGTCCAGACTCCATATCAATCTGTTGGAGCTGAGGGCCGTCAGGCTAGCCATGAAGGCTTTTCTGCCGACTGTGCGAGGAAAGAATGTCCTGATCCTGACGGACAACACGGTGGCCATGCACTACCTCAACAAAAAGGGGGGCAGGGTCACTTCCTCTGTGCAGGGAGGCGATGCAGCTCGAGCTCTGGGCCATCCAGCTGGAAGTTTCGATCTCGGCAGTTCATCTGGCCGGAGACGAAAACGAGACGGCGGACGCTCTGAGCAGGCAGAGCACGATCTCTCACGAGTGGGAGCTGGCTCAGGAGATTCTCCTGGAGATCTTCGCCCTTTGGGGGACCCTTCAAGTGGATCTCTTCGGAAGTGCGAAAGGTTCTGCTCGGGGGAATTTCCTCCAAGAGGAGACTTAGGAGACGCGTTCGTGGTGGAGTGGTCATTCCCACTACTGTACGCGTTTCCTCCAGTCCCCGTCATCCCGCATGTACTGCGGAGGTAAGGGAAGTTCGGTTCCCGGATGATCCTCATTGCTCCGGCGTGGGCATGGAGGACGTGGTACCCATACCTTCTCGACTTGTCCATCTGCCCTCCACGTCGTCTTCCCTACCGAGACGATCTGCTCTCACGGGAGGGGTGTCAGGTTCTCCATCCAGAGGTCAGATCCCTCAACCTTCACACTTGGTTTCTGAAAGGTTGAGGTATAAGGATTGGGACCTCCCTGAAGACGTGATGGAGGTGGTGCTCTCGGCCAGACGGCCAGCAACAAAGTCTCTGTACCGTTGCCTTTGGCGGAAGTTCTGCGACTGGTGCAGAGTTAAGAATGTGGATCCTTTTGCATGTGACATTCCCATGGTTCTGTCTTTTTTGCTTTCTTTGGCCCACAGGGGCTTGCAAGTGGGTACCATTAAAGGTTACCTGGCGGCGCTGTCCATATTTAAGCGCTCGTCTGAAGTGTTCCTATTTTAAAATCCCTTTAATTTCTCAGTTTCTGAAAGGGCTCACTAATGTGTTTCCTCCGTCACCTTTCCAGGTGCCCGGTTGGGATTTGAACCTTGTTCTCAAGTTTCTAATGGGAGCTCCCTTTGATCCTTTGCACTCTTGTCCTTTGAGACTGTTAACTCTTAAAACTGTATTTTTAGTTGCGGTCACTTCCGCTCGCAGAGTGAGTGAGTTACAGGCACTTTCAGTTATGCCATCCTTCTCTGTGTTTCATAAGGACAGGGTTGTCCTTAGAGTTTGTCTTTCCTTTCTTCCGAAGGTGGTGTCGGAATTTTATTTAGGCCAGAAGGTTGTTCTTCCGGCATTCTATACTCCTCCACATCCTGGTAAGGAAGAGGAGAGGCTCCATAGGCTTGATCCTAGGAGAGCGTTAAGCTTTTATATTTCACGCATGTCCCGGGTCAGAATGAACAATCAACTCTTCCTCTGGAAAGCGTTTGGGACAAGCTGTGACGAAACAGACTTTGTCTCGCTGGATTATTTTGGCCATCTCAGAGTGTTACCGCTTGGCGGGTAAGGACCCACCGGCCGGCTTGCGGGTCCATTCTACCAGGGATATGGATGCATCTACTTCCCTGTAGAGGGGTTTTCCTATTCGTAACACCTGTGATGCAGCCACCTGGGCTTCAGTACATACTTTTGTACGTCACTACTCCCTCGATTCCATCCAAGGACAGGATCTGGCTTTTGGCAAGGGCAGTCCTTTACTCCGCAATTTGATTGCGCATTCTAAATTTGGTTTTCTAAATTCTTTTCCCACCTCCTTGCTTTGGTACTGCTTTGGGAGTCTGTCAAAGATATGGAATACGTCGGAGGACCCAATCCCCTCGAAGAACAAGTTACTCTCTTACCGGTTAACGTTCTTTCGATGGGATGGTCCGACGACGTATTCCATATCGCTCCCCCCCTACCTTCCCCACTACAGAATTTCTTATGCGATTACAGCTTACGTTTCCGCAAGGCTTTGTGTGCCTGACTGGCAGAAGACTGGTTTCACACGTTCTTGGGAAAAAACTACAAATGAGGCTACGGGCGTCGTGCGTCCTATTTATCACATCGGGTGACGTTGGCCGTCGGAGGAGGTACTCGAGGGCGGCGCATCAACGTAATCGACACAGGACGCAGACGCCGAAACTTTTCCGAAGCAGCACAGCTGTGGTGATTACTGTCATAGATATGGAATACGTTGTCGGACCATCCCATCAAAAGAACGTTACCAGGTAAGAGAGTAACTTGTTCTTCTGGGCTTCTCAGCAGTCACTGGTGTCTCAGTGAGGGCCTATGTAAACAGCATGATTCTGCGTCTCCTCTCCTTAAGGGTCCTCATTTCGCTGAGGGAGTTTTCAACTTCTGAAACTTGCCGCTCCCTTTCCCCTTGTGCTTGCCCACCATGTTCCGATGTAGGGCCTCCTTGGCTGCCGATTAGCTCTTCCGTGAGTCTCTGGATATCGTCCTCTGCCAACAAATGGTGCCTCTCCCCCTCCCACTTGAAGACCAACACAATACCAGCGCAATTTAACCCCTTTTTTCTGCAGCCATTTAGTGAGGGCCCCACACTATTTACCCCTCAACGTGAGGGCAAAGAGGTCCTGGAAGATAGTCACATTGAAGTCACCATAGTTTATTGTCCTGAGGCGCTTTGCATTCTCAAGGACCCTCACCTTGTCTCCATAATAATGCATATGTGCTAGGACTGACAGCGGGCACTTTGCTCCCCTGCCCGCTCTGTGCACTCTATCATCAGTCTCTTGCCTTCCTCTGCACCTAGGACCGTCCTTCTAATGTCCTGCACCTTGATCTCAGGGGTCTCCCCCTCCAACAATCCATATATCCAGTGATACTGGTTTTCCATGTCATCCTCCTTGTGGCGTACCTCCTCTTCGCGTCATTCCATTTCCATGAAACGTGCCTCCATCTGTGTTTCCAGGAGCCCTGTAGACTCCTGGTTCGCCTCAACACCATCCATTCTGTTTTCCAGCCTGGACACCTTAGTAGACAGATATGCCAGCCTCACCCCCTTATCCGTCCGCATCCCCCTAATCTCTTCCAGGATGGTTTGTATGTCCGCTCCGCTCTGCTGTCGCTGGGGCTGCACTTCCGGATGCCATCGTATTTTTCTCACTGTGGAAGTGGAATTTCGCCAGGGCCTCCTGTTAGGCAGAATCCTGTGCAGTGCCCTTAGGGACCACTACACACAATTAAGACTACTGGTGGCAATACAAGTTTTACCTTTGGTACAAGCCTGTACTACTATGTTAAAGTGGTAGCAATAGCGGAGCAGCCAGACTTATCTCAAGAGTTTATGAGCAGTAGCAGAGATTACACAAAAGGACCACAATTACTGTGACTCAAGCAAAGACTGACTCAAGGTTTCAGGTAAAAAATATAAGTACAGTTATTTTTAAACCATTTGTTATCAACACGACACTTCTATTAATTCAAAAATCACACGTAAAATATACTACAACTAACCAATTCACTTTGTACAGTATTATTCGAGGTAAGTACCCTGTGTTTGAATGGACCGGTGTTAAGAAACAGAACACATTACCGTGAATACAATTGCGATCACTTTTTGACAGTTCGGTCTACTAGATAAACACGTATCCGCGGCAAGAAATGCTACCGGGGTAAAAACACACTTAGCATCTGAAAATCCCAGAGAGATTTGGGGGTAGAAATCACAGGCAATATGTTGGTTAGGCAGACAGAATCGAAGAACACACATAGACAGGAAATCAAGAGTCAAAGGGCCAGAGCCAAGGTCAAGTGTCACCGGGTGCCTGTTGTCGAGGATCACAGTCGGACAGTTCACGATTCAACGTAGCCAAGAGTACTTTGATATTGTCAATGTTCGGAAGCAAAAGTTATAAGAAGGAGGGAAAAGTAAGGACAAGCCTTAAAGTAGAGAAATAGGGATTTCACCCAAAATTCCTCAAACAGGACACAGTACCTTTCTCAAAGAACGAACCTGGTGCCACGGCAGTTGTTCCTGTTGGTTTCCCGCAGACCCACGCTTTCCTGCAGCTTCAGCACGAAGGAGAACGATGAGGGGGGTCCGCACCACACAGGGATGAGGCCGGCAGCAGTGACAATGAATAAAAGGTGCGCTCCTTAAAAACAGGAGAGGTTCTTCAGGTGGTTATCCGGACCACTACAGCAGTGTGCAGCGATTTCGACCACAAAGGCGACCTCTGGCTAAAGATGAGCTGGTTATCCCCACCAGGCTCAAGAGAAGACGACTCCGGACTGGATCTCCTCTTAGTCGTTGAAGGGTAGATAGCTCAGGACTGCAGCAGGGCTTCACCGGTACTCGATAGTCGACCTCTCCTCCACTTCTCGTCGGTTCCTTGTAGTTCCAGTGGCGACTCTCTGACTTCCAGCCCAAGAGACCTGCCTTTTATGCGAAAAACCCCCATTTACACAGCCTGGCTGTCAATCACCCAGCAGGGGGGTTGTCCAGCCCGGACAACCATTTCAGCCAATCATGACAAAGTGCGACTTGGGTTTCCTAGGACACCCTGTGCAGGGGGTGACTACACCCCCCCTCACATTCAGCCCACCTAGACACCCAGGCGCCTTGAGGAGGGCTTCTAGGGAGAAGCCCGCCAAAAGACAGTGAACAAAGAAGGCAAACCTAGTTTGCAGCGCAAAGTAAAACACAAGAAGGAGTTTAACAAAAAAAAATGGTGAATAAACCACACCGGAGCCGAAAAGGATTTGGTCAAGCGCGTTTAAGTTTGAGGCTAACACAATAGCCTACAATATTACCACGGTTATGTAAGGTAGCCGCGGTAGAAATTAAGGGTAGATACCATTGCCACCAGCCATGTCTAAATGTTAAAAGAGCGAAACAATGCTCTAGGAGGTACAGATAAAGAGTTAAGCGTTAACCCTTCCAGCACTCCATGTAAGATGGTGTGTACTGGATCTGTGGTTATATTTGACTTAAGTTAATGGTAACTTTACCCTTCTCTGGGGGACAGTAGTCGCCTCAGAAATGGAGTCGGTGGGAGTCTGAATGACAACCCTGTGCCACTGCACAGAAGGTGCTGTGTGACACAGACAAAGAAGAGGGGTCTACTGAAGTGGTGTACTCCAGAGCCCACAATCACAAAAACAGGTAAAAACACATAGCAAAATAGAAGTAAGAGTGGGGGAAAAGCTCACACTCTTACCAAGTCGAAAGAAACCACTCCAGAGATCCAGCAAAGTTGCTGAGGGACTCACTAGGTAAGGGAAATTAGCCATAGAATGAGAATTCTCCATAACACACTGTTTCCCCCCTTCTTTATTCTCCAGGAGTCGTAGCTAAGGTCTCACCCATCCTCAGGTACCCCCCTCAGCACTGGTTCTTGCTCCTCTGGACTGTGCACCAATGTTTTTGGGCTGCTCAGGGGGCACTGCTAACATCAGGGACGCCCCATGTCTCAGGAAGAGATATCTCCCAGCTTTTCCTCAGCGAGAGTGAAACCCCCAGCAGGTCCCTCTCCTCCAAGTTATGTTGTTATGCTCTTCTTGGTGTCCAACAGGGGGGGTGGATCACGTGCCTCAGGGGACCTCTCCCTCTCACCCTCCGAGCGCACCCTCCAGACGCCTTTTACTTCTGGAACGGGGGGTGGTAGCTCCCAGGCAGTGAACCTGGGAGCACCTTTCAGGGCCCCTTTATCTCACTCCTCAAAGGGGCCCCCATGTGCCTGCCCAGCGTCTGCTCCCAACAGTCCACTTCTCCGAAGGCTCCGGTTTCTGCTTCACAATTGTGCTTATATCAGCTAATGAAAACCCAGTGTTATTCAGGATACTCTCTGGTGTCAATGTGTCTATATTTATATAGGGCTTGAGGCCAAGGCATATTACTTCCCACGGTTCTGTTCAGTTGGCCAAGTATGGCCCTTCTCCACGGCCTTCTCTGTGTGGGCCATGGGTCTGTTTTTGTTGCAGCACCCACAAGGTAGTGACCCCAGCGCCCTTTCATCCTCCCTGAGTTGATGTGTGGGGAAGATGTCGGCCTGCAGGGGCAGTCTCATGCAGGTTCCCAGTGTCCCCCGAGGCACCAACTCGCTCTTCAAGGCGCACCGTGTGTGTTCCGAGTCCGCTTGGTATCTCCCCCTCAGGGGTTTAGGTCTCCCAGTGACTCCTCACCTGCTGCTTGGCAGTTGGTGGCCCGGTCCGGGAGGCCGCATCCTCTGCTTCCGAATGCAGCATAGAGCGCAGGGGCTGGTACGGCTCCACTACACACTTTTCTTGAGTGCTGGGAGCGATGTCCGGCAAGGCGCGCCCCTGCGTCAGCCTCGACAGTGGGTCTGAGCACCAATGGGGGGAGGGGAGCCTCCTCTCAAAGCGCTCTGTTGTCTCAGCACCCCACAGAGGTTGGCTCCCTCTGGTCTCCTCTGATTCCCAGGACCACCACGCTTGCCGGGCACCTCCCACGCGGGACTGGCCCAGGCCGTCTCGCCGTCCGTGTCCACGACCCTGCCTCCTCTGCTTCTGAATGCAGCATAGAGCGCGGCAGGCCATGACGGCTCCAGTACACACCAAGCTGACTTTAGGGCAGCGCGGCTGCGGAGGGGCTCCTCTCTCGTCCCGCACGGATGGCTATATGTTCTAATGCACAAATTGCAGCTGCATACTCGTTTTTTTACAATTGTCTTGTTCCTCAGAAAACTTTGATGCAGTGTTGTCTCACCGGATTTCAGGCTTCAAGCGCCGCCGCGATTGCAAGGCAAAATGTCCGTAATCGACCTCCACGACGTGTCTCTTTGGTGTCTAGGTGTTTGTCATGACACGGAAGCCTGTACATAGTGCTCGAATATGCAGCCGAAATCCCTACATGAGGGCTGGGAAACTGGCCTTTGGACGACCGGCCGCAAAATCTCTGGTGCGGTCTCTCGTCCGGTCTTCTGAGG